>NC_136068.1:1957305312-1962105312 GCF_964261635.1 Lissotriton helveticus | reverse complement strand
GTAGCTAGTGTTAATTTGGGGGAAGAAGTAGTAGTCCCCGGGGGTGGAGATCCTGTCCAGATGACCCTAGTCTCGCTAGGAGACAGTGAGATGGTCCCTGAGAACTACCTGCCCTCTAACACTAAAAAATATGGGCAGGTGGTGACCATCAATGGTAAGAAAGCTGAGGCTCTTAGAGATACAGGAGCCAGTGTGACTGCAGTGAGGCAGCACCTGCTGTCTCAAGAGCAGGTTGTACCCCATGCCTACTGTAGGGTTATCAATGCTGATAGTTCAGAGAGTCAGTGTCCGATGGCTCAAGTTCCCTTCGATTGGGGGGGGGTCTCTGGTACTCTGCAGGTCTGTGTGAGGAAAACCATGCCTGTAGACTGTTTGCTAGGGAATGACTTGGAGGACTCCCCTTGGGAAAAGGTGGAAAAGACGACTCACCTGAGGATGGTGGGTCTGCCTGACTGGGCGTGCGTGACCACCCGGTCAATGGCAGTCAGTAGGGGTGCTCAAGAGATCCTGGGGCCTGAAGGAGAGGCCCAGGAACCGGCCTTAGAGAGAAGGCGCAGGAGGCGCAGGAAACCGGCCCCCGAAGTTCCCACGGTCCAGGAGGAAGCAGACCTTGAGGGGGATGCCCTGGAGCATACAGGGGAACAGATTTCTGAACTGGGGGACCTGCCTGAGCTGACCCATTGGCAGCAAGAAGGAGGCCCCTCCAGGGAAGAATTCTGCAGGGAGCAGAAAGAATGCCCTTCTCTCGTGGGTATGCGGCAGCAGGCTGCAGACCAGGCCAATGGTGTTCAGGCCAAGACACATTATGTGTACTGGGAGAATGACCTCCTGTATTCAGAGCCTAAGGCTGCTGAACCTGAGTCAGCCCGTGTGCTGGTGGTACCCCAGAAGTTCAGAGCCTTCCTACTGGGGCTGGCTCATGATGTGCCGTTAGCAGGACATTTGGGGATGGACAAGACCTATGGCAGGCTTGTCACCCACTTTTATTGGCCCCAAATGCACAAGAGCTCAGATGCTCATTGTAGATCCTGTCAGACTTGCCAGGCAAGTGGTAAGAGCGGAGGGAGGCACACGGCTCCTCTGCAACCCTTCCCAGTGGTCGGTACGCCATTCCAGCGAGTGGGTATTGACATTGTTGGGCCTCTGGACCCCAAGACAGCCATGGGAACAGGTTCATCCTGGTCTTGGTGGACCATGCCACCCGGTACCCTGAAGCCATCCCTCTGAGGACAGTGACGGCCCCCGTGGTGGGACGTGCACTGATGGGAATTTTCTCACGAGTGGGATTCCCTCTAGAGGTGGTGAGTGACAGGGGGACCAACTTCATATCCAAGTATATGAAGTCCCTTTGGCAAGAGTGTGGTGTAACCTACAAGTTCACCACCCCTTACCATCCCCAAGGAAATGGGTTGGTTGAGAGATTTAACCGAACCCTGAAAGGCATGATCATGGGCCTGGAAGGTCCAATGAGGCGTAAGTGGGACATCCTCTTACCATGCCTTCTCTTTGCATACCGTGAGGTGCCACAGAAGTCCCTAGGGCTCAGCCCCTTTGAACTGCTGTATGGTCACCCAGTGAGAGGACCTCTGAGTTTGGTAAAGGAAGGCTGGGAGCAATCTCCCAGTAAACCTCCCCAGAATGTATACAGTTACATGCTGGCCTTCAGAAACCAGACCAGGCGCTTCAGGCAACTTGCTGAGGCAAATCTGGAAGCCAGCCAGGAAGAGATGAGGCGGTGGTACGACCAGAATGCAACTCTGGTGGAGCTTCAACCTGGGCAAAAGGTGTGGGTCTTGGCCCCAGTGGAGCCTTGTGCACTTCAGGATAAGTGGACAGGTCCATTTGAGGTTGTGGAGCGCAAGAGTCCGGTAACCTACTTGGTGGACATGTAGTCTCCCAGGAACCCTTTGAGGGTCCTACATGTTAACCGCCTAAAGCCCCACTTGGAGAGGTCCGAAGTGGGCATGTTGTTGGCAACTGATGATGGAATGGAGGGGGAGTCTGAGCCTCTTCCTGACCTCTTGGTAGCCTCTGAGAAAGATGGGTCAGTGGATGGAGTTAACCTCTCACCCACCCTGACGCCTGAGCAACAGGAAGACTGCCGCCAACTGTTGAGGCAGTTTCCAGATCTGTTCTCCCTGGTTCCTGGTGTCACAGATTGGTGCGTCCATGATGTGGACACAGGAGACAGCTTACCTGTGAGGCATAAGGCCTACAGAGTAACTGACAGGGTCATGCATGGAAGCCCGTCAAACCCTAGTACATGCTCTGGTGACCGCAAGGCTGGATTACGCGAACCTGCTGTACTTGGGGGCACCAGGGAAAGCTGTGGGGCGACTTCAAGTGCTGCAAAATGCGACAGCACGTCTGATCCTTAGGCTGCCCAAAAGGGCGCCCTCGAAGGTGGCCCTGCAGAAGTTACACTGGCTCCCTGTGAAGAGCAGAGTCGAGTACAAGGCTCTTTGCACCTGTCATCGGATTCTGAATGACAGGGCACCTCGACCACTGCAGAAACTGATTGAAACCTATGAACCTGCCCGAGCGCTCAGATCTGCAGGTGGGGGACTGCTGAGGATCCCCATGGTGAAGAACGCTCGCATGGAAGGTAGATCCTTTAGGTATCTAGCAACAAACCACTGGAACAAACTCCCAGCAGACCTACGCTTGGAACCAGTAGAATCGAGGTTTCGAGCTAAATTAAAAACCTTCCTTTTTGCCAGACAATAGTCTGCCTGGTAGCTTTTCCCTGTTTTCTGCCATCTCCCATTTTCAGCGCGGGGACACGCCGGTGTGCGTAACTCAGCGCTTTATAAATGCCCCTATTATTATTATTATTATTATTATTATTATCAAGGAGGAGGTCTCCAAGATGCTTGCTCTTAGGGTGGTTGAGTCCTCCAGCAGTCCTTGGTCCAGCCCCATGCTCTTGGTCCCAAAGGCTGCTGCGCCGGGAGCCACACCTGAACTCCGGTTCTGTGTGGACTACAGAGGACTCAATTCAGTCACCAAGACTGACGCGCACCCTATCCCCAGAGCTGATGAGTTCATTGATCGGCTAGGGGCTGCCCGGTTCCTCAGCACGTTTGATTTAACATCTGGGTACTGGCAGATCGCCTTGACCAATGGGGCAAAAGAGAGGTCAGCATTCTCTACACCAGATGGGCATTTTCAGTTCCGGGTTATGCCATTTGGGATGAAGAATGCCCCTGCCACCTTTCAGAGGTTGGTCAACCAGGTGTTGGTTGGGCTGGATGAGTTCAGTGCCGCCTACCTGGAAGACATCGCAGTGTTCAGTGGTACCTGGCCAGAATACCTGCGACACCTCTGGGAAGTGTTGATGGCGCTGTATAAAGCAGGTCTCACAATCAAGGCAAGCAAGTGCCTGATTGGGCAGTGTTCAGTGGTGTACTTGGGACACCAAGTGGGGAGTGGCAAGGTGGCACCCTTGCAACCCAAAATTGAGACCATCCTGGCTTGGGAGCCCCCCAAGACCCAGACTGCAGTGAGAGCCTTCCTGGGGCTCACTGGGTACTATAGGAGGTTTGTCAAGGGCTATGGCTCTATAGTGGCCCCCTTGACAGAGCTTACTTCTAAGAAGCATCCCAGGAATGTGATTTGGACTGACACCTGTCAGAAGGCTTTTGACACCCTGAAGACTGTCATGTGCACGGCGCCCATGCTTTTGGCCCCTGATTTCTCCAAAGAATTCCTAGTGCAAACAGACGCTTCAGAGCATGGTGTAGGGGCTGTTCTCTCACAGATGACTGAGGAGGGCTGGGACCAACCTGTAGCCTTCATCAGTAGGAGGTTACTTCCACGGGAACGTAGGTGGAGTGCAATAGAGCGAGAAGCATTTGCTGTGGTCTGGGCACTGAAGAAGCTAAGACCCTACTTGTTTGGGTCTCACTTCCGGGTTCAGACAGACCACAGGCCCCTCAGATGGTTGATGCAAATGAGGGGTGAGAACCCAAAGCTGTTGAGGTGGTCCATCTCCCTACAGGGTATGGACTTCACGGTGGAACATCGCCCTGGCACAGATCATGCCAACGCCGACGGTCTGTCCAGGTTTTTCCGCCTTAGTGATGAGGAACTCCCTGGGGAAGGGTAGTTCCCCCCACATTTCAGCTGGAGGGGGCACGTGTTAGACCTGGCACCTTGGCGTGAGTTTCCCTTCCACTTTTTGCTGATGTGCCTCAGATGTTTTTGCTGGTGTCCGCTGCTCAGGGCACTGCGCCACGGCCAACCTGTGCCGCAGTGCAAGTGCTCCCTATAAAAAGTGTAACTGTGATTGATATTCCTGATTGGTTCATTGGATTTACTGTCAGTCCCCAGTAAAGTGCACCAGGAGCTTGTAAATACCAATACTGCTAGTGGGCCTGCAGCGCTGGTTGCGCCACCCACAGAAGCAGCCTTAAAATGTGTCTAGGGTCTGCCATCGCAGAGCCTGCGTGCAGTCTGGTACTGTCATGCTGGCTGGGCAAGTGCACACACTTGCCAGCCCCTAAACCTTCCCTTAACTTCATATTAGTCACCCCTATTGTAGGCCCATGGGCAGGGTGCATTGTAAGTGTAAGGTAGGACATGCTCTGATGAGTGTGGCATGTCCTAATGGTGAATTACTGCCAAATTCGTTTTTCACTATTGTAAGGCTATCTGTTCACTTTAGGCCAGATGGGCTGCTGGAATTATTACACTCTATAATCCCAGCAGGCTCAGGGAACATGGTAGAAAATAATGTTTAGTATGCCTGAACTCAGAATAATAAAATACTTCTTTTAGTAAAGTTTATTTTAATATCCTGTGTTTGC
Organism: Lissotriton helveticus; assembly: GCF_964261635.1. Lineage (NCBI taxonomy): Eukaryota > Metazoa > Chordata > Amphibia > Caudata > Salamandridae > Lissotriton > Lissotriton helveticus. Next base: position 1,962,100,504 of record NC_136068.1, on the reverse strand, counting down.
AAATGCTACTTTTAGAAAGTTATTTACAACAAGGGGTGGTGATGGACAGAGTCTCTGAATTAAGCAGAGTACTCTCACCCAGTCAAGAGATCAGGGCTAGATCCAACACCGTTTTTTAGCTCATTGCACCATCCCAGTTTCAGAACCTGGCTGTGTAGTTTCTGGCATTACAGCCGTCTTCGGCCCGGCTTGCTTGAATCCTGATGGTGCAATGAGCAAGGGACTCATGTCTGAGTATACCCTTCCACGCTTAGGGTGGACAAAATTATTTACAACAAGGGGTGGTGAGGGACATCCCAGTTTCAGAACCTGGCTGTATGCAAATTTGTCTGTTCCTGTCCCAGTGCATGATGGGAACAGGGCAAACCAAACTACACGAAGACGCCTGAAATGGCAGAAACCGGTCCCCGGAAGCTTGTTTCCTTCCCAGTGTAAGAATTGGCTTGTGTAGTTTGGTTTGCCCTGTTCCCATCATGCACTGGGACAGGAACAGACTAATTTGCATACAGCCAGGTTCTGAAACTGGGATGGTGCAATGAGCTAAAAAACGGTGTTGGATCTAGCCCTGATCTCTTGACTGGGTGAGAGTATTCTGCTTAATTCAGAGACTCTGTCCCTCACCACCCCTTGTTGTAAATAATTTTGTCCACCCTAAGCGTGGAAGGGTATACTCAGACATGAGTCCCTTGCTCATTGCACCATCAGGATTCAAGCAAGCCGGGCCGAAGACGGCTGTAATGCCAGAAACCGGTCTCCGGAAGCTTGTTTCCTTCCCAGTGTAAGAATTGGCTTGTGTAGTTTGGTTTGCCCTGTTCCCATCATGCACTGGGACAGGAACAGACTAATTTGCATACAGCCAGGTTCTGAAACTGGGATGGTGCAATGAGCTAAAAAACGGTGTTGGATCTAGCCCTGATCTCTTGACTGGGTGAGAGTATTCTGCTTAATTCAGAGACTCTGTCCCTCACCACCCCTTGTTGTAAATAACTTTTAGAAAGTTAGCATTTGCTTGCCTAACCATTTCAGCCCGCATCTGCAGTATGTGTATCTGGCTGTCTGGGTTGTGTGAGTGACAGGGCTGGGGGATGACAGGTGGTGAATGCAAGGATTACACCTTAGTGGGAGGTAGGAGTGCCTAGACTCTGAATCAGGCTGTGCTCTGCCACAACAATGCTGGCTCCGCCCCCCCTGGGGAGGGACTGATGACTCAGCCTGCACCTGGCCCAGGAAGGGTGAAGCACTGTCATCAAGGTACTCCTGGCTGCCCCTGTCCACACAATGCTGGCTCCACCTCCCTGTGGTGCGTCTGATGTGCCTACCCCCACACTGAAAGCAGAAGCCAGACGTACACCCAACAAGTACTCAGAGACTGAAAGCAGTTATGCAAAGGCCCCCCCGGCCAGAGAAGACAAAGGAAATACAGTATAAAAGTAGGAGCCCTGCTCCTTGTAAATCAGAATCCTGTTTCCCACAAAGAACCTCTGCCCGACTAGAAGGAGAAGAAGACGCTGGAAGGACTGGCCTGCTGCTTGCCTTGCTGAGAAAGGAAAGGAGAAGACTCTTTTAAAAGACTTTGCTGACTAGTGCTTGAAACTTTTCTCCAAGGGCTTGATTGAGCTTGCCCCCTGATCTGAACCCCAGGACTAGTGGGTTCTTGGTGCCTTGGCTCGTCCTCCAACTTCGAGCTGTGTGTGCCTCCCGCCGGAGGAAGACTGCGCCCCTCCTCGCCCCCTCCTAGGGCTGTGGCACTCGGGAGCTTGCCTGCCTTTAACCCCGTGAGCGCCTCGCTCCAATCGGAGTCGCTCTCTGCCCCGGGCTAGGCTGCCTGCTCCTCTGCCCCTCGCCTGTTAATAGGAACGCGCTGAAGCGCTCTCGCCCCTCCCGCCGGAATTCCAGAGGCGGTAGTGATCCACGCCGGGACCCGCAGCCCGCACGGACCGTGCCCTGCCGTCCCCGTTTCGCTACCCCCGAGTGTCTGCGAGCCGTGCCGCCCCCCCTTGTGGGGACCCCCAGTACAGTCGTACTGTGGGGGTCGAGGGCCGCGCCTGCTTGCGTGCCCACACCCGCTGACATAAAGGATCCGAAGGCACCCCTGACCTGAACGAGTCGCACGGCCGTGTACGACTCATCCAATCCGTGAAGAAACTGCACCATTCCTGAGATCTACCCGGGCTAGGGGCCTGCAACGTTTTGTTTCCCCTTCGGCGCTCTGCTCGCTCCGGCCATTGTAAGTACTTTGTCCGTGCAGCCTAGCGCACCCGGCCTCCCAGTTCCCCGCCTCCCTACCTGACCGCACTGCAAACCGCACCGCCAAGCCCGGCTCGCGTCTAGCTCTGTCCCCGAGCCCCTGGGAAGAGCCGTACGTGACGTAGGCGTCCTCACGCCCGATGCGTGAGCCGCGGTAGGGTCCGGGTCAGTTGCCTTAAAGAGAGCGGGGGTAGCGCTGCGAAAAACACCGGAGGCCCAGGGCGAGTCTAAGGTCCCCCGAACTGGTGCAAAGGGGTGCTTTGGAAGCAACTAACATTGAAAGACTGTAGAGAAGTGATTTTATGAGGAAATCCACATTTGAACTTGAAACTAAAGCTTGCCTATTTACAATCTGTGGCCTAACCTGAAAACAACGTTATATTTGGTCTTGTGATAAGTCTGAACTGCTCATATATATATTTTTACATAAAGAGAACGTATTTTTATATATTCACAGCCTGGTGTCCATTTGTGGGGGGATTGGTACATTTTACTGTGTGTCTTATTACAAATGCTTAACTGAATAACGCCTGAAGAATAGCCTTGGCTGCTCACGCCACGCACCTAGAGGGTGAGCAAGGGTAATTCTAAGGGGTCATCCTTCGCCCTGACTTAGAGGAGAGGGTCCCAGCTTGTCACAAGTGCATACTTGCGCCAACCAGAGACCCCCAATTCTAACAAAAATCATATTAATCCTCAATCCAGCACCTTACAACGCAAGTCGTTGTAACAACTTGCGTTATAAAACCTGCAATGTAAAGTACCGCAATCAAAATGATCGCGTTGTACTACTATACATCCGTTGGGGGGGACTGCTACCTGCCGTCGAAGAGCCAGACCTATTTTTACCGGTGTTGTGTGACACGCGCTGCAGGGAATGGCCCTTCCGGTCTCTGGTTCTAGCCCATTGAAGCATAAACGTGTGGCTTTAGCCTGCGAAACCTCCAGATTTAAAGTATGCAGCCACGTGGCGCCTGTACCGGGGCCTGGAAGAGTGGACATTGGAGGACTCATGTGCCGCCACTATGGCCGTACGGACTTTTGCATTCTAGGCCAACGTGATCCACCCTGTTGTGAAGTCCCCCAAAAGAAACCAGCTGCAGCTCAACAGACGGGTGAACATGTATCCCCAGCATGCTCAACAGACGGGTGAACATGTATCCCAAGCCCACTCAACAGATGGGTGAACATGTATCCCAAAGCCTGCTCAACAGACGGGTGAACATGTATCCAAAGCCTGCTCAACAGACAGGTGAACATGTATCCCCAGCCTGCTCAACAGACAGGTGAACATGTATCCCCAGCCTGCTCAACAGACAGGTGAACATGTATCCCCAGCCGGCTCAACAGACAGGTGACTTGAATGTGTGTGTGACCTGCACACCCCTTGTTTTAGACCTTAGTAGTATGTATGTTTTTTTTAATACTTTTTAGCAAATCGGTGCAAACCTGCTACCTGACTGACCCCTGTCAGGTCTTTTAAAGAACTGAACACTCAGACACAACTGTGTCTATTGCAGGAATGCACTGTTCGAATGCGCACAGGTGCAACATCAATTCTTTCTTCGTTTACTTAATTTAACAACTGTTTCATCATTTCTTCCACATTTAAAGGTACAATATAGTGCTCCTAATCCGGCTCCGGCTCCCTCTTCCGTACTAGTGTGATACGGCGTGTTGTGTCACACTAGTACGGAAGAGGGAGCCGGAGCCGGCGGTCTAGGAGAAACGAAAGGCAGAACATTGAACCCAGGATTTGTCAAACTCCAGTGAGATACGAGAGGAAATAAAGTCGTTTTCACAAGGATATCGGATTAGGAGACTACACACCCGCTTGGAGGCATTTCCCCTGACGAAGATGCTGAAGCATCGAAATGCATTGGGAGTCGTCGCGAGTTTGGATAAAGCCAATCTGCCATATTTGTACTAGTTTGGTATTTGTTAAAAGCAATCAAACCATATTTTCAATGATAATGAATTGTGAAATATGTTTGTAAAGAGCTGAGTATACAAATTATTCTTTTAAATGAGGAGTAAACAATTTTTGAGTTGATATTCCACTGATCACTTTCTTTTGTTGAATTAATCATGATGGTATAGTGTTCACATATATACGCACTATATTGTACCTTTAAATGTGGAAGAAATGATGAAACAGTTGTTAAATTAAGTAAACGAAGAAAGAATTGATGTTGCACCTGTGCGCATTCGAACAGTGCATTCCTGCAATAGACACAGTTGTGTCTGAGTGTTCAGTTCAACAGACGGGTGAACATGTATCCCCAGCCTGCTGAACAGACAGGTGAACATGTATCCCCAGCCTGCTCAACAGACAGGTGAACATGTATCCCCAGCCTGCTCAACAGACGGGTGAACATGTATCCCCAGCCTGCTCAACAGACGGGTGAACATGTATCCCCAGCCGGCTCAACAGACGGGTGACCGTGTATCCCAAGCCTGCTCAACAGACGGGTGAACATGTATCCCCAGCCTGCTCAACAGACAGGTGAACATGTATCCAAAGCCTGCTCAACAGACAGGTGAACATGTATCCCAAGCCTGCTCAACAGACGGGTGAACATGTATCCCAAACCTGCTCAACAGGCAGGTGAACATGTATCCCAAGCCTGCTCAACAGACCGGTGAACATGTATCGCAGCCTGCTCAACAGACGGGTGAACATGTATCCCAAGCCTGCTCAACAGACGGGTGACCGTGTATCCCAAGCCTGCTGCGTGGAATCAGGGCGCATGTGCTGCCGTCAGGTGATCGATGAAAGGCCCTTACTTCTGGTGCTTACACCTTTGACTTGGACAGACTGTGAGGACTCTTTAAGCCTTTCGTGCTGGCCCCACCTGGCCACACTGATGTTTGAACAAGTCCAGCTGGTTGTTTTATTACAGATGTTGCCCTCGGCGAGCAGAACCCCAAACGTGCGAGCTTGCACCAACATCTGTAGAGGCATGCCAGTCCTCTGACCCTCTCCAGCGTCCTAGAGTCACCCAGCCACCCCTTGGCCTGATTATTCAACCCGGTGACGTGTTCTGGTGCTGCATAGAATCACAGGGCCTGCCTGCGAGAAGTCCATAGCATCACCCTGGTCAGTTAAACCAGAGGCAGGGGAGCCCGCGAGGCGAAGGAATCAGCTGCTCATGGGAGCAAAGCTAAGCACCCCTCGCTCCAGGAGCCCCCCGAGCTGCAGAGGGTGGAGAAGGGATGGTGGCGGCTCGTCCCACTCCATTCAAGCAAGGTGCAGAGGGCCCAGCTGCAGTGGACGAATACCGGTCGAGGGCATGTCAGAAACAGGCCAATCATTCCTTAAAACTGCACCTGGGAACACTTTAATATCAAAAGTGCCATCCCCGAATGAAGTATTCCTGGTTCCTGACAGATGTCAGTGTGCACACTGTTGCCACTGGAACTGTTTGCCCACATGTTGCTCTCACACATCAGGGATCGTGGGCGCCCCATTTGCGCCAGTAGCCCGGTTATATCGTGCGGCCTTGCCCAGCCTGTGCTGGAGCCCTCTACAGGGGCGAGATGGCATCACACAGCGGCATCGGACACCACGGGTTTTGGTCCTCATACAGCACAGTGCACACAATGCTGTCTCTCACTGCACCCTGCAGCCGATGCACAGGATGTGTTCACTCAATCACCTCCTGCCGCACAGTGCACACTAGGCAGTCCTGCACCGTATTTATTCGACTGGCTTACAAATCACCTCGGCGGCTCAGGGGCCTGGACTGCCACTTGCGGGTATCATGCGTAATGCTGGGCCACCAGCTCCAGCATACACACATCTCTCTCTGTCTCCTGCCCTCTCTCTCCCTGTCTCCCTACCTCTGTCTCTCTCTCTGTCTCCCTTTCTCTCTGTCTCCCTCTCTCTCTCTCTCTGTCTGACTCTGCCTCCTTCCCTCTGTCTGTCTCCCTCCCTCTGTCTGTCTCCCTCCCTCTGTCACCCTCTGTCTGTCGCCCTCTGTCTGTCACCCTCTGTCTCTCTCCCTCTGTCTGTCTCTCTCCCTCTGTCTCTCTCTCTATCTCTGTCTCTCTCTCTGTCTGTCTCTGCCTGTCTGCCCCGCCCCTATCTCCGCCTCCATCTGTCTCTGTCTGTCTCTATGTCTGTCTATCTCTGTCTTCCTCCCTCCCTCTCTCTCTGTCTCCCTCTCTCTGTCTCCCTCCCTCTGTCTGTCTGTCTCTGTCTGTCTCCCCATGTCTCCCTCTATCTGTCTCCCTGTCTGTCTGTGTCCCTCCCTCTGTCGCCCCCTACCTCTGTCTGTCACCCTCTGTCTCCCTCCCTCCATCTCCCTCTGTCTGTCACCCTCTGTCACCTCACCCCAGCTTCCCGGGCACCCACACAGCCGCACCCGAGTACTTCACAGGTCTTTAAGAGACCATTTACTTATTATTGAGGATTTGTTGTGAATCACCCGCCGTAATTGTGAAAATTAAGGGGACCAAAGGTGTCCGTAAAAGGAATGTTCATGGCCCCCCTGCTGCGGGACCGGCGATCCATGGGGGGGCAAGTGCCCCCCCTTGCCCTCCTCGCAGACGCCCATGCCTACAACAAGTCAGGACTGTTGGCTTTCTCAATGCTTCTTAGTTGCTTAAGATAAATAAGCAGCAATTATGGTTTGTATTAAAATAGAAAAAGCTTCCACTTTAAGCCCTGGTGACACGACGACAGTGTTGCTGCTCCTGAGTTTCAAACAGAGATGTGGCTCTTTGCAGTGTGCGCTGGTCATAGGCCCTGTACCGAGGAATGAGAGGACGGAAACTGGAAGTCTTGAACAAGGTTGAGACTTTATTTAAAGTCTTAAGTATTTCAATATAGGGACCCACAGCAGAGCAGCGCGTCTCAGTGAAAGAGTGGAGAAGAATGAATCAATCAGCGTTCTAGAGTAGAAGAAGTAAAGGAGTAGAATAGAAATAGAAGAAAGAAGAGATAGAAGAGAAATACAAGAGAATGTTACACATCTTCCCCTTTTCGGAGAAATAATAAATGATACATTACATGAAACATCAAAATAACAATGTAAAAGAATGCAACATTTAAAGAAATAAAATATTAAGATAAAACAAAATCTTTAAATCGAACAGGTAATTTACAAATCCTTTTTGAGGGTAAAGAGGAAGTTGAAACAGAAATCATATCAGAAGCATCAACAATATTTTCAGTAGTTGGAATAGAGACCACATTTCCTCTTGAAGTAGAAGATGTGGAAGCAACAACATTACCGTGCAAATCGGATGATGTTACATTTGAGGACAAAATATAATCATCCAAGTTATGAGTAACAGCAGTTTTTTTATAAATCTCAGCTTGCTCATCCGAGATTGGAACAAGTCTATTTTTGTTCCACCATCTCCCATCATGAAGGAAACAAGAACTGAGACCAACTTTTGTAATTTTATAAGGAAAGGAAAAAGAAGATTCTCCCTTCTTGACAATAAAAAGTTTCTTGATGAGGACATACGGGCCAGAAATAAAATCCGTTGATTTAGCATGTTTGCGAATATCAAAATTATATTTTTGCTTGCTTTGTGCTAAAGCAACAGATTGTTGTAAAACAGACTTGTTATTACTGATGACACCACTTGAGGAAGAGTTAAAAGAATGTCGCTCCAACCAAGATGGACGAAGCAAAATGCGACATTTTCTACCTCTTAACAACTCAAAAGGGGTGAAATTAGTTGTTGAATGCGGAGAATTGTGATATGCATTAACTTTTTTTAAGAAAAAGATTTACATCTAATCCAGAGGATAAAGCAGTCTGAACCTCTTCTTTGAGAAAACGGTTCGCTCTCTCAACAAGTCCATTAGCAGCAGGACTGTATAAAGCAACCTGAATGTGTTTAATGTCCATAGACTTCAAGAAAACTTGCATTGCATTAGATACAAAATGAGTACCGTTTTCTGTAACAAGCTCTTTTAGAGGGCCTTCAGCTGAAAAAACATTTTTAAGAAATTGTAAAACAAAATTGGTCGAGGCTGATTCAACAAAATAAAAATAAATCCATTTTGAGAAATAGTCAATCAAAACTAACAAAAATCTCGACGAGGTGGGTAATAAATTAAAAGGTCCAGCAAAATCTAGGGCAACTTTTACTCATGGACTTTCGGGTAAAGAGACTGGACGTAATGGGTTTTGTGTTGTCCTCCAATGTTTGTCCGATACGACACATTGAGGACACACATCAACAAAAGTCAAAACCTGAGAATTTAAAGAAGGCCACCAATAATTCTCTCTGAGTTTCTTACAGGTAGCAGTGACTCCTAAATGTCCTGAATGAGCAATTGAAATAAGTTTACTCCTAAGAGAAACAGGAGGAATAATGCAACCATTCCTCGTACAGATGCCATTTTCCAAAGACAATTCTGAGGAGGCTTGAGCAAATGGTTTAAGAATATGTGGAATATTACGAATGGGAGGCCAAACTTTAACAATAACATTTGAAATTCTATTCAAATCATGATCAGTGGAAGTAGCTTCAAGCCAATCTGTTTCAGAAATGGCACCGTTAGATGAGCAAGATATATCAATGGAAGCTACTACACAATCACATTCATCTATGACATCATCAGTTGTAGTAGGTAAAGGAAGCCGAGAGAGGCAGTCAGCCCTGAAATGTTCCCACCGTGTCTATATTTAATGGTAAAGTTGTATTCCTGCAACTTGGGTAGAATACGTACAAGACGAGCTGAAGCTTTACCTAAACCATCTCATTGCAAAAGATAAACCAGAGGTTTATGATCAGTGTATATAGTAAACGAATTACCCCAAAGATAAGTTTTAAATTTGGAGACGGCCCAAACACAGGCTAAGGCCTCTCTTTCAATTGTCGAGTATTTTGACTCATCGTGAGTCAAAGATCTCGATGCAAAATAAATAGTGCGATCCTTACCCAAATTATGTTGTCCAAAAACTGCACCAAGTCCATTTAAACTGGCATCAACAGTAACTGTGCAATGATGACCATGAACAAACGGACTGAGTGCAGGAGCATTGACCACCAATTGTTTGATATTTTGGAAGGCAGTATTAGCATCATTTGACCAAATAAAACTAGTACCCTTCTTGAGCAAATTTCTTAAAGGTTGAACATAGATAGAATACTCATTCACAAAATGAGCATAGTACTCGCAAAGACCTAAAAAAGATCTAAGAGTATCTTTATCAGAAGGAGGAGGAGCTTTAAGAATGGCCTCAACATTGCAAAATTTTGGTTTAATACCTTCAGGGGTGATGGTATGACCTAGATAGTGAATTTGTTGTACCAAAAATTTACATTTGTCCGGTTGCACTGTAATCCCTCTTAATTTCAAAATGGAAAAAACGTTATGCAAAATACACAAATGTTCCTCCTTGGTCTCTGTGAACACAAGAATATCATCTTGATATGCCTGGACATTTTCCATGTCCCTAAAAAGGACATCCATGACCTTTTTAAAAACCGAGGCTGCCGAGGCCAAACCAAACGGCAGCCTCAAAAATTTGTAAGCTCCGAAAGGAGTAACATACGTTGTAAGTTCTTGAGACTAGCTAGTAAGTAATATCTGGTGATATGCCGAACGGAGATCAATACTAGAAAAATATTTAGCATGACCAATGTTGGCAAGCATTTGTTGAATATGCTGGAGAGGGTGACAATCAACAACGATATTGCGATTGAGAGACCTGAGGTCCACACAAAGATGAAGATCTCCATTTTTTTTTAGCAAGAACAATGGGAGATACCCACTGAGAGGAATCAGTTGGAGTGATGACTCCATCTACAGTGAGTCTCTCCAATTGTTTTTTTAAATCATTCCTGACGCTAATCGGAACAGGTCTGACTTTATGAGTGACTGATGTAGCATTAGGTTTTAGCTTAATAACATGTTCAAAACCTTTTATAGTACCAATTTTGTCATTAAAAACAAGAAAACTATTTTTTGAATAAATCAATTGGAGGAGGATCACTATCAATAGACAAAATAGGGAGATCTCCTAGAACAATCGGGTTCTTGTGACCCGATTTTAAATAAATCCCTAATTTGGCCAAGTCTCTCCAACCAACCAAATCTCTGCCTTTGAGTGCAATGTAAATCTTGGTTTCAGTAGATCTTCCAAGGATTTTAAGCAAACCAATGAAGAAACCAAGAAGGTCAATATCTTTGTCTCCAAACGCTTTAGGCAAAATATCAGGAGCTTGCAAAGATATAGAGTGACCCCAAACACTGAAAAGGGTGGTGTCGGCTAATACTGTAATGGGAGCACCCGAATCAGCTAAAACCTGTAAAGGTTTGTCATTGATAAGTGCTTGACATACAGGTTTTTCACAATCAGATGGTTCATCAATAGTTAACAGCATATTTGAAAACATGTTGGAGCACTCAGGAACAGAAGCAGAAATTAAGTTGATAGAAGATTGCGAAGGAGTCTCTAATTCAACATTATGTTTCGGATATTGAAAAAAACGACGGGATTAGCAAAATTCCTGAAAATTACCTGATCTTTGCACTTCTCACATCTTTTACCTAAAGCAGGACATGAAGGAAAATCGGCAATGTGATTTTTTGAACCACACCTAAAACAAAAGGTACGTTTAACATCTTTATCCTTATTAACCTTAATAGCAGAAATAGAAAACTCAGCATTTTCTGAAATAGGTGAATGACCTTCATGTCCAGCTAGAGCTTGTGAAGAAATTATTGAGCGCTCGATACTTTTACCAATATCAACAACCTCTGAAAGAGATGGATTACGACAAGTCAATAACCGTTCTTGCATCTTTTTTGAAAAGCAATTAAAGACAAATTGATCTCTAATAGCAGTGTCTGCATAATTGTCGAATTCGGAAGTTGAAGCAAGAACTCGAAGGGTGGAAACATATTCTTCGACAGATTCAATACTTCCTTGTTTCCTCTTGAAGAAGCTGTGTCTTTCCAGCATGACATTTGGTTCATCCGAAAATTGTATCCTAAGTTTAGTTATAGATTCAACGAATGCGTTCCAAGTGGTGTCGCCAGAGGGTCTTGGAAAGGTGGTAAATTGTTAAAAATTATCTGCGCTGCAACACCCAAATGATTATAAAGTAGAGTGTTGGAACTGGGGTCACCAGTCCCCTAGGGTAGCATGGCACGAGCGGGTAGGCATCCGAAAGCACATGTGTTAAGCGTCCATGCAGCACACGCAACCACAGAGTCAGAAACATGGGCACGCAATTAGTGACACCACTCCAGTGAGCTTGTGTAAAAACTCAAGTTAACTTTATTAAGATAGAGTGGGATCAGGGTATTAGGAATCCATCATAAAATTAGCTTATTAGCTTTCCATTAAAATACATGTGTGGGAACACTTGGCACTAAATTCTGGATGAATAAATAATAAATATTAAATATTAAATCCCCACAGGCCTGGTTCCTCATCATCACCTGTAAGAAATACATTTTTAGTAAAACCCAGGCCTGACCTATGCCTCGCTCCTGGTCAGCACCTGCATCAAATATATTAAGGAGTTATAACAGGAAACAGTTCAATAAATATGACACTAAAGAGGCAAAAACATTTCATTATGAATAACTAACCCCTTGTGTAGGTTTAACCATCTCCCTGTTTAGGAATAAGACACCTCACTGGGGAAAACCAGCATTTCATTTAGGCATTTCAACATAGTATATATAAAACGTTCCCTTAAAGGCAGAGCATTTCTCTAGGCGACACTCTTTGTTAGGAGTTAGGCCCTTCCACCCTACATGAGTGATAACCAGCTGCTCAATAAGGAATCAAGAATAATCTTCTGATTTACCCCCCTTGGAGGTAAGTAATCAATTTTTACTTGCAAAACACACTCCTGTAGGAATAACGTTTTCTTAGATAACTGAAAGGCATCGCACTAGGCAGAGTTAGACATTTAACTCCCCAGTGCCAAATATTCCTATAGGGCTTTCCATCCTAATATGCAACAGTGCATTTCATCACTCCTCTAAACAGGAATACACATCCCCTTACCCAGGAATCAACATTCTGTTACCTATTCTAAGCATATTGGAATGAACCTTTCATTGGGCATTCACTAAGGCATTTAGCTAGAAATAAACAGTTCTCTAGGCAGAAGTTAGGACATTTCTAAAGGCATTGCCCTAAGCAGGAGTGAACATTTAATTAGCCAGTACCCAGTATTTCTATAGGCTCCAAGTATTTCCTTAGCACCCCATAAGCCCTGCATCAGGCTTCAAATGGACATTACCTCACTTCCAACCTGGCATTAGGCAGAGAGACCCAGGCATTTCCATTCTAAGCACAAGAAATAGGAAACATATCTTAAGAACCATTCCCCTCATCAGGGGGGTCAACTCCTCTAATAATGTCAGGTCCCTGATAAGACTCTCTCAGGGCTCTAGCCCAGTTCCTCTTCAGTTAGGGGCTAATTGGGGCCACCAGGCCCAGTCACTAGTTTTCAACAATTAATGAGGGCCAACGGGGCCCAGTGACATCTTCCCCCGGGGAGGGGCGAACACAGGGCCTTACCCGGCCTTCCGCCCTCCTCCCCTGGGGGATTACCTTTTTCTTCGGCCCTCCGAGCCCATGCGCAGGTTCTGGAGGCAAGGGAGGGTTCCAATCCTCCCGTGGCTTCATTCGGCCCAGCGCGGTGCAAATGGGCCGGATCCGTGATGTGGGGCAATCGGAGGGGGGCTCTGACACTCTCTCGGAGCCCTCCCCGTCGTTGAATTGAGGCCCGGCAGATTAGGGGTAGCCCGGGACCTCTGATGCAGCAAGGGAGGCCCCAATCCACCAGGGCACAGTCTTTCCAGCAAGTAAGTGCCGGCCGCCGACCACAGCGCGGCCGGCAAAGGCGCTTGACGCTTGCAGCCAATGGCTGCGCGGCAATGGGCGGGGGTGCGGCCGATGACACGGCGCACCTCCGTCACGTGAGGTGAGATCGGGGCTTCACGGCCTGTCAGGCCCAGCGCGACCTGACAGGAATTCCGGCGGCCCCCTTCTGACACCGGGGGTTGCCGTGGAGACTCCTTTTGCTTGGCCTGGGCTGCGGCGGTGATGACGGCTCTCTGATGTGGCGGCGGCCCTCTCCTGGCACCGAGGGCCGCCCAGGCAACTTCCACACGTCGCGAGGCGCTACTGGTAAGCGCTTGACACAGGCCGCGCCTGAGGGGCACTTCGACGCTCTGGGGCGACCCAATGGCAGACAGAAGGGCGCTGAATTCTGACAGCGCCTGAGGCAAAATATAGCGCTCCTCAGGGGCACAGGATACGGCGCTTTTCAAGGCAGGTCAGTGGCTAGCGCTTCACAGAACCTCACATTCTCGGGCACCACAGCGCTTCAGGCGTGAGGGGCGGGCGCCAAACAGTACAGGACACAGCAGCTCGTGGCACCAGTGCCTGGGGCAGGTATAGCGCTTCCAGTCCTCCACGCCAGGGTACAAAGCAGAGCAGCACTCAGTGTTCACACCAGTGGAAGTAATCCTGGGCACAGAAGCGCTTTCTACCACAGCGCCAGGCAACAGTCTCTCAACTTCCCAGCGCTTCAACTAGGCCACCACATAGGGCAGTCCAGCACTTGGGGCACTTCACAGCGCTTTACAGGGGGGGCAACTTCCACAGCCCTGCAGGCAATTCCCAGCGCTCCCACAGTACACAGCAATTCTTCACCAGTTAAGCGCTTGGAGGACAATGTAGCGCTTAGGCAGTTTTTAGGTTGGCGCTTCATCAGCAGTTGCTTTAAAATAGAGGCAGCTCACAGGACATGCCACACAGCAGCGGTAGGTTAGCGCAGGGACCCCAGGTGGCGTCAGGGGGCACTTCTAGCAACACAGCGCCAATACCTGGGTGGTTCTTCAAATGTCCTGTGGTGATTCAGTCTCTTCTTGGCGTTTTATGTTCCTTGCGCCTTTGTAAGTTTCTTGGTTACTTCTTGGCGCAGCTGTTTCTTGCGCCCTTGTAAATAGCAGTTGGTTTCTTGTTTCCTTTGGTTTCTTATTCCTTGAAGGGGAGGGTAAATTGGTGGCTGGTGTTCCAAATTCTTTTCAGCCAATCCCTTCAAGTGGTCCCTGGGGGTTCCCTGCCGCGGGGCTAGGTCAGTGGGGGGGGAACAGGATACCTCAACACTTGTAAAGCAGCACACTAGGCCCTGTCATTCCAGCATCATAAGACCCTGCCCTGACCCCCACTGCCTATCCTCCTGCGTAGGTACTTCCCCAGGTCTTCTCCTCAGCTTCTCTCCTGGAAAGTTCCCTCCCTTTCCTTTTATAGTGCCAGTTGACAGTTGGTAGTGTCAGTTGGTGTCAGTTGGTGTCACCTCACCTCTCCCAGAAGGTTCCAGAGGCTTCCAGGAGGTTTCACCATTCTACCTGTGGACAGGCTGGCAGGCTAAGATGGATACATTGCCTGAGGGTTCCAGCCAGCCCCTGGCTACTAGAATGCGCCCACTAAACCACGCTACTGCAGCAGTGGTCTGTGGCGGCCATGTTAGGGGTAGGAAGTACCTGTACTTTAACACTAGTTTTACACTACACAGGCCCTTCTCCACCACACAAGGCCTACACACTGTTGTTTCCATGAGGGCATTCTGATTTAAAAGGGGAATAAAAAGGCGAAAAATTTTGGGGAAAGGGCCAAGTCTCACATAGAGCATTTGTCCTTTGAGCAGAAAAGTCAACACCATTGATGGCAACCAGATAGTTCTCAAAAATATTGATCCATTGCTTCCAAACAATTTCAGGTTTGCCTGGTTTCTGTAGGAAGGGCGGAGGATGTAGAGCACTTTCTGAAGAGGACATGGTGAGTGAATTAGAATGGCAATTTTATGATGTCATAAAACACAAGTGGGAAATAGCTGGAAAGAAATGCAATGGTTAAACAATGTAAAGAATGCTGAGTATAAAATATTATGAAGAATTATGATGTCACCAAAATCTTAACCTTTCCTTGAAACTTGCTGCTTTAATTATGACAGAGTAAAGTTCCACAATAGAGTCATGAATGAATATTCCAAACTTGCTGCTTTGTAAATTCCACAATAGAATTACACAGGAATGCTGTAATGATGTTCCAATGGAATACAGTTCAGTTCTAAATCTGGAAGCCTGTTAAAATCATTGACACGAAGAAATGATGCAATTTCCAGTTGCTAAGTGACAGAGGCAACAAAGCTATTTCACGAGCTGAAGGAACGCTAAGGAAAGCCTTTTAAATAACGCCTGCAGGCAAAAGAGGCTCCGCTGTGTAAAATAAACGTCGGAGGACTTTCTGTGCCAGTGGAAAACCTCATTAATCAAACTGACAGCAAGTTATTTATATAAGCACTTTAAATGTCAAAGTCACAAGTGCTGCAGGAGTAATAAAAAATAAGTTAACAGACCTGCTGTGCTTGTAGAAAATCCGTCAGCTGGTATCTGTGAATGCCGTGGGTCCGAAACAAAGTATCAAGCAGCGAGCTGGAAGCTCACTAACTGAGTAGACAAGCATTGGAAATGCAATAGGTCTCGGATTTATTTGAGTTAGAGCTAATGGCATTGTAAATGGCAATGTCTTTTAGCCATGTGTTATGGAGTGTATGCATGTGGTGTGTAATGGAATTATGTGGTTTGGATTGGAATTGTTCACCCTGCACACTCACAGACTGTTCACCTTGCACACTCACAAACTGTTCACCCTGCACACTCACACACTGTTCACCCTGCACGCTCACACAATGTTCACCCTGCATGCTCACACACTGCTCACCCTACACGCTCACACACTGAAAACCCTACACGCTCACACAATGTTCACATTGCACGCTCACAGACTGTTAACCCTGCATGCTCACACACTGCTCACCTTACACACTCACATACTTCACACTCTGCACTCACACTGTGCACTCACAACTCTGCACTCGCACTCACACTCTGAACACTCACTCTGCACACTCACTCTGCACACTCACTCTGCACACTCACTCTGCACACTCACTCTGCACACTCACTCTGCACTCACTACTCTGCACTCACTACTCTGCACTCACTACTCTGCACTCACTACTCTGCACCCACTACTCTGCACTCACTACTCTGCACTCACTACTCTGCACTCACTACTCTCTACTCACTACTCTGCACTCACTACTCTCTACTCAATACTCTGCACTCACCACTCTGCACTCACCACTCTGCACTCACTACTCACTACTCTGCACTTACTACTCTGCACTCACTACTCTGCACTCACTACTCTGCACTCACTACTCACTACTCTACACTCACTACTCTGCACTCACTACTCTCTACTCACTACTCTGCACTCACCACTCTGCACTCACCACTCTGCACTCACCACTCTGCACTCACTACTCACTACTCTGCACTCACTACTCTGCACTCACTACTCACTACTCACTGCTCTGCACTCAATACTCGGCATTCACTACTCACTACTCAGCACTCTGCACTCACCACTCTGCACTCACCACTCTGCTCTCACCACTCTGCACTCACCACTCACTCAAGTCCATGCAATTAGAGTGTTGGACTGGGCCCTTCTGGCAGGTCCACCCCTGAGGTTTTTGCTTGTTATATGTGACCTGGGGATGGTGATTCCCACTCTGAGTGTGTGTAGATGAGAGAGGCCTGCCCTCCCATAGGAATGCATGGGGAATGTGTGTGTCCCTGGTAGTTCCTGGTGCGTGGGGGGTACAGGCTCGAGTCTGGTATGTGCGAACTCGTGAGATTGAATGCTTGCCAATGGTATATGCGGTATGATTGTGTCTAGTGTAGAAGCGCCACTTTTAGAAGTTGGCATATTTGTGTAAGTTGTATCTGGCGTGTGATTGGCTGAGGCTGGCTGGTGAGCCTGGCTCAGAGAGTCTGGGAGGGTCTGCCCCGGTGGTGAATGGAGTGTTTAGCATGCTGATGTGAGGGGAGGAGTGAGCCCGGGCCTGCTTGTGGATTGACTGTCTGGTTGGAGGGTCCTGAATGAGGCTGGGTTTTTGCCCCCACAATGCTGGCTCCACCCCCTGGGGCGCGTCTGGTGTCCCTAGCCTGGCCAGTAAAAGGAATTCCTTATAACCAGTTCTAGCTGGTTCTCACCCTGCCTGCCCCTTTAGACAAAGGGATCTCATGTATACAAGGAGGCTGTGACCTCTTCTCTTGTTCTGACTTGAATCCTGCCGGGGGCATGCTGCTGCTTGGGCCCGGGGGGAAGGCTTGCCTCCCGGAGCCCGGCCCAGCCCCATGAACCCTGACGACTGCCTGGAGGACTTCTGGGGGGAACCCCTCTGCCTTGCAGGGCTGATTGGGGGACTCTTGCTTGGACTTTGCTGTCTCCCCCGAAGGACCTTGCTGCTCGTTACTGCCCTAGCGCCTGAGAGCGTTTGTCATGGACCCCTGGCGCTTGAGAGCGCTCTTCGTGCACCTAGCGCTTGGGAAGCACTTTATGTTCCCCCTCGCGGCTGCCACGCCGGCCGATCGTGAACTCCCCTGACAGGTGCCTACCCTGCCGAGGAACCCTGTGCCATTTCGCATCCCCCCTCGAGTGGCCACCTCGACGGATGACCCCTTTTCAACAAACCGGTGCCCACCCGGCATTGCCTGAGATCATCACCGCCGCAGCCCGGAGTTAGCCTGTGAGGCGCTGCACCCGCCTTCCTATCCAGGGCCGCGCTGCCATTGGCGGCCCCGGAGAGAGCATTGCCGCCCGCTCATTGGCCCCGGCCGCCGGGACTCCTGTGATGTCATCGCGGGGCCGCAAAGGGATTGGCCCGACTTGGAGGGCTTCCCCACGCGCACCCGGAGGTCCAGGGAGCTCTGCCGCCTGGCTGGAAAACCCCGCACTGCCGGCCGAGAGATGAGCGCTGTCCTCCGGCAAGGCTCCCCCCGAGGAGAGAGCCCTACCACCGTCACGCCGAGTAGCCCAGCAGAAAGGACCTGATGCCACGAGGAGCCGCCGCCTGTTGCAATCGGTGAGTGCGGGCGGGCTCCGGCTCGCTCCTCTGCCCAGGGGAGTGCTGTGTGCCTGCGAGGTTCCCGAGGGCCCCTCCCTTTGTCCACGAGTGCGGGAAGAACTCCAACGATGCCCCCGCCAAAAAACAGAGCGCTGCAGATACTTGAATCGGAGCCCGAGAGGCTCAAAGGGCGGCCCAGTTGTTCTCGAGCCATAGAGGCTCCGTCGTTGTACATTATCCTGCCGAGCCTGCGAGGTTCAGCCCAGCATCTTTCGTTCTCGAGCCAGAGAGGCTCCATCCCTTGTACATTCTCCCGAGCCGGTGAGGCTCCAACGTGTTGGCCCTATCTTTGTCCCTCAGCTGCCCAGCACTTCGTGGGCAGCTGCCACGTGTAGGTTCGTCCCTGGCTACTTGGTAGCTGTCCTGACATTGAGACTTTGGGTGTCCTAGCCCCTAGCGGCCAGATGGCCTACTGAAGATGTGAGCTCCATTATATGGAAGTCGTGAGAGTTATTATGTGTTGTACCTCTGAAAGTGCTTCTAATGTGTTATGTGCTTTGTCCTTCCTTCCCTCCTGAATACCCTATGCCTCATGTAAGTGGCTTCTGGTTAGAGTGAGTTCTACTGCTAGTTCTATGAAACTCCGGGTTGTCATGTGTTCTAATGCTAGCTCCTGGTTGTTATGTGTTCTAGTACTAGTTCGATAAAGCTCCCAGTTGTTATATGTTCGAATGCCAATTCCACCAAGTGCATATTCCTGGCAGCGGCCCCCCTAGCCCTGTCCTGTATATAGTCCCTTGTAAGTTCTGCCCGTGGTGGTTTCTGCCTGGCCTTGGCGCAAGCCTTGGCCAACCAGGAATCCCATTTCTAACATAGAGGACATAACATTCTGAACAAGCATCTACCTCTCAGTGCCCTCACTGCCTTGCGAAACTTCTCGATGCCGGCCAGGAAGAGAGCAGTGATTGGCGCGCGGCGGGGAGGCTGGCGCCGTGAGCGTGCGCGCGACTTAATCCGCGCGTGGCCAGCACTTGTCGCTCCCTCTCCCATTAGGATTGCTGGGCGCGTGCCCAGCTCCTGTCTCCTTTTGTCGGCTTTGGCGGCTGACATGATTACAATAGTTCTCTGCCGAGAACGCGATTCGCGCGTCTCTAGGCCGAGACCTAAAAAATGAAATCTGACCTTTTTTTTTTTTTTAAATGCCAAATAAAAGATCTTCCAACATAGGCTGGCAGGAATCCTCGGTTGACAGATGAAAGAGAGTTAGCAGGATGAGTTATCTGTTTACTCCTGGTACCAAAATATGTACCGAGGAATGAAAGGATGGAAACTGGAAGTCTTGAACAAGGTTGAGACTTCATTTAAAGTCTAAAGTATTTCAATATAGGGACCCACAGCAGAGCAGCACGTCTCAGTGAAAGAGTGGAGAAGAATGAATCAATCAGAGTTCTAGAATAGAAGAAGTAAAGGAGTAGAATAGAAATAGAAGAAAGAAGAGATAGAAGAGAAATGCAAGAGAATGTTACAGGCCCCCTCACTGCAGACACGTGGGAGGTGTAAGAAGGAAGGATTTCCCTCCCCTACAATGCTCACCTGGCATGACGTCATGCCACAACTTCTCCACTAGTAAGAAGTGAGCAATGTGAGCAGCGCACACTAGAGAAAAGTGAGCAGTGTGAGCAGCGCACACTAGAGAGAAGTGAGCAGTGTGAGCAGCGCACACTAGTGAGAAGTGAGCAATGTGAGCAGCGCACACTTGAGAGAAGTGAGCAGTGTGAGCAGCGCACACTAGAGAGAAGTGAGCAGTGTGAACAGCGCACACTAGTGAGAAGTGAGCAGTGTGAGCAGCGCACACTAGAGAGAAGTGAGCAGTGTGAGCAGCGCACACTAGAGAGAAGTGAGCATTGTGAGCAGCGCACACTAGTGAGAAGTGAGCAATGTGAGCAGCGCACACTAGAGAGAAGTGAGCAGTGTGAGCAGCGAACACTAGTGAGAAGTGAGCAGTGTGAGCAGCGCACACTAGTGAGAAGTGAGCAGTGTGAGCATCGCACACTAGTGAGAAGTGAGCAGTGTGAGCATCGCACACTAGTGAGAAGTGAGCAGTGTGAACAGTGCACACTAGTGAGAAGTGAGCAGTGTGAGCAGCGCACACTAGTGAGAAGTGAGCAGTGTGAGCATCGCACACTAGTGATAAGTGAGCAGTGTGAGCATGGCACACTAGTGAGAAGTGAGCAGTGTGAGCAGCGCACACTAGAGAGAAGTGAGCAATGTGAGCAGCGCACACTAGAGAGAAGTGAGCAGTGTGAGCAGCGCACACTAGAGAGAAGTGAGCAGTGTGAGCAGTGCACACTAGTGAGAAGTGAGCAGTGTGAGCAGTGCACACTAGTGAGAAGTGAGCAGTGTGAGCAGTGCAACTAGTGAGAAGTGAGCAGTGTGAGCAGCGCACACTAGTGAGAAGTGAGCAGTGTGAGCAGCGCACACTAGTGAGAAGTGAGCAGTGTGAGCAGCGCACACTAGTGAGAAGTGAGCAATGTGAGCAGCGCACACTAGAGAGAAGTGAGCAGTGTGAGCAGCGATCACTAGTGAGAAGTGAGCAGTGTGAGCAGCGCACACTAGTGAGAAGTGAGCAGTGTGAGCATCGCACACTAGTGAGAAGTGAGCAGTGTGAGCAGCGCACACTAGTGAGAAGTGAGCAGTGTGAGCAGCACACACTCATGAGAAGTGAGCAGTGTGAGCAGCGCACACTAGTGAGAAGTGAGCAGTGTGAGCAGGGCACACTAGAGAGAAGTGAGCAATGTGCGCAGCGCACACTAGAGAGAAGTGAGCAGTGTGAACAGCGCACACTAGTGAGAAGTGAGCAGTGTGAGCAGCGCACACTAGTGAGAAGTGAGCAGTGTGAACAGCGCACACTAGTGAGAAGTGAGCAGTGTGAGCAGCACACACTAGAGAGAAGTGAGCAGTGTGAGCATCGCACAATAGTGAGAAGTGAGCAGTGTGAGCAGCGCACACTCATGAGAAGTGAGCAGTGTGAGCAGTGCACACTAGTGAGAAGTGAGCAATGTGAGCAGCGCACACTAGAGAGAAGTGAGCAGTGTGAGCAGCAAACACTAGTGAGAAGTGAGCAGTGTGACCAGCGCACACTAGTGAGAAGTGAGCAGTGTCAGCATCGCACACTAGTGAGAAGTGAGCAGTGTGAGCATCGCACACTAGTGAGAAGTGAGCAGTGTGAGCATCGCACACTAGTGAGAAGTGAGCAGTGTGATCATCGCACACTAGTGAGAAGTGAGCAGTGTGAGCATCGCACACTAGTGAGAAGTGAGTAGTGTTAGCATGGCACACTAGTGAGAAGTGAGCAGTCTGAGCAGCGCACACTAGAGAGAAGTGAGCAATGTGAGCAGAGCACACTAGAGAGAAGTGAGCAGTGTGAGCAGCGCACACTAGAGAGAAGTGAGCAGTGTGAGCAGTGCACACTAGTGAGAAGTGAGCAATGTGAGCAGTGCACACTAGAGAGAAGTGAGCAGTGTGAGCAGCGCAACTAGTGAGAAGTGAGCAGTGTGAGCACCGCACACTAGTGAGAAGTGAGCAGTGTGAGCAGCGCACACTAGTGAGAAGTGAGCAGTGTGAGCAGCGCACACTAGTGAGAAGTGAGCAATGTGAGCAGCGCACACTAGAGAGTAGTGAGCAGTGTGAGCAGCGATCACTAGTGAGAAGTGAGCAGTGTGAGCATCGCACACTAGTGAGAAGTGAGCAGTGTGAGCATCGCACACTAGTGAGAAGTGAGCAGTGTGAGCATCGCACACTAGTGAGAAGTGAGCAGTGTGAGCAGCGCACACTCATGGAAGTGAGCAGTGTGAGCAGCGCACACTAGTGAGAAGTGAGCAGTGTGAGCAGCGCACACTAGAGAGAAGTGAGCAATGTGCGCAGCGCACACTAGAGAGAAGTGAGCAGTGTGAACAGCGCACACTAGTGAGAAGTGAGCAGTGTGAGCAGTGCACACTAGTGAGAAGTGAGCAGTGTGAACAGTGCACACTAGTGAGAAGTGAGCAGTGTGAGCAGCACACACTAGAGAGAAGGGAGCAGTGTGAGCATCGCACAATAGTGAGAAGTGAGCAGTGAGAGCAGCGCACACTCATGAGAAGTGAGCAGTGTGAGCAGTGCACACTAGTGAGAAGTGAGCAGTGTGAGCAGTGCACACTAGTCAGAAGTGAGCAGTGTGAGCAGCGCACACTAGTGAGAAGTGAGCAGTGTGAGCATTGCACACTAGTGAGAAGTGAGCAGTGTGAGCAGCGCACACTAGTGAGAAGTGAGCAGTGTGAGCAGTGCACACTCATGAGAAGTGAGCAGTGTGAGCAGCGCACACTAGTGAGAAGTGAGCAGTGTGAGCAGCACACACTAGAGAGAAGTGAGCAGTGTGAGCATCGCACAATAGTGAGAAGTGAGCAGTGTGAGCAGCGCACACTCATGAGAAGTGAGCAGTGTGAGCAGAGCACACTAGTGAGAAGTGAGCAGTGTGAGCAGCGCACACTAGTGAGAAGTGAGCAGTGTGAGCAGTGCACACTCATGAGAAGTGAGCAGTGTGAGCAGCGCACACTAGTGAGAAGTGAGGAGTGTGAGCACCGCACACTAGTGAGAAGTGAGCAGTGTGAGTAGCGCACACTAGAGAGAAGTGAGCAGTGTGAGCAGCGCACACTAGTGAGAAGTGAGCAGTGTGAGCAGCGCACACTAGAGAGAAGAGAGCTGCGCACACTGGTGAGAAGTGAGCAGTGTGAGCAGCGCACACTCATGAGAAGTGAGCAATGTGAGCAGTGCACACTAGTGAGAAGTGAGCAGTGTGAGCAGCACACACTAGAGAGAAGTGAGCAATGTGAGCAGCGCACACTAGAGAGAAGTGAGCAGGCTGAGCACCGCACACTAGTGAGAAGTTAGCCGTGCGAGCAGCGCACACTAGTGAGAAGTGCGCAGTGTGAGCAGCACACACTAGAGAGAAGTGAGCAATGTGAGCAGCGCACACTAGAGAGAAGTGAGCAGTGTGAGCATCGCACACTAGTGAGAAGTGAGCAGTATGAGCAGCGCACACTAGTGAGAAGTGAGCAGAGTGAGCAGCGCACATTAGAGAGAAGTGAGCAATGTGAGCAGCGCACACTAGATTGAAGTGAGCAGTGTGAGCAGCGCACACTAGTGAGAAGTGAGCAGTGTGAGCAGTGCACACTAGAGAGAAGTGAGCAGTGTGAGCAGAGCACACTCATGAGAAGTGAGCAGTGTGAGCAGCGCACACTAGTGAGAAGTGAGCAGTGTGAGCAGCGCACACTAGTGAGAATTGAGCAGTGTGAGCAGCGCACACTAGTGAGAAGTGAGCAGTGTGAGCAGCGCACACTAGAGAAAAGTGAGCAATGTGAGCAGCGCACACTAGAGAAGTGAGCAGTGTGAGCAGCGCACACTAGAGAGAAGTGAGGAGTGTGAGCAGCGCACACTAGAGAGAAGTGAGCAATGTGCGCAGCGCACAATAGAGAGAAGTGAGCAGTGTGAGCAGCGCGCACTAGTGAGAAGTGAGCAATGTGAGCAGCGCACACTAGTGAGAAGTGAGAAGTGTGAGCAGGGCACACTGGTGAGAAGTGAGCAATGTGAGCAGCGCACACTAGAGAGAGGTGAGCAGCGCACACTAGAGAAGTGAGCAGCGCACACTAGTGAGAAGTGAGCAGTTTGAGCAGCGCACACTAGTGAGAAGTTAGCAGTATGAGCAGTGCACATCGATGCACTAGAGAGAAGTGAACAGTGTGAGCAGCGCACACTAGAGAGAAGTGAGCATTGTGAGCAGCGCACACTAGTGAGAAGTGAGCAGTGTGAGCAGTGCACACTAGAGAGAAGTGAGCAATGTAAGCAGCGCACACTAGAGAGGAAGTGAGCAGTGTGAGCGGGGGGGAGGAGCTAGCCAGCGACCGAGATGGGCGCCTGTTAGAAGGGGCGATCTCAGAGGGCCAGGTTGTGATCACCCCGACACCCCAAGACCCACCTCTTCCGCAGAACTTGCCGAGTCTTGATTGTGAGGTCCTCACTGGGGAGGACTTCGAGTCTAGGATCGTACACACGGAGTTCACACCACACTATGAACAGACACCACGCCGTTGGATTCAAGTAACAAGGTCTTTATATAGGAAATAAAGGAAGGAAGCACTCTTATATACACAGGGGTCGAGGGACCACAAAGTCTTGGAGGATTCAGGAAGGGGGAAGCGGGACAGTCTTTTAGTCTCTGGGTCAGTACGAGGCGTACCCTAGGCACAGCTCTCAATCCTCGAGCCGGGGGATACGGGAGGATGGTCGTACTGGCTGCCTCACCTCCGTCGAGTCGGCTTGGTCATGATGGTGGTCTCGATGGTCCAGCCGGACCAGAGTACTCCTCGAGCCGCGACGGGGTCAGCAGGGCTCGATCTGCAGAAGTTCGGGAGGAGCTGCGACAGCGTCAGCATGGCTCCGATGGTTAAAAGTTCAGCTTAAGCCGCGACAGCGTCAGCAGGGCTCCGATGGTTACAGGTTCAGCTTGAGCCGCGACAGCGTCAGCAGGGCTCGGGTGGTCTTAGAGATCGAGCCGCGACAGCGTCAGCAGGGCTCCGATGGTTACAAGTTCGGCTTGAGCCGCGACGGCGTCAGCAGGGCTCAGGTGGTTCAGTTCCTTAAGGTCCTTAAGGCGAGGAAGGAGCCGCGACAGCGTCAGCAGGGCTCCGAGGCTCAGGATGAGTCTTCTTAGGGTCAGCCGCGATCAGATCAGCAGGCTTCAGGTCCAAGATACAACTGCCCGCTAGTTGTCGGGCGGGCACAGTTATAGTCCTTTGGCTCTTTTATCTCCGGACCCTCGCAGGCAGAGGTCTCCTGCCCGGGGGAGGCTGGTCATTGGTGAGGTCCGGCAGTTGGCTCTTTGATCCCTTTGAAAGATGGGTCCCGGAATTCCCAGACACCCAGCGGGTCTGGAACCAGCACTTGGGGAGGCCAGAGGGGTGATCGAAACTGGCCCACAGGGGAGGGCCAAAGGTGTGACAGAAACCAGCCCCTCAGGGGAGGCCGGAGGTGCCATCGAAACTCCCTGGCTTATCTCACTCGGGGAGCCCTTTACCCCCCAGCCGGGACTGGCGCGCCTTTGGAGTCTGGGTTTCGCTGGGGCCGGGGTCACGCTCGGCCCAGGGAGACAGGGATGTCGGGAAGGGAAGATGGCGTCCGGGCCTTGTGGGGCATGCAAGGTTAGGCGCTCGGAGCCGGGCGTGGAGCGGGAAAGGCAGGCCTGGTCGAGGTTCTAGGGGGATCTAGGTTTAACTGGAGTAGGACGACCAGGCTCGGGGTGCAGGCTACACTAACGGGGAGGCTGCGCAGGGGACTCGGGGTACAGGCCTATGCTCACAGGGTGTGGAGGGACAGAGATGAACCACGCCACGAGGCCGGGTCCAACACGCGTCCTCCCCAGCTGAAGGCGGGGAGAACTACCCATCCTCTTGGGGGTTCTCTTCGCTGAGGCGGAAGAATCGGGACAGGCCGTCTGCGTTGGCGTGGTCAGAACCAGGCCGGTGCTCAACCGCGAAGTCCATCCCCTGGAGGGAGATGGACCAGCGCAGCAATTTGGGATTTTCCCCTCTCATCTGCATTAGCCACCGGAGAGGTCGGTGGTCGGTCTGGACCCGGAAGTGAGTACCGAACAGGTAAGGCCTCAGCTTCTTCAGGGCCCAAACCACCGCGAAGGCCTCCCGCTCGATGGTGCTCCACCTTTGTTCTCGAGGGAGTAGCCTTCGGCTAATGAATGCCACTGGTTGGTCTAGGCCGCTCTCGTTCACCTGGGACAGGACTGCTCCGATGCCATGCTCGGACGCGTCCGTCTGGACTACAAACTCTCGGGAGTAGTCGGGGGCCTGGAGGACTGGGGCAGTGCACATGGCGTCTTTTAAAGTTTCGAACGCCTTTTGGCAGGCGGGGGTCCAGCTGACTTTCTTCGGCTGGTTTTTGGAGGTTAACTCCGTGAGGGGGGCTACGATGCTGCCGTACCCCTTGATGAACCGTCGGTAGTACCCCGTGAGCCCTAGGAATGCCCGCACTTCCGTCTGGGTCGTGGGGGCCTCCCAGGCCACGATGGCATCGATCTTGGGCTGGAGGGGGGCTACGAGGCCGCTTCCGACCTGGTGCCCGAGGTAGACTACGGACCCTTGTCCGATCTGGCACTTGCTCGCCTTAATGGTGAGACCAGCCCTTCTCAGGGCCGTCAGCACCGCCCAGAGGTGCTGGAGGTGCTCGGGCCAGTGGGAACTGTATACTGCGATATCGTCCAGATACGCAGCGCTGAACTCCTCCAACCCCGCCAGTACCTGGTTCACCAGCCTCTGGAAGGTGGCGGGGGCGTTCTTCATCCCGAAGGGCATCACCCGGAAATGGTAGTGACCATCCGGGGTGGAAAACGCAGATCTTTCATTGGCTCCCTCGGTGAGGGCGATCTGCCAGTATCCACTGGTCAGGTCGAACGTGCTAAGGAAGCGAGCAGCCCCGAGGCGATCGATAAGCTCATCGGCTCGGGGGAAGGGATGCGCATCGGTTCTGGTGACTGCGTTGAGCCTGCGGTAGTCAACGCAGAACCTCAGCTCGGGAACAGCACCGGGGGCGGCTGCCTTCGGAACCAGGACCACGGGGCTAGCCCATGGGCTGTCAGAGGCTTCGACCACCCGAGAGCTAGCATCTTTGATACTTCGGCCTTGATACAGGCCCGGACTCGGTCAGGGACGCGGTAGGCTCTGTGCCGTACCGGTGGGCTGTCCCCGGTGTCCACGTCGTGGACGCACCAGCTGGTGACGCCGGGGGTGAGGGAGAAGAGGTCCGAGAACTGTCCCAACAACTGGCGACAGTCCTCGCGCTGCTCGGGAGAGAGGGAGGAGGAGACACTCACCCCCTCTACAGAGCCATCTTTTTCTTTCACGCACAGGAGATCGGGGAGAGGCTCCGTTTCTTCTTCCTCTCCATCGTCCGTGGCGAGGAGCAAGCTCAACTCGGACCGGGCGAAGTGGGGCTTGAGGCGGTTCATGTGGAGGACCCTCAAGGGGTTCCGGGGGGACTCTACATCAATGAGGTAGGTCACCTGGCTCTTACGTTCCACCACCTTGAAGGGCCCTGTCCACTTGTCTTGCAAAGCACAGGGCTCCACGGGTGCCATCCCCCAGACCTGTTGTCCGGGCTGAAACTCGACCAGAGTGGCATTCTGGTCATACCACCGTTTCATTTCTTCTTGACTGGCCTCGAGGTTTGCCTCGGCCAGTTCTCTGAACTTCCTCGTCTGGTTCCGGAGGGCCAGAATGTATCGAAACACATCGGGAGGGGGCTCTGGGGCCGCCGTCTCCCACCCTTCCTTGACCAGGGTGAGGGGTCCCCTGACGGGGTGCCCGTAGAGGAGCTTGAAGGGGCTGAACCCCAGGGACTTCTGGGGGACTTCGTGGTATGCGAAGAGGAGACAGGGAAGGAGGACGTCCCACTTACGCCTCAGGGGCTCTTCGAGACCCATGATCATTCCCTTGAGGGTCCGGTTGAATTGCTCCACCAGACCGTTACCCTGGGGGTGATATGGGGTGGTAAATTTGTACGTCACCCCACATTGTTGCCACAGGGACTTCATGTACTTCGAGATGAAGTTGGTCCCTCGGTCGCTGACGACCTCTCGGGGGAATCCCACCCGGGAGAAGATGGCCATGAGGGCCCGCCCCACTACGGGGGCGGTCACCGTTCGGAGGGGAATGGCTTCGGGGTATCGGGTGGCATGGTCCACCAAGACAAGGATAAAGCGGTGCCCCAAGGAGGTCCGGGGGTCGAGGGGGCCCACGATGTCGATTCCCACCCTTTCAAAGGGGGTACTGACCACGGGGAAGGGTTGGAGGGGGGCCTTGCGCCTCCCGCCGCTCTTTCTACTAGACTGACACGTGGGCAGGACTTGCAGTGGGCCTCCACATCGGAGCGCATGCCCGGCCAGTAAAAGTGGGTGACTAGGCGGTGATATGTTTTGTCTTGACCCAAGTGTCCCGCCAGGGGCACATCGTGGGCCAGGTTCAGGAGAAAGCCGCGGAAGCGTAGGGGTACCACCAGCACTCGACCTGACCCTAGCTCGGCGGACTTTTGTTCGCTATACAAGAGGCCATTTTCCCAATAGACAAAGTGGGAGCCGGACTGGTCACCGGCGGCCTGGGCGGCGGCCTGCTGCCACGGCCCAACCAATGATGGACAGGAGGTCTGTTCTAGGCAGAATTCTTCTCGGGATGGTCCTCCTTCCTGGCGCCACTGGGCCAGCTCAGGAAGGTCGTCCAGGCTCGGGGTCGGTTCGACGCCAGGGCCGAGGGGACCTGCGTCAGGGGGGGAGCTCTCCCCGGGGAACAGCTCGGGGGTCTCAGAGGATTCAGGGACCTCGGGGTCCTCGGGGGTCACCGGTGCCGCCTCCACGGTCGCCCCTTTGGGGGTGGTCCTTCGGGCGGTCATCGACCGGGTGCTCACACAGGCCCACTCGGGCAGGCCCACCATCTCCAAGTGGGTCCTTTTCTCAACCCGCTGCCATGGGGAGCTCTCTAGATCGTTGCCGAGCAGGCAGTCCACGGGCATGTCTGAGCGGACTGCCACTCATAACTCTCCAGAGACGCCCCCCCATTCGAACGGGACTTGAGCTATCCGGCAGGTGCGGACGGAGTTATCGGCTGCGATCACCCTGCAGGAGATGTGGGGAACAATCTGGGCTTCGGTGACGAGGTGCCGTTTGACGGCGGTGATACTGGCCCCAGTGTCTCGGAGCGCCCCTATGTGATGGCCATTGACAGTCACCTGCTGTCGGTATTTCTCTGTGTTGTCGGGTAGGGGGGCTCCTGGGACCATCTCCCTATCACCCAGGGAGACTAACATCATCGCTGCTGGGTCCGCTCCCTCGAACTCTTCCTCTCCCTCCTCTTCTAGGGCTACTGAGGTAATGTGGCGCACTGGGGGCCCTGCAGCGGCAGGCTTCTTGAAGAAAGGGCATCGGGGGTCATTGGCATAGTGCCCTGGTTGCTGGCAATGGAAGCAGGATTGGCTGACTCTGGGCCCTGGCTTAGCTGGGGGGAACCCTGCGCGCGCTGTGGGAGGCGAGGTGCCGGGCTGGTTTCTGGGGAGGCTGCGCGGGGACCCTACTTGGGATCCCCTCTGTCTATTCTGACTCCCCCCTCCCCTCTGGCGGGAAGATCCCTGTTCATTTCGGCCAGAGTCTCCCCCGGGCCCCCGGGGTACTCTGGTGCTCACCCAGCGATCGGCCTCGACGGCCAGTTTCCGTGGGTCAGCCAACTTGCTGTCCAGGAGGTGCTGTCGGAGTTCCACAAAGCAATTCAGGGACAAATGTTCATACGCAATGAGGTCGATGAGTCCCTCGAAGGTGGATACTTTGCTGCCCTTGATCCACCCTTCCAGGGCCCGGCTGTAGAAATTGACATATTCTACCCATGTGGTGCCGGGGATCTACTTGCATTCTCGGAAGCGTTGGCGGTACATTTCTGGGGTGAGCCCGTACCTTGTGAGGAGGGCCTCTTTCATGTGGCTGTAGGAGGTCTGTTCGGCAGACGGTAGGTCGAGTAGGGTGTCTCTCCCCTCACTCAGGAATCGACCCCACAACCCGGCTCCCCAATCTTTCTGCGGAACTCGGTGGGAGGTCATGGCGACCTCGTAGGCCTTGAACCATAGCTGGATGTCATCGTTTTTGTAATATTCTTTGACCACATCCTTGGGGATGTGGACCTTGGGTTCCACCGGGGGAACGGACTCTCGGGTCGCTGCTGTTCGGTTGTCTTCGTTCCGGGCCTTTAGTTCTATTTCCAATATGATGCGCTCGTGCTCCAGCTGGAGCTTCTTTCCGTCATGTTCTCGCTGGAGTTTCTTCTCCTCCAGTTCTCCTTGCAGCCGCAGCTGCTCGATGGCTAGCTTTTTCTCGGCCAGCTTGAGTTCTACCTCCATCTTCAAACGGGCTAGTTCTAGCTCGTGGCTTCGGTTGCGTTCTCGGTCGGTCATCTCTTCTCGAGATAGACCTCTCTCTGTGCTGTGAGTCCGCGTTGGGGACTCTGCTCTTTCTTGCTCTGGGGCGTGGGTTTCGATCCGGGGGGCTCCCCCTCCATCGGCTTCTGTCGGTGCTGGAGGTTGGCCTCCGGTATCCATCCAGGCTGTTAGAGCTTGTTGAAAGTCCTCTTTGGTGTTTAGTCCCGTTGTCGGGATTTGGCGATTTATGCAAAACTGCTTCAGCTGCCGGTGTGTATAATCTCCCAGAAGTTCCCTCTGGAAGGTGGTTTCGTTGTTGGTGATGCTCATGGTTGCTCTTCATTCGGGTAGTGTGTCAGTGCTCTACGATCCCTAGACGTAGGTTCTTATCGCGACGCTGCCACCAATGTTAGAAGGGGCGATCTCAGAGGGCCAGGTTGTGATCACCCTGACACCCCAAGACCCACCTCTTCCGCAGAACTGGCCGAGTCTTGATTGTGAGGTCCTCACCGGGGAGGACTTCGAGTCTAGGATCGTACACACGGAGTTCACACCACACTATGAACAGACACCACACCGTTGGATTCAAGTAACAAGGTCTTTATATAGGAAATAAACGAAGGAAGCACTCTTATATACACAGGGGTCGAGGGACCACAAAGTCTTGGATGATTCAGGAAGGGGGAAGCGGGACAGTCTTTTAGTCTCTGGGTCAGTACGAGGCGTACCCTAGGCACAGCTCTCAATCCTCGAGCCGGGGGATACGGGAGGATGGTCGTACTGGCTGCCTCACCTCCGTCGAGTCGGCTTGGTCGTGATGGTGGTCTCGATGGTCCAGCCGGACCAGAGTACTCCTCGAGCCGCGACGGGGTCAGCAGGGCTTGATCTGCAGAAGTTCGGGAGGAGCTGCAACAGCGTCAGCAGGGCTCCGATGGTTAAAAGTTCAGCTTAAGCCGCGACAGCGTCAGCAGGGCTCCGATGGTTACAGGTTCAGCTTGAGCCGCGACAGCGTCAGCAGGGCTCGGGTGGTCTTAGAGATCGAGCCGCGACAGCGTCAGCAGGGCTCCGATGGTTACAAATTCGGCTTGAGCCGCGACGGCGTCAGCAGGTCTCAGGTGGTTCAGTTCCTTAAGGTCCTTAAGGCGAGGAAGGAGCCGCGACAGCGTCAGCAGGGCTCCGAGGCTCAGGATGAGTCTTCATAGGGTCAGCCGCGATCAGATCAGCAGGCTTCAGGTCCAAGATACAACTGCCCGCTAGTTGTCGGGCGGGCACAGTTATAGTCCTTTGGCTCTTTTATCTCCGGACCCTCGCAGGCAGAGGTTTCCTGCCCGGGGGGGGCTGGTCATTGGTGAGGTCCGGCGGTTGGCTCTTTGATCCCTTTGAAAGATGGGTCCCGGAATTCCCAGACACCCAGCGGGTCTGGAACCAGCACTCGGGGAGGCCAGAGGGGTGATCGAAACTGGCCCACAGGGGAGGGCCAAAGGTGTGACAGAAACCAGCCCCTCAGGGGAGGCCGGAGGTGCCATTGAAACTCCCTGGCTTATCTCACTCGGGGAGCCCTTTACCCCCCAGCCGGGACTGGCGCGCCTTTGGAGTCTGGGTTTCGCTGGGGCCGGGGTCACGCTCGGCCCAGGGAGACAGGGATGTCGGGAAGGGAAGATGGCGTCCGGGCCTTGTGGGGCATGCAAGGTTAGGCGCTCGGAGCCGGGCGTGGAGCGGGAAAGGCAGGCCTGGTCGAGGTTCTAGGGGGATCTAGGTTTAACTGGAGTAGGACGACCAGGCTCGGGGTGCAGGCTACACTAACGGGGAGGCTGCGCAGGGGACTCAGGGTACAGGCCTACGCTCACAGGGTGTGGAGGGACAGAGATGAACCACGCCACGAGGCCGGGTCCAACAGCGCCTGAGTCCGGAGCTCCTCTGCTCAGAACCAATATCCTACAACTATCCTGCCTGTTCGGAGCTCATCGTGAGGCAACGCTCAGCCCCGATGTGAGCGCGATTGCTACAGCCTTGACCCTTACGGCCAAAACAGGACCCGTGACCTGCGGGAGCGAGATCTGCTGGCCGGTGTGGAGGCGCGCGGCGGGCCTTTGATGCTGCGGCCTCGATTTTCAACTACGGCCGCTGCATGGACCGCGCTCGCTGGAGCGAGGATCTGCGCGACCCCGCGCTTGGGAGCGCGACGTGGCCTGCAGCCTCGGCGGTGAGTGGGGGTGCGTGTTTGGTGTGCGGGGGCTACATTCTCCCCTCCCCCCACTCCACCCTCGAGTGTAGAATATCTGCAGGGCCGGTCTGGGACTGATGTGCTGTGTAGCGGCGGCCTGCGAGGCCCGGACGTGCGGTGGATCGCCTGTTCAAGGCGGAATTGACAGAGTGGAGCAACGCTGTGTGGCTGGTCACCTGTGGTCTGAAGTGTGTCCTTGCGCTTGGTTCCTCTTGTGCTCCCCCCGTTGCTGCAACGTTGCGGGGTGGGTGCCTGCGGGCACGGCTTCTTCTCCCCCAGTGGAGCCCTGTTGTTTGCGGAGGAGAGAGCCCCTTTGTGCGGACTATATTAGCGAATCTGCGGCACCCCGGGCCCGCGCTCTTGACGGCTATCTCTGGCCCCCCTTGGTGGTACCCTTTCCTACTCCAGGACCATTGGATCTGTGCGCAGGCACTGGGGGGGGGGACTGGATGTCCCTGCGGATAGCTTGACTGTCTTTGGAGTTCCAGACGCTGATTACGGCTCATTTCCTTTTGCCGAGGTCCGGCTGATCCCTAGTGACTTGCTGGGCCCGTGGGGGCTGCGAGATCTTCGGGCGCCCCGCTTATCTAACTCTTGCATTGCGTGCCACTGCTCCTTCCTTAGGGGTTTGCGGGGGCTCCTCTCTCTCTTGTTGCACCGTCTCCTCCCCCCTGTGGGCCATTACGACGCCATCGGCCTGACGTGTGCATTGATCGCGGCCCTACGCTTGGGGCTTGGAGGGGCTTCTGCCTGTATCATGGGACGCCCGGATAGATCTCAGCCGAAGCTCTCCTTCACACAGAAAACCTCGAAGACGGCGGATGGCGCTGGGAGTGGCAGCACGACTGATGGGGACGTGCTGGAGGGGGTGCAGTAGCAGGACCTTAGAGAGATACTCCTCGCCATGGAGAAGAACCTTCAGAGTGGCATGGCTGCTATTGGTACGAAATTGGACGCCCTGACCTATCGTGTGGACCGCATGGCTGAGAGGCTGGATAAGCTTGCGGAGAGACTAGACATGTCCGAGCGTCGCCTTACTGAGGTTGAGGAGGCCCACACCACGCTGGAGACCGACAATAGACAGATCGGCAGGGCTATGCAGACGCTACTGGACAAAACTTAGGACTTGGAGGCCCGTTTGCGACGTCGTAACCTGCGCGTGACGGGCCTTCCGGAGAGCACTTCTACGGGCAACATGGAGCTCTTTATGGAAAACCTGCTGAAGAAAGTGCTGGGGGATGACTCATTCTCCCACATGTTTGTGGTGGAGAGGGCACACCGCTCCTTGGGGCCACGACCGAAGCCTGGGGCTCCCTCGCGTCCCATTATAGCCAAACTGTTGAACTATCGGGATCAGGATGTTGCACTTAAACTGGTCAGAGAGAAACAGCCTTTGCAGTATGAGGGCTCCACATTGTCCATCTATCCTGACTTCTCGGCTCGGGTCCAGGAGGCCCGGAAGCAGTTCGCGCCTATGAAACGACAGCTCCGGGAACTGGGTGCAGATTATGCGATGCTGTACCCGGCAAAATTGCACGTCAATCGACAGGGGAGGTCCCTGATTTTTACAGACCCTAAGGCATTGCAAAAGGCCCTGAAGGACTGGCAGCGAGAGAAACGACGGCCGAGACAGGGGGAGGATAAACTGGAAGGGGGCTCCCTGGAGAAACAGGACTGATGGAGACATGCTGCAAGCTGCTCGCTGTGGGACGGAACGCCTCAGGTTTGATTGATGCTTTATTAACTTTAGGTTGGCAGAGACACTTTTTGATCCAGGGGGTCTGGTGCCTACCGGGCTGCTTTGTTTAACATCTATTTTTCAAGTATGGGCAGCTCTTTTATACTGCACTTGCATTATTTGGACATCTTCCCCTGCTGTCACTGCACTATTCTCAGGGCAATGCACGGGACTGCCAATTTATTTGTCTGTTATAATTACCTGTGGGAATGCGCTAGACAATGTGCGTGCCTAGGTTACGAAGCTGCGGTTGCACCGATATTATCCTGGGCCCAGTGACATATCTTGTTGTGATGCACTTTTGCTCTTTTGACTTTATGGTTTCCAAATGAGCGAATCGTGGTGTAGTTACCATGCTTACCTTTTTCAAGGTTCTGGAGCGGGGGGGTGAAGGGAGGCGGTGTTTGTGCTGTTCCGGCTACTTCTGCCCTCGTGTGCTTACCACTGCTACCATGGTTTTTTTGCGGGGATTGGGGATGGACATTGTATTGGTGGTGGGGGTGATTGTGGACGTACTGCTGTTGGGGGATGTGAGGGGGTTGGGAGTTTGTTGGTTGGGATGGGTGGATGACCGCAGCCTGTTTGTGTCTGTTGCGGTGCTGGGGGATACATGGGGAGGGGGGGTCTGCTTGTTGGGGAAGATGGTTGTGCGTGGCCTAGTTGGGGTAGGGCAAGCGTGGGTGGGGGGCCGGGATAGTTCTGATTCAGAGTTTTTTTTGTTGCTCTGCGATGGGTAACACAGAACACCTTAACCAAGGAGATAACAAAGAAGTGGAGTGGTGGAAGCACGATGACTTACATTCCTTACCTCCTTCCCCGCAGGACGAGCAGGACCCTTGGCAAATGGTGCCGGAAAAGAATCTGCACGGCGCCTTTAACTGGACGTGTTCTCCCAAGGAAGCCCCAACCCACCGTGACGTCAGCTTCGGGGCCTTGGTCAAAAACGCGGAAGTCAGACAGTCGGCGTGTGACATCACCGGAGAGGAGACGCAAAAAGGAGAAGAGGACGCGGAGACAGGTCGGAATATCCACGGAGGTGAAGCAGACGAGCCAGGAGGAGAAGTACACGAGCCAGGAGGCCATCGGTTTCGTGCTGTGCCGTGCCACACTCCCGAGGGAGGAGTGTGGCCAAGACATATACGGGAGAAGTTTGCGAACTGGGTGGGGAGGAGGAGTGCAGTACCTCGATAGGGGGAACTCTCTTCCTGGTATCCCGTTTCCCTTTACTACCTCCCTCACCTCCCTCACTGTACCCACACTGTAGTTATAGGTTAACACGAGTTGCGGTGTCCCTTCACTACCCCGGTTCCCCACGGTACATCGAACAGTAAGAGGACAAACAATAAAACGGTCCTTCTTAGTGTTTCCCTTCCCGGTCACCACGAGAGAGACTCCAACACTTGCCAGGAACAGAAGGGCCCAGACGAGGGTAGAAGCTGGTTCCAAAAAGACGGACAGAAATAGTGGCACCACGGATCCAGCGGAATTTGCCAAAGAGAGACTGACGTTTCGGCGGAAAAAACTGTATATGAAAATAAAACCAGCATTACTTAAACAACGTTTACAACCTGTTACTGACCCCCCTTTACAGAGACGACTGTTGTTTGAGGCATGTAGATTACCTGGTGTGGATGACGGCGAGAGACATGTACTCTTGCAAGTTGCTAGACAGTATGCGACGGATGTAATTTCTTTTATGTCCACATGGCGAGGGAGAGGACAGGTGGGGTGACGACTCCTGATACACTGCGATTCCTAACATGGAATGCGCGGGGATTAAATGATCACCACAAGGTCCGTAGAGTTCTCCAATATTTAGCGAAGCATAGGGTTGACATTGCGATCTTGCAGGAAACACATCTAACGGCATATAGTCCTATCCTAGGTTATAGAGGGTTCCGTGACAACATCCATGCTGCAGGTTTTACTTCCCACGCCCGGGGGTACTCACCTGGTTTAATCCTAAATCATCCCTCGCTTTGACACCTCTGACCACTGATAGCGAGGGACGATTCACGATTACGACCTGCTCTGGCAATGGTCTTGACATGTGCATAGTGAACACAATTTTGATCTCCCTGACGTTTATATGATTCTGGCTCAGAAGGTGTTTCCGCTTGCAGACAGTATTGTTTTTTGGGGAGGTGATTTTAACCTGACTCTTTGTCCGGCGCTGGACAGATCGGATAGGCCGTCCCAGATGCCTTCGGCCTCTGCACGCACGCTGGCTAAACAATTGACTAATCTTGATTTGCTTGATGTGTGCCGCCATAGGTGCCCATTGCAGGGAGGGTTCACACACTACTCAGCCCCCCCTTATATCCACACAAGGATAGACTACTGGTTTGTTTCCTCTGCTCACTGCAGGACGTGTGATCCTGCGAGATCCTCCCCCGGACCTACTCGGACCATTCGCCTTTACTGCTCTCCTGCTCGTTGCCGGTACGACGGTTAGCACCTTTTTCCTGGCGTTTTCCCCCTTATTCCCTGCTTGACCCCCTCTTTAAGGAGGAACTCTTAACGGCGCTGGAGACTTTCTTCGAGACCAATGTGGGCTCTGTTGATTCGTTTCAGTCGGTTTGGGAAGCGTTTAAACTTTATGCTCGGGGAGTTACTATCTCTAAGCACGGAGGCGTGTTAAAGTCGATCAGGGACCGCCTCGACCTCTTGGAGCGGAAACTTCGAGACCTGGAGGAGTTGCGCCTCCTGTCTGGTGACAGCTCTGTTGAACGAGATTGCTGGAACCCTCCGGGAATACAATGATGAAGCGGATTTGGAAATTAAACACTTAGGGAAGTATGCCGTTGCCAGAACTTACTGCGAGGGTGAGCGACTGGGCGCGGTGATGGCCCGCTTGGCTAGGCGGGGCAGAGAGCGCTCTTCCATTCAGATAATGAGATCTGGTGACTCCGGGCTCCCGCTCATGAACGACGAGATAACTGCGCTCTTTCGGGACTACTACGAGGCTCTGTACGCCTCGAGAGGACCTGCTCCGGAGGAAGGTATAGTGGACTACCTGTCGCACATAGAACTTCCGTGGCTATCTGATATGGACCGTAAGTTTTTGGTCCGCCCCTTTGAAATAAAGGAGGTGGTGTTAGCCCTGTCCTCTATGCGGGGTGGTGGTGCCCTGGGCAGTGATGGCCTTACGGTGGCCTTCTATAAGGCTTTCTCTGATTTGCTGCTTCCTCATCTGCTTTGCCTGTTCGATGATATGGCCAATTCGGGTTCTATGGTACCCTCCATGCGTGAGGCCATAATTGTGGCAATCCTTAAGCCGGGCAAAGACCCGAATGACCGTGCCTCGTATTGGCCACTCTCCCTGATGAACGTAGATACGAAGATCTTTGCTAAAGTGCTTTCGAACCGTTTACCTGCTATGGTTACGACCCTGGTGGCTCCAGAGCAGTCTGGTTTTGTCCCCACACACAATCTCGTCTACAATATTAGGAAGGTCTTTGCTGCTTTTCAACATACTCGTCCGGAAGTGCCGGCTGTGGCCGTATTTTTAGATATGGAGAAGGCATTTGATTCTGTTGAGTGGACTTTCTTACATCATGTTCTTCGCAGGATGGGTGTTGGCCTTCTCTTCCTGTAGTTATTGTCGGTCCTGTACTTCAGGCCGAGAGCCCGGATTCGTATTGGTCCTCTGACCTCTGACCCTATTGAAGTTGGCAGGGGCACGAGACAAGGGTGCCCACTCTCCGCGATACTTTACGCTCTGGTGGCTGAACCCCTTGCATGCGCTCTTCGCGAGTACCATGGACATCGGGGTATCGGCTTCCCTATGTACAAGCTCATTGTTTCTACTTACGCGGACGATACGCTACTTTACCTTCGAGACCCCGAGACTCATGTTTCCCCGGTATTGCAGGGCGGTGGTTCGGTTTGGCGCTCTTTCTGGCATCTGGGTGAATTGGGCGAAGTCGATTATGTTTCCGCTTACAGCGGCTACGGTGCGGTTTGAGCTGGAGTTCCAACTGCAGTGGACTACCGAGGCGATACGATACCTAGGCATCCGGCTCCATACCGATTCGGAGATCGTTCTCCGGGAAAATTACGGCTGCGCGGTTTCGAAGCTGGAGGATGATGTGGAGAGATGGATTTCTCTTCCACGGTCTCTCCTGGGGCGCATCGCCTTAATGAAGATGGTGGTACTCTCGCGTTTTCTTTTTCTATTCAATACTATCCCTATGGTTCTGTCTGTTCTTCCGCAGGCTCCAATTGCTGCTGGTGAGACTTGCTTGGGCAGGTAAACAACCCAGAGTCGCGTGGCATATTCTGCTGCGACTATATGCGGCGGGCGGGCTCAATGCCCCGGACTTAGAACTATACTATCGCGCAGCACAGGCTGCTCATGCTTACTCGTGGATCCACGGCCCGCAGGACGCCCCTTACGACCGTATTGAATGAATTGTTCCGGCCCCTACCCCCCTGCCGGCCCTGCTAAAACAGGCAAGGGATCGCCGCACTGGTCTGGTCGACTCCTTGCTGTCGGTCAACCACGCCTGGCACTTCATGGCGGACGCTCAGGCGTGTTCGCTTCTCTATTCCCCGAGCGCGAATCTTGAGTGGTGCTACTGGTTGAGTCCCTGTCGGGAAACAGGAGTGATTAGGGCCTTGAAACAGCTTGGTATTCATACTATGGGTGACTTGTTCTCGGAGGGCACGGCGCGGACGTGGACCGAGGTGCATAGCATGGTCGAGAACCCCTCCTTGATGGCATGCTTCCAGTTTCATAGGGTGCGGAGTGCTCTACATGAACTTCTGGGGCCAGATATGGCGGAGCCAGTGACGGTCACTGCCTTTGATTATGTGATCACGGCCAAATCTCCCCTACTCTTGATCTCCAATCTGTATCGGATAACCCAGACAGAGCTGTATGCGGATTACACCAAGCCACGTTTGGCCTGGCAGCACGACCTGGGCATCGAAATGACCGAGGACCTCTGGGGCTATTGCTGCGCCAGCGTCCGCAAAATCTCTCTTAATGGTTGTCATAGGCTCACCCATTTCAAATTCCTGAACAGGACATATTATACACCGGAGAGGCTTCATACATATGGGCTCCGCGAATCCCCGGAGTGTGAAAGGTGCAGAATCCCTCTGGCATATTTCCTCCATGTTGCATGGTCATGCCCCATGATCTTTTCCTTTTGGCAATCGGTCTTTGGGAAGATTAATAAAACGGTTAACTTAACATTAACCCCGGAACCTTTGCTGGCTCTTCTGGGCTACTCCAAACCCTTGCGCTGCTCCCAGCGCCTTATCGTGGATATGGCGCTTCTGATGGCTAAGCGTTGTATTGCCAGGAACTGGTTGAGAGGCCCCCCGCCTACGGTGCGAGTGTGGAAGAGGGACCTGGTTTATTGCTGCACCCAGACTGAGCTGTCTAGTGACCTGATGCCTCCCAAGAATAGGCCAAAGAACTTCTGGGCGGCAGTACTGGAGGGGGCGGGTCATATTGATGCGCTTGCCGAGACTGCTGTGACTACTGATGATGAGCGGGATGGCTCAGTGGAGGTGGCTCCTGCGGCTGACCCTGATGCGCTTCTGGAGGCTGAATCACACGTGTAGGAAGTTCTTCTGTGCGAAAGGGTTGAGTGGATGAGAGGATAACCCGCGCGCGCTGATCACTTTCCCTTTCCTTACGTTCGCTCTGCTGCACTTGCTGCGTTGAACAACACCCAGGAAGAGGTTTTTGATCTCTGAGAAGCTACATGCTGAATGTTCTGCTGTTAGATTGTCTGCATGCCTGTGATGCTCTTTTTGTTTTTACCTTTTTGGTTAACTGGGGAAAAAGAAAAACAAAGTTCAACTGGAAATGCTCTGCCATCTTTATCTATCATGTACAGCGGACACTTGTGATGCTCCTTCCTCATTCGCCGCCGGACCCCCGGGTTGTCGGCTGATAGGCTGTGTCTCATGGAAAGATGCTTCTTTTGATATACGCTCCCGGCCCCAGGGTTGTAGGCACGCAGCTGTGGTTCATGTGTAATATTCAATAAAGACTGTTGAACTTAAAAAAAAAAAAAGTGAGCAGTGTAAGCAGCGCACACTAGAGAAGTGAGCAGCGCACACTAGTGAGAAGTGAGCAGTGTGAGCAGCGAAACTAGTGAGAAGTGAGCAGTATGAGCAGTGCACATCGATGCACTAGAGAGAAGTGAGCAGTGTGAGAAGCGCATATCCATGTGCCTGCTGCTGTCACTGCAGTCCGCCTGTGCCAGGGCAAAAAACAGAGCCTGAGAGAGACCTGTTTCGAGGACGCCTTAAAAAAACTGATGAACTAAGAACTTTTAAGAACTAGGGGGTAGATGTATCAAGCTTTTTTCTTGTCGCAAATGCTGCGATTTGCAAAATTACAAAAAACACAGTTGATGGACAGAATCTAGAACAATGTCATACATTCACCCCAGTACAAGGATCTGGGCCTAAATCCATCGTTTTTTTCACTGCACACCACCTTGGGTTAGACACTGGCTATATGCAAATCAGCTCTGACCCTTTGCCTCATGGGAAAAGTCCAGTCCGAACTGCCAAGCCCTGTCTTTCCCAGACCGGAATCAAGCATCCAAGGACCGGTTTCTGGCTATCAGCCTTCATTCAGCCTGGATAGCTTGACTCCAGTGGTGTGGAGAGCCTGGGACTCACGTCTGAGCATACCCAGCCCACTCGGGGTGAAAATTACAAAAAACACAGTTGATGGACAGAATGTAGAACAATGTCATACATTCACCCCAGTACAAGGATCTGGGCCTAAATCCATCGTTTTTTTCACTCCACACCACCCTGGGTTAGACACTGGCTATATGCAAATCAGCTCTGACCCTTTGCCTCATGGGAAAAGTCCAGTCCGAACTGCCAAGCCCTGTCTTTCCCAGACCGGAATCAAGCATCCAAGGACCGGTTTCTGGCTATCAGCCTTCATTCAGCCTGGATAGCTTGACTCCAGTGGTGTGGAGAGCCTGGGACTCACGTCTGAGCATACCCAGCCCACTCGGGGTGAAAATTACAAAAAACACAGTTGATGGACAGAATGTAGAACAATCTCATACATTCACCCCAGTACAAGGATCTGGGCCTAAATCCATCGTTTTTTTCACTCCACACCACCCTGGGTTAGACACTGGCTATATGCAAATCAGCTCTGACCCTTTGCCTCATGGGAAAAGTCCAGTCCGAACTGCCAAGCCCTGTCTTTCCCAGACCGGAATCAAGCATCCAAGGAC
This sequence comes from Lissotriton helveticus, assembly GCF_964261635.1. Taxonomy (NCBI): domain Eukaryota; kingdom Metazoa; phylum Chordata; class Amphibia; order Caudata; family Salamandridae; genus Lissotriton; species Lissotriton helveticus. Next base: position 1,962,059,148 of record NC_136068.1, on the reverse strand, counting down.
CGGTTTCTGGCTATCAGCCTTCATTCAGCCTGGATAGCTTGACTCCAGTGGTGTGGAGAGCCTGGGACTCACGTCAGAGCATACCCAGCCCACTCGGGGTGAAAATTAAAAAAAACACAGTTGATGGACAGAATGTAGAACAATGTCATACATTCACCCCAGTACAAGGATCTGGGCCTAAATCCATCGTTTTTTTCACTCCACACCACCCTGGGTTAGACACTGGCTATATGCAAATCAGCTCTGACCCTTTGCCTCATGGGAAAAGTCCAGTCCGAACTGCCAAGCCCTGTCTTTCTGTGGTAAATAAATAATTAATTACCGGTACTATTTTTCAGGATACTCATACAAATAGATAGCTCAATAAATAAGAGTCAAGATACGAGGTAGCTAGAGTTGACAGGCTTTAATTAAGCATAAAGGACTGGAACAGGACAGCCTGTACGGGGATGGGATGGCAGCTGCCTGGGGCAGGGACAAAGGAATGGTGGCTGTTAATAACAGTGCACAAGTATATATAGTTAAAACATTTTCATGGCATTCAATACAATAGGCGTAGCAGTAGGCGGAGTTTGTAGCAGTCGCGAAAGATAAGGCATAAAGTGGGTGTAACAAGAGGTGTGTACAAGGCGGATACATAGACATGTGATGCAAACGTAACAGAATATGTCATAAAAAGGGGCGGAAACATGGAGGGGGCTACCTGAGCAGCTGGGACCTCTAACCTAGTGGTGCGCACAAACTGGCAATGACGTGTTACCAGGAGGACTGGGGGCTATGACTTCTGTGCTAGAAGAGGAGACGAAAAGTCTGGAGTGTCAGGGCGACATGTACCTAAAGCCTATCTAGTATCTAGTGTTTAGGGAACATGTTGATAGAATCCAAAAGTTATCAGGGCAAAGGCTAACAGACATTAAGACTGGTGCATGCATAATCCTATATGTAGTGTGTGTGCGAGGAATATTCTATGAATATTAATACAGTATTTCTCTTACATGGAGACATAAAGGCTAGACCATGACGGAAACTATTGATGCGATTCAGTAGCTTAGGAATGCAGAGAAGGAGGGCTGTACTGATAACTAGAAACATAACATACTCTTGGCAGACCGGGAGGCAGAGCCAGGCCGAGCCGGGCACTGCGAGGCATGAAGTAAGCTAAGGGTCAGGGATACAGGTGGGGGCTGTATTGCTCCTCGGAGAGGGTTCAGGAAACAGGAGCTGAATCTGAGTCCGGGCCCTTTTGAGACCTAGAAACGGGGACTTTTCAATGAATTAACGTGCACACTGTGAAACGTGGCAACGTAGCTTTACATAGGCCTGATATTAGTTGTATTCACGATAACTGGAAACTGGCATACTAGAGATGGACACAACTATAATTGCGTCTTTAATCGATCATAGGGAATACATGCATATCGATCATGCACATATGACATAACATGGGGAACACGTAGGCACATACAACATGGCAAAATTTACTTTTCCACATTCCCTCCTTGTGCCCTACGTTTCCATCAGGAAACATCTATATTCATGATACCATCTATCATTTCATACAGCATCATTTGCTCGTCTCGAATTATCTTGGAACGGGACTTAGGACTAGGAATACAAGAGGTAGCACAAATGCCGCAAATCGCAGGGCCACATTGTATACAGAGGCAGCAACTGAATATGATCATTAGTGCAATACCTAGGAATGACAATACTTTCCATCCCCAGGCAGATATGATACTCCATAGCCAACCGGACCATGTCCAGGTGCCTGGATTCTGGTGTAACTGATGGGCAATTTTATGAAGTCTGGTTATAGCTGAATAAACAGACGGCGCGTTATTAGGAATGAAAATGCAGCAACTAGATCCGATGACTCTACATGCTCCTCCTCTATCGGCCAGTATGACGTCAAGAACGAGACGATTTTGGAGCACGACAAATCTCATAGCAGATTGCTCTTCGGTTAAGTTACCTAGAGCAGAAGTAGTCTCATTCACTACTGCTTCAAGGGTTCTGGTTAATCTACGTATTAACTTACTATTCTGGATAGGGCCTATAAAGAAGAAAAAACCTTTATTGAAATCTGTATACTGTTCTAGAGCAGTTTCAGTTTGATCGACAATTGGGGACTCAATCTCCCTTCTATGTCTGACGTGTACTAGATGTGTGTTTCTGTGATAATCAGATGGGGCTAGAAAAACTGGTGGCAGTAGGAAGGCAATGTAACATGTTCCATCCCAATCGAGGGGCAGACGAACATATGCGGTCTGACCACAAACAAAATAAGAATGACGTGAAGCTTTGAAAATAGATTTCCCACTGTCACTATACTCGACAGTAGTAATACAATCACTATGTCCTATATGTGCGGAACCATTATTTCTGACACATAATTCGCCTTTGACTGGTAGTACTGAAATAGCAGGTAAGTCTGGAGTAGTATCAGACTGAACATTCAGGACCATAAAATTTGAAGAATAATTACCTAAATTATAAACTTCATTTTCTAGATCTAACCCTGTTCTATGGGGGAGACCTTGCTTGTCTGGAAAACATGTTCTATTCAGAAGGGACATATCATTTGAAGATGACGTTAACATGGACCATGCTCCACACGAACCATTATGTGAAAACGGATAAGGAAAGAGTGGCAGAACTCCCTTCGGTGTCTGGAAAGGGGGGAGTCGACCACACACCCAACAATTAGTAGCATTGCTGGTCTGGTGTGAATAGTGTAACATTCTAATGAACGTGTTATTGCGCATAGCAAGACGATAGGATAACTCGTGAGGAGGCAGATCACTAAATGTGTGCTCTACTGTAGTATTAGAAAACTTATTTACATGCGGAATTGGAAAACATAAATGAAATGCATAACTTGTGCAGGTAACCATCAAACTTAGAAACAATAGAAAACTTAGAAAAACGATACATCGGATAGAGTTTTGACTAACTCTCTCACTATGGGGGTCTATCTCATACATGTCAGATACCTGTCTAACCGTTTCACCCGAGGGGGACTTAGACAATTAAACTGGCTGACTTATTTTACTAGACCGGAGTTTTAATTTATACTCCTGCTGCGGAGTTCTCTCTAACAGGGAGGGCTTGATTTCAAAGTCAGTAGCGGGACAGTCCTTGAGAATAGGGCAGTCTTTCGAAATGGAACAATCCTTTGAAATGTTCTTGGCAAAAGTTTTGTTACGGAGTCCATGGAATTTCTTGACATGAGACAGGTGGACCCACCCCTTACGGCCCTCCAACTTCACGGCCGTACGGGTGGTCAGAAGGACTAGTCTCGGCTCCTTCCAGCGAGGCTCCAGCGGACTTGAACGATCAAAGTTCCGTATTAAAACCAAATCCCCAGGAAGGACCTCATGCGGTTTTACTTCAGTATTGTCTGGAAATGCAGCGGCAACCTGTGAACGACAAGAGTGTAGGGCAGACATCAAGGAAGCTAGGTAATCTGTCAGCATATTACTGGAAACATCTGTAATACTACGGGGTCTAGGTGTACCCCACATATTTGGGGGGCGGCCGAATACGACCTCATAAGTGGACAGACCTGATCTGGAGTGTGCGACCATCCTCATGAAGAATAAAGCAACTGGCAGGGCAACTAGCCAGTCTACACCTTTCTCTTTACATGTCTTAGCAATACGGATTTTCAGGGTCTGATTATGTCTCTCTACGAGACCGGCTGCTTCAGGATGGCGCACACAATGGAACTTCCACTGGTACCCTAACAAAAGGGAAACATGCTTCATTAGCTCAGATGAGAATGGCTGGCCGTTATCAGAATACACGACCCTAGGGAGTCCATAACGGGGGAAGAATTCACAAACCAACTGCCTGGCAGTGGTCGCTGCTGTATAATCTGGAACTGGATATGCTTCTGTCCACCTGGACAAAGCGCATACAACTACGAGGACATACTTGAAACCTCGACATCGCTCCATCTGAATATAATCCATCTGGAGGACTTCAAAAGGGTGGTCAGGAGGCTGGAATCCACCTTGTTCCACCGGGACACTTTTACCTGGTTTGAATTGACAACATATCATACAAGTACGGACTTTCTGCTTGGCTGCAGCTCGTAAGTGCTTGTTAAACCAAAGGTTCTGGATACTGTCTAACATAGCTTTTTCTCCTAGATGTGCTGGACTATGTGCGGTATTGATAATGACTTGAACCATAGAGTCGGGGAGAAACCATGTGGCTTTTCCCTTCGTCACTGTTAGACGGGGACCCTGAGGGTCGGCCGGACACTGAGGGAGAGATCCCCGAGGGGGACCGTCTCCGGGGATCGTACAGACAAGTTACCTCCCTCCCCACAAACAGGCACCACACCAAGTCGAGTTCAAAGCTTTATATAAGGTTCGTAAGGCAAGGTTATAAGCGATACAGGAGGTCTCGGACCCGGGGGTCCTCTCACTTCTAGTCTCTGTAGGGAAAGGGGGTAGCGGGACAGTCTTGGTACCGGATCGGTACCGGTGGGGGTAAGAGGCGAGCTCACAATCCTCGAGCTGGAGTGTCTGTGGATCGGGCCGCGGCAGCGCCAGCAGGCCAAGATGATAGTCTCACAAAGCAGAGGGCCGCGGCAGCGCCAGCAGGCCAAGTCGATGGTTTCACGAGGCAGAGGGCCGCGGCAGCGCCAGCAGGCCAAGACGATGGTTTCACGAGGCAGAGGGCCGCGGCAGCGCCAGCAGGCCAAGACGATGGTTTCACGAGGCAGAGGGCCGCGGCAGCGCCAGCAGGCCAAGACGATGGTTTCACGAGGCAGAGGGCCGCGGCAGCGCCAGCAGGCCAAGACGATGGTTTCACGAGGCAGAGGGCCGCGGCAGCGCCAGCAGGCCAGTTACGGATGAGTTCTTCTCGGGTCTCTCGACTCCAGGATACAACTGCCGTCCTGGTCTGGCCCTGCCCCAGTTATAGGTCTGGTCCCCTTTGATGTCCGGACCCTCGCGCCTGGGGGGCCGGGGGGTCCGGGATGAGGGAGTCCAGACACCCAGCAGGGGGGTGGAGCCAGCACTCAGGGCGGCCGGGGGTGATCGACACCTGGCGGAGGAGAGCCGTTGACGATTCCTTCTCCCATTGACCCGCCAAGTGGTCACTCTGCTTCCTGGGGGGAGGTTGGTGCCTCGATGTCGGGGCCGGCCGGGCCCAGGTTAGGGTCGAGCTGAGGCCACGCGGCCTCGTGCTGCAGTGCCCCAAGATGGCGGCCGGGTCGATGTTGTGGTGTGGATGGTGACCCGGGCCGGCTGGGTCCGGAGCTGGTGTCTTGTAGTGGAGGGATTGCAGGGTACTTCGGTTGGTCGTGTGGGGACTCTGGCTGGGGATGCAGGGAGAGCCAGGGTCCCGGTCCCATTGCGGGGAGGGGGGCAGCCCGACCATGCGGCCTGTCCAACATGCGTCCCCCCCAGCTGAAGGCGGGGAGAGTCAGCCATCTTCCGGGGGACTCTCCTCGCTGAGGCGGAAAAAGCGTGACAGGCCGTCGGCGTTGGCGTGGTCCTGACCTGGACGATGTTCCACCGTGAAGTCCATCCCCTGCAGGGAGATGGACCAGCGCAACAGCTTCGGGTTCTCCCCCCGCATTTGCATCAGCCATTGCAGGGGTCGGTGGTCTGTTTGCACCCGAAAGTGGGTGCCGAAGAGGTATGGCCGGAGCTTCTTGAGTGCCCAGACTACGGCGAAGGCCTCTCTCTCAATGGTGCTCCAGCGCTGTTCTCGGGGCAAGAGGCGTCGGCTGATGAAGACCACCGGATGGTCGACCCCTTCGGCGTTGAGTTGGGAGAGGACGGCCCCCACACCATGATCGGAGGCGTCCGTCTGCACAATGAACTCCCGGCTGTAGTCGGGAGCCTGGAGCACGGGGGCCGTGCACATGGCGGTCTTTAGTCTCTCGAAGGCCGATTGGCAGTCCGGGGTCCAGTTGACTGTTTTGGGGCTCTTCTTGGAGGTGAGCTCTGTGAGGGGCCCCACGATGCTGCCATAGTCCTTCACGAACCGCCGGTAGTATCCGGTGAGCCCCAGGAAGGCCCGGACCTCCGTTTGGGTCGTAGGGGGCTGCCAGGCCTGGATGGCGGCAATCTTGAGTTGGAGGGGGGCCACCAGCCCGCTTCCCACTTGGTGTCCCAGGTAGGTCACGGACCCTTGGCCAACCTGGCACTTGCTGGCCTTGATGGTGAGCCCGGCTTGCCGGAGGGCGTGTAGAACCTCCCGCAGGTGGCGGAGGTGGTCGATCCACTGGTGGCTGTACACAGCAATGTCGTCCAGGTAGGCGGCGCTGAAGTCTTCCAGGCCCGCCAGTACCTGGTTTACCAGCCGTTGGAACGTTGCCGGGGCGTTTTTCATGCCGAAGGGCATGACTTTAAAGTGGTAGTGCCCGTCTGGGGTAGAGAAGGCGGATCGTTCTTGGGCCCGAGGGGTGAGGCCGATCTGCCAGTAGCCCGCTGTCAGGTCGAAGATGCTCAGGTAGCGGGCGGCCCCCATCCGGTCAATTAACTCGTCGGCCCGGGGGATGGGATGAGCGTCGGTCCGGGTAACTGCATTCAGCCCACGATAGTCCACGCAGAACCGGAGCTCAGGGGCAACGCCTGGGGCAGCTGCCTTGGGAACCAGGACGACTGGGCTTGCCCAGGGGCTGTCTGAGGGTTCGATCACTCCTAGGGTCAGCATTTTGGACACCTCGGTCTGGATGCAGGCTCGTACCCGGTCTGGTACGCGGTACGCCCGGTGCCGAATAGGAGGGCTGTCCCCGGTGTCCACATCGTGGAGGCACCAGGGGGTGACTCCGGGGGTGAGGGAGAACAGGGAGGCGAACTGTCTCAGGAGCCTTTGGCAGTCTTGGCGTTGCTCCGGGGACAGGGCCTCGGAGAGCTGGACCCCTTCCACTGAGCCGTCCTGCTCGAAGGCCCTCAGTAAGTCCGGAAGGGGTTCGGAGTCTTCTTCTGTCCCATTATCGGTAGCCATCAGGAGGCTGAGCTCGGATCGCACAAAATGGGGTTTTAGTCTGTTGGCATGGAGGACCCGTAGGGGGTTCCGGGCAGTCTCCATGTCGATTAAATAGGTGACGGGCCCTTTGCGTTCGATTACCTTGAAGGGCCCGGACCATCGGTCTTGGAGTGCACATGGTTCAACCGGGGACATCACCCAGACCTGTTGTCCCGGTTCGAACTCAATGGAGGACGCGTGCTGATCGTACCACCTCTTCATGTCCTCCTGACTGGCCTCGAGGTTGGTTTTGGCGGTGTCTCGGAACCGCCGGGTCTGGTTGCGGAGAGCCAGGAGGTACCTGTAGATGTCCGGGGGAGTTTTCTGGGGAGGCTGCTCCCAACCTTCCTTGACTAGGCTGAGGGGGCCCCGGACGGGGTGCCCGTACAGGAGTTCAAATGGGCTGAAGCCGAGGGACTTCTGCGGGACCTCCCGATAGGCAAACAGGAGGCACGGGAGTAGCACGTCCCACTGGCGTCGAAGGGGTTCTTCTAGACCCATAATCATCCCCTTGAGGGTGCGGTTGAATCTCTCGACCAGTCCGTTTCCTTGCGGGTGATAGGGGGTCGTGAATTTGTATGTGACCCCGCATTGTTGCCAGAGGGACTTCATATATCTGGAGATAAAGTTCGTGCCCCTGTCACTGACGACCTCCCGGGGGAACCCCACCCGGGAGAAGATCCCCATCAGGGCCCGGCCCACCACGGGGGCCGTCACCGTCCGAAGAGGGATGGCTTCGGGATAGCGGGTGGCGTGGTCTACCAGGACCAGGATGAACCGGTGTCCTTGGGCTGTTCGAGGGTCGAGGGGCCCCACAATGTCTATTCCCACCCGTTCAAACGGGGTGGTGACGACAGGAAAGGGTTGTAACGGTGCTTTGATTTTTCGGCCACTTTTTCCGCTGGCCTGGCAGGTGGGGCAGGCCTTGCAGTGGTTGGTGACATCCTTCCGCATGTGGGGCCAGAAAAAATGGGTCACCAGGCGGTCGTAGGTTTTATCCTGCCCCAGGTGTCCGGCAAGGGGGACATCGTGGGCTAAGTTCAGGAGGAAGTCTCGGAAGCGAAGGGGCACCACCAGCACCCGACTGGCCCCTAGTTCGGCAATTTTCTGCTCGCTGTAGAGCAGGTCTTGGTCCCAGTAGATCCAGTGGGCCCCCGAGGTATCCCCGGTGCTCTGGGCCAGGGCTTGCTGCCGGAGTCCTTCGAGAGAGGGACAGGTTTTCTGTTCGGCCCGGAATTGGTCCTGCGTGGGGCCTCCCTCCTGCCGCCATTGTGCCAGGTCAGGGACGTCCCGAAGCTGGGCGGATCCTTCTTCGGTTTGGGTCAATGGACTGGCTTCTGGGGCGGCCTCCTCTGGGATGAGCGCGGGAGGAGGTTCTGGCCACTCGGGCTCTTCTGGGCTGGGGACCGCGCGGGCGGTCATGGACCGGGTCGTGACGCAGACCCATTCGGGGAGGCCGAGCATCCCCAGGTGCTCCCTCCGTTCGACAGCTGCCCAGGGAGAGCTTTCAAGGTCGTTTCCTAGGAGGCAGTCCACGGGGGCATCATCGCGGACAGTTACTTTTAACATCCCTGTTACTCCTCCCCACTCGAAGGGGACGCAGGCCATGTGGCATAGGCTTTCAGAGTTGTCGGCTGACCGGACAGGGCAAAGAATGTTCGGCAAGATTTGGTCTGGAGTGACGAGGTGGCGTCGGACCGCCGTTACACTGGCCCCGGTGTCGCGGAGGGCTTCCGCCCGGCGGCCATTAATGTTGACCCATTGTCCGTACTTCTGTGTATTGGCGGGAAGGGGGGCCCGCGGAATCATGTCTCTCTCCCCTAAGCAGACCAGTGCCATGGCGGCGGGTGCCCATTCCGAGGGGTCGGTCTCGTACTCTTCTTGGTCTTCCGGGATTAGTTCTTCCCCTAGGGCCGCCGCTGCAACTTGGCGGGGGGTAGTGTTCGGATTCTTTGGGCAGTTGGGATCGCTGGCGTAGTGGCCGGGTCGCTGGCACCTGTGGCACGTAATGTTGGCCCGGAAACCGGCCCGGACGGCAGGGCTTCCTCGGCCAACCGGGGTCGAGGGGTTTCTGGGGGGTGACGAGGGGCCGGGGTCTCTACCCCGACCCTGACTTCCTCCTCCCCCTCGGGGGCGATACGGTCTGGATAATTCGCTGGGTGCGTTCCGGCCAACTCGGGTGCTTTCCCACCGGTCGGCTTCGACGGCGAGTTGTCGAGGGTCGGTTAGCTTACTGTCCAGGAGGTGTTGCCGGAGCTCTACGAAGCAGTTGTTCGACAGGTGTTCCCATACGATCAGGTCAAAGAGTTGTTCGTAGGTGGTGACTTTGTTGCCCTTGATCCACCCCTCGAAGGCTCGGCTAAAAAAGTTCACGTACTCCACCCAAGTGGTACCCGGAATCCGTTTGCAGTCGCGGAACCGTTGGCGGTACATCTCAGGGGTGAGCCCGTATCGAGTGAGGAGGGCGGCCTTCATGTGGTCGTAGGAGGTCATCAGTTGGTCCGGGAGTTGCAGCAGGGCGTCCCGCCCTTCGTTGACAAACCTCCCCCATAATCCGGCTCCCCAATCGCTTCGGGGAATCCGGTGGGAGGTCATTGCCACCTCATAGGCTTTAAACCACTGCTGTATATCATCGTTCTTGTGGTATTCCCGGATGACATCTTTGGGGATGTGAACCTTGGGTTCGGTCGAGGCCGACGGGGTCGGTCGTTCGGGGAGCCCGAGGTCTTTATTCTGTTTCTGGATCTCCAGTGCTTTGAGATTGCGCTCATGTTCGTACTCTATTTTCTTTTCCTCTAGCTCTCTCTGTCTTTGCTTGTCTTCTCGCTCTTCCCTGAGCCGTAAGTGTTCCAGGGTTATTTTTTGTTCTGCCAGCTTGAGTTCTCCATCCAAGCGAAGTCGGGCTAGTTCTATTTCGTGGAGTCTGGTTTTTTCTCTTTCTCGGATCTCTTCCAGGGAGAGACCCGCTCCTTCTTTAGCTGGTGCGGGGCTTGTTTCGGATGTTTGTGTTCGGGGTACGGCCGTACCCGTTTCTGCCCAGGCTTCTAGGGCTCGTTTGAAGTCTTCCTTCGTACTCAGACCCGTGGTTGGGAGACCAAGTTCCATGCAATATTGCTTCAGTTCTCGGTGGTTGTAGTCTTCCAATTTTTCCATCTGGAATTTCTCCGTTGTTCCGCTCTCTGTTGTCATGGTGGTCGTGTGTCGTGGGTCGGGTAACTTTCTGTACGATTATGCGTAGGTTCGGATCCCGTCGCTGGCCACCAATGTTAGACGGGGACCCTGAGGGTCGGCCGGACACTGAGGGAGAGATCCCCGAGGGGGACCGTCTCCGGGGATCGTACAGACAAGTTACCTCCCTCCCCACAAACAGGCACCACACCAAGTCGAGTTCAAAGCTTTATATAAGGTTCGTAAGGCAAGGTTATAAGCGATACAGGAGGTCTCGGACCCGGGGGTCCTCTCACTTCTAGTCTCTGTAGGGAAAGGGGGTAGCGGGACAGTCTTGGTACCGGATCGGTACCGGTGGGGGTAAGAGGCGAGCTCACAATCCTCGAGCTGGAGTGTCTGTGGATCGGGCCGCGGCAGCGCCAGCAGGCCAAGATGATAGTCTCACAAAGCAGAGGGCCGCGGCAGCGCCAGCAGGCCAAGTCGATGGTTTCATGAGGCAGAGGGCCGCGGCAGCGCCAGCAGGCCAAGACGATGGTTTCACGAGGCAGAGGGCCGCGGCAGCGCCAGCAGGCCAAGACGATGGTTTCACGAGGCAGAGGGCCGCGGCAGCGCCAGCAGGCCAAGACGATGGTTTCACGAGGCAGAGGGCCGCGGCAGCGCCAGCAGGCCAAGACGATGGTTTCACGAGGCAGAGGGCCGCGGCAGCGCCAGCAGGCCAGTTACGGATGAGTTCTTCTCGGGTCTCTCGACTCCAGGATACAACTGCCGTCCTGGTCTGGCCCTGCCCCAGTTATAGGTCTGGTCCCCTTTGATGTCCGGACCCTCGCGCCTGGGGGGACGGGGGGTCCGGGATGAGGGAGTCCAGACACCCAGCAGGGGGGTGGAGCCAGCACTCAGGGCGGCCGGGGGTGATCGACACCTGGCGGAGGAGAGCCGTTGACGATTCCTTCTCCCATTGACCCGCCAAGTGGTCACTCTGCTTCCTGGGGGGAGGTTGGTGCCTCGATGTCGGGGCCGGCCGGGCCCAGGTTAGGGTCGAGCTGAGGCCACGCGGCCTCGTGCTGCAGTGCCCCAAGATGGCGGCCGGGTCGATGTTGTGGTGTGGATGGTGACCCGGGCCGGCTGGGTCCGGAGCTGGTGTCTTGTAGTGGAGGGATTGCAGGGTACTTCGGTTGGTCGTGTGGGGACTCTGGCTGGGGATGCAGGGAGAGCCAGGGTCCCGGTCCCATTGCGGGGAGGGGGGCAGCCCGACCATGCGGCCTGTCCAACAGTCACCCATCCCTGATCTGTCTGGACCCCTCCTTGTTCGGACCATTTCTTAATTTCTTCAGGAGTAGCATGTAACTGTATGCCTATGACATCTTGTGTAGGGTCCTTAACTGTCATACAAGTAGTCTGTTCTGAAGTGGATGTCTGTGTCTTGTTAACTGGAATGTCTGGTGTCTGAGCTGTAAGCTTGGCTGTTCGATCTGCTAGATCATTACCTTGGGAAATGATGTCAGTAACTTTCGTATATGCTTTGCACTTCATGATAGCGATAGCTGTCGGTAAATGTATTGCATCTAACAGAGCTTGAATGAGGAGACCATGCTGAATCTTGGTTCCATGAGAAGTCATGAAACCTCTCTCCTGCCAGAGCACTCCGAAGTCGTGTACAACTCCGAATGCGTAACGTGAATCTGTATATATGTTTACTTTCAGGTTCTTGGCACGTATGCAGGCTTGGGTCAGAGCAACTATCTCTGCTGCCTGAGCAGACAGGGTGTCAATACGGTGTGTTTCAATAACTTCAGTGTCAGTAGTCACTGCATACGCGGCTACTAGTTCTCCTGTACTAGTTCTCATACATGAACCATCCACATAAAGTGTCAGGTCGGGATTAGGTAAAGCAATGTCTGTCAGGTCTTGTCTTGGCTTAGTCATAGTGTTAATGACTTCCACACAGTCATGTGTGGCAGGATTTGAAGTAACTGACGGTAACAGAGTAGCAGGATTTAAAACGTTGCAGCGTCTGATTTCTATGTGTGGCTGGAACAATGTCAGTTCATAACCTGTTAAACGTGCAATGGTCAAGTGTTGAGTCTGTGTTCGGTTTAAAAGAACTTCCACGGAGTGTGGAACTTGTACTGTCAAGGAGTGTCCTAATACTATGGAATCACTTTGTCTGATAGCTAGTGCTGTGGCTGCAACTGACTTGAGGCACGCAGGCAGAGCCTGGGCTACTGAATCTAACGTGCTTGAAAAATAAGCACAGGGCTTGTATTGTCCTGCTTGATCTTGTGTGAGAACAGATAATGCAGTACCATCACGTTCTGTGACAAAAAGTGTAAAAGGCTTACTGTAGTTCGGTGTAGCTAGAACAGGTGCTTGGCATAAGGCTTTCTTTAACTCATTAAAACTAAGTGTATGTTCAGATGTCCAAGGGAGAACAGTCGATACGGCTGCCTCCTGTGTCGTTAACTGTATCAGTGGCTTAGCTAGAAATGCATACTGAGGAATCCATTGTCTGCAGTAAGAAGTGAGGCCGATAAAAGCACGTACCTCCTTCTGTGTCTTGCTCTTCCCTGATTCTGTTCTGGTGATACTGGAGCATCTGAAGCATTTGTGACGGGGTACTAGCTTGCCAGGTACTTTCGACTTTCAAAACTCGATTTTTAACTTGTGGACTTGAATTCTCGACTAGTTTAGTAACAAAAAGATGAGGGTATGACTCGCTACTCGTCCTGAGACCACTGTTGATACTAAAACATTTCTCGAATCTAGAATAAAAATCACTAGTGTCTTCATCCTGTTTCTGTTTGCATGCTGAGATTGCATCCCAATCTTCCTTTTTCGTGGCTAATAACCTTGGCAAAACCTGAATCAATAACTCTGGCAATTCTTTACATTTCTCCCCAAGACCGGTACCTGGTACTCGTATTTTATCTTCAGCTTCTAGAGCTGTCCAATCTATCTTTTTCTCTCCCACCTCCCATTCTTTTTCCTTGAGTTTCTCGTATACCCCTGCGGGCAACAGGACCTTTAGCATTTTAATAATATCTGGATAAGTGTATTCTCCCATTCGGAGCATGTCTTTTAATTCTCAATGGAACCCTGCTGGATCTTTGTCGTGACAGGGAATTAATTTCTTCATCTCTAAGAGTTCCATCTTTGTGATAGGGGTGTAAACAAATACTCGTTGCATTTCACCATCCGGTGTCCTAACTGGGTGTACTTCTCGTAACGGATGCTGTCTATCTATGTAAAATGGTTTACTTTCTGGAGGTGAGACTTGAACAAAATGCGGGTTCAGAAACGTTCTATATTTGTGGCGTTGTTCTAGAATGACACTAATTAAATCGGTACCTAAACCTTTCCATTTATACTGGAGTAACTCGTTCAGGACATCATGTAACGGACCTGGATCAGAATGCTGACCCTCATACAGTGTAATGAGGTGCTGGATCATATACATACCCACCAGTCGCTGCTCGGCTGGGGGCAGTTTCAGAAACATTTGTGCCACTATTTCGTCTGGAAAAGTGGTAGAATCAGTAATCCATCGGACTGCTGATCGGGCTAGTTCTTGTTCATGCATGGTACTAAGTTCACTATAACCGATACGTGATTTCAAAATGTGATCGGTAGCTTGAAATACTTGTTCCAGAGAACCTTGTTCTGGTGCTGGATGATGAATGACTTTCTTGTGTTCTAGGCGTAAATGTCGGTCTGGAAATCTAGATTTACCTACATACGCTATTCTGGCGGTATTCTCGTCTTCTACTTCTTCGGTAGAAGAGTCGTTTTCTTTCTCGCTTACTTGTGCTGTTTTACGTTGCACGTGTAACCTTATTATTTCCTTGCGAATTTTCTTGTACATACTCTCTATACTACTGAGGGTCTTGTGTCTACCCTCGGCTATATTATCACTCCACCTTGTCAGAACTTTCATTTCGGTCGGATCTTTAGTCGGACAATCTTGTTCCCTTATTAAACAATTGATTAAAAACTTTAATAGCATGAGCTGGGTCTCAGCTTTCCTTAGAGACATGATTTCGCCAATACTTTCTGGATCATCCCCTGTACGGATGAAACAATATATTCTGTCTAGATCTTCTTTCATATTCGGTAGGGTGTCCAAATACTCGGTCACCCGTCTTACACGCAATGAATATAAAACCATATTATCATCGCCTGGGACTGGATCATAACGGCATTCGGTAAGAGCTCGCCTGATATCTGCAACGGACTGATATTTGGGCGTACGCTGTAACGCACGTTCATGTAACTCGACTAATGTTACACGTTTGTGTGGCGGCGGGGTACCAGGAGGACCTCCCCCCACGGCCCCTAAACTGGAATCGTCGACTGATACTCTTCGTGCTGGCAGAGTGACCGATGTAGCGGGAACTTGTACTATGGGCTGGACCGGGGGTACCGTAACAGGTGCTGTAACAGGTGCCCCGGTGGCTGGAAGAACAGGAATTACATTATTTACTGGAGCTGGCGGAGCAGGATTCGCATATTCTGGGACTGTGTCGTCCAAATAGGACGAGAGAAAAATATCAGCTGCGGTCGGTTTGTGACGTAGCTTAATCGGAACTAATGGCGGCGGAAAATTACATGGTGCTTCCGGGGTTGCTTTTGGCAAGCCCTCGGCAAGAAGAGGATACATACCCTTAATGAGGGCATTTCTCTGTCTGTCTGACTGTTCGGCTTTAACTCGTTCACCTATTTCGATTAATTCCCTTTCTTGGGCTCTTTCAGAGGATTCTCTACTTAATTCTGACTTTCTGATTTCTTTCTCTGTTCTTTTATGAGATTCTTTGCGCCATAACTCGATGGCATCTTTCTGGGACTGTCTGGCTTTCTTTTTCCATAATGCTTCTTCTACTCGCATGATGCACTCGGCATCCCACGTACCTGATACGGGCCATCTATACTTTTCCTCTAATTCCTTGGTGTACTCCACCCATAAGTCTAGATATAATATGGCACTTATGCCATGCTTATGATACATAAAATGACCTGGACTGTCCCTAGGCGGGACAGGAACTGCTTCTTCGAGCAGACCTTTTCTAGTTCTTAGCTGACGTAATTTTGAGAACAGAGGCATGACTAGACTGGAGTCTGGACACAATACAATACACAATGAACTCAATAATGACTTTAAGAAACAAATCACTCATACCACGACATTGAAAACACATGGAATAACATTTCAGAATAACAGTTCGGACAAAATACTACCTGGAATACTGAAAACAGAATACATGAATTTCTCGAGAACAGAACTAACTAGAGCAGAAACTAAGAATGACTGGATGCACTGCTAAAACAGTACGAAACTTACCGGTCTCATAAAGAGACACGTCAGGACCCGCATCCACCTAGGTGGACACTTCGTGTTGGATCTGTGTACCCAAACCCACGGACCAGAGACAAATTAATTGACCCTGTCTAGATACTACCCCAGCAACGGTACTCACCGGGCAGCAAGAACGGAAGGCCTCGGACTGGACTATACTGCTACGACGACGGACGGACGAACTTCGGACTTCAGTTACAGGTGGGCCTCCGGATACCTCGGACCTTGGACTCTCGGCTTGGGCTCTGGTCGGGACTCACCGCGTTCCTCCACCGCCTCGTCTGGATGCTGGACCGCAACCTCCGTCTCCTCCGTGGACCTGAGGGATACTTGAGGCAGAAATATCTGCCGCTGCGCAGGATGGTTCCGTCACGGCTGCAGAGGATCAGGGGGCCTGCGTGGCTTCTCCGGCGCGTGGGGAAAGGGCAAGTCCCTGTTCGGGCGTCATTATGTGGTAAATAAATAATTAATTACCGGTACTATTTTTCAGGATACTCATACAAATAGATAGCTCAATAAATAAGAGTCAAGATACGAGGTAGCTAGAGTTGACAGGCTTTAATTAAGCATAAAGGACTGGAACAGGACAGCCTGTACGGGGATGGGATGGCAGCTGCCTGGGGCAGGGACAAAGGAATGGTGGCTTTTAATAACAGTGCACAAGTATATATAGTTAAAACATTTTCATGGCATTCAATACAATAGGCGTAGCAGTAGGCGGAGTTTGTAGCAGTCACGAAAGATAAGGCATAAAGTGGGTGCAACAAGAGGTGTGTACAAGGCGGATACATAGACATGTGATGCAAACGTAACAGAATATGTCATAAAAAGGGGCGGAAACATGGAGGGGGCTACCTGAGCAGCTGGGACCTCTAACCTAGTGGTGCGCACAAACTGGCAATGACGTGTTACCAGGAGGACTGGGGGCTATGACTTCTGTGCTAGAAGAGGAGACGAAAAGTCTGGAGTGTCAGGGCGACATGTACCTAAAGCCTATCTAGTATCTAGTGTTTAGGGAACATGTTGATAGAATCCAAAAGTTATCAGGGCAAAGGCTAACAGACATTAAGACTGGTGCATGCATAATCCTATATGTAGTGTGTGTGCGAGGAATATTCTATGAATATTAATACAGTATTTCTCTTACATGGAGACATAAAGGCTAGACCATGACGGAAACTATTGATGCGATTCAGTAGCTTAGGAATGCAGAGAAGGAGGGCTGGACTGATAACTAGAAACATAACATACTCTTGGCAGACCGGGAGGCAGAGCCAGGCCGAGCCGGGCACTGCGAGGCATGAAGTAAGCTAAGGGTCAGGTATACAGGTGGGGGCTGTATTGCTCCTCGGAGAGGGTTCAGGAAACAGGAGCTGAATCTGAGTCCGGGCCCTTTTGAGACCTAGAAACGGGGACTTTTCAATGAATTAACGTGCACACTGTGAAACGTGGCAACGTAGCTTTACATAGGCCTGATATTAGTTGTATTCACGATAACTGGAAACTGGCATACTAGAGATGGACACAACTATAATTGCGTCTTTAATCGATCATAGGTAATACATGCATATCGATCATGCACATATGACATAACATGGGGAACACGTAGGCACATACAACATGGCAAAATTTACTTTTCCACATTTCCCAGACCGGAATCAAGCATCCAAGGACCGGTTTCTGGCTATCAGCCTTCATTCAGCCTGGATAGCTTGTGTTTGCAATTACCGCTCTAAGTGTACTGGGGATGCTCAGACGTGAGTCCCAGGCACTCCACACCACTGGAATCAAGCTAGCCGGGCTGATGAGAGGTGTTACCTCGAAACCGGGCTGGTCCTCGGATGCTTGTTTCCGTTCTGGGAAGGACATGGCTTTTGTAGTTCGGACTGGACTGTTCCCATGGGGCACAGGGTCAGCGCTGATTTGCATATCGCCATTGTCTAACCCAGGGTGGTGTGGAGTGGAAAAACGATGGATTTGGGCCCAGATCTTTGGACTGGGGTGAATGTGTGACATTGATCCACATTCTGTCCATCATTGTTGTGTTTGCAATTACCGCTCTAAGTGTACTGGGGATGCTCAGACGTGAGTCCCAGGCACTCCACACCACTGGAATCAAGCTAGCCGGGCTGATGAGAGGTGTTACCTCGAAACCGGGCCGGTCCTCGGATGCTTGTTTCCGTTCTGGGAAGGACATGGCTTTTGTAGTTCGGACTGGACTGTTCCCATGGGGCACAGGGTCAGCGCTGATTTGCATATCGCCATTGTCTAACCCAGGGTGGTGTGGAGTGGAAAAACGATGGATTTGGGCCCAGATCTTTGGACTGGGGTGAATGTGTGACATTGATCCACATTCTGTCCATCATTGTTGTGTTTGCAGTTACCGCTCTAAGTGTACTGGGGATGCTCAGACGTGAGTCCCAGGCACTCCACACCACTGGAATCAAGCTAGCCGGGCTGATGAGAGGTGTTACCTCGAAACCGGGCCGGTCCTCGGATGCTTGATTCCGTTCTGGGAAGGACATGGCTTTTGTAGTTCGGACTGGACTGTTCCCATGGGGCACAGGGTCAGCGCTGATTTGCATATCGCCATTGTCTAACCCAGGGTGTTGTGGAGTGGAAAAACGATGGATTTGGGCCCAGATCTTTGGACTGGGGTGAATGTGTGACATTGATCCACATTCTGTCCATCATTGTTGTGTTTGCAATTACCGCTCTAAGTGTACTGGGGATGCTCAGACGTGAGTCCCAGGCACTCCACACCACTGGAATCAAGCTAGCCGGGCTGATGAGAGGTGTTACCTCGAAACCGGGCCGGTCCTCGGATGCTTGTTTCCGTTCTGGGAAGGACATGGCTTTTGTAGTTCGGACTGGACTGTTCCCATGGGGCACAGGGTCAGCGCTGATTTGCATATCGCCATTGTCTAACCCAGGGTGGTGTGGAGTGGAAAAACGATGGATTTGGGCCCAGATCTTTGGACTGGGGTGAATGTGTGACATTGATCCACATTCTGTCCATCATTGTTGTGTTTGCAATTACCGCTCTAAGTGTACTGGGGATGCTCAGACGTGAGTCCCAGGCACTCCACACCACTGGAATCAAGCTAGCCGGGCTGATGAGAGGTGTTACCTCGAAACCGGGCCGGTCCTCGGATGCTTGTTTCCGTTCTGGGAAGGACATGGCTTTTGTAGTTCGGACTGGACTGTTCCCATGGGGCACAGGGTCAGCGCTGATTTGCATATCGCAATTGTCTAACCCAGGGTGGTGTGGAGTGGAAAAACGATGGATTTGGGCCCAGATCTTTGGACTGGGGTGAATGTGTGACATTGATCCACATTCTGTCCATCATTGTTGTGTTTGCAGTTACCGCTCTAAGTGTACTGGGGATGCTCAGACGTGAGTCCCAGGCACTCCACACCACTGGAATCAAGCTAGCCGGGCTGATGAGAGGTGTTACCTCGAAACCGGGCCGGTCCTCGGATGCTTGTTTCCGTTCTGGGAAAGACATGGCTTTTGTAGTTCGGACTGGACTGTTCCCATGGGGCACAGGGTCAGCGCTGATTTGCATATCGCAATTGTCTAACCCAGGGTGGTGTGGAGTGCAAAAAAACGATGGATTTGGGCCCAGATCTTTTGACTGGGGGAGTGTGTGACATTGATCCACATTCTGTCGATCATTGTTGTGTTTGCGATTTGCTGCCCTCCTGCTGCCCTCCTGCTCCCTCCTGCTGCCCTCCTGCTCCCCTCCTGCTGCCCTCCTGCTGCCCTCCTGCTCCCCTCCTGCTGCCCCCCTGCTGCCCTCCTGCTGCCCTCCTGCCGCCCTCCTGCTCCCTCCTGCTCCCTCCTGCTGCCCTCCTGCTGCCCTCCTGCTCCCTCCTGCTGCCCCCCTGCTCCCTCCTGCTGCCCCCCTGCTGCCCTCCTGCTGCCCTCCTGCTGCCCCCCTGCTGCCCCCCTGCTGCCCTCCTGCTGCCCTTCTGCTGCCCTCCTGCTGCCCCCCTGCTGCTCTCCTGCTGCCCTCCTGCTGCCCCCCTGCTGCCCTCCTGCTGCCCTCCTGCCGCCCTCCTGCTCCCTCCTGCTCCCTCCTGCTGCCCTCCTGCTGCCCTCCTGCTCCCTCCTGCTGCCCCCCTGCTGCCCTCCTGCTGCCCTCCTGCTGCCCCCCTGCTGCCCCCCTGCTGCCCTCCTGCTGCCCTCCTGCTCCCTCCTGCTGCCCCCCTGCTGCCCTCCTGCTGCCCTCCTGCTGCCCCCCTGCTGCCCCCCTGCTGCCCTCCTGCTCCCCTCCTGCTGCCCTCCTGCTGCCCTCCTGCTCCCCTCCTGCAGCCCTCCTGCTGACCTCCTGCTGCCCTCCTGCTGCCCCCCGGCTGCCGTGCTGCTGCCCCCCTGCTGCCCTCCTGCTCCCCTCCTGCTGCCCTCCTGCTGCCCCCCTGCTGCCTCCTGCTGCCCCACTGCTGCCCTCCTGCTGCCCTCCTGCTGCCCTCCTGCAGCCCTCCTGCTGCCCCCCTGCTGCCCTCCTGCAGCCCTCCTGCTGCCCTCCTGCTGCCCTCCTGCTGCCCTCCTGCTGCCCCCTGCTGCCCTCCTGCTGCCCCCCTGCTGCCTCCTGCTGCCCTCCTGCTGCCGTGCTTCTGCCGTGCTGCTGCCCCCCTGCTGCCCTCCTGCAGCCCTCCTGCTGCCCTCCTGCTGCTCCCCTGCTGCCCTCCTGCTGCCTCCTGCTGCCCTCCTGCTGCCCTCCTGCTGCCCCCCTGCTGCCCCCCTGCTGTCCCCCTGCTCCCCTCCTGCAGCCCTCCTGCTGCCCTCCTGCTGCCCCCCTGCTGCCCTCCTGCTGCCCCACTGCTGCCCTCCTGCTGCCCTCCTGCTGCCTCCCTGCTGCCCCCCTGCTGCCCTCCTGCTGCCCTCCTGCTGCCCTCCTGCTGCCCCCTGCTGCCCTCCTGCTGCCCCCCTGCTGCCCTCCTGCTGCCCCCCTGCTGCCCTCCTGCTGCCCTCTGCTCCCCTCCTGCTGCCCCCCTGCTGCCCTCCTGCTGCCCCCCTGCAGCCCTCCTGCAGCCCTCCTGCTGCCCTCCTGCAGCCCTCCTGCTGCCCCCCTGCTGCCCTCCTGCAGCCCTCCTGCTGCCCTCCTGCTGCCCCCTGCTGCCCTCCTGCTGCCTCCTGCTGCCCTCCTGCTGCCCTCCTGCTGCCCTCCTGCTGCCCTCCTGCTGCCCCCCTGCTGCCCCCCTGCTGCCCTCCTGCAGCCCTCCTGCTGCCCTCCTGCAGCCCTCCTGCTGCCCCCCTGCTGCCCTCCTGCAGCCCTCCTGCTGCCCTCCTGCAGCCCTCCTGCTGCCCCCCTGCTGCCCTCCTGCAGCCCTCCTGCTGCCCCCCTGCTGCCCTCCTGCAGCCCTCCTGCTGCCCTCCTGCAGCCCTCCTGCTGCCTCCTGCTGCCCTCCTGCTGCCTCCTGCTGCCCTCCTGCTGCCCTCCTGCTGCCCTCCTGCTGCCTCCTGCTGCCCCCTGCTGCCCTCCTGCTGCCCCCCTGCTGCCCTCCTGCTGCCCTCCTGCTGCCCTCCTGCTGCCCTCCTGCTGCCTCCTGCTGCCCCCCTGCTGCCCCCTGCTGCCCTCCTGCAGCCCTCCTGCTGCCCTCCTGCTGCCCTCCTGCTGCCTCCTGCTGCCCCCCTGCTGCCCCCTGCTGCCCTCCTGCTGCCCCCCTGCTGCCTCCTGCAGCCCTCCTGCTGCCTCCTGCAGCCCTCCTGCTGCCCTCCTGCTGCCCTCCTGCTGCCCTCCTGCTGCCCTCCTGCTGCCTCCTGCTGCCCTCCTGCTGCCTCCTGCTGCCCTCCTGCTGCCCTCCTGCTGCCCTCCTGCTGCCTCCTGCTGCCCTCCTGCTGCCCTCCTGCTGCCCTCCTGCTGCCTCCTGCTGCCTCCTGCTGCCCTCCTGCTGCCCTCCTGCTGCCCTCCTTCTGCCCTCCTGCTGCCCCCTGCTGCCCCCCTGCTGCCCTCCTGCTGCCCTCCTGCTGCCCTCCTCCTGCTGCCGTGCTGCTGCCCCCCTGCTGCCCTCCTGCTGCCCCCCTGCTGCCCTCCTGCTGCCGTGCTGCTGCCCTCCTGCTGCCCCCTGCTGCTGTGGTGCTGCCCTCCTGCTGCCCTCCTGCTGCCCCCCTGCTGCCCTCCTGCTGCCCTCCTGCTGCCCTCATCCTGCTGCCCTCCTGCTGCCCTCCTGCTGCCCCCCTGCTGCCCCCCTGCTGCCCCCCTGCTGCCCTCCTGCAGCCGTGCTGCTGCCCTCCTGCTGCCCCACTGCTGCCCTCCTGCAGCCCTCCTGCTGCCCTCCTGCTGTCCTCCTGCTGCCCTCCTGCTGCCCCCTGCTGCCCTCCTGCTGCCCTCCTGCTGCCCTCCTGCTGCCTCCTGCTGCCCTCCTGCTGCCCTCCTGCTGCCCTCCTTCTGCCCTCCTGCTGCCCCCTGCTGCCCTCCTCCTGCTGCCCTCCTGCTGCCCTCCTGCTGCCCTCCTTCTGCCCTCCTGCTGCCCCCTGCTGCCCTCCTCCTGCTGCCCTCCTGCTGCCCTCCTGCTGCCCCCTGCTGCCCTCCTCCTGCTGCCCTCCTGCTGCCCCCTGCTGCCCTCCTCCTGCTGCCCTCCTGCTGCCCTCCTGCTGCCCTCCTTCTGCCCTCCTGCTGCCCCCTGCTGCCCTCCTCCTGCTGCCCTCCTGCTGCCCTCCTGCTGCCCCCTGCTGCCCTCCTCCTGCTGCCCCCTGCTGCCCCCCTGCTGCCCTCCTGCTGTCCTCCTTCTGCCCTCCTGCTGCCCCCTGCTGCCCTTCTGCTGCCCTCCTGCTGCCCTCCTGCTGCCCTCCTGCTGCCCTTCTGCTGCCCCCCTGCTGCCCTCCTGCTGTCCTACTGCTGCCCTCCAGCTGCCGTGCTGCTGCCCTCCTGCTGCCCCCTGCTGCCCTCCTGCTGCCCTCCTGCTGCCCTCCTGCTGCCCTCCTGCTGCCCTCCTTCTGCCCTCCTGCTGCCCTCCTGCTGCCCTCCTGCTGCTTCCTGCTGCCCTCCTGCTGCCCTCCTGCTGCCCTCCTGCTGCCCTCCTGCTGCCCTCCTGCTGCCCTCCTGCAGCCGTGCTGCTGCCCCACTGCTGCCCTCCTGCTGCCCTCCTGCTGCCCTCCTGCTGCCCTCCTGCTGCCCTCCTGCTGCCCTCCTGCAGCCGTGCTGCTGCCCCCTGCTGCCCTCCTGCTGCCCTCCTGCAGCCCTCCTGCTGCCTCCTGCTGCCCTCCTGCTGCCCTCCTGCTGCCTCCTGCTGCCCTCCTGCTGCCCTCCTGCTGCCCTCCTTCTGCCCTCCTGCTGCCCCCTGCTGCCCCCCTGCTGCCCTCCTGCTGCCCTCCTGCTGCCCTCCTGCTGCCCTCCTGCTGCCCTCCTGCTGCCCTCCTGCTGCCCCCCTGCCGCCCCCCTGCTGCCCTCCTGCTGCTTCCTGCTGCCCTCCTGCTGCCCCCCTGCTGCCCCCCTGCTGCCCTCCTGCTGCCCCCCTGCTGCCCTCCTGCTGCCCTCCTGCTCCCTCCTGCTCCCTCCTGCTGCCCTCCTGCTCACTCCTGCTGCCCTCCTGCTGCCCTCCTGCTGCCCTCCTGCTGCCCTCCTGCTGCCCCCTGCTGCCCCCCTGCTGCCCTCCTGCTGCCCTCCTGCTGCCCTCCTGCTGCTGACCTCCTGCTGCCCTCCTGCTGCCCTCCTGCTGCCCCCCTGCTGCCCCCCTGCTGCCCTCCTGCTGCTTCCTGCTGCCCTCCTGCTGCCCCCCTGCTGCCCCCCTGCTGCCCTCCTGCTGCCCCCCTGCTGCCCTCCTGCTGCCCTCCTGCTCCCTCCTGCTGCCCCCCTGCTGCCCTCCTGCTGCCCTCCTGCTGCCCCCCTGCAGCCCTCCTGCAGCCCTCCTGCTGCCCTCCTGCTGCCCTCCTGTTGCCCTCCTGCTTCCCTCCTGCTGCCCCCTTGTTGCCCTCCTGCTGCCCTCCTGCTGCCCTCCTGCTGCCCTCCTGCTGCCCCCCTGCTGCCCCCCTGCTCCCTCCTGCTGCCCTCCTGCTGCCCTCCTGCTGCCCTCCTGCTCCCTCCTGCTGCCCTCCTGCTGCCCTCCTGCTGCCCTCCTGCTGCCTCCTGCTGCCCTCCTGCTGCCCTCCTGCTGCCCCCCTGCTGCCCCCCTGCTGCCCTCCTGCTGCCCCCCTGCTCCCTCCTGCTGCCTTGCTGCTGCCCTCCTGCTGCCCTCCTTCTGCCCTCCTGCTGCCCTCCTGCTCCCCTCCTGCTGCCCTCCTGCTGCCCTCCTCCTGCTCCCTCCTGCTGCCCCCCTGCTGCCCTCCTGCTGCCCTCCTGCTGCCCCCCTGCTGCCCTCCTGCTCCCCTCCTGCTCCCCTCCTGCTGCCCTCCTGCTGCCCTCCTGCTGCCCTCCTGCTGCCCTCCTGCTGCCCCCCTGCTGCCCTCCTGCTCCCCTCCTGCTGCCCTCCTGCTCCCCTCCTGCTGCCCTCCTGCTGCCCCCCTGCTGCCCTCCTGCTGCCCCCCTGCTGCCCTCCTGCTGCCCCCCTGCTGCCCTCCTGCTCCCCTCCTGCTGCCCCCTGCTTCCCTCCTGCTGCCCTCCTGCTGCCCTCCTGCTGCCCCGCTGCTGCCCCCCTGCTACCCTCCTGCTCCCCTCCTGCTACCCTCCTGCTCCCCCCCTGCTGCCCTCCTGCTGCCCTCCTGCTGCCCTCCTGCTGCCCCCTGCTGCCCTCCTGCTGCCCCCCTGCTGCCCCCCTGCTACCCTCCTGCTCCCCTCCTGCTACCCTCCTGCTCCCCCCCTGCTGCCCTCCTGCTCCCCTCCTGCTGCCCTCCTGCTCCCCTCCTGCTGCCCCCCTGCTGCCCTCCTGCTGCCCCCCTGCTGCCCTCCTGCTCCCCTCCTGCTGCCCCCCTGCTGCCCTCCTGCTCCCCTCCTGCTGCCCCCCTGCTGCCCTCCTGCTGCCCTCCTGCTCCCCTCCTGCTGCCCTCCTGCTACCCTCCTGCTGCCCTCCTGCTGCCCTCCTGCTGCCCTCCTGCTGCCCCCCTGCTGCCCTCCTGCTGCCCCCCTGCTGCCCTCCTGCTGCCCCCCTGCTGCCCTCCTGCTGCCCTCCTGCTGCCCCCCTGCTGCCCTCCTGCTCCCCTCCTGCTGCCCCCCTGCTGCCCTTCCGCTGCCCCCCTGCGGCCCTCCTGCTGCCCCCCTGCTGCCCCCCTGCTGCCCTCCTGCTCCCCTCCTGCTGCCCTCCTGCTGCCCGCCTGCTACCCCCTGCTGCCCTCCTGCTGCCCTCCTGCTGCCCTCCTGCTGCCCTCCTGCTGCCCTCCTGCTGCCCTCCTGCTGCCCCCCTGCTGCCCCCCTGCTGCCCTCCTGCTCCCCTCCTGCTGCCCCCTGCTTCCCTCCTGCTGCCCCCCTGCTGCCCTCCTGCTGCCCTCCTGCTGCCCTCCTGCTGCCCTCCTGCTGCCCTCCTGCTGCCCTCCTGCTGCCGTGCTGCTGCCCTCCTGCTGCCCTCCTGCTGCCCTCCTGCTGCCGTGCTTCTGCCGTGCTGCTGCCCCCCTGCTGCCCTCCTGCTCCCCTCCTGCTGCCCTCCTGCTGCCCCCCTGCTACCCTCCTGCTACCCTCCTGCTGCCCTCCTGCTCCCCTCCTGCTGCCCCCCTGCTGCCCTCCTGCTGCCCCCCTGCTGCCCTCCTGCTCCCCTCCTTCTGCCCCCCTGCTGCCCTCCTGCTCCCCTCCTGCTGCCCCCCTGCTGCCCTCCTGCTGCCCTCCTGCTCCCCTCCTGCTGCCCTCCTGCTACCCTCCTGCTGCCCTCCTGCTGCCCTCCTGCTGCCCTCCTGCTGCCCCCCTGCTGCCCTCCTGCTGCCCCCCTGCTGCCCTCCTGCTGCCCCCCTGCTGCCCTCCTGCTGCCCTCCTGCTGCCCCCCTGCTGCCCTCCTGCTCCCCTCCTGCTGCCCCCCTGCTGCCCTTCCGCTGCCCCCCTGCGGCCCTCCTGCTGCCCCCCTGCTGCCCCCCTGCTGCCCTCCTGCTCCCCTCCTGCTGCCCTCCTGCTGCCCTCCTGCTACCCCCTGCTGCCCTCCTGCTGCCCTCCTGCTGCCCTCCTGCTGCCCTCCTGCTGCCCTCCTGCTGCCCTCCTGCTGCCCCCCTGCTGCCCCCCTGCTGCCCTCCTGCTCCCCTCCTGCTGCCCCCTGCTTCCCTCCTGCTGCCCCCCTGCTGCCCTCCTGCTGCCCTCCTGCTGCCCTCCTGCTGCCCTCCTGCTGCCCTCCTGCTGCCCTCCTGCTGCCGTGCTGCTGCCCTCCTGCTGCCCTCCTGCTGCCCTCCTGCTGCCGTGCTTCTGCCGTGCTGCTGCCCCCCTGCTGCCCTCCTGCTCCCCTCCTGCTGCCCTCCTGCTGCCCCCCTGCTACCCTCCTGCTACCCTCCTGCTGCCCTCCTGCTGCCCTCCTGCTGCCCTCCTGCTGCCCTCCTGCTGCCCTCCTGCTGCCCTCCTGCTGCCCTCCTGCTGCCCTCCTGCTGCCGTGCTTCTGCCGTGCTGCTGCCCTCCTGCTGCCCTCCTGCTGCCCTCCTGCTGCCCTCCTGCTGCCCTCCTGCTGCCCTCCTGCTCCCCTCCTGCTGCCCCCCTGCTTCCCTCCTGCTGCCCTCCTGCTGCCCTCCTGCTGCCCTCCTGCTGCCCTCCTGCTGCCCTCCTGCTGCCCTCCTGCTTCCCTCCTGCTGCCGTGCTGCTGCCGTGCTACAGGCCCCTGGCAGGGAGCAGTCGCTGAGCCGAGGACCTGGGAGAGCAGGATTCAAACCCATTATTTTGCATTTAGACCCAGAAACGTGTGATCCTGGGCACATGACCCCTTTGATCTCTGTCTGGGTTTTTTCATTACACGTGCGGCCTTTAAACTTGCGCTGAACGCGTCGTTGCATCTTATTTAGAAAGCAGCGCGTGGGGTTGAGTTCCAGCTGCTTTGCAATGAAATGCACACTGCTGTCACCTGTGGATGGTTTTAGGATTAACCAGTGCAGTCGGGACGCATCCCTGATGACGCCATCACGCTGTCAGCACACACGTCATCGGGTGTCGTCACCCACTTTAGTGACGTCGCAGCTTCAGAGACACCCTTGATCGCAGATGCGATGAGAGGGCGTCGTGTCCACACCCCCCCTCACAGCAGAAGACACACGAGGGATGCTTGTGACTGGTGAGAGAGTGCACAATGCTCGTGCACGCTGGGCCCTGCTCCCGCTGCACACTCACCAGACACAACTGGGCAACAGCATCCGAGGGGAGCGAGCACAGGCAAAGGCAAGCCCCTCTGAGCTAAAAGAGACCCACTTCAACTCCAAAGGGAGGAAAGAAAGGGCTTCAAAAATCACACCCTTAGAAAGCTGACGCGGTGTCCAATGGAGGTCAGTTTGGAATCCATTATAACCCTAAGGGGCAGATTCACAAGCCCCTTGCCCACCCGTACGTCACTTTTCCCATGTTAAAAATGACACAAAAGTGGCGCAAGAGTCTTGTAAATAAGCTCTTAAGTGTTTTTCTCTCCGTCTAGGGCTTGGAAGAGGGCCAAGATTCAACGGCCTCCAAAACCGGTTTTGAAAGGAGGTGTTGCCACCAAACAACGGTGCCTCTGTTTCACCTGAGTTGAACTATAAATAGTTGGCGTGCATCCAAGGTGCGATTTTACTCATGCATGATCGAAACTCTAGAGCTGCCTGCTCCGGGCCAAGGGCGCGACTCGGCGTAGGGGCACACCCAGAAACGCTGGATCCAATCAGACGAATAGGAAGGGAAATGTAAGCATTAAACAAAGTGGGACTTAGTGAGGAACCCTGGGGGGCCCCACATGGGAGGTTAAACGGGGCGGAGGAGAAATCCCCCCAAGTCACGTCTCGCTCTCTGGAATGAATCAAGTATCTTGATCGTTGGCCCTTTAATGCCCAAGCTCTTGAGGCGTTTCAGCAAGGTGTCATGGTCTGTGTCGAAAGCGGCTGACAGGTCCAACCGGGTCAAGGCCGCACCGTCTCCCCCGCCTACAACTGTCCTGATTCATTCTCTGGCCACTACGAGGGCTGATTCTGTACCGTGTTTTGGCCTAAACCCGTCTTGAGCTAAGTCAAAGCTCCTGGTCGGCTCTAGAAAGGAAACAAGCTCCGAAGGATTTTGGCTGGAAACAGTAAGCGTGAGATCAACCTTTAATGATTCATTTCCTCCACATCCAGTGGGGGTGATTTTTATCAGTAGGAGGATTAAGGCCTTTTTCAGCTATTAGGGGACAAGTTTGATTCCAAGACCACATTTAAAACTGTGGTCGAATGAGTGGCAATCGTTTCTCGTGCTCGGGCCCTGCACTGTGGAAAGCCCTTCCTTTGTCTCTTCGCACCCAGTCCAACTTGACACTCTTTCGTAAGTCACTTAAAACTTGGCTTTTTAATCAGTAGGATCCATTCTTTTTTTCTGCTGTCCCTGACGGGTGCCGGGAAACCCTTTTTGGGTAGCTGTTGTGCCTATATATTCATTTAAAAAATAAAATAAATAAATAAAATAGTTTTAGATAGTGGGTGGAGAACCCCCAGCGGGCATGGATTTGAGGGTGATTCCAAATTAGTATTTTGGTGGGGAACCTTCACCTTTTCTTCAGTGAGCATATGTGGCCTAGAATGCTTGGAGCCCGGTACAAGACTAGGGGCCTCATTTATGAGGCTGGGCGTCACTTTTGACGCCGCCGGTGCGTCACTTTTTGTGACGCACCAGTGGTGTAAAAAATGCGCCTTGTTGTGCCATTTTTTCAAAGTGATATCATCTAAGTAGATGCGTCACTTTGTAAACCCCTGCGCCACATTATACCTGCACCAGGTATAATGTATGCAGGGGGCGGCGTTCTGACGCAAGGAAGGGTCGTAGAAGTGACACAGTGAAAGCTATGAGATTTCACTGCACCACTTCTAGGGTGCAAATGCGTCAATATCTCACGCCTGCCTCACAGCAGGCGTAAGACTGACGCAGGCCCTTTCACATGGGGCTTGCCCCATGTGAAAGGACACATTGCTGGAGTTGCGTCACTTTTGTGAGACACTCCAGCAATGCGTCACTTTTGCACCTGCAGATAAGTCAGAAATACGGACGTATCTGTAACTCCTTGCGCCATGATGCGTCATACTGTAAATATGATGCATCATTGGTGGTGCAAGGAGGGCGCAGTAAAAAGTGACGCATCGCTGTTTTCACGCAGCGATGCGTCACTTCTCATAAATGAGGCCCTTGGAGAATTTGGCAGCTGCAATGCAGGTAGAAGGACACTGATCTGATCTATTAGTGAATATGGAAGAAGAAGCAAGGTTTCTATCGGTATCTCCTGTTACTCAATCAACTCTTCAGCTCTGGCTAGAAGAGTCTCACTTCGAGCAGAGGACGCGTGCGGTCAGGGGACTGCAAGATGAAGGTGGCAGAGTATTCGGCTTTGCTTCAAACTCCTTTCCAGGCCCAACACTGTGTGGAGATCACATTGGACAGACAGGAACGAGAGCTTCAAGGAACAGAAAGCAAGCCGAGCCTTGAAAAGGAAAGAGCGGTCATTCTGGGTCACACAACGACAAGAAGAAGAATTATAACAACAGATCCTCCTGAAGAAGACGTTTCCAGAACAAGAAGGACCACAAATCTGACACCTCAACTTTCCAAACAGAAACAACAGAGGTCCTGACTATCTGGAAGGGAAAGGCTTCCAGTGGGAGGTCGTCCGCAGTATTTCTTGCTGGAATGGAGGGCGGATGTGTCGATCAACGGCATCTCAATGTGATATCATTTAAATCCAAGCCTCCAAGCTCAGGAAGCATCCTTACACCTTATTTTATTTTTATTTTAGTAGTTTTATATAGCGCTAGCCTGACACAAGGGTATCGGAGCGCTTTACAGAGGATACATTGCGAAGAAGACAAACAAATACAAGAAAGTGGCAAAAAGCATGTCGATGTTGAGGTATCGGCTTCGTATTCGAGGGAGCATCTGTTTTGTATTCTCCCCGAGATGGTGCAGGAGTGGATCAAAGAAGAAGTAGAAAGCCGGGGCCCGGTGGGATGGTACTAAAGCATTGCTACAGAAAGAGGTCTCATTCGTGTGTCCAAAGACGAGAAGGGTCAGGGATTTTACTCAATTCTCTTCCTAGTCCTGAAGTCATCAGGCACCCTCAGACCAGTTCTGGAGTTTAAAAGTCTCAACAAGTGGATAAAGACAATGCATGTCACCATGGACAATTTGCAGAAAATCATTCCGGTGCTGCCTCCAGAGAATTGCGTGGTGACCACAGATCTGTAAGACGCCTACCTGTGGGTTCTGATTTTTCTCGACACCAAAACTATTTAATATTCTCAGTACAAGAGCAACATTACCAATTGGCAGCGCTTCCATTCGAAATCAAATGAAAACCAAGATTGTTCATAAACGTGTTTGGTCCTTTGATGGGAATTCTTCACAAGGAAGGAATTCTTTTGCCCCATGCTGGAATGAGTGGCTGGTCATAGGATCAACTTATCGAAGAAAGAGACAAAGCTTTGGAAGTACTGCAGGCTCGTGACTTTCTTATAAATTGGTAGGAATACCAGGTAACTCCTTCACGAGAATCAGGGCCCGATTCACAGAACTAACTTAAGATAAAATCGTAAACTTCCTACCATTTCGGTATTCACAGAAGGCACTTACTCATTTCGGTATTCACAGAAGGCACTTACTCATTTTGGTATTCACAGAAGGCACTTACTCATTTTGGTATTCACAGAAGTTAGGAGTCCTAACTTTACTACTCCTAAACTGAGAAAAATCCTTATTTTAAGACTATCGGTGTTCACAGAAGGCATTTAGGAGTCCTAAAGTTAGGACTCCTAACTTCTGTGAATATCAAAATGAGTAAGTGCCTTCTGTGAATACCAAAATGGTAGTAAGTTTAGGATTTTGTCTTAAGTTAGTTCTGTGAATCGGGCCCCTGGAGTTTATCTAGTCAAGATTCAAAATGAAGATAGGTGTGGTGTCCCTTCCACTCTGAAGACAGGAGATGATCAGGAACCTCTCCAACTTCACGAGTCAGAAGCATCCGACGGGCAGGGGACGGATGAAAATTCAAGGAGCCATGGCAGCTTCGATCCATCTGACACCATGGGCAAGGTTTCATTTGGACCAATTTGTCAGTCAGTTGCTGAGGATATGGGCTCCATCCATCGACCATCTGGAAAAGAGACTATTTCTACCCCAAAAAAGGACTTAATATGGTGGTTGAACCCGTTGCACCTAGAAAAAGGTTTTCAGTTTGCTCCCCTCGCCTCATTAATAATAACCAAGGAAGGTGCAAGATTGGTCGCGGAGCCTGGATGGACAATCTCTGTTCAACGCAGCGGACATCTCTGGGGAGAAGAGCTAATCCAAGGGGAGCAAAACGGAAGCAGTACAATGATCCCTCCTATAATTCTCTCCATTACTAAAAAACAAATCTGTGCTCATAATGATGGGCGACACGTCTGTGAAGACCTATCTGAACAAGCAGTGGAACAACAACAAGGTTCAAGATGGAATGTGCAGGCCACATTTTTCAGTGGGCGAAAAAACATTTGCAGAGACGGGCAGCGGTTCCTATTCAAGGAACTTCAGATCAGGTCAAACTAGAAGGGTGTGTGTGTCATCCCAGGATTACCAGTTGAACCTCCTGGTATTTACAGAGTTACGGGTAGTGGGAGGTCCCAGGTCAGAACAACTCTCTTCTTCCTCAGTTTTGTTCGAGAACCAGGGAGGAGGAGGCCTGGACTGTAGATGCTCTTTCTTGCCCTCGGCCACGGGGAACCTTGAGTGCCTTTCTCCTGTTGCACTTGATAGCGGAATTCTTCATCAGGGTGAGGATAGAGAGAGCATCTCTAATCCTGACTGCCCCAGTGAGGACCCGCTCGACCTGGTTTCCTGAGATAGTGAAGATGAGGATATTATACCTCCAGTCCGTCCTCAGATGTCTCAATGGCCTTTCTTCGCCTCCATTTGAGGACTTCGACATTGAGGCATAAGCAATCAGTCAATCAGGGAATTGTGAAGCGCTCGACTCACCCGTGAGGGTCTCAAGGGGCTGGGGGGTGGAATGCAGCTCCCATTCAGTCAAAGAGCCAGTTCTTGAGGCTCTTTCTGAAAGTGTGCAGGGTCGGGAAGCGTCTGATATTGACTGTGAGCTCGTTCCAGGTCTTGAGGCTCTTCCTGAAGGGGTGCAGAGTGGGGGAGCGTCTAATGATTGGGAGCTCGTTCCGCGTCTTGAGGCTCTTCCTGAAGGTGTGCAGCGTGCGAGAGCATCTGATGTTGACTGGGAGCTCGTTCCAGGTCTTGAGGTTCTTCCTGAGGGTGTGAAGAGTGGGGGAGCATCTGATGTTGACGGAAGCTCGTTCCAGGTCTTGAGGTTCTTCCTGAGTGTGTGCAGAGTGGGGGAGCGCCTGATGTCTGCTGGGAGCTCCTTCCAGGTCTTGAGGCTCTTCCTGAAGGGGTGCAGAGTAGGGGAGCGTCTGTTGTCGACTGGGAGCTCGTTCCAGGTCTTGAGGCTCTTCCTGAAGGTGTGCAGAGTGGGGGAGCGTCTGATGTCGACTGGGAGCTCATTCCAGGTCTTAAGGCTCTTCCTGAAGGTGAGCAGGGTCGGGGAGCGTCTGATGACTGGGAGCTCGTTCCGGGTCTTGAGGCTCTTCCTGAAGGGGTGCAGAGTGGGGGAGCGTCTGAGGTTGACTGGGAGCTCATTCCAGGTCTTGAGGCTCTTCCTGAAGGTGTGCACAGTGGGGGAGCGTCTGAGGTTGATTGGGAGCTCGTTCCAGGTCTTGAGGCTCTTCCTGAAGGGGTGCAGAGTGGGGGAGCGTCTGATGACTGGGAGCTCGTTCCAGGTCTTGAGGCTCTTCCTGAAGGGGTGCAGAGTGGAGGAGCATCTGATGTTGACTGGGAGCTCGTTCCAGGTCTTGAGGCTCTTCCTGAAGGTGTGCAGAGTAGGGGTGCGTCTGATGTTGACTGTGAGCTCGTTCCAGGTCTTGAGGCTCTTCCTAAAGGTGTACAGGGTAGGGGAGCGTCTGATGTCAACTGGGAGCTCGTTCCAGGTCTTGAGGCACTTCCTGAAGGTGTGCAGAGTGGGGGAGCATCTGATGTTGACTTGGAGCTCGTTCCAGGTCTTGAGGCTCCTCCTGAAGGTGTGCAGAGTGGGGGAGCATCTGATGTTGACTGGGAGCTCGTTCCAGGTCTTGAGGCTCTTCCTGAAGGTGTGCAGAGTGGGGGAGCGTCTGATGACTGGGAGCTCGTTCCAGGTCTTGAGGCTCTTCCTGAAGGTGTGCAGAGTGGGGGAGCGTCTGATGTTGACTGGGAGCTCGTTCCAGGTCTTGAGGCTCTTCCTGAAGGTGTGCAGAGAGGGGGAGCGTCTGATGTTCACAGGGAGCTTGTTCCGCGTCTTGAGGCTCTTCCTGAAGGTGTGCAGGGTGGGGGAGCGTCTGATGTTGACTGGGAGCTCGTTCCAGGTCTTGAGGCTCTTTCTGAAGGTGTGCTGAGTGGGGGAGCGTCTGATGTTAACTGGGAGCTCGTTCCAGGTCTTGAGGCTCTTCCTGAGGGTGTGCAGAGTGGGGGAGCATCTGATGTTGACGGAAGCTCGTTCCAGGTCTTGAGGCTCTTCCTGAAGGTGTGCAGGGTGGGGGAGCGTCTGATGTTGACTGGGAGCTCGTTCCAGGTCTTGAGGTTCTTCCTGAGGGTGTGCAGAGTGGGGGAGCATCTGATGTTGACGGAAGCTCGTTCCAGGTCTTGAGGTTCTTCCTGAGTGTGTGCAGAGTGGGGGAGCGCCTGATGTCTGCTGGGAGCTCGTTCCAGGTCTTGAGGCTCTTCCTGAAGGGGTGCAGAGTAGGGGAGCGTCTGTTGTCGACTGGGAGCTCGTTCCAGGTCTTGAGGCTCTTCCTGAAGGTGTGAAGAGTGGGGGAGCGTCTGATGTCGACTGGGAGCTCGTTCCAGGTCTTAAGGTTCTTTCTGAAGGGGTGCAGAGTGGGGGAGCGTCTGAGGTTGACTGGGAGCTCGTTCCAGGTCTTGAGGCTCTTCCTGAAGGGGTGCAGAGTGGGGGAGCGTCTGAGGTTGACTGGGAGCTCGTTCCAGGTCTTGAGGCTCTTCCTGAAGGGGTGCAAAGTGGGGGAGCGTCTGATGACTGGGAGCTCGTTCCAGGTCTTGAGGCTCTTCCTAAAGGTGTACAGGGTAGGGGAGCGTCTGATGTCAACTGGGAGCTCGTTCCAGGTCTTGAGGCACTTCCTGAAGGTGTGCAGAGTGGGGGAGCATCTGATGTTGACTTGGAGCTCGTTTCAGGTCTTGAGGCTCCTCCTGAAGGTGTGCAGAGTGGGGGAGCATCTGATGTTGACTGGGAGCTCGTTCCAGGTCTTGAGGCTCTTCCTGAAGGTGTGCAGAGTGGGGGAGCGTCTGATGACTGGGAGGTTGTTCCAGGTATTGAGGCTCTTCCTGAATGTGTGCAGAGTGGGGGAGCGTCTGATGTTGACTTGGAGGTCGTTCCAGGTCTTGAGGCTCTTCCTGAAGGTGTGCAGAGTGGGGGAGCGTCTGATGTTGACTGGGAGCTCGTTCCAGATCTTGAGGCTCTTCCTGAAGGTGTGCAGAGAGGGGGAGCGTCTGATGTTCACAGGGAGCTTGTTCCGCGTCTTGAGGCTCTTCCTGAAGGTGTGCAGGGTGGGGGAGCGTCTGATGTTGACTGGGAGCTCGTTCCAGGTCTTGAGGCTCTTTCTGAAGGTGTGCAGAGTGGGGGAGCGTCTGATGTTAACTGGGAGCTCGTTCCAGGTCTTGAGGCTCTTCCTGAAGGGGTGCAGAGTGGGGGAGCGTCTGAGGTTGACTGGGAGCTCATTCCAGGTCTTCAGGCTCTTCCTGAAGGGGTGCAGAGTGGGGGAGCGTCTGAGGTTGACTGGGAGCTCGTTCCAGGTCTTGAGGCTCTTCCTGAAGGGGTGCAGAGTGGGGGAGCGTCTGATGCCTGGGAGCTCGTTCCAGGTCTTGAGGCTCTTCCTGAAGGGGTGCAGAGTGGAGGAGCATCTGATGTTGACTGGGAGCTCGTTCCAGGTCTTGAGGCTCTTCCTGAAGGGGTGCAGAGTGGGGGAGCGTCTGATGACTGGGAGCTCGTTCCAGGTCTTGAGGCTCTTCCTGAAGGGGTGCAGAGTGGAGGAGCATCTGATGTTGACTGGGAGCTCGTTCCAGGTCTTGAGGCTCTTCCTGAAGGTGTGCAGAGTAGGGGTGCGTCTGATGTTGACTGTGAGCTCGTTCCAGGTCTTGAGGCTCTTCCTAAAGGTGTACAGGGTAGGGGAGCGTCTGATGTCAACTGGGAGCTCGTTCCAGGTTTTGAGGCACTTCCTGAAGGTGTGCAGAGTGGGGGAGCATCTGATGTTGACTTGGAGCTCGTTCCAGGTCTTGAGGCTCTTCCTGAAGGTGTGCAGAGTGGGGGAGCGTCTGATGACTGGGAGCTCGTTCCAGGTCTTGAGGCTCTTCCTGAAGGTGTGCAGAGTGGGGGAGCGTCTGATGACTGGGAGCTCGTTCCAGGTATTGAGGCTCTTCCTGAAGGTGTGCAGAGTGGGGGAGCGTCTGATGTTCACAGGGAGCTTGTTCCGCGTCTTGAGGCTCTTCCTGAAGGTGTGAAGGGTGGGGGAGCGTCTGATGTTGACTGGGAGCTCGTTCCAGGTCTTGAGGCTCTTTCTGAAGGTGTGCTGAGTGGGGGAGCGTCTGATGTTAACTGGGAGCTCGTTCCAGGTCTTGAGGCTCTTCCTGAAGGTGTGCAGGGTGGGGGAGCGTCTGATGTTGACTGGGAGCTCGTTCCAGGTCTTGAGGTTCTTCCTGAGGGTGTGCAGAGTGGGGGAGCATCTGATGTTGACGGAAGCTCGTTCCAGGTCTTGAGGTTCTTCCTGAGTGTGTGCAGAGTGGGGGAGCGCCTGATGTCTGCTGGGAGCTCGTTCCAGGTCTTGAGGCTCTTCCTGAAGGGGTGCAGAGTAGGGGAGCGTCTGTTGTCGACTGGGAGCTCGTTCCAGGTCTTGAGGCTCTTCCTGAAGGTGTGAAGAGTGGGGGAGCGTCTGATGTCGACTGGGAGCTCATTCCAGGTCTTAAGGTTCTTCCTGAAGGTGAGCAGGGTCGGGGAGCGTCTGATGACTGGGAGCTCGTTCCAGGTCTTGAGGCTCTTCCTGAAGGGGTGCAGAGTGGGGGAGCGTCTGAGGTTGACTGGGAGCTCGTTCCAGGTCTTGAGGCTCTTCCTGAAGGGGTGCAGAGTGGGGGAGCGTCTGAGGTTGACTGGGAGCTCGTTCCAGGTCTTGAGGCTCTTCCTGAAGGGGTGCAGAGTGGGGGAGCGTCTGATGACTGGGAGCTCGTTCCAGGTCTTGAGGCTCTTCCTGAAGGGGTGCAGAGTGGAGGAGCGTCTGATGTTGACTGGGAGCTCGTTCCAGGTGTTGAGGCTCTTCCTGAAGGTGTGCAGAGTAGGGGAGCGTCTGATGTTGACTGTCAGCTCGTTCCAGGTCTTGAGGCTCTTCCTAAAGGTGTACATGGTAGGGGAGCGTCTGATGTCAACTGGGAGCTCGTTCCAGGTCTTGAGGCACTTCCTGGAGGTGTGCAGAGTGGGGGAGCATCTGATGTTGACTTGGAGCTCGTTTCAGGTCTTGAGGCTCCTCCTGAAGGTGTGCAGAGTGGGGGAGCATCTGATGTTGACTGGGAGCTCGTTCCAGGTCTTGAGGCTCTTCCTGAAGGTGTGCAGAGTGGGGGAGCCTCTGATGACTGGGAGGTTGTTCCAGGTCTTGAGGCTCTTCCTGAAGGTGTGCAGAGTGGGGGAGCGTCTGATGACTGGGAGGTTGTTCCAGGTATTGAGGCTCTTCCTGAATGTGTGCAGAGTGGGGGAGCGTCTGATGTTGACTTGGAGGTCGTTCCAGGTCTTGAGGCTCTTCCTGAAGGTGTGCAGAGTGGGGGAGCGTCTGATGTTGACTGGGAGCTCGTTCCAGATCTTGAGGCTCTTCCTGAAGGTGTGCAGAGAGGGGGAGCGTCTGATGTTCACAGGGAGCTTGTTCCGCGTCTTGAGGCTCTTCCTGAAGGTGTGCAGGGTGGGGGAGCGTCTGATGTTGACTGGGAGCTCGTTCCAGGTCTTGAGGCTCTTTCTGAAGGTGTGCAGAGTGGGGGAGCGTCTGACGTTAACTGGGAGCTCGTTCCAGGTCTTGAGGCTCTTCCTGAAGGTGTGCAGAGTGGGAGAGCGTCTGATGTTGACCTGGAGCTCGTTCCAGGTCTTGAGGCTCTTCCTGAAGGTGTGCAGGGTGGGGGAGCGTCTGATGTTGACTGGGAGCTCGTTCCAGGTCTTGAGGCTCTTCCTGTAGGGGTGCAGAGTGGGGGAGCGTCTGATGACTGGGAGCTCGTTCCAGGTTTTGAGGATCTTCCTGAAGGTGTGCAGAGTGGGGGAGCGTCTGATGACTGGGAGCTCGTTCCAGGTCTTGAGGCTCTTCCTGAAGGGGTGCAGAGTGGGGGAGCGTCTGCTGACTGGGAGCTCGTTCCAGGTCTTGAGGCTCTTCCTGAAGGGGTGCAGAGTGGAGGAGCGTCTGATGTTGACTGGGAGTTCGTTCCAGGTCTTGAGGCTCTTCCTGAAGGTGTACAGGGTCGGGGAGCGTCTGATGTTGACTGGGAGCTCGTTCCAGGTCTTGAGGCTCTTCCTGAAGGTGTGCAGAGTGGGGGAGCGTCTGATGACTGGGAGCTCGTTCCAGGTATTGAGGCTCTTCCTGAAGGTGTGCAGAGTAGGGGAGCGTCTGATGTTGACTGGGAGCTCGTTCCAGGTCTTGAGGCTCTTCCTGAAGGTGTGCAGAGTGGGGGAGCATCTGATGTTCATGGGGAGCTCGTTCCAAGTATTGAGGCTCTTCCTGAAGGTTTGCAGAGTGGGGGAGCGTCTGATGTTGACTGTGAGCTCGTTCCAGGTCTTGAGGCTCTTCCTGAGGGTGTGCAGAGTGGGGGAGCGTCTGATGTTGACTGGGAGCTCGTTCTAGGTCTTGAGGCTCTTCCTGAAGGTGTGCAGAGTGGGGGAGCGTCTGATGTTCACAGGGAGCTTGTTCCGCGTCTTGAGGCTCTTCCTGAAGGTGTGCAGGGTGGGGGAGCGACTGATGTTGACTAGGAGCTTGTTCCAGGTCTTGAGGCTCTTCCTGAAGGTGTGCAAGGTAGGAGAGCGTCTGATAATCACAGGGAGCTCGTTCCGCGTCTTGAGGCTCTTCTTGAAGGTGTGCAGAGTGGGGGAGCATCTGATGTCGACTGGGAGCTCGTTCCAGGTCTTGAGGCTCTTCCTGAAGGTGTGCAGAGTGGGGGAGCGTCTGATGACTGGGAGCTCGTTCCAGGTCTTTGCTGTGATGTAGGATAAGGCTTCCTGAAGTGATTTTTGTTGTAGATGTTTTTTTATCCTCCTTTTTGAACCTCTAGAGTCAGAGAAGCTGAACTATTTAATAATTAAAGTGTTTTTTTTCAAGTTCCAATAACTCCAGCAGGAGACGGGAGCTCTTTCCAGATCTGAGGCTTTCTCCGGATAGAAGGTTGGGTCTTAAAATTTCCCCTAAAGTTCCATTCACATCCAACTTAGAAAAACAAAGTACAGATTTTTTTACCAATCTTTCCCTGATGGATTTAAAAGGCTGAACTAGATTGGATTTAGGACTGGCACTACTTTATTTGGAAAGAGTTTCTCAAACATTGAATCTAGGGCTGAAGCCTACAATTTTTCTCTCTTATCAGACTCGTGGGTTCTCCTCTGGCAAGAATCGAAGACAATCTCCAAGAAGAATGGCAGTTTCATGGGCCGGTGTTCAGGGGACATCTCTGAAAGACGCTTGTAGGGTCCGTAGGTGCAGGGCAGGGTTTGGGTACCAGGGTCCCTCATGCCACACCCATATGCCTTGAGCAGTAGTCCTGACATCCTAAAGGGGCCCTGATTCACCTCACCTGCTGCAGGAATGCCCTGGTGCCCTGGGGGCCCTTGGGGCCCTCCTAATGAAGTACCGGGTTATTTAGAACCCAGCGGTGCCAGGGGACACACCCAAAGACTTCGGATTCTCCTGTCTCAGACTACAGAAATGCAGAGACTTCTTGGTGACGTCAAAGATCAGATTTATTGGCTGCAGCCAGTAACAGGCATCCTAGAAGTACAACACGGTGTATGTTCTCAGGAGACTGCTCAACTTTACAAAGCTAGTCATCCCTTTTATACCAAATATTATGCTTTAGGCACACATTCCTTATTTACAGCTGACCATTCACATATTTTCACGACAAAGAAAAAGCAGAATCATGATGACAAGCCCATATTTCAGTTTGTCCAGCCCACAATCAATTCCCGGCAAGGCCCAACACTTTTCATCAGATAATCAGATGGACCCCTAATAAAATTGGGCACCTCCTTATCGTAAAGCAGGCCATAAAAAAAGGAGCAGAGGCAGGTGTGGGTGAGATTAGACATAGTTGTGTGTAATAAAGAGTTTATGGCATGTTGTGGCTTGATCCCTAATCTCGCTCGGCCACTGGGAAAGAAACAGGCTGATCAGGTTTGGCTTTAGGCAACGGAGTCAGCTTGCCCAGGTCACACAGGAGTCAGCAAAAGGTGTACGTGTCCAGGGACTCAGTCGGCCTTAGTCATCGGCTTATGTGAGGGCAACCACAAAATGGCTGCCGTACACAAAATGGAACCTGAGGGTTCAGAACGGAATCCTTGATTTCAGGGTGATCTCGTTACTCGAATATGACGAAAAGACTTGTATATAGTATACTCGTCATTCTCGGTCTGCTGATACCAAAATCGTCATGATACGACGATGTTTATGACACGGGTCCAGAATTTCAGTACCACAGCCCCTCCTTTTGCCCTCACATAGGCAATTAACCTACACTCACGCTAATCTGAGTCCAGGTCTATATTCATAAAATCATTGAGATGTTGCTGTAGCATCATCCTATTACTTAGCTCGTCCTTCGGTACAGGTTTCCTTACACATGATGTAGCACAGAGGCCACATATAGTAGGAGCACACTGTACGCACAGACAGAACAGGAAAAGAATGGCTAAGATCATCCCAATGGCCATTAGAATCTTCCATCCCCAGGCGGATATTAGTTCCCAGAACCACCCAATTAACGGCCAATCTCCTTTATCCACATGAATAGATTCGGAGAACTTATGCAGTTTGGAAATGGCCTGGTACACTGTCGGAGCATTATCTGGAATGAAAACACAGCAACTCGATTGGATCACTTTACATACCCCACCTCAGTCTGCAAGTATGATATCTAGCGCAACTCAAATTCAAATTCAAATTCAAAAACTTTATTCGATCATTTGTTGACAATAATCATTAAAGTACATATAAACATGATACAATAAAATACATTTTAAAATGCGATTGATTTATGAATACTCATGTGACAAAGGACATATTTTTCCTCAAGTGTACCGACTTTAAAATATATACAGCGGTGAAGAAACAAATATCCTGTGAATCAAGCGCAAATAAAAGCCTCATGGCAGATTTGATAGTGGATACGTTATATCTTTTAAAAAGTGGTTTCAGATAGGTTTTACGTAGATGAAGATAAAACGGGCATATCAATAAAAAATGCTCCGGGCTTTGCTTTGAAGTCCCATCGCATGGGCAAGGGGCAATAGTGTGAGTCTTAATGTGCGGACATGCTACGAGCGTATGAACGGTCCCCATCCGCAGTCTTGTCAGTACATATTGGTGAGAGCGAATGGTAACCGTTTTAAGGTATCCTGCAAAACCTGGTTCCAACATGTTATACTTGTCGTAAAAAACATGTTTAGAGTACTGAGAAATGGTAACATTACGCTTTAGGATCCTGGCCCTCATAAAGACTTGTTTGAGTTCTTTCTTAGGGATGTCTATTACTCTAGAGGGATTATCACAAACGTGCAGCTTGAAGACATCCTTAAATACACGAATAATATAATTAAGCCAGGGGATACGGGAACACTTGTCCATATGGAGACAGTCTAAAATAATCTTTCTTGTGAACCCTGTCTGCTCCTTGAACCAAATGGATCTCCACACCAGAAGTGGTTTTAGACGTATTAGATCGGAAAGATATTCCAGACCAACCTCCTGGTGGATCAGGTTGGTTGAAGCGGAGGGTGGTAAGCAAAGAAGCTTTTTCACAAATTTATTTTCCTCCACCTGAAGCATATTATGGTTACAGTGGCCCCATACCCCTGAACCATAGAGGGCCAAGGCTACACATTTATGACGATATAAATACAACATGTCGGATATACGCCTGGATCCTAACCTGGAAGCAAACTTAAAAATGCCAAAAGCACACTTGCCCATTTTAGCTCTTACATTGGTCACTTCAGACGCCCATATGCCCCTACTATTAAAAGTAATACCTAGATAGCAAAATGTATCCACCACTTGTATTATTTGATCCATAACTGTAAAGGGTCTTAAATGTTTTACTTTCTTGCCACAGGCCATAATAAAAGTTTTTGAATTGTTGATCTTTAATTTCCTCCCATTAATAAAATCTACGAATTTATCCATGAGTTTCTGCAGCCCGACAGGGGTTCTGGATAGTAAAACCGTGTCGTCAGCATAAAGCAATACTGGGATAGGTATGCCGTCAACAGTCGGTGCATCAGCACTAATATCACGTAATTCGGACTCAATGGAATTGATAAAAAGGGAGAAAAGAAGAGGGGCAAGTACACATCCCTGCCTAATACCAGAGCCTACAGGGATATTAGGAGAACACTCACCCAGTTGCCCATAACGTATCTTTGCTGATAGCTTCCTATACAATTGTGCCAGGAAATAAATGATTTCCCGTGGGGCGCCCATATCCAGCAGAGTTGACCACAGAAGACCATGTTCAACCAGATCAAAGGCGCTGGAGAGGTCCGCGAAACAAAGAAACAGTGAGCCTTGCTTAGCGCGTGTATATTTGCCAATAATGAGGTCCAGGTTTATGCACTGTTCTATTGTGCCTAGCCCCTTGCGGAATCCAAACTGGGAGTCCGCAAGGATACCCTTTTCTTCGACCCAGTCCTCCAAACGGCTCAATAACACCCTGCTCATGATTTTAAGGGAGGCAGTAAGGAGTGAGATAAGGTGATAGTTTTTTGCCTCACCTCTCTCTCCTTTTTTATAGATAGGGATGATGATGGACTCCCCCCAGGCCTGTGGGGCCAAGGTCGTTGCTATTGCATTAAACACCTTGGTCAGTAATGGACTCCAAAGGGATACCTCGGCTTTATAAAGGTCCACGGGTACCCCATCGGGGCCCGGTGCCTTCCCCCCCTTACTACACCGAATGGCCATGTCCACCTCGGTAACTGTAATATTAAGTGGTAAGGGGGTGTCAGCCACAACGTCCCTATCGCTCCTAGCATCTAATCCATCGGGATTAAAAATGCTAGAAAAATGGGCCACCCACTGTTCCTCGCTCACCTGGGCAGACAGTACCCGGGATTCATCCTTCTGGAGGAATGGACTATTGACCGTGGCCCAGAATAACTTGGTATCCCTAAGATCCACGGCCTTAGTCAGGTTGTCCCAGGCTTCTTCCCTTATTTCCTGTTTCCTGGCCTTCAGGTGAAATGTATAGTCCCTCCTTAGGGCCCTTACTGCTTCCCTATCCCTAGGTTTACAATTGAGAGCAGCTTTTAATTTTTGTAGGGATTTAGTACATTCCCTATTGAACCACCCGTAGGTTGTCCCAGTACCTTTTGGCTTTGTACCAGTTAGAATTTTAGCAATATTTTTATTGATGGTATCAAAGCTAACTAATATACCGGCACTATCTATATCAGACTCAAGACAATACTCTACCTCATCTAGACAAGCTGACACTATGGTACTCAATAGACGTTCCTCATTGTGCCTACCCCATTTGATTCTAGGGCCATTGGGTCTGTGTGGAATAACGTCTGACACTATACCATGCAACGCCTTTATCTTGTCCCCCCACAGGGATAAATACATTGTTAAGCAATTGTGGTCGCTAAGGGCTAAGTCTACTATTTGGGGGGTGGTACACAAAGCGATAATACTGGTGGAAACAATGAGGTAATCAATAACCGTCGCACAGTTCCTACCTATAAAGGTTGGTACTGGATTTCCCTCTTTGTCTTCCCCCGGTAACATAATACGTAAGTCCAATTTAAGCATGAGGGTATTGAGGGAATCGCCATAGGCCGAGTGTAGAAAATGGGCCTGATCTTCCCCGTCCTCCCCACCATAACCACATACCCTCCTGCCAACAAAAGGACACATATGAATGTTGAAATCACCTCCCCACAGAATTTCAAACGGTACCCTAATTCGACCACACAACTTTTCAACCTCCATATCAAGTTCATCAACTATAACAATATTTGAATGATTAAAGACGTTGTTGTAATGATTAATTACTAGAACATTTCGCCCATCCCTATGTTGTAACCATAACAGCTGCGAATGCAAGCCAACAGTAAGGTGAGTTTTCACTCGCACCGGCAGCCCCA
The DNA here is from genome assembly GCF_964261635.1 of Lissotriton helveticus. Classification (NCBI taxonomy): domain Eukaryota; kingdom Metazoa; phylum Chordata; class Amphibia; order Caudata; family Salamandridae; genus Lissotriton; species Lissotriton helveticus. The sequence goes on along the minus strand of NC_136068.1, from coordinate 1,962,016,205 downwards.
CAGACAGCAGTATCACCAAACCTCCACTAGCTCTACCCCTATTAGAGGGCTGGGCAGTTATAGGCAACATAGCCATCAAGGTGGACATCTTCAGTTGCCCAGGTCTCCTGGAGACATAAGATATCAAATTGAGTTACAAATTCTAGCCACCCTAAACGTTCCGCCTTGTTATTCCACCCGGCAATATTCCAGCTCCCCAACTTAATCCCTCCCACTAGAGATCTTGGGGCCTCAATGGACGGAGGGCCCGTGTAGGGGGGGGTACGTCCCTAATCAGGGGGTCATCCGGTAGCCGGGGGGTAATACCACTCACCGGCGAGACCATAGGGGTTATGATGACATCTTCCAAAGTGAGGGGGTCCAGGTTGCGTTGAGGCTGCCCAAAACTCTCTTTGTTGCAGCTGATGGTACAAGCAGCATTAGACCCAGTAGACAGATTATCCTTGATAAACCCTCTCTCCACCATACCTCTGTCCACATCCCCCCCACCATCTCCACATGTTCCCTCACCCACCTCCCCAGTGTCCTGCTGGCTTCAATCACACTCCTCCAGGCCGCTAAACAGGTCAAATCTATTGGTGGTCTCCAAGGGCGTAAACGGTTTAAGATGGTCCATTCTCCTATAAGAGGAGGAATTACGCCTTGGGGTCACAGTGTTCCACCCATACGGGTCGACTGCCACTGCAGGATAGTGACCTATTAATGGATACACATTGTTATACACGGGTGGACAGTATGGATTAGAGTACATTTGCCTGGGTAAAGGTGGTGGGGGAGCTGGCTGAAATGGGTAAAGGGGGGGAACACCACTGTACGTGGATAGAAGTATGTGAGTGGGCGAGGGGTGATATGGTGACTATCTTGATCAGGGGACCAGTTAAGTATAAAGTGGACAGCATTCTGGTCTCTGAAATTTATGACCACCACGTCGCCCTCTACATCCTTGGGTCTTCCTCCCAGCCAGGGGAGGCGACGAACATGGACAATATCACCGTTGATGTTATTTGGGATGGGTCTATACATGCTCAACCAATGCGTTATTTTATTCTTTAGTTGTGCAAAACCCTCGCGTCTATTCACCTCTAGCTCTGGCACCCCGGTAAGGACTACCACGAAAGGCACTGCTTCCGGTGGAAGTTCTGGAAGGGGGGCCTTACTATGGTTCCCCCATATTGGCCTCCCAACCCCCCTATCCCTCTTCTGATCCCCAGGGGCTTGTCCTATGCTCCTCGTCAGCCCACTAGCAGGTACAGCAGGGGGCAGTGTAGGTTTACTTTTTGGCAATACAGAGGTAGCTTTAGGTATAATTTCTCTAGGGGTATGTGATATGACCATAGTCTGGGCAGGGGCAGGTGTAAGGATTACAACAGGGGTACTTGAAGGGGTTGGTAAGAGGATAGTTTGTAGAACAGGGTTAGAAAGAACCTTAGTGGTAGCTGACTTGTTACCCATATCCAATTCTATCTTCCCTAGCCTATCATCCATTTTATTAAGTCTTTCTACGATAGCAAGAGTGTATGTCCTTATTATACACTCTATACTATCCAGTAAGGCATGGCTTGGGGATTCCTGTGGTACCACACCCGCAGATGAAGTATCAGGGCTGGCCTCCACTACTTTGGGCGTGGGGCTTATATGTATAGGTGATATTGCCATAGTTCCCTGTGCCGGTGCCCGCTCTCCCCCTATTTTAATATTAGCTTTAATCCCAAAATCAGCATGATTTAGTTTGCGCGTTGGTAAATCGGCCTTTTTCCGCCTTTTTTTATTTGGTGGGGGGCCATACGTTTTAGTAGGCATAACTTTTTTGGCCCTACTCCTAGTGTGTTTACTTTGCCTCTGGATAGGGGTTATCAGTGCCTCAGTTACAATTGTGGCCTTAGTTACGCTGGGATTAATAAGATCAGTAGGGGCATTCACAGTATCCTGGGACCCAGTAACGTTTATGGGCGATCGCTCTCTAAATATTAATGGAACATTATCCTGAGAAAAAGTACAATCATTCTCTGTTAAAGTCCCCTCCGAAGTAGAGATGATCAATAAGGGTGAGTCTGGTAGTCATGCTTTCCACCGAGCGTCGGCGCTCAGCCCGTCGTTCCGCTAGAGTAGAAATACTGGGGGTGTCCATAACAGTTTTCTTAAAATAGTTGTCTAGTGACCCATTTATCAAGCTCACTGGCTTATCTTGAGCGACAAGTTCCGGAGTTAGGGCTTCAATAGACATTTTAAACAGCAAAATAGTACCCCAGTGGGCTTGCTCTGATAATCCTTCCCGGGTCAATGTTCGGCCAGAGGTTCTGGACCAACCCAGCCTATTCCGGCCTCTGAGGGCCTCAGAGGGCCCGCTCTTTGCCCGGTCTTCGTCCGCGCGCGCGTCACGCGTTCGCGTCAGGGGGCTGGGCTAAATAGGAGGAGGGGGGCGGGAAGAGGCACCAGGTGCGCGTGATGTTGTTGCGCAAGCACCTCTGGTCCTCGCAGTCCCGCTCCCGGTAGGACTCCTCTCAGCAGAGCAACGACCGAGCACACGGGCTCCCAGGTCAGAGGGCAAGTAACAAAAGGTGTGGGTTCTCCAGGGCAGGAAAGTAATCAGTCACCACCCGACTACGAGCGGCACCCGCGGAGCGTGGGCCGCAAGTCGCTTTGAAGGTCCCAGGGAGGAGGGGGCGGGAAGAGGCACCAGGTGCGCATGATTTTGTTGCGCAAGCACCTCTGGTCCTCGCAGTCCCGCTCCCGGTAGGACTCCTCTCAGCAGAGCAACGACCGAGCACACGGGCTCCCAGGTCAGAGGGCAAGTAACAAAAGGTGTGGGTTCTCCAGGGGAGGAAAGTAATCAGTCACCACCCGACTACGAGCGGCACTCTGTTTTGAAGAGTCATAAGACGATCCGACTGGAGCTCAGCAGTCAAGTTACTAAGGGCACCAGCAGTTTCAACTACGGTGGACTCAACCACCCTCGTCAATTGCCTTATGTTCCTGCTGTTAACCATAGGTCCCCAAAACGGCAGAAAACCCTTCAGGAAATCTCCCAATTCTTGTTCTGCCGTGTCTTCCTTACTGAAGACACCTCTAACTACCCTTGTCTTGTGGTAATCTGCCGCAGCTGTGTAGGTGGGAGGCAACAGGAACGAAACAAAACATGTGCCCGAAAAGTCAGGGGGCAACCATGTGTATGCTCTATCATAACAGATGAAATAGGTACCCTTAGCTGCTAGGAACGGAGGGGAAGTCTGTGATGCAAAGATGTATGTCTTATTGCAGATACTCTTCCCTAGCTGAGCTCGGGGATTCTTCCCATCACCTTGCGGACAGTAGTGACCCTGATGGGGTACAACCCAAATCGGGGAGGATCTTTTTGCTCGCTGGTTCTCACTCAGACTAGCTACATATCCGGTTACGTTCCATCCAATATACGCTAGTGTCTCATCTCTCGGGATAGTCTCATAAGAAATAGCTTCTCTAATCATATCTACTATGCCCTTAACTAGATCACTATTCCTTGAATTATCTTTTACAGAACGTAGGGGGTGGATTTCACGAGCATAGAAGAACATCGTTCGAAATGCCCATACAGAACCATTGTAGCTGAATGGCAGGACCAGATAAGGGATACCTTTATCAGTAGTATGAGGCATAAGACCACACACCCAACAGTTAGTCGTGTTCACTACTAATTGGTGTTGGTGCAAAAGCTGAACGAAGGAGTTATTGATACACTCTAATCTTCTAACGGACTCATGTTCAGGCAAAGGGTGAAAAGAATGTGAGGGAACAGTAGGAGGAGGTATGGGCTGTGTAGTGGGTGCAAATTTCACTCGAAGAGAAAATAAAACATATCCTATTAAAAACATCATTACACTAAGCAACATGAAAATGCATAATACAAAAAAACTTTTTCTGGTCATCATTATACACATTTTGGCTTTAAAGTTCATCTCTTTGGCAGGTCTCTCCATCTCGAAAAACTCCATCCTCTAACCTTGCTGCTCGCGGAGGTAGTCCAAGGGAAACGCCCAAGAACCAAGCAGAACCGTCGACCTTGTGTCTTCGGCTTGCACTCCAAAGACTTGTCGCCCGCGACCCTACAGCTGAACCCGGATGGTGGTTCGAAAAACAAAAATCAAAAAAGTTTCTCAGATGAGAGAGCTGCACTTTTCAAAAATAGCAAAGAAAAGGAATTAGTTTATTTGTCCATAGTTCTTGGCCTCAGATTATAACAGCTTTTACCAGGTAACGTCTGTTCTTGGAACAAGAGTTCAGGCTCGGCAGTGTCCAATCGAACTGAAGATGGCACGGCGTCTTGCAAAAGATCGTCGCTTTCACGCTCAGAATTTGTCCCAATTAAACGTGCATCGCTGAAAGGCAGAAAACGAGGCACAATCTCAGTCTCAGAGTCAGCAATACCCTCCTGGACCCACCGGTCGTACGGCAGAGGCAAAGGGACCCTCTTACAATGTACGCCGTGGATCCAATTCTTCTTTCCTTGCACTCGCACTGCCGATCTCGTTGACAACAGGACTAGGTAGGGGCCGATCCAACAGGGCTGGTCATTCTTTGCCGCTGGAAGTTTCTAATTAGGACCCACGATCCAGGATCGATCATGTGTCCTGGGTCTTCAGAAACCTGAGGCAAAGTATTGTGAACCTGTTGGTGTAAAACACGCAATTTAGCCGTCAAATCATATAAGTAATCAAGCAGTACAGGGTGTTCAATCTCACTCAATTTTGTCGGCCTCGGCACTCCCCATATGTTGGCCGGGCGACCGAACACGATCTCATACGGACTAAGTCCCATTCGTGAATGCACAGTCATTGTTGTCGATAAAAGTGCTAATGGCAACGCATCAGGCCATTTAAGACCAGAGCTCGCTTGTATCTTGGCCAGTTTCAGTTTTAACGTGCCATTATAGCACTCTACTAGTCCAGCTGATTGGGGGTGATTTGCAGCGTGAAATTTTTGGCGGAGTTCTAGCCCTTCACATACTCTCTTCATCACTCGACCTACAAATTCACTTCCATTATCACTCCAGACCATTCTCGGCAAACCAAATCTCGGGAAAAATTCTTTGACAAGGGCTTTAGCTGTGGATAAGTCAGTGTTATCTTTCAGGGGATATGCTTCTACCCATCTCGATAAGGCACAAACAACAACGAGTACGTATTTCAAGTTGTTGCACCTCTCCATGTGGATGAAATCTAGCTGCAAAACCTCGAACGGATACGTTGGAGGTGCAAAATGACCAGCTGGAGTTGGAGTTCCCCTACCAGGGTTGTATTTCAGACAAACCATACAACTCTTGACCACATTCTCTGCACATTTAGGAATTCCAGCATTTTGCCATACTGGAGCCAACAACTTACAGATCCCTTTCACACTGATGTGAGCCATTCCATGCACCATTGTAACCACTGCAAGCATGTATGCATGGGGTAGCAACCATCGCTGATGCTCTGACAATTCAACCCAACAACCATTCGAGTCTAATTTACCCGTACTCTCTCTCCACACACTCAACTCTTTCTCTGTAGCTTCAGCTTGAATGGACTTCACACTCTCTATCGTATCTTCACACATTCCAACGTCACCAATCCATCTTGCAGGGCCTGCAACATACATTCGACTCATCACATCTCTTGCCGTTTCTTTTGCAACTTCGTCAGCAAACGCATTACCGCGACCAACATCATCGGTAACCTTCTTGTGTGCACTGCATTTCACAATCGCGACTTGCAACGGCAAAGTAAGTGGCTCAAGAAGCTCATTCACCAGCTGGCCATGCTGTATCTTAGTTCCATGAGACATGAGAAACCCACGTTCCTTCCACAATCATCCAAAACTGTGAGCCACACCAAATGCATACTGGCTGTCAGTATATATGGTCACCTTCTTTCCTTTCGACAACACACACGCTCTCGTAAGTGCAATCAACTCTGCTTCCTGAGCTTAATTATGTGGGATGCGTGCAGCTTCAACAATCGTATGCAAAGTCGTAACAGCATATGCCGCAGTTGTATCACCATTCGGAAGCTTGAAGCATGAACCATCCACCCATAAGGTACCATCACACTTCACAAGAGGAGTGTCCCTAAGATCTACTCTCCCTTTAGTTTCTTCTTCTGTCCTAAAAAGGCAATCATGCTGTTCAAAATCATCTGTCTCTGCTACAATCGGCAACAACGTAGCTGGATTCAACGTGTTGCATCTCTTTATGTGCACATGACTCGCTAAAAGTGTCAGCTCATAACCTGACAATCGAGCACTAGTTAAGTGCTGTATCTTGGTCCTGTTTAACAAAGTGTCCACTGCATGTGGAACCATTACAATCAACATATTATTCATCACTAAACCAGCGGACTGTCGAATAGAAACAGCTGCTGCTGCCGTCGCTCTCAAGCAACTCGGCAACGCTCTAGCCACCGGATCTAAAGTTGACGAAAAATACGCACATGGACGCTGCTTGTCCCCAAAAGACTGTGTCAGCACTGACAAAGCACAACCTTCTTTCTCATGGACATACAGTGTAAAGGGCTTACTGTAGTCGGGGGTACCCAACACAGGAGCCGAACACAATGCATCACATAATTCAGAAAAACTTTTCTGACAATCTTCAGACCACGGAAGGGGATTTGGCGTATCTTTACAGGTCAATGCCACCAAAGGTTTGGCCAGCAAGGAAAAATTCGGTATCCATTGTCTGCAATATGACGTGATACCCAAGAAAGCACGCACTTCTCTCTGTGTAATTGGCACACTCAATTTTGCAATTGCCTGAATTCTCTCTGGGGTCAACTTTCTTCCCTCCTTCGATAAGAGATGACCTAAGTAGGTCACTTCTTGTTGACAATACTGTAACTTTGAAAGAGACACTTTATGATGCAGATCAGACAAATGACGCAACAACGACAAGGTGGCTTCTTTACAAATCTACTCAGTATCTGCAGCGACTAGTAAATCGTCGACGTACTGAATAAGAGCAGCACCATCAGGTAAGACAATCGTATCAAGCTGTGTCTTCAGCGCCTGACTATATATCGATGGACTCTCACAATAGCCTTGGGGAGCGCTTTTGAACCGGAAGCTTCGTCCTCCTAAACAGAAGCCGAAAATATCCCTACTCTCCTCGGCAATCGGGATGCTGAAAAAGGCATTTTTCAGGCCAATCACCGAGAACCAAGTGGCGGAAGCTGGAATCATCGTTAATAAGGCAGTGATATCAGGAACAACTGGAAACAGTGGCACAACTATTTTATTCACCTCCCTAAGGTCAATCACAAACCTGTAAACAGGTGGCTGAGAAGAGTCAGTTTGTTTCAGAACAGGCAGAACAGGACTATTGCAAACGTTACCTCTTGTTTCTTCAATTACATCTTTCTCAATCAGGTCATGAATGATCGCTAGCAACTCCTTTTCACCTTCACTAGAGATCTTGTATTGGGTAATATGTGGCATTTTAACATTCGCTTTCAATGTCACAACATATGGCGGTATCTCCAAAAGACCCACATCATTAAGACCAGTAGCCCAAATAGTATCAGGAAGAGAAAACAATTCTGCCGGAAGTTTATCCTTTGATAAATACATTGAGGAGACCACTTTCCTACCTAGTGTAAGCTGTACTCCCGAAGGAGAACAATACAATGTTGCGTACAATCTTTTCAACAGATCCAATCCTAACAAGTTCTCACCACAACCCGTCGTCAGAATAAGGGGTGCTTCGAATTCACACGGTCCAACAGAAAGGGACATAGGACTAGAAATCGGGTTCCTAACCGGGGCGCCAGAAAAGCCTACTGAAACATTCATTTCGCCAGACAAAGGTGTGCCAGGGAGTTTAGAGTGCATAATAGAACTCTTTGTAGCACCAGTATCCAACAGAAAAGGCTCTGACACACCTGATGTAATCACCTCAACATAAGGTCCACTCTGATCTACTGGAACTGAAACAACTCCCTCTCTTTGTCTATGGCTGTCCTAGCAATCATCACCTTCTGTATTTTCTACTTCTGCATAGTAGTCATCAGCATAGTACTGAGTCGTCCTACCAGATGCGTTATTCTGTTGGTCAAAACTATTCATTGAATTTTGTGGGGGAAAGGAACGTGCGTTCTGGGAGAATCCTCCATGCCCTCTACCTCTAAGAGCTTGTGGAACACCTCGACCTCTTGCGCTGGAAACACCATTCATACGCTGTAACAAAGCAGGGCAGCTACTTTTAAAATGACCCTCTTCTTTGCAATATGCACACTGATTAGGGCCTACAGGAAAACGTTGTTGAGAAAACTCGAACCTTTGCGAGTTTCTCTGAAACTGCTGAGGTTGCTGATAATCACGCTGACCACCACGAGGCGGATAAGCTTGCTGTAAAAGAACCTTCGTCTTTAACTCTTTAGTTTTCTTGCCTGCTCTATCCTTTTCATCTTTATCTCTATTTTCGTAATACTGTGCAGCAGCCAATATCTGTGCTGAAGAGGAAACTGCCCACGAACTCTCTGAATCTTTCAATTTCTTACACAATTCAGGAAGCAAATTGTGCACAAACTTGTCAACGAACAACCGTTGACCACCTTCTGTGCTCATGTCTTGACCACTGTGGTCTATAAACGTCTCTTCAAACCTGGTGAAGAAATGAGACACGGTTTCCTCTTTCTTCTGCTTACATGCAGATAATTTATCCCAATTTACACGCATCGCAGGCATTAAAGTCTTCATATAAGTAACGATCTTACCAGGGAGTTCTGCTACTAAAGGCTCAGGTTTAGCACCGCCAACTTGTCGGCCATCTGCAGCAGCAATATTAACCCAGGTATCACCTAACTCTTGCGAATGATCCGCATGGCGAATCAATCCCCACAAAGGCTGCGGAACAACATTTCCAAACAACATGTCTATGTCAGCTGAATTCATAACACATGAGTCTGCAGTCTGTGATAACTCCTTATAATACCCTGCAGGATTTTTACGGGGGTCGGGTAAAGTCTGCTTAAGGGCCAAAACTTCAGCACGTTTCCATGGAACATGTACCCAAACACGCTGAAAATGTGCTGGCACAGCTGGGGGGTTATTATTTGCACCAGCAGGTACTTCTTCCTACCACACCGGAGGAACCTCTCTCATTGGATATTGTCGCGCTTTTCTCCTAGCAGAGGGATCAGGCTCAAACAACGACCGAGATATACCCTCATTCCGAAATGACAACAATGTCGCAACTGCTCACTTAACATCGGAACCCACAATCGTGCCTTTCGCAAACTCGAATCGTACACGGCACAACTCAGGTGGATTGGGCTCCAAATCAGTATCCTCCAAATTCTCACAAAGAAAAGCACACATTTTCTCGAAAACGTATCTCTGCTTTGGTGCTTCCCACTGATGGAAGACATCCATAACAGACTCTAGCTCATATCTTGTGGGGTCAGTAACCCATTTATGTGCCAAATAATCCAATGTTTCTTGCTCTGTAGAGTCGGGTAGTTGACTACGCAACTGTTTGCGCGTTGAAACAGGGGTCATACTTGCTGCCCCAAAGAGAGGAGATAGGAGACTAGCAACAGTATCAGTCATTCTCTGACGAACAGAAGGAGAAGTCGATGAAAGAACAGGAGGAAAAACAGAGTGAGGCAAGGCAGACGCAGAGGCAGACGCAGAGGCAGTATCAGAAGGAATATCAGAAGAGGTAATCGATACAGTAGGTGAAGTCGTAGGAAGTAAAGGCGGAGCAGGTAGCAAAGTCGGCGGCCCTTGAGGAGGCTGCGCCGTAGCAGTAGGAGCCAACGGAAGAGGAGCTGGCGGCTGTGGAAGAACCTGAGGCACAACAACCGGAGGTTGCGGAGGTGCTGTAGCACTCTGCGCATAAGGGGGTGGCGAGCTCAACAAATGCGACATTAAAGGGTCTTTCTCAAGTTCTTTTGCTACATCTTGCTGAAGAGGTGGCAAAACTGGATAGCATTTATCAACTGCCATTTTACGTTGCCTGTGCAACTGTTCACTCGCTTGTTCTTCTTCATTATCTTTAAACTGTATAGCAGCTTGCATTATCAAGATACCCTTTTCTCTTTTATTTTTCTTTGCTAATTTAATTTCTTTCTGTTTGGCTTCCTTTCGCCATAGGCGGAAAGAGTCAAATATCGCCGGCCGGGCTTTCTTCTTAAAAAGTCTAACCTCTAAATTATCTAGAACTTCCGTGTCAAAACAACCATATTGGGGCCATTTTAGGACACCATCTTTCCTAGTGTACCTAACCCATACTTCTTTATACGTGATAGGGCCCACGACATGCTTCACATAGAGCTCATAGGTTTGAGTTCCAATATTAGGAACCGGACACGAGTCCTCCAATTCGGAATCCCTATTTCGACCACAACAAAACAAATTTCCAAGTCTGCTAAGACCAGGCATCTTCGCTCACTAGTCTAGCTTCAAACTTCAAGGGAATATCGAATACGAGTCCCTCTGCTTTGGGACTTGCAAGTTCCAAATCAAAGATCCCAAGGGGCTACCCAAAAACTAAGGACTGGGAGACACTCCACTCATACTTAACTGAGGTATCGATGACGTCACCAGAAGACTCGTCTATCGTCTCGCTCTACAAATCATCAAAGGGTCCAAGACAGGGCGATAGTCAGGGCAGCAGTCCTTCGTAGCCGTTGGAAAGTGGGGAACCTCGCAGCAAAAGACTTTCGGACCACAACGACATACAGGGGTCGATGAAGTGGTTGGCCTTCCTCCAGAATTTTCACACAAAGCTCCTCACGAACCTCTGGCTTGGACCGGTACCGCTGAAATCGCCCCATGTTGGGCGCCAAATGAAGTACCGGGTTATTTAGAACCCAGCGGTGCCAGGGGACACACCCAAAGACTTCGGATTCTCCTGTCTCAGACTACAGAAACGCAGAGACTTCTTGGTGATGTCAAAGATCAGATTTATTGGCTGCAGCGAGTAACAGGCATCCTAGAAGTACAACACGGTGTGTGTTCTCAGGAGACTGCTCAACTTTACAAAGCTAGTCATCCCTCTTATACCAAATATTATGCTTTAGGCACACATTCCTTATTTACAGTTGACCATTCACATATTTTCACGACAAAGAAAAAGCAGAATCATGATGACAAGCCCACATTTCAGTTTGTCCAGCCCACAATCAATTCCCGGCAAGGCCCAACACTTTTCATCAGATAATCGGATGGACCCCTAATAAAATTGGGCACCTCCTCATCGTAAAGCAGGCCATAAAAAAAGGAGCAGAGGCAGGTGTGGGTGAGATTAGACATAGTTGTGTGTAATAAAGAGTTTATGGCATGTTGTGGCTTGAGCCCTAATCTCGCTCGGCCACTGGGAAAGAAACAGGCTGATCAGGTTTGGCTTTAGGCAACGGAGTCAGCTTGCCCAGGTCACACAGGAGTCACAGTTCAGCCAGAGCCACAGTCCAGCCAGAGCCACAGTCCAGCCAGAGCCAGAGCCAGAGCCACAGCAAGAGCCACAGCCACAGCCACAGCCAGAGCCACAGCCACAGCCAGAGCCACAGCCTAGCCAGAGCCACAGCCACAGCCAGAGCCACAGCCAGAGCCAGAGCCAGAGCCAGAGCCAGACCCACAGCCAGAGCCACAGCCAGAGCCACAGCCACAGCCCAGCCACAGCCACAGCCAGAGCCACAGCCAGAGCCACAGCCAGAGCCACAGCCAGAGCCACAGCCAGAGCCGAGCCAGAGCCACAGCCAGAGCCACAGCCAGAGCCAGAGCCACAGCCACAGCCACAGTCCAGCCAGAGCCACAGCCAGAGCCACAGTCCAGCCAGAGCCACAGCCACAGCCAGAGCCACAGCCACAGCCAAAGCCACAGCCAAAGCCACAGCCAGAGCCGAGCCAGAGCTGGAGCCACAGCCAGAGCCACAGCCACAGCCAGAGCCACAGCCAGAGCCACAGCCAGACCCACAGTCCAGCCAGAGCCACAGCCACAGCCACAGCCACAGCCACAGTCCAGCCAGAGCCACAGTCCAGCCAGAGCCACAGTCCAGCCAGAGCCACAGCCACAGCCAGAGCCACAGCCACAGCCACAGCCAGAGCCACAGCCACAGCCACAGCCAGAGCCACAGCCACAGCCACAGCCAGAGCCACAGCCACAGCCACAGCCAGAGCCACAGCCCAGCCAGAGCCACAGCTAGAGCCACAGCCAGAGCCACAGCCAGAGCCACAGCCACAGCCAGAGCCACAGCCAGAGCCAGAGCCACAGCCACAGCCACAGCCAGAGGCACAGCCACAGCCAGAGCCACAGCCACAGCCACAGCCACAGCCAGAGCCACAGCCAGAGCCACAGCCAGAGCCGAGCCAGAGCTGGAGCCACAGCCAGAGCCACAGCCCAGCCAGAGCCACAGCCAGAGCCACAGCCACAGCCAGAGCCACAACCACAGCCAGAGCCACAGCCAGAGCCACAGCCCAGCCACAGCCAGAGCCACAATAAAAGCCGTGCCCCTTCAGTGCACCAATGAGGAGGGCAGCATGAGATGAATGTGTCATGTTTTACTGTGCTATGTTATGTTATATTCATATACCACATTTCTAGCAGTTGTCTAGGATCACAGCTCCTTCTGAACCAGGACGCTCATTAGCCATTGTCCTGTGATTTCCCATTGGCCGGATTCACGGTCGTCTGGTGTGTTTTGCTGGTGATGTGAAGATCTAACTGTCCAGTGCTTGTTTAGTGACACTTTGTTGTGTGTACGGGTGCGCGGTTGTCAGAAGTCTTTGTCAATTAGCACATGGAATGAGGATGAATGGTTGGCGTTGGCTGGGCGTGTAGCTGGTGACTGACCTTCGGTAACGCTCTATCGAGCTGTGGATTCCTCCCCTTTTCTATATACCAAGGGCGAGACGCATCGGTCCTCATTCATGAAAAGTGACGCATCACTGCGAGAAAACAACGATGCATCACTTTTAATAGCGTCCTCCTTGCGACACCCATGATGCGTCATATTTAGAGTATGACGCATCATGACGCAAGGAGTTACAGATACGTCAGTATTTCTGATGTATATGTAGGCGCAAAAATGACGCATTGCTGGAGAATGTCACAAAAGTGACGCAACTCCAGCAACGAGTAATTACAGATGGGCTAGTCCCATGAGACATGTGCCTGCATCAGTCTTTGGCAGGCGTAAGATATTGACACATTTGTGTCCTAGAAGTGGCGCAGTGAAATCTTCTACAATTTCACTGCGCCACTGCATACATTACACCTGGCGCAGGTATAATGTGGCGCAAGGGTTTACAAAGTGACGCATCTAGGTAGATGTGTCACTTTGTAACTATGCTGCAACAAGGCTTATCGTTTATGTCGCTGGTGCGTCACAAAAAGTGACGCAAGGGCTCATAAATAAGGCCCCTGAACTCTTTTCACAGCTCTTCCACGTCCATAGGTGGTGCTGACCCCGTGTCTTTATAACATCACCGGAGCAATAAAGGGCCATGTTGCCGGATAGATGTCAGTTTCCCATCAATTAGTGCGGTCCGTATCAAGACTGTCCAACCTTATTTGGGTCCAGCCTCGTAAACTTGGTGGGATCTGAAGGGGCACAGACGGACGGGAGAGTGATTGATTGGCCCTGATGGAAAGAGCTCACAACCTTGGGAAGGAAAGCAGCTCTGGATCAAAGAACCAACTTGTCAAGAAAGAATTTGGTGCAAGGCTAGCAAACTCTCAGAGCTTGTAACTCACTAATGCATCCAGCAGAAGTGATAGTTACTAGAAAAACATCTTTCAAAGTCAATAGACACAACTGGCAACTATGACGGGGCTCAAAAGGCAACACCATTAAAAACTGATTTCGACCAGACCTCGAACACATCGCCCATCAGGCCTACCCTTCAGGATACCGAATCTGTGAACCTACCTCTGTCCGTGGAGACCAAGTTTTTTTGCCGATGCCCGGTGAAGCTACTTGATAGCTATAGAGGAGATGGGCTGTGGACTGCCCCTTGGCCGTCACCTACCCAGCCCGACATCGGACAGACCTTACTTCATCTCTTCGTCATACTCTCCCTCCGCCCCCTTTACTCCACCCACTCTCTACTTTACGCTTCATTTATCCCTCCTCTTTACTCTCTGACTGTTTTCTCCTGAGACCTAGCCGCTTGACTGATGCCCAGTGGAGCTGCCTGATAGCTATAGAGGAGATGAGCTGTGGATTTCCCCCTCGGCCGTCACCTACCCAGCCGGACTTTGGGCAGACTCTCTTTCGTCTCTCCATCCATCCTATCTCCATCCTTTCTCCCTCCTATACCATCACCCCACCCCTGCACCCTTCTCAACTCCACCTTGCGTTCAGCGCACCGAGAGGCACACCTGTTCCACCTTCCAGAATACACCGTCCAGGAAGGACAGAGAGCAGACAGGATGACAGCCACCACTTCTGATGGTAATTGGGATGTAGCTACATTTCCAGGGGTAGAGTGCGAGGATACAAGAGCAACAGGACTGGAATCCGAGTCTTCCTGAAACAACAGGGTAAAAGGTTCTGATTCCTTTGAGGAGGTGAAGACTCAAAGAATAAGGGATCTATTTTGCTAATTCTTATTGTTAGACCTGACCACCTTGGCGTGGGCCCCCCATACCTTCTTCTCCCCTAAGCCCCCGTGCAGGTCCCCTTCTTGGAGCTAGAACTCCACCCTACTACCCCTCAGAGCACTGTGTGAGGCCTCATGCTAGCGAGTAACCCCTGACCCCCTCATATTTCCCCGACCCCGGGGATGCCTCCACAACGCCGAGTAGCGCCCCACCCCCCAGGACCATGAGACCTTAACTCTATCAAGGACCAACAGCGCCCCCCAGCGTAGGATACACCCTGTCTGGGAGGCTCTTTGACTCCCCTCCCCCCAATACCGAAACCCTCGGCCGAGTGATCTCTGCACCTGGTTATGGCCGGCAGATGCCAAGGGAAGGGGGCGGAGGAGCTCAGCAAGACCTCCTGTCTCTCCCGAGGCTGGCTCCAGCCCCCGCTGGTCATCTGATGTGCCTGCCACCCACGTGAGAAATGCCAGGTGCCAGCTGGACGGACGCGGGACCCAGAGGGTGAGAGCCCCAAGGCCCTGGCTGGCCGGATGAAAGGACTTCAAAGAGCTGGAAGCCCTATACCGGGGCCCCGTTTCCCAACAAAGGGCAGTTGTCGTTTTGGAACTGAAGAGCCCTGCAGACGTGGTCGCGGCTCTGTCTCCCCGGACCTGAAGAGCCCTGCAGACGTGGCCGCGGCTCTGTCTACCCGGACCTGAAGAGCCCCGCAGACGTGGTTGTGGCCCTGCCCCCTGAAACCCGAGAACCCTGCTGACTCTGTCGCAGCTTTGTGCTTCTGGACCTCCAGAGTCTGGCTGACGGGTTGCTGCTCCCCCTAGAGAGTACGAGGCATACTTCAGAGGGCACCAGCCTGAACGGAGCGTACGAGGCATACTCCAGAGCCCCCAGCCAGATCAGGGGGTACACACCGTACCGCATGACATCCCGCACTAAGCCAAGCACGGAAGCGGACTTGAGGATTGCGAGTCCCATGCAGCAACGCCCGCACTAAGCCAAGCACGGAAGCGGACTCGAGGATTGCGAGTGCCATGCAGCAACGCCCGCACTAAGCCAAGCACGGAAGCGGACTCGAGCATTGTGAGTCACGCGCCGGGTACGCTCCTCCACCCCCGCAGGGGCAGTAGGAATAACCTCCTAGAGACTCCCAAGACTCCGAATCATCCTCTCCCGGAAGACCGTGAGAAGCTGGGACTCTTACCAGAACCCCCCGACCGAACTCTGCCCATATCCCCTCCACCCTCGGAGCCCTATACCCCTGATACGTGTGATTTACCTGACCTGATGAGAATTGCGATATCTATAAAGAACTTTTTGACCCCTAACTACCTGGTGTGGTGTCCGTCTGTGGTATTGGGAGACCTCTCTGTGTGCAACCATAAATTCTTAACCCCCACCTCTGAGGGTCAGAACCCGAGCGCTCGGCACGTTCCTACGATCGAGCCCCAAGTGAACCCAACCTTTCAGGAAGACCAACTAGATAACTACACCCATATGGAGCTAAAATAGTTCTGTAAAGACCTTTAAATCACTACCACGGGCCTAAGCACCAAGGAAGATTTCCACAAGACCCTGAGGGCCTGGGTAGAGTCCAGAGCTCCGCTTCCCCAGGTAGAAAGGAACGGTGTTGGGGATGGGCGGCAGGACGAACCCAGGGCCCCTGAGAGAGAGAGCAGCCTCCCCGGCGCGTAGCAGTACGTCAGAGAGAGACCTGTCCCCCGGGAACTAGCAGACCAAGAGAGAAGCAGAGCCCACGAGTTAGAGCTAGCTAAACTAAAAATTGAAGGTTAAAGTTAAAATTAGCAGAAAGGAAGTTGGCTATGGAGGAATTAAGGTTACAAGGGGAGTTGGAGGAAAATAAATTGCAGCGAGAGCATGAGGGCAGGAAACTCCAGTTAGAGCACGAACGGAGCTTAAAGGAGCTCGAGCTCAAGGCTAGGAGTGAGGAAGCTGGGCCCCCGGGGAACCGAGGAACCCCTCCCCCTGTAGAAGCCAAGGTCCACATCCCCAAAGACGTAGTAAAAGAATACTATAGGAATGATGATATTCAACAATGGTTCAAAGCCTATGAGGTAGCGATGACCTCCTACCGGATCCCTGAAAAAGGATTGGGGGGCCGGGTTGTGGGGCGGTTCCTAAGCAAAGGGAGGGATACCTTGTTAGAGCTACCCTCCACGGTACTGAATTCCTACTGCCACATGAAGGAGTCCCTGTTAGCTAGGTACGGGCTCACCTCAGAGATGTACAGGCAGCGCTTTAGGGACTGCAAGAAAATCCCTGGTACCACTTGGGTAGAGTATGTCAACTTCTATAGTAGGGCTCTAGAAGGTTGGATCAAGGGCAGCAAGGTCACCACTTTTGAAGAATTATTTGACTTAATAGCCTGGGAGCACTTGTCCTTAAATTGCTTTGTAGAACTGCGCCAGCACCTCCTGGACAGCAAGCTTACGGATCTTAGGAGGCTTGCGGTAGAGGATGACCGCTGGGTCAACCCCCGGGTCCCCAGGGGCCCCGTGGAAGACTCTGCCAGGAATGGCCAGGGTCTTCGACAGCGAAGAGGGGGAGGCCAAGGTAGGCCATGAGAATTCCAACCCGGGCCCCAGCGGAGTTCCCAAGGGAACCAGCAGCAAAGTCCCCACCTCCCCCGGGAGCCAGTCCCGGAGGCCCTCCAAGCCGACCGGGGCTGAGGACCGCCATGGTTTGTTACAGATGCCAACAAACCGGCCACTATGCCAGTGATCCCCAGTGTCCCCTCAACAAGAAGCTCATCACCTCTGGTGCCCCAAACCGCCAGATAGCCACCGTTGCCCTAGGGGAAGAGTTAGAGGATCCCGAAAAGTGGGAACCTGTTGCAATGTCCCTGGTCTCCCTAGGGGATGGCGAATTGGTCCCCGGAGCACCGCTGCCGGCCAACACCAAGAAATATCGGCAGTGGGTGACCATCAATGGGCACCGGGCATGGGCCCTTCGTGACACCCATGCGAGTATCACGGCTGTCCGCTGTCACCTAGTCTCTGAGGAGCAAATAGTACCTCACGCCTTCTGCCCCGTCATTTCAGCCGACAACTCCGAGAGTCTCTGCAAAATGGCCCAGATTCACTTTGAGTGGGGGGGAGTCTCAGGAACCTTGCAGGTAGCTGTCAGGCCCACCATGCCCGTAGATTGTTTACTGGGCAATTACCTGGAGAGTTCACCATGGATGCAGGTGGAGCGAAAGGCTCACCTGGGCATGCTGGGACTGCCCGAGTGGGTGTGTGCCACCACTCGTTCCATGGCTGCCAAGATGGGTGCGCCAGAGGATTGGGAACCAGAGGCAGTGGCCAGAGACCCCCCTCGAGGAGGGAGAGGGGGAGTACCGGCAACCGGACTCCCCTGGCTCCGGCCCCCCAAAGGAGACCCCCCAGAGGGGGAGGCCCCCGGCCCTACCGGAGAACAGATCGCAGAACTAAGTGACCTACCTGGACTGGCCCAATGGTGACAAGAGGGCGGACCTTCCAGAGAAGAGTTCTGCCAGGAGCAGAGCACCTGCCCTTCCCTCATAGGCAAACGGCAGCAGGCTACCGCCCAGGCGGCCTGCGACCAGTCCGGGTCCCACTGGATCTACTGGGACAATGGCCTCTTGTATAGCGAACCAAAGTCGGCGGAGCTAGGGTCGGCCTGGGTCCTGGTGGTGCCCCTAAGCTTCCGAGATTTCCTCCTGGGCCTGGCCCATGACGTACCCTTAGCGGGACACCTGGGGCAAGATAAGACCTTCCACCGACTGGTCACCATTTCTATTGGCCCCGAATGTGGCACAACGTGGAAGTCCACTGCAGATCCTGCCAGACTTGCTAGGCAAGTGGGAAGAGTGGGAGAAGGCGCAAGGCTCCCCTGCAACCCTTCCCGGTGGTCAGTACCCCTTTGAGCGGGTGGGGATCGACATTGTGGGACACCTAGATCCCCGGACCGCCCTGGGCCACAGGTTCATCCTCGTCTTGGTGGATCACGCCACCCGATACCCCGAAGCCATCCCTCTCTGAACGGTGACAGCCCCCGTGGTGGGGCAGGCTCTAATGGGGATATTCTCCCGAGTGGGATTCCCCCGCGAGGTGGTAAGCGACAGGGGGATAAACTTCATTTCCAAATACATGCGGTCCCTGTGGAAGGAATGCGGAGTGACTTACAAATTCACCACCCCATACCACCCCCAAGGAAACGGCCTGGTTGAGAGATTCAACCGGACCCTCAAGGGAATGATCATGGGCCTCAAGGAGCCCCTGAGGCGTAAGTGGGACATCCTCCTGCCATGCCTCCTGTTCGCCTACCGGGAGGTTCCCCAGAAGTCCTTGGGGTTCAGCCCTTTTGAGCTGCTCTACGGCCACCCCGTCCAAGGATCTCTCAGCCTGGTCAAGGAAGGCTGGGAGACCGCTCCCTGTGACTCCCCCAAGATGTCTTCTGATACATCCTGGCACTAAGAAATCAAACACGGGTATTCAGGGAATTCGCTGAGGCAAACCTAGAGGCTAGCCAGGAGGAAATGAAACGCTGGTATGACCAGAATGCCACTCTGGTCAAGTTTCAGCCTGGTCAGCAGGTGTGGGTGATGGCCCCGGCAGAGCCCTGCGCTCTCCAAGACAAATGGACCGGTCCCTTCAAGGTTGTAGAGCGCAAAAGTCGGTCACCTACCTTGTCGATGTACAGTCTCCAAGAAACCCCTTAAGGGTCCTCCATGTGAACCGCCTCAAACCCCACGAGCGGTCTGAGGTGAGCATGCTCCTCGCCACCGATGTGGGAGTGGAAGAGGAGACTGAGCCCTTACCTGATTTCCTGTGTGCTAAAGAAAAGGATGGCTCAGTGGAGGGGATAGTCCTCTCCCCCTCCCTGACCCCGGAACAGCACGAAGACTGTCGCCAGTTGCTGGGACAGTTCACGGACCTCTTCTCCCTGGTCCCCAGTGTCACCGATTGGTGTGCCCACGATGTGGACACTGGGGACAGTCCTCCAGTACGGCACAGGGCCTACCGTGTCCCAGACAGAGTTCGATCCTCTCTCAAGGAGGAAGTCTCCAAAATGTTCACCCTGGGGGTCGTGGAGTCCTCTAACAGCCCCTGGGTCAGTCCTGTGGTCCTGGTCCCAAAGTCGGCCGCCCCTGGGGCAACCCCCGAACTGAGGTTCTTTGTGGATTACCGGGGACTCAATGCTGTCACCCGAACTGATGCGTACCCCATCCCCCGAGCAGACAAACTCATTGATCGTCTGGGGTCCGCACTCTACCTCAGCACCTTCGACCTGACCTTGGGATACTGGCAAATCGCCCTCAGAGAAGGAGCAAAGGAGAGGTCTGCCTTCTCCACCCCCGATGGGCACTACCAGTTCAGAGTGATGCCCTTCGGGATGAAGAATGCCCCGGCCACCTTCCAGAGACTGGTCAACCAGGTACTAGCAGGACTGGAGGAATTCAGCGCCGCATACCTGGATTACATTGCGGTGTTCAGCACCAACTGGAAGGAACACTTGCAACACCTCTGGGAGGTGTTGATGGCTTTACGCCGGGCCGGACTCACCATCAAAGCCAGTAAGTGCCAGATTGGGCAAGGGTCCCCCACGACCCAGACAGAAGTGAGGGCGTGCCTAGGCCTCACTGGTTACTACCGGAGATTCATCAAGGGGTATGGCGGCATGGTGGGACCTCTGACAGAATTGATCTCTAAGAAACAACCTAAGAAGGTGCACTGGACCCCCACCTGTCAGAAGGCTTTTGATGCCTTGAAGACAGCCATGTGCACGGCCCCAGTGCTCCAGGCCCCTGACTACTCCCGGGAATTTGTCGTCCAGACCGACGCCTCCGAGCATGGCATAGGGGAAGTCTTATCACAGCTGAATACAGAGGGCCTAGACCAGCCAGTAGCCTTCATTAGCCGACGGCTACTACCCAGGGAACAACGATGGAGCACCATCGAACGAGAGGCCTTTGCGGTAGTCTGGGCCATGAAGAAATTGAGGCCCTACCTGTTCAGAACTCACTTCCGGGTCCAGACCGACCACAGGCCACTCCGGTGGCTAATGCAGATGAGAGGAGAGAACCCCAAGCTGTTGCGGGGGTCCATTTCTCTCCAGGGGATGGACTTCACCGTCGAACAGCGCCCGGGCACCGACCATGCCACCGCGGATGGTCTGTCCAGGTTTTTCCACCTCAGTGAGGAGAACCCCCAAGGAGATGGGTAGTCCTCCCTGGCCTTCAGCTGGGGGGGACGCGTGTTAGACCTAACCACCTTGGCGTGGGCCCCCCATACCTTCTTCTCCCCTACGCCCCCGTGCAGGTCCCCTTCTTGGAGCTAGAACTCCCCCCTACTACACCCCAGAGCACTGTGTGAGGCCTCACGCTAGCGAGTAACCCCTGACCCCCCCCCAGATTTCCCCGACCCCGGGGAAGCCTCCACAATGCCGAGTAGTACCCCACCCCCCAGGACCCTGAGACCTTAACCCTATCAAGGACTAACAGCGCCCCCAAGCATAGGATACACCCTGTCCGGGAGGCTCTTTGACTCCCCTCCCCCAATACCGAAACCCCCGGCTGAGTGATCTCTGCGCCTGGTGATGGCCGGCAGATGCCAAGGGAAGGGGGCGGAGGAGCTCAGCAAGACATCCTGTCTCCCCCGAGGCCGGCTCCAGCCCCCGCTGGTCGTCTGATGTGCCTGCCACCCACGTGAGAAAAGCCAGGTGCCAACTGGCCGGACGCGGGAACCGGAGGGTGAGAACCCCAAGGCCCTGGCTGGCCGGATGAAAGGACTTCAAAGAGCTGGAAGCCCTATAACGGGGCCCCGTTTCCCAACGAAGGGCAGTCGTCGTTTTGGAACTGAAGAGCCCTGCAGACGTGGTTGCGGCTCTGTTTTCCCTGGACCTGAAGAGCCCTGCAGACGTGGCCGCGGCTCTGTCTCCCCGGACCTGAAGAGCCCCGCAGACGTGGTCGTAGCCCTGTCCCCTGTAACCCGAGAGCCCTGCTGACTCTGTCGCGGCTTTGTGCTTCTGGACCTCCAGAGTCTGGCTGACGGGTTGCAGCTCCCCCTAGAGAGTATGAGGTGTACTCCGGAGCGCACCAGTCCGGGCAGAGAGTACGAGGCATACTCCAGAGCCCCCAGCCAGATAAGGGGGTATGCACCGTACCGCAAGACATCCCGCACTAAGCCAAGTATGGAAGTGGACTCGAGGATTGCGAGTCCCATGCAGCAATGCCCGCACTAAGCCAAGCACGGAAGCGGACTCGAGGAATACGAGTCCCATGCAGCAACGCCCGCACTAAGCCAAGCACGGAAGCGGACTTGAGGATTGTGAGTCACGCACCGGGTATGCTCCATCACCCCATTTGGGGCAGTAGGACTAACCTCCTAGAGACTCCCAAGAGTCAGAATCATCCCCTCCCGGAAGACCGTGAGAAGCTGGGACTCTTACCAGAACCCCCCCCGACCGAACTCCGCCCACGGAGTAGATCTGACCCCTATACCCCTGATACGTGTGAGTTACCTGACCTAATGAGAATTGCGATATCTATAAAGAACTTTTTGACGCCTAACTACCTGTGTGGTGTCCCTCTGTGGTATTGGGAGACCTCTCTGTGTGCAACCATAAATGCTTAACCCCCACCTCTGAGGGTCAGAACACGAGCGCTCGGCATGTTCCTAGGAGACGGAGGTCCCTGCGTGGACAGTATGACCGAACATTGCCACTCAGGGGCCGGCCCCCTTCTAACACTTATGCAACAGGGCACAGCAGCCAAAAATGCTGCGCTGCGTGAGGAGAGAGCAGGAGAGCACCGAGATGCGGCTCTCTCCTCCTCTCTCCCTTGCGACACAGCAAAATCAGGTGTACCATAGTGCAAGGGTGTCTGCGAGAGTCTAGCATAGATTGTGTACTGGAAGGATAACCTTCAGTACAACGCCATGCTTAGACTAACTTTAAAACCGTTGCTAGTTGGTATGAATGCTCTACAATGCCGCACACATGCAAAGTCAGAAAAGAAAGGAAAAATACAAGTATTTCTCCGTGATCGCGCCTATTCGAAATGAGCGTTATTTTTTTATGCAAAACCACAGGATGTTTGCATTGAAACGTTCATGCATTACCCACGGAAACCTCCTTAGCGCTAAGAAAAGCAAAGCAGCGCTATGTGCTGCTTTGTGTTAATTTGAAGTAAACTTGTTTTGCGCTGGCAAATAGAATGGGAAATGAAGATTTTGCGTCAATATGTGTCACTTTTAAATGTACCCCGTAGTGCCCAGTACTGCCCCTATGAGCAGGAGCCGCTCGAGAGGGCTCCAGGTGAGATGTGGGAACAGATCGAAATCCTGAACCGCTGGGATGCCGTCAACTGCATGACGCTATTCAGCGCCGGACACTCCTTGGAGAAGGTGATGCGCCTTACAAGCCTTAAATAATAATAATAATAAGGAAGCGCCTCACTCTCTCCGGGGTCATGACCTTCAGGAGCCAGCCATCCAGGTGCAGGAATAGCGGCATTACTGATCTTCTGAGGTGTGCTGCTGCCACCGCCACTCAAAACCTGAGGTCTAGGATTGGACGAAGACCGCTGTCCATCTTGGGCTCCAGGAAGTACGTGACTAGCCCCCACCCCTTTCCTCGGTCAGGTATAGACTCCACCCCGCCCTCCAGCAGCAGGGCTGCTACTTCTTGCCTGAGGGGGGGGGGGGGTGGGGAGCCAGGATGGGGATGAGGGAGGAATCTGGTGGAAGAGTAGGATATACCTCGAGAGGCCCCGCGGGTCCGAGGTTGTCCCTTCCAGACGGTAGAAAGATGGGCAGCCGGCCTTCCACCGGACTCTAATGGGAAGAGGTGTGGCGCCGCGGACAGGGCAACTGACACCAGCCGCTGGGGCTCACGGTTCGATCCCCGGCACCGGCGGCAGGTCAGCCCAGCACCATGTGACTCTGGGCAATAGCTCGCTTAATCTTCCGGACATCCCCCAGTGCCGGTATGCCTCTGGGTAGCTGTGCGCTTTACAAATACTAGATTTACATTTACATTTAATGGGTTGACAGGGGCAAACTAGAGCTGTTTGAGGGCGGGGTGGAGAAGGAGGCTGCTTGTTAAGTGAGACGGCCTCCACTGTTTCCGCTGGGTTTGTTGATGGCATAGACAAGGGACCTTCAAACTGGGGGGTGGGCCCCCCTAATGGGGCCTCAAGTGGTCCAAGGGGGCGCCAGGCTCTGGCCAAAAGAAGCGCTATGCTGATTACCAGTGCGGCTCTGGACTGGGCCATCACTGACATGTTTTGTCATTTGTCTCCCAGCTGGGAGTCTGTGTCTAAAGGGGGGGGACTCCAAAGAGTCTTCAAACCCCCCCCCCCGCTGCTGGTAATCACACTGTGGATCCTCGTACGTGTTAGACAGGCCTGCCGGACCAGACCAGCACACTTGACAAGCATGCATTTGATTACATTTTAAAACAAGCATTGGCATATCCAAATGTTCTTGCTTTTGGGACCTTATAAGTATTTAGTTATGCAGCACAATATCCCTGGTGCTAGTTTTCAAAATTGAAAAACTTCTGAGACGAAGCAGTAACAAGAAGAAGCTACAACCAAGTGTTTTTATTTTCTAATGTGAGTAAACTAAATTAATTGTTTTTAACAATACAATATAAGGTTTTCTGTCAAGAAGGGCTTTAGAAAATCATCAAAGAAAGGCGGGTCTGGTTCACTAATGGTTTGAACATATATCTTCATCCCAAGATGCTGAATTCACCGTGTCAATAACAAATGAATGGCCGTCTTTAAAAAAACATTGAAAGGGCTCGCATTGTATTGAGTCTACCATTTTATGTATTCCAGATGGGTTATTAAACTATCGTTACCCAGCGGACCAACAAAATATACTTAACATGTCATCAATTGTCCATTATATCCCATGTAACTAGTGGGTGCGGCTCGAGGAGGAGGGAGGGATTGATTTTAAAAGAGAAATGGTGGGGCCCCAGTTTATCAACAGCCCTGGCTGCCAGAATATTGAAAATATCATTCATTTTCCATCGTGTCTTCCGTTCACATTTTACCCTTCTTTACTCCAGATGACAGGCAATAGTATTTATTTCAAAACGTTGGTTTCCATGTTGTTTTCTTGCACCTTGGCTTCCTGCTTAGAGTGAAGTAACTGCGAGGCCGACATGGATACGGATCTGTTTGGAGCACAAAACCTGAAAACTGGATATTTTAGCAAATTTGGGGGCATATTATCAACGGCCAGCGATAATTATCGCATGGATTATCTCGCGTACTTATATTTCCCCAACAAAACAAAAACCACAATAGCTGGATTTTGTGAGTTTTTGTTTTTTATAGCCGTTCGTACTACGTGATAGTTCGCCGCACTACTAAAGATTCAACAATGAACATATAAGGCCACATCTCTCCTATGCGGCTCTTTCAGCCTTACATATTTTGAGTATTGAATGTACTTTTAATCAGACAGCATCCCATTGTATACGGTATCATAAAATTAATAAAAAACAGACATTGAGAACTGCCTGTGTTCACGGATGAGCATGCCATAGCACCAGAGTGCACGTCTGTATTTCCAGGTCTACACGTGAAAAGTGTTCGTGGCAAAGGGCATCCATAGAGACGCGCACGCATACTGTAGACCCAGCTAATGGAAGCCTCAAGCGTAGGTTTAGGAACAGAGGGGCATATTATCAAGAAATGGCGTTAGAATTATCGCAAGAAACTGCTGCTAAAGCGGCGATAATGGGTGTGAACCTGGGCTTCTATGGGAATTCACCAGGGCATATTATCAAGTCCATTATCGTCGTTTTAGTGAAAGTTTCCTGCCGCTAAAGCGGTGATAATTTAAACACCGTTCTTGATAATATGCCCCAGAATTACTAGGAGAGCGATTCCTAATTTGGCCAAAGGTCAATGGGGCATATTAACAAGGAACAGGGAAAATTACTGCTAAGGGCGCTTAGCGTTCATTTTTTTCACTCCATCCATGCTCATGGTGAGGTGCTCCGGTGCTCATGGTGAGCTCAGCTCGTCATGAGGCACGGCGCTCCGGTGCTCATGATGAGCTCAGCTCGTCATGAGGCACGGCGCTCCGGTGCTCATGATGAGCTCAGCTCGTCATGAGGCACGGCGCTCCGGTGCTCATGACGAGCTCAGCTCGTCATGAGGCACGGTGCTCCAGTGCTCATGACGAGCTCAGCTCGTCATGAGTCGTGGAACGCTCACACGCGGGGATAATTCCCCTGCTGTGCTGAGCGTTCCACGGTAACGGGTGTGGTCATGACGAGCTCAGCTCGTAATGAGCACACGAGCACTGTGCCTCATGACGAACTGAGCTCGTCATGAGCACGGGGCTCAACTTAATATAAAATTATTGCACAATTATTGAAAGACAACTGGTGTTTTTGTGGAAGTGGCCAATCAACGAAAGAGGACAGGCCGCTCTCGCAGGAGCAGGGCAGGCTCACCTTGTCTGTCCTCTCCCTCTCGGGCTCTGCCCCACCTCATTCTGCTGCATCGGGCTGGCACCCGAGGAGACCCATGCGGGGGGGAGGGGATGAATCCTCCACCCTCTGCGCCACACTCAGGATCCTGCCCTGGCACGGGGGCGCGAGGCGCTGGCAGACCTGGGCAGGGCCCACCTGAGGCGCTGAGGGCAGAGGCAGCAGCTTGAATCATTTCAAGTCCATTAAGGATCGACCGTCGGGGCACCTTGAACCGCAGTCATCATTTCCTGAACAGAATCAAAAATGCAAACAAGGAATCTTTCAACTTCGCAAAAAAGCAACCGATCGATCTGACGATTGGGCGCACATTTGATGAACATTTGTTGCTGTGCATGCCAGCTTTGGGCCACCCAATGCTTGATGGCAGCTTTGGGGCACCCGATGCTCGATGCCAGCTTTGGGGCACTCAGTCCTTGATGCCAGCTTTGGGGCACCCAGTCCTTGATGCCAGCTTTGGGGCACCCAATGATTGATGCCAGCTTTGGGGCACCCAATGCTTGATGCCAGCTTTGGGGCACCCAGTCCTTGATGCCAGCTTTGGGGCACCCAAAGCTGGCACCCAATGCTTGATGCCAGCTTTGGGGCACCCAATGCTTGATGCCAGCTTTGGGGCACCCAGGCCTTGATGCCAGCTCTGGGGCACCCAAAGCTGGCACCCAATACTTGATGCCAGATTTGGGGCACCCAATGCTTGATGCCAGATTTGGGGCACCCAATGCTTGATGCCAGCTTTGGGGCACCCAATGCTTGATGCCAGCTTTGGGGCACCCAATACTTGATGCCAGATTTGGGGCACCCAATGCTTGATGCCAGATTTGGGGCACCCAATGCTTGATGCCAGCTTTCAAACTGGGGGGTGGGCCCCCCTAATGGGGCCTCAAGTGGTCCAAGGGGGCGCCAGGCTCTGGCCAAAAGAAGCGCTATGCTGATTACCAGTGCGGCTCTGGACTGGGCCATCACTGACATGTTTTGTCATTTGTCTCCCAGCTGGGAGTCTGTGTCTAAAGGGGGGGGACTCCAAAGAGTCTTCAAACCCCCCCCCCCGCTGCTGGTAATCACACTGTGGATCCTCGTACGTGTTAGACAGGCCTGCCGGACCAGACCAGCACACTTGACAAGCATGCATTTGATTACATTTTAAAACAAGCATTGGCATATCCAAATGTTCTTGCTTTTGGGACCTTATAAGTATTTAGTTATGCAGCACAATATCCCTGGTGCTAGTTTTCAAAATTGAAAAACTTCTGAGACGAAGCAGTAACAAGAAGAAGCTACAACCAAGTGTTTTTATTTTCTAATGTGAGTAAACTAAATTAATTGTTTTTAACAATACAATATAAGGTTTTCTGTCAAGAAGGGCTTTAGAAAATCATCAAAGAAAGGCGGGTCTGGTTCACTAATGGTTTGAACATATATCTTCATCCCAAGATGCTGAATTCACCGTGTCAATCACAAATGAATGGCCGTCTTTAAAAAAACATTGAAAGGGCTCGCATTGTATTGAGTCTACCATTTTATGTATTCCAGATGGGTTATTAAACTATCGTTACCCAGCGGACCAACAAAATATACTTAACATGTCATCAATTGTCCATTATATCCCATGTAACTAGTGGGTGCGGCTCGAGGAGGAGGGAGGGATTGATTTTAAAAGAGAAATGTGGGGGCCCCAGTTTATCAACAGCCCTGGCTGCCAGAATATTGAAAATATCATTCATTTTCCATCGTGTCTTCCGTTCACATTTTACCCTTCTTTACTCCAGATGACAGGCAATAGTATTTATTTCAAAACGTTGGTTTCCATGTTGTTTTCTTGCACCTTGGCTTCCTGCTTAGAGTGAAGTAACTGCGAGGACGACATGGATACGGATCCGTCTGGTGCACAAAACCTGAAAACTGGATATTTTAGCAAATTTGGGGGCATATTATCAACGGCCAGCGATAATTATCGCTGGCCGTGCTTAGCGATAATTTTGTTATCGCAGGCTATCTCTAGAATTTATCGCCCTGGTAGCTCATTATTATCAACACGTTTCTCCAGGGCGATAAAAATTCCAGCGATAGCGAGGTTATCGCTGTTTTGCAGGGAACATCGCTGGTTTTCCAGCGATGTTCCCTGCAGAACGGCGATAACCTTGCTGATACGACCCACAGGGTCGTATCAGCATAATCCACCCCAATGTTAGGGATGGGTAAGTCTGCATTTTAGCAGACGTTAGTTTTTAGAGAAAACAGCAGTTTTCGCCAAAATCTAACGTCTGCTAAAATCCTGTGGGCTGCCTTGTAAATATCCCAATGTGAACATCAGCGATATCTGCATTGTAGTCCATCCGGGGTACGCCCAGTGACGCCCACTTTGCATCTTATTAGAGATGCAAAGGGAGGAGCTAGGAAAAAGGGTGCTGACATGCGATTATGCATGTTAGCACCCTCTTGTAAATAGGGTGATAGTTTTATCTCCGCTTTTTGGCGTTTTAAGCCAATAAAGCGGAAATAAATCCCTTGTAAATATGCCCCTTGATGCTTAAAGTCATCCAGAGCTCTGTTTACGTAAGCACACTGAGCCAAGAACACGGCCAGCTTCTCTGCAAATAAATCAATCTTGTTTTAATGTAAAGTTACACCTAAGAAAGACACCTTGCTGAGAGAAATCTACCTCAAAACTGAGCGGTTCTGAGGGGGAAACGTCCGCTCTCTTTTCGTCCTACTCTTAGTTGTACAACTCAGTGCAATGTCGAGTAGACGAGTTCAAGATATGTCATTTTTATGAAAGGAGATGTGTTTGCAGAAGAAACCTGAGGAGTCCCGTGCTCTGTGCATGGATTATCTCGCGTACTTATATTTCCCCAACAAAACAAAAACCACAATAGCTGGATTTTGTGAGTTTTTGTTTTTTATAGCCGTTCGTACTACGTGATAGTTCGCCGCACTACTAAAGATTCAACAATGAACATATAAGGCCACATCTCTCCTATGCGGCTCTTTCAGCCTTACATATTTTGAGTATTGAATGTACTTTTAATCAGACAGCATCCCATTGTA
Organism: Lissotriton helveticus; assembly: GCF_964261635.1. Taxonomy (NCBI): domain Eukaryota; kingdom Metazoa; phylum Chordata; class Amphibia; order Caudata; family Salamandridae; genus Lissotriton; species Lissotriton helveticus. The sequence continues at coordinate 1,961,987,111 of NC_136068.1, read as the reverse complement.
TACGGTATCATAAAATTAATAAAAAACAGACATTGAGAACTGCCTGTGTTCACGGATGAGCATGCCATAGCACCAGAGTGCACGTCTGTATTTCCAGGTCTACACGTGAAAAGTGTTCGTGGCAAAGGGCATCCATAGAGACGCGCACGCATACTGTAGACCCAGCTAATGGAAGCCTCAAGCGTAGGTTTAGGAACAGAGGGGCATATTATCAAGAAATGGCGTTAGAATTATCGCAAGAAACTGCTGCTAAAGCGGCGATAATGGGTGTGAACCTGGGCTTCTATGGGAATTCACCAGGGCATATTATCAAGTCCATTATCGTCGTTTTAGTGAAAGTTTCCTGCCGCTAAAGCGGTGATAATTTAAACACCGTTCTTGATAATATGCCCCAGAATTACTAGGAGAGCGATTCCTAATTTGGCGAAAGGTCAATGGGGCATATTAACAAGGAACAGGGAAAATTACTGCTAAGGGCGCTTAGCGTTCATTTTTTTCACTCCATCCATGCTCATGGTGAGCTCAGCTCGTCATGAGGCACGGCGCTCCGGTGCTCATGGTGAGCTCAGCTCGTCATGAGGCACGGCGCTCCGGTGCTCATGACGAGCTCAGCTCGTCATGAGCCACGGCGCTCCAGTGCTCATGGTGAGCTCAGCTCGTCATGAGGCACGGCGCTCCAGTGCTCATGACGAGCTCAGCTCGTCATGAGGCACGGTGCTCCGGTGCTCATGATGAGCTCAGCTCGTCATGAGTCGTGGAACGCTCACACGCGGGGATAATTCCCCTGCTGTGCTGAGCGTTCCACGGTAACGGGTGTGGTCATGACGAGCTCAGCTCGTAATGAGCACACGAGCACTGTGCCTCATGACGAACTGAGCTCGTCATGAGCACGGGGCTCAACCTAATATAAAATTATTGCACAATTATTGAAAGACAACTGGCGTTTTTGTGGAAGTGTCCAATCAACGAAAGAGGACAGGCCGCTCTCGCAGGAGCAGGGCAGGCTCACCTTGTCTGTCCTCTCCCTCTCGGGCTCTGCCCCACCTCATTCTGCTGCATCGGGCTGGCACCCGAGGAGACCCATGCGGGGGGGAGGGGATGAATCCTCCGCCCTCTGCGCCACACTCAGGATCCTGCCCTGGCACGGGGGCGCGAGGCGCTGGCAGACCTGGGCAGGGCCCACCTGAGGCGCTGAGGGCAGAGGCAGCAGCTTGAATCATTTCAAGTCCATTAAGGATCGACCGTCGGGGCACCTTGAACCGCAGTCATCATTTCCTGAACAGAATCAAAAATGCAAACAAGGAATCTTTCAACTTCGCAAAAAAGCAACCGATCGATCTGACGATTGGGCGCACATTTGATGAACATTTGTTGCTGTGCATGCCAGCTTTGGGCCACCCAATGCTTGATGGCAGCTTTGGGGCACCCGATGCTCGATGCCAGCTTTGGGGCACTCAGTCCTTGATGCCAGCTTTGGGGCACCCAGTCCTTGATGCCAGCTTTGGGGCACCCAATGATTGATGCCAGCTTTGGGGCACCCAATGCTTGATGCCAGCTTTGGGGCACCCAGTCCTTGATGCCAGCTTTGGGGCACCCAAAGCTGGCACCCAATGCTTGATGCCAGCTTTGGGGCACCCAATGCTTGATGCCAGCTTTGGGGCACCCAGGCCTTGATGCCAGCTCTGGGGCACCCAAAGCTGGCACCCAATACTTGATGCCAGATTTGGGGCACCCAATGCTTGATGCCAGATTTGGGGCACCCAATGCTTGATGCCAGCTTTGGGGCACCCAATGCTTGATGCCAGCTTTGGGGCACCCAATACTTGATGCCAGATTTGGGGCACCCAATGCTTGATGCCAGATTTGGGGCACCCAATGCTTGATGCCAGCTTTGGGGCACCCAATGCTTGATGCCAGCTTTGGGGCACCCAATGCTTGATGCCAGCTTTGGGGCACCCAATGCTTGATGCCAGATTTGGGGCACCCAATGCTTGATGCCAGCTTTGGGGCACCCAATGCTTGATGCCAGCTTTGGGGCACCCAATACTTGATGCCAGCTTTGGGGCACCCAATGCTTGAAGCCAGGTTTGGGGCACCCAATGCTTGATGCCAGCTTTGGGGCACCCAGTACTCGATGCTAGCTTTGGGGCACCTAATGCTCGATGCCAGCTTTAGGTGTGGGGCTGGACGGATGCAGCTGCCTCTGACCGAGAGCAGCGCTCTCTACTGAAGGGTGACGTGTTGTGTATCCGATGGAGGTGTGTGAGTCGAAGGGGCAGCTGGCAGGTCCTGCTGAGTGGAGAAGCATCATCTCACCATCGCTTGAGAGCACTGATGAACTAACACCAAATAAAGACATCATGTGGACTCGCTGGACAGCAGTCATGTCATAGAGAGCACTCTCTTTCAGAGCCAGCTCTCCCTCTTCAGACGCCTCTGCCATCGAGGCATCCTGGCAACGCCCCCTTTTTCTTCAGCAGCATTTTGAATCTTACAACCCCTGACGCTCGCGCTTTTCATCCTCTAATAGATGATTTACTCGTTTCAAGAACTGCGACGACCGTCTTGGTGGCCGATATTTCTTTTAATTCATCGTCGATGTCAGGAACACTCATCCGCAAGACGCTAAAGACGTGGGGGCAGATTTACAAGAAAGTGACGCATCTATAGAGATGCATCGCTTTCCCTGCGCCACCCTAAAAAATGCTTGCGCCACCATGGATGCGCCATATTTACAATATGGCGGAAGGATTGACAGATGCGTCAGAAATTTCACTGCGTCACTACTACAAGGCTTTCCTGCGTTGGAACGCTTACCCTGCATACATTACACCTGACGCAGGTATAATGTGACGCAGGGCTTTACGTGACGCATCTCCGTAGATGCGTCTCGTTGTAAATAGGGTGCATTGTTTGCGCTGCTGTTGCGTCAAAGAAAGTGAGGCAATGACGGCGCAAAGAGGCGCAAGGGGCTTGTAAATCCGGCTCTCGGTCCTTGCCTGCCTCTGTGCTGTGCGCTGCAAATCATATCTGTTCATTTCTCAGGACAGTGCTGGAGTCGGCTCTAACCATCCAAACAACTCCACTTCTCGGACAGCAGGAGAACAAACGTTTGTCCCACTCTTGCCGTCTGTGATGGCTCTGCTGTGGCAGAGTGGAGCAATCTGGCGCTGATGGGAGGGAGGTGGAAGACGCCCCCACCCCTGCCGCAGAGCCCGGATCATCATGGCCGACAGAGGAGTAGGTGAGCTCATTTCTGAGAGTGTGAGGGTGAAAAGATAACAACAAGAAACAGAAGCCTCTGGAGCAAGGACTGGGAAGGGGCTTTTGGGCTCCTCAACTCAACTCATTTCCACAGGAGGGTTAGGTGATAAAGGGCGGAGCGGCATCATGGAACACCGACGCACAGTGAGAGATGCTTCCATCACGCTTCCACCATTAAGAGAACCAAGGGGCTTATTAGCAAGGGCAATATCGCCGCCTTAGAAGCACTTTTTGGAGCTAAAGCAGTGATATTTTTATCGCCCTATTAGCAAGGTGCCGCTAACAACAGTTAGCGACAGCTTATAGGCGATAGCTACAGGTTTGGGGCCTGCTTTGCATGTCAGCCATATTTATCGCTAATGACCTGCAAAGTGGGCGTACCCGAACTGTTAGCGCCTGAAAGCAGTCGCTAACACAGCTACCGCCTATTAGCAAGGCAGGCGAAGTGATAAAAAAATTGTGCTAAGCGCGATTATCGCCATATTCTAACGCCTGCTAAAAATATGACTTACCTGTATAGTCAATGGGAGGTGGATTGTCAGGTTAAGACCCCATTGGCGTTAATGCGTGAATATCGCTGGATTTCCAGTGATATTCACGCATTTCGCCGCAATCGCTGGATATCTTAGCACAATGGAGAAAAACGTTGCTAGTAGCCACCTCTCTCACCTATCCTAACGGAACTAATTAGGAGGCTATGTTGATGTAAAGTGCTCTGATACCTTCAGGTGTAGCCAGCGCTATATAAAACCTTTAAAATAAATAAAATAAAAATAAGGGGGGGCTGTGATAAGGTCAGTGCCAGAGGCAGAGTCTGGCCATGTCTCCGTGATAAAGGCAAGGTCAAGACTATGGCTGTCTAAGAAGTCAGCCAGCTCAAGTGGGTTTTTTATAAGGCGCGTACATTTAACTACCTCCGGCGAAAAATGACGAGCGCTTAGTTTGTTGACTCTCGGCGAATCCACTTTGTGGCAAGCCAGTGTGAGAGAGCATATTGGGCAAGTCTTATGCGATGGTTCCTCAAATGGGGATAAAATGGGACCAGAGCAGAAGCGATCAGCAGAGCTAAGCGCTTGAAGCTCATCGCTGGTGTAACTGCGAGAAACAAGGGGCTGGGAGGCAAGACTGGCAGCGAGGCTGGTGCTGACCGTGGTTCGAGCGCGGACGGTTACAGACGGGATTGCCTTTGACGTGCCAGCAGTGTGGCCGCTGTGCGGATGCACAGCCGTTCGTGATTTAAGACCCGGCATCCAAGGGGCATGGTAAAGGGCGTGGCGGAAGCGCTGCTACACGTGTTCTGAACAGAGGGGCAGATTTACAAGCCTTTTGCGCCTCTTTAACGCTGCCGTTGCGTCACTTTTGTGACGCAGCGGCGGCGCAAAGCCAGTGCCATGCTGCAGGGTATTTACAACGTGACACACCTGGGAGATGCGTCACATTGTAAAGCCCTGCGCCAGAAGTAGGCATTCCTGCGCAGGGGGGGCGTTCCGGCGCAGGAACACTTCCTAAAAGTGACTGAGTGCAATCTATAAGATTTGACTCAGTCACTTTTAAGGACATGCTGCGTCAAAACCCTGCGTCTGCTTGAAGCAGGCGTCAGGATTGACGCAGCATTTTAAGGATAGATGCAAAAACAACAATTGATAGACAGAATGTAGAACAATGTCATACATTCACCCCAGTACCGAGATCTGGGCCTAAATCCATAGTTTTTTTGCACTCCACACCACCCCAGTTCAGACATGGCCGTATGCAAATCACCCTTGACCCTGTGCCTCATGGGAACAGTCCAGCCCGAACTGCCAAGCCATGTCTTTCCTGGACCGGAATCAAGCATCCTAGGACCAGTTTCTGGCTATCAGCCGTCTTCAGCCAAGATAGCTTGACTCCAGTGGTGTGGAGAGCACGGGACTCACATCTGAGCATACCCAGCCCACTCGGGGTGACAAATGCAAAACAACAGTTGATAGACAGAATGCAGAACAATGTCATACATTCACTCCAGTAGTGAGATCTGGGCCTAAATCCATCGTTTTTTTGCATTCCACACCACCCCAGTTCAGACAGGCCCAGATCTCTACACTCGGGTGAATGTATGACATTGTTCTGCATTCTGTCCATCAATTGTTGTTTTTGCATTTTAAGGATAGGGCACCCCCGAGCCTTGCTGGAGCTGCGTCGCGCTTGCGACGCAACTCCAGCAATGCGCCACCTTTACGGCACAGATGCGTCACGCGTCTGTCCATTTTTTCCCCATGGTGCGCTACATTGTAAATGCGGCGCATCCATGGTGGCGGAGCCTTGACGCGCAATAACTCCCTAGTGGTAAGGCCCCTGGGCCCGATTGTATTCCACCAGATTTATTTAAGCAGGACCCCGATCTCTGGATTCCAAACATAACTAATGTAATCAATTAATTAGCAGGGGGAGCCCCAATTCCCACATCTTGGTGCGGCGCGGAAATTATTCCGATCTACAAGAAGGGCGATCGTTCCGTGCCGGCCAACTATAGGCCCATAAGCCTTATCGATGCCTTGCGAAAAATCGTTGCAAGAGTTATATTGGGAAGGATCCAGTGTTGGATGCTTGAAGCGAATATCCTATCCCCATTACAAGCAGGATTTCGGGCCCACATGGGGACCCTGGATCAAGCCTTTCGACTTGTCATGCTCTATTGGAAGGAGGTCCTCTTGGACATATTCAATTACACAGCTCTTGTAATTTAGAACAGCCTAATTTAGCCTGTGTTTTGAAAGGTACCCCCTTGCTAAGGCATTGCTTATGTCGTTACCGTGGTAAACAACTGTTACAACGCAACTTTTACAACGGACTACTTTTACAACGCAACTTTTACAACGCAGGATCCATTACAACGAAGTACCATTACAACGCATTTTTTTACCTCGCAGATACCTTTACAACGCATGCCATTACAACGTATGTATAGGTAAGTATATAATTATAATAAAAATGTTATAGGTTTGGGTTTTTGGGTAAAGGGGTATTTTTAGGGTTCAGGGCTAGGTTTGGGTTTTTGGGTAAAGGGGTATTTTTAGGGTTCAGGGCTAGGTTTGGGTTTTTGGGTAAAGGGGTATTTTTAGGGTTCAGGGCTAGGTTTGGGTTTTTGGGTAAAGGGGTATTTTTAGGGTTCAGGGCTAGGTTTGGATTTTTGGGTAAAGGGGTATTTGTAGGGTTCAGGGCTAGGTTTGGGTTTTTGGGTAAAGGGGTATTTTTAGGGTTCAGGGCTAGGTTTGGGTTTTTGGGTAAAAGGGTATTTTTAGGGTTCGGGGCTAGGTTTGGGTTTTTGGGTAAAAGGGTATTTTTAGGGTTCAGGGATAGGTTTGGGTTTTTGGGTAAAGGGGTATTTTTAGGGTTCAGGGCTAGGTTTGGGTTTTTGGGTAAAAGGGTATTTTTAGGGTTCAGGGTTAGGTTTGGGTTTTTGGGTAAAAGGGTATTTTTAGGGTTCAGGGCTAGGTTTGGGTTTTTGGGTAAAAGGGTATTTTTAGGGTTCGGGGCTAGGTTTGGGTTTTTGGGTAAAAGGGTATTTTTAGGGTTCAGGGATAGGTTTGGGTTTTTGGGTAAAAGGGTATTTTTAGGGTTCAGGGCTAGGTTTGGGTTTTTGGGTAAAGGGGTATTTTTAGGGTTCAGGGCTAGGTTTGGGTTTGAAAAATAATTAAATTAAAATAAATTAAAATTAAATTAAATTAAATGATATTAAATTTAATAACTTACATTTTTAAATTTTTTATATACTTACCAATACTTACGTTGTAATGGTATGCGTTGTAAAGGTATTTGCGTTGTAAAAATATGCGTTGTAATGGTACTTCGTTGTAATGGATCCTGCGTTGTAAAAATTGCGTTGTAAAGGTATGCGTGCTAAAAGTATGCGTGGTAACGTCATACATCCCGTTACCATCAGTGAGCGTGTGGTTTGCTGTAAAAATGTGTTGTATTCACCCACGCATGGGAACTTGGATGTTACCATCTGGCCGAGGATTCCGACCTTGAAAGCAGAGTTCAATAAGATGAGTCGCATAAGAGCTCTATTGTCCCAAAAAGAAGTTGCTCTGACATCTGCTTGTGAAACATTTGTCCTTCACGTAGCTAACACCCGCACAGAGGTGCATGCTTTATTAAATACTGACCTACCATTGCATTTCGGTGAGCTGATTCATACAATCTTTAACGCATCCTCCACAACGGAGCTGGCGCACTTTTTTAAAGTAGTTAGCAGGGGTCTTGTGACTTCATTTCAAAAGATATTTGGAGTCATTCCTGCTTTCTTCCATTCCATCTTTTCCAGCCTATTTGGTGGATTTCCCGTTTTACTGGTGCTGGCTGCAGGCGTTCTGGTGCTATTTTGTTTTATTAAAAATGGATGCACATCCAGTGTTCCAAGACGAGCTGTCGTGGCTGGCACTGTTTCGCAACAGGATGCTTGAATACTATGGTACGCTGCCGCTCGCCACCTTAAGTGCAGCTTATGGATTATCATTTCGATTTTCCTATTTCACATGTGTCCAGCCTGTCTTTCATTGCCTGAGCTGCGATTTCGACTGGGCCCTGGGTTTGTGTCTCTGCAATATGGTGTCTCCTGAAGTGGATTTTAATCAACTCATGAGCCCTTTAGTTGCTCATGAATTGCTTTGTTCTGACGGAGGGCTTATGGCCTTTGCAGCGATGCATGGAATACTGGATCGTTGGAATATATTCGCAGCGGTGCAAGATTTCTTGGCATACAGCTTCATTGAGAACCCACGAGTTGTCCTCTGATGGTGCTAGAGGCTCCGGTAATTGAAGAGCATGTATGTTCTTTCCCACTATTGAATTGGATGGCTGAATTATTTTCGGATGATAACAGTGACTTCCTTTTGGAAGCTGTGGCTGCTTATTTTGCATATTCAGTGCTAGGCTGAGATCTATCGATGCCTTTGTTGACATTGAACTTTTTCGTTAATTTTTTTTTGAAAATATGAAAAACTTTTTAAGTCCCGGACCTATTGACTTTGATTAAAGTGAACACTAAATTGTCATGATGGTGAGATTTTGGTTTTTTGGGTGAAAAAAATATTTTTTCTCACTTACTCAAATTTGAATTGACTATCGTTCTTGAACTCTGCATTTCAAAAATGAGCTCCTTATCTTATCTTATCTTATCTTATCTTATCTTATCCGTGCTCGGATCATGGGAGGGTGTCATATAGATATGCTTTACCTATATGCTGTGTTAAGTTAGCATGAGCTTATTAGGAGTTTAAATGCCATTTTACATTTCTGCTGCTTCTGCACACAACACATAACTGTTACTTTAGCTTTGAGCCTAATAGAGTGTTTAGATTCACACGAGAATAATATGTTGGTGAGCTTGGTGAGCTGTGTCTGTACACTGAGTGCTGAAGCCTTCAAGGATATCTCGACACAGTGGTTGTTGTGAGGTCTGATCTTCGCACGTTCCTAGACATAACATACATGCAGCTGCGGCCAAATCCTGGCTTTAGGCGCGTTTTATATTGCTTTGCACAGAGCACACACACACATTTGATGATGCTTCGCATGCAGAGAGATGGTGGAAGATGATGTGATCCCTTACCACTAGGATCTGAGGAATGGGGCCGCCCTGCTAAAACCCAAAGAGACCTTCTTAGATATAATATAATATACTAGCAAGGGAGGGTGAGAATTAGGTGTTGTTTAACCTTCTTCGCTTTAGCATTTTGACATGCTTTCACCTTTATTATTCTATGAACTAGTAACTATGCTGATTACTTTGTTTCTTATGATATGTTTGCTTGTATTAGCTAAGATACTGCGTTTGAGAACACTGCATTAGAAAATAAACATTTCAAACGTGCACGCGTCCTCATTTACTCCTTGTTCTGGATTGAAATGATTGTATAACGAAAGAGTGTTCATGTGTTCCACGTTACCTTCTACAATAGCTTGATCAATAGCCCTAAGGCGGGTAGCCGCCTCAATCTGTGATGTTTTCCAGATTTCATTATAAACTGCATATATCCATCTTTTAGATCTACCCCTAGCCGGGCCTCTTATGAAATCATTCAAATCAACATCGTCAATCAGTTTAGATAAATGCAGTTTAACTGACGCCAAGGTAGAATGTTTGAGCCAATTCTGACATAATTTGCCTACTGAATAAGTGGTGACACAATGGTCATTCTCAAAACGGGGATCGACCCTGACCTGTGTAAAGCCATCAGCTAAACCCAGAAAACGATGTTGGCACGAGTCTGCACTTCTGTGCCACAGCAACCAACCCTTGGGATCCAAACTGCATATTTTAAAGGACAAATTCAGCAATAGAGTTTGTAACTCTCTGATCGAAAATTGTGTAGTATTACCCCAACCTGAATATTCTTCCAAATCAGGGAAGGAAGGAGTATTTATTTTTTTAGTAGTAGCCAATCCAAAGCATGTTGTCTATGAAATAGTAGAATTCAAAAATAACATATGATTCGGGATGAGTCATGCACGGTGCAAAGCCTCAGTGCCTTGTACCTGCCAATTTTTAGAACCCCAAACAGATTTAAGGTCAACTGTTTCCTTCCATAACTCGTAGCTGTTGGACTTGGCCCTTCTGGAAGGTTCACCCCTGAACTTTTTGCTTTTGGTATGTGACCTGTGGATGGTGATTTTTGGTTTCAGCGCACTTTCACTATGTCCCAGTGGAAAGTGTGTGCGCACTCTGCGTGGGTGTGGTGAGATTGGCCTGCCCTCCCATAGGAATGCATGGGGAATGTATGTGTTCCTGGTAGTTTCTGATGCGTGGGGAGTACAGGTGCGAGTTTGGTATGTGCGGACTCGTGTGAGTGAATGCTGCGCGATGATGTGTGCGGCATGATTGTGTCCAGTGTGGAAGTGCCACTTCTAGAAGTGGGCATGTTTGTGTAAATTATGTGAATTGGCTGTCTGGCTTGTGATTGGCTGGAGCTGGCTGGTGTGCCTGGCTCCAGGAGTCAGGATGGGTCTGTCCCGGTCGTGAATGGGAGATCTGCATATGTGATGTGAGGGAGGGGTGCACCTGGGACCTGAATAGGGCTGGGCTTTCCCCACACAATGCTGGCTCCGCCCCCTGTGGTGCGACTGATGACCCTAGCCTGACTGGTGAATGGAAAGGGTGGCTGAGCACAACAAAGTGCTCCAAAACCAGTTGCAGCTGGTTTTCCTCCCACCCTGCACCTAAGAACAAAGGATTTACCTGTATAAAAGGGGCTGTGTCCCCTTGCAAAAGGTTCTTTGTTCCTGACTGGAGGGGGGGCTGCTGCTGCTGAGTGCCAGGAGGATTGCCACTAGGACTGCCTTCCTGCCTGGAGGGCCCAGTGAGCTGGCCTCTCGGCCCAGCCTTTGCCCCCCCCCTTTGCTTTCGCCTGCCTAAGGACTTTCCTGAACTTTGACCTACCGCCTAAAAGCGCTGGGGAGCGCTTGCTGTCCTGGGCAGTGCATCCCTTCCTGAGCAGCAGCAAGGAGCTGCAATCCCAGCCCTGAGGGATTACCCCGTTGTGTGCCAGGGGTTTGTGCCATTTTGATTACCCTGACGGGTGCCCACCCCGCCAGGGACTGTCTCTCTAAGAAGGGAGCCTACCCCGAATTGTGCCACCAGCCGCTTCCCCCCCCCCTCCGGTCCGCCGCGCTGCCTGCGAAGATCCGGAAGTACCGGCGCTACCAACAGGAAGTGGACGGGAGCCCACCCCGCGCTCTTGTGACCCGGAAGTGCTGAGAGCAACAGGAAGCGGACGGGAGCCCACCCCGCGCACCTGTGCTCCGAGCAGGTTCGTGGTGTCATCTCACCTCCCCGCAGCCTAGGAGAGGAGCCGCCGCCTGGAGGAACAGGCGGGGCTCTGGTGTGGAGGTGAGCCCGCGGCAAGAAGAAGGAGACCTGGGGAGTGGGTCGAGAAGCCGTGCGCACCTCGCCGGTCCCCCGTGTGGAGAGGGAGGCCGGCAGTGTTTCCCGCCCCCGCAGCCACCAAGAAGCAGCGCCAAGGAGAGCCGGTGAGTGGGTCCCGGTGTTGGTTATTGCAGAGGGGGGTGTCGGGCACATTGCCGGTACCCGCCCCCGTGTGCTCTCTCCGCGTGAGGGCAGTTTCCTCTTTGTTCCTAGAGCGGCCCCGGTTGACAGAGGCCGCTCCAACGACGGGGGCATTGAGTCATTTCTTTATAGCCCGCGAGGCTGAGGGGGCATTAAGTCATTTTGGTGTCTCGAGTCCCCAGAGGGGGGACTCCAACGGAATTGGGACGCATTCCTGTCGAGCCTGAAAGGCTCCACACCGACGGGAGCATTTATGTCGAGCCCACGAGGAGCTCCAGAGGGCATTTTGTTTCTTGAGCCAGAGGGCTCCAACGTGGCGCAGGTCATTCACGGGGCTGCAGAGAACCTAGAAGAGATCCCCAGCTGCCCAGCACTTAGTGGGCAGCTACTCTGTTTAGGCCCCCCTGACATTGGGACACTGGCCGTTTCAGCCCCAGAGAGGCCAGTTGGCCTGGGGACAGTCACAGGTTGTGGCCTAGGTGATTGTTCTTTGCTGCACCTCTGAATGTATGTTTATGCATGATGTGTTTTTCCCTACACCTCTGAATGTTGTGATGCATCATGTGTAATGTTCTTATGCCTATACCCCTAAACGTATAGTGATACTTAGGTGGTTGTTTTCTCCTAGTACAGGTGTTGCTAGGGAGGTCCTGGTTCCCTGCGTGACATTCTCCTAAGGTGGTTAGAGTTGCGTAGGCAGTACTTACCTCTCACCAGTGATTGCTGGTTGTGTGCTCTATTTTTTATTTTTGTGCTACAGTGATTATTATTCTATGTCCTAAGTGCTAATTCCTACAAGTATTCCAGTTCTAAAAGTGCTTATTCCTGGCAGTGGTCCATGTGGCCCTGTCCTGTACATATATCCCCTGTAAATTCTGCCCGTGCCATGTGGGCACATTGTAAAGTGTGTGTTTTTATCTAATGTGTTTGGTATAATACAAAGGCTATTTTTATACATAACCTTGTGTGGAGTTTCCTTTGTGGTGGGCCTTGGGTGTTGTTTCTGGGTTCGCGCGCAAACACTTAACCTACATTGCTTCCGGGATAAGCCTTCTGGCTCGCGACACGTTACCTAGAGGGTGAGCAGGGGTTATCTTTGGCGTGTAATTCCCTTGCCCTGACTAGAGTGGTGGTTTCTGCCTGGCTTTGGTGCAAGCCTCAGCCAACCGGAAATTCCATTTCTAACATTGGTAGGCAGCGGAAAGGATCCGGATTTGTGTTTGCGCTGTACCGCAGTGGCAACTCGCTGCACCATAAAACTCTGCATTTTTAGATAAATCACATTTTGGGGATTATTGTTTCAAAATTGTTCTAAAAGTCATTTCTTGTGCACTGTGAGTTAGGTGTCAATAGCTCTGGGTGGTTTTCAATCCCCCAAGTGCAGTTTGAATTTTCTGGATTCACCAGAGGGTGGGATCCAGTGGTAGCAGCGTAATTGTGTCCAGTATATTTGTTTCCCGCCCAACGCCCAGAGTCTGGTACCTGTGTCATGTGTGGTCAAGTTGAGAGATCAGGGGTGGTAGAAACTGCCTTACCAGTCCGAGGGGGGGGTTGTGTATGGCACTAGACAAGTGAGTGTGAGTTCTCTGGGATAGGGAGCTCGCTGAATACCTTGTGAATTGTGTACTCTTGCTTCAGCTCAGACAGTTAAGTCCCCTGTGTTGCACGTGTCTGTGGGCATCCTGCCAAGATGGAGTCTGCTTTTAATGTCTGGGGTCTGTTTATGCATGAGTTGAGCGAGTTCTGTGAAGAGAAAGACATCGCAGTGAATGAGTCAGACACCCAGTCCCAATTTAGGGATAACCTAACCCAATGGTAGAAGGATTACTGGGAACGTGAGCACAGTGAGGAGAGGGCCCGGGTCTCACACCAGGAGGGTAGTGGGTCTGTGGGGAGCCCTGAAGAGTCTGAAGAGAAGGAAGAAGATGACAGCACAGGGACGCCAGCAGATAGAGAAGACCCCATAGATAGGGAGTACCTTACTGGGTCCAGTAGCGGAGGCAGAGCCTCATCCCTTTCTCTGTCCCCAGAGGAGAATAGGAGGTTAGCCTTAGAGGAGAAAATGGCATTATGGGTTTATGAGTTGAGTTTTAAGACGTTGACCCTTGAGCAGCAAAAGCTCGAGACTGAGAGGGTCTTAGCGCAGGAGAGGATAGAGGAGGCTGAGACGGCCTTCACCAGAGAGAAGTTAGCTCTGGAGGGTAGAGTATCCCCTGCGCGCAGTTATAGTTTTCTGGACTCCCCAGGTAGGGTTGAGTCCAGTGGTGGCAGCGATATAGACTTCAGTGCAGGAAGTCCCATTCCCAGTTCCCAGAGTCTGGTACCTGTTTCCCAAGAGGAGGAGTATAGGTTGAGATTCAGGGGCAGTAGGAAACTGTCTCACCAGTCTTGGGGGGAGTTTGTGGATGAATGTCAAGAGGCACTGTCTGATGGTCCACAGGCAGGGACATCTCCAGGATTGGGGGGCCACAGGCAGGGACATCTCCAGGATTGGGAGGCCCCACGCCACAGGCAGGGACATCTCCAGGATTGGGGGGTCCACAGGCAGGGACATCTCCAGGATTGGGGGGTCCACAGGCAGGGACATCTCCAGGATTGGAGGGCCCCATGCCACAGGCAGGGACATCTCCAGGATTGGGGGGTCCACAGGCCACAGGCAGGGACATCTCCAGGATTGGGGGGCCACAGGCCACAGGCAGGGACATCTCCAGGATTGGGGGGGTCCACAGGCAGGGACATCTCCAGGATTGGAGGGCCCCATGCCACAGGCAGGGACATCTCCAGGATTGGGGGGGTCCACAGGCAGGGACATCTCCAGGATTGGAGGGCCCCATGCCACAGGCAGGGACATCTCCTGGGTTGGCGGGGCCACAGGAAGGGACATCTTTAGGATAGGGGGCCCTAGGATAAACCTATTTTGTGGGCCCCTCTTCAGAACAGCTTTGGATTTATGATCCAATTTCATCTTGTTCCTGTATTTCATGCCCTCTTTGGCCGGTCACGACAGTGCCTCCGAGTCCTAGGGTGTTTACAGGGACAGTGACGTGTGTTTTCAATATTGCAACACAGCAGCAGCTCATTAATATCACTTCCAGTCATCTCGGCGACGCCCTACCATTTCTCAAATGTGACGTCTGTTTTGATATAAAATGTATGTTGCATGAAACATAAACAACGTTTCTCTGCAAAATGTAATAGACTCACACACGTCACACACTAAAATAAATTACAATAAAACTGTATTTAAAACAATCCGTTTAAGAACGATTATCTGTCATCAGAGCAGAGCTGGCTCTATCGGGGGCCCCTGAAAGGCTGGGGCCCCGGGCCAGGGCCCACTTTGGCCATTCCTTAAAACGCCTGCGCCCAGCGATGCTTGAAATAAGAGTCAATGAAAGGAAACGGGGCTGCGACACGCCCTCAATCAATCAGGTGTTTGTTAAGCGCGACTACCCGTGAGGGGGGTGCAGGTTCCAGTCCATCAAGGGGGGTCTGTCGTAGAGCCCGGTTTTGAGGTTTCTTGCGAAGATGCGCTCTAACATTCAGAGGGCACACAGACTCAGTGGATTTCACATTTGAAATCCACTAATTAGCATAATGATGAAATCACTGGAAAATACATCGCACAACCTTTGGCCTGAGAAACTTTAGGGGTGGCAAACATTGATTTCCCCGTTAATTCACATAGGAAATTTTTTTAGCGGGTGCAAAAAAATCAGCGGAACAAATTTGGCAAAAAGAGAGAACTTTTCTCAGAAAGTTCACTTTTTGGGATTTGGTGTGAATCCATGTAACCATTTTTAGGAACTGTCATTTAAAGAGGTGACTGGGGTAGCTAAAAATATATATATCTTTACTGTGGTGACCCGATAAGCTCTCATCTGCCCCTTTAAAGAGGACTAGTCAATCCTGATTGGCTGGCCACAACATGAACAATAGTAAAGCCGCTTCTACACGTTTCATGTACGTAGTACATGGTCCCCACATTGAAAACAACATTCCCAGGCCCTGTGAAACAGAAGCAATGCAGGACAAGGAGTTCAAGCAAAATATTATGATATACAAACTTTACATTTTAATGATCATGACACTTATTAAAAACAAAATCAATGGCTTTCAATGATACATTTGTAAATCATTATACTTAGAACAATAAAAAGAGCCCCGCGCACGAATTCAACTGACACTGGCGAATGCACCTCTTTTTACCTGTTAATTGCCCCTTTTTATTGAACCCCTCACTAGTTTGTATTTACCTCTTTCCCGCCACCTATGCCTATAGGGCAAATTTTCCGTCCTCCCCCCCTTTCCCCGGAAACATCTCATCCTATTGTTTACAGGATGGTTCCATAATTGAAATAAGGGTGCTTTCACTGTTGGAAGAACTCCTTTTCGCACACTCGAGATATTGGTAACTGCACTTCTACTGACACTCAATACCCTTCTACCTACTACTGTGAGAAATGATACAGCGTACGTAGGCAGCAAGATATACCTGAGAGGCGCGTTACACGGAGATACAAGACCAGACGCACTTTTCAGTTCCCTACTGTACCCCTCGAAATGCCATCTCCGATCACAGCTGTCACCACATGCACACAAAGAAGGGAGACAGGCCGCGTGCGGCCTCATTAGACTATCTGCTACCCCTATACGGCACACATTTACTCTCCTGAAATGTATGGACAACTCATTACTGGATGAAACACTCACAATAACGGTGTGTAAGGGTTGTAACTAATGTTTAATTTCTCAATGACATTCCTCAACTGCTTTTTTTAACATACTGTGTACTGAATACAATTGCCATTGTTTAAGAAATGCTAATAAAAAATATTCAAACAAAAAAACAATAAATAGAGGGTATATGATGGTAGTACATAGTCCCTGCATCCTGAAAATGAATGAAAGACCATACAAGCGGCAGGGTGTGTTTGCAGGGGGAGTGGCAGGGGGCAAAGGAACCACTCCTTGATTGGCTGGCCAATAATGGAGCATAAATGTTATTAATGTTTACATTAAATTATTTAATAACACTTACTGTTACATTATTTTTAAAATTCAGAACAGGTTAAATATTTTAGAATTAAATAAAAAAGATGTACTATATTTGCAATAGATTTTTTAACATGAAGGTATATTTATTTATATTTTAACTAGTTTAAATAATGTAACATTATTTCCCATGGGGTTTTATTTTAAGTCCCTTCCTCCGTGGTTTTCTGCGGGGCAGGGGTTCTTGCTGTCTCAGTGGTTGGCCGTGTGTGGTGCTGGACATACTACAAAAGTGTAACTTACCTTTGTGAGTCGGGCCCCTGGTGTTCGGACTCCTGGCCGCAGGTTGAGGGCCGATTCCCAAGCTGACCACGGTCCAGCGTCCGCAAGGAGATCCGCTGGCGCTCCCGACGCGAGCCCGACGGAAGCAACTCTACCAGGCAGTGAGGGGGGACCTGCACGTTCCACAGGATCCCTTTTTGGATACTATGGGATTGGTTTCTGGTTTGGCCCCAGGGGTCCGACTCCCACGGTATTCACGGTTCTGGTTTTCAGCTCCTGTTTCGTACCCTGGGGATCCTGTCGGACCAGGTTCCCTCTCCTCTTGTTTCCTCTGCTTCAAGCTCTCCTCTTCCCTGGCTCATCCTGGTCTCTGGTTCATGGCTCTGGGGTGATCTGGCATCGGTTGGTCAGCGAGTCATCAGTCTTTGCAACCAGTCTTCGGTTGCTGGCTTGACTCCTGTGTGTTGTTTGTTCCTTCCAGTGTGTGTTGCTTTGTTGGGTGTGCTGCTGGTGCATTTAGTTTAATTAAAGGGAGGGTAGGCCCAGCCTCCCTTTCATTAAACTATAGAGCAGGTTTCCACCTGCGAAGGTATGCATTTAAATGATACATGTTAAGAGTCATGATTAAATCCTGAAGTAGACAGGCCATCTCTATCCACGACAAAGTATGGCACAGAAGGATACACTTTCTTTTACGGAAGACCACATTCAAAGTTCAATCACAGCACCTTTCCCTTCCTCCTCTATTTCTCTAAGTGCCTCAGCCAAACAGCAAAAAGAATCCAATGCACTGATCCGTTTACACAAAAAACACATAAGAACAGAATTGCATGGTCACTTTTTATTACAACACCTTTTTTTAAAAAAAACTTTAATTGAGGAAATGAAAGAGCAAGTACATAATTTTCAAGTTCCAGTACCACATATACACAGTGCGTGTCCACATTAACAAATGTCTCAACAGCATACATATCTTGTATCGCATATTCTGGACATCATAGCAAGACAGGAACGAATTCCAACAATGAAATCACATTCTCCCACAGAACCAGGGAGAAACCGTCAAATCACAAAAAGGAAAGCAAAAAGGTAAATTAAAGAAAAAGAAAGAAAAGCTATCCACATCAGCGTCCATGCACTTCATCTAATATCATAAGTCCATCATACCTGTAGACCGAGCCACGCATATTGAGTAGGTATAGCCCTCCCACATTCTTTATAAACAGCTGAGGTTCCTTCTTGGTTGAGCAGGTACCTTCTCAACGGCTCCCAAATGTCCCTGGGCCTCGAGATCTCAGGCAGTTCCTCAGCATAGGCCACCAAGTTGTCTCTGCAATATACCAAGTCTTTAAGCCATATTCCCACTCTCGGTCAGTTCCTGCCCCCCATGTCATAGCTACCCTTCGAGCCGCCATCAATAGTGCAAGGTGCACAAACTTGCTGGTTACTCCTTTGACGTGCGGCACACAGCACAGCAAACAGGCAAGTGGCTAACAGCGCAGTCCCACAGTCACCATTTCGTTCAGACACGCTACCACTTTTTCCCAGAATTACCACACCGCCTGGCAGCTCCAGGCCAGATGTATGAAATCTGCGGTGTCATGGCCACATCGCCTACACTCCGCAGATGCACGCAGTCCATATTTCTGCAACCTCAGCAGAGTATAGTAAACCTGATGTATGTATTTAAAATGAATAATTCTTAATTTGCCATTCATACACAACGTTCCCGTTAGACCACATATGAAGTGCCAGTCCGCCTCCGTAATGGGTTCAGGCAAACACGCCTTCTGTATCCCTCCCCGCTCCCGCCTCCCAGCTGCCCCGCCCACCCGCGCACTTGGCCATATATGGCGACCGTGCGACGCAGGTGAGTGTGACCTACTTGTAGGACACCCCCGCGCCGCACGGCCACCAGCTGCTGCGTGTGCCCCCTCCGCCCTCTGCCTCGCTGCCCAGCTGCTGCCACCCGACCACGCCCCCTCCCTCGAGCCTCGAGGTCCGTGGTAGCTCCTGTGCCCAGCTGTCTTTCTGTTAGGCTTAAGTTAGATCTGTATTGCTTTATTCTGTGTAATATTGTCTTTTTTCCTTAAATTGTCAGCATTGTAGTTTCTGTCCCTCTGTTCCCTCCCCGCTCCCCGCTTCCCGCCACCGCCGCTAAGCCCCGCCCCTTTTGCCTTCTGTATCCCTCCCCGCTCCCGCCTCCCAGCTGCCCCGCCCACCCGCGCACTTGGCCATATATGGCGACCGTGCGAACGCGCAGCGTTGACGCGCAGCGGGCGCGCCGATTGTGCGCCGAAGGCGCGCCAAAGGTAAGCCCGTCTGCGCCCGTCCGCGCCTGGCCCGCGCCCAGTGCCAGGACCCCTGGCCCCCACTGACGGAAGCCGACCCGACGAACCTACAGCGCCGTCGATCTCATCGCACTCAACACCGGCCGCATCCCAGGATGTCACCGGGCCGCCCCGAAGCACACCCACGGACCCTTCAGCTGCCACGCCTGCAAGTTCACCTGCATCCGGACCTTCCCTGCACCCGTCAAGCCGAACACCAGCAGCACCCACCTCAAGTGCATCCTGCTCAACACCCGCTCCGTCCACAGACACGTCATCGAACTCTGGAACCTCCTAGACGCCACAGCCCCTGACGTTGCCTTCCTCACGGAGACCTGGATGAACGCCTCTTCAGCTCCCGACATCGCCATCGCTATCCCAGAGGGCTACAAGATCATCCGGAGGGACCGCAACGCCAACCAGATGGGAGGAGGCATCGCCATCATCCACAAGAACACCATCCGCCTCACGACCAGCACCGACAACACCCTGACCACCGCCGAACACCTACATTTCCAGATCCACACCAACCCGAACACCACCCTCAGAGGCACCCTGATCTACCGACCCCCTGGACCACGCACACAATTCAGCGAGGACATCGCCGACTTCGTCAGCCCGCATGCCCTCCCCTCCGCTGACTACATCCTCCTGGGGGACCTCAACTTCCACCTGGAGAACAACAACGACCGCAACACCAGCACCCTGCTCGACAACCTCGCCAATCTTGGATTCAAGCAGCTGGTGTCCACCCCCACCCACCTCGCCGGACACACACTCGACGCAGTCTTCTCTTCCAG
Organism: Lissotriton helveticus; assembly: GCF_964261635.1. Classification (NCBI taxonomy): domain Eukaryota; kingdom Metazoa; phylum Chordata; class Amphibia; order Caudata; family Salamandridae; genus Lissotriton; species Lissotriton helveticus. The sequence continues at coordinate 1,961,967,393 of NC_136068.1, read as the reverse complement.
CGCAGACATCGACTTCAGCCACGCCACAGAGCTTCAATGGACGGACCACAGCTGCGTCCACTTCACCTTCAAGAGAACGACGACCCACCACCACCAGCAACAGGCCGCCCGCAGAAGCTGGAACAAGATCACAGCAGACCAGCTCGCCACCTCCCTGAGCCAGCACCCTCCCGCCAGCTCAGCGAACCCCAGCCAGGCCGCCAACAACCTCACTAAGTGGATCAGCAACTGCGCGGACGAACTCGCCCCTCTGAGGACCCCGCCCAGCAGACCCGGCAGCAAGAAAGCACCGTGGTTCACCGTCGAACTCAAGAGCTCCAAGAAGAACTGCCGAACCCTCGAGAAAGTCTGGAGAAGGGAACCTACACCGGACAACAGGACCTCCTTCAAGCTTGCCACCCGGAAGCACCACCAGCTGATCCGCGCCGCCAAGAAAACAGCATTCAAGGATCGGTTGGACAACAACGCACACAACAGCAAGGAACTCTTCAACATCGTGAAAGAGCTCTCCAACCCCAGCGCAGGAAACAACGACATCACCCCATCGCAAGACCTCTGCAACTCCCTCGCTTCATACTTCCACAACAAGATCGCGGACATACACAACAGCTTCAACAACCAACCAACGCACACCATGACCGAACAACCACCCCCCACCACCACCCTCCACGCCTGGACCCCGATCAGCACCGAAGACACCATCCGCACGATGAACTCCATCCACTCCGGATCACCGACCGACCCCTGCCCTCACCACGTCTTCAACAAGGCCGACGCTGTCATCGCACCCCACCTGCGAGACATCATCAACACATCCTTCGACACCGCCACCTTCCCTGAGAGCTGGAAACACGCCGAACTCAGCGCTCTACTCAAGAAACCAAAAGCGGACCCCACCGAACTCAAGAACTACCGCCCCATCTCGCTCCTCCCGTTTCCTGCGAAAGTCATCGAGAAGACCGTCAACAAGCAGATGGCCGCCTTCCTCGAGACGAACGGATCCCTCGACCCCTCACAGTCCGGCTTCCGAGCCAATCACAGCACCGAGACCGCCCTCATCGCCGCCACCGATGACATCCGAGCCCTGATGGACAACGGAGATACAGCGGCCCTCATCCTCCTAGACCTCTCCGCGGCATTCGACACGGTCTGCCACCGCACCCTAGTACAGCGCCTCAGCAACATCGGAATCCAGGACAAGGCGTTGGAATGGATCATCTCCTTCCTCGACGGAAGAACACAGAGAGTCCGCCTACCACCGTACAAGTCAGAGGCCTCCGAAGTCATCTGCGGCGTCCCTCAAGGATCATCTCTGAGCCCCACCCTCTTCAACGTCTACATGAGCCCCCTCGCGGCCATCGTACGCAAACACAACCTCAGCATAATCTCCTACGCCGACGACACCCAGCTGATCCTCTCCCTGACCAACGACCCCGCCTCCGCCAGAGCCGACCTGCACGAAGGGATGAAAGAGGTAGCCGAGTGGATGACGACCAGCCGCCTGAAACTGAACTCTGATAAGACGGAGGTCCTCATCCTAGGCTCTTCACCCTCCGCCTGGGACGACTCCTGGTGGCCCCCCGCCCTGGGCACCGCACCCAAACCGACAGACCATGCACGCAACCTGGGCTTCATCCTGGACTCCTCCCTCTCCATGACCAGGCAAGTCAACAACGTCTCCTCGGCGTGCTTCAACATCCTACGCATGCTACGGAAGATCTTCTGGTGGATCCCCACCGAGACCAGGAAGACCCTCACCCAGGCCCTCGTCACCAGCCGACTGGACTACGGCAACGCCCTCTACGCCGGCACCACCGCCAAGATCCAGAAGAGACTCCAGCGGATCCAGAACGCCTCAGCCAGACTCATCCTCGACATCCCACGAACCAGCCACATCACCGGACACCTGAGAGACCTTCACTGGCTCCCCGTCAACAAAAGAATCACCTTCCGCCTCCTCACCCACGCACACAAAGCCCTACACGACCAAGGCCCAAGCTACCTCAACAGCCGGATCAACTTCTACGCTCCCAAATGCCACCTCCGATCAGCCAACCACGCCCTCGCCGCCGTCCCCCGCATCCGAAGAGCGACTACAGGAGGAAGGTCCTTCTCCTACCTGGCCGCCAAGACCTGGAACTCCCTCCCGACCGACCTGCGCCTGACCCAAGACCACCTCTCCTTCAGGAAGAAGCTGAAGACCTGGCTGTTCGAGCAGTAGCGGCACCCCCCCCCCCCCCAGCGCCTTGAGACCCTACGGGTATGTAGCGCGCTCTATAAGTGTCATTGATTGATTGATTGACCACCTCTCCCAGCTACGATCCTGGCCTTCCACATTCTCAAGCTTTATCAGTTTGTATAGTTTGGAAACTAAACCTCTATTGCTGGGGGCAGTGAGCGGGTATTGTTAGGAGGTCAGTGTGGGTGGTTCTTGTGGGTATGTGGGATAGTGAACCCTGAGTGCATGCCGCAATCTGTGTAGCGCAAATCGAAACATCAGCGACTGGTTGTTAATGTAAGTCAGATCTTCGTCCGCCAATACTGAGCCATTCACATAAACATCCGCCATCACTCTGAGTCCCGCCTCAGCTAACAATCGAAGTGACGGCTTTTCCTGTGTTACGGACAACTCTGCATGATACTCCAGGTATAATGCCGGTGCATATAGTGGTAGTTTCTGAGCCAACTGCCCAATTTTCCCCCAGGCAGATATGGTAGTATCCACCGAGTTAATTTCCGCCCTCGGGGTACCTCGTCGGCGATGCGTGATCACGCTGTGCAGCGGGATCGGGGATGCATCCCCTTCCTCTACCGCGACATGTGGCGTAAAGGCGTGCTCCCTGTACCAATAATACAAATACTGCGCTTGTGCACTTAAATAATACACATAAAAATCTAGAGCTTCGAACCCGCCTTTCTCATATCCCTTAGTCAGAGTCGTCCACTGTACTCTAGCATGTTTGCCTCCCCATGCCAGCTGAATCAGCTGGCCCCTTAGCATCTTGAAGAACTGCTGGGTAAGTACTATGGGAACGTTGAGAAATAAATAAAGAAATCTTGGCAGCACCACCATCTTTATCAATGCAATACGATCTGCTAACGACAATGGTAACGTTATCCAATTATCTACTTGCGTCTCCAGCACCGTGTAGGCCCTACCATAGTTTTCCCTGATCACAATCTGCGGGTCTCTGTGAATCCAGACTCCCAAGTATTTAACCAGGTCCGCGGTCCACATCAACGGGAACTCCAAGTCTGGACAGGGAGTCAAGGTGGTCAGTGGTATTATAAAAGACTTGTCCCAGTTTATAATGAGCCCTGATAGATGGCCAAATCTGACATATTCTCTAAGCAGTTGTGCTAAGTATCTGGATGGGTCCCGAACAAAGAGAACCATGTCATCCGCATAGAGTGATATACCCACCGGGCTATGGTTAAAGTTAAGTGCCGCCTCACGGTGCCTCTGTCTGATCACACACGCCAGGGGTTCTAATATTAGTGCAAAAATTAATGGCGATAAGGGACATCCCTGTCGCGTGCCCCGTGTAATAGGAAACAGATCCGACGTGAGACCTCCCATTCTCACCCTCGCACTGGGTTTGGAGTACAACACCACAATCCACTGCATAAATAGCGGTGGGAACCCCATACGCCGTAAGATATAGTAAAGGTAGTGCCATTCGACCAAGTCGAACGCCTTGGCCGCGTCCAAAAACACAGCCGCCGCCTGCAGTTCTGGCTCCAGAACGTGGAACATGGAGAAGACCGTACGCAAATTATAAGACGTAGATCGCTCGAGTATAAAACCTGATTGATCAGGCAGAACCAGCTTCTGCTTTAGCGGTTGGAGGCGAGTCGCTAGAATCTTATCCAGAATTTTTGTATCTATATTGAGCAACGATAACGGGCGATATGAGTCATATCTGTCCATCGGTTTATCTTTTTTGTGCAACGCTATCACCATCGCCTCCCGCAATAAGGGGGCAATTCCCCAGACTCATGATCCTCTGCATACATTTCAAGAAGATGGGGCGCCATAAGGTCTGCATACTTTTTATAAAATTCCACCGTCAGTCCATCTGGACCAGACGCCTTCCCGTTAGCTAAGGCTGCAATTGCGGTTTTCAAATCTTGTTCATCTATCGGTAAGCTTAGATGTGAGCATCAGATAGCCAGGCACACGCCACGTCATCCAGGTATGCATCCATGTCTGCTTCTGACGCTGTCCCGCGTGACTTATATAGCTCTGCATAAAACCTTCGAAATTGCTCTAGTATGTCTCCCTGTTCAACATGTTCACCCCCCCGATCATCCACTATCCTGTCTATTCTTGGTTGTTCCAGACGTGTCTTGATCCTAAGCGCTAAGTTCCGCCCTGGTCTGCCCCCTTCCCCGTATCTTCGAGCCGTGTGCCTACGCGACAAGTATTTCACTTCCGTGTCTGCCAGTTCCTCGAATTCCTTGAGTAACCTCTGCAACTCAGCCAGTGTATACGTACTGGGGTCTGCCTTGTATTTACGCTCCAGCTCGCGTATTTCCTAGTTGCGTGCGTACATCTCGTAATATGCCCGCCGCTGTACTTATGCAGACCCCCCATATGGTAACTTTGAAGGCCTCCCATAAAGTGGCAGCCTCTGCCACAGACCCCTTGTTCAGTTGGAAGTATTGTGTAATGGCAGTTCTGACCGTAGACTCATACACCGGGTCTAGCAGAGCCTCAGAACGCAGGCGCCACGTGAACGGGGTATGGCGCGTTGAGGGGAATATCACATCAAGTTTGATGGGATTATGGTCTGACAATGTGCGTGCTAGTGGTTGAATCTCCCTTACCCAGTCCATTACATCCTCCCCCACTAGCCAATAGTCTAATCTCGACCAGCTTCCGTAGGCTGGCGTCGCATGTGTACCCGCTCTCACCTGTGGGTTCCGAACCCGCCATGCATCCAACATCCCGAATTCCTCCATCACACATCTCAACGTCTGGGCCACTTTGGGAGTACGGGGCGACAGGGGGTTGGACTTGTCTAGTTCCGCATCCAAATAGGTATTGAGATCACCACCCAGAAATACTGTGACCTCTGGCCACTCTCTCAATACCCCACGTATTTTCTGAACACACGTCACATCGTCTGTAATGGGGCCATACATATTAACAATCGTGACCACTCTTCCCTGCAATTTGCCACATACCATCACACATCTTCCGTCCTCGTCCACATACGTGTGCAGAGGCTGAAAGTCCACTCCTCTTTTTATCAGAATCATGACCCCCCTGGCATAAGTCGAGTACGAAGCTGATAGTCTGAAGCCCACCAATCTGCTAGCTATTCCCCCCTCTGTATATTTAGTGAGATGTGTCTTCTGTAAGAGAGCTATGTGAATTGCGTGCCTATCTAAATACGTCAACACCTGCCTGACTTTCTTCGAAGAGTTCAGACCTCTGACATTCCAAGTCAACAACTTACATGTATCCGCCATGTCTTGTCAGGCGACAGCAACTGATTCTACAGCGATAACCCCAGTCAGGGTGCCTCTCATGCCGGCTCAGGCCTCCAATCATCCAGCCATTTTCCAAGCGTATCGAAGTGCTCATGTGGATCAACAAAATATAAATCAGAAAACATACAACACACAATGAAACCCTTGTCGGTCCCTCCCACCCTCCACCCACTCCAACCTCCCAATCAGGTCAAGATATAGTCCCCTCACCCTCCCAAAAATAGTCATGTAACTCCATGCAATCCACCAATCGGGGATCTCCCGCTAGGGGAAGTGAGCCATCAGCAAACACCCACACCATAGTGTGTTCGCCGACCGTTAACCAATTTGCCCCCCCACCCGCCTTTTCCAAGAAGGCCTGGAACATAGTGGCCATCTTTATATATCAACCAATTCAACAGTGTACGTAATCAGCGCATCGCGAGCCATCCTCTTCCCATTCTGGGCAGGTCAGGGCACCCGCACCGCATCCACCACTCCGCCCAATGTCTCTCCTGTCAGTGCACTTCTCCAGCTTGATCAGTCCTAATCTTTATCCAGAGTCTTCAAGCGTCTTGTCATTTAATGGAGCCGTCTTCCTGCCCTTACATATATGTTTTGTAAATTTCTGCTCTGATTTTGCATCAGTAAAGAAGTGTGCCTGTTCCTCGTGTGTGATCTTTAGCTTGGCTGGGTAGAACATGGCGTACGGTACAGAGGCCTCCCGCAACAGTCTTTTCACCGTTACGAGCTCCTTCCTCGCCGCCTGTACTCCTGGAGTGTAATCTGGGAAAAATGACAACTTGTCGCCTTTATACATCACCGGTTCTTTAGCCCTGGCCTCACGCAACACCACATCTCTGTCTGCATAGTTCAAGAGGCGCGCTATGGTAGGCCGTGGCGGTGCTCCCGGCTTGGGCCTGGGGCCCAAAGATCTGTGCGCCCGGTCCACTATCATAACAGCGGACAAGGCTGGACCAAACAGTTCACGCAGTAGCTCCTCTACAAATGTCTCCATTCTGAATATGGGTGTGGTCTCCGATAGGCCTACAATACACAGGTTGTTGCGCCGAGAGCGCGCTTCTAAATTCTCATTTTTAGAGCTTATAACTACTAATATTTTTTCCATCTGCAGGCTCTGCGTTCTGGATTCAGCCTGCGCATCATGAGTGTCCGAGACTCGATTTTCAAGAATGTCCAACCGATGCTGGTGTTTCTCAACCTTTTTCTTAACCACATCCAACCCAGCAGCTAGAGCGTCTATCTTACCATCAATAGTTTTCATAACCGCTCTGAGTTCCAATAGTATAGACCGCGTGTCATCATCTGCATCATCTTCCGAGCCCAGGTTCCCACCCTGCGCTCCACCGTTGCCCGTGCCTTCCGCTGCACGTGTGCTGAGTTTCTTTTCAAATTGTAACTTAGCCTGCCGCGGTTCCGTCTTCCCCATGGTAGGCACCCCTCCAGAGTCGCGCCCTGAGTGCCTCTATATATGGGTCCCAGCCCAGATGTCACCAGTCGCGGGCGAGGATGTCTTCTCCACTGCGTTCTCTCCAAGGTGGCGCAGATGAAGTCTCCACTGTACAAGGGAGAATTTCAATCCCAGATCATACTCAGGCCCGCAGTGTCCAGACCAGATCCTCTCCACGCAGCGGCGTAAGGCTTAAGCAGCACGGGACCCCCCCGTTGTCCGGCCTAAGAGCCCCGACAAAGAGCGGCACAGTCCACTACTCCATGGACCACCAGGTCAGGCCAGCGGCCCCCTCCGTCCGCCCGGCAGCCCCCCACAACCACCCAGACCCCCCCAACCCAAAAACGAGTCAGGGCTGGTCCCGATGCCCGCAGTCAGAGCCCCCTAGCCCCCGGAGGTGAACCCCCAGCTCTCCCTAGGCCCCTGTGAGCGCAACCATGAACCTATGTCCCCTACCAGTCAGCGGCCCGCTCTGCACCGCGCCCCGGTAAAATGGCACCCGGCACCAGCTCCGCCGCACAGCAGCCCAGGCCCAGCCCACACAGTTGCTTCACTCACCCTTGTCAGGCCCCTCCAACCGCACCTTCCAGCAGAGCCCCGTCTCGATCAGCTGCGTCTCAGCACTGCCCCTGATCTCCTCTGCAAGGGAGCCGTACTCCTCCCGGCAGTGTCCCGCCTCGCGATTCCTCGCCGCCGGCTATCGCGCAGAGATCCTCCGTTGTCCAAGATGAGGGCGGCCCGACCACCACAGCCGTCCTCCTCGTACGAGCACTCAGCGCGACACTCCTGCTCCTCCCGGGTCACTACCGCTTGCAGCAGACCACAGCCAGCAGACTGCTCACTCCCGGGGAGGCCGGCTCCAGAGCTCAGCCTTCACCGTCTCATTGCCGCCATTTCCCACAGGTCGACTCCGGCCTCGCAACCACAAAAGCTTCCCTATTTGGCCACTACTCCTGCCGTTTGACCTCCGACGTGGCTCCCAACTTAAAAGCCGCTGTCGCTCTGTATTTTAACTGCGGGCCGGGGCTCTGGTACAGGATGGGATCACAGGATGGAAGAATCGGCTAGCGGAGCTCCTTCACCAGTCAGCCATTCCCCTTTGCGCCGAAGTCACGCCCCCTTATTACAACACCTTAAAGCTGGAACAATTCCTTGGGGCTCCAAGTTAAAAACACCCCAGTCATTTTTATTGAAGATCCTGAGTACAAAAAGGGCTTCAGTTTTATTAGTACGAAATGTAGCAGGGATCTAATGGTCCATACTATAGAGACAGCGCAGAGAATTTGTCTTAAAGAAGCGGATGAGTTGGAGACCTTGACTCAATCAATTAAAGACAGCCACACTGTAACAGAAGCCAAGGCCCTGCTTGAGAAAATTGAAAAGGAAATCTTAACTTTCAAAGATCATACAGTCAGTTTCAAGACTTCCAAATTTGAGAGAGACTGTTAGAAATGGGGTCGCCAATTCTACGGGGGTAGCATGGTGCGGAGTGGGCAGGCCAAACTCCTGAGCACATGTGTGAAGCATCCTCGCAGTACGCACAGACGACACACCAGGCGCACCACAAAAAGAGACACAACACCAGTTTTGGTTGAAAAAGAATAACTCTTGTATTGGGTCCAACCTGCAAAAGTAAAACACAGCAATCACAGTGGGGTGCCAACGGGCACCAGGGCAATGTATACCAGGGGGATTATTTACATGGAAAATGGGTAAAGCAAGGTGAGTCCATTAGTTCCAGGGCGGATATAAAAGAGCGTTATCAACTGACATGGAACATCAGGCGCAACCATCGGCCATAAAACCTGTTTCCATGAACTCATTAGGCCAGTAACACTGGGCGCATAACCATGGCCTAAACACCAGGGCATGACCTCCGGCGGTACGTACACCATAGGCCTAGAACATCAGTCATATAAACGTGAGGGGAAGAACTCTAGACATCAGCCTTTGGGCCAGTCAGCAGGAAATAAAACATCAGGTGTTCAGCATTGACAGCAGATGTTATCCTTTGGCCTACAACCTCAGGTCACAACATCAGGCAGAACCTCAGCATTGAAAACACTAGGCACCCAAGACCGGCATCACCCCATTAACAGCGGCATAACACAGGAGGCAGGACCGTCTGCAAATAAACTTCATAGACTGACTTTCACTATCGGCATGGGATCAGGCAAACTCATTCCTGCAGGCACAAACCGGGAATCTGAACCACCAGGGGCCCGAACCTACGAGTCTCCGTCCTGGGAATAATGGGCCTCCACACTGGCAATGTCCGTGGGAGCCCCGGGCTCCCCGTGGCCCAACGTTGCAGGTGCCCGCTGACAGACGGGGCACCTGGAGAGCAACACTGTTCCAGGGGGCGGGCACCGACCCTGTGTCCCGGCACACCCCAACCCACTACACCGTGGGGCACCACTCACCGGGCTCCTCGAGTTGACTCCTCTCCTGCAGCTGACGGCGGGCGCGGGGCTTCCCTGTCTCCACCTGGAAGCCCCGCTGGCAGCAACACCTTCCGGTACTTTAAGGCGGAGGGGGCAGGCCCTGACAATGTGCCTCGGGGCCCTCCTCCGTACTCTTGTAGACAGCGGCTGACTCTGCTGTTACCGCAGGGCTCTCCTCATGGGAGCCCCGCCGACACCGGCACTCCTGCAGCCTTCACCCGGGCTCCCTCCGGAGACCCGGGGCTTAGGGTCGTCCTTTTCCGGCTTCCTTGGTTACTTTCCTGCTCCCGCCTTACCGGGGCAGGACTTCCGGGGTGACTCCCGCCTCGCGCCAATCTCAGTGCGGCTTGCAGGGTGCAAGGTAGCTAGGGCCAATGGCTGTGCGGCAGCCAGCGGGGGCACGGCCGATGACCCAGCGCCCCCATTATGTGATGACGGCTGGTCCGGCTCCTTCGCGGGCTCCCCTTCCGTCCTGCGGCCCCGCCCACCTCCAGGCGGGCCGTTCCACGGCGGTGATGTCGCCGACTCCAGATCTCGGCGGTGTAACGCGGGGTAGGCTCCCGCTGGGTTGCGGAAGGCAGCTCCTCCAGGCAGCACACCCGCGGGGTAGGCTCCCGCTGGGGTGCGGTGACTCCGGGCAGACTCCAAACGCGGGGTAGGCACCCATTTTTATTTAAATTGGCAAACAGCACCGCGTCCTCACGCGGGGTAGGCACCCACCCTATTCATAAGGCTGAGAGGCAGCAATAACGGGGGGTAGGCTCCCGCTTTTATTTAAATTAGCACCAGGGGCAGAATCTGGCACTGTAGCGCTTAGAAGGCACAGTGCAGGGCATAGCAGGCTACAAAAGTCCTGGGCAAAGATAGCGCTTTGTAGATGCAGCGCTGTAAGAGGCAGCAGTCCTGGCATAAGACAGTTCTTCCCAATAAAACAGTTCCTGTAGGCCAAGCAGCGTCTTCACGGCACAGAGCTTTAAAATTATAGCGCTTGGGGTCAGGCAGCCCCAGCAGCAAGCCCCAGGGTAACGCTCCTCACCTCCTGGGGGTGGGGGGTCCAGTCCAGCCCCAATATGGCACTCTCCTCTGCTTCAGGGGCTTTTAGGCACAGCGCTTGCGTGGCGCAAGGTCCCAGCAGGCTCACTGACCTAGGCTGGCACTCCTTTCTTCCTCAGGGGCCCGGAGGACAGAGCATTAGGCACTACTGGGCCAGGTCAGCAGGTAGTGGGGACTCATCAAAACAGGGCAGTAGGCTTTCACCATCCTCCACTGTAGCGTGGCCCTCCTCCTACACAGCAGCCTGAACTCCAGCAGGGGGGCTTCCACTCGCCCTGGGGACAGCAGAGGGGTTCTAGATGGGTGCAGGGTCCAGCACACAGGTCCAAGTGGTGGTATCCCCTGGTAGCAGGACCCCTCACGTTCCTCTCCCTGCTCTGTCTCAGCACATGGGGGCACAGACCCCTTATTTATATGCCCCTCACCCCACCTACCAGGCAGTGCCAGAAGCTTCTAGAATTCTCAGGTGAACTAGCTGGCTCAGGGGGAGGAGTAGGACACCCTAGGTGCCAGGCTTTCCCTCCAAATGCTGGGATTGCTGGGTACCTAACATCTAGACCGCTAACCTACTGCAGTCAGGTGGCACAACGCAGAGCCATGGCATCCATTTTAAATGCGACGTTTCACCAGGGTGCATTTTCTTAATGGGGGATTGACAAGTGCTCACACCATTGCATTACATCGTCATCGTAAACAGGGCATCTCACATCACACATGGCCTATACAGTTTATTTACCATGGGGGAGAAATCCTATCATAAGGGGGTGAAAAGCGAATTTTTTGGGGGGAAAATGGGCCAAGTCCAACAGAGACACTAAAGCCTTCAATATTGAGACCACGTACCCCTATCTGAAGGACGATTTCTAAACTAAAACAGAATCTCTACGATTCCTATCAGACTACCAGGGAAGATCAAAAAATCGCTTCCTCACGTTCTCAGAGTCCTCATCATCTGATTCATCTGGAGAATCAGACCCACGACAAGGACCATCCCAAAGACAGAATTATTTATTAGAGAAAGGCGGGGCCAAACCCAGAGTAAGATTCAAACCCCAACCATGGGAAATGAAAACCAGACGCCAGTATTACAAGTCCTGAAAAAAACAATTTCAATTGTAAATCTCTCTGAAAAGATACTTACTAAGGACGAAGAAACTGTTTTGGAGCTGGGCCTAAAGTTTGTTCCCAATCGACAGACAGATTACATCAACGTGAAGATTGAAGCAACTGAGTTCTTTAGAAAAATAAGACTGCAAGCATTCTTTGCTGAAAAAGAATACACAGGCACTGGCGAACACTCGCGTCTGAAGAACAAATCTAAATTTATTCCGCCACTACACAGTATCCCTAAAGAGATTGCAGCTTTTGAGCAAGTTGTTTTATCATCAATCGGTTAACTGGAAAAACAGAAGATCTTTGTAAAGAAGAATATAATAGCTCAACAACAAAAAGCAATTTGTGACCTTAAGGAAGATGATACAATAGTAATAAAGCAAGCGGATAAAGGCGGCGCGGTCGTAATATGGCCAAAAGAATCGTACCTTGCTGAAGGAAGAAGTTAAGTGAACAATAGAGAATGGTATCACCCAATTCAAAAAGACCCCACAAAGCAAATTCAGGAATCCATTGGAGCTATTCTTAAAGATGGATTTGATCAGGGTTCTCTTAGGCCTAAAGAATATGAGTATCTCAGTAAGAAACAACTACGAGTTCCTGTAATTTATTTTTTGCCCAAAATACACAAGAGAGTAAACAATCCACCAGGCAGACCAATAGTTTCTGGTTGCGATTCTGTAATGGAGCCGATAGCTAAATATGTTGACATCTCCATTAAGCCATTCATAGAAGAAGTTCCATCGTATTTAAGGGACACCACTGACTTTATTGTAAAAGTGGAAGGCTCCCAGTTTAATAGTCAAACAAATTGGATGGGTTCATTTGACGTTACAAGTTTATACACACAGATTCCACAAAAAGAAGCACTGGAAGCTATTGAAATAAATTTGGAGAAAAGAGAAAGACCATACAGAGTACCGACAGAATTTGTCTTGCGACTGGCTGAAATAGCATTGAAAAAAACCTATTTCAAGCTCGAAGAGTCGTTCTTTATGCAAATAAAAAGGGCACCGCCATGGGATGTCCATTTGCGCCGGAAATGGCGGTGCTCTACATGGCGCAGTACGAGGAGAAATTCGTTTTTAATAACAACCCGTATTCCAAAAACATCCTACAATGGCATTGATATATCGATGATATCTGGTGCATTTGGGAAGGTACCGAGGTTGATCTGGATACATTCCACGTGAGGCTTAACAATAGGCATCAAGACATCAAACTCAGCATTACCAAAAGCACCACTAAAATGACCTTCTTGGATGTTGAAGTAGTTCCTTGAGATGGTGTATTGACTACTACACTGTACCGGAAGGAAACGGGTCGTAACACGATCTTACGTCACAGCAGTTCGCATCCGCGCACATTAAAAGACAATTTGCCCTACGGGCAGTTAAGAATTCGGAGGAACATTTCGAGGATTGAAGATTTTGAAATTCATGCAGATTTGTTTTGTCAACAAAATGAAAGATAGAGGATACCCTGAGAAATCCCTGAGCCATGCTCTAAGAAGGGCAGGATTCACCCCTCGCCAAACATTGTTACAAAAGAGAATCAAGACACCACTTGCAAGATTGGTGTGTGTATCCACCTACAGCCCTGCTACCAACACATTCAGGCAAATAATTCTAAAACATTGGCACTTGCTACAAAATTCGGAATGCCATTTTGCTATTCCATTAATCGCCATGAAGAAAAACTTTTCAATTGGCCAACTAAAACTAAAACCGATCCAGGGGCGTCATAGATGTGGTAATTGCTCAGTGTGCAATCTTACTATCGAAGGTACAGATTTCAGTCATAATGAAATGAAGTGGAAACATCTTGAATTCACGAATTGCAAAACAAAAAACGTAGTATATGCAGTAGTGTGTCCATGCTCCAAGATTTATATTGGAAAGACATCTCAACACGTTAACCAATGAATTGTTCAACACCGCTCTAGAATCAACAAAAAGGTTCTAAATGCTCCCATGGTAGCAAACTTTTCAGAAAAAAAACATGGGGCAAATGATCTGAAATGGACAATACTAAAAGCTATTTCGACAGGCACAAGAGGAGGTGACACTGAAGAGATGCTTCTACGAAAAGAAGCCTACTTGATTTTAAAATTGAACTGTACCACCACAGGACTGAACGAAATGTCTGAGCTTTCAAAAGTATAGCCTCATGTAGATGTATTGGAATAGTCGATCTTACGACATAGCTCCATCATTTGAAATTGTTCTTGTCGTGGTAATCCTTAAGGCACTATGTTGTAGTGTAGTTCCTATCTTCCCAATAGGCTCTGCGCATTGGAATAATACCTACAGCAGTAAAGGCCTAGGCCAGACGTTAACTAGGTCTACTACTGTCGATACTAGACTTAAAGTTTTGGGTTTGCCAGCGTAGCTCAGAGTTCGCTAGAAACTTTCTCGAATGTTCAAGGAGGAATTAACTTCCCTGATTAGACAAGAAGGGATTTAGTTTCTGACAACCATAGAACATGACAACTTTGCTCTCCCCTAATCAAGAGTCAATCTCGAGAGTCGTGTGAACAAAAGGCAATTTATTTTACTCAGTCAGTACGTGCATTCTTAGTCTCATCAGAATGTAGAGAAAAGGAAGAGATGGGCGTGTTCAATAAAAAGGTGTTATTTATTGATCAGTCTCTTTTCTCATACAAGAGAAATGGATCGATATTATTGCAATACTTATAGCTAAGTAAAGTGCATACATTAAAAGCAATAGGATAAAGTAATACTGTAAAAACATTGATATGGTTTCTAAGCCATATGATGTTTAAAATGAATAAAATATATTTACATACACATATACATTTGACTAAACGTACTCAACTGGTGTTTCTAGATACGCCTACCCCGTGTACCTGACCTAAGCCTAATACGTGGGCGGGAATAGAAAGTTACAGTTTAAGTTAAGTTTGTTTTTGCCAAGTGAATAACTAAAGAATTCTCTGTGAGGGGTTATTCAGTTCTGTACCTGGAAGTTTAGGATGAATGAGGAATGGTATCTCTCTCTCTGGTCTCGATATTCCAGGCTGCCTGCGAGGGCTACCCAGAAACGCCGGTGCTGGATTCTCGGCAGGAGAAAGCAGCGCGTCTCAGCGCGTCAGGAAGGCGGGGCTGCTGCCAGCGGGGTCTGCTCTGCTCTTGGCTTCGGCAAGTATGGCTGCTCCGTCTCGTCACCACGCGTGTGTTTGCATATGGCAAGATCGGTAATATTTATACCTTTAAGGTGCCGGGATTGACGTAAGCATGGACATAGATACGTCAATAAAGATGTCATACGATTTGCTCGTTAGCACATTCTTTTACTAAAGTTCTCGGTGAAATCAAAACAATGGCCGCAGGGTTTTGCCCAGGTTGTCATAGGTTTGATTTGTTATGAGAACTCCGTATGCCTTATCAGGGGCTGGAGGAATATCGCTTGTCTAATTAGATCGCAAGCGTTATGACCTAATCAGATAACACGTTCCTGTGCCGTAGTGTGACTGCGTCAGATAACGGTATCTGCATCATGGGGGTTTTCTGCCTCATGGGCTGACTGCTAGTTAACTTGTTGGTTTGTTTAACTAAAATAGGGTCAGGAATAGGGGGATCGATTCAGAACCGATAGGAATACATGACACCCACTCCACGCTAACTATGGACATATTTACTAATCTAGGCATAGTATAACATAGTACAACATACTATAGAGTAGTGTGTATACCTTACCACCCCAAAATACAGAAATGCATTCGAAATTTTCAAATATACTGAAAAAAATTTTGCAGACATATATATATGGTATGCACTCAAGCTGTAGAAAAATGCCAAAGTAACTGCATTTGTATACATTATTGCTTATTTGGTATATGAGAATTACACATGAAATGGTTTCTGACAGAAAAAAGTTTCGAGACCATTCCATCACAGAATAAAATATCTTTATGAACATGCCAGCGGGCAGCTAATGTCTATAAGTTATCTAAAATTTAGAAACCTTAGTTCTCTAAGAATAGTTCTTACTTTAAGCAGAAGATAGTGTCCCGAAAAATATGCAAAAATATTTGGGGCTGCTGGAAAAACTGCTGTCCGTGAACTGGAGCGAAAAATGTTCATGTGACTTTATTTTTAAAGTTGAAGGCCGAATTCAGGGAACGCCGTGTGCGAGCTTGCTCAAAAATCTCTATTTCTGTTCGGGTGAGAACATCATATCATTTAGGCTTTCGAAAAAACTGTCAACAGCTTCCTGGGAAAGTTCCACTAACTCGGAAATAGGTGTGATCATGCATTCTTGCGCATGATTGTCTCCATTGACATTCTGATTTGCATTACTGACAGAAGGTCGTACCTGTTCGATGCTGCTTTCATCTTGAACTTCACTACCCATCAATCGTAGTGGTGAAGCTTCCACGAATGCCGTCATCAGGATTGGTAGCCTTTGAGGGCAGCACAAAGCATGAACCTTAATTGGGCTCAACAATGTTTCTGCATCCATCGGCGCATCCGATTGTAGCGTCAGACAGGTGTCTAACACGCATTCTTCTCCGCATAGCAGACACCTCAATACAGGTAAAACACATCTTTGCCACATTGGTCGAAATGATAGAAACCAAGTCATGTTCAGGTCTCTAAGCCGGGAGAGTCCCAGGATTTTTGATATCCGGTCCCGGTATCCAATGGCTAGGATTGTTTCTTCCCTTGTCGCAAGAGTTTTGTCTGTGACATGGGTTGCCATAACGAAAAATTAGGACTAAGAATAGGATTCCTGCAATTAGTCCCAGGATCAGGGGAAGTCCGCCAAAAATCGAATGGACGAAATCTGGAAAAATACCCAGTATGGCTTTGAATGGTGTTAATGCCATCGAAAATACTGTCTTAAATACTCCTGAGATCCCATTGGTATCAGAAATATTTAAGATTTCACTTAGGATTTCCGCAAAATGTACGGGGGAATTAGTTGATAATAATGTATGTATCTCTGCAGTCGTCCTTGCGACTTGTAGATCATACGTTTCTTTTGATGACGAGAGCCTGGTAGGCGTCTGAAGAAGGACTGTTTTCATTCTGCTTAAAGTATCTATTCGAATAGAAGTAATTTTCAAATCGGGCCATGCCCTTGCCTCCCTGTCTGGGAAGGAGCTGGGGAACAATGTGCGTCCACAGCACTTGACCTTCGCAGTAGTAGTCACTAGATAAGGAGTCCCGGGCATAAGACTACAACATCTGCGGTCTACAATAAGAATGTAACTCCCATTATAGAGTCTTTGAAAGAATGGTTCTATTTCTGTTGCAGGTGCGCCTTGCTGGTGACATGAAAGGTTGTATGAATTCCCTTCACAGGCTCCATGCAAACTAATTCCGTTACACAGAAGCGTGCCGCTTAGTGACATCGCAGAATTGTTGCCACTAAGAAACACTTTCTGGCCTTTATTACTGACACATGCATGTGAATAGGGCAGGTTCCATGTTGTTTTAAGGTACCCCTTTCCCAATTTCTCGTACATGCCAGCCTGTATATATTTTTGGCAGTATTGAAACCTGAAGGTTGAGATTGGAATATTTATGATTCCGTGTATTATCCATTCACTGACAGGTCGTTCTGACATTGTCATTGGTAATCTTTCTAGTTTTTCTATGCTCAAGATTGTATAATCAGCACCCTTTTGCGCCATACCGATTTGTCTATCAGTAAGGTTAAAGATTTGGAATAGTGACGTTGTGTTGATTAGACGCCAAGGCACATAGCCTGAACGCAGATTTTGTAACGTCCAGCCAAGCTGTACAATAGAACGCAATTGTGACTGACCATGTTGTAATAACAGTAAGTCTTGCGATAATATATCGATTGCTGAAGACACAATGCTGTCCAATGAAAAAATTCTGGAGGACAGAGTCATTAACCCATTGTCCACTACAGAAAGTGATTTTTCCAAATTGATACGGTCAATTTCCCGTATTCTCTCTGCTGTTTCAATTTGAGTAACCTTCCAGGCCTCATTGTATGCTGCATATACAGAGGCTGCTATGAAACGCTTTTGACGCTGTTTGCGTGGTCCCAAAGTGAAATCACGCAAGTCAGCACCATCAGTAAGTAAAGTTAGGTGTTGCTTAATTTCAGGCAGTGTGGAAGTTTGTAGCCATTGAAGGCATAAATTGCCCACACTGTAGGTTGTTATTATCCCTGGGTGATGTCTTTGGGGATATCTAGGGTCTGGCCTGGTCATTTTGAAACCTTGTGTTTTGTTCAGGAATCTGTCTTGACAGTTATTAGTATCTGTGGGCCAGATCAACCACTGTTTCCAATCAGGATGTGTTCTGTTTTGGTTTAATATATGGTTTACGTCTATCTCTTCATCTGTATCAGAGTTATTGCTAAACATTATTGGCTTTGGAATAGACGCTTTATTTAAATCTTTGATTTTGGCTAAGCCAAGACAGGTGGTTTGTTGAACAGTGTCATTTAAAAATATCATTTGTTCTGGGATCATGCAGGCTCTAAACAAAGCTTCTATACCCTGTACTTGCCATTCTTTTGTACCCCAAACACTTTTCAATTCAACATTTTTGTCCCAATAATCAAAACCAAAAGTATTCATTTGTTCGAAAAATGAGTCTGAATATAACAATTTTGTGTTGGTTATCATGGTTTTTGTTCCTGTCTTGTTTGACAATTTAAAATAAAATGCTTCAGCATTACTTGTGTTAAAACCTGAAAAGTATGAATATTTGTCATAAACGGTTCTTGAGCTCCCTTTTGGAGGTGTTGCACAATGTTCCCATTGATTATAATTTAAAACATTTCTAGGTTGTGCAGATCTATGTAGAAAGTGGTTACCATAGTGGTTATAGCAATACATACTGTCATAATTTGTAGAACCTTGCAAATAATCATGTTTGGTAAATTTAGCAGACATTATTAAGTCAGACATCATGTTATTAATGCTTTCGAAGTCCCAATCATCAGCAAATGAGTTTGGTTTTGCAAAGTCACTCAAGGAGATCTTAATTTGGTGTGGATATTTCAGGATCTCGACCGGACCATAAATTTCATAGTCAGTGTTGTCCCAGGCTACCCCACCAGGTATTGGATTGGCTGTGAAGTTGGCTGAAGAAAGTTCTCTTTTCTCGACGTGTGAAGATGTGTGTGGTTTGAGGATCAAGTTGATTTTCTGACTTGCTGTGTCCATTTTAGCATATTTTCCCTCAATGAAGCGTCCCAAAGTAAGTACCATGATGAGCCAAAGTATGAGGATAAATGCACCAAAACCCACCCAAAATTCAATCCATGGAGAAATCAGATATGTTTCTTTCAGTTGTTTCAAAAGTTCCTTAGCTTTGTCTTTAAAGGTTTTTGATGATGGCTGTGTCTTTGATTCGCTGAAGCCCTCAGAGGAATCATCGAAGTTAATGAAGTAGCCGGATGCAGATCTGTCAATTGTTCCAATTGGTTCAGGATTTTTGTTTCTTGCATTGTCACTTGGTACTTCATTATAGATTGGTGTGTCTCTGCTAAATGTTTTTATTTGGGTTTTCAGAGGTCTGAGTTCTATTGCATTGTTGCATAGTCCTTGTTGTTCTTCTGTAGGCGTTTCGAATGTGATGAACCTCTTCGTTAGGACCTCTGTACTGGTAGCAAACCTTGGTGTTCTACTACTTATGGGGAGTCCACTTGGCCTACTGTTTGTTATCGGCCACATGTTGTGGTTTTACCAGGTCGATGGATACAACTCGGTTCTCCTTTTTACCAGCAAGTGGCGGTAGTACAACTGATCTTGTCCCGTTGACAGACAAGACAGGAACTGCTTTTCTGTAAGAAGGCCCAAATTCCTTCTTTACCGCGATCTTTTCCCTGACTAGATCCCCGACTTTTGGAATCCAGACAGGTCTTGCTGGGACAGGTGGTGGTTCTTCAGTGGTTGTTGGCTGTTGTTTCAACTTAATGTTGCTCAGGTCTTTTCTTGTTTTGTTTAAGTCCTGCAAAATAGCCAAACGGTCTTTGATATCAAAGGTTTTTTCTTTCACCACTGAAGTCTGACTATCAATGTCAGAGATCATCATCCTAGTTCCAAATAATAATTCGTACGCACTGAATCCCTTCAGAGAATTTCTTGGCAAGTTATTGAGACTACGTTGGACACTTATTAGATGTTTGACCCACCCAGCTCCCGAACCTAATATCCTTTCCGTTATAGATTGCTTTATGCCTTGTTTTTTTCTTTACACCGTCCCGTACCCTCAGGAAGGAAGTGAGAAGATTCCCGCTGGACTGTGCTCATTTGACCATGTTTCCCCCCAGGCTGGAGGGCTTGAGTGAAAATAATAGTCAAACGTAGCATGCGCTTAGCGTATATGCCATTTAGACTCGCAAATCTTTGTATAACAGTCCGGACGTCAGCCGAGTGCTGGTGATTTACATTATAAGTGGAAACTAGCCTGTATATGTTAATCGCAAGCCATTCTTTTTACTGGTAATATTATCTGCCGTAATACGACGAGGTATCAAACTGTTTCTTTCCCCACTGCGATCTCTGTTGCAGTTTGGGCAGTTTTTTACAAACATGGTATGACGCAGGCTCATGCCTGGCCACCAGTACCGTGATTGTAATTCTTCCAAAGAATCTTTTAGTTTAAGGTGTCTGAGACCCTCGCCCATGTGTGCGTCTGCGATTAACAAGTTTCTCCTGTCCATGTTTGGAATCACCCTATCCCCCACTCCAGGGATTCGAGCAAAAGGGACGGAGTTTGCATCGATTATGTATGTATAATTGAGTGGATAGTTGATCGGTAACGCTGAGCAGTCGCCTTTTGATGACGTTTTCACTGCCAGCACTGTTTCACCGTCAATGTATTTTAATGTACGCTTTTTTCGATCTACGGGAGCCGATTTAGTGGCTGCCGCTGCGGCTGTTTCAGCCAATGAATTCCCTACAACGTGAACGCCATCACGCTGATGACTCAGTGAGTGAGTCACGTGAGTCTTTGGTAGTTCTTTTTGTAAAAGAGCTATTTGTCCCCAGAGCAGTTTCTGCTTTATTGGTGCGTCTGTGTCATCTTTGTAACCGTTTTGAATCCATGTCTGCAAATCCTTGTTGTATGATTTGACGCAGTAATATGAATCGAACACTATAAGTGTTGGGAATTCGCGATCCGCATTATCTAGCGCCATTTTTAATGCTATTATTTCAGTTTGTTGTTCTGAATTAGTTTCTACTGAGTGTGATTTTGTTAATAGAGGTTTTAGTTTACCTCCGCGCCACACTTCTTTTGTAATCTCACATGTGGGGTTGTATGCCTGTTCTCCCCAAACGGAGGGTTGAGCATGTCCGTCTGTATAGATTACACAGGCGTAATGTCGTAGAGGCAGAATGTCGATTGGCAGAGGATATGTTTTTTCATATTCTAGATTTTTTAATTCTTCTAGTTCTGGATCAAAGTAGTAGTACACTTTGTCCGTTGTGATTGAATTCACCCATTGTATCCATTCCGGATTCAATGCTGTTGTTGGTAAATTACACGGTGTTGTTAGTGCCTCAAAGGCCGATTTTGCTGTTCTGACTGTGATATGTCTACCGTCTGCTTGATCTCTTTCTCTAGCTATTGCGGTTTGAACTGCATGAACAATTTTTTCTTTGTTGCTGAATTTCTGTTCAGCCTCTGTGTACAAGTGTGATTTAAATGCAATTGGTATTTGATTTGAGAAGGCAGGCATAATTACTTCTTCGCCATGAGGGCACTCCCTGACAAACTCTGGTGGCCAGTCTTTTTCAGCTGCTAGAAGGATATCATAGCCCTTGGAGAGATTATCCCAAAAGAGTCCCCTTATTTCCCTCTATACGTAATGTTATCTCGTATATCTTGTGGGGTTTGCTAACCCTGGTGTCTGCAGTTTCCACTTGAAGATATTCATTCATGTCCACTGTCTCCAGATGATTCATAAGGACTTTGCGAGCTATGCTCACTTCTGCTGCACTGTCTAGCATTGTCTGAGCCCACTCTCCGTTTTTCAGTTGTGTCCTCAGTATTCTCGGCATTGTTAACTACCTTGATACTGGCTACCTTCTTTTTTGGAAATTGCAATTTCTTTTTTAGTTGAGCAGGTTCCTTGTCTTTGGACTTGGCGTGCTCTTCTCTTTGCTCTGATCGTCCTCTTCTTTCCGATTTCTGCAAGGAAGTCTGAAAAGATTGAGAGGGACGTGTATCAATGTCTTGATATCTATCAGGCTTTTTTATATTATCCCTATTTCTAAGGTTATATCTTTTCCCAGAGGGGTCACTCTGGGGTGACCTGTGTCTCTGGTTCGGAGATTTCTCCCTTCGCCTAGGAGACCTTCCTCTGGACTGGAATTTCTTTTCTTTAGGATTGGATTGTTTGTTTCCATCCCAGTTCTTTTTTGGTGAATTATTATTAAAAAATATTTTTTCTGGACTTTCAGTCAGTTGCGGTTTTACTGGTATTCCACCTAAACTATCTCTACCTAGTTCCTCATAGGATTTTTCTATGATTCTGGCAATTTCAGCTGGTTGGTCTGCTATATCTGTCTCTTTTAACCTCTGGCGGATCGCCACGTTTGCTGCTTCACCTTTTATGTTGGCTAATAATATAGCCGAGACCTGCTTGAAGTCTTTCAGTAATTTCATACCAAGAGTTAAAGCAGGTTCTGGACCGTATTCGTCTTGAATTTGTTTTAGCACATCTGGTATTACCGAAATGGATGGAACACCGTGCGTTTTTGTGTAGATGGAAGCAAAGACTGTACCCCAAGTGTCACAGTCCTCAATGTGTGGTGCGATTCCCATTGGAAGACACATAGTCAGAATCCTGTGTTTTTCTAATGGGGTGGTGTCAGGAAACACCGCCTCTATTTGGGTAATTTTCTGTGCCAACCAGAATGGTATTTGTTCCCGTTTAGCCGGTACTTTACCTAGGCAGGACTGGATGTTCTGTGGTGTAATTTTATTTGTGTTCCCTTGTTGAGGGGTCAGCTGTGGAAGTTTAATCGCTGGCTGAATTGTTGATGTCCGCATCACATACTGAACTAATTGTCTATGAATTTTTATTAATTGTTTTAGCTGTGTTAACAGCTCTGCTGCAGACATCCCATTGATGTCTGGATGTGGTGTGTATCCGGCTAGGACCGGCCACGTTGCTCCTGGTCTACCTAAAGGACCGAGCCTGGTGATGTGATTATTATGTTTTAGGGCGCCATCAAATAAGAGCAAATGCTCTTGGAATTTGAGTGGTACTTCCACCTCCTCGAAAGGAGTGTACTCATTAGTAGGTTCCTCTATTTTGTTATAGTGGAAGTACTTTGTTACAGCATTAGCTGCTGGAAAATGTATCCATGAATAATATACCTCTGTCTGCCGATATTCGTGTGCCTCAATTACGAATATGACTGTGCCACCTCTAGGTGTCAGTCCATTTTCTATAAGTTTTAAGGTTATAGATTTTCTTTTAATGACCGGGATGAGTATTATCTCCGGGTCTGCATTTTGTAGTGCAGTATCAGCTTCTGCTATGTCAGCTGCTAATCTAACTGCCTCTCTTTCTTCTTCATTTTCTGACATTTTACTGTCCTGAAGGTTATTTTGTTTGCAGATCAGGTTTCTTATGGAACAAAGGTTAGATGCACAATATTTTGGAACTGTTTATCCTTCAACGTTGACTATACCAAGAACCATACATAGGAGTTCCCTCCTGCGAGGTCTGGCGGATATAACCTTTCACCCACTCCAGACGTCTTTGGAGTATGTGGGAAAAGGGGTCTGAGTGAGAAAGCACGACTGAGTTACTCTAAATGTCTTACGTTAGTTTTATCGCCCTTTCCAAACGCGTTGGGCGCCATGTAGTGTAGTTCCTATCTTCCCAATAGGCTCTGCGCATTGGAATAATACCTACAGCAGTAAAGGCCTAGGCCAGACGTTAACTAGGTCTACTACTGTCGATACTAGACTTAAAGTTTTGGGTTTGCCAGCGTAGCTCAGAGTTCGCTAGAAACTTTCTCGAATGTTCAAGGAGGAATTAACTTCCCTGATTAGACAAGAAGGGATTTAGTTTCTGACAACCATAGAACATGACAACTTTGCTCTCCCCTAATCAAGAGTCAATCTCGAGAGTCGTTTGAACAAAAGGCAATTTATTTTACTCAGTCAGTACGTGCATTCTTAGTCTCATCAGAATGTAGAGAAAAGGAAGAGACGGGCGTGTTCAATAAAAAGGTGTTATTTATTGATCAGTCTCTTTTCTCATACAAGAGAAATGGATCGATATTATTGCAATACTTATAGCTAAGTAAAGTGCATACATTAAAAGCAATAGGATAAAGTAATACTGTAAAAACATTGATATGGTTTCTAAGCCATATGATGTTTAAAATGAATAAAATATATTTACATACACATATACATTTGACTAAACGTACTCAACTGGTGTTTCTAGATACGCCTACCCCGTGTACCTGACCTAAGCCTAATACGTGGGCGGGAATAAAAAGTTACAGTTTAAGTTAAGTTTGTTTTTGCCAAGTGAATAACTAAAGAATTCTCTGTGAGGGGTTATTCAGTTCTGTACCTGGAAGTTTAGGATGAATGAGGAATGGTATCTCTCTCTCTGGTCTCGATATTCCAGGCTGCCTGCGAGGGCTACCCAGAAACGCCGGTGCTGGATTCTCGGCAGGAGAAAGCAGCGCGTTTCAGCGCGTCAGGAAGGCGGGGCTGCTGCCAGCGGGGTCTGCTCTGCTCTTGGCTTCGGCAAGTATGGCTGCTCCGTCTCGTCACCACGCGTGTGTTTGCATATGGCAAGATCGGTAATATTTATACCTTTAAGGTGCCGGGATTGACGTAAGGACGGACATAGATACGTCAATAAAGATGTCATACGATTTGCTCGTTAGCACATTCTTTTACTAAAGTTCTCGGTGAAATCAAAACAATGGCCGCAGGGTTTTGCCCAGGTTGTCATAGGTTTGATTTGTTATGAGAACTCCGTATGCCTTATCAGGGGCTGGAGGAATATCGCTTGTCTAATTAGATCGCAAGCGTTATGACCTAATCAGATAACACGTTCCTGTGCCGTAGTGTGACTGCGTCAGATAACGGTATCTGCATCATGGGGGTTTTCTGCCTCATGGGCTGACTGCTAGTTAACTTGTTGGTTTGTTTAACTAAAATAGGGTCAGGAATAGGGGGATCGATTCAGAACCGATAGGAATACATGACAATGTTTGCCAAACAGCAGACCACACTTTCCATAAAACTACTCGTCCACAAATGAGAGTGACTAAGTACGGTGAACGAGCAAGGGAAACAACCTTTACCGTGCAACTTTTACAACGCACTACCATTACAATGAAACTTTTACAACGCAAGATCCATTACATCGCATGCCATTACAACGCAACCATTACATCGCATGACACTACAACGCATACCATTACAACGCATGTTATTACAACGCAGTCATTACAACGCATACCATTACAACGCATACCAACACAACGCATAGCACCCTTACACTATCCAAAACTTACCCTACTGTTGCACCCCCTGGAGTTAGAATAGTAATTTTTACCCCTATACTATCCAATACTTACCATACATGCAATGTAATGGTATGCGTTGTAATGGTATGCGTTGTAAAGGTAGTATGCATTGTAATGGAATGCGTTGTAAAGGTAATTTTTAGACAATTCGTTGTTATGGCATGCATTGTAATGGAATGCGTTGTAAAAGATGTTGCGTTGTAAAAAATGCGTTGAAAAGGCATGCTTTGTAAAAGTATGCGTTGTAACGCCATACATCCACGAGTAAATACATTGGGATACTTAAATGGCTGTTCACGTCAAGCAAGAAGCTATTAAAAATCCAGCGACGCAAAAGGTGTTTCGAAATTGCCCGTCATATAACACAGCTCCAGTATGAAAAACAAACATAATGCGGCTCAGATGATTTTTCTACTTAAACAACAGTTCCTACAATGCAACAGTAAGGCTAAGTCACGTGAGTTATCCAACCGGAAAGTGGCGTTGATAAGCCATACCCAGAAGATGGCGTTTCACAAAAAAGATGGTCGGATGCAGAACCTTGAGCAGCCATAGCCAGCATAAATAGGAGGTAGGAGACGGTAGCGGGAACCGCCGAAGAGGCATTGACTAGACTGCAGTTTAAAAAGGTACGAGTCTGTGTGTAAGTTAAGCGGCAACATACCATTAAGTATTTTCTGAACCAAAGGTAAAATAAATTGGACATAGAGGTAATTGGCACATAGAGAGGGGAGTTAAATTTTTTGTACTCTTTGACACATGATTTTTTAAAAGATTTTTATTTAGACACAAAACAGTTATTCTAGAAATAACAGAAGCCTGAGGAGAGTTTTTGGAGTGAGATTGGAACTCGAAACGCGTCAATGAAATGAAAGTTTCGCAAGTTTTGTGAAATCATATTGTGGCAACTGGTGCTTCATAGCATATTTGTGTTTTATACGTTTATGTGTATGTTTTGTACTTTATTGACATTTGATTTGGTCAGGAAATGTCTTGTCACTTGCTTTTAATGTTTATCCTGATCTTGCTATCTTTTCGAAAGATCTGAACAAAGTTAAAATTTGATAAAATAAATCAAAAGTTAATTGAAAACTAGATCCATGCAAGACATATTGCTGGATTCCGTTCGTTGCACCTGCTTAAATAAAATACAGGTGCACAAAAGAGTAGTTGGGTATTTCCTCATTGTTGTTATTGCTGGTGCATTTAGGGCATGAATTTAAGGGCATATTATCAAGGCGGGCGATATGAAATTATCGCCGCTTTAGCGGCCGTTTTCGGGCGTAAAGCAGCAATAATTTCATCGCCTTATTACCACGCTGTCGCTAACAGCAGTTAGGGACAGTTTGTAGGCGATAACGAGTGGTCTGGGGCTGAGGTTCCGCGAATCCTGAACCCGTTTCATAAAAGTCATGGTTTCGTTACAAATTTGATATTAACGAACCGTAACTAGTTAGTGCGGCAAGTATGAGTGCTTTCATCATGTTAGACCGATGGATTCACTACGTATTTAGGGATTTCGTTCTAAACCCTTGGGTTCCATTTTGTGTATGGCAGCCATTTTTGTGATTGCCCTCACATAGGCCGATGACTGTGGCTGAACTAGTCTTTTTAAGGACATGTACACCTTAGCTCCAGTTCGTGCTGACTCCTGTTTGACCTGAGTGAACTGACCCTGTTGCCTGAAGCTGACCTTTTTAACCAGTGCCTGCCCTTTAGCTGATCAAGATTGAGGATCAAAAGCAGAAGACATCGTAAAGTTCTATTGCACACAAATATGCCTTATCCTACTCTCACATGTTTCTGCTCCTTTCTTTATGGTCAATTTATGATTGGGTTGTGGCCTTTTTTATTAAGGGTTCGTTCGACCTGTCTAAAGAAGAATGTTGGGTTTGACCGATGATTGATCATGGGCTGGGCAACTGAAAAGTGGGTTTTACTGTCATGCGATACCTTTGGTGTGAATACATGTGATTGGACAGTTTGTAAATATTAAGTATTAGTCTGGAATGTGATTTTTGGCATAAAAAGGGACGACTTGCTGTGTAGAATTGAGCAGTCTCCTGAGAACTCGTACCGTGATGATTTCTAGGACTTCTGTTACTGGCTGCAGCCAATAAATTTGATCTTTGACGCCACCAAGAAGTATCCTGTGTCTCTGTATTCTAAGACAGGTGAACCCGAAGACTTTGGACGTGCCCCTGGCGCCGCTGGGTTCTAAAACCCGGTTCTTCAGTTGGCGCCCAACGTAGGGCGACTTCAGCGATACCGGTCCAAGCCTGAGGTTCGTGAGGAGCTTCGTGAGGAAATTCTGGAGGACGGCCACCACTTCATCGACCCCGGCATGTCGAATGTGGACTGAAGGTCTTTTCTGCGAGGCTTCCCGCTTTCCTGACAGCTACGAAGGACTGCTGCCCTGACTGTCGCCCTGTCTTGGACCCATTTGTGATGCTTTGTACGGCGAGACGATAGACGGGTCTTCTGGTGGCCTGACTGATACCTCAGTTAAGTATAAGTGGGTCGCTCCCAGTCCTTAGTTTTTGGTCCTTTGGTTCTTAGATTGTTTGGTCCTTAGTTTTGATTTGAAAATTTCAATTTCCAAAGCCGAGGGTCTCGTATATTTAGGAGTGTATCGGTAGAGATAATCCCTTAAAGTTTGAAGCTCGATTAGTGAGCGAAGATGCCTAATCGTAGCAAATTTGGTACTTGGTTTGGTTGTGGTTGCAACAGGGATTCCCGATTGGAGGATTCGTGTCGATTCCTCCGGTTGGAACTCCAACTTATGAGCTCTATTCTAAACACGGCGTGGGCCCCATTACGTTCAATGAAGTATGGGTCCACTACACTAGAAAAGATGGTGTCTTACAATGGCCTGAACATGGTAGCTTTAATACAGAGATTTTAGACAATTTAGAAACTAAATTATTTAGGAAAATAGCCCGGCCGGCAATGTTTGACTCCTTTCGCCTTTGGCGTAAAGAAGCCAGACAACGAGAAATTAAACAAGCTAAAAGAGATAAAAGAGAAAAGGATGTATCAATAATGCAAGCTGTGTGGTACTGAAATTCTGCACCCGTGTTATAAAAGTCGTCGTATCATGACGATCTTGGTAACATCATAACGAATTTGACGAGTGTAAGGTGTGTGAGTATTTTCGTCACGATTGAGTGACAAGATCACCATGAGATCAAAGATTCCGTTCTGAACCCCCAGGTTCCATTTCCTGTACGGCAGCCATTTTGTGGTTGCCCTCACATAGGCCGATGACTAAGGCCAACCGAGTCCTTGGACACGTACACCTTTACCTGACTTCTGTGTGACCTGGGCAAGCTGACTCCGTTGCCCGAAGCCAAACCTGCTCAGCCTGTTTCTTTCCCAGTGGCCGATCGAGATTAGGGATCAAGCCACAACATGCCATAAACCCTTTATTGTACACAACTATGTCTAATCTTTCTCACACCTGTCTCTGTCCCTTTCTTTATGGCCTGCTTTACGATGAGGAGGTGCCCGTTTTTATTAGGGGTCCGTCCGATTATCTGATGAAAAGTGTTGGGCCTTGCCGGGTAATTGACTGTGGGCTGGACAAACTGAAATATGGGCTTGTCATCATGATTCTGCTTTTTCTTTGTCGTGAAAATATGTGAATGGTCAACTGTAAATAAGGAATGTTTGCCTGAAGCATATTATTTGGTATAAAAGGGACGACTTGCTTTGTAAGAATTGAGCGGTCTCCTGAGAACATACACTGTGTTGTACTTCTAGGATACCTGTTACTGGTTGCAGCCAATAAATTTGATCTTTGACGTCACCAAGAAGTTTCTGCGTTTCTGTCGTCTGAGACAGGAGAATCCGAAGTCTTTGGGTGTGTCCCCTGGCACCGCTGGGTTCTAAATAACCCGGTACTTCATTTGGCGCCAAACATGGGACGATTTCAGCTGTACCGGGCCAAGCCCAAGGTTCGTGAGGAGCTTTGTGTGAAAATTCTGGAGGAAGGCCAACCACTTCATCGACCCCTGTATGTTGTCGTGGTCCGAAAGTCTTTGCTGCGAGGTTCCCCGCTTTCTGACGGCTACGAAGGACTGCTGCCCTGACTATCGCCCTGTCTTGGACCCTTTGACGATTTGTAGAGCGAGACCAATCAATCAATCAATCAAAGCATTTGTATAGCGCACTTCTCACCCGGAGGGTCTCATGGCGCTGGGGGAGGGGGGGTCCGCTACTGCTCGAACAGCCAGGTCTTGAGCTGCTTCCTGAAGACGAGGTGGTCCTGGGTCAGGCGGAGGTGGGTCAGGAGGGAGTTCCAAGTCTTGGCGGTGGGGTAGGAGAAGGACCTTCGGATGCGGGGGACGGCAGCGAGGGTGTGGCCGGTCGATCGAAGCTGGCGTTTGGGAGCGTAGAAGTTGAGGCAGTTGTTGAGGTATCCTGGGCCTTGGTTGTGCAGGGCTTTGTGTGCGTGGGTGAGGAGACGGAAGGTGATTCTCTTGTTGAACGGGAGCCAGTGCAGGTCTCTCAGGTGTCCGGAGATGTGGTTGCGACGGGGGATGTCCAGGATGAGTCGTGCTGAGGCGTTCTGGATCCGCTGGATTCTCTTCTGGAGTTTGGCGGTGGTTCCGGCGTAGAGGGCGTTGCCGTAGTCCAGTCGGCTGGTGACGAGGGCCTGGGTGACCGTCTTCCTGGTCTCGGTGGGGATCCACCGGAAGATCTTGCGTAGCATGCGTAGGATGTTGAAGCACGACGAGGAGACGGCGTTGACTTGTCTGGTCATGGAGAGGGAGGAGTCCAGGATGAAGCCCAGGTTGCGTGGGTGGTCTGTTGGTTTGGGTGCGCTGCCTAGGGCGGGGGGCCACCAGGAGTCGTCCCAGGCGGAGGGTGAGGATCCCAGGATGAGGACTTCCATCTTGCCCGAGTTCAGTTTCAGGCGGCTGTTCTTCATCCATTTGGCTACCTCTTTCATCCCTTCGTGTAGGTTGGCTCTGGCGGTGGCGGGGTCGTTTGTGAGGGAGAGGATCAACTGGGTGTCGTCGGCGTAGGAGATGATGTTGAGGTTGTGCTGGCGTGCGATGGCTGCGAGGGGGCTCATGTAGATGTTGAAGAGGGTTGGGCTGAGCGAGGAGCCTTGAGGAACGCCGCAGATGACTTCGGTGGCTTCTGATCTGAACGAGGGGAGGCGGACTCTCTGTGTCCTTCCGGCGAGGAAGGAGGTGATCCACTCCAGTGCCTTCTCCTGGATTCCGACATTGCTGAGGCGCTGTACTAGGGTACGGTGGCAGACAGTGTCGAAGGCCGCGGAGAGGTCTAGGAGGATGAGGGCCGCTGTTTCTCCGTTGTAGAGCAGAGCTCGGATGTCATTGGTTGCTGCGATCAGGGCGGTCTCGGTGCTGTGGTTGGCCCGGAAGCCGGACTGCGAGAGGTCGAGGGATCCGTTCGTCTCGAGGAAGGCGGCCAGCTGCTTGTTGACGGTCTTCTTGATGACTTTTGCGGGAAATGGGAGCAGTGAGATGGGTCGGTAGTTCTTGAGGTCGGTGGGGTCAGCTGATGGCTTCTTTAGTAGGGCGCTGAGTTCGGCGTGCTTCCAGCTCTCCGGGAAGGTAGCGGTGTTGAAGGAGGTGTTGATGATATCCCGCAGGTGGGGGTGCGATGACAGCGTTGGCCTTGTTGAAGGCGTGGTGAGGGCAAGGGTCGGTCGGAGATCCGGAGTGGATGGAGTTCATCGTGCGGATGGTGTCTTCGGTGCTGATAAGGGGTCCTGGCGCGGAGGGTGGTGGTGGGGGGCGGTGGTTCGGTCGTGGCGTGCATCGGTTGAGTGCTGAAGCTGTTGTGTATGTCCGCGATCTTGTTGTGGAAGTAGGAGGCGAGGGAGTTGCAGAGGTCTTGCGAAGGGGTGATGTCGATAGACGAGTCTTCTGGTGACGTCATCGATACCTCAGTGAAGTATGAGTAGAGCATCTCCCAGTCCTTAGTTTTTGGGTATCCCCATGGGATCTTTGATTTGGAACTTGCAAGTACCAAAGCCAAGGGACTTGTGTATTCAGGGGACTATCGTTTTGATATTCCTTTGAAGTTTGAAGCTAGACTAGTGAGCGAAGATGCCTGGTCTTAGCAGACTTGGAAATTTGTTTTGTTGTGGTCGAAATAGGGATTCCCGATTGGAGGACTCGTGTCCGGTTCCTCAGATTGGAACTCCAACCTATGAACTCTATGTGAAGCATGGCGTGGGCCCCATCACATATAATGAAGTGTGGATCCGATACACCAGAAATGACGGTGTCCTCAAATGGCCCCAATATGGTAGTTTTGACACGGAAATCTTAGATAATCTAGAGGTTAGCCTTTTTAAGAAGAAAGCCCGGCCGGCAATGTTTGACTCTTTCCGCCTATGGCAAAAGGAAGCCAAACAGAAAGAAATTAAATTAGCAAAGAGAAATAAAAGAAAGAAGGGTATTTCGATAATGCAAGCTGCTATACAGTTTAAAGATAATGAAGAAGAACAAGCGAGTGAGCAGTTGCATAGGCAACGTAAAATGGCAGTTGATAAATGCTATCCAGTTTTGCCGCCTCTTCAGCGGGATGCAGCAAAGGAACTTGAGAAAGATCCTTTAATGTCGCATTTGTTGAGCTCGCCACCCCCTTATGCGCAGAGTGCTACAGCACCTCCGCAACCTTTAGCGGCGCAACCTCTGGTTGCTTTGCCTCTTGCTATTGCACAGCCACCAGCTCCTCTTCAGCTGGCTCCTACTCCTCTGGTGCAGCCTTCTCAAGGGCTGCTGACTTTGCTACCTGCTCCGTCTTTTCTTCCTACGACTTTTTCGCCTGTTCTCGCTGCCTCTTCTGTTTCTGCTCCTACATTAGCTTCCTCTCAATCAGCTTTATCTCCTGTTCTGTCAACTTCCCCTTCTGTACGACAGAGAATGACGGATACTGTTACTAGTCTTTTGTCTCCTTTCTTTGGGTCATTAACCACGACCCCTGTTTCAGAGCGTAAACAGTTACGTAACCAATTGCCTGATTCTAAAGAGATGGAAGTATTGGATCATTTGGCGCATAAATGGGTTACTGATCCTATAAGATATGAGTTAGAATCTGTTATGGATGTCTTCCGTCAATGGGAAGCACCGAAGCAGAGATATGTTTTTGATAAAATGTGTGTTTTCCTTTGTGAAGAATTGGAGGATAATGATTTGGAACCCAATCCACCTGAGTTGTGCCGTGTACAGTTCGAGTTTGCAAAAGGCACGATTGTGGGTTCTGATGTTGAAAGAGCAGTTGCGACATTGTTGTCGTTTAGGAGTGAGGCTATTTCTCGGACATTGTTTGAGCCTGATCCCTCTGTTAGGAGAAAAGCGAGACAGTACCCAATGAGAGAGGTTCCTCCGGTGTGGAAGGAAGCAGTTCAAGCTGATGCCGTTAATAATATTGTAGCTGCAACGGCTCATTTTCAGCGTGTTTGGGTACATGTCCCGTGGAAACTTGCTGAAGTTTTGGCCCTTAAGCAGACTTTACCTGACCCCCGGAAAAATCCTGCGGGGTATTATAAGGAATTATCTCAGACTGCAGACTCATGTATTATGAATTTAGCTGATATAGACATGTTGTTTGGGAATGTTGTTCCACAGCCTTTGTGGGGATTGATTCGTCATATGGATCATGCGCAGGAGTTAGGTGACACATGGGCTAATATTAGTACTGCGAATGACAGACAAGTAGGCGGTGCTAAACCTGAGCCTTTAGTTGCAGAACTTCCTGGTAAGATCGTTACTTACATGAAGACTTTAATGCCTGCGATGCGTGTAAATTGGGATAAATTGTCTGCATGTAAGCAAAAGAAAGAGGAAACCGTGTCTGATTTCTTCACCAGGTTTGAAGAGACGTTTATCGACCACAGTGGTCAAGACATGAGTACAGAAGGTGGTCAACGGTTGTTCGTTGACAAGTTTGTGCACAATTTGCTTCCCGAGTTGTGTAAAAATTGAAAGATTCAGAGAGTTTGTGGGCCGTTTCCTCTTCAGCACAGATATTGGCTACTGCACAGTACTACGAAAATAGAGATAAGGACGAGAAGGATAGGGCAGACAAGAAAACTAAAGAGTTAAAGACGAAGGTTCTTTTACAGCAAGCGTATCCGCCCCGTAGTAGTCAGCGTGACTATCAGCAACCTCAGCAGTTTCAGCGCAATTCGCAAAGGTTCGAGCATCCTGAACAACGTTTTCCTGTAGGCCCTAATCAATGTGCATATTGCAAAGAAGAGGGCCATTTTAAAAGTAGCTGCCCTGTTTTGCTACAACGTGTGAATGGTGTTTCCAGCACAAGAGGTCGGGGTGTTCCACAAGCTCCTAGAGGTAGAGGACGTGGAGGTTTCCCCCAGAACGCACGTCCCTTTCCTCCACAAAATTCAATGAATAGTTTTGACCAGCAGAATAACGCATCTGGTAGGACGACTCAGTATTATGCTAATGACTACTACGCAGAAGGTGAAAATATGGAAGGTGGTGATTGCTTGGACAGCCATGGACAAAGAGAGGGAGTTGTTTCAGTTCCAGTAGATCAGAGTGGACCTTATGTTGAGGTGATCACATCAGGTGTGTCAGAGCCTTTTCTGTTGGATACTGGTGCTACAAAGAGTTCTATTATGCACTCTAAACTCCCTGGCGCACCTTTGTCTGGCGAGATGAACGTTTCAGTAGGTTTTTCTGGCACCCCGGTTAGGAACCCAATCTCTAGTCCTATGTCTCTTTCTGTTGGACCTTGTGAATTCGAAGCACCCCTTATTCTGACAACAGGTTGTGGTGAGAACTTGTTAGTATTGGATCTGTTGAAAAGATTGTATGCGACATTGTATTGTTCTCCTTCGGGAGTACAGCTTACACTGGGTAAGAAAGTGGTCTCCTCGATGTATTTGTCAAAGGATAAACTTCCGACAGAATTGTCGTCTCTTCCTGATATTCTTTGGGCTACTGGTCCTAATGACGTGGGTCTTTTGGAGATACCGCCATATGTTGTGACATTGAAAGCGAATGTTAAAATACCACGTATTCCCCAATACAAGATCTCGAGTGAAGGTGAAAGGGCATTGCTAGCGATCATTCATGACCTGATTGAGAAAGATGTAATTGAAGAAACGAGAGGTAATGTTTGCAATAGCCCTGTTTTGCCTGTCTTAAAACGCACTGACTCTTCTCAGCCACCCGTTTACAGATTTGTGATCGATTTTAGAGAGGTGAACAAAATCGTTGTACCACAATTTCCTGTTGTTCCTGATATCACTGCCTTACTGACCATGATTCCAGCTTCAGCCACATGGTTTTCGGTGATTGATTTGAAGAATGCTTTCTTAAGCATCCCGATTGCCGAGGAGAGTAGGGATATTTTCGGCTTCTCCTTAGGAGGTCGAAGCTTCCGGTTTAAGAGAGCACCTCAAGGCTATTGTGAGAGTCCATCAATATATAGTCAGGCTTTGAAGACACATCTTAATACGATTGTTTTACCTGATGGTGCTACTCTTATTCAGTACGTCGACGACTTACTAGTCGCTGCAGTTACTGAGGAAATTTATAAAGAAGCCACCTTGTCGTTGTTGCGTCATTTGTCTGATTTACATCATAAAGTGTCTCTCTCAAAATTACAGTATTGTCGACAAGAAGTGACCTACTTAGGTCATCTCTTATCGAAGGAGGGAAGAAGATTGACCCCAGAACGAATCAAGCGATTGCAAAGTTGAGTGTGCCAATTACACAGAGAGAAGTGCAAGCTTTCTTGGGTATCACGTCATATTGCAGACAATGGATACCAAATTTTTCCTTGCTGGCCAAACCTTTGGTGGCATTGACCTGTAAAGATACGACAAATCCCCTTCCGGGATCTAAGTATTGTCAGAAAAGTTTTTCTGATTTGCGTGATGCATTGTGTTCGGCTCCTGTGTTGGGTACCCCCGACTACAGTAAGCCCTTTACACTGTATGTCCATGAGAAAGAAGGTTGTGCGTTGTCAGTGCTGACACAGTCTTTTGGGGACAAACAGCGTCCATGTGCGTATTTTTCGTCAACTTTAGATCCGGTGGCTAGAGCGTTGCCGAGTTGCTTGAGAGCGACGGCGGCAGCAGCTGTTTCTACTCGGCAGTCTGCTGGTTTGGTAATGAATAATACATTGATTGTAATGGTTCCACATGCAGTGGACACTTTGCTAAACAGGACCAAGACACAGCACTTAACTAGTGCTCGATTGTCAGGTTATGAGTTAACACTTTTAGCGAGTCATGTGCACATAAAGAGATGCAACACGTTGAATCCAGCCACGTTGTTGCCAATTGTAGCAGAGACAGATGTTTCTGAACAGCATGATTGTTTTCTCAGGACAGAAGAAGAAACGAAAGGGAGAGTAGATCTTAAAGACACTCCTCTTGTGAAGTGTGATGGTACCTTATGGGTGGATGGTTCATGCTTCAAGCTTCCGAATGGTGATACGACTGCGGCATATGCTGTTACGACTTTGCATACGATTGTTAAAGCTGCACGTATCCCACATAATTCAGCTCAAGCAGCCGAATTGATTGCACTTACGAGAGCGTGTGTATTATCGAAAGGAATGAAAGTGAACATATATACTGACAGCCAGTATGCGTTTGGTGTGGCTCATAGTTTTGGACGATTGTGGAAAGAGCGTGGATTTCTGACTTCGCATGGAGCCAAGATACAGCATGGTCAGCTGGTGAATGAGCTTCTTGAGTCACTTACCTTGCCATTGCAAGTTGCAATTGTGAAATGTAGTGCACACAAGAAGGTTACTGACGACGTTGGTCGCGGTAATGCGTTTGCTGATGAAGTGGCGAAAGCAACAGCAAGAGATGTGATGAGTCGAATGTATGTGGCGGGCCCTGCAAGATGGATTGGTGACGTTGGAATGTGTGAAGATACAATAGAGAGTGTGAAGTCTATCCAAGCTGAAGCTACAGAGAAAGAATTGAGTGTGTGGAGAGAGTGTACGGGTAAATTGGATGCGAATGGTTGTTGGGTTGAGTTGTCAGAGCATCAGCGATGGTTGTTACCCGATGCGTATGTACTTGCAGTGGTTACGATGGCGCATGGAATGGCTCACATCAGTGTGAAAGGGATCTGTAAGTTGTTGGCTCCAGTATGGCAAAATGCTGGAATTCCAAAGTGTGCAGAAAATGTGGTTAAAAATTGTATGGTTTGTCTGAAATATAATCCTGGTAGGGGAACTCCAACTCCAGCTGGTCATTTTGCGCCTCCAACGTATCCGTTCGAGGTTTTGCAGCTAGATTTCATCCACATGGAGAGGTGCAACAACTTAAAATACATACTCGTTGTTGTTTGTGCCTTTTCGAGATGGGTAGAAGCATATCCCCTGAAAGATAACAATGCCATGTCCACAGCTAAAGCCCTTGTCAAAGAATTCTTCCCTAGATTCGGTTTGCCGAGAATGGTCTGGAGTGATAATGGGAGTGAATTTGTGGGTCAAGTGATGAAGAGAGTGTGTGAAGGGTTAGGAATCCGCCAAAAATTTCACGCTGCAAATCACCACCAATCAGCTGGACTAGTAGAGTGCTATAATGGCACGTTAAAACTGAAACTGCCAAGATACAAGCGAGCTCTGGTCTTAAATGGCCCGATGCTTTGCCCCTAGCACTTCTATCGACAAGAATGACTGTGCATTCACGAGTGGGACTTAGTCCGTATGAGATTGTGTTCGGTCGCCCGGCCAACATATGGGGAGTGCCGAGGCCGACGAAATTCAGCGAGATTAAACACCCTGTACTGCTCGATTACTTGTATGATTTGACGGCTAAATTGCGTGTTTTACACCAACAGGTTCACGATACACTGCCTCAGGCTTCCGAAGATCCAGGACATGTCATCGATCCTGGTTCATGGGTGTTAATCAGAAACTTCCAGCGGACAAAGAACGATCAGCCCTGCTGGATCGGCCCCTATTTGGTGCTTTTGTCCACGAGATCTGCAGTGCGAGTGCAAGGAAAGAAGAACTGGATCCACGGCGTACACTGTAAGAGGGTCCCTTTGCCTCTGCCATATGACCAGTGGGTCCAGGAGGGTATTGCAGATTCTGAAACTGAGACTGTGCCTCGTTTTCTGCCTTTCAGCGATGCACGTTTAATGTGGACAAATTCTGAGCGTGAAAACGACGATCTTTTGGAAGAAGCCGTGCCATCTTCAGTTCGATTGGACACTACTGAGCCCGACCTGTTGTTTCGTGATGAGACATTACCAGGGAAAGGCCGTTATAATCTGAGGCCGAGAACTATGGACAAACAAACAAATTCTTTTTCTTTGCTTTTTTGAAAGTGCAGCTCTCTCCTCTGAGAAACTATTTTGATTTTTGTTTTTCGAATCACCATCCGGCTTCAGCTGTAGGGTCGCGGGCGACAAGTCTTTGGAGTGCAAGCCGAAGACACAAGGTCGACGGTTCTGGTTGGTCCTTGGGAGTTCCCTGGACTGACAGGCGCATTCCTTAGCATGGAACACCCTACCTCCGCGAGCAGCAAGGTTAGAGGATGGAGTTTTTCGAGATGGAGAGACCTGCCAAAGAGATGAACTTTAAGGTCAAAATGTGTATAACGATGACCAGAAAACATTTTTTGATATTATGCATTTCCATGATGCTTAGTGTAATGATGTTTTTAATAGGATATGTTTTATTCTCTTTTCAAGTGACGTTTGGACCCACTACACAGCCCATACCTCCTTCTACTGTTTCCTCACATTCTTTTCACCCTCTACCTGAACATGAGTCTGTTAGAAGATTAGAGTTCGTCAATAACTCTTTTGGTCAGCTTTTGCACCAACACCAATTAGTAGTGAACACAACTAACTGTTGGGTGTGTGGTCTTATGCCTCATACTACTGATAAAGGTATTACCTACCTGATCCTGCCATTCAGCTACAATGGTTCTGTATGGGCATACAGAACGATGTTCATCTATGCTCGTGAAGTCCATCCCCTACGTTCTGTAAAAGATAGTCCAAAGAGTAGTGCTCTAGTTAAGGGTATAGTTGATATGATTAGAGGAACTACTTCCTTTGAGATTATCCCGAGAGATGAGACACTGGCATACATTGGATGGAATGTAACCGGGTATGGAGTTAGTCTGAGTGAGAAACAGCGTGCAAAAAGATCCTCCCCGATTTGGGTTGTACCCCATCAGGGTCACTACTGTCTGCAGGGTAATGGCAAGAATCCAAGAGCTCAGCTAGGGAAGAGTATCTGCAAAGAGACATATAGCTTTGTGTCCCAGACTTCCCCTTCGTTCTTAGCAGCTAAGGGTACCTATTTCATCTGCTATGATAGAGCATACACATGGTTGCCCCCTGATTTCTCTGGCACATGTTTTGTTTCATTCCT
The DNA here is from genome assembly GCF_964261635.1 of Lissotriton helveticus. Classification (NCBI taxonomy): domain Eukaryota; kingdom Metazoa; phylum Chordata; class Amphibia; order Caudata; family Salamandridae; genus Lissotriton; species Lissotriton helveticus. The sequence goes on along the minus strand of NC_136068.1, from coordinate 1,961,928,932 downwards.
GTTGCCTCCCACCTACACAGCTGTGGCAGATTACCACAAGACAAGGGTAGTTAGAGATGTCATCACTGAGGAAGATACTGCAGGACAAGAATTAGGAGATTTCTTGAAGGGTTTTCTGACATTTTGGGGACCTATGGTTAACAGCAGGAACATACGACAATTGACGAGGGTGGTCGAGTCCACCGTAGTTGAAACGGCCAGTGCCCTTAGTAACTTGACTGCTGAGCTCCAGTCGGATCGTCTTATGACACTCCAGAACAGAGTTGCATTAGATGTCATACTTGCAGACCGAGGTGGGGTATGTAAACTGATCCAATCAAGTTGCTCTGTTTTCATTCCAGATGATACCCCGACAGTGTACCAGGCCATTTTCAAACTGCATAAGATCTCCGACTCTATACATGTGGATAAAGGAGATTGGTCCTTGATGGGGTGGTTCTGGGAACTGATATCCGCCTGGGGTTGGAAGATTCTGATGGTCATTGGGATGATCTTAGCCATTCTTTTTCTGTTCTGTCTGTGCATACAGTGTGCTCCTACTATATGTGGCCTCTGTGCTACATCATGTGTAAGGAAACCTGTATCGAGAAACGAGCCAAGTAATAGGATAATGCTACAGCAACATCTCAATGATTTTATGAATATAGACCTTGACTCAGATTAGCGTGAGTGTAGGTTATTGCCTATTTAAGGGCAAAAGGAGGGCACCTGTGTCATAAAAGTCGTCGTATCATGACGATCTTGATAACATCATACCGAAAATGACGAGTGTAAGGTGTGTGAGTATTTTCGTCACGATTGAGTGACAAGATCACCATGAAATCAAAGATTCCGTTCTGAACCCCCAGGTTCCATTTCGTGTATGGCAGCCATTTTGTGGTTGCCCTCACATAGGCCGATGACTAAGGCCAACCGAGTCCTTGGACACGTACACCTTTACCTGAAGTTGAAGTTGAAGTTGGGGCAATTTATAAAGCGCACGTTTACCAAAAAAGGTTTCATGGCGCTAACCTGACTTCTGTGTGACCTGGGCAAGCTGACTCCGTTGCCCGAAGCCAAACCTGCTCAGCCTGTTTCTTTCCCAGTGGCCGATCGAGATTAGGGATCAAGCCACAACATGCCATAAACCTTTTATTGTACACAACTATGTCTAATCTTACTCACACCTGTCTTTGTCCCTTTCTTTATGGCCTGCTTTACGATGAGGAGGTGCCCGTTTTTATTAGGGGTCCGTCCGATTATCTGATGAAAAGTGTTGGGCCTTGCCGGGTAATTGACTGTGGGCTGGACAAACTGAAATATGGGCTTGTCATCATGATTCTGCTTTTTCTTTGTCGTGAAAATATGTGAATGGTCAACTGTAAATAAGGAATGTTTGCCTGAAGCATATTATTGGGTATAAAAGGGACGACTTGCTTTGTAAGAATTAAGCCGTCTCCTGAGAACATACACTGTGTTGTACTTCTAGGACACCTGTTACTGGTTGCAGTCAATAAATTTGATCTTTGACGTCACCAAGAAGTTTCTGCGTTTCTGTAGTCTGAGACAGGAGAATCCGAAGTCTTTGGGTGTGTCCCCTGGCACCGCTGGGTTCTAAATAACCCGGTACTTCAGCTGCTAGGCAGTTTAACGAAAACGAAGAAGATAAAGCAATTGAGGTGTCAGATAGGCAACGTTGCATGGCCATAGATAAATGTTATCCGGCCTTGCCGTCTTCTCCTCCGAAAGCGATTGAAGATCTTGAAAAAGATTCTTTGATCTCTCATTTACTGAGATTGTCACCTCCTTATGTACAGGGTGCTACTGTGCCTCCATTACCACCGGTTGTTCCACCCTTTGTTCTTCAACCTCCTGCTGTTGTTCAGCCACCCGGTGCTTCACAGGTGGTTTTGCCTCCTCCTGCGCAACCCGCTCTAGGGTCGCCATCTTTGCTACCAGCTTTGCCTCAAACTCCTTTGCCTTCTACTTCTGCATCTGCTTCTCCGACTCCGACTGTTTTCTTGCCTACATCTTCTTTGCCTCAGAATACTTGTTCTCCTGTCCTTATGTCTACTTCTTCTCCTTCTGTTCGAAAACGAATGACTGAGACTGTTGCGAATTTATTGTCTCCATTGTTTGGGTCATTGAATATGACCCCTGTTTCGGAACGTAGGCAGAGCCGAAGTCAGCTTCCTAGTTCCGAGGAACGGACCGCGTTGGATTTGTTGGCTCGTAGGTGGATTTCAAATGCTTCAAGGTATAATTTGCCAGCAGTTATGGATGTTTTCTTTTAGTGGGAACCGCCCAAGCTAAGGTATGTTTTCAATATGATGTGTACTTTCCTGATTCAGGCATGGGAAGATACTGAGTTGGGTCCGATTCCGCAGGATGTGCTTGAAGTTCAGTCAGATTTTGGTAAAGGGATGATAGTGGACACTGATGTTACAGATGCCGTAGAGACGATACTGGCTTTTAGATCTAGGCTTCCGTCTCAGATGTTGTACAAACCTGATTCCTCTGTTAGGAGGAAAGTGAGACAGTATCCAATGAGAGAGGTTCCTCCACTTTGGAGAGAAGGAAATGCAGCTGCTAATCCGCCTATTTTGCCACATTTTCAGCGAGTGTGGGTACATATCCCTTGGAAGAGAGCAGAGGTCTTGGCTCTTAAGCAGACCTTACCTGATCCTCGTAAGAATCCTGCTGGTTACTACAAAGAGTTGTCTAAGACAGTAGATGCGTGTATAATGAATTTAGCTGACGTTGACATATTGATGGGTAATGTAGTTCCGCAACCTTTGTGGGTGAAGATTCGTCATGAGAATCATGCAGCTGAGTTAGGAGATACTTGGGCGAATATTGTTGCTGCAGATGGTCGACAAGTAGGAGGTGCTAAACCTGAACCTTTAGTTGCAGAATTACCTGGTAGAATTATTACTTTGATGAAGACGATGATGCCTGCTTTACGAGTGAATTGGGATAAGTTAGCAGCATGCAAGCAGAAGAAAGACGAGAGTGTGTCTGACTTCTTCACTAGGTTTGAAGAGACGTTTATCGATCACAGTGGTCAGGATATGAGTATGGAAGGTGGTCAAAGGTTGTTTGTGGATAAATTTGTCTTTAATTTGCTTCCCGAACTTTCTAATAAAGGAGAGTTCATGGGCTGTTTCTTCGTCGGCCCAGATATTGGCTACTGCCCAATATTTTACGAGAACAGGGATAAAGATGAGAAGGATAAAGTAGAGAAGAAAACGAAAGATTTAAAGACGAAAGTTCTTATGCAGCAATCTTTTCCGCCTCGTCAGAATCAGCCTCAGTTTCAGCAACCTCCGCCATTTCAGAGATTGTTACAGAAGCCTGAGCCTTATGTACAGCGGTTCTTTCCAGGCCCTAATCAGTGTGCTTACTGTAGAGAGGAAGGTCATTTTAAGAGTAGTTGTCCGGCTTTGTCGCAGCGTGCGAATGGTGCACCAGGTCAAAGGGGTCGTGGTGGTTTTCAGCAAGCGCCTAGAGGAAGAGGTCGTGGTGTGATCCCCCAGAATGAGCGTTCCTCTTCCCTACAGAATTCTGCGAAATATTTCAATAGGCAAAATGTTCCGGGTGGTCAGTTTCCTCAGTATTATGTTGAGGATTACTATGTTGAAGGTGAGAGTGTTGGCTATAATGATACCTAGGAAAGCCATGGACAAATTAAGGGAGTAGTGTCAGTTCCAGTAGATCAGAGTGGACCGTATGTTGAAGTGACTACATCGGGTGTAGTAGAGCCTTTTCTTTTGGATACTGGTGGGACAAAGAGTTCAATTATGCATTCTAAACTCCCTGGCGCACCTTTGTCTGGCTTGACCAATGTTTCCGTAGGATTTTCAGGCGCCCCAGTTCGTAATCCGGTTTCTAGTCCTTTGTCCCTTTCCATTGGCCCTTGTGAATTGGAAGCTCCACTTATTCTAACAACTGGTTGTGGTGAGAATCTGTAGGTTTTGGACTTGTTGAAAAGATTGTATGCAACATTGCATTGTTCTCCTTCGGGAGTACAACTTACACTCGGTAAGAAAGTGATTTCTCCAATGTATTTGTCTAAAGATTGTTTGCCACTGGAATTATGTTCTCTTCCTCAAACGCTCTGGGCTACAGGTCCGAATGATGTTGGTCTTTTACAGATTCCACCGTATGTCCTTACATTAAAATTGAATGCTAAGTTGCCTCGTATACCACAATATAAGATATCGAGCGATGGTGAGAGAGCTCTTTTAGCGATTGTCTATGATCTGGCTGAGAAGGGTGTGGTTGAGGAAACAAGAGGTAATGTGTGCAATAGTCCGGTTTTGCCTGTTCTTAAGCGTACAGATGCTTCTCAGCCACCCGTGTACCGGTTTGTGATCGCCCTTTGAGAGGTCAACAAGATTGTCGTGCCACAGTTTCCTGTGGTACCAGATATCTCTGCATTGTTAACTTTGATTCCTGCTTCGGCAGCCTGGTTTTCTGTCATCGACTTGAAGAATGCTTTCTTCAGTATTCCTATTGCTGAGGAGAGTAGGGATATGTTTGGCTTTTCATTAGGAGGACGAAGCTTCCGGTTTAAGAGAGCTCCACAAGGTTATTGTGACGAAAAGATTTGTAAAGAGGCTACTTTTTCGTTGTTGCAATATTTGTCTGACCTTCATCATAAAGTATCGCCTTCAAAGTTGCAATATTGCCGCCAAGAGGTAACCTACTTAGGTCATCTCTTGTCGAAGGAGGGAAGGAAATTGACCCCAGAAAGAATTCAGGCGATTGCGCAAATGAGTGTGCCAACGACACAGAGAGAAGTTCGTGCCTTTTTGGGTATTACATCGTATTGTAGACAATGGATCCCTAATTTTTCATTGCTGGCGAAGCCTCTGTTAGCATTGACTGTGAAAGATACTCCGTATCCTCTTCCTTGGTCTGATGAATGTCAGAAAAGTTTTTCGGAATTACGTGATGCATTGTGTTCGGCTCCTGTGTTGGGTACTCCAGACTATAGCAAGCCTTTCAAGTTGTATGTGCACGAGAGAGAGGGATGTGCGTTGTCAGTGTTGACACAATCTTTTGGGGACAAGCAGCGTCCATGCGCGTATTTCTCATCAACGTTAGATCCAGTTGCTAAAGAATTGCCGAGTTGTTTGAGAGCTACAGCCGCAGCTGCCGTTTCTATTCGACAGTCTGCTGGTTTAGTGTTGGATAATACGCTGATTGTGATGGTTCCACATGCAGTGGATACCTTATTAAACAGGACTAAGACACAGCACCTTACTAGTGCACGTCTTTCTGGCTATGAGTTGACACTGTTGGCTAGCCATGTTCACATCAAGAGATGTAACGTATTGAATCTAGCTACGTTATTGCCGATCTCTACAGAGACGGATGTCCAAGAACAGCATGATTGTTTTCTTCGCACAGAGGAAGAAACAAAAGCAAGAGTGGATTTAAAAGACACTCCTTTTGAGAATGTGGATGGTACGCTGTGGGTTGATGGTTCGTGTTTTAAGCTTCCGAATGGTGAGACGACTGCAGCGTATGCTATCACAACTTTAAATACAGTTGTTGAGACAGCACGCATACCACAGAATTCTGCGCAAGCAGCAGAGTTGATTGCACTGACTAGAGCGTGTGTGTTGTCGAAAGGAAAACGAGTGAATGTTTATACCGATAGTCAGTATGCGTTTGGTGTTGCTCACAGTTTTGGACGTTTGTGGAGAGAGCGTGGGTTCCTTACTTCCCTTGGAACAAAAATCCAGCATGGGCAGTTAGTGAATGAACTTTTGGAATCTCTCACTCTCCCAAAGCAGATTGCAATTGTGAAATGTAGTGCGCATAAGTGAGTTGTGGACGATGTTGGTCGAGGGAATGCATTTGCAGATGAAGTTGCGAAGGAAACAGCGAAGGATATGATGAGCCGTATGTATGTTGCAGGACCAGCAAGATGGGTTATGGCTAGCGATCCTCACTTTTGGAAGTGAAACTATGTCTTCGCCAAGAAGGAATCCATTATTCACTGCTCTTCCCAAAGCGACTCAAAATCATGCATGATGGGTCTTCTACTTTCTCCACAGATCCCGAGGCGGCCCATGATTGGGTAGATCAAGATTGTAAAAAACGTCCATTCTCCTACTTTAAAAGCACTAACATTTCTCCAACACCGAGGAGCAATCGTCGTCGCCCTAAAAGGCAAAACAAACATCCGAAATCTGAGACCCGCACCCAGCTTACAGGATCCCCGGCCTTAGAGAAAATAATTGCAGAAAGATTAAAATCCCTGCAGGCAGCAGCGGCTATAGGACTTACTCCACCAACAACAGATGTCAACAGAGGCCTCATATTTTCACATCGGAATAGGAAGGTAGTGATGAGACTGTATCCCACAAGGTTTTGATGACTCTGCCACTGGTGAAACCGCAAACAGCTACTATGTTAATAAGAACTGTAGCTATTTCAGGCCATGTATTTCTATTGTAAATCAGATAACAGTGCCATAGTGTCACACACGCTCTAATGCTACGCGCGATGCACACTAGGCCACTGATAGGCTCCCCCATATACAATAATCCTACAAATGCCACCCACGGAATCGGCGTAGATATGCGGCCAACCGGCCCCCTTAACACATTAGACTTTCAGTACCATGCAGAGTTTGGACATACTGCCTGTTGCGGTAGGTCCCCAGTATTGGGGATACTACCCACCCCAGGTAATATTCCCCATTTCGTTATCCACTAATACAGTGAAGGTATGTTTGCAGATAGGTGAGAGAAATACGCCAGTATGTGGTGCCAAAACTAAATCCAGAGAGGTGCATACGCAACAACCCTGCCTCACACCCCATTGAGGCGCCCGAACCATGACACTCATGCAACCTCATGGCCCGAAAAGGTGATAATATAATCCTCATATCCTCCTGTGCGAGGCATGCTCACAAAGTGCAAGAGATATGCAGTGTACGCTTACATTAAACAACAGAATGCACAGATTGCAAGGCTACAGGAAACTCAGTAGCAGGGGAGCTTGAAAAATTGTGCAAATGTTTGCGGGCACATTATGTACGATGAAATACTCTGCGTTTGCACAGGAAGCACTCCTTTGGCTGCGACCAGGAGTCCCGTTTGAGGAAATATCCAGAGTGATAGATGCGGAAGGCCGCTACACCCTATTAGAGGGGCTCCTAGATGGTCAACCAATTCTGCTAGGCAGTATTTGTGCACCAAATATAGAGCAGGGGAAATATTGGGATTCCCTTTCCAGCACGATAGCCCAAATTATTGCGACACCCTGGGTACTGGACGGAGACTATAACTGGAAGCTGGTAGATGCGTGGCGCGATAAATACCCCAATACTAGGCTATACTCATTTCACTCTATACCACACAACCTCAGGGTCCGCCTCAATCGTTTCGTATGCTTCTCATGCATCATTCCTGTGGTTCAGGAAGCAGAATACCAGGGTAGGGTCCTATTGGATCATGACGCACACACACTCACTCTGGCTTGGCAGCTGCCCCGCCGATGATTACCACATAGCGCCTGCCCCGTGAATGTCTGGAGGACCAAGGGTTTGCGCAAGAGCAAAAAACTCACATCCAGAATTATTTCTGCAAAAATACCAACAAAGCATGTACCAGGGCAGTAGAATGGGACACATTTAAGGTGGTGGCTAGAGGGACATGTATTCAACACATCTTCGGAGTACGTAAAACCCTAGAGCGGTGCATAATAGAAGAGGAATAGAAGCTAGCATCATTGATACAAGCAGCAGACAAAAGCAAAGCAACACTCTCACAGTTAGCAGACGCCAAAACTGCATACACGGAGGTACTTACAGGACTCCGGCGATATACCTTTAGACCACAAAATCCCAGAGCACACATGGAAGGGGACAGAGCTGGCACACTGCAAGCATAGTATCACCGTCTCATGGGGGGAGGGTCAAACCTGAGAAGAAAATGACAGGCCTTTATCTTTTGTTTGCGGTTCACTCTTCTTTATTTGTAGTCAAAAATAAAAATAAGTGAAAATGATGTGACCGCCACCATGCTCTCCGGTTCGATCACCAGTTTTGGTTATGGGTGACCTCCAGTTTATTATTTAAATTTTCCCACCCTTCAGTCGGAACTGTACATGGTTCAGTCACGTACCTCCAGGAGCGTGGCAGGGTGGAGCGTGATATTGTTGGCCTCCTGGCTTCTCATTCTCTTTGGGGGCTTCGTCCACGTCTGGTGTTGCTGATGACTCTTCGACTCCTCTCCGAGTTCGCTTCTTCTCCCCATCTTCTCTGATTCCTCCGGCTCTTCTGCTCTCCTCTGCTTCCTTGCTCCGTTCTGCTTCTGTTTTCATGGTTTCCTCCCTCACATCCGATTGGCCCCTCTCTGGCAATGTCACCGGGATCCTTGGACTGCCTTCCTCCTGGAGACTGAACCTCGGGTTCTTAAGGCGATAGTCCAGATACGGGACCTGCATATGAAGGAAGAGGACCATGTTCACGTTAGTCGTAGGGGAGTACGGTGTCTCACTCCCCAGGTCGTCCACGGTCCCGTGACGCATCCCACCCCTATGATTTTGCCAATTGGGGGAAATTGGGAAGCGTGAGAGGAAGTCGGAATTACCCTGGTCCTTGCCCTTCCTATGATGGACCTCGAACTGGTAGGGTTACAGGGCCAGAAACCACCTGAGGATTCTGTTATTGTTCCCTTTGTTCCTCTGGAGCCAAGTAAGTGAAGCATGGTCAGTGACCAGAATGAAACTCCTGCCTTCCAAGTAGTAACAGAGTTTTTCCACAATCCATTTTAGGGCAAGGCATTCTTTTTCGATTGTGGGGTACACACTTTTCCTTGGAAACAGCTTTCTGCTTATATAAAGCACAGGTCTCTCTTGTTCATCGTGGTCGAGTTGGGAAAGGACAGCTCCAATCCCCACCCCAGAGGCGTCGGTCTAAAGGATAAAAGGCTTTGGAAAACCGGGAGACACCAACACAGGAGCAGTTGTAAAGGAGGTCTTCAGAGTCTGAAAAGCCTTGACCGCTTGGACCGAAGGGTTCTTGAGTAGGGCGGGAGAGGCAGTCTTTTTGAGGAGATCCGTAAGAGAGGCTGCGATATCGTAGAATTGGGGCAAAAAGTGCCTGTAGTAACCTACAAGACCTAAGAAGGCCCTTAAATCCTTCTTAGTTTTAGGGAAAGGGTTGTCCCCTGACTTTCTAGGCTGGAGGAGTTATTATGCCATGCCCCAAAAGGTAACCTAAGTATTTCACTTCTTGATAGGTGAATTTAGATATTTTTGCATTTTTGTGAAGATGAGCACGCCTGAGCTCTGATAGTATGATTTGTAATTGGTGTAGGTGTTCGGTCCAGGTCTTGCTATAGACTATGATATCATCTAGAAATGCTGCTGCTGAGAACTCATGATGTTGCCCCAGGAGGGTATCCATGAGCCTCTGAAAGGTGGCCGGGGCACCGTGCAATCCGAACAGCAAGACTGTAAAATGATACAACACGTCTGGAGTGAAGAAGGTGTTTTTTCTTTGTCTATTGTGTTTAAAGGTATCTGCCAACAGCCTTTCGTAAGGTCTATGGTACTGATGTATTGGGCTTCACCTAATCGTTCAATGAGTTTGTCGATCCTTGAAAGGGGGTATGCGTCTTGTTTAGAAACATGGTTTCCAGCACGAAAGTCTATGCAGAAACGGAAACTACCATCTGGTTTGGGGACGAGTGTGAGAAGTTGGCCTGATATATGATGCTCACTAGTTCTAGTGATCACCTTGTATCAGTCCAAACAACCCTTATGTGATTGGTTGTAAGTCAACCTTATAGACCAGCTATCCTAATGGTAGCATGGTCAAAGCAGTCTTAGCCTAAACTCTTTTGGCATGTGAAGCCAGCTGTTTTACCACAATATAACCCCTTGAATACCAGATGAAAGGACACCACACAGGTTGTTATGAAAATAAACTGTATATTTATTAATAACAAACACCTCAGAACTCTTTATGAGGTCAGAGGGCTAAGCACATGACAATCTCTTAATAAAAATACGACAAGTTGCACAAATTTACAATGGTGCCCTAGGGGCACGTCAAACCATATACTAAGTAAATGGAATGTGAGAGTCACTCGAAGAAATGGAGCTGTCCAGAGGCTGCAGGACCGCTGGGACTATGCTATCCTAACCTTAGGTAAGTAATAGGAGGCCCACGGGACGCGGGTGCAGAATGTGAACTCACACGCGGGATGCGTAACAACGTCTATGGACAGTACAGTTCAAGTAAAAGGTAAGTACGGACAATCCTGACTAGTTAGAACTAAAACGACTGTGGAACTGGACACTAGGACAGTTAAACTACCCTTGAGCACCGAAATGCTCTCGTTACCTCACCCACGGGCTGCGGGTGCATAGGTGTCAAAGTGCATTGGGTTCTCGCGTTGAAGTCAATGGAGCCTGCAAGAAAAGATGCTGCAGAGCGACCAGGAGGAAGATGTCCGGTGGGATCCAAGGGTGGATCCGTAGAGCTGAAGACCTGAAAGCAGAGGGGACAGTGTTCAAAGTCACTAGCCAGTGACTGGTGTAGAACCAGGAGGGAACCAGGTGTCGTCGTCGTGATCAGGTGAAGAGTGGACGCTTGACTCTGCAGCCACGTGGACCAGGAGGCGTCTTCGACGACCAGGATGGAGGCACGAGCTGTCCCACGCAGGCTCTCGCTGTTGGCAGTGTTGGATCCGGAATCGGCGTCAACAGGCCTTGGAAAAGGCAACCCACGCGGTGAGTGGAGAAAGCATCTGGTGCGGACTAGGAGAGTCCGGGGTGCACCTCTTTTGGAAGGGAGCAAGGACCAGTCTGGAGCAACCAGACCAGCAGTGAAGATTTCAAAGTTCGTCGTCTTGGAGGCCACTAGCCAGCCAGCAAGTGACCAGACAATGCGTCGAGCAGCAAACAAGCAGAAGGGCCCCATGCAGATCTCGTGGATGGTGGAGGGCTGATCTTTGGTGCAGGGGCTGCTCGGGGCTTGTGCTTCTCAGTCCCCGAAGCACTTGGTCGAGTTTACCTCGGGAGTCGTGCTGAAAGCGAAGTGCAGGTTCAAGATGGCCGGTCCCACGTGTCTCGTCGCACCCACGGATCTCAGCTGTGCTGCAGATGTAGGTTGAGGTCGGAGAGGTCTGGGAATCGGGGTCTTGTCAGGCTCTGAAGTCTGGATCCTCAAGGGAAGACGACAAAGTGAAGCCGCTTGATGCTTGATGGTGCCTGCAGTTGCAGGGTGGACACTCCTTGCCCACAAGGGAGATTTCTTCAGTCTTCTGTGTTGCAGAACGTCGAAGTCCAGAGTTTCTTCTTGTAGAGTAGTTCAGGATTAATCTAATTTAGAATGGGACTAGCTCCTACCTTTATCCTGCTAAAGGGTGCTGCACTACTGACTAGGTCCCCCCCTGGGTGGGACCAGGAAGGGGGATGGTTACACCCCCTATCCTTTGTCCGGTTTCCCACCAAAGCTGGGGCAGGGATGCCCAGCAACTGGTTTGAACCGGTGCATGCACAGGACACCTTGTGTGCCCCAGGCATGTCTCATTCCTTTCAGGCCTCCCTACCTCAATACACAAAATCCTGTCTGGGGTGGTGCTAGCACCTCCCAAGGCAGTAAACCCTTTGTCCAAGCCTCCCTCGCTGGAAGGACTCCCAGCAGCAGGAGGTCAGACTTGTGTCTGTGGTGGCAGCATCCATTTTGTGATGCTGAGGCTCTAGCTTAACTTTAACCGGGGTTACAGTTACATACATGTCTTATCCCTCTAGAAGGGTGGAATGCTACCCGCGTCGCCAGAACTGGCGAGGGGGTAGTATTCCAAAGCGTATGACACCTTACACGACATGTTTTGATAATGCTACACCAAAGTTAGCAATAACCGCGAGGATTATAATGCACTTAAGAGTATATGGTATAGCGTTATCATGGAAACAGCTAAAGGACTTGGTTCCGAAAGCTGTAGACAGGCTCAGCTCATGCTAGAGCACCATCTCACATAATTCCAAGCACTCTGCCTTCAGGATTGTTAAGGCCTGCCATAGGAGTGACTGATAGGAGGATATGTGTCCATTTTGGGGTTAGATATAGGTATACTATATCTACAGCAAAGGGTGTTTACACCACCTTGCCCCAGCTGTCTTGCAGCCAGTTGTGTCAGTTTTGGATGGCCAGCCAGGGGTGGCATAATACATGCTGCAGCCCTTGGTAGGCCCTGGGTACACCTATGCCCTGGGTACCTAAGGTACACTGTACAGGGACTGATAAGGTGACTCAGTATCCAATTAGATATGTACCTAGGGTACATGGAGTCCATTTTAACAGAGAGAGCAGGAAGCCTGGGGTCCTGAATAGCAGGATCCCAGGCCAGCTAAGTCAAAAACCAGCAAAACACTAGGCAAAATGTTGGGGGTAACCATAGTCAGATATCCACCTTCCTACAACGAGGACAATAGGTGAACACCAATTGCTTTTTGATGGAACGATAACACCAGGTTTTAACATTTGGGTGATCTCTTTTTGCAAGGCACCCAATGGGCTTCAGGTACTCTATAGGGTCTCTGTCTAACCACCACCCCTTCTTTGGTGTGTATGGAGTACATAGCCAACTGTGTTCTACTGGGCTGATCTGAGAAAATGTCAGAGAAAGAGTGAATCAGGGGATAGGTTTACTGTCTTTTATTCTCAGCTGTGGGTTGATGACAGTGTCATTGACAGTATGTGAGAGATCTTTGTCCATCCTGACTGTATTAAGGGTACTAGGAGGGGCCCGACCCCTTTTTAAGAACGTTGATGTGATATATTTGTGTTTTAGAGGGGGAAAGATGGAGCAGGTAGGTGGTTTTCCCTATACGCTTCTGGATTTCATATGGACCTTGCCACTCTTTTTTTAACTTGTGGGTAGAGGATTCAGATTCAGATTAGCTTTATTCGACTTTAGATATAAAATCATATAAGCAACAACAATACATAAATATACAGCGTAATATTTCATTACATATTAAATGACATCTGTTAAAAAAGGATTAAATCAATATGACGAATCGGCTAATCATTATAAAACATTCCCTATAAAAGTGTAAAAATCTAAAACGGAAAGGGACATGGGACATGCAAACAGTTCCAAGATGTAGGTCATGGTTTGATAAAAACCTATGGCCACCCTGTGTCAATAGCTTCCTTATTAATTATGTACTGCAAATACCACCTGTGCCCGTACATATGGATGGTCTCTTATAGGGGATTCTTAAAAGATAAAATTTTGAGCATAGATTCTCGGGGTATATTACCAACAACTAGCGATAATTTTTGTCTCTAACTTGTTTAGAGACAAAAATTATCGCCGCACATCGGCGATTTTTATCGCAGATAAACCTTGCTATTAGCAAGGTTTATCGCAAATGCGATAAAAAACGGCCGCAATGCATGAATATCGCTGAAAAGTCAGCGATATTCATGCATTATCGAGCAAATGCTCTTAGCCATGTTATCCACCTCCCATAAGATAACATGGTGAAGAACTGCTCAGGGCAGGTGTTAGCTTTTGGAGATATTCGCGCTTAGCGCAAATATCTCCTAAAGTTGGTAATAGGAGATAGCGATGTTAGCGACTGTTTCCAGTCGCTAACATCTTGGCACGCCCACTTTGCATGTCATTAGTGATAAATATCACTGACATGCAAAGCGGGGCCCAAGATGGTCGCTATCTCCTATTAGCTGTCACTAACTGGTGTTAGCGACAGCTTGGTAATAGGGAGATAATTTTATCTCCGCTTTCTTGGCTTTTAAAGCCCAAAAAGCGGAGATAAACCCCTTGATAATATACCCCCAAGTCTGTTAGGAGCTAAAAGGCTACTGGCGTTTTGATACACAGGATCCCCTACCCAACAAATAATTGTGCTCAACTGTTGGTCTTACTAAAGGGTTGTGTGGGGAGCTCGGGTAGAAATCATATAAATCCCAAATGCATATGGGGCCGTCACCTTTTTTGCGCTGGCAAGATCGTAAATGGGGGACAACATTCCTGTTCCTAAATTTGATTAACACCAGGTCCCCAGGGATGTCTTTGGGTAATGAGCCTAGCCACCCCACCCTTCTGACGCTCAGGATTCCACCATCTTGATCGGTGGCAGGGGTCTGTTATTTTTTAACCAGAATATGACCTTGTTGAGTAGGTCCTGTTGTGATTCATGTTTCCCACAAGTAAGTGGAGGTATCCCTGAAAGAACAGACACAAAAGGGGTGGCTTCTGGTGGTAAGTGTATGCGGGCCGCTTTTTTTGGGTCTGTTCTGGGAGCCGTGAGATTTATTAACGCAGGTTTAGGGGCATCTATAGGACCTGTTGAGGTGGGTACATTAGAGGTGAAAGTTTGAGTTTGAACATTCTTACGTGTCTTGGTTAATTTAGACTTTACGGGGGCAATAGGCGGGTTAGGGCAATTAGATGTTCCCATATTGTTAGTAGTTGAGGAGTTCGCTTTAATGGCTTCCTCGATGCTTGTCAGCCTATCCCCCAAATTATTAATTTTTATTATCAAAGGTGATATGATAGATGATAGCATTTGCTCAAACTGATACAGTAAAGCCAGTTGGGGGGACGATACTGGGTCTTCTGGTTTTCCCACATCCGCCTCAGGTACAGTGGGGTTATTGGGGGTAATGTGGGGCTAGCGCACAGTTTTTGAATTTTTAATTGATTCTCATAGTCATTTTCCCCATCATGCTTCCTTTTAGTCTTGTAACCCTGGGGAGGTACTGTAGCTTGAGATTTATCTTTCTTAGGTGGTAACGCTAGTTCCCGCAGACTGCCATTTGTGTTTCCTAAAATAGTGTTTGTTGTGGGTAAGGGCGATGTCACCGGAACATACTTGGTACCACACAGGGCACTAAGTTCCTCCCAGATGGACAGGTTTTGTGGTCTATCGGAGGTAAGTGGGGGGATTGGGTGCAGTCTGAGGAGGGGCATGGATCAACGCTGTCTGATCCACTGGTGGTGGACAATTGTCTACAGCTCGTGGTACGGTCTTTTTGTCCCAAGCCCGTGCCCTGCTTAGGGAGTAATTTTTTGAGAGGCCCCTTGCGTGTCATGATACAAAGATGATAGAATATAGATAGTATTGGTCGTTGATGCGATAAGAAGGTAACCAAGCAATGTCCAATTAAAGTCAATTTAAAATGCAAGAAACTGGGCCGTCCCGGCCTCCTCAGGCCGCAGAGGGCCACAGAGGGCCCGCCCTTTGCCCGGGCTTAGACCCGGGAGCCTACCCGCGCGCGGACCCGCGACGCAGGGGCTCACGCTGTACTTCTGAGCACCTCCGGGGGCGGGACAGGACGTGCGCGCCTTCCTCGGCGCAAGGGGTGCTGGGGGATGTGGTCCCCGGTCTCCGGCGTCAGGGAAGCAGGACGCCCGGTATGGGCAGCGGTGAAGCAGCGCTGGAGCTGCGGCGATCCAGGACCCCAGGGGAAAGCTCCCAGGTCAGTTCCTTGGTGCAGAAAAGTCCCCCCGCTCCCATGGGGCTAACGCTGTACTTCTGAGCACCTCCGGGGGCGGGACAGGACGTGCGCGCCTTCCTCGGCGCACGGGGTGGTGGGGGATGTGGTCCCCAGTCTCTGGCGTCAGGGAAGCAGGAAGCCCGGTATGGGCAGCGGTGAAGCAGCGCTGGAGCTGCGGTGATCCAGGACCCCAGGGGAAAGCTCCCAGGTCAGTTCCTTGGTGCAGAAAAGTCCCCCCGCTCCCCCGGGGCTCACGCTGTACTTCTGAGCACCTCCGGGGGCGGGACAGGGCGTGCGCGCCTTCCCCGGCGCAAGGGGTGCTGGGGAATGTGGTCCCCGGTCTCCGGCGTCAGGGAAGCAGGAAGCCCGGTATGGGCAGCGGTGAAGCAGCGCTGTGGGTAGAGGAGGGTAATAGTATAGGAGCCCAATCTCCTATCTGTAGGTTTCTGCAGCGCTTGCCTCCACTGTAAAAGTGTCATTGTTTTTCTTGGTTTTTCTCAAGGTTGTCATGAGCAAGGGCTCTTAATTTACTCAGACGTACCTTCACCTGTTTCGCATTGTCCAACAATGCTCTGGCCTCAGCCACCCCTTCCTTTTCCAAACTCTCTTTTGTGATTTCTAAAAGCGTTCTGGGTTTTCGTCCAAAAAAGAGCTAAAACAGAGAAACACCCAGACTGCTTTGGACCTGACTCCGAATTACGAAGAGGGCCAATGGAAGAAGCTGATCCTACTTCCTTCCATCCCCAGACAACAATTTCTTTAATGTGAGTTTCAAATTGCCATTGTACCGTTCAACTAGGCCGACTGTCTGGGAGTGGTAGACTCAGGTGGTTAGGTGTTTGATGTCTAACTGTTTGCAGACCTGTTGCATAAACTTGGATACAAATGGGGTTCCTTGAGAAGTAAGGATCTCTCGGAGAAATCCTGTTCATGAAAATACCTCTATTAAATATTGGGCTACCACGGTAGTAGTTGCAGCTCTCAAAGGGAGGGCTTCTGGTTACCAGGTGGCATAATCCATGATAACCAGAACATATTGATAGCATTTCAATGACTTAGGTAGAGGGCCTATGAGTTCCATGCCTATTTGGCCAAAGGGCTTACATATAATTAGCAGGGGTTGTAAGGGCCCTCTAGGTGGTAAATACGGGGTTTTCTTCTGACAGACACTGCATTCACTACAATATTGTTTTATTTGGGCATAGATGCCCGGCCAAAAGAAGTTTCGTAATATGGATTAGCTAGTTTTTTTGGCCCCACAAGGACCTCCTAACAAGTGGGAATGTGCAAAAAACATGATCTCGTCTCAGAAATCAAAAGGGACCAGCAACTGGGGTTCTTCCCCGTCTTTATGAATTCTATACAACAGTCGATTCTTTTCTTTGAAACATGGGTAGGATGTTCAAGGATCATTTTGGGTATCTTTGGCACTCTGCCAAGCATTTCTTAGGGATGCATCATTTAACTGGGCTACCCTAAAGTTTACATCCATAGCCCAGGGTTCTGCCATGAGAAGCGCATTGTGGGTCTTGTGCCTATTAAGGTTCCCAACCAAGAGATCAGAGAACGTGGGATTGTTGAGACCTAGGATAAGTTGTTCTGTGAGCGAGGGCAGCACTCCTACTTCTACTGGGGTTTGCTGACAGCCTTTTCTCCTAAGCGTTTTCCATGCAATAGGATAGCCTTTAATATCGCCATGTACACAGCGAATCCCTACCTGCTTATTAGGCAGGATCTGGGAGGGACATACCAGCTTGCTTCTAACTACGGACTGTTTACTGCCTGAGTCCAACAGAGCCGTTGTGGTTTTATTGTTTAGCATGAGACTTACAGGACCCATCTCTTGAGCATAGAGAACAGACCGAGGCAAGTAGTTGACATCCATTGGTTCTTCCTCCATTTTCTCTTTCCTCCGTTGACAGAATTTAGAGATGCGCTCCCAATTCCCGCAATCAAAGCACTGGGGTCCTTAAATAGGGGGAACATCTGGTCGCCCGCTTATAACGCGAACAGGTTCATAGGGTGGCTTATTCTGCTTTATTTATGTTCTCCGTGGCTGTGAGACCTTCTGAGGCTTTTCGGGTTCTGTTTGAAAACTAAGACCGTGAGCTCATGAATATGTTGTGGCCATTTCCACTGCAAGTTCTAGTGTTAGGCCTGCATGCTGTTGCAGCCACTTCTGGGTTCCATAAGGCAAGGCCTCTAGGTTTTTCTCCAGGTATATCTTCTCCATGATTTCTTCTAGATTGGACTCTAAGGGTTTGAGCCAGCGATCTGCTTCGTCAGTCAATTTATAAAAGAGGGTTTTTGGAGTATCTTCGGGGGCTCCTCTTTCTTTCCTAAACTTTAATCGATAGGTTTCATCGTCTACCCCTACGTGGTCCATCACGTACTGTTCACATGGGCATAGGCGGTCGTACCATCCCTGTTGGCAATCTGGTAAGCCGCCTGGGCTTCTCCGGTTAACAGAGGGGCCAGGTAAAAAAAACATTGTTCAGGGGGCCAGACACTGGCAGCTCTGTCGAAGTTCAGAAAGAAAGACACAGGGTCCTCACCAGGCACGTACTTCTGTAATCGGACCATAGCTCCTGGGACAACAGGACCTTTTACTTGACCCCGTCCGAAGAGTACTTGAGCATGTCCTTCAGCTAATTTGGAAACACTCTCACTCTGAGTCTGTATGGCGGAGGAGAACACAGCACGGACTGACTCCGCCTGGTTTATATGCCTTTCCAGAGCCCATTCTAGCTTGCTCTGTCCCTGCTTCAGTTGATGCACCTCGTTTTCCATCTTGTTTCAGATGAGGGGTGCCCACATTCTCCACCACTTGTCACCGTCTTATAGGCGGGGGAGGGTCAAACCCGAGAAGAAAATGACAGGCCTTATCTTTTGTTTGCGGTTTACTCTCCTTTATTTGTAATTAGCATATCAGTTTTTCTGGTTCAAGACCTTTTTGAGGCCGTCCCCTTGCTTCATAACGGTAGGGTCAGAATACTTCTTCCTAGTAGCCTCTTCTATTCGGCTTGCTTTAGTTTCTGCGTCTGGAGCCCCTCAGATGAAAATGAAGAAAGCAGACACTGATGACCGTTTGGGAGTTGGTAACGGACAATAGGTTAGGAGGCAGCCTTATGATGCTAGGCAAGCACATCACAAATTCTCTGCAATGAATTCTATTTGTGATGGAAATAAATTCATTCTTGGTAATAATAGCTTAGATAATAGCACAACTTTGCAACAGACCTAGTGGGGTGGTCCTCACAGTGATATACAAAAGCTCAGCTGTATAACACACAACATCATACGGTCCTCGTTGTGATGAATAAAAACAAACAATTGTGATGCACACCAAGACTTGATTCAAAGTATAATAGTAGCTCACTTATATAAAACCCCAAAACACCTGTAACACTCCAAGCTATGGTCATTGTGCAGGGTATGAGAAAAGCACTGGAAAGATTGTGATTGTGACCCTGCTGTGATTCATATAGACAAACACCTTTATACCCCTTTATCATTTCATTCACTACACCAAGTGCTACATTTATTATAATTTTGGATTACATGAGCAAGCTGCTTTTTAATTCACAAAGGTTGTCTTGGGGACAGTTAGCATACAGCTACAGAGGATGTATTTCAAGGGGCAGTCTTCATTTTCTTTTGAGAATTCAATTTTCCCTTCAACAAGTTTGCATGCTTAGATTTTTGGAAATATTCTCAAGCAAGTAGAAGTAATAACATTTTAAAAACACTTCCCCTATGGAATAATCCCTTCATCTATGCCATTTCCAATTTTTAGTCTGATTGCTTCCACTTCCAACCCTGGAAACAGATTTAATTTGGCACGTGTTAGAAGTGAATCTCAGATTGTTCCCTGGGTTGGAGTGGGCTGAAGAAATGTTTGTGGACAGTTACAAAGTAGCACATTTGCAGGCACACACATACTTTGCAGAACAACAAAGCCCTCTGAAAAATCACTAACCCCACACACAGAAGTATTTACTCACATTCACTAGTCATCTTTTTGCAAGTGTAAATGTATACCTGTGCACATTACCACCTGTGCTTTTTCATGATGGTCGATTGGCTGGATGATGCTTGTCCTAGGGACCAGGCCTGTATAGAGCCCTCATTGTGATGGATGAGTGCACACATTTCCAAGATACAATACAATATAGATTCCTTTATTTACTTAAGATCATACACATTACTAATACATAGCATAATGTCATAGGAGCTTTCTGTTAAAGGAATATGTGATAACACTAATTCACATTAATGTTGTACTTTTAATGATGGCTAAATTAACATGAACTTGTTCAATTCAACATGATGTGACTGTGTGATAGAAGAAGCACACATGTCTAAAATGCACCAAAATGTGTCCTCATTGTGTGATGTGATGTGAAAGGAATTTGTAAAGCGCAGCATACACTGTACAGTTTCTTGGCGCTAAGGCAGAAGGAAAGAAGACACCTAACTGGACAGTGAGAGGGAAAAGGAAAGGACAGAAGCAGGGAGGGGGCGAGGAGGGGTGAGAGGGACCGGAAAAGGGGGAGGGTATAAAGATTTTAATTGTACACAGAGCGAAAAAGGTGAGTCTTGAGGAGGGATCTAAAGCGGGTGTAGAGCCAGGCCGACCTTATGTCCAGGGGGAGGGCGTTCCAGAAAGATGGAGCTAGAAACGAGAATCTTAGGCCGCCCCATTTCTTACGCTTGACTCTGGGGACTTTAAGAAGAGCCAAGTGAGCCGAGCGCAGCTTGCGGGAAGGGACATACGGGTGGATGAGAGAGGAGATGAACGTAGGGCCTAGGCCGGCTAGAGATTTAAAGACCAGGCAACCCAACTTAAATTTGCAGCGTTCAGAGACCGGAAGCCAGGACAGGGATTTTAGCAGAGGGCTGATGTGGTGGTGCCTCGGTTGGTGAAAAATGAGGTGGGCCGCCTGGTTCTGGACAAGCTGCAAGCGTTTAAGTTGGTAGTCGGGGATGCCTACATACAGGGAGTTGGCATAGTCATTTCTAGAGATGACTAACGCCAAGAGGGCCAAGGTGAGGGCTTCGGTAGTGAGAAAACGCGCGATTTTCTGTATTTTGCGTAGTTGGAAGAAGCAAGAAGAGACAGTAGCATTTATCTGGGGTTTCATCGAGAGGTCTTTACTGATAATGACCCCCAGACTTTTGGCCGAGTCAGTTGGGCGGGGGGGAAGGCCCAAACTAGCGGGCCAATAGTTGGAGTTCCAAGGATGGGAAGGACCTCCGACAAGAACCAATTCAGTCTTGTCGGGGTTAAGTTTCAGGTGATTTGCCCCCATCCAGTCGCTGATGTGGCAGAGAGTGGCTTGGAAGTTGGAGACTGACTGGTCCGAGGAGTCGATGTTAAAGACTAACTGGATGTCATCCGCGTAAGTGAATGCGGAGACATTTTTATGTTGGAGAGAACTGATCAAAGGGGTGAGGTATAAGTTAAAAAGGAGTGGGGACAAAGAAGAT
Source organism: Lissotriton helveticus (assembly GCF_964261635.1). NCBI lineage: Eukaryota > Metazoa > Chordata > Amphibia > Caudata > Salamandridae > Lissotriton > Lissotriton helveticus. The sequence continues at coordinate 1,961,907,958 of NC_136068.1, read as the reverse complement.
CCCTGTGGCACGCCGCATGTGTTGGATAAAAACACACAGTTGTTATACACATCTTGATACAGTCCTCATTGTGATGGATAAAAACACTTTACTAATACCCAATATAATGTTAAAGAAGCTTCCTGTTAAAGGAATGTGCAATAAAACTAAATCACATGAATGTTGTACTTCTAATGAAGCTACATTAACATGAACATGTTCAATGCGACATGATGTGACTCTGTGATCGCAGAAGCACACATGTCTAAAATGAACCAAAGTGTGGTCCTCAATGTGTTGGATAAAAACACACAATTGTGACACACATCTTGATACAGTCTTCATTGTGATAGATAAAAACGCCAACCTCTGTAATAGGCACCACAATATCACTTGTGGCAGATAAAGGTACACAAACCTGTCTCACACAATTTAACATGGTCCTCAGTTTGACCTATAAGTGCACATAGGAGCATATGCCACCTTTATATAGGAGCAATTGTAAAGCATAAAAGAGCTCCTTCCTTTGATACACAAAATATGAAATGGTTTTCAGTGTCCAGAAGAAAGGTTCATATGCTTGATACACATGTAAAGTTGCGGCAGTGTCTATTACATGTTAGAAACACAAAAGAAAACTGTAACATGTGCTTTGCTATGCTCCTTTTTGCAATGTATAAAAGCTCACAAGTTACACACTAAGGGCCATATGTATCAAGCTAATTAGCATTCGCAAAGGCCGAAATTCTGCGAATTTCGGCCTTTGCGAATGCTAATTTGACAAATGGTATGTATCAAACATGTTTGATGCAAAATAAGGAATAGCAAAATTTGCAATTCCTTATTTTGCGATTGCACTTAAGGAATCGCAAATTTTGCGATTCCTTAAATGCAATGTATCAAACAAAAAATATTCAAAAAATGTCATTAAGGATTCGCAAATTACCACCAACTTCTAGTTGGTGGTAATTTGCGAATTCTTTTCAAAAAGCTTTTTTCCAAAAAACAAAAGGTGCCATATGACGCCCATACATGCCCTTAGGGCATGTATGTGCGCCATATGCCCCCAAATGTCTTTTTCAGGGGTGCAGCAGGGTGTTCTTGAGACACCCCTGCACCCTTGAAAAAATTCCTAATTTGCGATTAGCAAATTGCAAATCGCAAAATTGCCCCTTCAATCTTATGGGCCTCCTGGCCCATAGAAATGAATGGGTAATTTGCGATTAGCAATTTGCTAATCGCAAATTAGGAATGGTAAGGAATCGCTATTAAATAGCGAATATGTACATACATACCGTTTTGCGAATTCCAAATAGCGATTCCTTAAAATTCGCTAATTGGAATTCGCAAAACGGAAGTATGATACATATGGCCCGTGGTCATCTGAATTGCATACCACAATGTAGTCCTCATTTTGATGGGTAAAAACACGCAAGTGTTTTTTTTCATCAGAGTGTGGTGTAATATCACAGAGAGTTAAAACATGCACTGTGATGTCGTTATGAGTTTGATGGACTAAAATTCTTAAACAAATCATATTTATTGACACCAGATGGGACCAATCTCACATGAATACAGTTGTAATGAGGAATTGGTGTATTTCTAACAAGAATCTTACGGTAGCCTTGTTATTGTATGCCAGCACATCACAAAGTCTCTGCAAGTATTTACAAATGAAGAAATAAACCAACATGCAGGTGTAGTGCACTGCATGATATTGCCCTCCTGGTGATATTTAATACATGCGCATCCATGTAAAACTATATGAAATTGCCTTCTATGGTAAATAGACAATCTCTCATGTTGTAACAGCATGTAACAGCTTGCTTTGATACATCACATGCTCCTTAATGTGATGTATCAAAGCAAGCAATCTTGAAACCTGCCATGGCATATAGTGCTCATTGCACTTGATAAACCCAAATTAATTTGTTACATACAATGAGATATATTCCTATTTGTTATGGAAAGAAGTTAATTCTTGGTAACAGTACTTTAGGTACCAGCACAATTTTGCAACAGACCTAATGGTGTGGTCATCACAGTGATAGGAAAAAGCTCAGTTGTGTAACACACAACATCATGCGGTCCTCATTGTGATGGATAAAATCAAACTGCTGTGAAGCACACCATGACTTGATCCAAAGTATGATAATAGTAGCTCACATATATAACATACCAAAACACCTGTAACACTCAAAGCTATGGTCATTTTACAGGGCAGGAGCAAACCACTGGCAAGATTGTGATTGTGACCCTGCTGGTTCTTTTTTTTTAAGGTTTCCAAATAAAGTTTTATTCGGCTGATGCGTTTCAACCAAACTGGTCTTTCTCAAAGCAAATACATAAGTGGTGAGTATACCCTATCACCTATAAACACCAAGCTCACATATGAGTAAACATAGTGAAAAGACTTTGTTGGACCTTGTACGATGCCCAGAACCTTGGAAGAAAGCCTGGCATTAATAGGTCTAGGCAACGTAAATAAATTAACATAAGTGCATGATTTACCTTATGCTTTCACATGATCACAAAATATATAGGGTCATCAAAAAATATATATAAATATTTATCTTAATAACAGATAAACATTTAAGTTCTACTAAGTTTCTAAACTTGCATAATTAATGAAAAGCACATACTCGACACGGGTACATTGAGTAACGCCACCCGAAAATAACAAATCCAATGCCTGTCATCCCAGCACACCATGCGCAGCCGCCACGCCGCAACCGCAATCATGACCCTGCTGTGATTCATGATGCTTTTTCAATAAAGGATTTAATAGCGCACAAAGTTGCAATATGAAATGTGATATAATCATTTTAATGGACTAAACCATCAAAAACAACTCCTGCTTATCAGCACCTAAGGGGAACAATCTCTGTCAGGAGTGCACTCAGAATCAGGTACAGTTCTGCCTCTATCAAGCATCTTAAGGCAGCCTTATGACATTTTTGGGCAGTGTAATGCCGGCGTTGGGGAACGCGAGTCTTTCAATTAAGGGCTCAGCTCCTTCAATTATGTATTAGTACCCGATCGAGTTCCTCCACTGCTGCCTCGTCTCTCCCTGGTATGCCAACAATGCAGACGTTTTACACTGCAACCGGCATTACACTGCACAAAAATGTCAATGCATCACGGGTTCCGCCAGAAATCATCCGCTTCACATGGGATGTACATCGTACATGAGGAGAAGAACCATGTGAGTCCCCCACGAGAACCATTCACAAAGCTACAGCTTGAAAGCCATTAACAAGTCCCCCCTGTCATCATCTAATTATTTTGAAGCGTGAATATCATATTGAAGCACCAGCAACCGCCGCAGTCGTTTCTGGACACAACAAGAGAAAAAGGACCACACCCCTTGAGTTCATAAGGCATCATCACCCGTGAGAATTCCCTCACCTCAAATGTGAATGACCAGGTCCTGGTCCTGAGGAGAACCCTGAAATCAAATAGGGTTCTGAAATGTGTCGACCCCACCCAGCCAGCAATAATCACCACCAATCAACCGACCCATACCGAGTACAAACAGGACATTTAGGCCTGGTGTAACTGTTTAACTGCGTCGCTGGTTATGGCAGGTGTATGTAGTGAAACACATAACTGAATCGTACCCCCATTGTTCTTTATGTTAAAATAAGGACTGGTCTATTGTTTTGTCATGTTTGGTATTTCCTAAGTATTTGTTATATGTCCAAAGTACTGTTACCATTGTGTTGTTGATATATGTATGTACTAATTGTTCTTCTTTAAGACATGAAAGAAATATCCAACTTGTTTGTTCCACAAATAAATGAACAAATAACAAGTGTAATGAAAACAATATAACTATTTGAGAATCTAAGGTGGTTATTTATAAATGTATTTATTCCAAAACGTACGTCCAGACCTTTTTCTTGTTTCCAACTTTCTAAAATTTTTTTAAATTGAGGTTTGAAATATGAATTTACCATTCAAGATGGTTGTCAATTACTCTGATACCATTCATGACTTTCCTACCTGCTCCCAATCAAAAATTACCATCAATAAATACATATGAATATTTATCTTAATAACAGATAACATTTAAGTTCTACTAAGTTTCTAAACTTGCATAAATAATGAAAAGCACATACTCGACACGGGTTCATTGAGAAACGCCACCCGAAAATAACAAATCCAATACCTGTCATCCCAGCACACCATGCGCAGCCGCCACGCCGCCCCGTAACCATAATCCTGCTGTGATTCATGATGCTTTTTCAATAAAGGATTTAATAGCGCACAAAGTTGCAATATGAAATGTGATATCATCATTTTAATGGACTAAACCATCAAAAACAACTCCTGCTTATCAGCACCTAAGGGGAACAATCTCTGTCAGGAGTGCACTCAGAATCAGGTACAGTTCTGCCTCTATCAAGCATCTTAAGTCAGCCTTATGAAATTTTTGTGCAGTGTAATGCCGGCGTTGGGGAACGCGGGTCTTTCAATTAAGGGCTCAGCTCCTTCAATTATGTATTAGTACCCGATCGAGTTCCTCCTCTGCTGCCTCGTCTCTCCCTGGTATGCCAACAATGCAGAAGTTTTACACTGCAACCGACATTACACTGCACAAAAATGTCAATGCATCACGGGTTCTGCCAGAAATCATCCGCTTCACATGGGATGTACATCGTACATGAGGTGAAGAACCATATGAGGCACCCACGATAACCATTCACAAAGCTACAGCTTGAAAGCTGGTTATGGCAGGTGTATGTAGTGAAACATATAACTGAATTGTACCGCCATTGTTCTTTATGTTAAAATAAGGACTGGTCTATTGTTTTGTCATGTTTGGTTATTTCCTAAGTATTTGTTATATGTCCAAAGTACTGTTACCATTGTGTTGTTGATATATGTATGTACTAATTGTTCGTCTTTAAGACATGAAAGAAATATCCATCTTGTTTGTTCCACAAATAAATGAACAAATAACAAGTGTAATGAAAACAATATAACTACTTGAGAATCTAAGGTGGTTATTTATGAATGTATTTATTCCAAAACGTACGTCCAGACCTTTTTGTTGTTTCCAACTTTCTAAATGTTTTTAAAATTGAGGATTGAAATATGAATTTACCATTCAAGATGGTTTTAAATTACTCTGATACCATTCATGACTTTCCTACCTGCTCTCAATCAAAAATTAACACTTATTAAATGTAATAAGGTACCCAATGGTATGCTATGAAAGAGGCAGGCCTTGCAATAGTGACCACCAGGACATGTCAGATTAAAAACTACATGTCCAACTTTTTTTAAGTAAACTTCACCTTGCCCTATGTGCTTTTGAGGGCCTACCCTATAGGTGACTTATATGTACTCAACAGAATGGTTTACGCTTGTTAAAAGGTTTATTTTGACTGGTGGAAATGGCAGTTTGCAATTGCACCCACAAGCTGCAGTGGCAGACCAGGGACAGGTTAAAAAAGGCTAGTTAAGTGAGTGGCTTAATAAGTGCTTTAGGGACACCAATAGCATTTAAATTACAGGCCGTGGGTGTACATGCAATATCACTTTACTAGGTACTTGCAAATAAATTAAATGTGACAATGGGGTCTGCCGCCCAATTTTATCATGTTTTAGGGAATGTGAACAAGCACTTTAGCACTGGTTAGCAGTCCTAAGGCCAACAAAAGCAAATTCAGAAATATAGTGGGGGTGAAGGCAATAAGCTTTGGGGACGACCACCCTAAGGCTGACTGGTCTAACAAGCATTGACTTGTAACACACTCTGTGATATTTTTCTCCTGGCGATGTTTAAAGCATGCACAACCCTGCAATACACAGAATGAAAATGTCCTCTGTGATGAATAGGCACACGCTCATATTACTAACAAACACCATGATGAGGGAGAGGGGTTGGCCTAACGGCTAAGGCGCTCGACCTCGGACCTGGGGATCTGGGATCGAGTCTCGGTAACGACGCCAAAAACCCCCTGTGATTCTGGGCAAATCACTTAATCTCCCCGTGCCTAAAACGAAAGTGTGTCCTCATGTAACGTAACTGGTGCTATGTAAAGCGCTCTGATAACTGATTCGGTTCGGTTCTAGTTCGCGCTATATAAAACTCTGCAAAAAAAAATAAAAAATGATGTGGCCCTCAATGTGATGTATCAAAGAACAAAATCTTATAGCATGCCATATTATCTGTTTCTCAGTGTGAATGGTAAAACCACATGCAATTGTAATATACTAGTTGATATAGTCCTTATTGAATAGAAAATAAATTCATGCTTAATAACAGTAGCATTGACTACAGCACAAATTTGCATCAGACCTAATGGTGAGGTAATTTTTATGAGAATAGGCTCAGATGTTTAACACACAATATCATATGGTCCTCGTTGTGATGGATAACAGATCACACTTTATTGACACACACTAAGATATGATCCATATGATGGCAATAGAAGCACAGACATATCAGGCACCTAAACATGTGTAAAACTCATTGCTACAGAAAGACAAACACCTATGTATCCCCATTTTAAAGATCAAAATAGGTTCAGCTCTACTCTTGCCTTCCAGGTCTTATCTGAGCGACCTCAAGTTCTTATGTTGAAGTTGACGTTTAACCAGCTTTTCACAATTTCTTTTCAGAACAAAATTTTATTGTTGATTTGAAAGTAAGATTGCATGAAATTCACAGTACTCCGCACACCGGAGGGACTGTGATAAGAAAAGGCAAAATGCAAGGTATTGCAATCAATACAGCAGTCACATTTTACCAGTATAAGCAGAAAAATACCCACCCCCCCTACCCTGTAAGAACTACCCCCTCCCGGTTCCCACACTAACCGTACACGATGTTCACTCAGGTCTGCAAGCAAAAGAGTCATTTTGAATTGGTGATGCACTCCATCCCCACCCCGGTTCTCAAAGCATTTGTTGATCAGCGACATCCCGCTGTAGCGGCGGCTCAAGCCACAACCCTCTGTACTCCGCCCATCTCTTCCATATTTTATAGTGCTTTATGGGGCAGCCCGGGGCCTCATATACTGGACGTTCCAAGCCCATTCAATAATCCAATCCTTGTTTCCACACCTCTATCGGGGGGCCCTGGGGTCCTTCCAAGCACGGGCCACATCCCTCTTGGCTACCGTGAGACCTAGAAGTAGTAAGTGTCGTTTGTAGATGTTACCACCCACCTGCTCCATGACGTGAAGAAGGCCCAGCTGTGATGTACGGGGAGCCTCCAACCCAAAACCTCGTCCAGGCAATCCCACACCCGCATCCAGTATCTCTCCAAAGCCCCACACGACCACACCGTATGCAGGAAAGTACCCACCTCCCGGCCACACCTCAGGCAATCGGAGGAAGCAATCAAACCGGCCCACCACAACCTCTCTCTCTCGTAAAATAGGCTCTATGTAAGTATTTAAATTGGATAAAGCGCAATCGTACGGCAATAGCCGCTTCCCTCGGAGCAGCAAGATCCTCCCTCCAACCCTCTTCATCGAAGTCTCCCACGTCTCTCTCCCAGGTGGTCCGTAGTTTGTCCAGAGAAGGGGAGCAGTGAGTAACCAGTGACTGGTAGATGCAGGATATTTTCTTCTCCTCCAGATCCCCCGTAAATAACTTAGCTTCCAGTGGACTGAATTCCGGAAGGGAGTCTAATCCCTCCAGGGCAGGGGAGATGGCATGTCTGAACTGCAAGTATTTGAAAAATTGAGTGTGAGGCATGTTATATTCGTCTCTCAGGTCCTGAAATGATTTAAGGGTCGTGCCCTTCATGACATAGCCCAGTGCCGAGATCCCTATCGCATCCCAGCCACTGAACCCCTGCAGGGCAGCCAAAGCCGGCAATTGGCCATTCCGCCACAATGGGGTCTCCTCTGTTAACCTGTTCCACAATCCCATGCGGCGAAGCGCTCCATGCCAGATCCGAAAGACCACCTGGGTAACCACCGGGAGCCTCTTCCTCTTCCCTGCCGAGTACAAGAGCGTATGGATAGTGTCTGGTTCCATCAAATATCTTTCCAGGGCATACGCCGGGTCACCCCGATCCCCGTACCACCACTCATTCAGTACTAACAAGTGAGATGCTTGATAATAGGATAGGATATCCGACGACGCTAGGCCGCCACAATAGGTAGATAGGAAGCAGGTGCGGAGTGCCACTCGGACGGTGCCCCCGGCCCAAAGAAAGCATCCCAGTGCCGAATTCACCTGAGGAAACCACTGCGGCGAGACTGGGTAGGGGTGGTTCTGCAACTGATAGAGCAGACGAGGGAGGGCCACCATCTTGAAGATGGCCAAGCGGCCATAGAGATTTAAGGGCATACGGGACCACGTTTTCATGTCAGACCGGACTCGGTCCCATACTGGAACTACATTGCGTTCCCATGAAACTCCCGGTATGTCTGTCAGGAATACCCCGAGGTATTTAATACCCCCGGTAGCCCTCTGTAGAACCGACGCCCAGTCCCCTAGTTCCACACTACCTCCCAGGGTCCATAGAGTGGATTTTCGCATGTTAAGATGGAGCCCCGAAACCTCCCCGAAAACTCGCATAATTTCAAGGACTCTCGGTCCCGACCTATTTATATTTGTGGGAAAGAAGAGCACGTCGTCAGCATAGAGTGCGATCCTATCAGACGGTCCAGCCTCCCATTCAAAACCTTTCATCTGCGCATCAATTCGTACCCACGCCGCTAACGGTTCCATAGCAAGGGCGAACAGGTACAGCGAGAGGGGGCACCCCTGTCGGGTGCCGCGTCCAATATGAAAGGCGCCCGAGACCGCGCCGGCCACCCTCACAGACGCCGTCAAATCTGTATAAAGCAGTCGTATGTAAGAGAGGAAGTGGGGACCCAGATTCAAGCGAGGTAGTAGCGCGTGCAGGTACACACAGCTCAGCGAGTCAAAGGCTCTATCCAGCCGCGGGCCGTGGAGGGAGTTACTGTGGGGCAGGGAGGCGGGGAGGGGGAGGGTTAGAGTGGGGGGACCTAAAAACTGGAATATGGATAATTGCAGGTAAGTACACAATTTTATTAATAAAACGAAATTCATAGAGCGCACAGCATCGCATTTTGCGATGCAGTGCGCGCTACGAAATTCGTTTTAGTAATTAAATTGTGGACTTACCTGCAATTATCCATATTCCAGTTTTTAGCTCCCTCCACCCTGCCCCTCCCCCTCCCCGCCTCCCTGCCCCACCGTAACTCCCTCCACGGCCCGCGGCTGGCTCTATCAATATCAGCCAGCAACAGCGCTGCCGGAGTTCCGGTGGCGCGCATCATTTTTAATGCCACTTGGGCCCGCCTAATATTGTGTCTTGTAGCTCTGTGTGGCATAAAACCGGCCTGGTCCGGATGGACCAGGTTAGTGATCAGTGGGAGAAGGCGGTTAGCGAGGGCTTTGGCCAGTATTTTCGCCTCGATATTCAGTAACGAAATGGGCCGATACGATTCGGGACGGTCGGGGGGTCTCCCGGGCTTGCAAAAGACCACTATCTCGGTGTGTCTCCAATCCCCCTGGTAGGTGAGCCAACTCCCTAGCAGCGTCCAGTGCCTTTTTATATTGTGCCCCTAACTGGAGATGATATTTCTGAAAAAACTCGCACGGGAACCCGTTGGGTCCCGGGGCCTTCCCTGCATTCAGCTCGCTGAGGGCCTTCCCTAGTTCTTCCGCTGACAGTGGAAGCTCAAGGCGACCGCGCTCCTCATCCGAGATCCCCTGTGGCGGGAGATCCACAAGAAATTGATCAATGTCCTCTGCTGGGAGGAGTTCCCTAGGGGCATACTGTGTTGCATAGTAGCTCGCAAAACTGTCAGCAATTACCTTCGGATCTGACATAGAAGCTCCGGCCACATCTCGAAGCCCCGGCAACATCTGTGTTTGAAACGTGCTCTGGCAAAGTCTATACAGCATCGTGCTGGACTTATCCCCCCACTGGTAGATTCTGCTTTGTGTGGCAAGCCATACCTGACATGACTCCTCCAGGTGCAGGGACGTGGAGTCCTGCTGCGCCTGTAGCAGCCGCCTTACATCTCCCTCATCCCCTGCCTCAGTGCATTGTTCCTCCAGGGTGCGGACCCGAGCCGCCGCACTTGCTAGGCCCTCCCTACGCTTCCTATGAGCTGACGCATACCAGGCTATGTCTACTCCACGGAGTGTGGGCTTCATAGCCTCCCAGAGGGTCACAGCATCCAATCCCGACGTCTCATTATCGTTTCAGTAGTGGGCCATGGCCTCCCGCACATGGGACTGGTAGTCGTCCTGTTGCAGGTGCCAGGTTGAGAGGCGCCATCGAAATGGCTGCCGCCTTCTATCCAGAAGTAGGTTAAGTACAATGGGGGAGTGGTCAGAGAGCCCGCGTGGTAATATAGCCGTCGATTCCACCCTCCCCATCCTGGTACAAGGAACGGATCACTGACATAACCTCGACAGACCGAATATCGACTGGACAAAATATCGATGACTAATTATCGACAACAAAATTATCGATTTACTATACTTACACAACAAACATCAAAAATATCGACTACACAATATCGACTACTAAAAACAACGACTACAACAATATCGACTCACAACATTATCGATTTCTAAAACACCGATTATTAAATATTTATATAACAACAGTCAAAATATCGATTACACAAACATAGATAGCAAATTTATCGATTGTAAAAAAATCGCCATTAATAGATCCTAAAATAAATGACTTTATTATTTAATAATTAAGTCATACTGATCATAAAAAACCAGATTTAGTTAATATAAATAGATGACATATATTATTTATTTTCATAACATTTACAACACACAATAAATACTAACATACATTTTATAATACATAAACAATGTTTCGACCTTCTACACATTTTTTACAACTAATTATATATATTCCTCCACTTTACAAATATCAAAATAACATTACCTAGAACATTACCTATACAAAATAAATCCTTACACATTCAATAAACGTTAATTGGCGTCACCCATATAAGGAAAGCAATTAGCATAACAGAAAAAAAAATTCAAATCAACAAATAAAAACAGACTATCCATTTAAACAACCAATCCTATTTCTGAAACAATTAACCTAATACTATATAAATGAAATAATAAGTAACTAAAAACGCAGTATACATCTCCTAAGTAAAGGAAGACGAAACTCTGCTGGATTTCTGGAAGAAAACTGATGGACTTCAACAGAAAGAGACCTACACATATCTAAAGTAAGTACTACTACATTATTAGTCAGCGAAAATGTAACTCTCAAAGCTCACACCTATATTTTAAAGCAAAATACATCAAATATATCTTTTTTTTTTAGCACTCATCCTACAGATGAAAAAAAAAACCAGAAGACCTACACAACACCTGGACATCAAAAGTTACATATAAAAAAGTAAGTATATATTAGAAATGTAAAATCAAGAATTAATAGATAGGTAACTAAATCTAAACTAGCAAAAAACATCGAACAAATTATCATAAATAGTAATAAAATATTTCTACACATTTTCTCAACTTCCACAGGTACAAAAAGATATACACAGAAAATAACAGTTTGAAGAACATCAACCGCTGAAAATAACGACTTGAAAGCATCAAAACATTTACAGGTAAAATACAAATGTGTGAAACTGTATAATGTGATTAGAACATTTTTTTTCCTTAAAAAATATTTACATTCTCTTTTAATTACCTCCTAGCACTACAATACTATCATGACTGAAGGAGCTAAATTCATTTATTCACAAAAAGGGAAAATGCTTCTTTGTTACATGGGATATGTCTACACTCAAGAGAAACAAAAAGATTTGAAAGTGTTTTGGAAGTGTACGAAATATTATGCCAACAAATGTTATGGTAGAGCTATAACTCAGGAAACTACTGTTACTTATACTAAAGAACATAATCACCCACCCAATGTAACAGAAATAGAGATTAGACAAATGCTAGATTCCCTTAAAGAAGCTAGTACTAGCACTGATCAACCAACAACTGCTATTCTGAAACACCATTTAAGTGTACTTCCCCAACATGCTTCTAGCCAATTACCATCTATAGAATCCCTTAAAAGAACAGTAGCTAGACAAAAAAGAGCAACATGCACTACTCCTCCCACACCAAAAACTTTAGAAGAAGTCCAAATTCCACCTGAACTCTCTGTAACTCACAATAAAGAAAATTTTATACTCTATGACAACAAATCTAAAGATAAAAGAATTATACTGTTTGCCACAGCAAACAACATGACAAAACTTACCCAATGCCAAACTTGGATGATGGACGGTACTTTTTCTGTATGCCCCAAACCTTTTTATCAATTATACACCATCCATGGTCATTTCCAAAATGCAAATATTCCATTCCTTTATGCCCTTCTACCAAACAAACAGCAAACTACCTATCAAGAAATACTAACTGAAGTCAAGCAACATACTAACAACTATTTTCCACAAAAAATTATCATTGACTTTGAAAAAGCTATGATAAACAGCATCCTTAAAACATACCCACACACAGCAATACAAGGTTGCTATTACCACTTTAATCAATGTATCTGGCGACATCTACAAAAATCAACCTTGAGTATCCAATACGCCACTGATAGCACATTTGCTTATCAAATCAAAAAACTCATCGCCCTAGCCTATGTTCCACTAACAGATGTAACTGAGCACTATAACTTATTAATAGACAGCCCCTACTATAAAAGAAACGAAGATAAACTAAGCCCTATGCTTGACTACTTCGAAGACACATGGGTAGGAAGGCTACACAGATCAGGCCATAGAAGACAACCCAAATACCAAATAGCTTGGTGGAATGTCTACCTTAGCACACTAAATAAGGAAGCAAAAACAAACAATGCAGTTGAAGGATGGCACAATGCCTTCCAAGCAACTACAGGCCGAGGAACGCCTACCCTTCACAAATTAATACAATCCTTACAAAAAGAACAAAGTTACCAGGAGCTCCGAATGGAGCAATCAGTAACTTTGATTGGACCTAAACTCACCAAAGAAACTAAAAAAATGTATAACACACTCCAAAGTCAAGTTACCCTCTATCCAACTAGCAAAGGACTAGAATATCTATCAATGATTGCCAAAACTATTCTTTAAAACATTACATAACTATACACGTAAAACTAAACATATTTTTCCTAAAATTCTTCATTATAATATGTAACAAATTGCAATTAAATTATCAAATACATAATATTAACATATATAAAATGTATTTAGATAATGTATTTACAAAATGTTACATACAACGTAAGTAAAGCAAAATTAAAAACAGTTTTCCCACCCATTAAAAATCCAGAAAATACTTACATTTCTGATGCAGCTTCAAACGTAATCCAATTCCAAGCAATCCATAGGACACCATTCCAAAAACCCATACAATCCATGAAAGGCCAAAAAAAAGCAAAAATACAAGCAAATGCATAGCGACTCCTTTCCACTTCAGTAGACACCAGATACCATAGAAAACCCCAAAATCCGTAATGGCGAAAAATAAACGCTCCAAGAAAATGAAAAAACCCAAAAAATAGTGTGCAAAAATAAGAGTATATAATACTCGTTACACAGCTGTGATCAAAAAAGAAGGGAGTCCTCCAAAACAGCGAAACGCGACGATAACCTAGAAAAAATAAATAACATACCCACCCACATAAAAACACCCATACATATATAAAAACACATATTTATACATCAAACATATTATCTTAGTAACATTTAAACATATTACCTCACCTCACACACCTACAACAAAAACGCGGTAAAAATCCAATATCGTACACTCTACCTAACACCGAACACACAATCTTCTCTAATTAACTCTACCTACATAAACATAAACACAGCACACATACACTAGCAATACGTTCAGAAACTTATAAAACACAATTAAAACAAACTTACCCTCTCTAACGCGAAGCAGCACCCAACCGCGATCTGTTGAAGCACCAAATACGCCTAAGTAACATTACGCGGTTAAAAAGTAGTCCCTGTATACAGCTAAATGCTATTTAATTTCTATATTCCAACACTTTAAAAAATACACAGAGTATTATATTAAGTGTAAATATTTATTTAAAGTGTATAAAATTATTTCATAAATATTCATAAGTTTGAAATAATTATTCAACTGTTATGTTATAGTTAAAAAATTAATTTTTGATTTATAAATACATTTAGTAAATAATGTTAATGTAAAAATAAATTGCATATATAAGTTTGTTACAAGAAATGTATTTTTTAAATTTGCTAATATTATGTAAAAAATTATGTATGTATATAATAAATGTTTTGGTGTTTATGTATTTAAAAATGAATATTATAAATATGTTCAATATTCATAATAATTATTTCCAAAAATATAACATGACTTGGTAATAAACAAAAATGTTACAATTACAAAAAAATTTACATAATTTGCAATCACAATAAATTCAATGTGTATCTGAATAAATATTTTGTTATTAAATAAAAAGTACATATTACCAATTTGTTTCAGAAACTATTTAAATGTTAATATATGTAAAAGATAAAAAAATTATGTTAATATAATTTATGTGTTAAAAACATATACATGTACTTCATATTTTTGTTATGTTAATAAAAACATTGAATGAAAATTTTTGATTATAAATAAAAAATGATTCTCTACTTACAAATAAATTTTTATATGTGAATAAACAATTTTTCATTTATGGCATTTAACCCTGTCTATGTTTCCTTCTTTATTATTGTATATAAATATTATTTGCATATTAAATAATCTATTAAAAAATACCTTATACATTTAAATATGTTTAAAAATGTATTAATATTTAAAGTCCTACAATACCAATAATTGTTTTAATGTATATTAATTGAAATATTTTATATAAAATATATGAAAAAGTAACTAATTTAATAGACATTTAAATTGACCATATTTTTACCCTGTATCCCTCTAACCTAAAACCCTAAACTGACCCAAAGCCCTAAAAACACCCCTTTACCCACAAACTAAAAACTGACCCAGAACCCACAAAATACCCCTTTACCCACTAACTGAAAACTGACCCTGACCCCTAACAATAACCCTTTACCCACTAACTGAAAACTGACCCTGACCCCTAAAAATACCCCTTTACCCACTAACTGAAAACTGACCCTGACCCCTAAAAATACCCCTTTACCCAAAAACTGAAAACTGACCCTGACCTCTAAAAATACCCCTTTTCCCACAAACTGAAAACTAACCCTGCAACCAAAAAAATACCCTTTACCCAAATACTGAAAACTGACCCTTAACCCTAAAAATAGCCCTTTACCCACTAACTGAAAACTGACCCTGACCCCTAGAAATACCCCTTTATCCACTAACTGAAAACTGACCCTGACCCCTACAAATACCCCTTTACCCACTAACTAAAAACTGACCCTGACCCCTAAAAATACCCCTTTACCCAAAAACTGAAAACTGACCCTGACCTCTAAAAATACCCCTTTACCCACAAACTGAAAACTAACCCTGCAACCAAAGAAAGACCCTTTACCCAAATACTGAAAACTGACCCTTAACCCTAAAAATAACCCTTTACCCACTAACTGAAAACTGACCCTAACCCCTAAAAATACCCCTTTACCCACTAACTGAAAACTGACACTGACCCCTACTAATACCCCTTTACCCACTAACTGAAAACTGACCCTAACCCCTAAAAATACCCCTTTACCCAAAAACTGAAAACTGACCCTGACCTCTAAAAATACCCCTTTACCCACAAACTGAAAACTGACCCTGCAACCAAAAAAATACCCTTTACCCAAATACTGAAAACTGACCCTTAACCCTAAAAATACCCCTTTACCCACTAACTGAAAACTGACCCTGACCCCTAAAAATACCCCTTTACCCACTAACTGAAAACTGACCCTGACCCCTACAAATACCCCTTTACCCACTAACTAAAAACTGACCCTGACCCCTAAAAATACCCCTTTACCCAAAAACTGAAAACTGACCCTGACCTCTAAAAATACCCCTTTACCCACAAACTGAAAACTAACCCTGCAACCAAAGAAAGACCCTTTACCCAAATACTGAAAACTGACCCTTAACCCTAAAAATAACCCTTTACCCACTAACTGAAAACTGACCCTAACCCCTAAAAATACCCCTTTACCCACTAACTGAAAACTGACACTGACCCCTACTAATACCCCTTTACCCACTAACTGAAAACTGACCCTAACCCCTAAAAATACCCCTTTACCCAAAAACTGAAAACTGACCCTGACCTCTAAAAATACCCCTTTACCCACAAACTGAAAACTGACCCTGCAACCCAAAAAATACCCTTTACCCAAATACTGAAAACTGACCCTTAACCCTAAAAATACCCCTTTACCCACTAACTGAAAACTGACCCTGACCCCTAAAAATACCCCTTTACCCACTAACTGAAAACTGACCCTGACCCCTACAAATACCCCTTTACCCACTAACTGAAAACTGACCCTCACCCCTACAAATACCCCTTTACCCAAAAACTGAAAACTGACCCTGACCCCTAAAAACACCTTTATCCACAAACTGAAAACTGACTCTGAAAGAAAAAAATTACCCTTTACCCAAATACTGAAAACTGACCCTGAACCCTACAAATACCCCTTTACCCACTAACTGAAAACTGACCCTGACCCCTAAAAATACCCCTTTACCCACTAAATGAAAACTGACCCTGACCCCTACAAATACACCTTTACCAAAAAACTGACAACTGACTCTGCACACAACATATACCCCTTAAAAACCAAACAGAAAAGTAACCCAGAAGACTAAACCAACCTCTTTCCCCAAATACAAAATAATATATAAATGAGAATATCTATAATTATATATATATATATGTTATATATATCTTTATATATCTAATTATAAATATATTATATATATGTAATTAAATGTAATTAGACAATTATATTTCATATATATATATTTTATATTTAATTATTATAATATTAGTTATATCTATTTATATCTATATAATTAACATATTTTAAGCCTTTAACAATTATTTCATTATGAATACCAATTAATTAATTAACATATGTCATTACTTATAATTAATTAACTTCCCACCCTATACCCCTATTAACACACAACCCACTACATAACATAAAAATGTGAGATGTAACATAATTTACTATAATAGCATTAATGTTAATAAATTTACAATTACATAAAATATAATTAACATATTTAATTTATTTTACAAATATTTAATTATTCATAACAATTAACTAATTAACATAATTAATTACTTACAATTAAATTACTTCCCACCCTATTCCCCTATAATCCCACAACCCACTACATATCCTAAAAAAGTTTGATTTTACATATTCAACAATAATTCCATTTATTTAAATAAATTAACAATTAAATTATATATAATTAACATATTTTAGATAAATAACAAGTATTTACTTATTCTTACCAATTAATTAATTAACAGATTTAATTACTTACTATTAAATTACTTCCCACCCTAATCCCCTATAATCCCACAACCGGCTACATGAAAAAAATGATTTAAATAAGCATAATTCTCAAATAAGCTATTAAAATAACATATTTACCAATTACATATTATATATTTAATTAAATAGTAATTTAACAATTAATTACATATTAATACCAATAATTATATTTACATATTTAATTAATTAATACCAATTAATATATTTACATATTTAATTAATCAATACCAATTAATATATTTACATATTTAATTAATTAATACCAATTAATATATTTACATAATTAATTAATTAATACCAATTAATATATTTACATAATTAATTAATTATATTTAAAATACTTCCCACCCTATTCCCCTAAAAACCCACTACCCGCTCCTAGAAATTATTATAGTAATATAATTTTTTTTTAATTTATTAATTATTTTTAACATTAATTCTATATAAATAAATAAATAAAATTAATACATTTTAACACAAAATGCTATTATAAAACATTAAAACAATGTACATTGAACTATTACATATTATATATATACATATTAAAATTCGATATCATGAGAGTCGATATTGTGACAGTCGATAACACAACTTTCGATATTTTTAAACTAATAAACATATCGATATTTTTTACTGACGATATTACTTACTCGATATTTTTTATGTCGATATTTTTTACATACATAACAATCGATAAAAAAAAAATCGATATTACTTACCTCGATATTAATGCCATCTCGATATTCTCTAGTCGATATTATGTCCAGTCGAAATAAATGACTCGATATTAAGACTGTACACCACAAGGAACAAACAGGTATCCAATCTGGAGAAGGATTTATGGACCGCCGAAACATATGTGTACTCCCGGCTATATGTATGTTGGTAACGCCATGCATCCGTCCAGCCCATGCCCCTCACCATATCATTCAATCTTGTAGGGGTAGTTATCTGCTGCCCACCACCCGGTCTGTAGCGATCTACATTACAATCCATAACATTGTTCCAATCACCTCCAATCACAGCCATCACGTCCGGAATCGCAGCCCAGACGGTGAACAGTTTCTCCACAAGAGGCCATTGCAGGGGGGGGGAGCATACACACTGCCAAAGACCACTGGCTCGCCATCAACCATCCCCTTAACAAACACGTATCTGCCCTGGGTATCTACCCATTGTGTGGAGTGCTCATAAGATACCCTACGGTGAATCAATATCGCCACACCCCGGGACCCTCTAACAAAACCAGCATGGAACACCTGTTGATATCCGTATCGCTGCAAGGGTCTTGGTACCCAGAAGGTGCGTTTCTTTCGACAATAGGACATCTGCCTTCTCTCTTTTCCCTTGTCGCAGTACAGCGCCCCTTTTAATTTTGGCTAGCATGCCCCGTACATTCCATCTCACTATTTGCAACGCCGCCCTGGGGGGCTCCAAAGCAAGGCCTCTAGCCGCCATCAACCGGGTAAATGTCCAAATGCCTGGGTATAGGGAGCTGCATCTGTATACAAAACCCCAATAGAACCTGGTGTACCATTGTGCTGTAAAAAGCTCCCCCTAGTGGTCCCCAACTCTCATGTCCCCCCACCCCCCAGCCCCCAACCAAACCCCACCCCAACTCCTCAAATTCTGGCCTCCCCCCACCCCTATACCTCAGCAACATTGAAGTACCTGTCGCGGTGCAGGAGTGCCCCAACCCCCAACGGGAGGTTGGGGGCCACCCACTCCAATGGATCCCCATAAACCACCCCCTCAACTCCCAACTAGCCCCTTAGGGGGGCACACAACCCCTGCGCAACCCCTGCGGAAGACCCTAAGGCAAATGTCCGCCTTACTGTCTGCTCCCCCCCACCCTTCCCCATCCCGCATCCCATAATTAACAGCAGAAGGCTGTAAGCTTTTCACAAGTTATGGACAGAATTTACTTACAAATTGTCAAATGCCATAATTAGAGTTGGATGAATGGGATACTCCTAAACAAACGAGATGGAGATCCCGGCTGCTGTTTTACAAGTGCTACAATGCCTAATCCGGGCCCTAAATTTTTTACCACTTTAAGAATATAGCACATGTGGCTGGAAACTGAAAAGCAGCTCTTCACTTCGCAAATGTTCAAAATACCAACTGAATTGAAGATGCAGAACTACACAAATTCAAAGGGAAACAGTGAAAAGGTGGATATTTTAGCAGTTAGGAACTATTTTTTAAAGGTATTGTCTAAATAATACACTATTTTAAATCCAGTATGGTCAGTTAAATATACGCTGGATGAAATAGGAAAGCAGTGTTTGCTAAATGCATATGTATTCTGTAATAGATTGTCAGTCACATACGAAAGGGATACAAATAAAGGCTGTTTTTTTGACAAATATATACTGTACCAAATAGGAAGACACTATATGTAAAATATAATCTGGTCCTCATAAACAGACTTGTATAAAAACACACACCGGTCCTCGTAAAGCTGTTTGCTGTCTTTATGTAGTGTGTAAAAATGGTCTTCATAACTCTTGGATACGGGACATATGCGGTCCTCATAAGGGGGTTACGTCAGAAAGTCTCAAAACTATTCCCATAATGGTTTTTTGAAAATCTGATATAACTTTCATACTGTCATTAAACATAAAATGTATGATCATTTTGATTCTCTGATGATCAGAAAGGGTAGCCCTCATAATGTAGGTTTTTTTCACTGGTCTTCATAGAGTGATATAAACATGTATAGGTGTGTGTGTGTGTGTGTGTGTGTGTGTGCGTGTGTGTGTGTGTGCGTGTGTGTGTGTGTGTGTGTGTGTGTGTATGTCCGTGCACAGGCAACGTTTGATCAAGTGACAAATGCAGAATTAAAATTCTGCTCTTGATGGTTTATTGTCAAATATATTCCAATATGGCACCATGTCTTCATTTTCATACTGCCACTTGCTCTAGGCATAACAGACTTAGGTATGAAAAGACAAAAAAAATTATTAAAACCCACAGATGGTGGCTTTTACAAAAGTAATAGAAAAGGTGTGTATCCATGTATCATATATCATGTCATTTAAACCAACATAGACATTCAATCATGCTTGCCCATTTGCCAAAAGGACCTATTTGGTAATATATGAATATACATGTTGCTTAGTACCATTCAGCTGAATACTCCAACGTGGTTGTCATAACTCACCTGTAACAAGCGGTTTCTGACAATCTAATGAATAGGTCGAAACATGTAGGCGCCACTCCACTGTGGCCGATGAATTTCACACATCGGTTGCCACAGATTAGTTTTGGTGAAACATTATCTCAAGAATAATTTAACACCAACAATAGTGACTATAACAAGCACTAGGTTTTAGGGGCCCAACTACACACCTTAAACGAATGAGCAGAGATGACACCATGTACATCAAACACTGCAGTTCACCCTCTCCAGAGCCTCGACTGCCCTGAGGTGCTTTGCATTGAATGGAATGCTGATCACTAGAGGGATTCAAGCATGAACAATAACAACAAGTCATGAATTTGCAGAACATATTTTTATGGTTCAATTCAGTTGTTTAGTGTGTTCTCCTTTATACTAGAAACAACGGCAGAGAATTAAGGATATTTTCAAACCCAATACATTTGTTTATTTGTCAGTTATGCATGCCATTAAAGGCTATTTAATATTGTTAATGAGACACTTGTTCGAAAAGACAAAGATAGGTAGAAACATGTTCTGTTCTTTAAAGGGATCTTTCCTACTTCTCTGCAAATGTGGATTCAAATGTACTAAGAATGATTACATTAAAAGTCACTAAATATTACACACTGACTTTTACCAGATTGAATATGATTTTAAAATCCACCTATTTAATAATAGGTCGATTTGCAAAATGACCATTCGTAGTGCGTCACAATCAGACCTACCTCAATCAAATGCATCAGGTTTATCAAAAATTGCTACCCACGACATCTGTTATCAATCACAGGGATGGTGGCCTGCTTGGGTCAGTAGATCACCATGTCTCCGATTGCTTTTCAATTAAACAATTTTCAAAATTTAATTAATTTCCCCAAAAGTAAAATGGAATGCATACAAAAATGGAAACATGCACAAACATTTTTAATGAGTAACTAGTGGTCCCTCTACTCCTAAATTTCTTATTTAAACATTCGCAGAGGAAAAGCGGTCTTATGGGCATCCGTTCCTGTTTGCGAATCGGCTGCTTCTATCATTCAGTAGGCAGTAAAATATGAATATTTTGCGCCCAGAATTTCAGTCACAACGCCTAAATACTTCCCATTCCGAATCGCTATTTATTCGCCAGTTGCAAACCCAAACAGTGATTGGGTAACAGTTTACCAAAAAGAAATCTAAGGGCCAGATGTATCAAAGGGTTTTGCCCATTCTATGTCTATGGGGAAATGTGTTGATACATATGGCCAATGGGTTTGATACACACCATAAGGCCATTTGGCAGTTACCAAATGTCCAATTTGGTGAATTAGACTCTTGCAACCAGAAAATCCTTAGCACATTGGTCTTAGTGCAGTAATATTGCAACCATCATTGATGATGCCATGGGGTGCATTTCTAGGAGCGGATAATGACTACAACATTCCAAGGTGTGGTCTTCGGAAGGAGGAATAGCACATTAACAGGGCACTTTGTCACAAGTTTCTGGGTTCACAAAATTGAAATGTGTAGCATTTGAGCCAAACTTTTTCTTTCTCAATTTGTGCTCACAAAACTCCCAGGGTGTTGAAAGAGCCTGCCTGGTATCACCCCCACTCTTGGGATTTGCCAGGGGTTTAGAAAGAACTCCCAAGTAATTTGATATTTGAAATTATAAAAAATGCATGACAGCATTTTAGCAGATGGAACCAATATCATTTACCTTTATTGAAAATGAAAGATTATCTTTGCAATGGTTTATTTTCCATCGGCTCACTGACTTCGAAATGTGGAATTAGCATGTTTGTCAATTGTACTAGAAATGCATCATGAAAAAGCAATGCGGATCTCTATGGCGTGTGTTTTGTTCTTATGGCTCAATCACAATAGCAGCAAGGTTGTTATTGAATAAAACCTTCCCATCTTTCTTGTGACTACATCCTGGTGATTTTAGATCATTCAGTATTTCAGCCACAAGCTCAGGTGGGGCTGTTTTACAAAATTGATCCGTCTCTGTCAAAAAGTCCATCAGAAGCTCGCCGTTCCTGTTCCCTTGGATGAAGCATTCTGAGATGTCCCTGTCAGAGGGTAGATCAAAGTGCTCATATTTAACCCCTTGTGTATCCAGGTGATTCTTTATGTCCCACGAAGTGATGAGCAAACGCATGCCGCAAACGGCCAAGTGTTGGCGATGTTTTTTCCACAGAGTGTTGCATCCACTGCTTCCTGTGAAAAAATATCATAGACAGTCAATCAATGAGAGTTTTATATAGTCATTCAGGATCAAGGAGTGTTTGGCATTAGTAGACCTATTATGGATTCAATGACATGGATAGTTTCAGGAGTACTGTGGACCTAAAGCAGGAAACTGACGATAAAACGGCGATAATGGGCTTCATAATACGCCCTTGTTAATTCCCATAGAAGCCCAGGTTAACACCAGAACATAGGCTTCTATGGGAATTAACAAGGGCGTATTATCAAGCCCATTATCGCCGATTTATCGGCAGTTTCCTGCCGATAAAACGCCGATAATTTTAACACCGGTCCTTGATAATATGCCCCCTACGGGTCAAATGCATGTAGGATAAATAGGTGTGGAGATCTCTTCAAACTTACATTTCCACCAGTGCCTGAGCGGAAGTTTCCACTGAGCTGTAGAGTTTATGGGTCTACACCCTTTTACCTAAAAAAGTGGAAATGCATGACTGAAATTATGACTATACAGTTACTACTAGTAACTTTACAACCACATTCTATAAATAAAACAAATAGATGGAGAACTCTATAGCAGAGGAGGGGATCTCTATCGATGCTCTGTAAAACGTACAAGGTAAAACAGCATTCTACTGATCAAAGTCATACCAACCTGACAAACAGTAACCCTGGAAGCACGTACACGAGGGGTTCCGTTAGACTGATTTACCTTGCCCACTGTTATAGCCTCCTTCATGCAACCTATTCCACTAAAGAGGAATTTGAAATTTACTTACGAGGAGGCAGGCCTTGTAGCTATCTTTGCTGGTGATCAATAAAAGAAAACACATAGGGCCATATTACCAAGATGTGCGTTAAAAAACGCACATCGCACATTTCCCTATCGCTGGCTATCGCCGGATTTTATCGCCGTGTTATCCTGTCATTATCTTTTTGTTTGAAAAAGCTTTATTCGAGTTATACACTCATAAAAGCACACACATGTAACTTTAGACATTTAAAACTCTAAACATACATTAGCAGTAAATTACAGTTAAAAATACATAATGCACACACATAAAATGTTTACCAGTAATAGTTAAAATAACCTTTCTCATAAAATGCTGAAACTAGATGCATGTTAAAGTGCAAGATCCTCCGCTTTACAGGCCATACCCAAATGTCATTATCATCGCACAACACGTAGGCGATATTAAATCCGGCGATAGGGAACATTAGCGCCTGAAAACAAGCGTTGTTGTCATGCGCTAATGTGTACCTTGATAATATGGAGGGGTGGATTCAGCTTTATGATCCACACCCCCATGTTATCAATGCCCTAACACCTGGTCAGAGCAGGCGTAGGGAGACCTGCGATAAACGAGTTTATCGCAGGTCTTATTCTCCCAACGTCTGCCTTGGTAATAGGGTATTACCACCTCCAACCACATTTTACATATATTTGGACATAGGAATGCCCACTTTGCATGTCATTAGCGATGTTTCTCGCTGACATGCACAGTGGGCTTGAGGCAGGCGTTAGCATGCCCTTATTAATAGGGCGCCAGAAATATCGCCGCTTTCTCGGCACAATTCTCCGAAAAAGCGGCGATACTTCACCTCGGTAATATGGCCCATAGTCTGCCTCCAAATATACTTAGTGAAGCAGAGCAAGAGGCCACGTGGCAGGAGTTGACACACTCTATCAAGGTATTGGGGTTAGTGGTATGCATTATAGGGGACCCACCCCTCAATAAAATGGTAAGATTATAGGTGATTGTGGTAGAAATTTTACGGGGAGCAGGTGGCATAGTCAGACTTGGATTGTGTATTTTTTGCCCACCCTTTGATTAATGTATTCTTACCACCTTGCACTCTGAGCTGAGTGTGGCCTGTCTGCAGCTGGGAATTTCAAAATAAATCAGGGCAATACCCTAATCCCCACTACCTTTTCATTAAATTACAACTCACCACCAATGTCACACTCTAGCACTCATCTGACACAGCTCATTCACACTTAGGTTTATCCTCCCCTTTAGACTGTATGTTGATACATTAACTTTCTTTTATACAGTCCCTATATCAACACATAGGCAGTAACATCTGGTTCAGATTTAGCCTCAAGGGTAGCAGGGTGACAAATAGGCCACGTTTCAGTTCATCCCGGTCACCCACACAGGTACGCTGTATGGGTATCAATTACATTAACACTCTTTACAGAACTGGATGTCTTCCTGGTACCACAATACTGATACTAGTTCACATTGTTTTATATATTTTAAGACAAACTACACAAAGGCATACTTATATTGCAGTTTCATGGACCTTAAAAGTGCTCCTCCAAATCAAGTCACTTTCTAATTTGGAGAACCTGTGTTACCAGATAATCTGCCACCTGCCCCAACCAACACACAGGCTTCAATCACAGAGCCTGGTCAGTGTTCACTAGGATCAGCTGGAAGTTGCAAACCCACATTTCTATTTGGATCAGTGCCACAACTATACTTTAACCCCCATGTTCAGCATGGGTCAAGCTATTTATCCAATGAGAGACCCTCATGGCGGATCTATGTTCTTATGCCACTTAAACCATCATTTGATTGCGCAGACCCATTGGTAGGTGTATGTCTCTTATCACCCACTATTAGCACCCGAGTGTCCATTCCATTTAACTGTTGGGTGATGGATTTTATTTATCACAGCGCTCAACAGTCTCTCTCAACATGTCGGTCTAAACCTACAGATTACAATTTACAACATTATTTCATTAGCAGTAATCCCGGGCATGCTCATACCCTTTTACTCTTGTTTATGAACTATATATTAATATTATGTTAAAGTATACATATATTCATTATGCGGGGGTATTTTCCAATCTAAACATGTCTCCTTCCCCATCTTCAGTGATACAAAGGATCCTCGTGCTCACTCTAATCCAATCCATCAGATTACATCACACATCATCCTGCAAGTTCAGTCCCTACTTTCTGTTGGTGAGGTAACTGAGTGACCTCATTACATGCACTATTTTCCACATATATTTATAGCATGTTCTCACTATTTCTATTTCCTAATTTCAGTCCACTGATCTATTTCTCTACAAGGCGATGAACATTTTTATATGTATGCACCTTTTTTTCATCCTCGATTCTATTTATGTCACCGGTCAAAGTCAAATTCAGTCCACTGTCATAACTGTGACATGTATCTTAATTCTTCTCACCAGTTGATGGTTCTCTGCAGATATGTCCGCCACCTCCTTGGAAGACCTAGGTTCAGCAGCTGGTACTTAGGTGTCTGCCCACAGAGAAAACATCTGTGGCTGGAGGGAGTACGGCTCCATTTATCCCATTTGTATTGCTATACATTATCCTACAGTTAACAATGTATATCTTTTAGGATTTCGAATATTTATGCTAGAGTGCTATCTCTTGCTTTTAGATACCCCACAACACCTCTGTTTGAGACATATACACAATCTGTAATGCCAAACGCACTACCTAGATGATCATTGTCTTTTCTCTTCTGGGAATCAAGAGCCTGGAGGGATGTATGACATTACAATGCATGCTATTACAACGCATGCCTTTACGACGCAAGTTTTACAATGCAACTTTTACAACAACTTGCGTTGGGGGGCGATGGATAGTGAATAGTTTAATTTACTATTCCAACTCCAGTCCCCGTGGATAGTAGGGAAGGTGTTGGAAACTATTCCCTATCCTAGAGCACCCCCCAGCGCAAGTCGTTGTAAAAGTTGCGTTGTAATGGTTGCGTCGTAAAGGTACTTCGTTGTAACAGTTGCGTTGTAAAGGATGTTTACCGCCTGGAGCTCAACCCAGAAGAGGATGGTATGCACTTCAGGGGAGAAAGCCCTATTGTCTTACAAGTTGAATTGTAGGCAGCTCCACACCTGAAGAGGAGGAGAAGATTGATGGTCCTATCCAGGAGCCCAATTCAAAAATGACCTCTAAAATGGCCTGCAGTCTCCCTCGTAGGGAACTCTTACAGAGTGTAAGTCCCCAGGAAACAGCTACAATGCTATGGATGCGTGTCCTGGCTATGAAGGACTCTCCTATACCCAGCTCACAACCTACCGGTACCTCACCTGACTCCCGTTGACCTTCCTCCCATGCAGGAGCAACCTTTCTCCTCTTAGTCTTCTACAAATAAAAAATACTCTGGCTGGAAGTGCTTCTTTCACATTAATTAAACTCTATCCCACAACGTCTCAGATGTCAACAGTCTACATGGTGGAGAAGCAGCTGGCATTGTCAGGCGGCCATGCATGTGAGGAAGGTTAGCATTGGCCCGCTGGAAGGATTCAGTTATTTTCTAACAACAATCCTATGTGTGGGCAATATTTGTCAAAAGATCTGAGCTATGTCAAAACACACCAGGAGGAGGTCTGAAGGTTAATGCACAGACTATGTCTTGCAGAACATTAAGAAATGTCTCCAATACATGATTAGATTCCACTTGAAACAGCCAAATGTGTTGTGGAAGGAGGATTCAAGGTGCCATGCCTGTTTGTGAAAATCATACAGGCTAAATTGCACATGTGCCTGTGTCAAGCTGCAAGGCCAAGTCATGGGCTTCAGGCACCACTCCAACATGCATGGCTCACCCACCCTTACCCCAACCTCACCCCAACCTCAAATCCTACCAACATTCCACGTGCACTCCCTACAAACTCATCCACACTACAACAACATCAATGGGGGCTCAAAATGGCATAGCTGGAACAATGGCAATCCCTCATGCAGGTCTGCATGGACAATAACCACCGCTGTAGGAGAGTAGGGTCTGCTATCCTATGGTCACCCCAAATGTTTGCTTTTTGCTTCACTGGTTTATGACTTAATGTGGCTGTGGGCCTGCTAATCAGACCCACAGCCTGCTGTTCTCTCTCTAAATTAATGCCAATGCACATTAGGTGCATTACGAAATTGGAACTGGTTCACCTTATTGGCCCCTGTAACAGTGTAGCCCAGGTACCCAGGGCATAGGTGCTTCCAAGGCCTACCAGGGGCTGCAGCACATATTGTGCCACCCCTGGCCTGGCCTCCATATTTGACACAACTGGCTGATCACTCACCTGGGGTAAGTCGGTGTAATCACCCCTTACTTAGGTATAGTATGTCTATATCTAACCTAAAATGGACACATATGTTCCTATCAGCCACTCCTATGGAAGGCCTCATCAATCCTGGAGGCAGAGTGCTTAGAATTATGTGAGATGGTGCTCTGGCATGAGCTGAGCCTGTCTGCAGCTTTCGGAACCAAGTCCTTTAGCTGTTCCATGATACTGCAATACCATATACTCTTAAGTGCATTATGAACCTCGCGGTTAAATGCTATCTTTGGTTTGGCTTTATCAAAACATGTCGAGTAAGGTGTCATACGAATTGGAATACTACCCCCTCGCCAGTTCTGGTGACGGGGGTAGCATTCCACCCTGCTAGAGGGACACGACATGTACCTAACCTGAACCCCGGTTAAAGTTAAACGTGAGCCTTAGCATCGCAAAATGGATGCTGCCACCACAGACACAAGTCTGACCTCCTGCTGCTGGGAGTCCTTCCAGCGAGGGAGGCTTGGACAAAGGGTTTCCTGCCTTGGGAGGTGCTAGCACCACCCCAGACAGGATTTTGTGTATTGGGTAGGACAGGGCTGAATAGAATCAGACATGCCTGGGGCACACAAGGTGTCCCTGTGCATATGCCAGTTCAAACCGGTGCTGGGGCTCTCCAGCCCCAGTCTTGGTGCGAAGCTGGACAAAGGAAAGGGGGTGTAACCACCCCCCTTCCTGGTCCCACCCAGAGGAGGGACCTAGCAGGTAATCCGGCCCCTAGATTTGGAATAAGAGTAGGAGCTGTGTCCCAAGACTTCAGATCATCCTGAACTCGACTTGAAACTAATAAGAAAACTGGACTTCGACATTCTGCTGCACAGAAGACTGAAGAGAATCTCCCTTGTGGCCAAGGAGTGACCACCCTGTGACTACAGGCACCAACCAGCAACTCAACATCTGCTTTGCCACCGCCTCCTGCCGGAGCCCGAGCCCAGAGCCCAATGAGACCCGGACTCCCAGACCTCTCAGAGCCCGATCCACAGTCCCTGCAAAGAAGAGACCCGTGTAGGCACCGAGAGACGTGGGACCGGCCATCTTGAAAGACCCCCGAGACACTGACTGCGCAGCACCCGAGGCACTCTCGATGCTGTGCTTTGGGGTTTGAGAAACCCCACCACCGAGCAGCATTTGCTCAGAAGATCAGCCCCCCAGCATCTCCACGATCTGCGTGGGGCCCTTTTGCTCTTTGCCACTCGATTCGCCATCCCGGCCACTTGCCACGTGGCTAGCGGCCATCTTGGCGACGAAATCTACAACCTATACTGCTGGTCTGGTTGCTCCAGACTGGCCCTTGCTCCCCTGAAAAGGAGCTCCCGCTCTGACCTTGCTGGTCTGAGTGATAAGCTTTCTTCACTTCCTGTGTGGCTTGCATTAGCCAATACCTGTTTGCTCCAATCAAGTTGCTGACACCGCCATCAGCTAGAGCCTTCGTGGCACAGCTCGTGATCGACTCCTGGACGTCCTTGACCTCTTCGTGTCCACGTGGCTGTGGAGACAAGCTGCACCTCTTCACCTGTTTGCACCCGACATCACCTGGTTCCATCCTGGTTCCATGGTAGTCACTGGCTAGTGACTTTGAACATTGTCCCCTCTGCTTTCAGGTCTTCACATCTTCAGATCCATCCTTGGATCCACCGTAACTCTCCTCGACGACCCGCCTGCAGCATCTTCATCTCCAGGCACCATCGACCTGCGTGACGAAACCCGACACGACTTGGCACCTGTGCTCTCGCTTCCTGTGGGTGAGGTAACTCAGCAACGCCGGTGTTCCTACACTGGTACACACCTCTAGTGCCTAGTTCTAAAGTTTTGTCCTTCTAGGTCCATCGGAAGGTTCCTTAAACACTAACTTTGTAACTTTTACGCACCATTGACTTAACATTGTTGCATGCGTGCACTTTAAGCACTGCACCCGAGTCCCGCGGGCCTTTCCCGACTTCATCACTGCTAGTCCCGAACAGCTCCAGCGATTCCCCAGGCCCTAGGCCTCCTTCCTTTCCCATTGGTGGTTCTTATACTACTATTTTAGTATATGGTTTAAGTGGCCCCTAGGGCTCATCCATATTGTGCAACCTTTGTGTATTTAAACTGTGTTTTGTTTTAACGCATTTGCTTCTGTGCTCATAAAGAGTATAGGGGATATTTTGTAGTAAATAATTATAAATATTTTCAATATATATCTGTGTGGTGTCCTTTCATTTGGTATTCAAGGGGATTGTGTATGGTAAAACAGCTTGCTTCACATGCCTTTACAGAGTTTAGCCTAAGACTGCTTTGTCCACGCTACTAGGATAGCTGGTCTATAAGGTTGACTTACAACCAATCATCATAAGGGTTGTTTGCTTGGCATGGTACAAGGTGATCACTAGAACTAGTGAGCATCATATGCCAGGCCAACTTCTCACAACCGCCATCATGAACAATTTACCCTTCACTCCTTGACCCATCCACACACAACAAAGCAAATGTTCACTTGCATTTACTGCATGCATGCCTGTCCTTAAAAATGACTGTATGAAAATATTGTAAACTTTTATAAATATAGTAAATACTTAACAAATGATGCTTCTAACAACACCCTTGTATGCATCTACAAGATGAACCCCCAACACAGGTAAACAGTTGCCTTGAAAATGAACTCTTTTTCTACAATTCTTTAAAAAATATAGGGCCTCATTTATGAAAGCCTTGCGCCACCGGTGCGTCACTTTTTCCCTTGTTAAAAGTGACGCACCGGCGGCGCAAGGCCTTCATAAATAAGGCCCCTAGATTTTAAGATTCTTGGCATGGATTGGGGGAAAGGTCACCTGATAAGGGGGGTGGGTGACAGGGCCTCATTCCGTAGAGGCAATATTCAACGTGGACGTGTGTGCAACTCGTTAAGAATGTCAAGGGTCCAGTTTAATGAAATTGATTTCAAAATATATAATCCCACTCAACGCTAGACAGTGAGCACTTTGCTTTCTGGGGTTGTGCCCCATCTGTGCTGGTGAATGCTATCGCCACCTCTATTATGGGCCCTTTTTCCACTTCCCACTTGGCAGAGGAGACCCTCGCTAGTATTCGCCCCTGCTTGCGCTGTTCCACACTTTGGGGCATATTAGCAACAAATAGCAATAATTATCGCTAAATGTGCTTTTTTTATCGCCGGATATTATCGCAGAGATAAAGTGCTATTAGCAACGTTTTTCTCCAAAGCGATAAAATATCCGGCGATAGCGGCTCAATGCGTGAATATCGCTGGAAATCCAGTGATATTCAGGCATCATTGCTAATGGGGACTTAACCTGAATATCCACCTCCCATTGGATATACAGGTTAAGAAGTGGTCTGAGCAGGCTTTGGTTTCTAGCGATAATCGTGCTTAGCGCGATTTTTTTTATCGCTTTGCCTGCCTTGCTAATAAGCGATAGCTGTGTTAGCGACTGTTTTCTGTCGCTAACAGTTTGGGAACGCCCACTTTGCATGTCATTAGAGATAAATATCGCTGACATGCAAAGCGGGCCCCAAACCTGTAGCCATCGCCTAAAAGCTGTCGCTAACTGCTGTTAGCGACAGCTTGCTAATAGGGCGATACAAATATCCTGCGGCGATATGGCCCATGATAATATGCCCCTTTGTTCTTTGCTGCCCACTAAAATTTAAATGAGAGACAAGAAAAAACCCACAAGTGGATATGTACAGTACTTCACACCTTTCAATATCAGTATTAAATGTGACTAACAGACAATGCACATTACTCCCTCCCATTTGCCATGGAATGTCATATTTGCTGCATCTCAACTTTAACAGCTGGTGACTCTTGTTACCAAAGATGAAGAGGAAACATATTCATTCCCAATAATCATTATTATTTACAGTGATATATTGAAACAGAAATGTTAAGTGAATATATGAGATGCCTTGAAGTACTAAGAAAATGACCCATTCATATTCTCTTTGTGATGGCAAAAAAGAATATAATCAAGATTTGGAGGTCACGATTTGATTATTGATTGTTACAGGATGCATGGGTAGTATGTGAAGATATGATGGATGACAATGCAATTATACGTTGTGTGTATAGTACATAACGATGAGCATTAAATGTGCCTAACCCAAAAAACATGTGAAAGACATTTCTTTCATGTGTGTCTGAAATGAAAGCATTCACCTATCTGACATGTGTTATGTTCATCTGACATTAGTAAGTCAGTCATTGCAATAAACAAATCCATATAACTATGTTGAGCTACATGTTACGAAATCATTTGAAAAGGATTTTCTATGTGACAAAATAAAATACTGAAACTTACATTTATGTAATAACAATTAAAAATACATAATTTAATATACACATCTTTACATTAATAACAATTATTCAATTACACATTTTAGCGAAAAACATGTACTGCTGACAATATGGGCACAAACACAAATTAAATCTAATACAGCACACCACAAAACGTGCAATACATATATAAAGTTACACTTCTTTTTTGTAAGGTGTCCTGCCTTTCTGCTGCTCACGGGCCGTCAGTTGGACAAGGCGAGTGGGTCAAGTTGTCTGAGGATAACCCGCCTGTGCAGTAAAAGAGCCTGGGAGGGATTTTCTGGCATATCCTGTACCTTCAACCTTGCCCACACTAAAGACCAGGGAGTAAACCCAATAGATCTAGGAACAAGGACAACTGGGAAAGTCAGAATGAACCTTATTCCTGCAAATTCTTCTAAACGCAAAACAATATACAAACCCCTCATGTCATTAAATGAGCAATTTGATTGAATATTATACAGACTTATATTCTGGACAAAAGAGAACCATCATACACGTTTGACCCACCCTGGAAAATTGCATGTTGCCATAGTTCCTACGTAAGGTCTGCAAGGACGCAATGACACATGGCCCTGTTGTGCAACATTCGACGGACTAAAATAATCTTTCATGCTACTTGTCTGCTCTATAACACCTCTGTTTAGGTTGTGCGGATAGTTGTCGGAAGAGGGTGAGGAAATAGGGAGAGAAAGCATATCCATCATGACCTGTAACAAAGACATGAAGCATTTGTTATAATATGGCTAACATATGCATGTTGGAGACACTATACACATACATGTATTACATGTTAGTGTTATGTGTGATTAATGTGATGAGATGAAGTTATGAGTGATTATGTTTGTGTCATGGCATTTATGATGAAATGTTCTAGGTATACTAGCAAAGGCAGGGTGAGTAAGTATACCTTACCTAGTACCACAAGTCACTGAAATGCACAGCAACCAACTGACATGCAAGAGCAGCCTGCTGTAAAATGTAGTTGTCATGTTTGCATGCAATAAAGGGAATGTACACATGGATGAAGTAGTCCTTGGCATCACAGAAAGCATGCACATTGATGGAGTGCCAGTGATGTCTGCTGCATAAGTGGTGTTCATTGTGGCAGGATGGCTGAAGTGCAACATGAGTTTGTGGCTTGCCGTCTTATGTGGGCAGTCAAAGTATGATTGGCTGAAGTGGTGGTGAGCTTCACTTGTTTGGGGCATGGTGGCATCTTGATTGTTAACCACCATAGCTGCAATTGTAGATCCATTGTTTGAGGTTGAAGTTGTGCTGAAAAATGTATTCCATAATATTTGTAGCTATATTTATTGTTGTGGGCCTGTGTATATGTGTATGTGTGTGCGTGCGTGTATATATATATATATATATATATATTCAGAGAAAAAAACAAATGTTACAGGGATGTTGTAGTTAGGCTGAGATTTCACTTGTACAAATCCAGCAAAATTCAGCAGTTATCGTTAGCTGAGCTAACTATAAATTATGCCCCTTCAATGCACTGCCTTTGACCTCACATAATATATCACTCATGACATGGTCAGTGACATCACTCTTGACATCCCAAATGACATCACTCATGACATCATCCAGTGAGTGTGTTTTCTAAGAGTCTATGGGTGTTAAATATATATATATATATACACTAACCTATTACAAAAGTTAGATTAGCATACTAGGTGCACTACTAATGAATGATACCACTTCTAAGATATATTATGTGAGTGGCGATGTGACTGTGTGTATCTGTGAGTAGTGGGTGTCTGTATGGGTGTGTGCATGGCTGTATGGGTGTATAAGTAGGTATGTGAGTGGCTGTGTGGGTGAGGGAGTGGCTGAGTGAGTTCCTGTATTAGTGAGTGAGTGGGTGTGTGAGTGGCTCTAAAAGGTGAGTGAGTGGGTGTGTGAGTGGCTTTATGGGTGTATGAGTGTATGTGGAGTGACTGAAGACCTGGCAACTCAGACGGTGCCAACTTGTATCACATGATTTCAGTTCCCTTTACACGGTCTCACGGTGATGAGCCAAAGTCACACAGTGACAGGCAGGGAGAGCAGGAAACCAGGGCAGAGAGTGGATTTGTAGCTTGTCTTTTGAGGCTGCAAGCAGACAATGCCCATTAAGGGGTGTGAAAATACCCCGTGACAGCACCAACAGCCTGAACAATCTTTTTATCTCATTGTTTTTTGGTGGAAGAAGGATGTTGATGGGAGCTGGGGCAGGTCTTCTCAGAAGGTTTAGGACAGAAATTCCCGCTCCCTCAAAGGCCACAACCCCTCCTCACATTGTTGTGGTGGGCCTCAGCTAGGCCTACCAGTGCTGGGGGTTCGCCCTTCTCTGCACAAAGTCCTTAGACCAATAGGAAGAAGTTGGCATGGAAACTGCAATACAAAACAAAGTACTTTATTAACCTCAAGAGGTGGAACTACATTCTCACAACACCCTTCTGTGGTGTACGAAGTAGCACACTGAACAGAAGGAACATGCTCCGTTTATACCCACACAGGGGCTCAGAAGTAGGCGTTACAAGTACAGAAGAGAAGGGTTACATACATAAAAGGTCATACAGAAATGAACAGTCGTCAACAGTAGGGTGGAGCTAGCAGTTTGCTGACTCCGGTAAGAATAACCTGACATTGACAAACTAGAACAGGTGTATGGACAGTTACTGCGCATGTGCAGAGTAGCAGAGCCTAAATATAGTCTATCTATAAGCAGAGTGCAAGAGTAAACAACAGCAAGGTAGGACAGAGCACATGGTGAGCACATGGCAGACAATATGGCTGCCGAATACAAGATGGCTTCAGCTAAATGCTAACCCTGATCGCTGCCAATTTACAACAGACAACCCTTTTAGCATTAGCTGAAGACATTCGTTCATTTGGGGTAATCTAGGTTCACATCTTGTACATCTATTTTCATCATTTCAGTGACTTCTTTATTTAGCATATGCTGAGCTCTAATTTCTGTAACATTTTGCTTGGCGGGAGTACAGGCAGTAATGGAGACGGAGCAAAGCATTGGACCACATTGTATACATACACAGCATGTAAATAGTATCATGAATATTACATATAGGATGGTCAATAGCTTCCAACCCCAAGTGGCAAAGAGTGTCCACATCTAGCTGGCAAAAGTCCAGGTGCCAGTCTCTGGATGAATTTTAGCAGAAATCTTATGTAGCTTAGAAATTGCATCAAACACTGAAGGTGAGTGGTCAGGAATATAGACACAGCAACTGCTTCCGATGATGCAACATGCACACCCTCGATCAGCCAAAAACACATCTAAAACCATACGATTTTGGAGTGCTACAATCATCGTAATTTGAAGCTCCTCTGTAATGTTCCCAAGTGCCATAGCTGTCTGATTGCTAACAGCTTCTACAACACGAGTCAATCGTCTTATCTTTCTGCTGTTTAATGCAGCACCCACAAAGAAAACCAAACCCAAATTGGAATCAACGTATTGTTGCAAGGTGGTGTCAGTCTGATCAACCTCATCAGTACTTGATGTCCTTTTATATCTGTTCTTAGAGATATTGTTGTACACTTTAAAGTCTCTATGATACTATGCAGGTGCCAGAAACACAGGGGGCAACAAAAAGGATACATAGCATTCTCCTGACCTTCCAACTGGTATTTAGTAATATCCCTTGTTTCCGCAGACAAAGTAGGTATTATGTGAAGATATGAAACTTCTGTTAATGGCACCTTCAATTGCCAGAACCACAGTACACTCACTTCTCCCTACTGGAATATTCCCAAAACTACTTATACATAAGTCTGCTTTAGCCCTGGTAACAGAAATCACAAATGGTCCATTGTTCTTAATAGTTCTCATATTTGAGAAAACATATGGCGTAAAAATTATCTCAGGTCGATACTCTTCCCATTCCCATTTAGTCCCTTCAGCTAGCGGATTACCATCTTTATCTGGATAAAAAACTTTATTAGATGATAATTAATCCGTCCTACTGTCATCCTCGAAATGTTTGCTTTTGCAGAAGCAAACAAAAGCACAAACCATGCTTGGCAAGAACTATGATGCGAGAAAGGAGGAGGAATAAAAGTGTTCCCCCTTTCTTCTGGTGGGAAGGTATCATCCCACACTCCCAACAGTTGGTAGTATTTGTGGCATTGTGAGTGTGATGCAACATTTGAATAAACGTATTGTTCAGGTAGGATTGTCAATGTTTCCGCTCATGGTAGGGAAGCGTAAAGTAATGATGCTCAACTGGTACAGGAGTAGTGGCAATCAGCAATTGTCGAGCAGGAGCCACTTCCTCTATGAACCAAGTTATTACTGCTATAGCCACCATGGCAACAAGAAACTCTAGTGCACAAATTATCCTTTTATTATTAATTTTAGCAACAGCAACAGTTGATCTCTCTGCAGACATGATCAGTTCGTTGTTGAAGGCAATCGTTTGACCTCTAAAGACCTGGCAGCCGCTGATTTCTTCACCAAGGATCAATCCGGGTGTCACTACGCAGGACTGATCCCCCCCTTGCCACATCAGCACTCCGTTTCCCAAACCCAGGACGGTAGCTCAACCAGTCTTTTTCAAGAAGGCAGATTCTTTCCTTGGTCCTAGTTGGTATCGGGATACTCCAGGAATCATGTGGTCCGGGAAGACTTCCTCAGATTAATCAGGTGAGATAGCATGGCCTTTATCCGTTTCCAGAATCTCTCGATGGTCAGTCAGCACAGCAGCTTCCACCAAGGTAGGTAACACTCGCTTGCAGTGAGTGCTATGGATCCAGTTCTTTCTGTTTGTCACTTGAACCGCTGTCCTCTTGGCTAAGAGCACTTGCTCCGGTCCTCACCACCTCGGCTCCAAACTGTTTGACCTCTCGAATGCCTTGACCATCACGCGGTCACCAGGCCGGCGTTCGTGTGCCTCACCAGCTGATCTGTCAGGAAGAGCTTCTCAAACCTGTTGATGAATAGAGATCAAACTGTCAGTTAACTGTGCTAAATAGTCATTCATCAGAACACAAGGTACATCATGTATGGGGCGTGGCTTAGGAACTCCCCAAATGTTCATCGGTCTCCCAAATACCACTTCCTATGGTGTAAGCCCAGATTGTGAATGTGCCACCGATCTAATGGACAACAATGCCAAGTGTAGTGCATCAGGCCATTTCAGGGACGTGGAAGCCAGTATTTTCGCCAATTTCAACTTCAAAGTAGGGTTATACCACCAATCCTGCTGATTGTGGGTGGAAGACTGCATGGAATTTCTGTTTGATCCCTAATCCTGTCAGGACATGCTCAATAACTTTCCCAATAAAATGAGGTCCGTTGTCAGTCCACAAAAGTTTACAAACACCATATCTAGGGAAAAGCTCCTCTAAAAGCACCTTTGCTGTAGTAAGAGCTGTATTATCCTTTGTAGGGTAAGCCTCTATCCATTTACTGAAGGCACATACCACCACTAGAACATACTTCAAGTTATTGCAACTTTCAAGTTGGATGTAATCCATTAGCAAAATTTCGAAATGTGCCGTTTGGTGTAGCAAACCCTCCTGTAGGAGTTCGTGTCACTTTTCCAGGATTGTACTGCCAACAGATCAAACAGGATTGTACTATCCTTTAAGCTGTACTGGCAATCCCTGGATGCTCCCAAACTTGTGTAAGCAATTTAATTATCGCTATAGCTCCAACATGTGCCAGCCCATGTGCCATTTGAACAATAGGCTGTAAATAAGCAGCAGGCAATTTCCACTTATTCATCTCTTTATTGCGCCAAAAGCCCTCATCGTACAACATTCTCTCTTTAGTCCATTGCTCAAGCTCTTCCACAGAGGCAGATCTCTGTATGTCTAGCACTTCTTGTCTAGCATCATGCCAATGCTCAGCTTGTGACTTTACTACGTACATAGTTGTATTACTTCATTGCATCGCAGTCTCACAAGCAACCTGGTCTGCAAAGGCATTGCCTTGTCCGTTCTTATCAATCACTTTCTTGTGTGCGCTACACTTAACAATAGCTATTTTCTTCGCATATGTCAGTGCAGTCAAAAGATTGTGCACCAATTCTCTGTGCATTATCTGCATTCCGTGTGATGTAAGAAAGCCTCTTTCCTTCCAGAGCAGGCCAAAACCATGAGCCACTCCAAAAGCATAGCGGCTATCTGTATAGATGTTCACACACAAATCAGTGCTAAGTTCACACGCTTGTGTCAAAGCTATTAGCTCAGCAGCTTGAGCCGACTTCTGTGGTACACGAGCTGTGTCCACTACTGTCTCAAGTGTTGTGATTGCATATGCAGCTGAAGTCGTGCCATCTGGTAACTTCAAACAGGACCCATCAACCCACAGTTCCCCATCTACATCTGGAAGGGGCGTATCTTGCAAATCGATGCAAACCCTTTGTTCCTCAGTAAGGAATATGCAATCATGAATGTTAGACCTAGGGGTTTCCTAGCCAACACGTGGATAGCCTGGCACAGAGGGGAAGACTAATTCCAAAGGCTTAATGTGTTAAGCTTGCGTAATAACCTTTCAGGAACCCAGCGCCCATCCATTCCAAAAACGACACTACACCTTGTTAGAAAAATACGGCTTGTATTTTATAAAATGGATTCTTTGCTCTTTATATTCTTCACTGTCTTTATCACATTAGTACCACACTTTACAAATTACTGCAATTTCAGCACTTAATACATTTCATATCACATTTCAACATCAGTTTACATGACCCTCTTTCTTCTTAGAGAAATCAATACAAGATAATTGCAGACAGAAGAAGTATTACGATTGATGATTCTTTAGAGAGAACCAGAGTATACTTTACCCCTAAGCCTGCAGGTACACAGATATTTTAGAACCACTGTCTTTCAATGGGTTGACACTTCGTTGCACAGCCGCCCCACTAGAAAAGAACAGGTAAGTTAGCCACACATCTCACTTTGCCCTAGTGAAATTCTCCTTCCTCTGCAACAGAAACTTTGGTGGTTCTAAACACACTTTTTCTATAATGAGGTTACCCCTTTCTCTAACCTCCTTGTGTCATCGGCCTAAATCCCACATGAGGTTCACTCTCCCAATTTAATCTACCCCGCCTATGAGTCCGGCAGTCCACGGGTTACACAAGCCCAGTTTTGAGTCTGTTCGTTGGTAAGGTGGTAGGATAGAATAGGGAAATACCGCTGGCCTGATCGCATTCACTGCGGCATTCGTTTGGCACCCCTCAGGACCCAGTTCCTTTAAGTTCCGCCTCCGCCCTCAGCCCGTGTCAATCCCAGCTTACTTGTGCTATGCTGGAGTTGCCTCACTGGCGCGGGACAGTCTCGGTGGGTAATCTCTCCTCAGGATTGTGAATGGAGGCGTATGGCGCTCTTCCAAAGCGGCTCGGGAGTCTCAGTGGGACTTCTTCGTGAAGCGACGTCGGGTCACGCTGCCGCACCTGACGATCTCCTCACCGGTGGTGGTGCTGCTCCTCCTTCTGCGCAGGTCCGCCCCTGGTGCAGTTCCGCCTTCCTCGATGACGCTCGACTCCCCTCCAGAAGCTCTTCCTCTGCCCCGCCTTCGCTGGCGTTGGTCCGTCCTCCACCACAATGAAACCACGGAAGTGCTGGCTCTCAGATTCACCAATGCCGCTTCAGATGATTCCAAGTGGAATGGACGATCTCTCCCTCGGCCGTCGCTACAGGCTCCGCTACTCTTTTCACAGTGAGTGTGCCTCGCCTGTCGCGAAGTCAGTCGCAGCGGTTGTGATTTCAGCTCCTCTTCCTTCTTCACTGTAGTGCCGTTTCAAAGGGGTAATCAAGGTGAATGATGACAAGAGTGTCCCAGGGGTATATGAACCCCCGCTGATTTCTAAGTTCACACCGTTAGGTTCTTCAGTGCTTTTGTGGTGAAAGTCTATGTTCTGGGTGCACAAAGGAATTCTGATTCAGTGGGGTTTGGTCATCTTCAGGGTGGTCACATCCAAATAGGGAACAGCCGGCCCACAAGTCGATCGTGTTCCTACGGGTGCAAAGCTCTCTTCCTGTAGTCGCCTCCCTCCACACTGGTCAAAGCTACACAAAATGGCCACCCCTGACCTTGCCTTATATAGGCTGACCTAGGGCTCTCAGAACCAGCCAGAAGGTTCCAGAACCTTCTCCATAGAACCCAATGGATCTGTTCTCCTAAGGTGGCAGTTATGGCAGTTGCTGGACACCATTTTGTAGATTTGGATTAATTCCTGTCAGGAAAGGCATCTAGGCCTGAGGTGAAAAACTATGAGGGCAAAAAGAGCATCTAGCCCCCAAGCCAACACCATAAAAACCTAGTGGACACAAAAAGATACAAAGGTATGAGGGGCAAAAAGGGGACAAAAATAAATAATAAATTGGAGGGACTACGCAATGGGCCAGACAGGTCTAACAATGAACCTCCTGTGACTGAGACTGAGTCGCCGGATATGGTAACAAAGTAGCTGGGTTTAGTGTCACACATCTCTTCAGTGTAATGTGAGGGGCCAACAGTGTCAATTCCTATCCTGTCAAGCGAGCACTATTCAGGTGTTGCGTTTTTGCCTGATTCAAAAGGGCATCGACCGCATGGGATTCTAGCACCAACAGTTTATGTGACAAAACTATCCCTTCACTCTGGCGTATGGACACAGCTGTTGCTGCAACTGAACGGAAGCATCCAGGCAACGCACATGTAACAGGATCAAGAACTGCAGAAAAATATGCACAGGGATGCTGCTTGTCACCGTGTGGCTGTACTAAAACCGACAATGCACACCCATCTTTCTCGTGTACATAGAGTGTAAAAGCCTTTGTGTAATCTGGAGTGCCTAACACTGGTGCAGAACAAAGAGCTTGTCGTAGCTGACGAAAAGCATCCTAGCATTCATCTGTCCATGGAAGGGGTATTGGAGTGTCTTTAGTCAAAGCGCTAGCAAGGGTTTAACGATGTGTGAAAAACCTAATATCCATTGTGTGCAAAATGAGGTCAAAACAATGAATGCACAGACATATTTCTGAGTAAAAGGCACTGGTTTGTCTAAAATAGTTTAAATGCGATCTGGTGTAAGTGCATGCCCCTACTTAGACAGAAGGTGACCTAAGTAGGTAACCTTCGGTCTACAATATTGCAATTTCTTCTGTGACACTTTATGGTGGTGTGTAGCAAGAAAGGAAAGTAAAGACAAAGTACATTTTTCACACTGGTCAGGCATATCTATTGCCAACAAGATGTCATCAACATATTGTAACAGAGCCACTCCGTCAGGCAAAGTGAAAGAATCAAGTTGTCTTTTCAATGCTTGGCTGTAAATACTAGGACTCTCAAAATACCCTTGAGGAATTCTACAAAATCAAAATGATCTAATATTCAAAGTGAAGCCGAACAAATATCGGCATTCAGGATGAATAGGAATCGAGAAGAAAGCATTCTTCAGGTCAATTACAGTGAATGTAGTTGCTGTTGGAGGAACTAAAGTAAGCAATGTCGTTAGGTCAGAAACCAAAGGGTATTGTGGTACCACAATCTTGTTGACTTCTCGTAAATCAATAATGAATCTGTAAATCCTAGTGTCAGTGTCTTTTTTCAAAATGGGAAGAATAGAACTGTTGCAAACATTATAAGGAACTTCTTCCACAACCCCCACTTTAATCAAATCATGGACAATGCGTGTAAGTGCTTCTTCGCCTTGAGAAATTTTATATTGAGGCCATCGTGGCAGTGAAGCACCCTCCTTGACACTAATATGCACTGGCGGAATAACCATTTGCCCTACATCGGTGTCTGAGGTAGCCCACAAAGTACTAGGGAGTGAAGCTAATGCAATGTCCTCTTTAACAATACAGGATCTCTCAATCATGGGGTGGTTGTCATTCAAAATGACACGTACTCCTTCTGGAGAACATCGTATCGTACCCCTGAAATATTTGAGCATATCAAGACCCACACTATTGTCTGCTGTGTTTAGAGAAAGTAAAAATGGACATGGAGTAGAAAACCTATCAACATGGAATGCAAGTGGTTGTGACAGTGGGCTAAGGGAAGGTGTTCCATCGAAACCTATCGATGTAATAGTTTAGCCAGACAGGAGAGCCATTGGAACTAAGTGTTTAGATAAGGTGCTAGGAGTAGTTCCTGTATCAAACAGAAACTGATCAGTAGAACCCAAAACTTGTGCAGGAACATAGGGACCCTTCTGATCTAATGGAACTTCAACTGATTCCTTACCCCATCCTAGGCAATCCTATGTATAAGCAGAATCTGTCAAATCAGATGGCACATAATCGGACATTTGATACAGATTTCGTCTGTCAAAAGTGTTAAACCCATCCTGTCCACGCATATTAGAATCAAATCTAGCACGATTATCTATACTCCCTCTAGGCCCTGAATATCCTGAGCGATTTCTCATTTGTTGCCGTCCACGTGGATACTGCTGAGCACGTAGTGCCGGACAATTGGAAGCTCAATGTCCAAATTTCCTGCAATACGCACACTGGTCAATAGACAAATTCAGACGAGTATAGGAGGGAAAAGACGAACCATAAGATCCACATCCACCTCTATCATTACCTCTAGGAGGCGGACCATAAGCCTGAGCCAACATAAACTTCGCTTTGAACTCTTTAGTCTTTTTATCCTCACTGCCCTTCGTTTCTAACTCTTGTTGTTCATAATCTGAGCCATAGTCAAAAGAGAAACTGGAGAAGAGGTAGTTCATGAACTCTCGCTGGCCTTTAGGCGACTAGCTATTACTGGCAACAGGTTGGCGACGT
The DNA here is from genome assembly GCF_964261635.1 of Lissotriton helveticus. Taxonomy (NCBI): domain Eukaryota; kingdom Metazoa; phylum Chordata; class Amphibia; order Caudata; family Salamandridae; genus Lissotriton; species Lissotriton helveticus. The sequence continues at coordinate 1,961,864,915 of NC_136068.1, read as the reverse complement.
ATTTATCGACAAACAGATGCCTGCCCGTGTCATCTGTCAATGACTGGCCACTAAAATCATGGAATGCCTCCTCAAAGCGTGTAGAGAAATCAGAAATCGATTTGTCTAGGTTTTGATTACAAGATGCTAATACAGTCCAGTCTATCTTTTTAGGAAGAATAATCGCTTTTAACTTTAATATTATAGCTGCCGGAAGATCTAAAATTAACTGACATGGTTTCTGTGCAGGTTCCCTTTCTACATCCAATTGTTCTAAATCTTTCCATTCCGCCCCAAAAGACACACGATCATCAACTTTACGAACAGTTCTCCACATATCAGGTGGTAATCCAAAAAACAGGTCAATATCAGGCAGAGTCATAGTACAAGAGCTAATAGCACCCTCAACTTCCTCATAAAAAGCTGCTAGATTCTTCCGAGGATCAGGTAATGCAGTTTTACGAGCCATAACATCCGCTGTATTCCAAGGAGAGTAAACCCAATTATAAACAAAATAACCCCTTGCATCAGTAGAATCCTTATCATCACTAGTTCCCGTGCCTCTAGGAGGAACATACAAAGGTGCGGCTTCCCGCATAGGTTTTGCTTGAACTATCATAGTTTTATCTGTTCCGAAGGTAGAAGCCTGTGTCACGCCGGTCTGAGATGTTTGTGCAGCTGCTGCCTTTTTCTCCTCCCACAAACGGACTGCATTTTAACCAAACATCTGATCGTATCAGCCACCTGAGAGAAAACAAAAAGACCATCACGCATTTGCTTACAATCATTTGCTATATCATCGGACTCCAATTCCTCAGAATGTTTCCTAAACCGCTCAATAACATCTGCAGCAAATACTTCATTAAAATATATTTGCTCCCTTCACTGCCATTCTTTCATATCATCTAAAAGTTCAGAAGCAGGGGCAACACTATGAACGACTTTCCGAGCAGCAGATCTAAGCTCAGACGTGTGAGAAGTTGGCCTGATATATGATGTTCACTAGTTCTAGTGACCACCTTGTTTCAGTCCAAACAACCCTTATGGTGATTGGTTGTAAGTCAACCTTATAGACCAGCTATCCTAATGGTAGCGTGGACAAAGCAGTCTTAGGCTAAACTCTTTTGGCATGTGGAGCCAGCTGTATTACCATATGTAACCCCTTGAACACCAACTGAAAGGACACCACACAGGATATATATTCAAAATATATATGTAGTTATTACTACAAATAGTCCCCTGAACTCTTTATGAGCACAAGAGCAAACACGTTAAAACAATTCAATTGATAAGTATACAAAGTTGCACAATTATGGATAGGCCCTGGTGGCCCCTAAAACCATATACTAAAGAAGTGGTATAAGTACCACGAGTCGAAAGGAAGTAAGGCCTAGGGCCTGGGGAATCGCTGGGGCTGTGCTGTACTAATGCCAGTTAGGAACTAGGAGGCCCACGGGATCTGGTTTGCAGTGCGCAAAGTTAGAAGCAATTTACATTGAAGTCTATGGATGCGTAAAAGTTAAAAAGGTAAAGGTAGGAAGTCTTCCGTTCAGTATAGAACTTAACCCTTTGGAATCTGGACACTAGGAGTGTTAAACTACTCAGGGGCACCGGAGTGCCAGCATTACCTCACCCACAGGAAGCGGGTGCAGTGGTGCCAAAGTATGTCGGGATTTCGCAGGAGTTCAGATGGAGCCTTGGAGTGTTGATACTGCAGGCGACCTGATGTGAAGAGTTCCGGTGAATCCAAGGGTGGATCCGAAGTGATGAAGACCTGAAATCAGAGGGGACAATGTTCAAAGTAACTAGCTAGTGACCGACGTGGAACCAGGAAGGAACTAGGCATTGTCGGGTGCCAACAGGTGAAGTTGTGAAGCTTGTCTCTTCAGAAGCGTGGACTGGGCGACGATGATGATGACCAGGAGTCACTCATGAGCTGTCCCACGAAGGCTCTAGTTGATGGCGGTGTCGGCTTCTTGATGGGAGCAAACAGGCCTTGGCTAATGCAAGCCACGCAGGAAACAAAGAAGGCTTCTCACTCTAACCAGAAAGGTCAGAGCGGTTACTGCTTTTTAGAGCAGTAAAGGCCGGTCTGGAGCAACCAGACCAGCGGTGTAAAGATGTCATTTGGTCGCAAAGATGGCCACTAGCCAAAGGACTAGTAACCGGATAGGCGCGTCGAGTGGAACAAAGCAAAAGGGCCCCACGCAGATCTCGTGAGAGCTGGAGGGCTGGTCCTTGCTGCAAATGTAGCTTGGTAGTGGGGCTTCTCAAGACCCCAAGCACAGCGGTGAGGGTGCCTCAGGTGCTGCGCAGTCAGCTTCTTGTGGAATTTTCAAGAGGTCCGGTCCCACATCTCAGGCCTCGTCTCAGCTTTGCAGGGACTGTGGATCGGGCTGTTAGATGTCTGGGAGTCTGGTTCTTGGCAGGCTCTGGGCTCGGGCTCGAGCGGGAGGCGGCGGCAAAGCAAGTCGTTGAACGCTGGATGGTACCTGTGTTCACTGGGTGGCCATTCCTTGGCCACAAGGGAGATTCTTCAGTCTTCTGAGCAGCAGAACGTCGAAGGTCCAGAGTTTCTTCTTGTGTACTCGAATTTCAGGGTAAGAAAGGTTACACCCCCTTTCCTTTGTCCAGTTTCATGTCAGAGCTGGGGCTGGAGTGCCCCAGCACTGGTTTGAACTGGCCTATGCACGGGGACACCTTGTGTGCCCCGGGCATGTCTGATTCTATTCAGCCCTACTTAACCATATACACAAAATCCTGTCAGGGGTGGTGCTAGCACCTCCCAAGGCAGGAAACCCTTTGTCCAAGCCTCCCTCGCTGGAAGGACTCCCAGCAGTAGGAGGTCAGACTTGTGTCTGTGGTGGCAGCATCAATTTTGTAATGCTGAGGCTCCGTTTAACTTTAACCGGGGTTCAGGTTCTGTACATGTCGTGCCCCTCTAGAAGGGTGGAATGCTATCCCCGTCGCCAGAATTGGCGAGGGGGTAGTATTCCAAATCGTATGACACCTTACTCGACATGTTTGGATAATGTCAAACCAGAGTTAGCATTTAACCGCGAGGTTCATAATGCACTTAAGAGTATATGGTATGACGCTATCAGGAAACAGCTAAAGGACATGGTTCCGAAAGCTGCAGACAGGCTCAGCTCATGCTAGAGCACCATCTCACACATAACCAAGCACTCTGCCTCCAGGATCGATAAAGCCTGCCAGAGGAGTGACTTATAGGTTACTGTGTGTCCTTGTATATGTTTGATATAGAGATACTACACCTAAAGCAAAGGGTGATTACACCACCTTGCCCCAGCTGAGTGATCAGCCAGTTGTGTCAAATAGTAAGGCCAGGCCAGGGGTGGAACAATACGTGCTGCAGCCCCTGGTAGGCCTTGGATGTACCTATGCCCTCGGTACCTAGGGTACACTGTACAGGGGCTCAAAAGGTGAACCATGTTCCAATTGGTAATGTACCTAGGGTACATGCAGTCCATTTTAAAGAGGGAGCAGATAGCCTGTGATCCTGAATAGCAGGATCCCAGGCCAACTAAGTCAAAAATCAGCTAAACACTAGGCAAACATTTTGGGGCAACCATAGTCAGGTATCCACCTTCCTACACAACTCCCCCAAACGAAATGAGATAAGGCTATCCTTGACCAGGTAAGCCTCTATTGCCTAAGTGGCCATATAAGGAAGTATCTGCACTGGCATGGTTACCACCTATCTCATGGTCCACTAAGCAATCCCTCACCCTAAGGGTATCAGAGGGTCTCCACCGTAGGGAATCTCTACCTGTGGTGTGTTTTGGCAAAGTAAAAGGCTGGTGTGGAAATGGAGTATTGAAGTGAGGCTCCACTAATGTTGGGCTCAGCTTCCTCCAATCACTATCCACCATATATGCCTTTCTTTCCATGACTGAGTTGTAGTGTGCTCTCAGGGTCAACCTCTGGCTACCTAAAGCTGGAGGCTGGGTCCCTTCTGTTGGCTTACTGGAGGGACAGTTCAGGTTTGGGGCCCTTAAGTCCCAGGTTTGGCTGTGCCCAGCAGAGTCCATCTGGGGGAGGTTCCTAACTGTGGGTAAGGGAGATCCCTTAGGAGTCTTTAAAGTTTTCCCCTTGCTAGGGCTGCTAGCTTGGGTGCCCCTAATCTGCTGATGGGGGTGTTTTATTGGACAGGGGGCCCTTTGGGGCTCACTGACCTCCTTGACCTCTGCAGCCCTGGGCTGGCTGAGGCAGGGTAGAGAGGGGCAGGTTACCTGCTCCAGACTGGGTCCCACCTTGGAAGGGTCCACTGACAACAGGGGCTCTGCCAGGCTAGGCCTGACTACCTCTGGGGCAGTTTCTTCACAAGGGGTAAGATCAGTTCCCTGAGGAGGCTGATCCTTTCCTAAAGTTTGCTGGGAAGGAGATTTCTCTTCCTCCTCAATGCTCTCTGTTTGTGTGGAGTGATCCATAGTTTCAGGCTTCACAACACATGAATCTGTTTGAGTTTGGGCTGTGGCCATCACAGCCCTACCAACCTTTTCAGGACGGGACTTAGTTTGAGTATGGGCTGTTACCATCACAGCCCTGCTAATCTGTTTAGGGAAGGAGTCTGCTTGAGATGGGGCTGTGTCTAGCACAGCCCTACCAACCTTTTCAGGGAGGACATCTTGGATTGGGGCTGTGGCCATAACTGCCCCACTAACCTTTCCATGGAGATTTACCATTTTAGAATGGGTTTCTTGATCAACCTCAGCCCAGGCTGAGATTTCCAAATCGTTTCCGAGTAGACAATCTACAGGCCAGTTTGGGGACACTGCCACTCTCTTGGGGCCAGTGACCTCTCCCCAGCTGAGATTTACCACTGCCATGGGATGATTTTTCTGCACTCCATCAATGTTTGTCACCTGGTATGTGGCACCAGGTAAAAGTTGCCTTGAGGGGACTAGATTCTCAGTCACCATAGTGATGCTAGCACTGTGTCTCTATAGGCCTCAATTTTCTGACCATTGATGAGGGGCTCCTGTCTGTACTTGCTCAAAGTGTTTGGGCAAGCGGTGAAGTTGGCAAACCCCATGCCATTTTCACAGACAAGAGTAGCTAAGTTAGGGGACCTGGTTAGGCCAGAGTCCCCATGAACTCCCAAAGTAAACCCAGCCAAATTCTTGGGGGCACTCCCACCACCTTGGGGATTACTACTAATAGTAACAGGAGGTTTGGGAGTATTACTTGGGGGTATGTTCTCCTTATTGCTGGGCCTTGGGCAACTGCTGTCAGTTTTCCAATGGCCTACCTGTTTGCAGGCATGGCAATAAGGTTTCTTCTGGATAGAGGAAGTGTTTTGGGACCCACCCCCCCTCATTGGAGTTTTGGGGCCCTGGGGAAGTCTTCTCTTTAGATTTATCCCCACCTTTCTCTTGAGGCTTGGTAGAATCTTTCTTCTGGTCACCACCCTGATTTTTAGGCCTAATCCTGGTTCTGACCCATTTGTCTGCCCTCTTACCCAATTCTTGTGGAGAGGTCAGATATGAGTCCACCAGGTGCTGGTGTAGAAGCTGGTTTTGACAGTTATTAAGTATTTGTTCTCTCATCATCAAATTATACAATCCTGTATAGTCCTTAACTTTACTGCCCAACAACCAGCCCTCCAGAGCCTTAGTAGCACAATCTACGAAATCAGTCCAGTCCTGAGTCTGTGTCTTCTGGGTATCCCTGAACATCAACCTGTACTGCTCAGTGGTTAAGCCAAACCCATCAATCAGAGCACTCTTCAGGACAGAGTAGTCATTAGCATCCTCATCACTGACTGTGAGGAGCTTATCTCTGCCTTTTTCTGAAAAGGAGAGCCACAAGATTGCTGCCCACTGACTTTAGGGTACCTGTTGTACTTTGCAGGCCCTCTCCAAAGCAGCTATCCACTTGTGGATGTCATCCCCTATCTTGTAGGGGGGCACAACTTACTCAGGTGTCTATTGTCATAGGACCTGTCTTTATCCTTAGGGATATTGCTGCCACCAGTGGAATCTAATCCACTCTCTCTATGCTCTCTAGCACGAGCAAGCTTCTCCTTAGCAAAAGCAACTTCTAGTTCTTGCCTCTCAATCCTAAGTTGAGCCTCTCTCATCTTGGCCTCATGCACTTTCCTCTGAGGGGAAGTCACCCCCCTCTGAGTAGGCACCTGAGGGCCATTAGAGGTATTGGAGTGATTGGATTCACCTGAGTGATTCCTGTTCCTCCTGTACCCCTGGTTAAGTCCACTTGGGGGCCTGAATGGGGCTGTCCCATTCTCAGCTCCAAAGTGACTTAGGTTAGCCTGGCAAAGCCTCCTGACTTGGACCTGGCTATTCCCAGCTTCCTCAGATTCATACTCCCCCTTATCTGAATCATCATCATCATTAACAATTACTGGGGGATCCCTGGCATCATCTGTAGGAGTCAGGACCTCTTCATCATCCCCTGTAGGGTCTGGCTCAGAGGTTTTTAGAGCTTCCGACTGTTCTAAAAGCTCTAGGAGGTGCTGCGTGGTAGGGTTAGACCCTTGTTTCAGCTTCCTTGTAGAACACAAGTTTCTCAGTTCCTGAAAACTGAGGATAGCAAATCTGGATGGTGCCTTGGGAGGGTCACTCTCCACATTTGGAAACCCACTGGTTCCTTCTATGCCAGCCATTTGCTCTAGTGAGGTGGATATGTTGCAATCTATCTACTCTAAGTGTTCTTCCTACTAAACCTTCCCTAGTAGTTGTAGTCAGGGTGTACTAAGCCCTATCCTCTACAACACTAAGTTCAGTAGAACTTAAATATACTATCTTGTTTTATATGTACCTATAGGTACCTGTATGATCTTTCACAGGGTATTGGCAAAGATTACAATGGTAAAACAACAGCAAGCTCAAATCCCAACCGCTGCTCACCAATGTGAGAAGTTGGCCTGATATATGATGTTCACTAGTTCTAGTGACCACCTTGTATCAGTCCAAACAACCCTTATGGTGATTGGTTGTAAGTCAACCTTATAGACCAGCTATCCTAATGGTAGCGTGGACAAAGCAGTCTTAGGCTAAACACTATTGGCATGTGAAGCCAGCTGTATTACCATATGCAACCCCTTGAACACCAACTGAAAGGACACCACACAGGATATATATTCAAAATATATATGTATTTATTACTACAAATAGTCCCCTGAACTCTTTATGAGCACAAGAGCAAACACGTTAAAACAATTCAATTGATAAGTATACAAAGTTGCACAATTATGGATAGGCCCTGGTGGCCCCTAAAACCATATACTAAAGAAGTGGTATAAGTACCACGAGTCGAAAGGAAGTAAGGCCTAGGGCCTGGGGAATCGCTGGGGCTGTGCTGTACTAATGCCAGTTAGGAACTAGGAGGCCCACGGGATCTGGTTTGCAGTGCGCAAAGTTAGAAGCAATTTACATTGAAGTCAATGGATGCGTAAAAGTTAAAAAGGTAAAGGTAGGAAGTCCTCCGGTCAGTCTAGAACTTAACCCTTTGGAATCTGGACACTAGGAGTGTTAAACTACTAGGGGGCACCAGAGTGCCAGCGTTACCTCACCCACAGGAAGCGGGTGCAGTGGTGCCAAAGTATGTCGGGATTCTGTAGGAGTTCAGATGGAGGCTTGGAATGTTGATGCTGCAAGGCAAACTGATGTGAAGAGTTCCGGTGGATCCAAGGGTGGATCCGAAGTGATGAAGACCTGAAAGCAGAGGGGACAATGTTCAAAGTCACTAGCCAGTGACCGGCGTGGAACCAGGAAGGAACCAGGCATTGTCTGGTGCCAACACGTGAAGTCGTGAAGCTTGTCATTTCAGCAGCGTGGTCTGGGCGATGATGATGACAACCAAAAGTCACTCACGAGCTGTCATACGAAGGCTCTAGTTGATGGAGGCGTCGGCTTCTTTATTGGAGCAAACAGGCCTTGGCTAATGCAAGCCACGCAGGAAACAAAGAAGACTTCTCACTCTAACCAGCAAGGTCAGAGCGGTTACTGCTTTTTAGAGCAGTAAGGGCCGGTCTGGAGCAACCAGACCAGCAGTGTAAAGATGTTGTTTGGTCGCAAAGATGGCCACTAGCCAAAGGACTAGTAACCGGATAGGCGCGTCGAGTGGAACAAAGCAAAAGGGCCCCACGCAGATCTCGTGAGAGCTGGAGGGCTGGTCCTTGCTGCAAATGTAGCTTGGTAGTGGGGCTTCTCAAGACCCCAAGCACAGCAGTGAGGGTGCCTCAGGTGCTGCGCAGTCAGCTTCTTGTGGACTTTTCAAGAGGTCCGGTCCCACATCCCAGGCCGCCTCCACTCGTCTCAGCTTTGCAGGGACTGTGGATTGGGCTGTTAGATGTCTGGGAGTCTGGTTCTTGTCAGGCTCTGGGCTCGGGCTCCAGCGGGAGGCGGCGGCAAAGCAAGTCGTCGATCGCTGGATGGTACCTGTGTTCACAGGGTGGCCACTTCTTGGCCACAAGGGAGATTCTTCAGTCTTCTGAGCAGCAGATCGTCAAAGGTCCAGTGTTTCTTCTTGTGTAGTCGAATTTCAGGGTAATCTCCAGTCTTGGGACTCAGCTCCTACTTTTAAACCAATTCTAGGGGCTGGACTACCTACTAGGTCCCTCCTATGGGTGGGACCAGGAAGGGGGGTGGTTACACCCCCTTTCCTTTGTCCAGTTTCGCGCCAGAGCTGGGGCTGGAGTGCCCCAGCACCGGTTTGAACTGGCCTATGCACGGGGACACCTTGTGTGCCCCAAGCATGTCTGATTCTATTCAGCCCTACCTAACCAGATATACAAAATCCTGTCTGGGGTGGTGCTAGCACCTCCCAAGGCAGGAAATCCTTTGTCCAAGCCTCCCTCGCTGGAAGGACTCCCAGCAGCAGAAGGTCAGACTTGTGTCTGTGGTGGCAGCATCCATTTTTTGATGCTGAGGCTCCGTTTAACTTTAACCGAGGTTCAGGTTCTGTACATGTCGTACCCCTCTAGAAGGGTGGAATGCTACCCTCGTCGCCAGAATTGGCGAGGGGGTAGTATTCCAAATCGTATGACACCTTACTCGACATGTTTGGATAATATCAAACCAAAGATAGCATTTAACCGCCAGGTTCTTAATGCACTTAAGAGTATATGGTATGACGCTATCAGGAATCAGCTAAAGGACATGGTTCCGAAAGCTGCAGACAGGCTCAGCTCGTGCTAGAGCACCATCTCACTCAATAACCAAGCACTCTGCCTCCAGGATCGAAAAGGCCTGCCATAGGAGTGACTTATAGGTTACTGTGTGTCCTTGTATGTGTTAGATATGGAGATACTATACCTAAAGCAAAGGGTGATTACACCACCTTGCCCCAGCTGAGTGATCAGCCAGTTGTGTCAAATAGTAAGGCCAGGCCAGGGGTGGCACAATATGTGCTGCAGCCCCTGGTAGGCCTTGGATGCACCTATGCCCTGGGTACCTAGGGTACACTGTACAGGGGCTCGCAAGGTGATCCATGTTCCAATTGGTAATGTACCTAGGGTACATGCAGTCCATTTTAAAGAGGAGAAGATAGCCTGGGGTCCTGAATAGCAGGATCCTAGGCCAACTAAGTCAAAAATCAGCTAAACACTAGGCAAAAATGTGGGGGCAACCATAGTCAGGTATCCACCTTCCTACAAGATGCACTCTCAGCAGACAACATAGAACGAGTCTCCCGTACTTTCTCTTGCTCTGAATAAGAGTCTTCATCTAACTCATAAGGAGCAGATGGACAAGTATACGGAGAAGGAGAACGGTCTAACAAAAGAGAATCATCTTGGGGTTTATTAAAAATCGGATAGAGAGGTCGTCGAACAGCATATTGACCATTTATCTGTAAATGACGCTCCCTATCTTCTCTCTCTTTATTTTCTTTTATTTCTTTATTTTTAATTTCCAATGCTTTTGCATGAATGCTCTTACGCTGTTCCTTTTCAATCAAGGTTCGCTCACGCTTCATTCGTTCACGCACTTCTTTCTCCCACATTCGTACACAGTCAAACATGTCTTGCCTAGCCTTTCGCTTAAACATACTGAATCTTTCGCAAATCAAATGACCCCTGCATAGGCCAACGCAACTCAGGATCCTTACGAGTATATTCATTCCATAAAGTGCTGTACATTATAGAAGAAATACCATATTTAATATACATGTCCCTATTAGGCGTCCCTTCTGGGAGAGCCGGTTGTGCTTCATCAAGTCTCAAACTGGTATGGCTACAAAAGCAACACATTCTACGAAGTATGCTAGAAAATGGCATGCCAAAATTAGTGCAGAATATGCAGTATTATATCCAAAGTAGCACTTAAAGTACATCTGTACACTGTGCCGTTCAAGTCAATTCAAAACAGAGAAAATCCTCCTCATTACCTGCCTATATAAATTGCAAATCATATATCAACTACTTACAAATACCAAATTGGCCAATACAAATTCCAAAAGCCACAGCAAGCGTCGCAAAACTACCTTACCAATCCCAGATTCCAACTGCCAAGTTCTTGATTCGACCAAATGGTCACTGCACGGTGAATCAGTAGAAGAGATCTCAGTCAAGGACCGGCACCACCTGGATGGTCAGATCAGAAAGAGAGGAAAAACGCCTTGGTTTGCCAAGACCCGGGTCTACTCAGGCACTGATCGTCTGTAGCGGGATTCCAATCCTTCGTTTCGACCACTCCTTCGGGCATCTGAGTCGCCGATGAGCCCTACGTGTCGGGCGGCAATTTGTCATGGTGGGCCTCAGCTAGGCCTACCAGTGCTAGGGGTTCGCCCTTCTCTGCACAAAGTCCTTACACCAATAGGAAGAAGTTGGCACGTAAACTGCAATACAAAACAAAGTACTTTATTAACCTCAAGAGGTGGAACTACATTCACACAACACCCTTCGGTAGTGTATGAAGTAGCACACTGAACAGAAGGAACATGGCCCTTTTATACCCACACAGGGGCTCAGAAGTGGGCGTTACAAGTACAGAAGAGAAGGGTTACCTACATAAAAGGTAATACAGAAATGCACAGTCGTCAACAGTAGGGTGGAGCTAGCAGTTTGCTGACTCCGGTAAGAATAACCTGACATTGACAAACTAGAACAGGTGTATGAACAGTTACAGTCTCCTCTGCGCATGTGCAGAGTAGCAGAGCCTAAATGTAGTCTGTCTATAAGCAGAGTGCAAGAATAAACAACAGCAAGGTAGGACAGAGCACATGGTAAGGACATGGCACACAAGATGGCTGCCGAATACAAGATGGCTTCAGCTAAATGCTAACCCAGATCGCTGCCAATTTACAACAACATTGCAATTTTGCTTTCAAGTTGGCAAGTCCATGGCTGTAAGGGTTGGTGAGTGGGCGACTGAATGGCTGTATGGGTGAGTGATTGGCTGTTTGAGTGGGTGTTTGATTAAGTGAGTTGGTGTGCGTGGTTGTATTAGAGAGTAAGTGTCTGTGTGAATGGCTACATGGGAGAGTGAGCATATATGAGAGTGCTTGTATGGATTTGTGAATAGGTATGTAAGAGTTGCGTGGGTATAAGAGTGAGAGGCTGTGTTGAGAGACTGTAACGGTGAATGAGTGGGGCTGTGAGTCTCTGTATGGGCAAATAAGTGGGTGTGTGAGTAGCTGTTTGGGTAAGTGACTGATTATATGAGTAGCTGTATGAGTGAGCGAGTGGTTGTGTGAGTGGCTGTTTGAGTGAGTGGGTATGTGAGTGGTACCATGAAACAGTGTGCGGTTGTGTGAGTACTTAAATGTATCTATGAATGGGTATGTGAGTGGTTGTGTGGGTGAATGAGTGGGTGAATGAGTGGGTGTATGATAGGTGGTATGGAGGTGTGAGTGGGTGTGTGAGTGCTTCTGTGGATGATGTCATAAGTGATGTCATTTGGGATGTCATCAGTGATGTCACTGACCACATCATGAGTGATGTAATATGCGAGGTCATAAACAGTGCATTGCTGGCCCTTTAGTTAAAGTTAAGTCAGCTAACTATAACTGTTGCATTTCACTGGTTTTGTTCCAGTGAAATCTGAGCCTAGCTATAATGTCCCTGTAACCTTTGGATTTTTCAGTGAATTGTGAAGGTTTTTTAAATTCTATTTCCTAACTATAACATCACTGTAACCTTTGTTTTTTAAGAGAATAACTAGAATAGTATTTCCTAAATGTAACCACTGACGTTTGACAGTGAGTGTGTGATTGAGTGCACACGTGTGTCAGTAAGTCGAGAGTGGGTGTGTGAATGTCTGGGTAGGTCTGGTAATGGGTGTGGGTGAGTGTGTAAGTGGGGCTGTAAGTGGGTGTATGAATGGGTTTGTGAGTGAGCACATGAGTCTCTGAGTAGATCTATGAGTAGATATGTCAGTTTCTGAGTTGGTCTGTGACTGGATGAGTGAGAATCAAATGAGAGATGGTGCATGAGTGGATTGTGAGTGAGTGCATGATTCTCTGAGTGGATCAGTGAGTAAATGTGCAAGTCTCTGAGTGGGTCTGTGACTGGATGAGTGGGTGTCTGAGTGGGTGCATGGGTGTCAGAGTGGGACTGTGAGTCAGTACATGAGAGTCTGACAGGGTCTGTGAGTAGGAGCATACGTGTATTTGAAGGTCTGTTAGTGGATGGATGAGTCTGAGTGAATGAGTGACTGTCTGAGTGGATATGTGAGAAAGTGTGAGTCTGAGTAGGTCTGTGAGTGGGTGAGTGAGAATCTGAGTGGGTCAGTCAGTGGGTGTGTGGATTTGTAAGTGGCTGCATGAGTCGCTGAGTGGGTCTCTTAATGGAAATGATGAGTGTCTGAGTGGGAATGTGAGTAGTTTGATGAGTGTCTGAGTGGGTCTGTGAGTGGGTATGTGAGTGTCCCCATAGATATGTAAGTTTCTGAGTGGGTCTTTGAGTGGATATATGAGTATGAACATGGGTGTGTGAATGAGTCTCTGAGTGTCTAAGTCTGTGCAAGTCTCTTAGTGGGTCTGAGAGTGGGTGAATGAGTGCTCGAATGAATCTCTGAAAATGGGTGCATGAGTTCTGACTGTGTCTGTCAGTGGGTGAGTGAGTCTCTGAGAGGGTCTGTGAGTGAGTGCATGAGTGGGTGTATGAGTGGGTGCATGAGTGTACGAGGAGGTCTGTCAGTACACAATAAAGAAAGAAAGGAGGCGCATGGAAACAGGTCCTTGTGCCAGCTTCCCCGGTGACCGTTCTCCTGTCCATCTTGCCTGCAGTCCCCTACCCTCTGCTGCAGTTGGATTCGTGTCTCCTCCACTCATTTTCTGCCTGTTTTTCTGCCCCTTCTCTCCTCTCTCCTTCCCTCTTTTTTGCCTGTTTCTACTTGTTCTACCCGTTAATTTGCCTCTTTCTGCTTGTCCCTGACCTTCATTCTGCCTCTTGCTCCTCATTTCTGACTTTTATTTTGCCTCTTGCTGCTCTAGTGTGACTTCTATTTTTGCTCTTTCTGCTCATTTCTGACCTTTACTCTGCTTCTTGCTACTGTTTTGTGACCTATATTCTGCATCTTTTTCTGTCCTCTGACCTTTATTCTGCCTCTTTCCGCTCTTTTCTGACCTTTGCTTTGCTCTTTCTTCTCCCTTCTGACCTTTATTCTGCCTCTTTCCGCTCTTTTCTGACCTTTGCTTTGCTCTTTCTTCTCCCTTCTGACCTTTATTCTGCCTCTTTCTGCTCCCTTCTGACCTTTATTCTGACTCTTACTGCTCTTTTCTGACCTTTGCTTTGCTCTTTCTGCTCATTTTTGACCTTTATTTAGTCTCTTTCTGCTCGGTTCTGACCTTTATTCTACCTATTTATGCTTGTTTCTCACCTTTATTTTGCCTCTTTCTTCTCATTGCTGACCTTTATTTTGCCCCTTGCTGCTCGTTACTGACCGTTATTCTGCCTCTTATGGCTAGTTCCTCACCTTTATTTTCACTCTTTCTATTCCTGTTAAACTTTATTTTGCCTTGATCTTCTCATTGCTGACCTTTAGTCTGCCTCATTCTGCTTGTGTCTTGCCTATATTCTGCCTCTCTCTGTTAGTTTCTCACCTTTATTCTGCCTCTTTCTGATCATTTCTAACCTTTTTTGCTTCTCGCTGCTATTTTCTACTGGACTGCGGCGGGAGCCTCAAGACCCCCGCAGTCCCAGCCAGCTTCTCGCCTCCTGCAGAAGCCAGCATTGCTGCCGCATGGAAGGAGCTGCTGGAAAGGCACCTCCCTCCTGGCAAGAGAAATTGTTTCATCTCTTTACCTGACCACAGACATGAAACCTCCGCTTCGACACTGCAGCACTTTAACAGCTCTCGCCTGCTGGACCCGGAGTGTTTGCTTTAGATTGGTAGGAGCTGTCAAAGCTCAAACCAGGCAAAAGCAAACAGCTATGTCCATGGCTGGTCACTCCAGGACACAGTAGGTGGGTGGGAGTTCCCAGGTGTTACCCCCTACTGCTATTTGCACAGTCTGCCCTGCGTAGGAGGTGGTCCCATGGGCTGAGAAATGCCCAGAAGGGAGGCTGCTTGGTACCCCTCCTTTAAAAAATAAATAAAGCGCCAGGTAGGTGGTGGTCACTGGGGGTCCACACGCCCCCCAGTCAATGTATTTCTAGCCCCGGGGAGGTGGTCATCACTGTGGTTTTGGGGTGGCATCCATGTGGCCCCTCTAGTTAATTTATTTCTAACCCCTGGGAGGTGGTGGTCCCCGTGGCTCGGGGTCCATGAGGCTCCCTATTTCTTTTTATTTAGCCCTGGGGTGGTGGTGGTCCCCGTGGCTCGGGGGGATCAGCACACCTGCCTAGTCAATGTATTTATAGCCCTGGGGAAGTGGTGGTCCACGGGACACGTGGTCCGAGTGCCCCACGCATTATTATAAACTCCGGGAAGGTGTGGTACCCACAGCATTAACAAGCCCAAGGAGGAGGGCCCCAGGCTTCTGATCCTTTTTTTTTTAAAAAGCCCCCATGAGCCCGGGCCCAGGTTGCTTTTTTTATGTTGCCGCAGATTCATGGCTCTGTCATATTCCTGTGGCAAATTTGTTTGTTTAAAAGGTGAATTTTGGTCCTTTTGCGGTATCTGGGGGACCCGAGGATCAAAGTTAAACGGTCAGGTATTCCTACCCTGACCCCTTTTCTTTTTTATGGTTTAAATCTTTTTATTGAAACAAATGCCAATCATTGTACACCAGCAAAGAGAACAGTGCAACCAATTGGGCCGCACAGGGCCCTTGTGCAATTGAATGACATACACAGTTTCAAGGGAAAACAGTCTATGGGAATAAGGACAGAAATAGAAACCCACGCCCTAACCCAGAAATGGAAAGAAAGGAGAAAGAAAAGGAATAGGATTGCGCTCTTCCTCCTCCCCCAGCATCCCCAATCCTGGCCTATCTATATATGAGTGGCTAACCCTAGAAGTGGGAGTGTTCGGTGTTGCCAGACGCAGAAGGCACAGGTAACTCAGGCATGTCAATTCCCTAAAGTCCTGTCCCAAAAGAGCCAGGAATGGCTGTCATAATTCGTTAAATCCAAAGCCTTTGCCAACCATGGTAAGCAAGATCTTTTCCATGCCAAATATTTGGCACAGTCGATGAAGCCACCCGGTGTGAGTTGGGATACGTTTCGTTTCGTTTTTATTTTTATTAACATAGTTAATTAAAACCATTGCAATAATAGCACTACAATATTCATAAAACATTATTAAAATCGTTTAAAAGCTAAAATAGAAAATTCAATGCAGTTAAAACACAATTGGATTATGCTATTTGGGAAGGGTCAATGGGTAGCTAGATGCTGTCATTTTGTTTGACTCAGGAATCTGGGCTCCGGCCATGCTTGCCCCATTATCCGACAAAATTGTCTCTTCTTATTACAATAGTGTTGCCACTGCTACTCCTAGTTCACATTGTAGTGTAGTTCCTATATTCCCAATAGGCTCTGCGCATTGGGAATAACATAAACAATAGTTTAGACGTAGGACTGAGGTCGACTAGGTCTATATTGAATATGTTAGACTTAATTATGAATGCCAGCTAGCTCAGAGGTCACTAGAAACTTTCTCGAGTCAACAGGAAGGTGTTAACTTTCCTGAATAGACAAGAAGGAATTCGTTTCTGACAACCGCATAAACATGACAACTTTACTCCCTCCAGAATAAGGGGTATACCTCCAGAGTCGCGGAAACAATAGATGGCTATTTCACTCAGTCAATCGTGCATGCTTAGTTTCACCAGGCGTGCAGAGAAATAGAGAGACGGGCGTTTTCAATAAAAGTGGTTATTTATGAGCAGTCTTCTTTCTCATGCAAGAGAAGTGAATTGCCCCTATTGCAATACTTGTCATAAAGTAAAGTGCGTACAGTAAAAGGAGTATTATGAAATAATACTGTAAAAGCATTTATATGGTTTCTAAGCCATAAGATACTTAAAACGGATAAAATACATGCAATGATAAAAGTTGACTAAACGTACTCAACTGGTGTTTCTAAAATACGCCTACCCCGGTGTACCTAACCTAAGCCTAGTACGTGGGAAGGAGTAAGTGAGATGTAGTTTGAGTTTAAGATAGTTTTGCCAAGAATCTGAATCAAGAATTCTCTAAGGGTCTAATCAGCTCCGTACCTTGGTTATAGAATGAAGGAGGTCTTGTATCTCTCTCTCAGGACTCGATCTCCCAGGAATGCGCAAGGGTGACCGGAAAACACTGGAGCTGGATTTCTCGGCAGGTGAAAAGGCAGCGTCTCTCTTAGTGCGTCAATGGGAGGGTCGGCTTCCTTCGGCACTCGTTTCAGCAGGGCGTTGGGTAAGTAGATAGCCGATCTGTTCCAAACCACTGTGTGTTTTGCTAGGGCAGATACTGGTATATTTATACCTGGAAGCTGCCAAGTTTGACGTAAGGTTGGACATGAGACGTCACTAAAAACTTGCAGTTCTTTCAGGACTCCAGGAATTCTAGGACAAATCAACACAGAAGCAGGGGGAATTCCCGGGCTGCTGGAGGCTTGGTTTGTTTAAGAACGCGTTGTACTTTCTAGGAGTCTATGGGAGTA
Source organism: Lissotriton helveticus (assembly GCF_964261635.1). Classification (NCBI taxonomy): domain Eukaryota; kingdom Metazoa; phylum Chordata; class Amphibia; order Caudata; family Salamandridae; genus Lissotriton; species Lissotriton helveticus. The sequence continues at coordinate 1,961,847,918 of NC_136068.1, read as the reverse complement.
GTCTTGCCGTATCAGACATGTTTAAGATTTGGCTTAACATTTATACGAAATTCACGGGGCAATTTGTCAATAATAATGCACGTATCTTTGCTGCTGTCCTTGCAACTTGCAGATCATACGTTTCTCTAGACGAGGTTAAAGGCACAGTTGTTTGTAAAAGAATAGACTTCATTCTGCTTAAAGTATCAATTCGAATAGAAGAGATATTCAGAGAAGGCCATATTGCTGCCTCCTTGTCTGGTTTGCTGTTTGGATACAATACTTGCATACAGCAAATGAGCCTGGAAGTAACGCTCACGAGATAGGCCATTCCTGGCACCATGCCACAACAGCTGCGGTCACTTATTATAACGTAACTGCCGTTGGAAAGTTGTCTGAAATAAGGCTCTATCTGTGTAGCAGGGGTGCCCTGCAGGTGATATGAAAGGTTTTTTGATGAACCTTCGTAGGCTCCATGCAAGTTAATACCTCGATACAGAAGTGTACGGCTTATTGAGTTTTTACAGTTGTTACCACTAAGAAATACCTCTTTTTTCCCTTCCCTACAACATCTATGTGTATAAGGTAAATTCCAGGGTGACTTGATGTATCCTTTACCCAACCTTTCATACAGGCCTGCTGGTATATACTTTTGGCAATATTGAAACTGAAAAGTCGTTATCAGAATTGTAATTGTACCATGTATTATCCATTCAATGACAGGTCGTTCGGAGATTGTCATTGGTAATCTTTCTAGTTTTTCAATGCTCAGCACCGTATAGTCTGCTCCTTTTTGTGCCAAATGGATTTGTTTATCTGTAAGGTTAAAGATAGAAAATAATGACGCTGTGTTGATTAGACGCCATAGCAGTAACCTGAACGGAGGTTTTGTAACGTCCAGCCTAACTGCAATAGAAAGTAATTGGGACTGGCCATGTTGTAACATTAGCATATCCTGTTCTATTATATCAATAGCAGATGATACAATGCTGTCCAGTGAATACATTCTGGAGGACAGAGTCGTTAACCCATTGTCCACTACAGATAGTGTTTTTTCCAAATTAATATGATCAATTTCTCTTATTTTTTCAGCAGGTTCAATTTATGTTACTTTCCAAGCTTTGTTGTAAGCAGCGTATATACCGGCGTATATGAAACGTTTTTGACGCTGTTTGCGAGGTCCCAATATGAAATCTTGCAAGTCAGCACCTTCTTTAAGTAAAGTCAAGTGTTGCTTAATTTCAGGCAGTGTGGATTTCTGTAGCCACTCGAGGCATAGTTTTCCTACACTGTATGTTATTATTATCCCTGGATGTTGTCTCTGGGAATATCTTAGGTCTGGCCTGTTTTGTTTGAACATCTGTGTTTTATTCAGGAATCTATCTTGACAGTTATTAGTTATCATTCAGTGAATGTGTGTCTTTCTGAAAAAAAAATATGTTTTATATATGTGTACCTAAACGTCGATGGAAGAACAAACAGTTAAATAAGTGTCTAAATGTATGTTTTTTTTTAATTGATTGTATAACTGACTTATTAAGTATATCTTACTAAATACATGTATTAGCAATTATTCCTAAAATTTGTAAATATCTGTATCACTGTCTTCCTTTATCTATAGACGGCTGCTTGGGTTGGTGAGTAGCTACATGAGTGTCTATATGGGTTATTAGATAGTTTTTTCAGTATTAGTATGGGTGTCTGTATGGTTTGGTGGGGGTATTATTTTGTACATAGATGAATGAATGAGTGGCTTACTGTTTGTATATGTTTTGAAGACAGCATGTGTGCAGGACTATATGGGTGGATGAGTGTGTGTATGGTTGTGTTAGTGAGTGAATGATTGTCTCAATCATATCTTTATGAGTAACTACATATGTTTAAAATTAGTATATGTGAGAATTGATGCATATAGGTAAGCATGTGTGAGAGTGAGAGATTGTAAGAGTTCCTGAATAAATACGTTTTGTTCCTACAAGTGATTGTTTTAGAAAATAAGTATGTGAACGTTTTTGTAGAAGTAAGAGTAGTGGTGTATGTATAGCTGTATAAGCAAATGAATGGTTGCTTTATACTTTATTTGCATGTGTGAGTAACTCTAAGGATGAGTGTCGGTGTGTAACAAGATGTATAGGTGAATGAGTACATATGATGATTGAGTACGTGTATGAGTAACTATATAGAAATGTTGGGGAATGAGTGAATGTGTATGTAGATTTTGCAATTACTGAATAGGTTGTTGTAACTGGAATTAGTTTCTCCATTGTATTTACATTTTTTGTTTCTATTTTTCAATGTGTGTATCAAAACTTATATTACACTGAGAGAGGGTCTGCCACCCTTTCACAAGGATGATGTCATCAGTGATGTCATTTGAGATGTCATCAGTGATGTCATGAGTGATGTCACTGACTATGTCATGAGTGATGTAATATGTGACGTCATTAGCAGTGCATTGCGGGCACGCCAGTTATAGTGAGTACAACTAACTATAACGTGGGAATTTCAATGGTTTTGTATGAGTAAATTGTCCGGCTGATAACTGATAGGAAACCTATGTTTTTTTCAGTGAATTTGCAACGTTTTTTAAATGCTAATTCCTAACTATAACGTGTGTGAAACCTATGTTTTTTTTTACTGAATTTGCAAGGTTTTTTAAATGCTAATTCCTAACTATAACGTGTGTGAAACCTATGTTTTTTTATAGTGAATTTGCAAGGTTTTTTAAATGCTAACCCCTAAATAAAATATGTGTGAAAATCTATGTTTTTTATCATGAATATAAATACAACATCAAAACACTCAAACAAGTTTTTTTTGGTATGTTTTTTGGCATGCGCGCAACGCCCCTTCACTCAGTTTGAAAAAACACAAATGGCAGCTGAAGGGTGCGAGCACCTCGCGATTTTTATTTAAAAATTTTTTTTTTTTTTTTTTTGCCCTTTGAGGTCCTTCAGGGACCCCCTGAGAAGGACTAGGGGGTCAGGAAGTGAATACCCTGCCCCCTTTTCCTGTTTTCCACTTTTGTTTTGAACTGTCTTCTGCCTCGGGGGTGCGAGCACCGTGCCCGCACCTCGCGATTTAAAAAAAATAAAATAATTGGGGGCCCTTCGGGGTCTTTAAGGGACCCCCTGAGAAAACCTAGGGGGTCAGGGAGTCTGTTTCTTGCCTCCTTTGTGTGTTTTGAAACTTTTATAATAATCGTGTAATACGTCATTTTCGAGCGCCGTGCGTGACCCGTGGGCGCACGTCAAATCATGTGACTCAAAAACAACACTTTTTATTGGTTAATACTAGTTACTATTCTGAAAACTTAAAAAACCCCATCCAGTTCCCTCACTATTTGCTTTATTCTCCTGGAAAAAGGACCCTTTTTGGCGCTGCAAGCAGAAAAATCAACAGGAAGGCAGAAAGACAGGAAACAACATCTTCTTCTTCTGACTCCCACCTAGAATATCGCCAGCGAGCCAAGAAGGGGAAATCTTCTTTTATTTGGAAGTTTTTTACTTTCCCAGAAGGACTGAACAAGGTAAATGCCCCTAAAGTAACGTGTACCCTTTGTGGTAGTGTTCTTTCAAGGGGAAACCCTCTCAAAAAGTACTCCTTTTCCATTCATACCATGATCAGACATGTAAAAAATGTGCACCCTGTGCAATATGGCCAAGCAGCCACTAGAGCTGTGGCCCAGCAGATTCCACCAGCTGTGGCCAGCACATCTTCAGCTCCACCTCCATCGTCAGCAACAGCAGAAATGGACCTTAGGCCATATTTGGCGAATGTGCAGATGCGGTGGAACAAATGTTTTGATCTTATTGTTTATGGAGAACAGAGCCTGAATCTAATTGAACGCAGCATTCAGAACCATAAATGCTCTGAAAGGAGTTAATTTTTTTTTCTTCATTTATTTTGCTCTTGTTGAACAGTTTCCATGTTGCAGTTCCTGCATTTTCTTTAAAAAAAACAAAAAAATATATAAAACTTTAAAAAAAGGAAAACAAATATATAACAACAAAAGAAAAAAAAAGTTATTTTCAGAACTCATTAACTTCTTCAAAAAGAGTTGTATTCCTAACACACTGTGTCGTTCATTTTTTTGAATGAAAGTGTAGTGCATAAATGAATGATTGAAATGACTGAGTGAAGGGGAGGAAGGGACTGAGGAAAAGAGTGAGAAAAGGGGAGTATGGTGAGTGACAAAAGAGGAGTTGAAGAGTAACTGAAAGAAGGGAACTAATGGTAGGGGAATGAGTTAAGGGGACTGAAAAACTAAGGGAAGGGCAATAAAGAAAGGAGAATGAGGGAGGGGGAGTGAGAGAAGTGGAGCAGGGGCAGAGACAGGGAAGGGGAGGAAGAGACTGAGGGAATGAGTGAGGAAAGGCGAGTATGGTGAGTGAAGAAAGGGAATCAAAGAGTGACTGAAAGAAGGGGGCTAAAGGTAGGGGTGTGAGGTAAGTGAAGAGAAACAGTAAGGGAAGGGCAGTAAGGAAAGGAGAATGAGGGAGGAGGAGTGAGAGAACAGGATCTGGGGCAGAGACAGGGAAGAGGAGGAAGGGACTTAGAGAATGAGTGAGGAAAGGGGAGTCAAAGAGTGACTGAAAGAAGGTGGACTAAGAGTAGGGGAGTGAGTTAAGGGGAGTGAAAAAGTAAGGGAAGGGCAATAAGGAAAGTAGAATTTGGGAGGGGGACTGAGAGAAATGGAGCAGGGGCAAAGACAGGGAAGGGGAGTAAGGGACGGAGAGGGGGAAATAGAGTAAGGTAAGGTGAATGAAGGAAAGAGAAGTGGAGTGATGGTGAGGGAAGGGGTATGAGTATGATAAAAGGGAGGTAAGTGAAAGTAGGAAGTGGGGAGTGAGGAACACAGAAATTCAGTGAGGGAATGGAGGGACTTAGTAAAGCATAGTGAGGGAAGGGGACTGAGGATTTAAATAAGTGAAGGAGAGTGAGGGAGAGTGAGAGAAAAAGAGCGGAAAATACAACAGGGATGAGATACAGGTAGGAGGAAATGTAGTGATGGAAGGGGAGTGATAGTAAATGAAGGGCAGTGACAGTTAGAGAAGGGGTATGAGGGTGAAGGAAGGTGAATAAGAGAGAAGGAAAGAGATTAAGAGAGAGGAAATACGACTGAGGGATAAAGTAGGAGTGAAAGAAACAGAAACAGAAAAAGAGAAAGAGTGAGGGATAGAGAAAGACAAAGAAAGAGTGACAAAGAAAGAGAGGGAGAGGGAGTGACTGAGTTGAAGTAGAGTGGTTACACTCAGTGAGAGAGAAAAAGAGCCTGAGAGAGAAATGGAGTGAAGGAGAATGGGGGAGTAAAGAAACTTTTTCATCTGACTTGGATGTGGAGTTTATTGAAGAGTAGCCACATAGTAAGAACACCAAGGTGTCCTTTATCTGGAGGTTTTTAACCTTTTCAGAGGGGAACAAGAAAGTAAATGCACCAAAGTTCACCTGTAAATCTGTGATAGTGTCCTATCTACTGCACACCAAAAGAAACACTAAACTTTTAGTGCTCATTGATTACGCACGTAAGGAATGTGAAAATGTACATTCTAACGATTATGCAAGGGCACCTACCCAAACCCTTGCAGTGAACCCTCCAGTTGCTGTTCTCAGCACTTCATCTGTCGGAGCATCTCCTTCATTGAGTGCTCTAAATATCTAGCTACATTTCGCCAATGTCCACCTCTAATGCAACTTCTGCGTTCATATTCTTTGTTATCTGTAAAGTAAGAAGCAGTAAAGCAGTTACAGTGAGTAAGACAGAGGTAGACAGAGAGAAAAAAAGAATCTAAAAAAGTGAGTGAGGGAGTAAATGAGGGTGAGTAAGTGAGATGGAGTGAGGGTGTGATGAAAGAGGAGTAAAGGAAGGAGAGTGACGGAAGGGGAGTGACAGAAGCAGAGTGAGGGGGAGTGAGGAAAAAAGAGCGGGAAAGTGAAGTGGTGAAAAATACAGATAGGATGAAGTGCAGAGGAAGAAAGTGAATGATAGTGAGTGAACAACAGTGATACTTAGGGAAATAGTATGAGGAAGAGAAAAGATGAGTAAAACAGAAGGAACAAAATTAAGAGACAGGGAAACTGAATAAGGAATAGAAAAGGAGTGACAGGAAGAGAGAGGATAAGAGTTTAAGGATAAAGGAGGGAGAAGGACAGAGCGAAAGACAGGGACAGGAAGAGCAAAGAACTGAGAAGGAGTCAGCCAGTGACATTGAGTGACACAGAGGAAAACAGGGAGAGAAAAAAGGATGAGAAAAACGTGAAGGGAAAGAATAAGTGAAGGGGAGTAAGTGAGAAAAGGAGAGTGAGTCAAGGTGACTGAGGGAGAAGTGAGGAACAGGCAGAGGGAAGAAGAAGTTGCACAAGATGAGTGAGAGTGAAGTAACAGTACTGATGTTAAGAGAAGCAGTGTAAAGGTAAATGAAGGGGAGTAAGTAGAATAAGTGAAGAAGAGTAAGTTGAGGAAATGAAAAGAAGTAAGAGAGACAGTGAAGAAAGGATAGAGAGAAATAGAAGTAAGAAACAAATGAAAAAGTATTTTTTTCTTTGTCGTACTTACCAAAATATAATATCTGTGGAAGAAAAAAAAAAGAAATAAGTTATAATATATTTTTCACAATACAAAATACAAAATAATTTGTACAATATGTTATATATTTTATTTTGCTGTTCTCAGAATGTATTGAATTTCACTAAAAACAGTGAGATCAATACAACTCATCATATGACAGCGGGCAAAAAGAACACTTTTCATTGGTTCATAGTAGTTTCAGTTCTAGAATCTTCAAAAACCCCACCCATTTCCCTCTTTATCTGTTTCAGTCTCGTGGAAGAAGGACCCTCTCCAGCTTCTCTGAGAAATAACTGAAATGGCTGCCAGACAGGAATCATCGTCATCTGATTTTGATGAACAGTATCGACTTCCTCATCCACATTTTTTCTAAACTCTCAGCTTCTAACTGCCATTTCACTTCCAGAGCCCATATGAGTATTACTGGATCTGCCTTCAAAATGCTAAAAGTTTGGGTTATAGGACACAGCTATATATACTGGAGTAAAAGGTATGCAGCAAATAGATTCTTTTTCAGCCTTGATTTACCAAATGTGGATATTATGTGGATTGGCCAGAGAGGATTAAAATGTCACCAATTGATGCCATTGGTAAAATCCTTTTTACATCTGCCACACCCTGACCTCATTATTGTGCACTGTGGTGGAAATGACCTGGGTACTTTGACTGGGGTAGGTCTGGAAATGCTTTTAAAGGACACCTTTGGGCAATTGAAGTCACTTTTTCCACAAACTGCCTTTGTATATTGAAATATATGCCAAAGACAAAAATGGAACTCGTCCAACCAATATTGCCCACAGATTGAGAAAGCAAGGAAACATGTGAATAAGTCTGTTTCTGCTTTCCTCAGAGACTATGGCATGGGTTCTATATACCACAACAACTTGCGTTACAACATGCAAGGCATCTATAGGAGAGATGGTGTACATTTTACAGATGAGGGGAATAGAGTCTTCCTTTTGAATTTACGACTCTGCATCGGTACTTACTTGCAGGTACCAAAAACACTTTATAAATACAATGGCTCTTTTTAGAGCCAACCAACATCTAAACTCTCAAACATGTTATTTAACTATATTTTTTTGTGTTTGTTTGTCGACGTGCGCGCGCGACTTTTATCTCAGCCCCCACTTGACGAATCGCCCCAAAACTTTCAGGGAAGGAGCGGAGCGGGCCATCTTCTTTGAGAAATTCGCAAAGATTAGTCCACCAGCGCCAAAGTTATTCCCAATAGAATTTTGCGAATTTCCTATGGAAACTAGGTCCTAACTATAACTACCTACTGGCGACGGCCAGTAGGTAATATATATATATATTCACTGAAAAATACATAGATTTCAGGCCTTATATAGTTAGGAATTAGCATTTAAAAAACCTTTGAAATTCACTGAAGAAACCATAGGTTTCAGGCCTTATATAGTTAGAAATCAGCATTTAAAAAACCTTTGAAATTCACTGAAAAAATCATAGGTTTCATGAGTTATTTAGTTAGGTATTAGTTTTTAAAACACCTTTGAAATTCACTCACAAAACTATAAGTTTTAGTGGTGTTTTAGTTAGCTGGACATTTTACTCATACAAAACCAATGAAATTGCTCCTATATAGTTAGTTGTACTAACTATATTTCGCGCACCCGCATTCCACTGCTGATGATGTCACATATTAGATCATTCATGACATGGTCAGTGACATCACTGATGACATCTCAAATGACTTCACTGATGACATCACTGATTATATCATCCAGTGAATGTGGTTTGCTTCGTTATTTAAATATGCATTATATATATAGCAATTTACATTGAAGAATGAGTGGATATATATAAATAAATATTTGGATGGAGGATTTAGTAGCAGTGTAATTGACTGTTTATTTGACCAATTTATAATGTCTCACTAAATATAGTGGATAGTGACTAACCTGTGTGAATATCTGTATCACTTTGTCAGTTGTTGTGTAAACTGATTCTACATTTGGTTACTAGCTATGTGAAAGTCTATATTAGTTATTGATTAGTTAACTGAGTATTTGTATGGGAGTGTGAAAGTGTGTGTGGTTCGGTGGGGGGTGTGTGACTGTCCAAAGATGTGTGAATAGTTGATTCAGTAGATATATGAAGTTAAAACTACATGTTCTAACAGTTTGGGTGAGGGAATCTCTTTATGGGTGTGGTGATGAGCAAATATATTTCTCAAAGGTACAGGTCCAACAAACTAGAAAAATAAAAGGCAGTGTATGTGTCAGTTGTAGTATATAAATAAGTATACATAAGACACAATGATTGTGTGAGTGACTGTATGGATAACTGTATACTTGTAATAATGATTTTATAATTCACTAAGTATGACTTACTATCTAAATGAATAGAAGAAATGGTGTTTGTATAAGTGTTTTGCTAAGTAAATATGTAAGTATGATCCATTGTTTGCATAAGTGAGTAGGATGACTTCATATGTGAATAGGATGCGTGCTGTTGTTTAATGTCGATATAGATGTATAAGTATTTTTGATAGTGTTCTATTGTTCATTGACAGCATGTATGAATGAATCCATAGGTAAGTGATTAGATGTGTGTATACATCTATGAATCACTGAGTGGATTTTTAGATACTTGTATTGCTGTGACAATGGATTTAAATATGATACTCTGTATTTTACAAACAGTGATGAAAAATTGTATTAGTGTATGAAAAGGTGTATGTGATTGTCACATGGATGATGTCATCAGTGATGTCATCAGTGTTGTCATTTGAGATGTCATCAGTGATGTCACTGACCATGTCATGAATGATCTAATATGTGACATCATCAGCAGTGGATTGCGGGTGCGCGAAATATAGTTAGTACAACTAACTATATAGGAGCAATTTCATTGGTTTTGTATGAGTAAAATGTCCAGCTAACTATAACACCACTAAAACTTATAGTTTTTTATGAATTTCAAAGGTTTTTTAAAAACTAATTCCTAACTATATAACTTTTGAAACCTATGATTTTTTCAGTGAATTTCAAAGGTTTTTTAAATGCTGATTCCTAACTATATAAGGCCTGAAACCTATGGTTTTTTCAGTGAATTTCAAAGGTTTTTTAAATGCTAATTCCTAACTATATAAGGCCTGAAACCTATGGTTTTTTCAGTGAATTTCAAAGGTTTTTTAAATGCTAATTCCTGACTATATAAGGCCTGAAACCTATGGTTTTTTAAGTGTTTCTAAAAAAAAATTTGATTTGTTAACTGGCTTATTAAGTATATCTTAGTGAATACATATATTAGCGAGTAATGTTTAAATCTTTAAATATATGCATGAGTGATGTAATATGTGACGTCATCAGCAGTGCATTGCAGATGTGCAAGTTATAGTGAGTCCAACTAACTATAACATGGAAATTTCAATGGTTTTATGCGAGTAACATTTCCAGCTAGCTATAACTGGTGTGAAACCTATGGTTTTTTCAGTGAATTTCAAAGGTTTTTTAAATGCTAATTCCTAACTATAACTGTTGTGTAACCTATGGTTTTTTCAGTGAATATATAGATATATAAAATTTCTATGGCAAAATGAAACCCCTCATTTTGTTCCTTTTCAAATTAAATGTATTAAGTGTTACCACTTTATTCCAATCAAGATGACTTCAGGTGTGCCATACTTTTGTCATAAGTAAGACTGTTAGCGTTCTAGTTGTTCTTCAGAACACTCTGGGACATTCTGTCATTGGGCTATAGTTGGGCTACATCTGGCTGATATTTGGGTTACATTTGGGCTCTTTTGTCTCTGGTGGCCATCTTGGGAGACTGCATATCAGAATTTATTTTATGAAATATAAGAGGATTTGAGAAGTCACTCAAAATGTGCCCTAATTTTTCTTTCTTTAGCACTAATCATAATTTCTATGGCAAAATGAACCCCCTCATTTTGTTCCTTTGCAAATTAAATGTTTTAAGTGTTAACACTTTATTCCAATCAAGATGACTTCAGGTGTGCCATACTTTTGTCATAAGTAAGACTGTTAGCGCTCTAGTTGTTCTTTAGAACACTCTGGGACATTCTGTCATTGGGCTATAGTTGGGCTACATCTGGATGATATTTGGGCTACATTTGTTTTTTTTTGTCTCTGGTGGCCATCTTTGGGCTACATTGGGCTACATTGGGCTACATTGGGCTACATTGGGCTACATTGGGCTACATTTGGGCTCTAACATATATATAGCCCAATGTAGCCCAATATATATTTTTTCAAAGTTAATTTTCGTAAAAACCACTGGAGCACATATCTTGAGACATAGCAAAGGCACATCTGGCTACCAGTCCCTACAATTTTGCCAAGTTTGGTGGAAAACCATTCAGCCGTTCGGGCTAAAAGTCCAACCGCCCTATAGAAATTAACATGGGAAAAACACGTTTTGGGACCCCCCTTTTATCTCGGCCCCCGCTTGACTAATCCCCCCCAAACTTTCAGGGAAGGAGTGGAGCGCTGCGAGGCAAAGTTAAGAAAAATTTCAGGAAGATTCCTCAGCGGGCGCCAAAGTGATTCCCAATAGAATGTTGCGATTTCCCTATGGAAAACAATCCTAACTATATATACCTACTGGCTATCGCCAGTAGGTAATATATATACATATATATATTACCTACTGGCGGTCGCCAGTAGGTATATATAGTTAGGATTTTTTCTCTATGGGATTTTTGAAAATTCTATGTCTAATAACTTTGGAGATTGTGGACGGAATTGGCTGAAATTTTCAGGAAAATGGCACATTTTGTTTCTGAGCAGCCCTTGAAAATTTGGGGGGGGTTCGTCAAGGGGGGGCCGAGAAAAAAGGGGGATCCCAAAACGTGTTTTTAACATTGAGTTTTCCATAGGGCGGTTGGCCTCACTTTTAGCCCGAACGGCTGAATGGATTTGCACGAAACTTGGCAAAATTGTAGGGACTGGTAGCCCGATGTGCCTTTTGTAGGTCTCAATATATGTGCTACAGTGGAGTTTGAGAAGTTAACGTTTAAAAAAAGATATATATCTGTAACAGCGGACCGGGCAGCGCTCCAGGACGCGTACTTTTCGCGCAACGGAGCTTTGTGAAGCGAAGCTGATTGGTTCTCCGGCGTCTGTCAACATTCCAAACAGTCCGTAGCGGCCGCCATTTTGTCTCTCGGTAGGATCGAGAGACAAGAGGAGGCCAAAGCGAAGGGGCAAATGACCATAAGGGGGAATAGTAGATCCTCGCTGACCCCCTAGGTTTGATGTGGAGGTTTTAAAAGGGCCCCGCGGGGCAAAAAAAAAAAATAATAATAATAATCAAACGGCTGAATGGATTTACACGAAACTTGGTAAAATATTAGGGACTGGTAGCCCGATGTGCCTTTGCTAGGTCTCAATATATGTGCTCTAGTGGATTTTGAGAAATTAACGTTCAAAAAAAGATATATATCTGTAACAGCGCTCCGCTTCGCGTAACGGAGGTTTGCGAAGCTGATTGGTCATTCTGTCACTGGGCTATAGTTGGGCTACATCTGGCTGATATTTGGGCTACATTTGTTTTTTTTGTCTCTGGCGGCCATCTTTGGGCTACATTGGGCTACATTGGGCTTCATTGGGCTTCATTGGGCTACATTGGGCTACATTTGGGCTCCAACATATATATAGGCCAATGTAGCCCAATATATATTTTTCAAAGTTAATTTTCGTAAAAACCACTGGAGCATATATCTTGAGACATAGCAAAGGCACATCGGGCTACCAGTCCCTACAATTTTGCCAAGTTTCGTGGAAATCCATTCAGCCGTTCGAGCTAAAAGTGAGTCCAACCGCCCTATGGAAATGAAGGAAATGAATGGGTAATTTGTAATTAGCAAATAGCTAATCGCAAACTAGGAATGGTAAAGAATCGCTATTTATTCCTTAAAGTTCGCTATTTAGGAAATGCAAAAAACTTTGATGATACATATGGCGGTTCATCTCGAACAAGATAAGAAGCATAGGGATAGATTTATGATGACTGGCGCATCACCAGGGATGTGTTAGTCATTCTGTGCCGCTGTTCCGTCACCTATGGTGTGCTGCATTTACAATGCGGCGCATCATGGGGCAAAAACAGCACAGATGCGTGATGTAACTGTGCCGTAAAGGTGGCGCATTGCTGGAGTTGTATCGCAAGTGTGATGAAGCTCCAGGAAGGGTCGGGGGTGCCTCTGTCGCAGGGTTTCTGTTCTCACACAGAACTGTGGACAGAGGATTGGAACCTCGGCGAATTAGGGTGTCCCAAAACTCACCTTAGTAATCAAAACCCCTTAGCAAGCTAGGTACAGTGTCACATTGGATATAACAAACTCTCAATGTTTAGACAATCCAGAATATGAACTTATAGTACCTCAGGATACGTGGAACTCATGAACAGTCGGTCGTTATATATTTCTTAGAAACCAGAACATGGAGTTAAGAAGAACACATGTGTATTTGAAATGTTTATTTACTAATGCCGTCTTCTCAGGCATAGTATCTTAGATAATACAAGTACACATTTATCAGTAGCAAAATTACCAGCATAGTTACTAGTACATAAAAAGCGAATGGTGACAGTATGTTAACATGCTGTAAATGAATAAGAGTTATCAACACTTATAAGCAGCCACGGGCCGTGGAGGGAGTTACGGTGGGGCAGGGAGGCGGGCAGGGGGAGGGGCAGGGTGGAGAGGGCTCCACCCTGCCCCTCCCCCTCCCCGCCTCCCTGCCCCATCGTAACTCCCTCCACGGCCCGCGGCTGCTTATATCTCACCCTCCCTAATACACATATTATATTATTTGCTAAGAAGGTCTCTTTGTGTTGGTTTAGGGCGTGCCCATACTTTAGTGTCTTAGATTTGAAGGAATCACATCAGCATACACCAGCTCTCTCTTCATGTGAACCGCATCAAGTGTTGTGTATGTGTGTTCGGCAAAGCAATATAAAACCCGCCTCATGCCCAGAATTGGCAGAAGCTGCACTTATGTTATGAGTATGAAGTCGTGGAGATCAGACCTCATAACAATTCTGTATCGTGTTGTTCTTGAAACTTCAGCACTCGCTGTACAGATATAGTTTAACAAGTAAAGCAGATAGTAGAGCAATGACATATTATTCTCATGTAAATCACGATGAACTATTAGGTTGAAAGCTAAAGCAACAACTAAGTGTCGTGTGCAGAAGTTGCAAAAAAGGAAAAATGGCGTTTAAACCGGTAATGAGCCCATGCTAACTTAACACGGTGTAAAGATATCCAGGACCTAGATGACACCTCCCCATGATCCGGAAACGAACTGAATAAGATAATAGAAGTGCCATCTCATGAGAGCAGATTGCAACTTTATATGTGGACGGTCCGCAAGGTAAAATATTAAAAACTAGGAAAATTTAATGCTAAAGAAAAATAAAACAGCCAAGTACTTTATCGAGTCTTAAGCCAATAGGCAAGCTAAATAATAAAAACTTGACAAATAAGTCAATGAATTGTCAATGAAATGCTAGTACTCAGCATATCAAAAATGAAAAAGGTCTATGACATAACTGTGTATGCAAAATAAGCTGCAACAGCCTCCAATAGGAAGTCACCGTCTTCATCCGAAAAGAGTTCAGCCATCCAATTTAAAAGCGGAAAAGAACATACGTGCTCTCCCAGCACCGGATCCTCTATCACCATCAGAGGACAGCTCGGTGGGTTTTCAAGAAAGCTCTGTTCCAAGAAAGACTGTGTTGCCGCCAGTAAATTCCAGGGACCAATTAGTCCATGCATCAATGCCACAGCCATAATCCTTTCACCAGGACAAACCAACTCGTGAGTAATGATAGGAGTCATCAGCTGATTTAAGTCGACGTCAGCAGAAACCGGTCCGCAGAGACACAAATCAATGGCCCAATCGAAATCACAGGTCAGGCAGTGAAATACAGGCTGGACACAGGTGAAGTAGGAGAATCGAAAAGATAATCCATATGCCGTGCTTAATATCGCCAACGGCATTGTGCCATAATATTCTAGCATGCGATTGCGAAACAGTGTCAGCAGCTGCAGGGCGGGAGGTTGCACAGGAGGGACATCCATATTTAAAAATGTAAAAAAGCACAAGAGCGTCCGCTGGTAATGCAAGTAAAAATGGCAATCCACGAAGCAGAGTGGAAAAAATAGAATGAAAGAAAGCAGGGATGACTCCAAAGATTTTCTCAAATGAAGTCACGAGACCACTGGTAACAACTTTAAAAAAGTGCGCCAGGGCCTTTGTGGAGGATGCGTTAAAGATAGTCCGAACCATGTCGCTGAAATGCAAAGGCGAATCAGTATTTAAAAGGGTCTGCACCTCTGTACGGGTGTTCGCTATGTGAAGCACGAAAGTTTCACGGGCCGAACTCAAGGCCACCTCTCTCTGAGACAAAAGAGCTCTTATTCTTGCCATGCCGTTGAAATCTGCTCCCAAGGTTGGTATTTGTGGCGAGATTGAAAACTCCCTATGTTCATGTGTGGGAGGAAATAGAACATTTCTGCAGCAAATAACCCGTTCACTTACTGTTACGATAAAAGGAATACTTTTAATTAACCCAGAACAATCTTCATTATTGAGCATCAAATAACTACCATTTTCCAACAACTTGAACGTGGGGATGATAGCAGGAACTGGCGTGCCTTGCAACACGCAAGCCATATTTGGTCGGTGTTTGTTGCATGAACCGTGTAACTGTATGTGCCTACACATTAGTGAATGATCTGGCGTCTCAGTGCATTCCTCTCCATTCAGATAAACTTCTTGATCATCTTTGAAACATCTGTATGTGTATGGAAGCGACCAGACCTCATGAAGAAAAGCACTACCTAAAGGTTCATAACGACCTATTGGTATATATTTCATACAATTTGAAAACTTATATAAAGCAAAAGGCAGCGTTATTAAACCGTGGATAAGGCACGTTGCCAAAAAACCCGCAATCCTCTGCTGATGATGTCACTGAGCATGTCATGAATGATGTAATATGTGACATCATCAGCAGTGGATTACGGGTAATAGTATCTCTAGTTTACTCCCCTATAGCTGTCTTTCTTTTAACATAAGTGTCTGTTTCCTTCCCTTATACTTACTGTTTTTGGTTCGCTTCCGGTTCGCGTACCGGCGAGCGAACTGGGAAGCGAACTAAGAGAAATAGAGGTTGGCACAGTTCCAAATATTGTACCAATTTTTTAATAACGGGGAGGTAGTTCTGAAAAGAACTTTTTTTTTATTGTTTTTGTTGTTTTATATTTCTTTTATTATTTTTCTGAACATTTTTTTACTTTTTTTGAATTTTTCTGAACAGTTTTATATTTTTTTGGGTTTTTCTTGGAGGGGGCAATGAAAACGATTCATTGTAAAGGGCTCAACAGGAGCAACAAAACAAAAAAAAAGTATTTATTATTTTGGGCGTTTCGTACAAACTTGCATATGATAGTCAATAGCTCTGTTGATCAGAGTGATGCTTCTTTCTCCGTAGCAAATGAATCCATCGCAATGTACGCAGACGTGTTTTACTTCACCAAATCTCATTTGTATATTTGGCACTATCTCCCTGCCCTCTGGTCCCGTTACTTCCGGTACAACAGATCTTCTGGCCATAATAGGGAGATTATCTAGGTCGTTCCGAAACTGTGCAGCACTGTAGTTGTTAGGATGCCACCTAGTCATATGGCGATGCATTGTGTAGTTTCCGAAACTGTATTTTTTCTCGGTCCCTCTGGACAGTCTATCTTGACATATACATATAAGGCAAGTTACGTATCTTGCATTTACTTTTTTCTGACCTTTGGGAATTTTAAAAAATTGCCAAATGAAGTTTTCTTTCCGGTGAGACGTCCTGGGCTCCTCAGGCAAAAACTGCCTCTCTTCGTGCTCGTCGTCCTGTTCCTCTTCTTCCTCTTCTTGTTGAATTATAACTTGAGCAGGTGGTCCACTCTTCCTTGGATGTGGTGGAGGTGGTGGGGAAGCACCAGCTGAAGCTACTAAAGAAGCCATTGCTCAGTGATCACAAAGGGTCTTTCTCTCACAATGATGAAAGTCAGAGTGAGGAAAGAAGGAGGGATTTTCATCATTTGGGAAAAACAAGAGTTCTCAACCAATGAAAAGTGTTCATTTTAGATTATATGACCTAGTCTTACATCATTAGGAAACCAAAAGTGAAATGAACCAATGAAAAGTGTTATTACCAAGTCACATGACCTGCTGTGTTTACGTTAAGCGCTTTGCAGGGCCTCCCGGTTTGCTTCAAGAAACCTGCGCTTTGCGACTCGCTTCGCGTACCAGTTCGCTAACGTAGCACGTCATATGACGTATCACGCGACAACGTGAACCGTCATGCGGACGGGAGGCGTCACGATGTTGTTTTCTAACGCGGCAGTTGCGGTAAAGAAACGTTTACCGGCTCGCGGTCTATTTCGCGGCATCAAGGTCAGCTAACGGGAAGCTTCCCGATTCGCGAAGCGGGAACGAAGAAAAAAAAATATTTAAAAAAAAAATTATTCATAAACATATAAAATATATTTTTGGATTTAAAGAAGAATATATTTTACAGCTACAGATATTAGCTGTTAAAAAACCAATGAAATTCACTGAAAAAACCATAGGTTATAGACCATATATAGTTAGGAATTAGCATTTACAAAACCTTGAAAATTCACTGAAAAAACCATAGGTTATAGACCATATATAGTTAGGAATTAGCATTTACAAAACCTTATTTTACTCACACAAAACCATTGAAATTCCATATATAGTTAGTTGCACTAACTATATATCGCGCACCCGCAATCCACTGCTGATGATGTCACATATTACATCATTCATGACATGGTCAGTGACATCACTGATGACATCACTGATGACATCTCAAATGACATCACTGATGACATCACTGATGACATCTGATTTGACATCAATGACCACATCACTGAGGATATCATTCATGTGACAATACAATGCATCTCCTCACATTTTAATATAACCTCTGTTTCACCCAGTGTTAAATACAGAGTATAATTTTTGAAACCATTGACACACCAATACTAGTTACTACATACGCACTCACTGATTCCTATGTCTACACACACATTCACTCATTCACCCATACAATCATTCATACATACAATCACTCATCTTTACAACACTATCATATGCACTCATACACCTATACAGACACTCACAGTCTGCCACTCATCCATGGAGTTACTCACACACGTAGTCAGTCCTGTTAAAGAATCAATGACACTTCCATTTTCTTGTCTATACAGTTAAACATAGAGCACCTTACATTTTCAAACATATACTAACACATACTTACCTTCTTATAGAATCATTGATACAAGTACACATTGATCTGCACAGAGTCACACACCTGCCAGCCAGCCAGCCACACACACACTCAGTCTCCCATACAAATACTTGGACAATCAATCAGTAACCCATATAGTTAATCATATAGCTACTGATCAACACATGCAGCAGTTTACAGAACAACAGACATAATGATGCTCAAATTAAGATAGTTTAGTCACTAACCCATGCACTCAGTGAGACACATTTAATCACTCACTCATACATTCAGTCATGCACCTACTAAATCCTTTGTCCAGACACTTATACTTCCACTCATTCTTCAATATGTAAGACACATTTTAACTTTACAGAAACACACAGTCACTGGATGATGTCATCAGTGATGTCATCAGTGATGTCATTTGAGATGTCATCAGTGATGTCATCAGTGATGTCATTTGAGATGTTATCAGTGATGTCATTTGAGATGTCGTCAGTGATGTCATCAGTGATGTCATTTGAGATGTCATCAGTGATGTCATCAGTGATGTCACTGACCATGTCATGAATGATGTAATATGTGACATCATCAGCAGTGGATTGCGGGTGCGCGATATATAGTTAGTGCAACTAACTATATATGGAATTTCAATGGTTTTGTGTGAGTAAAATAAGGTTTTGTAAATGCTAATTCCTAACTATATATGGTCTATAACCTATGGTTTTTTCAGTGAATTTTCAAGGTTTTGTAAATGCTAATTCCTAACTATATATGGTCTATAACCTATGGTTTTTTCAGTGAATATATATATATATATGCATATATATATATTACCTACTGGCGGTCGCCGGTAGGTAGTTATAGTTAGGACCTAGTTTCCATAGGAAATCTGCAACATTCTATTTGGAATAACTCTGGCGCCGGTTGAGGAATTTGCGTGTAAATTTCCAAAATTTTGGCCAGCTCCGCTCCGCTCCTTCCCTGAAAGTTTTGGGGGGATTCCTGAAGTGGGGCTGAGAAAAAAGGGGGGTCCCAAAACGTGTTTTCCCTATGTTATTTTCCATAGGACCTTTAGACACGGCTACAGCCCGAACGGCTGAATGGAATTTTATGACATTTGGCAAAAAGATAGAGTCTGGCTCGCAGATTACACTTTTGTTTAAATGGTGTAAATCCCTCCAGTAGTTGCTGAGAAAATCAAAGTTAAAATCAATTATATATCTATAAGCTTGCACCGTGCGCTCACCTTCCCGTGCGCAAGCGGAATTCTGATTTGCTGGTTGACGTCTGTCAACATTCGATTTGGAGGAAATAAGGAAGTGTTGACCGCCATTTTGTCAGTGCGAGTCCACATATTGTAGAGAACAAAGGGGCAAAACATGGAAAGGGGGCAGGGTGGAGACTCCCTGACCCCTTAGGTCTTCTCAGGGGGTCCATTAAGGACCCCCAAGGCCCCAAAAAACCTTTTTTTTCTAAAAAGTTGCGAGGTGCGCGCACCCGATCGCGCACCCCGTCTCAAAATGGCATTTTACTCGATTTAAATAAAAGTTTCAAAACGTGAGAAGGAGGCTTGGTAGACAGTCCCTGACCTCCTAGGTATTCTCAGGGGGTCCATTAAGGACCCCCAAGGCCCAAAAAAATCTTTATTTTTTTTCTAAAAAGTTGCGAGGTGCGTGCACCCGGTCGCGTACCTCGATTTACAAGACTGTTAAAAACTATAGCGGAGATCGTGGAAAGGGGGCAGGGTGGAGACTCCCTGACCCCCTAGGTATTCTCAGGGGGTCCATTAAGGACCCCCAAGGCCCAAAAAAATCATTTTTTTTTCTAAAAAGTTGCGAGGTGCGCGCACCCGGTCGCGCACCTCGATTTACAAGACTGTTAAAAACTATAGCGGAGATTGTGGAAAGGGGGCAGGGTGGAGACTCCCTGATCCCCTAGGTTTTCTCAGGGCGTCCATTAAGGACCCCCAAAGCCAAAAAGAAACATTTTTTTTGTTTTCTCCTCGCAATAAAGTTGCAAGGTGCGCGCACGGTGCGTGCACAGAGACAAAAATAGATTTAAAAAATGGAGTTACATTACAAGTTTGAGTGTTTAGATGTTAGATGGCTCTAAAAAGAGCCGTTGTGTTTATTGGGTGTTTTTGGGACTTAGAAGTAAGTACCAATGCAGAGTCTTATGTTACAGAGGAAGACTCTATTCCCCTCATCGGTGAAATGTACACCATCTCTCCTATAGATGTCTTGCATGTTGTAACGCAAGTTGTTGTGGTATATACTACCCATTCCATAGTCTCTCATGTAAGCAGAAACAGATTTATTTACATGTTTCCTTGCTTTCTCAATCTGTGGACAAAATTGGTTGGACCAGTTCCATTTTTGCCTTTGGCATATATTGGAATATACCAAGGCAGTTTTTGAAAAAAGTGACATCAATTGCCCAAAGATGTCCTTTAAAAGCATTTCCAGACCTACACCAGTCAATGTGCCTAAATCATTTCCACTACAGTGCACAATTATAAGGTCAGGGTGTGGAAGATGCATAATGGATTTTACCAATGGTATCAATTGGTGACATCTCAATCCTCTCTGTCCAATCCATACAATGTCCACATTTGGTAAATCAAGGTTGTAATTACCTCTGTTAGCTGCATATTTTTGACTCCAGTGGACAAAGCTATGACCCACAAACCAGACTTTTGGCATCTTGAAGGTAGATGTGCTTGTATTCAGATGAGTTGTGGAAATGAAATGGCAGTTTGAAAGTAGGAGTTATGAAAAATCTGGTTGAGATTCAGTGCACTTGAAAAACAAGAAATGATTGGTGCTTTGTTAAAATTCAGCACTGAACATTAGGGTGCATGTTTTTTTTAAAGAAATCAGTTCAATGGTTGAGAAAAAGTCATTTCAAGAAACATTGCACATGATTAGCTGGTACATTGAGAGGTCAAACACCCTTGATGGATTCTTTTGCAACATTGTATGATGAACTTCTGCAGTGTGTGCTGGGTTAGGAGGGAGTTACCATGGTTACAGTGGAATGAGCACTGGGGGGATGGGTGAATGTTATGTGACTTTCAAAGTGTTCAAATGTACAACCAATTAAAATGTGCAGTTTGGTTTTGAATTTGTGTGGGAAGAATTTTTATTGGCTATGTACAAGAATATGGGTCTGAAATGAGTAAGAATCTGTGCCATTATTCTCAGGCTCCAGTGTCAGAAGCATTATTCAGAGATTCTGCTTAAGAATATCTGTTGACTGTGATTGACACTGTTCTACATCTTCCAAAGCATTTTTAAAGGTGAGTAATTATTATGTTAATAAAGATAGACTGCTGTATGGACTATGGTGAAGATTAAGAAGCTTATGGTGCTTCTTTATTCTTGTATGTTGTTTCATGTTTTTTTGTAATGCTGTTTAAAAATAGAATGGTGCATATTGGAAATGTATTTTGAAAATGAGTTAGGTTTCTGCTTTGTTTCTGTAGTGGTCATTTAAATGAGCTGTACTTTGTGTGAAAAACGATTTAGTATGCAACATGTTTTCTGGTAAAAAGTCTGGTGTTTAAATTTTGGTCAAGGATTACTTTGAGTGTCTGTTGAAGTCTATGGATCTGGGTGAATAATATGCTTACTTGATGTCTTTAAAAATATGGAAGGCTATATATGGTGGATCTTTATTGCACAACATAGACCCTTTTTAGCAAATAAGAGGCCTAACAGATATGCTGCTTAAGATTCTCTAACAGTACATATCCTGAAGCCTAATTGTCTTCCAAACATGATTTTGAAACACATCAACTAAGCAAATTATTCACCCAGATTAATTTAAAATCAAATTTGACTCACAGTGTGATCTCAGACACATGACCAGCATGTTACATGCAATCTACTGTCTGTCTCTGCCTGCACTATGTGTCTTTCTGCTCCTTTCATCTCACTGTGTCTCTACACCTTATTTTTTTGTAACTGCTGCATCTCTTCTTTTACTTGCAGCAGTGCACCATCTATTCTCTGACTGTAACAGTTTACTGTCTGCCTGCGTTATTTAATTTTTCATCAGCACCATCTCTCTATATCTGTGCCTGTACCATCTCTCTACACCCTTTTATATGCATTTGCAGAGGTCTATTATGATATGATTGCTCATGCTTAGCATGAAATTTTGTACATGCTGTGCAATTTAGATGCTGAGTGTGCTGTTCAAAGGCAAAAGCAACTGTCTCTGTGGCAAGTAGTAATCTTTTTAGTGAATTTACATTTCTGCACTGTGAGTTCTTCCTTAACCGCATGCGCGCTAGCGGTTTTCCCGGTGCGCGCTGAGATTTTGAAAATCGCGCGTTACGTGACAAAGCCAGCTCGTCATGCGTGTAGGGCAGGTAACGCCCATGACGAGCTGGCTTTGTCATGCGCGTCGAAGGGGTTAAGTCTGTACACAGTTTAAACACCAGTTTATTGTGCTAAACTCACAAAATCCATCCCTAGAAATAAATTATAAAATCTTTCAACAGTTCTACAGTCCAGAAAACCCTTAAACAAAATTCACAGTAAGACCCCCTTTGACTGCAGTGTAGTGTGTTTATCTAGGCACCTGAATCGATATTCCTATTCTTTGCCCTTGTCCGGTTATAAATCAATAATATCCCTACAACGGCATAGAAACCCTTTTCATAATTCAGTCATAGCGCATGCTGTCACATTAAGCAAGCCTATTCCTCCAGCCCCCTAGAAAGCACACCAAGTTCTTAAACTAATCCAAGCCTCCAGCAACCTGGGAAATCCCCGCTGCTTTGTTTTGATTTCGTCCGAGAACTCCTTTAAAACACTGTAAGAACGACCAGTTCTTAGTGACATCTTTATTGACGTCTTATGTCCAGCCTTACGTCAAACCCGGCACCTTTCAGGTATAAATATACCAACGTTGCCTTAAGCAAACACACGGTGGTGATGAATCTGGAGCAGCTACTACTTGCTCGAGAGCCCAGCTGATGCGAGAGCCCACGGACGCTGCCCCTCCCATTTGACACGCTGAGAAAGACGCTGTCTTTTCTCTTGCCGAGAAATCCAGCCTTTGGCGTTTCCAGCTTACCCTTGTGGGTGACTGGGATACCGAGTCCTGAGAGAGAGATACCAGCCCTCCTGCCTTCTAATACCCAGGTACTGAACTGACTAAACCCTTACAGAGAATTCCTGAGTCAGATTCTTGGCAAAACAAACTTAACTTAAACTGCTACTTACTTACTACTTCCCACGTATTAGGCTTAGGTCAGGTACACCGGGGTAGGCGTAGTTAAAAGCACCAGTTGAGTACGATTAGTCAATGTATATATGTATGTATCTATTTTATCCATTTTAAAGTATCATATGGCTAAGAAACCATATCAATGCTTTTATAGTATTATTTCATAATCCTGCTTTTACTGTATGCACTTTACTTAACTATAAGTATTGCAATTGTAGCAATTAATTTCTCTTGTATGAGGAAAGAGACTGCTCAATAAATAGCACCTTTTATTGAAAACGCCAGTCTCTCTTTTTTTCTGCAATCTGGTGAAACTAAGTACGCACCTTTGACTGAGTGAAATAGCTGTCTTTTGTTTTCACACGACTCTAGAGATATACTCTTAATCAGGGAGAGCAAAGTTGTCATGTTTTATCGTTGTCAGAAACTAAATCCCTTCTTGTCTATCCAGGGAGGTTAAACTCCTCCTCGCTTATTCGAGAAAGTTTCTAGTGAACTCTGAGCTAGCTGGCAAAAAACTTAAGTCTAATATAGTCAGTAGAGACCTAGTTAACCTCAGTCCTACGTCTACACTACTGAAGATATTATTCCAATGCGCAGAGCCTATTGGGACTATAGGAACTACACTACATGGCGCCCAACGTTTGGTAAGGCGATAAATCTAACGCAAGACGTTAGAGTAACTCAGTCGTGCTTTTTCACACAGACTCTTTTTCCCGTAAATACTCCAAAAGACGTCTGGAGTGGTTAAAAGGTTAAAAATCCCGCCGGAACTTAGTAGGAAGAGATTTCTATGTATAGTTTTTGGTTTCTTCAACGTTGAAGGATACAGTGTTCCAAAATATTGTGCACCTAATCTTTGTTTCCTTGAAACTTGATCTGCAACAAAAACCTTTCTGTCAGTAAAAATGTCAGAAACTGAAAAAGAGAGGGAGACAGCTAGAATAGCAGCTCGTCTCCTAGAGGATGACCATAGTCTCCTACAGACTGACCCGGATGCAATACTCATCCCGGTCAAGATACGAAAAACTATAACTATTAAACTTATAGAAAATGGACTAACATCGAGAAGTGGTACAGTCATATTCGTACTTGAGGCACATGAATATCGGCAGACAGAGGTATTCTATTCATGGATAAACTTTCCAGCAGCAAACGCTGTCACACATGAGTTCCACTATTACAAAATAGAGGAACCACCGGATGAGTACACCCCTTTCGAGGAGGTGGAAATCCCATTAAAATACCAAGAGCACCTGCTCTGGTTTAAAGGCGCCCTAAAACATAATAATCACATCTCCAGGCTCGGTCCACTAGGTAGACCAGGAGCAACGTGTCCGTTCCTAGCCAGCTACACACCACAACCTGACATTAATAAAATGTCTAGCGAAGAACTCTTAGTTAAAATAAAAGAATTAACAAAGGCATATAGAGAGTTGGTTCAATTGGCAACGGAGGATATAACTTTCCTCCAGAAATTGAAAGAAACAGATATAGCAGAACAGCCATTTGAACTTGCCAGAATCATAGAAAAATCCTATGAAGAGCTAGGAAGAGATAGTTTGGGTGGGAAACCAGTAAAACCCCAACTAACTGAAAATCCTGAAAAGATATTTATTAAAAATAATCTAAACACTCCAAAAAAGAGCTGGGATGGAAATAAACAATCCACTCCCAAAGAAGAAAGATTCCAGTCAAGAGGAAAGTCTCCTCGGTGGAAAGAAAGATCTCCGGACCAAGGACACAAGTCTCCCCAGAGGGAGCCCTCTGAGAAAAGATACAACCTTAGAAATAGGGATAATTTGAAGAAACCTGATAGATATCAAGATGTTGATACACGTCCCTCTCGATCTTTTCAGACTTCCTCGCAGAAATCGGAAAGAAGAGGACGGTCAGAACACAGGGAAGAGCACGTCAAGTCCAAAGACAAGGAACCTGCTCATCAAAGTAAAAAATTTAAATTCCCAAAAAAGAAGGTAGCCAGTATTAAAATAATCAAACATGCCGAGGATCCTGAGGACACAGCTGAAAAACGGAGAGTGGGCTCAGACAATGCTAGACAGCGCAGCAGAAGTGAGCATAGCTCGCAAGATCCTGATTAATCATCTGGAGACAGTGGACACGAATGAATACATTCAGGTGGAAACTGCAGACACCAGAGTTAGCAAACCTCATGAAATATATGAAATAACATTACGTATAGAGGGAGATAAGACTAGGAAAATAAGGGGTCTATTTTGGGATAACCTCTCAAAAGGCTATGACATCCTTTTAGCTGAAAAAGACTGGCCACCGGAGTTTGTCAGGGAGTGCCCTCATGGCCAAGAAATGATTATGCCTGCCTTCTCAAATCACATTCCAATTCATAAAAAATATACACTTGCAAGAAAGTGGGCAGTAGCCCAAGCACCTGCATTGTATAAAAATCATGTAGGATGAGATGAGGACTCTCCTCCTCACAAAATCCAGTTAAAATGTCAACCAACTGCACAGAGGCAGTACCCAATTAAGCAAGAAGCTAAAAAACAGGTTAGGGAGATCTTAGATCAACTTGAATACCAGGGGGTGATTGAAACTTGCAACTCACAAATGAACAATCCTTTGTTTCCTGTCTCCAAGCCAGACGATTCATATCGTCTAGTTTTGGACTACAGACATCTAAACTCATGTTGCAAAACGTTTGCAGTACAAAACTCACATAGTGCAGCACTAATGAATAACATCGTGCGCAAAAAATACAAAACAACATTAGACATCTCTAATGGATTCTTTTGTCAAAACATAGCACCTGAAAGCAGGTATTTGACCGCTTTCTCAATATTGGGCTCGCAGGAAAATTCTGTCGACTCCCACAGGGGTTCAAGAACAGCCCAGGATTATTCTCAGCAAGAGTAACAGAGTTACTACAAATGTATGATGATGAGGCATTATCTTATGTCGATGACATCTATCTAACAGATGATGACTTGGATACTCACTTGAAAAGAGTGAACACCATAATACTTGGGTTCGCAGCAGAGGGTTACAAATTCAACTTTAAAAAGTCACGAATTGCCCATCTAACTGTCCTGTTTTTAGGATATGAATTATCAAGTGAAGGCAAAAGCCTGGCAGACAATTTCTTAGAGAAATGTGCTGTAATCCAAGCACCAAGAACGCTGAAAAACTTACAATCAATTCTGGGTTTCCTGAATTTCGGAAGGACTTACATTCTAAACTATGCAGAGAGGGCTAAACCTCTCTATGAACTATTAAGACCAGATTTTAAAACAATCAATTGGACTCAAAAACACACAGAAATTTTGAGATCATTGCAAACAGACATGTTAGCTAAAACAAAATTGCAAACACGTGATAACACACGCAACCTTGTGATCCGGGGCATCCCAGGAAGATGCGGATTCACATACCTAACCTCTAATGAGGGGGAAACGGTACCAATAGCATACAAATCACATTTGTACACAGAAGCTGAAAAAACATTCAGTATTAAGGAAAACATTGTACATGCGGTTCAAACAGCTGTAGCAAAAGAAAGTGACCAAGCGGAAGGCAGACGTATTACTGTTATAACAGCAGAATCAGCCTTTGAGGCATTAACAAGCCCATGTAATTTAACTACCGTGGCATTAAATCCAAAATGGATACAATGGGAAAATTATCTTGCTACAGACAAAGTGAAATACTATTTTGGCCCAAACATGAAAAGATTAAAAAATCTAGAATATGAAAGAGAATCTCCTCTGTCAATCGACATTCTGCCCATACAACAGTACGCCTGTGTGATATATACAGACGGATATGCACAACCCTCAGTTTGGGGAAAACAAGCCTATAATGCCACATGCGAGATTGTTCAATACGTGTGGCGCGGAGGTAAATTGAGACCTCTGGTAACAATATCACACTCTGTAGAGAACAATTCAGAACAACAAACTGAAGTAATAGCGTTAAAAATGGCGCTAGATAATGCCGATCGCGAATTCCCGACACTAATAGTGTGCGATTCATATTACTACGTCAAATCATACAATAACGACTTGCAGAAATGGGTTCTAAATGGTTACAAAGATGACACAGGTGCCACAATGAAGCAAAAATCGCTTTGGGAACAAGTAGTTCTTTTACAAAAGGAACTACAAAAGACTCACGTGATACATACACTGCGTCATCAACGTGATGGCGTTCACGTTTCAGGGAATTAATTGGCTGAGACAGCCACAGCGGAAGCAACTAAGCCGGCTTCCGTATCTACAAAAAAGCGTTCAGGAAAATACGTAGACGGGGAAACGATGCTGGCGGTAAAAACGTCATCAAAAGGCGACTTTGCAGCGCTACCCGTCAACTATCCACTCAATTATACATACATAATCGATGCAAACTCCGTTCCTTTTGCTCAAATCCCTGGAGTGGGGGATAGGGTAATTCCAAACACGAACAGGAGAAACTTATTATTAGCAGACGCACATATGGGTGAGGGTCTAAGACACCTTAAGATTAAGGAATCTCTGAAAGAATTACAATCAATATACTGGTGGCCGGGAATGAGCCTGCAAAACTACAAATTTGCATTTTACTGTCAAAACTGCAACAGAGATCGCAGTGGCGAACTGCCCGGAGTATTATCATTGCCCTTCTTTTAGATATCACAAGAATATCAATACGAAATACCCAGAAAAAATGCGTCCCATTAATATTATTTAAGACTAGTTTCACTTAAAATGTAGTCCCCAGCTCTCGGCTGACGTCTGAACTGTTATAAAAGATTTGCGAGTCTTTATCGGCACATACGCAATTGGCATGCTACACTCTGACCAGGGTCCTGCTTTTAGCTCTCAAGCTTATAAGGAGGCCATGACCAGCATGGGCATTGCATTGCGGTATTCTTGTCCCTTCCATCCTGAGGGAAACGGGATTGTGGAAAGAAAAAACCGAGACATAAAGCAATCTATAACGGCAAAGGTATTAGGTTCGGGGGTTGGGTGGGTCAAACATCTAATAAGTGTCCAACGTAGTCCTACTAATCTGCCAAGAAATTCTCTAAAACGTTTCAGTCCGTACAAACTATTGTTCAGGACTAGAATGCATAGCCAGGATCTCGATAGTCAGACTTCAGTGGTAGAAAGAAAATGCTTTGATATCAAAGATCGTTTGGCTATTTTACAGGACTTAAATGAAACAAGAAAAAACCTGAGCAACATAAAGTTGAAACAACAGCCAACAGCCACTGAAGAGAAACCACCTGTCCCAGCAAGGCCTGTCTGGATTCCAAAGATTGGGGATCTGGTCAGGGAGAAAATCGCGGTGAAGAAGGAATTTGGGCCTTCTTACCAAAAAGCAGTACCTGTCTTAGCTGTCAACGGAACAAGATCAGTTGTACTACCGCCCCTTGCTGGTAAAAAGGAGAACCGAGTTGTATCCATCGACCTGGTCAAACCACAATCATGTGGCCAATAATAAGTAGTAGGCCAAGTGGACTCCCAAGAAATAGCAGAACACCAAAGTTTGCTACAAATCAAGAGGTTCAAACTGAGAGACTAATCACATTTGACAAACCTACAGTGAATCAACAAGGACTATGCAACAAAGCCATGGAACTTATGCCTCTTAAAACCCAAATTGCAACAATTCGTCAAGAAACACCTGTCTACAACGATGTAGCCACAGACTATGCTAATGAAACAAATAAAAATCCAGAAGCAATTACAACAATTGACAGAACTGCATCAGGCTACTTCATCAATTTCGATGACTTTTCTGAGGATCCGAGCGAACCTGAGGAACAGCCAACAACAACAAAAACTTTTAAAGACAAAACTAAAGAACTCTTTCATCAACTACAAGAAACCTATCTGATTTCCCCATGGATTGAATTTTGGGTGGTGCTAGGTGTACTTTTCCTCCTGCTTTGGCTCATCATGGTGCTATGCTTGGGACACTTCATTGAGGGAAAATATATTACAATGGACACAGCAAGCCAGAATATCAACCTGGTCCTAAAGCCACACAAGTCTTCACACATCGAGAAAAGAGAACTTTCTTCAGTAAACTTCACAGCCAATCCGATACCCGGTGGGGTAGCATGGGACAAAACAGATTACGAAATATATGGCCCGGTCGAGCTCTTGAAGTATCCTCATCAATTTAAGGTTTCATTAAGTGACTTTGTAAAACCGAGCACATTCTCTGATGATTGGGACTTTGAAAGTTTTAATGATATGATGTCAGACTTAGTTATGTCAGCAAAATTTACAGAACATGATTATTTACAAGGCTCATCAAATTATGAACAGATGTACTGCTACAATCACTATGCTAACCATTATTTGCATAAATCTGCTCAACCTAGAAATGTTTTTAATTATAATCAATGGGAACATTGTGCAACTCCACCAAAAGGTAGTTCAAAAACATTTTATGAGAAATTCCCATACTTCTCAGGGTTTAACACAAGTGAAGCAGAAACGTTTTATTTCAAACTGTTAAATAAGACAGGAATGAAAACCATGCTGACAAATACAAAATTAATTTATTCAGAAAGATTTTTTGAAAAAATGAATACATTTGGTTTTGATTTTTGGAAAAATAAAATTGAAACAAAAACCATCTGGGGTACCAAAGATTGGCAAGTCCAAGGTATAGAATCATTATTCAGAGCCTGCATGATCCCAGAACAAATTATATTTTTGAATGACACAATTCAACAAACAACCTGTCTTGGCATAGCCAAAATTAAAGACTTATACAAACCGTCTATTCCAAAGCCAACACCTGACAGTAATAGCACTACAGATGTTGAGATAGACGTATCCCATATTTTAAACCAAAACAGATCACATCCTGATTGGAAAAAATGGTTGATCTGGCCCACAGACACAAATAACTGTCAAGATATATTCCTGAACAAAATACAGGGGTTCAAATTGACCAGGCCAGACCCTAGATACTCCCAGAGACAACATCCAGGGAGAGTAAAGACATACAGTGTAGGAAAACTCTGCCTCGAATGGCTACAGACATCCACACTGGCAGAAATTAAGCAACACTTAACTTTACTTAAAGAAGGTGCTGACTTGCGTGATTTCATTATGGGACCACGCAAACAGCGTCAAAAGCGTTTCATAGCGGCCTCTATATATGCAGCTTATAACGAACCTTGGAAAGAAACTCAAATTGAAACAGCAGAGAAAATACGGGAAATTGACTGTATTAATTTGGAAAAATCACTTTCTGTTGTGGACTATGGGTTAATGACTCTGTCTTCCAGAATATATTCACTGGACAGTATTGTATCATCTGCAATCGATATAATAGAGCAGGACTTACTAATGTTACAACATGGTCAGTCCCAATTGCGTTCTATTGTACAGCTTGGCTGGATGTTACAAAATCTGCGTTCAGGCTACGTGCCTTGGCGTTTAATCAACACAACGTCACTATTCTCTATCTTTAACCTTACTGATATACAAATCAGCTTGGCACAAAAAGGAGCAGAATATACAATTCTGAGCATTGAAAAACTTGAGAGATTACCATTGACAATGTCAGAACGACCTGTCATTGAATGGATAATACACGGAATAATAACTATTCCAATAACAACTTTCCAATTTCGATACTGCCAAAAGTATATACAGGCAGGCCAGTATGAAAGGTTGGGTAAAGGATACATTAAGTCAACATGGAAATTACCTTACACACACACATGTTATAGTGAAAAACGACAGAATGTATTTCTTAGTGGTAATAATTGTGAAAAATCACTAAGTGGTATACTTCTGTGTCAGGGTATAAATCTACATGGGGCCTGTGAGGGGACTTCAAATAACCTTTCATGTCACCAGTTTGGCACACCTGCAACTCGAACAGAGCCATTCTTTAAACGCTTTCGAACGGGAGCTACATTCTAATAGTGGACCACAGATGTTGTGGCTTGGTGCCAGGAAAAGCTTATCTAGTAAGCGTTTCTTCCATGGTCACTTGTTGTATGCAAGTATTGTATCCGAACGACACTCCAGACAGGGAGGGAAAAATTTGGCCCAGTTTGAAAATCTCTTCTATTCGAATTGATACTTTAAGCAGAATGAAGTCTGTTCTTCTACAGACGCCTGTGCCCTTGACGTCATCAAAAGAAACGTATGATCTCCAAGTTGCAAGGACAACGGCAGAGATACATAACCTTTTATCAACAAATTGCCCCTTACACTTCGCAGAAATGCTAAACCATATCTTAAACATTTCAGATACGAATGGTATCCAGAGTGTATTTAAGACAATTTTTTCGGGACTGTTGTCACCTTTTAAAGCAGTCCTGGGCATCTTTCCTAATTTTGTCCATTCGATCTTTGGCGGCCTTCCACTCCTGTTGGGACTCGTAGCAGGCATTTTATTTTTGATACTCCTGCTTCGTTATGGCAAGCCATATCACAGACAAGACTCCAGCAACAATTGAAGAAACGATCCTAGCAATACGCTATCAGGACCGCATTACTAAAGTCCTTGGATTAGCCCGGCTAAGAGATCTGAATATGACCTGGTTTCTTTCATTCAGACCCATCTGGCAGAATTGTATCTTACCTGTGTTAAGATGTATGCTGTGTGGAGAAGAATGCGTGTTAGACGTCTGTCTCACACTACAATCAGAAGTACCATTGGATACAGATACTTTGCTAAGTCCTGTAACGGCTCATGCATCGTGTTGTCCCCAGCGGTTATCCATCCTGATGACGGCATTCGTTGAAACTTCACCACTGCGATTAAAGGGTAGTGAAGTGCAAGATGAGAGCAGCATCAACCAGGTACGACCTTCTGTGAGCAATGCTGATCAATACATCGATGATAGCAATCATTCTCACGACTGCACAGTTGCGGTATTGTCCAACTTGGTCGAACTTTCACCTGAAGCGCTAAACTGCTTTTTTGAAAGTCTGTCTGAAATGATGTTCTCCCCTGAACAAAAAGAATAACTTTTAAGCAAACGAGCACTCAGCGTTCCCTGAACTCTGAATTTGGCCTTCAGCTTTGAAAAACAAAAGCTTCTGGAAATATTTGGAACTGTTTTGACTTCTTCCCTTGAAAAACGAAATTATTTTTTTCCCTGATTCCAAAATATTTACCTTTTTTTTGGCACTCATCCTCTGCTTAAAGTAGAACTATTCTTAGAGAACAGAGCTTCTATTTTTAGGAACTCTAGAGACAATACATTACCTCAGCCTCTAGCATATTTACAAAAAACTGTATTTATATGTGATGAAATGGTCTCGCACATTTCTTTTCTGTATTAAGAGCTATTTCATGTGTAATTTTCGCAAAATCATTCCACTGATATATATGCATCCTATTTTTATGAATGATTACTCTGCTTGAAATACTGTACCTATACTCAATTTTCGTGTCTTTCGCATATGCCATTTCAGATGCAAAAAAATGTATTTTTTGGGTGGATCGGTATACACATGCACCGTTAGATATGTTTACTATTGCTTAGTTTAGTAATTATGGACATTAATTCGTGGAGTGGGTGTAGTGTGTTTATCTAGGCACCTGAATCGATATTCCTATTCTTTGCCCTTGTCGGGTTATAAATCAATAATATCCCTACAAAAGCATAGAAACCCTTTTCATAATTCAGTCATAGCGCATGCTGTCAGATTAAGCAAGCCTATTCCTCCAGCCCCCTAGAAAGCACACCGAGTTCTTAAACTAATCCAAGCCTCCAGCAACCTGGGAAATCCCCGCTGCTTTGTTTTGATTTCGTCCGAGAACTCCTTTAAAACACTGTAAGAACGACCAGTTCTTAGTGACATCTTTATTGACGTCTTATGTCCAGCCTTACGTCAAACCCGGCACCTTTCAGGTATAAATATACCAACGTTGCCTTAAGCAAACACACGGTGGTGATGAATCTGGAGCAGCTACTACTTGCCCGAGAGCCCAGCTGATGCGAGAGCCCACGGACGCTGCCCCTCCCATTTGACACGCTGAGAAAGACGCTGTCTTTTCTCTTGCCGAGAAATCCAGCCTTTGGCGTTTCCAGCTTACCCTTGTGGGTGACTGGGATACCGAGTCCTGAGAGAGAGATACCAGCCCTCCTGCCTTCTAATACCCAGGTACTGAACTGACTAAACCCTTACAGAGAATTCTTGAGTCAGATTCTTGGCAAAACAAACTTAACTTAAACTGCTACTTACTTACTACTTCCCACGTATTAGGCTTAGGTCAGGTACACCGGGGTAGGCGTAGTTAAAAGCACCAGTTGAGTACGATTAGTCAATGTATATATGTATGTATCTATTTTATCAATTTTAAAGTATCATATGGCTAAGAAACCATATCAATGCTTTTACAGTATTATTTCATAATACTGCTTTTACTGTATGCACTTTACTTAACTATAAGTATTGCAATTGTCGACTGCTCAATAAATAACACCTATTATTGAAAACGCCCGTCTCTCTTTTTCTCTGCAATCTGGTGAAACTAAGTACGCACCTTTGACTGAGTGAAATAGCTGTCTTTTGTTTTCACACGACTCTAGAGATATACTCTTAATCAGGGAGAGCAAAGTTGTCATGTTTTATGGTTGTCAGAAACTAAATCCCTTCTTGTCTATCCAGGGAGGTTAAACTCCTCCTCGCTTATTCGAGAAAGTTTCTAGTGAACTCTGAGCTAACTGGCAAAAAACTTAAGTCTAATATAGTCAGTAGAGACCTAGTTAACCTCAGTCCTACATCTACACTACTGAAGATATTATTCCAATGCGCAGAGCCTATTGGGACTATAGGAACTACACTACAGCAGTAATTAAATTAAATAAATTGCAAAGGATAGTGTTATGTGTCTAGGATCACAGTATGAGTCTGTTTTCAAAAAAGAGGAAGGTGGCAGATTAATTTGAATAGTTAATGTGTTTAAAAGTATGGTAATGTATGTACTTATAAAATTGGTAAAGGTAGTTTTTAATTATCTATTTGTGAAAAAAATATAATTAAGTCTTTATATTGTTTTGGAAGAACCAGCAACATAATATTATTGATACAATGGAAGAACATCAAGAAAACGTTGCTTTGAATTTTAACATCTCAAGTGATTTATTAGAGGAAGTGAAAGATGGACTTTTTCCAGAGGAAAATGATACTAGAAATGAAGATTATTTGGATGTGATTTTGAGCAGTGCTTTTATTGAAGTGGTAGAAGATTTTGAATTGGAAAATGAAAATTTTGTTTATGATGAAAATGAAATACCGAATGAAGTCTTGTTGCAAGTTTTATTGGACTATGAAATGTTTGAAATTGACAAATACATTTTTAATTTATAATAAAACATTTTTCGAGTCAGTCTTCTTGTAGTATTGATCGGTCATGTTTTTAATTAATATGAGAATAAATGTTTTACTGAAGTGTGTAGGAGATTAAGGTGAAAAACATTAATTCCACTATGACCCCCTACACCGCCTGAAAACTACTGTACTATTCTTTTTTTTTTTTGAACACTTTTTTATTGTTGCAGCTTAAGTATCACAAATGAAAAGGCAATTACACGGACTGGCTTCAACATTCGGCCGAGCCCGTCAGTTATGCAACATTTTCTTGTCTCTAGATTCCCAAGATTCCCATGAATTAAATACATGCGTGGGATTTCAGTAAAACTCCTAGTAGGTAGATAAGAAATGAGACACGTAATTCCCGAAACAGCCACTTCCATGCCCACCTCCCCCCCCCTCAGATCTCTCCCACCCCTTCTCGACATATGTTCACCCACTAGTCCTATCTGGGTATGTAATATAGTCTATGTCATTTCCGTTCCCAATCCCCTCCATTGGGGCAGTGCCGCCAGGCAGTTACTCCGAGGCCCCCCCTCAAATTCTTTGTGGCTTCACTCCAATCCGTGGTATTGTCTCCATTTTGACCATACTCTCCGAAACTTTCTTGGGCAGCCCCTAGCTTTATACGTCACTCTCTCTGCCGCCATGTATAAGTCTAGTCCTCTCCTCCATTCCTCTAAATCTGGCGGTTTGGCCGCACCCCAGTATCGTGCAATGTCTCTCTTTGCCACCACCAGAGCCAGCACTAGGAAGATGATCAGGGGGCGGGCCAGGTCCACTTCGGTTGTCAACCCCAATAAAGCCAGCTTAGGGTCGCGTGGTAGAGTAGTGTCTAGTATCCCCTCCAATTCCAGAAATATTTCTTCCCAATACGTTTGTATGACATTGCAACCCCAGAGTGTGTGATAGAAGTCGCCCTCATTCTGAAGGCACCTTAGGCATGCTGTGTCTGTGATCTTCCCAAGTTTAAAAAGGCGTACCCTGTCGAAATAGGCTCTATGTAGTACCTTCAGCTGTATGAGGCGAAGCCTATACTTAATCGCTACCTCGCGCGGGTGCATAAGAACCATCTCCCAATCTAGATCTTCCATGGCCCTGGTGTCTGCCTCCCATTTGGTTCGTAAGTCCTGTAAAGTGCCTAGCATATTGTTGGTCAGCGTTCTATACGTGAGGGATACCGCCCCTCCCCCTATCTGTTCCTGCAGTAACCTACCCTCCAGTGGCGCGTATTCTGGGATGTCTGTCTGAGTGATATTTTGCGCCCTCCATGCATGTCTCAGTTGCGTATATTTGTAGTGCTGTGTGTTATGTAAGCCAAAATCTTGCTGTAGTGCGTGGAATGTTTTCAGCTCTCCCCTTGTAGTCACGTCCCCTATTGTTGAAATGCCGATGTCATCCCAACGTCGGAAGCCTTTCAATTTGTGGAGTTCATTCAACCACCGGCATTGCCATAGTGGCGTCTGCCGGGTGAGCCGCTTGTCCCATCCCATGCGTTTGTTCGCCCTATGCCACGCGGTCAGTGTAATCTGGGTGGCCGGCAGAAGCTGCTTCCTTCCGGTCCCTCCGTACAGGTAGGATAGCACATTAGTAGTGGACCATTTCGATCTTTCTAGTGCGTAGGTGGGGTGATCTATTGTCGCATGGAGCCATTCATTAATCGGAGTGAGATGCTCCGCCCAATAGTATGCTTCTAAGTTGGGAAGGGAGATCCCTCCACTGTACTGGTGACGTTGCAGAGTGGTTAAGGCCACTCTCGGCTGTTTCCCCAGCCATAGGAATATACATAGGTCTGAGTGGATTTAATTCAAAGTTTTAATCGGTAACGGATAATATTAATTTTGCAGGGCATAAAGGAACTTTGGAAGTAGCACCATTTTGTATAGCGCTGCGCGGCCCAATAAAGTGAGCGGGAGCTGTCTCCACCGATCCATTTCCGCCTTGGCGCTTACCACGATTCGGGCCACATTATTATTAAAGGAGAGCTGCCTATCCAGTGTTATGTACACTCCCAAGTATTGGAAGCCCTCTGTAGTGTGGATGAGGAGTTCTGGTAGGCAATCCCACCGCTCCATACCCTGCGGGTCATATAGAACCGATTTATGCCAATTAATCGTATGGCCTGCCCTTGCACCAAAGTCAGCCAGTTCTTTGAACAGTGTCGGGATTGTGGCATCCGGGTCTGTAACAAACAACAGGACGTCATCGGCATATAGCGAAATTTTCTCCTGTGTTTCCTCCGACTCCCCCCACGTGAAGCCTCGAATTCCCTGATTCCGACAGATCCTGATCGCTAGGATTTCTATTGTCAGTGTGAAAAGTAGGGGGGACAGTGGGCATCCCTGGCGCGTTCCCCTACCAATGCTGAATTCGCGCGACACCCTGCCATTGACCCGCACTCGTGCCCTAGGGGTGGAGTACAGCAATTGAATCCACTTTAGAAACGTAGGGCCAAAGCCGAAACTCCTCAGCGTCTCCAGCAAGAAGGGCCAGTGGACCGCGTCGAAGGCCTTTTCTGCATCCAACGAGAGAAACCAGTGGGGCTCGCTCCTCTCTCGGATTTCCTGCAGCCAGTTGTGCGTGCGACGGAGATTCAGTTTAGTTGCCCTGTCTGGGAGGAAACCAGACTGGTCTGCATGTACCAGGTCCGATATGACCCTCCGAAGGCGTCTAGCCAGGACAGTGGCCAGAATCTTTGTCTCCATATTGAGGAGGGAAATCGGGCGGTAGGAGGCACACGCGTCTCTAGGTTTACCCTCCTTGTATATAGGGACAATTGTAGCCAAGGCAAGGTCGGGCGGCAGGCTCGCCGTCTGTAGTGCCTCGACAAATAAGGTTTGTATATGACGTTGTAACAGGTCGGCCGTCCGTTTGAAGAATTCCGCCGGGAAGCCGTTGGGCCCCGGTGTCTTCCCCGGTTTCAGGGATGCTATGGCCTCTGTTATTTCCTCCCGTGTCACCTCTGCATCTAGATCTGTGACGTCCTCAGGTGACATGGTCGGGATCGTCATGTCGCGCATATAGTGGCGGGCATCCTCCTCGCCACCCAGAGCCCTAGCCCGGTAGAAGTCTTCATAGTAAGTAGCAAAAACCTCCGCTATTGCCTCGTCCGTGCATGCCGACCTATTCTCTGCCAGTGTAATCCTATCAACCCATCTAGCTGCCCTTTCCTTCCTGCTCAGCCACGCCAGAAGCTTACCCGATTTATCCCCTACGTCATCTAATCGGTGTAGCGTCGCCAGCGCCTGTGTGCGTGCTTCCCCAGTGACAAGTTCTCTATAGTGTCGTTGTGCATCTAGCAGTCTCCTCAGAATGGCCTCTTGCGTCTATGATGGTAATCTGCTTCAAGGGCTAAGATCGAAACCTCCGCATTAGAGATTGTGGCCTGCTGCTTCCTCCTGGCCTCTCCCAGCCTGCTCTGTATGCGATCCCTGAGGACCGGCTTCATTGCTTCCCAGAGTGTAACCCCTGATTGGACCGTTCCTTCGTTTTCAGCCACATATACCTTTATGTCCGCCCTGATACCCTGTATTATTTCCGGTGTTTGGATCTCCCAGACTGGCAGACGCCATTCAACATTCCTTTCCCTCCTCCCCCGTCCCAGGTGTACGTACAGTGGGGAGTGGTCTGAAATTCCCCGTGCCTTGTATTCTGCTAAATCGTTTACAGAGACATCCTGTCGGGAAGTAAATATATAATCTAGTCTGGAGAATACTTTGTGAGCCCCGGAGTAGAAGGAGTAGGTTTCCCCTGTAGGGTGGAGCCATCTCCAAACATCTGTGAGCCCTAAAATGTGCATCTGCCGGGCTAGTGTTGTGTCGTGCCCTATTGCGGGTGGTGTCCCCGATCTGTCCCTTGCGATACACATCATGTCATTGAAGTCTCCCCCCACTATTTGAATCGTGTCCGCTGTATCCAGTAGGATCGCCGTGATTGCCTTGAGGGTGCGTGTTTGCAGTTTCGGCGGGGCATAAACTGATAGGATCGTGTATCTGCGCCTCCTCCAGATTCCCTGTACTCCTGCATAGGTCCCCTGCGGGTCTAGCCATGTACGAGTAGTAGTGAACGGTGTGGATTTGTGAACAAGGATCGCCGCCCCCCTGGAATCCGTCGTGTAACCTGCATGCGCTAGTACTACATGCCTGCCTCTCGCTATAAAGGCGCAGTGATTTCCTCTGAGGTGGGTTTCCTGGAGTAGGATTATGTCCGGTGCTAACCTTTTAAGGTAGGCATTTACCAGGCTTCGTTTGATCTTTGACCCTAGGCCATTCACATTCCATGATAGTATGGTAAGTCCTGCATCACCAGTGTGTGCATTGTCTAGTGCGTCTGCCATTGGATGTTCCTTCCTTCCTTCCAAGTGGGTCTCCCGAGTAACGGTGGCATACGGTGTGGCATGAAGTGGTGCTGCTGTTTCTTAACTGGTACCCCCCTCCCTCCCCAATTCCCCTGTTCCCCCAACTTGCGCGTGCAGAAAAACCATCCCCTCCCTTCCTCCCCCTCCCCACCTCCCCCCCCTTCCAGTTGCGTCCCAACCGGGGACCGAACCATCCGCGGGAGAAGGCCTGTCGCCCTCCCACTTAACCTCCCCATCACACCCCTAACAACTGTATAAACAAGGCAAACAACATAAGAGGGCGTGTCAACTTGCGTGGTCCCGGTAAACGGGCTGCTATCTCATTGTCCCTCGGAGTTCTGTGCTCATGAATGTGAGTCTTAAGTGTCCGTTGCGGGACCCCTTCCCGACGAGTCCTGCTCCAGAAGTTGTATTTCAGTTACTAGAGGGTGGATTGAGTCTCCCATACCACCTTCACCTTCCCTTCCGGATTCCTGTTCCTCTGAGTCGTCCTCCTCATCACCTTCAGAACGTATGCCATTTCTCAGGCTGCTGAACCTGGAGCCCGCCACCGAGGCATTACTCGGGGATGTCGATCTGCCCCCTCTCCTTTCGTTGGTACCCCGTGTCTGATAAGGCGTCGCCGGCTTGTGCCCTCTTGACCTTCCAGATCGTCTACGTTGTGGTTTCGGCTGTTCCCAGCGCGTCTTTTCCCTTAGTGATCTGTCCACGGCCTCTCTTCCGGCTGACTCCCTACTGTTCAGGATAGTCCGTTCTTCAAGCCATTGCCAGGCATCGTCCGGACATGTGAAAAAGATGGTTTTGTCCTTATAAATTACTTTGAGTTTTGCCGGAAACAGGAGCATGTAAGCTATATTCAAGGATCGCAGCTTCATCTTCACAGAGTCAAAGGAACGGCGCTGTTTGGACACTTCCTGGCTATAATCAGGGAAGATCATGATCGTGGTGTTTTCGAAGCGGATTTCCCCCAGTTTCCTGGCTTCTCGAAGTATGAGGTCCCTATCAGCATAGTTCAGGAATCTCGCTATGACTGGTCTCGGTCGTGCCCCCTCCGGTGGCTTTGCCAGGAGCGCTCTGTGTGCCCTTTCGATGACAAAGCATGCTGAGAACTGTGCCGTTGGGAAGGTGGTCTTTAGCCAAGTGTGTAGGAAGGAGGCCATGTCTCTCCCCTCGAG
Source organism: Lissotriton helveticus (assembly GCF_964261635.1). Classification (NCBI taxonomy): domain Eukaryota; kingdom Metazoa; phylum Chordata; class Amphibia; order Caudata; family Salamandridae; genus Lissotriton; species Lissotriton helveticus. Next base: position 1,961,807,976 of record NC_136068.1, on the reverse strand, counting down.
TCCCTCTCTAAAACCCACTAAGCGAAGGTTATTGCGTCGAGATCTGTTTTCGGCATCATCAACTTTCCATTGCAGGTGGCGATGCGAAGCCTGGAGCTCTGCCATGTCCCTTTTCAGTGCAGTGATCGATGCCTCATTATCCGTGACTCGAGTTTCGGCCACTGTAACTCTCTCTGTTAGATTTTGAAAGTCCTGGCGCAGCAATGTTATCTCGGAACCCACTTCTCCGATTTTTACTTCCAGTGCCGCCCGCGATTCCTGAATATCACTCCGGGATGCTTGGATGGCCGCCAGCAGCATTGCCGTTTCTGTAAGTGGTCCAGGTGTTTCCGAACGCTGTTCCGTAACTGGTCTTGTTGTCGCGAAATTATCCATTGGACCCTGTTTCGGTGTCTTCGGCACTGGCTCTCTCTTCCCCATAGTAAGTCTCGTGGCGGGGCTGGCTGTGCCACTGAGGTGCCGCCTGTTGCGTTCGAAGCTCTGTGAGTATAAAGGGCTATACTCCTGTTGTCCCCGCTCTTGTGTTCGTCCCCACTCCACCCTCGGTGGCTGTGTGGCAGTATCTTCAGGGGTGGGTGGGTCTTGGCACACTCTGGCTTGTCTGGTTATACACCCTCCACAGGGCTCCGTGCGGGGCGACTCTGCCACTCCACCTCGTTGTCTCCAGGTGTCTTTCTATCCTGCACCCAGTCCCCAACTACTCCGAGGCCCGTTTATCGGGACTGTCCCAGATGCGTGTCCGGTACCAGGGGGGTAGTGAGCGAGTTTGCGGAGTCCACCACCGCGTGGCCCCGAGGTCAGGGTTGTCGGAGGTGGCTATCTCCTCTCCTCCTCCTCTCACCCGAGTCGCGGGCCTCCCCCCTGCAGCTCCCCACCACAGCGGTCCCTAGTGTAGGGGCGGTGATGATTGCCTCTGGTTTCAGTGCGAAGTATCCCCAGGAGTGTTTTAGGGTCTTCACCCCCGTCTGGCTGTGATCAGTGATAGGTGCTGGTGGGAGCCATGGTCGAAATCTCGCCCCCCGCCATTCTCGTGGCCATGCCTCTATCCTGTTCCGTGCGGGCCAGGTTCCTTACGAATGCCTCCACTAGTGGGGGGTCTGCTTCTACTGTTGGCGACCCCCTCGTGCTGCCGTCCGCCTCTGTGCCCCGGGGGGTCCGCTCTTCAGCGTGGTGGTGTTTACTGGCGGGAGAAGGGGGGGGGTGAGGGCGCCTCCACCAATGTGAGTGTCACTGCTGGGGGGGTAAGGTAGTTACCGGCCCCAGGGCCGCTAGAACAAGGCCATTCCCTCTGCTGTCCCTTCCTCAAATGTGGCTCACCTCCCCCGCCGGTTGTCTGTGTTGTCTGCGGGCGCTTACCGGCTCCTCCGAATTCGCCGCTCGCCTCCTTAGTCGTTTTGGGGGGGGGCAAAGTGATCCCCCCGCTCTCCGCTCCCGGGTACCTCCTCCGCAAAGTGCCGGGACTCGCTGGGTGGGAACCGCTCCGCTCCTCACCTGGACTCCGTGTCGGCTTACCGGCTCAATCCCAAATTGGCCGCCATCTTGGTAAAGGCTGCCGATTCGCGCTCTGGATCTGCCTCCGCTGCGCCGGTCCCGCTCACCGCACCAGAAGGGGTCCGGGTCCGGTCTCGGTCGCGCTGCGGTCCTGGCTCCGCCACAGCGCTCAGGCAGACTCACCGGTCAGGATCGCTCCACCATTACGGTCGCTCAGTCCCTCGGCGCCATTTTGACCTTCACAGGCGCTCCCGGTCTGTTGTCGATTCAGCTGGTTTTGGGTAGATTCACGTATGTGTCTGTGTTCCAAAACGGACCTCTGCTGCCGAGTATGTTTGCTCACCTCCTGGTGCAAGGTGTTTTCTCCGGGATAGTGTTTAATGACGTCCTAGCCGGCCATGCTGCTGGCCACGCCCCCCCTACTGTACTATTCTTAACCCTGTAATATTATTCTCAGCAAATACGTCTGTAATGTTGAGACACCAATGCATTGCCATCAAGTCACAAACAGCACTCAGTACATGATTTCCTACTCTGTTCAGAGACTGTTGCTATGCCTTAATTTTACTTATAAACTGAACCAGTGTTTACATTATTAAGTGGTTATAATTTCTATGTTATATGTCAGTAGAGGTCTATATTATTTTTTTTTCTTTATTCATAACGAATGTATGACATAATATCGACAGACAGAATATCTACATACAAAAATATCGACACAAAAATATCGAAATCAAAAATATCGAAATTATATCTACATAATGGTAAGTACAAAAATATCGAACAAATAATATCGTTGTACAAAAATATCGAAATTAAAAATATCGTTTTTTTAAATATATTAATAATAATTTAAAATTAATTTAAAAATACATATAATTTTACAAATATTAACGCATGTTTTTACAACGCAGATACTTTTACAACGCATACCATTACAACGTAAGTATTGGTAAGTATATAAAAAAAAAATTATGTAAATTAATTAAAATTAATATAATATAATTTAATTTAATTTAATTTAATTTAATTTAATTTAATTAATTTAATTTAAATTTAATTTTACTTTAATTTTTACACTGTACCCCTGTACCCCAAAAACCCAAAACTGACCCTGAACCCTAAAAATACCCCTTTACCCAAAAACTAAAAACTGACCCTGAACTCTAAAAATACCCCTTTACCCAAAAACTAAAAACTGACCCTGAACCCTAAAAATACCCCTTTACCCCAAAACCAAAAACTGACCCTGTACCCAAAAAATACCCCTTTACCCAAAAACTAAAAACTGACCCTGTGCCCTAAAAATACCCCTTTACCCAAAAACTAAAAACTGACCCTGAACCCTAAAAATACCCCTTTACCCAAAAACTAAAAACTGACCCTGAACCCTAAAAATACCCCTTTACCCAAAAACTAAAAACTGACCCTTAACCCTAAAAATACCCCTTGACCCAAAAACCCAAAACTATAACATTTTAAATATAATTATATACTTACCAATACTTACGTTGTAATGGTATGCGTTGTAAAGGTATCTGCGTTGTAAAAACATGCGTTGTAAATGCATGCGTTGTAATAGTTTTTGCGTTGTAAAAGTTTCGTTGTAATGGTAGTGCGTTGTAAAAGTTGCGTTGTAATGGTTGTTTCCCTATAAACACACAACCCACTACACATAAATAAATGAAATCATTTAATCACTTAATAATTATTAATTACCAATCAATTATTAATTAACAATATCAAAAATTAATAAATTAAAAATATTAACACATTAACTCTAATTAATTTAATTTACTACTTAATATTATTTCATTACAAATTAATTATTAATTAACAATAACACTAAATTAAATATATTAGCACAATAGATCTAATTAATGTAATTAACTAATTAACATTAATTAATTACCAATTAATTATTAATTAACAATAACAATAAATTATATAGCTTAGCACATTAAATCTAATTAATTTAATTAACTAATTAGTTTCAATTAATTACAAATTAATTATTAATTATAAAATATTTAAAAATATATATTAATTATTTAATTATTATTAAATTACTTCCCACCCTATTCCCCTATAAACCCACAACCCGCTCTAATACTAAAACGCAAAATGTTAACATAATTACTAATTTTCAAACATACATTTCTAAACATATTTAGCAAACATATAAACAACATAATAAAATACATAACACTAAACATCAAAATTTCGATATTACTAACATACATACCTTAATCTCGATATTCTGTCTGTCGATATTATGGCACATCGATATACTATACCATCGATATTAAAACATCGATATTATTGTATATCGATATTTTAATTTCAATATTTTGTCTGCCTACCATTCATAACAGATTATAATTTTGAACAGAAAAATCAACATGCCGAACAAAAATGAAAAAAGAAAAAAACAAAAACAGACATACTATTTGAAGAGAAAACAATTAGAAGAATTACGTAATCAACAAAGGACGGACAAAAAGAAGAGTGCTCCTGGTAAGACAACCAAGGATTTTATAAACAAATTATGTCAAAGGAAAAGAATTTTGGATAAAGAGGGAAAGGAAAAACATTTGGTAGTATCTACAAGGAGAAATCAGAGAAAAAAGAAAAATGTTTCATAACTCTGCGGTGAACAAATTAATAGACGTAGTAAACAGTTTGCAGAAATCAGGAAGTGTATGTTTTATAATAGAGTAGTTTCGAATTTATTAAAAAATGTAAAAATTTCTAAAAGGAAATCTGCTTTTTATAAGAAAAAAAAGTATATTGAGATTATTGTTGAACGCGCATTTGAGACAAAAAGAGTTATTTGTTTTAGTAATTAATAGAATAAATACACTGAATAAGGGAATCAAAGTTTTAAAAGGTCAGAGTAAATGGAAAAGAGTAATTAATCGGACTAATTTTTGTGATGTTTTTTCTGGATAATGGATGCATAGTTCAAGTTGTGAGCCATTTTTTCACAAAGAGAGTTACTTTTAAACTAATGATTTGTTGCATGCAGTTGACACCAGTGGTCGAGCATATGAGGTGAAGGACGGTTGTCCTATTGAAAAAGAGAAAATTGTGCCTAGAAATACAGAAGAGGTGATAGCTGATGAAGTTTTAGGGCGACGTCCTAAGGCTCCTGTCTACACTTGGAATTGTAGTAGTATTTGCAGTGTACGACAGGATTCAATTGATTTCTTTTGCATTTTCTTACGTAAGTATGCTAAGACAAGTCTTAAACAAAAAGTTAAAATGTTGCAAGAATTAGACCCTTGCAGAGTGAGGGAAAAAACAGGTCTGCAAGGGCATTCTCTGGCTTGTCTTTCTAAAAAAGTATGCCAGAGTGTTTTTCACCATTTCAGGATGTTAGCAGTGTATCAAACCGAAGTAAGGAAATTAGTGAGAAGGTTGTATTATGCAAAAAGTCCTGCACTTAAGCTCAAACAGTTAAATAGTGCTCTTTTGCATGGATCTGAATTAGATGTTAAGAAGATATGTGAAGAAATTGGTTAGTTACTTTGGTCCAGAAGAAGACAGAGCAGAAACTGATACAGTAATAGAAGAAAATGTTGTAGAAAATGTTCGGAATTTTAATACTGAAAATTTTGAACAAGAAATAACAAAATTTGAGGTTATTGCAGGTGGAAAAACCACATTTTCCTTGTGTGTGTTGTTGACACACTCATTACAAAAATCAAACCAGGTTAGTTGATTTATATTTAAAAAGTGAAGAGGAAAATAATTATGAGTGGAAAAATTTTGCAACTTATTTGTTGGTAGAAAATTGTTTTGATTTGGGTTCTGATCAACGTATTTGTAAATATTGTTATAATAAATTAAGTGATAATAGAATGCCTGCTAGAGCTGTACATAATAATCTTAAGTTGGTGAGTATTCCATCTGAACTGAAAGATTTAAATACCTATGAGACTATTCTGATTCAATGTGTGCATCCATTTCAGGCTATTGTTCGTATGGAGCCTAAGACAAGGAAATTAAATTCTTCAGATTTACAAAGAGGATTAAAGGGAAGAGTTGTATATTTGCCTCTTGATTTAAAGAAAAACATTGAGACAATTGGTGTTGAAAATGTAGAAGAGGAACCTTTAGTTATTCTAGTTAATGGTGTGCCTACAAAGAGTAAGAAAATCTGGCAAGATTTAGTGGATGTTAGAAAAGTCATAAAGGCAATGTTGTATTTGGTCAAAAACAATAAATACTATAAAAATGCATACATAGGAGAAGAAGAAATAAATGAAGAAGAGGAAAATGATTTGTCTGCTGGACAAATTGAAAAAGTGGATGTGTCCAGAAGTGAAGAAATTTATGAACATTATAGTGTTCATCCATTGCATTCCAAAGAAGCAATGGGGAATGCTATTGAATTATATCAGATGAAAAAAGCAGAAGGAACTCCCATTAGTGTATGGCAAGAGAGCTTGGAAGCTCGTTGTTTTACTCAGTTATTTCCAACAGGTCAAGGTGCACGATATGATGACCAACCTATGCAGATTCCTGCATCTGAATACCGGACAACAAGATTATATGCAGAAGATCCGAGATTTCGTCAATGTATTCCATATTTGTTTCATCTTCTGTTTGAGAGTGACTTATCTGGACTTTCTTATGCAGTAAACCATATACTAAAAAAGTGGAGTACATCTGCAAAATGTTTCAGCAAGAGAGTTTATGGATAAAGTCCAACAGAAAGACACTATTTTGGATTCTCACCTAATTAATCTAATGGCATGTCGGCGTGGTACTAATGAGTATTGGTACCGTCGTCATGGGGATTTGAAATGTATGCTAAGAAACTTAGGAGCACCTACATGGTTTCTAACTCTAAGCTGTGCTGAGTTTGCTTGGGAAGATTTACTTGAATTTCTTCGAGAGGCAAATGCAAACATTGAAAATATAGAGTACAAGACACCTGGAGAACTGTGCTCTTTGGATCCAATTAATGTTTGCAGATATTTTAATCATAGATTTGAAGCTATGATGTCTTTTATTACAAACAAAAAAAATCCTCCTCTTGGCGAAGTTCTGAATTTCTTTTGGAGAAAAGAGTATCAAGCGAGAGGTGCTCCTCATGTTCATATGCTATTATGGATCAAAGATGCTCTCAAATTTGGAAAAGACTCAGATGACACTGTACTGTCTTTTATTGAAGAATATGCAACATGTGATATACCCAAAAGTACAATTGATAAGGACTTAAGAGGGAAAGTGTTACGATTTCAAAGCCATCGTTGTGGCAAATATTGTCGACGAAAATTCAAATCAAAGGATAAATTCTATACCAAATGTCGTTTTGGATTTCCACGAGCAGTAATTCCAAAAGGAAGAGTGAACAATTTTATGTCGTCTTTGCAACATACTGTAACAAGAAAATCACCAAAAAAAACGTACAATTTAAGAAGAAACGAAGAGTCAAAATACATTAATGTAATGTAAGGCTTACTTGTAAAGCGCGACTGTCACCCAGCGGGTATCCTGGCGCTGTGATCTTTCATAACCTGAACACGAGAAACATTACATTTGAGCCATCTATATTGTTCTTGGGAAAAGATAAGTTTTCAGTCCCTTTTTGAAGGTGGAGAGATCTCCCGTACTCCGTAGAGAAAGTGGAAGCGCATTCCACAGCCTAGATGCTGCGTATCCAAAGGAGCAACCACCCATCCGTATCCTCTGGATTTTAGGGACTGCCACTAGATAGGCAGAGGCAGACCGAAGGGTTCTAGACGGAGTGTACCAAGAAAACATCTCTCGTAAGGAAGTCGGACCCAGATCATAAAGAGCCCGGAAGACCAGACACAAAGCCTTAAATTCAACACGTCGGGGTATGGGCAGCCAGTGAAGATCTTTAAGTGCCGCTGAGGAGGAGTCATAGCGTCTGCGAGAGAGTGCCGATTTTGCGGCAAAGTTCTGAACCCGCTGCAATTTGTCCATCAAGATGGCAGGGGCCCCCGGAAGCAGTGCGTTGCAATAATCCAATCTACTTAAGATTTTGCTCCGCACTACCTCTGGTCTGGCGTGGATTGGGAGCAGTGGAAGGATCTTCCGTAAAGTGCGCAGCAGCGCCATGCAGGTGGACACAGTTTTATTTACAAAACTGTCAAGTTGAAGGTTAGATTCCATCATCACTCCAGATTTCGAACAGATTCAGCCACAGATACCGTGCCTTGACAGGCTAAAGGCCAGAAGTCTTGCGGAAGAGGACGCGGAATACGGTCTGCTGAGCAATGAAGCACCTCAGTTTTGGAGCTGTTAAACTGTAAGGAGTTATTGCCCAGCCATTCCGCCGTACTGACCATGCAGTGATGGAAAGACTCCTGTGATACTGCGTTCTTACCCTCAAAAGAGAAGATAAGTTGCGTGTCATCGGCATAGTTGGTGACTGTGATGCCAAATGATTTTATAAGCTTGATCAGGGGTCGGAGGTAAAGATTAAAAAGGATGGGACTGACTGCCGAGCCCTGCGGCACACCTTGCTCAACCCTTTTGATGGAAGACTTAAAAGGGGGCAGTGCAACTACCTGATGTCTGTTGGCAAGATACGAAGCCAGCCACTCCAGGGCCGAGCCAGCCACCCCCACCTCCTCCAATCTCCTAATCAAGATGGCATGACTGACCGTATCGAACGCTGCCGACATGTCGAGCAGCACAAGAAATGCTGCTCGACCTTGGTTGGCACGCGAGCGAAGGTCATTCAACACAGTCACCAAGGCTGATTCTGTTCCATGGGCAGGTCTAAATCCGAACTGCACCGAGTCCAGACAGTCATTGGTCTCCAAGAAACTGGACTATGACTATGACCCAGTCATTTTGTCCATGTGGAATGCTAACATGGATATTCAATATGTTTCAGACAACTCTATTGCTGTGGCTCGATATGTAACGTCTTACATCACCAAATCTGAAAAGACGGAACTAAAGGATATGTGGGAAGACATTTCTCATGAAAAGAGCCTAAGTAAGAAATTGTATACCTACAGTTTGAAGATGTTATCTCATCGAGAAATTGGAGCATATGAATGTTGTGATCGATTATCATCAGCAAGTCTTTACGCAAAATCTCGAACAATCATTTGGGTGAGTTTAGGTCTTGCAAGAACACGAAACCGAGTTTTGAAACCTGTTCAAGAAATTGAATATTTAGCAGAGAAAGAACCAAACAGTACAGACATTCTGAAGACAAACATGTTGGATACATACTATCCAAATAGAAGTAATCTGCTTGAAAACATTTGTCTGTATGAAATACTACAAAACTACACTTTTAAAAGGAATATTACAGAGAATATTGATAAAGGTGTATATGCTGTGATTGGATGTGAAGGATGTCTGGTGAAACAAAGAAAAGGATATTTGATTAATCACCGAGAGCTGAGTGGTGAAACTCCTGACAAAAGAGAATTTTACTATTTAGCTCTTTTGCAACTCTTTAAACCATGGCATAAAGAAGAAGAACTACTTGGTGACTTTGACAGTTATGAAGATTCATTCAACGCATCTAAAAATAGTATAGAATGTCCTGTTTTTAGTAATTATCTGCAAATGTTGAAGGACGAAATAGAGCAAGAAGCAACAATAGCAGCGGAGATTGCTAGAGACAGTTCTCAAGATAGTCAAAGTTCTGCTTCGTTGAGCCAAGATCCACTAGGACAAAAAATTATCCAAAATGAAGAAGCCACTGCCATGGATGAGGTGAAAAGAGCAATGGAACAAGTTCAAGAGGATGTAATAAACTTAGGAGAATTGGAAAAGCAACTTAATCTTGAGCAAAAACAAATATATGATGAAGTGACAGAGCAGATTGAGCATGGTTTTCGTCATGAGAAAAAAAAAGAATGCTCATGTATGTCATTTCAACCTGTCCGACTATATGTGAGTGGAGAAGCTGGAACTGGAAAAAGTTTTCTAATTAAAGGAATTGCCACATATCTACAGAAAAGAACTGAGTCATCACTCTCTTGTGTTGTTACTGCTCCAACTGGGTTGGCAGCACACAACATTAAAGGGATTACTTTAAATCGTTTATTGATGCTGCCAGTTGAACATGAAAATAAATTACAATACCACAAGCTATCTGGAGAAGCTTGTTGTGAAGTTTCTAGAGTCCTTAAAAAAATGAAACTTCTCATTATTGATGAGGTAAACATGGTATCGAATTTAATGCTTGCCTTTGTGCATTTAAGAATGCAACAGATTCTTAAAACAGAGTATGATGTGTTATTTGGAAGCAAACACGTCATAGTTTTTGGAGATCTACTGCAGCTAACTCCTGTAAAAGGACAACCTGTATTTAAAACTGTTACACATGAAGACACCAGAAAGTGCCTGGGAAGTAGTGGAAATGTTAATATATGGTCACATTTCAAATATACTGAACTCATTCAAAATATGCGACAGGCAAAGGATGCTAAATATGGAAATATTCTTCAAGATATAAGAATTGGAAAACTAAATGAACATGCAAAGAAACTTTACAAACACGATTACTTTCCAATTTGATTCCAAATGAAAATAATGTGGCAGAGAAAATATATAGTAAAGAGGCAGAAGATAAATTAGTTATATGCTTGATGCCAACTCTACAAGAATGTTCTATGTTCAATGAAAAAATGTTGAAGTTAGAAAATCAAGAAATTAAGAAACTGGAAGCTAAAGATAGAATAGATTCAGAAAAGGGGGTGGTGATGAACAGAGTGTCTGAATTAAGCAGACCACTCTTACCCAGTCCAAAGATCAGGGCTTGATCCATCACCGTTATTTAGCTCACTGCCCCATCCCAGCTCAGAACCTGGCTATATGCAAATTAGTCTGTCCCTGGCCCAGTGCATCATGGGAACAGGGCAGACCAAACTACCAAGCCAATTCTTCACCAGAAAGGATACAAGCTACCGGGGACCGGTTTCTGGCATTTCAGCCTCGTCGGCCCGGCTTGCTTGAATCCTGATGGAGCAGTGAGCAAGGGACTCATGTCTGAGTATACCCTGCCACACCTATAGTGGCCAAAAACGATTCAGAAAAGGGGGTGGTGATGAACAGAGTGTCTGAATTAAGCAGACCACTCTTACCCAGTCCAAAGATCAGGGCTTGATCCATCACCGTTATTTAGCTCACTGCCCCATCCCAGCTCAGAACCTGGCTATATGCAAATTAGTCTGTCCCTGGCCCAGTGCATCATGGGAACAGGGCAGACCAAACTACCAAGCCAATTCTTCACCAGAAAGGATACAAGCTACCGGGGACCGGTTTCTGGCATTTCAGCCTCGTCGGCCCGGCTTGCTTGAATCCTGATGGAGCAGTGCGCAAGGGACTCATGTCTGAGTATACCCTGCCAGACCTATAGTGGCCAAAAACGATTCAGAAAAGGGGGTGGTGATGAACAGAGTGTCTGAATTAAGCAGACCACTCTTACCCAGTCCAAAGATCAGGGCTTGATCCATCACCGTTATTTAGCTCACTGCCCCATCCCAGCTCAGAACCTGGCTATATGCAAATTAGTCTGTCCCTGGCCCAGTGCATCATGGGAACAGGGCAGACCAAACTACCAAGCCAATTCTTCACCAGAAAGGATACAAGCTACCGGGGACCGGTTTCTGGCATTTCAGCCTCGTCGGCCCGGCTTGCTTGAATTCTGATGGAGCAGTGAGCAAGGGACTCATGTCTGAGTATACCCTGCCACACCTATAGTGGCCAAAAACGATTCAGAAAAGGGGGTGGTGATGAACAGAGTGTCTGAATTAAGCAGACCACTCTTACCCAGTCCAAAGATCAGGGCTTGATCCATCACCGTTATTTAGCTCACTGCCCCATCCCAGCTCAGAACCTGGCTATATGCAAATTAGTCTGTCCCTGGCCCAGTGCATCATGGGAACAGGGCAGACCAAACTACCAAGCCAATTCTTCACCAGAAAAGATACAAGCTACCGGGGACCGGTTTCTGGCATTTCAGCCTCGTCGGCCCGGCTTGCTTGAATCCTGATGGAGCAGTGAGCAAGGCACTCATGTCTGAGTATACCCTGCCACACCTATAGTGGCCAAAAACGATTCAGAAAAGGGGGTGGTGATGAACAGAGTGTCTGAATTAAGCAGACCACTCTTACCCAGTCCAAAGATCAGGGCTTGATCCATCACCGTTATTTAGCTCACTGCCCCATCCCAGCTAAGAACCTGGCTATATGCAAATTAGTCTGTCCCTGGCCCAGTGCATCATGGGAACAGGGCAGACCAAACTACCAAGCCAATTCTTCACCAGAAAGGATACAAGCTACCGGGGACCAGTTTCTGGCATTTCAGCCTCGTCGGCCCGGCTTGCTTGAATCCTGATGGAGCAGTGAGCAAGGGACTCATGTCTGAGTATACCCTGCCACACCTATAGTGGCCAAAAACGATTCAGAAAAGGGGGTGGTGATGAACAGAGTGTCTGAATTAAGCAGACCACTCTTACCCAGTCCAAAGATCAGGGCTTGATCCATCACCGTTATTTAGCTCACTGCCCCATCCCAGCTCAGAACCTGGCTATATGCAAATTAGTCTGTCCCTGGCCCAGTGCATCATGGGAACAGGGCAGACCAAACTACCAAGCCAATTCTTCACCAGAAAGGATACAAGCTACCGGGGACCGGTTTCTGGCATTTCAGCCTCGTCGGCCCGGCTTGCTTGAATCCTGATGGAGCAGTGAGCAAGGGACTCATGTCTGAGTATACCCTGCCACACCTATAGTGGCCAAAAACGATTCAGAAAAGGGGGTGGTGATGAACAGAGTGTCTGAATTAAGCAGACCACTCTTACCCAGTCCAAAGATCAGGGCTTGATCCATCACCGTTAGTTAGCTCACTGCCCCATCCCAGCTCAGAACCTGGCTATATGCAAATTAGTCTGTCCCTGGCCCAGTGCATCATGGGAACAGGGCAGACCAAACTACCAAGCCAATTCTTCACCAGAAAGGATACAAGCTACCGGGGACCGGTTTCTGGCATTTCAGCCTCGTCGGCCCGGCTTGCTTGAATCCTGATGGAGCAGTGAGCAAGGGACTCATGTCTGAGTATACCCTGCCACACCTATAGTGGCCAAAAACGATTCAGAAAAGGGGGTGGTGATGAACAGAGTGTCTGAATTAAGCAGACCACTCTTACCCAGTCCAAAGATCAGGGCTTGATCCATCACCGTTATTTAGCTCACTGCCCCATCCCAGCTCAGAACCTGGCTATATGCAAATTAGTCTGTCCCTGGCCCAGTGCATCATGGGAACAGGGCAGACCAAACTACCAAGCCAATTCTTCAACAGAAAGGATACAAGCTACCGGGGACCGGTTTCTGGCATTTCAGCCTCGTCGGCCCGGCTTGCTTGAATCCTGATGGAGCAGTGAGCAAGGGACTCATGTCTGAGTATACCCTGCCACACCTATAGTGGCCAAAAACGATTCAGAAAAGGGGGTGGTGATGAACAGAGTGTCTGAATTAAGCAGACCACTCTTACCCAGTCCAAAGATCAGGGCTTGATCCATCACCGTTATTTAGCTCACTGCCCCATCCCAGCTCAGAACCTGGCTATATGCAAATTAGTCTGTCCCTGGCCCAGTGCATCATGGGAACAGGGCAGACCAAACTACCAAGCCAATTCTTCACCAGAAAGACGGCTGTAATGCCAGAAACCGGTCCCCGGAAGCTTGTTTCCTTCCCAGTGTAAGAATTGGCTTTTGTAGTCTGGTCTGCCCTGTTCCCATGATGCACTGGGCCAGGGACATACTAATTTGCATACAGCCAGGTTCTGAAACTGGGATGGTGCAATGAGCTAAAAAACGGTGTTGGATCTAGCCCTGATCTCTTGACTGGGTGAGAGTACTCTGCTTAATTCAGAGATTCTGTCCATCACCACCCCTTGTTGTAAATAAAGATAGAATAGAGCATGAAGGAAATACTATTATTTTGTCAGAAAGGTTGAAGTTAAAATTGGATTCTTTAGAGAAATCAATATCTAAAACTGCTGGTTTAGAAAAGAATCTCTATGTATGTTTAAATTGTCGTATAATTTTACGAAGACATTTACATGTGGAAAGAGGTTTGGTGAATGGAGCAATGGGTAATGTTGTTGGTTTTGTGAATTACCCAAATAGAGATGAGATTGAATTTTTAAAAATCAAATTTGATGAAATTGAAGAGGTACAACAAGTCAGTCGTTGTTCAAATCGATTTTTGCTTGTAAAAGATTTATATGTCAGACGAAAACATTTTCCTGTTTGTTTAGCATATGCGGTGACTATTCATAAATCTCAAGGTTTAAGTGTAGATAGTGCTTTGATAAATATTGGAAGTACTGTGTTCAAAGAGGGTATGGCCTATGTTGCTTTATCTCGTGTGAGAACTTTATCTGGATTGTATCTGATTGATTTTGATGAGACAAAGATAAGTGCAGATCTAAATTGTGTGAAGGAATATAACAGGTTAAGAAGAGAATATGCTCCTAGTTTACCTCAATATCCTTTAATTGAAAAGTGTGTGGTAGGTCGAAAAAGGAGATATGAGGAAAAATTTACTGAAGTAGTAGAGAAACGAAAAAAAATATATGAACCTGTGATTGGTTGCAAAAAGCAAAAAGTTACCACTGAAGAGATTGTTGGATTTAAATTTGAAAACAGTTCTGGTGTCAACTGCTATGCAAATGTAGTGGTTAATGTTGTTTTTTTTCTTAAAAGTTTACAGCAACAGATTGTTGAAAATCGGGACCAAACATTTTGTTGTTCACTAAATTCTGTGTTTCAGAAATGTAACAGTGATAATAGTCAAATAGGAAATGCTTCTGAACTTCAAAATGTTTTAGACATATGTACTGGACTAAATCAATTTTCTCAGAATATTCAGCAAGATTGTCAAGAATTTATTATGTATATGCTTACAGTTTTACAAGATGAAGGTGTAGATATTGATAGTCTTTTTGGCCTTTCTTATAAATGGCAACATAACTGCGACAATTGTTCATTTTCAAGTTTTACTGACATACACACTGAAAGATTTATATATTTAACATTACCAGACTGTAAAGCAGTGTCTTTTAATAATCTAGTTAGAGATGCGCATCAAAACATGGTCTGTTCTCAATGTAACTCAGAAATGTTATCAACATTATTTATCCGAAGATATGGACAGTATGTAATTTTAATGTTCCAACGATGCAGATCTGATGGAACAAAATTGACAACTTCAATTAAAAATGTTGTGGCTTCTCAACTATCAATTTCTGGAAGAACCTTTGTAACTGTAGCAATTATCTTCCATGATGGTCCTTCAACAACATCAGGACATTACACAGCTTATTTGAAATCTCCAACAGGGTGGGCTCACTGTAATTATAGTCAATTGACTTTTAAAAAATGTTTGCCTTTTGACTTACCAAATTCTTATCTGGTGTTTTTGCAACCCACATTTCAGTAAAATTACTTGCCGTAGGAAGATTAGTACTGTTAAGAAAATATACTCTGTTGTTCAGAAGTATCGTGCGAGTGAGGGTGATGAAATTTAAAAACTGAAACTTGTATTTGGCATAGTGAGAGTATCAGGTACAGGTTTAAGAAATGTTTCATGGTACAGAACACGTTGGAATGTTTTATTCTAAAGGTCGGGAAAAGAATGGTTAAGAGTACAATTAAGTAATTAGCAAAATAAGGACTTTACTCATACTATTTGGCCGTGAGGAATAGAATCTGAGAACAAAATGACTACTTCAGATAAATGTTGGTAAAACATGCTTGTACGGAAGTTTATTGAGAGGTATTTAAAAATAAGTCATATTATTTTATTACGTTGTGATTGTTGAAGATGTAGCAAACTTACACAAGAAATTGCGATTTAGAGAAAAACATTTAAGACATGTTTTTTTCTCATATTTACATTATGTAATCAAATGTTGCGTGGGTTTTTTAAACACAATCATTTTGATTGTGGGTTTTTTTCCCCGCTGTTATATGATGAGTAGTATTGAGCTCACTGTTTATAGTGAAAATCAATATATTCTGAGAACAGCAAAAATAAACCATATAACATATTGTACAAGTTATTTTGTATTCACAAATATTTATTATAACTGATTTGTGTATACTCTTCCACAGATATTACATTTATAAGGTAAGTACGACTAATAAAAAAAGCCTTTTTTATTTGTTTTTTATTTCTGTTTCTCCCTATACTTCCCTCACTCCCTCCCTCTTACCCTAACTACCTTCATCTCCTCACTTTGTCAGTCCACTTCTCTCACGGTCACTCCCTTTACCGCATCTATATTTCGTCATTTACCTTTCTTTGCTCCTTCCCTGAGTCCCCTTCTGTCACTGTTTCATTCACTCCCTCTGTCTCTTTCCTTTCTCACTCCCCTTGGCTCATGCTCACTCGCCTTTATCCACCCTCTATCACCCCTGTTTCCTCAATCTCAATGCCCTTCTGTTACCCAACCTCACCCCTGTTCCCTTACTCTGCTTCCTTCACGTCTCCTCATTCACCATACTTCAATCCATAATTCAGTCCCCTTAGCCTACTCTATTTCCGTTTGTCCATCCCTTACACTCCTTCCCTGTCTCTACCCCATTCACCTTCTCTCACTCACTCTTCTTAACTCTATTCCTCTTAGTGCCTTAACACTCTTCTTAAGTCACTCCTCTACCCTTAGTCCTTTTGTTTTACACATTGTTTCTCTCATCTTCCATTACTCATCACACTCTCCTTTCCTCCCTCACCATACTTTCCTTTCCACAGTCATTCCCTCAGTCCCTTCCTCTCTTTCACTCAGTCATCTTAGTCATTGATTTATATACTACACATTCTGTCCCTCTCTCTCTCTCCCTTTCTCTTACTTTATTTCACTTTCTGTTTCCTGCACTCCTACTTTTTTTTGTTTTATGAAATGTATATTATAACTCTATTTTTTCTTTTCTTCCACAGATAGTATATTTTTAAAACAAATTTACTATTAGTTTGTTACTATTTCTAAGGTAAGTATAAGAAACATAAATACTTTTTAATCACTCTCTTACTTCTCTTTGTGTCTTGGTCATTGTTAAATCTATCTCTTATTCGCCTTCCTTAACTCTTTTTACTTTCCTTTAGTTTCCTTTACTTATTCCCATTATGTCCCTTCTTTCTTCTTTACAGTCTTTCTGTCATTATTAATACTGTTTTTCAGCCTCACTCACCTTGTCTAACTACCTTTTTCTCTCTCTGTCCTTTACTTGTCTTTCCTATTTTCTACTATCACTACGTTTATCTTGCATTTTTTTCCATTACTCTTTTCCCCTCACTCTTATATCCCTTCCCTCACTATCACTGCCCTTTACTGAATCTCACTCCTCTTCTCCCACTTCATGTTCTCTTCTCTGTGCATCACTCCCATTCCTTTTCTTCGTCTCCAATTTCTTCAGTACCCCTCATTTTCTTTTCCTCACTGCATCTGTCAATCTTGCTCCCTAATTTCTTTTTCTCATTCCCTTGTGCTACCTCCTTTTCATTTACTCTCTCACTCATATTTTGAATATTTTTTCTCCTTCTTTTATTGTGTGCAACTCAGTCTAACTTCTCTTCCTGTCTGTATCTCACCCCTTTTCTCTTTTCCTCTCTCTTTCCATTACTCTCCATTACACTCTTTCACTCATTTAATTCCTCAGGGGCAAATTTAGAAGCCCATTGCGCCTCTCTAATACCGCCTGTGCGTCACTTTTCTTATGCAGTGGCAGTGCAAAAGAAGCGCCATAGTACAAGGAGATGCATTACGTTGTAAAACCCTGCACCACATGAAAGCAGTCTCAGGTTTCATGTGGGCATTTCCACGCAGGGGTAGGCGTTCCGTCACAAGAACCCCCTTGAAAAGTGATTCAGTGAAATCGACAAGATTTCACTGAGTCACTTCACCAACACTGATATGTCAAAACATTGCATCTGTCGAAGCAGGTGTAAAGTTTGACGTAGCAGATTACAGATAGAGCAAGTTGGAAAAGTGCTGGAGTTGCGTCGTGCATGGAACAGAATTTTAATACTTTGCAAACTTTCAGCCCTAGATGTGACATGCATCTGTTTATTCCTGTGCCATGGTACACCGCATTGCAAATGCCATGCATCATGAGTGGTGCAAGGATTAATTTGTGTATCGCATCTTTCCTAGCGCATCTCTGCTATTTTGCAGACATGTGTTGGGTAACATAAATTTGTCCCTCTGTTCCATTCCCTTTCTATGCTTCCTAAGTCCCTTCATTCTCTTACACAATTTTTTAATCACTTATTTCCCAATTCTCACTTTCACTTACCTCCCTTTTATCATCCTGAAATCCCCTTCCTTCATCATCTTTCCATTTTGTTTTACCTTCACTCCCCTAACAATACTCTATATAGCTCTCTTTGTCCCTTACTCCCCGTCCATATATCCATCCTCACTACCCTTCTGTGACTCCTCCACCTTTACTTTCTTTTCCATACTGCTCTTCCCATAATTTTTAATTTCCTTTAACTCACTACCCTACCTTTAGACATCTTGGGGCAGATTTAGAAGCCCTTTACACCTCTTTTGCCCCACCGTTGCATCACTTTTGTGACACATAGGCGGTGGAAAAGATGCGCTATGGTGCGGGCTATTTACAACATGATGCATCTGGGATATGTTTCACGTTGTAAAGCCCTGCGCCTTAAGGAGGCGTTCTGGTGCAGGGGGGGGGGGTTCCTGCGCAGGAACGCCTGCTAAAAGTGGCTAAGTGAAATCTACAAGATTTCACTCAATCACTTTTAGGCCATGTCAAAACCTTGCACCTGCTTGAAGCAGGCGTAAGGCTTGAAGCAGCATTGAAGTAGCATTAGTTGAATGGGCCCCCCAGGAGCATTGCTGGAGCTGCATCGCGCATGCGACGCAACTCCAGCAATGCGACACGTTTACGACACAGATGCGTCACGCATGTGTGCCGTTTTTGCCCCATGGTGCGCCACATTGTAAATGTGGCACATCAGTGGTGGCACACAGGTGGTTTTGCTTGTCGTAGGTTACTTGGCGCATCCCTGCTAATTTGCAGAGATGTACCATGTAACGTACATCTGTCCTCTAGTTTCAGTCACTCTTTTACTTCACTATCTTCAGTCACTATACTTCCTTTACCTCACTCATTTGCTCAGTCCCTTACTCCGTTTTTGTCATTCATTTCATTTAGTCATTTATACACTACACATTCATACAAAAGAAAGATGACACAGTGCGTAACAAATAGAGCTCTTATTGGAAACATTAGTTAGTTCTGAAAAGAACTTTTTTTTGTTTTGTTGTTTTATATATTTATTTTCTTTTTTGAAAGTTTTATATTTTTTTGATTTTTCTGACAGGAACAGAAATCTTCAACTGAAACACTGTTCAACAGGAACAAAATAAATCCAAACTTTGAAAAATGTATCTTCCCTGGGAACATTGATGTTCATTAATTCTGCGCTCGACCAGAGTGAGGTTCTGCTCCCCGTACACAACAATTTCAAAACATTTGTTGCATCTCATGTGGACTTTGGACAAGAATGGTCTTAGGTCCATCTGTGCAGTTGATGGAAATGCAGGTCATCCTCCAGATGATGTGCTGGCCACAGCTGGTGGTATTTGGGTGGCCAGAGCTCTTGTTGATGCCTGTGCAAATTGCACAGGGTGCACTTGTCTGACATGCCTTATCATACTACGAATTGAAAATGAGTACTTTT
Organism: Lissotriton helveticus; assembly: GCF_964261635.1. Classification (NCBI taxonomy): domain Eukaryota; kingdom Metazoa; phylum Chordata; class Amphibia; order Caudata; family Salamandridae; genus Lissotriton; species Lissotriton helveticus. Next base: position 1,961,788,761 of record NC_136068.1, on the reverse strand, counting down.
TTGATGGATTTCCTCTTGATAGAACAGTGCCACATATAGTACAAGTGACTTTCGGGGCATTCACTTTTTTTAGTCCTTCAGGAAAGGTAAAACATTTTCCAGATAAAAGATTCCTTCCCTTTTCTTTGAGGAAGCTGATAATCTTCCCCAGAATCAGAAGAAGAATCCTGTCTTGCAGCCATTTCAGAAAATTCTCAGGAAACTTCAACAAGCATTTACAATGCAATGGTTTCGCCTTTGGAAAAGTTAGAGCTATTGGCATTGTAAATGACAAAATTTGTATTTATGTGTTGGTTTTGAAAACAGATAAATAAATGGCATTGTCATTTACATTGCCATTAGCTTAATCTCTTGCAAATCCGAAACCTATTGTACCCTACGGACGACAGCAGACAGCAATTACTACCACACACACACACCCAGAGCCACACACACACACACACCCAGAGCCAGCCACACACACACACACACACCCACACACCCAGAGCCACACACACACACACACACACACACACACACAGAGCCACACACACACCCAGAGCCACACCCAGAGCCACACATACCCAGAGCCACACACACACCCAGAGCCATACACACACACACACCCAGAGCCACACACACACACACACACCCAGAGCCACACACACCCACCCAGAGCCACACACACACACACCCAGAGCCACACACACACACACCCAGAGCCACACACACACACACCCAGAGCCACACACACCCACCCAGAGCCACACACACCCACCCAGAGCCACACACACACACTCAGGAGAGCAAGCACAGCGAGGGGGCAGGGAAGCAAGCACAGCGAGGGGGCAGGGAACTAAAAGTAAAATACTAAAAATAAAATATTCCATGTCGCAATTAAAGTTACCATCAGCCAGTCACTGGTTAATGACTGTAAAAAAATCATCATCACCTATGTACCGAAGGGAGGAGTAAAGAACCTCAGGGTGCCCTTCAGTGTAAAAGTCTTCATTGGCTTAGGGTGCAGGTGGGCCTTACTTTTGTTTGAGCAAATGATGTGAACAGGCCCTGTCCCGTCCTGATGCTCTGTTCAGGACGGGGATGATCAATAAAATGATAATGAATTACCATGTTATTTTTTATCTCTGGGGGTTTGGGGATAATTTAAGTGTGGCAACACTCCTCTGCTACAACAGAGGAACTGTCCCTGCGTTCTGCACCAATAGAACTTATACTGACGAGGGCCCTGGCACTTATTTTACAAATTAAGCACTGGTCGCCTAGCTATGTAGCTATGTAGCAAGGCTTTGAATACCGGTGGGAAAGAAGATGCATCGACTGTCAGTCCTGCCCACAGACCTCAGGGCAGTGACTAACCAAGGAAGGTAGATAAATTAATAATAGGGATCCTTCAGGTGCAGCATTATCATCCAGTTGCCCGGATCCAAGAGAAATAAAACCTCTGCCAAAGTGAGCATACTGAATTTGTCCTGTTTAAGAAAGAAGTTGAGAAAGTGGAGATCTGAAATTGGACAAAGGCCTCCATTTACCTTTGGCACCAGGAAGAGTGAGGATAAAATCCACTCCCTATTTCAGATGCTGGAACCCTCTCCATGGCTTCTTCATCTAAGAGTGTAGCCTTATTGCTGCAGAATGGACAAATAGTCCCTATAAAGCAGCTCTGATGTGGGTGGAATATATGTCATGTAGAACAGGAATGGCAGGGTGTACCCTTGCTGGACTATCTGAGCACCCATTTATCAGATACAATGTTCTGTCACCCATGGAGAAAATAAATTCTCCTTTCTCCAACAGGGTGGCCATATGCCACAGAGGGCAAACAAAAGAACCTTGGAAGCTGCAGCAGAGTGACAGGGGGCTGGGCAGTATGCTGCCCCTGAGGTCATGGATGTTGACAGCCAGATCCTCGACCCGACCTTAAGAAAATAACTTGTGGGTCAGTTGCAAGGTTGAAGGGCATTGGCACGGTCTTTGTGCCACACCCTTTCCGTAGCGTCAAAAGGCAAAAATGCTAGGGCTACTTCCACATAGGCACAAGGGAGACAGAGGGAGTGCAGTATGGCCCAATTGTTTTGTTTTAGCACTTCAGTGCCGAGTCTGCTTCGTTTCCAAACAGGTAGGTGCTGTCAAACAGCATACCCATTAATGATGCTTTGTACATCACCCAAAATAAACAAGAAACTAAATCCAGCATGATGCCAAAGCATCACACTGGTACTGAACGCCCTGGCTAAACATTCAGTAGTATCCAGCCAATAGTGGGTGACATTTTGATGTGTGTTAGCCACCCTGGACGATCTGCGCTAGGTTAGAACGAAATTCAACATGGACTGCGGGAAAGATCTAGCTTACCATGTTCCAAAGTGCATGTGAGCATAGTCCAAAGAGGCAGATGGCATTGACTGAACCAAGGGCCAGACTAGCTGAGGTGAAGATTAGTTCCCCAAATGCCTCTGTATGTTTTTACTCACTATAAGGAGGAGTTGTAGGGAATGAGTTTCGTTTAACCTACGGGTAGAGTCCTGGACCACTAGGCTCGCAGAAGTGAGACACTGTGTGAGGAAAGCAGAGTCACAACGGTTAGGTCTTTGGCGTCTAGCCACTTGCCTATTTATTGGCCACAAGAACAAGGTTTGGCCTGAAATGCCTATTAAGTGCAATAGTCTGAGCCCCATTGCAAGGAAGGAGCGGTTCTGTGTTGGCCTGGTCAGAAGGTAGAGCCTCAGATAGTACGTTAGTTTAAACCTTGATAAATCGAAGCTGCAAGTCACAAACTTCAGCCACAGGCCGGTTGACTACAGCTAGGGGGCTGATTATTTTGTTGATTGGCAGGGGGAGGGGGGACGCAAAACAATCTAAGGAGAAGTATACAATCTATTGGCCTTGTGTAGATGCTTCAGAAAATAGTTATTATAAAAGTATTGGAATGAGCAATTCCATCATCACCATTTTCATCAACCAGACCATGTTGCCTGTGTTGTGAATCCGAACCAAAAAGGATTTGGAGTGCTTAAGGTAGACTCCCGAGAAGTGGTAATATATCAGAATGAGGGTGGACCATCTGTGTCAGATAGAATGAGACTTCGGTCAAGCTCATGGCAGATTAATCTTGGAGTTAGACAAAACAATTGGATGCGCCTCTGACATTAGCATCACAGCCAGCAATGGCATGGCAGGATCAGCATGAGTTGTGGCATCCGGTTCGAAGTCAGAATGGAAGCTGGTCCTAGAGAGGGGACAGACCCCACAAAGGGGTCAAAAGACTCGCATGACGTCAAGGACAGATCCACTGACAGTAATGCAATTAGAGGCCTCCTCGGATCAGTGGAGCCTGAAGGCGTGCCAGAGGGAGCTGGTAGGGTAGATACGCAATATGGCTCTGAAAGACCGATATATGAAGCAGTGTCACCGATAGATGCAGAAACTTTTTTTTAATCTGTCCCAGTTGAGGAATCTGCTCCTCAGTAGGAAATCAGGACCAAGACTGAGAGGTACCTTAAGATGCACACAACTTTTCTGAGGAAGAGGGGCAGGACAGAAAAATCCACCTTCAGCTTCTTGGACTTCGAATTACTTGAGGACTTCGAATGAGAATAGGATCTTTCACAGGAACGACTTCCAGAATGGGAATGAGTGAGTCCGTGACTTCGAGTGGGAGCGGGTTGTACATGCATTTCTTTGGTGCTCGGTAACATATACTATCGCTTTGTGCTCAAGGATAACCTTGGATTCATCTGGTCACCGTTGGTGAAGGACTTGGAGTTGTGTCATGCCGCTAGACACCAAAGACATACCTGTTGGTAATCTGTCACATATCTATTTGTGACAGTCGCTATTAGGCTTAAAGGGGGACATGTCCCCTGCACATAGGAAAAATAATTTTGGAACAAAAGTTTCTTCAGAGACAAGGTAAAATTTGAGATTGTGCTCTAGATCTGCATCCCGAAGGAGCAGAAAGAAAGGAACTGACATCCTTGCTTAAGGATGGTGCGTATATGCAAATCCAATGTCATTTCCGGATCGAAGGCGAAACTGAGCCTCACAGTGCCACCTGCAGGTTCAAGTGAAAAATGCTGAGAAAAAAACCCGGATCCAGTCTGGAACATGGGGTTGTTCACAAGGTGGGGAACCTGCACATAGAAGTATCCCTTAAAAAAGTGTGTTTATAAATTAATACATTTAATTATTTGATACACGTTTAATTTGATGAGCTAATGAGCTGTAAAATTGTATTTTAATATTTCTGCGATAATAAACCGTTTATATTTAAATTATAAAAAATAATAAAAGTTATTACATGTTCCTATATTTTTACCATATGGAGCTCTCTACTTCAGGAGGTATTCAGTTGCTAGTAATAACTTGACTCTCCTAAATTCTGTTGCAGAAATCTTCACCTCATTTGAGGGATGGAGAAATGAAAGTCTACACTTAGGTTTAAATCTACATTCCGCAATGGTGAACAGCAAAAGGGTGGAGAGTTACCTCTAGGCAAGTAAATCTAAATGTGTATGTTCACATTTGTGAATCAGGCTCTTTCATTGCACCGCTTATAAAAAAATATTTTATACTTCACGCATCCCAAGGGAAAATAGAGCATGCCCTTTCTGAAAGGAAGTTGTGCTTCTTAAAATGTTGTAATATTAAGAGTCGCACTTCCTATTCCAAATGATGAGGAAATGTTCAGTAATTCTATGGTGAAGCGTATTAAAAGGAACGTCACTGTGCAGAACTCAATTGTTACCCCAACCACCGACCTCTTTGCCAACCCCTATTTAAGGGAGATTTTTTTCTCCTCCGATGCACAAGTTTGCTATAAAAGAGCCCTTCCGAACACAACTTAGTCCGCGTTCTACACTGGCAGGTGCAGCTGGACAGAAGAAACCTCGAATGAAACAATAAATGAACCAACCTCTTCAACAGTGGCTTACATCCTCGGTTATTGAAAGCATTGCTCTCTGAAAACAACTAGCTTAGTGAGTGGCCATTTGAAATTGTAACTTTTCCTGTTCACTTAGTCATAGTCGCCTATTTTAAATTCAGGCCGATTCACAAATTCGCTCAACGTAGTTTGAAAGGAAAATTTGCGGTCGCTTGGGGTCATATTCCCTTTAGCCAGAAGGACCGCCAAAGATGGACAGACAGACTGTCGGAAATACGCTACATTTGCTGCCATCGGGAAGATCTACCCAACCCACACCCCCTCTAAATTGCACGCCTAACCATAGCTCTGAGCGACAACACGAGAACAGTAATTATGTTTATCTACAGCATCCAATAAGGAGACGTTCCAAGAGTAATTGCAACACCTATGAACGCAAACAAGAAACCCATTCCATACTTTCCCGGACCCATTTCTTTATTTATATTTTTGGGCACCAAAGCATTGGCACCGGCATGGCTTGAACCAGTTCTGCAAACACCAACACCACAGACCTTGGATTACACCTTTTATATTTACACCATCAACCAAACAGGACACCATTCGTAAACGCTGCGAACATGCAGATAACATTTGAGAGCACTAACCACGTCCTCGCTCCAGAGACACTTACTTGATCTGGCCCAGAGCAGGTTGTATTCTGAGACGGGATAACTTTCATGTTCCAGGGCAGGTCTCGGATCAGGAAGCGCGCCCTTCGAATGCCGACGAAAGATTCTATTTGCAAACCCTTCCAGCTTCTGACGAGCAGACGGAGCCCCCGCACCCTGCACACCTACAAAGTCACTGTAGGTGGTCATCGGTGAACAATTGTTCTTTTTTTTCAAACCGTGCCAAAGAGGAAGGTACCGTTCTAAAACAAGCTTGAGCAAAGCGATTGCAAATGTCGAACTTCCTGTTTGTCACATGAGCAAAACCACGACGGCAGTTTCCTTTATTACTAAGTTAGGGAAGGGAACCACTCACCTGGACTTCCTCGGCCGGCGGACAAAATTACTGGCATGGAACGCTCCTCATGAAGGACTGCATGACACGGCCCTGGCTGTAGACGGACGGCTGAGACCCACGGAGAAGGTGACCCGACACGAGGGAAGGAGCAGTCGCACGGGGATGCACGGGACAAAGGTGCAGGGGACATGGTGATTTCTACTACGGGGGGGGGAGGGCCTGTGCTCGGGAGCCTCGGGGCGGTTGATCAATGCAGGCTGCTTCCTCCTTCCGGCTCTCTCCGCCTCCTCCTGCGATGACGCGGAAGGGGGCTCGGCCGGCTGGGCCAATCCCAGCGCGGCCCGGGCTTGAAGGCGGGCGCTGCTTCCTCCTCTCACTCGGGGCCGCGGCGGTGAATACACGGAGCAATGCCGGGTGGGCACCGGCCTTAAATCTAAATATTAAGCGAGGTGGGCACTCGCTCGGGGTACCACAACAGCGGCAAGGTCCCTGGCAGGGTAGGCACCTGCCAGCGGACAAAATAATCGAAAATCAGGTGCCGGCAATGCCGGACCAGATTCGGGGGCGTTCCCGGCTTTTGGCTGACGTATCATGACGTAGCCAAAAGCCAAAGATTCTCGGGAACGCCCCCGTGTCTGGTCCGGCATTGACGGACGCCTCTCTGTTCCAATGGCTAGCCTCCATTTATGGAGCTAGCCAATGAAGCAGAGAGGCGTGTTCAAGTCACCCATACTAGAAACTACAGATTTCTCTGGAGGAGGAGCCTAACGGCTCCGCCCCCCAGCGAAACCTAAAAAGGCTCCTTTTCCCATGAGAGTAAAACAGATAGTGAGGGAAATGGGTGGGGTTTTTGAAGATTCTACAACAGAAACTACTATAAACCAATCAAAAGTGTTATTTTCGAGTCACATGACTTGACATGCGCACCCGGTCGCGCACGTCGCTTCAAAATGGCGTTTTGCCCGATTTTCATAAAAGTTTCAAAACGTGAAAAGGAGGCAAGGTAGAGACACCCTGACCTCCTAGACCTCAAGAGGTCCCAGAAGAATCTTGACGGGCCAAAAAAATGATTTTTTTTTGTTGAAAAACACCTTTTTTGTTTTTAAAAAGAAATTTGCGGGGTGCGCGCACCCGGTCGCGCACCTCACAATTCAATTAAATAAAAAAAAAGTCAAGTCATGTGACTCGAAAACAACATTTTTCATTAGTTCATAGTAGTTTCAGATCTAGAATCTTCAAAACCCCACCCATTTCCCTCACTATTTGCTTTATTCTCCTGGAAGAAGGACCCTTTTTGGAGCTGGAAGCAGAAAAAAACAAAAGGATGGCAGAAAGACAAGAAACAACATATTCTTCTTCTGACTCCCACATGGAATATCGCCAGCAAGCCAAGAAAGGGAAATCTTCTTTTATTTGGAAGCTTTTTACTTTTCCTGAGCAACAAAAAAAGGTAAATGCCCCTAAAGTAACGTGTACCCTTTGTGGTACTGTTCTTTCAAGGGGAAACCATCTTAAAAAATACTCTTTTTCAATCCATACTATGATGAGACATGTAAAAAATGTTCACTCTATGCAATATGCCCAAGCAGCCACAAGAGCTCTGGCCCAGCAGATTCCACCTGCTGTCGCCAGCACATCTACAGCTCCACCTCCATCGCCAGCAACAGCAGAAATGGACGTTAGGCCATATTTGGCACATGTGCATATGCGGTGCAACAGATGTTTTGATATTATTGTTTATGGAGAACAGAGCCTGAATCTAATTGAATGCAGTATTCAGAATCATAAATGCTCTGAAAGGAGATACATTTTTTTCTATTTTTCATTTATTTTGTTCCGGTTGAACAGTTTCCTTGTTGCAGTTCCTGAATTTTCTAAAAAAAAAAAAAAATTCTCAAACTTTAAAAAAAGGAAAATAAATATAAAACAACAAAAGAAAAAAAACAGTTCTTTTCAGAACTCATTCAATTCTCTAAAGAGAGTGATGTCATGAGTGATGTCACTGACTATGTCATGAGTGATGTAATATGTGATGTCATTAGCAGTGCTTTGCGGGCGCGCCAGTTATAGTGAGTACAACTAACTATAACATGGGAATTTCAATAGTTTTGTATGAGTAAATTGTCCAGCTAACTATAACTGATATAAAACCTATGTTTTTTTCAATGAATTTGCTAGGTTTATTAAATGCTAATTCCTAACTATACCGTGTGTAAAACTTATGGTTTTTTCAGTGAATATATATATATCTCACAACTTTACCCTTTCAGGTATTGAGTACCGCATAAATTATGCAAAAAGAAGCAGAACACTCTGGGTAATTGCGAAGTTCAGGTGGAGAGCAGCTACTGTTTAGAGAATCCTGCAACACCAGCGGCACTCTGAATTCGCTCACCTCACGGTTTTTAAACATTGGATTAGCATATAGACATCCACACCAAGATAGAAAAGGACATTGTCTTTTGCCATTCCTACAGCAAATTCTTAAGCATAGTATTATGCTTAAAGACATACATTGCCACGCTGAGCTGTAAAATGACAAAAGCCTTTTACCACTCCAGGCACAGTATTAGAGCTTTGGATTGGTAAAATACCATCCAAGCCAACCTGAAATGAATATAAGCAACCCCTGACATGTGGTTTGCTCTCATTATAGCTCTTCAGAGAGGTTTAGCTTTGTCCAGACACAATGAGGCACCCAGTTCAAGTCAAAACAATACTCTTTTAGGCATAGAGTGCCACATAAATTATACAAAAAAGCAGCACAGAACTCTTGGGTACTTCCCAAATCTAGGTGGAGAGCAGCTCCTGTATAGAGCACCCTACAACACCAGCGACACACTGAAATTGCTAACCTCAAATGCCTACTTTTCTATCAGGGCTTATAAGCATCAGATTAGCATATTGCCATTCACACCAACATGTACAGGGACAAAATATTTTACCATTTTTTCAGCAAAGTCCTTAAGCATATGATTAGCACAGTACCATCCAAGCTGAGTTGTAAAATGACAAAAGCCTTTTACCACTACAGCACAGTAAAGCTTTGGATTGGTAAAATACCATCAAAGCCAACCTGGGTACATGTTTTCTTGTCTTGTACTTCTTCCTTTCTACTACAAACATTTGCAGGGCCTTTCGCAAAGCACAACAAAGCAATAAATAGTACACACACCCATGTAAATATTACATTATTTCAAGGTATTTGTTTTTATTTCCTCTCTGATCTAGCAAATAAATATCGTCTTGTTTATCAGCACTGCGACTTGAAAAATAAGTGCTGGAAAATTACAAAAGGCCTGCTGCTCACTATCTCTTTTACCAGTAGCATGGCTCCTTTTCATTTATTGGTGCCACACACTGATATGCAGCGCTCACTTCTTTGATGACCATTTTGCTTTCCAAAGGTCACTTGTGCCATGGCTTTTGTACTCTTCCAAACCTTTCCAGATGATCTTCTTGGTGCCAAGTTACCTTCTGAGTAACTGACCACACACGTCACAAATGCATCTCACCACCACCATCATTACTACCCTGGTTCATCTCAACAACTGGAGCACATGCGTGCTATAGGACACCACGTATGGATCCAAAAGGTTTTCATCTTTGCAATGTAAAAGAGGGGGATGTGAGACGGGCCTTCAATGAGTCAAGCACTCAAAATAATTCTTCTCTTCCCGATTCATTTCAGAAGGTGCTAATCAGTAATGCCGCACCCCATATGATGGATATAATAAATGGGCAACAGGTAAGCACTCGAATGTCTTACTTGAATCCCGTTGAAATCAATGGTGAGATATTTAACGTGCTTCCAAGTTAAGAGAAAAAGACCGAATAACATCAGTAGAATCCTGATCATATGTGCGGCTCATGTTCCTCAAGTCCAGGCCTAGAACTGGAATCCACTATTCAATGCTCCTCACATTGAGCTACTGAAGAGCTAAAAACTATGTTTAAAGGGAGATGATTTTCTTGCAGTTTTAAAGCACTGGGGAAATAGTTGAATAAAATAGTTGCTAAATAGCACTAGAGAAAAAAGCACTAAGTTAGATTTTGAAGGAATTCTCCAAACACCAAATATGCTTTTGGTTTTAAATTATACTTTGCTGGCTGCTTTGAATGTTATAAGTTCTCATATAACAATTTATGAGTGGACCTTGATTTCATTGGGTGATTCAATGACCTTTCAATTTGTAATGTGTTCTTTTCAATTTGATGCCACTCACCTAATATGTGTATTTGGTACGTTTAAGTATCTACACTAAAGACATTGGCTTATTTCTTTTGCTGCATGTATTTGAAGATACTTTACTATTGTCAGATATGGGGGTCTCTAGTTGGCATGGGCTTGCACCTTTGTCTCAGTAGGGACCCTTCTTCCTAGTCAGGATAAGGGAGTTACACTCCTAAAATAACCCCTGCTCACCCCCTTGATAGCTTGGCACGAGCAGTCAGGCTTATCTTAGAGGCAGTGTGTAAATCATTTGCACATAATCAACAGTAATACAGTGTAAGCACTACAAAAGGACACCACACCAATTTAGAAAAATAGACAATATTTTTAAATGCAAGACCAAAAACGAGAAGAATCCACAATACAGTACTTAAAAATTTACAGTTATCAAAATACACTTTAAAAACAGTTCCTTGATGTCGATAGTTCCATCCGGGGCTATCACAGCGTCGTGAGCAAACAAATCCAAACAGTTCAGGCTGGTCGCGGCATCGCGGTCCAGCTACAGTGTAGGGAAGACCCGCAAACAGTACCTGTTAGAGATGCAGGGCGCCGAGGCTCTTGAAGTCACTCGCGTTGTTGGTCGAGCTCCTTTCTGTTTGGCTCAGGAGCATCGGGGTCAGCAGGCGTCGGGTGCTGTAATGCAGCGGTGCGCCATGCGGTGCCCTCAGGTCGCAGTGCGAGCAGCGGCTTGGTGGCGGCATCAGATGGCATAGTCGGCGAGACCAGGGTCGCGGTGCGAGGTAAAGGCAGTGCTCGTCACGGTGCTGGCAGGTCAAGGTGCAAGCAGCAGCGTCGTCGTTGCTGAAGCGCTGTCGTCGGCTGACGAACGGGAGTCGATGGTGCCTGCGTTGGTAGGCCGAGGCTGCGGTGCAGGATGAGGGTGGTGCGTCGTGTAACTTTACGAGCTGTGCCCTTGAACCACGGTGCAAGCAGCAGTGTCGATTTCGGCATGGAGCGGCGGCGGCGGGGAGACTAAGGCGTTGACGTGAAGTGAGGCGGTAAGGAGTGTGGTGTGCATTCCGCACTACATCGACCGGGGTATGAGCAACTGCTGGGTAGCAGCTTTAGCAGGCGTCATCGATGAAAGCAGGGTCGCAGTGCGGTATTGCGGTGGTGCTCTCTGCAGTGCCCGGGCTTCGGTGTGAAGAGGCGGTGCATAGTGCGGTGCCCACAAGTCACGGTGCGAGCAGCGGCTTGGTGGCGGCATCAGCAGGCAATGTCGGTGAGGCCAAGGTTGTGGGGCGGCATAGCGACGGTGCTCTCTGCGGTGCCTTCAGGACACGGAGTTGGCAGAGGTGTCGTGGACATCGTTGAGTTGCTTCTCTTCAGAAGCAGCACAAAACACACAGTCCCAAGTGCTGAGGGCGGAAGAGCTTGAAGTCTTTGCTGTTCCTTGGACTTCTTGAACAAGGGGCAAGCTCTACCTCAAGCCCTTGGAGAAACTCACAAATGTAGATTGCAGAAAGTTCAGGCCAGTCCTTTCACTGCCCAAGACAGAAGCAGCCACTGCAGGCCAACAAAGTAAAGCACACAGCAAAGTGGTAGTCCCTCCTCACAGCTTCTCCAGCTCTTCTTCTTGGCAGTCTTATTGAGCCAAAAGTGTTCTAAAGTTCAGGGGTCTGGGCCCCAGTATTTGTTTCCAAATATCCTTTGATACACTAGGCAGAGGGTGTCTGTGCCCAGCCAGAACCAGTTCTGTCTTCTCTGGTGTGATTTCCCGGCAGGGTGTGGAGATGTCATTGTCAGAGGCAGACCAGGCCCTGTGAGGTGCAAGGATATCTAATCTCTCTTCCCCCAACGCAGCCCAGGACTTTTCAGCCCTTTCCTGACCTACCTAGACTATCGGGAGCCACCCTTGCTTCATAGCTATCTGTCGTCCAGAACCCAGACAGGCAATCCACATCCCAGCAGAGGCACACGGGATGACTGACCAAGAAAATACCGACTTCCTAAAAGTGGTATTATCAAACACAGAATGTAAAAATCGCCTTTACTAAAAGATGCATTGTTAGATTCTGAGTTCAGGCATACTAAATTGTATTTTCCCACCTAGTTCCCAGGGCCCGTTATGTTTATAAGATGTTATAAACAATCTTCCTTTTCTGTCCTATGGGGAACAGGTAGCCTTGCAATAGTAAAAAACGAAATAGGCTGTAATTCACTATCAGGACATGCCAGACACACCAGGGCATGTCCTTCCTTTCACATACACTGCACCCTGCCCACAGGGGTACTTTGGGCCTACCTATGAGTGCCTAACATGTAAGAAAAGGGAAGGTTAGGGACTAGCCAGTGTGTGCACGGGACAAGTTGACATGACAGTTACAAAGTGCGCGCAGACTCTGCAATGGCAGGTCTGAGATACCTTTTCACGGGATGTATGACGTTACAACGCATACTTTTACAACGACTACCATTACAACAAATTTTTTACAACGCAAAAACTTTTACAATGCATACCATTACAACGCAAGATTTTACAACGCAAGTACCTTTACAACGCATACCATTACAACGTAAATATTGGTAAGTATATAATATTTTTTTTATTTAAATTATTTTAAATTATTAAAATATAATTAAATGTTATGTAATTTTATTTAATTAATTTAATTTAAATATAATTTTAATTTATTTTTACAAATTAACCCTGTACCCCAAAAACCCAAAACTGACCCTGAACCCTAAAAATATTTTTTTTAATTTAAATTAATTTAAATTAATAAAATATAAATAATTTTTATTTAATTACATTTAATTAATTTAATTTAAATATAATTTTATTTTATTTTTACAAATTAACCCTGTACCCCAAAAACTGAAAACTGACCCTGAACCCTAAAAATACCCCTTTACCCAAAAACTGAAAACTGACCCTGAACCCTAAAAATACCCCTTTACCCAAAAACTGAAAACTGACTCTGAACCCTAAAAATACCCCTTTACCCAAAAACTGAAAACTGACCCTGAACCCTAAAAATACCCCTTTACCCAAAAACTGAAAACTGACCCTGAACCCTAAAAATACCCTTTTACCCAAAAACTGAAAACTGACCCTGAACCCTAAAAATACCCCTTTACCAAAAAACTGAAAACTGACCCTGAACCCTAAAAATACCCCTTTACCCAAAAACTGAAAACTGACCCTGAACCCTAAAAATACCCCTTTACCCAAAAACTGAAAACTGACCCTGAACCCTAAAAATACCCTTTTACCCAAAAACTGAAAACTGACCCTGAACCCTAAAAATACCCCTTTACCCAAAAACTGAAAACTGACCCTGAACCCTAAAAATACCCCTTTACCCAAAAACTGAAAACTGACCCTGAACCCTAAAAATACCCCTTTACCCAAAAACTGAAAACTGACCCTGAACCCTAAAAATACCCTTTTACCCAAAAACTGAAAACTGACCCTGAACCCTAAAAATACCCCTTTACCCAAAAACTGAAAACTGACCCTGACCCCTAAAAATACCCCTTTTCCCAAAAACTGAAAACTGACCCTGAACCCTAAAAATACCCCTTTACCCAAAAACCCAAACATATAATATTTTAAAAATAATTATATACTTACCAATACTTACGTTGTAATGGTATGCATTGTAAAGGTACTTGCGTTGTAAAATCCTGCGTTGTAATGGTATGCGTTGTAAAAGTACTTGTGTTGTAAAATCCTGCGTTGTAATGGTATGCGTTGTAAAAGTTTTTGCGTTGTAAAAGTTTCGTTGTAATGGTAGTTTGTTGTAAAAGTTTCGTTGTAAATGTTGTTTCACCTTTTCACGTGGGTGGCACAATCCGTGCTGCAGGCCCACGCGTAGCATTTGGTTCCCAGGCCCTGGCACACTCATTGCACTTTACTAGGGACTGACAAGAAAACCAAATATAAAAAACAACAAATAACTGTGGGTCTAATGATCAACTCAGGACATGATATGTATGGCTGGCTATGTGTCTGCTAATACTGTTTGAATAGGAGACAGACTGGACAGTTAACCACTGTGAAAAATGTCCATCAGTTACTCGTTCTTAGTCACCCAGTACATCATCTGGTCTACTCCACAGTAGTTTGACCACCACTCTATCCCCATAGATATATATTGGAGATAAGTTGTGTGGGAGGGATGTCTGGTAGGTGTTATTTGTTCGTAACTGAGAGCAGTGCTTAGGTCTATAAAAACTTCCCTCGAACCCTCAAATAATTGTTTGTTTATTGTAAGAAAACCAAATAGCCAATCATGGACACACCAATTCAAAAAATACTTTACCACAGGAGCACTTGCACTTTACCACTGATCAGCAGTTCAAAAATTGTGCAGAAACACTATGCCAGCAAAAACAGAGTCAAAACCGGGAGGGCAAAAAAAGCAGAAAGTCAGGGGAAAGACGCCAAGAGATGCCAAGTCTAAGAACTATCCAGAGACAAGTACCTGGAATTGCTGGCAGGCGTGTAATTGTGAAGTGAAAACATACAAATGACCCACCTGATGCTATGATAACAAGGACTTTTCCATTTGGTTCCAAACAACTGCTGTAAAATTCCAAAGTTTGGGAGGCATCTTTCACATAATAAAGCATCTAAAATAAAAAGAAATATCATGAACACTGAAATAAAGTCACAACAAACATTGTAAAATGTCCAACTTGTTCATGTTTTTTTCTATTAATATAGGAGGCAATATGAAATTCACCTAGGTGTAGACTGATGGGAGCATTCTATCAAGCCCCTATCTCCACCACAACATCACTTTTATTGATGTTGCGGTGGCGATAGGGTCAGTGCTCTATTATCAAAGCAGCGTTAAGCTACTTAACTTGGCTTAAAGCCACGTTAAGTGGCTTAACGCTGCCCTGATAATAGGGGCCCTTTCACGCTAAACTTAGCGTGAAAGGGGGCGTGCAGTGGGTGTTCCACCGCAACACATCTTTGAAGTCATTGCTGCTACCTATTATCAAGTTTGACAATAATAGTTGGCAGCGCGAACTTAAGACCAGAAAAATCCTGGTCTTAAGGTGGCGAAACGAGGAGAAATGCTTTATTTCTCATCCTTTTTGCGTTTTTCATGTGTGCTGCCTTGTGCAGCACACATGGAAAAATCCAAATGCCATGTTTTTTTCATGTATAGGAAGGTGTTCCTTCCTGTACATGAACAAACCGTTTTTCAAAATGCCATTTTGTAACTTCCATGTATGCTGCACGAAGCCGCACACATGGAAGTTAGAAAACAGCATTTTAGGTTTGTTTATGTGCAGGAAGAAACTGCTTCCTACACATAAACAAACCTCCCTGCTCGCAGACACCCTTGCACTCTGATGCAAGGGTGCCTGCGTTGGCGCTAAGTTGTGTAATGTCGTGCCATCGTAGGGGGAAACGCCAGGCTGCACCATATCCTTGTAAATATGGTGCAGCCTGTTGTTTCCGAAGTGGTGGAGGGAGGAGTTAAGCCAAGACGGCTAATGCCTCGCTCCGCCATTTCCTTGGTAATATGCCCCATAGTTTTCATTTGCATAGTCTGTACTGCAGTTCCTTTAGAGGTTTTTTGTTGCATCTTGCACACTGTCATTTAAAACGGACTTAAATTATTGCTCTCTGTTCAGTACAAGGCATAAGCATCTATTTTTCTCGCTACAATGAACAATAGACTTAAGACCTGATTCACAAAGGTAAACTTGCACTTTTGTGTAAGTTTATGATTTTTTGCAATTCAGAGTATTATCATTATGACTGCAGAGTCTGCGCTCTCCTGCTGGAGACTCTGCACATACAAATATAGGCAGTAGTAGAGATAATACTCATGAAATTGAAAGAAATCGTAAACTTACTCAAAAGTGTAAGTTTACCTTCGTGAATCAGAGCCACAGCGTCGTATTTATGTCACCTAAAGATCTACAGTATAAAAGTAGTTGTAATTAAGCCTTGTGAAAAAGTGAAATGTTTACATCAATTTAATGTCAATTATGATCAATGTAGGTCTCGTTCTTTTCCATTTACAATATGCTCCCATGTTAAAATCCCCAGCATACAAATCTTTACAGAATGATCCAACTATCACCTCTGCCTTCTCTGCAGTGCACCAAACAAGGCCTTGAAGCTTAAAGTTCAAATGCCACTTGTCAATGATAGAAGAATTCAGACAGTGACCAAAGATAAACAGAAGATGAGAATGAGAGACTTCTCAAAAGTGATAGGATGGTAACTCAGATAACTCTTTCCAAAGAAGCACTGATAAGAAATGGGTGGATTTATAAGTAATCCTGATGCATGACCTGAAATACCCAAAAATATGTGGAATCCACCATAATATTACTATTGATGGTAGAAAGGGTGTCTTGCCTACAGCTCTATGAAGCTGCTGGTCCAATACACCTGGTGGCATATTTTGAAAATCAACCTTACTTCCTGGCAGATGTTAGTTAAAGAGAGGCACTACAAAGCAAAATTTAATAGAGTATTTCAAACTGGTAACATAAAAACTGGACATTTGTGTTGCATTGCCCAAGTCACCAACACTGTCATTCCTTCCTTACCCTTTCCTCCTCCTGTCTCTAGTATGGCTAGGAGTATCAATCCAGTTACTCCGGTACCATCCTCCTTTCCAACGACATGAATTTTCAGGGACCTATGGTACACTTTTCTCCTTCTTTGTGTCCATTCACATGCCTACGCATTCGGCGTGCATTATTCTCTTTTTTCCCATTTTGTTTGCATCACAATTTAAAAAAAGAAAAATCACAATTCTGTGACTTTAATCAATGCTGATTTGTTTGCAGCAAAGACTTGACAATCAATGTGCAACAAATCCGCATTTGTGAGTTGTACATGAACTCTGGGTGAAGATACTTGCAAAAATATATCATTAGCTCAGAAGATTTTGGCTGAGCTGAATATTTAAGTGTAATACCTGCATAATGTTCCAGATTCCCTATAATACTACCTGCGTTTAAGAGAACACCATAGAACGGCATCTTTACATAAGGCAGGCAAGGTACACAATTATGCACATTTAAGAAGGAAACTCAATGTTCACAATTTATTGATTGATTGTGGGTTTCTAAAGCGCTAGAATCGACTCCTGAAGGAGTATCTCTGCGCTGTAGACCGCTGGGGAACCCGTCCTGGCTTTCCCTGTGAGATGGTCCCTACTGGGTATCTCCAAGGTGAAACCAGGCATCCCCGGCATATGTGGGGGGCCGTTGTGGAGTTGAGGCAAGCTAATGCCCAGAGTTGCCGAGTGTGATCCCTAGTTAGAGTAGGCACCGGGCGAGAATTATAGAGTCCGTTGACCCTGGGCCAAGACCCTGCCGCGTCGGGAATTGAACCCTGGTCCAGGGCCGTCCTCTGCTCCCGGGTCTGCCGCCTCTAACCAGTGAGCCACACCACACACATTACTTGAAAAACTGCTACGCATCCCACTTCGACTCGCCAAGAGAGATTTAACTATACCTGTATCATATGAATGAAGTCATACTTTTTCTGCTCATGACTCCCCTTCATTTCACTTTCAAATTCAGCTGAGGTCTTATTATGCCAGGTAAAGTTCACACTTTTAAGAACTGATGTTCTAGCAACGAGCTCTGAAACAAAAAAAGTATAGTTATCCTAATTGTTATCAGTTTATTTTTACAGTAAAGTATGCAGCCATTTGTTGAAAAGATAGTAAACATATATAACTTCATCAAATCTTCCAAGTGTTGAGCCACTTTTAACAGGTGCGTATTCTAAATGTATTCCACTGATGAAACAATTAAACAAACAAAACAATGACAGGAAAATGTACCAGGAAGAGATCTTTTAATCATGTGATGTAAAATAAGAGAAAGAACATGTAAGAAAATGAATTATTAACTGGAGTGAATGGTAGACCACTGCAAGTAATACATTCACTAACCTGTAAAGTTCAGGCTGAGGGTTTAGTCATTTAAACCTAAGGATATACTCTGGTAGCGAAGGCACTGAGGTTCAGGACTTTTTAGAGTCCAGAGGTGTCAGGGAAACAACACCCAAAAGACCCCTGAGTTCCTTCCTGTCTCGGTGCACAAATAAACAGAGACACGGGCTTCTCGATGGTGGCGTCAGAGACCAGGGTTTATTTACTGCAGGGATACAGAAGTCACAGGAACCACACAAAGGCAGATTCTAGGAGACTGTTCGAATTGTACAGAGTGGGTCGCTCCTTATATACATGGAAAATGACTTTAGGCAACATTGTTAAAATATCTTCCATGCCTAGCCCGGTATCCCAAACAAAACAATAAACATATACCAACGATAATTATTTGCAAGTTTCCAGTATTCGATCAAGTCTTCATGTCAGTTTTCTATTCATAGATCGATCCGCCTCATCGTAAAAAATGTTTCCTCCCCATAGTAAAAGCCCAGAAGGAAAGGAGCAGAGCCAGGTGTAGAAGATAGAAAAGCAGGATAAGAGATGCTTGTGGGTCATAAAATGGGCACGGCTACTGTCTTCGGCCTCTTAATCGTGATCAGGCCAACGAACACGAGAACCAGTATAACAGGACTGGCTCCAGGCAAGGGAGGCAGCTTCTGCCAAGTCACGCAGCATCAGCCTTCCTGAACTAAAGCCTACGTGTCCCTAACAAGGTGATTCAGCTGGGGTCAACGTTCGTCCATTGGCTATGTGAGGGCAAGAGACAAAATGGACGCCGTATCTAAAATGGATGCCGTGTGTTTTCAACAGAATGCCCTATTTCTCAGTGTATCCGTGCTAGTAGCACAGCGAAAACACTGCCACATATATAATGGATCATTTACGGTTCACTGGTACCAAAATCGTGTCAGTACTACGATACCGAAAACACGGGTTCGGATCGCTACAGAACCTCAGACCGTCCTTTTGCCCTTACATAGGCAATAACTCACTCTATGTCAGAGTCTATCTCTATATTCATTAAGTCACTGATATGGTGCTGGAGCATCATTCTATCTCGCAACGTCTCTCCCGAAACAGGCGTCCTTCTTACGCATGTTGCGGCACAGTGGCCACATAAGGCAGGACCACACTGAACAACGAGACAGCATGAGAATAGGAACACCAACACAACACCAATGACCATCAGAACCTTCCATCCCCACGCAGATAACAGATTCCAAAGCCATCCCATCAGCGACCAATCACCTTTATCTACGTGAATAGAGTCAGCGATCTTGTGTAACTTAGAAATGGCCTCGTACACTGTTGGAGCATTATTAGGAATAAAAACACAGCAACTCGATTGGATCATCTTACATACTCCACCTCGATCTGCAAGTATTACGTCAAGAACCATACGGTTCTGCAACGTCATGAGGCGATCCGCCTGGAGCTCAGCTGTCAGGTTACTAAGGGCACCGGCAGTTTCAGTAATAGTGGATTCAACTACCCGTGTTAGTTGACGCAAGTTCCTACTATTGGCCATGGGCCCCCAGAACGGAAGGAAACCCTTAAAAAAATCTCCTGCTTCTTGGCCAGCAGTATCTTCTTTGTCGAAGACACCTCTCACAACTCTAGTCTTGTGATAATCCGGTGCAGCAGTGTATGTCGGAGGTAACAGTCGGGCAATATAACAGGAGCCTGAAAAGTCAGCCGGCAGCCATGTATATGCTCTGTCTTGGCAGACAAAATAGGTAGCCTTAGCAGCTAAGAATGCAGGGGAAAACTGTGCTGGAAAAATGTACGTTTCAGTACAGTCACTCTTCCCTAGCCGAGCTCTCGGGTTCCTCCCATTCCCTTGCAAACAGACTTGACCTTGGTGGGGCACGACCCAAATCGGAGTCGAGCTCTTACGCTTGTTCTCACCCAAACTAATGCCATACTCCGTAGCATTCCAACCCATATAAACTCACAACTCATCCTTGGGAACAAGCAGAGTGTCATTGACATCACTAACCATGTCAGTAATTCCCTTTACCAAGGCTCTATTAGCAGAGTTATACCTAGTGGAAAGCGGAGGTCGCGGGGGATAGGTCTCAAGAGCATAAACGAACATGGTCTGAAATGCCCAAAATGATCCATTATAACTAAAGGGCAGAACCAGATAGGGGATACCCTTGTCCATGGTATGTGGTATCAGACCGCACACCCAGCAGTTCGTTGTATTTACTACCAGTTGGTGTTGGTGCAAGAGCTGAATGAAAGTGTTATTTATAAACTCAGAGCGTCGAGCTTGCTCATGTGCAGGAAAAGGGTGAAAAGAATGAAGAGAAACAATAGTCGGAGAAACAGAAACATTGGGAGGTACTGTAGATGTAACCGGTGCAAGAATTAACTGGATACCGAAAACAATTCCGCCCACTAAAGTTATTAAAACAGTCAAAAATGTCAGAGCACATTGCATTATGAAACATTTGCTATGCAGAATTTTATACAATTTTGTCTTGCGAGTATTGATAACTGTAGTAATGTAGTCCACACTAGTAGATAGTTCTCAAATAGATTGATTGAGTAGTTGAGTTAAGTCAATAATAAGTCCAGTTGGAGATCAAAGGGAGACCTCACCAGGAGCTCCTATCCAGGTGCTCAGCCCATCCAAACTGTCACTCTCCAGTCAGAGTACTAACATTCTGACTGCTGCAGTTATTAACATTCTAAAGATGGTAGAAATGCATCACATTGGGAATGATAGGATATTACATATCCCCCTTTCTTATATAAAATTTAAAAGTTAAAAACATCATTTTAGAAATAGAGAAATGAAGTCAAGAAAAGTGAGCACAAGAAAGAAAGAATTAGAGAAATAGTAATAGAAGAATGGAATTAAAGCTAGAAACCTAAGAATGGAATTAATTATACAAACCAACCTCCTTTCTTAAACAGCAGAAAAGAAAAGAATAGATTAAATATGAAAAGCAACTCCATGCACACTTACTGGCCAGAATAGGAATGAATGGAGATTGAAAATTTTAGAAATTATAGAATTCAGAAAAGTAGAAAAGAAGAATAAGTAGAAAAGAAGATGAGGAACAAAGAAGAAACCTCATCTAAACACCATTAACCTAAAACAAAATACAAATTAGTAATGCAAAGGTAATAGTGCAAGAAAAATTTCAAAATACGATAAAACATAACATATTTAGCAATTAGTGCATGGGAGCACTTAAATAGAACTAAACTCAAGCTAAATATGACATTAATACAAAATCTCATTTGCACAGTGCACCAGACTAAGAAAAGAACTTACAGGCGTTGCAAATGTGCACAAAATAAAGCTGGACAACCAGCAGATTTGAGAAAACTTAAAACAGGAGAAGTAAAATGAAAAAAAACTTTAAACTTTTCAATACATTTTCTCAAACTGGATTGAAAAGATACAGTATGGATAGGAACCCATAACGATAATGTCAAGGGACTGTATCCCAAGCATAACTCCTTGTTAGTAAACAAAATTGGCACCTACAAATTCCAATGTGGTGCTGATAGAAACTAAAAGGACAATGATCCTTAACAAAACACAGATAGACAAAATTATGAAGGAATCTGCGTATAGACACAAGATGTACTCAGATAAATTAAAGGGAAAATAACCCTATATAATCTACAGACAAACTAATTCCAGTGGAATCTGTGTATGGACTATTGATGTGCACAACAAAAAACTAAAGGGACTAAAACCCTACGTAACACAGAGAGTGTCTGTTTATCTAAAACTGTCAAGCAATACTGAAAACCAAGTCACTAGTGCAACAAGATCCAAATCATTGTAAAACAAAAAAAAACTGCCCAAGGGAACAAAAGTCACGTTGTGAAAAGTACAGACTACTTATATGAGGAATACAAAAGGTGTGACTAGTGAAAGAGTGTGCGCATCACTCAACACTAAAGATGAACTAGGGTAAGGAGACCAGCTCCAAAACATTTTTAAACTGTCTCCAAATGATATTAAAATGTGACATTTCATCTAAACACCATACATAAAGGCAGTTAATGGTAAAGAACATTGCTAATGGTAAAGAACATTGTTAAAGAGACACTACCATTTTATATGATATTGGATTATAAATATAATGCTGCGAAAAGGTATATTACTTATTATAGGTACTTATTTTATACTATATAACAATTTAATGTATTAAAAATACTTAAGTTTTGCACTGAGTTTATTGTACACTTTAAATATTTATTTTAAGAGAACGCCGGTGAGCGAACTGTCTCACCCGAAATTTTGTGTATACTGTTCTTCGTTGACGCAGATGAGCACACAGATGTCGACATGGTCTCTGGTCAGCTGAGCGTAAAGTAATAGTTACCATGAGTGAAGATTCCTCCACTCTACTGTTCTTTGAATCACCCAAGTGAATTTCCACATCTAGTATTTTATGCATCTGCAGACTTCCAAATATACACTGGTGTGTACATCACCGTAAGAAAAGCAAATGTTCCCTGATTCACGCGTTGATTGCAAACATCACGAGCATGCCGTTGCTATGACAATCCAAACATACACAAGATGGCTGTTACGTTGTTAGTAGTGGCGTGAGAAGCGTGAAGAACGTCTTCAAGGGTCGGCGTCACAAGCGTCAGTACTTGAGAAGAATCTGGTATCGCTAATTCCCTGAAGCATTCTACATACGTCATTAAATGGACGGCGGGAGGGAAGGAGGGAAGATCGTTTGTGATCAACCGTCGTTTAACGGACATTCATGAAGGTGAGCAAATAAGCCACGAGTGATGTTGGAAATTGAGACCATTCAGAGTCTTAATTCAGCTGTAATAGCATAGCGTCTTCCCGAATGCTCTAGCAGGTACTTCAAAACTCACTGTCAATTTATTTCCACAGTGCCTTCCTGAATGCGCTAGCAGGTACCCCAAAACTCACTGTCAATTTATTTCTAAATCAGTACCATATGTGTTAGGGCCGAAAACAAAACAAAATATTTGCGTGTAAGTTTCCACAATTTATTTTGCTGCTATTAAAAAAAACTTCCAGTAGATGGCAGTGACGCTGTGTTTATGGTAATGAAACTGCCTGTGATAATAGAAGTATGAATAACGAGGCAGAGAAACAGTACACAAAGGCCGAATGACTAGCTATGTCTAAATCCTTGTATTTTTAAAACAGTCAGACAAATTGCGATCAGCCTAATTGTTGCTAGAGGTCGTGTAGAGGCTTGACGCAGTACAAGATGAGACAAGGCTTGTAAATATAAGGTAATTTAGTGGTTGTAGCTTGTAGAGAAATCTACCATAGTTAAAGAAATGACTCACCAGACACTTGTACAACTGGCAGGTTGTTGTGGGCGACCGATGTCGGGTCACTGGTGAGGTCTCGGTGCCAGTTGGGGTGTCTTGAGTGAAATTCAGGATAACTTGTTCTTGTAACTTGCTTGTAACTTGCTTGTAGAAACTTGCTTGTAGGTCTTGTAGAGGTGAGTTGACAAAAAGGTAGGTAGGTTCGTAATTAGGATCGTCGCCAAAATAATGTAGTAATGTAGTCCACACTAGTAGATAGTTCTCAAATAGATTTATTGAGTAGTTGAGTTAAGTCAATAATAAGTCCAGTTGGAGATCAAAGGGAGACCTCACCAGGAGCTCCTATCCAGGTGCTCAGCCCATCCAAACTGTCACTCTCCAGTCAGAGTACTAACATTCTGACTGCTGCATTTATTAACATTCTAAAGATGGTAGAAATGCATCACATTGAGAATGATAGGATATTACATAAACGTTAACTCGTCGCAGTTCAGAAAGCTCCATCTTCTACAGCCGTTCGCAATCGGATGATTTGTACCTGTTAAAAAATGCCTCTGTCTACCCTGGGAGTTTCCAAAATAAACAGAAGAAACCGACCTTGTGTCTGGTCCCCTGCAAGTTAAACTAGGCACACGTTACGACCCTACGGCAACCCAGATGGCAAGGTTAAGAAAACAAAAAATTCATGAGCAAAACTTCCTGACTGAAAAGAATATGGTAAGATCAATCAGTTTTCAAATAGACAAGTACTTATGCAATGTTATTGGTTCATAGAACGAGAACGCAAGTTGTAACGGAATTTTTCAGGTTGTGTCTGATCTTGAAACAACGGATTTGAAGATGCAGCAATGTTCAAATCCACAGGTGGCAAATGTTCACTTTGTGCAGTGCTCTGTTCAGGGTTCAAAGAAACAGTTCCTGGTGCGGTGTCAGAGTTCTGTGTTTCAGTTTGTCTGTCCGTTGTATACTCTGCATCGCTGAAAGGGACAAGCCTAGGAACAGGTTCGGTCTTGGAAACACCAATTCCCTGTCTAGCCCAACTGTCATAGGGGAGTGGAGAGGCACACACTTCGTATGGGTAGCGTGCACCCAATTTTTCCTGCCGGCTAGGCGTACAGCAGTTTTTGTGGCCAGGAGCACTTGAAAAGGACCAACAAATCTTGGCTGAAGGTTTCGGGTTCGTCCAAAATTCCTTACGAGAACAAAATCCCCGGGTTTCAGTGCGTGTCCTGGACCCTCTGGCGGCTTAGGCAAGGTTTCAAATACCTGTTGATGAATAAGATTCAATTTAGCAGTCAGGTCAAAAAGGTAATCAATCAACATTGGATATTCGATCCGATTGAATTCCTTGGGCCTCGGAACTCCCCAAACATTAGCAGGGCGACCAAACACAATCTCATATGGGCTAAGCCCTACTCGAGAGTGTACAGTCGCTCTGGTAGACAGTAAGGCCAAAGGCAGTGCATCTGGCCAAAATAAACCAGTGGAGCTTGGATTTTAGCAAGTTTCAGCTTCAAGGTACCATTGTACCCCTCAACCAAACCTGCTGACTGTGGATGATTCGCACTGTGGAATTTTTGCTTAATTCCCAAACCTGCACACACACTTTACATAACTTTCCCTACGAACTCACTTCCATTGTCCGACCATACAATCCGTGGCACGCCGTACCTAGGGAAATATTCTTTGAGGAGGATTTTGGCAGTGGACAGGGCAGTGTTATGCTTTAACGGATAAGCTTCAATCCATCTCGAAAATGCACAGACTACCACTAGGACATATTTGAGGTTGTTACACCTGTCCATGTGGATAAAATCTAACTGGATCACTTCAAAGGGACAAGAAGGGGGAGCAAAATGACCAGCTGGGGTTGGGGTTCCCTTGCCAGGATTATGCATCAGGCATACCATGCAATTTTTCACCACTCTCTCCGCACACTTAGCAATCCCATCATTCTTCCATACGGGAGCTAACATCTTACTGATACCTTTCGTACTGATGTGCGCTATTCCATGAGCCATCGTAACCACCGCAAGTACATACGCATCAGGCAACATCCATCGCTGATGCTCTGACAAATCAATCCAACATCCATTCGAATCCAATTTACCCATTTTCTCCTTCCATGCATTCCTCTCACTTTCAGTAGCTTCATTCTGAATTGCCTTTACACTTTCAATCGTATTCTCGCACATCCCTGATTCAGCAATCCATCTTGCAGACATTGCGATATACATTCGACTCATCATATTCTTGGCCGTCTCCTTAGCGACCTCATCTGCGAACGCATTCCCACGACCAACGTCATCCGTAACCTTTCGATGGGCACTGCATTTCACAATCGCAACTTCCTTTGGTAAGGTCAGAGATTCCAACAGGTCATTGACTAATTGTCCATGTTGGATCTTAGTCCCATGGGACGTAAAGAAACCTCTTTCCTTCCACAAACGACCGAAACTGTGTGCTACGCCGAAGGCATATTGACTATCAGTAAACACGTTCACTCTCTTTCCCTCAGCTAAAGCACACGCTCTCGTCAATGCAATTAATTCTGCAGCTTGGGCAGAATTCTGACTCACTCTTGCAGTCTCAACAATCGTGCTCAAAGTCGTAACTGCGTACGCACTAGTCACATCACCATTCTGGAGTTTAAAACAAGATCCGTCCACATACAAAATACCATCTGGATCTAGTAATGGAGTATCTTTTAAATCAATCCGTCCTTTTGTCTCTTCCTCAGTTCTGAAGCAACAATCATGGGGTTCCAAATCACTCGACTCCTGAGTAGTCGGCAACAGTGTTGCTGGATTCAATATGCTGCATCGCTTAATCTGAATGTGACTTGCCAAAAGCGTCAGCTCATAGCCTGATAGTCTAGCACTGGTGAGGTGCTGAGTTTTCGTTCGATTCATGAGTGTATCCACGGCATGTGGGACCATGACTACTAACATATTGTTCATGACCAATCCAGCAGACTGTCGAATGGACACTGCAGCTGCTGCTGTAGCTCTCAAACAACTTGGCAATGCTCTGGCTACCGGATCTAATGTCGATGAGAAATACGCACACGGTCGTTGCTTGTCACCGAATTGTTGCGTCAAAACACTCAAAGCGCAACCCTCTCTTTCGTGGACATATAGTGTAAACGGCTTACTGTAGTCAGGAGTACCCAACACAGGAGCTGAACACAACGCATCACGCAAATCAGAGAAGCTCTGCTGACATTCATCAGACCATGGCAAAGGACTCGGAACACCTTTTCCAGTCAGAGCCACCAATGGTTTTGCCATAAGAGAAAAATTTGGGATCCATTGTCTGCAATATGACGTAATACCCAAAACCGCACGCACTTCTCTCTGTGTGCTTGGTACAGTCATCTGCGAAATTGCTTTAATTCTTTCTGGGGTCAACCTTCTTCCCTCTTTTGACAAAAGATGACCTAAATAGGTCACTTCTTGGCAACAATATTGCAGTTTAGAAGGTGACACCTTGTGATGTAAGTCTGATAAATGATGCAGCAAAGAAATTGTAGCTGTTTTGCACGTTTCCTCGTCATCAGCAGCCACTAAGAGATCGTCTACATATTGGATAAGAGCAGCACCAGGAGGAAGTGCAAAAGTATCTAAATGACTTTTTAATGCTTGGCTGTAAATCGAAGGGCTCTCACAATAGCCTTGTGGAGCGCGTTTGAATCTGAAGCTACGACCACCTAAGGAGAAACCAAAAATATCCCTACTGCCTTCGGCTATCGGAATGCTGAAGAAGGCATTCTTCAGGTCAATCACTGAAAACCACGTAGCTAAAGCAGGAATTAATGTAAGTAATGCAGTGATATCCGGGACCACAGGAAATTGCGGAACCACAATTTTATTAACCTCTCTAAGGTCAATCACTAATCTGTAGACTGGAGGTTTGGAAGGATCAGTGCGTTTCAAAATCGGCAAAACAGGACTGTTGCATACATTTCCTCTAGTTTCTTCTATCACATCTTTCTGTATCAAGTCCTGCACGATCAGTAAAAGCGCACATTCACCTTCATTTGAAATCCGATACTGTGGGATTCGTGGAAATCTAACATTCGCCTTCAAACTCACCACATAAGGAGGAATTTCCAAAAGACCTACATCGTTAGGACCAGTTGCCCAAAGGGTATCAGGGAGAGAACGCAGCTCCGGTGGGAGCTTATCCATTGACAAATACATTGGAGAGATCACTCTCTTACCCAACGTGAGCGGTACCCCTGAAGGAGAGCAATACAATGTCGCATGCAGGCGTTTTAACAGATCTAGACCAAGCAGATTCTCATTACAACCAGTCGTTAGAATAAGGGGTGCTTCTAGATGACATGGTCCAACAGAAATGGACAAAGGACCAGAAACAGGGTTGTGAACAGGGGCGCCTGAGAATCCTACCGAAATGTTGGTTAAGCCAGACAAAGGTGCGCCAGGGAGGGTATACACCTGTTACAACGCATTTTTTACTCCGCACTACCATTACAACGCGACCATTACTCCGCATACCATTACAACGCATTGCGCTGGGGGGCGCTCTAGGATAGGTAATAAGTATAATTTACTATCCAACACCTTCCCTAGGGTCCACAGGGACTGGAGTTAGAATAGTAAATTATACTTACCACTATCCAGCGCCCCAAGGCGCTATGCGTTGTAACGGTATGCGGAGTAAAAGTCGCGTTGTAATGGTCCGCGGAGTAAAAGTATGCGTTGTAACGTCATACATCCGCCAGGGAGTTTCGCATGCATAATTGAACTTTTTGCCGCACCAGTATCCAACAGAAACGGTTCAATCACACCTGATGTAGCTACTGCGACATAAGGTCCACTCTGATCGACTGGAACTGATACTACTCCCTCTCTTTGCCTATGGCTGTCCTAATACTCACTTTGCTGTACTTCTCCATTACCCTCATAATAATCTTCAACATGATATTGTTGAGATCTACCCGATGGCACATTCTGCTGATCAAAATAATTAGAGGAACGATCAGTCTGTGGAGGCACAGTACCGCGTCCTCTGCCTCTAGGAGCTTGCATGAAACCACCACGGCCTCTCGGAGCAGGGACACCGCTAGTTTGTGGATGCAGAACTGGACACTCATTCTTATAATGACCCTCCTTTTTACAATAGGCACACTGATTCCATGCTAACTGTTGTCGTGGAATACTATAATCAAACCTTTGGGACATTCCTTGCTGGAACTGTGCTGTTGCTGAAACTGGGGTCGCTGCTGTGAATCTGACTGATTCGAGTGAGGCGGATACGCCTGTTGCAAAAGAACTTTAGTTTTCAAGTCTTTTGTCTTCTTCTCTGACTTTTCCTTCTCTTCTTTTTCTCTATTTTCGTAATACTGAGCAGTTGCAAGTATCTGTGCTGTCGTCGATACCGCCCATGCACTCTCAGAAGCCTTCAACTTATTACTTAATTCAGGCAATAAATTAAACACAAACTTGTCGACAAACAATCTCTGGCCTCCCTCAGTACTCATATCTTAAAAGGGACACCATCACATCAAAAACGTATCGCTGAGTTGGTACATTCCATTGCATAAACGTATCCAACACCTTTTGTGCATCGTATTTCACAGTTTTCGAAACCCACCTAAGAGCTGTCGAATCTAACATTTCTCGTTCCTGGGGACCAGGAAGCTGACTACGTCTCTGTGTAGAGTCAGAAACGGTGGTCTTAATAAAAGACCTGTAAAAAGGGGTTAAAATATTAGTTACAGAGTCAGTTATTTTCCGACGAACAGAAAGCGGAGTCAGAATGTTTACAGAGGTCGGGGACAAGGAAGCTGGAGCGGATGAAATTGTCAGGGTAGGAGCAGTGGGCAAAGTAGTTTGCAAAACAACAGGCACAGGCGGAATAGGCAAGAGGGGGTGCTGGAGAAACATTAACCACAGGAAGGACAGGAGCTTGGATCAAAAGAGGAGGAACAACTATTCCAGGCTGACCAACAGCCGGTTGTACAACAGGTGGCAACTATGGTGCCGTAACACCCTGTGCATACGGTGGAGGTGATCTCAACAGATAAGACAACAGGGGATCCTTTTCGGGGTCCTCTGCTGGCTTAGCAGGACACGATGCCAAGGCAGGGTAGCACTTGTCAATCGCCAAATTATGCTCTCTATTCGCTACCTCTATTGCTTTTTCAGTCTCGTTGACATGCAACTGCCTAGCAGACTGCATTAAAGTCAAACTTTTCTCTTTCTGTTCCTTTTTCATTTTTCTTATTTCTCTCTGTCTGGCTTCCTTATGCCAAAAACGAAAAGAATCAAACATTGCCGGCCGGGCTTTCTTCTTAAATAATTTCACTTCCAGGTTATCGAGAATTTCAGTCTCGAAGCTACCATGTGGTGGCCAACTAAGGACACCATCTTTCCTGGTGTATCGGACCCACACTTCATTGTAAGTGATAGGACCCACACCATGTTTAAAGTAGAGCTCATACGTTGGAGTTCCAATCGGAGGAACCGGACACGAGTCCTCCAACCGGGAATCCCTGTTGCAACTTAACCAGGACAGGAAACAATTACTACGACTAGCCATTACAAATTAAGGACAATATTCTAACCAAATGTGCAAAGAACTTAGGCCTACCAAGAGCATCCAAATGAACCAATACCAAAAACCAAAGATTATCTTTGGCAAGAGCAACCAGTGATAATCTACAAAAGCAACCAAGAGTATCCAAAACAAGCGTATCCAGAAAACAAAAGGATTATCCGTACAACAGTGACCAATGATAAATCCTTACAAGAGCAACCAAGAGCAACCAAACTGGGTGCGACCCACTTAATACTTAACTGAAATGTCAAAGACGTCACCAAGGAGAACCCGTCTACGTCTCGCCGTACTAAGGTCTGCACCTGAGGTCCAAGACAGGGCGACAGTCAGGGCAGCGGTCCTCTGTAGCCGTCTGGGAACGGGAACCCTCGTGGAAGAGATCGTCAGGCCACTTTTACGACATGCAGGGATCGATGAAGCGGGGTACCTCCCTCCGGAATCTTCACACGAAGCTCCTCGAAATCTTCAGGCTTTGGACCGGTACCAGTTGACGTCGCCCCCAGTTGGGCGCCAAATGAGGTTCTGGACTTTTTAGAGTCCAGAGGTGTCAGGGAAACAACACCCAAAAGACCCCTGAGTTCCTTCCTTTCTCGGTGCACAAATAAACAGAGACACGGGCTTCTCGATGGTGGCGTCAGAGACCAGGGTTTATTTACTGCAGGGATACAGAAGTCACAGGAACCACACAAAGGCAGATTCTAGGAGACTGTTCGAATTGTACAGAGTGGGTCGCTCCTTATATACATGGAAAATGACTTTAGGCAACATTGTTAAAATATCTTCCATGCCTAGCCCGGTATCCCAAACAAAACAATAAACATATACCAACGATAATTATTTGCAAGTTTCCAGTATTCGATCAAGTCTTCATGTCAGTTTTCTATTCAAAGATCGATCCGCCTCATTGTAAAAAAATGTTCCTCCCCATAGTAAAAGCCCAGAAGGAAAGGAGCTGAGCCAGGTGTAGAAGATAGAAAAGCAGGATAAGAGATGCTTGTGGGTCATAAAACGGGCACGGCTACTGTCTTCGGCCTCCTAATCGTGATCAGGCCAACGAACACGAGAACCAGTATAACAGGACTGGCTTCAGGCAAGGGAGGCAGCTTCTGCCAAGTCACGCAGCATCAGCCTTCCTGAACTAAAGCCTACGTGTCCCTAACAAGGTGATTCAGCTGGGGTCAACGTTCGTCCATTGGCTATGTGAGGGCAAGAGACAAAATGGACGCCGTATCTAAAATGGATGCTGTGTGTTTTCAACAGAATGCCCTATTTCTCAGTGTATCCGTGCTAGTAGCACAGCGAAAACACTGCCACATATATAATGGATCATTTACGGTTCACTGGTACCAAAATCGTGTCAGTACTACGATACCGAAAACACGGGTTCGGATCGCTACAGAACCTCAGCACAGTGCAGACAAGCTTAACGTAGGAAAAATGAATTGAGCATTTAGAAGTACCATAGCAGGTGAAAAGTAGGCCTGGGTGGTAAATTTCGTTCCGCTTGCTGAATTTGCGGAATTTGGGTAATTTTGCGTTCCACGGAGAATGCGCAATTGCTAAAAATTCTGATATTCGCGGCTTTGCGGAATTTTTTGCTTATTCGCGCTTGCAAAATGTGTGTTTGAGAGATATTTCTCCCGAGCCTGCAAACAGCGTTCACGAACAGGAAAAAGGCATTGCAAATGGGCGGAACAAGAAATTCCGCGTGTTCGTGGAACTTTTGCATGCTCGCGGAGATTTTTTAACATTTTGCGGACCTTTGTGACTACGCGAATTCCGCCCAAAAACTAAATAAAACCCCCACTACAATTTACACAAGTACAGCCAAATTTAACAAATGAAATGTAACCATAATGACAAAAAAATTCAATAGGGAAACAAGAGCTTTGAATACTTAAAGATTTAACAATAAAGGCACCTTGAAAAATCAAAACCCCAATGAGGAGTACTGTTCACAGGTGACTGTGACATTGACACAATCTTGTGCCATGCAAAGTCATCCTATCGAACATTTTATCTTGACACTAAGGGCCAAATGTAGGAGCTTAAATACCGGTCAGTAACGGCCAATTTCGGCTGTTACCGACCGGTATTTAAGAATTGGTATGTAGGAGCATGATTTTACAGATTCGGTAAATTTACCGATTCTGTAAAATACCGAATCGGTAAATCCCATATGTAGGTGGGACTCTTCTGAGTCCCAAAGGCCCTACAAATTCGGTATTTTACCACCCAATCCAATTGGGTGTTAAAATACCGAATTCAGGTGTGCATGCACATGTGTGCATGCACACCTAGCCATGTGACAGACAGACATGTCTTAAGGGCATGTCTGTGTGCCACATGGCGCACATGCCTATTTTTGGGGTGCCAGAGGGTGTCAAAGTGACACCCCCTGCACCCTTACAAAATTCGGTATTTACCGATTCGGTAATTACCGAATCGGTATTTCCTATTGATTCCTATGGGCTTCACAGCCCAAGTATAACCTACAGCCTTACTCTGCTAAAGAACTTTAACTTCCATTTCAGAGTCTAAGGGCTAGATGTAGGTAATTCATATTTACCGACTCTTAAATACCGAATTTTACCGATTCGGTATTTAAGAGTCGGTAAATATGAAGGGGGGAGATGTAGGTATTTCCAGATGTTGAAATACCGAATAGTTAAAATTCGGTATTTACCGATTCGGTAAATATGAATTACCTACATCTAGCCCTTAGACTCTGAAATGGAAGTTAAAGTTCTTTAGCAGAGCAAGGCTGTAGGTTATACTCGCGGCAGTACTCTTGCAGCTGAATAGCCACGCGATGAGGGCTCATTGAAACCGGTGGCTTTGGTGGGAAAAGTTTGGAGAGGGAGCAATTAAAGTTTTGTGGTAGACGAAGCCCTTGCATGGGGGGATAGTTTCATGCCTTAGCCCGATCAAGTTTTCTACCTTCAGACCTAGGGCCTAATTTATTTGCTGATGGCTGGCCAGTCCCCTGTCAGGGTGATAGAGTGATCTACTTTGTCTCCCTGATGGAGAGACCAACCATCAAAGTTTGAAATGCTTATCAGCCCGGCAGACATTTGAAGTATTGAGAGGTAACACTGCTAAAGCGGTTCCTGACAATATATTGTAATATTTCCCAAGGGTTCTCTCACACATGACCGAGCTGTATGGCAAAGTTAATATTTTGGTGATTTTCATAAAGAAAATCCCAAAGCAGGATTACCTTTTTGCAAATAAGATAACAACAATTCCCCCTTCACCATGACGGCATTGGGCACTTTTCAATGCCACTTATGCCCCGAGTTTTCCTGGTGGTGACGGGCATTGAAAATTGCCTCTATGATTAATCATCTAAATTTGGTGGTTGGACACATAGCCAAATCATACAGCCTGTCCAGCTGTCATAGAAGTTTGACCATGGCAGAGATGGAAGAGTCTCTGTGTTGTCAAACTCTAGTCCGCTCGACTTCAAAACCAGACTATAATTTTGGCAGGAAAGGAACACCACAAACGTTGTGTTGGAGTCCGCCCTCCACCAAAATTTCAATCGGGCCCTTAGACTTTTATATGGAGCTCAAACTACTTTAGGATGGCAAGCCTGAAGCTATTTTCAATGGAGTCAGACACCTTTGTGAAGTGCCGCTGACACTCCAGAGGTCTTGTAAGTCGAAAAATTCCCAACATTTCAGAGTTCTTGGAGCAGCTCCTATTGGTCTCTTCTAAGATGCCAGGACCTCATCGAGAGCACGTATGGGCCAGTCTTCACACCAGCAGAGGTCATAAGAAGGGTTCAGGCCAGTTCCAGCTGCTACTTTTCCACTGGGCCCTTCAGGAATAAGGCCTCATGCCGCATAGTGTGTCCCTGCAGCCACAGAGGAGGTCGGCAAATTGAACCTTAGAATCCGCTGTTCTGAGTACACGTGAGAGCACATCCAGAGATCCTCGGTATTCAGACAGCAGGCTGAGTCCTTTTTTTCCTCTTCTACAGATCCAGGATGTGTTCTGAGGAGATGGTGATGGGGTTCATTTTTGTACAGTTCAGTAGCCAGTGGGTTAGGGTTACTCCTGGGAACTCCCTAACTAGTGGGGAAAAGTTCCAGGGGCAACTTTTCCCACTTGTGAAGCACATCCTGTTTGCCTTGCTGCAAAATATTTGAGAGTGCACTATTCTAAGGGATTTCAACATGGCACAGTGCTCCTGACCTAGAAGGGAGCATTGTGCCAGTCAGGAGGTTCGTTCATCCTCCGCTCTATTGCTTTTATTGTATTGCCTGTATTTTCATTGTTGTGTCTGTGACTGCTGTTGTCTGTCTTCTCCGCTGCCTGTACGTGGTCCGTGCCCCTTTTTCTTCCCTCTGTTACCCTCGCTGTCCCTGTGCTCTCTTTGTCCGGTCTTTCCTTCTGTACCCCTCGCTGCCCCTGTGTCTCTGCCCGGTTTTCCCTTCTGTTCCCCTCGCTGCCCCCGTGCCTCTCTGCCCGTTCTGCCCTCTGTGCCACTCATTTTTCCCTGATTTTTTTTGTGCCTTTCTGACCTCTGTTCCACTCATTTTCCCTCATTTTTTGTTCTCTTCTGCCCTCTGTTCCACTTGTTCATTGTCCCCCGCCTCCCTCGCCGCTGCATCCCCTGCGGCCTGCCCCCTGACTATTTGCTGCCTCCGCCTCCCAGCTGCTCTTCCCTCCCACCTCCCCATATATGCCAGCCGCTGTGCGGCCATGCTGCTGGCGCGCAGAAGGCATGCCGAAGGGGATCCCGTCTGCGCCCGTCCGTGCCTGGACCGCGCCTGGACCGCGCCCAGTGCCAGAACGCCTGGCGCCCGCACCCGCCATGACGACCACAGCCAATAAGACGCCAGCACTCTGCACACTCTCAACTCCGGACCGAGCCACACCTGCTTCAAGGCCACCCCCAAAAGCACACAGGCCCCTTCACCTGCCGGAACTGCAGCTACACCAGCCTCAGGGCCAATGAAACACCCACCAAAAAAAAACCAACCACCTCCAATGCATACTACTGAACACCCGCTCTGCACGCAAGCATGCCGTGGAGCTCTGGAACCTGCTTGACACAACATCTCCGGACATTGTCCTCCTGACAGAGACCTGGTTGAACGACTCCTCCACACTCGACATCGCTATGGCCATCCCAGATGGCTCCAAGATCACCCGCAGAGACCGCACCAACAGAGTCGGAGGAGGAATCGCCATTGTCCACAAGTACAACATCAGGGTCTCGACTAGCACCGACGACGCGCTCAGCACTGCCGAACACATGCATTTCCGGATCCACACAGACCGTAATTCCACCCTCAGAGGCACACTCATCTACCAACCCCCGGATCCCGCCCCCAGTTCAGCAACTCCATAGCCGAATTGATCAGCATGCATGCCTTGACCACCACTGACTACATCCTCCTCGGTGTCCTGAACTTTCACCTTGAGAACAACAACAACAACAACAACTTCACAACCCTGATCGATAACCTTGCCAACCTCAGACTGAAGCAAGTCGTCACAGCGCCCACCCACTCCGCCAGCCACACGCTCGACCCAGTCTTCTCCTTAAGCCCGTACGTCGCCATCACCCACACCACCGAACTCCTCTGGACTGACCACCGCTGCATCCACTTCGCCTTCCAGAAAAA
The DNA here is from genome assembly GCF_964261635.1 of Lissotriton helveticus. Taxonomy (NCBI): domain Eukaryota; kingdom Metazoa; phylum Chordata; class Amphibia; order Caudata; family Salamandridae; genus Lissotriton; species Lissotriton helveticus. Next base: position 1,961,753,223 of record NC_136068.1, on the reverse strand, counting down.
CACCACATACCACCGCACCCAACAGATCCCCCACCGCTGCTGGAGAAAAATCACCGAAGACCAACTACACGCAAACCTGACTCTCAGCCAACCCACCGAATCCTCTGTCGTAAATTGGCAGCGATTAAGTTAGCATTCGCTGAAGCTATGAGAGTTACCGTTGTTATGTTGACCGTTTTTTGAAGGCCATTTTGTATTTACGGCCTCCATTTTAAGTGTTTATATTACCTCATGGTTACCATGCTCTTTGTCCTACCTCCTCGCCAGTTGACCGTATGGTCTTCCCAGCAACAGGCTATCTTTAGCTCGTGGTCACGGTTCGCGCATGCGCAATCAAACCACATCTGTTATTAATCGATCACTGTTGAGAGATGTTTCCCCAAACTGGTCCAAAAATGTCCTTATGTGGACATGAAATCGTCTTATGTGTGTACCGCCTACTTTTCAAACCCTTGCATGGGTATAAAAGGACCATGTGCCTTCTGTTCGGTGTGATACTTCTTGCATTACCGAAGGGTGTTGTTTGAATGTACCACCACCCCATGGGGTCTTAATAAACTTGTCTTTTGTATTCCAGTTTACATGCCAACTCCTATTCTAAGGTATCAAGAGTTATTTGCGGTGTACTTAGGCTCATTAAAACTCAATACCACAAATTGGCGACCGAATAGGGACTAATCGGCGACTCGGATGCCCGAAGGACTGGTCGTGACTAAGGATTGGAAACTCGCCCTGGACGCGATCGCTGCCAGAAGAGACCCGAGTCCTGGCATCAATGGCGTTTTCCCTTTCTTTCCGATCTGACCTTCCAGGCATCGCCGGTCCTCGACTGAGATCTTGATTGTTGGGTTGCCGTGCAGTGACCGTTTGGTCGATTCGGGAACTTGGCAGTTGGAATTTGGACGGTTGAACCGATTGGTAAGCTTTTGATTGGTAAGGTAGTCTACTGACACTTACTGTGATTTTTTTAATTTGTATACGTTAGCTAACATTTGGACCTATGTTTTGAATCATATGTGGAGTGCACCTCACATAGACAGGTAATGTGGAGATATTTCTCTGATCTTATATTTGTTTGAATGGCACAACGTAGGTGAAATACTTTAAGTGCTACTTTACGTATATTATTGCATATTCTGCAATATTTTCGACATGCCTGTTCGCAGCACACTTCGAAGGATGTGTTGCTTTTGTAATGGTACCAGTTTACGATTAGATGAATTACCGACGGCCCCCCCAGAGGGGACACCTAATAGGGAAATGTACGTTAAATTTGGACTTCCTCCCATAATGTATAGTACGTTATGGCCTCGCTACACAAGTAAGGATCCTGAGTTACGCTGGCCAATGCATGGGTCATTTGATTTACGAAAGGTTCAGTATGTGGAGCAGTGTTTGTTTCAGCGTAGGTCTAGACAAGATATCTTTGATTGTGTGCGTATGTGGGGGAAAGCGGTACGTGAGCGAATGAAGAGTGAGCAGGCCTTGGCTGAAAAAGAGGAACGGAAGGCTGCCCATGTCAAAGCTTTACAGCAGCAGGATAAGGAAATAAAGGAGCAAAAAGAAAGGGAGCGTAATTTACAGTTCAATGGTCAATTCCCTATTCAACGCCCTCTTTATCCTGTCCTTAATAATCTACCCGATGATTTTTCATTATTAGATCGTTCTCCACCACCGTATGCAAGGCCTTCGGCCCCGGATGCGGGCGACGAAGGATTCTCTGATGATCGGGACAAAGCGCGGGGAACTCGCTCCATGCTTCCTGCCCCCCCGTACTTCCGATTTACGATCTCTTGCTCGTAAAATCAGCCTTAATATTGTTTCTACTATTGATGACTTAGCAGGTATGAAAGGGTGGTTAGAAAGGGAGCGGTTATATTTTTTGGAACATTTGGCTGAAGAAATTATCAAACGATTTAGGAAATATTCATTTGTGTTTGAACCTAAAGATGTAGCAGATGATTGTCAGAGATTGCGTAATGCTGTTTTTGTTCTCGCAGAGACAGATGATTTTCTTCACCGTCTCGTAGTGTAGTTCCTATATTCCCAATAGGCTCTTTGCATTGGAATAACATAAACAATAGTTTAGACGTAAGACTGAGGTCGACTAGGTCTCTATTGAATATGTTAGACTTAATTATGAATGCCAGTTAGCTCAGAGGTCACTAGAAACTTTATCGAGTACACAAGAAGGGATTAGTTTCTGACAACCGCATAAACATGACAACTTTGCTCCCCTAGAACAAGGAGTATATCTCCAGAGTCGCAGAAACAATAGTCAGCTATTTCACTCAGTCAATCGTGCATGCTTAGTTTCACCAGGAGTGCAGAGAAATAGAGAGATGGGCGTTTTCAATAAAAGTGGTTATTTATTGAGCAGTCTTCTTTCTCATGCAAGAGAAGTGAATTGCCACAAATTGCAATACTTGACATTAAGTAAAGTGCGTACAGTAAAAGGAGTATTATAAAGTAATACTGTAAAATCATTTATATGGTTTCTAAGCCATAAGACACTTAAAACGGATAAAATACATACAATGATAAAAGTTGACTAAACGCACTCAACTGGTGCTTCTAAAATACGGCTACTCCGGTGTACCTAACCTAAGCATAGTACGCGGGAAGGTGTAAGTGAGATGTAGTTTGAGTTAAGATAGTTTTTGCCAAGAATCTGAATCAAGAATTCTCTAAGGGTCTAATCAGCTCCGTACCTTAGTTATAGAATGAAGGAGGTCTTGTATCGTTCTCTCAGGACTCGATCTCCCAGCAACCCGCGAGGGTGACAGGGAAACACTGGAGCTGGATTTCTCGGCAGGAGAAAAGACAGCGTCTCTCTTAGTGCGTCAATGGGAAGCTCGGCTTCCTTCGGCACTCGCTTCAGCAGGGCGTCGGGCAAGTAGATAGCCGATCTGCTCCATACTACCATGTCTTTTGCTAGGGCAGATGCTGGTATTTTTATACCTGGAAGGTGCCGAGTTTGACGTAAGTTTGGACATAAGACGTCACTAAGAACTTGCAGTTCTTTCAGGACTCCAGGAGTTCTAGGACAAATCAATACAGATGCAGCGGGGAATCCCGGGCTGCTGGAGGCTTGGTTTGTTTAAGAACGCGTTGTACTTTCTAGGAGTCTATGGGAGTAGCCTTGCCGTATTTGGACTACATTGGTTATGACTTAATATGGGTATGATTCTTATGCCTTTATAAGGATATGATTTGATATAACCACATGAGGGCATAAATCGGGAATATTAAAATAGGGTCCTAGATACGTTTACAACAGTCTGATCAAAGTACGACACTCCGCAACATGACTGTGTGAGGAGAAAAGGGCAGCGGATCCGGCTGCGCTTCAGTCGCCAATCGTAGAAAAGGAAGCAGCTATCTTCGGATCAGATAAGGGTCACGTAATCCATGCAAAACCCATGCGGGAAGCCGCACCTTTGTATGTCCCTCCTAAAGGTCAAGGTACAGATGATAATAAACTGTCTGCCAATGCAAAGGGTTATTTCATTTATAATTGGGTTTACACTTCTTGGAATAGAGCGGATGTTATGGCCGTTAAAAATGCATTGCCGGATCCGCGGAAAAACCCAGCGGCTTTCTATGAAGAAGTAGAGGGGGCTATTAGTTCCTGTGTTATGACGTTAGCTAATATTGATTTATTTTTTGGGTTAATATTACCCCCTGTTATGTGGAGGACTATTCGTAAAACTAATGATCGGGCAAATTTGGGGGCAGAATGGAATGATTTGGAACAAGCGGATAGAGATAGGGAGCCTGCACGTAAACCGTGTAGACTAATTTTAAAACATCCGGTAGCTATTTTGAATAAGTTAAAAGTGCTTATCCCACATAAAAAAATTGATTGGACTGTGTAAGCCTCGTGTAAGCAGAAGGCAGACGAGTCAGTGTCGAATTTCTTTACGCGCTTCGAGGAAGCTTTCAGTGACTTTAGTGGTCAATCGTTAACAGATGATACAGGTAGGCATCTGTTTGTCGACAAATATGTAGCGAACCTCTTACGAGAAATTGCTAAACGATTGAAAACTAGTGAAAGTTTGTGGACCACTTCGACTCCCGCTTCTCTTTTAACAATGGCTCAGTATTATGAGATTGAGTTAATCACAAAGGGGAGAGTAGAGGTATGACTGATAGAATCAACCTCCAGTGTCAATGTTTACAAACAATATGATTCTATAAAAACAATAAAGTTGTATTTGATTTTCAATTTTAATGTGTGGTGAAAAAAGTGTGTATATCTGATCATTGTGATTGACAAGGGAAAGCACTAAGTGTTTTAAAATACCCCTCACACACTATGAATCCCATAATGTCATGCTTCATCATTGGGGTCTTCCCATCCCTCTACGGGGCGGGGCGTGCTGCAACCTACGGACTACGCGGGAGCACTTGTTGTTGTGACGATAGGCTATGTGTGGTTAAGGAGGGGGGGTTAAAGTGAAATAAAATAAAAAAATTCCTGGCTAGTGGAAAAAATAATTTATTTGCTTCCCTAGCTGAAAATATTAAAAAAGGGGTTGTGGTAAGGTTACTTATTATGCCTTACTTGGTCAACATGTTTCATAAGCAGACCCCCTCTGCTTATTCATCAGGACCTATGTTGATCCTTACTACACTCCAAAAAACTAAATAAAGGATAATATGCCTACTTTCCTGAATAAATAGCAAAAATCAGTGGGCCCTTCTTCAAAAAATGTCCCAGTCTGGTCTATTTTTCAATTAGTTATCGTGCCCCATGAGCGTGGCATCTGAGGTGGTCGTTAACACAGTCGAAATCCGCTGGAATCAATCCTCCGTTGTGCCTCACTGCCGCTCCATGGGAGGCAGGAGTTGGTGGCCAAAGAAAATGACGATAAAAAGACCAAAGATCTGGAAACAAAAGTTAAGATGGCTCACGTTTATGCCACGCCTGCTAGAGGAAATGATAGAGGCAGACGAGGGTCTTATGGCCCATCTTATTCTCGTCCTGGTCTATCCGTAGATCAGTGTGCGTACTGCAAACAGTTTGGGCATTGAATTTTCGGATTGTCCAGTGTTGCGTGCCCAGCAAAATCAATGTTGCCGAGGCAAAGCTAGAAACAGAAACGGATATTCAGGCCCTAGAGGGAGTACGGATGATCGTGCTAGGTTTGAATCCAGTGGGCGTAGACAAGATGGGTACAATACCTTTGATAGGCAAAACCAGTACCAAATATCTGATTGTGGTTCTCCTGAATTTCAAGTAGCTGCTTATGCATAGAATTGCCTAGGATGGGGTATGAAATCGGTTGAAGTTCCAGTAGATCAGAGGGGTCCGTATATTACAGTACATGTTTTGGGTTCTACTGATTGGTTTCTGGTTGATACAGGAGCTACTCATAGTGCCTTGTCTAAACAATTGGTTCCGAGTGCTCCCCTGTCTGCCACAACGATTACATCGATAGGGTTCGATGGAACACCTTCCCTTAGCCCATTGTCACAACCACTTCCATTCCACATTGATAAGTTTACAGCTCCCTGTCCATTTTTGTTGTCTCCGAACACACCAGACAATATTGTGGGCCTTGATATGTTAAAACACTTCAGAGCTACGATACGCTGCTCTTCCGAAGGGGTGCGCATAATACTTTCTTTATTTGCCGGAATAAAGGCTACCACCGACTTCCAATGGGATGGTCAGGGATATGTTATGTACCGTTTATACTGCCCCCTGTGTTTAACCCCTTTAGAGCTTGTAAATAAACCTCCCCAGTGCTGCGCTGTCCATTGGAACTAGTGCTGAATGGACGTCCAACGGTCGTGCGCAGCACTGGGGAGGTAGTGGCCGTGACGACCGTTGGCCGACGGCAGCAATTAAGGGGTTAAAGCACCTGAAATGTACCATAAACATGTTGTATTATATCATGAATTAATTGTAAATAGAGTTAAGAGAATAGACAATGTGGACCAAACCGACACCTCACTACAACAATATGTCGATTTTAATTTAGGCCTGTTTGCTTTTGTAGGTGCTGCCTTGAATAGTAGGAAAAGTGTTTCATTCCCCCTCCTCCTCTTTCTTTTGTTGTTGCATTTTCTTATTGTTTTTTACTCTCTCATTTGTATGCACTACGAAGCAATGTTATGTGATATTCCACATTCATATGATTTTCTTGTCATATTTTTCTTATCAATAACCTTTCTTTGACAGTTCAGTTACATCCATGATGTTAATCATATCCCTTCTACTTAGCAGCTGGATTTCAGCCTGCATTATGACGACGGTACCTTTGTATTTTAGGATTTGCTCTGAACTTGGTTCAACCACATCATTGTTAATTGTAACTCCTGGGTAGTTAGCCCGTATGTGCGATAAGATTTGTAGGTCGATTTCACCTAAGAAGAGAATGAAACATCAACTATGAGGAGGACGTAGAATCATTTAGTAACATTTCTCAATAAGAACATCCAAAATATTCACGTACTGGTGATAATTCATACTTACATTATATTATTTACAAAGTATTTTTACTACAACATGACAAGGCTCACGGATAACTGTAGGTAAATGGGACAAATAATATCTAATACTCAGCGACGGTGTGCATATAATGATTATTGGCAAGCAATGGGACAGCAAAGGTGCCCAAGAACTTTAAAAAAAAAAGAATATATCCCCTATGCACTTCTTCTGCAGTAAACGCCTTGAGTGGGGTCAAATATACTCTTCCATCTCCAGTCTACATACAGTAGGGAAGGTGCTGGAATAGTAAATCATACTATTCCTTAGGTTAGAGCGCCATCCAGCGCAAGTCATTGTAATGACGTGCGTTGTAATACCTGCATTGTAAAGGTAAACACTGCGATGTAACTGAGGTTTCCCACAGGCCTTACACAGGCATTACACAACAGAGCGACTACTCTGGAGATGACATATCTACTGCATGAAGTGTCATCTAAAAGAGCTCCCCATGGGTTAAACTGATCTTACAGATGTTCGCTCCAGACACTAATACTCTCCCCGAAGTCCACGCAGATCTTACGTATCATCGATTTTCAAACACCAAATGATAGCTAAGGTCTCGCAAAGCAGACAGGTTGAGGTTTCACACAGTGGATGTATCCTTCAAATGATCCCAAAATACATGAGACGCATTGGCAAAGCCAACTGGTCACAGCTTTAAAACCTATTGGCTTTGCCAACAGCTTCCGTCATGAAGCGCTGCATCCCCTATGATGTGCCTCATGGGTAAAGAATTGATTTTTAAAACTTTTGATCAATTTCTTGCTGTGCTTGCCTACAAAATGATGCAACATCTGTAATTGGTAATTAAAAAGAAAACAAACCATGCAAAGGGGTTCTATTTTTTAAGTGGGGGTGCAACGTGGGGGCACGGATGAGGGGTGTAAGCCCCACAGGTGCATAGCTGGAGTTTTAAAAGTAGTTGGGAGGACGTTACTTGGGCGCGCACACAACACGGGGAGGGGTGAGTGGGGAGCAGAAGTAACATGGGGTGGGGGTAGTGGGAATCAACATGAGACAGCAGGTGGGCGGGTCCAATGCGGAGGGAATGGGGGGAGATCAAAAGGGTGACAGACTGCAATGTGGAGCTGGTGGGAGAAAGCGAACAGGCAACAGAGGAGAGTTGAGGAGGAGGACACTTGAAAGAAAGAGAAACAAAGCGCACAGTGGGGAGGGGAGAAGCACATGAGAGAGAAAGGGGAAAAAGACATGCCCTCTCCTAGCGTGCTTAAACAAAAGCAAAAGTATAGCCTGAAAAAAGTGAACAGTAGAAGGACATAGTAATACATCTATGCTCCAGGGATGAGAAACACATGGAAAGAAAGGAAAGCTGACAGAGCTAATGAATAAGAAGCAAGAAAATTAGAGTGACAATGAATCCAACCAAGGGTGAGCAATGGTTGAGTTCTAAGCCACTGTAAGATAACAACATGTCTTGCAATAGACAGCGCAAACCAATAAGGCTTTAACAACATAACTGAAGTCAGAGTAGACATATCACCAAGTGTTTGCTGTAAAGGAGTGCTGTCCGAGTTAACAAAGAGGGTTTGGGCTGTGGCAATGTAGCTATCTTCTAGTCTACATTGAATTTATAACTGCAGGCCACAGATGATCCTGTACAGGCCACAGATAGCAGACCTACCTCAAATACCCAGGCTATGGGCAGCAGAATCAGTTCTGAAGTTACCCAGTCAGTACAGAGTTATACCTAGGATAGCATAGTTACACCACTTGCAATGCAGACTGGTTTGCTATGGCTTAATGCAGCAGAACAGTCATTCAGAAGACACAGCAGCCACAGGTGCATCCTTCCCGCGTCTCAGCTATCCCTGAGGTTACCAAGGTTTGCAAGTTGTTCGTTGTATGCAGCAGAGCTATCCTTCATGTTGCCGACCTTTTACAGACATTAAATGTTAGGATTTTATAACTTAAGTTTTGTAAACAACACATGCGCAGGCCTCACAAAGAAAAGATATCCCTCGAGTAGCATATTTCAATCTGAAGTCTACAGAGTCTTTTTAACTCACCAACTGAGGTCTGACATTTTAGTGACAAGATAAATAGTAGTCGAGTCTCGACTCTATGCGAATAGATGGTGGGCAAGCAAGAGAAAGCTGTACAATCTGTCCTTTCTCTTAAAGCCAGATTCCATCATAATCCCAGACAGGAATGCCCTGACTTAGAGTCAGATGGGAACAAAAATTCTTCTGAATTAAGGCAGAGGTGGCAAATCTTCTTTTGTAGTGTAGTTCCTATATTGCCAATCGGCTCTGCGTATTGGAATAACATATCCTATAGATTTGACATAGGACTTATGTCTACTAGGTCTCTATCGAATATATTAGACTTAATTGTGAGTGCCATGTAGCTCAGAGGTCTCTAGTAACTTTCTCGAATAAACAAGAAGGGATTAGTTTCTGACAACCGCATAAACATGACAACTTTGTTTCCCCAAGAATAAAACTGATCTTCAGAGTCCTGGAAACAATAGATAGATATTTTACTCAGTCAATCGTGCATGCTTCGTTTCACCAGAGGTGCAGAGATATAGAGAGACGGGCGTTTTCAATAAAAGGGTTCATTGAACAGTCTTCTTTCTTAAGCAAGTAAAATGAACTGCTACAATCGTAATACAGGCTGCAAAGTATAATGCATACAGTAAGAAGAGTATTATAAAATAATACTGTAAAAGCACTGTATGGTTTCTAAGCCATATATATATAAATACATACATAAATAACAGAGCTAAAAGTACTCAACTGGTGCTTCTAAAATACGCCTACCCCAATGTACCTAACCTAAGTCTAGTACGAGAGAAGAAGCAAGTGAGGTGTAGCATAGGTTTAGTTTTCTTTGCCAAGAATCTAACCAATATTTCTCTTAGGGTCTAATCAGCTCCGTACCTTGTTTTAGAATGAAGGAGGTCTGGTATCTCTGTCTCTGTCTCGGGACTCAGTCAGTCAGTCAGTAAGAAAACTTTATTTGGTTAATTACAACCTTAAAAGTATACCCTATACATAAAATTACTGTTAAAACTTAAACATTCCTTCGTACTAGATACAAAAATACCCCTAAGGGTAATTAAGTCAGTTAATTTCCATCACCATCAAATCAATTCCAAGATCATATTATAACATGGCATATGTACTTCCCAAAAAATAGTACATTCCTTCATACTAGAAACAAGAGTCCCCCTGCGAGTGATTAAGTCAGGTAATTTCCATCAGCATCAAATCAATTCTAAAGGTTCCAAATCATAACGTTAACCTTTACATGTACAGGCTCATCCTCCCCCATGAGCGCCGCATAAGATATTTACTCTGTACACTTTAGGAACAACTTGACTTTACACAACAATTTCCCCATAGCACAAGCAATATCTAGATACAACATTTCAGCTATAAAGCTAGCAGCTTGCATCCTATTTGTGATCCTGTGTTTTTTAAATATCGGGCATAAAATCTCTTTTCGTAAATCTAAAAACATCATACAGTCTAGTACAATATGTACAATATCGCAATGGGTACCCAACGCGCAAGTACAGGTTCCATTATTATTCAACATAAAATTTTTGGCTTCCTTGTTCCCATAGCAGGGGTTTATCCCCATTGGCACTTTTAGGACCTCACGTCTTAGGTGGTAGCTTGCCAATCTGTCTAAGTAGGGGTACTGTTGGTTAAGTTCCCAGGCCAGGGTCATATGCGACACCGAAACTTTCTGCGAGAGATACTCTCTATCATATGTGCAGGACGTCTCAGCTCCCAGTGACCTCAGTTCCTTCTTAGCTATACCTGGATGACCCAGTTCCGGGCATAGTTTTAAACCCAACACACCATAGGCTTCACTTAGTGCGGCTCTTGTTTCTTTCGCCCAGGTCAGTTTCACTTTTACACCACTGTGAAATTTTTAAGTGCTCTCCAGACCCTAGGCGCTGCCAAAAGCGGATTAGTGCCATACAGGCAGTTACTGCCCAGGAGGTAATTCCCAGCTCCAGTCTTGCAGCCTGTACCATAGAGGATTTAGGCAAAGAGAACAGGTTTTTAAAAATATTTCCCTCCTCTTTATCCCACCCTTTTTCCCACTTAAATAGAGCACTTCTGCCCCATACAGGAATTCGGGGGGACCATTGCTAGGTAGGCTTTTATGACCGGCCTATCTGAGTTTTCTCCGTACACACTATTGAATCTTTTTAGCCCCTTCACAGAGGCAGATGCCCTCATTTTAAGAGCCTCCAGATGGGTATACCATTTAAGGTTGCTCATAAACCAGATTCCTAGGTATCTGTATTCGTTCACCCTCTCGAGTGGCTTTGTACCCAGACACCACAGGAAGCTAGTTTTACTCCTACCGAAGCATAAAATTTTAGTTTTATCCATGTTCACTGTTAACTTTTTATTCCGACAGTATTCGTTGAACATGTTTAATTTCCTCTGGAGGCCTATCTGTGTCAGGTCCATAATCACTAAATCATCCGCGTATAATAGGCAGGAAACATGATTACCTCCCAATTTTGGACTTGCCCCTTTAACCTCACTTAGTTTTGCTGGTAGGTCGGCCAAAAACAGAGAAAAAAGCAGTGGGGCGAGTACGCACCCCTGCCTCAAGCCATTTCCAATCTGGATCTTCCCAGACAATCCACCCTCCTCGTCCAAGATTATCTGGGCCCAGTTTTCTGTGTGTAAGGCTTTTATGATGGCCAAAAGGTCTCCGTGTAGGTTGTATCCTTCCAAGGTTGCCCATAACTGCTCCCTGCCCACAAGATCGAAAGCTGCGCGGAAGTCCACAAAACAGCAGAATAAATTCCCCTCTGTTCTATTGACTTCCGCGCGATGGCCCAGAGAGCAAAACAGTGGTCCACCATCGAATGCCCTTCTTTGACCCACCCTGTTCTGGGGGTACTAACTGGTTATCCTCTGCCCAATCCTTTAGCAGGCCTAGGATTACTTTGGAGAGTAACTTTTCCCCAATATCGAGGAGATTTATTAGGCGGTAATTTTTTGGGGAATTTACATCGCCTTTTTTGTGAATTGGTCTTATGATTGCCCCTTTCCAACTTTCTGGCATGATGCCCGTCTTTAATATCCCCTGAAACATATTTGAAAAAAACTCAGCCCACCAGTCTGAGTTAGTTTTTATGATAATTGCTGGTAAATTGTCTGGTCCGGCCGCTCGGGTTAGGTTTAAGGCAGCTATCACATTCCTAATGTTTCCTGAGGTGAAATGCACTAGTATATCATCCCTCACTCCTGGCCAGCTTGATGATATTATTTCCCCTTTGCTCGGCCATTTACCATATATTTCCTCTAGATAGGCCACCCACTTGACCTCTGGGACGGAGCACAGCATGGATCCCGCAACCTCCCCAGTGCATTCCTTAATCAGTTTCCAGAATCCTTTAACATTTTTTTCTTCAATAGTCTCGAGTAAGCTCACCCAACATTTTCCTTAAATAACCTTTTTTTTTATCTCTAATGGTCGCTTTATATTTTAACCTTAGGTTTTTTAGTTCTGATGATGAAATATCATTATAATTACCCCTAAGGCCTCTTTCGTGTTTCCTGATAACAGCCTTTAAATACCGACATTCTTCATCAAACCAAGGATTATTGATTGAGGGAGCCCTAGCTCTACTTTTTTGCTCATACTTTCCCTGTTTGGTTTTTATCCTAAGGCATTCCACCAGTTGACTTATTGGATCTTCATACCAGGATAAAGCCTCCCCTGGTAGGGGTTTTTCTAGCCCAACTAATAATTGGAGAGCTCTCAGTTTCTTTAGAAATTCCTCACTAATCCGGGTTGTAAGCCGCTTTGGGTAATCAACATCAATTTGTAGCACCCTCTGTCTCGGCGGGTCCCCGAATATCTGTAATTCCATCAGCAGTGGGAAATGATCACTACCCTCTACCCCAAGTACTTCAAAGTGGTTTATTAAGTAAAAGCACCAAGCCTGAATAAATACATAATCTATGGGGCACAACTGCTGCCCTATCTTAAAGGTACGTTTAGCGGGTCGATCCGTTTCTTTCCTTCCGTTAACACAGATCAGGCCCATAGCTCCCAACAGCTGCCCGAGCTTTACATCTTGGGTAGAGCTATCACTGTAAGAGAATTTCGCAAATTCTATGTTATAGGCTCTTAACACATCACTCTGCCATGAGTCAATTTTATGAGGGTTTAATCTATGATTGAAGTCGCCCAATATTAAGAGCACATCTTTAGGATATATGTCATATAATCCTTCCAAATCCTTCTTTAAGCAGTCCAGCTCCATGTTATACTCCTTTAATTTCCCTTTCTGTATGTACACATTGATTATGCATAGCCCTCCCCCACCTGCATTACTGTTTGATATCAATACTCTGCTGCCTAATGCCCAATTACATTTAAGTTGGAGTGATTGTATATCTTTTGCTATCCTTGTTGACACAAGGGTCATCAGGCCGCCTGATGGCCTACCTACTTGATTCTTTTTTGCAGGCCTTACATGATGTGCGAAGCCTTCGGTAACTGGGGTTTCGTCGCACAGCCAAGTCTCCTGGAAACATGCAATGTCAGACTTCCCAAGGATATTTTTAAAACCTTCTTCTAACACTATTCTTTTATATCCGTTTACGTTCCAGGACAGAATAGATAGGTTGTTCGACGACCCAGTTTCCTAGTCATTGCTGCTCAGATTCCCCTCTTCCTCATGGCCCATATATGCCAGTTCTCTGTATCTATTTCCCATCAGAAGATCAACATCGTCCCAGTCTAAATTATTTGGGATTATCGTAATTTCAAGGGCATCCTGTGAGAAGTTGGCCTGGTATATGATGCTCACTAGTTCTAGTGATCACCTTGTACCATGCCAAGCAACCCTTATGGTGCAGGTTGTAAAGTCAACCTTATAGACAAGCTATCCTAGGGGTAGCATGGACTAAGCAGTCTTAGGCTAAACTCTGTAAAGGCATGTGAAGCAAGCTGTTTTACCATACACAATCCCTTGAATACCAAATGAAAGGACACCACACAGATATATATTGAAAATATATATAGATTTATTACTACAAGTAACCCTGATACTCTTTATGAGCACAGAAGCAAATGCATTAAAACAAAACACAGTTTAAATACACAAAAGTTGCACAATTATGGATGAGCCCTAGGAGCCACCTAAACCATATACTAAAATAGTGGTATAAGAACCACTATGGGGAAAGTGAAGAGGCCTAGGGCCTGGGGAATCGCTGGAGCTGTTCGGGACTAGCAGTGAAGAAGTCGGGAAAGGCCCGCGGGACTCAGGTGCAGTGCGGAAAGTGCACGCTTTACCAATGCAATGTCAATGGTGCGTAAAAGTTACAAAGTTAGTTAAAAAGGAACCTTCCGAGTAACCTAGAAGGATGAAACTTTAGACACAGACACTAGAGGTGTGTACCAGTGTGGGAACACCGGCGGAGCTGAGTTACCTCACCCACAGGAAGCGGGTGCACAGGGTCGAAGTAGTGTCGGGTTTCGTCACGCAGGTCGATGGTGCTTGGAGCTGCAGATGCTGCAGGCGGCTCGATGTGGAGAGTTCCGGTGGATCCAAGGGTGGATCTGAAGAGGTGAAGACCTGAAAGCAGAGGGGACAATGTTCAAAGTCACTAGCCAGTGACTACCGTGGAACCAGATTGGAACCAGGCGATGTCGGGTGCAAACAGGCGTCGAGGTGTAGCTTCTTTCTGCAGCCACGTGGACACGAGGGGTCGAAGACGTCCAGGAGTCGGTCACAAGCTGTCCCACGCAGGCTTCTCGCTGTTGGCGGTGTCGGCAACTTGATTGGAGCAAACAAGCTTTGGCTAATGCAAGCCACGCAGGAATCGAAAAAGGCTTGTTACTCGGACCAGCAAGGTCAGAGCAGGTGCTCCTTTTTACAGGAGTGAGGGCAAGTCTAGAGCAACCAGACTCGCAGTGTAAGTTGAAGGTTTTGTCGCCAAGATGGCCGCTAGCCACGTGGCAAGTGGACGGGATGGCACGTCGAGTGGCACAGTGCAAAAGGGCCCCACACAGATCGTGGAGATGCTGGGGGGCTGATCTTCGGTGCAAGGGTTGCTCGAGATTGGGGCTTCTCAAACCCCAAAGCACAGCGTCGAGGGTGCCTCTGATGCTGCGCAGTCAGCGTTTCGGGGGTCTTCCAAGAGGTCCGGTCCAACGTCTCTCGATGCCTCCACGGATCCCTTCTTTGCAGGGACTGTGGATCGGGCTGTGAGAAGTCTGGGAGTCTGGGTCTTGTCAGGCTCTGGGCTCGGGCTCCGGCGGGAGGCGGCGGCAAAGCAGACATCGAGTTGCTGGTTGGTGCCTGTGTTCACAGGGTGGTCACTCCTTGGCCACAAGGGAGATTCTCTTCCGTCTTCTGTGCAGCAGAATGTCGAAGTCCAGTCTTCTTCTGTATTTCAAGTTGATTCAGGATGATCTGAAGTCTCAGGACACAGCTCCCACTCTTATTCGAATCTGGGGGGCCGGATCACCTACTAGGTCCCTCCTCTGGGTGGAACCAGGAAGGGGAGTGGTTACACCCCCTTTCCTTTGTCCAGTTTCGCGCCAGGACTGGGGCAGGAAAGCCCCAGCACCGGTTTGAACTGGCCTATGCACAGGGACACCTTGTGTGCCCCAGGCATGTCTGATTCTATTCAGCCCTGTCCTACCCAATACACAAAATCCTGTCTGGGGTGGTGCTAGCACCTCCCAAGGCAGGAAACCCTTTGTCCAAGCTGCCCTCGCTGGAAGGACTCCCAGCAGCAGGAGGTCAGACTTGTGTCTGTGGTGGCAGCATCCATTTTGTGATGCTAAGGCTCTGTTTAACTTTAACTGGGGTTCAGGCTAGGTACATGTCGTGTCCCTCTAGAAGGGTGGAATGCTACCCCCGTCACCAGAACTGGCGAGGGGGTAGTATTCCAATTCGTATGACACCTTACTCGACATGTTTTGATAAAGTCAAACCAAAGATAGCATTTAACCGCGAGGTTCATAATGCACTTAAGAGTATATGGTATGGCAGTATCATGAAACAGCTAAAGGACATGGTTCCGAAAGCTGCAGACAGGCTCAGCTCATGCCAGAGCACCATCTCACATATTTCCAAGCACTCTGCCTCCAGGATTGATGAGGCCTTCTATAGGAGTGGCTGATAGGGACATATGTGTCCATTTTAGGTTAGGTATAGGCATACTACACCTAAGTAAGGGGTGGTTACACCGACTTACCCCAGCTGAGTGATCAGCCAGTTGTGTCAAAATATGGAGGCCAGGCCAGGGGTGGCACAATACATGCTGCAGCCCCTGGTAGGCCTTGGAAGCACCTATGCCCTGGGTACCTGGGTACACTGTTACAGGGGCCAATAAGGTGAGCCAATTCCAATTGTGTATGTACCTAAGGTACATTGAGTCCATTTTAAGGAGAGGGCAATTAGCCTGGGGCCCTGAATAGCAGGATCCCAGGCCAACTAAAGTCAAAAACCAGCTAAACACCAGGCAAAAAGTTTAGGGGTAACCATAGTCAGATATCCACCTTCCTACACATCCTTAGTACCCCAACCAGATGTAATCATTTTTATTTGCCGTTCTCCTAGCCCCGCATGGTTCCTGAGGAATGGTTTCCCTTGATTCACCATCATCCCCACCTCTCTTTTCAATATTCTAATCCCTTCCTTTATCATCTCTGCCTCTGCTTTTTCCATGGCAACTTTTATTAGTGCTGAGTGAAGCAGGACCTTTGTTACTTCGTTTTTTAAACTAGGGCATTTTGGAAACGATGCGAGCAGCTGGGACCGATTTAGGGGCTTTATTTCTTTGCTCTTTCCCCCTCCCCCCCTTTTCCTGCCCTATGGGTTCTACAAATAACCAGGTGTCCAGCATCCTAAATTGCTGTGAGGATTGGGATCTTTCCTTTCTTAATGACATCTTCTCTATCGATAGCCCTGCAGCTAAAGTCAGGTGATTGGTTACTATGCCCTACACATATAGGCGTCCCAATCCCACTTTCCAATTCTCCATTCTCCATTCCTCTGGGGTGTTTCCTCCAAGGGGCCTTGGTATTCTTTACCTTACTTTTCCCTATATCCTTTTTAAAGCCCTCAGAGCTATGGGCTCTTTCTCTGGTGTCTGCAAAGGATAACTTTTTTGTTTCTAATCGCACTAACTTCTCTCGTATCCTTGGGTCTGGGGATGGCCCCTTCCCAGCCTCTTGAACCTCTACCGAGTGGTAAGTACATGGAGCCTTTTTACCCTTTTGCCGTTTCAGGGTATTTTGTTTTATACACCTCCTTTCCCCATGTCTCTTTATAATCATCGGGCAACGGGAGATATATACTGTTGGTTCCTCTTCTTTGGGTCTACTCACCCTTTGCACTTCCTCCTCCCTTCCCACTTCATCCTCCTTTACCACTTCCTCCTGTCCTACCCCATCATCCTCCCCATCCTCTTCCAAATCCTCCTGACTTTCCACTGCTCTTACTGGAGTGGGCATTAAGGCTTTAATCTGAGTTAGTTCCCCTTCTATATTCTTAAAATGATTACTATGCATTTTTAGAATTTCATTATTTAACACTGAAACCTCTAGAATGCCCTGTAAGGTTTTCTGGAGCATTAGCATCACCTCGAGCATAGATAGACTAGATGATCCTGTCCCCTCCAAACTATGTACGGTAATGCCTGGAGAGTCAGTACGAGCAGCATAGAGGTTTTCTCCTATTATATCAACATGCGGGCTGTAATCCCTCTGGGCCGAACCACCCTCACCCGAGATAGTGCTCTGACTCTCCCTTCCTTCTCCCTCCACATCTACCTCTTTTTCCTGGATTATTAATGACTGAAATAACCGTGGGGAAGATGACAAGCGGGGTTCCAGCTGTATTTCAGCAATGTCAAAATCAGTCTGATCTAGGGATTCCACCCTTTTAGCTGCCTGGTCCTCGATGATAAGCAGCGGGTCAACCACATTTGGCTCCTTTTCTGGCGTTTCCTTCACTTTAAAGTGTTTACCTAGGAAGTCCTTGATAGATTTTGAGACTTCCGATCCGCCTTTTACGCCTGCTTTCTTTGGGGACTCCCCCACCTTCTTTGAGCTTTGTCCTTGGGGAGGGGTGGTTCCTCTCGCTGGTGTTTTACTGACGACGGGTATTGCCTCATCCCTGTTAGTCTTTTCCACACTTCTTGATGTTTCAGTCAGGTCCTCTGCCCCAGGGCTTTTATACCCTGTTTTCTTGGGGTTTTTTGGGACCTTGCGTGGATTGTTTTTCCCCAAAGCCGTCCCTTTCGACCCCCTTTACTCCTTTCTTCCGGGGTACAACAACTTTTCGGGAGTTGTCCTTCTTTAACTTACTTTTCTATTCCCCAGAGCTCCTGGTGCACAGCCACCCCCTATTCCTAGTACCCTCGACGTAGCTCCTCTTAACGTTTCTTGAGTTAGGGAAGATTTCACTTACCTCTGTTCTGTGGGCCCACGCTCTCACCTCCACCACTGCACAGCAATTTTCTCTAGGTACTGCCTCTTGGCCTATGTACACGGCCACACAAGGATATACCCCATTGGACTTGCCACAGAATTGGCTATCCTCGATGCCTTCACTTGATTAGACTTTTAGGAGTGCCTGCCCAGGGCCGCTTCAGCTGCGGGCTGCAGGCCGGCTTAAGAATACTAAATACATCTGCCCCCAGCCTCGTAATTTACAGCTCGCTGTGGGTTTAAGAGTGCCGGCCACCAAGTTCACCGTGTGCGGCTCACCCGCCCGTTCCGCGCCCGCTATTACATCCGTACTTCATGCGGTTTCAGTTCCCGGTGCGGTTCCTTCAAAGCTCCGCGATTCAGCGTTTGCGTCTGTGTTTTACTCGTTCACCTCGTTCTCCCGGGCAGACGATTGCCTCCTGTGGCGTTGCAGCGTTATGGAATCCGGATGTCCGTACGCCGAGAGGAGAGCAGTGGGAGGATCCCTGAGAGCAGGAATCAGCGAGTAACCACACAGAACAGAAGGCCAAAGCCTGTCTCGGGACTCGATTTTCCCAATACCCCGCGAGGGGAGCTTGGAAACACTGGAGCTGGATTCTCAGTGAGAGAAAGGACAGCTTCTCTGCATCAGTTGGAGGGTTGGCATCCTTCGGCACTTGCTGAAGCGAGCTGCGTCGGGCAAGTAGATAGTAGAGCTGCTCTGAACCACCGTATGTTTGCTATGGCAAGTGTGGGCATATTTATACCTTGAAGGTGCTTAGTTTGCCTTAAAGTCAGACATAATAACGTCATCAAAGAATCCCAAGGGAATGGTAGTTCTTCTATCAATATTCAAGTAAGGGGATGTCCCTGACTGGTGAAGCCGAGTTTTCCAAGAATTCGTTGTGGCTTTTTGGAACGAGTGGAAGTAGCCATGCCTGTCTTTGGACTGGATGGGTTATGTCTAAATATGGGTATGATTTCTATGCCTATATAAGGGTAATGTGAATTATACCTATATAAGGGCATGAATCGGTACATTACACTTGAATCCTAAAATGCTACACACCAGGAGGATTCACTATCTGTGAATAATCCTCTCACTGGAATCCATCTGCTATGCCATGCCTTTGGCAGAGGTAAGTCTGGTACAAGCTTCTCTCTTGGTGGGGAGTCCTTGAATGGAGTGTTTACCAATTTTCTCCAGAAATCTGAGAATGTTTTGTCGCCCTCCAGCTCTAAATCAGCCAGATGCTTGATTAAATAAGCCTTCACTGCAGGTGACAGGCTGAGTACAGCCCGTGCGTGAGTCTGGGCGCCGCCTGCTTCTGATTCTTCCCGACCAAGCACTATCATAGCTTCGTGTCCTGAAGGCAGATTGTAAAATAGAAAGTCACATCAGCGCCTTAAATAAACTAGCCTCATGCGTTATCATTTTGACTACACCAGATGGCCCAGTCGACTGCTTTTTAACATTAGCCTCGTATCTTGAAAGCCAATTTACTCATCAGAGGGCTATGTTTCCTGCTATCAGAAGTTAGCTATTTGCTCTTCCAGTTGTTTTTATAACCTACCAGACGACCACGTCGATCGTGTTAAGATATTAGATATTTTATCATCATATCGACAAGAACTCGTTTTTTCTATATTTTCATCAATTTACTGAAAGTGTCTGCTGAATATTACGTGGCAATTTCTGAGGAAGGCGCTGGTTCGCCGAAACGCGCGTCGAATTTAGAATCTATTGTGCAAATTATTGTGTCACTTGTTGTGTATTTTTAATTTTGTGATTCTTTTGTTTTAACAATATTGATCAGATTTAGTCCATATCGTATATGGAAATAAGTCTTTTTTAACAAAACATGTATTTTACAATGTAATTTTGTTAATAAATGAGCAGAACTATTGCTGTTTTTGTGTTGCCTTCTCTAGTTGTCATTGTATATACAAGATCATATAATTGTCTAGGTTGTTATTTCGCAAATATCAAAATCAGAGACACTCACTCATTTTACCAACAAGTGATAAGTGTCACGTGGGTGGCTCTCCTCAAGGAAATTTAAAAAAAGCTTTTGATACAGACCACTCTATCATTTTAGTAATGCACTTGCCTACAAAATGACTCAGCAGCATTTTTTGGTAACTAAACAATTTTTTTTTAAATAAAGCGTCTTCTTTTGAGTGTGAGTAGAAACATGAGGTCTCTCCCTCGCTGCATCTTGAATACCGGAAGAAGCTTAAGAACTGGCTTTTCTAATCCAGCCGCGTGGGACCTGCGAAGCCATCCTTGTTCTGGGGCTCTGGTTCCACTCCTTACACCTTCTCAGTGCCTGGATACCCCCATGGATGACTACACACTCCACGTCACATAACAAACACAACATGATCAGGCTCAGTTCTCCTCACCATCAGCTTCGCAGTGTGTCATATCTTCAACTCATATATTCCAACTTAAAATAGATGATCTTTGTACAGTCAGGGTCACTATTACCTTTATTTCTAATAAGCCTTTGTGTGCTTTAAAAGAACTGCTGTTTGCAAGTCGAATGAGGATTGGAAGTTGAACTCCAATTGCATGAAAATGAAACAAGCCAAGGAGTACTTATTTTACTAACAGATGGGTGTAAACACTGGCAGCTGCACTTTGACTTTTGGAAATGGTGGAATATAGTAAAATTAAAATATGGGTAAGCCTGACTGACATAAGGGGGCCAGGAGTGCAGAAGGGTTCTCCATACTTAAAGGTTTTTAAAAATAGAGGGCACCATTATGCATTTTACTGAAAATTTGAGAAAGAATTTGGTTAAAACACAATAGTTTTATGAAGGCATTCTGAAGGTGAACTAACTTAAATGCCAGATGTGGACATGCCCACCCATTCTGTGTTTAACCAAAGCAGGCCCAGGAATGTAGGATGTATGACAGATGTTCCCTATTTCTAGAAGCCATAACACCATACTTGAGACCAACAGCAATGGCATACCAAAAAGATTTGTAGTGTGAATACTATTTGATGACACGCCTGTTGAAGGTCCCACATATGTGTGCTGTGTAAATGTCAAGCAACTTTGATGGTTCAGATGAAGTGTTGTGACTTTTACACAGCACACATATGTGGGACCTTCAACTGGCGTGTCATCGAATAGTATTCACTATTGATAAGATAATGAGCTTGATAATACACCCTTGTGAATTCCCGTAGAAGCCCATGTTCACACCAGAACCAAATATGTGCCCTTTGCAAGCATTTAACTTGCTTCAGCGATGCCGATAGGGTGGAATATAGTGCAATGCAACTTACAGCACCGCACGTTCTTATTAAGCACTGATCCTATTACCCTAAACTGATCCTATTCTGGGGTGGACAGGTGCCTGGTCAAGCAATGGAGCCTACCACCCCACCATAGAGGTTGCTAGGAACCCAGGTGTTATTCATGATTGTCAGTTCTCTTTTAAAGCCCAGATAGCAACAGTGGTGAAAGCGTGTCTCTGGATCCTATGAATGATAACGGTATTCCTGGACCTCCTGCTGGAAAGTCCTTCAAGCGCGAGTGACCCCGGCGCTCCCCTGAAAGGAATAAATCATCAAGTGTCTTGCAACCATCGGTGTACGGTGTCCTTATTGGGGTCAACCCAGGCACTACAAATTGGCGACAAGGCTGGCTCGCGCATCGCGCCATCACAGTACGATACCCGCACATACAGGACATCGGCCCGCCGCACATCCTCATCAAGGGAGAGCATGGCAGAGGGACGTGGGGTAAGTGCAGCGCCCCCACCAGCACTCCTGTGCATGCGTGTGAGGGTCCCAGCCCTCACACATGGAACAATGTTCAGCATCCCAAGACCGCGAGGACACAGCCTGAGACCACAGAGCTGAGCACAGCAACCCAACGCCCTGCAGTCCTGCACTACGAGCTCCTGATGGTGGGCACGTCTCAAGTAAGTACCTGTAGTTCCTGCTGGCCTGCACTACTGGAGCCCTCCCACAGGGACACCACCCTAGTGCCGTCCCTCCCAGCTGCATCCAGCAGTCCCTGCTGACGTTCCTCACTGCAGGACTGAGAGTGATTGCCTACAGGGATCATTCCAGCTGGCGGTCCAACCAGACATATTCCCAAGGTACCTCCACGAGCACAGAGGGAGTAGACGTGCGGCGTGTTCCAGACACATACCCAGCCCATTGCGCACAAGGGTCAAGAGCACACAGCCAAAGACCAAGAACACCAGGCTGCCTCTGCATATCCACCAGCTCAACACCGTCCAGCAGTCACTAGCCTACGCCTGGCAGATCACGGCCCCTTCGCCCAGTCAGGATGTGTGCGCAGACATTTTCCCTCACAAATCCAGTCCCTTTCCTGCCGAAACCAGGAGAACCTGTCATGAAGTGTGACGACTGGACAGGATATTTTCTGAATTATATGTCCGCTCTGGAGGTCGAGGGGGAAGAGGCATTTTCCAGCAAACGCAGGAAGAATATCCTTTTGCACAATCTGGGGCCGGAAGGTCTAAGGGTGTATGAGAATATGCTAACAAAGACTCGGCTCCCCAATGATGACGATGTCTTTCAACATGCGTTAGAGGATTTAGACAGTCATTACCAACCAAATAGTCTGTAAGGCCATAGACCGCTATAATTTCTTCCAAAAGAAACAAACAGACACTGAGTCTGTGGAAGATTACGTGGCTGCGCTTAAACGGTTAGCGGTCACTTACACTGTACTGATTGCCTAAACTTCTTCCGTTCCCACTTTAGGGAACCACGGCGCTGGCTGCCAGTCCGAATAAGAGTGACGTTCAAAGCCTTTACAATGGCGTATCATGCCCTTAATAATACTGGGCCCAGATATCTGAATGAAAAGGTCACTGAATATTGCCAGGATAGGGCCCTGTGCTGCAGGAATGCATGGCTGATTGCTGTCCCTAGTTTTAGAAGGAAGCAGTGTGGGAGTGCCTCCTGCGTGGCGCTAGTGGCGAAGCAGTGGAACTTCCACGGCATCTAAGAATCCTTACAGAGAAAGCGACATTCCAACAAGCTGTGAAGACCCCTATAGGGCTATAGGTGTGCTCACAGTCTGGTGCGTGCTATAAATCAGTCATTCATTCATTCATTCGGCCTACAAATAAAAGTAACTTATTTAAATTGTTTGAATAGGGGCAGGGGTGGTTTCATGTAAGATGAAAGAACTGAGCAGAAATAACAAACATAAGAAAAACATGTTGTTGCTTTTGGTATATTTCATATTAAAAAGCAAGGATGGCCTTAACCACTGCGACGCTATTGATGGAACCGTTCCGTCACGCCCCTCGGGTGGGCTGTGCTCATGATGGAATTATCCACAAATGCAAATGCAACTACATTTGAATGAATACTTTTATACCAAGAATTTATTGTACAAAATGATTCATTCAAATGTAGTACCACCGCCACAGCACCTTTATTTTGTGCTTTATGTTACTGTCAGGATATCAGGCACCAAGCAATAGAAAGTAGACAGGGGCTGTCAGCCAGGGCCTGTTTTCAGCAGCTGACCAGTCCGAGGAAAGAGGACAAGGTGGACTGCGTGTCCTCTCACCTCCACACCTTCCTTGCGCATGTCCATCACTGTCGACTGACTTTGCGCTCCCTGCCTGTCGTAATGGAGTATGGAGAGCAGGGGCAACGACTACCTATCCTAGCAATTTATAACATAAAACAGCATGAGAGCAGCACCAGGACTGGCCGGGCAGGCAAACTCAAGGCTCCAGCAGAACCTGTGGACTCTGCCTGGGTCTCCCTTGCCTCCTTGATACAGTACTGATGGATGTATGACGTTTCAATGCATGCTTTTACAACGCATGCCATTACGATGCAGGTTTTACAACGCAAGTCGTTACAACGACTTGCGTTGGGGGGCGCTGGATAGTGAATAGTTTAATTTACTATTCCAACTCCAGTCCCCGTGGATAGTAGGGAAGGTGTTGGATAGTAATTAAACTATTCCCTATCCTAGAGCGCCCCCCAGCGCAATGCGTTGCAATAACTTGCGTTGTAAAAGTTGCGTCGTAATGGTAGTGCGTTGTAAAAGTTTCGTTGTAAAGGATGTTCCCCGTACAGATAATAAATGGCTGAACTCTGCTTGTGGAGCTGACCACAGCTCGACAAGCAGACTGGTTGGCCCACATGCACACTTCACTATATTGTGTTGTCCAAGTTTTCTCAGTTGTACCTGTCAATCAACCTAATGGGCATTCCCTCACCTACACCTGTTTCCAAGTGAGAGCACTACACCCTACCCCATACCAATGAAGGGAAATGGAAAGCACTACTGTAATAAAGAAAAGGCGCATCTCTTTGAAGAACACTCCATCACAATGCAGCAACAGCACACTTCGGCTCTCAGAAGGAAGCTACGTTTCCCATCAATCGTTGTCTGCATGCTGGACTTTGACCCTGTACATGATTGTGCTGCCTCTTGCTGGGTGTAACGCACACACATCCACATTAGAAGCTTAACCGCAGGCGTGCGGCGGCTTTTTTCGCGCTACGCGGCTTTTAAAAAAAAGCTGCGTTACATGACGAGCTCAGCTCGTCATGAGCGTGCGAGCGGCACAACTCATGACGAGCTGAGCTCGTCATGAGCGGGGAAGGGGTTAATCAAAGAGCAATAACATGCTGGAGTGCAGCTCACAGTAGAAGGGCAGTGCTCTAAAATCCCAATAGCATGACCCCCCACTGTCTGGCAGTGCCCCAAGGTAATCAATCAATCAATCAATCACAGACATTTATATAGCGCACTACTCACCCGGAGGGTCTCAAGGCGCTAGGGGGGGGGGGAGAGCTGCTACTGCTCGAACAGCCAGGTTTTGAGCTTCTTCCTGAAGGAGAGGTGGTCTTGGGTCAGGCGCAGGTCGGTCGGAAGGGAGTTCCAGGTCTTGGCGGCCAGGTGGGAGAAGGACCTTCCTCCCGCTGTCGTTCTCCGGATGCGGGGGACGGCGGCGAGGGCGTGGCTGGCTGATCGGAGATGTCGTTTGGGAACGTGGAAGTTGATGCGGTTGTTGAGGTAGCTGGGGCCTTGGTCGTGTAGGGCTTTGTGTGCGTGGGTGAGGAGGCGGAAGGTGATTCTTTTGTTGACAGGGAGCCAGTGCAGGTCTCTCAGATGTCCGGAGATGTGGCTGTGTCTTGGGATGTCGAGGATGAGTCTGGCTGAGGCGTTCTGGATCCGCTGGAGTCTCTTCTGGAGCTTGGCGGTGGTTCCGGCGTAGAGGGCGTTGCCGTAGTCCAGTCGGCTGGTGACGAGTGCCTGGGTGACCGTCTTCCTTGTCTCGGTGGGGATCCACCGGAAGATCTTCCGTAGCATGCGCAGGATGTTGAAGCATGACGAAGAGACGGCGTTGACTTGTCTGGTCATGGTGAGGGAGGAGTCCAGGATGAATCCCAGGTTGCGTGCGTGATCTGTCGGTTTGGGTGCGCTGCCCAGGGCGGGGGGCCACCAGGAGTCGTCCCAGGCGGAGGGCGAGGAGCCCAGGATGAGGACTTCCGTCTTGTCTGAGTTCAGTTTCAGGCGGCTGGTCGACATCCACTCGGCTACGTCTTTCATCCCTTCGTGAAGGTTGGCTCTGGCGGCGGCGGGGTCGTTGGTCAGGGAGAGGATCAAGGTAATACATATCCCAGCCCAGGGTGGCAGTGCGGCATTCCAAAAATTGATAAAAGCAACACCCTCCTTGATGGACTTATATTCCGCCCACTGGTACCTTCTGGCACATATGCCAGTCAGCTCTGCTGCAATGTTGAGCTCACGCTGTTGCAGATTATCTAAGCTGTCGCCAACAATCTTCTGCTTATTCAACAGGCTGCTCCAGCATACACAAGGCTGGTGTTCACAGTATGTGCTCTAACACCTTCGCCGCTGGGCTAATTTCCCCGTGGCGCTGTGGGGAGGGGAGGCACGCGCAGCGCCACCATGCTTGTGATGAGCTCAGCTCAGCTCGTCATGACCACGCCCGTTTAATGGAACGCTGAGCCCCGCGGGGGAATTAGCCTCA
Source organism: Lissotriton helveticus (assembly GCF_964261635.1). Classification (NCBI taxonomy): domain Eukaryota; kingdom Metazoa; phylum Chordata; class Amphibia; order Caudata; family Salamandridae; genus Lissotriton; species Lissotriton helveticus. The sequence continues at coordinate 1,961,727,257 of NC_136068.1, read as the reverse complement.
CATGTGAGCGCCGCGCATGTTATGACGAGCTCAGCTTGTCATGAGCACACGGCCACCGTGCCTCATGACGAAGGAGCTAATAGAGTACTCAGTTTACTGATGGCTTAAATTATGAGATCTGCTCAAGACACTGCCCAGTTACCACAATCGTTGCCAAAATATGGAACTCCCACATAATATGCTCTACAAAGAAGTATTCCAAGAACAGTTTGAACTTCATTAAAAGTAGTTTGCACACATTTGCAGCAACCGGTCTGTTGACCAATTAAAGCACATTTTGCAATGTCTGTAGAAAATATATTTCAATAATGAGAAAAGAGCAATAAACGTATGCATGCAGACACTTGGAAATGAATAAAACATTACATACCTGCTCCACTTCCAATACCTAGAACATTGATTGAAGACTTCCCGCGGGCAACACTAAAAAAGACCCGTGGTTATTTCCCATTTAAGCACAAAATAAAATATCTTCATACATATTACATGCTTTTACTGAGTCAAACGAGCAAAAACTGTATTTTTGTATTCACATGCCCCTCTGGCAATGTTGCTAAAATAGTGTCACTTAGTTGATTAATATTTGAATTATCACTCAGGTACAATTCAAGTAATATATTTAATATTTCGAAGTAGTTAAATCATAGCACATTACTATCACAGAATCAAGACTTCGATAAATACCGTACTAGTCTATGTCGCCCACACTTGTGATAGAAAAAAGGAGTAAGACTTGCAGGATGTTTATAGGCAGAGACATCAAACTCATTGGGCCCGATTCACAGAACTAACCTAAGACAAAATCCTAAACTTACTACCATTTTGGTATTCACTGAAGGCACTTACTCATTTCGGTATTCACAGAAGTTAGGAGTCCTAACTTTAGGACTCCTAAATGCCTTCTGTGAATACCGAAAGTCTTAAAGTTAGGATTTTCCTCAATTTAGTAGTCGTAAAGTTAGGACTCCTAACTTTCGGACTCCTAAATGCCTTCTGTGAATAACGAAAGTCTTAACATTAGGATTTTTCTCAACTTTACACAGAAGGCAGCCCTAACTTCTGTGAATACCGAAATGAGTAAGTGCCTTCTGTGAATACCAAAATGGTAGTAAGTTTAGGATTTTGTCTTAAGTTAATTCTGTGAATCGGGCCTTAGACCTTAAGACTCAAGTAGTTAGCTGCAGTCTTCATTAAAGTCAGTGGAAATCTATCTAGCAGAATGTATGGAACTAATATCGTGAAGAAATACTGGTAAAATGTGGGCAGTAAGAGGCACCCCTTTGCTTTATTTACATTTCTGAGGTTCCAGTAAAGCAACTCCTCTCGGGGATGAGGAGGTCTGAATCCATGGCTACTATACAAACCAGGCCCGCCGCACTGCCCCTCAGTAGCAGCCTGTTGTCTGCAGCACCATTCGTGGTGCTACAGTGGCCCAGCCAATGAACAGAAGCTAGGACTACAGCAGAAGTATGCCTGCAGCACCTACTAAGTATGTGGGGCCGAAAATATAGGGAGATCCGGAAGTCCCTGCCAGGAAATTGAAACCAGTGGTGGCTGGTGAGATTTAAAAGTGGTGCGGGGTAAAAAAAGAAATGCACTGCACTGCAGCAAGCGAGCGTACCGAGCGAGCCCGAACAACCTACGAGAACGTTTTGCGAAAAGAGTGGACAAATGGAGCATTTTCAAGCAAATTTGAGAAAGCAGGAAGGTTAATAAAGCAATTGGTAATTCCCTTGCCATTTCCCTGTCAAGCTCCATAACACCCTGTACATCTCCCTTCTAGGTTCATTGCCTTAGTATGTCCTTGTCAAACACCAGCACAACCTTGTCATGAGACATTCGCCACATCCGGACAGAATTCAGCAAATTTGGGCAGGTTGGTACTGGGAGTCTGCACGCTAGATTGCAGTGCACCGGCACCTTCCTTGTCACTTTATTGGTTAAATTTTCATCTTGGGGCGGTAAAGGGAACATAGGTCGCTTTCCAAGACATTTTAATAAAAAAGTAAACATCTATTACAATGAAGCAAGGCAACAAGGAGCCTGAGTGTCACAAGAGGAGCTGTTAGACCACAACAAAGTGAGGAAAACAGGCTGCAGAAATAGGGAACAACCAAAGCCCAGCAATTTAAGGAAGTTGTTTGAAAGCAAATTGGATAGCAGATGCCCATTGAGCATTTTAACAAGAAAGTCAAAACAATGTCTGTGTCTTGGCTGTACTGTAGCCAGCGAATTCAGTCTCCAGATATGACCTGAAATTTACATTTTTAATGTATTCTTATATTTTAAAAATTATGCACAATTTAAAACATGTCAAAAATTGCATTAAGGAGGAAACAACGTGCCCATGTAATGCCTGCAAGCCAATTATTAAATCCATTCACCACAAGACAAGCACACACTTTCTCTTGTAACAGGAGGAATGCAGAATTCAAGTTCGATTGAGACAGAACCAAGTTACAAAAATGTGCCAAACTGGATAAATAGAAGTAACAATTCCAAAGCAGTAAGCTAAAAATTCAAACCAAAATCTAAAACGGGTCCGTATTTAGGCCATCATGGAAAAGTGGATGAAAAAAATAGTAAACGAAAATGTTTGTGCGCAATACGCGCTGAAGCCAGATACATGCCAAATCAATCCAACAACGTATAGGCACATTACGTTGCAACTGTCTCCAACAGGAAGTCATTGTTCTCATCTGAAAACATTTCAGCCATCCAATTCAATAGTGGGAAGGAAAAAACATGTTCCTTGACGGCTGGAGCCTCTAGCACCATCAGAGAACAACTCGGGTGTTCTTCGAGATAACTGCGTGTCTGAAAGTCATGGGCTGCAGTCGATATGTCCCAATTGCCTAGGACTCCATGTGCCGCTGCGCAGGCCATTATTCCAATACCAGAACAGTTTAACTCATGAGCAACTAAGGGACTCATCAGTAGATCATAATCTGAGCTAGGAGACACCGTGTTGCAGAGACATAAATTCAGAGCCCATTCCAAACTGCAATCCAGGCAATGGAAAACAGGTTGCAAGCATGTAAAGTAGGAAAACCGGTAGGACAATCCATAGGCGACACTCAAGGTGGCCAGAGGTAGCATTCCATAGTATTCAAGCATCCAGTTCCGAAGCTGGAGCAGCCCGGACAGGTTGTCTTGTGACACTGACTGCAGCCATTTTTGAGCAAACACATTAACAACAGTATACCGGAGTGAGAATTAACAGTAAACCGCCGAAGAGGCTGGAAAAAATAGAATGAAAAAATGCCGGTATCACACCAAATATAGTTTGGAATGAAGTCATAAGGCCAGAGCTTACTACTTTAAAAAAAATTAGCCAAGCCTGTGGTTGACGAGGCATTGAATATAGTGTGAATTAAAGTACCGAATTGCAGTGGGAGATCAGTATTTAAAAGCGCATGAACTTCAGTGCTTTCCACGTGAAGGACAAATGTTTCACGGGATGAAGTAAGGGCAACTTCTTTCTGTGACAATAGAGCCCTTATTCAACTCATCTTGTTAAACTCTACTTTCAAGGTCAGAACGAAAGGCCAGATTCGAGCTTCCCATGCATGGGTGGGAAAAGCACATTCTTACAGCAGACTACACGTTGGGAGATGGTCACAATGTACAAAATTACTGCTAGCATAACACTGCAATCTTCATTATTTGAAAGCAAATAGCTACCATTAGCTAACAACGTGAAAGTCGAGGAGATAGCTCGGACTGGATTACCCTTTAAAATGCATGGTAAATTTGGTGCATTCATGTTACATGAGCTATTCAATTGTATATTCCTGCAAACCAATGAGTGATCAGGTGTTGAAGTGCAATCTTCACCCTTCAAATACATTTCTTTACCCTCCCTCAGGCACCTATAGGTGAATGGCAGAGACCAAACTTCATGGAGATAAGCGCTTCCCAAAGGTTCACATCTGCCTATGGCATAAGGTTTCATACAACAATCAAATTTAAACAAGGGAAGAGGCAATGTTATTAACCCATGAATGAGCCATACAGCTGAATTGGATTCGGCAACAGAAAATGGTAAAGGTGCAGCATCCTTCATAGACACAAATTGTTGTTTCACAGTCAAATTAAATGGTAAAATAGAGAAGAGGTATTCATGTAGTCCCAAGGCACTTTACCAGCTTTTAAAGTTTGCAAAGTCCAAGCAAACTGCATAATGGAACGTAATTCATTTTGACCATGGTACAAAACTGACACTTCATCATGTACAATATCAACAACAGATGAAACAATATTATCTAATGTGTAAATTCGGGAAGAAAGGGTATTAATGCTATTATCAACAACAGCAAGCACTTTTTCCAAATTAGCTTGATCAATAGCTCTTAATCTAGAAGCAGCTTCAATTTGAGACAGTTTCCAAACTTCGTTGTAAATAGCATATATCCATCTTTTTGACCTTCCTCCTGCAGGACCTTTAAAAAAGTAATTCAAATCAACATCGTCAGTCAATTGGGACAAATGAAGTTTAACCGAATGTTTGAGCCAGTTCTGACATCATTTACCTACTGAATTGGTAATAACAGAATGGTCACTTTGAAAACGGGGATCCACCCTAACCTGCGTATAACCAGGAGCCAGGCCCATAAAACGATATTGGCATGAATCTGAACATTTTTATGACAATAACCAACCTTGGGGATCCAAGCTGGAAATATAAAAGGAGGAATTTAGTAACTGACACTTTAATTCATCTATGGATCTATTGGTGTCATTGTTCCAAGTAGGGTATTCTGCCAAACTAGGAACAGAAGGAGCATTTAACTTTTTAGACGAAGCCAATCCAAAGCAAGTGGTTTGTGAAGTAGTCAAATTAAAAAACAACATATGGTTCAGGATAAGACATGCACGATGCAGAGCCTCAGTGCCTTGCACTTGCCAGTTTTTAGAACTCCAAACAGATTTAAGATGAATTGTATCTTAAGTCCTCCTGCTCCCTCCTTTCCTTTAGGAAATCCCTAAAAACACTACTCTTCCCTCACCCTCACTAATTATCCTTCCTTTTCCTTTTTTCCCCCAAATCCGACTAGCGCCAGGAAACTCATGGTGACAGTGCGCTTAAGAAATTCTTCATAACATAACATAACATATCTTTCCACAGCTCATAGCCCCCTTTAGCCAATTGATCGATAAAGAACTTCGAATACAGCAATTTGGTGTACGTGAGTCTAACTTTGGAAGAGGTCTTAGTGGTCATCTTAAAGTAAAAAGCGTTAGGATTGGATTGATAAAAATCAGTAAAATAAGTAAACTTTTTCAAAAGAGTTTTCGAGCTGCCTTCAAAGGGAGCTGCAAAACATACTGAACAATGTTCCATCTGTGTGTAATTAACCACATTTCTAAAAGTGTTTGCTTTATGTAGAACATGATTGCCATAGTGTTGGTAGCAAAAATAAGTCTGCATAATTAGCTAAGTATGAATATAAATCTTCCGCATCAAAAGCAGGATAATATTTCAAATCAGAAAACAGAGCTTCTACGGCTTGGACATCACAGTCCTCAGAGCGTATGTTTTGATATACAACATCCCCCATTGAAACACAAAGTACATTGGAGACATTTATAACCTCTGTTGGGCCGTGGATTTGAAATTTCACAGCATCCCATACAATCCAATCTAATACAGGCCGACCAGTGATGTTAACAAAAGTCTGGTCCCTTTTCATTCTGTGAGATAAGGAGTGTGGAGCCAAATTTCCATCAAATAGTCTGATTGAAGTTCTTTCTTTAACATAATATCTATTCACTAGATGAAAAAACATAACTATAAATCCATTTGACATGAACAAAAAAATTGAAAGAAGTACCAGCCAAATGTAAGTCCAAGGGGGTACACATTTTTTTTTTTTTTTTAAATCAAACAGCAAAAATAGAAATTTTCGAAGGGAACTTTGATGTTGTAGAGTCAGTGTGAAATGAAAAGCGTGACTGACTAACAGCATCTGTGTGTATACACCAGGCAACAACACATCTGTGGGGTAAGTATACTCCGTATCATCAAGGGCATCACCAGCCGGTGGATTCAATAATGGATTAGTAACTGTAGGCATCTCGATGGCAACGTCAGGCCTGTTGGAACTCGCTGGAGCCAAAACAGAATTTCTCAGCATTGCTGGATAAGAGACCGCTGGTGTCATACTAAGAAGAATCGGCCACTCGCTGTAATTTGACATTGTCAATGGAGATGTGCCTGTTTTACTTGTGACCTGGAAGTGGAGGTAAAATGACTGTTCTTGTACCCTGCACGCCAAGCACAGGAACTGGTGCACGATATGAGGGGTCGACCACCTTCTTGTTCTCCACCTTCTCACGGACCAGGTCACCGACTCGGGGTAGCTAGCCAACTACCGGGAACTGAAGAGTAGCATCAGATGTTTTGGGCAAATGTTCTTCCTTTGCAAGACTGTCACAAGTCTTTTGTAGGTTCTGTAATACAGCAGAATGATCATCTACGTTAAAGGGTGCGGCAGACACCGCCAGGTTAGACCCTCAATGTCCGGGACAAACATTTTAATGCCAAAGTAAAGTCCACATTTGTAGAGCGCACAATCACCCGTAAGGGTCTCTAGGCGCTGGGGGCCGTCGGGAAGATTAAGCAAGCTATTGCCCAGAGTCACATGGTGCTGGGCTAACCTGCCGCCGGAGCCGGGGATCGAACCGTGGTCTCCAGATTCCAGCGTCAGTCGCCCTGGCCGCGGCGCCACACCTCTCCCAGCCAAAGAGCATTTCGTATGGGGTCACCCCACCCAGAGACCTTCTAGGGAGATTATTAAGTGCACGTTAAAGGCTATAGAGAGTTCCTGCTGGTACCTAAAACCCTTGCTCTCAAGGATTGCTTTAAGTCACGGTTCATTCGCTCCACAACACTATTGCCCTCAGGCCTGTATGGAGATGAAAATTTGACCTGCACCCCAAAAGAACTCATGGCATCCTTGTATGCCTCAGAGGCGAACGCTGGACCCTGGTCCGAGTGAAGGGTACCACATGAAAAAATTCCCACAAAGACATGCAAATCCCTTATGACAGTGTGTACCCCCACGCGTTGGTGACCAAGAGTATGAATTATAAACATGAGCAGCAGCCGTTCTTTAAGTTCTGCCACTCAAACCCATAGCATTTTGTGTTTGATCGTGCTACCTTTGGAATCACGATAGTCATTCTGAGTCCAAAAGAATAAATTGTCATTGTAAGACTAAACATAGTAGTAAGAGTCACTTACAACAAGGGTCAGCGTAATCCAGTGCAAGCACCAGCGCACAAAGCTCTGCCAATTGGCCGGTACACTCCCTTAATGTCTGCGTATGAACAACATCGAGCTTGAAGTCGCCATTCACCATGGTACCAACCACTATTGCGCAGGCATCCGAATAAGCATGCTTTGACCTCATTGCCGGTTGCGCCGGACCGTCAGTATAAATGATACAATGGAAATCCTCCAGCGGCATACGGACAAAGGAGCCGGATGAAAAAATTCATACTGCAATTACTCCTGAGTTTGCAAAGAGGAATCAAAGACAAAAGTGACATCCGAAAACGTCAAGGATGTGGCCCATTGAATCCAACGTGGATGCAAAGCTTGTGAATTTGGTACACTGGCTTTCGCTACTGCCTCCAGGGCAGGATACGGTGTAACTACCAACATGCATTTCCCCTATGACAGCACTCTTTCCTTTAGAATCGCCATCTGCACTGCAGTCAAAACTTTCTAGACTGAGGAAAAGCGCATTTCAGCCGAAGTGTACAAGTGTGACTTGTAAGCAATAGGGACTGTGTCACTAAGTATGGACGGAAAATCCACTCCGCTCGCAGAATTTGTGGATTTTCGGCAATTTTGTGATCCGCGAATCTTGAGAAATTACTGAAAAATCCGCAAATCCGCTCGCGGGCAGATTTGTTTTTAAACGTTGGCTGGCATCTTCGTGCAGGGTAGGATTCATTCTGGCACGATGCTCCTGTCACAAAAATTAAACCTCAACATGAAGCACTTACATATATAAATAAAGCAGGTGCCGGAGTTGAAGCTCAAATTCAGTAACGCATTCATCAGCCCAAAAACAGTCGTGAGCTTTGTCGAGGTTGGGCAGAGGTGCTTTCTCCCCATATTTACCATCGAAAAGTAATTGTGATGCGTAATGGAGGCCTGTGCATCCTTGACTTTCACGCGCGCAATCCCCGTGCAGTTCCTGTGACAAGGAGCTACTTTGTCCTCATCTGCTGCCCTGCTGCTCTCTGACCTTTTATAAGCAGAAGAGACATGTGAACTCGACTAGAAGCCCCGCCCGTCTGGTCCACCCCACACACTAGCGGTGTGCACTGTCTTCCCGCACTTTACCCTCTATGATGGACAGCTCATTCAAAGGACCCCGGCGCCCTTCGACGCGATGGCAAAGTTACACACACATGGTCACTGGAGAAAACTCTTCTGGCACTTTACGCAGCTGTAGTGTAGGAAAAGCACTATACATTTACCCAACGAGGTAGCACTTACGGATTAGCCAGTAGAAAGTACTCCAGTTGAGTAGAGGTATTGCACAAAATGGTGGCCTCTTCTTGGGGAAATATGCAGAGCAGGATTCATTCTGGCACGATGCTCCTGTCACAAAAATTAAACCTCAACAGAAGCACTTACAGATATAAATAAAGCAGGTGCCCGAGTTGAAGCTCAAATACAGTAACGTATTAATCAGCCCAAAAAATCGTAAGCTTCGTCGAGGCTGGACAGGTGTGCTTTCTCCCCATATCTTCCGTCGAAAATTAGCTGTGATATGATAGATGGAGGCCTTTGCATCCCTGTCTTTCACGTGCGCAATTCCCGTGCAGTTCCTGTGACCAGGAGCTACTTTCTCCTCATCTGCTGCTCTGCTGCTCTTTTACCTTTTATAAGCAGAAGAGGCATATGAACTCACCTAGAAACCCAGCCCATTTGTGCCCGCCCCACACACTAGCGGTGTGCACTGGCTTCCCGCACTTTACCCTCTATGATGGGCGCGATGGCAAAGTTACACACACATGGTCACTGGAGACAACTCTTCTGGCCCTTTCGCAGCTGCAGTGTTGGAAAAAGCACTATACATTTGCCCAATGAGGTAGCACTTACTGTTAGCCAGTAGAAAGTCATTTGAGCAAATCCGCAAGTTCGTGGATTTTTCGCAAACTCACGGATTTTTTGGGCAATTTCGCGTGAATTTGTGGACCGCAAATCCGCAAAATTCACCCATACTGATGTGTCACCCTCATTAAAAGTCAGGTACGTGAAACCCACCGCCCCAGGCAGAATTTGCTTTACCAGGTTGGTGTGGTTGTCACAAGTCAATAGGTATTTAGATTCAAGAAGATCAGACTGCAAAAATTGCAATATAGCAGAATGATCAGGCAGCCAGCAAGATTTGGTGAAAGTAGGTTGTATCAAGGCATAAAGCGGCTTTATACGCTGGACATAATCGGGAATGTAAGCACACCCGAAGTTCAAAAAACCCAGCAAAGATTGCAGTTTTTTCAGAGTTGTAGGAGCGCGCAACTGTGCGCATTTCTCCAAGAAGTGAGGTGCTAAACCTCAACCTTCATTATTGAGCTCCTAGCCCAGGAACAACACTGTGTACTCTGCAATGTGTAAATTTGCAAAGTTAAATTTGTAACCAAAGTCCGCAAACATGCAAATGATGCGGTCAACGTGACACAGATGCAGCCATAATTCGTCAGTGAGATAAATATCATCAACATAGGAGCATGCATCAGGGTCGAGTCCCTCTAAGAGAGAGACTATGCGAGCAGCAAAGACTCCTGGGCTGTTCTTATAGACCATGGATATCTGCCAGATATAAAAGCTGTCCATAGACTACTAATAGAGGACAGATTATGGCTAAAAAAGCCATTGGATATGTCAAGTGTGGTTTTAAACCATTTACACACAAGACTATACCCAAGGGATGAACTGTGAGTATTCTGTACCACAAAGGTCCGACAATGAGAGTTCAAGTGCCGATAATCCAACACCAAGTGGTATGATCCATCAGGTTTGGTCACAGTAAAAAGAGGATTATTCATCGGTGACACACATGTTTCAATCACACCTTGATTTACAAATTGTTCAAGGATTTCCGCAACGGGAGCTTTCGCCTCACGTTGCATGGGATATTGGGGTTGTAGCTGTGGCACAGCCGCAATGGAATCTCATGTCTGGGCGAAGGTTTGTCCCATCCACATTGAGTATGGTACAGCTCCGATGCAAACACCGTGGCCCACTCCTCTGCAAAACGCAGGGCCTGCTCCTTTGGCACAGTGTGCACTAAACTAGGGAGCAGCACCTCCTCCCCTCTCAAAGCGGCCAAACGAAGGGTGGAGGCCAGTCTGCCTCTGCTAACAATATGTCATAGTCGATTTAAGGGGGGTCAACTGATCCGTGGCAATGTTATATGGAGGAAGCAGTTGAAGAGTTGGGTTTAGCAATTCAATATTAGGATCAAGGAACGATAAACGATCTGGCCATTAAAAACTCAATTAATAAACGATGCTACCAGCTGTCCTGCAAAAATGACGTAGCAGACTATGGAACAGGAAGAGGACAACTTGGGCTGATAACATCATTTGCAGGGCATAAAACCCAGACCCCCCTTAGTCAAGCACTTGGAAGGAAAGCTCTCAAAAACATTTTATGGGCTAGACTAGTGCCCCTCCCAATTAGAGAATTAAATCCAGGTTGAAGTCCTTTGAACTTAAAATCAGATGTGGAATCTGCAACTTTAAATCTGAATCTCGGTTGCATTTTGATGTGTTGTTGCCCCGGTACGCTACAGCCCGGTCAGAAACGTTTAAAACAAATATGGCGATGCAACGGGGTTCGGACAGTGAAAAAGCAGCATTGGTTCTTTTGTAAATGTAAATGTAATTTGCACTTGTATAGCGCCTATCACCCAGGGGTCTCTAAGCACTGTACAAATACCGCTGTGGAACCCTTCCTGGCCTGTTCCTGTGAGGTGTCCACTCCTGGGCACCCCCAGGGTGAAGCCAGGCATCCTTAGCGTTGTTAGGGCCGGTGTGGAGATTAAGCAAGCTATCGCCCAGAGTTGCAGAGTGGGACCCATGATTAGAGTAGGCACCGAGGTGAGAATTATCAGGTCCGGGGAAATTGAGCCCAAGAGCCACCAAGGTGGGAATTGAACCCTGGTCTCGGGCCAGATGTCTGCCTCAGGGTCTGCCGCTCTAATCAGTGAGCCACACTTCTCCACTTTTTTCCTGCACCCTACCATCAGACTTGGCCAGATTTGTGAAATATATGGATGAGCTGCTTCTGAGGCTTATTGAAGAATTGGGACCAGGCAATACAGAGGCCATTTTGTCTGCTAATAAATCAGTCTCCAGCAATTAGTATGTGATGATGCCATTTTAAATGCCAACCTTAGTAGATATATCAAATTTGCAATAAGGTTTGAACTGGTAATCTCTCACCTTTTTATTGTATATAATATATTATTATTTTATTGGACAAGATAATTGCCGCAAGTGAACTCAATTTGTATGAATTTTTTTAAACATTTGTGATCCTAATTTCTTTTATGTTTGTAAGTCATATTGCAAATGGTTTTAAGTAACAGTGCAATAAAAATACAATTCATTCATTCATTCATTCCAAACATGCATTCATTTCTCACAGGGATTTCCAACCATTTTGCATGACTCAATGAGCATTCCTTAAAAAAATATAGTTTATAATCAGTCAATTTTTGTTTTAAAAAAGTCTGAAAATCACTCACATAATTCCCCCTTGTTTACCAAACTTTATTCAACACGCAGCACACACATCCCCACTTACCCGGATATTATGTTTGGGAACTTCTTCCCAATAAACTCCTGCATGCACTGGTGTTCTGTCGAGCGCTCCAGATGCACTTGAAAGGCTTGCAGATAATGACTTGTGTCTGAGGACAGGCTTTTCATGGATGATGCCATGCCTGCTGCTCACCCTGCAGAAATTAAAGAGATAAGAGGTATGCTTTATGAAAGTTTCTTCTATTTCCTTCTACCTGTGTCCGGAAGTTCTTTACTGGACTTTAGAACACAGTGCGGTTACTACTGAAGCAACGTGTGTTATGCCTGCACTGCTGGACTCTGCAGTCTGTGGGTGTGATAATATGTCACAGCTGTGGCCAAAGATAAAACAGCCACATTAGAGACTTGCTTGCATCATTTTCTGTCTTACGTATTTAAAGTGAAAAAAAGTATTTCTAATTTCGTGCCTCATGATTTATGACAATGGTGCAATGATATATTATGAAATATTGAGGGGCATATTCTCAAGGATCTATCGCCGAGTTAGCGGCACTTTATTGCAGCCGAAGTTGCGATAAATGTATCTCCCCATTCACAAGCAGGTGCTAACAGCCCATATCACCAGGTTACCTGCGATAGCAGCCGCAAAAAACATTGTCACAGATGGCCTGGGTAACTATCGCTAATGAGATGCAGAGTAGGCGTTCCCGTGCCAAAAGCCACAACAACACCACTCCGCAACATTCTCAATGACCAGCCAGATCAGCGATAAGATCCCAAAACGGTGATAAGGTGCTTTAGCAGCAGGGAATTAACACCTGCTCCGACCTGGTGTAAAGTCAGATGACAGCCTGCAACAGAAAAGGGAGCCCAGCCCACAGCCACACCTGAAGACAAACATAAGCCATGGAGCTATGGATCATGCAGCTCGGAGGCCCAACAGGGCTACCCCAGGACCGCCACCCCCCTGGACTCCCACCGCCCCCCCGGACCACCACAGAGGCAGCACAGACACAGACAGCGGACCTTCAGAAAACGCACCAGCTTCACAGACTTAACACCAGAGTATGTCATTGCCCACTACAGGCTCAGAAGGACAACCATCCTCCGCATCCTGAACATCATTTCCCACAGGCTGACGGTGGCAAGAGAGCGGACAACCAACACCCCACCTCAGACAAAGCTGCTGGCTGTGCTGAACCTGTTAGCCTCGGGTACCTTCCAACTAACAACCGCCAGAGTCGGAGGAGTACCACAGCCAGCCCTATCAAAGTTCCTCAAACCTGTCCTGGATGCCATCATCCGCTTGGTACCCCAGTACCTCTACTTCCCCCACACTGCGCAGGAACAGCTGGAGACCAAGCAAGGCTTCTACGCCATAGCTGGCTTCCCGCACATGTTGGGGGCAATTGACTACAAATATGTCCTACTTGTGCCCCCTGCCGACACTGCACACAATTACCGCATCAGAAAGCACACACATTCCATCAATGTGCAGGCAATACTGAACCACCGGGTTGCTTGCTACTTCCCTCTGCTTCATGCCCTTGAAGGACACCTTCCACTGCCCCCTCAACCTTCCACGACATTCACCTTCAACATCGTCGAGGACCCACTCAGCTTGCGTGGCCCTACCTCAGTGCAGCGCATGTCACCATCCCGTGTGCCTGTCGCGACCGCAGTGCATCCGGGGCCACTAGCTCTGTGCAGCTCATCATGGACCCTTGCCATTTGAAGCTTGTACTGCTGCTTGTCTGATCACTGTTGTGGTTGTTGCCAGCACCAACAAACCCCTGAGAGGTGGCTTACACTACCCAACACCCATCCAGCACAGGCGTCACTGGACATGTAACCCTGGCAATAAAAGGGGCCAGGCGCACGTGCCCGTAGCCAGTTCCACAAAGTCACTCAGTGTGTCCATGTGGTCATTATGTATGCATGAGGGTCCCGGGACTTGCCACATCACATTGTGCTGTCTACAGCGGGAGCAACCATGTCACCGCAGGCAGTGGGGTAGACCTGGGACATGTAGCTATGTCGTACCTCCTTGTGAGCGTAAGCGGAGTGGACAGGCGTACAACAGTACTGCGTAGGGGAGTGGCTCTTCCACACGTGAATCTGGGTGTGGTAAAGTTAAGGCCTTGCCAAGGAAGTGACTAATGCCTGTGTCTCTGTTGTAGTGTCTGCGCTGCGTCCTGCAATGGACAATGTTGCTATGTGGCATGCCCCCGGAGTGCGGGCTCGGCCAAAGGGGTATATGAGGGAGGGCATGCCCGCTAAGGGTCAGGGATCACACATGGCAACTGCTGTGTGTGTCGCTATTAGCGCAGCATGCGCCAAATGTCTATCCTCAAATGGATGGCGAGGTCAGCCGGCTACCTTCAGCGCACATCATCACTTTGTCGTAGTCAGGCTTGTGGACATGCGCAGACAGGCATGACAGTGGTGCACCGTAGGGGTGCAAGTGATGCAACCGAGCTGCGCACACTAGTGACTATGCTCGGGGGAGGGAGGAGCAGCAGTGAGGCTACGTAAAAAAACATTGATGCCGCTCATTTGCAACAAGCAGTCCATGTCATAGAGGAATCACTAAGTCACACATATCAAACACCAATGAACCAGTGAGCCTGCCAACACATCATGCAGAACCAACTATTGAATCATGTCTCTCTGCACTGCCACAGGTGATCAAGGATATGCACTCTGTGCTTGGATGATGACGCCCCGAACACACAGGCTCAGAGGCAGTACAATTTGAATCACAAACGCACCAGGGCATCGTGGAGTGCACATTTGGCATGTTGAAGTCACGTTTCAGGTGCCTGGACGTCACAGGTGGAAGGCTCCTCTACAGCCCAGACATTGTGTGCAAGATGATTGTTGCATGTTGTGTGTTGTACAAGATATGTGCACACAGCAATGCCCCATGGATACAAGTGCCAAATGCACCGGACCACGATGATGAAGAAGAGACGGGTGGACCACACCCCACTGCAGCCACAGCAGGAATAGCCCGTAGGTACACAATCATTGACAATTTCTTCGCATGTTGACTTCACATTGTGACGCTTCTTAGCAATCATGGGACAGTACAATGAATGAAATCGAAATGAAGAGAGGAAACCGCTGCACTCCAATTGTAAACGTTAGCAAGTAATCAGCTGTAAAAAACGTTCAACATTTCTTGGGTTCTGAGAATGATCACCACCTAGCCCTCGAGGTGCTGGATAGTAAAGTCAAAGAAAACGTTACACCGTGTAAGGATGAGTTATACAGCACCCCTGTGGTGCAAAAGTCGCCTACGGGTGTATTAGCTCATAGTAATCCACATTAAGGCAGAATTATCATTCTCAGTTCTCTTTTATTTAATCCAATCATATTTCATCGTATGATAACGAGTTTGATGATGAATAAGCATGAGTGATATTCCAATGGTTACAGTGTTGTTTCAGGTCTATTCAAACATTGAAGCAACTGTCCCCGATGCACTTCTTCGGGGGGAATGTTCTAAAAAAGAGACGTGTAAAGACCAACTCAGATACTTGTCCAGGAGTCAAATGTAATGGATACAAAAGGATCGTGAGCCACAGCAGGATTAGCCCGTTGGAACACAATCATTGACAATTTCTTCGCATGTTGACTTCACATTGTGACGCTTCCTAGTACAGTACGATGAATGACCACAGGCACATCATGTGCAAATAAATGCATTCCAAGACACATTCCCCGCGTGCATGTGACTCATCTGCACAGCCACATCACTCAGACACGTGTGGGTGCGACATGTAGTGCTAGCAATTTTGGAATTTGTTAATTGATGGTGGATGTGTCACCTCTGTGCAGTGAGGCTGTTTAGGGAGTCACGTATTCAAACTGCCAGTTCTGTGTGTCACAGTTGGAACAGTATCCCACTCTTCAGTGTTTCACATGTGTCCCAATTCATTCCATTTTGGCTGTCATTTGGGCTTCATTTGGGCTCTGATATGTGCAGCCATGATGCAGGGATGCACCCTGTGACTCAAGTTCCAGGACATGGGCAACATGTACTTAAGGGGGAGTCACTGCCACCTACATTAGTCCATGCTTTCATTCTTGTTTGATCATGGACATGGCACGTCTGTCTTCAGGGGGTGGTGATTGTCCCTCTGCAATGTGAAGAGGATATGCGGTTTCACAGTGTGTTCCATGTATGTTTCCGCATTGGCGCCGGTGACATACAGAATGCATGTCAATGTACATTGTACCTGTTTGTGAGGAGATGCCTATCTGATGCCAGAGAATGGTCATTTGTTCTACATCACGGCTGTGGGGTTGTGCTTGTACGTTGTCATCTCAGTGTATGACGACGATAATGTTACCCATGTCCAAACAGTCTCCTTGTACTCTACTTTCAAAATAATATTTGGATTAAGATTCATGTAAATAATTGTATGCATGTGCAGGATGCTTGTATTTTGTTTACTCATGTCACTCATATTTTCACTAATGATATCACTTGTCACTCTTTCTTCACTTTATGTCAAAAAGGTCACCTCTGTCTCTTTGCAATACATTTATGCAATCCTTGGCAGCCATGCTTGCCCCTTTTACACAAAAAGAAAAGAAGTAAATATTTAATTCTTTGGCAAAAATTGTTGATCTGTTGTTTGTTCTTATTTTTTGTTCTCATCAAGTCTTTGTCAAATGTGGGCAACATTTTGATTACTCTGATCGCTTCGGTATTAAATACGTTAACTTAGTTATTGCACTACCCAACAGAACCACTTGTTTATAATAGCATGTTGTTGGATCTGGACTGTTTCAAGCCTCTGGTCTGCTCCCCCACACCTCTTCCACAGGGTTGACCTCCTGCAGCTCCTCCCAGATTCATGTCATCGTCAACGGCTAGGGGCTACACCATGCGCAGTAAGCCCACACCATTATTTACTCTCCGTGCCCCCTAACAAACACATGTCCTGGCCTCAGGACTTTTGGAAAGGTCAAGGCTGCTGGCCCATCCCAGTGAGCCCTGCCCAAAATCCACTTCCTCCCACAGATTACTGTTGGTCAGTGGGCAGGCCTTTGCATTACTCGAGTCTGGGTCAGGCAGCACTGCAGCCTGCTGGCGTACAAGAGCCCCCCGACCTGTATCTTTGCCATCATCTGCTCCCCGACTGTGCGTGCCTGGTGCTAGACTTGCTCTCTCCCGCCCATTCCCATTGCCCGCCAGCGCTGAGTGCTGTGTCTGATCCCTCCGCCTCCCTGTGCTACACTCCTGCCACCCCTGCCCGAGGCTTCCCATAGGGATATGGTGCAGGCACGGTGCGTCCATTGGGGCGTGGGGACATAGCCCCTCCGCCCGCAGCTCCCTCGGCGTCTTTGAACTTCAGTAAACTGAATCAGACGCCAAGGGAGAACTGACAGCCATGTCAGTCTAGCATGACGTCGGACCGCCCAACCCCTTCAGACTATGAAGGGGTGGGTGGTCTGGCGTCATGTTGACTGACACGATTGTCAGACCAGTGGAGGACAACAGGTAGCGGCTGAAATATTGTGTAGCACTTATTGTGATGTCCGAATCATTAGAGAAGCCTTTTGTATTAAATAGTTCATATTTTTCAGTAGGCATGTTTGTTTAGGTGTTGAGGTTAAAACACGTAGGGGCATATTACCAACAACTAGCGATAATTATCGCCATGTTGGCTTAGCGGCAATATTTTTATCGCCGAGCTGCGGCAATTTTAATCGCTTAGGGACCTTGCTATTATCAAGGTTTATCTCCTAAGCGATAAAAATCGGCCGAAATGCATGAATATCGCTAAAAAGTCAGCGATATTCATGCATTACCGAGCAAATGCTCTTAGCCATGTTATCCACCTCCCATTGGATAACATGGCTAAGAACTGCTCAGGGGCAGGTGTTAGCTTTTGGAGATATTCACGCTTAGCGCGAATATCTCCAAAAGTTGGTAATAGGAGATAGCGATGTTAGCGACTGTTTCCAGTCGCTAACATCTTGGCACGCCCACTTTGCATGTCATTAGTGATAAATTTCACTGACATGCAAAGTGGGGCCCAAGATGGTCGCTATCTCCTACTAGCTGTCGCTAACTGGTGTTAGCGACAGCTTGGTAATAGGGAGATCATTTTATCTCCGCTTTCTTGGCTTTTAAAGCCAAAAAAGCGGAGATAAACCCCCTTGATAATATGCCCCGTCATTTTTCAAAGCCATACGTGAACATGATATACTAGAACATCCGTACAAATTTACAATGAATGGGTCTGCATGGATTCTTTTTCAGGGCGTAAGTGTGAAGAATCATTGCAGCTAAGTTCTTTAATGTATTATCCAGTGCTCAAAGGTTCCACTCTAGAGGTCAGCCGCAAGTTACACTCGATGGTTTTTTCACCTGGTGGCGTAGAAACCATATGCATGCCATATTTAGTTTATTTCAAGATGTCTAGCGCGCTTCGACTTTCACTCTCAGTGAGTAATGTTTGCACTGCACAATGGGGTCACCACCTGCTTAATGGCAATTCCTAATGTTTCTGTACCCTCTGGTTCGCTGCTACCCGTTTATAAATCTATTTGATCAATACAAATAACATCCACCTCCCCCACGAACCATTATGTGTGTGTGCTTTTTGGGGTCCACTATACCACACAACACACTAACTAGCAAGAAAGAAGCACCCATTCATTGCACATGAGTGAACGTGCGGGCATCATGAAAGCAAAACATGCTTGTTTAAGTGGACAAACATGATGGGCATGTGGCTGGAATTAAAGGTGCATTCTTTTTAAGATACCTACACCATTATCATAAAAAATGTCTTTATTTATGTCATAACTACACTTTCACAATTGCTTTATCAACTCTCTTGCTTCCTCAAAGTTACTTAAATGCACATTTGAATGCTCTTTTTTCAAACTTTCGGGGGGGTCAGGGGTTTAAAGAAAATCTCCCTGAACCCCAGCAAATGGTGGCTGGACTCACTCGCTACACTCGCTCGTCTCCGCATACGCATATGAAACTTTTACGCCCTACCACTTTCAAATGTCACCAGCCACCACTGGGTATGTGTACAGCGCAGTTGCCCCACAAGCTCCCCACACACATCAGGTTCACAGCCGGGCAGTGCTCCTCTCTGCTGCTGCAGTGTCCAAGGATAGAACACACGATCACATGGATACCCAAGGGGGCTGTAAATTGACCCAGCGGGTGACTACTAGAGGCCTATCCACCTGACTTGTGTACATTGAGGGGCCGATTCTAATTTGGTAAATTCCCGTCCGAATCGTCGTACGTAGCCTTTTTCCCATATGAATCGTACGGAGAACCGTACCCGTACGTACGATGTAGTATGATGCGTACCCAATGCAGTTCTCCGTACGAATCGTTTCATAGACCGTACAACTCATTAATCCGTACGAATCATATTCGGTACACGCAGTACGCGACGTCCGTATGGATCAAAGCAGCATTTTCCGTCCCAGCAAGTACGATTCGTGTCGACAGCACTCCGTACAACGCTTTTGCTATGGGAGTTGAAAACGTCCGGAAAAACAGATTTCAGGTCAAAATGCATACGGAACGTCCCCCCCCATATACGGTGCGTACACCCCATTATTGCAGGGGTACGGTGCATCGGGGTATGGTGCGTACACACCTGGATTACAGGGGTATGGTGGGTATGTCCCCATGCGTACCCCCCTTTACTGTAGCTGTACGGTGAGTAGGGGTACGGTCCACACCCCCCAAGGTTGTACGTGTATGGTGCGTACACTCCCTGCGTACTCCCCTTGAATTCAGATGTACGGTGCATATGCCATAGTGTAGCTATCCATACGAGTTGCTCATACCCGATGTATCCGTACGAATGGCGTCCCCATTCCCCGGTCCGGATCGTACTTGGCGGGCCGTACGGCATGTTTATGATTCGTATGGTTTACTGTGCGGGTCTATGTCGTACAGACTCACCCTTGACTTTCGCGACAATTCTTATTTATTTCGAGCCAACGGATCATCGTACTACGCGATTCGGACGGATTACTATAATTAGTACGGAAACGGCTACGAATACGATTCGTCGTACGGATTGCTTTCCCAAATCGGAATCGACCCCTAAATGTGCAACTGTATGCTCAGCCAGAGTGAAATATGGCTGGAATAAAAAGAGCTGGGGACCTCTTTGGGCAGCGACTACTGTTAATGTATACTGGAAATTAACATCCAGAGCGAGTTTTCTTGGGCGCTGTCAGTGGAGGCAGCCACGATATCTTAAACAATGAACAAGTGCTGCCCGAGTTGTTCTGTCTCTAGCCAATAAAGTGGCTAAAGGTAATGTGACCCATGTATCCCGAAACAGCAGGGTCATCCATTCCATTCCTTGTTTCAATTCATTATGTGTCACTACGTGACCTTCGCTCTGATGCCTTCCCTAACCAGCTTTCTCTTATTCCTATATGTGCTTCTGCATGACCATTGCTGTGCTGATTTACACCCCATTGTTACACTTAAACCTCCTCGCGCTACATCACCTTAAATATACTCACCACCTAACACTGTAATCTACCCATTTCATGCCCCTTTGTTCATTTAGCTCGCTCTCAACTATCAGTATTTACTTTTTTTTTTATTTAGAAAGCTTTATTAAAATAGAAATTCAAAACATGGTACAGAAATATAATAAAAAGATTAGATACTAATCCCAAGGGTAAGAGAGAATACAAATTAAAAACAATTGGTGAAAAATCTAATACGTCATAAATTGCATTAAAAAAACAATATAAGAGGAAAAGAGAGTACCATGATAAAACTAGTATTTTAGTTTTTTGCATTTTGAGTTTGAAAGACAGAAAAAGAAGGGAAAAGAAAGAAGGAAGAAAGAGAAAGAGGGGGAAAGAAAGAGAGAGAAGAGAAAAGAAAAAAGAAAATAGATGAAAAGAAAAAAGTGAAAGAAGATAAAAAAAAGAACAGATATCACCAATCACATGCTATATACTGGTAAAGCTTTCCACTGACATTATATAATACAAAAACGCAATTGTAAATAAACAATCCTGTAATAAGCACATTATATAGAGTGGTGAACAAAGCAATCATGGTGGTTGAAAAACAAAGTTACTGTCCTTGGCATGTAGTGCGGAGGAAGAAATATAATTAGTGAGAAGAGACCAAAAGGCCTCTTTATGAATAAGCTGCTGAGAGGTGGTTACAACGGCTTTACTAGCCTATGATATTGACATAAAAGATTCCACCAGGCAGGGAAGGAGACTTTGGGGGCATCTTTCCAATTGGAGGTTATAACCTGAAAGGCAATGGCAATAGATAAATCTATAAATGAGCCTCGTTTTCTATCACCCAACCAGCGCATGGAGGAACTACCCAAAAATATAGAAGGGATATCAAAAGGTAAAGTGATTGAACAAATAGAGGCAGTAGTCTTGCATACCTTTGTCCAGAAATGAAAATATTGGGGCAAAGAAAAAAGGAATGAAGATATGTACCAGGAGCATTTTTACAACACCAACAGTTAGGGGATAGGGCAGGACTAGCTTTAGAAACAGCTAATGAAGTTAGAAATAGTCTCTGATAACAATAATAAAGTGTTTGGGTAGTGTTGGAATTGCATGAAGTGTGATGTATCCGAGCCCAAATAGAGTCCTAAGTGTGTATAGAGAAAGTGTGCTGCAAATCTGTTTCCCATAAAAGTTCAATCTTGCTTTTGGGATGAGTAGATAAAGAGAAAAAGAGGTATTTGTAAATGTGAGAAGCCTGAACAGAGGGGGAAGAAGGTAATGGTTGAATAGAGGAATCAGGCAGAGAAAAAGAAATATCAAAGAGAAGAGAGAGCTGCTTAGTTACAATCAGTCTCAAAGAATCAAACTTAGATGAAACGGGTAAGTTGTACCTAGACTGAAATTCCTGGAAAGATAAAAGCTGCCTATTAATTAAGAAGTGTTTAAATGGTATAACATCTTTTATAATCCAGTCTTTTCAGAAAAGAGTATGGTTGGACATTTTTATGGATTTATTATGCCAAATAGAGGAGTCCAAAAATAACTGAAGAGGAGAACGTGATTTGGTAAGAATCGGATAAAGAGTAGATATGAGATATGAAATAGTAGGAGATTTAAAAGAATGCGGAGGATGAGCAAGGTTATCTAGTGAAGAGAAGGGAAATGATTGAATAATTGATTCCTCTAATTTATGCCATACTGATAAGGGAGGATCGTCTAATGAAGAAAAATAGGGCAAGACTTGTCGAAGTAGGAATGAGGAATGATATTGGCAAAAGTTGGGAAAGTTAACCCCACCTCTATATTTAGGACGGAGAGAACAGAAAGAGTCATACGAGCTTTACGATTGTTCCAGAGGAATTTACTCAATATACTATTAAGGTTATTAAAATTTTATAGAGGAAGCCGTATCGGTACCATGGAAAGGTAAAAATTGACTACCGGAAGCATCATCATCTTGGAGGTATCCAACCTACCCTACCAGGGCAGAAATAAAGGGGACCATTTCTCCGCCATGGCAGAAATGTTAGAGAAAACCTCACCCAGGTTCAGTTTACCAGTTTTAGCAATTGAAGCAGAATATTTTATCCCTAGACATGTAATGCAATTAGTGTTCCATTTAAAGTCCATCCCGTCAAACAAACTTCTAAGACAAAATCTATTGAGCCGAAGAATCTCAGACTTGGAAAAATGTAACTTGTATCCTGAGATGGTGGCATATGAAGACAGAAGATCAACAAAAGTACAGCAACCTAATAAGTGATAGAATAGTTGGACCGAATCCATGCAGCTTAAGAGCACGCATCATAAAGAGCCAGTGGACACGGTTAAAAGCTTTCTCTCTATCCAAGGTGATAGCTGCCAACGGGGTAGAGCTTTTGGAAGCAAGATGTATGATGTTCAAAAAAGTTCTGGAATTATCTGCAATCATTCTTCCTTTGACAAAACCTGTTTCCTCATAGCCAATTAAATCAGGAATGATCTTGTTGATACGAAGGGCAAGGACCTTAGCGAAAATCTTACAATCTAAATTATTTAAAGAAATACGGTGCTAATTAGCACAAGAAGAAGGGTCCTTGCCTTTCTTAGGAATAAGACCGATCATGGCTTCAAGAAAGGATCTGCCAGCGGCTGATGGCATGGGATTACC
The DNA here is from genome assembly GCF_964261635.1 of Lissotriton helveticus. NCBI lineage: Eukaryota > Metazoa > Chordata > Amphibia > Caudata > Salamandridae > Lissotriton > Lissotriton helveticus. The sequence goes on along the minus strand of NC_136068.1, from coordinate 1,961,704,312 downwards.
AGCTCAGTTTACCATACTCACCTGGGCCCATGAACATACACACCTTGAACCGGTAATCCTGCTTAATCTTCCTGCCTATCAGTTCAATTTACTTTAGGACTTACACCTGTACACCATGACTTACCAATCCTTGTCAGCTGTGCTCTAAGTCCTAAGGATCAAGGGTGTTAGCATAAAAGGTAGAGAGTGGCATTTACCTTCATAAAATAAACAACAGACTCTGGGAAGTTTTAAACACTTTATCTATGCAAAGTTTTGTGAACCAAGTTCCAAACAAGAGCGGTCAAAGACTTTTTGAGTAAGAAAATAATGATCAAAGTAATGATCTGTAGAAATATTACAAGATTATTTTTAGACATTGTTACCTGGGAAGGGGGAGAGAGGCAAACAGTACAAGGACATACCACATGGATTAAATGTACCTAAAATGGTGCAAAGACCAACCCTGGCCATGGGCTGGACAAGGAAAAGACTCCAGACTAATCAGGTACCAACAGGACAGGACAAGTGCAGATCAGGACAGGTATCCTCAGCTAAGTGCAGCACTAGCGACACACCCCTCTCTGGCTACTCTCGGACCTCGACTGAGTAATCGATTTTTCTCCCTCCGCAAAACCCCGATTCTTCTGACAGAGTGCTCGACCAGCCCTCTGCTCTTGATTCTCCTTCAGCATACGCTGGGTCAGTGACAGGTCTATGACAAGTCGGACAATCTAACTGACTAAGCCTACCAGAGTTATACCATTTCCAGGGCAATGTACCACTCCCCAATGTTGCAAATTTGTGTTTCCCGTAATTTGAGAGGTCATCACACCATACCAGTATGAGATCATTTCCATTAAATAAAGATGATCAATGTTCCCACCCATAATTTACTTTCCCATGGATGCGCATGCAGGGGGGGGACATAATGTGCAACAGTTCCGCGTTCTGCCCCACAGCCTGTGGGGACATGGTATTGTCCACTGGCCACTACACTCCATGCACCAGCAGTTGATCTCCACATTGCCATTTCCGTATTTTGCACTCTGTGGTCTGTCCGGCACCTCCACGCCACACCTGGCATTGGGTATGTTCACATTCCTTTGTCACTCGCCGCTATCGCACATGCCTGCTCCATGCCCCTCCTTACATCCTGCTATTGTGTGTCTGCGGTGCCATGCCATGCCTGGGTTGTGGGCATGGCAAGGCCAGATTCACTATGGAGTAGTGTTGTAATGTCTGGTTGTGTGTCATGTTGCATGCCCATTGGCAGTGTCATGTGTTGCATGACTGTGGGCGGCAGGTGCATTTCAGGTGGGCACGCTGTCTTTGTGTACGCTGTCTCTGTGGTGTTCCCGGGAGGCGGGGCAGGACAGGTCGGGGTGGTGGCGAGCCTGGGGTGGTTGCGGTGGGTGTTGTGGACCTCATGGGTATCCGCGTAGCATGATCATTGTCTCCATGGCATCTGTAAGTCTTCCGTTGTAGCTCTTGGCTGGGCTCCCTTTCATGCTGCAGGTAGATGGCCTGCTTTACACCAGCAATGAGTAGGTGTTAATTCCCTGCTGCTTCCGCGGCTTATCAACTGTTTTTGTTTAGCATCGCGGATCTTGCATTTCGTTGTGAAAGCGGTGTTGTGGATTTTTCGGGTGTCTTTGCATGGGAACGCCTACTCTGTATCTCATTAGGGTTAGTTGGCCACTGTGGAGATACATTTTGGGGCCTTTATCGTGTGTATAATAGCAATGTCTGCTGTTTGCACCAGCTTGTGAATGGCGTGTTAAATCTAGCTCCACATTTGTAGCGTTAGGGTGGGGATAAATCAGAGTTGAGTTCTTGTGAATATCCCCCTTAGAGAGATCTAGTCCTGTTGGACTCAAAGCTGCTTATTCAAGGAGTTCTCAGACCTATTTCTCCTATAAATGTGAACAATATTGTATATAATATATAACCATATATCCCTTACCATAACTTACACCTGTTTTTATAAATATTACTTTTTAATAGCTTCTACTGAGCTTACAGCTTCTTGAGGCTCCTGAGCCTCATACTAAAGATCAGCTCAGATCCTTTTTGGGTCTGGCTGAATATTACGCCAAATTCATTCCTTTATTTTCGGATAAGACTAGTAATATGAGGTGTTTAATGAAAAAGAATCAAAAATTTGTTTGGTGTGAAAATTGTGCTACAGAATTTTCAAATCTTAATCTTAATCTTAATTTAATTAAATTCTGCTTGGGTGATATACCTTTGCCACTAATGTTATGACCTAAATAGTCAACAGAGCTCCTTTCAAATTTGCATTTTTCTTTAGTACGGGTCATACCACAGTTCCGCAATATGCTCAGTACTTTACATAATGTTTCAGAATGGTGCTGCTTATTGTGTCCAAAAACCAAAATATCATCTTGGAAACACAATGTATTTTTTACATCTTTAAATAATTTGTGCATCACTCTTTGAAACACTGCTGAGGCTGAAATCAGGCCAAACAGCATCCTTTTGTACCTAAAAGCACCCTCAGAAGTAATAAAAGACGTGTATGGTTTACTATCTTCATGCAAAGCAATCTGGTGCTAGGCATTAGATAGGTCCACAGTTGAAAATACAGAAGCCTCTTTCAAAACTGAAAATATCTCATTTATATTGGGCAACAGATGTCGATAAACCCACACACACTCATTTAAATCCCTCAAATCAATGCATAATCAGATTTTTCCATTGGGTTTGTGCACAACAACGACCGGAGACAACCACTCGGATGACTCGATCTCTTCAATTATGTCAAAACTACACAATCTATCCAATTCTTCTTTAAACGCTAGTCTCATAGCTAGAGGGACACTTCGAACCTTATTGACCTTGGGTGTAACATTTTGCTTCAGAATAATCTTGTGAACAAAATCTTTTAGTAAAACCATCTTAGCTGCAAAAACTTCTGGATATAATTTTTCCCACTCAGTTACCTTATCATCTTGGACTTGAGCAATACAATCAGTGTAACCTAACACTTGTTAAGGATGGTTGGGATCTAAGGTGATGAGCAGATCCCTTTGTTGTGGCCATCCTAGTAGACAAGAACCTTCTTTGGCAACATACACATTACCAGTTATAGTAATGCCTTTAAAATTGATTCTCGCAACAAAATAACCCAAAACATCAATTGGTCTGTTCCCATAACCAACTAGTTTTATATCAGGAGGCACTAATTTAATGTTAGGAAGATTCTTAAGGTAATTATCACCAATTAAAGTGTGACGAGCACCAGAATCGGCCATCACTTCTATATCTATACCATCCACATTGTTCAGACATAATGGGGAATCTCTTTTATTATCATTGACCTCATATATGCAAAGCATAAGTCCCTCATCTAAAATTTCTGATTCTTGAGATACCTCTCTGATTTGGGCAGGTTTATTGGAAAATCTATTCCTATTTTTACACATGCTGGGATAATGGCCTTTATTTCTGCAGTATCTGCACATCTGACCCACAGCAGGACAAGATTTGTCGTATGCCAAATGACCCGGTATTCCACATTTAAAACAAATATAATTATTCCTTTTTGTATTCTGCATGTTAAATCTTGTGTTCTCTTTACTACTAATAACCTATTTAGAAGATGTATCTTCTACCTTAACGTCACTTACAATTTGTACCTCCGAAGTGGGTTTTGCAGCCAATTCTTGCATCCCTATTTTCATGTCTTCAAACCTATGGCTAATGTCAAGTGCTTTTTCCAACGTAAGATCTTTGGCAGTTAGTAATTTTTCTTGCAACTTGGTATCTCCAAATGTATGTACTAGTTGATCACGCAACATCTGGTCCTGAAAATTACCATACATACATTTAGCAGCTAGAACTCTTAAACCATTAAAAAATGAATCAACAGATTCATTGGGTAATTGTGCCCTACTTAAAAACTTATGCCTAGCAACTACCTTGTTGGTTTTCTTTATATATAATAAGTCTAGTTGTGATATGGCCGTATCATACACATCCCCATCATCATCACCATCTTCCCGAACAACAGGTGGTAAAAGACTCAGGACTCGTATACCTTCAGCACCTAATGAATGTTTAAGAATTGCCAGTTTACGTTTACTGGTATAATCTTCCCTTCCAATGGCTTCTAAATAAGCTAGAGATCCATCTTTCCACTGTTTCCATTCAAGAACACGATCACCTGGATTGGGTAAGAAAGGTGCAGGTGCAACAAAACCATCCATTTTCAAATGTAACAATATAATGAATAATGATTATCAGTATAAATGCAGAAAGCAAAGAACAAACAAAAATAAATAAATAATTAGTTGTTATCAGGATCTGGTCTTGTTTTTCCAAAGAATTGGCCTTGTTCTATGAAGATAAACAGGAAATGCAGTAACCAATCAGCATCCTCCTATGAAAATATGTAGAAAAGCATCATGACCAATCAAAAGTCTTTGAGCATCCATGTGGTGAAGACGTGACAAAAACGGTGCACTTTGTAAATCAGGCTGAAGAGTGAGTGTTTATGTATTTTACTTGAAGGCTTAAACACTATGATAAACTCTCTTGTAATCTCCTTTTACGGTTATGCAGCATATAAGACTGAGCTCGCGCTCCCAAGTCTACCACAGCACATTTCGTAATCCCCACGTGCTGCGCTTGCATTTAAAAAGCTTGCTTTCTTAAATAAACTTCGAATACCTTTGCACGCGCTGAAATCTCTTCTCACAACAAGCTGGGGCTTTAACCCCTTAGCTGCGGCGGCTATTCCGCCGCAGTACTAAGGGGGAGGAGGGGCCGCGCGGCGCTCCCGTGCTCATGACGGAACCGCTCCATCACGAGCCTCGGGTGAGCTGTGCTTGTGACGGAACGGTTCCGTCACGGCCCCGCCCGCGCAATAGAAGCCGCAGGCGCGGAATTCGCGCCGCGCAGGCGCAGCGTGCGGGCCGTGACGGAACCGTTCCGTCACAAGCACAGCTCACCCGAGGCTCGTGACGGACCGGTTCCGTCACCAGCACAGCCCACCCGAGGCTTGTGACGGAACGGTTCCGTCACAAGCACGCAAGGGGTTAAACTGACAACACAAGGCTTTGTAATTGATGTCTTCCCTTCACGCTCGAGCGTAAACACACGCACAGCATGGACGCTGTTTACATTCAATTAGCAGCTTGAGCTTTGCCTTTCGAACACTGGAGCTGTTTATCTTTAATTAGCAGCCCAACATCGGCGCTCGAGCACACACTTTGCTGTGAAATGTCACCATGTTATAAAAATAAAACAAAAAGATAAAACATGGAAACGTGGCTTTCATTTACATTAAACTGTCAAGCTGAAGTTTAATCATCCGGTTCCCTTCCTTTAGGAGCTTCTGCGCTGGAGCACAAGTTTACAAGTCAAATGTCTATAAAATGCAGAAATTCAGCATGACAGCCAGTTCAAATATTTACTTGAAATAAATCACACAGATTCTTTCACTCTCGGTTGCACAACAGTCAGTTGAAGTAATTACTAGAGATGAATCACTCGGTTCATTTCTTGCTCGGCAGGACGAGTTAAATAACAAATTCTCGCTCTTTAAAAATGTCAGGCAAGTTTAAAATCTTGAGAATAGAGACAGTAGAAATTAACCCTGGGCGAAGCACTGTGCTACGCTCGCGTAGTTTGCGAAGTTTGCGCAACTTCACACTACGCAAGCTGCACGTAGCACAGTGTGAACATGTGTAGCGCAGCGCAGCGTAGCATAGCGTAGTGCAGCGGTCATTTTTTGCTTGTTCGCGGTCCTCAACATCATGTTCGCGACCGCGAGCAAGCAAAATGAGGTCAGGTTTCTCATTGCAAGTGGTTGTGCATGCTCGCCACCTCTCACGATGAGAAACTACCAGTTCGTGTTGAGAAAGCTGCCGCTCGAGTAAAAATCTACTCGAGCGGCAGAAAACTACAGCTCGCACTGTGCAAGATGCCGTTTTCAATGATTGCACAGTGCCGGATGCTTGTTCGCACTGTGCAATCATTGAAAATGCATCTTGCACAGTGCGAACGTGCTACTACGCAGCTCGCGTAGTGCTACATGAAGTTCGCGTAGCTTCTCATAGCGCTACTTCACGAACTACGCCCACCCTTAGTAGAAATATGACTTCAGATTAACTTCAATTACTTACGATCAGAATCAGGATAGATAATGTCAATAAATCTTACAACATCCTACCACAAACAAGAAGATGACAGTGAAATGGTTTCTCGAAACACAGGAAATCTGCCTTCTTCACTTATGTTATTATTTTCTTAATGTCGAGATAACCTGTTAAATTCCTGATCTGCCACAAAAGATTCTTTTCAGGCAGCGCTCCAGGCTCTTCAGTGGATTGTACCGATCATCGCCAGTGTTACATTTCCAAGTAAAGGTGAAACGAGTTAGATTAATTATGTATGTATTGAACATAAATACAATAAACCATTTAGGTAAACGAGCCTGGGCCAACTGACCCAAGATAGAATATGAGGTATGTGTGGAACTCTGACCCATGATTCCATAACACACCATTGGTCAGAATGCCACAGTTCTCTCTTGAAACGTTGCTGGTATTTCCTCTAAGTTAAATAACCATCTATGGAGTGAATTTATTTGTCAGTTTGAGATTCTGTGCCTTTAGGAAACCTGGTTCAAGGAGGCGATTCATTTAAATGGTTTCAGGACTTACTAAACCCCAGAGGCTGGTAGTCCGAGTGGCAGGGCTAAGGGTGGTCTCTGCCTTTACATATCATGCACTGTTAATTCTAGAAAGATAACCTTACTTGCACAGGATAACTACTACCAACTAGATAAATTGGATTTAGATCCCACGCACTCCATTGTTGTCATTAATTTTTATAAGAATATTCCCTCTGACAAAGTGAGACCTGTTACTCAAAATATGATAAAAATCCTGAATAATGTTGGTAGGAGTAAAGATTTAATGTTGATATTGGTCGGAGATTTTAACTATACTTTATGTATGAATGCTGGGGACAAAGTATGCGATGTGCTCAATGAAGATGGCACAAGCGTGTGGCACTTGTGGGACACCCCCGCGCCGCACGGCCACCAGCTGCTGCGTGTGTGCCCCATTGCCTTGCCCTCTGCCTCGCTGCCTCGCTGCCGGCTGCCGGCTGACTCCGCTGCTGTTTGTTTTTCTTTGTTTTGTCCATCACTTGTGCCTGTATTTTTTTCCTCCGCTGCTGGTTGTTTTTCTTTGTTTTGTCCTTCACTTGTGCCTGTATTTTTTTTCTCCGCTGCTGTTTGTTTTTCTTAGTTTTGACCATCATTTGTGCCTGTAATTTTTTCCTTACGTTTGTGCCCGTGTTAGCGCTCTGACCTCATTTGTGCCTGTATTGTTGAGATATCTGTTGCCCGTGCTAGCGTTCTCCTCCCTGGTTTCCCGCCTATCTCGCCGCCCTCCGTCTTCCCTCCCCGCTCCCCGCTCCCGCCACCACCGCTTACCCCGCCCCTTTTTTCATTCTGTTCCCTCCCCGCTCCCGCCTCCCAGCTGCTCCACCCACCCGCGCACTTCGCCTTATATGGCGACCGTGCGAACGCGCAGCGTTGACGCGCAGCGTTGACGCGCAGCGGGCGCACCGATTGTGCGCCGAAGGCGCGCCAAAGGTAAGCCCGTCTGCGCCTGGACCGCGCCCAGGGCCAGGACCCCTGGCCCACGAAGACCCCGACCGACCCGCCTGACGTACTCAGCCGCCACCCTCATCGCACTCAACACCGGCCGACAGCCAGAATGCCACCAAGCCACCCCACGACGCTCCCACGGACCGTTCAGCTGCCACGCCTGCAAGTTCTCCTGCACCCGGACCTGCCTCACACCAGCTCCCGCCAAGTCGAACACCAGCAGCACCCACCTCAAGTGCATCCTGCTCAACACCCGCTCCGTCCACAGGCACGCCATCGAACTCTGGAACCTCCTAGACGCCACAGCCCCTGATGTTGCCTTCCTCACGGAGACCTGGATGAACGCCTCTTCAGCCCCCGACATCGCCATCGCCATCCCAGAGGGCTACAAGATCGTCCGGAGGGACCGCAACGCCAACCAGATGGGAGGAGGCATCGCCATCATCCACAGGAACACCATCTGTCTCACGACCAGCACCGACAACACCCTGACCAGCGCCGAACACCTGCATTTCCAGATCCACACCAACCCAAACACCACCCTCAGAGGCACCCTGATCTACCGACCTCCGGGACCACGCACACAATTCAGCGAGGACATTGCCGACTTCGTCAGCCCGCATGCCCTCCCCTCCGCTGACTACATCCTCCTGGGGGACCTCAACTTCCATCTGGAGAACAACAACGACCTCAACACCAGCACCCTGCTCGACAACCTCGCCAATCTCGGACTCAAGCAGCTGGTGTCCACCCCCACCCACCTCGCCGGACACACACTCGACGCCGTCTTCTCATCCAGCAAAGACGTCGCCTTCAGCCACGCCACAGAACTCCACTGGACGGACCACAGCTGCGTCCACTTCGCCTTCAAGAGAACCACGACCCACCACCACCAGCAACAGGCCGCCCGCAGAAGCTGGAACAAGATCACAGCAGACCAGCTCGACACCTCCCTGAGCCAGCACCCTCCTGCCAGCTCAGCGAACCCCAGCCAGGCCGCCGAGAACCTCACGAAGTGGATCAGCATCTGCGCGGACGAGCTCGCCCCGCTGAGGACCCCGCCCAGCAGACCCGGCAGCAAGAAAGCCCCGTGGTTCACCGACGAACTCAAGAGCTCCAAGAAGAACTGCCGAGCCCTCGAGAAAGTCTGGAGAAGGGAACCTACACCGGACAACAGGACCACCCTCAAACTGGCCACTCGGAAGCACCACCAGCTGATCCGCGCCGCCAAGAAAACTGCATTCAAGGACCGGCTGGACAACAACGCACACAACAGCAAGGAACTCTTCAACATCGTGAAAGAGCTTTCCAACCCCAGCGCAGGAAACAACGACATCACCCCATCGCAAGACCTCTGCGACTCCCTCGCTTCTTACTTCCACAACAAGATCGCGGACATACACAACAGCTTCAACAAACAACCAACGCACACCAGGACCAAACAACCACCCCCCACCACCACCCTCCACGCCTGGACCCCGATCAGCACCGAAGACACCATCCGCACGATGAACTCCATCCACTCCGGATCACCGACCGACCCCTGCCCTCACCACGTCTTCAACAAGGCCGACGCTGTCATCGCACCCCACCTGCGAGACATCATCAACACATCCTTCGACACCGCCACCTTCCCTGAGAGCTGGAAGCACGCCGAACTCAGCGCTCTACTCAAGAAACCAACAGCGGACCCCACCAAACTCAAGAACTACCGCCCCATCTCGCTCCTCCCGTTTCCAGCCAAAGTCATTGAGAAGACCGTCAACAAGCAGATGGCCGCCTTCCTCGAGACGAATGGATCCCTCGACCCCTCACAGTCCGGCTTCCGAGCCAATCACAGCACCGAGACCGCCCTCATCGCCGCCACCGATGACATCCGAGCCCTGATGGACAACGGAGAAACAGCGGCCCTCATCCTCCTAGACCTCTCCGCGGCATTCGACACTGTCTGCCACCGCACCCTAGTACAGCGCCTCAGCAACGTCGGAATCCGGGACAAGGCGCTGGAATGGATCATCTCCTTCCTCGACGGAAGAACACAGAGAGTCCGCCTACCACCGTACAAGTCAGAGGCCTCCGAAGTCATCTGCGGCGTCCCTCAAGGATCCTCTCTGAGCCCCACCCTCTTCAACGTCTACATGAGCCCCCTCGCGGCCATCGCACGCCAACACAACCTCAGCATAATCTCCTACGCCGACGACACCCAGCTGATCCTCTCCCTGACCAACGACCCCGCCACCGCAGAGCCAGCCTACACGAAGGGATGAAAGAGGTAGCCGAGTGGATGACGACCAGCCGCCTGAAACTGAACTCGGACAAGACGGAGGTACTCATCCTGGGCTCCTCACCCTCCGCCTGGGACGACTCCTGGTGGCCTCCCGCCCTGGGCACCGCACCCAAACCGACAGACCATGCACGCAACCTGGGCTTCATCCTGGACTCCTCCCTCTCCATGACCAGGCAAGTCAACAACGTCTCCTCGGCGTGCTTCAACATCCTACGCATGCTACGGAAGATCTTCTGGTGGATCCCCACCGAAACCAGGAAGACCGTCACCCAGGCCCTCGTCACTAGCCGACTGGACTACGGCAACGCCCTCTACGCCGGTACCACCGCCAAGCTCCAGAAGAGACTCCAGCGGATCCAGAACGCCTCAGCCAGACTCGTCCTCGACATCCCACGACACAGCCACATCTCCGAACATCTGAGAGACCTTCACTGGCTCCCCGTCAACAAAAGAATCACCTTCCGCCTCCTCACCCACGCACACAAAGCCCTACACGACCAAGGCCCGAGCTACCTCAACAGCCGGATCAACTTCTACGCTCCCAAACGCCACCTCCGATCAGCCAACCACGCCCTCGCCGCCGTCCCCTGCATCCGAAGAGCAACTACAGGAGGAAGGTCCTTCTCCTACCTGGCCGCCAAGACCTGGAACTCCCTCCCGACCGACCTGCGCCTGACCCAAGACCACCTCTCCTTCAGGAAGAAGCTGAAGACCTGGCTGTTCGAGCAGTAGCGGCACCCCCCCCTCCCCCAAGCGCCTTGAGACCCTACGGGTATGTAGCGCGCTCTATAAGTGTCATTGATTGATTGATTGATTGATTTTTTACATTCTGTCCTGGGGGAAGAGCTGAATGAGCTTGTCTTCTCCCTTGACCTGAGCTTTGTGAATGAAATGTGTCCAGTTGCTGTTTCCATGCCTAGGACGTTCAATGGCAGGGGCCTATTTTCTAATATTGATTATGTTATAGTCTCCAATAGTCATGCATATACCCTCCATTCCTTTCATGTAGCAGACAACTCTCTTAGTGATCATTTTCCACTTTGTTTGGCATTCCTACTACTGTCCACCGCGATTTTAATCTCTAAACAGCATAATTATGCACAAGGAAACCTCGTTATGGGGAGCACTCATGGGCAGTCCTTGCATTGGATATTGGTGGACAGCCCGAGAGAGACAGCCACTCCGGAAGATATTTTGGCTTCCTTTGAGGCCATTTCCCAGGCTGTTAGGTCCCTCATACCGGCGGGTCTGACTCTAGGTGCACTCACGCTTATTCTCACCAGAAAAAGGAGTCACACATAATGCCAAGGAATACAACTGACATAAAGATGGCTAGAGGTGCTTACAAACAAGCAATGAGGGATCAGTAAGCCACTTTAAAGAAGGAGGTGTGGGAAGCATTTAATTCTGCCTCAGTATTTAACAATAGTGTAGCTTTTTGGAAATTTATTAGGGCCCCTTTCCTGTCCAGGGAGGGCGGACCAACAATCGAAATAGCAATAACCAAGAAGCAATGGACTGAGCATTTTACAAAAGTATATCATGGGAAGGGAAACCCAGTGATGATGGACAATTCTCCCCAGGAAGTCTGGAATTTGAATTTGCCCCACGCAGGTAGCACTTTATCGTTCACCCTGGATGAGGTTGAATGGGCTCTGTCTCTAAGTAAGGGCGGCAAGGTTCCTGGACCAGATGGGGTACCAGTGGATCTGTTTGAGGCAGGTGTTACTCTATGGGGACCCCTCCTGACACAGGTCCTAAACGCTAGCTGCATTGCACCCTTTCCACCATCTTGGGTGGAATCAACTATTGTCCCTATTTTTAAAAAGGGAGACAGACATGACCCTGCATGCTACAGGCCTATTTCATCACTTGATGCCATAACTGAAGTCATGGGTAGAATAATATTGGAATGTCTTCAGGATTGGGCAGAGGAGAACTCTATTCTGTCAGACCTACCATACGGCTTTCGAGTCGGAGTAGGGACCGTATAGCAGGGTTTGAATATGTCTCTTTTAGTGGGCAAATACAGTAGGGCTAAGGCAGGGAACCTATTTTTAGCCTTTGTTGACCTTACAGCCACATTTGATTGCGTGATTCACACTAAACCTTGGTCAATTTTAGAGGTGATGGGGGTTGACCTTCAGAATATTTATTTTCTTAGAGGTTTTTCTAATGATGCCAATGCACATGTCTGTTGTCGTCTGCAGGGCGAACGCTCCGCTCCCTTACCGATTAGAAGTAGAGTCAGGCAAGGTTGTGTTCTGACTCTGTTTCTCGTCGACCTGTATACAAATGTTTTGGGGGAGGCATTTTTAAAAGATATAGTAAACAACAAAGGAGTGACTGTGATACAAAGAAATAAATGTGGTAGTTAAAAGATTAGTGAGAAATAAACTCCGCTGTGCGCCGCATGCGTGATCAATGCTCACACGCGTGCAGTGCACACAGCGGGGTAGTCTTTGAGTCCCTGATTAAGCCCAGAAGATTATCCTCAAATCGAGGAAGGTCTAGGGGCTTACTGGTTACCCAATCATGGGTGGAGGGAAAGAACCCTACTTCTTTGAAGGACCCTCACTCACCACTAGTTGGTGACATGCTTCATCATTGGGTCCCCGCTGGGGTGACCGAATATCTCCCCAGCGTGCTACGACGCCTGGTTACAGCGGAGCAGGATGTGGTGAGTGCAACAGTGCCCAAATTAAGAGGTGACTAACTGTGATTGTGCAAATGTGTCAAAAAATTAAAAAATGCGAGGGTTGTGTCTTTAGAATTTTTTTTAATAATGGCCAGCCCGCATTGATTAAAAACAGAGTGAGCGGACTCCCCAGGTTCTTAGTTAAGGAACCGGAATCCTAGATCAAAGGCATAAATTGGTCGACATGTTTCAGCTGTTTTTGGCGTATCGCTCAGCTTTCTTCAGGACCTATACAAAAAAGTCCTCCGGAGGTATGCGCGCGCTAAGGCGCACCCTCCCGAGAGGCTCTAAATGTGAAAAATATATACAGTGACAACACCACACTACACACTTGGTAGGGATATATTAAAAGACCTGTGGGAGAAACGGGACAGACAAGACCACAACACATAAACATGAAGAAGGAGAGTTACTTTCTTCGTTATGACGTTTTGATCAACAATAGGTTTCACATCTAGGTAGGTCTAGGCATCATGCATATTTTGTGTGCCACCAATGCAGGGGTGCTACCTTAGATTCCTTCATTTAGGTGCTTCTAAATTAGCCCCAAGGACCGTCCCTGTAATTAGGTCCGTGTCCAATCACTGCTCGGTATTCATTAAGAACAAGCAATGTGCCATTCGCTTTCTATTCGCAAAGCGGAGGAGTTAGTAAACCACAGTGTTTAGGAGAGTTTTTGCAAGTGTATTCTAAGATATTTATGGGGAACCAAGAGCCCACATTAAGAGAAGAAAATCCCTCTCACAGCGTGACAAACAAGTAAACGGGATTTTCAAACAACTGTGAGTGAAATGGAAGTTGTTGCAGAGACTCACTTCAAGAGGGACATGATTACGCCCCTACGGAAAAGACAGCGCGGGATGTCTTCACGCGGCGTTTCTCTGTGAGACAAAATAACGAGAAAGGTCAGAGACCGTTTAAGAAAAAATGCCACGCTGCGAGTGCTCGTCTTGGCGGCAGGGTGGAGTTCAACTTACTTTAACGCACGCGGCTCCCCTCCGTGTACCTACACGATCAGCGGCTGTCTCCCAGAAGTGCGGGGAGAAAACAGCCGGACCATTTATATCCTCAATGCCCCTAATTGGTTAGATCGGTCCTCGTGGATCTATGACGTCGGAGACTACGCCCCGCATCAAAGGTGATTAGCAGCAATGGTGTAGAGGCTAGCGGGATTGGTTAGATGATCCCACGTGGGAGGTGGGTGAATCCGTGCTCGTAGCACTGGGTTTAGGGGTTCGAGTCCCGTTCCGATCGCAACCCGGGTCCGGTTTTTTAATTGCATAAACACAACGAAAACCAAGGGAGTGTTACATGGTGGGTCTGAAAAAATTATATATTGTTTATACAATTTTCAGTTAACACTAGAGGTAGTTGGTTGTGATCCCTCGTTGTAATTTAGCAAAACCATGCAGTGAAAGGCTAGGACGGCACCTGATCGTGGAGTAAATGCACTGACGGCACGAAACACTGATCTAGGTGGTGCTGGAAGGTAATAATGAAAGAAAGGGATCGAGTATTTAGCCTAATCCCCTGTTAGCATGCTTTGCGAGTGCGCCCCCCCGCAATAGTGTGCCAAGGTATTGATAGCCATTTATAAAAGCAAGGTTAATTATCGTCATTAGGGGGAAGTTAAAAAGGTCCTCACCAAGAGTCAGTAAGGTATCCATAGACCCGAATGTGGTCTGTCCCACCTATTGTGCACTGGGTCCCTGACTATGGGCATGAGAGCTCTTGCTGGTATCCAGAAATTATATTCTCACGATTAGACCCGTCAGCGTAATACACTGCCCCACGGTATCTCATCATTGAGGCCTTTAGAATTCGTACCCAGGCAGTACACCCAACGCTGCTCCTTCTCGAATAGCAAGGACTCTGAGCTGCCCTCCAGATGTTCCAAAATTGTCCATTCGAGGTCATTGGGTGTATGGTTGGTTTGCAAGAAATGTGTGGTGAGTTTAGTTGTTGATTTCCTGCAGCGGATGTTGCTGCTGTGTTCACATATTCTGGTTTTGACACGTCTGGATGTCATCCCAACATACTGTAACTTGCATCTGCATGTGATCAAATATACCACATTTGTTGTGTTACAGTTAGTGTGGCTGCGTTGGACCCAGCGTGTGCCATCCGTTAAGTTCAGAAATTTGGTGTGTGATGTCAAATGGCAGATGCTGCAGTTGCCGCAGGGGTGATGACCCGTTACTGGTGGTAGCCCCCAAGCGTTAAGAACGCTCGGTGGTTGGTTATGATTCTTGTTGTCTCTTGGTCGTGTATGGACCAAGGAATCTTTCAAACTGGTGGCCCTTTTATAGGAAAAAAGTGGTTTTTGCCATTGCGCCTTACTGCTGGTGATAATTCTCCAGTTCCGAGATATGCATCTACTCACTGCGTTAGAAAGTGGGTTGAAAGTCGTGACACAAGTTAGGGGGATCTCATTCCTTTCCGGAGGGGGATTGTCTTCCAACAAAACCTCCCTTTGTTGGTTCCATGCTCTCTTTTGGCTGGTATTCAAGATCCTTGATGGGTATCCCCTTTTCTCCAATTTGTTGGTCAACACACTCGCTTGTTGTTTATATATAGACAGAGTGCTACAGTTACGCCGTATTCTTAGGTACTGTCCATACGGGAGGTTCTCCCGTAGGGCCCGGGGGTGGTAACTGGTGAAATACAACAAGTTGTTTTTTGCTGTTGGCTTTGAAAAGGTTTTTGTTTCCAGTCGGTTGCCTTCCCTCATGATGGTAACATCCAGGAACGTGAGTTCATCCTGGAAGTGTTCATGAGTGAACCTCAGGTGGTCATTACATGTATTGATCCAGGCATAGAACTCGAGTAGGGTCGGTTCATCTCCTTGCCAGATCATAAATACGTCGTCTATGTATCAACGCCATACGGCGATGTTACTGCCGTATGGGTTCGCGGGATTCAGGATGTACTTTGACTCGAAGTCATAAACGTAAAGGCCTGCTACTGATGGGGCAAAGGTGCTGCCCATCGAAGTTCCTGTTGCTTGTAGATACAGTTGTCCTTCGTATTCAAAAAAATTTCGTTTAAGGGCAAGGGTGGCACAGTCAACTACAAAATCCCTGGTGGTGTTGAAATCCCATACCGCTTGGTCCAGCGCTTCCTTGACCACTTTGATGGTCTCATCCTGCGGAATGCAGGTATATAAGCTCTCGATATCCATCGAGACAAGGAAACAGGGGGCATTTGGTAAAGAGATAGTGTTGAGCAGAAAAAGAAAACTCTTTGTGTCCTTAAGATAGGTGGTTGTGGATTGCACAATCGGTTTTAAGAAGAAATCACAATACTGTGAGAGAGGCTCCAGGAGGGATCCTAGACCCGAGACAATTGGCCGTCCGGGGGGGGGGGACACATTCTTGTGTGTTTTTGGTAACACATAAAAGTACGGAACCCGGCCCTCTGATTGCATCAAGAAATCAGCCTCTTTCTTCGAGATCCAACCATCCCTCTCTGCTGTTGACACCAGGTCACAGATTTCATTTTTTAAGTCATTGGTTGGATCCGCCTCTAGTGGAATGTAATTATCAGCATTGTTCAAAAGTCTGCGACACTCTGTGTCGTAATCGTTTTTGTTGAGAATCACAATCCCACCCCCCTTGTCCGCACATGAAATCTGTGACCTGGTGTCAACAGCAGAGAGGGATGGTTGGATCTCGAAGAAAGAGGCTGATTTCTTGACGCAATCAGAGGGCCGGGTTCCGTACTTTTATGTGTTACCAAAAACACACAAGAATGTGTTACCCCCCCCCCCCGGACGGCCAATTGTCTCGGGTCTAGGATCCCTCCTGGAGCCTCTCTCACAGTATTGTGATTTCTTCTTAAAACCGATTGTGCAATCCACAACCACCTATCTTAAGGACACCAAGAGTTTTCTTTTTCTGCTCAACACTATCTCTTTACCAAATGCCCCCTGTTTCCTTGTCTCGATGGATATCGAGAGCTTATATACCTGCATTCCGCAGGATGAGACCATCAAAGTGGTCAAGGAAGCGCTGGACCAAGCGGTATGGGATTTCAACACCACCAGGGATTTTGTAGTTGACTGTGCCACCCTTGCCCATAAACGTAATTTTTTTGAATATGAAGGACAACTGTATCTACAAGCAACAGGAACTTCGATGCAGGCACCTTTGCCCCATCAGTAGCGGGCCTTTACGTTTATGACTTCGAGTCAAAGTACATCCTGAATCCCGCGAACCCATACGGCAGTAACATCGCCGTATGGCGTCGATACATAGACGACGTATTTATGATCTGGCAAGGAGATGAACCGACCCTACTCGAGTTCTATGCCTGTATCAATACGTGTAATGACCACCTGAGGTTCACTCATGAACACTCCCAGGATGAACTCACGTTCCTGGATGTTACCATCATGAGGGAAGGCAACCGACTGGAAACAAAAACCTTTTCAAAGCCAACAGCAAAAAACAACTTGTTGTATTTCACCAGTTACCACCCCCGGGCCCTACGGGAGAACGTCCCGTATGGACAGTACCTAAGAATACGGCGTAACTGTAGCACTCTGTCTATATATAAACAACAAGCGAGTGTGTTGACCAACAAATTGGAGAAAAGGGGATACCCATCAAGGATCTTGAATACCAGCCAAAAGAGAGCACGGAACCAACAAAGGGAGGTTTTGTTGGAAGACAATCCCCCTCCGGAAAGGAATGAGATCCCCCTAACTTGTGTCACGACTTTCAACCCACTTTCTAACGCAGTGAGTAGATGCATATCTCGGAACTGGAGAATTATCACCAGCAGTAAGGCGCAATGGCAAAAACCACTTTTCTTCCTATAAAAGGGCCACCAGTTTGACAGATTCCTTGGTCCATACACGACCAAGAGACAACAAGAATCATAACCAACCACCGAGCGTTCTTAACGCTTGGGGGCTACCACCAGTAACGGGTCATCACCCCTGCGGCAACTGCAGCATCTGCCATTTGACATCACACACCAAATTTCTGAACTTAACGGATGGCACACGCTGGGTCCAACGCAGCCACACTAACTGTAACACAACAAACGTGGTATATTTGATCACATGCAGATGCAAGTTACAGTATGTTGGGATGACATCCTGACGTGTCAAAACCAGAATATGTGAACACCGCAGCAACATCCGCTGCAGGAAATCAACGACTAAACTCACCACACATTCTTGCAAACCAACCATACACCCAATGACCTCGAATGGACACTTTTGGAACATCTGGAGGGCAGCTCAGAGTCCTTGCTATTCGAGAAGGAGCAGCGTTGGGTGTACCGCCTGGGTACGAATTCTAAAGGCCTCAATGATGAGATACCGTGGGGCAGTGTATTACGCTGACGGGTCTAATCGTGAGATTATAATTTCTGGATACCAGCAAGAGCTCTCATGCCCATAGTCAGGGACCCAGTGCACAATAGGTGGGACAGACCACATTCGGGTCTATGGATACCTTACTGACTCTTGGTGAGGACCTTTTTAACTTCCCGCTAATGACGATAATTAACCTTGCTTTTATAAATGGCTATCAATACCTTGGCACACTATTGCGGGGGGGCGCACTCGCAGAGCATGCTAACAGGGGATTAGGCTAAATACTCGATCCCTTTCTTTCATTATTACCTTCCAGCACCACCTAGATCAGTGTTTCGTGCCGTCAGTGCGTTTACTCCACGATCAGGTGCCGTCCTAGCCTTTCACTGCATGGTTTTGCTAAATTACAACGAGGGATCACAACCAACTACCTCTAGTGTGACTTGAAAATTGTATACCCAATATATAATTTTTTCAGACCCACCATGTAACATTCCATTGGTTTTCGTTGTGTTTATGCAATTAAAAAACCGGACCCGGGTTGCGATCGGAACGGGGACTCAAACCCCTAAACCCAGTGCTACGAGCACGGATTCACCCACCTCCCACGTGGGATCATCTAACCAATCCCGCTAGCCTCTACACAATTGCTGCTAATCACCTTTGACGCGGGGCGTAGTCTCCGATGTCATAGATCCACGAGGACCGATCTAACCAATTAGTGGCATTGAGGATATAAACGGTCCGGCTGTTTTCTCCCCGCACTTCTGGGAGACAGCCGCTGATCGTGTAGGTACACGGAGGGGAGCCGCGTGCGTTAAAGTAAGTTGAACTCCACCCTGCCGCCAAGACGAGAACTCGTAGCGTGGCATTTTTTCTTAAACGGTCTCTGACCTTTCTCGTTATTTTGTCTCACAGAGAAACGCAGCGTGAAGACATCCCACGCAGTCTTTTCCGTAGGGGCGTAATCATGTCCCTCTTGAAGTGAGTCTCTGCAACAACTTCCATTTCACTCACAGTTGTTTGAAAATCCCGTTTACTTGTTTGTCACGCTGTGAGAGGGATTTTCTTCTCTTAATGTGGGCTCTTAATTCCCCATAAATATCTTAGAATACACTTGCAAAAACTCTCCTAAACACTGTGGTTTACTAACTCATCCACTTTTCGAATAGAAAGCGAATGGCACATTGCTTGTTCTTAATGAATACCGAGCAGTGATTGGACACGGACCTAATTACAGGGACGGTCCTTGGGGCTAATTTAGAAGCACCTAAATGAAGGAATCTAAGGTAGCACCCCTGCATTGGTGGCACACAAAATATGCATGATGCCTAGACCTACCTAGATGTGAAACCTATTGTTGATCAAAACGTCATAACGAAGAAAGTAACTCTCCTTCTTCATGTTTATGTGTTGTGGTCTTGTCTGTCCCGTTTCTCCCACAGGTCTTTTAATACATCTTTCACATTTAGAGCCTCTCGGAAGGGTGCGCCTTAGCGCGCACATACCACCGGAGGACTTTTTTGTATAGGTCCTGAAGAAAGCTGAGCGATACGCCAAAAACAGCTGAAACATGTCGACCAATTTATGCCTTTGATCTAGGATTCCGGTTCCTTAACTAAGAACCTGGGGAGTCCGCTCACTCTGTTTTTAATCAATGCGGGCTGGCCATTATTAAAAAAATTCTAAAGGCACAACCCTCGCATTTTTTAATTTTTTGACACATTTGCACAATCACAGTTAGTCACCTCTTAATTTGTGCACTGTTGCACTCACCACATCCTGCTCCGCTGTAACCAGGCGTCGTAGCACGCTGGGGAGACATTCGGTCACCCCAGCGGGGACCCAATGATGAAGCATGTCACCAACTAGTGGTGAGTGAGGGTCCTTCAAAGAAGTAGGGTTCTTTCCCTCCACCCATGATTGGGTAACCAGTAAGCCCCTAGACCTTCCTCGATTTGAGGATAATCTTCTGGGCTTAATCAGGGACTCAAAGACTACCCCGCTGTGTGCACTGCACGCGTGTGAGCATTGATCACACATGCGGCGCGCAGCGGAGTTTATTTCTCACTAATCTTTTAACTACCACATTTATTTCTTTGTATCACAGTCACTCCTTTGTTGTTTACTATACATTGAACCGGGGTACAGGAGTGTCTATGCCCTACCTCTCTTGTTGATATTAAATACTTTTTAAAAGATAACCATGACTTCCCTCATGTAGCGGGGCATCCTATCCCAGCCCTTATATATGCAGAGGATGCAGTGCTGATGTCAGACACACAAGTGGGACTTCAGAGGGTTTTGAATAGTTTTACTAATTTTATGAATGAGTTAGGCTTAAGAGTTAACTCTGCTAAGACTTTTATTATGCGTTGAGGTACTGGCATTAAGAGAACTAAAGATATCGAGGTCACCAAGGCATTTTCATATCTGGGAATTCTTTTTGCCCAAAACGATTCTTGGTCTCAGGCAGTGTCTGCGAAAAAATTGACATTATTGCGCATTGCATCTGCCCTTAGAGCTCTTGCGAGAAAATTAGGTAAAAGACCACCTGAGGAGCTCATCAAAATATATAAAGCAAAATGTGTCACAGCTGCAGTTTACGGGACTGGGGTATGGGGGCAGTTGATTTGCTTCCCATCCAACGAGTAGAATATGCTTTCCTGAAATGTATCTTGTCTGTCCCGAGTGGCATTTCAGCAAGTATCTGTCATGCGGAGTTGGTCCTCTCCTTTATTTCAGATTTAATTAAGCTATGCGTGCAACTTCCTACTAGATCTGGATCATTTAGAGTACTTTACTAATCAGAAAATATCTAGGAAGGAACTAAAAGCAAAGGGCATGTCACTGTTAGATACTGCCAGACTGTCTTCTGAAATTAAAAAACCCACTGTCCTACACAATCAAATGAGTTTAATTACTTTTAACATTCAACCCTACCTCACCCTTGTGACGAGTGAATACTACTAGTTCAAGTCAAGTCAAAATAGCTTTATTCAACAGATTTGTCATAAAAGCACAACATACAAATACACACAATTTAAAACAATAAAAATTACAAATTTTAAGAACAATTTAAGAAAATATTAAACCTCATATAAAGGCTCTTGTTAAATGTGATAAGATAAATTCATAAATCAGCAATATTCCTCAACTATTTCCTAACCCCAGTTCATTGTAAAAAATGGGACACAAAAATGACATTAAAAAATTAGATCCATAAACAGCCCTCACAAAGTGCCTTTGCCCGGATAGACCAGGCCCAACCCAAAAATGTGGCTACTGCAATTGCTATTAGTGCCGATGAATCCGTTGTTAGTACTCTAAGCGCCTCTCCATGTCTACTGAAGCCCAGTAATTTACAGATAGGTATTACCCACATAGTACGGGGTTGCTTTTACAAATGGCAAAAAAACAACAGATGACTAGTTGTTTCCTGCTCTTCATGACATTTTGGGCACACCTTCTCAACCACCCCTGTCCATTTACTAGTGAATGTCCTGACAGGTAGTGTACCGACCCTCAATTGAAAATACAGCTTTCTGTCAAATGGTTTTTCAATTGCAGGCCTAATTTTAAATTCATGGAATCGGTCAGTCAAGTGCCTTGTTGAGCCATTCGTGCATACTGTAACCATGATCTTTTCCCAATACATCTCCTTCAAGATCTTCTCAGAAGGAAATGATGCCTTAAGGGGATCGGCCCACAATTCACTCAAACCTAGACTTTCCAGCAACGCCCTGATCTCTCTCAGCCATCTAATCTTATGAAACTGATCGGCGACCATTACATCTTTAAGGCCCTTGGCGTAGTGAGCAAATCAGCCGTACACCACAGTCTTCACCAGTATAAGAGAGGTCGGAGTTTCACCAGATCAGTTACTGTTTTTCTACCCAGATCTAGCAACAGTGGGTACATTGGTGTGCTTTTCGGGACACTAGTAGCCTTCCGGAGAAAATAATTTTCAGCTACTGACAGGGTCGATCGATTTGCAAACCCCCAGAGCTCTGCTCCGTAGAGCGCTGAGCTTAGGACCTTCATACCATAGATTTACATCAATGGGCTAATCGGTTTAGACAATGAGGATCTAAGTTTAGTTGCAAGGATCCCAGCCTGCTGCTTATGTTTCAAAGTGGCAATATCGATTTGTTTTGACCACCCCATGTTTGCCTGTAACGCCACTCCTAGGTAGGTAAAAGCATCAACTTTTTCAAGGGGGACGTTATTCATATATACCTTACCCCGGAATGACCTGTGTTCATTAAACGACATGAACTTTGTTTTTTCCGTATTAATGGTAAGGCCCCGCATGAAACAAAAATCCTCAAACCTGCTTAAGGCTTTCTGCAGGCCGCTGGGGGGTCTTGGAAATGATTAAAGTATCGTCCGCAAACATGAGGATAGGTATATGTTCATTCGCCAGCATCAGGGCATCCAGGGGGACTACTAGTTTGCTTTCGATTGTTTTTTTTTCATAGATTAGTCACATTCCCTAAAGTGAAGGACCGGTCTCAAGATCTCCAGTTGTGCCTTTTTTGCATTACAACAATTAGATAATGTGCATAGTGTCTATAGGATGGTAATTTTCTTTAAAAAAGTTCTGTGCTTAAGGAAAGTTACGATTCTTTCTTAAATTGTTGTTTAATCCAAGGAAAGCCTGTTGTGTTTAATATTCTTTTAACTTTTTCAATGAATTTTAACTAATTGCATATATGTATCTTATATGAATTTTTATATGTGAATTCATGTTATTATTCTTTTATGATTGTTTGTTCACAATCGAATAAAGCTTTCTTTGATTTTGAGTAAACTGTCAACTGTGTTCATTGTGTCCAGCAATATATCAGACTGGAAATAGAAAACCTAGCCTGTTTTTAAATTTTCTCTTGGCTGAAGACACAAAAATGATATAACCAAAATACTACATAAACACTAATATGAATTGTCATGCACCCACAAGTAACAGCAATTATTCATCCACATCCATCCTCGTTCTGACAGGAATGCAACTGCAGAAGCACGTACATCTGTCCCCCAAGCGGTATAGCCTTAAACATATTTGCAGAATTCCTCCTGGGATCCTGTTAATAATTAAAATATGGTGTAAGCTTTGAGGCTAGGTGCCATTGCATGCAGAACACCAGGGATGATTGAAAAGCTTGAGCATGTCAATTCAGTCATCTGCCTAGAATTTAAAGGGTGTATTCAAGTTATGGGGTCCTTGCATTACTATTATAATGATAAAATTACTACATGTTAGGAGCAAACCTAAAACAAAGGGGCATATTAGCAAGGGCCATATCGCCACTTTAGCGACACTTTTTGCCACTAATGCAGTGATGTTTTTATCACCCTATCAGCAAGCTGTTGCTAACCATTCAACTCAAAACCCACAGAGATCAGCTGCAAAGGGCCTCAAGGCTCCTCCCTGAGCCCCAAGCTCTTCAATATCTACATGGTCTCACTTGCAGCCATCGTCAGGAACCACAGACTCAACATTGTCTCCTACACTGATAACACCCAGCTGATTCTCTCCCTCACAGAAGAACCCACGGCTGCCAAGAGCAACTTCCACCATGGGATGAACACAGTCGCCATCAGGATGAAGGACAGCTGCCTCAAGCTTAACTCAAACAAGACCTAAGTCCTCAACCAGGGATCCACCCTCAAGTGCTGCCACCCCCTCTGCCTGGGATGACTCTTGGTGGCCCAGGCAGAGGGGGCCTGCAGCACTTGGAACCCCCTCACACACCCACTGACCACGTGCAAAACCTTGGCATCTTCCTGGACTCCTCTCTCTCAATAAACCACCAAATCAACGCTGTTTCATCCTCCTGTTTCCACACCCTCCATCTACTTCATAAGATCATCCAGTGTGTCCTCAGTGAGTACAGGAAAACTGTCACCCATGAGTTCGTCAGCTCTCTAGCCAGCACCACCCAGAAACTCCAAAAGAAACTGCAGAACATCAAGAACACCTCCGTCAAACTCATCCTGAACATCAAACGCCGCAGCCACATCACCGGCCACCTGAGAGGGGAAACAGCCATTACAACGCATGCCAACACAACGCATACCAACACAACGCATGCCAATACAACGCAAGTACCATTACTTCGCAATGCTAATACAATGCATGGCATTACAATGCATATACCTTTACCAAGCATGCCTATACAATGAATTTTGTTGTAAAGGCATGAATGGTAAAAGCATATGTGTTTTACAGGTAAGTATAAGGTAAGTATAGGGTTTAGGGTGTGTTTGGGTTTTGGGGTGTAGGGGTATATGTTTGGGTTGCCAAGATTAATTTTAGGGTTCAGGATTGGTATATGTTTTTGGGTGCCAAAGTTAATTTTAGAATTCAGGGTGGGTTTGGGTTTCGGGGTGCCTAGGGTAATTTTAGGGTTCAGGGTGGATTTGGGTTTTGTGGTACCAAGGGTAATTTTTAGTTTTAGTGTTTGGGGTAGCAAGGTTAGTGTTAGGGTTCAGGGTGGATTTGGGCTTTGTGGTGCCAAGGGTAATTTTAGGGTTTAGGGGGTATGGATATTAGGGTGATAAGGTTAGTTTCAGATTTTTAAGGGGGTATGGTTATTGGCACTGGTACAAAGGGTAATTTTGGGGTTACCTGGGGCTATTACAAAATATATATATATACACAGACACACACAATTACTTACTGTTAGAACCGGGGGTCTCTAGTTGGCAGAGGTAAGTACCTTAGACCAAGTAGGGACCCTTGCTTCTAGTCAGGGTGAAGGAATAACCCTCTGAGATAACCCCTGCTCACCCTCTAGGTAGCATGGCACGAGCAGTCTAGGCTAAACAGAGGCAATGTGGATAACATTTGCACTTAACACAACAATAATCCCCAATCCACCACAAACTGAGACCACACAGGTAAGTATATTTTTATAAAAATATATATCTTTATCTAGTTTCAGCAAGTAAATCAAGCATTTGCACGATAATCACTTTGTCAAGAATATGTTGCGCTTAATCTTAATGGTTGCACTTAATCTTTATGATGGTACTTGTAAGTAGGAAGTTCTTAAAAACAAAACAGTCTCAAGTCACTTCTAAATCGATATCACAAAGTAATCCGATCTCTTTATCTTCATGTAGCTCTGAACACGAGCAAACTATGCAGTGCCGGTAGGTAAAGTATCCTACCACCAGCCAACAAAGCCAGGAGCCCTAGCGCTCCCAATGCGCCTCACCGGAATGCTGGGACTTCTTTCTCCTCCACCGGCACTGCCTCAGGGCCTCAAGCGCACCTCGCCTGTCAGCGCTCACTCGCGCTCAGGCCCGGCCGGTCTCCGCAAGCTCTCCGCCCGCTCTCAGTCCTTCGGGAGCGGCGGGGGCAGAGACGGCAGGCCGGGGGCTGGGGCACTTCCCACAATCCCTCGGCGAGGTCGGGTCTGTCTTTCCCGGTCCCGCCGGGTATCACACGGCAATTTCGAGGTCTCCGCAGCAGCTCCTGCGATGGGCCAATCAGGTCGCGGCTCTGAGGGCGAGCCTCCACACCCGCCCGGGAGTCAGCCAACGGCAGAGCGGCTCCCGGGGCAGACGTGAGGTGACACGCTTCAGGCCGCCAATCACAACTCAGCTACGGCGATGACGCGGCGCCGCACGGGCCAATCCCGTCGTGGCGTTAGTGAGGGGGCTTGGCTCCTTCGTCCAATGGGAGCGCGGCGGCTTCGATCTTCGGCCCTGCAGCTCCTGGTCACGAACGGCAGCTTCGCAGGGTGTTCCTGGCCCCGGGCCGCGACGGAGAATTTGGCAGCAAAGGGTTTTGGAGGGCGCGGGTCACGAATAGACCCCCCTCTCGGCCTCACAACCCCTTGGGAGCGGATTTCACAAGGGGAGGCACCACAAGCCTCCGACCCTCGCTGGGAATCTGCCGATGAGCACACCGATCCCCTTCTCACGCTCCCCAGTCGAGTACCACACGTCCCCGGTCACCACAGCACGATCTTGCAGCTGCTTTTGGGCAAAGCTTTAGGAACCTCTAACCCTGGGTTCCCAACAGGAGGCCAGCTCTTCTCAGGCCCTTGGAGATTCAAGTTGTAGACACAGCACACAGCAAAGTCCTGGCAGTTTCAAGCAGGCAGGGTCACAGCACACAGCAAAGTCCCTTTCTCCTCCTCAGCTTCCAGTAGACAGCAGACCAGGTCAGCCCTTAGAGCACACAGCAAGGCAGTCTTCCTTTAGTTCTCCAGATGTCCTTCTTCCAGCGGAGGTTCCTCCTTGATTGCAGAATTTCAGAATCTAAACTTCTGTAGTCAGGGGTCCTTTCCTTATACCCCTCAATGTCTTTGAAGTCCTTTGAAGTCTTTGTGCAAGGGGGCCCTGGGCCCGGTCTAAACCAGTTCTGGGGGTTGCGGAGCACTGAGGTGTTTCTGGTTTTCTTCTTCCTGTCAGCTTCAGGGTCAGAGGTGTCAGTTGGCCGGCAGGAGGGAGCTAGCATGGGGGGGCAGGCAGGCACAGCCCAGCACTATCAGGCGTTTCTTCCTCCCACCTCCCTGGCAGCAGATGTGCCCTTTCATCCCCGGGCTGGCTCTGACCCTCTCCTCCGGGGGCTCTGCAGCCCCCCCTGTCACATCCAGACCAGGCAGGCATTCCACAAACCCAGGCACACAGAAAGGTTTAGACAAGAGAACAGCCACTTTGTAAAAGGGCTATTCTCCAACATAGGATTTAAAAACACCCTTCACTAAAATATGTGTCATTAAATTCTGAGTTCAGGGATATCTTTCTCATGTCCCCTCTTGTTCCTATGGGAAGATAGGCTGGTATCCCATGGGGCCAGCCTCCTCCATGTTACTCTATGGAGCAAGATAGCCTTACAGCAGTGAGCACATAAAATGGCTGCTGCCCACTACCAGAGCATGTGACCTGCACTAGTACATGCTCTACCTTATCCATACACTGCACCCTGCCCAGGGGGGTACCTCGAGCCTTCCATAGCGGTGACTGATGTGCACAGACAGGGAAGGGTTAGGCCCAGCCAGTGGAGACACTGGCCAGGGGGACAGGGCAGTCCACTGACTGCACACAGGCCCTGCGCTGGCAGGCCTGAGTCCTTTTTAGGGCTACTCATGTGGGTGGCGCAATCTGCGCTGCAGGCCCACTAGTAGCATCTGTCATCACCAACCCTGGCACACACAGTGCACTTTACTAGGGACTCCATGGTGATACAAATACGCCAATCAGGTATATTCAATCAATATGGCAATTTACAGAGGGAGCACTTACACTCTGGCACTGATCAGCAGTGGCAGAGTGTCCAAA
Organism: Lissotriton helveticus; assembly: GCF_964261635.1. Lineage (NCBI taxonomy): Eukaryota > Metazoa > Chordata > Amphibia > Caudata > Salamandridae > Lissotriton > Lissotriton helveticus. The sequence goes on along the minus strand of NC_136068.1, from coordinate 1,961,677,077 downwards.
GCATCTAAGCCAGCAAAAACGAAATCCTGCACAGCATCAAAAACACATGAGTCAGAGGCAAAAAGATGGGGGAAGAACCACGCCAAAGGTGTCAGGTCTAACACGTGTCCGCTCCAGCTGAAAGTGGGGAGAACTACCCAACCTCTTGGGAGTCCTCATCACTAAGGCGGAAGAATCTGGACAGACCGTCAGCATTGGCGTGTTCTGTACCAGGGCGGTGCTCCACCGTAAAGTCCATCCCCTGTAGGGAAATGGACCACCTCAGCAACTTTGGATTCTCACCCCTCATCTGCATTAGCCATCTGAGGGGCCTGTGGTTAGTCTGAACATGGAAGTGAGTCCCAAACAGGTAGGGCCTCAGCTTCTTCAGAGCCCAGACCACAGCGAAAGCTTCCCTTTCAATGGCACTCCATTTCTGTTCCCGGGGGATTAGCCTCCGGCTAATGAAAGCCACTGGTTGGTCTCCGCCCTCATCATTAATCTGGGAGAGTACTGCTCCCACGCCTTGCTCTGAAGCGTCAGTTTGCACAATGAACTCACTGGAAAAGTCAGGTGCCTTAAGCACTGGTGCTGTGCACATGGCAGCTTTGAGGGTGTCAAAAGCAGTTTGACAGGCCTCAGTCCAATTCACTTTCCTGGGCTGATTTCTAGATGTCAGCTCTGTCAAAGGGGCCACAATGGTGCCATAACCTTTGACAAACCGTCTGTAATACCCGGTGAGACCTAGAAAGGCTCTCACCTCAGTCTGGGTCTTGGGGGGCTCCCAAGCCAGAATGGTATCAATCTTTGCCTGTAGGGGCGCCACCTGGCCGCTCCCCACCTGGTGTCCCAAGTACACCACAGATCCCTGCCCTATCTGGCATTCACTGGCCTTGATAGTGAGGCCCGCCTTCTGCAGAGCCTTCAACACTACAGTGAGGTGTTGCAGGTGTTCCTCCCAAGTGGAACTGAACACAGCAATGTCATCCAGGTAGGCTGCGCTGAATTGCTCCAGCCCCGCCAGGACCTAGTTGACCAATCTCTGACATGTGGCGGGGGCATTTTTCAACCCAAAGGGCATGACACGGAACTGGAAGTGCCCCTCTGGCGTTGCAAATGCTGACCCCTCCTTGGCCACGTCAGTTAAGGCAATCTGCCAGTACCCTGAAGTCAAATCAAAAGTGCTCAGGTACTGGGCAGCTCCCAACCGATCCACCAGCTCATCAGCTCTGGGGATGGGGTGCGCGTCAGTCTTGGTGACCGCATTGAGCCCGCGGTAGTCCACGCAGAACCGAAGTTCTGGGGTGCCATCGGGGGTAGCAGCTTTCTTAGGCACTAAGACCACAGGGCTAGCCCAGGGGCTGCTGGAGGGCTCAATAACCCCTAGCGCCAACATCTTGGAAACTTCTTCCTTGATGCTAGCTCTGACCTTGTCAGCCACTCTGTAAAACTTCTGTTTCACAGGCAGACTGTCTCCAGTGTCCACGTCGTGGACGCACCACTTGGTGACACCTGGGGTCAGGGATAACAGGGGGGCGAACTGACCCAAGACTTGGCGACAGTCCTCCTGCTGCTCTGGAGTCAGGGTGGGGGAGAGGCCCACACCATCCACTGACCCATCTTGCTCCTTGACTGCCAGGAGGTCAGGGAGAGGATCACTATCCTCCTCCCCTCCAGCATCTGTAGCCATGAGCATAGTCACTTCAGTCCTCTCAAAGTGGGGCTTGAGGCGGTTCACATGTAGCACTCTCAGGGGCTGCCTGGGAGTCTTCATGTTAACCAAATAGGTAACCTCGCTCTTGCGCTCCACCACCTCATATGGCCCAGACCACTTGTCACGGAGCGCACAAGGCTCCACTGGCGCCATCACCCACACTTTCTGACCAGGGTGGAACTCAACCAGAGAAGTATTCTGGTCATACCACCTCTTCATTTCCTCCTGGCTAGCCTCCAGGTTCTCTTGAGCGAGCTTCCTGAAGCGCTTGGTCTGGTTGCGAATGGCCAGCACATAGCTGAACACATCCTGAGGGGTTTTCCCACGGGATTTCTCCCACCCCTCCTTCACCAGAGTCAGAGGCCCTCTGACAGGGTGGCCATACAGCAACTCAAAGGGACTGAACCCTAAGGATTTCTGAGGCACCTCCCTGTAGGCAAACAACAGGCATGGCAACAAGACATCCCATTCCCGCCTCATGGGCTCTTCCAGGCACATAATCATGCCCTTCAATGTGCGGTTGAATCGCTCAACCAACCCATTTCCTTGAGGGTGGTAAGGAGTAGTGAATTTGTATGTCACCCCACACTCACTCCACAGGGACTTCATATACCTAGAAATGAAGTTTGTCCCTCTGTCTGAGACAACCTCCCTGGGAAATCCCACACGGGAAAAGATTCCCATCAGGGCTCGGCCCACCACCGGGGCTGTGACTGTCCTGAGCGGGATGGCTTCCGGGTACCGAGTGGCATGCTCCACCAAGACCAGGATAAACCTGTTGCCTAGGGCCGTCTTGGGATCCAGAGGCCCCACGATGTCAATGCCCACCCGCTCAAAAGGGGTGCTCACCACAGGAAAGGGTTGGAGGGGTGTCACGCGCTTCCCTCCGCTCTTGCCACTGGCCTGACAAGTCTGTATTTGTATTTGTATTTTATTTATTTATAAAGCGCTAACATTCATCCTACAAGGACATCACGGCGCTGAAGAAAGTTGCAAGTGATTTGACATCAGCTCTGATTGAAGATTATTGATCTGGCCTGGGAAAGAGGAATGTTTTCAGTTGTTTCTTAAATGAGACAAAACAGTCATTTGTTCTAATTTTAGGGGGTAGCTCGTTCCACTTTGTTGCCGCAATGTGAGAGAAGGCCCGCTCTCCCATCCTGACAGTACGAACTCGGGTGATGACTGCTCTTCCTAACGTCATAGATCGTAGGTGTCTAGAAGGTTTATGAAATCTGACCCTGTCGTGTAGGATGGTGGGGCCTGAGCCGTGGAGTACTTTATGAGAAATACACAACAGCTTAAAAATGGCTCGTTGCCGCATTGGGAGCCAATGAAGCTCACGCATGCAACTTTTAGCTGAATCATATTTTCTTTTATTGCAGATGGCTTTAGCAGCGGCATTCTGAACCAACTGTAATTTAGAAAAGAGGTAATCCGCCATTCCTACAAACAGAGAGTTACCGTAGTCCAGCCTACTTATCAGTAGTGACTGGACTAAGGTTTTCCTGCAATCCGTTGGCACCCAGGGGAAGACACGTCTAAGCAACTTCAAAAGTCCAAAGCTCCTTCCACAAGTTATAGAAACATGGGATTTCATGGATAAGTCCCTATCCAGTATTATTCCTAAGTTTTTTGCTTTAGCAGTGGGATTGGGAGGCAAACCCAAGTCACTTGGCCACCAGCTGTTGTCCCAGGCCTGTGTACCTCTGCCGAACAGTAGGATTTCGGATTTGTCGGCGTTTAATCTAAGACAGTGGTCCTGCATCCAAGTTGCCAATTCAGTCAAACAGTTCGTCAATCTAGTTTTGGAGTCATCATTTCCATCGATGGTGACCATCAGCTGAGTGTCATCAGCATAGGAGCACATTTCGACACCCCACTTTTTGCCAATGGTTGCCAGCGAGGAGACGAATACATTGAACAAAGTTGGGCTCAATGACGCCCCCTGGGGAACTCCGTATTTTATGAGTCGTGGAGGGGATGTGTAGTCACCCAAACGTACTGATTGGGTTCGATCCGCTAGGAACGATTGTAGCCATCCTAATGCTTTGCCCAGTATTCCTTTCTCAGCCAGGATGTTCAATAGTTGATTGTGGGGCACGGTATCAAAAGCCGCTGATAGATCAAGGAGTATCAGTGCGACTGTTCTACCCTGATCCACCATGGTTCTGATACTGTCTGTCACCGCTAAGAGTGTAGTTTCGGTGCTATTGTTTGTCCGGAACCCTGTCTGTGAATCGTCCAGCAGACCATTTGCTTCCAGAAATGTGGAGAGACTTCTGTTGACTAACTTCTCCAGAACCTTTGATAAATAAGGTAGCTGGGATATTGGTCTGTAATTGGCTGGATTGTTTACGTCTGCTCCAGCCTTCTTTACTAAAGGGGTGACTAGGGCCTGTTTCCATGAATCTGGAAATTCAGCAGAACTAAGGGAGAGATTGAGTACTCTAGTAACTACTGGACATATTACAGGAGTTAACTGGGAGAAAATGTGATGTGGACAAGGGTCAAGGGGAGAGCCCGACTTGACCTCAAGCATGACCTTTTCTACTTCCTCTTCTGAAAAAGGGCCGAAACCGTGGCAGCTGGTATGTGCAACGGTTGGTACATACTGTTCATTGATTTCGGTCAGGTGATTAGGAAAGGAGGCATAAATGGTATGTAGGATTTACAAAAGGCAGGGACGTGCGTCTTCATTTGGGGCCAGTAGAAATGGGTGACAAGCCTGTGATAGGTCTTGTCTTGCCCCAGATGTCCTGCGAGAGGCACGTCATGAGCCAGACCCAGTAGGAAGTTCCTGAAGCGCTCCGGTACTACCAGCACACGGGCTGCACCGGGCTCCGCGAACTTAGGCTCACTATACAGTAAGTCATCCTCCCAGTAGATCAAATGCTCCTTGGACCCCAGGCCTGCTGCCTGGTCTGCAGCCTGCTGCCGCACACCAATGAGAGAAGGGCACTCCTTCTGAGCCTGGCAGAATTCCTCCCTGGAGGGACCACCCTCTTGCTGCCACTGGGACAGCTCAGGCAATTCCCCTAGTTCGGCCACCTGCTCCCCCGTAGGTTCCAGGGCATCCCCCTCAGGGTCTGCTTCCTCCTGGACCGTGGGAACAGTGGGGGCTGGTTTCCAACGCCCTCTACCCCTTCCTCTCTTGGCAGGTTCCTGGGCCATTGATCCAGGCTCCAGTTCTGCTAGACCGCCCTCTCTGGCTATCATTGCACGGGTGGACACACAGATCCATGCAGGCAAACCCAACATCTCCAAGTGAGTCCTGTGCTCAACTTCTTTCCATGGGGAGCTCTCCAGGTCATTACCTAATAGACAATCTACAGGCAATGCATCACTTACAACAATTTCCAAAATACCGGAGACTCCTCCCCATTCAAATGGAACATTTGCCAACCTGCAGTAGCGCACTGAACTGTCAGATGCCACCACAGGTCGGAGTACCTTGGGAACAATTTGCTCTTCAGACACCCACCGACACCTGACAGATGTCACGCTGGCCCCTGTGTCTCTGAGAGCCTCTACCTCCTGTCCATTGATGGTCACCTTCTGCCCGTATTTCTTAGTGTTCTGGGGCAGCAAAGTTTCCTGGGCCATCTCTTGGTCTCCTAGAGAGACAAGGGTCATCAATGCTAACCCCTTCTCCCCATTAGAAATCAAATCCCCTCCCAATGCTACACTGGCTAACGCCGGTGCGGGAGCACCAGAGGGTGCTGGAGGTTTCTTTGGACATTTGGGGGCAATGTGCCCCACCTCCCTACAGGAATAGCAAGTAAGTGGGGTCTTTTTGTCCTGCGTGCCCTTATGGGGCCAGGACTTGTTAGGCTTGGGGGGTTGAGACACCTTCTCCTGGGAACTACTTTGGGGCCCTTTAGAAGACTCCTTTTGATTACCCGTGTCCCCCCCACTCTTCTGCTGGGGACCCTGTCCACCTTTGGCTGGGGTACTTACCACCCCCTTGTGGACCCTGGTGCTAGTCCACCGGTCTGCCTCTTTAGCAAGCTCACTGGGATCAGTTAACTTGCTATCCAACAGATGCTGGCGCAGCTCTGGGACACATAAACTACTTAAGTGCTCCCTACTAATCAAGTGACACAACCCCACATAATCAGTAACTTTGCTGCCCTTTATCCAACCTTCCAGTGCACGCATGTACATACTCACACACTCCGCCCAAGTACTTGAATCAAGCTTCTTGAAGTTCCTAAACTTCTGGCGGTACTGTTCTGCAGTGAGCCCATACTTGAGGCACAAAGCCTCCTTTAAGTATGAGCGCAAAATCCGTTACGCTCGCGGATTTTGCGGATTTTCGGTAAATTCGCGATCCGCGAACTCCTGCGAATTTACCGCGAATTCGCAAATCCGCGAGCGTCGGATTCCGGGGGCAAAAGTTCAAGCCTTGCTGGCCTGTTGTAACTAATTTACGATGGCGCCTGCAAGCTGCCAGCGCCATCCGAAAATGGTTACTAAATTAGCTTCAACAGGAAGCTCTAATAGATAAAATCAAGCAGGTGCTCGAGCGCCTGCTTTATTTTATCTATTAGAGTTTCCTGTTGAAGCTAATTTAGTAACTATTTTAGGATGGCGCTGGCAGCTTGCCGGCGCCATCGTAAATTAGTTACAACAGGCACAAAACGGTGGCGTCTTCTTGAATAAATATGAAGGGCAGGGTTCATTCTGGCACGACGGTCCTGGCACAAAAATTAAACCTCAACCGGAAGCACTTACAGATATCAATTAAGCATGTGCCCTAGTTGAAGCTTAAATTCAGTGACTCATTCATCGGCCCAAAAAACAATCGTGAGCATTGTCAAGGCTGGGCAGATGTGCCTTCTTCCCAAATATACCATCGAAAATCAGCTGTGATGCTGGACAGAGGCCTTTGCATCCTTGACTTTCACAAGCGCAATCCTCATGCTGTTCCTGTGGCCAGGAGCTTCTGTATCTTCATCTGCTGCTCTGATCGGTCTCTGACCTTTTATAAACACAAGAGGCATGTGCACTCGCATGGAAGCCCCGTCCGTTTGGCCCCGCCCACACACTCGTGGTGTGCACCGTCTTCCCGCCATTTACCCACTATGATAGCTCACTCAAGGGACCCCTGCACCCTTCGGCGCGATTGCATAGTAACACACACCTGGTCGCTGTAGACAACTCTCTGGCACTTTAGGTAGCTGTAGTGTAGTAAAAGCACTATACATTTACCCAACGAGGTAGCACTTACTGATTATCCAGTAGAAAGTACTTCAGTTGAGTAGAGGTATGGCACAAAACGGTGGCGTCTTCTTGAATAAATATGAAGGGCAGGGTTCATTCTGGCACGATGGTCCTGGCATGGAAGCCCCGCCCCAAATCCGCCGATCCGCAAAATCCGTGGATTTTGCGGATCCACGATCCGTGAATACGCACATCCGTGAATCGTGGATCCGCAAAATCCGCCCATGCTTAGCCTCCTTCATTGAGTGGTAGGATAAAGCATCCTCTGCTTCTAAGGGTGCCAAAACATCCCTCCCAGAGGCCTCAAAATGCTTCCACAATCCTGCCCCCCAATTCTTCTCAGGCACTTCATTCATCCTTAAGGCAAGTTCATACGCTCTGAACCACGCATAAATATCCTCACCCCTCTGATAATTCTGTACCAGATCCTTTGGTATGTATATCTTACCCGCCTGTACTGTTTGTGCGCTGCCACCATTAGAACTGGACACCACCTTTTTAAATTTGATGTCCAACTCCTTCAGGCTCAACTCATGAGCCAATTGGAGTTTCTTCTCCTCCAAAGCGAGAGTATGTCTTCTCTCCTGCGCCTCTTTCTCAACTTCCAGGCGCAGTCTCTTCTCATCGGCTTGCGCTTTGAGCTTAAAAAGCTCAATCTCATGGGCCCTAGCTCTCTGATTCTCCTCCACTTCCTCTGGAGAAATAACCCTACTGGAGTGGTTGCTGCTGGGCCTAGACGCTGGCTTCCCCACTGGCAATTCACTGGACACAAACGCATTCTCCTGTGTGCCTCCCTCTCCAGTAGTAGCTTCTGGATCACCATGTTTGGCCTCCCACCAGGCCCTCAGAGCTGTCCTTAGCTCTTCCTTGTTTGCGCTGCCCCTTACTGGGCATTCAAGCCGTTTGCAGAATTTTCTCAGTTGCTCCTTGTTATAGGTGAACAACTCCTGGATTTCAAATTCCACTTCCACTTCTCCATTCACGCTTGGCGCGTTCTGAGACATGATACTTCCTAACCTTTTCAACTAAAAAGGTTTCACCAAAAAGAAAAAAAATCTTGTGCAACCTGTGCTGCTAAACTAGACTAGTGATGTACGTTACGTTACGTTAAAATTATTTACACCGCGCACTTTCACCAACGGTTTCATGGCGCTCTTGACAAGTACAGTGATCGGGGGTGGGGGGGTTATTCGTAGGCAGACTGGAAGAGCAGGGTTTTTAGTAAACTGCGAAAGCAGTCGTAGCTGGGACATAGACGAAGTGTGGGTGGCAGGGAGTTCCAAGTGGAGGGGGCCAAAACAGAGAAACTCAATCCGCCGTGCTTTTTGCGTTTGGATTTGGGGACCACAAGGAGGTTGAGAGATGCAGAGCGAAGAGCTCTGAGGGGGATGTGGCGTGTCAAAGCGGATGAGATGAAGGCTGGGGCTGCATCGGAGAGGGCCTTAAAAACTGAACATGCCAGCTTAAAGGTGCAGCGCTTGGAGACCGGGAGCCAGTGAAGACTACGAAGAAGGGGAGTGACATGCTGGTGTTTAGGCTTGCGGAAAATCAGGCGGGCAGCCTGATTCTGCACCAGCTGCAGCCGGTGGAGGTGGCATGCGGGGATCCCCACGTACAGCGTGTTGGCGTAGTCGAGCCTGGAGGTGATAAGAGCAATGCTGACTTGAATCAGGGCATCCCTGGTGAGAAACCTACTGATTTTTTTTTTTTTATAAATTTCTTTTTATTGTTGCATCAGAAGTATCACCACTACAATAAACAAGCAGATGGTAGGGCGTCAACATTCTGCCCTAATCGTCATTCCTGCAACTTTTCTGTTTAAGTGCTATGTATCACACCCATCAGTAGAAGACTGTGCATGTAAAACCAGCAATAGAAAGAAAAATAGAAGTAACAAACAGAATCCCCGAAACAGCAGCCCACCAACCCCCCTTTCCCTCCTCCTCCTCCTGGTCCCCTCCCTTCTCCTGCGTGGCACACCCACCCCTCCCTCACATAAGGACGGGCAGTAATGTACTCGCACATCACTCATGGGTCTCCATCGTAAAGACCCTCCCACCCAGGGTCGTCTCGACCTTCTCATACTAGTCCGCAAGGATTCATTCTAGTCCATGGTATTGTCTCCACTTAGCCCAGACTCTCCTGAATTTTTGGGGGCAGCCCCACGCTCGATAAGTGACTCTCTCTGCCGCCATGTACAAATCTAATCCTCTCCTCCATTCCTCCATATCCGGCTTTTCGGGCACCCCCCACCGTCGTGCGATATCTCTTTTCGCCACCACTAGGGCCAATAACAGAAAGATGAGCAAGGGGCGGGGAAGGTCCACTTCTGTGCACAAACCCAGCAATGCCAATCTAGGGTCCCGTGGCAGGTCCACCCCCAGGACGTTCCCCAGTTCCAGAAATACATCCTCCCAGTATTCTTGAATTATTTCACAGCCCCAGATTGTATGGAAGAAGTCGCCAGTGTGCCGACGACATCTAAGGCAAGATGTATCCGTTATCTTACCCATCTTAAAGAGTCTTACCCTGTCAAAGTAGGATCTATGAAGTATTTTGAATTGTATGAGGCGGAGCCGTGACTTAATCGCCACCTCACGTGGGTGCATGAGGGCGAGATCCCAGTCCAGATCCTCCATGTCTCCCACGTCTGCCTCCCACCTGTCTCGTAGGGCCTGTAGGTTACCTAGCATATTGTTGGTCAAAGTTTTATATGTTAGGGATACCGCCCCTCCCTGCATCTGTTCCTGTAGCAATCTACCCTCCAGTGGTGCATAATCTGGGATATCTGTAGGTATAGTGTTTTGTGCCCTCCACGCGTGTTTCAGTTGAAAGTATTTGTAGTGTTGGGAGGTGTGTAGGCCAAATTCATCCCTGAGCGCCTGAAAGGTTTTTAATTCCCCCTTTGCTATCACATCTCCTACAGTGGAGATGCCTATGTCATCCCATCTCCTAAAGTCTTTCAGCTTATTAAGCTCTCCTAGCCACTTGCAGCACCACAGTGGTGTTTGCCGGGTGATCTTCTTGTCCCAACCCATTCTTTATGTTGCTCTATGCCATGCTGTTAATGTAATCTTTGTGGCGGGAAGGAACTGTTGACCCATCACCTCCCCATATAGGTAGTGTATTATGGACTTGCGTGACCATTTAGATCTCTCCAAGGCATAGGTGGGGTGATTGGCTGCCGCATGTAGCCACTCGTTAATCGGGGCTAGGTGTTCCGCCCAGTAGTACGCCTCTAGGTTGGGAAGCGAGATTCCCCCCCTATATTGGTGTCTTTGCAATGTGGAAAGGGCCACTCTTGGCTGTTTCCCCAGCCACAGGAAGGAGCGCAGGTCCGCATGCATTTTATTTAAAGTCGCAGTCGGCAGGGGATAATATTCGTTCTGGAGTGCATAGAGAAGCTTAGGCAGTAGGACCATTTTATATAGCGCGGCGCGACCCAACAGGGTGAGCGGGAGCTGTTTCCACCTGTTCATCTCTGTCGTAGCTTCGACCATTATTCGGGCTATGTTCGCAGTGAATGAGCGTTCCTTATCTAGTGTTATGAATACGCCGAGATATTGGAATCCGTCCCTAGAGTGGATAAGCTGCTCTGGAAGGCACTCCCTCCGCTCCATGCCTTGCGGATCGTAAAGGACCGATTTATGCCAATTGATCATGTGTCCTGCCCTCGCCCCAAACTCGCCCAGCTCTCTGAACAGTGCTGGGATTGTCCTGTCTGGATCAGTCACGAACAACAACACGTCGTCGGCGTAGAGAGATATCTTTTCCTGCATTGCGTCCGAGACGCCCCACCTGAAGCCTCTGATATCCTGATTCAACCTGATCCGGACCGCCAAGATTTCAATCGTAAGGGTAAAGAGGAGGGGGGATAACGGGCAGCCCTGACGCGTACCCCTACCAATTGGGAATTCACGGGATAACCGCCCATTGACCCGCACTCACGCTCTTGGGTCAGAGTACAGGAGCCGAACCCATTGCAAGTACTTGGGCCCAACCCCAAATCGCCGGAGGGTCTCCATCAGGAAAGGCCAGTGGACTGCGTCGAACGCCTTTTCCGCATCCAGGGAGAGAAACCAGTGGGGTTCACTTCTCTCTCGGACCTCTTGCAGCCAATTGTGGGTACGACGGAGATTTAATTTGGTCGCCCTATCCGGAAGAAAGCCGGATTGGTCCAGATGTACTAACTCTGTAATAACTTGCCTTAGCCGCCGCGCCAGGACTGTGGCCAGAATTTTCGTCTCCGTATTAAGGAGGGAGATTGGACGGTATGAGGAACAGTCGTCCCTGGGTTTTCCCTCTTTGTATATCGGAACAATAGTTGCCAAAGCTAAATCCGGCGGGAGACTCCCCAGTTGGTATGAGTCTGTGAATAAGGTCTTCATGTGCCCCTGCAACAAATCCGCCGTCCGTTTAAAGAATTCCGCCGGGAAACCATTGGGCCCCGGAGTCTTCCCCGGTTTCAGCGCTGTTACTGCCTCAGAGATTTCCTCTAACGTCAAATCCGCCTCTAGGGCTGCATTAGCCTCTGCGGACAATGTCGGCACCTCCACATCACATAGGTAACGTTGGGCGTCCTCACTGTCTCCCAGGTCCCTGGCCCTATAGAAGTCCTCATAATAGGCTGCGAAGGCTTCCGCTATGGCTTCATCTGTTTTAACCCGTCTGTTCCCTTCTAACGCGATCTGGTCCACCCATCGCGCCGCTGTCTCTCTCCTGCTCAACCAAGCTAAAAGTTTGCCCGACTTGTCACCCACATCGTATAACCGGTGTAATGTCGCCAGTGCCTGGGTACGCGCCTCGCCCGTGACCAGTTCCCTGTAGTGTCTCTGTGTGTCTAGCAATTTCCTGAGGCGCGCCTCACCCCTCTGTTGGAGGTACTCCGCTTCTAAATTCAAGATGGATACCTCTTCGCTTGCTATCTGGCCTTGCCGAATCCATCTAGCGTCCCCCAGCCTGCTCTGAATGCGGTCCCTCAGGACCGGTTTCATTGCCTCCCAGAGGGTAGCTCCGGAATCTACCGACCCCTCGTTTTCGGCCATGTAAACCCGTATGTCCGCTTGCATACCCTTAAGTATTTCTGGCGTGTGGATGTCCCATGCCGCTAGTCGCCACTGCGCCTGTCTCTCCCTTTTCCCTCGCCCCAGTCGCACGAAAAGCGGGGAGTGATCGGAGATCCCTCGTGCCTTGTATTCTGCTAGGTCTCCCACCTCGATCTCCTGTCTGGACATAAAAATATAATCTAATCTGGAGAAGACTTTGTGCGCCCCCGAGTAAAATGAATATGCTTCGTGTGTTGGATGGAGCCATCTCCACACATCAGTGAGACCGATGGAAGTCATTTGCCGCGCTAGGGCTGTTGTGGACCCTACCATTTGGGGTGTCCCCGACCTGTCCTGTGAGGTGCACATGACATCGTTAAAATCCCCCCCATTACTTGGGTCGTGTCGGCCGTGTCCAGAAGAATAGCAGCAACTTCCCTCAGTGTGCGAGATTGTAGCTTGGGTGGGGCGTATACCGAGAGTATCGTGAACCTACGTCTCCTCCACATCCCCTGGACTCCCGCGTATGTGCCCTGTGGGTCCAGCCAAGTACGTGTAACTGTGAACGGCGTCGCTTTGTTCATAAGGATTGCAACCCCCCTGGAGTCAGTCGTGTAGCCTGCATGTGCTAGGACAGCATACCTGCCACGCGCAATAAATGCGCACTGATTCCCTCTAAGGTGTGTTTCCTGGAGAAGGACGATGTCAGGTGCCAATCGTTTGAGGTACTCACTAACCAAACCTCTCTTAATTTTTGACCCCATACCATTTACATTCCATGTTAACACCGTGACCCCTGTGTCACCCATGTGTGGGGTGTCTAATGCACTTGCCATTGCGTTGCCCCTCGTCTTCCCCGGGGGGGACCTCGAAGTAGGGATGTCACCATCTGTGGGATGGCGTGTCTCTGCTGTTCCTCAACGGATTCCCCTCCCTCCCCCACAACCCTTGTAAACCCTAACAGGAAACAAAACAAGAACAAACTCTCCCCCGCACCCCCCTCCCCACCTCCCTCCCCGTCCAGTTGCCTCCCAACCTGGGCCGTAACTATCCGAGGGAGAAGGCCTGTCACCCTCCCACACATCCCTCCCCACGCTAAACAGTAACCAGTACTGAAAACTTAAAGAACAGAAGGGGGTGTGTCAACTTGCGTGCTCCGTTGCGCCGAGCCGCTATCTTCCCCCATCCCTATACAGCAATGATCACGAATGTGAGCCCTGAGTGTCCATATTCATCCCTTGGCCCGAGGAGTCTTGTTCCAAATGCTGGATTTCTGTGACCAGCGGGTATACTGAGTCGTTCACTGCTTCCTCGTCTTCTCTTCCGGATATGCGGTCCTCCAAGTCCTCTACCTCTTCACCTTCTGAACGGGTTCCATTCCGCAGGCAGTGGAATCTCGAGCCCGTCACGGAGTCTGTGCCCGGGGATGTGGATCTGCTTCCTCTCCCACCCTCCTTGTCTCGTGGCCTGTATGGTGTCGCCGGTGTTTTCTTCTGCGTCCTCCGTGTTCCCCGTCGCTGTGGTTTCGGCATCTCCCAGGGCGGCCTCTCCCGGACCGATTTGTCCAGCGCAGCTCGACCTGCCGCCTCTCTACTATTTAGAATAGGTCGCTCTTCGAGCCATTGCCACACATCCTCCGGGTGAGCAAAAATGGATTTGTCTTTATAGATTACCTTGAGTTTGGCGGGGAAAAGGAGCATGTAAGTAATGTTCAAAGACCTCAGCTTTGCCTTCACCAAGTCAAACGAGCGGCGTTGCTTCGAGACCTCCTGACTGTAGTCCGGAAAGATCATTATGGTGGCATTCTCCAAACGGATCTCCCCCATTCTCCTGGCCTCCCGTAAGATCAGGTCCCTGTCCGCATAGTTCAAGAAGCGCGCTATCACTGGTCTCGGTCGCGCTCCCTCAGGAGGTTTGGCTAGAAGCGCCCTGTGTGCCCTTTCGATGATGAAGCACTGGGAGAATTGCGCTGTTGGGAAGGTATCTTTCAGCCATGCGAGGAGGAAGGCGGACATGTTCTTTCCCTCAATCCCTTCTCTAAAGCCTACAAAGCGAAGGTTATTGCGCCTTGACCTATTTTCCGCGTCGTCCACCTTCCACAGCAGTTGACGGTGAGAGGCCTGTAGTTCCGCCATGTCCTTCTTGAGTGTAGAAATCGAGTCTTCATTGTCCGTCAATCTAGATTCGGTTGCCGTTACCCGTTCCGTCAGCTTTCGGAAGTCCTGCCGCAGTAGCGTCACCTCGGACCCACCTCTCCAATTTTCGTTTCTACGGCCGTCCGGGACGCTTGTATGTCGATCCTGGACGCTTGGATGGCCTCCATTAACATGGCCGTGTCATTGCGCGTGTCAGGCTGCAGAGAGTGTTCCGCCGCCCCAGAACGCGTTGCCGTGAAGTCGTCCATGGGTCCCCGCCTCGCAGACCTGTTCGCCGGGTCACCCTTCCCCATGGTGATGTAGTCAGCAGGCCGGAGGCTCCCTATGCAGGCGTCCTGTCTCAGAGGCGCGGAGGGGCCCAGTCGCGTAACTCGAATGACGTTAGATTCTCCGGATGTCTCTGTCCGCTGTACCGCGCCAGCGGTTTCCCCGGCGCACCTCCCGCCGCAGTCCTGAGCTCCCCCAGGTGTCACAGTGTGGTCCGATGGCAGGGGTTCGTGAGTCTGCCGTCTAGCACACTATGTCTCCAATGGTGGAGCCTGGGTAGTCACTTTCCTTGCAGGTCTCAGGCTCTCAGCCACTTTTCCCCCTCCAGTGCCCTTCAGGTCGGGCGCCTCCGCAGCTCCGCCGCCATGTTGGTATAGGCGGGAGCCGCGCTTGAGCCGGTCTCTGCTCTCAGCGGGCCGGGAGGACGGCCCTCGGTTCCTCTGTTCCGGGCTCACCTCCGCTCCGCCTCGACGAGCACTCCCGGGCAAACCGCGACCCGGGGAGTGCAGCAGGTGGGGGATTTCGTCTTCACACACCGCCGGCCGCCATCTTGGTGTAGGCAGCCGGTGGTCCGCGGCTGTCTCGGCTCACCTCCCCTCCTCTGGCGGCGAGATGTTGGCCACTCTTGGCGGTCAGGCGGGTCGCGGAGCCACCGTCAGCTGGGCAGTGTGTGACAAGACCGGATGTGGGGCACTAGGAGCGCCGCGCCCCGCCAAGCGCCGCAGTCGCCATCATGGCCGCCGGAGAGCCTGGTTGTCAGCGAAGGCGGCTTCACACCACTACGCAGGTACTCCAACCAGGTACCAGGGTGTATTATCGTCCATGCAGTGCCTCTTTGGGATCGTGGGGGATATTAAAAGTCGGATAAAGGTGCCGCTCGGCCGGAGCTCCGGCAAGGCACGTCTACTCAGCCATGCTGCTGGCCACGCCCCCCAACCTACTGATTTTGCGTATCCGCCTAAGATGGAAAAAACAGGATGAGGTGACAGAGTTGATTTGTGGTCTCAACGAGAGGTCTTCAGAAATAATCACCCCCAGACTCTTCACTGTGCTCGCGGGGGTGGGTGCCGTCCCCAGGGAGGTTGGCCAAAAGGTGGCATTCCACGGATTAGTGGGACCCCCCACAAGTATGAGCTCAGTTTTTGTGGGGTTCAATTTTAGTTGGCTATGATACATCCACTCTGCAATGGTCAGCATAATGGACTGAAAATTGAGACGGGAAGAGCGAAAAGAATCAATGGGAAAAATTAACTGAAGATCGTCCGCATAGTTGAAAATTGTGATGGGGGAATTGCGGAGGGAAGCTAGTAAGGGTTGCAGATATAAATTAAATAAAAGAGGGGATAGTGCAGATCCCTGGGGGACACCACAGGTGAGGGCTGTGAAAGGAGCAGAAAAGGTAGACAAGTGAACAGCTTGTGAGCGCTGGTCAAGGAATGATCTGAGCCAGTCAAGGGCCACCCCCTGGATGCCGGCATTGTGGACACGGTCGATCAAGATGGCGTGATCGACCATGTCGAATGCTGCCGAGAGGTCTAAAAGGACAAGGGCCTGAGATATGTTTTGATCGGCACCTTGCCTGAGGGCGTCCATGACTGCTACTATGACCGCCTCAGTGGAATGGAGGGGTCTAAAACCGGCTTGTTGGGGGTCAAGGAAGGAGGATTTCTCTATAAAGGAGCTCAGGCAACGGGTGACATAAGTCTCCAAGATCTTGCCTAAGTAGGGGAGGAGGGAGATGGGACGGTAATTACTTAGAATTATGGGGTCCGCATTATTTTTTTTTAAGATTGGTAGAACGGCTGCTTGTTTGAAAGAACGAGGGACCTCCCCAATAGCAAGGGAGTTATTAAGTAATGCCAGTGGGGGGCCCGGACAAGCAAGGAAAGCTTGTTATGTTATGTTATGTTATGTTATGTTATGTTACGTCTATTTATTGTGCGCACAGATACTCCAGCCAAGGAGCGTCCTGGCGCAGAGACAAGGTAGCCCGTAACACAACGAAAGGCAGAAACAGAGACTAAGGAACAGCTAAAACAAGAACAGAGACTAAAAGACAGCTAAAACAAGAAGGTTTTTATCGCCTTCCGGAAGGTCAGAAGGTCCTCCAGTAAGCGGATTTCAACAGGCAGGGAGTTCCATGCTGACGCAGCCATTACCCTAAACGAACGGCCTCCCATGCGGCTAAGCCTGAATCTGGGAACCACCGCAAGGGCCAGACCTTGAGAGCGGAGGCAACGGGCAGGAACATAAAAAGACAGACAACTCGACAGGATTTCCGGGCCTGTACCTCTCAAGATTTTAAAAGCAAGGCACAAGACTTTGAAAAGAATGCGCTTCCTAACCGGGAGCCAGTGTAGGGAGCGAAGGACACCTGTCACTGAGCAGAATCTTGGTAAACCAACAATCGCCCTCGCCGCAGCATTCTGAACCCATTGTAAACGGGTTAGTTCAGCCTGGTTAGCCCCAGCCAGGAGAGAGCTGGCATAATCCAGGCGAGAGATGATAGTGGCCTGGATCACCAGCTGCCTGGTCGGGGCATCAAAGAACTTGAGAACAGGTCTCAAGCCCCTCAGGAGACCAAAACAGCAGGCCGCAGTTCTTTTAGTATGGCCTATAAAGGAGAGGCCCGCATCCAGCCATATCCCCAGATTTTTCACTTCCGATACCGGGATCGGAGTAGGACCCAACTCTGGGGGCCACCAATGGTCACCCCACATCTCCACTCCCTTCCCGACGACCATCACCTCTGTTTTAGTGGCGTTTAGCTGAAGGCAGTTGCCTGTCAGCCAACTAGCCACCGCCTTCAGTCCGGACTGAAACCTGGGGGCCTCAGTTTCCGCATCCCCGCTGAGAGTAACCGCCAGCTGAGTGTCGTCGGCATATGAGACCAAAGTAAGGCCCCACTGCCTAGCGACATCAGCCAGCGGTCTCACGTACAGATTGAACAACGTGGGACTCAGCGAGGACCCTTGCGGAACCCCCATGGCCAGCGGTTGGTAGCTGGACTTGAAGGGAGGGATGGCAACACAGAAGGAGCGGTCGTCTAAAAAGGAGCGGAACCATTGCAACACCTGACCGCCAATACCAGTCTCCTCGAGCCGACGCAGGAGGATGCTGTGGTCTACCGTATCAAAGGCGGCGCTAAGATCTAACAAAATAAGCGCCGCCGTTTGACCAGCATCCAACCTTGCCCGGAGATGTTCCACCATCACAAGTAACGCAGTTTCCGTACTGTGCCCAGCACGGAATCCGTTTTGTGTGGGGTCGAGGGCATTGGTCCGAGTCAGATGTTCAGACAGGGCCAAATTGACGTGGGCTTCAGTGATCTTGGCTGGCCAGGGTAGCAGCGAGATGGGGCGATAGCTTTCAGGCTTAGAGGGGTCCAGGGTGGGCTTTTTAATAATCGGGGACACCACGGCTTGTTTCCACTTGGATGGTACAGTTGCCGTTTCCAAGGAGAGATTGACAAGGGAGCATACAACTGTACGCCCCATAAAAGCTTGGTCTCGGAAGAGAGCAGGCCTTACTGGGTCAGATGGAGACCCAGATTTAACTTGCAACGCAAGTTTGTCAAAACCATCCAAGGTAAGGGGGGGGAAAACAAGCAGTGTGGTCTGATGGTGAACCCGATTAATACTTTCCGCAGTGGACCCTATGCTAGGGAATGTCCTGTATATAGCTTGGACCTTCCCCAAAAAGTAGGATGCAAGGGATTCACAATGGGAAAGGGAGCTTACGGTCAAGGTGGTCGTCCGCTTCGCCATAAGTTGTTTTACGGCCTTAAAAATAGCCTTTGACGGATTTGGGCTGTTCCGGAATTCGGTGGCATAGAAGGCCGCACGAGCTCGGCAGATAGCTCGATGGTAGAGCTTAACGGACCTGGTATATGCGGCTTTTAGATCAGCCCCATAGGTTTTCCTCCAAGCCCTCTCTGCTCGTCTACAGGCACCCTTTAGGGCCCGGAGAGTGCCATCGTACCAGGGGCTTGACTCTCTGGGATTGATTTTAGTAGACACGATAGGTATCAGAGAGTCCAAGGCCCTAGTTATCCATGAACAGAAGAGGTCATACCCCCTTTCCGCATCCGTCAAAAGACCCAGCGGCTCCTCTGATAGAAGACGATGAAGGTCCTCTAACCGAAGCTTTTTCCAAGCCCTCTTCTGAACCCGTCTAGCCGTAGAGGTGGAAAAAGTGGCCGAAACAGGGCAGAAAATGGACACCAAAAAATGGTCTGTCCAGTCCACCGGAGAGACAGAAGTAACTAGAATCCCCAACAGATTGGTAAACAGGGGATCCAAAATATGTCCACCCAGGTGGGTAGGCTGGGAAACCATCTGGAGGAGTTGAAAGGCCTCAAGGTCAGAAGAGATAGAACGCACTGTCAGGCCAGAGAGGGTGTCGAAATGCAGGTTTAAGTCGCCCATGATAGAAAAGTTGGCACAGTCAGCGACCAAAGGGCCAACAATATCAGGGAAAGCATTTCTGAACCCCACATCACTGCCGGGTGGGCGATAAACGACCATCCCGGACAGGGTAAACTCAGGGCTGACAGAGACCTTGAACATGGCACTTTCACATCCAGAGATGTTTAGGGCACTCCAGAAGCAAGGGTAGATAGTCTTTACCACTAGCGCGATACCCCCACCCCTAGACAGCCTATTCAGGGTGTACATAGAATAGCCGGGTGGGCAGGCTAGATTGGTAGTAGCGGTATCAGCGTCCTGTAGCCATGTTTCCGTCATGGCAAATACGTCAGGAGCTTCCTCCTCAATAAGGTCATAGATGTGCTGATAGTGTTTCAGCGCAGACCTGACGTTTAGATTCAGGATCTTCAGAGTAGTAGGGATGTCTGTAATGCGGCGAGTCTCAGAGGAAATAGTCCTTGAGAGGGGACGCGGAGAGTCAAGAGCCCACCCATTACAAGGGCAATGATAAGGGCCACGCAATGGGTGTACCGGTGGAAGGGTACAGCAGCGGCTTACCTGACCGATGGAAAACAGACAATCCCGCGAGTACGTCAACATGGTAGAGTCAGGATAGAATAATAGTCCTTAGCCAGAGAACCGCGACGTCCAGCGCGTCCTTAGCGCGGACGGGCAGGACTCTGGCACGACTCCGGCCACGCGAGGACGCGCCCGCTGCGCGATCCCGCTGCGCAGGGGGATGAGCTTTAAAAAGGTGTTCCAAGTCCGCGCATGCGCAGTAAAGCGCAGGCAGATCGGACAGCCTCCAACCAATGACCCCACTCAAAGATGGCGACCAGGATCGAATAAGGCACCCACCCCAGAACCAGACCCGCCCAAACGGCGGTGGGGGGCACAGATTAAAGTGCAAGTAAGTGGCAGGTTAAAAACAAGGTCTAAGTGACCTCTCACGATCTGAGGGGGACAGCAGTCGTTAGGGGATCCTGAGCTAACTTTAAGAAGAAGAGAGGAGAATTCCTGTAGGGAGATTGGAGGAAACTCCGTCAGGGTGTTAGGGTTCCTGGGGGGAAGGGGAGGAGGAAGAGGGGATGCAGGGGTCGGAATATTATTTTTTATGGTTATGATCTTATCAATAAAATATGAGTTTAAAGAGTCGCACAGGGTTTGGGTGGGCTGGGGTTGGAGGGTGACCCTATCTGGCAGGGAAAGCTCATTGACAATTGCAAAAATATCCTTGGTTTTACTGTGAGAGTCCATTATTTTTTGAGAAAAATAAGCCGTTTTAGCTGTCAAAATCGATTTTTTGTAAGATTTTAGAGAGTCGACATAAACGAGTCTGAGCTGTGGGTCATAGTTATGGCGCCAACGGCGTTCAGCTTGCCGCAAAGCAAGTTTCTCCGTTTTAAGTTGGTCCGTGAACCACCGTTGTGCGTCGTGAGGGCGCTTAGCTTTGATTTTTTTAAAAGGGGCAACTTTGTTGCTAGCCAGACGGAGCCATTCATCCAGATGATCAGCCTGATCCTTTAGCGAGTTCGATGACAAGGGTGCAGTGGAAGCCAGTATGGCGTGAAAGTCGGGCAGATTGGCTCTTTTCCAGTTACGAGCCAGGAGATTTTTAGCAAGGGGAGGAGGGCACGAAATATGAAGGTGTAGTTGAAAGGAAATAAGGCTGTGATCGGACCAAGGACAGGGGAGAACAGCGGGAGGGGAGATGTCGAGGTTGGACGTCCAGACTTGGTCAAGGATATGACCTTTGTAGTGTGTAGGGGTGTGAACATGCTGGGAGAAATTCATGCTAGTTAAAAGGTCAGAAAATTCTGAGGAGGATTGACTTTCATGAGCAGCAGACGGCCAGTAATTAAAATCGCCAATAACCAGGATATTGGCATGATTGATCGCGAGTTGGGCAATAGAGTCACTGAAGAGCTGGGGGAAGAGAGGCATATGTTCAGGGGGCCTATAAACAATAACACAAATAAAGGACGACTTATCTGAAGAGAAATTAAGAGCTAAGCATTCAGTCTTGGGAATAGGTGTCACGGTGATCTCAGAGAATTTGTGTTGAGAGCGGATAATAGCCGCCACCCCGCCGCCCGTTTTTCCAACGGGCTGGTTGGCTTGCATATTATAGTATCCCGTGGGGATTGCTGCGAGGACGTCAGGAACTGAGTCCTCGGTGATCCAGGTTTCGGTTAAGAGAAGGATATCAATGGTGCTCTGATGCAACAGCTGAAATATCTCAAGCTCGTGGCGAATAAGGGAGCGGGTGTTAAGGTAGTAGATGAGTAATGAGGCGGAGATCGGCAACAGTGCTGAGGAGGGGGCCTGAGGGGGGTCGTGAAAAGAATCAAGAGCAGGGATGTCGGAGGGAACAAAAATGCCGCATTCCTGAGCCGCCCTAACAGTACGGGCGGGGATAGGCCCTGAGGATTTAAGTCTCAGAAGGTCGGTGGAAGAATAAGAGATACATTGGGCATTACGACAGGGCCCTGGGCCCGGTCGGCCGCGGACGGGCGCAGACGGGCTTGACTTGGCGGCGACTTCGGCGCGAAGTCGGCGCTCCCGCTGCGCTCGTCCGCTGCGCTTCCTCCATACCGCCATTAAGTACTAAAGGAGAGGGAGCACTAGACCGCTAACCTGCGAAGATTCCGTGCAGGGCGGAAGTGGTGTCACTAGCAGGAAGTGACGCTCCTCGAACTGACCCTCCGCACAAACGGCACAGAGCCGGGGCGGAACGGGGCCACGAGGGAATGAAAGTGCAAGTGAGAGCAACTTGGAGTAGTTCCAAAGACAATGTGCAAATTACAATTTTAAAAATGCTTGTCAGGCGTGCTATTAAAATCAGCAGCGAAGTCAAAGATAGTGTGCAAGTTACAATTTTAAAAAGCTTATCAGGCGTGCTATTAAAATCAGCAGCGAAGTCAAAGATAGTGTGCAAGTTACAATTTTAAAAAGCTTATCAGACGTGCTATTAAAATTAGCAGCGAGATAGAAAGTTCACAGCAGCATCCACAACAACACACATCCGCCGCCTAGATCGCTGCGTTTGTCAATGGGGCTGGGAGCTGGAAGCGGGAAATATGTACTCGGTAGGCTCGGCAGCACTAGACCGCTAACCTGCGAAGATTCCGTGCAGGGCGGAAGTGGTGTCACTAGCAGGAAGTGACGCTCCTCGAACTGACCCTCCGCACAAACGGCACAGAGCCGGGGCAGAACGGGGCCACGAGGGAAGGAAAGTGCAAGTGAGAGCAACTTGGAGTAGTTCCAAAGACAATGTGCAAATTACAATTTTAAAAATGCTTGTCAGGCGTGCTATTAAAATCAGCAGCGAAGTCAAAGATAGTGTGCAAGTTACAATTTTAAAAAGCTTATCAGGCGTGCTATTAAAATCAGCAGCGAAGTCAAAGATAGTGTGCAAGTTACAATTTTAAAAAGCTTATCAGGCGTGCTATTAAAATCAGCAGCGAGATAGAAAGTTCACAGCAGCATCCACAACAACACACATCCGCCGCCTAGATCGCCGCGTTTGTCAATGGGGCTGGGAGCTGGAAGCGGGAAATATGTACTCGGTAGGCTCGGCAGCACTAGACCGCTAACCTGCGAAGATTCCGTGCAGGGCGGAAGTGGTGTCACTAGCAGGAAGTGACGCTCCTCGAACTGACCCTCCGCACAAACGGCACAGAGCCGGGGCGGAACGGGGCCACGAGGGAATGAAAGTGCAAGTGAGAGCAACTTGGAGTAGTTCCAAAGACAATGTGCAAATTACAATTTTAAAAATGCTTGTCAGGCGTGCTATTAAAATCAGCAGCGAAGTCAAAGATAGTGTGCAAGTTACAATTTTAAAAAGCTTATCAGGCGTGCTATTAAAATCAGCAGCGAAGGCAAAGATAGTGTGCAAGTTACAATTTTAAAAAGCTTATCAGGCGTGCTATTAAAATCAGCAGCGAGATAGAAAGTTCACAGCAGCATCCACAACAACACACATCCGCCGCCTAGATCGCCGCGTTTGTCAATGGGGCTGGGAGCTGGAAGCGGGAAATATGCACTCGGTAGGCTCGGCAGCACTAGACCGCTAACCTGCGAAGATTCTGTGCAGGGCGGAAGTGGTGTCACTAGCAGGAAGTGACGCTCCTCGAACTGACCCTCCGCACAAACGGCACAGAGCCGGGGCGGAACGGGGCCACGAGGGAATGAAAGTGCAAGGGAGAGCAACTTGGAGTAGTTCCAAAGACAATGTGCAAATTACAATTTTAAAAATGCTTGTCAGGCGTGCTATTAAAATCAGCAGCGAAGTCAAAGATAGTGTGCAAGTTACAATTTTAAAAAGCTTATCAGGCGTGCTATTAATATCAGCAGCGAAGTCAAAGATAGTGTGCAAGTTACAATTTTAAAAAGCTTATCAGGCGTGCTATTAAAATCAGCAGCGAGATAGAAAGTTCACAGCAGCATCCACAACAACACACATCCGCCGCCTAGATCGCCGCGTTTGTCAATGGGGCTGGGAGCTGGAAGCGGGAAATATGTACTCGGTAGGCTCGGCAGCACTAGACCGCTAACCTGCGAAGATTCCGTGCAGGGCGGAAGTGGTGTCACTAGCAGGAAGTGACGCTCCTCGAACTGACCCTCCGCACAAACGGCACAGAGCCGGGGCGGAACGGGGCTGTACAAGAAATCACTGCCGGTCAAGTGCAATCATTAATTCAAAATCCGCACCGCTGTCCAACAATGTTAGAACCGGGGGTCTCTAGTTGGCAGAGGTAAGTACCTTAGACCAAGTAGGGACCCTTGCTTCTAGTCAGGGTGAAGGAATAACCCTCTGAGATAACCCCTGCTCACCCTCTAGGTAGCATGGCGCGAGCAGTCTAGGCTAAACAGAGGCAATGTGGATAACATTTGCACTTAACACAACAATAATCCCCATTCCACCACAAACTGAGACCACACAGGTAAGTATATTTTTATAAAAATATATATCTTTATCTAGTTTCAGCAAGTAAATCAAGCATTTGCACGATAATCACTTTGTCAAGAATATGTTGCGCTTAATCTTAATGGTTGCACTTAATCTTTATGATGGTACTTGTAAGTAGGAAGTTCTTAAAAACAAAACAGTCTCAAGTCACTTCTAAATCGATATCACAAAGTAATCCGATCTCTTTATCTTCATGTAGCTCTGAACACGAGCAAACTATGCAGTGCCGGTAGGTAAAGTATCCTACCACCAGCCAACAAAGCCAGGAGCCCTAGCGCTGCCTATGCGCCTCACCGGAATGCAGGGACTCCTTTCTCCTCCACCGGCACTGCCTCAGGGCCTCAAGCGCACCTCGCCTGTCAGCGCTCACTCGCGCTCAGGCCCGGCCGGTCTCCGCAAGCTCTCCGCCCGCTCTCAGTCCTTCGGGAGCGGCGGGGGCAGAGACGGCAGGCCAGGGGCTGGGGCACTTCCCACAATCCCTCGGCGAGGTCGGGTCTGTCTTTCCCGGTCCCGCCGGGTATCACACGGCAATTTCGAGGTCTCCGCAGCAGCTCCTCCGATGGGCCAATCAGGTCGCGGCTCTGAGGGCGAGCCGCCACACCCGCCCGGGAGTCAGCCAACGGCAGAGCGGCTCCCGGGGCAGACGTGAGGTGACACGCTTCAGGCCGCCAATCACCACTCAGCTACGGCGATGACGCGGCGCCGCACGGGCCAATCCCGTTGCGGCGTTAGTGAGGGGGCTTGGCTCCTTCGTCCAATGGGAGCGCGGCGGCTTCGATCTTCGGCCCCGCAGCTCCTGGTCACGAACGGCAGCTTCGCAGGGTGTTCCGTGGCCCCGGGCCGCGACGGTGATTTGGCGGCAAAGGGTTTTGGAGGGTGCCGGTCATGAATAGACCCCCCTCTCGGCCTCACAACCCCTTGGGAGCGGATTTCACGAGGGGAGGCACCACAAGCCTCCGACCCTCGCTGGGAATGTGCCGATGAGCACACCGATCCCCTCCTCACGCTCCCCAGTCGAGTACCACACGTCCCCGGTCACCACAGCACGATCTTGCAGCTGCTTTTGGGCAAAGCTTTAGGAACCTCTAACCCTGGGTTCCCAACAGGAGGCCAGCTCTTCTCAGGCCCTTGGAGATTCAAGTTGTAGACACAGCACACAGCAAAGTCCTGGCAGTTTCAAGCAGGCAGGGTCCCAGCACACAGCAAAGTCCCTTTCTCCTCCTCAGCTTTCAGTTGCACGGCAGAACAGGTCAGCCCTTAGAGCACACAGCAAGGCAGTCTTCCTTTAGTTCTCCAGATGTCCTTCTTCCAGCGGAGGTTCCTCCTTGATTGCAGAATTTCAGAATCTAAACTTCTGTAGTCAGGGGTCCTTTCCTTATACTTCTCAATGTCTTTGAAGTCCTTTGAAGTCTTTGTGCAAGGGGGCCCTGGGCCCGGTCTAAACCAGTTCTGGGGATTGCGGAGCACTGAGGTGTTTCTGGTTTTCTTCTTCCTGTCAGCTTCAGGGTCAGAGGTGTCAGTTGGCCGGCAGGAGGGAGCTAGCATGGGGGGGCAGGCAGGCACAGCCCAGCACTATCAGGCGTTTCTTCCTCCCACCTCCCTGGCAGCAGATGTGCCCTTTCATCCTCGGGCTGGCTCTGACCCTCTCCTCCGGGGGCTCTGCAGCCCCCCTGTCACACCCAGGCCAGACAGGCATTCCACAAACCCAGGCACACAGAAAGGCTTAGACAAGAGAACAGCCACTTTGTAAAAGGGCTATTCTCCAACATAGGATTTAAAAACACCCTTCACTAAAATATGTGTCATTAAATTCTGAGTTCAGGGATATCTTTCTCATGTCCCCTCTTGTTCCTATGGGAAGATAGGCTGGTATCCCATGGGGCCAGCCTCCTCCATGTTACTCTATGGAGCAAGATAGCCTTACAGCAGTGAGCACATAAAATGGCTGCTGCCCACTACCAGAGCATGTGACCTGCACTAGTACATGCTCTACCTTATCCATACACTGCACCCTGCCCAGGGGGGTACCTTGAGCCTTCCATAGGGGTGGCTGATGTGCACAGACAGGGAAGGGTTAGGCCCAGCCAGTGGAGACACTGGCCAGGGGGACAGGGCCCTCCACTGACTGCACACAGGCCCTGCGCTGGCAGGCCTGAGTCCTTTTTAGGGCTACTCATGTGGGTGGCGCAATCTGCGCTGCAGGCCCACTAGTAGCATCTGTCATCACCAGCCCTGGCACACACAGTGCACTATACTAGGGACTCCATGGTGATACAAATACGCCAATCAGGTATATTCAATCAATATGGCAATTTACAGAGGGAGCACTTACACTCTGGCACTGATCAGCAGTGGCAGAGTGTCCAAAGCCTCTAAGCCAGCAAAAACGAAATCCAGCACAGCATCAAAAACACATGAGGCAGAGGCAAAAAGATGGGGGAAGAACCACGCCAAAGGTGTCAGGTCTAACACTTACCTTAACCACTTTTACCAAGTATATGCCTTTACCACGCATGCCTTTCATTGTATAGGCATGAATGATAAAAGCATATGTGTTTTACGTGTAAGTATGTTATGTTAAGTTATGTTAAGTTGATTTATTAGGCGAACAGTTGCTCCAGCAAAGGAGCGTCCTGGCGCCCGTCAGGTAGCAACACAACAAGGCAAGGGAGAAGGAACAAGGGGCTAAGGAAACAAGAAAGTCTTTACAGCCCGCCGGAAGGAGAACAAGTCCCCGAGTGCACGAATCTCAAAGGGGAGGGAATTCCATAACACGGCGGCTCGCACTTGAAAGGAGAGGCCGCCGGCCCGGCATCGCTTAAACCGGGGAACCACGGCAAGCTGTAGGTCAGAAGATCTTAGAGCACGGCCAGGGATATAACGGGACAAGAGGTTGGCAAGAATCAAGGCAGGTGATCCCTTGATAATTTTGTAGGCAACGCAAAGGGCCTTAAACTGAATCCTACGAGCGATCGGAAGCCAATGCAGCGTGCACAAGGTGTTAGTAAGTAGAGCAAAATCTGGGCAAGCCCACGACCGCTCTTGCTGCTGCGTTCCGTACACGCTGCAGGCGAGTGAGTTCCGCCTGATTTAAGCCCAATAAAAGGGCGTTGGCATAATCAAGGCGTGACATCACGGTGGCCTGGATGACGAGTTGTCTGGTTTTCGCATCGAAGAATTTTAATACGGGTCGAAGACCCCGCAGGATGCCGAAACAACAGGCAGCCGTGCGCTTAGTGTGGCATTCAAAAGGAGATGGATCGAGCCACACCCCAAGATTTTTCAGTTGGGCAACCGGGATAGGTGTGGGGCCCAGGTCCGATGGCCACCACCTGTCGCCCCAGAGTTCGGTCTGCTTGCCAAAGATCATAACCTCCGTCTTACCTGCGTTCAGCTGGAGACAGTTGGAGGTCATCCAGCTGGCGACCGCCCGAAGTCCCTCCTGGAATCTGGGGGCATCCACCTCCGCTAGCTGGGTGTCGTCGGCATAGGACACCATAGTCATGCCCCAATGCCTGACAACCTCAGCCAGCGGTCTCACATATAGGTTAAATAATGTGGGACTCAGCGAGGAGCCCTGGGGGACTCCCAGTTCCAGAGGATGGAATTTGGACTGGTAGGGCGGAACGGCCACGCAGAAATAACGGTTGGCAAGGAAAGATCGGAACCACTGGAGCGCCAGACCGGTGACACCGGCTTCCTCCAAGCGCTGCAGAAGGATCGGGTGGGCCACGGTGTCAAAGGCGGCGCTAAGATCTAATAGCACCAGCGCCGCCGTTTGACCCGCATCAAGCACGGAGCGCAAATGCTCCACCATATAAAGTAGAGCCGTCTCCGTGCTGTGCCCTGCTCGAAAACCATTCTGCGTCCTGTCCAAGATGTTAGCTTGTAAAAGGTGATCAGAGAGGACAGAGTTGACATGCGCCTCCGCAACTTTGGCAGGCCACGGGAGAAGGGAAATAGGGCGGTAGTTCTCAGGTTTGTCGGCATCCAAAGTTGGTTTCTTGAGGATAGGCACGACAACCGCCTGTTTCCACTTCACTGGAACCATGCCGGATGCTAAAGAGATGTTAATGAGGGAGCAAACCGGTGGAAGGCCAGTAGATGGTAAGTCACTAAACAGAGCCGGGCGAAGAGGATCAGCAGGGGATCCTGACTTAACCTGTTGGGCTAACTTACCGAAGCTCACCGATGTTAATCTCGGGAAGGAATGTAACACATCCAAGGTAAGGGGCTTAAGGAGGCCAACAACAGGGAGGGCAGCCATAGGAAAGGCTCTGTAGATGGCATGGACCTTTTCCAAGAAGAATGCTGCCAAAGCCTCACAATGGGCAATGGAACCCTGGTGTGTCGTGATCACTTTTTTGGAAATAAGATCTTTTCAGGGCTTTAAAAATAGTTTTGGAGGGGTTGGTACTGGTACGGAATTGTAGGGCGTAGTATGCCGCACGGGTTCTGCACACTGCTCGGTGGTAAATTTTTACAGCAGCAGAATACAGAGCTTTTTTGTCGCTGGCATAGGCTTTACGCCATACCCGCTCGGCACGCCTACAGATGTTTTTAAGTGCCCGCACACATCTTCGTAATCCTATGTTTTGCTGAACTTTTTTTGTCTTTTTTTGCTTATTATCTCTCTCTTCAATTTCCTACATCTATATTTTGTGTTTTTTTTAACTTTTTGTAACTTTATTACCTACTTTATTTCTTTCGCTCTCTCTCTTATTTTTTTCACACCTATTCTTCTTTCCTTCTTGTTGTGTCCAGGACAATGGCTAAGGGAGGCGACAAGGGCAAGGGGAAGGGCCCAGCACCCCATACCCGGCTCCCTTTCGGGTGTTTGAGGGGCGAGGAAGTCCAGGCCAGGGAGATCTTCTCCGCGGTGGAGGTGGCAGCCTTGATGGTGTTTGTGCAAGTCCACCTCCCTAAAACCGTGGCAGCAGGTGGGCGGATTGATTCCGGTTACAGCCTCCGGGAGCATCGCCAGCTGTGGGAGAAGGTGTGCCGACGCATGTATAAGGAGTATGGGGTCCGGCGCACATACCAGCAAGTGACGCACCCATGGAGTGACATCTTGGACCGGGAGCATGACATGCTCGACCTGCTCGGTGTGGAGATCCCTGGCCTTGGTAAGTAGCTATTTAATAACTACTTTTTGTTCCTTCTGCTCTGTTATATTGCTAATCTACTTTTTTCCTGAAGAGTACGAATGCTGCTGATTCGATTACATTGCAGGTAAATTAATGTTTAAATAGCTTCTGTCATTGCAGGTGCTCGCCTGGTTATTGGCGTTGCTACTGTGCTTACTTGTTTGCAACTTTTTAGTCATTTGAGAGCATTACTACGTAATGCTAGAGACAGTAGACTCAAGTCTAGTCCTTCTTTATACTCCTGCTGCTGCCACTTTGAAGAGATAGTGGTGGATTGATACGTTGAGTATACTATTTATTACTTGTTATAGGACATTTGTTAGTGGTCTGCAATCATGATGACGGACTGTGTCTGTCACGCGACGTCTCGTGCTGATGAGTGATGGCAGTCGTAGTAGAACCTTTTTGTTGTTGATGTAGTTAGTGAATTACTGAATTTTCCTATTAGATGGTCTGCGAATCCTGCAATACTGTACTATTATCCTCGTAGTTGACCAGATCAGATGCAATTGATGTTAATTTGTTTCCCCGACATAATTTTAGATTGAGTACAAAGAAATCAAATATTTCCCAAAAAACAATCATCCATGTTGTGTTTCATTATTTCATGATCACCAGGACCTCCCAGGGGCAAGGCGCCGGCGGCGACAGAGACTCCGGTAGCAGAAGGTGGAGAGGCTCAGACCCTTGCAGGCTCTTCTGCTGGCCCCAGTAAGTTGTTCTATTGTTATATTAATACTTATACTTCCCTAACCTTTACAGCTCCTATTCATTACAAACTGGTTCCTAATAATTCTATGTTTTACAAAATAGTCTTTGATCTTCTTCTAATGTAGACTACTTTCTACATTCTTATCCTGCCTCTACCATCACTCTCTGTGCTACTACTATTTACAATTATGAGTCGGTCTGTGTAGGTAGCTAAGCTTGCCCATTCGGCAAACTGTGTGAAACAAAACTCTGATACAGCAATAGCTCTAGGCACTGAGTGCAGTCCTCTGGGTTGCCCTTGCTGTCTATTCCAGTTTTCTTAATTTAAGTGCTTTGACAATTTCCAACAACAAAATTTCATTGTTTACACCAAGTAAAAGGTAGCAGTTGCCTTTTTGATTTGAGAGGAGCACATCCCATACCACTAGTTTTTCACGGACTATTCTGCACACAAAGAAGTATGGAAAAGATAAATAGGACATTGTTGATGTAAGGTGCAGTTCGACTTTCGACATACCTCAGTCCAAACAGAAGTTGAACCCCCATTCCCCTGACCGACTATCTAGAATGTCTGACCAATGATTTTACGACCCAGAAGAACAGAAGAAGACTACCTCCGAGTCCCGGCCTATCTGAGTCACTGAAACATGACTGCCAAGTGCAGTAGTTCAAACCTTTCCACTCACTCACTCATGAAAAAAAACACACAGTGTTTGTTAGTTTTAAAGTTTTATTTTCAATTAAGAAATGAAAACATTATTTCTTTATTTTTAATAGCGTAGTATTCTGATGGATGAAGATGACGTTAAAGTTTAAAAAACATTCCCATGAATGAAATTAGTATGACTCAAACTTTATAATAGTTAACAGACACAGGAAATTATTAGGAGAAGTGTGGCTGTGGAGAAGTGTGTCTCACTGGTTAGAGGAGGCAGACCTGGAAGCAGAGGTCAGCCCGGGACCAGGGTTCAATTCCCGGCTCGGCGGGGTCTTGAGTCCTAAAATGTCCATGGACTCGACAATTCTCGCTCCGGTGCCTACTCGATTCACGGGTTCACACTCTGCTACTCTGGGCAATAGCTTCCTTAATCTCCACAACGGCCTCTCGCGGTGGGATGCCTGGCTTTCACCTTGCGGATACCCTGCTGGGGTTATCTCACAGGGGAATAACAGGACGGGTTCCCTAAGCAAGCGCTTAGAAACCGCTTGGTGATTTGCGCTATATAAATTCCTGTACATTTACATTTACATTTACATTAGAATAACTGTGCGTGAGCCCCCACCTTCTTTAAAGTACTTAAAGTACTGCTGGTGATGACTCAGTAGTAGTTGCTGAATCGTCTGGCAGAAGGGCAATGGAATCTTCTTTCTGTAATGAGAAAAATGGTGCACGTTAAGCAAGCATTCATCAGTTGTCATAAGAAGAAGTGTAGCATTTAATGGAATAAGCATATAAAAGGTTAACACCCTCCCCAAAATCGTAACTTTTTTTCAATCCCAGTAATAAAAATTTTTTTATGTAACATGTTCTTCCATTACGAGACAAAATAGGGGGTAGTGTATGGCACCTGAAAATATGACATGTTTTTCCTAGACGTCACAACATCTGATGCGGCACAGATGACCATCAGTGCCGGGGCCAGCAGTGCGGAGGGGTCCACTCTGGATGCGGCGGTGCCAACAGGAGGAGCTGGGGGGGAAGACTCAGCGGCGGCGGATAGTGGTAAGTTATTATACTCCTTACTTATTGAAATTTTTTTGAGTAGGCTGGTAAAGGAGTGTATGATGTACTGTACAGTAGTACACTAGTATAAGTACACTGTATTGTCAAGAACATTTACTAATTTAGAACTACTTTTTGGGCTATCACGGAGAAGACAGTCAACCTTGACTTGTAATAGCATTAGCGGCGGTACTTCTCGGGTAACCAATGGCCCCCTCAATTTCACTTGAACTCAGCTGGCAAATTTTTATTGTGAAGTCAAGTCATATCAGATGTAGTTTAGGGATGTGAAAAATGAAAAGTTAAAAGAAGGGTGAAACAAAGGACGAGCGAGTCTTAATATTTATTTATGACTGTAAAGTATGGTTTTGTTGAATGCAATTCAACATAAGTAAAGAAGACGGTGGTCTCCAAAATATAATGAAAAGGGTGTTAGTTGGTTGTTGACAAAAAGAAATGTTGGTACATTTGAGACATTAAGAAGAATCATTGACGTACTTTGGAAGCCTGGATGTTATCTTCTTTATCCTCCTCATCGATAGCAGAGGTGTATGATGTAGTAGAGCAGACGCTGAGTTGATGAAGTATGGCCAGTGGCAGTGCCACCCCTATAGAAAAGTAAGACATTCCTATCCCCACCTGCATGTACTGCTTAAAGTACTGCTAGTCTGCATCATTATGGCCTGTGTCTGTATTTCTTGGGTGAAAGCTGAGTGAGCTGCCATTATGGCGGCTACCACAAGTTCACATACCAGTAATTTCTTTTGCAAAACAAGAGAAAAACAGTAAAAAAGGTCTTTTTTAGTACTCTCTGACTATGTATGTAGTAGTGAGTCCACCTATAGTGCTGCTAGTGGAATTCCTGAAACTCACAGTGTCACAGGCTTACAAAGACGGCGGAAAGATACATGCCAAAATGTTATACTGTGTTTGCTACTTGCTGGTGTTACTGAGTGTCAACCTTCCGTTGAATTATTTTGACTTTATGTTAAAGACTATTGGCTACAGTATTTTTCTTTCTTTCTTCATAGATGCTACTCCCAAAAAGCTCACCCGTAAGGAGATGGCTGTCCGGGCCAGGGCCCGTAAGCTGGAGGCTATTTGGCGGTTGTGTGCTCGGGAGCATGAGGAGACATCAACATCTACATCTTCCTCCACTGCCCCCGGGTCCACCAGCCAAAAGCCTCCAGCCAAACGGAGCCGTGGCCTGACAGCCTCCCGCCGCACAGCAGCAACAACATCAGCGCCCCCCCCCAGATCCTGGATCGATCGTGTGCGCCGACTACGCAAAAGAGTGGACTACCTGGAGCGGTTGGCCGAAAAACATCAGCGTCAGCTCCGGGAGCTCCGCAAAGAGCAGCGGGACATGAAGCAACAGCTTGCAAAACTACACCACTGGAGGAAGTGACTGTCCCTTGCCCCTTTTTTAAAGACTGTTGGGGGGTGGGAATTGGGTGTTTGGGAAAGGGGACTTTTGGACATTGGTTGGGGTTAGGTAGGGGGGTGAGTTGGGTTAATTTATTTCATTTTTTGACTACCTCAATATATTTCTTAATAATTATTTTTCATACCAAAACATAGTATACGCGTTCATATTCTTTTATGTGGGGGAGGGCGGTGGTTACTGGACGTTTGGTTTCTTCCAACTTACCAGCATGAATGAAACATATAGTCCTGAAATGCACCAAAGTGCCAGTAACCGAGTTAGTGAATTCAGTAGCCCTACTAGTACTTTACTAGTAGTACTGGCAATCTCTGCTCTCCTCCCAGTCCTAGCCCATTATTCTACCTCTCCAAATGCTTATCTTACCTGTGATTCGTGTTTGAGAATCGGGGTAGCCCCAGGGCTGGCTGCATTGCAAATGGTGATTAAGGTTGGTTGTTGACTTGAATCCTCGACGGATGCAATATCATTGTTGTGCTGGTAGCAGTAGTGGTACACACTTGCAGTATCACCATATGAAAAAAAGAGGAAATTAAACATTGAGTGGCCTGAGCGTAGCATTAGAAACAGTACAATAGATAGTACGGTACAGAACAGTGCCCTAAATTGTAGCCTAGGCAGTGCCAACGTAAGGTAAGCATTAAGCGTTTGATTGTTCACATCGTGTAGGAGGAGGATGTTCTTATCAATCCACGATGGCGCACATGTACTTCTGGTTGCTTTGACCTTATCCTCCCCAGCAATTTGCAGAATTTATTGTTGTTGTCAGTCACACCTCAATGAAATACCACACAGCCCGGGGGAAGAGGGTTAGGGTTTGAAAATTGGATGGGAATGGGGTTTTTGGGAAAGTTTGGTAGAGAGGAAAAAAAACACAGCATGGACAGTCAAACAACAAATGAAGAGAAACAAATCTTTGGATGTGAAGATATTGATAAGCCTTTAAAGCGACATATAGGAAGTGCACTACTGCATGCCAGAAGTTGTTTACTAAATGGATGGTTAGCTTACTGAAAAGTAGTACTACTACTTACTGCAACTTACTAGTAACTACGAAGGTACAAGTTGGCAGTACAGGGCTGCAGTCATTACGCAATTTCACTTGCCTCTCTGCCCTCAGAGAATAAACACTTAGAACATTAAATTAGTGTTAAACATAGCAAAGACGTATCAAATAGCTGGAGGGATGAATTTGAAGCAGAGATCAAACAAATGCACAGAGTCACACTCGTAGAAGTAAGTTCAAGTTCACAAGAATATCATTTAAAAGATAAGGAGAATTTTGGATACTGTTACTGTTTTTTGTAGTTGTCCCGTTGAATTTGTGAAGTTGATGCATCCAGCCATTCCTCTTATTCGCGGTACTCCTTCATTCCATCGGATGCTCTGACGATCAATCTTGGTGACCAGACACACTGACTGTCCACTGCCTGCCTGATGCGGATTTGCGGATCGCTAATTGTAAGCCTGAGTAGTACATCAATGGCACAGGGTAAAAGCCTGCCTGTAATTGATGATGGAAAAACACAACAGTAAGTGTTAAAGACACCTCGGAGAAAAAAATATATAGAAGGCAATCTGTGTAGTGCAAAAATTATACTGTCACTTTCAGAGAGGACAATTCCCAAAATCTAGAACACCCCACATTACCCTCCCAAAAACGTGCAGAATACTGCTGCTACCTCGCAGAGGCCTAATTTCAAATCGTGCCAAAACACACTCAGAAAGTATGGCCAAAACCCCCGTTTTCCACTATGGATTTTCTTCAAACCACTTGCAACCAAAATTAAACATTCCCACAAGTGCTCTAAGACCCCAGAACCCAGTTGCAAAAATCTAGAACACTCTCAAGCACATGCAATACTGCTGCCAGTGCTAACCCTAACGAGCCCTAAGTTAAAAAAAAGTGGCTAAACGCTTTTCAGCATGGATTTTCTCCAAACCACTTTTATCCGGGATTAGACCTTCCCAGCAATGCCCCCAGACCCACCAACCCACACGCAAAAAAAGCAGAACACCCCCAAACAGGCAAAAAGCAAAAATGGAAAATCTCATACTTAGAATCGGCCTTCTTTCAATTCTGTCCAAACGCGCTGTGCAGCTAGGCCATAACTCCTGTTTTCCACCATGGATTTCCTGAAAAACAAATGCAATCAAAATTAGACTGTGCCAGCAGTGCCCCCAGACCCCAAAACCCACCCCAAACACCAGGAACCCCCCCAAACAGCACCCCAAAGACAAGCAAGTGAGCAAAAACGCAAAAACTTTTTCAACTCCGATTTTCTCCAAAACACTTTTATCCGGTATTAGACCTTCCCAGCAATGCCCCCAGACCCGTCAACCCAGGCGGAAACAAGTAGAAGACCCCCAAACAGGCAAAAACCAAATATACAAAAATGGGGACAGAAATTTTCAGGCAAATTTCCAAAATCACTCCGCCCGCGCTCTGCAGCTAGGCCCTAACTCCCCTTTGCCACCATGGATTTGCTTCAAACCTCTTGCAATCAAAAGTATCCATACCCAGCGTTGCTCCAAGACCCCAAACCCACCCCCAAACACCAGGAACCCCCCCAAGCAGGCCCCCAAAAACATGAAAGTGATCAAAAACGCTAAAAAGTGAAAAACTTTTTCACCATGTATTTTATCCAAAACACTTTTATCCGGTATTAGACCTTCCCAGCAATGCCCCCAGACCCGTCAACCCAGGCAGAAACAAGTAGAAGACCCCCAAACAGCCAAAAAGGCAAACCTTAAAAAGTGAGACTTAGCAAATTTCGGGCCAACCTGGAATTCAATCCAAATGCCCTGTGCAGCTAGGCCCTAACTCCCCTTTTCCACCATGGATTTCCTGAAAAACAAATGCAATCAACATTAGACTGTGCCAGCAGTGCTCCCAGACCCCCCGACCCAGCACCGCAAATCTAGAACACCCCCAAATAAACCCAAACACCTGCAATACTGGTATATTGAAAACATGGCAAATTGCGCTGTTCACAAAAAACAAACAGCAATTGGTTTCAACAGAGACAGACAGCCATTGCTGTCCACTGCATGCCATCTTCTCATTATTCATTACCTGTTCTACTTTATGTCCGCATCTTCTTCAGAAAGTGAGGGCCCACAGGGCAGCCTCTCCTGTAAATTTCAGAAGTAGGTCTGTCAACAATCAGCAAGCATGTAGTCAGTCAGTTATTTCAGTCCCACTTGAGGGGACTCGTCTACTAAGACAAAGTTTGTTTTTTCTCCATAATCCATCCATCTGCCCTGAGGGAAATGGATAGGGGGAGTCTGGAGGAGGAGGATAGAGGAGCATGATTGAGTTGTGAACTTGTGAACATCTGAATGCAGACTGCGGCACCTTCAAATCAATAAGGAAAATAAGATGAAGACAGTGCTGATGATGGACTTATTGTGATTAGGTGATTAGAGTTTTGTTGTGGTAAAAGTAGCAAAACAAAGAAAGACACACAGGAATAAAAGTGAATAAGTAAGGAAAAAAAGGAAGTAATTTTCAGTCCTCGGTGTCAGGGAAACAGAGCTTGTCCTCCAAGTCTTTGAATTGAGATGGGAGTAGGTCTGATGACCGAGAAGAACTTCCGTCGTCGTCACCTAAGTCGGTGTCCTCTTCTTCCTGCGTGCATTCACGTATTTTGTAATCGGGTGGTATGAAGTGCTGATTCATCTTGATTATTGTTAACCTCTCCACATTTTTGGCCAAAAGGCGGGACCTTTTTGAAGTAACAATGGCACCAGCAGCACTGAAAACACGTTCAGAAGACACGCTTGCGAGTGGGCAAGACAAATAATTTAGAGCCAGGTTGGTGATCAGTCGCCATTTTGAGCTTTTCGTATACCAATATCCCAATGGGTTCTCATTATGACAGACCTCTGTTGGGTCATCTAGATAGGCCTGTACCACTGACTCAAGGTTCTCCAGGGTTGATCCACTTTGCGTACCATCTGCGACCTTTTCATCATACGAATAAATTAGTACACACCTGCATAGGTCTCATGAGGAGCCTAAGGAAAATATTCAAATGGCTGCCCTTGTCCTACCGTAAACCATTAATTCAAGGCTTAATTACCAGCCGCCTTGATTACGGCAACGCTCTCCTCGCTGACGCAAACGAGGGCACACTAAGTAAGCTGCAGACACTCCAAAATGCAGCGGCCAGATTGGCCCTTGACCTACCCCCACGTACCCCCTCTGCCCCTTGCCTGAATAGACTGCACTGGCTTCCAGTCAGAAAGCGCATAAGGTTTAAGATCTGCTGCCTAGTGCACAAATCATTAAATGGACAAGGCCCGAAATATTTAAAAAACAAACTTCAGGAATATTGCCCGGAAAGAACATTACGATCTTCAAACAAATATCTCCTAAAGATACCAAGGGTCCGTACTGCCAGAAATGGAGACAGTAGTTTCTCGAAGGTGGGCCCCACGGCATGGAACTCACTGCCTATGGCTTTAAGATCCAATCAGAATCATAAAATTTTCCGGAAAGAACTCAAAACACTACTATTCAAGGCACCAGCATAACAACTTCTCTCTCTCGCATGACCTATATCCTCTGTTCAGCGCTGTGAGACCTAATGGTGAAATGTGCGCTTTACAAAAATAAAAATACATACATACATACATCAGTGGACCGAGCTAACCCTTGCTGAGTTAGCCAATCCCCTTCCGACAATATTTGTTTGCGGCCTGGTGCAGGTGAGGATGATGATATGGTTGCTGGTGTTGTTAACGGCTGTGAGGGAAAGTGACTCCCTTCGGCCATGGATTGAGAAGTGAAACTTGACGCCGGATGGCCTGCTGATTCAGTTGTACTTGTGCTGCCTCCTTGAAGGTTCTGCCGGTCTTTTTCGAACCGAGTGGCTGACACAGCTAGCCAATGTTTGTACTTTGAAACATCTGCTTCAGAAAAAGGAATTAAAGTATTGGTGGGCAGTGCCTTTTTGTACCCTGGATCAAGAATAGTGGCACAAATGTAATGTTCTTCTGCATGTATCTTTTTAAGCCTTTCATTGTCAAGTAGGCGCCATAATAACTTCTCCGCCAAACCATATGCTTCTCGCTTTTCACCATCATCTCGGAACGTTGAAGACACCTCCTTCAGTTGGTGCTCTAGCATGCGCAACAATGGGATAGCTTTGGTCAAAGAACAGTCCTCCCTGCTGACTTCACGCGTGAAGAGCTCAAAAGGACGAAGCATGTCTGTCAGGCTTGCAATTAGCTTCCATTCCTCCAACTCTAGCATCAAGTCTTTGTGAGTAGAACCCAGTTTAAAGACAAACTCTTGTATTACCTCCCACTGCTCAGACAGACGCTCAAGCATGTAAAAGGTTGAGTTCCAACGTGTTGCCACCTCCTGGATTAGTCCTTTGACTGGCAGTTTACGTTCATATTGAAGGCTCCTCAGCTGCTTCCGGGCCTTAAAAGAATGATGAAATGTGTGCAGATTTTTCGGCAGATGGTCAGTACTTTGACGACTGGCTCTTCTGTTTTCAAGAAGGTATGCACCACGATGTTAATACTGTGCGCCAAACACGGCACTCTGAAATAGCCAGCGTTGTCCATAGCCTTAACTATATTACTGCCATTATCCGTGGAAACATAACCAACTGTGCGGTTTCTTGGATGCAGCCATTCATTGACCTTCCTGTTAAACTCCTCCAAAAGGTTAGGTGCAGTGTAAGATTTCTCCATGGCAAACATGCCTACTGTTGCATGTTTGCGAGTAGCTTGAAAAACTTCCTCTGCGTCACATCTTTGTGTTTTAACTGTTTTTCGACCCCTGCAAAAGAGACCCAGTGTGCAGTGATGCACATGTAATCAAGGGCTTGGCAACTGGTCCACATGTCTGTTGTCATGTGGATAGTGTGAACAGCACTCTTCAGAATAGCTGCGCCAATCACCTCCAGCACATCTTGATGTAGTGCTGGAACAGCAACCCTTGCAAAATAGGACCGGCTAGGAACCTTCCATTTAGGGCAGACTGTTGCCACCAATTCACAAAAACCCACCCCTTCCACGAAAGAGAAAGGGAGAAGGTCCAGCGCTAGCATTTTAGCCAGCTTTGCGTTATACAGACGCACCGTTGGGCGGTTGCGTTCAAATGGCGCATCCGACCAAAACATGCTGCTAATGTTGCGCTGGACCGTTTTACGTGATGATGATGATGCAGACTTCAAACTAGTTAGGCTCATTGATTTCGTTTTTTGCATTGGCGTCTGTCCCAGACTCTAAGTGTGCCTCATACATGTTGCAGGGGTAGAGGGTGTGGGCGCCACCACTGCAGTGCTGCTGCCAGGGGTACTGGGTGTACCAGAAAAAATGTCTGTCGCTTCTTCACTTCCCCCCTACACGATCAGCCTCTCGTCATCATCATCAGATGCAATGTCAATGGATACATTTGGATCAGTTCTACTTTGGACTTCCTGGATCTTACTTAGGTGCGCATACCACTGGATAGGGTGGTGTTTTTTGAGATGACCTCTCTGGCCTCTGGTACCATAGTTGGTACCAAGCTTACCCCGACTAACTGATACTTTACAAATCAAACAAATGACCATGTTTTCGGCCTTTTTGCTAACAGTAAAGAAGTCCCAAACTGGGGACTGGAGAGGTCTGCTGGTGGTGGAGGCGCTACTTTGACTTTCAATGC
The DNA here is from genome assembly GCF_964261635.1 of Lissotriton helveticus. Classification (NCBI taxonomy): domain Eukaryota; kingdom Metazoa; phylum Chordata; class Amphibia; order Caudata; family Salamandridae; genus Lissotriton; species Lissotriton helveticus. Next base: position 1,961,637,599 of record NC_136068.1, on the reverse strand, counting down.
CAGATGAAGTGGATTATGGGAGTGGCTGAATTGGTTTCTGATGTTCACTTACAGCACCACTACTTGAGGTAATGGAGGTCGAGCTGGATGGAGGTCCCTGCCGGCCCTTCTGACGAGAAAATATGGAAGCTGGAGGTCATGTTGGTGTTGTATTTAACCGCGTTGGTGGTGGTACCAGTGCCACGCCTACCACATCCCGCTCAGCAGCCATTCGGGCTAGGCTTAATATGTTTGTCTGCTGCATGCCCGCTGTGGCTGGAATGTTGTCTGTGATGACTGGGTCATTGTCAGACTCTTCATCAGCAGCAGAAGGCACCACTTCTTGTTCATCGTCAGCAACCATATGTCGAAGCCTTGCGGGAACCTTCCTTTTAGGCTTAGCTACCTTTGTCGGCTCATGGCGTGACTCACTCTCAGACTCCATTGGTGGGTTCCAATCAAGATCAAGGTCATCAAAATGAAGGGGGCTTGAAGAAGAACTTATAGTAGTAGCAGCCCTCCTTAACCTTTTTCTTGCTAGGGATCTGGAAGACAATGGATCATCCTCAGGAGGAGTGGCTTCCTCGGATGATTCTTCCACTTGAATATCAATTTCCTGATGTATTTGAATTTAAAAATGTGAATTTGAATTTAAAAATATTTATTGAGCGCACTTTTACCCAGCGGTTTCATGGCGCTTTTCAGAATGCGAACAGTGGCAGTGGCAGGGTGAAATTTAGGCAGCGAAGGCTCGGGAGAAAAGAAAAGTTTTAAGGCTTTTTCGGAACTCTGTATAGGAAGGTGAAGTGCGGAGTCCCACAGGGAGGGAGTTCCAGAAAGCTGGGGCAAGAACAGAAAATTTAGTTCCACCAGCCTTCTTCTTTTTAAAACGTGAGGTGGTCAGAAGTGCCAGATGGGTGGAGCGGAGTTCTCTGCCAGGCATGTAAGGCTTGATGGCAGAGCATATGAACTCGGGAGCGGTGCCCATTTTGGCCTGGAAAGTGAGGCAGCCAAGTTTGAATAAGGCTCTCTCTTTCACAGGCAACCAGTGTAATGCCTGCAGTAAAGGGGTGGCACGATGAAATTTAGGCAGGCCGTGAATCAGGTGAGCAGCCTGATTCTGAACTAGTTGCAGACGGTGAATAGCGTAGGCCGGCGCACCATTATAGATTATGTTGCCATAATCAAGGCGAGAGAGCACCATTGCCATCACAATAATTTTTAAAGCCGGGGGGGGAAAAACGGGAGATCTTCCTGATTGTCCTGAGGGAAAAAAAAACAAGAGGACACAACAGAGCTAACCTGAGGGTTAACAGAGAGTTGGGAATTGAGGAGAATGCCAAGAGTTTTGACCTTAGGGACAGGGAGTGGGGGAACACCAAGTGAAAGGGGCCAGTGGGAGGGAGACCAGGGGCTGCAACCACCTCCGGTCAAGACCAACTCCGTCTTGTCCGGATTGAGTTTGAGGTGGTTGCAGTTCATCCAGTCCTGAATGAACAACATGACAGTTTGGACATTCAAGAATGGGAAAGGTTGAAAGTTAGCTGGAGGTCATCGGCGTAATTGAACACCGTGACCTCGAGCTGCTGTAACATAAAAATGAGGGGGTAGATGTATAAATTAAACAAAAGAGGGGAAAGTGAAGAGCCCTGGGGAACACCACACACTACCTTGCAGGAGGCGGCAGTGAAGCCGGCAAGATGGACCGCCTGAGCCCTCTCGCTCAGGAAGGATTCGAGCCATGCGAAGGCTAAGCCCTCTATGCCCGCCGCCTTGACACGGGTGAGAAGGATGGAATGGTCCACCGTGTCAAAAGCGGCGGACAGATCTAAGAGAATGAGGGCTTGTGGAAGGTTGGTATCGATGCCTTCACGTAGCCCGTCCATCACTGAGATCACCACCTTCTCCGTGGAGTGGAGGGGCCGGCAGCCCGCCTGGCAGGGGGAGAGGCAGTGGTTTATCTCCACGTGGGTGCTCAAGGTGCTGGTCACATGGGTTTCTAAAACCTTACCAAGGTAAGGTAAGAGGGAAATGGGACGATAGTTCGAAAGGGATGATGGGTCGACGCCGGCCTTTTTTAAAATGGGGATGACAACCGCGGATTTGTGAGAGATAGGGACAACCCCATTACCGAGTGAATCATTAAGAAGTGTAAGTGTAAGTGTAAGTGTGCCCCTACTTCTGGAGGAACAAGCGTTGTAGGCAGTTGTGCCGCTCCATGAACCTCTAGTAGTTGCACCTCTCCATGCACCTCTACTTGCGCCTCTCCTTGTGCATGTACTTGCGCCTCATCTTGCCCATGTACTTGCGCCTCTCCTTGCCCATGTACTTGCGCCTCTCCTTGCCCATGTACTTTTCCCTTTCCTTGCCCATGTACTTGCGCTTGTACTAGTTGCACTTGTGGTTGTCATTGCGTCTGTGATTCTTGAACACTCGCCAGCTGAGTTACACCCGGCGTTGATTGGATGGTACTTTCTTGTGATGAACCAACATCACTGGTCGATGGTGATTGAACAACCAAAGTGGCTGCCGCAGCAGCACTCATGGTCTTGGACCTAACTTGGTGTGGTGTCACTGAGCCCAATGAAGCGGAGGTGCTGCTTCCAGCTTGGTCCCCGGCGGACACCGCTGCTGCTGCAGGCGTAGTTTTCTTTTCCCAAAAAAGGTGTCGGTGGGCACACCTGTCTCCTTGATAGGTGGTGCCACTTGCTTCTTCTGCTGCTTCTTACTGGCAGTGGCACTGGCAACTTTCTTCGCTGAGGCGCTACGGCCACCTTTCTTTGGGCCCATCTTCTTCAGATGTCAGCACAGCAGGCCGGAGTTGCACGAGTTGCAGAGTTGTCTTTTCTGTGGCCACACGTGACGTCGCGTGACGTTGTGCTGCACATACCGCTGCAGGACTTCTTCCTGGCACTGGTGGTTCTCTTGTGCACCTAAAAGCAATGGAAGACAGAGGAACATCAGTTATACACCCCAAAAAGTCGAAAAACACATAAAAATCACCACAATCCCATGCCATCCATGCCCTCAATGATGTTTAGATTCAAGACACCCCACAGAAAGACTAGGCCCATGCACCACTCACTACCCCTGGGCATAATGGATGAACGCTAGGTAAAATGGGTGCAGGCCTGAGAACACTGCCTGCCTTCAAAATGGCCCCTTGCCCCCCAGCACATGGCCAGGCCCTGCCTGTACCAGCACTCAAAATGGCCCCCACCCACATGCCCAGTCCCCAACAACAACACCAACAATCGAAAAACACATAAAAATCACCACAATCCCATGCCATCCATGCCCTCAATGATGTTTACATTCGAAACACCCCACAGAAAGACTAGGCCTGTGCACCACTCACTACCCCTGGGCATAATGGATGAAAGCTAGACAAAATGGGTGCAGGCCTGAGAACACTGCCTGCCTTCAAAATGGCCCCTTGCCCCCCAGCACATGGCCAGGCCCTGCCTGTACCAGCACTCAAAATGGCCCCCATCCACATGCCCAGTCCCCAACAACACCCCCAAAAATAAAAAAACACATAAAAATCACCACAATCCCATGCCATCCACGCCCTCAATGATGTTTAAATTCAAGACACCCCACAGAAAGACTAGGCCCATGCACCACTCACTACCCCTGGGCCTACTGGCTAGTGAGGCTTTACAGGCACCCCAAAATAAAAAAATAAAAAACACATAAGAGTGTGCTAAAATTCCATGACATAAATCAGAATTAAGTTAAAAAAAAAATCAGAGAAACAATTGTATCATGCACCCATGACTAACCCTGGGCCTACTAGATACTGTGGCTAGCTGCCACCACAATATATATTTTGTTAAAGTTGTGAAAAAAATTTTAGAACTGGAGTTGACTCAACTGCAATGCCCCAAACAAACAACACCAACTTACTTGTAAAATCTCAAGTCCAAAAGTGATCCAAACTCCAAAGTCCAAAAAGTCCTCAAATACAAAAATCCACCAGCAGCAAGAAAAAGTAATCCTTCCAGCTCAACAGCCAAATGAAAAGTGGCCAGTACATGGACAAAGAACTGGGAGGAGCCTGTTGGACAGGAACAGGAAGTTGGAGACTCTGAGGCACTTCCTTCCTCCCACCCCACCCCAAAAAATGGACTCCTGAACCAAAAAGTGCAGCCAAATGTCAATCTGAGGAGTTATTCTGATCAAAATTATCATTTTCACAAGGTTTATGCTTCATGCTGTGGATTTCTTGTGCAGAATTGCAATTTTTGCAATTTCGGGAACTCGAGCTGTTCAAACCTCCCGCCGGAAGTCAGCTGCGCGCCGTCGCGGGCATTTATGACGGACTAGCGTTGTCAAACTCTCGCCGTGCAAGATGGCAAGTCGCGATGACGGAATTGCGTTCGAAAAACTCTCGCGCGATCACGCAACAAGATCAAAAATGGCGCAGCACACGCAAAACCGGGAGAAAAACAACTCGGCAGGCTCTGAGTCAACGCCGCGCGCGTGATATTGTATTTTTCAAGGGCAACCAAGCAAAATAATTCATAGCTTGCGAATTTGCGAATTATTGGGTCTTTTTGCGCGATTCGCGGATCGCGAAATCGTCAAAAATCCGCAAATTCGCCTGCGAAACCGATTTACGCCCACGCTTATTTTGGGGTGCCAAGGTTAATTTTAGGATTCAGGGTGGGTTTGGGTTTTGGGGTATAGGGGTACAAGTTTGGGGTGCCATTATTAATTTTAGGGTTCAGGATGGGTATATGTTTTGAAGCACCAAGACTAATCTTAGGAGTCAGGGTGGGTTTTGGGGTGTCCAGGGTAATTTTAGGGTTCAGGGTGTATTTGGGTGTTGTGGTGCCAAGGATAATTTTAAGTTGTAGGGTTTGGGGTAGCAAGGTTAGTTTTATGGTTCAGGGTTTGTTTGGGTTTTGGGGTATTAAGGGTAATTTTAGGATTTAGGGGGTATGGGTATTGGGGTGGTAAGGATAATTTTAAATTTTAGGGTTATGGTTATTGGCACTGGTACAAAGGGTAATTTTGCGGTTGCTGGGGGTATTAAAAATATGTATATCTACAAACAAACAGACACACGCAATTACTTACCAAGTAAATGCCTTTGCCACGCATACCTTTGCATTGTAATGGCATGCAAGGTAAAGGCATATGCATGGTAAACGTGTGCGTTGTAATGGTAACGCGCTGTAACAGCACTTGTATTGTTACAACCACGTTGGAATGGCATGGTTTGTGTTGGCATGCGATATAACAGCATATATTCCCTCAGAGTCCTTTCGCTTGCTATCTATCAACAAAAGAATTAACTTCAAGCTCCTCGTGCACACCTACAAATCCCTCCACACTGCTAGACCTACATACCACAGCTACCACTTCTCCTTCTTCCCAACTTTCCCAGGCCACCATCACACATATCCGCAAGACCACTGCTGGAGAATGATCCTTCTCCTAACTTCTGGAACTCCCTGCCTCTGCACCTCAGGCCATCACCATCACGTCCGCAATTCAGGAAGGACCTTAAGACCTGGCTCTTCAAATCAATCACAGATCCCCTCCCCCCAAACCCCACACACAGCGCCTTGAGAGCCTTACGGGTGAGTAGTCTTGCTTTAAATTCTTATTGATTGGATGCAATGGAGCAGAAAGAAAGGCTGAAAGCTTATCACATCATAAGAAGCTTGCTTTTAATGTTGTATTTGCACATATGACAATTTAAATACCACTATTTTGTTTTAATTTCTATTTATAGTGCTACTCATCCACATGTAGTGTGTCAAACTACTTTAGATCACATGTACACATATATTAACATTAAATAAAGTGTGTATTTCAGTTTACAGGTTGTGTTACAAAAGTAAGTGAGGGTTACAAGGTTTAAGAGTCGCATGCTTTTTATAGCTCACTGTGCTATATTGGAAGGATTACAATTTATGAACAGTAAGTAACAAAACAAGCGCTGTATTAAAAGCAGAAATCCACTTATCTAGCTATATAAAATAAAAATCTGTCATCTGCATATTACATTGCATATTACATGATGTGCTTTGCATGGGACACATTAACCCTTGCAAGTTTATTTGAAAAGCACTCATGAATCATGATACTAGATATACTAAACAGACTGTGCAATATGTTAAAATATTTAAAAAGCAGCATATTTAAATAATCCAAACATTGCAAAAATAATTTAAAAGTACAATAATTAATGCTTCAGACTTACCCCAGTTATCAGGCAGCTTCTGTCTTGGTCAGTCAGCCGGTTGATGGTGTCAATGCTAGTTGCTGGCTGGCTGGCTGTGCTTCTCCTGTTGTTGTCCAGCAGCTGCTGGTTCAGAGGCGTTGAAAGGGAAAGATCTACTCTGTGCAGCAGGTGATTCCACGTCACAGGGTCATGAGTTAATGCCTCATGACTCTGTGACATAAAGAAAATGCTTACAGTGGTTTTTTTTATGATGTTCAAAGTTAATTCAATAATTATTCACTGCAATGATTATTGTAATTTAAATAAACACCATCCGGAGGCTGCACTGAAGGCAAAAATGAAGCTGAGCATGATGAGGACACCCTCACCCCACCCATCATCACAGAGAGATGGATGGGGGCAGTTATGCATGACCCCACCCCATCCAGTGACGACTGGTGAAAGGGTGAGGTGAGGGTGTCCTCATCATGCCCCAGCTTCGTTTTAGCCTTCAATGCAGCCTTGGGCTTATACTGTACCCGTCCGAGGCTGCTATAGATTTATGACGCTGCCTTGCGTCATTTCTGGATGGGCCCCAAAAGGGCCTAAACAAGAATAACTGGGCTGGCACCTAATGCACCTGGTTTGTTTTTGTTCTTGAACAAAGTGCATGTGTTACAAATCAGCCCACACATTGCCTGCATTTCTTGCCTGGCCTGCCTGATGCCGCAGTGATGCTCGCTCGAGTGCATCGTAAGCTGCGCAGCCAGGCAGGCAGTCTGGGCTCGTGGCTCGGATTTAAAATGCTAAGTAACATTGCTGTTACTTAGCATTTTAAATCCCTCGCTCAATGCGGATGTCAGCAGCAATAGGGAGGGCGGTGCCCCGCCGCCCTTGAACCGCCGCTGGGACCTAGTCAGAGGTATGAGAGGGCCACTGGAATTATGTGACTGTTTGGCTGCACAATTATACATTTTCTGAATTAGCCTCATAATCCATCACCTGCAACCTAATCTGCAGATTTGAGCAAAAACGTCTCAAACGTTACCAAAAATTCAGCAACAAGTGTTACAGTGTGTGGTGGGAGGCCCTTTGCAAATCTAGAATGTTCACCTGTTACTTATTGCTAAATGTGGATGTTAAATTGGTACCAATGGTGTGCCTCTTTCTGCATTTCTGTTGCTTTTTTCTGCACCTCTCTTTCCTATTTCTGCACATCTGTTGCCTCTTTCTGTACCTCACTTGCTTCCTTGTGTACCTTTCTTGCCTTTTTCTTTACTCCTCTTACGTCTTTCTGTACCCTTTTGACTCTTTCTGCACCTCTTTTGTTTCTTTCTGCACCTGTCTCACTTCTCTCTGAACCCCTCTTGCTACTTTCTCCACCCTTCTTCCCTCTTTCTGCACTTCTGTTGCTTCTTTCTGCACTTATCTTGCTTCTTTCTGCACATCACTTGCCTCTTTCTGCACCTCTATTGCCTCTTTCTGCAGCTCTCTTGCCTCTTTATGCACTACACATGCTACTTTCTGTACCCCGTTTGCCTGTTTCTACACCTCTCTTCCCTCTTTCTGCATCACTCTTGCCTCTTTCTGTACCTCTGTTCCTTCTTTCTTCATCTGTATTATCTCTTTCTGCACCCTTTGTGCCTCTTTCAGCACCTATATTGATTCTTTCTGCAGTTCACTTCCTCTTTTCTCACCCCTCCTGCCTGTTTCTGTACCCATCTTGCTTTTTTGTGCACCTCTCATACCCCTTTCTGTACCCCTCATGCCTCTTTTTCCACCTCTGTTGGTTCTTTCTGCCCCCTTTTAATCATTTCCCCCTTTTTTCTTTTCACCTCAGGTGTCTCGATTTTACCGAGACACAAGATGGCGTACTCTCCGGACTGTTAAGAATGTTGACAGACACCCGACAGCCAATCAGCTTTCCGCTCGCGCACTCCCGTAGCGCGCCGGATGCGCTCCCCGGTACGTGTACCGGTGAGCGCTCGTAGCGCGCCTATAGATATATATGTGTTTTTGAAGTTGCTTTTCATTAAACCCACTGGAGCAATTTTAAACAAATATGTAAAAGGCCCCACTACATACCAGTGCCTATCATTTTGCCAACTTTGGTGTAATTCCATTCAGCCGTTCATGCTGTAGCCGTGTCTAAATGTCCTATGGAAAATTGCATGGGGAAAACATAGTTGAAAGTATTGAAATTTAGAACCAATCAAAATATTACTTTCGTTTTGAATTTGTTTGTGATGAAGTATGATTGGTTAGGTATATATCTTAAATGAGAGGAAAACACGGCCATTTTGTGATACTCCTGTCTGAGGTACTTTTGAGAGGAATTTTGGGTGCTTAATTTCTGGACTTTGAATTACACAGTACTTACTCTTCTACTTTCAAAAAGGCGAGTTGTTAATTTGTAAGGGGAACTATGTTGTACACTTTAAGATAATTTGGAAAATGTTTTCTGTTAGTTATTTACTGTCCTTCTGTTATAATTATGGATTAAGATAGGCACCATCACATGCAGTGCTTTATATTTCTAGTTCCTGCCTGATACTATACACTGCCTAATTAATTTTAAAGAACTAAATACTTCAATAAGCTACTTTTATATTATGTATTACTAAAAACAATAAATGAAAGAGATTACTTTTTTCTGCAATTTACAGCAAGAAATTTGAAATTAAAATGAATCAGAATGAGGAGACCAAGGAAATTTCTTTTGAAATTTCAACTACATTTATTGAAATTCAAAATGTCACGGATATCGACAGCACCATTTTATCACAAGGAGGAGATGACATAAATAATTTTTGGGATGAATCTCTTGACGAAGAATTAATCGAATGTTTGGATACAATAGAATTTCAACAATCATCATGGCACACTTATAATGAGAACATTCCTGATCATATGATTGAAGAGGAAATTCCAGATGAGGACATGCTACAAGTTCTATTAAATTATGAAAATGCTGAACCATAAATTAATATTTACAAATTAAAAATTAGTTGACATATTATTCATTTTTATTTCTAATTTATGAGGTAGTAGCGAAGTGATTGTACTGAAGTGAATTTTAGACTCTGCATCGTTACCTACTTGAAGGTACTTAAATCACCCATATAACACAACAGCTCTTTTTAGAGCTACCCTACCTCTAAGCAATGCAAATTCGTATTTTACACTATTTTCTTTCAATGGTGAGCGTACATGGAAACGCACACAGCGCTTAGCCCGCGAAAATTGCAAAAAAAAAAAAAAGTTCTTTTGCCCTTCAGGGTCCTTCTAAGCCCCCCTCAGAAAACCTAGGGGGTCAGGGGGTGTGAACCCTGCCCCCTTTTAATAATTTCCTCCTTTTTTTTCACCTCTTGTGTCTCGATTCTACCGAGACACAAGATGGCGGACTCTCCGGACTGTTTAGAATGTCGTCAGCCAATCAGCTTTCCGCTCGCGCAATCCCGTAGTGCGCCGGGTGCGCTCCCCGGTACGCGTACCGGTGAGCGCACGAAGGGCGCCTATAGATATATATGTGTTTTTGAAGTTAATTTTAAAAAAAAACCACTGGAGAAATTTTCACCAAATATAGCAAAGGCACATCTGTGTACCAGTCCCTACAATTTTGAAAAGTTTAGCGTAATTCCGTTCAGCGGTTCGGGCTTTAGACGTTTCAGAACGTCCTATGGAAATTAACTGGGGAAAACACGTTTTGGGACCCCCTTTTTTTCTCAGCCCCTACTTCAAGAATCCCCCCGAAACTTTCAGGGAAGGAGCGGAGCGGAGCTGGCCAAAATTTTGGAAAATTACTTGCAAATTCCTCAACCGGCGCCAGAGTTATTCCCAATAGAATGATGCAGATTTCCTATGGTAGCTAGGTCCTAACTATTACTACCTACTGGCGACCGCCAGTAGGTAATATATGTGTGTATATATATATATATACATATATATATATATATTCACTGAAAAAACCATAGGTTATAGACCATATATAGTTAGGAATTAGCATTTAAAAAACCTTATTTTACTCACAAAAAACCATTGAAATTCCATATATAGTTAGTTGTACTAACTATATATCGCGCACCCGCAATCCACTGCTGATGATGTCACATATTACATCATTCATGACATGGTCAGTGACATCACTGATGACATCTCAAATGACATCACTGATGACATCACTGATGACATCTGAAATACTTTTTTTTTGTTCGCTCCCGGTTCGCGAACCGGGAAGCTTCCCGTTAGCTCACCTTGATCCCGCGACCCAGTCCGCGAACCGGTAAACGTTCCGTTAGCGCAACTGCCGCGTTAGAAATCAACATCGTGACGCATCGCGGAAGCGCGACGTATCACGTTGTCGCGTAATGCGTCTTATGACGCGCTGCGTTAGCGCACCCGGAAGTGCTCCGGTACGCGAACTGAGACGCGAAGCGCAGCTCCCCGGAAGCGATCCGCGGCGCGTCGCGAAAGCGCGACGTATCGCGTTGCCGCATAATGCGTCTTATGACGCGCCGCGTTTGCGCACCCAGAAGCGCTCCGGAGCGCGAACCAAGGCGCGAAGCGCAGCAAACCGGAAGCGATCCGGGGCGCGTTCCGCAGCGCGTAACTTAAGCGTAAGAGGTCATGTGACTTGTTGATAAAACTTTTCATTGGTTCATTTCACTTTTGGTTTCATAATGATGTAAGGCTAGGTCAGGTGACCTAAAAATAACACTTTTCATTGGTTTAGAAATATTGTTTTTCCCAAATGATGAAAACCCCTCCTTCTTTCCTCACTCTGACTTTCATCTTTGTGAGAGGAAGACCATTTTTGAGACTTGAGCAATGGCTTCAATAGTTGCTTCAGCTGGTGCACCCCCACCACCACCTCCACCTCCTCATGGAAAGAGAGGACCACCTTCCCAGTTTATCAGCCAGACAGAGGAGGAAGAGGATGAACTAGAGGAAGAGGAGACCGAAGGACCACAGTTCTTACAGGAGGTGCCCCGGGTTTCACGTCGGAAAGCCAGCTTTATTTGGCAGTTTTTTTCACTCCCTCGAGGGCAAAAAAAAGTAAATGCTAGGTATGTCACCTGCCTGATTTGTAAAGACCGGTTATCTAGAGGCACTGATAAAAAATATAGCTACGGAAACCATACAATGCATCGTCACATGACCAGGTGGCATCCACTGAACTACAGCCAGGCGGAGATACGTGACATGCAAGATAACCCAACAACAACTCCTGTGGCCAGGTCAACATCACTAATATCATTGACAGCAGCAGAGGCACGGGAAACCGTGCCAAACATTCAGGAGAACTTTGCTCATATCAAACATACCTGTATGTATTGCGGTGCATTGCTGTCATGTGGTAACATGAGCATTAATTTAATAAACCTAGCTATTAACAATCACAATTGCCCTAACCGCCCCAGACAGTAATTTTTTTTTTTGCTCCTGTTGAGCCCTTTTCAATGCCTGTTTTTTGTTGTTTCCCCTCCATCAAAAACAAAAAAAAACATAAAAATGTTCAAAAAATACAAAAAAAGAAAAAAAAATCAGAAAAATAAAAAAAAATATATAAAACAACAAAAACATTAAAAAAAAAGTTCTTTTCAGAACTACCTCCCCTTTCCAAAAAAAAATTGCTAGAATGTTTAGCACTCTGGCAAGCTCTTTTTTTTTAGTTCGCTTCCCCGTTCGCTTCCCGGTACGCGAACCGGGAGCGAACCCAAAAATTTTTAAAAAAGAAGAGTAAGTATAAGGGAAGTAAACAGAGAGTAATGTTAAAAGAAAGACAGCTATAGGGAGTAATCCAGAGATACTGTTTAATAGATCTATTTACCGAAGAAAAGATGGAAGAGGGTATAATTGTGAAAAATAAACTAGATAAGGAAGTGAAAGAAAAAAAAGAGAGTAGAACAATAACAAAGAAGAGTTTCTTGGAGAATGTGAGTGAATGTTCAAAATAAGATTAAAACATGTGGAATAACAGAGAGAAAAAACAGAAAACAGAAAAGAAAAAATAACAGAAAAGATTAATTGAAACAGCAAAGAAATGTAAATAACATAGAACCATATCATCAACATAGGCAATAAAAGTTTTGCAGCTTTTATCAGCAGAAATGTGTCGCTAAAGCCGCTTTTGCGGCGGAAAACTGCCGCTAAAACCTCTTTTGCAACAGTTTTCTTCCAATAAAAACAGCAATAATTTTATTGGCTGTGTTGATAATATGCCCCTTAGTGTGCTTGAACTACAGAGAGAAAGCATAATGAACAAGTAGTGAAAGAGTGATCAGTCAAAGACACTAAGAGTAATAGAGACGGAGTGAGTGAACAAGAGTGAGGAACTATGAGAAGAGAGGGACTGAGAAAAGGAGTGGAAGGAGTAGAGTAAGTAGGTAATAGAGAAAGGAATGAGGGAAGTAGCAAAGGCAGGAAACTGAGGGTTAAAGAAATGAAGCTGTCGAACTACTAGTAGGTGAATGTGATAGAAATGTAACGAAAAGAGTACAAAACATTTACCTTATAATTGTCGTTAACTTACTCACTTTTTGTTTTTATACTTTCAATCTGTGAAAGAGAGAACAAACATTTGAAAAATATTAAAACATGTATTTAAAAATTAGAAAAGACAAGGGAAAAGATTGAAGGAGAAACAGAGTTTCTTTTCCTCATTTCACAATCACATCACCTGTGTTGCCTTTGGTTAGGTATCTCATAGTGCAGATGGAGTCTAGCATATCAAGGAGTATTTAGAAGTTGAGCAAAATATACAACAATTTTGACATTTACAGAAGACTTAGCTTCTTATCTTGTTGGAGATGAAGTCAGGCCTGTCTTGCAACATGGTGCATCTTTTGCATCACTGCTGCATCGGTTTCATGTGGCACGGGTTTTTTACAGCATGACACATCTGCCTAGATGCATCAATTTGTAATTTTGTCGCCTCATAGCAAATCTTTTGCACCGCCGCTGCATCACAAAAGTGACGCACAGTGGCGCAAAAGAGGCATACACCTATCATAAATCTGTCCCTAACATTTGAAATGATTGATTCAGGATGACGATAAGGTGTGGCCTATCCAGAGGTTTGTTTAAGGTGAGGCCTACTCAGGGTTTTAGATGAAATTTACGCTTGTGGAAGAGTACAGAGGAGATAATACATGTGAAGACCTACCAATGAAGTAAGTCATGTCCACTTCACTCTTCAACAAAGGCCAGACCTCTTCTGTGTCCATGGACAGATCTAAACTTCATCTGCACAATGTCATTCGTAAACTTAGGAAACACAGGTGATGTAATTGAAAAATGTGGAGTTTCTTTTCCTCATTTCACAATCACATCACCTGTGTTGCCTTTGCTTAGGTATCTCATAGTGCACATGTAGTGCAGCATATTAAACAGTACCCAGAAATGCATCACTGCATGGAACAACTTTGACACTTACAAAAGCTTCAGCTTCTGCATGCCCCCTACACAGTGCTAATTATATACATTTTAAACTAATGGTATCTTGCTGGAGATGAACTGAAACCTATCTTGCAACATGGTGCATCTTTTACACAAAAGTGACCCACAATGGAGCAAAAGAGGCGCACGGCCACCATAAATCTGACCCTAACATTTTAAATGATTGTTTTAAGATGCCAATAAGGTGTAACCTATCCACAGATTTGTTTCAGGTAAGTCCTACTCAGAGTTGCAGATGAAATTTAGGTTTGTTGAAGAATACAGAGGAGAAAATACATGTGCAGGCCTACCAACCAAGTGTGTCATGTCCACTGCACTCTTGAACAAATGTCAGACCTCCTCTGTCTCCAGGAACAGTCCTAAACCTCATCTACACAATGTGATGTGTAATGTTAGGAAACACAGGTAATATAATTGAAAAACGTGCAATTTTATTTGCTCATTCCACAATCATATCACCTGTGTTTCCTTTGCTTAGGTATCTCATTGTGGAAATGTAGTCTATCATATGAAAGACTACGTAGAATATGAGCACTGTATGCAACAACTTTGACACTTACAGAAGCCTCTCCTTCTCCATGCCTCCTACACAGTTCTAAATGTACATCATAAATGCAAACAGTACAGAATTAATTATACATGTTAAATGGTTTATTTTTGCTGTTCTCAGAATGTATCAAATTTCACTAAAAGCAGTGACTTGAAGGTATTCATCATATAACAGCGGGGAAAAAAAACACAATCAAAATGATTGTGTTTAAAAAACCCATACAACATAACAAATCAGAATTCAGAACTCCTTAAAGTTAACTTACTTTCCATGACGTCGAAGGATGTCCTATGAATAGCTTACACTCTGTTGTGCTGTTATTACTTTCAGACCGCCACTTTCTGAAAGAAAACCTCCATCGTTTTGAAAAACATGTTACATACAATAAATGACTTCTTGCTCTCTACCACACGTTTCCACAAGGCCAAATCATGTCAGAGCCATTTATAACTCTTAGAATTCTTGTAAGCCAATCCCGTCATGTTGTATTTCCGCAACTTTCACAATAAAAATGTTGAAGATCATTTTCACAATCCTGGACTAGTAATATCTTCCCCTTCTTGCTCAGTCATGTTCTACATTTCCTATGACACTGATACTGCTTACTATGAAGCAGACTTACACTATCTCTATGACTACTACAAGTATTTAATTCTCTACATCACTTTTAATCACAAAGCAATATAAAACAGTAGACAGCATTGCAGACTTACATTCCCTCTACTCCATGTTTTGATTGGCTGCTTCAATTTGCTTATAAAAAGAAACAGTTTTTTTGAACTCATTCAAAGTGCACTTATTTCTCCATGACGTCCAGTGTTATGGTAAGAAGTTATGTCTCTGTACTACACTTATCCTCAAGGCCAAATTGTGTAGGAGCCATTAGAACTTCTTGAAATTCCTCAGAGCACATCCCGAGATTCTTTCCCTAAAATTTTGGTTTTAAAAACACCAGGTAAGAGTTTTTAAGGTCATACGGCAATTTTTTTGGGAAAATTAAAACAGAATCATTGCAGAATGACCAGCCATTTCTAGACTTTAAATAAGCTGTGTAATGTCCTGATGATATTGAAGGACCGTCATGATATATAATTGCTGCAGTTACAAAAGTCCTTCCTGATATTGACAACTGTGAAGCCACAAAATTTTTAATTAAAGTTGTCAATTTTGTTCCATCAGGCCTACAGCGTTGGAACATTAAAATAACATACTGGCCATATGTTCGTATAAATAATGTGGACATCATTTCAGATTTACATTGGCTACACTCAGCATGCAATACATCAAGCATATACATTAAAAACTCCTGACAATCTTGCTGAATATTTTGAGAGAATTGTGTTTGGCCTGAACATCTGTCTAACAGATTTCGAATTTCAGACACACTTTCTATTTTTGTTCTATCAGTGCTACATTTCTCTAACACAGAATTTAACAAACTGCAAAATCTTTGATCAGAATTGACCACAATCTCTTCTTTTACATTTTCTAGAGAAAGCAAAACATTAACCACTACATTAGCATAGCAGTTGACACCAGAACTGTTTTCAAATTGAAAACCAACAACATCTTCAACAGAATCCTTTTTGTTTCTGCTTATAATTTCAGGTTCATCGACTTTTCGTCTTTTTGCTACAACCTCCCCAGTATTGGTCACATTTCTTCGTTTCCGGCCTACCACACGTTTATCAAACAAAGGATATTGAGGCAAATGTGGCGCATACTCTCTTCTTAACCTATTGTATTCCTTAACACAATCTAGATCCGCACAAATGTTTGTGACATCACACTCAATCAAGTACAATCCCGATAAAGTTCTAACTCGTGACAATGCCACATATGCCATACCCTCCTTGAACACAGAACTGCCAATATTCACCAATGCACTGTCTACACTTAAACCTTGCGATTTATGGATTGTCACCGCATATGCCAAGCAAACAGGAAACTGCTTACGGCGAACATATAAGTCTTTCACAAGCAAAAATCTAGCAGAACAACGACCAATTAGCTGTACTTCCTCAATGCCATCAAATTTAATTTTTAAAAATTCAATTCCATCTCTATTTCTGTATTTTACAAAATCAACAACATTACCCATTGATCCATTTACCAGACCTCTTTCAACATGTAAATTCCTTCTTAAAATTATACGGCAGTTCAAGCACACATTCAGAGTCTTTTCAAAACCTGCAGTTTTAGATATAGTCTTCTCTAATGAATCCAATTTTGTTTTCAAATTCTCAGACAAAATAATTGTTGATCCCATATGCTCTACTCTGTCAATAGCTTCCAGTTTCACAATCTGTTGCTTTTCTAAATGCAACATTTTGTTGTTGAATTTGGCACATTCTGCAAGAGTTGGCATCAAACATATTTCAGATTTCTTCTCAGTAATTTTCTGAAAAATATTCTCAGGCACAACATCTTGTTCTGGATATAAATTTGACAGTAATCGTGCATGTAAAGCTTCTTTCCCATGCTCGGTCACTTTTCCAATTCTAACATCTTGTAGAATAGTCTTGTAAACTTCATCCTTCGCCTGACGCATATTTTCATGCAGTTCAGCATAATTGAAGTTTAACCATATATTGACGTTGCCAATGCTCCCTAGGCACTTCCTGGTATCTTCATGCGTGAGCATTTTGAACACAGGTTGCCCTTTCACTGGTGTCAGCTGCAGAAGATATCCGAAAACAATGATGTGTTTGCCACCAAATAACACATCATACTCTGTTTTGAGAACTTCTTGCATTCTCAAATGCACAAAGGCAAGCATGACATTGGAAACCATGCTTACTTCGTCAATGATAAGAAGTTTCATTTTCCTCAAGATTCTTGAAACTTCACAACAAGCATCTCCAGATAGCTTGTGATATTGTAATTTGTTGTCATGCTCCACTGGTAGCATCAGTAAACGATGTAAAGTAATCCCTTTAATGTTATGTGCTGCCAGTCCAGTTGGAGCGGTGACAACACAAGACAGCGATGACTCTGTCCTTTCCTGCAAATAACATGAAATTGCTTTAATAAGGAAACTTTTTCCAGTTCCCGCTTCTCCACTCACGTACAGTCGGACAGGCTTCAACGACGTACATGAGCACTCTTTCTTGTCATGACTTAATCCATGATCAATTTGCATGGTAACTTCGTCATATATTTTCCTCTGCTCAACGTTGAGTTGTCTTTCCAACTCTTCTAAGTTAACCGCATCCTCCTGAGCATGTGCCATGGCTCTTTCCACTTCATTCATAGCAGTGGCAGCTTCATTTTCGATAACAGGTCCTCCTAGTGGATCCTGACTCAATGAAGCAGAACTCTGACTGTCCTGAGAACTGTCTCTGGCAATCTCGGCTGCAATCGTTGCTTCCTGCTCAATTTCCGCATTCAACATTTCTACATATTTGGGAAAAGCAGGACATTCTATGGTCTCCTTGGCAGCATTGAAAGAGTCTTCGTAACAGAGGAAATCTCCAAGCAGTTCCTCTTCTGCATGCCAAGGCTTGAAAAGTTGCAAAAGTGCTAAATAGAAAAACTCCTTTTTTTCAGGAGATTCGCCACTCAATTTTCGATGGTTTACCAAGTGGCATTTTCTTTGCTTGACCAGACATCCCTCACTTCCTATTACAGCATACACTCCTTTCTCAGTATCTTCTTTGATGTTCCTCTTGAATATGTAATTTTGAAGAACCTCATACAGACAAACATTCTCGAGGTGACTGCTTCGATTTGGATAATATGTATCCAACATGTTGGTCTTCAAAATGTCGGTACTGTTTGGCTCCTTTTCCGCCAAATACTCAATTTCCCGCACAGGTTTCAGAACTCGATTACGCGTTGCAGCAAGACCAAGACTCGCCCAAACGATACTCCTGGACTTGGCATAGAGACTTGCTGAAGACAACCGGTCAGAACATTCGTAAGCTCCGATTTCTCGATGCGACAACATCTTCAGACTGAAACTGTACAACTTCTTGCTGAGGCTCTTTTCATGGGAAATGTCCTCCCACATATCCTTCAATTCTGTCTTCTCTTTTTTGGTGATGTAAGATGTCACATACCGAGCCACAGCCATACAGTTATCAGCCACAAACTGTATATCCATGTTAGCATTCCACATGGACAAAATCACCGGGTTGTAGTCGTTGATGTACTTAGACTCTTCGTTCCTCTTCAAATTGTATGTGTTTTTAGGTGATTTCTTCATCACATTATGTCGCAGCGAAGACATCAAACTGTTTACTCTTCCTTTAGAAATCACCGGTCGTGGAAAGCCGAAACGACATTTGGTGTAGAACTTGTCCTTGTTTCCGAATTTACGACGACAGTACTTTCCACATCGATGGCTTTGGAAACGTAGAACTTTTTCTCTTAGGCTTTTCTTCTCCTTTGCGTTTGGAACAGCACACGTAGAATACTGTTGTATGAAACTCATCACTGAGTCTTCTGGATCCGTTCCAAATTTAGGTGCATCCTTGATCCACAGCAACATATGTATATGAGGAGCACCTCTTGCTTGGTACTCCTTTCTCCAGAAGAAATCCAACACCTCTCCAAGAGGTGGATTCTTCTTATTCATGATGAAAGACATCATAGCTTCAAATCTATGATTGAAGTACCTGCATACATTGACTGGATCCAAAGAGCACAGTTCTCCGGGTGTCTTGAATTCGATGTTTTCGATGTTTCCATTTGCCTCTCGTAGAAATTCAAGTAAGTCTTCCCAGCCATACTCCGCACAGCTCAGAGTGAGGAACCATGTGGGAGTTCCTAAGTTCCTCAGCATACATTTTAAATCACCATGACGACGGTACCAGTACTCATTAGTACCACGCTGACACGCCATGAGATTAATCAGGTGAGAATCCAAAATACTGTCCTGGACATTGACTTTATCCATAAAGTCACTTGCCGAGATGTTTTGCATGTGTATACCACTTTTCAAGATGTGGTTCACTGCATATGACAGTCCAGACAGATCGCTTTCAAACAGGAGATGAAACAAATAGGGAATGCATTGTCGAAACCTAGCATCTCCTGCATACAATCGCAAAGTCCGGTATTCAGAAGCAGGAATTTGATGAGGTCGCTCATCATATCTTCCTCCCTGACCTGTTGGAAAAAGCTGTGGGAAACACCGAGCTTCCAAACTTTCCTCCCAAACACTAATGGGACTCCCTTTGGCTTGTTTCATTTGAAACAACTCAATAGCATTCCCCATGACTTCCTTGGAATGCAAAGGATGAACACTATAATGTTCATATATTTCTTCACTAGTAGAGGGTTCTACTTTCTCAATTTGACCAGCACACAAATCGCTATCCTCTTCCTCACTTACTTCCTCTTCTGCAACATATACATTCTTATAGTATTTATTATTTTTTTTCAAATACAATGTTGCCTTTTTAACTTTCCTAACATCCACTAAATCTTGCAATATTTTCTTATTCTTTGTCGGAACCCCATTAACTAAGATAACCAGAGGTTCCTCTTCCACTTGTTCTACTCCAATTGTGTTAATGTTTTTCTTCAAATCTAGAGGCAAATAAACAACTCTTCCCTTTAATCCTCTCTGTAAATCTGATGGAGGCAATTTCCCTGTCTTTGGCTCCATTCTTACAATAGCCTGAAAGGGATGGATACTTTGAATCAAAATAGATTCATAAGTATTTAAATCCTTCAATTCAGAAGGAATCTCAACCAATTCCAGATTATTATGAACTGCTCTAGCAGGCATCTGGTTTTGATTTAATTTGTTACAACAATAAGTAAACACACGTTGATCCAATCCCAAATCAAAACAATTTTCTACCATCAAGTATGTTGTGAAATCCTTCCATTCACTATTATTTTCCCTTTCACTTTTTGCATATAAATCCACTAACTTAGTCTGATTCTTATAATAAGTGCGTCGACAACACACACAAGTGAAATTTGGCCTCTCACTTGATTTCACCTGAAACGTCGCAATTTCCCTCTGGAAATTATCTGTACTGGAAACCTGTACTCTATCTTCCACATTACCTGCTTCTTCCTGGTCAATTTCAACATTCTCCTCTTTACTTCCAAAGTAACAAAACTCAATTTCTGCACATATATTCTTCACATCTATTTCAGAACCATGCAAAAGAGCAGCGCATAATTGTTTAAGCATAATTGCTGGACTCTTAGCATAATACAACATTCTAACTAATTTCCTCACTTTATTATGATGCACTGCTAGCATCCTGAAATGATGAAAAACACTCTGGCATACTCTCCTGGAAAGACAAGCCAGTGAATGACCATGCAAACCTATCACTTCTCTCACTCTGCAAGGATCTAATTCTTGCAACAACTTCATTTTCTGCTTCAAACTTTTCTTATTAAATGACCGTACAAAATCACAAAGCAAATTGATGGAATCCTGTCGCACACTGCAAATACTACTACACTTCCAGGTATACACAGGACCCTTAGGACGTCTTCCTAAAACCTCATTACCTAACACCTCTTCTGCCTCTGTTGTCACAAGTTTTTCTTTTTCAACTGGACAACCATCTTTCACTTCATAAGCTCGACCACTGGTGTCAACTGCATGCACCAAATCATTATCCTGGAAATAACTCTCCTCATTAAAAAATGCCTCACAGCTTGGACTATGCATCCATTCTCCAGAAAAAAACACAAAAATTACTACGATTAACTATTCTCTTCCATCTACTATTTCTTTTGAAATCATAAATTGCCTTGTTTAGCTTCCTAATTCTATTGATTATCAAAATAAATAACTTACGTTTAATTTCAAATGCCTGATCAATAACTTTCTCAACTATTTTTTTTCTCTTATAAAAAACCACTTTCTGTTGACCTTTCTTAATATTTTTTAACAAATTGCCAATTATCCTGTTGCGGAACATTCGTTTACGAATGTCCCTAAACTGTTGTTTCCTTCTACTATCATGCACAGAGTTATCTCTTGCTCTAGCAGTAACATTTTTCATTGGCCTTTCCTTTCCGTTTGAATTGCTTCTCTTTTTCTGGACTGAAACATTTTCTGTAGTAATATTTTTTTTACTACAGATATTTCTTATGAATGTTTTTGTACTCTTACCCGGTGCTTTCTTGGTGACTTGACAAATCTTTTTGTTAGAGGACTGCTGCTTTTTTTCATTGACCTGCTGTCTTTGACGTTTTGCAGCCTTTCTCAGTCTTTCTTTGGTTGGCATGCTGAAATCTTGAAATGATCTGCAGTTGAATCTGTGGTAAAATATAATAAAAAATGTTATTAACCACTATTACCAAACAGTAAATCAATAACAGTCATCAAAAACTTAACACACTACTTGACATTTTTACATAGAAGATTTTTTAGTGCTTGGCAAATATATAATACACAAATAGCAGAAAATAAATGGAATTTATATTCATTTTACCTCTACTATTTTATATGTGATTCTGATCTAATTTTATGAGCATATTTTAATATTTTATTGAAGACACTAGACATAACCTGTTTTTAAAGGTGTTTTTAATTTTAAATCAAACGGTTTACATTTTTACTTTTTATTTATTATACATTTTTAAAATAAATGTTTATAGTTCCATAGGCTCAAGCACGTCAGCTTCCCATCCTATGTCATACAATTCTGACAAATCTGCATCCTCATCACGTTCTTCTTCATCCTCAGGATTTAAATCATCCAAGGGATCAACATCCACTGATGTTTCAATTATGAGTTCAATGATGAGGTCGAAATCAACTGATTGCTGATTGTCGCTCATGTTGATGTTGTCTTTATCTTTAAAGAAAGATAACAACAATGAGATGTTGCAGAGTAAGAGACAAATCTCAGAGATTATAATAGTAAAATTGTTTAACAAGAGTAACATTTTGCAGCTATTATTTAGCCATGTCCAGCGATGCTGAGGAGGTGAAGCCTATGTCCAATTTTTCAGTGAACAGGACTCATCTCTTCTTAACCTTGGATAAGCCTCACTGACTCTGTGTCCCCTGCACATACTTAAATGTAAAGGGGCAGATTTATGTTAACTGGCACATCCCCAGGGATGCACCAGTTAACGTGCACCGCTGCTCTGCCACCCATGGTGTGCCGCATTTACAATCAGATAGGAGAAAGCTGCGTCAAAACCCTGCGCCTGCTTGAAGCAGGCATAGGTCTTGACACAACATTGTGGAGATGGGGCACCCCTGAGCCTTGCTGGAGCTGCATCGCACTTGCGATACAACTCCAGTAATGCACCACCTTTACGGCACAGATGCGTCACGCATCTGTGCCGTTTTTGCCCCATGCTGCGCCGCATTGTAAATGCAGCACACCATGGGTGGCGGAACAGCGGCGCAGGATGACTGGCACATCCCTGGTGATGCGCCAGTCATCATAAATCTATCCCTAAGCTTCTTATCTTGTTAGAGATGAACCGCCTTATGTATCATCAAATTATTTTGCATTTCCTAAATAGCGAATTTTAAGGAATAAATAGCGATTCTTTACCATTCCTAATTTGCGATGAGCAAATTGCTAATTGCAAATTACCCATTAATTTCCATGGGCCAGGAGGCCCATAGGAATGAAAGTGCAATTTGCGATTAGCAATTAGCTCATCGCAAATTAGGAATTTTTCCAAGGGTGCAGGGGTGTCTCAAGAACACCCTGCTGCACCCCTGAAAAAGAAATTTGGGGGCATATGGCGCACATACATGCCCTAAGGGCATGTATGGGCGTCATATGGCACCTTTTGTTTTTTGGAAAAAAAGCTTTTTGAAAAGAATTTGCAAATTACCACCAACTAGAAGTTGGTGGTAATTTGCAAATCCTTAATGGCATTTTTTGCATATTTTTTGTTTGATACATTTCATTTAAGGAATCGCAAAATTTGCAAATGCTTCAGTGCAATCGCAAAATAAGGAATAACAAATTTTGCTATTCCTTATTTTGCATCAAACTTCTTTGATACATACTATTTGTCTAATTAGCATTCGCAAAGGCCGAAATTCGCAGAATTTCGGCCTTTGCGAATGCTAATTAGCTTGATACATATGGCCCCAAGTGAGGCCTGTCTTGCAACATGGTGCATCTTTTGCATCACTGCTGCATCGGTTTCATGTGGCACGTTTTTTTTACAGCATGACACATCTGCCTAAATGCATCAATTTGTAATTTTGTCGCCTCATAGCAAATCTTTTGCACCGCCGCTGCATCACAAAAGTGACGCACAGTGGTGCAAAAGAGGCATACACCTATCATAAATCTGTCCCTAGCATTTTAAATGATTAATTCAGGATGACGATAAGGTGTGGCCTATCCAGAGGTTTGTTTAAGGTGAGGCCTACTCAGGATTGCAGATCAAAGTTACGCTTGATGAAGAATACAGAGGAGATAATACGTGTAAAGGCCTACCAATGAAGTAAGTGATGTCCACTTCATTGCGCCAGTCATCATAAATCTATCCCTAAGCTTCTTATCTTGTTAGAGATGAACCGCCATATGTATCATCAAATTATTTTGCATTTCCTAAATAGCGAATTTTAAGGAATAAATAGCGATTCTTTACCATTCCTAATTTGCGATGAGCAAATTGCTAATTGCAAATTACCCATTCATTTCCATGGGCCAGGAGGCCCATAGGAATGAAGGTGCAATTTGCGATTAGCAATTAGCTCATCGCAAATTAGGAATTTTTCCAAGGGTGCAGGGGTGTCTCAAGAACACCCTGCTGCACCCCTGAAAAAGAAATTTGGGGGCATATGGCGCACATACATGCCCTAAGGGCATGTATGGGCGTCATATGGCACCTTTTGTTTTTTGGAAAAAAAGCTTTTTGAAAAGAATTTGCAAATTACCACCAACTAGAAGTTGGTGGTAATTTGCAAATCCTTAATGGCATTTTTTGCATATTTTTTGTTTGATACATTGCATTTAAGGAATCGCAAAATTTGCAAATCCTTCAGTGCAATCGCAAAATAAGGAATAGCACATTTTGCTATTCCTTATTTTGCATCAAACTTTTTTGATACATACCATTTGTCTAATTAGCATTCGCAAAGGCCGAAATTCGCAGAATTTCGGCCTTTGCGAATGCTAATTAGCTTGATACATATGGCCCCAAGTGAGGCCTGTCTTGCAACATGGTGCATCTTTTGCATCACTGCTGCATCGGTTTCATGTGGCACGGTTTTTTTACAGCATGACACATCTGCCTAAATGCATCAATTTGTAATTTTGTCGCCTCATAGCAAATCTTTTGCACCGCCGCTGCATCACAAAAGTGACGCACAGTGGCGCAAAAGAGGCATACACCTATCATAAATCTGTCCCTAGCATTTTAAATTATTAATTCAGGATGACGATAAGGTGTGGCCTATCCAGAGGTTTGTTTAAGGTGAGGCCTACTCAGGATTGCAGATCAAAGTTACGCTTGATGAAGAATACAGAGGAGATAATACATGTAAAGGCCTACCAATGAAGTAAGTGATGTCCACTTCATTGCGCCAGTCATCATAAATCTATCCCTAAGCTTCTTATCTTGTTAGAGATGAACCGCCATATGTATCATCATACTATTTTGCATTTCCTAAATAGCGAATTTTAAGGAATAAATAGCGATTCTTTACCATTCCTAATTTGCGATGAGCAAATTGCTAATTGCAAATTACCCATTCATTTCCATGGGCCAGGAGGCCCATAGCAATGAAGGTGCAATTTGCGATTAGCAATTAGCTCATCGCAAATTAGGAATTTTTCCAAGGTTGCAGGGGTGTCTCAAGAACACCCTGCTGCACCCCTGAAAAAGAAATTTGGGGGCATATGGCGCACATAAATTTTAAAAACATTCCTTTACCTCAAAAACGATTTTCAAGTCATAATTTGAAAACACTGCCCACGGGGAAATGACTTAAAATGTCCTTAAGACACATGAAAGTGTTTTTTTAAAGTCTTTGCAACTTTTTTGGGTCACTTTTAACATGGCTATGTAACTCAAACAGTCAAAATCTAAATTTACCATACACAGGTGGGAGCATATTTACAAGGAATTTGCTCCACGGGGAAAGGTATTTTAATTTAATATGGGAAAAATAACATCAGAGACACTGAAATGCCTTATAAAGAAGCATACACCATTATGTCTTTGTCATATATTTTAAAACCATTCCTTTTTCCCAAAAACGATTTTCAAATCATAATTTGAAAACACTCCACATGGGGAAATGACTTAAAATGTCCTTAAGACACATGAAAGCGTTTTTTGATTGCCTTTGCAGCATGTTTGGGTCACTTTTAACATGGCTATGTAACGCAAACATTCAAAATCTAAATTTGCCATGCACAGGTGGGAGCATATTTACAAGCAATTTGCTCCACAGTGAAAGGTCTTACATTAAAATGGGAAAAATAACATCAGAGACACCCAATTGCCTTATAAAGAAGCATACACCATTATGTCCTTGTCATAAATTTTAAAACCATTCCTTTTCCTCAAAAACGATTTTCAAGTCATAATTTGAAAACACTCCACAGCTCCTATGCACAAAAAAACCCTGTCAGTACTAATACTTCACATTTTCTCCAATTACAATTTCTCAAAGAAACAAAATCTATTTGTAAAACACTTGAGACAAAGCAACATTTGAAAAACACAACTTTCTTCATAATTTTCTCCTTAAAGCACACTATTCTCTATCTAAAGTAAAGAAATCTTTTCTCACCTTAGCAAATACTTTATGAGTTTCAAAACAGTCTCAGAAACACACCAATTTGTCTTCAGCAGAGCAAAAGGTATGCACTCTAGAGTCTGCAGCTATCAAAAGCACAGAAATGCTGTAATTCTTCACACATATCTCTCATGTCACCCAATCAAAACTCTTCCCTCACTTTTTTCAAATCAAAACCCTTCCCCCCTCTGCCCTCTCTGCTTTTTTTGCATAGCAACCACCTCTTGGAAGACCTCTGGTGTTTGCAAGTTCACACAACAATGTTTCAATTGAACTCTGAACTCTCAGTGCACCTGCATATCCAGTGCATTCTTTCATTTAATGATTTTTTCTTGACCACTCAAAATACATCTTTCAAAGAACTCATCCATGCACCCTAACTTTCTGTTTTCAGCAATCAAAATCCACCAATTACTGTTACTGCTTCATTAACACAGAAACTCCACAGTTTTTTTCATTTTAAACTCTTATTTTTTCAACTGCCATTTCATTGCCACACTTCATCTGACTGCAGGAGAACCTTCTCTCACCATGTTTTCTGTCTGGATTGTTGGACATAGTTACATCTATTGGGCTCAGAGGTATGCTGAGAACAGAAATTTACCTAACCTCAATTTACAAGATGTGGAAATTAAGTGGTTTGGCCACAGAGGATTAAAATGTCACCAATTGATACCATTGGTGAAAACCTTTATGCATTTGCCAAAACCTGACCTGTTAATTGTGCACTGTGGAGGTAATGATTTGGGCACTTTGACTGGGGTTGGTCTTGAAATGCTTTTAAAGGACACCTTTGAGCAATTAATGGCACTTTTTCCTCAGACTGCCTTGGTATATTCAAATATATGCCAAAGACAGAAATGGAGGTGGTCAAACCAATTTTGTCCACAAATTGAGAAGTCGAGGAAGCATGTAAACAAATCTGTTTCAGCTTACATGAGAGACCATGGAATGGGCTCCATGTACAACAATAACTTGCGTTACTACATGCAAGATATCTACAGAGGAGATGGAGTTCACTTCTCAGATGAGGGCAACAGAGTTTTCATTTTGAATTTAAGACTGTGCATTGGTACCTACTTATAAGTACCTAAATGTACCATAAACCCAAAAGCTCTTCTCAGAGCTACCCTACATCTGATCACTCACAATTATTATTTTACTCTAACTTTTTTCACTAATTTTCAACAAAGTACGCTCCCCGGGGCGCTACCCGGTACGCGAACCGGAAGCTAACCGCGCGAAATTTTCAAAAAAAATGTTTTTTTTTCGCACATATAAGCCTCCTCAGCCACCCTCAGAAAACCTAGGGGGTCAAGATAAGTCTACCGTGCCCCCTTCTACCAATTCTGAACATTATTTGCCCTCCATCTTGTATCTTAAGTCGACCGAAACACAAAATGGTGGACTCCCGTAACGCTTAAGGTTCGCGTACCGGGGCGCTCACCAGTTCGCGTACCGGGGCGCTCCCCGGGAAGCGCACCATCAAAAAAGGTGGGAAAGTAATTTACAGAAAAACGACTGGAGACACTCTCACCAAATATAGATTAGCTCATACTACATACCAATCCCTACCATTTTCACAAATTTGGTTGGAATTCCATTTAGCCATTTAGCCTGTAGACCTCTCTAAATACCCTGAGGTAAATTACTTCACAAAACACATCTGAAGTGTTGGAATTGACAACCAATTAAAATGTTACTTTCATTTTCTACTTTTTTTACCTGACATTTGATTGGTTATGTACCTGAATATATATAAAAAAAGAGAGAGAAACACAGCCATTTTGACTACTACTTCCTGAAGTACATTGCAAGTGCATTTTCACTGACAACTTAAACTTGTTTTTAATAGGTAAGATGTTATTTTATAAATTTGAAAGGAGAACTATGTTATGCACTTTAAATTAATTTGGGAAAACATTTTCAGATAGTTATATACTGTCCCTCTGTAAGAGTTAGACATTGAGAAAGGCTTGTTTATTATAATTATGGATTGATTTAGGTTTCTGTGCTATAATTATGAATTTACTTAGACTTCTTCACAGGCACTTTTTAATAGTACTACTTCACGCCTGAAACCATACAGTGCCCATAGATTACTTCTCTGTTATAAGCTCACAAGTACCTGTCTGAACTTAAAGCCAACAGTGCCCTATCTCTACTGATATATTTATTTTTTATGCAAATTACAGCAAGAAAATGGAAGGAGAGCAGATTATTTCCTTCAAAATTGTTCTGGAGAACAACACAGAAAAAGTTATTGAGGACATTGATGACTCAGATTTCATGGATGAATCACGGGACCATGAATTAGTTCAATGTGTAGATGCAGTAGATTTGCTGATTGAAAATGAGGACATTTCCGACAATTTGTTATTAAATGTTCTGTTAAATTTGGAAAAAGAATCACAAAAATAAAATTATTTAATAATCAAAAATTGTTCGAGACTTTAATCATTTTTATATGTAATTCATAAACTAGTACCTAATTGATTATAATGTAAAGTCAGACTTATAGTATACTGTGCAACATTTTTATGTTACATAGGGTGTATATTAATTTTTTGACTCTGCATTGGTACCTACATATTGCTACTTAAATAAAAAAAAAAAAAAAAAAACAACAAAACGAACAATCAATAAACATACAATATTTTAAAAGTCTATCATTCTTTTTTCCTCATAGTACGCTCCCCAGTACGCTTCCCGGTTCGCGAACCGGGCGCTCCCCACGCAAAAAACAAAAACATATATATTTTTTTTTTTGCCCTGCGGGGCCCTTTTAAAGCCTCCACATCAAACCTAGGGGGTCAGGGAGGATCTACTATGCCCCCTTATGGTCATTTGCCCCTTTGTTTTGGCCTCCTCTTGTCTCTCGATCCTACCGAGAGACAAGATGGCGGCCGCTCCGGACTGTTTAGAATGTTGACAGACACCGGAGAGCCAATCAGCTTCGCTTCGCGAAGTTCCGTTACGCGTAAAGTACGCGAACCGGAGCACTGCCCAGAGCGCGCTTACAGATATATATCTTTTTTTAAACGTTAATTTCTCAAAATCCACTGGAGCACATATATTGAGACCTAGCAAAGGCACATCGGGCTAACAGTCCCTACAATTTTGCCAAGTTTCATGCAAATCCATTCAGCCGTTCGGGCTAAAAGTGAGGCCAACCGCCCTATGGAAATTAACATGGGAAAAACGCGTTTTTGGGACCCCCCTTTTTTCTCGGCCCCCCCTTGACAAACCGCCCCCAAATTTTCCGGGGCTGCTCAGAAACAAAATGTTCCATTTTCCTGAAAATTTCAGCCAATTCCGTCCACAAACGCCAAAGTTATTAGACATAGAATTTTCAAAAATCCCATAGGGAAAAAATCCTAACTATATATACCTACTGGCGACCGCCAGTAGGTAATATATGTATATATATATATATATAGTTTCGTGCAAATCCATTCAGCCGTTCGGGCTAAAAGTGAGGCCAACCGCCCTATGGAAAACTCAATGTTAAAAACACGTTTTGGGACCCCCCTTTTTTCTCGGCCCCCACTGGACGAACCCCCCCCAAATTTTCAAGGGCTGCTCAGAAACAAAATGTTCCATTTTCCTGAAAATTTCAGCCAATTCCGTCCACAAACGCCAAAGTTATTAGACATAGAATTTTCAAAAATCCCATAGGGAAAAAATCCTAACTATATATACCTACTGGCGACCGCCAGTAGGTAATATATGTATATATATATATATATGTATATATATATATATATATATATATATATATATATATATATATATATATTACCTACTGGCGGTCGCCAGTAGGTATATATAGTTAGGATTTTTTCTCTATGGGTTTTTTGAAAATTCTATGTCTAATAACTTTGGTGTTTGTGGACGGAATTGGCTGAAATTTTCAGGAAAATGGAACATTTTGTTTCTGAGCAGCCCTTGAAAATTTGGGGGGGTTCGTCCAGTGGGGGCCGAGAAAAAAGGGGGGTCCCAAAACGTGTTTTTAACATTGAGTTTTCCATAGGGCGGTTGGCCTCACTTTTAGCCCGAACGGCTGAATGGATTTGCACGAAACTTGGCAAAATTGTAGGGACTGGTAGCCCGATGTGCCTTTTGTAGGTCTCAATATATGTGCTCCAGTGGATTTTGAGAAATTAACGTTTAAAAAAAGATATATATCTGTAACAGCGGACCGGGCAGCGCACTGGTTCGCGGACTTTTCGCGCAACGGAGCTTTGTGAAGCGAAGCTGATTGGTTCTCCGCCGTCTGTCAACATTCCAAACAGTCCGTAGCGGCCGCCATCTTGTCTCTCGGTAGGATCGAGAGACAAGAGGAGGTCAAAACAAAGGGGGAAATAACTATAAGGGGGCATAGTAGATCCTCGCTGACCCCCTAGGTTTGATGTGGAGGTTTTAAAAGGGCCCCGCGGGGCAAAAAAATAAATAATAATAATAATTGAACGGCTGAATGGATTTGCACGAAACTTGGCAAAATATTAGGGACTGGTAGCCCGATGTGCCTTTGCTAGGTCTGAATATATGTGCTCCAGTGGATTTTGAGAAATTAACGTTCAAAAAAAGATATATATCTGTAACAGCGCTCCGCTTCGCGTAACGGAGGTTTGCGAAGCTGATTGGTCATTCTGTCACTGGGCTATAGTTGGGCTACATCTGGCTGATATTTGGGCTACATTTGTTTTTTTGTGTGTCTGGCGGCCATCTTTGGGCTACATTGGGCTACATTGGGCTTCATTGGGCTACATTCGGCTAATTAGCAAATAGCTCATCGCAAACTAGGAATGGTAAAGAATCGCTATTTATTCCTTAAAGTTCGCTATTTAGGAAATGCAAATAACTTTGATGATACATATGGCGGTTCATCTCTAACAAGATAAGAAGCATAGGGATACATTTATGATGACTGGCGCATCACCAGGGATGTGTTAGTCATTCTGTGCCGCTGTTCCGTCACCTATGGTGTGCTGCATTTACAATGCGGCGCATCATGGGGCAAAAACAGCACAGATGCGTGATGTATCTGTGCCGTAAAGGTGGCGCATTGCTGGAGTTGTATCGCAAGTGTGATGAAGCTCCAGCAAGGGTCGGGGGTGCCCCTGTCGCAGGGTTTCTGTTCTCACACAGAACTGTGGACAGAGGATTGGAACCTCGGCGAATGCATTGCTGGAGTTGTATCGCAAGTGTGATGAAGCTCCAGCAAGGGTCGGGGGTGCCCCTGTCGCAGGGTTTCTGTTCTCACACAGAACTGTGGACAGAGGATTGGAACCTCGGCGAATTAGGGTGTCCCAAAACTCACGTTAGTAATCAAAAACTATTTAGCAAGCTAGGTACAGTGTCACATTGGATATAACAAACTCTCAATGTTTAGACAATCCAGAATATGAACTTATAGTACCTCAGGATACGTGGAACTCATGAACAGTCGGTCGTTATAGATTTCTTAGAAACCAGAACATGGAGTTAAGAAGAACAGATGTGTATTTGAAATGTTTATTTACTAATGCCGTCTTCTCAGGCGTAGTACCTTAGATAATAAAAGTACACATATTATCAGTAGCAAAATTACCAGCATAGTTACTAGTACATAAAAAGTGAATGGTGATAGTATGTTAACATGCTGTAAATGAATAAGAGTTAGCAACACTTATAAGTAGCCGCGGGCCGTGGAGGGAGTTACGGTGAGGCAGGGAGGCGGGGAGGGGGAGAAGCAGGGTGGAGAATACAAGTACACATATTATCAGTAGCAAAATTACCAGCATAGTTACTAGTACATAAAAAGCGAATGGTGACAGTATGTTAACATGCTGTAAATGAATAAGAGTTAGCAACACTTATAAGCAGCCGCGGGCCGTGGAGGGAGTTACGGTGGGGCAGGGAGGCGGGGAGGGGGAGGGGCAAGGTAGAGAGGGCTCCACCCTGCTTCTCCCCCTCCCCGCCTCCCTGCCCCATCGTAACTCCCTCCACGGCCCGCGGCTGCTTATATCTCACCCTCCCTAATACACATATTATATTATTTGCTAAGAAGGTCTCTTTGTGTTGGTTTAGGGCGTGCCCATACTTTAGTGTCTTAGATTTGAAGGAATCACATCAGCATACACCAGCTCTCTCTTCATGTGAACCGCATCAACTGTTGTGTATGTGTGTTCGGCAAAGCAATATAAAACCCGCCTCATGCCCAGAATTGGCAGAAGTTGCACTTATGTTATGAGTATGAAGTCGTGGAGATCAGACCTCATAACAATTCTGTATCGTGTTGTTCTTGAAACTTTAGCACTCGCTGTACAGATATAGTTTAACAAGTAAAGCAGATAGTAGACCAATAACATATTATTCTCATGTAAACCACGATGAACTACTAGGTGGAAAGCTAAAGCAACAACTAAGTGTCGTGTGCAGAAGTTGCAAAAAAGGAAAAATGGCGTTTAAACCGGTAATGAGCCCATGCTAACTTAACACGGTGTAAAGATATCCAGGACCTAGATGACACCTCCTCATGATCCGGAAACGAACTGAATAAGATAATAGAAGTGCCATCTCATGAGAGCAGATTGCAAGTTTATATGTGGACGGTCCGCAAGGTAAAGCATTAAAAACTAGGAAAATTTAATGCTAAAGAAAAATAAAACAGCCAAGTACTTTATCGAGTCTTAAGCCAATAGGCAAGGTAAATAATAAAAACTTGACAAATAAGTCAATGAATTGTCAATGAAATGCTAGTACTCAGCATATCAAACATGAAAAAGGTCTATGACATAACTGTGTATGCAAAATAAGCTGCAACAGCCTCCAATAGGAAGTCACCGTCTTCATCCGAAAACAGTTCAGCCATCCAATTTAAAAGCGGAAAAGAACATACGTGCTCTCCCAGCACCGGATCCTCTATCACCATCAGAGGACAGCTCGGTGGGTTTTCAAGAAAGCTCTGTTCCAAGAAAGACTGTGCTGCCGCCAGTAAATTCCAGGGACCAAGTAGTCCATGCATCAATGCCACAGCCATAATCCTTTCGCCAGGACAAACCAACTCGTGAGTAATGATAGGAGTCATCAGCTGATTAAAGTCGACGTCAGGAGAAACCGGTCCGCAGAGACACAAATCAATGGCCCAATCGAAATCACAGGTCAGGCAGTGAAATACAGGCTGGACACAGGTGAAGTAGGAGAACCGAAAAGATAATCCATATGCCGTGCTTAATATCGCCAACGGCATTGTGCCATAATATTCTAGCATGCGATTGCGGAACAGTGTCAGCAGCTGCAGGGTCGGAGGTTGCATAGGAGGGACATCCATATTTAAAAATGTAAAAAAGCACAAGAGCGTCCGCTGGTAATGCAAGTAAAAATGCCAATCCACGAACCAGAGTGCAGAAAATACAATGAAAGGAAGCAGGGATGACTCCAAAGATTTTCTCAAATGAAGTCACGAGACCACTGGTAACAACTTTAAAAAAGTGTGCCAGGGATTTTGTGGAGGATGCGTTAAAGATAGTCGGAAACATGTTGCTGAAATTGAAAGGCAAACCTGTGTACGGGTGTTCGCTATGTGAAGTACGAAAGTTTCACGGGCCGAACTCAAGGCCACCTCTCTCTGAGACAAAAGAGCTCTTATTCTTGCCATGCCGTTGAAACGTGTCCCAAGGTTGGTATTTGTGGCCAGATTGAAAACTCCCTATGTTCATGTGTGGGAGGAAATAGAACATTTCTGCAGCAAATAACCCGTTCACTTACTGTTACGATAAAAGGAATACTTTTAATTAACTCAGAACAATCTTCATTATTGAGCATCAAATAACTACCATTTTCCAACAACTTGAACGTGGGGATGATAGCAGGAACTGGCGTGCCTTGCAACACGCAAGCCATATTTGGTCGGTGTTTGTTGCATGAATCGTGTAACTGTATGTGCCTACACATTAGTGAATGATCTGGCGTCTCAGTGCATTCCTCTCCATTCAGATAAACTTCTTGATCATCTTTGAAACATCTGTATGTGTATGGAAGCGACCAGACCTCATGAAGAAAAGCACTACCTAAAGGTTCATAACGACCTATTGGTATATATTTCATACAATTTGAAAACTTATATAAAGCAAAAGGCAGCGTTATTAAACCGTGGATAAGGCATGTTGCCAAAAAACCCGCAATCCTCTGCTGATGATGTCACTGAGCATGTCATGAATGATGTAATATGTGACATCATCAGCAGTGGATTACGGGTAATGGTATCTCTACTTTACTCCCCTATAGCTGTCTTTCTTTTAACATAAGTGTGTGTTTCCTACCCTTATACTTACTGTTTTTGGTTCGCTTCCAGTTCGCGTACCAGCGAGCGAACTAGGAAGCGAACTAAGAGAAATAGAGGTTGGCACAGTTCCAAATATTGTACCAATTTTTTAATAACGGGGAGGTAGTTCTGAAAAGAACTTTTTTTTTTTTTTTTCTGAACATTTTTTTACTGTTTTTGAATTTTTCGGAACAGTTTTATATTTTTTGGGGTTTTTCTTGGAGGGGGCAATGAAAACGATTCATTGTAAAGGGCTCAACAGGAGCAACAAAACAAAAAAAAGAAGTATTTATTATTTTGGGCGTTTCGGACAAACTTGCATATGATAGTCAATAGCTCTGTTGATCAGAGTGATGCTTTTTTCTCCGTAGGAAATGAATCCATCGCAAAATGCGCAGGTGTGTTTTACATCACCAAATCTCATTTGTATATTTGGCACCATCTCCCTGCCCTCTGGTCCCGTTACTTCCGGTACAACAGATCTTCTGGCCATAATAGGGAGATTATCTAGGTCGTTCCGAAACTGTGCAGCACTGTAGTTGTTAGGATGCCACCTAGTCATATGGCGATGCATTGTGTAGTTTCCGAAACTGTATTTTTTGTCGGTCACTCTGGACAGTCTATCTTGACATATAAGGCAAGTTACGTATCTTGCATTTACTTTTTTCTGACCTTTGGGAATTTTAAAAAATTGCCAAATGAAGTTTTCTTTCCGGTGAGACGTCCTGGGCTGCTCAGGCAAAAACTGCCTCTCTTCGTGCTCGTCCTCCTGTTCCTCTTCTTCTTCTTCTTGTTGAATTACAACTTGAGCAGGTGGTCCACTCTTCCTTGGATGTGGTGGAGGTGGTGGGGAAGCACCAGCTGAAGCTACTAAAGAAGCCATTGCTCAGTGATCACAAAGGGTCTTTCTCTCACAATGATGAAAGTCAGAGTGAGGAAAGAAGGAGGGATTTTCATCATTTGGGAAAAACAAGAGTTCTCAACCAATCAAAAGTGTTCATTTTAGATTATATGACCTAGTCTTACATCATTAGGAAACCAAAAGTGAAATGAACCAATGAAAAGTGTTATTACCAAGTCACATGACTTGCTGTGTTTACGTTAAGCGCTTTGCAGGGCCTCCCGGTTTGCTTCCAGAAACCTGCGCTTTGCGACTCGCTTCGCGTACCAGTTCGCTAACGTAGCACGTCATATGACGTATCACGCGACAACGTGAAACGTCATGCGGACGGGAGGCGTCACGATGTTGTTTTCTAACGCGGCACTTGCGGTAAAGAAACGTTTACCGGCTCGCGGTCTATTTCGCGGCATCAAGGTCAGCTAACGGGAAGCTTCCCGATTCGCGAAGCGGGAACGAAGAAAAAAAAATATTTAAAAAAAAAATTATTCATAAACATATAAAATATATTTTTGGATTTAAAGAAGAATACATTTTACAGCTACAGATATTAGCTGTTAAAAAACCAATGAAATTCACAGAAAAAACCATAGGTTATAGACCATATATAGTTAGGAATTAGCATTTACAAAACCTTGAAAATTCACTGAAAAAACCATAGGTTATAGACCATATATAGTTAGGAATTAGCATTTAGAAAACCTTATTTTACTCACACAAAACCATTGAAATTCCATATATAGTTAGTTGCACTAACTATATATCGCGCACCCGCAATCCACTGCTGATGATGTCACATATTACATCATTCATGACATGGTCAGTGACATCACTGATGACATCACTGATGACATCTCAAATGACATCACTGATGACAACATCCAGTGACTGTATGTTTCTGTAAAGTTAAAATATGTCTTAGATATTGAAGAATGAGTGGATGTATAAGTGTCTGGATGAAGGATTTAGTAGGTGCGTGACTGACTGTATGAGTGAGTGATTAAATGTGTCTCACTGAATGCATGGGTTAGTGACTAAACTGTCTTAATTTGTGCATCATTATGTCTGTTGTGATGTAAACTGCTGCATGTGTTGATCATTAGCTATACGAGAGGCTATATGTGTTATTAATTGGTTGCCCAAGTATTTCTATGGGAGATTGAGTTTGTGTGGGGGTGGCTGGGAGGTGTGTGACTCTGTGCATAGATGTGTGAGCAGTTGATTCACTAGGTGTATGAGTTCAAGAGTGCATGTGGAAAAAGCTACATGGGCGGTTGACTGTGTGCATGAGTGTATTGATGAGTGAATGGATATCTCAATGCTACATGTCATAGTAAGTACATATGTAAAACACAGTACATGTGAGAGTTGGCATATATAAATAACTGTGCATGAGAGCCACTGAATGTGTGAGTGGCTGTATGGATCATTGTGAACTTGTATCAGGGATTGTATAAGAGAGTAAATATGTGTTAGTATATGTTTGAATAAGTAAGGTGTGTATAACTGTATAGTTGAGGAAATGGAGGTGAGATTGTTTCTTTGCATGACTGACTAGGTGTGTGAGTAACTCCATGGATGAGTGACAGTGTGTGAGTGTCTGTATACACTGAGTGTATCTAAGGTTATATTAGAGTCTGAAGAGGTTTATCGTATTAGCACAAGAATGATGTCAAATGAGATGTCATCAGTGATGTCATCAGTGATGTCATTTGAGATGTCATCAGTGATGTCATCAGTGATGTCACTGACCATGTCATGAATGATGTAATATGTGACATCATCAGCAGTGGATTGCGGGTGCGCGATATATAGTTAGTGCAACTAACTATATATGGAATTTCAATGGTTTTGTGTGAGTAAAATAAGGTTTTCTAAATGCTAATTCCTAACTATATATGGTCTATAACCTATGGTTTTTTCAGTGAATATATATATATTCACAGAGACTTCTCCGACGAGCAAAGAAGCAGGGACCACTGCGGGGAAACAGGTGGAAGCATTTAGCTGGCATAATGCATTTCGGCAGACCTTCTGCCTTCCTCAGACGCCATTAATATTACTGGTGATTCCTTGGCCCATTAAATAACAACCTGCCACAGTTTCATTGGCTGCGAGTCGTCACACCCCCTCTGAAATCACTGCTCACCGCCTGTGTTTCGTAGGAACCACAAGCACCAGAATTCATTGTTCAGGTAAGTGCTGCGCAGGGGGCGTCCAAAATAGAATTGACGATATGCAGGGAAATGTTCGGTGAAGAAAATCAATACCCATGTGCTCTTGTCTCAACAATGCTTCCTCCAGTCCCCAAACGTTCCAGCCTCTCCAGAACAAAAGTCAGCCGAGCAGGGAGCAGGAAGTATATATATATTTTAGGTATATATAGTTAGGATTGTTTTTCATAGGGAAATCGCAACATTCTATTGGGAATAACTTTGGCGCCGGTTGAGGAATCTTCCTGAAATTTTCCTTAGCTTTGCCTCGCGGCGCTCCGGTCCTTCCCTGAAAGTTTGGGGGGGATTCGTCAAGCGGGGGCCGAGATAAAAGGGGGGTCCCAAAACGTGTTTTCCCCATGTTAATTTCCATAGGGCGGTTGGACTCACTTTTAGCCCGAACGGCTGAATGGTTTTCCACCAAACTTGGCAAAATTGTAGGGACTGGTAGCCCGATGTGCCTTTGCTATGTCTCAAGATATTTGCTCCAGTGGTTTTTACGAAAATTAACTTTGAAAAATATATTTTGGGCTACATTGGGCTATATATATGTTAGAGCCCAAATGTAGCCCAATGTAGCCCAATGTAGCCCAAAGATGGCCACCAGAGACAAAAAAAAACAAATGTAGCCCAAATATCAGCCAGATGTAGCCCAACAATAGCCCAATGACAGAATGTCCCAGAGTGTTCTAAAGAACAACTAGAGCGCTAACAGTCTTACTTATGACAAAAGTATGGCACACCTGAAGTCATCTTGATTGGAATAAAGTGTTAACACTTAAAACATTTAATTTGCAAAGGAACAAAATGAGGGGGTTCATTTTGCCATAGAAATTATGATTAGGGCTGAAGAAAGAAAAATTAGGGCACATTTTGAGTGACTTCTCAAATCCTCTTATATTTCATTAAAAAAATTCTGATATGCAGTCTCCCAAGATGGCCACCAGAGACAAAAGAGCCTGTGCTTAAAAACTCTGTTAGCAAAGCAGGCATTTGAGATTTAAAAAACGTTTTAATATATAAAAACGTTATCCGCTAATAGAATTAGCATTTAAAAAACCTTGCGAATTCAATGAAAAAAACATAGGTTTCAGGCTTTATATAGTTAGGAATTAGCATTTAAAAAACCTTTGAAATTCACTGAAAAAACCATAGGTTTCAGGCCTTATATAGTTAGGAATTACCATTTAAAAAAAAACCTTGCGAATTCACTGAAAAAACCATAGGTTTCAGGCCTTATATAGTTAGGAATTAGCATTTAAAAAACCTTTGAAATTCACTGAAAAAACCAAAGGTTTCAGGCCTTATATAGTTAGGAATTAGCATTTAAAAAACCTTGCAAATTCACTGAAAAAAACATAGGTTTCAGGCCTTATATAGTTAGGAATTAGCATTTAAAAAACCTTTGAAATTCACTGAAAAAACCATAGGTTTCAGGAGTTATATAGTTAGGAATTAGCTTTTAAAAAACCTTTGAAATTCACTCAAAAAACTAAAGTTTTAGTGGTGTTATAGTTAGCTGGACATTTTACTCATACAAAACCATTGAAATTGCTCCTATATAGTTAGTTGTACTAACTATATTTCGCGCACCCGCAATCCACTGCTGATGATGTCACATATTAGATCATTCATGACATGGTCAGTGACATCACTGATGACATCTCAAATGACATCACTGATGACATCACTGATGACATCATCCACGTGACAATCACATACACCTTTTCATACACTATTACAATTTTTCATCACTCTTTGTAAAATACAGAGTATCATCTTTAAATCCATTGTCACAGCAATACAAGTATCTAAAAATCCACTCAGTGATTCATAGATGTATACACACATCTAATCACTTACCTATGGATTCACTCATATATGCTGTCAATGAACAATAGAACACTATCAAAAATACTTATACATCTATATCGACATTAAACAACAGCACGCATCCTATTCACATATGAAGTCATCCAACTCACTTATGCAAACAATGGATCATACTTACATATTTACTTAGCAAAACACTTATACAAACACCACTTCTTCTATTCATTTAGATAGTAAGTCATACTTAGTGCATTATAAAATCATTATTACAAGTATACAGTTATCCATACAGTCACTCACACAATCATTGTGTCTTATGTATACATATTTATATACAACAACTGACACATACACTGCCTTTTATTTTTCTAGTTTGTTGGACCTGTACCATTGAGAAATATATTTGATCATCACCACACCCATAAAGATATTCACTCACCCAAACAACTGTTAGAACATGTAGTTTTAACTTCATATATCTACTGAATCAACTATTCACACATCTTTGGACAGTCACACACCCCCCACCGAACCACACACACTTTCACACTCCCATACAAATACTCAGTTAACTAATCAATAACTAATATAGACTTTCACATATCAGTTTACACAACAACTGACAAAGTGATACAGATATTCACACAGTTTAGTCACTATCCACTATATTTAGTGAGACATTATAAATTGGTCAAGTAAACAGTCAATTACACTGCTACTAAATCCTCCATCCAAATATTTATTTATTTATATCCACTTATTCTTCAATGCAAATTGCTATATATATAATGCATATTTAAATAACGAAGCAAACCACATTCACTGGATGATGTCATCAGTGATGTCATCAGTGATGTCATTTGAGATGTCATCAGTGATGTCACTGACCATGTCATGAATGATCTAATATGTGACATCATCAGCAGTGGATTGCGGGTGCGCGAAATATAGTTAGTACAACTAACTATATAGGAGCAATTTCAATGGTTTTGTATGAGTAAAATGTCCAGCTAACTATAACACCACTAAAACGTTAGTTTTTTGAGTGAATATATATATATATATATATATATATATATATATATATATATATATATATATATATATATATATATATATATGTATATATATATATTCACTGAAAAAACCATAGGTTTCACACACGTTATAGTTAGGAATTAGCATTTTATCTGTATCAGTGTCTCACCTTCTCTATAAGTGGCTGGATGGGTTGGTGAGTAGCCAAATGAGTGTCTGTAAGAGTTATTAGTTGGCTTTTTGACTATCAGTATGAGTCTCTGTATGGTTCGGTGGGGAGTATTACTTAGCGCATAGATGCATGAATGAGTGACTCACAGTTTGTATGTGTTTTGAAGATAGCATGTGTGCAGGACTGTATGGGTGGATGAGTGTGTGCATGGGTGTGTTAGTGAGTGAATGACTGTGTCAATAGTATCTTTATGAGTAACTACATATGTTTTAATCTACTATATGTGAGTATTGATGTATTATATGTGAGAGTGTGACAGAATGGAAGAGTTCCTGTATAAATAAGTATGTGTTTCTATAAGTGATTGTTTAAGAGAGTAAGTATGTGTACGTTTCTGTAAAAGTAAGTGTAGTGTTGTGTGTATAGCTTTATATGCAAGTAAATGTTTGATAGTTGATTTGCATGTGTGAGTATGTGTGTGAGTAACTGTATGGATAAATATCGGTGTGTAACAGGATGTATAGGTGTATGACTACATATAATGAGTGAGTATATGTATGAGTGACTACATAGAACTGTTGGTCAATTTGTGGATGTGTATGTAGATGGTGGAATTACTGAACAGGTTGTTGTAACTGGTATTGGTATCTCTCCATTCTATTCAAAATTGTAGTTTCTATTTTTGAATGTATGTATCAAAGGTTATATTAGGGTGAGAGGAGGTCTGCCACTCTTTCACAAGGATGATGTAATCAGTGATGTCATCAGTGATATCATTTGAGATGTCATCAGCGATGTCATGAGTGATGTCACTGACCATGTTGTGAGTGATGTAGTATGTGGCTTCATCAGCAGTGCATTGCGGGCACGCGAGTTATAGTTAGCTGAACTCACCATAACAGGGGAATTTCAATGGTTTTGTATGAGTGAAATGTCCAGCTAACTATAACATGTGTGAAACTTCTGTTTTTTTCAGTGAATTTCTAAGGTTTTTTAAATGCTAATTCCTATCTATAACGTGTGTGAAACCTATGGTTTTTTCAGTGAATTTCTAAGGTTTTTTAAATACTTATTCCTAACTATAACGTGTGTGAAACCTATGGTTTTTTTAGTGAATTTCTAAGGTTTTTTAAATGCTTATACCTAACTATAACGTGGCTGTAACCTATGGTTTTTCAGTGAATTTCTAAAGTTTTTTAAATGCTAATTCCCGACTATACCGTGCCTGAAACCTATGTTTTTTTCAGTG
This sequence comes from Lissotriton helveticus, assembly GCF_964261635.1. Classification (NCBI taxonomy): domain Eukaryota; kingdom Metazoa; phylum Chordata; class Amphibia; order Caudata; family Salamandridae; genus Lissotriton; species Lissotriton helveticus. The sequence continues at coordinate 1,961,596,010 of NC_136068.1, read as the reverse complement.
AATATATATTTGCGCTGGAAAGCTAAACACCCACTTCCTTTACAAAGAAATGGAAAGTTTGCATCTCTACAACCTCTCTAATTTTTCAAGTTTTCCTCTTCCACTCAATCTACACATCATCCACACATACACACATCTAATTACTGCATTCCTTAACTGTGATTATCAACTATTCTTCTATTTTATATTCATATTCAAAGTGCAAGCCCTTTATCGAGCCTTTTTGTTGTAACTACTGTTCCAGGAATTCTGCTCATTCACAGACCTGTGCATAAAGACTTAGGACCTCAGTGTATTACGGTGTTCCAAAACCCACCTTACTACACAAACAACCTACCAATCAGTGACTCATTGGTTCTTCGCCTTAGAGCAGTGTTTCCCAAACTGTGGTCCGCGGACCCCCATGAGTCCCTGACACATTCCCAGGGGGTCCACAGGCAGCAGTTTTAAAAGCACTGCAAAGTATCCTGTTTAACTAGCAGTTTTCAAAGAACAATACAAATTTTAAGATAACAACAGTGATTGATTTTCCTCCTGGAGAGACATGAGTTTTGTCCAGTGACAGCTGTGACTGAACTAATGTAACACAGAGGGTTAATATGCCTACTGCAAAGAAGTGTACCATACATTTTAAAAAACAGTATTTGATATGCATCGGTCAGTGGGTTACTGCTTTTGTCAGACAGATTCTTTTGTTACACTGCAGTTCATAAGTGACAATCGTAATCTAGCACAGTGACCAAAAATCTGTCTTCAAACAGCTGCTTGCAAACTGTAAGGTACAAGTTAGTGACATGCTTTTTTCAGTCTTTCAGTATCCTGATGCTTCTAAAAAGGTTTCTTTGGGTGGAAATACATTTTTATTGTTAAAGTCAATGCTAACCACTGTGTTATGTTCTGAATCCTGAGTTTGTGCTGCTCCAGACCAGCACTCCTTAAGTTTGTGCTTCTCCAGACCAGCCTCCCTGGCTTCACAACACACTCTACTACTTCAGAAACGCAAGGCTGCACCATATTTAAAAGAATATGGTGCAGCCCTGTGTTTCCCCAGCGCTGGCGCTACATTTAAGAGAGGAAGATTGTTTATGTGCAGGAAGGTCCCCCTTCCTGCACATAAACAATATTGAAATGTCATTTTGTCACTTCTATGTGTAATGCTTAATGCATCACACATGAAGTTACAAAATGTATTTTTTTTTTAAAGATTGTTTATGTGCAGGAAGGGTCGCCTTCCTGAACATAAACAATCCAATGCGTTTTACAAAAACGAGGAGCAATAAAACATTTCTCATTTTTTCGCCAAGTTAAGACCAGGTTTTCCCTGGCCTTAATTTTGGCGCTGCTTCCCATTTACGCTGCTCTTGAAAATAGGCGGAAGCGCCAAAATCAATGGGTGTCGCAGAGGAAATGCCCACCACAACACGCACTGCCCACCGCTTTCATGCTAAGCATTGTGTCAAAGGGAGTCTTATTTACAAGGGACCGTTAAGCCACGTTAAGTGGCTTAACGTTGCCTTGTAAATAAGGTAAAGCCCCTATCGCCACAGAAAACTCTCAGAAAGTGATGTACCCATGGTGATAGGGGCTTGTAAATATGCCACTAAAATCATTAGTAATTTGAGTATTTGTTTTGTGTGCACATATGTGTTAATTTTTTCTGAATTACAGTTTTAATGTTTGAAATTTAAATCCTACAAATTGCTCGGGGATCCCCAGCTTCCAGTGGAGACTGGAGTCAAAAGTTTGGGAACCACTGCCCTAGAGCAAAAACACCAATGACTAGTCAACCCAGAGCATGCAACTTAGATTACATGAAGTAACGTGGATAACAATAGCACTCTTTCATTATAGTCTTACACCAGTCCAATACAAGATGTAAATAAAGACACGTGCAACTTTGAAATGTTTATTTCTAATGCCAAAATCTCATGCACAGTACCTTAGATAATGCAACCAAACATATCACAAACAAGGTTGTCAGCATTGTTACTATTCTATAAGATACAAACGGAAAAAGCATCCTATAATACTAAAGGTAAACAAATGTAAAATATACCTACATTTCACCCTCCCTACCTAGCAGATTAGTTTATAACTACAGAAAGTCTCATAGGATTACTTGGGCAGATCCATACCTCTGGTACTCAGCAGTAATAGATCACATTCAGTGTTCCACAAACTGTCAAGTTACGAATGTTCTCCAACTGTGTGTAACTTTTCCTCCACAATGCATTATCAAAAGCGCAAGTATTAAAGGTGGACACAACTGCATATGTATTATGGCTCGAACCTCCGAGGATCATTCTGAATAACCGACGCAGTATTCAAGATAACTTTGATGTTCCATGCTCTCACTATACACACAAAACTAGTGAGGCACTTTACAAATCTAGCATACCAAAATATTCTCATATAAAACATAATACTCAGCCTTTTCTAAACAATATCTCAAGTATGTGTCACGTGCAAAGCAGAGCAGGCAAGCAAAAATAGCGTGTAAGCTTCTAATAAACCCATGCTAACTTAACAGGGTGTGAGTGCAAGCCTCAGTCCCAAGGCACTCTTTCTTCATCAAAGCACGTGATATAAACGTGGGCCACTTAGAATGTCGGCCACTTAAAAACGCACACACCAAGACTAAAAACTAGAGTCAAGTTCACATTTCCCAAAAAAAGTTATTCGCTCTTTGATAGAAAGCAGTAGCTAAAAAATAAAGAATACGCAGAAAAATCAAAGAGTCTTAATCCAACAGCATGTAAGCACAGTATGTAGCAACAGCCTCCAACAGGAAGTCATTGTTCTCATCTGGAAACATTTCAGCCATCCAATTCAATAGTGAGAATGAACATACATGTTCCTCAACAACCGGAGCTTTTATCACCATCGGAGTCAAACTCGGGTCATCTTCAATGTAACTGCGTGCCAACAATTCATGCGCTGCTGCAAAAACATTCCAACATCCCATTATTCCATGTGTCGCTGCTAAGGTCATAATCCCGCTGCCAGAACAGAGCACATCATGAACCACTAAAGGACTCATCAACTAGTCGTAATCCGCGTTTGGAGACACCGTACTGCAGAGACACAAATCCAGGGCCCAGTCGAAATCACAGCTCAGGCAATGGAAGACAGGCTGAACGCATGTGAAAAAGGAGAATCGAAACGATAATCCATAAGCTGCACTCAACGTTGCAAGAGGCAGTGTGCCATAGTAACTAAGCATTCGGTTGCGGACCAGCAACAACCGAGAAATATTGTCGTCTGCTGCAAGATGTGCATCGATTTTTAAGAAAACAAATTAATACAAGCACACTGGCAACTAATTATTATTATTATATAATTATTATTATTATTATATAAAATGTATAATGCGCTCAGTTACCCAGGGGCATCCCGGCGCAGTACAGAAACAAGAAAGAAGCACCGAAACAATCACTACACTGGAAACAGATGGGTCTTCAGAAGTTTCCTAAAGAGTAGGATCTTAGGCTCTGAACGGATCTTAAAGGGAAGGGAGTTCCACAGTGTAGCCACTTGCACTGAGAAGCGCCTACCCCCAGAGCGAGCTCTCTTTACTCTAGTTGCCTGCAGGAGATGTCTTTGGTCCGAACGCAGTAGGCGTGTGGGCTTATAGGGGCGTGCCATGGGGGCAAGGATCGGTGGGCCCTTACCATGCAAGATTTTATGGGCCGTGCACAACGCTTTAAATTTCACCCGTTCCCTAACGGGGAGCCAGTGAAGCGTTTTCAGGGCTGGGGCCGCTGAATGTCTTCTGGGAACGTCCATCAATACTCTAGCGGCTGCATTTTGTACCTGTTGAAGGGTTTTCAAAGTTGCTTTGGGAGCCCCGAGAAACACCGCGTTCCCGTAGTCAAGCCTCGACAAGATTAGACCACGAATCAAAAGCTTCCTCGCTGGATCAGGGAGCAGTGGTAAAACCTTGCGAGCTGACCGAAGCAAACCGAAACACACCCCTGCGGTCTTCCTGGCGTGGGACCTAAAGGATAGATCTTCCTCCAACCAAACTCCCAAGGTCTTGATCTCCTTCTTGGGGGACGGAGGGTCACCCAGGGACCGGGGCCAGCAGCTAGCAATGATAGAGGGACTGGATTTACCCATGAGCATCAGCTCAGTTTTCTCCCCATTTAGCTTGAGGGCAGAGTGGGACATCCAACGATGGACGTTAGCAAGGCAGTCATGAAAGACTTCAGGTTGTTCCACCAACTGCGTGAGCCCTACCACCAGCTGAGTGTCATCAGCATAGCTAATGAGCTTCACTCCTGAAGGGGCGACCACTCTTTCAAGCGGAGTCATATAAGTATTAAATAAGGTAGGGCTCAAAGATGAGCCCTGCGGGACTCCACATTGAAGAGGGAACCAGGCCGACTGCTCTACCCCTTCCCAGACTTGATAGCAACGGTTAGAAAGGAAGGATTCGAGCCATTTCAAGGCCAGCCCTGTCACACCCACCTCTGACAGACGTTGGAGGAGCACCTGATGGCTTACGGTGTCAAAGGCAGCACTCAAGTCCAGGAGGATCACTGCCACTGACCCTCCTGAATCTAGAATGCTCCTAGCTTCCTCCACTACTGCCAGTAAGGCTGTGTCCGTTCCCTGACCAGGGCGTAAGCCCGTCTGGGAGTCTCCCAGCAGATGATGGAACTCAAGATGGTAAGAAAGCTGACGATTGACCAACTTTTCTGCGACTTTAGAAAAGCCGGGCAGAAGTGAGATAGGCCTAAAGTTGGCCAAATTGGAGGAATCTAATGCTGGTTTCTTCAATAGTGCTTTTACCACCGCTTTTTTCCATCTCTGAGGCACTGTGCCCTGGGAGAGTGAAAGGTTGATGAGGTCAGTAAGCGGAGAGGACAGAGTGTCTGCCACTAATTTAAGATATTTCATGGGCAATGGGTCACTAGGAGACCCACTCTTCATCCCCTTCAAAACCTGTGTGACCTCTTCCTCTGAAAAGGGGCCAAAGGAGGACAACTCAGCGGGGCATATTACCGGACTAGGGTCCAACTCAAGGAGCTGAGATGTCGCCGGTAATGAGAGTAGGATCTTCTCTATTTTCGAATGAAAGAAGTCCGCGAGTTCTTCGCATTTTTCCTGAGGGTTGTCATGCACAACTGGGGGGACTGGGGCTTTCAGGAGTTCCTTAAAAATTTTAAAGGATTCCCCTGGTAAGTTACTTGCCCTCTCGATCCTATCGCTGAAGAAGCTCCTTTTGGCATCCTTCAGCGCGTTTTTATATTTCCTCATCGCTCTCTTATAGTCTAATCGACAGTCTTCCGTCCGCTTTCTCCTCCATGCACGTTCTAGTCTCTTGCATAGTGTTCTGAGACCCCTAAGTTCGGGAGTGTACCATGGAGCGGAACCAACTCTTCTTTCCCTAATGAGCCTTCTCTTTTTAGGAATCAATAAATCCAAGGTATTAGTCAACCAGTTACCTATATGCTGGTCAGCAATAATAGGGTCAGTGGCAGGGGGAGGACAGGTTCTTGCTAACTCTGCCGCCCAATTATCCACTGGCTACCTTGACCAGAGTCGTTCCACTGTATGCTGTCTAGGAGCAGGGTCTCTCCACTTCCCCAGCTGCCATCTAAGAGGGACTAGATAATGGTCCGTCCAGGGGAGCGCAAGCGGCTGGAGGGCTTGCAGATTCTCAGAGTTGGCAAAGGCAACATCCAGCTGATGACCCCTGTTGTGGGTACTACCGACATTCACAAGATGGAGATCGAGTGCAGCCAGCATACTTTGTAGATCTCTCACCACTACATCAGAGGGATCATCAAAATGTAGATTGAGGTCCCCGAGGACTACAAAGTTGGAGGACGCGGCAGCCAATGGTATCACTGCCTCAATAAAAGAGTCTACGAAATTACCTAGCGTTGCGGGAGGCCGGTACACGAGAAGGCCAGATAAAGACATAGTAAGAGATAAGCGTAGGGAAAACTGACAGCCTTCCGAGTTATTAATGCTGCAATCTTCCACTTTGCATACATATTCATCTCTGTACATTATGGCCACTCCTCCCCCCCTCCCGCCCGGCCTATCCAGATGGAACATAAAGTATCCCGAAGGAAGACCATTAAGCACAATTCACCAAAGATGCTGCAAAAAATGCAATGAAAAAACACCGACAAGACACCAAAATATACTTTCTACAGAAGTCACACGATCAAATCTTATAATTTAAAAAAAGTATGCTAACCCCCTACTCGAGGACGCATTAAAGATAGTCTAAATTAACTCCCTAAAATTCCACGGCACGTCTGTATTTAACAAAGCATACACTTCTGTGCGGGTGTTTGCTACATGAAGGACAAATGTTTCTCTAGCAGATGTAAGAGCGACCTCTTTTTGAGACAATAGCGCTCTTATAAGACTCATTTGGTTGACTCTGCTTTTAAGGTCGAAATCGACAGCCAGATGGAAATATCCAGCTTCCCATGCAGAGGAATTAACACAACTTTTTTTTAATCAAACCCCACGCTCAGTTACCGTAATCATGTAAGCATTTTCTAACACCGCACAATAAGACACACAGCTGAATCGGATCTCCAATAAGTGACCACTTCTAACTATTCTCATAGCTCGCCCTGTGCTCTCATTTGACAGTGAGAGAGTGATCGCACCATAGTTTCTAATGCTAATCATTCTCAGCATATGCTACGAATACGATAAAACGGCGATCATTTTTACACCGGTCCTTGATAATATGCCCCGAATTTCGTAACGCGCCCTGCATCGCAAAATGCCATGGAGGGCATGGAACGAAGCAGCATATTATCAACAACATAAGGCGATACATTATCGCCGCTTTTATCGACAGAAAACTGCAGATAAAGCGGCAATAATGGGCTTGATAATAGGCCCTTGTAAATTCCCATACCAGCCCAGGTTCTGCTGTTAACCTGGGCTGCAATGGAAATTCACAAGGGCATATTATCAAGACCATTATCGCCACTTTATCGGCAGTTTCCTGCCCTTAAAACGTCGATAATTTTAACTCCGGTCCTCGATAAAGCGGTGATAATGGGCTTGATAATAGGCCCTTGTAAATTCCCGTAGCAGCCCAGGTTCTACTGTTAACCTGGGCTTCTATTGCAATTCACAGGGATATATTATCAAGCCCATTATCGCCGCGTTATCTGCAGTTTTCTGCCGATAAAAGCGACAATAATGTATCGCCTTTTGTTGATAATATGGACCATTGCTCTTTTTTTTTACCAGTAAACTTAGGTGCATATTATCAAGGACCTGTGCTAAAATTATCGCCGTTTTATTGGCAGGAAACAGCCGATAAAACGGTGATAATGAGCTTCATAATACGGCCTTGTTATTTCCCATAGAAGCCCATGTTAACACAGAACATAGGCTTCTATGGGAATTAACAAGGACATATTATCAAGCCCACCCTCCAAACATTATTAAAAACTCCAGACAATGCAGGAACCCGGAGCTGGAAGGTAATTTTACATATTACTGCCCCAGATGGTGGCGTTCCCAGCGACGTGTACAGGAAGAGAGGTAGGGAGAGCTCAAAACATTTTTTTTTCTAAAAAGACCCGAGGGGTGCCGCTCCCTGAGAGTGCGGGGAGAAGAACCGTAACCCCCCCGCATACTTCAAAATAAGACCAGAGGAGTGCCGTTCCCCAGTGCGCGGAGCACCTTAAAAGCCCATATTATGCACAAAAATTGCTCCCGTAATTTGCCCCCCTGGGACCTAATGAATAAAACGGACTTCTACATGTTTTTTTCACCTTTTCCACCGCGTACAAGTACTGCACGAGTACCCCGCCATTTTTTATTTAAAAAAAAATTACAATTGAGCCTAAAGATCCATGTACCACCCCCTGACCAAGACTATAGGCTCAGAATGTTTCTACCCTGCCCCCAGTCAATCAGCATGCAGCTCCTGCTCGTAATTGTAGGTATTTACATGCGCGTACGCCGCAATTTTTCTTTAAATAAAATAAAATAAAAAATAGAGCCTAAACATCCATGTAGGACCCCCTGAGCAAGCCTAGAGGGTCAGAATGTCTCTACCCTACCCCCTTCCCTTATTTCTCAACTTTGCTTTACTGTTTTCTTGTGACTCGGTTCTAGCGAGGCACAAGATGGCTGCCAGCACTTCCTGGTTTCGAGTGTTGACAGACAGTTCACAGCCAATTAGCATGCAGCTCGCGCTCGTAATTGAACAGATTTCAGTACGCGTACTGAACTCCGACTCTAGATATCGCTATAATTTTACTTGCAATTTTCTCAGAAACTACTCAACAGATTTACACCATTTAATAAAAAGCACAATCTGCGAACCAAACTCTACCTCTCTGCCAAATTTGGTGTAATTCTGTTTAGCCGTTCGGGCTGTAGCCCTGGCTAAAGGTCCTATGGAAAATTGCATGGGGAAAACACGTTTTGGGACCCCCCCTTTTTTCTCAGCCCCCACTTGATGAATCACCCCAAATCTTTCAGGGAAGGAGCGGAACTGAGCAGGCCATTTTCTTGAAGAAATTCACGAAGATTGGTCCACCGGTGCCAAAGTTATTCCAAATAGAATGTTGTGGATTTCCTATGGAAACTAGGTCCTACCTATAACTACCTACTGGTGCCCGCCAGTAGGTAATATATATATATATATATATATATATATATATATATATATATATATATTACCTACTGGCGGTCGCCAGTAGGTATATATAGTTAGGATTTTTTCCCTATGGGATTTTTGAAAATTCTATGTCTAATAACTTTGGCGTTTGTGGACGGAATTGGCTGAAATTTTCTGGAAAATGGAACATTTTGTTTCTGAGCAGCCACTGGAAATTTGGGGGGAGTTGGTCCAGGGGGGGCCGAGAAAAAAGGGGGGTCCCAAAACGTGTTTTTAACATTGAGTTTTCCATAGGGCGGTTAGCCTCACTTTTAGCCCGAACGGCTGAATGGATTTGCACGAAACTTGGCAAAATTGTAGGGACTGGTAGCCCGATGTGCCTTTTGTAGGTCTCAATATATGTGCTGCAGTGGATTTTGAGAAAATAACGTTCAAAAAAAGATATATATCTGTAAGCGCGGACCAGGCAGCGCCCCGGTACGCGTACTTGACGCGTAACGGAACTTCGCGTAGCGAAGTTGATTGGCTCTCCGGTGTCTGTCAACATTCTAAACAGTCCGGAGCGGCCGCCATCTTGTCTCTCGGTAGGATCGAGAGACAAGAGGAGGTCAAAAGCGAAGGGGCAAATGACCTTAAGGGGGCATAGTAGATACTCCCTGACCCCCTAGGTTTGATGTGGAGGCTTTAAAGGGGCCCCGCTAAGCAAAAAAAATAATAATTTTTTTTTGTTTTTTTTCGTGGTTAGCGCCCGGTACGCGAACCGGGAAGCGTACTGGGGAGCGTATCACAATAAAAAATGAATGATAGACTTTTCAAATGCTGTATGTTAATTGATTGTTGGTTTTGTTGATTATTTTTTTTTTTTTTTAACTTTTTTTATTGTGTTTCATAATGGGAAGCGTACTGGGGAGCGTATCACAATAAAAAATGAGTGATAGACTTTTCAAATGCTGTATGTTAATTGATTGTTGGTTTTGTTGATTATTTTTTTTTTTTTTTAAACTTTTTTTATTGTGTTTCATAATTTATTAAACTTTCTAACATTTCATTGTCAGAAATTTCATAATCATGGAATATAGATTGTAGTCTCTGAGGTTGTAAAATGTCCTCATTTGCAAGGAGGTTATCTACTGCTTGCACACATTGCAGTAGTTCTTGGTCCCATGTTTGTGTTTCGTTCGAATCAAGATACAAGATGGAGGGCAAATAATGTTCAGAATAGGTAGAAGGGGGCACGGTAGATGTATCTTGACCCCCTTGGTTTTCTGAGGGTGGCTGAGGAGGACCATAGTTCTTCACTCTTGTTCACTCTCTCTGTTTCTATTAATGTCACTGTTTATGACTGATCAAAAAAATGTTTTTTAAAAAAGAACAGTAACTATAAGGGAAGGAAATAGACAGTTATGTTAAAAGAAAGACAGCTATAGGGAGTAAACTAACGATACTGTTACCTACAATCCACTGCTGTTGATGTTACTGACCATGTCATGAATGATGTAATATGTGACATCATCAACAGTGGATTGTAGGTAACAGTATCCTTAGTTTACTCCCTAGAGCTGTCTTTCTTTTAACATAACTGTGTATTTCCTTCCCTTATAGTTACTGTTCTTTTTTAAAAAATATTTTTTTGGTTAGCTTCCGGTACGCGTACCGGGTAGCGCTCCGGGAGCGAACTAAGAGAAATACAGGTTGGCAGAGTTCCAAATATTCTACCATTTTTTTTATAATGGGGAGTTAGTTCTGAAAAGAACTTTTTTTTTTATGTTTTTGTTGTTTTATATTTTTTTTAGTATTTTTTGAACATTTTTTTACTTTTTTTGTATTTTCTGAACGTTTTTAAAAAAATTTTGGTTTTTTTGGGGGGGGGGGAAACAAAAACGATCCATTATAAAGGGCTCAACAGGAGCAAAAAAAAAAAAGAATTTATTTTTTGGTGCGTCTTGTGCAAACATTAATATGATTTTGAATTGCTCGCAAAATCAAAGTGATGCTACTTTCTCTGTAGCAGATGAAAGCGCCACATTCCACGCACACTTGTTTTACGTGCCCAAACAACATTTGGATGTTTGCAATCACCTCCCTCGCCTCTGGTCCCGACACCTCTGGAACCACCGATCTTCTTGCCATTTGGAGGGGATTTTGTTGTTGGTCACGTAGCTGGGCAGCACTATAATTATTTGGGTGCCACCTACTCATATGCCGATGCATAGTATGATTGCCATAACTATATTTTTTATCAGTGCCCCTTGACAATCTGTCACCGCATATGCGGCAAAACACGTAACGAGCATTCACTTTCTTTTGCCCCTCAGGAATTCTGTAGAATTGCCAGATATAATTATCCTGTCGATTGTACCTCCTGGGCTCCTCTGGCAAAAACTCATGCTCTTCCTCCTCTTCCTCCTCTTCCTGTTCTTCCTCTTCTTGCAGAATTACTTCTGCAGGTGGTCCTCTCTTTCTTGGATTTGGTGGAGGTGGTGGGCTAGCACCAGCTGAAGCTACTAATGAAGCCATCACAAAGTCTCAATAAAGGGTCTTTCTCTCACCAAGATGAAAGTCAGAGTGATGAAAGAAGGAGGGGTTTTCATCATTTGGGAAAAACAAAAGTTCTAAACCAATGAAAAGTGTCCATTTTAGATCACATGACCTTGTATTACATCATTAGGAAACCAAAAGTGAAATGAACCAATGAAAAGTGTTATTATCGAGTCACATGACCTGCTATGTTTACATTACGCGGTCGGCGCCGCGCCGCGGATCGCTTCCGGTTCGCGTACCGCTGCGCTTCCGGGTACGCGAACGTAGCACGTAATATGACGTATTACGCGAGAACGCGAAACGTCATGCTGACGCGAAGCGTCGCGATGTTGTTTTGTAACGCGAGAGGTGCGCTAAAGGAACGTTTACCAGTTCGCGTACCGGGTCGCGCCTCCGGATTGAGCTAACGGGAAGCTAACCGGTACGCGTACTGGGAGCGAAACAAAAAAAATACAAAAAAAATTGTATAAAAAACTTGTAAAAAATATTTTTCTTTTTAAAGAATAATACATTGTAAAGGTTTTGATATTAGCTATTAAAAAACCAATGAAATTCACTGAAAAAACCATAGGTTATAGACCATATATAGTTAGGAATTAGCATTTACAAAACCTTAAAAATTCACTGAAAAAACCATAGGTTATAGACCATATATAGTTAGGGATTAGCATTTAAAAAACCTTATTTTACTCACACAAAACCATTGAAATTCCATATATAGTTAGTTGTACTAACTATATATCACGCACCCGCAATCCACTGCTGATGATGTCACATATTACATCATTCATGACATGGTCAGTGACATCACTGATGACATCACTGATGACATCTCAAATGACATCACTGATGACATCACTGATGACATCTCAAATGACATCACTGATGACATCACTGATGACATCTCAAATGACATTACTGATGACATCACTGTTGTGATAATACGATGAACCTCTTCAGACTCTAATATAACCTTAGATACACTCAGTGTAAACACAGACTCACAGATTGTCACTCATCCATGAAGTTACACACACACCTAGACAGTCATGCAAACAATCAATCACACCTCCATTTCCTTAACTATACAGTTAAACACACCTTACTTACTTATTCAAACAAATACTAAAACATATTTACTCACTTATACAATCCTGGATACAAGTTCACAATGATCCATACAGCCACTCACACATTCACTGGCTCTTATGCACAGTTATTTATATATGTCAACTCTCACATGTACTGTATTTTACATATGTACTTAATTTGACATGTAGCACTGAGATATCTATTCACTCACCAATACAGTCATGCACACAGTCAACCGCCCATACAGCTGTTTCCAACATGCACTTTTGAACCCATACATCTATGCACAGAGTCATACACTTCCCAGCCACTCACACACACACTCAGTCTCCCATACAAATGCTTGGGCAACCAATCAATAACCTATATAGTTACTCATATAGCTACTGATCAACACATGCAGCAGTTTACAGAACAACAGACATAATGATGCACAAATTAAGACAGTTTAGTCACTAACCCATGCACTCAGTGAGACACATTTAATCACTCACTCATACAGTCAGTCACGCACCTACTAAATCCTTCATCCAGACACTTCTACATCTACTCATTCTTCAATATGTAAAACATATTTAAACTTTACAGAAACACACAGTCACTGGATGATGTCATCAGTGATGTCATCAGTGATGTCATTTGAGATGTCATCAGTGATGTCATCAGTGATGTCACTGACCATGTCATGAATGATGTAATATGTGACATCATCAGCAGTGGATTGCGGGTGCGTGATATATAGTTAGTACAACTAACTATATATGGAATTTCAATGGTTTTGTGTGAGTAAAATAAGGTTTTTTAAATGCTAATCCCTAACTATATATGGTCTATAACCTATGGTTTTTTCAGTGAATTTTTAAGGTTTTGTAAATGCTAATTCCTAACTATATATGGTCTATAACCTATGGTTTTTTCAGTGAATATATATATATATTACCTACTGGCGGTCGCCAGTAGGTATATATAGTTAGGATTTTTTCCCTATGGGTTTTTTGAAAATTCTATGTCTAATAACTTTGGCGTTTGTGGACGGAATTGGCTGAAATTTTCAGGAAAATGGCACATTTTGTTTCTGAGCAGCCCCTGAAAATTTGGGGGGGTTTCGTCAAGGGGGGGCCGAGAAAAAAGGGGGGTCCCAAAACATGTTTTTAACATTGATTTTTCCATAGGGCGGTTAGCCTCACTTTTAGCCCGAACGGCTGAATAGATTTGCACGAAACTTGGCAAAATTGTAGGGACTGGTAGCCCGATGTGCCTTTTGTAGGTCTCAATATATGTGCTCCAGTGGATTTTGAGAAATTAACGTTTAAAAAAAGATATATATCTGTAACAGCGGACCGGGCAGCGGCCCAGGACGCGTACTTTTCGCGCAACGGAGCTTTGTGAAGCGAAGCTGATTGGTTCTCTGGCGTCTGTCAACATTCCAAACAGTCCGTAGCGGCCGCCATCTTGTCTCTCGGTAGGATCGAGAGACAAGAGGAGGCCAAAGCGAAGGGGCAAATGACCATAAGGGGGCATAGTAGATCCTCGCTGACCCCCTAGGTTTGATGTGGAGGTTTTAAAAGGGCCCCGCGGGGCAAAAAAAAAAATAATAATAATAATCGAACGGCTGATGACCATAAGGGGGCATAGTAGATCCTCGCTGACCCCCTAGGTTTGATGTGGAGGTTTTAAAAGGGCCCCGCGGGGCAAAAAAAAATAATAATAATAATAATCGAACGGCTGAATGGATTTGCACGAAACTTGGTAAAATATTAGGGACTGGTAGCCCGATGTGCCTTTGCTATGTCTCAATATATGTGCTTCAGTGCATTTTGAGAAATTAACGTTCAAAAACAAGATATATATCTGTAACAGCGCTCCGCTTCGCGGAGATAAAATTATATGTGTATTACCTAGCTGTTGCTAACACCAGTTAGCGACGGCTAGTAGGAGATAGCGACCATCTTGGGTCCCACTTTGCATGTGAGTGATATTTATCACTAATGACATGCAAAGTGGGCATGCCAAGATGTTAGCGACTGGAAACAGTCGCTAACATCGCTATCTCCTATTATCAACTTTTGGAAATATTCGAGATAAGCGCGAATATCTCCAAAAAGTAACAGCTGCCCTGAGCAGTTCTTAGCCATGTTATCCAATGGGAGGTGGATAACATGGCTAAGAGCATTAGCTCGGTAATGCATGAATATCGCGGAGTTTTCAGCGACATTAATGCATTGCGCTCGTTTTTTATCGTATTTGCGATAAACCTTGATAATAGCAAGGTTTATCTGCGATAATTTCTGACGGTAAAAAAATCTTTGCAATGCATCGTTAGGGATAAATATCGCTTAACTTTGGTAATATGCCCCAACGTCTGTTAACGTTCGATTCGAAGGAAATCAGGAATTGTTGAAAAACATTGTGTGCGCCATCTTGTCTTTTTTCAAATGCCACACTTTTGTCGTGCACGGCAGCCATTTTAGATGCCTTGACCAGATCCACTCTGTGAACGCTGTCGATCCTTAGCATGGCTCCCCACCCTCGCAAGCATCTCCCCCAGGCAGTGGTCACCCCCGCTCTCTGTTTTATGCATGGGTAATAAACCTCCCCCCATCTGCGCTGTTCTTCCCTGAGAATCACACCCTGTGCCCGCCCGACACCTCCCTTTCGCCCTATTCACTACCGCACCCTCTGACACTCCTTTTCCTCTGTGTCCGATTGTCCAGGCCGGTCCTAGGCTATCAGCTAGCCCTGCAGATGTAGTTTATGGCCACAGCTGTAAAGAATCACCCGTCTTCAAAGGAGTTATAGTAGATCAAGGCCCACACTCGATGAGATCCGTCACAGCAGAAGCGTTGCTATTATCTGAAAACCATTCTGTATTGTGATTGGGGAGGGGACCGAGCGTGAAGCGGAAGATTCCAGGGATGACTCTTTGTACATCAAAGTTTTTACAATTATGTGTCACATTAAAAATATATAGCACTCCGACAAAGTAGTAAGATTATAAAACTTTAATAATTTATAAATATATACAAGAAAACAAAAATAGTAATAACATATAAACATTTTTAGAGAAAAACAACGAAGTAGCGGTCGGCTGTGCGAATAGTCCCAACGCAGCACAACGTCCAGATTTCCGGCGTGGGGCGTCGCGGGGGGTGGGTGATCAGTAGCAAACTGTTGTGCGAATAGTTCCAAGGCAGCAGAACGCGCCGAAATCTAGATGACACAAAAGTGATGTCTAGTAAGTTGCCACCCAGCAAATAACGGCGTGGGGCGTCGCGGGGGGTGGGTCATCAGTAGCAAACTGTTGTGCGAATAGTTCCAAGGCAGCAGAACGATGGCACCAAGGTGATGTCCAGTAAGTTGCCGCACTGGTTTTGGTATCCTACAATGCTGCTCCGAATAACGGCGTGGAGCGCCCCGGGGGAGGCGGCGTGAACGGGCCTCTCCAGGTGGAGTCTCGTCTGTTGTAGTGGGGCGCCCCTTTACCGTTTCAGTTGCCATTCCGTCCGCTTTTGGTCCACTGTGTCAAAATCCGCCATTCAGCTGAGTTGCGCCCACTCTTGCGGTGCAGCGATAGGCGGCTGTCACAGGACTCTCAAAATGGCGGCAGGCTGTTTCCTTTTTGGGCCTGGTCCACTGAAATGGCCCTGGGACACCTTGGAAATCGGACGCTTGTCTGCTAGGTCTTGGACCCCATTCTCGAAAGCGTCCCCTCCGCCTTGAGAATTCATCAAAAGTTTTGGGGGCCCCGACTCCTGCAGGCTTCTGGTGGGGAGCGGCTGCCATGATTGCTCGCGGAATGACCACGACGGAGCTACGAGATGGTGGTGCTCTCATGGTGACGCCAGCTTCAGTCTGAAACATCCAGAAACAAGGTGGGGCTTTCATCGTTTGGGGGAAAAAAAAAGTTTTCATCCAATGAAAAGTGTTGTTTTTAGGTCATATGATCAAGCCTTCCATCATTAGGAAACCAAAAGTAAAATGAACCAATGAAAAGTTTTATAAACAAGTCACATGACCTGTTATGCGGCATAGGGTATAAAATGCGGAGAAAATACGTTGGCACGTGAGGCGGCGTCAGTAGCGGACCGATGTGCGAATAGGCCGAAGGCAATACAACGCGCCAAGATCCGGATGGCATCGAGGTGGTGTCATAGTTGAGAGTTCTGAGCAGCGGTTGTAACACTGTCTGAAGCTTATTTGCAGCTGCTGCAGCTTCACTACGCGCCAAGATCCGGATGGCACCGAGGTGGTGTGTAGGAAGTTGCCGCACTGGTGTGGCCATCCTACAATGCTGAAAGTTGGCGTGGGGCGCCCCGTTGGCCTGTGAGTTTGCGTCAGTAGCGGACCGATGTGCGAATAGGCCGAAGGCAGCACAACGCGCCAAGATCCGGATGGCACCGAGGTGGTGTCTAGTAAGTTGTCGCACTTCTGTGGCCATCCTACAATGTTGAAAGTCGGCGTGGGGCGCCCCGTTGGCCTGTGAGATGGCGTCAGTAGCGGACCGATGTGCGAATAGGCCGAAGGCAGCACAACAATATTTTCTGACTGACACCACAAGGCGCTGAGATGCCAAGATCCGGATGGCACCGAGGTGATGTCTAAGTTGCGGACTGATGTGCGAATGGGGCCAAAGGCAGCGTAACAATATTTTTTGTATGGAAGATACCACTAGGCGTTGAGATGCCAAGATTCGGATGGCACTGAGGTGATGTCTAGCAAGTTGGTGTGGTCATCCTACAATGCTGAAACTCGGCGTGGGTCACCCCATTAGCCTGTGAGATGGCGTCAGTAGCGGACCGATGTGCGAATAGGCCGAAGGCAGCACAACGCGCCAAGATCCGGATGTCACCGTGGTGGTTTCATAGTTGAGAGGCACTTCATCTGCAGTGGGGCGCCGAGATCCGGATGGCACCGAGGTGATGTCTAGCAAGTTGCTGTACTGGTGTGGTCATCCTACAATGCTGAAACTCGGCGTGGGTCGCCCCATTAGCCTGTGAGATGGCGTCAGTAGCGGACCGATGTGCGAATAGGCCGAAGGCAGCACAACGCGCCAAGATCCGGATGTCACCGTGGTGGTTTCATAGTTGAGAGGCACTTCATCTGCAGTGGGGCGCCGAGATCCGGATGGCACCGAGGTGATGTCTAGCAAGTTGCTGTACTGGTGTGGTCATCCTACAATGCTGAAACTCGGCGTGGGTCGCCCCATTAGCCTGTGAGATGGCGTCAGTAGCGGACCGATGTGCGAATAGGCCGAAGGCAGCACAACGCGCCAAGATCCGGATGTCACCGTGGTGGTTTCATAGTTGAGAGGCACTTCATCTGCAGTGGGGCGCCGAGATCCGGATGGCACCGAGGTGATGTCTAGCAAGTTGATGTACTTGTGTGGTCATCCTACAATGCTGAAACTCGGCGTGGGTCGCCCCATTAGCCTGTGAGATAGCTGTTCTTTGGATTTGGGCCTGGCTCGTCTGCTGTAGTGGGGCGCCCCTTTACCGTTTCAGTTGCCATTCAGCTGAGTTTCGGCTGCTCTTGATGCTACAGCGACAGGCGGCTGCAACAGGACTCTCAAAATGGCGGCCTGTTCTTTGGATTTGGGCCTGGTCCACTAAAATGGCCCTGGGACACCTTAGAACTCGGACGCTCGATTTTTTTTTCCTTTCCTGTACATGCAAAAAAAGGTAAATGCCCGGTACGTTACAAGCTTCATCTGCCACGATGAACTCTCTAGAGGAACCGAAAAAAAATATAGTTGTGGTAACTATACCATGCATCGTCATATGGAGAGGTGGCACCAATTAATTATAGTGCTGCATAAAAGAGAGATTTGGAGGAGAACCCCTGACCTGCTAGTACATTCATCAAAGAAGTGGCACTGAGAGCTTCAGAGGCAAGGGAAACGGTCCCAAATATTTAGAAGAACTTTGGAAAGATTAAAATGACATGTTTAGATTGTGGCAAATTTATTTCATGTGGACATCTGAGTGTTACTCTAATAAATACAGCATATGAACATCATCATAGTCGATGGTTGGTAGAGACATTTTGACTATATCCTGGACCTGCCCGTCCTCGCCCAAAATGGCGCCGGAATAAATGGGACTCGTAACTCCTTGTTGTGTACTGGTTGCAGAACCTTGAAATCACGAGATACGTATGCAGTTTTGAAGCACATGGCGGGCGGGGACGAGAATTGATTGAATATTTCGACATCCCTATTGATATTAAGTTCTGATGTGTTATTGATTACTGTACTGTTGAAAGTTCGAATTAACGTCACCCATGGTACTTGCCCGCAAATGTATATCTAGATAATTTTATTGTAACTGGCCCTGTCGTATTTTAATTATAAAATGTACGTCCACCGATTCCGTAACTGTTAGACACCTTAGTTCTTGCAACCTAATGGCCCGCCCGTTACGTTCCTCTACAGTGTAAATGTCTATTCATCATATACGATTACAGTTTGCTCCGTGGCCGGCCCACGTGGTTATAGGCTCGTATTTGTATAATGAAATTTTCACAATAAAGGTTTTTAAAAGAAAACATGGTAGTAGTATATACATTGGTAAAGTTTTTAATAATAGTCACTGTTTTAGAATCATTAAAAGGCAAGTGAAATAAAGCAGACCAATTACATGAAGGGTAAAAGGTATAATACGAAGGAACGCAGTAAAGATAAATGGTCAAGGGCTGTTGTGTTTTCTATTCCTGCAACATAAAGTGATCGATAAGAATCTCATATTCAGGCGTATCGGCGACTAAGACAGCAGGTCGACCCTCTTTTGCTCAACGGCTCCGTCATGGGACGAAGAAACGCTCTTTTTCTCGAAAAAAGAATATATTTTACTTGCAGGACAGTTGTAAAATTTCCGGGAAAGTACATTAGCCTGGAACATTATAACATATATTTAAGAAAAAATAATGTTCGGAAGTAATGAAAAGCGTAATTTTTAGGTCATATGACCAAGCCTTTCATCATTACAATAAGAAAAGTAAAATGAACCAATGAAAAGTTTTATTAACAAGTCACATGACTTGTTATGCTTACGTTACGCGCTGCGCGCCCCGGATGACTTCCGGATGCGCTAACGCGGCGCGTCATATGACGCATTACGCGACAACGCAGGTACAGAATATAGTCAAAATGTCTCCACCAACCAGCGGTCGGAACACAACCCCTTTCAGCAGGCTAAATAGTTCTGTTAAATGACAACAGAAGGGACAGGCAACAAGAACCATCAGTCAAAGAGGGGAGGGCTAGTTCTTCTCTACCGGGTTACATTGGGGCGCTACCGGAACTGATCGAATTGGTAGTCTACAGTGTTTCTGGATGTTTCAGACTGAAGCTGGGGTTAGCATGAGAGCAGCACCATTTCGTAGCTCCGTCGTGGTCATTCCGCAACCAATCATGGCAGCCGTTCTTTATCGTTATTTTGGGCGGGGTGGGTGGCGGAGCAGAGCTGTTTTGCAGCCATCATTGTGTGGAGTTCAGTTCATCTCACTAGTTTTGTATTTGTCATGAGGGGTTGTTCCTAATGTTTCTATTTTAGCGAGGTCAAAAAGAGATCCCATTAGTGGCCTACTGATTTTGCTCGATTCCTTTTCTTTTTTTTTACACGATTTTTCGTTATCTGCAAAGACTAAACAGAGTATTGCGACTCTGTGTTTGTTTGTAAATAGAGAATGAACCAAAGAGAACTAATTCTAAAACAGTAAATACTTGGATAACAATGAATCAAATGGAGAGAGAAGCAGGCACGACGGATTACAATGGGGGCAAAGACCTGCGTTAACTACCTTTCACTATCTGCAAAGAGAGAGTACTCCTAATAGAAATGAGGGGGGGGGGCACCATTCAAAGCAGATCAGTGTGCATAAACACGAAAATGTTTTCACTTACCACGTACTTGACATTCGACAGCTTATGATATTTGCTATTAAAAAACCATTGAAATTCACTGAAAAAACCATAGGTTATAGACCATATATAGTTAGGAATTAGCATTTACAAAACCTTGAAAATTCACTGAAAAAACCATAGGTTATAGACCATATATAGTTAGGAATTAGCATTTAAAAAACCTTATTTTACTCACACAAAACCATTGAAATTCCATATATAGTTAGTTGCACTAACTATATATCGCGCACCTGCAATCCACTGCTGATGATGTCACATATTACATCATTCATGACATGGTCAGTGACATCACTGATGACATCACTGATGACATCTCAAATGACATCACTGATGACATCACTGATGACATCTCATTTGACATCAATGACCACATCACTGATGATATCATTCATGTGACAATACAATGCATCTCCTCACATTTTAATATAACCTCTGTTTCACCCAGTGTTAAATACAGAATATAATTTTTGAAACCATTGACACACCAATACTAGTTACTACATACGCACTCACTGATTCCTACGTCTACACACACCTTCACTCATTCACCCATACTATCATTCATACATACAATCACTCATCTTTACAACACTATCATATGCACTCATACACCTATACAGACACTCACAGTCTGCCACTCATCCATGGAGTTACTCACACACCTAGTCAGTCCTGTAAAGAATCAATGACACTTCCATTTTCTTGTCTATACAGTTAAACATAGAGCACCTTACATTTTCAAACATATACTAACACATACTTACCTTGTTATACAATCATTGATACAAGTACACATTGATCTGCACAGAGTCACACACCTCCCAGCCAGCCACACACACACTCAGTCTCCCATACAAATACTTGGACAATCAATCAGTAACCCATATAGTTAATCATATAGCTACTGATCAAAACATGCAGCAGTTTACAGAACAACAGACATAATGATGCACAAATTAAGACACTTTAGTCACTAACCCATGCACTCAGTGAGACACATTTAATCACTCACTCATGCATTCAGTCATGCACCTACTAAATCCTTTGTCCAGACACTTATACTTCCACTCATTCTTCAATATGTAAGACACATTTTAACTTTACAGAAACATACAGTCACTGGATGTTGTCATCAGTGATGTCATCAGTGATGTCATTTGAGATGTCATCAGTGATGTCATCAGTGATGTCACTGACCATGTCATGAATGATGTAATATGTGACATCATCAGCAGTGGATTGCAGGTGCGCGATATATAGTTAGTGCAACTAACTATATATGGAATTTCAATAGTTTTGTGTGAGTAAAATAAGGTTTTTTAAATGCTAATTCCTAACTATATATGGTCTATAACCTATGGTTTTTTCAGTGAATTTTCAAGGTTTTGTAAATGCTAATTCCTAACTATATATGGTCTATAACCTATGGTTTTTTCAGTGAATATATATATATATATATATATATATATATATTCACTGAAAAAACCATAGGTTATACACCATATATAGTTAGGAATTAGCATTTAAAAAACCTTATTTTACTCACACAAAACCATTGAAATTCCATATATAGTTAGTTGCACTAACTATATATCGCGCACCCGCAATCCACTGCTGATCATGTCACATATTACATCATTCATGACATGGTCAGTGACATCACTGATGACATCACTGATGACATCTCAAATGACATCACTGATGAGATCACTGATGACATCATCTAGTGACTGTGTGTTTCTGTAAAGTTTAAATATGTTTTACATATTGAAGAATGAGTAGATGTATAAGTGTCTGGACGAAGGATTTAGTAGGTGCATGACTGAATGTATGAGTGAGTGATTAAATGTGTCTCACTGAGTGCATGGGTTAGTGACTAAACTGTCTTAATTTGTGCATCATTATGTCTGTTGTTCTGTAAACTGCTGCATGTGTTGATCAGTAGCTATATGATTAACTATATGGGTTATTGATTGATTGTCCAAGTATTTGTATAGGAGACTGAGTGTGTGTGTGGCTGGCTGGGAGGTGTGTGACTCTGTGCAGATCAATGTGTACTTGTATCAATGATTGTATAAGAAAGTAAGCATGTGTTAGTATATGTTTGAAAATGTAAGGTGCTCTATGTTTAACTGTATAGACAAGAAAATGGAAGTGTGATTGATTCTTTACAGGACTGACTAGGTGTGTGAGTAACTCCATGGATGAGTGGCAGAGTGTAAGTGTCTGTATAGGTGTATGAGTGCATATGATAGTGTTGTAAAGATGAGTGATTGTATGTATGAATGATTGTATGGGTGAATGAGTGAATGTGTGTGTAGACGTAGGAATCAGTGAGTACGTATGTAGTAACTCGTATTGGTGTGTCAATGGTTTCAAAAATTATACTCTGTATTTAACACTGGGTGAAACAGAGGTTATATTAAAACGTGAGGAGATGCATTGTATTGTCACATGAATGATATCATCAGTGATGTGGTCATTGATGTCAAATGAGATGTCATCAGTGATCTCATCAGTGATGTCATTTGAGATGTCATCAGTGATGTCATCAGTGATGTCACTGACCATGTCATGAATGATGTAATATGTGACATGATCAGCAGTGGATTGCGGGTGCGCGATATATAGTTAGTGCAACTAACTATATATGCAATTTCAATGGTTTTGTGTGAGTAAAATAAGGTTTTTTAAATGCTAATTCCTAACTATATATGGTGTATAACCTATGGTTTTTTCAGTGAATTTTCAAGGTTTTGTAAATGCTAATTCCTAACTATATATGGTCTATAACCTATGGTTTTTTCAGTGAATTTCAATGGTTTTTTAATAGCAAATATCATAAGCTGTCGAATGTCAAGTACGTGGTAAGTAAAAACATTTTCGTGTTTATGCACACTGATCTGCTTTGAATGCTGCCCCCCACCCCTCATTTCTATTAGGAGTACTCTCTCTTTGCAGATAGTGAAGGGTAGTTAACGCAGCCCTTTGCCCCCTTTGTAATCCGTCGTGCCTGCTTCTCTCTCCATTTGATTTATTGTTCTCTTTGGTTCATTCTCTATTTACAAACAAGCACAGAGTCGCAATACTCTGTTTAGTCTTTGCAGATAGCGAAAAATCGTGTAAAAAAACAAAAGGAATCGAGCAAAATCAGTAGGCAACTAATGGGATCTCTTTTTGACCTCGCTAAAATAGAAACATTAGGAACAACCTGTTGAAAATAGCAATGCGTATGTACATAAGCGGCGTTCATTTGTGTTCACAGTACCCCTTGTTGATTGTTTGAATCGAGCATTGAATTGTTCAAAGTTAATTCTCTTAAGGATCTTCTCTGCCTGCAAACGAGGAAGAATAGGAATATTCTCTCTCCCTTTGCAGATAGTGAAGGGTAGGTAACGCAAGCCTTTAACACGTCGTACCTATTTCATTCCTCATTGATTGATTGATTGTCCGAACATTGACTGTTTGGGAATTAGTTCTTTTTGGAGGTATTCCCTGTTTGCAAATAAACGTAGGAAAATCTTTGCAAGTAGTGAAAGGGTACGTAATGCGGACCTTTCTCCCCCGTTGTAATCTGTCATGCCTATCTACTCCCCACTGATTGATGCACCTGTTTCACCCGGACCATTTACTAGAGATACGTCATCTGGACCGACCAGAGAGCACCCCTAGTGAAAAGGACATATGCAATAATAACGAAGTGATCACTGTATCCTGTTAACAGAAACTTTAGCATGAAACAACCTGGAAAGAAAAGAATAGGAAAACGAAAATCAGTAGGCCACTGATGAACATGAACTTTTATTAAACAACGAACAAAGAAACGATAACATAACGTAATGATAAAACCTATTAATGTCCTAGAAACAAGAAAACGTTAAAATATGCCAGTGGTGAGAGACCAGAAAAACAGTAAGAGAAACCAAATCACCCCTCGCTGTCCCACCGCCTGCCACGCCAAAAAAATCGATAGACTAGGGAAAATGCAAGTCAGTAGAACATCCGCCCCGACTCTGGAAACTTCCAAGGTGGGGCAGGGTTCCGGCTACGCCCAGCCGGGAGCAGCCCATATAAGGCAGGTCCTGCTGCCACGCCTCGGCCAGGAGATCCTAACGTAGGGTGTAGCCGGAGGAGAGGCCGAGGCCAGCGGGACCCGGCCAGGGGATTGCCTTTACAACGCTGAACAGTTGCAGGGGGGGGGGAATGTCTCCTCGACCCTCCCCTCTCTCTCCCAGTCCGGCCGCGGTGGCCCTTGAGAGTTGCAGGTAGTCCCGCCACATGCTCTTCCAGTCCGGCCACCAACGGTCGGGGGGCCGAGGCCGACGGGATCCGGCTGCAGCCGATAAACCAAGAAACCCGTTCATGGGGCCAGAGCCAGGGGCGTCCGGCCGACATCTACCGGAAGCCCGGCCCGAAGACGGACGGGACACTTCTTCTTTCTTGAATAATGGCTGCGACAACACTGGGGGGGGATGTCTTGCACATGCCTCCGACCCCCCCCCCCTCGTCCTCATCGCCTGGTCCGGCCATAACAAATCTCAAGCGAGACGCCGTGGGGTGCACTGGGAGGGAGAGACGGTGCGAACAGGCCTCTCCCGCCTCCCCATGTGGAGGCTTCCCAGCTGCACCCTCAGCGCTCCAGGCGCCCGGAAAAGGGTTCTTCCACTGTGGCCATGCTGCAACGTCTCGCCCGGCAGGGTGGAGCCCGTCCGCTCATGTGACCCCGCGATCGCCGGTAGCTGCCGAACTCTCAAAATGGCGGTCGACCTGGCAAGAGCGGGCCCAGCATAAAGAAATGGCCCGGTCACTGGTTGACTCCACCACCGTAGTCCTCCACGACCTTGAAGATTCTAGAGGAGCCGCGGGAGTCTCCGACCCCCGATGGGGAATGACTGCCATGATCGCCCGTGGAGTGACGAAACTGTATCCGCGGGACGTCGGCGTTCCCATGCTGGCGCCAGCCTCACTTTGAATTACTAGAATCCTGCAGACCTCACTTCCGGTGAAAGCACAGTGTGACTCGGTAGGAAAAATTATTGCACCCCCTCCCCTTTTTGACTGATAGTTCAAACCACCGATCCTTTCCTTTGCCCTTTTAACGGAACTTTGGACTGCCTCCCCCTCTTACATTTTCTAGAGAAAACAAAACATTAACCACTACATTAGCATAGCAGTTGACACCAGAACTGTTTTCAAATTGAAAACCAACAACATCTTCAACAGAATCCTTTTTGTTTCTGCTGTGACCCTGCTACAGCACAGGCATTGTCCCCAGCAGTAATTCTGCAATGCCGGTAAGAATAGCTGTGGTGCCTACTGGACTCACTCACCCCCGCGGCGCCCCACGCCGTTATTTGCTGGGCGGCAACTTACTAGACATCACCTTCGTGCCATCTAGATTTCAGCGCGTTCTGCTGCCTTGGAACTATTCGCACAACAGACCGCTACTGACAAGAATATTTCATTATTGGTGCTGTCAATTTCAATAAATCTATTGGATAATTCAAAAGAAATTGCCACGGTCTCTTCGTTGTTTAAATGTTTTTACTGTTTTTGTTTTGTTGTATATATTTATATGTTATTAAAGTTTTATATTCCTACTACTTTGTTGGAGTGCTATATATTTTTAATGTGACACATAATTGTAAAAACTTTGATGTACAAAGAGTCATTCCTGGAATCTTCCGCTTCAGGCTCGGTCCCCTCCCCAATCACAATACAGGATGGTTTTCAGATAGTAGGAACACGTGTGGTGTGACGGTGCTCATCGGGTGTGGGCCTTGATCTACTATAACTCCTTTGAAGAGGGGTGATTCTTTACAGCTGGGGCCATAAACTACATCTGCAGGGCTAGCTGATAGCCTGGACAATCGGACACAGAGGAAGAGGAGTGTCAGAGGGTGCGGTAGTGAATAGGGCGAAAGGGAGGTGTCGGGCGGGCACAGAGTGTGATTCTCAGGGAAGAGCAGCGCAGATGGGGGGAGGTTTATTGCCCATGCATAAGACAGAGAGCGGTGGTGACCAGTGCCTGGGGAAGATGCTTGCGTGGGTGAGGAGCCATGCTACGAATCGACAGCGTGCAGAGAGTGGGTCTGGTCAAGACATCTAAAATGGCTGCCGTGCACGACAAAAGTGTGGCATTTCAAAAAAGGCAAGATGGCGCAGACAATGTTTTTCAACACTTCCTCATTTCCTTCGAATCGAACGTTAACAGACGTTGGGGCATATTACCAAAGTTAAGCGATATTTATCGCTAACGATGCTTACCAACGAATTTTTTACCACTAAGCATCGTCAGAAATTATCGAAGATAAACCTTGCTATTATCAAGGTTTATCGCAAATGCGATAATAAACGGCCGCAATGCATGAATATCGCTAAAAACTCAGCGATATTCATGCATTACCGAGCTAATGCTCTTAGCCATGTTATCCACCTCCCATTGGATAACATGGCTAAGAACTGCTCAGGGCAGGTGTTACTTTTTGGAGATATTCGCGCTTAGCGCGAATATCTCCAAAAGTTGGTAATAGGAGATAGATATCTTGCATGTTGTAATGCAAGTTATTGTGGTATATGGAACTCATACCATAATCTCTCAGGAAAGCAGAAACTGATCCTTTTGGGACCGCCTAAAAAGGCCTAGGGGGTGAGGAGTACTCTACTTTGCCCCCTTTTCACGTTCCGAACTATTTTATTTTACTCTCTTCTGTAATTACACAAAATAGCAGCGATAAGATGCATCGGAGACACACAGTGAGAGAAAGGAGGCCGGAGATGAAGAAGAGATGTCAAATACACATTGGAGATAATATAGTGGCAGAAGGGAAGTAAATATGAGTAAACTTACCATGTAACATAAAAATGTTGCACTCTATACTATAAGTCTCATTTTATACTACAATCACTTCGCTACAACCTCATAAATTAAAAATAAAAATGAATAATGTCTCAAACAATTTTTGATTTCTAAATATAAATTTATTCTTCAGAATTTTCTAAATTTGAAAGAACTAGTAACATGTCCTCATCAGCAATGTCCTCATGAAAAGTCTTCAATGATGATTCTTGTAACTCTATGGTCTCCAAACACTCGATAAATTCGCCATCAAGAGATTGATCAAAAAAATCATTCAAGTCATCTCCTCCTTGTGACAATATTTCATTATTGGTGCTGTCAATTTCAATCAATGTAGTGGAATCATTCAAGTCATCTCCTCGTGACAATATTTCATTATTGGTGCTCTCAATTTCAATCAATGTAGTGGAATCATTCAAGTCATCTCCTCCTTGTGACAATATTTCATTATTGGTGCTGTCCATTTCAATCAATCTAATGGAATCATACAAGTCATCTCCTCCTTGTGACAATATTTCATTATTGGTGCTCTCAATTTCAATCAATGTAGTGGAATCATTCAAGTCATCTCCTTGTGACAATATTTCATTCTTGGTGCTGTCCATTTCAATCAATCTAATGGAATCATACAAGTCATGTCCTCCTTGTGACAATATTTCATTATTGGTGCTCTCAATTTCAATCAATGTAGTGGACAATTCAAAAGAAATTGCCACGGTCTCTTCATTGTGAGCCATTTTATTTTGAAATTGCTTGCTGTAAATTGCAGAAAAAAATAATCACTTTCATTTATCGTTTTTAGTAATACATAATATAAAACTAACTTTATCAAGTATTTAGTATAACAGAAGGACTGCAAATAAATAACAGAAAACATTTTTCAAATTATCTTCAAGTGTACAACATAGTTCCCCTTACAAATTAACAACTCACCTTTTTAAAAGTAGGAGAAGTGTTAGTACTGTGTAAATCAAACACCAGAAATTCACCACCAAAAATTCCTCACAAATGTACCTCAGACAGTAGTATCACAAAATGGCTGTGGTTTCCTCTCATTTGAAATATATACATAACCAATTAACTTTCATCACACACAAATACAAAACCAAAGTAACATTTTAATTGGTTCTAAATTTCAACACTTTCAAATGTGTTTTCCCCATGCAATTTTCCATAGGACATTTACATACGTCTACAGCCTGAATGGCTGAACGGAATTACACCAAACTTGGCAAAATGGTACATCAAACCTAAGAGGTCAGGAAGGATCTACTATGCCCCCTTATGGTCATTTCCCCCTTCGCTTTGGCCTCCTCTTGTCTCTCAATCCTACCGAGAGACAAGATGGCGGCCGCTACGGACTGTTTGGAATGTTGACAGACGCCGGAGAACCAATCAGCTTCGCAAAGCTCCGTAACGCGAAAAGTACGCGAAGCGGAGCGCTGTTACAGATATATATCTTTTTTTGAACGTTAATTTCTCAAAATCCACTGGAGCACATATATTGAGACCTAGCAAAGGCACATCAGGCTACCAGTCCCTAATATTTTGCCAAGTTTCGTGCAAATCCATTCAGCCGTTCGATTATTATTATTTTTTTTTTTTTTGCCCCGCGGGGCCCTTTTAAAACCTCCACATCAAACGTAGGGGGTCTGCGAGGATCTACTATTCCCCCTTATGGTCATTTGCCCCTTCGCTTTGGCCTCCTCTTGTCTCTCGATCCTACCGAGAGACAAGATGGCGGCCGCTACGGACTGTTTGGAATGTTGACAGACGCCGGAGAACCAATCAGCTTCGCTTCACAAAGCTCCGTTGCGCGAAAAGTACGCGTCCTGGAGCGCTGCCCGGTCCGCTGTTACAGATATATATCTTTTTTTAAACGTTAATTTCTCAAAATCCACTGTAGCACATATATTGAGACCTACAAAAGGCACATCGGGCTACCAGTCCCTACAATTTTGCCAAGTTTCGTGCAAATCCATTCACCCGTTCGGGCTAAAAGTGAGGCCAACCGCCCTATGGAAAACTCAATGTTAAAAACACGTTTTGGGACCCCCCTTTTTTCTCAGCCCCCCCTTGACGAACCCCCCCCAAATTTTCAAGGGCTGCTCAGAAACAAAATGTGCCATTTTCCTGAAACTTTCAGCCAATTCCGTCCACAAACGCCAAAGTTATTAGACATAGAATTTTCAAAAAACCCATAGAGAAAAAATCCTAACTATATATACCTACTGGCGACCGCCAGTAGGTAATATATATATACGTATATATATATATATATGTATATATGTACATATATATATATATATATTCACTGAAAAAACCATAGGTTATAGACCATATATAGTTAGGAATTAGCATTTACAAAACCTTATTTTACTCACACAAAACCATTGAAATTCGCGTATATAGTTAGTTACACTAACTATATATCGCGCACCCGCAATCCACTGCTGATCATGTCACATATTACATCATTCATGACATGGTCAGTGACATCACTGATGACATCACTGATGACATCACTGATGACATCTCAAATGACATCACTGATGACATCACTGATGACATCTCAAATGACATCACTGATGACATCTGAAATGACATCACTGATGACATCACTGATGACATCTCAAATGACATCACTGATGACATCACTGATGACATCTCATTTGACATTACTGATCACATCACTGATGACATCATTCGTGTGATAATACGATGAACCTCTTCAGACTCTAATATAACCTTAGATACACTCAGTGTAAACAGACACTCACAGACTGTCACTCATCCATGGAGTTACTCACACACCTAGTCAGTCATGCAAAGAATCAATCACACCTCCATTTCCTCAACTATACAGTTATACACACCTTACTTATTCAAACATATACTAACACATATTTACTCTCTTATACAATCCCTGATACAAGTTCACAATGATCCATACAGCCACTCACACATTCACTGGCTCTTATGCACAGTTATTTATAAATGTCAACTCTCACATGTACTGTGTTTTACATATGTACTTACTTTGACATGTAGCACTGAGATATCCATTCACTCACCAATACACTCATGCACACAGTCAACCGCCCATACAGCTGTTTCCACATGCACTTTTGAACCCATACATCTAGTGAATCAACTGCTCATACATCGATGCACAGAGTCATACATCTCCCAGCCACCCACACACACACTCAGTCTCCCATACAAATACTTGGGCAACCAATCAATAACCCATATAGTTACTCATATAGCTACTGATCAACACATGCAGCAGTTTACAGAACAACAGACATAATGTTGCACAAATTAAGACAGTTTAGTCACTACCCCATGCACTCAGTGAGACACATTTAATCACTCACTCATACAGTCAGTCATGCACCTACTAAATCCTTCATCCAGACACTTATACATCCACTCATTCTTCAATATGTAAGACATATTTTAACTTTACAGAACTTTACATGAATGATGTAATATGTGACATGATCAGCAGTGGATTGCGGGTGCGCGATATATAGTTAGTGCAACTAACTATATACGCGAATTTCAATGGTTTTGTGTGAGTAAAATAAGGTTTTGTAAATGCTAATTCCTAACTATATATGGTCTATAACCTATGGTTTTTTCAGTGAATTTTCAAGGTTTTGTAAATGCTAATTCCTAACTATATATGGTCTATAACCTATGGTTTTTTCAGTGAATTTCAATGGTTTTTTAATAGCAAATATCAAAAGCTGTAAAATGTATTCTTCTTTTAAAGGAAAAATATATTTTATATGTATTTAATATAATTTTTTAATGTATATAAATTTTTTGAGGGAACGAATATATCAACTATCATGCTGAAGAAGAGTGTGGGGAAAAAAACAAAGAGGAGACTAAGAGGAAAGAACAATCAGTTCAAAAATACAATTGCTTTAAAGCATGAAGTGCTTTTCCACACATTTACATTTAAATAACCCATATTAGAACATACAAAATATCTACAGAGGAGACGGTGTACATTGAATTTTAGACTCTTCATTGGTACCTACATGTTGGTACTTACATCACCCACACAACACAACAGCTCTATTCAGAGCTACCCTACCTCAAAGCACTCTAAAATATTATTTTAATATTTCCCTTGGCTTTCCCCTTGTTACGCTTCCGGAACGCTACCCGGTGCGCGGACCGAGCGCTAACCGTGCGAAAATTTGAAAAAAAAAGGTGTTTTTTTTTTACATATATGGGCCTCCTCAGCCACCCTCAGAAAACCTAGGGGGTCAGAATATGTCTCCCGTGCCCCCTTATACCCATTCCCAACATTGTTTATCCTCCATCTTGTGACTAAATTCGTCCGAAACACAAGATGGCGGACTCCCGTTACGCTACCGGTGAGCTACCCGGTTCGCGTACCGGGTAGCGCTTCCACCGCAAAAAATCTAATTTTTTTAATTTTATTTGTTTGCCCCGTGGGGCCCTTTAATAGCCCCCACATCAATCCTAGGGGGTCAGGAGGGGTCTACCTTGCCCCCTTTCATTCATTTCCCCCTTCGTTTATTTCCACCTCTTGTCTCTCGATCCTACCGAGAGACAAGATGGCGGCCGCTCCGGACCCTATTCAAAAAAATCCTAACTATATATACCTACTGGCGATAGCCAGTAGGTATATATAGTTAGGATTTTTTTCCTATGGGATTTTTGAAAATTCTATGTCGAATAACTTTGGCGTTTGAGGACAGAATTGGCTGGAATTTTCAGGAAAATGGAACATTTTGTTTCTGAGCAGCCCCGGAAAATTTGGGGGGGTTTCGTCAAGGGGGGGCCGAGAGAAAAGGGGGTTCCCAAAACGTGTTTTCCCATGCAATTTTCCATAGGGCGGTTGGCCTCACTTTTAGCCTGAACGGCTGAATGGATTTACACCAAACTTGGCAAAATTGTAGGGACTGGTAGCCCGATGTGCCTTTGCTATGTCTCAAAATATAGGCTCCAGTGGTTTTTACGAAAATTAACTTTGAAAAATATATATTGGGCTACATTGGGCTATATATATGTTGGAGCCCAAATGTAGCCCAATGTAGCCCAATGTAGCCCAATGTAGCCCAAAGATGGCCCCCAGAGACAAAAAAAACAAATGTAGCCCAAATATCAGCCAGATGTAGCCCAACTATAGCCCAATGACAGAATGTCCCAGAGTGTTCTAAAGAACAACTAGAGTGCTAACAGTCCTACTTATTACAAAGGTATGGCACACCTGAAGCCATCTTGATTGGAATAAAGTGGTAACTCTTAAAACATTTAATTTAAAAAGGAACAAAATGAGGGGGTTCATTTTGCCATAGAAAGTATGATTAGCGAATATATGACGAAATCCCGCATACCGTCAGTCCGCAAAAAAAATCCCGCATGTACTATTAGGCCGCAAATTAAAATAACGAAAACTTTTAGAACGAATATGCCTTTAGCATACACTAAACAACTAAACTACCCTAAACCCTAAACCACTACCCCCAGCATGACCCTACACTACACAAACAGTACAACACTACCCTAAACTCTAAAACACTACCCCCAGCATGACCCTACACTACACAAACACTACAACACTACCCTAAACCCTAAAACACTACCCCCAGCATGACCCTACACTACGCAAACACTACAACACTACCCAAAACCCTAAAACACTACACCCCAGCATGACCCTACACTACGCAAACACTACAACACTACCCTAAACCCTAAAACACTACCCCCAGCATGACCCTACACTACACAAACACTACAACACAACCCTAAACCCTAAAACACTACCCCCAGCATGACCCTACACTACGCAAACACTACAACACAACCCTAAACCCTAAAACACTACCCCCAGCATGACCCTACACTACGCAAACACTACAACACTACCCTAAACCCTAAAACACTACCCCCAGCATGACCCTACACTACGTAAACACTACAACACTACCCAAAACCCTAAAACACTACACCCCAGCATGACCCTACACTACGCAAACACTACAACACTACCCTAAACCCTAAAACACTACCCCCAGCATGACCCTACACTACGCAAACACTACACCACTACCCTAAACCCTAAAACACTACCCCCAGCATGACCCTACACTACGCAAACACTACAACACTACCCTAAACCCTAAAACACTACCCCCAGCATGACCCTACACTACGCAAACACTACAACACTACCCTAAACCCTAAAACACTACCCCCAGCATGACCCTACACTACGCAAACACTACAACACTACCCTAAACCCTAAAACACTACCCCCAGCATGACCCTACACTACGCAAACACTACAACACTACCCAAAACCCTAAAACACTACCCCCCAGCATGACCCTACACTACGCAAACACTACAACACTACCCAAAACCCTAAAACACTACCCCCAGCATGACCCTACACTACGCAAACACTACAACACTACCCAAAACCCTAAAACACTACCCCCAGCATGACCCTACACTACGCAAACACTACAACACTACCCAAAACCCTAAAACACTACACCCCAGCATGACCCTACACTACGCAAACACTACAACACTACCCAAAACCCTAAAACACTACACCCCAGCATGACCCTACACTACGCAAACACTACAACACTACCCAAAGCCCTAAAACACTACCCCCAGCATGACCCTACACTACGCAAACACTACAACACTACCCAAAACCCTAAAACACTACCCCCAGCATGACCCTACACTACGCAAACACTACAACACTACCCTAAACCCTAAAATACTACACCCCAGCATGACCCTACACTACGCAAACACTACAACACTACCCAAAACCCTAAAACACTACCCCCAGCATGACCCTACACTACGCAAACACTACAACACAACCCTAAACCCTAAAACACTACCCCCAGCATGACCCTACACTAAACAACCACCACAACTCTACACTACACTAACACAACACTACACTACACAACACTACACTACACTACACAATCACTAACCCACGAAAAAATTAACACAAACCCACTTACCTCTCTCGTCATCGTGGTTTTCACAACGCAAATGCATTTACCATACATGCCTTTAAAACGTAATTCTTTGTAAAGGCATGCGCGATAAATGCACATGCGTTTTGAAAAAATGCGGGATAATGGTATGCGAGGTCAATGACCTTGCGGGATAATGGTATGCGGACTGAAAGTCTGCGGGATAAAAAATGTGGGAAAATGGCTGCAAACCATGATTAGCAGCAGACTTCCCTGGTGAGCACTAGCTTTACTACAGTGATCTAATGAGCAACTAGAGTGCTAACATTCAGAATTTATGGCAAATGTGTGACACATCTGAATGCCTTCTTGATAGAACCAAAGTAAACAAGCATTGAAAATGCAATAGATCTCGCCCTCGTTTAAGTTAAAGCCATTCTGTTTGTAATGAGGTGGCTTTTTAGCTTTGCTTTTATTAGTGTTTTTAAAACCTTCATGTAAATAACATGCATATGTATGCATATATGTATATGTATGCATGCATTTATATTTATATAGATATGCAGATTATATATGTTTATATATGTATATTACCTACTGGCGATAGCCAGTGGGTATATATAGTTAGGATTTTTTCTCTATGGGATTTCTGAAAATACTATGTCTAATAACTTTGGCGTTTGTGGACGGAATTGGCTGAAATTTTCAGGAAAATGGCACATTTTGTTCCTGAGCAGCCCCTGAAAATTTGGGGGGTTTCGTCAAGGGGGGTCGAGAAAAAAGAGGGGTCCCAAAACGCGTTTTTCCCATTCATTTTTCCATAGGGCGGTTGGACTCACTTTTAGCTCGAACGGCTGAATAGATTTACATGAAACTTGGCAAAATTGTAGATATGGTTTGCCCGACGTGCCTTTGCTATGTCTCAATATATGTGCTCCAGTGGATTTTGAGAAATTAACGTTTAAAAAAAATATATATCTGTGACAGCGCTCCGGTTAGCGCCCCGGTTCGCGTACCTGACGCGTAACGGAACTTCGCGAAGCTAAGCTGATTGGCTCTCCGGTGTCTGTCAACATTCTAAACAGTCCGGAGCGGCCGCCATCTTGTCTCTCTGTACGTTTGAGAGACAAGATGTGGTGAAAAAAGAAGGGGAAATGAAGGAAAGGGGGCAAGGTAAACCCCTCCTGACCCCCTAGGATTGATGAGGGGGATATTAAAGTCCCCCGCGATTTTTCGCGGTAGAGGCGCTTCCCGGTACGCGAACCGGGCAGCGTAACGGGAGTCCGCCATCTTGTGTTTTTGGAGCGTCCGGTTCGCGTACCGGGTAGCGTCCCGGTAAGCGTAACAAGGGGAAAACCAAGAGAAACAGTAAAAAAAAAATTAAGGGAATAGATTTCCAGCAAACTTGGCAAAATTGTAGGGACTGTTTGTTTGATGTGCCTTTGCAAGGCCTCAAGATATGTGCACGTGTGGATTTTGTCTAATTAAGGTTAAAAAAATATATATATCTGTAAGCGTGCTCCGGCACGCTTACGTTCCGGGTTTTGTTTGCGCTGCCGAGCCGATACGTCACGGTTATGCGACGCGTCATGAGGCGTCTCACGTGGCTTCGTGATACGTCACGTAATAAAGAATATATTTTACAGCTATATATATTAGCTTTTAAAAAACCAATGAAATTCACTGAAAAAACCATAGGTTATAGACCATATATAGTTAGGAATTTGCATTTACAAAACCTTGAAAATTCACTGAAAAAACAATAGGTTAGAGACCATATATAGTTAGCTGGACATTTTATTGACATAAAACCAATGAAATTCCATATATAGTTAGTTGCACTAACTATATATCGCGCACCCGCAATCCACTGCTGATGATGTCACATATTACATCATTCATGACATGGTCAGTGACATCACTGATGACATCACTGATGACATCTCAAATGACATCTCAATTCAAAAAAAGTAAAAAAATGTTCAGAAAAATAATACAAAAAAGATAAAACAACAAAAACAATAAAAAAAAAAGTTATTTTCAGAACTACCTCCCCGTTATTAAAAAATTGGTACAATATTTGGAACTGTGCCAACCTCTATTTCTCTTAGTTCGCTTCCCAGTTCGCTCGCCGGTACGCGAACCGGAAGCGAACCAAAAAAATTTTTTTTTTAAAAAGAACAGTAAGTATAAGGGAAGGAAACAGACAGTTATGTTAAAAGAAAGACAGCTATAGGGGAGTAAACTAGAGATACTATTACCCGTAATCCACTGCTGATGATGTCACATATTACATCATTCATGACATGCTCAGTGACATCATCAGCAGAGGATTGCGGGTAACAGTATCCCTAGTTTATTCCCTATAGCTGTCTTTCTTTTAACATAACTGTCTGTTTCCTTCCCTTATACTTACTGTTCTTTTAAAAAAAAAAATTTAGATCAGTCAGAAACAGTGAAAGTAATGAAATATAAAAGACTACGTAGAATATGAGCACTGTATGCAACAACTTTGACACTTACAGAAGCCTCACCTTCTCCATGCCTCCTACACAGTTCTACATGTACATCATAAATGCAAACAGAACAGAATTAATTATACATGTTAAATGGTTTATTTTTGCTGTTCTCAGAATGTATCAAATTTCACTAAAACAGTGACTTGAAGGTATTCATCATATAACAGCGGGGAAAAAAAACCACAATCAAAATGATTGTGTTTAAAAAACCCATACAACATAACAAATCAGAATTCAGAACTCCTTAAAGTTAACTTACTTTCCATGACGGCCAAGGATGTCCTATAAACAGCTTACACTCTGTTGTGCTGTTATTACTTTCAACCCGCCACTTTCTGAAAGAAAACCTCCATCGTTTTCAAAAACATGTTACATACAATAAATGACTTCTCGCTCTCTACCACACGTTTCCACAAGGCCAAATCGTGTCTGAGCCATTTATAACCTTTAGAATTCTTTTAAGCCAATCCCGTCATGTTCTATTTCCGCAACTTTCACAATTAAAATGTTGAAGATCATTTTCACAATCCTGGACTAGTAATATCTTCCCCTTCTTGCTCAATCATGTTCTACATTTCCTATCACACTGATACTGCTTACTATGAAGCAGACTTACACTACCTTTATGACTAGTACAATTATTTAATTCTCTACATCACTTTTAATCACAAAGCAATGTAAAACAGTAGACAGCATTGCAGACTTACATTCCCTCTACTCCATGTTTTGATTGGCTGCTTCAATTAGCTTATAAAAAGAAACAGTTTTTCTGAACTCATTCAAAGTGCACGTATTTCTCCATGACGTCCAGTGTTATGGTAAGAAGTTATGTCTCTGTACTACACTTATCCTCAAGGCCAAATCGTGTAGGAGCCATTAGAACTACTTGAAATTCCTCAGAGCACATCCCGAGATTCTTTCCCTAAAATTTTGCTTTTAAAAACACCAGGTAAGAGTTTTTAAGGTAATACGGCAATTTTTTTTTGAAAATTAAAACAGAATCATTGCAGAATGACCAGCCATTTCTACACTTTAAATAAGCTGTGTAATGTCCTGATGTTATTGAAGGACCATCATGATATATAATTGCTACAGTTACAAAAGCCCTTCCTGATATTGACAACTGTGAAGCCACAAAAATTTTAATTAAAGTTGTCAATTTTGTTCCATCAGGCCTACATCGTTGGAACATTAAAATGACATACTGGCCATATGTTCGTATAAATAATGTGGACATCATTTCAGATTTACATTGGCTACACTCCATGTTGTGATCAGCTGCTTTTACTAGCTTATTAAAAGAGACTGATTTACTGTCTGGCAAAGTTAAATATATA
This sequence comes from Lissotriton helveticus, assembly GCF_964261635.1. NCBI lineage: Eukaryota > Metazoa > Chordata > Amphibia > Caudata > Salamandridae > Lissotriton > Lissotriton helveticus. Next base: position 1,961,558,117 of record NC_136068.1, on the reverse strand, counting down.
AATCTTTCTGAGTCTACACTAGTAGTACTTGATACCCTACAGTTCTCGCAGTCATGCTGCCATTGATAAGAAAGCCCAAACAGGTGATCTACATCTACACCTTCATCATGCAATACATCAAGCATATACATTAAAAACTCCTGACAATCTTGCTGACTATTTTGAGAGAATTGTGTTTGGCCTGAACATCTGTCTAACAGATTTCGAATTTCAGACACACTTTCTATGTTTGTTCTATCAGTGCTACATTTCTCTAACACAGAATTTAACAAACTGCAAAATCTTTGATCAGAATTGACCACAATCTCTTCTTTTACATTTTCTAGAGAAAACAAAACATTAACCACTACATTAGCATAGCAGTTGACACCAGAACTGTTTTCAAATTGAAAACCAACAACATCTTCAACAGAATCCTTTTTGTTTCTGCTTATAATTTCAGGTTCATCGACTTTTCGTCTTTTTGCTACAACCTCCCCAGTATTGGTCACATTTCTTCGTTTCCGGCCTACCACACGTTTCTCAAACAAAGGATACTGAGGCAAATGTGGCGCATACTCTCTTCTTAACCTATTGTATTCCTTAACACAATCTAGATACGCACAAATGTTTGTGACATCACACTCAATCAAGTACAATCCCGATAAAGTTCTAACTCGTGACAATGCCACATATGCCATACCCTCCTTGAACACAGAAGTGCCAATATTCACCAATGCACAGTCTACACTTAAACCTTGCGATTTATGGATTGTCACCGCATATGCCAAGCAAACAGGAAACTGCTTACGACGAACATATAAGTCTTTTACAAGCAAAAATCTAGCAGAACAACGACCAATTAGCTGTACTTCCTCAATGCCATCAAATTTAATTTTTAAAAATTCAATTCCATCTCTATTTCTGTATTTCACAAAATCAACAACAATACCCATTGATCCATTTACCAGACCTCTTTCAACATGTAAATTCCTTCTTAAAATTATACGGCAGTTCAAGCACACATTCAGAGTCTTTTCAAAACCTGCAGTTTTAGATATACTCTTCTCTAATGAATCCAATTTTGTTTTCAGATTCTCAGACAAAATAATTGTTGATCCCATATGCTCTACTCTGTCAATAGCTTCCAGTTTCACAATCTCTTGCTTTTCTAAATGCAACATTTTGTTGTTGAATTTGGCACATTCTGCAAGAGTTGGCATCAAACATATTCCAGATTTTTTCTCAGTAATTTTCTGAAAAATATTCTCAGGCACAACATCTTCGTCTGGATATAAATTTGTCAGTAATCGTGCATGTAAAGCTTCTTTCCCATGCTCGGTCACTTTTCCAATTCTAACATCTTGTAGAATAGTCTTGTAAACTTCATCCTTTGCCTGACGCATATTTTCATGCAGTTCAGCATAATTGAAGTTTAACCATATATTGACGTTGCCAATGCTCCCTAAGCACTTCCTGGTATCTTCATGCGTGAGCATTTTGAACACAGGTTGCCCTTTCACTGGTGTCAGCTGCAGAAGATCTCCGAAAACAATGATGTGTTTGCCACCAAATAACACATCATACTCTGTTTTGAGAACTTCTTGCATTCTCAAATGCACAAAGGCAAGCATGACATTGGAAACCATGCTTACTTCGTCAATGATAAGAAGTTTCATTTTCCTCAAGACTCTTGAAACTTCAAAACAAGCATCTCCAGATAGCTTGTGATATTCTAATTTGTTGGCATGCTCCACTGGCAGCATCAGTAAACGATGTAAAGTAATCCCTTTAATGTTATGTGCTGCCAGTCCAGTTGGAGCGGTGACAACACAAGCCAGCGATGACTCTGTCCTTTCCTGCAAATAACATGAAATTGCTTTAATAAGGAAACTTTTTCCAGTTCCCGCTTCTCCACTCACATACAGTCGGACAGGCTTCAACGACGTACATGAGCACTCTTTCTTGTCATGACTTAATCCATGATCAATTTGCATGGTAAGTTCGTCATATATTTTCCTCTGCTCAACGTTGAGTTGTCTTTCCAACTCTTCTAAGTTAACCGCATCCTCCTGAGCATGTGCCATGGCTCTTTCCACTTCATTCATAGCAGTGGCAGCTTCATTTTCGATAAGAGGTCCTCCTAGTGGATCCTGACTCAATGAAGCAGAACTCTGACTGTCCTGAGAACTGTCTCTGGCAATCTCGGCTGCAATCGTTGCTTCCTGCTCAATTTCCACATTCAACATTTCTACATATTTGGGAAAAGCAGGACATTCTATGGTCTCCTTGTCAGCATTGAAAGAGTCTTCGTAACAAAGGAAATCTCCAAGCAGTTCCTCTTCTGCACGCCAAGGCTTAAAAAGTTGCAAAAGTGCTAAATAGAAAAACTCCTTTTTTTCAGGAGATTCGCCACTCAATTTTCGATGGTTTATCAAGTGGCATTTTCTTTGCTTGACCAGACATCCCTCACTTCCTATTACAGCATACACTCCTTTCTCAGTATCTTCTTTGATGTTCCTCTTGAATATGTAATTTTGCAGAACCTCATACAGACAAACATTCTCGAGGTGACTGCTTCGATTTGGATAATATGTATCCAACATGTTGGTCTTCAAAATGTCGGTACTGTTTGGCTCCTTTTCCGCCAAATACTCAATTTCCCGCACAGGTTTGAGAACTCGATTACGCGTTGCAGCAAGACCAACACTCGCCCAAACGATACTCCTGGACTTGGCATAGAGACTTGCTGAAGACAACCGGTCAGAACATTCGTAAGCTCCGATTTCTCGATGCGACAACATCTTCAGACTGAAACTGTACAACTTCTTGCTGAGGCTCTTTTCATGGGAAATGTCCTCCCACATATCCTTCAATTCTGTCTTCTCTTTTTTGGTGATGTAAGATGTCACATACCGAACCACAGCCATACAGTTATCAGCCACAAACTGTATATCCATGTTAGCATTCCACATGGACAAAATCCCCGGGTTGTAGTCGTTGATGTACTTAGACTCTTCGTTCCTCTTCAAATTGTATGTGTTTTTAGGTGATTTCTTCATCACAATATGTCGCAGCGAAGACATCAAACTGTTCACTCTTCCTTTAGAAATCACCGGTCGTGGAAAGCCGAAACGACATTTGGTGTAGAACTTGTCTTTGTTCCGGAATTTACGACGACAGTACTTTCCACATCGATGGCTTTGGAAACGTAGAACTTTTTCTCTTAGGCTTTTTTTCTCCTTTGCGTTTGGAACAGCACACGTAGAATACTGTTCTATGAAACTCATCACTGAGTCTTCTGCATCCGTTCCAAATTTAGGTGCATCCTTGATCCACAGCAACATATGTATATGAGGAGCACCTCTTGCTTGGTACTCCTTCCTCCAGAAGAAATCCAACACCTCTCCAAGAGGTGGATTCTTCTTATTCATGATGAAAGACATCATACCTTCAAATATATGATTGAAGTACCTACATACATTGACTGGATCCAAAGAGCACAGTTCTCCGGGTGTCTTGAATTCGATGTTTTCTACGTTAGCATTTGCCTCTCGTAGAAATTCAAGTAAGTCTTCCCAGCCATACTCAGCACAGCTCAAAGTGAGGAACCATGTGGGAGTTCCTAAGTTTCTCAGCATACATTTTAAATCACCATGACGACGGTACCAGTACTCATTAGTACCACGCTGACACGCCATGAGATTAATCAGGTGAGAATCCAAAATACTGTCTTGGACATTGACTTTATCCATAAAGTCACTTGCCGAGATGTTTTGCATGTGTATACCACTTTTCAAGATGTGGTTCACTGCATATGACAGTCCAGACAGATCGCATTCAAACAGGAGATGAAACAAATAAGGAATGCATTGTCGAAACCTAGGATCTCCTGCATACAATCGCAAAGTCCGGTATTCAGAAGCAGGAATTTGATGAGGTCGCTCCTCATATCTTCCTCCCTGACCTGTTGGAAAAAGCTGTGGGAAACACCGAGCTTCCAAACTTTCCTCCCAAACACTAATGGGACTCCCTTTCGCTTGTTTCATTTGAAACAACTCAATAGCATTCCCCATGACTTCCTTGGAATGCAAAGGATGAACACTATAATGTTCATATATTTCTTCACTAGTACAGGGTTCTACTTTCTCAATTTGACCAGCACACAAATCGCTATCCTCTTCCTCACTTACTTCCTCTTCTGCAACATATACATTTTTATAGTATTTATTATATTTTTTCAAATACAATGTTGCCCTTTTGACTTTCCTAACATCTACTAAATCTTGCCATATTTTCTTATTCTTTGTCGGAACCCCATTAACTAAGATAACAAGAGGTTCCTCTTCCACTTTTTCTACTCCAATTGTGTTAATGTTTTTCTTCAAATCTAGAGGCAAATAAACAACTCTTCCCTTTAATCCTCTCTGTAAATCTGATGGAGGCAATTTCCCTGTCTTTGGCTCCATTCTTACAATAGCCTGAAAGGGATGGATACTTTGAATCAAAATAGATTCATAAGTATTTAAATCCTTCAATTCAGAAGGAATCTCAACCAATTCCAGATTATTATGAACTGCTCTAGCAGGCATCTGGTTTTGATTTAATTTGTTACAACAATAAGTACACACACGTTGATCCAATCCCAAATCAAAACAATTTTCTACCATCAAGTATGTTGTAAAATCCTTCCATTCACTATTATTTTCCCTTTCACTTTTTCCATATAAATCCACTAACTTAGTCTGATTCTTATAATAAGTGCGTCGACAACACACACAAGTGAAATTTGGCCTCTCACTTGATTTCACCTCAAACGTCGCAATTTCCCTCTGGAAATTATCTGTACTGGAAACCTGTACACTATCTTCCACATTACTCTCTTCTTCTTGGTCAATTTCAACATTCTCCTCTTTACTTCCAAAGTAACAAAACTCAATTTCTTCACATATATTCTTCACATCTATTTCAGAACCATGCAAAAGAGCAGCGCATAATTGTTTAAGCATAATTGCTGGACTCTTAGCATAATACAACATTCTAACTAATTTCCTCACTTTATTATGATGCACTGCTAGCATCCTGAAATGATGAAAAACACTCTGGCATACTCTCCTGGAAAGACAAGCCAGTGAATGACCATGCAAACCTATCACTTCTCTCACTCTGCAAGGATCTAATTCTTGCAACAACTTCATTTTCTGCTTCAAACTTTTCTTATTAAATGACCGTATAAAATCACAAAGCAAATTGATGGAATCCTGTCGTACACTGCAAATACTACTACACTTCCAGGTGTACACAGGACCCTTAGGACGTCTCCCTAAAACCTCATTACCTAACACCTCTTCTATCTCTGTTGTCACAAGTTTTTCTTTTTCAACTGGACAACCATCTTTCACTTCATAAGCTCGACCACTGGTGTCAACTGCATGCACCAAATCATTATCCTGGAAATAACTCTCCTCATTAAAAAATGCCTCAGAGCTTGAACTATGCATCCAATCTCCAGAAAAAACTTCACAAAAATTACTACGATTAACTATTCTCTTCCATCTACTATTTCTTTTGAAATCATAAATTGCCTTGTTTAGCTTCCTAATTCTATTGATTGTCAAAATAAATAACTTACGTTTAATTTCAAATGCCTGATCAATAACTTTCTCAACTATTTTTTTTCTCTTATAAAAAACCACTTTCTGTTGACCTTTCTTAATATTTTTTAACAAATTGCCAATTATCCTGTTGCGGAACATTCGTTTACGAATGTCCCTAAACTGTTGTTTCCTTCTACTTTCATGCATAGAGTTATCTCTTACTCTAGCAGTAACATTTTTCATTGGCCTTTCCTTACTGTTTGAATTGCTTCTCCTTTTCTGGACTGAAACATTTTCTGTAGTAATATTTTTTTTACTACAGATATTTCTTATGAATGTTTTTGTACTCTTACCCGGTGCTTTCTTGGTGACTTGACAAATCTTTTTGTTAGAGGACTGCTGCTTTTTTCATTCACCTGCTGTCTTTGACGTTTTGCAGCCTTTCTCACTCTTTCTTTGGTTGGCATGCTGAAATCTTGAAATGATCTGCAGTTGAATCTGTGGTAAAATATAATAAAAAATGTTATTAACCACTATTACCCAACAGTAAATTAATAACAGTCATCAAAAACTTAACACATTACTTAACATTTTTACATAGAACATGTTTTTGTACATGGCAAATTTAGAATACAGAAATAGCAGAAAAGAAATGGAATTTATATTCATTTTACCTGTGCTGTTTTATATATGAATCTGATCTAATTTTATGACCATATTTTAATATTTTATTGAAGACACTACACATAACCTGTTTTTGAAGGTGTCTTTATTTTTAAATTAAACGGTTTAAATATTTACTTTTTAATTATTATAAATTTATAAAATAAATGTTTATAGTTCCATAGGCTCAAGCACGTCAGCTTCCCATCCTATGTCATACAATTCTGACAAATCTGCATCCTCATCACGTTCTTCTTCATCCTCAGGATTGAAATCATCCAAGGGATCAACATCCACTGATGTTTCAATTACGAGTTCAATGATGAGGTCGAAATCAACTGATTGCTGATTGTCGCTCATGTTGATGTTGTCTTTATCTTTAACGAAAGATAACAACAATGAGATGTTGCAGAGTAAGAAACAAATCTCAGAGATTATAATAGTAAAATTGTTTAACAAGAGTAACATTTTGCAGCTATTATTTAACCATGTCCAACGATGCTGAGGAGGCAGCCGCGGGCCGTGGAGGGAGTTACGGTGGAGCAGGGAGGCGGGTAGGGGGAGGGGCAGGGTGGAGGGACGTAAAAACTGGCATATGAATAATTGCAGGTAAGTACACAATTTAATTATTCAAACGAATTTCATAGCGCGCACAGCATCGCAAAATGCGATGCTGTGCGCGCTACGAATTTCATTTAAATAATTAAATTATGTACTTACCTGCAATTATCCATATGCCAGTTTTTAGGTCCCTCCACCCTGCCCCTCCCCCTCCCCGCCTCCCTGCCCCACTGTAACTCCCTCCACGGCCCGCGGCTGTGAGGAGGTGAAGCCTATCTCCAATTTTTCACTGAACAGGACTCATCTCTTCTTAACCTTGGATAAACCTCACCGACTCTGTGTCCCCTGCACATAATTAAATGTAAAGGGGCAGATTTATATTAACTAGCACATCCCCAGGGATGCACCAGTTAACGTGCACCGCTGCTCTGCCACCCACGGTGTGCCACATTTACAATCAGATAGGACAAAGCTGCATCAAAACCCTGCGCCTGCTTGAAGCAGGCATAGATCTTGACGCAGGTAGGCTGAAAGCTAAAGCAACAACTAAGTGTCGTGTGCAGAAGTTGCAAAAAAGGAAAAATGGCGTTTAAACCAGTAATGAGCCCATGCTAACTTAACACAGTGTAAAGATATCCAGGATCTACATCAGTTTGGGGTTCACGAACCTGGCAGGTACAAGGCACTGAGGCTTTGCACCGTGCATGTCTCATCCCAAATCATATGTTGTTTGTAAATGAAACAATTTCCCAGACCAAATGCTTTGGATTGGCTACTTCTAAAAAATTAAACACCCCTACTATCCCGGAGTTAGAGGAATATGATGGTTGGAGTAATTTTACTCGGTTGTCCATTAAAGATTTACAGGCCCTACTCCGTAATTCTTCCTTTAACATTTCCAGTATAAATCCAAAAGGTTGGCTGCTTTGGCAACGTGCCTTATCCACGGTTTAATAACGCTGCCTTTTGCTTTATATAAGTTTTCAAATTGTATGAAATATATACCAATAGGTCGTTATGAACCTTTAGGTAGTGGTTTTCTTCATGAGGTCTGGTCGCTTCCATACACATACAGATGTTTCAAAGATGATCAAGAAGTTTATCTGAATGGAGAGGAATGCACTGAGACGCCAGATCATTCACTAATGTGTAGGCACATACAGTTACACGGTTCATGCAACAAACACCGACCAAATATGGCTTGCGTGTTGCAAGGCACGCCAGTTCCTGCTATCATCCCCACGTTCAAGTTGTTGGAAAATGGTAGTTATTTGATGCTCAATAATGAAGATTGTTCTGGGTTAATTAAAAGTATTCCTTTTATCGTAACAGTAAGTGAACGGGTTATTTGCTGCAGAAATGTTCTATTTCCTCCCACACATGAACATAGGGAGTTTTCAATCTGGCCACAAATACCAACCTTGGGAGCAGATTTCAACGGCATGGCAAGAATAAGAGCTCTTTTGTCTCAGAGAGAGGTGGCCTTGAGTTCGGCCCGTGAAACTTTCGTGCTTCACATAGCGAACACCCGTACAGAGGTGCAGACCCTTTTAAATACTGATTCGCCTTTGCATTTCAGCGACATGGTTCGGACTATCTTTAACGCGTCCTCCACAAAGGGCCTGGCGCACTTTTTTAAAGTTGTTACCAGTGGTCTCGTGACTTCATTTGAGAAAATCTTTGGAGTCATCCCTGCTTTCTTTCATTCTATTTTTTCCACTGTGCTTGGTGGATTCCCATTTTTACTTGCATTAGCAGCGGACGCTCTTGTGCTTTTTTGCATTTTTAAATATGGATGTCCCTCCTGTGCAAGCTCCCGCCCTGCAGCTGCTGACGCTGTTCCGCAATCGCATGCTTGAATATTATGGCACAATGCCGTTGGCGATATTAAGCTGTTTCGACAAGACAAGGGAACCCTTAAGGTATAGCATAGGGACCTTGGGCATTAACTATTATAAAGAACAGTGGTCCCTATAATGAAAATACTGTAAGTAATAATCATACACTTAATAGGTTGTATGTCTTCTGTCCGTCCGGACAGGAATTTATTTTTTGATCAGAAGAGTAATTTTTCGGTTTGTTAAAAATGTCAAGCGGGCACAGCCGTGACCGTCAACATATACAAGACAACAACAAAAAAATGGAAAAAAGCACAAAATTTGTCTGTGCACTTAGGTTTCAGTAAGACAGACGTTGAGTGTTAAACCACACCATTGCAATTATCAATGTTACATACACAGTTTGCATATGGGGTTATGTGTCGACGTTTCGATGCCTTTCTTAGAATATGGGCATCATCATCAGGACATTGGATGACATTATTGTTGTCAGAACCATTGTAAATACAATTGTCGGCATAGTTTCCACAGCGGGAAAACCTTGAGATCTTGAAAAAATAAGCGGTCGTGTTCGCAGACAATTCTGCATCCGCGGTGTTCGGTTAGAAATCCGGCACGAGTTATTTAAAGCATTTGCGCATACATAGATACGTCGAAAAACACATTGGTTATTTCGGGAGTCGAAGATACTTGCCACGAGTCTGGCGATCTGGTGCACGGCATATGGATTATCTTTTCGGTTCTCCTACTTCACCTGTGTCCAGCCTGTATTTCACTGCCTGACCTGTGATTTCGATTGGGCCATTGATTTGTGTCTCTGCGGACCGGTTTCTCCTGACGTCGACTTTAATCAGCTGATGACTCCTATCATTACTCACGAGTTGGTTTGTCCTGGCGAAAGGATTATGGCTGTGGCATTGATGCATGGACTACTTGGTCCCTGGAATTTACTGGCGGCAGCACAGTCTTTCTTGGAACAGAGCTTTCTTGAAAACCCACTGAGCTGTCCTCTGATGGTGATAGAGGATCCGGTGCTGGGAGAGCACGTATGTTCTTTTCCGCTTTTAAATTGGATGGCTGAACTCTTTTCGGATGAAGACGGTGACTTCCTATTGGAGGCTGTTGCAGCTTATTTTGCATACACAGTTATGTCATAGACCTTTTTCATGTTTGATATGCTGATTACTAGCATTTCATTGACAATTCATTGACTTATTTGTCAAGTTTTTATTATTTAGCTTGCCTATTGGCTTAAGCCTCGATAAAGTAGTTGGCTGTTTTATTTTTCTTTAGCATTAAATTTTCCTAGTTTTTAATGTTTTACCTTGCGGACCGTCCACATATAAAGTTGCAATCTGCTCTCATGAGATGGCACTTCTATTATCTTATTCAGTTCGTTTCGGGATCATGGGGAGGTGTCATCTAGATCCTGGATATCTTTACACCGTGTTAAGTTAGCATGGGCTCATTACCGGTTTAAACGCCATTTTTCCTTTTTTGCAACTTCTGCACACGACACTTAGTTGTTGCTTTAGCTTTCAACCTAGTAGTTCATCGTGGTTTACATGAGAATAATATGTTATTGCTCTACTATCTGCTTTGCTTGTTAAACTATATCTGTACAGCGAGTGCTGAAGTTTCAAGAACAACACGATACAGAATTGTTATGAGGTCTGATCTCCACGACTTCATACTCATAACATAAGTGCAGCTTCTGCCAATTCTGGGCATGAGGCGGGTTTTATATTGCTTTGCCGAACACACATACACAACACTTGATGCGGTTCACATGAAGAGAGAGCTGGTGTATGCTGATGTGATTCCTTCAAATCTAAGACACTAAAGTATGGGCACGCCCTAAACCAACACAAAGAGACCTTCTTAGCAAATAATATAATATGTGTATTAGGGAGGGTGAGATATAAGCAGCCGCGGGCCGTGGAGGGAGTTACGGTGGGGCAGGGAGGCGGGGAGGGGGAGGGGCAGGGTGGAGCCCTCTCCACCCTGCCCCTCCCCCTCCCCGCCTCCCTGCCCCACCGTAACTCCCTCCACGGCCCGCGGCTGCTTATAAGTGTTGCTAACTCTTATTCATTTACAGCATGTTAACATACTGTCACCATTCGCTTTTTATGTACTAGTAACTATGCTGGTAATTTTGCTACTGATAATATGTGTACTTGTATTATCTAAGATACTACGCCTGAGAAGACGGCATTAGTAAATAAACATTTCAAATACACATGTGTTCTTCTTAACTCCATGTTCTGGTTTCTAAGAAATATATAACGACCGAGTGTTCATGAGTTCCACGTATCCTGAGGTACTATAAGTTCATATTCTGGATTGTCTAAACATTGAGAGTTTGTTATATCCAATGTGACACTGTACCTAGCTTGCTAAGGGGTTTTTGATTACTAAGGTGAGTTTTGGAACACCCTAATTCGCCGAGGTTCCAATCCTCTGTGCACAGTTCTGTGTGAGAACAGAAACCCTGCGACAGGGGCACCCCTGAGCCTTGCTGGAGCTTCATCACACTTGCGATACAACTCCAGCAATGCGCCACCTTTATGGCACAGATACGTCATGCATCTGTGCTGTTTTTGCCCCATGATGCGCCGCATTGTAAATGCAGCACACCATGGGTGTCGGAACAGCAGCGCAGGATGACTGGCACATCCCTGGTGATGCGCCAGTCATCATAAATCTATCCCTATGCTTCTTATCTTCTTAGAGATGAACCGCCATATGTATCATCAAAGTTTTTTGCATTTCCTAAATAGCGAACTTTAAGGAATAAATAGCGATTCTTTACCATTCCTAGTTTGCGATGAGCTATTTGCTAATTACAAATTACCCATTCATTTCCATGGAGCAGGAGGCCCATACGAATGAAGGTGCAATTTGCGATTAGCAATTACCTCATCGCAAACTACGAATTTTTCCGAGGGTGCAGGGGTGTCTCAAGAACACCCTGCTGCACCTGAAAAAGAAATTTGGGGGCATATGGCGCACATAAATTTTGAAAACATTCCTTTACCTCAAAAACGATTTTCAACTCATAATTTGAAAACACTCCACATGGGGAAATGACTTAAAATGTCCTTAAGACACATGAAAGCGTTTTTTGATTGCCTTTGCAGCATGTTTCGGTCACCTTTAACATGCCTATGTAACGCAAACATTCAAAATCTAAATTTGCCATGCACAGGTGGGAGCATATTTACAAGCAATTTGCTCCACAGGGAAACGTCTTACATTAAAATGGGAAAAATAACATCAGAGACACTCAATTGCCTTATAAAGAAGCATGCACCATTATGTCCTTGTCATAAGTATTAAAACCATTCCTTTTCCTCAAAAACGATTTACAAATCATAATTTGAAAACACTCCACAGCTCCTATGCACATAAAAACCCTGTCAGTACTAATACTTCACATTTTCTCCAATTACAATTTCTCAAAGAAACAAAATCTATTTGTAAAACACTTGAGACAAAGCAACATTTGAAAAACACAACTTTCTTCATAATTTTCTCCTTAAAGCACACTATTTTCTATCTAAATTAAAGAAATCTTTTCTCACCTTAGCAAATACTTTGAGTTTCAAAACAGTCTCGGAAACACACCAATTTGACTTCAGCAGAGCAAAAGGTATGCACTCCAGAGTCTGCAGCTATCAAAAGCACAGAAATGCTGTAATTCTTCACACATATCTCTCATGTCACCCAATCAAAACTCTTCCCTCACTTTTTTTCAAATCAAAACCCTTCCCCCCTCTGCCCTCTCTGCTTTTTTGCATAGCAACCACCTCTTGCAAGACCTCTGGTGTTTGCAAGTTCACACAACAATGTTGCAATTGAACTCTGAACTCTCAGTGCACCTGCATATCCAGTGCATTCTTCCATTTAATGATTTTTTCTTCGCCACTCAAAATACATCTTTCAACGAACTCATCCATGCACCCTAACTTTCTGTTTTCAGCAATCAAAATCCACCAATCACTGTTACTGCTTCATTAACACAGAAACTCCACAGTTTTTTTCACTTTAAACTCTTATTTTTTCAACTGCCATTTCATTGCCACACTTCATCTGACTGCAGCAGAACCTTCTCTCGCCATGTTTTCTGTCTGGATTGTTGGACATAGTTACATCTATTGGGCTCAGAGGTACGCTGAAAACAGGAATTTACCTAACCTCAATTTACAAGATGTGGAAATTAAGTGGTTTGGCCACAGAGGATTAAAATGTCACCAATTGATACCATTGGTGAAAACCTTTATGCATTTGCCAAAACCTGACCTGTTAATTGTGCACTGTGGAGGTAATGACTTGGGCACTTTGACTGGGGTAGGTCTGGAAATGCTTTTAAAGGACACCTTTGAGCAATTGATGGCACTTTTTCATCAGACTGCCTTGGTATATTCAAATATATGCCAAAGACAGAAATGGAGGTGGTCGAACCAATTTTGTCCACAAATTGAGAAGTCGAGGAAGCATGTAAACAAATCTGTTTCAGCTTACATGAGAGACCATGGAATGGGCTCCTTGTACAACAATAACTTGCGTTACTACATGCAAATATCTACAGAGGAGATGGAGTTCACTTCTCAGATGAGGGCAACAGAATTTTCATTCTGAATTTAAGACTGTGCATTGGTACCTACTTATAAGTACCTAAATGTACCATAAACCCAAAAGCTCTTCTCAGAGCTACCCTACATCTGATCACTCACAATTATTATTTTACTCTAACTTTTTTCACTAATTTTCAAGAAAGTACGCTCCCCAGAACGCTTCCCGGTTCGCGAACCGGGCGCTCCCCACGCAAAAGAACTAAAAAAACGATATATTTTTGTTTTGCCCTGCGAGGCCCTTTTAAAGCCTCCACATCAAACCTAGGGGGTCAGGGAGGATCTACTATGCCCCCTTATGGTCATTTGCCCCTTCGCTTTGGCCTCCTCTGGTCTCTCAATCCTACCGAGAGACAAGATGGCGGCCGCTACGGACTGTTTGGAATGTTTACAGACGCCGGAGAACCAATCAGCTTCGCTTCACAAAGCTCCGTAACGCGAAAAGTCCGCGAACCGGAGCGCTGTTACAGATATATATCTTTTTTTGAACGTTAATTTCTCAAAATCCACTGGAGCACATATATTAAGACCTAGCAAAGGCACATCGGGCTACCAGTACCTACAATTTCCCCAAGTTTCGTGCAAATCCATTCAGCCGTTCGATTATTATTATTTTTATTTTTTTTTGCCCCGCGGTGCCCTTTTAAAACCTCCACATCAAACCTAGGGGGTCAGGGAGGATCTACTATGACCCCTTATGGTCATTTGCCCCTTCGCTTTGGCCTCCTCTTGTCTCTCGATCCTACCGAGAGACAAGATGGCGGCCGCTACGGACTGTTTGGAATGTTTACAGACGCCGGAGAACCAATCAGCTTCGCTTCACAAAGCTCCGTAACGCGAAAAGTCCGCGAACCGGAGCGCTGCACGGTCCGCTGTTACAGATATATATCTTTTTTTGAACGTTAATTTCTCAAAATCCACTGGAGCACATATATTGAGACCTACAAAAGGCACATCGGGCTACCAGTCCCTACAATTTTGCCAAGTTTCGTGCAAATCCATTCAGCCGTTCGGGCTAAAAGTGAGGCCAACCGCCCTATGGAAAACTCAATGTTAAAAACACGTTTTGGGACCCCCCTTTTTTCTCGGCCCCCCCTTGACGAACCCCCCCCAAATTTTCAAGGGCTGCTCAGAAACAAAATGTGCCATTTTCCTGAAAATTTCATTCAATTCCGTCCACAAACGCCAAAGTTATTAGACATAGAATTTTCAAAAATCCCATAGAGAAAAAATCCTAACTATATATACCTACTGGCGGTCGCATATTACATCATTCATGACATGGTCAGTGACATCACTGATGACATCACTGATGACATCTCAAATGACATCACTGATGACATCACTGATGACATCTCATTTGACATCAATGACCACATCACTGATGATATCATTCATGTGACAATACAATGCATCTCCTCACATTTTAATATAACCTCTGTTTCACCCAGTGTTAAAAAGAGAGTATAATTTTTGAAACCATTGACACACCTATACTAGTTACTACATACGCACTCACTGATTGCTACGTCTACACACACCTTCACTCATTCACCCATACAATCATTCATACATACAATCACTCATCTTTACAACACTATCATATGCACTCATACACCTATACAGACACTCACAGTCTGCCACTCATCCATGGAGTTACTCACACACCTAGTCAGTCCTGTAAAGAATCAATGACACTTCCATTTTCTTGTCTATACAGTTAAACATAGAGCACCTTACATTTTCAAACATATACTAACACATACTTACCTTCTTATACAATCATTGATACAAGTACAGATTGATCTGCACAGAGTCACACACCTCCCAGCTAGCCACACACACACTCAGTCTCCCATACAAATACTTGGGCAATCAATCAATAACCCATATAGTTACTCATATAGCTACTGATCAACACATGCAGCAGTTTACAGAACAACAGACATAATGATGCACAAATTAAGACAGTTTAGTCACTAACCCATGCAGTCAGTGAGACACATTTAATCACTCACTCATACAGTCAGTCATGCACCTACTAAATCCTTCGTCCAGACACTTACACATCCACTCATTCTTCAATATGTAAGACATATTTAAACTTTATAGAAACAAAAAATCACTGGATGTTGTTATCAGTGATGTCACTGACCATGTCATGAATGATGTAATATGTGACATCATCAGCAGTGGATTGCAGGTGCGCGATATATAGTTAGTGCAACTAACTATATATGGAATTTCAATGGTTTTGTGTGAGTAAAATAAGGTTTTCTAAATGCTAATTCCTAACTATATATGGTCTATAACCTATGGTTTTTTCAGTGAATATATATATATATATAACATTTCTATGGCAAAATGAAACCCCTCATTTTGTTCCTTTTCAAATTAAATGTTTTAAGTGTTACCACTTTATTCCAATCAAGATGACTTCAGGTGTGCCATACTTTTGTCATAAGTAAGACTGTTAGCGTTCTAGTTGTTCTTTAGAACACTCTGGGACATTCTGTCATTGGACTATAGTTGGGCTTCATCTGGCTGATATTTGGGCTACATTTGGGCTCTTTTTGTCTCTGGTGGCCATCTTGGGAGACTGCATATCAGAATTTTTTTAATGAAATATAAGAGGATTTGAGAAGTCACTCAAAATGTGCCCTAATTTTTCTTTCTTCAGCACTAATCATAATTTCTATGGCAAAATGAACCCCCTCATTTTGTTCCTTTGCAAATTAAATGTTTTAAGTGTTAACACTTTATTCCAATCAAGATGACTTCAGGTGTGCCATACTTTTGTCATAAGTAAGACTGTTAGCGCTCTAGTTGTTCTTTAGAACACTCTGGGACATTCTGTCACTGGGCTATAGTTGGGCTACATCTGGCTGATATTTGGGCTACATTTGTTTTTTTGTCTCTGGTGGCCATCTTTGGGCTACATTGGGCTACATTGGGCTACATTGGGCTACTTTTGGGCTCTAACATATATATAGCCCAATGTAGCCCAATATATATTTTTCAAAGTTAATTTTCGTAAAAACCACTGGAGCATATATCTTGAGACATAGCAAAGGCACATCGGGCTACCAGTCCCTACAATTTTGCCAAGTTTTGTGGAAATCCATTCAGCCGTTCGAGCTAAAAGTGAGTCCAACCGCCCTAAGGAAAACTCAATGTTAAAAACACGTTTTGGGACCCCCCTTTTTTCTCGGCCCCCACTTGACGAAACCCCCCCAAACTTTCAGGGGACGCTCAGAAACAAAATGTGCCATTTTCCTGAAAATTTCAGCCAATTCCGTCCATCAACGCCAAAGTTATTCAACATAGAATTTTCAGAAATCCCTATTCAAAAAAATCCTAACTATATATACCTACTGGCGACCGCCAGTAGGTAATATATATTACCTACTGGCGGTCGCCAGTAGGTATATATAGTTAGGATTTTTTCTCTATGGGTTTTTTGAAAATTCTATGTCTAATAACTTTGGCGTTTGTGGACGGAATTGGCTGAAATTTTCAGGAAAATGGCACATTTTGTTTCTGAGCAGCCCCTGGAAATTTTGGGGGGGTTCGTCAAGGGGGGGCCGAGAAAAAAGGGGGGTCCCAAAACGCGTTTTTCCCATGTTAATTTCCATAGGGCGGTTGGCCTCACTTTTAGCCCGAACGGCTGAATGGATTTGCACGAAACTTGGCAAAATTGTAGGGACTGGTAGCCCGATGTGCCTTTTGTAGGTCTCAATATATGTGCTTCAGTGGATTTTGAGAAATTAATGTTCAAAAAAAGATATATATCTGTAGCAGCGGACTGGGCAGCGCTCCGCTACGCGTACTTTTCGCGCAACGGAGCTTTGTGAAGCGAAGCTGATTGGTTCTCCGGCGTCTGTCAACATTCCAAACAGTCCGTAGCGGCCGCCATCTTGTCTCTCTGTAGGATCGAGAGACAAGAGGAGGCCAAAGCGAAGGGGCAAATGACCATAAGGGGGCATAGTACATTGTCGCTCACCCCCTAGGTTTGATGTGGAGGTTTTAAAAGGGCCCCGCGGGGCAAAAAAAAATAAACATAATAATAATCGAACAGCTGAATGGATTTGCACGAAACTTGGCAAAATTGTAGGGACTGGTAGCCCGATGTGCCTTTGCTAGATCTCAATATATGTGCTTCAGTGGATTTTGAGAAATTAATGTTCAAAAAAAGGTATATATCTGTAACAGCGGACTGGGCAGCGCTCCGCTACGCGTACTTTTCGCGCAACGGAGCTTTGTGAAGCGAAGCTGATTGGTTCTCCGGCGTCTGTCAACATTCCAAACAGTCCGTAGCGGCCGCCATCTTGTCTCTCGGTAGGATCGAGAGACAAGAGGAGGCCAAAGCGAAGGGGCAAATGACCATAAGGGGGCATAGTACATTGTCGCTCACCCCCTAGGTTTGATGTGGAGGTTTTAAAAGGGCCCCGCGGGGCAAAAAAAAATAAAAATAATAATAATCGAACAGCTGAATGGATTTGCACGAAACTTGGCAAAATTGTAGGGACTGGTAGCTCGATGTGCCTTTGCTAGATCTCAATATATGTGCTCCAGTGGATTTTGAGAAATTAACGTTCAAAAAAAGGTATATATCTGTAACAGCGCACCGCTTCGCGTACTTTTCGCGTTACGGAGCTTTGCGAAGCGAAGCTGATTGGCTCTCCGGTGTCTGTAAACATTCCAAACAGTCCGTAGCGGCCGCCATCTTGTCTCTCGGTAGGATCGAACAGCTGAATGGATTTGCACGAAACTTGGCAAAATTGTAGGGACTGGTAGCCCGATGTGCCTTTGCTAGGTCTCAATATATGTGCTTCAGTGCATTTTGAGAAATTAACGTTCAGAAACAAGATATATATCTGTAACAGCGCTCCGCTTCGCGGAGATAAAATTATATGTGTATTACCTAGCTGTTGCTAACACCAGTTAGCGACGGCTAGTAGAAGATAGCGACCATCTTGGGCCCCACTTTGCATGTGAGTGATATTTATCACTAATGACATGCAAAGTGGGCATGCCAAGATGTTAGCGACTGGAAACAGTCGCTAACATCGCTATCTCCTATTATCAACTTTTGGAAATATTCGAGATAAGGGCGAATATCTCCAAAAGCTACCACCTGCCCTGAGCAGTTCTTAGCCATGTTATCCAATGGGAGGTGGATAACATGGCTAAGAGCATTAGCTCGGTAATGCATGAATATCGCTGAGTTTTCAGCGATATTAATGCATTGCGGTCGTTTTTTATCGTATTTCCGATAAACCTTGATAATAGCAAGGTTTATCTGCGATAATTTCTGACGGTAAAAAAATCGTTGCTAAGCATCGTTAGGGATAAATATCGCTTAACTTTGGTAATATGCCCCAACGTCTGTTAACGTTCGATTCGAAGGAAATCAGGAAGTGTTGAAAAACATTGTCTGCGCCATCTTGTCTTTTTTCAAATGCCACACTTTTGTCGTGCACGGCAGCCATTTTAGATGCCTTGACCAGACCCACTCTGTGCACGCTGTCGATCCTTAGCATGGCTCCCCACCCTCGCAAGCATCTCCCCCAGGCAGTGGTCACCCCCGCTCTCTGTCTTATGCATGGGTAATAAACCTCCCCCATCTGCGCTGCTGTTCCCTGAGAATCACACCCTGTGCCCGCCCGACACCTCCCTTTCGCCCTATTCACTACCGCACCCTCTGACACTCCTTTTCCTCTGTGTCCGATTGTCCAGGCTGGTCCTAGGGTATCAGCTAGCCCTGCAGATGTAGTTTATGGCCACAGCTGTAAAGAATCACCCCTCTTCAAAGGAGTTATAGTAGATCAAGGCCCACACTCGATGAGATCCGTCACAGCAGAAGCGTTGCTATTATCTGAAAACCATCCTGTATTATGATTGGGGAGGGGACCGAGCCTGAAGCGGAAGATTCCAGGGATGACTGTTTGTACATCAAAGTTTTTACAATTATGTGTCACATTAAAAATATATAGCACTCCGACAAAGTAGTAAGATTATAAAACTTTAATAATTTATAAATATATACAAGAAAACAAAAATAGTAATAACATATAAACATTTTTAGGGAAAAACAACGAAGTAGCGGTCGGCTGTGCGAATAGTCCCAACGCAGCACAACGTCCAGATTTCCGGCGTGGGGCGTCGCGGGGGGTGGGTCATCAGTAGCAAACTGTTGTGCGAATAGTTCCAAGGCAGCAGAACGCGCCGAAATCTAGATGACACGAAAGTGATGTCTAGTAAGTTGCCACCCAGCAAATAACGGCATGGGGCGTCGCGGGGGGTGGGTCATCAGTAGCAAACTGTTGCGCGAATAGTTCCAAGGCAGCAGAACGATGGCACCAAGGTGATGTCCAGTAAGTTGCCGCACTGGTTTTGGTATCCTACAATGCTGCTCCGAATAACGGCGTGGAGCGCCCCGGGGGAGGCGGCGTGAACGGGCCTCTCCAGGTGGAGTGTCATCTGTTGTAGTGGGGCGCCCCTTTACCGTTTCAGTTGCCATTCCGTCCGTTTTTGGTCCACTGTGTCAAAAGCCGCAATTCAGCTGAGTTGCGCCCACTCTTGCGGTGCAGCGATAGGCGGCTGTCACAGGAGTCTCAAAATGGCGGCAGGCTGTTTCCTTTTTGGGCCTGGTCCACTGAAATGGCCCTGGGACACCTTGGAAATCGGACGCTTGTCTGCTAGGTCTTGGACCCCATTCTCGAAAGCGTCCCCTCCGCCTTGAGAATTCATCAAAAGTTTTGGGGGCTCCGACTCCTGCAGGCTTCTGGTGGGGAGCGGCTGCCATGATTGCTCGCGGAATGACCACGACGGAGCCACGAGATGGTGGTGCTTTCATGCTGACGCCAGCTTCAGTCTGAAACATCCAGAAACAAGGTGGGGCTTTCATCGTTTGGGAAAAAAAAAAAGTTTTCATCCTATGAAAAGTGTTGTTTTTAGGTCACATGATCATGCCTTCCATCATTAGGAAACCAAAAGTAAAATGAACCAATGAAAAGTTTTATAAACAAGTCACATGACCTGTTATGCGGCATAGGGTGTAAAATGCGGAGAAAATACGTTGGCACGTGAGGCGGCGTCAGTAGCGGACCGATGTGCGAATAGGCCGAAGGCAACACAACGCGCCAAGATCCGGATGGCACCGAGGTGGTGTCCAGCAAGTTGCAGCACTGGTGTGGCCATCCTATAATGCTGAAAGTCGGCGTGGGGCGCCCCGTTGGCCTGTGAGTTTGCGTCAGTAGCGGACCGATGTGCGAATAGGCCGAAGGCAGCACAACGCGCCAAGATCCGGATGGCACCGAGGTGGTGTCTAGTAAGTTGCCGCACTGGTGTGGCCATCCAACAATGCTGAAAGTCGGCGTGGGGCGCCCCGTTGGCCTGTGAGTTTGCGTCAGTAGCGGACCGATGTGCGAATAGGCCGAAGGCAGCACAACGCGCCAAGATCCGGATGGCACCGAGGTGGTGTCTAGTAAGTTGCCGCACTGGTGTGGCCATCCTACAATGCTGAAAGTCGGCGTGGGGCGCCCCGTTGGCCTGTGAGATGGCGTCAGTAGCGGACCGATGTGCGAATGGGGCCAAAGGCAGCGCAACAATATTTTCTGATTTGAAGACACCACAAGGCGCTGAGATGCCAAGATCCGGATGGCACCGAGGTGGTGTCTAGCAAGTTGTGGCACTGGTGTGGCCATCGTACAATGGTAAAAGTCGGCGTGGGGCGCCCTGTTGGCCTGTGAGATGGTGTCAGTAGCGGACTGATGTGTGAATGGGGCCAAAGGCAGCGCAACAATATTTTCTACTATATTTTCGGAGTAGAAGACACCACAAGGCGCTGAGATGCCAAGATCCGGATGGCACCGAGGTGATGTGTAAGTTGCGGACCGATGTGCGAATGGGGCCAAAGGCAGCTCAACAATATTTTCTGAAGAGAATACACCACAAGGCGCTGAGATGCCAAGATCCGGATGGCACCGAGGTGATGTCTAAGTTGCGGACCGATGTGCGAATGGGGCCAAAGGTAGCGTAACAAGATTTTCTGTATGGAAGATACCACTAGGCGTTGAGATGCCAAGATTCGGATGGCACCGAGGTGATGTCTAGCAAGTTGTGCCACTGGTGTGGCCATCGTACAATGGTAAAAGTCGGCGTGGGGCGCCCTATTGGCCTGTGAGATGGTGTCAGTAGCGGACTGATGTGCGAATGGGGCCAAAGGCAGCGCAACAATATTTTCTGACTGACACCACAAGGCGCTGAGATGCCAAGATCCGGATGGCATCGAGGTGATGTCTAAGTTGCGGACTGATGTGCGAATGGGGCCAAAGGCAGCGTAACAATATTTTCTGTATGGAAGATACCACTAGGCGTTGAGATGCCAAGATTCGGATGGCACCGAGGTGATGTCTAGCAAGTTGGTGTGGTCATCCTACAATGCTGAAACTCGGCGTGGGTCACCCCATTAGCCTGTGAGATGGCGTCAGTAGCGGACCGATGTGCGAATAGGCCGAAGGCAGCACAACGCGCCAAGATCCGGATGTCACCGTGGTGGTTTCATAGTTGAGAGGCACTTCATCTGCAGTGGGGCGCCGAGATCCGGATGGCACCGAGGTGATGTCTAGCAAGTTGCTGTACTTGTGTGGTCATCCTACAATGCTGAAACTCGGCGTGGGTCGCCCCATTAGCCTGTGAGATGGCTGTTCTTTGGATTTGGGCCTGGTCCACTAAAATGGCCCTGGGACACCTTAGAACTCGGACGCTCGATTTTTTTTTCGTTTCCTGTACATGCAAAAAAAGGTAAATGCCCGGTATGTTACACGCTTCATCTGCCACGATGAACTCTCCAGAGGAACCGAAAAAAAATATAGTTGTGGTAACTATACCATGCATCGTCATATGGAGAGGTGGCACCAATTAATTATAGTGCTGCATAAAAGAGAGATTTGGAGGAGAACCCCTGACCTGCTAGTACATTCATTAAAGAAGTGGCACTGAGAGCTTCAGAGGCAAGGGAAACGGTCCCAAATATTTAGAAGAACTTTGGAAAGATTAAAATGACATGTTTAGATTGTGGTAAATTAATTTCATGTGGGCAGATGAGTGTTACTCTAATAAATACAGCATATGAACATCATCATAGTCGATGGTTGGTAGAGACATTTTGACTATATCCTGGACCTGCCCGTCCTCGCCCAAAATGGCGCCGGAATAAATGGGACTCGTAACTCCTTGTTGTGTACTGGTTGCACAACCTTGATATCACGAGATACGTATGCAGTTTTGAAGCACATGGCGGGCGGGGACGAGAATTGATTGAATATTTCGACATCCCTATTGATATTAAGTTCTGATGTGTTATTGATTACTGTACTGTTGAAAATTCGAATTAACGTCACCCATGGTACTTGCCCGCAAATGTATATCTAGATAATTTTATTGTAACTGGCCCTGTCGTATTTTAATTATAAAATGTACGTCCACCGATTCCGTAACTGTTAGACACCTTAGTTTTTGCAACCTAATGGCCCGCCCGTTACGTTCCTCTACAGTGTAAATGTCTATTCATCATATACGATTACAGTTTGCTCCGTGGCAGGCCCACGTGGTTATAGGCTCGTATTTGTATAATGAAATTTTCACAATAAAGGTTTTTAAAAGAAAACATGGTAGTAGTGTATACATTGGTAAAGTTTTTAATAATAGTCACTGTTTTAGAATCATTAAAAGGCAAGTGAAATAAAGCAGACCAATTACATGAAGGGTAAAAGGTATAATACGAAGGAACGCAGTAAAGATAAATGGTCAAGGGCTGTTGTGTTTTCTATTCCTGCAACATAAAGTGATCGATAAGAATCTCATATTCAGGCGTATCGGCGACTAAGACAGCAGGTCGACCCTCTTTTGCTCAACGGCTCCGTCATGGGACGAAGAAACGCTCTTTTTCTCGAAAAAAGAATATATTTTACTTGCAGGACAGTTGTAAAATTTCCGGGAAAGTACATTAGCCTGGAACATTATAACATATATTTAAGAGAAAATAATGTTCGGAAGTAATTAAAAGCGTAATTTTTAGGTGATATGACCAAGGCTTTCATCATTAGAATAAGAAAAGTAAAATGAACCAATGAAAAGTTTTATTAACAAGTCACATGACTTGTTATGCTTACGTTACGCGCTGCGCGTCCCGGATGACTTCCGGATGCGCTAACGCGGCGCGTCATATGACGCATTACGCGACAACGCAGGTCCAGAATATAGTCAAAATGTCTCCACCAACCAGCGGTCGAAACACAACCCCTTTCAGCAGGCTAAATAGTTCTGTTAAATGACAACAGAAGGGACAGGCAACAAGAACCATCAGTCAAAGAGGGGAGGGCTAGTTCTTCTCTACCGGGTTACATTGGGGCGCTACCGGAACTGATCGAATTGGTAGTCTACAGTGTTTCTGGATGTTTCAGACCGAAGCTGGGGTTAGCATGAGAGCAGCACCATTTCGTAGCTCCGTTGTGGCCATTCCGCAACCAATCATGGCAGCCGCTCTTTATCGTTATTTTGGGCGGGGTGGGTGGCGGAGCCGAGCTGTTTTGCAGCCATCATTGTGTGGAGTTCAGTTCATCTCACTAGTTTTGTATTTGTCATGAGGGGTTGTTCCTAATGTTTCTATTTTAGCGAGGTCAAAAAGAGATCCCATTAGTGGCCTACTGATTTTGCTCGATTCCTTTTCTTTTTTTTTACACGATTTTTCGTTATCTGCAAAGACTAAACAGAGTATTGCGACTCTGTGTTTGTTTGTAAATAGAGAATGAACCAAAGAGAACTAATTCTAAAACAGTAAATACTTGGATAACAATCAATCAAATGGAGAGAGAAGCAGGCACGACGGATTACAACGGGGGCAAAGGCCTGCGTTAACTACCTTTCACTATCTGCAAAGAGAGAGTACTCCTAATAGAAATGAGAGGGGGGGGGCACCATTCAAAGCAGATCAGTGTGCATAAACACGAAAATGTTTTCACTTACCACGTACTTGACATTCGACAGCTTATGATATTTGGTATTAAAAAACCATTGAAATTCACTGAAAAAACCATAGGTTATAGACCATATATAGTTAGGAATTAGCATTTACAAAACCTTGAAAATTCACTGAAAAAACCATAGGTTATAGACCATATATAGTTAGGAATTAGCATTTAAAAAACCTTATTTTACTCACACAAAACCATTGAAATTCCATATATAGTTAGTTGCACTAACTATATATTGCGCACCCGCAATCCACTGCTGATCATGTCACATATTACATCATTCATGACATGGTCAGTGACATCACTGATGACATCACTGATGACATCTCAAATGACATCACTGATGACATCACTGATGACATCTCATTTGACATCAATGACCACATCACTGATGATATCATTCATGTGACAATACAATGCATCTCCTCACATTTTAATATAACCTCTGTTTCACCCAGTGTTAAATACAGAGTATAATTTTTGAAACCATTGACACACCAATACTAGTTACTACATACGTACTCACTGATTCCTACGTCTACACACACATTCACTCATTCACCCATACAATCATTCATACATACAATCACTCATCTTTACAACACTATCATATGCACTCATACACCTATACAGACACTCACACTCTGCCACTCATCCATGGAGTTACTCACACACCTAGTCAGTCCTGTAAAGAATCAATCACACTTCCATTTTCTTGTCTATACAGTTAAACATAGAGCACCTTACATTTTCAAACATATAGTAACACATACTTACTTTCTTATACAATCATTGATACAAGTACACATTGATCTGCACAGAGTCACACACCTCCCAGCCAGCCACACACACACTCAGTCTCCCATACAAATACTTGGACAATCAATCAATAACCCATATAGTTAATCATATAGCTACTGATCAACACATGCAGTAGTTTACAGAACAACAGACATAATGATGCACAAATTAAGACAGTTTAGTCACTAACCCATGCACTCAGTGAGACACATTTAATCACTCACTCATACATTCAGTCATGCACCTACTAAATCCTTCGTCCAGACAGTTATACATTTACTCATTCTTCAATATCTAAAACATATTTAAACTTTACAGAAACACACAGTCACTGGATGATGTCATCAGTGATGTCATCAGTGATGTCATTTGAGATGTCATCAGTGATGTCATCAGTGATGTCACTGACCATGTCATGAATGATGTAATATGTGACATGATCAGCAGTGGATTGCGGGTGCGCAATATATAGTTAGTGCAACTAACTATATATGGAATTTCAATGGTTTTGTGTGAGTAAAATAAGGTTTTTTAAATGCTAATTCCTAACTATATATGGTCTATAACCTATGGTTTTTTCAGTGAATTTTCAAGGTTTTGTAAATGCTAATTCCTAACTATATATGGTCTATAACCTATGGTTTTTTCAGTGAATATATATATATATATATATATATTACCTACTGGCGGTCGCCAGTAGGTATATATAGTTAGGATTTTTTCTCTATGGGATTTTTGAAAATTCTATGTCTAATAACTTTGGCGTTTGTGGACGGAATTGGCTGAAATTTTCAGGAAAATGCCACATTTTGTTTCTGAGCAGCCCTTGAAAATTTGGGGGGGGTTCGTCAAGGGGGGGCCGAGAAAAAAGGGGGGTCCCAAAACGTGTTTTTAACATTGAGTTTTCCATAGGGCGGTTGGCCTCACTTTTAGCCCGCACGGCTGAATGGATTTGCACGAAACTTGGCAAAATTGTAGGGACTGGTAGCCCGATGTGCCTTTGCTAGGTCTCAATATATGTGCTTCAGTGCATTTTGAGAAATTAACGTTCAGAAACAAGATATATATCTGTAACAGCGCTCCGCTTCGCGGAGATAAAATTATATGTGTATTACCTAGCTGTTGCTAACACCAGTTAGCGACGGCTAGTAGAAGATAGCGACCATCTTGGGCCCCACTTTGCATGTGAGTGATATTTATCACTAATGACATGCAAAGTGGGCATGCCAAGATGTTAGCGACTGGAAACAGTCGCTAACATCGCTATCTCCTATTATCAACTTTTGGAAATATTCGAGATAAGGGCGAATATCTCCAAAAGCTACCACCTGCCCTGAGCAGTTCTTAGCCATGTTATCCAATGGGAGGTGGATAACATGGCTAAGAGCATTAGCTCGGTAATGCATGAATATCGCTGAGTTTTCAGCGATATTAATGCATTGCGGTCGTTTTTTATCGTATTTCCGATAAACCTTGATAATAGCAAGGTTTATCTGCGATAATTTCTGATGGTAAAAAAATCGTTGCTAAGCATCGTTAGGGATAAATATCGCTTAACTTTGGTAATATGCCCCAACGTCTGTTAACGTTCGATTCGAAGGAAATCAGGAAGTGTTGAAAAACATTGTCTGCGCCATCTTGTCTTTTTTCAAATGCCACACTTTTGTCGTGCACGGCAGCCATTTTAGATGCCTTGACCAGACCCACTCTGTGCACGCTGTCGATCCTTAGCATGGCTCCCCACCCTCGCAAGCATCTCCCCCAGGCAGTGGTCACCCCCGCTCTCTGTCTTATGCATGGGTAATAAACCTCCCCCATCTGCGCTGCTGTTCCCTGAGAATCACACCCTGTGCCCGCCCGACACCTCCCTTTCGCCCTATTCACTACCGCACCCTCTGACACTCCTTTTCCTCTGTGTCCGATTGTCCAGGCTGGTCCTAGGGTATCAGCTAGCCCTGCAGATGTAGTTTATGGCCACAGCTGTAAAGAATCACCCCTCTTCAAAGGAGTTATAGTAGATCAAGGCCCACACTCGATGAGATCCGTCACAGCAGAAGCGTTGCTATTATCTGAAAACCATCCTGTATTGTGATTGGGGAGGGGACCGAGCCTGAAGCGGAAGATTCCAGGGATGACTGTTTGTACATCAAAGTTTTTACAATTATGTGTCACATTAAAAATATATAGCACTCCGACAAAGTAGTAAGATTATAAAACTTTAATAATTTATAAATATATACAAGAAAACAAAAATAGTAATAACATATAAACATTTTTAGGGAAAAACAACGAAGTAGCGGTCGGCTGTGCGAATAGTCCCAACGCAGCACAACGTCCAGATTTCCGGCGTGGGGCGTCGCGGGGGGTGGGTCATCAGTAGCAAACTGTTGTGCGAATAGTTCCAAGGCAGCAGAACGCGCCGAAATCTAGATGACACGAAAGTGATGTCTAGTAAGTTGCCACCCAGCAAATAACGGCATGGGGCGTCGCGGGGGGTGGGTCATCAGTAGCAAACTGTTGCGCGAATAGTTCCAAGGCAGCAGAACGATGGCACCAAGGTGATGTCCAGTAAGTTGCCGCACTGGTTTTGGTATCCTACAATGCTGCTCCGAATAACGGCGTGGAGCGCCCCGGGGGAGGCGGCGTGAACGGGCCTCTCCAGGTGGAGTGTCATCTGTTGTAGTGGGGCGCCCCTTTACCGTTTCAGTTGCCATTCCGTCCGTTTTTGGTCCACTGTGTCAAAAGCCGCAATTCAGCTGAGTTGCGCCCACTCTTGCGGTGCAGCGATAGGCGGCTGTCACAGGAGTCTCAAAATGGCGGCAGGCTGTTTCCTTTTTGGGCCTGGTCCACTGAAATGGCCCTGGGACACCTTGGAAATCGGACGCTTGTCTGCTAGGTCTTGGACCCCATTCTCGAAAGCGTCCCCTCCGCCTTGAGAATTCATCAAAAGTTTTGGGGGCTCCGACTCCTGCAGGCTTCTGGTGGGGAGCGGCTGCCATGATTGCTCGCGGAATGACCACGACGGAGCCACGAGATGGTGGTGCTTTCATGCTGACGCCAGCTTCAGTCTGAAACATCCAGAAACAAGGTGGGGCTTTCATCGTTTGGGAAAAAAAAAAGTTTTCATCCTATGAAAAGTGTTGTTTTTAGGTCACATGATCATGCCTTCCATCATTAGGAAACCAAAAGTAAAATGAACCAATGAAAAGTTTTATAAACAAGTCACATGACCTGTTATGCGGCATAGGGTGTAAAATGCGGAGAAAATACGTTGGCACGTGAGGCGGCGTCAGTAGCGGACCGATGTGCGAATAGGCCGAAGGCAACACAACGCGCCAAGATCCGGATGGCACCGAGGTGGTGTCCAGCAAGTTGCAGCACTGGTGTGGCCATCCTACAATGCTGAAAGTCGGCGTGGGGCGCCCCGTTGGCCTGTGAGTTTGCGTCAGTAGCGGACCGATGTGCGAATAGGCCGAAGGCAGCACAACGCGCCAAGATCCGGATGGCACCGAGGTGGTGTCTAGTAAGTTGCCGCACTGGTGTGGCCATCCAACAATGCTGAAAGTCGGCGTGGGGCGCCCCGTTGGCCTGTGAGTTTGCGTCAGTAGCGGACCGATGTGCGAATAGGCCGAAGGCAGCACAACGCGCCAAGATCCGGATGGCACCGAGGTGGTGTCTAGTAAGTTGCCGCACTGGTGTGGCCATCCTACAATGCTGAAAGTCGGCGTGGGGCGCCCCGTTGGCCTGTGAGATGGCGTCAGTAGCGGACCGATGTGCGAATGGGGCCAAAGGCAGCGCAACAATATTTTCTGATTTGAAGACACCACAAGGCGCTGAGATGCCAAGATCCGGATGGCACCGAGGTGGTGTCTAGCAAGTTGTGGCACTGGTGTGGCCATCGTACAATGGTAAAAGTCGGCGTGGGGCGCCCTGTTGGCCTGTGAGATGGTGTCAGTAGCGGACTGATGTGTGAATGGGGCCAAAGGCAGCGCAACAATATTTTCTACTATATTTTCGGAGTAGAAGACACCACAAGGCGCTGAGATGCCAAGATCCGGATGGCACCGAGGTGATGTGTAAGTTGCGGACCGATGTGCGAATGGGGCCAAAGGCAGCTCAACAATATTTTCTGAAGAGAATACACCACAAGGCGCTGAGATGCCAAGATCCGGATGGCACCGAGGTGATGTCTAAGTTGCGGACCGATGTGCGAATGGGGCCAAAGGTAGCGTAACAAGATTTTCTGTATGGAAGATACCACTAGGCGTTGAGATGCCAAGATTCGGATGGCACCGAGGTGATGTCTAGCAAGTTGTGCCACTGGTGTGGCCATCGTACAATGGTAAAAGTCGGCGTGGGGCGCCCTATTGGCCTGTGAGATGGTGTCAGTAGCGGACTGATGTGCGAATGGGGCCAAAGGCAGCGCAACAATATTTTCTGACTGACACCACAAGGCGCTGAGATGCCAAGATCCGGATGGCATCGAGGTGATGTCTAAGTTGCGGACTGATGTGCGAATGGGGCCAAAGGCAGCGTAACAATATTTTCTGTATGGAAGATACCACTAGGCGTTGAGATGCCAAGATTCGGATGGCACCGAGGTGATGTCTAGCAAGTTGGTGTGGTCATCCTACAATGCTGAAACTCGGCGTGGGTCACCCCATTAGCCTGTGAGATGGCGTCAGTAGCGGACCGATGTGCGAATAGGCCGAAGGCAGCACAACGCCCCAAGATCCGGATGTCACCGTGGTGGTTTCATAGTTGAGAGGCACTTCATCTGCAGTGGGGCGCCGAGATCCGGATGGCACCGAGGTGATGTCTAGCAAGTTGCTGTACTTGTGTGGTCATCCTACAATGCTGAAACTCGGCGTGGGTCGCCCCATTAGCCTGTGAGATGGCTGTTCTTTGGATTTGGGCCTGGTCCACTAAAATGGCCCTGGGACACCTTAGAACTCGGACGCTCGATTTTTTTTTCCTTTCCTGTACATGCAAAAAAAGGTAAATGCCCGGTATGTTACACGCTTCATCTGCCACGATGAACTCTCCAGAGGAACCGAAAAAAAATATAGTTGTGGTAACTATACCATGCATCGTCATATGGAGAGGTGGCACCAATTAATTATAGTGCTGCATAAAAGAGAGATTTGGAGGAGAACCCCTGACCTGCTAGTACATTCATTAAAGAAGTGGCACTGAGAGCTTCAGAGGCAAGGGAAACGGTCCCAAATATTTAGAAGAACTTTGGAAAGATTAAAATGACATGTTTAGATTGTGGTAAATTAATTTCATGTGGGCAGATGAGTGTTACTCTAATAAATACAGCATATGAACATCATCATAGTCGATGGTTGGTAGAGACATTTTGACTATATCCTGGACCTGCCCGTCCTCGCCCAAAATGGCGCCGGAATAAATGGGACTCGTAACTCCTTGTTGTGTACTGGTTGCACAACCTTGATATCACGAGATACGTATGCAGTTTTGAAGCACATGGCGGGCGGGGACGAGAATTGATTGAATATTTCGACATCCCTATTGATATTAAGTTCTGATGTGTTATTGATTACTGTACTGTTGAAAATTCGAATTAACGTCACCCATGGTACTTGCCCGCAAATGTATATCTAGATAATTTTATTGTAACTGGCCCTGTCGTATTTTAATTATAAAATGTACGTCCACCGATTCCGTAACTGTTAGACACCTTAGTTTTTGCAACCTAATGGCCCGCCCGTTACGTTCCTCTACAGTGTAAATGTCTATTCATCATATACGATTACAGTTTGCTCCGTGGCAGGCCCACGTGGTTATAGGCTCGTATTTGTATAATGAAATTTTCACAATAAAGGTTTTTAAAAGAAAACATGGTAGTAGTGTATACATTGGTAAAGTTTTTAATAATAGTCACTGTTTTAGAATCATTAAAAGGCAAGTGAAATAAAGCAGACCAATTACATGAAGGGTAAAAGGTATAATACGAAGGAACGCAGTAAAGATAAATGGTCAAGGGCTGTTGTGTTTTCTATTCCTGCAACATAAAGTGATCGATAAGAATCTCATATTCAGGCGTATCGGCGACTAAGACAGCAGGTCGACCCTCTTTTGCTCAACGGCTCCGTCATGGGACGAAGAAACGCTCTTTTTCTCGAAAAAAGAATATATTTTACTTGCAGGACAGTTGTAAAATTTCCGGGAAAGTACATTAGCCTGGAACATTATAACATATATTTAAGAGAAAATAATGTTCGGAAGTAATTAAAAGCGTAATTTTTAGGTGATATGACCAAGGCTTTCATCATTAGAATAAGAAAAGTAAAATGAACCAATGAAAAGTTTTATTAACAAGTCACATGACTTGTTATGCTTACGTTACGCGCTGCGCGCCCCGGATGACTTCCGGATGCGCTAACGCGGCGCGTCATATGACGCATTACGCGACAACGCAGGTCCAGAATATAGTCAAAATGTCTCCACCAACCAGCGGTCGAAACACAACCCCTTTCAGCAGGCTAAATAGTTCTGTTAAATGACAACAGAAGGGACAGGCAACAAGAACCATCAGTCAAAGAGGGGAGGGCTAGTTCTTCTCTACCGGGTTACATTGGGGCGCTACCGGAACTGATCGAATTGGTAGTCTACAGTGTTTCTGGATGTTTCAGACCGAAGCTGGGGTTAGCATGAGAGCAGCACCATTTCGTAGCTCCGTTGTGGCCATTCCGCAACCAATCATGGCAGCCGCTCTTTATCGTTATTTTGGGCGGGGTGGGTGGCGGAGCCGAGCTGTTTTGCAGCCATCATTGTGTGGAGTTCAGTTCATCTCACTAGTTTTGTATTTGTCATGAGGGGTTGTTCCTAATGTTTCTATTTTAGCGAGGTCAAAAAGAGATCCCATTAGTGGCCTACTGATTTTGCTCGATTCCTTTTCTTTTTTTTTACACGATTTTTCGTTATCTGCAAAGACTAAACAGAGTATTGCGACTCTGTGTTTGTTTGTAAATAGAGAATGAACCAAAGAGAACTAATTCTAAAACAGTAAATACTTGGATAACAATCAATCAAATGGAGAGAGAAGCAGGCACGACGGATTACAACGGGGGCAAAGGCCTGCGTTAACTACCTTTCACTATCTGCAAAGAGAGAGTACTCCTAATAGAAATGAGGGGGGGGGGCACCATTCAAAGCAGATCAGTGTGCATAAACACGAAAATGTTTTCACTTACCACGTACTTGACATTCGACAGCTTATGATATTTGCTATTAAAAAACCATTGAAATTCACTGAAAAAACCATAGGTTATAGACCATATATAGTTAGGAATTAGCATTTACAAAACCTTGAAAATTCACTGAAAAAACCATAGGTTATAGACCATATATAGTTAGGAATTAGCATTTAAAAAACCTTATTTTACTCACACAAAACCATTGAAATTCCATATATAGTTAGTTGCACTAACTATATATTGCGCACCCGCAATCCACTGCTGATCATGTCACATATTACATCATTCATGACATGGTCAGTGACATCACTGATGACATCACTGATGACATCTCAAATGACATCACTGATGACATCACTGATGACATCTCATTTGACATCAATGACCACATCACTGATGATATCATTCATGTGACAATACAATGCATCTCCTCACATTTTAATATAACCTCTGTTTCACCCAGTGTTAAATACAGAGTATAATTTTTGAAACCATTGACACACCAATACTAGTTACTACATACGTACTCACTGATTCCTACGTCTACACACACATTCACTCATTCACCCATACAATCATTCATACATACAATCACTCATCTTTACAACACTATCATATGCACTCATACACCTATACAGACACTCACACTCTGCCACTCATCCATGGAGTTACTCACACACCTAGTCAGTCCTGTAAAGAATCAATCACACTTCCATTTTCTTGTCTATACAGTTAAACATAGAGCACCTTACATTTTCAAACATATAGTAACACATACTTACTTTCTTATACAATCATTGATACAAGTACACATTGATCTGCACAGAGTCACACACCTCCCAGCCAGCCACACACACACTCAGTCTCCCATACAAATACTTGGACAATCAATCAATAACCCATATAGTTAATCATATAGCTACTGATCAACACATGCAGTAGTTTACAGAACAACAGACATAATGATGCACAAATTAAGACAGTTTAGTCACTAACCCATGCACTCAGTGAGACACATTTAATCACTCACTCATACATTCAGTCATGCACCTACTAAATCCTTCGTCCAGACAGTTATACATTTACTCATTCTTCAATATCTAAAACATATTTAAATTTTACAGAAACACACAGTCACTGGATGATGTCATCAGTGATGTCATCAGTGATGTCATTTGAGATGTCATCAGTGATGTCATCAGTGATGTCACTGACCATGTCATGAATGATGTAATATGTGACATGATCAGCAGTGGATTGCGGGTGCGCAATATATAGTTAGTGCAACTAACTATATATGGAATTTCAATGGTTTTGTGTGAGTAAAATAAGGTTTTTTAAATGCTAATTCCTAACTATATATGGTCTATAACCTATGGTTTTTTCAGTGAATTTTCAAGGTTTTGTAAATGCTAATTCCTAACTATATATGGTCTATAACCTATGGTTTTTTCAGTGAATATATATATATATATATATATATTACCTACTGGCGGTCGCCAGTAGGTATATATAGTTAGGATTTTTTCTCTATGGGATTTTTGAAAATTCTATGTCTAATAACTTTGGCGTTTGTGGACGGAATTGGCTGAAATTTTCAGGAAAATGCCACATTTTGTTTCTGAGCAGCCCTTGAAAATTTGGGGGGGGTTCGTCAAGGGGGGGCCGAGAAAAAAGGGGGTCCCAAAACGTGTTTTTAACATTGAGTTTTCCATAGGGCGGTTGGCCTCACTTTTAGCCCGAACGGCTGAATGGATTTGCACGAAACTTGGCAAAATTGTAGGGACTGGTAGCCCGATGTGCCTTTTGTAGGTCTCAATATATGTGCTACAGTGGATTTTGAGAAATTAACGTTTAAAAAAAGATATATATCTGTAACAGCGGACCGGGCAGCGCTCCAGGACGCGTACTTTTCGCGCAACGGAGCTTTGTGAAGCGAAGCTGATTGGTTCTCCGGCGTCTGTAAACATTCCAAACAGTCCGTAGCGGCCGCCATCTTGTCTCTCGGTAGGATCGAGAGAGAAGAGGAGGCCAAAGCGAAGGGGCAAATGACCATAAGGGGGCATAGTAGATCCTCGCTGACCCCCTAGGTTTGATGTGGAGGTTTTAAAAGGGCCCCGCGGGGCAAAAAAAAAAATAATAATCATAATCGAACGGCTGAATGGATTTGCACGAAACTTGGTAAAATATTAGGGACTGGTAGCCTGATGTGCCTTTGCTAGGTCTCAATATATGTGCTCCAGTGGATTTTGAGAAATTAACGTTCAAAAAAAGATATATATCTGTAATAGCGCTCCGCTTCGTGTACTTTTCGCGTTACGGAGGTTTGCGAAGCTGATTGGTTCTTCGGCGTCTGTAAACATTCCAAACAGTCCGTAGCGGCCGCCATCTTGTCTCTCGGTAGGATCGAGAGACAAGAGGAGGCCAAAGCGAAGGGGCAAATGACCATAAGGGGGCATAGTAGATCGTCCCTGACCCCCTAGGTTTGATGTGGAGGCTTTGAAAGGGTCTCGCAGGGCAAAAAAAAAATATACCGTTTTTTTTGTTTTTTTGCGTGGAGTGCGCCCGGTTCGCGAACCGGGAAGCGTTCTGGGGAGCGTACTTTCTTGAAAATTAGTGAAAAAAGTTAGAGTAAAATAATAATTGTGAGTGATCAGATGTAGGGTAGCTCTGAGAAGAGCTTTTGGGTTTATGGTACATTTAGGTACTTATAAGTAGGTACCAATGCACAGTCTTAAATTCAGAGTGAAAATTCTGTTGCCCTCATCTGAGAAGTGAACTCCATCTCCTCTGTAGATATCTTGCATGTAGTAACGCAAGTTATTGTTGTACAGGGAGCCCATTCCATGGTCTCTCATGTAAGCTGAAACACATTTGTTTACATGCTTCCTCGATTTCTCAATTTGTGGACAAAATTGGTTCGACCACCTCCATTTTTGTCTTTGGCATATATTTGAATATACCAAGGCAGTCTGAGGAAAAAGTGCCATCAATTGCTCAAAGGTGTCCTTTAAAAGCATTTCCAGACCTACCCCAGTCAAAGTGCCCAAATCATTACCTCCACAGTGCACAATTAACAGGTCAGGTTTTGGCAAATGCATAAAGGTTTTCACCAATGGTATCAATTGGTGACATTTTAATCCTCTGTGGCCAAACCACTTAATTTCCACATCTTGTAAATTGAGGTTAGGTAAATTCCTGTTTTCAGCGTACCTTTGAGCCCAATAGATATAACTATGTCCAACAATCCAGACAGAAAACATGGCGAGAGAAGGTTCTGCTGCAGTCAGATGAAGTGTGGCAATGAAATGGCAGTTGAAAAAATGAGAGTGTAAAATGAAAAAAACTGAGGAGTTTCTGCGTTAATGAAGCAGTAAGAGTGATTGGTGGATTTTGATTGCTGAAAACAGAAAGTTAGTGTGCATGGATGAGTTCGTTGAAAGATGTATTTTGAGTGGCGAAGAAAAAATCATTAAATGAAAGAATGCTCTGGATATGCAGGTGCACTGAGAGTTCAGAGTTCAATTGCAACATTGTTGTGTGAACTTGGAAACACCAGAGGTTTTGCAAGAGGTGGTTGCTATGCAGAAAAAGCAGAGAGGGGGCAGGGTTTTGCTTTGAAAAAAAGTGAGGGAAGAGTTTTGATTGGTGTGACATGAGAGATATGTGTGAGGAATTACAGCATGTCTGTGCTTTTGATAGCTGCAGACTCTGGAGTGCATACCTTTTGCTCTGCTGAAGACAAATTGGTGTGTTTCTGAGACTGTTTTGAAACTCAAAGTATGAATATATAAAAAAAAAGAAAATCGTTTTTGAGGTAAAGGAATGTTTTCAAAATGTATGTGCGCCATATGCCCCCAAATTTCTTTTTCGGGGGTGCAGCAGGGTGTTCTTGAGACACCCCTGCACCCTCGGAAAAATTCGTAATTTGCGATGAGGTAATTGCTAATCGCAAATTGCACCTTCATTCCTATGGGCCTCCTGCTGCATGGAAATGAATGGGTAATTTGTAATTAGCAAATAGGTCATCGCAAACTAGGAATGGTAAAGAATCGCTATTTATTCCTTAAAGTTCGCTATTTAGGAAATGCAAAAAACTTTGATGATACATATGGCGGTTCATCTCTAACAAGATAAGAAGCATAGGGATGGATTTATGATGACTGGCGCATCACCAGGGATGTGTTAGTCATTCTGTGCCGCTGTTCCGTCACCTATGGTGTGCTGCATTTACAATGCGGCGCATCATGGGGCAAAAACAGCACAGATGCGTGACGTATCTGTGCCGTAAAGGTGGCGCATTGCTGGAGTTGTATCGCAAGTGTGATGAAGCTCCAGCAAGGCTCAGGGGTGCCCCTGTCGCAGGGTTTCTGTTCTCACACAGAACTGTGGACAGAGGATTGGAACCTCGGCGAATTAAAGTGTCCCAGAACTCACCTTGGTAATCAAAACCCCTTAGCAAGCTATGTACAGTGTCACATTGGATATAACAAACTCTCAATGTTTAGACAATCCAGAATATGAACTTATAGTACCTCAGGATACGTGGAACTCATGAACAGTCGGTCGTTATATATTTCTTAGAAACCAGAACATGGAGTTAAGAAGAACACATGTGTATTTGAAATGTTTATTTACTAATGCCGTCTTCTCAGGCGTAGTATGTTAGATAATACAAGTACACATATTATCAGTAGCAAAATTACCAGCATAGTTACTAGTACATAAAAAGCGAATGGTGACAGTATGTTAACATGCTGTAAATGAATAAGAGTTAGCAACACTTATAAGCAGCCGCGGGCCGTGGAGGGAGTTACGGTGGGGCAGGGAGGCGGGGAGGGGGAGGGGCAGGGTGGAGAGGGCTCCACCCTGCCCCTCCCCCTCCCCGCCTCCCTGCCCCACCGTAACTCCCTCCACGGCCCGCGGCTGCTTATATCTCACCCTCCCTAATACACATATTATATTATTTGCTAAGAAGGTCTCTTTGTGTTGGTTTAGGGCGTGCCCATACTTTAGTGTCTTAGATTTGAAGGAATCACATCAGCATACACCAGCTCTCTCTTCATGTGAACCGCATCAACTGTTGTGTATGTGTGTTCGGCAAAGCAATATAAAACCCGCCTCATGCCCAGAATTGGCAGAAGTTGCACTTATGTTATGAGTATGAAGTCGTGGAGATCAGACCTCATAACAATTCTGTATCGTGTTGTTCTTGAAACTTCAGCACTCGCTGTACAGATATAGTTTAACAAGCAAAGCAGATAGTAGAGCAAGAACATATTATTCTCATGTAAACCACGATGAACTACTAGGTTGAAAGCTAAAGCAACAACTAAGTGTCGTGTGCAGAAGTTGCAAAAAAGGAAAAATGACGTTTAAACCGGTAATGAGCCCATGCTAACTTAACACGGTGTAAAGATATCCAGGACCTAGATGACACCTCCCCATGATCCGGAAACGAACTGAATAAGATAATAGAAGTGCCATCTCATGAGAGCAGATTGCAAGTTTATATGTGGACGGTCCGCAAGGTAAAGCATTAAAAACTAGGAAAATTTAATGCTAAAGAAAAATAAAACAGCCAAGTACTTTATCGAGTCTTAAGCCAATAGGCAAGCTAAATAATAAAAACTTGACAAATAAGTCAATGAATTGTCAATGAAATGCTAGTACTCAGCATATCAAACATGAAAAAGGTCTATGACATAACTGTGTATGCAAAATAAGCTGCAACAGCCTCCAATAGGAAGTCACCGTCTTCATCCGAAAAGAGTTCAGCCATCCAATTTAAAAGCGGAAAAGAACATACGTGCTCTCCCAGCACCGGATCCTC
This sequence comes from Lissotriton helveticus, assembly GCF_964261635.1. Taxonomy (NCBI): domain Eukaryota; kingdom Metazoa; phylum Chordata; class Amphibia; order Caudata; family Salamandridae; genus Lissotriton; species Lissotriton helveticus. The sequence continues at coordinate 1,961,519,949 of NC_136068.1, read as the reverse complement.
TATCACCATCAGAGGACAGCTCGGTGGGTTTTCAAGAAAGCTCTGTTCCAAGAAAGACTGTGTTGCCGCCAGTAAATTCCAGGGACCAATTAGTCCATGCATCAATGCCACAGCCATAATCCTTTCGCCAGGACAAACCAACTCGTGAGTAATGATAGGAGTCATCAGCTGATTAAAGTCGACGTCAGGAGAAACCGGTCCGCAGAGACACAAATCAATGGCCCAATCGAAATCACAGGTCAGGCAGTGAAATACAGGCTGGACACAGGTGAAGTAGGAGAATTGAAAAGATAATCCATATGCCGTGCTTAATATCGCCAACGGCATTGTGCCATAATATTCTAGCATGCGATTGCGGAACAGTGTCAGCAGCTGCAGGGCGGGAGCTTGCACAGGAGGGACATCCATATTTAAAAATGTAAAAAAGCACAAGAGCGTCCGCTGGTAATGCAAGTAAAAATGGGAATCCACGAAGCAGAGTGGAAAAAATAGAATGAAAGAAAGCAGGGATGACTCCAAAGATTTTCTCAAATGAAGTCACAAGACCACTGGTAACAACTTTAAAAAAGTGCGCCAGGGCCTTTGTGGAGGACGCGTTAAAGATAGTCCGAACCATCTTGCTGAAATGGAAAGGCAAATCTGTATTGAAAAGGGTCTGCACCTCTGTACGGGTGTTCGCTATGTGAAGCACGAAAGTTTCATGGGCCGAACTCAAGGCCACCTCTCTCTGAGACAAAAGAGCTCTTATTCTTGCCATGCCGTTGAAATCTGCTCCCAAGGTTGGTATTTGTGGCGAGATTGAAAACTCCCTATGTTCATGTGTGGGAGGAAATAGAACATTTCTGCAGCAAATAACCCGTTCACTTACTGTTACGATAAAAGGAATACTTTTAATTAACCCAGAACAATCTTCATTATTGAGCATCAAATAACTACCATTTTCCAACAACTTGAACGTGGGGATGATAGCAGGAACTGGCGTGCCTTGCAACACGCAAGCCATATTTGGTCGGTGTTTGTTGCATGAACCGTGTAACTGTATGTGCCTACACATTAGTGAATGATGTGGCGTCTCAGTGCATTCCTCTCCATTCAGATAAACTTCTTGATCATCTTTGAAACATCTGTATGTGTATGGAAGCGACCAGACCTCATGAAGAAAAGCACTACCTAAAGGTTCATAACGACCTATTGGTATATATTTCATACAATTTGAAAACTTATATAAAGCAAAAGGCAGCGTTATTAAACCGTGGATAAGGCACGTTGCCAAAAAACCCGCAATCCTCTGCTGATGATGTCACTGAGCATGTCATGAATGATGTAATATGTGACATCATCAGCAGTGTATTACGGGTAATAGTATCTCTAGTTTACTCCCTTATAGCTGTCTTTCTTTTAACATAAGTGTCTGTTTCCTTCCCTTATACTTACTGTTCTTTTTTAAAAAAAAAATTTTTGGTTCACTTCCGGTTCGCGTACCGGCGAGCGAACTGGGAAGCGAACTACGAGAAATAGAGGTTGGCACAGTTCCAAATATTGTACCAATTTTTTAATAACGGGGAGGTAGTTCTGAAAAGAACTTTTTTTTTATTGTTTTTGTTGTTTTATATTTTTTTTATTATTTTTCTGAACATTTTTTTACTTTTTTTGAATTTTTCGGAACAGTTTTATATTTTTTTGGGTTTTTCTTGGAGGGGGCAATGAAAACGATTCATTGTAAAGGGCTCAACAGGAGCAACAAAACAAAAAAAAAGTATTTATTATTTTGGGCGTTTCGTACAAACTTGCATATGATAGTCAATAGCTCTGTTGATCAGAGTGATGCTTCTTTCTCCGTAGCAAATGAATCCATCGCAATGTACGCAGACGTGTTTTACTTCACCAAATCTCATTTGTATATTTCGCACTATCTCCCTGCCCTCTGGTCCCGTTACTTCCGGTACAACAGATCTTCTGGCCATAATAGGGAGATTATCTAGGTCGTTCCGAAACTGTGCAGCACTGTAGTTGTTAGGATGCCACCTAGTCATATGGCGATGCATTGTGTAGTTTCCGAAACTGTATTTTTTCTCAGTCCCTCTGGACAGTCTATCTTGACATATAAGGCAAGTTACGTATCTTGCATTTACTTTTTTCTGACCTTTGGGAATTTTAAAAAATTGCCAAATGAAGTTTTCTTTCCGGTGAGACGTCCTGGGCTCCTCAGGCAAAAACTGCCTCTCTTCGTGCTCGTCGTCCTGTTCCTCTTCTTCCTCTTCTTGTTGAATTATAACTTGAGCAGGTGGTCCACTCTTCCTTGGATGTGGTGGAGGTGGTGGGGAAGCACCAGCTGAAGCTACTAAAGAAGCCATTGCTCACTGGTAACAAAGGGTCTTTCTCTCACAAAGATGAAAGTCAGAGTGAGGAAAGAAGGAGGGATTTTCATCATTTGGGAAAAACAAGAGTTCTCAACCAATGAAAAGTGTTCATTTTATATTATATGACCTAGTCTTACATCATTAGGAAACCAAAAGTGAAATGAACCAATGAAAAGTGTTATTACCAAGTCACATGACCTGCTGTGTTTACGTTAAGCGCTTTGCAGGGCCTCCCGGTTTGCTTCCAGAAACCTGCGCTTTGCCACTCGCTTCGCGTACCAGTTCGCTAACGTAGCACGTCATATGACATATCACGCGACAACGTGAAATGTCATGCGGACGGGAGGCGTCACGATGTTGTTTTCTAACGCGGCAGTTGCGGTAAAGAAACGTTTACCGGCTCGCGGTCTATTTCGCGGCATCAAGGTCAGCTAACGGGAAGCTTCCCGATTCGCAAAGCGGGAACGAAGAAAAAAAAATACTTAAAAAAACAAATTATTCATAAACATATAAAATATATTTTTGGATTTAAAGAAGAATACATTTTACAGCTACAGATATTAGCTGTTAAAAAACCAATGAAATTCACTGAAAAAACCATAGGTTACAGACCATATATAGTTAGGAATTAGCATTTACAAAACCTTGAAAATTCACTGAAAAAACCATAGGTTATAGACCATATATAGTTAGGAATTAGCATTTACAAAACCTTATTTTACTCACACAAAACCATTGAAATTCCATATATAGTTAGTTGCACTAACTATATATCGCGCACCCGCAATCCACTGCTGATGATGTCACATATTACATCATTCATGACATGGTCAGTGACATCACTGATGACATTACTGATGACATCTCAAATGACATCACTGATGACATCTCATTTGACATCAATGACCACATCACTGATGATATCATTCATGTGACAATACAATGCATCTCCTCACATTTTAATATAACCTCTGTTTCACCCAGTGTTAAATACAGAGTATAATTTTTGAAACCATTGACACACCAATACTAGTTACTACATACGCACTCACTGATTCCTATGTCTACACACACATTCACTCATTCACCCATACAATCATTCATACATACAATCACTCATCTTTACAACACTATCATATGCACTCATACACCTATACAGACACTCACAGTCTCCACTCATCCATGGAGTTACTCACACACCTAGTCATTCCTGTAAAGAATGAATGACACTTCCATTTTCTTGTCTATACAGTTAAACATAGAGCACCTTACATTTTCAAACATATACTAACACATACTTACCTTCTTATACAATCATTGATACAAGTACACATTGATCTGCACAGAGTCACACACCTCCCAGCCAGCCACACACACACTCAGTCTCCCATACAAATACTTGGACAATCAATCAGTAACCCATATAGTTAATCATATAGCTACTGATCAACACATGCAGCAGTTTACAGAACAACAGACATAATGATGCACAAATTAAGACAGTTTAGTCACTAACCCATGCACTCAGTGAGACACATTTAATCACTCACTCATACATTCAGTCATGCACCTACTAAATCCTTTGTCCAGACACTTATACTTCCACTCATTCTTCAATATGTAAGACACATTTTAACTTTACAGAAACATACAGTCACTGTATGTTGTCATCAGTGATGTCATCAGTGATGTCATCAGTGATGTCATTTGAGATGTCATCAGTGATGTCATCAGTGATGTCACTGACCATGTCATGAATGATGTAATATGTGACATCATCAGCAGTGGATTGCGGGTGCGCGATATATAGTTAGTGCAACTAACTATATATGGAATTTCAATGGTTTTGTGTGAGTAAAATAAGGTTTTGTAAATGCTAATTCCTAACTATATATGGTCTATAACCTATGTTTTTTTCAGTGAATTTTCAAGGTTTTGTAAATGCTAATTCCTAACTATATATGGTCTATAACCTATGGTTTTTTCAGTGAATTATAGATATATATATATATATATATATATATATATATATATATATATATCTAAAAGCTCCAAGGTCCCCCTCTCATTCCAGAAAGAGAGTTAAAGCACTCCAGGTTTAGGCAAAGTGTCTTTATTCAGCACACAACACAGATGACAGACGCGTTTCGAACCTTTAGTCCTTCTTCAGTGTCACCGACCTAAGGTCTATGACGCTTACTTGTACCATGTGCTACAGAAACAAAAAGCGGACTTAGCGAAAATTATATCGATGTGAATTCAAACGCAAATGTGGGGTGATTGTGGCGGCCATATTTACATAGGAGAAAACAAGATATACTAGCAACATATATACAGATAATAGACGATAATTCCATCATGATTGTATTCAAATATACCAAATATTGATTTATAGTTTCCTAGTACTCGTTTTTCTATTTATGTACCCATAGTGTTGATGCCACTGCCAGAAAACATAAGATATTGCCGTGTATCAGCATAAGTCTGGCGTATCTACCCCGTGACCAAAGATCACAATTCTATTAAATGGCAGCACGCTGTGTGGACAACATCGAGACAAGACAAAACAAAACAAAACAAAATCTAGCCGTGGATCGGCATGGCTCCCATAGCATTCAACTTATACTCAATTAAAAAATACCCAGAAAAGTTAGCAAGGCATGATATTTACAACAATTACAGGAAATGATCTCAGGTTTGCAAGAACCACAATAAGTTCAACATTATCTTAGGTCATCCAATTTAGTTGACCAGATTGTCCTATTCTTGTTTAGATACAACTTAAATGTCTACGAACTGGTTCGCAAAAAAGAAAAAAATTTCTCTATATGTTTTCTGAGAACAGAATGGTAGGGGAGAAAGAGAATTGTCACAGGTAATCGGAGAACAAAGGACGGGAGGGAGGAAAGGACATAGAAGTGGGGAGAAAAAGCATTTGTGAAGAAAAGGAAAAAGAAGAAATAAGCTTCAACCCAATAATGTGTGCCTTTCAAAATGTAGATGTTATAATTCATTACAGTTTCATCCTAGTTATAAAAGGCTACGATGGCTATCATGCTTTATCTTCCGAGATGTACTCTCATTTCTTCTCCTATATTCAGTCCCTGAGGCTGTTTGGTTTGCAGATCTATTATGAACCTAGATTCAAGTCTGCGGAGACGGAGTACTCTGTCTCCCCCTCTTGGGTTCTGAGGCACATGATCAATCCCGAAAAAACGGAGCAGTTCCCTATTGCTTCCGTGTTTCTCGGCAAAATGGCGTGCAACAGGGTAGTTTGGATCTTTATTCATGATTGCCCTTTGGTGTTCCAGTATTCGAAGTTTCACGTTATTCATTGTACTCCCAATATACTGGAGACCGCATGGGCAAACTAGACAGTATACCACAAAAGGAGTTGTACATGTGATGAATTTGTTAATGCGTCTAGGTTGACTGAGTCCTGGAACCTTATAGGTTAATGTTCTTCTGCTACTTTCGCAGGCTTTAAATTTTCCACACGGAAAAAATCCCTCCATTTCTTTGAGAGTTCCTGTGGATTTAGCTGGTAATGGCAATAGATGACTTTGCACTACCGTATCTTTGATTGACTTAGACCTTCTAAAGGTTATGAGAGGTTTGGTTGGAACATCACTCCCTATGATGGGGTCAGTTTGTAGGATGTGCCAGTTCCTCATAAGAATATGTCTCAATTGAGGAACCTCATCCGAAAAAGTTGTTATTAGGCGGAATTTTGATCTGGAATCCGTATCTTCCACAGAGGGGGGCTTTGGAGAAAAAAGATTTTTTCTTGGGATCTTTAATACTCTCTTGTAAGTACTGTCAAGAAGAGATTGTGCGTAGCCCCTAGCTCGAAATCTAGCAATGCTATCATGTGCAGCTCTGACGAATTCGGACTCCAGAGAACAATTCCGTCTTAATCTCAGTAGCTCCCCATAGGGGATGCTACGGATCAAACTAGAGGGATGGCCACTCTCGTAGTGCAGAATACTATTGCCCGCTGTTGGCTTGCGATAGAGGCTGGTCTCTAATTTACCCTGATGTACGTAGACTCTTAAGTCAAGATAGTGCACTTCATTTGTACTTATTTCTGATGTAAATCTCAGATTTAGAGTGTTGGTATTGAGTGCTTCAACAAATTCCTCAGCTTGTGTGGAGGAGCCCCTCCACACCAAGAAGAGGTCGTCGATATATCGACGCCAGACAACAATCTGGTTTGCCCACTTAAGGTTTTCACCTACTAGGGCAACCTGCTCCTCCCACCAGCCGACGAAAAGATTCGCGTAGCTGGGGGCGAAGCAGGTTCCCATCGCTGTACCATTAAGTTGTCTAAACAATTCATTCTGAAACAAAAAGATGTTGTTAGTTAGACAAAACCTTAGGCATTCAATCAAACATTGCCCATGCAGGACATATTTGGCTGGTCTCTTATCGAGAAAGTGCTTAACAGCCTCTATACCGTGATCATGTTGAATACATGTATAGAGGCTGGATATGTCTAAGGTAATTAGTAGGTAAGATGGGTCCCATGCAATCTGGTCAATTTGTTGAATGAAGTCTTTAGTGTCTTTCACAAAAGATGGTAAAGAAACAACCAACGGTGAGAGGAATGAGTCTATATAAATGGATAGATTTTCTGTTAGACTCCCCTTAGAGGAGACGATAGGTCGTCCCGGAGGGTTCTTCGAGTCTTTGTGAACCTTCGGTAATTGATAGAAGGTTGGCAGTATGGGTTCCGGATTTCGTAGGAACAAAAACTCATCAGTGTCCAATATAGACTTGTTCCGCCATTTGGTCAGCAAAGCATGATATGAACGAATGCTTTCTTTATATTGTTCCATAGATGTTCTTTGGTAGTCCCCGGGTACCTCAAGTTGTCTTAGGGATTCCCTACAATATTGATTACGCGTTAATAAAACTACATTCCCACCCTTATCTGAGGGTTTTACCACTACTTCCTTATTGAGTTTGAATGTTGAAAGAATATTCAATTGTTCTTGCGTTAGGTTATTCTTTTTACAGGCTCTATTGGCACTCGACTGTCTATGTAATATAAGATCACGTGTTACCGCATCCGCAAAGGTGTCAATTGCGTCATATGGCATTTGCGGGTTAAACTGTGAGGGTGCCTTAAAATTTGTGATGGGAGATTGTTGTTCAATGTCCATTGCTATTGAACTGATATTCATATCACTAGTTGCATCATGTTGTTCAGCTTGCAAATCTTCTAGCACCCGTGTCGTTTGCAGATCTTTGATAGACAATATATCAGTCGGATATATGGTGGTTTTCTTGCGTGTTTTCTTCAAACCCTCCGTATGAGGTTTAAGTTTGTGGAATTTATGTAGTTTCATCTTTCTAGTCATGTTAAACAGGTCAATCCGAGTTTGTGTATATTCTAGTCTCTTGTTGGGACAAAAACTCAGCCCCAATTTTAGGGTTTCTTCTTCAGCTGTTGTTAAGGGATTGTCAGTGAGGTTAATTATGGTCAGACCCGCGTCTACCACTTTTTGCCTCTTCTCTTGTGGACCTGTTGTCCGGCACCCCTGCTCCTTCCTCTTCCTCTGCCAGCCGCCTCGTCTTGTTCTGCGTCCTTTTCGGGTGGTTTCAACTTCCCTCCTCTTAGCCAAGTGCTGCGGATAAGATCGAACTCCAAATGAAAAGGAGTCTTCTTTCCTACATTGCTCGTAGTTGGTCTCTCATCTTCAGACGGTTCTTCCTCTGTTGCTGAGGATTCTGAGGTGGGAGGTTCCTCCACTGGCACAGCACTGGAGCTTTTTTTGAGGGCTTTTCTAGGTCCATCGAATTTTTTTGAGAATGTCAGAATTCTTCCCTGGGCATAGTCATGCTCGTCCCTTTCAAACTTCTCCTGTTTACGTTGGCGTATTTTCATTTCATATCGGACCAGGCGTTTTTTCATCACATCACGCAGTTGCTTCACGATTACTTCATCAGTTTCCTTTGCAATTTCCACCTCGAGGGAGGATATCTCATTTATTGCCTTGGTTCTGTCACTCCATGCGAACTTAACTAAAAGCTCAAGCATGGCTTTGCAGAATGCAGCTGTCAATTCTGCCCATTGTTCTAAGAGCAGTGGATCGGGGCTTTCATAGGCAGGAACCGTGTATACACGAAGCCCTCTCGGTACACGGTTAACATCCATATAATTTTGCAAGGAGGTGGCCTCCCACCACTTGCGTATCTCCCTCTCGCTCATTCGCTCCAATTTCAAAAAGAGTTGTTTAAGGGTGCTTGGAGGTGCATCCCTCTTGTCTCTAATGTTGGCCTCAGAGCTTGTGCCTGGTGCGCGTTTTTTGAATACATCCAGAGCCGCTTGGCGGCGTTCCTCCTCATCGCACATGTTGTATGCTGGAAAACCACAGGGAAGCCTCCCTGGGTTATAATGCTCAAAAACCTACTCGCCTTGCCGCAGAGATCATATAATGGACCTTTACAGATGTAGATAGAGACGGGAGTCAGCTAGCGCGGGAATGGCGGCTTACCGGTTCTTCTTGATTCTTCGCCGTGCGCCCGACCGCTTGCTCCAGTCCCTTCCGGTCCGCGATCAGTTTCGGCGGTGCTTCCGATTTCAACAACGTTAACGCTCCGTTCAACCAGGTCCTTCGGAGCACTCAGATGGCGGGTGCTTTTCTTCGCGCCGGTTGCACGCGATAAATATACTATATATATATCTATATATATTACCTACTGGCGGTCGCCAGTAGGTATATATAGTTAGGATTTTTTCTCTATGGGTTTTTTGAAAATTCTATGTCTAATAACTTTGGCGTTTGTGGACGGAATTGGCTGAAATTTTCTGGAAAATGGCACATTTTGTTTCTGAGTAGCCCTTGAAAATTTGGGGGAGGTTCGTCCAGTGGGGGCCGAGAAAAAAGGGGGGTCCCAAAACGTGTTTTTAACATTGAGTTTTCCATAGGGCGGTTGGCCTCACTTTTAGCCCGAACGGCTGAATGGATTTGCACGAAACTTGGCAAAATTGTAGGGACTGGTAGCCCGATGTGCCTTTTGTAGGTCTCAATATATGTGCTCCAGTGGATTTTGAGAAATTAACGTTTAAAAAAAGATATATATCTGTAACAGCGGACCGGGCAGTGGCCCAGGACGCGTACTTTTCGCGCAACGGAGCTTTGTGAAGCGAAGCTGATTGGTTCTCTGGCGTCTGTCAACATTCCAAACAGTCCGTAGCGGCCGCCATCTTGTCTCTCGGTAGGATCGAGAGACAAGAGGAGGCCAAAGCGAAGGGGCAAATGACCATAAGGGGGAATAGTAGATCCTCGCTGACCCCCTAGGTTTGATGTGGAGGTTTTAAAAGGGCCCCGCGGGGCAAAAAAAAAAAATAATAATAATAATCGAACGGCTGAATGGATTTGCACGAAACTTGGCAAAATTGTAGGGACTGGTAGCCCGATGTGCCTTTGCTAGGTCTCAATATATGTGCTCCAGTGGATTTTGAGAAATTAACGTTCAAAAAAAGATATATATCTGTAACAGCGCTCCGCCTCGCGTAACGGAGGTTTGCGAAGCGGATTGGTCATTCTGTCACTGGGCTATAGTTGGGCTACATCTGGCTGATATTTGGGCTACATTTGTTTTTTTGTGTGTCTGGCGGCCATCTTTGGGCTACATTGGGCTACATTGGGCTTCATTGGGCTACATTGGGCTACATTTGGGCTCCAACATATATATAGGCCAATGTAGCCCAATATATATTTTTCAAAGTTAATTTTCGTAAAAACCACTGGAGCATATATCTTGAGACATAGCAAAGACACATCGGGCTACCAGTCCCTACAATTTTGCCAAGTTTCGTGCAAATCCATTCAGCCGTTCGAGCTAAAAGTGAGTCCAACCGCCCTATGGAAATGAAGGAAATGAATGGGTAATTTGTAATTAGCAAATAGCTAATCGCAAACTAGGAATGGTAAAGAATCGCTATTTATTCCTTAAAGTTCGCTATTTAGGAAATGCAAAAAACTTTGATGATACATATGGCGGTTCATCTCTAACAAGATAAGAAGCATAGGGATACATTTATGATGACTGGCGCATCACCAGGGATGTGTTAGTCATTCTGTGCCGCTGTTCCGTCACCTATGGTGTGCTGCATTTACAATGCGGCGCATCATGGGGCAAAAACAGCACAGATGCGTGATGTATCTGTGCCGTAAAGGTGGCGCATTGCTGGAGTTGTATCGCAAGTGTGATGAAGCTCCAGCAAGGGTCGGGGGTGCCCCTGTCGCAGGGTTTCTGTTCTCACACAGAACTGTGGACAGAGGATTGGAACCTCGGCGAATTAGGGTGTCCCAAAACTCACGTTAGTAATCAAAAACTCCTTAGCAAGCTAGGTACAGTGTCACATTGGATATAACAAACTCTCAATGTTTAGACAATCCAGAATATGAACTTATAGTACCTCAGGATACGTGGAACTCATGAACAGTCGGTCGTTATATATTTCTTAGAAACCAGAACATGGAGTTAAGAAGAACACATGTGTATTTGAAATGTTTATTTACTAATGCCGTCTTCTGAGGCGTAGTATCTTAGATTATACAAGTACACATATTATCAGTAGCAAAATTACCAGCATAGTCAGTAGTACATAAAAAGCGAATGGTGACAGTATGTTAACATGCTGTAAATGAATAAGAGTTAGCAACACTTATAAGCAGCCGCGGGCCGTGGAGGGAGTTACGGTGAGGCAGGGAGGCGGGGAGGGGGAGAAGCAGGGTGGAGAATACAAGTACACATATTATCAGTAGCAAAATTACCAGCATAGTTACTAGTACATAAAAAGCGAATGGTGACAGTATGTTAACATGCTGTAAATGAATAAGAGTTAGCAACACTTATAAGCAGCCGCGGGCCGTGGAGGGAGTTACGGTGGGGCAGGGAGGCGGGGAGGGGGAGGGGCAAGGTAGAGAGGGCTCCACCCTGCTTCTCCCCCTCCCCGCCTCCCTGCCTCACCGTAACTCCCTCCACGGCCCGCGGCTGCTTATATCTCACCCTCCCTAATACACATATTATATTATTTGCTAAGAAGGTCTCTTTGTGTTGGTTTAGGGCGTGCCCATACTTTAGTGTCTTAGATTTGAAGGAATCACATCAGCATACACCAGCTCTCTCTTCATATGAACCGCATCAACTGTTGTGTATGTGTGTTCGGCAAAGCAATATAAAACCCGCCTCATGCCCAGAATTGGCAGAAGTTGCACTTATGTTATGAGTATGAAGTCGTGGAGATCAGACCTCATAACAATTCTGTATCGTGTTGTTCTTGAAACTTTAGCACTCGCTGTACAGATATAGTTTAACAAGCAAAGCAGATAGTAGAGCAATAACATATTATTCTCATGTAAACCACGATGAACTACTAGGTGGAAAGCTAAAGCAACAACTAAGTGTCGTGTGCAGAAGTTGCAAAAAAGGAAAAATGGCGTTTAAACCGGTAATGAGCCCATGCTAACTTAACACGGTGTAAAGATATCCAGGACCTAGATGACACCTCCCCATGATCCGGAAACGAACTGAATAAGATAATAGAAGTGCCATCTCATGAGAGTAGATTGCAAGTTTATATGTGGACGGTCCGCAAGGTAAAGCATTAAAAACTAGGAAAATTTAATGCTAAAGAAAAATAAAACAGCCAAGTACTTTATCGAGTCTTAAGCCAATAGGCAAGGTAAATAATAAAAACTTGACAAATAAGTCAATGAATTGTCAATGAAATGCTAGTACTCAGCATATCAAACATGAAAAAGGTCTATGACATAACTGTGTATGCAAAATAAGCTGCAACAGCCTCCAATAGGAAGTCACCGTCTTCATCCGAAAACAGTTCAGCCATCCAATTTAAAAGCGGAAAAGAACATACGTGCTCTCCCAGCACCGGATCCTCTATCACCATCAGAGGACAGCTCAGTGGGTTTTCAAGAAAGCTCTGTTCCAAGAAAGACTGTGCTGCCGCCAGTAAATTCCAGGGACCAAGTAGTCCATGCATCAATGCCACAGCCATAATCCTTTCGCCAGGACAAACCAACTCGTGAGTAATGATAGGAGTCATCAGCTGATTAAAGTCGACGTCAGGAGAAACCGGTCCGCAGAGACACAAATCAATGGCCCAATCGAAATCACAGGTCAGGCAGTGAAATACAGGCTGGACACAGGTGAAGTAGGAGAATCGAAAAGATAATCCATATGCCGTGCTTAATATCGCCAACGGCATTGTGCCATAATATTCTAGCATGCGATTGCGGAACAGTGTCAGCATCTGCAGGGTGGGAGGTTGCATAGGAGGGACATCCATATTTAAAAATGTAAAAAAGCACAAGAGCGTCCGCTGGTAATGCAAGTAAAAATGCCAATCCACGAAGCAGAGTGGAGAAAATATAATGAAAGGAAGCAGGGATGACTCCAAAGATTTTCTCAAATGAAGTCACGAGACCACTGGTAACAACTTTAAAAAAGTGCGCCAGGGCCTTTGTGGAGGATGCGTTAAAGATAGTCGGAACGATCTTGCTGAAATTGAAAGGCAAATCTTAATTGAAAAGGGTCTGCACCTCTGTACGGGTGTTCGCTATGTGAAGCACGAAAGTTTCACGGGCCGAACTCAAGGCCACCTCTCTCTGAGACAAAAGAGCTCTTATTCTTGCCATGCCGTTGAAATGTGCTCCCAAGGTTGGTATTTGTAGCCAGATTGAAAACTCCCTATGTTCATGTGTGGGAGGAAATAGAACATTTCTGCAGCAAATAACCCGTTCACTTACTGTTACGATAAAAGGAATACTTTTAATTAACTCAGAACAATCTTCATTATTGAGCATCAAATAACTACCATTTTCCAACAACTTGAACGTGGGGATGATAGCAGGAACTGGCGTGCCTTGCAACACGCAAGCCATATTTGGTCGGTGTTTGTTGCATGAACCGTGTAACTGTATGTGCCTACACATTAGTGAATGATCTGGCGTCTCAGTGCATTCCTCTCCATTCAGATAAACTTCTTGATCATCTTTGAAACATCTGTATGTGTATGGAAGCGACCAGACCTCATGAAGAAAAGCACTACCTAAAGGTTCATAACGACCTATTGGTATATATTTCATACAATTTGAAAACTTATATAAAGCAAAAGGCAGCGTTATTAAACCGTGGATAAGGCACGTTGCCAAAAAACCCGCAATCCTCTGCTGATGATGTCACTGAGCATGTCATGAATGATGTAATATGTGACATCATCAGCAGTGGATTACGGGTAATAGTATCTCTAGTTTACTCCCCTATAGCTGTCTTTCTTTTAACATAAGTGTCTGTTTCCTTCCCTTATACTTACTGTTTTTGGTTCGCTTCCGGTTCGCGTACCGGCGAGCGAACTGGGAAGCGAACTAAGAGAAATAGAGGTTGGCACAGTTCCAAATATTGTACCAATTTTTTAATAACGGGGAGGTAGTTCTGAAAAGAACTTTTTTTTTAATTGTTTTTGTTGTTTTATATTTTTTTTATTATTTTTCGGAACATTTTTTTACTTTTTTTGAATTTTTCTGAACAGTTTTATATTTTTGGGGGTTTTTCTTGGAGGGGGCAATGAAAACGATTCATTGTAAAGGGCTCAACAGGAGCAACAAAACAAAAAAAGAAGTATTTATTATTTTGGGCGTTTCGTACAAACTTGCATATGATAGTCAATAGATCTGTTGATCAGAGTGATGCTTCTTTCTCCGTAGGAAATGAATCCATCGCAAAATACGCAGATGTGTTTTACTTCACCAAATTTCATTTGTATATTTGGCACCATCTCCCTGCCCTCTGGTCCCGTTACTTCCGGTACAACAGATCTTCTGGCCATAATAGGGAGATTATCTAGGTCGTTCCGAAACTGTGCAGCACTGTAGTTGTTAGGATGCCACCTAGTCATATAGCGATGCATTGTGTAGTTTCCGAAACTGTATTTTTTCTCGGTTCCTCTGGACAGTCTATCTTGACATATAAGGCAAGTTACGTATCTTGCATTTACTTTTTTCTGACCTTTGGGAATTTTAAAAAATTGCCAAATGAAGTTTTCTTTCCGGTGAGACGTCTTGGGCTGCTCAGGCAAAAACTGCCTCTCTTCGTGCTCGTCGTCCTGTTCCTCTTCTTCCTCTTCTTGTTGAATTATAACTTGAGCAGGTGGTCCACTCTTCCTTGGATGTGGTGGAGGTGGTGGGGAAGCACCAGCTGAAGCTACTAAAGAAGCCATTGCTCAGTGATCACAAAGGGTCTTTCTCTCACAATGATGAAAGTCAGAGTGAGGAAAGAAGGAGGGATTTTCATCATTTGGGAAAAACAAGAGTTCTCAACCAATCAAAAGTGTTCATTTTAGATTATATGACCTAGTCTTACATCATTAGGAAACCAAAAGTGAAATGAACCAATGAAAAGTGTTATTACCAAGTCACATGACTTGCTGTGTTTACGTTAAGCGCTTTGCAGGGCCTCACGGTTTGCTTCCAGAAACCTGCGCTTTGCGACTCGCTTCGCGTACCAGTTCGCTAACGTAGCACGTCATATGACGTATCACGCGACAACGTGGAACGTCATGCGGACGGGAGGCGTCACGATGTTGTTTTCTAACGCGGCACTTGCGGTAAAGAAACGTTTACCGGCTCGCGGTCTATTTCGCGGCATCAAGGTCAGCTAACGGGAAGCTTCCCGATTCGCGAAGCGGGAACGTAGAAAAAAAAATATAAAAAAAAAAAATTATTCATAAACATATAAAATATATTTTTGGATTTAAAGAAGAATACATTTTACAGCTACAGATATTAGCTGTTAAAAAACCAATGAAATTCACAGAAAAAACCATAGGTTATAGACCATATATAGTTAGGAATTAGCATTTACAAAACCTTGAAAATTCACTGAAAAAACCATAGGTTATAGACCATATATAGTTAGGAATTAGCATTTAGAAAACCTTATTTTACTCACACAAAACCATTGAAATTCCATATATAGTTAGTTGCACTAACTATATATCGCGCACCCGCAATCCACTGCTGATGATGTCACATATTACATCATTCATGACATGGTCAGTGACATCACTGATGACATCACTGATGACATCTCAAATGACATCACTGATGATATCTCATTTGACATCAATGGTCACATCAATGATGATATCATTAATGTGACAATACAATGCATCTCCTCACACTTTAATATAACCTCTGTTACACCCAGTGTTAAATACAGAGTATAATTTTTGAAACCATTGACACACCAATACTAGTTACTACATACGCACTCACTGATTCCTACGTCTACACACACATTCACTCATTCACCCATACAATCATTCATACATACAATCACTCATCTTTACAACACTATCATATGCACTCATACACCTATACAGACACTCACACTCTGCCACTCATCCATGGAGTTACTCACACACCTAGTCAGTCCTGTAAAGAATCAATCACAGTTCCATTTTCTAATCTACACAGTTAAACATAGAGTACCTTACATTTTCAAACATATACTAACACATACTTACTCTCTTATAGAATCACTGATACAAGTACACATTGATCTGCACAGAGTCACACACCTCCCAGCCAGCCATACACACACTCAGTCTCCCATACAAATACTTGTGCAACCAATCAATAACCCATATAGCTACTTATATAGCTACTGATCAACACATGCAGCAGCTTGCACAACAACAGACATGCTGATGCACACTTTCAGACAGTTTAGTCACTAACCCGTGCATTTAGTAAGACGCATTCAATCACTCACTCATACAGTCAATCACGCACCTACTAAAACCTTCATTCAGACACTTATACATCCACTCATTCTTCAATATGTAAAACATATTTAAACTTTACAGAAACACATAATCACTGGATGTTGTCATCAGTGATGTCATTTGAGATGTCATCAGTGATGTCATCAGTGATGTCACTGACCATGTCATGAATGATGTAATATGTGACATCATCAGCAGTGGATTGCGGGTGCGCGATATATAGTTAGTGCAACTAACTATATATGGAATTTCAATGGTTTTGTGTGAGTAAAATAAGGTTTTCTAAATGCTAATTCCTAACTATATATGGTCTATAACCTATGGTTTTTTCAGTGAATAGATATATATATATATATATATATATCTTCAAACAAAAGGGCACTGCACTTCAGAAAATGTGTAGATTGAAAAAATCTTTTAATTCAGCATAGTTTCCCCCACCATTACCACCACCAAACAATTTGACCAAGAGATGGTCTTTGTCAAGGATACGTGAGTCCTTTGTCGATTTCACCCTTACTAGTGTTAGTTTATAATCCCAGTTGCGATGCATTCTGGGACTTGTATTTTTAAATGAATCACATATAATGAATTTGCAATGTACTTTGGTCCATATGTTCATATTTGCACTCTGACACTTTTTCAATGTTGTAATAATCAGTAGTGTTGCGAGTCTTTAACTTCTCAAACTATATTTCAATTTCAACAAACTTTATTTATTGCACGTCCATTTTCTCTAGGTTCAGTGCCTATTTCAAAAGTGACTTGCATATTTTTTGTTGTTTTTGGACAGTTTATTTTCGTGTTTAGTATCATAATATTTAGGTGACAGTTCTGATTTTTATCAATTATAGGTGTACATGTAATTCTTCATCTCTGTTAAGCCCAAAAGGAGTCTTAGTTTTGAACTTGATGATGAGGCGCAATTCTAATCTTCTCAGTTTGAGAGTTCGATTGCCTCCTCTTTTGTGGATTGGGATAGTTGCAATTCCCAAATATTGTATGTTCTCCCAGTTTGTTTTGTGTTGTGTATGAAGATGTTTTGATATCGCATAGTTCACATCTTTATTGTGAATAGCTCTGAGATGCTCTACTAATGTGGAGAAGTGTGGCTCGCTGGTTAGAGGAGGCAGACCCGGACGCTGAGATCAGACCCGGGACCAGGGTTCAATTCCAGACACGGCAGGGTCTTGAGCCCAAAATGTCCACGGACTCGGTAATTCTCGCTTCGGTGCCTACTCGAATCACAGGTTCACACTCTGCAACTCTGGGCAATAGCTTGCTTAATCTCCACTACGGCCCCCGCGGTGGGATGCCTGGCTTTCACCTTGGGGATACCCAGTAGGGGCTATCTCACAGGGAAAAACCAGGACGGGTTCCCAATGCAAAGCGCTTTGAGACCTGGCGGTGATATTGCGCTATATAAAAACCTATCCATCCATCCACTATCCGCTTGCAAAGAGGACAGATGGTGCTACAAATGTAGTGTAGTGCAGGTACATTCAATCATGTAAACTACGTAGGATGTCTCACACATGATTCTTTTGTTTATCATGAATGTTTTTCCTTTGAAGTCCATGATGCTGGTCATCGATTTGCCAATTATTCAAACTTTGCATTTGTTACAGTAAACAAATCCTTTCTCTTTTTCTGACAGCCAGGTTTTTGTGTTATGTGATACAAATTGTCTATTCACAAGTTTGTCTTTTAAGGATGCAACTTTGTTCAGTCTGGGTCCAATTATAGTTCCTACGTCAGGATCTTTTTCTAGAACATTCCAATATTTTTGGTGGCCTTAGCACCGTATAGGGTCATGCTGCCGGAAAAAGGCTCGAGGTACTGCTTCACGCGCCTGTGTTGGTTTAGAAGTGCTCTCAGCATTCCTCGTGCCTCATTAACTGTAATGAGCACTCGCGGAAAGCAAAAGAAAAACAGGTAGACTTTGCTTTGTACCTCTTGCCATGCACTGAGTCAATGCTCAATGTTTATTTAACTTCGAGTTTCATTAACTTGCACTGAATGCCAAGAAGTCATGAATATCTTTAGAGCGGTTCTTTCAGATGCCGGTACTTTCTCAGTCTAGTATATGAATCTTTACAATATTTTCCAAAAAGTTCCTAATTTTTTGATCAGCTCCTATCTTGAAAGTTTGGGAGTGATTGGTCAAGGGGGGGTGAGAAAAAAGGGGGGTCGCAAAACGTGTTTTCTCCATGCAATTTCCATAGGAAATTTTAGGCAAGGCTACAGGTCAAACTGCTGAATGGAATTATGCCAAATTTGGCAGGGAGAAAAGTCCTGTTCTAGAAAGCACACTTTTGTTTAAATGGTGTAAATCCGTTCATTAGTTTTTGAGAAATATCCAATTTTACAGATATCGATATTTGAGAATTCTGACATCTGATTGGCTGGGGCTTTACGCGCAAGAGCTTGTGACTCATTGGCTGCAAACTGTTAAAACTAGGTAGTATTGGCAGCCATTTTGATATTCAGTCCGTCAACTCGCATCTCTCCCTCTACAAGCCATTGGGTCCGAAGTTCTACCTCTGTTAGGTAACACTGAAAATATACTGCAGCTCTGTCTGTGCGAGACACCCCTTTCACGGTTCCTCTCCCCACATCACCAGCTTGCGGCTATGTCTTCAGAACCCAGTCTGTCGGCTCGCAGCTCTGTGTCTGTGCGCCGTCGGACCCACAGCTCGACCGCTGCAAGTCAGACCACAGATCTCGAGTGCGCAAGTACTCTGCTGTGCCTTTGCGAGAATGTTACATTATGTTGTATTATTTGATGAGTAACACTCTAATTTGTTAAATATATAACATTACACAACAATTTTACAGTTTACTTTCTTTTATGTAGTGGAAAAGTTAGAAAAAACAGTACTAATGAAAAATAGCAGAATAGTAGTTTAATATTTACATTTTTTTTTTAATTCACTGAAAAAACACGTATTTTATAGACGTTATAGTTAGAATTTAGCAATTAAAAACCTTTGAAATTTACTTAAAAAACATAGGTTTTACAGGCGTTGTAGTTAGAAATTAGCATTTAAAAAATCTTTGAAATTTGCTGAAAAAAAATAGGTTTCAAGGACTTTATAGTTAGCTGGAGATTTCATTCGTACAAAAGCATAAAAATTCCACTGTTATAGTTAGTTCAGTTAACTAATACTTGCGCCCCCACAATTTACTGCTCATGACATCACATATTACATCATTCATGTCATGGTCAGTGACATCACTGATGACATCCCAAATGACATCACTGATGATATTAACCACGTGAAAATCTGATGCACCAGCTCGCAGTCCGTTCTTCAATACACCTTGGCATATGTATAAAACATATTTAAACTTAACAGAAACACACATTCACTGCTTGATGTCATCAGTGATGTTTTTCACAGAGAAGGCAATTTGAGAAGATGGTCTGGACTCCGGCAGTGACACCTCACTCCATCACTGGCATTTCCACTTTTATAGCCCTAAACGGGCAAGAACGAGCTACTAAAGAAATCCCGATTTAGTTACATGAGAAGCATCAGGTGGTGGTGTATCATGGAAAAATAAAATCAAAAGTAGAGGATTTGCAGCAAGCTTGAGAGAATAGCAACAGTAGGAAGGGTGTCAGGACTGTAAACGTGAAATGAGGTGATTGGGTGGTAGTGAAGAGAGTGAAATTTTTGAAAAATGGAGAAAGTAATTGTTCTTATTCATGGAAGGTAATGAAGGGGAAGGGTTCTGTAGTGACAAAGTATGATGCAAAATAGAAGAGTTTTAGAAATGTATGCAAAGTACTTGGACCAAGTGGATAATCTCCTTTCTGTGTTATTTCTGTTTTGAAATTATTTTATTGCAAGCTATGTTTTATCAATCGATATTATGTAGAAATATGTAAAATGTATTATCGCTTTCTTATGCCATATCAATTACAGTTGATGTAAATGTTTAGTATGTATATACATAAGGCAGGAGATGTGTGTAATTGTCTTATGATATAGAATCCTAAGTTATGATGAAGCTCTGATGATGCAGATAGAATTGTTTGTGAGAGTTCACGGCAGTAGGCGTCTTTGCTAGAGGTCACTGATGTGTTTATAGTTGTAAGAATTAATACTTTTACCATATTATTGAAGATATTGTGCAGATTACTACATATTTTTGCGGCAAGTAATGTGTACAGTGGCTAGTATGTGGTGGTGCTCGAACTATTGATAAATATTGACTACGGGGAAAACGCTCAAGGGAGCTTCCTGGATAAGGAATATAACAAACTGTAAGTAAAGCTGTTTCTTTCTGCTCCAATCTGATATTTGGAAGCCTTTTGTGCTAAATGTTCGGGTGTTATATTGACCATAGCATTACATCCAGCTAAAGATTTAATGAAGTGACTACATTGTCTCACCAACGTACGAGTGTTCACCGAGGCCGGGCTTTGCTCCGCTGCAGCACCAGCAGCAGAGGGCCGGGCTTTGCTCCGCCTGCCCCACGGCCGGGCTTGGCTCCACCGGGTCCCTCCCACCAGCATTGATGCCTCTGAGCAGTGCCAGGAGGCGCATAAAGGCATCAACGGTCCCTCGTTCCGCGGGACGCGTGAGAGTGCGCGCCGGGAGAAGCCCAGGACAAGGGCGGGGCCGTCTGTGGCCGTCAGAGGCCAGAAGAGGCCGGGCCGGGCCACGGACTTTGGCTCTTCTTTCCTTAGACCCTTCTAAACTGTGAGACATATGTCCTAAATATTTACCTTTATGTACTATGGACCCTGTCTGACGTGTATGAAATGGAAGCAACTTGTGGGTGATCCTTCATTGTTGCAACAGTATTTGTGTTATTAAATTTTGAAGTGCCTGGAATAGTGATTTAACCACCTTACAATGTCTAAACTTAGATCGGCAAAAATACCGACTGAGACTAGGACAATGGACAACTATTTAGTAAAGGTAGTTAGCAAAATAAATAAAGAAAGGCGCCTCTCATTAAACCGGGATAGCCCATTGGTCTCACCAATAAGAACGCAATCCCCTCTAGCTTCCCCTGTAGCTTCCCCTGTCCTGATGGGTAGTTGCAATGAAGACTTGATTGGAATTACTATTAATGATATAACTCCAGAACAAAGGCATGTAGAGCGGGAAGAACTCCCTGAAACTACCTCGTGTTTGTCCCCGATACCCTCTCCGATGCCTTCTCCAGCACCGTCAACGTCACCGGTACGAAGATTAGTGAGGGCATGCAGGAAGGCACCAGTAAAAAGGGGGTGCGGGGGCGAGGAAATCAAAAAAGACTGGGTCAATATCTACTAGCTCAGGGAGTGCAACTGAGACCACAAATGACGTTGAGTTGACCAACCTGCTTCCCGCCCATATTGAGCTATTGGCAAGCATTATTGAATCAAAACTCGAACTTATGATTAAACCTCTTGTGGTAAATTTAGAACAGGTCACACAAGAGGTATCTAGATTAGGAGGTCTCTTGAATTCACACCTAAACCTGACTAAAACATATACGTGTCCCAAGGCTGGTAATAACCTAATAGGGGTTGCAGGTACCTCCAGTAAGGGGGGGAATAGGGCCACATGTACTTCACAAACTTTGCGAGCTACTCAACCATCATTGGTGCCATCCTCCAATCCACCCCCACCCGCAGCTCCAGAAATTCAACCTGTTCCAACAAACCCTGGTAGCCAGAATAACATAGTCGGGGGGAACAATGGTGGGAGAAACGTGCCTAAGAGAAGAGCTCCAGTTAATCTTCCCCCAGAGTGTGTCCCATATACAGTTGTATTAACTAATGTCCCTGAGGTGGATTCCTATCTTACTGACCCTAGGCTAGAAACACACGAGGCCCTAAAAAATAAAGCATTGGCGTGGCTGAGCAGGAACTGTGGCTTTCCACTCGCCTTCTCTAATGACATAATTTCTACACGAAGAGTCAGTTGTATAGGACATTCTAGGAAGAACACTAGGGGGGACTGTATTATTGTAAATTTTAAGCATGAGCAACACGTTGCCACAGTCCTACTAAGAGCAGCTTCCTTACCTATAGCGGATAACACTGTATGTGCACGGCCTCTTGGGTTTTTCTATAACCATCTCACTAATATCCAGCCTTCACAATCTGACCAGCCCAATCTTCCTGTCTCATCACATAGACGGGGTTTTGCTTGTTGTTCGCAAAATGTATATCAACCTCCAAACAGACCTGATCCATATTGTTACCGGTTGGCAAGGCAGCACAATCAATTCGACCAAGCCCTACCTCTAACTAATCGTTATACCCCCTTAGCTTCATTGGAGGAAAATGATTGACTGCCAAGTGAACGTAGGAATAAAGCTCAGTCTCCACCACATAGTTTCAGAATTGTGACCTGGAATATCGCGGGCATTAAGGCGAAAGCAGGAAATGACCTGTGGATTAACTCATTAAAATCTTTTGATATTATTGCTCTTCAAGAGACATGGGACCAGTGTAATAGCTTCTCGTTGGACGGTTACAGCCATTTTTGCATTCCAGCCACTAGTAGTGCCGCGTGTATATATATGTAAATTTCTTTATTCGGTTTTTCGCAAAAGAAAACCATAAAAGGAACATTAAAAATACAATTTACATGTTTTCACAAATATACAAATAACTAAAATAAGTTCCAAAGAGATTCATACAAAGGCAGTTGTACGAATAAAAAGAGAATATCAAAACATTTCGATTCATAGGGATTAAGTTCCAGAGGGCTTCTTACAGGTTTTTTCTATGCTTCATGATACATTTTATGAAATTAAGAACAATGTAACAAACAGATTCAGATTCCAACATTTTAAGGCGAAGGAAAACAGGCCGGCACTGTCTAAGACCCCAGCACTTCAGTGTTGGTAATAGCCAAATTTTCCTATGTGGATGGTAGAATTTACAAAGCATGATAACATGTAAATTTGACTGGTTTGATTCCCCATCGCAGGGACATGGGGTAAGGCTTAGGTCCCAGCTGTTAGTCACAGGGAAAGCTACCAGTCTAAAAAAGTATCTAATCTGAATCTGGTCAACAACATTCTCTCGCAGGTTGTAACCTGAAGGTTTAAATACGGCTGAATGCCATAAGTTAACTGAACCATGTTCGCGTGGAGGACCGAAGGTTTTGTCGCCTCGGAAGTCAATCTCAATGTCTCTAAATGACAGAGGGCTTGTTGTTTTAAGGCTGTTTTCGGGAGGTCAGCTATTGACTCCGCGTGGAAATAATATTTCTCTAGGCCAAGGTCTTTAAGAAAGTTTCTAATGTAGCAGAGCCACTTTACTTTTTAGGACTGGTCAAGAGCCATTGTGTCAACCACAATTGCCTGCGTCAGTGCATTTTTGACAGAAGTCCAAATGCGCCGCCAGAGCATCAGTGGTTGAATCTTGAGCAAGTCCTCTAAGTATGGAATTCCTAATTCCAAATGAGAGGCGTAAGTTGAGGTGGCAGCTAAAATAAATCTTAAAAAAGTGTTTTCTGCTACCTGGAGGGTGCTGGTGTCAGTGTGTCCCCAGACTCCTGCACCGTATAGGGCACTAGCCTGGCACTTGGCGCTATAAATTTTCAGTAGCTCCACTGGTGCCCTCCTCCCCAATCTCTGGAAAAATTCATCAGTGCCGCCATAGATCTTCTGAACAGAAGGCACCTAGTCTCTACTGCTGTCTTCCATGTCAATCTATCGTCTATCATGATGCCAAGATATGGATACTGTGCAGTAACCTCGAGTTTTTGGTTGTCAAGATAGATGTCTTTTGCTCCTTTTCTCCTTTTGCCTGACACCATGACAAACGTTTTTTTGACATTTACATCCAGACCACCCATAAAAGTCGTGTATTTATTCAGAGATTTCTGGAGTTCGCGCAGTGTGCGCGCGAGAATTACGGCGTCATCCGCATAGAGCAGAGCGGGGATCAGGTGCTGTTTTACACGTGGGAGGTCCTGGGCCCCCCTCAACATCTCTGGCTCCAGGTTGTTGGTGTATAATGAGAAAAGAAAGGGGGCCAGGACACACCCCTGCCTGACTCCACGCTCTACGCCAAAAGATGCCGTCAGCTCTCCATTCAGGCCGAAGCGCACTCTTGCCGAGGCACTAGAATAGAGTTCCCTCAGAAAATCTAAAAGGGAGGAATCCACTCCCATTAGACTTAAGACCGTCCACAGTTTTGAATGCGAAACGCAGTCAAAAGCTGCGGACAGGTCTACGTAGACCATATAGAGCATGTTCTTCTTTGCCTGTATATATTTTCCCATAATTAAACTGAGGTTAAGGGCCTGCTCTACCGTTCCGAACCCCTCTCGGAAACCAAACTGGAGATCAGAGATAATGCCCCTCTCCTCACCCCATTGCTGAAGTCGCTCGAGGATTACTCTCCCAACGACTTTGCCGAGTGAGTCCAGCAATGAGATGGGGCGATAGCATTTCACATCCTGGCGATCCCCTTTTTTAAAAATGGGGACCATAATAGACTTGGTCCAGGAATTTAGCACTCCCACATTTGCGGCGGCTGTGCACACTCTAGTAAGGATCGGGGCCCAGAGGTCCAAATTATGTTTAAATAGGTCCACCGGGACCCCATTTGGACCTGGGGCTTTTCCAGTCTTACTTACTTCCAGGGCCACCATTAAGTCGGGTATGTGAAAAAGCAGCGGAATTGGATATTGTACTTTTGGAAGTATATTCGCAGTCTCACCTATATTTACGTTGTTTTTAAAAATATTAGTAAAGTGGGCGACCCATGTTTCTTCGTCTATGGCCACTTCAATCTTAGGGCTGTTGTGATCAGTAAGATAGGGAGATCTAACAGTTCTCCAAAAAGCCTCGCTATTTTTTGAGAGAGCAGGTCTTCCCAGAGTTTCTGTTTCAGTTCTTGGGTTCTTAGCCTGCGGTCCTTGGTGTATTGGCGCCTAAGAAGTTGGATCTGCCCCGCGTCTCTAGGTTTGTTATGTAGGGCGAATTTTTGTTTAGAAAGGGCTATGGTACAGCTATGGTTAAACCATCCTTTTTTCGTTGGATTCTTGGACACTGATTTTACAGTGAGTACTCCCTTGATTTTCTCTAAGATTTGACTGAAGTTATTTAGGACTTCTTGATGGTTGACCGAGAGATCCAAGCATTTTATTATATTGGGATAAGCCACTTCAACCAGTTTTTTTGTGATTTCATTTGGATTAATTTTACCCCATTTTATTGTGTAGCCATTCTGTTTTCCTAGCTCTAGTTTATTCTGGGCGAGAGTTTTCGCTATTTCTATATTTCGGGGCTTATAATCAGTTAAGTAAAGATCCAACCTCAACACAATATGGTCACTCAATGAGTTGGCGATAACCTGGAAAGTTTTAGCCGTGTCAAGCAATCCAGGAGACAAAAAGATATAATCAACTGTCGTTTGGTGACCTCTGCCCACATAGGTCGGTTGAAGGGAGTTTTGATCCAGGCTTGGGCGATTAGCTATTACAAGGTCCAAGTCTGAGAGCAGATTATTCATGGCATTCCCCACCTTGGTATGTACAAAGTGGTCTAATGGAGCCTCAAATTCGTCCACTATCCCGCAGCACTGGGAATTCGCCTGTGGGCATGGATGGAGGTTGAAATCCCCTCCCCATAAAAGATGAATTGGCCCGGGTCCATCCTTCATCTGATAGAATTGCATTAATCTCTCTTGAACGTTACGCAAAAGAGTCAAAAATTGATCATCCTCTAAGTTGTTGTAAGAGTTGACCAAAAGGATAGACTCCTTATTCGCAAATAGAAGAGAGAGGATTTGACAATTTGAGTCAAAATAAACCTTGGACACTTTTAGATGATTCACACTATTAGCTATGTATGTTATTAACCCTCCTTTAGGCCTACCAATTGAGCTACGCACGGCTGGGATAAAGAAAGTTTTAAAGCCCAAGAGATTTATTTTTATTTTATTTAAGAGTTTTGTAGAGCGCGTAGTAACCCTAGGGCATCCCAGCGCTGGAACCTGAGTTCGAGAGGGAGCAACAGCGGAAGGGAGGGAGGGTTTTAAGGGAAGAGAAGAGTTTTCAGTGCTTTCCTGAATTGAAGGAGATTGGGTTCGGTTCTCAGTCTCCGGGGGAGACTGTTGCACTGTTTGGCAGTGTGTACCGAAAAACTACGTCCTCCAGACCGAGCTTTTTTTACTCTGGGAACGATAATAAAGTTCTCTTCGCTTGATCGAAGAGCTCTAGTCGCTTTATAGGGAACAATGAAATTCTTGAGGATTGGTGGTCCTTTGTTATGGAGAAGTTTGTGGGCAAGACAGAGGGCCTTGAAGCGGCAGGGAGCAGGGGGAAGACCTTCCTACATGCCCTGAGGAGTCCAAAGCAGATTCCTGCCGTCTTTTTTGCCTGAGTTCTGAAGCTCAGGTCCTTTTCGAGCCACACGCCCAGACTCTTGACCTCCTCCTTAGGGGCTGGGGGGTCGCCCAAGCAGTCAGGCCAGATGTTAGGCGGCAGGGAGGGCCATTTGTGTCCGAGCAGCAGGATCTCCGTCTTGGACCCATTCAGTTTAAGCGCAGAGGTGTTCATCCAGTTGTGGATTTCGGTGAGACATCCGTGAAGATTGGAAGAATCTTGGTGAGGGTGTGAGAGGGTCACCACCAGCTGGGTATCGTCGGCGTAATTGATGATCGTTACGCCGAATGGGGTAACCAGTTCCTCCAGCGGGGACATGTAAACGTTAAATAACGTCGGGCTAAGAGATGAGCCCTGCGGTACACCACAGCGAAGGGGGATCGCGGGGGAGTGGCTGTTATTCTCCCAGACTTGGAAGGAGCGGCCGTCTAGGAAAGACGTAAGCCACTCCAGGGCCATGCCCCTTACTCCAATGTCACTCAGACGCTGGATCAAAGTCTGGTGATTTACAGTGTCGAAGGCCGCACTGAGGTCCAGGAGGATCACTGCCACTGACCCTCCTGTATCCAGAATGCTTCTGGCCTTCTCCACTGCCGCCAGGAGGGCGGTGTCAGTGTCCTGGCCTGGGCGGAAGCCTGTCTGGGAGTTCCTGAGCAAGTTGTTACTTTCTAGGAATAGTGATAGTTTTTTATTCACTAGCTTCTCCGTGATCTTGCTGCTTCCCGGGAGGAGGGAAATTGGCCTATAGTTGGATAGGTCCTTGGGGTCCAGTGAAGGTTTCTTCAGAAGACCCTTGACCACCGCCGCTTTCCAGCTCGGAGGGACTACTCCCTGTGTAAGGGAGGCATTGATGAGGGACGTGAGGAGGGGAATGACGGTGCTGGACACTTTTTTCAGGAAGCGAAGCGGAGCCGGATCGCTGGGGGAGCCACTTTTAATTGTGGCCAGTGTCCCGGCTACTTCTTCCATGGATACTGGGCCAAAAGTGTCGAGACAAGGAGTGGGGACATCGGTGGGCTGGGTGGGACAGTGCGGGGAGGTGAGAAGGTCCCCGTCCTTGTGGCCGGCGTCGGGGGGGGGTAGGGAAGCGAGGATTGTTTGAATTTTCTCGTCAAAAAAAAGTGGCGAGTTTAATACATTTACTTTCCGCGGCTATAGGGTCCAAGGGTTTCACAGGAGGGTCAGGGGCATGAAGAAGCTCTTTGAGGATGACAAATGTTTCTTGGGCAGAGCAGGACGCATTTTCAATTCTTTCTTCGTAGAATTTGCTCTTGGTTTTAAGGAGCTCCTTTCTTGTCTGCTGTCTTGTCTTTCCTCCATATACGTTTGTTTCTCTTACATTCCTTCCGTAAGAGATTCAATTCAGTGGTGTACCAGGGGGAGGGGTTGACTCTCTTGGCGTTTTTAAGGGTGCTGGATCTAGGTAAGAGGTGATCCAGAGAATGTGGAGAGGTGTGGCTCACTGGTTAGAGGTGGCAGACCTGTAAGCAGAGAACGGCCCGGGACCAGGGTTCAATTCCCGACGCGGCAGGGTCTTGGACCAGGGTCAACGGACTCGATAATTCTCGCCTCAGTACCTACTCTAACCAGGGAACACACTCGGTAACTCTGGGCATTAAGCATGCCTCATCTCTACAAGGGCCCCCCACAGACGCCGGGGATGCCTGGTTTCACTCTGGAGATACCCAGAAAGGGACCATCTCACAGGGAAAACCAGGATGGGTTCCCCAGCGGTCTACAGCGCCAGGACACTCGTGTTGAGTAACAGTGCGCTTTACAAGTATCCCACATTTACATTTACATTTACATGTATTGAATTCAATGTCTGCGGTAATGGGGTTTTGTGAGGGGGGGGGATATCTCCCCTAAGTTTGGCGGCCCATTCATCTGGGATCAATTTGTGCCAGCGTCTGCTGAGGGTTCTGATTTTTTGCGTATGCGTAGGGGGGGTCTTGATGTGCCAGTCGAAAGGGACCAGAAAGTGGTCAGTCCAGGGAAGAGGGAGATGCACACGGGAACTGAGGTTTTGAATGTTAGTGAATATAGGGTCAAGCAGCTGCCCTTTGTCATGAGTCGGCTGTGGATTCTTTAGGTGGAGACCCGTGGAGGAGATATCCAGTAAGAGGTCGGCTGCCTGGGTGTCGCCCGGGTCGAGAAAGTGAAGATTAAAGTCTCCTAATAAGAGGTAGTTGGAGGAAGTTGTTGCTTCAAGAGTGACATGATCCATAAGTTTGCTGGGGAATTCGGCAAGATGACCGGGGGGCGATAAACTAACAACCCCGACAGGGATGTTACAGGCGAGATTTGGATGGTGAAATGGCAGCTTTCGCAGTCTTTAATATTACCGTCTAGGATTCTACAGGTGAGGGAATCCTTGAAAATTATGGCTAGGCCGCCTCCTCTGCCACGCGGTCTATTCCGAGAACAGATTTGGTAGCCCGGGGGGAGAGCGTTGACAGTGTCAGGGCCATTGTTGGGGGTGAGCCATGTTTCGGTAAGAAACAGAATGTCCATAGCGTAGTTTGAGATCAAGAGGTTTATTTCGTGGGCGTGTTTAACAAGAGACCTGCAGTTAAGTAGGCCTAGTTGGAGGCCCCCGAGTTCAGTGTCTGCAACGTCGGGATTGCAGGTGCTACAGCCGGTGAATGTGTTCTCTCCCATATGAATGTAATTGCAAGAAAGGTGTTTTTGAGTGTTCAGGGCCAGGAGTCTGTCTCGAGTATAGGCTGGACCTTTCTTGGTGGAAATGGGCATAGTGGCTGGGCCTGGGGCCGTCCGGGCCCGGACGGGCCCAGACGGGCTTGCCTTTGGCGCGCCTTCGGCGCGCTGACGGCGCGCCCGCTGCGCCCGTCCGCTGCGCGTCCGAGTGCTGCACATGGTTTTATGCCGGAAGAAGGGCGTGGCCTAAGAAGTGGGCGTGGCCTCTGAGCAGGCTCGCTCGCTAATGGCGATGATGACAATTTCCTTCCCCGTGGCAGCGTTCAGATCGGCTGCACGGGCGTTTAAGGATCAAGGTGAATGCCCCAACCAGGCTAGTGGGAGAGGAGAGGTGTACAATTCTTAAAATCAATTTACACACAATGTTTTAAAAATACGCAAATTTCGAGCGGAGCTCCCGGCTGTGCCTCAGGAGTACAGGTTCTAACAGTGGCTGGGCGTCAGCGCATTAAATAGTAGGGGGGGGCGTGGCCATAAGAAGTGGGCGTGGCCTGTGAGCAGGCTCGCTCGCTAATGGCGATGATGACGATTTCCTTCCCTGTGGCAGCGTTCAGATCGGCTGCACGGGCGTTTAAGGATCAAGGTGAGTGCCCCAACCAGGCTAGTGGGAGAGGAGAGGTGTACAATTCTTAAAATCAATTTACACACAATGTTTTAAAAATACGCAAATTTCGAGCGGAGCTCCCGGCTGTGCCTCAGGAGTACAGGTTCTAACAGTGGCTGGGCGTCAGCGCATTAAATAGTAGGGGGGGCGTGGCCATAAGAAGTGGGCGTGGCCTGTGAGCAGGCTCGCTCGCTAATGGCGATGATGACAATTTCCTTCCCCGTGGCAGCGTTCAGATCAGCTGCACGGGCGTTTAAGGATCAAGGTGAGTGCCCCAACCAGGCTAGTGGGAGAGGAGAGGTGTACAATTCTTAAAATCAATACACACAATGTTTTAAAAATACGCAAATTTCGAGCGGAGCTCCCGGCTGTGCCTCAGGAGTACAGGTTCTAACAGTGGCTGGGCGTCAGCGCATTAAATAGTAGGGGGGGGCGTGGCCATAAGAAGTGGGCGTGGCCTGTGAGCAGGCTCGCTCGCTAATGGCGATGATGACAATTTCCTTCCCCGTGGCAGCGTTCAGATCGGCTGCACGGGCGTTTAAGGATCAAGGTGAGTGCCCCAACCAGGCTAGTGGGAGAGGAGAGGTGTACAAACCTTAAAATCAATTTACACACAATGTTTTAAAAATATGCAAATTTCGAGCGGAGCTCCCGCCTGTGCCTCAGGAGTACAGGTTCTAACAGTGGCTGGGCGTCAGCGCATTAAATAGTAGGGGGGCGTGGCCATAAGAAGTGGGCATGGCCTGTGAGCAGGCTCGCTCGCTAATGGCGATGATGACAATTTCCTTCCCCGTGGCAGCATTCAGATCGGCTGCACGGGCGTTTAAGGATCAAGGTGAGTGCCCCAACCAGGCTAGTGGGAGAGGAGAGGTGTACAATTCTTAAAATCAATTTACACACAATGTTTTAAAAATACGCAAATTTCGAGCGGAGTGCCCGGCTGTGCCTCAGGAGTACAGGTTCTAATGAAGCTCTGTTATGGACCATGTCTCTTGGAGACAGATTATTTTACATGGTGCCAAAAAATGCGAGGCCGTCCCATCCTTGATCTTCGGGCGTAAACCCGCCACATTCCAAAAGAGGGTGGGTATAGGCAAGGTATCAGCTTTTAGTGCCACGGTTTCAGTAGTTACCGGGGATGATCTTATTCCTGGAGTCGTTCCTATTTTAGGGGGCGTCTTGGGTGAGTTAGGGTTAGCAGATTCAGTTTCCATTGATGGTCAATTGACCATTTCGAGTCCGCTAAATCTGTTGCTCAGCGGGATGTTATACCAAGGGTCCCAGCGGGGCGGTTCTCTGTGAGCCGTCCTGTGTATATGTGGGCCCCATTCTTCCCAACCTCCACCCTGATAACGTGATCCCGCAAAGTGCCAAGAGTTATCATACTCACGATGACGAGGGCCTCCATATTGTCTTGTGTTAGAAAAGTCGATCTGGCGAGGAGGTGGTGCATGCCAGGATGAATCATAATCGTGAAAAAGGCCATTTGGTTGTCTTGAAGGGTAGAAAAAGGAGAGTGGTTTGATCCCTATAACTCCATTTGCATTCGTGTGATCCCAAGAGCAGATATAATCTGCTACGCGGGGGTCTTCAAAAGTAATCACAACACAGTCCCCTGGAATCGTTTTTCTGCCTTTACCCACCCATGGAGTACTACGTACTGTCAGGATCCTTCCATGCCAAGTTGGAGGCCTGGGGCGATTAGTGTGTAGCCAGTGTTGTGCCTTGTTTTTCAGGGACCACATAGGTTCAGCGTTGTGGTCCGCTAGCTCCGGGGCGCCAGTCATTACCACTACGTAGGGTGATGCGTCCGGTGGCAGATCAAAAGGAAATCTAATCTCCCCGGGTCCTCTAGAAACATTTCTATTACCTATTGGAACCGGAGGATTAGGGGCCAGAGTTTGAGTCACCGGAGTTTTAGGTGTTACTTTATTTGCTTGCACTGTCTTCGGTACAGGTGTTGTTGTTGGCAGGGCGTTTCCCTGTGACAGGGTAGTGGCTACATTGGTAGTTGGATTCAATGTGCTCTTAGTGTTCGTTATTATAGGTGTTACAGCCCGGGATACATTCTTTTGGGTGGTAACAGGTTTCGGAAGGGTATTTACTGGCTTCAGGCAAAGTTGTTTATTATGATTATTTCCTCCAGTTTTTTTTACCCCTCCCGGTTGTTTATGGTGAAGGAGGTTAACCACCTTAGATATCTGAATCTCCAACTGCGCTAACTTTTGTTCTACTGGTTGTAAATATAGTTTAAAGAGGTCAGCAATCTTGTTTAGCAGCTGTGAGTTATTACTCTCTGTTAAACCCTTGCTGGTGGATAGGTGAATGGAAGATTCCAAATCAATAGGGGTTGGAGTTTCATGTACAACATGATGGATCAACGCGGGAACTACCAACTGTTCTACTCTAGAGGGTAGGTTCTGGGCGATACTAGAGGTATGTTCCGTCAGATCAGGGATAGGGTGTTTCGGATCAATCTTTCTTTTACTTATTGCGCCCTCCCTCCTCCCCCTTGCTAGGATTCTTTCCTGTGATGCCGTTTGTGGAAGGCTTTGGGGTAATAGCTCAGGCGTTCTTTCGAGGTCAGAGCTTATCTGTGAATCTGAAAGCTGAGAAGCCGACAGATCCACATTGTTAGGCAGACTACGTCTGCCCTCACAAAGCACCATCGGACCTTCATTATTGTTGTTACCAGGAGCGGGTGTTCTAGCATCCGCCAGATTACCCATAGAGGATCTTTTGGCGAATGCTAAATCCAGGGACACCCTTTCCTCCATCAATGAAATACTTTGATCTATGAATGTGTTGGCCTTTGTGATAAAATCATCCATAGGACCTAGCAATTTACCCACACTACCCGGGGCCTTAGTTTTATTTCCTCTGGTCATTACCGTATTACCATATTACCTAAAAGGTGACAAAGAAGTAAGCGAGGTAGGGGCAAAGGGAGATGGCCCAGTCCAGTCTCTCCGGTCCTCGAACGGCCTCAAACGGCCCGCCCTTTGCCGGGGCTTCACCCCGGGCGCTCCCGCGCAGCGTCCGTTCAACCTTCGAAAATAGTAAAAGGGAGGATTGATGGGCGGGGGGGGCGGGGCCAGCAGGGAGAGCAGCCCAGGTGGAACAGATTGGGCTTGCAGGGACTCCTGGGTGATGGAGTCCCTGCTAACGTGCTCGCAGCCTTGCCAGCACCAACATGCCCCAAGTCATGGCACAGGAGACCGCCCCTCTCCCAGCAGCAGCTCCCGCTGGTGTTAGACGCGCTGCGGGACCTGCGAAGCGGGTCCGGCGAGGTGCTGAGGGTTTTCCAGGGGCAGAAGAAGTTGGCTAGAAAAGCAGCAGCAGTCCGAAGACAGGTCCAAAAAAGGCAGGTGAGCGTCCCACGAAGAGAATCCTGCAGCCTGTTTTTACTCCGTGGGCGGGGGGGCGGGGCCAGCAGGGAGAGCAGCCCAGGTGGAACAGATTGGGCTCGCAGGGACTCCTGGGTGATGGAGTCCCTGCTAACGTGCTCGCAGCCTTGCCAGCACCAACATGCCCCAAGTCATGGCACAGGAGACCGCCCCTCTCCCAGCAGCAGCTCCCGCTGGTGTTAGACGCGCTGCGGGACCTGCGAAGCGGGTCCGGCGAGGTGCTGAGGGTTTTCCAGGGGCAGAAGAAGTTGGCTAGAAAAGCAGCAGCAGTCCGAAGACAGGTCCAAAAAAGGCAGGTGAGCGTCCCACGAAGAGAATCCTGCAGCCTGTTTTTACTCCGTGGGCGGGGGGGGCGGGGCCAGCAGGGAGAGCAGCCCAGGTGGAACAGATTGGGCTCGCAGGGACTCCTGGGTGATGGAGTCCCTGCTAACGTGCTCGCAGCCCTGCCAGCACCAACACGCCCCAAGTCCTGGCACAGGAGACCGCCCCTCTCCCAGCAGCAGCTCCCGCTGGTGTTAGACGCGCTGCGGGACCCGGGAAGCAGGTTGAGCGAAGGGCGGTCTACTAAGTTTATTTAAACTTGACATAAAGGGCACATTATATCAGTGTATTTCAGGAAGCGAGAACTGTTTAATTATTGAACTATCTACCCCGGATAAGACCAAGATTTTATTTATAAATTTTTATAATTCTAATGCAAATGAGTGCACCGGTTATAATTTGGATGTACTGGAAAAAATGTTGTCAGTCTACAGTGTAAATGTGAATACTTTTGAAATAATTTTCCTTGGGGATTTTAATATTCACCCGTGCAACCTATCATATGCCAGTATCGAGGAAGATGGCCCTCCTTAATCTTCACCTATTCACCTGGAACATTCTAGACGGGGGGGTATCTAGAAAATTTCCTGGCTAGATGGAACCTATATGAGTCGGGTTGCGGGGATTGTGGCTGTAGGCCCCCTACATTCAAGGGAATAGATGATGGTACTATTATTGATTATATTTTTATGTCTTCTTTTTTGTTGTGTAAGGTTTTAATATATAATACGGAGGTCTCGCTCTTTAGTGACCATAACCCGGTGTTCATGGAAATAATATCTAGGATCTATTTTCCATGAAAACGGTGCCACACAGATACGGCCTAAACTTGATCATTGAAGATCAAGGACGTAGGATAAAATGGACAAATATAGTCCCTGAAACTTTTCTGCTAGAGGTTTTGGATAAATTCGAGGATGAGGTGGCCATATGCTTAGCAAATAGGGTGCAAAATAAAGAAGTGGTTCTTGCCTTTGATAACATCTGTAGAGAAATTAACCAAAGTCTACTTGCTGGTCCAAGGCAGAAGACGTATTATGGCAAGAGATGGTTTAATAAAATATGTTCCAAGGCACACGGAGATCTACTCAGTGCTCTGAAGGCCACTCCAAAAGATCGAGCCCTAATAGCTAGTTTAAGAATTGCGTATAAAAAAGCCATTTTAGAGAGTTGAAAGATGACGCTTGGGCACAATTACTTGACCCAGAAACCCTAAAAAATAGTGGATTATTCTGGAAAATAGTAAATCAACCATTATTCTCGGGTGAGGAGAATTCCCCAATTGAGGCTAATATTCCAGATGAGGGTTGGATAAAACATTTTAGTAAAATATATTCTGACCCTAGTAATGAATCTCAAATGGGGGACACCACTTTCTCTACCGAGGGTCCTATTTTAACCTTTGAGGTCGCAGAAGTGGAAAGAGCGTTAGATCTGACCCAAAAAAACAAGGCTCCAGGACCCGATGGAGTTCCTGCAGACGTTTTTAAATGCGCTCCAAAATTTTGGTCAAAGGTCTTGTGTAATGTTTTTAATGTTCTAACCCATGATAACATACCGTCCTCATGGAAAAAATCGATCATCATCCCGGTCTACAAGAAGGGAAACAGGCAGGACCCCTCTTGTTATAGACCCATCTCCTTAATTGACTCCTCAGTCAAAATATTGGGACGGGTCATTTTGTTTAAATTAAATGAATGGGTGAATGATAGAGGGGTCTTATCAAATATGCAATATGGGTTTAGACCAAAGAGGAGCACACTAGATCAATGTCTTAACCTACATCTACTAGTGGATAAATATACGAAGGCCAAGGAGGGGTCCTTGTACCTGGGGTTCATGGACCTCTCGTCAGCCTTTGACCTTGTAAACCGGTCAAAGCTGTGGAAAATTTTACTTAATATGGGTCTTGATAGGGCTTTAGTTAATCTTTTGGCTGACTTACACTCTGGTTTATTAGCTTTCGTCAGGGTCACCTCGCAGGGCCGCTGTTCTAGTCATTTTAATTCAGAAAGAGGGGTCAGGCAAGGGTGCATCCTGGCTCCGCTCCTATTCACGATATATATTAATGCTTTGGAACCCGCACTAAAGGAGGCCACACTTGACATCCCGCGTGTAGGAGAACTTGGTATTCCAGTTCTCCTATACGCGTATGATGCTGTCCTTCTTTCGCGGACTGGGTTGGACTACAACGCCTTCTGGATGTTTTTGAGAACTTTGTGGGTTCCCTGGACCTAAAAATAAATGTCAAAAAGTCCCAGATTATGATAATGGGAAGGTGCTCGAGGAAGAAGTATTGTAAAACCTTTACCTGTGGAAAAGAAGAACTTTGTAGAGTTCCTATATTCCCCTATCTGGGGATTACTTTCGACGAGAGAGGGAATTGGGGACCAGAGTTTAAAAACAGAAACATTTCCTTGGCAAGAACCTCCTCTGCTCTCCAGGGTTTTTCAAAAAGACTGAGGGCCAGGCCAATAGTGGCACTAATGAAAATTTACAAAGCAAAATGCCTTGCAGTGGCCACTTATGGTTGTTCAATTTGGGGTTATAGTTCCCCGGATTGTTTACAGATTACCGAAAAAAATTCTTGAGATCTGTCCTTTCTGTGCCACAGTCTACCCCCTCCTATACAATTCATACTGAACTTGGGGTAGGCTTTATCTCAGATATGATAAAAATGGCCCGCTATTAGCATGGATGAAGACCTGGCTAAATCAGGAAATTCCCCTAAATCACCTTATTTTGAAAGATTGTTTACATCTAGAAAAAAATAATAAAATTCAGTGGCTGACATATATCAAAAATAGTTTTGTCAAGTTAGGGAGACCAGAGCTATTTTCCTCACCAGAGTCAATAACACCAAAGGACATTGCACTAATCAAGGGTGCAATGGAAGAAATGCTAAGCCTGGAGAGAGAACAATTGGAATTAAATAAACCTTCTGTGAGGGCTAACCTCATTTTATCTTCCCAAGAAGGACCTGAAATGCATTTAAATACTGTGAATCGGTCATATCATAGGTTCCTCCTAACCAGATTCCATTTTAATATGAACCATCTGAACCTTGGATATTTCCCCAACTGGAGTACCCCTGAAAATGCAATGCCGTGTACCTGTGATAATTTTTCTACCCAGAACAAAATGCACTTCTTGATGTTCTGTGGTCATTACACGGCATTAAGGGTGAAATTCCTGGTCCCTATTTGAGGGAGGCCGGGTTTATTCAGGTTAAGCCAACTCTCTTGTATTTGCAATTATTGCAAACACCTAGGATCATGTTTCACGTCGCTAGCTTCCTAGTGGGTGCTGTCAGGATTAGGAACAGGAATAGGAATGACAACTCCTAAATGCTGAAATGAATTGGGATGAAATGGAGTTTAAGGTTTGCACAATGAAATCATAATTAGGGTGACTATATTGTATGACGTTTGTTTCCTTTTTATCATGACCTCATTTTATGAATTTTTAAGGAAATGTTTTTAAGGTTTTGATACATAATTTTTTACTGTGTATAATTAATCCTGATTTTAACATGTATTTTTAATGTTTTGTAGTATACGCAAACTTTGTATAGTACCTTTGTCTTTTTATGATATTGAATTATCGAAATAAAGTATTCTGACTGACTGACTGACTGACAGTCTAAGTCACTTATTAAAGTGAAGTTGTTTAAAAATTGTGTGATCGAATCTCTACTTGCTTGTGATGCTTTTTAGTTCAAGTATTTTTATTAGTTAAAAACTGAAAAAAGAGCAAAAAATCAGAAACACGTGCGATACAAGCAAAACAAGATACACATCAAAATACAGTTGATTTGTGATACTTTTACATAAACTTTATTTCTTCATTCTAGTGATTGGGATCTCAGACCATTGGTGTGAATTGTGCGGTTATTGCATATTTGCCAATCATTAGACCTTACAATGTATGCATGTTGTTGTTCGTATAGAAGGTTTTGCAGCCATGAGAAAGAGTTGCTTATTTCACATGACACTTCTCTTGTCCAAGAGCAATCGTTTATTTTTTATAGGCTGGTGGCTAGTCATGCTGGTCTGTACTGTGCAAGATAGAAGAGGTCGCACCTGCTCAGCAGAACAAATTTTAATGGAACAGTAAAAAAAAGTGGTAATTAAAAAGAGTGTGATTCAAGAAAAACTCAATTTTCAAATCATATAGGGTCGCAGACACTTAGGTAACGTCTGTAAATGTCCTTAATATTGCCTCAAAATTGAGTATTGCTGACACATTTTACGTCACTTCATCCAAGTTTAACAATAGAATCCAAGTATTACAATATTCCACATGATAATGGCTCCCCATCTCCCGCCGCATCCAGTTTAAAGTTTTGATCCTTGCTTTCCGTGCTATTAATGGCTCGGGCCCGGTCTATCTGAGAAAAAGACTCAAACTTTCTCTATATGCTAGATCATTGAGATCAAACAGCCTACGTCTCCTGGTGGTTCCCAGATTTCGCCTTACCAGGAGCGGGGGCAGAACGTTTGGAGTAGCTGCTGCCAAGCTTTGGAACAGCCTCCCCATAGATCTGAGGTTCTGTGAGTCGGAGCAAGTGTTCCGCCGTAAACTCAAGACCTGGTTGTTTACTACTGCTTAAATCAGTTTTCCTTTCTGTTGACATGTACTCTACAGCGCCGGGACACCCCCTTCTGGGGGTAGCTGTGCGCTTTACAAGCTTCTTAAATAAATAAAAAAATAATGCGATCTCCCGATATTTTAGTGTATTCTATAATAATAGAATTGTGTGGCACCAGTGTTGTAGAATTTCAGTACGAAAGCTTATGGTATGTATGCAGTATCTATAAAGTAGCTTTACAGCAATTTCCTGCTAATTTCCTACCAAATGCCCTTCTTTGTTAGCTTGGACCAGCCAGCTTAGTTGGAGTGTATTGTTTCTTCGGTAATACTGACAATGGTGCAAAAGGACAGTGTTGGCCTGAGCCAGCATAGAACAGGGCTACCAGATAATGGTCACCGAGGCACCATGTTCCAGTCTTGAAGCTGTCGTTGAGGAAATCCGTACATTCTGAGAGTCATAATCTTAATTCCTTTCAAAAGAACTAAAAGCTCTCGCACACCTGAAAACAGTCCTTTCTAAAACAAAAGCCCAGGGCTTGTAAAATTGTGTTCTGTTGACATGGAGCCACCCTATAGCTTTTTGAAGTGGTAGAACACCGGTGAATGGTAATCTCAGATTTACGTTGAAAACTATTGAGGCCTCATCAATCAACAGCTAAGAAAGAATACCAGAAAAAAAAACATTAAATTAAAAATTTGATTTCTTTCTTATTCAAGGAACTTCTTAACCAATTGCGTGCAGTTTTTGACCAAATCATCGAATTTCAGAATGCTCAAGATACAATGTATAGAGCTGCTTTGGAAGAGCTTCAACTGCGGTTACAATTTGAGGAGAGGAAGAAAGTGCGCGAAACTGAGGTACGGGTCATTGAGGTGTAATATCTTTTTGATAAATGAGGGTAAACTATATGAAAATGTAAAAGTGTTCTTAGTATGTGCACTAGCTGGTAAAAAGTATACTTCATTCTTAAATGGTGCAGAAAAAACTAGGAGAAACTGCATGTGGTAATGTATTGGTTGTAAGTGCATCATTCTTAACAGTAATATAAATATGTAGTCATGTCACCGGCCTTATGGATATGTGGATTTGTATCTAAAGTTGGCCCTGACTGTTGTAGACGGCTAAAGTACTTGTCCCACTCCTTTAAAGGGTTTTAATAGGGCAACGCTGCAGCTACAAAGCAGCCCAGTAGAGGACCAGCGGCAACCAGGCAGCAGCAGAAGACAGTGAACGAGCTGGTAAGCGCAGCCGAGCTGAGCACTGTGCTAGGGTGCACCCTTAAGCTAAACAAGAAAGCGCTAAAGAAACTGAAAGCTTTACCAGGCGTAGCCATTTACAGAGGGGCAAAGCAGCGGAAGGGGCGCACGCTGACCACAGAATCCGCGAGCCTTCGGAAAGCACAAAAAGCGACCCCGAATAAAACCCTCCGACCCAGACAACACCCAGGCCAAGCACACTTAACAAGGCGAGCACCCCCCAAAGCAGAACAATAACAGAAGCTAGCGGGCGAAACCGAAACCCACACCAGGAGCGGCCATTTTGTGACAGGCGAACCTGCAGAAAACGCGGCGAACGAGGGATCAAAGGTACAGCGGAAACAAGAGGCAGACAAAGAGCGGTCACAGGGAAAACCCCCAGCACTCCGCATAAAGATTACCCACCATGCTGCCACGAGCAAGACGCTACCGGCGCGGAAACGAAACGAAACCGGAACTATACAGGGGGCGTCCATCTTAGTTCAGATGTCCGGATGTTAAAAACAGACGCGAACACCACAGGCCATTTTACCACAGTCACGGAAGACAACAACAGCAGGCACTGGAGAGCGATACCAGACAGACCGAGGCCATAAGTCCGCCCCAAGCAGCATATCGAGCGCAGCAGCGGAATCCAGACCAAGAAGGTCATTAGCAGGGCAGGAACTGGCAGAGCCACAAGCAAGAGGCAAGTTGCAGGAAAACGCCGTGCCTCCCCACTGAGCAGAACCAAGCACGCAGAAGAGGTATGGTGGGCTGTGCTACTTCACCCAGTGGAACAGCTGGCGGACGAGCAGCGGCGCAAGCAAAAAAGGTCAATTGCAAACCCGCAGGCCTTGAGCACACATATGCAACTAGCCAAAACAGCGGTAACAACAAGTGGTGAACGCTAACAAGAAGGGGGCCCAATCCGCCCAGACAAAGGCAGGAAAGCCCTCAGAGCTGGCGGGGGCGAAGACTAGGACCAGGACAGTCAGGTGGCCAAGCAGATTGCGTGTGGATACAACACCCACGCACAAGGAAACCACAGAAAAAGCGACAAAAGGCAACCCAACCAAACAACAAAGAGACGACAGGTTGCACACCTATCTGGCCAGAAGAGGTTTCGACACCATGGCAGGACGAGATGATAAGAACACCAACGACATCAAAAAAGATTAGGAAGGACCTTTCGGAATTGCCAACCAAGATTAAGAACAATAACAAAAACGAGACGACACTAGATACACTCCTAAAGAAAATCAACAAAGGGAACGAACTAGCCAAAGCCACGAAAAAGACAATTGATAACATGCAACTTGAGCAGGCAGCTATAAGAGCGGACCAATCCAAGACAAACTGCAGAATCGACGCTGTGAAAAAAAGGGTTAGCGACCTAGAATACTCCACCCACAGAGCACAAAGAGACCTGGAACAAGCTGCCAAAACAACCTACAATCTGCAGAAACTGTTGGCAGAACAGGACGACCGGAGCAGGAAGGGGAACCAGTGCCAGAGGGTGAAGAAGACACCCTAGGCTCGTGCGCAGCCCTACTAGAAGACCTCCTGCCAAAGCTTACAGGTCTGAACTTCGACAGGCCATTTGAAGTAGACAAGACCTACAGAGTCCCAGCAACAAAAACCCCACAGAGTAGAGGACCTAGGCCAATCATATGCAAGCCGCTCTGTGCCAACCACACAGAAGCTATCTTCGCCTTTGCCAGGAAATGGCAAAACATGAAAGTGAATGGCCAGAAGATTGTCATAACGCAGGACTTCTCTCGACACACGGTGGAAACAGGGAAAGGGTTCCTGGCCCTGCGGGAGAAACTACAGAAAGGCAGTATCACCTTCAGTTTTGCAGGTCCAGCGAGAATGAAGATCACAGACAGACGTGGGACTCGGATTTTTGACGAGCCCAGGGAACTAAGGAGATACCTAAGAGGCCCAGACCCAGTAGACATGGAAGCGCAAAGTCCAGGAGTACCCAAAAGAAGAGCCTCGTCAGACGCAGCAGAAGCAGGAGGAGAGGAATGCTGACTCAACCAAAGAACTGTCCTGCATTACTGATGAACGATCAAGGCAATCACAACCAAGATCTACCTCAGGCCAACTCTCATAGAAGGCCAACCGAATGCACAGAACGCATCAACCACACTACCTCATGACCAACAGACTACCTCGTTCGATGCTGAAACACCCAGGAAGACACAAGAAGATGTGCCCATATCCTTTATCCGCATTGTTACGTACACTGCGAATGCTGGCACCATTGTGGGACGGCGATGCGCTGCAACGCACGTTGCATAGCTGATATAGATGGGCCTAGAAAGCACTGAACTCGGGGGAGTGGGGGAAGGGAGGGCCCTTGCTGTCGCATATCTACAGTTCTAAACCCGGGGGGAGGGGAGGGGGGGAGTTAATTCCAGTACAGATATATGCACTTCTTTGTTTCCATGCCTTTTCTATCTTTACTTTCCTATCCGGACCCACTTCTCACCCAGGGGGGAATATCACAGGCAAGCACACAGCCCAAAACCTCTTAGTCGACAAATCTGGGCAAAATCCTATGGGGGTCAGATGAGCGGCAGACAACAGAGACAGAAGAACCAGATCACATCAAGCGAATACAGCGA
This sequence comes from Lissotriton helveticus, assembly GCF_964261635.1. NCBI lineage: Eukaryota > Metazoa > Chordata > Amphibia > Caudata > Salamandridae > Lissotriton > Lissotriton helveticus. Next base: position 1,961,477,897 of record NC_136068.1, on the reverse strand, counting down.
AAACAAAAAACAGCCATGACAGCCCCAACACAAGGTCAATTAAACTCGAACCTTAAGGTGGTGTCCCTTAATGTGAAAGGCCTCAACCACCCAATAAAACGCAGGAAGACTCTAGAATACCTGGCGAAACTGAAAGGAGACGTGTATGTCCTCCAAGAGACTAGAATCTCGGAGGAGGATGCACAACGGCTCAAGGCAAAGTGTATAGGCGAGGTCTTCTGCTCACCTGCCATACGGAAGAAAAGAGGGGTCGTCACACTAGTAAGCAAAAGAGCGAACCTGACACTACAGGACAGCTATGCAGACAATGATGCCAGACACTTGTGACAAGCTTAAAGAGAGGGGAAGAGACGATTCACGTTGCCAACATATATCGGCCTAACTCAGATGATAAGGAATTCTGGAATAGTGTAGAGACCAAACTAGGCGATCTTCCGCAGGAGGACCTCCTTCTGCTGGCGGGAGACATGAACCAAGTACTAGATCAGGCCACTGACAAACATCCATATAGACCGAGCCACGACTTGCAGAACCTAAACATCCTTAGGAACATATGCACCAAACTCCAACTCAGGGACCCTTGGAGGCTGCAACATCCAGCTGCCAGGGAATACACCTTCTACTCGCACCCACAGAACTCATACAGCAGAATAGATTACATACTAATGTCAGCCTCACACACACACACCTGATTGACCAAACAGAAATAGCCCCAATCACCATCTCAGACCACGCACACATCTCCCTTTCAATAAGTGGCAGACACAACGACCCGCCGACCCGCAGATGGAGACTCAACAGTGATATCCTGCAACACCCAGGGAATATAACGGAAATTGAAGGAACCATTAAGGAATACCTAACCTTCAATGACAACACAGAAGTTAACAAAGGCACCCTCTGGGACGCCCTAAAAGCAACACTAAGAGGCAAACTAATAAACATAAAAGCCAGAATGAACAAGGTGGAGTTCTGGACTTTTTTGGTTCTTCTGTCCAGAGGTGTCAGGGACAACACCCGAAGACCCCGGAGTTCAACCTGTCTTGGTACACAAATAAACAGAAACACGGGCTTCTCGATGGTGGCGTCAAAGACCAAAGGTTTATTACTGCAGGGACACAGAAGTCACAGAAACTACACATGGGCAGTATCTAGGAGCCTGTTCGATTTGTACAAAGAGGGTTGTTCCTTATATACTAAATATTGGGCTTCAGGCAAATTCTTTACATGTTACCACAGTTCTAAACATTCGTGTCTTATACAATAAATATTTGGCGTTGCACAGGAATCGTCAACAGTATCTGATGTCAAAACATTACAAATGAGGGGTTCCCACTAGTCCATCATAATCCCATGTCAATTCTTCATTCAAGACCCGGACCGCCTCATCGTAAATTCCGTTACCACCCCCTACTAAAGGCCCAGAAGGAAGGGAGCAGAGCCAGGTGTGGAAGATAGAAAGACAGGATAAGAAATGTTTGTGGGTCGTAAATGGGCACGGTTACCAGCTTCGGCCGCCTAATCATGATCAGGCCAACGAACACAAGAACCAGTATAGCAGGACTGGCCTCAGGCTGGGGAGGCAGCTCTTGCCGAGTCATGCTGCCACAGCGTTGCTGGCCTAAGGTGCACGTGTCACTTGCAAGGTGAATCGCCGGCCAAAGCCTACGTGTCATTTAATGAAAAGAGGTCATTGCGTGTCCATTGACTATGTGAGGGCAAGGAATACAAAATGGCTTCCGTGTTCTAAGATGGATGCCATGGGTAGATCACAAATGTGTTGGTAACAGGAGTGCTCTTGCTCGTAGCATAGCGAAAACACCAGGATATACTAAATGGATCATTTGCGGTTCACCGATACCAAAATTATGTATTTACGACAATGTTACAAACACGAGTAAAATCGTCATGGAACCTCAGACCCTCCTTTTGCCCTTACATAGGCAATTACTCAGTCTATATCAGAGTCAGAGTCCATTTCTATGCTCATTAGGTCAGCGACATGTCGTTGTATCATCATCCTGCCTCGTGCCTTTTCTCCTAATGCAGGTGGTTTCCTGAAACAGGTTGCAGCGCAGAGACTACACAGAGCGGGACCACACTGGATAATAAGACAGCACGAGAACAGAAATACTAGGATGACACCAATAACCATCAGAACCTTCCATCCCCACGCTGATACCAGAGTCCAAAACCACTCCATGAAGGACCAGTTTCCCTTATCTACGTGTATAGAGTCGGAAATCTTGTGTAGCTTAGAGATTGCTTCATAGACTGTTGGAGCATTATTAGGAATAAAGACACAGCAGCTCGATTGGATCATTCTGCATACCCCACCTCGATCTGCAAGTATTACGTCTAGAACCATACGATTCTGCAACGTCATGAGACGATCCGCCTGAAGCTCAGCTGTTAAGTTACTAAGAGCACCTGCAGTTTCTGTAATAGTAGATTCAACTACCCGTGTTAGTTGGCGAAGATTTCTACTATTGGCCATAGGCCCCCAAAACGGAAGGAAACCTTTGAAGAAGTCTCCAGCTTCTTGACCAGCGGTATCTTCCTTGCTGAAGACACCTCTTGCTAATCTGGGTTTATGATAATCTGAAGAAGCAGTGTATGTCGGGGGTAACAATCGAGCAATATAACATGAACCTGAAAAGTCAGCAGGCAGCCATGTATATGCTCTGTCCTGACAAATGAAGTAGGTACCCCTAGCAGTCAGAAAGGCAGGGGAGGAGTTAGACGGAAATACGTAAGTCTCAACGCACTCACTCTTCCCTAGCTGAGCTCTCGGATTTCTCCCATTTCCTTGCAAACAGACCTGACCTCGGTGAGGCACGACCCAAACTGAAGTGGAGCTTTTACGCTTGCTTTCTCCCAAACTAAGGCGATACTCTGTAGAGTTCCAACTCAGATACACCAGTAATTCATCTCTAGGATAAGATGGAGTATTATTGACGTCTTTAATCATATCAATAATTCCCTGGACTAAAGCTTTGTTGGCTGAGTTGTATTTAGTGGACCGTGGTGGACGCGGAGGATAGGTCTCAAGGGCATATGAAAAAATGGTCTGAAAGGCCTGAAATGATCCATTATAGCTAAAAGGCAAGACTAGATAGGGAATGCCTTTATCCATAGTGTGAGGTATCAAGCCACACACCCAGCAGTTTGTAGTATTAACTATCAGTTGGTGTTGATGCAAGAGCTGTACAAATGTATTATTAATAAATTCTGAGCGTCGAGCTTGTTCGTGTTCAGGAAATGAGTGAAAAGAATGCATAGAAGAAACCGTAGAAGTAGTAGGATCAAGGGGAGGTACTGTAGCTATTGGCACAAAAATCAAATGTACGCCAAAGACGATTCCACCCACCAGCGTCATCAAAACAATTAAAAATGTAACTGCACATTGCATTAGAAAGCATTTGCTGTGTAGTATTCTGTACAGTCTATTTCTGCGAACATAAATTACATTTTCTCATTGTAGCTCAGGAAGCTCCATCTTCTACGACCGTTCGCGACCACTGATGATGTGTACGTAGATGAAAATGCCTCTATCAGCCCTGGGAGTTCCCAGAACTAACAGAAAGATCGACCTTGTGTCAGACCCCTGCAGATTCAACTAGGCACACAGCCACGACCCTACGGCTACCCAGACGGCAAGGCAATTTTAAAACAAAAAGAGACAATACAAAGTATTAGCAAACTTCCTGGCTGGAGGCAATGTATAGAAAATGCAAATCTGAAAATAGGCAGTTTTCTGCTTTATTTGTCCATATCGCGAGAACGTAAGTTGTATCTCAGTTTTGCAGGAGCTGTCTGATCTGGAAACAATGTATTTTCAGCTGGCGTTGCAATGTTCACGTTCGCAGATGGCAAATGTTCTTTTGGTGCAGAAGGCAAATGTTCAGGGTTCAAAAGAGCAGTTTCAGGAGGAGAGTCAGAACTTGGTGAATCCGTGATCAGTTCTGCATCGCTGAAAGGTATGAACCTGGGGACTCGTTCCGTTTCAGAGGCACCGATTCCTTTCTTTACCCAGTTGTCGTAAGGAAGTGGCAGAGGCACACGTTTAGCATGTGTCGTGTGGATCCAATGTTTCCTTCCGGCCACACGAATAGCAGTTCTCGTTGCTAACAGGACCTGGAAAGGGCCAATAAATCTGGGCTGAAGATTTTTCGTTCTTGCAAAATTTCGGATGACCACCTGATCACCCGGTTTCAGCTGATGGCCTGGACTCTCCGGTGGCTTTGGCAATGCGTCGAAAACCTGTTGGTGAATAAGACTCAATTTAGCAGTCAAGTCGAAAAGGTAATCAATTAACATTGGGTATTCCAGCTGCTTAAATTCTTTCGGTCTAGGTACCCCCCAAACATTTGCAGGACGACCGAAAACTATTTCGTAAGGACTAAGCCCTACTCTAGAATGTACAGTTGCTCTTGTTGATAGCAAAGCCAAAGGCAATGCATCTGGCCAGGACAAACCCGTGGATGCTTGTATCTTAGCGAGTTTCAGTTTAAGGGTGCCATTGTAACCCTCGACTAAACCCGCGGACTGGGGATGATTCGCACTATGAAATTTTTGCCTAATCCCTAGGCCGGCACACACACTCTGCATAACTTTCCCTACGAACTCACTTCCGTTATCTGACCATACAATCCGTGGCATTCCGTATCGGGGGAAGTATTCTTTAAGAAGAATTTTGGCAGTGGATAAGGCAGTATTGTCCTTCAGTGGGTATGCTTCGATCCATCTGGAAAAAGCACAAACTACCACTAGGACGTATTTCAGGTTATTACAACGGTCCATGTGAATGAAGTCTAGCTGGATCACTTCAAAAGGGCAGGAAGGAGGAGCGAAGTGACCTGCAGGTGTGGGGATTCCCTTGCCAGGATTATGCATCAAGCATACCATACAATTTCTCACCACTCTCTCTGCACACTTACTAATTCCGTCATTCTTCCAGACCGGAGCCAACATCTTACAAATCCCTTTTGAACTGATGTGCGCTGATCCATGCGCCATCGTCACTACTGCAAGCACATACGCATCAGGCAACATCCAACGCTGTTGTTCCGACAAATCAATCCAACACCCACTCGAGTCCAATTTACCCGTGCTCTCTCTCCATGCACGTTTTTCCTCCTCAGTCGCCTCTTTCTGAATTTCCTTCACGCTTTCCACTGTGTCTTCACACATTCCAGACTCAGAAATCCATCTTGCAGACGTTGCAACATATATTCTACTCATCATATTTCTAGCTGTCTGTTTTGCGATCTCATCAGCAAAAGCATTCCCACGACCAACATCATCCGTGATTGCTTTATGAGCACTGCATTTCACAATCGCAACTTCAGTCGGTAAGGTTAGAGATTCCAACAAGTCATTAACTAGCTGACCATGTTGAATCTTAGTCCCATGGGACGTAATGAAACCTCTTTCTTTCCACAAACGGCCAAAACTATGGGCCACGCCGAACGCGTACTGACTATCTGTGAACACATTCACTCTCTTTCCCTTAGCTAAAACGCACGCTCTTGTTAGCGCGATCAATTCTGCAGCCTGGGCAGAATTCTGACTCACTCTTGCAGTCTCCACAATCGTACTCAAAGTCGTTACGGCATAGGCAGCAGTCACATCACCATTCTCCAATTTGAAGCAAGACCCATCAACATACAACGTGCCATCTGGATCTGACAACGGAGTATTTTTTAGATCGATTCGTCCTTTTGTTTCTTCCTCAGTTCTGAAACAACAGTCGTGTGGTTCGGAATCACTCGACTCTTGGCTAGTCGGCAACAATGTTGCTGGATTCAATACATTGCATCTTTTGATCTGAATATGACTAGCTAATAGTGTCAGTTCATAGCCTGATAATCTAGCACTGGTAAGGTGTTGCGTCTTGGTTCGGTTCATGAGTGTATCCACAGCATGAGGAACCATAACTACTAGCATGTTGTTCATTACTAAACCAGCAGATTGTCGAATGGAAGCTGCAGCTGCGGCTGTAGCTCTCAAGCAACTAGGCAATGCTCTAGCTACTGGATCTAATGTTGATGAAAAATACGCACAAGGGCGTTGTTTATCACCAAATTTCTGCGTCAAAACACTCAATGCACAACCTTCTCTCTCGTGGACATAGAGCGTAAATGGCTTACTGTAGTCGGGTGTACCCAATACAGGTGCTGAACACAGTGCATTTCGTAACTCAGAAAAACTCTGCTGACATTCAACAGACCATGGTACCGGACTCGGAACACCTTTCTTAGTCAAGGCTACTAATGGTTTTGCTAAAAGAGAAAAATTTGGGATCCATTGCCTACAATAGGAGGTAATACCCAAAAAGGCACGCACTTCTCTCTGCGTGCTAGGAACATTCATCTGTGTAATTGCTTTTATTCTCTCTGGGGTCAACTTCCTTCCCTCCTTTGACAAGAGATGACCTAGGTAGGTCACTTCTTGGCAGCAGTATTGCATTTTTGAAGGTGACACCTTGTGATTTAAATCTGACAAGTGATGCAATAAAGAAATCGTAGCTGTTTTGCAAGTTTCCTTGTCATCGGCAGCCACTAGAAGATCATCGACATACTGTACTAAAGCAGAACCACGAGGAAGTACGAAGGAATCTAACTGACTTTTTAATGCTTGACTGTAAATGGATGGGCTTTCACAATAACCTTGTGGAGCGCGTTTAAATCTAAAACTTCGTCCTCCTAGAGAAAAACCGAAAATATCTCTGCTTTCCTCGGCTATCGGAATGCTGAAAAAGGCATTTTTCAAGTCGACAACTGAAAACCATGCTGCTGTAGCGGGAATCAACGTTAACAATGCAGTAATGTCTGGTACCACAGGAAACTGTGGGATCACAATTTTATTAACCTCTCTAAGATCAATTACGAACCTATATACTGGAGGCTTTGTAGGGTCAGTTCGTTTCAAAATAGGCAGTACAGGACTATTACAGACATTACCTCTAGTCTCTTCTACAACATCTTTCTTGATCAGGTCTTGTACTATCAGTAGGAGCGCACGCTCACCTTCACTAGAGATTCTGTATTGTGGAATTCGTGGAAGTTTGACATTTGCTTTCAAAGTTACTACATAGGGTGGAATTTCCAATAGACCTACATCATTAGGACCGGTCGCCCAAAGAGTATCAGGGAGTGAACGCAGCTCTGGTGGGAGCGCATCCATCGACAAGTACATCGGGGAGATGATTCTTTTACCCAACGTAAGCTGTACTCCTGCTGGAGAACAGTACAGTGTCGCGTACAGGCGTTTTAACAAGTCTAAACCAAGCAGATTTTCGTTACAACCTGTCGTCAAAATCAGGGGTGCTTTCAATTGACGGGGTCCAACAGAAATAGACAAAGGACCAGAAACAGGGTTGTGAACAGGGGCGCCCGAAAAACCTACTGAAACGTTTGTTGAGCCAGACAAAGGTGCGCCAGGGAGTTTTGCATGTATGATAGAACTTTTTGCTGCACCAGTATCCAACAGAAACGGTTCGACTATACCTGATGTTGCTACTGCGACATAAGGCCCACTCTGATCTACTGGTACTGATACTACTCCCTCTCTTTGTCCATGGCTGTCCTAGTATTCACTTTGCTGACCTTCCTCACTAGCTTCATAATAGTCTTCAACATGATACTGTGGAGACCTATTCTGTTGGGCAGATTGTCCATTTCGCTGGTCGAAATAATTAGAGGGGCGATCACTTGTCTGTGGAGGCATAGCACCTCGTCCTCGACCTCTAGAGTTTTGCATAGAACTACCACGACCTCTCTGAGCTGCCGCATCATTATTTTGTGTTCGAACTGGACACTCACTTTTGTAATGACCTTCCTTTTTGCAATAAGCACATTGATTCCACTGGTATTGTGGCCTTTGAAAGTTATAATCCGTTCTTTGATATGACCCCTGCTGCATATTAGTTTGATTCATGCGAGGCGGATAAGCTTGTTGTAAAAGTACTTTAGTTTTTAAATCTTTCGTCTTTTTATCTGATTTTTCCTTCTCTTCTTTATCCCTATTTTCATAGTACTGAGCAGTCGCAAGTATTTGCGCAGTCGTAGAGACAGCCCACGCACTTTCAGAATTCTTTAATTTACTACTAAGTTCTGGCAACAGATTGTGCACAAATTTATCGACAAATAATCTCTGGCCTCCTTCTGTGCTCATATCCTGACCACTATGATCCACGAAAGTCTCCTCGAATCTTGTGAAAAAGTCGGAGACGCTTTCGTCTTTCTTTTGTTTGCACGCGGACAATTTGTCCCAGTTAACGCGCAATGCTGGCATCAAGGTTTTCATTAAATCGATTATTCTACCAGGCAGATTAGCAATTAAAGGTTCAGGTTTGGAACCACCTATTTGTTGACCATCCGCTGCAATTATAGCTGCCCAGTCACCACCTAGGGCAACTGGATGATTCTCTTTACGAATTTTAGCCCAAATTGGTTGCGGTACTACATTACCAAATAGCAGATCTATATCAGCTAAATTCAATACACAAGCGTCAACTGTTTGAGCTAACTCTTTGTAGTACCCTGCAGGATTTTTACGCGGATCTGGCAAAGCCTGTTTTACTGCTAATACTTCAGCTCGCTTCCATGGAATATGTATCCATACTCTCTGGAATTGGGCCGGAGCGGCTGCAATACCAAGCGGTGCATTAGCTTGCACAGCTTCGCGCCAAATTGGTGGAACCTCTCTCATTGGATATTGACGATTTCGTTTCGTACTACGTTTCTCTAACTCTCTCGGTGAAAGAAGGGATGAGTCAGATCTATAACTTAGAACCAGTTCCATCGCTTCTTTTATATTTTGTCCAACTATCATACCTGTAGCAAACTCTTTCTGAACATTAATTAATTCTCCTAGATTTGATTCAGGGTCATCCTCTTCCAATTCCTCACGTAGAAGGAAACACATTTCATCGAACACATATCGTTGTGTCGGTTCGTTCCATTGCATAAATGTATCTAATACATTTTGTACATTATATCTTCCAACTTTCGAAACCCATCTAAGAGCAGTGGAATCTAGTATTCCTCTTTCTTCAGTACTGGGAAGCTGACTACGTCTCTGCACAGAGTCAGAGGTAGGAGTCTTAATCAGAGTTTTATAGAAGGGAGATAGAATATTAGAGACAGAATCAGTGATTCTTCGACGAACAGAAAGCGGAGTCATAATATTAGCAGAGGCAGTGAATAGAGTAGCAGTTGGAACAGATAGATCAGGAACAGTAGGAGTAGCTTGAAAATTAGCTTGTGAAGTAGCAGGTGTGAGCGACACAGGCATAGGTAAAGAGGTCGGCAACCCTAGAAGAGGGGTTGTCGAAGGAACATTAATATTGACCACAGGAGGTACAGGAACTTGATTCAGGGGAGCGAGAACAGGGACACCAGGTTGTCCAGCAACCGGTAATTGAACATTCGGTATAGGTGGAGCCGTAGCACCTTGTGCATACGGTGGGGGTGATCGTAACAAGTAAGACAACAGGGGATCCTTTTCAGGGTCCTCTACTATCTTAGCCGTACTCGATGGTAAAGCAGGATAGCACTTGTCTATCGCTAAATTACGCTCTCTATCGGCCACCTCCATCGCTTTCTCAGACTCGTTGAGTTGCAGCTGCCTAGCAGACTGTTCTAAAGTCAACTCTTGCTCTTTCTGTTCTTTCTTCAACTTTTTAATTTCTCTCTGTTTAGATTCTTTTCGCCAATAACGGAAAGAATCAAACATTGCCGGCCGGGCTTTCTTCTTAAACAACCTTCTTTCTAGATTATCGAGAATTTCAGGTTCAAAACTACCATGTAGTGGCCAACTAAGGACACCATCTTTTTCTGTATAGCGGATCCATATCTCGTTATAAGAGATAGGGCCCACACCAAATTTGCAATATAGATCATAAAGGGGAGTTCCAATCGGAGGAACCAAACACGAGTCCTCCAACTGGGAATCACTGTTGCAACTAAAACAAGACAACATACAATTTTTCTGACTTACCATTTTATAATCCGGAACACAAGACAAACAAAACACAAAAAGATGCGCACTTGAACCGAGAACTTAGGCCTACCAGAACTGACAATTGTATCGATACCTGAACTGAACAGAATGATTATCGTAACTAGAATAACCAGTGATAACCTTACAGAACTGAACTGAACTGAGAACTAAAAGGATTATCCAAATAGGAGCAACCCTCACAAAATAACCAACTAGCAACCACTAAATACTTAACTGAGGCACTGAAGACGTCACCAAGGAGAAACCCGTCACGTTTCGCCGTACTGAGGACTGCACCTCGGGTCCAAGACAGGGCGACGGTCAAGGCAACGGACCACTGCAGCCGTCTGAACGGGAATCCTCGTGGAAGAGGACGTCGGGGCCACTTTTGCGATATGCCGGGATCGATGAAGTGGGGCGCCTCCCTCTGAAATCTTCACACGAAGCTCCTCGAATTCTTCAGGCTTTTGGACCGGTACCGAATGACGTCGCCCCGAGTTGGGCGCCAAATGGAGTTTTGGACTTTTTTGGTTCTTCTGTCCAGAGGTGTCAGGGACAACACCCGAAGACCCCGGAGTTCAACCTGTCTTGGTACACAAATAAACAGAAACACGGGCTTCTCGATGGTGGCGTCAAAGACCAAAGGTTTATTACTGCAGGGACACAGAAGTCACAGAAACTACACATGGGCAGTATCTAGGAGCCTGTTCGATTTGTACAAAGAGGGTTGTTCCTTATATACTAAATATTGGGCTTCAGGCAAATTCTTTACATGTTACCACAGTTCTAAACATTTGTGTCTTATACAATAAATATTTGGCGTTGCACAGGAATCGTCAACAGTATCTGATGTCAAAACATTACAAATGAGGGGTTCCCACTAGTCCATCATAATCCCATGTCAATTCTTCATTCAAGACCCGGACCGCCTCATGGTAAATTTCGTTACCACCCCCTACTAAAGGCCCAGAAGGAAGGGAGCAGAGCCAGGTGTGGAAGATAGAAAGACAGGATAAGAAATGTTTGTGGGTCGTAAATGGGCACGGTTACCAGCTTCGGCCGCCTAATCATGATCAGGCCAACGAACACAAGAACCAGTATAGCAGGACTGGCCTCAGGCTGGGGAGGCAGCTCTTGCCGAGTCATGCTGCCACAGCGTTGCTGGCCTAAGGTGCACGTGTCACTTGCAAGGTGAATCGCCGGCCAAAGCCTACGTGTCATTTAATGAAAAGAGGTCATTGCGTGTCCATTGACTATGTGAGGGCAAGGAATACAAAATGGCTTCCGTGTTCTAAGATGGATGCCATGGGTAGATCACAAATGTGTTGGTAACAGGAGTGCTCTTGCTCGTAGCATAGCGAAAACACCAGGATATACTAAATGGATCATTTGCGGTTCACCGATACCAAAATTATGTATTTACGACAATGTTACAAACACGAGTAAAATCGTCATGGAACCTCAAAGGGAAGAAACAAGAAAATAGCAGAGCTGGAGGAACAGATCAGAGACCTAGAAAAAGGACACTGTGCAAACCTCACTGACAGACCTAACAAGGGAAAAATACGAGCTCAAAAAGATACTGAGCGAAAGAGCTGGCACATGGATCAACAAGTACAAATCCATAAACCTTTGCTCCGCCAACAAAGCAGGGAAGGCGTTAGCCTCATACCTGAAAGCAAAACAGAGACAACACTCAATTGCTGCAATAACAGACAAAGCAAACACATCACAAACGACCAACAAGGGGATCTTGGAAGCCTTCAAACAGTTCTATGAGGAACTGTACAAGGCAGACAAGAACCTAGTAGCAGACGGGGGGGGGGGAGGGGGGAGACCTACTAAGCAAAATTAGCCTACCCACGCTAACGGCGGAACAAAGGGAAACACTAGAAGGAGACATCACAGGAACAGAGATAGAGCTGGCAATAACAGCACTCAAGGTAAACAAAGCACCGGGGCCTGGTGGCTACACGGCAGCTTTCTACAAGAAATTCCAACAGCCGCTCAAATCCACCCTAGTAGAAGTCTTCACACACTGCATCCGCGAGAGAAGAATGACTGCCTCAATGGCTGAGGCTAATATCATAGTCATCCCCAAAGAAGGCAAAGACCCCCAATACCCGCAGAGCTACCGCAGGGCTTAATTTGTGCCGGTGCTTGCCGGTGCTTAGCACCGGCACTTAATTAGCAGGGCCGGGGCTACACTCATTTATGGATGTCAGTAATTGATTTATACTTAGTTGCACAGAGTGTGTGCTGTGCTGCTCTACTGTTAGAACTGCTTCTGCTGCTGTGTTACATCAAGTACTGCTTGTGTTGTTGTTGATGAGACAGACTGCCAAACTGGTGAAGAACGTGTTGTTTCACTGCTATAAATTAGTTTAAAGTTCTTCACTGTTCCTCAGGGGTTACCTACTTCTTCTCAATCAGTCACTGGCAGCCCATTATGATTATCATGAAGAAGTGATGCATATCTGAACATGCACCAAGGTTTAATGATTGAGGCAGATTACTCTGTAATAGGACAAATCTATGTATTCAAATGTGACACTGATAATTATTACTTCACAACACTAGATTTACTTTTGTCTCTCAGATTTTATTTACTTAAAAACATTTTTTCATATTGGTTAAAAACATAATCTAGTTATGCATTCATTATATAACTTGTCGGCTTTTAAATCAAGTCGCTGTACAATGGCTGCGTTGTTTGTTAAAATTCAAAGGGAGACCGTCTCCTTCCGATTGATACTGGTTATAGGGAGCGAGGCTTAGAAAAGGGCAGTGTGCGATGGCCACTAGACACTTAGGAAGCTTTTTCCGAAATAACATCAGTTCTTAGTGTAATACACCAGTTCTCTTGGACTACCGGTCGAGTAGAACTTGTAAAGTGTAATACGCGTTATTTTATATTATAGAAATAGCATACTTTGAAATGGGCTTATTTAATTACAGCGCCCGATAAATGTCATTCTCTAAATGGCTAAATAGGCAGTACTCCGCATATAGGATGAATGACGTTGATGGGTTTTGTATGAGGACCCAGTGACTTTAGACTTAAGCGCCCAGACGATAATGATGAAACACATGCTTGTTGCACCATATATTGGCATATATGTACTAAGTACGCCCCTATCATTCAGGTATCACAGATGAAGTGGGCCATCACATTATGAAGGGCAAAATTTCACGACACCCGGATCATCATCCCAATATCAGAGGACGGCGTGAAAATAACAAGCTGGATCAAGTGATGTGCCTTAAGGTTATTGGTACGTAACTGCATTTAAAAGTATATAGTGAGTGTCCGTAAGGCATAGATATAATGTATAGACTCTAAATAGTATGGTTGTATAACTTATGTAGGCATCGGGTGTACCGTGGTCTACCAGATATTCTGTCCAGATTGAAAGACGCAGCTATGATAGTATGACACCTGAGACATGAGCCTCCCCGTTTTTAAGTAAGTGGCATCCTTCTCCATTCCATGCCGGTCGGGTAGGGAGAGTTGTATTTATTCCTATCCTCTCCTCCTTAATTGCAGAATTTGTGGCCTAAAAATTTCATTGGCTCCATAGCGACAACAAATACGACATTTAATTGGCCTCAACATTGATGAGAAGGACCAATATCTCACTAACTAAAGTAAGCCTGTTAGTTACTAAAATGAATAAATCTTTATCCAGTGACACGGCATTAAAGAAGTACACAATTTGCTTAACTATACTATCTCTCCAGTTAATATAATTAATTACATGCATTCATTTTTTAGAAAGAAAAAAATACTTGTTTTTAACTCGTCTGTCCTGAGGAAGGTGCCACAACACTACAAAAGCACCGAAACGCGTTGACTAAGGACTTTTGTGTTTGTATATTTATGCAATATGTTCATTAATTGATTTTATGTATTATGTTTATTAATGGATTTGTGATTTATGCTAAGTTTTGATCAAAGTATAAGCATCAGTGACTCTGTGGTAGCGACCGTAAAGTGGAATTGTTAGATAGATTATTATATTATGTACCAGAGCACATGATCATGTTATATAATGAATGAATGACTAGATTATGTTTTTAACCAATATGAAAAAATGTTTTTAAGTAAATAAAATCTGAGAGACAAAAGTAAATCTAGTGTTGTGTAGTAATAATTATCAGTGTCACATTTGAATACAAAGTAAAAATGACTTGTGTGTAGGACTTTTGGTCACCAATTAGAAGTATAATAACTCAGAAAGGAATTCTCTTTGTTTATACTATTGATACCCGGTCCTTTCTCGTTTCTGGGAGACTCTCTTATTTTTTAAGATAAAACACATCTAAACATATAGTTCTGATTAAAGAGGGATGTGAAGATCTGAACATGCACTAATGATTAGTGATTGATGGGGCAAATCAGAACATGCATAACAGTGGTATTTCCTGACATGTATAGAGTATTCTCGGCACAACTCTGTCCACTCCTGCATAAGAGTTGCCTGAAATAATGTGACAATTCTTTACACCTTATTGGCATACTTGACATGATGGTGCTCACCCCTGGTGTAACGCATGTACTGGTATTAGATTGGTAATTTGTGGCACTTCTATAATATTAACACTGCTGGCCGGGGCCTAAGCCTGTAAGATTTGTGTAACCTGTGTGCAGTGGGTCTGCTCGCTGCCAGCACTGGACTCTAGACAGGAGCTCCGTCCTTCGCATGGCTCTCTAAGTTCTACCCACTGTCTGGCACCTGCAGGGGTTTTGCAAATCAGACCCTGACAGCCTGTGCATACTGTAGCTAATGAGGCCTTGATGGGCTTCATGTGTGCCAGGGACATGGAGGTGAGATGTCCTGGGTATGTGGTGCTCAGTATTCCACCTCTTTGGGTGGATGTGTGGCTTTTTCATATTTACACCCCTGTGGGTGACAAGAACCTCCCCAGGATCTTGCAGTGCCACAGTTTGGCCCATCTGTGCTTCGATCAGACGTGGCTAGTAACTGACCCTCAGCCACAGGTGAACAATACAGGGTATAGACTGTCCTCTTGAGCATCCTTATGGCAATGCACTTGGCTCATTTTATGACTTTTCAACCTGAAGATTACAGTTCTAACCCTTGTTATGGCACGTTCAGCAATACTTATTCTGGATGTGGGTGGAGCCAATAGAGGACGTGGGTGGGGCCAGTGTAGTGAGTGGGTGGGGCCAGGGGGTGTGGCCTCGTTAAAAAATTTGAGCACCTGCACTTAATATTTTACAAATTAGGCACTGAGCTACCGGCCAATCTCGCTCATCAACGTAGACTGCAAAATCTACGCCAAAATCCTCGCAACCAGACTCAACGGGCTCTTGCTCGACCTTATCCACAGGTAGGCTACCTTAAGAACAGGCTATCTCAAGACAACACCTGACTCCTCAGCCACCTTATCAACCAAACGGCACAGAGCTATGACCAGGCAGTCATGATCGGGCTGGACGCGGAAAAGGCCTTCAACAGGGTTTGCAGGCCCTTCCTTGACCGATGCATGGAGAAATTCGGCTTAGGTACCAAATACAGGAACATAGTTATGGCACTGTATAAAGAACCCAAGGCCCGAGTAGTCGTGAATGGGGGCTCATCGGAGCCATTTATACTAGAAAGGGGGACAAGGCAGGGATGCCCGCTATCTCCCGCCCTGTTCCTGCTGGCACTAGAACCGCTGCTGGTCATGATAAGAAATAACCCAAACATAAGAGGAGTCCAAATAAAAGACAACACAGTGAAACTGGCAGCGTACTCTGACGACATACTGATCACTCACAAAAGAACCAACCACCTCCATCGTGGCACTAATGGATACCATAGAAGAATATGCATGAGCGTCAGGCTATATACTGAACAGGGACAAATCAGAATGCAAACCCATGAACGTCCATTCAACGAAAACAGTTTTAGGATCCTCGGGGCTAGCCTGGCAAACCAAACCCCTGAAATACCTGGGCCTCCTCTTCGGCAGAGACTTGAGAGCAACCTTTGACCACAACGAAGAGACCACCCTAAAGAAGGTTAAGGAGAGACTGGACTTGTGGTCCCCTAAATACATCAGCTAGTGGGGCAGAGTGGAAACAATAAAGATGATGATAACACCAATGGTCAACTACACACTAAGCATGCTACCACTCACAATGACGGATGATTTCCAAAGGAGCTCGACAACATGATAAACAAGTTTGTATGGAAAGGAAAGAAACCCAGGATCAGCCTACAGAAACTGCGGCTCAATAAAAAGTTGGGAGGACTGAACATCACGAACTTCAAAACCTTCCAAATGACATGCCTGGCAAAGCAGGCTATTTTTTGGATCGCCCCAACACAAGACTACGCAACAGTGTGGCTAGAGCTAGAAAAGAACATCCTAGACGGGTTAAACCCCATAGCGATGCTTACAGCAAACAAACACCCAGCAGCAACCAATCCCATCATCAGGAACACCAAAACAGCCCTGCTAAGGGTGGTCAAGCGGATGGAGCAAGGTATCAGAAATACCAAATGGGAGTCAATATGGTTCAACACATGAATACAATATAAAGGGCGAACATTAAACAACGAGGTCTGGCTCACGAAGGGAATCACAACTCCATCACAACTAAAAAAGAATAACACCCCACTTACTTTTAACACCCTCAAACTAACACATAATCTTCCGGACATAGAACAGCCATAACTAAAGCAAACCTAACTAAGACGACACCTCACATTCTACACAACTTGACCAACCTCAACAAGGTCAGACACCAGACAGCTCACATATACAAGCTTCTAAGCCCCAAAACGTCCAACCTAAACTCCAAAACATTATCCCTCTGGGAAACAATGCATAGCAGACACTTCAGTGAGGTGGAAAAAACACGACTGTGGGAGTCAGCCACAAAAAACAAAATCACACCGCAGCTAGACCAAACAAAATACTGGCTCCTACACAAAGCATTCTGGACCCCAGCAAGATTAGCAGAAGTTGGTATATGCGAGAGTGATACATGCTGGAACTGACACAAAAGCAAAGGGGACCTAGAACATCTCCTTTTCACGTGCCCTAAGGTCAAAACATTCTGGGGGAAGGTGAGAGACCTCATTAACACAGTAGTGGGGAGGAGCATAGAGCCAGGGTTCGTAGGACTAGCCACAGCATTCATGGCACCAGACCTAGGAAGTAAGGAAGACAGAGACCTTGTGGACCTCCTACTTACTGCGGCGGTAAAAACCATCTTAGCGAATTGGAAAACCACGGCCAAAGCCACTTTCAAAGGATGGTTCAACTGGGTCACCTTCCTCAGAGGAGCCGACAACATCACAGAAAAATGTTCGCCTATTCACACAGCTAGGACTGAGATGTGGGCCGCACTAGATGCACAATTGGGGTCGCACAAACCTCCGTAGGCGCACTGACCACTAGGCCTCACAAACAACAAACAACAAGAGGACCACAATCAAGCATGCCCCCCCCCAGTCCCTCTTATCCTCAGCTCTTCCCCCTTTCCTCTCTTCTCACCCCCTTTACTCCACCCACCCTCTTCTTGGGGCTCTACATAACCACAGCTGAAACTAGCCTATGCAGCAGTAAGCCTAATGTAACCAAGAAGGCGCCAAGAATCAATGTACTGCCCTAGCATCACTACTGTAATGGAAATTTTCTTAATAAAAACTCTTGAAATAAAAAAAAGAAACAAACGTATTTGCTCGCTCATTGCATTCCAGTTTCTTAAAGTTATATACTCTAGTTGTTGATGTGGCTTTTGCTAAATGCCTAAAATGGTCTTCCCCTACGTATTTTGATTCCTATCAGGCTGGACATTTTCATACTATTCAGTTTTCAATGGGTTTATCTGAAAAATGACTGTATTTATGCACTACCAAAGGTTATTTAGCAGCTTAATTTTCTTGTTTTTTCAGCCCTGGCCAGGGTCCTTTCTTTAAATTTCATGTGATCTTGAGTTTTTTGTGCTTTACAGAATAAGGTGTCTGTCTCCTTTTCCACTTGGCATCTACATCTCGTTCTTACATTTCTGATGGTGCATCTGTCTGAGCCACTTCATTCTTGCCAATGTAAGTTTTTGTTGTTTAATCCAAATTTTTGCTTGTTATAACCTTGGCCTGAAATGTGAGCAAGCTTTAGGTTTCTTCCATTTTTTCTAAGGAAAGAGTTGCCCTTTGGGCTAAATCTCCTTTCCACCTAGAGAGAGTTTCTTTAATCTTGGGTAATTTAATTACCTTCCTTTTTACCTGAACTCCAATCTGCCTAAAGAGGAGGAAAGGTGACCTAGGCTTAAGTTAAGGTCTTTCCATTATTATCCATTTTGGTCCAAGAATTTCACGTTGTTTGTTCTTTGTAGGTTTTTAAAAAAATTGTTTTGTCATTTATTGACAGATACCATTTGGTTATGTGTGAGCATGCATCTGTGACAGTGTGAGAAGTTGGGTTGTTGGTTGACTGGGGTGTGAGCCCTAGTCAAGCAGCAGCCACAATCCTGATCAGGGTAAGGCACAAGCAAACCCTAAATTAGCCTGTGCTCAACCCCATGGTAGCTTGGCACCGAGTAATCAGGCTTAATTTAGAGGCAATATGTAAAATATTTGTGCAACATTTCAAACAGTAGCACAGTGAAAACACCAGACAAAAAGATCCCACATCCAGTTAGAAAAATAGAGTAAAATTTAATTAAGTAAGACCAAAACAACAAACATCTAATCGGTAGAACTGGAGTTATACATTTTGAAGTGTAAAATCGCACCAAAAAGCATAATGCGCCAATCTGAGATATCTCGACACGATGGACCTGGTCAAAGTCGCACTTTAAGGCTGACCACAGTGGAGTGCAGGTCAGAGACAGTTTCCAGGTTAGGCCTGTTGAAGTTCACCTTCTAAAGCTAATACCAAGAGTCCTGTTGAAGAGGACCGCGAGGAGCAGGGAGAGTGCTACAGGAGGCTATCAGCAAAGCGCGAGGAGCTGGCAGGCGTCGTGGATGTTGCTGAAGCTTCGCGGTGGCAGTTCCCCCGAGCGGGTGATGCTGCAATGCGTGAAGTCGGGCTTACGGAGCCTCGAGACAATTTGCAGTGCAAGTGGTGAGGTCTTGGTGTGAACGGGGCCATAAGGGGCCGCAAAGCGTCTGGAAGCTTAGTATCAGTGCCCTCGAGCCACACCAAGGGTCCAGGACCTAAGAGGCACCACTTGGTGATCAGGAGCTCGCTGAAGTTGCGTCCAGGGGCTTGTGCATGATGTTTAAGAGTCTTTTATGTCCCTGAGGTTCAGATCAAGAGTGTAGCAGACTAGCCCTTGGAGTCACTCTGGGGTCCTGGGTTCAAGATGAAGTTGCAGGCCCAGTTCATCCTTCCCAGGCAAGAGGGCAGCAGGGCAGCAGTTACTTCAGAGCAGCAGTCCTTTCTGCAGCACAGCAATCATTCTTCCTGTCAAAGTATGTACAAGTTCAGCAGGGTACTGAAGAGTTTGTGTCTGAGGTCTTTCTTAAATGCATAGTTGTCTCTTTGAAGTGGGAGAAGCTTCTAGAGGCATGATTTTGAGGTGCACAGACACCCTGCCTTCCTGGTCTTGGCTTCAGACTAGCTACAGGGGATATGCAGCCCTTTGTGTGGGGACAGAACACAGTCTATTCAAGTGTAAGTGAGGCTGAGCCCTGCCCATCTCTCATATCCTACCAGTGATAGCCTATCTAGTCATACCTAAGCTACCCATTGTGTGTGGCTGTCTAAAAGAATACAGAAAGCTCAACAGTCACCCACACCCAATCATGTGATGCACCAAATGCCTGAGGCAAGAAAATTTCAACTTTCTAAAAGGGGCATTACAATTTAAAATCTGCCTTCACCATAAGTTACAATTTTAAATTGAGATTCCAGAGTCACCAAACATAAAGGGGTGACCTGTTCCCATTTGGAAATTACACTTGGAAAATGTAATACGGTAACTCCAATGTTATCGTGTGGGAGACGTATGCCTTGCAGTAGTGAAAAAAAAATGTAAGAGTTTTCCACTACCAGAACTTGTAAAACACAAAAGTACATGGCCAACTTTTTAATATACATTGCACCCTGCCCTCTGGGCTGTCCAGGGTCTACCCTAGGGGTGACTTGTATGTATTAAAAAGTAATGTTTTATCCCGATAAAGTTTATTTTGCCAGGTCAGCATGGCAGTTTAAAATTGCACACACAAGCTCTGCGATGGCTGGACAGAGATATGTTTGAAAGGCTACTTAAGTGGCCTCAAAAAAGACCCCCAGTGAGTCTGAGAGCCAGGGTCCCAGCAAATCTCCTCATCGAGGTGAAAAGGTGAGGGTAGGACCAGCTACGCCTTCCAAGGGTGAGAAGACTGACTTAGCCTTCAAGAAACCCTCTTCCCAGTCTTCTGAGAGGAGTTCTAAGTCCTCGACGGCGGAGTTTCCGTCGACAAAGAAATTGAAGACAAAATTGAAATTGGTTCCGTCGACGAGCTCGTCGACGGGTGATTCGTCGACGAAGGGATCGTCGTCGATAAGGAAGCGTCGACGGCAGGTTAATCAGCGTCGACAGGAGGTTTACCGACGATGGCGTCGACGACAAAGACGTCGACGACTACCACAGCGTCGACGACGAGAGTTACAGCGTCGCCGACGATAATGATGACGACGATAATGATGACGACGATGTCGACGAAGACTTTGACTATGACGACAGCTGGATCGTCGACAGTGACATCGTCGACGACTTCGACGACACCAATCTCGTCGACGTGTGTGCAACCGTCGACGACGGAACCGTCGACGATATTGCCCTCTGAAAAGAGAATTACGATTTCAGTGACCAGAATTACACCAGAGATTACATCTCCTAGGAGAGTGACCCCCTTACCACCAGCATTGCTCTTTGAGGAAGGGGAGTCGGATGAGGATGACCAGGACTCATATAGCTATGCCAATAGTCCCTCTCAACTACTGGTCAAATGTCAAGAGACGGACTCTGAAGGGGGATATGACCAAGAGGATGATGGACATCATCAGGCGGCCCAGTCGCAACATTATTCTGGGAAGGATATGGTTACAGAACCATCTTCTTTTTTTCAGGACCTGCATAAGATGCGGCAGGACTACAAATCTAAGGCGATTAGACCAATTCTGGTTCCAGCAGCGCCTGCTACACCTGCCATGGTTTCGGCCTCAACAGCTATGCCTGGATTGCCTACTCAGGTATCCCCTCAGCCTCAGACATCTTTTCAACAGGATCCTTCCGGGCTGGTAGATGCCCATGATGATTCCTCGGATGAGGATCAACATTCGGAGAATGACTCACGTACATACCACTGAATGGGATGAGTATATCATTCCGGATCCCTCTTCTCCAGTTCCGGATCCAGTTGATTCCCCGCCAGCGGACATTGGAGGTTTCCATCAGCTGATGGAAGAGCAGCTGGCAGGTTCAAATTGGCCATGCCTGCTGTGGCTACAGATTGTTTCTTATATGACTTCAAAGAACCCTTCAGGAAAACAACAAGGTCCAGTCCTATTGTAGATCATCTGTGGAAGGAGGGCCTGAAGGCTATGAAAAACCCAGCGACGGTGGTCCCTGTGCTACCGCGTCTGGATAAGAAATACAGGGCACCTGACAATGGACCGGCAGCCTTAACGGGCCATCCTAAACCGGACTCGGTTATTTCGCAGGCAGCGCAGAGGAAATCTCGTAACCCCACTGCCCCCTTAACAACTCCTCCGGACAAGGAAGGGCAGAGATTGGATAATGCGGGGAAAAGATTCTCATCGATGGCGAGTCTGCTAGTGCGAGCTGCCAATGCCCTAGCAATCTTGGGCAGATATGACCGCCAGCTTTGGTGTGATGTTGCCCCGTTCCTAGACCAGCTGCCTCCAGAGTCAACATCAGAGGCGAAAAAGATCTTGCAGGAGGGAGAAGCGACGTCCATGGAGATCATTGACTGCGCCATGGACACTGCAACAACAGCGTTTAGTTCCTTGGCTGGGGCGGCAGTCCTCCATCGCCAGGGGTGGCTGAAAGCTACTTGGTTTCGACCTGAGATTCAGAACAAAGTCCTGGATCTTCCCTTTGATGGGGAGGCGCTATTTGGAAAACTGATTGATGACACTCTGCAGGAAATAAAAAAGGATACGGAAACTGCCAGATCCTTGGGTACCCTTCAATACCGCAAGTCTCCTTTTAAGGGTTCAAGAGGCAGAGGCAATAACTATAGGGGATCCTATCAACAGCAGCGCTATTCTTCCGCAGGCTCAGGTTCCCAGCAATACCGTCAGCCTTATCAGCAGAGACCAGGCCAATCTTCCAGCTACTCCAGGCCTTACAATAAGGGAAAACAGGCTGGACGAGGACGAGATTCGTCCAAGCACCAATAGCGGCCTCCTGGCTCTTCCTACTGGACCCTCCTACAAGAAATCATCAGTTGGAGGCAGGGTAACTAAATACCCTCAAAACTGGTCCAGGATAACATCGGATCGTTGGGTTCTCAACATCATTCGGAAAGGGCATACCTTGGAATTTACGCAAGTCCCTCCACCCAAGCCCCCGGCAGCCATTCCATCGAAACATCTGCGTCTCCTGCAGCTCGAAGTCCAACAGATGCTCCGGAAGGGAGCAATAGAGCCGGTCCCCTCCAATCAAAGGGGGCAAGGGTTCTATGCCAGGTTCTTCCTGGTAAGGAAGATGCTAGAGAAATGGCGCCCCATTTTAGATCTCAGGGAGCTCAACACCTATCTCATCTCCCTGTCATTCAGGATGGTCTCTCTCCAGGATTTCTTGAGGCTTATCAGCCCGGGGGATTTCATGGCCACGCTCGATCTCGAGGATGCGTACTTCCATGTCCCGATTCACCCAGCACACAGAAGGTATCTACGATTCACAGTAGCCAAGAGCCACTTTCAATTCAGGGTTTAACCTTTGGACTCCGCTCAGCCCCGAGGATTTTTACAAAGGTGCTGGCGCCAGTAGCAGCATTCCTGCGAAGGAACCATTTTCAGGTCTTCCCCTACCTAGACGACTGGTTGCTGAAGGCCCCGTCCAGGGAAGCAGCGCTGGATGCTGTTCAGGCTTGCACAAATTTGTTTCAGAATCTGGGACTCACTCTAAACAAAGAAAAGTCATCCCTAGTCCCGTCCAGAAAGGCTTGTTTCCTGGGAGCCATCCTGGATTCAAAGGTTTCGAAAGCCTTCCCTACTCTGGAAAGAAGGGAGAAGCTACAGGCCTTGGCTCGGGACTTACAAGAAAGAAGGTGTCTTTCAGTACGCCGTTCCACATCTCTGCTGGGGGTAATTTCATCTTGTATTCCCCTGATTCCTCGTTGCAGACTAAGAATGCGTCCTCTGCAAGGAGCAACTAGACAACCAATGAAAGCAGGTTCACGGATCATTCGAGGAGAAGGTGACCGTCACTCCAATGATGAGGGAAGCGGCCTTATGGTGGACAAATCAAGACAACTTGTCCCAAGGTCTATCCTTCGTAAACAAACCGTCTCCTCAAGTAGTAACAACGGACGCGTCATTGGAGGGTTGGGGAGCAGTGATGCAAGACCTGCAGGTCAGCGGTCATTGGTCTCCTCAGGAACAACGACTCCACATCAACCTTTTGGAGCTAAGGGCAGTAAAACTGGCTCTGCAAGCCTTTCTTCTCCGCTTGGGAGGTTCGCAAGTGCTTATAAGGATGGACAACACCACGGCCATGCACTATGTGAACAAGTAAGGAGGGACCAGATCTCGTCCATTGTCACAAGAGGCTCAACAGATCTGGGAATGGGCGATCCTTCAGGGAATATCGCTAAAGGTGGAACACGTGCCAGGAGTTCTGAACGACACCGCCGACACACTGAGCAGGTCATCCTCAGTCAGCCACGAGTGGGAATTGAACCAGCGAGTTCTGGAAGAGGTCTTCAGCCAGTGGGGCAGACCGGAGGTGTATCTCTTTGCCACACCGACCAACAAGAAATGCCGGTCTTACGTAAGCAGTTTTCACCATCGAGGGTCGCTGGGGAATGCGCTTTTGATAGCCTGGTCAAGGACATTTGTCTACGCTTTTCCCCCCATCCCTCTGATCCCACGGCTCATCAGGAAGATCAAGGTGGAGCCGTGCAGGATGATCTTAATAGCCCCTGCTTGGCCGAGACAGTTCTGGTACATGGAACTCCATCTGTTGTCGCTAGCTCCTCCTCCTCCTCTGAGGTTTATACCATATCTCCTCACAATGTCCGAAGGACAAGTTTGGCACCCAGATTCGGAGTCATTACACCTGACAGCATGGCTCCTGAGCAGTGAGAGTTTATGAATCTCCTCATCTCAAGCGAAATTAAGGAGGTCCTCTCCCAGGCAAGGGCCCCTTGAACGAACAGGACTTACCGTCTTAAATGGAAAAGATTTTATTGCTGGTGTAGGAGAGAAAAGATTGCCCCCTTGGCTTCATCAGCTACTACCTTATCTGCTGTCCCTGGCTAAGTCGGGACTAGCCCATTCATCGATTAAGGTCCATTTGGCGGCAATATCGAGGTTCAGAAGGTCTGGGTCTGGGCCTTCCTTATGGTCTTCCAGGATTGTAAAGCAGTTCTGAAGGGCTTGTTCAGAGTCTATCCACCAGTGAGGCCTCCGCCTCCTTCTTGGCATCTAAATCTAGACCTTTCTCAGCTCATGAAAGGTCCTTTCGAACCAATTCATCGTTCTGACATGAAGTACCTTTCATGGAAATTGGCTCTCCTCCTCCCTCTCACGTCGGCTAGACGTGTTGGAGAGTTGCAGGCCTTTGCTATCCAGGAGCCTTTCCTACAATTTAAAAGAAACACTGTGATCCTGAGAACTAACCCGAGGTTTATGCCTAAGGTACCCTCTGACTTCTACTTGAACGAGCCTGTTATTCTGAAGACGTTCTTTCCTCAACCGGCTACACCAGCGGAAAAAACACTGCATTCGCTGGATGTGCCACGATGCTTAAAATTCTATTTGGAACGGACTAAGGGATTTCAGAAATCCTCTCAGTTGTTTGTTTCCTTTGGGGGTCCAAACAAGAGCCTCCCACTATCCAAACAGAGTATTTCAAGATGGATCACAAGTGCCATTCTGTATTGCCACACTGTGGCAGGAAAACCTCTCACTGGCAGAATCCGGGCACATTCCACAAGATCTGTGGCATCTTCAACAGCCCTCTTTGCGGGGGTACAGATTAAGGACATTTGCAGAGCTGCTACCTGGAGCAGCGTTCACACCTTTACTAAGCATTACTGCTTGGAGTCCTTACAACAAGATGATGCGGCAGTGGGGCAGTGGGACAGGCGGTCCTGAGGAACCTCTTCCAATAATGGGTGAGCTTTCCTTTCTATCCCACCTTCCATTGTTACACATTTTGTTATCTCTGTCATGTTGGCTATTGCAATGATTTTATGACACAAAATGTGGTTCTTTATTGCTGACTGCTTGCTACTCTGATAACAAAAGCATGGTAATCTATGAAAGTTCCAATACTGGGGCAAGAAAACAAGTTACTTACCTGTAACTTTGCTTCCCCAGTATTGATAACTTTCACAGATTCCCATGCGCCCGCCCTCCTCCCCGAGGAAAGCTCGGCCTACAACAGATATGGTGTCTGGTACACAACAGCTAGGAAAATCTGAGGCTCTGAGGTTCCTTCAGGAGGGTTCTAAGGGGTGAGGCACTTCTGATTGGCTGATGCCTAAGTTTGGTCTCTTTTACAAAAAGAGGGTGATCTGCTACAAAAGGAAATGAGGCCTAGGCCTTTTTTCTTTCTCTTTTGTACCTACTGCTATTGTATTTTTGTTACCGAGACTCCCATTCCGATGACGGGGAGTGATACAAAAGCATGGGAATCTATGAAAGTTACCAATGCTGGGGAACCAAAGTTACTGGTAAGTAACTTGTTTTCTTTTTAATTCCCGGAGAACAGATGTCTTACCTATAGGGACTGTTTTCTTATAGTACTGCCAATATGTGGCCCCACTTCTGGGGATTGAAATGTGGTCAGTGCCTCCGCCTGCTTCAAGGGTATCTACAAAGATGATCATTCACGAGTACAATGAGAAAAATTTTACTTTCACGAAAGTCGATTGTTACATGCACAGTTATATACATGTATGTATTCTCTTCTGAGAGAGAAGCAAGTTCAAATGTTTCTGACCATCTTAGGGACCCTCGTCGTGTTGGCAACTCTCCCTTGAGCTGCTAAGTATAACAACCTATTCTTGGGTCCATATCCTGGGCTTTCGGCGAACTCGCCTATTCATGTGGGTACTTATGATGATCAGATTTAAGTATTTGTGAAGGTTAAAACATTTCATTTTGTTCCAGACTATTGTTACTTGTTGTTATTTTCAATGTGCATTGCAGTAAATGTGGAAAGTAAGTCTGCAACATGGAAATGTGTAGCACTATCTTCTTTTGTACTGGGGCAGTGGGGAGTCACTTCAGTAGAAGAGGAAGCAGAGAATAATGTTAATGTAGGCATTCTAATCTTGAGGCTGCCAATTCAATAGTTTAATTTAACAGCCATATTTTAAAAATGAGAAGCTCCGGTAATGGTTCTAAATCGCTTTCTGGTGTTCATGTATTTAATGGCATGTACCTGTGGGAATGCACAAGTAATGCAGTGGTAGCAGTTAAGGCATATCTAGGTCAGCTGGGTGGGGGGGGGTACCCATATTCCGGTCTCAATGTGATCTGTTCCAGGTAGATACGCGTACAGCGGTTCATTGTAACACTTGTGGGTGGTGTTTCCAGTTTCTTTGTATTTGTATTCCAGATGACAGATGTGCTCAGTGTTCCCTAGTGATTTGATTGAATGTGGCTGTTATTTTGCCCTCTCAGCTCCTCAAAGTGAAAGGATTTTCAGCCCACACCGTGTAAGTCCTCTGGCATGTCAGCGATAGACCTGCGGCACATCGCTGAAGGACTCTAGGCGCGTGCTCGTGTTTTCTTATTCTTTTGTCATAAGGTGGTCACTCAGTGCGGGAATGGTGTCCCTTGTGACTGCTGGCTTACAACTGGTTACAATCTTTCATATTACATACCACCTTGATGGAAACATGTGGCTGTAGGGAAGAGGTGTGGCGCAGCAGCCAGGGCGACTGACTCCGGAATCTGGGGATCACGGTTCGATCCCCGGCTCCGGCGGCAGGTTAGCCCAGCACCATGTGACTCTGGGCAATAGCTTGCTTAATCTTCCCGATGGCCCCCAGCGCCTAGAGACCCTAACGGGTGATTGTGCGCTTTACAAATGTAGATATTATTATTATTATTCTTTCTTCTTGTTACTCCATCGGTCACCCGATAAATGTAGCATTTGCAGCTGCTGTTTTTCTGTGAGATTGTGGAGCATGCTTTGTCAGCCCATGACTCCTTCCAAGCCTCCATCAGACTACAATAAAGGGATGTGGTGGCAAGGAAAAATGAGGCAAGTTAAATCTTGGTTTTTTCATGTCCCTGTGTTGCCAGCCATGGTGGTGTCCCCCCCCCCCCCCCCCACAGACCTCTTGCAGATGAGGGAGGTCTCCTGAAGTTGTGATTTCCGTTGTCAGCAAATCTTCCCAGCGTCTCCATAGGTTGCCTTCAGCTAAATAAAACTAGGTCCAAAGTGTTCACACAGCAAATGGTGGCAGCCAGAGAGGCTTTTTTTTCAGATTACTGAACTCTGTGTCGTCTAAAACGGAGTCCAGGCTCTCATCAGAGGGATAACAAAATGCACAATGCCCCAAACCTGGACAGGGAACCTGTTCTATTTGGTCATGCGTTGTTTTTGGGTGAGTGCAGGCTAGAGGACTGAGGGTTTTGTGTGGTGTGATTCACTCTGGCTGCTTGGAAATAATGCCTTGAACATTACAAAATAAAGAGTCTCATTCTACAAGGGCTTGGATAAAAACATTCAGCAGTGTGCCTTGTTCTACGTGATGTTTTTAAGTGCAGAAAAGTGCTCATTAAAGTGCCACAAGACTGGTGTTGCGGTCCTAGTACCATCCATCTGCAGCTGAAGGCCACACTCGCTGCACCGTGAGAAGCGGTCGCTCCCTGCTCGCCCCGCATTGCTGCTCTCACTGCCTACCTGATTACTGCCTGCCTCTGGTATCGTAGCGCTCCCCCCATTGCCTGCTTTGTGCCTAGATATTGTAGCGCTTTGCACTGTATTCCGAGATCGCTTTGCACAACCTGCATGTTTAGGGTGAGTCTGCTTTTGTGAACGTGGGAACGCAACTTATTTATTTAATTTGGCCTGATTGCACCGAGACGTTAGCACATTCCACCTCTGTGGCCCAATCTCGGCCAGTTTCACGAGGGGTATCGTTGCCATTTTGTTTGTTGTGCCTGCAGCCAGCCTGCCCACCCCGCCCCCGCCTCCCAGATTGATCCTCCCTCGCCCCCGCCCCCTCCACCAACCATATAAGACAGAGGCATTCCCGCGCAGCGTTAACGCGCAGCGTTCGCGCCCCATGCGCGCCGAAGGTGCGCCAAAGGTAAGCCCGTCTACGACCGTCCGCGCCAGGACCGCGCCCAGCGCCCGTCCCCCTGCCCCATGCCGCTCCCAGCCCCCCAGAGTAACTTATGATTCCACTACACTCCTCGCCCTCAACGCCGGACGCACTCCACTTTGCTGTGAAGCCACCCCAGGACGTACCCACGGCCCATTCTCCTGCCTTTCCTGTAAGTTCAACTGCGTCAGGACCCTCACCAAACACACTTCCTCCACACACAGCTCCGAACCCAACGACTTGAAATGCATCCTACTGAACACCCGCTCGGTCCACAGACATGCAACCGAACTCTGGGACCTAATCGACACTGCGTCACCTGACATCGCCTTCCTTACTGAAACATGGATGAATGCATCTTCTGCCCCCGACATCGCCATACCCATACCGGACACTTACAAGATCATTCGGAAAGACCGCACCAATAAAAAAACTGGAGGAGGCATCGCCATCGTCCATAGAAACACCATCAAAATTACAACCAGCTCTGACGTCAATCTTGCAACCGCCGAACACCTCCACTTTCAGATCCACACCGACCCCAGGACCACACTTAGAGGAACTCTCATTTACAGGCCCCCAGGCACCCGATCTCAATTCAGCGACGACATCACTGACTTCGTCAGCCCGCACGCCCTCGCCTCCGAGAACTACATTCTTCTAGGAGACCTCAACTACCACCTTGACAACATTCTCGACAACAACACCACCACCCTTCTGGACAACCTGTTCAATCTCGGACTCAAACAACTTGTTAACACCCCCACTCACATAGCCGGACACACGCTCGACCCTATCTTCACCTCCAGCAAGCACATCTCCTTCGATCATACTACAGCCCTCCACTGGACGGATCATAGCTGTGTTCACTTCAGCTACAAAACAACCCTGACCCACAACCGTCTACAACCCATTCCCCGAAGAAAATGGAACAAAATCACCACCGAACAACTCCTCACATCACTCAGCCAAAACACTCCCACCCTGGCAACGGACCCAGACCTAGCGGCCACCAACCTCAGGCAATGGATTACCCACAGTGCGGACGAACTAGCACCCCTGAAAAAACACCAGCCGAAATCATCCAGCAAAAAAGCTCCCTGGTTCAATGATGACCTCAAAAAATCCAAGAAGACATGCCGCACCCTGGAGAAGAATTGGAGAAAAGAACCAACTTCAGACAACATGGCCTCCCTCAAGACAGCCACCCGCAAACACCACCAACTGATCCGATCCGCCAAGAAATCAGCACTTAAGGACCGTCTCGACAACAATTCTCATAACAGCAAGGAACTCTTCAACATCGTCAAAGAATTCACCAACCCTCCCGCAGCATCCAACGACATCACTAACTCCCAAGACCTCTGCGATGCGCTATCCTCCTTCTTCTACAACAAAATTGCCGACATCCACAACAGCTTCAAGAACACTCCCAATGTCCAACTCACCCCACCCACTTCAGATCCCACCCCTCCAACTAACTACCTCAACTCCTGGAACCCAATCACCATCGAAGACACCATTCGCCTCATGAACTCAATCCACTCTGGCTCACCTTCTGACCCCTGCCCCCACTTCATCTTCAACAAAGCTGACTCCATCAACGCTCCCCAACTCCGCGATGTCATCAACTGCTCCTTCGACTCCGCCACCTTTCCAGAAATATGGAAACACGCCGAACTCAGAGCCTTCTGAAAAAACCAACAGCAGACGCCTCAGATCTGAAAAACTACCGACCCATTTTCCTCCTCCCTTTCCCGGCCAAAGTCATCGAGAAAGCCGTCAATAGCCAACTAGCAGCCTTCCTTGAATCCAACAACTCCCTGGATCCCTCACAGAACGGCTTTCGAGCCAAACACAGCACCGAAACCGCCCTCATTGCGGCGACCGACGACATCCGAGCTCTCCTGGACAACGGTGAAACAGTGGCCCTCATTCTACTCGACCTCTCCGCCGCCTTCGACACTGTCTGTCACAACACCCTCATACAACGCCTCAACAACATCGGCATACAAGGAAAAGCCTTGGACTGGATCATCTCATTCCTAGCCGGGAGAACACAGAGAGTCCGACTCCCCCCATTCTACTCAGAGCCCACCGAAGTCATCTGCGGCGTACCTCAAGGCTCCTCACTCAGTCCCACCCTCTTCAACGTCTACATGAGTCCCCTCGCCTCCATCGCACGTCAACACAACCTCAACATCATCTCCTACGCCGACGACACCCAGCTAATCCTTTCCCTCACCAAAGACCCCAACACCGCCAAAAACAACCTTCACGAAGGTATGAAAGAAGTAGCCGAATGGATGAAACAGAGCCGCTTAAAACTCAACTCAGACAAGACGGAGGTGCTCATCCTAGGATCCTCCCCCTCAGCTTGGGACGACTCCTGGTGGCCTTCCGCTTTGGGATCTGCGCCCACAGACCATGCACGTAACCTTGGCTTCATTCTAGACTCCTCCCTCTCAATGTCCAGACAAGTCAACGCCGTATCGTCCTCCTGCTTCAACGTCCTTCGCATTCTCAAAAAGATCTTCCGCTGGATCCCCCTCGAAACAAGAAAGACTGTCACCCATGCACTGGTCACGAGTCGACTGGACTATGGCTACACACTCTACGCCGGAATTACAACAAAATTGCAGAAAAAACTCCAGCGCATCCAAAACGCATCAGCGAGACTCATATTAGACATCCCGCGCCAAGAGCACATCACCGGTCACTTAAAAAACCTCCACTGGCTTCCCGTCAACAAAAGAATTACTTTCCGCCTTCTTACCCACGCACACAAGGCCCTTTATAACCTAGGACCCGAATGCCTCAACACCCGACTGTCCTTCTACTATCCCACCCGCCAACTAAGATCATCCAATCAAGCCCTCGCCGCAGTCCCGCGCATCCGAAAAACCACCATGGGTGGCAGATCCTTCTCCTTCCTGGCTGCCAAGACCTGGAACTCACTCCCCACCCACCTCCGCCTTACTCAGAATCACATCTCCTTCAGAAAAGAACTGAAAACATGGCTATTCGATAAAAAGTAAACCCCTCCCTCCAGCGCCTTGAGACCCTCTGGGTGAGTAGTGCGCTTTATAAATACATGAACTTGAACTAGGAGGGCTGCTCCCAGTAAGAGGTGGACACAGGCTAGCTTGTTTCTTCATGCTAACTCCTCTATTCAGTGGTTTTTGCCCGGTTGGCACTTCTGCTGAGCGACTTGCATGCGTTGACTTTTGTGGAGATGACATCGAGGAACACATAAAAGAAGCTGTATATGACACTGTGAAACATACTGGCATGGGCTTATTCATGTTTGCCTGCAAGAAAAAATCCATTCTTGCCCTTGATATCTGATAGACATCTAGCTGCAGATTCCTTACCTGTGAACTTCCCAATCGTCAGACTGGATACGGAAGATTTTTCTTGAGCAGTACCCGTGCGCGCCGACAGGTGTCGTTGGTAGACTCGCGTGATGTCATCGGCCTCGTCTAAGTCATTCTGCTGTCCGTGTCATCTTTATAGGCGCCACCTCGGCGCACTGACATCAGTTCCTTTCTTTCCGCGCCAGCCAGCGGAGAACCGTTGGAGAGAGCTACCCCCTGTCATTTTTTGACAGACTTTTCTCAACTTTTTGTTAACAATTTTTTCATTGGTGTGCAGGTTAATCCATCCTGTCCAAAAAGACTTCTGGATTCAAACCGTGAGGCACCTGTCACTGCATCATGTCGGTCACAGATCCCACATTGTGCGCCTTTGGTGCCTGGAGCGCGACCATGATCCGAATCGTGCTCCGAAAGCTTTGAGGGAGCAGTCGCTAAAGCTATCCGTGGCCGCGACGTCGGCAGGTGCTGAGAAATGTCTCCAGATTTCCAGAGTCACAAGAAAGACACTGTAGCATAGTCTGCAGACGGAGGCAACTTTTTAGGAAGCCCAGCACGTGTGCACCTTGCTCTGCTCCTTTATATGCCTGTCGGATACTACATTTCAGTTTTTCTGTTTGAGATGATCAAACATTGTTCCACAGCTTGCAGTTCTTCTCTTCAAAATGTCGCTCACCTTGGGAAAAGCCATCATGTTGAGGCCATTCTCTTATGCTGAGACACATGTTTCGGTACATTCATTGTGTGCTGCACATTCCTGGCCTGACCGTACAATGTGATTCTTTCTCCTCTAGGGAAGATTTAAATCAGAATTTTCCAGGCCTCTCCATTTTTTGGTTTCATTATTTTATTGAATTTTCAGGAGTATGTAGGCTCTAGAGTACTTAGGTGAATAGAACTTAATTATCATAGGTCAATTGACCAATATATTTGCTTTTCACAAACATTGTTGGCTGACCATTGGTGTGCATCCACAATCCTCCGCATGTGATCCTTGCTAGGTAAACCTCCTTCCTCACCTCCAGTGAAGTCTTTCTTTGAACCTAGTCACAGCATTCTAGTATGTTTAGAAGCCTCATAACATCCAGCGCCCTAAATAGATAACCGGATGAGGTAACTGCATAATTATCTCATCAGGCAATCTGAGACAAAACCCTAATTAAATAGAAGCGGTAGCTCCATCCCTACATTGTTGCTACTCCACCTTGACTGACACAATTACCACTTAGGGCCAGATGTAGGTGAGGGACATTTACCGATTCTAAAATACCGACTTGGCCCAGTTGACTTTTAGTCCCGATTGCGCACCAAAGTGTACCACTTCCCGAAGCACCGCCCTCAGATTTTGTTCGAGATTTTGCACATACAGCAGCGTATCATCTGCGTAGGTGGATACTACTATCCAGTATGATGGGAAGCCAATGCCCTCATGTCCATGATACTCCCTGAGGGCACATGCCAAGGGCTCCGCGACCAGGGCATACAGCAATGGTGACAGTGGGCAGCTGTGTCTCGTGCCTCTAGTGATGGCGAACTGGTCTGTGACTAAATTACCTATGCGTACTCTGGCTGTGGGTTTATGATACAGTGTGCCAATTACCTGTAAAAAGACAGACCCCAGTCCCATCCTTGTCAGTACCCTACGTATGCACACCCACTCCACCAAATCGAATGCCTTCTCCAAATCCAGGAACACTGCCACCGCCTTGGTATCACGTCTCACATGCTGCATGGTGCCAAACACCGTGCGGATATTGTATGTGAGGTTTCTGCTGGGTATGAATCTAGCCTGTTCTGGTGCCACCAATATCGAGGACAGTGGAGCTAGGCGATTGGCCATAATCTTTGCAAATATTTTAGTGTCCACATTTAGAAGCGCCAGCGGACAATACGAACTACAGTCTTCCGGTGATTTCCCCGGTTAAGGGATCGTACCCAAACTCGCCTCCCTCATGGATCTCGGCATGGTACCCTCAATGTATAGATCATCAAAGAGCGTGGCCAAGTGAGGTAGCAGAATATCTATGAAGGTTTCATAGAAGTTTGCCGTGAGGCCGTCCGCCCCCGGAGCACTATTCGACTTCATGCCCCCCAGGGCTTCTAATATTTCATCTCTTTATATGGGGAGCATTAAGAATTCTCTATGCACATCCGAGAGGTAGGGTAGTTCTATATGTTCTAGGTAGTCCTGCATTTCCTCTTCCATGTCCTTCGACCTAGACGTATAAAGATCTGCGTAGAATTGTCGAAATCTCTCTGCAATGTCTGCTTCTTCTGTAAGCATATCGCCCTCATCAGATCTCACCTGTGTTATTAGTGTCTTCCCACGTTTTGCTTTCAGGGTCTGGGCAAGTATGGAACCTGACCTATCATCGTCCCCATAGGTGCGGGCAGTGGCATATTTACCTAAATGCTTGATCTCACTATCTGCCACTTCATGATATTCTTCAAGCAGCGTCTTTATTTCATCCTCCCGCCCTCATCCATCACCTGCTGATCCTCCAGTTGTCTTAGCTTAAATTCAATTCTAGGTCCTTCAGTCTCTGCCTTATGGCCTTCAATACCCCAGAATGTTTGGACATTGCAATTCCACATATATGTACCTTAAAGACCTCCCAAACTGTCTGAAAGCTATCTACCAAGCCTATATTGACCTCCAAAAATATTTCTATTGCCTCCGCTAGTTCCCCATGAAAAGAGGGTCAAGCAGTGAGTACGGCGGGAAGCGGCAGGTAAATGGCGGTATAGTTTTCTTGGGGGAGTCAATGTTAGTAGTACCTGAGAATCGTCCAAAAGTGTGCGCGGCATGACTTTACAGGATCGGATATGTTCTAACAGTGTAGTTGATGCCAGCCAATAATTTATACGTGTGTTAATATCATGGTAAGCCGAATAGTGAGTGAAGCCCCCCTGCCTCTGAATACGTGCCCTCCATACATCGTCAAGGTCCATGCAGGTCATCACCCTATTCAGCTTTCTCGCAGCCGCAGTCGGTTTCCTATACGGTCCTGTCCACCTATCTAGGCCCGGATCCCTAACCATGTTAAAGTCACCGCCCCACAGAACTGGTGTAACTTGGAATCTTTGTGTCGTGTTAGATAACTGTGAAAAAAACTCAGGACAGTCATAGTTGGGTCCATACACATTTACTATAAGCAAGTCGAGTCCCCTGTCCCTACATCTCGATGTGACATGTCGTCCATTAGGCTCTGACTCCAGCATTTCCAGCGTGTAATCAGATTTGGGGTTCACTCAGGTCAGCACCCCTCTGGCATGTGTTGTGTACCCTGCAGAGTTAATGTTCCCTAGTAGCCCTTTGCTTCTCAGTATCGCACTCGTTTGGGGGAGGTGTGTCTCTTGTAATAGTGCCAAGTCAATACTGTGCCTATGTAGGAAGCTGAGCACCTTATGAACCTTTCGGAAATCATTAAGTCCCCTAACGTTCCAAGTTATGGCACTCTGGTAGTCTACCGGCTTCGGTTCTCTACTCTCGCTATCCGTCGTCATTAGCCTGGGATGTACCTGAGTAGTATGCCATCGTCTGTGTGCTTGAGTAAGGTGTGTTGCATGGTGCCACAATAACCGACATCTCCAATAACCTACTTGTAAGCTACTGTGTGCATGTGCATAGTGTGCAGAAAACATTAACAAAACCAATCCCCTGCTAGAGAGCCTCCCACCTCCCCCACATCCCATAGTCAAAAACTTCACCCCCTGCACTCTTGACCCCCTCCCACAGGAGACCACTCCCAACTTGGCCGCGCATGAATGCAAACCACACCCCCAAGTCCCCCCTCCCAATCCCTCCTCAAATTGCAACCTTTGTGCCAGCCACTCTGAAGCGGAGGTAGCTCCATGGTCAAGCTATATTGCCAAACAGATGACTCAGCCCAGCCCTTCCACACACACGTCGTCT
Organism: Lissotriton helveticus; assembly: GCF_964261635.1. Classification (NCBI taxonomy): domain Eukaryota; kingdom Metazoa; phylum Chordata; class Amphibia; order Caudata; family Salamandridae; genus Lissotriton; species Lissotriton helveticus. Next base: position 1,961,442,111 of record NC_136068.1, on the reverse strand, counting down.
GCCATAGGCTGCAGTATTTCCCGTCAAACAATTCTCACCTGAAAATGACTCGAGTCTATCCCTACTGGGAAGTACCCTCCCCGTGTCATAATCCAGAAAATCATGCTGCCTCATCCAACCCAGAGTCCCTGCTCATCTTGCAGTCCCATAGGGTCTCCAGTATAGTCCAGTCAGCAATGTCTCTCGCTTCACAAACTCGGAGACCCATAGATCCCACCAGACAGTCTATGCAGTCCTCGTCCATTTAAGGGCAATCAATTTGGGAAGAGGTGTGGCGCCGTGGCCAGGGTGACTGACGCTGGAATCTGGGGACCACGGTTCGATCCCCGGCTCCGGCGGCAGGTTAGCCCAGCACCATGTGACTCTGGGCAATAGCTCGCTTAATCTTCCCGACTGCCCCCACCGCCTAGAGACCCTTACGGGTGATTGTGCGCTTTACAAATGTGGGCTTTACTTTACTTTAAGGGCAGCCAACCAACACCCTGTGCCCCAGCCCTCCCGCTCCTCCACCCTTCCCTTCCTACTCATCTTGTATCCACAGGCACTTGGTCTGTCTTGTTCATTCAGTGGTCTGCGAGTCGCCTCATCCAAGAGCCTGCTCTCCGGGCTGCTGCGATGTTCCACCGCCCAACGTTTGATGGCCTGCTGTAATGACTGGGGGTCCGTGAAGATATGCGAGCGTCCTTGTCTATTCACTCTGAGTTTTGCAGGATACAGCATGGCATAGTCCACTCCCAGGTCTCAGAGCTGCTTCTTTAGAGGGACAAAGTGTCTACGCACCTCTTGGACATGTGCAGTGATGTCTGGATACAGCGACAGCTCGGAGCCCTCGTACCTCAAGATCTTCTTCATTCTGGCTATACGAAGCGCAACATCCCGGTCGCGATAGATAAGTAGTTTTGCAATTATCGGCCTAGGTGGAGCGCCCACTGGCGGCTTGGGTCCCAGAGAGCGATGCGCCCTCTCGACCACGAACATTGTGGAAAAGACTCCCTCTCCCAGCAAAGTTACCAACAGCTTCTCCACGGATTGCTCCAAGTTTCCCGTGGCGGTGGTTTCCGGCAAGCCCATAATTCACAAGTTGCATCTTCGCGAACGTGCTTCCAGGTCTTCCGTCTTGTCTTGCAGGACGCGCAGCACCTTCCCTAACTGTTTTTGATCAGCATCCAGGGTGGTGTGCGCTTCTTCCACCTCCATGAGGCGTCTTTTAGACATGTCCAGTCTTTCCGCATGTTTATCAAGATGTTCCGCCATTCTATCCATTCTATATGAGAGGGCATCCCTTTTTGTGCCCAGTGCTGCAATGCCACTTTGCAGGGATTTCTCCATGGATCGGAGCATGTTGCGTATGTCCGAGTCCGGGCCGGCCCGTCACCTGTCAGAGGTTGCATTCTTGTGTCCTTACCTGAAGCACCATCGTGGGATTTCGAGTCTTTCTACTCAAATGACAGCTTGGACTGGGTATTATCTCCCCTGCCCATTACTGAAGTGGTGCGGCTCCCCTCGCCTGGGGTAACGCTGTCTCTGGAATTTCTTCTTACTGAGCACTAGTTGGTTGTGCTTGAACGCGTGTGTAGCCCCATGCCACTGCGACTCCCTGCAGACGTACCGTGATGGGCGCCTATCCCAGCGGGCTGTCCCACCCTCAGGTGAGTGCACTGCGTGACCAGACCCGGCCAATCTTTGTGTCTTCAACCACCCTCAGTTCTGCGACTTTCAGTGCTATGCTGGTAGGGGTGCTATGCGGGCGTGTCCACGAGTGTCCGCCACTCCCTGGCACAGGAGTAGTCACCTCAATCTCAGCCACGTGCCCCTCCTCTAGGTTGGTCTTACCCCCAGTTGAGCATCCAAGCGTGTCTATGGGGGGGACACGTACCTGCAGTGCCCAATTGCATTCAGGTAGGTCTTCCTGCTGTATAGGCTCTGCGCACCACCTCAAGGCTCTACCTCATTCTCCTAGGTACCTGCTGCCGGAGTCCTGGACGTGGGCAGGACTAAGCCCGCCGGCGCTGCACCGCCGCTTGTCTGGCCACTGGGAGCGGGCCCCATGTCCCACTGTCTGCAGCGTCCTCTCCAGGCTTCTACGCTGAGCAGTGGAATACCATCCCCAGTGCTCTTAGCGCTTCACAGCACTCGCTTGTGTGGCCGGTGGGGGGGCAGGGTCACACCTTTGCCATGTCCTTATTCGAGACCGAGCAAGCGTGTCGCGCCGTCGGTCCCGGCAGTGCTCTAGGGGCTCCGTGGTGCTGCCGATACCGATCTCACCGCCACCAGCGCACTGACGTGTGTCCGCGCTCGGGCTCACAGCGCAATCGTCTTCACCAGAGCGTGCCACAGGAAACCAGCGTCTGCCGCGCGTCAGCCTACGTCTTTCTGCCACTGCAGTTACTTTACCCCGGTGCTTCTCGGCCTTCCAGCCGCCCCGCTGCACCTTGCTGTTTCTTCGGTTTGCTATAACAGATCTCAGCTCGAGGCGGCTCCGAAGCTGCCGCTCACCTTCCACCAGCCAATCCTTAATTTTGGGGAGATAAATCATGGGACTACTGTTGGATAAATGAAGGATAATTAATCGACGTGGTGGAGAACCAGGCTCAAGAGGTCATTTTAGTTGCGAGCTAGCAATAAGGGCTTGATTTCTATGCCTATATAAGGGCAACCTTTAAATGTACCTATATAAAGGCATGAATCAGGAAAATCCATTCGGAATTTAAAACGCCATACAACACCCACTCCACTTTCTTATGTACGACATTACTAAAACACTAAAGGCCATATGTAGGTAGCCCAATACCGGTTGGTAACGGCTGAAATTACCGAATTTTGGCCGTTACCGACCGGTATTTGGCATTTGAGATGTAGGTGGCTGGATTTAAGGATTCGGTAATTTACCGATTCCTTAAATTACCGAATCGGTAAATTACCAAATCCTTAATGTAGGGAGCACTCAAGTGAGGGCATTTTTGAATTAAGGATTCATTATTTACCACCAACCACAAGTTGGTGGTAAATATCAAAAACCTTTAACAAAAGCAATTTTGTGCTTTTTTAAAAGTGCCATGTGGCAGACATACATGCCCTTGGGGCATGTATGTGTGCCACATGTGCACGCATGCACGATTCAAAGGGTGCAGCAGGGTGACAATGTTTCCACTATTACCGATTCGGTATTTACCGAATCGATAATAGTGAATGGCTTCCCATTCATTCCTTTGGGCCTCTAGGCCCATAGGAATGAATGGGAATTACCGAATTGGTAAAAAACGTTTTTTAAATACCGAATCTAACCGATTCGGTAAAATGTACCGATTTTTTTCCTACATACCATTTACCGAATCTAAAATACCGAATTGGTAAAATTCGGTATTTTAGAATCGGTAAATGTAGATAACCTACCTATGGCCCTAAGTTCTAATGATGTATAAACGTATCTAAAAGCTATCTATACAACAAGTGTTTAAAACTCACCCAAAACTCATAGAAATGCATTGGTACTCGTTTGTACAAAAAGGAACATTTGTGCTGTACGCATTTAAATTAATGTTTCATTCAAAGCATATAGTTGACATTTGAAAATGCTATCTGAATGAATCATGAAAATACATTTATGAAATGGCTCATAAATAAAGAAGAAAAAGGTGCAGAAACCATTTAATGTCATAGTAAAATAACTGTTGGTATGAGGACCAGTTCAAATATTGTCTCAGGAAGTTTTTCAAAGAATTCTAGTTCTCTATGAATAGTTCTACTTTCAGCAAATTACTTTGTGCCAAAAAATGAAAATAAAAAATTTGGAAAAATAATAGTCGTAGAAAAAAGAGTTCCAAAGTTAGAACTTTGTTTTGAAAAAATGAATTCAGAGTCTCTCAGAACACTGGGTGTCAAATCAAAAGTCAGTGTTGGTATTTGGAGAAAACATCAAATCTTCAAAGTTGTTAAAAAATGATTTTACCATTGTAGGGGAAAGTTTGATTACCTCGTTAAGAAGATCAACCACACATAGATGTGTAGCATCGCCTTCAGCATTGGTTGCATTAGCAATGTTCGAATCGGATGCTACCTGTGTGCCTGTCGTATCTCGTACCTCAGCAGTAGCATTTTGCGTCTGTGAGATCTAAATAAAGGCCATCATCAGAATTGGTAGCCGCTGGGGACAACACAGTGCATGGGCCATTACTGGTTCAAGCAAAGTATCAACAGCCGCTGGCATGACTGATGGGAGTGTCAGACAGGTGTCTAGCATGCATTCTTCTCCGCATAGCAGGCATCGTAGTACAGGTAAGATGCAATCTTGACAAATTGGTCTGAATGACAGAACCCATGTGGTATTCAATTCTCTTAGACGAGGTAGTCCCAAAATGTGAACGATGCGCTCATGACACTTCTTCGCCAGTAGAGTAGTCTCCATGGTGAACTGGGTGTTGCTGGTGAATTGACTTGACATATCGCAGCAGGAGCAAAAATAGTATCCCTGCAGCGAGTCCCAAAATGAGAGGCAATCCGCCAAACACAGAGTGCACGAACTTTGGAAATATTCCTAGGACTGCTTCAAAAGGTACTAACAGTCCTGAAAATACGGTCTTAAATACATGTACAATACCACTCGTAGGAGACATGTTTAAGATACGACTTAACAATTATGAGAAATGTATAGGGCAATTTGTAGTTAAGAGGGCATGTATCTATGCAGAAGTCCTTGCGACTTGCAGATCATACGTTTCTTTGGCCGAGGTCAGTGGCACAGTTTTTTGCAAAAGAATGGCTTTCATTCTGCTTAAAGTATGAATTTGTATAGAAGAGATGTTCAGTGAAGGCCATAAAGGCAACTCCAGGTCTGTCTTGGTTTTTGGAAACAATACTTGCATGCAGCAAGTGACCCTGGCTGACAAAGTTATTAGATATGGTATTCCTGGCAACATGCCACATCAGCTGTGATCATTCAACATAATGTAACTTCCATTTGGAAGTTGTCCAAAAAGTGGATCAATCACCGCAGCCGGAGAATCTCGCAGGTGGCAGGATAAGTTATTAGAGGAACCATCACAGGCCCCGTGTAGGCTTATACCCTGACAAAGGTGGGAACTGCTTAGTGCGTTTTCACAATTTTTTCCCTCTAAGAAACACTTCACGACCCCCCACTCCAACATCTGTAAGTGTATGGTAATTCCCAGGATGTCTTGATGTATTCTTTGCCCAACCTTTCATATGTGCCTGCTGGTATGTGTTTTAGGCAATATTGAAAATGGAAAATTGTAACAGGCAGAGTGATTGTTCCGTGTATAATCCATTCAGGTGCTAGCTTTTCAGCGACAGTAAATGGCAATCTTTCCAGTTTTTCAATGCTCAGCACCATATAGCCTGCTCCCCACTGTGCCAATTTGATCTGTTTCTCAGTGAGATGAAATTCTGCAAACAGTGACGTGGTATTGATTAGACGCCAAGGCACATAGCCTGAATGAAGGTTTGGCAAAGTCCAGCATTATAGAACATAATTGCGACTGACCATGTTGCAGCATGACCAAGTCCTGTTCCATGATGTCTATGGCTGAAGATACTATGCTGTCCAAAGAATATATCCTGGTCGACAGATTCGTTAACCCATTGTCAACCACAGAGAGAGATTTCTCTAAATTAATATGATTAATTTCATGTATTCTTTCTACAGTCTCTGGTTGCGTAATCTTCCATATTTCATTATATGCAGCATATATACTGGCATATATAAAACATTTATGACGTGGTGTTGTTTGTCCTAGCAAGAATTCCCTAAGATCAGCGCCATCTTTAAGTAAAGATAAGTGTTGTTTAACATCCTTAAGTGTAGATTTCTGTAGCCATTCAAGGCATAACTTCCCTACACTATATGTTGTTACTATTCCCGGATGCTGTATCTGAACATATCTTGGATCTAGCCTAGTGAATTTGAACCCCTGTGTTTTATTCAGGAATCTATCTGGACTGGTGTTTGTGTCTGTGGGCCAGATTAACAATTTTCCCAATCTGGATCTGTTCTGTTGTGAAGCAAAATAGTATGTACATCGACCTCCCCCTCTAAAGTGTTATCACTAACTTGTGTAGGTGCAGGTATGGACGGTTTGTTTAGGTCTTTTATCTTGGCTAACCCAAGACAAGTTGTCTGTTGAACAGTGTCATTCAAAAACATAATTTGATCTGGGATGATGCACGCTCTAAAGAAAGCTTCTATCCCCTGCACTTGCCCATCTTTTGTGCCCCATACAGTTTTTGTCTCAATGTTGTCTTTCCAAAAGTCAAAACCTAATATAGACAGCTGAGCATAAAAGGCTGCAGAATAAATTTGTTTGGTATTTGTTAACATACTTTTCAATCCTGTTTTGTTTACATTTTTTAAGTAAAAAGATTCTGGTTTGGATATATTGAAACTTGAAAAGTATGGAAATTTGTCATTAAATGTTTTTGAGCTACCCTTTGGTGGCGTAGGACAATGTTGCCATTGGTTATACATTATTACATTTCTAGGATTTGCAGATTTGTGCAAGAAACAATGACCATAGTGATTATAACAATACATGTGTTCATAATTTGATGAACCTTCTAAATATTCATGATTAGAAAATACTGCAGACATTTCTAAGTCTGACATCATATTATTAACAATCTCGAAGTCCCAATCATCAGAAAAGGTACTAGATGAAACAAAGTCATTCAAGAAAACCTTGAACTGGTGTAGAATCTTCAACAGCTCCGCCGGGCCAAAAATGTCATATCAGTTCTGTCCCATGCTATACCCCCTGGAATAGGAATGGCTGTGATGTTCACTGATGACAAGTCTCTTTGTTCACAATGAGATGATTTGTGTGGCTTGAGGAGTAAGTTGATGTTCTTACTTGCTGTGCCCTTTTGTACATATCTTCCATGTATCAGCATTCCCAAAGTTATTACCAAAGTCAACCAAAGAAAAAGAAAAGCACACCCAACACAATCCAAAGTTCAATCCATGGGGAAACCAGATAAGTCTTTTCCAGGTGATGAAAAAGGTCTGTTCCTTGTTCTTTAAAAGTTCTTGTTACTGGGGTTGTTTCGGGTCACTGAGATCCTCGGAAAACGTATCAAAGTTAATGAAATAGCCAGAGGAAGTTCTGTCAATTGTTGGGATTGCATCAGGATTCGTTGAAATCGCTGGAACCACTTGATCACTTGTTACATTAGTATAGTCAGATGCTATTTCATTGTAGACAGGCATTTCTTGACGAACTGTTATTTGGGTTTCAGCAGGTACAAGTTCCGGATGTATGACGTTACAACGCATACTTTTACAATGCATACCTTTACAACGCATTTTTTACAGCGCAACATCCATTACAACGCATTCCATTACAACGCATGCCATTACAACGAATTTTTAAAAAGTACCTTTACAACGCATTCCATTACAACGCATACTACCTTTACAACGCATAGCATTACAACGCATAACATTAAATTGCATGTATGGTAAGTATTGGATAGTGTAGGGGTAAAAATTACTATTCTAACTCCAGGGGGGTGCAACAGTAGGGTAAGTGTTGGATAGTGTAGGGTTAAAAATTACTATTCTAACTCCAGGGGTGTGCAACGGTAGGGTAAGTGTTGGATAGTGTAGGGGTAAAATTTACTATTCTAACTCCAGGGAGGTGCAACAGTAGGGTAAGTGTTGGATAGTGTAGGGGTAAAAATTACTATTCTAACTCCAGGAGGGTGCAACAGTAGGGTAAGTGTTGGATAGTGTAAGGGTACTATGCGTTGTAATGTTAAGCATTGTAATGGTATGCATTGAATTGACATGCGTTGTAGTGGTATGCGTTGTAGTGTCATGCGTTGTAATGGTTGCGTTGTAATGGCATGCGATGTAATGGATGTTGCGTTGTAAAAGTTTCATTGTAATGGTAGTGCGTTGTAAAAGTTGCGTTGTAAAGGTTGTTTCCCACAAGTTCCATTGCTTTGTTGCTTATTCCTTCATTTCGCACTGCAGATTCTTCAAAGGTGATGAATCTCTCAGTTTGAACTCTTGGATAGTAGCCAGAGCTGGGCGTCTGCTACATTGGCGGAGTCCACTTGGCTTACTACTTGTGCTTGGCCACATGATTTGGTTTGACCAGGTCGATTGACACAAACCTGTTCTCCTTTTTACCAGCAAGGGGCGGCAGTAATACTGTTCTTGATCCTGGAATTGCTAGGACAGGTACTGGTTGTCTGTAGGAAGGCCAAAATTCCTACTTGTGCGTGATCTTCTCTCTGACTAGATCACCAAACTTTGGGATACAGACAGGCCTTGCTGGGACGGTCGGTTTCTCTTCAGTGGCGGTTGGCTTCAGGAACATGTTACTTTGTTTCGTTCTTATTTCATTTAAGTCCTGCAAAACAGCCAAACGGTCTTTGATATCAAAGGGTTTTTGCTCTACCACTGAAGTCTGACAATCAAGGTCCTCTAAGATCATTCTGGTCCCAAAAAGTATTTCATATGGAGTGATACCCCCTAGAGAACTTCTTGGCAGATTGTTAAGACTACGTTGGACACTTATTAGATGTTTGACCCACCCGTCTACCCGAGCCTAATACCCTGGCTGTTATAGATTGCTTTATGTTCCGTTTTTTTCCCTCCACAACAAAATTTCCCTCAGGATGGAATGGACTAGAGTACCGCAATGCAACCTCCAGATTGGCCATGGTCTCCTTATAAGCTCGAGAGTTAAACGCAGTACCCTGGTCAGAATGTAGCATGCCGACTGCGTATGTGCAGATAAAGACTAGCTAATCTTTTGTAACAGTTCGAGCGTCAGCCGAGCGCTGTGGCCACACCCAAATGAACCTTGAACACGAATCCACTGCGAGCATGATATATTTATAGTGACCATCCCTTTGTAAGGGACCGCAGTGGTCCAGGTAAACGCAAGCTAATGGTTTATCTGAAATTAACAGGGGCGTCGGTGCAGGACGTTTCACAGTAGAGTCTTTCATCTTTTGGCATATTTCACTTTCCAAAACATAGTTTCTGGTTTGTTTCCTCATGCGTGGCCACCAGTACCTCTGTTTTTAATAATGACACTGTGGCGGAAACACCTGCATTTGCAGAGGCGAGCCCTTCATGTGCTGCTAAAATTAGTCCTAATCTATTTTCCATGTTTGGAATCACTCTATCCCCACTCCAGGGATTTGAGCAAATGGAACATTGTTTGCATCAGTTATATATGAGTATTTGAGTGGAAAACCTTTTGGTAATGTTTTACCTCTGTCTTTGCTTGAAGCATGGACAGCTTGCATTATTTCGCTGTCTACTTTTGTTTTTGAATGAGTGATTGCAGCTACGGAAGCCGTTTGCACAGCAGCCTTCGCAGCTTCATCCGCCAATGAATTCCCTGAAACGTGAACGCCATCATGTTGATGACTCAGCGTATATATCACATGAGTGTTTTGTATTCCTTGTCGTAACTGAACTACTTGTTCCTAAAGCAACTTATTCTTGATTGTGCCACCTTTTGCATCTTTGTAACCGTTTTGAATCCTGTTCTGCAAGTTTTCATTGTAAGATTGAACACAATAATACGAATCGCACACTATGAGTGTGGGGAATTCGCGGTCCGTATTTTCAAGCACCGTCTTGAATGCTTGTAGTTCAGCTCACTGAGCTGTACAGCTCCTAGAGATTGAGTTTTAGTGACCATTGGTCGGAATTTGCCATTGCGCCAACGTCCTTTAACGATCTCGCACGCAGCACTATATGCTTGTTTACCCCCGTAGTGGGCTGTGCTGATCTGTCAGTATAAATTATACATTCATACTGTTCTAGAGGCAGAATTTCAGTAGGCAGAGGACATTCTTGTTCAATTGTAGAAATTCTTGTGTTTTCAAATAAGGGTCAAAAACGTATTCAACGTCTGTTGCAGCAAGAGAATTAACCCATTGTATCCATCTCGGATGTAAAGTTTTAGCATTTGGAATGCCCGCTTTTGTCACTGCCTCTAAGGCAGGTACATGTGTAACGACCATAATGCGCTTACCCTGTGTGAGGGTTCTCTCTTTTGCTACAGCAGTCTGAACAGTTGTCAGAATTTTTTCTGTACATGGGACTTTCATTTCTGCTTGTATGTAGAAGTGTGATTTGTAAGCTATTGGTACTTTTTCACCTTCATTAAAAGTTAAATAGGTGAATTTGCATAGTCCTGGAATGATTCGGATCACTAAGTTGCGTACGTGTACGCGTGTTTGTAAATGTTTTGTTGCTAACATGTCTGTTTGCAAAGAACGCAACATTTCTGTGTGTTTTTGTGTCCAATTATTTGTTTTAACAACAGGTTTGATTAATTAGTAGAGTGGTTTTACCCTTCCTGCGTAATTTAGAATGTAAGTTCTTCCGAAGTTCATGAAACTTAGAATCGACTGTAAGTTTTTCAGCGTTTTTGGAGGTTGGAGCAGCACACACTTTTCTAAGAAGTTGGCTGCCAGGCTTTTGCCTTCACTTGAAAGTTTTTATCCTAGGAAAAGGACATTGAGGTGGGCAATCCTCGATTTCTTAAAATTGAATTTATACCCTTCAGAGGCAAAGCCAAGTATAATGGTGTTCACTCTGTTCAAGTGCCTGTCCAAATCATCGTCTGTTAGATAGATGTCATCTACATACGACAAAGCTTCATCATCATATGTTTGCAGTAACACTGTTACTCTTGCTGAAAATAACATGTGACTATTCTTGAATCATGAGGGAGATGGTAGAAGTGACACTGTATCCCCATAATTGAGAAAGCGGTTGAATACCTACTTTCTGCTGCAATGTTTTGACAGAAGAAACTGTTAGAAATATCTAGAGTGGTTTTGTACTTTTTTCACACAATGTTATTCATTAATGCTGCACTGTGTGCATTTTGTACTGCAAAATTTTTGCAACAGGAGTTTAGATGTCTGTAATACAAAACTAGACGATATGTATTGTCTGGTTTGGAGACAGGAAACAAAGGATTGTTCATGGATGAGGTGCATGTTTCAATCACCCCCTGGTATTCAAGTTGACTTAAGATCTCCCTGACCTGCTTTTTAGCTTCTTGCTTAACTGGATACTGCCTTTGTGCAGTTGGTTGATTTTTTAACTGGATTTTATGGTGAGGAGAATCCTCATCCCATCCTACATGATATTTTTATAATGCAGGACCTTGGGTGACTGCCCATTTCCTGGTATAAGTATATTTTAAATAAATTGAAATGTGATTAGAGAAGGCTGGCATAATGATGTCTTCGCCATGTGGGTATCCCCTGACAAATTCTGGTGGCCAGTCTTGTTCAGCGAGAAGAAGGTCATAACGCTGAGAGAGTCGCTCCCAAAAGATGCTCTTACTTTACTTGGTATGTCTCCCTCCATCCGGAGAGTTACTTCATATAGCTAATGTAGAGAACTAACCCTGGTGTCTGCAGTTTCAACTTGAATGAATTCATTCAAGTTCACTGTCTCCAGATTATCCTTCCAGTTCTTGCGAGCTTTAAACATTGATGCAAAAATACTAGCTAAGATAATAGCAAATAGAATACAACCCCTACTGAAATCATTAGTACTATCGGATCAGGCTGGCTTTGTCCCAACTAGGTCCACAGCGCAGAATATACGTACCATATTCGCAATGTCTCATAGTTTAAACTCTGAACTACCTGCAGCGGCTGCTCTCCTAGATGCGGCGAAAGCATTTGATTCGGTGGAGTGGGAGTTTATGTTTACTGTCCTGACCAGAATGGGATTTCCATCCTCTTTCATAAAATGGATCTCTCTACTGTACACTGAACCTAGAGCCGGATTGCGAATAAATGGTATTACCTCGAATCATATTGAGATCAGTCGCGGAACGAGACAGGGTTGCCCCTTGTCCCTCATCCTATTTGCACTTACATTGGAGCCACTAGCCTGTAAAATTAGACAAAAACACCCGGAAGCAGCGTTACAGTTCCATCTTCACACAATAGGAATTTCTTTATATGCCGATGACATGGTACATTACACCCGGCATCCAGATACAAACTTAAATCCACTCATAAGAGAATATGTCAAATTCGAGAAATATTCCGGACTTAGTATAAATTGGGACAGGTCGTGATTCCATTAACATTAGAGACCCCACAACTTACTTTAGACTACCCATTACCCGTTACAATGGCATACTGACCCTAACGATGAAGAATCTGGGGATCTGGATTCACCGTGACCCAGACATAGTGGCTAGAGAAAATTATGGAACAGCCATGACTAAACTCGAAGAGCACGTTGAAAAATGGATAAAGATACCTCTATCACTTGCAGACAGGATAGCACTCCAGAAAATGGTAGTACTAACACGATTTTTATATCTATTTTGGAATATCCCGATATGGCTCACACAGTCTTTGTTTGTTAAACTGCGCACAGTATTACAACATCTAACATGGGCTGGGAAGCAACCTAGGGTTAGTTGGAAGATACTAACGAAGCCTTACCATCAAGGTGGGTTCGCCGCTCCTGACCTCCAATGATACTACTATTGTGCACAAGCACATCATGCACACTATTGGATACAACCACACTCCCATATTCCACATATTGCAGTAGAGAGGGACAGTGTCCATCCAAACCAACTTACTCACTACATATCAGATCCGATTAGTTCTTATCCCAAAGACACGATACAAACGGTCAAATGCCCTTCCAGGGCATGGCATACTCTTGCACTACGAGCAAGGAAACTCCCTCCATATGCTCCGGCGTTACCACTAGCTAACCATGTACAAATTTCAGTCACACAGGAAAAGAAAATGCAGACAGTGCTAGGGGAAATGGGGTTGTCGATCATGAGTACTTTGTTTCCACATAAGGAATTTATCCTACACAATGACCCATCCCTATGTGCAAATCAAACGCCTTTAAAGAGGTTTGCATACTCAAGGTTACAGGCAGCAGTCAAGGATTTGTATGAATTGTTCCCAGAAGAACCCACATCACAGCATGCTCTACAAATATTATTGACCGCACCTACACGTACGATCCTAGTCACACAGCTTTATACAGCTTCTCAGAATGAACAAGTTTCAGGGCCTGACAGGTCGCTCAAGAGATGGAAGGACGCAACTGCGGAAACTATACCTGAAGAGGACTGGAGCTACAACTGTATACAATTGCACTTACTTACATCAAATTGTAATTTAAAGATTATACATTTTAAGTTTATCCATCAGACATATTACACACAGGCTCAACTACACTGATACGGCCTTAAAGAAGATGATAAATGCCTGCGTTGCTTGGTACCCGGGGCTGACTTCTTACACATGGCTTGGGCCTGCCCCAGTCTAAACAAGTATTGGCAAGACGTTACAGTGCACTATCGAACATGCTGGCCAAATTAATTCCGAACATGCCATTGGTATGCCTGCTGGGAATTCGTAAACTCAAACAAGCCAAAAGACGTAAATTCCTGGCGGTGTCTCTGCTACTCACAAAAAGGCGATTAGCTATAAAGTGGGGTAGCAAACAACTTCCCAGATTTAGTAACCCCCAGTTGAACTGCAGCTCTTTGTAGAATTATTTTGATATTGGATACTATATAATATTCACATCCCACTGCTAATCTCGTCCCATAATGCTTTGCAGGGCCTTTGATTGGGATTTTTTTTTGCCAATAACTGTGCTTGGGGTGGTCCTGGAGGATGGGACCACCACCGAATCGTTCAATAAGATGTGCTTTTTGTTTTCAAGGCATCTGCTTGGTCCTCCCCCTAGGTTAGTGAAGATCCCAACATCATCACCTCTCTCACTGCTTGCTAATTTTTAAGTTTCACTGTTGTGAAAGTACTATATGCTCTTTCTCATATAAAGATAGAGATACTTATTTTATCATAACTGCACTGTGTAGGATGCCATTTGCAATTATTTCACAGTGCAAACAAGTACACAGTGCAATCAACTACGCTATGCAGTACTAAGTGCACTACGTGTAGTTCAAATATACTACGTGAAGCTACGTGTAGTCCTGCTACGCAAACTACGCCCAGGGTAACTTCTGTTCTGACTGTCCTCTTCTTTTTGATTTCTGTGACGAAGTCTGAAAGGTACGAGAAGAACGTGCATCAGTATCTTGATATCTATCAGGTTTTCTCAAATTATCCCTATTCCTGAGGTTGTACCTCCTTTCAGAGGGCTCCTTTTGAGGAGATCTACCTCTGGAATGAGAACGCTTCTCTTTAGCAGTTTGTTTAGTGTTCTCCCACTTCTTTTTAGAAGGAGTAGGAGTGTTTTTTATTAAAGACCTGTTCAGGACTTTCAGACAGTTGTGGTTTCACTGGTTTCCCTCCCAAACTGTCTCTACCTAATTCTTCATAGGATTTTTCAATTATTCTGGCTAGTTCTTGAGGTTGCTCAGTTACAACGAACTCCCTTAATTTCTAGCGGATCACCACGGATGCTGCTTCACCTTTCATATTAGCTAATATTATTATTGAAACCTGTTTGAAATCTTTCAGTAATTTCATACCGAGATTTAAAGCAGGCTCTGCCCCGTATTCATTTTGAATCTGTTTCAGCACGTCTGGTATTACCGCCATAGATGGAACACTATGTGTTTTAGTCTAAATTGCAGCAAAGACTGTACCCCAAGTTTCGCAGTCCTCCAAATGTGGTGCAATCCCCATCGGTAAACAGATTGTTAAAATTCTGTGTTTCTCATGAGGGGTAGTATTAGGAAATACTGCTTCGATTTGAGAAATTTGTTGAGCTTTCCAGAATGGAATTTGTTCCCATTTTACGGGTAATTTACCAACGACCGAATGTAGAGTCTGTGGTGTAATTTTATTTGTGTTGCCCTGGTGAGGGAGATGTTGTGGAATCATTATTGCCGGTTGGACTGTAAAAGTCCGCATGACATACTGAACCAATTGTCTATAGATTTTGATTAATTCTTTGAGTTGAGCTCGTAGTTCCACATCTGTCATTTCATTAATTTCAGGATGTGGTGTATAGCTGGCTAATACCGGCCATGTTGCTCCTGATCTACCTAGTGGACCGAGCCTGGTAATGTGATTTATATGTTTTAGGGCACCTTTAAACCAGAGCGCATGCTCTTGGTATGTTACTGGAATTTCAATATCCTCGAAAGAAATGTATTCCGTTGGTGGTTCATCTTCTTTGTAGAAGTGAAACACATTTTTTCTTGAATCTGCTTCAGTATCCAACCCCAACGCTGGAATCAACGACATCACCCCTTCGCAAGACCTCTGCAACTCCCTCGCCGCCTACTTCCACAACAATATCGCGGACATACACAACAGCTTCCGCTCTCAACCAACGCACACCACGACCGAACCACTGCCCCCCACCACCACCCTCCACGCCTGGACCCCGATCAGTACCTAAGACACCGTCCGCACGATGAACTCCATCCACTCCGGATCTCCGACCGACCCCTGCCCCCACCACGTCTTCAACAAGGCCGACGCTGTCATCGCACCCCACCTGCGGGACATCATCAACACCTCCTTCGACACCGCTACCTTCCCGGAGAGCTGGAAGCACGCTGAACTCAGCGCTCTACTAAAGAAGCCATCAGCCGACCCCACCGACCTCAAGAACTACCGCCCCATCTCGCTGCTCCCGTTCCCTGCAAAAGTCATCGAGAAGACCGTCAACAAACAGCTGGCCGCCTTCCTCGAGACGAACGGATCCCTCGACCTCTCGAAGTCTGGCTTCCGGGCCAACCACAGCACCGAGACCGCCCTGATCGCAGAAACCGATGACATCCGAGCCCTGCTCGACAACGGAGAAACAGCGGCCCTCATCCTCCTGGACCTCTCCGCAGCTTTCGACACTGTCTGCCACCGCACCCTAGCACAGCGCCTCAGCAACGTTGGAATCCAGGAGAAGGCACTGGAGTGGATCATCTCCTTCCTCGC
Source organism: Lissotriton helveticus (assembly GCF_964261635.1). NCBI lineage: Eukaryota > Metazoa > Chordata > Amphibia > Caudata > Salamandridae > Lissotriton > Lissotriton helveticus. Next base: position 1,961,426,202 of record NC_136068.1, on the reverse strand, counting down.
CGGAAGGACACAGAGAGTCCGCCTCCCCCCGTTCAGATCAGAAGCCACCGAAGTCATCTGCGGCTTTCCCCAAGGCTCCTCGCTCAGCCCAACCCTCTTCAATGTCTACATGAGCCCCCTCGCAGCCATCGCACGCCAGCACAACCTCAACATCATCTCCTACGCCGATGACACCCAGCTGATCCTCTCCCTCACCAACGACCTGGCCACCGCCAGAGCCAACCTACACGAAGGGATGAAAGAGGTAGCCGAATGGATGAAGGACAGCTGCCTGAAACTGAACTCGGACAAGATGGAAGTCCTCATCCTGGGATCCTCCCCCTCCGCCTGGGACGACTCGTGGTGGCCTCCAGCCTTAGGCAGCGCACCCAAACCATCAGACCACGCACGCAACCTGGGCTTCATCCTGGACTCCTCCCTCTCCATGACCAGACAAGTCAACGCCGTCTCCTCGTCGTGCTTCAACATCCTGCGCATGCTACGGAAGATCTTCCGGTGGATCCCCACCGAGACCAGGAAGACGGTCACCCAGGCCCTCGTCATCAGCCGTCTGGACTACGGCAACTCCCTCTACGCCCGAACCACCGCCAAACTCCAGAAGAGACTCCAGCGGATCCAGAACGCCTCAGCACGACTCATCCTGGACATCCCCCACCGCAACCACATCTCCGAACACCTGAGAGACCTGCACTGGCTCCCGGTCAACAAGAGAATCACCTTCCGCCTCCTCACCCACGCACACAAAGCCCTACACAACCAAGGTCCAGGATACCTCAGCAACCGCCTCAACTTCTACGCCCCCAAACGCCAGCTTCGATCGACCGGCCATGCCCTCTCCGCCGTCCCGCGCATCCGAAGAGCCACCACAGGGGGAAGGTCCTTCTCCTACCTCGCCGCCAAGACTTGGAACTCCCTCCCGACACACATCCGCCTGACCCAGGACCACCTCGTCTTCAGGAAGCAGCTCAAGACCTGGCTTTTCGAGCAGTAGCGGACCCCCCCCCCCCCCCCCTTCCCCCAGCGCCTTGAGACCCTCCGGGTGAGTAGCGCGCTCTATAAATGCTTTGATTGATTGATTGATTGAGGGAAGACTATCCATGAATAGAGTACCTCTGTCTGATGATATTCATGTGCCTCTATCACAAAAACTGCCCTACCACCTCTTGCTGATAGGCCATTTTATATAGGTTTTATAGTGATGGCTCTCCTTAAATTTTGAGGAATGATTATAGCATCATCGTTGGTTTCTTGCAAACATATATAGTCTAGAGCTTGTATGGCTGGATCAGCCGCAGCTCCACTGTTCTCGGTGCTGTTGTTGCTCTCCGGCATTTTGTTGATTGAAAGTTTGCAGAGCAAGTTTCAAGTAAAAAAAGATGCAAAATATTTTGAAACACGGTATCCTTCAACGTTGAATGAACCAAAAAGCGAATACATAGGATTTTCGTCCTACTCAGCTATGGGGAATATTTTATCCCTTTACACACTCCAGAGGTCTATTGTAGTATTACGGAAAAGGGGTCTCTGAGAAAAACACGACTGAGTTACTTTAGTATCTAGCGCTAAATTAGTGCCTTACCAAACGTTGGGCGCCATGTAGTGTAGTTCCTATATTCCCAATAGTCTCTGCGCATTGGAATAATATATCCTATAGATATGACATAGGGCTTAGGTCAGTATAGAATATACCAAACTTAATTGTAAGTGCCAGCTAGCTCAGAGGTCACTAGAAACGTTCTCGAATACACAAGAAGAGATTAGTTTCTGACAACCGCATACAAACGAGGTTAGATGTGGTGGTCTCTACTTGGCATAGGTAGGTACTTGTGACAAATAGGGACCCTCGCCTCTAGTCAGGACAAGGGGATTACACTCCTAAAATAACTGCTGCTCACCCCCTCGGTAGCTTGGCACGAGCAGACAGGCTTTACTTCAGAGGCGTTGTAAGTTAAGCAGTTGTGACCACATACAATTACACAGTGACAACACTACAAATGGACACCACACCAGGTTTTATATAAGAAATAAGTATACTTTATATAGAGTTACCACAAGACGATAAACGACAACAATTCACAATACTATTACTTTAAGATGGCACATTTAAGCTTAGTTCAGTTCTTAGATGCAACACTTTGGCCAATGTACCTTAGGTTGCGTCGCGCTTCCACGACACGCAATGTCACACCGATGGGAAATGGGGGAATGTTCAGATACAGCAAAATAAAGACGTGAAGATCTTCCTGATGCGGCACGCTTCTCGGGGAAGTGAGAAGTTCTCGGTTCGATGTGTGGACTGCAGCGGCGAAACCCTGACGGTGGGACGGCAGCAGCTCCAGTGGCGACACTCTTCTCCCACGATGCGTGAAGCTTCCACTAGATGCGACAACTACAGTGGCGACATCCATGATGTGACGGCAGCAGCTCCGACGGCGGTGCGCTTCTCGGGATGCAAGGTGCTCTTGGTCAATGTGGTGCAGTGCAACAGTTCCAGCGGTGACACCCTCCTTCAGAGTTGCGACGGCAGGCACAGTGACGGCGACACGCTTCGACCTCGTTGCGAGATTCTTTTCCTGATGCGGTGCAGTGCGACAACTACAGCGGCGACACCCTCCTTTGGAGTTGCGACAGGAGCAGTGACAGTGACACGCTTCCTCTTCGTTGTGGCATGCTTTTCTCCGATGCGGTGCAGTGCGACAGTTCCAGCGGCGACACCCTCCTTCGGAGTTGCGACGGCAGGCCCAGTGACAGCGACACGCTTCCTCTCTTTAAGTCGTGCTTCCAGCTCCTTGCGACTCTCAATTCCTCAGAAGGCCCAAAAAAGCAGCAGGCACTTCCACAAGAACTCTGAGGAGGTGGGGGGTTTGAAGTCTGTTGTCCCTGAGACTTCAGCAGGAGGCAAGCTCTTTTCCAAGCCCTTGGAGATCCTTCACAAGTTGAAAGCAAAGTAAATAAAGTTCCTTTCTCCTTCATTTGTCAGTATGGCAACCACTGCAGGCCAATCCCCAAAGCCACTTCAGCTTGGGAATAGTCTCTCCTCAGTTTCTTCAGGTTCCTCTCCTCAGTCAAGGTTTCTTCTTGTAGTCCAAAGTGATCTAATTTCATGGGATCAGGGTCCCAATATTTATACCCCAAAATCATTTGTTCTCTGAGGGGAGAGGGGCCTTTGCCCAGTCCAAACCAGTTCTGAATCACTCTGTTTACCAGACTTCTCCTTTCCTTTCACAGTGCAGGGCAGGCAATCAGACGCCCCACAGGAGGTGGAGCCAGCATTGTGGAAGGCAAGTACAGTCCTGGAGCACTTTGTTTACAGGATTCCTTCTCTTCTTTCGGTGTGCAGGGCAGAGACATCAGCGGCACCCCAGGAGGTGGAGCCAGCATTGTGGAAGGCAGGCACAGCCCTATTCAAGGTTCAGGTGCAACTACTCCCTCCCATCTATATGAAGATCTCTATTCACCACTGGGTGACTCAGCCCGTCTCTTGGAATCCCCCAGCCCTGTCACTTACAAACCCAGACAAAGGAATACACAACCTAGCAGAGGCAGGTTTGAATGGTTAGACAAGCAAATACCTACTTTCTAAAAGTGGTATTTGCAAACACAGTATATTAAAACCAACTTCATTAAAAGATGTATTTTATTATTCTGAGTTCAGGCATACTAGACTCGAATTTCTACCATGTTCTCAATCAATCAATCAATCAGTGACACTTGTAAAGCGCGCTACCTACCCGTAGGGTCTCAAGGCTCTGGGGGGGGGGGGTGCCGCTACCGCTCGAACAGCCAGGTCTTCAGCTTCTTCCTGAAGGAGAGGTGGTCTTGGGTCAGGCGCAGGTCGGTCGGGAGGGAGTTCCAGGTCTTGGCGGCCAGGTAGGAGAAGGACCTTCCTCCTGTAGTCGCTCTTCGGATGCGGGGGACGGCGGCGAGGGCGTGGTTGGCTGATCGGAGGTGGCGTTTGGGAGCGTAGAAGTTGACTCGGCTGTTGAGGTAGCTCGGGCCTTGGTCGTGTAGGGCTTTGTGTGCGTGGGTGAGGAGGCGGAAGGTGATTCTTTTGTTGACGGGGAGCCAGTGAAGGTCTCTCAGATGTCCGGAGATGTGGCTGGTTCGTGGGATGTCGAGGATGAGTCTGGCTGAGGCGTTCTGGATCCGCTGGAGTCTCTTCTGGAGCTTGGCGGTGGTACCGGCGTAGAGGGCGTTGCCGTAGTCCAGTCGGCTGGTGACGAGGGCCTGGGTGACGGTCTTCCTGGTCTCGGTGGGGATCCACCAGAAGATCTTCCGTAGCATGCGTAGGATGTTGAAGCACGCCGAGGAGACGTTGTTGACTTGCCTGGTCATGGAGAGGGAGGAGTCCAGGATGAAGCCCAGGTTGCGTGCATGGTCTGTTGGTTTGGGTGCGGTGCCCAGGGCGGGAGGCCACCAGGAGTCGTCCCAGGCGGAGGGTGAGGAGCCCAGGATGAGGACCTCCGTCTCCGTTGTTCTCTGAGACAGTTAGGATTATAAAATGTAATAATTCTAACAGCCCATTCTGGCCTATGGAGAACAGGTAGCCTTGAAATAGTGAAAAACGAAAATGGTTGCAATTCACTATTAGGACATGCCACACACATCAGGGCTTGTCCTACCTTATACTTCCAATGCACCCTGCCCTTGCGCCTACAATAGGGGTGACTGATATGAAGAAATGGGAAGGTTTAGGGACTGGCAAGTGGGTGCACTTGCCCAGTCAGCATGACAGTACCAGACTTCACGCAGGCTCTGCAATGGCAAATCCAAATGCTGCATTTGGATTTACCTGCCCTGGGCACACTCAGTGCACTAGACTAGGGTCTGACAAGTAAACCAAATGCCCAATGCTTGCATTTGGATTTACCTGCCCTGGGCACACTCAGTGCACTAGACTAGGGTCTGACAAGTAAACCAAAATCCCCAAAATTGGATATACTGATTAATACATCCATTTACAATAGGCAGCACTTGCACTGTGGCACTGGACAGCAGTGGCACAGTGCCCAAAGCATCTAACACCAGCAAAAACACATGAGGCAAAAGCAAAACATGGAAGGGAGACCCACGCCAATGGTGCCAGGTCTAACACATGTCCCCTCCAGCTGCAATGTGGGGAGAACTACCCTAACTCCATGGAGCTCTCATCACTAAGGCATAAAGATCTGGACAGACCATCAGCGTTGGCGTGTTCTGTACCAGGGCGGTGTTCCACTGTAAAGTCCATACCCTGTAGCGAAATAGACCACCTCAACAGCTTTGGATTCTCACCCCTCATCTGCATCAACCATCTGAGGGGCCTCTGGTCCGTCTGAACCCGAAAGTGAGTCCAAAACAGGTATAGTCTCAGCTTCTTCAGTGCCCAGATCACAGCAAATGCCTCACGCTCAATGGCACTCCACCTCTGTTCCCGTGGAAGTAACCTCCTACTGATGAAGGCTACAGGTTGATCTAGGACCTCCTCATTCATCTGTGACAGAACAGCCCCCGCACCATGCTCTAAAGCGTCTGTCTGAACGATAAACTCTCTTGAAAAGTTGGGTGACCTGAGCACGGGCGCCGTGCACATGGCAGCTTTCAGAGCCTTAAAGGCTTTCTGACAGGTGTCAGTTCAGATCACCTTCTTGGGCTGCTTCCTTGAATTCAGCTCTGTCAAGGGTGCAAATATGTTTGTTGCCATATCCCTTGAAAAACCTCCTGTAGTACCCTGTGAGACCTAGGAAGGCTCTCACCTCTGTCTGGGTTTTGGGGGGCTCCCAAGCCAGGATGTTTTCAATCTTGGGTTGTGGTGGCGCCAACTGACCGCTCCCAACTTGGTGTCCCAAGTACATCACAGAACCCTGCCCGATCTGGCACTTACCCGCCTTGATTGTGAGGCCTGCCTTCTGCAGAGCCAACAACACTTCCCAGAGGTGGCGGAAATGTTCCCCCCAACTGACACTGAACACTGCAATGTCATTCAGGTAGGCGGCACTAAATTCCTCCAGTCCAACCAACACCTGGCTGACCATCCTATAAAAGGTGGCAGGGGCATTCTTCATCCCAAAGGGCATAACAAGGAACTGGAAATGCCTGTCTGGTGTGGAGAATGCTGACCTCTCCTTTGCCCCATCAGTCAAGTTGATCTGCCAGTACCCAGACATTAAGTCAATCGTGCTGAGGTGCTGTGCAGCCCCTAGCCGATCAATGAGCTCATCAGCTCTGGGGATAGGGTGCGCGTCAGTCTTGGTGACTGAATTGAGTCCTCTGTAGTCCACACAGAACCATTCGGGACCAATACCACTGAGCTTGCCCAAGGACTGCTAGATGACTCAATCACCCCTAGCACAAGCATCTTTGAGACCTCCTCTTTGATGCAAGCCCTCACCCTGTCAGTTACCCTGTAAGACTTGTGCTTCACAGGTAAGCTGTCTCCTGTGTCCACATCATGGGCGCACCAATCTGTGACACCAGGAACCAGGGAGAACAGATCAGAAAATTGTCCCAGCAACTGGCTGCAGTCATTCTGTTGCTCAAGGGTTAGGGTGGAAGAGAGTTTAACACCATCCACTGACCCATCTTGCTCTGAGGCTGACCGGAGGTTAGGAAGAGACTCAGTCTCCTCCTCCATCCCAGCATCTGTTGCCAAGAGCATGCCCACTTCAGACCTATCTAATTGGGGCTTAAGGCAGTTGACACGTTGGACCTTAAGAGGTTCCTAAGAGACCGCAACTCAACCAAGTAGGTAACGAGACTCTGGCGCTCCACAACCTCAAATGGTCCGTCCACTTATCCTGGAGCATGCAAGGCTCCACTGGGGCCATGACCCACACTTTTAGGCCGGGGGGAAGCTCTTTACTCACACAATAGAGGGGAGAGGGTCAAACAGCTACTCTACCACCCCGAACCGCCTAGAGTTAACATAATATACACATGAAGGGGTGAAGAGGACAAAACCACAAATAATGAAAAATGCAAACAGTGACAAATTCGTACGTTTGAAAAAATTGCCCTCACTCACACACAAATGTGTGTGACATGCTTCATCATCGGGTCTGCTGCGACGCCCTGGCGTAACCACGCTCAAAGCGGAGCATGGGGGGGAAACATAAAACAATAAGACAATACAAAGAATAAACGTGACAAACGACATTCACAATAGAATGTGTCAGTCCAAGACTGGGTACAGTGATAGAACAAAAAGTGCAGTCAAAATAATGAGTTTAAAACTGGCTCATGGATACCTAATGTACCTTTATTCGTAGGTTCCAAGGTCCGGATTAAAAAAGAGTAACCGATGGTGGATTTAAGGAAGGAATTTTAGGACCCTATAACACCCCTCCTAAACTGCTGGAGTCAACATGTTTCGACCTGGGCGTGCCCCCAATCAGTAGGTCACATCGGTCTTCTTCAGGACGTCTATCCGTCCCAGTCCCATAAAACACCTCCTTACCTTAATAAGTTGTCAAGGAGATAAAAGTAGATCTAATTGATCTTGACTATGTAGAGGGAATTCCACCAACACGGAGTACACATACGAGTTTATTAGCAAATTAAACTCGAAATGCCATCAGTGGGGTGGAGTTCCAAAGAGCACAACTGCTCTGATGGATGACTCCGTCACCTCTCGTACCCCTGTGGCTGACGCCGCGAAGATGCAGGGTGAAGCTCTACCAGAGTGGCATTCTGGTCATACCAGCGCTTCATCTCCTCCTGGCTGGCTTCCAGATTTGCCTCAGCGAGTTGCCTGAAATGCCTAGTCTGGTTCCTGAAGGCCAGCATGTAGCTATATACATCCTGAGGAGGTTTCCTGGGAGATTGCTCCCAGCCTTAATTAACCAGACTCAGAGGTCTGGTTAATTTCTGTGGCACCTCACGGTATGCAAACAACAGGCATGGTAAGAGGATGTCCCACTTACATCTCATAGGTTCCTCAAAACCCATAATCATGCCCTTCAGGTTCTGGTTGAACCTTTCAACCAGCCCATGTCCTTGGGGGTGGTAAGGAGTGGTGAACTTGTAGGTTACACCACACTCTGGCCACAGGGACTTCATATACATAGAGATGAAGTTGATTTTCCAGTCAGACACTACATCGTGAGGGAATCCCATCGGGAGAAAATTCCCATCAGTGCACGTCCCACCACGGGGGCCTTCACTGTCCTCAGAGGTATGGCTTCCGGGTACTGGGTGGCATGGTCCACCAAGACCAGGATGAACCTGTTGCCCATGGCTTTCTTGGGGTCCAGTGGCCCCACAATGTCAATCCCCACCCGTTCAAAAGGGGTATTGACCAAAGGGAATAGCTGGAGAGGAGCCTTGTGCTTCCTCCCAGTCTTTCGACTTGCCTGGCAAGTCTGACAAGTCCTGCAATGAGTATCTGAACTCTTGCGCATTTGGGGCCAATGGAAGTGGGTAACAAGCCTTTCAAAGGTCGTGTCTTGCCCCAAATGTCCTGCTAGTGGCATATCATGAGCCAGCCCCAGTAGGAAGGCTCTGATCTTCTGGGGTACCGCCAGCACACAGGATGACCCAGGTTCAGCAACCTTAGGCTCACTATACAGGAGACCACAGGAGGCATACCTTGTTGAAACTGCCGCTGTAGCCTTAGCGCTGTGTTCAGATTTTTAACAATTGTACAAATCGCTCGCATTGCTTGCATTTTTAAAACTGCTATTTGTTATTTGCACTGATCCTGTGAGGACAACAGCGAGTCAGGCTGCTCCTCGTCATTTTTAAAAATTGCCTATTTTGCACTGTGAGGAAGGCAGCAAGTTAGGCTGCTCCTCGTAATTATTAAAAATTGCCTATTTTGCACTGTGAGGACGACAGCGAGTCAGGCTGCTCCTCTCACCCAAGTAGTTTTGGCTGGCAAATCCCGAGCTCCGTTCCACCACGGCTGAGTGCCGATTGCGTGGAGAGCCTAAGGGGAGGTAGGCAGACCAATCAGGGGCCATCCACTGCGAGCCAGAGGGCGGAGCCATGAGCCCGCACTTCCCCCTATTTAATTCACTGTTCTGACAGTCGCGTAGCATACCTTGTTGAAACTGCCGCTGTAGCCTTAGCGCTGTGTTCAGATTTTTAACATTTTTACAAATTGCTCGCATTGCTTGCATTTTTAAAACAGCTATTTGTTATTTGCACTGATCCTGTGAGGACAACAGCGAGTCAGGCTGCTCCTCGTCATTTTAAAAAAATTGCCTATTTTGCACTGTGAGGACGACAGCGAGTCAGGCTGCTCCTCTCACCCCAGTAGTTTTGGCTGCCAAATCCCGGCTCCGTTCCACCACGGCTGAGTGCCGATTGCGTGGAGAGCCTAAGGGGAGGTAGGCAGACCAATCAGGGGCCATCCACTGTGAGCCAGAGGGCGGAGCCACGAGCCCACGCCTCCCCCTCCCTATTTACCTTTATGTGCTGGCCGAGGCGCAGCGGGCAGGCGCAGCGGGCGCGACAATGGTGCGCCGAAGGTGCTCCTAAGGTAAGCCCGTCTGCGCCCGTCCGCGACTGGCCGGGACCAGGGTCCACAACCCGTGCCGGCGTCACCCGAAATTCACTCACCCCCATTCGATACTCCCGCATTGAGCTGTTACTTTACGCCAATAAAATAGGCTATGATGAAGGGGCATGTATTCGAACGGGCCCAGGCTCATCTTATGGACCAATTTCCTGCCTTGCATGCAGATGGTCAAGTATGGGTCAATCACTATTAGGCTATCAGACCATTCATGACCACTCCAAACTCTTTTGTCTATACCTTAATGCTAGATCCCTACCCAGGCATGCCTTGGACATTTGGGACTAACTTAAAACCAAGAACCCCGACTTGGTCTTTATTACTGAAACCTGGCTGACAGATACTAATGCCCCAGACTTAGCTAATGCGCTTCCCAACAACTATAAAATTATTAACCAAGATAGATCTGGAAGCAGGGGAGGGGGGGGGGTCGCTGTCATATTCAGAGATCTTCTGACCTGCCTCCCGGAGCCAGTAATCGACTACAAGGAACACCAAACCCTACCTTTCTAAGTACTTCGCGATGGTTTTACCGTTCTAGCTGGAGCAGTAATATATAACCCCCCACGGACAACAAGTCAATCTAGGTGCCAAATTGCTCACCCAACTTCTGCAACTTTGCTTGAAACATAAAAACTATCTAGTAGTTGGTGACTTCAACATCCATTACGAGAAAAAGGATGCTCCAGTGGTTTCCCAACTGGAGGGTGATATGGAGATCCTCAATCTTAAACAGTGGATAGTGGGCCCTACTCACATAGCCGGCCACACACTAGATCTACTTTTCACCAACATTGAAGCCACTAAAATCTGTGAGGTCCTGCCATTACTCTGGTCGGACCATTTTCTTATAACTTTCACATTAAATCTACCCATTAAACCATCTAAACTCAGGGTGGATCACCAGATTTCCAACTGAGCGTGAAGACTAGTCGACAAGTCAAACTTTAATACTCATTTCCAGGAAGCCAATATCGAGTTCCTGGATGATGCCACCATATGCTCAGATGTAACCACATTAGACTCTGGAATACTTCAAACACTAGATAATCTAGCCCCCATATGGACATCTAGGAAACGATTTCATACGGAAAAATGGTTCACCCCTCAACTAAAAAGTCTAAAGAGGGAGTGTCAAAAACTAGAACATCTATGGAGGCAGTCCAAAGACAGTGCATCCAAGTTAAGCTATGTGCTTAAACGAAAACTGTACAATCGTACCATAAAAAATGCAAAAACAAATCATTTTTCCCAACGCATCCTCGAAAATTGCAACTCTGCTAAAGAGCTTTTTAGAATAGTGAAGGAGCTCAGCAAACCATTAAGCATCTCCCAAACACTTACCCCCTCAGTTGAGGCTTGTGAACGAATTAGCACCTTCTTTACTGAAAAAATTAGGAAAATCTACTCCACCTTCACTTCCCACCACTCCCTTAATACAATGGACACAGTAAAGCCCTCCAACCCAGTGATCTCAGCAAGAACTGCGACAACCTTACCAGATTCAGAAGCCACACCCACTTTGGATGGTTTTGAGCCATTTACAGTGGACGCGGTTCTGACAGCCATGAGCACAGTAAAATCTGGCTCTCCATCAGATCCCTGTCCTCATTTTGTGTTCTCAAAAATTGCCCCTACACTCTGTCCCCTGATTACACAGCTCTTCAATAAATCTTTAAGAACTGCAACCTTTCCAGACGTTTGGAAGCATGCTTCTGTGATCCCCCTCTTAATAAAAGCCAGATCAGACATTCTTAACCCTGAAAATTATCGTCCCATCTCCCAGCTTTCTTACCTCTCCAAAGTCCTAGGGAAGCTGGTCAATGGACAGCTGACCAGGTACTTGGAAACAAACCTCCTCCTGGATCCCTCCCAGACGGGATTCCGGGCTAACATCAGTACGGAGGCAACGTTGCTGGCAGTGGTGGATGGTATCAGAACTTCCACCCACCAAGGTGGGGGCGGTGGCTCTGATACTGCTCGACCTGTCAGCGGCGTTCGATACGATGTCCCAAGACTGCCTGCTGAACATCCTTTACAGCAAAGGAGTCCGCTCAACCGCGTTAAGCTGGCTGCACTCCTTTCTGAGTAATCGTACCCAGGCAGTACACATGGGAAAATTCCATTCTAAATCTAGCCCCATCAGCTGTGGAGTCTCTCAGGGAGCCTCATTAAGCCCCACTCTTTTCAATGTCTATATGTCATCTCTTGCTGAAATTGGAAGGAAGTGGGGCATTGGCATCTGCTCCTATGCGGATGACACACAGCTGACGGTGGCTCGGGACGAAAAACCAGATATTACTAAATCCAAACTGCACAACTGTCTTTCGGATATGGCCCAGTGGATGCACTCACATTGCCTGAAACTGAACGCCGGAAAATCTGAGATCCTTCTGTTTGGTAGTTCCAAACGTGTGTGGGATGTGACGTGGTGGCCACCCTCGCTTGGTATGGCCCCCATCCCGAAACAACACACAAGGAATCTGGGCGTCATTATGGATGACGCATTGTCCATGAAAGATCATGTGCGATCCCTTTGTGGCAAAAGCTTCTCCATCTTGAAGCTTCTTGCCAGACTATTTCCCTGGATACCCCTGGATTGCAGACATTCCGTCACTCAAGCCTTGCTAGTTAGCCGTCTGGACTACGGCAATGCGCTGTTTGTGGGCATGAACGAGTATTTGTTCACACACCTACAAGTACTACAGAATTCGGCGGCCAAACTTATCTGCAATAAAGGCAAGTTTGAATCCGCCTCGGAGTGCCTGAAGAAACTGCACTGCCTGCTGATGCGCCAGAGAGCGGTCTTCAAACTGCTCGGTCATGCCCACAAGGCCCTCCATAAGACAGGTCCTACTATTCTCCAGGGGAAGATTGAATTTTATGTTCCCACAAGAAATTTGCGTTCACTCCAGTCTGCCCTCGCCAGAACTAAACGCATATATAAAACAAGGACTGGGGGTCGCTCATTTTCTCACCTGGCAGCAAAGAAATGGAATGAGCTCCCCCAAGACCTAAGACATACCACTAACTACCTCCTGTTTCGAAAAAAACTAAAGACCTTCCTCTTTCCCAAAACTTAAGGTCCGCCTCAGTGCTAACTTACGGTAGTCTCAGTCCGGGTATAAGCGCCTTGATATCCCGCGGGATGAGTGTTGCGCTCTACAAATACCGCAAATAAATAAATAAACAAGTAAATCAAGTGTGACCCTGACTGATCACCTGCTGCCTGGCTTGCAGCCTGTTGCCGCAAGCCCTCAATAGAAGGAGACTCTCTCTGTTCCTTGCAAAATTCTTCGCTGGAGGGGCCTCCTTCTTGCTGCCAATGGGTCAGCTCAGGCAGATCTCCCAGTTCGGCTACCTGTTCCCCGGTAGGCTCCAGGGCATCCCCCTCAGGGTCTAACTCCTCTTGGGCCATGGGAACTTCAGGGGCCGGTTTCCTGCACCCCCGCCACTTCTCTCTTTGGCATGTTCCTGGGCCTCCCTCTCAGGCTCCAGGTCCTCTTGAGAACCCCTACTGGCTGACATTGACCGGGTAGTCACGCACGCCCAGTCAGGCAGTTCAACCATCTTCAAGTGAGTACTCTTCTCCACCCTTTCCCAAGGGAAGCTCTCCAAATCGTTCCCCAACAAACAGTCAACAGGCATGGCGGGCCTCACAGCTACCTGAAGAGTACCAGAGACCCCCCCCACTCAAAGGGAACCTGAGCCATGGGACAATGGCTCTCTGTGTTGTCGGCATTAACAACTCGGCAAAATGCATGAGGGACAATCTGCTCTTGAGACACCAGGTGACACCTGACGGATGTCACACTGGCTCCTGTATCTCTAAGAGCCTCCACCCTTTGGCCATTGATGGTCACCCACTGCCCATATTTCTTAGTGTTCCTGGGCAGCTGACTTTCTGAGACCATCTCACAGTCTCCTAAAGAGGCTAAGGTCATCTGTGCGGGACCCCACCCACCTTGGATATCAATCTCCTCCCCCAAGGCTACACTAGCCATCTGCAAGGGCGGAGCACTAGTGGGTGCTTGTTTCCCAAACAGGCGGCACCTGGTATCACTCGCCTTATGACCCAGGTCACCACACTTGTAACATTTTAGGCGCCCCTGGGGAACAGGACTATCTGTCGGGCCCCTGGCTTTCTCTCAGGGGGAGGCTGGGAACCTTTCCCTTTGTTCCCTTGGGGACTCCTTTGGGGCCCTTGGCGTAACTCCTTCCGTTTACCCTTGTCCACCCCACTCTTCTGCTGGGGACCCTGCCCACCTTTGACTGAGTCTCCCCTGTGACCCTGGTGGACCCGGGTTCTCACCCAGTGGTCCGCCTCCTCAGCAAGCTTCCTAGGGTTAGTCAGATTGCTATCTATCAGATGCTGGTTCTGCTCTGGAAAACAATTATCAGACAAGTGCTCCCATGCAATCAAATCAAAGAGACCTTGGAAATCATTAACCTTGCTGCCCTTGACCCAACCATCCAATGCTCTGCAAAAGAAAGTGACATATTCAACCCAAGTACTGTTTTCTAACTTTTTGCACTTCCTGAACCTCTGTCTCTAGAGTTCAGGTGTCAAACCATATCTAGACATCAATGCATCTTTCATGTGGCTATATGACTTGTGGACTTCAGAAGGCAAGTCTAACAATGTGTCCCGCCCCTCCCTAAGGAACCTTCCCCACAACCCCTCTCCCCAATCTCTCTCAGGGACCCGGTGGGAAGACATGGCTACCTCAGGCTCTGAACCACTGATCAATATCATCATTTTTGTAAAACTCTTTCATCACATCCTTGGGAATATACACTCTACTTTCTGTATGTACTGACGGTATGCTGCCACCAGAGGGAGTACTTTCCAAACTTTTAGCTTTTAAATCCATCTCTCTCAAAACCTTCTCAAGGTCAAACTGCATTTTCTTTTCCTCCAGGGCTAACCACCTGGTTTGCATTTCCAATTCTAACTGCCCACTTAACTTCAATTTTGTCAGCTCCATTTCATGTCTTCTATTTCTCGCTCTGTCCTCCAACTCCTCTGGAGACAGACTTTTTCCAGAATCAATGCTACATGAGGGGGAATGCACCTTCCTTCCTCCTGAGCCCAATGGCCCTTCCTGCTGCACTTCTGCATTATCATCCTCCTCAATCTCAAGAGTTTTCCTTGCTTCTACCCAGGCCCTCAGCGCCTTGTAGAATTCTTCTTTCTTGGTGCACCCAACAGTGGAAACCTTGAATTTCTTGCAAAAGTACTTTAGCTGCTTTACTGTGTAGCCTTCCAGCCTCTCTTCTTCCCATTCGCAATTAATCGAGGCTACAGATTCTGCTCTCTCCACTAAATTAGGCATCTTTAAAAAATAGGAAATTCAAAAAGGTGGGTGTTCCATGGGTGGGGCGTGGGTGTTCCATGGGTGGCGCGTGGGTGTTCCATGGGCGTTCCGTGGTTGGAGCGTGGGTGTTCCATGGGCGATCCATGGGTGTTCCATGGGTTGAGCATGGGTGTTCCATGGGTGGTGCGTGGGTGTACCATGGGCGTTCCATGGGTGGCATGTGGGTGTTCCATGGGTGGCGCATGGGTGTTCCAAGGATGGAGTGTGGGTGTTTCATGGGCGTTCCATGGGTGGAGCGTGGGTGTTCCATGGGTGTTCCATGAGTGGAGCATGGGCATTCTATGGGTGGAGCGTGGGTGTTTCATGGGCGTTCCATGGGTGGAGCGTTGGTGTTCCATGGGTGTTCCATGAGTGGAGCGTGGGCATTCAATGGGTGGAGCATGGGTGTTCCATGGGTGGAGCGTGGGCATTCCATGGGTGGAGCTTCGGTGTTCCATGGGTGTTCTATAGGTGGAGCGTGGGTGTTCCATGGGTGGAGCGTGGGCGTTCCATGGGCGTTCCATGGGTGTTCCAGGGGTGGAGCGTGGGCATTCAATGGGTGGAGCGTGGGTGTTCCATGGGTGGAGCGTGGGCATTCCATGGGTGGAGCGTGGGTGTTCCAGGGGTGGAGCGTGGGCATTCAATGGTTGGAGCGTGGGTGTTCCATGGGTGGAGCGTGGGCATTCCATGGGTGTTCCATGGGTGGCGCGTGGGCGTTCCATGGGTGTTCTATAGGTGGAGCGTGGGTGTTCCATGGGTGGAGCGTGGGCGTTCCATGGGCGTTCCATGGGTGTTCCAGGGGTGGAGCGTGGGCATTCAATGGGTGGAGCGTGGGTGTTCCATGGGTGGAGCGTGGGCATTCCATGGGTGGAGCTTTGGTGTTTCATGGGCGTTCCATGGGTGGAGCGTGGGTGTTCCATGGGTGTTCCATGGGTGGAGCGTGGGTGTTCCATGGGTGTTCCATGGGTGGAGCGTGGGTGTTCCATGGGTGTTCCATGGGTGGAGCGTGGGTGTTCCATGGGTGTTCCATGGGTGGAGCGTGGGTGTTCCATGGGTGTTCCATGGGTGGAGCGTGGGTGTTCCATGGGTGTTCCATGGGTGGAGCGTGGGTGTTCCATGGGTGTTCCATGGGTGGAGCGTGGGCATTCCATGGGTGGAGCTTTGGTGTTTCATGGGCGTTCCATGGGTGGAGCGTGGGTGTTCCATGGGTGTTCCATGGGTGGAGCGTGGGTGTTCCATGGGTGTTCCATGGGTGGAGCGTGGGTGTTCCATGGGCGTTCCGTGGGTGTTCACACTGGCCAGAATTCTGCTTGATTTGTAAACCTGTTTAAGACCTAAATAGGAATTTGACCCTGAGCCACCATTATCATGCTATTGTCACCAGGACCTTCGTATATGTACGTCTGTCTGAACGTGTCACTTGGGCAATACATCTCTTCGGATTGGCAGACTGGGCTCTGACATGGCCTTGCAGCCTGGGCTTTGAAAGGCAGATTCATCCCCGACAGAGGGTCCTTGCTCGAGGGTCCCAGAGTCAATAGATGGGGTCTTGGACCCTCAATCAGCTGTTCTCTCTCTGTGGTTGAACCATTTCACTGTCTTTCATTCCTCCAGGCACAAAGGTTACAAACAGTTTCCATTCCCAGAGACATGGCGACATCATTTATGGTGCACAACTGTCCTCCTGACTGCTTGGACCAGAAGGGGAGCTTGAGGGAATGGACATTGCCCTCTGTGAGAGATACAGGGGCCACCGTCATGAGGTGAACTTCGGCTGAGCTCCCAGAAGACACAGTGTCACAGTGTCAAACTGGTGTCTATGGGGACTCTGTGCCTCACCCTGGGTAGCTGCCTCGAGCCGCAAGGCTGCCACCAGAGACAGTGCATGTGCCATGTATGCCTCATCTCTCAAAATAACAATACGATGAAGAAACAAAGAAGCAAACCACGCTTTGGAAACGTTTTAATATGGAAACAGTTACAAAAAGAAAGATATACACGGAAAAATACATCAAAAGCACACGTAGGAGAGGATTGGAAAAAGGTCTTCATCGCTAAGCTATGAAAAATGCTAAATTACTTAATAATTGGACAATTGTGATTCAACTGGAGCTATTCACCTGCTTTCTTCGGATCCACAATGAGGATGGACAGCAGTTGGCAGGTAACCCAGATGAAATCATTTAATCTTTGAACTTAGAAGACTCTGCTAGGTGGAAATCTTTAGTGGGGTACACAGCGGGCAGGGTCATCAAAAGGTCATATTCATTCATTCATTCATTCAGCAGCTTTGAATACTCTGGCAAAAAACTCAGTCCCGGTGAATAGTAAAAGTTGAAGTCACTGAGGATGAGTCTGTTCTGATTATACTAAGGTGATAAGTACTGAGGGTCTCTTTTACAATATTTTGCCGCAGGGCTTCCTGCTGCGCCGCCCTACGGCTAAGAAAAGATCAGGAATGAGCCGTGTCTTCCAGATACAGCACATTCCTGTCTTTCCCCCCTGCGCTGGTGCTCAATTGGCTCCCATGAGCCAAGGCAGGCACCCCTGCACCATGGTGCAAGAGTGTCTGTGCTGTGTGGGTGATGGATGTCTCACCTTCCTGCACAAAAACAATCAATGGAGGCGATTCCCTCTTTCTGCAGCCCACATACAAAGAGGAAGAAACGAGGAGAAATAATGTTATTTCTCTACTTTGTGTCTCGCGTACACCTCCCCTGGGGGGTGTAGGCTTTTGGAGCATTACCAGGTGTAAAGTTTGTTGAGAATCTCAGAATTTTTCCAATACCATGGGTGTTAGTTGAGCACACCCACTGTAACACCCATGGCACGCATGCACATTGTAGTGTGCGGCAATGCACCGACTTGCACTGCGTTGCACACTCCATATCTATAAGGCCATGAAAAGCTATACAGGGTGGCTTTATGTATGTGGTGCAGAGGCCAGGGAGGCTGACTCCAGAACACGGGGGCTCATGGTTTGACCCCCGGTGCTGGCAACAGGTTAGCCCAGCAGAATGAGACTCAATCTAGCCAACGGCCCCCAGCGCCTTGACACCCTCAGGAGTAATTGTTCGCGCTTTACAAATACTGGATTACATTACGTCGCCTTGTAGAGAAGGCTAAGCCCTGGGCGCCACCGGAACGCCACAAAGAGTGACCTTTGAGTGGGGCACAGGGCTTGTAACTGAACCACTGTATATGGCCATATTTATTCATTTATTAGACGTTTCTATAAGCTCAGAATGACCCATGAGTATCAGAGTGCTGCACGGTGCACACGTTGACCACCCTTAAAAATGGTGATTATAACCACAGTGGGTTCCAAACGGCATCACCATTGCATGTAGTGGGTTACAAAGAGAGGAAAGGAAAGGACCCTTGAGAAGGGCTGCTGGCTACTACATATCACACAATGAGCTGAGTTAAATAAGGACTTTATGAGAACATCTGGCAGAAAAAGGCCGGGGAAGCAAGACTGCAGATTCAGACCACCATGTGTACACTGTAATAAACAGAGCAATATTGGGGATCCCCCGACTTTCCCTTGTGGTTGTTTTCTTTTGTGTTTCTATGTTTTCTTGAGCTAATGTTAATGAGGTAAAACAGTAGTTTGGCCCTTTTGAAACAACATTAATGCATGATGAGATGTAAAGTAAAATTCATTTTTAAAACAGTATTAAAAAATCGGTTGACTCAAACATACAAAAACACTTAATTTCAACCCTAGACATTAAAAACAGCGGACTCGGGCTGACGCCTTAAAATACATTTTAAATGAAGTCATTTTTGCAGGTTGGAAGACAAGGGCGTCACTTCTATTTTCTCATCTTTATTGTGAAATTGTTTGGTTTAGAAATAACTTTAAAGTTGATTCAAAATAAACCACAAATATTTAACCAACATATGAATGCTGTTTACCAACTACAAGACGGGTAATATCATAAGACATTGTATGGTTTTATATTTTGTCGGTCAGTCGCATTTTGGACTGTCTTCCTAAATGTTGATAAATGTGATCAAGAATGAAGCATGAGAAAAAAGTGACATCAAGCAATTCTCAAAATTAATGCACTGATTGCTTCCCCAATTACATCATCAATGACATTGCTAAGAAATTCTCAAATTCCATCATTGATCAGATCATATATTGCATTATTGATTAAATCATTCTATCAGCAATTGCACTGCAGAGTGTGAGCATCTCAAGCAAGCAGAAGAAAGAACTGAAGCCCCACTGAATATCTCTGAGAACACCAAAATAGCATAACAGCCTCACACCGAACACATGTGACTAGAGCAGAGATCTTAGAGAGAGCATGAAGAATATGTGGCTTCAATGCCATCTCCACGGCACAGGGGGGCGCTGTGTCTCCAGGATACAGAGAGAGGGTCAACTTCACCCACATCTATGGTTCCTTATTGCAGTGTTGTATGTGGTAAACATTTACAGCCTGATTCATGAAGCTAAATTGCACTCGCAAAGGGCAAGATTCTCAGAATCTTGCCTTTTGCGAGTGCAATTTTGGCATTTGGGATTCACAATCCCAAATGCAAAAATCGCTAATGAAGAATTAGCTAATATGCGAGGATTAGCATTTAAGGAATCTCTATTTGAGATTCCTTAAATGCTATTCATGACACTTTCAAAAATTGCGATTTTGCAAATTTGGGCCGCTATTTACCGAGAGGTCAGACCTCTCGGTAAATAGCAAAAACTGAGAAAAATGCTTTTAAAAGCATTTTTCTAAGTTGCATGTTGCACACACACATGTCCTTTGGACATGTGTGTGCGCAACACCTGTTCAAATGTGCATTTAAGGGGTACTACAGGGTGTCCTTTGGACACCACTGGCACCCTTAAAATCGCTATCTTATTTGCGAGTAGTAAATTGCTACTCGCAAATAAGGGATACTCCCCATTCATTCCTATGGGCCTTTTGGCCCATAGGAATGAATGGGGAGTTATTCCTTTTTTTGCGAGTAGGAAATTTCTACTCGCAAATAGAGAACATGTAGGAATCGCTATTTATTTAGCAATTCCTACATGAATGCCGTTTTGCGTGTCCTCAATAGCGAGTCGCTATGATTCGCTATTAGGGCCACGCAAAACGGCCCGTACATGAATCAGGCTGTTAGTGTGATTGACAAATGTGATATCTGCATTAAATACGTTGCAGAACAAAGTATTGTATGTGCACAATATGCGTGGAGACAAACACAAGGACTATCATGTGTTTGAAAATCACATGTGTTAAACAACAGGTCCAGACAGAGACTAAGGGATCGATTATGATGTGGTTAGGAAATCTTCCTGGCCGAATCGGTTTGGAAATGGTTTCTGACCCACTCAGATCAGGAGAGTCCGGCTGACTAGTACGATGCATCCGGATGCTTCCAGATACGATTTGGTTGGACTCCCATTGACTTCAATAAGAGCCTAACAGCCTGATTCATGAAGCGAAATAGCGCCCGCAATGGCTGCGAAAATGCAATTGCGGGTGCAAAATACGGAATTGGCATTCAAGAACAAAATAGCGAATTCGCAAACACAGAATAGCGATTATAATAGCGATTACGCTATAATAGTCGCAGATTCCCGGTAGTCGAGCATTAGCGATACGGAAATAGCGACCAACCACGGAATCTGCTAAATGAATAGCGAAACGCAATATATTCTCTATCGGCATTCATGAAAAATATACAATAGCGAAAACCCCCAAAATCGCACTTTTGCGCGGCGCAAATTAAGGACAACTCAAAGGAGGTGGTAACCATAAAAGCCATGATTAAGTAAAATTTGAAAAACAGTTGGCCAATCACCAACAGGTCCAGGCCTGACCAATCACACATAAGGACATTCAGCAGCAGCATTAGGCGTTCCACAATGCCAGGAATGTACATGGTGGTGAGGCGGCGAAGGCTACAGCGAGCAGCACGGAGGAGACGCATGAGGCAGGAAAGGATTTACCGGCAGCGGGTCACCTTGCTGGGCCAAACCAGAGAACAGATATATGCTAAATACAGGCTGAATGGGGAAATGATCATCTGGCTGATACATGAACTTGACCCCCTCATGCAGCACCCAACAAGGCGAAACAATTCGGTGCCTACACATGTGCAGGTATTGTGCAGCCTGCACCTCCTGGCCTCCGGCAGTTTTCAGGGCATAGTAGCGGCTGCTGGGGGGATATCCCAGCCCACCATGTCACGCTGCCTCCACACTTTCGTTGACGCCATGCTCACCCAGCTCCACCGCCACATCACATTTCCCACGAGCCAACAGGAATTGGACCTGACAAAACTACAATTTTACAATGTAGCCCATTTTCCCCATGTCCTCGGCTGCATAGACTGTACCCACGTCGCCATCTGCCCACCAGCTGCCACGGAGTATATGTACCGCAACAGGAAGTCCTACCACTCCCTCAACATACAGATGGTCTGCAATGCCAAGACCATCATCACTGACATTGTGGCCCAGTACCCAGGGAGTACCCATGACTCCTTTATCTTCAGGCACAGCGGACTCCACACACGACTGCTCAGGGGAGAGTTTGGGGAAGGACACCTACTTGGTAAGTACACTTTGTCGACAATGTCACATTGCAATGAAGTCACTGCGCTGCACAGGCATTCAACATCTGCTCCTCTCATTCAGGTGACAGTGGCTACGCCCTACGGGAATACCTCCTGACCCCTTACCTCAACCCTGCCACACCTCAGCAACGGCGCTACAATGTTGCGCACATCCGGACAAGGAACTGTATAGAAAGGACATTTGGCCTGCTCAAGAGCAGGTTCCGTATACTGCACAAGACAGGTGGGGCCATGTATTACAGTCCTGCTGTGTGCTGCCGCATTGTGGCTGTCTGTGCAATGCTTCATAACATTGCAACCAAGCGCCGGATACCTGTTGAGATCTCAGGCAGTGAATCAGAAGGGGACGACCGGCCACCAGCACATGCGCACCATGCACGCAGGGAGAACCCAGCTGAAGGGCACAGACGTCGCAACCACATCACACAGAACAATTTCTAGCCCACCCTCTTCCCCCATCCCACATATCACAATTGCATGCAAAATGTAATGATTACACAAGGCTAATGTGTGCTGCAAAATAAATATATTTGTTTCATTCACAAGAAAAAGGTAATCAGTACAACTATTTACAACTAACAGTATTCCTTCATACTGCAGTGTGCATGTACATGGCAGGCTTAGCGTCAGCCTGTGCCAGTGTTATTCTGACAGTGTCAAGTGCGCCTCCTGCGCGTTATGCCCAGGCGCCTCTGAGGCTCTTCCTCTTCCGGGGCACCTGTACCAGGCGTTGCCCTGGTGCTGCGCCTAAGTGGCGGGACTAGTGTGGCAGATTGGCTGCTCACGCTGGAAGCCCCCTCACTGCCATCGTCACCCCCTACAGTGGCAGGTAGAGCAGGAGGGTGTGGTGCCGTTACCGCGGTGGTTAGGTGCTCCAGGACCCTGGTGATGTCCTCACAGCACTGGACTAGTTGGTGCTGCTGTGTGAGTGACCGGCGCGACAACTGTGAGGTGGCATTTGCAGCCACATAATTTGACCTGCTGTAGGAGGCCAGCCGGCTCATGAGCTGGTGGTGGCGCCGGCTTGCTGCACTGCGCTGCTTGATCATGGCAGCAGTGTTTGCCTCCATGGCTGCAGTCATGCGGCCCATGGCCGCCGTCATGCGGTCCATGCGGTCTCCCACTCCGGCCACATTGCGCCCAATTTTGTGTAGCTGGAGCTGAATGGCACCTTGCTGCTGTGACTGGCGCTGATGGATCCTCTACATGCGTCTTTCTACGCTCAAACAGGCATGGTGCTGTCCATTGCCCCTCCTGCTGATTGGAGCTGTGGTGTGATGGCGAGAACTCCCACGCCTGCTCTGCTGGCCTGTCACAGTGGCTGGCCGCTGTATTGGCGCTGTCGCAGGCCCAGATGTCGTAGCACCAGCTGCAGGTGGTGTCACAGCAGGCGTTGCTGGTGCGGCAGGGACTGGAGGCACATTAGTGGGGTGCCTGGCTCTGGCTGCGGGTGGAACGGCAGATGCAGGGGCCAAAACGATGGGGGGCCTGGCCTTGGCTGTGGGTGGAACGGCAGATGCAGGGGCCACAACGGTGGGGGGCCTGGCCTTGGCTGTGGGTGGAACGGCAGATGCAGGGGCCACAACGGTGGGGGGCCTGGCCTTGGCTGTGGGTGGAACGGCAGATGCAGGGGCCACAACGGTGGGGGGCCTGGCCTTGGCTGCGGGTGGAACGGCAGATGCAGGGGCCACAACGGTGGGGGGCCTGGCTTTGGCTGCGGGTGGAACGGCAGATGCAGGGGCCACAACGGTGGGGGGCCTGGCCTTGGCTGCGGGTGGAACGGCAGATGCAGAGGCCACAACGGTGGGGGGGCTGGCCTTGGCTGCGGGTGGAACGGCAGATGCAGGGGCCACAACAGTGGGGGCCTGGCTTTGGCTGCGGGTGGGATGGCAGATGCAGGGGCCACAACGGTGGGGGGCCTGGCTGCTGGTGTTGTTGCAGCGGCAGGGGCTGGTGCCTGGGTTTCCGGTTGAGAATCCTCCTCCTGGGCCTCCTCATCTATCTGCAGCCTCTCGCTGTCACTGCTTTCTGCGCCACCTGTGAGGGTAAGTGGATACTCATTAGTTGCATGTGACTGTCAGACGTGCTGATGTTACATGCATGCTGGGTGACATTCCCTGGATGGCTGTGGATTTGCGTACTTTGGAACCTGTCTGGCTGCATTGTGGTACTACTACATTGTGGACATACTACATCTCCCACAATGCTTCAGGTCATTTCATGATGCGCAACAAAGGCATGACTAAGGGCCATTATGTGAGCCTATTTGGTCAGGGACGGTCATAGGGGACAGGGTCGCAGTCGCATGCTACTTACCTTGGGTGTCTTGGGTGGGGCGGGAGGAGTCCAGAGGTGTGAAGCCAACGCACGCCTCCCTCTCAAGGGTGTTCTCGACCTGGTCCTCCAAGGGTGTGTTGGGAGGGACTGTAGGTCCACCACCTCCAGTGCCCGATGCCTCTCCAAGGCGCTCCGCCACCCTCTCCTTGGGACAACCTCGGAGGTCATACCATCGCTTCTTGAGCTCCTCCAATGACCTATCGGCCACACCCACGGAGTTCACACTGGAGGCTTGTCCCAGCCAGATCCTCCGTTTGTCTTGCTCTGGGACCTTCCTGGAGTTGATCCCGAAGAGTCTGTCGTGGTTGGCCACCACCCCTTCTATCAGGTTCTCGAGCTCCTGCTCTGGGAACTTCAGCTTCCTCTTACGCCCTGCGCTGTTGCTGGGGCCAGGAACAGGTTCCTCAGACATGGCAGCAGTTTGGTAGTAAAGTCGCTATCACTAGTTTAGCTGCTGCTTTCCGACTTGCTCCCTCGAGGTTTGCCTCACTGTGGTGTTTGGGGGTGGGAACTGCCTGCTTCCTGGTTGTGATGTCATCACTGTGCTCGAAAAGCGACTTCCCGTTTTCCCGATCGCGCGAGATTGCGACTCGCATTCCCGATCGCACGAGATTGCGACTCGCATTCCCGATCGCACGAGATTGCGACTCGCATTCCCGACGCAGGTAGCCGGAAATAGCGATTATTCTGCGATTTAGCGCCCGCGTGCGAGTCGCTTTTTTTTTCCCGTAATGTACATGAATTCTGATTTGCGAGTTCTCAATAGCGATTCGCATTTTCTCGCTATTTGAGACTCGCAAATGCCGTTTTTCATGAATCAGGCTGTAAGTTCCTAACCGCATCGTATTCGGACCCTAGATGGGATGCTTTTGTAACCGCATCATAATCGGGCCCTAAGTGTGTTTTACCCCCACAGATAGCAGGGTAAGTGTACTTTATGTAGTCTGCCATTAAAAGATATCTTCTGCATTTTACTTGTTAAGTCATGGACTGCGTTTCCTATGAAAAGTGTGACTCAACAGGATCTATGCCCGCCTCCTTTTACCGACCACCTAGCGGGTGGATCAAGGTAGATGGTTGACCCAGGGTTTACCTTTGTACCTAAGAACAGTCCGGAGGATGAAATCTTCAGTCGGGCAAATGGCTATAGCTGGCTGGGACATTCCAATGTCATATTCAATTCAGTGGTGCTGGAGCAATAATCAATACCCTGGAAAAGAACTCAAATCAGGCAAACATCAAAGTCAAATTCATTGAGCTTGCTTTTTTTTGGGGATGACATTTGATCAGATGTTCACGGAAAGTACTTCTTTGGCACATAGTTACCCTGTATTACACCATTCTCATTATCGGGATCCCCCAATTTTACCTTATTATTCTTTACTTTTGTTTTTTCTCTATGCTTTGTTGACCTAACTTATACCTTATCAGGCAAATATTTTGGTAATCCATTTTGCACAGCATTATTGGATTGTACTTTAATGTAAAATCATTTTAATTTGTTTTTAATAAAACATTCAGTCGACACAAACATCTGATGGTAGGATGTAATGTAAAATTAACTTATTACATCTGCAACTATTGTGACCTGCAGCCCGCGAAGACAGAACAGAGCACCAACTATGGCTGAGGGTGATGCCTACTACATGTTTAGAGCCTTTACATGAATTTAAGAGCCTTTAAATAAGTGCAAGACATTCTCAAAGGCTATTGGCTGAGCTCATCATTGGGTTGGATGGTTGGGTGTGGCTAAACTCAAAACACTGTGCATGTTTGATGCAGCTTTCACTATGCACGCTCCAGGTGACTCAAGGGTTCTTCCATCCTTCTCACACTCGCATCTCTAGCAGCCCGACGTTGCTCTCGAGCTCGGCCCCCATTTGCTCTGCATGTATCGCGACATCAAGGGGAGGCCAGTGTGGGTCCTTCGCCAGCAATCTCTGTAAAATCCTGTATTTACTTTTTGACTTGTATTTAATACACCTCTTCAGGGCAATCCAGAACCTCCGATTGTCAGAAATGTATTCCTACAAAACAATGAATCATTTATAACTTTTAGAAAACAATTGAACTGAATTGGATTAATTCTATAATTAATTAAAATCATTAAAAACGTATAGACAAAATCATAAACCAATGACACAATTCCAAGAGCAAACAACTAATGAAATGAAAGGTAGATTTATAAAGCGCGATTGCTGCCCGGGGGCGTCCAAGCGCTAGGAGCCAACAGAGGTGGGCTGGCAGAATTGCTAGCAGAAAATTAATGAGGAGAGTTGAACATGTGCAGAAACTGTTGGAAGGTGATTTATAAGCAGTGCCGGTTGATTCCCACAGCTCGTAATAACATCACAATCGCAAATAAAGTCCAGTCAAGTTCTCAATAAATGAATCCGAGCTCAACCCTTGGTAGCTTGGCTGGGAGCAGAGAGGACTAACTAGGGAGACAGGTGTGTCAAGCATTTAAGAACACCCATACTGAAAATAAGTAAGACAAAACACACAATAAAATACAGGGCTAATTTATAAAGAAAGGAAACATTTTTATGATTAAAATTGCACCAACACAATAAAATCCAATGTAGGGAACCAGAGATATGAACGTATATAGATTGAAAGTAAAACTAGCGCTTCGAAGCAAATAGTGCTCAAAGGATTAGAAAAGGTTGTGCTGGACGGGGACATTGTCAAGAGTTCAGGCCACCCAGAATGTAACACTTTTACACATACTTCCAGAAGAATCTCTTGATGCTGGAAAGTTGTCCACAGCACCAGCCAAGGGTTCGGAAGCTCTGGTTTCCCTCTTTGGGTCTGGGACTACAACTCCCACAATGCATCTAGTCTATCCAAGTAAAATCCAGGGACGCTTGTCAGCTGGAGTTGTCCTTGTTATTGACGTTGCAGGGAGCCCTTCAGTACCTTTCTACAGGTTGCTGATCAGGTCGTCCACTCCTTATCCTTAGAGAGAGGCCTTGTGAGTGCAGCAGGAGCAGTCGTATGAGTGCAGCAGGAGCAGTCTGTATGAGTGCAGCAGGAGCAGTCCGTATGAGTGCAGCAGGTGCAGTCCGTATGAGTGCAGCAGGAGCAGTCCTTGTGAGTGCAGCAGGTGCAGTCCTTGTGAGTGCAGCAGGTGCAGTCCTTGTGAGTGCAGCAGGTGCAGTCCTTGTGTGTGCAGCCCTCTCTTGTGCAGTCCTTATGAGTGCAGCCCTCTCTTGTGCAGTCCTTATGAGTGCAGCAGGTGCAGTCCTTATGAGTGTAGCAGGTGCAGTCCTTATGAGTGCAGCCCTCTCTTGTGCAGTCCTTATGAGTGCAGCCCTCTCTTGTGCAGTCCTTGTGAGTGCAGCCCTGTCTTATGCAGTCCTTGTGAGTGCAGCAGGAGCAGTCGTATGAGTGCACCAGGAGCAGTCCGTATGAGTGCAGCAGGTGCAGTCCGTATGAGTGCAGCAGGTGCAGTCCTTGTGAGTGCAGCAGGTGCAGTCCTTGTGAGTGCAGCAGGTGCAGTCCTTGTGAGTGCAGCAGGTGTAGCCCTTGTGAGTGCAGCAGGTGCAGTCCTTGTGAGTGCAGCAGGTGCAGTCCTTGTGTGTGCAGCCCTCTCTTGTGCAGTCCTTATGAGTGCAGCCCTCTCTTGTGCAGTCCTTATGAGTGCAGCAGGTGCAGTCCTTATGAGTGTAGCAGGTGCAGTCCTTATGAGTGCAGCCCTCTCTTGTGCAGTCCTTATGAGTGCAGCCCTCTCTTGTGCAGTCCTTGTGAGTGCAGCCCTGTCTTGTGCAGTCCTTATGAGTGCAGCCCTCTCTTGTGCCGTCCTCATGAGTGCAGCAGGTGCAGTCCTTATGAGTGCAGCAGGAGCAGTCCTTATGAGTGCAGCCCTCTCTTGTGCAGTCCTTATGAGTGCAGCAGGTGCAGTCCTCATGAGTGCAGCCCTCTCTTGTGCAGTCCTTGTGAGTGCAGCAGGTGCAGTCCTTATGAGTGCAGCAGGTGCAGTCCTTGTGAGTGCAGCCCTCTCCTGTGCAGTCCTCATGAGTGCAGCCCTCTCTTGTGCAGTCCTTGTGAGTGCAGCCCTCTCTTGTGCAGTCCTTGTGAGTGCAGCAGGTGCAGTCCTTATGAGTGCAGCAGGTGCAGTCCTCATGAGTGCAGCAGGTGCAGTCCTTATGAGTGCAACAGGTGCAGTCCTCATGAGTGCAGCAGGTGCAATCCTCATGAGTGCAGCAGGTGCAGTCCTTATGAGTGCAGCAGGTGCAGTCCTTATGAGTGCAGCAGGTGCAGTCCTCATGAGTGCAGCCCTCGCTTGTGCAGTCCTTGTGAGTGCAGCAGGTGCAGTCCTCATGAGTGCAGCCCTCGCTTGTGCAGTCCTTGTGAGTGCAGCAGGTGCAGTCCTTATGAGTGCAGCATGTGCAGTCCTCATGAGTGCAGCAGGTGCAGTCCTTATGAGTGCAGCCCTCTCTTGTGCCGTCCTTATGAGTGCAGCAGGTGCAGTCCTTATGAGTGCTGCAGGTGCAGTCCTTATGAGTGCAGCCCTCTCTTGTGCAGTCCTTATGAGTGCAGCAGGTGCAGTCCTCATGAGTGCAGCCCTCTCTTGTGCAGTCCTTGTGAGTGCAGCAGGTGCAGTCCTTATGAGTGCAGCAGGTGCAGTCCTTGTGAGTGCAGCCCTCTCTTGTGCAGTCCTCATGAGTGCAGCCCTCTCTTGTGCAGTCCTTATGAGTGCAGCCCTCTCTTGTGCAGTCCTTGTGAGTGCAGCAGGTGCAGTCCTTATGAGTGCAGCAGGTACAGTCCTCATGAGTGCAGCAGGTGCAGTCCTTATGAGTGCAGCAGGTGCAGTCCTCATGAGTGCAGCAGGTGCAGATCTCATGAGTGCAGCAGGTGCAGTCCTTATGAGTGCAGCAGGTGCAGTCCTTATGAGTGCAGCAGGTGCAGTCCTCATGAGTGCAGCCCTCTCTTGTACAGTCCTTGTGAGTGCAGCAGGTGCAGTCTTTATGAGTGCAGCAGGTACAGTCCTCATGAGTGCAGCAGGTGCAGTCCTTATGAGTGCAGCCCTCTCTTGTGCAGTCCTTATGAGTGCAGCAGGTGCAGTCCTTATGAGTGCTGCAGGTGCAGTCCTTATGAGTGCAGCCCGTTCTTGTGCAGTCCTTTTGAGTGCAGCAGGTGCAGTCCTTATGAGTGCTGCAGGTGCAGTCCTTATGAGTGCAGCCCTCTCTTGTGCAGTCCTTGTGAGTGCAGCAGGTGCAGTCCTTGTGAGTGCAGCAGGTGCAGTCCTTATGAGTGCAGCAGGTGCAGTCCTCATGAGTGCAGCCCTCTCTTGTACAGTCCTTGTGAGTGCAGCAGGTGCAGTCTTTATGAGTGCAGCAGGTACAGTCCTCATGAGTGCAGCAGGTGCAGTCCTTATGAGTGCAGCCCTCTCTTGTGCAGTCCTTATGAGTGCAGCAGGTGCAGTCCTCATGAGTGCTGCAGGTGCAGTCCTTATGAGTGCAGCCCTCTCTTGTGCAGTCCTTATGAGTGCAGCAGGTACAGTCCTCATGAGTGCAGCAGGTGCAGTCCTTGTGAGTGCAGCCCTCTCTTGTGCAGTCCTTATGAGTGCAGCAGGTGCAGTCCTTATGAGTGCTGCAGGTGCAGTCCTTATGAGTGCAGCCCTCTCTTGTGCAGTCTTTATGAGTGCAGCAGGTACAGTCCTCATGAGTGCAGCAGGTGCAGTCCTTATGAGTGCAGCCCTCTCTTGTGCAGTCCTTATGAGTGCAGCAGGTGCAGTCCTTATGAGTGCTGCAGGTGCAGTCCTTATGAGTGCAGCCCTCTCTTGTGCAGTCCTTATGAGTGCAGCAGGTGCAGTCCTTATGAGTGCTGCAGGTGCAGTCCTCATGAGTGCAGCCCTCTCTTGTGCAGTGCACGGTGCCAGCAGGGCAGTCCTTATTCTTCTTGTAGTTTCAAAGCAGGGATCTCCCTCGGTTGCTGGGAAGCTCTCTAATATTCATCCAGTGTCCTTGGGTGACAAGCAGGGGACGCTCCTGGCCAGCCATGAAGTAAGGCAGCTTCCTCCAAAGTGTGGCATTTTCTTGCCCCAGAAGCCGCTGTACTTTAAAATTCAGAATGGAGAAACTCTCTCCTGGAGGTTAAGATCTGACTAAGCCATCCCACCGGCATCGCTAACTTTCCCGAACATTCCCTTTCTAGCCGACTGCTAATTGAATTGCTAGTGCTTCTGTGTGGCTGATGGTGCAGGAAGGGGTGGGGTTGAGCCGGTGTTCTGTCTGTCATTCCCACTTTGAAGATTAGTGTGGCGACTCCACACCCATCCTGGCTTTTGCTCTGCAGCATCAGTTCTCCCCCACCAGATGTCCTGTCTCCATGCAGGCCCCTTCACACCCGACCAGAGCATATTGGCTCAGCCTGTCAAAGGCTGGCCAATCACGAGAGGCTGCTGGAAGGCTGGCCAATCACGAGAGGCTGCTGGAAGGCTGGTTTTGGCGCATCAGAAAATCAAGTTCTATAACTTATTTTCTGTAATAGTTATAGTCAATCCAATATTGGCAAATTGTTGGATTTATTCTCTAATTTTAATACTTTAAAGTATCTGCTGGGCCTCTAAAGTAGGTCTTGGCGTTAAATTTTGTTCTGTTCACTGAATTTGCCGAATTTTGGTAAATTCTCCGTTCCGTGACTTCGCGAAATTTTTTGCTTGTTCGCGTTCTCAAATGAGTGTTCGCAAGATATTTCTCCCGAGCACTTAAACAGCGATCGCAAACAGTAAAAAAGCATTGAGAACAAGCAATTCCGCGCGTTCGCGGAATTTCTGCGTGTTCGCGGAGATTTTGTACCATTTCGCGGAGATTTACGTAATGCGATTACCTAAATTCCGCCCACCCCTACTCTGAATCTACATACCCTACCATATACTAGGGACTGGCGGGTAGGTTGTCAGTACCAATTAGAATTATACCTAATTACCCTGTACTTTTAATCAGAGCACAGGCCCTGGGTCTGGTTAGCAGATACCAGGGTGCAAATCGTATCAGAAGACCAGCATCTAGTAGTTAAAATGCAGGCAAAATTGAGGGTCACTGCAAAATGCCCTAGTTTCTCACAGAAACATTATTATAAAATCAATATTCTGAGATCAGCATCTTGTTGCATGTAATTCAGGTTTTCAATTTACCAGCTTCACAAAGAAAAAAGAAACAATACAGAGAGCTGGCTCCTGGGCGTCCTAGCACCCGCCCACTGGGGAAGCGCTGGCACCCTTCTAGTTGCCACCGCCAGGGTGGCAGCAGCAGCCCTTCCGCTGCTGCCCCTCGGCCCCCGCTCCATGTCATCTAATGATGTGAGCGCGCACACCGCGTCGTTCTCGTTAGATGAAGTAGGACGCGCTGGAAGCCATTTGCTTTCAGCATGTCTAGGAGAAAGAGATACGTTTTTCCTCAGGGAGAGGTGGGTTTTAAAACAAAGAGGTATCGGGGGAAAGGAAAGGGGTCTTCTACCCTGTGATGTCTCTTTGGAG
Organism: Lissotriton helveticus; assembly: GCF_964261635.1. Lineage (NCBI taxonomy): Eukaryota > Metazoa > Chordata > Amphibia > Caudata > Salamandridae > Lissotriton > Lissotriton helveticus. The sequence goes on along the minus strand of NC_136068.1, from coordinate 1,961,394,929 downwards.
CATTCCTGCTGCACGATTGCGCATGGGGCATGATCGTGCATCAGGAATACCCACACGAAACTAGGGATTTTTTTTAAATATCAGTTTCATCACGGCAGGGGGAAGCCCCTTGGGGAACGGTTGCTCCCCTTTGGCCAGCAATTATGTTGGCCGTTTAGATCGATGTTTTTTTAATTTTATTTTATTCCCCCTAGGCCACCAGGGATTGTCACATGTCTTTGTTATCTTGGAAAACAGCCCCTTGGGCAAGGTCGCTCCCCTTTAAAGGGGTGAATATTTTGGCTTTTTCTGCCCCCCTTGGGGGAGATTGTCCTTACATTTTTAGGCCCATCTGCCCCAAGAGGGGCAGAAGCCACTAGACAGCAAGGATTTATCAACTGCCGCAAAGTGGCAAGCTGCCCCTTGGGGAAGGGTCACTCCCCTTTGGGTAGCCATGATGTTGGTCGATTCTGCCCCCTTGATGGCAGATCAGCCTTATGTTTTTAGCCCATCTGCCCCCAAGGGGGTTAGAAGCAACTAGTCATCAGTGATTTGTTTATGTATAACCCCAAGGATTCTCTGATGAAAACCTTGCTACTTGCGCCGATCCAGCGAGAGTGGGCCAAAGATGCCACCAGAAACCATTTTAACTAACAGGGGTCGGATGGTCAGAACCTCCTGAGAGCTCAATCCCAGCCCATATCAAATCTGTGGCCTCTTCCAGCCATTGCTTAACAGTCTGGTTTCCAAACCAAGGTGGACAGCAGAGGCATGAGGGCCCCTAACTGAAATAGAAACTGAAGAGTTTAATTACCATGAAGGTGAAATAGTAGAAGCTGCAACTACAAACAAGAGAAGGAAGAAAGACCCCAGCAGATCAAAGGCTCTGGAGAAGCTGCAACAGCAAACAAGAGAAGGAAGAAAGACTCCAGCAGATCAAAGGCTCTGGAGAAGCTGCAACTGCAAACAAGGGAAATGAAGAAAGACTCCAGCAAATCAAAGGCTATGGAGAAGCTGCAACTGCAAACAAGAGAAGGAAGAAAGACCCCAGCAGATTAAAGGCTGTGGAGAAGCTGCAACTGAAAACAAGAGAAGGAAGATGACCCCAGCAGATCAAAGGCTCTGGAGCAGCTGCAACTGCAAACAAGAGAAGGAAGAAAGACTCCAGCAGATCAAAGGCTATGGAGAAGCTGCAACTGCAAACAAGAGAAGGAAGAAAGACCCCAGCAGATCAAAATCTATGGAGAAGCTGCAACTGCAAACAAGAGAAGGAAGAAAGACTCCAGCTGATCGAAGGCTATGGAGTAGCTGCAACTGCAAACAAGAGAAGGAAGAAAGACTCCAGCAGATCAAAGGCTATGGAGAAGCTGCAACTGCAAACATGAGAAGGAAGAAAGACCCCAGCAGATCAAAGGCTCTGGAGAAGCTGCAACTGCAAACAAGAGAAGGAAGAAAGACTCCAGCAGATCAAAGGCTATGGAGAAGCTGCAACTGCAAACAAGAGAAGGAAGAAAGACTCAAGCAGATCAAAGGCTCTGGAGAAGCTGCAAAGAGCTGAAGGGTAATAAATGACTGTTTGCCACTGACAGGACATGACCAGAGCTATACGGCAACAGACACACTTCCACCAATAAATCATTGCAAACGGGGTTGTGTATCTACCAAAAACCTTAGTCCCTTTTGCCCTAAATTTTGATTAGACCTGAACATATGGCCATGATTCGGATTTGAGGATGCAACTTCTCAAACTCATGATTTGATCATTATGAGTGAGTGAAGTGAAGTCCCATCTATGATGAATGAGTCCGGTGGCTGAAGGAATGACTGAGGTTCTTCTATGTCACCCTCCGGCAAATTAAGCACATTTCTTTATTCCTCTGCATTCATTCTGTTATTGAATCTATGCCTATCCTTAATTCCTGCTTGTTTGCAAAATGAGCAAATGCAAACATAAAATACCTCACCTCCAAAAAGTAGGTTGTGATCAAGAACACAAGTCCCATAATGAGCAAAGACACTCTCCAGGTGAGAGGAGTGCACACGATCTGTGGGAGAAGAGCGCATGTTAGTCATCTTAATTTAAGCGTTCACTTTACAAGTAAGAAAAAATGTGTGTGTTCATTTGTTGGTTTCAATGGTAGCTTTGTGTTTGTTGTCTGAGTGTTTTTTCTCTTGTCAATGAAAGCTTTCTGCATATTGCCGACATTAAATTTCAAGGCAGCCAACAACTGTGGAATGTTGTTGACGTACAGGTATAACATGTTTCAACCCTTTTTACCTATCATGAATTCTAAGCCTTAGTTTTTCACATACACACAGTACCGGATTTCCCTTCTTCAGCTGTGAGTGAAACCATTGTGATGGCATACATGAGGAATATGACTTTTAGGTTCTCTACTATAGCATTAATACCTCCCAAGCTAAAGCATTCACAATGGCTTTACGTGGTTTTCATGTAATATGAAAATGCTAATTTATAAACATGCATTTGTTCACAATCTATATTAGAACATATTTGATGCAAGTTACCCAACCAGCAGTCTTCCCACGCCAAGGGGAACGCTAAAATGAACAATGTATTGCTACAGCCCTCTCAAAGGTGACATGATCCGGCAGTTGTGGCTGCACTGCTCCTAACGAGCATGGCCAAGGCTGGTTGCATATGGCTGGTACTTGCCTGAAGGGCATGGTGGGCAGAACAGCAGTGGACTAGAGTGCAGCATAGAGGAATTATTGGTGGTTTAGATTCGTTTTAAGCAATCCATCCATCACAATGTTGTTTTTTTCATGGAAGGCAACCTAAGCCTGCCCTGTGTCCTCAGGACTCAAGTATGCATGGGAACATCAAGGGTTGTCCCAGGGTTGTCTCTCAGTCACTGCACAGATGCCAGACTCTATATTAGAGTTTTATCAAGATCAAATCATCTAAAGGATTATTTGCAAATCATTCAGCTTTGGTGGACTGAGATTTATTTAATTTGAACCTGGAAAAGGCGAGATGTCTGATCACTGGGGATGAAAACATACTTTAGTCCAATGATGTGTGCCTTGATTTCTGCTTCTACCCGGCCGGTTTGAAGGCACGAACATTGCATGTTGGTAGATCACGTGCTTTCATTGGAACCATAAATCACACCAGTGAGAACCACCTGATTACTTCTAGTCGGAACAATTGTCTATCCTCCTGCTCGTGGCAATGCATACCATAGTTCTGGTTGCCAGCATGCTCTCTTGATGAGACTATGTAACCTCATAGTTCTGGGTGCCAGCATGCTCTCTTGAGTAGACTATGTAATCTCACAGTTCTGAATGCCAGTATGCTCTCTTGAGTAGATTATGTAATCTCGTAGTTCTGGATGCCAGCATACTCTCTTGATGAGACTATGTAATCTCATAGTTCTGGGAGCCAGCGTGCTCTCTTGAGTAGACTATGTAATCACATAGTTCTGCGTGCCAGCATGCTCTCTTGAGTAGACTATGTAATCTCTTAGTTCTGGGAGCCAGCATGCTCTCTTGATGAGACTATGTAATCTCATAGTTCTGGGAGCCAGCATGCTCTCTTGAGTAGACTATGTAATCTCATAGTTCTGGGTGCCAGCATACTCTCTTGATGAGACTATGTAAACTCATAGTTCTGGGAGCCAGCATGCTCTCTTGAGTAGAGTATGTAATCTCATAGTTCTGGGTGGCAGCATGCTCTCTTGATGAGACTATGTAATCTCATAGTTCTGGGTGCCAGCATGCTCTCTTGAGTAGATTATGTAATCTCATAGTTCTGAATGCCAGTATGCTCTCTTGAGTAGATTATGTAATCTCGTAGTTCTGGATGCCAGCATACTCTCTTGATGAGACTATGTAAACTCATAGTTCTGGGTGCCAGCATGCTCTCCTGAGTAGACTATGTAATCTCATACTTTTGATTGCCAGCATGCTCTCTTGATGAGACTATGTAATCTCATAGTTCTGAGAGCCAGCGTGCTCTCTTGAGTAGACTATGTAATCACATAGTTCTGCGTGCCAGCATGCTCTCTTGAGTAGACTATGTAATCTCTTAGTTCTGGGAGCCAGCATGCTCTCTTGATGAGACTATGTAATCTCATAGTTCTGGGAGCCAGCATGCTCTCTTGAGTAGACTATGTAATCTCATAGTTCTGGGTGCCAGCATACTCTCTTGATGAGACTATGTAAACTCATAGTTCTGGGAGCCAGCATGCTCTCTTGAGTAGAGTATGTAATCTCATAGTTCTGGGTGCCAGCGTGCTCTCTTGAGTAGACTATGTAATCTCGTAGTTCTGGGAGCCAGCATGCTCTCTTGATGAGACTATGTAATCTCATAGTTCTGGGTGCCAGCATGCTCTCTTGATGAGACTATATAACCTCATAGTTCTGGGTGCCAGCATGCTCTCTTGAGTAGACTATGTAATCTCATAGTTCTGGGTGCCAGCATACTCTCTTGATGAGACTATGTAATCTCATAGCTCTGGGTGCCAGCATGCTCTCTTGATGAGACTATATAACCTCATAGTTCTGGGTGCCAGCATGCTCTCTTGAGTAGACTATGTAATCTCATAGTTCTGGGTGCCAGCATGCTCTCTTGAGTAGAATATGTAATCTCTTAGTTCTGGGAGCCAGCATGCTCTCTTGATGAGACTATGTAATCTCATAGTTCTGGGAGCCAGCATGCTCTCTTGAGTAGACTATGTAATCTCATAGTTCTGGGTGCCAGCATACTCTCTTGATGAGACTATGTAAACTCATAGTTCTGGGAGCCAGCATGCTCTCTTGAGTAGAGTATGTAATCTCATAGTTCTGGGTGCCAGCGTGCTCTCTTGAGTAGACTATGTAATCACATAGTTCTGCGTGCCAGCATGCTCGCTTGAGTAGACTATGTAATCTCTTAGTTCTGGGTGCCAGCATGCTCTCTTGATGAGACTATATAACCTCATAGTTCTGGGTGCCAGCATGCTCTCTTGAGTAGACTATGTATTCTCATAGTTCTGGGTGCCAGCATACTCTCTTGATGAGACTATGTAATCTCATTGCTCTGAATGCCAGTATGCTCTCTTGAGTAGATTATGTAATCTCGTAGTTCTGGATAACAGCATACTCTCTTGATGAGACTATGTAAACTCATAGTTCTGGGTGCCAGCATGCTCTCCTGAGTAGACTATGTAATCTCATACTTTTGATTGCCATCATGCTCTTTTGATGAGACTATGTAATCTTGTAGTTCTGGGAGCCAGTGTGCTCTCTTGAGTAGACTATGTAATCTCTTAGTTCTGGGTGCCAGTATGCTCTCTTGATGAGACTATGTAACCTCATAGTTCTGGGTGCCATCATGCTCTCTTGATGAGACTATGTAATCTCATACTTTTGATTGCCAGCATGCTCTCTTGATGAGACTATGTAATCTCATAGTTCTGGGAGCCAGCGTGCTCTCTTGAGTAGACTATGTAATCTCATAGTTCTGCGTGCCAGCATGCTCTCTTGAGTAGACTATGTAATCTCGTAGTTCTGGGAGCCAGCATGCTCTCTTGATGAGACTATGTAATCTCATAGTTCTGGGAGCCAGCATGCTCTCTTGAGTAGACTATGTAATCTCATAGTTCTGGGTGCCAGCATGCTCTCTTGATGAGACTATGTAAACTCATAGTTCTGGGAGCCAGCATGCTCTCTTGAGTAGAGTATGTATCTCATAGTTCTGGGTGCCAGCGTGCTCTCTTGAGTAGACTATGTAATCTCGTAGTTCTGGAAGCTAGCATGCTCTCTTGATGAGACTATGTAATCTCATAGTTCTGGGAGCCAGCATTCTCTCGTGAGTAGACTATGTAATCTCATAGTTCTGGGTGCCAGCATACTCTCTTGATGAGACTATGTAATCTCATAGTTCTGGGTGCCAGCATGCTCTCTTGATGAGACTATGTAATCTCATAGTTCTGGGAGCCAGCATGCTCTCTTGAGTAGACTATGTAATCTCTTAGTTCTGGGTGCCAGCATACACTCTTGATGAGACTATGTAATCTCGTAGTTCTGGCTGCCAACATGCTCTCTTGATGAGACTATGTAATCTCATAGTCCTAGGTGCCAGCATGCTCTCTTGATGAGACTATGTAATCTCATAGTCCTGGGTACCAGCATGCTGTCTTGATGAGACTATGTAATCTCATAGTCCTGGGTGCCAATATGCTCTCTTGATGAGACTATATAAACTCACAGTTCTGGTTGCCAGCATGCTATCTTGATGAGACTATGTAATCTCATACTTTTGATTGCCAGCATGCTCTCTTGAGTAGACTATGTAATCTCGTAGTTCTGGGAGCCAGCGTGCTCTCTTGAGTAGACTATGTAATCTCGTAGTTCTGGGAGCCAGCATGCTCTCTTGAGTAGACTATGTAATCTCGTAGTTCTGGGAGCCAGCATGCTCTCTTGAGTAGACTATGTAATCTCATAGTTCTGGGTGCCAGCATACTCTCTTGATGAGACTATGTAAACTCATAGTTCTGGGAGCCAGCATGCTCTCTTGAATAGAGTATGTAATCTCATAGTTCTGGGTGCCAGCGTGCTCTCTCGAGTAGACTATGTAATCTCATAGTTCTGGGTGCCAGCATACTCTCTTGATGAGACTATGTAAACTCATAGTTCTGGGTGCCAGCATGCTCTCTTGAGTAGACTATGTAATCTCGTAGTTCTGGGTGCCAGCATGCTCTCTTGAGTAGACTATGTAATCTCGTAGTTCTTGGAGCCAGCATGCTCTCTTGAGTAGACTATGTAATCTCATAGTTCTGGGTGCCAGCATACTCTCTTGATGAGACTATGTAAACTCATAGTTCTGTGTGCCAGCATGCTCTCTTGATGAGACTATATAACCTCATAGTTCTGTGTGCCAGCATACTCTCTTGAGTAGATTATGTAATCTCGTAGTTCTGTATGCCAGCATACTCTCCTGATGAGACTATGTAAACTCACAGTTCTGGGTGCCAGCATGCTCTCTTGAGTAGAATATGTAATCTCATAGCTCTGCGTGGCAGCATGCTCTCTCGAGTAGACTATGTAATCTCATACTTTTGATTGCCATCATGCTCTCTTGATGAGACTATGTAATCTCATACTTTTGATTGCCATCATGCTCTCTTGATGAGTCTATGTAATCTCATACTTTTGATTGCCATCATGCTCTCTTGATGAGACTATGTAATCTCATAGTTCTGGGTGCCAGCATGCTCTCTTGATGACACTATGTATTCTTGTAGTTCTGGGTGCCAGTATGCTCTCTTGATGAGACTATGTAACCTCATAGTTCTGGGTGCCAGCATGCTCTCTTGATGAGACTATGTAATCTCATAGTTCTGGGTGCCAGCATGCTCTCTTGAGTAGAATATGTAATCTCATAGTTCTGCGTGCCAGCATACTCTCTTGAGTAGACTATGTAATCTCATAGTTCTGCGTGCCAGCATACTCTCTTGAGTAGACTATGTAATCTCATAGTTCTGGGTGCCAGCATGCTCGCTTGAGTAGACTATGTAATCTCATAGTTCTGCGTGCCAGCATACTCTCTTGAGTAGACTATGTAATCTCATAGTTCTGGGTGCCAGCATGCTCTCTTGATGAGACTATGTAAACTCATAGTTCTCGGAGCCAGCATGCTCTCTTGAGTAGACTATGTAAACTCATAGTTCTGGGAGCCAGCATGCTCTCTTGATGAGACTATGTAATCTCATAGTTCTGGGTGCCAGTATGCTCTCTTGATGAGACTATGTAATCTCATAGTTCTGGGTGCCAGTATGCTCTCTTGATGAGACTATGTAATCTCATAGTTCTGGGTGCCAGCATACTCTCTTGATTAGACTAGGTAATATCATAGTTCTGGTTGCCAGCATGCTCTCTTGATTAGACTAGGTAATCTTATAGTTCTGGGTGCCAGCATGCTCTCTTAAATAGACTATCGAATCTCGTAGTTCGGGGTGCCAGCATGCTCTCTTGATTAGACTATGTAATCTCATAGTTCTGGGTGCCAGCATGCTCTCTTGAGTAGACTATGTAATCTCATAGTTCTGCGTGCCAGCATGCTCTCTTGAGTAGACTATGTAATCTCATAGTTCTGGGTGCCAGCATGCTCTCTTGAGTAGACTATCTAATCTCGTAGTTCGGGGTGCCAGCATGCTCTCTTGAGTAGACTATGTAATCTCATAGTTCTGGGTGCCAGCATGCTCTCTTGATGAGACTATGCAATCTCATAGTTCTGGGTGCCAGCATGCTCTCTTGAGTAGAATATGTAATCTCATAGTTCTGCGTGCCAGCATACTCTCTTGAGTAGACTATGTAATCTCATAGTTCTGCGTACCAGCATACTCTCTTGAGTAGACTATATAATCCCATACTTCGGGGTGCTAGCATGCTCTCTTTAGTAGACTATGTAATCTCATAGTTCGGGGTGCTAGCATGCTCTCTTGAGTAGACTATCTAATCTCGTAGTTCTGGGTGCTAGCATGCTCTCTTGAGTAGACTATGTAATCTCATAGTTCTGGGTGCCAGCATGCTCTCTTTAGTAGACTATGTAATCTCATAGTTCTGGGTGCCAGCATGCTCTCTTGAGTAGACTATGTAATCTCATAGTTGTGGGTGCCAGCATGCTCTCTTGAGTAGACTATGTAATCTCATAGTTCTGCGTGCCAGCATGCTCTCTTGAGTAGACTATGTAATCTCATAGTTCTGGGTGCCAGCATGCTCTCTTGAGTAGACTATGTAATCTCATAGTTCTGGGTGACAGCATGCTCTCTTGAGTAGACTATGTAATCTCATAGTTCTGGGTGCCAGCATGCTCTCTTGAGTAGACTATGTAATCTCATAGTTCTGCGTGCCAGCATGCTCTCTTGAGTAGACTATGTAATCTCGTAGTTCTGGGAGCCAGCATGCTCTCTTGATGAGACTATGTAACCTCATAGTTCTGGGAGCCAGCATGCTTTCTTTATTAGACTATATAATCTCGTAGTTCGGGGTGCCAGCATGCCCTATTGAGTAGACTATGTAATCTCATAGTTCTGCGTGCCAGCATGCTCTCTTGATTAGACTATGTAATCTCATAGTTCTGGATGCCAGCATGCTCTCTTTCGTAGACTATGTAATCTCATAGTCCTGGATGCCAGCATGCTCTCTTGAGTAGACTATGTAATCTCGTAGTTCTGGATGCCAGCATGCTCTCTTGATGAGACTATGTAACCTCACAGTTCTGGATGCCATCATGCTCTCTTGAGTAGACTATGTAATCTCGTAGTTCTGGATGCCAGCATGCTCTCTTGATGAGACTATGTAACCTCACAGTTCTGGATGCCAGCATACTCTCTTGAGTAGACTATGTAATATTATAGTTCTGGATGCCAGCATACTCTCTTGAGTAGACTATGTAATATTATAGTTCTGGGTACCAGCATGCTCTCTTGAGTAGATTATGTAATCTCGTAGTTCTGCGTGCCAGCATGCTCTCCTGAGTAGACTATGTAATCTCATAGTTCTGAATGCCAGTATATTCTCTTGAATAGACTATGTAACCTCATAGTTCTGGGTGGCAGCATACTCTCTTGAGTAGACTATGTAATCTCATAGTTCTGGGTGCCAGCATGCTCTCTTGAGTAGACTATGTAATCTCATAGTTCTGGGTGCCAGCATACTCTCTTGAGTAGACTATGTAATCTCATAGTTCTGGGTGGCAGCATGCTCTCTTGATAAGACTATGTAATCTCATAGTTCTGCGTGCCAGCATGCTCTCTTGAGTAGACTATGTAATCTCAGAGTTCTGGGTGCCAGCATGCTCTCTTGAGTAGACTATGTAATCTCATAGTCTGGGTGCCAGCATGCTCTCTTGAGTAGACTATGTAATCTCATAGTTCTGCGTGCCAGCATGCTTTCTTGATTAGACTATGTAATCTCATAGTTCTGGTTGCCAGCATGCTCTCTTGAGTAGACTATGTAATCTCATAGTTCTGGATGCCAGCATGCTCTCTTGAGTAGACTATGTAATCTCATAGTTCTGGATGCCAGCATGCTCTCTTGAGTAGACTATGTAATCTCGTAGTTCTGGATGCCAGCATACTCTCTTGAGTAGACTATGTAATATTATAGTTCTGGGTACCAGCATGCTCTACTATGTAATCTCATAGTTCTGAATGCCAGTATGTTCTCTTGAGTAGACTATGTAATCTCCTAGTTCTGGGTGCCAGCATGCTCTCTTGATGAGACTATGTAATCTCATAGTTCTGGGTGCCAGCATGCTCTCTTGAGTAGACTATATAATCCCATAGTTTGGGGTGCTAGCATGCTCTCTTGAATAGATTATGTAATCTCGTAGTTCTGCGTGCCAGCATGCTCTCTTGAGTAGACTATGTAATCTCATAGTTCTGAATGCCAGTATGTTCTCTTGAGTAGACCATGTAATCTCCTAGTTCTGGGTGCCAGCATGCTCTCTTGATGAGACTATGTAATCTCATAGTTCTAGGTGCCAGCATGCTCTCTTGAGTAGACTATGTAATCTTATAGTTCTGCGTGCCAGCATGCTCTCCTGAGTAGGCTATGTAATCTCATAGTTCTGAATGCCAGTATGTTCTCTTGAGTAGACTATGTAATCTCCTAGTTCTGGGTGCCAGCATGCTCTCTTTATGAGACTATGTAATCTCATAGTTCTGGGTGCCAGCATGCTCTCTTGATTAGACTATGTAATCTCATAGTTCTGCGTGCCAGCATGCTCTCCTGAGTAGACTATGTAATCTCATAGTTCTGAATGCCAGTATGTTCTCTTGAGTAGACTATGTAATCTCCTAGTTCTGGGTGCCAGCATGCTCTCTTGAGTAGACTATGTAATCTCGTAGTTCTGGGTGCCAGCATGCTCTCTTGAGTAGACTAGGTAATCTTCTCATAGTTCTGGATGCCAGCATGCTCTCTTGAGTATACTATGTAATCTCATAGTTCTGGGTGCCAGCATGCTCTCTTGAGTAGGCTTTGTAATCTCGTAGTTCTGGGTGCCAGCATGCTCTCTTGAGTAGACTATGTAAACTCATAGTTCTGGTTGCCAGCATGCTCTCTTGATTAGACTATGTAATCTCATAGTTCTGGGTGCCAGCATGCTCTCTTGAGTAGACTATGTAATCTCATAGTTCTGGGTGACAGCATGCTCTCTTGAGTAGACTATGTAATCTCATAGTTCTGGGTGCCAGCATGCTCTCTTGAGTAGACTATGTAATCTCATAGTTCTGCGTGCCAGCATGCTCTCTTGAGTAGACTATGTAATCTCGTAGTTCTGGGAGCCAGCATGCTCTCTTGATGAGACTATGTAACCTCATAGTTCTGGGAGCCAGCATGCTTTCTTTATTAGACTATATAATCTCGTAGTTCGGGGTGCCAGCATGCCCTATTGAGTAGACTATGTAATCTCATAGTTCTGCGTGCCAGCATGCTCTCTTGATTAGACTATGTAATCTCATAGTTCTGGATGCCAGCATGCTCTCTTTCGTAGACTATGTAATCTCATAGTCCTGGATGCCAGCATGCTCTCTTGAGTAGACTATGTAATCTCGTAGTTCTGGATGCCAGCATGCTCTCTTGATGAGACTATGTAACCTCACAGTTCTGGATGCCATCATGCTCTCTTGAGTAGACTATGTAATCTCGTAGTTCTGGATGCCAGCATGCTCTCTTGATGAGACTATGTAACCTCACAGTTCTGGATGCCAGCATACTCTCTTGAGTAGACTATGTAATATTATAGTTCTGGATGCCAGCATACTCTCTTGAGTAGACTATGTAATATTATAGTTCTGGGTACCAGCATGCTCTCTTGAGTAGATTATGTAATCTCGTAGTTCTGCGTGCCAGCATGCTCTCCTGAGTAGACTATGTAATCTCATAGTTCTGAATGCCAGTATATTCTCTTGAATAGACTATGTAACCTCATAGTTCTGGGTGGCAGCATACTCTCTTGAGTAGACTATGTAATCTCATAGTTCTGGGTGCCAGCATGCTCTCTTGAGTAGACTATGTAATCTCATAGTTCTGGGTGCCAGCATACTCTCTTGAGTAGACTATGTAATCTCATAGTTCTGGGTGGCAGCATGCTCTCTTGATAAGACTATGTAATCTCATAGTTCTGCGTGCCAGCATGCTCTCTTGAGTAGACTATGTAATCTCAGAGTTCTGGGTGCCAGCATGCTCTCTTGAGTAGACTATGTAATCTCATAGTCTGGGTGCCAGCATGCTCTCTTGAGTAGACTATGTAATCTCATAGTTCTGCGTGCCAGCATGCTTTCTTGATTAGACTATGTAATCTCATAGTTCTGGTTGCCAGCATGCTCTCTTGAGTAGACTATGTAATCTCATAGTTCTGGATGCCAGCATGCTCTCTTGAGTAGACTATGTAATCTCATAGTTCTGGATGCCAGCATGCTCTCTTGAGTAGACTATGTAATCTCGTAGTTCTGGATGCCAGCATACTCTCTTGAGTAGACTATGTAATATTATAGTTCTGGGTACCAGCATGCTCTACTATGTAATCTCATAGTTCTGAATGCCAGTATGTTCTCTTGAGTAGACTATGTAATCTCCTAGTTCTGGGTGCCAGCATGCTCTCTTGATGAGACTATGTAATCTCATAGTTCTGGGTGCCAGCATGCTCTCTTGAGTAGACTATATAATCCCATAGTTTGGGGTGCTAGCATGCTCTCTTGAATAGATTATGTAATCTCGTAGTTCTGCGTGCCAGCATGCTCTCTTGAGTAGACTATGTAATCTCATAGTTCTGAATGCCAGTATGTTCTCTTGAGTAGACCATGTAATCTCCTAGTTCTGGGTGCCAGCATGCTCTCTTGATGAGACTATGTAATCTCATAGTTCTAGGTGCCAGCATGCTCTCTTGAGTAGACTATGTAATCTTATAGTTCTGCGTGCCAGCATGCTCTCCTGAGTAGGCTATGTAATCTCATAGTTCTGAATGCCAGTATGTTCTCTTGAGTAGACTATGTAATCTCCTAGTTCTGGGTGCCAGCATGCTCTCTTTATGAGACTATGTAATCTCATAGTTCTGGGTGCCAGCATGCTCTCTTGATTAGACTATGTAATCTCATAGTTCTGCGTGCCAGCATGCTCTCCTGAGTAGACTATGTAATCTCATAGTTCTGAATGCCAGTATGTTCTCTTGAGTAGACTATGTAATCTCCTAGTTCTGGGTGCCAGCATGCTCTCTTGAGTAGACTATGTAATCTCGTAGTTCTGGGTGCCAGCATGCTCTCTTGAGTAGACTAGGTAATCTTCTCATAGTTCTGGATGCCAGCATGCTCTCTTGAGTATACTATGTAATCTCATAGTTCTGGGTGCCAGCATGCTCTCTTGAGTAGGCTTTGTAATCTCGTAGTTCTGGGTGCCAGCATGCTCTCTTGAGTAGACTATGTAAACTCATAGTTCTGGTTGCCAGCATGCTCTCTTGATTAGACTATGTAATCTCATAGTTCTGGTTGCCAGCATGCTCTCTTGAGTAGACTATGTAAACTCATAGTTCTGGTTGCCAGCATGCTCTCTTGAGTAGACTATGTAAATCTCATAGTTCTGGATGCCAGCATGCTCTCTTGAGTATACTATGTAATCTCATAGTTCTGGGTGCCAGCATGCTCTCTTGAGTAGGCTTTGTAATCTCGTAGTTCTGGGTGCCAACATGCTCTCTTGATTAGACTATGTAATCTCATAGTTCTGCGTGCCAGCATGCTCTCTTGATTAGGCTATGTAATCTCATAGTTCTGGATGCCAGCATGCTCTCTTGAGTAGACTATGTAATCTCATAGTTCTGGGTGCCAGCATGCTCTCTTGATTAGACTATGTAATCTCATAGTTCTGGTTGCCAGCATGCTCTCTTGATTAGACTAGGTAATCTCATAGTTCTGGGTGCCAGCATACTCTCTTGAGTAGACTATGTAATCTCATAGTTCTGGGTGCCAGCATGCTCTCTTGAGTAGACTATGTAATCTCATAGTTCTGGGTGCCAGCATGCTCTCTTGAGTAGACTATGTAATCTCATAGTTCTGGGTGCCAGCATACTCTCTTGAGTAGACTATGTAATCTCATAGTTCTGGGTGCCAGCATGCTCTCTTGAGTAGACTATGTAATCTCATAGTTCTGGGTGCCAGCATACTCTCTTGATTAGACTATGTAATCTCATAGTTCTGGGTGCCAGCATGCTCTCTTGAGTAGACTATGTAATCTCATAGTTCTGGGTGCCAGCATGACCTCTTGAGTAGACTATGTAATCTCATAGTTCTGGGTGCCAGCTTGCTCTCTTGAGTAGACTATGTAATCTCGTAGTTCTGGGTGCTAGCATGCTCTCTTGATGAGACTATGTAATATCATAGTTCTGGGTGCCAGCATGCTCTCTTGAGTAGACTATGTAATCTCGTAGTTCTGGGTGCTAGCATGCTCTCTTGAGTAGACTATGTAATCTCGTAGTTCTGGGTGCCAGCATGCTCTCTTGAGTAGACTATGTAATCTCGTAGTTCTGGGTGCTAGCATGCTCTCTTGATGAGACTATGTAATCTCATAGTTCTGGGTGCCAGCATGCTCTCTTGACTAGACTATGTAATCTCATAGTTCTGGGTGCCAGCATGCTCTCTTGAGTAGACAATGTAATCTCGTAGTTCTGGGTGCCAGCATGCTCTCTTGAGTAGACTATGTAATCTCGTAGTTCTGGGTGCTAGCATGCTCTCTTGAGTAGACTATGTAATCTCGTAGTTCTGGGTGCCAGCATGCTCTCTTGAGTAGACTATGTAATCTCATAGTTCTGGGTGCCAGTATGCTCTCTTGAGTAGACAATGTAATCTCATAGTTCTGGGTGCCAGCATGCTCTCTTGAGTAGACTATGTAATCTCGTAGTTCTGGGTGCTAGCATGCTCTCTTGAGTAGACTATGTAATCTCGTAGTTCTGGGTGCCAGCATGCTCTCTTGAGTAGACTATGTAATCTCGTAGTTCTGGGTGCTAGCATGCTCTCTTGATGGGACTATGTAATCTCATAGTTCTGGGTGCCAGCATGCTCTCTTGAGTAGACTATGTAATCTCATAGTTCTGGGTGCCAGCATGCTCTCTTGAGTAGACTATGTAATCTCGTAGTTCTGGGTGCCAGCATGCTCTCTTGAGTAGACTATGTAATCTCATAGTTCTAGGTGCCAGCATGCTCTCTTGAGTAGACTATGTAATCTCGTAGTTCTGGGTGCCAGCATGCTCTCTTGAGTAGACTATGTAATCTCGTAGTTCTGGGTGCTAGCATGCTCTCTTGATGAGACTATGTAATCTCATAGTTCTGGGTGCCAGCATGCTCTCTTGAGTAGACTATGTAATCTCATAGTTCTGGGTGCCAGCATGCTCTCTTGAGTAGACAATGTAATCTCATAGTTCTGGGTGCCAGCATGCTCTCTTGAGTAGACTATGTAATCTCGTAGTTCTGGGTGCCAGCATGCTCTCTTGAGTAGACTATGTAATCTCATAGTTCTGGGTGCCAGCATGCTCTCTTGAGTAGACTATGTAATCTCATAGTTCTGGGTGCCAGCATGCTCTCTTGAGTAGACTATGTAATCTCATAGTTCTGGGTGCCAGCATGCTCTCTTGAGTAGACTATGTAATCTCATAGTTCTGGGTGCCAGCATGCTCGCTTGATGAGACTATGTAATCTCATAGTTCTGGGTGCCAGCATACTCTCTTGAGTAGACTATGTAATCTCATAGTTCTGGGTTCCAGCATGCTCTCTTGAGTAGACTATGTAATCTCATAGTTCTGGGTGCCAGCATGCTCTCTTGATTAGACTAGGTAATCCCATAGTTCTGGGAGACAGCATGCTCTCTTGAGTAGACTATGTAATCTCATAGTTCTGGGTGCCAGCATACTCTCTTGAGTAGACTATGTAATCTCATAGTTCTGGGTGCCAGCATACTCTCTTAATTAGACTAGGTAATCTCATAGTTGTGGGTGCCAGCATACTCTCTTGAGTAGACTATGTAATCTCATAGTTCTGGGTGTCAGCATGACCTCTTGAGTAGACTATGTAATCTCATAGTTCTGGATGCCAGCATACTCTCTTGAGTAGACTATGTAATCTTGTAGTTCTGGGTGCCGGCATGCTCTCTAGAGTAGACTATGTAATCTCATAGTTCTGGATTCCAGCATACTCTCTTGAGTAGACTATGTAATCTCATAGTTCTGCGTATGTAAATTGTTTGAACCTTAGTCTTTCAGCTCATAGTCTGAATACACTCAAAATGATGTGTTGTATTGGATCGAACTGCTTAAACAATGTTCGCAACATTTAGAGGCTCGTTAGTCCCACCAACTTCAGCCATTTGAGCCGAGGATTTAAGTGTGTGCATCGACCAGGATGCAGTGGGACAATCCAGGGTGTCGGTAATTGCTTTTCTCCAAAAAACACTTTTTCTGTTTATAGCCGATGGGACCCTTAGATTCCTCCTCTTAACCCCTTCCGTGCTCCCGTCGGCCGTTCAGTACCTCGCTGGTGCTGCCGTCGGACAACGGCCGACGGAGCCCCGTCCACTCTTCAGAACGCCCGCACTGCGGCGTTTTTTCCGCCGCGGTTAAGGCATTAACTAATTTTTTCTTTGAGTAAATTCAAAAAGACACAGTGAAGGGGCTGCCCCATAAAGATTCAGGGGGGCATATTTACGAGTTCTGGCGCATCTCTACAAATCAGCAGGGATTCGCCAGAAAAGATGCAACGTGCAATTCCCTCCTTGCGCCACCACAAATGCGTCGCATTTACAATGTGGAGGCACCGTGGCGCAAGGTTAGGGTGATGCATGTCGCATCCTGTGGGGTAAGGGCGCGCATTGTTGGAGTTGTGTTGCAAGTTCAACGCAGCTCAAATAAGGCTCAGGGGTGCCCTATGCCTAACATGCTGCGTCACTCCTTACTCCTGCTTCAAGCAGGCGCAGGGTTTTGTCGCAGCATGGACGTAAAAGTGACTCGGTGAAATCTTGTAGATTTCACTGCGTCACTTTTACGAGGCGTTCCTGCCAGAGTAAGCGTAACGAGGAGAAACAAAAATGAATGTGTGTCCTCATGTAACGTAACCGGTGCTATGTAAAGCGCTCTGATACCCGGTTGGGTTCGGGTCAAGTTCTCGCTATATAAAACTCTGGAAAAAAAAATATATGTATTAGTATTTCTCCATGTTTGTTCCTCTTCCCATAAGTGCTGCATTCTGCAGCCCACATTGAAAGAGGAAAACGCCTCTCAGGACTGTTTTAGTACAGAAAGGTGCTCCTCTCTTGCCTGCATTGAAGGCGCCCTTGCATCGTGGTGCGTCCATGTCGCGCCTGCATTGAACGCACCCTTGCATCGTGGTGCGTCCATGTCTCGCCTGCATTGAACGCACCCTTGCATCGTAGTGCGTCCATGTCGCGCCTGCATTGAACGCACCTTTGCATCGTGGTGCGTCCATGTCTCGCCTGCATTGAACGCACCCTTGCATCGTGGTGCGTCCATGTCGCGCCTGCATTGAACGCACCCTTGCATCGTGGTGCGTCCATGTCGCGCCTGCATTGAACGCACCCTTGCATCGTGGTGCGTCCATGTCTCGCCTGCATTGAAGTCACCCTTGCATCGTGGTGCGTCCATGTCTTGCCTGCATTGAAGGCGCCCTTGCATCGTGGTGCGTCCATGTCTCGCCTGCATTGAAGGCGCCCTTGCATCGTGGTGCGTCCATGTCGCGCCTGCATTGAACGCACCTTTGCATCGTGGTGCGTCTATGTCGCGCCTGCATTGAAGGCACCCTTGCATCGTAGTGCGTCCATGTCTCGCCTGCATTGAACCCACCCTCGCATCGTGGTGCATCCATGTCGCGCCTGCATTGAACGCACCCTTGCATCGTGGTGCGTCCATGTCTCGCCTGCATTGAACGCACCCTTGCATCGTGGTGCATCCATGTCGCGCCTGCATTGAACGCACCCTTGCATCGTGGTGCGTCCATGTCGCGCCTGCATTGAACGCACCCTTGCATCGTGGTGCGTCCATGTCTCGCCTGCATTGAAGTCACCCTTGCATCGTGGTGCGTCCATGTCTTGCCTGCATTGAAGGCGCCCTTGCATCGTGGTGCGTCCATGTCTCGCCTGCATTGAACGCACCTTTGCATCGTGGTGCGTCCATGTCGCGCCTGCATTGAAGGCACCCTTGCATCGTGGTGCGTCCATGTCTCGCCTGCATTGAACCCACCCTCGCATCGTGGTGCATCCATGTCACGCCTGCATTGAACGCACCCTTGCATCGTGGTGCGTCCATGTCTCGCCTGCATTGAAGGCGCCCTTGCATCGTGGTGCGTCCATGTCTCGCCTGCATTGAAGGCACCCTTGCATCATGGTGCGTCCATGTCTCGCCTGCATTGAAGGCGCCCTTGCATCATGGTGAGTCCATGTCTCGCCTGCATTGAACGCACCCTTGCATCGTGGTGCATCCATGTCGCGCCTGCATTGAACGCACCCTTGCATCGTGGTGCGTCCATGTCTCGCCTGCATTGAAGGCGCCCTTGCATCGTGGTGCGTCCATGTCTCGCCTGCATTGAAGGCGCCCTTGCATCGTGGTGCGTCCATGTCTCGCCTGCATTGAACGCACCCTTGCATCGTGGTGCAAGGGGCCTACGCTGGCGCTAGACAGCAAATTGTGCACCAGCGCAGAGGGAAAGGACAGGAATGTACTGTATTTCTTAAATATGGTGCCTTCTTGCCCTTTAACATTGGCGTAGGGCAGTGCAGCAAGCAGATTTGTGGCGGCCTACACCAACTCCTCATAACTGAGACCCTAAATGTTTAGCTACAAAGGACACTCAACTACTATTCCAGGAGGTTCAGGTCTGTCTCTGCACACCGAGGTCTACATCTCCAAACCTTTTAAGGTTTTAGCACAAGTATTGATTGCCCTCATTCTTTATTGACTTGGATTCAAACAAGTTTATTGATTAAAAAAATAATAAAGTTAAGGTTGCGGGTCAGGCAAGGTCTGTTCTGGTAACAATTTATCAGTCGCATAGGGGATGACCAAACACTGCAGGGCAGAGCACATATTTCAAGTTGATCCCTATCACAACTCCAATTAAAGAAAGAGGCATAACGCTCTAGCAGGATTCTGGCCTAGAGGTTCATGTGTTGACAATCATGTAATTAATATTCTTATTATTAAAGTTCATAGGTAGAACTGTGAGTATTTGAAAGCCATGTTCCAGCATCTTGTCAGAGGCTATGGTCAACTGGGAACTAAATTCAGCTTTTTCCCTTACCTTACCTTGGGTCTGCAAACCCGAAAAAGGTTCCAGTTTTTTAGGGGTCTACACAGAAAAATGCATCTTTACTGTCCAATGCTCACATGTCGTGCTGCTCTTGTACTCCACAGTGCTTGGTAGACACGTGTACATGTTTTATTCCATACTGTGGTGCTGGAGCACTTGATGGATTTTACCAACATTCTTCCCAAGATCACTTCAGATCCTTGGGTCCAATTCACAAAAGTAATCTGCGACAAAATCCTAACTTTACGACTTTCAGTATTCACAAAAGGCATTTAGGAGTACTAACGTTAGGATTTTTGTCTCGGTGAATCTTAAATTTTGGTCTTAAATTAAACTTTAGACGAACTTAAGTGTTACTGAGACAAAATCCTAGTTGTAAAGTAAAGATTCTGTCTCAGTTAAACAAAAGTATGTCTTAAATTTAACTGAAGACCACAATTTAAGATTAACTGAGACAAAATCCTAACTTTAGTACTCCTAAAAGCCTTCTGTGAATACCGAAAGTCTTAAAGTTAGGATTTTGTCTCAGATTACTTTTGTGAATCAGGGCCCTAATATTTATCCTTGAAGAAGTTGCAAGTTAGTTTCTGTGCTGTGATCACAAAACCAGAGCTAACTTCCACATTTGACTGGATCTGGATTTCTTATTTGTCCTCCACCTACCAGCAGCAGATTTGAATTCACTCCTCTCCAGAGACTGAAAACCTTCATCTCTTTAGCACAGCATTTCAGGAACATTGCAATGTGTGGAAAGTGCACCGGCTCTGAGTAATCTGCCGTATTTGGAAACTTTTAATACATCAGTTTTTAAAACCCAAATAACAGCAAAGGCTTTTTTAGCTCTGATGGTGAACCTTTTTGCCTGCCAATGCCACCCAGTGACCACACCCCTGGATGACCCTCCTACTCAAATGTTGATAAACAAGTTCCAAGTCGTTCAGGCCTAGAAAACCTATGAAGTGAAAGACATCAGTCCGTCTGCGGGCACTGAAGTGTCAGCACGATTTCCAGTCTTATTAAGTCAAATGATTCTCCTTTGTGACTTGCGATTACTCACGTATAATATAAATATATTTACCTGTAGGCGTATCTGTATGGATTCATTGTTAGTAAACATGAGGAAAAGCATCATTGCAGTCTGCGCACAAAGAGCCAGACACAACAGATCTGGAACAAAATCAAAATGTGAATTTACCATTTATGATTTGCTTTTAGTGTACTTATTTATTTATTTATTTATTTATTTTAAAGGTTTTATATAGCGCTGGCTAGACCTGGAGGTATCAGAGCGCTTTACATGAACATCAGATCATAGTTACAGGTTACATCGTTACAAAGGTTACACAGTTATTAGAGCATGGCAACATAGTGACTTGTAAGGTCGAGATAAACAATAAGCACAAATACGTAAGGGGAAAAGCAGGAAAGGGGAAAGATTCAGAGGAGGGGGGTAGGCGCTGGGTAAGTAGAAGGGGAGGGTGAAGGGCACAGCATAGAAGGAGGATCGGCAGGGCGACGGGGACACAAATCGGTAGACGAGTCAAAGCAGCGTCCAAAGTCCAGTAAGCTGTGATCCCAGGGGAAGTGGTATCACTTCTCTATCTCTGTTGCGGGAGGCTCCCTTTACACAGTGGACTCTCTCAGAGGGTACTCTGAGACTCCAAGGCCTACATACTGGATCCCTCCCCAAAAAGGGGAGAGGGAGTGCTTTGGCAAGGGGTGCCATACCATACCTCAGCTGTGAGTGGCTCCCTTGGCACAGTGGACTCTCTCAGCGGGTTTGCTGCGACTCCAGAGTTTAAATATTGGATCTTTCCCCTACGAGGGGAGAAGGAGTGCTTAGTCAAAGTGCTCAAAGGACAGGGGGCAGGCAGACTAGCAGGCAGGGTGAGTGATTCAGGGGAGAGAGGATAGGAGCTAGGAGCTAGGGAGGTAGACAAAGCGAGAAAGAGTACTAAATGGGAACATATTTAATTAATGAGTTATTATACAGCGCTGGCTAAACCCGAAGGAAACAGAGCGCTTTATTTGAGGAACAATAATGTTGCAATTCACATCAGTTAAAAGTTACATAAGTATCAAGAAAAGCATTTAAAGAACATAGGAGACAAGGTGAATAGGGCAAGGAAGGGTAAGGGGATAGGGTAAAGGGGTAGGAGGAAGATAGGACGTAGAGACGGGGGCAAATCTGCCCATGGTCCAGCTGGGTAGATGATGGCGGGGGGGGGAATCCACACCCCATCTCCTCTTTAGCTATATGGTAGCTCCCCCGGGCATCAGCCAAATCGCTAGGTCTCCACAGTCTGGGGTAAGTTCCGCAGGTTCCAAGTCCTGATGTGTAGGCAGGTTAGGGGATAGGTTCAAGGTCTGGTCAATGTCCAATTATTGTCCTAGGGAAGTAAAACAACGTGGAGGGGACCACTATGGAAGTCATCTTGGGGTCAGGCAGGGGACTGTACTGTACACTGGTGGCCATCCTAAAGTCAGGCATCTGGCAGTTAGAGTCAATATCCAGGACAGTGGCCGTCAGAGAATAACAAATCCAGCGTGTACACATCATCACACGCACAGACATGCACAAGCCCACACAAATGTGAGCACACACTCTCATATGCGCACATACGCACACACAAGCACATATACAGAAACATCCAAAAAACACAAGCACACATAAAATCACATGCTCTAGTACTAAAACATCCAAGTACATGCACACGCAAAGACCATCACATTCACAGACATGCACAAGCACACACAAATGCGCTTACACTCTCATACACGCACAGACGCACACACACACACAAGCACACATATAGAAACTACCAAAAAACACAAGCACACATACAATCACATGCTCTAGTACTAAAACATCCAAGTACATGCACACGCAAAGACCATCACATTCACAGACATGCACAAGCACACACAAATGCGCTTACACTCTCATACACGCACAGACGCACACACACACACAAGCACACATATAGAAACTACCAAAAAACACAAGCACACATACAATCACATGCTCTAGTACTAAAACATCCAAGTACATGCACACGCAAAGACCATCACATTCACAGACATGCACAAGCACACACAAATGGGCTTACACTCTCATACACGCACAGACGCACACACACACACAAGCACACATATAGAAACTACCAAAAAACACAAGCACACATACAATCACATGCTCCAGAACAAAAATACCCACTGACGTACACACAGGTACATGCACACACACATACTTAAAATAAAATCCATAATCTTTATGTTGACAGTGTAGTTGTAACTCATACATATGAAGCACATTTCAAATTTTTTTCCCTTTCAATGCCACCACAGCCGTGGTATCAAGATTCTGGCTGTGGTGGCGGTCGCACCGCCCTGATTGTAATCGGGCAGTGGGACCACCAGGATGGCGGTGGTCGGACTGCGCCTGCCGGTATCCTAATTAGGCCCTCAGTTTAGAACTAAAGTCTAAACTTAGACCAATGTAGACTTTGGGTCTAAACTTAGACATTAGGTTTAAAGTTAGACTTTAGGTCTAAATTAAAACATTAGGGGGCAGACTTACAAGCCCCTTGCGCCACTTTTGCATCATTTTTAACGTGGGAAAAGTGACGCAAAAGTTGTGATGTAAATCTGCCGCAAGGTCTAAAGTTAGAGTTTAGGCCTAAGCTTAGACTTCAGATCTAAACTTACAATATTTTGTCCTAGGGGAGCACTGCGAGCTTCTAGCTGTGCTTCTCTATGCCACAATAAATGGGCAGAAATGTAGCACATTCACAAGAGACAGTGCATGTTCTTTCTGCCAGTGCAGAAACTGCAGCCTAGCGCCAACGCATGCACCTTTGCACCGTGGTGGAAGCATGTCTGTGTTGTTGGCATGCTTATGTTTTTGCAGAAACACACATTCTTGACCAAAAACAATAAAAGGAGGCAGAATGCAGCACACCTAGAAAGAGGAAAAAACGAGGGAAAATGTATACCTTTATCCTCGCTTTGCCTGCATTGGGAAGAGGTGTGGCGCAGCGGCCAAGGTGCCTGACTGCGGACCACGGGGTTCACGGTCCGATCCCCGGTGGCAGGTCAGCCCAGCACCATGCAACTCTGGGCAATAGCTCACTTAATCTTCCCGAGGGCTGCCAGCGCCGGGAAACCACTTCGGAGGTAGCTGTGCGCTTTACAAATTCAAGGTTAAAAGTTGGGGAGGTGTTAGTTTTGGCACCGTACCAGATTTAGACTATGTTGTAAATCTGGGGCAGATTCAAAAGCCATGGCTGGTGCATGGGAACCCCCACAGCAGCACCCATGGAACGCATCGCCTTACTCCATATTTACTAGGCCATGAAAAGCCGCGCAGGGTAGCTTTGCACGGCCTTGTAAATATGGGTGCACCCTGCGCCTCCGGAGCATCACAAAAGTGCCCGTAGGACCATCGTAAATATGCCTCTCAGACTTCAGGTCTAAACTTAGACCTCGGGTGTAAAGTAACCCTGGGCTAAGTACTTCGCTATGCCCACGGCGTAGCAGGCAACACTACGCCCACTCCGTGGGCGTAGCGAAGTTGCCAGACATCCGCCTCCCTCCCACAAGAAATGCACATGCGCGGGCGGCCGCGCATGCGCATTAGTATCCAAGATGGCGGCGCGATTACGAGAGGGAGCCCCGGGGGATGCAGCGTACAAGGTAAGTGGTTTTTATACATTTTTAAAAGGTAATTTAAGTCTTTAGGGAGGGCGGGAGGGAGGCGGGTGGCGCGTAGTGGGGCTACGGGAAGTGCGTGGGTGTGCGTAGTTTCTCGCCCACTTCAGGTAGCTTCGCGTAGCCCCACTATGCCTACTACGCCCACGGTTAGTGTAAAGTTAGACTTTAGGTCTAAACTTAGAGCTTAGGTGTAAAGTTAGACTTCAGGTCTAAACTTAGACCTCAGGTGTAAAGTTAGACTTCAGGTCTAAACTTAGACCTCAGGTGTAAAGATAGACTTCAGGTCTAAACTTAGACTTCAGGTGTAAAGTTAGACCTCAGGTGTAAAGTTAGACTTCAGGTCTAAACTTAGAGCTCAAGTGTAAAGTTAGACTTCAGGTGTAAAGTTAGACTTCAGGTGTGAGGTTAGACTTCAGGTGTAAATTTAGACTTCAGGTCTAAACTTAGAACTCAGGTGTAAAGTTAGACTTCAGGTCTAAACTTAGACCTCAGGTGTAAAGTTAGACTTCAGGTCTAAACTTAGACCTCAGATGTAAAGTTAGACCTCAGGTGTAAAGTTAGACTTCAGGTGTAAAGCTAGACTTCAGGTGTAAAGTTAGACTTCAGGTGTAAGGTTAGACCGCGGGTGTAAAGTTAGACTTCAGGTCTAAACTTAGAGCTCATGTGTAAAGTTAGACTTCAGGTGTAAAGTTAGACTTCAGGTGTGAGGTTAGACTTCAGGTGTAAAGTTAGACCTCAGGTCTAAACTTAGAGCTCAGGTGTATAGTTAGACTTCAGGTGTAAAGTTAGACCTGAGGTGTAAAGTTAGACTTCAGGTCTAAACTTGGACTTCAGGTGTAAAGTTAGACCTCAGGTGTAAAGTTAGACTTCAGGTGTAAGGTTAGACCTCGGGTGTAAAGTTAGACTTCAGGTCTAAACTTAGAGCTCAGGTGTAAAGTTAGACTTCAGGTGTAAAGTTTGACTTCAGGTGTGAGGTTAGACTTCAGGTCTACAGTTAGACCTCAGATCTAAGTTTTACCTTTGTGAATCGGGTCCATACAGTTAAGCACCCACAAACGTGCATGATTGTGAGTTTTCCCACATAATCTATTTTTTCCTGCCTAGTGAGGTTCCGTGACGATTTTACTCGTGTTTGTAACATTGTCGTAAATACATAATTTTGGTATCAGTGGACCGCAAATGATCCATTTAGTATATCCTGGTGTTTTCGCTATGCTACGAGCAAGAGCACTCCAGTTACAAACACATTTCTGTTCTACCCATGGTATCCATCTTAGAACACGGAAGCCATTTTGTATTCCTTGCCCTCACATAGTCAATGGACACACAATGACCTCTTTTCATTTAAGGACACGTAGGCTTTAGCCGGCGATTCACCTTGCGAGTGACACGTGCACCTTAGGCCAGCAACGCTGTGGCAGCATGACTCGGCAAGAGCTGCCTCCCCAGCCTGAGGCCAGTCCTGCTATACTGGTTCTTGTGTTCGTTGGCCTGATCATGATTAGGCGGCCGAAGCTGGTAACCGTGCCCATTTACGACCCACAAACATCTCTTATCCTGTCTTTCTATCTTCCACACCTGGCTCTGCTCTTTTCCTTCTGGGCCTTTATTAGGGGGAGGTAACGAAATTTACGATGAGGCGGTCCGGGTCTTGAATGAAGAATTGACATAGGATTATGATGGACTAGTGGGAACCCCTCATTCGTAATGTTTTGACATCAGATACAGTTGACGATTCCTGTGCAACGCCAAATATTTATTGTTTAAGACACGAATGTTTAGAACTGTGGTAACATGTAAAGAATTTGCCCCGAGCAGAATATTTAGTATATAAGGAACAACCCTCTTTGTACAAATTGAACAGGCTCCTAGACACTGCCCGTGTGCAGTTTCTGTGACTTCTGTGTCCCTGCAGTAATAAACCTTTGGTCTTTGACGCCACCATCGAGAAGCCCGTGTTTCTGTTTGTTTGTGCACCGAGACAGGTTGAACTCCGGGGTCTTCGGGTGTTGTCCCTGACACCTCTGGACGGAACCAAAAAGTCCAGAACTCCAATTGGCGCCCAACGTGGGGCGACGTCATTCGGTACCGGTCCAAAAGCCTGAAGAGTTCGAGGAGCTTCGTGTGAAGATTTCAGAGGGAGGCGCCCCACTTCATCGATCCCGGCATATCGCAAAAGTGGCCCCGACGTTCTCTTCCACGAGGGTTCCCGTTCAGACGGCTGCAGTGGTCCGTTGCCTTG
The DNA here is from genome assembly GCF_964261635.1 of Lissotriton helveticus. Lineage (NCBI taxonomy): Eukaryota > Metazoa > Chordata > Amphibia > Caudata > Salamandridae > Lissotriton > Lissotriton helveticus. The sequence continues at coordinate 1,961,368,688 of NC_136068.1, read as the reverse complement.
ACCGTCGCCCTGTCTTGGACCCGAGGTGCAGTCCTTAGTACGGCGAGACGTGACGGGTTTCTCCTTGGTGACGTCTTCAGTACCTCAGTTAAGTATTTTGTGAGGGTTGCTCCTGTTTGGATAATCCTTTTAGTCCTCAGTTCAGTTCAGTTCTGTAAGATTATCACTGGTTATTCTGGTTACGATAATCATTCTGTTCAGTTCAGGTATGGATACATTTGTCAGTTCTGGTAGGCCTAAGTTCTTGGTTCGAGTGCGCATCTTTTCTGTTTGTGTCTTGTTTGTTTTGTGTTCCGGATTATAAAATGGTAAGTCGGAAAAATTGTATGTTGTATTGTTTTAGTTGCAACAGTGATTCCCAGTTGGAGGACTCGTGTTTGGTTCCTCCGATTGGAACTCCCCTTTATGATCTATATTGCAAATTTGGTGTGGGCCCTATCTCTTATAACGAGGTATGGATCCGCTTCACAGAGAAAGATGGTGTCCTTAGTTGGCCACTACATGGTAGTTTTGAACCTGAAGTTCTCGATAATCTAGAAAGAAGGTTGTTTAAAAAGAAAGCCCGGCCGGCAATGTTTGATTCTTTCCGTTATTGGCGAAAAGAATCTAAACAGAGAGAAATTAAAAAGTTGAAGAAAGAACAGAAAGAGCAAGAGTTGACTTTAGAACAGTCTGCTAGGCAGCTGCAACTCAACGAGTCTGAGAAAGCGATGGAGGTGGCCAATAGAGAGCGTAATTTAGCGATAGACAAGTGCTATCCTGCTTTACCATCGAGTACGGCTAAGATAGTAGAGGACCCTGAAAAGGATCCCCTGTTGTCTTACTTGTTACGATCACCCCCACCGTATGCACAGGGTGCTACGGCTCCACCTATACCGAATGTTCAATTACCGGTTGCTGGACAACCTGGTGTTCCCGCTCCCCTGAATCAAGTTCCTGTACCTCCTGTGGTCAATATTAATGTTCCTTCGACAACCCCTCTTCCAGGGTTGCCGGCTTCTTTACCTATACCTGTATCGCTCACACCTGCTAGTTCACAAGCTATTTTTCCTGCTACTCCTACTGTTCCTAATCTATCTGTTCCAACTGCTACTCTATTTACTGCCTCTGCTAAAATTATGACTCCGCTTTCTGTTCGTCGGAGAATCACTGATTCTGTCTCTAATATTCTATCTCCCTTCTATAAAACTCTGATTAAGACTCCTACCTCTGACTCTGTACAGAGGCGTAGTCAGCTTCCCAGTACTGAAGAAAGAGGAATATTAGATTCCACTGCTCTTAGATGGGTTTCGAAAGTTGGAAGATATAATGTACAAGATGTATTAGATACATTTATGCAATGGAATGAACCGACACAACGATATGTGTTCGATGAAATGTGTTTCCTTCTACGTGAGGAATTGGAAGAGGATGACCCTGAATCAAATCTAGAAGAATTAATTAATGTTCAGAAAGAGTTTGCTGCAGGTATGATAGTTGGACAAAATATAAAAGAAGCGATGGAACTGGTTCTAAGTTATAGAACCGACTCATCCCTTCGTTCACCAAGAGAGTTAGGGAAACGCAGTACGAAACAAAATCGTCAATACCCAATGAGAGAGGTTCCACCAATTTGGCGTGAAGCTGTGCAAGCTAATGTAAACCTTGGTATTGCAGCCGCTCCGGCACAATTCCAGAGAGTATGGATACATATTCCATGGAAGCGAGCTGAAGTATTAGCAGTGAAACAGGCCTTGCCAGATCCGCGTAAAAATCCTGCAGGGTACTACAAAGAGTTGGCTCAAACGGTTGACGCTTGTGTATTGAATCTTGCTGACATAGATCTGCTATTTGGTAATGTAGTACCGCAACCAATTTGGGCTAAAATTCGTAAAGAGAATCATCCAGTTGCCCTAGGTGGTGACTGGGCAGCTATAATTGCAGCGGATGGTCAACAAATAGGTGGTTCCAAACCAGAACCCCTAATTGCTAATTTGCCTGGTAGAATAATCGATTTAATGAAAACCCTGATGCCAGCATTGCGCGTTAACTGGGACAAATTGTCCGCGTGCAAACAAAAGAAAGACGAAAGCGTCTCAGACTTTTTCACAAGATTCGAGGAGACTTTCGTGGATCATAGTGGTCAGGATATGAGCACAGAAGGAGGCCAGAGATTATTTGTTGATAAATTTGTGCACAATCTGTTACCAGAACTTAGTGGTAAATTAAAGAATTCTGAAAGTGCGTGGGCTGTCTCTACGACTGCGCAAATACTTGCGACTGCCCAGTACTATGAAAATAGGGATAAAGAAGAGAAGGAAAAATCAGATAAAAAGACGAAAGATTTAAAAACTAAAGTACTTTTACAGCAAGCTTATCCGCCTCGCACGAATCAGACGAATATGCAACAAGGGTCATATCAAAGAACGGAATATAATTTTCAAAGACCACAATACCAATGGAATCAATGTGCTTATTGCAAAGTGGAAGGTCATTACAAAAATGAGTGTCCAGTTCGGGCACAAAATAATGCTGCGGCAGCTCAGAGAGGTCGTGGTAGTTCTATGCAAAACTCTAGAGGTCGAGGACGAGGTGCTATGCCTCCGCAGACGAGTGATCGCCCTTCTAATTATTTCGACCAGCGAAATGGACAATCTGCCCAACAGAATAGGTCTCCACAATATCATGTTGAAGACTATTATGAAGCTAGTGAGGAAGTTCAGCAAAGTGAGTACTAGGACAGCCATGGACAAAGAGAGGGAGTAGTATCAGTTCCAGTAGATCAGAGTGGGCCTTATGTCGCAGTAGCAACATCAGGTATAGTCGAACCGTTTCTGTTGGATACTGGTGCAGCAAAAAGTTCTATCATACATGTGAAACTCCCTGGCGCACCTTTGTCTGGCTCAACAAACGTTTCAGTAGGTTTTTCGGGCGCCCCTGTTCACAACCCTGTTTCTGGTCCTTTGTCTATTTCTGTTGGACCCTGTCAATTGAAAGCACCCCTGATTTTGACGACAGGTTGTAACGAAAATCTGCTTGGTTTAGACTTGTTAAAACGCCTGTACGCGACATTGTACTGTTCTCCAGCAGGAGTACAGCTTACGTTGGGTAAAAGAATAATCTCTCCGATGTACTTGTCGATGGATGCGCTCCCACCAGAGCTGCGTTCACTCCCTGATACTCTTTGGGCGACTGGTCCTAATGATGTAGGTCTATTGGAAATTCCACCCTATGTAGTAACTTTGAAAGCAAATGTCAAACTTCCACGAATTCCACAATACAGAATCTCTAGTGAAGGTGAGCGTGCGCTCCTACTGATAGTGCATGATCTGATTGAGAAAGACGTTATAGAAGAAACCAGAGGTAATGTCTGTAATAGTCCTGTACTGCCTATTTTGAAACGAACTGACCCTACAAAACCTCCAGTATATAGGTTTGTAATTGATCTCAGAGAGGTTAATAAAATTGTGATTCCACAGTTTCCTGTGGTACCAGACATTACTGCATTGTTAACGTTGATTCCTGCTACAGCAGCATGGTTTTCGGTTGTCGACTTGAAAAATGCCTTTTTCAGCATTCCGATAGCCGAAGAAAGCAGAGATATCTTCGGTTTCTCTCTAGGAGGACGAAGCTTCAGGTTTAAACGCGCTCCACAAGGCTATTGTGAAAGCCCATCCATTTACAGTCAAGCATTAAAAAGCCAGTTAGATTCCTTCGTACTTCCTCTTGGTTCTGCTTTAATACAATATGTCGATGATCTTCTAGTGGCTGCTGATGACAAGGAAACTTGCAAAACAGCTACGATTTCTTTATTGCATCACTTGTCAGATTTGAATCACAAGGTGTCACCTTCAAAAATGCAATACTGCTGCCAAGAAGTGACCTACCTAGGTCATCTCTTGTCAAAGGAGGGAAGGAAGTTGACCCCAGAGAGAATAAAAGCAATTACACAGATGAATGTTCCTAGCACGCAGAGAGAAGTACGTGCCTTTTTAGGTATTACCTCATATTGTAGGCAATGGATCCCAAATTTTTCTCTTTTAGCAAAACCATTGGTAGCCTTGACTGGGAAAGGTGTTCCGAGTCCGGTACCATGGTCTGCAGAATGTCAGCAGAGTTTTTCTGAGTTACGAAATGCACTGTGTCAGCACCTGTATTGTGTGGTAAATAAATAAATAATACCCTATTTTTGACTAGGCATATATCATAACAGATAGCTCAATAAATAAGAGTCAAGATTCGAGGTAGTAGGAGTTTGCAGGTTTAATACAGCATAAGGACAGGAACAGGACAACCTGCATAGACAGGGGCCCGGCAGCTGCCGGGGCTAGATCTGGGATGAGCGCGCTAACTTTTAATAACAGTACATGAGCATTTATACATAACGCAAACACATAGCATTACATTGCAGTAGGCGTAGCAGTGGGTGGAGCAGAAGGCGTGACACGTAGCAGTCGCGAAAGATAACAGTAAAAGTAGGTGTAACTGGGCGTATACATAGACATGTGGTGTAGACGTAACAGAATATGTCATGAATGGGGCGGAAACATTGGAGGGGGCTACCTAAGGAGCCGGGACCTCTAACCTGGTGGTGCGCGCAAACTGGCAATGACGTGCTACTAGGAGAAGCTGGGGGCTATGAACTCTGTGCTAGGAGCAGAGACTAAAGTCTGGAGGGTCGGAGCGACATGTACCTAAACCCTATCTAGTATCTGATGTTTAGGGAACATGTTGATATAAACTAGAAGTCAGGAGGGGAAAAGCTAACTTGACTTTAAGACTGGACCATGCATTATTCTACATGTAGTGCGTGATGAAGAATATTAAATGACCATTAAATACAGTATTTCTCTAACGTGGAGACGAGAAGGCTAGACAATGACGGAAACTATTGATGCAGTTCAGTAGCTTAGGAATGCAGAGAAGGAGGACTGAACTGATAACTGGACTTTTGGCAGACTCAGAGGCAGAGCCAAGCTGCACCGGGCACTGCGAGGCAGGAAGTAAGTGAAAGGTCGAGGATACAGGTGGGGGCTGGATCGCTCCTCAGCAAGGCTTCAGGAGACAGGAGCTGAATCTGATGTCCGGGCCCTTTTGAGGCCTAGAAACGGGGACTTTATAATGGAATAATGTGCACACTGGGAAACGTGGCAACGTAGCTTTACATAGGCCTGGTATTCGTAGTATTCACGAGGACTGGAAACTGGCATACTAGAGGTGGACACAACTGTAATTGCGCCATTAATCGGACATGGGGAATAACATATGCATATTGGTCATGCACACATAACATATGATGGATGACACGTGGTGACACAGAACATGGCAAAATTTACTTTTCCACATTCCCTCCTTGTCACTACGTTTCCATCAGGAAACATCAATATTCATGATACCATCTATCATTTCATACAGTACCATTTGCTCATCTCGAATTATCTTGGAACGGGACTTAGAACGGGGCTTGGGACTAGGAATACAAGAGGTAGCACAAATGCCGCAAATCGCAGGGCCACATTGTATACAGAGGCAGCAGCTTAATATGATCGCTACTGCAATACCTAGAAAGGACAGGACTTTCCATCCCCATGCGGAAATTATATTCCAGAACCAACCGGACCATGTCCAGGTGCCTGGATTTTGGTGTAACAGATGGGCAATTTTATGAAGTCTGGTTATAGCTGAATAAACAGACGGCGCGTTATTTGGAATGAAAATGCAGCAACTAGATCCGAGGACTCTACAGGCCCCGCCCCTATCGGCCAGTATGACGTCAAGGACGAGACGATTCTGGAGCACGACAATTCTCATAAAGGATTGCTCTTCGGTTAAATTACCTAGAGCGGAGGCAGTCTCATCTACTACTGCTTCAAGGGTTCTTGTTAACCTATGGATTAGCTTACTATTTACAACTGTACCTAAATAAGGGAACACACCTTTATCTATATCAATGAATTGCTCTGCGGCAGTTTCAGTATAATCGACAATCGGGAGGTTTCTCTTGTGTCTAGTATGTACTAGATGTGTGTTTCTATGATAGTCAGGTGGGGCTAGAAAAACAGGTGGCAGTAGGAAGGCAATGTAACAGGTTCCCTCCCAATCGAGGGGCAGATGAACATATGCAGTTTGACCACAAACAAAATAAGAATGACGTGAAGCTTTAAAATTAGATTTCCCACTGTCACTATACTGGATAATAGTAGTACAATCACTATGTCCTACGTGTACAGAACCATGACTACGGACACATAATTCGCCTTTGACTGGTAGTACTGAAATAGCAGGTGAGTCTGGAGTAGTATCAGACTGGACATTCAGGACCATGAAATTCGACGAATAATTACCTAAATTATACACTTCATTTTCTAGATCTAAACCTGTTCTGTGGGGGAAACCTTGCTTGTCTGGGAAACATGTACTGTTAAGAAAAGACATATCTGTCGAGGAGGACGTTAACGTGGACCATGCTCCACACGAACCATTATGTGAGAATGGATAAGGAAAAAGTGGCAGAACTCCCTTCGGGGTCTGAAAAGGGGGGAGTCGACCACACACCCAACAATTAGTGGCATTGCTGGTCTGGTGTGAGTAATGTAACATACGGATAAATGAATTGTTACGCATAGCGAGGCGGTAAGCATATTCGTGAGGAGGCAGATCACTAAACGTGTGCTCTACTGTAACATTAGCAGACTTATTTACATGAGGAACTGAAAAATACAGATAGAACGCATAGCTGGTGCAAGAAATCATAATGCTGATGAATAATATGAAGCTTAGAAAAATGATACATTGAATTGAGCTTTGACTGACTCTCTCACTATGGGGGTCTATTTTATACATGTCAGAAACAGCCTAACCGTTTCACCTAGGGGAGGACTTATACAATCAAACTGACTGACTTACTAGACCGTAGCTTTTGCTTATACTCCTGCTGCGGAGTTTTCTCTAACAGGGAAGGGGTTGTGTCAATGTCTTTTGCGGGACAGTCCTTAGGAACAATATTTCGGCAGTCTTTAAAATCCTGGGAATCCTTGGAAATATTTTTAGAAACGGGTTTCAATCCATTGAAAAGTTTTACATGAGAAAGGTGTATCCACCCCTTCCTGCCTTCCAGCTTGACGGCAGTACGGGTGGTCAGGAGGACCTGACGTGGCTCCTTCCAACGAGGTTCCAGCGGACTTGATCTGTCAAAATTTCGGATCATCACCAGCGAACCTGGAACGATTTCATGCGGTGCCACCTCGGTATTGTCTGGAAATGCGGCGGCAACCTGTGAACGACATGAGTTGAGGGCAGACATCAAGGAAGCTAGGTAATCTGTCAGCATATTACATGAAACATCAGTAATACTTCGGGGTCTAGGAGTACCCCACATGTTAGGGGGGCGGCCGAATACGACCTCATACGGGGACAGACCTGATCTGGAATGTGCGACCATGCGCATATAAAATAAAGCGACTGGCAGGGCTACTAGCCAGTCCACACCTTTTTCTTTACATACTTTGGCGATACGGATTTTCAGAGTTTGATTATGTCTCTCGACTAGACCGGCTGCTTCGGGATGGCGTACACAATGGAACTTCCACTGGTACCCTAACAAAAGGGAAACGTGCTTCATGAGTTCAGATGAGAATGGCTGACCGTTATCAGAATATATGACTCTAGGGAGTCCATAACGAGGGAAGAATTCACGAACCAACTGCTTGGCAGTGGTCGCGGCTGTGTAATCTGGGACTGGATATGCTTCTGTCCATCTGGACAAAGCGCATACAACTACAAGGACATACTTGAAACCTCGACATCGCTCCATCTGAATATAATCCATCTGGAGGACCTCAAAAGGGTGGTCAGGGGGCTGGAAACCACCTTGTTCCACCGGGACACTTTTACCTGGATTAAACTGACAACATATCATACAGGTACGGACTTTCTGCTTGGCTGCAGCTCGTAAATGCTTGTTAAACCAAATGTTCTGGATACTGTCTAACATAGCTTTTTCTCCTAAATGTGCTGGACTATGTGCGGTATTAACAATGACTTGAACCATAGAGTCGGGGAGAAACCATGTGGCTCTACCCTTTGTTAACCATCCTTGATCTGTCTGGACCCCTCCTTGTTCAGACCATTTCTTGATTTCATCGGGAGTAGCATGTAACTGGATATCTATGACATCTTGTGTAGGGTCCTTAACTGTCATGCATGTAGTCAGATCTGGAGTATGTGTCATGTTAACTGGAATGTCTGGAGTCTGTGCTGTAAGCTTGGCTGTGCGATCTGCTAGATCATTACCTTGAGAAATAATGTCAGTAACTTTCGTATGTGCTTTGCACTTCATGATAGCAATAGATGTCGGTAAATGTATGGCATCTAGCAGAGCTTGAATAAGGAGACCATGCTGAATCTTGGTTCCATGAGAAGTCATGAAACCTCTCTCTTGCCAGAGCACTCCGAAGTCGTGTACAACTCCGAATGCATAACGTGAATCTGTGTAAACATTAACTTTCTGGTTCTCGGCGTGTATACAGGCTTGTGTCAGAGCAACTAGCTCTGCTGCTTGAGCGGACAGAGTGTCAATGCGGTGTGTCTTAATAACTTCAGTGTCAGTAGTCACTGCATACGCGGCGACTAGTTCTCCTGTACTAGTTCTCATACATGAACCATCCACATAAAGTGTCAGGTCGGGGTCTAATAACGGAATATCTGTCAGGTCTTGTCTTGGCTTTGTCGTAATGTTAACTATTTCCACACAGTCGTGTGCGGCAAGATTTGAATTAGCTGATGGTAACAGTGTAGCAGGATTCAGGATGTTGCAGCGTCTGATTTCTATATGTGGCTGAAACAGTGTCAATTCATAACCTGTTAAACGTGCAATTGTCAAGTGCTGTGTTTGTGTTCGGTTTAAAAGAACTTCCACGGAGTGTGGGACTTGTACTGTCAGGGAATGTCCTAAAACTATGGAATCACTTTGTCTGATAGCTAGTGCTGTGGCTGCAACTGACTTGAGGCACGCAGGCAACGCCTGGGCGACTGGATCTAATGTGCTCGAAAAATAAGCACAGGGCTTGTATTGTCCTGCTTGATCTTGTGTGAGAACAGATAATGCTGTACCTTCACGTTCTGTAACGAAAAGTGTAAAAGGCTTACTGTAGTTCGGTGTAGCTAGAACTGGAGCTTGGCATAGGGCTTTCTTTAACTCGTTGAAACTAAGTGTATGGTCAGATGTCCAAGGGAGGACAGTCGATGCGGCTGCCTCCTGTGTCGTTAACTGTATCAGTGGCTTGGCTAGAAATGCATACTGTGGAATCCATTGTCTACAATAAGAAGTAAGGCCGATAAAAGCACGTACCTCCTTCTGGGTTCTGGGCTGGGGAAGACTCGCTATTAACTGGATACGGTCTGGTGTCAACTGCCTACCCCTCTTGGACAGCAAGTGTCCTAAGTATACCACTTGCTGGACACAGAATTGAAGCTTCGAAGGGGACACCTTGTGCCCCATCTCGGCTAGGAAATACAGTACTGTAAGTGACGCTCGCTCGCAATCACGTTCAGAACGGGCTGTGATCAGTAGATCATCGACATACTGGAGCAGGGCAGTGTCAGTTGGCATGTGAATATTGTCTAGTTGTCTCTTCAGTGCTTGACTGTAAATACTAGGGCTTTCTGTGAAACCTTGAGGAGCGCGTGTGAACATATAGCTCCTTCCATTTAAACAAAATCCGAAAAGAAACTGGCTGTCTGGATGAATGGGAACACTAAAAAATGCATTCTTGAGATCTATGACAGTGAAGAACATGGCTTCGGAATCAATAGCTGTTAACAGGGAAGAGATATCTGGGACAACTGGGTACTGCGGAATAATACATTTATTAAGCTCTCGTAAGTCAATCACTAGTCGATATACTGGAGGTGCATTTGGATCAGTGCGTTTCATGACTGGAATGATCGGGGAATTACATACATTGGAGTCAGTTTCTACAACTACTCCTTGAGCCATGAGCTCGTCTATAATTTTGGATAAGGCTGCTACAGCCTCAGGTGGCAATCTATACTGTCTGATTCGTGGTAACACTACACCTGGTTTGAGAGTCACACGATGGGGTGTGATTTGCATGTAACCTACATCAGTTGGACCTTGCGCCCATAAAGGCTGTGGAACTTTAGACAGTCTGGAGTCAAAATCTCGTAACACATAGTGACCCTTAAAGTCACGTAGGAACAGACGTATTCCCTCTGGGGAGCAGCAAATAACTGCACCTAATTCTTTCAGTGTCTTAATGCCTAATAGGTTTTCCGGACATGACTTAGTAAGTAACAGATCAGTAGTGCGGGACAATGGACCTACTTCTAGAGTAACTGGCTTTGATATTTCATTAACGATCGGCTTTCCTGAAAATCCAAGGGAAACATTTCTTGAGCCTGAGAGCGGAGCCCCTGGAACTTCGGCATGACTAATTGTGGTCCTACTTGCCCCTGTATCAATCAAAAACTTTCTGTCTTTCCCTAATACTTGACTGTGAACATAGGGACCTTCTTGATCTACAGGTATCTCGATGAGAGGCAAGCCTACCTCCCTCTCTAGGCTGTTTCATGAATATGGCTGGTACTCTGGATACTCAGACTGTGCATACTGGTACATCTGCGATGTGACATGCTGTGTTGCAGCAATAGGCTGCGGTACTGTAACTGTCTGTGGTGCATTCTGTGACTGAGGAGTCTGTGAAACTTGTTCTTGTCTAGGCGGACGTGGTCTTTCTTTAGTCTTACCAGTAGCTATGTTGTGTTTCAGAACTGCACACTCGTTTATAAAATGACCTGGCTGTTTACAATAATTGCAGTTCCCTTTAACGGGAGCTGCAGGATGACTGGCTTGATTCGGACCCCTCTTCTGACTGTCTTGAGGAACAGATTGTGCAACTAGCACTTTCATTTTCGTATCTTTCATACGTTTTCTCTCGTGTTCTTGCTCTTCCCTGATTCTATTCTGGTGATACTGAAGCATCTGGAGCATCTGGGACGGAGTATTTGCTTGCCAGGTGCTTTCGACTTTCAGAACTCGATTTTTAACTTGTGGGCTTGAATTCTCGACTAATTTAGTAACGAAAAGGTGAGGGTATGACTCACTACTTGTCTTGAGACCACTGTTGATACTGAAACATTTTTCAAATCTAGAATAAAAATCACTAATATCTTCGTCTTGCTTCTGTTTACAGGCTGAGATTGCATCCCAGTCTTCTTTTCTCGTTGTCAATAATCTGGGTAAAACTTGTATTAATAATTCTGGTAACTCTTTACATTTATCCCCAAGACCGGTACCTGGTACTCGTGCCTTGTCTTCAGCTTCTAGAACTGCCCAATCGATCTTTTTCTCTCCCACCTCCCATTCTTTTTCCTTTAGCTTTTCATACACCCCTGCGGGCAACAGGACCTTTAACATTTTAATGATATCTGGGTAAGTGTATTCTCCCATACGGAGCATGTCTTTTAATTCTCTATGGAACCCTGCTGGATCTTTGTCATGACAGGGAATTAATTTCTTCATCTCGAGGAGTTCCATCTTTGTTATTGGAGTGTATACAAACACTCGTTGCATTTCGCCACCCGTTCCTCTAACTGGGTGGACTTCTCGTAACGGATTCTGTCTGTCTATGTAGAATGGTTTACTTTCTGGGGGTGAGACATGAACAAAATGCGGGTTCAAGAACGTTCTATATTTGTGACGCTGTTCTAGAATGACACTAATTAAATCGGTACCTAGACCTCTCCATTTGTACTGGAGTAACTCGTTCAGGACATCATGTAACGGGCCTGGATCAGAGTGCTGACCCTCATACAGAGTAATGAGGTGCTGGATCATATACATACCCACCAGTCGTTGTTCGGCTGGGGGCAGTTTCAGGAACATTTGTGCCACTATTTCGTCTGGAAAAGTGGTAGAATCAGTAATCCATCGGACTGCTGATCGGACTAGTTCTTGTTCATGCATAGTACTTAATTCACTGTAACCGATTCGTGATTTCAGAATGTGATCGGTAGCTTGAAATACTTGTTCTAGGGAACCTTGTTCTGGTGCTGGATGATGAAAAATAGACTTGTGTTCTAGGCGTAAATGGCGGTCTGGAAATCTAGATTTTCCTACATACGCTATTCTGGCGGGATTCTCGTCCTCTACCTCTTCAGTATCAGAGATACTTTCTTTCTCGCTTACTTGTATTGCTTTACGCTGTTCGTGTATCTTTATTATCTCTCTACGGATTTTCTTGTACATACTCTCCATAGCACCGACGGTCTTGTGCTTACCCTCGGCTATATTATCACTCCACCTTGTCAGGATTCTCATTTCGGCAGAATCTTTAGACGGGTAATCTTGTTCTCTTATTAGACAATTAATCAGAAACTTTAATATCATGAGCTGGATCTCGGCTTTCCTTTGAGACATGGCTTCGTGAATACTTTCTGGATCATCCCCTGTACGGATGAAACGATATATTCTGTCTAGATCTTCTTTCATATTCGGTAAGGTGACTAGATACTCGGCCACCTTTCTTACACGGAACGAATATAAAACCATATTATCCTCGCCTGGGACTGGATCATAGACACATTCGGCAAGGGATTTTCTTATTTCTGCTACAGTCTGATGTCTAGGCGTACGCTGTGACGCTTGTGCATGTAATTCGGCTAACGTTAAACGCTTGTGTGGCGGCGGGGTTTGAGGAGGACCTCCTCCTGCGGCCCCTAAACTAGAATCATCGACGGACATTCTTCGTGGCGGAGCGGGAAGTTGAAATGCTGGCTGGACCGGGGGTACCGTAGCAGGTACTCCGGTGTCTGGAAGAGCGGGAAGTGCCTGATTTACAGGGACTGGCGGAGCGCGAACAGGATTTGCATATTCTGGGACTGTGTCGTCCAAATAGGACGAAATAAAAATATCAGCTGCGGTCTGTTTGTGACGTAGCTTGGTCGGAACTAATGGTGGCGGGAAATTACTGGATGCCTCTGGGGTCGCTTTTGGCAAACCCTCGGCAAGAAGAGGATACATACCCTTAATAAGGGCATGCCTCTGTCTGTCTGACTGTTCGGCTTTGACTTGTTCACCTATCTCGATTAATTCTCTTTCTTGGGCTCGTTCTTGGAATTCTCTACTTAACTCTGACTTTCTGACTTCCTTTTCGGTTCTTCTATGCGCTTCTTTACGCCATAACTCGATGGCATCTTTCTGTGACTGTCTGGCTTTCTTTTTCCATAATGCTTCTTCTACTCGCATGATACATTCGGCATCCCATGTACCCGATACAGGCCATCTATACTTTTCTTCTAACTGTTTGGTATACTCTACCCATAAATCTAGATACAATATGGCACTTATGCCATGTTTCTGATACATAAAATGACCTGGACTGTCCCTCGGCGGAACAGGAACTGCTTCTTCTAATAAACCCTTTCTAGTTTTTAACTGACGTAACTTGGAAAAGAGCGGCATTGTAAACTTGAATCGGAACACAATACAATACACAAAGAACAATAACAATTGGGAAAACAATTCAGGCATACCACGACATTGAAAATACATTAAACAATATCATAACATAACAGTTCGAACAGAATATTACCTGGAATACTGAGAACAGAAATACAAGAATTTTCTCGAGAACGGAACAGACTAGAGTTACTGGATGCACTGCTGTAACAGTACGGAACATACCGGTCCCATAAAGGGACGCATCAAGACCCGTATCCACCTAGGTGAACACTTCGTTTGTGAGTCTGGGTACCACCAACCCACGGACCAGGAGTCAATTTAGATTGGTCCTGTCTAGATACTACCCCAGCAATGGTACTCACCGGGCAGCACGGAACGGAAGGCCTCGGACTGGACTGGACTGATGACGACGAACTTCGGACTTCGGACTTCAGTTACGGGTGGGCCTCCGGATACCTCGGACCTTGGACTCTCGGCTTGGGCTCTGGTCGGGACTCGCCGCGTTCCTCCACCGTCTCATTTGGATGCTGGACCGCCTCCTCCGTCTCCTCCGTGGGCCTGAGGGATACTTGAAGCAGAAATATCTGCACGTGGCCGGTATGGTTCCGTCACGGCTGCAGAGGGTCAGGGGGTCGGCGTGGCTTCACCGACGCGTGGGGAAAGGGCAAGTCCCTATTCGGGCGCCATTATGTGGTAAATAAATAAATAATACCCTATTTTTGACTAGGCATATATCATAACAGATAGCTCAATAAATAAGAGTCAAGATTCGAGGTAGTAGGAGTTTGCAGGTTTAATACAGCATAAGGACAGGAACAGGACAACCTGCATAGACAGGGGCCCGGCAGCTGCCGGGGCTAGATCTGGGATGAGCGCGCTAACTTTTAATAACAGTACATGAGCATTTATACATAACGCAAACACATAGCATTACATTGCAGTAGGCGTAGCAGTGGGTGGAGCAGAAGGCGTGACACGTAGCAGTCGCGAAAGATAACAGTAAAAGTAGGTGTAACTGGGCGTATACATAGACATGTGGTGTAGACGTAACAGAATATGTCATGAATGGGGCGGAAACATTGGAGGGGGCTACCTAAGCAGCCGGGACCTCTAACCTGGTGGTGCGCGCAAACTGGCAATGACGTGCTACTAGGAGAAGCTGGGGGCTATGAACTCTGTGCTAGGAGCAGAGACTAAAGTCTGGAGGGTCGGAGCGACATGTACCTAAACCCTATCTAGTATCTGATGTTTAGGGAACATGTTGATATAAACTAGAAGTCAGGAGGGGAAAAGCTAACTTGACTTTAAGACTGGACCATGCATTATTCTACATGTAGTGCATGATGAAGAATATTAAATGACCATTAAATACAGTATTTCTCTAACGTGGAGACGAGAAGGCTAGACAATGACGGAAACTATTGATGCAGTTCAGTAGCTTAGGAATGCAGAGAAGGAGGACTGAACTGATAACTGGACTTTTGGCAGACTCAGAGGCAGAGCCAAGCTGCACCGGGCACTGCGAGGCAGGAAGTAAGTGAAAGGTCGAGGACACAGGTGGGGGCTGGATCGCTCCTCAGCAAGGCTTCAGGAGACAGGAGCTGAATCTGATGTCCGGGCCCTTTTGAGGCCTAGAAACGGGGACTTTATAATGGAATAATGTGCACACTGGGAAACGTGGCAACGTAGCTTTACATAGGCCTGGTATTCGTAGTATTCACGAGGACTGGAAACTGGCATACTAGAGGTGGACACAACTGTAATTGTGCCATTAATCGGACATGGGGAATAACATATGCATATTGGTCATGCACACATAACATATGATGGATGACACGTGGTGACACAGAACATGGCAAAATTTACTTTTCCACAATTGGGTACACCCGACTACAGTAAGCCATTCACGCTCTATGTCCACGAGAGAGAAGGTTGTGCATTGAGTGTTTTGACGCAGAAATTTGGTGATAAACAACGCCCTTGTGCGTATTTTTCATCAACATTAGATCCAGTAGCTAGAGCGTTGCCTAGTTGCTTGAGAGCTACAGCCGCAGCTGCAGCTTCCATTCGACAATCTGCTGGTTTAGTAATGAACAATATGCTAGTGGTTATGGTTCCTCATGCGGTGGATACACTCATGAACCGAACCAAGACGCAACACCTTACCAGTGCTAGATTATCAGGTTATGAACTGACACTGTTAGCTAGTCATATTCAGATCAAAAGATGCAATGTATTGAATCCAGCAACATTGTTGCCGACTAGCCAAGAGTCGAGTGATTCCGAACCACACGACTGTTGTTTCAAAACTGAAGAAGAAACCAAAGGACGTATTGATCTAAAAAACACTCCGTTATCAGATCCAGATGGCACGCTGTATGTTGATGGGTCTTGCTTCAAATTGGAGAATGGTGATGTGACTGCTGCTTATGCAGTAACGACCTTGAGTACGATTGTGGAGACTGCAAGAGTGAGTCAGAATTCTGCCCAGGCTGCAGAATTGATTGCGCTAACAAGAGCGTGCGTTTTAGCTAAGGGAAAGAGAGTGAATGTGTTCACAGATAGTCAGTACGCGTTCGGCGTGGCCCATAGTTTTGGCCGTTTGTGGAAAGAGAGAGGTTTCATTACGTCCCATGGGACTAAGATTCAACATGGCCAGCTAGTTAATGACTTGTTGGAATCTCTAACCTTGCCGACTGAAGTTGCAATTGTGAAATGCAGTGCTCATAAAGCAATCACGGATGATGTTGGTCGTGGGAATGCTTTTGCTGATGACACTGCAAAACAGACAGCTAGAAATATGATGAGTAGAATGTATGTTGCAACGTCTGCAAGATGGATTTCTGAGTCTGGAATGTGTGAGGACACAGTGGAAAGCGTGAAGGAAATTCAGAAAGAGGCGACTGAGGAGGAAAAGCTTGCATGGAGAGAGAGCACGGGTAAATTGGACTCGAGTGGGTGTTGGATTGACTTGTCGGAACAACAGTGTTGGATGTTGCCTGATGCGTATGTGCTTGCAGTAGTGACGATGGCACATGGAACAGCGCACATCAGTTCAAAAGGGATTTGTAAGATGTTGGCTCCGGTCTGGAAGAATGATGGGATTAGTAAGTGTGCAGAGAGAGTGGTGAGAAATTGTATGGTATGCTTGATGCATAATCCTGGCAAGGGAATCCCCACACCTGCAGGTCACTTCGCTCCTCCTTCCTGCCCCTTTGAAGTGATCCAGCTAGACTTCATTCACATGGATCGTTGTAATAACCTGAAATACGTCCTAGTGGTAGTTTGTGCTTTCTCCAGATGGATCGAAGCATACCCGCTAAAGGACAATACTGCCTTATCCACTGCCAAAATTCTTCTTAAAGAATACTTCCCCAGATACGGAATGCCACGGATTGTATGGTCAGATAACGGAAGTGAGTTCGTAGGGAAAGTTATGCAGAGTGTGTGTGCCGGCCTAGGGATTAGACAGAAGTTTCATAGTGCGAATCATCCCCAGTCCGCGGGTTTAGTCGAGGGTTACAATGGCACCCTTAAACTGAAACTTGCTAAGATACAAGCATCCACGGGTTTGTCCTGGCCAGACGCATTGCCGTTGGCTTTGCTATCAACAAGAGCAACCGTACATTCTAGAGTAGGGCTCAGTCCTTATGAAATAGTTTTTGGTCGTCCTGCAAATGTTTGGGGGGTACCTAGACCAAAAGAATTCAAGCAGCTGGAATACCCAATGTTAATTGATTACCTTTTCGACTTGACTGCTAAATTGAGTCTTATTCACCAACAGGTTTTCGATGCATTGCCAAAGCCACCGGAGAGTCCAGGCCATCAGCTGAAACCGGGTGATCAGGTGGTCATCAAAAATTTTGCAAGAACGAAAAATCTTCAGCCCAGATTCATTGGCCCTTTCCAAGTCCTACTAGCAACGAGAACTGCTATTCGTGTGGCCGGAAGGAAAAACTGGATCCATACGACACATGCCAAACGTGTGCCTCTGCCACTTCCTTACGACAACTGGGTAAAGAAAGGAATCGGTGCCTCTGAAACGGAACAAGTCCCCAGGTTCATACCTTTCAGCGATGCAGAACTGATCACGGATTCACCAAATTCTGACTCTCCTCCTGAAACTGCTCTTTTGAACGCTGAACATTTGCCATCTGCGAACGTGAACATTGCAACGTCAGCTGAAAATACATTGTTTCCAGATCAGACAGCTCCTGCAAAACTGAGATACAACTTACGTTCTCGCAATATGGACAAATAAAGCAGGAAACTGCCTATTTTCAGATTTGAATTTTCTATACATTGCCTCCAGCCAGGAAGTTTGCTAAATACTTTGTATTGTTTCTTTTTGTTTTAAAATTGCCTTGCCGTCTGGGTAGCCGTAGGGTCGTGGCTGTGTGCCTAGTTGAATCTGCGGGGGTCAGACGTAAGGTCGATCTTTCTGTTAGTTCTGGGAACTCCCAGGGCTGATAGAGGCATTTTCATCTACGTACACATCATCAGTGGTCGCGAACGGTCGTAGAAGATGGAGCTTCCTGAGCTGCAACAAGAAAATGTAATTTATGTTCGCAGAAATAGACTGTACAGAATACTTCACAGCAAATGCTTTCTAATGCAATGTGCAGTTACATTTTTAATTGTTTTGATAACGTTGGTGGGTGGAATCATCTTTGGTGTACATTTGATTTTTATGCCAGTAACTACAGTACCTCCCCTTGATCCTACTACTTCTACGGTTTCTTCTATGCATTCTTTTCACTCATTTCCTGAACACGAACAAGCTCGACGCTCAGAATTTATTAACAATACATTTGTACAGCTCTTGCATCAACACCAACTGGTAGTTAATACTACAGACTGCTGGGTGTGTGGCTTGATACCTCACACTATGGATAAAGGCATTCCCTATCTAGTCTTGCCTTTTAGCTACAATGGATCATTTCAGGCCTTTCAGACCATTTTTTCATATGCCCTTGAGACCTATCCTCCGCGTCCACCACGGTCCACTAAATACAACTCAGCCAACAAAGCTTTAGTCCAGGGAATTATTGATATGATTAAAGACGTCAATAATACTCCATCTTACCCTAGAGATGAATTACGGGTGTATTTGAGTTGGAACTCTACAGAGTATAGCCTTAGTTTGGGAGAAAGCAAGCGTAAAAGCTCCACTTCAGTTTGGGTCGTGCCTCACCGAGGTCAAGTCTGTTTGCAAGGAAATGGGAGAAATCCGAGAGCTCAGCTAGGGAGGAGTGAGTGCGTTGAGACTTACGTATTTCCGTCTAACTCCTCCCCTGCCTTTCTGACTGCTAGGGGTACCTACTTCATCTGTCAGGACAGAGCATATACATGGCTGCCTGCTGACTTTTCAGGTTCATGTTATATTGCTCGATTGTTACCCCCGACATACACTGCTTCTTCAGATTATCACAAGACCAGAGTAGCAAGAGGTGTCTTCAGCAAGGAAGATACCGCTGGTCAAGAAGCTGGAGACTTTTTCAAAGGTTTCCTTCCGTTTTGGGGGCCTATGGCCAATAGTAGAAATCTACGTCAACTAACACGGGTAGTTGAATCTACTATTACAGAAACTGCTGGTGCCCTTAGTAACTTAACAGCTGAGCTTCAGGCGGATCGTCTCATGACGTTGCAGAACCGTATGGTTCTAGACGTAATACTTGCAGATCGAGGTGGGGTATGCAGAATGATCCAATCGAGCTGCTGTGTCTTTATTCCAAATAATGCTCCAACAGTCTATGAAGCAATCTCTAAGCTACACAAGATTTCCGACTCTATACACGTAGATAAGGGAAACTGGTCCTTCATGGAGTGGTTTTGGACTCTGGTATCAGCGTGGGGATGGAAGGTTCTGATGGTCATTGGTGTCATCCTAGTATTTCTGTTCTCGTGCTGTCTTATTATCCAATGTGGTCCCGCTCTGTGTAGTCTCTGTGCTGCAACCTGTTTCAGAAAACCACCTGCATTAGAAGAAAAGGCACGAGACAGGATGATGATACAACAACATGTCACTGACCTAATGAGCATAGAATTAGACTCTGACTCTGATATAGACTGAGTAATTGCCTATGTAAGGGCAAAAGGAGGGTCTGAGGTTCCGTGACGATTTTACTCGTGTTTGTAACATTGTCGTAAATACATAATTTTGGTATCAGTGGACCGCAAATGATCCATTTAGTATATCCTGGTGTTTTCGCTATGCTACGAGCAAGAGCACTCCAGTTACAAACACATTTCTGTTCTACCCATGGTATCCATCTTAGAACACGGAAGCCATTTTGTATTCCTTGCCCTCACATAGTCAATGGACACACAATGACCTCTTTTCATTTAAGGACACGTAGGCTTTAGCCGGCGATTCACCTTGCGAGTGACACGTGCACCTTAGGCCAGCAACGCTGTGGCAGCATGACTCGGCAAGAGCTGCCTCCCCAGCCTGAGGCCAGTCCTGCTATACTGGTTCTTGTGTTCGTTGGCCTGATCATGATTAGGCGGCCGAAGCTGGTAACCGTGCCCATTTACGACCCACAAACATCTCTTATCCTGTCTTTCTATCTTCCACACCTGGCTCTGCTCTTTTCCTTCTGGGCCTTTATTAGGGGGAGGTAACGAAATTTACGATGAGGCGGTCCGGGTCTTGAATGAAGAATTGACATAGGATTATGATGGACTAGTGGGAACCCCTCATTCGTAATGTTTTGACATCAGATACTGTTGACGATTCCTGTGCAACGCCAAATATTTATTGTTTAAGACACGAATGTTTAGAACTGTGGTAACATGTAAAGAATTTGCCCCGAGCAGAATATTTAGTATATAAGGAACAACCCTCTTTGTACAAATTGAACAGGCTCCTAGACACTGCCCGTGTGCAGTTTCTGTGACTTCTGTGTCCCTGCAGTAATAAACCTTTGGTCTTTGACGCCACCATCGAGAAGCCCGTGTTTCTGTTTGTTTGTGCACCGAGACAGGTTGAACTCCGGGGTCTTCGGGTGTTGTCCCTGACACCTCTGGACGGAACCAAAAAGTCCAGAACTCCACTAGGATCTCCCACAGCCTGTAACTAGGAGCAGAGTTACAAACAACTGGAATGACACCATGCTGTTGTGATTATGTTTGTGATTAAAACCAACTACACCTGCAAAACACAGTGTTAAGTGTTCACTCGTGAGTGTTTCTATTTGTTCACCTAAATATCACTTGAGGCACAATTCGTTTTGTGAATCAGGCCTTTGATGCCACAGATTCAACATTTTGATTTTCTTAGATATGCAGAAGAGCAAAAAAAGAAAAGAAAACCATCAAAAAATTAAGAAGTAGGAACAATAGGATGGAAGAAGCCAGGTGACCCCTCTAGCTCGCCCTGCAGTGGTCCCCAACTCTCATGTTGGCCTGCTTCCCTATCTGCTGCTGAACCCTAGGCCGAGGTCCAGGGAGGGGCCCTAGGCTGAGGTCCAGGGAGGGGCCCTGCTTCCCTATCTGCTGCTGGGCCCTAGGCTGAGGTCCAGGGAGGGGCCCTGCTTCCCTATCTCCTGCTGAACCCTAGGGTGAGGTCCAGGGAGGGGCCCTGCTTCCCTATCTCCTGCTGAACCCTAGGGTGAGGTCCAGGGAGGGGCCCTGCTTCCCTATCTCCTGCTGAACCCTAGGGTGAGGTCCAGGGAGGGGCCCTGCTTCCCTATCTGTTGCTGAACCCTAGGTTGAGGTCCAGGGAGGGGCCCTGCTTCTCCATCTCCTGCTGAACCCTAGGCTGAGGTCCAGGGAGGGGCCCTGCTTCTCTATCTGCTGCTGAACCCTAGGCTGAGGTCCAGGGAGGGGCCCTGCTTCTGTATATGCTGCTGCACCCTAGGCTGAGGTCCAGGGAGGGGCCCTGCTTCCCTAGCAGCTGCTGAACCCTAGGGGGCCCTGCTTCCCTATCTGCTGCTGAACCCTAGGCTGAGGTTCAGGGAGGGGCCCTGCTTCCCAATCTGCTGCTGAACCCTAGCCTGAGGTGCAGGAAGTGGCCCTGCTTCCCTATCTGCTGCTTAACCCTAGGCTGAGGTTCAGGGAGGGGCCCTGCTTCTGTATCTGCTGCTGAACCCTAGGCTGAAGTCCAGGGAGGGGCCCTGCTTCCCTATCTGCTGCTGAACCCTAGGCTGAGGTGCAGGGAGGGGCCCTGCTTCCCTATCTGCTGATGAACCCTAGGATGAGGTCCAGGGAGGGGCCCTGCTTCCCTATCTGCTGCTGAACCCTAGGCTGAGGTCCAGGGAGGGGCCCTGCTTCTCTATCTGCTGCTGAACCCTAGGCTGAAGTCCAGGGAGGGGCCCTGCTTCCCTATCTGCTGCTGAACCCTAGGATGAGGTCCAGGGAGGGGCCCTGCTTCCCTATCTGCTGCTGAACCCTAGGCTGAGGTCCAGGGAGGGGCCCTGCTTCCCCATCTGCTGCTGAACCCTAGGCTGAGGTCCAGGGAGGGGCCCTGCTTCTGTATCTGCTGCTGGACCCTAGGCTGAGGTCCAGGGAGGGGCCCTGCTTCCCTATCTGCTGCTGGGCCCTAGGCTGAGGTCCAGGGAGGGGCCCTGCTTCCCCATCTGCTGCTGAACCCTAGGCTGAGGTCCAGGGAGGGGCCCTGCTTCTGTATCTGCTGCTGGACCCTAGGCTGAGGTCCAGTGAGGGGCCCTGCTTCTCTGTCTGCTGCTGGGCCCTAGGCTGAGGTCCAGGGAGGGGCCCTGCTTCTGTATCTGCTGCTGAACCCTAGGCTGAGGTCCAGGGAGGGGGCCCTGCTTCTGTATCTCCTGCTGAACCCTAGGCTGATGTCCAGGGAGGGGACCCTGCTTCTGTATCTCCTGCTGAACCCTAGGCTGAGGTCCAGGGAGGGGCCCTGCTTCCCCATGTGCTGCTGAACCCTAGGCTGAGGTCCAGGGAGGGGCCCTGCTTCCCCATCTGCAGCTGAACCCTAGGCTGAGGTCCAGGGAGGGGCCCTGCATCTCTGTCTGCTGCTGAACCCTATGCTGAGGTCCAGGGAGGGGCCCTGCTTCCCTATCTGCTGCTGAACCCTAGGCTGAGGTCCAGGGAGGGGCCCTGCTTCTCTATCTGCTGCTGAACCCTAGGCTGAGGTCCAGGGAGGGGCCCTGCTTCCCTATCTGCTGCTGAACCCTAGGATGAGGTCCAGGGAGGGGCCCTGCTTCCCTATCTGCTGCTGAACCCTAGGCTGAGGTCCAGGGAGGGGCCCTGCTTCTCTATCTGCTGCTGAACCCTAGGCTGAGGTCCAGGGAGGGACCCTGCTTCCCTATCTGCTGCTGAACCCTAGGATGATGTCCAGGGAGGGGCAATGCTTCCCTATCTGCTGCTGAACCCTAGGCTGAGGTCCAGGGAGGGGCCCTGCTTCCCTATCTGCTGCTGAACCCTAGGATGAGGTCCAGGGAGGGGCCCTGCTTCCCTATCTGCTGCTGAACCCTAGGCTGAGGTCCAGGGAGGGGCCCTGCTTCTCTATCTGCTGCTGAACCCTAGGCTGAGGTCCAGGGAGGGGCCCTGCTTCCCTATCTGCTGCTGAACCCTAGGATGAGGTCCAGGGAGGGGCCCTGCTTCCCTATCTGCTGCTGAACCCTAGGCTGAGGTCCAGGGAGGGGCCCTGCTTCCCCATCTGCTGCTGAACCCTAGGCTGAGGTCCAGGGAGGGGCCCTGCTTCTGTATCTGCTGCTGGACCCTAGGCTGAGGTCCAGGGAGTGGCCCTGCTTCCCTATGTGCTGCTGGACCCTAGGCTGAGGTCCAGGGAGGGGCCCTGCTTCCCCATCTGCTGCTGAACCCTAGGCTGAGGTCCAGGGAGGGGCCCTGCTTCTGTATCTGGTGCTGGACCCTAGGCTAAGGTCCAGTGAGGGGCCCTGCTTCTCTGTCTGCTGCTGGGCCCTAGGCTGAGGTCCAGGGAGGGGCCCTGCTTCTGTATCTGCTGCTGAACCCTAGGCTGAGGTCCAGGGAGGGGGCCCTGCTTCTGTATCTCCTGCTGAACCCTAGGCTGATGTCCAGGGAGGGGACCCTGCTTCTGTATCTCCTGCTGAACCCTAGGCTGAGGTCCAGGGAGTGGCCCTGCTTCCCCATCTGCTGCTGAACCCTAGGCTGAGGTCCAGGGAGGGGCCCTGCTTCCCCATCTGCTGCTGAACCCTAGGCTGAGGTCCAGGGAGGGGCCCTGCTTCTCTGTCTGCTGCTGAACCCTATGCTGAGGTCCAGGGAGGGGCCCTGCTTCCCTATCTGCTGCTGAACCCTAGGCTGAGGTCCAGGGAGGGGCCCTGCTTCTCTATCTGCTGCTGAACCCTAGGCTGAGGTCCAGGGAGGGGCCCTTCTTCCCTATCTGCTGCTGAACCCTAGGATGAGGTCCAGGGAGGGGCCCTGCTTCCCTATCTACTGCTGAACCCTAGGCTGAGGTCCAGGGAGGGGCCCTGCTTCCCCATCTGCTGCTGAACCCTATGCTGAGGTCCAGGGAGGGGCCCTGCTTCCCTATCTGCTGCTGAACCCTAGGCTGAGGTCCAGGGAGGGGCCCTGCTTCTCTATCTGCTGCTGAACCCTAGGCTGAGGTCCAGGGAGGGGCCCTTCTTCCCTATCTGCTGCTGAACCCTAGGATGAGGTCCAGGGAGGGGCCCTGCTTCCCTATCTACTGCTGAACCCTAGGCTGAGGTCCAGGGAGGGGCCCTGCTTCCCCATCTGCTGCTGAACCCTAGGCTGAGGTCCAGGGAGGGGCCCTGCTTCTGTATCTCCTGCTGAACCCCAGGCTGAGGTCCAGGGAGGGGCCCTGCTTCCCCATCTGCTGCTGAACCCTAGGCTGAGGTCCAGGGAGGGGCCCTGAATCTGTATCTGCTGCTGGACCCTAGGCTGAGGTCCAGGGAGGGGCCCTGCTTCCCTATCTGCTGACGGGCCCTAGGCTGAGGTCCAGGGAGGGGCCCTGCTTCCCCATCTGCTGCTGAACCCTAGGCTGAGGTCCAGGGAGGGGCCCTGCTTCTGTATATGCTGCTGGACCCTAGGCTGAGGTCCAGTGAGGTGCCCTGCTTCTCTGTCTGCTGTCTGCTGGGCCCTAGGCTGAGGTCCAGGGAGGGGCCCTGCTTCTGTATCTGCTGCTGAACCCTAGGCTGAGGTCCAGGGAGGGGGCCCTGCTTCTGTATCTCCTGCTGAACCCTAGGCTGAGGTCCAGGGAGGGGCCCTGCTTCCCCATCTGCTGCTGAACCCTAGGCTGATGTCCAGGGAGGGGCCCTGCTTCTGTATCTCCTGCTGAACCCTAGGATGAGGTCCAGGGAGGGGCCCTGCTTCCCTATCTGCTGCTGAACCCTAGGCTGAGGTCCAGGGAGGGGCCCTGCTTCCCCATCTGCTGCTGAACCCTAGGCTGAGGTCCAGGGAGGGGCCCTGCTTCTGTATCTGCTGCTGGACCCTAGGCTGAGGTCCAGGGAGTGGCCCTGCTTCCCTATGTGCTGCTGGACCCTAGGCTGAGGTCCAGGGAGGGGCCCTGCTTCCCCATCTGCTGCTGAACCCTAGGCTGAGGTCCAGGGAGGGGCCCTGCTTCTGTATCTGGTGCTGGACCCTAGGCTAAGGTCCAGTGAGGGGCCCTGCTTCTCTGTCTGCTGCTGGGCCCTAGGCTGAGGTCCAGGGAGGGGCCCTGCTTCTGTATCTGCTGCTGAACCCTAGGCTGAGGTCCAGGGAGGGGGCCCTGCTTCTGTATCTCCTGCTGAACCCTAGGCTGATGTCCAGGGAGGGGACCCTGCTTCTGTATCTCCTGCTGAACCCTAGGCTGAGGTCCAGGGAGTGGCCCTGCTTCCCCATCTGCTGCTGAACCCTAGGCTGAGGTCCAGGGAGGGGCCCTGCTTCCCCATCTGCTGCTGAACCCTAGGCTGAGGTCCAGGGAGGGGCCCTGCTTCTCTGTCTGCTGCTGAACCCTATGCTGAGGTCCAGGGAGGGGCCCTGCTTCCCTATCTGCTGCTGAACCCTAGGCTGAGGTCCAGGGAGGGGCCCTGCTTCTCTATCTGCTGCTGAACCCTAGGCTGAGGTCCAGGGAGGGGCCCTTCTTCCCTATCTGCTGCTGAACCCTAGGATGAGGTCCAGGGAGGGGCCCTGCTTCCCTATCTACTGCTGAACCCTAGGCTGAGGTCCAGGGAGGGGCCCTGCTTCCCCATCTGCTGCTGAACCCTATGCTGAGGTCCAGGGAGGGGCCCTGCTTCCCTATCTGCTGCTGAACCCTAGGCTGAGGTCCAGGGAGGGGCCCTGCTTCTCTATCTGCTGCTGAACCCTAGGCTGAGGTCCAGGGAGGGGCCCTTCTTCCCTATCTGCTGCTGAACCCTAGGATGAGGTCCAGGGAGGGGCCCTGCTTCCCTATCTACTGCTGAACCCTAGGCTGAGGTCCAGGGAGGGGCCCTGCTTCCCCATCTGCTGCTGAACCCTAGGCTGAGGTCCAGGGAGGGGCCCTGCTTCTGTATCTCCTGCTGAACCCCAGGCTGAGGTCCAGGGAGGGGCCCTGCTTCCCCATCTGCTGCTGAACCCTAGGCTGAGGTCCAGGGAGGGGCCCTGAATCTGTATCTGCTGCTGGACCCTAGGCTGAGGTCCAGGGAGGGGCCCTGCTTCCCTATCTGCTGACGGGCCCTAGGCTGAGGTCCAGGGAGGGGCCCTGCTTCCCCATCTGCTGCTGAACCCTAGGCTGAGGTCCAGGGAGGGGCCCTGCTTCTGTATATGCTGCTGGACCCTAAGCTGAGGTCCAGTGAGGGGCCCTGCTTCTCTGTCTGCTGTCTGCTGGGCCCTAGGCTGAGGTCCAGGGAGGGGCCCTGCTTCTGTATCTGCTGCTGAACCCTAGGCTGAGGTCCAGGGAGGGGGCCCTGCTTCTGTATCTCCTGCTGAACCCTAGGCTGAGGTCCAGGGAGGGGCCCTGCTTCCCCATCTGCTGCTGAACCCTAGGCTGATGTCCAGGGAGGGGCCCTGCTTCTGTATCTCCTGCTGAACCCTAGGCGGAGGTCCAGGGAGGGGCCCTGCTTCCCCATCTGCTGCTGAACCCTAGGCTGATGTCCAGGGAGGGGCCCTGCTTCTGTATCTCCTGCTGAACCCTAGGCTGAGGTCCAGGGAGGGGCCCTGCTTCCCCATCTGCTGCTGAACCCTAGGCTGAGGTCCAGGGAGGGGCCCTGCTTCCCTATCTCCTGATGAACCCTAGGCTGAGGTCCAGGGAGGGGCCCTGCTTCCCTATCTCCTGATGAACCCTAGGCTGAGGTCCAGGGAGGGGCCCTGCTTCTCTATCTGCTGCTGAACCCTAGGCTGAGGTCCAGGGAGGGGCCCTGCTTCCCCATCTGCTGCTGAACCCTAGGCTGAGGTCCAGGGAGGGGCCCTGCTTCTCTATCTGCTGCTGAACCCTAGGCTGAAGTCCAGGGAGGGGCCCTGCTTCCCTATCTGCTGCTGAACCCTAGGATGAGGTCCAGGGAGGGGCCCTGCTTCCCTATCTGCTGCTGAACCCTAGGCTGAGGTCCAGGGAGGGGCCCTGCTTCCCCATCTGCTGCTGAACCCTAGGCTGAGGTCCAGGGAGGGGCCCTGCTTCTGTATCTGCTGCTGGACCCTAGGCTGAGGTCCAGGGAGGGGCCCTGCTTCCCTATCTGCTGCTGGGCCCTAGGCTGAGGTCCAGGGAGGGGCCCTGCTTCCCCATCTGCTGCTGAACCTTAGGCTGAGGTCCAGGGAGGGGCCCTGCTTCTGTATCTGCTGCTGGACCCTAGGCTGAGGTCCAGTGAGGGGCCCTGCTTCTCTGTCTGCTGCTGGGCCCTAGGCTGAGGTCCAGGGAGGGGCCCTGCTTCTGTATTTGCTGCTGAACCCTAGGCTGAGGTCCAGGGAGGGGGCCCTGCTTCTGTATCTCCTGCTGAACCCTAGGCTGATGTCCAGGGAGGGGACCCTGCTTCTGTATCTCCTGCTGAACCCTAGGCTGAGGTCCAGGGAGGGGCCCTGCTTCCCCATCTGCTGCTGAACCCTAGGCTGAGGTCCAGGGAGGGGCCCTGCTTCCCCATCTGCTGCTGAACCCTAGGCTGAGGTCCAGGGAGGGGCCCTGCATCTCTGTCTGCTGCTGAACCCTATGCTGAGGTCCAGGGAGGGGCCCTGCTTCCCTATCTGCTGCTGAACCCTAGGCTGAGGTCCAGGGAGGGGCCCTGCTTCTCTATCTGCTGCTGAACCCTAGGCTGAGGTCCAGGGAGGGGCCCTGCTTCCCTATCTGCTGCTGAACCCTAGGATAAGGTCCAGGGAGGGGCCCTGCTTCCCTATATGCTGCTGAACCCTAGGCTGAGGTCCAGGGAGGGGCCCTGCTTCTCTATCTGCTGCTGAACCCTAGGCTGAGGTCCAGGGAGGGGCCCTGCTTCCCTATCTGCTGCTGAACCCTAGGATGAGGTCCAGGGAGGGGCCCTGCTTCCCTATCTGCTGCTGAACCCTAGGCTGAGGTCCAGGGAGGGGCCCTGCTTCCCTATCTGCTGCTGAACCCTAGGATGAGGTCCAGGGAGGGGCCCTGCTTCCCTATCTGCTGCTGAACCCTAGGCTGAGGTCCAGGGAGGGGCCCTGCTTCTCTATCTGCTGCTGAACCCTAGGCTGAGGTCCAGGGAGGGGCCCTGCTTCCCTATCTGCTGCTGAACCCTAGGATGAGGTCCAGGGAGGGGCCCTGCTTCCCTATCTGCTGCTGAACCCTAGGCTGAGGTCCAGGGAGGGGCCCTGCTTCCCCATCTGCTGCTGAACCCTAGGCTGAGGTCCAGGGAGGGGCCCTGCTTCTCTGTCTCCTGCTGAACCCTATGCTGAGGTCCAGGGAGGGGCCCTGCTTCCCTATCTGCTGCTGAACCCTAGGCTGAGGTCCAGGGAGGGGCCCTGCTTCTCTATCTGCTGCTGAACCCTAGGATGAGGTCCAGGGAGGGGCCCTTCTTCCCTATCTGCTGCTGAACCCTAGGATGAGGTCCAGGGAGGGGCCCTGCTTCCCTATCTGCTGCTGAACCCTAGGCTGAGGTCCAGGGAGGGGCCCTGCTTCCCCATCTGCTGCTGAACCCTAGGCTGAGGTCCAGGGAGGGGCCCTGCTTCTGTATCTCCTGCTGAACCCTAGGCTGAGGTCCAGGGAGGGGCCCTGCTTCCCCGTCTGCTGCTGAACCCTAGGCTGAGGTCCAGGGAGGGGCCCTGCTTCTGTATCTGCTGCTGGACCCTAGGCTGAGGTCCAGGGAGGGGCCCTGCTTCCCTATCTGCTGCTGGGCCCTAGGCTGAGGTCCAGGGAGGGGCCCTGCTTCCCCATCTGCTGCTGAACCCTAGGCTGAGGTCCAGGGAGGGGCCCTGCTTCTGTATATGCTGCTGGACCCTAGGCTGAGGTCCAGTGAGGGGCCCTGCTTCTCTGTCTGCTGCTGGGCCCTAGGCTGAGGTCCAGGGAGGGGCCCTGCTTCTGTATCTGCTGCTGAACCCTAGGCTGAGGTCCAGGGAGGGGGCCCTGCTTCTGTATCTCCTGCTGAACCCTAGGCTGAGGTCCAGGGAGGGGCCCTGCTTCCCCATCTGCTGCTGAACCCTAGGCTGAGGTCCAGGGAGGGGCCCTGCTTCTCTATCTGCTGCTGAACCCTAGGCTGAGGTCCAGGGAGGGGCCCTGCTTCTCTATCTGCTGCTGAACCCTAGGCTGATGTCCAGGGAGGGGCCCTGCTTCTGTATCTCCTGCTGAACCCTAGGCTGAGGTCCAGGGAGGGGCCCTGCTTCCCCATCTGCTGCTGAACCCTAGGCTGAGGTCCAGGGAGGGGCCCTGCTTCCCTATCTCCTGATGAACCCTAGGCTGAGGTCCAGGGAGGGGCCCTGCTTCCCCATCTGCTGCTGAACCCTAGGCTGAGGTCCAGGGAGGGGCCCTGCTTCTGTATCTGCTGCTGGACCCTAGGCTGAGGTCCAGTGAGGGGCCCTGCTTCTCTGTCTGCTGCTGAACCCTATGCTGAGGTCCAGGGAGGGGCCCTGCTTCCCTATCTGCTGCTGAACCCTAGGATGAGGTCCAGGGAGGGGCCCTGCTTCTCTATCTGCTGCTGAACCCTAGGCTGATGTCCAGGGAGGGGCCCTGCTTCTGTATCTCCTGCTGAACCCTAGGCTGAGGTCCAGGGAGGGGCCCTGCTTCCCCATCTGCTGCTGAACCCTAGGCTGATGTCCAGGGAGGGGCCCTGCTTCTGTATCTCCTGCTGAACCCTAGGCTGAGGTCCAGGGAGGGGCCCTGCTTCCCCATCTGCTGCTGAACCCTAGGCTGAGGTCCAGGGAGGGGCCCTGCTTCTCTATCTGCTGCTGAACCCTAGGCTGATGTCCAGGGAGGGGCCCTGCTTCTGTATCTCCTGCTGAACCCTAGGCTGAGGTCCAGGGAGGGGCCCTGCTTCCCCATCTGCTGCTGAACCCTAGGCTGATGTCCAGGGAGGGGCCCTGCTTCTGTATCTCCTGCTGAACCCTAGGCTGAGGTCCAGGGAGGGGCCCTGCTTCCTCATCTGCTGCTGAACCCTAGGCTGAGGTCCATTGAGGGGCCCTGCTTCTCTGTCTGCTGCTGGGCCCTAGGCTGAGGTCCAGGGAGGGGCCCTGCTTCTGTATCTGCTGCTGAACCCTAGGCTGAGGTCCAGGGAGGGGGCCCTGCTTCCCCATCTGCTGCTGGACCCTAGGCTGAGGTCCAGGGAGGGGCCCTGCTTCCCCATCTGCTGCTGGACCCTAGGCTGAGGTCCAGGGAGGGGCCCTGCCTCTCTGTCTGCTGCTGAACCCTAGGCAGAGGTCCAGGGAGGGGCCCTGCTTCTCTATCTGCTGCTGAACCCTAGGCTGAGGTCCAGGGAGGGGCCCTGCTTCCCTATCTGCTGCTGAACCCTAGGATGAGGTCCAGGGAGGGGCCCTGCTTCCCTATCTGCTGCTGAACCCTAGGCTGAGGTCCAGGGAGGGGCCCTGCTTCTCTATCTGCTGCTGAACCCTAGGCTGAGGTCCAGGGAGGGGCCCTGCTTCCCTATCTGCTGCTGAACCCTAGGATGAGGTCCAGGGAGGGGCCCTGCTTCCCTATCTGCTGCTGAACCCTAGGCTGAGGTCCAGGGAGGGGCCCTGCTTCCCTATCTGCTGCTGAACCCTAGGCTGAGGTCCAGGGAGGGGCCCTGCTTCTCTATCTGCTGTGGAACCCTAGGCTGAGGTCCAGGGAGGGGCCCTGCTTCCCTATCTGCTGCTGAACCCTAGGATGAGGTCCAGGGAGGGGCCCTGCTTCCCTATCTGCTGCTGAACCCTAGGCTGAGGTCCAGGGAGGGGCCCTGCTTCCCCATCTGCCGCTGAACCCTAGGCTGAGGTCCAGGGAGGGGCCCTGCTTCTCTATCTGCTGTGGAACCCTAGGCTGAGGTCCAGGGAGGGGCCCTGCTTCCCTATCTGCTGCTGAACCCTAGGATGAGGTCCAGGGAGGGGCCCTGCTTCCCTATCTGCTGCTGAACCCTAGGCTGAGGTCCAGGGAGGGGCCCTGCTTCCCCATCTGCCGCTGAACCCTAGGCTGAGGTCCAGGGAGGGGCCCTTCTTCTGTATCTGCTGCTGGACCCTTGGCTGAGGTCCAGGGAGTGGCCCTGCTTCCCTATCTGCTGCTGGGCCCTAGGCTGAGGTCCAGGGAGGGGCCCTGCTTCCCCATCTGCTGCTGAACCCTAGGCTGAGGTCCAGGGAGGGGCCCTGCTTCTGTATCTGCTGCTGGACCCTAGGCTGAGGTCCAGTGAGGGGCCCTGCTTCTCTGTCTGCTGCTGGGCCCTAGGCTGAGGTCCAGGGAGGGGCCCTGCTTCTGTATCTGCTGCTGAACCCTAGGCTGAGGTCCAGGGAGGCGGCCCTGCTTCTGTATCTCCTGCTGAACCCTAGGCTGATGTCCAGGGAGGGGACCCTGCTTCTGTATCTCCTGCTGAACCCTAGGCTGAGGTCCAGGGAGGGGCCCTGCTTCCCCATCTGCTGCTGAACCCTAGGCTGAGGTCCAGGGAGGGGCCCTGCTTCTGTATCTCCTGCTGAACCCTAGGCTGAGGTCCAGGGAGGGGCCCTGCTTCCCCATCTGCTGCTGAACCCTAGGCTGAGGTCCAGGGAGGGGCCCTGCTTCTGTATCTGCTGCTGGACCCTAGGCTGAGGTCCAGTGAGGGGCCCTGCTTCTCTGTCTCATGATGAACCCTAGGCTGAGGTCCAGGGAGGGGCCCTGCTTCCCTATCTCCTGATGAACCCTAGGCTGAGGTCCAGGGAGGGGCCCTGCTTCTCTATCTGCTGCTGAACCCTAGGCTGAGGTCCAGGGAGGGGCCCTGCTTCCCCATCTGCTGCTGAACCCTAGGCTGAGGTCCAGGGAGGGGCCCTGCTTCTGTATCTGCTGCTGGACCCTAGGCTGAGGTCCAGTGAGGGGCCCTGCTTCTCTGTCTGCTGCTGGGCCCTAGGCTGAGGTCCAGGGAGGGGCCCTGCTTCTGTATCTGCTGCTGAACCCTAGGCTGAGGTCCAGGGAGGGGGCCCTGCTTCCCCATCTGCTGCTGGACCCTAGGCTGAGGTCCAGGGAGGGGCCCTGCTTCCCCATCTGCTGCTGGACCCTAGGCTGAGGTCCAGGGAGGGGCCCTGCCTCTCGGTCTGCTGCTGAACCCTAGGCAGAGGTCCAGGGAGGGGCCCTGCTTCTCTATCTGCTGCTGAACCCTAGGCTGAGGTCCAGGGAGGGGCCCTGCTTCTCTATCTGCTGCTGAACCCTAGGCTGAAGTCCAGGGAGGGGCCCTGCTTCCCTATCTGCTGCTGAACCCTAGGATGAGGTCCAGGGAGGGGCCCTGCTTCCCTATCTGCTGCTGAACCCTAGGCTGAGGTCCAGGGAGGGGCCCTGCTTCCCCATCTGCTGCTGAACCCTAGGCTGAGGTCCAGGGAGGGGCCCTGCTTCTGTATCTGCTGCTGGACCCTAGGCTGAGGTCCAGGGAGGGGCCCTGCTTCCCTATCTGCTGCTGGGCCCTAGGCTGAGGTCCAGGGAGGGGCCCTGCTTCCCCATCTGCTGCTGAACCTTAGGCTGAGGTCCAGGGAGGGGCCCTGCTTCTGTATCTTCTGCTGGACCCTAGGCTGAGGTCCAGTGAGGGGCCCTGCTTCTCTGTCTGCTGCTGGGCCCTAGGCTGAGGTCCAGGGAGGGGCCCTGCTTCTGTATCTGCTGCTGAACCCTAGGCTGAGGTCCAGGGAGGGGGCCCTGCTTCTGTATCTCCTGCTGAACCCTAGGCTGATGTCCAGGGAGGGGACCCTGCTTCTGTATCTCCTGCTGAACCCTAGGCTGAGGTCCAGGGAGGGGCCCTGCTTCCCCATCTGCTGCTGAACCCTAGGCTGAGGTCCAGGGAGGGGCCCTGCTTCCCCATCTGCTGCTGAACCCTAGGCTGAGGTCCAGGGAGGGGCCCTGCATCTCTGTCTGCTGCTGAACCCTATGCTGAGGTCCAGGGAGGGGCCCTGCTTCCCTATCTGCTGCTGAACCCTAGGCTGAGGTCCAGGGAGGTGCCCTGCTTCTCTATCTGCTGCTGAACCCTAGGCTGAGGTCCAGGGAGGGGCCCTGCTTCCCTATCTGCTGCTGAACCCTAGGATAAGGTCCAGGGAGGGGCCCTGCTTCCCTATCTGCTGCGGAACCCTAGGCTGAGGTCCAGGGAGGGGCCCTGCTTCTCTATCTGCTGCTGAACCCTAGGCTGAGGTCCAGGGAGGGGCCCTGCTTCCCTATCTGCTGCTGAACCCTAGGATGAGGTCCAGGGAGGGGCCCTGCTTCCCTATCTGCTGCTGAACCCTAGGCTGAGGTCCAGGGAGGGGCCCTGCTTCCCTATCTGCTGCTGAACCCTAGGATGAGGTCCAGGGAGGGGCCCTGCTTCCCTATCTGCTGCTGAACCCTAGGCTGAGGTCCAGGGAGGGGCCCTGCTTCTCTATCTGCTGCTGAACCCTAGGCTGAGGTCCAGGGAGGGGCCCTGCTTCCCTATCTGCTGCTGAACCCTAGGTTGAGGTCCAGGGAGGGGCCCTGCTTCTCTATCTGCTGCTGAACCCTAGGCTGATGTCCAGGGAGGGGCCCTGCTTCTGTATCTCCTGCTGAACCCTAGGCTGAGGTCCAGGGAGGGGCCCTGCTTCCCTATCTCCTGATGAACCCTAGGCTGAGGTCCAGGGAAGGGCCCTGCTTCTCTATCTGCTGCTGAACCCTAGGCTGAGGTCCAGGGAGGGGCCCTGCTTCCCCATCTGCTGCTGAACCCTAGGCTGAGGTCCAGGGAGGGGCCCTGCTTCTGTATCTGCTGCTGGACCCTAGGCTGAGGTCCAGTGAGGGGCCCTGCTTCTCTGTCTGCTGCTGGGCCCTAGGCTGAGGTCCAGGGAGGGGCCCTGCTTCTGTATCTGCTGCTGAACCCTAGGCTGAGGTCCAGGGAGGGGGCCCTGCTTCCCCATCTGCTGCTGGACCCTAGGCTGAGGTCCAGGGAGGGGCCCTGCTTCCCCATCTGCTGCTGGACCCTAGGCTGAGGTCCAGGGAGGGGCCCTGCCTCTCTGTCTGCTGCTGAACCCTAGGCAGAGGTCCAGGGAGGGGCCCTGCTTCTCTATCTGCTGCTGAACCCTAGGCTGAGGTCCAGGGAGGGGCCCTGCTTCCCTATCTGCTGCTGAACCCTAGGATGAGGTCCAGGTAGGGGCCCTGCTTCCCTATCTGCTGCTGAACCCTAGGCTGAGGTCCAGGGAGGGGCCCTGCTTCTCTATCTGCTGCTGAACCCTAGGCTGAGGTCCAGGGAGGGGCCCTGCTTCCCTATCTGCTGCTGAACCCTAGGATGAGGTCCAGGGAGGGGCCCTGCTTCCCTATCTGCTGCTGAACCCTAGGCTGAGGTCCAGGGAGGGGCCCTGCTTCCCTATCTGCTGCTGAACCCTAGGATGAGGTCCGGGGAGGGGCCCTGCTTCCCTATCTGCTGCTGAACCCTAGGCTGAGGTCCAGGGAGGGGCCCTGCTTCTCTATCTGCTGTGGAACCCTAGGCTGAGGTCCAGGGAGGGGCCCTGCTTCCCTATCTGCTGCTGAACCCTAGGATGAGGTCCAGGGAGGGGCCCTGCTTCCCTATCTGCTGCTGAACCCTAGGCTGAGGTCCAGGGAGGGGCCCTGCTTCCCCATCTGCCGCTGAACCCTAGGCTGAGGTCCAGGGAGGGGCCCTTCTTCTGTATCTGCTGCTGGACCCTTGGCTGAGGTCCAGGGAGTGGCCCTGCTTCCCTATCTGCTGCTGGGCCCTAGGCTGAGGTCCAGGGAGGGGCCCTGCTTCCCCATCTGCTGCTGAACCCTAGGCTGAGGTCCAGGGAGGGGCCCTGCTTCTGTATCTGCTGCTGGACCCTAGGCTGAGGTCCAGTGAGGGGCCCTGCTTCTCTGTCTGCTGCTGGGCCCTAGGCTGAGGTCCAGGGAGGGGCCCTGCTTCTGTATCTGCTGCTGAACCCTAGGCTGAGGTCCAGGGAGGGGGCCCTGCTTCTGTATCTCCTGCTGAACCCTAGGCTGATGTCCAGGGAGGGGACCCTGCTTCTGTATCTCCTGCTGAACCCTAGGCTGAGGTCCAGGGAGGGGCCCTGCTTCCCCATCTGCTGCTGAACCCTAGGCTGAGGTCCAGGGAGGGGCCCTGCTTCCCCATCTGCTGCTGAACCCTAGGCTGAGGTCCAGGGAGGGACCCTGCTTCTCTGTCTGCTGCTGAACCCTATGCTGAGGTCCAGGGAGGGGCCCTGCTTCCCTATCTGCTGCTGAACCCTAGGCTGAGGTCCAGGGAGGGGCCCTGCTTCTCTATCTGCTGCTGAACCCTAGGCTGAGGTCCAGGGAGGGGCCCTGCTTCCCTATCTGCTGCTGAACCCTAGGATGAGGTCCAGGGAGGGGCCCTGCTTCCCTATCTGCTGCTGAACCCTAGGCTGAGGTCCAGGGAGGGGCCCTGCTTCCCCATCTGCTGCTGAACCCTAGGCTGAGGTCCAGGGAGGGGCCCTGCTTCTGTATCTCCTGCTGAACCCTAGGCTGAGGTCCAGGGAGGGGCCCTGCTTCCCCATCTGCTGCTGAACCCTAGGCGGAGGTCCAGGGAGGGGCCCTGCTTCTGTATCTGCTGCTGGACCCTAGGCTGAGGTCCAGTGAGGGGCCCTGCTTCTCTGTCTGCTGCTGGGCCCTAGGCTGAGGTCCAGGGAGGGGCCCTGCTTCTGTATCTGCTGCTGAACCCTAGGCTGAGGTCCAGGGAGGGGGCCCTGCTTCTGTATCTCCTGCTGAACCCTAGGCTGAGGTCCAGGGAGGGGCCCTGCTTCCCCATCTGCTGCTGAACCCTAGGCTGAGGTCCAGGGAGGGGCCCTGCTTCCCTATCCGCTGCTGAACCCTAGGCTGAGGTCCAGGGAGGGGCCCTGCTTCTCTATCTGCTGCTGAACCCTAGGCTGAGGTCCAGGGAGGGGCCCTGCTTCTCTATCTGCTGCTGAACCCTAGGCTGATGTCCAGGGAGGGGCCCTGCTTCTGTATCTCCTGCTGAACCCTAGGCTGAGGTCCAGGGAGGGGCCCTGCTTCCCCATCTGCTGCTGAACCCTAGGCTGAGGTCCAGGGAGGGGCCCTGCTTCCCTATCTCCTGATGAACCCTAGGCTGAGGTCCAGGGAGGGGCCCTGCTTCCCCATCTGCTGCTGAACCCTAGGCTGAGGTCCAGGGAGGGGCCCTGCTTCTGTATCTGCTGCTGGACCCTAGGCTGAGGTCCAGTGAGGGGCCCTGCTTCTCTGTCTGCTGCTGAACCTTATGCTGAGGTCCAGGGAGCGGCCCTGCTTCCCTATCTGCTGCTGAACCCTAGGCTGATGTCCAGGGAGGGGCCCTGCTTCTGTATCTCCTGCTGAACCCTAGGCTGATGTCCAGGGAGGGGCCCTGCTTCTGTATCTCCTGCTGAACCCTAGGCTGAGGTCCAGGGAGGGGCCCTGCTACCCCATCTGCTGCTGAACTCTAGGCTGAGGTCCAGGGAGGGGCCCTGCTTCCCTATCTCCTGATGAACCCTAGGCTGAGGTCCAGGGAGGGGCCCTGCTTCCCTATCTCCTGATGAACCCTAGGCTGAGGTCCAGGGAGGGGCCCTGCTTCTCTATCTGCTGCTGAACCCTAGGCTGAGGTCTAGGGAGGGGCCCTGCTTCCCCATCTGCTGCTGAACCCTAGGCTGAGGTCCAGGGAGGGGCCCTGCTTCTGTATCTGCTGCTGGACCCTAGGCTGAGGTCCAGTGAGGGGCCCTGCTTCTCTGTCTGCTGCCTGGCCATAGGCTGAGGTCCAGGGAGGGGCCCTGCTTCTGTATCTGCTGCTGAACCCTAGGCTGAGGTCCAGGGAGAGGGCCCTGCTTCCCCATCTGCTGCTGGACCCTAGGCTGAGGTCCAGGGAGGGGCCCTGCTTCCCCATCTGCTGCTGGACCCTAGGCTGAGGTCCAGGGAGGGGCCCTGCCTCTCTGTCTGCTGCTGAACCCTAGGCAGAGGTCCAGGGAGGGGCCCTGCTTCTCTATCTGCTGCTGAACCCTAGGCTGAGGTCCAGGGAGGGGCCCTGCTTCTCTATCTGTTGATGGGCCCTAGGCTGAGGTCCAGGGAGGGGCCCTGCTTCCCTATCTGCTTCTGGGCCCTAGGCTGAGGTCCAGGGAGGGGCCCTGCTTCCCCATCTGCTGCTGGGCCCTAGGCTGAGGTCCAGGGAGGGGGCCCTGCTTCCCTATCTGCTGCTGAACCCTAGGCTGAGGTCCAGGGAGGGGGCCCTGCTTCCCCATCTGCTGCTGGGCCCTAGGCTGAGGTCCAGGGAGGGGGCCCTGCTTCCCCATCTGCTGCTGAACCCTAGGCTGAGGTCCAGGGAGGGGGCCCTGCTTCTCTGTCTGCTGCTGAACCCAAGGCTGAGGTCCAGGGAGGGGCCCTGCTTCCATATCTGCTGCTGAACCCTAGGCTGAGGTCCAGGGAGGTGCCCTGCTTTCCTATATGCTGCTGAACCCTAGGCTGAGGTCCAGGGAGGGGCCCTGCTTCCCTCTCCGCTGCTGAACCCAGGCTGAGATCCAGGGAGGGGCCCTGCTTCCCTATCTGCTGCTGAACCCTAGGTTGAGGTCCAGGGAGGGGCCCTGCTTCTGTGTCTGCTGCTGACCCTGAGGCTGAGGTCCAGGGAGGGGCCCTGCTTCCCTATCTGCTGCTGGGCCCTAGGCTGAGGTCCAGGGAGGGGCCCTGCTTCTGTATCTGCTGCTGGGCCCTAGGCTGAGATCCAGGGAGGGGCCCTGCTTCCCTATCTGCTGCTGAACCTTAGGCTGAGGTCCAGGGAGGGGCCCTGTTACTGTATCTGCTGCTGAACCCGAGGCTGAGGTCCAGGGAGGGGCCCTGCTTCCCTATATGCTGCTGGGCCCTAGGCTGAGGTCCAGGGAGGGGCCCTGCTTCTGTATCTGCTGTTGAACTCTAGGCTGAGGTCCAGGGAGGGGGCCCTGCTTCCCCATCTGCTGCTGAGACCTAGGCTGAGGTCCAGGGAGGGGGCCCTGCTTCCCCATCTGCTGCTGGGCCCTAGGCTGAGGTCCAGGGAGGGGGCCCTGCTTCCCCATCTGCTGCTGGGCCCTAGGCTGAGGTCCAGGGAGGGGGCCCTGCTTCCCCATCTGCTGCTGGGCCCAAGGCTGAGGTCCAGGGAGGGGCCCTGCTTTTGTATCTGCTGCTGAACCCTAGGCTGAGGTCCAGGGAGGGGCCCTGCTTCCCTATCTGCTGCTGAACCCTAGACTGAGGTCCAGGGAGGGGCCCTGCTTCTGTGGAAAAGTAAATTTTGCCATGTTCTGTGTCCCTACGCCTCCTCCATCATATGTTATGTGTGCATGATTAAATATGCATATGTACTCCCCATGTTCGATTAATGACGCAATTACAGTTGTGTCCACCTCTAGTATGCCAGTTTCCAGTCCTCGTGAATACTACGAATATCAGGCCTATGTAAAGCTACGTTGCCACGTTTCTCAGTGTGCACGTTATTCTATTATAAAGTTCCCGTTTCTAGGCCTCAAAAAGGGCCTGGACACCAGATTCAGCTCCTGTCTCCAGAAACCTCGCTGAGGAGCGATACAGCCCCCACCTGTATCCTCGACCCTTCACTTACTTCCTGCCTCGCAGTGCCCGGTCCAGCCTGGCTCAGCCTCTGAGTCTGCCAAGAAAATGTTATAGTTCCAGTTATCAGTTCAGTCCTCCTTCTCTGCATTCCTAAACTACTGAATCGCATCAATAGTTTCCGTCATTGTCTAGCCTTCACGTCTCCACGTTAGAGAAATACTGCATTTAATGGTCATTTAATATTCTTCATCACGCACTACATGTAGAATAATGCATGGTCCAGTCTTAGAATCAAGTTAGCCTTTCCCCTCCTAACTTCTAGTTTATATCAACATGTTCTCTAAACATCAGATACTAGATACTGTTTAGGTACATGTCGCCCTGACTCTCCAGATTTCAGTCTCTGCTCCTAGCACAGAGTTCATAGCCCCCAGCTTCTCCTAGTAACACGTCATTGCCAGTTTGCGCGCACCATCAGGTTAGAGGTCCCGGCTCCTCAGGTAGCCCCCTCCATGGTTTCCGCCCCATTCATGACATATTCTGTTACGTTTGCATCACATGTCTATGTATACGCCCTGTTACACCTACTTTTACCCTTATCTTTCGCGACTGCTACGCGTCACACCTTCTGCTCCACCCACTGCTACGCCTATTGCACTGTAATGCTATGTGTTTGCGTTATGTATATATGCTCATGCACTGTTATTAAAAAAGTCATCCGTTCCCCTTGTCCCGATCCTGACACCAGCAGCGCTGCTGGGCCCTGTCATCCTATTCCTATGCAGGTTGTCCTGTTCCTGTCCTTATGCTGTATTAAACCTGCAAAAACTCCTACTACCTCGAATCTTGACTCTTATTTATTGAGCTATCTGTTATGATATATGTCTAGTCAAAAAGAGAGGTATTATTTATTTATTTACCACATAATGGCGCCCGAATAGGGACTTGCCCTTTCCCCACGCGTCGGTGAAGCCACGCCGGCCCCCTGACCCTCTGCAGTCGTGACGGAACTCTTCTGCGCACCGGCAGATATTTCTGCTCCAAGTATCCCTCAGGCCCACGGAGGAGACGGAGGAGGCGGTCCAGCATCCAAGCGAGACGGTGGAGGAACGCGGCGAGTCCCGACCAGAGCCCAAGCCGAGAGTTCAAGGTCCGAGGTATCCGGAGGCCCACCCGTAACAGAAGTCCGAAGTTCGTCGTCCGTCGTCGTAGCAGTTCAGTCCGATCCGAGGCCTTCCGTTCTTGCTGCCCGGTGAGTACCATTACTGGGGTAGTATCTAGACAGGGTCAATCTAAATTGACTCTGGTCCGTGGGTTGGTGGTACACAGACTCACAAACGAAGTGTTCACCTAGGTGGATACGGGTCTTGATGCGTCCCTTTATGGGACCGGTATGTTCCGTACTGTTTCAGCAGTGCATCCAGTAACTCTAGTCTGTTCCGTTCTCGAGAAATTCTTGTGTTTCTGTTTTCAGTATTCCAGGTAATATTCTGTCCAAACTGTTAGGTTATGATGTTGTTCAATGTATTTCCAATGTCGTGGTATGCCTGAATTGTTCTCCCAATTGTTATTGTTCCTCGTGTATTGTATTGTGTTCCGATTCAAGTTTACAATGTCCCTCTTTTCGAGATTACGTCAGCTAAAAACTAGAAAGGGTTTGTTAGAAGAAGCAGTTCCTGTTCCGCCGAGGGACAGCCCAGGTCACTTTATGTATCAGAAGCATGGCATAAGCGCCATATTGTATCTAGATTTATGGGTAGAGTATACCAAACGATTAGAAGAAAAGTATAGGTGGCCCGTATCGGGTACATGGGATGCCGAGTGCATCATGCGAGTAGAAGAAGCATTATGGAAAAAGAAAGCCAGACAATCACAGAAAGATGC
The DNA here is from genome assembly GCF_964261635.1 of Lissotriton helveticus. Lineage (NCBI taxonomy): Eukaryota > Metazoa > Chordata > Amphibia > Caudata > Salamandridae > Lissotriton > Lissotriton helveticus. The sequence continues at coordinate 1,961,328,387 of NC_136068.1, read as the reverse complement.
CATTGAGTTATGGCGTAAAGAATCTCATAAAAGAACCGAAAAAGAAATCAGAAAGTCAGAATTAAGTAGAGAATCCTTAGAACGAGCACAAGAAAAAGAACTAATCGAGATTGGTGAACAAGTCAAAGCCGAACAGTCAGACAGACAGAGGCATGCCCTTAATAGGGGTATGTATCCTCTCCTTGCCGAGGGCTTGCCAAAAGCGACCCCAGAGGCATCCAGTAATTTCCCGCCACCTTTAGTTCCGACCAAGCTACGTCACAAACAGACCGCAGCTGATATTTTTATTTCGTCCTATTTGGACGACACAGTCCCAGAATATGCAAATCCTGTTCGCGCTCCGCCAGTCCCTGTAAATCAGGCACTTCCCGCTTCTCCAGACACCGGAGTACCTGTCACGGTACCCCCGGTCCAGCCCGCCATACAAGTCCAGCCTACATTTCCACATTCCCTCCACATTTCCATTTCCCACTCTGCCAGGACGAAGAGCCTCAGTAGACGACTCTAGTTTAGGGGCCGCAGGGGGAGGTACTCCTCAAACCCCGCCGCCACACAAGCGTTTAACGACAGCCGAATTACATGCACAAGCGTCACAGCGTACGCCCAGACATCAGACTGTAGCAGAAATAAGAAAATCCCTTGCCGAATGCTGCTATGATCCAGTCCCAGGCGAGGATAATATGGTTTTATATTCATTCCGCGTAAGAAAGGTGGCCGAGTATCTAGTCACCTTACCGAATATGAAAGAAGATCTAGACAGAATATATCGTTTCATCCGTACAGGGGATGATCCAGAAAGCATTAGCGAGGCCATGTCTCAAAGGAAAGCCGAGATCCAGCTCATGATATTAAAGTTTCTGATCAATTGTCTAATAAGAGAACAAGATTATCCGTCTAAAGATCAAGCCGAAATGAGAACCCTGACAAGGTGGAGTGATAATATAGCCGAGGGTAAGCACAAGACCGTCGGTGCTATGGAGAGTATGTACAAGAAAATCCGTAGAGAAATAATAAAGATACACGAACAACGTAAAGCAGCACAAGTAAGCGAGAAAGAAAGTAACTCTGATACTGAAGAGGTAGAGGACGAGAATCCCGCCAGAATAGCGTATGTAGGAAAATCTAGATTTCCAGATCGCCATTTACGCCTAGTCTATTTTTCATTCTCCAGCACCAGAACAAGGTTCACTAGAACAAGTGTTTCAAGCTACCGATCACATTCTGAAATCACGAATCGGTTACAGTGAGTTAAGTACCATGCATGAACAAGAACTAGCCCGATCAGCAGTCCGATGGATTACTGATTCTACCACTTTTCCAGACGAAATAGTGGCACAAATGTTTCTGAAACTGCCCCCAGCCGAACAACGACTGGCGGGTATGTATATGATTCAGCACCTCATTACATTGTATGAGGGTCAGCACTCTGATCCAGGCCCGTTACATGATATCCTGAACGAGTTACTCCAGTATAGATGGAAAGGTCTAGGTACCGATTTAATTAGTGTCATTCTAGAACAGCGTCACAAATATAGAACGTTTTTGAATCCGCATTTTGTTCATGCCTCGCCCCCAGAAAGTAAACCATTTTACATGGAGAGACAGAATCCGTTACGAGAAGTCCACCCAGTTAGAGGAACGGGTGGCGAACTAGAACGAGTGTTTGTTTACACTCCGATTACAAAGATGGAACTCCTCGAGATGAAGAAATGAATTCCCTGTCATGACAAAGATCCAGCAGGGTTCCATAGAGAATTAAAAGACATGCTCCGTATGGGAGAATACACATATCCAGATATAATTAAAATGTTAAAGGTTCTGCTGCCCGCAGGGGTGTATGAAAAGCTCAAGGAAAAAGAATGGAAGGTGGGAGAGAAAAAGATCGATTGGGCAATTCTAGAAGCTGAAGACAAGGCACGAGTACCAGGTACCGGTCTTGGAGATAAATGTAAAGAATTACCGGAATTATTAATACAAGTTTTACCCAGATTATTGACAACTAGAAAAGAAGACTGGGATGCAATCTCAGCCTGTAAACAGAAGCAAGACGAAGATATTAGTGATTTTTATTCTAGATTTGAAAAATGTTTTAGTATCAACAGTGGCCTCAAGACAAGTAGTGAGTCATACCCTCACCTTTTTGTTACCAAATTAGTCGAGAATTCAAGTCCACAAATTAAAAATCGAGTTTTGAAAGTCGAAAGTACCTGGCAAGCTAATACCCCGTCCCAGATGTTGCAAATGCTTCAATACCACCAGAATAGAATCAGGGAAGAGCAAGAACACGAGAGAAAACGTATGAAAGACACGAAAATGAAAGTACTAGTTGCACAATCTGTTCCTCAAGACAGTCAGAAGAGGGGTCCGAATCAAGCCAGTCATCCTGCAGCTCCCGTTAAAGGGAACTGCAATTATTGTAAACAGCCAGGTCATTTTATAAATGAGTGTGCAGTTCTGAAACACAACATAGCTACCGATAAGACTAAAGAAAGACCACGTCCGCCTAGACAAGAACAAGTTCCACAGACTCCTCAGTCACAGAATGCACCACAGACAGTTACAGCTCCGCAGCCTATCGCTGCAACACAGCATGTTACATCGCAGATGTACCAGTATGCACAGTCTGAGTATCCAGAGTACCAGCAGTATTCATGAAACAGCCTAGAGAGGGAGGTAGGCTTGCCTCTCATCGAGATACCTGTAGATCAAGAAGGTCCCTATGTTCACAGTCAAGTATTAGGGAAAGACAGAAAGTTTTTGATTGATACAGGGGCAAGTAGGACCACAATTAGTCACGCCGAAGTTCCAGGGGCTCCGCTCTCAGGCTCAAGAAATATTTCCCTTGGATTTTCAGGAAAACCTATCGTAAATGAGATTTCAAAGCCAGTTACTCTAGAAGTAGGTCCATTGTCCCGCACTACTGATCTGTTACTTACTAAGTCATGTCCAGAAAACCTATTAGGCATTAAGACACTGAAAGAGTTAGGTGCAGTTATATGCTGTTCCCCAGAGGGAATACGATTGTTCCTACGTGACTTTAAGGGTCACTATGGATTACGAGATTTTGATTCAAGACTGTCTAATGTTCCGCAGCACTTATGGGCGCAAGGTCCAACTGATGTAGGTTATATGCAAATCACACCCTATCGTGTGACTCTCAAGCCAGGTGTAGTGTTACCACGAATCAGACAGTACAGATTGCCACCTGAGGCTGTAGCAGCCTTATCCAAAATTATTGACGAGCTTATTGCTCAAGGAGTGGTTGTAGAAACTGACTCCAATGTATGTAATTCTCCGATCATTCCAGTCATGAAACGTACTGATCCAAATGCACCCCCAGTATATCGATTAGTGATTGACCTACGAGAACTTAATAAATGTATTATTCCGCAGTACCCAGTCGTTCCAGATATCTCTTCCCTATTAACGGCCATTGATTCCGAAGCCACGTTCTTCACTGTCATAGACCTCAAGAACGCATTTTTCAGTGTCCCTATTCATCCAGACAGCCAGTTCCTTTTCGGATTTTGTTTAAATGGAAGGAGCTATATGTTTACACGAGCTCCTCAAGGTTTCACAGAAAGTCCTAGTATTTACAGTCAAGCACTCAAGAGACAACTAGACAACATTCACATGCCAACTGACACTGCCCTGCTCCAGTATGTCGATGATCTACTGATCACAGCCCGTTCTGAACGTGCTTGCGAGCAAGCATCCCTTACAGTCTTGTATTTCCTAGCCGAGATGGGGCACAAGGTGTCCCCTTCTAAGCTTCAATTCTGTGTCCAGCAAGTGGTCTACTTAGGACACTTACTGTCCAAGAGGGGTAGGCAGTTGACACCAGACCGTATCCAGTTAATAGCGAGTCTTCCTCAGCCCAAGACCCAGAAGGAGGTACTTGCTTTTATTGGCCTTACTTCTTACTGCAGACAATGGATTCCTCAGTATGCATTTCTAGCTAAACCACTGATACAGTTAACGACACAGGAGGCAGCCGTATCGACTGTTCTCCCTTGGACATCTGAACATACACTTAGTTTCAATGAGTTAAAGAAAGCCCTATGCCAAGCTCCAGTTCTAGCGACACCGAACTACAGTAAGCCTTTTACACTTTTCGTCACTGAACGCGAAGGTACAGCATTATCTGTTCTCACACAAGATCAAGCAGGACAATACAAGCCCTGTGCTTATTTTTCGAGCACATTAGATCCTGTAGCCCAGGCTCTGCCTGCGTGCCTCAAGTCAGTTGCAGCCACAGCACTAGCTATCAGACAAAGTGATTCCATAGTCTTAGGACACTCCTTGACAGTACAAGTTCCACATTCCGTGGAAGTTCTTTTGAACCGAACACAAACTCAGCACTTGACAATTGCACGTTTAACAGGTTATGAATTGACACTGTTCCAGCCACATATAGACATCAGACGCTGCAACATCCTGAATCCTGCTTCACTGTTACCATCAGTTACTTCGAATTCTGCCACACATGACTGTGTGGAAGTAGTTAACATTACGACAAAGCCAAGACAAGATCTGACAGATATTCCGCTACCAGATCCCGACCTGACACTTTATGTGGACGGTTCATGTATGAGAACTAGTACAGGAGAACTAGTCGCCGCGTATGCAGTGACTACTGACACTGAAGTTATTGAGACACACCGCATTGACACCCTGTCCGCTCAAGCAGCAGAGCTAGTTGCTCTGACACAAGCCTGTATACATGCCAAGAACCAGAAAGTTAATGTTTACACAGATTCACGTTACGCATTTGGAGTTGTACACGACTTCGGAGTGCTCTGGCAGGAGAGAGGTTTCATGACTTCTCATGGAACCAAGATTCAGCATGGTCTCCTTATTCAAGCTCTGTTAGATGCCATACATTTACCGACATCTATCGCTATCATGAAATGTAAAGCACATACGAAAGTTACTGACTTTATTTCCAAAGGTAATGATCTAGCAGACCGCACAGCCAAGCTTACAGCACAGACTCCAGACATTCCAGTTAATCAGACACATACTCCAGATCCGACTACATGTATGACAGTTAAGGACCCTACACAAGATGTCATAGACATACAGTTACATGCTACTCCTGAAGAAATCAAGAAATGGTCCGAACAAGGAGGGGTCCAGACAGATCAAGGATGGTTAACGAAGGGTAGAGCCACATGGTTTCTCCCCGACTCTATGGTTCAAGTCATTATCAATACCGCACATAGTCCAGCACATTTAGGAGAAAAAGCTATGTTAGATAGTATCCAGAACATCTGGTTCAACAAGCATTTACGAGCTGCAGCCAAGCAGAAAGTCCGTACCTGTATGATATGTTGTCAGTTTAATCCAGGTAAAAGTGTCCCGGTGGAACAAGGTGGATTCCAGCCCCCTGACCACCCTTTTGAAGTCCTCCAGATGGATTATATTCAGATGGAGCGATGTCGAGGTTTCAAGTATGTCCTTGTAGTTGTATGCGCTTTGTCCAGGTGGACAGAAGCATATCCAGTCCCAGATTACACAGCCGCGACCACTGCCAAGCAGCTGGTTCGTGAGTTCTTCCCTCGTTATGGACTCCCTAGAGTCGTATATTCTGACAACGGCCAGCCATTCTCATCTGAACTCATGAAGCATGTTTCCCTTTTGTTAGGGTACCAGTGGAAGTTTCATTGTGTACGCCATCCTGAAACAGCCGGTCTCGTAGAGAGACATAATCAGACTCTAAAAATCCGTATTGCAAAAGTGTGTAAAGAAAAAGGTGTGGACTGGCTAGTAGCTCTGCCAGTCGCTTTATTTTATATGCGCATGGTCGCACATTCCAGATCAGGTCTGTCCCCGTATGAGGTCGTTTTCGGCCGCCCCCCAAATATGTGGGGTACTCCTAGACCCCGAAGTATTACCGATGTTTCAAGTAATATGCTGACAGATTACCTAGCTTCCTTGATGTCTGCCCTCAACTCATGTCGTTCACAGGTTGCCGCCGCATTTCCAGACAATACCGAGGTGGCACCGCACGAAATCGTTCCAGGATCCATGGTGTTGGTGAGGAATTTTGACAGATCAAGTCCGCTGGAGCCTCGCTGGAAAGAGCCCCGACAGGTCCTCCTCACCACCCGTACAGCCGTGAAGTTGGAAGGACGCAAAGGCTGAGGTTCCGTGACGATTTTATTCGTGTTTGTAACATTGTCATAAATACATAATTTTGGTATCGGTGAACCGCAAATGATCCATTTAGTATATCCTGGTGTTTTCGCTATGCTACGAGCAAGAGCACTCCTGTTACCAACACATTTGTGATCTACCCATGGCATCCATCTTAGAACACGGAAGCCATTTTGTATTCCTTGCCCTCACATAGTCAATGGACACGCACTGACCTCTTTTCATTTAAAGGACACGTAGGCTTTGGCCGGCGATTCACCTTGCAAGTGACACGTGCACCTTAGGCCAGCAACGCTGTGGCAGCATGACTCGGCAAGAGCTGCCTCCCCACCCTGAGGCCAGTCCTGCTATACTGGTTCTTGTGTTCGTTGGCCTGATCATGATTAGGCGGCCGAAGCTGGTAACCGTGCCCATTTACGACCCACAAACATTTCTTATCCTGTCTTTCTATCTTCCACACCTGGCTCTGCTCCTTTCCTTCTGGGCCTTTAGTAGGGGGTGGTAACGAAATTTACGATGAGGCGGTCCGGGTCTTGAATGAAGAATTGACATGGGATTATGATGGACTAGTGGGAACCCCTCATTTGTAATGTTTTGACATCAGATACTGTTGACGATTCCTGTGCAACGCCAAATATTTATTGTATAAGACACGAATGTTTAGAACTGTGGTAACATGTAAAGAATTTGCCTGAAGCCCAATATTTAGTATATAAGGAACAACCCTCTTTGTACAAATCGAACAGGCTCCTAGATACTGCCCATGTGTAGTTTCTGTGACTTCTGTGTCCCTGCAGTAATAAACCTTTGGTCTTTGACGCCACCATCGAGAAGCCCGTGTTTCTGTTTATTTGTGTACCAAGACAGGTTGAACTCCGGGGTCTTCGGGTGTTGTCCCTGACACCTCTGGACGGAACCAAAAAGTCCAGAACTCCATTTGGCGCCCAACTCGGGGCGACGTCATTCGGTACCGGTCCAAAAGCCTGAAGAATTCGAGGAGCTTCGTGTGAAGATTTCAGAGGGAGGCGCCCCACTTCATCGATCCCGGCATATCGCAAAAGTGGCCCCGACGTCCTCTTCCACGAGGGTTCCCGTTCAGACGGCTGCAGTGGTCCGTTGCCTTGACCGTCGCCCTGTCTTGGACCCGAGGTGCAGTCCTCAGTACGGCGAAACGTGACGGGTTTCTCCTTGGTGACGTCTTCAGTGCCTCAGTTAAGTATTTAGTGGTTGCTAGTTGGTTATTTTGTGAGGGTTGCTCCTATTTGGATAATCCTTTTAGTTCTCAGTTCAGTTCAGTTCTGTAAGGTTATCACTGGTTATTCTAGTTACGATAATCATTCTGTTCAGTTCAGGTATCGATACAATTGTCAGTTCTGGTAGGCCTAAGTTCTCGGTTCAAGTGCGCATCTTTTTGTGTTTTGTTTGTCTTGTGTTCCGGATTATAAAATGGTAAGTCAGAAAAATTGTATGTTGTCTTGTTTTAGTTGCAACAGTGATTCCCAGTTGGAGGACTCGTGTTTGGTTCCTCCGATTGGAACTCCCCTTTATGATCTATATTGCAAATTTGGTGTGGGCCCTATCTCTTATAACGAGATATGGATCCGCTATACAGAAAAAGATGGTGTCCTTAGTTGGCCACTACATGGTAGTTTTGAACCTGAAATTCTCGATAATCTAGAAAGAAGGTTGTTTAAGAAGAAAGCCCGGCCGGCAATGTTTGATTCTTTCCGTTATTGGCGAAAAGAATCTAAACAGAGAGAAATAAAAAAGTTGAAGAAAGAACAGAAAGAGCAAGAGTTGACTTTAGAACAGTCTGCTAGGCAGCTGCAACTCAACGAGTCTGAGAAAGCGATGGAGGTGGCCGATAGAGAGCGTAATTTAGCGATAGACAAGTGCTATCCTGCTTTACCATCGAGTACGGCTAAGATAGTAGAGGACCCTGAAAAGGATCCCCTGTTGTCTTACTTGTTACGATCACCCCCACCGTATGCACAAGGTGCTACGGCTCCACCTATACCGAATGTTCAATTACCGGTTGCTGGACAACCTGGTGTCCCTGTTCTCGCTCCCCTGAATCAAGTTCCTGTACCTCCTGTGGTCAATATTAATGTTCCTTCGACAACCCCTCTTCTAGGGTTGCCGACTTCTTTACCTATGCCTGTGTCGCTCACACCTGCTACTTCACAAGCTAATTTTCAAGCTACTCCTACTGTTCCTGATCTATCTGTTCCAACTGCTACTCTATTCACTGCCTCTGCTAATATTATGACTCCGCTTTCTGTTCGTCGAAGAATCACTGATTCTGTCTCTAATATTCTATCTCCCTTCTATAAAACTCTGATTAAGACTCCTACCTTTGACTCTGTGCAGAGACGTAGTCAGCTTCCCAGTACTGAATAAAGAGGAATACTAGATTCCACTGCTCTTAGATGGGTTTCGAAAGTTGGAAGATATAATGTACAAAATGTATTAGATACATTTATGCAATGGAACGAACCGACACAACGATATGTGTTCGATGAAATGTGTTTCCTTCTACGTGAGGAATTGGAAGAGGATGACCCTGAATCAAATCTAGGAGAATTAATTAATGTTCAGAAAGAGTTTGCTACAGGTATGATAGTTGGACAAAATATAAAAGAAGCGATGGAACTGGTTCTAAGTTATAGATCCGACTCATCCCTTCTTTCACCGAGAGAGTTAGAGAAACGTAGTACGAAACGAAATCGTCAATATCCAATGAGAGAGGTTCCACCAATTTGGCGCGAAGCTGTGCAAGCTAATGCACCGCTTGGTATTGCAGCCGCTCCGGCCCAATTCCAGAGAGTATGGATACATATTCCATGGAAGCGAGCTGAAGTATTAGCAGTAAAACAGGCTTTGCCAGATCCGCGTAAAAATCCTGCAGGGTACTACAAAGAGTTAGCTCAAACAGTTGACGCTTGTGTATTAAATTTAACTGACATAGATCTGCTGTTTGGTAATGTAGTACCGCAACCAATTTGGGCTAAAATTCGTAAAGAGAATCATCCAGTTGCCCTAGGTGGTGACTGGGCAGCTATAATTGCAGCGGATGGTCAACAAATAGGTGGTTCCAAACCTGAACCTTTAATTGCTAATTTGCCTGGTAGAATAATCGATTTAATGAAAACCTTGATGCCAGCATTGCGCGTTAACTGGGACAAATTGTCCGCGTGCAAACAAAAGAAAGACGAAAGCGTCTCCGACTTTTTCACAAGATTCGAGGAGACTTTCGTGGATCATAGTGGTCAGGATATGAGCACAGAAGGAGGCCAGAGATTATTTGTCGATAAATTTGTGCACAATCTGTTGCCAGAACTTAGTAGTAAATTAAAGAATTCTGAAAGTGCGTGGGCTGTCTCTACGACTGCGCAAATACTTGCGACTGCTCAGTACTATGAAAATAGGGATAAAGAAGAGAAGGAAAAATCAGATAAAAAGACGAAAGATTTAAAAACTAAAGTACTTTTACAACAAGCTTATCCGCCTCGCATGAATCAAACTAATATGCAGCAGGGGTCATATCAAAGAACGGATTATAACTTTCAAAGGCCACAATACCAGTGGAATCAATGTGCTTATTGCAAAAAGGAAGGTCATTACAAAAGTGAGTGTCCAGTTCGAACACAAAATAATGATGCGGCAGCTCAGAGAGGTCGTGGTAGTTCTATGCAAAACTATAGAGGTCGAGGACGAGGTGCTATGCCTCCACAGACAAGTGATCGCCCCTCTAATTATTTCGACCAGCGAAATGGACAATCTGCCCAACAGAATAGGTCTCCACAGTATCATGTTGAAGACTATTATGAAGCTAGTGAGGAAGGTCAGCAAAGTGAATACTAGGACAGCCATGGACAAAGAGAGGGAGTAGTATCCGTACCAGTAGATCAGAGTGGGCCTTATGTCGCAGTAGCAACATCAGGTATAGTCGAACCGTTTCTGTTGGATACTGGTGCAGCAAAAAGTTCTATCATACATGCAAAACTCCCTGGCGCACCTTTGTCTGGCTCAACAAACGTTTCAGTAGGTTTTTCGGGCGCCCCTGTTCACAACCCTGTTTCTGGTCCTTTGTCTATTTCTGTTGGACCCCGTCAATTGAAAGCACCCCTGATTTTGACGACAGGTTGTAACGAAAATCTGCTTGGTTTAGACTTGTTAAAACGCCTGTACGCGACATTGTACTGTTCTCCAGCGGGAGTACAGCTTACGTTGGGTAAAAGAATCATCTCCCCGATGTACTTGTCGATGGATGCGCTCCCACCAGAGCTGCGTTCACTCCCTGATACTCTTTGGGCGACTGGTCCTAATGATGTAGGTCTATTGGAAATTCCACCCTATGCAGTAACTTTGAAAGCAAATGTCAAACTTCCACGAATTCCACAATACAGAATCTCTAGTGAAGGTGAGCGTGCGCTCCTACTGATAGTACAAGACCTGATCAAGAAAGATGTTGTAGAAGAGACTAGAGGTAATGTCTGTAATAGTCCGGTACTGCCTATTTTGAAACGAACTGACCCTACAAAGCCTCCAGTATATAGGTTCGTAATTGATCTTAGAGAGGTTAATAAAATTGTGATCCCACAGTTTCCTGTGGTACCAGACATTACTGCATTGTTAACGTTGATTCCCGCTACAGCAGCATGGTTTTCAGTTGTCGACTTGAAAAATGCCTTTTTCAGCATTCCGATAGCCGAGGAAAGCAGAGATATTTTCGGTTTTTCTCTAGGAGGACGAAGTTTTAGATTTAAACGCGCTCCACAAGGTTATTGTGAAAGCCCATCCATTTACAGTCAAGCATTAAAAAGTCAGTTAGATTCCTTCGTACTTCCTCGTGGTTCTGCTTTAGTACAGTATGTCGATGATCTTCTAGTGGATGCCGATGACAAGGAAACTTGCAAAACAGCTACGATTTCTTTATTGCATCACTTGTCAGATTTAAATCACAAGGTGTCACCTTCAAAAATGCAATACTGCTGCCAAGAAGTGACCTACCTAGGTCATCTCTTGTCAAAGGAGGGAAGGAAGTTGACCCCAGAGAGAATAAAAGCAATTACACAGATGAATGTTCCTAGCACGCAGAGAGAAGTGCGTGCCTTTTTGGGTATTACCTCCTATTGTAGGCAATGGATCCCAAATTTTTCTCTTTTAGCAAAACCATTAGTAGCCTTGACTAAGAAAGGTGTTCCGAGTCCGGTACCATGGTCTGTTGAATGTCAGCAGAGTTTTTCTGAGTTACGAAATGCACTGTGTTCAGCACCTGTATTGGGTACACCCGACTACAGTAAGCCATTTACGCTCTATGTCCACGAGAGAGAAGGTTGTGCATTGAGTGTTTTGACGCAGAAATTTGGTGATAAACAACGCCCTTGTGCGTATTTTTCATCAACATTAGATCCAGTAGCTAGAGCATTGCCTAGTTGCTTGAGAGCTACAGCCGCAGCTGCAGCTTCCATTCGACAATCTGCTGGTTTAGTAATGAACAACATGCTAGTAGTTATGGTTCCTCATGCTGTGGATACACTCATGAACCGAACCAAGACGCAACACCTTACCAGTGCTAGATTATCAGGCTATGAACTGACACTATTAGCTAGTCATATTCAGATCAAAAGATGCAATGTATTGAATCCAGCAACATTGTTGCCGACTAGCCAAGAGTCGAGTGATTCCGAACCACACGACTGTTGTTTCAGAACTGAGGAAGAAACAAAAGGACGAATCGATCTAAAAAATACTCCGTTGTCAGATCCAGATGGCACGTTGTATGTTGATGGGTCTTGCTTCAAATTGGAGAATGGTGATGTGACTGCTGCCTATGCCGTAACGACTTTGAGTACGATTGTGGAGACTGCAAGAGTGAGTCAGAATTCTGCCCAGGCTGCAGAATTGATCGCGCTAACAAGAGCGTGCGTTTTAGCTAAGGGAAAGAGAGTGAATGTGTTCACAGATAGTCAGTACGCGTTCGGCGTGGCCCATAGTTTTGGCCGTTTGTGGAAAGAAAGAGGTTTCATTACGTCCCATGGGACTAAGATTCAACATGGTCAGCTAGTTAATGACTTGTTGGAATCTCTAACCTTACCGACTGAAGTTGCGATTGTGAAATGCAGTGCTCATAAAGCAATCACGGATGATGTTGGTCGTGGGAATGCTTTTGCTGATGAGATCGCAAAACAGACAGCTAGAAATATGATGAGTAGAATGTATGTTGCAACGTCTGCAAGATGGATTTCTGAGTCTGGAATGTGTGAAGACACAGTGGAAAGCGTGAAGGAAATTCAGAAAGAGGCGACTGAGGAGGAAAAACGTGCATGGAGAGAGAGCACGGGTAAATTGGACTCGAGTGGGTGTTGGATTGATTTGTCGGAACAACAGCGTTGGATGTTGCCTGATGCGTATGTGCTTGCAGTAGTGACGATGGCGCATGGAACAGCGCACATCAGTTCAAAAGGGATTTGTAAGATGTTGGCTCCGGTCTGGAAGAATGACGGAATTAGTAAGTGTGCAGAGAGAGTGGTAAGAAATTGTATGGTATGCTTGATGCATAATCCTGGCAAGGGAATCCCCACACCTGCAGGTCACTTCGCTCCTCCTTCCTGCCCTTTTGAAGTGATCCAGCTAGACTTCATTCACATGGACCGTTGTAATAACCTGAAATACGTCCTAGTGGTAGTTTGTGCTTTTTCCAGATGGATCGAAGCATACCCACTGAAGGACAATACTGCCTTATCCACTGCCAAAATTCTTCTTAAAGAATACTTCCCCCGATACGGAATGCCACGGATTGTATGGTCAGATAACGGAAGTGAGTTCGTAGGGAAAGTTATGCAGAGTGTGTGTGCCGGCCTAGGGATTAGGCAAAAATTCCATAGTGCGAATCATCCCCAGTCCGCGGGTTTAGTCGAGGGTTACAATGGCACCCTTAAACTGAAACTCGCTAAGATACAAGCATCCACGGGTTTGTCCTGGCCAGATGCATTGCCTTTGGCTTTGCTATCAACAAGAGCAACTGTACATTCTAGAGTAGGGCTTAGTCCTTACGAAATAGTTTTCGGTCGTCCTGCAAATGTTTGGGGGGTACCTAGACCGAAAGAATTTAAGCAGCTGGAATACCCAATGTTAATTGATTACCTTTTCGACTTGACTGCTAAATTGAGTCTTATTCACCAACAGGTTTTCGACGCATTGCCAAAGCCACCGGAGAGTCCAGGCCATCAGCTGAAACCGGGTGATCAGGTGGTCATCCGAAATTTTGCAAGAACGAAAAATCTTCAGCCCAGATTTATTGGCCCTTTCCAGGTCCTGTTAGCAACGAGAACTGCTATTCGTGTGGCCGGAAGGAAACATTGGATCCACACGACACACGCTAAACGTGTGCCTCTGCCACTTCCTTACGACAACTGGGTAAAGAAAGGAATCGGTGCCTCTGAAACGGAACGAGTCCCCAGGTTCATACCTTTCAGCGATGCAGAACTGATCACGGATTCACCAAATTCTGACTCTCCTCCTGAAACTGCTCTTTTGAACCCTGAACATTTGCCTTCTGCACCAAAAGAACATTTGTCATCTGCGAACGTGAACATTGCAACGCCAGCTGAAAATACATTGTTTCCAGATCAGACAGCTCCTGCAAAACTGAGATACAACTTACGTTCTCGCGATATGGACAAATAAAGCAGAAAACTGCCTATTTTCAGATTTGCATTTTCTATACATTGCCTCCAGCCAGGAAGTTTGCTAATACTTTGTATTGTTTCTTTTTGTTTTAAAATTGCCTTGCCGTCTGGGTAGCCGTAGGGTCGTGGCTGTGTGCCTAGTTGAATCTGCAGGGGTCTGACACAAGGTCGATCTTTCTGTTAGTTCTGGGAACTCCCAGGGCTGATAGAGGCATTTTCATCTACGTACACATCATCAGTGGTCGCGAACGGTCGTAGAAGATGGAGCTTCCTGAGCTACAACGAGAAAATGTAATTTATGTTCGCAGAAATAGACTGTACAGAATACTACACAGCAAATGCTTTCTAATGCAATGTGCAGTTACATTTTTAATTGTTTTGATGACGCTGGTGGGTGGAATCGTCTTTGGCGTACATTTGATTTTTGTGCCAATAGCTACAGTACCTCCCCTTGATCCTACTACTTCTACGGTTTCTTCTATGCATTCTTTTCACTCATTTCCTGAACACGAACAAGCTCGACGCTCAGAATTTATTAATAATACATTTGTACAGCTCTTGCATCAACACCAACTGATAGTTAATACTACAAACTGCTGGGTGTGTGGCTTGATACCTCACACTATGGATAAAGGCATTCCCTATCTAGTCTTGCCTTTTAGCTATAATGGATCATTTCAGGCCTTTCAGACCATTTTTTCATATGCCCTTGAGACCTATCCTCCGCGTCCACCACGGTCCACTAAATACAACTCAGCCAACAAAGCTTTAGTCCAGGGAATTATTGATATGATTAAAGACGTCAATAATACTCCATCTTATCCTAGAGATGAATTACTGGTGTATCTGAGTTGGAACTCTACAGAGTATCGCCTTAGTTTGGGAGAAAGCAAGCGTAAAAGCTCCACTTCAGTTTGGGTCGTGCCTCACCGAGGTCAGGTCTGTTTGCAAGGAAATGGGAGAAATCCGAGAGCTCAGCTAGGGAAGAGTGAGTGCGTTGAGACTTACGTATTTCCGTCTAACTCCTCCCCTGCCTTTCTGACTGCTAGGGGTACCTACTTCATTTGTCAGGACAGAGCATATACATGGCTGCCTGCTGACTTTTCAGGTTCATGTTATATTGCTCGATTGTTACCCCCGACATACACTGCTTCTTCAGATTATCATAAACCCAGATTAGCAAGAGGTGTCTTCAGCAAGGAAGATACCGCTGGTCAAGAAGCTGGAGACTTCTTCAAAGGTTTCCTTCCGTTTTGGGGGCCTATGGCCAATAGTAGAAATCTTCGGCAACTAACACGGGTAGTTGAATCTACTATTACGGAAACTGCAGGTGCCCTTAGTAACTTAACAGCTGAGCTTCAGGCGGATCGTCTCATGACGTTGCAGAATCGTATGGTTCTAGACGTAATACTTGCAGATCGAGGTGGGGTATGCAGAATGATCCAATCGAGCTGCTGTGTCTTTATTCCTAATAATGCTCCAACAGTCTATGAAGCAATCTCTAAGCTACACAAGATTTCCGACTCTATACACGTAGATAAGGGAAACTGGTCCTTCATGGAGTGGTTTTGGACTCTGGTATCAGCGTGGGGATGGAAGGTTCTGATGGTTATTGGTGTCATCCTAGTATTTCTGTTCTCGTGCTGTCTTATTATCCAGTGTGGTCCCGCTCTGTGTAGTCTCTGCGCTGCAACCTGTTTCAGGAAACCACCTGCATTAGGAGAAAAGGCACGAGGCAGGATGATGATACAACGACATGTCGCTGACCTAATGAGCATAGAAATGGACTCTGACTCTGATATAGACTGAGTAATTGCCTATGTAAGGGCAAAAGGAGGGTCTGAGGTTCCGTGACGATTTTATTCGTGTTTGTAACATTGTCGTAAATACATAATTTTGGTATCGGTGAACCGCAAATGATCCATTTAGTATATCCTGGTGTTTTCGCTATGCTACGAGCAAGAGCACTCCTGTTACCAACACATTTGTGATCTACCCATGGCATCCATCTTAGAACACGGAAGCCATTTTGTATTCCTTGCCCTCACATAGTCAATGGACACGCACTGACCTCTTTTCATTTAAAGGACACGTAGGCTTTGGCCGGCGATTCACCTTGCAAGTGACACGTGCACCTTAGGCCAGCAACGCTGTGGCAGCATGACTCGGCAAGAGCTGCCTCCCCAGCCTGAGGCCAGTCCTGCTATACTGGTTCTTGTGTTCGTTGGCCTGATCATGATTAGGCGGCCGAAGCTGGTAACCGTGCCCATTTACGACCCACAAACATTTCTTATCCTGTCTTTCTATCTTCCACACCTGGCTCTGCTCCTTTCCTTCTGGGCCTTTAGTAGGGGGTGGTAACGAAATTTACGATGAGGCGGTCCGGGTCTTGAATGAAGAATTGACATGGGATTATGATGGACTAGTGGGAACCCCTCATTTGTAATGTTTTGACATCAGATACTGTTGACGATTCCTGTGCAACGCCAAATATTTATTGTATAAGACACGAATGTTTAGAACTGTGGTAACATGTAAAGAATTTGCCTGAAGCCCAATATTTAGTATATAAGGAACAACCCTCTTTGTACAAATCGAACAGGCTCCTAGATACTGCCCATGTGTAGTTTCTGTGACTTCTGTGTCCCTGCAGTAATAAACCTTTGGTCTTTGACGCCACCATCGAGAAGCCCGTGTTTCTGTTTATTTGTGTACCAAGACAGGTTGAACTCCGGGGTCTTCGGGTGTTGTCCCTGACACCTCTGGACGGAACCAAAAAGTCCAGAACTCCAAGGCTGGGTGCACCTTTCTCATATTAAACTTTTTAATGGACTGAAACCCGTCTTAAAGAACATTTCCCAGGATTTGAAGGATTGCCAAAATATTATTCTCAAGGACTGTCCCGCAAAAGACATTGCTACAACCCCTCCCCTGTTAGAGAAAACTCCGCAACAGGTGTACAAGTTAAAACTCCGGTCTAGTAAAATAAGTCAGTCAGTTTGATTGTCTAAGTCCTCCCCTAGGTGAAACGGTTAGACTGTTTCTGACATGTATAAAATAGACCCCCATAGTGAGAGAGTTAGTCAAAACTCAATCCGATGTATCGTTTTTCTATGTTTCATATTGTTTCTCAGCATTATGATTTCCTGTACCAGTTATGCATTTTTCTTGTATTTCCCAGTTCTTCATGTAAATAAGTCTGCTAATGCTACAGTAGAGCACACGTTTAGTGATCTGCCTCCTCATGAACTCTCTTACCGCCTCGCTATGCGAAATAACTCATTCATCCGTATGTTACATTATTCACACCAGTCCAGCAATACCACTAATTGTTGGGTGTGTGGTCGACTCCCCCCTTTCCAGACACCGAAGGGAGTTCTGCCACTTTTTCCTTATCCTTTCTCACATAATGGTTCGTGTGGAGCATGGTCCACGTTAACGTCATCCTCAACAGATATGTCTTTTCTTAACAGTACATGTTTCCCAGACAAGCAAGGTCTTCCCCACAGAACAGGTTTAGATCTAGAAAATGAAGTGTATAATTTAGGTAATTATTCGTCGAATTTCATGGTCCTGAATGTTCAGTCTGATACTACTCCAGACTTACCTGCTATTTCAGTACTACCAGTCAAAGGCGAATTATGTGTCCGAAATAATGGTTCTGTACATGTAGGACACAGTGATTGTACTACTATTGTCAAGTATAGTGACAGTGGGAAATCTATTTTTAAAGCTTCACGTCATTCCTATTTTATTTGTGGTCAAACTGCATATGTTCGTCTGCCCCTCGATTGGGAGGGAACCTGTTACATTGCCTTCCTACTGCCACCTGTTTTTCTAGCCCCACCTGATTATCATAGAAACACACATCTAGTACACATTAGACATAGAAGGGAGTCCCCAATTGTCGATTATACTGAAACTGCTCTAGAACAGTATACAGATTTCAACAGAGGTTTCTTTTTCTTTATAGGACCTATCCAGAATAGTAAGCTAATCCGTAGGTTAACCAGAACCCTTGAGGCTGTAATAAATGAGACTGCCTCTGCTCTAGGTAACTTAACCGAAGAGCAATCTGCTATGAGATTTGTCGTTTTACAGAATCGTCTCGTCCTTGACGTCATACTGGCCGATAGGGGCGGGGCCTGTAGAGTCATCGGATCCAGTTGCTGCATTTTCATTCCAAATAACGCGCCGTCTGTTTATTCAGCTATAACCAGACTCCATAAAATTGCCCATATGATACACCAAGACCCAGGCACCTGGACATGGTCCGGTTGGTTCTGGAATATAATTTCCGCATGGGGATGGAAAATATTGTCCTTCCTAGGTATTGCAGTAGCGATCATATTCAGCTGCTGCCTCTGTATACAATGTGGCCCTGCGATTTGCGGCATTTGTGCTACCTCTTGTATTCCTAGTCCCAAGCCCCGTTCTAAATCCCGTTCCAAGAAAATTCGAGACGAGCAAATGATACTGTATGAAATGATAGACGGTATCATGAAAATTGATGTTTCCTGATGGAAACGTAGTGACAAGGAGGGAATGTGGAAAAGTAAATTTTGCCATGTTCTGTGTCCCTACGCCTCCTCCATCATATGTTATGTGTGCATGATTAAATATGCATATGTACTCCCCATGTTCGATTAATGACGCAATTACAGTTGTGTCCACCTCTAGTATGCCAGTTTCCAGTCCTCGTGAATACTACGAATATCAGGCCTATGTAAAGCTACGTTGCCACGTTTCTCAGTGTGCACGTTATTCTATTATAAAGTTCCCGTTTCTAGGCCTCAAAAAGGGCCTGGACACCAGATTCAGCTCCTGTCTCCAGAAACCTCGCTGAGGAGCGATACAGCCCCCACCTGTATCCTCGACCCTTCACTTACTTCCTGCCTCGCAGTGCCCGGTCCAGCCTGGCTCAGCCTCTGAGTCTGCCAAGAAAATGTTATAGTTCCAGTTATCAGTTCAGTCCTCCTTCTCTGCATTCCTAAACTACTGAATCGCATCAATAGTTTCCGTCATTGTCTAGCCTTCACGTCTCCACGTTAGAGAAATACTGCATTTAATGGTCATTTAATATTCTTCATCACGCACTACATGTAGAATAATGCATGGTCCAGTCTTAGAATCAAGTTAGCCTTTCCCCTCCTAACTTCTAGTTTATATCAACATGTTCTCTAAACATCAGATACTAGATACTGTTTAGGTACATGTCGCCCTGACTCTCCAGATTTCAGTCTCTGCTCCTAGCACAGAGTTCATAGCCCCCAGCTTCTCCTAGTAACACGTCATTGCCAGTTTGCGCGCACCATCAGGTTAGAGGTCCCGGCTCCTCAGGTAGCCCCCTCCATGGTTTCCGCCCCATTCATGACATATTCTGTTACGTTTGCATCACATGTCTATGTATACGCCCTGTTACACCTACTTTTACCCTTATCTTTCGCGACTGCTACGCGTCACACCTTCTGCTCCACCCACTGCTACGCCTATTGCACTGTAATGCTATGTGTTTGCGTTATGTATATATGCTCATGCACTGTTATTAAAAAAGTCATCCGTTCCCCTTGTCCCGATCCTGACACCAGCAGCGCTGCTGGGCCCTGTCATCCTATTCCTATGCAGGTTGTCCTGTTCCTGTCCTTATGCTGTATTAAACCTGCAAAAACTCCTACTACCTCGAATCTTGACTCTTATTTATTGAGCTATCTGTTATGATATATGTCTAGTCAAAAAGAGAGGTATTATTTATTTATTTACCACACTTCCCTATCTGCTGCTGAACCCTCGGCTGAGGTCCAGGGAGGGGCCCTGCTTCCCTATCTGCTGTTGAACCCTAGGCTGAGCTCCAGGGAGGAGCCCTGCTTCCCTATCTGCTGCTGAACCCTAGGCTGAGGTCCAGGGAGGGACCCTGCTTCCCTATCTGCTGCTGAACCCTAGGCTGAGGTCCAGGGAGGGGCCCTGCTTCCCTATCTGCTGCTGGACCCTAGGCTGAGGTCCAGGGAGGGGCCCTGCTTCCCTATCTGCTGCTGGGCCCTAGGCTTAGGTCCAGGGAGGGGCCCTGCTTCCCCATCTACTGCTGAACCCTAGGCTGAGGTCCAGGGAGGGGCCCTGCTTCTCTGTGTGTTGCTGGGCCCAAGGCTGAGGTCCAGGGAGGGGCACTGCTTCCCTTTATGTTGCTGGGCCCTAGGCTGAGGTCCAGGGAGGGGCCCTGCTTCTCTGTGTGTTGCTGGGCCCTAGGCTGAGGTCCAGGGAGGGGCCCTGCTTCCCTATCTGCTGCTGGACCCTAGGCTGAGGTCCAGGGAGGGGCCCTGCTTCTCTTTATGTTGCTGGGCCCTTGGCTGAGGTCCAGGGAGGGGCCCTGCTTCTCTGTCTGCTGCTGAACCCTAGGCTGAGGTCCAGGGAGGGGCCCTGCTTCTGTATCTGCTGCTGAACCCTAGGCTGAGGTCCAGGGAGGGGCCCTGCTTCTCCATCTGCCGCTGAACCCTAGGCTGAGGTCCAGGGAGGGGCCCTGCTTCCCTATCTGCTGCTGGGCCCTAGGCTGAGGTCCAGGGAGGGGCCCTGCTTCCCCATCTGCTGCTGAACCCTCGGCTGAGGTCCAGGGAGGGGCCCTGCTTCCCCATCTGCTGCTGAACCCTAGGCTGAGGTCCAGGGAGGGGCCCTGCTTCCCCATCTGCTGCTGAACCCTAGGCTGAGGGCCAGGGAGGGGCCCTGCTACTGTATCTGCTGCTGAACCCGAGGCTGAGGTCCAGGGAGGGGCCCTGCTTCCCTATCTGCTGCTGAACCCTAGGCTGAGGTCCAGGGAGGGGCCCTGCTTCTCTTTATGTTGCTGGGCCCTTGGCTGAGGTCCATGGAGGAGGCTCTGGTGAGTCCTGGATAGGTTGCTGTGCCTGAGAAGACATGGAGGGTTGTGATGGGTCAGGGAGGTTGGAATTACCTTTAAAAGTATCATCATGTCTTGATGTTCTGGGTTGTGAAACCAGAACCCCAGTTATAAACACAAGAGCATAGCATGTGGGCCCAGTGGAGGATATTGCTGCATCGTGAAGCCGGGTGGATGAATGGGTGGATGCACAGTGGATCCTGCCGGTTGGTGCTGCATAAGTTAGATCAGCGGCAAAGCAGCGAGGCCCCTGTGGTCAGCCTTCGTAGGCAGCCATTGACCAGCAAGCAGTCAGGAGGAGGGGAATACTCTTCTTGCTTTGAGTGGGGAGAAGTAACAAGGATTCAACTAAGAGATGAAATGCTCATGCGAGGCGCTGACCCGGAAGCAAAGGAAGAGTTAGAAACATAAAATGTACTCACAGTTGGTGTACATAGGCTTCCGGAAAGGCTTCCCCTTCGACACAACAAAGCTTGTTGAGATAAAGCACAAGGAAGTGGCAAACCACAAGGAGGTGGACTCATAGGTTTCAGAAGTAATCTCTTCCCTCAGACTGCTATTGTGAATTTCATTTGACAACAGGCTCTGGTTGGATGAACTGCAAGAGCTGCAAAATAAAGAAGTATTTTTGAATCCAAGAAAATACTTGAATAAATATGTGGCAAAGCAGGGCGCATTCTTTCACAAAGTTCCTCAACATTGGGAGTGTTGGAAGAATGAATAACTTTCAAAACAACGTAAACCTTTCAACTTTTAATTTGTATCTAAAACCTGTTTCTTTAGTGTCCCATCCACATTCTTTGTTGGGATGAATACATGCTCCAGATGACTGTGATGACACGGTCTGCCACTGCACAATATGCATACACCTCCACGACGCTGGGATCCAAGAGAAGGCCCTGGACTGGACCACCTCCTTCCTCTCCGGCACAACACAGAGCGTCCGCCTCCCCCCTTTCTGGTCCGAAACCACCAAGATCATCTGCGGTGTCCCCCAAGGCTCATCCCTCAGCCCAACGATGTTTAACATCTACATGGCACCACTCACACACGTCGCCCGTCGGCACAACCTCAACATCATCTCCTATGCCGATGACACCCAGTTGATCCTCTCCTTCACCAAGGGCCCCCACACCGCCAAAACCAACCTCCACAGAGGAATGAAGGCCATCGCCGAGTGGATGAAGAACAGCCGACTGAAGCTAAACTCAGACAAGATGGAAGTCCTCATCCTCGGCTCCACCCCCTCGGCCTTGGATGCCTCCTGGTGGCCGACCGCACTGGGAACAGCTCCTACACCCACCGACCACGCATGCAACCTAGGGTTCATCCTCGACTCTACTCTCTCCATGACAAAGCAGGTCAACGCAGTCTCATCCTACTGCTTCAACACCCTCCACATGCTCCACAAGATCTACAAGTGACTCCCCCCCTCAAACGAGAAGAACAGTCACCCAGGCCCTCATCAGCACCAGATTGGACTACAGAAACTCCCTCTACGCAGGAGCCTCGGCCAAACTCCTGAAACGCCTTCAGAACACCTCGATTCAGAAAAGGGGGTGGTGATGAACAGAGTGCCTGAATTAAGCAGACCACTCTTACCCAGTCCAAAGATCAGGGCTTGATCCATCACCGTTTTTTAGCTCACTGCACCATCCCAGCTCAGAACTTGGCTATATGCAAATTAGTCTGTTCCTGTCCCAGTGCATGATGGGAACAGGGCAAACCAAACTACCAAGCCAATTCTTGTACTGGGAAGGAAATAAGCTTCCGGGGACCGGTTTCTGCCATTTCAGGCGTCGTCGGCCCGGCTTGCTTGAATCCTAATGGTGCAATGAGCAAGGGACTCACATCTGAGTATACCCTTCCACGCTTATGGTGGACAAAATGATTTAGAAAAGGGGGTGGTGATGAACAGAGTGCCTGAATTAAGCAGACCACTCTTACCCAGTCCAAAGATCAGGGCTTGATCCATCACCGTTTTTTCGCTCACTGCCCCATCCCAGCTCAGAACTTGGCTATATGCAAATTAGTCTGTTCCTGTCCCAGTGCATGATGGGAACAGGGCAAACCAAACTACCAAGCCAATTCCTCTACTGGGAAGGAAACAAGCTTCCGGGGACCAGTTTCTGCCATTTCAGGCATCGTCGGCCCGGCTTGCTTGAATCCTAATGGTGCAATGAGCAAGGGACTCACATCTGAGTATACCCTTCCACGCTTATGGTGGACAAAATGATTCAGAAAAGGGGGTGGTGATGAACAGAGTGCCTGAATTAAGCAGACCACTCTTACCCAGTCCAAAGATCAGGGCTTGATCCATCACCGTTTTTTAGCTCACTGCACCATCCCAGCTCAGAACTTGGCTATATGCAAATTAGTCTGTTCCTGTCCCAGTGCATGATGGGAACAGGGCAAATCAAACTACCAAGCCAATTCTTGTACTGGGAAGGAAACAAGCTTCCGGGGACCGGTTTCTGCCATTTCAGGCGTCGTCGGCCCGGCTTTCTTGAATCCTAATGGTGCAATGAGCAAAGGACTCACATCTGAGTATACCCTTCCACGCTTATGGTGGACAAAATGATTCAGAAAAGGGGGTGGTGATGAACAGAGTGCCTGAATTAAGCAGACCACTCTTACCCAGTCCAAAGATCAGGGCTTGATCCATCACCGTTTTTTAGCTCACTGCACCATCCCAGCTCAGAACTTGGCTATATGCAAATTAGTCTGTTCCTGTTCCTGTCCCAGTGCATGATCCCCGGAAGCTTGTCTCCTTTCTGGTGAAGAATTGGCTTGGTAGTTTGGTCTGCCCTGTTCCCATGATGCACTGGGCCAGGGACAGACTAATTTGCATATAGCCAGGTTCTGAGCTGGGATGGGGCAGTGAGCTAAATAACGGTGATGGATCAAGCCCTGATCTTTGGACTGGATAAGAGTGGTCTGCTTAATTCAGACACTCTGTTCATCACCACCCCCTTTTCTGAATCGTTTTTGGCCACTATAGGTGTGGCAGGGTATGCTCAGACATGAGTCCCTTGCTCACTGCTCCATCAGGATTCAAGCAAGCCGGGCCGACGACGCCTGAAATGGCAGAAACCGGTCCCCGGAAGCTTGTCTCCTTTCTGGTGAAGAATTGGCTTGGTAGTTTGGTCTGCCCTGTTCCCATGATGCACTGGGCCAGGGACAGACTAATTTGCATATAGCCAGGTTCTGAGCTGGGATGGGGCAGTGAGCTTAATAACGGTGATGGATCAAGCCCTGATCTTTGGACTGGGTAAGAGTGGTCTGCTTAATTCAGACACTCTGTTCATCACCACCCCCTTTTCTGAATCGTTATTGGCCACTATACGTGTGGCAGGGTATGCTCAGACATGAGTCCCTTGCTCACTGCTCCATCAGGATTCAAGCAAGCCGGGCCGACGACGCCTGAAATGTCAGAAACCGGTCCCCGGAAGCTTGTCTCCTTTCTGGTGAAGAATTGGCTTGGTAGTTTGGTCTGCCCTGTTCCCATGATGCACTGGGCCAGGGACAGACTAATTTGCATATAGCCAGGTTCTGAGCTGGGATGGGGCAGTGAGCTAAATAACGGTGATGGATCAAGCCCTGATCTTTGGACTGGGTAAGAGTGGTCTGCTTAATTCAGACACTCTGTTCATCACCACCCCCTTTTCTGAATCATTCAGAACACCTCTGCACGCCTGATCCTCGACATCCCCGCTGTTAGAAAGGCGACCCTGGGGGAGGCAGAAGATGTCTGACTGACCACCCCTAGGTCCACCTCTCCGTCGAGAAGTAGCCGAGCGTTTACCGAGAGGCCTCCTGAATGAGGGTCCTCTCCTAGGATCGTACAGCAGAGTAATCACAACACTACAGACGGACACCACACAAGAAGGTAAGTTCTCAAGCTTTTATAGGTAATAACGGTTACTGGTTCTTGGCAGTATGTACAAGCAGATCGGGGGATCTGGAAAGTCTCGTAAAGGGGGGTAAGGTAGCGGGACAGTCTTACTCTGGGCGGAGGAAGGGATACCCTACGCACAGCTCTCAATCCTCGAGCTGGGGGGTTCCGAGAGGTTCGAGCCGCGGCAGCGCCAGCAGGCTTGCAAGGTGGTTCAGCGAAGTAGGCCGCGGCCGGGCCAGCAGGCTCTCAGATGTTTCAGCAAGGTCGGCAGCGCCAGCAGGCTCTCGGAAGGTTTAGCAAGGTAGGCCGCGGCAGCGCCAGCAGGCTCTCGGAAGGATCAGCAAGGTAGGCCGCGGCAGCGCCATCAGGCTCTCAGATGGTTCGACAGGATAGGCCGCGGCAGCGCCAGCAGGCTCTCGGAAGGTTCAGCAAGGTAGGCCGCGGCAGCGCCAGCAGGCTCTCAGATGGTTCGACAGGATAGGCCGCGGCAGCGCCAGCAGGCTGTCAGATGGTTCAGCAAGGTAGGCCGCGGCAGCGCCAGCAGGCTCTCAGAAGGTCGTCGGGTTACGGATGAGTTCGTCTGGTGTCGGCCGTGACAGCGTCAGCAGGGCTTCCAGTCCAGGATACAACTGAAGACCTAATCCAGGGCTGGCCCAGATATAGGTCTGGAGGTCTTTGAAGTCCGGACCCTCGTGCCTGGGGGTCAGAGGGGCCGGGATGAAGATGTCCAGACACCCAGCAGGGGGGTGGAGCCAGCGCCCAGGGAGGCCGGAGGGCGATCGATACCAGGCGTCCGGGGACGGCTGGAGGGCCATCGAAACTCCTCTTCCTCCGGGATCTGTCGAGTGGCCACTCGACCACCTGGGTGGATCTTGGTGCCTCGATGTCGGGACTTCGCTGGGGCCTGGGCCGGGGCCGAGGCCACGTGGTTGTGACGTGGTGGCCCAAGATGGAGTCGGGCACGGCCTCGTGCTTAGGTCGTGATGGGCCTACGCGGGGGCAGGCCTGCGGTGGAGGACCGGGGTGGTAGCCGGCCCTGTGGTGTTGGGGCGTGCAGGATCGGGCCGAAGGGGCCGCCCGAGGTCCGGTGGAGGGCTGATATCGTCCTGGGCCCGCCATGCGGGAGGGGTAGGACCACGCCATAAGGCCGGGTCCAACACGCGTCCCCCCCAGCTAAAGGCAGGGGAGAGTCACCCATCCTCTTGGGGATTCTCCTCGCCAAGGCGGAAGAATCTGGACAGGCCGTCGGCATTGGCGTGGTCATTGCCGGGGCGATGTTCCACAGTGAAATCCATTCCCTGCAGCGAGATGGACCAGCGTAGCAGCTTCGGGTTTTCTCCCCGCATCTGCATTAACCAACGCAGGGGTTGGTGGTCGGTCTGGACCCGGAAGTGGGTGCCGAAGAGGTAGGGCCGGAGCTTCTTGAGGGCCCACACCACGGCGAAGGCTTCCCTCTCGATGGTGCTCCAGCGTTGCTCTCTCGCCAGCAGGCGTCGGCTGATGAAGGCCACAGGCTGGTCGATTCCTGCGGGGTTGACTTGGGACAGGACCGCCCCGATGCCGTGCTCCGAGGCGTCGGTTTGGACTACAAACTCTCTGCTGTAGTAGGGGGCCTGGAGCACAGGGGCGGTGCACATGGCAGTCTTTAGAGTTTCAAAGGCCGTTTGGCACGCAGGGGTCCAGTGCACCTTCTTGGGTAGTCTCTTGGAGGTTAGTTCTGTAAGGGGCCCCACAATGCTCCCGTAGTCTTTTATAAAACGCCGATAATATCCGGTGAGCCCCAGGAAGGCTCGGACGGCGGTCTGGGTGACCGGGGGCTCCCAGTCCCGGATGGCGTCTATCTTTGGTTGGAGGGGAGCCACGTGGCCGCTCCCCACTTGGTGTCCCAGATAGGTCACGGACCCTTGGCCTATCTGGCACTTACTGGCTTTGATGGTGAGTCCGGCCCGCCGAAGGGCCGTCAGGACCGTCC
Source organism: Lissotriton helveticus (assembly GCF_964261635.1). Lineage (NCBI taxonomy): Eukaryota > Metazoa > Chordata > Amphibia > Caudata > Salamandridae > Lissotriton > Lissotriton helveticus. The sequence goes on along the minus strand of NC_136068.1, from coordinate 1,961,301,781 downwards.
AGAGGTGGGTCAGGTGCTCACCCCAGTGAAGGCTGTACACAGCAATGTCATCGAGGTAGGCGGCGCTGTACTCCTCTAGTCCGGCCAGCACCTGGTTCACGAGTCTCTGGAAGGTTGCGGGTGCGTTCTTCATGCCGAAGGGCATCACTTTGAAGTGATAGTGGCCGTCTGGGGTCGAGAAGGCTGATCGCTCCTGTGCACCAGGGGTAAGGCCGATCTGCCAATACCCCGCCGTGAGATCGAAGGTGCTGAGGAATTTGGCAGCTCCTAAGCGATCGATTAGTTCATCTGCCCTGGGGATAGGATGGGCGTCGGTCCTGGTGACTGCATTTAGTCCCCTGTAGTCAACACAAAACCGGAGCTCCGGAGCCTCTCCGGGGGCGGCGGCTTTAGGGACCAGGACAACGGGACTGGCCCAGGGGCTGTTGGAGGGTTCGACCACCCCCAGAGCCAACATCTTGGCCACTTCTGATTGGATGCAGGCCCGAACCCGGTCGGGTACTCGAAAAGCTCGGTGTTTCACAGGCGGGCTGTCTCCGGTGTCCACATCGTGGACACACCACCGGGTGACCCCCGGAGTGAGGGAAAACAGATCCGCAAACTGCTCCAGCAGCTCCCGGCAGTCTTGTTGTTGCTCTGGGGTCAGGGTAGAGGAGAGCTGGACCCCTTCGAAGGAGCCGTCTTTCTCTGAGGTGCTGAGGAGATCTGGCAGTGGGTCGGAGTCGTCTTCCGCTCCGTCATCGGTCGCTAGCAACAGACTTAGTTCAGTGCGGGCAAAGTGCGGTTTAAGTCGGTTAGCGTGTTGAACCCGGAGAGAGTTCCGGGGGGACTCCATGTCCACTAGGTAGGTGACGGGGCTCTTGCGCTCCACCACCTTGAAGAGCCCCGTCCACTTGTCCTGGAGGGCGCAGGGTTCGACCGGGGACATGACCCAGACCTGCTGGCCCGGCTCGAATTCGATGGACGAGGCGTTCTGGTCATACCAGCGTTTTATCTCCTCCTGACTAGCTTCTAGGTTGGCCTCGGCAAGTTCTCGGAACTTCCGAGTCTGGTTGCGGAGTGTCAGGAGGTACCGGTAGACATCAGGCGGGGCGTCTCGGACTGCCGTCTCCCAGCCTTCCTTGACCAGGCTGAGGGGGCCTCGGACCGGGTGTCCGTACAAGAGTTCAAAAGGACTGAACCCCAAGGACTTCTGGGGTACCTCTCGGTAGGCGAACAGGAGGCAGGGCAGCAGGACATCCCACTTGCGCCGGAGTGGCTCTTCTAGGCCCTTGATCATTCCCTTCAGTGTTCTATTAAATCGTTCTTCTAGTCCATTGCCTTGGGGATGATACGGGGTGGTGAACTTATAGGCGACCCCGCACTGTTGCCATAGGGACTTCATATGCTTCGAGATAAAGTTGGAGCCCCGATCACTCACGACCTCTCGGGGGAAGCCGACTCGGGAGAAGATGCTCATGAGGTGGAGTTCTGGACTTTTTGGTTCCGTCCAGAGGTGTCAGGGATAACACCCGAAGACCCCGGAGTTCCACCTGTCTCGGTGCACAAACAAACAGAAACACGGGCTTCTCGATGGTGGCGTCAAAGACCAAAGGTTTATTACTGCAGGGACACAGAAGTCACAGAAACTACACATGGGCAGTATCTAGGAGCCTGTTCGATTTGTACAAAGAGGGTTGCTCCTTATATACTAAATATTGGGCTTCAGGCAAATTCTTTACATGTTACCACAGTTCTAAACATTCGTGTCTTAAACAATAAATATTTGGCGTTGCACAGGGATCGTCAACAGTATCTGATGTCAAAACATTACAAATGAGGGGTTCCCACTAGTCCATCATAATCCCATGTCAATTCTTCATTCAAGACCCGGGCCGCCTCATCGTAAATTTCGTTACCTCCCCCTAATAAAGGCCCAGAAGGAAAGGAGCAGAGCCAGGTGCAGAAGATAGAAAGACAGGATAAGAAATGTTTGTGGGTCGTAAATGGGCACGGTTACCAGCTTCGGCCGCCTAATCATGATCAGGCCAACGAACACAAGAACCAGTATAGCAGGACTGGCCTCAGGCTGGGGAGGCAGTTCTTGCCGAGTCATGCTGCCACAGCGTTGCTGGCCTAAGGTGCACGTGTCACTAGCAAGGTGAATCGCCGGTTAAGGCCTACGTGTCCTTAAATAAGAAGAAGTCATTGCGTGTCCATTGACTATGTGAGGGCAAGGAATACAAAATGGCTTCCGTGTTCTAAGATGGATGCCATGGGTAAATCACAAATGTGTTGGTAACAGGAGTGCTCTTGCTCGTAGCATAGCGAAAACACCAGGATATACTAAATGGATCATTTGCGGTTCACTGATACCAAAATTATGTATTTACGACAATGTTAAAAACACGAGTCAAATCGTCACGGAACCTCAGACCCTCCTTTTGCCCTTACATAGGCAATTACTCAGTCTATATCAGAGTCAGAGTCTAATTCTATGCTCATTAGGTCAGTGACATGTTGTTGTATCATCATCCTGTCTCGTGCCTTTTCTCCTAATGCAGGTGATTTTCTGAAACAGGTTGCAGCACAGAGACTACACAGAGCGGGACCACATTGGATAATAAGGCAGCACGAGAACAGAAATACTAGGATGACACCAATAACCATCAGAACCTTCCATCCCCACGCTGATACCAGAGTCCAAAACCACTCCATGAAGGACCAGTTTCCCTTATCTACGTGTATAGAGTCGGAAATCTTATGTAGCTTAGAGATTGCTTCATAGACTGTTGGAGCATTATTTGGAATAAAGACACAGCAGCTCGATTGGATCATTCTGCATACCCCACCTCGATCTGCAAGTATTACGTCTAGAACCATACGGTTCTGCAACGTCATGAGACGATCCGCCTGAAGCTCAGCTGTTAAGTTACTAAGGGCACCAGCAGTTTCTGTAATAGTAGATTCAACTACCCGTGTTAGTTGACGAAGATTTCTACTATTGGCCATAGGCCCCCAAAACAGAAGGAAACCTTTGAAAAAGTCTCCAGCTTCTTGACCAGCGGTATCTTCCTTGCTGAAGACACCTCTTGCTACTCTGGTTTTGTGATAATCTGAAGAAGCAGTGTATATCGGGGGTAACAATCGAGCAATATAACATGAACCTGAAAAGTCAGCAGGCAGCCATGTATATGCTCTGTCCTGACAAATGAAGTAGGTACCCCTAGCAGTCAGAAAGGCAGGGGAGGAGTTAGACGGAAATACGTAAGTCTCAACGCACTCACTCCTCCCTAGCTGAGCTCTCGGATTTCTCCCATTTCCTTGCAAACAGACCTGACCTCGGTGAGGCACGACCCAAACTGAAGTGGAGCTTTTACGCTTGCTTTCTCCCAAACTAAGGCGATACTCTGTAGAGTTCCAACTCAAATACACCAGTAATTCATCTCTAGGATAAGATGGAGTATTATTGACGTCTTTAATCATGTCAATAATTCCCTGGACTAAAGCTTTGTTGGCTGAGTTGTATTTAGTGGACCGTGGTGGACGCGGAGGATAGGTTTCAAGGGCATATGAAAAAATGGTCTGAAAGGCCTGAAATGATCCATTATAGCTGAAAGGCAAGACTAGATAGGGAATGCCTTTATCCATAGTGTGAGGTATCAAGCCACACACCCAGCAGTCTGTAGTATTAACTATCAGTTGGTGTTGATGCAAGAGCTGTACAAATGTATTGTTAATAAATTCTGAGCGTCGAGCTTGTTCGTGTTCAGGAAATGAGTGAAAAGAATGCATAGAAGAAACCGTAGAAGTAGTAGGATCAAGGGGAGGTACTGTAAATCATAAAAATCAAATGTACACCAAAGACGATTCCACCCACCAACGTTATCAAAACAATTAAAAATGTAACTGCACATTGCATTAGAAAGCATTTGCTGTGTAGTATTCTGTACAGTCTATTTCTGCGAACATAAATTACATTTTCTCGTTGTAGCTCAGGAAGCTCCATCTTCTACGACCGTTCGCGACCACTGATGATGTGTACGTAGATGAAAATGCCTCTATCAGCCCTGGGAGTTCCCAGAACTAACAGAAAGATCGACCTTGTGTCTGACCCCCGCAGATTCAACTAGGCACACAGCCACGACCCTACGGCTACCCAGACGGCAAGGCAATTTTAAAACAAAAAGAAACAATACAAAGTATTAGCAAACTTCCCGGCTGGAGGCAATGTATAGCAAATTCAAATCTGAAAATAGGCAGTTTCCTGCTTTATTTGTCCATATTGCGAGAACGTAAGTTGTATCTCAGTTTTGCAGGAGCTGTCTGATCTGGAAACAATGTATTTTCAGCTGACGTTGCAATGTTCACGTTCGCAGATGGCAAATGTTCATTGGGTGTGGATGACAAATGTTCAGGGTTCAAAAGAGCAGTTTCAGGAGGAGAGTCAGAATTTGGTGAATCCGTGATCAGTTCTGCATCGCTGAAAGGTATGAACCTGGGGATTTGTTCCGTTTCAGAGGCACCGATTCCTTTCTTTACCCAGTTGTCGTAAGGAAGTGGCAGAGGCACACGTTTAGCATGTGTCGTATGGATCCAATTTTTCCTTCCGGCCACACGAATAGCAGTTCTCGTTGCTAGCAGGACTTGGAAAGGGCCAATGAATCTGGGCTGAAGATTTTTTGTTCTTGCAAAATTTCTGATGACCACCTGATCACCCGGTTTCAGCTGATGGCCTGGACTCTCCGGTGGCTTTGGCAATGCATCGAAAACCTGTTGGTGAATAAGACTCAATTTAGCAGTCAAGTCGAAAAGGTAATCAATTAACATTGGGTATTCCAGCTGCTTAAATTCTTTCGGTCTAGGTACCCCCCAAACATTCGCAGGGCGGCCAAAAACTATTTCGTAAGGACTAAGCCCTACTCTAGAATGTACAGTTGCTCTTGTTGATAGCAAAGCCAAAGGCAATGCGTCTGGCCAGGACAAACCCGTGGATGCTTGTATCTTAGCGAGTTTCAGTTTAAGGATGCCATTGTAACCCTCGACTAAACCCGCGGACTGGGGATGATTCGCACTATGAAATTTCTGTCTAATCCCTAGGCCGGCACACACACTCTGCATAACTTTCCCTACGAACTCACTTCCGTTGTCTGACCATACAATCCGTGGCATTCCGTATCTGGGGAAGTATTCTTTAAGAAGAATTTTGGCAGTGGATAAGGCAGTATTGTCCTTCAGTGGGTATGCTTCGATCCATCTGGAGAAAGCACAAACTACCACTAGGACGTATTTCAGATTATTGCAACGATCCATGTGAATGAAGTCTAGTTGGATCACCTCAAAGGGGCAGGAAGGAGGAGCGAAGTGACCTGCAGGTGTGGGGATTCCCTTGCCAGGATTATGCATCAAGCATACCATACAATTTCTCACCACTCTCTCTGCACACTTACTAATCCCGTCATTCTTCCAGACCGGAGCCAACATCTTACAAATCCCTTTTTAACTGATGTGCGCTGTTCCATGTGCCATCGTTACTACTGCAAGCACATACGCATCAGGCAACATCCAACGCTGTTGTTCCGACAAGTCAATCCAACACCCACTCGAGTCCAATTTACCCGTGCTCTCTCTCCATGCAAGTTTTTCCTCCTCAGTCGCCTCTTTCTGAATTTCCTTCACGCTTCCCACTGTGTTCTCACACATTCCAGACTCAGAAATCCATCTTGCAGACGTTGCAACATACATTCTACTCATCATATTTCTAGCTGTCTGTTTTGCAATCTCATCAGCAAAAGCATTCCCACGACCAACATCATCCGTGATTGCTTTATGAGCACTGCATTTCACAATCGCAACTTCAGTCGGCAAGGTTAGAGATTCCAACACGTCATTAACTAGCTGACCATGTTGAATCTTAGTCCCATGGGACGTAATGAAACCTCTTTCTTTCCACAAACGGCCAAAACTATGGGCCACGCCGAACGCGTACTGACTATCTGTGAACACATTCACTCTCTTTCCCTTAGCTAAAATGCACGCTCTTGTTAGCGCGATCAATTCTGCAGCCTGGGCAGAATTCTGACTCACTCTTGCAGTCTCCACAATCGTACTCAAAGTTGTTACTGCATAAGCAGCAGTCACATCACCATTCTCCAATTTGAAGCAAGACCCATCAACATACAACGTGCCATCTGGATCTGATAACGGAGTGTCTTTTAGATCGATTCGTCCTTTTGTTTCTTCCTCAGTTTTGAAACAACAGTCGTGTGGTTCGGAATCACTCGACTCTTGGCTAGTCGGCAACAATGTTGCTGGATTCAATACATTGCATCTTTTGATCTGAATATGACTAGCTAACAGTGTCAGTTCATAACCTGATAATCTAGCACTGGTAAGGTGTTGCGTCTTGGTTCGGTTCATGAGTGTATCCACAGCATGAGGAACCATAACTACTAGCATGTTGTTCATTACTAAACCAGCAGATTGTCGAATGGAAGCTGCAGCTGCGGCTGTAGCTCTCAAGCAACTAGGCAACGCTCTAGCTACTGGATCTAATGTTGATGAAAAATACGCACAAGGGCGTTGTTTATCACCAAATTTCTGCGTCAAAATACTCAATGCACAACCTTCTCTCTCGTGGACATAGAGCGTGAATGGCTTACTGTAGTCGGGTGTACCCAATACAGGTGCTGAACACAGTGCATTTCGTAACTCAGAAAAACTCTGCTGACATTCAGCAGACCATGGTACCGGACTAGGAACACCTTTCCCAGTCAAGGCTACCAATGGTTTTGCTAGAAGAGAAAAATTTGGGATCCATTGCCTACAATATGAGGTAATACCTAGAAAGGCACGTACTTCTCTCTGCGTGCTAGGAACATTCATCTGTGTAATTGCTTTTATTCTCTCTGGGGTCAACTTCCTTCCCTCCTTTGACAAGAGATGACCTAGGTAGGTCACTTCTTGGCAGCAGTATTGCATTTTTGAAGGTGACACCTTGTGATTCAAATCTGACAAGTGATGCAATAAAGAAATCGTAGCTGTTTTGCAAGTTTCCTTGTCATCGGCAGCCACTAGAAGATCATCGACATACTGTACTAAAGCAGAACCACGAGGAAGTACGAAGGAATCTAACTGGCTTTTTAATGCTTGACTGTAAATGGATGGGCTTTCACAATAACCTTGTGGAGCGCGTTTAAATCTGAAACTTCGTCCTCCTAGAGAGAAACCGAAGATATCTCTGCTTTCCTCGGCTATCGGAATGCTGAAAAAGGCATTTTTCAAGTCGACAACTGAAAACCATGCTGCTGTAGCAGGAATCAACGTTAACAATGCAGTAATGTCTGGTACCACAGGAAACTGTGGGATCACAATTTTATTAACCTCTCTAAGATCAATTACGAACCTATATACTGGAGGCTTTGTAGGGTCAGTTCGTTTCAAAATAGGCAGTACAGGACTATTACAGACATTACCTCTAGTTTCTTCTATAACGTCTTTCTCAATCAGATCATGCACTATCAGTAGGAGAGCACGCTCACCTTCACTAGAGATTCTGTATTGTGGAATTCGTGGAAGTTTGACATTTGCTTTCAAAGTTACTACATAGGGGGGAATTTCCAATAGACCTACATCATTAGGACCAGTCGCCCAAAGAGTATCAGGGAGTGAACGCAGCTCTGGTGGGAGCGCATCCATCGACAAGTACATCGGAGAGATTATTCTTTTACCCAACGTAAGCTGTACTCCTGCTGGAGAACAGTACAATGTCGCGTACAGGCGTTTTAACAAGTCTAAACCAAGCAGATTTTCGTTACAACCTGTCGTCAAAATCAGGGGTGCTTTCAATTGATGGGGTCCAACAGAAATAGACAAAGGACCAGAAACAGGGTTGTGAACAGGGGCGCCCGAAAAACCTACTGAAACGTTTGTTGAGCCAGACAAAGGTGCGCCAGGGAGTTTCGCATGTATGATAGAACTTTTTGCTGCACCAGTATCCAACAGAAACGGTTCGACTATACCTGACGTTGCTACTGCGACATAAGGCCCACTCTGATCTACTGGTACTGATACTACTCCCTCTCTTTGTCCATGGCTGTCCTAGTATTCACTTTGCTGAACTTCCTCACTAGTTTCATAATAGTCTTCCACATGATATTGTGGAGACCTATTCTGTTGGGCAGATTGTCCATTTCGCTGGTCGAAATAATTAGAGGGGCGATCACTCGTCTGTGGAGGCATAGCACCTCGTCCTCGACCTCTAGAGTTTTGCATAGAACTACCACGACCTCTCTGAGCTGCCGCAGCATTATTTTGCGTTCGAACTGGACACTCACTTTTGTAATGACCTTCCTTTTTGCAATAAGCACATTGATTCCATTGGTATTGTGGCCTTTGAAAATTATAATCCGTTCTTTGATATGACCCTTGCTGCATATTAGTTTGATTCATGCGAGGCGGATAAGCTTGCTGTAAAAGTACTTTAGTTTTTAAATCTTTCGTCTTTTTATCTGATTTTTCCTTCTCTTCTTTATCTCTATTTTCATAGTACTGAGCAGTCGCAAGTATTTGCGCAGTCGTAGAGACAGCCCACGCACTTTCAGAATTCTTTAATTTACTACTAAGTTCTGGCAACAGATTGTGCACAAATTTATCAACAAATAATCTCTGGCCTCCTTCTGTGCTCATATCCTGACCACTATGATCCACGAAAGTCTCTTCGAATCTTGTGAAAAAGTCGGAGACGCTTTCGTCTTTCTTTTGTTTGCACGCGGACAATTTGTCCCAGTTAACGCGTAATGCTGGCATCAAGGTTTTCATTAAATCGATTATTCTACCAGGCAAATTAGCAATTAAAGGTTCAGGTTTGGAACCACCTATTTGTTGACCATCCGCTGCAATTATAGCTGCCCAGTCACCACCTAGGGCAACTGGATGATTCTCTTTACGAATTTTAGCCCAAATTGGTTGCGGTACTACATTACCAAATAGAAGATCTATGTCAGCAAGATTCAATACACAAGCGTCAACTGTTTGAGCCAACTCTTTGTAGTACCCTGCAGGATTTTTACGCGGATCTGGCAAGGCCTGTTTTACTGCTAACACTTCAGCTCGCTTCCATGGAATATGTATCCATACTCTCTGGAATTGGGCCGGAGCGGCTGCAATACCAAGGTTTGCGTTAGCTTGCACAGCTTCACGCCAAATTGGTGGAACCTTTCTCATTGGATATTGACGATTTTGTTTCGTACTACGTTTCCCTAACTCTCTTGGTGAACGAAGGGATGGGTCATTCCTATAACTTAAAATCAGTTCCATCGCTTCTTTTATATTCTGACCAACTATCATACCTGTAGCAAACTCTTTCTGAACATTAATTAATTCTCCTAGATTTGATTCAGGGTCATCCTCTTCCAATTCCTCACGTAGAAGGAAACACATTTCATCGAACACATATCGTTGTGTCGGTTCGTTCCATTGCATAAATGTATCTAATACATCTTGTACATTATATATTCCAACTTTCGAAACCCATCTAAGAGCAGTGGAATCTAATATTCCTCTTTCTTCAGTACTGGGAAGCTGACTACGTCTCTGCACAGAGTCAGAGGTAGGAGTCTTAATCAGAGTTTTATAGAAGGGAGATAGAATATTGGAGACAGAATCAGTGATTCTTCGACGAACAGAAAGCGGAGTCATAATATTAGCAGAGGCAGTGAATAGAGTAGCAGTTGGAACAGATAGATCAGGAACAGTAGGAGTAGCAGGCAAAATAGCTTGTGAAGTAGCAGGTGTGAGCGACACAGGCATAGGTAAAGAAGCCGGCAACCCTAGAAGAGGGGTTGTCGAAGGAACATTAATATTGACTACAGGAGGTACAGGAACTTGATTCAGGGGAGCGGGAACAGGGACACCAGGTTGTCCAGCAACCGGTAATTGAACATTCGGTATAGGTGGAGCCGTAGCACCCTGTGCATACGGTGGGGGTGATCGTAACAAGTAAGACAACAGGGGATCCTTTTCAGGGTCCTCTACTACCTTAGCCGTACTCGATGGTAAAGCAGGATAGCACTTGTCTATCGCTAAATTACGCTCTCTATCGGCCACCTCCATCGCTTTCTCAGACTCGTTGAGTTGCAGCTGCCTAGCAGACTGTTCTAAAGTCAACTCTTGCTCTTTCTGTTCTTTCTTCAACTTTTTAATTTCTCTCTGTTTAGATTCTTTTCGCCAATAACGGAAAGAATCAAACATTGCCGGCCGGGCTTTCTTCTTAAACAACCTTCTTTCTAGATTATCGAGAACTTCAGGTTCAACACTACCATGTAGTGGCCAACTAAGGACACCATCTTTCTCTGTGTAGCGGATCCATACCTCATTATAAGAGATAGGGCCCACACCAAATTTGCAATATAGATCATAAAGGGGAGTTCCAATCGGAGGAACCAAACACGAGTCCTCCAACTGGGAATCACTGTTGCAAGTAAAACAAGACAACATACAATTTTTCCGACTTACCATTTTATAATCCGGAACATAAAACAAACAAGACACAAACAGAAAAGATGCGCACTCGAACCAAGAACTTAGGCCTACCAGAACTGACAAATGTATCGATACCTGAACTGAACAGAATGATTATCGTAACCAGAATAACCAGTGATAACCTTACAGAACTGAACTGAACTGAGAACTAAAAGGATTATCCAAACAGGAGCAACCCTTACAAAATAACCAGCTAGCAACCACTGAATACTTAACTGAGGCACTGAAGACGTCACCAAGGAGAAACCCGTCACGTTTCGCCGTACTGAGGACTGCACCTCGGGTCCAAGACAGGGCGACGGTCAAGGCAACGGACCACTGCAGCCGTCTGAACGGGAACCCTCGTGGAAGAGAACGTCGGGGCCACTTTTGCGATATGCCGGGATCGATGAAGTGGGGCGCCTCCCTCTGAAATCTTCACACGAAGCTCCTCGAACTCTTCAGGCTTTTGGACCGGTACCGAATGACGTCGCCCCACGTTGGGCGCCAATTGGAGTTCTGGACTTTTTGGTTCCGTCCAGAGGTGTCAGGGATAACACCCGAAGACCCCGGAGTTCCACCTGTCTCGGTGCACAAACAAACAGAAACACGGGCTTCTCGATGGTGGCGTCAAAGACCAAAGGTTTATTACTGCAGGGACACAGAAGTCACAGAAACTACACATGGGCAGTATCTAGGAGCCTGTTCGATTTGTACAAAGAGGGTTGCTCCTTATATACTAAATATTGGGCTTCAGGCAAATTCTTTACATGTTACCACAGTTCTAAACATTCGTGTCTTAAACAATAAATATTTGGCGTTCCACAGGGATCGTCAACAGTATCTGATGTCAAAACATTACAAATGAGGGGTTCCCACTAGTCCATCATAATCCCATGTCAATTCTTCATTCAAGACCCGGGCCGCCTCATCGTAAATTTCGTTACCTCCCCCTAATAAAGGCCCAGAAGGAAAGGAGCAGAGCCAGGTGCAGAAGATAGAAAGACAGGATAAGAAATGTTTGTGGGTCGTAAATGGGCACGGTTACCAGCTTCGGCCGCCTAATCATGATCAGGCCAACGAACACAAGAACCAGTATAGCAGGACTGGCCTCAGGCTGGGGAGGCAGTTCTTGCCGAGTCATGCTGCCACAGCGTTGCTGGCCTAAGGTGCACGTGTCACTAGCAAGGTGAATCGCCGGTTAAGGCCTACGTGTCCTTAAATAAGAAGAAGTCATTGCGTGTCCATTGACTATGTGAGGGCAAGGAATACAAAATGGCTTCCGTGTTCTAAGATGGATGCCATGGGTAAATCACAAATGTGTTGGTAACAGGAGTGCTCTTGCTCGTAGCATAGCGAAAACACCAGGATATACTAAATGGATCATTTGCGGTTCACTGATACCAAAATTATGTATTTACGACAATGTTAAAAACACGAGTCAAATCGTCACGGAACCTCAGAGGGCTCGGCCCACCACGGGGGCTGTGATGGTTCGGAGGGGGATGGCTTCGGGATAGCGGGTCGCATGGTCCACCAGGACGAGGATGAAGCCGTGCCCCTGCGAGGTGCGAGGGTCCAGGGGCCCTACGATGTCGATCCCCACTCGCTCGAAGGGGGTGGTGACCACGGGAAAAGGCTGGAGCGGGGCTTTGACTTTCCCCCCGCTCTTCCCGCTGGCTTGACAGGTCGGGCAGGTCCTGCAGTGGTTATGCACATCGTTCCGCATTTTCGGCCAGTAAAAATGGGTCACCAGGCGGCTGTAAGTTTTGTCCTGCCCCAGGTGCCCGGCGAGGGGCACATCATGTGTTAAGTTTAGGAGGAAGTCTCTGAATCGGAGGGGCACGACCAGCACCCGGCTGGCCCCTAGTTCGGCAATCTTCTGCTCACTGTAGAGAAGGTCATTGTCCCAATAGACCCAGTGGGACCCCGCGGGGTCTCCCGCGGCTTGAGTAGCGGCTTGCTGTCGGACCCCCTCAAGGGAGGGGCAGGTTTTCTGCTCCTGCCGGAACTGTTCGCGAGTGGGACCCCCTTCTTGGCGCCATTGAGCGAGTTCGGGGAGGTGTTGGAGTTCGGGGAGATTTTCTTGGTCGGGCTCTTGGGAGCCGTGCTCCAGGCCAGGGTCCTCGGGGATGACGGGTGGCGGCAGTGCGGGCCACTCCGGCTCTTCAGTCGAAGCTTCCCCCGCTGGGGTGGAGGCTCGGGCGGACATGGAACGGGTGGTCGCGCAGACCCACTCGGGAAGGCCTAGCATCCCTAGGTGCTCTCTTCTTTCGACGCCTGCCCAGGGGGAACTTTCCAGGTCGTTCCCAAGGAGGCAGTCCACGGGGGCATCGTCGCGGACAGTCACTTTTAGCATGCCCGACACTCCCCCCACTCGAAGGGGATGCGGGCCATCTGGCACAAAGTCTCTGAGTTATCTGCGGACCGGACTGGGCACAGGACGTTAGGAAGGATCTGTTCGGGGGTCACCAAATGGCAGCGGACTGCTGTTACGCTGGCTCCAGTGTCACAGAGGGCTTCGGTTCGGTGACCATTGATGGTGACCCACTGGCGGTACTTCTGGGTGTTGCCGGGGACCGGGCCTCAGGGGATCAGGTCGTGAGTCCCCAGGCAGGCTAAGGTCATGGCGGCGGGCTCCCACTCGGCCTGCTCGGGCCGTTGTCCTCTTCCTCACTACCTTCTTCACCCAGGGCCGCAGCCATTATCTGGCGGGCTGGGGGCCCGGTGGTGCCGGGTCGCTGATTCATCGGGCAGAGGGGGTCATTTGCGTAATGACCCTGTCGCTGGCATCTGTGGCACGTAACATTCGGGCGGGGCCCTGGTCTGGCTGGGGGACCCCCTCTCTGGCCCAAGGGTGGCGACGTGGAGGCAGGGGATGACCCCTGGGGGGCGTCTCGTCCCCAGCTCTGGCCTACTCTGCCGCCTCGGGGTCGGTGGTTTCCCGGAGATCCCCGGCCGGAGTCTTCCGTCGGACCCCGGGCGACTCGGGTGCTCGCCCATCTATCCGCCTCGACAGCGAGTTTTCGTGGCTCAGTCAGTTTGCTGTCGAGGAGGTGTTGCCCGAGTTCGATGAAGCAGTTATTGGATAGATGTTCCCACAGAATGAGGTCGACCAACTGCTGGTAGGTGGCGACCTGACAGCCCCGAGTCCACCCCTCGAAGGCTCTGCTGTAATAGTTCACGTACTCCACCCACGTGGTACCGGGGATTTTTTTGCAGTCTCGGAATCGCTGCCGGTACATCTCGGGGGTGAGTCCGTAGCGAGTGAGGAGGGCGGTCTTCATGTGCTCGTACAAGGTCATTTCGGCATCGGGGAGCTCTAGCAGGGCGTCTCTCCCTTCGTTAAAAAACTTCCCCCACAGGCCGGCGCCCCAGTCCTTGAGGGGTACTCGATGGGCGGTCATGGCGACCTCGTAGGCTTTGAACCACTGTTGGATGTCGTCGTTCTTATAGTACTCTTTGACGACATCCTTGGGTATGTGCACCTTGGTGTCCCCCGGGGGGGTTGAGGTCTTCCCCCCGGAGCGGTCAGTCTCGTTTGCCTTGGCTTTAAATTCCATTTCTTTGAGGACGCGCTCGTGCTCGAGCAGGAGTTTCTTCTCCTCGAGGTCTCTTTGTCTTCGCCTTTCTTCTAGGTCTCCTTCTAGCCATAGCTGCTCGAGGGCTAACTTCCTTTCTGCCAGTTGGATCTCTCCTTCTTGTCTGAGTCGAACGAGCTCCAATTCGTGGAGCCGGTTCTTCTCTCGTTCTCTGGCATCTTCGTGGGAGAGGCCCGTGTCTGGGTTCGCGGGTCTCCCTCCCGCTGGGTTCGTCGCAGCCTCCGGGCCTCCGTTCGGGCCCGGGTTATCTTCCCTCGGGGGTGGCGCCTCGCCAGCGTCCACCCAGGCCTGCAGGGCCGATTTAAAGTCTTCTTTAGTACTTAAGCCAGTGATAGCGATGCCTAAGTCCTTGCAGAATTGCTTTAGCTCCTTGTGACTGTAGTCTTCCATTTTCTCTTTCTGGAATTCTGTGCTCATGGTTGCAGTGTTTTTTTTTTCTTGGTAGTGAGCGAATTACTCTCTGTACGATCTGCGTGGGCTCGGATCCCAGCGCTTGCCACCAATGTTAGAAAGGCGACCCCGGGGGAGGCAGAAGATGTCTGACTGACCACCCCTAGGTCCACCTCTCCGTCGAGAAGTAGCCGAGCGTTTACCGAGAGGCCTCCTGAATGAGGGTCCTCTCCTAGGATCGTACAGCAGAGTAATCACAACACTACAGACGGACACCACACAAGAAGGTAAGTTCTCAAGCTTTTATAGGTAATAACGGTTACTGGTTCTTGGCAGTATGTACAAGCAGATCGGGGGATCTGGAAAGTCTCGTAAAGGGGGGTAAGGTAGCGGGACAGTCTTACTCTGGGCGGAGGAAGGGATACCCTACGCACAGCTCTCAATCCTCGAGCTGGGGGGTTCCGAGAGGTTCGAGCCGCGGCAGCGCCAGCAGGCTTGCAAGGTAGTTCAGCGAAGTAGGCCGCGGCCGGGCCAGCAGGCTCTCAGATGTTTCAGCAAGGTAGGCCGCGGCAGCGCCAGCCGGCTCTCGGAAGGTTTAGCAAGGTAGGCCGCGGCAGCGCCAGCAGGCTCTCGGAAGGATCAGCAAGGTAGGCCGCGGCAGCGCCAGCAGGCTCTCAGATGGTTCGACAGGATAGGCCGCGGCAGCGCCAGCAGGCTCTCGGAAGGTTCAGCAAGGTAGGCCGTGGCAGCGCCAGCAGGCTCTCAATTGGTTTGACAGGATAGGCCGCGGCAGCGCCAGCAGGCTCTCAGATGGTTCAGCAAGGTAGGCCGCGGCAGCGCCAGCAGGCTCTCGGAAGGTTCAGCAAGGCAGGCCGTGGCAGCGCCAGGAGGCTCTCAGAAGGTCGTCGGGTTACGGATGAGTTCGTCTGGTGTCGGCCGTGACAGCGTCAGCAGGGCTTCCAGTCCAGGATACAACTGAAGACCTAATCCAGGGCTGGCCCAGATATAGGTCTGGAGGTCTTTGAAGTCCGGACCCTCGCGCCTGGGGGTCAGAGGGGCCGGGATGAAGGTGTCCAGACACCCAGCAGGGGGGTGGAGCCAGCGCCCAGGGAGGCCGGAGGGCGATCGATACCAGGCGTCCGGGGACGGCTGGAGGGCCATCAAAACTCCTCTCCCTCCGGGATCTGTCGAGTGGCCACTCGACCACCTGGGTGGACCTTGGTGCCTCGATGTCTGGGCTGCGCTGGGGCCGAGGCTTGGGCCGAGGCCACGTGGTCGTGACGTGGTGGGCCCAAGATGGAGTCGGGCACGGCCTCGTGCTTCGGTCGTGATGGGCCTACGCTGGGGTCAGGCCGATGATGGGGATCCGGGATGGTAGCCGGCCCTGTGGTGTTGGGGCGTGCAGGATCGGGCCGAAGGGGCCGCCCGAGGTCCGGTGGAGGGCGGATATCGTCCTGGGCCCGCCATGCGGGAGGGGTAGGACCACGCCATGAGGCCGGGTCCAACACCCGCCGCAGCCACATCACCCCCCACCTGAGAGTCCTACACTGGCTCCATGTCAACAAGAGGATAACCTTCAAGCTCCTCACCCACGCATACAAGGCACTCCACAACACCGGACCAGCGTACCTCAACAGACAACTGAGCTTCCACACCCCCACCCATCAGCTCCGCTCTGCTGACCTCTCCCTTGCCACCGTCCCCCGCATCTGAAGATCCACCTCCGGTGGCAGATCTTTCTCCCACCTCGCCACCAAGACCTGGAACACCCTCCCCACCCACCTACGACAGACCCAAGACCTGCTGACCTTCAGAGGACTCCTCAAGACCTGGCTCTTCGAGCAGTAGCAGCATTCCCCCCCCCGCGCCCCCCCAGCTCCTTCAGACCATCACGGGTAAGTCGTGCGCTTTACAAATGGTCTGATTGATTGATTGATTGAAACATTTAAGGGTAGGATAAGTCTCTGTTACATGTACCTAGCCATTGCAATCAAACTCTACCCAAAAAGAATGTATTTAAGTACCTGGACTTAAACAAGAGGCTTACACAAATCTACAGACCACAGACAGATCAATGCACGTTAGCTGAGCCACCAAGAGGCTGGAATTGGGCAAAAACATGAAGGCTATTGAAATCCATCTACAACTGAGCAAATGAAAAATGATGCAGATTGAAACTAAAGAACCAGGAAAAAGAGTTGAGCAAGATAGGTTCAGGCAGGTAAGTGTCCTTCACACAGAGGCATCTGGAGCCCCTGAGGGGTGCCTGTGTGCCACTCTGCTTGCGGCCATCTCAGACTGACAGACAGGCTCTATTCCTGTGTTGATACA
The DNA here is from genome assembly GCF_964261635.1 of Lissotriton helveticus. Classification (NCBI taxonomy): domain Eukaryota; kingdom Metazoa; phylum Chordata; class Amphibia; order Caudata; family Salamandridae; genus Lissotriton; species Lissotriton helveticus. The sequence goes on along the minus strand of NC_136068.1, from coordinate 1,961,284,958 downwards.
AACTGCTGTTTATTGGGGTCACTCAAACTGGACTTTAGCATGTGTGACACCCCCTCCCCCAATAAGACAAGGCCCGGCCATGAAAGAACTATCGTCTGTAGAAGCTGCGTCATCCCATGGGGCGCCGGGCATTTCATCCCGGAAGAGACGGCTAAACACTGACCCTTCATGGTAAATCCATCGTCTGTCAGAGTTTCTTCTCTAGCTTGCCTAAGAGAGTGAGATGCACGCGTGTAGCATGTTGTATGTGCGTGAGTGAGATGCACATGTGCGACAGGGTGTATGTGCATGAGTGAGATGCACAAGTGTAACAGGTTGTATGTGCATGAGTGAGATGCACAAGTGTAACAGGTTGCATGTGTGTGAGTGAGATGCACAAGTGTAACAGGTTGCATGTGCATGAGTGAGATGCACATGTGTATGACTGGTTGTATGTGCATGAGTGAGATGCACAAGTGTAACAGGTTGTATGTGCATGAGTGAGATGCACAAGTGTAACAGGTTGCATGTGTGCGAGTGAGATGCACATGTATAACAGGTTGTATGTGCGTGAGTGAGATGCAGGTGTATGACTGGTTGTATGTGCATGAGTGAGATGCACACATATAACAGGGTGTGTGTGCATGAGTGAGATGCACACGTGTAACAGGTTGCATGTGTGTGAGTGAGATGCACATGTGTAACAGGTTGCATGTGTGTGAGTGAGATGCAGGTGTATGACTGGTTGTATGTGCATGAGTGAGATGCACACATATAACAGGGTGTGTGTGCATGAGTGAGATGCACGTGTGTAACTGGGTGTATGTGCATGAGTTAGAATCACGCATTTAACAGGTTGTATGTGCGTGCATGAAATGCAAGCATGTGACAGATTGTATGTGCATGAATGAGCAGCACGCGTGTGACAGGTTGTATGTGTATGAGCGAGATGCACACATTAGTCAGGTTGTTTGCGTGAGTGAGATGCATGCGTGTAACAGGTTGTATGTGCGTGAGTGAGATGCAGGTGTATGACAGGTTGTATGTGCATGAGTGAGATGCACAAGTGTAACAGGTTGCATGTGTGCGAGTGAGATGCACATGTATAACAGGTTGTATGTGCGTGAGTGAGATGCAGGTGTATGACTGGTTGTATGTGCATGAGTGAGATGCACACATATAACAGGGTGTGTGTGCATGAGTGAGATGCACACGTGTAACAGGTTGCATGTGTGTGAGTGAGATGCACACGTGTAACAGGTTGCATGTGTGTGAGTGAGATGCACGTGTGTAACTGGGTGTATGTGCATGAGTGAGAATCACGCATTTAACAGGTTGTATGTGCGTGCATGAAATGCAAGCATGTGACAGATTGTATGTGCATGAGTGAGCAGCACGCGTGTGACAGGTTGTATGTGTATGAGCGAGATGCACACATTAGTCAGGTTGTTTGCGTGAGTGAGATGCATGCGTGTAACAGGTTGTATGTGCGTTGGACGAGAAACATCTTGAAAGAAAGTGATTAGTTTTTGTCATCAAGAATTTGTATCATCAGGTTGGGAAACAAACTTAGTGTAAGCCTTTCTTGATTTATTTTTTTCTTAAGGCTGTTTCTTTACGCTTTTTTTTGGGAGGGGAGAGATTCTGGATTTTTTTCCTTTTTTGCAACAAGATGTTCTTCCCTGCCTTCCATTCCCCTTACCTCTATACTGTCTTTTCTTTTTATACTTCCTCCTTCCACCACTTTTCTCCCCATTCCATTTTTCCCAAACCCCTTACTCACTCTTATGGTTTACTCCATTACTTTTTTACAAACCCGTTACGCCCACTATCGCTTTACTTCCCTTTTTTAACAAACCCCTTCCTCCCACTTCAGATTCACTCCTGATTTTTGCAAGACTTTTTTCCTTCTCCTCTTTACTTCCATTTGTTTAGAAACCGTTGATCACCTCCTCGTTATTCCCTGCACCCCCAACCTTTACACTCACCCCTTTTCTCTTCTCATCACGTTTTAGAGCTCTCCTGTGTCAGTCCAGCTCCCCTTCCACATTCATACCTCCTAGGGTCATGTACCCCCCTATCTTTCCTTCTTTCCTCTTTGTAAAGCTGTCTTTTAAAATCAACATTCTTCTCCAAAATATAATTTTCGTAGTGAAGGTATGTTGTCATATCAACGGTTCTGTAAAATGACGTTTTGTCAGCTTGTGTTTGATAGGCTTACCTTCTTCATTTTAGGAATTAATTAAATTGATGCATTACTGTGTGACATTGGGTGGTGTCTCAGGGGACAGGGGACTCCCGAGTCCATTTGCAGCTGGAAGAGGGGGGCTGCTATATGAGAGAGAGAGGCTCTTTAGGAGGGGGCCTCCATTATCCCTTTGGATCCCCCTGACCTGTTCATTCTTCTGTGAACACAGGTCAGAGCAGCCAGGTCGCTGGGTGTCTGGTTCTGAGAAACAAACCAGCAAAATAACCTTATGTTCAGCCTCTGTGTCAATCCAGTTTGGAGGAGAAAAAACAGACTTAACAAAGCACAGTCATCACCATCAGCAAAACAAACGCATTATGTTGACCAACGGTGGTCAGATCCTTTCGAAGAGCGCCAATGCCCGGTAAGGATTGCTTATAGTCTATAGGATTGTCGAAGAAGATTATTATTTCGTCGTTGATATTTGCAGTGATCAAGTCCACTCAGCTCAGGTGATTGAAAGAGGTTTTATTGAAGATGGTACAAGATCACAGGGAGACCATGAGTAGATCAGATTAGGACCCCACCAGGAGCAGCCGGCAGGCAGCTCAGCCCCGTCGACGGTGACTTCTCTGACGGATCCCCAACATTCTGACAGCATCATCACATTAACATTCCACTGCAGGTAGATGAGCATTGCATTGACATTAGCAGGATATCACAATATTCTTACCCAAGAAAGGTGAAAGGAGAAGTGTTTCTAGGGAACTGGAGTGAACATAGAGTCAGAGTAACTTCCAACAACTTGGCAGAACTTTTAACACAATGCAACTAGTGAGTAGGAAGATCCACCAGTCACCTCGTTGTCCTCAAAAACCTTGGCTCCACTGCGATGCACCATCAACTCGTGTCCAAAACCAGACACAAGCGCCTAGACTGCATTCAGTCACAACCCTGTGTGTTCCCTGTGCCCAGTACAATGAGCCTGCGGCACTGAGAAGGGTTCACTGACCTCACGAGCCCTCAGTCTCTCTGCTGCTTCAGTAGATGTGTTCCATCAGCAGAGCCATGGCAGGTCTGCTGAGAAATGAAGCTTGAGGGAGCAGAGCAATCGTATTTCAATGTCCTCGTAGTAGAACTGACTGGACAATCAATGTCTTGTGTACTCTGTGTGTACTGGTGGAATTTGGGTTTCTAGATCACATCAGCCTCCAAGAATGAGAACTGAATGAATCCCACCATGAAAGCCAAGTCCTGGAGGAAAGCTTCTACGGCACTTCAGAAGCATTGAGGTGTTACCATTAGTGGCGGCCACCTGTAGGCAGGGTTTGCAGTGAATAAGCAGTGGAAGAAAGGAAAAGAAAAGCAATATAACACCAAGGACTGCCTGTGTTCACCCACTGGCTCAACCCAGGCTGATATACAAGTGATGTGTTGACCATCCATCCTATCTTCAATGTGGCCAGAACGGCCCGCGAGAGCTGCCGCCCAGCGAGGAGCTCTTATGATACAGCGGGGTGTATAAAGGAGGTCTTCGTTTCCAGGCAGTGTTCTTGGAAGCGGCTATCTCCATGACAACAGAAGGGGGAAAGCAGAAGTGTTTTAGTGAACTTGCAAATCATAGAGGTAAATCAGTTCGAGCAGGGAAATGTTTCCCTCGCCCATGACACACCACCATGTGTGTTCCTCTGGTGTGGAGTTTGATTCTGGATCACATTCACTCTTCCAACACACTGGGAAGAGACCCGCGCTCTTGGCTATTGGAACATTATCCAACCTGGCCTTCCTGGCTTCGATGAGCTTATTAAACGTATAACACGCCTCTGCTACCAAGGAAGACCCACCGGTGACCTCAGGACGCTCAACCACCTCAGCCTCCCTGTGCTGCACCAATCACCACCTAAACACATGCGTACAGCTTCAAGTGAAGTGAACCAGACGCAAAGCTCCTGGACTGCACAGCTGTGTGTCCTCCATGGCCAGAGTAAGACAGCCTCTGGGAAGCAATCACTATCACATAGAAAACGCCAGTCGGTTGGATGCTTGGATTGACTTCTTTTTAAAAGCAGAGGTACAGAATGTATAATAACTACTACACACAAAGGAATATGATACTCTTATTTAATTTTCAAAGTAATGGTACTAACTGCACAATCAATTCCATGTGAATAATTGAATAAAGTGCTTGTAGAACGTGCTGTCACTCAAAGAGAGCATCCTGGTGTTTACTTGAATCCCAAAATTGAGGTTGTACTTGATACAACAGGGAGTGAAGAACCCTGAGCTCCAGCTGGAGTGAAGAATGACAGAGGGGGTTTGGTGCAAGGAAGAACCAAGGGCCCGATTCACAGAACTAACTTAAGACAAAATCCTAAACTTACTACTTTTGGTATTCACAGAAGTTAGGAGTTTGTCTTAAGACCCTACCTCTATCCCACAACCCTCACCCCTACCCCAGCCTACAGACCGGTGCTTTCCCCACACCTACCTCTATCCCACAACCCTCACCCCTACCACAGCCTACAGACTGCTGCTTTCCCCAGACCTACCTCTATCCCTCAACCCTCACCCCTACCACAGCCTACAGACTGGTGCTTTCCCCAGACCCTACCTCTATCCCACAACCCTCACCCCTACCCCAGCCTACAGACTGGTGCTTTCCCCAGACCCTACCTCTATCCCTCAACCCTCACCCCTACCCCAGCCTACAGACTGGTGCTTTCCCCAGACCCTACCTCTATCCCACAACCCTCACCCCCTACCCCAGCCTACAGACTGATGCTTTCCCCACACCTACCTCTATCCCACAACCCTCACCCCTAAACCCAGCCTACAGACTGGTGCTTTCCCCACACCCTACCTCTATCCTACAACCCTCACCCCCTACCCCAGCCTACAGACTGATGCTTTCCCCACACCTACCTCTATCCCACAACCCTCACCCCTAAACCCAGCCTACAGACTGATGCTTTCCCCAGACCCTACCTCTATCCCTCAACCCTCACCCCTAAACCCAGCCTACAGACTGATGCTTTCCCCACACCTACCTCTATCCCACAACCCTCACCCCCTACCCCAGCCTACAGACTGGTGCTTTCCCCACACCTACCTCTATCCCACAACCCTCACCCCTAAACCCAGCCTACAGACTGGTGCTTTCCCCAGACCTACCTCTATCCCACAACCCTCACCCCTACCCCAGCCTACAGACTGATGCTTTCCCCAGACCTACCTCTATCCCACAACCCTCACCCCTAAACCCAGCCTACAGCCTGGTGCTTTCCCCAGACCTACCTCTATCCCACAACCCTCACCCCTAAACCCAGCCTACAGACTGGTGCTTTCCCCAGACCCTACCTCTATCCCTCAACCCTCACCCCTACCCCCAGCCTACAGACCGGTGCTTTCCCCACACCTACCTCTATCCCACAACCCTCACCCCTACCACAGCCTACAGACTGCTGCTTTCCCCAGACCTACCTCTATCCCTCAACCCTCACCCCTACCACAGCCTACAGACTGGTGCTTTCCCCAGACCCTACCTCTATCCCACAACCCTCACCCCTACCCCAGCCTACAGACTGGTGCTTTCCCCACACCTACCTCTATCCCACAACCCTCACCCCTACCCCAGCCTACAGACTGGTGCTTTCCCCTCACCCTACCTCTATCCCACAACCCTCACCCCTACCCCAGCCTACAGACTGGTGCTTTCCCCACACCTACCTCTATCCCACAACCCTCACCCCTACCCCAGCCTACAGACTGGTGCTTTCCCCACACCTACCTCTATCCCACAACCCTCACCCCTACCCCAGCCTACAGACTGGTGCTTTCCCCACACCTACCTCTATCCCACAACCCTCACCCCTACCCCAGCCTACAGACCGGTGCTTTCCCCAGACCTACCTCTATCCCACAACACTCACCCCTACCCCAGCCTACAGACCGGTGCTTTCCCCACACCTACCTCTATCCCACAACCCTCACCCCTACCCCAGCCTACAGACCGGTGCTTTCCCCAGACCTACCTCTATCCCACAACACTCACCCCTACCCCAGCCTACAGACCGGTGCTTTCCCCACACCTACCTCTATCCCACAACCCTCACCCCTACCCCAGCCTACAGACTGGTGCTTTCCCCACACCTACCTCTATCCCACAACCCTCACCCCTACCCCAGCCTACAGACTGCTGCTTTCCCCACACCCTACCTCTATCCCACAACCCTCACCCCTACCCCAGCCTACAGACCGGTGCTTTCCCCACACCTACCTCTATCCCTCAACCCTCACCCCTACCCCAGCCTACAGACCGGTGCTTTCCCCACACCTACCTCTATCCCACAACCCTCACCCCTAAACCCAGCCTACAGACTGGTGCTTTCCCCAGACCTACCTCTATCCCACAACCCTCACCCCCTACCCCAGCCTACAGACCGGTGCTTTCCCCACACCTACCTCTATGCTACAACCCTCACCCCTACCCCAGCCTACAGACTGGTGCTTTCCCCAGACCCTACCTCTATCCCTCAACCCTCACCCCTACCCCAGCCTACAGACTGGTGCTTTCCCCAGACCCTACCTCTATCCTACAACCCTCACCCCTACCCCAGCCTACAGACTGGTGCTTTCCCCAGACCTACCTCTATCCCTCAACCCTCACCCCTACCACAGCCTACAGACTGGTGCTTTCCCCAGACCCTACCTCTATCCCACAACCCTCACCCCTACCCCAGCCTACAGACTGGTGCTTTCCCCACACCTACCTCTATCCCACAACCCTCACCCCTACCCCAGCCTACAGACCGGTGCTTTCCCCACACCTACCTCTATCCCTCAACCCTCACCCCTACCCCAGCCTACAGACTGGTGCTTTCCCCAGACCTACCTCTATCCCTCAACCCTCACCCCTACCCCAGCCTACAGACTGATGCTTTCCCCAGACCCTACCTCTATCCCACAACCCTCACCCCTACCCCAGCCTACAGACCGGTGCTTTCCCCACACCTACCTCTATGCTACAACCCTCACCCCTACCCCAGCCTACAGACTGGTGCTTTCCCCAGACCTACCTCTATCCCACAACCCTCACCCCTACCCCAGCCTACAGACCGGTGCTTTCCCCACACCTACCTCTATCCCTCAACCCTCACCCCTACCCCAGCCTACAGACTGGTGCTTTCCCCAGACCTACCTCTATCCCTCAACCCTCACCCCTACCCCAGCCTACAGACTGATGCTTTCCCCAGACCCTACCTCTATCCCTCAACCCTCACCCCTACCCCAGCCTACAGACTGGTGCTTTCCCCAGACCCTACCTCTATCCTACAACCCTCACCCCTACCCCAGCCTACAGACTGGTGCTTTCCCCAGACCTACCTCTATCCCTCAACCCTCACCCCTACCACAGCCTACAGACTGGTGCTTTCCCCAGACCCTACCTCTATCCCACAACCCTCACCCCTACCCCAGCCTACAGACTGGTGCTTTCCCCACACCTACCTCTATCCCACAACCCTCACCCCTACCCCAGCCTACAGACCGGTGCTTTCCCCACACCTACCTCTATGCTACAACCCTCACCCCTACCCCAGCCTACAGACTGGTGCTTTCCCCAGACCCTACCTCTATCCCTCAACCCTCACCCCTACCCCAGCCTACAGACTGGTGCTTTCCCCAGACCCTACCTCTATCCTACAACCCTCACCCCTACCCCAGCCTACAGACTGGTGCTTTCCCCAGACCTACCTCTATCCCTCAACCCTCACCCCTACCACAGCCTACAGACTGGTGCTTTCCCCAGACCCTACCTCTATCCCACAACCCTCACCCCTACCCCAGCCTACAGACTGGTGCTTTCCCCACACCTACCTCTATCCCACAACCCTCACCCCTACCCCAGCCTACAGACCGGTGCTTTCCCCACACCTACCTCTATCCCTCAACCCTCACCCCTACCCCAGCCTACAGACTGGTGCTTTCCCCAGACCTACCTCTATCCCTCAACCCTCACCCCTACCCCAGCCTACAGACTGATGCTTTCCCCAGACCCTACCTCTATCCCACAACCCTCACCCCTACCCCAGCCTACAGACCGGTGCTTTCCCCAGACCCTACCTCTATCCCACAACCCTCACCCCTACCCCAGCCTACAGACTGGTGCTTTCCCCACACCTACCTCTATCCCACAACCCTCACCCCTACCCCAGCCTACAGCCTGGTGCTTTCCCCACACCTACCTCTATCCCACAACCCTCACCCCTACCCCAGCCTACAGACTGGTGCTTTCCCCAGACCCTACCTCTATCCCACAACCCTCACCCCTACCACAGCCTACAGACTGGTGCTTTCCCCACACCTACCTCTATCCCACAACCCTCACCCCTACCCCAGGCTACAGACTGATGCTTTCCCCACACCTACCTCTATCCCACAACCCTCACCCCTACCACAGCCTACAGACTGATGCTTTCCCCACACCTCCCTCTATCCCACAACCCTCACCCCTAAACCCAGCCTACAGACTGGTGCTTTCCCCACACCTACCTCTATCCCTCAACCCTCACCCCTACCCCAGCCTACAGACCGGTGCTTTCCCCACAACCTACCTCTATCCCACACCCATTCTTCTGTATTTCCCCAGCTCTCAATGTACCTCTTTCTTGTTACCTTTTTTCAGTTTTTTTCAAAGTGCTTCATTATTTCTTCAATGTAAAGGCTTTTAATATTTAGATTATTTTTCCAAAGTTTAGTTTTGGTCTGCTCAAGTTTTGAATCCAAACTTTTTGCATAGAAGGCTCAGAAAATGAATTGCAGTTTAAAGATGAACTCAAAAGGCATCAAAGAAAGTTTGAACCCAGCAGATTGTTTCTACCTGAAGACGTCTGTGGGGCCGTACCATGGCTGGTACTGGACAAAGACAAAAGCACACGCCAGGGTGACCAGGACACAGACACCATTGACCCCAATGGAGACCAGGAGAGGCAGCGAGATCAGCTTCTTGACATGTCTGTATGGAGCCAGCTGGGGGTAGGCGGTGGTTAAAGTAACTGAAAGAAAAGAAAACATGGACACCAGCTGTAGATGGCATCAGATGGGAACACCCTGAAAACAGCAATTAGGTTACAATTTTACAATTTCATGGACATGCTGAAGGACCAAAAGACAAAGGGTAAAAGTTTTAATAAGAGTTAAAAATGAAATGTATTGACTCATCATTCTGCAGAGGTTTCTTGTGCAATATTGCTGCAGATGTAAACCTCCAAGAAGTATAATGTGCATTAACAATCAGCCCCTTCAGATATCACAAGATGCATAGCATGACCAGGTATCATGGCATTTACACAGAGCCGTCTTTAGCACTGGTGGCTCCTGGTGCAACAATCTTTTCTTAGCACCCCCCCCCCCCATGATCTCCTGCTCAGAGTCCCTCACCCCCACCCGGCAGAAGGCTCCCTGATCTCTCCAGACCCCTCTCTCACACACATTTGTTTTAAAGCGCTGGTAAAGGCTGGCTTTTCTAATCCACTCAGCTATCCACTTTAAATACAGACCTGTTCCAGTGAGTAGTGTGGCTCACTGGTTAGAGGAGGCAGACCCGAGAGCAGAGGACGGCCCGGGACCAGGGTTCGATTCCCGGCGCGGCAGGTTTCTGGACCAGGGTCAGCGGACTCGATAATTCTCTCGCCTCGGTGCCCACTCTGATCAGCGTTCACACTCGGCAACTCTGGGCATTAGCTTACCTCATCTTCACTAACGGCCCCACCAGACCGCCGGGGATGCCTGGTCTCACCCTGGAGATACCCATTAAGGGACCATCTCTCAGGGAAGCCAGGAAGGGTTTCGCAGCGGTGGAAGCGCCTTGGGACCCTACGGGTAAGTAGTGCGCTATATAAATGCCTATACATTTACATTTACATTCTTTGCAGCAGGCACACTAACCCTCTGTGCTACTTTAAGGGGAGTGAAAACTGCCACTAGACAAAACTTTGATCTCTCTCTAGCAAGAACATTAATCACAAGAGTTACCATGACACATGTATTGCTGTCTGAAATCTGTAGGCACAAGGAACCCTGCACCAGCTGCTTTTAAATCGTAAGTTATTGCTAAACACAGTATCCCACCTGAGGTCAGCGCCAGGTGCTGCTGCACACGTCGCACTGCCCTACAGCCAGCCCTGCATTTACAAGCCAAACACTGCAAGATAACTGCAAACACTTGCAGCAGTGTCAGCTATAGCCTTCCCCACCCCCCTCTCTATGGCTAAAGCACAGTAACCCCTACAATACTCACATTCTAAAAACACTAAGAGCTTACTACTCTCTCAAACGCACATAGCTATTTACACCTCATACAACATACAGTTAAGCAAATGATCTCAGTCTGATGCTGATTCAAAGCATAATCTGGAAATTCCATCATGAATCCATAATAACCTACGAATATTATAATAAAACAGTCCAAATCCAGTCGACAATCAAAGTGATGTGTGTCTATGTGTCTGCATGTCCTTGTTGTGTGTGTGAATGTTTGTGTGTCTATGTGTCTGCATGTCCTTGTTGTGTGTGTGAATGTTTGTGTGTCTATGTGTCTGCATGTCCTTGTTGTGTGTGTGAATGTTTGTGTGTCTATGTGTCTGCATGTCCTTGTTGTGTGTGTGAATGTTTGTGTGTCTATGTGTCTGCATGTCCTTGTTGTGTGTGTGAATGTTTGTGTGTCTATGTGTCTGCATGTCCTTGTTGTGTGTGTGAATGTTTGTGTGTCGATGTGTCTGCATGTCCTTGTGTGTGTGAATGTTTGTGTGTCTATGTGTCTGCATGTCCTTGTTGTGTGTGTGAATGTTTGTGTGTCTATGTGTCTGCATGTCCTTGTTGTGTGAATGTTTGTGTGTCTATGTGTCTGCATGTCCTTGTTGTGTGTGTGAATGTTTGTGTGTCTATGTGTCTGCATGTCCTTGTTGTGTGTGTGAATGTTTGTGTGTCTATGTGTCTGCATGTCCTTGTTGTGTGTGTGAATGTTTGTGTGTCTATGTCTTATTGCATATACAGGTATTGGCACATGGATAGAGGTGCTTCAGTGTGTATGTATGTGTGAGAGGTGAATTCATGATACACTCAGAACCAAACTCTAGAGGGTGAAGTGTCCGCGCCAGAGACCTCTGTGATTGGGAGGGAGACGTGCAGCGGGAGTACAGGAGATCACCATCAACAAGAGAGAACACTAAATAGTAGCATGCCAAAACAGCACAAACATATTTATTTTTCACCAGAATCCCTGTTCCAGAATGGAGAGAGCAAACTCACACCCCTGGGAATGGAGAACTGTCTGTTTCAGGCATTGGGGATAATCTGTGATACATCAGATATCAGATAAAGCCAAGGACTGTTGGTGAGGAGAAGGGGTGAGAGCTGGAGATTTGTAGACAACGGAGCCACATGACAGGAGGACCAGTAGTGGAGAGGCAAGGAGTGGCAAGAATGTTTCTCATCCAATGAGAATGGAAGGGGAGGGGCTTTGCCAGAATGTTTCTCAACCAATGAGAATGAAAGGGGAGGGGCAGAGAAAGGAAGAGGGCAGGGCCGGTTGCTATAAAAGTCAAGCTTCTATCACTATGGATAGAGACTGGCCATAAAGCAACACCCTTTCTTACCATCATTTTTTGTTCTTTTCAGGTGGAAGGTGCTAGAGTCCTCCAGAAATTAAAGAAGCACTGGCAATGAGAAGCAAAGAGATGAAGTTTAATTCCTGTGGTTTAAGGGGAAGGGGGAGCCATTCAAACACAGAATAGCATTTTGCCCCAAGGAAGCCTCAGCTCAGAGTATTCGAGTTATGAACTGGGACTCATAAGTCAAGTTACAATGACAAACCTAATTGTGAGGATTAACAGTGTAAGGAAAAGACTCGTGACCAAAGGGATACTTCACGAAGAAGGTTAAATCTGTGCGTGGACATTAATACACCTGTTTGTCATAGCACACAGCCTCTCTCTGGATCTGTTTAATCTCAAGCACCCGCGTCTTTGTGTATATGGGTAAGAAAGATAGACTATTCATGTGTGTATGTGTGTGTGCAAGTCTATGTATGTGAGTTTCTGTGTGAGACTTAGGCCATGTGTTGGATAAAATGAACAGACAAGAACCCTAGGCAGTCCAGGATGTATAGGCAGTAGATCGGAAACAAAAATATCGTGGGACAAAACATTGTGTCCAGAATGTCGATGATAAACATAGGTAAGCAAAGTTTTACTATGTTCTGGCACGTGGTGGGAAACACACCGGTGACAGAAAGGTGAGCTGTGAATATTCTTTTCAGTGTCACTCTCTCACTCTCTATCCTCCCCTCTCCTTTGATGAAAAAATGGCGCACAATCTTATCTTCCTTTTTATCTAACAGGTTGTGCTTCACGTATTGACATCCCTCACCACCACCCCCCCAACACCACCAAAGCTCAACGTCTGAGTAATCTGCGATGATGCGTGGCCATCCTAACAACGCCTGAGAAAGTTGCTTCGGCACGTGGTGGACAGTATTTGAAACACGCCGGTGGCACAAGGTGAGCAGAGAGGCTTCTTTCTGCAGCAGCGACAAGTCACCTCTGGGCGGTGAGATTGGATAGTGTGCAGCAACCTGAGTGCGCATGAATGGACAATAACCTCCAGGCACTGGGAGTGGATGGGGTGCAGCAGTCTGGGTGCCCAGTAATGACAAGTCACCGCTGTGCAGTGGTAGTGCATGGGGTACAGAACCCTAGGAAGAAAAGAGCGCACAGACACCTACTTGCAGTGGGAGTTGATGGAATACAGCAGGCTGGGTGTGCATAGGCGCAACACAGAAAAATACGTGTTGCGTTGTATGTACTCTGCAATTACTAATTGTATACTATCTTTCAGATCACTACAGTTGAGGGTACATTATAGCCCAGCACGTAATTGGACACACACCGGTGGCAAAAAAGTGAGCTGCGAAGATTTTCTCCAGTGTCAACATTCCCTCTCCTGCTCCATCTCTTCCTTTCTCTCTCTCACACTTTCAATCTCTTTCTTTCTCTCTTCCTCTCTCTCTCTCATTCTTCCTTTCTCTCTCTTCCTCTCTTCACTCTTTCTCTCTCTCACTGTTTCTCTTTCACTTTTCAAGTTATGAACACTGCTGTCCAGAGTGCAGATTAATAAATCAAGGCTAAATTCAATGCTGTCCGCAGTATAGATCCAAAGCAGAATACAAGTTGAGACATCTGCTAAAAGTAGTGTTTGCAACAGGTAAGCAGAGCGGCCTAGGTGCACAAGGCCTCCAAATAAATGCGGTGCGAACAAACTATATTGTCCTGCATAATGATGCGATCTCTCCCCTTATTCACTCTCGTCTCTGAATCATTTTAAAGACTTGCTGGACCATACTGTAGATGTCAGCCCGCGGGCATTTATCTACAGACACCTCTTCAGCGCGAGCCTGCGAGAGGGGTGGGATGCATAAGTCACACTGCACACGTGTGAATAAACAATATTGCCAAGTATTATGTTAATTTGTAATCTTTCACCTCATTCAGTCACACCTCTGTCTCATATTAAATAGCATCTGTACAATAAGATAGGCCTAAGCCTACGAGCAGAGCTGCCCTACAGACTCCTGTTGAGGGTGATTCTGAGGGGGGTGGAGTACACTACCCTGAGTGTGCATGTGAGAATAAGCGATGTTTCCTTTACCTCATTCTAATTTTAAGGACCTACTGGACCATACTATAGACCTCAGCCACCAACAAGCGCTGCTCTACAGACACGTGGTGTTGGCTTTTAGGACACTGTAGTTAGCTCCTTACTGAGTGTACATGCACACAGGCTCCCGCCACTGCATTGCACGCGAACATTAAGCTTCTAGCATACGCTCTATTCCTATGTATATAAACATTACCATAATATATTATTATTTAACCTTGTGCTTTCTCGTGCACTCCAACTCCTCTTTGAACCACCATTACCACTAACGATTGATCGTACTTCAAAAACGAAGGATGCACTCAACTCCTATTATCTATCAAGCTTAAAATAAACATTCATTTACCTTCAAGCATTTACAGCATTACATTATTTCTCTCTTTACAGAAATTAATTGATTGGAGGAAAGGGGCTGAGCGGGAACTCTCACCAGCAATGCTGCCCTGAGCAGTGTAACACCTACCATTGAGGTATCAAGGCACCGTTCCATCGTGGAGACCTGCTCTTCCATACAGTGGTGGCAGGTGAGCTGTGAAGCCTTAGCGTGCAATACCTACAATTGAACACATTGCGGGGTAGGCACTGGGATGCAACACTCTGGGTGCACAGGTGCATACAATCGATTTTACAGTAAGTAGTAATGTACGACTATAATATCAAACAACGGTGATAACATTATCACTACTTTATGCCAGGAAACTGCTGTTAAAGCGACTATAAAGGATTGATAATATGCCCTTTTAAATTCCCATAGAATTCCAGGTTCACACCAAAACCTGAGCTTCTAAGAAAATTCACAACACCATATTATAAACCTCTTATTGTCGCTTTAACGGCGGTTTGCTGCCGCTAAAGCTGCGATAATGTTATCGCCCTTCCTTCATAATATGGCCCAAAATATCTGGCTTCATATATTTAATTTTAAAGACTGCTTAAAGCACACTCTATATCACAGATCCCTGCGTCATAGACAAAAGACTAACAGGCAGTAAACACTAAGGACTGAGTGCAATAAACCGACGCTCCATCTCGTCCTGCCTCTCTACTTTTATCTCTCCCTCCCCTTCTCACTTCCCACCCACTACCCTACCTTCCATTTTCACTATGATCTTTTAATTCGAACTAGCTTTTTTTTTTTTACCTCTTCCACATAGCACACATACTTATGTTTCATTTTTGTCTTGCAGGTTATCTATGCTGCTACCACTGGAGTCCATCCCACGTTTTGTTTATTATACTGTTCTATTAAAGTTACGTTTCTATTTAATTATTTCTGTTTTAATAAAGGATAATTAAAAAAAAACATCACTGAGTGTATACGTCTTATTTTCTGACAACATTTGACTATTATTTAGTGTGATAATCATCTCTTTAGAGAAGATTTTAAACTCAATACTATTTAACATTACAGTGGACCAACAAACAATAATGTAACTAACTCTTAGGCACATAAATCCAGAATAAGTATACAACTACAAGAGTTCTATGAGTGTATCACTTTATAACACCGTAAATACTGCCCGTGAAATCACAAAACAAATAAGGAACTGCCTAGCACCACCGAGGCTTCAAAGACTGCCAAGGCACGCCCTGCATATTAAAATAAAGATCCTGAGTATGACAATCCCGGACTTAAGTTGGCTTGAACTCCTCTTACAATTAGTAAATAATTTACGGGAAGGTGGCAGTCTCCTAGACTACAAAATGTCTCTGTACTATTCTGCACCCAATTCACATTTGACATTAACACAGTACTTAGGGGCATATTTACGAAGAAGCCGTTAAAATGATACCCCTTAATTTGTAAAAGAATAACTGACTGGGCTCAAAGTTTTACTAGGCAAAGAATGGTGTTTATAACTGGAAGTGTAATACACGGTCTAACTCTTTACCAGCTCTTCTACCTTTACAATAAGAGGCTGTAGCTGCGATTAATGGTTCCTATGGCAAATTTTGAAAAGTCAAGCACACGTGCTGTTTTGATTAGCAACATTGTGTGCTGAACTTGTGACCTGTGTGCTCAGATAACTGTTCCATGAACTGTTACTATGGTAACAGGCAGTAAGCAATTTGGGGTAGGGTTCAAAGGTGCTGGCTGTACAGAAGCAGTTATATTTACCCAGGATCTTCTACATGACAGAAGGGAAAGCAAACTAAGACGACAGAACACTATGTACATTAGGAGATAAAGAAGTACACAACTCTTCGAATTACCTTCAAAAGAGGGCACGAGCAATAGCCACTGATGTTACAAAACCCCATGTACTCAACAATGGGCAATTCTTTATCGATCCCAATCAGACACTGCTGCTTCACGTTTCACAGTATGCACTTCACTAAATACTTCGTGGCTATTTAAATGGGAGACGGGATTGTCCATATTCCAAAACTTAGGGGTCACATCCTGTATGTTAACATTGCGACGGGTGCTGCTTGAAGCAGCACCCGCCGCAATGTTAAAACTGCATGCATTGCATTTGCATGCACAAAGCGGCAGGCACCACGCGGTGCCTGCCGCTTTATGAATGCAAAACCCCCCATGTGCACCCCCAGCCCCCTTCACCCTGGGGGCCCACAAGGGCCCCCCAGAAGCAAAGGTCCACATGCTTTCCCACGGCAAAAAAAAAGCTGTTGAAAAGCATGTTTACACATGCTTCCTAATTTGGCTGGCGGTGTCTTGCAGACACCGCCACCAAATATCAGGCTACACCTCGCGGATCAGCGGCGGACGGACCTGCCGTCTGCCGCTGCTCCTACCGCCATCCTAATCTGGCGGGGGGTCTTTGTAGCCACTGCAGCGGTGAATCTGCATCCTCCGGGCCGGCGGTGGCTTCCGCCGGCCCGGAGGATGCGGATTCACCGCAATCGTAATCGGGCCCTTGGTTTGGATTTTGAAAGAGAGAACACGAAAACCTGCTCTCTCTTTCAAAATGCAAAGCAGATTGATTTTTCCTACGGGGAGCTGCATATTAGCAGGTCCCCGTGTGGAAAAATAATGGCAGCTTCTGAAGGACGCAGGGAGCTGGCTGGGACCATAGAGACATTGGGCTCCACCCACGGTCCCCAATGTTGTATATACGCCCATGGGATGGGATCCCGGGAAGAATAAAAATTAGTAGTAGGTGATCATTTTTTTTACGGTAAAATTAGGAGTCTGTAATGGGCATATTTACAAGGACAGCGTTAAAATGTTCTAGTGTAAACCTGGGCTTCTATTGGAATTCTCAAGAGCTTATTATTAAGCCCATTATGGCCGCTTTAGCTTCACTTTCCTGACGCTAAAGCGATGATAATTTTAACGCTGTCCTTGTAAATATGCCCCCAATATTGCGATAAATACAGCGATAATTCATGTTCGCAAGTAAAAAGCTTTTTAATATAAGACTGTGGACTTAGCATATCAATGAAACTCGCATATTAAACATGCTTAAGTCTACTTCAGAACAAATGTTAGGATCTGACATAAACCGCAATTAGCAAGAGTTTTGCTATCGGTCCTCAAATCCAGGGTCGCCTTGTAAATACAACGCTGTTGTCATACCTCCCTCTTCCTTTTTATATTCTCATAGAAACACCTACCTTTCCTCTGGGAACGCCAACATTTCAACTCATTGCAGATGCGAGGCGAGCCGTTAGCAAACCGGCTGCTAACATGCGTTAATGCATCTTAGCATCGCCTAGTAAACAGGACAATATAATTTTCACGCATTTTTAATTTTTTAATTTTATTCTGCAAAATGGCCCTTGTTAATATGCCCTCAAGTTTCCTATGACAGAGCGAGAACCTCGACTCCTGCCGTGCCATAGCAAACAGCAGTGTCCTGGGGGTAGGCACCCCAAGACATTCTTAGCCCTCTCTTTTTCAATCTCTACGTGAGACCTCTTGCCTTTATGGCAGAGCAAGCAGGCCTCACGATCTATTCTTACGCAGACGATACACAAATCGTCTATTCGCTATCCACCAACAAACATCTTCCTACGTCCTCTCTACAGTCCGGGTTGGAACAAATCGACAACTGGATGCACAGACATAAATTAAAACTGAATGGTGACAAAACTGAGCTACTTCTATTCGGCCCTCTCACCTCTCTCTGGGGCCCTCAACATTGGCCTCATCAGATGGGTCCCACTCCTACCCCTTCAGCCTCAGTTCGCAACCTCGGGGTCTTTTTCGACAACCAGCTGTCATTTAAGCAACATGTTGTAAAAGTCTCTGCCACCTGTACTACCATCATAAGGTGGCTGAGAAAAATCACGTGGATGCTTCCAGCTGATACCCTGAGGACAGTGGTCCAGGCCCTGGTCACCTCACGCATGGACTACGGGAACATTCTGCTTCTGGGTGCCTGTAAGGAGGTAACAAAGAAACTTCAGGTGGTCCAGAATATGGCAGTCCGCCTCCTCTGTAACTTGCCTGCCAGGTCATCGGCCTCCATCCATCTACGCAAGTTGCACTGGTTGCGCATTGAGAGCCGAGTAAAATTTAAAGCTCTCTGCATAATGCACCATATTAAAATGGGTAAAGCCCCATAATACCTATCCTCCTTAGTCCAGCATTATGTTCCTTCCCGTACGCTGAGATCCTCCACACAAAACAAGTTTCTGATCCCTCGGGTCAACAGAGCCAAAATGGGCGGCCGCTCGTTTGCTCTACTGGCACCGTCCTTATGGAACTCCATGCCCCAATCCTTGCGATCTGAAATCTGTTACTTGACATTCCGCAAAGGAATTAAGACCTGGCTTTTTAATACTTAATTTGTGTCCTGATTCCCTCTTAAACTCACTCACCTTCTGTTTTTCTTTAGCGCCGGGAAACCTTCGGGTAGCTGCGCGCTCAATAAATGCAATTATAATAATAATAATAATAATAATAAGACACAGCAGCCCCCCACCCATTTATTTTGTACCACTGAGGGACGGCGGTCCCCGGGCTGCAGAGCCCCTCTGGACCCCCGTCTAATTTAATATTTTAGACCCCGGGATTTTGCCCCCCCGGTAGCTAATTTTTAAACAAGCACTGGAGACTGCGCTTCGTTTTTATTTTTTTACGGCAGATCTATGCACACTGCACACATTGTGGGACCCCCCCTAAGCAGGTCCAGAGGGTCAAGATATTTCTACCGTGCCCCCTTTATAAGTTTTGAACACTTGTTCCACTGATTTCTTGACCCTCGTTTCTACCGAGGCACAAAATGGCTGCCAACACTTCCTGGTTTGGAGTGTTGACAGACAGTTGACAACCAATGAGAATGCAGCGCGTGATCCTAAGGGTGCGCTCACGGTGCGCTCAGGATGCGTGGATCCACTGTGGCCATAGATATATCTATGATTTTACTTTTGATTTTCTCAGGAACTACTGAACAGATTTACACCATTTAACCAAAGGGCACGAGTCTGAACCAAGGGCTACCTATTTACCAAATTTGTTGTAATTCCGTTCAGCAGTTCGGCTGTAGCCGCGATGAACGGTTCCTATCGAAAAATACATGGGGAAACACCTTTTGGGACCCCCCATTTTTTCTCAGCCCCTGCTTGAAAAATCACCCCGAGACTTTTAGGATAGGAGCCGACCGGAACAGGCCACCAGTTTCGAAGATTTCGTGAAGATTCGTCAACCGGCGCCAAAGTTATTCCAAATAGAATGTTGCGGATTTTCTATGGATAATAGGTCCTAACTATAACTGCGTACTGGCGACCGCCAGTAGGTAATATACATACATATATATGAGGTACGTAAATGTAGAGTTAAGCATAGTGAATCCTCACAAAGCTGCAAATGTACTGTCTATTGTGATACATATGATATTATATAGTACATGTGGAATGATAAGACATACATATGCTTGTAAAACAGATTAATAAAACAGCTTACTTGTCAGGTAAGTGGGGATGAAAATGGCCATATCGTGAATGAGATATTGATACTCTGCCAAAAAGGTTTTTTTCTAAGAAGAGAGAAGAAGGCATAAGTTAGTCAATGCATCGTTATGGATACGATTAGCCACAACTTTAGTACGAACACACGCTAGCATACAATTGAAATCACTGCCAGGAACAGGTCACTGTTGACACCCATTGCTACCTGCAATCATATCACTGTCAATGCAGATAAGCAGATCAGGAATGTGGGGTTTTCTTATTCATTTTAGTGGTGTGCTATATTGTTACTATGTAAGGGAAGATTTGCATTGTTCTGTGTTTTTTTACCTACTTGCTGTTCACAGAAGTACCAGCTTTTTCTGTCTCTTTCACAGCAAACTCTTAATATTTCTTTCACTTTGCAAAATGTATCAGTTTTTTTTCTGACAAATGGACCAAGGCTTCCATTGCGTATTTTAGGATAATTGCTAAATACATTTACAGTGCCTATAGATTACATATGAAACATTCTAACACATTTGTTAACTGACAGATATATTGTGTAATCTTGAATGAATTTAGGTAAGTCTATACACAATTATCCCAGGGCGAATGGATTATTACATTATTGCATTTCCTTCTGCTGAAGGACACAATCTACACATACAGCATGAGCATTTCAAAATAACAAAACATATAACTTGTAAAAATGCATTCTGACACTGTTGGAACAAAATTGATAACATCCCCTTGATGTCTAGTTACCGTATTTGATAGAAATAGAGGTAGAAGGCTGAAGAGGCCAAAGTTAGAGACTACTATTTATGGGCGATATATATATATATATATAGGCTATAGCGAGATATCACAATGTATGGGCGCCTCTACTATGGGTCATATTACATGAGATGGAACAGTGGGAGGAACATGAACTGAATCAGACCCCCTCAAACCCTCCCCCTCCTAAGGAAGCAGGAAGGTTAGATCATATCATCAATAGAACATGAGAATAACATCTCCCAACTATCCAAAGAGCTACAGTAGACCATATATCCTCTATATGACCATATATCCTATAACCTTCTAGACCACATATCCTCCCACGTCTATGATTGCCGGAAACAATTATTTTCATATGTTTCTTCTGTGAGGATCCGGTTTTTTGTGCACAATAATAAACAAGACATTTTGTATATGAAAGAAGTCAATGGTTTGATTTTTACCCAAAGAAGGAGAAGGGCGGACAGGAAAGCAGTGATGCAGGTGCCAATGATGTACTTGGAGATGCAGAATGAAGACGCGAGTGTGCACCGTCCTTCCCTGTTGAGAGAATAACACAGCGAGGTTAAAACGGTGCTACAGAAGCGATCTATGTAGATTCACACACGTGTAAAATCCATGGACCGTGAAATTGGAGAACATGGATTACAAGAGGTTTCCAGATGCTACTAGTAGTTTCAAGACTTTCTTAATCGGAACGGGAGGAACTGTGTAACTAAGACTCCCTCCTGTCTTAACGCAACCGTAAGCAGATATTTAATGCAGAGTAAAAACTACGGGGCATATTATCAACACAGGCCATAAAATTATCGCTGCTTTTATTGGCCGAAAACTGCCGCTAAAGCCGCTTTTGCGGCAGTTTTCTGCCGATAAAAGCAGCGATAATTTTATCGCCTGTGTTGATAATATGCCCCTACATCTTAGTTTTAGCAATATTTGAGACTGATCACTAAGACCTTGATGCATTTGGCACTCCATTTCAGTTTTACAACAATTATATGACTGTCAAAATTCTGTAAACTCAGTGGATTAAATGCATCTACAGAAAGCACCAAGGGGCATATTACCAAGGCGGGCGATAGGCAATTATCGCCGGTTTAGCGGCCGTTTTCGGCCACTAAGCAGCGATAACTCTATCGCTCTATTAGCAAGCTGTCGCTAACATCAGTTAGCGACAGCTCTTAGGCGATAGCGAGCAGTTTGGGGCCCGCTTTGCATGTCAGCGATATTTATCGCTAATGACATGCAAAGTGGGCGTACCCAACCTGTTAGCGACTGTAAGCAGTCGCTAACATCACTGTCGCTTATTAGCAAGGCAAGCGTAGCGATGGAAATATTCCTGCTATCGCCAAAAACCAACGCCTGCTCAGACCAGTTCTTAGCCATGTTATCCAATGGGAGGTGGATAACATGGCTAAGAGCATTTTGTCGCTAATACGTGAATATCGCTGTATTCTCAGCGATACTCACGCATTTTGCCTGATTTCCTCCAGTCCTGATTTGTTCTTTTTATCCTGGTTTAATTTTCATTTGTTATTATAAATGAACTGAAAGTACCAGAATACAAAATACAAAAAAAGCAGGTTGGTTCAGTCATACATGCCTTGCATGGGATAACTGAAGAGCTCTACAGATCACAAGCTTGAGTTCCAGGGCGGCGGCATCAGCAGAGCAGGTGCCCCTTGTGAAGGTCTGTGGGTGACTATCAGATCACAGGCTCCATTACTCTACCATCAGCTGTGTGGGCTGAGGCTTTCATCCTTCAGGAGTCTATTCCATGAGCCCCACCTATTTGGATGCATCACCCATAAAACAAAACTAAAGGGCAACATTCTGCTTTACAGTAAACCTGTGTGACCTCCACATTGCACACAGACCTCAGCAGGGGGTGTTTTTCTCACCTGCCCTTTAGACAAGTCCATTCCCACCTGTTGAACCAAAGCTGTGCTTGTTTTACATCCAGGTTCATGCTAGATCTTGCATCAGTTATCCCTCCATTCCCTCAATTCCTGAAACTCCATGTGAGTAGTTCCAGCACAAACAGCTGTAATCTTTCAACCATCTGTTTACTAAACACTTTCTTTAGTAAAAGCTTCAAAGATTTACATTTCTTTTGTTAGGTATCACTTTAGGAGGCTTGGATTTTTATATAACTAGTTTTACCAGGTCCAATTGCAAGATCTATAGAAAGAGCGACCTTGCAAGGAACCGTATAAGGGAGATACATATCATAAAAGTGGCGCGCTAGTATGTTTCTGTTGGATAAATGAAGTATCTCACGCACACTAAAAGTAAACATGGGGCATATTTACAAGCCCCCACCGCCACAGGAACGTCACTTTTTGTGACGTTCTGGTGGCGTTAGTCCCTTTGCCTTATTTACAAGGCGGTGTTATTCTACATAGGGCCCGATGTAGGTAAATCTAATTTACCACTTCTAAAATACAGAATCATACCGATTCGGTATTTAAGAAGTGGTAAATTAGAGGGAGGGAAATGTAGGTAATTCTGATTCGGTAAATACCGAATCTGTAAGATTCGGTATTTACAGATTCTGTAAATACCGAATCAGTATCCCCCATTGATTCCTATGGGCCTTAAAGCCCATAGGAATCAATGTGGAATACCGATTCGGTAACTATCTATTCTTGCAAGGGTGCAGGGGGTGTCACTTTGACACCCTCTTGCACCCCAATTACAGGCATGTGTGCCATGTGGCAGACAGGCATGCCCTAAGGGCATGTCTGTGTGTCACATGGCACAGGTGTGCATGCACACCTGGATTCGGTATTTCACCACCCAATTGGATTGGGTGGTAAAATACTGACTCCTAAAGGCCTGTGGGACTCAGAAGAGTCCCACCTACATCTGGAAGGTACCGAATCGGTAAAAATACAGAATCTGTAAAATCTGGCCCCCTACATCTCAAAATGCCAAATACCGGTCGGAAACGGACGAATGCGGCCGTTTCCGACCGGTATTTGCCACCTACATCGGGCCCTTAATGTGGCTTGCCGCCACCTTGTGAATAAAGCCCCCTTTCTTGCAGCACTGAGCGTGAAAGGGGCGGGCAATGGGTGTTGTAGCGGGCTCTTCACAACATCACCTATCCATGTCCATGCTGTGCCCTATTTACAAGGGTGGGGTATAAAGAAGGCATCACCAAAAATAAGACGAGGGAAAATCTGGTCTTAACCTGGCAAAACAATGAGAAATGTAAATGTACAGGAATTTATAAAGCGCAAATCACCAAGCGGTTTCTAAGCGCCTGCTTTGGGAACCCGTCCTGGTAGGCCAGGCATCCCGCCACGAGGGGCCGATGTGGAGATTAAGCAAGCTATTGCCCAGAGTCGCAAAGTGTGAACCCGTGAATCGAGTAGGCATCGGAGCGAGAATTGTCGAGTCCATGGACATTTTAGGACTCAAGACCCTGCCGAGCCAGGAATCGAACCCTGGTCCCGGGCTGACCTCTGCTTCCAGGTCTGCCGCCTCTAACCAGTGAGCCACACTTCTCCACACTTCTCAGAAATGATGAATGTCTCCTAGTTTTGCTGTGTATATGTGCGCAGCATTCTGCAGCACATATAGAAAAAGAAAATTGGTGTCCTTTCCTGCAGATAAACAATCATTTTAAACTGATGAGTCGTGACTTCTACGTGTGCTGCATAAAGCAGAACACATACAAGTTACAAATCGAAACCACTGGCTGTTTATGTGCAGGAACAATCGTTCCCCGCACGTTCCCCACACTCGCACTATGGTGCCCACGTTGGCAATAAGAAGCTAAATTTAGGGCCAGTGCTAGGGGAAATGCAGGAGTGTACCACAGTCTTGTAAATACGGTGCATCTCTGCGTTTTCAGAATGGCGGAACGCGGCACTAGCAATTGTAGCTGAACGCCATGCTCCGCCATTCTCTTGTAAATATGACCCTTATTTCCAGAGGCGCTTTGGACATGAGCTTCAGGTGCAGCATTGTCTGTCATGTGATTGGCCGAGGAGGTCCCTGAGAGTGCCTTGGATGTTGTGCCCCGCTGTGTGTTTCTGGGGTCAAAGGTTGGGATGAAGGATGAGTTGGAAATAAACTGCAATCATAGGGAGGTGATGATGCATTCCAGTTTTAGAAAACATCTGCTTATATTTTGATTATCTAATACAAACATCTCTCCATTGTGGAGTGAAGCCTTTCCCTGTGGGGGCCACAATCAGCTGTCAATGGTCTCCTTGGATATTGTGGGTTTGCTGATTTTTTTTAAAACTAAGATTGGTTTGCCTTTGTCAGTAAATGCACCTTACCTCACCACAGGACAAGAAACATGAGCTGAGGAAAGAATATCTGTGTGGATGGATCTTCAGCTCATGCAACAGATGCCTGTCCCTGCTTGGAAGCAACGTCAAAGGTGGATCACTTGTTTTTTGGCCACCTCATGTTTAGATATAAGTTCAAAACACAGCACTTAAACTTGCTGAATGTTCAAAATGTAGATCTTAGTATGTGTCATGGTTTGAAGCTGTGCATAGTACATTTCTTGCAATGATCAGTTCTCCTAATGCTGACACTCTCTCTGCTGTTATGAAACTTCTTATGAATATGATACGCGGTGGCTATGCTATATGAATGTCAGGTGGTTTCAACGCCCACACGTCTCTTCATGACACTGTGAGTACAGCGGTTCTCTCAAACAATGAGTGCCGTTTCCTACACTTCACCCACAATTCCAGGCGGGTGGGGGGTGTCACTGAACAATTTAGTGTGCGCTACAAATTTTGTAAATGCTCATAGGATTAGCACCAGCTTCCCAACTTTAGGGCATATCATCAAGGGCTGAAGATATCATTATCGGCGCTTTAGCGTCCATTTCTGGGTGAAAAACGGCGATAATTGTATCACATTATTTGCAAGTGCACGCTAGCGCGTGTTTCCTTGAGTCAGCTCCCGTTTTGTTCCCGCCTCGCTTTGCATCTCTAAGGAGAAGCAAAGGAGGCGTGCCGGCGAAAACACCATGGGAAAATATCGCCACCCCAGCTTCGTGATATCATCAACGATGGGTAGCGATATTTTAAATCCTGTTAACTATGCCTTAATGCAGGAATTTAACGGCTGTTTAATTCCTGACTAAGGCATAGCTAACATGGGAGGTGGATTATGGTGATACAACCACAGGGTCTACAATTATTGAAATCTGTTGATGCTTTTGGAGTTTGCAGCTATTCTGGATTCAAAAGTAATTAACCCAATGATTGATTTGTATCACGCCAAAAGTGCCTCCTGTGCATGTTATAGTGGTGAACGTAGGCTCTTCGCCAATATCCCTAATCTCCAATGTGAAGAAAATAGATTTTTTAGGTGTTCACTATCACTATCTGACACGTAGAAGTAATCAATCACATTTGGAGGATGTGAATGAACTTTGGCCCCTCTCTTTATGGGCCTCCATACGACATAAAAAGGAAAATTGTTCGTAGCCAAAATGTTATGAAAAACTTTGCCTTGGATGGGGAGCATAAAATCACTTGGCTAACATATTACATTTTTTTTCTTTGCGCTTGGAAGACAGTTATTGTTTATTAATTCCTCAAGCATCACTGTTAGAAATGTGGTCTCTAGTTGGAAGAGGTACGCACCCTTTCGGGACGACAATCCTAGTCAGGGTAAGTCAGATACACATCCTAAATTAAGCTGCGGTCACCACTTGTAGTTTGACACAGAGCAGTCAGGCTCAACTTAAGATGCAATGTGTCTCTCTGACAAGGGTCTCATTCATGGTGGAATACCTCAGCCTCTCTGACAAGGGTCTCGTTCATGGTGGAATACCTCAGCCTCTCTGACAAGGGTCTCATTCATGGTGGAATACCTCAGCCTCTCTGACAAGGGTCTCGTTTATGGTGCAATACCCCAGCCTCTCTGACAAGGGTCTCATTCATGGTGGAATACCTCAGCCTCTCTCACAAGGGTCTCATTCATGGTGGAATACCTCAGCCTCTCTGACAAGGGTCTCATTCATGGTGGAATACCTCAGCCTCTCTGACAAGGGTCTCATTCATGGTGGGATACCTCAGCCTCTCTGACAAGGGTCTCATTCATGGTGGAATACCTCAGCCTCTCTGACAAGGGTCTCATTCATGGTGGAATACCTCAGCCTCTCTGACAAGCGTCTCATTCATGGTGGAATACCTCAGCCTCTCTGACAAGGGTCTCATTCATGGTGGAATACCTCAGCCTCTCTGACAAGGGTCTCATTCATGGTGGAATACCTCAGCCTCTCTGACAAGGGTCTCATTCATGGTGGATAGTTGTGTATAGCAATGTACTGTAAGGCACTGCGCAAGCACAAGTTCACCAATCATAGAAATCGGGTCTCTAGTTGGCAGAGGTACGCACCCTGTCCAAGTAGGGACCACAATCCTAGCCAGTCTGAGTCAGATACACACCCTAAATTAACCTTTGCTCACCCTCTTGGCACAGAACAACCAGGCTAAACTTAAGAGACAATGTGTAAAGTATTTGTGCAACACTTAAAACAATAAAACAGTGAAAACCTCACACACAAAAAAATCAACACTTGGTTAGAAAATAGAGCTTATTTTAAAAAACAAAACAAGACAAAAAAGCCAAAATCGAATAAGTAGAAACGGAGTTATGAAAGATGGGGCCAGATTTAGATATTGGCGGCTTTGGCCCCACCGCCGCTATTCTGGTAGTCTTCTCGCCCAGCACCTTGGTGGTCTGCAAATCCGATTTAGATGTTGGCTGCACACTGCAGGCAAGAGCAACGTGGTCCGGCAGACTCCGCCAAGATCTGTCTCCTGTGTTGACGGCATCAGATGCTGAAGCGGCTGTGTGTTGGAGGGAGTACCACTGAAATTCCACCGTCCAGATTACGAAGTGCCTTTTGTGTTGAGGTTACTAAGGTGGGGAAACCTCCAAGCTCCAGTGAGCGGGAATTAAGAAAAAAGAGATCAAAACTCACCTTTTTTTTATGTCCCACCACTGATTCCGTCTTCAACGCCACTGTCAAAGTCCGTGCTGTGCTGCCGCTTCTTGACCATGATGTTCAAGCACCCCCTTCTCGCTGGATTCTAAGGTAGGCTTTTGAGGTGGGTGAGCGTGGACAGTGAATGGTGTGTGCACGTTGTTGGTGTGTAATGCTGTATGTAAAAACAATGGCCAGTATACATTGACGTACATGGACATATTGACATATACACAACATATATGTGTATTGAGATGTAATAAGTAGTACTTACCTGTCTTCATGCCACCGTTTCCCCAGTACATCAGGACTCTGCACCAGGACACCGCCAGCTCAACAGGAACATCATTGGAATTTCCACTTAGATCAACGTGATGATAAAGACACCCTCTCCCTAGTAACAGACATGGAAACGTTAGGGCTTCACCATCTGGTTACTTCCCCTACCCACAAGGCCGGCCATATACTGGACGGCGTTTTTTCAAACTTGGAGGGTCTGCGTATAACAGACATCCTCCCCTTGCCATGGTCCGACCACTATGCCATCTTAAGTAGAATCACTGTTATGGAGAGCCCCACTCATAGGGCTACCATCGCCAAACCAGATTCTTTTAAGGTCTGGAAAGATATAAATAAAGCAGACCTTAAAGAGCTATTGGATAGCACTCGCCCCACCCTATCCATCGACCCTAACACCGCCACTCTCCAATATCATGACTGGTTAGGGCATGCTAAACACTCACTAGTACCTATTAAAACTCTATCGAGAAATAGAGCCACTCCCTCGGCTCCATGGTTTACCGACGACTTAAGGAAACAGAAACAACTCTGTAGGAACAGGAAAAGGCACTGGCGGAAATCCTACAGTTTAGAGAGTAAAACCAGTTACAAGGAAATGCTCACAATCTATAAATCCATGACTGCTGAGGCAAAGAAGAAGTTCTTTACTGAACAAATAGAGAAGGCGAAAATCTCCAGTAAGCGACTTTATGAGATTACAAAACAGCTTGCTGGAAATGCTCCTGATTTAGCTCCAATACCTTCTCAATTATTTTGCGATGCGCTCGCACACTTCTTTTTTGCCAAAGTAAATGATACGTATCTAGCTTTCTTCTCTAAAACAGATGTCACCTTAAATCCTACTTGTAATATTTCTCCTCAACCTCTACTAACGCAATTTACTGATCTTAGGGACAATCATACATGGGATATTATCACATCCATTTAAACGGGTTCAGCCCTAGACCCCTGTACTTTTAAAGTCCTGCCTTCGGTCATGGACTCTCTTGTCACGGTTGTCACACAAGTATGTAATTCCATGTTTAGATCAGGGATTTACCCTGATAAATTGAAAAAAACCCTTTTAAAACCACTGTTAATAAACCAATTTTGAACAAGGATGAGCTAAAAAACTATCGACCCATAGCTAGCCTCCCTTTCTTAGCAAAAGTAGCCGAAAAAGCCATGAACCAACAGCTTTCAGATTTTATTGAGAAACACCACCAGCTGGACAGTAACAAATTTGGATTTCGTAAATTCCATGGTACGGAAACTGCATTAATTAAGGCAGCTGACGACATCAGAGTCATCCGGGATCAGGGAGTAACAGCTGTCCTGGTGCTGCTTGATTTATCTGCAGCTTTCGACACGGTCGACCATAAGATCTTGGTCGATCGTGTCGGAAAAATGGGCATTCAACTGGTGGCTAAAGACTTGTTGGCTGGGAGGACTCAGGTGGTTACCCTGGGATCTTTCCAATCAGCTCAGTTGTCTCTGCCATGTGGGGTTCCTCAAGGCTCATCCCTAAGTCCGACACTGTTTAATATATATGTGTCGGACCTGGCTAAACTCATCAAAGCCTATGGGATGAGCCTAACCTCTTACGCAGATGACACGCAGTTGGTTCTGGCCATAAATAGTGATGGAGACAAGGTGGCAGAACGTTTTCAAGGAGGTATGCTAGCAATTGGAGAGTGGATGGCCTCCAATTGTCTTAAGCTTAACTCCGAGAAAACGGAGGTGGTCATCTTTGGACCTCTCTCGCCAGGCTGGTCCTCAGTTTGGTGGCCCTCATCCTTCGGAGTTCCTCCCAAACCGGTTTCCAGGGTGAGTAACCTGGGAGTGACATTTGATGAAGGCCTCAATTTTATGGTCCATGCCAATAAAACAGCAGCCATAGCTTGTCAAAAACTCAAACTAGTAAGAAAAAGTATTCCTTTTTTACCTGACACAGCTGCAAAAACTCTAGTAAGCTCCCTAGTGCTATCTTCCCTATATTACTGTAATGGTCTATTTGTAAATGCCCAGATCCGTGTGACCAACAAAATGCAAACCATACAGAATGCGGCTGCTAGACTCCTTTCTAGAACAGCTAAATTCAAACCCATTTCAGATATAATAAGGAACTATCACTGGCTGCCGATCCGTAATCGCATCAAGTTCAAGACTTTATGTATAGTCTATAAAGTACTTCACAACCAAGGTCCGCAGTTTCTCAAGGACCAACTAATTCCCTATACTCCCTCCAGACAACTCCGCTCCACCGCTCTGAATCAACTAGTGGTGCCACGTACAAAAATAGTTTCTTGGGGGTGATCATCGATTTTTGGTTTCTGCTCCCAAGCTATGGAATACACTGCCACAGTCAATCAGGACAAGTCCTTCACTCTTGCTTTTTCGCAAACGGCTAAAGACCCGGCTTTTTAACCAATAATTTCATGGCGATACTTTCTGGAGATTTACGTAGTTAGTTTAGCACTGAGACGCCTACGGGTATTCGTTCGCGCTTAATAAATAGCAATAATAAATAAATAAATAATAAACATCTAAATCAACTTGGCGCCATACCACCGGCCTGCCAGAGACAGAGTACTGCAAAGAAGACAGCCACTGCAAAGGTCTCCTGTCTATTGCTGCAATGTCTATATACGATGGGTGGGCCGCCATCAACTTGATGGAGCATTTGGGACCGTCAGCACAGCAGCACAGCAGTAGGACCGCCAACATCTAAATCAGTCCCATTGTGGTGAAAAGTTTAAACTGCCAACCGAGGTTATCTAGTTAAACTTGACGGAATAAAATATAAAAGTTCAGGCCAACCACGATGGAGTAGAGATCGAATACAGGAACCAAGTTCTGCTTGGTTCTTGTTCTGCTGAAAAGTACCTTGGTTGCACCCTCAAGGGATCCGAGATGCATAAAGCATGAGGCACCAAAGTACAGGATTCAAAGCCAATGCTTCATCGCCGAGCCGAACGAAACAGGGATGCATCATGGTTGAGCCACAGACTGTAGGTGATGCATCAAGAACTGGATGCAAGAGCCGTGCAGACAGCAATGCGTTGTCCACAGTCCTTGCTGTAGCAGCGACGTATCAGAATTGAGGGAGATGCATTGGTTCTGAATGGCGCAACTTCCTCAATGGGTGGATTGTGGTTGTTGCAGCACTTTATACCCATTCCCAAGGGCCCAGGACTGGATTGGCTCCACTTGGCAGGGTGAGACTGCAGCAATCAAATTCCAGGCGCTGTTGCAGGCGGATATTGAGTCTTCAGATGCCCCTCGAAACTGAGAACAGGAGGTCCTGTCTTTCTCACCCAGGCAAGGAGGGCTGCAGGCAGGTCCGCACAGCAGAAAAGCAGTTCTTCCACAACAGCAGTCCAAGCAGAGTGGCAGTCCTTCAGCAGCACAGCAGTCCCTTTTCCTGGCAGAGTATCCGCTGGTCCAGAAGTGTACTGAAGTGTTATGGAGAGAAGTCCAGTTGTCATCCCCAGTGGGGCCTTTGCAGTCGGGGACATTTTCAAGAAGGGCTTTGAAGTGCCCAGAGGTCCTCCCTTTCCTGCCCTGACTCCAAACTCACTACAAGGGGTTAAACAGTGTTTTATGTGGGGACAGGAGACAGCCCATTCAGCTCCGCCCCCATCAAGTCAGTTGATGGCCCATTAAGGCCCAACAAGTCACACCTAAGCTCCCATAGTGTGTTGCTGTCTAGTTGGAATGCACAAGTTCCAGCTGTCACACACCCCAGACATGTGTTGTAGACAAGCAGGGGGCAATCATGCTAAAAGCAAAAAAAAAAACACTTTTTTAAAGTGGCATTTTTAAAATTGTAATGATACATTCGACTTTACCATTATGACAGACAATTTATAATTACAGTTCCATAGGTACTAAACATGACAGCTCTACCTCGGAATTACACTTATTAGATAAAACAAGAAATCCACAATGTTGACTTATGGGAAGGGTAGGCCTCACAGTAATGAAAAACACCTTTGGGAGCTTTCACTACCAGAACATACAAAACTTAAAAGTACATATCCTACCTTTAAATGACATAGCACCCTGCACTAGGGCTACCTAGGGCATAAGTTATGTGTGACATATATATATCTTAAAAGAGGTGTTTAAGGCTTGGCAAGGGGTTTAAAATGACAAATCGAAATGGCAGAGTGCACTGCACACACATTCTCTGCAGCGGCAGGCCTGAGGCGTGTTTATACTTCTATTGTGATATCTAATGAGTCAGGAGCACCTCTCTTTCACAGAAACATGGAGACACCAATGATTTAACAAAGAAAACTGTTTGTACCTTCATAATTCTAAAAACTGTGCTCTCTATTGAGTCTTACTTGAACTTGAAGGGCATGACAGTTGTTATAGCTCCCTACTAATTTGTTTTAGAGTAGGATACATTCACCCCTTACTTGGGGTTTCTGGTGACCCTTTGTTCTGTGATGAATCATCCCATCCACTTGCTCCTGGGATCACTTGTGTAAACAATGCACTCTGCACCCCACTCTGTTTTGTTCTTTGAGCTTGTTATGCTCCTCACACTATTGTATTTTACCCAGACCAGACCTACACTTGCTTTTTAATAAACTGAACTAACCTGCGCGTTGATGTCCAGCCTCTTAGAAGAGTGTATTGGTACCAGGAAGAGTTCCCTGTATACTAATCTCTTTTACATCATTTGTAACTTTCTATTAAAGTGTCCTGATTCATTTTCAAATTGTTTCAATTGTGTTATAATATTGATGGATATACATGGCTTTTGGCCAATACAGATGACTCTTGGTGAGGATGATGACGGTTCACTTACTTGATTAGCTGCGGGACGCATTCAATGCTGGGGGTTTTGGAAGTGAAGGGAGAGACCACCGATGCTTCGTGTTCTGACAGGGAGATCCCAGCGTGGGCCATCTTTAATGCCTGGAATAAGCACACATTTATTGTTCTTTTATCTATCAATATTTGGCATTTTAAAGGTAAATCAGAAGACACTTTGCAGGGATGTATGATGTTACCACGCAATCAAAATGATCGCGGTACATCACAACGCAGTTTTTACATTGCAAGTCGTTACCACGACTTGCGCTGTAGGGTGCGGGACTTAGGAATAGTATAATTTACTATTCCAACTCCAGCCTACGTACAGTAGGGAAGGTGTTGGAATAGTAAATCTACTATTCCTTAGTCTAGAGCGCCCTCCAGTGCAAGTCGTGGTAACAACTTGCGTTCTAAAAGCTGCGTTGTAATGGTACTGCGATGTTTTGACCGCGTCGTAAAGGTTGTTTACCCTTTGCAGCATTGAGTGGTAACACATGTACATCAGTAGGATTCACACAACTGTTTAATCAAATCCATTCTGCAGGAGGAACATCTCTACTCTTCTGTTGTTCTTGTTCATTACAATTCAATCTTTTTGCAGAAGGAAAAACATAACAAAAACATTGGAATAGGAGTAAACATTCAAAAAGGGTCTTTAACCCCTCCCATGCTGATGACGGAACCGCTCCGTCATCAGCCGCGGTTGAGCTGTGCTGATGACGGAGCGGTTCCGTCATGGCCCGCCCAGCTCGATAGAACGCTCATGCGCGGCGCGAATTCCGCGCCTGCGCTGAGCGTTCTATTGAGCGGGGCGGGCCGTGACGGAACCGCTCCGTCACGAGCACAGCTCAACCGACGCTGGTGACGGAGCGGTTCCGTCACCAGCATGCGGCCGCCGCGCGGCCGCCCCGCCCCCTTAGCACTGCGGCGGAATAGCCGCCGCAGTGAAGGGGTTAATTGCTATTTCAAAATAATGTTACTAGCCTCTGTATTATTAAGCATCCCAATGCCTTATGATACTGAGTGGGCCCGTTCTTTGCTGCATAAACTATGGGATCTTTTAGAGCTAGAGTTTAAAACCTCACTGTAACGTTTAGTATTTCTGTGAATAGGGTGGCATTGCGTGGATTCATAAATCTCTATGAGAGCCCTGCATCGTGCATGTACACTTCTGTGATCCTGCCGACAAAGTAAACTCTTAGGGGCAGATTTATGATAACTGGCGCATCCCGAGGGATGCGCCAGTTATTTTGCGCCGCTGCTCCGCCACCCATGGTGCGCCGCATTTACAATGCGGCGCACCATGGGGCAAAGACGGCACAGATGCGTGACGCATCTGTGCCGTAAAGGTGGCGCATTGCTGGAGTTGCGTCGCACGCGCGATGCAGCTCCAGCAAGGCTCGGGGGTGCCCCATCTTTACAATGCTGCGTTAATCCTTACGCCTGCTTCAAGCAGGCGCAGGGTTTTGACGCAGCATGGCCTTAAAGTGACTGAGTGAACTCTTATATATTTCACTCAGCCACTTTTGCAAGGCGCACCTGACCCGGAACGCCCACCCTGCGCCGGAACGCCCACAAGTGGCGCAGGGCTTTACAACGTGATGCATCTGCTTAGATGCGTCATGTTGTAAATGGGTCATAGGGATGCGCCACGTTTACGCCGCAGTTGCGTGACGCAAACGTGGCGCATTCCCAACATAAATCTGCCCCATAATCGGTTTTACATTCAGTCCATGTATTGCGCGGTTGGCCCGTAGGGTCCAAGCCTGGAGAATTATTCTCCTCTGTTTTCTTCCTGCTCGGCTTACCATAAGGATTTTCTTACTTCTGCCAGGAATTTAACTCCCTGGCAGGCGAGAATTATGGAGTAGCCACCCAGCCAGCTTATTACAACCTGTCTGCATGTGCGAATGTTCTGTTCATTAAAGATTGATTTTAAATATCATCTCCTCAGGGCCATGACTGCTGGGCATACGCATAATAGATGGGTTAAGGATTTCTTTTTATATCCACATAGTCGACACTGCGCTGTTTGTTGGTTGTGTTTCCAGGATGGCAGTAGATCTTTTGAGACATGCTGACCCATCCGATAGTCTGTGTTGCTTTTTTTTAAATACCCGCTAAAGTGTGATACTAAGTATGCTTGCGGTTTAAGTGATTTGTAGGAGGTAATGATGGTCCACCCATGCCGACGTTTAGAGATTGTGTTTTTATCCTCCAAAAAAGATTTCCTTTTTGCTGCGTCATTGACCACTCTACTAATACTTGCTTTGTCTGCCCCGTCTTCCCATACTGTTTCTAGGTCAAGGTCGGCCAAACAAGTTTTCAAATACCTTCCCCAGGAACGCGATGTTTTTTGGGCCACCTGATACATGATTTCTTCCCAGCATAGGCTGTCCCTTGTGTCTGGGTCCCCAGAATGAAGTTTTTAGCATAGCTTCACAAAGCCGCTCATGCTCGAAATTTCTGATGTTGGAGGCCAAATTCGAGCCGCACTTGTGATGGAGAGGCATATTTTGGCAAGTTGAAAACGGCCTTGTAGATCTTTGTCTGGAGGTCATTTAGTAGGTCCGCCTCCTTGCCACACCAAGGGGCCGATTCTGATTCGGTAAAAACCCGTCCGAATCATTGTAGGGAGCCTTTTTTCCATACGATTCGTACGGAGAACCGCACTCATACGTACGATGTAGTACGATGTGTACCCAATGCAGTTCTCCGTATGATTCATGCTAAAGACCGTACGACTCAATGATCCGTACGAATCGTATTCGGAACACACAGTACGTGACGTCTGTACGGTTCGAAGCAGCTTTTGCCGACCCAGCAAGTACGATTCGTGTAGACAGCACTCCGTACGACGCTTTTGCCATGGGAGTTTAAAACGTCCGGAAAACCAGATTTCGGCTCGAAATGCGTTCGGAACGGACCCCCCTGTGTACGTTGCGTATACCCTATCATTGCAGGGGTATGGTGCATCGGGTACGGTGCGTAAACCCCTGCATTACAGGGGTACGGTGCGTATGTCCCCGTGTATACCCTCCATGAATGTAGGTGTACGGTGCATAGGGGTACGGTCCGTACCCTCCAAGGTCCTACGTGTACGGTGCGTACACCCCCTGCGTAGTCCCCTTGAATTTAGGGGTACGGTGCTCATGCGATAACGTAGGTCTCCGTACGAATTGCTCATACGCGACGTATCCGTACAAATCACGTCCCCATTCCCCGGTCCGGTCGTACTTGGCGGGTCGTACAGCATGTTTCTGATTCTTACGGTATACTGTGCGGGTCTATGTCGTACGGACTCACCCTTGACTTTCGTACGGTTCGCGAGTATTTTGAGCCAACGGATTCTACTACGCGATTCGAACGGATTACTACGAATTGTACGGAAACGGCTACGAATACGAATCGTCGTACGGATTTGTTTCCCGAGTCTCAAGTGACTAAACCGTAAGACACGGTGAGCCAGATTTGAGCAGCCATCACCTTTAAGAGGTGATTGTGATTAGGGCAATCCAATTTTGTTTTTAGTAATCGATATTCAGAAATGAGCCATTGTGCTTTGGCTTTTGTTGACAATTTATGCTCCTTGTATGTTAAGCCTTGCCCTATTATTTTGGGTACTCGCAAATGAGTGGAAAAACAGAACGACTAACCGAGGTAACAACTATAGTCGTACCATTGCCAATTTGCAAATAAGAAAATAATAAATTACCATAGTATTAATAATAATACTATTAAAAACATTAATCAATTAGCATAGGCCAATGTAACACTATCTATACTAAGTCCACAAAATGTTACTCTTCCTTTTAGCCACAGAGAGGCATGGTTATAGATGCTTTAGTAAAGGGTTAAAACTCATGGATGACTCCAGTCCCTCATATGCTGATGATTGCTAATTTCTGAAGTCATTCTTGTACATTGCACCCCCAGAAAGAATCACCAAAACAGACACCCAAGGCCATAGAAGAGGTGCCTCACTTCACCCTACATCACTGACACCAATCCCAAGTCTCTCCCAAGTGCAAAATAGAATGAGAGATGCAACCAGCAGAAGGGGTTTGGAAACCAACATAAACCGCTCATGCTATTGGAGGGATAATTTTCAACTATGAAATTAACCTCAAGCATTGCTCCAATCAGCCCCTCTGACGTTGCAGGACAGGAAGCAGAAAAATCCCAAAATCATATTTTCCATTTGCCAGAAAGAAATATCTTAAATACAACCCTGGACCTCAGGACTGTTCGGCAGTGAACCGATGAGAGTATCTTGCCCCACAGTATCCCCGCCAACTCTATCCAGCAAGTGTTTCCTCCTCAGTTGTCAATGCAAGACCTTGTTTCTGTCCTTCTTGCTCTTTAACTGTCTATGATATTTTGGCAGTGTTTTAGTCCCATAAAGCACAATATAAAATGTGTGTAGGGGAAATCGGTGTTTGCTTACTGATTACTTAGCTGAGTTGCAATTTCAGTAAATGAGCCT
Organism: Lissotriton helveticus; assembly: GCF_964261635.1. Lineage (NCBI taxonomy): Eukaryota > Metazoa > Chordata > Amphibia > Caudata > Salamandridae > Lissotriton > Lissotriton helveticus. Next base: position 1,961,247,872 of record NC_136068.1, on the reverse strand, counting down.
CATGTAAGTCAGTCTTACCATGTGATGATGTCTATTTGAATGCCATATAGGCAGGGATTTGCTGGTTTTCATGTGGGTGGTGTTGTGCTGTAGGAAGGGCAGGTTTCATTGTGAGTCCCTGGACTCCCTCGACCTCAAGGAGGTGGGTAATGGTGATGATTACCTCTTCCTGGATGAGGAGAGATCTCTTTAGGTACTCTCTCTCTCTAGCTGTGTGATGCCCACAGGCTTCAACAAGCATTTGCAATGCAATAGGTCTCGCAGCATTAAAGTTTGAGTTACTGGCATTGTAAATGACAATGCTTTGCATTAATTTTTTTTCTTGAATTTGCAATTGGTATAAAAACCTCCCGAGTTTAGGAGGGGTGAAGGAGTGGAGACCATCTGTGCAGGCATTACTTGAGGAAAGAAAGAAAGCACCATAGTCCATTAAAAAAAGTTCAGTCAACCGATAAAAGCAAGGTATATAAGAAAACAATTTCATGTTACCTTGCTTTTATAGGTATCTATTCTCTTGCATATTTGCTCTGTTGCCCTCCTTCACTTTGTCGCGTATGTATTTTCGGAATTTTGGTCTATATGAATAAATGAGAGTTGCCTTAGGATACTGTTTGCTGATTACATTTCTATGGTTAGAGGAACTCACTCCCAGTTGCGGGGGGTCTTTTCTTACTAACACCTCCCTATCATCAACAGGCAAGAAGTCACCACTGACGACAAAGTGGTGAATGCCTTTTGTACCATAAAGCCATTGTCACTTTGATCTGTGACTCATCTCATCTGCTTACCTTTCTACACTCTTTGTGGACATGCACACCAGGTTGTGAGCTTGAGTCACGCATGCCTACTTGCAGGGCGTTCCAGCAGACTGCCCTCTATGACTTCAGAATCTAGAAAATAATTACTACGACTGAATTGCTTCAGTGCAGCTTACAGGTTACTCTACATCAGCCAAGCACAGACACCCTGGATCATTTAACATGGCAACCTATTTGCAGTGTATGCAGTGAGCAGCTACTTCTGTTGCTCTTGGGTGAACAGCTTCTTAGGGCATTACATCTAATCTCTGAATGCCATGGATCGCTCTCGCTACAGACCTGGTCGAATCTAATCAAATCTTACTTCAGTATTCCTGTAAATTAGTTCCTACACTCTTGCTCGTGGATAATAGTCCCTTATCAGTACTTGCTATGGCGGTTTCTCCTTAACATCCCTGCATGCTGCTCCTATACTGAACTGAAATCATTTACTTTTGGCAGGCTCTACACAGTCCATGCCTGTGGGTCACTCACCTATCACTGCAGGGAACATATACAGTATCTGCCATGAATGCCCATACCCAGTGCATAGGTACTGGGTATAGTGGATGAAGGAGTGCATTATTTACAGACTCATTCATTCATTTATAAAAACTAAATTAATGCTAAGTACCTCAGGCCCATACCACACTCCTCTTCCTGACAGAATATGCTATGGCTCTGTGAGCAGAGATAAGAGCACAATGATCAATCAGCATGATTCACAAAGGAATACACACTCCAATGAGTTGAACATTCCTCCATATAAGCACTGTAGCTCCATCCCCGTACACCTCCCCAACCCAGCTCTGGTTTATGTGCTACCCATCCAATAATGCGCATTGGTGCCTCGTCAGGGGGTATGAGATGCTATAGAATGCAATTACAATAAAATGCAATCTGATCAATCTGCAACTGAAGTGCACTCAAGTAGCCAAAAAGCATACTCCTCAGACTGACAACTCGACCAAACAATGATTTCAACCCCAGCCAAACTAACAGCAAGCATGTTGGAGAGTTTCAATAACCTTTGTGAAAATTTCCTATCCTTCTTTATCAACAAAATCACAGCTCTCGTTGGAGGCCTTTCTCCCCAGCAGCAGGACATGAAGACGCCACCAGCACCGTCCTATCCAACATGGTCCTGCTTTTACACGAGCAGCAGGGGTAACATTAAGAAAATCATGGTCCCCTTCAAAAATGCTGCTCAACTTGGAATGTTTGCACGGCTAAAGGTGTTGGTTTTGAGTGCTTCACTTCTGCCACCTATCGTCAGATTAATCAATACCTCCATATCCAAGCATGATATAACCATTCCATCTTTAGGAAACATTCGCCAGTGTTTCCTAATATCTCAGACTATAGATAAACTTTTGGCTCACTCTGTATTGCCAAGGTGCCCTGCAACAGTTGTCACCTGCCAATTTGTTTCTCACTTTGAATTGAATAACCTCCTCAGAGAACTCGGAGGCAGGCTTAAATGTAAGGGAGAATGTGTGTTTGGTATCACCAGCGACGTTTGAAAGAAAAGCACAGACTTTTGTTAAGGAACTGTAATCACCGAACACACCGGAGATGCGGGTCCACTAGGGCTCACCGTGAATAACGGGGGCTTGATGTGCTCGATAGATCAGACCAATGGCCAGAGAATGGATGATGGTGTATCAAGGCCACACCGTCCCTTCTACCAAGCTTCCCATTCTTTGGCGGGTTGTAGCGGTTGGAGGGTGAGTCGGGTCACCGGTTCGATCAGGCATAGCGGTATGGTCAAACCAAGCCACAGTGATTGCAGGCAGGTGAGGCAAATGATCGGAAATGAGATCGGGGGTATGTATCGAGTAGGGCATGAACAAGAGGTGGAGGAGTTAGAGGATAGTATACATAACCTTTAAGTTATTAATGTAGTTTCCTGCTGTTCACGCCGAATTCATTAGGAATTTTGCCTGCCTGCCTATACACATACCAAAAAAATAGGTGTTGCCATAGCAAGATTAACTCTAGTTAATTGTTTGGTCGTTTAACCCACACGAGTGAAAGCAAAAAAATACGTTTTCTGCCATATGTTCGCCATAAGAGCGTCTTCCTCAAATCCGCAGCACTGAAGTACAATTAAATGAATACCTGACATGTGGCTGGCACCGATTAAGAACTACTAGCGCAGTAGCTTGTCATTACACCAGTTCTATTTATGACGATGCTCCCGAGTTTAGAATTGTACACGCAGCAAGGATAAAAAAAGGTAGTGCAGCTACTCACTTAGCGACGAGGAGCTTGAAAAGCCGTCTCCGGCAATGAGGAGCAGAGAGTTGAAAAGCGGTGCTCTGCAGGACAGCACCTACTTCCGGTTTGGCCGGCAATGCTTCCGGGTCGCCGCAGGCAGCGCGGCGGCCCGCCCTGCACGGGGAAGGGAGGCAGCTTTCGAGGAGGACAGCACCTGGCCGCGAGCGCGTTCTCGTGCGCGTGGCCTTAACAAATCGGCGCGCGCGGCCAGTGCTGTCCTCCTGGGAAGCTGAGCCGTTAACAATAAGGTCTCTGGCGAGAGCGAGCTTCGCTCGCTTCTAGCCGAGACCTAAAAAGCACCTCTCATTCTGATGGCCAGTATAATGTCCACAATTTTGCCTGTGGTTGCGCCCGATTCACAGAATGAACTTAAGACTCAATCCTAAACTTATTACTATTTGGTATTCACAGAATGCACTTACTACTTTTGGGATTCACAGAGTGAACTTACTACTTTCAGTATTCACAGAATAGATTTAAGACTACTAACTTTACATCCGCACTCGGGGCGAAAATTCAGCCCCGGAGGCGGAGTTTCCGGCCCGGGGGCAGAGCTTCCGGCCTGGAGGCGGAGCCCTGTGGCTTGGAGGTGGAGCTTCCGGCTTGGAGGTGGGGATTTAGCCATGGCTGAAATCTCCACCTCTGGGCTGTAAGCTCTGCCCCCGGGCCAGAAGCTCCGCCTCCAGGCCGCAAGCTCTGCCCCCAAGCTGCAAGCTCCGCCTCCGGGCCGGAATTTCCAGCCTGAGTGCGGACGTAAAGTTAGTAGTCTTAAATCTATTCTGTGAATACCGAAAGTAGTATGTTCATTCTGTGAATCCCAAAAGTAGTAAGTTCACTCTGTGAATCCCGAAAGTTGTAAGTGCATTCTGTGAATACCAAATAGTAGTAAGTTTAGGATTTAGTCTTAAGTTCATTCTGTGAATCGGGCCCTTAGTGTTCCAACAGCTAGTCATATCTCTTTCAGCAAAATCAAAAACTTGGCAAGAAAGGCTTGAAAGTCTCAGAAATAGCTTGGTAGAAAATCAGGCCTATCCTAAATCCACACTTTAACATGTCCGCCTTAGCTTGGGTTCTTGAAGATTCAAGTTTATACCATGAGGAGGGTAACCAAGATAGAATAAATGTAAAGTATAAAGATAGCTGCAAGATTGACTTCTACTCACCCCACAGTCATTAGCTCCGTCCCCGCACATTCCGACAAAGTAACTGTAATGAAAAAAAATAGAAAGGATAATTATCAGAAGAATGGGCACTTTATGAGAGATTATGAGTGATGTGAATGTGATTCACAGCGATGTTGCCTAAGGCAAGACTCTCATCGGCTGCAAACAGATCGGGGCAGGAAGACTTTAGTAACTATCTCTACAACAAACCATGAGAGTTGTTAATATTTTTGGACAACCAAGAAATGTTCCAAACTTAGAGGCCCATTAGGATGTAGGGCGGTTCGCCACTGCCCGCAGGGTGGTGGCGATCCTCCCTACATCCTTCCCCGCTGGCCACCCATTTACCCCCGCCATATTAGTATTGCGGGGGGTACCGCAACGGATGGGAAGACCGTCCGACGCTTTTCCACCCAGTGGACAAGTCGACGGGCGGAAAAGGGATTAATATGGTGGCGTGTCTGCTAGACACCGCCATCCACATTAGTATGGGGCGGAAACATGCCTTCCCGTGGCGACATAGGCATGCAGAAATTGATTACGGGGCCCATTACGGGCCCCTAGGGTATTGGGTGGGTGCACATGGAGGGTACCCATGGTACCCCCTTGCACAGTCATGGACATGGTGGCAGGCACCCACGGAGCCTGTCACCCTCTGCATGACAATGCACGCAGTGCGTTCCCAGCATTGTGGCGGGTGGTGCTGTGAGCGCCGCCCGCCACAATGATGGGAATGGAGGATGCCACCACCACGGTGGCGGTGGCATCCTAATCGCCGAGGGCGGGACCGCCGCACCACTGGCTGCAGGTGCCAGCACCGCTAGGGTGGCGGGCGGACGGAAGTCCCCCGCCATCCTTATGGCCCTCTTAGCTATGACAAGGGTTGTTTAGAAAGTATCAGACTACAAATATGGAACACAACGTCATGATTGACACCAAGACCACTACTACATTCAGAATCACGGGTGGGGTTGTCTGGCTCGTCTGCAGGGCCACTGTGCATCCCTTTTAAAACTCCAAGCATAATTAGGGCTCCTAAAAGGATGTATGACATTACAACGCATGCTTTTACATCGCATGCCTTTACAACGCAAGTATTACAACGCAGTCCATTACAACGCATAGTGCTTTGGGGTGCTGAATAGTAAATAGTTTAATTTACTATTCCAACTCCAGTCCTCGTGGGCACTAGGGAAGGTTATTGGATAGTAAATTAACCTATTCCCTATCCTAGAGCGCCCCCCAGAGCAATGCGTTGTAATAGTTTGCGTTGTAATGGTTGCGTTGTAAAGGCTCTGCGATGTAAAAGTTGCATTGTAAAGGTTGTTTACCCTCCTAAACATTCACGCAGGCCAATGAAACATAGCAGTGTTTTACATTTCTACATCACCTTCCAAAATGATTACAGATTTGTTCACCCTCAAGAACAATAGATATTTGTCAAATAAAATACATACTCTAACTTTTGGAACTCTTCAATCAGACTGGATTTCTGTCCCGGAGACATTCTGGCAAAAACAACACCTTTCATTAGTAACTGTGAAAAAAAGGGATACAGAAGAAAATTATATGTGTAGAGGGAAAACCAACAGCCGCACAAAGAGATATCTAAACACAGATGCAGGTGTTTTTGAACAAGAACAAATGTGTTATTTATTTAGAGGTAATTACAAATATTAGTTAATCTACACTGCATGGTGTGGTTATAGGAAAGTCATAATTTATTCTCTGATTACCCCCATTTTGTGACAGAGGCTGGTGGATACTGACTGAAGAAGTGCCCTGGGCTCTGCTAACCAGGCCCAGTCTCACCAAAGGTATATGGTAATTGGTATAATTCTAATTGATAAAGACAACTTACCTGTAAGTCCCTAGTATATGGTAGGCCTTGTAGGTTTAGAGACTCCAGTGGACTTAATGCACTAAAGGGTGCGCTGCTGTCTGATGTAATTTTAAACCAGAATGGTTTTAAAATAAAACTAGGTCTAAATTCGACTTAAAAATTAAAGGTACTTCCAAAGTCCAAAACTACCTTTGTAAGATGTATACGTCACCCCTAAGGTCCACCTAGGTTCCCCAAGGGTAGGGTGCATTATATAAAAAGCAGGGACATTATAAATGATGTTTTATTGGCCCTGGTAAGGAAAAACACCCAAAGTTGTTTTTCCCAACTGTAATACTGCTAGCCTCATAGGCCAACATGGGAAGGCTCTATTAAACTTAATTAAGTCTAACTTTGTTTGGAGCTAGCCAGACATATCATTCAAAAGCTATCGAAAGATGGTTACAATACATCCAACAACTTGCCATGGTTAGATGTATTATTACTATTACAGGAACAGTAGTTTTAGAACTTACTATCTTAGAGTTACCTTAAGCAGCCCTATAGCAGCCTCTGTCGATTGGTCAGCTGCTCTCCGAGTGGAGTGAAGAGGCCTCGGACGGAAACAATGCAGACATTTGATGGGAGGAGATTGGCTTCCTTCAGAAGCCTGTGAAGGGAAGGGGCCAGGTACAGGAGCTGGACTTCAAAGGCAGGAGCCCCTGTAGGAACCTCATATCACAGGACCCGACAATCTCCCGTCCCAGATCTATTGCAAGATGGGAGTCCCCCTAATCACATTAGGAGAGGGGCTGGAAGGAGAGTGTGGTGAGTTGTTAACCACACCTTTGGGTTGGATTACACAGACACACACACCGAGGAAAGAATGTCTCCATTTTCATTTTTGGAAGAACAGTGCATTCCGGGTAAAAATATGCCACAGTTCACAGAAAGTGGAAATAGCAGAGGGAGGTTGTTTTACCCGTATTGGTTGAAATGCCCCCCTCTCTCCTGCCATCCCAGAATGGGCAATAAATATGGGAGAGCTGCAGGAGCTCCTCAGGTGATGGCCTGAAAAAGAAAGAAAGGGATGCACTCTTAAAGACCGCACCTGCTGCACTCACAAGGCTCCACAAAGAAAGGGCGGAGCCTGATTCCAAAAGGAAAGCAGTGGACTCCCTGATAGCAGCAACAGGTAAAAAAGAGCTGAAGAAGTCATCTGAAAAGCCAAGGAGAGGACATCCCAGCTGACCAGTGGTAACTTGACTTGTCTTGAACTGTGCAAGTGCATTGTGGGAGACTGAGTCCTAGCCCCGAAGTGGCAATCCAAACCCTCCGAACCCTTGGCCACTACTAGAGGATTCCTATCTATCCAAAGCAACAAAGAACCAGCGCGACCCAACAAAAGATGACGCAAAGCCTCGCACAGCGCTGCCAATCAGCTGATAGCTTCGACAGACCCAAAGCAAGACGATGCAAAGCCTCGCAAAGCCTCGCCGTACAGCTTCAACAGAACCAAAGCAAGTCAACATGAAGCCTCTCAAAGCCTCGCCGTACAGCTTCAACAGAACCAAAGCAAGTCAACATGAAGCCCCGCAAAGCCTCGCCGTACAGCTTCAACAGAACCAAAGCAAGTCAACATGAAGCCCCGCAAAGCCTCGCCGTACAGCTTCAACAGAACCAAAGCAAGTCAACATGAAGCCCCGCAAAGCCTCGCTGCACAGCTTCAACAGAACCAAAGCAAGTCAACATGAAGCCTCTCAAAGCCTCGCCGTACAGCTTCAACAGAACCAAAGCAGGTCAACATGAAGCCTTGCAAAGCCTCGCCGTACAGCTACATCGGAACCAAAGCAAGTCAACATGAAGCCTCTCAAAGCCTCGCCGTACAGCTACATCGGAACCAAAGCAAGTCAACATGAAGCCTCTCAAAGCCTCGCCGTACAGCTTCAACAGAACCAAAGCAGGTCAACATGAAGCCTTGCAAAGCCTCGCCGTACAGCTACATCGGAACCAAAGCAAGTCAACATGAAGCCTCTCAAAGCCTCGCCGTACAGCTACATCGGAACCAAAGCAAGTCAACATGAAGCCTCTCAAAGCCTCGCCGTACAGCTTCAACAGAACCAAAGCAAGTCAACATGAAGCCTCGCAAAGCCTCGCCGTACAGCTTCAACAGAACCAAAGCAAGTCAACATGAAGCCCCGCAAAGCCTCGCCGTACAGCTTCAACAGAACCAAAGCAAGTCAACATGAAGCCCCGCAAAGCCTCGCCGTACAGCTTCAACAGAACCAAAGCAAGTCAACATGAAGCCTCTCAAAGCCTCGCTGTACAGCTTCAACAGAACCAAAGCAAGTCAACATGAAGCCTCGCAAAGCCTCGCCGTACAGCTTCAACAGAACCAAAGCAGGTCAACATGAAGCCTTGCAAAGCCTCGCCGTACAGCTTCAACAGAACCAAAGCAAGTCAACATGAAGCCCCGCAAAGCCTCGCCGCACAGCTTCATCGGAACCAAAGCAAGTCAACATGAAGCCTCTCAAAGCCTCGCCGTACAGCTTCATCGGAACCAAAGCAAGTCAACATGAAGCCTCTCAAAGCCTCGCCGTACAGCTTCAACAGAACCAAAGCAAGTCAACATGAAGCCTCTCAAAGCCTCGCCGTACAGCTTCAACAGAACCAAAGCAAGTCAACATGAAGCCTCGCAAAGCCTCGCCGTACAGCTTCAACAGAACCAAAGCAAGTCAACATGAAGCCTCGCAAAGCCTCGCCGTACAGCTTCATCGGAACCAAAGCAAGTCAACATGAAGCCTCTCAAAGCCTCGCCGTACAGCTTCAACAGAACCAAAGCAAGTCAACATGAAGCCTCTCAAAGCCTCGCCGTACAGCTTCAACAGAACCAAAGCAGGTCAACATGAAGCCTTGCAAAGCCTCGCCGTACAGCTACATCGGAACCAAAGCAAGTCAACATGAAGCCTCTCAAAGCCTCGCCGTACAGCTACATCGGAACCAAAGCAAGTCAACATGAAGCCTCTCAAAGCCTCGCCGTACAGCTTCAACAGAACCAAAGCAAGTCAACATGAAGCCTCGCAAAGCCTCGCCGTACAGCTTCAACAGAACCAAAGCAAGTCAACATGAAGCCCCGCAAAGCCTCGCCGTACAGCTTCAACAGAACCAAAGCAAGTCAACATGAAGCCTCTCAAAGCCTCGCTGTACAGCTTCAACAGAACCAAAGCAAGTCAACATGAAGCCTCGCAAAGCCTCGCCGTACAGCTTCAACAGAACCAAAGCAGGTCAACATGAAGCCTTGCAAAGCCTCGCCGTACAGCTTCAACAGAACCAAAGCAAGTCAACATGAAGCCTCTCAAAGCCTCGCCGTACAGCTTCAACAGAACCAAAGCAGGACAATGCAAAGCCTCGCAAAGCCTCGCCGTACAGCTTCAACAGAACCAAAGCAAGTCAACATGAAGCCTCTCAAAGCCTCGCCGTACAGCTACATCGGAACCAGCGTAACTCGACCCAACACGGTACAGGACCTCACATTACAGCCCTCACAGCTCCTGGGAATGACACCGGATGACGCAAAGCCTTGCAAAGCAATGCTGTGCAGGCCGCACCGCTGAGGCATACGGTACAATTCTCAGCCGGCCTAACTTGGTCCTGTGCCCGTCCTGCCCTCAATAATGATCAGCTTGAGCTTGTGACTTTGTCCCGGTCCAATGCCTCCAGATATCTTCAATTGGCGCCTTTTGGCGCTATTTTTACCTACAGCTTTAAAAATTCATATCTCTGGTTTCCTACATGGGATTGTTGTCGTGTTTGTGCTGTTTAGAAAAACAAATATTCACAATTTTTAAAATTGGTGTTGAATTTTTATTGTGTTGTGTCTTGTATTCAAGGTGTTACCCATACCTGTCTCCTAGGTTAAGCCTGACTGGGCGTTTGCTAAGCTACCAAGGGTTGAGCAAGGATTAATTTTCTGAGACTTGACTGGATCTATTAGTGAATGTGGTATTAGTGATTGTGTTACGAGGGTGAAAGAGGTTCTATTAAGTTTAGCTAGCAGGGACTGGGGTCTGCATTCCGTACGCAGTTGACAATCATTCTCTGAATTCCCGCCGCTGCCCATAACGCTTCTCCACATTCACACAGTAACCCGCAATCATTTTATGTATACTCTCTTCAGCTTTTAATAACTTCTGTATTAAACCATCAGCCCAGAAGTATACCTTTCACTCATTAAGTTGCCCTCAATCACTCCTTCAATTACATTTGAAGTTCTGAATCAATATTTGCATTCCTTCACCACTCCCTGTTTTTATTCACCGGTCTGGAGTACACATTTCTTCAGCAGCAAAGGGTCATTTTCTGGATTCATTCACTAGTCTAGAGTCTCTGGGGCACATGCATCAATCCCACATTTTGCGATTTCTAAATAGCAAATTTTACCGCTTTGCTATTTAAAAATCGCAAAATGCAATGCATGTAGGAATCACAGAAAAAAATGTGATTCAATAAAATTCCTTAATTGCGAATCGCAAATTGCGTGCCACAAATAAGGAATTAATTCCCATTCATTCCTACAGGCCTAGAGGCCTCGGAATGAATGAGAATTGCATGCGTAATTTGCGAGTACTCCATAGGTACTCGCAAATTAAACATGCAATTTCAAGGGTGAATAGGTTCTAAAAGGATACCCTGTTGCACCCCTTAAAGTCCAAGTTTTACACATGTTGTATACAGACATGCCCCAAGGGCATGTGTGTGTGTTAGCTTGTTATGGTTGACGCAGTCAAATGCTGCTTACAGGTCAACGAATGCCATATAGAGGGCCCCCCCCTTTCGCGGTTACATATTTACCAATTAACAGCGATAGATTGAGGGCTTGCTCTGTTGTTCCCAGGCCCTCTCGAAACCCAAATTGCTGGTCAGACAAAACTTTGTTATCTGTGGCCCACTGCTGAAGACGCTCTAAAATAACGCGGCCGGCCACTTTCCCAGGGAATCCAACAGGGAAATAGGGTGGTAGCAGGATGGTAATTGACGATCCCCCTTTTTAAATATAGGCAAAAGGATTGATTGAGACCATGATTCAATAAGACCTACAGCACATGATGCCTGGAGGACCCTAGTTAAAATTGGCGACCAAAGTTCCATATTAGATTTAAAAAAATCAATTGGAACCCCGTCAGGGCCTGGGGCTTTACCGTTTTTACTGGCCATCAGAGCTAACTCGACCTCCTCTTGTGCTATATTAATAGACAACAGAAAAGTTCTCATGAACTTAAATTGCATCATCCTACTCTGATGAAATGTCTGCGGGCCTTTCCCCTTCCATGCTGGCCTCATGTTCAGTATTAGCTGCATAAACTAGAAGGTCATCAGAAACAAAACCCCTGCCTAACTGACCAACAACTAATGGTCTCTGGTGGACAATGCAACACTAGAATCGAGGAAATTCCAGACTAGAAACAAGAAAATCCAGGAAGAAGACCAGAAAGCCGGCTTTCTTACACCATGCAACCAAGATCTGGAACAACATCCCCACTGACATCAGAACTGCCCAACCCTTCTGCAGTGCTCAAAGAAACTGAAAATCACGTCATCCTTAAATGAACACTGTCATCTTACCATTGTAGCAGGGATTCCGTTCTCCTACAGAACTGTGCATAGAGATTTGGAATCTCAGTGAATTAGGGTGACCCAAAACTCACCTCAGTACCCAAAATCCCCTTACCGAGCTAGCTACAGTGTCTCATTGGTCATAACAAACTCCCAATGTTTAGACAAACCAGAACATGAACTTACGATACCTCAGGCATCGTGGAACACATGAGCACTCTTTCTTTATACAATCATTACAAACCAGAACGTGGAGTAAATGAGGACACGAGCATATTTGAAATATTTATTTACTAATGCCGTTTTCTCAAACGCAGTATCTTAGATAATACAAGGAAACATATTATCAGAAGCAAAGTTATCAGCATAGTTACTAGTCCATAGAATGCAAAAGGTGACAGCATGCTAAAATGCTGTAATGAATAAGGGTTAACAACACCTAATTCTCACCCTCCCTAACTAGCATATTATATTAATATCTAAGAAGGTCTCTTTGGGTTTTAGCAGGGCGGCCCCATACCTCAAGAGCCTAGTGTGAAGAGATCACATCAGCTTCCACCAGCTCTCTGCATGCGAACCGCATCAAGTGTGTATGTGTGCTCTAAGCAAAGCAATATAAAACGCGCCTAAAGCCAGAATTTGGCAGCAGCTGCATGTATGTTATGTCTATGAAGGTGCGAAGATCAGACCTCACAACAATACTGTGTTGAGTTATCCTTGAAGCTTCAGCACTCACTGTACAGACATAGTTTACCAAGCAAAGCTGATATCAGAGCAAAAACATATTATTCTCACGTAAATCACAACGCTCTTCTAGGCTGAAAGCTAAAACAACAATTATGTGCCGGGTGCAGAAGCAGCAAAAAGGAAAAATGGCGTTTAAACATTTAATAAGCTCATGCTAACTTAACACGGTATATAGGTAAGCAGTAACTATATGACACCATAGAGTCATCTTCCCTGCCTCTTCTGTGTAGTTATGTCTTATAACATACAGTCCTTGCTCTTTGTTTCAATAATGTGTTCATTCTCACCTATGAACGTACTATAAAGAGCCCTACACACATACAATTGTAGGATACAACTCCTTCCTTTGCTGTGGACTAACAGTGCATGTCAACAGTATCTCTCTAAGGTCATTACTTCGCAGGAGATGTCCCTAGGTCGGATCTCAGACCTATCAAGGTTGGATCTGGTGATTGTCCTTTGCATTTCCTTCCCACCTTATTGTGGTGAGACTGTTGGATTAACAAATGCTTGTTTCAATAATTACTGTTGAAATGAACTCTTGCCATCCTCTTTGAAGTCTCTACCTACCACAGGCACTCTGATGTTGATATTTCCCAGGACTGCCCTTATTTGCTTCTATGCCCTGAAGAAGTCCATCTGTCTGGACGAAACGCGTCGGCTGTTCTTTTCAATCATGACTGGTTTTTAATATATCTTGAATAAAAGAAGATATTTGAAGAAAAATGTTCTAGACACGGACCTGATAATTTGTTATGTGTCTGTTTTGTCTTCTTGTTAAGTGGTGCACCTTTGCTACTATTTGAAATTGTTAAAATCCTGTATTGGATTGCACCGTGGCAGTGGGTGCTTCAACAGTGTGCACACATAATTCGTGGGGGACTCCCACCATATGTATAATAATTAGGGATGGCGGGTCATGTGCCAGGTCCCTGTAGGGTCCACTGTCAAAGCTAGTTTCATTTGCATGTCAACAGTACTTAAATAACGCTCTCATTACCTACTACCCAACAGCATATGTGTAAATCCCTGCTCGCCATGTGAACTAAATAGGGATAAGTAAACTTGCAGAAATATTTTTCACGAAATGTAAAGGCAGTCTGTTTTTTGAGTAGCATAGCTGCAGCACAACTAAATATTATACTTGAGCCACATGTATGTGTTGGAAAAAAACCTATACAACAAACACTCAGTCATAATGTCATATAATAATCTGTTATTTCATTTAAAAACCAGGATATGGATTTGCAGTTAGTTCAAATCTTACCTCACATGATTTAACTTACATTTGAATCAATTTAACAAGCATATAATTATAACATGTGTGTGTACTGCTATAGAGTTGTTAAAAGCATAATTATTCCAAAATCATCAAGCATGCTCCTGTCAAAGAGGTGTCAATCGAATTCAGTTGGATTATTCATTTACCCCTCTTTAGACCCTTGACCCCCTCCCCCATACATACCCGGAGAACCTCCCATGGGTCATGTGGTAAGTTGGCAGTCCCATGTAAGGACATTGCTCTTTTAATACATCTCATAACTCTGCAGCAGTCTGTAAATAGCAGAATGTCATATAATACCTTGTACAAAACATCATAACACAAATAGCACATAACAGGGCACAACATAACAATAAAGTAAGCAACCGAGTAACCACACTGCAACAAAACTGCAGAACAGTGCAATAATGCAGCACAAAAAAACTGAAGCACAAAAATCAACAGGCACACCACCGTTGCAAATAAATTCTTCACATGAATACTTAGAAACATACTTCCCACACATTACCACATCCAAAAAAGTGCCCTGATAATACAGTGGTAAATGTTCTTTGCACCACTCAATACCTTAACTTATCACCAAGCACATAAAGTAGCATCAGTCAAATACATTTTTTGATCTGGCCCAAAGTGTTTCCTCCTCAAATTAATATTTCATTTGTGGTACTGCCTCCGATGTGACATCGGGCCGCTATATAATTGCCACCTCCACACACTGACATTAGTTTATTTCTGATCTGTGTCTTCACCGTCGGATGGGGAGACACTGGAAAACCCATTGCACTGGTGTGCTGCTCTCTACTTTGGAATCTTATCAACACAGATGAAATGAGTCCATTACATGAAACTGGAAGGAGGGTGTGGGTCAGTGAGGTATATGCGGTTAGAGCATCAGCGGAAAGAATGTTACCAAGGGTAAGTAACCTTTTCTTCTGATGGATACTTCTAACGGCAGATTCCTCACCACTTCAATAGATGGTGGCTCTGTGGAGTGGCTCAGACAGTGAACACCTGCAGGACAGACTGGGCAAAATGTCCCTCCAGCCAGATATTGCTGACCAAGCAGAGTTGTTTCATGAATGTGTGAACTAATACCCCCATAGCTGCCTGGCAGATGCCCAAAACTGCTGCACCGGCCGCACACCAGTGTCTCTGAGGTGTGAATGTCTCTAAAGGCTGAATGTTACAGGGAGAAAACCGTACAGCAAACTTCTCCTAGCGTCCCACGTAAACTGTTTTTGTGGAGGAACGACCGGCTACTAAGATCACACCAACTCCTTCGGGAGGAAGATAGAAAGCCATCCACTGTTGTCGCTCAATCTCCATGGTTGATGTGTAGGCTCTGAGGCAGGACCCTGACCTTCTGGTGCGACAGAGGGTACTCCCAAGGGCAGCCGGAGGGGTACTCCCAAGGGCAGCCGGAGGGGTACTCCCAAGGGCAGCTGGAGGGGTACTCCCAAGGGCAGCCCGAGGAGAACTCCCAAGGGCAGCCGGATGGGTACTCCCAAGGGCAGCCGGAGGGGTACTCCAAGGGCAGCTGGAGGGGTACTCCAAGGGCATCTGGAGGGGTACTCCCGAGGGCAGCCGGAGGGGTACTCCCGAGGGAAGCCGGAGGGGTACTCCCAAGGGCAGCCGGAGGGGTACTCCCGAGGGCGGCCGGAGGGGTACTCCCGAGGGCAGCTGGAGGGGTACTCCCAAGGGCAGCCCGAGGAGAACTCCCAAGGGCAGCCGGAGGGGTACTCCAAGGGCAGCTGGAGGGGTACTCCCAAGGGCAGCCGGAGGGGTACTCCCGAGGGCGGCCGGAGGGGTACTCCCGAGGGCAGCCGGAGGGGTACTCCCAAGGGCAGCCCGAGGAGAACTCCCAAGGGCAGCCGGAGGGGTACTCCAAGGGCAGCTGGAGGGGTACTCCCAAGGGCAGCCCGAGGAGAACTCCCAAGGGCAGCCGGAGGGGTACTCCCAAGGGCAGCCGGAGGGGTACTCCCAAGGGCAGCCGGAGGGGTACTCCCAAGGGCAGCCCGAGGAGAACTCCCAAGGGCAGCCCGAGGAGAACTCCCAAGGGCAGCCGGAGGGGTACTCCCAAGGGCAGCCGGAGGGGTACTCCCAAGGGCAGCCGGAGGGGTACTCCAATGGCAGCCGGATGGGTACTCCAAGGGCAGCCGGAGGGGTACTCCAAGGGCAGCCGGAGGGGTACTCCTGAAGGGAAACCCGGAGCGGAGGACAAATACTCAGGCCAGTAATTCTGGGTACCACACTCTCCTTGTCCGATTCATGGTCACTAGGATGGCTTTGGACAGGTCCTTCTGGTCCTTCTGGTCCTTCTTGAAAGGTGTCTCTGAGTGAGATCTTCCTTGGAAACTTCAACGTGCACATGTTTTGTCACTGTACCTACTCTGTGGTGGTTAAGAGATTGACCCACGGATCACCCCATTGTTGGAACATGCCCAATGACACTTCGGAGTGAAGCCGCCAATTGTGATCTGCTTAGCAACATTGGCAGCGTTCCTCTGACATAGCATTTGAATATCCTGCCATGTGGTGTGCACTAGGTAGATGCTATCGCTATACAGCCGCATCCGGAGTCACAGGGCATCCTTGCACAGAACTAACAACACCACTTTTGTTGCAGTATGTTGGAAACGGGATCCCCGGCTGGCCAGGGCTTTCGCCAAAGTCAGTCAGAGACCACCACTCCCAAGTCAGGGCAAGGGAGTTACACGCCAAGATAACCCCTGCTCACCCTCTAGGTAACGTGGCGCGAGCAGCAAGGCTAAACTTGGAGGCGATGTAAGTTAAGTATTTGCGCACGCACCCCAGCAACAACAACCAAATGCCCACCACAAAGGAAACTCCACACAAGGTTATATAAAAATAGCCTTTGTATTGTACAAAACACATTAGATAAAACACACACTTTACAATGTGCCAGAGGCACGGGCAGAATTTACAGGGGATATTGTACAGGACAGGGCCACCTGGACCACTGTCAAGGGTATGCACTTTTAGAACTTAGCACTTCTTAGATCATAGAATAAAATTACTGTAGCACACAATATAAAACTAGAGCACACAACCAGTAATCACTGGTAACAGGACCTCACTAGCACCACCTGTACTAGGGAGAAAACAACCACCTACATATCACAATACCTGTAGGGGTGTAAGAAGGGAAACACATGATGCATCACAATACATTCAGAGGTGTAAGCAAAAATGAACAATTGCGCAAAACTCAGATAAGTCACCACCTGTGACAGTCCCTGTGTCCCAATGTCAGGGCCTAAACGTAGCAGTTGCCCACAAAGTGCTGGGCAACTGGTGCAGGGAAAGTTAGGGCAACGTTGGAGCCTCTCTGGCTCAAGAACCACCACGGTGGCACTGGTGAGCCTCTCTGGGCTCTGGGCAAGGAAATGGCACCCTCAGAACCTCTCTGGGCTCTCAGACACGGAGGGGCACTCAAGCCTTTCTCAGGGCTCGCAAAGCAAAAGGGCTGGAGCCTCTCTCAGGGCTCTCACGAAATCAACGTGCCCCCTTGAGCCTCTCTGGGCTCTGTAAACAAATAGCGCCTGGAGCCTCGTGGCTCCCACAAACAAATGCCGCCTTGGAAACCTCTCTGGGCTCCAACAACAAAGGGGCAGCCTCGCTGGGCTGTGGGGGTCCCTCACGGGGGACCCAGAGCAAACGGGGGGGGGGCCACGAGCCTCTCGGGGCTCGACAGCAACTGCGGGGTCTGGGAGTCCCTCACGGGGGACTCAGGACCCAATAAAATGCCCCCAGAGCCTCTCGGGCTCAAAGAACCAAGAACGGGCTCCTCTCGGTGGAGCAGCCCTCCCTCAACGGGGCCGCTCGTAGGACAACACAGAACCCGCCCCCGCACTCACCGGACTTCACTGGTGCTGCGGGAGGCGGGGAACACGGCCGGCTTCTCCTCTGCTGGGCAGCGCGGGGCTCCTCTCCTTCGGGAGCCTCGGCAGGCTGCTTTACGGCTCCGCTGCGGGGGCGGGACTTCCTGTTTGCCTCTCCCGGGCCGCGCAGCGATTGGCCCGCCGACCCAGCACTTCCGGGTCGCGGTAGGCAGCGCGGCGGACCGGCGGGGGCAGCACACACTCCTGGGCTGCGGCGGTGATCCTACGGGCAATGCCGGGTGGGCACCGGCTCTTCAATAGCAAGGTACCCTGGGCAAAATAACGCGGCAAATGAGTGGGGTGGCACCCGCGCCGCTCGGTCACCTCACGGGGTGAAAGGATGCCGGGTGGGCACCGGCTGGTGCACCAAAAAGCGCAAGCAGCGCTAACATCAAGGAAAGGCGCTCCCAAGCGCCAGGGGACACGATAAAGCGCTCACAGCGCTAGAAGCCAAAATGAAGCGCTCTCAGCGCTAAGAACCAAATGAAGCGCTCTCAAGCGCTAGGCAGGAGACTTCAGCGCTCCCCAGCGTTGAAGGCAGAGAGCAGCGCTCTCAGGGCTGCAGGCAAGGAGTCCTCAGTGCTCCCCAGCACTGGAGGACAGGACAAGGCTCCAGCGAGGGCTGGAGGCAGGCAGGGGGGCAAGGCTGGGCCAGAGCCAGCACACTGGGTCTCCAGGCAGGGAGACACCCCAAGTGGCGGTCCTCCTGGCCCCAGCAGCAGCAACAGCCCCCTCTGGCAGGATCCAAAAGCAGAACATTTTCTAAGGGGACACAGCCCCTTCTTATACTAACAAATCCTTTGTTTCAAGGTGCAGGGTGGGGGAAAAACCAGTTGCAGCTGGCTCTGGAGCACTCTTGATGGCCCAACCACCCATTTCTTTCACTGGGGAGGCTAGGGTCGTTAGACACACCACATGGGGGCGGAGCCAGCATTGTGTGGGGAAAACCCAGCCCATCCAGGACACAGGTACACTCCTCCCACACATCACTCATGCTAATCTCACACTCACCACCGGGCGGACCCATCCAGACTTGCTGGAGCCTGGCATGCCAGCCAGCTCCAGCCAATCACGCTCCAGCACCCTCACTGCACACATATCTCAATGTCCAGAAGTAGCACTTCCCTTCTAGACACATACATGCCACAGACACCATCTCGCAGCATTCACTCTCACGAGTTTACACATACAAAACTCGAGCCTGCACTCCCGACACGCATCAGGAACTACCAGGGACACACACATTCCCCATGCATTCCTATGGGAGGGCAGGCCAGCCATACTACACGCACGCACTTTCACTCTGGGACCCAGGGAAAAGTGCGCAGAGACCCAAAATCACTGACACAGGGTCACAAATAACAGCAAAAAGTTTAGGGGTGAACCTGCCCTGCGGGCCAAGTCCAACACTGTACATTACAGTAGTGTTGCCTGTAAGAACCTGCATCCAGTCTCCCTTACTGGTCAGGAAGAACGCTAGGCGTATCATCCACAATTCAGCAAGTTTAACCGAGTCCATGAACCTCCACCTATCGCCGATTACTTCTACCCGCAACAATGCATCTGCCACCACCTTCAGCTTTCGGTGGGACAGGAAAGCAGGTCCAGTTGTGGTGTAGAACCTACCACTGTGGGTGTTTTGCAGTCCCCTCCAGCAGTCGTATGGATTCCGAAAGGTGCTGAGCCAACAGAAACTTCAAAAACCACTGCAGAGCCCTCCTGCCCCATCTGATGTGGTCCAGCAGCGCAATATAGGAGGCCGAGAGGTCCAAAAGCCTCAGAGCCACTTTCACAAAGTCAAGACTTGAAACAATGGGATCTTAGCACGCGTGTCCTGCGCTCATTGAGGTGGAGAGCGGTTTCGGAAAAGGTGCTGTTTTTCTGATAGTTCCAATGAAGTGGAGTCGTTGTAAAGGCTCCAGAGGTGAGTGTGGGAAGTTGATAAAAAGCCCAATGATGTCAACTGGTCTCCTGTCACCTGGAGGTGGTTAAAGACTGTTTGATTTGAGCCAGTCTTCAGCAACCAGTCATAAAGGATTGGGAAGACTGGTATACTGATAATGTGTGCCTTCTGTCTGCGTTGCTTCGACTCTATGGCCTGCTATTTTTGTTTGTTCCATTCCTGAAACAGTTCTCTCATGTAACGTCACTGGTTCTATTGTACATCGCTCTGACACCTTCGGGTAAAGTCTGCGCTTTATAAAAATGCATTAAATAAGTAAATATTCCCAACCTCTACAGATGGGCAGCATCTCCACCATCACCTCTTTAAACACCCACGGTGCACTGGTCAAGCTGAAAAGGAACACTGAAAACTGAAAGTGCTCTTGGTCTAAGGGATACTGCAGGCAACATCTGTGCTACTGCAGAACGATGATGTGAAAATAAATGTGTTTCAAGTCCAACGCCACCATCCAGTTGCCTGGGTCCAAGGCAGGCAGACTGGGGCCAGGGTGAGCACTTTGAAATGGTCCTTCCACACAAAGAAGATCAGAATACAAAGATCTAGAATAGGGAGAAGACCTTCATCCTTCTTCCACACCAGCAGGAAGAACAACCAGTTCCAATCTCAGACATCAGCAACATATTGTTGGAATGAGTGGATACGATGTCGCTGAATACATGATATGTGTAGGCCCGACAATAGCAATAAATGCAATGTCACCATATGCCATAACCTGTGCCTGCATAACAATGTCAATACCCATCAATGCAATGTCACCATATGCCATAACCTGTGCCCGCATAACAATGTCAATACCCATCAATGCAATGTCACCATATGCCATAACCTGTGCCCGCATAACAATGTCAATACCCATAAATGCAATGTCATTGTATGCCATAATCTCTGCCCGCACAGCAGTGTTGACACCAGCAGTAACAATGTCAATGTTTGCCATAATTCCTGCACACATAAGAATGTCGTAGCCAGTTGAAAAAATGTTGATGTACCCCATGAAATAAACACGAATAACTATGTCAATATCAATAAAGAGATTGTCAATGTACGCTATGACAACTGTACGCACAATGTTGAGAATGTCGGTAAAGGTTATATCAAGGAATCCATGTTATTTTCAGAAGTTCTCATGGACTCAGATCACTGCTGTCGGATTCACCCAAGGTGACCTTTTTATCAACCCAGAGTCAGAGATAAGTGGTCAGACATGTCTTGCAACCCAAACCCACGCCTATTTAGTGATAGCTCACACGTGGGGTCTCATTTAGCCCAAAGACAAATGCGCATCCAGGAAAACCTTGCTCGATCCCACAGATAGATAGTTGCACAACGAAAAAGGTGTGAGAAGCTTGGCCCTATAAAACACATTTGGCCAAAGGCATGTGTTGTTCCCCGAAAATACCACAAAGCTAGATGGCACATGTAGATAGGATCACTCAGCCAATCAGGACACGACATGCAGACCACATTTAGGGATCACGCGCTCCCCACACCAGACATCTCGACACATACACACTGGCCCATCGAGGTCGAGAGCCATCTGTCTCCTTATCAGATGCCCAAACTTGGTGAGTTATGACTGAAATGCTTTTGCAAGATTGCAGAAATAGTTTTATTGTACCTCACAAGATGTATATATTGTCAGCTGAAACTTGTACTCAGATGTACTCTGTCAAGAGTGAGTCTGCTGCTGCGTTTAAATAAAACAACTTTTTTTCTGTTTTGCCAAAGGCCTCGTCTTTTCATTTCTTTAAGGTAAATTCATATGCGAGCGACACTATCTATGGCTCCCTTCGTTTAAACGTTTTCTCTGAAGATAGATAAGGGGTCCTCCAGAAGATGCTGTGGTGTGGGAGGCATGGGCGGTTGTGACAGAAACAGGAGAGAATAATCGCTCTGCGTGATGTGGAGCACCCACTGGTTGAATGCCATGCTCTTCTAACCATGGAGGTAAAAAGCGATGCAGCTTCACAATGGCTGATCTTGTGCTGCTAAGGGTGACTGAAAGTGGTATTGTGTTAGCTATGGGGGTAGGGGTGAAGAATCGGTAAGTTAGTTGCCCCTTGGGGTCCAGACGTTGGTAGCTGAATCTCTAGGCTTTTGCCAGTTCCCCCCTCTGAAGTGGTTAAAGAGGCAAGACTGCTGGGGAAAGTGCCACGAAAGAGCGCGCTATTGCTTTGCTGTGCTTAAAGTGTTCTAGCTCTGAGTCCACTTAATTTCCAAAAAGACAAGTCACGTTGAATGGCAGTCAATGGGATACTGATGGACCTCACTCAAGGATCTGCTGGAGCCTATCCAAAGATGGCGCTGACACCACATTGGTTCCCATTGCTCTGCCCGGGAAGTTGGTAGGGTCCAGGTCTAATTTTAGAGAGTACTTTGAAGCGCCGTTCCTGTCTTTTATGAACCACTGACCACTAAGTTGAACACCAATTAAGACCATTGGTCAGACGTCCACCATCCTTTACCACAACACATGCAAGTAGCCCCCTAGGAGACAGCTTATACTAACTGATTTCGGAGCAAGGCTAACCAAGGAAAATGTTTATTTGCAAAAGTCTCCATGCATTTTAACTATCTCAGTCGGTAACACAATGGGGTTCAGTCGGCTGGTAGAGGCTTGTACCACCAGGGTTTGTGGTGATGGATGCTTGAGGAGGAAGGTAGGGTCACCCGGGACAGTCCTGTACCGTCTGGCATTCTGCCTGTTCAAGGGAGGGAAGTTCTTGGCCTTGCCCAGGGGCCCAGCAGAGTTACCATGAGGGCCTTGTTGAAAGGACAGAGAGGTTCTTGCGTTGTCTGTCCTGGGGGAAGGACCTCCATTTAGACATTTGCCTTGACCACAGTAGTGGGCAGGGTGAGGTCTAACCCCTCTGCTGCTCTGCTAATGACAGTGGCAAGGAAGGCACACTATTCTGTGGCCACATTAGGTAAAGTGAGTGAAGGCCAGTGCTAGTGTCTGATGATGTGTCTAAGCTCTGGCATCCTGAAAGTTTAAAAATGGGATTCCATTGTCACATTGTGTTCTGGTGTCTTCATTATATCATCAGTATATTTATGAAATTGTTGTGGAAGCGGTTCAGGGTCAGTGTGTGGGTCTACGTAAGGTCAGTGTGAGGACAATAGATGTTGCTCTGGGTTTATTTTGGACTCAAGAGGACCATAGACTCTTACTCTAGGATCAGTGGTATTGGTGCCAAAGTCGGGTATGACCTAGAAGCGAAGTTAAGTGGCATAGTCAAGGATGGACCTGCCAGTGATAAACAGAGAAGAGGCCAGCTCGGATCCTTGGGGCCGGAAGGGTAGCCAGAGGGATCCAGTTGGATATCCAAGATTGGGGTTATTGCCTTCTTAAACTCCCTTATATGCTGGTAAATTGGGTAGAATTGAAAGGAGGGTTGCCATTGGTTCCGTTGGGATACTGAGTTTGCAGCTTAGAGCTACCCAGGGCCACTTGCAACTCTCATGGTGAATGAAGCAGGATGTAGGGGAGCCTTGCTAGAATTTCTGTGTTATTTGATTTCTTGAACTTACCTGAAGATCTCAATTTTAATGACAAGTGTTCATGAGATTGGCCTTGGGAGTGTGAGCACATTCAGGTCCCTGATTTCGACCAGGACTGGGCCCTTTTCTGACTACCTCTATCCCCCCAACCTACAATTTGGCACATTTGTCATGTGACACCCGGTCATGCTAGGGACCAAGAAACCAGAGGCATGACCTTGTGAGGGTCCGACACTGACATCTGTTAGGAGAGGACATGCCCCTAGCACACCAGGAAACAATTTGAAGGGACAATTCTGCAAAGTCTGACAGAACTCAAGAGAGCAAGATCTGGAACCACATCAGAAGGCACAGAAAGAAAGGAACTCACCTAAGCCTGCAGAGATGGTGGATATGTTGGGGCCAAAATGTCACTTATGAGACCGGCCCAACCTGACGTGGAGCTGCATGACACCAGCTACTCACGCTCCAGGCAATGACTGAAAACAATCTCCAGATGCCGTCTGGCACCTTGAGACATTCACAAGGTGCAATAGCTACGGTTAGAGGTTTTCACAATGAAGTAAATGTTTGACAAAGGGAATTGGAACACCACAGAGCACAGGCTAATTGAGATGGGCCCCTGCCACACAGTGGGGTTGCTGCTAACTAGCCAACTTCATTGTAAGCTCCTTTCTGTACAAATGGTACATTCATGTGCTACAAACTCTGCTATTCAGAAACTAAAGCTGTGTGGTCGTGTGCCTAAGAACTGATCTTCCACAGAAACATTTTAAAATCATAACTAGTTTATGCGACTGAACATACGTTTTTCCTTACAATACTTACTTTTGGAAGCATGCCGTAGAAATGCTGCACTACGACCTGATAAGATGTTCCACTCATAGCAAAGAAGTATTCATCCACTGGACAGTTACAAGTTGGTCCCTCGCCGTTAATCAAGTGCTCCTATTGAAGAAATCAAAATTATTTTAAGATTTGTAAGCAAAGGGCAAAGAAAAGATAATAGTGTAATATATGGACAACTCAACATAGAGGGAATAAGACCCCCGGGTAAGAGTTCCCAGATCTTCTCTGTAGTCCACCTGGAAACCGGTGCCGGTGCAGCTTTTGCTGCCTGCTCCTGGGAATGTATGTGACTATCAAAAAGACATTTGAAGTGCAAAGAGGTCCTCCCTTCCTGCCCTTGCTCCTAACTCACCATAGGGCAAATGCAACCCTTTGTGTGGAGACCGGACACCGCTTATTCAGGTGACAACACCCATTTTTATTTTCCTATCTTGTCCCAATGGAAAACTACACTTAAAAAAGGTTATAAGGGATACTTCATGTTAACCTATGGGAGAGGTAGGCCCTGCCGTATTAAAACATGGATTTAAGAGAATTTCACTTCCAGGACATGTAAAACTTGTCAAACCTTTAAATACATGGCGTCCTGCCCCCCCGAGCTGTTCAGGGCCTACATTAGGGATGGCTTATAAGTATAAAAAAAGGAAGTTTGGGCATGGCAAGAGGTTTAACTGGCCAGGTTGACATGGCATTTTAAAACTGCACACACACAGGGGCCCATTAGGATGGCGGGCGGATTGCCCCGGCCAGGCTGGCGGTAGCCACTGCCGGCCTGGCAGGGGCAATCTGTCTGCCATCCTAACCAGAATGACCCCCTTCCATATTAGCATGGCTGGGACGGTCTTTCCGTCAGCCGCTTTTCCGCCCCGGTCGCCTTGCGACCGGGGCGGAAAGGTTTAATATGGTGGCGGTGTCTAATAGACACCGCCAGCCATATTAGGATGGGCCTCTGAAGTTGCTTTTCCTTTGCGGCGATGCCGCCACAGAAAGGCAGGCGGTCTTCACTTCGGGGGGCCCCCTGCTAGCCCCCGGAGTGAAGACGAGGTTGGGGGTGCACACGGGGGGTACCTGTGGTACCCCCCAGCATTTGCATACACAAAGCAGCAGGCTCCGTGCAGTGCCTGTCGCTTTGTGTATGCAAATGCATACATGCATTTTTAACATTCTGGCGGGCGGTGCTGAGAGCACCGCCTGCCACAATGTTAAAAATGCAGGATGCGCCCACCACTGTGGTGGGTGCATCCTAATACCCTCCACGGGACCCCTGCCATATGGCGGCCGGTCCCAAGTACCGTGAGGATGACGGGTGGGCAAAGTCCGCCCGCCATCCTAATGGCCCCCACAGTCTCTACAGTGGCTGGCCTGATACATGTTTAAAGGGCTGCAAGCCCGCTAGTACCATTTAATTTATAGGCCCTGGGCACAGGTAGGGCATATTACCAGGGCCTTAGAAGTAAATTAAATATGCAAATTGTGGATAAGCCAATGTTACCACATATTGAGGAGAGTCCACAAGCACTTTAGCGCTGGTTATTAGTGGTAAAGTGCACAGTCCTGAAGCCAACAAACAAAAATTTAGCAGAAAAGTTCAGATTATTTTCTGTTTGGTGTCATAAACTTCCTGCCTCCATTAATTGTTATGGAAATGAGCTGCAGAGCCTGTGAGTCCAATTGTGTTTTCCATTTCAAAGTCTATATTACCCCTGTGGCATGCTAGAATAAAGCAGATTGGTAAAGGATGATCTTTTATTCTTAATAGGACCAGTAATATAATTTTTTATTTATGACTTATTTTACGTTTTATTGGACTTTTAAAATTACTTACATTTGTTGGAAGAGTTTTCTCTTATTTTCTCTTTTTAAATTGTACTTCTCCTTTTTATACGTGTCGTTATAAAATAATATTTGTATCTTTTATATCTCCGGTTATATTGTACTATCTGTATTTTCTGTATGTATTTGTGAGATTTGAACAAACAATGGTGATGAGTTACTGTGCATGTGAGCACTCATCTCTGGCACTTGAATTACTCCAGAGCTGAGATGGAGTGCATTCACTACTATTTTACGACCTCTTTATTGGATGTAGTAACTTTATAAGTGGAGTTGATGAATAACAATTGGCGAATGCGTGTCTGCATTTGCATGTCCCTTCCTTTACCCCACCTCTTTCAGGATTAAGTATTCCCCATTTTCCAGCCTCTCACACTGGTCCCTTCTGACATTTACTACCAAATGTCTATCCAGGTGTGCACAAAGATCCGAACATGTGGCAGAGACCTCTACACAGAGAACACAGAAGTGGCAGAGGCGTGGGTGAATATCATTCTCATAGTTCATGAGTAATACAAATGTAGCACTATTTTACATGCTACAACACACAGGTTTAGAATCAACCCCCTTTTTTAAGTCAGAGAAGATCCACATTTCATCTTGAATGCTGTAGACACATTTTACTTTCCAAAAAACAACATTTGCTTTGCGGCGTAGTCACATGAAGGCCTTCAAAGGAATTGTTAGTGTTTACTTTCCCCCACCTTGATCATAACAAGCAATAGGCAAGATAGAGCAGAGGGGCCAAACAGCATCAAGGTAAGTCCTCCCAAGGAAGAGGAGATACTTACATTTCTGATGTGTTTGTCGTTCAGATCGTCCTCCTGTGTCCGCAGTATGATGGCGGCGGGCGTGGATCCCTCCGGCGCGGTGGCCTCCACCAGGATCCCCCTGCTTCCTTCTGGGACCATCCCTGAAGTCTTGGCAACAGTGAGAGCAGTCTGGAGGTTGTCACCTGTGAAGAGCAGTGAGACTGGGCTGTAAGCATGGTATGCATAGAGCAAGGTAACATATATGTGCTTCATTTCCACGGATACAGATGGGTCCAAAGCCTGTCTTCTGGAATCAGCCGTAAAACCTTGGGGCATATTATCAAGGACCGGTGTTAAAATTATCGCCGTTTTATCAGCAGGAAACTGCGGATAAAGCGGCAATAATTGGCTTGATAATACGCCCTTCTTAATTCCCATAGAAGCCCATGTTCTGGTGTTAACATGGGCTTCTATGGGAATTAACAAGGGCGTATTTCCAAGCCCATTTTTGCAGTTTTATCGGCAGTTTCCTGCCGATAAAACGGCAATAATTTTAACACCAGTTCTTGATAATATGCTTAGGGACTGGAGCTCAAAAAGCCCACCTCTTCTCTCAGAACCCCACACCCCTCCATTCCCTTGATGAGTGTGGCTTGACCTTTGTCCCCTCAGTATTCTGTCCCCCATATTCTTGTTCTACAATATTGCGGGCCTTGGTCTTTGGTGGTACAATCGAGTCACAGGACACACATGCATGTAGAGCACCCATAAGAATGGACCTACACCCAAAACAAACCAGCCAAGGTCACAGGACACACATGCATGCAGAGCACTCATAAGAATGGACCTACACCCAGAACAAACCAGCCAAGGTCACAGGACACACATGCATGTAGAGCACTCATAAGAATGGACCTACACCCAAAACAAACCAGCCAAGGTCACAGGACGCACGTGCATGTAGAGCACTCATAAGAATGGACCTACACCCAAAACAAACCAGCCAAGGTCACAGGACGCACGTGCATGTAGAGCACTCATAAGAATGGACCTACACCCAAAACAAACCAGCCAAGGTCACAGGACGCACATGCATGTAGAGCGTTCATGAGAATGGACCGACACCCAAAACAAACCAGCCAAGGTCACAGGAGGTTGTGGCATAACATGGTTGGTTGACTAAAGTAGTTTAGATGACTGAGAAGATATAATGAAAGGTGTAAGAAATGGGAACTTGCAAGTTGGGGGGGTTGTTGAGAACATGTCTTTCATCCCAGTAGAATACAGGCTCTTACATTGTGGGGTATAGTCATTCTATCTTTAAGGCATCTATATTTGGCTCCTAACATTGAAATGCTTGGAAGTCTGGGTAGAAGAAAGTACCTCTTATTCAGCGCCCTGGGAATGACATATTTTCAAGTGGGCCACTTCCTGCCACCTTTGAATAGGATGAAAGTAAAGTCTTTGCAATATAGAACTGGGTGAAAGGTCTTGGCTAGTGGTGGTAAGCAGGCTGCTGCACCCACTCACCCTAAAATGACAGGTGCCACTCCCCCCCTTACTCCTGTCCTCTGGGGCGCACTGGCTTATTTTGTGAAACATTAAAAGTGACTTGTCCCATGCGGTCCTGGAGTTGTAGCCTACCAGTGACTGGTCCACCAGGTGGAAACACCTCTGACAGACCAATCTCTACACTTAGCTTCCCTTCATTACCCAATCTCAAAATCATCTCATTTGAAAGCTCCAGACCTTTATCTACATGTGCAACTGACTGTTCAGTACCCATTACTAAAACACAGTGTTTCCAGTAGACTCACCCGACCACATCTCCCCTTAACATACCTAGCTTTGCATTTTATGGGTTAACTTCTCAGTGTTTGGCTAGTAGAAAATCCTGCTGAATTCTGAATGTTTGAACCACTTAAAGGTCTCATGTTTTGAGAAAATACATACTTTTGATGGTCAAGTTAGTTGCTAGTACAAGGTCAATTTAGTTGTCAACATTTAAGTGAGGGGAGACTAAACGCCCGATTCACAAATAGACTTAAGACTCCCAAAGTTATGAGTGTGGAGCCTCCACAGTAGGGCAGAATCTCCAGATGGGGCGCTCCCTGCAGTGCGTCGTGCAGTGTCCGCCACGAGTCTGGAGACTCCAGACGCAGACCGTGCAGGTGAGAGCGGTGAGTCTGTGGAGGCGGGTGGGGGAGATTTCAACAGATGACAATGAGGGAGAACTAAATAAATAATTAATTTTCCCACGTGGTCATCTGTCAAAAAACTCCCACCAAGCCCCGCGCTCTCACCTGCACAGGACGCGGCTGGGAGACTTCACCACGAGCGAGTCGCATGTTCATTTGTGAATCCCCCCAAAGTGGCGGCAGTCTTTGTAGCTAAGAAGGACCATGATGAGACCATGATGAGACCATGGTGAGACCATGATGAGACCATGATGAGACCATAGTGAGACCATGATGAGACTATGGTGAGACCATGGTGAGACCATGATGAGACCAAGTATTTATATTATTTACATGAGAGGGTGTGAAGGGAAAGCATCCAGAACAGAAAATAGAGAAGATTAAATGGTTGGCCTCTTAGACCACTAGGCATGGTGTGCATTGTAGAGTGCTAACTCGCTTAAATGGTCATCCTAAGGATATGAAATTGTGACTTGCATGGAGTCATTTAAAAAGTTTTAGTGGAGTTCTCCATTGTTATTCATTTCTTCAAGTTAATAATATTCCCTCAAACGTTTGAAACCATTACTCAGGTAGCCTCATTGTGAAGGATTTTCTATTTCCAAATCCACCGACGGTTCCTCCGGCGCGGCCTCCCAGCCAGCCTCCGGTCCAAGCCCAGGGTGATCAGGCCATCACAGGCAAGGGGAGGGTCAATCTTACAGCAGTGCTGACACAGACCAAGAGCCTCTCTTTGAAGGTGATGGAAAGGAAGGGGTTTAGATTGAACCTTAATTCTCAATAGTAAAGCTTAACTCTGCTTAGGGGAATGGCGAAGCATTTCAGACTACACATTTCTGTTCTTGCTGTTATGAATCTATCAAAGTATCCCCTGGTATTGCTCAGACTCTGTATTCTGAATGAAGTCCTCAGTGCAAGAACCATTGAAAACCTATTTCCCTTCACAATGTGAATTAATTTCACACCCCGTAATCATTCTGAAGGCACATAAAATAATTCCATTACTCCTACCTGTAATCATGATGACCCTAATTTGAGCATCCAGCAGCTCCTGCAAGGCGGGCCTGGTCTCAGGCTTCACTCTATTTTCCATGACAAGTAATCCAAGGAAGTCAAGGTCTGATTCAGCTTCATCCCTGAGAGAGAGAGAAAGACAGAGAAGTGTGATTAAGTAATGGATGAGCAGCAGAGATGAGACTAGTTAAGGATCATTACACATGGAGTCCAGCGGGCCTTACATTTAGGAAAAAGTGCACAATTCCCAACGCATATCACACCCTTAAGCATTGCTTATGTGAGTGCATTTCAACATTTTCAAGGAAAATTTCTATTTTACAGAATTTGAACTTAAGGTTCTCTTGTTAATGACAATTCTTCCTATGAAAATTCATCTGACCTGTGGGAGTGTCTTGTGAGGCGATCTGCTGTTTCTAGGGAGGGGTTTGAGGAACTTTCAAAGTCCACCCACTAACAACAAGTACTGAAGACCAACACATGTGCAAGCTAGTTTGTTGGTATTAACCAAACATTCACAAGAAGAAGCTGAAAACATCTGAACAGCAAGTTGATTGTGCATTCAAGAGTAGTGAACACACTCTAAATATGTGGCATTTTAGGGAAAGGGGGTTCTATTTCCACATAAACCATTGTACAGCTCTACATGTGATAAGTTTATCAGAGTTTAATTGATTAAATGTTTGAGTACTGATTAGTTCATAAAATTCACAGAATCATGGTAGTGGTCCTAGAATTGATAAGAGTTTTGCATTAACCAGAATTACACTTGAAATATACGTGTACACCCAAGGGACTGCATTCCAGGTTCTACCCCTTCAATGAAGTAAACAATATATATCTATGCTTTCTATTCTAAATATGTTCCATTGTTTGAACATAGACACTTATTGAATAGTCTATATAATGCTGGTATCAACAACCCTTGGAAAGAATATTTCCAGGTATGCAGATCTTTTTTCTGCCTTGGTGATTGGATGAGTCATTTAGTACATTTCCCTGTAGGGTTCTGCTTCAGAGAAAACATGATTCAAAGATAACAAATGCTGTTTATTATGAAAATCTAGTTGCAACCGTATGCCACCTGCTTTGATTATTGTAATACTGGTGTGTCATATGTTAGCAAAGGTAATGCCTGTGGTTTGGTTTCTCTGCTGCATTGAAAGTTTGCTGTAAATAAAGATTGAATTAGACCAACATTGCCCTCTCTGGACTTTTGAAAGGGACCAGGCCTCAGACCAGGCAAGGTAAGGTTTAAAGAACACTAACACGTTTGGAGTTAAAAGAAAGGTGTGCCATGCATAACGAATGATTTTAATAACATATATATAATACTTGTATGCATTCCGGTGGAAGCAATTTGAAAGCGCCATCATGTGGTGAACTTCCTGAACATGTCAAATTCTTACATCAATTTTGTATTTTATTACATTGCAAAAAGTTGACCTGTCATTTGTTCACTTTGTTCAATAAGTTTCATTATTTCAACACCAATGGAACCCTTGGGTCACAATAAAAAGGAGGCAGGGGGACAAAGAAGAGACATAGAAAGATATTTGAATGTAGCCCTCATGCGACAGCCATTCATTTGACATGTTTGTATCTGAAACATAGAGATAATAAACTTTACTACATAATATGTGATGCAAAATTAATGGTGAATGAACTGTAGGAAGTGAGAGCCAACCGGGAGGGGAGTCTCTAGGTATGGCTGGAAGTTCTCACCCAGGGGAGCCGATGTAGGGTCGTCGTTGACCTGGCGAGCAGGGACATGAATTACTTTATTATTACTATTACAAACTGTATGCTCGGGGATCAAAGCCTTTCTTAAACAATAGCAGCACACATGGAAAGAGCAAAAAACCATGGATGATTGTTTTTGTGGAGGAAGGTGTCCATTCCTGCATATAAACGATATCAAATAATGACGATTTACTACTTCTAGGTGAGCAGCATTCTGCAGCACACATCGAAGTAACAAATCACCGTTATGAATTATTTGCAGGCAGGAAAGGGCAGCGTCCTGTACATCGACAATCATTTCCTGCAACGCAGGCACCCTCGCACTATGGCGCAGGGGTGACTGAGCTGGTATTAGGCAGCTCATTTTAGCAACAACGCTAGGGAATACAAAAGGGTGTGCCCAATTCTTGTAAATATGGCGCCTCCCTGCATTTTGGAAATGTCGGCGTGTGGTGCAACTCGGTGCTACGACATTTCTTTGTAAATTTTCGCCCTAGTCTCCCCCTATATATAACAGGCGATGCACATATGAAAGAGCCTTGGAGATGAGTGACTACGCTCTGTATACCCCAGACAGATTATCAGCAGAGTTTTGTGTGGGATTTTAACTAAAGATGCTCTTTTAGACTTACTTAAATCATAATCTCTGATTATTTTTTCAATATGAGTTTTTAATATTTGTTAAGCAAATTCAACCTTTATTTCTGTGCCAAACTTTGTATCTTAATTCAGATTGTTAGATTGTTGGTTCTGTACTTTTATGGTTTTAATACAAAAAAACAAATAAAGTTTATTGATGATAAGGAGTCATGGACATAGTATTTTGAATCAAAGAATTCTTTATTGACAATCATAAAGATAACAGGGAATCACTGCAATTATTACCGCCTCTCATTGCAAGATGGTAGACTCTTGAGAGTTTATGTTGTTCTAGGCATTGGTTTCTAATAATTTATTTCTGAGTTTATTGCTTTGGTGACACCCTGACAAAGCCAATAAACCTGACCTTTAGGAATTACAACCCATTTTACAGTGTGTAGCTTGCCTTGGCGTAAACTGTTATACGGTGTCACTAGGAGTATTGCTACCTGATAACTTGCATATCTTTTTGATTTAGTGCATTTTATAAATAGTGTGTGTGTAATAAGTAGCTTTCCCAAGTTTGGGTTAAGTGTAGTATTGCACATAGCATATAGGTGCCTCATTTAAAAAACATTTTTATAATGTAATTCATTTTATTGAGAAAGCAAAATTTAAAACATTGCAAAAATATAAAAATTATTAGGTAGGAGTATTGTAATTCTGTAATATAAAATCAAAAGAAATAACAAGTATTTTAATTCAATATTAGTAATAGGGTGTGTTTCATTGGCTAATGGTAGGATAAGCATGTTTCATTGGCTAATGGTAGGATAAGCATAAGACTATGCCCTAATTGTTATTTTACTTTTTTTATTTTATTTTAATTTAATTGTATTTTATTTCAGTAGCTAAATTCATATAGAAATATTTATATATGTACATTGTTATAAGATAGTGTTATGTAAGGGACAAGAGCAATATGTCTATATTATATAATCACATATAATAAAGTAAGTTAGTGTAATTGATTATTTAATATGTTATGATTAGAGTTAATGTTAGACAAACGAATAGGGTAAGGATACAATAATTCTTTTAATTTGATTATATTAACAATAATGTAATATTAAAATATATAAAAATATATAAAAATCATATTATTAAATGATATAATTACTGCTAAAGTTTAGAGACAAGATAAAGTTTAATATTAGATGGTGTTGCTAACATTAAAATTAAAAGTAGGCAGTAATGTAATGATAAAACGGTAAATATGTTAAGGCAATAGTAGAATAGTTAATGGTATGAGAGGTAATGGTAAGAATTGATTATTTAAGAGCTTAGCAAGTTTAAATTGGTAGGTGTCTCTGGTACATTTCCTAGAGAGTCTGCAGACACTGCACACCCAACTTCAGTACAATAAAATGTGGTTCAAGTTTTGAAGATCTATTTGTTGCACTGTCACTCTCCCAGCCCCCTTTGCAGAATACATCTAATAACAGGATGGTTGGATACCCAATATGAGGGGCAGATCTCATTTTTGCCTTCTTAATCAAGAGACAAGCAACATTTAGACCCCAGACAAAATGTCTTTTAGCAGTTTCAAGCATTGTTCTAGCTGTATGTCTTTAATAAAAAGTAGACAGAATGTGCGTGTTTCATTCCCAGTGGAAAAGAGGTTTGTCATAGATGTATTCAGTAGCAAATGACCAGACACATTCCAAGCCCCAGCCTCACATTAAAGGCCTTTTAATGTGTATACTGCATTGAGGACATTATAACCAATAATAAGAATGTAATAACTAATAAGACAATAATGTAAGACAACATTTGAAGTTTCCTCTTTGAGACATAGGGTACCAGCAGCTGCTGGGGTCATACATGAAGCAAAGGTACATAGAGACTGAGAGAGCTTCCGCTGGAAAGAAAACCCAAACTGTGTCCACTCGCAAAGTTACCCAAATAAAACATGCATCTTCTTGTACCTGTCATTGTGTAAATGACAATGTTATGCATGGCTGGTATCACCTTTTGACTTACCTGGTAAAGCTCTCAGCTGCAAAGTCCAAGCCTGTGGGCAAGGCTTTATACGCCAGTCCGATGACTCTGAATCCCCTCTTGGTGTAAAGGTCGAGTTCTCTTGAGAAGTTGGAAGGCACTGTGTGGGCAGGAAGAATGGGTCATTGTCAAACTCATTCTGATGGCTTCAGAGACGTGCAGTGCAGAAGAATACTGGCGACATTATCTGCAAGGGCCACTGCACCCCGACAAGTTCATTCATTGGATCAGAATCTACTGCCTTGTTCTGCTACCACTACTGTACTCTTGAAGATGTAGGTAAGAGTAGGACTGGGAGAAATTTAAATTGCACTTGCCTAATTTGATACATTTTGGGGAATTTCAGCTTCCTCCTGTTAAATGAAATTCATGAACTTACACTACAACCCTACTATGAGTAGTAATGCATGGTTCAATGTAAACTATTTTCAGCTAACGCTGTAGAACTTACTGCAGACACACAAAAAGAACAGAACGAGAGTGGCTGTTGTTCATGATAATCTTGTTTAAATGCATCCTCTTGCCAAAAAAATAATGCAAACATGGATTTCATGCTAAAATGTAGTGCATAATGACAGATTAGTAATTTGCGCAATTACACATAATTTCATGCAGTTTTGCCATCATATTGCGGTTGTACATGAAACTAATTACACGAATTTCGCACACTCCTAGGAAAGATTGCCAATTACAATTAGCAAACGTATAATAACATTCTATAAGTAGAATTTTACTGAATTATTGCGCAGTGAGAGTCCTTCTTCAGGGCACATGACAATTTAGTAGTAGGAGTCTATTACATACAATTATATATATTTTTTATGTATTTCCATATATCTGTATAACATGAACTGAACCAATAAATCTCTAAGTGCAAACAAAGATCAAATTATACGAAAAAAAATAAAAAATGTCTGAATAAAAATATTTTGATAAGGTGATCATTTCTCATTTCTTTCTCTTTGGCAAGCACAAATCTTCCCATACTTATCTTTTACACTAAGGGGTCCATTAGGATGTCGTGCGGTGGCACCACCACAGTGCCGGCGGGGCGGAAAAACGCCTTCTTCCGCCCACGAGCAGCGGATCTCACGTCCGCCATATTAGTATAGTAAAACATAGGTCATTTCCCGTTCGCCGTTGAGCAACACATATTGATGCTCAAACAAACACAACACTGATGTGCAAGTCACACACTTTGCACACACATAAGTGACAAATACAAAAAGGAGGAGTCACACAGAACTGCATGGACACACCAACACACTGCACAGTGCACAACAGACAACTCACACAAAAGCATTAAATCATTTACACAGGGCAGGACAATCAAAACAACAGGCACACAACTCCTGGCTGCCACATATGTGTCAATCACAATCCAGGGGCACACACACATCCACACCAACTACAAAATCACACCCTTCACACTGCACACCTCCTCACCACCCTAGAACCCACATCTCATGTATGCCAGGGGATCAGGACTAAGGTCCAACACAGGATGACCATACACACAAACAGCTGGGCATATATACAGGAATAACACACACACATTATGACTTGCCCAGCCAGCATGCAAACCTGTGCACAGCATCACACCCTGTGCTGGCAGTGTACCCCAAACTGACATGGCAACAACATAGCCAACAACAGAAAACCACTCACAAGATAACTGTATGACAGCTAAAAGAGCCAACACAGATAACACAAGTATCAGTGTCTGAATGGACTGAAGTCCCTGCCACCCCAGTAAATAAATGTGATGCGGACACAGAACTTGGCAATGTTGAAGTGACACATAGAGCATGGGGCATAGGCAACCAAATGCACACACAAAAAGAACTTTAATCAGCAAGGACACGGACAAAAGACACAAATGGAGTAACTGTCTTTATTCACATATTGCACAGATGTGAAAGTATCACTACTGTACACAACATCAAGGTACAAAATGCAGATCAAATGTAAGATATCCTGCACTAGCAAAGTACAAACAGGAAGGCCAGTGTACAAGGGAGACTCCAACACAGCAGAGCAACAGGGCCAGTGTCCATGGCAGGTGGCAGAGCAGGTACATGAGAGACTGCAAAGGTGAGAGTACAACACAGCAGAGCAACAGGGCCAGTGTCCATGGCACAGGGGAGACTCCAACACAGGAGAGCAACAGGGCCAGTGTCCATGGCAGGTGGCAGAGCAGGTACATGGGAGGCTGCACAGGCAAGGCCAGAACAGCAGTGAATGACAAGGCCAGTGGCCAGGGAGAAGTGCAGAGTCAGGGCATGAGAAGCTGCACAGTGAGTGTGTTTGACTACCCTTCCATGGTGTCAAGACTGTCAGAGTTGATGCTCTTTCTTCAATGCACGGGAGCTGAATGTCACAAGTTCCCACTGCCTCAACCAAGCCTTCCAGCAACATACAATATTAGCACGATTGCTGACTAGGCGTAGGGGGGTAAAGGGGATGGGACAGAGAAGAGACTGCCACTATACTTCTCATTCTTTCTTCAGCTTCAGACTTCGTCTTTTCCTATTCTTCTTACTTCGCTGGCTTGCATTCTCCTGTAAAAGAATTTACTGTTAACATTTATTCCTTTCTTTTCACTCAATTCTGTATTTTATTACCTCTCTGTGTACCTACCCAAAGCTGTAGTGACTTTTACCTCTCTTCTATTGCTTGTGTATAAAGCTTCTGTGCTGCAACTTTGAATATGAATCTATTAGTCCTCAATAAGTGTTAGCCTTAATTCTTCTGTTCTTGTGTCTTTTCAGGCTTCCTCACCTATTGTCTGCACAGCTGTTGTATTGAAGAAATTCTAAGGTAAGTGTTCTAAATCACACTGTACCTCTTTTGCTTCACCTAAAACCTTTTAATAGTTTTCTCTTTACTCTGTAGTTCTCTTTTGCCTTATGCGCTTCCTATGAGTTGCTTCACTCCTAGAAAATACCTTTCGTAATCTGTTTTAACTTCGTTTTGTCTTCGGGGAGTTTTTTCCTACTCTCACTCCCTTAACGACTTGTGCTGTCTCTGAACGTCTGTTAGTTTTCCTTTTAAACTGCTCTAACGAGCATGCCCAGTGTCTAGTCCAATAACTCTATGCGCATGTGTAAAAATGTGAATTGCACTCAGAAATATATTGCGCGCATGCTCCACCCGCAAAACAACATCGGAACACTCTTACTTGTCTCCCTCCGATCTCTGGAATACTCCGCTGCTTCGTGACGGTAAATTTATTTAGTTGCGATGCTTATCCCTAGTTAAGCTTCGCGACGACTCACAAGAACGTCTGTTTTCTCTTCAGGAATCAGGTGAAGTGCGCAATAGTGCGGACTCGACACCTGATTCCACATGATTGCAGTTGAACGCTAGAGCGCTCACCTGCAGTTCTGACTTCTCTTCATTGGCGGCCATCTTTGATTTCCACTTCACTCTCAGTTTGCTTTGCCTTCTCTTTTTATACAGTGGTGTTTTCAAGTCTATGGCATTAATCCTGTGTCTTCTGCCCTTACATAACCTGACAGCCCTGACACATGGCCAGCAACACAACCATGTGGAAAACGATGGGCAGGACTAGCACACCTCTATGAGAGACAGGTGGATGAGGGGGACTGCCACTCACATCTGGCTGTCAGGTAGACTTGGAGCGGGCTGGGTTTCGGGGTCAGTAGGAACACCTGACTGGGGAGACAGAGAAACAGGTGATGCAGGGCTAACAGTCGTCTGGCAAGCTGGAGGGCTGAGTAGACCAGGTAGTATAGTGGCACGTGGAGGTGGAGTCATGCAGACCTGGGACATAGTGCGGGTGGGAGATGTTGGAGGGGTGCCCTTCAACTTTTTGGGAATTCGAAATGGCTTCCTTTCTTGAGATTAATGGGAACAGGTGATGACACAACTGGTACACACACCGACTGCCCCACATCTGCTTCAGACACTGGCACTCCCTCTGGTGATGTGCTGGATCCTGCAGGACGCTTTGTCTGGCTACACCTCTGGACCACCTTAGCCTGCTTGCCAGGTGTCCCACCTACAGTGCCCTCCTTTGCTAGCTTGCTAGGTGTCCCACTTATAGTGCCCTCCTTTGCTAGCTTGCTAGGTGTCCCACTTACAGTGCCCTCCTTTGCTAGCTTGCCAGGTGTCCCACCTACAGTGCCCTCCTTTGCTAGCTTGCTAGGTGTCCCACTTACAGTGCCCTCCTTTGCTAGCTTGCTAGGTGTCCCACTTACAGTGCCCTCCTTTGCTTGCTCGCCAGGTGTCCCACTTACAGTGCCCTCCTTTGCCTCTTTGCCTGGGGTGGCCCCTACAGTGCCCTCCTCCACCTGCTTCACTGGGCTTAGAATTGGAGTTGATGTGGTGGGGGTATCTGGGCCTGTGCCCTCCCTAGGTGTACCCTTGCCATGCAATACCTCCTCAGTGGACACAGACACAGCACGCCTAGCTCTGCGTGAAGTCTTAGGGACAGGAGAGTCCTTTGCTGGAGATGCCTCAGAGGTTTGTGAGGCTGATGTCTGCCTCATGTCTTTTTCGGCCTTGCTCTTCCCTGACGGGCTCTTCTCTTGGCATTCTGTGCTGCCTCTGCTCTTTTGGGGGGATGGTGTTTGTGGGCGGGACCGCTTGGGTTGTGTCTGCTTTGTGCTTCTTGTGCTGTATCGTCTCTGTGATGCATGTGAACCTTGGTCACTGTCCTCTGATGTGGCCACTGACTGGGGGGTGGAAAAAGGCACCTGAACAGGAATGGGAGCATGTGCCTGTTGAAGTGCAGACGTCACTGTGGAGGACAAAGCCTGGACTGCACGGTGGAGCCCACCCACGTCAGAGTGTATGCCCTCCATATAGGCAACCACCTGCCCTAATTTATTGTCATGGTTGCTGAAGGCATTGAGCAGGGCGGTCTGGCCCACACAAAGCTGGCGCAGGAGCTCTACACACTCAGCATTGATGGCAGCAGGGGGGAC
This sequence comes from Lissotriton helveticus, assembly GCF_964261635.1. Taxonomy (NCBI): domain Eukaryota; kingdom Metazoa; phylum Chordata; class Amphibia; order Caudata; family Salamandridae; genus Lissotriton; species Lissotriton helveticus. The sequence continues at coordinate 1,961,208,818 of NC_136068.1, read as the reverse complement.
AGGTGCAGGCTCAGCGGTGCCAGGTGTGAATGTAACACGTCCCCTCTTACGGACACAGGCAGCACCAGAGGAAGTGGATGGGAGGTTGGGCACTGGCCGTTGAGTGGCAGATGATGTAGCAGACTTCCCATCCCCTGTGCCTGACAACATGGATGCATCGCCACTCGCATCAGATGAAGTAGTCTGTGTCTCTGCCACGGATTCCTCCTGCATACTCCTGTCCCCTTCAGATGCGCTGGTGAGCTCTGTGTCACTGGCCTCTGGTGCAGCTGTAGTGCTACTCTCCCCTCCACTGGTTTCTGGCTCAGGTTCCTCTGTGCACACTGGCAATTCTGCATGTGAGACAGATGCAGGGTTGTATAAATGACATCACCCGGACCAAGCTAATTAAACCATGCATACAGGGGATGCCCAAATCAACATGCTGACCACCACACCATGCATAAACATTGCTGCAACACACTACATACACTACAACAGTGCCTGCAACACTGACTACCTGCCATGACTGAGCCATGTTCCGGCCACACAGCACAACACCTTGCCGGTATATGAAGTGTACCACACACAACGTCACATGCCCACAATTATCATGTCCCAAAACTCAGTGACATTGACATGCCTCCAGGGAACCGGATGGGAGGACACACACACCTATTAGGACATGACAGTCCACAATGCTAAGTAGGCCATACCAAGCAACATGTGGTACTCTGGGGCACCTTGTTGTCAGACGTGTGACCCTCAATAATCATGGTGCATGCAAAGTATGAATACATGAACTCACACTCAGACAGTGGACCCTTCTGTTCACCCCTAATACATTTCCCACCCCATCACAATGCAGAATGACCATGTGCATCCCAACAAGCCTGGCTATGATAAAGCACAGCATGGATGATCAACCTTTACATGAGTTGTTAGGCACAATGCCTGACACTAGCACACATCCCTGCAGCCACTCACATGACCCATCACTGCACCACCCCGCAAACATTACATGGCTCACCGCTGCAAATGGCTCTGTACACATGCATCGGCTCCCAGGCAAAGTCACCCTCCCCAAATACTCACCCCTGCCTTGCTGCCTATGCTCCTTCAGACGTGCATCCAACTCCGGATTAGTCACTGCCAATATGCGGAACATAAGTGGTGTTAAGTTTCGCCGTGCCAGACGCCCAAAGCGTGGTTGCAGCCCCAACGTCATCTCGGCCACATTTTTTGCCAGCCAGCTGATGTCGTCCCACCTCTTGTGGCAGTGGGTGCGTTGTCTGTTGGATACCCACAGGGCTCGTACATTTGCAGAAATGGCCCTCCACACGGCCTTACGCTGGTGTACTTTGAGCTGCAGTTATGGGAGAAAAGTAGGGTAAGTGACCAGTTACACAGTGTCATGTACCAACATCTATCACTACAGCACCATTAGGCAGAGTCAGGACCAATTGTAATCCCACACGTTCCCAAAGTGGGGGACACCTCACAAGGGCACTCTGCATGGGCCACATATCATGATAGCAAGCAAACATGAGGGCGTAGAGGCTACATGCCAAACACACACACATGCAGGATGACTGCAATGAAACCCCTCTGTGGGTGGCACACATCACCAGTCCCATGCATGTCTGACCCCCCCTGCCAAACACCACCCTCAATTATAACTTACCACTACATTGGCGCCACCATACAGCCTCGGGTACTGTCCCAGCACCTCATCCACTAGCACCTCCAGCTCCTCGCTTATGAATGGGTTTCACGGATCTTCTCTGTTCTTGCCACCCCTGTGGACATGTGACACCTGCGGTTGAAATGAATGTTGATGAGTCCCAGGCGGCAGGCACTTCAGGCAGCAGCAGGAGAGGGTCCCAGGCAGCAGCAGGAGAGGGTCCAAGGCAGCAGCAGGAGAGGGTCCCAGGCAGCAGGCACTTCAGAAAGCAGCAGGAGAGGGTCCCAGGCATCAGGCACTTCAGGCAGCAGCAGGGGAGGGTCCCAGACAGCAGCAGGAGAGGGTCCCAGGCAGCGGGCACTTCAGGCAGCAGCAGGAGAGGGTCCCAGGTAGCAGCAGGAGAGGGTCCCAGGCAGCAGCAGGAGAGGGTCCCAGGCAGCAGGCACCTCAGAAAGCAGCAGGAGAGGGTCCCAGGCAGCAGGCTCTGTGAGCAGTGGAAATGTGTTGCTCACTTCTACAGATTTATAGCCCCCTGTGCTCCTTTGTGAGGTGCAAAGCATCAATTATTGGTTCTGCAGGACTGCCTCATTCAAACCCATCCAATGACCGGCTCCGCGGTGGTGGAGCACGCCTTCCGCGATTTTCAAATCTGCATCATGTCTCAGCAATCGTCCCTCCCATTGGCTGTAGTCTATGGCCCTTGGCGGTGATGCACCACAGGTGCCCGGGGTGCGCTACCGCGATGGTGCATCTTTCGAACCCATCCAATGACCGGCACCGTGGTGGTGGAGCACGCCTTCCACGATTTCAAATCTGCATCATGTCACCGCAATCGTCGCTCCCATTGGCTGTAGGCTATGCCCCATGGCGGTGTTGCCCCACCGCGGACAGGCTCTAGCAACCACCATATGTGTGGCGCTGCATGGCCAACACCAGTAACCCATGCCAATGGCTTCCGCACTTGTGTATGGGAGTGGTGCTGGTATCTAGCTACCGCCTGTCTGCGGCGGTGTGAGACCAGCACCACCCCCGTACACAAGTGCTGCAGCCATTAGCATGGTGTGCTGGTGGTGGCTATGAAGCGCCACACATATGGCGGTTGCTACTGCCAAATGTGTTGCGCAGCCTGCCCAGCGCCAGCAACCCATGGTAATGGCTACAGCACTTGTGTATGGGGGTGGTGCTGGTCTCACACCGTCGCGGGCAGGTGGTAGTTTCTGCAAATTAGGTCACATGCAATGGGAAATTGAACCGTGAACTCTGCATCAGTACACAGCAGAAACAGGTTTAATGGCACATCATTGTACACACAATGCCATCTCATGGTATCAGGCACAGGTGGGTGCACGCTATGTGTGACGCACATTGCTCTGTGTTCCTGCAATGTCACTGATGCATTTGATGGTTGATGATGCCTGACAGTGTTAAGCTGGTGGTAATGATGTGTAACCAAGCACTGTGCTGTGGTCCTGTGCTGACCTTGGCAAGGCTTGTCTCACTGTATGGTGTTCTTCCATACTTGTGCTACTATATCAGCCCATGGACACAAGTTTACCATCACATGTAATCATTGTGCTCTTGATGTGCGCCAGCTTCACATGATGCATTGAGGTGTGACAGGTAAAGCAGATGTGTGTGAGGCATTCATGGTCATCTCACACACTTTTTTGGATGTTACGGGATGAGGCGTGCACATGTGGAATGTCCAGTTCTGGAACTGTGCATTTTACATTGATATTCTGTTATGTCTGCGGGACATGTTTTGGCTAAATGGATTGGTGTGTCCCCTGTGTGTCTCCAATTTATACACATGTAAACTTGTCTGTCACGCATCTCTCTTGGAATTCTTTCGGTTTTGCGTAACATGATTCATGGTATGTGCTGTGTCCACTTTTTGATGGTTGTCATTGACATGTGTCCATGTACATCTCACCTAGGAGGAGGCCAAATCTCATACGTCACCTGACAGTGCTGGGGGACATGGAGGAAGTAGCGATCATCTGACAATTCCGCATAGACAGGGCGAGCCTGAAGACCGTTGTGACGAGTTGGAGCCCCACTTGTATCTTTGTCGCCACTACCCAACTGCCTTTACACCCACATACAAGGTGATGGCAGCCCTCCACTTTTTTGCAACTGGTTCCTTCCAGGAGACCGTGGCCACCGCTGCAGGGATGTCACAACCCATGTTCAGCATGGTGCTGAGGGATGTACTTGCAGCCATGATGATATATAAGGATCAATACATTCATTTCCCCAGCGGAGCAGAATTGCCAGGAGTGAAGGCTGACTTCTATGGCCTTTGGCACATACCACATGTTGTTGGTGCCATCGATTGCACCCATGTATGTCTGGTGGCACCACAGGCCACTTAGCATATTTTTAGGAATAGAAAACATTATCATTCTATAAATGTGCAGGTGGTGTGCCTTGCGGACATGACGATTTCGCTTGTGTGCGCAAGATTCCCCGGAACTGTCCATGATTCCTATGTCATGAGGAACAGCATGGTGCCCCGGATGATGGCTAACCTGCATCCCGATCGTGCTTGCATTGTGGGTGAGTATGCCCTGTGATATGGCGTGAGGTGTGTTTGTGACCTGCTGCACTCAGCCTGTGTGACATTGCAATGTGTGTTTTTATTTCCTAGGTGACTCTGCATACCCCAGTCGCCCCTGGCTGCTGAGTCCAGTGCGAAATCCCAGGACCCCGGCTGAAGTCAGGTACAGTGAGGCCCACGGCAGGACCTGGCGTGTCATTGAGCGGACTTTTGGGCTACTCAAGTCAAGATTACGCTGCCTTGACCGCACTGGAGAAGCACTGGCATACTCGCCTGGGAAGGTCTTCAAGATCGTTGTGGCATGCTGTATGCTGCACAATTTGGCCATTCACAAGAGGATTCCAGTAATGAGGACAGTGGAGAGGAGGAAGGAGTTGACATTCGTCAACAGCTCATCAACCGCTACTTCACTTGAAGGTGTGCACAGATGTTCGACTTGTACATTGTCTTTTGTCGTAGTTGTTGTTGTGCAGTGCTATCTGTGGATGGTAGAGACAGACACACGTTCAATCACCTATGTGTAGGAAATGTGACATTGACATTCCATATGTGGACATAGGCTGGACTCTATTTGCTAACACATGCAGCCCATTGTCATGTATGCCAGTAGTCTAATGTGTATGTTTTGTGTATTGTTCTGTCTGTGATGCCACAATGACACCAGTGACTGTTGTTCTGTTGTGTCTCCCTAGGTGCTTCAGAATAATCCTGCCCTACATACTGTACATCATTTGGACACATCATGGACATTTTCAACACTGTAATTATTGCACTAAAAACGAGACTGCACAAAATCTGGTGCGTCAGGTATTTTATTTGCAAAGTGGACATGTGAATTGTGCGGGAATATTTACATGAAGGTGGGGAATAAGCACTGAGTTGACAGTGATGGTAGGTGAGATGCAAGAGTAGCCACCACATGGGTGTGGTGACTTGTCCAACAGACAAGTACCATTGCCAAGGAAATATGGGGAAAGATAGTCCAAACAGTCAATGCAGTGGGGAAGAGGGTTGCCATCAGGGCTGGCCCCGTGAATAGCGTGTGGCAGGTGCTTTGCCACCAGAGACTCCCAGGCTCTTCTTTGGATGCCCCCTTGATCTTTTTGGCAGTGGGGGGCCTGCTGAATTGCCGGCGGCATCAGAGGACTCGCCCCTCTCTGTTGGCGCAGGGGAGGATGTTGCACTGTCATCCTGTGGCACAACAGGAGGGGCGGAGGTGTTGGTTTGGGACGCAGGTCTATCTCTCTGCAACACCATTTGCTGGGCCATGAGGTCCACAATTTGACCAATGCGTCTGTTGATGGACCTCATCAGCAGGATGAGCTCACTTAAAAGTTTCTCCGACCGGCCACTTTGTCCCTAGACCTGTTCATATGCACCGATGACTCGGGTGAAGTGTTCCAGGGATGGTGTGCAAACCTCCTGATGTCTGGGACGGACCCTGGCCCTCCCACCTGCCCTGCTGCCACGGACCTGTTGCCTCGCCATGGTGGGTTCTCACACACTCTCCCTGCCCTCCACCGTTGGTGGGGTGTTCTGGTCGTCCCCTTGGACAGGGAGGGTGGTGGTGGTGGTGGTGGTAGGGGTGGTGGCCGAGGTGGCAGCGGTGACTGCAGGGATCTGCTGTGCAGTTGTTGGTGCAGCAGACTTGGTGGTGGGGAGGATGGGGTCCTGGACCCGGTTGGGCCTTGGCACACTAGATGGGGCGGCCTGGAGCTCATCGTCCATACTGTCCTGGGAGTCTACATCCGAGAGTCCATGCACCGGGAGTGGAGACTGGCTCTGCTGGTTGATTTTGTCCTCAGCAGCAAGACCTTCATCACCTGTGGATTTGATGGGAAATGGTCAGTGTTGGGCGATGTGCAGGGAATGTGTTAGCTGCATGCCATCTGCTGTACACTACACAATTGTGACAACTTTTGTATTCTTGTTACATGCAATACTGCCTGTTATTACATGCTGCATATAAACATCATGAAATCATACATGTCCTGTGTCAATGCATTGCATGCAATTGGTGCCGTGTGTAGTGTTGCAGGTCTCCCAACCACAAACAGCCAGACCTGTGATGATGGCTACCTACCTACCTAGATGAGGGTGGACAGTGCAATAGCTGACACATGCTCCTGGGTGGGGGAAGCCTCCATGCTGCTGGAGTGTGGGACAGGGGGCATGCTGGGAGTAGTGATACAGTACAAAAGGGGGTGGTGATGGACGGAGCATCTGAACCAATCAAACACTCACACCCAGTCAAAAGATCTGGGTTTGATCCATCACCGTTCCTTAGCCCACTCTGGCATCCCAGTTCAGACATGGCTATATGCAAATCAGTCTGACCCTGTGCCTCATGGGAACAGTCCAGCCCGAACTGCCAAGCCATGCCTTCCCTGGACCGGAAACAAGCTTCCGAGGGCTGGTTTCTGGCATTACAGCCGTCTTCAGCCCGGCTTGCTTGAATCCAGTGGCAAAGTGAGCAAGGGACTCATGTCTGAGCATACCCTGCCACACTTATGGCGGCCAAAGCGGTAAAAAAGGGGGTGGTGATGGACGGAGCATCTGAACCAATCAAACACTCACACCCAGTCAAAAGATCTGGGTTTGATCCATCACCGTTCTTTAGCCCACTCTGCCACCCCAGTTCAGACATGCTATATGCAAATCAGTCTGACCCTGTGCCTCATGGGAACAGTCCAGCCCGAACTGCCAAGCCATGCCTTCCCTGGACCGGAAACAAGCTTCCTTTTGTACCGCGAGTAGTGATACAGGCCTCCCACCCACAAACAGTCCTCCAATACAAGATGGCTACCTACATGTAAGTTTGTTTGGTGAATATTGCAATGGCTGACACATTCTCCTGGGAGTGGGAGGCCTCCATGCTGCTGGAGTGTGGGACAGGGGACCAAAACAGATTACACAATTAATATAATTAATTATTAATTAATTAATTAGTACTAATTATCATCTAATTATTAATTAAAAATAAATTACTTCTCACCCTTTACCGCTACAATCCCACAACATGCCCCTAAAAAATTACCCAATTAACATAAATAATTATCAATTCATTAATATTAATTAACAACTAATCATTAGATAATTACAAATATATCACTTCCCACCGTTTACCCCTATAAACCCCCACAACCCATACTTAAAATGTACCCCAAAAAATTAAAAGCACAAATAACACAATTAAATATAAATTAAACAAATATTATTAAATAAGAAATAATCATTAATTTATTATAATTTTATTACTTCCCAACCTCTTCCCCTACAAACCCACAACCCACTAGAGAACTAAAAAACACAGAATGTATTTAAATTAAATTGAATAACTACAAGAAATGTAACACATCTATTAAAAACATAAATAACACCTTTTATAAAAAAAATCACAAACCTTTAAATTAAATACAAAAATTCTTAACACTAAATAAAAAAGTATTATTATTGACTTCAAAATTTTTTACATTAATATTAATTACTTTCAAATCGATATTTTGGGCATTGATTTTCTTGACATCGATATTTCCATGTCACAATATTTTAAACCTGATATTCTTATCTGTCGATATTTGCAACTCGATGTTGTCTAAACCCTGATTTTTAGCCTAAATACTTTTATCAGTTCATGACATATTAGCACAAACTGCTAAAAACTGAAACATACACCTTTATAGGGTACTTCGTCTGAGTTCCAATCACAGCAGAGGGCAGACATTGCATTAAAAATACTCTTTAATAAAATGTGCTTCTTTAAAATTCGATATAGAGGCTACCCTTCACTGTAATAATCGTCAACAGGAAAATCTCAAGCATGAGACACTGATGTTTAACCTTTGTGTTCCTCAATAAAGTTACAGCAGTTTTAAGAAAACTTTCACATATTCAACACATTTACTTAGGTGGTGAACTTGCCATGGAATGGTTTGTTGGCATGGAATAATAATCTGTCTCCACAGATGGAAGGTGCAACAGAATCAGGCAGTTGACATGACATGTAAATGTGTACAAAGCAAACACAAGGAGATGGAGCGCTGACACTTTTCAGACACACACCCCCAGTCAAAGATCTGGGTTGAATCCATCACCGTTCTTTAGCTCACTCTGCCACCCCAGTTCAGACCCAGCCATAGGCAAATCAGTCTGACCCTGTGCCTCATGGGAACAGTCCAGCCCGACCTGCCAAGCCATGTCTCCCTGGATCGGACACAAGCATCCTGGGACCGGTTTCAGGGTAACACCTCGCATCAGCTCAGCCAGGTTTAATCCAGTGTCAAAGTGAGCAAGTGACCCACGTCTGGGCATACCCTGCCAACTTAGGGTGAACAAAGCAAACACAAGGAGATGATGGACAGAGTGATGAAACTTTTCAGACACTCACCCACCCTCAGTCACAGATCTGGGTTGAATCCATCAACGTTTTATTTATTTTATTTATTTATTTATTTAATTTGTATAGCGCGTTATAACCACCGGGGTCTCTAAGCGCTGGGGTCTCTAACGTTCTTCAGATCACTCTGCCACCCCAGTTCAGACCCAGCCATACGCAAATAAGTCTTGACCCTGTGCCTCATGGGAACAGTCCAGACAAAACTGCCAAGCCAGGTCTTCCCTGGACCAGAAGCAAGCATTCTGGGACCAGTTTTGGAGTAACATCACTCATCAGCCAGGCTAGCTTGAGTCCAGTGGCAAAGTGAGCAAGTGACCCACATCTGGGCATACCCTGCCATCTTAGGGCAAACAAAGCAAAAACAAGGAGATGGTGGTCAGAACCCTGAAACTTTTCAGACACTCACCCCCAGTCACACATCTGGATGGAATCCATCATCGTTCTTTAACTCACTTTTCCACCCCAGTTCAGACCCAAGTTCAATAATGCCACATTGATGGAAAACATAGGGACATGTGGTTATCACATGAACTGTTGGTGGCGCTTTCCACAAACAGATAGGGTCACAGAGCCACATAAAAATGGACATAAGAATCTGGAGTGTTTTGTGTAAGGAAGGAACAGTAATGAGGTGTATAGTCAGGATACGTTTCATCATTTTGATAAGTCAACAAGTAGAGGAGGTGAGAACAGGTACATTCCAAGTGTAGAACAGCATGCTAAGACAAAACAACTGTGACTTAAATCTTTCATAATTACAAAATAATCTTTTGAGTCATTCCACATTCATTCAATCAATCAATCAATCAATCAATCAATCAGAGTACTTTTAAAGCGCGCTACTTACCTGTGAGGGTCTCAAGGCGCTGAGAGGAGGGGGTGCCGCTACTGCTCGAAGAGCCAGGTCTTGAGGAGTCTTCTGAAGGCGAGTAGGTCTTGGGTCTGTCGTAGGTGGGTAAGGAGGGTGTTCCAGGTCTGGGCATCGAGGTAGGAGAAGGATCTGCCTCCAGAGGTTGTTCGTTGAATGCGGGGGACAGCAACAAGGCCAGGCTGGCAGAGCGGAGCTAGCGGGTGTAGAAGCTGAGTCTGCTGTTCAGGTAGGCTCGTCCGGCGTTGTGGAGTGCTTTGTTTGCGTGAGTGAGGAGCTTGAAGGTGATCCTCTTATCGACGGGGAGCCAGTGTAGGTCTCTCAGGTGGGGGGTGATGTGGTTGTGGTGGGGGACGTTGACGATCATCTTAGGTGTTTGGCTGAGATTCCTGCATAGAGTGCGTTGCCATAGTTCAGTCTGCTGCTGATAAGGGCCTGTGTCACCGTTCGTCTTTTTTTTGGTCGGAATCCAGTTGTAGATCCTGCGGAGCATGCGGAGGGTGTTGTAGCAGGAGAAGGAGACGGCGTTGACCTGTTTAGACATGGAGAGGGAAGAGTCGAGGACGTATCCTAGGTTGCGTGCATGGTTGGTGGGTGTCGGTGCTGTTACCAGTGTGGTCGGCCACCAGTAGTCATCCCAGGCTGAGGCGGTGGGTCCGAGGATGAGTACCTCCCTCTTGTCCGAGTTCAGCTTCAGACAGCTGTTCCTCATCCAGTCGGCGATGGCCTTCATTCCCTGGTGGAGGTTGGTTTTGGTGGTGTGCGGGTCCTTGGTGAGGGAGAGGATGAGCTAGGTGTCGTCGCCGCAGGAGATGATCTTGTGGTCGTGTTGTGCGAGGGGGGCCATGTAGATGTTGAACAGCGTCGGGCTGAGGGATGAGCTCTGGGGGATGCCACAGATGATGTTGGTGGCCTTGGATCGGAAGGGCGGGAGGCGGACGCTCTGGGTTCTGCCGGAGAGTGAGGACGTGGTCCAGTCAAGGGCCTTCTCTTGGATTCCAGCTTCTAGGAGGCATGTCTTTAGAGTGCGATGGCAGACTGCATCAAAGACGGCTGACAGGTCCAGGAGGATGAGGGCTGATGTTTCACCATTGTAGAGTTGGCGCCTGATGTCGTCTGTGGCAGCGATGAGGGCTGTCTCGGTGCTGTGTTTTGTTCTGAACCCGGACTGGGTCAGGTCCAAGATGTTGTTGTCTTCCCGGTGGCGGGCCAGTTGCATGTTGATGATTTTCTCAAAGACCTTCGTCGGGAATAGGAGCAGGGAGATGGGCTGAAAGTTATTTAGGTCCTTGGGGTCCGCCCTGGGCTTCTTGAGGAGGGCGTTGATTTCGGCGTGTTTCCAGCTTTTCAATGAATGTCGCTGTTTCGAAGGAGATGTTGATGAGCTTCCGTAGTTGGGGTGCGATGGCAGCGTCTGCTTTGTTGTGGTGTGAGCACGGGTCTGACGGAGATCCTGAGTGGAAGGAGTTCATGACCTTGCGTGTCTCGTTGTCGTCGACGTTGGACCAGGAGGTTATGCAGTTGGCGTTGGTGGTGTTCACAGGGGAGGTAGGGTCATAGTGTTGAAGCTGTCATGGATGTCAGCAATCTTGCGGTTGAAGAAGATGGCTAGTGAAATGCACAGTTCTTGTGAGGGCGGTATGTCGTTGGCGTTGGCGCTGGGGTTGGAGAGTTCCTTTACGATGCTGAAGAGCTCTTTGCTGTCGTATGCGTTGTTATCCAGGCGGTCTTTGAAGGATGATCTCTTGACTATTCTGATGAGGTGGTGATGTCTGCGAGTGGCGTCCTTGTGGGCTGCGTGGTTGTCCGGAGTGCGTTCGTGGAGCCAAATCTTCTCTAGTTTCCGGCAAGCGCGTTTGGAGGTCAGCAACTCGTCGGTGAACCAGGTGGCTCTCTTGCTGGCGTGGTTGTTGGAGGGTTTCTTGAGTAGGGCGAGGGTGTTGGCGCAGTCGTCGATCCACTGTCTGAGGTTGCGGGCTGCGGCGTCTGGGTTGGTGGGGTCGGTGGATGGGTTCTGGGCGAGGGTGGTGATCAGCTGGTCTTCAGTGACTTTGCTCCAGCAGCGGCGAGGCAGCTGTTGGGTGCGGTGGTGTGGGGTTGGTTTGTTGAAGGTGAAATGGATGCAGCGGTGGTCGGTCCAGTGGAGTTCGGTGGTATGGTCGAAGGCGACGTGGGTGCCTGTGGAGAAGATGGGGTCCAGTGTATGGCTAGCAGCGTGGGTGGGTGTGGTGATGAGTTGTCTGAGGCCGAGGTTGGCGAGGTTGTCGATCAGGGTGGCGGAGTTGGCGTTGTTGTTGTTCTCAAGGTGGAAATTCAGGTCCCCGAGGAGGATGTAGTCCGTGGAGGTGAGTGCGTGGGTGCTGGCTAGGTCGGCGATGGAGTCGCTGAATTGCGGGGTCCGGGTGGTCTGTAGATGAGTGTTCCTCTGAGGGTGGTGTTGGGGTCGGTGTGGATCCAGAAGTGCAGGTGTTCGGCGATGTTGAGGGTGTTGTCTGCGTGGGTGGCGACCTTGAGGGTTGACTTATGGACGATGGCTATTCCTCCTCCGATTCCGTTGGTGTGATCCCTGAAGGTGATCTTGTAGCTGTCCCGGATGGCTATGGCGATGTCGGGCGCTGAGTAGTCGTTCCACAAGGTCTCGGTCAGGAAGGCTACGTCTGGGGCAGAGGTGTCCAGCAGATCCCAGAGCTTGACGCCGTGTTTGCATGCGAAGCATGTGTTGCGGAGTATGCAGCGGAGGTGGTTGGGTCCAGTCTTTGGAGGTTTGGTGGTTCTGACGCAGGTGAAGCTGCAGGTGTGGCAGGAGAAAGGTCCTTGAGTCCGTTTCGGGGCGGCTTGGATGCAGGTGTGGTTTCGGACAGCGTTGAGTGCGTAGAGGGTGCTGGAGTCGTAGCGGAGTCTGGAATGGTGGCGTTCACGGGGTCCAGGGGTTCTAGCACTGGGCGCGGTCCAGGCACGGACGGGCGCAGATGGGCTTGCCAGCGGCCGCTGCGCGGCCTACATAAGAGGTGGAAAGGGAGGGAGGAGCAGCTGGGAGGCGGGAGCGGGGTTGCCAATGGGGATCAGGGGGGCAGGCCTGCAGGGACGCAGCGGCGGGAAGGAAGGAGTGGGAGACGGTGGCAGGCACCAGGGATACGGCGGCAAGCAGCAGGAGGAAACGAGGGAGCTGGCGGCTGTGTGGTGGCGTGGGGAGCGACCTGCCTGCGAGAAGGGTCAAAGGTCGCTCCTACGCCACTGCACTGCCCCCTAAAGAGGTGGAAAGGGAGGGAGGAGCAGCTGGGAGGTGGGAGCGGGGTGGCCAATGGAGATCAGGGGGGCGGGGCTGCAGGGACACAGCAGCGGGAAGAAAGGAGCGGGAGACAGCGGCAGGCAGCAGGGAGATGGCGGCAGGCAGCAGGAGGAAACGAGGCAGCTGGCGGGTGTGTGGTGGCGTGGGGAGCAACCTGCCTGCGAGGGGATGTGGGAGGGAGGAGCAGCTGGGAGGCCGGAGGGGGCGGCAAATGGGATTGCAGGGAGGCGGGCCGAAGGGATGCAGCAGCGGAAAAAACAGGCAGGGCCGCGGGAGAACTGGGCACAGGAAGAAAAAACAAGTCAGGGCAAGAAAGCAAGTTAGGCACGGGGGAAAAATACAAGATTAGGCAAAAACAATGCAGGCAGAGCCGTGCAGCAGCGTGGGGAGCGACCTGCCTGCGAGCAGGGTCAGGGTAATTTGGTTTAGCACTCTTAACGAGGCTATTTGTTTATTGTTAGGCAAACTAACATCTGTTGGCCAGAATATTGACTAGCAACAGAAATATTAAGCAAATCAAAGCATGAACATTTGAGAAAGATAGATGTTGAACAATCATCTCGACATAGGATATGGAAAAATGTTCATTATCTTAGAGATGCCGGGGGTTTTCCCATAAACCAGAACACCCGTGTACCTGTTTCTGGTCTGCAATAGCTGATGATAGTTTCTGGAGCCCCTTTCATAAAGGCCATAAACTTCTCAGTTCCAATCACACGACTGATGACAGACATCCTCTTCAGGCTTGAAGAAAATGGAAACTGACGCACAACAACAATTCCTTCAACTGAAACCTATCAAAAGAAAACATCAATTCAATATTTAATTTCAAATCAAAAGCACAGTTACACTCGTTGATTCAGAAAACAGAAGATGCTCACTTATCTGAAACAAGTCAGACATATTCAGGAAAAATTGATGGAGCAATGTTGGTGTTTGTGCCACATTTGCGTGTTGAATTTTGTGTCAAGATGCATTGTGAATACAAACCTGTCCAATGTGTTTTTCCCAAGTTTTCCGCCCAAAGACTGCATGTGGCTACATTAGTACTTCTTACCGGGCCTGGGCAGATCTCAGAGTTTCACTCCGTGAAGTTCTGCGGAGTTACCGGAAAACTCCGCCAAAGTCCACCGACATTCACAAGCAGGCGGAGCATTGCTTGCCCCGGAAGCTGATCCTGCTTGTTATTTGTGCCTGCAGGTGTCACTCTGGGGCCACTCTCGGGCACGCCCACTCTGCTCGTTTCTCCCGCTGCTGAAGCAACTTCTCTCTGTCACTACAGAGCCGTCTAGCGCCTGCGAAGCGCCAAGCGGAACGGATCACTCAGAGGGACTGTGGGCGGGGGCCGGGCCTCTGCTTCGGTGCTGCTGTTGCAAGTCCGGGTAGGACACTTGCCTTTTAACTTGACATGAACATGAGATAAAACTGCTGCTTGTCTCACCTGAGACTTGCTTGCCCAATAAGAACTTACCTGCAGCCTCACGATGACAAACACGGTTTGTTCTCCACGAGCCTCCCGCCAACTTGTGCGTGATCCTTTTTGCCTCCTGTAAACACTAAGCTGACGTCATCAAGGGTGTTTGCATGTTTCCCTTACTGAAGGGGTCTGACTCCTGTTTCCTCCTGTGCGTTGCTTCCCCTTCTACCCCCTGCATGCTGCTCACCTGCATCACTTCCTGCGCCCTGCCTTCATGAGCCAACTGATGCCGGCAGCTCGCCCGTGCCGCCTTGTGCATGCTGTGCGTTTTGGGGGGCCTCCGTCTGATGCTTCCTGCATGCCACGTCCCTGGGCTGCCTCCCCCGTGCCACCTTTGTGAGGTGACCTTGGGATGACATTTCTCTGAGCTCTCTCCTTCAGCTGCCTCCTGCTAGCCTGGGGGGGGGGGTGTATGACATTACAACGCATGCTTTTACCACGCATGCTGTTACAATGCAGTTTTTACAACGCATGCTGTTACAACGCATAGCGCTTTGGGGTGCTGGATAGTGAATAGTTTAATTTACTATTCCAACTCCAGTCCCCGTGGATAGTAGGGAAGGTGTTGGATAGTAAATTAAACTATTCCCTATCCTAGAGCGCCCCCCAGCGCAATGCATTGTATTGGTTTTTGTTGTAAAACCTGCGTTGTAAAAGCACTGCGTTGTAAAAGTTTCGTTGTAAAGGATGTTTCCCAGCCTGGGGTGCCGCCAGCCAGCTGAAGTCTCCATAATTGACAAAAGTCACACACGGGACTTGTCCTTTCTCTATCTCTGTGGTGGGACAGCTTCCCCGGCGCTCACTTTAATAGCAGGCAAAGATCCTCCCATACAA
Source organism: Lissotriton helveticus (assembly GCF_964261635.1). Classification (NCBI taxonomy): domain Eukaryota; kingdom Metazoa; phylum Chordata; class Amphibia; order Caudata; family Salamandridae; genus Lissotriton; species Lissotriton helveticus. The sequence goes on along the minus strand of NC_136068.1, from coordinate 1,961,193,731 downwards.
GGGGCCATTTAGAAATGGCATTAACCTACTTTCATGTTCTGGGGCTCTTTTGATTCAGACCGGGATGAGGATTTTTTAGAGAATAAGGTAAGATGGCCGCCCATCACTACTTTCATAGACTGTACGTTACTAAAGCCCAATGTCTGTTGACAGTTATTGGTCATTTTACAATCCACATTAGCTTGCAGTTTTAGTACTTCCAGGTCGACTCATCAAATACAAGAATTACATGGCTGAGCATATTCTAGGGGTTACCTGGAAGTGGGTAGGGCTTGTGTTTTGTAAGAGAGGCTGTATGATTGACACTAGAGCCCCATCCGCTAATCCACTACGTTGTACTGAATGCTCCTGACGTGCTCCTTGGCTTTTAAGACCTCGCGCGCCTCTTAGGTCAATAAAGTGCGAGTTGTCATTGAGTCAGGTGAGCGTGAACCATAAACCCTGCTCTGCCGGGGATAGGCAGAGTTTCTGCTGAACTCCGTGCTCCAAGTGGAGGGCGAAATGGCAAAATGCGAGCTCCGCTGGCAGAGTGGAGTTTACCGCGCACCCCTACTTCTTACTAACTACAAAATGCAATTCACAATATACAGGTGCAAAGTTTGACCTCCACTACTCCTACATTTTTTATTATGAGATCACTACACAAGTATGTTTACTTCTGCAAAGCAAATGTGGTAGTGACTAAGGAGAGTCGTGGAAATATGCGATAATCGATTTCTAAATGTGAAGGGCTTAGAAAGGGATAAGGAGCATGTTAGAAATTGGATACTAGTTGACTGTTGTGTTGAGCCCTGGACATGTAGCAAAAACAATCCTAGTCAGGGTAAGGAACAAGCAAACCACAAATTAACCTGTGCTCAACCCCCTGGTAGAGTGGTAAAGTCGTAACTTTGAGGCAACAGCGAAACAGTGAAAACACCACACAAAAAGGATCCCACACCAAGTTAGAAAAAAATGTAGCTTCATGTAATCACTGAAAAAGGTCCAACATGACAAAAATCAAATCAGTAAAAATGGAGGATTCAATTTCTAAAGAATAAACTGCAACATACCACCTAAAAGCATAAAGCACAAACCATGGCTATCTGGACATGCTGGACTGGGTCAAAGTCAAAAGTTCAGGACGTTCACGATAAATCGCTGGTCGGATACAGTCCCAGATTAGCCCAGCTGAGGTTCATCTCCTCAAATTTTGTGCCAAGAGTCCTGATTGCATTGAAGAGGGTTGAAGGAAGCAAGGAGAACGTCGTGGGCAGTGTTCGATGTGGTGTAAGAAGCATGTCGGGCCTCGCAGACAGGTGGGCTGGAGCCTCCCATTGACGTCCTCTACGGGTGATCGATGCTTATTATCAGAAGAGACAGACTGATGGTGACTTGCACTGATTCTCAGTGTGAGTGTTGCAGTTCCAGTGTGAATGGGACTGTTTGCAACTGCAGAGTCCAAAAGCTTGATTATAAGAGCTCAAGAGAAGCACCAAGGGTCTAGAACCTGAGGGGCACCACTTAGAGTTCAGGGAGTCACTGAAGAAGGGTTCAGGAGCGGTTGGGGACCCTTTTTTTATCCCTGAAGCTTAGATCAAGAGGCCAGAAGACTGGCCCTTTGAGTCACTCTGGGGTACTGGGTTCAAGATTGGTTGCAGATCCAGTTCTTCCTCCTGAGGCAAGAGGGCAGAGGGCAGCAGGTCAGCATAGCAGGGCAGTAGCTCCTTCAGAGAAGGAGTCCAGCAGAGTGGCAGTCCTTTCAGCAGCACAGCAGTCCTTCTTCCTGGCAGAGAATCCACAGGTTCAGGAGTGTTTTGAAGTGGTGGTGCCTGAGGTCCTGTTTTATAGACTGATGCCCTGGTGATGGAAGGTGGGAGAAATTTCTAGATAATGGCTTTGAAGTACAAAGAATTTCCTGCCTCTCATGCCCTTTCTTAAAGGTTACTGAAACGTCCATGCAGATTTGTTAGGCCCTTTGTGTGAAGGAAGGGCACAGGCTATCCAGGTGTAATTGGGGCTGTTCTCAGCTCCACCCTGCCCATCCTGCCAGCTGATGGCCCACTCAAGCACACCTAATCCAACTTTTGTGTATCTGTCTGGGACGAATTCACAAAGTGTAACTGTCAGTTACACCCAGTCAAGGGACCCAGGTTAGGCTTTAGGCACTAAATGACAGAAAAATGCCAGCTTTCTAAAAGTGACATTTATAAAACTGTAATAACAACGCAAACTTCATCGCTGAATAAGTCTTTAACACCAATTTCAAAGACACCAAACATGAACTGGTTATCTCTTTCCTTTTGGAAATTACTCATAGAAAATATAATAAGGCAACTCCGATGTTATCCTATGGTAGAGCTAGGCCATGCAGTTATGAAAAATCATTTTAAATGTTTTTCAGTACCGGGCCATGTAAAACTTAAAAGTACATATCCTACTATCTAATACACTGCACCCTGCCTCTGGGGATGTCCAGGGCCTACCTTAGGGGATCACCTATATGTATTAAAAAGGAAGGTTTGGGCCTGGCAAAAGGTTTATTTTACACGGTCGAAGTGCCATTTTAAAACCGCACACAGGCTCTGCAATGGCAGGCCTGAGACATGTTTAAAGAGCTGGTTGAGTGGGTGGCACAATCAATGCTGCAGACCCACTAGTAGAATTTACGCCACAGGCCCTGGTATTTCTGTTCGAGTGCAGCATCCCTCCACTAATATACATACAGTAAGACCCCTGGTTCATTGAATTCATGACCCCAGGGGACTTTACCATATTTTTTCAAAGCACTCTGAACTGGAGCTGTATGTTCTGCATCTGGGGTGCAGGGTCCCTTTGTGGTTGGCTTTATGGCTGCACTTATTGCTAAAAACTGCTAAACACCAACTCAGATATGTTTAAAAACTGTTTTTAAATAATATTTTCTTGACAATATTTTGTGAAAATACCTATTATTAAACTTTGTAATATGTGAATTAATGAAATAAACATTCCATCTAAATTATTCGTAATAATCCTGCAAAAAGAATTCATGTGTGTTATCAGCTTGCAATAGCCCCATGCATGCCTAGCTCCTCAAATTGAAAATAATTTAAAATGTTTTGATCCTCATGCCTTGGCTCTCCCTAGGGGTCTTTATAATTAAAAAACAATTGTGATTCCATTGTGAGTGCGGCAGGATTGCAGCTAAAAAACATTTAAAAGAAATAGGACCTCGGGCATGTCCCAATAGGAACCCGCTCATAAGGGCTAGGGCGGTAGAGTATCACTAACTTGCCCCCTTATACTAATTTTGTAAAGCATTTCCAGGAAAGTGGACTAGGACTAAGGGTCATATCTACAAATAAAATAACGGAGCGCGGCGTTAGCCTTCTTGGCTTAACCCTGCGCTCCGCCACTTCTGAAACGCAGTGCTGCACCGAATTTACAGGAATACGGTGCAGCCCTGCATTTCTCCCTGCACTGGTGCTAAATTTCTCAGCCTAGCGCCAACGCAGGCACCCTTGCACCATAGTGCCTGGCTGCCTTAGTTGACGGGACGGAAAAATAAAGCATTTCTCTTTGTTTTGCCCGGGTAGGACCAGGTTTTCCCTGATCTTAATGTTGGCACTGCCCCATATTGACACCCCCCTTATAAATAGGGGGCAGCATCAAAATCAATGGGTGTTGCGGTGGAACGCCCACCGCAACACCCATTGCTCGCCCCTTTCACGCTAAGATTAGCAAGAAATGGTGCTTTATTTCCTAAGCAGCCATAAGCCAATGGCTTAATGTTGCCTTATAAATAAGGTGAGGCCCATATCGCTACAGGACCATCACTAAAAGTGATGTTCCTTTGGCGATAGGGGCTTGTAAATATGCCCCTCAGTCCCGGAGTCCTGTAATGTCTGCTGCATCATTTGCTTTCATATTGCGGCCAGCCAATAAGCGCACCTGCCCCGTGGGACCCTCACTCCTATAAGGCGGTGGTGGCTGAAGAGGAAAAAAAACCCTCGGCCAATAAGATCGATCTAATTTTAGAAGTTGTGTTTTCAACTGTCCAGATATACAAATACATTTGTACCTTAATATACATATATATGGGGCAGATTTACAAGCCTCGTGTGCCACTTTTGCGCCGCCGAGCATCACTTCTGTGAAGCAGCGGCGGTGTAAAGCTATCGCCATGCTGCGGGTGATTTACAACCTGACGCATCTCGGGAGATGAGTCACGTTGTAAAGCCTTGCGCCACATGAAACCTGCATCAGGTTTCATGTGGGCGTACCAGCGCAGGGTGAGCGTTCCGGCGCAGGAACGCCTCGGAAAATTGCCTGAGTGAAATCCACAAGATTTCACTCAGTCACTTTTCCGACCCACTGCGCCAAAACCTTGCGCATGTTGTGGATAGGCCAGGTTGGAACAGTGCTGGAGTTGTGTCGTGCCCAAAACACAACTCCAGCACTGTGCCAACCTTACGCCGGCAGATGCGACACGCATCTCTTTATCCATGCGCCATGATGCACCGCATTGTAAATGCTGCGCCTCTGTGGTGGCGCAAGGGTAAACTTGCGTCACGCATCTTTCCTGGTGCATCCCTGCTGATTTGCAGGGATGCGCCAGGAAACATAAATCTGCCCCTTATATATATATATATATATTCACTGAAAAAACCATAGGTTATAGACCATATATAGTTAGGAATTAGCATTTACAAAACCTTGAAAATTCACTGAAAAAAACATAGGTTATAGACCATATATAGTTAGGAATTAGCATTTAAAAAACCTTATTTTACTCACACAAAACCATTGAAATTCCATATATAGTTAGTTGCACTAACTATATATCGCGCACCTGCAATCCACTGCTGATGATGTCACATATTACATCATTCATGACATGGTCAGTGACATCACTGATGACATCACTGATGACATCTCAAATGACATCACTGATGACATCACTGATGACATCTCATTTGACATCAATGACCACATCACTGATGATATCATTCATGTGACAATACAATGCATCTCCTCACATTTTAATATAACCTCTGTTTCACCCAGTGTTAAATACAGAATATAATTTTTGAAACCATTGACACACCAATACTAGTTACTACATACGCACTCACTGATTCCTACGTCTACACACACCTTCACTCATTCACCCATACTATCATTCATACATACAATCACTCATCTTTACAACACTATCATATGCACTCATACACCTATACAGACACTCACAGTCTGCCACTCATCCATGGAGTTACTCACACACCTAGTCAGTCCTGTAAAGAATCAATGACACTTCCATTTTCTTGTCTATACAGTTAAACATAGAGCACCTTACATTTTCAAACATATACTAACACATACTTACCTTGTTATACAATCATTGATACAAGTACACATTGATCTGCACAGAGTCACACACCTCCCAGCCAGCCACACACACACTCAGTCTCCCATACAAATACTTGGACAATCAATCAGTAACCCATATAGTTAATCATATAGCTACTGATCAAAACATGCAGCAGTTTACAGAACAACAGACATAATGATGCACAAATTAAGACACTTTAGTCACTAACCCATGCACTCAGTGAGACACATTTAATCACTCACTCATGCATTCAGTCATGCACCTACTAAATCCTTTGTCCAGACACTTATACTTCCACTCATTCTTCAATATGTAAGACACATTTTAACTTTACAGAAACATACAGTCACTGGATGTTGTCATCAGTGATGTCATCAGTGATGTCATTTGAGATGTCATCAGTGATGTCATCAGTGATGTCACTGACCATGTCATGAATGATGTAATATGTGACATCATCAGCAGTGGATTGCAGGTGCGCGATATATAGTTAGTGCAACTAACTATATATGGAATTTCAATGGTTTTGTGTGAGTAAAATAAGGTTTTTTAAATGCTAATTCCTAACTATATATGGTCTATAACCTATGGTTTTTTCAGTGAATTTTCAAGGTTTTGTAAATGCTAATTCCTAACTATATATGGTCTATAACCTATGGTTTTTTCAGTGAATTTCAATGGTTTTTTAATAGCAAATATCATAAGCTGTCGAATGTCAAGTACGTGGTAAGTGAAAACATTTTCGTGTTTATGCACACTGATCTGCTTTGAATGGTGCCCCCCCCCCTCATTTCTATTAGGAGTACTCTCTCTTTGCAGATAGTGAAAGGTAGTTAACGCAGGTCTTTGCCCCCATTGTAATCCGTCGTGCCTGCTTCTCTCTCCATTTGATTCATTGTTATCCAAGTATTTACTGTTTTAGAATTAGTTCTCTTTGGTTCATTCTCTATTTACAAACAAACACAGAGTCGCAATACTCTGTTTAGTCTTTGCAGATAACGAAAAATCGTGTAAAAAAAAAGAAAAAGAATCGAGCAAAATCAGTAGGCCACTAATGGGATCTCTTTTTGACCTCGCAAAAATAGAAACATTAGGAACAACCCCTCATGACAAATACAAAACTAGTGAGATGAACTGAACTCCACACAATGATGGCTGCAAAACAGCTCGGCTCCGCCACCCACCCCGCCCAAAATAACGATAAAGAACGGCTGCCATGATTGGTTGCGGAATGACCACGACGGAGCTACGAAATGGTGCTGCTCTCATGCTAACCCCAGCTTCAGTCTGAAACATCCAGAAACACTGTAGACTACCAATTCGATCAGTTCCGGTAGCGCCCCAATGTAACCCGGTAGAGAAGAACTAGCCCTCCCCTCTTTGACTGATGGTTCTTGTTGCCTGTCCCTTCTGTTGTCATTTAACAGAACTATTTAGCCTGCTGAAAGGGGTTGTGTTCCGACCGCTGGTTGGTGGAGACATTTTGACTATATTCTGTACCTGCGTTGTCGCGTAATGCGTCATATGACGCGCCGCGTTAGCGCATCCGGAAGTCATCCGGGGCGCGCAGCGCGTAACGTAAGCATAACAAGTCATGTGACTTGTTAATAAAACTTTTCATTGGTTCATTTTACTTTTCTTATTGTAATGATGAAAGGCTTGATCATATGACCTAAAAATTACGCTTTTCATTACTTCCGAACATTATTTTTTCTTAAATATATGTTATAATGTTCCAGGCTAATGTACTTTCCCGGAAATTTTACAACTGTCCTGCAAGTAAAATATATTCTTTTTTCGAGAAAAAGAGCGTTTCTTCGTCCCATGACGGAGCCGTTGAGCAAAAGAGGGTCGACCTGCTGTCTTAGTCGCCGATACGCCTGAATATGAGATTCTTATCGATCACTTTATGTTGCAGGAATAGAAAACACAACAGCCCTTGACCATTTATCTTTACTGCGTTCCTTCGTATTATACCTTTTACCCTTCATGTAATTGGTCTGCTTTATTTCACTTGCCTTTTAATGATTCTAAAACAGTGACTATTATTAAAAACTTTACCAATGTATATACTACTACCATGTTTTCTTTTAAAAACCTTTATTGTGAAAATTTCATTATACAAATACGAGCCTATAACCACGTGGGCCGGCCACGGAGCAAACTGTAATCGTATATGATGAATAGACATTTACACTGTAGAGGAACGTAACGGGCGGGCCATTAGGTTGCAAGAACTAAGGTGTCTAACAGTTACGGAATCGGTGGACGTACATTTTATAATTAAAATACGACAGGGCCAGTTACAATAAAATTATCTAGATATACATTTGCGGGCAAGTACCATGGGTGACGTTAATTCGAACTTTCAACAGTACAGTAATCAATAACACATCAGAACTTAATATCAATAGGGATGTCGAAATATTCAATCAATTCTCGTCCCCGCCCGCCATGTGCTTCAAAACTGCATACGTATCTCGTGATTTCAAGGTTCTGCAACCAGTACACAACAAGGAGTTACGAGTCCCATTTATTCTGGCGCCATTTTGGGCGAGGACGGGCAGGTCCAGGATATAGTCAAAATGTCTCTACCAACCATCGACTATGATGATGTTCATATGCTGTATTTATTAGAGTAACACTCAGATGTCCACATGAAATAAATTTGCCACAATCTAAACATGTCATTTTAATCTTTCCAAAGTTCTTCTAAATATTTGGGACCGTTTCCCTTGCCTCTGAAGCTCTCAGTGCCACTTCTTTGATGAATGTACTAGCAGGTCAGGGGTTCTCCTCCAAATCTCTCTTTTATGCAGCACTATAATTAATTGTTGCCACCTCTCCATATGACGATGCATGGTATAGTTACCACAACTATATTTTTTTTCGGTTCCTCTAGAGAGTTCATCGTGGCAGATGAAGCGTGTAACGTACCGGGCATTTACCTTTTTTTGCATGTACAGGAAAGGAAAAAAAAATCGAGCGTCCGAGTTCTAAGGTGTCCCAGGGCCATTTTAGTGGACCAGGCCCAAATCCAAAGAACAGGCCGCCATTTTGAGAGTCCTGTTGCAGCCGCCTGTCGCTGTAGCATCAAGAGCAGCCGAAACTCAGCTGAATGGCAACTGAAACGGTAAAGGGGCGCCCCACTACAGCAGACGAGCCAGGCCCAAATCCAAAGAACTGCTATCTCACAGGCTAATGGGGCGACCCACGCCGAGTTTCAGCATTGTAGGATGACCACACAAGTACAGCAACTTGCTAGACATCACCTCGGTGCCATCCGGATCTCGGCGCCCCACTGCAGATGAAGTGCCTCTCAACTATGAAACCACCACGGTGACATCCGGATCTTGGCGCGTTGTGCTGCCTTCGGCCTATTCGCACATCGGTCCGCTACTGACGCCATCTCACAGGCTAATGGGGTGACCCACGCCGAGTTTCAGCATTGTAGGATGACCACAGCAACTTGCTAGACATCACCTCAGTGCCATCCGAATCTTGGCATCTCAACGCCTAGTGGTATCTTCCATACAAAAAATATTGTTACGCTGCCTTTGGCCCCATTCGCACACCAGTCCGCAACTTAGACATCACCTCGGTGCCATCCGGATCTTGGCATCTCAGCGCCTTGTGGTGTCAGTCAGAAAATATTGTTGTGCTGCCTTCGGCCTATTCGCAAATCCAAAGAACTGCTATCTCACAGGCTAATGGGGCGACCCACGCCGAGTTTCAGCATTGTAGGATGACCACACAAGTACAGCAACTTGCTAGACATCACCTCGGTGCCATCCGGATCTCGGCGCCCCACTGCAGATGAAGTGCCTCTCAACTATGAAACCACCACGGTGACATCCGGATCTTGGCGCGTTGTGCTGCCTTCGGCCTATTCGCACATCGGTCCGCTACTGACGCCATCTCACAGGCTAATGGGGTGACCCACGCCGAGTTTCAGCATTGTAGGATGACCACACCAACTTGCTAGACATCACCTCAGTGCCATCCGAATCTTGGCATCTCAACGCCTAGTGGTATCTTCCATACAAAAAATATTGTTACGCTGCCTTTGGCCCCATTCGCACACCAGTCCGCAACTTAGACATCACCTCGGTGCCATCCGGATCTTGGCATCTCAGCGCCTTGTGGTGTCAGTCAGAAAATATTGTTGTGCTGCCTTCGGCCTATTCGCACATCGGTCCGCTACTGACGCCATCTCACAGGCCAACGGGGCGCCCCACGCCGACTTTCAGCATTGTAGGATGGCCACACCAGTACCACAACTTGCAAGACACCACCTCGGTGCCATCCGGATCTTGGCATCTCAGCGCCTTGTGGTCTCTTCTACACCGGAAATATAGTAGAAAATATTGTTGCGCTGCCTTTAGCCCCATTCACACATCAGTCCGCTACTGACACCATCTCACAGGCCAACGGGGCGCCCCACGCCGACTTTCAACATTGTACGATGGCCACAGAAGTGCGACAACTTACTAGACACCACCTCGGTGCCATCCGGATCTTGGCGCGTTGTGCTGCCTTCGGCCTATTCGCACATCGGTCCGCTACTGACGCAAACTCACAGGCCAACGGGGCGCCCCACGCCGACTTTCAGCATTGTAGGATGGCCACACCAGTGCGGCAACTTCCTACACACCACCTCGGTGCCATCCGGATCTTCGCGCGTAGTGAAGCTGCAGCAGCTGCAAATAAGCTTCAGACAGTGTTACAACCGCTGCTCAGAACTCTCAACTATGACACCACCTCGATGCCATCCGGATCTTGGCGCGTTGTGTTGCCTTCGGCCTATTCGCACATCGGTCCGCTACTGACACCGCCTCACGTGCCAACGTATTTTCTCCACATTTTATACCCTATGCCGCATAACAGGTCATGTGACTTCTTTATAAAACTTTTCATTGGTTCATTTTACTTTTGGTTTCCTAATGATGGAAGGCTTGATCATATGACCTAAAAACAACACTTTTCATTGGATGAAAACTTTTTTTTCCCCCCAAACGATGAAAGCCCCACCTTGTTTCTGGATGTTTCAGACTGAAGCTGGCGTCACCATGAGAGCACCACCATCTCGTAGCTCCGTCGTGGTCATTCCGCGAGCAATCATGGCAGCCGCTCCCCACCAGAAGCCTGCAGGAGTCGGGGCCCCCAAAACTTTTGATGAATTCTCAAGGCGGAGGGGACGCTTTCGAGAATGGGGTCCAAGACCTAGCAGACAAGCGTCCGATTTCCAAGGTGTCCCAGGGCCATTTCAGTGGACCAGGCCCAAAAAGGAAACAGCCTGCCGCCATTTTGAGAGTCCTGTGGCAGCCGCCTATCGCTGCACCGCAAGAGTGGGCGCAACTCAGCTGAATGGCGGATTTTGACACAGTGGACCAAAAGCGGACGGAATGGCAACTGAAACGGTAAAGGGGCGCCCCACTACAACAGATGACACTCCACCTGGAGAGGCCCGTTCACGCCGCCTCCCCCGGGGCGCCCCACGCCGTTATTCGGAGCAGCATTGTAGGATACCAAAACCAGTGCGGCAACTTACTGGACATCACCTTGGTGCCATCGTTCTGCTGCCTTGGAACTATTCGCACAACAGTTTGCTACTGATGACCCACCCCCCGCGACGCCCCACGCCGTTATTTGCTGGGTGGCAACTTACTAGACATCACTTTTGTGTCATCTAGATTTCGGCGCGTTCTGCTGCCTTGGAACTATTCGCACAACAGTTTGCTACTGATCACCCACCCCCCGCGACGCCCCACGCCGGAAATCTGGACGTTGTGCTGCGTTGGGACTATTCGCACAGCCGACCGCTACTTCGTTGTTTTTCTCTAAAAATGTTTATATGTTATTACTATTTTTGTTTTCTTGTATATATTTATAAATTATTAAAGTTTTATAATCTTACTACTTTGTCGGAGTGCTATATATTTTTAATGTGACACATAATTGTAAAAACTTTGATGTACAAAGAGTCATCCCTGGAATCTTCCGCTTCACGCTCGGTCCCCTCCCCAATCACAATACAGGATGGTTTTCAGATAATAGCAACGCTTCTGCTGTGACGGATCTCATCGAGTGTGGGCCTTGATCTACTATAACTCCTTTGAAGACGGGTGATTCTTTACAGCTGTGGCCATAAACTACATCTGCAGGGCTAGCTGATAGCCTAGGACCGGCCTGGACAATCGGACACAGAGGAAAAGGAGTGTCAGAGGGTGCGGTAGTGAATAGGGCGAAAGGGAGGTGTCGGGCGGGCACAGGGTGTGATTCTCAGGGAAGAACAGCGCAGATGGGGGGAGGTTTATTACCCATGCATAAAACAGAGAGCGGGGGTGACCACTGCCTGGGGGAGATGCTTGCGAGGGTGGGGAGCCATGGTAAGGATCGACAGCGTTCACAGAGTGGATCTGGTCAAGGCATCTAAAATGGCTGCCGTGCACGACAAAAGTGTGGCATTTGAAAAAAGACAAGATGGCGCACACAATGTTTTTCAACAATTCCTGATTTCCTTCGAATCGAACGTTAACAGACGTTGGGGCATATTACCAAAGTTAAGCGATATTTATCCCTAACGATGCATTGCAAAGATTTTTTTACCGTCAGAAATTATCGCAGATAAACCTTGCTATTATCAAGGTTTATCGCAAATACGATAAAAAACGAGCGCAATGCATTAATGTCGCTGAAAACTCCGCGATATTCATGCATTACCGAGCTAATGCTCTTAGCCATGTTATCCACCTCCCATTGGATAACATGGCTAAGAACTGCTCAGGGCAGCTGTTACTTTTTGGAGATATTCGCGCTTATCTCGAATATTTCCAAAAGTTGATAATAGGAGATAGCGATGTTAGCGACTGTTTCCAGTCGCTAACATCTTGGCATGCCCACTTTGCATGTCATTAGTGATAAATATCACTCACATGCAAAGTGGGACCCAAGATGGTCGCTATCTCCTACTAGCCGTCGCTAACTGGTGTTAGCAACAGCTAGGTAATACACATATAATTTTATCTCCGCGAAGCGGAGCGCTGTTACAGATATATATCTTGTTTTTGAACGTTAATTTCTCAAAATGCACTGAAGCACATATATTGAGACATAGCAAAGGCACATCGGGCTACCAGTCCCTAATATTTTACCAAGTTTCGTGCAAATCCATTCAGCCGTTCGATTATTATTATTATTATTTTTTTTTGCCCCGCGGGGCCCTTTTAAAACCTCCACATCAAACCTAGGGGGTCAGCGAGGATCTACTATGCCCCCTTATGGTCATCAGCCGTTCGATTATTATTATTAATTTTTTTTTTGCCCCGCGGGGCCCTTTTAAAACCTCCACATCAAACCTAGGGGGTCAGCGAGGATCTACTATGCCCCCTTATGGTCATTTGCCCCTTCGCTTTGGCCTCCTCTTGTCTCTCGATCCTACCGAGAGACAAGATGGCGGCCGCTACGTACTGTTTGGAATGTTTACAGACACCGGAGAGCCAATCAGCTTCGCTTCGCAAAGCTCCGTAACGCGAAAAGTACGCGAAGCGGTGCGCTGTTACAGATATATATCTTTTTTTGAACGTTAATTTCTCAAAATCCACTGAAGCACATATATTGAGACCTAGCAAAGGCACATCGGGCTACCAGTCCCTACAATTTTGCCAAGTTTCGTGCAAATCCATTCAGCCGTTCGATTATTATTATTATTATTTTTTTTTGCCCCGCGGGGCCCTTTTAAAACCTCCACATCAAACCTAGGGGGTCAGCGAGGATCTACTATGCCCCCTTATAGTTATTTCCCCCTTTGTTTTGACCTCCTCTTGTCTCTCGATCCTACCGAGAGACAAGATGGCGGCCGCTACGGACTGTTTGGAATGTTGACAGACGCCGGAGAACCAATCAGCTTCGCTTCACAAAGCTCCGTTGCGCGAAAAGTACGCGTCCTGGGCCGCTGCCCAGTCCGCTGTTACAGATATATATCTTTTTTTAAACGTTAATTTCTCAAAATCCACTGGAGCACATATATTGAGACCTACAAAAGGCACATCGGGCTACCAGTCCCTACAATTTTGCCAAGTTTCGTGCAAATCCATTCAGCCGTTCGGGCTAAAAGTGAGGCCAACCGCCCTATGGAAAACTCAATGTTAAAAACACGTTTTGGGACCCCCCTTTTTTCTCGACCCCCCCTGGACGAAACCCCCCCAATTTTCAGGGGCTGCTCAGAAACAAAATGTGCCATTTTCCTGAAAATTTCAGCCAATTCCGTCCACAAACGCCAAAGTTATTAGACATAGAATTTTCAAAAAACCCATAGAGAAAAAATCCTAACTATATATACCTACTGGCGACCGCCAGTAGGTAATAAGGGGGTAATATATATATATATATATATTACCTACTGGCGGTCGCCAGTAGGTAGTTATAGTTAGGATTGTTTTCCATAGGGAAATCGCAACATTCTATTGGGAATAACTTTGGCACCGGTTGAGGAATCTGCCTGAATTTTTCAGCAACTTTGCCTCGCGTCTCTCCGCTCCTTCCCTAAAAGTTTGGGGGGATTCGTCAAGCGGGGGCGGGGATAAAAGGGGGGTCCCAAATCGTCTTTTCCCCATGTTAATTTCCATAGGGCGGTCGGTCGCACTTTTAGCTCGAACGGCTGAATGGATTTTCACCAAACTTGGCAAAATTGTAGGGACTCGTAGCCCGATGTGCCTTTGCTGTGTCTCAAGATATGTGCTCCAGAGAATTTTGAGTAATTTAGGTTCAAAAACATTTATATATCTATAGCCGCACCCTGCCGCTCCGGGCGCGCCACGCGACTTGCGCACGGAAAGCTGATTGGCTCTCGGGTGTCTGTAAACCTTCGAAACAGTCCGCAGCGGCCACCATCTTGTGTCTCGGTAGGATCGAGACACAAGAGGTGGCTAAAAACAAAGGGGGAAATAACCAAAAGGGGGCAGGGTAGACCCCCCTGACCCACTAGGTTTGATGTGGGGGCCATAAAAGTGTCCCTCGGGTAAAAAAAATTAAATTAATTATTTTTAAATTTTTGCGGGGGGAGCGCCCGGTACGCGCACCTGGAAGCGTACCGGGGAGCGTACTTTGGTCAAAAATAGTGAAAAAAGTAAGAAAAAGATAATCATTTGGAGTGATCAGAGGTAGGGTAGCTCTGAAAAGAGCTTTTGGGTCCTGTGGCTGATTTAGGTACCTACAAGTAGGTTCCAATGCACAGTCTTATATTCAGGAGGAATATTCTATTCCCCTCATCTGAGAAGTGCACACCATCTCCTCTGTAGATATCCTGCATGTTGTAACGCAAGTTGTTGTTGTATATTGAACCCATTCCATAGTCTCTCATGTAAGCAGAAACAGATTTATTCACATGTTTCCGTGCTTTCTCAAATTGTGGACAAAATTGGTTGGACCAGTTCCCTTTCTGTCTTTGGCATATATTGGAGTATACCATGGCAGTTTGTGGAAAAAGTGTCATCAATTGTGCAAAGGTGTCTTTTAAAAGCATCTCCAGACCTACCCCAGTCAAAGTGCCTAGGTCATTTCCACCACAGTGCAAAATTATGAGGTTAGGGTGTGGCAGATGGTAAAAGGTTTTCACCAATGGTATCAATCCTTTTTGGACAATTCATTTTATGTGCACATTTGGTAAATCAAGGTTGTGAAAATTTCTGTTAGCTGCATACCTTTGAGCCCAGTGAATGTAGCTATGTCCAATAATCCAGACAGAGTACATGGTGAGAGGAGGTTCTGGTGCAGTCAGATGACGTGAAGGATTAAAATGGCAGTTCGAACAATAGGAGTTTGCACAAAAAAACTGTGGAGTTTCAGTGCTCTTGAATCACAAGCAATGATTGGTAGATTGAGATAGTTGAAAACTGAAAGTTAGGGTGCATGGTTGTGTTCTGTGTAAGAAGTAATTTGAATGGTTAAAAAAAAGTCATTTTAAGAAACATTGCAACAGATAAGCTGGTGTATTCGCAGGTCAAACATCCTTGCAGAGGTGATTTGCAACATTGTAGAATAAACTTTTAACCCTGGCAGCTCAGTGAGGAGGGAGTTGCTATGGTAACAGGTAGAAAGGGCTGAGGGGGGGAAGGGTGTTGGTTTGAAAATACAGAGGGAAGAGTTTTGATTGGTTACCATGAGCAATATGTGGGTAGAATTAGAGGTTTTCTGTGCCATTAATGGTTGCAGTGCCTGGAGAACATACCTTTTGCTCTGCTAAAGAAATATTGGTGTGTGAATCTGACACTGTTCTGAATCTCCTAAAGCATTTGTAAAGTGAGTTATGATTCATTTAGATAGAGAGTTCAGATTAAGAAGCACATAGGACCTGTGTTGTGTTCCTAAATGGTAATTGAAATACGATTTTAGTGCAAATCAATGGGTTTTAGTAGTGAAAATGAATGCTTGTATATAGGATCTGTGCAGTGTTTCTAAAATGTTATTTGAAAAACGATTTTAGTGCAAATCAATGGGTTTTAGTAGTGAAAATGAATGCTTGTATATAGGATCTGTGCAGTGTTTCTAAAATGTTAATTGAAAAACGATTTTAGTGCAAAACAATGGGTTTTAGTAGTGAAAATTAATGCTTGTAAATAGGATCTGTGCTCTGTTCATAAAATATTAAATAAAAAACGATTTTAGGGTAAAGTAATGGCTTTCAGTAGTGAAAATGAATGCTTGTACATAGGACCTGTGTTCTGTACATGCGTCACTTTTTAAATATGGCGCAAAAAGGTACATGTTTTATGCCGCCGATGCGTCACAAAAAGTGACGCATTAGCAGTGCAAAACTGACGCAGGGCCTCATAAATGAGGGTCATCTTTTTTTGCACACTACTCCAGTTTAGTCCTGTCCATTGCACTCTTGGACACAAGCTTCACCTTTTGTGCTCCCCTGGACAGGCTTCATCTCATCTGTACTCCTGCTTAGGTGTCAGAATCCTATCACATGGGGAAAGCCCTATGTGAAAGCGTTTGCCTCAGTCTTATCCCTGCTGTCATGCAGGTGCAAGATTTTGACGTAACAGTGTCCTAAAAGTGACGCAGTTAAATCTCATAGATTTCACTGTGTCATTATTACGAGGCTTTTTGTGGAGAAATGACCCCTCTGTGTACATTACACTTGAAAGAGGTATAATGTGGCGCAGAGGTTTAAAAAATGACGCATCTACCTACAGGGAGCGTACCGGGGAGCGTAGCATAGGGAAAATCCCGTTCATTCACTGCGTCACCTCTACGACCCTTTCTTGCGTCAATATACCCACTTTGCATACATTACACCTGACGTAGGTATAATGTGGCGCAGGGGTTTACAAAGTGACGCATCTACCTAGATGCGTCACTTTGTAAATATGACTGAATAAGGTGCATTTTTAACAGCACTGGTGCGTCACAAAAAGTGACGCACCGGTGGCGTAAAAGTGACGCATGGCCTCATAAATGAGGCCTTCAGTGTTCTACTCATGCGTCATATTAAATATATGACGTATTATGTCGCAAGTACTTTTAGATACGTCAGTATTTCAGACGTATCTGTAAGCGCAAAAGTAATGCATTGCTGGAGTCTGTCACAAAAATGATGCAACTCCAGGAATGCATCCTTTCACATGGGGCCAGACCCCATGTGAAAGGGCCTGCACCAGTCTTATGCCTGCTGTGAAACAGGCGCAAGATTTGGACGCAACAGCGTCATAAAAGTGACGTAGTGATATCTCATAGATTTTACTGCGTCACCTCTACGACCCTTTCTTGCGTCAATACGTCCCTTTTGCATACATTACACCTGACGTAGGTATAATGTGGCGCAGGGGTTTACAAAGTGATGCATCTACCTAGAAGTGTCACTTTGTAAATATGACTGAATAAGGTGCATTTTTAACAGCACTGGTGCGTCACAAAAAGTGACTCACCGGTGGCGTAAAAGTGACGCATGGCCTCATAAATGAGGCCTTCAGTTTTCTACTCATGCGTCATATTAAATATATGACGTATTATGTCGCAAGTACTTTTAGATATGTCAGTATTTCAGACGTATCTGTAAGCGCAAAAGTGATGCATTGCTGGAGTGTGTCACAAAAATGATGCAACTCCAGGAATGCATCCTTTCACATGGGGCCAGGCCCCATGTGAAAGGGCCTGCACCAGTCTTATGCCTGCTGTGAAACAGGCGCAAGATTTGGACGCAACAGCGTCATGAAAGTGACGTAGTGATATCTCATAGATTTTACTGCGTCACCTCTACGACCCTTTCTTGCATCAATATGTCCCTTTTGCAGCAACTCCAGCAATGCATCTTTTTTTATCCTTCCACACCCCCGTTCCTTTTCTACATTTTGTTTGAATAACCACATTCCCCATGTTCACTCTCCTTCTCCTTACTTTCGTTCCCAACACTCACCTTCTTTCAGTCCCCCTACTTCACTTCCTTTCTCCTCTCATACTTTTCTGTTCTTTCTTACTCATTTTCCTTTCCTTTATCAATGCACTCCACTTCACTTACTCTTTTTCATTTTTTTAAGAATATAGCTCTTTGATGAGAATTGGAGGTAGTTCTGAAAAGAACTTTTTTCTTCTTCTTTTTTCTTTTTTTAGAACTACAACAAAAACAGGGAATGGAAACTGCTCAACAGGAGCAAAAAAAAACAAAAAAAGAATTAGGGCTGGTAACGGCAGTGATGGTTCTCCAATGCTCGAACCATGAGCAGAACACTTTGCTCGCCACAGGAAAGTAGCTGATCACAGTATCTGCATTTAAGGGCGCCTTTGTTAAATGCAGGCTGAATGTTCAGAACCTGCTCTTGTGATCTGCCCCTCACCGATGGTGTTCGTCCTCCGGTTGATGTAGAGGCCCCATCACTGGGAACCTTTTGTGCCAGAGCCCTGACACTTTCCCGGGCAAAATTCTGGGGGTGCCTTCTCTCCACATGGCGAATCATTGTGGAGTTTCCAAAAGAATATTTTTTATTGGGGTTACCCCGTGACAGGACTGTGTGACAGATCCTGCACTCCACTTTTGGAGCATTTACCTTCTTCTGGTCATGAGGTATGGAAAATTTTTTCCAGATGAAATGTTCTTTGTATTTTGCCTGAGGAGGCTCTTCATCGATGAATTCATTGGAGTCATCTTCACTGCTGGATGGTCTGGCAGCCATGATAATCCAATATATCCAACAAAGAACCGACAGCAAAACAGGCAGGTCTTTCAGTCACAAAAGTGAAAGAAGAAGTGAAGGAAATGGGTGGGGATTTCATTCTTTATAAAAAAAATGTTAGCAACCAATGAAAAGTGTTATTTTCAGGTCACATGACCCGACGCGCTTACGCTACGCGCCCCGGGGCGCGCCCGTAGTCGCGCTCCGGGGCACGCCCGCGGGCGCTTAGCGTAAACGCGTCAAAACGTTGCGCGATCGTATGCGCACGCGTGCTTCCGGGTGCGCTTACGCTGTGGGTCATATGACGCTTCACGCGTCTACGCGATACGTCACGTTGTTGTTTTC
The DNA here is from genome assembly GCF_964261635.1 of Lissotriton helveticus. Classification (NCBI taxonomy): domain Eukaryota; kingdom Metazoa; phylum Chordata; class Amphibia; order Caudata; family Salamandridae; genus Lissotriton; species Lissotriton helveticus. The sequence goes on along the minus strand of NC_136068.1, from coordinate 1,961,174,858 downwards.
GTTCGCGAGAATAGCGCTAACGGGACGCTCCCCGGAACGCGCCCCAGGGTGCACCCCAAGTTAAAAATAAAAAAAAATAAAAAAATGTTGACATAATTATACAATATAAAATTCGTTTTAAAATGTATTATTTTTTATACCTATAAAGATTTGCTATTAAAAAAACATTGAAATTCACTGAAAAAACCATAGGTTTCACACCAGTTATAGTTCGGAATTAAAATTTAAAAAACCTATTAAATTCACTGAAAAAACGATAGGTTTTACAGCAGTTATAGTTAGCTGGATGTTTTACTCGCATAAAACCATTGAAATTCCCACGTTATAGTTAGTTGGACTCACTATAACTTGCGCGTGCAATGCACTGCTGATGACGTCACATATTACATCACTCATGACATGGTCAGTGACATCACTCATGACATCACTGATGACATCTCAAATGACATCACTGATAACATCATCCAGTGAATGTGTATCTTTCTGAAAAATAAATATTTTTTATATATGTATATCTAAAGGTTGATGGAAGACTAAATGGGTAAATAAATGTCTAAATGGATGGTTTTTTTGTGTAAAATTGATTGGTTAACTGACTTATTAAATGTATCTTAGTGAATACATATATTAGCGAGTAATGTTTAAATATTTAAATATCTGTATCTGTGTCTCACTTTGTGTATAAGTGGCTGCATGGGTTGGTGAGTAGCTATATGAGTGTGTATATGGGTTATTAGTTGTTTTTTTGAGTATCAGTATCAGTGTCTGTATGGTTCGGTGGGGGATATTACTTAGAGCACAGATGCATGAATGAGTGACTCACTATTTGTATGTATTTTGAAGACAGCATGTGTGCAAGACTGTATGGGTGGATGATTGTGTCTATGGGTGGGTTAGTGAGTATGTGTTTTTATAATTGATTGTTTAAGAGAGTAAATATGTTTCCGTTTCTGTAGAAGTATGTGTAGTGGTGTGTATATAGCAGTATAATCAAGTACATGTTTTTTTGATAGTTTATTTGCATGTGTGAATTTGTGTGTGAGTAACTATATGAATGAGTATTAGTGTGTAACAGGATGTATAGGTGTATGAGTACTTATGATGAGTAAGTACATGCATGAGTGACTATATAGAACTGTTGGTGAATGAGTGGATGTGTATGTAGAAGTTGGAATTACCTAATAAGTTGTAATTGGTATTGGTTTCTCCTTTTTTAAGAAAATGTTAGTTTCTATTTTTGAATGTGTGTGTCAAAGGTTATTTTATGCTGATAGGAGGTCTGCCACTTTGTCACAAGGATGTTGTCATCAGTGATGTCATTTGAGATGTCATCAGTGATGTCATGAGTAATGTCACTGACCATGTCATGAGTGATGTAATATGTGACGTCATCAGCAGTGCATTGCACGCGCAAGTTATAGTGAGTCCAACTAACTATAACGTGGGAATTCCAATGGTTTTATGCGAGTAAAATTTCCAGGTAACTATAACTGGTGTGAAACCTATGTTTTTTTCAGTGAATTTAATAGGTTTTTTAAATGCTAATTCCTAACAATAACTGTTGTGAAACCTACGTTTTTTTTCAGTGAATTTCATAGGTTTTTTACTAGCAAATCTCTATAGGTATAAAAAGTTAAAAAATGTATAACGATATTTATAAGTTATAATTATGTAATTTTTTTTATTTTTTATTTTTTTGCTTTGGGGCGCTCCCGGGGCGCGTACCGGTGAACGCACGGGTAAGCGCAATGTTACGGCACGCCCCGGGGCGCGTACCGGGAAGCGTCCCGTTAGCGCTATTCCCGTGAACGGAAACAACATCGTGGCGTTTAGCGTAACCGGGTGATGCGTCATATGACGCACTGCGTAAGCGCACCCGGAAGCACGCGAGCGCATACGATGGCGTAACGTCCTGTCGCGCTTACGCTACGCACCCCCGGGCGCGCCCCGGAGCGCGTAGCGTAAGCGCGTCGGGTCATGTGATCTGAAAATAACACTTTTCATTGGTGCAGAACAGTTTTGGTTTCCAAATGATGAAAGCCCGGGTCATGTGACCTGAAAATAACACTTTTCATTGGTTCAGGACAGTTTTGTTTTTCCAAATGATGAAAGACACCACCTTTTTAGGTCTCGCGACCTATCTCAATGCGCATGCGCATTGAGCGGGAGCGAGATATATAGGGGCTTATCGAGAGTTTACCTAACTGGCGATTCCACTGGCAATTTGATGCTGTGCCCATGCGCGTGCACATCTTCAAATCGCCAGTCAATCACCAGCAGCACTCCTCCCACACCTTTGAAGTGAAGCTTAGCTTCACTTCCAAGGCCCCTGCTGCTTCACACCCTCATGCCGCTCTCCCCGCTCCGCCCCTCCCCTGCCCGCCGTGTCGCATTTCTCCTCCCCCCTCCCCACAGCAATGCCCTCCGCCGGCCGTACTTTCACTTTGACGGCCGCAGGCCGTCTCTCGTGTTTCTCCTTGTTTCCCTTAGATGCTAACATTGCTGTACGTAAAGTAACTTCGTGGCATGTGTAAGTGTCTCTTTCTTTCCGTGTTTCATTTACACACGAACATCGATTACTTCTGTTCTTATATAGTGGAGAGTCACAATATCTGAATCACCAGATATTTAGGTCCGACATTAAAAAATCGTCTGCCCTTACTTCATCAGCCATGCTTTCATAGCTGTTTCCATTTCCCACCTTTTGGATATTTCTTTCCTCTGTAGCTTTTCCAACTGTCTCATTGAATCTTTAGCCTCAGCGAGCTGATCACTCCTTCTCCGTGAGGCTTGGTTGCCTGTGTCATCAGGCACCTTCTTTGTGCTGAATACATTTTCAACAGAAGCCTCCCTTTCTCTCAGCTGATCCATGATTCTTGATGCCACAACACCTCAAGCGTTCTCCGTGTCCCGATCTGCAGGACATTTCTGCTCTCCTCTCTCCCCACTGCCTCCACTAATGCGGCACAGTTTACCGTAATTCTGAGCGCTCTCCGACATCCAGATGATGGCTGCTCAGCTGATCTTTGTGATTTTTTTTTTGCTAGGGGGAGCTCTGTGACATGTAACACTGTACACTTCTCAAATACCAGTGACCGTGGTGCCCCTAATCGAGAGAGCATGCCGGATTCCAGTGCCAGCAATTTGAACAACTATACTACAATGCCTGTCCCATTCATCTGAAATAGGCTCCTGCATTGCATTATTTTTATTATTACTGAGGTTTTTTAAAGCGTGTTCCAGCTCTCCTTCAGCGCCTCCTTTCCGCCTCCTTCCCTGCTGCTATTTTACACCAGGTTTTCACTCTGCCTTCAATTACAGCTTCGTTTCCTTCTCTTCAGACAGCTTCTCACAGCTTTGATGTTCTCAGTGGGCTGTGTCTCGACAATTGGCTAACTCCAGCTTGTTTCTCTTTCTTCTTCCTTCTCTGCCATTTGGCGCTTAACATCCAACCGCCCTACCCTTTTAGCCTATGGCGCCTGCACCCGCCCCTGCCTCCAATGTGCCGAGTGACTGCTAGAGAATTTCTAAGCTCTGGAATCTCGGCAAAAGCTGGAAACACGCAACAAGCATTAAAGAAATATTTTTTTAATCTATCTTTTAGTTTGTTTTCGATGCCTGGAGACATGCAAGTTAGAAGCTGACAAGTTGACTAATTTTGTTTATTTTCCTGCCATGTATAATCCACATGCCTAGCATGACACACAGCTAGCTGTATGATGGGGAACATTATCATGTATCGGAAATGTATGTTGCTATTCAATGGTTATTCATTAACATTAAATCGGCCAACACATTGGTTAAGACTTTGGTTATGAGTGACTTTTATTGACGAGTGGAGAACAGGAGCTAGTCTCAAGGCTTTATTGTTAACTACTGCAATACCTTGTTTGTTCTTGTTTGTATGTTCTTTTTCATCCGTACTTCACCCCTATGCCACTGTTTCCCCTCCATCCTTTATTTTTTAGGGGACTTGTTTGCATGTTTTGACGTGGCTGGATTTTCGTCACAATAAAATACACTGCACATATTCTTCACAAAAGTTGTTTACAATAGTTTAAGCTATTTCCATTATAAATTACAAGAACTTTTATTTAACTATTAATTATTTAAAAAAATTAAAAGCCATTTGTATTTGTTATATGAATACATGTAAGTCACGTACCTACAAAACATGTGGCATTACAAATGCTATAGGTGTCACATTTGAAAAAGTTAAAAGTATTGGCATTGTAAAGGACAAAGCAATTAATTTTGCTATTTTCAAGACCAACACATAAAAAAAGTTGTCATTTACAAAACCAAAGCTCCAACTCTTCTAATGCGAGACCTATTGCATTTACAATGCTTGTTAGGTCGAGCGACCTATCTCAATGTGCATGCGCATTGAGCGGGAGCGAGATATATAGGGGCTTATCGAGAGTTTACCTAACTGGCGATTCCACTGGCGATTTGATGCTGTGCCCGTGCGCTTTTAGGTCAATGCGCAAGCGCATTGACCTAAAATGCGCGTGCACATCATCAAATCGCCAGTCAATCACCAGCAGCACTCCTCCCACACCTTTGAAGTGAAGCTTAGCTTCACTTCAAAGGCCCCTGCTGCTTCACACCCTCATGCCGCTCTCCCCGCTCCGCCCCCTCCCCTGCCTGCCGTGTCGCATTTCTCCTCCCCCTCCCCACAGCAATGCCCTCCACCGGCCATACTTTCACTTTGATGGCCGCAGGCCGTCTCTCGCGTTTCTCCTTGTTTCCCCTGGGTTCTTAATGCCAGATTCTATGGCCCATTACTTACAACCTGACCCCTCCTTTCCCCCCTCCGTGCTTCGTACCACTTTCTCTCTTGCTCTGCTGGTGTCTGAAGTCTGGTATCTACATAGTGTCTGATGGACGTGGCACGGGGAGAGGAAATAAATAATTACTGTGCAGTACAGCCCCTTAATCCGTACTCCACGCAAGACTGTCACTGACTGGCTTGCCTCTGCCTGTGCCAGTCCCTGCCTTTGCCTTTAAACTTTGTTTAGTGTTGCAGGTCTAGCAGTGCAGAGGGCGTCCCCCTGTCTCGGTCTCTCTATGAAATCCAGCTGTCTTGTGTGTATGTGTGTCTTTGCATCATGATGGTGTCAGTGCGGTGCGTGTGTCTGTCTGTCTGTCTGTTGTCCCTCCCTGTCTTGTGTCTGTCTCTCTGCAGTCGGCCTGTTTCCTTACTTACACCCCAGCCGCCCAGACAAGGCCGAGCAAACCCCCACCTCCCAGCTCCCTGGTTTTTATACAGGATCAGCGCACACTTTAAAGGCTTTCTGGTGCTGCGGAGAATTCAGTCCCAACACCAACCACAAAATGCCCGGAGCAGGTATCAGCGGGCTATACGGAAGTGCTGGCATTTTATCTTTGTCCCGACTTTCATAAACTTTGCCTTTCATCGACATCGGAGGACAAACCAGAAGGGTTATAAGAGAGGTGTTTGAAACATGACAGAAAAGAAAGCGTTCTGATTGCTGCAGGATGGCTCAGCGGGGTGAACGTTCTGTTCTATAACCTAAGTAACGTTTGTAGGTCAGGAGTTCGATTCTAGGCACTGACAAATCAGCTCATCTATCTTCTGGTGGGTAAACTGACTTTTATTAATAATAAAATATGCTATTACAGCGCATAGAAGCTTAAAGAGTGTGGCATACAAAAAGTAATTGGTACATTGAGCGTGCATTATTCGTTCACATGTCCAAATTCTACCATGGCCTTTGTGTGTGCCATGGTACATTTTCTTTAATTGCTTTGAGATGAATACTGTCAAGTTTATTAATGCACACACAATTTTATCCTAAAAAATATGGTATTTACATTTGTTTGGTTGTATCCTTTTTTGCAGTCCTGAAGCACATCTTGGCAAAGGTGCTGCACAATTACACATAAATCAAGTATGACCTATTTAGTCCGTAAACCCAGAGCTGCCTGTGAAACTCCTGCGTGTGATTTGTGGCATTCACCCACCACCACCACATCCACCACCACCACCACATCCATCACCGCAACCACCACCACTACATCCACCACCACATCCACCACCACTTTCATTACATCCACCACCACCACATCCACCACATCCACCACCTCCACCACATCCACCACCTCCACCACATCCACCTCCACCACATCCACCACCACCACATCCACCACCTCCACCACATCCACCACCATATCCACCACCTCCACAACCACCACATCCACCACCACCACATCCACCCCCACATCCATCACCATCACCACCACATCCACCATCACCACCACCACCACATCCACCACCACATCCACCACCACCATATCCCCCAGATCCACCACCACCACATCTATATGTGTGTGTGTGTGTGGCTGTGTGTGTGTGTGTAGGTGCAAATGCAATGTTCTTGGATTTTCGTCACAATAAAATACACTGAACATAATCTTCACAAAAGTTATTTACAAACGTTTAAGCTATTGCCATTATAAATTACAATAACTTTTATTTAAGTATTAATTATTTACAAAATTAAAAGCCATTGTTATTTGTAATATCAATACATCTAAGTCACGTAAATACAACACACATTGCATTACAAATGCTATAGGTGTCCCATTTGCGAAAGTTAAAACTATTGACATTGTAACTGACAAAGCTATTAATTTAGCTATTTTCAAAACCAACACATAAATTAAAAAAAGTGTCATTTACAATACCAATCGCTCAAACTTTCCTAATGCGAGACCTATTGCATTTCCAATGCTTGTTTCCTTATTCTGACTTTGTCCTTTGACTGAGGAAGACCTGTTTCAACAATAAAGAGAATTATTTTGTACTTTCAAATGGATACTGTAGCAGCAACAGCTGGAGCATCTGCACCACCACCACCACCACCAAGAGGACCACCACAACAGTACATTGGTGGTCAAGAAGAGGAGGAGGAGGAAGAGGAAGAGGAGGAGGGGAGAAGATGGCTGTCTGAAGACAATACCCCATACAAGCCAAGGGCACACATTGTATGGGAGTTTTTTCAATCCCAGAGGGCAAGAAAAAAGTCAATGCGGCCAAGGTAACTTGCCTAATCTGTGGCATGGAACTCTCAAGGGGCAACCCAAACAAAAAATATTCTTTTGCTAATAATACCATGATTAGACATATGACCCGCAAGCATCCAAACAACTATTCTCGTGCAGAGCTCAGGGAACTGGCCAGTAACCTCCCCCAGTCTTCAAGGACCACCTCCAAAAGAAAGCAACCCACTACATCGGGACCAGAAACAACGGAGACGATGCCTTGCATTCAACAAAGATTTGAGGATTTCCGAATAACATGTATTCATTGTGGCAAGCTCCTCTCCTATGGTGAAAAGAGCGTAAAGCTCTCGTCCTTGCTGGTGACAATCACCAATGCCCCAAAAACCCTAAATTTTTCCGTTTTTTGTTTTTTGCTCCAGTTGAACCATTTTCAATTCCCTTTTTTTTGTTTCTCCCCATAAAAAATACAAAAAAATATAAAACTGTTTTGAAAAGCCAAAAAAAGTACAAAATGTTCAAAAAAACAATAAAAAAATATAAAACAACAAAAAGAAGAAAAAAAACAGTTCTTTTTAGAACTACCTTTAATTTATAAAAATAAACCTATATTTTTAAAGACTCTCTGTCAATTTGTTTTCCTTAGGGTACGCGTACCGGGGCGCGCACCCAAAAAAAGATTTAAAAAAAATGAATGAAGGAGTTAGCATGAGGGAAGAACACAAAGAGAGTAATGTTAAGAGAAAGAGAGCTACAGGGAGAAACACAGAGGGATTGTTTATTACATAGTAAAAAACAGAGAAGGTGTAATAGGGCGAAAGTGAGAAAAGTAAAATGACTAAAGGAGCGAAAGAAAGGAAGAGAGAGGAAGAAGACTAAAGTAGAGATAGTGGGAGAATGTGAGCGGGTGTTGAAAGAAAAAGAAAGGACAGTAAAAAATGGAGAATGAAGGGTAGTGGCGGAACCGGGATAAATGAAGAACGGTGAAGGAGGGTGAGAAAAGACCAGTTAGTGTAAGTAAAGAGGGGTGAAAGAGGGTGAAAAATTAAATTAGGATAAGACATGGGGAGTGACAATGAGAAAGGACAAAGAGAGTAAAGGAAACAGTGCCTGAATGGGTTTGAGTAAAACAGCAAAGAAAGGTAAGTAATGCAGTGTGTGTGACTTATGGGGAGTCAGTGGGTGTAGGTCGGGGTATGGGTATGTAAGGTGTGTCTGTGGGTGTGGGTGTGTTGGGTGTTTCAGTGTGGGTGGAGGTGAGGGTGTGTGAGATATCTGTGAGGGGTCTGTGGGTGTGGGGGGTTTGTGTGTGGGATGTATGTGTGTGTATGGAATGTGTGTGTGTGTGAAGAGTGTGTGTGTGGGGTATGTGTGTGTGTGAGGTGTGTGTGTGGTGTGTGTGTGGGGTGTATGTCAGAGGTGTGTGTATGTGTTGGGAGGGGGATGAGGTGTGTGTGTAGGAGTGAAGTAAATAATTAAGAAAAAGAGAATGAGTGAAGAAGTAAAGGAAGGGAACAGAGAGTAAGTGAAGTAAAGAATGGGAACTGAAAGAAGTTGAATATGAGAGGGGAAATAGGGAAAGGGGAGTAAACATGGAGAATAAGTGAGGGAAGCAGAGTAAAGAAACAGGAGTGAGGTTAGTTGAGAAAATATTAGTGAGGTTAAAGCAAAGGGTGATGAGAAACTACATTTATTTAGTCACACTTACCATATAATTAATGTAAACTTAATTACATGTTTTTAATACACTTTGTATCTGTGAAAGAGAGAAGAAAAAATAAGTTATAATTAGTAAAATATGTATTTTAAATTAAAAGATACAAATGAAGAGGTTAAAAATCATAACAGTGTATTTAGAAATAAAGTAAGAGTGAAGGACACAGAAAGGGAAATAAAGTAGGGTAGAAGGACAAAAAGAGAGAAAAAGAAATAGAAGGAGAGCAAATTACTAAGAGTAAGGAATATAGATTCACTGACAGAGAGGAAGAGAAGAACAGAGAAATTAACTGAAGGTAAGAAATATACTAAAACAATGTGAGTCAGCAAAACTAAGTCAGGAAACAGTATTAAGTAAAACGATTTATAACAGAGACGGAAAAGAGTCTAATTAAGGATGCATTTAGAAGATTGAGAAATAGAAGATAACTGAGAGTAAGTGAAGAACAGTCATAGAGTGAAGGGATGAAGGGAGAGAGGATAATATACAACGATTGAGGGAAATGGACTGAGGAAGTTACTAGACAGACACACTAAGAGAAAAACTGAGTGAGGTGGAGTACAATGAGTGAGAAAAGGAAATGAGTAAGGGAGCAAAAAAAGGAAAGAGAGGAGAAGACGACTAAAACAGTGGTACTGAGAGAAAATAATCTGGTGATGAAAGTAAAGAGAAGGACATTGAAAGAAAGGAAATGAGGGATAGTAATGGAACCAGAGTAAAAGAAATGGGATGAAGAACGATGAGAGAGGAGCAGTGAAGTTGTTGTAAAAGAAATGATAGAAGGTAGATAAACACAAGTGAACATAACACAAGGAGAGTGAGGCACTGAGGACATAGAGGTAGTGAACGAAAAATAGAGAGAATAGGTCAAAAGAAAGGAGCAAACAAAGATAAGCGAGGGAGAGTGGTGATTTATAGTGATAGAGTGCGACAATACTGCTGAGTGAGTAAACAGGAATTACTAAAAGAGCAAAGGAGGAAAACACGGAAAAGGAAAGTAAAGCAGAGAGATTGAAAGCTGAAAAGTTATGCAAGGGAGAGAGGGGATGCAGACAGTTGAATTGAGAATGAGGGGTTGTCAAAGAAGTGGAGTAAAGGAACGGAGATTACAGAGAGTTATGTTATGTTATGTTATGTTATGTTAATTGGGTTCTTCTATAGCGCAACGGCTACTCACAAAGGAGTGTCCCGGCGCTTTGGCGAAGAGGACCTTTATTGGAAAGAAAACATAACTGGGAATAAAAGACTTCACAATTCCTAGCTAAACAGCCAGGTTTTTAATGCTTTTCTAAAAGACATCAGACTAGGGGCCTGTCTCAGATCAAAAGGCAATTCATTCCAGGCACATGGGGCCAGGTAGTGAAACGAGCGCCCCCCTTGACGAGTGCGTTTGATGGATGGGACGCACAATTTGAGCAGGGAGGCAGAGCGAAGAGCTCTGCTCGGTTTGTACAGAGCGAGCCGTTTACTAATATACCTGGGGCCCAGGTCGTGAAGAGCCTTATAAGTTAGAGTCAGGCTCTTGAACAGCACCCTTTTGGCTATAGGGAGCCAGTGCAATTCCTTAAGCAGGTTAGAAGTACTCGCTCGTCTAGGAAGACCATAAATGGTGAGAGAAAGACATTATAAGTGAGTAAAAAGAGCTGAAAGAGGATGGAAAAAGGAAAGTGAGTGTCAGACAATGGGAATACAATTTAATTTACACAATCCAAAGTATAGCATCTTCAACAGAATCCTTTTTCTTTCTCCTTACAATTACAGTTTCATCTACTTTTTGTCTCGTTGCTACTACCTCACTGCAATTATTCTTATTTCTTCTTTTTCGGCCTACCACACGTTTTTCAAACAGAGGATATTGAGGCAAATGTGGAGCATACTCTCTTCTTAACCTATTGTATTCTTTAACACAATCTAGATCAGCACAAATCTTTGTTTCATCACACTCAATCAAGTACAATCCTGATAAAGTTCTGAATCGTAATAATGCCACATATGCCATACCCTCTTTAAACACAGAACTTCCAATGTTCCCCAAAGCGCTATCTACACTTAAACCTTGAGATTTATGAATTGTCACCGCATATGCCAAACAAATAGGAAACTGTTTTCGGCGAACATATAAGTCTTTCACAAGCAAAAATCAAGCTGAACAACGACAAATTTGTTCTATTTCATCAATGCTATCAAATTAAATTTTTAAAATTTCAATTCCATCTCTATTTTTGTAATTCACAAAACCAACAACATGACCCATTGCTCCATTTACCAGACCTCTTTCAACATTTAAATTCCTTCTCAAAATGATACGACAATTTAAACACACATTCAGAGTCTTTTCAAAACCAGCAGTTTTAGATATAGTCTTCTCTAATGAATCCAATTTTGATTTCAAATTTTCAGACAAAATAATTGTTGCTCCCATATGTTCTATTTTATCTATAGCTTCCAGTTTCACTATCTCTTCATTTTCTAACTTTAACATTTTGTTGTTGAACATGGAACATTCTTTCAGAGTTGGCATCAAACATATGCCAGATTTCTTCTCGTTAATTTTCTTAAAAACATTCTCTGGAAGAATGTTTTCATTTGGGTACAAATTTGAAATTAATCGTCCATGTAAAGTTTCTTTCCCTTGCTGACTTACTTTTCCGATTCTTACATCTTGTAGAATATTTTTATAATCTTCATCCTTTGCTTGCCGCATATTTTGAAGCAGTTCTGCATATTTGAAGTGTAACCATATATTAACGTTTCCAATGCTTCCTAGGCACTTCCTGGTATCTTCATGCGTGACCATTTTGAACACAGGTAGTCCTTTCACTGGAGTCAACTGCAGTAGATCTCCAAAAACAATAATATGTTTTCCTCCAAATAAGACATCATAGTCTGTTCTAAGAATTTCTTGCATTCTCAAATGCACAAAAGCAAGTTTCATTTTCTTCGGGACTCTGGAAACTTCGGAACACGCATCTCCAGATAGCTTGTGATATTACAATTTGTTATCATGCTCCACTGGCAGCATCAGTAAACGATGTAAAGTAATCCCTTTAATATTATGTGCTGCCAGTCCGGTTGGAGCGGTAACAACACAAGATAGCGGTGATTCAGTCCTTTTCTGCAGATAAGTTGCAATTGCTTTAATCAGAAAACTTTTTCCAGTTCCCGCTTCTCCACTTACGTACAGTTGGACTGGTTTAAATGATGTACATGAGCACTCTTTTTTCTCATGAGTGAATCCATGTTCAATCTGTTCTGTGACTTCGTCATATATCTGTTTCTGCTCAAGGTTTAGTTGTTTCACCAAATCTTCTAAGTTAACTACATCATCTTGAGCTTGTTCCATAGCTCTTTCCACCTCATCCATGGCAGTGGCAGCTTCATTTTGAATAATTGGTCCTCCAAGTTGATCCTGACTCAATGAGGCAGAACTCTGACTGTCTTGAGAACTGTCTCTAGCAATCTCTGCAGCAATTGTGGCTTCTTGCTCTATTTCTTCGTTCAACATTTGCAGATAATTTGGAAAAACAGGACATTCTATGGTATCCTTGGTTGCATTAAAAGAATCTTCGTAACAGAGAAAATCTCCAAGTAGTTCCTCTTCTGTACGCCATGGCTTAAAGAGTTGCAAAAGAGCTAAATAGTAAAATTCCCTTTTCTCTGGATTTTCGCAACTCAATTTTCGATGATTAATCAAATGGCCTTTTTTCTGTCTCACTAGACATCCTTCACACCCAATGATAGCATATATTCCATTGTTGATATCTTCTCTGATGGTTCTCTTATAAATATAGTTTTGCAGAACTTCATACAAACAACTGTTCTCAAGATGACTACTTCTATTTGGATAGTATGTATCCAACATGTTTGTCTTCAAAATATCTGTACTTTCTGGTTCTTTCTCCGCCAAATACTCTATTTCTTGTACAGATTTCAAAACTCGACTTCGTGTTGCAGCAAGACCTAGACTCACCCAAATGATGGTTCTAGATTTGGCATAGAGACTTGCTGATGACAATCGATCAGAACATTCATATGCTCCAATTTCTCGATGCGACAACATCTTCAGACTGTAACTGTATAATTTCTTGCTTAGACTCTTTTCATGTGAAATGTCCTCCCACATTTCCTTCAGTTCTGTCTTTTCTTTTTTTGTGATGTAAGACGTCACATATCGAGCCACAGCAATAGAGTTGTCAGCAACGAACTGAATATCCATGTTAGCATTCCACATGGACAAAATCACTGGGTTGTAGTCGTTGATGTACTTGGACCTTTCGTTTCTTTTTAAATTGTATGTATTTTTTGGTGATTTCCTTGTCCCAGTATGTCGTAGAGAAGACATCAAATTATTTACTCTTCCTTTAGAAATCACTGGTCGTGGAAAGCTGAAACGACATTTTGTGTAGAACTTGTCCTTGTTTCTGAATTTTCGACGACAGTACTTTCCACAACGATGGGATTGAAAGCGTAAAACTTGTTGCCTTAAACTGTTTTCTTCAGTAGTTTTCGGAGCAGCACATGTTGAATACTCTGATTCAATCAACTGGGAGGGTTGAGGAAACTGTGTACCCTTTTATTTCCCCATGGTAAGAGCAGTAATTTATCAAAGGAAAAAGGGGACACTTGTAACACTTCAAGACCGTTGGTTACGGAAAAAGTGATTGGAAACCCTCAAAGAAAACAATGTTAATTTGGGGAGTGCGGTATATGTGTTTCATCCGCCCCACATTGAAGTCGTGGCAGTTATCATTGGGTATTCCAAAGAATGGTAGGTGCCGACCTCAACCAGAGGTACCTCCAGTCTCAAAGTGCAGTGTCAGAGATAGAGGATTTTTCCCACAAAAAAGTGTGTAAAACAAACTTTGCAAAAAAGGAAAAAATCTTTAAAAATAGAGGAAGAGCACCCAAAACAATTTAATGGTGGTGAGCTCCCTCAAATTAAAATCGTATTCATACTTGAAAAAGATCGAGTTACTGGATCTATTGGTATTAAAAAATTGTCGACATGTTTCAGCTCCTTTGGCCCAAGGGTCTATGAAGCTTTCGTCAGGACTAAAAAACAAGTACTAATACTCACACGATTTGTGCGGTATGTTGCAATTGGTCAGTCTTTACCAATCATGATACTAGGATCAGCGTTTTCTGAAAAAAAGTAGTAAATAAACACACAACAAATCATATTTATCAATACAGTATGGTTGTGCTGCAGGGAAAATTGTCTGCATGTTATATCTTTGTGGGACAATAATTGATTTAATAACATTTTTATTTTTATTTTCATTTTCAATTTTTGTTTACTAAGCTTTTGCGCTTGTGAGTTGGACTAATAAAATATGAGCAATTGACATTTGAGGACATTAGCAGTAGTGCATTGCAGGATTTATGCTGTTTCATGGTAAGGGGTATTATTGTTCTAATAATTGGGAAATGCAGCTGGTTTGCTTTCATAAACCGATATACCTCTGAAAATAGCGAAAAAAGGTATCATTGGTAACATTGCATGCATCTGGGAAAATGTCAGGTGTTTAATCTTTACCCCCAGGCGCTAATTTCATAATTCACTCTATGATTGTGGCATACACAGTCAACCTTTCGTGCAAAATGAATGAATAAGTGCTGCTGGCCTGCGTCCCACTCTGAAAGTTAAGTTTGACCGCTGTGCAGGCGAGATTGTCCCACAAAGATATAACATGCAGACAATTTTCCCTGCAGCACAACCATACTGTATTGATAAATATGATTTGTTGTGTGTTTATTTACTACTTTTTTTCAGAAAACGCTGATCCTAGTATCATGATTGGTAAAGACTGACCAATTGCAACATACCGCACAAATCGTGTGAGTATTAGTACTTGTTTGTTAGTCCTGACGAAAGCTTCATAGACCCTTGGGCCAAAGGAGCTGAAACATGTCGACAATTTTTTAATACCAATAGATCCAGTAACTCGATCTTTTTCAAGTATGAATACGATTTTAATTTGAGGGAGCTCACCACCATTAAATTGTTTTGGGTGCTCTTCCTCTATTTTTAAAGATTTTTTCCTTTTTTGCAAAGTTTGTTTTACACACTTTTTTGTGGGAAAAATCCTCTATCTCTGACACTGCACTTTGAGACTGGAGGTACCTCTGGTTGAGGTCGGCACCTACCATTCTTTGGAATACCCAATGATAACTGCCACGACTTCAATGTGGGGCGGATGAAACACATATACCGCACTCCCCAAATTAACATTGTTTTCTTTGAGGGTTTCCAATCACTTTTTCCGTAACCAACGGTCTTGAAGTGTTACAAGTGTCCCCTTTTTCCTTTGATAAATTACATGTTGAATACTCTTCAATGAAGCTCATCTGTTCCAAATTTGGGTGCATCTTTAATCCACAACAACATATCTATATGAGGAGCACCTCTCGCTTGATACTCCTTTCTCCAAAAGAAATCCAAATCCTCTCCAAGGGGAGGATTTATTTTGTTGGTAATAAAAGACATCATAGCTTCAAATCTATGATTGAAATATCTGCATACATTCACTGGATCCAAAGAACACAGTTCTCCAGGTGTTTTGAATTCTATATTTTGTATATTTGCATTTGCCTCTAGTAGAAATTGAAGTAAGTCGTCCCATGCATACTCGGCACAGCTAAGAGTGAGGAACCACGTAGGAGTTCCTAAGTTTCTTAGCATACATTTCAATTCCCCATGACGACGGTACCAATACTCGTTTGTACCACGCTGACATGCCATGAGATTGATTAAATGAGATTCCAAAATATTATCTTGCAGATTCACTTTCTCCATAAAGTCCCTCGCCTAAACATTTTGCAGATGTGCTCCACTTTTCAGTATATGGTTTACTGCATAAGAAAGCCCAGACAAGTCACTTTCATACAGTAAATGAAACAAATAGGGAATGCATTGACGAAACCTTGGATCTTCAGCATATAATCTTACCATTCGATATTCAGATGCAGGAATTTGAAGTGGTCGATCGTCATATCGTCCACCTCGACCTGTTGGAAATAGCTGTGGAAAACAACGAGCTTCCAAACTTTCTTCCCATACACTAATGGGACTTCCTTTTGCTGCTTTCATTTGAAACAATTCAATTGCATTCCCCATTACTTCTTTGGATTGCAAAGAATGAACAGTATAATGTTCATATATTTCTTCACTTCTAGACACATCAACTTTTTCAATTTGGCCGCCTGAACAATCACTGTCTTCATCTGCAGATGTTTCCTCTGCTGCAACACATACATCTTTGTAATACTCATTGGTTTTGACTAAATACAACGTTGCCTTTTTGACTTTCCTAACATCCACTAAATATTGCCAGATTTTCTTACTCTTTGTTGGAACCCCATTAACTAGAATAACTAAAGGTTCCTCTTCTACTTTTTCTATACCAATTGTATCAATTTTGTTTTGAAATCTAGAGGCAAATAAACCACTCTTCCCTTTAAATCTCTCTGTAAATCTGAAGGAGGCAATTTCCCTATCTTAGGCTCCATGCGAACAATTGCCAGAAAAGGATGGACACATTGAATCAAAATAGGCTCATATGTATTTAAGTCCATCAATTCACGGGGAATGTCTACCAACTCCAGATTATTATGAACAGCTCTAGCAGGCATTCTGTTTTGATTTAATTTATCATAACAATATTTACAAATACGCTGATCAGAACTCAAATCAAAACAATTCTCCACCCACAAATAAGTTGCAAAATCCTTCCACTCATAATTATTTATCTTTTCACTTTTTACGTATAAATCAACTAATCTAGTTTGATGCTTATAATGACTTCGTCGACAACACACACAAGTAAAATTCGGCCTTTCACTTGATTTCACCTTAAACCTGGTAATTTCCTGCTCAAACTTTTCTGTACTTGAAATCTGTACATTGTCTTCCACATTACCTTGAATTGCTATGTCAATTTCTACACTGTCCTCTTTTTCACCAAAATAACAAATCTCAATTTCTTCACAAATCTTCTTCACATCTAATTCAGTTCCATGCAAAAGAGCACTGTTTAATTGTTTAAGCTTAAGTGCTGGACTTTTTGCATAATACAACATTCTCACTAATTTCCTCATTTTGGTATGATGCACTGCTAACATCCTAAAATGATGAAAAACACTCTGACAGACTTTTATAGAAAGACAAGCCATTGAATGCCCTTGCAAACCTGTGTTTTCTCTCACTCTGCAAGGATCTAAGTCTTGCAACAACTTCACTTTCTGCTTTAGACTTTTCTTACTATATGTACGTAAGAAATGACAAAACAAATCAATTGATTCCTGTCGCACACTACAAATACGACTACACTTCCAAGTGTACACTGGACCCTTAGTACATCTCCCTAAAACTTCATCAGTTAACACCTCTTCTGGTTCTCTAGGCACAAGTTTCTCTTTTTCAATCGGACAACCATCTTTCACTTCATACGCTCGACCACTGGTGTCAACTGCATGCACTAAATCATTCTCCTGGAAGTAACTCTCCTCATTAAAAAATGGCTCACAACTTGAACTGTGCATCCATTCTCCTGAAAAAACTTTACAAAAACTAGTCCGATTAATTACTCTTTTCCATCTACTGTTTGATTTGAAAACATCAATTGTCTTGTTAAGTGTCCTAACTCTATTGATTATTAAAAAAAATATTTTTTTCTTAACTTCAAAAGCCTGATCAACAATCTTCTCTACACTTTTCTTTTTCTTATAAAAAGCAGCTCTCTGTTTACCTTTCCTAATGTTTTTTAACAAATTTAAAACCACCCTATTGCGAAACATTCGTTTACGAATGTCTCTAAACTGATTCTGCCTTCTATTCCTATACATATTATTCTCTCCTGCTCCAGTTGTAGAATGTTTTGAGGGTCTCTCCTTCCTTTTCAAATTTACTCTCTCATTCTCTTTTTCTACATGCTGTCCAACATTTCTTGGGGATTTAAATATGTTACGTATGAAAGACTTAGTTGTCTTACCAGGAGCTTTGTTCCTGTTTTTGAAGTATTTGTTGTGGAAGAGTGCTGTAATTCCGTTGCTGTTTTTGTTTTTTTGCGGTTATCATGTTTTCTTCTCCTTTGCCTTGAGGGCATCTTTACTTACTCTTGAAATCTTGATTTCAATCTGTGTTAAAGAAAAAAATAGCACATTATAGATCACTATTACCAAACAACAAAGCAATGACAAAAAGCAAACTGTCTATTCAGGGTTACAGATCAGGTGAGGATTCTCCAGGGGTGCAGAAGAGGTGAGGCCTGTATTGAAGAGTGTAGTGGAAGACAGCTGTGTCCACAGGTACAAAGAAGATGAGACCTGTGTCTAAGAGTGCAGTAGGGAATAGGCTTCATGAAGTCTAGTCCACTGCACTCTTACACACAGGCTTCACCACCTATGCTTCCCAGGAAAGGCCTCTCTCCCACTACAGTCTTGAACACAGACCTCACCTCCTCTGTCCCTCTGGACATGCCTCACCTCATCTGCACAATCTACTTCCTAATCTGAAGTAACACAGGTGACATTATTGTGAAAGGATGAAATATATGTATTTAATCATGCAGACACTATTTATTCCTTCTCAAAAATCTAAAACTCATTGATTTGCACCAAATTCGTTTTTTAAATAACATTTTAGACACACAGTACAGGTCCTATGTACAAGCATTCAGTGTCCATGAGTACAGTGAAGAGGACTGACCTCCTCTGACCCTTGGACAAGCCTTACCTCATCTGTGTCCTCTGGACAGGCCTCAATGTATTGAGTATAAATGATGGTAACTGGGTGCAGATGAGGTGACGCATGTCCAAGGGTGTAAATAAGCTGAGGCCTGTCTAAGGATGCAGATTAGTTGAAGTCTATTCAGGGTTGCAGATGAGGTGAGGATTGTCTAGGGGTGCAGAAGAGGTGAGGCCTGTATTGAAGAGTGTAGTGGAAGAGAGGTCTGTCTACGGGTACAAAGAAGGTGAGGCCTGTGTCTAAGAGTGCAGTGGGGGATAGGCTTCATGAAGCCTAGTCCACTGCACTCTTAGACACAGGCCTCACCAACTATGCTCCCCAGGAAAGGCCTCTCTCCCACTACAGTCTTGAACACAGACCTCACCTCCTCTGCCACTCTGGACATGCCTCACCCCAACTGCACAATCTACTTCCTAATCTGAGGTAACACAGGTGACATTATTGTGAAAGGTTGAAATATATTTATTTAATCATGCAGACACTATTTATTCCTTTTCAAAAATGTAAAAGCCATTCATTTTCCCCAAAATCGTTTTTGACATCACATTTAAGAAACACAGCACAGCACCTATGTACAAGCATTCCATGTCACTACTAAAACTTCACAATTTTACAAAATACATTTCCTCTATGCAAACAAACTCAATGTGCTTCCTACACTGAGTTAACACAGGTAACATCATTGTAAAGAGTCAAATTGACGCCTGTGTCTAAGAGTGCAGTGGGGGATAGGCTTCATGAAGCCTAGTCCACTGCCCTCTTAGACACAAGCCTCACCACCTACGCTCCCCAGGAAAGCCCTCTCTCCCACTACAGTCTTGAACAAAGGCCTCACCTCCTCTGTACCTCTGGACATGCCTCACCTCATCTGCACAATCTACTTCCTAATCTGAGGTAACACAGGTGACATCATTGTGAAAGGGGCAAATTTATTTCTTTAAGCATGCAAACACTCTTTATTCCTTCTCAAAAATGTAAAAGCCATTCATTTCCCCCAAAATCGTTTTTAACATCACATTTAAGAAACACAGCACAGGTCCTATGTACAAGCATTCCATGTCACTACTGAAACTTCACAATTTTACAAAATACAATTCCTCTATGCAAAGAAACTCAATGTGCTTCCTACACGGAGTTAACACAGGTAACATCATTGTAAAGAGTCAAATGTATTTCTTTAAGCATGCACACATTATGTATTCCTTCCAAAAAATGTAAAAGCCATTCATTTTTCCCAAAATCGTTTTTGACCTCACATTTAAGAAACACAGCACAGGTCCTATGTACAAGCATTCCATGTCACGACTGAAACTTCACAATTTTACAAAATACAATTCCTCTATGCAGTAAAAACTTTTTAACAAGCATTATCAAAAAGCATGACACAAAGCAACATTAAAACACCACAATTTGCTTCCAAATCTTCTCCATAGAGTATACAAGTCTCTATGTATATTAAATGAATCATTACTCACTTTACAAATGCTTTAGGAGATTGAGAACAGTGTCAGACACACACACCAGTATTTCTTTAGCAGAGCAAAAGGTACTGCAACCATGAATGGCACAGAGAACCTCTAATTCTACACACATATTGCATATGATAACCAATCAAAACTCTTCCCTCTCTATTTGCAAACCAACACCCTTCTTCCCCTCAGCCTTTTCTACCTGTTACCATAGCAACTCCCTCCTCACTGAGCTCTCAGGGTTAAAAGTTTATTCTACAATGTTGCAAATAAACTAAGCAAGGATGTTTGACCTCTCAATACACCAGCTTATCCGCTGCAATCTTTCTTTAAATGACTTTTTCTTAACCATTCAAATTGCTTCTTTCACAGAACAGAACCATGCACCCTAACTTCCACTTTTCAACTATCTGAATCCACCAATCATTGCTTGTGATTGAAGAGCACTGAAACTCTACAGTTTTTTTTTTGCAAACTCCTACTGTTCCAACTGCCATTTTATTCCCACACTTCATCTGACTGCACCATTACCTCCTCTTACCATGTATTCTGTCTGGATTAATGGACATAGCTACATCCACTGTGCTCAAAGGTATGCAGCTACCAGACATTTTCACAACCTTGACTTACCAAATGTAGACATAAAATGGATTGGCCAAAGAGGATTGAGATGTCATCAATTGATACCATTGGTGAAAACCTTTTTGCATCTGCCACACCCTAACCTCATAATTCTGCACTGTGGTGGAATTGACTTAGGCACTTTGACTGGGGTAGGTCTGGAAATGCTTTTAAAGGACACCTTTGAGCAATTGATGGCACTTTTTCCTCAAACTGCCTTGGTATATTCCAATATATGCCAAAGACAGAAATGGAAGTGGTCCAACCAATTTTGTCCACAATTTGAGAAAGCACGGAAACATGTGAATAAATCTGTTTCTGCTTACATGAGAGACTATGGAATGGGTTCAATATACAACAACAACTTGCGTTACAACATGCAATATATCTACAGAGGAGATGGTGTGCACTTCTCAGATGAGGGGAATAGAATATTCCTCCTGAATATAAGACTGTGCATTGGAACCTACTTGTAGGTACCTAAATCAGCCACAGAGCCCAAAAGCTCTTTTCAGAGCTACCCTACCTCTGATCACTCCAAATGATTATCTTTTTCTAACTTTTTTCACTGTTTTTCACTAAAGTACGCTCCCCGGTACGCTTCCCGGTGCGCGTACCGGGCGCTCCCCCCGCAAATTTTATTTTAAAAATTGTTTTTTTTGGGCCTATATGGGCCTCCTAAGCCCCCCTCAGAAAACCAAGGGGGTCAGGGAGTGTCTACCGTGCCCCTTTTTACCCATTCCCAACGTTGTTTGTCCTCCATCTTGTGTCTCAAATCTACCGAAACACCAGATGGAGGACTCCCGTAGCGCTGCCGGTACGCGTACCGGGGCGCGCACCGGGAAGCGCTCCCCAAAAATTTTAAAAGGTAATTTACATAAAAACCACTGGAGACACTTTCACCAAATATAGAATAGGCCCTACTACATACCAATCCCTACCATTTTCCCAAATTTGGTGGAATTCCATTGAGCCATTTGAGCTGTAGCACTGTCTAAATATCCTGAGGTAAATTACATGACAAAAACACATCTGAAGTGTTAGAATTTACAACCAATTAAAATGTTACTTTCATTTTCTACTTTTTTTTCCTGACATTTGATTGGTTATGTACATGAATATAAATGAAAAATGAGAGGGAAACACGGCCATTTTGACTACAACTACCTGAGGTACATCTTGAAAGGATTTTCACATTTTTTCTTCTTCACCTCTCTGTAAAGTAAGTTGATAAATTGTAAGGGGCACTTTAAGTTAATTTGTAAAAACGTTTTCTGATAGTTATTTACTGTCCCTCTGCTATAGTTATAGATAGAGATAGGCTCCTCTGTTATATTTATGGATTGACTTAGGCTTCTCTGCTATAATTATGAATTTACTTACGCTTCTTCACAGGCACTTTTTTATATTTCTACTTCCTGCCTGTTACCATACACTGCCCAAAGTTAACTTCACTGTTAAAAAATCAGAACTACCTGTCTGAACTTAAAACCAACAGTGCCCTAACTCTACTGATATAGTTATTTTTTATGCAATTTACAGCAAAAAAATGGAAGGGGAGCAAGAAAATATCAATGTTTCCTTCGAGATTACATATGAGGAGATTCTTAATGAAGATTTTGTTGAAGAAGATTTTATGGATCAACAATTTATTGAATGTTTACAAGATCTAGAAACATGCATTTTTGAGGAGATTCCAGATGATCTAATGATGGAAGTGTTATTGAACTATGAAAATTCTAACCAATAAATTTTTATTTAATAATTAAAAATAGTTTGAGACATTATTCAATTTTATATCTAATTCATGAAGTACTACCAAAATGATTATGTTTATATTATAGTATAAAGTGAAACTTACAGTATACTGTGCAATTTTAAAACATCATAAGGGAGCAGGGTAGACTACCCATGATCCCCTAGGTCTTCTCAGGGAGTACTTAAAGGATCTGTTTCTGCTTTCCTGACAGACTATTGTATGGATTCCATATACCACAATAACTTCTGTAACAACATGCTAGATATCTACATAAAAAAGGTGTACATTGAATTTAAGACTCTGCATTGGTACCTACATGTTGGTACTTAAATCACCCACACAACACAACAACTCTATTCAGAGCTACCCTACCTCTAAGCACTTTAAATTATTATTTTACTGTTTCACTGAGTTTTCCCCATGTGTGGGGGGTGTGTGGGGGGGATGGTGGGGTGTGTCTGTGAGGTGTGTGTGTGTGTGTGTGTGTGTCTGGGGGGTGAGGTGTATAGGTGTGTGTAGGTGTGTGGGGTATGTGGGTGTGGGTGGGCGTGTGGGTGTGTAAGGTGTGTGGGTGTGGGTGTGTGGAGTGTATGAGTGTAGGTGGAGGTGTGGGTGCGTGAGGTGTGTGTGGGAGGTGTGTGGGTGTGGGGGGTATGTGTGTAGGATGTGTGTGTATGTGTGGGATGTGTGGGTGTGTCTGTGAGGTGTGTGTGTGTGTGTGTGTGTGAGGGGGGAGGGAGGTGTGTGTGTGGGGTGTGTCTGTGAGGTCTCTGTGTGTGCGTGTGTTGGGGGGGTGAGGTGTGTGTGTGGGTGTGTTGGGTGTGAGGGTGTGGGTGTGGAAGTGTACGGTGTCGGTGTGGGGGTGTGGGGTGTTTGGGTGTGGGTGGAGGTGTGCGTGTGTGAGGTATGTGTGGGGAGTGTGTGGCTGTGTGAGTGTGGGGTTGTGTGCGTGTGGGTGTGTATGGGACATACTTGTAGGTACCTAAAACAGCCACAGAACCCAGAAGCTCTTTTCAGAGCTACCCTACCTCTAATCACTCAAAATGATTTTTTTACACTACTATTTTCACAATTTTTCACCAAAGTACGCTCCCCGGTACGCTCCCCGGGAAAATAAAAAAAATAATTTCACCCGCGGGACCCTTTTATGGCCCCCACATCAAATTTAGGGGGTCTACCCTGCCCCCTTTTGGTTATTTCCCCCTTTGTTTTTGCCACCTCTTGTGTCTGGATCCTACCGAGACACAAGATGGCGGCCGCTCCGGACTGTTTGGAATGTTTACAGACACCCGAGAGCCAATCAGCTTTCCGTGCGCAAATCGAGTGGCGCACCCGGAGCGCTCCCAGGTGCGCGTACCGGGGCGCAGCTATAGATATATATTTTTTTGATCCTAAATTACTCAAAATCCACTGGAGCACATATCTTGAGACATAGCAAAGGCACATCGGGCTACCAGTCCCTACAATTTTGCCAAGTTTGGTGGGAATCCATTCAGCCGTTCAGGCTAAAAGTGAGTCCAACCGCCCTACGGAAATTAACATGGGGAAAACACGTTTCGGGACCCCCCTTTTATCTCAGCCCCCGCTTAACGAATCCCCCCCAAACTTTCAAAGAAGGAGCGGAGCGCCGCGAGGCAAATTTGAGGAAAATTTCAGGCAGATTCCTCAACCAGCGCCAAAGTTATTCCCAATAGAATGTTGAGATTTCCCTATGGAAAACAATCCTAACTATAACTACCTACTGGCGACCGGCAGTAGGTAATATATATATACTCGCTTGGTTGAGGCGCTTTTTCTGTCAGGATCGTTTTACATTGGAGAGTATCCAGTTTACAAAGCGCCCACCGGCTGTTGAATGGAATCTACTATAGAAGGATGGTAGTGGCCTCAGTGAGGGGCCCGCCCCGACTGCAGAGATGAACATAACGCAGCTAGAGTCGGCGAAGGAGACTGCCTCCGAGCCCAATGTGCTGGAAAGCGTTTTGGTGATGACGACAACATGAAAGAACAAAATGCGGATGGTAGCGAGAATACCTTTTGAAGACGCCGCTGCCGGGAAACACGAGCCACACAGGGAATTATTCCTAACAAAGGCATTTGAAACAAGGCTGCCGGCTGACCTGAAGGAGATATCTTGCCAAGGACAACATTGGGGGATATAACTTACGAAGAGACAGCAAGAGTGCATTCTGGGTACTGTGGTTCGATCGACACAGTGAGAAAGCAGAGGCGAACAGAGTCGGGAAACAGGTATAATGAAATAATGTATTTCAAATGGAACTGTCCGGAGGTAATCACTAAGGGGCATATTACCAACAACTAGCGATAATTTTTGTCTCTAACTTGTTTAGAGACAAACATTATCGCCGCACATCGGCGATTTTTATCACAGATAAACCTTGCTATTAGCAAGGTTTATCGCAAATGCGATAAAAAACGGCCGCAATGCATGAATATCGCTGAAAAGTCAGCGATATTCATGCATTATCGAGCAAATGCTCTTAGCCATGTTATCCACCTCCCATTGGATAACATGGTGAAGAACTGCTCAGGGCAGGTGTTAGCTTTTGGAGATATTCGCGCTTAGCGCGAATATCTCCAAAAGTTGGTAATAGGAGATAGCGATGTTAGCGACTGTTTCCAGTCGCTAACATCTTGGCACGCCCACTTTGCATGTCATTAGTGATAAATATCACTGACATGCAAAGCGGGGCCCAAGATGGTCGCTATCTCCTATTAGCTGTCACTAACTGGTGTTAGCGACAGCTTGGTAATAGGGAGATAATTTTATCTCCGCTTTCTTGGCTTTTAAAGCCAAAAAAGCGGAGATAAATCCCCTTGATAATATGCCCCTAAGTACTTCCCGGCTCTGAGACATTGATATGAAACATGAAAACCTTGCTGTCACTTTAAACTTGAACTGTCGGACACTTGTCCCTCCTCGATGTTTTAAGCTACGTTCACTTTAAAAGCTAACGAACCCATCCAGTGTTAAGCAGCATATGATTAAGCCTCATGGAGGCGAAACGCGTCGTGCTATGCTTAAGTCTGCATTAAAGAAATTTTTGAACAGCACTACTGGAGTGGCCGTCATTAAGTTACTTATTGTAGCTTACAGGTGGAGATATATATATATATTACCTACTGGCGGTCGCCAGTAGGTATATATAGTTAGGATTTTTTCTCTATGGGTTTTTTGAAAATTCTATGTCTAATAACTTTGGCGTTTGTGGACGGAATTGGCTGAAATTTTCAGGAAAATGGCACATTTTGTTTCTGAGCAGCCCTTGAAAATTTGGGGGGGGTTCGTCCGGTGGGGGCCGAGAAAAAAGGGGGGTCCCAAAACGTGTTTTTAACATTGAGTTTTCCATAGGGCGGTTGGCCTCACTTTTAGCCCGAACGGCTGAATGGATTTGCACGAAACTTGGCAAAATTGTAGGGACTGGTAGCCCGATGTGCCTTTTGTAGGTCTCAATATATGTGCTCCAGTGGATTTTGAGAAATTAACGTTTAAAAAAAGATATATATCTGTAACAGCGGACCAGTTAGCGCACTGGTTCGCGGACTTTTCGCGCAACGGAGCTTTGTGAAGCGAAGCTGATTGGTTCTCTGGCGTCTGTCAACATTCCAAAAAGTCCGTAGCGGCCGCCATCTTGTCTCTCGGTAGGATCGAGAGACAAGAGGAGGCCAAAGCGAAGGGGCAAATGACCATAAGGGGGAATAGTAGATCCTCGCTGACCCCCTAGGTTTGATGTGGAGGTTTTAAAAGGGCCCCGCGGGGCAAAAAAAAAAAATTATAATAATAATCTTACGGCTGAATGGATTTGCACGAAACTTGGCAAAATTGTAGGGACTGGTAGCCCGATGTGCCTTTGCTAGGTCTCAATATATGTGCTTCAGTGGATTTTGAGAAATTAACGTTCAAAAAAAGATATATATCTGTAACAGCGGACCGCTTCGCGTACTTTTCGCGTTACGGAGCTTTGCGAAGCGAAGCTGATTGGCTCTCCGGTGTCTGTAAACATTCCAAACAGTCCGTAGCGGCCGCCATCTTGTCTCTCGGTAGGATCGAGAGACAAGAGGAGGCCAAAGCGAAGGGGCAAATGACCATAAGGGGGCATAGTAGATCCTCGCTGATCCCCTAGGTTTGATGTGGAGGTTTTAAAAGGGCCCCGCGGGGCAAAAAAAATAAATAATAATAATAATCGAACGGCTGAATGGATTTGCACGAAACTTGGTAAAATATTAGGGACTGGTAGCCCGATGTGCCTTTGCTAGGTCTCAATATATGTGCTTCAGTGCATTTTGAGAAATTAACGTTCAAAAACAAGATATATATCTGTAACAGCGCTCCGCTTCGCGGAGATAAAATTATATCTGTATTACCTAGCTGTTGCTAACACCAGTTAGCGACGGCTAGTAGGAG
The DNA here is from genome assembly GCF_964261635.1 of Lissotriton helveticus. NCBI lineage: Eukaryota > Metazoa > Chordata > Amphibia > Caudata > Salamandridae > Lissotriton > Lissotriton helveticus. The sequence goes on along the minus strand of NC_136068.1, from coordinate 1,961,148,095 downwards.
ATAGCGACCATCTTGGGCCCCACTTTGCATGTGAGTGATATTTATCACTAATGACATGCAAAGTGGGCATGCCAAGATGTTAGCGACTGGAAACAGTCGCTAACATCGCTATCTTCTATTATCAACTTTTGGAAATATTCGAGATAAGCGCGAATATCTCCAAAAAGTAACAGCTGCCCTGAGCAGTTCTTAGCCATGTTATCCTATGGGAGGTGGATAACATGGCTAAGAGGATTAGCTCGGTAATGCATGAATATCGCTGAGTTTTCAGCAATATTAATGCATTGCGGTCGGTTTTTATCGTATTTGCGATAAACTTTGATAATAGCAACGTTTATCTGCGATAATTTCTGACGGTAAAAAAATCTTTGCAATGCATCGTTAGGGATAAATATCGCTTAACTTTGGTAATATGCCCCAACGTCTGTTAACGTTCGATTCGAAGGAAATCAGGAAGTGTTGAAAAACATTGTCTGCGCCATCTTGTCTTTTTTCAAATGCCACACTTTTGTCGTGCACGGCAGCCATTTTAGATGCCTTGACCAGACCCACTCTGTGCACGCTGTCGATCCTTAGCATGGCTCCCCACCCTCGCAAGCATCTCCCCCAGGCAGTGGTCACCCCCGCTCTCTGTCTTATGCATGGGTAATAAACCTCCCCCCATCTGCGCTGCTCTTTCCTGAGAATCACACCCTGTGCCCGCCCGACACCTCCCTTTCGCCCTATTCACTACTGCACCCTCTGACACTCCTTTTCCTCTGTGTCCGATTGTCCAGGCTGGTCCTAGGGTATCAGCTAGCCCTGCAGATGTAGTTTATGGCCACAGCTGTAAAGATTCACCCCTCTTCAAAGGAGTTATAGTAGATCAAGGCCCACACTCGATGAGATCCGTCACAGCAGAAGCGTTGCTATTATCTGAAAACCATCCTGTATTGTGATTGGGGAGGGGACCGAGCGTGAAGCGGAAGATTCCAGGGATGACTCTTTGTACATCAAAGTTTTTAACAATTATGTGTCACATTAAAAATATATAGCACTCCGACAAAGTAGTAAGATTATAAAACTTTAATAATTTATAAATATATACAAGAAAACAAAAATAGTAATAACATATAAACATTTTTAGGGAAAAACAACGAAGTAGCGGTCGGCTGTGCGAATAGTCCCAACGCAGCACAACGTCCAGATTTCCGGCGTGGGGCGGGTCATCAGTAGCAAACTGTTGTGCGAATAGTTCCAAGGCAGCAGAACGCGCTGAAATCTACATGACACGAAAGTGATGTCTAGTAAGTTGCCACCCAGCAAATAACGGCGTGGGGCGTCGCGGGGGGTGGGTCTTCAGTAGCAAACTGTTGTGCGAATAGTTCCAAGGCAGCAGAACGATGGCACCAAGGTGATGTCCAGTAAGTTGCCGCACTGGTTTTGGTATCCTACAATGCTGCTCCGAATAACGGCGTGGAGCGCCCCGGGGGAGGCGGCGTGAACGGGCCTCTCCAGGTGGAGTGTCATCTGTTGTAGTGGGGCGCCCCTTTACCGTTTCAGTTGCCATTCCGTCCGTTTTTGGTCCACTGTGTCAAAAGCCGCAATTCAGCTGAGTTGCGCCCACTCTTGCGGTGCAGCGATAGTCGGCTGCCACAGGACTCTCAAAATGGCGGCAGGCTCTTTCCTTTTTGGGCCTGGTCCACTGAAATGGCCCTGGGACACCTTGGAAATCGGACGCTTGTCTGCTAGGTCTTGGACCCCATTCTCGAAAGCGTCCCCTCCGCTTTGAGAATTCATCAAAAGTTTTGGGGGCCCCGACTCCTGCAGGCTTCTGGTGGGGAGCGGCTGCCATGATTGCTCGCGGAATGACCACGACGGAGCTACGAGATGGTGGTGCTCTCATGCTGACGCCAGCTTCAGTCTGAAACATCCAGAAACAAGGTGGGGCTGTCATCGTTTGGAAAAAAAAAAAAGTTTTCATCCAATGAAAAGTGTTGTTTTTAGGTCATATGATCAAGCCTTCCATCATTAGGAAACCAAAAGTAAAATGAACCAATGAAAAGTTTTATAAACAAGTCACATGACCTGTTATGCGGCATAGGGTATAAAATGCGGAGAAAATACGTTGGCACGTGAGGCGGCGTCAGTAGCGGACCGATGTGCGAATAGGCCGAAGGCAACACAGCGCGCCAAGATCCGGATGGCACCGAGGTGGTGTCCAGCAAGTTGCAGCACTGGTGTGGCCATCCTACAATGTTGAAAGTCGGCGTGGGGCGCCCCGTTGGCCTGTGAGTTTGCGTCAGTAGCGGACCGATGTGCGAATAGGCCGAAGGCAGCACAACGCGCCAAGATCCGGATGGCACCGAGGTGGTGTCTAGTAAGTTGCCGCACTGGTGTGGCCATCCTACAATGCTGAAAGTCGGCGTGGGGCGCCCTGTTGGCCTGTGAGATGGTGTCAGTAGCGGACTGATGTGCGAATGGGGCCAAAGGCAGCGCAACAATATTTTCTGACGAGAAGACACCACAAGGCGCTGAGATGCCAAGATCCGGATGGCACCGAGGTGATGTCTAAGTTGCGGACTGATGTGCGAATGGGGCCAAAGGTAGCGTAACAATATTTTCTGTATGGAAGATACCACTAGGCGTTGAGATGCCAAGATTCGGATGGCACCGAGGTGATGTCTAGCAAGTTGCTGCACTGGTGTGGTCATCCTACAATGCTGAAACTCGGCGTGGGTCGCCCCATTAGCCTGTGAGATGGCGTCAGTAGCGGACCGATGTGCGAATAGGCCGAAGGCAGCACAACGCGCCAAGATCCGGATGTCACAGTGGTGGTTTCATAGTTGAGAGGCACTTCATCTGCAGTGGGGCGCCGAGATCCGGATGGCACCGAGGTGATGTCTAGCAAGTTGCTGTACTGGTGTGGTCATCCTACAATGCTGAAAGTCGGCGTGGGGCGCCCCATTAGCCTGTGAGATGGCGTCAGTAGCGGACTGATGTGCGAATGGGGCCAAAGGCAGCACAACGCGCCAAGATCCGGATGGCACCGAGGTGGTGTCCAGCAACTTGCCGCACTGGTGTGGCCATCCTACAATGCTGCGCCGAAAGTCGGCGTGGGGCGCCCCGTTGGCCTGTGAGTTCGCGTCAGTCAGTGGGGGCTGTTTGAGGATCTGACTGCATTGGAAAGCAATGTGATGCTGTGCGTCGCCCCCAAGATGGAGGTTCCTCGGCTGCAGTGGGGCGCCCCTTGGTGTTTCACTCGCTATGCAGCTGAGTTGCGTGCGCACTTGTGGCGAATAGGCCGAAGGCAGCACAACGCGCCGAGATCTGGATGGCACCGAGGTGGTGTCCAGCAATTTGCCGCACTGGTGTGGCCATCCTACAATGCTGCGCCGAAAGTCGGCGTGGGGTGCCCCGTTGGCCTGTGAGGTGGCGTCAGTAGCGGACCGATGTGTGAATAGGCCGGAACCAGCACAAGGCGCCAAGATCCGGATGGCACCGAGGTGGTGTCATAGTTGAGAGTTCTGAGCAGCGCTTGTAACACTGTCTGAAGCTTATTTGCACCTGCTGCAGCTTCACTATTGCCCTGGTGTGGCCTAAGATCGCCCATGACATAGGCGGCCACCTCCCGGGGTCCGGCCGAACTTTTTTCCTTTTCCTTTCTGCATCTTGTCCCAAATTCGTTTGACCTGAAGACACGACCAGGTCCCTGAATGTGTGCAGGGGGACGCTATTGATTGAATCAAAATGGCGGCTTCACACAAAGCTGACTCAAGCGTTTTCTGGTGGTTTCATAGTTGAGAGGCACTTCATCTGCAGTGGGGCGCCGAGATCCGGATGGCACCGAGGTGATGTCTAGCAAGTTGCTGTACTTGTGTGGTCATCCTACAATGCTGAAACTCGGCGTGGGTCGCCCCATTAGCCTGTGAGATAGCTGTTCTTTGGATTTGGGCCTGGTCCACTAAAATGGCCCTGGGACACCTAAGAACTCGAACGCTCGATTTTTTTTTCCTTTCCTGTACATGCAAAAAAAGGTAAATGCCCGGTATGTTACACGCTTCATCTGCCACGATGAACTCTCCAGAGGAACCGAAAAAATATATAGTTGTGGTAACTATACCATGCATCGTCATATGGAGAGGTGGCACCAATTAATTATAGTGCTGCATAAAAGAGAGATTTGGAGGAGAACCCCTGACCTGCTAGTACATTCATCAAAGAAGTGGCACTGAGAGCTTCAGAGGCAAGGGAAACGGTCCCAAATATTTAGAAGAACTTTGGAAAGATTAAAATGACATGTTTAGATTGTGGTAAATTAATTTCATGTGGGCAGATGAGTGTTACTCTAATAAATACAGCATATGAACATCATCATAGTCGATGGTTGGTAGAGACATTTTGACTATATCCTGGACCTGCCCGTCCTCGCCCAAAATGGCGCCGGAATAAATGGGACTCGTAACTCCTTGTTGTGTACTGGTTGCAGAACCTTGAAATCACGAGATACGTATGCAGTTTTGAAGCACATGGCGGGCGGGGACGAGAATTGATTGAATATTTCGACATCCCTATTGATATTAAGTTCTGATGTGTTATTGATTACTGTACTGTTGAAAGTTCGAATTAACGTCACCCATGGTACTTGCCCGCAAATGTATATCTAGATAATTTTATTGTAACTGGCCCTGTCGTATTTTAATTATAAAATGTACGTCCACCGATTCCGTAACTGTTAGACACCTTAGTTCTTGCAACCTAATGGCCCGCCCGTTACGTTCCTCTACAGTGTAAATGTCTACTCATCACATACGATTACAGTTTGCTCCGTGGCCGGCCCACGTGGTTATAGGCTCGTATTTGTATAATGAAATTTTCACAATAAAGGTTTTTAAAAGAAAACATGGTAGTAGTATATACATTGGTAAAGTTTGTAATAATAGTCACTGTTTTAGAATCATTAAAAGGCAAGTGAAATAAAGCAGACCAATTACATGAAGGGTAAAAGGTATAATACGAAGGAACGCAGTAAAGATAAATGGTCAAGGGCTGTTGTGTTTTCTATTCCTGCAACATAAAGTGATCGATAAGAATCTCATATTCAGGCGTATCGGCGACTAAGACAGCAGGTCGACCCTCTTTTGCTCAACGGCTCCATCATGGGACGAAGAAACGCTCTTTTTCTCGAAAAAAGAATATATTTTACTTGCAGGACAGTTGTAAAATTTCCGGGAAAGTACATTAGCCTGGAACATTATAACATATATTTAAGAAAAAATAATGTTCGGAAGTAATGAAAAGCGTAATTTTTAGGTCATATGAGCAAGCCTTTCATCATTACAATAAGAAAAGTAAAATGAACCAATGAAAAGTTTTATTAACAAGTCACATGACTTGTTATGCTTACGTTACGCGCTGCGCGCCCCGGATGACTTCCGGATGCGCTAACGCGGCGCGTCATATGACGCATTACGCGACAACGCAGGTCCAGAATATAGTCAAAATGTCTCCACCAACCAGCGGTCGGAACACAACCCCTTTCAGCAGGCTAAATAGTTCTGTTAAATGGGAACAGAAGGGACAGGCAACAAGAACCATCAGTGAAAGAGGGGAGGGCTAGTTCTTCTCTACCGGGTTACATTGGGGCGCTACCGGAACTGATCGAATTGGTAGTCTACAGTGTTTCTGGATGTTTCAGACTGAAGCTGGGGTTAGCATGAGAGCAGTATCATTTCGTAGCTCCGTCGTGGCCATTCCGCAACCAATCATGGCAGCCGCTCTTTATCGTTATTTTGGGCGGGGTGGGTGGCGGAGCCGAGCTGTTTTGCAGCCATCATTGTGTGGAGTTCAGTTCATCTCACTAGTTTTGTATTTGTCATGAGGGGTTGTTCCTAATGTTTCTATTTTAGCGAGGTCAAAAAGAGATCCCATTAGTGGCCTACTGATTTTGCTCGATTCCTTTTCTTTTTTTTTACACGATTTTTCGTTATCTGCAAAGACTAAACAGAGTATTGCGACTCTGTGTTTGTTTGTAAATAGAGAATGAACCAAAGAGAACTAATTCTAAAACAGTAAATACTTGGATAACAATCAATCAAATGGAGAGAGAAGCAGGCACGACGGATTACAACGGGGGCAAAGGCCTGCGTTAACTACCTTTCACTATCTGCAAAGAGAGAGTACTCCTAATAGAAATGAGGGGGGGGGGCACCATTCAAAGCAGATCAGTGTGCATAAACACGAAAATGTTTTCACTTACCACGTACTTGACATTCGACAGCTTATGATATTTGCTATTAAAAAACCATTGAAATTCACTGAAAAAACCATAGGTTATAGACCATATATAGTTAGGAATTAGCATTTACAAAACCTTGAAAATTCACTGAAAAAACCATAGGTTATAGACCATATATAGTTAGGAATTAGCATTTAAAAAACCTTATTTTACTCACACAAAACCATTGAAATTCCATATATAGTTAGTTGCACTAACTATATATCGCGCACCTGCAATCCACTGCTGATCATGTCACATATTACATCATTCATGACATGGTCAGTGACATCACTGATGACATCACTGATGACATCTCAAATGACATCACTGATGACATCACTGATGACAACATCCAGTGACTGTATGTTTCTGTAAAGTTAAAATATATCTTACATATTGAAGAATGAGTGGATGTATAAGTGTCTGGATGAAGGATTTAGTAGGTGCGTGACTGACTGTATGAGTGAGTGATTAAATGTGTCTCACTGAATGCATGGGTTAGTGACTAAACTGTCTTAATTTGTGCATCATTATGTCTGTTGTTCTGTAAACTGCTGCATGTGTTGATCATTAGCTATACGAGAGGCTATATGTGTTATTAATTGCTTGCCCAAGTATTTCTATGGGAGATTGAGTTTGTGTGGGGGTGGCTGGAAGGTGTGTGACTCTATGCATAGATGTGTGAACAGTTTATTCACTAGGTGTATGAGTTCAAGAGTGCATGTGGAAACAGCTACATGGGCAGTTGACTGTGTGCATGAGTGTATTGATGAGTGAATGGATATCTCAATGCTACATGTCATAGTAAGTACATATGTAAAACACAGTACATGTGAGAGTTGGCATATATAAATAACTGTGCATGAGAGCCACTGAATGAGTGAGTGGTTGTATCGATCATTGTGAACTTGTATCAGGGATTGTATAAGAGAGTAAATATGTGTTAGTATATGTTTCAATATGTAAGGTGTGTTTAACTGTATAGTTGAAGAAATGGAGGTGAGATTGTTTCTTTGCATGACTGACTGGGTGTGTGAGTAACTCCATGGATGAGTGGCAGTGTGTGAGTGTCTGTATACACTGAGTGTATCTAAGGTTATATTAGAGTCTGAAGAGGTTTATCGTATTAGCACAAGAATGATGTCAAATGAGATGTCATCAGTGATGTCATCAGTGATGTCATTTGAGATGTCATCAGTGATGTCATCAGTGATGTCACTGACCATGTCATGAATGATGTAATATGTGACATGATCAGCAGTGGATTGCAGGTGCGCGATATATAGTTAGTGCAACTAACTATATATGGAATTTCAATGGTTTTGTGTGAGTAAAATAAGGTTTTTTAAATGCTAATTCCTAACTATATATGGTCTATAACCTATGGTTTTTTCAGTGAATATATATATAGTTGGTAGGTCCATATAGGGTATACTTTAGGTCAAATTATACAGTAGTCATTATTTTAAATAGTTTTACTATTTTTGATAATTATTTATTGTTTTAATATGATACATTTTATTGTATTTATACTTTTGACTGTTAGGAATTTATTTGCGCAGTTAGTACATGGTGGACCCCATTGACTGCATTGGATCAGGGCCTCCCTATCTGCTGATAGTAATTGAGTAGACTTCAAGTTCATGTACAATTTTTCTCCAATGTCATTTGCGTATCCATTGTCTGAGTTGCATCTAATAAGATATGTGGTATTGTTTCCTCATAGTCACATCATGGCAATGGTCAGACATTATGTATGAATCTCCAAATGTACACAATTTATCTATATATTTAGGTGCATGATTTTGTGACTTTTTCTCAGCTGTTAGGAGTTATGCACAAAAAAAGCCAAACAAACTCTTTTTGAATCTTAAGTTAGTTCTCACTTGCAGTGCAGATTATTCAACTCAGACAGAACTGGGCTCAGTCTGTTTTAGGGAATTGAAATCTGCGGTCCTAATATTATAATTGGTTTTAATCGTTTTACCCATACACTAGTCACTTTTTAACACATTTTAGGAATTTAGCACTTCAGGATAGGTTGCTAGTAGGAGTTAGATATGAAGAGTACAGCATTGTGTAATGGGATTTAACCCAGATTTGTCTGGTGTGAAATTAACGCTACTTATGTGTGGATATATGGGCCACCTTCATGGCAGTGCAGTATCGAGGGTGATCGGTACCCAAGTCGAGAAACAACCAATATCAGCAATGCCTGAAACTTGGATACAGGCCATGGGTGAAGTCCTTCCCTCGGTATAATTGGAGGTATCATCAGGAGAGAGCACTATAATTTGTGCGTATTTTACGTACATTTTAATGCTTTAGTAAATATCTGTATATTTTCTCCAAGGCACTGATGCAGAAGACATTGCGATATATTGCACAACTATTTACACACTATAAGCGTTTTTTGCACATGTAAATATGTAAATAAGAATGAATTGTTAGTTCAGGTGACATTACTTTCCATGATACATCAAGTTGTTTCCTACAAATATTTTTATCAATGCAAATTTAAAGTGTAAAATGGCTTTTAAAATCTGTTTTCTATGCCTACTCCATGTGAACCAATGAATTGAAAAGGGGGTCGCAAAACATGTTTTCCCCGTGCAATTTCCCATTGGAACCTTCAGTTGCAGCTACAGCCCGAACTGCTGAATGGAATTACACCAAATTTGGCAAAAAGGTTGCCCTTGGTTCAGAGTCGTGCCTTTTTGTTAAATGGTGTAAATCTGTTAAGTTGTTGCTGAGAAATTCAAAAGTAAAAACATATATATATCTAGGGCCACAGATCTTCCTGAGCACGATCTTTATGTTAATTGGCTGTCAACACTTCAAACCAGGAAGGGTCGGCAGCCATGTTGTGCCTCGGTAGAACCGAGGCACAAGAAAGCTGAAAAATAAACGTGCAAAACATGCAAAGGGGGCAGGGTAGAAACACCCTGACCCCCTAGACCCCCTAGGCCTCCTCAGGCCCCGCCCCCTTCCTTCACAATTGTGCAAACGCGCCCCCTGGTGAGTTGTAAGTTGGAGCCTTAATTTCTCTTCAATCCTGAGGGTCCCTGGGGGCCAACTAGCCCACCAGGTACCTCCAGTATGCGCCAGGGAGCTGCGTCGCTGAGAGGTGTTCAGAGGCCACACCCCTTTTAAACCTCTCTGCAACGCAGCTCTGTGGCGCTTACTGGAGGTACCTGGTGGGCTAGTTGGACCCCAGGGAGCCTCAGGATTCAAGCGGACTTAATCTCCCAAATTAAAACAAACACAGGGCGCGTTTACACAGTGTTGAAGGGAGGGGATGGTGTAGGAAAGTGGCTCTATATATACTAGACCAAAGTAAGGTACAGTGTGTATAGAGTACCCAGTCCCCAGAGGTTTGGCAGACGTTAAAGTTAGATATAACCTTACTCTCTAAAGTGGTAGCTTGGTCGAGCAGTAAGGCAGCATCAGAGGACAGTGTAAAGCATTTGTTGTACACACTCAGTCTGCAAATGGTCTCACACTCAAGAACTGAACTCTAGGCCAATTGTTTTGTATCAAAAGATATAGTTGTTTTATTTTAGGACCAACAAGGTATCAAAATATAATTTCTCAGGATGAGTTACTTTATTTAAATACTTTTCAAATAGGCAATAGAATTTTTGAATGCAATAGTTACAGTTTGTTGCAATAGGCAAAACAATTTCAAACAATGCAACATTGAGCTCAATTGGAATTTCTGGTTAAATGCAATTAGTTACTTTGTAGATTACTTTTCTGACCACAGGACTCGATTCTAGATTCAGTCCCGGGACATGATGTGTAAACAGTTAATTAAAAGCGTTTTGGTTACAGTAGTGAATTTTCAGGAATGTTATTGTATTTTAAAAGTTGACACTTAGAAACTTTGACAGTTGGAATTACCAATGTTATCCTATGGAAGGAAATTCAATTTTGCAGGTAAAGTATGTTCACGTCCCTTTTGTAATCCAGTGCTGGACTCCTGGGTTCAGCACTGGGACCTCTATCCAAAACAGGCAAGTAATTAAGTTTTTATCGTTGGCACGATTTTTAGAGAATATTTGTAAGTTTCAAAAATCGAGACTTAGAAACTTTTTCAGCAAAAAGCAGGCAATGATATCCTATGGAAGGAAATTCAAGTTACTGGTAAGTATGGTTAGAATTACTTTTCAGGAACAGTACTGGGATCAGAGATGCAGCACTGCGGTCTCTCCTGATAACAGGTGAGTAAATTAGAATTCGTAGTTCAGATGACTTTAGAGGAATATTTGTAAGTTTCAAAAAATCGAGACTTAGAAGAATTTCCAAGTGAAACCAGTCAATGTTAGCCTATAGAAGAAAAGTGAGTTATCGGCTTTTCGGTAAGTACTCGACTGGCAGAGTTAAGGTTCTGGGCATAGACTCAAGGGTCCCCCAGGGTCAGGTAGGTACAGTTGGTACACCCTCAGCGGCACAGGGGCAGCCAGGTGCAGATGTAGTTAGGCCCAATGTCATCCAATGAGAGGCAGGGGACCTTTGGTTGGTGGCTGCTGGCTAGCAGGCCATGCGACTTTTGGAACTGGGCTCCTGGTCACTTGCTCAGGGCATATGGGGAAGTAGGATAGGACAAAGGTTGCACTGCCAGGGGCACTCAGGCGGCTAGGTGCAGGGTGCTTTCGAGCCGTCGGGCGCTCAATGTTATTCAATGGAGATCTTTAAAAGGGAACAAAGGCTGACGGCTCGGGGACGGTGGATCTTCTGGAGCAACCAACACTTTGAGGGATAAGTTAGGATCTTGGAGGGTAGGTAGGCACCCTGGAGTTGGGCTCAGGAGGCCGGGGGCGCCGGGTGCAGGGGTGTCTTTGGACGTTGGGAAATATTACTCTCTGCTGGTCACGGTTGGAGGGGTCCCTGGTTCTGAGTCTGCAGGCGTCATATGGGTGGTTGAGAATGGCCCTTGGGCACTGGATTCCAGGTCAGAATTGCCGGGAGAACGTCAACAGTGACTTTGTCCACTCGGGCACAGACCGGGCTCGGCGGGTGCAGAGTGGGCTGGATTTGCGGTTCCTGGCTGGCACCAGGGGTGTTGCTGTTTGAGCAGAGCCACTGCTCGTGTGAGTCCCAGTCTCTAAGAGGGTCAAGGCAGGCAGGTCCTACGGGGTTCTTGAGGTTGCTGTTCGCAGGAGACGCCGGGATTTAGCAGGAGCAGCTTGAAGGATCAACAGGCGTGTAGGGCTGGGGCCAAGTCAGTTGGTGTCGTCTTCTTGTCAGCAGCTGCACAGCAGGAAATCTTCTTCTTGGTCTTCTTTCTTGTTTCAAAATCGGGATCAGAGGAAGGAAGGTTCAGGGTGCATTAAATACTACATTTCAGGGTGTTACAGGTAGGGGAAGGGCAGGGACAAATAGGTCCCTGTCCTAGGGTGAGTACACCCCCTATCCTGCTCCTCTCCTGTGGTATGGGGGCAGGAGCCTATCTCTCATTGGGCAGGGCTCCCCATCCTCAAGATGGCCGGGGCCTGTAGTTGTGCTTCACTTTGCCTCTCCCTGAGGGGTGGAGTTGGCACACCTCCTTTCGTCACGTAGGGTTTCCCGCCAGTCTTCCCACCAGAGTGGGGGTCAGAACTGGTGGGGGCCAGTTGCTGAGTACAGCAAGTGGCCTGGAGAAGCTCACAAAGGCTGTATGCCTTTGAAGCTTCCCCTGCCCATCCTGGGAGAGGAGACCTAGCACCTCGCCCAGGATGTGCCTTGTTGCAGGCCCAGAAGAGCGGGAGGCTCTCAACCCATGGGTCCAGCAACATGTCTGCTGTGTGGCAGCCTCTCAGACAAGACATGGATTGTAGGTTATGTTCAGGGGGCAGCTCTAAGTTGCCCTCTGTCGTGCATTAAATCCCACGCTGGCATCAGTGTGGGTTTAATGTGCTGAGAAGTTTGATATCAAACTTGTCAGTCTTCAGTGTAGCCATTATGGTGCTGTGGAGTTTGTAATGACAACCTCCCAGCATCATATACTCCTAATGGCATCATTGCACTTACAGTGCCCAGGAATGCCCCTGGGTACTGCAGGGGCACAGGGCTCATGCATATGTGCCCACACCACTGGCATAGAGCACCCAGCTAGAGGGGTGACTGAGGTATGCCAGGGCAGTGGGTTTTTGGGCATGGCACACATGGATGTGTGCCACGTCGACTCTTTCTTTAGTTCTGCACCAGGACACTCAGCCCGCAAAGGCAGTGTGTGGGTGTCAGGGTGCATGGCCCCTAAGGGTGGCACAATAAGTGCTGCAGCACTTAGGGGCTTTCTCTGGTCACAATGCCCTGGGTACCTAGGGTACCATTTACCAGGGGCTGACATGTGGCCAGAGATGCCAATTGGGTTTCAGCTTCAATACAGTTTTAGGAAAGGAACACAGGCCCTGGGCTCCTGATTGGCAGGAGCCCAGGGCACACTCAGTCAAAGCACATTAGCAGTTCAGACAAAAGTGGGGGCATACCAATGCAAGAAAGATGGCACTTTCTCACAGATGCAGTCTGAGGTGACGTGTGCAAACATGCCCTGTGGCGGGTTTTAAGATGGGGAAATAATTACCCTTCAATCTTGAGGGACCCTGGGGGCCAACTAGTCCACCAGGTGCTTCCAGTAAGCGCCACTGCGCTGTGTTTCAGAGAGGTGGTCCAGGCCGTGCCTCTCTGCAACGCAGCTCTATGGCGCTTACTGGAGGTACCTAGTGAGCTACTCGGACCCCAGGGACCCTCAGGATTCAAGGGGACTTAATCTCCCAAATTGAAATGGCCACAGGGAGTGTTTGCACAAAGCTCATCCCCCCTCCCTTCACCAGTGTGCAAACGCGCCCTGTTGCGCATTTTAAGAGGTAGTTTTAATCCCCCTGTCCTATTATGTACTAGGGGCTTACAGAGAATGTCATTCTAATTACAGGAGCGCCCCAACGCATAGTGTTCCCTAGTGTATGTAAGTGTTTTAACTGTATTCTAAGCATGGTTCTCTCTAGGCCGTGCGCGCGCGCGCACCACCTAGCGTGGAGCGCGCACACATGACGTCGCAAGAGAGTCGCACCGCCCGCCGCTTTTAAAAAGCGAGCGGCGCGAACATGAGGCACTTTTCCTGTGGTGGCGGCGGGCATGAGGAGTGCGGAGTGCAGGTAAGGAGGCAGGGGGGGGCTGGTGGGGATTGTGGGGATTATGGTGTTTGCGGCTGCGTTGGGTGCGTGGCAGACTGTGGCCTTTTGTTTAAATATTGCTGACAATCAGAGCCCCTTCACGGGCTCCGATTAACAGCAATACTTAAACAAAAAATGCCACAGTCTGCCCCACGCTTTACTAACAAAAGCGTAGACACTTTTGCAAACACAGCGTGTACTTTAGTATTGCTGTTAATCGGAGCCCGTGAAGGGGCTCTGATTGTCAGCAATATTTAAACAAAAGGCCACAGCTGTTGGGGAAACGAGCGGAACAGAAGGCAAGAGGGCATAAAGGCACAAAAACGAGACAGGAAGGCACAAAAACTAGTGGCACACAGGACAAAAATGCACAAAAATGAGTGGGACACAGGACAGAAAGGCACAAAAAACAAGTGGAACACAGGACAGAAAGGCACAAAAAGGCACAAAAAACGAGTGGGACAGAGGACATAAAGGCACAACAACGAGTGGGACAGAGGGCAGAAGGGCACCAAAAACAAGTGGGGCCGAGGGCAGAAGGGCACCAAAAACGAGTGGGACAGAGGGCAGAAGGGCACCAAAAACGAGTGGGACAGAGGGCAGAAGGGCACCAAAAACAAGTGGGGCCGAGGGCAGAAGGGCACCAAAAACTAGTGGGGCAGAGGGCAGAGGGGCACCAAAAGCAAGTATGACAGAGGGCAGAAAGGCACAAAAAACGAGTGGGACAGAGGGCAGAAGGGCACCAAAAACGAGTGGGACAGAGGGCAGAAGGGCACCAAAAACGAGTGGGACAGAGGGCAGAAGGGCACCAAAAACGAGTGGGACAGAGGGCAGGAGGGAACCAGAAACGAGTGGGACAGAGGGCAGGAGGGCACCAAAAACGAGTGGGACAGAGGGCAGGAGGGCACCAAAAACGAGTGGGACAGAGGGCAGAAGGGCACCAAAAACAAGTGGGACAGAGGGCAGAAGGGCACCAAAAATGAGTGGAGCAGAGGGGCACCAAAAGCGAGTGTGACAGAGGGCAGAAAGGCACAAAAAACGAGTGGGACAGAGGGCAGAAGGGCACCAAAAACAAGTGGGGCAGAGGGCAGAAGGGCACCAAAAACTAGTGGGGCAGAGGGCAGAGGGGCACCAAAAGCGAGTATGACAGAGGGCAGAAAGGCACAAAAAACGAGTGGGACAGAGGGCAGAAGGGCACCAAAAACGAGTGGGACAGAGGGCAGAAGGGCACCAAAAACGAGTGGGACAGAGGGCAGAAGGGCACCAAAAACGAGTGGGACAGAGGGCAGGAGGGAACCAGAAACGAGTGGGACAGAGGGCAGGAGGGCACCAAAAACGAGTGGGACAGAGGGCAGGAAGGCACCAAAAACGAGTGGGCAAAGGGCAGAAGGGCACCAAAAATGATGGGACAGAGGGCAGAAGGGCACCAGAAACGAGTGGGGCAGAAGGGCACCAAAAACGAGTGGGGCAGAGGGTAGAAGGGCACCAAAAACAATGGGACAGAGGGCAGAAGGGCACCAAAAATGAGTGGGACAGAGGGCATAAAGGCACAACAACGAGTGGGGCAGAGGGCAGAAGGGCACAAAAAAACGAGTTGGGCAGAAGGGCACCAAAAACGAGTGGGGCAGAGGGCAGAAGGGCACCAAAAATGAGTGGAACAGAGGGCAGAAAGGCACAAAAAACGAGTGGGACAGAGGGCAGGAGGGCACCAAAAACGAGTGGGACAGAGGGCAGAAGGGCACCAAAAACAAGTGGGACAGAGGGCAGAAGGGCACCAAAAATGAGTGGGGCAGAGGGGCAGAGGGGCACCAAAAGCGAGTGTGACAGAGGGCAGAAAGGCACAAAAAACGAGTGGGACAGAGGGCAGAAGGGCACCAAAAACAAGTGGGGCAGAGGGCAGAAGGGCACCAAAAACTAGTGGGGCAGAGGGCAGAGGGGCACCAAAAGCGAGTATGACAGAGGGCAGAAAGGCACAAAAAACGAGTGGGACAGAGGGCAGAAGGGCACCAAAAACGAGTGGGACAGAGGGCAGAAGGGCACCAAAAACGAGTGGGACAGAGGGCAGAAGGGCACCAAAAACGAGTGGGACAGAGGGCAGGAGGGCACCAAAAACGAGTGGGACAGAGGGCAGGAGGGCACCAAAAACGAGTGGGCAAAGGGCAGAAGGGCACCAAAAATGATGGGACAGACGGCAGAAGGGCACCAGAAACGAGTGGGGCAGAAGGGCACCAAAAACGAGTGGGGCAGAGGGCAGAAGGGCACCAAAAATGAATGGGGCAGAGGGTAGAAGGGCACCAAAAACAATGGGACAGAGGGCAGAAGGGCACCAAAAATGAGTGGGACAGAGGGCATAAAGGCACAACAACGAGTGGGGCAGAGGGCAGAAGGGCACAAAAAACGAGTTGGGCAGAAGGGCACCAAAAACGAGTGGGGCAGAGGGCAGAAGGGCACCAAAAATGAGTGGAACAGAGGGCAGAAAGGCACAAAAAATGAGTGGGACAGAGGGCAGGAGGGCACCAAAAACGAGTGGGACAGAGGGCAGAAGGGCACCAAAAACAAGTGGGACAGAGGGCAGAAGGGCACCAAAAATGAGTGGGGCAGAGGGGCACCAAAAGCGAGTGTGACAGAGGGCATAAAGGCACAAAAAACAAGTGGGACAGAGGGCAGAAGGGCACCAAAAACAAGTGGGGCAGAGGGCAGAAGGGCACCAAAAACTAGTGGGGCAGAGGGCAGAGGGGCACCAAAAGCGAGTATGACAGAGGGCAGAAAGGCACAAAAAACGAGTGGGACAGGGGGCAGAAGGGCACCAAAAACGAGTGGGACAGAGGGCAGAAGGGCACCAAAAACGAGTGGGACAGAGGGCAGAAGGGCACCAAAAATGAGTGGGACAGAGGGCAGGAGGGAACCAGAAACGAGTGGGACAGAGGGCAGGAGGGCACCAAAAACGAGTGGGACAGAGGGCAGGAGGGCACCAAAAACGAGTGGGCAAAGGGCAGAAGGGCACCAAAAATGATGGGACATAGGGCAGAAGGGCACCAGAAACGAGTGGGGCAGAAGGGCACCAAAAACGAGTGGGGCAGAGGGCAGAAGGGCACCAAAAATGAGTGGGGCAGAGGGTAGAAGGGCACCAAAAACAATGGGACAGAGGGCAGAAGGGCACCAAAAATGAGTGGGACAGAGGGCATAAAGGCACAACAACGAGTGGGGCAGAGGGCAGAAGGGCAGAAAAAACGAGTTGAGCAGAAGGGCACCAAAAACGAGTGGGGCAGAGGGCAGAAGGGCACCAAAAATGAGTGGAACAGAGGGCAGAAAGGCACAAAAAACGAGTGGGACAGAGAGCAGGAGGGCACCAAAAACGAGTGGGACAGAGGGCAGAAGGGCATCAAAAACAAGTGGGACAGAGGGCAGAAGGGCACCAAAAATGAGTGGGGCAGAGGGGCACCAAAAGCGAGTGTGACAGAGGGCAGAAAGGCACAAAAAACGAGTGGGGCAGAGGGCAGAAGGGCACCAAAAACTAGTGGGGCAGAGGGCAGAGGGGCACCAAAAGCGAGTATGACAGAGGACAGGAGGGAACCAAAAACTAGTGGGGCAGAGGGCAGAGGGGCACCAAAAGCGAGTATGACAGAGGGCAGAAAGGCACAAAAAACGAGTGGGACAGAGGGCAGAAGGGCACCAAAAACGAGTGGGACAGAGGGCAGGAGGGCACCAAAAACGAGTGGGACAGAGGGCAGAAGGGCACCAAAAACGAGTGGGACAGAGGGCAGGAGGGAACCAGAAACGAGTGGGACAGAGGGCAGGAGGGCACCAAAAACGAGTGGGACAGAGGGCAGAAGGGAACCAAAAACAAGTGGGGCAGAGGGCAGAAGGGCACCAAAAACTAGTGGGGCAGAGGGCAGAGGGGCACCAAAAGCGAGTATGACAGAGGGCAGGAGGGAACCAAAAACTAGTGGGGCAGAGGGCAGAGGGGCACCAAAAGCGAGTATGACAGAGGGCAGGAGGGAACCAAAAACTAGTGGGGCAGAGGGCAGAGGGGCACCAAAAGCGAGTATGACAGAGGGCAGGAGGGAACCAAAAACTAGTGGGGCAGAGGGCAGAGGGGCACCAAAAGCGAGTATGACAGAGGGCAGAAAGGCACAAAAAACAAGTGGGACAGAGGGCAGAAGGGCACCAAAAACAAGTGGGGCAGAGGGCAGAAGGGCACCAAAAACTAGTGGGGCAGAGGGCAGAGGGGCACCAAAAGCGAGTATGACAGAGGGCAGAAAGGCACAAAAAACGAGTGGGACAGGGGGCAGAAGGGCACCAAAAACGAGTGGGACAGAGGGCAGAAGGGCACCAAAAACGAGTGGGACAGAGGGCAGAAGGGCACCAAAAATTAGTGGGACAGAGGGCAGGAGGGAACCAGAAACGAGTGGGACAGAGGGCAGGAGGGCACCAAAAACGAGTGGGACAGAGGGCAGGAGGGCACCAAAAACGAGTGGGCAAAGGGCAGAAGGGCACCAAAAATGATGGGACAGAGGGCAGAAGGGCACCAGAAACGAGTGGGGCAGAAGGGCACCAAAAACGAGTGGGGCAGAGGGCAGAAGGGCACCAAAAATGAGTGGGGCAGAGGGTAGAAGGGCACCAAAAACAATGGGACAGAGGGCAGAAGGGCACCAAAAATGAGTGGGACAGAGGGCATAAAGGCACAACAACGAGTGGGGCAGAGGGCAGAAGGGCAGAAAAAACGAGTTGAGCAGAAGGGCACCAAAAACGAGTGGGGCAGAGGGCAGAAGGGCACCAAAAATGAGTGGAACAGAGGGCAGAAAGGCACAAAAAACGAGTGGGACAGAGGGCAGGAGGGCACCAAAAACGAGTGGGACAGAGGGCAGAAGGGCATCAAAAACAAGTGGGACAGAGGGCAGAAGGGCACCAAAAATGAGTGGGGCAGAGGGGCAGAGGGGCACCAAAAGCGAGTGTGACAGAGGGCAGAAAGGCACAAAAAACGAGTGGGGCAGAGGGCAGAAGGGCACCAAAAACTAGTGGGGCAGAGGGCAGAGGGGCACCAAAAGCGAGTATGACAGAGGACAGGAGGGAACCAAAAACTAGTGGGGCAGAGGGCAGAGGGGCACCAAAAGCGAGTATGACAGAGGGCAGAAAGGCACAAAAAACGAGTGGGACAGAGGGCAGAAGGGCACCAAAAACGAGTGGGACAGAGGGCAGGAGGGCACCAAAAACGAGTGGGACAGAGGGCAGAAGGGCACCAAAAACGAGTGGGACAGAGGGCAGGAGGGAACCAGAAACGAGTGGGACAGAGGGCAGGAGGGCACCAAAAACGAGTGGGACAGAGGGCAGAAGGGAACCAAAAACAAGTGGGGCAGAGGGCAGAAGGGCACCAAAAACTAGTGGGGCAGAGGGCAGAGGGGCACCAAAAGCGAGTATGACAGAGGGCAGGAGGGAACCAAAAACTAGTGGGGCAGAGGGCAGAGGGGCACCAAAAGCGGGTATGACAGAGGGCAGGAGGGAACCAAAAACTAGTGGGGCAGAGGGCAGAGGGGCACCAAAAGCGAGTATGACAGAGGGCAGGAGGGAACCAAAAACTAGTGGGGCAGAGGGCAGAGGGGCACCAAAAGCGAGTATGACAGAGGGCAGAAAGGCACAAAAAACGAGTGGGACAGAGGGCAGAAGGGCACCAAAAACGAGTGGGACAGAGGGCAGAAGGGCACCAAAAACGAGTGGGACAGAGGGCAGGAGGGAACCAGAAACGAGTGGGACAGAGGGCAGGAGGGCACCAAAAACGAGTGGGACAGAGGGCAGAAGGGCACCAAAAACGAGTGGGACAGAGGGCAGGAGGGAACCAGAAACGAGTGGGACAGAGGGCAGGAGGGCACCAAAAACGAGTGGGACAGAGGGCAGAAGGGCACCAAAAACGAGTTGGGCAGAAGGGCACCAAAAACGAGTGGGGCAGAGGGCAGAAGGGCACCAAAAATGAGTGGAACAGAGGGCAGAAAGGCACAAAAAACGAGTGGGACAGAGGGCAGGAGGGCACCAAAAACGAGTGGGACAGAGGGCAGAAGGGCACCAAAAACAAGTGGGACAGAGGGCAGAAGGGCACCAAAAATGAGTGGGGCAGAGGGGCAGAGGGGCACCAAAAGCGAGTGTGACAGAGGGCAGAAAGGCACAAAAAACGAGTGGGACAGAGGGCAGAAGGGCACCAAAAACAAGTGGGGCAGAGGGCAGAAGGGCACCAAAAACTAGTGGGGCAGAGGGCAGAGGGGCACCAAAAGCGAGTATGACAGAGGGCAGGAGGGAACCAAAAACTAGTGGGGCAGAGGGCAGAGGGGCACCAAAAGCGAGTATGACAGAGGGCAGAAAGGCACAAAAAACGAGTGGGACAGAGGGCAGAAGGGCACCAAAAACGAGTGGGACAGAGGGCAGAAGGGCACCAAAAACGAGTGGGACAGAGGGCAGGAGGGAACCAGAAACGAGTGGGACAGAGGGCAGGAGGGCACCAAAAACGAGTGGGACAGAGGGCAGAAGGGAACCAAAAACAAGTGGGGCAGAGGGCAGAAGGGCACCAAAAACTAGTGGGGCAGAGGGCAGAGGGGCACCAAAAGCGAGTATGACAGAGGGCAGGAGGGAACCAAAAACTAGTGGGGCAGAGGGCAGAGGGGCACCAAAAGCGAGTATGACAGAGGGCAGGAGGGAACCAAAAACTAGTGGGGCAGAGGGCAGAGGGGCACCAAAAGCGAGTATGACAGAGGGCAGGAGGGAACCAAAAACTAGTGGGGCAGAGGGCAGAGGGGCACCAAGAGCGAGTATGACAGAGGGCAGAAGGGCACCAAAAACGAGTGGGACAGAGGGCAGAAGGGCACCAAAAACGAGTGGGACAGAGGGCAGGAGGGAACCACAAACGAGTGGGACAGAGGGCAGGAGGGCACCAAAAACGAGTGGGACAGAGGGCAGAAGGGCACCAAAAACGAGTGGGACAGAGGGCAGGAGGGAACCAGAAACGAGTGGGACAGAGGGCAGGAGGGCACCAAAAACGAGTGGGACAGAGGGCAGAAGGGCACCAAAAACGAGTGGGACAGAGGGCAGAAGGGCACCAAAAACGAGTGGGACAGAGGGCAGAAGGGAACCAGAAACGAGTGGCATTTGGCGCCGCAGATACGCACGGTTCGGTTCCTGGCGCACATAGCCATGGTTGCCGCACACAGAGAAAAAAAATTAGAGGGAACATTAATTCTAAGTGTCTTTTAGAATAGAACTGGCTCAAAGACTGGTTAGTCAGAGTCAGTTACCACCAGTACCCATCTGAAAAAATTGAAAAAACTGCACCAAAACCCAAACACTCATAAATTCACTCTCTCCTTGCAGTACTCTAATCATTCAGTCAGTACCCAAGTACTCATGCAGTGATCCAGGCCTTAGCACATGGACTGCTTCAAACGCTTATCCACTATGCATGCAGTCCTGTAACCACCTACACACTTGTCTTTCATACCTTGAATTACCCTGTCAGTTTCCATACACCTACAGCAAACACCCTGTCACTCCCCTTACACTCCTCTAGTGACCCATTCAGCACCATGTGCTAATCCATTCATTACACCACAAACCAAACACTTACATATTCACCCAGGCACTCTCCTTGCAGTACTCTAATCATTCAGTCAGTACCCAAGTACTCATGCAGTGAGCCAGGCCTTAGCACATGGACTGCTTCGAACCCCTATCCACTATGCATGCAGTCCGCTAACCAACCAACACACTTATAGTTCTGCACTTCTACATTCAACAAAAAAAGACAATATTTCTGTTTCAATATTTTAAAAAACATTTTTATTTCCGTTTATATAAAAAATATATTATGTAATTTAAAAAATAAAATATGTAAAAATAAACAGTTAAAAAACTGTAGAAAAGCAGTGTAAAAAATACATATATCTATTATTACATTTAAAAATTATCATTTAAAAAACCTTCGAAATTCACTGAAAAAACCATAGGTTTCAGACATGTTATAGTTAGGAATTAGCATTTAAAAAATCTTAGAAATTCACTGAAAAAACCATAGGTGTCAGGGCTGTTATAGTTAACTGGACATTTCACATTTTGTTGGTTCTGCTAACTATAACTCGCACGCCCGCAATCCACTGCTGATGATGTCACATATTACATCATTCATCAGGTCAGTTATATCACTGATGACATCTCAAATGACATCACTGATGACATCACTGTTGACATCATCTACATGACAATCAGATACACCTCAGCATACACTAGTATAACCTTTCATCACTCTTTGTAAAATACAGAGTACTATATTTGAATCCATTGACACACCAATACAAGTATCTAAAAACCCACTCAGTGATTTCTAGATCTACACACACATCTGATCAATTACCTATATATCCACTCATACATGCTGTCAATGATCAATAGAACACTATTAAATATACTTATACACCTATGTTGACATTACACACCAGCACACATCCTATTCACTTATGCAGTCATCCTACTCACTTATACAAACAATGGATCATATTTACATTTACTCAGCTACACACTTATACAAACACCACTAAAATCACTATTACAAGTATAAAGTAATCCATACAGTCACTCACACAATCACTGAGTCTTATGTATACTTATTTATATACAACTGTCACATACACTGTCTTTTATTTTTCTAGTTTGTTGGACATGTACCATTGAGAAATATATTTGCTCATCACCACACCCATAAAGATATTCCCTCAACCAAACAACTGTTATAACATGTAGTCTTAACCTCATATACCTACTGAATCAACTATTCACACATCTTTGGGCAGTCACACACCCCCCACAAAACCCATACAAATACTCAGGTAACTAATCAATAACTAATATAGACTTTCACATAGCTAGTAACCAACTGGTGGAGCAGTTTACACAACAACTGACAAAGTGATACAGATATTCACACAGTTTAGTCACCATCCAATATATTTAGTGAGACACTATAAATTAGTCAAGTAAACTGTCAATCACACTGCTACTATATCCTCAAGCCAGATATTTATATTTATATATCCACTCATTCTTCAATGCAGATTGCTACATATATATTGCATATTTAAATAACTAACCAAACCACATTCACTGGATGATGTCAGCAGTGATGTCATCAGTGATGTCACTGACCATGTCATGAATTATGTAATTTGTGACATCATCAGCAGTGGTTTGTGGGCGCGCGAGTTATAGTTAGCAGAACTAACTATAACGGAGGAATTTCAATGGTTTTGTACGAGTGAAATGTCTAGCTAGCTATAACAGCCCTGAAACCTATGTTTTTTTCAGTGAATGTATATATATATATAAATCTTCAGCATCCTTTAAATCACGAAACAGCACTCCGAGTAGTGTTGCACTAATTTAATCAAATAGCAGAACAAAACCTAGTGTAGAGTCAGACGGGTTTTGGCTTACTAAATTAGCCATTATTGTTGCCATTACAGATACAACTCCCTTAGGTGTAGAAAGCAAGCGTTATGTGCAACATTGACCGTATACCACACACTTTACAGCTAGGATAGTTCACATTAACAGTCAACCACACATTTATAGGAAACCCTCATTGGGTACGGTGTTCAATCTAGATACAACTGTTCACAGAAAACCATGGTCCTCAAAATGGTGAATGTCAGTTCCCCCCAAAAATAACCTACTACAGACAGATTTTTCTATATCAAGCCCGAGAAACTCAGCAAACCTACATTGAGAAAGGAAGTTGATATTGGTAGACAAGTTGGTACTGTAAACAGTGCTCACTCTATGGAGAGAATTTATTCTATCTTTCGCACAAAAAAAACCTGAGTCTAAGCAAAGCAGGAAATAATGAAAAACCTTGCTGAAGAAAAGCATTCCTTTTCTTGGGACACATTCCCTCACATACCTGAGGTGGCATGCTACATCATTAGGATTCTCCTCACACCATGACAGGAGATCACAGTGTGGGGTACAACTCCCTCAATAAGAAGGAGGAGATCTTCCGATGTTTTGATATATGGTCGAAGGCTTATGGAGCTCTCAAAGGGGGTGAGACTGCTAGATTGGGACATACATGAGAAAAGTGATAGTGATAACTAAAGGTCACTACAGAGGAAGCATGCAACTTTATTCATGTCTTCCTGGGCCAGAATAATAAGGAGTGAAGAGACTCTGCACAGTCACCTGACCCTGCCTCTGTGTGTCATTGATCATTGGTCAATACGTTTCTGCCAACTAGACCCTCGTATGAGGTGTATTAGCCTTCATCAGGAGCTTCAAGTATCGCTTCTGCTCACAAAAACGTGCATATAAAGGAATGAAAATTACCAAACAAAATGCAGATGATAGTATTTTACATTATTATGTAAAGCTCTGAAACCTGCCTGAACACAGATGAAGAATAGATGCAGTCGCTGCATTTGGCGCAGTTACTTACTTTGCCTGCTTCGGGTCCTGGTTTGATGATCAGGCCTGATGACACGTCATCTGTACCACTGTCCTCAATTGCCTGAGAAAAGGAAGCAGAGGTCAAGTGTGTGATGCATTTGAAGAGAAACAGTTCAGTGAAATATATATTATAGTTTGAAAACATTCCAATAACTGTATGTCCAGGTTGTGAGGTCTGCCTTCCGACGGTTCCACATATAACATTTATAATATTTTCTTTCACTCAAACCAAACTGACAAGAATGGGAATTGAGGGAGTTATATAGCAGACCGTTGCAGGAGTGCTGGTGAAATGATCTGTAAATCAACACAATACGATGAGTCACTTTGAGTCACCGAAGCAACTGAAAAGCAATTTACTGGAATGTACTGTGCCATGCCTAATAATCAAGTTCAAATTCAAATTTAAGAAAAAATGTCAATAGGAATTAGGGAAATTACACATTCTGAAGAAATGTATTTATTGTTGTTTGCAGTTAAATATTCTTTTTTAAGTTTAAAGTTTATTGAAGAAAAGATTATAACATACATAATAAAGAAATATCATAAAGGGAAAAATACAATGAAAAACTACTGAGAAGGAAGAGGAGGGAACGAAAGAGGGGAGGGAGATAAAGGGAGGAAGAATAATAGGAAAAAAGCATTACCTGAATCACAAATCTAATTCAACAACATTAGCATTAATAAGTATAATATGAATTATAGACAAACAGCGTGTAGGGTAAGGAGAAAGGAGTAATGTCGAATGAAATTCATCAGAAACATAAAAAAAAAGACAAAAAAGAAAATTATGGAGGTTTCCTAACTTCATCTGAAGTACTAGCTACAGTGGGGGGAGCTAAGGCTGAGTTCGTTAGATAAGAAGATAATGGAAGCCACAAAATATCCCTTTTAATGCATAAGGAAATAGGTGTGATATTGCCTGTATCTAATCTATGATGGAAACAAACAGCATTCCACCAAGCTTTGAAGGAAATGTTCTGGGCTAGTTTCCAGTTGGAAGTAATTAGGTGAAGGGCTATCGCTAACAGCAAATCAATTAATGAGGGGGCGGGGTTAGGGGACGGCCAGGAGGGTGATAAGGAACCTAAATGTTGGAAATGGAAAAAGGGATTTGGGTGTTGAAAATCGTATTAATTTGGGACCAGATTTTGGGCCGATTATGATTGCGGTTTTTCCGCATCCTCCGGGCCGGCGGAAGCCACCGCCGGCCTGGAGGATGCGGAAAAACCGCTGCGGAGCCTCCAAAGACTCACCGCCAAATTAGGATGGCTGGTGGGTCTGCAATTCCGTCCGCAGCTTTTCCGCCGCGGTCACCTTCCGACCGCGGCGGAAAAGCTCTAACATGGCTGGCGGTGTCTATCAGACACCGCCAGCCATATTAGGATGGTGGTGAATACATGCTTTTCCGCGGCGGCTTTTCCGCCGTGGAAAAGCATACGGACTTTCACTTCGGGGGCCCGTTGCGGGCCCCCTGGGTGAAAGGGGGGTGGGGGGTGCACATGGGGGTACCTAAGGTACCCCCTGCATTTGCATGCACAAAGTGGC
Organism: Lissotriton helveticus; assembly: GCF_964261635.1. Taxonomy (NCBI): domain Eukaryota; kingdom Metazoa; phylum Chordata; class Amphibia; order Caudata; family Salamandridae; genus Lissotriton; species Lissotriton helveticus. The sequence continues at coordinate 1,961,122,661 of NC_136068.1, read as the reverse complement.
CGGCACTGCGCAGTGCCTGCTGCTTTGTGCATGCAAATGCGATGCATGCATTTTTAACCTTGCGGCGGGTGCAGCTTGAAGCTGCATCCGCCGCAATGTTAAAGATAGAGGATGTGACCGCCACCCTGGCGGTGACATCCTAATCTGCTCGGAGGGAACGCCGCAGCCCCTGCGGACGTTCCCTCCTCCTCAGGGGTCGCGGACGGACTCAAGTCCGTACGCGATCCTAATCGGCCCCTAAATGCCAAAAACCGGAAAGAGAGGGGCAAATGAAAAGCAAATGATTTAAATTATTATTTTATTATTATTATTATTATTACATTTCTTAAGCGCACAGCTACCCGTAGGTTTCCCGGCGCTAGGCATATAAAACAGTATACAAAATGGGGGGGGGCGTCTAATCAGCAGTCTTACATATTGAAAAGCCAGGTCTTAATTCCCTTACGGAAAGTCAGGAAGCACATTTCAGAACGCAGAGGGGGGGGTAAAGAGTTCCAAAGAGAGGGAGCCAGCAGAGAAAATGAGCGACCTCCCATTTTTGCTCTCTTGATACGCGGTATCCTGAACTTATTCTGGGTGGAAGACCTAAGTGTGCGCGGTGGAAGATATTGCTGCACCAGAACAGATAGGTAAAGTGGCGCTTTTCCGGTCATAATTTTATGCATAAAACATAATGCCTTAAATTTGACCCTGCTCTCGATCCGCAGCCAGTGTAGTTTACGCATGTGGGACGAGGCTGAGGTTCTGGCGGGTAGGTTACAAATAAGGCGAACAGCCATATTTTGTACTACCTGGTACTTCTTAGTTACCTCCTTGCAGGCACCCAGAAGTAAGATGTTACCATAGTCCAGGCGTGAGATGACAAGAGCCTGGACTACAGTTCTCAGGGTGTCAGCAGGCAGCATCCACGAGATTTTCCTTAGCCACCTGATGATGGTGGTACAGGTGGCGGAGACTTTCACGACGTGTTGCCTGAAGGACAATTGATTGTCCAGGAGGACCCCAAGATTACGAGCAGTAGAAGTTGGAGTGGGAAGAGGGCCCATCTCCGGCGGCCAATGTTGTGGGCCCCAGAGCGGGATGTCAGAGCCAAACAGGAGCAATTCTGTTTTCTCCCCGTTCAGTTTTAATTTGTGCTCAAACATCCATGCCGAAATCTGTTTTAGTCCAGCTTGAAGGGAGGAGAAGGGGAGGTGCTTGTTGGTGGAAAGTGAGTAGATGACTTGTGTGTCATCAGCATAGGAATAAATAGAGAGACCTGCCTGTTCCGCCAAAAAAGCAAGAGTTCTCACATATAAATTAAAAAAAAGGGGACTGAGGATAGAACCTTGTGGGACACCGTGATTAGAGGAAAAAGTTGATGAGGCAGAAGTAGAGGAAAAAACTTGAAACGTGCGATTAGACAGAAAGTTTGAAATCCAGGCCAGGGCGGAACCATCGACACCCGCCTCTCTCAGGGTGGACAACAAGATGGAATGGGAGACGGTGTCAAATGCGGCACTCAGATCAAGCAAAATGAGTGCCACAGTCTCCCCGTTGTCCACCTTTTGCCTGATGGATTCTGACACACCAAGGAGAGTGGTTTCAGTCGAGAAACCGGCCCTGAACCCGGATTGAGAACCATGAAGAAGGTTAGAAGTTTCCACGTGAGAATTAAGCAAAGAGTTAACGTGTTTCTCCAAGATTTTAGAAAAACATGAAAGTAAAGAGATAGGGCGAAAATTAGACGGGTTATTAGGATCTAAGTTGGCCTTTTTTAATAATGGGACCACCATAGCGTGCTTCCATTCGTTGGGAACGATAGCTTCAGTAAGGGAGGCATTCAAAACCTTCAAAATAATAAGGAGTAGGGCTGGGTCCAAAGAACTCAGGACTTGAGGAGGCATAGGGTCAAGGGGGGAACCAGATGTTATGTCCTGTAAATACTTTTTTAGAAGCGTAGGGGAGATGGGGTCCCAGGCAAGGAGTTGAGGAGGCACGGAAGTAAAACAAGGGGAGGTGACAGGTGGGGGAGTACATGCGGTTGAAACAAGGTGAGTGGACACAGCAGGAGAAGAATTGAAGGTGTCATAGATCTTCTCGATCTTTTCAACAAAGAAATTGGCCAAAACTTCACACTGGGAGGTGTCAAGGCTGGGGGCCTTGGGTACAGTAGATGCACCTGACAGCTCCTTCACAATTTTGAACAGGGCCTTAGGTCTATTCTGCGCCGTAAGGAGCGTGGTGTTCGCAAAGGAAGCTCTGGCACTATCACAAGACGTGTGGTAGGTTTTAAGAGCAGCCTTATATTCTGCTTTCTGACCAGCATCATAATTGGAGCGCCATATGCGTTCCAATTTTTTGCATTTAGATTTTTCTAAGCGAAGGGCGTCAGTAAACCATGGAGCTGGTGGGTGATGAATATGCGATTTATTTTTTTGCATTGGGAGACAAGAATCCAAGGCAGTTGTCAACCACCGTTTAACAGAAGGTAGCTCCTTGGTAGACATACTACTGGACAATGGAGGAATTGAATTAGTAAGAAACAAGTTTAGTTTGTCTGTATCTAAACGTTTCCAATTCCTACTGGCTTTGTGGGGGAGAGTGGGAGTGGGGGGGTTAAAAGTAGCCATTTCAATAGAGAAATTTACAATAAAATGGTCCGACCAAGGGACCTGCAATGAGGATTGGTACGAGATGCCAGAAAGATTAGAAATAATAGGGTCTAAAAGGTTACCGGCCTTATGAGTGGGGTCAAAATTGTGGAGGTGGAGATCTAAAGCTGCAAGATCCTGTAAAAAACGTGTGGAAGTGGCACACGAAGCAGAGTTAAAATGGATGTTTAGATCACCAACAACCATAAAGTTATTTGATTGTGCAAGGAGTGGGGCAATAAGATCAGGGAGAGAGGAAGCCCAGCTACTCGCTGAGCCAGGCGGACGATAAATCAGCGTGCCGGTTAGAGTAAAGTGCGGGGTGAGTAATAGCTTAAACAAACCAGCTTTGCAGTTAGGGAAATCAAGATCTTCCCATTTACAGGAGAATTCTCTCCTGAAAATGATGGCAATTCCCCCGCCATCTTTAAGAGGCCGGTTTCGCCCAACGTAGGTGTAATCATTGGGGAGAGCCATGGCGATGTCGGGGCCAGAGCTCTCATTTAACCATGTTTCCGTTATAAACATGGCAGCTGGGCTGACTGTCTGTAGAAGGTCAAAAATGTCTCTCTTGTGTTTAGCGAGAGAACGGCAGTTGATACTAATAAATTTCAAAGAGGGACCAGGATTAGGTAATTTAGAAGGGAGAAAGCTGCGCCGGGAGGGAGGGTTCCAAAAGGTAGAGGACGTAGAGTCTATCCGAGAGGTAAAAGATTCCAATGAAAGATTGCAGGATGGACAAGAAGTTGGAGCATTGTGACAGTTAAAAACAAAGTTCGAAGAGCAGGGGGGTCCCCGCAACCGCAATAGAGCAGTACGGGTATACGTGACACAATTGAGGGCATCGGGACTGGGCCCTGGGCACGTACTGGCGCGGACGGGCGCAGACGGGCTTGACTTGTGCGCGACTTCGGCGCGAAGTCGGCGCTCCCGCTGCGCTCGTCCGCTGCGCTTCCTCCATGCCCCCATTAAGTACTAAGGGTGAGGGACCACTAGACCGCTCACCTGCAAGGACTAGCGCAGGGCGGAAGTGGTGTCAGCCTCCAGGAAGTGCGCACCTCGGACTGGTCCTCCGCAACAAACGGCACAAGCCGGGGCGGAACGGGACCACGAGGGCGGTAAAGTGCAGGAAATGCGGCTGTCACATACAAAAGGTAAGAATGAACATTTTAAAAATGGTTTGTCCGGCGCGCTTTTCAGCTGAAGACCCCTTACATGACCAGCAGTTTGAGGGGAGGTCTGAGGAAAAAGAAGCCAATTTCATTGGAGTAAAAAGAAGGCGCTTGTAAATAAGATAAAGAGTCTGAGAGGTATTAGCTGCTCTTGACGTTTTATGAATTTTTAACCATAATTTGTCCCAAAAAGGAATAGACCAACATTCTACAAGATCCTTTTCCCAGGCCAACTCACATTTACTCTTGGTCCTGTCAGAAGAGAAGAATACATTTCTATAAAGAGAAGAGGCCGAAGTAGTAGAAGCCAATGAAGAAAAGAGATTGGAGCATTTGGTGGGAATGATGGGGTCAAGCGGCAGGGAAAGAAGATAGTGCAAAAGAGCAGGAAGAAGTGAGTCATATTGAGGTTTACAGGAAGAAGGTAAAGAAAATTGTAATTGAAGATCCGAAAAAGAGAGAGGAAGATTATTAGATAACAGTTGGGAAATGCAGAGTAAACCTTTGGATCTCCAAGTTTTCCAATAAATGGTACGGCCCTTAATATGTAATAAGTGATTGCACAAAATAGCTTGCTGATCTAATGAAGAAAAAGCAGGGTAAGAGGATGGAAGAAAAGGTAGTAATATATCACGCGTATGGGAGATCACCTGAGGGCGAAAAGAAGAGATATTATTAGTGAAAGCAAGAGATTCAGTAAAATGAAATGGAGCCATAAAGTATTTCTCAATATTCAACCAAATAGGACGATAAACACTATGATCTTGATCATAAGAAAGACAGCGGGAAGATTGTCTCAAAGAAAAAGCTTAATGATTGGATTTATAATCAGCAAATTTGAGACCGCCAGAAAGTTTATCAGCTTTGAGAGCATTAAGAGCTATTCAGGGACATTTATTCTTCCAAAGAAACTTGTTTAATATAGAGTCAAGTTTTCTAAAGTAGAAACCAGGGATATGGACTGGAATCATGGATAAAAGATAGAGAATAATCGGAGAAAGCATCATCTTAATAGAGTCTAGACGACCCCACCAGAAGAGAAAGAGTGGATGCCAACGGTCAAAAGACGCGGACAAAGTCTTTGAAAGATGATCAAAATTTTCTTTCAGAGTCTCTGGGATGGTAGGAGAGAACCATACTCCTAAGTATTTAATTTTAGAAGTTTTCCAAGAAAAACCAGTAGAGACAAAATATTGTTTTAAACAAAGAACATTTAAAGGAACAACTTCACATTTATCAGAATTAAGTCGGAATCCAGATAATTGAGAGAAAGTGTCAACTTGAGAGAGAAAGGCGGGAAGAGAAGTAGAGGGGTCGGAACAATAAAGAAGAATGTCATCAGCATTGACTGACATTTTAACATGGGAAGTATCAAGTTTAAAACCAGATATTCTGTCATCTAAACAAATCTTTGTTTAAAAGGCTCTAAAGCAATGATAAATAAAAGGGGGGATAGGAGGCAACCTTGACGAACTACTCTAAAAAGAGAAAAGTAATCAGAGGATTTCCCATTAACAAAGATAGAGGCTTTGGGTCCTGAATATAATAATGAAATGCGAGAGATTAATTTAGCAGGAAACACAATCCACTTAACTGCTTAGAACATGAAATCCCATCCAATCCTACTGAATGCCTTTTCAGTATCTAATGCTATAGCAGCAATGGGGTAATTAAGGGAAGAGGCTTTACTAAGAATATTAAAGAAAACCCTGGAGTTGTCGGGAGAAACGACCTTTGATAAAGCCAGATTGTTCCGGGCCAATAATATTGGGTAGGATAGGACCGATACGAAGGGCAAGAATCTTTGCAAATATCTTATAATCTAAATTAACCAAATAAATTGGGCGATAATTTTTGCAGAAAGAGGGATCTTTATTATCTTTGGGAATTAAGCAGATCACGGCTTCTTGAAAAGTACCTGAAGAAGAGCCGTTCTTTACAAAAAACTGATAAAGCAATAAAAGATGAGGAAGTAATAAGGAGGCAAAGTGAGCATAAAATTCAATAGTAAAACCGGGCCAGGTGCTTTACCCCTTTTTAATGTTGAAACAGCATTTTAAATTTCAGATAGGGTAATATCCGAGTCCAACGAGGTAAAATACGTATCATGTGCTAGAGGGGGGAGAATGGAGTGGAAGAAAGAGGAAAGTGCATCAGAGGAAGGTTGTTGCTCCGGTGTGTATAATTCTTTATAAAAAGAGACGAATTCCTTAAGAATATCATCATCTTTGAATAAGGAGTCTCAAGCGGAGTTGCGAATGGAATTAATTTTAGTCCGCTCTTTACGAATTTTTTAATAATTTGCAAGTAGTTTGCCCATTTTGTTCTGACCACCATAGTAACGGGCGCTACTTCTTAAAAGATAAGAGGAAGCAGCTTCTGTAGATTTATTAAAAGATATTTTTGCTTCAATAAGATTCTTTAAGGCGACCTCAGAATTAGAACGATAATAAGAATATTCAAGATGCTTTTTTTTGGCTAGTAACTGGGAGCAGTTAAATATTCTATTGGAGTTTTTTGCAGGAAAGTCTTTATACTCAGTGTTATAAACAGTTTTCATATAGAAAAAAAAACACTTCCTTCGCAGAAACTTTAATGTTGTTCACAATACCCATTTCAGTACTTCCCGTGGATATATGTACAGCATTGCACGCATTTTACACTTTTGCAAATATTTGGTAAAATTATCTATTGACGTTTCCTTGGAAAGGTTCATAAAAGGTGTCATTGAAATGTCAAGGGGAATTTTGCATATGAAACCACCACAAAGTGCAAGTATTTCACTACGGAAGTAAATCTTTTTATCAGACTTATGCACAGACACAGACGTTTCTGCAGGATGGAAGGTGCAATATTTTGAACTAGTGAACCCATGTTTTTTTAATTCTCTGTAAGTTTCTACAGAATGTGATAGTTCCCAGCAATTCTGCTGAAAGTGCAAGGGTCTTTTGTAGGCATTATAAATGGAATGACACATTCTATGAATCAATGAACAGGCCCAGTTATATGCCAATGAAAGGGAGATTTCCATTTATGATCTTTACTGAACTTCCAGAATACAAACTTTCCTGACTAGATATATAATTAAAAAAAATGAGTTGCAGAAAATTCTTTTAAAATGATTGCTGCAGGCCATGGAGGGGGAGAAAATCAGCTGTAGCAATTATCAGACCTGCTGTTCCAAAACGATAACATAGTGTCAGCACTCAAACTCTTCAATCACTAAATAATCTAGGAAAACAGAGACGCCACCATCTTATTGAGCAGTGGTGCACACAGGGTATTCCCTGTCCTATTTGTTGATTGGCTACATTTGTCAGGCAGCACAGCTTCTTGAACTTTATAAGGTGAACAAATAAATCATGCTGGTTGTGCACATCTGTTTATCAGAGGGAGATAATATTTTCTGACAGGTTAACATTCCTATGCGCTTCACCAGTGTTTTTAACTAGAGGAAAGAGATTTATTTGCCTGATTGAGAAGATGCCCTTAAGTCTTTATGCATCATTTATAATATAGAGTGTCTGAAAGTTTTTTCAGAATTTTGTAGACTTTCATCCTCTATTATCCACTGTCACGTTGCTCATTATTTCTTTTCTCAAGCCTCCTGGCATATCCAATGATTGCGTCAACTTCTCCCTGTGGGCCTTATAAAATAGATCTCTCGCTTGCTCGTCGGAGTGACGTTTGCATAACACTTTAACAACAAGTTCAAGCCTCCTCCTCCTATACTACAATATGTTTCTCTATAGTATGCATAGGTTGCTGATCACACATTTCAAATGTTAGAGGTCTGAGAAATATTATGCTGGAAATACTTTCATTGTCCTCATGTAGATTCATTGTTCCCTGTTTAATGAGTTTGTTGTATTCCCACTAGCAACTTGATTTTTTCTTCTAATTTTATTATTTTATTTATGTGTGTGTGTGTGTATGTATTTATATATAATGTCATATTTGAAAATTTACATTTTCCAACTTTTTCTTGGTGATTTCCGTATTAGCATGACCTTAACTTTGAGGTTTCCAATCACTCCACTGGAATTTGAAAGACTTTAAAAGAGATAGTGTTCCCGCCTAGTTTTTACTAAACCCTTCTCAAGCTGGGAAAGAGACTGACGAAGGTTGGCGTGGGGCCCCCCAGCATCAAGCGGGCTCAAACTCCTCCCAGTGAATCAGTAACCAGAATTTTGCATTCCGACGTATCTAAAAGGTGACACTCTAAACTTTATGACACTCTAAACTTTATGAAATAGAAGATTCTAAGAAGGAACTTTACAATGGTATACTTCCCTGACTACTTTGGGATTTTCTGTAAAGATTCAGTCTTGTGCACCTGAGAATTTTCAATAGCAATAATAATAATAATAATAATAATAATAAAAGCTCATAAGTGTAAAAGTGAATATGTGTTTTCAGTTTCCGGATCATTTTTATAGAACCACACTTTCTCCCAGGTGTTACAGCCTCCTAAGCACTGGTGATCTTTCAATTCCTTATTAGTTATATATGCCTCACACAGAAGTCTGCTTTTGTGAAGTCTGAGATGGCATTAGTGGAGTGGTGTGGCTCACTGGTTAGAGGCGGCAGACCCGGGAGCAGAGGATGGCCCGGGACCAGGATTCAATCCCCGACGCGGCAGGGTCTTGGACCAGGGTCAACGGACTCGATAATTCTCGTCTCGGTGCCTACTCTAACCAGGGAACACACTCGGCAATTCTGGGCATTAGCTTGCCTCATCTCCACAACAGCCCCCCACATACGCCGGGGATGCCTGGTTTCACCTTGGAGATACCCAGTAGGGACCATCTCACAGGGATAGCCAGGACGGGTTCCCCAGAGGTCTACAGTGTAGAGATACTCCTTCGGGAGTCGATTCTAGGGCTTTAGAAACCCACAATCAATCAATCAATCAATTAGCGAATTCTTGCCCATAAAGTGGCTTTTCTGAATATAATTATAAATCAAGGAGGGGAAGCCGAGGTAGACTTCAGAGATTTAGCAGAGGGTACGTTAAGTAACATAAGCTTGTCAAAGCATCACAAAGACCCATGAGGACCACCTTCAAAGGGACCCTCTAGTGTATGATTTGACAATTGGTCTCAACCCCAGCCGGGCATCCTCAAGCCCAGAGGCGTGGTGGAATGCAGTGCTTGTTGGGAAGCAGCACTGGGAAGAGGCAATTGGATTTTGATCATCCTATTTAGGCCTCCTAATGATGCCATTGCTGGAAAAAACCAATGCAAAATGGAGAGCCAATGCAATGCCTCGCCCGTCATTTGTATCGTTGATGAACATATTGACGTATTTGAACTAGATCATGAAAAGCACTGGTGGACCTTACCCAGCGGGTTCCTTCAAACATCTTCAGATCTATTGGGTCTCCCCGGACTCTCCCGTCGAGATATATCAGAGAGTGGCAGCCGGCCAGAGCTCCCAGGAGAGGTCCCCAGGGTAAAGCATCACCTGAGCCGAAACCATGAACGCTCTGAAAACTGAGGGAAAAACAAATGTTTACTTTGCGGAATACCAATAAATAAATGTGAACAATTAATATTAAATGGTCTGATGCAGTGAAGCTCGCGTAGGAGAAGATGTCTGAGGCTTATGCCAACCAAACATTTCAAATGACTGTCACTGTAAGACCCTGAGGCTATGATTATTTCAAGAACATAAATCTACATCCAAAGAGCTTCCCAGGAAGTGTTTCTGGCTTACTCCTGAATTCCAGGAATTTCTTCCCACTTCCAGGAAATTCCTTCTCATCTCGAAAAAGGATTTAAACCTGCTCTAGACAGAGTAGAGATCAGTCCTTTTAAAGGATGGGAAAGTGTTGGAGGATGGCCTCTTATTACCCATATATTTTTTTAATTTGTACGTGTGTAGAAAAGTACATGGTATTGAACTCCTGGATCGCCTACTGCTTGTGTGTTTGTGTATATATATACACACTGGTGGTCACCAGTAGGTAGTTATAGTTAGGACCTAGCTTCCATAGGAAATGCGTTTTTTAATTTGCTAATAACTTTGGCTTTGTTTGACAAATCTTCGCAAAATTCTCAAAAAAAAGGTCTATCCAGGTTAGCTCCTATCCTGCATGACAGCAACTCCCCGCCTGGAAAAGAAATGCCAGCTCCCGCAGGAGGCGGGCAGCCAGTGGGACCGGGTGGGCATTGGGGCTCCCCCACGGTCCCTAACGGATAGGGCCGACACTGGGTGATGGGGTCCCTGGGGCTAGAGGTGGCCCAGGAGGGGGCCACGCAGCCCCCTCCGTCAAGAAATAAAAATGTTTTTTAAAGAAAATTAGGCATTGCCCCGGGGATGGGGTCCCCGGGGCCACCAGAGGCCTAAGGAAGGGGGCACACAGCCCCCCTCCTTTAGAAATAATTCCCAAAAAGAACAACATGTGGCCATGCCCCGGGGGATGCTGTCCCCGGGCCGAAATTGGCCTCGGGAGCGGGGTTGCGCTGCCCCCTTCCCATTTTTTTTTTTTTTAAAAGAGCAGGCCCTGGGGGATGGGGTACCCAATTAATGTAAAAGAAAGGAGGCCACACAACCCCCCTTGTAAAATGAAATAAAAAGAAAGAAAGCAAGCATCGCTACAGAGGACCCGCCCGCCCCCTAACTGCAGCACTCCGCAAACCGAGGGTTCCTGGGTCCAACTAGCCCACCAGGTACATCCAGAGAGCTGCGTTGCAGAGAGGGTTTAGTAAGGACGGGTCTGTCCTTTATCATATTGTGTTATTTGTAAGCATTTGATTTTGCCGATTTTGTAGCATTTCTAATGTTGTGTCACTATGTTGGTGTTGAACTGTAGCATGTACTGTTTTTCTCAAATGACATATATTAAATGTCGATTACACTTGCATTTAAAATGAATGAAATAATAAAAGGTGAAAAAAATGGATCATAACCACTTAATAATTGAAGGTAGTTATTAATGAATGTATAGATTACTAAGAAATATTGTACCCTAGTTTGGACGTTGGTAAAAGCTCACCCCCTTGTTGCACATTGAGATCATTTCTGGCATTCAAGTTCTGTCTCAGCGGCTCCATCCATTTTCTTCTGGGAATTCCGTATGCAGGGCGAGAGAATAACATATGTGCAATGTCTTCATTTGAGCCCAATGAACATAGGGTACCCTTAGGGTCCCTTCCCACAGTCTGTGACATGACCCACTTGCCTGGAAAATAATGTATCTGGAGTATCTCATATCTAACTTCAAATAAAGTGTCTTTGCTAATTGAGGTTCAATCTCGTCCAACAATTGCTCAAAACTTTGGATCTTTTTAATAGACAGAAATGGTGCGGTAAGTCTCCCTGGAGCGCAACCTAAAGTGACTCTAAGCAGGATAAAGTTCCAATAAATACGCTTGTTCTCGCTCTTTGAATCTGGCATCAGTAGGCGGGGGTTTACCCAAAACCTACTTAGACCCAAATCCAAGGAGCCATTTTGGCATGTGGACAAACCAGGGGCCGTGAGCTGGACATCAAGTTTCAATAGTTGACGCAGTGTCTGCCTGTGTGTTTTTAATTCCTCACTGGTCCAAATGCTAACCCGAAAGGACAAAGATCTCTAAATCGCGAAGTGTTCCAATCTTTTAATGCGAATGTCATATGTTAGCATGATCACTGAGGTATTTCAGGGGAGTGATGTAAACAATCTCATAATTTTATTTTCCCCAACAATTAAAGGCTGTAGGATTTCGCCAGCCCATAACTCTGATCCATGGAGGGCGGCCGTTGGGCCCTAAAGTTGTGGGCCGCCAGGGCCGGGGTAATGGAGTTGCGATCCAATGTGGCCAGCATCATCCGGAGAATAGAACATAGTGTGCTGGTGCCAAGTGAGGTTAGCTATGTTCTTAACCCCTTCGCTGCTGCCGTCGGCCATTGGACGTCGCGTGAGCTACCTCCCTGGTGCTGCGCACGTCCAACGGCCGACGCGGCCGCACCCGTTTCTTCGAACGCTCAGAACAGGCGCTGAACATTCGAAGCAGTAAACGGGTTAAAATGGAAGGAACGGAAAGTGGAAGTTGGTGCTTGGGGCGCGGGCACCTTGGACACCGTCACCAAGACGTCTGGTTTGACTTAAAATGTGCTGCAAGTGCTGCATAGCAGAAGCATCCATCAGAGGAAAGTGCTCAGAAGTGGAGGCTGCTCTTATACCACTTTCAAGTTATAGTATAAACGCTGTCAAAGGCAGTGTATTCTGCTTTCCAATGAAGACAAATGAAACAACAAACTCTATAAAAAGATACACTTTACAATATGCCGAGTTACTAACTGTGTAAATTATTAGTAATAAAATGAATGTATGGGGACAAAACAACCTCCTCTAACTCATTTAAAAGGAAGATTTAAAAAGAGGTTTGATGTTAATGTCTAGCTTGATGCTATTGTATTTACACTGAGGTGGTGGTAAGCAATAGAAGAGATGGGTAGCCTTGGTGAACATATGTGGAGGGGTAAACTTGCACTACCTACTTTAAGCCCATTATATTTAAAAATACATTATACCATATGACTGAAACCCATACCTCCCCTAAGATGTTTATTTGTTTTGCATTAATAGCTCAAAACTCAAGTTCAGCCTGCGCCATTGGAAAGGTCTCATATTCAACATCAGCCATTTTAACTTCTGGAGCACCTTCATGGGATGCAGCAGTGGGGTTTGGAGGTGGGGAGGAGGGCTCTAAATCCTCATGTCTACCCTTCCTGAACTGTCCCTCACATGTGTGATCACGTGTCACTGCATGGTGTGTCCACTGCTGAGAGTGACCAGGTGAGCCTCTGGTCAAGGTTTGGCCACCAACAGTGCCCTGCGGCTTGGACAGTCCAATGAGGATGGTGACACCAAAGACAGAAATATACCAGGTTCTAAATCAAGCAAAGAGATCGCACCGTTGAGGCCATGAGGACAACTGTACAAGTGCACTGCTGAATAGTTGTATTTAAATTCAGCAAGGACATTGATCAGAAGAGAATAAGACACAACATCTTTCTCTTACCAATGCAAAAAATCAATACAAATGTTATTGTGCTTCATGATGACAAATCTTCAGTTCAAACTCCTGGCAGGAGTAATTAAGATACTTGACTTCTAAGACATACCTCTGTCCCCTTGATGGAATAATCCCCCAGAGGTCCAGCCCCTCTTCTGTCAGGGTGCCAGTCTAATTTGAAATAAGCAAAGCAATCATGAATTAGTAACTTCAGCTTTTAGTACCAATGAGAATTGTGACTGTAGGAACTGTGTACACTTTCAAGGAACACATGTAAACATACAAGGAACTCACGTACACAACCGCATGTTGTCTGAGACAGGGTACCTGTTATTTGTTACATACTTCAACCACACTCCAAGGCCTCACACTCCTCAGGTGGGTAACCAGCTCAACTCCCAGGGCACACAGAGTGCTTCCACCTGTGTTTATTACAGTGTGAGATGTAACTTCTCCTGCTTGATGGAGGTGCACACAGTCAGTTATCACATTATATTTGGTCTACAGTGATATTCTTGATGATGTCACTGTGGATGTCATATGTGACTCCATCAGTGATATTATTAATGTTGACATTTGAGATGTGGTATTATCTGGGATGTCATTCTGTGAGGTCACAAGGAGAATGTGGGTTTCCTTCAACAATAACTTCATGTTCACTGTTTTGTTTTTAAGTGAGTGTTTTAAACATATGAAGAGGAGCATGAGAACTCAATACCTCTTCTTGACAAAGACATTTTTTCTTATAATCCACTACTTCTACCTCCTGTTCAAAAAACTATTTCTGTCAATATTGACACAGAAAGACAAACATATAAAACCACTCTGTTGATTGACACAGGGTAACCCATACTTACTACGGACCTGATTCACACAACTAACTTAAGACAAAATCCTAAACTTACTACCATTATGGTATTCACAGAAGGCACTTACTCATTTCGGTATTCACAGAAGACACTTACTCATTCGGTATTCACAGAAGTTAGGAGTCCTAACTTTAGGACTCTTAAATTATTTCTGTGAATACCGAAAGTCTTAATGTTAGGATTTTTCTCAGTTTAGGAGTAGTAAAGTTAGGACTCCTAACTTTAGGACTCCTAAATGCCTTCTGTGAATACCAAAAGTCTTAAAAATTAGATTTTTCTCAGTTTAGGAGTAAGGGTGGGCGTAGTTCGCGAAGTAGTGCTACGTGAAGCTACGCGAAGTGCACTTCGCACTACGCAAACTTTACGTAGCACTACGCGAGCTGTGTAGTAGCATGTTCGCACTGTGCAAGATGCATTTTCAATGATTGCACAGTGCGAACAAGCATCCGGCACTGTGCAATCATTGAAAACGGCATCTTGCACAGTGCGAGCTGTAGTTTTCTGCCGCTCGAGTAGATTTTTACTCGAGCGCCAGCTTTCTCAACGCGAACTGGTAGTTTCTCATCACAAGCAGTCGCGAGCATACGCAACCACTCGCAATGAGAAACCTGACCTCCCCGCGTTGAGAGTCTCGCCGGGATGTCATTTTGCTTGCTCGCGGTCGCAAACATGACTTTGAGGACCACAAACAAGCAAAAACTGACCGCTGCGCTACGCTACGCTACGCTGCGCTACGCGTGTTTGCACTGTGCTAAGTGCAGCTCGCGTAGTGCGAAGTTGAGCAAACTTCGCAAACTACGCAAGCGTAGCGTAGTGCTTCGCCCAGGGTTATTTAGGAGTAGTAAAGTTAGGACTCCTAACTTTAGGACTCCTAAACTGAGATAAATCCTAACTTTAAGACTTTCGATATTCACAGAAGGCATTAAGGAGTCCTAAAGTTAGGATTCCTAACTTCTGTGAATACCAAAATGAGTAAGTGTCTTCTGTGAATACCAAAATGGTAGTAGGTTTAGGATTTTGTCTTAAGTTAGTTCTGTGAATCGGGCCCTACATACTTTAATGCCACTCTGACATCTCACCCCTTTCGCCCTTCATGAAGTTCCCACAGCTTTTGTTGTGAGAATTTGACCAGCTTTCTTCACTCGGGGTATTTAATCCCTGGGTGTATTCATCCCACTTGTGCTTATCACAGTGTGAGCTTTAGTTGCTTCTTTTCTCTTCTTGAGGTGCACACAGTATCCTCTCACATAATGATAGCTCCAACACTAATATTAGTGATGTCATTGGTAATGTCATATATGATAACATGAATAATAGAAATGCCCTCAAGTCAGATGTTTTCACCTATAATATCAATGATATGGTTTGGTGTGTCATAAGTGATGTTATTGTGTGAGGTCATGAACAGGGTTTTGCTTTTCTCAGATCTATAACTTCAAATTCAGTGTTTTTTTTTAAAGTAAATATTTTATCATTTAAAAATAAGAAGCAGAACCCATTACCTACCCTTGACAAGGCCTTTTCTACAATATTTTGTGATACACCTCTTCCAACTTCTGTACGATGAACCCTGGCTTTGGCTCTACGCAGTGGAGATTGGCTCCTCAGGGCTCATGAGTTCAAACCCCGCTGCACACCGACTTCAGCTACACACAGCAGGGGGCACACGCGGGCCACATGCACACTCTGCTGAGTACCTCACTCCATCCTGTATATATGTTTATATGTATACACAGACACACACACAAACACACACATACAAACATAAACTTTAACTCAATGGGTTCCTTAATCATTGGTGCTTTCTAGAGTGGATCATGGAAATGCCTCTAGCAGGTATTTTAAAGTTCACCTCGCTGCGCTGAAGTCATCCTTGAACAACCACTCAAACACTCACTCACTCACTCTCTCACTCTCTCACTCTCTCACTCACTCTTACTAACTCACTCATATAACCACTCAGACACCTACTCACATACCCATACAGCCACTCACTCACTCTCTCTCACACTCACTCACTCTCACTCTCACTCACTCACTCACTCATATAACCACTCAGACACCTACTCACATACCCATACAGCCACTCACTCACTCTCACTCACACTCACTCACTCTCACTCACTCACTCACTCACTCACTCACTCACTCATATAACCACTCAGACACCTACTCACATACCCATACAGCCACTCACTCACTCAATCAGCCACTCACACATACAATCACTCTCAGATACCATAACATAACATTTAATAACATAAAATACCATAACATAGCATAACATAACAATACATAACATAATGTAGCATACCATAACGTAACGTAACGGTGCTTTCCAGCTTCTACCTAGTTTTTAGTGTTTGCTCCTTCCTTCCCCCCATATTTCTGAGTGCTTTTCCTGCATTTGCCTTGTTTTTACTGCATTCTCTCTCCTTTCCCCCTGTTTTATGAGTGTTTTCCCTGCTTTTGCCTCATTTTCACCACTTTCTCTTTCCTCTCCCATATTTTTCTGAATTCTTTCTCCTACTTTTGCCTTGTTTTTTACCACTTCATCCTTTCTCTCCCCTTTTTCTGAGTGCTTTCTCCTGCTTTTGCCTAATTTTTTTCTGTTTTCTCCTTCCTCTCCCCATTTGTCTTCACCGCTATTACTAGGCGAAACACCCAAAAATGCAATTCCACAGTTTAAGAGGAAGGATGAGTGCCCTGGTGTCTGTCTTGCAGAATGGATTCTCAAGCAGCCACTTGTCTCTCTGGGGGGCACCCAGAAGAGTCGCCTCTATCGCATCTCTGCTCCTCTTTTCAGACATGAACTGCTGTTCTCTCCCAGCTCCAAGATGCTTGTGGATCAACAGAGTTCCAAAGCCACATTTCCTCAGTTGTCCCTCCTCAGCTTCTTCCAGCACAAAGTACAAGTCACATATTTCTTCATTTGTATCTCCTCGTGGAAGGGTGAAAATCACCACAAAATGGACTCTGTGGCCAACCTGGAAACCCCAGTAATAGCAACTTCCATTTCTATGTCTTCCTGCTCTTCTTATGGCTTCTCCTCTCCTGTTCACCTTCTCTCAAAGCCGGAGAGAAAGTATAACATGTTTTGGGGCTTCAAAAAAGCAAACTATAGCAAAGGAAACATACCGGCTACTGAGTATATTTACATGTCCTGGAACCCTTCACACATATGCAGTGGTCAGTGAGGGTGTTTCATCCTCCTCAAAACAAAGAGTAGTTGGCCTGGCGGAAACCTACATTACCCTGATTTAATCTGTGAAAGTTCTGGAGTTTCCTCCTATGCTTGAAGGAATAACTTTCCCAAATTCCCCTTTTTTTTGCCACTTCAGCAAGATTTGCAGTAAAACATTATCCTAACTGCTTCATCTGTGGTAAAAATGTAGCATAAATGCATGGGAACAGAAGAATGTGGTTGGTGTTCGTGGTGCTTTTCAGAGAGTTGTGTGATACCAATGCTTAGTTATTATTATCATGAACCCAAACTGTGCCAGGACCTTAGCAGAGGGGATGGTTTGGTGTACGCAGGCGCCATCTTGGACTAGTCGAGAGCTGGTGGCACCGTTCAGGAGCACCTGGTGAATGACACAGAGGGGTGGGCAGAATATGGGGGAAGGGCACGCAGACTGGGTCAAAGTTTGACAACTGGAACATGGATGCAAGCCCAGAAGCAGTGAATGCCTTAGCATGGAAATGGGGTACAACTTTTGAGGTCTATATGGGGTACACATAGATGAGGTCAGTTTTCCAGTCAGGCTGTTTAAGTCTAGCTGCAGAAGAGGGCTTCTTTGATAACCAATATCTGATTAAAAACAAGATGGGGTTGCACTTTTCTTTTGATATGAAAATAAATTAACACAAGAACAGGACACACCCAGAGTTTAAGAAACAAAATGCATTTTAAATAATGGGCAACATTTGCACTTACTTTGTCAAAGCAGAAGAGATTGAGCCAGCCACAAAGGTTGATTTTTTGAGAGCTGATGCAAAAAATTCCGCTTTTTTTCAACCTTTTCTGTGCATACAAGACTCCAACCGCGAGAGCAGCGGGCAAGGACGGAGGGACTACAATCGTGATAAGAAATATTGCCAAAATCACTGTTTCACCTACAAGAGACTAAGGAAATAAGTGTTATTTAGTATGGATGGCTGTACTCCAGGCCATAGACATGGCCACTAAGAAGCAAATCTTGTATCATTGTAATAATAATTATCACAATTAGTAATACACTAAAGAAACTAAGGGGCATATTAACAAGCTGAAGTATCGCCGATTTCTCTGCACAATTTGCCGAGAAAGCGGCGATACTTCCAGCGCCCTATACAATTTCACTGGCAGTAATGCTACGGAGGCGCACCTCATTTAACAGTACAATCAGATCGGACTATACATTTGGGGAATGCAACAATGTTTATCGTTTTCACATTTACATTTGGGGTTGGTGCCTCTTGGGAAAAAACGCACCCTACTACCTAGGTGCACAAAAACAAAGGGAATATCAAAGACAATCCCTAAGTGATGCAAACTTTATAATCCAATCTCCCGGCACTCAGTTGTGACAATTTAGGTCAATATTTGTTCAAAATAGGACTTACTCTGTGCATAGATCTAGGCATTCATCCACAAGCCACAATTTGGGTTCTTACAAAAAAGGTATTTTATTAACACGCATTAGTGAGCACAGTCACAATAATTTATACGGCAGACATAAAATAGTACAAATTTCACTGGTGAAAACTGGCCAGGAGAGGATGGTAAGTGAAATAAGGGACAATTGATATTTATATGTCCTCCTCTTCCTGGTCCACAAGAGACAACAGCTGACACGTGTTTCGTCACGTCATGTGACTTCCTCAAGGCTTCTAGATATTTTAAAGCGAAGGTTGGTGTCTGAGTCTATATTCTTCTCATTGATTTCCACAGTTAAGGAATTGGTAACGAATGATTTTGTCCAAATGTTTCTAATGCTCCTGTTTACTGCAGTTAGTGTGTCAGACCCGGAGATAGTGTTGCATCAACGTGTCTTCATCAACAAACCAAGTCCAATGATAACGCAAGAAATATCAGTGTATTTATCAACAAAAGGAAAAAGGCCACCGTAATATACTGGAATCTCAAATATGTGTTCCCAAATTTATTTATCTCTCAGGTTCCATTGTCCCTTGGAGCAAACTAATAATTTTTTCAGTATGGCCTTAATTTCTCTTTTGGTGCCCAAGGTAGCGTCCTCAAAATCGTTGTTCATGTCCTATGTGTTTATTCGTTGGGACCGTTTGTTTGATCCATGAGGACACGGGCACGCTGTAGCAGGGAGGCCGGACTCTTCACGACAGGCACAGGAGTGAAGGAGCAAAATATCACCAGAGAGCTATAATTATCGCCTAACTACAAACGGCATTTAGATCCGATTCCAAATCAAAGAAGGAATCTGTTATCCCAAAGAGGAAGAACCTGTAAATATAATACGGTGGCTACTTCGTGCCCATTGTATGCACCGATACTGTTATCGAGCACGTCAGATCACAAGACGAAACCTGAGCGGTACTTCTTAAATATTGAACTACAGAGTCCGCCTAAAGAAATCTTCCACTTAAGATTGCAAGTATAACAATGTCAATGTCCTGATGAAGGTGACACCATTCTAACAACACCGAAACGCCGCGTCAACTGTTTTTTTTACTGTTTTTAATATTTGATCATGTACATCATAATACGATGGGTTTTATTAATTTTAGAATGTAACCCTAAAGGGAGGAATCTAATAAATTGTAAAAATACATTTCAAAAAACCTAGTTGCATAATTTTGTTTTGATAGACAGTGACACAACTTATTATCTGTAGATTCAGGGAGAATAGTCCATCTTAGGGTCCCCCACCCACTTGTTTTTAATTTAATAATTGGAATTCATTCTTTGAAAATCACAGGGCCTGATTTTCTGTACACGCCTGCCTCAAGCCCACTTTGCATGTCAGCGAGAAACATCGCTAATGACATGCAAAGTGGGCGTTCCCATGTCCAACCACATGTAAAATGTGGTTGGAGGTGGGAACACCCTATCACCAAGGCAGGCGTTGGGAGGAAAAGACCTGCGATAAACCCGTTTATCGCAGGTCTCCCAACGCCTGCTCTGACCGGGCGTTAGGCATTGATAACATGGAGGCGTGGATCATAAAGCTGAATCCACCCCCCTCATATTATCAAGGCACACATTAGCGCATGATAACAATGCTTGTTTTCACGCGCTAATGTTCACTATCGCCGGCTATCGCAGGATTTTACTATCGCCTACGTGTTGCGCGTTGATAATAATGCACTAAGACGGCGAAAAAATCAGACGATAGCCGGCGACAGTGAAATATACGCACATCTTGTTAATATGCCCCTAAGGGCCTAATTGATGTATGTTTTTTTTTTTGCAGAGTTTTATATAGCATGAACTAGACCCGAACCGAACCGGGTATCAGAGCGCTTTACAGAGCACCAGTTACGTTACATGAGGACACACGTTCATTTTAGGCACAGGGAGATTGAGTGTTTTGCCCAGATTCACAGGGGGTTTTTGGCATCGTTACCGAGACTCGAACCCAGATCCCCAGGTCCGAGGTCGAGAGCCCTAGCTGTTAGCCTATGACTAATGTTGTTTCCCATATTTAAGAGATTTTATGCTGGAAATATGTACTTGCCTTAAATAGTGCTATGTGATACCGTTGTTTATACTGGTGTCAAGTGCTTCACATGAAGTAGCACGCGCCTATCTTCCTGTCAAATTGTATCAGACAAAAGCAAAGAAGGAGAAAGATTGTGGCAAGAATATACTTTCACCTGTTCAAGTTGGAAAAAACATGACTGAAGTGATATTAAAAAAAAAACGTGCTTGTCGGCCACCCCAGATGAGACAAAGCAACAGAGTATGTATAGTTTTAATAAAATGTTGCATGAGTTGCAGTGGGATGTTACTAAAAAGATATACACATTTAGGTAACATCAGCATTTTGATCAGTGCATTGTGATCTGCAAGGGAAAGCAGGAGTTTCACCCATCTATCCATTTGTTGTTCCAGCACCGTGGCGGCCGTACCATAGTTCTCAAGGATAACGACCTCTGGGTTCTGAAGAATCCACCCCCCCAGGTTTTTAACCGAGCCTGTGGCCCACATGAGGGGAAATTCAGGTTCATGTGGAAGGGTACACTCCGTCAGTGACATCATTACAGATTTGGACCGGTTTATGGGTAGGCCTGAAAAACAACCAAAGTGGATATACTCACGTAGAACTGGCACTAGATAAGTGCGGGGCTCGTGTATAAAGAGCAGCATGTAATCCGCATAAAGAAAAATGATGACCGGCCGGTGGTGGAAGTTGAGAGCCACGTGTTCGTAAGATTCCCTAATACGGCAAGCTAGTGTTTCCAGCGTGAAGGCAAATGACAGTGGCGATAGTTGGCACCCCTGTCGGGTGCCCATAGTGATCCATATAGGGTCAGAGGTGTAGCCCTCCACTCGGAGGCGCGCTATGGGCTCCATACATAGAAGTCTCACCCAATTAACAAAGAGAGGTGAAATTTCCATCCGCTGTAACTCATAGAAGAGATAATCCCATTCGATGGAATCTAACGCCTTTGCAGCGTCAAGCATGACAGCCACTGCCGGAAATTCAGGATTAAGAGTGTGAAGCATAGCAAACAGTGTCCGCAAATTGTGGGAGGTAGATCGCTCCGGTATAAAACCAGACTGATCTGGTTAGACCAATTTTTGCATGAGTGGCTGAAGACGGGTGGACAGAATCTTCGCCAGAATTTTTACATCCGTATTAGTAAGCGAAAGCGACCTGTACGATTCACAGTGAGTGGGGGGGGGTTGTTCTTCTTAAGTAGTGTGATAATGAGTGCCTCGCGGAGAGTCGGTGGCAACACCCCTAGATCATACGCTTCAGCATACATTTCTAATAAATAACGGGTAAGTACTTCTGCATAAGCTTTATAAAATCCACTTGGGAACCCATCAGAACCCGGTGCTGTCTTGTTGGGTAAGGCATTGATCGACGCCCGAATATCTTCCAACATGATCGGCTGATTAAGGTATGCTCTCTGACCCTCCGACAGCCATGCAATGGCTGTCTGTGAGAGATAGACGTTGAGGTCGGCAGTGTTAATTTTGCCTTGTGATGTGTACAGTGTTGCATAGAATTGCCGGAATTGGTCCGTAATGTCTGGGATTTTGTAGTGGTCCTGACCCGTGTCATCTGTGATCTTAGTAATGATCTCCCTTTCGATATGGTGCTTTATTTTGTGGCTAAGTGATGTCCCTGCCTACCACCCTCCCCATACACACAAGCTGCATGGCACTTAGAGACATATCTCATCTCCTCCTCCGCTAGTTTTGCATCTGTCAGGCACATATTCGGGGTGTATAACCCGAATATGTGCCTTTAATATCTTTAATGGACTCTAGGGTCGACTCACAGGGTGCTGTGTCATATTCCTGCTCTAATTTCCTCAGTGTTGCTTCTACCTTAGCTAACTGTTCTCTCAGGTCTTTTAAAATGCCCGCTGGTGTGCCTATACAAGTGGCCCGAGTGGTGGCTTTGAATCTCTCCCAGATCACCCCAGCGCTGTCCACAGATCCCTTGTTATGTGCAAAATATTGTGTGATGGCCTCTCGAATCGTCTTCGTGTACAGAGGGTCCAATAATGCTTCCGGCCGGAATCGCCACGTGAAGGACTTGGGGACTGCGTGCGGGATAGAAAGGGTGAGGCAGACTGGGCAGTGATATGATAAAGTGCGTGGAAGATTCTCTACCTCCGTTACCCAGTTCACTGCCTCCTCACTCACCAACCAGTAGTCAGGGCGAGATCAGCTGCCATACACGGTGGAGATATGTGTGCCCTCTAATGTCTCAGTATGTCTGTGACGCTAGATATCCATCAGTCCCAGGTCAACCTTTCCGTCTTTGATTACACAAGCTGCCCCAGGAGAGTGTCCCTCCCTGCCACTAGATTTATCTTTGGTTGGGTCCAAATGTGCATTTAGACCCCCCCCCCCCAGAGAACCACCACAAACAGAAACTCACGTAGAGCAGCAAAAATATGCTCATAAAGTGCAGGCTCATCTCTGTTGGGGCCATAGGTGTTGACAATAGTGACAATGATACCCCTCAGCTTCCCATGTACGATGGTATAGCGTCCCTCACTGTCAATATATGTTCAGACTGCAGTAAACGGGGGGCCTTTTTAGACAAGTGTGAGCACCCCATGGCTATAGGAGGAGTAGGAATAGGCAAGGCAGTAACCAGCCCAGTGGTTCCCCACTAATCTATCGGTAGCCTGCGACAGGTGTGTTTCTTGTATAATGGCAATGCCAATCCCATGACGATCTAAATGGGCCATCACCTGGCAAATCTTCTATGGCTTGTTTAGCCCCCTTACGTTCCATGTTAAGCAAGAGACGGACATTATGTTGTTATGTATAAGTACAGCAAAGTATTCTTCACGGGCTGATACTCTCTCCTGGCCTCCTGAACCACCACAGTGAAGTCAGGGTAGAAGGCAAGGACATTCCCCTGATGTGTGATGGAGCCTTCTCACGAGTCAACCCGAGCAAAGTGTCATGGTCCCTATAATTCAAAAGGAAGGCAATGATGGGGTACGGCGGTGTTCCAGGCGGTGGGCGGGCGGCCAAAAAACAATGGGCCCTTTCCACGATCAATACCGCGGATAAGTGTTCCACCCCAAATATCTCACGGAGGAGATTTTCCACATATGTTTCCAGGCGGCCAGTGTTCGTGGATTCTGGAAGGCCCGTAATGCGCATGTTGTTGCGACGCGATCTGGCTTCCAAGTACTCCTTACGGGCCTGTATAACTGCCAGCAACTTTTCCATGGATGTCGTTTTTGCTTAAACTGTTGCAGTCCATCCTCCGCATCTGAAACGCTCGTCTCCGCTTCCCACAGGCCTTGTGCGTGCTTGTTCAATTTTTCGGACATATGATTCATGCTTAAATTCAATTGGTCAATCTTCTCATCCATGGACTGAAGACTAGACTGGACCGCAAGTAGGGTTTTGTCAATATTAGTAAGATGATCAGCCAGATCGTCCGCTTCGGAATCAGAGGCAGCATGCTGAGAGGCCCGGCTGGTCTTACGTGGTTCAAACGTGAGATGCGGATGGCCGCGCTCGGATTTGCCCATGATGGTGCCCCCCTTCTGCAGTAGTCGGAGCTAGGTCCAGACAGAAAAATAACAAATGAGAAAAGGAACCAAGATCCCATCCATCAGGCATTGCAAGGCAGGAGGTATGAAGAGACGGTGAATAAAGAAAGGGGCACAGAGCAGGCTGCAGCACTCAATATCGTCAAGCTGGTATGCACCCTGAATATGTGCCTGACAGACAGCACAGCCACATAGAAGGAGGGGGAGAGCTGCACAGTGCAGGTATCCAGTTAAGTGGAGGCAGTATTGACAGACCGCCCAACTCCAGGTAGGTGGAGAATCGCAAGTGGGGAGCAAAGCTGTGCAGCAATGTCTCCTAATTCAGGGCAAGTGAGTTCAAGGGCCTGCAATTTTGCACATCATTGCCACCACAGAAGTGAGGGAGGGGGGGCGGGTAGCACACTAGGTCCACACCACGCCAGCGCTTTGACTTGTCTCGCTGCAGGGGGGTTCTGCCTCAGCTGCACTACCAGGCCAGACAACCCTCATAGTCGCAGCGCTTCAATTGTCAGGAGGCCCTGAAGTAATGGGAAGAGCGAGCACGTCGTTGTCTTGTTATCAGCGGTACTCCGCAATCCACAGCACAGGAACTAGGCTCTCAGTGCAGTTCATCAGAGGGCCTCGCCGGTCAGTAGAGTGTTGTGTGTTAGCAGTCTAGTAGCTGGGTGGGAGGAGCTAGGTGGTCAGGGACAGGAAGAGGCGGAGTAGGGACAGGATGAGGGCAGTTAGTGTAGGGACAGGGTAAGTTGCTAATAATAAAGCTCCTGAATATAAGAACCTGTGTCTGTGGTTCTTTGTAGCAAGATGCTACAACTGGCGACGAAGGTGGGATAGGCATGACTGAAGCCTACAGAACCCCATCAGAGCGCCCTGTCCCCTGCAGCGTCGAAAAGAAGAATCCGCTGCCGTGTGATGCTGCCAGTTGAAAGAAGAGATCAGCAGCAGGATGACCCTGCCCCTCCCGTGACTGTGGGAGCCCAGAGGGAGCCGCTACCACGAGCGCTGAAATGCTCAAAAAGAAGAAGCCTTTCGTGCCGAAAGCGCGAGTCCCGCCCCATGCGTGAGCTTTGGCACGCTATCGGCGCCGAAGAGCGGGAACCCAGAAAGTGATTTGGGAGCCTACCCCAACCTCACCTGATGACTGCTGTGGCCGAAGAAGAGTGAATCCTGGTGTGGACTGCCCCCACGAAAGTCTGCTGCCACGCGCTGCTGAGCGCGGTGAAATTGGAGCCCGAGTGAGTTCCGACGTCGGAAAACCTCACGCCGGATGCGTGGGTTTTGGCACGCTGCCGCCGAAGGACCCTGCAAAGTAAGGCGGGAGCCCACCCCAACCTCACCTGACTGTAGCAGTGACCAGAGGGAGCTGAATCTGGAGGGTGCTGCTCCTGAAAACGACTGCCGGTGAGTCCTGCGTGAAGAAAAGGGGTCGAATGAAGAGAGAGAAAGTAGTGCCTGCAGATAACCACGGCGGCCATCTTTGAGTCAGGCACCTTTTGGGACACCTTCCCTGTGCAAACTGTAGGCGGCCATTTTGAAGTCAGGCATAAAGACAGAAACAAGCATTGACAAAAACAAATAAACAAGCATTGGCGAGAAGAAAGAAACAAGCATTGACAAAAGCAAATAAACAAGCATTGGCGAGAAGAAAGAAACAAGCATTGATAAAAGCAAACAAACAGGCATCGACAAGCTTCCAGCATGGCGCTATCACCGCAACGAGATGACGTCAAGCCCCTCTTTGCAGGAGGATCACATTTGAGGGCCCCAGAGCCAGTCACCTTAACGACGGGTGGAAGCATGGGCCCCAAGTGGCAGGAATGGCTCGAAGACTTCGAGGACTACCTCGAAGGATCCAAAGTGACCGTTGACAAGGACAAGCTGATAGCTCTCCGGAATCTAGCTGGAAGTGAAATCAGTAAACTGATCAAGGATCTCCCTGCCGCAGACACCGGAACGTATGACAAAGTGCACGACGCACTAAACAAGAGATTCCTCCACAAAAGGAACGTGGACTACGAGCGCCATGCCTTCCATCAGGCACGTCAAGGAAAAGACGAGGCAATGAGCACATTCATCACTCGACTGCGGCGACTATCGAGGCACTGCGACTTCGACAATTTTTCAACCGACGCCGCCATCAAGTCTCAGATCATAGAGGGGTGCCACTCAGAATCCCTCAGGAGACGACTGCTGAGAAAGCCGCAAGAACTGGACGACATTGAGGAACTGACTCGCGTCTACGATCAGGCTGAAGAGCATGCTGCCACCATTGAATCGGGACGCAAAGTGAGCCACGAGCAAGCACATCGAGTTCAAGACCGGGGTGGCGGGCGAAGACGCTCGAGAGACAATCAGTGGACATCGCGACCGTCGTCTCGCTCGAGGCGCTCAGATCACAGGAGGCGGGAAACCGGCCGAAGAGAGAAGAGACCAGAGAGAGCAAGGAGGTGCTTCAGGTGCGGATATGACTACCCTCACGTGGATGTCTGCCCTGCCATGGGCCAGCGGTGCAGAAAGTGTGGTCGTACAAACCACTTCGAAGCAATGTGTGGCGAATACAACAAAGAAAGGCGAAGTGGAACTGGGAGGTCGCCCCGATCAGACACCAGAAAGCACCATGTTAGAGCCGTCAATGACACAGACGCAGGGTCCTCCAGCTCCCCTCATTCCAGCAGGGAGTCGCACAGATCGCGATGGGACCGCAGATCCCCGTCCCGGAGCTCCAGATCTTCATCTAGAGGCTCCGAATACACGAAGCACTATGCAAACATGATCGCAGACCCAGATCAATTGAAGAAGTACCCTCGGTTGCACATCAAAGTAGGGAATCATGACACCAAATTCGTGATGGACAGCGGAGCTTCGCTGAACTACATCCCTGTCACCGAGTATGAGAGGATGCGCCCCAAGCCGTCGCTTGCTCATGCACCTGTACGCGTCTACACCTGGATGTAAAAGAAACCCCTGCAATGTCTTGGCAAATTCCCGACTACACTTGCACATGACAATGTTACTATTGATGCAGTCATTCACGTCATCAAAGGACCCGAAGCTGACTGTTTGCTCAGCCTGCCGGCAGCGGAGCGTCTCCGTCTCGTGGAGATCCTCTTCAAAGTCTGTGATGACCAGAACATCGTCAACCGTTTTCCTCGCCTTTTCATTCGGCTAGGGAAGCTGAAGAACCGTCAGCTACACCTACATGTCAACAAGCAAATAAGGCCTGTTGCTCAGCACCCCCGGCGTGTTCCTTTCCACCTTCAAAAGGCTGTCTAAGAAGAGATCAATGACCTCCTGTCTGCCGACATCATTGAACGCACGGACGGTCCGGCCCCGTGGGTTTCGCCGGTAGTCGTTGTACCAAAAAAGGGCAACAACAGCAAAGTGAGACTGTGCGTCGACATGCGCATCCCCAACACTGCGATAGAACGTGAACGCCATCCAGGGCCACTTCTATGTGACATGATCTCGGCATTGAACGGCGCCAAGGTATTCTCTAAATTGGACCTCAACAAGGGCTATCACCAGCTGGAACTGGACGCCCAGTCACGCCCCATCACAACTTTTGCTACAGACCTGGGACTCTTTCGATATAAGAGACTAAGCTTTGGTGTGTCTTCAGCTGCTGAAATTTTCCAAGAAGCTATCAGACAGATCATCCAAAACATCCCCAATACGCTCAATTACAGCGATGACATCATTGTCTATGGCTCCGACACCCGTGAACACGACATTGCACTCAACCGCGTCTGTCATGCCCTGCTTGATGCGAACTTGACCCTGAATAAGGACAAGTGCGAATTTCACCAATCTACACTAAAGTTCTTCGGTCACATCTTCTCAGGAGCAGGAAAGAAACCTGACCCGGAAAAAGTGGCATCCTTGAACAACGCCAAGTGTCCTCAGGACGTCAGCGATCTAAGATCCTTCCTGGTAATGGCTAGCTATTGCGCCCGGTATATCCAGGACTACGCGACCATCAGCCACCCGCTCCGCACCTTGACCAAGCAATGGCAACCATTTGAATGGACTCCTCAGTGTGAGCAAGCATTCACAGAGATCAAGAGGGCCGTGGAGTCGGCCGATAACCTTTCCTACTTCAACCCCAGACGCATGACTGAAGTCACCGTAGATGCCAGCCCCGTAGGGTTGGGGGCCATCTTAGCGCAATATGACCATGACTCTGACCAGAGACGTATTGTTGCTTATGCTAGCCGCAGCCTGTCCGACCCCGAGAAGGCGTACTCACAGCCTGAGAAGGAGTGGTCTGGGCATGTGAACATTTTCATGTCTTCCTCTACGGCAAGCACTTTACCCTGATCACGGATCACCAGGCGCTAGTCACCATCTACGGCAACCCCCGTTCCAAAATGCCCCCCAGAATTGAGAGGTGGGGCCTGAGGCTTCAGGAGTACACCTTCACGATTGTACACAAGCCGGGAAAGTCTGAAAACCCAGCAGACTACATGTCTCGCCATCCGCCTGCGTCAACCAACTCTCACCCTTCGATTGCTGAGGAATACATCCATTTCGTAGCTGACCAGGCGCTACCTCCTGCCATTCCAATGGATATGATTCGAGACGCCACCGCGCAGGACACCATCCTGCAAAAGGTTCTCAGCAAGATTCGAGCCAACAGGTGGAGGCATGACCCTCAGGATGATGACAGTGAGCTGGACACCAGACACGAGCTGCAAGCATTCCGGCATGTCCATGAAGAACTGTCGGTGACCTCAGACGGAATCATACTGCGGGGACAGCGAATCGTGATTCCCAGAACTCTACAGCAAGGTGTCATTGATCTTGCTCATGAAGGTCACCGGGGAGGTGTATCCACGAAGCGAGCGCTCAGGGAGCGTGTGTGGTTTCCTCTACTAGACCAAATGGTGGAATCCACCCTGAAAGACTGTCACCCGTGCCAATTGACAAGCAAAGGTGATCCCCCGGCCCCATTGCAAATGACCCCCTTACCGGCGGGAGTATGGCAAGAAATTGCTGTGGACTTCTACGGACCATTGTCTTCTCGCAAGTACGTGATAGTCATAGTTGATGAGTACTCTCGCTTCCCATTCGCACAGTTCGTACCCTCCACCGGTGCCTCCAGTACTCTTAAGGTGCTGGATGAATTATTTGCCACCTGGGGTGTCCCTAGAGAGGTGAAGACAGACAATGGTCCTCCCTTCAATGGACATGACTTTGAAGCATATGCCCGACACTTGGACTTCCATCATAGGAAAATCACACCCCTTTGGCCACAAGCAAATGGCACCATTGAACGCTTCATGGCCACAATCAAGAAAACATTTCAGCAGGCCTGTGCCGAAAAGAAGGACCTACAGATCGCTCTCAACGAGGTCCTCAGGGCCTACAGGACAACTCCCCACTCGACCACTGGCAAGTGTCCTGCCACGCTGATGTTAGGTCGCCCCATGAGAAACCGAATCCCAACCTGGGATGGAGCACTGCGAGCTATATTACCCACCCACAACCATCTAGAGATGGCAGAGATGGCAAGAGAAATAAGGACAAGATGAAGTCCTATGCCGACGCCAAGCGAAGAGCAAGATCACCTTCTGTGCACGAAGGAGACTAGTACTAGTGAAACAAGACCAACAGAAGAAAACAGACTGTCGTTTTCGCGATGAACCACTACTGGTCACTCGGCAGAAAGGCACCATGCTGACGGCGGAGTCTGACCACCGCCGAGTTACGAGAAACGTGTCTCACTTTCAGAAGTGCTCCCAGGACTCGACCGGGTCATTGCTTGACCCCACTGTGTCACCAGATCCTGGAACCCCTGATCAAGATGATCTAGAGGCTCTGACTCAATTGTCTGTGGTTTTTTGTAGCAAGATGCTACATAGAGGATGACGTCTGCAGGAGTTCTGCAGCTAGGCGCTCCATGTGACAGCTGCCGCAGCAATCCTCAGCCAGCAGGTAGGCCCGTAGCACCAACACACTGGGGCCGCAACCTGCCCCATAGCACCGGACAGCAGCCATCCCACAGAGGCCCGCTCGCTAGCCGCAACCAGAGGGGGGCGGACCCTGACTCCCGCTTACACTCACCGGCAGGCCACGAGACAGAGACTCAAAGGCAGCCCACTCCCCCAGGCACAATAAAATAATGGGAGCCCGCCAACCTCCAGCCCCCACTGCACAGCCCCCCGGACGCAGGACAAGTGGCACAGAGCCCCCGCAGCGATCTCAGCCCACAGCCGGCGTCCCCTGCGGCCTACCTCAGCCCACTCTGCAAGGCCAGTCCCGGCCCGCCTCACTGCCGGCGCAGGCCCGGAACCTCACTCGACTCTTAACTGTACCGAAATCACCTCTGCTGTCAGCAATCTTTGGCGTGAGCCCTCAACAGCATGTTTCCGCACAGCGTCTGTTAATTTGGCCATGTTCTAAGCCAGAACAAAACGGATATTTGGCGGATTATGGGCTCGGCTGGCGGAGCTGCTCTACAGAGCGGCCATCTTGGTGTGCGCCCCCTAGCACCCCCATTTTTGCCATGCTGCTTGACCATCAGTTGTCTCTAACTCATGTGCATTGTTCCAAGTTTAACTCAAACTCTTTCCTGAGCCAATGGGCTATTAGTATTCATGATAACTTGAGCACAAATGAATTAACCACATACAGTTAAATGCCAAATTGTGAAGGTTCAATACATGATCATAACCAATTTGAAGCTACCTCTCTCTATCTACAGATCACAAGCCCCCAGCAATGGGAAGACAATTGTGGAACAAACAGGGCGTGTCTAGAACTCATGAAGATTTCTTGAACTCATCCATGTTGGCATCATCAGGCCTCTCATTTTCACATTCTGCATTTTAACTGATCATGTGTTTACCCTCAGGCCTTCAACTATTTCCATGGCAGTGCCAGTTGAAGGCTTTTGTCCTGATTGCCAGGTCAACCACAGATTAGACTCCACCCTTCACTGCAGGTCTACTTACCCCATTTTGTATGTTGACAACCACAGAATATATAAATCCAATTGCAGCCACGAATAATAGACACATGATAAACCGCAGCGCGTCTCGGTGTAACTTGGCATCGACTGGCTTCGCGTAGAGGATTGACCGCACTAGGTCCCCCTTGGCTGTATTGAAACCTGAAACCCATGAATATTCATGAATGTCAATACACTGCTCAATTTCAAGAGCACACATACAATTATAATTTAACAGCAGTCTCCGCATATTAAAAAATGTATTAGGCACCACACAAGTATTCTAACATTAAGGCAGGTGTATGTTGTAGAAAATTCCCTAAAAGATGCAGAGTATATCTTAATTACTTTCAGAGGTTAAGATTAATTGAATAACAGTCTTAATAAGCTCAAGAAAAACAACATTTCCCAATTGGTTGGCCAGAAAAACATGCTCAAAATAATAACAGGACATTAAAAGCTTAAAATAAACATTCACATGTTTTAACCTGTGCTCTACCTTGTTCCAATATTAAAAACCATGAGCGTGTTCCAAAAGATGATGATGTACATTTGTTCCCTAATAATTATTAATAATAGAGAGCAATCTACAAATACTTTTCTTTACAAAATAATACTTAAATACTTTTTATTTAAGTTTTATAAGTGTTTACATGATGCATGGTGGTGTGCTAGTTGAAAGAAACTCAGAAAAATCCAGACATGGGATGCGGGGGCAAACATCACTCAAATGTCCTCATTGTTGATACCACACACAACTACCCGCACAACTACACTGAAGACGCCGCGGGGAGGTGACATGGAGTGAAGGGACAGGGACTGGACATCTATATTGGGTAACTGCAGGAGAGTTTCACCTAATGCAAGACAATAACATATACATTTGATATGGGTAGATATGGATTACATCACACCACAGTGGCTGCACAGTGCTCTTTGGGGTGAAGTGATTCAAACTTTAAGAACACTAACTGAATTGTAACTATAGCCAGTAATACAGATGGGTTTACTTAGACTCATCACCTGTAATAAACAGACTAGATATGTGGAGAAGGTTTTGGAACTAGGCCTCACCGTGGCAAAGCAGTGTGTAGCAGTAAGATGGATGCCCACGCGACTGCCCACACGAAAGCAAGGGTTATGGGAATGTGCATGGTGGGTACAGCTAAATGCGGCATACTGCACAGGTTGGTTTGCAGCGGAGTGGAGCAGAGAGAAAGGATGGAATGGACTTGGTAGAAGTCCGGCTACAACAGGAAATGGGAGATTCTGAACCGGGACTAGATGAGGAGAGGACCATTGATTAATACTCTTTACTTAGATATGTCTGTGATGCTGGTCTGCTGTATCTGACGCAATGGAACCAACTATGCTGTTTAAGTGATCAATATAAAACTATTTTAAACCTACAAATTGCTTTTCCCATTGATTTGTGTCTGGATTTCGTCATCTTACACCTAGAAGTGCACACAATGTTTATATGACGCTGATACATGGGAATGATGCAGATACTGATAAGCAGAGGAGATGGGGAGAGGCCTGAGGCAGTCCTCAGGGTAGTACATGCACATGAAGTTGTTGATCCTATTCATGTTTGTTGGATCTGACTGTGAAGCAACAGCTAAACCCACGTCATCACAGAAATCCCCACCAATTTCTCAAAACTACTGATGAGGTTTTTTATTTATTTATTTATTTATTTATGGAATTTTTAATGCGCAGCTAATACCCGAGGGTGTCTAGGCGCAGTATGATGCTTTAGGAAACAGTAATCAGCACACAAACTTATTGGTTAAAGAGCCAAGTCTTCAAAGCCCTACGAAAACAGATAAGAGTGGGGGCAGTTTTGATATGTGAAGGGAGAGAGTTCCACAGTCTGGGAGTTGCTACCAAGAATCGTCTATCTCCCCAAGTGGAGGTTCTTGTTCGGGGCACAGATAGTAAACAGCTAGCTGCTGATCTTAGGTTCCTTATAGGGGTGTATAGCTGAAATGCCTCTCTTAAAAACTTCGGGCCAGTATGATGAATGGCCTTATAGGCAATACATAAGGCCTTAAATTTGATCCTGCTCTCCACTCTTAGCCAATGAAGATGGCGTATAGCTGCCGAGATGGACTGGCGCCTTGGAATGTTGAGAAGGATTCTGGCTGCCATATTTTGAACAGATTGAAGCTTGTTCAAGATATATTTATGAGTGTTGAGAAAGAGGGCATTTCCGTAATCAAGCTTGGAAAACACCAAGGTGGTAATTAGGGTTTTTCCAGCTGATGATGGTAAGTACGGTAGCAGCTTTTTTATCTTTTTCAACATAAAAAAGGCAGCTGAGACAACCCTATTTACATGGTGTTTGAAGGACAGATGTTTATCAAAGATCACTCCAAGATTCCTGACCTTTGCGACTGGGACCGGAGGAGGACCCATCTGAATAGGCCACCAAATCGGGGACCATTCTGGAGAGATGTTACCAAAGGTCATAACCTCCGTTTTCTCCGCATTCAGTTTTAGACAATTACTGTGCATCCATGCTTGTACCTCCAGTATCCCCTCCTGGAAATTAGCTGCTACCACTGGGCCGTTCTTATGGACCGCCAACACAAGTTGGGTGTCATCGGCGTAAGTAGTTAGGCGCATCCCATGAGATTTTATAACCCTTGCCAAGTCTGCAACATAAATGTTAAAAAGCGCAGGGCTTAACGACGATCCTTGGGGGACCCCGCATGGTAGTTTAGAAGTCGGTGAATAATAATTGCCCAGTTTGACTGCCTGTTTGCGGTTAGCCAAAAAAGAGGCTATAAGATCTTTGGCCAAATTGTTAATCCCCAGGGCTGTGACACGGTCGACCAAGATAGCATGGTCGACCGTGTCAAAGGCCGCCGAGAGATCCAACAGGATGAGCACTGCTGCTCCTCCCGAGTCCAAGATGTTTTCATCTGCTGCTGAGAGATCAGGGGGAATCAAAGCAGCTTCATGGGTTTCATGAAGAGTAATCAAGTCTGATGTGTGACAAGTCTGCTCCAATACTTTATGAAGGCCTGAATCCTGACTGGTTGGCAATCAGAGAGAGGCTTGGATATGCTATTGATCTGGTTGAGGAGTAGCTTATCTTTCCAGCATTTTGTTTGAATAGGTTTAATTAAAATTGTATTAATAGGTCACTAGCACTTACTGGATAATCTGCTCTGTGATTCTTTTTGAATGAGTTATAGTGAAATGTGAAGTTTTTCTATCCATTTGATTTCAGATTCACAAACATCTATCATTCCTATCTTCTCTGAGACTTTTGGCATGCATACCAGAAATAAAATCCTCAGTCTCCTCCTTACTTGTGACTTCTTTTTCAATACGTGCAGTGAGACACTTCGCTCCAGCAAACATTCTTAACATTTCAGTTAGATCAGGGAAACCCGTCTTTCACCGAGTATCTTTTAATTCCCTCGGATCTATGCACAGTATTATGTGAACATTAGCTTTCCAAGCTACCACTATAGATTCCAACCATTCTGTCCTCTCCACCTGTTCAATAACATGAGACGCATATAAGGATTCTTACTTCTTTTTTCACAGTATCTTTATGTTGACAGGGATACTCCTAACCTTCCTTACAGAATGGGCAGTTTCTTTCTGCAGCAATATAAGATGGGTATATCCCTTAAAATGACCTACACTTTTACATTGTGAGGCTCTTTGTTAAACATTTTAGACTTGGGGCCTGATTTAGACCTCAGTGGATGGGTTACTCCATCACAATGGTGACTGATATCACGTTAGCCAATATAAAATGTTTGCACTGCATTCTGGGTAAGGAAATGTGGTGGGATCCACACAAGTCACACCACCCTGGAAGGTTCCTCTGGGTGCCGACTAACCTGGGGTCCAAATACCACACTCTCATAAAGAATGAAATTCCAAGGAAGTATCTTCATGTCCCTATGTTGAATTTTGGGACCTTTTTGGCCAGATGTGAAGGCCCACGAGCACAGGGTGTGAACCCTATTTAACGAAAGATGTTTGGGAACACAGAATAGTTGAGTAGTGTGTATTATCTGTTTAATTTTCCATTTTTGGCTCCAATTGTAAGTATTCATGCATCAAAGAACACGTATTGCTAAACGCCATCTAAAACCCATGTTATTATGGGTTACCACGAAGCCAGAGATGTACGAATACCCACTATTTCTAAACTCATAATTGTGCGTACATTTGGAGAATCCACAGCTTTCCAAATATCCATTTTTATTCACAAAGTTTTACACAATGAATTGATGAGCAGTGGCCATTCATTGTAAAATCATTATAAATTACAGATTGATGGACATTTCTGGATATCACGGTTTTAAATGATCAAAAGACTAAGGGACATATTTATGAAAAACTGACGCAGCACAGCAAGTCGCCTCGCTGCTCCGTGCCGCGCCACATGGAAAGGGCGGGAATGGGCTGCATTTAAGAAAATACAGCACATTCCTGTCCTTTCCCTTGCCCTGGCGTCCCTTTGGCACCCTTGCGTCGATGCAGGCGCCCTCGCTCCACGGTGTAAGGAGCCTCTGTTGCATGCACCTTCCTGCACAACAACAATCCTGGGAGGGAGGTGTATTCCTCTTTTTATATGCGCTGCAGAATGCAGCACACATAGAAAGAGGCAGAAACAAGGAGAAGTAAAGGTAGTTGTTCTTGGTATGCCTCTCCTGGGAGGGCGTAAGATCTGGCACTTCCCCAGGTTTACAAGCTCTTGTACATCTGGGATGCATCAAAATACAAAGGGTTTGTGTGGGAGCACCGACACAACACCGAAGGAAGGCCTTCCCAGGGCAGAGTGATGCAACACAGCGATGTGCGCCGCTTTGCAATACTCCAGATGTATGAAGCCCCCCAAAGTGGCCTTTGCCCGGCTTCATAAATCTGACTTAGAGGTTTGCGTCACGCATGTACCACTTTGCGTGGTGCAAACGCGACGTAAACCTTTCATAAATAAGCCTTGATCTGTCTCTGTGAAGAGTTTGGTGGTGACTGCAATGTTACTT
This sequence comes from Lissotriton helveticus, assembly GCF_964261635.1. NCBI lineage: Eukaryota > Metazoa > Chordata > Amphibia > Caudata > Salamandridae > Lissotriton > Lissotriton helveticus. The sequence goes on along the minus strand of NC_136068.1, from coordinate 1,961,086,794 downwards.
TTGGAGATTGACACTTGCGGAAAAAACAAAGATGAAATGATTGCCTTCCTTGTTTTTATTCCCCACTAGTTTTTAATTTCAACTGTTACTTTCTTTTGGAAAACATTAACTGAGACAATAAAGTGTACATTTGTGATATTATTCTATCATCTTTTCCTTTTCTGTTCTTTTTCATTAATATTGAAAGGAAAATCCCTGCAAATTTTCAATTATTTCCAAAGATACCTCATTGACTCCTTCCTTGTTTACTCCAGGAACGGAAGAAGAATAGTGCACAACAAGAATAGGATGGTGTGGCACATATCCCATGACTATTCCTCTAGAACCCCTGCACCTGGCAGCTTTCCAGGCATGCTGCTGGGATGTTGGTGAATTGAAAACACTTGTCACATTCAGCAATGACCAGCTTGGCTCACCTGTTTGCAGTACGACTGCTTTTGCCGGCTCTACATCAGTTGATCTTGTCTGTATGAGCTCTGTCCCACAGAATAAAATATTCTTTTTATAATCCTCGATATTGTAGACCTTCCGTGGAAAGGGCGTGTTGGTGTTCGGCAGGGGGGTCTTCGTGACCGGAACGCTCTCACCTTTGGGATTAAATGCAGTGCAGTTCACCATCATGCATGGAACAACAGCCTTACAAAGCTCCCCACTTCTACTCAAGGCACATCAACAGCTGAGAGCCCCCTGTGGCATGGAATGCTTTGTTTTGTCTCTAGTGGGGGTTTGTATTCTTCAGTAAAAAGATCTTAGACCCTTGTTCCACAGTATGATATGTCAGATGTTTCACTACCTTTCAAGGCAAAGGACATAAGACCACCCACACATATCCAAGACATAGGTACATCTTTAACTCCTGAGTGACTCACATCTGACCCCAGGTCAGTCCTATGAGCGAGTGACCAAAAGGAAAAGATGTAGTAAGTTTGCGAGCACTGCCAGGCTAGATGGACATGCGGTGAAGAAAAATATGAGCATTTTTACTTAACAAACTTACATTTTTACCATAGGTATAACTAAAATTAGGCGCAGATCAATAATACAGACATCTTGATTATTCTAATTGCCTCTTCCAGGGCTCTTTGGCTGATGTTCTGCAGCGTCTTCAGAGCCTCCGCGACTCAACAGCCCATCTAGCGCCTGAGCTCTCCGCTCCTCCTTCTGCCTCAGCTTCCATGAAATAACAGCATTGGCGACCTGATAGGTGTCATTCCATGGAGACACTGTATTTGCAAACTAACCTGCCCAGAATAAAATAATAAAAAATAATAATAATCCCACTTATAAAGCGCCTGGTTACACTGAACTAGCGTGTCCCTGCGCTGCGGAGCAGACTGCCCTCGGCAGCTAGAAAGCCCAACCCTAGGGGGGAGACTAAGCGGAGGGGAAAAGATAGGTTTTCAGTTTTTTCGTAAAATATCCTCCGAGCCCTCAAGCCGGAGGCTCTGGGGGAGTTTGTTCCACTGCTGTGCTGCCACATGACAAAAGGAACGGCCACCCATTCGGGCTCTCCTGATGGTAGGAACACACACCTGACCCGTCCCGCTCGATCTGAGTTGCCGGGTCGGTGAGTAGAGTGTGAGTAGATCGAACAGGTAGGAGGGGCGCGTCCTATGTAGGATCCAGCGCCTTGAACAGAACTCTCTCCCTAATTGGCAACCAGCAGAGGGAAGCCAACGCTGTCTTAGAAGAGGCTCTCCTCGGGAGCGTAAGAACCAAACAAGCAGCTGCGTTTTGGACTCCTTGGAGTCTCTGCACGCATTTATCGGTAGCACCCAGGTACAGCACGTTACCATAGTCCAGGCGCGATCTCACCAGGGCGCACACCATGGCTTCCTGGCTGCAGTAGGCAGCACATCCAGGGTTTTCCGTAGGCCCCGCAGGACTCCAAAACAGGCACCTGCCACCCTCCTGGTGTGGTACTCAAAAGAGAGCTCGGTGTCCAGCCATACCCCAAGGTTTTTAGCCTGTTCACAGAGCGTGGGGGTGGGGCCCAGAGTCTGTGGCCACCATGCCGATGACCAAACTGATGGAGCCGTCCCTATCACAAGCACCTCGGTCTTATTACCATTAAATTTCAAGCAATTATTTTCCATCTAGGATGCCAGTTCTTGCAGGCACGACACGAAATTGAAGGCTGGTGCATCCTGTGCCTGTGTGAGGGAAACCACCAGTTGAGAGTCATCGGCATGGGACACGACTGTGACTTCAAAACCCTCAGCAATCTCAGCTAGAGGCGTGACATAGAGATTAAACAGGGTTGGGCTCAGGGTAGACCCCTGAGGCCCCCCCGTTTCAGTTTGATGACTTTGGAATAGTAGGATCCCTGCGCCACCTAAAAGCTGCGCTCAGACAAGAAGGATTCCATCCCCCTCAGAGCACTGCCGGCCACCCCCCCTTTCCTCAAACAATGCAGCAGGGTATGATGGGCAACCGTATCAAACGCGGCACTTAAATCTAAAAGAATTAAGGCCGCTATTTGTCCCGCATCCACATGTTTTCTGATCGTCTCGATTGAAAATAGCAGAGCCGATTCGGTGGAATAGAGGGCTCGAAAACCGGACTGAGTGGGGTGAAGGAGGTTAGGTTTACAGATATGCGCAGTGAGTTGAGTGGTCACTACCCTCTCCACTACTTTTTTGAAGTAAGGAAGCAGGGAAGGAAGCAGGGAAATAGGACGCAGATTATCCAGTTGGTCAGGGCTAATGTGCGATTTCTTAGTTAATGGAAGAGAAACTGCTTCCTTCCATCTTTTAGGCACTGTACCCGCCATAAACGACATCTCCAAGAGATGTCTGCTGCGAGGCTCAAGAGTCACGATACTCCCTCGAAGCACCCTAGGGGAGGCGGGATCTCTAGGTGAGCCTGACTTAACACTAAGGATAGTTTTAATTAGAGTCTCTGGGGAAGGACGGTGAATTTATCAATGCATTCTAGCTCTAGAGTGTTACCTGCTTCGGCCGCCGTCCCGTGGCCTACTCGAGCAGAGACAGGGAAGGCAGAGTAGATCTTCTCCACCTTCTCTGCGGAATAAACCAGCCACACGGTTGCATGACTCCTCTGAGCCAACCTCTGGAGCTACAGTTTTTGCTGGTGAGGATATTCCTTTATAGACCCTAAACAGTTCTTTTGCTGAGCTCTTGGCCGTCTCAATTCGTTCCTGATAGTAGGATGCCTTAGCCCTTCTGATGATAGCTCCTCAGAGTGGTTTTATACCCACTCTCCACTAGGGCAGAAAAGTATTTCCTCTAATGGCTAAGGAGGAGGCGTGGTAGCGCCACCAGGGCACCATTAAAACACCACTGTGTGCCCGCACCTCGCTGGGGATGCTGTTTTTAGGAATTACCTTGCCCAGAGTAAATATGGGGCTTGAGGAGGTCAGAGAGGCATGGACGCACCATAAAGGTACTACTAAACAGCAGTGCTTAATTTGAGCCTATGGTTTCCGGTGCTCGGCACCAGCCCTTAATTGTCAACATCAGTACTTATGACAGTCTGCTGAGAGGTGACACTGATTGTCTAATAACGAGATAAAAAGAACAACAGCTGTTTAATTATTCAATATACATAAAAAATGACTCATTCCTCCTGCCCAAGCCATTCTGGCTGAAATAGTCTGAATGCTCACAATTGTAGAAGTGTTGATGCTGTCCATGGCAGTGCTGGCACAAGCAGTAGGTGGTGCAAGCTGCTGCTGCCTCCTGACGAGTGCCCCAGTACTTTTTTGTTTAGAAAATGAATAACTGTAAAACACTGATGTGTTTCCCCAATGTGGAGCACCGTTTTTGGGTCCTACATTACCCAGAATGCATCTGTGGGCCAGCGGAGGCCAGACAAGGTGTGGCAGTGCCCAGAGGACACTATTAAAACATCTTGTGTTCTCGCAGCACTCATCAGAGCCAGGAGGAGGCTGGGCTGGACTGGACTGAGCAGGGCTGGGCAGGGCTGGGCCGTGCTTGGCTGGACTGAGCCAGGCTGGGCTGTGCTGGGCTGGGCTGGGCTGGGCCATGCTTGGCTGTGCTGGGCTGGGCAGGGCTGTGCTGGGCTGGGCCATGCTTGGCTGTGCTGGGCTGTGCTGGGCTGGGCTGTGCTGGGCTGGGCTGGGCTGGGCTGGGCTGGGCTGGGCAAGGCTGGGCTGTGCTTGGCTGGACAGGTCTGGGCCTGGCCTGACACACTGTGTTTCATCTCTTCTAATTTAGGATGGTTAAGCTCAGTTTTTCCGAGCGATCCAGGTGGTGGTGATAAGGAAACCAACCAGAGGAAGCAGCAGTGCTCCTCACAGAGGTGCGTCCACCGACAAAATGTTAGAAAGAGCAGTTGGAGTGATCAGCGGTGACCTTTCTCTCAAGGGTAAAACACTTTCTATGGGCTGAGGGCAGGGCCACCCTTCTGTTGATCTCTCAATTGAGGTCAATTGGCCTAGCGCCCCTACAGCGAGCCTCATGCTGGCTCTATCAATAAACCAGACGGGTCACACCAGTTACCAGGACCCTAGTGGACCCACAGTCTCAGCCCCAGAATTTGTAAAAGGAAGAAAGTGTGTAACCCCACAACGCAGGATCCAACTGCCAATATAAATGTCAACAGGATAGGGGCTTCACTGACTATGGAATGGGGGTCAGGCCCATTGAAGACTATTTTACTAACTATAATACCTGTTACAGTCCCTGTTGGCCCCTTGTTTTGAGAGACTGCCCATATCAAGTATCAGCGTACCTCACTCATTGAACACGCTTGCCCTACCCCTCTCACCTCACCTCCAGCCCCCTGGCAAATATTACATTGGGGAAGATTTAGTCCACCCCAGGAGACATTCCTAGCCCTCCTCCATGACTCCGCACTCTGCTGCCGCTCATCAGCCCCAGCTTTGTACGCTGCGCGACCCACATGGGTATCAAATCTATCAAGGAACTCAACTGTGCACATTGGCCACACATTGGCTAGAGAGCCTTCAATGGATATGATGTCCACTCCCCCAGTCTTGGCTGGTAGCGGATGTAACACCAGGACCTATAATGAGATGACTCAGGGGAACCTAAATGTTACCGCCCAGTTTCACTCATCGATACAACTGTTACATTAGTTTAGAGAGTGATCTTCTTTTGAATGAGCTCCTGGTCATGCATTAACAACATTTTACACCTGACCCAATAGGGTTTTAGGGAACCGCTGGGTACAATGGAGAAGTGTCTAACTTGCACCTAAAAGTATACATCAGTATTTATCCCACTATGGTACCTCAGTTTGGACCCAGTCATATGCGAATCGGCCTTGACCCTACTTCAATAGGAGCCGTCCAGCCTGATCTGCCAAGCCAGGGCCGCCATGAACCTCAACACAAGCAACCCAGGACCAGTTTTGCTCTAATAAAGGGCTCATCAGCCGGGTGTGGTTTGGTTCCGATGACACAATGTGCACTGGACCAATGTCGGGGCATAACCGTCCCACTTAGGGCGACACAATAAGTATGCAAAAAAGTAATGGTAAAATGCTTAAATTAACCTCAGCCCGCATCCAATCCATGCATATTTTGCTCACCATGCCACATATATGCAAATCACTCTTTACCCCGCTACAATAGGAACAGAGCAGCCTGAACTGCCAAGTGAGATAGTCCCTGAACCGGGACACAAGCAACCCAGGACCAGTTTTGCACCAGTTATGGTTTCATCAGCCCTATGTGCGAGGGATATGCCCAAACGTGGGTCCTGTGCTCAGTGTGCCCCTGAAACCAAGGTATACCTGGCAGATAAGCCCAAAATAAGGGTGAAACCTGTCCTGGGTGGCTTGATGGATCTGGCCTGGCAGCTTGGGCTAGACTGTTCGGATGGGAGGAGGTTCAAGGCAGATTTACAAGTGACTTGGTCCAAACTGAGGCGGCTTGGCGGGTGTGACGTGAGAATTGAGATTCGGCCCGAGCGACAGCCAGTGGTTGAGACTAATTCAAGCATTCCGTCCATCACCTTGTTGTTGTGTCATTTGCCACCCTAAGTGTGATAGGTTTGCCCAGACATGGGTACCGTGCTCACTGCACCACTGGAATCAAGCCAGCCCTAGCTGATGAGCCCATGGGATGAAACCGGTCCTAGGCTGCTTGCTTTCTGGTCCAGGGAGGATCTGGCATGGAAGCTGAGGCTTAATCGTTCAAATAGGAGCATGGTCAAGGCAGATTTGCATATGGCTGGGTCCAAACAGAGGTGGCACGGTGAGAGAAAAAAACAGTGAATAGTGACTGACAGCAGCTGACAGTACAGGCCACCAGGACCCCGCGCACAATTTAGTGAAGACATCACGGACTTCATCACTCCACAAGCGCTCCCCTCCGAGGACTACATCCTTTTGGGAGACCTCAACTTCCACCTCGAAAAGACCAACGACCGCAACACCACCACCCTTTTGGACAACCTCGCAAACCTCGGACTTAAACAACTTGTCACTACCCCCACCCACTTCGCAGGTCACACACTCGACCCTATCTTCACCTCCAGCAAGCATGTTTCCTTCAGCCACACCACAGCTCTCCTTTGGACTGACCACAGCAGCGTTCACTTCACCTACAACAAGCCCACACCCAACAACCACCCCCAACCCACTCTGCAAAGAAACTGGAACAAAATCACCATCGACCAGATCTCCTCATCGCTTCTTCAAAAGCCCCCCGCCCACTCCTCAAACCCAGATCAAGCAGCCACCAACCTCACCCAATGGTTATCCAATAGCGCCGACACCCTAGCACCACTGAAAAAATGACAAATCAAACTAGGCAGCAAGAAGGCCTCCTGGTTCAACGATGATCTCAAGAAATCCAAGAAACTCTGTCGCTCCCTCGAGAAGACCTGGAAAAAAGACCCAACCACCAGCACCAAGGACACCTTCAAAAACGCCACCCGCATACACCACCAACTAATCCGAAATGCCAAGAAAGCAGCCTTCAAGGACCGTCTAGATAACAACGCCCACAACAGCAAGGAATTATTCAATATCGTTAAGGAATTTACCAACCCCTCAGCCAACTCCAACAACATCACCCCCTCCCAAGCCCTCTGCGACTCCCTAGCCTCATTCTTCCACAACAAAATTGCAGACATCCACAACAGCTTCGACAACCAACCTGAAGACCAACCCACCCAATCCCCCGCAGGACCCCCGCCCCCCCTGAACATCCTCAATGACTGGAAGCCAATCTCCACTGAGGACACCATCCGTCTGATGAACTCTATCCACTCAGGATCCCCCACAGACCCTTGCCCTCACCACATCTTTAACAAAGCAGACTCCATTATTGCACCGCACCTCCGAGACGTCATCAACTGCTCCCTCAACTCCGCAACCTTCCCGGAAAGCTGGAAACATGCCGAACTCAGCGCCCTCCTGAAGAAACCCACAGCTGACCCCACCGAACTCAAAAACTATCGCCCTATCTCACTCCTTCCATTCCCGGCCAAAGTCATAGAGAAAGCTGTCAACAACCAGCTCGCCACATTCCTCGAAACCAACAAATCCCTCGACTCCTCACAGTCCGGCTTCCGAGCCAAGCACAGCACCGAAACCGCCCTCATCGCAGCAACAGACGACATTCGAACTCTACTGGACAATGGAGACACAGTCGCCCTCATCCTCCTCGACCTCTCCGCTGCCTTCGACACAGTCTGCCATAGCACCCTTCTACAGCGCCTCAAAAACATCGGAATCCAAGGAAAAGCACTGGAATGGATCACCTCGTTCCTTTCCGGAAGAACCCAGAGAGTCCGCCTTCCACCATTCAAGTCAGAGGCCACTGAAGTCATCTGCGGCGTACCTCAAGGGTCCTCACTCAGTCCCACCCTCTTCAACGTTTACATGAGCCCCCTCGCGGCCATCGCACGCCAACATAACCTCAACATCATCTCCTACGCCGACGATACTCAACTGATCCTATCACTCACCAAAGACCCTAACACGGCCAAAACCAACCTACACGAAGGAATGAAAGAAGTAGCCGAATGGATAAAGCACAGCCGTCTGAAACTGAACTCAGACAAAACAGAAGTCCTCATCTTAGGTACCTCCCCCTCCGCCTGGGACGACTCTTGGTGGCCAGAGGCCCTTGGAAAAGCACCCATCCCGACGGACCACGCACGGAACCTGGGCGTCATCCTGGATTCCTCACTCTCGATGAACAGACAAGTCAACGCCGTTTCTTCATCTTGCTTCAACATTCTTCGCATGCTCAAAAAAACTTTTCGCTGGATCCCTACCGAAACTAGAAAAACAGTCACCCACGCCCTGGTCACGAGCCGACTGGACTACGGAAACACCCTCTACGCCGGCACCACCGCAAAACTCCAGAAAAAACTACAACGCATCCAGAACGCCTCAGCCAGGCTCATATTAGACATCCCGCGTAAAGAACACATCTCTGATCACCTGAAAAACCTCCACTGGCTCCCCGTCAATAAGAGGATCACTTTCCGGCTCCTAACCCACGCACACAAAGCACTCTACGAAATCGGACCCGAATGCCTCAACACACGACTATCCTTCTACACCCCCTCCCGCCAGCTACGATCCTCCAACCAAGCCCTTGCCACTGTACCTCGCATCAACAAAACCACCATGGGAGGTAGATCCTTCTCTTACCTAGCAGCTAAAACTTGGAACTCACTTCCCACTCACCTTTGCCTTACTCAGAACCACCTAGCATTCAGAAAGCAACTCAAAACGTGGATATTCGACAAGTAACTCCCCACCCTTCTACAAGCGCCTTGAGACCCTCTGGGTATGTAGCGCGCTATATAAATCTTTTGACTTGACTTGACTTGACTAGTTAACAAAGCATCGTTCAGTGATATTGTAACTGTATTTGTAATTGCAAGCATGACCTGATGAATTTCTCATCTCCCTCTGATTGTAACCGGGTCTACAATGTTCTTCCCTGAGCTATTGTCCATGGCGGTTCGCAACGGAGGACATATCAGCACTCAGTACAGCAGACGCTATACGCTTGCCAACATTGATATTCAGGCACCCTGTGACATGGGTATTTAAATGACACCATATTTGTAATCCTGCTTCCAGAGGTACCTGTGAGCATGCCCTCATTGACGACGCAGCTCCCGCTGATCAGTATGGCATCACATGGGAAATACAGCTTCTTCTGTGGTAATAAAAAGACATCTCCTGGGACCAAATCCTGTGATTCAATCTCTTTACAATCTGTGAGAAAATAGGAAATAGATCTCTTTTTAAAAGATGTATTTCAACTTTACACATTATAACATAAATCGTGGGACATTGATCAGTGAACATTGGCTGCTACACACATGGCATATAGAGGCCGCTGGATATAGGGCGGAGAACTGAAGGCAGGTGTAAGGAAACATGTTACAGTGCACTAATCTGGCCATGAAGGCCTAGTGAGGAGGCGGGGCAAGGAGAGACATGTGCTGTACACTTCACAAAACAGTTGCTGTTCCCCCTGAGCATCACAAGTAAGGAGGATAATTACATAGTAAGTGGAGCTAGAAAAGGAGCACAATTAACTTTTTGCAGGACCTACACCTTCTTTTTTTAATACATTTTAGTCCTCCTAGAGTAGGCCTAAAAACAGCCAGAGGGCAGGTATTTAAAAAACAGGACATGTTCTTCAAAGTTTTACATGTCCTTGTAGTGAAAACCCCTACATTTATTTTTCCCTACTGCAAGGCCTACCTCTCCCATAGGATAACATCGAAGGTAACTTATTGCATGTAATAAGCTGTAACTTTAAATTAGGAGCAAGTAGAAAGAGAAAGTCTGGTGTCTAATGAATTGAATTTAAAACCCTCCTAATGGCAAAGTTGTTTTTTTTAATCATATTTTTGAAAATACCACTTTAGAAAGTTGACATTTGTTTGTCCTAACTATTTGGTGCCTGCAGTCTGATCCTGGGTCACATGACTAGGTGTAGGTGGCAGCTGGTCCTAGTGTATTACTCCCATCCAGTGAGACAAAGGAAAGGTAGGGTTTGACAGAATGAGTCACTCTGAGTTAACGAGGGGAAGGAGCTGTCACCTGCCACAAAGGTTCTGCCTGAGCACTCTCACAAAGGGTTTGTCAATAGTGTTTTGTGACCCCGACCAGCCAGGTGGGATGAGATGCCTGTCACCTCAGGGAGGTGTAAACCTCTAGAAGCTACCCCCACAATGCAGAAAAAACGGACCTTCTCCTCATCAGGGCTATACGTTCTGCATGTATAAATGTTGTATGGCATCATTGTGAGTGTGCAGATGTAGGGTGAACGGGCTTTATGTCTAAAGAGGTTAAAAGACGTGCAGTCCTGGATCATTGTACACAGGTCGGCCCCGATTTAGATCTTGGAGGGATCCCCATCGACCCTCAGAGGCAGTGTTCACAAGTACTTTGTTGAACTGATCGATTCCCTCCTGCCATAGTTAGATGTCGGCTGTTTAATTCTCTGTCCGCATTGACAGAGTGTTTTCCATTGTGTAAGTAGCTCACCCCTGTCAACACAGTGGAATTCTCTGCTGGTTAACATTACTCCATCGCCGTCTGGGTGGTGGCATTGAGCTGAGCTATTTAGATTTCACAGTTGTGTGGCGTTTTCCTAGCAGCAGATTGCCGATGAAGGGATTCCTTCGTGGGATGCGGTCAGCATTGTAGTAGTCCTGTGGCTTGCGGCTGTACGTTAGCATTACACACCTGATTGGTTTTGGCTAATTGTACTTTGTGACCGAAATGCAGCCGCAAAACATTTGCATTTTACCACCTACTTTAAGTATGTGGTAACTCATTTGCAAATGGGAAGGGCTCCCCAAGGGATCCCTTCCCCTTTGTGAATATTTGTTACAGCGTTTATTAATAGCAGGCAGTGGTCCCACGGACTATGGACAAATCCTGAAAGGTTTTCGATGTCAGATTAGCAAAGGGTGCACTGCCATCAGTGGACGCATCAATGAGTAGCACGCTGTGTAGAAGTGGTGCAACTGGGTGAGTGGGAAACCCTTGGAACCACTCAGCAGTTAGTAGAAGAAACTACCAACTAAATGAATAACAGGAGTACCCTATGCACACACACAAAATATCAATCAAAAATTATAAAACAGTCATGTAACAGTGTACAAATAAACAAAGCAACAGAAAGTTGTAGGGATCTCCTGTGGGAGAGTGGTCCGATGAAATCCTTTATTGTGTTAGACAGCCAGCCGACACGTGTTTCATCGCCTATGCGAATCCTCAGGGCTGAAATAACAAATAAGTAACAATGGAGCATCTCGTATGTAGTTGTGCAGTAATATTGATCACAACATCTCATGGTGTGTGCAGACATATCAAAGCTTCTACTGGAGTAGGACAAACATTATATTGGCAAATGAGTGCACCCAAACTTATTCGTGGCGACTGTGCGCTTACTGAGCGTATCACGGTTTGTGCTGGTAGTGTTTATGTGAAAAAAACGTGACAAAAAATTCAGGTAAGGAGAGTCTAGAGGAAAATTCTTTGAGAATAATTTGAAATGACATGACGTGGTCAGTGTCTCCTTCTAAGATATAGGAGTTTGGTATATATATACCGTGTAAACTGTCGTGCAAACAAGTGCAACTATTAGTGATAGGTTCATTCACACATAGTGCAAAAAAACATTAATCAAGGTGGCGTGAGGGTGCGACTTCCTCGTGGAGATAACACATACCTACACGTGGCTGTGGTAACCCGGGAGGTCTGTATAAATGAAACATAACGAAGAAGGGAGGAAGAACTAATAAGTCACAAATTCTCTCTGAGACCTGGGGCATAAATGATACGAAACAAAATTAATAAGAACAATTCTCACCGCTCTGCTGGTGATGTTTCCGAACCAGCAGGGCCCGTGACCTTGGTTGTAAGTCTCAGGGAAATGACGTCCACACTGTATAAGGGTCAAACAATGTGGGTAATGAGATCATATGAGCCAGAGTCACGATTATTTGTTAGAGTTAGAGATTAATAAAAAGGGTACCATATCGAAAACAACAAATAATTAAATTGCTAAAAGGCACGCGAAAACAATGTGTCAATATCTAATAGTGAGAGTGTCCCTCACAGTATGAATCCTGAGTGGTTAATCTATGATTCAAAATCTGTTCTTCTGTTACGTATAGCAAAAGAGACTACACAGGCACCGTGTTGTACCTGTAATCTTAGTATACGATTAGTACTCAATATAAATAGTTGTGTGTGCATCAGGAGATTCACAAGTGTCCCAGGAATAAAATACAAGAAATACCGATCATAACAAATATCAAATGCCATATGCGGCATTGTCAAAAATTGAAAAGCGGTGCTTACCCCTTTGTCCAGGAGTGGGTGATCACTAAGCAGAGTCCCAGTATAATGCGTATGTAACGTGTAGAAGAATCGTGAAAATCGTGCGATTCTGTAATGTTAAACAAAATTAAGGATCAGTGCCCTTGAGTTGGGCGGGAACACGTATGGTAAATAAAACATAGTATATCCCAGGGATCACATTATTGAAGACCCTGGACGCAAGCTCACCATCTTACCTATAGATGGTGTAAAGATGTGTAGTGCCCAGGAGTTGTGTACGAACTTGATAAAGTTCCCAATTGTCTCCGTAATATCTGGGAACAACAAAGACAAGGTACTGTCAGTTCTAGGGCTAAGATCAAAAATACAGTAAAAATGGCAATCGAAAAAACGATTGTAGTTAAGGGAACCTGAATCTTACCTGCTTCACATAAGTGCAGTGAGGCCGTGTACTCCCGGGTTGCCGTGTTCCTGTATGGACATGTGACCTGGAAGTCGCGTACGTTAAATCGGAAATGTAACAGACGTCCATTGGAGACTGGGCCGCTAACCGCATTGCGTGCGACCGGCGTGTAGGCGTATAAGGAAGTAGGAGCAGTGCTGCTCATCTTAATCCTGAAGGACTACTTGAATATCAGTCATAAAGGGTAGAGATCGTACGGAGTAACATGGCGAAATTACTCCAAGAAGATCACTTATTAAGTCAATTCCCTGACAAGAAAACCAGGATTTAACGTACGCGACTTCCGGGTCACATGTCCATACAGGAACACGGCAACCCGGGAGTACGCGGCCTCACTGCACTTATGTGAAGCAGGTAAGATTCAGGTTCCCTTAACTGCAATCGTTTTTTCGATTGCCATTTTTACAGTATTTTGGATCTTAGCCCTAGAACTGACAGTACCTTGTCTTTGTTGTTCCCAGATATTACGGAGACAATTGGGAACTTTATCAAGTTCGTACACGACTCCTGGGCACTACACATCTTTACACCATCTATAGGTAAGATGGTGAGCTTGCGTCTAGGGTCTTCAATAATGTGATCCCTGGGATATACTATGTTTTATTTTCCATACGTGTTCCCGCCCAACTCAAGGGCACTGATCCTTAATTTTGTTTAACATTACAGAATCGCACGATTTTCACGATTCTTCTACACGTTACATACGCATTATACTGGGACTCTGCTTAGTGATCACCCACTCCTGGACACAGGGGTAAGCACCGCTTTTCAATTTTTGACAATGCCGCATATGGCGTTTGATATTTGTTATGATCGGTATTTCTTGTATTTTATTCCTGGGACACTTGTGAATCTCCTGATGCACACACAACTATTTATATTGAGTACTAATCGTATACTAAGATTACAGGTACAACACGGTGCCTGTGTAGTCTCTTTTGCTATACGTAACAGAAGAACAGATTTTGAATCATAGATTAACCACTCAGGATTCATACTGTGAGGGACACTCTCACTATTAGATATTGACACATTGTTTTCGCGTGCCTTTTAGCAATTTAATTATTTGTTGTTTTTGATTTGGTACCCTTTTTATTAATCTCTAACTCTAACAAATAATCGTGACTCTGGCTCATATGATCTCATTACCCACATTGTTTGACCTTTATACAGTGTGGACGTCATTTCCCTGAGACTTACAACCAAGGTCACGGGCCCTGCTGTGTCGGAAACATCACCAGCAGAGCGGTGAGAATTGTTCTTATTAATTTTGTTTCGTATCATTTATGCCCCAGGTCTCAGAGAGAATTTGTGACTTATGAGTTCTTCCTCCCTCCTTCGTTATGTTTCATTTATACAGACCTCCCGGGTTACCACAGTCACGTATAGGTATGTGTTATCTCCACGAGGAAGTCGCACCCTCACGCCACCTTGATTAATGTTTTTTTGCACTATGTGTGAATGAACCTATCACTAATAGTTGCACTCGTTTGCACGACAGTTTACACGGTATATATATACCAAACTCCTATATCTTAGGAGGAGACACTGACCACGTCATGTCATTTCAAATTATTCTCAAAGAATTTTTCTCTAGACTCTCCTTACCTGGATTTTTTGTCACGTTTTTTCACATAAACACTACCAGCACAAACCGTGATTCGCTCAGTAAGCGCACAGTCGCCACGAATACGTTTGGGTCCACTCATTTGCCAATATTTGTCCGACTCCAGTGGAAGCTTTGATATGTCTGCACACACCATGAGATGTTGTGATCAATATTACTGCACAACTACATACGAGATGCTCCATTGTTACTTATTTGTTATTTCAGCCCTGAGGATTCGCATAGGAGATGAAACACGTGTCGGCTGGCTGTCTAACACAATAAGGGATTTCATCGGACCACTCTCCCACAGGAGATCCCTACAACTTTCTGTTGCTTTGTTTATTTGTACACTGTTACGTGACTGTTTTATGACTTTTGATTGATATTTTGTGTGTGTGCATAGGGTACTCCTGTTAGTGGTCCCACGGACCACTGCCTCCTCTTAAAACAGGAAAAGAAAACTTTTAATTTTTGTCATAGAAACACATCCCATTTCCTTTAAAGAAAACGGGCTGCCTTTGGAGAAAAAAAATTGCTTTATTCAAAAGCAATCACAGACATGGTGGTCTGCTGACCCCAGCAGGCCACCAACACTGTGAATTGTGCGATCCCTAGGAGGTCGCAAATTGCCACCTACCTCACCAATATACATGGAGTAGCTCATTTGCGAACCCCTAGGAATCGCAAAAAGTGTTCAGACACACTTTCATGCATTGCCATTTTGCGATTTCCTAACTGCGAATTGTAAGGATTTGCAAGTAGGAAATCGCAAAACGCTTTCTTTATGCATCTGACCCTGTATATACATGTATCAATATTTGTTCCCCATAAGGACAACAGAATATATTGTATCTATATCATTTCAATCAATGTAGATTGATTTGGTTGTGCAGTTCAGATTGAAGTTACATATGTATCAATCATTCATATGGACATTGCGTTTTGTTTCTCGTCGAAAAACAACAAAAAGTGTGTAGTGGTCCTTCATGCATTCAAGACAAGGCAGACTGGCTGCTAACGTTCATTCCATAAGTACTCCTGCCAAGTCCATGGAAGAATGTTTGACAAGAAATCTCATAGAAAAGACCGGAAAGGCAAGACTGGGCATTGTCTCCATCTCATCAGTTTGTCACTTGACTCCAAAGTAAGCTGTTACTGAACTTTACTAGCTAATTGATTTCCTGAACTTATCAAACAACATCAAGAAATAAAGCATGTTTTTGCATTTCCCCTACTTCTGCCTGCATTATGGAGCACCTGCTGAGTGCGGCTACACAGGAAGCGATGAGCTGCTGATGTTTCCATTTTATGTTAAGAAATATTGGGGCATATTACCAAGGCAGAGGAAATGAAATTATCATCGCTTTTTTAATCGCCCTATTAGCAAGCTGTCCCTAACATCAGTTAGCGACAGCTTTTAGGTGATAGCGAGCGGTTTGGGGCCCGCTTTGCATGTCAGCGATATTTATCACTAATGACATGCAAAGTGGGCGTACCCAACCTGTTAGCGACTGAAAGCAGTTGCTAACATCGCTATCGCCTATTAGCAAGGCAGGCGTAGCGATAAAAAAATTAGCGCTAAGCGTGAATATCGCTGAAAACTAACGCCTGCTCAGACCAGTTCTTAACTTGTATATCCAATGGGAGTCGGATATTCAGGTTAAGACCCTATTGGCCTTAATGCCTGAATATCGCTGGATTCCCAGTGTTATTCATGCATTTCGCTGCTATCGCCGGATATTTTATTGCATTGGAGCTAAACGTTGCTAATAGCACGTTATCTCTGTGATGAGACGCATCATGTGTCTAGGGCCAGAAGTACGGGGGTCCCAGTCACAAGAAGATGGGCCCCTTAAGGTACCCAAAGAAGTTTACAAAAATTACCTGGAAAACAATGTCCAGTAGAAAGACCAATAATTGCCCAAGGCCTGAAGTAAGTGAGTGAAGTAAAAAAATTAGAACCGTGAAGGCGAAATGAAATACAAGACATATTGCCAAATAGCGTGGGATGCGTGTGGAGAGAAGGTGAAAAATCAATTAAAAATGAGTTATAATTTGAGTACTTAATGACCTCACAAGGAATGACCAATGACGGCAGGGTGGTCCTGGGTAGAGACCACACGTGTCCACGGCATCAGAGCACGCGTTGTCTCTCCATGTCTGTCTGTTTGAATCTGGGACTTTGCTTCATCACTTGTTAAATAAGTTGCAGTACTGGGACTTTTATTACATGTGTAACAATCTATGTTACACATGTGTGCTGATATGATGACACCAGAGACTGAAGACAGTTACTACACATGGTAGTTAGGTTGACATGGCTAAAACTGAGGATTGCACTTTCAAGTAGCACGATACAGAAGCGTACCTCCACTCCGGCACACAGTGAGGGTGACACTGTTGTGGGCCTCCACCATGCCGTGCAGGTTCACAGATTGCTGTGGAATTAAATGATAAATGGATTAGTATTTTAAAATTGTCTCTTTGTCACAAAGCTGTATTAGTTTACTATCTGTCTTCAATTTCATGTCATTGATAGTAGCTAGCATCCAGCAGCAGGCACACCCAGCTCCTGAGAGTAGTGACGCGTTGATGCATCCTAAGGGGAGGTAGGTTTTACCCACTGGATTACTCAGGCCCTTGGTGCTGGGGGAGGAAGGGTAAAGGTTCAGGTGAATGTGGTCCTTTCCCTGTCTCCATCATCTAATATGCTCCAGCGGGAATGTAGACACGAGGACACAACTGCCAAGAAGAGAGCAATGCGTGTTTATTCATGTGGTACCAGTGGGTCCTCATGGGAGGGACAGTCTGGGGTGTGGCAGTATCCTCCAGGCGCTATAAAAGAAGATGAAGGCCTACTGCTGGTGGAGGCATGGAGGGGGCTCTAAGTGACCCTGAAAGATGCGGGGCAGATTTACAATAAGTGGCGCATCCCTGCATATTAGCCGGGATACGCCAGTAATTGTGCGCCGCAGCTCCAGCACCCATAATGCCATGGGGCAGAAACGGCACAGATGCGTGACACGTCTGTGCCGTAAAGGCGGCGCATTGCTGGAGTTGCGACGCAAGCGCGACGCAGCTCCAGCAAAGCTCTGGGATGCCCTATCTTTACAATGCGGCGTCAATCCTTACGCCTGCTTCAGGCAGGCGCAGGGTTTTGACGCAGCATTGGCCTAAAAGTGACTGAGTGAAATCTTGTAGATTTCACTCAGCCACTTTTATGAGGCGTTCCTGCGCCGGAACGTCCCCCCCCTGCGCAGGAACGCCTATACGTGGCGCAGGGCTTTACAACATGACGCATCTCCCAGATGCGTCACATTGTAAGTACCCCGCACCATGGCGCAGGATTTGCACCGCTGCAGCATCACAGAAGTGATGCAACGGCGGCGTAAAATCGGCGCTAGGGGCTTGTCAATCTGTCCCACAATATCTCTGGCTTTTGTGCCTCACAGGAGATAGCGGAGCAGTAACATCCACATCAGGGGGCGGTAAAGTTTCTCTGAGAGGGGGCTCCAAGTTTAAATGAGTAGCCATACAGTAAAATATATATATATATGTCTTACACACTCACCCTTCTGAGCTCATATATGGTGATGATAATTGATATGATAGTGATTCCCAGGATCGCAAAGGAAAACTCATAATAACCGAAGGCGACCCACAGGATGATGCTGCCAGCTTGAAACCAGTAGTAGGGATTCAAAATCTGCAAAGAGAGTAGGATTGTGAGCAGAGCTTCCAGCATCTAAGAATGTTACTAAACAGACGGCCTTGCAATTCAGAACTGATGCTCTGGTAATTACTCAATGCTGCTGTGGAAATAGCACTCAACCTAGCGCACAAATATGGAGGCCATACCAGTAAGTAAATGTTAGCATCTCCGTGGCATTTCAAAGCATTACCCTTGGCCGAAGCTGTAATAAGGTGCGTCTCACTGAAAAACACACAAAAGCGAAGAATGGAATGCCTGGACTCATCTGAGCCACGGGTATCTACACGGGGGCTTCTTCAATGCAGATGGATTTTTATGCTTGAATTAATCTCTGCCTCTGGTAATTACTTAAAGTATCATTCCAGTCTATCGTTTTTCTGCTTGTTGTGCCACCAAAGACTAAACACGTTCAGGGGAGTCTTGGTGCTGCTACAATCGATCCGTTTCTGCCAAACTGCCAGGCAATGTCCCCTCAGAACAGATCACAAGATACCCCAAACCATCAGACTTATCATGGCTCCTCAGTGAGGGCATCTTTACTTTTACGAGCTGTGACCTAAGAGGCCCTCGTCTAGAAACAACGGTGCCCTGAGCCTGCATACTGGACCCCCAGAATCCCCTGCTATAAGTGTTATATTTTCTCTTCAGTGTCATACACACATACAGCAACACATCAACTCTCTTCCAACCGCCTCTCATCCATTGGACAATTTAGAACCTTACTATATGACCCACATGCTGCACCACCACCCCTGACTCATACACCTTCCGCCATAAACATGCACAAACAATATAAGCAATGTGCCACACCTCACAACTTTGCTTCTCCATGTCTACTGGAACCACAAAAACAACACAGCGCCCCAACTTACTCTCAAACACCGTCTCCACCACCTACACACGCAGACCCATCAAAATGCCTTCTTAGCCTGATGGACGTGTACCACATTACAGAACAGCAACACAATTGCTATTCTAATACAGCTAATACCAGCACAAAAAACACACCTGCTACAAACCCACACTATACTGATCATTCTTCTACAACACAAAGTCTCACTGTGACCAAAGCACGTTCTCTAAACTGTGTACTAGTAAATGCTTGATCCCTCTCTAAAAACAAGCATCACATCTATGACCTTCTCTCTGACGCAAAACCAGTCATACTATTCATAACTGAATCATGGTTGGGAGATTTTATGGCTCCAGTCCTACATGACGCCGTTCCTCTAGGCTATAAAATGATCACCCAAAATCGGCAAAAAAGGAGGTGGCCTAGCTGTTGTATTCAGGCAAACATTACAGATCACTACAGTTGGCAACATCTCCATAAAGAATTGTGAGGCTCTTCTCGCCAGATGCAATTCTACACCGTCTTCCTTCTGTAACTTCCTGCTACTTTGCAGACCTCCACCTAGCAAGCCGGCAATCCCAGGGGCACTTCTAGACACTGTTTCAAACCTGATAACAATACACACCAACCGATGTGTTCTGGGTCAACTCAACAATTGATTTGACAAATCTAATATGACCCTTCCGAAAACAATCACCGCTGGCCTAGATGGACAGAACCTACATTAGATCGTGCACAAACCCACACACATCGCTGGACACATCGTAGATGTCATTTTGCTAATATTCCAGTCACATGGTAGGACCACCATTTGCTTGCTTTCCAACATAAAAAAAACACTAAGCGATTCACTTAAAACTAACTTACGTGCATCCACCTATCTACAGTGTAACAAACTCAATTTGGAACAAATAGACACACAGCTAACATCCAGTAAAGATCTGGAAACAATAGATTCTGTTCATAAACTATATGAGTGGCTACAGGAAGCATTTGACATCCTGATACCACTCAAAACCACACAACAGAACAAAAGAAAACAAGCACCTTGGAGAAATACAGAGATAAAAGGCATAGAACAACAAATTAGAAAGCTGCAACGTGCCTGGCTCAAAACAAACGCAAAACAAGACAAACTTCACCTACAGAAAATTAACATATTATAGAAGTCAGCTATCAAAAAAGCAAAGAAAAGGTACTATTCAGACAGAACTCAAAATGCTAAATGTTAAAATAAAGAATTCTATAAAATACTCAATAAAATTTGTAAAGCAAATTGCCTAGAAGTAACTCAGCCAGTTACTCAAAATTTCACAGACAAACTGGCAAATCATCACACAGACAAAGCAGACACATTAGACTCGTACTTAAAGCAGAGACAAAACACCAACACTAACCCATTTACAAAACAGCAATCCAAGAATACTCTAACCCAGCCTCTCTGCTCCTTCCAACACATTTCACACAATGAATTTATGGACCTGGTCAAAGAAAGAAGGCCTGCTGGCAGCCCTCTGACCCATGTCCACCGCAAACTTTCAAGACAATTCTAACAATCTCTGCTGCCACTCCAGTAGGAAGAATCATCAATGATTCCTTAACTACAGGAATATTTCCAGAAGAACTCAAAAAGTCATACATTGCCCATCACTGAAGAAAACAAACTTGGACCCGTTGAACCCCGACAAATGGACCGTTCCTGGGCAAACTGATAGAAAGGGCAATGTTCACCCAGATGTCACAATTCATTGAAGAGAATGACATACTTTCAGACTTCCAATCTGGGAAGAAACACAGAATCTGCCCTCTTGCTATCTGGGATGACCTGAAGAACACAGTTGACTGAGACGGGGTTGCTGTGATACTCCTCTTAGACCTCTCGGCTGCCTTTGACACAGTTGACCATGACACTCTGACACAAGGACTATAAAAACCGGCATAGAGGGGACTGATCTAGACTGGATCGCATCCTACCTTCCAACAGGATTAATGTCATTCATACCCCACCTTTCTCGTCCAATCCATAATCCACAAAAGTAGGTTCCCTTAAGGCTCTCCTATCTCGCCCATGCTTTTCAACAACTACATGAAGTCATTATCGATACTGATCAATCAATTTCACCTCAAGTGCTATAATTATGTGGCTGACACGCCAATACTCCTTCAACTGGAATGCCTCAAAGACTTTGAAAACGTGCCAGTTTTCAATTGTCTCAGAGCCGTGGATCAGTGGATGACTTGGAGCCATCTCAAACTGAATGCTTCAAAAACAGAAATACTCACGCGTGGTGATTTGAAACATTATGACCCGCTCGCCGCCTGGCCTGATGAAGTGGAATCACCACCGAAAGTATTGAAGGAAAGAAGAAACCTTGGAATGACCATGGACTCCAAGCTATCGATTAATGCCCAAGTTCAAAAACTAGCAGGATCAAGCTTTGTTACTATAAAAACTCGGCGACAAATCTTCCCCCAATTGGTATTTCCCCACAAGGTCCAAGCTACCATCTCCCTTGTTCTGTCCAAACTCAATTACGACCATATTCTCTACCACCTTTAACCACCATAAAAAGACTACAACAGATTCTGAACTCGGCTGCCATTCTACTCTTGCATATCGAACCGCGAGACCACATCTCCCCTGCCTTGACAGCCCTGCATTTGGTTACCAGTTGTCAGAAGATCCACGTTAAAGCTGCTTTGTATCACCCAAAAAGAGATAAATGGAATGGGACCATTTTTCATCAGGAATAAAATCACCAAACATATTCAACAAAGGAACCTCCGCTCTAGAGTGGCATCTCACCTCAAAATCCCAAGATACAAGACAGAAACCTGGACTGGGAGCCAGTGGAGATTGTTCAGGTGTGAAGAGATGTGATTATTTACTTATAAGCTTTCTGATAAACTTGAAACCTACCAAAAGCGGTGACCTCATGCCTAAACAATGACCTGTGACTCAGTCCTCCTCCCATAGCCCCCTGTCACATCAGCACTGTGACACCTTTCCCTATGATTTCAGTGATCCCTTTCTAACCCACCCCATATACACTCACCTGCTCTTGGCACCGAGACCGTCTACCAACCTGTGAGGACACCGTGCATTCTCTGCCCCACACCTTCATTTTTGTGGGCTTGTTTATTTCACATACAACAGGCACCGCCGAGTACAATCTTTTTTTATTTCACACACCCCTCTTTCACCACTTCTCTCCATATGGGCACAAAGGGACCCTCCTCCACTGCATGTGTGGCCCCAAGCTCATCCTGCCCATTGTTCCCTCCCTCCTCCCCTCTGGTGTTTTCTCTCTTCCACCCCTCCCTCCCTCCACTGTGGCTGTTTCTCTAATTGCTGATTATCACTTGAATTGGACCACTGTGACTTTTGTTGCCTAGTTGTGGTATTTTGTTACTCCTTGTTGCACTGTTTTATAGTGCTAATACCTCATAATTATGATAACTTAAATAAAGATTTTAAAATGAAGGAAGACATAAAGAGAGTTTCACCAAAATATAAAAAGCTCAATTTCTAGTAAAGTGCTTCTTTAATGCCAAGTTCAGTATAATCTCATCCAGCAGCTTTTGGTGTAGCCAAGAACTAAAATCATATTAGAGCGGGAATGGAAACTCTAATGTTCCCCTCCATCTGTAATCTCGTCCCACCTGATGGTTCTGCCTGATGATCCCAGAGACTTCCAAAGCAACAAATTGACACAGTGGTATGCAGGACTTTCAGCCCACAAACACATGAGCACTTCTATATGAGATCCTAATCGACACTGGATAACCGGGCACATAAATACATCGTGACCACTATAGCTCTAACTTACATAGGGCTAGTGTGGTTTGTATGGGTACAATGTTTCGGCCTATAAGTTCAGATGCACTTGAGGCCTAAGGCATATTCAAATGCTTCAGTTTTTAGTGTAGGTCACATCAAGGTGCAGAAAGGTCAAAGTACTTGTTTATTTGTTGACAGTCAGACAGGATCCTTTTTATATCATGCGATGCTCTACATCTGAAATATTTGCAAGTAGAAAAACAAAAACAAACAAAACCTACCTCTTTCAAAAGCAGTTTCCAAATGGGAGTAATTTCCACTTCAATCCTATTTGGTCCAACAACTTTTTTCCTGTAAGAATATTGGTAATTCACATTTTCATTTGGGTTTTCAATAGTCATCATAGATTTCTTCCAAAGGATGGAGTATACGTAACATTAGGAAAGCTTGCAATGTATATTTTGGTAACACCTTACATTAATGGGAGGAACTGGGAGAAGAAGCAAGATCATGTTCACAAATGGTTCAATTTCCTTAGAATTGAATAATGACAAAACATTGTACATATTTACTATTGCATTTCATTTCACACAAGGAGGTAATCTGATCTGCCCGAATTCACTAATTTTAAGTCCACTTAAGGTACAGTCATTGGAGGCCAGATCCACAGCTTTCATAGTACCTTAGCATGTCGACCATGTAGAACATTGGGTGGACGGGATACTATTATCCCACCGCTGCCACCAGTGTAGGAAATGGGATTATTAGTTGTGCAGGGTTTGAGGTCTGAGCAAGTAACAGGTCCAAAGTTTCTGCTTACTGGGCAAGCACCCCATTGCAGCGCTAGACTCTCTCGGGGTAGAGAAGCAAAGCAATTCAAGGCCTACTCGGGGAGGTGGTATCGGCTAGTAATCACCATTTACTGGCACACAATATTAACTCTTAATAAATGATTGTCCTGTCAAGTACATTTATTATACACAAATTACTACACATTAACTTACAAATATATACATAAGACAGATTGAAAATAGCTTAGATGACATTATAAAATCATATTTGACTCCTAAAGGGTCATGACCACCAAAATCACTTGAACCGTCCGCCTATAACAGATAACACATCATGCTTATATAAAACAGGCCTGTTGGCTCTATCAACTGTCATCTCATTACAACAACAACAAACAAACCACATGTGAAAACGTTTTTTTTTATGCAAACTGCAATAATCAATAACAACCTCGTGTAAATGCAATTATTAATATCAATAAATCATAGCAACCTGTGGGTGACATCCGTAGCCTGCAGAGAAACAAGCACACTGCATTGACCCGGAGCACACCGTGCAGGCAGCCTGCAGGGACACAAGCACCACTGCATTGACCCGGTGCAGACCGTGCAGGCAGCCTGCAGGGAAACAAGCACCACTGCATTGACCCGGTGCAGAGCGTGCAGGCAGCCTGCAGGGACACAAGCACCACTGCATTGATCCGGAGCAGGCCGTGCAGGCAGCCTGCAGGGAAACAAGCACCACTGCATTGACCCGGTGCAAAGCGTGCAGGTAGCCTGCAGGGAAACAAGCACCACTGCATTGACCCGGAGCAGACCGTGCAGGCAGCCTGCAGGGAAACAAGCACCACTGCATTGACCCGGAGTAAACCGTGCAGGCAGCCTGCAGGGAAACAAGCACCACTGCATTGACCCGGAGCAGACCGTGCAGGCAGCCTGCAGGGAAACAAGCACACTGCATTGACCCGGAGCAGAGCACGCAGGCAGCCTGCAGGGAAACAAGCACCACTGCATTGACTCGGAGCAGATCGTGCAGGCAGCCTGCAGGGACACAAGCACCACTGCATTGACCCGGTGCAGAGCATGCAGGCAGCCTGCAGGGAAAAAAGCACCACTGTATTGACCCGGAGCAGAGCGTGCAGGCAGCCTGCAGGGACACAAGCACCACTGCATTGACCCGGAGCAGAGCGTGCAGGCAGCCTGCAGGGAAACAAGCATACTACATTGACCCGGTGCAGAGCGTGCAGGCAGCCTGCAGGGAAACAAGCGCCACTGCATTGACCCGGAGCAGACCGTACAGGCAGCCTGCAGGGACACAAGCACCACTGCATTGACTCGGAGCAGAGCGTGCAGGCAGCCTGAAGGGAAACAAGCACACTGCATTGACCCGGTGCAGAGCGTGCAGGCAGCCTGCAGGGAAACAAGCACACTGCATTGACCCGGAGCAGACCGTGCAGGCAGCCTGCAGGGAAACAAGCACCACTGCATTGACCCGGAGCAGACCGTGCAGGCAGCCTGCAGGGAAACAAGCACACTGCATTGACCCGGAGCACACCGTGCAGGCAGCCTGCAGGGAAACAAGCACCACTGCTTTGACCCGGTGCAGAGCGTGCAGGCAGCCTGCAGGGACACAAGCGCCACTGCATTGACCAGGTGCAGACCGTGCAGGCAGCCTGCAGGGAAACAAGCACCACTGCATTGACCCGGAGTAAACCGTGCAGGCAGCCTGCAGGGAAACAAGCACCACTGCATTGCCCCGGAGCAGATCGTGCAGGCAGCCTGCAGGGAAACAAGCACCACTGCATTGACCCGGAGCAGATCGTGCAGGCAGCCTGCAGGGAAACAAGCACCACTGCATTGACCCGGAGCAGAGCGTGCAGGCAGCTTGCAGGGACACAAGCACCACTGCATTGCCCCGGTGCAGACCGTGCAGGCAGCCTGAAGGGAAACAAGCACACTGCATTGACCCGGTGCAGAGCGTGCAGGCAGCCTGCGGGGAAACAAGCACCACTGCATTGACCCGGAGCAGATCGTGCAGGCAGCCTGCAGGGACACAAGCACCACTGCATTGACCCGGAGCAGAGCGTGCAGGCAGCCTGCAGGGAAACAAGCACCACTGCATTGACCCGGAGCAGAGCGTGCAGGCAGCCTGCAGGGAAACAAGCGCCACTGCATTGACCCGGAGCAGAGCACACAGGCAGCCTGCAGGGACACAAGCACCACTGCATTGACCCGGAGCAGACCGTGCAGGCAGCCTGCAGGGACACAAGCACCACTGCATTGACCCCGTGCAGAGCGTGCTGGCAGCCTGCAGGGAAACAAGCACAACTGCATTGACCCGGAGCACACCGTGCAGGCAGCCTGCAGGGACACAAGTACCACTGCATTGACCCGGAGCAGACCGTGCAGGCAGCCTGCAGGGAAACAAGCACCACTGCATTGACCCGGAGCAGATCGTGCAGGCAGCCTGCAGGGACACAAGCACCACTGCATTGACCCGGAGCAGAGCGTGCAGGCAGCCTGCAGGGAAACAAGCACCACTGTATTGACCCGGAGCAGAGCGTGCAGGCAGCCTGCAGGGAAACAAGCACCACTGCATTGACCCGGAGCAGACCGTGCAGGCAGCCTGCAGGGAAACAAGCGCCACTGCATTGACCCGGAGCAGACCGTGCAGGCAGCCTGCAGGGAAACAAGCGCCACTGCATTGACCCGGAGCAGACCGTGCAGGCAGCCTGCAGGGACACAAGCACCACTGCATTGACTCGGAGCAGACCGTGCAGGCAGCCTGCAGGGAAACAAGCACCACTGCATTGACCTGGAGCAGACCGTGCAGGCAGCCTGCAGGGACACAAGCACCACTGCATTGACCCGGAGCAGATCGTGCAGGCAACCTGCAGAGAAACAAGCACCACTGCATTGACCCGGAGCAGACCGTGCAGGCAGCCTGCAGGGAAACAAGCACCACTGCATTGACCCGGAGCAGACCGTGCAGGCAGCCTGCAGGGAAACAAGCACCACTGCATTGACCCGGAGCAGACCGTGCAGGCAGCCTGCAGGGAAACAAGCACCACTGCATTGACCCGGTGCAGAGCGTGCAGGCAGCCTGCAGGGAAACAAGCACACTGCATTGACCCGGAGCAGAGCGTGCAGGCAGCTTGCAGGGACACAAGCACCACTGCATTGACCCCGTGCAGAGCGTGCTGGCAGCCTGCAGGGAAACAAGCACCACTGCATTGACCCGGAGCAGAGCGTGCAGGCAGCCTGCAGGGAAACAAGCACACTGCATTGACCCGGTGCAGAGCGTGCAGGCAGCCTGTAGGGAAAAAAGCACCACTGCATTGCCCCGGTGCAGACCGTGCAGGCAGCCGGCAGGGAAACAAGCGCCACTGCATTGACCCGAAGCAGAGCGTGCAGGCAGCCTGCAGGGACACAAGCACCACTGCATTGACCCGGAGCAGATCGTGCAGGTAGCCTGCAGGGAAACAAGCACCACTGCATTGACCCGGAGCAGACCGTGAAGGCAGCCTGCAGGGAAACAAGCACCACTGCATTGCCCCGGTGCAGACCGTGCAGGCAGCCTGCAGGGAAACATGCGCCACTGCATTGACCCGGAGCAGAGCGTGCAGGCAGCCTGCAGGGACACAAGCACCACTGCATTGACCCGGAGCAGATCGTGCAGGTAGCCTGCAGGGAAACAAGCACCACTGCATTTCCCGGAGCAGACCGTGCAGGCAGCCTGCAGGGAAACAAGCACCACTGCATTGACCCGGAGCGGACCGTGCAGGCAGCCTGCAGGGAAACAAGCACCACTGCATTGACCCGGAGCAGATCGTGCAGGCAACCTGCAGGGAAACAAGCACCACTGCATTGACCCGGAGCAGATCGTGCAGGCAGCCTGCAGGGAAACAAGCACCACTGCATTGACCCGGAGCAGACCGTGCAGGCAGCCTGCAGGGAAACAAGCACCACTGCATTGACCCGGAGCAGAGCGTGCAGGCAGCCTGCAGGGAAACAAGCACACTGCATTGACCTGGTGCAGAGCGTGCAGGCAGCCTGCAGGGAAACAAGCACCACTGCATTGCCCCGGTGCAGATTGTGCAGGTAGCCTGCAGGGAAACAAGCACCACTGTATTGACCCGGAGCAGACCGTGCAGGCAGCCTGCGGGGAAACAAGCGCCACTGCATTGACCCGGTGCAGGCAGCCTGCAGGGACACAAGCACCACTGCATTGACCCAGAGCAGACCGTGCAGGCAGCCTGCAGGGAAACAAGCGCCACTGCATTGACCCGGAGCAGACCGTGCAGGCAGCCTGCAGGGACACAAGCACCACTGTATTGACCCGGAGCAGACCGTGCAGGCAGCCTGCAGGGAAACAAGCGCCACTGCATTGACCCGGAGCAGACCGTGCAGGCAGCCTGCAGGGAAACAAGCATACTGCATTGACCCGGTGCAGAGCGTGCAGGCAGCCTGCAGGGAAACAAGCACCACTGCATTGCCCCAGTGCAGACCGTGCAGGCAGCCTGCAGGGAAACAAGACCCACTGCATTGACCCGGAGCAGAGCGTGCAGGCAGCCTGCAGGGACACAAGCACCACTGCATTGACCCGGAGCAGATCGTGCAGGTAGCCTGCAGGGAAACAAGCACCACTGCATTGACCCGGAGCAGACCGTGCAGGCTGCCTGCAGGGAAACAAGCACCACTGCAATGACCCGGAGCAGAGCATGCAGGCAGCCTGCAGGGAAACAAGCACACTGCATTGACCCGGTGCAGAGCGTGCAGGCAGCCTGCAGGGAAACAAGCACCACTGCATTGCCCCGGTGCAGACCGTGCAGGCAGCCTGCAGGGAAACAAGCGCCACTGCATTGACCCGGAGCAGAGCGTGCAGGCAGCCTGCAGGGACACAAGCACCACTGCATTGACCCGGAGCAGATCTTGCAGGTAGCCTGCAGGGAAACAAGCACCACTGCATTGACCCGGAGCAGACCGTGCAGGCAGCCTGCAGGGAAACAAGCACACTGCATTGACCCGGTGCAGAGCGTGCAGGCAGCCTGCAGGGAAACAAGCACCACTGCATTGTCCCGGTGCAGACCGTGCAGGCAGCCTGCAGGGAAACAAGCGCCACTGCATTGACCCGGAGCAGAGCGTGCAGGCAGCCTGCAGGGACACAAGCACCACTGCATTGACCCGGAGCAGATCGTGCAGGTAGCCTGCAGGGAAACAAGCACCACTGTATTGACCCAGAGCAGACCGTGCAGGCAGCCTGTAGGGAAACAAGCACCACTGCATTGACCCGGAGCAGACCGTGCAGGCAGCCTGCAGGGAAACAAGCACCACTGCATTGACCCGGAGCAGACCGTGCAGGCAGCCTGTAGGGAAACAAGCACAACTGCATTGACCCGGTGCAGAGCGTGCAGGCAGCCTGCAGGGAAACAAGCACCACTGCATTGACCCGGTGCAGAGCGTGCAGGCAGCCTGCAGGGAAACAAGCACCACTGCATTGCCCCGGTGCAGACCGTGCAGGCAGCCTGCAGGAAAACAAGCGCCACTGCATTGACCCGGAGCAGACCGTGCAGGCAGCCTACAGGGAAACAAGCACCACTGCATTGACCCGGAGCAGACCGTGCAGGCAGCCTGCAGGGAAACAAGCACACTGCATTGACCCGGAGCACACCGTGCAGGCAGCCTGCAGGGAAACAAGCACCACTGCATTGACCCGGAGCAGACCGTGCAGGCAGCCTGCAGGGACACAAGCACCACTGCATTGACCCGGTGCAGAGCGTGCAGGCAGCCTGCAGGGACACAAGCACCACTGCATTGCCCCGGTGCAGAGCGTGCAGGCAGCCTGCAGGGACACAAGCGCCACTGCAGTGACCCGGTGCAGACCGTGCAGGCAGCCTGCAGGGAAACAAGCACCACTGCATTGACCCGGAGTAAACCGTGCAGGCAGCCTGCAGGGAAACAAGCACCACTGCATTGCCCCGGAGCAGAGCGTGCAGGCAGCCTGCACGGACACAAGCGCCACTGCAGTGACCCGGTGCAGACCGTGCAGGCAGCCTGCAGGGAAACAAGCACCACTGCATTGACCCGGAGTAAACCGTGCAGGCAGCCTGCAGGGAAACAAGCACCACTGCATTGCCCCGGAGCAGATCGTGCAGGCAGCCTGCAGGGAAACAAGCACCACTGCATTGACCCGGAGCAGATCGTGCAGGCAGCCTGCATGGAAACAAGCACCACTGCATTGACCCGGAGCAGAGCGTGCAGGCAGCTTGCAGGGACACAAGCACCACTCCATTGCCCCGGTGCAGACCGTGCAGGCAGCCTGAAGGGAAACAAGCACCACTGCATTGACCCGGAGCAGAGCGTGCAGGCAGCCTGCAGGGAAACAAGCACACTGCATTGACCGGGTGCAGAGCGTGCAGGCAGCCTGCGGGGAAACAAGCACCACTGCATTAACCCGGAGCAGATCTTGCAGGCAGCCTGCAGGGAAACAAGCACCACTGCATTGACCCAGAGCAGATCGTGCAGGCAGCTTGCAGGGACACAAGCACCACTGCATTGCCCCGGTGCAGACCGTGCAGGCAGCCTGCAGGGACACAAGCGCCACTGCATTGACCAGGTGCAGACCGTGCAGGCAGCCTGCAGGGAAACAAGCACCACTGCATTGACCCGGAGTAAACCGTGCAGGCAGCCTGCAGGGAAACAAGCACCACTGCAGTTGGACACTTCCATCTCCCACTGCGAAGCCCTAGCCACTTTCTTTCTGGACAAAGTCAAGAAAATCTACCAGGCGTTTCCGAGCCCATTGCCACCTGTGATTCCCTGGAGCGGTTCCAGTAACTGTCCATCGCTGCATTCCCTTCCAACTCTTTCTAATGAGGAGTTTGCGAAATGGGCCTTGCGAGTCAAATCTGGCTCGCCTGCAGACCCGGTAAGATCGGCCCTTTTCAGGGATGCTGCCTTTCAGGGGCGCACAATAGTGTGTTCTCTGATTAACCTCTCCCTGACTTCTGGCCTTGTTCCTGCCAAGTGGAAGCAAGCGGTGGTTTCCCCGATCCTGAAAAAACCATCTTTGGATCCGTTGAAACCAGAAAACTACCGCCCAATATCTTTGCTCCCTTGGCCGGCCAAGGTCATGGAGGCCCATGTAAACCTGGCCCTCACAGAGCATATGACCCAAGTTAATGTCCTGGATCCCGTGCAGAATGGGTTCCGTGCTGGTCACAGCACTGAGACGGCCCTTCTGGCAATGGTTGAGCACTTGCGGACTGTATTGGATGCAGGTCAAACGGCAGCGCTTATTTTATTAGACCTGAGCGCTGCCTTTGACACTGTTTCCCATCGCATCCTTTTACACCGCCTGCAGGACATTGGCCTCTGTGGTTCAGCTCTGCAGTGGTTCCGCTCCTTCCTCAGTGATCGCTCCTTCTGCGTTGCCACCCCTCCCTTTCAGTCCAAATACCATCCGCTGGACCTGGGGGTGCCTCAGGGCTCCTCGCTGAGTCCCACGCTTTTTAATCTGTACGTGCAGCCGCTGGCTGAAGTCGCCAGGCAATGGGGCCTAACCATGGTTTCCTATGCCGACGACACTCAGCTGGCGGTTACGATCAGCGGGGATGCCAAGAAGGATGCCCTCAGGTTCCGCAGTGGACTGAGAGAGGTGGCCAGCTGGATGAATAACAACTGTCTCCAGCTGAACGCATCAAAAACGGAGGTGATGATCGTTGGAAGGGATGCGGACCTCTGGGGAGATGGATGGTGGCCTCCTGAGCTGGGAACAGCTCCAGCCCCTGTCCTGGAACTCAGGAATCTGGGAGTATGGCTTGACCACACGTTAAGTTTTGTGACTCACACGAAGAGAGTGGCGGCCTGCTGTTTTGGAGTATTACGTGGGCTAAGACCCCTGCTCAAATTTTTTGATGCTCCTACAAGACAGCTGGTCATTCAAGCAATGATTATTTCTCGGCTGGACTATGCTAGCTCACTCCTTTTAGGAGCGAACCAAGCTGAGATACTCCGTTTACAGCGAGTCCAGAACGCTGCGGCGAGGGCGGTGGTCGGCCTGCCCCGGACCTGCCCTACCTCCAATACTCTGCGGTCCTTACACTGGCTCCCGATGAATAAGCGAATTCAATTTAAAGCCCTTAGCCTGGTTTTTAAAATTCTTCGAGAGTCGGCACCTGTGTTACTTAATAAATTGATCTCTCCCTATGTGCCAACTCGCTCACTTCGTTCCCTGGGACAATCCTTGGTGGTTGTTCCCCGGTTTAGACTTAGTCGGATGGGGGGACGCTCTTTTCGAGTGAAAGCTGCAACCCTCTGGAATGCGCTCCCTTTGGAAATCCGCCTCTTGGATGATTTAATATCCTTCCGTAGGGCCTTGAAAACTTTTCTGTTTTAAACTTCTCCTGTTTTAAGTGTTCTGCTTTTCTGATGCTGGTTTTAGTGTTGTGTTGTGTCTGCCTTTCCCTGCGCCAGGACGCTCCTTCGCTGGAGCATCTGTGCGCATTAAAAATGTTACATAACATAACATAACATAACTGCATTGCCCCGGAGCAGATCGTGCAGGCAGCCTGCAGGGAAACAAGCACCACTGCATTGACCCGGAGCAGATCGTGCAGGCAGCCTGCAGGGAAACAAGCACCACTGAATTGACCCGGAGCAGAGCGTGCAGGCAGCTTGCAGGGACACAAGCACCACTGCATTGCCCCGGTGCAGACCGTGCAGGCAGCCTGAAGGGAAACAAGCACACTGCATTGACCCGGTGCAGAGCGTGCAGGCAGCCTGCAGGGACACAAGCACCACTGCATTGACCCGGAGCAGAGCGTGCAGGCAGCCTGCAGGGAAACAAGCACCACTGCATTGACCCGGAGCAGAGCGTGCAGGCAGCCTGCAGGGAAACAAGCGCCACTGCATTGACCCGGAGCAGAGCACACAGGCAGCCTGCAGGGACACAAGCACCACTGCATTGACCCGGAGCAGACCGTGCAGGCAGCCTGCAGGGACACAAGCACCACTGCATTGACCCCGTGCAGAGCGTGCTGGCAGCCTGCAGGGAAACAAGCACAACTGCATTGACCCGGAGCACACCGTGCAGGCAGCCTGCAGGGACACAAGTACCACTGCATTGACCCGGAGCAGACCGTGCAGACAGCCTGCAGGGAAACAAGCACCACTGCATTGACCCGGAGCAGATCGTGCAGGCAGCCTGCAGGGACACAAGCACCACTGCATTGACCCGGAGCAGAGCGTGCAGGCAGCCTGCAGGGAAACAAGCATCACTGCATTGACCCGGAGCAGAGCGTGCAGGCAGCCTGCAGGGAAACAAGCACCACTGCATTGACCCGGAGCAGACCGTGCAGGCAGCCTGCAGGGAAACAAGCGCCACTGCATTGACCCGGAGCAGACCGTGCAGGCAGCCTGCAGGGAAACAAGCGCCACTGCATTGACCCGGAGCAGACCGTGCAGGCAGCCTGCAGGGACACAAGCACCACTGCATTGACTCGGAGCAGACCGTGCAGGCAGCCTGCAGGGAAACAAGCACCACTGCATTGACCCGGAGCAGACCGTGCAGGCAGCCTGCAGGGACACAAGCACCACTGCATTGACCCGGAGCAGATGGTGCAGGCAACCTGCAGAGAAACAAGCACCACTGCATTGACCCGGAGCAGACCGTGCAGGCAGCCTGCAGGGAAACAAGCACCACTGCATTGACCCGGAGCAGACCGTGCAGGCAGCCTGCAGGGAAACAAGCACCACTGCATTGACCCGGAGCAGACCGTGCAGGCAGCCTGCAGGGAAACAAGCACCACTGCATTGACCCGGTGCAGAGCGTGCAGGCAGCCTGCAGGGAAACAAGCACACTGCATTGACCCGGAGCAGAGCGTGCAGGCAGCTTGCAGGGACACAAGCACCACTGCATTGACCCCGTGCAGAGCGTGCTGGCAGCGTGCAGGGAAACAAGCACCACTGCATTGACCCGGAGCAGAGCGTGCAGGCAGCCTGCAGGGAAACAAGCACACTGCATTGACCCGGTGCAGAGCGTGCAGGCAGCCTGTAGGGAAAAAAGCACCACTGCATTGCCCCGGTGCAGACCGTGCAGGCAGCCGGCAGGGAAACAAGCGCCACTGCATTGACCTGAAGCAGAGCGTGCAGGCAGCCTGCAGGGACACAAGCACCACTGCATTGACCCGGAGCAGATCGTGCAGGTAGCCTGCAGGGAAACAAGCACCACTGCATTGACCCGGAGCAGACCGTGCAGGCAGCCTGCAGGGAAACAAGCACCACTGCATTGCCCCGGTGCAGACCGTGCAGGCAGCCTGCAGGGAAACAAGCGCCACTGCATTGACCCGGAGCAGAGCGTGCAGGTAGCCTGCAGGGAAACAAGCACCACTGCATTGACCCGGAGCAGACCGTGCAGGCAGCCTGCAGGGAAACAAGCACCACTGCATTGACCCGGAGCAGACCGTGCAGGCAGCCTGCAGGGAAACAAGCACCACTGCATTGACCCGGAGCAGATCGTGCAGGCAACCTGCAGGGAAACAAGCACCACTGCATTGACCCGGAGCAGATCGTGCAGGCAGCCTGCAGGGAAACAAGCACCACTGCATTGACCCGGAGCAGACCGTGCAGGCAGCCTGCAGGGAAACAAGCACCACTGCATTGACCCGGAGCAGAGCGTGCAGGCAGCCTGCAGGGAAACAAGCACACTGCATTGACCTGGTGCAGAGCGTGCAGGCAGCCTGCAGGGAAACAAGCACCACTGCATTGCCCCGGTGCAGACCGTGCAGGCAGCCTGCAGGGAAAGAAGCGCCACTGCATTGACCCGGAGCAGAGCGTGCAGGCAGCCTGCAGGGACACAAGCACCACTGCATTGACCCGGAGCAGATTGTGCAGGTAGCCTGCAGGGAAACAAGCACCACTGTATTGACCCGGAGCAGACCGTGCAGGCAGCCTGCGGGGAAACAAGCGCCACTGCATTGACCCGGTGCAGGCAGCCTGCAGGGACACAAGCACCACTGCATTGACCCGGAGCAGACCGTGCAGGCAGCCTGCAGGGAAACAAGCGCCACTGCATTGACCCGGAGCAGACCGTGCAGGCAGCCTGCAGGGACACAAGCACCACTGCATTGACCCGGAGCAGACCGTGCAGGCAGCCTGCAGGGAAACAAGCGCCACTGCATTGACCCGGAGCAGACCGTGCAGGCAGCCTGCAGGGAAACAAGCATACTGCATTGACCCAGTGCAGAGCGTGCAGGCAGCCTGCAGGGAAACAAGCACCACTGCATTGCCCCAGTGCAGACCGTGCAGGCAGCCTGCAGGGAAACAAGACCCACTGCATTGACCCGGAGCAGAGCGTGCAGGCAGCCTGCAGGGACACAAGCACCACTGCATTGACCCGGAGCAGATCGCGCAGGTAGCCTGCAGGGAAACAAGCACCACTGCATTGACCTGGAGCAGACCGTGCAGGCTGCCTGCAGGGAAACAAGCACCACTGCAATGACCCGGAGCAGAGCATGCAGGCAGCCTGCAGGGAAACAAGCACACTGCATTGACCCGGTGCAGAGCGTGCAGGCAGCCTGCAGGGAAAAGAGCACCACTGCATTGCCCCGGTGCAGACCGTGCAGGCAGCCTGCAGGGAAACAAGCGCCACTGCATTGACCCGGAGCAGAGCGTGCAGGCAGCCTGCAGGGACACAAGCACCACTGCATTGACCCGGAGCAGATCGTGCGGGTAGCCTGCAGGGAAACAAGCACCACTGCATTGACCCGGAGCAGACCGTGCAGGCAGCCTGGAGGGAAACATGCACCACTGCATTGACCCGGAGCAGACCGTGCAGGCAGCCTGCAGGGAAACAAGCACCACTGCATTGACCCGGAGCAGATCGTGCAGGCAACCTGCAGGGAAACAAGCACCACTGCATTGACCCGGAGCAGATCGTGCAGGCAGCCTGCAGGGAAACAAGCACCACTGCATTGACCCGGAGCAGACCGTGCAGGCAGCCTGCAGGGAAACAAGCACCAATGCATTGACCCGGAGCAGAGCGTGCAGGCAGCCTGCAGCGAAACAAGCACACTGCATTGACCCGGTGCAGAGCGTGCAGGCAGCCTGCAGGGAAACAAGCACCACTGCATTGCCCCGGTGCAGACCGTGCAGGCAGCCTGCAGGGAAACAAGCGCCACTGCATTGACCCGGAGCAGAGCGTGCAGGCAGCCTACAGGGACACAAGCACCACTGCATTGACCCGGAGCAGATCGTGCAGGTAGCCTGCAGGGAAACAAGCACCACTGTATTGACCCGGAGCAGACCGTGCAGGCAGCCTGTAGGGAAACAAGCACCACTGCATTGACCCGGAGCAGACCGTGCAGGCAGCCTGCAGGGAAACAAGCACCACTGCATTGACCCGGAGCAGACCGTGCAGGCAGCCTGTAGGGAAACAAGCACAACTGCATTGACCCGGTGCAGAGCGTGCAGGCAGCCTGCAGGGAAACAAGCACCACTGCATTGACCCGGTGCAGAGCGTGCAGGCAGCCTGCAGGGAAACAAGCACCACTGCATTGCCCCGGTGCAGACCGTGCAGGCAGCCTGCAGGGAAACAAGCGCCACTGCATTGACCCGGAGCAGACCGTGCAGGCAGCCTACAGGGAAACAAGCACCACTGCATTGACCCGGAGCAGACCGTGCAGGCAGCCTGCAGGGAAACAAGCACACTGCATTGACCCGGAGCACACCGTGCAGGCAGCCTGCAGGGAAACAAGCACCACTGCATTGACCCGGAGCAGACCGTGCAGGCAGCCTGCAGGGACACAAGCACCACTGCATTGACCCGGTGCAGAGCGTGCAGGCAGCCTGCAGGGACACAAGCACCACTGCATTGCCCCGGTGCAGAGCGTGCAGGCAGCCTGCAGGGACACAAGCGCCACTGCAGTGACCCGGTGCAGACCGTGCAGGCAGCCTGCAGGGAAACAAGCACCACTGCATTGACCCGGAGTAAACCGTGCAGGCAGCCTGCAGGGAAACAAGCACCACTGCATTGCCCCGGAGCAGATCGTGCAGGCAGCCTGCAGGGAAACAAGCACCACTGCATTGACCCGGAGCAGATCGTGCAGGCAGCCTGCAGGGAAACAAGCACACTGCATTGACCCGGTGCAGAGCGTGCAGGCAGCCTGCAGGGAAACAAGCACCACTGCATTGACCCGGAGCAGAGCGTGCAGGCAGCCTGCAGGGAAACAAGCACCACTGCATTGACCCGGTGCAGAGCGTGCAGGCAGCCTGCAGGGACACAAGCGCCACTGCAGTGACCCGGTGCAGACCGTGCAGGCAGACTGCAGGGAAACAAGCACCACTGCATTGACCCGGAGTAAACCGTGCAGGCAGCCTGCAGGGAAACAAGCACCACTGCATTGCCCCGGAGCAGATCGTGCAGGCAGCCTGCAGGGAAACAAGCACCACTGCATTGACCCGGAGCAGATCGTGCAGGCAGCCTGCAGGGAAACAAGCACCACTGCATTGACCCGGAGCAGAGCGTGCAGGCAGCTTGCAGGGACACAAGCACCACTGCATTGCCCCGGTGCAGACCGTGCAGGCAGCCTTCAGGGAAAAAGCACCACTGCATTGACCCGGAGCAGACCGTGCAGGCAGCCTGCAGGGACACAAGCACCACTGCATTGACCCGGAGCAGACCGTGCAGGCAGCCTGAAGGG
Source organism: Lissotriton helveticus (assembly GCF_964261635.1). Classification (NCBI taxonomy): domain Eukaryota; kingdom Metazoa; phylum Chordata; class Amphibia; order Caudata; family Salamandridae; genus Lissotriton; species Lissotriton helveticus. Next base: position 1,961,049,600 of record NC_136068.1, on the reverse strand, counting down.
AAACAAGCACCACTGCATTGACCCGGAGCAGAGCGTGCAGGCAGCCTGCAGGGAAACAAGCACACTGCATTGACCGGGTGCAGAGCGTGCAGGCAGCCTGCGGGGAAACAAGCACCACTGCATTGACCCGGAGCAGATCATGCAGGCAGCCTGCAGGGAAACAAGCACCACTGCATTGACCCAGAGCAGATCGTGCAGGCAGCTTGCAGGGACACAAGCACCACTGCATTGCCCCGGTGCAGACCGTGCAGGCAGCCTTCAGGGAAAAAGCACCACTGCATTGACCCGGAGCAGACCGTGCAGGCAGCCTGCAGGGACACAAGCACCACTGCATTGACCCGGTGCAGAGCGTGCAGGCAGCCTGCAGGGACACAAGAACCACTGCATTGCCCCGGTGCAGACCGTGCAGGCAGCCTGCAGGGAAACAAGCACCACTGCATTGCCCCGGTGCAGACCGTGCAGGCAGCCTGCAGGGAAACAAGCAGCACTGCATTGACCCGGAGCAGATCGTGCAGGCAGCCTGCAGGGAAACAAGCACCACTGCATTGACCCGGAGCAGATCGTGCAGGCAACCTGCAGGGAAACAAGCACCACTGCATTGACCCGGAGCAGATCGTGCAGGCAGCCTGCAGGGAAACAAGCACCACTGCATTGACCCGGAGCAGACCGTGCAGGCAGCCTGCAGGGAAACAAGCACCACTGCATTGACCCGGAGCAGAGCGTGCAGGCAGCCTGCAGGGAAACAAGAACACTGCATTGACCCGGTGCAGAGCGTGCAGGCAGCCTGCAGGGAAACAAGCACCACTGCATTGCCCCGGTGCAGACCGTGCAGGCAGCCTGCAGGGAAACAAGCGCCACTGCATTGACCCGGAGCAGAGCGTGCAGGCAGCCTGCAGGGACACAAGCACCACTGCATTGACCCGGAGCAGATCGTGCAGGTAGCCTGCAGGGAAACAAGCACCACTGTATTGACCCGGAGCAGACCGTGCAGGCAGCCTGTAGGGAAACAAGCACCACTGCATTGACCCGGAGCAGACCGTGCAGGCAGCCTGCAGGGAAACAAGCACCACTGCATAGACCCGGAGCAGACCGTGCAGGCAGCCTGTAGGGAAACAAGCACAACTGCATTGACCCGGTGCAGAGCGTGCAGGCAGCCTGCAGGGAAACAAGCACCACTGCATTGACCCGGTGCAGAGCGTGCAGGCAGCCTGCAGGGAAACAAGCACCACTGCATTGCCCCGGTGCAGACCGTACAGGCAGCCTGCAGGGAAACAAGCACCACTGCATTGACCCGGAGCAGACCGTGCAGGCAGCCTGCAGGGAAACAAGCACCACTGCATTGACCCGGAGCAGACCGTGCAGGCAGCCTGCAGGCAAACAAGCACACTGCATTGACCCGGAGCACACCGTGCAGGCAGCCTGCAGGGAAACAAGCACCACTGCATTGACCCGGTGCAGAGCGTGCAGGCAGCCTGCAGGGACACAAGCGCCACTGCATTGACCCGGAGCAGAGCGTGCAGGCAGCCTGCAGGGAAACAAGCACACTGCATTGACCCGGTGCAGAGCGTGCAGGCAGCCTGCAGGGAAACAAGCACCACTGCATTGCCCCGGTGCAGACCGTACAGGCAGCCTGCAGGGAAACAAGCGCCACTGCATTGACCCGGAGCAGACCGTGCAGGCAGCCTGCAGGGAAACAAGCACCACTGCATTGACCCGGAGCAGACCGTGCAGGCAGCCTGCAGGCAAACAAGCACACTGTATTGACCCGGAGTAAACCGTGCAGGCAGCCTGCAGGGAAACAAGCACCACTGCATTGCCCCGGAGCAGATCGTGCAGGCAGCCTGCAGGGAAACAAGCACCACTGCATTGACCCGGAGCAGATCGTGCAGGCAGCCTGCAGGGAAACAAGCACACTGCATTGACCCAGTGCAGAGCGTGCAGGCAGCCTGCAGGGAAACAAGCACCACTGCATTGACCCGGAGCAGATCGTGCAGGTAGCCTGCAGGGAAACAAGCACCACTGCATTGACCCGGAGCAGAGCGTGCAGGCAGCTTGCATGGACACAAGCACCACTGCATTGCCCCGGTGCAGACCGTGCAGGCAGCCTGCAGGGAAACAAGCACCACTGCATTGACCCGGAGCAGAGCGTGCAGGCAGCCTGCAGGGAAACAAGCACACTGCATTGACCGGGTGCAGAGCGTGCAGGCAGCCTGCGGGGAAACAAGCACCACTGCATTGACCCGGAGCAGATCGTGCAGGCAGCCTGCAGGGAAACAAGCACCACTGCATTGACCCAGAGCAGATCGTGCAGGCAGCTTGCAGGGACACAAGCACCACTGCATTGCCCCGGTGCAGACCGTGCAGGCAGCCTTCAGGGAAACAAGCACCACTGCATTAACCCGGAGCAGACCGTGCAGGCAGCCTGCAGGGACACAAGCACCACTGCATTGACCCGGTGCAGAGCGTGCAGGCAGCCTGCAGGGACACAAGCACCACTGCATTGCCCCGGTGCAGACCGTGCAGGCAGCCTGCAGGAAAACAAGCACCACTGCATTGCCCCGGTGCAGACCGTGCAGGCAGCCTGCAGGGAAACAAGCAGCACTGCATTGACCCGGAGCAGATCGTGCAGGCAGCCTGCAGGGAAACAAGCACCACTGCATTGACCCGGAGCAGACCGTGCAGGCAGCCTGCAGGGAAACAAGCAACACTACATTGACCCGGTGCAGAGCATGCAGACAGCCTGCAGGGACACAAGCACCACTGCATTGACCCGGAGCAGAGCGTGCAGGCAGCCTGCAGGGAAACAAGCACACTGCATTGACCTGGTGCAGAGCGTGCAGGCAGCCTGCAGGGAAACAAGCACCACTGCATTGCCCCGGTGCAGACCGTGCAGGCAGCCTGCAGGGAAACAAGCGCCACTGCATTGACCCGGAGCAGAGCTTGCAGGCAGCCTGCAGGGACACAAGCACCACTGCATTGACCTGGAGCGGATCGTGCAGGTAGCCTGCAGGGAAACAAGCACCACTGCATTGACCCGGAGCAGACCGTGCAGGCAGCCTGCAGGCAAACACGCACACTGCATTGACCCGGAGCACACCGTGCAGGCAGCCTGCAGGGAAACAAGCACACTGCATTGACCGGGTGCAGAGCGTGCAGGCAGCCTGCGCGGAAACAAGCACCACTGCATTGACCCGGAGCAGATCGTGCAGGCAGCCTGCAGGGAAACAAGCACCACTGCATTGACCCAGAGCAGATCGTGCAGGCAGCTTGCAGGGACACAAGCACCACTGCATTGCCCCGGTGCAGACCGTGCAGGCAGCCTTCAGGGAAACAAGCACCACTGCATTGACCCGGAGCAGACCGTGCAGGCAGCCTGCAGGGACACAAGCACCACTGCATTGACCCGGTGCAGAGCGTGCAGGCAGCCTGCAGGGACACAAGCACCACTGCATTGCCCCGGTGCAGACCGTGCAGGCAGCCTGCAGGGAAACAAGCACCACTGCATTGCCCCGGTGCAGACCGTGCAGGCAGCCTGCAGGGAAACAAGCAGCACTGCATTGACCCGGAGCAGATCGTGCAGGCAGCCTGCAGGGAAACAAGCACCACTGCATTGACCCGGAGCAGACCGTGCAGGCAGCCTGCAGGGAAACAAGCAACACTACATTGACCCGGTGCAGAGCATGCAGACAGCCTGCAGGGACACAAGCACCACTGCATTGACCCGGAGCAGAGCGTGCAGGCAGCCTGCAGGGAAACAAGCACACTGCATTGACCTGGTGCAGAGCGTGCAGGCAGCCTGCAGGGAAACAAGCACCACTGCATTGCCCCGGTGCAGACCGTGCAGGCAGCCTGCAGGGAAACAAGCGCCACTGCATTGACCCGGAGCAGAGCTTGCAGGCAGCCTGCAGGGACACAAGCACCACTGCATTGACCCGGAGCGGATCGTGCAGGTAGCCTGCAGGGAAAAAGCACCACTGCATTGACCCGGAGCAGACCGTGCAGGCAGCCTGCGGGGAAACAAGTACCACTGTATTGACCCGGAGCAGAGCGTGCAGGCAGCCTGCAGGGAAACAAGCACACTGCAATGACCCGGTGCAGAGCATGCAGGCAGCCTGCAGGGAACAAGCACCACTGCATTGCCCCGGTGCAGACCGTGAAGGCAGCCTGCAGGGAAACAAGCGCCACTGCATTGACCCAGAGCAGAGCATGCAGGCAGCCTGCAGGGACACAAGCACCACTGCAATGACCCGGAGCAGAGCGTGCAGGCAGCCTGCAGGGACACAAGCACCACTGCATTGACCCGGAGCAGAGGGTGCAGGCAGCCTGCAGGGACACAAGCACCACTGCATTGCCCCGGTGCAGACCGTACAGGCAGCCTGCAAGGAAACAAGCACCACTGCATTGACCCGGAGCAGACCGTGCAGGCAGCCTGCAGGCAAACAAGCACCACTGCATTGGCCCGGTGCAGAGCGTGCAGGCAGCCTGCAGGGAAACAAGCACCACTACATTGACCCGGTGCAGAGCGTGCAGGCAGCCTGCAGGGAAACAAGCACCACTGCATTGACCCGGAGCAGACCGTGCAGGCAGCCTGCAGGGAAACCAGCACCACTGCATTGACCCGGAGTAGATCGTGCAGGCAGCCTGCAGGGAAACAAGCACCACTGCATTGACCCGGAGCAGATCGTGCAGGCAGCCTGCAGGGAAACAAGCACCACTGCATTGACCCGGAGCAGACCGTGAAGGCAGCCTGCAGGGAAACAAGCACCGCTGCATTGACCTGGAGCAGAGCGTGCAGGCAGCCTGCAGGGAAACAAGCACACTGCATTGACCCGGTGCAGAGCGTGCAGGCAGCCTGCAGGGAAACAAGCACCACTGCATTGACCCGGAGCAGAGCGTGCAGGCAGCCTGCAGGGAAACAAGCACACTGCATTGACCCGGTGCAGAGCGTGCAGGCAGCCTGCAGGGAAACAAGCACCACTGCATTGACCCGGAGCAGACCGTGCAGGCAGCCTGCAGGGAAACAAGCATACTGCATTGACCCGGTGCAGAGCGTGCAGGCAGCCTGCAGGGAAACAAGCACCACTGCATTGCCCCAGTGCAGACCGTGCAGGCAGCCTGCAGGGAAATAAGACCCACTGCATTTACCCGCAGCAGAGCGTGCAGGCAGCCTGCAGGGACACAAGCACCACTGCATTGACCCGGAGCAGATCGTGCAGGTAGCCTGCAGGGAAACAAGCACCACTGCATTGACCCGGAGCAGACTGTGCAGGCAGCCTGCGGGGAAACAAGCGCCACTGCATTGACCCGGTGCAGAGCGTGCAGGCAGCCTGCAGGGACACAAGCACCACTGCATTGACCCGGAGCAGATCGTGCAGGCAGCCTGCAGGGAAACAAGCACCACTGCATTGACCCAGAGCAGACCGTGCAGGTAGCCTGCAGGGAAACCAGCACCACTGTATTGACCCGGAGCAGACCGTGCAGGCAGCCTGCGGGGAAACAAGCGCCACTGCATTTACCCGGTGCAGAGCGTGCAGGCAGCCTGCAGGGACACAAGCACCACTGCATTGACCCGAAGCAGATCGTGCAGGCAGCCTGCAGGGAAACAAGCACCACTGCTTTGACCCGGAGCAGACCGTGCAGGCAGCCTGCAGGGAAACAAGCACACTGCATTGACCCGGTGCAGAGCGTGCAGGCAGCCTGCAGGGAAACAAGCACCACTGCATTGACCCGGAGCAGAGCGTGCAGGCAGCCTGCAGGGAAACAAGCACCACTGCATTGACCCGGTGCAGAGCGTGCAGGCAGCCTGCAGGGAAACAAGCACCACTGCATTGACCCGGAGCAGATCGTGCAGGCAGCCTGCAGGGAAACAAGCACCACTGCATTGACCCGGAGCAGACCGTGCAGGCAGCCTGCAGGGAAACAAGCACCACTGCATTGACCCGGAGCAGACCGTGCAGGCAGCCTGCAGGGAAACAAGCGCCACTGCATTGACCCGGAGCAGACCGTGCAGGCAGTCTGCAGGGACACAAGCGCCACTGCATTGACCCGGAGCAGACCGTGCAGGCAGCCTGCAGGGAAACAAGCGCCACTGCATTGACCCGGAGCAGACCGTGCAGGCAGCCTGCAGGGAAACAAGCACCACTGCATTGACCCGGAGCAGACCGTGCAGGCAGCCTGCAGTGAAACAAGCACCACTGCATTGACCCGGAGCAGACCGTGCAGGCAGCCTGCAGGGAAACAAGCGCCACTGCATTGACCCGGAGCAGACCGTGCAGGCAGCCTGCAGGGAAACAAGCGCCACTGCATTGACCCGGAGCAGACCGTGCAGGCAGCCTGCAGGGAAACAAGCATACTGCATTGACCCGGTGCTGAGCATGCAGGCAGCCTGCAGGGAAACAAGCACCACTGCATTGCCCCAGTGCAGACCGTGCAGGCAGCCTGCAGGGAAACAAGACCCACTGCATTGACCCGGAGCAGAGCGTGCAGGCAGCCTGTAGGGACACATGCACCACTGCATTGACCCGGAGCAGAGCGTGCAGGCAGCCTGCAGGGAAACAAGCACCACTGCATTGACCCGGAGCAGAGCATGCAGGCAGCCTGCAGGGAAACAAGCACACTGCATTGACCCGGTGCAGAGCATGCAGGCAGCCTGCAGGGAAACAAGCACCACTGCATTGCCCCGGTGCAGACCGTGCAGGCAGCCTGCAGGGAAACAAGCGCCACTGCATTGACCGGGAGCAGAGCGTGCAGGCAGCCTGCAGGGAAACAAGCACCACTGCATTGACCCGGAGCAGATCGTGCAGGTAGCCTGCAGGGAAACAAGCACCACTGCATTGACCCGGAGCAGACCGTGCAGGCAGCCTGCAGGGAAATAAGCACCACTGCATTGACCCGGAGCAGACCATGCAGGCAGCCTGCAGGGAAACAAGCACCACTGCATTGACCCGGAGCAGATCGTGCAGGCAGCCTGCAGGGAAACAAGCACCACTGCATTGACCCGGAGCAGACCGTGCAGGCAGCCTGCAGGGAAACAAGCACCACTGCATTGACCCGGAGCAGAGCGTGCAGGCAGCCTGCAGGGAAACAAGAACACTGCATTGACCCGGTGCAGAGCGTGCAGGCAGCCTGCAGGGAAACAAGCACCACTGCATTGCCCCGGTGCAGACCGTGCAGGCAGCCTGCAGGGAAACAAGCGCCACTGCATTGACCCGGAGCAGAGCGTGCAGGCAGCCTGCAGGGACACAAGCACCACTGCATTGACCCGGAGCAGATCGTGCAGGTAGCCTGCAGGGAAACAAGCACCACTGTATTGACCCGGAGCAGACCGTGCAGGCAGCCTGTAGGGAAACAAGCACCACTGCATTGACCCGGAGCAGACCGTGCAGGCAGCCTGCAGGGAAACAAGCACCACTGCATAGACCCGGAGCAGACCGTGCAGGCAGCATGTAGGGAAACAAGCACAACTGCATTGACCCGGTGCAGAGCGTGCAGGCAGCCTGCAGGGAAACAAGCACCACTGCATTGACCCGGTGCAGAGCGTGCAGGCAGCCTGCAGGGAAACAAGCACCACTGCATTGCCCCGGTGCAGACCGTACAGGCAGCCTGCAGGGAAACAAGCGCCACTGCATTGACCCGGAGCAGACCGTGCAGGCAGCCTGCAGGGAAACAAGCACCACTGCATTGACCCGGAGCAGACCGTGCAGGCAGCCTGCAGGCAAACAAGCACACTGCATTGACCTGGAGCACACCGTGCAAGCAGCCTGCAGGGAAACAAGCACCACTGCATTGACCCGGTGCAGAGCGTGCAGGCAGCCTGCAGGGACACAAGCGCCACTGCATTGACCCGGAGCAGAGCGTGCAGGCAGCCTGCAGGGAAACAAGCACACTGCATTGACCCGGTGCAGAGCGTGCAGGCAGCCTGCAGGGAAACAAGCACCACTGCATTGCCCCGGTGCAGACCGTACAGGCAGCCTGCAGGGAAACAAGCGCCACTGCATTGACCCGGAGCAGACCGTGCAGGCAGCCTGCAGGGAAACAAGCACCACTGCATTGACCCGGAGCAGACCGTGCAGGCAGCCTGCAGGCAAACAAGCACACTGCATTGACCCGGAGCACACCGTGCAGGCAGCCTGCAGGGAAACAAGCACCACTGCATTGACCCGGTGCAGAGCGTGCAGGCAGCCTGCAGGGACACAAGCGCCACTGCATTGACCCGGTGCAGACCGTGCAGGCAGCCTGCAGGGAAACAAGCACCACTGCATTGACCCGGAGTAAACCGTGCAGGCAGCCTGCAGGGAAACAAGCACCACTGCATTGCCCCGGAGCAGATCGTGCAGGCAGCCTGCAGGGAAACAAGCACCACTGCATTGACCCGGAGCAGATCGTGCAGGCAGCCTGCAGGGAAACAAGCACCACTGCATTGACCCGGAGCAGAGCGTGCAGGCAGCTTGCAGGGACACAAGCACCACTGCATTGCCCCGGTGCAGACCGTGCAGGCAGCCTGAAGGGAAACAAGCACCACTGCATTGACCCGGAGCAGAGCGTGCAGGCAGCCTGCAGGGAAACAAGCACACTGCATTGACCCGGTGCAGAGCGTGCAGGCAGCCTGCGGGGAAACAAGCACCACTGCATTGACCCGGAGCAGATCGTGCAGGCAGCCTGCAGGGAAACAAGCACCACTGCATTGACCCAGAGCAGATCGTGCAGGCAGCTTGCAGGGACACAAGCACCACTGCATTGCCCCGGTGCAGACCGTGCAGGCAGCCTGCAGGGACACAAGCACCACTGCATTGACCCGGTGCAGAGCGTGCAGGCAGCCTGCAGGGACACAAGCACCACTGCATTGCCCCGGTGCAGACCGTGCAGGCAGCCTGCAGGGAAACAAGCACCACTGCATTGCCCCGGTGCAGACCAGCCTGCAGGGAAACAAGCACCACTGCATTGACCCGGAGCAGATCGTGCAGGCAGCCTGCAGGGAAACAAGCACCACTGCATTGACCCGGAGCAGACCCTGCAGGCAGCCTGCAGGGAAACAAGCACCACTGCATTGACCCGGTGCAGAGCGTGCAGGCAGCCTGCAGGGACACAAACACCACTGCATTGACCCGGAGCAGAGCGTGCAGGCAGCCTGCAGGGAAACAAGCACACTGCATTGACCTGGTGCAGAGCGTGCAGGCAGCCTGCAGGGAAACAAGCACCACTGCATTGCCCCGGTGCAGACCGTGCAGGCAGCCTGCAGGGAAACAAGCACCACTGCATTGACCCGGAGCAGAGCTTGCAGGCAGCCTGCAGGGACACAAGCACCACTGCATTGACCCGGAGCAGATCGTGCAGGTAGCCTGCAGGGAAAAAGCACCACTGCATTGACCCGGAGCAGACCGTGCAGGCAGCCTGCAGGGAAACAAGTACCACTGTATTGACCAGGAGCAGAGCGTGCAGGCAGCCTGCAGGGAAACAAGCACACTGCAATGACCCGGTGCAGAGCGTGCAGGCAGCCTGCAGGGAAACAAGCACCACTGCATTGCCCCGGTGCAGACCGTGAAGGCAGCCTGCAGGGAAACAAGCGCCACTGCATTGACCCGGAGCAGAGCGTGCAGGCAGCCTGCAGGGACACAAGCACCACTGCATTGACCCGGAGCAGAGCGTGCAGGCAGCCTGCAAGGGACACAAGCACCACTGCATTGGCCCGGAGCAGAGCGTGCAGGCAGCCTGCAGGGACACAAGCACCACTGCATTGTCCCGGTGCAGACCGTACAGGCAGCCTGCAGGGAAACAAGCACCACTGCATTGACCCGGAGCAGACCGTGCAGGCAGCCTGCAGGGAAACAAGCACCACTGCATTGGCCCAGTGCAGAGCGTGCAGGCAGCCTGCAGAGAAACAAGCACCACTACATTGACCCGGTGCAGAGCGTGCAGGCAGCCTGCAGGGAAACAAGCACCACTGCATTGACCAGGAGTAGACCGTGCAGGCAGCCTGCAGGGAAACCAGCACCACTGCATTGACCCGGAGTAGATCGTGCAGGCAGCCTGCAGGGAAACAAGCACCACTGCATTGACCCGGAGCAGATCGTGCAGGCAGCCTGCAGGGAAACAAGCACCACTGCATTGACCCGGAGCAGACCGTGCAGGCAGCCTGCAGGGAAACAAGCACCACTGCATTGACCTGGAGCAGAGCGTGCAGGCAGCCTGCAGGGAAACAAGCACACTGCATTGACCCGGTGCAGAGCGTGCAGGCAGCCTGCAGGGAAACAAGCACCACTGCATTGACCCGGAGCAGAGCGTGCAGGCAGCCTGCAGGGAAACAAGCACACTGCATTATCCCGGTGCAGAGCGTGCAGGCAGCCTGCAGGGATACAAGCACCACTGCATTGACCCGGAGTGGAGCGTGCAGGCAGCCTGCAGGGAAACAAGCACCACTGCATTGACCCGGTGCAGAGCGTGCAGGCAGCCTGCAGGGAAACAAGCACCACTGCATTGACCCGGAGCAGATCGTGCAGGCAGCCTGCAGGGAAACAAGCACCACTGCATTGACCCGGAGCAGACCGTGCAGGCAGCCTGCAGGGAAACAAGCATACTGCATTGACCCGGTGCAGAGCGTGCAGGCAGCCTGCAGGGAAACAAGCACCACTGCATTGCCCCAGTGCAGACCGTGCAGGCAGCTTGCAGGGACACAAGCACCACTGCATTGCCCCGGTGCAGACCGTGCAGGCAGCCTGCAGGGACACAAGCACCACTGCATTGACCCGGTGCAGAGCGTGCAGGCAGCCTGCAGGGACACAAGCACCACTGCATTGCCCCGGTGCAGACCGTGCAGGCAGCCTGCAGGGAAACAAGCACCACTGCATTGCCCCGGTGCAGACCAGCCTGCAGGGAAACAAGCACCACTGCATTGACCCGGAGCAGATCGTGCAGGCAGCCTGCAGGGAAACAAGCACCACTGCATTGACCCGGAGCAGACCCTGCAGGCAGCCTGCAGGGAAACAAGCACCACTGCATTGACCCGGTGCAGAGCGTGCAGGCAGCCTGCAGGGACACAAACACCACTGCATTGACCCGGAGCAGAGCGTGCAGGCAGCCTGCAGGGAAACAAGCACACTGCATTGACCTGGTGCAGAGCGTGCAGGCAGCCTGCAGGGAAACAAGCACCACTGCATTGCCCCGGTGCAGACCGTGCAGGCAGCCTGCAGGGAAACAAGCACCACTGCATTGACCCGGAGCAGAGCTTGCAGGCAGCCTGCAGGGACACAAGCACCACTGCATTGACCCGGAGCAGATCGTGCAGGTAGCCTGCAGGGAAAAAGCACCACTGCATTGACCCGGAGCAGACCGTGCAGGCAGCCTGCAGGGAAACAAGTACCACTGTATTGACCAGGAGCAGAGCGTGCAGGCAGCCTGCAGGGAAACAAGCACACTGCAATGACCCGGTGCAGAGCGTGCAGGCAGCCTGCAGGGAAACAAGCACCACTGCATTGCCCCGGTGCAGACCGTGAAGGCAGCCTGCAGGGAAACAAGCGCCACTGCATTGACCCGGAGCAGAGCGTGCAGGCAGCCTGCAGGGACACAAGCACCACTGCATTGACCCGGAGCAGAGCGTGCAGGCAGCCTGCAGGGACACAAGCACCACTGCATTGGCCCGGAGCAGAGCGTGCAGGCAGCCTGCAGGGACACAAGCACCACTGCATTGTCCCGGTGCAGACCGTACAGGCAGCCTGCAGGGAAACAAGCACCACTGCATTGACCCGGAGCAGACCGTGCAGGCAGCCTGCAGGGAAACAAGCACCACTGCATTGGCCCAGTGCAGAGCGTGCAGGCAGCCTGCAGAGAAACAAGCACCACTACATTGACCCGGTGCAGAGCGTGCAGGCAGCCTGCAGGGAAACAAGCACCACTGCATTGACCAGGAGTAGACCGTGCAGGCAGCCTGCAAGGACACAAGCACCACTGCATTGACCCGGTGCAGAGCGTGCAGGCAGCCTGCAGGGAAACCAGCACCACTGCATTGACCCGGAGTAGATCGTGCAGGCAGCCTGCAGGGAAACAAGCACCACTGCATTGACCCGGAGCAGATCGTGCAGGCAGCCTGCAGGGAAACAAGCACCACTGCATTGACCCGGAGCAGACCGTGCAGGCAGCCTGCAGGGAAACAAGCACCACTGCATTGACCTGGAGCAGAGCGTGCAGGCAGCCTGCAGGGAAACAAGCACACTGCATTGACCCGGTGCAGAGCGTGCAGGCAGCCTGCAGGGAAACAAGCACCACTGCATTGACCCGGAGCAGAGCGTGCAGGCAGCCTGCAGGGAAACAAGCACACTGCATTGACCCGGTGCAGAGCGTGCAGGCAGCCTGCAGGGATACAAGCACCACTGCATTGACCCGGAGTGGAGCGTGCAGGCAGCCTGCAGGGAAACAAGCACCACTGCATTGACCCGGTGCAGAGCGTGCAGGCAGCCTGCAGGGAAACAAGCACCACTGCATTGACCCGGAGCAGATCGTGCAGGCAGCCTGCAGGGAAACAAGCACCACTGCATTGACCCGGAGCAGACCGTGCAGGCAGCCTGCAGGGAAACAAGCATACTGCATTGACCCGGTGCAGAGCGTGCAGGCAGCCTGCAGGGAAACAAGCACCACTGCATTGCCCCAGTGCAGACCGTGCAGGCAGCCTGCAGGGAAACAAGACCCACTGCATTTACCCGGAGCAGAGCGTGCAGGCAGCCTGCAGGGACACAAGCACCACTGCATTGACCCGGAGCAGATCGTGCAGGTAGCCTGCAGGGAAACAAGCACCACTGCATTGACCCGGAGCAGACCGTGCAGGCAGCCTGCGGGGAAACAAGCGCCACTGCATTGACCCGGTGCAGAGCGTGCAGGCAGCCTGCAGGGACACAAGCACCACTGCATTGACCCGGAGCAGATCGTGCAGGCAGCCTGCAGGGAAACAAGCACCACTGCATTGACCCGGAGCAGACCGTGCAGGCAGCCTGCAGGGAAACAAGCACCACTGCATTGACCCGGAGCAGACCGTGCAGGCAGCCTGCAGGGAAACAAGCACCACTGCATTGACCCGGAGCAGACCGTGCAGGCAGCCTGCAGGGAAACAAGCACCACTGCATTGACCCTGTGCAGAGCGTGCAGGCAGCCTACAGGGAAACAAGCACACTGCATTGACCCGGAGCAGAGCGTGCAGGCAGCTTGCAGGGACACAAGCACCACTGCATTGACCCCGTGCAGAGCGTGCTGGCAGCCTGCAGGGAAACAAGCACCACTGCATTGACCCGGAGCAGAGCGTGCAGGCAGCCTGCAGGGAAACAAGCACACTGCATTGACCCGGTGCAGAGCGTGCAGGCAGCCTGTAGGGAAACAGGCACCACTGCATTGCCCCGGTGCAGACCGTGCAGGCAGCCTGCAGGGAAACAAGCGCCACTGCATTGACCCGGAGCAGAGCGTGCAGGCAGACTGCAGGGACACAAGCACCACTGCATTGACCCGGAGCAGATCGTGCAGGTAGCCTGCAGGGAAACAAGCACCACTGCATTGACCCGGAGCAGACCGTGCAGGCAGACTGCAGGGAAACAAGCACCACTGCATTGACCCGGTGCAGAGCGTGCTGGCAGCCTGCAAGGAAACAAGCACCACTGCATTGACCCGGTGCAGAGCTTGCAGGCAGCTTGCAGGGAAACAATCACCACTGCATTGCCCCTGTGCAGAGCATGCAGGCAGCCTGCAGGGAAACAAGCACAACTGCATTGACCCGGTGTTAGAAGGGGCAATATCAGAGGGCTAGGCTAGGCTCTCCCGACCACTCCGTGACCCCCCTTTTCCACAAATAATGCCGAGTCTTAAGGTGAGGTCCTCACCGGGGAGGACTTCGAGTCTAGGATCGTACATACTGAGCTCACACCACACTTACGAACGGACACCACACCGTAGATTTCAATCAGCAAGTTCTTTATCAGCAGTAAAAAGGAATCAGCATTCGTATTTACAAACGATCGAGGGATCGCACAGTCTCAGGAATTCGGGAAGAGGGAAGCGGGACAGTCTCAATTTTTAGGCCAGTACGAAGCGTACCCTGCGCACAGCTCTCAATCCTCGAGCCGGGGGATACGGAAGAGGATGATCGCACTGGAGGCTGCCCTCACTTCGGGACAAATCCGTTCGTGTTGGTAGCGTCGATGGTCCAACCGGACCAGAGTACTCCTCGAGCCGCGACGGGGTCAGCAGGGCTCGATCCGGAGGATAGTTCTTGAGGAGCCGCGACATCGTCAGCAGGGCTCAGGGTGTTCCACGAAGGTCTTTAGTGTTCAAGTTGGAGCCGCGACGAGGTCAGCAGGGCTCTGATGTTTTAGTTCCGTCTTTACGAGGATGAGCCGTGACAGCATCAGCAGGGCTCCGATGTTCCAGTTCCGTCGTTACGAAGATGAGCCGCGACAGTGTCAGCAGGGCTCGATGAGTTCGAAGGTTCAGTTTTCCCCAAGGGTCAGCCGCGATCAGATCAGCAGGGCTCTCTTGTCCAGGATACAACTGCCCGCTAGTTGTTGGGCGGGCATGGATATAGTCCAGTGGCTCTTTGATGTCCGTACCCTCGCAGGCGGAGGTCTCATGTCTTGGGGGTCTGGTCGTTGGAGATGTCCGTCGGTTGGCCCTTTGATCCCTTTGAAGATGCATCCGGGAATTCTCAGATGCCCAGCAGGGTCTGGAGCCAGCTCTCGAGGAGGCCAGAGGTGCGATCGAAACTCCCTGTCTTATCTCACTCGGGGAGCCCTTTCCCCCCAGCCGGGACTGGCGCATCTGGAGCCTAAGTTTCGCTGGGGCCGGGGTCAGGCAATGCCCAGGGAGTCAGGGACCTCAGGAAGGGAAAGTGGCGGTCGGAACTTGTGGGGGATTGCAGGTTCTGTGCGCTCGGGCCGGGAAGGAGGATGGTGGAATGCGGGGCTGGTCGTCGGTTGGTGGGGTCTTGTAGAGAGTTTGGGCGGACAGGGAACGGGACGACCAGGTGCTCAGTCCAGTGGGAGCTGAATACCGCGATATCGTCGAGATATGTGGCGCTGAATCCCTCCAACCCAGTCAGTACCTGGTTAACCAGCCTCTGGAAGGTGGCGGGGGCATTTTTCAGTCCGAAGGGCATCACCCGGAAATGGTAGTGGCCATCGGGGGTGGAGAAGGCGGATATCTCCCTGGCCCCCTCCGTGAGGGCGATCTGTCAGTATCCGCAGGTCAAGTCAAAGGTGCTGAGATAGCGAGCAGACCCTAGGCAGTCAATGAGCTCGTCTGCTCGTGGAATGAGGTGAGCGTCGGTTCTGGTGACTGCGTTGAGCCCGCGGTAGCCCGCGGTAGTCCACGCAGAACCTCAGCTCGGGAACAGCGCCGGCCGCCTTCGGAACCAGGACCACGGGGCTGGCCCATGGGCTGTCAGAGGCCTCGACCACCCCCAGGGCTAGCATCTTGGAGACTTCGGCCTTGATGCTGGCCCGGACTCTGTCAGGGACACGGTAGGCTCTGTGCCGTACCGGGGGGCTTTCCCCGGTGTCCCCATCGTGGACGCACCAACTGGTGACGCCGGGGATGAGAGAGAAAAGGCCAGAGAACTGTCCCAATAACTGGCGACAGTCCTCGCGCTGCTCGGGGGTAAGGGAGGAGGAGAGACTCACTCCCTCTACGGAGCCATCTTTTTCCTTCGCACACAGGAGATCGGGGAGAGGCTCCATGTCCTCTTCCGCTCCGTCGTTGGTGGCGAGGAGCAAACTCAACTCGGACCGCACGAAGTGGGGATTGAGGCGGTTCACATGAAGGACCCTCAAGGGGTTCCTGGGGGACTGCACATCGATGATATAGGTAACCTGGCTCTTGCATTCCACCACTTTGAAGGTCCTGGTCCACTTGTCCTGAAGGGCACAAGGTTCCACCGGGGCCATCACCCAGACCTGCTGGCCGGGCTGAAACTCGACCAGAGTGGCATTCTGGTCATACCAACGCTTCATTTCTTCTTGACTGGCCTCGAGATTTGCCTCGGCCAGCTCCCGGAACTTCTGAGTCTGGTTTCGGAGGGCAAGGATGTAACGGAACACATCTGGGGGGGATCCTGGGCCGCCGTTTCCCAACCTTCCTTGGCCAGGCTGAGGGGTCCCCGGATGGGGTGCCCGTAGAGCAGCTCGAATAGGCTAAACCCAAAGGATTTCTGGGGAACTTCTCGGTATGCGAACAGGAGGCAGGGCAGGAGGACGTCCCACTTGCGCCTCAGGGGCTCGTCGAGACCCATGATCATTCCCTTAAGGGTATGATTGAATCGCTCAAACAGGCCGTTACATTGGAGGAGGTATGGGGTGGTGAACTTGTACGTCACCCCACACTGTTGCCAGAGGGACTTCATGTATTTGGAGATGAAGTTAGTTCCTCGGTCGCTCACCACTTCTCGCGGGAATCCCACCCGGGAGAATATCCCCATGAGGGCCCGCCCCACTACGGGGGCCGTCACCGTTCGGAGGGGAATGGCCTCGGGGTACCGGGTGGCATGATCCACCAGGACGAGGATGAACCGGTGGCCTAAGGAGGTCCGGGGGTCTAGAGGCCCCACGATATCTATTCCCACCCGTTCAAAGGGGGTACTGAAAACAGGGAATGGTTGGAGGGGAGCCTTGCGCCTCCCTCCGCTCTTCCCGCTGGCCTGGCATGTGGGGCAGGACTTGCAGTGGGTCTCCACATCTGAGCGCATGCGGGGCCAGTAAAAGTGAGTGACCAGGCGGTGGTAGGTTTTGTCTTGTCCCAGGTGTCCCGCCAGGGGCACGTCATGGGCCAGGTTCAGGAGGAAGCCGCGGAAGCGTAGGGGTACCACCAGCACCCGGGCTGACCCTAATTCGGCGGACTTCTGTTCACTGTATAAGAGGCCGTTTTCCCAATAGACAAGGTGGGAGCTGGACTGGTCACCGGCAGCCTGGGCGGCGGCCTGCTGCAGCGGCCCAATCAGAGAAGGACAGGAGGTCTGTTCCAGGCAGAATTCTTCTCGGGAGGGTCCTCCTTCCTGGCGCCACTGGGCTAACTCAGGAAGATCGTCCAAGCTCGGGGTCTGTTCGATGGTAGGGCCAAGGGGACCTGCGTCGGGGTCAATGCTCTCACCGGGGGGAAGCTTGGGGACCTCGGGCCGCCCGCTGCCCGCCGGGTCGTCAGAGACCGGGTGAGGGTTCTGGGGTTCCACCCCCCCGGGGGTGGACACTCGGGCGGTCATGGATCGTGTGCTCACGCATGCCCACTCGGGCAGGCCCACCATCTCTAGGTGGGTCCTTCGCTCCACCTGCTTCCATGGGGACCTCTCCAGCTCGTTGCCCAGTAGACAGTCCACGGGCATGTCAGTGCAGACCGCTACTCGTAAGTTCCCGGTGACTCCCTCCCACTCGAACGGGACCTGAGCTATTCGGCAGGTGCGGACGGAATTGTCAGCTGAGATCACCCTGCAGGAGGCGTGGGGTATAATTTGGTCTTCTGTGACTATGTGACACCTTACTGCGGTGATGCTGGCTCCTGTGTCTCGGAGGGCCCCTATGAGGTGCCCGTTGATGGTCACCTGCTGTCGGTACTTCTCAGTGTTGTCTGGCAGTGGGGCTCCAGGGACCATTTCTCTATCCCCCAGGGAGACTAATGACATGGCTGCTGGTTTCCACCCCTGTGGGTCCTTTATCTCTTCCTCTTCTAAGGCTACTGTGGCTAGCTGGCACGCGGGGGGCTCGCAGAGGCTGTTTTCTTGAGCAGGGGGCACTGGGGGTCACTGGCATAATGCCCTGTTTGTTGACATCGGTAGCAGGCTGTGCTGATTCGGGGTCCTTGTCTAGCTGGGGGGAACCCTACTCTCACTGCGGGAGGGGAGGTTCCGGACTGGTTTCTGGGGGGGCTGCGTGGGGGCCCGGCCTGGGACCCCCTCTGTCTACCCTGACCTCCCCCTCCCCTCTGGCGGGAAGATCCTTGCTCGTGTCGGCCATAGTCTCCGACGGGCCCCCGTGGGACTCTGGTTGGGACTCTGGTGCTCACCCAGCAATCTGCTTCGACAACCAGCTTCCGGGGGTCTGCCAACTTGCTTTCCAGAAGGTGCTGTCTCAGTTCCACAAAGCAGTTGGTGGATAAGTGTTCATAGGCGATGAGATCAATGAGTCCTTCAAAAGTGGTCACCTTGCTGCCCTTGATCCACCCTTCCAAGGCCCGGCTGTAGAAATTCACATATTCTACCCAGGTGGTGCCGGGGATCTTCTTGCAGTCTCTGAACCTTTGCCGGTACATCTCCGGGGTGAGCCCATAACGGGATAGTAGAGCGTCCTTCATATGGGTGTAGGAGTTCATAACTGCGGAGGGTAGGTCCAGCATGGTGTCTCTTCCCTCACTGAGAAAGCGGCCCCACAATCCGGCCCCCCAATCCTTTTCGGGCACTCGGTGGGTGGTCATGGTGACCTCGTACGCCTTGAACCATTGCTGGATGTCGTCCCCCTTGTAATACTCCTTCACGACGTCCTTGGGTATATGTACTTTGGTCTCCACCAGGGAAGGGGTTTCTCTGTTCCCCAGGGGTCGGGTGTCTTCGCTTCTGGCTTTGAGTTCCAGTTCTTTCCAGCTGCGCTCATGTTCGAGCTGGAGTTTCTTTCCTTCATGCTCCCTCTGGAGCTTCTTTTCCTCCAGTTCTCCTTGCAATCGTAATTATTCTATGGCCAGTTTCTTTTCGGCCAACTTGAGTTCTCCTTCCATTTTAAGACGTGCCAGCTCTAGCTTGTGGCTTCGGTTGCGTTCTCGGTCTGTCATCTCCTCCGGCGACAGACCTCTCTCCGCGCTGGGACTCCGGGTCAGGGAGTCTGTTCTCTCACCTTCCTGGCCGCGGGTTTCGGTCTGTGGCCCCCTCTCCGCTGTCTCCTTTTGGTGGGGGGAGGAGGGCCCCGGCCTCTACCCAGGCTGTCAGGGCTTTTTGGTAGTCTTCTTTGGTGCTTAAACCAGTGGTAGCGATGTGGAAGTCTATGCAGAATTGTTTCAGTTCACGGTGTGTGTATACTCTTCCAGAAGGTCCTTTTGGAATGTGGGCTTCTCTCTTTTTCCGGTGAGACTCATGGTTGTTCTTCGTTCAGGTAGTGTGTCAGTCGTTTTACTGTACGATCTCTAGACGTAGGCTCTTATCCCGTCGCTTGCCACCAATGTTAGAAGGGGCAATCCCAGAGGGCTAGGCTAGGCTCTCCCGACCACTCCATGACCCCCCTCTCCCACAAATAATGCAGAGTCTTAAGGTGAGGTCCTCACCGGGTAGGACTTCGAGTCTAGGATCGTACACACTGAGCTCACACCACACTTATGAACGGACACCACACCGTAGATTTCAATCAGCAAGTTCTTTATCAGCAGTAAAAAGGAATCAGCATTCGTATTTACAAACAATCGAGGGATCGCACAGTCTCAGGAATTGGGGAAGAGGGAAGCAGGACAGTCTCAATTTTTAGGCCAGTACGAAGCGTACCCTGTGCACAGCTCTCAATCCTCGAGCCGGGGGATACGGAAGAGGAGGATCGCACTGGAGGCTGCCCTCACTTCGGGATGAATCCGTTCGTGTTGGTAGCGTCGATGGTCCAACCGGACCAGAGTACTCCTCTAGCCGCGACGGGGTCAGCAGGGCTTGATCCGGAGGATAGTTCTTGAGGAGCCGCGACAGCGTCAGCAGGGCTCAGGGTGTTCCACGAAGGTCTTTAGTGTTCAAGTTGGAGCCGCGACGAGGTCAGCAGGGCTCTGATGTTTTAGTTCCGTCTTTACGAGGATGAGCCGCGACAGCATCAGCAGGGCTCCGATGTTCCAGTTCCGTTGTTACGAAGATGAGCCGCGACAGCGTCAGCAGGGCTCGATGAGTTCGAAGGTTCAGTTTTCCCCAAGGGTCAGCCGCGATCAGATCAGCAGGGCTCTCTTGTCCAGGATACAACTGCCCGCTAGTTGCTGGGCGGGCATGGATATAGTCCAGTGGCCCTTTGATGTCCGGACCCTCGCAGGCGGAGGTCTCATGCCTTGGGGGGCTGGTCGTTGGAGAGGTCCGTCGGTTGGCCCTTTGATCCCTTTGAAGATGCGTCCGGGAATTCTCAGACGCCCAGCAGGGTCGGGAGCCAGCTCTCGGGGAGGCCAGAGGTGCGATCGAAACTGGCCCACAGGGGAAGGCCAGGGGTGTGAGTGAAACCAGTCTCTCAGGAGAGGCCGGAGGTGCAATCGAAACTCCCTGTCTTATCTCACTCTGGGAGCCCTTTACCCCCCAGCTGGGACTGGCGCGTCTGGAGCCTAAGTTTCGCTGGGGCCGGGGTCAGGCAAGGCCCAGGGAGTCAGGGACCTCGGGAAGGGAAAATGGCAGTCGGGGCCCTGTGGGGGGATGCAGGTTCTGGGCGCTCGGGGCCGGGAAGGAGGATGGTGGAATGCGGGGCTGGTCGTCGGTTGGTGGGGTCGTGTAGGGAGTTTGGGCGGACAGGGAACGGGACGAATAGGGGCTTCTGGGTGCAGAGCTCGGCTAACGGGGTGCTGAGGAACGGGGGAACCACGCCGCGAGGCCAGGTCCAACACCCGGTGCAGACTATGCAGGCACCTGCAGGGAGAAAAGCACCACTGCATTGCCCCGGTGCAAAGCATGCAGGCAGCCTGCAGGGAAACAAGCACCACTGCATTGCTCCGGTGCAGAGCATGCAGGCAGCCTGCTGCTATGTGGATTTCATGATCAGGAGGAGGTGCCTGCTCACAGATGCATGGTCGACTGTGCCCACTCTTCGGTTCACCCTCAGGGTGGGGCTGATGGGGGCCAGTTGTCATGCCGCATGCAGATTTGGCCTCGCGCAATTAAAAGTGCCCGACCAGGCAGCCATAATTTAATTATTTCTAGCCCCCCCGTCTGTCTGCCGCCAGCACAGGTGAGTTTTTCCGTCCACTCCGGTTGTTGACCGTGAACGGTCATTCATGGTGGGCAGTGGTGGCACTGGGCGGGGATCACGTGCTCTGGTGGGTTTTATGGCTGTTGTGAGCAGGGCGGAGCGAGGGGGCCTGAGTTGCGTGCTCACAGGACCCTCGCAGGCTGTGGCTGCAGGCAGTATCGATGAAGTCATGATGATTGTCACCGTCAGGGACCCTGACAAATAATCATCATCATGATTACAAATCTTGATTTGATGCGCATGGTGCGGGCGGCTGGGCTGCGATTATAGTAGGAGAACAAAGGTAATGCAGCTGGCAATGCCCGTCGACAAAACTCCCAGCTAGCTATCTTTTAAAGGTGACTAACCGCTGGGAACGCAGCCTGCTCTTTCGCCTTAGGACCGGCATGCTAAAATATGTACTTTGCTTTCCCTTAGGCTTTAACGTAAATCTAGAGCAAATGCCCGGACCTTGTGGAAATCACGGCAGCCAATCCATGCTCCATTTTCTATTCTTTTGTCATTTTTTATCAAATATATAGCAAGCAGCTGCTGATTCCTTTCTTTACGGCTTCATCCATTACTGATTTTAAGGTGCCCTGGAGGGATATTGTTATGCTCAATGGGGAAAGTGTAATTCTCCATGTCAGTACCTTTTTAAGACTGGCTGTTCCCTCCGTGCCTCGATGAGCCCAGTATAAACAGTTTTGACCTGATGCCCACTATTTGAATTGTTTACGGGCCGCAATATGGATTTTATCATATTGAGTTTTGTGTAAAAATATTTGCATATTTAATTTAATACTCAACCTCATATGGTTACTACCCCTGATGTAGTGATCTCAATGATAGGCCCATGATGAATGTGTTGCGTTGACCTTCTTTTGCACTATGTATACATTTTTATGTATTTCTAGTCAGGCGTCTATTGTTCTAATTGTTGTTTAATTTCGTATTTATGTATGTATCAATCTAATGTTGTGCTGGTATTCTTAATCTGCACTTTTATGGATATTCTTTTGGTATCCGAATAAAGAATTGAATTGAATTGATCATTTACATCACCATGTAAAAACACACTCATAAAAATACAAATCCAACAGAAACATTTTACAGCATTATTAATTTAAAAATTACTATACAAAAATAAAAATAAATTTTAGAGCTATATCAAAAAAAGACAATTGCAGTAGTTTCCAAACTACTTAATAGCCATGAGGAGAGTAGTTCTCTTGGGCAGCTAACATTTTACTCTCTCTCCCCCTTTCTCTTCCCCTCTCTTTCTTTCCCTCAATCTCCTTCCATATCTCCCCTTTCTCTCTCCCCATCTCTCTCTCTCTCCCTCTCTTGCTCCCTCCCTCTCTCTCTTGCTCCCTCTCACTCGCTCTCTATTCATCCCTCTCTCGCTCTCTTACTCTCACTCTCTACCTCCCTCTCTATATACCCATATCTCTCTCCCTTTCTCTCTCTATACTTTTCTCTCTCTCTCCCTCTCTCTCGCTATCCCTCCCTCTCTCTGTACTATCCCCGTATTCCTCTCCCTCTCCCTCTCTCCCTATCCCTCTCTCGTTCTCTGCCCCCTCTCTCTCCCTCTGCGCTTTCTCTATCCCTCTCTCTCCCTCTCCCTCCCTCTCACTCTCTCTCCCTTCCCCTCTCTCGCTCCCTCTCGCTCTCTTTCTTTCCATCCCTCCCCCTGTCCTTCTCTAATTCCCTAATTCCTCTCCTTCCTCTATCTCTATCTCTCATTCTCATTCTCTTCCTCTTTTTCTCCCTCTTATTTTCCCTTTATCTTTTTCTGTCTACCTCTCTCTCTCCCCCTTCCTTCTCTCTCTCTCTCCTCCTTCCTTCTCTCTCTCTCTCTCTCTCTCTCTCTCTCTCTCTCTCTCCCACTTTCTTCCCTCCCTCTCTCTCTCCCCCTTCCTTCTCTCTCTCTCTCTCTCTCTCTCTCTCTCTCTCTCTCTACCTCTCTCTCTCCCCCTTCCTTCTCTCTCTCTCTCTCTCTCTCTCTCTCCCCCTTCCTTCTCTCTCTCTCTCTCCCTCTCTCTCTCCCCCTTCCTTCTCTCTCTCTCTCTCTCTCTCTCTCTCTCTCTCTCTCTCTACCTCTCTCTCTCCCCCTTCCTTCTCTCTCTCTCTCTCTCTCTCTCCCTCTCTCTCTCCCCCTTCCTTCTCTCTCTCTCTCTCTCTCTCCCCCTTCCTTCTCTCTCTCTCTCTCTCTCTCTCCCTCTCTCTCTCCCCCTTCCTTCTCTCTCTCTCTCTCTCTCTCTCCCTCTCTCTCTCCCCCTTCCTTCTCTCTCTCTCTCTCTCTCTCCCCCTTCCTTCTCTCTCTCTCTCTCTCTCTCTCCCTCTCTCTCTCCCCCTTCCTTCTCTCCCTCTCTCTCTCTCTCTCTCTCTCTCTCTCCCCCTTCCTTCTCTCTCTCTCTCTCTCTCTCTCTCTCTCTCCCCCTTCCTTCTCTCTCTCTCTCTCCTCCTTCCTTCTCTCTCTCTCTCTCTCTCTCTCTCTCTCCCACTTTCTTCCCTCCCTCTCTCTCTCCCCCTTCCTTCTCTCTCTCTCTCTCTCTCTCTCTCTCTCTCTCTCTCTCCCCCTTCCTTCCCTCCCTCTGTCCCTCCTCCCCTCTCTCTTCCCCACGTAAAAACATAGCCAGACCTATTGCCACGGTCAGTGCTTGTTCATGATCCCAGCGTTTCTATTTAATATTTTTTGTCAATGAATGTATTATGCACACGTCTTGATTTATTTTTCATGCGTGTTCAGACCTCTCGGCGGCTCCGCCTGGGGTTGGTCGAGAGGGGGCAGGGAGCCTCATCAGTATTCAGACCTGGTGCTCTTTAACGTCAACATCTACTATTTACTGTGCTTTGAAAGTTGATACAATTAAATATGTCATGAAAAATGGGCTGTAAAATTACCCATTTTGGTCTTTCTTTTTCCAAAATTTTCTTGGGGGAAGGACCCCCCCCCAACCCCCTAGTAGAGGTCGGGCTCGCTCGCTGCTCTGGTTCACTGTGCGCCGGATGGGGGCTGGTCTGGAAATTGCCAGGGCTGCTTTCAGTTCCAGTCCGGCCCTGAAGTCAGGCCCCCCTGGCCTATCCTAGAGTGCCACAGCCCCTCTCCACCCCTGTCCCAACCCTCCTGCACAGCGCGACGGGACGCTTCAAGATGGCGTCATCCTGGAATCATTGGTCACATCTGCTCTTATTTCTGCCCCACGCTGAGATCACTGCCAGGGCCTTTGGCACCAAAACCTCAGAGGATTCCCCTCCTGTGCTGGCTCCAGTTGTCCAGGCGAGATCCTTTGTTACGTTGGTCTGGGTCTCCCCCGTCCTGGGTCAGTGTGACAGGTAATTAACAGATGCAGATTCCATCCCAACCCCTTCCTTTTGTGTGGAGAGGCCTCTGTTGCTGCTGCTGATGAGAAATGTAATTAACTTGGCCCAGCAGGGTCACAGATGGCCTGGGCTTGATCCTGAGCTGAGCAGGAGAACTATGACCATTCAGGATGACCCGTAAAATGTACATGTATCTTCTTGGGATCTTTTAATACTGGGTGCACCCTTTACACCCCAGTGTTATACCTCCTGGGACGGTGTAGGCCTAAGGGTAGAGAAACTGCACTTTAAGGCAGATGCTCCCCTATGTATATAATAAAGTGGCACTGGAGACAAAACAGTAAATCACAGAGACTTTACCTAGAAGTGCCAACTAATATTATAAGACCCATCCCAGGTCAAGATCTAACCCTGCAGGGTCCCCTCTGAGCCAGACGACCTATGGGATGTTACCAGCCTACGCATGGCAATCGTGTCACAAGCACATCCTGCACAACTCTGTGCAAGCATGTTCACATGTAGCTAGCCAAGGGCCCCTTACCCTAGCTGTGTCACAGTGGCCTCATCTTAAAAGGTGGACACTGGGAGTCAACATGCGCAGCCTATTTGCCCTTTGAGTAGCTTGTGTGAGACACAAGTAATGAGACTCACAGTAAAAAGTTCAAAACGAGGTGATCCATAAAGCATAAAATCTGGGAGTATTAAATGGACCGAGCCCATTTTGCAACAGACCACGTCTCCTAAACGAAGGGGCCGATTTAGACCACAAAGGACAGTCTTTACTCCATCAGGGCAGCAGAGTGATATACTCCATCGCCCTGAAGAAGCACCCCTCCTCTGAATCTAGAGATCTCTGCCAGTCCAGCGCATACCTCGTACATTGGCAGGAACAGCCGTCACAGCAGTTCCTCTTAATGTATTAAAAGTTTCACGGCCAGCTTTGTGAACATGACGGTACATCCATCAAACTTTTAACCAATTTTAAAAGTTTCAAAAACAAAATCCTAAACCAGAATTTAGTTTTTGAATATTAAAAAAAATAATGACCGTCTCTCCATGGAAGTCGTCTCCCGTGGCATGGAGGTCATTTTGAACTTTTCACTGCATCTTACCACCAGATTTTACCTGCCAGTGCCGGACAGTGAAAACTGTCGATTTTACTGCCCACTTTAAATTGGGTGGGCAGTCAAATGGCAACATTTCCGACATCCATTGCTCTTTTGGGCCATCGGGGGTTATGTCAGACATGGAGACGCAATCGTCTCTTTTACAGGCATACTTGAGTTTGGCGTAGAGGGTCATCTGCCACCTTTGTGACAATGGTGACTCTTAAATGACAGACTCTTTAATGTTTTGGGGAAGAGCCTGAACTGACATTGCATTCTTGATAGTGACTAAAGTTGATAACAAATAACAACTAAGCTAATAATTAAGGTGATCAAGCTTTTCAGCCCACTGGAAGGGCAAATATCACCAGGTGACCCCAAAGCTCACATTGAGCTCAAGGTTGCAAAAAAACTATGACTAGTTGAAGCTGGTCAACCTTGTTGCCGGCCTAGCTTGACTAATGTCATCAGACGGGGTAATCTCACCCGTTGATAATTCTAAAGAAGTCCTTTGGATTTTACTATCAAAAAAAGGAAACTAGATTTTGCAAACTTCAAAAGCTAGGTTCCAGGTAAATTCCTGCTAGATTCTCTAAACTTCAGAAGTACTTAATTGATTCAATATCATGAAATCCTTGGATCATTTGGACTGGGGTTCAGTGGTATTTTAATGCTCATATGTTACATGAAGTCTGCATTACAAATCAAACTGATATGCATAAATTTAATTTTAAATATGTTTTTTCATGACAGTGATCCGGCTCTACGAGAGTGGGTCCCCACAATACCCCAAACAAAAACCAAGGCAAGTTAAATATAAGTCATCTAACTTGAAAATTTGCCTTGCTACCCAGAGTAGTTACCAACGTTGATGTTTGTCTCTATGGCAAAGGCAAACATATTATAGAGCTGGAATTCTCATTTTTGTAATTTTCCAAAATTGATCAAACTTGTTCATCTAAAAGAATAGGCAATCACAGTACATTTATCTTTGGGTGGGATTTATGTTCAGTTTGCAGCTCAAAGGGTCAAAGGGTGTTACCTGAAACATTGCCGACCCCCATGAGCAGCGGTCATGGCTTGAAGGCCTCTTCTTTAGAAGTTGCTTTCCAGGTCTTGGAAGAGATCACTCATGAATACCTTCCTAATATTCAGAGCTCATTTTTCATAAACAGGTGTATTTGTAACATAACAGGTGTATTTGTAACATAACAGGTGTATTTGTAAAGCGTGCGTTCGCCCCAGTGATGGTAAAGAAAACCTTCACCATCCAAAGTTGATAAGCCAATGTCACAGCCTCCCTGCTACTCTTGATGGGAAGCCTCCAGTAGTGTCCATGAAACACAATCCTGTGGCTGCTTTACATCCACTCACTTACCTGATCCTGTGCTCTTCATTTGTAAATCCCCGTCCCAACAGTGAATGTACATCTGAGCAGGTGTATTTGTCTTCCAAGACTCTGAAATCAGAAAAACAATCAATTAGTCTTAGTTTGCAAGCTCCCCTTCCATTGCTGCAATCATCGGAACAGCATTGAACGCTCACCCAATTTTCTGGAACCGCTTTTCTGTACGAACCCAGACATAGCGGACTTTTTGCACCTGGAGGCACCGAACCTGTGGAGTTAAACAGCACAATTTAAATGTTAACTAGTGAACTCATATCTCAAATCAGTAAATACCTCCTCAGCCTTCAATCTGCAAATGATATTGCTGGGGCATCAGTTCTAGGCACTTCTGTCTGGTTAGCTTGCACTTCCAGAGTTCTTCCATGGCTAGCACTTGTGACTGCCCCATAGGACATTACACTTGACACCTTCACTTCCTAAACATGAGTTGTCCTGCAGGAGACAGGTTAAGTTCCCCGGATGAACACCACCGGGCAGGTTTCTCATTGATGACAAGTACAGAAGCTTCGAACAAAGTGCCAGGGATTGTGCGGATCTCCTTGGGTGCTGATAATGTCCGGTAAACGTGTTACCCTTACACATGATACTTTGACCTCACTATACACGCATGATCTTCAGATCCTGGTGAGACTGCAAGATCCAGAGTCCACTTCAGCCTCAAAGCCCAAAACATGATTCAAAGGCTGTGATAGGATGAATTGAGCACATAAATGTAATGATTGTAACCACACCACCGACTAAAGACATAGGAAAGAGAAGGATGTTAGAGGAAGTGTAGGACCCATGAGACACACTGAGTAACGTATCAAAGGCACTGGAAGAGGTGAGAAGATTGAGCTACATGATTTGATTGAAGTTCTGTTGGCTGAATACTTCTGGGGAAAAGAGGCAAATTAAAGTAATAAAAAGGAAGTTAGGGCCAGATGTAGGAGAGCAAATGCTGGTCGGATTCCTATGGGCTGCAAGGCCCATAGGAATCAGTGGGCAATACCGATTCGGTAATTCAAAAAAAGAAATTTACCTACATCTCCCTCCTTCAAATTTACCGATTCATAAATACCGAATCGGTAAAATTCGGTATTTATGAATCGGTAAATTAGAATTACCTACATCTGGCCCTTAATCTGACCTCTATTTGAGTTCCCTCAGGACAGGGAAGTTACACAATATGAAACACACATTGGATACTGTCCCGGTGGGATTTCTTTCATGAGTAGGTGCGAGGTCACTCTTTTCCCGCGCTCAAGCACTGATTTTTCGAGCTCAGTCTCAGTCTTTGTAAGGTATCTGCTTGAAATCAGCCTGTGGAGGGCCGTCACATTCTTTAATTAAGACCCAGTAGGAGAGCTAGTTGTGTTCAGTGTGAACTCCTGTCTTTCTAACACAAAGTTCTTCCAAGCTCTTATGGAGCCTTTCTTCACAGGTGACCACAATCACCACCCAGGGTGTGAAGCTGGTGCAAACCTGTCAATTTTGTGCCAAATGATCAGCATGAGATGATGCTCCTGGCTTCACCTTTGACCCATCTGTCATTTCTGCAGATACTTGAGATTCTCCAGTTCTTCATTTAGTGCTCTCACACCCTGACTACACAAAGGGAGTCTTTTTGGACTGGTGAAGTATCACCCAAAGCAAGTTCCATCAGGTCCCATCAGCAGTAATTCCGACCGCGTCGAATCATCAAAGTCTTCATCAGATACATCAGCTCTCTCACTTCCTTGACCACCAGTAGAGTTGGAGATAAAGTTTGAGGCCCTTGGAATAGTCCACTTTACATACTAACACTGGGGTTCACCATTTAGCCTCATGAATGTAATATTTACCCTTAAATTAACACATTACAAAAGATGATGCATGTACAAGGGGGTCATAGAAGAGCTCTCTAGTGTCTGTTCATTGGAGGTTGCAGGCATTTACCCCCCCCCCCCCACCCCACCCCACGTCACTTTAGAGGGGGGAGGCCACAGCTTTGTCACTGCGCTTGTTTCATTGAGAGTCAGGACCGTGCTACCTTAACAGGGGATACGAGGACTGCACACTCTCCCTGTTCAACAGGGTTCCATGTTTAGATATATTTATAGAGAATCAGGGTCAAAACGTTTAAATGTTCCCGCACCAGTCGTCACTACCAAGTAGGCCTATTTAGTTGGTTCCTAACCTCGGTGCATTGTGTTTGGGATGTGACCCACATACATCCCACTTTGTCGGAAAAAGAATCACCGTTACCCAACTCTAGACTGACCCTGCGTTTCGTTTGGGAAGTCTTTTCTGTTTGTGACATTTGCTTCTATTGATCAATACAAATTGTACTCTACTAGCTATAGAAATGAGAACATACGTTTCTCGAGTGCAGGGGCAGTCTAGAGTAGGGTTCCATGTTTAAATATCAATGTTTGCACAGGAAGGTGATTTTTGGCTCCTATACTCTGTTTGTATAAAATATTGCATATTTGCACTGCCACACATTGCCCGAACTTGGTGCCAGATTACGCCAGTCCCTCCCCGGTCCACCGCAGCCATTAGCAAGCTGTTTGCGTGGAGGGAGTTGTGAGTGGCGGACCCTTACTTCCTGTGTGCCATGCTCCTCCGCTATTTTGAGTGAGGAGACGGTCTAGTCTGTAAAAAATCGCTCAGGAGCCCCAGTGAAAAGGGGCCGATGGTGCGGAAGCGCAGCAGACGCGTGCAGCGGGCACACAGATGGTGCGTCAAAGGCAAGCCGGTCTGCCCCCATCCACACCAGTTCGTCGCCAGACATGCTGCCCCTTTCACCAGAGATGGGCTAACCTATGCCTGGAACGATCTAAGAATTTGGTGAGCTGCCGCGGACAGTCCTGCAGGGACGTATTTCAGGGCCCTTTTTGTTGCTTACAGTTTGGCTTCAATGCTGCACCTACGTCGCCACCACCCAGTCACCTCCCCCTTTCCAGGAACATTATAAATATTTTTTATCTCAACTGCCGCTCCTTAGCCAAACACTTCGCAGATGTCCATGTTCTTTTAAAGGACACCTCCCTGGACATCCTCTTCTTAAGCAGAGACGTGGCTCTCTGATGTCATGATTGCCGAGCCAGGCTTGGCGCTCCCGGTAGGATATATCATTCTTACACTTAACAGAGTGACCAGAGGCGGGGGCATCGCAGTCATTTTTAAATCCTGCTCCACCTGCACCTTCGTAAAGCAGGTTGTAGCCGGCTGCGAAGACCCGAGCTTCAAGGTTAGATTGAGCCCAAATTACACAATGTCAGGGATTCTAGTATAACGGCCCCTGGGCCATCTAAAGACTTTAGGGCAGCACTTGCGGAGATGGTCAGCATGCTGGCGGTCAATGCTGCTAACTTTACCTTCACTGGGGACCTGAACCTACATCTGGGCAATCATGAGGACACTGGCATAGCTACGTTTTTACCCTCCCTCACAGTGCACACACCCCTATCCCAATGGGATGGTCAGATCATTATTTGATCCCCATGTCACTCCATGTTATAATTCCTTCATGGAATGAGGCTCGGACGATCTTCCTCAAACGCCTCTGGCATAAATTGAACTGGGACCAACTGTATGCATTTCATTCGAATACTTGCCAGAGTTTGCCGGACGATCTCAATGAGGCATACATGGTGTTCTCTGACTGGATCAGCCAGCTGTTAGACAGCCTAATTCCTGAGAAATTATCTGTGAACCGCAAATCTAAATCTAGACCATGGTATAAAGACAAGCTGGCCGATATGCGCAAGGTCTGTAAGAGGCTGGAGCGTATTTGGAGAAGGGACTTCAGTCCCATCTGGAAGGATAACTATCGGTTGGCGATTAACAGGTACCACAAGGCCATCCAATTGGCACGTGCGGCATTCTATGCCAAACAAATCCATGAGAGCGACAATCCGGCGAAGACTGTCTTCTCGATACTCTCTAGCCTTAAATCTCAGCAGACCACTGCAGGACCTACAATTACGTCCAATCAGCAATGTGAGGACCTTGCCACCTTCTTTGTTAGGAAAGTGGAAAGCATCTATAGGTCTTTTCCGACTGCACCTATCAACTTGCAGGAGGCATTACGTTGTTACAATGTCAATACCTTAGATGCCTTTCCGCCGATTCCTGCAGTCCAGCTGCAAGCATTGTGCAGTTGATGATCCCCTGCTGATCCTCTTAAACCAGACCAATTTAGGAAAGTGCTACCTGCGATTATATCTTCTTTGGGTCAGGTGATTAGCAGGTCCCTCGCCAGGGCTACTGTGCCTAGGGCATGGAAAAAGCAAAAACAACAAGTGATGGACTGAATGTGGATCAATGTCACACACTCCCCCAGTCAAAAGATCTGGGCCCAAATCCATCGTTTTTTTGCACTCCACACCACCCTGGGTTAGACAATGGCGATATGCAAATCAGCTCTGACCCTGTTGCCCCATGGGAACAGTCCAGTCCGAACTACAAAAGCCATGTCCTTCCCAGAACGGAATCAAGCATCCGAGGACCGGACCGGTTTCGAGGTAACACCTCTCTTCAGCCCGGCTAGCTTGACTCCAAGTGGTGTGGAGTGCCTGGGACCCACGTCTGGGCATCCCCAGCGCACTTAGGGCGGCAATTGCAAAAACAACAAGTGATGGACTGAATGTGGATCAATGTCACACACTCCCCCAGTCAAAAGATCTGGGCCCAAATCCATCGTTTTTTTGCACTCCACACCACCCTGGGTTAGACAATGGCGATATGCAAATCAGCTCTGACCCTGTTGCCCCATGGGAACAGTCCAGTCCGAACTACAAAAGCCATGTCCTTCCCAGAACGGAATCAAGCATCCGAGGACCGGACCGGTTTCGAGGTAACACCTCTCTTCAGCCCGGCTAGCTTGACTCCAAGTGGTGTGGAGTGCCTGGGACCCACGTCTGGGCATCCCCAGCGCACTTAGGGCGGCAATTGCAGAAACAACAAGTGATGGACTGAATGTGGATCAATGTCACACACTCCCCCAGTCAAAAGATCTGGGCCCAAATCCATCGTTTTTTTGCACTCCACACCACCCTGGGTTAGACAATGGCGATATGCAAATCAGCTCTGACCCTGTTGCCCCATGGGAACAGTCCAGTCCGAACTACAAAAGCCATGTCCTTCCCAGAACGGAATCAAGCATCCGAGGACCGGACCGGTTTCGAGGTAACACCTCTCTTCAGCCCGGCTAGCTTGACTCCAAGTGGTGTGGAGTGCCTGGGACCCACGTCTGGGCATCCCCAGCGCACTTAGGGCGGCAATTGCAAAAAAAGGCCAGGGTGATACCCCTGCTTAAGGAACTCTCTCTGGACCCAGCTAAACAGGAAAATGACCGCCCTATTTCCCTGCTCGCTTGGCGGCAAAGATCATGGAGGCATATAGCAACTCCCTCCTGACAGACTTTATGACCATGAACAACACGCTGGACCCCACCCAGAATGGCTTTCGACCAGGTCACAGCACGGAGTCTGTTCTCCTGGCTGTGACAGAACATCTCTTGTCAGCACTGGATGCTGGGCGAACGTTTTCACTGATTTTATTGGATCTCAGTGCCGCGTTTGACACGGTGTCCCATGCCATCCTCATGCGATGCCTGGAGGAGTCTGGAATTGTTGGTTCGGCCTTGGAGTGGCTTACCTATCAATCAATCAATCAATCGAAGCATTTATATAGCGCACTACTCACCCGGAGGGTCTCAAGGCGCTAGGGGAGGGGGGGTCCGCTACTGCACGAACAGCCAGGTCTTGAGCTGCTTCCTGTAGGCAAGGTGGTCCTGGGTCAGGCGGAGGTGGGTCGGGAGGGAGTTCCAAGTCTTGGCGGCCAGGTAGGAGAAGGACCTTCCTCCTGTGGTGGCTCTTCGGATGCGGGGGACGGAGGCGAGGGCGTGGCCGGTCGATCGAAGCTGGCATGTGGGGGCGTAGAAGTTGAGGCGGCTGTTGAGGTATCCTGGGCCTTGGTTGTGTAGGGCTTTGTGTGCGTGGGTGAGGAGACGGAAGGTGATTCTCTTGTTGACCGGGAGCCAGTGCAGATCTCTCAGGTGTCCGGAGATGTGGCTGCGTCGGGGGATGTCCAGGATGAGTCGTGCAGAGGCGTTCTGAATCCGCTGGAGTCTCTTCTGGAGTTTGGCGGTGGTTCCGGCATAGAGGGAGTTGCCGTAGTCCAGACGGCTGGTGACGAGGGCCTGGGTGACCGTCTTCCTGGTCTCGTGGGGATCCACCGAAAGATCTTACGTAGCGTGCGCAGGATGTTGAAGCACGACGAGGAGACGGCGTTGACTTGTCTGGTCATGGAGAGGGAGGAGTCCAGGATGAAGCCCAGGTTGCGTGCGTGGTCTGTTGGTTTGGGTGCGCTGCCCAGAGCGGGGGGCCACCAGGAGTCGTCCCAGGCGGAGGGTGAAGATCCCAGGATGAGGACTTCCGTCTTGTCCGAATTCAGTTTCAGGCGGCTGTTCATCATCCACTTGGCTACGTCTGTCATCCCTTCGTGTAGGTTGGCTCTGGCGGGGTCGTTGGTGAGGGAAAGAATCAGCTGGGTGTCGTCGGAGATGATGTTGAGGTTGTGTTGGCGTGCGATGGCTGCAAGGGGGCTCATGTAGACATTGAAGAGGGTTGGGCTGAGCGAGGAGCCTTGGGGAACGCCGCAGATTACTTCGGTGGCTTCTGATCTGAACGGGGGGAGGCGGACTCTCTGTGTCCTTCCGGCAAGGAACGAGATGATCCATTCCAGTGCCTTCTCCTGGATTCCGACGTTGCTGAGGGGCCGCACTAGGGTACGGTGGCAGACAGTGTCGAAGGCCGCGGAGAGGTCTAGGAGGATGAGGGCCGCTGTTTCTCCGTTGTCGAGCAGGGCTCGGATGTCATCGGTGGCTGCGATCAGGGCGGTCTCTGTGCTGTGGTTGGCCCGGAAGCCAGACTGCGAGAGGTTGAGGGATCCGTTCGTCTCGAGGAAGGCGGCCAGCTGCTTGTTGACGGTCTTCTCGATGACTTTTGCAGGAAACGGGAGCAGCGAGATGGGGCGGTAGTTTTTGAGGTCGGTGGGGTCGGCTGATGGCTTCTTTAGTAGAGCGCTGAGTTCGGCGTGCTTCCAGGTCTCCGGGAAGGTGGCGGTGTTGAAGGAGGTGTTGATGATGTCCCGCAGGTGGGGTGCGATGACAGCGTTGGCCTTGTTGAAGATGTGGTGAGGACAGGGGTCGGTCGGAGATCCGGAGTGGATGGAGTTCATCGTGCGGATGGTGTCTTCGGTGCTGATCGGGGTCCAGGCGCGGAGGGTGGTGGTGGGGGGCGGTGGTTCGGTCGTGGCGTGCGTCGGTTGCGTGCTGAAGCTGTTGTGTATGTCCGCGATCTTGTTGTGGAAGTAGGAGGCTAGGGAGTTGCAGAGGTCTTGCGAAGGGGTGATGTCGTTGTTTCCGGCGTTGGGGTTGGAGAGCTCTTTAACGATGTTGAAGAGTTCCTTGCTGTTGTGTGCGTTGTTGTCCAGTCGTTCCTTGAATGCAGTTTTCTTGGTGGCGTGGATCAGTTGGTGGTGTTTTCGGGTGGCGAGCTTGAGGGCAGTCATGTTGTTCGGTGTTGGGTCTCTGCGCCAGGCTTTCTCGAGTGCTCGGCAGTTCTTCTTGGAGCTCTTGAGTTCGTCGGTGAACCATGGGGCTTTCTTGCTGCCGGGTCTGCTAGGCGGGGTCTTCAGAGGGGCGAGGTCGTCTGCGCAGTTGCTGATCCACTTCGCGAGGTTGGTGGCCGCCTGGCTTGGGTTAGTTGCGCTGGTGGGAGGGTTCATGCTCAGGGAGGTCGCGAGCTGGTCGGCTGTGATCTTGTTCCAGCTTCTGCGTGCAACCTGTTGTTGGTGGTGGTGGATCGTGGTCCTTCTGAAGCTGAAGTGGATGCAGCTGTGGTCCGTCCAGTGGAGTCCGGTGGCGTGGCTGAAGGTGATGTCCTTGCTGGATGAGAACACGGGGTCGGCAAGATGGCGGCCGTGGTGCAGGCTGTGTGACCAGCCTTATCCCTTGCTCCGAGTACCCTGGAGTGGAAGGAGGAGATTTTCGGGCTTTGACTGACTGATAGCGCTGCATGCTGGAGAAAACCTCTTACCGGCGTTTCTTTTGAAGGGGCGCTGGCTTGATGTGAACGACTCCGGACCGGCTCTGGTGACTCTTCTGCAACCTGTGTGGCTGTGGAGTTGCATCTATCTTCATTAGAGGCGGCGTCTCCAGCGGCTCTGTGAGAGGTTGTGAGAGGCTTTCTGTGGAGGTTTTCGCCTGCTCGCGACTCAGCCGCCGCAGCTGCTCCGAATGCTGGCTGACCTCTTTCGTATCCAGCGGCGTGCTCCGCTCTGGCGTGTAACAGCATACCTGCCCTGGGCTCAGAGCAGTATTTATCCCGGACGCGGGGGGTCCCGCAAAAAGAAGATGCAGCCTCAAGCTTCAGCTGGAACTCGCAGCCACAAACCGAATGAAGATGCTGGAAACACCGTAAGAGGTAACGGTAACGGTGGTGGTGGCAGTGGCGTTAGTGTGGTGAAAGAAATGACTATTCCCAGCAAGACTCCCGGTAAAACTGTATCTAGAGTGGGGAGAAATACACAGAAGGGGTGTGCACAAACTCAGAAACCTGTTGAAAAGCTGGCGGGCGCAGGTGTGAAAGGCACCCTTTCTCTGACACTTCCAAAGTTTTTTGAGAAACAACTAGTTAAGAGAAAAAATGAGGAAAGCTCTCAGCCTAAAGAAACTGAGTTACTGACAAACCAGGCTCTAGATATTGCGAACTGCTGCACTATGGGAGATGGAGTCTTGGGAACTCTGGAGACTGGTAAAGAGTTAAGCCCTTCATTAGTGACTGAAACAATTCCGACAGTAGAAGCGTTACCCCCCCAGGAATTGCCGGACATTTTTTACTCTCTATCTGATTTTTCTACAGATGAGAATACGAATATTAGTAAAGATTGGGGTGACTACAGTAACGAGAGTAGCTCGGTAGAGGGGGAGTGTTGCAATGTATAATGGTACTTATTTATGTAAATAGATCCAGTAGACGTTGGTATTCTTAAGTTGGTATTTATTGGTTAAATTAGGTAAAAGGAAGGTAAGCAGGAGTAAGGGAGAAGGTCCCACCGGGAGTAGCATCCAGCTGCTCAGCCCACTCAATCAAACTGACCACACATTCAAACCATGCACACAGGAACATTCCAATGACATCATACACACACAGGCTGAGCAGCAGGGAAAGAGATGAACAGGATATAACACATCTCCCTCTTTTAAAACAATGAAAACAAAAGAGAGAGGATGAAACTAAATACAGTAAGTCCTGATGATGACAAAATTAGGATTACAATTAAACAGTCAACATAGGAAATGAATAATTGTAAATAATATCATGAAATGAACAATCATCATAGAAAATGAATAACTGTAAATAATATTATGAAATAGCAATATATCATCATGAAAGATACATAGAGAGGAAAAATATCTTTTCGCACAAAACCAGGAATAATATCTTCTCGTACTAAACGGAGAGAGAAATCACATACAACCATCCCCCATCTCAAAGAAAAACCCAAAATATTACCTATCATGCCAGTTGGCCAGACTGTCACGAAAAGTAATAATATGGAATCAAGTTAAACAAAATAGCGTCCCAATAGAATAACAAATTTAGGACGTAGGAGTTACCACGTTGTCCAAAATCACTTAAATTAAGTATAAAGAACAAAACGCATAACACCTAGTACAAGGGTACATGGCTACCTAACGACTCTCAATAACTGAACACCTCTAGTAGAATAGAGCAATTGCGTGGTTCAGGAAAATAAACTTGAATAAACAGAGCTGAGGACTTTGCAGCCTCATAAAATTTGAACAACATATGTATCATAAAATTCCAAACTGAATAACTAAACTTCAGGAAATACAGGAGCGCCTCAATCCATGAGCACGTATGTGGCTCCGCAGAATATATAAACTACAAATCCAAAAATGTTCACTAGCATTGAACTCCTCAAAGTTCAAGAAAACAACGTGAACTTCTTTATCTAAAATAGAGCACTGTTAAATAAGTGGTTCATCAAAAATCAGTATAATAAATCTCAACAGTTAACCCCTTAATTGCTGCCGTCGGCCAACGGTCGTCACGGCCACTACCTCCCCAGTGCTGCGCACGACCGTTGGACGTCCATTCAGCACTAGTTCCAATGGACAGCGCAGCACTGGGGAGGTCTATTTACAACGCTTTAAAGGGGTTAATGAACACCTCAAATTAATTGAGCACAAATGTGGTTCATTTTCATAAATAAATTCAAACATTGCCAGAATTCAGCATATCAAAACTTGACCATTAAAATCAATCTATAAATTATAGTGTAAATAAATTAATTCATAAATTTTATGATATAACAGTTCTCAGTAGTGTAAGATAATAAGTAAATCATTCAGAACACAAATAAACCAATATCTCAATTTCAGTACATAACAGTTCCATAAATCACTTAGAACAGAACATGTACATCAATTTATATATAAATAGTGACTGATGTAAAATAAGAAACTAAAATAATAAAAGTAGTCACCGTTGTCATATCAGATGTTGTGAATTGCGAGACTTGAATAGAAAAACTGTACCTTGTCTCTTGGAATAGAATTGAAAACTTTTCAGGTACTTGCAGGGTTTAAAAACAACATAGCGTGCCAGTCGCTGTGACACGATGATGAAACACGATGGCAGACATCCAGAAAGGCAAATCATTATGACAGAAACTCTGTAGAATGAAAGTGTTTGATCCAGGACGACATCAGCGCATTTAGTGTCTTTCACGTCAGGAGGCGCCTGATAAATGACGACAGCACGTAGCAAACATCACGCTGTCAGTCACGTTTTCGCCTGATGGCTCACGGTGAAATTGCAGTTTAAAAGAAACGGTGACTCATCGACTGACATCAGCAGCGGCTTGAACAGAGGCGGTGACTCATTGAGTGACATCAGCAGCAGAACGTGAGGAGAGCTTCACTTCGCCAACTCCTCGAAACCCTTAGAAGACGTCATCAAATAGCCTGAGGCAGGGAAAGGGTAAGGATCGCTGCGGACCAACTGACAACTCAACCGCCATCTCCAAACAGGACGGTGAGTGTCAGAGTTTTACTTCAAAGGGTCGGAGTTTTACATGACATGCTCCGTTAAATTGAGCGCGCTGGCAGACAATTATCTCTGAACACTGCTGCAATTAACTTCTTAAATTTAATGAAAACGGAAACTTCAGAGTTGAAAAAGGTCGCAGTTTGCAGGCAATGAATTTAAAAATTAAACTTCTTTTCCTTAAAAGCGTCGCTACAATCCACTTTGAAATAGGGCAGTTATCTGTTTATTTTATCTTCAAGGTTTTAGACAAAATGAAAACAGTCGCTTCAGACACATTGCAGAAAGGTTCATTTGTTTGCCCTTGAAATATAAATGGTCATTTTAAATTGCTGAAAGGTTCATATCTTTGTTCTTGAAAAATAAATAGTCATTTTTAACTTGGGCTCTGAACATCGCAGTACGAAAGATATATAATTTTTCTACTGTTTTACTCTGACAGCAGTCCTAAGTTGAAATTTTTGCACTCTTTTAAATAAGTCTGTAATTATAAAATTCAAATAAGCTACACAAAGTCCAACGCTTGAAACATACCTCTTTATAGATGTTTCTTGTAGGCTGTCAGATGTGACATGACACCGGTGGGGCATTAAAAGCGTTGTTTGTCTTCTTTTAAAGTTTTCATTTTCCATCTCTTCAATTCCATGTTTCAAAAGTAATTTCTGCACACGTAGTTCTTTCTCGCTCGTCGCCATTGTTGCAATGTATAATGGTACTTATTTATGTAAATAGATCCAGTAGACGTTGGTATTCTTAAGTTGGTATTTATTGGTTAAATTAGGTAAAAGGAAGGTAAGCAGGAGTAAGGGAGAAGGTCCCACCGGGAGTAGCATCCAGCTGCTCAGCCCACTCAATCAAACTGACCACACATTCAAACCATGCACACAGGAACATTCCAATGACATCATACACACACAGGCTGAGCAGCAGGGAAAGAGATGAACAGGATATAACAGGGAGCTTAGTGGCAGCCAAGGTACCCCGATTATTTCTGCTTCTACGGTTAGGAGACGAAAGAAGAGGGGCTCTCAACGGGCTGTGAATAAGGAGAGTGAATTTAATTTACTCGAGATGGTTGAAGGTGCGCTTTCCAAAGTAAATCCTCAGGAAATACCTAGTGCATCTAATACCCTCGAGGGCAATGATCAGGCTGCTAATGTCATAGTCGATGCTGAACCCCCCAATGACACTTCTAAGGAAATTACTCTGATAACAATTTATAATACTATGATGAGTCATAGGGCCGAAAGCAAAGCAGAAAACCAGCGTACTCAGGCGACGTGCTCAAAGGTGAAAAATGCAGTTCGTAGAGCCATCAAATTGTGCACAGAGACAGCTGATAGAGTCACTGAGGCAGAGGCGAGGATATCTGCTCTCGAGGATGAGACTGTAGTGCAAAAGCAAGAAGTCGCTAACATTAAGGCCCACAGAGATGATATTTCTGATAAACTGGCAAGCTTGGAAAACCAGGCTCGTAGAAACAATCTGCGGTTTTTGGGCGTGCCCGAGAAAAAAGAAGGGGCTGATGTCAGGGGTTTCATTATTGGGCTACTAAAGAATGCCTTTCCTGAACTGACGACGTGGGACTGGTCCAAGGAAGTGCAACGTGCACAAAGATTTCCTTTTGTAATTAGAAAGCCACGACAAGGTCAAGAGGAATACCCTAGGGCCATTTTGGTCTCCTTTAATAACTTTCTTGCCAGGGAAGCAATTTTTTCATTAGCAAGACCGGATAAAAAAGCTGAAGGTATGAACTGTCAGTTTTTCGTCAGGCCTGATTATTGTCAGGCTACCGTGGCTCAACGATGGCAACTACGTCAACTTATCCCAGACTTCCAGAAGAAGGGAGCCACGGTATTCTTGCAAAATCCGGCTAATTTGAAGATTATATTTAACGGTCAGACGAAATTTTTCTTTTCAGAAATCAAAGCCAAGGAATATTTGGACACTCTATGATGCTTTATGACATAATGTATATTTTTGAGTTGGCTATGTCATTGTATTAGAATATTCTAAGAAGATTAGTGTGTATTTTCTTCTCTTTTGTGTTTTCATAGAGATTTCATATGTGTGAACTGTTCTCTTTCTACTTCCGTAGGGGTCTCTAGGGCAGGGGTCGCGGCACTCCATCTGTACCAGGAACTGGTAGTTCCTGACCCTCATATGCTGGGGAGGGTGGGGGGGGGGTTCTGGTTGGGAGGGGGGTGGTTGTGTTGGGGACGGGGTTGGTGGTGGGGGTGTAAGGCAGAGGTAGTTACTAGTGTGCGGATACTAAGATACATATTGCGTTTGGCTGATTTCTTTGGTCCTTTTTGGTTATTGCTACAGGATGGATAAGAAAATAAAATGTTGTACCTTGAATATTAATGGCCTTAATGACCCGAAAAAGGTAGGGATTCTTCGCAGAATAATACAATTTTTAGGTGTCGATTTCTTGTGTATACAAGAAACCCACGTTCCCTGGGATAAACGAGCCATTTAAAAAAATCTTGGGGTTGAACTATTAGTCACTTCTAAACAAATGGGTGTTAAAAGAGGTATTGCAATCTGTATGAAGAAAGGGGTGGGGGGATGCCTTAGAACTCTAGCGGATAAATGGGGAAGATGGGGCCTTGTCGAATTAGTTGTGGAAGGGCATACATTTACTGTTTGTTGTATTTATGGTCCCAATCTGGACGACAATGAAGTATTTAATATTGTTAATGCAGAAATCTCAACTTGGCCTCAGCCTATAATCCTATGTGGAGATTTGAATATTCATATCGAAGCAAATTGGAATATTAGGTCTGAGAGGAGATATATAGGTCATAAAATGAGGACGTATAGAGCTCTAAGAGAACTAGTACTAGGAAACGGGCTAGTGGATGTATGGCATAAACTACAAGCTAATGACCCAGGCTATACTTTTTTTTTGATCCCCCATCGAAAGTTTGTTCGCTTAGATTATTTTTTTGCTTCTTCTTCGTTTATGGAGAATGTGAAGATTGAGGTGGTACCACAATTGATCTCCGACCATAATCCAGTCATAATGGAATTATCTTTACCTTTTAAATATGGGAGACCTAATATACAGGGGTCATTTCAGAGAAATCTACTACTTGATGAAGAATATCTTCAATTTATGGCTGAAATAATTAGGAATTTTTTTGAGCGGAACAATGGGACAGCCTCAATACAAGTTGTATGGGATACTTTTAAGTCTATTATTCGGGGGGAAACAATCAGTTATTCCAATTTCAAACATAAGAAGAGTCAAGCCGACTTTAAAGATAGACTAGATAAAGTTCGGGAGGCTGAAGTTAACCTTGCTTCTGCCCTTAGAGACAGGCAAGGCTCGGACGAGGCCCAGCGACTTCTAATTATTGAGCGGTCCATTCTGTATTCATATGTAGCAGACCAGGTAGCGGTTAAATATAAACAACACAGAGCTGAGTGTTATGAATATAGTGAGCAGACAGGGAGGATCTTAGCTCAACGGCTCAGACAGAAAGCAACGCTAAATGAAATACTGGGAATCAGAGATTTAGATGGAATATTTCAGGAGACTAAAGCAGGGATACTGAAGGCATTCAGTTGTTTTTATAAACTATTATATAACGATACTAATAACGAAATTAATAAAGATAGTGATCCAATGGTTTATTTGAGGCATATCGAAAATACACCGCTGATCGAAGACGACAGAACTCTTTTATCAGCTCCTATTATATGGGAGGAGATCGAGAATGCAATTCTTAGTCTTGACGCTGGGAAAGCAATGGGGCCAGACCAAATCCCTCTTGAATTTTATCACACCTATAGGAATATGCTTAAACCAGAGCTACTTAAGATATTACATCAAGCTTTTCAAGGGAAGCCACCTAGTTCATGGTCCTCGGCTACAATCGTAGTCTTTAATAAGAAAGGTAAGGATCCCAAAGAACTAGGTTCATACCGACCAATATCCCTCATCACATCAGACAGTAAGATTTTTTCAAAAATTTTGGCCAACAGATTAAATAATATGATGCCTGATTTAGTATCTAAAATTCAGCATGGCTTTATCAAGAATAGAGACACGACAGATCATATAAGGCGTGTCATCACATTGTTAGACTGGGCACAGGCCACGGAATCTACGGTCGGGGTTATCCTGCTGGATGCTGAAAAAGCTTTTGACAGGGTTGACTGGAGATTCCTGTGGTCTGTTTTGGCCTGGAAGGGTCTTCCGTTAGAGTTTATTACGGCCATACAGGCGCTCTATTTTAGTCCTAAAGGAGCGATTCGTATAGGTACAGAAACTTCTGATTCTTTTTCGATCACCAGGGGGACAAGGCAGGGTTGTCCCTGTTCCCCTTTATTGTTTGCACTCTATATAGAACCATATTTGAATAAACTTATTAAAGAGACAGGGATTCCACCAGTAAAAGTGCATAATGTTGATTACAAGGTTTTTGCTTATGCAGACGATGTTGCCATTGTGACTTCAGATGCTGCTTTAGCTATACCTAAAATTATAGAAATGGCACAGGAGTTTGGTCTATTATCAGGATATAAGCTTAACATCTCTAAAACTCAAATTTTACACTGATCTGCCGGTCAACCGACAGGCATAGCTCTAGCTCCCACAGGCACATACCTTGGAGTAACTATTTCAGCTAAGGTGGAGGATATAGTTGGGTTAAATTTGGACCCATTGTTAATTTCCACAAATAGGACATTAGAAAGGCTAAACAATCTGCACTTGTCACTTTACGGCCGCACAAATGTGGTGAAAATGTTGATTTTTCCAAAATTTCTCTATTTTTTTTGCACTATACCATTTCTTTTTCCTTCTTCCTTTTTTAACAAAACTGATCGAATGGTATCTATGTTTATATGGGGCTACCATCGCACCAGAAGAGCTTTAAAGTGGTGTATTCTGCCGAAATTACGTGGCGGCTTGGGAGTACCGAGCTTCCGACTTTATTATTGGGCAGTTACACTTAAACTTATGGGGATTCTATTATTTCATGATTTCAACCTAGAAATATTTATGACACCATCCATATATGAAATGCTGCTGGGGAAAGAGGCGCGGCAATGCTTGGTGAAATTTTTTGAACCGAGCTATTACAAGAAAACAAAGTTTAAGACAATGATTTCAGTATTTCAGATATGGAAACAAATAAATAAGAAGTTTCACCTTTTACCTAAGTTCAATTATTACACGCCGCTTTACGGGAATAGTTCTCTATCAGGGATCTTTGTGGATCCCGTCATGTATCGGTGGCAAATCTCGCAGGTTTATTTGCTTGGGCAATTATATCAAAATGGGTTTTTTGTTTCATTTGTAGAATTACAGGAAAAATTTGGACTTACAAGGGGTGATTTTTTTAAATTCTTGCAGATCCGTAGCTTTCTGGAAAACAATAATTTATTACATACTGACTTAATGCAGACAAAAGATGTGTTAGAGAGCTGTAGAAAGAAAAATCGAATCATTGTTGTATACCAACTGTTGCTTGATAAGATGCAAGATGACCTAGTCTCTTATTCTGAGAAATGGCAAAAAAGCTTGGGAATTAAGGAAATAGATGTTTCTAGTGCTTTTGAGATATGCAATAAGGTCTTAGTTAATGGCTCTCTTAAAAGTCAGCATTTTATGTCTGCTTTAGACTTGTATTATACACCGTCAAAACTGGCAAAGTGGAAAGCACTAAAAGGTACAAGTTGCAGTCGTTGTGGGCTTTATGCTGCTGATTTAAATCATATGTTTTTTGGTTGCCCGAAATTGATTCAATTTGTATCTAAAGTTCAAGAATTTCTAAATATTGTGATGAAAACCAATGTGATCTTATCATCTGTACTTATAATTTTTGGAGTTCAAACTGAATCTGAAGCGCTGTCAGCAGCTGAAGAAGGTTTTTTATTCATAACTATGGCAGTATTTCGATCTTGCATAACCTCACGATGGTTAGATAAGGACCCCCCAACTTTTAGTCATTGGCAATCTAAATTGTTAAATATATATAGGATGGAAAAGGCTGTTTATAAATTTAAGGGACGGAAAAGAAAGATTTTTAGCTCAAAAATTATGGTCTCCGATTGAAACCTGGATTTGAAAAAGGTATCGATGTATTACATTTTTGTCATTTGACTATGGGATATGGGGGGAGGGGTCCCCCCCTAGTTGAAGTATTCGAATGAATTTGTATGCGCCTTATTGTTTCATTAGGCAATACTAATTGGTTTTTTTCTCACTTTTTCTTTTATATTTTTTTGTATTCATTTATTGTTGTAATAGTATTTGTGAATGTAACTTACCTCTGCCATAAAAACTAATAAAAAACAAAAAAAAAGAGAGAACACGGGGTCGAGTGTGTGTCCGGCGTAGTGGGTGGGGGTGGTCACCAGCTGCTTGAGACCGAGGTTGGCGAGGTTGTCCAGCAGGGTGGTGGTGTTGCGGTCGTTGTTGTTCTCCAGGTGGAAGTTGAGGTCCCCGAGGAGGATGAAGTCGGCGATGTCTTCGCTGAATTGTGTGCGTGGTCCTGGGGGTCTGTAGATGAGAGTGCCTCTGAGGGTGGTCTTGGGGTTGATGTGGATCTGGAAGTGCAGGTGTTCAGCGGGTGCGAGGGTGTCGTTGGTGTTGGTCGTGATGCGGATGGTGTTCCTGTGGATGATGGCGATGCCTCCTCCTGTCTGGTTGACACGATCCCTCCGGATGATCTTGTAGCCGTCCGGGATGGCGATGGCGATGTCGGGCGCTGAGGAGGCGTTCATCCAGGTTTCCGTGAGGAAGGCGACGTCTGGGGCTGTGGTGTCGAGCAGGTTCCAGAGCTCGACGGCGTGTCTGTGGATGGAGCGGGTGTTGAGCAGGATGCACTTGAGGTGGTTGCTGCTGGTGCTCGGCTTGGTCGGTGCTGGTGTAGTGCAGGTCCGGATGCAGGTGAAATTGCAGGAGTGGCAGCAGAAGGGTCCGTTTGTGCGTCTCGGGGTGGCTCGATAGCAGCCCGGAATTCGGCCGGCGTTGAG
The DNA here is from genome assembly GCF_964261635.1 of Lissotriton helveticus. Taxonomy (NCBI): domain Eukaryota; kingdom Metazoa; phylum Chordata; class Amphibia; order Caudata; family Salamandridae; genus Lissotriton; species Lissotriton helveticus. The sequence goes on along the minus strand of NC_136068.1, from coordinate 1,961,004,767 downwards.
TGCGTAGAGTTCGGTGGCGTCGTAGGTCCGGCGGGTGGGCTGGTGTCTGTGGGAGACAGGGGTCCTGGCACTGGGCACGGTCCAGGCGCGGACGGGCGCAGACGGGCTTACTGTTGGCGCACCTTCGGCGCTCATTCGGTGCTCCCGCTGCACGCGTCCGCTGCGCGGTCACTCAGGGGGCGTCATAAGTAGGGGGACGGGAGGGCGGGTCAGCTGGGTTGGCGGGAGCGGGGCTGCCAATGGGCTGGTGGTGGGCGGGGCCACAGGGGGTCAGCAGCGGGAAAAACTGGCGGCCGTGCGGCTCAGCTGTGGCTGGGTCGCTCGGGTGCAGGGATGGCAGCGGCGGCAGGAGCAGGCGGGCGGGAGTCCCAGCAGGATCGGCAGGAGCAGGTAGCGGCTGGAACAAGGGGGGGTGACCCGGCCTACTGAAAGGCGCAGTGGTACCTCGTTCCTTGTTGAGAGGTTGTTCGAGGTAACAGCTCCCCCTTTTATGTCAGGCGTACACCCCATCAAACAAGGGGTGCCACAGGGCTCCCCCTAAGTCCCATGCTATTTAATCTTTAAGTCCAACCCCTGGCAGCAGTAGCTAAGAACATAGGACTGACCATGGGCTCCTCCGCTACAATACACAGTTTGTGGTGGCTCTCTCGAGCGACGCCAAGCGGGACGCCCTTAAGTTCCAGGGCGATCTGGCGGTAGGCGCCGAGTGGATGACCACCAACTGTCTCCTATGCCTGCTCTTTGTATTTGGGGTCCAATAAGGCTGAAATTCTAAGGCTACAGCAGAGGGCACAGAATGCGGCTGCAAAAACCCTTCTCGGTTTGCGCAGGGCCTGCATGGTGTCAGACGCCATCCACCGACTTCACTGGTTGCTTGTGGCCAAGCGAATTGAATTCAAGACTCTCTGGATAATCTTCAAGGCCCTAAAATTTGCCACCCCTGGTATCCTGGCCAACCTGCTTTGCCATATGTTCCTCCACAACATCTCTACTCCCTGGGGCAACACCTTGTGGTGGTTCCCCGGATACGGAGAGTTTGCGCTGGTGGCTGCCCTTTCCTCAGTAGGGCAGCTCTTCTGGAACTCACTGCCTGCTCACCTCCCCGGCCATAATAACTACCTGGAATTCTGGAAGGCTATTAAAACTCACCTCTTTCCTGCACCGTAGACCTACACTCTGCTCCATCTGAACGTGTCAGTTGCTTTGCTGTCAGCACCGGGACGCCCCTCTGCTGGGGTAGCTGTTGCGCATTACAACAGTTGCGGTAACATATCATGACATAACAAATAATTATAGTTTACAAAACTATAGCTGTAAAAATATTGAATAGATAAATATCGACAGCCTATATTTAAACAGGTAAGTACATTAATATTGAAGCAAAAATAATGAAGCAAAAAATATAGATGTAAAAAATATCGACTTAAAAAATATATATGACAAACAAAATATATTAAATAATATTAATATTTTTAACAAAAAAAGTTACATATAATATATATTTTAACTAAATATAACAAATAAACTTAATTTAAACAAAATATAAACACACATAAAAGTCTACATAATCATATATTTACTTATATATATTTTTTAAACTTTTATCTTTATTTAATTTATAAACTTTTTAAATTATATAAATATAAAATATATACATATATCAATAATTAAAAAAAAACAAAACATTATATAATAATTTACCACATTAAACTATAAAAAAAAATACATTTCACAACACAATAATTTCAATAGCAGGGAAAATGTTGGATAGCGGAGGGGTAAAAATTACTATTCCCACTCCAGCGAGTGCAAAAGCAGGGAAAGTGTTGGATAGCGGAGGGATAAAAATTACTATTTCCACTCCAGTGAGTGCAACAGTATGGAAAGTGCTGGATATCACAACAATAATAGATAAACATCAACATTTTTATTAAATTTAATTTTCATTATTAACATAAATATTATTGACATTTAAATATATTATTATTATTACAAAAGATAATAAACATTCATTAATTGCAAATTGTTTAACACTACAATATCCACAACACACACCTAACATTAATTACACAATTACAATTAATAATTAATAATTAATACAAATCAATTAACAAATAATGAATAATTCATCAATAAAAATAAATTACTATCCCACCCTTCACACCATTCACACCTTTACACACCGCAACACACACCTAAAATTAATTAAACAATTACCATAATTAATGAATTAATTTAAATTAATTATCATCTAATTATCAAACAATTATTAATAAATTCAGGTACACATTTAACTCAATAACATCACAATTATACAATTTGATATTTGATATTTATTGTCATTTGTAAAGCGCTGACTTTCGCTCCGGAGGGAGCATCTTGGCGCTGAGCACACAGAAGGTCGTCTAAGGGGGCATGGATCAAATAGCTGCGAGTACTGAAGAGTCGGACTGAGCATAAATCCAGGTTTTCAAGGATTTCCTAAATAGGCTTTCGGAGGGGGCGTGCCTAAGGCTGGGGGGGAGGCGGTTCCATGCCTTGGCCGCCAGAAAAGAAAAGGTATTTCCACCCTTGGATTTTCGTTTTATACGGGGTTCAGAGATGAAGTTGGCGCCCGATGACCTCAAACAGCGAGTTGGATTGTAGCGCTGGAAGCGCTTGATCAGGTAGGATGGACCCGTGCACCTGTTAGCTTTAAATACAGTGACTAGGAGCTTGAAAAGGATTCTCTTGTGGAGGGGCAGCCAGTGGAGGGCGTTGAGGGCTGCAGAGGCCGAGGACCTGCGGGGGAGTTTCAGAACAAGCCTGGCTGCTGCATGTTGGACAGTTTGTAGTTTTTTCAGAGAGGACTTCTTGATACCTGCCAGGAGGCCGTTACAATAATCCAGCCGGGAGAGGATAAGCGCCACCGCGACTGAATTCCTGGCACTGATAGGCAAAAAATTAAAACATTTCTTTAATTGCCTGATCAAACTGAAACAGCGCCCTGCGGTAGTGCGCACATGTTCATCGAAGCTGAGGGAAGCATCGAATTGGACACCTAAGTTGCGGGCAGAGGCAACCGCGCTCGGTGGTGCTTCTGAATTATGAGGCCACCAGTCTTTGGGGGAAAAGATTGTGCCTTTACCGAGGGGAATTATTTCTGTTTTGGCGCTGTTGCATTTTAAATGGTGCAGGTTGAGCCAAGAAAAGACTTCTGACAGACAGTTTTGGAATTTGATGGCAGCATCCGGGAGTCTTTTATCGATAGTGACGACAAGCTGGGTGTCATCAGCGTAAGATGTCACGAGAATCCCATGTGATTCAATCAACGTAAGAAGGGGGGCCATATACACGTTGAAAAAGAGGGGGCTCAGGATGGAACCCTGTGGTACCCCTGAGGTGATGGATCGTTCACCGGAAACAAAGGGGCCTAAGGAGATCGATTGAGAGCGATTGGACAGAAATGATGTAATCCAAGCAAGTGCGGAGCCCGAGACACCAATCTCACGCATCCTATTAATTAGAATAGTGTGCGAGATGGTGTCGAAGGCCGCGGTTAAGTCGAGCAGGATGAGGACGGCCTGCCTGCCCTCATCCTGCAAGAACTTGATGGTGTCTGACAACTCAATCAAAGCGGTCTCTGTGGAGTGGCCGGAACGAAAACCGGATTGCTGCGGGTGTAAGATACGTTGATTTTCCACAAAATTCTTTAATTCCTCGTGGACTAGTTGCTCGGTGATTTTGCCTAGCGCAGGGAGGAGTGAGATTGGGCGCATATTGGACAAATCAGTAGGGGATTTATTTTGCTTTTTCATGAGGGGCTTGACTGTGGCCTTCTTCCACTCAATAGGAACAATACCGGAGTCAAGGGATTCGTTCACAATCGCATTGATTAGAGGGTTGACGGACTCAATAAGGTGGTGCAAGATGGCTGGGGGGCAGGAGTCTGTGGGGGCACCTGATTTGCAGGCTAGTATGGCTATGTGCGTTTGCAATAGGGAGACTGCTGTAAATTGGTTTAGTGAGGGAGTAGATGTGTCAGACGCTTGGATTAGGATGGGAGCCGGGGGGAAGTCCTTATGGATATTATTAATTTTCTCCTCAAAGAAGTCAGCGATTTGATCACAGAGGGCTTGTGAGGGGGGAATTTCAAGTGCCAGTGCTTTGGGATGAGTGAAAGATTTTACGATATTGAAAATCGTATGTTGTTTCTGTTTTGCTGCATCTATAGCTAGAGTGAAGAATGCCTTTTTTGCTTTTTTTATATCGGAGAGATATTGCTTTCTCTGGAGAAGGTAAGTGGATCTGGACGTTGAGTTGTAGGTTTTCCTCCATTCTCTCTCCAAAAGCCTACACTTGAGGTGGCATTCAGCGAGGGCCGGAGTATACCAGGGGGCATTGGGTTTCTTTTTTCCTCGGATGGATTTTTGGCTGACGGATTTTGCATTTTCAGAGATTACTCTCTCAATCCACAGGTGGAAGTTTGTGGAATCTAATGAGGCGTCGCCCGTGATGGTAGGGGGGGGTACTGCCGGTTGTGGATTGAGTTTGATGTATTCAGCTACCTTTTTCCAATTAACAGGGAAAGGGGTGTGGGGGAGTTTAATGGAAGGAGGGGGCAAGGTTTTGTTATTAATGGAGAAGGGAATGAGACAGTGATCTGTCCATATTTGTGGTACAGGGGTAGCGGCATCTAAGGAAATCAGATTTGTACAAATGCCGTCCAAGGTGTGCCCGGCACAATGGGTAGGAAGGGAGACTAATTGGGAGAGACCGAAAATCTCCAGTGAATGGCGGAAATTGAGAGTGTGGGGGTCAGTCTCGGATTCCAGATGAAGATTGAAGTCTCCAAAAAGAGTGAAGGTGGGGTAATGGATAAGAAAAGCTGCAAGAGTTTCATCAAGGGAGGCCAAAAATGTAGTGGCATTTCCGGGGGGGCGATAGACAAGTGCTCCTGAAAAGGCCGAGGAGGAGCTAGTGTGGATAACAAATCCCAGGGATTCGCAGTCCTTAAAGGAGGCCAGGTCAAAAGTGTGGCATTTAAGTGCTTTTTTTTACAATAATGGCCAATCCGCCTCCCCGACCAATGGGTCTGTCTCGTCTGAGGATGGTGTAATCAGGGGGGAGAGCGGTGGCAAGATCGGGATTTGAAGCATCGTGCAACCAAGATTCAGTGATGAACAAGGCATCCAGATCGGATGCTATGATAAGATCATGGATGTCTTGTCCATGTCGCGCTAAGGATCTGGCATTGATAAGGCCACCATTAAAGGAGGCTGTCTTACGCCGAGGACGAGGGAAGGGGGGGGGAATGGGGCTGGGGGGGTTGGAAGATGACCAACCACACTGGCGGCAGAAGTAGGGGCCCCAGAGGTGGTCGGAGAAGGAATGCACATAACAGGAAGGACTAGGAAGGGTGTGGCGCATAGACAGCAACTCGGAAACGTCATACCTGAGTGCAGGGGGAGCGGAAACAGCGTGTCCTGCGCCTAGCGCGGTCTTAGCGCGGACGGGCGCAGACGGGCTTGGCTTAGGCGCGGCTTCGGCGCGCGTCTGGCGCGCCCGCTGCGCCAGCCCGCTGCGCCGTCTGGTTGGCTTACACATTTTATAGGGAGGAAGAAGGGTGGGAAGGACGGCCCGACTTGAGCACTGTCCCCACCTGCCACACTCAAGATGGCGCCCACCGCTGGGCTGAAGCAGAAGAATAAGTAAGTAAAATGTGGGAGAGGTGTCAGAGTGCCACAATTATGAATAAATACAAATTATTGAATACATTTGATAAAATGAAATTGTTGTAAACGTATCTAGGACCCTATTTAAATATTCCCGATTTATGCCCTTATGTGGTTATAACAAGTCATATCCTTATAAAGGCATAAGAATCATATCCATATTAAGTCATAGCCAATGCAGTCCAAATACGGCAAGGCTACTCCCATAGACTCCTAGAAAGCACAACGCGTTCTTAAACAAATCAAGCCTCCAGCAGCCCGGGAATTCCCCCTGCTTTTGTATGGATTTGTCCTAGAACTCCTGGAGTCCTAAAAGAACTGCGAGTTCTTAGTGACGTCTTATTTCCAACCTTACGTCAAACTCGGCACCTTCCAGGTATAAATATACCAGCATCTGCCCTAGCAAACACACGGTGGTTTGGAGCAGATCAGCTATCTACTTGCTCGACGCCCTGCTGTGGCAAGTGCCGAAGGAAGCCGACCCTCCCATTGACGCACTGAGAGAGACGCTGTCTTTTCTCCTGCCGAGAAATCCAGCTCCAGTGTTTTCCGGTCACCCTTGCGGGTTACTGGGAGAACGAGTCCTGAGAGAGAGATACAAGACCTCCTTCATTCTATAAACAAGGTACGGAGCTGATCAGACCCTTAGAAAATTCTTGATTCAGATTCTTGGCAAAAAACTATCTTAACTTAGACTGCTGCTCACTTACTCCTTCCCACATACTAGGATTAGGTTAGGTACACCGGGGTAGGCGTATCTTAGAAGCACCAGTTGAGTACGTTTAGTCATGGTTTTATCTATGTATATATTTTCTCCATTTTAAACACCGTATGGCTTAGAAACCATACCATGCTTTTACAGTATTATTTCATAATACCACTGTTGGACTTGGCCCTTCTGGCAGGTTCACCCCTAAACTTTTTGCTTTGTGTTTGTGACCCAGTGGTAGTGATTTCTGGTCTTTGCGCACTTTAGCACTGTTGCGCAGTGTAAAGTGCGTGCGCACTTTGAGTGCGTGGAGTAAGATAGGCCTGCCCTCCCATAGGAATGCATGGGGAATGTATGTGTCCCTGGCAGTTCCTGATGCGTGGGGTGTACGGGCTCGAGTCTGGTATGTGCGGACTAGTGGGAGTGAATGCTGCAAGATGATGTATGCGGCATGTATGTGTCTAGTGTGGAAGTGCCACCTGTAGACCTGGCTGTGTGTGCGCTGTGAAGATGCTGGCGCGTGATTGGCTGAAGCTGGCTGGGGAGCCTGGCTCCAGGAGTCTGTGTGGGTCTGCCCCGGTGGTGAATGGAGAGATTAGCATGAGTGATGTGAGGGAGGGGCTGCACCTGTGTCCTGAGTACGGCTGGGCTTTTCCCACACAATGCTGGCTCCGCCCCCTGTGGTGCGACTGATGACCCTAGCCTTGCCAGTGAATAGAGAGGGTGGTTGAGCCCATCAACAGTGCTCACAGACCAGCTGCGACTGGTTCTCCCCCACCCTGCACCTGAAGACAAAGGGAAAAGGTGTATAAAAGAGGGGCTGTGACCCCATGAAAATGTTCTTGTTCTCACACTTGAATCTGCCAGGGGCGTGCTGCTGCTTGGGCCCGGGGGAAGGCTTGCCCCCCTGGACCCTGCCCAGCCCCTGGACTAGTGAGGTCCTGAACCCCTGAAGGACTTTGCCGTTTTTTCTGCATGCCTAGCGCTTTCCTTTAGCCCCCCAGCGCTTGGGAGCGCTGTTCCCCCTACCTAGCGCTTGGGAGCGCTGGTTCTTGCCCTCTAGCGCTTGGGAGCGCTTCATTCCGGCTGCAGTACTGAGAGCGCTGTGTTTGTCAAGCCGGTGCCCACCCGGCATTTGCCCCGTGCTTGTGAAGGTCCACGAGCCCCCAGCGAGTGCCTGCCTCGCCTATTCCCTTATTTGCCGTATTTTCGAGGGAGCCTACCCCTTGTTAACCCCCCGAGCTCACCGCCACTGGCCCGGACCCCTGGTGACGTCTGCTCCGGGCCGCGGTGGGATTAGCTGCCGACCCGGGATTCCTGCGTGATGGCATTCCCAGGGCCGCGCTGTGATTGGCTGCCGGCCCGAGGAGATTGCCAAGTCCCGCCCACGGAGCACGATGAAGCAGGGAGCAGCGGGAGCCTACTCCGCGCTCCTGCATTGCCCAGAGAAGCTGCCGACCCCCCCCCCCCCCCCGGGGCTCCCGAGAGCGAGGGAGAGCCCCGGAGAGCGAGAGGAGGCCGGCGGAGAAGAAGAGTCCGGCACGCCAGACCCGGTGAGTGGACTGAAGGGGAGGAGGGGCGTCGGGGCACATTGCCGGTGCCGCCCCTTCCCTCCAGTAAATCCCTTGAGGTGCTACGAGGCCACGGGCCTCATGTGTTGCCGAGTCCCCCGAGAGGGACTCCGCCTAACCCCTACCCCAAGCCCTGGGCCCGAGAAGCTCCCCGGGGCCCCAGCTGTTTCAGAGTCCCCCGGGAGGGACTCCAACCAAGGCGGCCTAATCAGTTATTGAGCCCGAGAGGCTCCACCGTTGCCAATTGTCCTTCCCAGCCTGAGAGGCTCCTCAAGGCACCACCGTGGGTTCGAGAGTCACGAGAGGCTCAGTGGGGGCATTTTAGTGGTTCAAGTCCCCCAAGGAGGGACTCCAACGTGTGGGGCAGTTTGTGTTTAGAGCCTGCGGGGCTCCCCGAGGCCCCGCGACCCCAGAGCCAGATGGCTCAGTTTGGCGCCATGGTTGTCCCAGAGGGCTGATGAGAGCCCTGGCGCAGTTTTTCTGATCTACAGACGCCCAGTAATTAGTGGGCAGCTGCACCATTGTAGGTTTTGCCTTTCTAGGGACATGTACTGTGAACTTAGGAGTGAGACGCACTCCTTTATCCCTGGCCTTCCCCCAGCTGCGCAGCACTTAGTGCCAGCTGCAGCGTTTAGGCCTGTCCCTGTCCTCAGCTGCCTAGCAAGTAGTGGGCAGCTGCTACATTTAGGTTTTGGCGCAGTGGCGCAACCTGGACCCTGGACTTTTGATGTAAGTTCTGTGTTAATGTAATTTCTGCAAAGTGTTCTTTGCTACACCTCTGAATGTGTGTTTATGCATGATGTGTTCTCCTGTGCGGCACCTCTGAATGTGTTGTAGATGCATCATGTGCCTTGTTCCTTACACCGCTGAAAGTAGATTCTGCATCATGTGTTTTCCTTCCCTGCACCTCTGAATGTGTTGTGACGCATCATGTGTAATGTGCCTATGCCCCTACTTGTATTGTGATACTTAGGTGGTTGTTCTTGCTAGTACAGGTGGTGCTAGTGAGGTCCTGGTTCCCTGCGTGACCTGTTCCTAAGGTGGTTAGGATTGCTTAGGTGGTACTGATTACCGGTAGTTACTGGTTGTGTGCTATTTTGTGCTACAGTGATTTTCTATGTTATGTTCTAAGTGATATTCCAAGGGCTTGGTACTGAGCTCGCCCCCTGACCAGAGTCCCAGGACCAGTGGACTCTATTGTGCCGTCCCTGACTAATTGCTGAGACTTGTCTGATCTCCCTGGGCCACTGGGGCCTCGCCTGAAGTGTGCCTCGCTCATTCCCCTCGGCAGCTCGTGCCCGGCCGCCCGGCCGCCCGTCCAAGCCTCGAGCCGCTCTCCCCCGAGCCGCGCCGCTTCGCTGGGCCGCCCGCATCCTGCCTCCCCCTCCTCCTCTGAGCCGCACACATTGGTCGCCCCAGACAGACGCTTGTAGCTAGCCAGTCGCCCGCTCAAGCCTACTAAGGAGATCACTCGCATTATCCCGCGCAACCAGGACGGAAGGTACTGTCTGATAGGCTCTATGTTCTATGTTCTAGGCCTACAAGTATTGTATTTTAAGTTCTAAAAGTGCTGATTCCTGACAGTGGTCCAAGTGGCCCTGTCCTGTGTACATATTATCCCATGTAAATATTGCCCGTGCCCGTTGGCACAATGTACATCCTGTGATTCAAATCAAAAATCACTTTATTCGGTTTTGCAAAGAAAACCATAAAAGTTCATAAAAATACATTTCATACATTAGTTCAGTTTAAAAAGACTATTAAAAAGTCATGAGTTTAAAATGCATTTTGTAAAATCGTTAAAAGAAGGTGATAGACTCTTAGTACCAACCCTTATAGTCTCTTCATACATTTGATTTTTCAGAGGTTAGACCTATGACTTATGCAAAATTTCAAAAAACGTACAGTTGCTTTTGCTATCAATTCATTTTCTAGATATTGTAACGCCAGATAGGCTGGGCGACATTGGCGTAGGCCCCAATATTTAAATATGGGCAATAGCCATTGTCTGCGGGGTGCCTCAAAGAATTTACAAAATAAAACTGTATGTATTGTCGACTGCTTTGATTGGGAGTCACAAGGGCACAATGACATTTTTGATGTCCAATCATTTTGTATGGGAAAGCAGACCATTAAGTGGAACATGTTGAACCTGAAGCGTGTCAGAAGTAGTTTTTCAAATGGGGTCATGTTATACAGCAAATAAGGTTCAATAGATGATACTGTTTGAACTAATAGACTTTGTTGTACAGAGGATTTATGGATTTCTTTTAGCAGACGTGTTTGGTGCAAATGTGATAAGCATGCTTTCCTCAGATCTTTTTTGGAAATGCTGTATAAAGATAATGGATCTGTAAAATAATGTCTTTGCCCCATGTCTGTAAGGAAGGCATTTACGTAGGCTGTCCATTTCATCCGCCCATAGTGCTCCAGCGTCTGAATGTCTTGAATAATCAGTCTGGTTAAATTGCATTGTTCAATGACCCAAATTCTTCTCCAGAGCATTATAGGTTGTATTCTTATAATGTCCTCTAGGTGGTCTATGCCCAGCTCTTCGTGACAGGCGTATGTAGAAGAATTTTTCGGCAGCCCCAATAGGTATCTTAAGAAGGCATTTTCTATTTTTTGTAAGTCAGTCACGTTTGCGTGTCCCCATATCCCTGCCCCATAGATAGCAGTACTAACACATTTTGCCTTATAAATTTTTAAGGTTTCTAGAGGTGGCTTGTGACCCAGTTTTTGGACAAATGTTCTCAAGGCCGCTGTAGTTTTTAGAAATGATAGTTTTCTCGCCGAGATTGCCGCTTTCCACTTAAATTTGTCGTCAATGACAATTCCCAGGTATTGGTAAGTGGGTGTTCTTTCCAGAGCTTCCCCTTTCACAAATAATGTTTTAGGTTTCATGTTTTTCCTCCCCGCATGCATAGTAAAAGTTTTTTTAACATTTAAAAACAAGTTCAAGCTCAACATAAATTCACAGTATCTATCCAATTCTCGCTGCAGTTCCACAGATGTTCTCGCTAAAATGACTGCGTCGTCGGCATATAGCAGCGCGGGTATATGCCGACGACCGACAGAGGGGAGGTCTCTACTTCCCTCAAGCAGTGCTGTCTCAAGGCCATTTGTGTAGAGGGTGAATAGAAAGGGGGCCAGTACGCAACCCTGTCTGACCCCCTTTTCTACCCGGAAGCTATCTGACAGTTGACCCTTTGTCCCAAATCGCACTCTGCCTGTTGTTCCAGTATAGAGTTCTCGTAGGAAATCTACAATAGGGGGATCTACTCCCATATTCAACAGGATCGTCCACAGCCTTGAATGTATGACACAATCGAAGGCTGCGGATAGGTCCACATACACCATGTGAAAGGCACTCCCCTTGGCCTCTAAGTATTTTCCTGCCAATAGGGTCAGGTTTAGTGCTTGGTCCACAGTGCCTAGACCTTCGCGGAAACCATATTGTATGTCTGATATGACATTGTTTGTGACTGCCCACTCCTGGAGTCTCTCGAGAACTATCCGACCAGCGACCTTCCCGAGAGAATCCAGGAGGGAGATAGGCCTATAACAAGTTGGTGAGTTTCGGTCTCCCTTTTTGAAGATTGGGACTAGTACAGAGGTCTTCCATGATTTTATCAGCCCTTCTTCTAGGGATGCGTTTAAAACATTTGTCAGGAGCGGGGACCAGAGTTCTTCCTCGTATTTATAAATGTCAACGGGAACCCCGTCGGGCCCCGGGGCTTTGCCTAATTTAGTGGATTTTAAGGCTTTCTGTACCTCGTCGTGCGTAAACTGCAGGTTTAGTGGATAGATAACTTGCTTCAGCAAGTCCGTTGTTTCCATGTTATCTGGTGGACTTAAACAAAAAACATTTGAGTAGTGTTTTACCCATTCAGTGTTGGTAATCGCGACATCAATAGAGGGTATATCCTCCTTCCCTGTGAGGTATGGTGACCTTACTATTTTCCAGAACTCAACACTGTCTTTGAGTTCTGTACTTTTTTTTAGACACTCCCAGAGGTCAGTTTTTATCTCGTGTTTTCTGTTTTTAATTGCTAAGGCATATTCTCTCCTTAGAGCGGTAATTTCCACCCTGTCTCTATCCTTACTGGCCAATGCTTTTTTTAGTTTTACATGTGCTTTCGTACAAGCTGAATTGAACCAGCCTTTTTTATCACGGATAATCTGTTTACAAGATCTAGTTAAAGCCTTTTTTATCTTTTCTGTGATAATATTAAAGCTAGCTATTGTCTTGGAGCTTTCTGCCTCACGGTCTAAACAAAGTGATATCTCATTTTTACAAGCTGTAACAATTGTTGAAGTGGTCGCTTTTTTATCAACGTTTCCCCATTTTAGGGTGTAGCCATTAAGAGACCCCATCTCTAAGTTTTGTTGATGCAGTAAGGAAAAAGTATCAAAATATTTTTGTTTTCTTTGTTCTCTTAGACTGATTACTATCGGAAAGTGGTCACTTAAAGGATTTTTGGGTACTTCGAATAATTCTATATTTGGACCTTTATGTGCTGAGATCATAACGTAGTCTATCAGACTCGTCAGTCCCCTGCCATTAAAGGTTGGGGTGAAAGGTACTTGAGAGGTTTTTTGTTCGTTTGCAAAACCCAGTTCTAATTCGGTTACAGCCTCATTCATTTTTTCACCTTCATGTGAATGGGTAAAGTGAGTGATCACATTTCCATCATCTTCTACTATCCCACATTTATCTGTATTATTATTATCACATAGGTGGATGTTAAAGTCTCCGCCCCATAGTATGGTGCATATTTTATTAATAAATTTTTCTTTTAGGTTTTGTAAAGTACCAGAGATTTCTTGAAGAAGGTTAGTTAGATCATCTAGTTTTTTGTTATTGTAAAAGTTTACAATGATGTATACTATCTGTTTAGTTGTCTTTATAATAACTATTTGGTAATTCTCCTGTAATTTTACTGGAACTATCTCTTCATATTGTAGGGTGTTGGCTATATAGATAATTAGACCGCCACTGTTTCTTCCAGATGAAGATTTTTTTGCTGAAGAAAGGAAAGTCTTATATCCCATTATGTGTAGTGGATCGATAACCCAAGTTTCCTGAAGACAGATAATACTGCTCACAGTTACTTGGTTTAAAAAGTTAGGATTTGTTACTTTAGCCAGCAAACCTGCTATATTCCAGAAAGTTAAATGTATTAAGGAAATGCTTTTATTATTGTTGTTTGAAATTTTCTTAATTAATGAGTTTCCATGGTGTTGGTGGCTAATTTTTAATTGAGCTGAGTTGATTTCGTCATTAGGTCCTATATGATTTTGAGTATTTACAGCATTCTCTGTTGTTATGTTCTGCGTGTCTAAACCATATGTATTAGAGGGGCTATCTGACATCTGGCCTGTTGGATTTAATGTAAGGTTCACTGAGTCTACAGAATTGAAATTTTCTTGTCAATCATTAAAATCAAGAGTAGAAAGTGCAGCAAACCTATTTTGAGTTGGAATACTATAAAGATTACCAGGAGCTGCGGCAACATGTTGCCAACGAGGGTCCCTGTATTCTTTAGTTGGCATTGTAGATAGATAAGGGTGAGAGGTGAAATGAGGATGGACCTGTGGATGATATCTTTGCATGTGGACGTTTGGGTATGTAAATTTGGGATACTGTTGTAGAAAGGGGGAGTTGTTTGCAAATATTGAATGTTGATCGAAGAAAGGAGTGGCTAGGTTAGATTCTGTTGTTGGTACATCAGTGATCAGATGCCTATAGAAGTACCCCAGTGGGAGTAAAGTAGTATTAAATTCCCATACGGATGGTGAAGGGGCTCTGGCCAGAGTTTTCTCGGCCCACTGTGGATTCTTAAAACTGATAGATACACAATCACCTTCAAATTTCTTTTTTAGAGGACCTATCCATCCTACTCTCTGTACATTGTTTATTTCTCCTGTACATTCTATCGGATAGTTACAGTTTGCTATCAACCAGTGCAGAATCTTATTTTTCAAAGATGAATGAGTTTCCTCTTGATCGTTCCTAAGCCTGGGCACATTCACTAAGATCAATACATAAGCACCACATTCGGGAGGAAGATTGATTCTTGACGGGATCTGCCTTGAGTTATATGGTGGATCGTGTGTTAACCGGGGTTTTTGAGAGTTTATGGTAGTGGATGTTGAATTATTTCGTCTCTTTTTTTGTTCTATGGATGATGTGGTCGTCTTTCCTGGAGTAGTGTTTACCGCCTGAATACTAGTGGCTGTGCTTGAAGTTGGGCCACTTCCTGCGGTAGAGTTGTTTGTGGGCTTATTTTTGTTCACTAGAATAGATGAGTTTGGTTGCGGTTTTGTTGTACTAGTTACAGTTGATGTGCTTTTTTCTGTCTGTTTTGTAGTAATAGTTATCCCGGTGTTTGGTTTCCCTGCTATATTAGTAGGTACAATATCTCTCGTGAGAGTCTTTTTGTTAACAGCGACAAGTTCCTCAAGTTTCTTTTCAATTCTGGTCAATCTAGATTCGATTGGTGAGAAATAAATTGCCAGGAGATTGCCGACACTTTCTATCAGTTGATCATCTTTTATTAACTTTACTGATGCGTCAAGGTTATTTATGTACTCCTGGACCTTTTCCTGCGCGACTTCAGTTGAAGGGCCCGGTTGTTTAGATGTTCCATTGGCTATGGGGTACTTGGTTGTTGTTTTTCTAGATTGAACTTTGGAGTTTTCGCGTAATTTACCCGCAGAAGGGATACTTATTGTTGGTTGTTGAGTCTGTTTACGAATGGCGCCCTCTTCGGTAGGTCTTACTAGTATGGGACTATTCGGTTCTATGTTATCCGGAGAAAGGTTTATGTTTAGATCTGGTGTTTTTTCAAGATCATTGCTCATGTCAGAGTCGCACTCTATCAGTGGGTCTGTGGCCGATAAATTAATTTCATTAGGAATGGTATGAATATCAGGCCGTGTTTCTAGCAGACAGCCTAGTTGTTGTTCATGTTGTTTGACAGGAGTTTTTGCCAACAAAATGTCGCCAAGGGAGGAACGTTTAGTTGTTAGTAGTTCATATGAGGCCCTGCGCCTGGCAGCTTCTAAGTCTTGTGAGACTCTTCTTTCAAGGAGAGAAATGCTTAAATCAATCGCGTCATGAGTTCTCGTGATAAAATTGTCAAGGGGGCCAATGATAGATGAACTATTTGCAGCAGCAGCAGTTTTGCTTCTGCTTCCCCTGGTAGTCATTATGATGTAATTGTGGGCCGGGTGTGATGGCAAGCAGTGGTAGATAAAACCAGGGATCTCTCAGTCAATCTAATGCAGGGGAGGTCAATGTCATGGAAGCAGTTCTGGTTTCATATACTAGGGAGCAAGGGAGGATTTTAAACACGTGTAGGTAATAAGCAGAATAGTACCTGGAATGACGTAGAGCAGGGATGATAGAGGGGTGTACCCAACCCAACCTCCTCGGCCTCTGAGGGCCTCAGAGGGCCAGCCCTTTGCCCGGGCTTCGCCCGGCGTCCCGCGAGACGGGGATGATGGTTAATTTATGCGCCTCCTGGCGCCGAAATCTCGCGGTATGTCCCGCTAGGTCTGCTGGGTGTTGTGGTCCTGTGCCTGCACCACGCCCACACTCCACTCGTCAGCCGGACTCCCGAGATGGCAGACGGGGTCCCACGGCGAGAGGCAGGAGGCGGGCGGGCTGGCAGGGTCCCGGAGAGTGTCCCAAGCGATTTCCCAGGGCAGATTACAGGCAGCGCCTGTCCAACGGCAGAAGGATTCAGGTATTTTACTGCTAATGAGTCACCCCCTCGACCGGGATGATGGTTAATTTATGCGCCTCCTGGCGCCGAAATCTCGCGGTATGTCCCGCTAGGTCTGCTGGGTGTTGTGGTCCTGTGCCTGCACCACGCCCACACTCCACTCGTCAGCCGGACTCCCGAGATGGCAGACGGGGTCCCACGGCGAGAGGCAGGAGGCGGGCGGGCTGGCAGGGTCCCGGAGAGTGTCCCAAGCGATTTCCCAGGGCAGATTACAGGCAGCGCCTGTCCAACGGCAGAAGGATTCAGGTATTTTACTGCTAATGAGTCCTGTGATTATGATTCTGATGTGTTTTCAATACAAAGGCTATTTTTATATAAACCTTCTGCAGAGTTCCATTTGTGGGGGGACTGGGATGTTGTTGCTGGGGGTGCGTACGCAAATGCTTTACACATAGCCTCCGAGATAAGCCTGACTGCTCGTGCCAAGCTACCAAGAGGGTGAGCAGGGGTTGTCTTGGCGGGTGACTTCCTTACCCTACCTTAGGAATGGTGGTTTCTGACTGGCTTTGGCGCAAGCCTCAGCTGACCAGAAATCCCATTTCTAACAACTCCTTTTACTGTACGCACTTTACTTTATAACAAGTATTGCAATTGTGGCAATTCACTTCTCTTGCATGAGAAAGAAGACTTTTCAATAAATAACCTCTTTTATTGAAAACACCCGTCTCTCTATTTCTCTGCGCTTCAGGTGAAACTAAGAATGCATGATTGACTGAGTGAAATAGTTATCTATTGTTTCCGCGACTCTGGAGATTTACTCCTTATTCTGGAGGGAGCAAAGTTGTCATGTTTATGCGGTTGTCAGAAACGAATCCCTTCTTGTCTATTCAGGAAAGTTAACACCTTCCTGTTTACTCGAGAAAGTTTCTAGTGACCTCTGAGCTAGCTGGCATTCATAATTAAGTCTAACATATTCAATAGAGACCTAGTTGACCTAAGTCCTACGTCTAAACTATCGTTTATGTTATTCCAATGCGCAGAGCCTATTGGGAATATAGGAACTAATCTACAAAATTACTTCCCACCCTATTCCCCTATTAACCCATAACCAGCTACAGAACTAAAAATGCAAATTTCAATTTAATTTGTTTTATTAACTACTATAAATAAAAAATGAAATCTGTATAACTAAATTAGTTCCCACCCTATTCCGCTATAAACAACCCGCTATGGAACTAAAAACGCAAAATTGTATTTAAAAAAAAATGTTAACTACTAACATTTTAATGCATATGCTAAAAATACAAACAATTCTCATACAAAATACTAAAATACATAACATTAATAAGAAATTAATATTTTTAACAACTATATTTTTGTAAACGATATTTAACACTTCGATATTTTTGCAATTGATATTACTTACCTAACAATTGATATTCTTGATCATGATATTTTTTCCCTGATATTTCTATCCCACGATATTTTTACCTCGATATTGCTGTACATCGATATTTATACATTCATATTCTATCTCTGTACCGTTCAACAGAGAGTATGCTTAACATATATTCGCATTCCCACTCTTCACTTCCCCCTTTGAGGGAGCCCATGAGACTTTCACAAGTTGAAGCATGATATGGGATAGTGGTGGATGTCCTCCACACCCTCAAGATGATAAGGCACCCTGAAACAGAGTCCCAAATCATGGGAGTCTTTGCTGTACTGTCATGGTCTGCTACACACTCTCCTGCACACGACCCAATTGACAGCTTGGATCGGGAGTGTGAGTGGTGCATCTTGTAAGACTAACTACATGTGTGTGTCCATCAGCACTGCACAAAGCATTCTTAAACCCAGGTCGTGTCGACATTGCTTCAAATTGTTAATTCGTTGTTGCCTAACTGAGCCTACTCTATTTTAGGAACCGTTCACTAATCAGTACCCCTTGTATTGTTTTCTTGGAGTTGAGTTTCAGGCAGCTGTTCTTCATCCAGGTGGTGGCAGCTTTCATCCCTTCTTGGAAGTTGTGTTTGGTGACATTGGGTTCATTGGTGAGGGAGAGGATCAGCTGGGTGTCATCGGCATAGCAGATGATGTTAGGCCCATGGTTCCTGAAGATAGTTGCGAGGGGGGCCTGTGCCGATGTTGGAGAGGGTGTGGCTAAGGGAGGAGCTCTGGGGAACTCCACAGTTGGTCTCAGTTGGTTTCAAGAGGTAGCGAGGGAGTCTGACCCGCTGAGTTCTGCCAGTGAGTCAGAAGCAAATCCAGTCGAGGGCCTTGCTGCAGATGCCAACATCATGGACTCTGGTGGATTGGGTGCGGTGGAGTAGGCTATGAACTCCTGAAAACCAATTACGGTGGAAACATGAGTTTAGACTCGCATTTGTATCTCACGCCTGAGGTTACGTAGTTTTCGGCCTCGCTTCGCTACAGCCGCCATTTTGCGTTTAGTCGCCATTTATGTTGCCTCACTCAGGCAGCACGGCTAACGCTGTAAAATGGTCTTTCTGCCTTTTGCAGCTGCTCCATGTTTTTCTCGTTGAAGAACAACCTTTGTCCTTGTGTGCGATACTGATGTCAGGGCCTGGTCGAGTTTGCAAAGCTGTGTCTAGACTGATTAATCCATGTCTTACTCCACTTTTTGGGTCCCACCATTCTTCTCATTCTTATCTTATTTAACTGACCTTCACTATTCTCTTCGTGTGTTCTCTTGTTACATAGCCCTTCTTTTGAAGCATTCTACACATGTTTTGCCACCTCCAAATTGAATTACGGGCACTAGTGTTGATTAACCTGAGGGGAGGAGAGCACACGGGGTCTGAAAGGAGGGTGTGTTTTAGACATCCGATAGCTTGTTTTCGAACTATTCCTATTTGTCAGTTTTGTGTATATTGGGAGTTGTCATTGTAAACTTGTGTTGTATAATAGACTGTGCGCCACGGATTGAAGTGGCAGTCTCTTGAGAACCTACCTGTGTGGTACTTCTTAGATAACTGTGCTTAGCTGCAGCTAATAACACTACTTTTCTACGCCTAACAGAGTGTCTCGTGTCTCTGTCCGTCGAGGCAGGTGAACTCGGAGAT
The DNA here is from genome assembly GCF_964261635.1 of Lissotriton helveticus. Taxonomy (NCBI): domain Eukaryota; kingdom Metazoa; phylum Chordata; class Amphibia; order Caudata; family Salamandridae; genus Lissotriton; species Lissotriton helveticus. The sequence continues at coordinate 1,960,985,954 of NC_136068.1, read as the reverse complement.
TTTAGGTGTGCCCTGCGCCGCCTGGCCCATAAGGCCAGGTTCTCCAATTGGCGGCCCAACGTGTGGGCGACTTCAGTGGTAGTAGTTTTGCCCGAGAGTCGTGAGGAGCTTCGCAAGCAAATTCCGGAGGATTTTGCGAACCACGTGAGCGACCCCTGCGTGTCGAAGTGGACAGAAGGTCTTTTGAAGCGTGGCTACTCCTTCCCGACGGCTGCTGACGACTGCTGCCCTGACTGTCGCCCTGCCTTGGCCCTTTGGTGATGATTGGTATCGCAAGACGTTAGACAGACATCTGATGGCGTGAGAAAAGCATTTAGTTAAGTATTTGTGGGTAGCGCCCACTCTTTTTGTTTTTGTATTTTGTTATTCGATTAGCACGCTAACCGAAGCCAAGGGGTAAGTACGCTTGTGCTGTAACTCTATTGTCTGAAAATCCCTCGACGTTTGTAAGGAAGTCCAGTTTGTTACGAAATGCCTGGATTTAGTAAGTTTAAGCAATTTTGTTGTTTCGGTTGTTCTAGGGATTCCCGGCTAGAGGATTCTTGTCCGATTCCTCCAGTTGGAACTCCTACTTACGAGTTATATTCGAGGCATGGTCTGGGTCCTATTGTCTTTAATGAAACATGGATCCGATACACCAAGAAAGATGGTGTTTTACAGTGGCCACAAAATGGTTCTTTTGAGCCCGATATATTAGATCATTTGGAAAAGATTCTATTCAAGAGAAAAGCCCGGCCGGCAATGTTTGACTCCTTTCGCCTATGTCGTAAGGAAGCCAAACAGAAAGAAATTAAGCAAATGAAGAAAGATAAGAAAGAGCAGAGTATGTCTATTCTACAGGCTGCAATTTAAAAATGACATAGCTGATCAGGAGATTGAGGTGTCAGAAAGACAGCATCGTATGGCAAAAGATAGATGCTATCCTGTGTTACCTACTGTATCAAAGAGTAAAACGCCTGATGATGATTCTTTTATGTCCCATTTGTTGACATTACCTCCACCTTATGTGTTAGGCGCTAATGCACCGCCATTGCAGCCTGCTGTTAATCCAGCTGCTTTAGTTCCTGCACAGTTGCCTATTCCTGTGATTCCACCTCCGCCCCCTTTACCAGCGATATCTGTACCCCAATCTCCTGCGCCTCAACCTTCCCCAGCTGTTGTTTCCTTTGCTACAGATTCTTCGTCTATTTTACAGAATACGTTGTCCCCTGTTTTGGTGTCAGATTCCCCTACAGCTCGAAAACGTTTAGTCGATACTGTTTCAGGTCTTTTGTCGCCTTTTCTTGGGCCTCTTTATTTTTCTCCTGCGTCGTCTAGGAGACAATCCCGTTGTCAGTTTCCGGATTTGGAAGAACGGACTAAATTAGATTCTCTTGCTAGGAATTGGATTACGAGTAGTATACAATATAGTGTACGTGATATTTTAGATACTTTCCTTCAGTGGAACGTGCCCACACAGAGATACGTATTTAATGTTATGTGCAGTATCCTGATTAAAGAATGGGGAGATGTGGATCTAGACTCACCTCCTCAGGCTTTATTCGAAATACAGGATCAATTTGATAAAGGACTTATTGTGGGTCCTGCTGTAGAGCATGCTGTTCAGAAGCTTGTTGCTTTTCGATCCACCTTATCTCTCAAAGTTCTCTTGAGCCCGATCCCGCGGTTCGTCGTAAAATGGCACAGTATCCTATGCGAGAAGTTCCTCCGACATGGAGAGATGAGGTTCCTCAAGCAGGTGCTAATCCAGGTGTTCCTGCTCATTTTCAGCGTATATGGGTACATGACCCTTGGAAAAGGTCAGAAGTATTGGCACTTAAACAGTCTTTACCGGACCCCCGTAAGAATCCTGGTGGGTATTATAAAGAGCTGTCTCAGACTGTTGACACTTGTATTATGAATTTGGCAGATATTGACTTACTTATGGGAAATATAGTCCCACAAGCAATATGGACCAAGATTCGTAGGCAGGATCATGCTGCAGCTTTAGGTGGTGATTGGGCTGCCATTACAGCTGCGGATGCAGGACAAGTAGGTGGTGCCAAACCGGATGTCTTGATTACGGAATTACCTGGAAGAATAATAGATTTGATGAAGACTATGATGCCTGCGGTGCGCGTCAATTGGGATAAGTTAGCAGCGTGTAAGCAAAAGACGGATGAAAGTGTCTCCGACTTCTTTACTCGTTTCGAGGAGACTTTCATCGATCATAGTGGGCACGACATGAGTACTGAAGGTGGACAGCGATTATTCATAGACAAATTTGTTTTTAATTTACTTCCAGAATTATCGCATAAATTAAAACAATCGGAGAGTTCGTGGGCTGTCTCTTCTACTGCTCAGATATTGGCTACTGCTCAATACTATGAGAATAGGGATAAGGAAGATTAGGAGAAAGCAGAGAAAAAGACTAAAGACAAAAACGAAGGTTCTTCTGCAACAGGCTTACCCCCCTCGTTCCGCTCAACACCAATTTCCACAGCCCCAGCAGTTTCAGAGGTTGTTACAGAAGCCAGTACCCTCAGTTCCACGAGTTCCATTGGGCCCTAATCAGTGTGCCTATTGTAAGGAAGATGGTCATTTTAAGAATGCTTGCCCGATTTTATCACAGCGGTATGTTGGACCATTAGCGTCCCGGGGTCGTGGTGATTCTCGATCCATATCCAGAGGTAGGGGTCGAGGTGCGTCGACGCAGGAACGATGTCCCCCTCCCCCTCAGGATTCTACAAATTACTTTGATCAGCAGAATTCTCAATCTGCACAATACTACAATGATGACTATTGTTTCGATAATGAGGACGTTGATTTTCATACTAGCTAGGACAGCCATAGGCAAAGTAAGGGAGTCGTATCAGTTCCAGTAGATCAGGAAGGACCTTATGTTAATGTTATTAGGTGTTACAGAACCATTTCTCTTGGATACTGGTGCTATGAGAAGTTCCATAATTCATTCTAAACTCCATGGGGCACCTTTGTCTGGCTTAACAAATGTTTCTGTGGGATTCTCTGGTGCCCCAGTTTCAAATCCTATTTCTTGTCCTTTGCCCATTTCTATTGGTCGATACGATTTGGAAGCTCCACTCCTTTTAACAACAGGATGCGGAGAGAATTTATCAAGGTTGGATTTATTGAAACGTCTACATGCTACACTGTATTGTTCACCCTCTGGCGTACACCTCACTTTGGGTGATAAACTAACTTCTCCGATGTATGTATCTAAAGAACAGCTACCACCCGAGTTGCGTTCACTTCCTGCTACACTTTGGGCTATGGGTCCTAATGATGTTGGCTTATTGCAAATTCCACCATATGTGATTACTGCTTCAGCGGTCTGGTTCTCGGTGATTGATCTTAAGAATGCTTTCTTCAGCATTCCTATTTCTGAGGAAAGTAGGGATCTCTTTGGCTTCTCTCTCGGAGGCCGAAGCTTCCGGTTTAAGCGCGCACCTCAAGGCTATTGTGAAAGTCCTTCCATATATAGTCCAGCTTTGAAGTCTCAGCTTGACACCTTTTCTTTACCCTTGGGTGCTACTCTTATACAATATGTGGACAATTAATTGATCGCTGCTGATTCGGAAAATGTCTGTAAAAATGCAACTGTGTCGCTCTTACGACATTTGTCTGATTTACATCATAAAGTATCATCTTCCAAGTTAAAATATTGCCGACAAGAAATTACCTATTTAGGTCATCTCTTGTCGAAGGAGGGAAGGCGATTGACTCCAGAACGTATTCATGCAATTGCACGGATGCCTGTACCATCCACACAAAGAGAAGTGCGTGCTTTCTTAGGCATTACCTCTTACTGTAGACAGTGGATTCCAAATTTTTCCCTACTTGCTAAACCTCTGTTGGCACTTACACTTAATGATACGCCCCAGCCTCTGCCTTGGACTGATGAATGTCAAAAGAGTTTTTCAGATTTACGTACTGCCTTGTGTTCTGCTCCTGTGTTGGGTACTCCAAATTACAGTAAACCTTTCACACTCTATGTACACGAAAGGGAAGGTTGCGCATTATCAGTACTGATGCAACAATTTGGCGACAAACAAAGGCCGTGTGCCTATTTTTCTGCAATGTTAGATCCAGTAGCCAAAGCATTACCCAGTTGCCTCAGAGCAACAGCAGCAGCGGCAATTTCTATCCGTCAATCCGCTGGACTAGTGCTAGAGGCCAGACGCACCATGATTCAAGCATTGGTGACATCCCGTATGGACTACGGCAATGTCCTGTTCTTAGGCACCACAGGAAAAAGTATGGAGCGTCTGCAAGTCCTTCAAAATACGGCTGCCAGGCTGGTCCTGAGACTCCCAAAAAGAGCAGCCTCCAAACCTGCTCTCGCAGCTTTACACTGGCTGCCGGTCAGGAAAAGAGTTATGTATAAAGCGCTCCTAATATGCCACAGAATAATATGGCATAAAGCTCCATCCTATCTCCAAGACCTGGTACGCATATATGAGCCTAGCAGAGCCCTACGTTCAGAAGGAACGGGCCAACTGTAGATTCCCCGCGTAAAAAGAGCCAAACTGGGAGGCCGCTCATTTAGAGGCCTAGCGGCTCGCAACTGGAATAGGCTCCTGGTTGGCCTCAGACTGGAAGGTTCTGAGGTCAAGTTCTGAAGTCTCTTAAAAACCCACCTGTAAAATCTATAACACATTGAGGGTGGTGGAGGCTACCACGGCTGTTGTACGAAACTTATCTCCACAGCGTGGGGACACGCCGGGAAGGCGTCACCAGGCGCTTTATAAATTACTTTATTATTATTATTACTATTATTAGATCATACTCTTAATGTTATGGTGCCACATGCAGTAGATACTCTTCTTAACAGGACAAAAACTCAGCACTTAACGAGTGCTCGCTTGTCTGGATATGAGTTGATACTTCTAGCTAGCCATATACATATAAAAAGATGTAATGTTCTGAATCCAGCAACATTGTTGCCTATTTTGGATGCGAACAATGTACAAGATCAGCATGATTGTTTTCTTCGCACTGAAGAAGAAACGAAGGGTCGAATAGACCTGAAGGATACACCACTTGTGGATCCGGATGGGATCCTATGGGTAGATGGATCTTGTTTCAAGCTTCCTAATGGCGAAACCACAGCTGCCTATGCAGTAACGACTTTGTACACAGTGGTAGAAACTGCACGCATTTCGCATAATTCAGCACAAGCTGCAGAATTGATTGCGTTGACAAGAGCATGTGTGTTGACGAAAGGGAAAAGAGTGACTGTCTACACTGACAGTCTGTACGCATTTGGCGTCGCCCATAGTTTTGGTCGTTTGTGGAGGGAAAGAGGATTCTTTACCTCCCACAGCACCAAGATTCAGCATGGTCAGTTGGTAACTGACCTTCTTGAATCACTTGCTTTGCCTACTCAAATAGCAATTGTGAAGTGCAGTGCGCATAAAAAGATTACTAATGACGTGGGTCAAGGAAATGCATTTGCAGATGAGATAGCGAAGGAGACAGCGAGGAATGTTGAAAGTCGCATGTATGTTGCGGGCCCCGCTAGATGGGTCGCAGAAGCTGGTATGTGTGAAGACACAGCGGAAAGTGTGAAAGCGATTCAGAAGGAGGCCACCGAGAAAGAATTAAGTACGTGGAGAGAGAGTACGGGAATGTTGGACAGTATGGGATGTTGGACGGAATTGTCAGAACATCAACGGTGGTTGCTACCAGATGCGTATGTACTGCCTGTAGTTACTATGGCCCATGGACCAGCCCATATTAATGCAAGGGGCATATGTAAGCTTTTAGCTCCAGTATGGCAGAATGAGGGTATTCCTAAATGTGCAGAAAATGTGGTGAAACATTGCATTGTTTGTTTGATGCACAATCCAGGAAAGGGAACCCCAACTCCAGCAGGTCACTTTGCACCCCCTACGTACCCATTCGAGGTACTGCAAATAGACTATATCCATATGGAACGCTTCAATAATCTCAAGTACGTCCTGGTGGTGGTTTGTACCTTTTCCAGATGGATAGAGGCCTACCCCCTAAAGGACAACACTGCTTTGTCCACTGCAAAAATACTTTTGAAAGAATTCTTCCCGAGGTTTGGTTTGTCGCGCATTGTCTGGAGTGACAATGGAAGTGAATTTGTAGGTCAGATTATGCAAAAGGTGTGTGTGGGTTTAGGCATTAGACAGACATTCCATGCGGCAAACCATCCTCAGTCAGCAGGTTTGGTAGAGTGCTATAATGGCACTCTCAAACTTAAGTTAGAAAAGATTCAGGCCAGCACAGGCATTTCTTGGCCTGATGCCTTGCCTTTGGCACTTCTTTCAACTAGAACGACTGTTCATTCTCGTTTGGGGCTTAGCCCATACGAGATTGTGTTCGGACGCCCAGCTAATGTCTGGGGAGTCCCCAGACCCAAAAAGTACTCAGATATTCCATACCCGCTATTGGTTGACTATTTGCATGATCTCACCACTAAATTGCATGTTATTCGTCAACAGGTCCAAAACGCTTTACCGGAGGCCTCCTCAGATCCCGGACACACAATCCAGCCTGGGGATTGGGTGTGTCTGAAAAACTTCCAGAGGAAAAAGAACTTGGAACCTCGCTGGGGGCCGCCGAGACAAGTGTTACTCACAACTCGTACAGCTGTCAAAGTCCTGGGAAAGAAAAATTGGAACCACTTCGTGCATTGCAAAAGGGTACCATTGCCTTTACCTTATGACCAGTGGGTCCGAGAAGGTATCGGTGATAGTGAGTGCGAGAAGGTACCCAGTTTCGTACCTTTCAGCAGTGCACGCCTGGATTGGACTAGTTCAGAGAAGGAGGACGATGACGTCTTACAGGAAGCTGTACCTGTACATCTGAGACTCAACACTACAGATCCCGAACATTTATTCAAGGACCAAACAACGCCTGGAAAGAAACGATACAATTTGAGAAAGAGATCGCCTAAAGACAATTAATTTAGGTTTCCTTTGATTCTGTTTATAAAGAAACGTTCTTTTTTTCTTCCCTTTATCCATCAAGTTGCAGGGTCACGGTAGGAGTCTTGAGCTGTGACCTGAATAGTGACTAGGTCAACAGGACTTGCAGTGTCATAGGACGGCTAACAATCACAGCCAAGTGATTAAGGAAGATTATCGTGAGCAACGCCTTTAGAGTAATGGATAGTACAGTGAAAGGAAGTGATATTAATATGATGAAGAGAGCTCATTATAAGAAATTATTATTTGGTCGTTGTGGCGTAGCACTGTGTGTTTTGGTATGTTTATGTAGTTTATTAGCATGCATAGGATGGCTTATTCACGTCCTGCAGTTAGTACCTGTTCCCGCTTCTGCCCCTCTAACTCCCTCTACTACTGTTTCTCCTCATAAATATTACTGACTCCCAGATCACGAGCAAATGAGAAGATTGGAATATCTTAATAATTCGTTCATTCAACTGTTACACCAGCATCAATTGATAGTAAATGTTACTGATTGTTGGGTCTGTGGTCTCATACCACATAATACACAAAGAGGGATGCCATATCTAGTCCTCCCCTTTTCATACGAAGGTTCTGCTTGGGCCTATCTGGCTATGTTTTCCAATGCATACCAGAATTTACTTCGATATCCTTCTGGTGGATCCTATAATGGTGGAGTAGATTTCAGTCACAGTTCTTTGATAAAGGGTATTGTAACGATGGCAAAGATTGCTGACATTATCAAGATTCCCAAAGACGAGAAGAGAGCATATGATGGGTGGAATATAACTCGCTATACTCTCAGCCTTACCGACGAGCTTAAGCAACAGAGTTCTACACCGATTTGGGTGCTACCCCAAAGAGGTCATTTGTGCTTGCAAATAAATGGCCAGAATACCAAAACTAAGCAAGAGAGGAGCAATTGCTCCCATACTTATATCTATACTCCTTCTACCCCCGCACCATTGGTGGCATCACAAGGTACATATTTTATCTGCCATGACAAAGCTTATACATGGCTCCCCCCATACTTCTCGGGGACGTGTTATATAGCTTTTCTCCTCCCTCCTACATATACTGATCCTGCTGATTATCATAAAAAGAGAGTTGCTCGAGGAGTTGTAGATTCGGAAGAAAGAGCAGGGCAAGAAGGAGGGGATTTTCTGAAAGGGTTTCTTCCCTTTTGGGGTCCGATGGGCAATAGCAAAAATATTAGACAGTTGGTCCATGTGGTTGAAGATACCATCACTGTGACTTCTGGAGCATTGAAGAATTTGACTGCTGAGCTTCAGGCGGATCGACATATGACTTTACAGAATAGAATGGTTTTAGACATAGTCCTTGCAGATAAAGGAGGAGTCTGTAAACTGATTGGATCCAGTTGTTGCATTTATATTCCTGACAATGCCCCTACAGTATACCAAGCCATCTCTAACCTACATGTCATCTCTGAGTCTATCCACCAAGATGCTGGAGATTGGTCTGTGATGGGATGGTTTTGGGGACTACTGTCCGCTTGGGGATGGAAAGTGCTAACTTTCCTTGGAATGATTTTAGCACTTGTCTTTTCTTGTTGTCTTTGTCTACAGTGTGGTCCAGCCATTTGTGGACTTTGTGCCACGATCTGTGTCTCCAAACCAGTAGTACAGCAGACAGAACACCTTAAGATGATGGTGCAGCAACATCTCAATGACCTCATGACCATTGATATTGACTCAGACTAACATGGGTTCCTTTGTGCATTGCCTGAGTATGGCAAAAGGAGGGTCTGAGGTTACGTAGTTTTCGGCCTCGCTTCGCTACAGCCGCCATTTTGCGTTTAGTCACCATTTATGTTGCCTCACTCAGGCAGCACGGCTAACGCGGTAAAATGGTCTTTCTGCCTTTTGCAGCTGCTCCATGTTTTTCTCGTTAAAGAACAACCTTTGTCCTTGTGTGCGATACTGATGTCAGGGCCAGGTCGAGTTTGCAAAGCTGTGTCTAGACTGATTAATCCGTGACTTACTCCACTGTTTGGGTCCCACCATTCTTCTCTACCTTATCTTATTTAACTGGCCTTCACTATTCTCTTCGTGTGTTCTCTTGTTACATAGCCCTTCTTTTGAAGCATTCCACACATGTTTTGCCACCTGCAAATTGAATTACGGGCACTAGTGTTGATTAACCTGAGGGGAGGAGAGCACACGGGGTCTGAAAGGAGGGTGTGTTTTAGACATCCGATAGCTTGTTTTCGAACTATTCCTATTTGTCAGTTTTGTGTATATTGGGAGTTGTCATTGTAAACTTGTGTTGTATAATAGGCTGTGCGCCACGGATTGAAGTGGCAGTCTCTTGAGAACCTATCTGTGTGGTACTTCTTAGATAACTGTGCTTAGCTGCAGCTAATAAAACTACTTTTCTACGCCTAACAGAGTGTCTCGTGTCTCTGTCGGTCAAGGCAGGTGAACTCGGAGATTTTAGGCGTGCCCTGCGCCGCCTGGCCCATAAGGCCAGGTTCTCCACGCCCTGCAGTAATAGTACCCGCACTTCTATAGTAAGTGACTCCAGAGACAGGTCCTGCAGGTCAAACCTGAGGAATTTTCTTCTAAACATTTGTAGCGGGGGGAACATACCGGCGCGAGGAGTGACCCCTGTGGTGGACTGGTGGGTCACTGACATGGCTACCCCTCCCTCTTTTTCCCCAAATCAGGACGAGTGGAAATCAGACTCCCGGTCAATCTGGCAGGACAACGCCAGCAAGGAGTGTGAGGGTTCCTTTAATTGGGCGTGTGTCTACAACGAAGCTACGCCCCTGAGTGACGTCTATACCACGGGATTGGTTAAGACCCAGGAAGCAGGAAAGTCGGCGTGTGACGACATCGAACGAACGAGAACGGTATGGAGTCGAGCACCAGGAGAGTCAGAAGAAGGTTTGTGGCGAGAAGCAGGTTCCGAGAAGGAGCAGTACCGAGGAGAGAAGGAAGAAGACGAACGCTACGGGATCGAAGCGGAGAGAGTGCTGGAGCCAGGAGGCCACCGTCAACACGAGCCGCCCAGCCACACTCACCAGGGAGTGTGGCTTCACCAGGTACGGCAGCGTGTGACTAGCTGGTTAAGGAGGAGGGGAGGCACCACGCAGTAACAACGCTAGCGTGTAGCCTGATACACACTGAGGACGCGCTGGTTAAATACTTCGTGTGTTCCCCTCTGTGTCACAAGCCGGCTCCCATTCACAAATACCCTACCCTATCACCTTACCCTCTCACTTGTCTAGGAAAAAGTTGCATGGTGTACCTATCACCCCGGTCATCCCATGGGTAAAACTTAAAAAGAGCCATACCTAACGAAGTCTTCATTTCTCCCACGCATGTCTTACGGTGGTGCAACCGAGGAGGAGGAGTGGAAAGCTGAGGACCCCACAAGAGAGAGTGGAAGACCCCATCCCAAACCAGGAGGAGTCAACCCAGCCATATTGGCCAGAGAAAGACTGACATTAAGGAAAAAGAAGACATTCAAAAAAATAAAACCATATATACCTAGGACAGGTCTGGGTGCCCTTCCTTCACCCGTCTTCACCCCCTTCACCCCCGAAACAACATTTTAACTGTTAAGCCCCATTATTTTAGGAGACAACAGAGGAGGCTCTAAACCCCAGCAATACCACATCCTAGGATTACTGATTATTGTTTCTTTGGTACCCATGGAGGCAGTATTACTTCTCCACGGTGTTTGCGGTTATTGTAAATGATGCCCAAGGAGTCATTTCTGGTGCTTCTGGGGAACAGTCAGTTCAACTGCATGAAGAGGGGCCCAGGATTCAAGGTTTTCCACCTAATGTCATGATTTATATGTTGGGCCTGATTTTGAGTTTAGGGAATGGGTGCTTGTGCATCAGGGTGCAAACTAAATCACTTCCTCACCCTGGCTGTGACATCTCTAAACAACAGCAGGAGCTGCTATCGATGTGACAAAACTATAGACGGTCAGCTTATTCAAACTTAGAGGCCGCCTGCCAAACCTTGACACAGTTATACTTCTCTTTGAATACAAACTCCGAAAGTAGAAGATTGTTTTTGAAAATGGTGAAACTAATGACCCCCCACACCATTAGAGGTTTCTCCAATGGTGTGAGGATAACTTCTGTTGTCTTTAATGTTTCTCTCACAAGGTTTTACCTGGTGGTGACAGACAGCAAAAATAAGGCATCAGAATGGCCAATCCAAATTGGGTGGATAGTAAGATGTCTAACCTCTAACAGCCTGTTCTTCATCACACACAGCTGGAGTAAGCTCGGTCACCGACATGCTTAATCTCTGCTCAGCCCTAAATCAGGCCGGTGGGGCATACGTCTATGTGAGGGTACTCTGTTGCCATTGCAATAGAGTACCTTCTTCCTCAAATTAAAAATCATCCCTTCAGTCTTTTAGCTTAAAAATTATGGAAAAAATTGAGTGTCTAGGGCAACACCTCTAAATAACTTACTTTGAGCTCTGGCCTTGTGGTGACTCTTTGCACAATGGAAAATTCATCAGTGATAATGGGTCCTTCACCCCTTTTAAGGTCAGATAGGTGAATCCAAGTTACTTTCTTCCTAATGTATTGTTTATAAGCATCCTAAGAAAAAGAAAAAACAAACAAACTTTAAAAAACATTGCCCAAAATGGCATTTTGGCACTGGTTTCAATTTATTTAAAAACAAAATACATCAAGATCCTATCCCTGGGCCGTCACTCACAGAAGATAATATCCACAGATAGAGTTTGCAAATGTCTCACCAGTTGCCTTTTTCACAGTCTTCTTTGGTGGCCTCAGTCTGGCTGAGAAACTGGACTAAATCTCACCAGAGCTGCTGAAGCCTGGCTCCCTTTGTGCTGAAACAAGATTACTGCAAATACCATTCCTAAAATTGATGATCACATGTCTCTATCTCACCTCTGGAAAAGACTCTGAGCCCCATGGATCTGTCAGAAAGCTGTTAGTGGGACAGAAGGCATGCCTTCACTGCTTTCATCTGAGGCATTCATCAGGCAAAGCCTCATGGCATGCTACCCTTACGTGTGTGGCTTAACACAAAGAGGTGTGGTCTACCTGCACACAACTGTGAGGGGCCCTTGAGAGGCACACATTTCACAGGATGTGTCACAAGCCGGCTCCCATTCACAAATACCCTACCCTATCACCTTACCCTCTCACTTGTCTAGGAAAAAGTTGCACGGTGTACCTATCACCCCCGGTCATCCCATGGGTAAAACTTAAAAAGAGCCATACCTAACGAAGTCCTCATTTCTCCCACGCATGTCCTACGGTGGTGCAACCGAGGAGGAGGAGTGGAAAGCTGAGGACCCCACGAGAGAGAGTGGAAGACCCCATCCCAAACCAGGAGGAGTCAACCCAGCCATATTGGCCAGAGAAAGTCTGACATTAAGGAAAAAGAAGACATTCATAAAAATAAAACCATATATACCTAGGACAGGTCTCCGTGCCCTGTGGTGCGGTGCAGGGACAGCGGTGCAGGGACAGCTGTGCAGTGACAGCTGTGCAGTGACAGCGGTGCAGGGACAGCGGTGCAGGTACAGCGGTGCAGGGACAGCGGTGCAGGGACAGCGGTGCAGGGCCAGCTGTGCAGGGACAGCGGTGCAGGGTCAGCTGTGCAGGGACAGCGGTGCAGGGTCAGCTGTGGAGGGACAGCGGTGCAGGGTCAGCGGTGCAGGGACAGCTGTGGAGGGACAGCGGTGCAGGGTCAGCAGTGCAGGGTCAGCTGTGCAGGGACAGCGGTGCAGGTTCAGCTGTGCAGGGACAGCGGTGCAGGGTCAGCTGTGCAGGGACAGCGGTGCAGGGTCAGCTGTGGAGGGACAGCGGTGCAGGGTCAGCTGTGCAGGAACAGCGGTGCAGGGTCAGCTGTGCAGGGACAGCGGTGCAGGGTCAGCGGTGCAGGGACAGTGGTGCAAGGTCAGCGGTGCAGGGACAGCGGTGCAGGGTCAGCGGTGCAGGGACAGCTGTGGAGGGACAGCGGTGCACGGACAGCGGTGCAGGGACAGCGGTGCAGGGTCAGCGGTGCAGGGTCAGCGTTGCAGGGACAGCGGTGCAGCGACAGCGGTGCAGCGACAGTGGTGCAGGGTCATCAGTGCAGGGATGGGTGTGCAGGGACAGCGGTGCAGGGACAGCGGTGCAGGGACATTGGTGCAGGGACAGCTGCTACCGAGCCACACCGAGACGCACCCACGGACCCTTCAGCTGCCACTCCTGCAAGTTCACCTGCAACCGGACCCACGCTACACCAGCACCCACCAAGCCGAACTCCAGCAGCACCCACCTGAAGTGCATCCTGCTCAACACCCGCTCCGTCCACAGACACGCCGTCGAGCTTTGGAACCTGCTCGACACCACAGACCCAGACGTCGCCTTCCTCACGGAAACCTGGATGAACGCCTCCTCAGCGCCCGACATCGCCATCGCCATCCCGGACGGCTACAAGATCATCCGGAGGGACCGCGTCAACCAGACAGGAGGAGGCATCGCCATCATCCACAGGAACACCATCCGCATCACGACCAACACCGACGACAACCTCGCACCCGCCGAACACCTGCACTTCCAGATCCACGTCAACCCCAAGACCACCCTCAGAGGCACTCTCATCTACAGACCCCCGGGACCACGCGCACAATTCAGCGAGGACATCGCCGACTTCGTCAGCCCGCTCGCCCTCCCCTCAACCGACTACATCCTCCTCGGAGACCTCAACTTCCACCTGGAGAACAACAACGACCGCAACACCACCACCCTGCTGGACAACCTCGCCAACCTCGGACTCAAGCAACTGGTGACCACCCCCACCCACTACGCCGGACACACACTCGACCCGATCTTCTCTTCCAGCAAGGACATCGCCTTCAGCTACGCCACGGGACTCCAATGGACGGACCACAGCTGCGTCCACTTCAGCTACAGAAGGACCACGCTCCACCATCACCAGCAACAGGCTCCCCGCAGAAGCTGGAACAAGATCACTGCAGACCAGCTCACTACTTCCCTGAGCAAGAACCCTCCCACCAGCACAACGAACCCCAGCCAAGCGGCCACCAACCTCACGAAATGGATCAGCGACTGCACAGACGACCTCGCCCCTCTGAAGACCCAGCCGAGCAGACCCGGCAGCAAGAAAGCCCCATGGTTTAACAACGAACTCAAGAGCTCCAAGAAAAACTGCAGAGCACTCGAGAAAACCTGGCGCAGAGACCCAACACCGGACAACATGACTGCCCTCAAGCTCGCCACCCGAAAACACCACCAGCTGATCCGCGCCACCAAGAAAACCGCATTCAAGGAACGACTGGACAACAACGCACACAACAGCAAAGAACTCTTCAACATCGTGAAAGAGCTCTCCAACCCCAACGCCGGAAACAACGACATCACCCCTTCGCAAGACCTCTGCAACTCCCTCGCCTCCTACTTCCACAACAAGATCGCGGACATACACAACAGCTTCAGCACTCAACCAACGCACGCCACGACCGAACCACCGCCCCCCACCGCCACCCTCCACGCCTGGACCCCGATCAGCACCGAAGACACCATCCGCACGATGAACTCCATCCACTCCGGATCTCCAACAGACCCCTGCCCTCACCACGTCTTCAACAAGGCCGACGCTGTCATCGCACCCTACCTGCGGGACATCATCAACACCTCCTTCGACATCGCCACCTTCCCGGAGAGCTGGAAGCACGCCGAACTCAGCGTTCTACTCAAGAAACCATCAGCAGACCCCACCGACCTCAAGAACTACCGCCCCATCTCGCTGCTCCCGTTTCCAGCCAAAGTCATCGAGAAGATCGTCAACAAGCAACTGGCCGCCTTCCTCGAGACGAACGGCTCCCTCGACCTCTCGCAGTCTGGCTTCCGGGCCAACCACAGCACCGAGACCGCCCTGATCGCAGCTACAGATGACATCCGAGCCCTGCTCGACAACGGAGAAACAGCGGCCCTCATCCTCCTGGACCTCTCCGCGGCCTTCGACACTGTCTGCCACCGCACCCTAGTACAGCGCCTCAGCAACGTCCGAATCCAGGAGAAGGCACTGGAGTGGATCACCTCCTTCCTCGCCGGAAGGACACAGAGAGTCCGCCTCCCCCCGTTCAGATCGGAGGCCACCGAAGTCATCTGCGGCGTCCCTCAAGGCTCCTCGCTCAGCCCAACTCTCTTCAACGTCTACATGAGCCCCCTCGCAGCCATCGCACGCCAGCACAACCTGAACATCATCTCCTACGCAGACGACACCCAGCTGATCCTCTCCCTCACCAACGACCCCGCCACCGCCAGAACCAACCTGCACGAAGGGATGACAGACGTAGCCAAATGGATGTCGAACAGCCGCCTGAAACTGAACTCGGACAAGACGGAAGTCCTCATCCTGGGATCCTCACCCTCCGCCTGGGACGACTCCTGGTGGCCCCCCGCCCTGGGCAGCGCACCCAAACCAACTGACCACGCACGCAACCTGGGCTTCATCCTGGACTCCTCCCTCTCCATGACCAGACAAGTCAACGCCGTCTCCTCGTCGTGCTTCAACATCCTGCGAATGCTACGCAAGATCTTCCGATGGATCCCCACCAAAACCAGGAAGACGGTCACCCAGGCCCTCGTCACCAGCCGGCTGGACTACGGCAACTCCCTCTACGCCGGTACCACCGCCAAACTCCAGAAGAGACTCCAGCGGATCCAGAAAACCTCAGCACGACTCATCCTGGACATCCCCCGCCGCAGCCACATCTCCGGACACCTGAGAGACCTGCACTGGCTTCCGGTCAACAAGAGAATCACCTTCCGGCTCCTCACCCACGCACACAAATCCCTACACAACCAAGGACCAGGATACCTCAACAGCCGCCTCAACTTCTACGCTCCCACGCGCCAGCTTCGATCGACCAGCCACGCCCTCGCCGCCGTCCCCCGCATCCGAAGAGCCACCACAGGAGGAAGGTCCTTCTCCTACCTGGCCGCCAAGACTTGGAACTCCCTCCCGACCCACCTCCGCCTGACCCAGGACCACCTCGCCTTCAGGAAGCAGCTCAAGACCTGGCTGTTCGAGCAGTAGCGGACCCCCCCCCCAGCGCCTTGAGACCCTCCGGGTGAGTAGTGCGCTATACAAATGTTCTGATTGATTGATTGATTGATTGACAGCGGTGCGGGGATGGGTGTGCAGGGTCAGCTGTGCAGGGACAGCAGTGCAGGGACAGCGGTGCAAGGACAGCGGTGCAGGGTTGGGTGTGCAGGGTCAGCTGTGCAGGGACAGCGGTGCAGGGACAGCGGTGCAGGGTCAGCTGTGCAGGGACAGCGGTGCAGGGACAGCGGTGCAGGGTCAGCTGTGCAGGGACAGCGGTGCAGGGTCAGCTGTGGAGGGACAGCGGTACAGGGTCAGCGGTGCAGGGACAGCGGTGCAGGGACAGCGGTGCAGGGACAGCTGTGCAGGGACAGCGGTGCAGGGACAGCGGTGCAGGGACAGCGGTGCAGGGACAGTGGTGCAGGGACAACGGTGCAGGAACAGCTCTGCGGGGACAGCTGTGCAGTGACAGCGGTGCAGGGACAGCGGTGCAGGGTCAGCTGTGCAGGGACAGCTGTGCAGTGACAGCGGTGCAGGGACAGCGGTGCAGGGTCAGCTGTGCAGTGACAGCGGTTCAGGGACAGCGGTGCAGGGACAGCGGTGCAGGGACAGCTGTGCAGGGACAGCGGTGCAGGGTCAGCTGTGCAGGGACAGCGGTGCAGGGTCAGCTGTGCAGGGACAGCGGTGCAGGGTCAGCTGTGCAGGGACAGCGGTGCAGGGTCAGCTGTGGAGGAACAGCGGTGCAGGGTCAGCTGTGCAGGGACAGCGGTGCTGGGACAGCTGTGCAGGGACAGCGGTGCAGGGTCAGCGGTGCAGGGACAGCGGTGCAGGGACAGCTGTGCAGGGACAGCGGTGCAGGGTCAGCTGTGCAGGGACAGCGGTGCAGGGTCAGCTGTGCAGGGACAGCGGTGCTGGGACAGCTGTGCAGGGACAGCGGTGCAGGGTCAGCGGTGCAGGGACAGCGGTGCAGGGACAGCGGTGCAGGGACAGCGGTGCAGGGTCAGCTGTGCAGGGACAGCGGTGCAGGGACAGCGGTGCAGGGACAGCGGTGCAGGGACAGCGGTGCAGGGTCAGCTGTGCAGGGACAGCGGTGCAGGTTCAGCTGTGCAGGGACAGCGGTGCAGAGACAGCTGTGCAGGGACATCTGTGCAGTGACAGCGGTGCAGGGACAGCGGTGCAGGGACAGTGGTGCAGGGACAACGGTGCAGGAACAGCTGTGCGGGGACAGCTGTGCAGTGACAGCGGTGCAGGGACAGCGGTGCAGGGTCAGCTGTGGAGGGACAGCGGTGCAGGGACAGCGGTGCAGGGTCAGGTGTGCAGGGACAGCGGTGCAGGGTCAGCGGTGCAGGGACAGCGGTGCAAGGTCAGCGGTGCAGGGACAGCGGTGCAGGGTCAGCGGTGCAGGGACAGCGGGGCAGCGACAGCGGTGCAACGACAGCGGTGCAGCGACAGCGGTGCAGGGACAGCAGTGCAGGGATGGGTGTGCAGGGACAGCGGTGCAGGGACAGCGGTGCAGGGACATTGGTGCAGGGACAGCGGTGCGGGGATGGGTGTGCAGGGTCAGCTGTGCAGGGACAGCAGTGCAGGGACAGCGGTGCAAGGACAGCGGTGCAGGGTTGGGTGTACAGGGTCAGCTGTGCAGGGACAGCGGTGCAGGGTCAGCTGTGCAGGGACAGCGGTGCAGGGTCAGCTGTGGAGGGACAGCGGTGCAGGGACAGCGGTGCAGGGACAGCGGTGCAGGGACAGCGGTGCAGGGACAGCGGTGCAGGGTCAGCGGTGCAGGGACAGCTGTGCAGGGACAGCGGTGCAGGGACAGCGGTGCAGGGACAGCGGTGCAGGGACAGTGGTGCAGGGACAACGGTGCAGGAACAGCTGTGCGGGGACAGCTGTGCAGTGACAGCGGTGCAGGGACAGCGGTGCAGGGTCAGCTGTGCAGGGACAGCTGTGCAGTGACAGCGGTGCAGGGACAGCAGTGCAGGGTCAGCTGTGCAGTGACAGCGGTTCAGGGACAGCGGTGCAGGGACAGCTGTGCAGGGACAGCTGTGCAGGGACAGCGGTGCAGGGTCAGCTATGCAGGGACAGCGGTGCAGGGTCAGCTGTTCAGGGACAGCGGTGCAGGGTCAGCTGTGCAGGGACAGCAGTGCAGGGTCAGCTGTGGAGGGACAGCGGTGCAGGGTCAGCTGTGGAGGGACAGCGGTGCAGGGTCAGCTGTGCAGTGACAGCGGTGCAGGGACAGCGGTGCAGGGACAGCGGTGCAGGGACAGCGGTGCAGGGTCAGCTGTGCAGGGACAGCGGTGCAGGGTCAGCTGTGCAGGGACAGCGGTGCAGGGTCAGCTGTGCAGGGACAGCGGTGCAGGGTCAGCTGTGGAGGGACAGCGGTGCAGGGTCAGCTGTGCTGGGACAGCTGTGCAGGGACAGCGGTGCAGGGTCAGCTGTGGAGGGACAGCAGTGCAGGGACAGCGGTGCAGGGACAGCGGTGCAGGGACAGCGGTGCAGGGACAGCGGTGCAGGGTCAGCTGTGCAGGGACAGCGGTGCAGGGACAGCTGTGCAGTGACAGCGGTGCAGGGACAGCGGTGCAGGTTCAGCTGTGCAGGGACAGCGGTGCAGGGTCAGCTGTGCAGGGACAGCGGTGCAGGGACAGCTGTGCAGGGACATCTGTGCAGTGACAGCGGTGCAGGGACAGCGGTGCAGGGACAGTGGTGCATGGACAGCTGTGCTGGGACAGCGGTGCAGGAACAGGGGTGCAGGGACAGGTGTGCAGGGACAGCAGTGCAGGGACAGCGGTGCAAGGACAGCAGTGCAGGGTTGGGTGTGCAGGGTCAGCTGTGCAGGGACAGCGGTGCAGGGACAGCGGTGCAGGGTCAGCTGTGCAGGGACAGCGGTGCAGGGACAGCGGTGCAGGGTCAGCTGTGCAGGGACAGCGGTGCAGGGTCAGCTGTGGAGGGACAGCGGTACAGGGTCAGCGGTGCAGGGACAGCGGTGCAGGGACAGCGGTGCAGGGACAGCTGTGCAGGGACAGCGGTGCAGGGACAGCGGTGCAGGGACAGCGGTGCAGGGACAGTGGTGCAGGGACAACGGTGCAGGAACAGCTCTGCGGGGACAGCTGTGCAGTGACAGCGGTGCAGGGACAGCGGTGCAGGGTCAGCTGTGCAGGGACATCTGTGCAGTGACAGCGGTGCAGGGACAGCGGTGCAGGGTCAGCTGTGCAGTGACAGCGGTTCAGGGACAGCGGTGCAGGGACAGCGGTGCAGGGACAGCTGTGCAGGGACAGCGGTGCAGGGTCAGCTGTGCAGGGACAGCGGTGCAGGGTCAGCTGTGCAGGGACAGCGGTGCAGGATCAGCTGTGCAGGGACAGCGGTGCAGGGTCAGCTGTGGAGGAACAGCGGTGCAGGGTCAGCTGTGCAGGGACAGCGGTGCTGGGACAGCTGTGCAGGGACAGCGGTGCAGGGACAGCTGTGCAGGGTCAGCTGTGCAGGGACAGCGGTGCAGGGACAGCTGTGCAGGGTCAGCTGTGCAGGGACAGCGGTGCAGGGTCAGCTGTGCAGGGACAGCGGTGCAGGGACAGCGGTGCAGGGACAGCTGTGCAGGGTCAGCTGTGCAGGGACAGCGGTGCAGGGTCAGCTGTGCAGGGACAGCGGTGCTGGGACAGCTGTGCAGGGACAGCGGTGCAGGGTCAGCGGTGCAGGGACAGCGGTGCAGGGACAGCGGTGCAGGGACAGCGGTGCAGGGTCAGCTGTGCAGGGACAGCGGTGCAGGGACAGCGGTGCAGGGACAGCGGTGCAGGGTCAGCTGTGCAGGGACAGCGGTGCAGGGACAGCGGTGCAGTGACAGCGGTGCAGGGACAGCGGTGCAGGGTCAGCTGTGCAGGGACAGCGGTGCAGGGTCAGCTGTGCAGGGACAGCGGTGCAGGGACAGCTGTGCAGGGACATCTGTGCAGTGACAGCGGTGCAGGGACAGCGGTGCAGGGACAGTGGTGCAGGGACAACGGTGCAGGAACAGCTGTGCGGGGACAGCTGTGCAGTGACAGCGGTACAGGGACAGCGGTGCAGGGTCAGCTGTGGAGGGACAGCGGTGCAGGGTCAGGTGTGCAGGGACAGCGGTGCAGGGTCAGCGGTGCAGGGACAGCGGTGCAAGGTCAGCGGTGCAGGGACAGCGGTGCAGGGTCAGCGGTGCAGGGACAGCTGTGGAGGGACAGCGGTGCACGGACAGCGGTGCAGGGACAGCGGTGCAGGGTCAGCGGTGCAGGGTCAGCGGTGCAGGGACAGCGGGGCAGCGACAGCGGTGCAGCGACAGCGGTGCAGCGAAAGCGGTGCAGGGACAGCAGTGCAGGGATGGGTGTGCAGGGTCAGCTGTGCAGGGACAGCAGTGCAGGGACAGCGGTGCAAGGACAGCGGTGCAGGGTTAGGTGTACAGGGTCAGCTGTGCAGGGACAGCGGTGCAGGGTCAGCTGTGCAGGGACAGCGGTGCAGGGACAGCGGTGCAGGGTCAGCTGTGCAGGGACAGCGGTGCAGGGTCAGCTGTGCAGGGACAGCGGTGCAGGGTCAGCTGTGGAGGGACAGCGGTGCAGGGACAGCGGTGCAGGGACAGCGGTGCAGGGACAGCGGTGCAGGGTCAGCGGTGCAGGGACAGCTGTGCAGGGACAGCGGTGCAGGGACAGCGGTGCAGGGACAACGGTGCAGGAACAGCTGTGCGGGGACAGCTGTGCAGTGACAGCGGTGCAGGGACAGCGGTGCAGGGTCAGCTGTGCAGGGACAGCTGTGCAGTGACAGCGGTGCAGGGACAGCAGTGCAGGGTCAGCTGTGCAGTGACAGCGGTTCAGGGACAGCGGTGCAGGGACAGCGGTGCAGGGACAGCGGTGCAGGGTCAGCAGTGCAGGGTCAGCTGTGCAGGGACAGCTGTGCAGGGACAGCTGTGCAGGGACAGCGGTGCAGGGTCAGCTATGCAGGGACAGCGGTGCAGGGTCAGCTGTGCAGGGACAGCGGTGCAGGGTCAGCTGTGCTGGGACAGCTGTGCAGGGACAGCGGTGCAGGGTCAGCTGTGCAGGGACAGCAGTGCAGGGTCAGCTGTGGAGGGACAGCGGTGCAGGGTCAGCTGTGCAGTGACAGCGGTGCAGGGACAGCGGTGCAGGGTCAGCTCTGCAGTGACAGCGGTTCAGGGACAGCGGTGCAGGGACAGCGGTGCAGGGACAGCGGTGCAGGGACAGCGGTGCAGGGTCAGCTGTGCAGGGACAGCGGTGCAGGGTCAGCTGTGCAGTGACAGCGGTGCAGGGACAGCGGTGCAGGGTCAGCTCTGCAGTGACAGCGGTTCAGGGACAGCGGTGCAGGGACAGCGGTGCAGGGACAGCGGTGCAGGGACAGCGGTGCAGGGTCAGCGGTGCAGGGTCAGCAGTGCAGGGTCAGCTGTGCAGGGACAGCTGTGCAGTGACAGCGGTGCAGGGACAGCGGTGCAGGGTCAGCTGTGCAGTGACAGCGGTTCAGGGACAGCGGTGCAGGGTCAGCTGTGCAGGGACAGCAGTGCAGGGTCAGCTGTGGAGGGACAGCGGTGCAGGGTCAGCTGTGGAGGGACAGCGGTGCAGGGTCAGCTGTGCAGTGACAGCGGTGCAGGGACAGCGGTGCAGGGTCAGCTCTGCAGTGACAGCGGTTCAGGGACAGCGGTGCAGGGACAGCGGTGCAGGGTCAGCTGTGCAGGACAGCGGTGCAGGGTCAGCTGTGCAGGGACAGCGGTGCAGGGTCAGCTGTGCAGGGACAGCGGTGCAGGGTCAGCTGTGGAGGGACAGCGGTGCAGGGTCAGCTGTGCTGGGACAGCTGTGCAGGGACAGCGGTGCAGGGTCAGCTGTGGAGGGACAGCAGTGCAGGGACAGCGGTGCAGGGACAGCGGTGCAGGGACAGCGGTGCAGGGACAGCGGTGCAGGGTCAGCTGTGCAGGGACAGCGGTGCAGGGACAGCTGTGCAGTGACAGCGGTGCAGGGACAGCGGTGCAGGTTCAGCTGTGCAGGGACAGCGGTGCAGGGTCAGCTGTGCAGGGACAGCGGTGCAGGGACAGCTGTGCAGGGACATCTGTGCAGTGACAGCGGTGCAGGGACAGCGGTGCAGGGACAGTGGTGCATGGACAGCTGTGCTGGGACAGCGGTGCAGGAACAGGGGTGCAGGGACAGGTGTGCAGGGACAGCAGTGCAGGGACAGCGGTGCAAGGACAGCGGTGCAGGGTTGGGTGTGCAGGGTCAGCTGTGCAGGGACAGCGGTGCAGGGACAGCGGTGCAGGGTCAGCTGTGCAGGGACAGCGGTGCAGGGACAGCGGTGCAGGGTCAGCTGTGCAGGGACAGCGGTGCAGGGTCAGCTGTGGAGGGACAGCGGTACAGGGTCAGCGGTGCAGGGACAGCGGTGCAGGGACAGCGGTGCAGGGACAGCTGTGCAGGGACAGCGGTGCAGGGACAGCGGTGCAGGGACAGCGGTGCAGGGACAGTGGTGCAGGGACAACGGTGCAGGAACAGCTCTGCGGGGACAGCTGTGCAGTGACAGCTGTGCAGTGACAGCGGTGCAGGGTCAGCTGTGCAGGGACATCTGTGCAGTGACAGCGGTGCAGGGACAGCGGTGCAGGGTCAGCTGTGCAGTGACAGCGGTTCAGGGACAGCGGTGCAGGGACAGCGGTGCAGGGACAGCTGTGCAGGGACAGCGGTGCAGGGTCAGCTGTGCAGGGACAGCGGTGCAGGGTCAGCTGTGCAGGGACAGCGGTGCAGGGTCAGCTGTGCAGGGACAGCGGTGCAGGGTCAGCTGTGGAGGAACAGCGGTGCAGGGTCAGCTGTGCAGGGACAGCGGTGCTGGGACAGCTGTGCAGGGACAGCGGTGCAGGGTCAGCGGTGCAGGGACAGCGGTGCAGGGACAGCGGTGCAGGGATAGCGGTGCAGGGACAGCGGTGCAGGGTCAGCTGTGCAGGGACAGCGGTGCAGGGACAGCGGTGCAGTGACAGCGGTGCAGGGACAGCGGTGCAGGGTCAGCTGTGCAGGGACAGCGGTGCAGGGTCAGCTGTGCAGGGACAGCGGTGCAGGGACAGCTGTGCAGGGACATCTGTGCAGTGACAGCGGTGCAGGGACAGCGGTGCAGGGACAGTGGTGCAGGGACAACGGTGCAGGAACAGCTGTGCGGGGACAGCTGTGCAGTGACAGCGGTACAGGGACAGCGGTGCAGGGTCAGCTGTGGAGGGACAGCGGTGCAGGGACAGCGGTGCAGGGTCAGCGGTGCAGGGTCAGCGGTGCAGCGAAAGCGGTGCAGGGACAGCAGTGCAGGGATGGGTGTGCAGGGACAGCGGTGCAGGGACAGCGGTGCAGGGACATTGGTGCAGGGTCAGCTGTGCAGGGTCAGCTGTGCAGGGACAGCGGTGCAGGGACAGCGGTGCAGGGTCAGCGGTGCAGGGTCAGCGGTGCAGCGAAAGCGGTGCAGGGACAGCAGTGCAGGGATGGGTGTGCAGGGACAGCGGTGCAGGGACAGCGGTGCAGGGACATTGGTGCAGGGACAGCGGTGCGGGGATGGGTGTGCAGGGTCAGCTGTGCAGGGACAGCAGTGCAGGGACAGCGGTGCAAGGACAGCGGTGCAGGGTTAGGTGTACAGGGTCAGCTGTGCAGGGACAGCGGTGCAGGGACAGCGGTGCAGGGTCAGCTGTGCAGGGACAGCGGTGCAGGGTCAGCTGTGCAGGGACAGCTGTGCAGGGACAGCGGTGCAGGGACAGCGGTGCAGGGACAGCGGTGCAGGGACAGTGGTGCAGGGACAACGGTGCAGGAACAGCTGTGCGGGGACAGCTGTGCAGTGACAGCGGTGCAGGGACAGCGGTGCAGGGTCAGCTGTGCAGGGACAGCTGTGCAGTGACAGCGGTGCAGGGACAGCAGTGCAGGGTCAGCTGTGCAGTGACAGCGGTTCAGGGACAGCGGTGCAGGGACAGCTGTGCAGGGACAGCTGTGCAGGGACAGCGGTGCAGGGTCAGCTATGCAGGGACAGCGGTGCAGGGTCAGCTGTGCAGGGACAGCGGTGCAGGGTCAGCTGTGCAGGGACAGCAGTGCAGGGTCAGCTGTGGAGGGACAGCGGTGCAGGGTCAGCTGTGGAGGGACAGCGGTGCAGGGTCAGCTGTGCAGTGACAGCGGTGCAGGGACAGCGGTGCAGGGTCAGCTCTGCAGTGACAGCGGTTCAGGGACAGCGGTGCAGGGACAGCGGTGCAGGGACAGCGGTGCAGGGACAGCGGTGCAGGGTCAGCTGTGCAGGGACAGCGGTGCAGGGTCAGCTGTGCAGGGACAGCGGTGCAGGGTCAGCTGTGCAGGGACAGCGGTGCAGGGTCAGCTGTGGAGGGACAGCGGTGCAGGGTCAGCTGTGCTGGGACAGCTGTGCAGGGACAGCGGTGCAGGGTCAGCTGTGGAGGGACAGCAGTGCAGGGACAGCGGTGCAGGGACAGCGGTGCAGGGACAGCGGTGCAGGGACAGCGGTGCAGGGTCAGCTGTGCAGGGACAGCGGTGCAGGGACAGCTGTGCAGTGACAGCGGTGCAGGGACAGCGGTGCAGGTTCAGCTGTGCAGGGACAGCGGTGCAGTGTCAGCTGTGCAGGGACAGCGGTGCAGGGACAGCTGTGCAGGGACATCTGTGCAGTGACAGCGGTGCAGGGACAGCGGTGCAGGGACAGTGGTGCATGGACAGCTGTGCTGGGACAGCGGTGCAGGAACAGGGGTGCAGGGACAGGTGTGCAGGGACAGCGGTGCAGGAACAGCTGTGCGGGGCCCTGTGCAAACGCAAAGAGCTGGGCAGGGACATCTGTGCATGGACAGCGGTGCAGGTACAGCGGTGCAGGGACAGTGGTGCAGGGACAACGGTGCAGGAACAGCTGTGCGGGGACAGCTGTGCAGTGACAGCGGTGCAGGGACAGCGCTGCAGGGTCAGCTGTGCAGGGACAGCTGTGCAGTGACAGCGGTGCAGGGTCAGCTGTGCAGTGACAGCGGTTCAGGAACAGCGGTGCAGGGACAGCGGTGCAGGGACAGCTGTGCAGGGACAGCGGTGCAGGGTCAGCTGTGCAGGGACAGCGGTGCAGGGTCAGCTGTGCAGGGACAGCGGTGCACGGTCAGCTGTGCAGGGACAGCGGTGCAGGGTCAGCTGTGGAGGGACAGCGGTGCAGGGTCAGCTGTGGAGGGACAGCGGTGCAGGGTCAGCTGTGAAGTGACAGCGGTGCAGGGACAGCGGTGCAGGGTCAGCTGTGCAGTGACAGCGGTTCAGGGACAGCGGTGCAGGGACAGCGGTGCAGGGACAGCGGTGCAGGGACAGCGGTGCAGGGTCAGCTGTGTAGGGACAGCGGTGCAGGGTCAGCTGTGCAGGGACAGCGGTGCAGGGTCAGCTGTGCAGGGACAGCGGTGCAGGGTCAGCTGTGGAGGGAGAGCGGTGCAGGGTCAGCTGTGCTGGGACAGCTGTGCAGGGACAGAGGTGCAGGGTCAGCTGTGCAGGGACAGCGGTGCAGGGACAGTGGTGCAGGGACAGCGGTGCAGGGACAGCGGTGCAGGGACAGCGGTGCAGGGTCAGCTGTGCAGGGACAGCGGTGCAGGGACAGCTGTGCAGTGACAGCGGTGCAGGGACAGCGGTGCAGGTTCAGCTGTGCAGGGACAGCGGTGCAGGGTCAGCTGTGCAGGGACAGCGGTGCAGGGACAGCTGTGCAGTGACAGCGGTGCAGGGACAGCGGTGCAGGTTCAGCTGTGCAGGGACAGCGGTGCAGGGTCAGCTGTGCAGGGACAGCGGTGCAGGGACAGCTGTGCAGGGACATCTGTGCAGTGACAGCGGTGCAGGGACAACGGTGCAGGGACAGTGGTGCATGGACAGCTGTGCTGGGACAGCGGTGCAGGGACAGGGGTGCAGGGACAGGTGTGCAGTGACAGCGGTGCAGGGACAGGTGTGCAGAGACAGTGGTGCATGGACAGCTGTGCTGGGACAGCGGTGCAGGGACAGGGGTGCAGGTGTGGAAAAGTAAATTTTGCCATGTTCTGTGTCCCTACGCGTCCTCCATCATATGTTATGTGTGCATGATTAATATGCATATGTATTCCCCATGTTCGATTAAAGACGCAATTATAGTTGTGTCCATTTCTAGTATGCCAGTTTCCCGTTCTCGTGAATACTACGAATATTCGGCCTACGTAAAGTCACGTTGCCACGTTTCTCAGTGTGCACGTTATTTCATTGTAAAGTCCCCGTTCCTAGGCCTCAAAAGGGCCCGGACACCAGATTTCAGCTCCTGTCTCCTGAGCCTCGCTGAGGAGCGATACAGCCCCCACCTGTGTTCCTGACCCTTCACTTACTTCCTGCCTCACAGTGCCCGGCTCAGCCTGGCTCTGCCTCTGAGTCTGCCAAGAATATGTTATAATTCCAGTTATCAGTTCAGTCCTCCTTCTCTGCATTCCTAAGCTACTGAATCGCATCAATAGTTTCCGTCATTGTCTAGCCTTTACGTCTCCATGTAAGAGAAAATACTGTATTAATGGTCATTTAATATTCTTCATCACGCACTACATGTAGAATAATGCATGCTCCAGTCTTAGAGTCTGTTAGCCTTTACCCCGATAACTTTTGGATTCTATCAACATGTTCTCTAAACATCAGATACCAGATACTGCTTAGGTACATGTCGCCCTGACTCTCCAGACTTCAGTCTCTGCTCCTAGCACAGAGTTCGTAGCCCCCAGCTTCTCCTAGTAGCACGTCATTGCCAGTTTGCGCGCACCATCAGGTTAGAGGTCCCGGCTCCCTAGGTAGCCCCCTCCATGTTTCCGCCCCATTTATGACATATTCTGTTACGTTTACATCACATGTCTATGTATACGCCTCTGTTACACCCACTTTTACTCTTATCTTTCGCGACTGCTATTGACCACACCCACTGCTCCGCCTATCCTATGTACTGTAATGCAACTGTTTTCATATATATACTTGTGTACTGTTATTAAATGTTACGCCGATCCCTTTTCCCAGAGCGCGCTCATTCCAGCTCATTCCAGATCCTGTCCCGGGCAGCTGTCCGGCCTTGTCATTCTATTCCTGCAGGTTGTCCTGTTCCTATCCTTTATGCTGTATTAAACCTGCAAAACTCCTACTACCTCGAATCTTGACTCTTATTTATTGAGCTATCTGTTATTCATTTATCCATTCAAAAATAGATCCGGTATTATTTATTTATATACCACATAATGGCGCCCGAATAGGGACTTGCCCTTTCCCCACGCGCCGGTGAAGCCACGCCGGCCCCCTGACCCTCTGCAGCCGTGACGGAACCATACCGTGCACGTGCAGATATTTCTGCTTCAAGTATCCCTCAGGCCCACGGAGGAGACGGAGGTGGCGGTCCAGCATCCAGACGAGGCGGTGGAGGAACGCGGCGAGTCCCGACCAGAGCCCAAGCCGAGAGTCCAAGGTCCGAGGTATCCGGAGGTCCACCCGTAACAGAAGTCCGAAGTTCGTCCGTCTGGCGTCGAAGCAGTCCAGTCCAGTCTGAGGCCTTCCGTTCTTGCTGCCCGGTGAGTACCATTGCTAGGGGAGTATCTAGACAGGGTCAATCTAATTGACTCTGGTCCGTGGGTTGGTGGTACACAGGCCCACAAACGAAGTGTCCACGTCGGTGGATGCGGGTCCTGACGTGTCTCTTTATGAGACCGGTAAGTTTCGTACTGTTTCAGCAGTGCATCTAGTTTCTGTTCCAGTCAGTTCTGTTCTCGAGAAAATTCATGTATTCTGTTTTCAGTATTCCAGGTAGTATTCTGTTCGAACTGTTATTTTAAATGTTCTTCATGTATTTTAATGTCGTGGAATGAGTGCGAAGTAATTATCGTGTTTATTGTATATTGTATTGTGTCCAGATTATAGTTCAGTCATGCCACTCTTTTCAAAACTGCGTCAGTTAAAAACCAGAAAAGGTCTGCTAGAAGCAGCAGTTCCTGTCCCGCCTAGGGACAGTCCAGGTCATTTTATGTATCAGAAGCATGGCATAAGTGCCATATTATATCTAGATTTATGGGTAGAGTATACCAAACAGTTAGAAGAAAAGTATAGATGGCCCGTATCGGGTACATGGGATGCCGAGTGCATCATGCGAGTAGAAGAAGCATTATGGAAAAAGAAAGCCAGACAGTCACAGAAAGATGCCATCGAGTTATGGCGCAAAGAATCTCATAAAAGAACCGAAAAAGAAATCAGGAAGTCTGAATTAAGTAGAGAATCCTTAGAACGAGTACAAGAAAAAGAACTAATCGAGATAGGTGAACGAGTCAAAACTGAACAGTCAGACAGACAGAGGCATGCCCTCATTAAGGGTATGTATCCTCTTCTTGCCGAGGGCTTGCCAAAAGCAACCCCGGAGGCATCCAGTAATTTTCCGCTACCCTTAGTTCCGACTAAGCTACGTCACAAACCGACCGCAGCTGATATTTTCATTTCGTCCTATTTGGACGACACAGTCCCGGAATATGCAAATCCTGTTCCGCCAGCTCCTGTAAATAATGTAAATCCTGCTCCTCCAGACACCGGAGTACCTGCCACGGTACCCCCGGTCCAGCCCGTTATACAAGTTCAGCCCGCATTACAATTTCCCACTCTGCCAGCACGAAGAATATCAGTCGACGATTCTAGTTTAGGGGCCGCAGGAGGAGGTCCTCCTCAAACCCCACCGCCGCACAAGCGTTTAACGTTAGCCGAATTACATGCACAAGCGTCACAGCGCACGCCCAGATATCAGTCTGTTGCAGAAATAAGAAAAGCCCTTACCGAATGTGGCTATGATCCAGTCCCAGGCGAGGATAATATGGTTTTATATTCATTACGCGTAAGAAAGGTGACCGAGTATCTAGTCACCCTACCAGATATGAAAGAAGATCTAGACAAAATATATCGTTTTATCCGTACAGGGAATGATCCAGAAAGTATTAGTGACGTCATGTCTCAAAGGAAAGTTGAAATTCAGCTCATGATATTAAAATTTCTGATTAATTGTTTAATACGAGAACAAGATTATCCGACCAAAGATCGAGCCGAAATGAAAGTCCTGACAAGGTGGAGTGATAATATAGCCGAGGGTAAGCACACGACTATCAATAGTATAGAGAGTATGTACAAGAGAATTCGTAAGGAAATAATAAGGTTACATGATCAACGTAAGGCAGCACAAGTAAGCGAGAAAGAAAGTAACTCTGATACTGAAGAGGTAGAGGACGAGAATCCCGCCAGAATAGCGTATGTAGGAAAATCTAGATTTCCAGATCGCCATTTACGCCTAGCACACAAGCCAGTTTTTCATCATCCAGCACCAGAACAAGGTTCTCTAGAACAAGTATTTCAAGCTACCGATCACATTCTGAAATCACGAATCGGTTATAGCGAGTTAAGTACTATGCGTGAACAAGAACTAGTCCGATCAGCAGTCCGATGGATTACTGATTCTACCACTTTTCCAGACGAAATAGTGGCACAAATGTTTCTGAAATTGCCCCCAGCCGAGCAACGACTGGCGGGTATGTATATGATCCAGCACCTCATTACTCTGTATGAGGGTCAACATTCTGATCCAGGTCCGTTACACGATGTCCTGAACGAGCTACTACAGTATAAATGGAAAGGTTTAGGTACCGATTTAATTAGTGTCATTCTAGAACAGCGGCACAAATACAGTATGTTCTTGAACCCGCATTTTGTTCATGTCTCACCCCCAGAAAGTAAACCCTTTTACATAGACAGACAGAATCCGTTACGAGAAGTACATCCAATTAAGACAGATGGTGGTGAAATGCAACGGGTGTTTGTTTACACCCCGATCACAAAGATGGAACTCTTAGAGATGAAGAAGTTAATTCCCTGTCATGATAAAGACACAGCAGGGTTCCACCGAGAGTTAAAAGACATGCTCCGTATGGGAGAATACACGTATCCAGACGTTATTAAAATGTTAAAAGTCCTATTGCCCGCAGGGGTATATGAGAAACTCAAGGAAAAAGATTGGGAGGTGGGAGAGAAAAAGATCGATTGGGCAGTCCTAGAAGCTGAAGACAAGGCACGAGTACCAGGTACCGGTCTTGGAGATAAATGTAAAGAATTACCAGAATTATTGATTCAAGTTTTGCCTAGATTATTGACAACTAGAAAAGAAGACTGGGATGCAATCTCAGCCTGTAAACAGAAACAAGACGAAGATATTAGTGATTTTTATTCTAGATTTGAGAAATGTTTTACCATCAACAGTGGCCTCAAGACAAGTAGTGAATCATACCCTCATCTTTTTGTTACTAAATTAGTCGAGAATTCAAGTCCACAAATTAAAAACCGAGTTTTGAAAGTCGAAAGTACCTGGCAAGCTAATACTCCGTCCCAAATGTTACAGATGCTCCAGTACCACCAGAATAGAATCAGAGAAGAACAAGAACATGAAAGGAAGCGTATGAAAGACACGAAAATGAAAGTACTAGTTGCACAATCTGTTCCTCAAGACAGTCAGAAGAGGGGTCCGAATCAAGCCAGTCATCCTGCAGCTCCCGTTAAAGGAAATTGCAATTATTGTAAATAGCCAGATCATTTTATAAACGAGTGTGCAGTTCTGAAACACAACATAGCTACCGGTAAGACTAAAGAAAGACCGCGTCCGCCTAGACAAGAACAAGTTACACAGACTCCTCAGCCACAGAATGCACACCAGACAGTTACCGCACCGCAGCCCATCGCTGCAACACAGCATGTTACACAGCAGATGTACCAGTATGCTCAGTCAGAGTACCCAGAGTATCAGCCATATTCATGAAACAGCCTAGAGAGGGAGGTAGGCTTGCCTCTCATCGAGATACCTGTAGATCAAGAAGGTCCCTATGTTTATAGTCAAGTACTAGGGAAAGACAGAAAGTTTCTGATTGATACAGGGGCAAGTAGGACCACCATCAGCCACGCCGAAGTTCCAGGGGCTCCGCTCTCAGGCTCTAGAAATGTTTCCCTTGGATTTTCAGGAAAACCTATTGTAAATGAAATATCAAAGCCAGTTACTCTAGAAGTAGGTCCATTGTCCCGCACTACTGATCTGTTACTTACGAAGTCCTGTCCAGAAAATCTGTTAGGTATTAAGACACTGAAAGAGTTAGGTGCAGTCATTTGCTGTTCCCCAGAGGGAATCCGATTGTTTCTTCGTGACTTCAAGGGTCACTATGTATTACGAGATTTTGATCCAAGATTGTCTACTGTTCCGCAGCATCTATGGGCGCAAGGTCCAACTGATGTAGGTTTTATGCAAATCACACCCCATCGTGTGACTCTCAAACCAGGTGTAGTCCTGCCACGAATCAGACAGTACAGATTGCCACCTGAGGCTGTAGCAGCCTTATCCAAAATTATTGACGAGCTCATGGCTCAAGGAGTAGTTGTAGAAACTGACTCCAACGTATGTAATTCTCCGATCATTCCAGTCATAAAACGTACTGATCCAAATGCACCTCCAGTATATCGATTAGTGATTGACCTACGAGAACTTAATAAATGTATTATTCCCCAGTACCCAGTTGTCCCAGATATTTCTTCCCTATTGACAGCTATTGATTCCGAAGCTTCATTTTTTACAGTAATAGACCTCAAGAACGCGTTTTTCAGTGTCCCCATTCATCCAGACAGCCAGTTTCTTTTCGGATTTTGTTTAAATGGAAGGAGCTATATGTTCACACGAGCTCCTCAAGGTTTCACAGAAAGTCCTAGTATTTACAGTCAAGCACTTAAAAGACAACTAGACAATATTCACATGCCAACTGACACTGCCCTGCTCCAGTATGTCGATGATCTACTGATCACAGCCCGTTCTGAACATGCTTGCGAACGAGCATCACTTACAGTCTTGTATTTCCTTGCCGAGATGGGGCACAAGGTGTCCCCTTCGAAGCTTCAATTCTGTGTCCAGCAAGTGATCTATTTAGGCCACTTACTGTCCAAGAGGGGTAGGCAGTTGACACCTGACCGTATCCAGTTAATAGCGAGTCTTCCTCAGCCCAAGACCCAGAAGGAGGTACGTGCTTTTATCGGCCTTACTTCTTATTGCAGACAATGGATTCCTCAGTATGCATTTCTAGCTAAGCCACTGATACAGTTAACGACCCAGGAGGCAGCCGTATCGACTGTCCTCCCTTGGACGTCTGAACATACACTTAGTTTCAATGAGTTAAAGAAAGCTTTATGTCAAGCTCCAGTCCTAGCAACACCGAACTACAGTAAGCCTTTTACACTTTTCGTCACAGAACGCGAAGGTACAGCATTATCTGTTCTTACACAAGATCAAGCAGGACAGTACAAGCCCTGTGCTTATTTTTCGAGCACATTAGATCCTGTAGCCCAGGCTCTGCCTGCGTGCCTCAAGTCAGTTGCAGCCACAGCACTAGCTATCAGACAAAGTGATTCCATAGTGTTAGGACACTCCCTGACAGTACAAGTTCCACACTCCGTGGAAGTTCTTTTAAACCGAACACAAACCCAGCACTTGACAATTGCACGTTTAACAGGTTATGAATTGACACTGTTCCAGCCACACATAGAAATCAGACGCTGCAACATTTTAAATCCTGCTACACTGTTACCATCAGTTAATTCGAATCCTGCCACACACGACTGTGTGGAAGTAGTCAATATTACTACAAAGCCAAGACAAGATCTGACAGATATTCCATTACCAGATCCCGACCTGACACTTTATGTGGATGGTTCATGTATGAGAACAAGTACAGGAGAACTAGTAGCCGCGTATGCAGTGACTACTGACACTGAAGTTATTGAAACACACCGTATTGACACTCTGTCCGCTCAAGCAGCAGAGCTAGTTGCTCTGACACAAGCCTGCATACACGCTAAAGACTTGAATGTTAATGTTTACACAGATTCACGTTACGCATTTGGAGTCGTACACGACTTTGGAGTGCTCTGGCAGGAGAGAGGTTTCATGACTTCTCATGGAACCAAGATTCAGCATGGTCTCCTTATTCAAGCTCTGTTAGATGCTATACACTTACCGACATCTATTGCTATCATGAAATGCAAAGCACATACGAAAGTTACTGACACTATTTCTCAAGGTAATGATCTAGCAGATCGCACAGCCAAGCTTACAGCACAGACTCCAGACATTCCAGTTAATCCAACACAGACACATACTCCAGATCCAACTACATGTATGACAGTTAAGGACCCTACTCAAGATGTCATAGATATCCAGTTACATGCTACTCCCGAAGAAATCAAGAAATGGTCCGAACAAGGAGGGGTCCAGACAGATCAGGGATGGGTAACAAAGGGTAGAGCCACATGGTTTCTCCCCGACTCTATGGTTCAAGTCATTGTTAATACCGCACATAGTCCAGCACATTTAGGAGAAAAAGCTATGTTAGACAGTATCCAGAATATTTGGTTCAACAAGCATTTACGAGCTGCAGCCAAGCAGAAAGTCCGTACCTGTATGATATGTTGCCAGTTCAATCCAGGTAAAAGTGTCCCGGTAGAACAAGGTGGATTCCAGCCCCCTGACCACCCTTTTGAAGTCCTCCAGATGGATTATATTCAGATGGAGCGATGTCGAGGTTTCAAGTATGTCCTTGTAGTTGTATGCGCTTTGTCCAGGTGGACAGAAGCATATCCAGTTCCAGATTACACAGCTGCGACCACTGCCAAGCAGTTGGTTCGTGAGTTCTTCCCCCGTTATGGACTCCCTAGAGTCGTATATTCAGACAACGGCCAGCCATTCTCATCCGAGTTGATGAAACATGTTTCCCTCTTGTTAGGGTACCAGTGGAGGTTCCATTGTGTACGCCATCCTGAAGCAGCCGGTCTCGTAGAGAGACATAATCAGACCCTGAAAATTCGAATTGCAAAAGTTTGTCAAGAGAAAGGTGTGGACTGGTTAATAGCTCTGCCAGTCGCTTTATTTTATATGCGCATGGTCGCACATTCCAGATCAGGTCTGTCCCCGTATGAGGTCGTATTCGGCCGCCCCCCTAACATGTGGGGTACACCTAGACCCCGAAGTATTACCGATGTTTCAAGTAATATGCTGACAGATTACCTAGCTTCCTTGATGTCTGCCCTCAACTCTTGTCGTTCACAGGTTGCCACCGCATTTCCAGACAATACCGAGGTGGCACCACATGAAATCGTTCCCGGATCCATGGTCCTGGTGCGTAATTTCGATCGTTCAAGTCCGCTGGAGCCTCGTTGGAAGGAGCCCCGACAGGTCCTCCTCACCACCCGTACAGCCGTGAAATTGGAGGGACGAAAAGGCTGGGTGCATCTATCGCATGTAAAGAAGTTTTATGGACTGAAACCCGTTTTAAAGAACATTTCCGAGGATTCTAAGAACTGCCAAAATATTTTTCTTAAGGACTGTCCCGCAAAAGACAATGATACCGCATCCCCCCCGTTAGAGAAAACTCCGCAACAGGAGTATAAGCTCAAGTTAAGGTCTAGTAAAATAAGTCAGCCAGTTTGATTGTCTAAGTCCTCCCCTAGGTGAAACGGTTAGACCGGTTTCTGACATGTATAAAATAGACCCCCATAGTGAGAGAGTTAGTCAAAACTCAATCCGATGTATCGTTTTTCTAAGTTTTATATTGTTTCTCAGCATTATGATTTCCTGCACCAGTTATGCATTCTACTTGTATTTTCCAGTTTCTCATGTAAATAAGTCTTCCAATGCTACAGTAGAACACACGTTTAGTGATCTGCCTCCTCATGAACTCTCTTACCGCCTCGCTATGCGTAATAATTCTTTTATCCGTATGTTACATTATTCGCACCAGACCAGCAATGCCACTAATTGTTGGGTGTGTGGTCGACTCCCCCCTTTCCAGACACCGAAGGGAGTTCTGCCACTCTTTCCTTATCCATTTTCACATAATGGTTCGTGTGGAGCATGGTCCACGTTAACATCATCCTCAACAGATATGTCTTTTCTTAACAGTACATGTTTCCCAGACAAGCAAGGTCTTCCCCACAGAACAGGGTTAGATCTCGAAAACGAAGTTTACAATTTAGGTAATTATTCCTCGAATTTCATGGTCCTGAATGTTCAGTCTGATTCTACTCCAGACTTACCTGCCATTTCAGTACTACCAGTCAAAGGCGAATTATGTGTTAGAAGTTATGGTTCCGTACATATAGGACATAGTGATTGTACTACTATTGTCAAGTATAGTGACAGTAGGAAATCTATTTTCAAAGCTTCACGTCATTCTTATTTTGTTTGTGGTCAAACCGCATATGTTCGTCTGCCCCTCGATTGGGAGGGAACCTGTTACATTGCCTTCCTACTGCCACCTGTTTTCCTAGCCCCATCTGAATATCACAGAAACACACATCTAGTACACATTAGACATAGAAGGGAGTCCCCCATTGTCGATTATACTGAAACTGCTCTAGAGCAATATACAGATTTCAATAGAGGTTTCTTCTTCTTTATAGGACCTATCCAGAATAGTAAGCTAATCCGTAGGTTAACCAGAACCCTTGAAGCAGTGGTTAATGAGACTGCCTCTGCTCTAGGTAACTTAACCGAAGAGCAATCTGCTATGAGATTTGTTGTTTTACAGAATCGTCTCGTCCTTGACGTCATACTGGCCGATAGGGGCGGGGCTTGTAGAGTCATCGGATCTAGTTGCTGCATTTTCATTCCAAATAACGCGCCGTCTGTTTATTCAGCTATAACCAGACTCCATAAAATTGCCCATCTGTTACACCAAGATCCAGGCACCTGGACATGGTCCGGTTGGTTCTGGAATATAATTTCCGCCTGGGGATGGAAAGTATTGTCCTTTCTAGGTATTGCAGTAGCGATCATATTCAGCTGCTGCCTCTGTATACAATGTGGCCCTGCGATTTGCGGCATTTGTGCTACCTCTTGTATTCCCAGTCCCAAGTCCCGTTCTAAATCCCGTTCCAAGAAAATTCGAGACGAGCAAATGATACTGTATGAAATAATAGATGGTATCATGAATATTGATGTTTCCTGATGGAAACGTAGTGACAAGGAGGGAATGTGGAAAAGTAAATTTTGCCATGTTCTGTGTCCCTACGCGTCCTCCATCATATGTTATGTGTGCATGATTAATATGCATATGTATTCCCCATGTTCGATTAAAGACGCAATTATAGTTGTGTCCATTTCTAGTATGCCAGTTTCCCGTTCTCGTGAATACTACGAATATTCGGCCTATGTAAAGTCACGTTGCCACGTTTCTCAGTGTGCACGTTATTTCATTGTAAAGTCCCCGTTCCTAGGCCTCAAAAGGGCCCGGACACCAGATTTCAGCTCCTGTCTCCTGAGCCTCGCTGAGGAGCGATACAGCCCCCACCTGTGTTCCTGACCCTTCACTTACTTCCTGCCTCACAGTGCCCGGCTCAGCCTGGCTCTGCCTCTGAGTCTGCCAAGAATATGTTATAATTCCAGTTATCAGTTCAGTCCTCCTTCTCTGCATTCCTAAGCTACTGAATCGCATCAATAGTTTCCGTCATTGTCTAGCCTTTACGTCTCCATGTAAGAGAAAATACTGTATTAATGGTCATTTAATATTCTTTATCACGCACTACATGTAGAATAATGCATGCTCCAGTCTTAGAGTCTGTTAGCCTTTACCCTGATAACTTTTGGATTCTATCAACATGTTCTCTAAACATCAGATACCAGATACTGCTTAGGTACATGTCGCCCTGACTCTCCAGACTTCAGTCTCTGCTCCTAGCACAGAGTTCGTAGCCCCCAGCTTCTCCTAGTAGCACGTCATTGCCAGTTTGCGCGCACCATCAGGTTAGAGGTCCCGGCTCCCTAGGTAGCCCCCTCCATGTTTCCGCCCCATTTATGACATATTCTGTTACGTTTACATCACATGTCTATGTATACGCCTCTGTTACACCCACTTTTACTCTTATCTTTCGCGACTGCTATTGACCACACCCACTGCTCCGCCTATCCTATGTACTGTAATGCAACTGTTTTCATATATATACTTGTGTACTGTTATTAAATGTTACGCCGATCCCTTTTCCCAGAGCGCGCTCATTCCAGCTCATTCCAGATCCTGTCCCGGGCAGCTGTCCGGCCTTGTCATTCTATTCCTGCAGGTTGTCCTGTTCCTATCCTTTATGCTGTATTAAACCTGCAAAACTCCTACTACCTCGAATCTTGACTCTTATTTATTGAGCTATCTGTTATTCATTTATCCATTCAAAAATAGATCCGGTATTATTTATTTATATACCACACAGGGACAGGTGTGCAGGGACAGCGGTGCAGGGACAGCGGTGCAGGGACAGCGGTGCAGGGACAGCGGCCCACCCACGCCCATCCACTGCAGGCCTGGCAAGGGAGGCGTCAGATGGACCCTGCCGGCCTCCATAGGGAGGTGATGGGGTGAAGGTGGCCCTCCCCAGCGCAGCAGCTGTTCCTAAGCCCCCTTTTCCCTCACCTGCAGGGACGGATCTGCTTTCATACTGGGCCCAGAGCCAGCCCGAGCCAGTCCCCTGCGGTGATGAGGCCAACACTGAAGTGAGTACAAAACCCTGTTTATTGAATCAATGTCACTGTCACTCCAGGGAAGTCCTGCTGCCGCTGCTCCTGGCACTGCTGGCAGCAGAACCTTTCAGAGGAACAAGCCAGAACATGGAACACCACCTAATAATTCATATCACAACATCAGCACGAGGTAAACTATGAAATGCAGATTAAGCAGTGTAAACAAAACATCCTTTAGTTGTTTACCTGCTGTGGAAGCTCCTTTCAAATCACATGTGCGCCAGAGGCCTGGAGAAAACCAACACAGCGTGTCTCTGTTCTTGCCAAAAAGGGACGAGCGAGAGACCCCCCCCTGCAAGGCCTGAGTCAAGTGCACACAGAGTCTGCACCAAAGTAACCACACCACGCGCCTCTCAGCCAATCCAGACGCTGCTCCTGGTGTTACAGCAGTAAATGAAATAAATAAATAAATACCTGGTTTGATGGGGCAAGGAATCTCAATGCTCATTACTGAGCCCAGGAGCTCTGGCTTTGAGTCACCCCTGACTCACTAATGTGCAAGTGGAGAGACTCTGGGATGCGTCTAGTGCGCATGTCGGACTGAGCAGAGAAAGCCAGCCGTCCAACCCAACATGTACACCAGCGGCCCAGGTGTGCTGCCTCAGTCTGAGTATCTGTCATTATCAATAATATTAAGGGAGCCCACCTCTCTCAGGCCTGCACTGGCTCAGGACCCACCTCCGATGTGCAACTGGCCCACGGTGAAGGCACCCTCCCCAGGCAGAATGAAAACACCTGAATAAAGTTAGTAGCTTGCTCTAATGTATTGGGGGCAGGCAACATATATGAGTGTCAAGGCCCCGACACCCTAATAGAGGCCTTGCCCCTGCAAGTAAGTCCGCTCCTGCCTGTGTCTGTGGTTCCAGGGTGGCCCTAAGCGTATCTGGTGCAGTATTCTTTAATAACAAATGGACGCCAGACATGTAGTTCCAGTGCAGGGCCATTCACCTCAATGGTGCAAGGGGAAATGAGTCTAGAAAGTAAGGGCTGAATGCCAGCAAAGATACCCTATGTCAGGAAATCTGGGACACTGAGATAGATAGGTACAGGTGGCTCGAAGGGAAGGGGCAACCACTAATTCTACAGTAATTTACACTGTATTTTTTATGTTTCTGAGGTGGAGCAATACTGCACGTACCAGACATGCAATAGGGCACCTCCATGCTGATAGACATCTACTGGCAATGTGGGGAGTTTGCCTACGCTCAGCTGATCCCTGGATGGCAGGGATTCTAGTCCTTCGTAACCATACACACCCCGGCCCTGGTAATCCCTGGAGAAGACCTGTCCGAGTTGTTCAAAAACAGCTACAGAAGAAAACAATTGTATTGCACCAGGCTCGAGAAAAACAGAACTGCTGATTATTTTGACTGGGCTCAGTACAAGGACATTCTGGACACTCAAGTAAAAGTGGGAGGGTCCATATCCTTCTTCACCCTGCAAACAAATGTGAACGCCCGCTGGTTACAAATGACCGGGTGGGAACTGCTGAAGATGATTAACATTAATGAGCTCAGCCTAAATGCAATAAGGAATAACTGAGAGCCGTCTGCCTCATGGTGATGCAACATCGGTATGTGCTGGACTTAATGATTGCAATGGAGGGTGGGATGTGTACCAAGATCAGTGCGTCCTGCTGTACTTTTATGAAGCAGGTGCCCCTGAGCAGGACTCCTTTATCGATTTGTTTTCCTGGCCCCCCCGGTGGGTGGCTGGACTATGCACGGTATTGCTCCTGATTGTAATTTTTGTCTTGTTTTTGTATGGTTTCCTGCTGTAAATAGTCAGACCTCAAATTAGGTAGAATGCAAGTAACTAGGGAGGTAGTAACAGACACAACAGAAACACACTGAACCTCAAATAATGTGACTGTCAAAAGTGTGACGTAATTGATGTAGTTGAAAATGTAACTAGAGGGGGGAGTGTTAATATTGAAAAATACAATGTCAGTGTATGCCATAATATATATACATATAACACACAACTCGCTACGCTGTTGGTTCCCAAATCCACCGGATATGACCTCCCCATCAACCCAGAGCCAGAAAGACGTGGTCAGGCAGGTCCTACGACCTAAGCCTGAAGCGACTGATTGACAGATCACAGGTGGGTGACATGTAACCTTTAGACAAACATGCGCACAGGAAAACCCAGATCAATTCCACAGACATGCAGCAACATCACAACGTTCTTAGGAAAATGGCCCCCAAAAAACATGTTTGGCCAAGGGGCACACGTTCCTAAAACACCATAAGTCAAATGCCACACTAAGTTAGGAACAGTAAGCCTATCAGAACACAGAATGCGCTCTACATGCAGTGACCGCATGCTCCCCACGCTGGACATCTGGACACGCAGCCACTAGCCCCATATTGTGTCCATCCAAGGTCGAGACCCACCTGCACTGCTGACCAGGCCCAGATTTCTGTCGCTAGAGAAATGTACAATTTGCTTTATGGCACTTCATCCAATGTATTAAAAGACGGCCCAAACTAATGTGCTTTGAGACAGTCTTTAGACCCTGAGCCTCTTGCCTGTTCTCCCGGCTGCTGTGTTTAATTTAACCAACTGTTCCTGTTTTGCCGAACGCCTCTGCCTTTCATTGTTTCAAGGTGAATTCATAGTTGAGCAACACCACCATTTGGTGAAGTCAGTAACTGTGTGTGTGTGGGTGGTGGCCATTTTGTCTTTTTCTGGATGCCCCTTCATTACTGGCCATGTGCTTTCCATCAGTTTATGGAGCTGGTGAGTTGGTATGCATGTGGGTGCCATATTCTCTTTGTTCTAAATGCCACCAGGCCGTGTGGTGGTGATAAGAGACCACCATTGTGTGCTCCAATCATTTATTTCCAATTGTAAAAGCCATTTTCTTGTACAACTGATAGAAGCCCGTGTCAGTTTTGTGAATTTTTGTTCTTTTCCTGATTTAAATGTTTGGTCTTGTGGTGGATTGTAGTAGTCTATAGTGCATAGTTTTTGATTTATTTATTAACTTCTTGCATGCCTCTCACGTGCCCCTGAAGGATAGGATATTAGTGTTATTTTTTAATAATTCATTTGATGTTTGCATGCCTCCCCTTGGCTGTGGAACTGCCAAAGATGCAAAGGTCAAGTTCTCCCCTATACTTTGTGGCAACTCCCACGCAAGCTTCTGGACTGAAGGTTTAGGATGCGTAACCGGCAAAAGAGGAACCATGAAGCTTCCATAGATCCCCTAAATACCAGGGCCAGGGCGAGCTCAACTGACCGAAGGGCCGAGGTGCAAAACGGCGAATGGCCATCGCGCGCTCCCCAAGACGCAACATCTGGGCCAGGAACAACTGTATGGACAAGACTGCAGGAGCTCAACGGTGAAGCTGTGAAATCCACCCCTCAGGACCAGGGAGAGCTGCAGGGACAAGACTGCAGGAGGTCAAAGGTGAAGCTGTCAAGGTCACCCCTCACTGGAGCATCTGGACCAGGGAGAGCTGCAGGGATCACTGAGATGGAACAATCTCCATAATCACACAGAAATGTCAATACTCGGAATTACCAACATTGGTCGGTGTCATTAAACTTGTGCTCGTGATTAATGGTGATATGCTGTCCAGACCTAAAAATACTGCGTAAAGTATGTTTTTCATGGAGATCAGAGGGAAACCCACATCTGGCATTATTTCTTAGCCCTTTCTATTTCCGGAGCATCAGAGAGGAGGGTGAGCTCGGATGGCCGCGAGCTCTGGGTAAATGCTTTAATTTCAAAAGTGCAGCTGTCAATCTCTCCCCATCAAGGAACCAACACCAGGGCGAGCCTCGGGGTCTTGGAGGCCAAGCGATGAAGCGCGGAGATACCCCTACGGGGGTCGAGCCTGGCGCTATACAAGCAAATAAATAAATAAATGAACATGCCAAAGGCGAGCCATCCAGCTGTCCCCCATGCCAGGTCTGCAAGGCTATTCCATTCTGTTCTGTAGTTTGTGAATAGCGCCTGTCTACCCCGAGGCTTCCCAGCACTGCTCACAGCTACCGAATACTGAGCCTGGTGCGACACTCGTCCTTGGACCGCCAGGTCTTCAGGGCTGTGAGGAATGGAAGTTGCTGCTCCCGCTGATGTAGCTGCTGAGAGAGAGAGAGAGTTCCCGCGTCTGAGGTGCTGCTGGGGAGAGAAGGGGAGACCTATAAATGTCCCTATGGGTGATGCAAAGGGACTTGAATTCTGCTCTACTCTCCACCGGAAGCCAGTGGAGATCCCTAAGGGCTGCGGTGGCGGCTGGTATCCAGGTGTGTCTGTGGAAAGGCGAGTTGCTGCATTCTGTACAGTCTGCAGCCTCTTTACCACACAGCACTGGGGGCCGAGGGACACAGCTTTGCATCATCCAGGCGTCCTAGGACCAGAGCCTGGACGACGATCCTCTGGGCTGAGACAGGAAGGAGCTGAAGGCCTTTCCTCAATACCCTCAAGGAGCCATCACAGCTGGGTGAGGTGTTCCATTGTGAGTTCAGGGTCAGCCATACTCCCAGGCACTTTCTGGCCTGTGGGGGTCGGTAGCTCTCTCAGGCAGTCTGGGATGGATCTCGGTATCCAACACCGTGACTTCAGGTTCTTCTTCATTGACTTTTAGTTTGCAGCTTGTCCTCCAATTCAATTCATAAACTTTATTTGACAGTTAAGTCATAAAAGCATACATAAAAACCACAGTTTTTCAATGTAAAAATCCAATAAAAACAGTACAATAAATATTTAAAAATAAATTAAACTGCTATGGACTATTGCCGAATATCAATTATTTCAATTTCATAAAAATGTAGAATCATAAACCAAAATCCATCATCTTTTTTTTTACAGAACAGGGGGTATTGCACATAGTTCATATAAAATAAGGCATCCCACGTGTTTACACATAGTTAACAATAATAAATACTTAATAATCAGAGCCCTACCGCAATTAGGCGCATACGGATTACCCAGGCCCATTTCAGAAATTTGGCCATAGCAATAGCAATTAAGGGGCTAGGATCAGTACATAAAATTCTTAGGGCCTCTGCATGCCTACGTGTGCCAAGCAGAATGCAAATAGGCTTAACCCACATGGATCTAGGGGCAGTATATAAGGGACAAAAAAAGAGGAGATGACTTATTGTCTCTCATTCCTCCCCACACTTAGGGCATTTATCCTTACCGTTTTCCCCTGCCCATTTAGCTGTAAAAGACCTAACTGGAAGGGAGCCTACTCTAAATTGGAAATAGAGTTTACGCTTTCTCTAGGGCATCCCAGTATATTTCCAGTTTCGGTTGGGCCTTAAACTCTAGAAAACGTCCTGTTAAGTGTGAGGAGAGACCCTTTGTACAAGCTTCTGCATTTACCATCTCCCAATAATTTTCTTTCAAAATTTTCTTGGAAGGGAATGCAGCTTTTACCGGGTCGTCCCATAATTCTCTCATTCCCAGCCTAAATAATAGGGACCGAATGGACTTCAGCCAGTGTATTTTTTGGCAACCATCCTTATCCATAATCTCCCTTAGTCCCTGTGCATATTGCTGGAGCTCCTCTGTGATCCATAGACGGCGCCAATACAACAAAGGCCGTAGAGAGGCAAGATCCTGGACCGCTTTTTTTCCCAGATCCCACATGAGAGGTGTTAGAGGGGTACTTATAGGGACGCTAGTTACTTTTCGCAGAAATTCGTTTTCTGCTAGCGTCAAATTTCTCAAATTCTGGAAGCCCCAAAGCTCGGCATCATACAATGTCGAACTTAACACATTCATTCCATAGACCTCCAGTGGTGGGCTAATGGGCTTTGTTGATGACGAGCTAAACCTTTTCAGAAGAATGCCAGCCTGCTGGCGGTGTTTTAGCACTGCAATATCTAATTGGCTGGTCCACCCCAGATCTCTCTGGAGTGTGACCCCCAGATAGGTGAAGGCGTCAACCCGCTCCAGCGGGGCGTCATTCATATACATCACTCCTCTGAAGGGTTTAGCAAACCCAGACGATATACGGCCATTAAGAACCATAAACTTTGTTTTTGCCATAATTATTTCAAGACCCCTCTCCAAACAAAAGTCTTCGAAGCGCTTTAAAGCGCGCTGGAGCCCACTTGGCGTTTTTGACATAATCAATGTATCGTCCGCGAACATGAGGATCGGGACCCGCTCACCACACATCGCCGGGGCATCAGTCGGGATCAGGGAGAGGAACTCAGCCACCCCGTTCACAAAGAGCGAGGACAAGGTTGGCGCCATGACGCAACCTTGTCTCACTCCCCGCTCAACCGGGAAGGTTTCCGTTACCTCTCCCTGACGACCCCACCGAACCCGGGCAAACGTATCCTCGTGTAGGCGGACGATTAGGCTCAACAGCTCAGGTGCCATCCCTAACCCTGCAAGAACTTGCCACAGGATATTACGCGGGACAAGATCGAAAGTACCCCTTAGGTC
Organism: Lissotriton helveticus; assembly: GCF_964261635.1. NCBI lineage: Eukaryota > Metazoa > Chordata > Amphibia > Caudata > Salamandridae > Lissotriton > Lissotriton helveticus. Next base: position 1,960,941,943 of record NC_136068.1, on the reverse strand, counting down.
AACAAAGACGGCATACAGGGTGCCTTTCTCCAGAATCACCATGCGCCAATATAACATGATAAACCTGAAGACCTGGTCTGTGGTGCTTGTTTTTGGGCGAAAGCCAGCCTGGAGGTGACTCAGAATATTATCATCATCCATCCAGGACTAGATTTTACCCAATACAAGGCGGCCCACAATTTTTTGGATTCAAGCCGGCCCACAATTTTTTGGATTCAAGCCGGCCCACAATTTTTTGGATACAAGCCCGCCCACAATTTTTTGGATACAAGCCGGCCCACAATTTTTTGGATAGCTTGCCATGCACTTGGCTACCTCTTGAAGGCACAGGATAAGGAATTGGTGGTTGATTGTCTGATCAGGTGAAATAGACATGACCAGCTGGGTGTCATCAGCATAGGACACCAGTGACAGCCCAAATGATTGCACCAGCTTGGTGAGATGGAGCACAAACACAGTGTGGGGCCCAGGGGGAGCCCTAGGGCACGCTGGAGCCAAGGGGAAGGCTTGTCCAGTAATGTGACTGCCCTTAACACCTGCATTGGATACTCTCCGAATTAGGATTATTTGGTTGATGGTATCGCAGGCAGCACTTCGGATAGGATAATAGCTGTGGAGCCACCACCATCCAGGAGATTCCTTAGTTCTTTGACCACTACCAGCAAAACACATTCTGTGCTGTGTTGTGGCTTCAACCCCATCTGGGTAGGATGGAGCACTTCCTGCCATTCCAGAGAGGCAGAGAGATTTATGTTGATAGGTTTTTCCAGGAATTTAGAGGCATATTAACAAGGCCAGGTGATAATTATCGCTCAGCGCTCTTAGCATTAGGATAATTATCGCCGGCCAACTCTGAATTTTATCGTGGAGATAGCGTGCTATAAGCAACTCTTATCTCCAAAGCGATAAAATCCAGAGGGCAAGCTGCCAATTGTGAGATTATTGCTGGAAATACAGCTATACTACCACAAGGTTTGGCGATAGCTAGCTGATAGGGATAGACATACTTAGCCATGATATCCACCTTACTTAGGATATCATAGCTAAGTCGAAAAATACCAGACGTAAGAAAGCAGCGTTAACCGCGGTTAGCGCTGCTTTTTTCATCGCTAACAGGGTTAGCGATATCCTTGATAATGGGAGAAATGTCACTAAGTGACATTTCTCCTATTATTTTTCTCTGGAACGCCCCCTTTGCATCTCATTAGAGATGGAAGGGGAAGCGTAGAGAAAAAGGGTGCTAACATGCGAATTTGCGAGTTAACACCCTGTTGCTGACAGGGAGATAATTTTATCTCTGCTTTTTTGGCTTTTAAAGTAAAAAAAGCCGAGATAAAGCCCTTGTTAATGGGCCCCCTGGTAACCCCTGGAGGCAGAGAGAGGGGCCTATGGTTGCTCAGACAGCGGGGGTCCTGGGAGAGTGTCTTCAGAATTGGTCTGACTGTGGCCTGTTTCCAGGGCTGCGGGACCTCCCCGTTCAAGAGAGAGGGGTCTGGCAGCTCTGTCAGCACAGGGACACTGCAGTCTGCTCCTTCTTGAAGGATATGAGGGGGGGCTGGGTCCAAAGGGGAGCCTGAGTTTACCGTCCCTAACGAGGTCCCTTGTGAGTTGAGGCAATGTTGGTGCAAGTGGGGATGTGTTGAGTGCCTTGTGTCGGTCTTACCAGAGCGCTCAGGGCCATTCATCTACGGAGAAGTGGAACGTATGTCTGCAATTCTTCCCTGTAAGGAGTGAGCCAGGTCTTTGCTGTGCTTGACAGAGGCATTCTCTTTAGGAAAGGCTTTGGGTGCTACTACAATGTCTTTGAGGAGCCTGAAGATTTCTTAGTGAGTTTGGAGCCATAGAAGGTGGCTTGCACCTTTTTTTAATTTCAGAGTGGCATGACCTCGTTGACCTAGACCAGGATATGCTGCATGGACTGAAGGACAGGACCAGGGAATTGCCAAGGGTGCTACTCTCATGCTCCCCTCTCACCTCAGTAAATTGATTCCCGCGCAAGCCTCAGAGACTGAAGGGACTGACGGCAAAACTTCCAAAGGTGGAGCAGTCCCTCGCCCCACCTCAGAGCAGTAACTCCAGTTCAAGCTTCATGGACTGAAGGGCAGGGATGTTAAACTACCAAAGGCTGAACTGTCAGGATCTTCCCAACCCAGTCCACCACAACCAGGGCAGGTTCATGGACAAAACACAACTGTAAATGTGGAACTCTCAAGATCCCTCCCACAGGGTTTGTCAATGCCAGGGAAACCTTGTTGGGCTTTAGGGCCTGGTTGCAATACCACCAAAGGCAGACCCATCAACCTTCCCCTTAACTGGCCACACCAAGGCCAGGTCACGCTTCACTGGTTGAAGGGGCTGGTTGCAAAACTTCCAAAGGCAGAGCTGTAAAGCTTTACCTCAACCCTAAACAACAAGGCTGGAGTATGCTTCCTGGCCAGGAGGGACTCTGGTCTGCAAGGACAAAGGCATTTACTACAGTGTTACCACAAACCCTGCGCACCCACAGAAGGCCAAGCTTCCTAACAGTAGAAAACATGGATGTGGAGATAAAAGGGTGCTGCGTCCAGCAAACACCCACTCAGTAAACTCAGGCCAAGGCAGTCCTGTCAAGCTGCTGCCATCCTTACACACAAATACCAAGGCAAGATTCACAGACTAAAGAATTGAGCTGTGAGAGTACTAAAGGCAGAAATGTTAACTTCTCCACCACCCTAGGACTCGAGAGCCAGGACAAGCTTTACGATCTGAGGAGCGTGTTGTAAATTCATACTTAGCTTTATATGGCTTCTTGGTTTCTTTAGTCCTTTCTTTGTGTTTCTATCTTCTTACCTAGCTTTGTTCTATCTGGTGTGTTAGGATTCTAGCCCGGGCAGTTGGTCTGGTCAGCTGAGAAACGTGTGAAAATGAAACCAAGCATTGTAAAAGACACTTGTAATTTTTGTTAAAAAAACGAGGGATTTTCTTGGAAATACAGTTGTGAGGAAGTTTAAATGAACCTGCGATTTACAAGGAAATTACAGTGTGAGAAACGGAAATAAAATCGAGCGATTTTAAGAGGAAATACAGTTGTGAGGAAGTCTAAAATGGTCTGGTAAATGCTTATGCTCAAACTTTGTTCAATCTTACTTTGCTTTAATTGCCAACTGCCGTGCTCTTCATACACAAAGAGATCCTTTCACAGAGAATTCGTCTGTGGTTTGATGACGTGTTAGAATCTTCGGGGCTCATGGTGGTGAAGCAGAGTTTTCTTTCCGGCTTCCAGCGTTGTTGCGTCATCCGCTCTTCAACCTGTACCCCAGAAGGACGTGGAGCGTGTCACTGCGTAATAGAAACCAAGGTACAAGATGACAAAGAGATGTCACCGCTCAAACACATCCATGATGAACTGTCAATAGCGACAAATGGTCTCATCCTAAGAGACACTCGAATTGTGATTCCACAACAGCTAAGACAAGGGGTCATAAATTTAGCACATGAAAGACACCGGGGCATAGTAGCCACGAAAAGAGCACTCCGCGAGAGGTTCTGGTTTTCAACACTGGATCTAATGCTGGAAACAACACTGAAGGACTGCCCACAATGTCAGCTAGTGAGCCGTCCAGATCCCTGGTCATCATGGACGAATATTCCAGATTCCCCATTGCACAACTGTGCACATCCACCAAAGCCTCCAGCGCCATACCAATTCTACATGAAGTCTTTGCTGCGTGGGGCATTCCTCAAGTGGTGAAATCTTACAATGGGCCCCCATTCAACAGCCATGACTTTGCCGAGTTTGCTCAACACCTAAACTTTAAACACCGGAAAATAACACCGCTCTGGCCGCAGGCGAATGGAATGGCTGAACGCTTTATGGCCACGGTCAAGAAAGCCATTCAGCAGGCGGAGCTCACTCGAAAGAGCATCCAGACAGCGCTAAATGAAGTACTATGGGCCTACCGGAACACACCCCACTCCACCACGGGCAAATGTCCGGCCACCCTCATGCTAGGCCGGTCAGTGCGCCCATGATGAATGTCTCGGTGAGTGAACAGTATCCAGATTCTGACCATGAAAAAATTGCAGCCGTGGACAAGCTGAAGAAAGAAAAAATGAAGGGCTATGCGGATGAATGTCAACATGCCTCTCACCCTGAAATTCGGGAAGGAGACTGGGTGTTGGCGCAGCAAGAGAAACACCGAAAGACTGACTGCAAATATCTTGAGACTCCGTTGAAAGTGGTGCAACAGAAAGGAAGTATGATCGCCGCGGAAACAGACGTAAGACGAGTCAAGAGGAATGTGACGCACTTTAAGAAGTGCAGCCCTAACTTCAAAGAACTATTGACTGAATCGCTAGTCGAGAAAAAGGAACCTGAGACACTGCTCAGCAGCAGTCAGGCACTGATGGGGACTACCGATGAACATGAGCGAGACATCCCTGATGCTCATTCGCGCCCCATACGGACCATTAGAAAATCGTCTTGCCTCATTGAAGAACTTTGAGTGGCGATCTTCAGCGACGTGAAAGCAAAGGGTGTTGATAGCTTGCTGTGTTTTTCTAGTTTATTTACAGAGGGGGGAGATGTAATGATGGGTGCACTCGCATGGGGCACTAGGACCTGCCTGAGGGAGAACGAGGGCAGGCAGATAGGGAGGAGCCAGGGACTAGGGCCGGCAGTTAGCCGATGTACCAGGACGACGAAGGAAGTACAATAAAGAAGCTCACACATAACACCCTGTGTCCTTGTATATGTACCAGAAGGACACTACATCTGGCGACGAAGGTGAGATAAGGAACCTGTGGTGTGAGGAGAACGGCTAACTCTGCCCCTGGAGCTCAGCCGTTGTGCAAGTATCCAGGAACGTGGGGCCGGTGACCGCGTGGCAGCGGAGCCACGGCGCGAGCGCCTTCGCGCGCTGGGAGCCCACCCTAGCTGTCCGGAGGTGTGTGAGGAGCGTCCACTTGCCAGGAGCTCACCCCACTACACAGTGTGTGTGGCACTGGGGGTTAGAGCGAGAAATTTTGCCTGCTCGCCGCGAGCCCACCCCGGCGATATATGAAACAAAATGAAGGCTGCCTCACCTGATGCTCCCGCGACGACGACCGTCTGAGAGGGTGAGTGCTGGCTGGCACCGACGATCGAAGAAAGTGAAAGCATTGTGTCTCCGGTTGTAGAAGGCCAAATCTCGTTGTACACGATATTCTCGTGGCGGCCATCTTGGAGTCAGGCGTGTCGTCCAATCCCCTGTCAGGGAACTTCGGCGGCCATCTTGGGGTCAGGCAGAGACCCCGAAAGTCATCAAGCACTGGTAAATGCACAGTGCACAAAAGAAACAAGCATTGGCGAGTGCAAGAAAAAAGTAAACAAGCATTGGCGAGTGCAAGAAAAAAGTAAACAAGCATTGGCGAGTGCAAGAAGAAAAGAAACAAGCACTGGCGAGTGCAAGAAGAAAAGAAGCAAACATTTGCGAGTGCAAGAAGAAAAGTAAACAAGCAGTGGCGAGTGCAAGAAGAAAAGAAACAAGCATTGGTGAGTGCAAAAAGAAAAGAAACAAGCATTGGCGAGTGCAAGAAGAAAAGTAAACAAGCATTGGCGAGTGCAAGAAGAAAAGAAACAAGCACTGGCGAGTGCAAGAAGAAAAGAAGCAAACATTGGCGAGTGCAAGAAGAAAAGTAAACAAGCATTGGCGAGTGCAAGAAGAAAAGAAACAAGCATTGGTGAGTGCAAAAAGAAAAGAAACAAGCATTGGCAAGCGCAAGAAGAAAAATAAACAAGCATTGGCGAGTGCAAGAAGAAAAGAAACAAGCATTGGCGAGTGCAAGAAACAAGTAAACAAGCATTGGCGAGTGCAATCAAAGAACCGACTTTTGTCAATACGTGTCGAATTAACGGGATCGGGCGATGCCTGACCCCGGTCCCATGGGTGTGTTGGGAGTATCATTCCAGCACCCTCCGGAGCCCCTCACTCTTGAATCTGGTGGGGGTATTGGCCTGCGGTGGCAAGAATGGCTAGAAGATTTCACGGACTTCATGAAAGGGTCCCATGTAACTAATGCTGGACAGCAATTGATTGCTCTCAGGAATCTGGTAGGCAAAGAATTTGGACAGATCATAAAAGAGTTGCCTGCTGAGTCCGCTGCTTCATACGCGACTGTCTGTGAAGCACTCAACCACAAGTTCTTGCACAAAAGGAATGTTGATTATGAGCGATATGCATTCAACCTGGCATCACAAGAGAAAGGTGAGCAAATGAGTGTATTCATCACACGTCTGAGACGCTTAGCAAGACATTGTGACTTTGATAAGTTCTCCACAGAGGATGCCCTCCGACTGAGAATTATAGAAGGTTGTCTGTCAGAGCCTTTGAGACGGAAACTGCTCAAGAAAAGTATCCCGCTAGATGAGATTGAGGAAATGACAAGAATTGATGATCAAGCTGACGAGCATGCAAAGAATATGGAGGCCGGGAGAAGCGAGAAACGTGAGCAGGCGTTCAGGATGCAGTCTCAACAAGTGCAGGGACGATCCCCACCACAAGCGCGCTCCTCCAGATCCAAAAAGCAGTACCACCCTTCAAGTCATCGGCGCAGAAGCACGAGTCACACCAAGAAAAGATCAGAACGACAACTAAAGTGCTACCGATGCGGCTACGACTTCCTACATGCAGACGCATGCCCAGCACTAGGTCAACGATGCCGGAAGTGTGGTAGAGACAACCATTTCGAAAGCATGTGTGGGACCTCCCACAAGGATGATCAACGAGAACCCACCAGGCAATATCGTCCCTCAAGCAGTCGTCACCATGTCAGAGCAGTACAGGATAGACGAGACTCATCTACTGGGTCGTCACAATCCAGCTGTCACTCCTGCCGAACACATCGATCTCGACGGTCATCATCAAGAGGGTCAATATCCATATCACCCCTTTCGCAAGACCGAGACGAGTACATATGTTTTGTAGCGGATCCTGATCGTCTAAAGGAATATCCACGGCTAGACATCAGAATTGGTTCCCTCCACGCCAAGTTTTTGCTGGACAGTGGGGCGTCGCTATCTACCTGTAGCGGAATATTAAAGAATGAGGACACCTCCCAAATTGATCAACGCCCACGTGCGAGTATATACATGTATGTCAAAGAAACCACTGCCCTGTCTTGGGAAGTTCGCGACCAATCTATCATATTAAGATCGCACCATCCAAGCCTACATCCACGTCATTGATGGGCCTGAGGCGGACTGCATACTAAGCCTGCCCACCGCAGAACGACTAAAGTTGGTGGACATGCTATACAAAGTGGATGACAAACCAGACATTACTCAGAAGTTCCCTAAGCTTTTCCAAGGTCTCGGGAAGATGAGAAACCACCAAATTAGACTCCACATCAACGAGCAAATCACACCAGTTGCGCAATACCACCGGAAAATCCCGTTTCATCTACAGGAAGCAGTGGAGAAGGAGCTCCAAGACTTACTCGAGGCTGACATCATAGAGAGAACTGATGGACCAACACCCTGGGTCTCCCCGGTTGTAGTGGTTCCAAAGAAAGGAGAGACAGAACGAGTCCGTCTATGTGTGGACATGAGAGCGCCTAACACCGCGATAGAGTGGGAGAGGCACCCAGGCCCCCACATCAGTGACATGATCACATCACTAAATGGAGCCAAAATATTTTCAAAATTGTACCTCAACAAAGGATACCATCAGCTGGAGTTGCATGAGCGGTCCCGATACATCACAACATTCTCAACACATCTAGGGCTGTTCAGGTACAAAAGACTCGGTTTTGGGGTGTCCTCAGCAGCGGAAATTTTTCAGGAAGCAACCAGGAGAACAATCCATCATGTTCCCCATGTACTGAACTATAGTGATGACATCCTGGTATATGGAGCCACCGCTCAAGAACATGACACCGTGCTAGATCGGGTCTGCCATGCCCTGACAGAAGCCAACCTCACGCTCAATCAGGACAAGTGTGAATTTCATAAGCCAACGCTGAAATTCTTCGGCCACGTCTTCTCTGGAAATGGCATGAAACCGGACCCCGAAAAGGTAGCGGCGTTAAATGACACACCGAGTCCAGGTGACTTTGGAGATGTACGCTCGTTCCTGGGCATGGCCAGCTACTGCTCCAGGTACATACAAGACTATGCCACAATAAGTCACCCCCTGAGAACCCTCACCAAACAGGGGCAGCCATTTCAGTGGTCCCCTCAATGTTAACAGGCGTTCAGAGAGATCAAGGAAGCTGTGGAGTCTGCTGAAAACATGGCTTGCTTCAATCCAAAAAAGAAGACAGAAATAACAGTGGATGCCAGCCCTGTGGGGCTAGGGGCCATTTTAGCACAGTATGACAGAGATGAAGATCAACGTCACATCGTAGCGTATGCCAGTAGGAGTCTAACAGATAGAGGGCCTACTCTCAGCCAGAAAAGGAAAGTTTAGCTGTCGTCTGGGCCTGTGAACATTTCCACATCTTTATCTTCGGAAAGCATTTCACCTTGGTCACTGATCATCAAGCTCTGATCACAATTTTCGGGAACCCTCGAACCAAAATGCCGCCACGAATATGGAGATGGGGCCTCAGGTTAAAAGAATACACTACACCATTGTACACAAGCCAGGGAAAGCTGCAAACCTTGCCGACTGCATGTCCAGACACCCCATCAGGACAAGCAAATCCAAACGGTCGATTGCGGATGAATACATCCACTTCGTGGTAGATCATGCCAGACCCCCTGCTGTTCCGCTCGAAGCAATCTGTGAGGCTACACAGGCAGACTTCACCTTGCAGGAAGTAAAACGCCGCATCCAGACCAATAGCTGGCGACATTTAGAAACCAAGGGACAAGATGACCAAGAGATGTCAGCGTTCAAACACTTCCATGATGAACTGTCAATAGCGACAAATGGTCTCATCCTAAGAGACACTCGAATTGTGATTCCACGACAGCTAAGACAAGGGGTCATAAATTTAGCACATGAAGGACACCGGGGCATAGTAGCCACGAAAAAAGCACTCCGCGAGAGGGTCTGGTTTCCAACACTCAATCAATCAATCAATCATGCCATTTGTATAGCGCACTACTCACCCGGGAGGGTCTCAAGGCGCTTGGGGAAGGGGTATGCTACTGCTCGAACAGCCAGGTCTTGAGTTGTTTCCTGAAGGCGAGATGGTCCTGGGTCAGCCGAAGGTGGATGGGGAGGGAGTTCCATGTCTTGGCAGCCAGGTAAGAGAAGGATCTTCCTCCGGCGGTGGCTCTTCGGATGCGTGGTACGGCTGCGAGGGCGAGGCTGGTGGACCGTAGCTGGTGGGTGGGCGTGTAGAAGGTCAGGCGGTCGTTGAGGTACTTGGGGCCCAGGTCATGGAGAGACTTGTGTGCGTGGGTGAGGAGCCAGAACGTGATCCTCTTGTCGACTGGGAGCCAGTGCAGGTTCCTCAGGTGGCTGGAGATGTGGCTGCGTCGGGGGACATCCAGGATGAGTCGGGCGGAGGCGTTCTGGATGCGCTGGAGTCTTTTCTGTAGCTTGGCTGTGGTTCCGGCTTAGAGGGCGTTTCCGTAGTCCAGTCGGCTGGTGACGAGTGCTTGGGTGACAGTCTTCCTGGTCTCGGTCGGGATCCAGCGGAAGATCTTGCGAAGCATACGCAGGGTGTTGAAACACGATGAGGAGACGGCGTTGACTTGTCTGGTCATCAAGAGGGAGGAGTCCAGGATGAAGCCCAGGTTGCGTGCGTGGTCGGTTGGCTTGGGTGTGGTGCCCAGGGCTGGGGGCCACCAGGAGTCGTCCCAGGCGGAATGCGAAGATCCCAGGATGAGGACTTCCGTCTTGTCCGAGTTCAGTTTCAGGCGGCTGTCCTTCATCCACTCGGCGACGTCTTTCATCCCTTCGTGTAGGCAGGTTCTGGCGGTGTCGGGGTCTCTGGTGAGGGAGAGGATCAGCTGGGTGTCGTCGGCGTAAGAGATGATGTTGAGGTTGTGCTGGCGTGCGATGGCTGCAAGAGGTCTCATGAAGACGTTGAAGAGGGTGGGGCTGAGTGAGGATCCTTGCGGGACGCCGCAGATGACTTCGGTGGCCTCGGAGCGAAACGGGGGGAGGCGGACTCTTTGTGTTCTTCCTGCGAGGAACGAGATGATCCACTCCAGTGCCTTCTCTTGGATACCGATGTTGCTGAGGCGCTGGACTAGGGTGCGGTGGCAGACAGTGTCGAACGCAGCGGAGAGGTCCAGGAGGATGAGGGCCACTGTCTCCCCCTTGTCGAGCAGGGTCCGGATGTCGTCGGTGGCTGCGATGAGGGCAGTCTCGGTGCTGTGGTTGGCTCTGAAGCCGGACTGCGAGGGGTCGAGGGATCCGTTCGTCTCGAGGAAGGCGGTCAGCTGTCTGTTGACGATCTTCTCGATTACTTTAGCAGGAAAAGGGAGGAGCGAGATGGGGCAGAAGTTTTTGAGGTCAGTGGGGTCCTCTGTAGGTTTCTTCAGGAGGGCGCTGAGCTCGGCGTGCTTCCAGCTCTCCGGGAAGGTGGCGGTGTTGAAGGAGGTGTTGATGATGTTCCGGAGTTGGGGTGCGATGGTGGAGTCGGCCTTGTTGAAGACGTGGTGTGGGCAGGGGTCGGTCGGTGATCCGGAGTGGATGGTGTTCATCGTGCGGGCTGTGTCTTCCGTGGTCACCGTGGTCCAGGTGCGAAGGATGGCGGTGGGGGGCGTTGGTTCGACGGTTGGGTGCGTGGGTGGTGCACCGAAGCTGTTGTGGATGTCGGCGATCTTGCGGTGGAAGAACGAGGCGAGGGAGTCGCAGAGGTCTTGTGACGGAGTGATGTCGTTGGTGCCAGCGCTGGGGTTGGAGAACTCCTTGACGATGCTGAAGAGTTCCTTGCTGTCGTGGGTATTGTTGTCCAGTCGTTCCTTCAGGGATTTCTTCTTGGTGGTGCGGATGAGCTGGTGGTGCTTGCGGGTGGCGTGTTTGAGGGTGGTCATGTTGTCGGTGGTCCGGTCGAGGAGCCAGGCTTTCTCGAGGGTGCGGCAGGTCTTCTTGGAGTCCTAGAGTTTGTCGGTGAACCAGGATGCCTTCTTGCTTCTGGGTCTGCTGGGAGGGTTCTTCAGTGGTGCGAGGTCATCGGCGCAGGCGGTCAGCCACTGCGTGAAGTTCCGGGCTGCTTTGTTGGGGTCCGTTGCGCTGGCGGGTGGGTTCTGGCTGAGGGAGGTGGTGAGCTGCTCGGTGGTGATCTTACTCCAGCTTCTGTGGGGAATCTGAAGCGGGTGGTGGTGGGTCGTGGTTCTGCTGAAGTGGACGCAGCTGTGGTCGGTCCAGTGGAGTCCGGTGGAGTGGCTGAAGGTGATGTGCTTGCTGAATGAGAAGACGGGATCAAGCGTGTGGCCGGCGTAGTGGGTGGGGGTGTTGACCAGTTGCTTGAGTCCGAGGTTGGTGAGGTTTTCCAGCAGGGCGGTGGTGTTGCGGTCCTTGTTGTTCTCCAGGTGAAAGTTGAGGTCTCCAAGGAGGATGTAGTCAGCGGAGGGGAGGGCGTGCGGGCTGATGAAGTCTGTGATGTCTTCGCTGAATTGTGTGCGTGGTCCCGGGGGTCTGTAGACGAGGGTGCCTCTGAGGGTCGTCTTTGGGTCGGTGTGAATCTGGAAGTGGAGATGTTCGGCTGCGGCGAAGGAGTCGTTGGCGTCGGTCATGATGCGGATGGTGTCCTTGTGGATGATGGCGATGCCTCCTCCGGTCTGGTTGACGCGGTCCCTCCTGATGATCTTGTACCCGTCCGGGATGGCGATGGCGATGTCAGGTGCAGAGGAGGCGTTCATCCAGGTTTCCGTGAGGAAGGCGACGTCCGGTGATGTAGCGTCGAGGAGGTTCCAGAGTTCCATGGCGTGTCTGTGGACGGAGCGGGTGTTGAGCAGGATGCACTTGAGGTGGTTGCTGCTGGTGCTTGGCTTGGCGGGTGCGGGGGAGGTTCGGAGGCAGGTGAACTTGCAGGTACAGCAGGTGAAGGGTCCATGGGTGCGTCTCGGGGTGGCTCGGTAGCAGGCGTGGGTCCGGCCGGCATTGAGTGTGTTGAGAGTGGCGGCGTCGTAGGTCCGTCGTGTAGGCTGGCATCGTCGGGGGCCAGGGGTCCTGGCACTGGGTGCGGTCCAGGCGCGGACGGGCGCAGACGGGCTTGCCTTTGGCGCACCTTCGGCGCTCAATCGGTGCTCCCGCTGCGCGCTCCCGCTGTTCGCTCCCGCTGCGCGCTTCCGCTGCGCGGTCGCTCTGGGGGCGTCATAAGTAAGGAGCCGGGAGGCGGGTCAGCTGGGTGGCGGGAGCGGGGCGGCGAATGGGCTGGTGGTAGGTGGGGCTGCAGGGAGGCGGCGGCGGGAAATCTGTGCAGGCAGGCGGGCGGATCAGCGGCGGCTGGGTCGCTCGGGGTCAGCTACAGGCAGGAATCGGCGTCAGGAGCAGGAGGGGTGACCCGGCCTTGTTACAGGCACAGTAGTCACTCCAGCACTGGCAACTGCGGTCCCCTTAAGTAAGGAGCCGGGAGGCGGGTCAGCTGGGTGGCGGGAGCGGGGCGGCGAATGGGCTGGTGGTGGGCGGGGCCGCAGGGAGGCAGCGGCGGGAAATCTGTGCAGGCAGGCGGGTGGCTCAGCGGCGGCTGGGTCGCTCGGGGTCAGCTACAGGCAGGAATCGGCGTCAGGAGCAGAAGGGGTGACCCGGCCTTGTTACAGGCACAGTGGTCACTCCAGCACTGGCAACTGCGGTCCCCTTAACTAGGGAGGCGGGTCAGCTGGGTGGCGGGAGCGGGGTGGCGAATGGGCTGGTGATGGGCGGGGCCGCAGGGAGGCGGCGGCGGGAAATCTGTGCAGGCAGACGGGCGGCTCAGCGGCGGCTGGGTCGCTCGGGGTCAGCTACAGGCAGGAATCGGCGTCAGGAGCAGGAGGGGTGACCCGGCCTTGTTACAGGCACAGTGGTCACTCCAGCACTGGCAACTGCGGTCCCCTTAAGTAAGGAGCCGGGAGGCGGGTCAGCTGGGTGGCGGGAACGGGGCGGCGAATGGGCTGGTGGTGGGCGGGGCCGCAGGGAGGCAGCGGCGGGAAATCTGTGCAGGCAGGCGGGCGGCTCAGCGGCGGCTGGGTCGCTCGGGGTCAGCTACAGGCAGGAATCGGCATCAGGAGCAGGAGGGGTGACCCGGCCTTGTTACAGGCACAGTGGTCACTCCAGCACTGGCAACTGCGGTCCCCTTAAGTAAGGAGCCGGGAGGCGGGTCAGCTGGGTGGCGGGAGCGGGGCGGCGAATGGGCTGGTGGTGGGCGGGGCCGCTGGGAGGCGGCGGCGGGAAATCTGTGCTGGCAGGCGGGCGGCTCAGCGGCAGCTGGGTCGCTCGGGGTCAGCTGCAGGCAGGAATCGGCGTCAGGAGCAGGAGGGGTGACCCGACAACACTGGATCTAATGGTGGAAACAACACTGAAGGTCTGCCCACAATATCAGCTAGTGAGCCGTCCAGATCCCCCTGCACCGCTGCAAATGTCTCCACTGCCGGATGGTGTATGGCAACGCATTGCCATTGATTTCTTTGGGCGGTTCAAGTCGGGCCAATATGTCCTGGTCATCATGGACGAATATTCCAGATTCCCCATTGCACAACTGTGCACATCCACCAAAGCCTCCAGCGCCATACCAATTCTACATGAAGTCTTTGCTGCGTGGGGCATTCCTCAAGTGGTAAAATCTGACAATGGGCCCCCATTCAACAGCCATGACTTTGCCGAGTTTGGACAACACCTAAACTTTAAACACTGGAAAATAACACCGCTCTGGCCGCAGGCGAATGGAATGGTTGAATGCTTTATGGCCACGGTCAAGAAAGCCATTCAGCAGGCGGAGCTCACTCGAAAGAGCATCCAGACAGCGCTAAATGAAGTACTACGGGCCTACCGGAACACACCCCACTCCACCACGGGCAAATGTCCGGCCACCCTCATGCTAGGACGGTCAGTGCGCACCAGACTGCCCATGATGAATGTCTCGGTGAGTGAACAGTATCCAGATTCTGACCATGAGGAAATTGCGGCCGTGGACAAGCTGAAGAAAGAAAAAATGAAGGGCTATGCGGATGAACGTCGACATGCCTCTCACCCTGAAATTCGGGAAGGAGACTGGGTGTTGGCGCAGCAAGAGCAACACCAAAAGACTGACTGCAAATATCATGAGACTCCGTTGAAAGTGGTGCAACAGAAAGGAAGTATGATCGCCGCGGAAACAGACGTAAGACGAGTCAAGAGGAATGTGACGCACTTTAAGAAGTGCAGCCCTAACTTCAAAGAACTATTGACTGAATCGCTAGTCGAGAAAAAGGAACCTGAGACACCGCTCAGCAGCAGTCAGGCACTGATGGGGACTACCGATGAACATGAGCGAGACATCCCTGATGCTCATTAGCGCCCCATACGGACCATTAGAAAATCGTCTTGCCTCATTGAAGAAATTTGAGTGGCGATCTTCAGCGACGTGAAAGCAAAGGGTGTTGATAGCTTGCTGTGTTTTTCTAGTTTATTTACAGAGGGGGGAGATGTAATGATGGGTGCACTCGCATGGGGCACTAGGACCTGCCTGAGGGAGAACGAGGGCAGGCAGATAGGGAGGAGCCAGGGACTAGGGCCGGCAGTTAGCCGATGTACCAGGACGACGAAGGAAGTACAATAAAGAAGCTCACACATAACACCCTGTGTCCTTGTATATGTACCAGAAGGACACTACAGGAGCCTCTCAGCATCCAGCACAGAGGGTCGGATTGCACTAAGGGGAAGATTTGCCACTTTTCCACCCAGTGCAGTAGCCATGAATGCTGCACTGTGCTGCGTGAAAAGGAGAGAGGAGGCCAGCGCCAAATGCATTCAAATAAGGCCCCGTCCTCTCTTTTCCACAGCGCCTTTGCACCACGGTGCCTCCTTGAGTCTAGCATAGGTTTTGTACTGGAAGGGAACCCTTCGAGTACAAAGCACGATGCAGAGACTCACTTCAAACCTCTTCCCTCTTTGTTTGCGTGCTGTGCAGTGCAGCACACATGGACAGTCGAAAAGGAGCGAGTAATGAAATCTGTTCTCCTTCCTTGCACATACTTTAAAAGGGCGCAGTTTTCCGACAATTAACCCAGTCTACTTTGTTTAGTCAATTGGGTTTAACGTCGCAAACCTTGGGTGGTTGTAGGGGAACGCCCATGGAGGCCCCCTTGGCGCTAATTAATGCAATGCAGTGGTATGCGCTTCTTTGCATTACTTTCAAGTTATTTGCAGTGCTAAGCCAGTTTAGCGCTGGAAAGTAAATTGTGAAAAAAAGATTTTGCACCAATTTAAGTCACTTTTGTGATACAAATATGGCATCAAATCTTAGTAAATCTCCCTCACTGTCTGCAATGTCCTTATTAGTGCAGAGGGACATTGCCTTTCACATTGCTGGCCAGGACACCCGCCCCCACTTCCAAAGGGGACTTAGGTTTCCATGAAGGTGGGCGCAGTGAGTGTCTGGAGCTGCCTGCATGGGCCCCCTCCACCCCTTTCAGAGGGTGCCCTCAGGACTGCGCTGACTCTGCACCTCCTGATGGCTTCTTTGCCTCTTCGTCCATGTCCATGTCTGGAGCCAGGAGAAAGAAGTCCCCCATTCAGCCTCAGAGGCTCCCTTCCCTTGAGGACTATCTTAGCAGCCAATGCCTGCTGGGGACAAACACTGGAGACCCTCCCAACCCCTCAATAGTCCTGGTTCCAATGCTGCCCTGGCCCTCCTGGGCTCTATGCTGCCCTGGCCCTCCTTGGCTCTATGCTGCCCTTGCCCTCCTTGGCTCTATGCTATCATGGCCCTCCATGGCTCTATGCTGCCCTGGCCCTCCTTGGCTCTATGCTGCCCTTGCCCTCCTTGGCTCTATGCTATCATGGCCCTCCTTGGCTCTATGCTGCCCTGGCCCTCCTTGGCTCTATGCTGCCCTGGCCCTCCTTGGCTCTATGCTATCATGGCCCTCCTTGGCTCTATGCTGCCCTGGCCCTCCTTGGCTCTATGCTGCCCTTGCCCTCCTTGGCTCTATGCTGCCCTTGCCCTCCTTGGCTCTATGCTATCATGGCCCTCCTTGGCTCTATGCTGCCCTGGCCCTCCTTGGCTCTATGCTGCCCTGGCCCTCCTTGGCTCTATGCTGCCCTGGCCCTCCTTGGCTCTATGCTGCCCTGGCCCTCCTGGGAAGCTGACTCCTTTGATGATCTGAGGCCTCATAAGGGAGGCAAAGGGACCCTTTCAGAACTTCTGCGTAAACAGCGGGTTATATAGCCAACAACAAATATATTTGCAAATAAAATCCATACACTTCATAATTTGAAACCAATATTTGCACGTATGGGGGATGCCTCATTTCCCCCAAATTCCACCTCCACCAATACCTCCTTAAAAGAGGTTTAGTTTGATCACTTGGCTCTATAGGGTCACCAATTCTTCAATCCATGATGTAGTTGTCTTAATATAACGAGTTTCCACTACTGTTCCAGAAGCTCAGACTCCTACCTAGTGGTGATTATCCACTTCTGGGCTGGGCTGAGCTGGGCTGGGCTGAGCTGGGCTGGGTTGGGCTGGGTTGGGTTGGGCTGGGCTGGGCTGGGCTGGGTTGGGCTGAGCTGGGCTGGGTTGGGTTGGATTGGTTTGGGCTGGGTTGGGTTGGGCTGGGCTGGGTTGGGTTGCGTTAAGCTGGGTTGTGTTGGGCTGGGTTGGGTTGGGCTGGGCTGGGTTGGGTTGGGCTGAGCTGGGCTGGGTTGGGTTGGATTGGTTTGGGCTGGGTTGGGTTGGGCTGGGCTGGGTTGGGTTGGGTTGAGCTGGGTTGGGTTGGGCTGGGTTGGGTTGGGCTGGGCTGGGTTGGGCTGAGCTGGGCTGGGTTGGGTTGGGTTGGGCTGGGTTGGGTTGGGCTGAGCTGGGCTGAGCTGGGCTGGGTTGGGTTGGGTTGGGCTGGGCTGGGCTGGGTTGGCTTGGGTTGGTTTGGGCTAGGTTGGGTTGGGCTGGGCTGGGTTGGGTTGTGCTGAGCTGGGCTGGGTTGGGTTGGGTTGGGTAGGTTTGGGCTGGGTTGGGTTAGGCTGGGTTGGGTTGAGCTGAGCTGGGCTGAGCTGGGCTGGGTTGGGTTGGGTTGGGTTGGGCTGGGCTGGGTTGGGTTGGGTTGGGTTGGGCTGGGTTGGGTTGGGTTGGGTTGGTCTGGGTTGGGTTGGTTTGGGATGGGTTGGGTTGGGCTGGGTTGGGCTGGGCTGGGCTGGGTTGGGTTGGGTTGGGTTGGGCTGGGCTGGGTTGGGTTGGTTTGGGCTGGGCTGGGTTGGGTTGGGTTGGGCTGGGTTGGGTTGGGTTGGGTTGGGTTGGGCTGGACTGGGTTGGGGTGGGGTGGGCTGGGCTGGGCTGAGCTGGGATGGGTTGGGTTGGGCTGGGTTGGGTTGGGTTGGGCTGGGTTGGGCTGGGCTGGGTTGGGGTGGGCTGGGCTGGGTTGGGTGGTGTTGGGTTGGTAGACCTGCTGTGGTGGGCTGTCTGCACCCAGTTTACAACGGCCTCCTCCCACTGAGGAGGACACACTTCTCCTCCACCTCTCTTACTGCTAAACCAGGGACCAACTACAGCTGGCCCTGCCACTCACAGTCGTAGAGTGACACAAGGTGCACAGGTTCTGTGCTGATGCCCCCAGTGCAGCACTATTCCTGGTGGTGTCCACACCATGCACATGCCCCCCCCACCTTTAATGCCACGGGGGAGCACAATGGAAAACAAAGGAGGATCCCAACAACTCCAAGTGGCGCCCCCCTTAACCAGCCGTCTATCTCAGGCCTCTCTAGTGCACATGGGAAGGTAGAGCTAAAAGCCAGACCTGAGCAAAGGTATCACTTCTACATATGTACGCATGCGTAAATACCACACGCATACATACATATGTGTGTGGCTGCAAACATACGTCCATACAGACATACCTTACAACCATGCAGACGTATACTGACCCCCTCTCCTGTAATGGAGATAAAAAATCTTGGGGTCTGGCTTGACCCTGCACTCAGTTTCACGTGCCATACCAAGAGGGTGGCAGCTTCTTGCTATGGCATAATTAGAGGTCTTAGGCCAATACTTACATTTGTTGATGCTCCCACCAGACAGCTGGTGGTCCAGGCCTCAGTGCTAATCCGGCTGGATTACGCCAGTCCGCTTTTGGCTGGGATCAATCAGGCCGAACTCTCCCGACTGCAGCGAGTGCAAAATGCTGCAGCCAGAGTGGTGGTAGGTCTGCCTAGGAGATGCCCGGTTTCGAAAACATTGCACTCGCTTCATTGGCTTCCTGTTAGCCAGAGGATTAAATTCAAGGTGCTTTGCTTGACATTTAAAATCCTCAAAGGTACGTCTCCACCAATTCTGGCGAACCTCCTAACTCCTTATGTTCTTCGCGTTCCTTGAGATCCTTGGGCCAGAACCTGACGGCGGTTCCACGCTTCAGGCTGAGCAGAACTGGCGGCCGCTCTTTTCGAGTACTGGCCGCAAAGTGGTGGAACTCCCTTCCTACTGAGATTCGGGCAATAGCTGATTTACTTCAGTTCAGGCGGGCCATTAAAACTTTGCTGTTTGTCTAAACTCCTGATTGCCTTTCTTTTATTGATGTTGTGTTGTGTTTACCTTCTCAAAGCGCCAGGACGCCCCTTTGCTGGGGCAGCTGTGCGCGATACAAAAAACAAATAACATAACATACCATAACATAACTTAGATACCAATGGACCACCTATTGAGTTTGCACCTCTTGTGAATGGTCGTATTTACAAGTGGTTTATTTGTTTTATGCCATATTTTACCACCAGTTATGCACTAGAACAAAATAATAATTCAAATATTTGCACGGTTAATAAAGTCTGACCCACCTAAGCTCAAGGCCTGACAGGTGTGTGTGAGGCCGCGTCACTCCATCAGTCCTTACCACCCATGGATACTCAAGACTTACTGTGGTTCGAAGTAAAACAACATCCGCTTCTTCCAAGGTGCAGCGGGTGCAGTGCGCCCAGACGTCCCACTCCGGCTTCCAATAGAAGAGCAGCTTCAGGACCCCCAGAGAGAAGAGGTACCCAAGGAGGTAGGCGATGACGCGGCACGGCTGCGCCCTGAAGCCCAAGAGCTCCTGAGGATGAGAAGAAAGAAGATTCAAGGCGTAAGAATGACCCACCGACCAGAGCTGGGCACAGCTGCAGCTCCAAGCATTCCAGATGTTCCTGTTATGTCCATGTAGAAAGAATAGTTTTTGGGGGAAACATCCTTTACTCCGCATGCGTTACAACGCATGTCATTACCCCGCATTTTTTACTACGCAAAAAGTTTTATAACGCAGGGCTTTACATCGCAAACCATTACAATGTATTCCCCATTACAATGCCCCTGTGAAGTTAGAACAGTAAATTACGTTGTAATGAACAATGCATTGTAATGGATTGTGTAGTAAAGGCCTGCGTTGTAAAGTTTTTGCGGAGTAAAAAGAGTGGGGTAATGGCATGCGTTGTAAATTTGTGCAGAGTAAGGTGTCCTATTCCTTTGCTGATTCCAAAGAAGATTTTTTTTTTCTGTGAATAGTTTTTTGTTTTCCATGTAGTAAACAAAATATACTTGCTGGACTTGGCCCTTCTGGCAGGTTCACCCCTAAACCTTTTGCTTTTAATGGTGACCTGCTAATGGTGATTTTTAGTTTCTGCGCACTTTCACTGTGTCCCAGTGGAAAGTGCGTGTGCTCCATGAGTGCATGTGATGAGATAGGCCTGCCCTCCCATAGGAATGCATGGGGAATGTATGTGTCCCTGGTAGTTCCTGATGCGTGGGGTGTGCAGGCTCGAGTCTGGTATGTGCGGACTTGTGTGATTGAATACTGCGCAATGATGTGTGCGGCGTGAATGTGTCTAGTGTGGAAGTGCCACTTCTGGACATGGGTGTGAGTGTGCAGTGAGTGTGCTGGCGTGTGATTGGCTGGAGCTGGCTGGTGAGCCTGGCTCCAGGAGTCTTGATGGGTCTGCCCCGGTGGTGAGTGTTGAGATTAGCATGTGTGATGTGAGGGGTAGTGCACCTGGGACCTGAATAGGGCTGGGTTTTCCCCACACAATGCTGGCTCCGCCCCCTGTGGTGCATCTAATGTCCCTAGCCTGGCCAGTGAAAGGAAAGGGTGGCTGAGCACATCAGAGTGCTCCAAAACCAGCTGCGACTGGTTTTTCTCCCACCCTGCACCCTGAGACAAAGGGATTTAATGTATAAAAAGGGGCTGTGTCCCCTTGCAATTTGTTCTCTTCTTGGATCCTGTTGCTGAGGGGGGCTGCTGCTGGTCGCCAGGAGGACCGCCACTGGGGATTGCCTCCCTGCCTAGGAGGACCCTGTGAGCTGGCTTTGGGCCCAGCCTTGCCCCCCACCTCCTGAAGGACTTTGTGCTGGTCCCTGGACTTTTTGGACACGAGCGCCTGGAAGCGCTTCATTTTGCCCAGCGCTTGAGAGCGCTTCATTCTGCCTAGCGCCTGGGAGCGCTATTTCCTGAGTGCTGGGAGCACTCCCACTCTTATCTGCAGCCCGGAGCTGCTTTCGCCTACCTCGAGGGATTCCTCGGCATGGGGATCCTCCTTTGTACCTCTTGTTTTAAGAAGGTGCCCACCCTGCATTTCGCTGCTTTTTCGCAGCTGCCACGCCGCATTTACCCCACCAGGGACTCCTGTACCCAAGCCGGTACCCACCCGGCATTTTCCCTGCTTTATTCCCAATACGAGTGCCCACCTCGCTTCATATTTAAATTACCGAGGGAGCCTACCGCTCGTGTGTTACCCCTTCAATTCACCGCCGCAGCCCAGGAGTGTGTGACGACCCTGCCGGGCCGCCGCGCTGCCTGCGACAACCCGGAAGGGGTTGGCCGGCCGACCAATTGCAGCGCGGCCTGGCCGGAAGTCCCGCTCTGCAGCCTCGGAGCGAGAAGGAGCCTGCAGCAGCCGTCCCATCCTCAGCGAGGCCCCGGAGAAGAGGAGCCTTGCCCACGGCACCAGCGAGTCTGCCCAGAGGAACTCTCCCGCCTGCAGACGCCGACGACCGGAGAAGGAGTCTCCATCCTGCCCACAGATACCGGTGAGTGGGGTCCCAGAGTTCAGTGTCGTGGAGGGGGTGTCGGGGCACATTACCGGTGCCTGCTCCTCCCCAGTAGCTCTACCGGTGTCTGTTGGGTGCCATTGTTCGTCAGGACCCCGTGGGGGTCTGGGCATAACTTTTGAGCGGCCCTGAGAGGCAGCGGGTCGCTCCACCGTGTTTCCGCGCATCCCAGGGCCCCACATTTGTTGTCCTAAGCCCCGAGGGGTTCCCGGGGCTCTCCGTTGTGAGCCCCGAGCGAGAGGGCTCCGGGGGCATGTTTGTTGAGGGGCTCTGAGAGGCTCCAGGAACATATTTCTTTTACGAGCCTGAGAGGCTCAGGGGGCATTTAATTGTCGAGCCCCCCGAGTGAGACTCCAATGAAGCCGGCCTTCTTGTTTAGAGCCCACGAGGGCTCCGGGGCCATTTCCGTGATCTTGAGCCCCAGAGGGGGGGCTCCAACGACGCTGCATTTGTCTTTAGAGCCTGCGAGGCTCTTGGGGACATTGAGGGTGGTAGAGCGGCCACAGCTGGCAGCGGACCGCTCCCCCCAGTTCCCAGCAGTATTTCTAGAGCCCACGAGGTTCCATCACTTTGGGGGCATATTTCTATTCAGAGCCTGAGAGGCTCAGGGGGACATTGTATTTGTTTAGGGCCACGAGGTTCCCACTTTGCCCCACAGTTGTTCTCGAGCCCAGCGAGGCTCACAGGTGGTTCTTGGCCCCAGTGATTGATTGTTTAGGAGCCCCGCAGAGAGCCAGGAGGCCCGCTGGTGCCAGGCTACCTACTACAGCTGCCCAGCACTTAGTGGGCAGCTGCCACGTTTAGGCTTGTTCTTTGGCTGCCTGTAGCCTGCCCTGACTTTGGGACACAGGGCGTCCTAGCCCCAACAAGGCCAATTGGTCTAGGTACAGTCACAGGTGGTGACTAATGTGATTTCTGTGCAATTGTGTTCTTTGCTGCACCTCTGAATGTGTTCTTAATGCGTCATGTGCTTTTCCTTATACTGCTGAATGTATGTTTTATGCATCATGTGTTTCCTTCCCTACACCTCTGAATGTTGTGATGTATCATGTGTAATGTTCCTATGCCTATACCCCTAAATGTATGGTGATACTTAGGTGGTTGTTTTCTCCTAGTACAGGTGTTGCTAGTGAGTTCCGGGTTCCATGCGTAATATTTTCCTAAGGTGGTTAGGGTTGCGTAGGTGGTACTTACCGGTTACCAGTAGTCACTGGTTGTGTACTCTATTTTTATATTTTGTGCTACATTTGCGATTTGATGCTACAAGTGTTCTATGTGCTAATTACTATTCCTACAAGTGCTAATTCTACCAAGTTCTAAATCTAAAAGTGCTGATTCCTGACAGTGGTCCAGGTGACCCTGTCTTGTACATATCCCCTGTAAATTCTGCCTGTGCCTATGGCACATTGTAAAGTGTGTATTTATTATCTAATGTGTTTTGTACAATACAAAGACTATTTTTACATATAACCTTGTGTAGAGTTTCCTTTGTGGTGGGCCTTGGGTGTTGTTGCTGGGGGTGCGTGCGCAAACACTTAACTCACATTGCCTCCGAGTTTAGCCTTACTGCTCTTGTCACGTTACCATCTTGGCGTGTAACTCCCTTGCCCTGACGTAAGAAAAGGTGGTCTCTGACTGACTTTGGCGCAAGCCCTGGCCAGCCAGGGATCCCATTTCTAACAATACTATTATTGACAAAACTGTGAGAAAAAAATAGACAATTTAACTAATACATACATCGAGTATGCTAAGTAAGTGAACATAGCGTTAGAGCAGATTTTAGCTTAAAAGAAATGCTTTAATTTCCGCAAAAATAGTAAGAGGAAAACAGAATGCAGGAAAAGCGTGACTTTTCTTAAACGTTCAATTAACGTGTCGCCTGATTTTTGCAGTAAGCACTAATTTCTACTGTAACTTCACTGCTAAGATTGCCTAGGCCACACTTATTTTTTCTTCACTCTTTGCCTCTAACTTCTCTTAAATAAATATATGCTTTTAGGAAATGCTGAACTGTGGTGTATTAAATAAACAATTCCTGTTAGACTTCCTTAAACATGTCATCTCTGCTGAATTTCCTGACTTTGGCAATGTATTTCTTTCTTTCGTAAGCTACATGTTATCATCGGATTCAGGGGCCCGATGTAGGTGCCCAAATACCTGTCGGTAACGGTGAAATTCGGTAGATTTCACTGTTACCGACCGGTATTTAGGCATTTGTGATGTAGGGAAGGATTCAGTAATAAGGAATAGGTAAATACCGATTCCTTAATACTGATTCCTTATTGGCCTTGCATTAAGGAATCGGTAATACCAATTCCTTAAATGCAATGTAGAAAGCACATAAAAGAGCGCTTTTGGGCCTTAAGGGATCGGTAATTACCACCAACTTCAAGTTGGTGGTAATTACCGAATTCCTTTAAAAAAGCACTTTCTTGCTTTTTTTGAAGTGCCATGTGGCACACATCCATGCCCTTAGGGCTTGCATGTGTGCCACACGTGCACACATCCACATTTCAGGGGTGCAACAGGGTGTCCTGGCACCCTTGAAATACCTCCCGGTATTAACGATTCAGTAATACCGAATCGTTAATATCGAATGTCTTCACATTCATTCCTATGGGCCTCCAAGCCCATAGGAATGAATGGGTAGGTATTCGTTATTACCGAATCTCAATTACTGATTCGGTAATAACGAATATTAATGATCAGGTATTTTTTACCGAATTCTTACCTACATCTGAAATACCGATTTCTAAATACCAAATCGGTAAAATTCGGTATTTAGAATTCGGTATTTCACTATTACCTACCTCGGGCCCTTATTTATTTTCTAGATGCCACATATTCACAAGTATGAATACCATGCACTGTGTTAAAACAATGGTGCCCACATTTAAACGTGGCTCTCATGACTTAGTTACTAAAGTTAAGCTAAAATGTTTCTGCTTTAGAATAGTTCATTGTCACGCAGTGGGATCATCAATGAGCCGATAGCCTGGACTGCAGGCCCTCGCGGGAACTCAGAGTGATCTAACATACATGAACGTTAGCACCTGAGTAAATGATTTGTAGATAGCATCTCGCCGACTAACGTTTAATGTGGGAATGGAGAAAGAAGCAGCAGACCATCGGAAGATCCATTTCCATTGGACTAAGATGACCTAAGCCAGCGTGGATGGATGCATGTGTTTTTGTGGTTTGTAACATACGTGTTCCTAGTTAGATGAGGAGTCCTTTCCTGCACTCTTATGCAGAGAGCAGAGCTCTACGCTATCGCGACTGGTCCAGGCTATATGCTCTTCGACCATCCTTTGCGCTATTCGCTTTAATCTGCTGCTGACGGTGATTTCTGACTCTTACTGCTTTGTTTGTATTTAATTTCTTTAATGGTTATAGCTATTGCTGTCACTCCTCTCTTAGCTTAAGATTGAACAGTTGTCGACCATGACTGTTTGCTGATGCGAGGTGGAAGAGGAGACGTTGGTGCATTTTCAGAGCTACTCATCACGAGGAGTCCCCCTAAAATATGATTCTGGATTAAATACCGCAACTGCTCCTCCACCCAGGTGGAGAAGAGTAGACCCACAGCTTTTCAGCGGTGGAAAAAAGAAGAATAAAATGATAATAATACGCTGTTATTGTCAGTTTCTTTTTCTGTGCTGAAGCCAGTTTTGGGGGCGGGACTTTGCTGTCATCACAGCCAGCAGGGAGAGGAGTGGTTGATGCTCTTAAGTGCACAGAAAGTTCGTCCGGTCGTCTTGGGCCAGCCAAACAGTCATGCGCACTTAGCATGTTCTCTACTGGGCTGTAATGTACAGCCTGGGTGGAGAACGTGACAGCCTCCAAGTCCATATCTGAGTACCAATCCACGGCGCTCAGACCAATCACCACGCTAATGCCATGCTGGTAACAGCAGCGTTGTGATTGGCTTAGAGAGACTGTGTGCTTCCTGCTTCCAGGAGGAGAGATGATAGAGGAGAGACGGCGTCCGTCCAGAGGAGGTATTATTTTTTTCTTTTTTTCACTGCCCACCCGATCACCACCCCCGTTCCATACCAGCTGCCGCTGATTTGTATGTTTCTTTATAATCTCGCTCTTTTCCAAAATGATTCTTGAAGGGTTCTGGTACATTAGGATCCGCTAGAGCAGAATAGGAAGTTAGATAATATTTCTTTATGGAACACGTTGTCATTTATCCCTGATTCACTCTGACCATGATTTTCTTGATATTTATTTAAACTTATTTATCTCATTTTAATAAAAGTACCAAAAACAAGATGCTAAAATCTTAGCAACAAATAAGGTTTTTGAACTATATGAAAACCCTCATTCTTGACTGATTATAATACAATGCATAGTGTTTATAGAGATGTCTTGACTTATGCTCCATCCTAAAATGGTACAAAAGGGGGTGGTGATGGACGGAGCATCTGAACCAATCAAATACTCACACCCAGTCAAAAGATCTGGGTTTAATCCATCACCGTTCTTTAGCCCACTCTGCCACCCCAGTTCAGACATGGCTATATGCAAATCAGTCTGACCCTGTGCCTCATGGGAACAGTCCAGCCCGAACTGCCAAGCCATGTCTTCCCTGGAACGGAAATAAGCTTCCGAGGACCGGTTTCTGGCATTTCAGCCGTCTTCAGCCCGGCTTGCTTGAATCCAGTGGCAAAGTGAGCAAGGGACTCACGTCTGAGCATACCCTGCCACACTTATGGCGGCCAAAGCGGTACAAAAGGGGGCGGTGATGGACTACCCACCCCCTTTTGGTGGCACCAATCCAGGCGACTCGAAGAAGAACAAGGCGTAGAGCTGGAGACCAGATGTGTAAGTCACCGGATTTAAACAAGAAACATTTCACTGGAGAGAAACAGATCATTTAATATCATTTAATGGATACAGACATCCAGGAAGTGAACATACTCATGCAGTAACATTGGTAGGAAAGTCTCAGAACCCCCCGCGGATGCTGACTGACCCCCTAATATTCCACGCCATAAGCTTTACTGTTCTACTACCAGGGGCTACATGTGAAGATACTCATGAGACCGTCATACATGTCCCCTCTGTTACTTGGTACACGGCTTCTGATGTCGTCGGCACAAACATGGAATGAATGTCAAACCTTAACTCCCCTTCCAGTAAACTCCACACACACTGCACCCCCAACTTTCATTGCCATTAACCCCCCAAAACAGCAGCACACCGCTAACTATCCAGAGCCGTTGTGACCCACAAAGAGGGGTGTGGGGTATCTACCTTGCTAATGTAGAGTTTGTGAAATGAAAAGAATGGCTTTAGAATGAGCAGTTTGCAGCATTGCAGGCACATCTGACCCCTCTGGGGATGACCCCACTGCTCTACCTAGCAAAGCATGGAGACTGAAAAACAGAAGACATCAGCTATTCCAGGTCATGGGATGAGATCCAACCTATGGTGCCTGCAGCAGGTGTTGAGCAGGGTC
This sequence comes from Lissotriton helveticus, assembly GCF_964261635.1. Taxonomy (NCBI): domain Eukaryota; kingdom Metazoa; phylum Chordata; class Amphibia; order Caudata; family Salamandridae; genus Lissotriton; species Lissotriton helveticus. The sequence goes on along the minus strand of NC_136068.1, from coordinate 1,960,915,383 downwards.
ATTGTCCCTCGCTGGACTGGACTGAGCTGCAGTAGAGTATTTGTTGGAAAATGATAACGCCGCAGTTGCGTCTGCCATGAATCGCTGTGGGTCCACCTCGTCAATCGCGAGTTCCGCCAGGTACGTCATTGCATTTGTGGTGGACTCTCTGCACAAGAAGCGTTTAGCTTTGATGAATTTGCATCCAGCCTCCTGCACATTCACGGTAAAGCACCGGCAAAATCGATATAGCCACATCTTGACATTGAAGTGGCCTTTTTCATGCGTCATGCACAATAGTGTGTCTCCATGCTTGAAATCCAGGTGCCAGGTTTACTAACATATGGAGCGAAGCAAGACAACTCGCTGCACATGTCAACGGGAGATGCCAGAATGTGCCATATTTAGCTGCCATGGCGCATTCCTGCTCTCTCTCCGTGCTGACGCACTATGCACTGCTTAGCTCCAAAACAGGAGCCCTTGCGCCGTTGTGGTGCAAGGGTGCCTGCGCTACAAGCAGGATTGTTTGTGTGCAGGAAGGGACATGATCCTCGGAGGCATTTTCAATCTGTGCCGCAGAAGGCAGCACGCATAGAAAGAGGAAAGAAAGATCATTCTCCTCGTTACGCCTCTGTTGGAAGGGCGCAGCATTTTGGAACTTTCCCAGGTGCACTACCCTTAATAACTCTGGGATTGCATCAAAGTCCGTGGGTGGATGCATGGGAACGCTCACACTCCTTCCATGGATGCCGTTGCAGAGCGATGCAGGGCAGCGATGTGCGCTGACCGGCGTTCCTCTGGAGGTACTAAGCCGCGCGGTGCCGCACGAGGTGGCTTTGTGCGGATTAGTAAATATCCCGCAGGCCCTTGCGTTTCCTTGAGTGATGCAAAGGCTGTGCAAGGGCTTAGATCATCTGGGAACCAGATGCTAGCTGTGATGGAGGGGGGAGCCCCCAGGGGGAGCCTACAGGGGAGGTAAGACCAAGTTTAGCGGTGGGCACGTTGCCGGGAGGCAAAGAGTCACGTTGTTTTTTACTGTGTTTCTGGCTGACTGTCGACTTGAAGACTATTAGCTTTAATAAATTGTGTTTTTAAGATGTTAGTCGATCTTAAGACTTTCTAGATTTTAAAGTTGTGTGTTTTGGCTGACAGTCGAATTTCAGACTTTTAGCTTCTGTAAATTATGCAATTACCCACCTGTGCACGCGCTCCTCTACCGCTGACCACAGACCCCTGCTGGCCCCCCCGCAGCTGATTTAGACACTGCTAAGGGGCAGACAACCGAGCAAACAGCCGCCATCTTGGGGGAGGTGTGAGCGCTCCTGCTGCCTGGCCACTCCCACCCTAGTCCACTCTCCCTCAAATGTCAGGCCTTCACAGGAAGCGCAGCGGACGGGCGCAGCAGGCGCGCCAGAAGCGCGCCGAAGGCGCGTCAAAGGCAAGCCCGTCTGTGCCCGTCCGTGACTGACCGGGGCTACGGGCAGGAACCCCTGCGGGTAGCTGTATCCGAAAGTACTATAGCTCCGTAGAACTTAGAAACCTATGTCCTCCCCCAGAAAAAACCTGTCTGCATAGTCTAAATATTAAGAACGGAGATAAGAAGTGTTCACACTGCTCCTTCTCTGTCAATAGACAACTCGGGGCCAGACATAAAGGTAATATACTCAATCTTGCCCTTCTAAATTGCCGCTCCCTAGTAAAACATAAGATGGAGATACACGACTACCTAATGGATGGTCAAGTGGATGCCTTATTCCTTACGGAGACGTGGCTGAATACCACATCGGCACCAGATATATTGGTGGCCCTTCCACCGGGATATGACATTAAGAGAATAGACAGGCCAAAGGGGAAGGGGGGAGGAATTGCCATAATACATAAACAAGATCTGGCCTGCACCTTAGAGGGAAGGAATCTTGCTAACAGTGAAACAGGGTCATTTTCCATCTCTGTGCACCAGGGGTACTGTATCAAGGGTTTCCTAATATATCGCCCCCCGGGGCCGGGAGCCAGTTTTGCCACCAAACTGATGGAAACCCTCACGCTCTCCGCTCTCAAACACGAGAGACTCCTCCTCCTAGGGGACCTAAACTATCACCTTGACGACCCTAGGAACACTGAAGCTCAGGAACTCAAACAGGAGCTAGCAGGCATACAGATGCTGCTGAAATCAGAAAGACCCACTCACTCTCAAGGCCATCTCCTAGACCCTATTTTCGCTAATTGGGACACCCTAACTGTAGAGCCCCCTACCCCTGTTATCTGGTCAGATCATTTCTTAGTCACTTTCCGGGTGGCGGTCCGGAACAATGGACCTCAGAATGATCCTAGCTCCGCTAATATACGTAGGAAATGGGCTAAATTTTCCAAGGAGGCATTCAATAAAGCTATAACAGCAGGAGGCCCCCCCGAGGGCGAAGAAATAGAATCTGCCTGAATAGCATTAAATCTGCGACTCCTAAAAGCGTTAGACGACACAGCACCATGGATTCAAAAGGCTCCGGCGAGGAGATCCAAATCCGCCCCCTGGTTCAACACTGAACTACGAGAAGAAAAAGTAAAATGTAAAAACCTAGAGAGGAAATGGCGGAAGTGTTACTCCGAGACAGAGAGAGTTGAATATAAGAATGGCTTAAAGATATACCACGCACTAATCCGGAAAACTAGGAAATCCTATTTCTGCACTAGAATCACAGATGCAGACAGCTCCATGAAGGAAATGTTCCTAGTCTATAGGGAACTCTCTGACCTCGCCCCTCTAGCAGCCCCCATGGCTGGGTCTGCTGAAACTTGCAATCAAGTAGCAGAGTTTTTTGCTAGCAAAGTAGACAAAATCTACGCTGGCTTCCCAGACACAGCCAGAGCAGGTGATGGGGTGGCAGAAAGTACCCTGAATATACAGGAGAATAACTGCCTCTCGGCATTTCTTGTACCCTCTCAGGAAACAATATGCCACATAGCATGTAGCATCAAATCAGGCTCACCAAGTGATCCAGCAACCCCAAAAAGACTACATGGCAGCATAACCACCCTGGAGCCATATATTAGTCATCTCCTTGCTTTCTCCTTTAAAACAGGAGTAGTCCCTACTGCATGGAAAAGAGCAATAGTACTTCCCTTGAGAAAAAAACCCAGTGTCAGTCTAGAAAAACTGGACAATCTACGACCTATTTCCCTCCTCCCCTATTTTGCAAAAATTGCTGAGAAAGCAGGCAATAAACAACTCTCGGCTTTTGCTGAAACCAACGGACTGCTCCACCCTTCACAGTCGGGATTTCGAGCTTTACACTCGACCGAGTCGGCCCTGCTATCTTCAACGGAAGCCCTACGAAGGTATGCAGACGAAGGCCAGACGGCGGCACTGATTCTCCTTGACCTCAGTGCCGCTTTTGACACTGAAGCTCATCACACACTGCTACAGTGTCTCAAAATGGGAGGGGTAAGAGGAAAAGCCTGGGAATGGTTTAAATCATTCCTCACAGATCGAACCTTTCAGGTCGCTCAGGGCCAGTTCAGATCTAAAGAAATCAAACTCAATCAGGGAGTGCCACAAGGCTCCAGTCTCAGCCCCACCCTATTTAATCTGTATGTGGCCCCCGTAGGAGGAATCACAGACACATATGGGGTTGAGATAGTGTCGTATGCAGACGATACACAACTGATTGTGACCCTATCGCAACCAGAGGAGCAATGCGCTAACAACTTCACGTCTTGCATGCAGGAGGTGGCACGATGGATGGCGGACAACTGCCTCCGGCTTAATGGGAATAAGACGGAGGTATTGATCGTAGGTAAATCCCCATCAGTGTGGACCTCCGCCTGGTGGCCGGAAGAACTGGGTGAACTACCCACACCTAGTAATCTAGTGAAAAACGTAGGGGTATGGTTAGATAGAAACCTATCGTTCGACCACCAAACCAAACAGGTGGCAGGCACCTGCTTTGGGATACTGCGGGTCCTTAGGAAAACGCTGGACCTTATGCCCATACTGGTACGCCAGACCCTGGTCCATACCTTAATAACATCGAGGTTGGACTATGGAAACGTGCTGTATCTAGGGGCCAGCGTAAAAAGCCTCTCGAGAATACAACAAATACAAAGTGCAGCGGCCCACTTGATCCTACAACTACCCAGAAGGGCATCAACAAAAAAAGCATTGAGAACCCTTCACTGGTTCCCGATTAGGGAACGGGTAACTTTCAAAGCCCTATCTGTAGGACATCGTATTCTGCATGGCAGAGGCCCAAGGTATCTGCTTGGGCTTCTGAAACGATACGAGCCCACCTGTCAACTTAGTTCATGCGGCACTGGGCAAGTACAGGTCCCGAAGGTCAAAACAGCTAGAATGGGTGGGAAATCCTTTAGAGTCATGACCGCTAGGATATGGAACCAGCTGCCAGAAAAACTGCGTCTGGAACCCTCTGAGTCTAACTTTCGAAGACATCTGAAAACTGTTCTCTTCCCCAAAGACTAAGACCGGATTAAGGACTCTGCAAACATTCATGCCTTGCACTCTAAGAAACAACTGTAGCGAGCAGCGCGGGGACACACTTGCTAGTGTAACCATGCGCTTTACAAAACTCTAATAAATAAAAAATAAATAAACTAAAAAAACTTCGAAAAAATAGATTTACCAAACAAATCTGTGAGCAGGTTATCAGCATATGAGTCCCGGCTTCCGATGTTCATGTGTCTGGGCGTCCAGTATTCGTGGACTCCACCACTCCAATAATGCAGATACTGTTGTTTTCAGAGAGGGCATCGCCAATGTAGCCCCCAGTTGTTTCTCCGCCTTGGCCATCCTCAATGTGGAAGCTGCAAGTTCATCCTCCAGGTCTGAAATCGCACTCTGTGCCATAAATACACGCATTTTGGTGATCCATACGCTCTGCGAGATGGTCCCCTTGAGCAGTGACAGAATCCATTGTTACCTTCTATTGATTGCGGGCTTGATTTAAGCCTCCGCAGGCTGCACTTGTGTCCCCAGCTGTAGTGGATTGGTCCCCTGTGCCAGGAGCTCTTTCTCTAAACTGCACCTTTTGTTTCCCAGGGATGTATGACGTTAAAACGCATACTTTTACAACGCATACCGTTACAACGGGACTTTTACAACGCTAATACTATTACAACGCATACCATTACCACGCATGTATTTACAACGCAGGTACCTTTACAACGCATACCATTACAACGTAAGTATTGGTAAGTATATATAATTTTTTTAATTGTATATTATTTAAAATTAATATAATTTAATGTAATTGTATTTAATTTAATTTAATTTAATTTAATTTCATTTAATTAATTTAATTTAAATTTATTTTTATTTTATTTTTACCCAGTACCCCTGTACCCCAAAAACCCAAAACTGACCCTGAACCCTAAAAATACCCCTTTACCCAAAAACCCAAAACTGACCCTGAACCCTAAAAATACCCCTTTACCCAAAAACTGAAAACTGACCCTGAACCCTAAAAATACCCCTTTACCCAAAAACCCAAAACTGACCCTGAACCCAAAAAATACCCCTTTACCCAAAAACCCAAAACTGACCCTGAACCCTAAAAATACCTCTTTACCCAAAAACTGAAAACTGACCCTGAACCCTAAAAATACCCCTTTACCCAAAAACCCAAAACTGACCCTGAACCCTAAAAATACCCCTTTACCCAAAAACCCAAAACTGACCCTGAACCCTAAAAATACCCTTTTACCCAAAAACCCCAAACTGACCCTGAACCCTAAAAATACCCCTTTACCCAAAAACCCAAAACTGACCCTGAACCCTAAAAATACCCCTTTACCCAAAAACCCAAAACTGACCCAGAACCCTAAAAATACCCCTTTACCCAAAAACTGAAAACTGACCCTGAACCCTAAAAATACCCCTTTACCCAAAAACCCAAAACTGACCCTGAACCCTAAAAATACCCCTTTACCCAAAAACCCAAAACTGACCCTGAACCCTAAAAATACCCTTTTACCCAAAAACCCAAAACTGACCCTGAACCCTAAAAATACCCCTTTACCCAAAAACCCAAAACTGACCCTGAACCCTAAAAATACCCCTTTATCCAAAAACCCAAAACTGACCCTGAACCCTAAAAATACCCCTTTACCCAAAAACCCAAAACTGACCCTGAACCCTAAAAATACCCCTTTAAAAAAAACCTAACATATAACATTTTAAATATAATTATATACTTACCAATACTTACGTTGTAATGGTATGCGTTGTAAAGGTACCTGCGTTGTAAAAACATGCGTTGTAAATACATGCGTTGTAATAGTATTTGCGTTGTAAAAGTTCCGTTGTAATGGTACTGCGTTGTAAAAATTGCGTTCTAAAGGTTGTATACCGTTTCCCAGTGGCACAACTTCAGTACCCTTGGTAGGTCCCTAGTACTTAGGGCATTGAGCACTGAAGAGGACTGTGCCACCCTAGGCTCCCCTCTCCAAGGCCACGTATCCTCCCATCGCAGACTTCCCGCCTTGGTGCAGACACAACTGAAGAGTCGACATGGCACCCATCCCTGTGTAAAAACTGTACCCGTGCACTCGACTTCAAAATACTCACCTTCGGTGAGCTACTCCATAACAGAACCTGCCCGTCTGTGGAAAAGTAAATTTTGCCATGTTGTATGTGCCTACGTGTTCCCCATTTTATGATATATGTGCATGATCGATATGCATGTATTCCCCTCTGATCAATTAATGACGCAATTACAGTTGTGTCCATCTCTAGTATGCCAGTTTCCAGTCCTCGTGATAACAACGAATATTAGGCCTATGTAAAGCTACGTTGCCACGTTTTACAGTGTGCACGTAAATTCATTGAATTGTCCCCGTTTCTAGGCCTCAAAAGGGCCCGGACTCAGATTCAGCTCCTGTCTCCTGAAACCTCTCCAAGGAGCGATACAGCCCCCACCTGTGTCCCTGACCCTTCACTTACTTCATGCCTCGCAGTGCCCGGCCCGGCCTGGCTCTGCCTCCCAGTCTGCCAAGAGTATGTTATGATTCTAGTTATCAGTCCAGCCCTCCTTCTCTGCATTCCTAAGCTACTGAATCACATCAATAGTTTCCGTCATGGTCTAGCCTTTATGTCTCCATGTAAGAGAAATACTGTATTAATATTCATAGAATATTCCTCGCACATGCAATACATTTAGAATAATGTATGCACCAGTCTTAGTGTCTGTTAGCCTTTACCCTGATAACTTTTGGATTCTATCAACATGTTCTCTAAACACCAGATACTAGATATGCCTAGGTACATGTCGCTCTGACCCTCCAGACTTTCGTCTCCTCTTCTAGTGCAGAAGTCATAGCCCCCAGTTCTCCTGGTAACACGTCATTGCCAGTTTGCGCGCACCACTAGGTTAAAGGTCCCAGCTGCTCAGGTAGCCCCCTCCATGTTTCCGCCCTTTTTATGACATATTCTGTTACGTTTACATCACATGTCTATGTATACGCCCTGTACACACCTCTTGTTACACCCACTGTATGCCTTATCTTTCGCGACTGTTACAAACTCCGCCTACTGCTACGCCTACTGTATTGAACGCAATGTATTTTGTTTAACTATAAATATTGTGCACTGTTATTAAAAGTTACCCCCTTACCCGCCAATTCCCAGATCCTGCCCCCGGCAGCTGCCATCCTATTCCCATGCAGGCTGTCCTGTTCCTGTCCTTTTATGATTAATTAAAGCCTGTATACTTCAGCTACCTCGTATCTTGACTCTTATTTATTGAGCTAACCTTTTATTGAATTATAGTCAAAAATAGAACCGGTAATTAATTATTTATTTACCACATAATGGCGCCCGAATAGGGACTTGCCCTTTCCCCACGCGCCGGAGAAGCCACGCAGGCCCCCTGATCCTCTGCAGCCGTGACGGAACCAGATCCTTTTCATACCTGGCTGCTAAAACATGGAACTCTCTCCCCGCTTACCTTCGCCTTACCCAGAACCACCTAGCATTCAGAAAGCAACTTAAAACGTGGATATTTGACAAGTAATTCTCCTCCCCTTCCTAAGCGCCTTGAAACCCTCCGGGTATGTAGTGCGCTATATAAATCATTTGACTTGACTTGACTTGACTTGACAGGCCCACGGAGGAGACGGAGGTGGCGGTCCAGCGTCCAGACGAGGCGGTGGAGGAACGCGGCGAGTCCCGACCAGAGCCCAAGCCGAGAGTCCAAGGTCCGAGGTAACCGGAGGCCCACCTGTAACTGAAGTCCGAAGTTCGTCCGTCCGTCGTCGTAGCAGTCCAGTCCAGTCCGAGGCCTTCCGTTCTTGCTGCCCGGTGAGTACCGTTGCTGGGGTAGTATCTAGACAGGGTCCACAGGGTTTGGGTACACAGATCCAACACGAAGTGTCCACCTAGGTGGATGCGGGTCCTGACGTGTCTCTTTATGAGACCGGTAAGTTTTCGTACTGTTTTAGCAGTACATCTAGTCAGTCCAGTCTGTTCTGTTCTCGAGAAATTCTTGTGTTCTGTTTTCAGTATTTCAGGTAATATTCTGTCCGAACTGTTATTTTAAATGTTAGTTCATGTGTTTTCAGTGTCGTGGTATGAGTGATTTGTTTCCTTAAAGTTATTATTGTGTTTATCGTGTATTGTATTGTGTTCATACTCCAGCCTAGTTTGCCTCTGTTCTCGAAATTACGTCAGTTAAGAACTAGAAAAGGTCTGCTCGAAGAAGCAGTTCCTGTCCCGCCTAGGGACAGTCCAGGTCATTTTATGTATCATAAGCATGGCATAAGTGCCATATTATATCTAGACTTATGGGTCGAGTATACTAAAGATCTAGAAGAGAAATATAGATGGCCTGTATCAGGTACATGGGATGCCGAGTGCATCATGCGAGTAGAAGAAGTATTATGGAAAAAGAAATCCAGACAGTCCCAGAAAGATGCCATCGAGTTATGGCGCAAAGAATCTCATAAAAGAACCGAAAAAGAAATCAGAAAGTCAGAATTAAGTAGGGAATCCTCAGAAAGAGCCCAAGAAAGGGAATTAATCGAAATAGGTGAACGAGTTAAAGCCGAACAGTCAGACAGACAGAGAAATGCCCTTATTAAGGGTATGTATCCTCTTCTTGCCGAGGGCTTGCCAAAAGCAACCCCGGAAGCACCATGTAATTTTCCGCCGCCATTAGTTCCGATTAAGCTACGTCACAAACAGACCGCAGCTGATATTTTTCTCTCGTCCTATTTGGACGACACAGTCCCAGAATATGCAAATCCTGCTCCGCCAGCTCCTGTAAATAATGTAATTCCTGTTTCTCAAGCCACCGGGGCACCTGTCACAGTACCTGTTACGGTAACCCCGGTCCAGCCCATAGTACAAGTACCCGCTACTTCAGTCACTCTCCCAGCACGAAGAGTATCAGTCGACGATTCTAGTTTAGGAGCCGCGGGGGGAGGTCCTCCTGGTACCCCGCCGCCACACAAACGTGTAACGTTAGTCGAGTTACATGAACGTGCGTTACAGCGTACGCCCAAACAGCAGTCCGTTGCAGATATCAAACGAGCTCTTACCGAATGCCGTTATGATCCAGTCCCAGGCGATGATAATATTGTTATATATTCATTGCGCGTAAGACGGGTGACCGAGTATTTGGACACCCTACGGAATATGAAAGAAGATCTAGACAGAGTATATCGTTTCATCCGTACAGGGGATGATCCAGAAAGTATTGGCGAAGCCATGTCTCTAAGGAAAGCTGAGACTCAGCTCATGCTATTAAAGTTTCTAGTTAATTGTTTAATAAGGGAACAAGATTATCCGACTAAAGATCCGACCGAAATGAAAGTCCTGACAAGGTGGAGTGATAATATAGCCGAGGGAAGACACAAGACACTAGGTAGTATAGAGAGTATGTACAAGAAAATTCGTAAGGAAATAATAAGGTTACACGAGAAACGCAAAGCAGTACAAGTAAGCGAGAAAGAAGACGACTCTTCTACTGAAGAGGTAGACGACGAGAATCCTACCAGAATAGCGTATGTAGGTAAATCTAGACTTCCCGACCGACATTCACGCCTAGAACACAAGAAAGTCTTTCCTCCTCCAGCACCAGAACAAGGTTCTCTCGAGCAAGTATTTCAAGTTACCGATCACATTCTGAAATTACGAATCGGTTATAGTGAACTTAGTACTATGCATGAACAAGAACTAGCCCGATCAGCAGTCCGATGGACTACTGATTCTACCACTTTTCCAGACGAAATAGTGGCACAAATGTTTCTGAAACTGCCCCCAGCCGAGCAGCGACTGGTGGGTATGTATATGATCCAGCACCTCATTACACTGTATGAGGGACAACATTCTGATCCAGGTCCGTTACATGATGTTCTGAACGAGTTACTCCAATATAGATGGAGAGGTTTAGGTACCGATTTAATTAGTGTTATTCTAGAACAGCGCCACAAATATAGAACGTTCCTGAATCCGCATTTTGTTCATGTCTCACCTCCAGAAAGTAAACCATTCTACATAGATAGACAGCATCCGTTACGAGAAGTACACCCAGTTAGGACAGAGGGTGGTGAAATGCAACGAGTATTTGTTTACACCCCTATCACAAAGATGGAACTCTTAGAGATGAAAAAGTTAATTCCCTGTCACGACAAAGATCCAGCAGGGTTCCATCGAGAATTAAAAGACATGCTCCATATGGGAGAATACACGTATCCAGATATCATTAAAATGTTAAAGGTCCTGTTGCCCGCAGGGGTATATGAAAAACTCAAGGAAAAAGAATGGGAGGTGGGAGAGAAAAAGATTGATTGGGCAGTTCTAGAAGCTGAAGATAAAATACGAGTACCAGGTACCGGTCTTGGGGAGAAATGTAAAGAATTACCCGAGTTATTAATACAAGTTTTGCCAAGGTTATTAGCCACGAAAAAGGAAGACTGGGATGCAATCTCAGCATGCAAACAGAAACAAGATGAAGATACTAGTGATTTTTATTCTAGATTTGAGAAATGTTTTATAATTAACAGTGGTCTGAAAACAGGTAGCGAGTCATACCCTCATCTTTTTGTTACTAAACTAGTCGAGAATTCAAGCCCACAAGTTAAAAATCGAGTTTTGAAAGTCGAAAGTACCTGGCAAGCTAATACCCCGTCACAAATGCTTCAAATGCTCCAGTATCACCAGAATAGAATCAGGGAAGAGCAAGAACACGAAAGGAGACGTATGAAAGACACGAAAATGAAAGTATTAGTTGCACAATCTGTTCCACAAGACAGTCAGAAGAGGGGTCCGAATCAAGCCAGTCATCCTACAGCTCCCGTTAAAGGGACATGCAATTATTGTAAACAGCCAGGTCATTTTATAAACGAGTTTGCAGTTCTGAAACACAATATAGCTACTGGTAAGACTAAAGAAAGACCACGTCCGCCTAGACAAGAACAAGTTTCACAGACTTCTCAGTCACCACAGAATGCACAACAGACAGTTCCAGCACCGCAGCCTATTGCTGCAACACAGCATGTTACACAGCAGATGTACCAGTATGCTCAGTCAGAGTATCCAGAGTATCAACAGTATTCATGAAATAGCCTAGAGAGGGAGGTAGGCTTGCCTCTCATCGAGATACCTGTAGATCAAGAGGGTCCCTATGTACACAGTCAAGTATTAGGGAAAGACAGAAAGTTTTTGATTGATACAGGGGCAAGTAGGACTACTATCAGTCATGACGAGGTTCCAGGGGCTCCGCTCTCAGGCTCTAGAAATGTTTCCCTTGGATTTTCAGGAAAGCCTATTGTGAACGAGATTTCAAAGCCAGTTTCTCTAGAAGTTGGTCCATTGTCCCGAACTACTGATTTGTTACTTACGAAGTCATGTCCAGAAAATTTGTTAGGCATTAAAACATTAAAAGAATTAGGTGCAGTTATATGTTGTTCTCCAGAAGGAATACGTTTGTTTTTGCGTGACTTCAAAGGTCACTATGTATTACGTGATTTTGATCCAAGACTATCAAATGTTCCACAGCATTTATGGGCGCAAGGTCCAACTGATGTAGGTTTTATGCAAATCACACCCCATCGTGTGACTCTCAAGCAAGGTATAGTCTTGCCACGAATCAGACAGTACAGATTGCCACCTGAGGCTGTAACAGCCTTATCCAAAATTATTGATGAGCTTATTTCTCAAGGAGTGGTTGTAGAAACTGACTCCAATGTATGTAATTCTCCTATCATTCCAGTCATGAAACGTACTGATCCAAATGCACTTCCAGTATATCGATTAGTGATTGACCTTCGAGAACTTAATAAATGTATCATACCCCAGTATCCAGTAGTCCCAGATATTTCTTCCCTATTGACAGCTATTGATTCTGAAGCCACGTTCTTTACTGTAATTGATCTCAAGAACGCATTTTTCAGTGTCCCCATTCATCCAGACAGCCAGTACCTTTTTGGTTTTTGTTTAAATGGAAGGAACTATAAATTTACACGAGCTCCTCAAGGTTTCACAGAAAGTCCTAGTATTTATAGTCAAGCACTTAAAAGACAACTAGACAATATTCACATGCCAACTGACACTGCCCTGCTCCAGTATGTCGATGATCTATTGATCACAGCCCGTTCTGAACGTGACTGCGAGCATGCGTCACTTACAGTCCTGTATTTCCTAGCCGAGATGGGGCACAAGGTGTCCCCTTCGAAGCTTCAATTCTGTGTCCAGCAAGTGATCTACTTAGGCCACTTACTGTCCAAGTGGGGTAGGCAGTTGACACCAGACCGTATCCAGTTAATAGCGAGTCTTCCACAGCCCAAGACACAGAAGGAGGTACGAGCTTTTATTGGCCTCACTTCTTACTGCAGACAATGGATTCCTCAGTATGCATTTCTAGCTAAGCCACTGATACAGTTAACGACACAGGAGGCAGCCGTATCGACTGTCCTCCCTTGGACATCTGAACATACACTTGTTTTTAATGAATTAAAGAAAGCCTTATGCCAAGCACCTGTTCTAGCAACACCGAACTACAGTAAGCCTTTTACACTTTTTGTCACAGAACGTGATGGTACTGCATTATCTGTTCTCACACAAGATCAAGCAGGACAATACAAGCCCTGTGCTTATTTTTCGAGCACACTAGATCCAGTAACCCAGGCTCTGCCTGCGTGCCTCAAGTCAGTTGCAGCCACAGCTCTAGCTATCAGACAAAGTGATTCCATAGTATTAGGACACTCCCTGACAGTACAAGTTCCACACTCCGTGGAAGTTCTTTTAAACCGAACACAGACTCAGCACTTGACAATTGCACGTTTAACAGGTTATGAACTGACACTGTTCCAGCCACACATAGAAATCAGACGCTGCAACATTTTAAATCCAGCTACACTGTTACCGTCAGTTACTTCAAATCCTGCCACACATAACTGTGTGGAAGTTGTAAACACTATGACTAAGCCGAGACAAGACCTGACAGACATTGCATTACCTAATCCCGACCTCACACTTTATGTGGATGGTTCATGTATGAGAACTAGTACAGGGGAACTAGTAGCCGCGTATGCAGTGACTACTGAAACTGAAGTTATTGAAACACACCGTATTGACACCCTGTCTGCTCAAGCAGCAGAGCTAGTTGCTCTGACCCAAGCCTGCATACGTGCCAAGAACCTGAAAGTAAACATATATACAGATTCACGTTACGCATTCGGAGTTGTACACGACTTCGGAGTGCTCTGGCAGGAGAGAGGTTTCATGACTTCTCATGGAACCAAGATTCAGCATGGTCTCCTCATTCAAGCTCTGTTAGATGCAATACATTTACCGACAGCTATCGCTATCATGAAGTGCAAAGCACATACGAAAATTACTGACATTATTACCCAAGGTAATGATCTAGCAGATCGAACAGCCAAGCTTACAGCTCAGACACCAGACATTCCAGTTAACAAGACACAGACATCCACTCCAGAACAGACTACTTGTATGACAGTTAAGGACCCTACACAAGATGTCATAGACATACAGTTACATGCTACTCCCGAAGAAATCAAGAAATGGTCCGAACAAGGAGGGGTCCAGACAGATCAGGGATGGGTGACGAAGGGAAAAGCCACATGGTTTCTCCCCGACTCTATGGTTCAAGTCATTATTAATACCGCACATAGTCCAGCACATCTAGGAGAAAAAGCTATGTTAGACAGTATCCAGAACCTTTGGTTCAACAAGCACTTACGAGCTGCAGCCAAGCAGAAAGTCCGTACTTGTATGATATGTTGCCAGTTCAATCCAGGTAAAAGTGTCCCGGTGGAACAAGGTGGATTCCAACCTCCTGACCACCCTTTTGAAGTCCTCCAGATGGATTATATTCAGATGGAGCGATGTCGAGGTTTCAAGTATGTCCTCGTAGTTGTATGCTCTTTGTCCAGGTGGACAGAAGCATATCCAGTTCCAGATTACACCGCCGCGACCACTGCCAGGCAGTTGGTCCGTGAATTCTTTCCCCGTTATGGACTCCCTAGGGTCGTGTATTCTGATAACGGCCAGCCATTCTCCTCTGAACTCATGAAGCATGTTTCCCTTCTGTTAGGGTACCAGTGGAAGTTCCATTGTGTGCGCCATCCTGAAGCAGCCGGTCTCGTAGAGAGACATAATCAGACCCTGAAAATCCGTATTGCTAAGACATGTAAAGAGAAAGGTGTAGACTGGCTAGTTGCCCTGCCAGTTGCTTTATTCTTCATGAGGATGGTTGCACATTCCAGATCAGGTCTGTCCCCTTACGAGGTCGTATTCGGCCGCCCCCCAAATATGTGGGGTACACCTAGGCCCCGCAGTATTACAGATGTTTCCAGTAATATGCTGACAGATTACCTAGCTTCCCTGATGTCTGCCCTACACTCTTGTCGTTCGCAGGTTGCCGCCGCATTTCCAGACAACACCGAAGTGAAACCGCATGAGGTCATTCCAGGCGACCTCGTGTTGGTCCGGAATTTTGATCGTTCAAGTCCGCTGGAGCCCCGCTGGAAGGAACCGAGACTTGTCCTTCTGACCACCCGCACGGCCGTGAAGTTGGAAGGCCGCAAGGGATGGGTCCATCTGTCCCACATCAAGAAATTCCATGGACTCCGTGACAAGACATTTGCCAAGAACATTTTTAAGGACTGCCAAAATCCTAAAGACTGCCCTATTCTCAAGGACTGTCCCGCTACTGACTTTGAAATCAAGCCCTCCCTGTTAGAGAAAACTCCGCAGCAGGAGTATAAATTAAAACTCCGGTCTAGTAAAATAAGTCAGCCAGTTTAATTGTCTAAGTCCCTCTCGGGTGAAACGGTTAGACAGGTTCCTGACATGTATAAGATAGACCCCCATAGTGAGAGAGTTAGTCAAAACTCTATCAGATGTATCGTTTTTCTAAGTTTCTTATTATTTTTGAGTTTAATGTTTACCTGCATAAGTTATGCATTGCATTTATGTTTTCCAAGTTCACATGTAAATATGTTTTCTAATGCTACAGTAGAGCACACATTTAGTGATCTGCCTCCTCACGAGCTATCCTATCGTCTTGCTATGCGTAATAACACATTCATCAGAATGTTACACTATTCACACCAGACCAGCAATGCCACTAATTGTTGGGTGTGTGGTCGACTCCCCCCTTTCCAGACACCGAAGGGAGTTCTGCCACTCTTTCCTTATCCATTTTCACATAATGGTTCGTGTGGAGCATGGTCCACGTTAACGTCATCCTCCAATGATGTGTCCCTTCTGAATCGAACATGTTTTCCAGACAAGCAAGGTCTCCCCCATAGAACAGGGTTAGATCTAGAAAATGAAGTTTATAATTTAGGTAATTATTCTTCGAATTTTATGGTCCTGAATGTTCAGTCTGATACTACTCCAGACTTGCCTGCTATTTCAGTACTACCAGTCAAAGGCGAATTATGTGTCAGAAAGAATGGTTCCGCACATGTAGGACATAGTGATTGTACTACTACTGTCAAGTATAGTGACAGTGGGAAATCTATTTTCAAAGCCTCACGTCATTCTTATTTTGTTTGTGGTCAGACCGCATATATTCGTCTGCCCCTCGATTGGGATGGAACATGTTACATTGCCTTCCTACTGCCACCAGTTTTTCTAGCCCCATCTGATTATCACAGAAACACACATCTAGTACACGTCAGACATAGAAGGGAGATCGAGTCCCCAATTGTCGATCAAACTGAAACTGCTCTAGAACAATATCAAGACTTCAATAAAGGTTTCTTCTTCTTTATAGGACCTGTCCAGAATAGTAAGTTAATACGTAGGTTAACCAGAACCCTCGAAGCAGTAGTGAATGAGACTACTTCTGCTTTAGGTAACTTAACTGAAGAGCAATCTGCTATGAGATTTGTCGTGCTCCAAAATCGTCTCGTTCTTGACGTCATACTGGCCGATAGAGGAGGAGCATGTAGAGTCATCGGATCTAGTTGCTGCATTTTCATTCCTAATAACGCGCCGTCTGTTTATTCAGCTATAACCAGACTTCATAAAATTGCCCATCAGTTACACCAGAATCCAGGCACCTGGACATGGTCCAGTTGGCTCTGGAGTATTATATCTGCCTGGGGATGGAAAGTATTGTCATTCCTAGGTATTGCAGTAATGATCATATTCAGTTGCTGCCTCTGTATACAATGTGGCCCTGCGATTTGTGGCATGTGTGCTACCTCTTGTATTCCTAGTCCTAAATCCCGTTCCAAGACAATTCTAGACGAACAAATGATGCTATATGAACAGATAGATGGTATCATGAATATTGATGTTTCCTGATGGAAACGTAGGGCACAAGGAGGGAATGTGGAAAAGTAAATTTTGCCATGTTGTATGTGCCTACGTGTTCCCCATGTTATGATATATGTGCATGATCGATATGCATGTATTCCCCTCTGATCAATTAATGACGCAATTACAGTTGTGTCCATCTCTAGTATGCCAGTTTCCAGTCCTCGTGATAACAACGAATATTAGGCCTATGTAAAGCTACGTTGCCACGTTTTACAGTGTGCACGTAAATTCATTGAATTGTCCCCGTTTCTAGGCCTCAAAAGGGCCCGGACTCAGATTCAGCTCCTGTCTCCTGAAACCTCTCCAAGGAGCGATACAGCCCCCACCTGTATCCCTGACCCTTCACTTACTTCATGCCTCGCAGTGCCCGGCCCGGCCTGGCTCTGCCTCCCAGTCTGCCAAGAGTATGTTATGATTCTAGTTATCAGTCCAGCCCTCCTTCTCTGCATTCCTAAGCTACTGAATCACATCAATAGTTTCCGTCATGGTCTAGCCTTTATGTCTCCATGTAAGAGAAATACTGTATTAATATTCATAGAATATTCCTCGCACATGCAATACATTTAGAATAATGTATGCACCAGTCTTAGTGTCTGTTAGCCTTTACCCTGATAACTTTTGGATTCTATCAACATGTTCTCTAAACACCAGATACTAGATATGCCTAGATACATGTCGCTCTGACCCTCCAGACTTTCGTCTCCTCTTCTAGTGCAGAAGTCATAGCCCCCAGTTCTCCTGGTAACACGTCATTGCCAGTTTGCGCGCACCACTAGGTTAAAGGTCCCAGCTGCTCAGGTAGCCCCCTCCATGTTTCCGCCCTTTTTATGACATATTCTGTTACGTTTACATCACATGTCTATGTATACGCCCTGTACACACCTCTTGTTACACCCACTTTATGCCTTATCTTTCGCGACTGTTACAAACTCCGCCTACTGCTACGCCTACTGTATTGAACGCAATGTATTTTGTTTAACTATAAATATTGTGCACTGTTATTAAAAGTTACCCCCTTACCCGCCAATTCCCAGATCCTGCCCCCGGCAGCTGCCATCCTATTCCCATGCAGGCTGTCCTGTTCCTGTCCTTTTATGATTAATTAAAGCCTGTATACTCCAGCTACCTCGTATCTTGACTCTTATTTATTGAGCTAACCTTTTATTGAATTATAGTCAAAAATAGAACCGGTAATTAATTATTTATTTACCACACGTCTCCGGGGGAAAAACTATAAACGAACCAGGTAACCACTGGGGGTAGATTTACAATAAGTGGCGCATCCCTGCATATCAGCAGGGATGCGCCAGTTATTGTGCGCTGCGGTTCCGCCACCATGGATGCGCTGCATTTACAATGCGGTGCACCATGGGGCAAAAACAGCACAGATGCGTCACGCATCTGTGCCGTAAAGGCGGCACATTTCTGGAGTTGCGTTGCAAGCGCGACACAGCTCCAGCAATGCTCTGGGGGGCCCTATTCTTACAATGCTGCGTCAATCCTTACGCCTGCTTCAAGCAGGCGCAGGGTTTTGACGCAGCATTGGCCTAAAAGTGACTGAGTGAAACTTGTAGATTTCACTCAGCCACTTTTAGGAGGCGTTCCTGCGCAGGAACGCCCCCCTCCACCCCTCCACGCAGGAACGTCTCCTTCTTGCGCAGGGCTTTACAACGTGACGCATCTCCCAGATGTGTCACGTTGTAAATACCCCGCAGCATGGCGCTTGTTTTGTGCTGCCACTGCGTCACAAAAGTGACGCAACGGTGGCGTAAAAGAGACGCAAGGGGCTTGTAAATCTGCCCCAGAGTGCTCAACCATTAGCGCCCGTCGGCTGAATCGCAATCAATTATTACAAATTTAACAAACATATGAACTAAAGTTCAAAGAAAGACACATGAGAAATGAAAGGAGACCGTTCATGCATTCAAACAGGTTTCTAAACAAGATCCATACACAATAAATGATGACGCTGTAACTTGCGTTCTTCCCAATGCCTTTCGGCTCTCCTGCACCCTTCCTCAGGGTCACTGCAAAAACAAGATGTGTATATCAATATGCATTTTCCAATTAAATGTTGTATGTAATAAACTGATAATGCAGTCCACAAAACATCGGCTGCAGTGTGTGGACCAAAGAGGTCGCAGGCAAAGACTGATTTTAAGAAACGGATGAGTAAGAACCTACATGATAAGGGATCACAAGTCATCCGTATGTTTCTAGGACTAGTTGGTAATAGAGCTTGCAAGAGGCGGAGCTACCAGGACTGCACCAGTGAAGGCACCCATGAGGTCCCAAGGAGTGAAAACATGTCATGCTTTTATGTGGGGAGATTAGAGCCTTTAAGTGCGAACACATGTTAAATGAACTGACAAAATCACCTCTGAAGACGAGCTTTGTCGTAAGAACGCTGTGGAGGAAGCAAAGCTTAGCACAGCTGCTGCTGGGCACCGTCTCCAGGGAGGAAAGACTCATCGAAATGCTGCAAGTTCTTGGGGCATATTACCAACAACTAACGATAATTATCGCTATGTTGGCTTAGCGGCAATAATTTTATCGCCGTGTTGCGGCGATTTTTATCGCTTAGGAACCTTGCTATTATCAAGGTTTATCTCCTAAGCGATAAAAATCGGCCGAAATGCATGAATATCGCTGTAAAGTCAGCAATATTCAGGCATTACCGAGCTAATGCTCTTAGCCATGTTATCTACCTTCCATTGGATAACACGGCTAAGAACTGCTCAGGGCAGGTGTTAGCTTTTGGAGATATTCGCGCTTAGCGCGAATATCTCCAAAAGTTGGTAATAGGAGATAGCGATGTTAGCGACTGTTTCCAGTCGCTAACATCTTGGCACGCCCACTTTGCATGTCATTAGTGATAAATATCACTGACATGCAAAGCGGGGCCCAAGATGGTCGCTATCTCCTACTAGTAGTCGCTGACTGGTGTTAGCGACAGCTAGGTAATAGGGAGATCATTTTATCTCCGCTTTCTTGGCTTTTAAAGCCAAAAACGCGGAGATAAATCCCTTGATAACATGCCCCCTTGTTCCGCAAAAAGGAGTAAATAACACCGCTGGGTTTGGGCTCTCAGCAGTAAGGCCAAGCCTCTTTAAGCAACAAAACAACGCCACTGCCAGGACCGCTACTTCACTTCTATACCTGTTTGTGGCTTCCCACATTGGAAATGCAACAATATGTGCCTTTAGACTTCTTTTTCTGCCTTGAATTAATCTTGTATTCTTTTATATTCGTTTTTGCATCAAAAATCAACTTTTCATTCAAATATCATTCCAGTATACACATTAAACCTCGTGACAAAATCTTTTTTTATACAAAATTCCACAAATTTTTACACTCTAAAATTCCGTTCTCACTACACACTCACTTTTTCTTCCATTCAACATTCAACGCACTCACACGTCCATGAATAACCATTTTTTAACTAAAACTTTTATATATTGTTTGAAAGACACCAGCCATAGTACATGATATCACAGCATCTAAGTAAACCAATGCAATGCAAACAAACTCAATGTTTAAACTTTCTATAGCTGGTAGAAGAACTGGTCTGCGCGTTTCGACCTCTGGAATAGTTAAGAGTTCTCATCAGAACCACGCAGCTCTGCCCGTCTTTTCTGGTGTAAGTGAGAAGGCCACCTCGTGTCGGATTAAAGATCATACAGGATTGGGTCGGATTGAAAACTACAGTACAGAGCTGCGTGTTCCTGATGAGGACTCTTAACTATTCCAGAGGTCGAAACGTGTAGACCAGTTGTTGCATTTTCAATGTGGGTCCCACAACAGGTATAGAAGTGAAGTAGCAGTACTGGCAGTGGTGTTGTTTTGCTGCAAAAAGGAGAGCATCCCGATTGGTAAATACAGCTCAGACTATCTGTGTGTGCACCCAACCCACATAGGAAAATACTTACAGGCGCTCTGACGTGACTGCGGAGAGAAATGTGTTGTAATCATGAAAGACACAAAGGCTGGTGTAGTGGGCTGGTCCCACATGTTCAGGTGTCGTAATTAGACGCTGTAGACGTGGCCAGGTAAAAGGAGATGATGTTTATTAAGATATTATGAAGTAGTTACAACAAGCCCCACCAGGAGCAGCCTCCTAGCTGCTCAGCCCCTCCTCAACTGCGAACACTCACACCAGGCACCCAAGCAAACCACTCATGTCACTCACAGCAACATTCTACCCGGAACACTCACACTGGCTGAGCAGCTAGATGGAGAGAAGTGAAGTGAGGATACTACATTATCCTCTTCCTCTCAAAATGACAAAACAAAACAGAAAAGTAACAATGAAGAGAAAAACTATACACAGTAAAAATATACAATCGTGGAAAGAAATCTGTAAACCCAGGGATGGGGGTGACATAACATTGCGAGAGGGAAAACAGACAACCAAGAAAAGAAAGAAGGAAGAAAGCGAAAGAAATAGAAAAACACTAACACTATCCTCCTCCTTTAATAATGAACAAATAAAATAGGTAAGTAGTGAATGAAGACCTCACATACTACAAGTGAGCAAGACAAATATGACAGAAGTGAGGGGAAAACCTAACCCCAGACTAAAATACAACGAGTGGAACGACACCCAAGGAAGTACTTCTCACGTGAGAAGACTGAGGCGAAAACCCAATACGGCACCCCTTATGTTAGGGACACTACGGGACTAAGACCCAAGTGAAGAATTGTTTGGGACTCACACCCAAATGTACAAATAACGTCACATGGGACTAACACCCAGGGACTTGTCCAGCATGAAAAACACAATGCAGCACAGTGTGGCGTCAAAAGATGAAAGCAACGCACATGGCAACGTCCATTAAAGTGAAGAGACTGGCACCCAACACCACACATTTACATAACAAACTGGTACTCCGAAAATGCCCATGGTGTGCCTGTCACCGCGATAATGAGGAATAAAGACTTGGCATTTCAAGGAACAAACATAGGACTTTGTAGGAGCTCCCTGAAACTTGTGATAAGAATGAACATTGCTGGAAAACCGAACTGGCAGAAGATGGATGATAGTCTCTAATCTAAAAAAATAAAAGACAAATTCCAACTTGGCCCACTAGATGGCAGTATAACCTTGTGCAGTACATTGAAAAATTGTTGATGTTTAAAAGTCACCGTCTCTGCAATGATAATTATAATAATCATGGAATGTAAATGTAAATGTAAATGTGCTGGACTTGTAAAGCGCACAGCTGCCCGTGAGCGTCCCGGCGCTTGCTCAGGGAACCCGTCCTGGTATCAAACACTGCAGAAATACAATACCAAATTCCCACTCATGACAATAAATATCAAACCAACGACGATGGAGGTTTTGAAGAAATGGACTCGAAAACATAAGAAGATGATTGTCTGTTGACGAGTAAGATAAGTCTACTTAGCTGAGCAAAAACTGAAAAGGCAGGAACGTGTGGCGAAACAAGGCTAAATCCAAAATGATGAATACAAATCCTCACGTTGCAATGCTGCAGCTGAATTAACCCCTTCGCTGCTGCTGTCGGCCGTTGGATGTCGCGTGAGCTACCTCCCTGGTGCTGGGCACGTCCAACGGCCGCCGCGGCCGCACCCGTTTCTTCGAACGTTCCGCACTGGCGCTGAACATTCGAAGCAGCAAGCGGGTTAAACCAGAACTTTGTTGTCTTTACAATGGTTGGCGGAGAAACCGTAAAGCACAATCAATCATCAAGATGGTGGGACGCACAGGAGACGCACGCCGAGTGGCCCACGGCGCGCTCCTGCTGCCAAACGTCCGTTGGCAGCCTCGCAGATCGTGAAGACAAGGAAACGTCATGAAAGGCTGAAGAAACTCCGCGCGGCACGATTGTCAAGGTGAGATGCTCGAGCCCTTTTTAAATTTTCAAGCAATGCCCAACTGTCGATATTACTGGCCTCAAAGTAATGAACACGAGAATTTCGACATTTAGATAAAAATTGAAACAGACTTTGTCCATCCAGTAAATTGCACTACAAAGTGCAGACAAAGGGACATTACGACCAGAATAAGTTTGAATTCGCTAACAGTTTAAAATACATTGTCAGAAATAGAGTCCCCACTGGTGCTGCTCTGACTCAAAAACTAACACATAATGAAATAATCTTTTAGATCACACTCAGATGAAAGTCTTTGCAGAAACAGCTATGGGTAAATCAGAAAAACTTTACTTCCCACAGGAGACAAAAACTCAGTCAGACAACAGTGTACCTTGAATCCTGAAGCACTGTAGACGGTTTTCTCATACCGCTGTTCACTGTTGATGATAACAAAACATGACACTGGCTCACTAGCGGTAGTTATCTTTTATCTGAGAACAGTGAGCTGCAGCTCAGTGCTCAAGATGTAGAAAATCCCAAACACACCTCAGAGCACAGGCTGACACCAAGTACCTTGGTTCCATAGGCACAGTCTCCATTAATAATTGCATTCTTGACGTTGCTTGTACACGGTGCACATTTTTTAAAAAAGTAGTTGGTTCTTCTGACAAAGCTATACACCATTTATGATGAATTTCAGATTGTAGAAGACACTGAAAAGACATGACAGCACGCCTGGGCTGTCCGGTTTTGTGGACACTGGTGGGGCAGACATGCGTGCTTGACCTGTTTCTTGCTTACTGGCTTCTTTTCCTGAGTTACTTGAGTCTTGTTGCACTTCATCTGTTAAAGTAGTAGGTTCTTTGCTCCAGATCGTCGCCATAAATGTAGTGGGCTGGTCCCACATGTTCAGGTGTCATAAGTAGACGCTGTAGACGTGGCCAGGTAAAAAAATATGATGTTTATTAAGATATTATGAAGTAGTTACAAGTAGCCCCACCAGGAGCAGCCTCCTAGCTGCTCAGCCCCTCCTCAACTGCGAACAATCATACACCAGGCACACAAGCGGGAAACATCTTTTACAACGCAACTTTTACCACGCAGTGCCTTTACGACGCAACTTTTACAACGCAAACCATTACAACGCATTGCGCTGGGGGGCGCTCTAGGATAGGGAATAGATTTAATTTACTATCCAACACCTTCCTTACTATCCATGGGGACTGGAGTTGGAATAGTAAATTAAACTATTCACTATCCAGCGCCCCAAAACACTATGCGTTGTAAAGGTATTTGTTGTAAATACCGCGTTGTAAAGGCATGTGTGGCAAAAGCATGCGTTGTAATGTCATACATCCCACCTAAGCATTCCACTCATGTCACTCACACCAACATTGTACCCGGAACACACACACTGGCTGAGCAGCTAGATGGAGAGAAGTAAAGTGAGGATATTACAGCTGGTAACGATTCCAGTAGGTTTATTCTTCACAGCACAGAGTCGCAGCGTCCCTCACGCCTCAGCCAGCAGCAACTCTCAAACTGCCGGGGTCGCGAGGAACAGCAGGTAACCATAGAACATGAGGGCAGTGAGATTGCACACACCTCCACACAAGAGAAATCATAACACAACCGCTGTGGTAACACAAGCTCGCAACGCGTGAGTGAAGCAGCCTGCAGGTGTGGACGACAGACTGCTGAGACAACAGCACCACGCGCTCAAGAAGGGGTGCTGTGAGCTTCGTTGAGTGCCCGTCCCCCAGTGTGAAAGTGTAACACCACCATGACGTGAAACAAAGAACATGGAAGGAAGAATCTGAAAGGGATGTTGTTTCTTGTACCTGTGGAGCTTCAAGCGTGGTCTGCAACCAGGTGTTATGACAGAATCCTGGAATATCAAACACATGTCATGGATGTATCGATGGTACAACACCTGAGAAACACTGCTCCCGCCCAGCACACACGTCTCCAGGAACCGCAGGATGATTGTATCAAATCCTCCAGGAAATCTCATGAGATGAAACGTCTTGTGACAGAGGCTGCAGCTGTCACAGAAGGAACCTGAGCTATAAAAACCTGTTAGCTTATTGTGCTCCCCCCTCTCAGAGAGCCCCTCCCACTGCTGAGCTTGAGCACACACAGGAAAACATCTCATCTTAATAAACCTGCACCAACTCCAGTGTAAGATTTAATAACAATTCCACACAGAGGACCCCATAGAGGGGCCCCCTGGAACCTACCAACCCTTAGTGTGGTCATCAACTGGTCTCAGCCAGCCTGCCATCACTAGACAGAGTTCTGACCTCATGGGATAAGCTCCGGTGCGCTCAGAGGTCAAGCACAAAAACCTGCCCTGGGTGGAGGTGTTCACACCTTCCCCTGTCAGGAAGAGCCATCTGCGTCAGGAAGCTTCAAAGGCCTTGAGCCCCAGCCTCAGTTGATAGAAGGAGTAGGCCCCCTCTCCGATCCTCAACCCCTTTTGGTGGGAAGACAGGTGGGAAAACTTAGAAAGAATAGGATGTGTGCCCCCCCCCCCTGTCAACTCCACCCCTCAGGTGCTGGTGGCAAGGTGAAGCACATTTTGCATGGCACACCATCTTGAAATGATGGGACATCTCCGATCAGGGCTAATGTCCCCCTCCCACAGGTGGTGGGCATACTAGAGGGTATAGACACCCCAGGTAAGGGGCCCAAAGCCACTACCTGTCGCTCCCTTGTAAACTCCCCATAATTTAGTATTTAGGTAGCATCCCCAATCCTTAACTTAGATTCCATGGACACAAAAAGGAGACACATGAAGAAACGCTGTTGGACAGAAAACTGCAGACCTCCTGGTGGTCTTTGGGTGCAAAATCTGCCTGCCACCATAGAACATGACAGATGCCCTCCACAGCTTGTCTCATTGCTGTGTGGCCTCCACAAACCCTGGAGGTTCACTACCACTTTGCAAAATGTCAAAGAACCATCTCGAGATAGAGGTACTACCTCCCTCCAGCTGCAGGTATCTGTAACACCAAAGTCAGGTCCAGTGTTATCCAGCTCCCCAGCCCGACTGGCATCTCCAAGTACCATCCAAAGTAATACGTGTTCTGGAGAATCAGTGTGGCCTCTACACCGAATATCGAGGCCCCAGGACCCCCCTCCTCGAGCTGTAAGGCACCCACACCCAGGGTGTCGGACCCCTTGCCACAAACACCTACAATATCGAGTTCAAGAGGACTACTCTGTCATGGTTTAGAACTGCACTCGAAAGTGTTCAACATTTTTTCAAATGTAATCAATAGTTAATTAGTAAGGTAGTGCCCTGCTGTGGGTTGTCCCCACAACCCTGTCTGGAAACTGCACCGTCGAGGCTTGGGAGAACCCAAGTCTGCAGGGTTCTCTACCTGTGTCCCTAAGGTTTCTCTGTGTATACGCTCGTTTTTAAAAAAAAGTTGATGTAGAAATTTTTCAAAAAGTAACCCAGTGGACAAAACTTGTAAACATGCCAATTTATGTACTGATATTCATATGCAAGTTTCAAGAAATCATTCACATATTTAAATCACATCAAAATTACAACAAGAAGCCACTGTCTGTGGTTTGCCGAGTTAATAAAACAATGCAAATAATAATTCCTAATGCAGTTCGGGTTTCGTTGAACCCTTCTTCAGGGGTTATTAATTTGTTGACTGAAAACAAAAGTTCGTGACTTGAGATGCCAGGGCGTGATTCTGTAATGTACAAAACTACAACACAATGTAACATTGTGCATTTGATGACCTTAAAATGTTTCCATGCTTATTTATAGAATTCGCACATCCAACTTTTTGCGAGAAGGTGAAAAAATGGTGTAGTGGGTGAAAATCGTAAAGCTGTGGAAATGAATAAGATATTGAAGAAGCTGACAGACGCTCTAACAGATGGTGATGTTAGTGCGCTGAATATGTGGTACTCATAGTCAAAAATAAAGATGCACCACCCAGTAAACAAGAAAAACATATGGGGGCAGATTTATGATGACTGGCGCATCCCAAGGGATGCGCCAGTTATTTTGCGCCGCTGCTCCGCCACCCATGGTGCGCCGCATTTACAATGCGGCGCACCATGGGGCAAAAACGGCACAGATGCGTGACGCATCTGTGCCGTAAAGGTGGCGCATTGCTGGAGTTGCGTCGCAAGCGCGACGCAGCTCCAGCAAGGCTCGGGGGTGCCCTATCTTTACAATGCGGCGTCAAGACCTACGCCTGCTTCAAGCAGGCGCAGGGTTTTGACGCAGCATTGGCCTGAAAGTGACTGAGTGAAATCTTATAGATTTCACTCAGCCACTTTTGCAAGGCGCACCTGCCCCGGAACGCCCACCCTGCGCCGGAACGCCCACAAGTGGCGCAGGGCTTTACAACGTGACGCATCTGCCTAGATGCGTCACGTTGTAAATGGGTCATAGGGATGCACCACGTTTACGCCGCAGTTGCGTGACGCAAACGTGGTGCATTCCCAACATAAATCTGCCCCACGGTGAACAAAGCTAAGTGGAAACACAATCGAATATACTCACTAAAGATTTAGTTTCCAAATGATAAGTCTGAAAGGAAACAATGGAATAGAGTGACCTAATGTTGATAAAGGCTTAATATCTGCCTTTATTAAAAAGAGATAAGTTACAATCTTATCACACTTCTTTACTTATATGTAGTGTCTGACTCTTGAAAGTTTCTCCAATTCAACGGAGGTGGTGAATCAAAAAGGAATAGAGTTCCGGAAAGTTTTCTGTAAGCGTGTATAAAATATAATTAATCCCTGCAAGATTAGTGAAGTACTGTCCATACCCTAGATAAGTGCAAACAATTCTTACCCAAACTGCTGTGTTTCCGAATCTCTCAAGTAACTGCGTACTTATTAAACGAAGTGAATATTATCCTGCAATACAATGAAATAGAGTTTTAGCACGCAAGGTAAACCCGTTTATCTATCGTGTACCGAGTGCGCTGTTTGCGGGAAATGCTTATCTCTTCTGAGTCTGATTTGAAAACGCGTCATCAAATGCACAATGTTACATTGTGTTGTATTTTTGTACATTACAGAATCACGCCCTGGCATCTCAAGTCACGGACTTTTGTTTTCAGTCAACAAATTAATAACCCCCGAAGAAGGGTTCAACGAAACCCGAACTGCATTGGAAATTATTATTTGCATTGTTTTATTAACTCGGCAAACCACAGACAGTGGCTTCTTGTTGTAATTTTGATGTGATTTAAATATGTGAATGATTTCTTGAAACTTGCATATGAATATGAGTACATAAATTGGCATGTTTACAAGTTTTGTCCACTGGGTTACTTTTTTGAAAAATTTCTACATCAACTTTTTTTAAAAAACGAGCGTATACACAGAGAAACCTTAGGGACATAGGTAGAGAACCCTGCAGACTTGGGTTCTCCTGAGTTCAAGAGGACATCAACTTTGCAAGTCAGCCAGCACCTGACGAGGGACTTCAGTACTCTGGTGAATCACCTCAGCAGTGACGCAGCAGCACCTGAATCGCCACTCCAAGGTGCCAGCTTCTCACCGCAAGCTGCTTCTTTGCATGTTGTTGCCCAGCTGCACATCTTCTCTATACCCAGCCCACACAGCATCTTCAATACATCTATGCACCCATGGCCCCTACTCTCCCTTCAGAGCCTTCGGACTTGCCTGCCCGTCTCCCTCTGCTTTGCTTTTGCAAGTGGACCTTGTCATTGTAGAACGCAAGCTACAGAGACCCCCTTGCCTTGTTTCCCAAGCAATCCGGGAAGCTCCAGAGAAACTGGGCGTGGCACTTTGAACCTTAGCCTCGAACCTTCTGATTTCCAAAAGGGTAACCCCTACAAATACTGTTAAGCATTGCTTTCCTTCTACCGTTTGACTTCCACAGGAAGTGCTTCATTTGAGCCGGTGGTTTCCGGCACTGAATCATCAACACCGCCACTTGAGCACCAGTTAAGGACACATTCATTTTTGGTAGGCACAGGGAGATTCAGTGATTCACCCAGAATCACAGGCTTCTGAGCCCATTCCAAGACTCAGACTTGGTTCCCCAGCTCTGAGGTCAGCAGCTCTGGCCATTATGCCACATCCTCTCATCAGTTGTAGGGTTTCATGGTTCTTGTTTAGGCAGCGCTAACAGGGGAAATATGCAGGTGAAAGCTGCCTCCTGACGAGAGCACTAGCACTTCTTTTTTTACAAATTAACTACTCATATATATGTGTGTGTGTGTGTGTGTGTGTGTAAATCTCACCAACAATATTAACATTTTGAGCTAAAAAAAACAGTAATACAACAGTTATAGTGAGCAGCAATAACCGAACTATAACCTGCACTCCCACCATGCACTGCTTACTTTTAAACATGACATCATTCATGACTTAGACCCATCTCAACAAACAAGATGATGGACGGAATGTTGCACAATGGCAAAACATTCACCCCCAGTCACAGATCTGGGTTTAATCCATCGTTATTTTGCTCACCAAGCCACCCCAGTTCAGACATGGCCATATGCAAATCAGTCTGACCCTGTGCCTCATGGGAACAGTCCAGCCCGAACTGCCCAGCCATGTTTTCCCTGTACCGGAATCAAGCATCCTAGGACCGGTTTCTGGCTATCAGCCGTCTTCAGCCAGGATAGCTTGACTCCAGTGGTGTGGAGAGCCTGGGACTCACGTCTGAGCATACCCTTCCCACATAGAGTTAACAGCAAAACACACAAGATGATGGACGGAATGTTGCACAATGGCAAAACATTCACCCCAGTCACAGATCTGGGTTTAATCCATCGTTATTTTGTTCACCAAGCCCCCCCAGTTAGGCCTTGTTTCCCTCTCTGTCCCTCTCAGTAAGAACAACCTGGAGTGAGCTGAGAATGTCCCGTCCCTCTCTGTCCCTCTCAGTAAGAGCAGCCTGGAGTGAGCTCTGAATGTCCCGTCACTCTCTGTCCCTCTCAGATAGAACAACTTGGAGTGAGCTGAGAATGTCCCGTCACTCTCTGTCCCTCTCAGATAGAGCAGCCTGGAGTGAGCTCTGAATGTCCCGTATCTCTCTGTCCCTCTCAGTAAGAGTAGCCTGGAGTGAGCTTTGAATGTCCCGTCACTCTCTGTCCCTCTCAGTAAGAGCAGCCTGGAGTGAGCTCTGAATGTCCCGTCACTCTCTGTCCCTCTCAGATAGAACAGCCTGGAGTGAGCTCTGAATGTACCCGTCACTCTCTGTCCCTCTCAGATAGAACAGCCTGGAGTGAGCTCTGAATGTACCCGTCACTCTCTGTCCCTCTCAGTAAGAGCAGCCTGGAGTGAGCTCTGAATGTCCCCGTCACTCTCTGTCCCTCTCAGATAGAACAGCCTGGAGTGAGCTCTGAATGTACCCGTCACTCTCTGTCCCTCTCAGTAAGAGCAGCCTGGAGTGAGCTCTGAATGTCCCGTCCCTCTCTGTCCCTCTCAGTAAGAGCAGCCTGGAGTGAGCTTTGAATGTCCCGTCACTCTCTGTCCCTCTCAGATAGAGCAGCCTGGAGTGAGCTCTGAATGTCCCGTCACTCTCTGTCCCTCTCATATAGAGCAGCCTGGAGTGAGCTGTGAATGTACCATCACTCTCTGTCCCTCTCATATAGAGCAGCCTAGAGTGAGCTCTGAATGTCCCCGTCACTCTCTGTCCCTCTCAGTAAGAGCAGACTGGAGTGAGCTTTGAATGTCCCGTCACTCTCTGTCCCTCTCAGATAGAGCAGCCTGGAGTGAGCTCTGAATGTCCCGTCACTCTCTGTCCCTCTCAGATAGAGCAGACTGGAGTGAGCTCTGAATGTCCCATCACTCTCTGTCCCTCTCAGTAAGAGCAGCCTGGAGTGAGCTCTGAATGTCCCGTCACTCTATGTCCCTCTCAGTGAGAGCAGCCTGGAGTGAGCTCTGAATGTACCGTCACTCTCTGTCCCTCTCATATAGAGCAGCCTGGAGTGAGCTCTGAATGTCCCGTCATTCTCTGTCCCTCTCAGATAGAGCAGCCTGGAGTGAGCTGTGAATGTCCCGTCACTCTCTGTCCCTCTCAGTAAGAGCAGCCTGGAGTGAGCTCTGAGTGTCCCCATCACTCTCTGTCCCTCCCAGTAAGAGCAGCCTGGAGTGAGCTCTGAATGTCCCATCACTCTCTGTCCCTCTCAGCAAGAGCAGCCTGGAGTGAGCTCTGAGTGTCCCGTCCCTCTCTGTCCCTCTCAGTAAGAGCAGCCTGGAGTGAGCTCTGAATGTCCCGTCCCTCTCTGTCCCTCTCAGTAAGAGCAGCCTGGAGTGAGCTTTGAATGTCCCATCACTCTCTGTCCCTCTCAGATAGAGCAGCCTGGAGTGAGCTCTGAATGTCCCCTCACTTTCTGTCCCTCTCAGATAGAGCAGCCTGCAGTGAGCTCTGAATGTCCCATCACTCTCTGTCCCTCTCAGTAAGAGCAGCCTGGAGTGAGCTCTGAATATCCCGTCACTCTCTGTCCCTCTCATATAGAGCAGCCTGGAGTGAGCTCTGAATGTCCCGTCACTCTCTGTCCCTCTCAGTAAGAGCAGCCTGGAGTGAGCTGTGAATGTCCCGTCACTCTCTGTCCCTCTCATATAGAGCAGCCTGGAGTGAGCTCTGAATGTCCCGTCACTCTCTGTCCCTCTCAGTAAGAGCAGCCTGGAGTGAGCTCTGAATGTCCCGTCACTCTCTGTCCCTCTCATATAGAGCAGCCTGGAGTGAGCTCTGAATGTCCCGTCACTCTCTGTCCCTCTCAGTAAGAGCAGCCTGGAGTGAGCTGTGAATGTCCCGTCACTCTCTGTCCCTCTCAGATAGAGCAGCCTGGAGTGAGCTCTGAATGTCCCCGTCACTCTCTGTCCCTCTCAGTGAGAGCAGCCTGGAGTGAGCTCTGAATGTCCCGTCACTCTCTGTCCCTCTCAGTAAGAGCAGCCTGGAGTGAGCTCTGAATGTCCCGTCACTCTCTGTCCCTCTCATAGAGAGCAGCCTGGAGTGAGCTCTGAATGTCCCGTCACTCTCTGTCCCTCTCAGTAAGAGCAGCCTGGAGTGAGCTCTGAATGTCCCGTCCCTCTCTGTCCCTCTCAGTAAGAGCAGCCTGGAGTGAGCTCTGAGTGTCCCGTCCCTCTCTGTCCCTCTCAGTAAGAGCAGCCTGGAGTGAGCTCTGAATGTCCCGTCCCTCTCTGTCCCTCTCAGTAAGAGCAGCCTGGAGTGAGCTTTGAATGTCCCCTCACTCTCTGTCCCTCTCAGATAGAGCAGCCTGGAGTGAGCTCTGAATGTCCCCTCACTTTCTGTCCCTCTCAGATAGAGCAGCCTGGAGTGAGCTCTGAATGGCCCATCACTCTCTGTCCCTCTCAGTAAGAGCAGCCTGGAGTGAGCTCTGAATGTCCCGTCACTCTCTGTCCCTCTCATATAGAGCAGCCTGGAGTGAGCTCTGAATGTCCCGTCACTCTCTGTCCCTCTCAGTAAGAGCAGCCTGGAGTGAGCTGTGAATGTCCCGTCACTCTCTGTCCCTCTCATATAGAGCAGCCTGGAGTGAGCTCTGAATGTCCCGTCACTCTCTGTCCCTCTCAGTAAGAGCAGCCTGGAGTGAGCTCTGAATGTCCCGTCACTCTCTGTCCCTCTCATATAGAGCAGCCTGGAGTGAGCTCTGAATGTCCCGTCACTCTCTGTCCCTCTCAGTAAGAGCAGCCTGAAATGAGCTGTGAATGTCCCGTCACTCTCTGTCCCTCTCAGTAAGAGCAGCCTGGAGTGAGCTGTGAATGTCCCCGTCACTCTCTGTCCCTCTCAGATAGAGCAGCCTGGAGTGAGCTCTGAATGTCCCCGTCACTCTCTGTCCCTCTCAGTGAGAGCAGCCTGGAGTGAGCTCTGAATGTCCCGTCACTCTCTGTCCCTCTCAGATAGAGCAGCCTGGAGTGAGCTCTGAATGTCCCCTCACTTTCTGTCCCTCTCAGATAGAGCAGCCTGGAGTGAGCTCTGAATGTCCCGTCACTCTCTGTCCCTCTCAGTAAGAGCAGCCTGGAGTGAGCTGTGAATGTCCCGTCCCTCTCTGTCCCTCTCATATAGAGCAGCCTGGAGTGAGCTCTGAATGTCCCGTCACTCTCTGTCCCTCTAAGTAAGAGCAGCCTGGAGTGAGCTCTGAATGTCCCGTCATTCTCTGTCTCTCTCAGTAAGAGCAGCCTGGAGTGAGCTCTGAATGTCCCATCACTCTCTGTCCCTCTCAGTAAGAGCAGCCTGGAGTGAGCTCTAAATGTCCCCTCACTCTCTGTCCCTCTCAGTAGAGCAGCCGGGAGTGAGCGGTGAATGTCCCGTCACACTCTGTCCCTCTCAGTAAGAGCAGCCTGGCGTGAGCTCTGAATGTCCGGTCACTCTCTGTCTCTCTCAGTAAGAGCAGCCTGGAGTGAGCTCTGAATGTCCCGTCACTCTCTGTCCCTCTCAGTAAGAGCAGCCTGGAGTGAGCTCTGAATGTCCCGTCACTCTCTGTCTCTCTCAGTAAGAGCAGCCTGGAGTGAGCTCTGAATGTCCCGTCACTCTCTGTCCCTCTCAGTAAGAGCAGCCTGGAGTGAGCTCTGAAGGTCCCCGTCACTCTCTGTCCCTCTCAGTAAGAGCAGCCTGGAGTGAGCTGTGAATGTCCCGTCACTCTCTGTCCCTCTCAGTAAGAGCAGCCTGGAGTGAGCTCTGAATGTCCCCGTCACTCTCTGTCCCTCTCGGTAAGAACAGCCTGGAGTGAGCTCTCAATGTCCCCGTCACTCTCTGTCCCTCTCGGTAAGAACAGCCTGGAGTGAGCTCTCAATGTCCCGTCACTCTCTGTCCCTCTCAGTAAGAGCAGCCAGGAGTGTGCTCTGAATGTCCCGTCACTCTCTGTCCCTCTCAGTAGGAGCAGCCTGGAGTGAGCTCTGAATGTCCCCATCCCTCTCTGTCCCTCTCAGATAGAGCAGCCTGGAGTGAGCTCTGAATGTCCCGTCACTCTCTGTCCCTCTCAGTAAGAGCAGCCTGGAGTGAGCTCTGAATGTCCCGTCACTCTCTGTCCCTCTCAGTAAGAGCAGCCTGGAGTGAGCTCTGTACTTTGGGGGATTCTCAGCTCCCCCCTCAGTCCTCGGGCGCTATGACAGTTGTAGGTTCCCTGTTCTCCTGTGTTTACATGAATTGTTGTATGTGGATAAAATCAATAAGATTAATCAAGGCA
Source organism: Lissotriton helveticus (assembly GCF_964261635.1). NCBI lineage: Eukaryota > Metazoa > Chordata > Amphibia > Caudata > Salamandridae > Lissotriton > Lissotriton helveticus. The sequence continues at coordinate 1,960,881,585 of NC_136068.1, read as the reverse complement.
AAGAAAGTATTTTGCACATTCAACTTTTTTTTATCTTCTCTACATATGTATATCCCTGGCCGGAAGCCTTCTATCCCAACACCCCAGTAAGTATGGGGGAGTTGCCTTTTATTTCTCTTTTTGTAAAGACATTCATCCAAGGTTTCAGAAGGAGATGGAAAGTATAGCGCCATGATGCTGCAACATTAAACAATTCTTACAAATATTAAACATAATATAATGAAAGTTGCCTTTCCTCATTGCCAGCAGCACTCACCATCTCGTTGTCTTCTCCCTCGTTGAGTAGGGCAGGGCTCCCTCTGATGTGTCTCTGTGTCCCCATCCCAGTGAGCTGGGCTCTGTGCCCTTCTCACAGCAGGTCAGATGCCAAGCCTGGTGCCAGGGTGAGGTGGTGGTGTCGGTGGTGGACGCCTCCTTTGCCACAGCAGGTCAGATGCCAAGCCTGGTGCCCAGGTGAGGTGGTGGTGTGGGTGATGGAGGCCTCCTTTGCCACAGCAGGTTGCTGCTGAGACACACCTCTCACTGACGGGAGATCAGTCATGCACCTTCCTGGTTTTAATCTTAAACATGTATTTAGGTATTCATGTATGTATTTATGTGCTGCCTGCCTGGGGAATTAGACTCTCTCAATTCACTTTACCTGTTACCGAGTATTTGCATTATTTTTGTCGTTTTATATATCGCAAACTTGACCCAACGGTATCAGGTATCAGAGCGCTTTCCATGAGCGCCAGTTGCGTTATATGAGGACACGTTCATTTTTGTTCGGCAGGGGGAGATTAGGCGATTTGCCCAGAATCACACAATGTTGAGCGTCTTTGCCGAGACTCGAACCCGCTTCCATAGATTTCAGATCCACCGCCCAAGCCCTTAGGCTACATACTCTTCCCAGCTGCTCTAAGGATTTAAGGGGTACATGCATCAAGATAGACAATAGCGATTCTTTATTTGTGATTATTAAGGAATCGCAATTAAATATTCTCTATTGCGTATGCAAATAGGAATCGCAAATAAAATGTGACTCCTACAAATTCCTTAATTGCGACTCGCAAATTTTTGCAATTAAGGAAGTGATTCCTTAAGGGAAGAGGTGTGGCGCCGCGGCCAGGGCGACTGACTCCGGAATCTGGGGATCACGGTTCGATCCCCGGCACCGGCGGCAGATTAGCCCAGCACCATGTGACTCTGGGCAATAGCTTGCTTAGTCTTCCCGACGGCCCCCAGCGCCTAGAGACCCTAACGGGTGATTGTGCGCTTTACAAATGTGGATATTATTATTATTATTATTATTATTATTATTATATTATTCCTGAGGGGGCGTGGCCGGACGAGCAGCGAGATGGCCTCCTAAAAAGCGAGCTCCGCCGGCTGTCTTTATAATCCTGCAATAATCCTGCTATTTCTGTACACACGCACTTCTAACCGGTGCGCAACGGTGGCGAAAGGTCTGGGGCAGATTCGACCGAAGAATCGGCAGTTTGGAACACTCGCAACACCCTGCTGTGGTCTCCGCCGTCTTCGCCGTGAGGGACATGCTGTGCAGCCCGTCGGCCTTGGAGGTCTACGCGGGAGCGGCGCGCTAATTGAGACCGTGGCACCGTGGGCCCGGGCCGCTGCGAGACTCCGCGGCTGGCAGAACTCCCGACGCACAGATCGCCTCTGGTGGGGTAAGGCTAAAATATACTGAGGGTCGAGGCATATATAGCCGCATCACTGTGGGAGCTTGCGGCACCTCCGGGGACCCAGTCGACATCATCTGGGTTGATCGCCGATGCGGGCCGCTGCCATCTTGGATTGGGACCGCGCTCTGTAATTGAGGAAGATCCGGACAGAGACCTGCTGGAGGTTGTAGTTCTGAAAATTCTGGACTCGTGAATAAAACTTCGTCGTAGCATGACGATTTTTATATCCAAAGACCGAAAATGGCTAGTACACTATGTACAAGCATTTTCGTCATATTCGAGTGACGATTTCACCTCGAAATCGTCATTTTCGTCTTGAACCCTTGGCTTCCATTTTGTGTACGGCAGCCATTTTGTGGGTTGCCCTGACATAGGCTTATAATACAGCTAAATTCGATATCAAAGGACACGTATACCTTGATTGACTTTTCTCTGACCTGAGCAAGCTGAAACCATTGCCCCAGGCCGAACCTGTTTGGTCAGTTCCTCTCCCAGTGGCCGAACAAGATAGCATCAAGGCACAACAGGCCATAAACCCTTTTCATCGCACACACACCCTGCCGAATCTTGTTCACACCTGTCCCTGCTCTTTTCTCTCTCACTTGGTTTATGATGGGGAGGTGCCCGTTTTTATTGGGGGTCCACCGATATCTGATGAAACTGTTGGGCCTTGCCGGGTAATTTGTTGTGGGCTGGACAAACTAAAATGTGGGCTTGTCATCATGACTCTGCTTTTTCTTTGTAATGGGAACATGTGAATGGTATACTAAAATTCGAAGAATGTTTGCCTAAAGCACAATATTTTGTATAAAAAGAGAAGCCTGGCTTTGTAAGATTGAGCAGTGTCCTGAGAATATACATCCCGTGTGTTGTACTCCTAGGACCTGTTACTTGGTTGCAGCCAATAAAATCGATCCTTGACTTCACCTAGAAGACTCTGAGTTTCTGTGGTCTAAATCAGGAAAGTACTCGAGGTCTTTGGGTGTGTTCCCTGACACCACTGGGTTACCGGTTCGGTACCGGTTCTGAAAAACCCAGTACCTCAGTTGGCGCCCAACAAGGAGCGATACCAGCGGTACCGGTCCAGCCAGAGGTTCGTGAGGAGCTTCGTGTGAAAATTCTGGAGGAAGGCCAACCACTTCATCGACCCCTGCATGTCGACGTGGTCCGAAAGTCTTTGCTGCGAGGTTCCCCACTTCCCGACGGCTACAAAGGACTGCTGCCCTGGCTATCGCCCTGATTTGGACCCTTGAAGTTTGGTAGAGCGAAACGATAAGACGAGTCTTCTGGTGACGTCATCGATATTTCAGTTAAGTATAAGTGGAGCATCTGCCAGTCCTTAGTTGGTCTTAGTTTGGGTATCCCCTTTTGGGATCACTTTTTTGGAACTTGCAAGTGCCAAAGCCGAAGGACTCGTGTATTCACGAGCAATATGGTAATCGATAATCCTTTGAAGTTTGAAGCTAGACTAGAGAGCGAAGATGCCTGGTCTTAGCAGACTTGGAAATTTGTTTTGTCTTGGTTGTAATAATAGGGATTCCCGATTGGAGGACTCGTGTCCGGTTCCTCCGATTGGAACTCCAACTTATGAACTGTATGTGAAACATGGAGTAGGCCCCATCACATACAATGAAGTGTGGATCAAATACACCAGGAAAGATGGTGTTTTAAAATGGCCCCAATATGGTAGCTTTGACATGGAAATCTTAGATAACCTCGAAGTTAAACTTTTTAAGAAGAAAGCCGGGCCGGCGATGTTTGACTCTTTCTGCCTATGGCGTAAGGAAGCCAAACAGAAGGAAATTAAATTAGCGAAGAAAAATAAGAGAGAAAGGGGTATTTCGATAATGCAAGCTGCTATGCAGTTTAAAGACAATGAAGAAGAACAGATGAGTGAGCAGTTGCACAGGCAACGTAAAATGGTGATAGATAAATGTTATCCAGTTTTGCCGCCTCTTCAGCAAGATGCAGCAAAAGAGCTTGAAAAAGATCCCTTAATGTCGCATTTGTTGAGTTCGCCTCCCCCCCTATGCGCAGAATGCTACGGCACCTCCGCAACCTTTAGTTGCGCAACCTTTGGTTGTATTGCCTCCTGCTCCTCCACAACACCCACCAGCTACTCTTCAGCTGGCTCCTGCTCCTCCGGTGCAGCCTCCTCAAGGGCCACCGACTTTAACATCTGCTCCTCCTATGCTTCCTGCAACTTTGACCACTATATCGACTACCACTCCTGGTACTTCTCCTGACACTGCCTCTGCATCTGCCTTGTCTCACCCTGCTTTCCCTCTTGTCTTTTCATCGACTTCTCCTTCTGTTCGTCAGAGAGTGGCTAGTACTGTCGCTAATTTCTTGCATCCTCTCTTTGGTGCAACGAGTGTAACTCCTGTCTCTGAGCGCAAACAGTTGCGTAGTCAACAGCCTGATTCTAGGGAGAAAGAAACGCTGAACTATTTGGCACATAAATGGGTTGCTGACCCGGAAAAATATGATTTAGAATGTGTTATGGATGTCTTCACCCAGTGGGAAGCATCAAAGCAGAGATACGTTTTTGAGAAAATGTGTGTTTTTCTATGTGAAGATTTAGAGGAAAATGATTTGGACTCTAATCCCCCCGAGTTGAGCCATGTACGTTTTGAGTTTTCAAAAGGCGCAATTGTGGGTTCAGATGTTAGGAAAGCAGTTGCGACGTTGTTGTCACTTAGGACTGAAGGTGTTTCTAAGTCGTTGTTTGAATTTGATTCTTCTGGTAAAAAGAAGGGAAGACAATATCCCATGAGAGAAGTTCCTCCAGTATGGAAGGAAGAAGTAGCGGCTGGTCCTGGTAATGTTCCACCAGCTATACCAGCACATTTTCAGCGTGTGTGGGTACATGTTCCTTGGAAGCGAGCTGAAGTTTTGGCTCTTAAACAGACATTGCCTGATCCCCGTAAAAATCCTGCAGGGTCTTACAAGGAGTTGTCACAGACTGCTGGGTCATGTATCATGAATTTAGCGTATATATACATGTTGTTTGGGAATGTTGTTCCACAGCCTTTGTGGGGATAGATTCGTCATGCAGATCATGATCAGGAGTTAGGTGACACATGGGCTAATATTGCCGCTGCAGATTACCGACAAGTTGGTGGTGCTAAACCCGAGCCTTTAGTAGCAGACCTCCCTGGTAGGATTATTAATTACATGAAGACTTTAATGCCTGCCATGCGAGTAAATTGGGATAAATTGTCTGCATGTAAGCAGAAGAAAGATGAAACGGTCTCAGATTTCTTCACCAGGTTTGAAGAAACTTTTGTCGACCACAGTGGTCAAGATATGAGCACAGAAGGTGGTCAGCGACTGTTCGTCGATAAATTCGTGCACAATCTGCTTCCAGAGTTGTGCAAAAAGTTGAAAGATTCAGAGAGTTCTTGGGCAGTTTCATCCTCAGCACAGATATTGGCTACTGCACAATATTACGAAAATCAAGACAAAGACGAGAAAGATAGAGCAGAAAAGAAAACTGAAGAGTTGAAAACGAAGGTTTTGTTACAGCAAGCATATCCGCCACGTGGTGGTCAAAATAGTGGTGCTCAGAGTAACTATCAGAGTAATTATCAGCAGCCTCAACAGTATCAGAGGAACTCGCAAAGAGTCGAGTATACTCAACCACGTGTCCCTGTAGGCCCCAATCAGTGTTCATATTGTAAGGAAGAGGGCCATTTCAAGTATAGTTGTCCTATTTTATTACAGCGTGCAAATGGTGCTTATGGTGTAAGAGGTTGAGGTTTTCAACAAGCATCTAGAGGTAGAGGACGTGGAAATTTCCCCCAGAACACACAGTCTCTTCCACCTCAAAATTCGATGAATAGGTTCGATCAGCAGAATAACGCATCTGGTAGGACGGCTCAGTACTGTGCTGATGACTACTATGCAGAAGGTGAGAATATGGAAGGTGATGATTGCTAGGACAGCCATAGACAAAGAGAGGGAGTTGTTTCAGTTCCAGTAGATCAGAGTGGACCATACGTTGAGGTGATTACATCAGGTGTGTCAGAGCCTTTTCTGTTGGATACTGGTGCTACAAAGAGTTCTATTATGCACTCCAAACTCCCTGGCGCACCTTTGTCTGGCGAAATGAATGTATCAGTAGGTTTTTCTGGCGCCCCAGTTAGAAATCCGATTTCTGACCCTTTGTCCCTTTCTGTTGGGCCTTGTGAATTCGAAGCACGCCTTATTCTGACAACAGGTTGTGGTGAAAACTTGCTAGGATTAGATTTGCTGAAAAGATTGTATGCGACTTTGTACTGTTCTCCTTCTGGAGTACAACTTACACTAGGTAAGAAAGTGGTTTCTCCAATGTATTTGTCAAGGGATAAACTTCCAACAGAATTGTCATCTCTCCCTAATATTCTTTGGGCTACTGGTCCTAATGATGTGGGTCTTTTAGAAATACCACCATATCTTGTAACATTGAAAGCCAATGTTAAAATGCCACGAATTCCCCAATACAAAATCTCTAGTGAAGGTGAAAAAGCGTTGTTAGCGATCATTTATGATTTGATTGAAAAAGATGTAATTGAAGAGACAAGAGGAAACGTTTGCAATAGCCCTGTTCTGCCTGTTTTGAAACGAACTGACCCTTCCCAGCCACCTGTTTACAGATTCGTGATTGATCTTAGAGAGGTGAATAAAATAGTTGTGCCACAGTTTCCAGTTGTTCCTGACATTACTGCCCTATTGGCTATGATTCCAGCTTCTGCAACCTGGTTTTCGGTGATTGACTTGAAGAATGCTTTCTTCAGCATCCCGATTGCTGAGGAGAGCAGGGATATTTTTGGCTTCAGTTTAGGAGGACGAAGCTTACGCTTTAAACGCGCTCCCCAGGGCTACTGTGAAAGTCCATCAATATATAGTCAAGCTCTAAAGACACAGCTTGATACGATTGTTTTACCTGATGGCGCTACCCTCATTCAGTATGTTGATGATTTGTTTGTTGCTGCAGATACTGAGGAAATCTGTAAAGAAGCCACATTGTCATTGTTGCGTCATTTGTGTGATTTGCACCACAAAGTGTCTCTCTCAAAATTGCAATATTGTCGACAAGAAGTGACCTACTTAGATCATCTCTTATCGAAGGAGGGAAGGAAACTGACCCCAGAAAGAATTCATGCAATTGCGAAATTGAGTATGCCAACAACACAGAGAGAAGTGCGTGCCTTCTTGGGCATTACATCATATTGCAGGCAATGGATACCAAATTTTTCGTTATTTGCCAAACCTTTGGTGGCATTAACGTGTAAAGATACACCCAATCCCGTTCCTTGGTCTGAAGAGTGTCAGAAAAGTTTTTTTGAATTGCGCACAGCATTATGTTCGGCCCCTGTGTTAGGTACACCCAACTACAGTAAGCCCTTTACATTGTATGTCCATGAGAAAGAGGGTTGTGCATTATCAGTGTTGACTCAGTTGTTTGGAGACAAGCAGCGTCCATGTGCATATTTTTCGTTTAAGAGCAACAGCGGCAGCAGCTGTTTCTATTCGACAGTCTGCTGGTCTAGTGATGAATAATATGTTAGTCGTGATGGTTCCACATGCAGTGGACACGTTGTTAAACAGAACCAAGACACAGCACTTAACTAGTGCTCGATTGTCAGGTTACGAGTTGACATTGTTAGCGAGTCATGTGCACATAAAAAGATGCAACTCCCTCAACCCAGCTACGTTGTTGCCAATTGTAGAGGAACTAGATGCTTCTGAACAGCATGATTGTTTTCTTAGAACAGAAGAAGAAACGAAAGGGAGAGTAGATCTCCTAGACACTCCTCTTGCTGAATGTGATGGTACATTATGAGTGGATGGTTCATGCTTCAAGCTCCCGAATGGGGACACGACTGCAGCATATGCTGTCACGACTTTGCATACAATTGTTGAAGCTGCACGTATTCCACATAATTCAGCGCAAGCATCAGAATTGATTGCACTTACGAGAGCATGTGTGTTGTCAAAAGGAATGAAAGTGACCATCTACACCGATAGTCAGTATGCATTTGGTGTGGCTCATAGTATTGGACGATTGTGGAAAGAACGTGGGTTCCTGCCTTCGCATGGAGCTAAGATTCAGCATGGTCAGTTGGTGAATGAGCTTCTTGAATCACTGACCTTGCCTCTGCAAGTGGCGATTGTGAAATGTAGTGCTCACAAGAAGGTGACTGATGATGTTGGTCGTGGAAATGCATTTGCTGACGAAATCGCGAAAGATACTGCAAGGAATGTAATGAGCCGAATGTATGTTGCAGGCCCTGCAAGATGGGTTGGTGATGTTGGAATGTGTGAAGACACGATAGGGAGTGTGAAGTCTATTCAAGCTGAGGCTACAGAGAAAGAGTTGAGCACGTGGAGAGAAAGTACGGGTAGAATGGATGCAAATGGTTGTTGGGTTGAATTGTCAGAGCATCGGAGATGGTTGTTACCCGATGCGTATGTGCTTGCAGTGGTTACAATGGCTCATGGAATGGCTCACATCAGTGTGAAAGGGATTTGTAAGTTGTTGGCTCCAGTATGGCAAAATGCAGGAATTCCCAAGTGTGCAGAGAATGTCGTCAAGAATTGCATGGTGTGTCTGAAACACAATCCTGGTAGGGGAACCCCAACTCCAGCTGGTCATTTTGCGCCTCCTACGTGTCCGTTCGAGGTTTTGCAGCTAGATTTCATCCACATGGAGAGGTGCAACAATTTAAAATACGTACTCGTTGTTGTTTGTGCCTTTTCAAGATGGGTGGAAGCCTATCCCCTAAAAGACAACACTGCCTTATCCACAGCTAAAGCCCTTGTGAAAGAGTTCTTCCCCAGGTTCGGAATGCCTAGAATGGTCTGGAGTGACAATGGGAGTGAATTTGTAGGTCGTGTGATGAAGAGAGTATGTGAAGGGCTAGGCATTCAGCAAAAGTTCCACGCTGCAAATCACCCCCAATCAGCTGGATTAGTAGAATGCTACAATGGCACTTTAAAACTTAAACTGGCCAAAATCCAAGCGAGCTCTGGTCTTAAATGACCTGACGCTCTTCCCTTAGCACTCCTATCCACCAGAATGACTGTGCATTCGCGAGTGGGACTTAGTCCCTACGAAATAGTTTTCGGCCGCCCGGCCAACATACGGGGAGTGCCAAGGCCCACAAAGTTCAGCGAAGTTGAACACCCTGTTTTGCTTGATTATTTGTACGAATTGACGGCTAAATTGCGTGTTTTACACCAACAGGTCCATGACACCTTGCCTCCGGTCTCTGAAACTCCAGGTCATCAGATCGACCCTGGATCTTGGGTCCTCGTGAAAAATTTCCAGCGAACCAAGAACGACCAGCCAAGGTGGACCGGACCGCACCTCGTTCTTCTTTCCACAAGATCAGCTGTTCGAGTGGAGGGGAAGAAAAACTGGATCCACGGGATCCACTGCAAGCGAATCCCTCTGCCTCTGCCATATGACCGGTGGGTCCAGGAAGGTGTCGCCGACTCAGAGACTGAAACTGTGCCACGTTTTCTGCCTTTCAGTGATGCACGTGTAAAAGGAACACTTACTGAACAAGAGAGTGATAACATTTTGCAACCAGCTGTATCACCGTCAATTCGATTGGACACTACAGAGCCTGAACTCCTGTTTCAGGACCAGACAGTACCTGGGAAAAAGCGCTATAATTTGAGGCCGAGACCTATGGACAAATAAAATTCTTTTTTTCTCCTCCAAGTACTATTTTTGAAAGCGCAGCTCTCCCATCTGAGAAACTTGCTTATTTTTGTTTTTCGAACCGCCATCCGGGTTCCGCTGCTAGGGCCGCGATTGCCCAAAGTCTTTGGGGTGCAGCTGACGACGTTAGGTCGACAGTTCTGGTTGGTCCAAGGGAGTTGCCCTAGACTGACAGAAGCATTCCTTAGCAGAAACAACCTCCCATCGCGGGCAGCACTTTAGAGAGGATGGAGTTTTTCGAGATGGAGAGACCTGCCAAAACTGTGAACTTTAAAAACCGAATACGTAAAATAATGACAAAGAAAAGCTTTTTGATATTGTGCATTTTCATGTTATTCAGTGTGATGATATTTTTAATAAGTTATGTTTTATTCTCTTTTCGAGTAACATTTGCACCCACTACATCGCCCATACCTCCTCCTTCTACTGTTTCCCCACACTCTTTTCAACCCCTTCCTGAACACGAATCAGCTAGGAGATTAGAGTTTATTAATAACTCCTTTGTTCAGCTCTTGCAACAACACCAACTTGTAATGAACACAACTAACTGTTGGGTGTGTGGTCTTATGCCTCACACGACGGATAAAGGTATCCCTTATCTGGTCCTGCCTTTCAGACACAATGGTTCTGTGTGGGCATACAGAACAATGTTCATATATGCACATGAAATCTACCCCCTACGTTCTGTAACAGACAATCCTAGGAATAGTGCTCTAGTTAAGGGTATAGTAGACATGATTAAGGAAGATATTTCTTATGAGACTATCCCGAGAGATGAGACACTAGTATACATAGGATGGAACGTGACCGGATATGGAGCTACTCTGAGTGAGAAACAGCAAGCTAAGAGATTTTCCCCTATTTGGACTGTACCCCATCAGGGTCACCTGTGTCTGCAAGGTACTGGCAAGAATCCCAGAGCTCAGCTAGGGAAAAGCATCTGCACTGAGACATATGTTTTCGCATCTCAGACTTCCCCTCCGTTCTTAGCAGCTAAGGGTACCTATTTCATCTGCCATGATAGAGCCTATACATGGTTGCCCCCTGACTTTTTGGGCACATGTTTTGTTTCGTTCCTGCTGCCTCCCACCTACACAACAGCGGCAGATTACCACAAGACAAGGATAGTTAGAGGTGTCTTCAGCGAAGAAGACAATGCAGGACAAGAATTTGGGGACTTCGTAAAGGGTTTTCTGCCGTTCTGGGGACCCATGGTTAACAGCAGGAACATAAGGCAATTGACAAGGGTGGTTGAGTCCACCGTAATTGAAACTGCTGGTGCCCTTAGTAACTTGACTGCTGAGCTCCAGTCGGATCGTCTTATGACCCTTCAGAACAGGGTCGCATTAGATGTCATACTTGCAGACCGAGGTGGGGTATGTAGATTGATCCAATCGAGTTGCTGTGTTTTCATTCCAGATAACGCTCCAACAGTGTACCAGGCCATCTCTAAACTGCATAAGATTTCCGAATCTATTCATGTGGATAAAGGAGATTGGTCATTAATGGGATGGTTCTGGGAAGTGATATCCGCCTGGGGATGGAAAATTCTGATGGTCATTGGGATGGTCTTAGCCATTCTTTTCCTGTTCTGTCTGTGCGTGCAGTGTGCTCCTGCAATATTTGGCCTCTGTGCTACATCATGTGTAAGGAAACCTGTATCAAAAGACGAACTAAGTAATAGAATGATGTTACAGCAACATCTCAATGACTTTAGGAATATAGACCTGGACTCAGATTAGCATGAGGATAGGTCAATTGCCTATGTAAGGGCAAAAGGAGGGTTTGTAGTTCTGAAAATTCTGGACTCGTGAATAAAACTTCGTCGTAGCATGACGATTTTTATATCAAAAGACCGAAAATGGCTAGTACACTATGTACAAGCATTTTCGTCATATTCGAGTGACGATTTCACCTCGAAATCGTCATTTTCGTCTTGAACCCTTGGCTTCCATTTTGTGTACTGCAGCCATTATGTGGGTTGCCCTGACATAGGCTTATAATACAGCTAAATTCAATATCAAAGGACACGTACACCTTGATTGACTTTTCTCTGACCTGAGCAAGCTGAAACCATTGCCCCCGGCCGAACCTGTTTAGTCAGTTCCTCTCCCAGTGGCCGAACAAGATAGCATCAAGGCACAACAGGCCATAAACCCTTTTCATCGCACACACACCCTGCCAAATCTTGCTCACACCTGTCCCTGCTCTTTTCTCTCTCACTTGCTTTATGATGGGGAGGTGCCCGTTTTTATTGGGGGTCCACCGATATCTGATGAAACTGTTGGGCCTTGTCGGGTAATTTGTTGTGGGCTGGACAAACTAAAATGTGGGCTTGTCATCATGACTCTGCTTTTTCTTTGTAATGGAAACATGTGAATGGTATACTAAAATTCGAAGAATGTTTGCCTAAAGCACAATATTTTGTATAAAAAGAGAAGCCTGGCTTTGTAAGATTGAGCAGTCTCCTGAGAATATACATCCCGTGTGTTGTACTTCTAGGACCTGTTACTTAGTTGCAGCCAATAAAATCGATCCTTGACTTCACCTAGAAGACTCTGAGTTTCTGTGGTCTAAATCAGGAAAGTACTCGAGGTCTTTGGGTGTGTTCCCTGACACCACTGGGTTACCGGTTCGGTACCGGTTCTGAAAAACCCAGTACCTCAAGGTGAACCCTTGGCGGCGTCGTCAGCGCCCTAAAACCCCACTGCCGAGCAGCGCGCGGAGGCCCTAGCCACATAAACTGTGCCCCTGCGCCCATACCCGCATTGAGGCCCGGGCTACCCACGTAAGCGGGGACGCTCTTGGACAATTGCACCATCACAGCGGTTTGCCCGGCGGCCACAGAGAAACTGTACACGCGGTGCCGGGGGGGTTCTGCCTGACGCTGAAACTGTGCGCGTTCAGAAGGCCGGGTATATCCATCCTCTTGAACCCCCGGATTGCTGCACGCTGGGAGTCTCGCCCGGTGGAGGCTTGTGCTCCTCGCCCTGGCCCTGCTGCTGTGAAGGCTGTGAGGTGTGGGATACTTATTGTGGCCTGGTGGCCGGGCCTCGCCGGTTTTGTGGCCCACGCCTGCTTGTGCGTGCACTTCCCGCGGGCGGGTGTGTGTCGGATAATCCGGACCTGTCCGACATATTGGCACCCCTGATGACCACCCGCTGGCCATGGGGAAGTGAGATCCACGCCAGCCGAGGCTCACGTTTGAGCAAAAGAAAACTTCCAAGCAGGCCGAACAAGATGCTGGCGCGGCAAGTGGGCCCAATGCGGAGACGGCTCAGGACATAGATGTGACTGCACTGCTTCTGGAGGTGAGGTCCAGCCTAAAAAGCATTGATGCAAAGCTGGACAGCATGACAGCCCAACTGGACAGTGTGCGATCACAGGTGGCCACCCATGAAACGCGCATCGATGGTCTAGAGAACAGACACACGGAGTGCTGCGAGTTCCAGCAGGGGACTAAAGCCCAAATCAGCAGCCTGGTAAAGAGAATAGAAGTTCTCTGCACCAAAGCAGATGATCTTGAAGCGCGCTCTCGCAGATGCAATGTCCGCATCACGGGCATTCCAGAGACAACGGCAATGGGGAAGATGGAGATCTTTGTGACTGACCTACTGCATGAACTTTTTGATCCTAACCTATCTTCTGTCTTCACTGTGGAACGGGCCCACAGAACACTGGGGAAAAATCCGCCCCTGGGGGCCCCACCGAGACCGATACTGGCCAGGCTGCTAAACTATCAGGACAGGGACCTCATATTACGATTGGCTAGAGAGAAGGGGAAAATATCGCACAAGGGAAATGTTGTATCCTTTTTTCCTGACTTCACGCCTCTGGTGCAAGCTGCACGCAAGGAGTTTCTACCTGCTAAAAAGATACTGCTCAAGCACAGATCCCCTACTCTCTCATGTACCCCGCTAAACTGCGGGTTGTGCACGACGGCACGACCCATCACTTTCTGGATGCGAAATCTGCCTTGAAATTTGCGAAACATATCTGCAGGCCTGTATCTGGGAGGAGGTCGGAGGCTGAGACTGAGACTGCAAGCCAGATGAGTGACAATGATTGAATGATTGGCCCGCATCGACACTTTCTGCTATTAGGGCATGGCCTGGTTTTGATGATTGCATAATTTACCACTTACAAACGCCACTGTGTTCCTATATTGATACTGTGAGCTACCTTGTGCGACTGACTGCGAAGTTGCGTAATGTCTTTCTCCTGAATTGTTAATTGTAGAAATAGCCTAACTACTACAGCCACCCTGTATGAACAGGGGTGTACGCTCGAGATGCCACGCTTCCGAGGGGTGTCTCCCACAAAACTATTGTTCTACTGTTTTGGCGCCTTATGTTTGGTTAGCCTGGGCGCTTTAGGGGGGGTTTCGACACAACCTGTTTGGGGGGTTGGTATGGGTGGGGGGTGGAGTTGGGCCGGGAGTTCATTGGTGTATAGTCAGATGTATTGCAGTCAGCATGTGCCGTTGACAATCGGAATGCGCGTCGTGGGTCGAGTGGTTGGAGGACTTGTGCTTGATACACATTCTTAATGGAGGTGACCCGACTCTTAACGTGGAACATTAGGGGCTTAGGCGACCACAGGAAATCCAGACTCATGCACAGCTACCTGCTCAGACACAATATAGATGTTTGTTTCTTACAAGAAACGCATATCAACTCCTCTTGCTCCCCCAGACTTAAGCACTCTAGGTGGGGTTCTGCATAATCAGCCATTTACTCCAATTATGCCAGGGGAGTAGCCATACCGCTGCGCCGCGGTGTGGATTGGAGGGAAACTTCTGCACTGATGGATGATGCTGGGAGGTATATTGTTTTGCATGGTGTTTTGATGGGTGCTGAGGTGGTAATGGTTGCCATATACGGTCCGAATGTGGATGACCCGGAGTTTTTCAGGGAGATTTGGGCTAAGATCGTTGTTACTGGTTGCTCCACTATCATCTGGGGGGGGGGGGACTTTAATGTAGTGCCTGACGACATGATGGATAGAAAAGGTGCCTCCAGGCAAATGCACCCACGAGCGCATCAGGCACTGACAGATATCATAAATGAGGGCTCCCTTGTGGATGTGTGGAGGGCTCGCCACCCGGACGCACGAATGGGTACATGTATATATGCTCACCATGCGGCCTGGTCCAGATTGGATTTTTGGTTGGTCTCGGCGGAGGTAGCCACTTGGACCACACGAGTGGATATACTAGCCAGATCTCTGTCTGACCATTCCCCATGTCTACTGGAACTGGCCATTCCGGGCAACCGGCGTGGCGCCTTCTCTTGGCGTCTTCCGCCGGATGCATTCCTAGATGCAGCTTTCACTGAGGAAATCAGGCGGGACATTGTCGATTACTTCGCTAACAACACAGGCACAGTGAAGACTGAGGCCGTCCTGTGGGACGCATTCAAAATGGTCATTCGGGGACAGTGTATTGCGCATAGGGCTGGGGTCTTAAGGGCCATCAGGAATACGCTGGCAACGATAGAGGGAGACCTGAAGCTCCTAGAACGCACATTTTGTGAGTCCCCGACACCCACACTGGCAGGACAAATTAAGGATAAATTGCTGAGCTTTAGTGAGGAGGCGCAGCGAGAACTGAAATTTCTTGGGAAACAAGCTGAAGCCCGCAGATATGGCGAAGGGGATCGACCAAGCCGCACATTAGCCAGGATGATTAATTCTACCCCCACGCCCACACGGGTACACACTGTAATTGATCACACAGGGAGGGCATTAACGGATCAGCGGGAGATACTGCAGTCCTTTGCTACTTACTATAACATACTGTACACATCCACACATAGTCTATCAGAGGAAGCACTTGAGGCCTTCCTAGAATCTATAGCGCTAGTTTGGTTCAACAATTCCCATAGGCAGTACATGGACCAACCTGTAACGATACAGGAGATGGTAACCACCATCAAAGCATTGCCACTAAATAAGGCACCTGGTCCAGATGGGCTAACTGCGGCCTTCTACAAAACGTACGCAGAGGAGCTGGCTCCTCGCCTGCACGCTGTGTTTGTCGAGGCACAAGAGGTTGGGATACTGCCAGACTCGATGAGGGAGGCCATGATAGTCACGCTCCTTAAACCTGACAAAGACGATAAATACATAGACTCTTACCGCCCTCTGTCCCTCATTAATGTGGATGTACAGATCTACGCTAAGATTATAGCTGACCGCTTGCAGCCTCTGCTCCCATATGTGGCTGTGCCAGATCAATCAGGGTTCATACCTGGACGCTCCATCACACACAACCTCAGAACGGTTTTTTCCGCACTACACTACCTCCACCCAGACTCGCAGGCAGCTGTGATATTCCTGGATGCAACAAAAGCCTTTGATTCCCTGGAGTGGTTGTTTCTTTTTACCATACTGGCACGAATGGGGTTTAGTCCACTATTCATAAACCTAATTCGCTTACTGTATACCGCACCCAGAGCCAGAATACGACTGAATGGCATGATCTCTGACCCATTTCCAATTTCCAGGGGGACCAGACAGGGCTGTCCATTGTCCCCCCTCCTATTTGCCATCGCTATGGAGCCACTTGCTGCTCGAATTCGACAGCACCATACGGCGAGGGGCATTGCATTCAGCTCCCGTAGCCTACTTATCTCCCTGTATGCGGATGATGTGACCCTGTATGTCAACAACCCTACCGAAAACCTTAACCCACTGCTGCGTGAGTTCGTCAAGTTTGGCGGTCTCTCCGGAGTCTCCATAAACTGCTCTAAATCAGTCATATTCCCGCTAACTGACAAAACCACTGAGGTACACTCTGACTATCCCCTCAGATGGGAAGCAGACGAAGTGAAATACTTGGGAATTTGGATAAGCAGGAGCATGCAGGAACTTTGGAACCTAAACTTTGGCAGAGCGGTCACATGGCTGGAGGGCAAGGTAGCGATTTGGTCCAAGCTTCCCCTCTCTCTAGCGGGCAGGATTGCACTAGCAAAAATGGTTGTACTGCATAAGTTCCTCTATTTATTTGCTAATGTGCCGATTCCTCTGACACAGCACTTTTTTGCATGCTTGCGATCCAATCTGTTGGCACTTGCTTGGGCGGGAGGTCAAGCCAGAATATCATGGGCACTACTGACACTCCCGCTACGTCAGGGAGGTTTGGGAGCACCGGACATGCACTTATACGCACTCTGCGCGCAGGCCCAGTACCTACACTTTTGGGTCTACCCCACGCCTTACCAACCACACGTGGCAGTGGAGATCGACATGGTCTCTCCGCTTCCGCTCACTGTGGCCCTGTATCACAAAGCGCCGCGACCCTCGCGGGATGTGAACACGGCAGACATGCTCCGCTGGTCCTGGAGAGAGCTACTGAAACGGTCTTCTGTTCCTCTGCTGTATGCGCCCTCGATGCCCCTCAAGCAGAATCCCATGTTCCCATGCCTGGAGTCCAACAGCGGCGACATATCCATAGCTGGCACTACCTTGCGCACATTCGCAGACATATACCCGGAGGGTACATTCCTGGAGTTGCCCGCAGAGACACCAGAGAACCCGGTGTCTTTTACTGACAAGTTCACATACCACAAGCTCAAAGCTGCATGCAGGACACTTGGGGATCGCTTCCCTGAGGAGCCACCGCAGTTGCTTGCACTACAAAACATACTGGCCAGAGCATCCCGCAAAAAACTTGTGTCCAGGATATACAATTCCATGCAGGAACAGGCTCCCCTGGTGGTGCCCAGGTCGCAGCAACTATGGGGGGACGAGCGAGAGGCACTACTGACGGATGAGCAATGGGCTTTCTGCTGTGGGCAGCTGCTGGCGCTATCCCCAAACTATAAACTCAGACTAGTACACTTCAAATTCTTACATAGACTCTACCGCACCCCGATCTCTCTTCACCGCCTGGGTCTTAGAGAGGATGACAGATGCTGGAAATGTGGGGCGGAGGGGGCTACCTTTTTACATGTGGCCTGGCACTGTCCAGTGCTCTCCGAGTACTGGATCGAAATCTTTGAAGCCATTAATCAAATTCTTGGTAGTGTGGATGCCGCCGCTGCTGGGGATCCTTGGCTGGGTCGCGGACACTGCGCCTGCGAACCCAAAACTCCATGCGCTGCTGCTGTTATATGCCAAAAGGCGGGTGGCCATCACCTGGGGGCGAAAGACTAAACCGAGACTCAGCAACTGGCTGTCCGATGTGACATATGGACATGCGCAGCTGGGTTCCTATTGGGAACTGATGCCGACAGCGGCGCGACCGAGAGACATCTGGGAACCCTTCCTGCAATGGTCACGTAGCAGACTGTCTCCACCTGAGACGGCTCCTGGGAGCCCAGATGCGCACATGTTCTGTTTTTATAACTGTTCGAATGGGTCTGTCAGCCACAATCGTGAGCTGTGGAACGGCGGATGCCGTTGGGTGCCCTGCTGTATAGCGCCTAGACACCAGTAATTGATACGCACATTGAGTCACAGTCTCCACACTGATTGTTATCATTGTTATACGGCGCTGCCTGCTTGCCATTCCAGACCCGGAATAGCGCAATACTTCATTTATGTTTTCCTATGTAACTGCTACAAGAATTGTTTTCATTACTGGTCACACTGATGAACACCTTTGTTGTTGTTAGTACTGTTAAAAACGAGAAAAATGTAATCCTTTTATAACATTAGAAAGCATTGTCGGATTTTACTGTGCTTATTGTACATCTCACTAGACTTCATGATGTAATTGTGGCTTTCGTGATTTGAAAATGCTTAATAAACATATTTAAAAAAAAAAAAAAGGAAGTGATTCCTATTCCTTCTTATGGGCCCTAGCCCCACAGGAATCAATGGGAATTGCATGTGCAATTTGTGAGGCCCAATCGGTACTCGCAAATTGCGCATGCAATTTCAAGGGTACAAGGCTGCCAAAAGGATACCCTGTTGCATCCCTGAAATTGTTAAGTGAACTTTGAAAAATGAACTTTAGTGCATTTTTCAAAGTTTTTGCAAAATACCATCAAGTTTCATTTGAAGGTAATTTGTGCGAGAGACATCGCTATGTTTAATGGCATCATGCATTGCATTTGAGGCATCGCAATGTGCGATTCCTTACATGCAATTGCAATTTAAGTAATCGAAAACTTTGCAGTTACTTCATTTGCAAATTTTGCATTTGGGATGATGCATCCCAAATGCAAAAATACCAGTCGCAAAGGGGCAGATTCTGAGAATGTAAATGTAAATGTAGTGTATTTTGTAAAGCGCACAGCTGCCCCAACGGGGCGTCCCGGCGCTGTATAATGCTGTGGAACCCTTCCTGGCTCTCCCTGTGAGATGCCCACTCCTGGGCACCCCCAAGGTGAAGCCAGGCATCCCAGTGTTGTAGGGGCCGTTGTGGAGATTAAGCAAGCTATTGCCCAGAGTTGCAGCGTGGGGACCCATGGTTAGAGTAGGCGCCGAGGCGAGAATTATCGAGTCCGCGGACATTGAGCTCAAGACCCTGCCGCGTCGGGGTTTGAACCCTGGTCGCGGGCCTGATCTCTGCTTGAGAGCCTGCCGCTCTAACCAGTGAGCCACACTTCCCCAAGAATCTGCCCGTTTGTGACCGGTATCTCCTTTGATGAATGTGGCCCTGAGACATTAAAACCACATTTGTTGGTGCAAGTACAGCATGTGATATGTCATTAATGGTGCAATGGCGGTGTTAATGGTAGTGCTAGTTGTGATAATGGTGGCAATGATTGTAGCAATTGTAATACAGTTAAAAGTGTTGGTTGCAGTCATAATAGTAATGGTGGTGGTGCTAATGATGGTGGTTCTGATGGGAGGAGTAATAGTGTTGAAAATGGTGGTAGTGGTAATGACTCTGGTGGTGTGGAAGTAATTGTAGTGGCAATGTTGGAAATGTAATGGTGGTTGTAAGAAATCGGTTTACTGGCTGAGGGGTCTGAACCCCTACTCTAACAGGAGTCACAATCCCTATGAGGGTGAAGTCACAAACAAACCCCAAATTAACCCATGCTTAACCCTCTGGTAGCCTGGCACCAAAGTTCTCAGGCTTCACTTAGAGGTAATGCATAACGTGCAGAACTGTACCAGTAATAAAGTAAGAGCACAACATAAGATAAACACCACAGCAGTTTTTATTAAATAATTTAGGAACAAAACAAAAATCCAATCAGTAGAACCAGAGATATGCAATTTTAAAGATTTAAGTGAAAATAGCTCCAAAAATCACAAAGAATCAACTGTGGTTATCTGGTCGTGCCCTACTGGGACAAAGTCTCAAGTTAAGCCTGACTGCCATGGAGAGTGGGCTGACTACAAGGACCTAGTTAAGCCTGCTGAACAAAGGAACCTTAAGTCCTGGTTGCAGAGCGTTGAGAGTACTGCATCGAGAATGCGCCATGCACCTTTGATTCCTAGGAGCTGTGACGCTGCAATGCAAGGTACGACGTCATCTTTGAAGATGCTGTTGCCAAGGGGCTTGCGGTGTGAAGAGCTGCGTTGAGATATGTAGTGCTCTGGCTGGTTCCGAAGAATCTTCAGGGCTTGTGTTGTGGAGTCCTACTCAGTTGTGGAGGAAGCCATTCACAAGGGGCTTGCGATGCTAAGGCCTGCGTCAAGGATGTGTTGCACAGTGGCAGTTCCTGGAAGGCTGCGGGTGAAGATACCAAGTCCTGCACGGGAGACAAACCATGCATACGTCTAAATGAGAAGTTTAATGAGGTCACGCGTTCCGCAGCAGCTCTGATGAGGAGTTTCTGGTCAGCGATGCATAGTGCTGCGCCTCTGATACGTCAGCTTTGTTGGGACCACAGTTGGGTCTGGTAGAGCACCTTCATGCCCACTTCCAAAGGCCAATTTTGGGGTGGCACTGCTTGGGAGGGTAGGACTCACAGCTGGCGGAATTCAGGTGCTGGTTAGGAGGTGGAGGAAGCCTGTTCTGTCTCTGAGGAGTCCGATCAGGAGGCCAGCCAACTAGCCCTTGGAGTCAGTCCGGTGGTCCTGGTTTCAAGTGGTGAGTCCAATCCTTCACTCAGGCAGGAGGGCAGCATAGTAGGGCAGCAGGGCAGGAGCGTGTCAGTCCCTCTAGCAAGAAAGCAGCAAAGCAGTCCTTCTTCTGAGTCTTCCACAGGTCCACATGTATGATGAAGAGTTGGGGGTCTGATGTCCAACATGTATTCCTTGTGCCCACTTTGAACTAGAAGAAGCTTCCAGAGGTTTCCACCACCCAGAATTTACTTGGAATTAACAGCCTTTCTGCCGTGACTCCTTTGTGAGAGTGTTCAGGCAGGCCTTTGTGATGTGCTAGTGTGGTAGGTGACTGTTCCTCCCCCTCGTTAACTCTGAGTGGCCCATCTGCTAACATTTATCTTCCTTTTGTCTCACTGTCTGGGAGCAATACACAAAGACCAACTGCCAACTACAGCTAGTCAGGTGACCCAGGATAACAGCAGCAGACACCAAATGGTTGGGACAAGAAAATGGCAACTTTCTAAAAGTGGCATTTTCAGATTTGTGTCAACTTTACCATAAAGAAGGTTTTTTATTTTCAATTCTTTAAACATCAAACTCAAGCTATATAACTGCTCCCAATTGAAAATGATTGCTTATTAAATGTAATAAGCAACCCAATGTTATCCTATGGGAGTGGTAGGCCTTAAGAAGCAAAAAACAAATGTAGGTGTTTTTTACTGCCAAGACATGTAAAACTTAAAAATACATGTCCCACCTTTAAAATAAATGTCACACTGCCTTCTGGGCTGTGTAGGGCCTACCTTTGGGGTGACCTATAAGTATAATAGAGGAAGGTGTGGGCCTGACAAGAGGTTTATCTTGCCAGGTCAAAACGGCAGATTAAAACTGCACACGGAGGCAGCAGTGGCAGGCCTGAGGCATGTTTGGAAGTGCTACTTAAGTGGGTGGCACAATCAGTGCTGCAGGCCCACCAGTAGCATTCAATTTACAGGTGCAGGTGGTACCATTTTACTAGGGACTTATAAGTGAATTAAATATGTGCATTGCGTCTAAGTGTGCTAAATGGTATTGGTGGTTTAGCTATGGTATTTATAATGTTGTTTGTGAGGATGGCAGTAGTCTTGGTGGTGGTAATTATGGTTGTGCTAATGGAAGAGAAATCCAGTGAGATGGGAATATCAAAGAACAAACAGAAGCAAACCTCAGCAAGGGACAAACCAGGACCCCAAGGGAGAAGAGGTACCAAGTCATGCACTGTGATCTTTGCACAAACTCCAACAGGAGCCTAATGGAGCAGCATGAAGGAGACGCCTGGCATGAGGCTGAGAAGAGCAGCAGCCAGACCCTGTGATCTGTACACAATCACCGGGCAGGAGCACACTGCAGCAGCATCACCGAGATGCCAGACACAAGGGGGAGAGCGGCTGATGGCTGTGCACCAGTGAAGTGTACACAAGCAGATCACACACAGCAGGAGCACAATGAGGCTGCGTTACAGGAACTCATCAGCAACAAAAGTTAGGCCGAGGATAGAATTGAAATCTAAAATTATGTTTTTGATTCCAACACCAGGGCACCTAGAATGGACCACTAAAGAGACACAAAATCGATGTGAATGCGTATGGATGAATTGCTTTGTAATTCAAATAGAGGTGGGCTACACATATAAAAAACAAATAGACAACAAATCAACAAAATATTTATATATAATACAAACACATATTCAAAATCATTGTTGAGTGTTTCAGCACATCCTATAAAAGAGGAGTATACTGCCGAAAAATTGAATATTATACTTCCACATATGACAAAGAATCAATGTTTTGGTCCTGGGGTTATTATGGCCTTCATCAGGACAGTGGTGTGGTGTTAATATGGAACAATTCTGCTCTTAATGCTGTAAAATTCATAAATTCCATAATGCTATGTTATGTCTGTACTTTTATTGTATGCCCAACCATCCAATTGAGTTAAGCAATGAAATACATGTAGATGTAATGTCTGGTCTACACATAATGTGCATATCTTATAAATCAAAAAAGTGAGAACAGGTTGCAAATATCTTTCAACATGTCATTTCTTGTAGTTAACAAAAGCAATTTCAAATATACACAATCCACAATTATCCAAAAGGGCCGCAATTCATTGGTGGTATAAATAGCAAATTAGTTTAAATAATTTGAAAATGCACTTTTCATTTAAAAATCAAAATTGAGCCCATGAATTGATCATCTAAATTAGTCAGATTTAATTATAAGTTATTCAGAAATATTCTAATTATTGTGTTATTCATAAAATCTTTCAATCTGTACCTTAAACAATATCGGCCCGATTCCAATCACGCTAGGAAATCCCTCCGTACGACTCGGATCTGGAGGGATTTCTGAGTGAATCGCACTCCGGGAGTCCGAGCGACCGTTTCTGATGCATCCGTATAGTGACAGACTTGGTTCGGTTCCCATTGAACTCAATGGGAGCCTGTATATCAACGAGTACACAGGCTCCCATTGCAAAAAGGGGTGGCTGGGGAAAAGCGTACATCCTGTAGTGGGCACCTCATGGTGCCCGACACACTGTGCATGC
This sequence comes from Lissotriton helveticus, assembly GCF_964261635.1. Taxonomy (NCBI): domain Eukaryota; kingdom Metazoa; phylum Chordata; class Amphibia; order Caudata; family Salamandridae; genus Lissotriton; species Lissotriton helveticus. The sequence goes on along the minus strand of NC_136068.1, from coordinate 1,960,858,650 downwards.
TTAGATTGGGGGGACCCATGGGTACCCCCTCGGGATCCTATTTGGATGGACCTGGGTGCAGGGAGGCCTGCTACGGCCCCCTGAAGTCTAATTCCCAAAGTCGTTTTGTCTTGTTGAGACCGAGTCGGTACAGCTATTTGAATCAGTTATCGTACTCGCTCAGTCGGAAGTCATCCCTATTGCGCTACACAATTTGGCTCCGAACGAGTCGGACTGACTGATTTAGGTTCGGAACCGTTTCGGTCATCATGGGCGGCTTCCTCGCATTGTACTTGGTCGTTCTGAATGGGGGACGATTCAGTCTGAAACAGCGGCTCTGAATCGGATTCACACATTACGGATCAAGTTAGGAGCCCTTCCTTTCGAGATTGTAATCAGCCTCTATGTTTTAGAGGGCAAAGTGAAACGTGGAATGGATACTCAAAACTCACATTAGTTTAAAAATCCAATCCATAATCACCACATCTTGACAAATATCAATGCGTTTGTAACAGATGATGCAGTGTATGCCCTCCCATCCTCGCACACCCGTTGGACATCTGTTGGAAATTGGATCCCCGGCTGGCCAGGGCTTCCGCCAAAGTCAGTCAGAGACCACCACTCCCAAGTCAGGGCAAGGGAGTTACACGCCAAGATAACCCCTGCTCACCCTCTAGGTAACGTGGCACGAGCAGCAAGGCTAAACTTGGAGGCGATGTAAGTTAAGTATTTGCGCACGCACCCCAGCAACAACACCCAAAGGCCCACCACAAAGGAAACTCCACACAAGGTTATATAAAAATAGCCTTTGTATTATAATAACCATACATTAGATAAAACACACATGCTGTTACACTGTGAAAACAGGCAAGGGCAGAATTTACAAGGGATTATGTACAGGACAGGGCCACCTGGACCACTGTCAGGGGTAGGCACTTGTAGAAATAATACTTTGATATACTTTGTAGAAACAATACTCAGCACATCAATCCTATAATGACTGTAGCATAAAAAAAATATCACATGTAACACACAACCAGTAATCACTGGTAACCAGGACCTCACTAGCACCACCTGTACTAGGGAGAAAACAACCACCTACATATCACAATACCTGTAGGGGTGTAAGAACATAACACATGATGCAATGCATAACATTCATTCAGAGGTGTAAGGAAGGAAAACACATGATGCATCAACAATACATTCAGAGGTGTAAGGCACATGACGCATAAAAACACATTCAGAGGTGCAGAACAAGTACAGTTGCGCCAAACTCACGTAAGTCACCACCTGTGACTGTCCCTAGGCCAACTGGCCTCTCTGGGGCTAGGACGCCCTGTGTCCAATGTCAGGGGGGGCCTAAACGTGGCAGTTGCCCACAAAGTGCTGGGCAACTGGTGCAGGGAAAGTTAGAGCAACGTTGGAGCCTCGTGGGCTCAAGAACAACGAACTGGCACCCTGAGCCTCTCGGGGCTCGCAAAGCAACTGTGGGCGCAAGAGCCTCTCTGGGCTCGAAAGAACCGGAAATGCCCTGAGCCTCTCAGGGCTCGTCACGAATGTGGGCAGGGGGGCCCCTCTCGGGGGACCCCAGAGCAACTGGAGAGCCACTCGGGGCTCAAAGAACAATGGGATGCCCTCCTCGAGCCTCGCAGGCTCACGCACAAATAACTGACCTCGAGCCTCTCTGGGCTCACAGAACGAATTGCCCCTAGGAGCCTCGGGGCTCCTCAACACTGGTGGGGGCTTTGTTGGAGTCCCTCATGGGGGACTCAGAGCAGGGGCCACAGCCCCGAAGAGCATCACAGGCTCACGGACAAGGAACTGCTGCATACGTCGGAGCGGCCCCCTACCAACGGGACCGCTCGAGGGATCAAGGAGAACCCGCCCCCGCACTCACCGGGACTTCACTGGTGCTGCGGGGGGCGGGAAACACTGCCGGCTTCTCTTCTCCGGCAACGCGGGGATCCTCTCCACTTGGGGAGCCTCGAGCACGGCCGGCTGCTTCCTGCTTCTCCGGTCCTCGGTGACGCGGAGGGAGGCTCGGCCGCCTGGGCCAATCCCAGCGCGGCCGGGCTATGACGCGGCTGCTCCTCCTTCTCGGCCCGGTGCTTCAGCGGTGATCACACGAGGCATTAACGAGGGGTGGGCTCCCTCTGTGATTAAATCACCAAAACGGGCTCCCAAGCGCCAGGGGACGAAATAAAGCGCTCTCAGCGCTAGAAGCGACATGAAGCGCTCTCAAGCGCTAAGCAAGGATTCCCAGTGCTCCCAGCACTGGGGGACTGGGGGACAGAGAGCAGCGCTCTCAGGACTATAGGCAAGGAATCCTCAGTGCTCCCCAGCACTGGAGGACAGGACAAGGCTCCAGCAAGGGCTGGAGGCAGACAGGGGGGCAAGGCTGGGCTCAGAGCCAGCTCACTGGGTCTCCAGGCAGGGAGACAGTCCAAGTGGCGGTCCTCTGGCCCAGCAGCAGCAACAGCCCCCTCTGGCAGGAACAGAAAAGAGAACCACTTCTGTGGGGACACAGCCCCATTCATATACACCACATTCCTTTGTTTGGAGGTGCAGGGTGGGGGGAGACCAGTCGCAGCTGGTCTTGGAGTACTCTTGATGGGCCAACCACCCCTTTCATTCACTGGGGAGGCTAGGGTCGTTAGACACACCACAGGGGGGCGGAGCCAGCATTGTGTGGGGAAAACCCAGCCCATCCAGGACACAGGTACACTCCTCCCACACATCACTCATGCTAATCTCACACTCACCACCGGGCAGACCCCTCCAGACTTCCTGGAGCCTGGCATGCCAGCCAGCTCCAGCCAATCACGCTCCAGCACCCTCACTGCACACACACATCAATGTCCAGAAGTAGCACTTCCCAACTAGACACATACAAGCCACACATACCATCGTGCAGCATTCACTCTCACGAGTTCACATATACCAAACTCGAGCCTGCACTCCCCACGCATCAGGAACTACCAGGGACACACACATTCCCCATGCATTCCTATGGGAGGGCAGGCCAGCCATACTACACGCACAAACTTTACTCTGGGACACAGGGAAAAAGTGCGCAGAGACCCAAAAATCACTAACACAGGGTCACACATAAAAGCAAAAAGACTAGGGGTGAACCTGCCCTAAGGGCCAAGTCCAACAACATCTCACAACAAAACCTAAATAGATGTACAACAGGGCACAAATACTTTGTGCCGGTTTGCGCCACTTTGCTTCAAGGGGGCATTACTTGGGTGTTATTTTGATGATTTCGAACAGGCACTCATAGAAAGCCCAATCAACAAGGGTGGTATAAAAGGGGGTGGTGATGGACGACATGGCTTGGCAGTTCGGGCTGGACTGCTCCCATGAGGCACAGGGTCAGACTGATTTGCATATGGCCATGTCTGAACTGGGGTGGCTGAGTGAGCTAAAGAATGGTGATGGATTAAACCCAGATCAGTTGACTGGGGGTGAGTGTTTGATTTGCTCAAACGCTCCGTCCATCACCACCTTTTGTATCGCAATCAACAAAGATGGCAGGAGCAAGAGCAATAGCCAATTCCTCCTTGAAGCAGGTGGGAGCAAGGAGAAATGTTTTCATTTCTCCAAAGTTTCCACCCACTCTTTACAAATGTGCTGCACTGCACAGCACGTGTGCAATGTATGGAATCTTTCTGATTTTGCATATGCGAAAGATTTTGAACTGGAAACGTGTGCTTCCAGTACATATCCTATGCTAGACAGTGCATTCCCACCTCTGCACCATGGAGCATTGTGCTAGGCAGCCTTTATAGTGTGCCATCATTCGTGGAGAAGCGTGGCTCAGTGGTTAGAGCGGCAGACCCTGATGCAGAGGTCTGGCCTGGGACCAGGGTTCAATTCCCGCCTCGGCGGCTCTTGGACTCAATTTCCCCGGACCTGATAATTCTCGCCTCGGTGCCTAGTCTAATCATGGGTCCCACTCTGTGGCTCCGGGCAATAGCTTGCTTAATCTCCACAACGGCCCCAACAACGCTTGGATGCCTGGCTTTACCTTGGGGGTGCCCAGGAGTGGACATTTCACAGGAAAAGCCAGGATGGGTTCCACAGTGGTATGAATACAGCGCTACGAGACCTCCGGGTAGAAGTGCGCTATATAAATACAAACACCTTTACATCAATGGGGACTACAGCAGCTACAGGTCATTTTAATACACATAGCTGCGCCCTGCTTTCCCCTCTGTGTTCAGTGCAGTGTTGCCATATTGGTTGTCTCACTCCATTTAATAAAAAATAATAAATCTGCTCCAAGGTTTTTTGAAGCAGCCAAGCTACCTTCAAGCTCAGCTAGAAAAAGAAAGCAGCAGAAAAGTGGTGAGTAAAATATGTTTCTGATAACATAGGCATGTGTCGTTTTTGAAAGTATTATGTCCATGTTGCCTGTCCCCAATGTATCCGGTCAACTGAATGGGTTGAATGGCTGATTTTCCTTTTTATGTTTTTTTTTAATCAAAATAATTTATGTTTAGTAAGTAACATTTTGTTGACACAGTGGAAATGTATTGTGACCTTAATTTACTACACATATTCTTTTTAACTTATAATATGCCTATTTAACATTAAACTTAGGACTGGTTTACTTTGACCCCACCTCCCTCCTGAGGGTGGAGCCATTTTTATAATGTTTGGACCAGTGTGCGCTTAAGCCTTCATATCTTTTTTCCATAAAAGTTATTTAGGCCCAAACTATGTCCCTTTTCCCCTAATGTTGGGGATTCTAAATGTATCCAGGAGTTTTGGATTCCCCTTGAGGGAACAAAGACATTGTAAGAACATGTTTGTGTTTTTTTGGGAGAAACATTGGAAAATGTGCTTTACAAGAATGTATGTGCTTCATTCTAGGAATGGAACAAACAGAGAGTCCTATGGGCTAAGATCCCCCTTTCCCCATCTTTTGGTAACACTAATAGACACAGATGTAAAAAAAATGTTTGCTGCTGCATTTTTTGTTATGTCCTAAGTGGCAGCCAACATTTCCTATTTTAGTGGTTTCAACTTTCTTGCAGTTTGTGGTGGAAAGAGGTGTGACACCCAGTGGTGAACTTTGAAAGCAGTATATTCCTGAAATATGAACACAATTCTAAATGAAGCAAAGGTGCCTTTGTGTAGATCACTCAAGGGTTTCCCAATCAGTTGAAATCAAACACTAATGAAAGGAAGAACCAAACTATAGGAATGGGTCACAGTGTTCTGTATCCTTTTTGCTTTGATAGCCGAGTTACATAAGTCATACATTTGCGTTGTTTGTTGGTTGTCAATAAACAGGAGAAAAACTGAGCCATCGACTGAGTTGCAATGATTGATCAATCTATGCCAATCAAGCAGCAATTGATCCAGTTACATTTAATGAATGAGGCATGGTCATGAAGAAAACAATTCAATTTTGTTAAATGTGCCTGAGCTTATGGATTTTATAAAATGAGTTCTTTCTTGCATACTAGCTTAAACTTAGAAATCATAAATCCAGAGACATTCCATTGATAATTACAATTGTCCTGCCTTCATATGTTTTAATAATTCTCCTGATAAGAACAGTACCAGACTCGTGTGCATGCTCCTAACAGTAATGACAGGAAAGGCCCCAAAACTCAACAAGGCAACATCAAGATTATTCCTTTCAAATTCACTCATTCTGGCGATGTTGGAGGTGGTATTTGGGTCCAGGCTCGAATGGCAACCGCTGAAACCTGCCATTCATGTCAGCATTTTAGGCACACTGTGGAGTACAGGGTGGTGGGAATTGCACTTAGGAGGTCATAACTTTACTGACCTTCCAGTCTTTTTCTTTACATTTGATATCTCACTTCCTTTAACATCATGGATAATTTGGGTCTCACCTACCCTGAGTCTGAGGTGGATGCCATCTTGGCACGCCCTTCCCTTCTCGCTGATCCAGGCCATAACCCATGCTAGCGAATGGGAAAGATTGTCGGAGCATAAGAGGAACAGGATCCGGACAATTCTACACGGGACAATTTTAACCTAATATTTGCGCACTAACATCGCGCCAAAGGGCCTTCTAGTTACAAATGCCCCACCTATCTTTCTAGTGGATGCTACCGTTAGCAAAGAGTGGGCGATGATCGCGTGGCACTGCACACGCGATCGGCTGGTGCTCATAATAAAAACAGCAGTAAGACATTCAGAAACACTCATGATTGAGATTCAACAAACAGAAAACCACTTCAACACTACCCTAACGGGATATAAAAAGAGACTGAACGAAATAAACAAAGACATCAGAGAGCACAAGGATGGCCTCACGCAGGCAAGGGAACGAAATTTCAGAAAGACCCGAACATGTTCACTTTCAATAAGGCCTATCCCTACGCTGATCCTACATACACTCCGCCAAGTAGGAATAATTCCAACTCAGACCTCTCTGACGATAATTCTTCCACGTCAAGTGGTTCAAGTGATGGTGGTTACAAACAAAGACAGAGAGGTGGAACAAGAGGTACTGCGAGACCAAATTTTCCACAACCAATGTGGCATCCATATGCGATGCCAGGAGGAGGGATGCATCCGATGCACTTCCAACATCCTCAGGTCCCGATGATGGGTTGGAACCCTGGCTTTATGCAAGCACCACACTTCCAACAAAACGCCTACCGCCCGCCTTTTTTAGAGAGAGGCCGGAGAGGAAGAGGAAAGAGGAGAGGACACAACCAAGTTCGATGGGAACAGGACGACCCAGTGGGCAACAACACTCGCAGCAAGTCATACCAGGCGAGCACGAGTGACCAGAGAGTCTAGTTGTTAACCTCTCCAGCATAACCTTATCCCCGTTAGAGAAGCACGTCCTTGAAAAATGCCTAGGGTTCGTGCCTACTGCCAGTTTGGACAAGTTCCGTCTCCATTGTGAGCTAGCCAATTTTTTTCAGGAAGCTCAAATTGAAAGCTTTCTTTGAAGGAAAAGAAGAAATAGCATCTGACACTAGCCAGGGAGATACTGGCTTGAGAAACAGATCAACGTTCACACCGCCGCCTCATGCAGTCCCAGCAGAAATTACTGCTTTGGAGCAGGCAGCTTTCCTTGAAATTGAGACTTTTGACAAACTCAAGCAATTTAAGAACCTAAGTGCATTGGAATTTGAGGCCCTTGACAATCTCAAAGCCAATTCCACGATAACAATAAAACCTGCTGACAAGGGTGGGGGTGTCGTGATACAAAACACAGTGGACTATGACAATGAATATCAACGTCTATTGGGTGACAGAAAAAACCAACAACCACTCACCACGCATCCTTCCGTAGAGCTTAAGGCTCACATTGTAAATCTTGTGAGAGAGGCAGAAGAAAACATCCATTTCACCAGACGTGAGGCAGATTTTTTGACAGCAGGGGGCAGTGTTGTGCCCTACTTCTACACACTGCCATAAATACCTAAAAACAAAATGCCCCCCCCCCCCTAAGGATGCCCCATTGTCTCAGGCATTGGCTCTCTACTAGAGCCTCTGTCACGCTTCTGCGATCACTTTTTGAAACCTTTGATCCAACAGACTCCAACCTATCTTAAGGATACAAAAAACCTCCTCAACTTACTCCAAGAATTACCTATTGACACTGAGTCCACCATACTTGTGACTCTCGATATCGAGAGCCTTTACGCAAGTATACCCCAGGGCGATACCATCAGAGTCCTGGGTGAGGTTCTGGATAACATCAACCAGGATTATCAGACACCTAAGTCATTCATTCTGGAATGTGCCACCCTGGCACTAAAACATACTTTTTTTTAAATATAAGGGGGACATCTTCCTACAGTCAACTGGTACATCTATGGACAGCACATTCGCCCCTAGTGTAGCGGGCCTCTACGTTCATGATTTCAAACGTAGATACACCCAAAGTGCTGACAACCCTTTTTCCTCTTCCATTAGTTTTTGCAAGAGGTATATAGATGATGTTCTTCTGATATGGCATGGTTCCAAGAATGATCTAATGACATTTTTGCAATGGATCAATACCTTGGATTTGAATTTGAAATTCACTCATACCTGCAGTTTACAGTCAGTAGTGTTCCTTGACGCAGTCATCTCAAAATCCAATGGGTGTCTCACAACCAAAACTTATTACAAACCCACAGCTAGAAATAACCATCTAGAATTCTCAAGCTTTCACCCGAGATACTTACAGGAAAACTTATCCCATGTCCAATATCTACAGGTGAGAAGAGACTGCAGAAACCTGGATGATTTCCGAAAACAGTCATCTGATTTACCACCAAATTGAAACATAGGGGTTATCCAGAAAGAATTCTCAATAAAGGGTACAAAAGGGCACGTAACCAGCCCAGAGAGGCGCTACTCAACAAAGAGATCCCCAAGGAAAGAAAAGAACTGGCCCTGACGTGTGTGACAACCTTCAGCAGTGCATCGAATACTGTGAAGAAAGTCGTAAACAAACACTGGAGTATACTCACTACTAACAACCGACACTGGGAAAAACCTCTTTTTTCTTTTAAAAAGGGATGCAGTCTCAAGGATACCTTAGTTCACACACGTCCAAGAGACAACCCTGTAAGAGATCCAACTATAACAGAGGCCTGGGGTCTACCTAAAGTTACAGGTAATATTCCCTGCGCCTACCACAGCATCTGTCACCTCACGAAACTCATTAAAGTGCTAGATCTAGAACAGGAAAAAACTTGGACTCAGCAAGCCCACACTAATTGTAACTCCACAAATGTGGTCTACTTGATCACCTGTTCGTGTGGGTTACGTTATGTGGGCATGACCACGCGCAAAGTGAAATTGCGTGTGTGTGCACATTGGAGTAACACCCGCTGTGGACGAGTCACTACCAATCTAAGAGAACATTTTATACAGCACAACCACACCACAAATGATCTCAGGTGAACAATAATTGAACAAGTACAAGTACAAAGCAATACCCAAAAAATCCTCTTTGAGAAGAAAAAGAGGAGGGTGTATAGGCTGGACACACACAACCAAGGATTAAATGACAATATCCCTTGGGCAAAGGTTCTAAAACGTTAACTAGGAATGTATTTTTGTCCTGTATATTGTATAAAGTGTCAATGTCAACTCTACACTTCCCTATTGGCCCAATGCGCAACGTTGGTACTACTGCTCAAGCTAGACGATTTGTCTTTGTTTGGAAAGTGGTAAGTGTGTTCTCCACATGCAGTTATATCAATTTTCGAGATTAGTATCCATTTTTTCAGATCATAGTATGGAGGACAAACACATTTTTGTTTGCAGTGCGATTTCTTTTATTTTAGTTCATAGAACAAAGGACAGCCGACACGTGTTTCGCCCCCTCTTGGCGATTTGCGCCGGGGCTTTCTCAAGGCTGTTGAGGAGGATAAAGGAGAATATTGTTTAGATTGTGTGAACTGAGAGCAGTTGACCCCAAGAAGAGCAGGAAAAACACCTAGTGTGAGGAGGTAGTTAGAAATGATTGTGTGTTTAAAAATAACAAAGGAAGGCTAGTGTTCGTGCTCAGAGAGAAGTGATAGTTCTTAAATCAGGTGCAGTGATATGGAGAATTCCAGAAGCTTCGCAGAGCAGATTTTAAAAGAAAGAGCAAAATACTTATTTTTAGAGATGTTTTTTTATTTAAAAAGGCGACAAAGTCTAGTGAAGTTCGATTTTCGCAGTCTAAGAAAAGATTCCAAAGTGCCAAGAAAAGATTCCAAAGTGCCAAGAAAAGGGAAGGATGAAATCGGTGGACAAAGATACGATGTGATAAAATGAAATACAGTCATAATACAGTCATAATACCTAGGATGATTAAGTCACGTGGATAATCCTCGTTTCCAAATATTTACAATGTCCCAGATACAAAAATATATAGTTCTTCAAGGTAAAACATTTTCTGTGAATTCAGACAGAAACATTCCATAAATACAAATATATTGGCACTCAGACTTTTGTATAGTATTTCTAGATAAAACATCATGCAAAGTACAGAGAAACCTACACAATATAAAAACCATCTGTCTATATATAACGGGAGTTTTTCAACGTGAGGTAACCAACTTCGTGAAAACTTTGTATGGGGTTTGGCTAGCCCATTGACAGTAGTGCATGTTTATTTAATTTAAACACAGTTGTTTTGCCATACATCGTGGGCACTGCCATCCCAAAAGATCATTTGATGGCAGTTAAGGCGAAATGTTATAAAGTCCTGATGGCTACATTGTATAACGTTATTTAAGACGGATTCACATTTCTGTATTCTATTATTAAAACAAGGCAGGCATGCTTTGCATTGCGGTACAGATATTTTGTTGTCATGTATCACAGTAAAATTATATTGACAGAACAGGGACGTTAGCAATGTAATGGTCTTTTCTACATGCAAAGTGGGATAGCGTGCGACGGAGAATAAAACAAATAGTCATGTCAGAGATAGACAAAGGCATGTAGTTGGTATATATCCTAATTACGGGCGCTTCCGTCCGTAAGGGAAAAGGATGTGATACATCCGTGGATTTAAAGTCGCAAACAGGCGGTTAAGACCGCAGACACGAGAAACATGTCCAGAATTGAAGTTGACATGTAGTTGGTGTATTTCCCATTTACGGACGCTTTCGTCCATTAGAGAGGGTGAAGATTTAAATCCGTAGTTAAAAGAAACCCCATAAAGCGGTTTGAGCGGCATGTTCGAGAAACTTACTTGTTGGACTGATGCCCCCGATCCTAAAGTCCTTCCGACATGGTGGTTTCTTGGGTTGAATCCCAGCGCTGCTAGCTTTCGCGGGAAACCCGGTAATTAAGGGAAGTGACCCGGAAGTGGTAGTCAGCGTTTTCGAGTGTTTGTTTATTTTACTTTATGTATCGCGATTCGAAGGGCAAAATAAATGTACAAGGTTTTCCATGGTGTTTTTAAGTAATTTAACAATAGTACCATGTAAGCAAACGGGAAAATTATACATAGAGGAAGTTATTAGTTAAGGGATTTGTATAGGATGGTGTCCCGATCGGCTCAGTAAATTGGGCGCCATTTGTGAGAGGTAATAGACGTGTGAGTCTATGCTCAGCAGAGTGTCAGATTTTGACAAATAGTATATAGAAGTGGGTAACGTATATCTACCCATATCTCTGTATCCCAATAAGCTCATAAGGTGAGCGCCATTTAAAAGGCATTGGTGTAAACTAAACAAGGTGTCAAATATTGACAGCTTAGGTAATAAGAATGGATAATATATATTCACGCATATGTCTGATATGCATTTAAAGCACAAGAAAGATAATAAAAAATGGTTTGTTCTAAGTGCTAAATCTGACTTTCGAATACACAAAATGCCATCGTCTAATGAATGGTGGGCATGCAGAAACAAAAATATGAACACACATGTTTTTTGGGCACATGAAAGTGCGTGGGCATTCAAAGATAAAAGTATGGACACACACAAATATATGAACACACATATTTTTTGGGCACATAAAAATGCGTGGGCATCCAAAGGTAAAAGTATGGACACACATTTTGAGCACATGGCAGATATATCAGGCTAGGTCCATATCTGATGATCGTTTTAGCGAAGTGGTTTGGGCTATTTATCATTTTGTGACTACCTTAGTATCACATTGCTGTGTTACATCTTAGCATTATCAAAGGAGTTGAAACAAAATAGATCAGGGAAGTAATCAAACATTATAGTTGTTTCTAGGGAGGGTACACAGTTTGCAAAAGCCAGATGTGGTGATACATCTCATCTGTTGTGTATATAACTTAGTCCAGGGCATTATTGTAATGTCTCACATGCAGCAGAATGAGAAAAAGAGTTATGGTCTTTTGATTTCTCTCAAATGTTGTTAGCCTCTGCATGAGGTTATTGCAGCATCTCACACTAAGGTGTGTGAGGTCAGTTACAGCCAATGATGCCACTCATATTCCTGGTTAAGCCCCTTGGTTACAGTTTCCATACCAATGATTAAGGAACTCTCTTCTCGACGAAGCATCTGATCCAAATCTCCTCCTCGTTTGGGGATTCTTAGTCTTTTTAGGCCCACGAAGGTGAAACTCAGATTGTTTTTATGATACTGTAGGAAATGGTCTACAAGAGATTGTCTAGTGTCTGTACCATGGATGTTCCGGTAGTGTTCCTGTATTCGGACTTTCAAGGGTCTTTTTGAACTACCAATGTAGTGTTGTCCACAGGGGCATGTTATTACATAGATGACATAGGTACTTTCACAATTGATGAGGTCTCTGATCTTGTATTTGTTGCCATTAATTAGAATTTCCTTAGTTCTAGATTTACCTAATTTGCAGATTGAACAGTTCGTGCACGTATAAAAACCAATGGTCTGCGGTGGAAATGCTCTTGGTTTCGGTTGGATATCTAGAAAAGATGGACAAATGATGTCTCTTAAGTTCTTGCTTCGCGAGAAACCCATCTGGGGTTTTTCTTGTATTATGTCGGACAGAGTTGGATTATCTTTCAACAGATGCCAATGTTTTTGTAGGGTTTTGCGAATATGTTGTTGGCCATTGTTGTATTCAGTTGTGAAGCGGATCGTTTGTTTCTTCTCTTGTACTTGGTTGTTATGCAATAAACTCTGTCTATTGGATGTTTTGAATTTGGTAAGTGCTTTATTCAGTGCTTGTTCTTTGTAACCTCTTTGTTTTAGCCGTTCGGTTGTGTTTGCTGAGTATGTTTCATACTCTTCCACAGAGCTGCAATTCATACGTGCTCTTCTGTATTCCCCTCCTGGAATATTTGTGATGGTATGGGCAGGGTGACTGCTGGTGGCATGTAAGATGGAATTTGCAGAGGTCGGTTTTCTGTAAATTTTGGTGTGTAGCTGGTTCTCTGAGATATAGATGGACAAATCCAAGAATTCAATTTCTGTTTTCGAGATGTTATGTGTAATTTCGATGCCCCATTGATTCGGTGACATGGATTTGATAAAAGATCTTAGTTTATCCTCGGTTCCTTGCCAGATCATTAAAATGTCATCGATGTAACGACCCCACATTATTATGTTGTCTGTCACATCTTCCGATCTCTCTTGCCACAGCCAATGTTGTTCAACCATTCCCATCAGAAGGCAGGCATATGGTGGTGCAAATTTGGCCCCCATTGCGGTCCCTTGTAGCTGTAGGTAATATTTCCCATTGAAGAGGAAGTAGTTGTTAAGTAGGCAGAACTCAAGAAAGTCAAGAATCATTCTATTGCGCGCCGTTAGATGAACTGAACGGGTTTGTAGATATTTTCTGGTAGCAGCTATACCGTCTGAATGTTTAATTGAGGTATATAAGCTGGTGATGTCAATTGCAATAAGAAAAAAGTCTTCTTGCCATGTTATATTTTCCAATTTTTGGAGTACATCCTTTGTGTCCCTAATAAAGGACGGGAGGGATTTCATTAGAGGCTGCAGTTCTGCGTCAATGAAGGCTCCTAGGTTCGAGCAAACAGAATCAATGCCAGCGATTATGGGTCTTCCCTTTGGTATTCGCCCTGGTTTATGCACCTTAGGTAATAGGTACAGGGTTGGTACAACTGGGTTTTTAATGTACAAGAGATTCTTTTCCTCAATACTGAGGAGGCCTTTTTCACACCATAGGTCCAGTAATGCAGATAGTCTTTCTTGGATTTGTTGCGTGGGATTCTTTTCCAAGACCTGGTAGCAGGTGTTGTCGTCCAGTTGTCGTTGTGCTTCTAGGAGGTAGTCTGAGGTGTTTAAAATGACTACGTTTCCCCCTTTATCTGCTTCCTTTATTATTAAATCCTTGTTTTGTCGTATTTCGGCCAAGGCAAGTCTTTCTTTGGCTGTGATGTTTTTTGGGGTATATTTTTGTTTGGCTTTGTATTTATCAAATTCCTTATTTAGATCTTCAGTTACTTTGGAGAAAAACATATCAATCGAGTTGCCAGATGGTAGTGACGGAGTGAATCTTGATTTTTTCTTCAAAGGATTTGGTTTGGTGTGGAAAATATCAATGCCTAGTTCGTCTGCAGTTGTAGTAAGTGATTCCAAGTCATCTGGTGTTTCTTCAGAGGATAGATGAAGTAGAAGGTTACTATTTTCCAGGTCTTGGGCAGACAGGTCACTAGTTTGGTTATCACAGTTGATCGTCGTCCGTCTTCTCGGATTTTCATGAAAAAAAGAATGTAGTTTCAATCCCCTAGTAAATTTGAAGAGATCTATTTTGGTTTTCACTAAATCCCATTTAGCAGTTGGGCAGAAAGACAGTCCTTTATTTAGAATGTGGTTGTGTGTTTCCGACAGGGTAGTAGTAGACAGATTCAGTACCAGGTTATTGGTTATACTTTGGTCAGATGTTGTTCCCTTTTTCTTGCTCTGGTCTGTACACCCAACGTATTTGGTTTTGGTGTGCCCAGATTCGGTGGTCGTGATCGATTGTCTTGTAAATTTCCTAGGCGGTGTCGTTGAACCTCCTCCCGAAAATTTACCTGCGGTCTTAGATTGGATGATGTGGATAGGTTTTCCACTGATCCTGCCTCCGATGATGATGGTGTTTGTATGGATTCACTGACCGTGTTATTTATTGTAGAAGTATTGATATTGTCATATTTTTGTGCAAAGGTATATACTCTTCCTTGTTGATAGTCCTGCAGGTCCCGTCTGAATTTACGATTTTTCCTTTGAATAATGTCTTCCTCGAATTCATCCAGAAATTTATTTAGGATCTCGTAGTTTTTTGTTGTAATCTCACCCCAATTTGCATCTTCGATTTTTTTGGATAAGATGTCAACTTCCTTTTTGTTAGTTTCATATTCTTCCATTGCAATGTCTATAAGTTGTCGGATCATATTGTTAGAGGCAGTCCGAAGGTTATCTTCCCATAGTTGTAGTTTTTCAGGAGCTGTTGTTTCAAGTGGAGGAAAGATCAAAATGCGCAATCCCCGTGGAATGAGATTGTGTTCCAGGTATTTTTTGAGGGATGCTACCTCCCACCACTTTGAGGTTTCTTTCTTGGCAACTTTTTCCAAAGCCTGGAATGTACTTTTAGCTGACGTTAGGTTGGTGGTGCTGGATGTTCGACTTATAGTTGCACCTGTGGGGTCAAATGCTGCTTCCAATCTATCATTTCGTCTATCACGTCTTGAGTTGTATGATGCCATTGTTTATTAATTTGATCAGAGACCTCATCAATTGTGAAAGTACCTATGTCATCTATGTAATAACATGCCCCTGTGGACAACACTACATTGGTAGTTCAAAAAGACCCTTGAAAGTCCGAATACAGGAACACTACCGGAACATCCATGGTACAGACACTAGACAATCTCTTGTAGACCATTTCCTACAGTATCATAAAAACAATCTGAGTTTCACCTTCGTGGGCCTAAAAAGACTAAGAATCCCCAAACGAGGAGGAGATTTGGATCAGATGCTTCGTCGAGAAGAGAGTTCCTTAATCATTGGTATGGAAACTGTAACCAAGGGGCTTAACCAGGAATATGAGTGGCATCATTGGCTGTAACTGACCTCACACACCTTAGTGTGAGATGCTGCAATAACCTCATGCAGAGGCTAACAACATTTGAGAGAAATCAAAAGACCATAACTCTTTTTCTCATTCTGCTGCATGTGAGACATTACAATAATGCCCTGGACTAAGTTATATACACAACAGATGAGATGTATCACCACATCTGGCTTTTGCAAACTGTGTACCCTCCCTAGAAACAACTATAATGTTTGATTACTTCCCTGATCTATTTTGTTTCAACTCCTTTGATAATGCTAAGATGTAACACAGCAATGTGATACTAAGGTAGTCACAAAATGATAAATAGCCCAAACCACTTCGCTAAAACGATCATCAGATATGGACCTAGCCTGATATATCTGCCATGTGCTCAAAATGTGTGTCCATACTTTTACCTTTGGATGCCCACGCATTTTTATGTGCCCAAAAAATATGTGTGTTCATATATTTGTGTGTGTCCATACTTTTATCTTTGAATGCCCACGCACTTTCATGTGCCCAAAAAACATGTGTGTTCATATTTTTGTTTCTGCATGCCCACCATTCATTAGACGATGGCATTTTGTGTATTCGAAAGTCAGATTTAGCACTTAGAACAAACCATTTTTTATTATCTTTCTTGTGCTTTAAATGCATATCAGACATATGCGTGAATATATATTATCCATTCTTATTACCTAAGCTGTCAATATTTGACACCTTGTTTAGTTTACACCAATGCCTTTTAAATGGCGCTCACCTTATGAGCTTATTGGGATACAGAGATATGGGTAGATATACGTTACCCACTTCTATATACTATTTGTCAAAATCTGACACTCTGCTGAGCATAGACTCACACGTCTATTACCTCTCACAAATGGCGCCCAATTTACTGAGCCGATCGGGACACCATCCTATACAAATCCCTTAACTAATAACTTCCTCTATGTATAATTTTCCCGTTTGCTTACATGGTACTATTGTTAAATTACTTAAAAACACCATGGAAAACCTTGTACATTTATTTTGCCCTTCGAATCGCGATACATAAAGTAAAATAAACAAACACTCGAAAACGCTGACTACCACTTCCGGGTCACTTCCCTTAATTACCGGGTTTCCCGCGAAAGCTAGCAGCGCTGGGATTCAACCCAAGAAACCACCATGTCGGAAGGACTTTAGGATCGGGGGCATCAGTCCAACAAGTAAGTTTCTCGAACATGCCGCTCAAACCGCTTTATGGGGTTTCTTTTAACTACGGATTTAAATCTTCACCCTCTCTAATGGACGAAAGCGTCCGTAAATGGGAAATACACCAACTACATGTCAACTTCAATTCTGGACATGTTTCTCGTGTCTGCGGTCTTAACCGCCTGTTTGCGACTTTAAATCCACGGATGTATCACATCCTTTTCCCTTACGGACGGAAGCGCCCGTAATTAGGATATATACCAACTACATGCCTTTGTCTATCTCTGACATGACTATTTGTTTTATTCTCCGTCGCACGCTATCCCACTTTGCATGTAGAAAAGACCATTACATTGCTAACGTCCCTGTTCTGTCAATATAATTTTACTGTGATACATGACAACAAAATATCTGTACCGCAATGCAAAGCATGCCTGCCTTGTTTTAATAATAGAATACAGAAATGTGAATCCGTCTTAAATAACGTTATACAATGTAGCCATCAGGACTTTATAACATTTCGCCTTAACTGCCATCAAATGATCTTTTGGGATGGCAGTGCCCACGATGTATGGCAAAACAACTGTGTTTAAATTAAATAAACATGCACTACTGTCAATGGGCTAGCCAAACCCCATACAAAGTTTTCACGAAGTTGGTTACCTCACGTTGAAAAACTCCCGTTATATATAGACAGATGGTTTTTATATTGTGTAGGTTTCTCTGTACTTTGCATGATGTTTTATCTAGAAATACTATACAAAAGTCTGAGTGCCAATATATTTGTATTTATGGAATGTTTCTGTCTGAATTCACAGAAAATGTTTTACCTTGAAGAACTATATATTTTTGTATCTGGGACATTGTAAATATTTGGAAACGAGGATTATCCACGTGACTTAATCATCCTAGGTATTATGACTGTATTATGACTGTATTTCATTTTATCACATCGTATCTTTGTCCACCGATTTCATCCTTCCCTTTTCTTGGCACTTTGGAATCTTTTCTTGGCACTTTGGAATCTTTTCTTAGACTGCGAAAATCGAACTTCACTAGACTTTGTCGCCTTTTTAAATAAAAAAACATCTCTAAAAATAAGTATTTTGCTCTTTCTTTTAAAATCTGCTCTGCGAAGCTTCTGGAATTCTCCATATCACTGCACCTGATTTAAGAACTATCACTTCTCTCTGAGCACGAACACTAGCCTTCCTTTGTTATTTTTAAACACACAATCATTTCTAACTACCTCCTCACACTAGGTGTTTTTCCTGCTCTTCTTGGGGTCAACTGCTCTCAGTTCACACAATCTAAACAATATTCTCCTTTATCCTCCTCAACAGCCTTGAGAAAGCCCCGGCGCAAATCGCCAAGAGGGGGCGAAACACGTGTCGGCTGTCCTTTGTTCTATGAACTAAAATAAAAGAAATCGCACTGCAAACAAAAATGTGTTTGTCCTCCATACTATGATCTGAAAAAATGGATACTAATCTCGAAAATTGATATAACTGCATGTGGAGAACACACTTACCACTTTCCAAACCTGTTTCGTATCTGAAGTCTAAGAGGTCCAGAGCTTCGAGTGTGTCTCCACCCACTTACTGAGATCACTTATTCAAGTGTTGTCTAAAGCCTCAAATTCCCTGGACCTTTGCTACCCTATTCACGATTTGTCTTTGTGTCTTGTTTTTCCCAGTAGTACAAAAATAAGCATGAGCATACTGATCTCTTCCCTATTGCAGGTACCTACTGGGGATCCGTGGATATGGGCCCCCATACTATTTTGGTGAACTACTTCTATGTATAACAGATCCCTGATTTATAGCAGTGTTTTGGTTTGTTGCCTCAAATAAATGCCCACTTTCGAGTGTATTATATGGCCTTTTTGCACAACAGCCCGAACGTCTAAATATGCTCCGCTTGAGGGTCATATATGTCTAATATTTTGTTTCTTAATGGTGTCTACAACTTCATTTTGTTTTGGCCAGACAACTGCGGGTGGACGCAGCACGCATTCAACCTTTCTTGCATGCCGATCCGCTTATTCGGAAATCCCATTTGTCTCTTATTGTCCATGACAACAACCGCTCTTCCAGTACCTTCGACAGGATTGGCTATTGAGTACTAGCCCGGAGTCTTCTCAGCTCCCATTGGCCTCCCGCGCGTGACGTCATTGGCGTGAACGCGATGACGTCCACAGTAACGCCTCGTTTTTCCAGATCGAGGACACTATCCCATCATTTAAAACAAGCAGGTTTCCCCGCTTCACCGCCATTGGGGTCCGGTTACTGAGGGATCGTGCAGGTACCAAGCGGGTGCCTAGCAGTGCAGGCGTGAGTTCTACTACTACAGAAAGAGATTCGTAACGGGGACTTTTTTGTCCTGATGATGCGACTGATCGCTTTCTCGTTCTTTATCTCCGCAATCCCCAGGGTGTGCCATTGTTTCTATCACCCCCCCTTCCGAGACCCATGGTGTAGCTAGTGATTACACCATATGTGAGATATTTTTATTTACTCTACTTTATGAATATTGCGTGCCCAGCAACCCTGTGTTTTTAGTTTTATGCATAGTATTTTACCGCACAGGTTCTTGATTACCGATAGACACCGTGATGGGCATACCCTTTTTTTGTTAGTCATTTTCACACGATAGAAATTGACTTATTTTGTTGAGTGCACTTAATTCCTCACAGTAGCACGTATGGTCAGTGTTACAGACTAAGTGCACCACGTAGAGCACCAGTATCTGCACGTTCAACAATGACAAACCTTTACAACCATGCCTAACTACTACTTGTTTGTCTCTCGCTTATGTTTGTCTGTGTATGTTAACTCAATCCAGAATAAACTCGGTTCCTCTCAACACGAGGGACACCAGATTTATACTGTTTTTTTAATTTTTCACATTCATAACCTCTGATTAGGGTGGGCCTTAGCGCAGAGGTTTATACTTTCCTCCTGGTCCTGACGAGTACCTGTTTAATTACCACACATAGGCAGAAAAATGTTGACCACATTCTAGTGGACTTTGCTGAACAATTAATTCAGCACTAATGTCCTACACCTTGTTTTTATACATGTCTGATTGGATCCTAATAAAATTTATTTTTTTAAACAACCAAGACATTATTAAATCACTTTCACTAATCACTGAACACACACTACTAGCTCCGCAGTAATTCTGGCGTTGAAGCACACCAGGAGAGGCATTCGGCCTCTCCTGATGGGGCCTGATGATGATGCATGTCACCAACTAGGTTGGTGAGGGAGGGCCTTATTAAGAACCTAGTTGGATTCTACTGTTGTGCTCCACTCTTAAAATGGAACACTCTAAACAAATTGATACCCTGGTTTAGGGTCTACTCTGGGGCACCAAGACGGCGCGGATTTTTCGTGGCAAGTTAATTAGGAGCTGGTATGACTGAGGCGTCGCCTCCCAGACATACAGCTGTACTATTGGGCTGCCCATTTGAAAATAATAAACCAATGGCTGCACACATCACACACAGAACCGGCATTTCAGGCTGACCGATACGAGATTGGGGA
Organism: Lissotriton helveticus; assembly: GCF_964261635.1. Classification (NCBI taxonomy): domain Eukaryota; kingdom Metazoa; phylum Chordata; class Amphibia; order Caudata; family Salamandridae; genus Lissotriton; species Lissotriton helveticus. Next base: position 1,960,838,469 of record NC_136068.1, on the reverse strand, counting down.
GGAGGGAACTCTTTCTGTATTGTATGACAGTAAGAGCACAGCATCCCTCTTGGGCCCAACGGCACACACGGTGGGCATATGGTACACTGCACAGACCCGTCTCAAATGCAAAGACACAATTACCCAAATGACTCCCCAATGGACCACACACAGACTGGGCAAACTTAGCAACGGTAAAGGGTTTAAAGGATGGGACCTGTTAGGAATCTCCACAGTAGGCGACCTATGGAAGAGATGTACAATTACACCTTTTGACCAGCTACAAACCCAGTATGACTTAGCGCCAACGGAAAGATTTAGATATTTGCAGGTCCGTCATGCCCTACAGTCAGTTATCCCACCCAATACTGACCTGCCAGAATCAACCCCGCTTGAAGACAGCCTGCTTACGGAACATATGCAAAAAAAAAAGCGACGTCTTTCACATGCCGCTAGCTAGTTAACAATTTACTAGATCCCACCCTAAAATTAAGGCACAATTGGTCTGAAGACTTGGGGGAACTTGACGAGCCGGACTGGCAGAAAGCACTATCCTCCCCGAGAGAAGTGGCCATACCCTCTTTCCTTCGCTTGATACAGTTAAAAATACTTCATCGTGTGTACTTCACTAGAACTACTCTACATGCTATAGGACGCGCCCCACACCACTTTTGCCTGAGGGGGTGCAGGGAGGAGGGTACATTCTTCCACACCATATGGCAATGCCCCAGAATCGCTTCATACTGGGCAAAGGTTATGAGAACGATGTCGCAGGTAGTGAATGCATCTGTGTTGCCCGATCCCCGGTGCTGTTTATTAAATATTTGGGACCCTAACGACCTTACTCACCCTGCTCAGGACTGGGTGACGCTAGGCATCATGTTTGCCAAGAGGAATATCGCCAAATACTGGGGCACTCAAGAGGTTCCCATATTGAAAGATTGGTGCGCAGATTTGGATGCAGCCATGATGGCAGAGAGAGTGGTGTATCTGCACCGGGGTTGCCCCCGAAAATGGGATAGGATCTGGGTTGCCTGGAACGAATACAGGGGACACTTGTATGATCCACCGAGGCCAGATGAAGGTAGTGATCCTGATTGTTAGAGGGGGGGAGGGGTTAGGAGAATGTACTGCCGGATTTGTAACACTGTGATTGGAGTATTCTACGAACTGTACTGATGTTGTCATATGCATTGCATTACCTTCTTTTTTTATATATGAATCAATTGTCTGTCTAATGCCCTATTTATGTTCTTAATAAAAACACTTAAAAAAAAAAAGGCACACTCTTTCATTGTTATGATTATGGGAAGTGCACTAATACAATTATGTTTTCTTTTATTTAGAATATCTGCATATGTCAATCTTTTTTTTAAATCAAAGGTTTTCTTCATATGTCTGTGAAGGAAAGAAAAATCCAGATACTGTGGTGATCTGGACAGGTCTTCAAACACAGTGTTCTGACACTTCTCCCAATAAAAGCAGTGCCCTACTATGTGGGTGCTTTTTTTTCCTATGGTTATTATTTAATTATTTAGTGTTTTCTATAGCGCGAACATGACCCTTCACAGGGTATCAGAGCACTTTACAGGCGCATTTCAACACACCGACCCTTACATATTACGAGACATTCCTGATTTGCGACATTTACACTTCCGGAAGGTATAAAAACATATATAGTGTTCAACAGATAGATTACCATAATGCCTCTACAACTATACAACACAATAAGACAAAAACGAATATACAAGTCCAAAATTGTACAGTGGCCTGCTTGCGTGAAAATTTGAAGAGCATGACAGAATGGAATACAGATTGTCCAGCTGCAAGGTATTAGGGGAGAGGGGAGAAATGTCCTCATATAAAACAGTTTTGCTTCCCTTTTGAATGTTGCGATGGATGGAATTCTTTTCAAATAGGCAGGAGGGCATTCCAAATTCTCGGTGCTGCCCCTGAGAATGCTCGGTCATAAGTTATTTTCTTACAGAAACGAGCCGGTTTCATTAGTAGATCCACTTTGCTCCTGGTGGATCGTGTCCCTCCCGAAAGAGTGAGTTTCTGGACAAGGTAGACTGGAGTTTTGTTGTGTATTGGTTTATGAGTGATGCATGCCATCTTGAAATGAACTTGTGCTTCAAAAGGTAGCCAGTTGAGAGCTTTCAAGTGAGGGGAGATATGGTCAAATTTTTAGGATCCCGTTATAAGTCTTGTGGCTGCATTAAGACATGCTTTCAACGGGGCTGTTGAGATCTTAGGGAGCCCTGCTAAAGTAAAGGTTTTAGTTTTCGTAAGTAGCTTAAATGGAACTTATCGCTTTTTGCCATTGTGTTGATATGTGCTGACATGTTCATGTTTTTGTCCAGAATGATACCCAGAGATTTCGTTGGCTCAACAATCTTCAGAGTGCATGTTAGAGCAGTGATGAGGTTGCTCACCCAGCCTCTGGGTGAGCAGATAGAGATGTGTAACGCCCATCTCCACATCCCAGTGAAGACAGAAAGGCCACAAGGACATCAGAGAAAAATGTGAGAAACAGGATTGTGTGTGGGTCTCCCCCATCCTGGACCGGCCCTACAGCTCTCACCTCAAGGAACTCGTCCATACCTGTGGTAGGGGGAAGACCAAGGCGTGAAGGTGGAGCTGTGCATCTCTTGACACCGATGAGGCCCATCTAGGGATGGTCTGCTAAAGCACATTCCTGAGCTGAGGGAACGGGGAACCCGGCCTAGATTCTACAGCAACAACTTGAGATGAAATAGTTGACCATTTTATATCAATGTATTCCTCATAGAAATCTAAAGCATGATACATGATTATACAGTTATATTTAATACAACTTTTTGTGAAATATATTACTGTCAGACTAGTATAAACACTCTTAGCTGTAGGGTGTCTTGCTGAAGTTCTCAGAGACGCTATGTGCCAGACTTCTCAGATCTCTACCGAACGACCAGTATTTTGGTATATACCCACTAGGCTATACGATAAAGCAAGGGAGGAAATGCCGGATCTTGGACACTACAGTGTTCCTGTTGTCGACCTGTGAGGCAACAAAAGTGAGGGAATATCAAGTCCTGGATTCTCAAATACTAACACTATACCATACCATTCTATCTCTAAGTCTTTTATTCTGAGTGAATTTGGTGTTGCGTTCTCCTACCTGCGATGTGCTGCGTCATGTCCGTGTTGTCGAGTGATGGTTGGGATGAAGTGGTTCTCTGGTGTGATGCGATGTTGAAGGTTGAAAAGTGCTCAGTAGATGTTGCAACCACGGTTGAGGACTTTTCTGTAGTGATAAACCAAATGTATAATTACGGTCTCTTCCTACAATCACATTTAATTAGATCTTCCACTTTCTATTGTATTTACATTGGCATTAACCACTTACTTGTAAAATTTCCATCCACTCTCTCCATCACTTGCAATAAAAGGCATCAAAAAATAAAATGCACAACACTCTATATTACAAGTATTTTCTAATTAAGAGTCCTTTGGCTTTCAAGTCCAAATCCTTAACTGTGCTGAGATTCTTCACTGTTTTCCTCATTTTCAGGCAACAATGTGTTTTTTCCCAAAAATCTTTGTTTAAAATGTTGCTGGCATAATATAATTGAAATGTAATTTGACTCATGAGTAAGCGCAATCAGGGCGTTGCTCTATCCCGGGCTTACTAAAACAATCCACACAAACACGTTAGTGCAGAATTAATTGGTTGTTGTTCTAACTCAGCCAATGTTGTTGATGGCATACCTCGACGTGCGGCTTTGGACCTGATCATACGAGGCTTCACGTAAATGAGTTTCTTTGGGTTGCCTGGCAACGAGTGACGCCCAGCGTCAGTTGCAACCTGACGTCAGCAGGGCCAGCACCCTTGCAAGCGTGTGTATTACGTTGCTTAGTTACGAGGTGACGCCCTGACGGCGCAACGTCCTCGAGGATTGCAAACCAGTTTATACAGGCATCGACTCAGACGGGTTTCCTGGAGAACTGTTGTAAACGAATCTTGGACCCTATTAAATATTCCTGATTTATGCCCTTATGTGGTTATATCAAATCATATCCTTATAAAGGCATAAGAATCATATCCATATTATAGTCATAGCCAATTCAGTCCAAATACGGCAAGGCTACTCCCATAGACTCCTAGAAAACACAACGTGTTCTTAAACAAACCAAGCCTCCAGCAGCCCGGGAATTCCCCCTGCTTCTGTTTTGATTTGTCCTAGAACTCATGAAGTCCTGAAAGAACTGCGAGTTCTTAGTGACGTCTTATGTCCACCCTTACGTCAAACTCTGCACCTTCCAGGTATAAATATACCAGCATCTGCCTTAGCAGACACACGGTGGTTTGGAGCAGATCAGCTATCTATTTACCTGACGCCCTGCTGTGGCAAGTGCCGAAGGAAGCCGACCCTCGCATTGACGCACTGAGAGAGACGATGTCTTTTCTCCTGCCGAGAAATCGAGCTCCAGTGTTTCCAGTCACCCTTGCGGGTTGCTGGGAGATCGAGTCCTGAGAACCAGATACAAGACCTCCTTCATTCTCTAAACAAGGTATGGAGCTGATTACGCCCTTAGAAAATTCTTGATCCAGATTCTTGGCAAAAACTATCTTAACTTAAACTGCAGCTCAATTACTCCTTCCCACGTACTAGGCTTAGGTTAGGTACACTGGGGTAGGCGTATCTTAGAAGCACCAGTTGAGTACGTTTAGTCAATGATTTTATATATGTATATATTTTATCTATTTCAAACACCGTATGGCTTAGAAACCATACCATGCTTTTACAGTATTATTTCATAATACTCCTTTTACTGTACGCACTTTACTTTACGATAAGTATTGCAATTGTGGCAACTCACTTCTCTTGCATGAGAAAGAAGACTGTTCAATAAATAACCTCTTTCATTGAAAACGCCCGTTTCTCTGTTTCTCTGCACTTCTGGTGAAACTAAGCATGCACGATTGACTATGTGAAATAGTTATCTATTGTTTCCGCGACTCTGGAGATATACTCCTTATTCTGGAAGGAGCAAAGTTGTCATGTTTATGCGGTTGTCAGAAACTAATCCCTTCTTGTCTATTCAGGAAAGTTAACACCTTCTTGTTTACTCGAGAAAGTTTCTAGTGACCTCTGAGCTAGCTGGCATTCATAATTAAGTCTAACATATTCAATAGAGACCTAGCTGACCTCAGTCCTACATCTAAACTATCGTTCATGTTATTCCAATGTGCAGAGCCTATTGGGAATATAGGAACTACACTACAGAACAATCTGACGGTGCACAGACAGCGAAAAAGGAATCGATCGCGTGCAGGGCCGTTTCAAAGTGATATTTGATCTGAGTTCCAGGTGAGCCAATCCCCACTAGCACCTTACCTTGTCAAGAAACTGACTAAATTCCCTGTGTTTGGTGGCGCGTGCCACATTCGGACTGTAGAAACGTATGGCAAGACGAGGCTTACTGCTACCCTTCTTCTTAATTTTCAGATCGCTTGGAATATGCGGCTGAAATTAACTACTCCTGAATACATTTAAGGGAACACACGGACCAATGAGTTCCGTTGTCTGGGTGAGTGAGTTCTCAGAGTTGAAAGGTGTAATGGGCTTCTGCACAGAATACCCATTTGTCTTAGTTAAATAAGTTGTCATTTAAGACACGAGAAGCGGAATGGGATAATAATTACCAAACCCATTTGCTCAACAGATTCCACCCTCAAGAGAGCCAGACTGCTTAACACAACCTGTGATTATTGCACATTTCCTTGCCTGGGTCCAATTCACAAGGGGTCCCAGAGGTGAGTGCAGAACCAATCGTTGCTGCTCATTGTTTTTAATCAATTTTAATCAACTTCACGCAAATCCTTACCTGATGGCATATTAATTTAACCAACAGGCGGCACATCCCATTCCCGGTCCCAAGTCCTGAAGAAGACCCGCACCTGACTCACAAATTGGGCTTTCATAGGGACAAAACGTCAACGATTTAAATACATTGGACCAGCTGAGAGTATTCAGTAAACACACGCCAACGGAAGTGGCAGACTGGAATAACTACAACTGATTAGTAAACTTGCCAAACGATCTTCTCTCCTTTTTTCCCTCTTCCCCCCATTTACCTGTATATAAGTCACTAATCTTATGTCACCAGTGCACAACATGTCACTACGCACTTAAAACACGCTCACTTTATTTGATGCGCCGGTCAGCAAAATGTACTTGATTCTTCAATTATTTTTCATGTATTGACAAAGGGTATTTATGAATGCGAATAATTCACATATAAAAATCTGTTCTTGGTTTCGATTTGCATTAATTGTTTTCTGTAGAGTCTTGATTGAATAATACAAACAAAAAAGTGAGGGGGGTCCCAGAGAATTTTTTTTAAAGACCTATTGGTATCTTGTCCCCCAACTCAATTATCAAAAAACACGGAAGATACAGTAGGTCTAATGAGCTATCATAATAGGTAATACTTATTATGCAGGAACAGAATGGTTGATACCTAGTGGTTATCTAAGAAAACACAGGAGAGCATACAATACAAACAAAAAAGTGAGGGGGGTCCTAGGGGAACATTTTTTAAAGACCTATTGGTATCTTGTCCCCCAACTCAATTATCAAAAAACACGGAAGATACAGTAGGTCTAATGAGCTATCATAATAGGTAATACTTATTATGCAGGAACAGAATGGTTGATACCTAGTGGTTAGCTCTCCTGTGTTTTCTTAGATAACCACTAGGTATCAACCATTCTGTTCCTGCATAATAAGTATTACCTATTATGATAGCTCATTAGACCTACTGTATCTTCCGTGTTTTTTGAGTCTTGATTGAAGCAAGCAACGACTAACGTAAATCTTGAATGATACATTCATACTTTGAAGCAATCAGGTTCCATACCAGACAGAACCATTGTGTACACTAAATAGTACTGCCCAGGTTATGAGGGATACTGGGTAACCCCGTAGCAGTTTACAATATTTATAGTTTGCCACACCCAAAATGGCCTCAGTACGTTTGGACGTTACGTGCGTTCAGATGCATTTCACTGGCAAAGTTAAAGGTTTCTTCTTCCTGCTTGCGAGCCGTCAAGGTCCGTTTCTTTGCTTGTGAGCAGCTCCGTTTCGGCATTGTAGAGCCCTCAAGAGTTTTTCTATTTGTCTGAACACAAATATGCATATAACAATGATACAAAAGATCGCATATATCTATTATGACCCCACAACTCCATTTTACAATGCACATTTAAGTTTTAACAAATCACACGGGGGCCCATTAGGATCTCAGGCAGGTCGCCACCGCCCGCATGGCGTTGGCGATCCACCCGAGATCCGTCCCTGCCCACCACCCATTTTCCCCCAGCCATATTACTATGGCGGGGAACCGTGGTGGACTGAAAGACCGTCTGCCGCTTTTCCGCCCTGTCAACAAGTCGACCGGGCGGAAAAGAGTTTAATATGGTGGCGGAGTCTGTGAGACACCGCCAGCCATATTAATGTTAAATATGCGGGATGCACCCGGCACTGTGGCGGGCGCATCCTAATTGCCCCCATGGAACCCCCACCCTTATGGCGGGCAGTCCCTCTTCACGTCGGATGCCCGCCCGCCATCCTAATGTCCCCCCTAGTCTTTTACTTGTAACATTCATACCACACATGGAGTGCTGGTGCACGGGATAGGGGTGGGTTTTTATAATGAGCAGATTGACGTTTTAGCAAAGACAATTCTCACGCTGGTAATGAGTGTGTGTTAGTGGACTCGTGCTTGCTAGTGGCATTAAGAGAATTACAAAAATTATATAAAAATCTACAAAAAGTAACCCACAATGGGTTAGCAAAAAGTAGTCAATTGCTTCACAATGTCACACTTTCATTTACTTAATATTGATAATTATTTGAAACATATTTGCATCAATTTGAAGTATGAAACATTTGTACTCATCATTTCTTAACTTTGTTCTTCCATTATTTTCTAGTGACACAGCTACCCGACCAACCACAGAGCCAGACCCGGGGTAAAAGGATTAGCTCCTCAACTGCAAGACAGTCATGGGTCTATCTCCTACCAACCAGGAGCAGGAGTCAGGCCCCAGCAGGGAAAGGGCACCTACTTAGAGAATAACTCACTTGACATCAAAAAGACTCCAGGCAAAGGCGGTCAGGCACCGTCAGGGTGTGGGAGAAATTGTCACCACCAGGTAGAAGGAGGTGTGTGACAAAGCTTCTTCTGGCCAGGAAGAAGATCCCTCTCTGGTGCCCCAGAAGCAATCCCCACTAACATCTGGAACTGCACTTAACCACCCCCCCTTAACTCCAGACACACATGTATCAATGGGACTCCGGCTGCACTCCCTGCTCTACCAAAAAACATCAAGAGACAAGAGAGGCAGGTCTAGTCCAGGGTAGATTGTCAGATTGTTTGCAGAAATGAAGGCAGTGTACTGGTTATTTAAGCAATCATGTTTTGAAAAGGTTTATTAAAACTTATCTGTTGTTTTAGTCAAAAGAACTTCCTTAAAGAAACCTTCCAGCAAAAGATAAATTCTCAAACACCCCCTGGAGAATTGCCTTCAGAGAACAGAGTCAAATGAATCATAGCACTGAATTAGTGCCCAAGTACAAACACTAAATTGAGGTTTTTGGGGGAAATGTGATCTGGCCTTTTGTTGGTGCAGTTATGTGTAACGTTAAAGGCTCTTAGGAACGTGGACACAACACTTCCCAAACTATCCAGTTCTCCCAGGTATGTGTTTCAATGCAGGCTCCTCTGCTGCTGAAAGTCTACTGGGAGACTTAAGGAAGATTAATATCAGCTGCTTGACTTGAAGAGTTCTCAAAGTCTAATGTGAAGATTTTGAACTGAGTGTATTCTTCCATTGGATATATGAGCTAGTAATGTAAAACAGGAAAATAAACGTTCAAGATTTTGTTTTCTTTTTGGGCGGAAACCTCTATTTCTACTTTAGGAGCGATTTAAATGTATTAATTCATTGTTAAAAAGATTACTGCAACCTGGGGAAAGTTCATTTTCCTGTATGTCTATTTTTGAATGTCTGGCAAGTCAGAACTTAGAAATCAGTCTTTCAGGAAAAATGTAACGGTGGAAGGAGAGGAAAATATGAATGTATAATTGCAACAATTTGAAGTTTCTTTCCTCTGTTTTGAACAAATGTGTTTATTTCTAAAACACAGTGGGCCCCATTAAGATGTCGGGCGGATCGCCACTGCTCGCATGGCGGTGGCGATCCGCCCGACATCCGCCCCCGCTCGCCACCCATTTCCCCCAGGCCATATTACTATGGCGGGGGGGACCACGGTGGATGGAAAGTTTGTCTGCCACTTTTCCGCCCGGTCGACAAGTCGACCAGGTGGAAAAGAGTTTAATATGGTGGTGGTGTCTGTTAGACACAGCCAACCATATTATGATGGGGGCGGACACATGCCTTTCCGTGGCGTTGCCGCCACGGAAAGGGGTGCAGGAATCACTTGCAGAGGCCTGTTGCGGGCCTCCAGGGATTCTGGGGGGTGGGGGTGCACATGTGGGTACCTATGGTACCCCCCTACATTTCAATATACAAAGTGGCAGGCACCGCGCAGTGCCTGTCATGTTGTGCATTGAAGTGCATGACTTGATTTTTAGCATTGCGGTGGGCGATGCTTTTAGCATGGCCCGCCGCAATGTTAAAAATGCGGATGCGCCTGCATCCTAATGACTCAAACGGGACCCCGCCCTTATGGCGGGCATTCCCTTTTTGCGTCGGGATGGTGGGCGGATAAAGTCCGCCCGCCATCCTAATGTGTCCCAGTGTTTTCTGGAAAGAAATATATTGTTACAGAGTGCAGGCCGCCAAGAAAGTTCAGAAAGTCCTAAGATTAGTGCTGAGAGTATTTGTGTGTATAAAGTTCACCTCCACTACAAGAAGTAATCAGTGTTTTCCTTTCTCCGTAGGCGTTCACCCATTGTCAAATGCTACAGTAAACATCAAGCCACAATATCCCTTCTTGTTTCCTTTTTCCCCAAAGGCCTCTTTTTTCATGTTTAGCATTGGGTGGGAGTCTCAGAGGGACAAGGAGCAAAATATTTCATTACAAGACCGGAGGCTACCATTATGTATTAATCCTTTAAAGCCACTCAAAGCAGCACTTTCTTATATATCGTAAAATAAGAATTCCAGAACAGAACATCGATAACATAGAAGTCCATGCACAGAACAGTCTGCCTCTTTTAAATGCTGCTTCTCGCAGATAGGTGCCTTCATTTTCATTTTACATATGTGTACTCTTTCATGATCATATGAGCGTTGGGTGCAGTTTCCAATTTATGGAATCCCGTTCTAGCTGTGCTGTTTTGGGTTACATGTAGTTTATTAGGGTTTAGATTTGGGATACGCCTTTAAGGGGTAACACCCGGCGTTTTACCACCATGTTCAGCCCACAGCCAATTTCCTGATCTTCTTAGCCCACTTTAGAGTGCCCGAGGCGCTCTTGGTGCATAACGGCCTCAGTGCGAGGTGACCCCGGAACCGCTCTCTTTCCACAGGGCCTCGACTGCCCCCGAGTGCCCCTGGCCAATGCGAGCCCCTCACTGCGTGTGCTGACAATCCCCAGAGGCCATTCCTCTGACTGCCATGGCCCCCGCAGTGCATGTGCCGGCAGCCACTGTCCACTGGGGTGTTGGTTCTTCTTGGAAATGCCAACGCTAGCCTCAATGCTGAGAGGCGTAGAGTAGTACTTGTGAAACAAATCCTAAACTTGGAGATGTTGCAGAGAGAGAATCCTCCGAGAACCCCAAGGGTCTTCTCTTCAGGGAGGACATGATCGAAACTCTGGGCAAGTACTCGGCCACCTTTACTGCCCTTGACAAGGCCTCATCTAACATGATCAGGGTTTTCAGTGGAGGTGTTTTTGGACGGGCGGCAGAAGGGGACTTTCTGCCGGCTGGGCTCCCAGAGGTCCCACTTCTCAAACTTCAAACAAAGACGCTTTGGCAGAGGATCTCTAAAGACGATGTTTCCATCCTGCAAGGGTGAACAGGTCATGTGGACAAGGCTCAGCCGGTTACCAGGGTGAGTACAATGACTTTACCTTCTTCTTCTTTCTTGGGAAGAGTGGGAGGTCCGTCAGATATTGTATCCAAGCCTGAGAAGCATTTACAGAGGATCCTTGGGTAATAGAGACCGTCCAGGGATTCAGGAAAGATTTTCCGGAGACACCCTCCCAAGCTGTTGCCCCAAGAGAGCTAGGTTTGACCACAGATCAGCAAAAGTAATGGAAGAAGAGTATAAAATGTATGTTGCAGAAGGATGCCATTATCGAAGTTTCCGTAGAGCACAGGGTTTTCGTAAGTACACTCTTCCTTGTGGGAAAGAAAGACAGGGGACGGGGTCCCATGATAACCCTAAGAGATCCGAACAGATTCCTTGTACACAGGTATTTGAAGATGGAAGGAATCCATCTCTGACCGGATATGTTGCTAGAAGAGGATCGGTTGGTAAAGTTGGACCTGAAAGATGCCTGCTTTGCCATTCCAATGGCAATAGAGTGTCAGCATTATCTTCAATACACCTGGCGGGGTTAACTTTACCAATTCCTTAGTCCCCCCTTTGGTCTCTCTTCGTCAAGTAACTGAAACTGCATTTACCACGATGCCAGGGGCGAACCTTGCTGGGAGGTGAAGCGGAGTGCTCCCACCCCTGTTCCTGTTTAATAGTACTCCCGTGAGTCATTGAGCTTACGAGCTCATGGATGAAGCACCCACATGCCTGCGAGAGGTACCTGACCTGAGAAAGATGTTGGCAGCCTACTCAGCAAACCCCACATTTGAAAGACTGTAATATCTACTGATGACGGTTAAAGAACCAGAAACACGTGTCTAGAGATCAGCACTATCTGCGCCAACTGTGGCGAATCACTCAAACACTCTTGAGGCAAGCAAGTAACTGAAACTGCATTTAGCACAGTGCCAGGGGCGTGCCTTGCTGGGAGGTGAAGCAGTGTGCTCCCACCCCTGGTCCTAGCTCCGGGTATGCACATTACCCTTGTTTTTTCCTCTTTCTATGTGCGGTGCATTCTGCAGCACATGTAGAAAAAGGAAATCTTCTCTATTGATTGAGTGTCTGCGTTTCAGGGGGGATTGTGTATGGGCATAAAGGGACACCTTCCTGCACAAAAACAATCACCCCTGCAACGCAGGCACCCTTGCACCATTAAGCAAGGGTGCCTGCTTTAGTGTATGGCAGCCATTTGTGCACCAGCACTGGGGAAAGCACAAGGAATATGCCATATCTGATAGATACTGCGTATTTCTGCCCTTTTCTTCTGACCTAGCGCAGTGCAGAACAAAGGCATTGAGGGCTTCCAAGGGTTCCAAGGGCAGAGGTTCTGAACCACTGACAAAGAAAACAGACACACGAATTGTTAATAAACAGAAATAACAGGTGTTTGAAGAAGAGAAGAACAATGTATTATGCAACAGATTTCTTAATTTAACCTAATTGTAATTCAAATAAATTAAATGGCTTTCAGCATTGGCTTACCTTTTGAAGTATTACTAGGAAAGAGAAGTGTAAATCAGGGGACCTCGGGACTGATAATGCCTCTAAGTGATGTCTGCTGAATATGCAGGAGGTCACAAGCCCTGGGATGTGTTTGTGTTCTACCCTACTGCACACACCACACACTGTCAGAAGTTTCTTTCCGGCCATGAATACGTTTAGATGATGAAATAATCCTTTGTTCTGTCAGTTCATGGAATAAATCAACATTAATCTCAGCACAAAAGCAACATTATATAATCTGTAGTTAAGCATAACTCAGAATATCTTCAGATATGCCAACTAAAAACTAAAACATCTGAAAACTAAAACAACAGCATTTGCAATGCAATATGTCTTGCATTACTGAAAGTTTGAGCTCTTGGCGGTGCTTTATTTTTTGCACTGCCAATAGCTCAAACTTTCAGTAGTGCAAGACCTTCTGCATTACAAATGCTTGTTTAGAATTATTTTTAGTACTGAAGGCTGCTGAGACATCTAAAGATATCTCTGGGCCGGACCAAAAAATGAATCTGCTCCACAGATCTCAAATGCATGCCCACATCTCATAAGTGCTACATAATAATGATGCTATGAAAATAGTACTGTTAAGAAAAGGCCATCTACAAGTCGTTAAATATAAGCCGTCTGAATCAATGTCCCACTTTCTTATCACTTCCATATTTACAGAAACAGCAATCGTATTCATATTGACATAAAGTTCTTATTATAAATGTTTACTGGCAGTGATATGCTAAACGATATTTCTCAATAAATTGTCGACCTTACATTAAATTATACAGATGTCATCATCGGCTTACTTTTTACATGACATAAAACATGTTAATTTATATGTAGGTTTTTAGTGCACAATACCAGCAGATTTCTCATTCTACTTCCATTACAGTTGCTTTGTTTTTGGCATCAATAAGCTGATGTAATTACATCTAAATGTGTGCGGCACTGTGATTGTTTTATTTTTAGTAATATTTGAGCAACAGAATTGTATCTGTCGTCTTTATCATAGACAATGATGATCCATAGACAATGATGATCCAAAGACAATGATGATCCAAAGACAATGATGATCCAAAGACAATGATGATCCAAAGACAATGATGATCCAAAGACTATGATGATCCAAAGACAATGATGATCCATAGACAATGATGATCCAAAGACAATGATGATCCAAAGACAATGATGATCCATAGACAATGATGATCCATAGACAATGATGATCCAAAGACAATGATGATCCAAAGACAATGATGATCCATAGACAATGATGATCCATAGACAATGATGATCCAAAGACAATGATGATCCATAGACAATGATGATCCATGGATAATGATGATCCATAGATAATGATGATCCAAAGACAATGATGATCCAAAGACTATGATGATCCATAGACAATGATGATCCAAAGACAATGATGATCCAAAGACAATGATGATCCGTAGACAATGATGATCCATAGACAATGATGATCCATAGACAATGATGATCCATAGATAATGCTGATTTGCCGCTCTGCCAATGCTTCAGATTATTATCACATGAACCATTTACATCAGCTGTTTAAAAGAGTAGTCCTTGTGTTTCTTAGAAGAGGACAATTCAAGAGAATGTGGCCACTTGATATATGTTGCAAGTTAATTGTCTGCCTTTGTTGAATGGCGTTTTAGATTCCAAATTAATTTTCCCGATTCATGCCCATATATAGGTACAATTCGTGTTGCCCTTATGTAGGCATAGAAATCAAGCCCTTATTTAGGCATAGCCCATGCTACCCAAATACAGGCATAGCTACTTCCATCCGTTCACCAAAACGTCACAACGATTTCTTGGAAAACCAGACTGTTAAGCAGAAGGGACTTCCCCTAGCCTGGATATTGATTTCTCAAATAACTAATTTATTATGCATGAACAACTTTTCCTTAAGGGTTCATTCATGACGTTCATACACCCGACTTTACGTCAAACATGGCATTCCTAAACACCTTCAAGGTATAAATATACCTTCACTTGCTATGGTAAAGCACGGTGTGGTTCAGTGCAGTTCGACGACCTACTTGCCCGATGCAGCTCGCTACAGCAAGTGCCGAAGGAAGCCGACTCTCCAGCTGACGCACTGATCGTAAGCTGTCCTCCTCTGTCGAGATTCCAACGCCAGTGTTTCTGACTCCCCTTGCGGGGTGTTGGGAAATTGAGTCGAGACAGATACCAAACCTCTTTCATTCTAAAGTATGGAGCTGATTAGAACCTAGAGAAATCTTTGGCAAATTCTTGGCAAAATTAAACCAATGCTAAAGACCATACTTACTTCTTCCCTCATACTAGACTTAGGTTAGGTACATTGGGGTAGGCGTATTTTAGAAGCACCAGTTGAGTATTTCAGCCTGTGTTATTTATGTATGTATTTTTATATGGCTTCGAAACCATACAATGCTTTTACAGTATTATTTTATATTACTGTTCACGCTGTACGCATTATACTTTGCACTCTGTCTAACGATTGTAGCAGTTCACCTCTCTTGCATGAGAAAGAAGACTGTTCAATAAACCCTTTTATTGAAACGCCCGTCTCTCTATTTTCTCTGCAACTCTGTAGAAACGAAGCATGCACGATTGACTGAGTAAAATAGTTATCTATTGTTTCCACGACTCTGAAGATATGTTCTTATTCTTGGGGAAACAAAGTTGTCATATTTATGCGGTTGTCAGAAACTAATCCCTTCTTGTGTATTCGAGAAAGTTTCTAGCGACCTCTGAGCTAGCTGGCACTCACAATTAAGTTTAGTATATTCGATAGAGACATACTGACCTCAGTCCTATGTCATATCTATAGGGTATATTATTCCAATGCGCAGAGCCTATTGAGAATATAGGAACTACACTACATGGCACCCAACGTTTGGTAAGGCACTTGTTTAAAACTAGATACTAAAGTAACTCAGTTGTGATTTTCTCAGAGACCCCTTTTCCGTAATATTCCAATAGACGTCTGGAGTGGGTAAAGGGATAATATCCGCCATAGCTGAGTAGGACAAAAATCCTATGTATTAGCTTTTTGGTTTGTTCAACGTTGAAGGATACAGTGTTCCAAAATATTGTGCACCTTATCTTTGTATCCTTGAAACTTGCTCTGTAAACTTTCAGTCAACAAAATGTCCCAACAGGGGATAACAATCCCGGGACAAATGGAGCTACGGGCGATGACGCCGTACAAGCTTTCAACTATGCAGGTTTCCAAGAAACCAACGGGGATGCTATAAGCATACCTCTAAATGTAAGGAAAGCCTTCACTATAAAACTTATAAAACATGGCCTATCAGCAAGAGGTGGTAGGTCAGTTTTTGTGATAGAGGCACATGAATATCACCAGACAGAGGTATTCTATTCATGGATAGTCTTCCCTGAAGCAGATCCAAGAACACATGTGTATCACTTCTACAAAGAAGATGAACCACCAGAGGAATACATTCCTTTCGAGGACATTAAAATTCCACTAACATACCAAGAGCATGCCCTCTGGTTTGAGGGAGCCCTAAGATATATTAATCACATTACCAGGCTCGGTCCACTAGGTAGACCAGGAGCAACATGGCTTGCTTTAGCCAGCTAACGACCTGATCCTGACATTGAAGCAATGTCAGTCGAAGAATGACTTAATCAATTACAGGAATTAATAGAGTTATACAGGTCTGAAGATCACACATACCGAGGATCTTGAGGACACAACTCAACAACAGGGAATGGGCTCAGGCAATGTTGGACAGCGCAGCAGAAGTCACCATAGAGCGCAAGAACTTGAAGGATCATCTAGGGACAGTGGACTTGAATGAATTTATTCAACTTGAAACTGCAAATACCAGGGTTAGTTCTCCACATAAGTTATATGAAGTAACACTCTGGATTGAGGGAGGCATACCAAGAAAAGTGAGAGCCCTCTTTTGGGAGCGGCTTTTGAAAGATTATGACATTATTCTCGCTGAACAAGACTGGCCACCAGAATTTGTCAGGGAGTGCCCACATGGCATAGACATCATTATGCCAGCCTTCTCTAATCATATTCCAATTCATTTAAATATACTTATGCCAGGAAATGGGCAGTTGCCCAAGCTCCCGCATTATACAAAAATCAAGTAGGACGGGATGAGGTTTTTCCTCACCATAAAATCCAGTTAAAAAATCAACCAACTGCACAAAGGCAGTACCCAGTTAAGCAAGAAGCTAAAAAAACAGGCCAGGGAGATCTTAGATCAACTTGAATACCAGGGCGTGATTGAAACATGCACCTCGTCAATGAACAATCCTTTGTTTCCTGTCTCCAAGCCTGACAATACATATCGTCTAGTATTGGATTACAGACATTTAAACTCTTTTGCAAAACTTTTGCAGTACGAAATGCACACAGTACAGCATTAATGAATAACATTGTGCGTAAAAAATATAAAACAACATTAGATATTTCTAACGGTTTCTTCTGTGAAAACAGTGCACAAGAAAATAGGTATTTGACCGCTTTCTCAATCTTGGGGACACAGCGTCTCTTCTGTCATATCCCTCAGGGATTCAGGAATAGTCCTGGGTTATTTTCAGCAAGGGTAACAGAGTTACTACAATGATGAGGCATTGTCATATGTTGATGACATCTATCTAACAGACGATAACTTGGACAGGCACTTGAACAGGGTGAACACCATAATATTGGGCTTCGCCTCTGAAGGGTACAAATTCAATTTTAAGAAATGAAGGATTTCCCACCGCAATGTCCTTTTCCTAGGATATGAACTTTCAAGTGAAGGTAAAAGCCTGGCAGCAAACTTTTTAGAAAAAGGTGCGCTGCTCCAACCTCCAAAAACGCTGAAAAACTTAAGTCAATTCTAGGTTTTCTACACTTTGGAAGAAGATACATTCTAAATTACGCAGAAAGGATTAAACCTCTCTACGAATTAATCAGACCTGATTTTAAAACAGTTAATTTGACACAAAAACACACTGAAATTTTGTGTTCACTCCAAACAGACATGTTAGCAACAAAACATTTGCAAACATGCGTAAACGTACACAACTTAGTGATCCGAATCATTCCCGGGCCAATGCGGATTCACGTACTTAACTTTTAACGAAGGTGAAAAATACCAATAGCTTACAAATCACACTTGTATACACAGGCAGAAATGAAATTCACTTCTAAAGAAAAAATTCTGACAGCTGTTGAAACTCCTGTAGCAAAAGAGAGAGCCTTCGCACAGGGAAAATGCAGTATGGTCGTTACACCTGTACCTGTCTTAGAGGCTGTAACAAAAGCGAGCATTCAAAATGCTAAAGCTTTACATCCACGATGGATACAATGGGTGAATTCTCTTGCTGCAACAGATGTTGACTATGTTTTCTACCCTTATTTGAAAACACAAGCATTTTTACAATACAAACAAGAATGTCCTCTACCTACTGAAATTCTGCCACTAGAGCAGTATGAATGTATAATTTATACTGACGGATCAGCACAGCCCACTACGGAGGGTAAACAACCATACAGTGCTGCATGCGCGATTGATAAAGGTCGTTGGCGCTATGGCAAATTCTGACCAATGGGCAATAAAACTCAATCTCTGGGAGATTGTACAGCTCAGCGAGCTGAACTACAAGCATTCAAGATGGCGCTTGAGAAAACGGACCGCGAATTCCCCACACTTATATTGTGCGATTCGTAATATCGTGTTCAATTTTACAATGAATACTTGCAGAACTGGATTCAAAATGGTTACAAAGATGCAAAATATGGCACAATCAAGCATAAGTTGCTTTGGAACCAAGTAGTTCAGTTACGACAAGGACTACAATTCATTGGCTGATGAAGCCGCGAAGGCAGCTGTGCAAACGGCTTCCGTAGCTGCAATCACTCATTCAAAAACGAAAACAGACTGTAAAATAATTGCAGCTGTCAATGCTACAAGCAAAGGCAGCAGTGCACTGTTATCTAATAAATTTCCACTTGAATACTCATATATAATTGATGCAAACTCCGTTCTTTTTGCTCGAATCCCTGGAGTGGGGGGTAGAGTGATTCCAAAAAGGAAACGTAGTGTAACTTTGATATACGAAGCACATTTGGGAAAGGGTCTGATACATCAAGGGATCTCTAAAGCAATATTAACTGTTAAAGAGATGTACTGGTGGCCAGGAATGAATGCACACATTCATATGTTAGTCATTGACTGCATAGACTGCAATAGAGATCACAGCACAAAACGCCGCCAGATACCTGACTATACCATAGCCAGCCCAGTACAGACACCATTGTTAGATAGCATTAGACTTTCTAAATGCAGACATCCTTGTGGACAAATGCAGTCCCACAACTATTAGGACAAGGTTCATTTGGATGTGGCCTCAGCGCTCAGCTAACACTCAAACTGTTATAAAAGATTTGCAAGACTTTATCGGCACATACGCAGTCGGCACACTACATTCTGACCAGCATCCTGCATTTAGCTCTCGAGCTTAAAAGGAGGCCATGGCCAATCTGGGCATTGCATTGCGTTACTCTAGTCCATTCCATCCTGAGGGAAATTCGGTTGTGGAGAGAAATAATCAGGACATAAAGCAATCTATAACAGCTAGGGTATTGGGCTTGGGTGACGGGTGGGTCAAACATCTATAAGTGTCCAACGTAGTCTTAACAATCTGACAAGAAGTTCTCTAGGGGGTATCACTCCATATGAAGTCCTTTTTGGGACAAGATTGTTAGTAGCAGACCTCGATTGTCAGACTTCAGTGGTAGACCAAAAACCCTTTGATATCAAAGAACATTTGGCTGTTTTACAGGACTTAAATAAAATAAGAACGAAACAAAGTAATGTGTTCCTGAAACCAACAACCACTGAAGAGAAACCGACCATCCCAGCAAGGCCTGTCTGCATCCCAAAGCTTGGTGATCTGGTCAGAGAAAAGATCGCGGACAAGAAGGAATTTGGGCCTTCTTACAGAGAACCAGTACCTGTCCTAGCAATCCCCGGATCAACAACAGTATTACTGCCGCCCCTTGCTGGAAAAAAGGAGAACAGGTTTGTGTCCATCGACCT
Source organism: Lissotriton helveticus (assembly GCF_964261635.1). Classification (NCBI taxonomy): domain Eukaryota; kingdom Metazoa; phylum Chordata; class Amphibia; order Caudata; family Salamandridae; genus Lissotriton; species Lissotriton helveticus. The sequence goes on along the minus strand of NC_136068.1, from coordinate 1,960,818,852 downwards.
GGTCAAACCACATCATGTGGCCGATAATAAGTAGTCGGTCAAGTGGACTCCGTCAATGTAACAGACGCCCAGCTCTGGCTTCTATCCAAGAGGTTCAAACTTAGAGACTCATCACCTTTGAAGAATTTGCAATGCAAAATGAAGGGCTAAGCAACAAAGATATCGAACTTGTACCTGTTGAAACCCAAATAACAGTTTGTCAAGAAACGCCTGTCTACAACGCAGTAGCATCTGACTACACAAATGTAACAATTGATCAAGTGGTTCCGGTGATTTCAACTAATCCTGATGCAATCCCGACAATTGACAGAACTGCCTCTGGCTATTTTATTAACTTTGATACGTTTTCCGAGGATCCCAGCGAGCCTGGAAACAACGCCAGTAAAAAGAACTTTTAAAGAACAAGCAACAGACTTTTTTCATGACCTGGAAAAAACTTATCTGGTTTCACCATGGATTAAACTTTGGATTGTGTTGGGTGTGCTTTTTCTTCTAATTTGGTTGACTCTAGTAACACCTCATCGTGAACAAAGAGACTTGTCATCAGTGATCATCACAGCCGTTCCTATACCAGGAGGTATAGCTTGGGACAGAACTGATTATGACATTTTTGCCCCGTCGGAGCTGTTGAAGATTCCTCACCAGTTCAAGATTTCCTTGAATGACTTTGTTTCATCAAGTACCTTTTGTGATGATTGGGACTTCGAGACTGTTAATAATATGATGTCAGACTTAGAAATGTCTGCAGTATTTACTAATCATGAATATTTAGAAGGTTCGTCAGATTATGAACAAATGTATTGATATAATCATTATGGTCATCATTTCTTGCACAGATCTGCAAATCCTAGAAATGTATTAATATATAACCAATGGGAACATTGTTCTACGCCACCAAAGGGTAGCTCAAAAACAATTGCAAGAACATTTCCGTACTTTTCAGGGTTCAATGTATCCAATCCTGAATCATTTTACTTTAAAAGTGTAAACAAAACAGGAATGAAATGTATGTTAACAAATACCAAACAAATTTATTCTGCAGCCTTTTATGCTCAGCTGTCTACAGTAGGGTTTGACTTTTGGAAAGATAACATTGAGACAAAAACTGTCGTGGGCACAAAGGAATGGCAGGTGCAGGGGATAGAAGCTATGTTTAGAGCCTGTATCATCCAGGAGCAAATTATGTTTTTGAATGACACTCTCCAACAGACGTCTTGTCTTGGGTTAGCCAACATAAAAGACTTGAACAACCCGTCTATACCTACACCCACACACGATAGTGATAGCACTTCAAAGGGGGGAGATCGACGTACAGACTCAGAGCAAGAGGCTATCCCAACAAGATCCTGGAAAAAGGAAATAAACGTGCGAGGAACCAACCATGCGAAGCACTTCTGGAGGATAACATCAGGGAACCAACAGAGATCCCCCTTACTTGTGTGACTACTTACAGCTGTTTATCAGACGCCGTGAAAAAATCCATCAATAAACACTGGAAGATAGTAACAAGCAACAAGAGGACCTGGGACAAACCCCTCTTCGTTTTCAAAAAGGGCAGAAGTCTAAAAGACTCTTTGGTGCACACACGTCCGAAAGGACCAGTATCTAATCCTCACGTTGAGAGATCCATCACAAGTGTGTGGGGTCTACCACCGATCGTCGGGCATTATCCCTGCTCCAACTGCAGTGTGTGTCATTTGACCACACACACCAAAGAACTCTCTCTGGAACCAGGCAAAATTTGGACACAAAGGACACACACTAATTGTAACTCCACCAACGTTGTTTATTTGATCACGTGTCCTTGTTTAAAAAGATATGTTGGCATGACCACTCGCAAGGTAAAACAACAAATCTGCGAGCATCGCAGCAACATCAGATGTCGCAAAATCACGACAAGGATGAGTGAACATTTTCTCCAACACAATCACACTCCAAATGACCTCCAATGGACCATTATAGAACAAATCACAACTGAAAGAAACACTGCCAGCATCCTTTTTGAGAAGGAACAACGCTGGGTCTATAGATTGGGTACCCATCACAATGGCCTTAATGATCAAATCCCTTGGAGCTTAGTACTCAAGCGGTAATAATCATGATAGGCAAAGAAGCCACCCTGTCTAACCATATTTGTAATTAGGGCATCCTATGAGCACAAACTTTGCCCTTAAATTCTTTAAAATATTTTTCACTATTTCACTTTTTGACTTTCCCATTCGTTTTGCTTGTTCCATTCTGCATCCGAAGTATGGTGCTGTGTAATTTTATCTTTACTAGTTTTAAGAAAACATTCAAATACTGTGACTGTTTTTCTTCAAATCTAAATAAAGTTCTTTTCCTACATTAGTAAAACCCTCGACTAGAGTTCCAAGCCTCCTTCCAGCGTGACTCTTTGATTGGTCAAAACTACCCACATGCTCATAAACCAAGCCTCGTAGTGAAGCTTTCCCCTGATTGGCTGCCTATTCCAAACCTCCTTTTCAGCACGACCAGGAATTGGCCAATCGGCCGGCGCCAGCGGCCGCCACCCCCGTCAGCTCCACACTTTAGCGATCTCCGACCACAACCCCACATCCACGGGGTCCGGTAGCAGGAGACGCTAGGTGCTGAACGGGTGGCAGCGTTGTGGGCGTAAGACCTTCAGATTCCCACACTACTAATCAGATAAGTAATCTGCGAGCACTCCCCTTTCCTCAGTTCTATCCCAGATTTCGCCTTTCTTAAATATCCCTCTACAGGGTGTGCCATTGTCGATTTTCCCCACCTCCCGAGACCCATGGGGTGTGGATCTTGTGCATTACAAGTGAGAACCCTGTACAGTATTCGTCAGTAAGATTTTTCTTGACGCTAATTTTGACATCACCTTTTGCCCTATTTTAGGGCACCTTGATCGCCTAAACCACGAGTTTTGTGTTATCGGCCGATCTGTCCAACGGCCATTTCTAGGTGACATAGTGCATGTTTCTACGCTGACCTGTATAGAGCGGCGTTTTCCAGCACTAAAATACCGTTTATGGCACCATGACCACTCCTTCAGTATTCTCAAGCACGTCCACATAGAGTTTTTACGCTGCAGAAAACCCTTGAGATGGATTGCACTAACTTTGTGTTGTTTGTCTTTTGTGTATGTATGTCTTTTTCTTTCAGACAGTACAGGGACATCAAATTGAAGGTACCCCACCATTTTTGGTTTGTTTGGTTTTTGCACTTTATTTTTACACACCTGCTTTTAACTTTCACGTCCTCAGGTAAGGGTGGGCCTTAGCGTGCCCCTACCCCCGAGGTACTCCATCTTACGGGTCCTGATGAAAGCCCAGTAAATGACACATAGATGGGCAGAAACATGTTGACCCCACTTTAAGTGGAAACAACCAAGTCATTAACTGGTAAGTTTCCCACACATATTTTACTTATGTCAAACTGACCATTGAATAAAATTTTTTGTATGGTACAGTTTTTGACATTTTTAACCCCTTCGCTGCTAGGCCTTTTCCCCTCCTGTGCTAAGCCTTTTTTGGGCGTTTTGGAGTAGTGCGCGCTTAGGCCCTTGTAACTTTTTGACCACATAAGGTATCCACGCCAAATTTGCGTCCTTTTCTTCCAACATCATGTGGATTCTAAAGGCGCCCAGGATTTGTGGATTCCCTTGGAGGGGTCCCAGAAATTAACCAAAATATAGTGATTTATTTGTTTTTTTCAGAAAAATGGGAAAAACGGGCTGCAAATGAAAGCCTCTGGGTTTTTCCCTGAAAATGGTATCACAAAAGGGTTTGTCGGGCTGAAATCTCCATTTTCTCAGCTTTCAGGGAATGACAGTCTTTTGTCAGAGAACCGACATTTTTCACTCAGTTTTGGCATTTTTCTGGGAAATAGCCTATTTTTGATATTTTTAGAGCTTTCCGCCTCCTTCCAGTTAATGGTAGAAATGAGTTTGAAAGCAATAATGGATCCTGGAAAGCTTTACATTTTCGAAAAGTAGACAAAAGTTTGAATTCAGAAAGGGTTCATTTGTCTAAATCCATGAAGGTTTCGTTATAGAAACTAACAGTTAGATATTGGAATATTTGAAATTTTGTTGAAAAAAACAGCCATTTGTCTCAACGTTTCCACCTATAACTTTTTCTAATTTTGACAGCTCTTGGGAAGCAATATACCGTTACATTTGTTAGACCTTCCTGGTTGTGGGGATATATAGGACTTGTAGTTTCACCAAGAACCCGACGAACCCAGATCCAAAAACTGAGCAGCAACTTGCAATGGTATTTTTTCATTCACTGGGTATAGTGCACTTTGTCTTGGAAAATGTATACATGGAATAATCTGTATGAAAGACACCTATGTATTTCTGAATTGGGTACAAATTATAGAGTTCTGAAACAGTATATAATTGCACATTTTAAAAGTTGGGAATACTCATACTAGCATGAGAATTATTGGTCATTTTTCATAAAGATTTTTTTTTTACACAATGTCTTTCATTGAAAGGGAGAAATGCATGAAAGCTCAATTGGTAATAACAGTTGATTTACAAATCTGAATTACCCCAAGTGTCCCAATAAAAACGGTACCTCACTTGTGTGGGTCGGCCTTGTGCCTGCGACAGGAAACGGCGCAAAATGCAACGTGGTCACACCTAAATTTTGCAGTTACAAATTGACCCTTTTTTGGCAAAGTGCCTACCTGTAGTTTTTGCACCCTAGCTCTGCCGGCACCTAGGGAAACCTAGCAAACCTATACATTTTTGAAAAGAAGACACCCAGGGAAATTCAGGATAGGGTGACTCGACTGCCTACCACCAGGTTTTGTTACCCAGAATCCCTTGCAAACATAAAAATTTGACCAAAAAAACACATTTTCCTTACATTTCTGTGGTAGAAAGTTCTGGAATCTGCGTGGATCAACAAATTTCCACCCACCCAGCGTGCCCCCAGGTCTTCCGAAAAAAATGGTACCTCACTTGCGTGGGTAGGCATAGTGGCTGCGACATGAAACAGCGCAAAACGCAGCATGGTCGCACCTCAATTTCCCAGTGAAATTTAGCACGTTTCGGACAAAAAGACTACCTTTTGTTTTTGCGCCGTAGCTCTGCCAGCACCTAGGGAAACCTAGCAAATCTATACATTTTTGAAAACTAGACACCCAGGGCAATTCAGGATGGGGTGACTCGTCTGCCTACCCCCAGGTTTTGTTACCCAGAATCCCTTGCAAACATAACAATTTGACCAAATAAACACATTTTGCTCACATTTCTGTGGTGGAAAGTGCTGGAATCTGCGTGGATCAACAAATTTCCACCCACCCAGCGTTCCCCCAGGTCTCTCGATAAAAACGGTACCTCACTTGTGTGGGTCGGCCTTGTGCCTACGACAGGAAACGGCACAAAATGCAACGTGGTTGCACCTCAATTTCCCAGTGGAATTTTACGTTCTTTGGACAAAGAGACTACCTTTTGTTTTTGAGCCGTAGCTCAGCCAGCACCTAGGGAAACCTAGCAAACCTATACATTTTTGAAAACTAGACACCCAGGGCAATTTAGAATGGGGTGAGTCGTCTGCCTACCCCCAGGTTGTGTTACCCAGAATCCCTTGCAAACATAAAAATGTGACCAAAAAAACACATTTTCCTCATATTTCTGTGGTGGAAAGTGCTGGAATCTGCGTGGATCAACAAATTTCCACCCACCCAGCGTGCCCCCAGGTCTCCCGAAAAAAATGGTACCTCACTTGCGTGGGTAGGCATAGTGGCTGCGACAGGAAACAGCGCAAAACGCAGCATGGTTGAATTTCAATTTCCCATTGAAATTTAGCACGTTTCGGACAAAAAGACTACCTTTTGTTTTTGCGCCATAGCTCTGCCAGCACCTAGGGAAATCTAGCAAACCTATACATTTTTTAAAACTAGACACCCAGGGCAATTCAGGATGGGGTGACTCGTCTGCCTACCCCCAGGTTTTGTTACCCAGAATCCCTTGCAAACATAAAAATTTGACCAAAAAAAACACATTTTCCTCACATTTCTGTGGTGGAAAGTTCTGGAATCTGCGTGGATTAACAAATTTCCACCCACCCAGCGTGCCCCCAGGTCTCCCGAAAAAAATGGTACCTCACTTGCGTGGCTAGACATAGTGGCTGCGACATGAAACAGCGCAAAACGCAGCATGGTCGCACCTCAATTTCCCAGTAAAATTTAGGACGTTTCGGACAAAAAGACTACCTTTTGTTTTTGCGCCGTAGCTCTGCCAGCACCTAGGGAAATCTAGCAACCCTATACATTTTTAAAAACTAGACACCCAGGGCAATTCAGGATGGGGTGACTCGTCTGCCTACCCCCAGGTTTTGTTACCCAGAATCCCTTGCAAACATAAAAATTTGACCAAAAAAACAAATTTTCCTTACATTTCTGTGGTGGAAAGTTCTGGAATCTGCGTGGATCAACAAATTTCCACCCACCCAGCGTGCCCCCAGGTCTCCCAAAAAAAATGGTACCTCACTTGCGTGGGTAGGCATAGTGGCTGCGACATGAAACAGCGCAAAACGCAGCATGGTCGCACCTCAATTTCCCAGTGAAATTTAGCACGTTTCGGACAAAAAGACTACCTTTTGTTTTTGCGCCGTAGCTCTACAAGCACCTAGGGAAACCTAGCAAACCTATACATTTTTGAAAACTAGACACCCAGGGCAATTCAGGATGGGGTGACTCGTCTCCCTACCCCCAGGTTTTGTTACCCAGAATCCCTTGCAAAAATAAAAATTTGACCAAATAAACACATTTTCCTCACATTTCTGTGGTGGAAAGTGCTGGAATCTGCATGGATCAACAAATTTCCACCCACCCAGCGTGCCCCCAGGTCTCCCGAAAAAAATGGTACCTCACTTGCGTGGGTAGGCATAGTGGCTGCGACATGAAACAGCGCAAAACGCAGCATGGTCGCACCTCAATTTCCCAGTGAAATTTAGCACGTTTCGGACAAAAAGACTACGTTTTGTTTTTGCGCCATAGCTCTGCCAGCACCTAGGCAAATCTAGCAAACCTATACATTTTTGAAAACTAGACACCCAGGGAAATTTAGGATGGGGTGACTCGTCTGCCTACCCCCAGGTTTTGTTACCCAGAATCCCCTGCAAACATAAAAATGTGACCAAAAAAACACATTTTCCTCACATTTCTGTGGTGGAAAGTTCTGGAATCTGCGTGGATCAACAAATTTCCACCCACCCAGCGTGCCCCCAGGTCTCCCGAAAAAAATGGTACCTCACTTGCGTGGGTAGGCATAGTGGCTGCGACATGAAACAGCGCAAAACGCAGCATGGTCGCACCTCAATTTCCCAGTGAAATTTAGCACGTTTCGGACAAAAAGACTACCTTTTGTTTTTGCACCGTAGCTCTGTCAGCACCTAGGGAAATCTAGCAAACCTATACATTTTTGAAAACTAGACACCCAGGGCCATTCAGGATGGGGTGACTCGTCTGCCTACCCCCAGGTTTTGTTACCCAGAATCCCTTGCAAACATAAAATTTGACCAAAAAAACACATTTTCCTCACACTTCTGTGGTGGAAAGTTCTGGAATCTGCGTGGATCAACAAATTTCCACCCACCCATCGTGCCCCCAGGTCTCCCGAAAAAAATGGTACCTCACTTGCGTGGATAGACATAGTGGCTGCAACAGGAAACGGTTCAAATCGTACGGTGGTGAATTTACATTACCTTATTGCAAAACTACCTTGATTTTGGGGGGGGGCATCTGAGTTTGTGGCCCGGAGCTCGGTGGTATTCTTTGCAAAGTAGAAAACCCAAACAGTTCTGAAAACTAGACACCCGGGGGAGTCCCAGAACTCCTTGCAAACCATAAAATTAGGTAAAAATAGCACTTTTCCAAACTTTTTGGCGTGGGATCGCCGTGCCGGCAAAAATGTCCTACCACCCTGCGTTCCCCTTGTTCTCCCGAGTAAAAGGATACCTCATAAAAAATGAGAGGATAGTAGTGTTTCCCGAGGGAAATGTCCGCACTATTCTATAGGCCACAGATATGTATCTTGAAATGGTACACAAAATATTTTAAGAAATGGAAACAGTAATGGTTTCTTGGGTGCTAAAGAAAATCTATGCACCTACTATCCAAAGGTGCTAAAGGCAAACACAAAATGTAAGCCCGAATCAGTATATGTGGGGAAATTCTAATTACAGCACTCCAAATTAGTATAGTTCATCAGAGCTCTAGTATATAGCCCTCAGCACTCAAGCTTTTATACACAGGAGTGTTCAGATAAACACACTCAAATGCAATTTGAGAGAACAGTTTCTTTATATATAGTACGGGATCAACAGTTGTCACGCCAATATAGTTTGAGATCCAGGTCTGTATTCTTCAAGTTTTCTTTATTCAAAATTTCATAAAGATTATTCCAGCATATTGTTCGCCAACACGTGTTTCGTCTCTTGCTGAGACTTTATCAAGGCATGGATCATGTGTAAAGCTCGTGATGTCAGAGATGGGCGTTGCGGGGGTGCGCTGCTAAAAATCCAAGGATAGAACACCGCAGTATGTGGAGTGGTGTGGATCCTAATGTGTCCAAAAGTAGTAATGGGTGAACAGGATTGATGGACAGCAGCATATAAGAAGTATATAACAAGGTGGCCAAAATAACCCCACTTATTTCAATAGACTTTATCACGAGGAGTGTTGAGTAAATACTTGTAGTTACAGCGCGTTATGAAAAGCGCAGAGTGTAGGCGCAGCTTAAGTACAAAACTTTCTATACAACCATGATAAGTTGTAATTTGCAGCAACAAAGTGCTCGTATCCCGATGTAACGGCCCGCCTCCACACCACTCCACATACTGCGGTGTTCTATCCTTGGAATTTTTAGCAGCGCACCCCCGCAACGTCCATCTCTGACATCACGAGCTTTACACATGATCCATGCCTTGATAAAGTCTCAGCAAGAGACGAAACACGTGTTGGCGAACAATATGCTGGAATAATCTTTATGAAATTTTGAATAAAGAAAACTTGAAGAATACAGACTTGGATCTCAAACTATATTGGCGTGACAACTGTTGATCCCGTACTATATATAAAGAAACTGTTCTCTCAAATTGCATTTGAGTGTGTTTGTCTGAACACTCCTGTGTATAAAAGCTTGAGTGCTGAGGGCTATATACTAGAGCTCTGATGAACTATACTAATTTGGAGTGCTGTAATTAGAATTTCCCCACATATACTAAAAGGATACCTCACTTGTGTGGGTGCCCCAAAGCAGAACACGCCAAAAATGAATTTTGAAAAAAGTAGTTTTTAGTCATATTTAAGTTTTACAAATTAAGCACCCCAGCCTGAGTCACATGCCTTTGGCCCACCCACACAAGTGAGGTATCATTTTACTCGGGAGAGCAAGGGAAACGCTGGGTGGTAGGACATTTGTTCCGGCAGCGAGATCCCACCCAAAAAAGTATGAAAAAGTGGGTTTTTTGACCAAAATTTCAGGTTTGCAGGGGTTTCTGGGTAGGAAAACATTGGGGGACCCACGCATGCCATACCTCCCTGGACTCCCCCGGGTGTCTAGTTCTCAGAACTGTTTGGGTTTGGTAGTTTCCAAAGATGCATGCCAAGCCCCGGGCCAAATGCTCAGGTGACCCCCTCAAAAAATAAGATTATTTGGCTAAAGGTAATGTTTTGGTCTCCACAGTATGAATTGGGCCATTTCCTAAAGCAGCCGCTATGCCTACCCACGCAAGTGAGGTACCATTTTTATCGGGAGACCTTGGGGAACGCTGGGTAGGAGGTAATTTGTGTGAGCCCAGTGATGCCACGCTTTCCCACACTAAAACGTGTGAAAAAACTGATTTTTTCCAAGCAAAAAATGAGGTTTGCAAGGGATTCTGGGTAAAGGAACGTTGGAGGATCCACGCAAGCCATACCTCCTTGGAAGCCCCCGGGTGTCTACTTTTCAGAAATGTGTGGGATTGGTAGGTTTCCCTAGATGGCTGTCTCGCACGGGCCAAAAACCCAGGTAACCCCTCTTGCAAAAGCTGGTGGCCTTAACATTTTCACCATTGTTAAATTCACCAGCTTTTGCAAGAGGGGTTACCTGGGTTTCTGGCCCCGTGCGAGACAGCCATCTATGGAAACCTACCAAACCCACACATTTCTGAAAAGTAGACACCCGGGGGCTTCCAAGGAGGTATGGCTTGCGTGGATCCTCCAACGGTCCTTTACCCAGAATCCCTTGCAAACCTCAATTTTTGCAGAAAAAAATCAATTTTTTCACACGTTGTAGTCTGGGAAAGCGTGGCATCACTGGTCTCACACAAATTACCTCCCACCCAGCGTCCCCCCGGGTCTCCCGATAAAAACGGTACCTCACTTGCGTGGGTAGCCATAGTGGCTGCAACAGGAAAAGGTCCAAATCGTACGGTGGTGAATTTAAAATACCCTGAAGAAATATAACTTTGATTTTGGGGGGGGGGGGGGGGGGGGGGCGGGGGTGCACCTGAGTTTTTGGCCCGGGGCTGGGTGGTATTCTTTGGAAAGTAGCAAACCCAAACAGTTCTGAAAACTAGACACCCGGGAGAGTCCAGGGAGGTACGGCATGTGTGGGTCCCCCAATGTTTTCCTACCCAGAAATCCTTGCAAACCTTAAAAATAGCAGTTTTCCAAACTTTTTGGCGTGGGATCGCCGTGCCGGCAAAAAAGTCCTACCACCCTGCGTTCCCCTTGTTCTCCCGAGTAAAAGGATACCACACCTTAACAGAGTTACTCAAAAGTCAAACATTCAAGCACGGCTATCTATTCCTCAAAGAGACACACATACAGGTTGGATTTGGCACGAGGGCGAGTGATGGTTCAGTACATAAAATTTTATTAACAAGATATTTCAAAAAAATGAAATGCTCTGTCAATAAATAAATGCATAAAAACTGAACCAGTGACTGGCAACTCGTGAGCTGTAAAGCCACGACAAGGCACCAACCGTTTTACAGGCCATTCACGCACCTTTCATACCTGATACAAACCAGACCATTGACACCATCCGAATGGAAAAGCAACACATAACAACAATCACAATAAGGGGCAAGGTACACCCTACTGCAGAAAGAGGAAAAAAACAATTATTACTGCACACCCATCTAATCCGCAAGCACACACACATACTGGTTGGATTTGGCACGAGGGTGAGTGATGATTCAGTACATACAATTGTATACGCAAGTCATTTCACAAAAATGAAATACACTGTGTATAATTGAAAGTATGATAAACTGAACCACTGACTCACAGCTCGTGAGCTGTAAAGCCACGTCAAGGCACCAACCTCTTTACAGGCCATTCATACACCTTTCGTACGCGTGACACATACAAAACATTCACACCGCCAGCCGCGGACCCATCACATTCCAACACTCACACCAGCAAACAGCACCATTCAAGGGCCCATCACTTTCACACGCCCACATTTCGGACACTGCAACTACACAAAATGATGGACTGTGTGGAGTGTCACTCAACTAGCAGTGTGTGTAGAGACCAACAGAAAGTAACTACTCACACACCGCCTGCCGAGCGCCAGTCCACCCACACCACCATCCAAGCACCAGACCATGCACACCGCCAGCCAAACACCACTCAGCGCACACCGACAGCCAAGTACCACTCCACACACACCGCCAGCCAAGCACCACTCCATGCACAGACAGCCAAGTACCACTCCATGCACACCACCAGCCAAGCGCCCCTCCACACACACCACCAGCCAAGCGCCACTCCACAAACACAACACCAGCCAAGCACCACTCCGTGCACAGACAGCCAAGTACCACTCCACGCACACCGTCCAGCCAAGCGCCACTCCACACACACCGCCAGCCAAGCACCACTCCACACACACCGCCAGCCAAGCACCACTCCGTGCACAGACAGCCAAGTACCACTCCATGCACACCACCAGCCAAGCGCCCCTCCACACACACCGCCAGTCAAGCACCACTCCACGAACACCACCAGCCAAAGACAACTCCAAACACAACACCAGGCAAGCGCAAGAGCACGCACACCGCCAACCAAACACCAGACCACGCACACCGCCAGTCAAGCACCAGTCCGCAGACACCGCCAGACAAGCACCAGTCCACAGACACCGGCAGTCAAGCGCCAAACCATGCACACAGTCAGACAATGGACACTACACGCAAACCAACATCATACTTTAGTTTTTTTTAAAAATAAAAGAGAAACAACAACAAATTGCAAATTGATACAAATCTACTAACTCGACAACTAAATCTAAAAAGACTACACAAATACAAACTTTGAAACTGAACAATAACTATTACAGAATAAAGACCAACCAGTTCACTTTACCACTCATTGATACTCCCAAAAATTCTTTTGCGTGTGGTACAATCTAAAACAAGCAGGTACACACAGCCCGGGGTTTGAAGGGCAGTCGGGGCAGTACATGCGAACCTCCTTCCGCAAACCTCTTCGCCAACAGACTCTACATCTCCGACTGGGAAAGTCTTTTGAGGTTGTAGGAGGAATTGTATCAGGAAAGTGGCGATCTTTCAATCTGGCAACATCCTCCACCACTCCAACTCTAGGAACACTTGCCTGTTCCACTAAAACAAGGCTGCCTATTACAGACTCCTGAAACTTTACAAAAGTCAACTTTGACTGGGGACAAGATTTCTGGAACACAATAAAAGCATTAAAGGTTGCCAAGTGGAAAAGATGGATAGCCAACTTCTTGTACCAAATGTAAGCCTTACGAAGAGCAGCATACGGTTCCAACCTCTGATCAACTCTGTCAACACCACCCATGTACTTATTGTAGTCAAGTATGCACACAGGTTTGCGCACTTCTGCAACCTGACCCCAAACATTCCGCGGTTCAGTGCTTTCATCATGTATTGTAGTCAACATGTAGACATCTCTCCTGTCTGTAAACTTCACAGCTAGAAGCTTCTCACAACGCAAAGCACTGCACTGTCCCCGAGCAAGCTTTCGACAAACAAGTTCTTTTGGGAAACCTTTACGGTTTGAGCGGATTGTGCCACAAGCAACAGTGTCCACTTTGGCCAATTCCCTGAACAACCGCAAACCAGTGTAGAAGTTATCGACATACAAATGATGGCCTTTGTTAAAAAATCCACGACCAAGTTCCCACACAATTTTCTCAGTCACTCCAAAAGTCGACGGACAACCAGGGGGGTTAATCCTGGATTCCTTACCAGTGTACACCCTGAAATTAGAGACATATCCAGTCTCACTGTCACACAGCATATACAGTTTGATTCCATAGCATGCCCTCTTACTAGGAATGTATTGCCGAAATACCAAGCGGCCCTTGAACAACAGCAAAGACTCATCCACTGCAATTTCTTTCCCAGGATAAAAGATCTCAGAAAATCGATCAACCAAATGATCAATGACAGGCCGAATCTTGAAAAGACGGTCACAATCAGGGTGATCTCGTGGCAAAGCAAGACTATTGTCAACAAAATGCATCATCCGCAGCAGAAGCAAATACCTATCACGAGTCATGACTGCCGGAAATATAGCTGTTGCCATCAAGGGACTAGTAGACCAATATGAAGCCATTGATGGTTTCCTAAGCAAGCCCATCAAAAGAGTTAAACCCAAAAACTTTTTCATCTCCTCCAAATTGGTGGGAGTCCACCGGGTAGCTCTAGCGTGGGGCTTAAGGCTGGCACTGTTCACCCTCAAAAAATTTTCAGCATACAAATTAGTCTGCTCTACAATCTCTGCCAAAAACACATCATCCATAAACAACTTGAAAAAATCAATAGGCAAAAAGTTTTCAGTGTTCACCCTACACCCTGGAACACCAGTAAATTCAGGCAATGCCGGCTGCACCATGCCTGGTGCAACCCAGAGGTCAGAACTTTCATCGTCAAGTCTTGCAGCCGCAGGCCGCCGCCCAGCTAACTCTTGTCTCACAACACCAACTGGAAGCCTAGCAGCCCCAGGCTGCAGCCCAGATGTCTCTTGTCGCACAATTGGCACATCACTGTCCTCCGCAACCACAGGCACAACCATGTCCTCCAAAACCGTAAACACAGCAATGTCCTCCCCAACCACAGGCACATCATCCACACCAAAAGTAGCTTCATCAGCACTCAAAGTGTCTTCATCATCAGATGAAGCCATGCGTAGAGAAAACTCACTACCTGAATCTTCACCCCCCACCTCTGGCTCAGAATCAGAGTCAGACTCTGGACCATGGTCAGAGGAAGAATCAAAAAGCATTCCAACAACTTGCTGAGCAGTAATCCGGCAGCTAGCCATTATCCTTACAAATAAAGGAGTCTGCACAAACAACTCAACAACCCCAACACTGCGCAAAGTAAGATAAAAATGTAAGACTTTTTCACCAAAAAATATATTTAGAAAAAATATACAATTCACTTACAAGACACAACTACACTCACCAGCACCTACTCTGCAAAGACACAGCAAATAGGCAACGATATCCCACTAGAAAGAAGAAAAAAAAACCTTACATCTACAGAAGGACACATCAAAAACAAATGCAAAACATGTTTTACAATCACAACAAACAGCAACAAAACATACTCGTATTACTACACACTTTGCAAAATAAACAATTACATTACAATTGAACAAAAAAAAGGTCTCTTACCAAACACATGCAACTACAGAAACAGCAGAACAACAGAACCACCAGTAACAGAACCGCACACTGCAACAATCTAAAGAGAAAAAAAAACAATACACATTAGAAGAAACAAAAACAACACACATTACAACATGCTATGTCACAGGGTATGTCACAAATGGGGTGTCTGTCCCCAAGGGGGGAAGATTATAAATCATTATAAACGTGGGCCCCCTGGCAGCAACCCTACGGAGGGCAGAGAGGCCAAATAAAGACACGGCAGAACATACTGAAAACAAATGGGCCCAAGGAAGCAACCCTTGGCCAAGGGGTCGCTCCCTATAAAAAACAAAAACCTGGAGTACAGTGGGCTTTTCTATCCCCCCCCCCCCTCTGGGACCAGAAACTGTAAAGAAAAACAGCCACTCCGCCCCCGGGGGGGGGCAGAATAGTCTACAATATTTATAATGCCCCCTGGAAGCGACCCTTGCCCAAGGGGTCGCTTCCTTTATAAATATACTAAAATCCCTGGTGACTAGTGGGCTTTTCTACCCCTCCCTGGGTCCAGATGTGGCCCAAAAAATGGGTGATCTGCCCCCAGGGGGGGCAGACAAGTCTAAAAAAAATTATGGCCCACTAGGAAGCGACCCTTCCCCAAGGGGTCGCTTCCTTTACAATTATAAATAAATCCCTGGTGTCTAGTGGGCTTTTCTGCCCCCCTTGGGTCCAGATCACGCGCTAACATGGGCGATCTGCCCCCAGGGGGGGCAGAAAATTCTGGATTGAAAAATTATGGCCCTAGGAAGCGACCCTTGCCCAAGGGGTCGCTTCTTTTTATGAAAATAAACATCCCTGGTGTCTAGTGGGCTTTTCTGCCCCCCCTGGGTCGAGATCGCTCGCTAAAACGAGCGATGTTGACCCAGGGGGGGCAGAAAAGTCTGAATTATAAAAAAATTGCCCCTGGAAGCGACCCTTGCCCAAGGGGTCGCTTCCTTTTCAAACAAAAACAATCCCTGGTGTCTAGTGGGCTTTTCTGCTCCCCCTGGGTCGAGATCGCTCGCTAAAGCGACCGATGTCGACCCAGGGGGGGGCAGAAAAGTCTGAAAACATAAAATTAGCCCCTGGAAGCGACCCTTGCCCAAGGGGTCGCTTCCTTTCCAAACAAAAACATCCCTGGTGTCTAGTGGGGGCATTACTGGTGCAGGATCGCGACGCTGTGCGCGATCCTGAACCAGGAATGCCCTGCATTGGGACATCAGGGGAGAGGAAACAGTGTTTTCTCCCCCCCGATGCCTCAAGGCACCGAGAAATGGCCCCCCCGCCCCACCGGAGACCAAAAAACCTACCTTGCAGCTGGACGCGCTGGAAAGAAATGGCTTCCACCGCGTCCAGCACTTCCTGATGACGTCGGCGTGCGCGACAGCGCGCTGACGTTACCAGGAAGTGCGGTGGGGGGGCCGGGTGGAGCAGCGCGAAGTCTTCCGCTGCCACCCCCACTACTGCCATCACGATCGAAGCCCCAGGGGGGGAGCGACAGCGCTCCCCCCGAGGGCTGTACTGATGACGGAGCGGTTCCGTCATCAGCACAGCCCAACTGATGCTGATGACGGAACCGCTCCGTCATCAGCATCGAAGGGGTAAATTCACATTTCTTTTTGACACCTTTGCTACAAAGAACCAGCTCCGCAGTAATCTGGCGTTGTAGCACATAAGGGAGGCATTCGGCTTCTCCTGGTGGGCCCGATGATGAAGCATGTTACCACCCAGGGTGGTGAGTGAGGGCTTCCTGAAAAATCCCCGCTGATTTCCAATGTGATTTATTCAGGGTGATTTTCTCTACTCTGTGTCTAGTGCTTATACACTTTTTTCACGACACTCTTTCGTTGTTTTACAAGATTGACCAGGGGGACCAAGAGTGCCCTTTACCCTCTCTCTCATTTTGTTATTACTATTTAGAAGGTTCATCAGATTATGAACAAATGTATTGATATAATCATTATGGTCATCATTTCTTGCACAAATCTGCAAATCCTAGAAATGTATTAATATATAACCAATGGGAACATTGTTCTACGCCACCAAAGGGTAGCTCAAAAACAATTGCAAGAACATATCCGTACTTTTCAGGGTTCAATGTATCCAATCCTGAATCATTTTACTTTAAAAGTTGTAAACAAAATAGGAATGAATTGTATGTTAACAAATACCAAAAAATTTATTCTGCAGCCTTTTAGGCTCAGCTGTCTACAGTAGGGTTCGACTTTTGGAAAGATAACATTGAGACAAAAACTGTCTGGGGCACAAAGGAATGGCAGGTGCAGGGGATAGAAGCTATGTTTAGAGCCTGTATCATCCAGGAGCAAATTATGTTTTTGAATGACACTCTCCAACAGACGTCTTGTCTTGGGTTAGCCAAGATAAAAGACTTGAACAACCCATCCATACCTACACCCACACACGATAGTGATAGCACTTCAGAGGGGGGAGGTCAACGTACATACTATTTTGCATCACAACAGAACAGATCCACATTGGAAGAAATGGTTAATCTGGCCCACAGACACAAACAACTGTCAAGATAGATTCCTGAATAAAACACATGGTTTCACATTCACTAGGCCAGATCCAAGATATGTTAAGAGACAGCATCCAGGAATATTAACAACATACAGTATAGGGAAGCTTTGCCTTGATTGGCTACAAAGATCTACACTTAAGGATGTTAAACAACACTTTTCTTTCCTTAAAGATGGTGCTGATCTTAGGCAATTCTTGCTAGGACCAAGAACACCGCGTCATAAATGTTTTATATATGCCAGTATCTTTGCTGCTTATAATGAAGCATGGAAGATTACACAGGCATAGACTGCAGAAAGAATATGAGAAATTGATTGATTAATTTTGAGAAAACTCTCTCTGTGGTTGACAATGGGTTAACGACTCTGTCGTCCAGGATATATTCATTGGACAGCATGGTGTCTTCTGCCATAGACATCATGGAACAGGACTTGGTCATGTTGCAACATGGTCAGTCGCAACTACGTTCTATCATGCTATTAGGCTGGACGTTGCAAAATCTTCATTCAGGCTATGTGCCTTGGCGTTTAATCAATACGACGTCACTGTTTTCAGAATTCAATCTCACTGATGAAAAGATAAAATTGGCACAAAGAGGAGCAGACTATACGGTGCAGAGCTTTGAAAAACTGGAAAGATTGCCATTTACAGTCGCTGAAAAGCCAGCTACTGAATGAATAATACATTGAACAATCACTCTGCCTCTTACAATTTTCCATTTTCAGTATTGCCTAAAACACATACCAGCAGGCACATATGAAAGGTGGGGTAAAGAATACATCAAGACAGCCTAGGAATTACCGATGTTGGAGTGGGGATTGTGAAGTGTTTCTTAGCGGGAAAAACTGTGAAAACGCACTAAGAGGTTACCTCCTTTGTCAGGGTATAAACTTACATGGGCCTGTGATGGTTCCTCTAACAACTTATCCTGACACCTGCAAAGTTCACCAGCCGCGGTGATTGATCCCATTTTTGGACAACTTTGAAATAGAAGTTACCTCATGTTGAACGATCACAGCTGCTGTGGCATGTTGCCAGGGATAGCATATCTAGTAACTGTGTCAGCCAGGGTCACTTGCTATATGCAAGTATTGTTTTCTAAAACAAAGACAAACGGGGAGCCGCCTTTATGGCTTTCACTGAACATCTCTTCTGTACAAACTGATACTTTAAGCAGAATGAAAGCCAATCTTTTGAAAAAAATGTGCCACTGACCTCGGCCAAAGAAACATATGATCTGCAAGTTGCAAGGACATCTGCCAAGATACATGCCCTCTTAACTACAAATTGCCCTATACATTTCTCAGAAATATTAAGTCATATCTTAAACATGTCTGATACGAGCGGTATTGTACATGCATTTAAGACCGTATTTTCTGGACTGTTATCACCTTTTGAAGCAGTCCTGGGAATATTTCCAAACTTCGTGCACTCTGTGTTTGGCGGATTGCCTCTCATTTTGGGACTCGCTGCAGGGATACTATTTATGCTCCTACTGCTGCGATATGGCAAGTCAATTCACCAGCGACACCCAGTTCTCCATGGAGACAACTCTACTGGTGATGAAGTGTTGTGAGCACATTGTCCAAAATTTGGGACTACCTCGTCTAAGAGAATTAAATACCACATGGTTTCTGTCATTCAGTCCAATTTGGAAATATTGCATCTTACCTCTTCTACACTGCCTGCTATGCAGAGAATAATAAGTGTTAGACATATGTCTCACACTCCCATCAGTCATGCCAACGGATGTTGATACTTTGCTTGAACCAGTAACGGCTCATGCACTGTGTTGTCCCCAGCGGCTACCAATTCTGATGACGGCATTCATTGAGATCTCACAGACAGCAAAATGCTACTGCTGAGGTACGGGAAATGACAGGCACACAGGTACCTTCTGATTCGAACATTGCTAATGCGACCGTTGCAGATGGCGATGTTTCCCATCTATGTGCGGTTAATCTTCTAAACGAGGTAATCCAACTTTCACCTACAATGGTAGACGACTTTTTTACAGTCTTAGAAGATGATGTTTTCTCCACACACTAACACTGGCTTTTGATTTTGGCACACAGTGTTCTGAGAGACTCTGAATTCGACTTTCATTCTTTCACAAAGTAATCTGCTTAAAGTAGAACTATTCATAGAGAACTAGAATTCTTTGAAAAACTTCTAGAGACAATATTTGACCTTGGCCTCATACAAATAGTTACATGTAATCTGACATGAAAGGGTTTCGGCACCTTTCTCTTCTGTATTTACAAGCCATTTCATAAATGTATTTTTCATGATTCATTCGTGTAGCATTTTCTAATTATCAAATGTATGCTTAGAATGAAACATTGCTTTAATTCCATAAAGCACCATGGCTAGCTTGTGTACCACCAGTACCAATGCATTTTTTATGTATTTTAGGTGGGTTTTAAATACTTGTTTTATAGATAGTTTTTATATACGTTTATAAATGTTTAGAACTTATGGTCAGATGTAGGTCGCCAATTACCGGTCGGTAACGGCCGATTTCGGCCGTTACCGACCGGTAATTGGTTTTTGAGATGTAGGGGGCCAGAATTTTACCGAATCTGTAAATTTACCGATTCGGTAAACTTACAGATTCGGTAAAATACTAACTCGGTATATTTACCGAATCAGTAATTCCAGATGTAGGTGGCACTTAAAATAGTGCCACAGGCCCTTAAGAATTCGTTATTTACTATGAAATACTATCTCATGGTAAATAACGAATTCCTGTGTACATGCACATCTGTGCATGTACACCTGTGCCATGTGGCACACATACATGCACTAAGGGCATGTATGTGTGTCACATTGCACACAAGCCAGAATCAGGGGTGCAACAGGGTGTCAAAGTGACACCCTGTCCCCCTTGTAAATTCGGTAATTTTACCGAATCTGTATTTACCTATTCGGTAATTGATATTGATTCCTATGGGCCTTAAGGCCCATAGGAATCAATGGCAATTACCGAATAGGTAAATACCGATTCGGTAATTACCGAATCTTACCGATTCGGTCATTGATTCGGTAAATATACCTACATCCCGATTGCCAGTTCTTAAATACCGAATCGGTATGATTTGGTATTTAAGAAACGGTAATCGGGGATTACCTACATCTGGCCCTTAGTATTTAGTTGAAGTTGTACATAAGAAAGTGGAGTGGGTGTTGTATGGCTTCCAAAACGTCACAACGATTTCTTGGAAAACCAGACTCTTAAGCAGAAGGGACTTCCCCTAGCCTGGATATTGATTTCTCCAAGAACTCATCTATTATGCATAAACAACTATTCCTTAGGGGTTTATTCATGATGTTCCTATGCCCGACTTTACGTCAAACATGGCATTCCTAAACACCTTCAAGGTATAAATATACTTTCACTTGCTATGGTAAAGCACGGTGTGGTTCAGTGCAGTTCGACGACCTACTTGCCCGACGCAGCTCACTACAGCAAGTGCCGAAGGAAGCCGACTCTCCAGCTGACGCACTGATCGGAAGCTGTCATCCTCTGTCGAGATTCCAGCTCCAGTGTTTCTGACTCCCCTTGCGGGGTGTTGGGAAATTGAGTCCGAGACAGATACCAAACCTCTTTCATTCTAAGGTATGGAGCTGATTAGAACCTAGAGAAACCTTTGGCAAATTCTTGGCAAAACTAAACTTATGCTAAAGACCATACTTACTTCTTGCCTCATACTAGACTTAGGTTAGGTACATTGGGGTAGGCGTATTTTAGAAGCACCAGTTGAGTATTTTAGCCTGTGTTGTTTATGTATGTATTTTTATATGGCTTAGAAACCATACAATGCTATTAACGTATTATTTTATATTACTGTTCACGCTGTACGCATTATACTTTGCATTCTGCCTAACGATTGAAGCAGTTCACCTCTCTTGCATGAGAAAGAAGACTGTTCAATAAACACTTTTATTGAAACACCCATCTCTCTATTTTCTCTGCAACTCTGTAGAAACGAAGCAAGCATGATTGACTGAGTAAAATAGTTATCTATTGTTTCCACGACTCTGAAGATATGTTCTTATTCTTGGGGAAAAAAAGTTGTCCTGTTTATGCGGTTGTCAGAAACGAATCCCTTCTTGTGTATTTGAGATATAATGTATGCACCACGACCTCGAAGAATTTCAGAATTTCGAGGTCTTGGTGCAGACATTGTATATTGGAAATCGCTGGTTCCTGTTTCCGTGCTGCCCCGCCTGCAGAACAAACATTAATTCAGATACATGTCTGCACTCCGGTAAAATGCATAAAAATAAAAGCACAGCCATGCCCTGCATGAGGACAATTGTTGATGATCGGTTCACGACTGTCAGGTTTGGTCTGAACATTAATATATATATGAACGTTATACGTCAGACTGTAGCGCAGTCAGGTGTCAGCCATTATATTTTATAGTTGGTCACAAATGCAGATTGGCCACCTGTAGCCCCAGGTTAAAGGGCAGCTGTGGGGTTCTGCAGCCCCCACAGATCCAGGACCAGTGGATGGGAATTCGGTGCATCTGTGTTCATCAACGAAACATCGAGGAGATGAGGGGCTACGAGTTTTCTCCATAGCTTTGGGGGTTTTGTTTCCAAGGTGCTTTCAATAGCACAGCACAGTGGGCCGGATTCACAGAATGAACTTAAGACTCAATCCTAAACTTACTACTATTTTGGTATTCCCAGAATGCACTTACTACTTTTGGCATTCACAGAATGAACTTACTACTTTTGGTATTCACAGAAGTTAGGATTTTGTCTTAAGTTTGTCTTAAGACAGACTTAAGACAGACTTAAGACAGACTTAAGACAAACTTAAGACAGACTTAAGGCAGACTTAAGACAGACTTAAGACAAAATCCTAACTTCTGTGAATACCAAAAGCAGTAAGTGCATCCTGTGAATACCAAAATAGTAGTAAGTTTAGGACTGAGTCTTAAGTTCATTCTGTGAATCGGGCCCAAACTTCCCAAGGAACAGAATTGTATCAGAATTTAAGGTATTTTTGAGTAATTAATAAAACAATAGGTCATTTATGTGACACTCCTCTGCTATGGTTTGAAATCCCTTACCCTGCAACAAGAGTCCAGCAACCCAGAAGTCTTCCAAGGCAAAGAAATATCCACTGCACTATGGCTACCTCTGGCTTGATATAAGGACGGTAGAACTACACCATCTACATGAGAGAAGCTGCTGCCTGCCATTTAGGGAACAATGAAGAGAGTGCAAAACAACTGAAGCCAGCCGCCAGCAGCGGCATGTCGGGAGCTGCCGAGACCCTTACAAAAAGAAAACACATTTTTGTTGCA
Organism: Lissotriton helveticus; assembly: GCF_964261635.1. Taxonomy (NCBI): domain Eukaryota; kingdom Metazoa; phylum Chordata; class Amphibia; order Caudata; family Salamandridae; genus Lissotriton; species Lissotriton helveticus. The sequence goes on along the minus strand of NC_136068.1, from coordinate 1,960,796,310 downwards.
CAATACGGTCCAAACGCAGAGACCGAGGAACCAATCATCACAAATTGAAAACACCATATACATAATAACAAGTGGCAGACACCTCTGCTGGGATTCAGACATGCAGTCACACAAGCCACTGCTTCTACTTGCTTCAAAGTGGCGGCTACAATACTATGTATGTGAAGACACGGCTGCTGTTTACTCTCTAGATCAGTGGTTCCCAAACGTTTGACGCCTGTGGACCCCCCATTAAGTCACCACTGGAAGCCAGGGACCCCCAAGCAATTTGTAGGATTTAAAATTCAAACATTAATTCGAACAAAATAAACACCCATGTGCACACATATTTGCAAGCCCCTATCCTCAAGAGAATCTCACTTTTTGTGACGTTTCCATGGCAATAGGGGCTACTCCTTATTTACAAGGCAGCGTCGAGGCACTTACCGTGGCTTAACGCTACCTTGCAAATAACACCCCCTTTCATGCAATACTTAGCGTGAAAGAGGTGGGCAGTGGGTGTTGCGGTGGGCGTTCCACTGCAACTCCCATTGATTTTTACGCTGCCCCCTATTTACAAGGGCAGCGTGAATAGGAGACTGGGCCAAAATTAAAACCAGGAAACACCTGGGCTTAACTTGGGGAAACGAGGAAAAGTGCTTTATTTCTCCTCGATTTTGCTTTTTCCATGTGTGCTGCCTTATGCAGTACACATGGAAAAAGCAAAACGCCTTGGTTTGTTTATGTTCAGGAAGGCGACCCTTCCTGCACATAAACAATCTTTAAAAAAAATTACATTTTGTAACTTCCATGTGTGCTGCATTAAGGAGAACACATAGAAGTGACAAACATCATTTCAAGATTGTTTATATGCAGGAAGGAGGACCTTCCTGCACATAAACTATCTTCCCCTGCACGCAGATGCCCTTGCACTATGGTGCATGCATTGGCGCTACCCTGCTAAATGTAGCACCAGCGCAGGGGAAAACGCAGGGCTGCACCATATTCTTGTAAATATGGTGCAGCCCTGCATTTCAGAAGTGGCGGAGCATGTCTAGCCAAGGAGGATAACGACACACGCTCCTCCACTGCTGTTGTAAATATCCCTCTTAATATATTATATTGAAAGAACTGGCAAAAAACAAAATAATTTAATGGGAAGATTGGTGCTGCATCCCAGTGACTAACTTTTAATTGGCTGGTTTTATTTTAGAGTACGAGGCTCCTGCTCCTGCCAGGGCCAGACTGGAAACCAAAAGCATCCCTAGAAAATGTTTTCAGACCAGTTGCAGTACAGTGCACACCAAGTGCAGTAAGTGAGCCTGGCCACTGCCGAGGGGGCTTTGTAAGGCTCTCCCCTAAAAGATTTTGTGAAACAATGGTGCAGTCTGCAACACATTATGTATTTAATTGTGTTAGCTTTTAAAGAATAGTAAATGAAAACCTTACTATGCACCAGGGTATGACAATCTGGGAAGATTGCACATGAAATAAAACCATTTTTAAATGCATGCTACACGTAGGCAACATGTGCTACATCAGATAAGTTAAAGCTGCCACTGGACACAACTCTCATCTCTCTCCTGCAGGGACATTAATCACTGATGTTATCTCAACACTTTTATTGTTGCTTGAAAACTGCTAATGATAAAGGAAACTTTGCAGTGCTTTTAAAACTGCTGCCTGCGGACCCCCTGGGAATGTGTCAAGGACCCCTGGGGTTCCGCCGACCACAGTTTGGGAAACACTGCTCTAGATGACAAAGGAACGCAGTCTTAAGTAAGCACGCAGGAGCGTGCGGGTCGAGGGCTGCCGGGCCTCATACCAAAAAACAAACGCATCAGCGCAGGCAAAAAGAGGTAACAAAAACAAACTAGGCTGCAACAAGGTGTTATCAAGCAGGGAATATAGAGAACGCTCTGGTGGCACGAACCCCCTAAAAGCACGCTGACTTCAATATTATGCTGTCTGGTGTTAACTCTTCACGACTCACTATATTTAAACACTGCGATATTGACCATTATTACAGGATATTTCCATCCAAACTCAGTGGCGGCTGGTGAAATTTGAAATGGAAAGAACTTCGAGATGTACTATAAATGAAAACAGCATATCTTTACAGATCCTGTTTTCATCTGTCCTCAGAGTACACATTAAGGGGCCGATTATGATGGCGGACGGACCTGAGGCCGTCCGCCACCATAGAGTAGGAGGGACCGTCCGCAGGGGCAGCGGCGGTCCCTCCTTGCAGATTAGGATGTGACCGCCACCTCTATTTTTAACATTTAGGCGGGTGCAGCAATGTTAAAAATGCATGCACGGCATTTGCGTGCACAAAGCGGCAGGCAATGCGCGATGCCTGCCGCTTTGTTCACGCAAATGCAGGGGGGTACCATAGGTACCCCCCATGTGCACCCCCCACCGCCCCTTCACCCAGGGGGCCCGCAACGGGCCCCCGAAGTGAAGGTCCGTATGCTTTTCTACAGCGGAAAAGCCGCTGTGGAAAAGCATACTTTCTACTCCATCATAATATGGCTGGCGGTGTCTGATAGACACCGCCAGCCATGTTAAAGCTTTTCCGCAGCGGTCGGAAGGCGACTGCGGCGGAAAAGCGGTGGACAGATTCAAAGACCCACCAGCCATCCTAATTTGGTGGTGGGTCTTTAAAGCATCCGCGGCGGTTTTCCCGCATCCTCCGGGCCGGCCGTGGCTTCCGCCGGCCCGGAGGATGCAGGAAAACCGCGATCCGAATGAGCCCCTAAGTACTGAAAAACAGCAGTGCAGCTGCACTTTTGGTTTGACATTTCCTTATCTGCCTAACTTGTGACTGAAGTAAAGTTGGTAAAAACAGTTTCACCCTAGTTTTCTAACATTAATGGGAGCTCTCCGCACAGCTGCAAAACAAAAACAGAATGACCGAGAGAGTTGAGTGCATGTGTTTTCCATTTAAAGTTGGGGAGTGCAGCGACAATAAAACATCAATCAGCTGGTGGTGGTTGTTGCTGAAGTCACATTCAGTTTATTTTTTATTGAACTAGCAGTGCATGATGAAGGCGAAGCCTGTTCAGTGGAGACAGTTTTAAAAATAAATAACATTATAATAAAATCACCCACTAGGGACGGCTGAGCTGGAGAAAGACGAAGAGCTGTTTCTGAGCATAACAGGCAAGGTGCTCTTCAATGCTTCTGACTCACTAGAAACTGAAAGTCAGAATGGCGTCTCTTTCCACAGCCAGCCCCTTGAGCTTTCCCAAGTAAATGAAGAGTGACTGATACTGGAGGGGGGGGAGCCCTCACTAGTCTGGCCACCACCCACTCCTTCCTTCAACTCATCGGTCTGCCCACCCGGCCATGTGCATGAAAGGAGTCCCGCTGACCCCTCCCTGGGCCACAGCTGTAAATGCCTCAATAGAAACCTATTGATTACAGAGGAAAGACTCCTCGGAGGGGTCTCACTGACAGGCGAGGGAAAGAGTTAACAGCACTCCCAGGGAAGGCTGCACTGGCACGCTGATGCCACCATAGTAACCCAGCAACAGCTGCCCTTCTGCAAATAATACATAATAATAACAATTCACTGAACGGTCAAACACTCCATAGTGTTTACTACTACCAAATCTCTGACCTTGGAAGAAAGCTTGAAGCAATATTGCCTGGCGAGTGGCTTCTAGGAGGCTGCAGCTCACCTAACATGGCGGGAGGGGTGAGGGTTGGGAGGGGAGCACGAGCCAGGAAAGAGAGGGCGCGGGTGGAAACCCTTGGCAGGCCATACCTAAAAAAAGAAGCCCAATCCCCTTGAAAGGAAGCCCAAACCAAGCAAATATCCTCCTGGAAAAAAGCCCAACTGACAATGTAGATCGAAAGGTGCAAAAAGCCTAATTAAAAAAATACAAGCAACGGAGCAAGAGCCACAGTGGGGGGGGGGGGGCAGCAGTAAAAAAGGCAGCAGTAAGTTAACACACCTGTGGCATTAAGAGGAGGTGGGAGGAAGAATGCTATATTTAAAGGTAAGCAGAGACGGCACTGAGGCTAAACACAGACAAACAGTAACAGAGTTGGAAAAAAAATAGTCTCCCAAAGAACAGATAAAGAACCATAGCGGAGTGAGACAGAACTAAGCCACTGCTCTGTGGGAGGAACAGAAGAGAGAAAGAAGGGACGAAGAGGCAGGAATGACCACTAGCAAGCAAGGATTTTTAAAGGACACTGATGTTGACAAATGAAAAGCAATGGCAAAAAGGGGGATGGAGTTGATGCGCACAGACTGATTACAGCAGGTCTCAACCTAAAACGGAATTGGCAGATTCATAAACATGCAGCAGGCAGTGCTGAACTGTAATCAGGAGGACAGATGTTTCAGCCTCAATGTTTGGATTTGTCAGAGCATAAAATATGAGGGCAAAAAATCTAGCCTTACTCAGAAACTGGGGCATATTACCAACAACAAATAGCGATATTTATCGCTAAGTAGCGTTAGCGGCAATATTTTTATCGCCGCGCATCACCGTTTTTTTATCGCTGAGATAACTTGCTATTAGCAAGGTTTATCTCAAAAGCGATACAAATCAGGCAAAATGTGTGAATATCGCTGAGAATACAGCGATATTCACGCATTAGCGACAAAATGCTCTTAGCCATGTTATCCACCTCCCATTGGATAACATGGCTAAGAACTGGTCTAAGCAGGCGTTGGTTTTTGGCGATAGCGGGAATATTTCCATCACTGTGCCTGCCTTGCTAATAGGCGATAGCGACGTTAGCGACTGCTTACAGTTGCTAACTGGTTGGGTACGCCCACTTTGCATGTCATTAGTGATAAATATCGCTGACTTGTAAAGCGGGCCACAAACCGCTCGCTATCGCCTACAAGCTGTCGCTAACATCAGTTAGCGACAGCTTGCTAATAGGGCGATAGAATTATCGCCACTTAGCGTCCGAAAACGGCCGCTAATTGCCTATCGCCACCCTTGGTAATATGCCCCTGTATTCTTTACCTGGGGTGTTTTGGGATTTTTATGCTGCAGCAATCAAGGGCAGGCATTTAGTCACTGACCATTGCTAGAAAATATACTAATTATAAATAAATCCTGAGCAAACAACACATAGTTTTTTGTCAGTGAAACTTCCAGGCCCACAGTTTCCAGGTGGCGCTTATTGTCTGTCTGGATTGATATTTCTCCGCTGGGCAAAATGTTCGGTCTGGTGTGCCACCCCTTGGAGGGGGCATCTCTGGCTCATCCCCCGGGGCGATTTGGCTCAGCACATGATGGTACCTTTGTGTGCACCATGCTGATGCCACCGAGGCTGGGCTGTCTTCTATTTACCATGTCAGTGCTGGTTCTGTAATGGAAAATGCATGTTAGTGACCTCTGATGTCCTGGTGGTGGACACTTCCCTGTATATGTGGCTCTCACGCTCACTTTTCCCTCGGAAAATGCCACAATAGGCTACAGACAGCACTAAGAAGAATTTTCCACAAGGAGGCAGCGAGGGGCTTATTTCCAAGAGGCTTGTGCCGCAGGAGCATTGCTTTTTTTTCATGCTCGGGTGATGCAAGTCTCTTAGTTATATCTATGATACCACGCGAAACCGCCCTGCTTGTCTTTGCATGGCCTCATATACATGGAGTGAGGCGAGGCAGTGGCAAGCAATGTGTCAAGGTGGCTTCACACAGGCGTTGTAGGGAGTGTTTCCATGCAGCGCCCGTGCTTTTTGACACCGCCACAGATTTACAAAACAATGGAAACCGGGGGCAGCGCCAACACGTACAGCTCCCCAGAGCAGACGTAACAAGGAGGAATGTGTTCATTTCTCCTAGTTTGTTTCAACAATCTAACACAAACACTGACCTGACTCATAACACGAACGGCGGTAACTGGCGGGCCTGGTTGGCGCGGACACATGCAACAACTGTGCTGAGTTATTAACTTAAACTTGGGCTGGCAAGTAGTTGACAGAGAGAGTCTGAGTCTCGCTCCTGCCTGCACTTCAGAATCCCCCGCCGCTTCGGCCTACTTCCTCAGACGACGCCAGTGTTTTAACTAGCTGATCTTCCCCGTCGGTTTGGTCTCCCCCTAAGTCAGAGCCAGGGGAGATTACAAATACAGCATGAAGCTAACTAGCTCAGCCCCCCCCACCCCCGTCGGTTTGTTCTCCCCCAGCTATAACGTGCTTTGTCGTTTTGCACTCACTCTTCAGGGCTCACAAATTCAGCTATAACCTGCTTTGTTGGTGCCTGGCTGTATGTCTATGCCTCCCCTCACAGCCGGTGATTGACAGCAGTATCTGTCTGCTGAGAGAGGGCAGCCCCTCCCTCCCCCTGCAGCCAGTGTGTGAGTAAACCCCGAGCCCCCAGGGCAGCACAGCAGGCAGCTGAGCCTGCCTGGGCAGAGTGCAGATACTTTATAGCGCTCTCAGCCACTCCACAGAGGCTCAGAGCAAATAACTATTTAGGAACTCGGGCTCAGGCAACACAGCACGTTGAGCAGCAGTCAGAGCCCGGGCACAGGGCAAAATGCGTGACAATGCATTTCAGTGCGGTGATGCCAGGCCCGGACTGGCCATAGCGGGCACCAGGCAATCCCCTGGTACGCCCGAGGGTGGGGGCCGGTTTTGGGCTCCTGGGGTCCTTTTTTTTTAAAGGGCAGTTTTTGCAGCATAGCTGCAAAATCGGCCCTATAACAAAATCGGCCGAAAACCGGCCCCGACGGATGATACATGTGGAGGTTTCGGGCCATTGGAGGAGCGGAGGCTGATGGGGTGGATGATACATGTTGAGGCTTCGGGCCATGGGAGGAGCGGTGGCTGATGGGGTGGATGATACATGTGGAGGCTTCGGGCCATGGGAGGAGCGGTGACTGGTGGGGTGGATGATACATGTGGAGGCTTCGGGCCATGGGAGGAGCGGTGGTTGATGGGGTGATGATCCATGTGGAGGCTTCGGGCCATGGGAGGAGCGGTGGTTTGTGGTAAATAAAATATTACCCTGGCAGAATTTCTAGGCATTAACAAAGTATCATGCATCAAATGAGAGACAGGATACGTGGTGTCACCGGGAAGCAGCAGAACTTGAAACTTGAAGGCCTCGGACTTCTACGCATGCGCCTTGGAACAGGTGGACCTCTGGAGACCTCGGACCTTGCTCTCTCACGGGCTGGGCTCTGGTTTGAGACGATCCGCGTTCCTCACCGCCTCACATGGATGCCTGGTCGCAGTCCGTCCTCCTCCTGGGCCTGAGGGAGTGGCAGGAAGTCCTGCTGGTACGCTTTGAAGTCCGTCACGGCTGTAGAAGGGGGCAAAGACTAGACCAACAACTCCGGCGAGTGGGGAAAGGGACATGTCCCTGTTCAAGGGCGCCAATTAATGTGGTAAATAAAATATTACCCTGGCAGAATTTCTAGGCATTAACAAAGTATCATGCATCAAATGAGAGACAGGATCCGTGGTGTCCAAGTTAAAATGGGCTTTATTCCAATAACTCAAGTCAAAGGGAGAATATGTTCCATCACCTCTGAGGTTCAGGAAGAGTCTTCTAACATTTAATAACAATGAACAGAATATATATATTTTACTCCTTGTACATAGGGAGGAGCGTTCCAGGCAGAGCAAGTAAGAAGGAGATAAGAGCATGTGGGCGTGTATGAGGGTACATGAGGGTGTACACTTGATGAGTCATAGGTAGGTGATAGGTAGGTGTCATAGGTGGGTGGGTACTTGGAGGAGGAGTTTGCATGACCAGCAGGAACTCTGCCCTAATTGTGCAACTTGAGTATGACGTGTAAATGGGAGGAGAGCTGACTTTCGGCCTAGCAGAGCAATCTCTTGTGTCAGGGCGACTTGAGCACGTCTGGTACATCTGATGTCTAGAGTCAGGGGATGTTTTATCTGAAGCAAAGGTTCATCACTAGAAATACAGAAAAAGCATATATTTCTCCGTTCATTGCATGGGGGCTGAGACAGAGAGCTAGGCCTTATCTGTCGCGAACGGGTTCTGTTTACATTTCCTCACCGGGCAGGGATGCCACTCTGTACAGCAAACAGATAACTGTTATTCATAACACTGTCTTGGCAGAAGTTCAGAAAGTGGTTCAACCACAAAAAAAGGCTCAGTACGATATTTATTTAAAAGTGCACAATGCAAAATGCAAAATACATGGGCCTTCATTTTAGCTTAACGTTTGGCAGACTTTGATGACTTGACTTGCAGAACATGTTTGCAGAGGCCTAGTGATTCAGGCCACTACGAGAAATATGCATGGGTGACATGCACACATATGTAACATAGGGTGTATGTAGTGGACATTTTTTGGTCAGGCAAAATATCATTTTCCTCAGGTTGATGGGTGGATGATACATGTGGAGGCTTCGGGCCATGGGAGGAGCGGTGGCTGATGTGGTGGATGATACATGTGGAGGCTTCGGGCCATAGGAGGAGCGGCGACTGATGGGGTGGATGATATATGTGGAGGCTTCGGGCCATAGGAGGAGCGGTGACTGGTGGGGTGGATGATACATGTGAAGGCTTCGGGCCATAGGAGGAGCGGTGGCTGATGGGGTGGATGATACATGTGGAGGCTTCGGGCCATAGGAGGAGCGGTGGCTGATGGGGTGGATGATACATGTGGAGGCTTCGGGCCATGGGAGGAGCGGTGGCTGATGGGGTGGATGATACATGTGGAGGCTTCGGGCCATGGGAGGAGCGGTGGCTGAGGGATTTTGGCGTTGTTTGGCGTTTGCGGGGGGGCGTGTTTTTGAGTGGAAATCCGTACCCGTTCCAGTGGAGGGATTCGGTTGCTTTTTGGTAAGGATGTAGGGCATCGCTTGGACTACTGTGATGCCAAATTTGAAAAGGATCTGAGCTGTGGAAGTGGTGGAAAAAGCATGCTTTGTGCGGAGGTGCGATTTGCCATGTTATCCAATGGGCGTTTTTTCCGGAAATGTTTCTAGAATCTATTTCGGCAGAACTCCCTTTGTTTTCTGATAAGGGGGTAGTTGGCCACATACCCAACAATCAGTTGCATTGCTGGTCTGGCTGGTCACTGAATGTATATGTGAGAAAACATGTAGCAATAAACTAACACCAATTATAACAATGCACAGAATAAAAAAAATGATCAAGGTAACAATACATCTACTGCGTAATGTCTTGCAGTATTTTTCTCTCTTCTTGCTATTCTCATATGTGATCTTATACATGTCAGAAACTAGTCTAACCGATTCACCACCGGGTGGGCTTAAACAATTAAACTACGTCTGACCTACTAGATCTTAATTTGGACCTACACTCTTGCTGAGGGGTCTTTTCAAGCAAAGGCGGCACAAAGTCTGTTTTGTCATTAAAGTCAATGTTCTTTGCAAATGTTCCACATTGTCCAAAATACCGCTTAACGTGATGGGCATGGATCCAGCCCTTGCGTCCCTCCACTTTCAGCGCGGTCCTCGTGGTAAGAAGCACCAATTTCGGGGTCTTCTAGCGCGGCTCGAGGGGGCTGGAACGATCAAAATTCCGGATGCACACAAAGTCCCCTGGGACTATGGCGTGTTCCTTGACCTGGGTGTTGTCAGGGAAGGCGGCAGCAACCTGTGAACGACAAGAGAGTAGTGCAGACATCAAGGAAGCCAGGTAATCTGTCAGCATGTTACTGTCAACATCAGTTATCTTTCTGGGCATAGGCGTACCCCACATATTTGGCGGTCTACCGAAAACCACTTCATACGGAGATAGGCCTGTTCTGGAATGTGGTACCATACGCATGTAAAAGAGAGCAACCGGCAAGGCCACCATCCAATCCACGCCTTTTTCTGCACAGACCTTTGCTAATTTTGTCTTGAGGGTCTGATTATGTCTTTCTACAAGGCCTGCTGCTTCTGGGTGTCTGGCACAATGGAACTTCCATGTATAACCTAACAGAAGAGACACTTGTTTCATTAATTCAGAAGAGAATGGCTGGCCGTTGTCTGAATAGATCACCCGAGGTAATCCATACCTGGGGAAGTTCTCGCGCACTAACTGTCTGGCTGTTGTTACAGCAGTATAATCTGGAACTGGATAAGCTTCTGTCCATCTAGATAGTGCACACACCACTACTAAGACATACTTGTAACCTCTACATCTGTCCATTTGGATATAATCCATCTGGAGAACCTCAAAAGGGTGGTCAGGAGGATGAAATCCGCCTTGTTCCACCGGGATGCCTTTACCTGGATTGAACTGACAACAGATCATACATATTCGTACTTTCTGCTTCGCTGCGGCACGCAGGTGCTTGTTAAACCAGATATTCTGTAAGCTGTCTAACATTGCTTTTTCTCCTAAGTGTGTTGGACTATGGGCTGTATTTATGGTTACTTGTACCATGGAATCTGGGAGAAACCATGAGCTTTTTCCCTTAGTCATCCAACCTTGTTCAGTCTGGACCCCTCCTTGTTCAGTCCATTTCTTTATCTCATCTGCAGTGGCATGTGTCTGTATGTCAAGTACATCTTTTGTGGGATCCCTGACTGTCATACTTGTTGTCAGTAATGGTACCTCTGTCTTTGTCGTGTCTGTTGGTGTCTGGGCTGTCTGAGCTGTAAGTTTGGCTGTTCCATCTGCCAGGTCATTACCCTGGGAAATGGTGTCTGTAACTTTGGTGTGAGCTTTGCACTTCAGGATAGAAATGGCTGTAGTTAAATGTACGGCTTCTAACAGGGCTTGAATAAGCGTACCATGCTGGATCTTGGTCCCATGGGAGGTCAAAAAACCTCTCTCCCTCCATAGTACCCCGAAATCATGAACAACGCCAAAGGCATATTGTGAATCAGTATAAATGTTTACTTTCAAGTGCTTAGCTCTTATGCAGGCTTGTGTCAGAGCGATGAGCTCTGCTGCTTGTGCTGACAATGTGTCTATTTTCTGTGTCTCTATGACCTCTGTAGCAGTGGTCACAGCATAGGCCGCTACTAACTCTCCTGCACTCGTTCTCATGCATGATCCATCTACATAGAGCGTTAAGTCTGGTTCTGAAAGTGCAATATCTGTCAGGTCTTGTCTTGGTTTCGTCACTATATTCATTAGTTCCACACAGTCATGTGGTGGTGCATTTACTGTACTTGAGGGCAAAAGTGTTGCAGGATTCAGAATATTACAACGTCTGATCTCTATGTGTGGTTGAAATAATGTCAGTTCATATCCTGTCAGTCTTGCTACAGTCAAGTGTTGTGTCTGTGTTCTGTTTAAGAGAACCTCCACTGCATGTGGGACCTGTACTGTCAGAGGGTGTCCCAACACTATCGAGTCACTTTGTCTTATGGCTAGGGCTGTTGCTGCAACTGATTTCAGGCATGCAGGCAGAGCCTGGGCCACTGGGTCTAGCGTGCTAGAAAAATAAGCACAAGGCTTGTGTTTTCCTGCTTGATCTTGTGTGAGAACAGATAACGCTGTTCCTTCTCTTTCAGTTACAAAAAGCATAAAAGGTTTGCTGTAACATGGAGTCGCTAAGACTGGCGCTTGACATAAAGCTCTTTTTAATTCCTCAAATGCCAAGGTGTGTTCTTGTGTCCAAGGGAGAACAGTCCCCCCTGCCTCCTGTGTAGTTAACTGTATGAGTGGTTTGGCTAGAAAGGCATACTGGGGAATCCATTGCCTACAGTATGAAGTGAGGCCAATAAAGGCACGTACTTCCTTTTGTGTCTTGGGTTGTGAAAGGTTAGCAATGAGCTGTATACGGTCTTGTGTTAGCTGTCTCCCCTCTTTGGAAAGCAAGTGTCCTAGGTACACTACTTGCTTTTCACAGAATTGCAGCTTCGAAGGCGACACTTTGTGCCCCTTGTCTGCCAGAAAATGCAAAACTGTCAATGAAGCATTTTCGCATTCTTTTTCTGAACGTGCTGCAATTAGGATGTCATCTACGTACTGGAGCAGGGCAGTGTCAGTAGGCATGTGAACACTGTCTAGCTGTCTTTTTAATGCCTGACTGTAAATACTAGGGCTTTCTGTAAAACCTTGAGGTGCTCTTGTAAAGACAAAGCTACGACCTTTTAATGAAAATCCGAACAGGTACTGGCTGTCGGGATGGATGGGAACACTAAAGGAAGCGTTCTTTAAGTCTATGACAGTGAAGAACGTGGCCTCAGAATCAATGGCAGTCAGTAATGAAGAAATGTCTGGCACCACTGGATATTGTGGTACTACACATTTGTTCAATTCTCGCAGGTCAATAATCAATCGGTACACTGGCAGTACACTAGGATCAGATCTTTTAAGGATAGGAATGACAGGCGAGTTACATACATTTGAGACTGTCTCTACCACTACTCCTCGTGCAATAAATTCGTCAACTATTTTCAGTAATGCTGTTTCGGCGTCAGGTGGTAACTTGTATTGTCTAATACGTGGAAGTACTACTCCTGCTTTGAGTGTGACATGATGAGGCGTAATGTCCATGTAACCTACGTCAGTCGGTCCTTGTGCCCATAGGATCTGTGGCACGTTCTTGAGTCTGCGGTCAAAATCAGTCAGTACATAATGTCCCTTAAAATCACGTAAGAACAGGCGTACTCCTTCTGGAGAGCAGCAGATAACTGCTCCTAGATCTTCTAATGTCTTCATACCAAGTAAGTTTTCTGGACATGACTTAGTAAGTAACAGGTCAGTGGTACGTGACAGTGGACCAACCCCTAGGGAGACTGGTTTTGATACTTCATTAACAATAGGCTTTCCTGAAAATCCCAGGGAAACATTCTGTGAGCCCGAGAGAGGTGCCCCTGGAACCTCGTCATGACTGATGGTAGTTCTGCTCGCCCCTGTGTCAATCAGAAACTTTCGATCCTGACCTAGAACACGACTATGTACATACGGACCCTCTTGATCTACAGGTACCTCAATAAGGGGCAAGCCTACTTCCCTCTCGAGGCTGTTTCATGAGAACTGTTGATACTCTGGATAGTCAGACTGTGTGTTCTGATACATTTGTGGTGTGCCCTGAACAGGCGGTGGTGGAGGAAAATTCGCTACTGTCTTGTGTGTTCTGTTGCGTGTTATTCTGTCTAGGAGTGTACTGTCGCTCTTTTGTCTTGCCTGTAGCAATGTTGTGTTTCAGAACAGTGCAGTCCTTTACAAAGTGACCTGGTTGTTTGCAATAATTACAGTTCCCTTTGACAGGTGTCGTGTTATGTTTGTTTGAAGTCGCCGGTACCGTTTGGGCAACCAGCACCTTCATTTTGGTCTCTTTCATGCGTCTCTTTTCATGATCCTGCTCTTCCCTAATCCTGTTCTGGTGATACTGTAACATCTGTAACATTTGTGAAGGGCTGTTTGCTTGCCAAGTACTCTCAACCTTCAGTACTCTATTCTTGATCTGGGGTAAGGAATTCTCTACTAATTTGCTCACAAAAAGATGTGGAAATGACTCACTACCTGGCTTAAGGCCACTATTAATAGTAAAACATTTCTCAAATCTAGAATAGAAATCACTTGTGTCCTCGTCTTGCTTTTGTTTACATGCTGAAATAGCATCCCAATCTTCCTTTTTAGTAATCAATAATCTTGGCAAAACTTGTATCAGGAATTCAGGTAGTTCTCTAGCTCTATCTCCAAGACCAACTCCTGGGAGCCTGCCCTTCTCTTCTGTTTCCAATGCATCCCAACTTAACTTTTTCTCACCCACTTCCCAGTCTTTTTCCTTAAGCTTTTCATAAATCCCTGCAGGTAACAGTACTTTTAATAGCTTCAGAATGTCAGCGTACGTATAATCTCCTATGCGGAGGATGTCTTTTAATTCACGGTGAAATCCCCTTGGGTCTTTATCATGACAAGGCAACATCTTTTTCATTTCAAGAATCTCTAATTTCGTTAAGGGGGTGTAAACATACACTCGTTGTAACTCATTGGCCGCATTCTTAACGGGATGAACCTCTCGTAGGGGGTTCAGTCTGTCTATGTGTACGTTATGTCTGTCATGGTGTAAGACTGGAGGCATGTATGTAGTCAGAGAATCTATGTACTTATGTCGTTGATCCAGGATTACATTAATTAATTCAGTACCTAAACCTGTCCATCTATCTAGTAAAATGTCATCAAGTATTTTATGCAAGTGACCAGGATCAGAATGCTGACTTTTATACAACGTTATCAAGTGTTGAACCATGTAAATACCAGCCAAACGCTGTTCGTTCGGTGGAAGGCTTAAGAAAGTCTGAGCCACTATATCACTGCTATATATATTGGCATTGGACACCCACTGGGTGGCTGACCGAGCCAACTCTATTTCGTGTTGTGTGGGAGGTCTCTCATTCCCTATCCATTGTTTCAGTGCTTTCTCAGTAGCTTGGAATAGAGCTTCAAGGGAATACCTTTCTTTCATAGCTGGCCCCTGTTTACGGTAATCAAGGCACTTGGGTCTGTCAAACTTTCGCGCTTTTCCTACATAATTAATCTTGTCTTTTGGTTCATCTACTTCTTCTGTTGATAACTCACCATTCTCCTCAGACTCTTTTCTGTGCCTTTCTATTATTTCCTTTCGTATTTTCTTGTACATGGCATCTATCTGTCCCTGTTTCTCATGTCTACCGGCATCTATGTGATCACTTCATTCTATCAAACCTGGCTTTACATCTCCGTCTCCTTCGTCTTGTTCCCTGATCAGGCAGTTAATAATAAAACGTAAGATATGATTCTTAACCCCTACCTTTCTTTGTGCCATGGCTTGTGCTATACTATCTGGTCCCTCCCCCGTTCTAATAAAACGATACATGCTATCTAGATGATCTTTCATGTCTGGCAATGTCTCTAGATATGCAACAGCTTGTCTTAGTCTACGTGAAATCACGACCATTGAACCCTTTCCTGGTTCTGGATCATATACACAAAGGGGAATGGCTGCATCTACAGTAGGCACCCCTCCTACTGCCCCGGGACCTACGTCATCTTTAGCTAGCTGCTGCTGAAGTTGCTGGAGCTGATCTGCTTGTGGGGGTGGAGGAAAACCTGCATTAACGTAGTCTGGAAGGGACTCGTCTAGATACGAGGAAATGAATGCTTCAGATGCTGTCGGCTTTATTCTATGTACTCTATATGGTACAGGTGGTGGCGTTCGCGACCTACTGGGTCTCTCTGAGGTGTTCACTTTAGCTAGTTCTTCTGACAGAACGGGATAAATACCATTAATAACGGCGTTTCTTTCCCTATCAGTCTGTTCTGTTTTGACACGTTCCCCCTCCTCCCGCAGTTCCTTTTCTCTGGCTTTTTCCCCAGCTTGTCTAGTTCTATCTGCTTTATTCAATTCGTTCTCTGTTCTCCTATGTGACTCTTTGCGCCACAATTCGATGGCATCTTTCTGAGAGGGTCTTGACTTCTTTTTCCATAGCGCTTCCTCTACTCTCATAATGCATTCAGAATCCCATGTACCCGAGATTGGCCATCTATACTTTTCCTCCAAGTCCTTGGTGTAGTCTACCCATAAATCTAAAAACAAAATGGCGTCTAGCCCATGCTTATTATACATATAATGACCAGGTGTGTCTCTAGGCGGGATGTTAACTGGTTCCTCTAGTATACCTTTTCTGGTCCCTATCTGACGTAACTTTGAAAACAGTGGCATGTTTGAAACCAATATTCACAAAAATAGACTGAAACAATCAACAATCATTCACACACAAACAAATATTAAACACTAAAACAGTTACAACCTAAACTGATACAGAGAGCTAAACATGTACTTGAAAAACTTTATGCACTGAAATACAGTACAACCATACCGGTCTCAAAAATGAGACACGTCTTGACCGTTCCCACGTTTAACCGTGGGCCCGTCTTTACCGGTCTCACGTGAATGAGACACGTCTTGACCGCGCCCACGTTTACCATGGACACGTCTTGAATCTTGATGCATTCCCCATAGTGGTACTCACCGGGAAGCAGCAGAACTTGAAACTTGAAGGCCTCGGACTGCTACGCATGCGCCTTGGAACAGGTGGACCTCTGGAGACCTCGGACCTTGCTCTCTCACGGGCTGGGCTCTGGTTTGAGACGATCCGCGTTCCTCACCGCCTCACATGGATGCCTGGTCGCAGTCCGTCCTCCTCCTGGGCCTGAGGGAGTGGCAGGAAGTCCTGCTGGTACGCTTTGAAGTCCGTCACGGCTGTAGAAGGGGGCAAAGACTAGACCAACAACTCCGGCGAGTGGGGAAAGGGACATGTCCCTGTTCAAGGGCGCCAATTAATGTGGTAAATAAAATATTACCCTGGCAGAATTTCTAGGCATTAACAAAGTATCATGCATCAAATGAAAGACAGGATCCGTGGTGTCCAAGTTAAAATGGGCTTTATTCCAATAACTCGAGTCAAAGGGAGAATATGTTCCATCACCTCTGAGGTTCAGGAAGAGTCTTCTAACATTTAATAACAATGAACAGAATATATACATTTTACTCCTTGTACATAGGGAGGAGCGCTCCAGGCAGAGCAAGTAAGAAGGAGATAAGAGCATGTGGGCGTGTATGAGGGTGCATGAGGGTGTACACTTGATGAGTCATAGGTAGGTGATAGGTAGGTGTCATAGGTGGGTGGGTACTTGGAGGAGGAGTTTGCATGACCAGCAGGAACTCTGCCCTAATTGTGCAACTTGAGTATGACGTGTAAATGGGAGGAGACCTGACTTTCGGCCTAGCAGAGCAATCTCTTGTGTCAGGGCGACTTGAGCACGTCTGGTACATCTGATGTCTAGAGTCAGGGGATGTTTTATCTGAAGCAAAGGTTCATCACTAGAAATAAAGAAAAAGCATATATTTCTCCGTTCATTGCATGGGGGCTGAGACAGAGAGCTAGGCCTTATCTGTCGCGAACGGGTTCTGTTTACATTTCCTCACCGGGCAGGGATGCCACTCTGTACAGCAAACAGATAACTGTTATTCATAACACTGTCTTGGCAGAAGTTCAGAAAGTGGTTCAACCACAAAAAAAGGCTCAGTACGATATTTATTTAAAAGTGCACAATGCAAAATGCAAAATACATGGGCCTTCATTTTAGCTTAACGTTTGGGAGACTTTGATGACTTGACTTGCAGAACATGTTTGCAGAGGCCTAGTGATTCAGGCCACTACGAGAAATATGCATGGGTGACATGCACACATATGTAACATAGGGTGTATGTAGTGGACATTTTTTGGTCAGGCAAAATATCATTTTCCTCAGGTTGATGGGTGGATGATACATGTGGAGGCTTCGGGCCATGGGAGGAGCGGTGGCTGATGGGGTGGATGATACATGTGGAGGCTTCGGGCCATAGGAGGAGCGGCGACTGATGGGGTGGATGATATATGTGGAGGCTTCGGGCCATAGGAGGAGCGGTGACTGGCTGGGTGGATAATACATGTGAAGGCTTCGGGCCATAAGAGGAGCGGTGGCTGATGGGGTGGATGATACATGTGGAGGCTTCGAGCCATAGGAGGAGCGGTGGCTGATGGGGTGGATGATACATGTGGAGGCTTCGGGCCATGGGAGGAGCGGTGGCTGATGGGGTGGATGATACATGTGGAGGCTTCGGGCCATGGGAGGAGCGGTGGCTGATGGGGTGGATGATACATGTGGAGGCTTCGGGCCATGGGAGGAGCGGTGGCTGATGGGGTGGATGATACATGTGGAGGCTTCGGGCCATGGGAGGAGCGGTGGCTGATTGGGTGGATGATACATGTGGAGGCTTCGGGCCATGGGAGGAGAGGTGGCTGATGGGGTGGATGATACATGTGGAGGCTTCGGGCCATGGGAGGAGCGGTGGCTGATGGGGTGGATGATACATGTGGAGGCTTCGGGCCATGGGAGGAGCGGTGGCTGATGGGGTGTGTGGAAAATTGAATTTTGCCTTGTTATATGTGCCTACCTGTTCCCCATCCTATGTTATATGTGCATGATCGATATGCATATATCCCCTTATGATCGATTAAA
The DNA here is from genome assembly GCF_964261635.1 of Lissotriton helveticus. Lineage (NCBI taxonomy): Eukaryota > Metazoa > Chordata > Amphibia > Caudata > Salamandridae > Lissotriton > Lissotriton helveticus. The sequence continues at coordinate 1,960,778,411 of NC_136068.1, read as the reverse complement.
GACGCAATTATAGTTGTGTCCAACTCTAGTATGCCAGTATCCAGTTCTCGTGAAAGCAACGAGTATTAGGCCTATGTTGCCACGTTTTACAGTGTGCACGTTAATTCACCGCATTGTCCCCGTTCCTAGGCCTCAAAGGGCCCGGACACCAGATTCAAGCTCCAGTCTCCTGAACCCTCTCCGAGGAGCGATATAGCCCCCACCTGCATCCCTGACCCTTCACTTACTTCCTGCCGCGCAGCGCGGTGCCCGGCCTGGCTCTGCCTGCCTGTCTGCCAAGAATATGTTATGCTTCTAGTTATCAGTTCAGCTTTCCTTCTCCGCATTCCTAAGCTACTGAACCGCATAAACAGTTTCAGCTATGGTCTAGTCTTTCTGTCTCCATGCAAGAGAATTACTGTAATAATATTCATAGAAGATTCATAGCACACGCAATACATGTAGAATATATGCATGCACCAGCCTTAGTGTCAAGTAGCCTTTGCCCTGATAACTTTTAGATTCTATCAACATGTACTCCACACACGAGATACCAGATATGCTATAGGTACATATCGTCCTGACACCGCAGACTTTAGTCTCCTCTTCTAGTGCAGAAGTCATAGCCCCCAGTTCTCCCTGGTAACACGTCATTGCCCGTTTGCGCGCACCACTAGGTTAAAGGTCCCAGCTGCTCTCAGGTAGCCCCCTACATGTTTCCGCCCATTTATGACACTTCTATGACATTCTCATCACATGTCTACGTGCACGCCCTGTGCACGCCTACTTTTTCCACCCATGTGTTCTTATCTTACGTTTGTCACAAGTTACGCCTACTGTATGTAATGTATTTGAAATGTCTTACTATATATACACTGCACTGTTAATGAAATGGGGCAGCTGCCTTCCTTCCTATTTTATTTCAGGCTGTCCCGTTCCAGTCCCTTCCCTTTTGCCTGAATAAATCCTTCTGACTCGGACACATCGGATCCTGCCTCTTATTTATTGAGCTATCTGTTATTGTTAATGTAATTCAAAAATAGTACCGGTAATTAATTATTTATTTACCACATAATGGCGCCCGAATAGGGACGAGCCCCTTCCTCACGTGCTGGCGATGCAACGCCGGTCCCCTGACCCTCTGCAGCCGTGACGGAACAATACCGTGCACGTGCAGATATTTCTGCTTCAAGTCTCCCTCAGGCCCACGGAGGAGACGGAGACTGCGGTCCGACATCCAGACGAAGCGGTGTGGAATGCGGTTCGTCCCGACCAGAGCCCAAGCCGAGAGAGCAAGGTCCGAAGTATCTGGAGGCCCACCTGTAACCGAAGTTTCCGAAGTTCGTAGTCCGACGTCGTAGCAGTCCAGTCCAGTCCGAGGCCTTCCAGTTTCTGCTTCCCGGTGAGTACCGTCGCGGGGGAAGTATCTAGACAGGATCATTAGTTTGTTCCTGGTCCGTTGGGTTTGGGTACACAGATCCAGTCCCAAGTATTCACCTAGGTGGATACGGGTCCGACGTGTCTCTTTATGGGACCGGTATGTTCTGTACTGTTTTAGCAGTGCATCCAGTAATTCTAGTAAGTTTCGTTCTCGAGAAATTCATGTGTTCTGTTTTCAGTGTATCAGGTAGTATTCTGTTCGAACTGTTATCAATGTATTTTTATGTCGTGGTATGAGAGATTTGTTTGCTATTCTATTACTGTGATTATTGTGTATTGTGTTTCAAGTGTATTACCGAAATGCCTCTGTTCTCGAAATTACGTCAGTTAAAGACCAGAAAAGGGTTACTCGAAGAAGCAGTTCCTGTCCCTCCTAGGGACAGTCCAGGACATTTTATGTATCACAAGCATGGCTTAGATGCCATAATATATCTAGACTTATGGGCGGACTATACTAAGGAACTTGAAGAGAAATATAGATGGCCCGTATCAGGTACATGGGATGCCGAGTGCATCATGCGAGTAGAAGAAGCATTATGGAAAAAGAAAGCCAGACAGTCCCAGAAAGATGCCATCGAGTTATGGCGCAAGGAATCTCATAAAAGAACCGAAAAAGAATTCAGAAAAACAGAATTAAGTAGGGAATCCTCAGAAAGAGCCCAAGAAAGGGAATTAATCGAAGAAGGTGAACGAGTTAGAGCAGAACAGTCAGACAGACGAGAAATGCCCTTATTAAAGGCATGTATCCTCTTCTTGCCGAGGGCTTGCCGAAAGCAACCCCGGAAGCACCCTGTAATTTTCCGCCGCCATTAGTCCCGATTAAGCTACGTCATAAACCGACCGCAGCTGATATTTTTCTTTCGTCCTATTTGGACGACACAGTCCCAGCCTATGCAAATCCTGTTCCGCCTGCTCCCGTTAATAATGTAATTCCTGTCCCGCCAACTACTGTTCCCGGGGGCCAAGTTCATGTTACAGCACCCCCGGACCAGTCCACAGTAAATGCACCCGTTATGCCAGTCACTCTACCAGCCCGTACAGTATTCACCAACGATTCTAGTTTAGGAGCCGCGGGGGGAGGTTCTCCTCGTACCCCGACTCAACCGAAACGTCTGACGCTGCATGACGTAGCGTTACAGCGCACGCCAAAAGTGGCGACATACACAGATCTCAAGCGACTTCTTACTGACTGTATATATGATCCAGTTCCAGGCGAAGATCACATGGTCTTATATTCAGTACGTTTAAGACGGGTGGCCAGCTTTTTGATCACCCTGCCCGATATGAAGGAACATCTAGACAGAATATATCGTTTCATCCGTACAGGAAAGAATCCAGGAAGTATTCACGAAGCCATGGTTCAAAGAAAAGTCGAGACTCAGCTCATGATTTTAAAGTTCCTGATTAACTGTTTAGTAAGAGAGCAAGATTATCCAGAAAAAGATCAAGAAGAACTGAAAGTCCTGACTAGGTGGAGTGACAATATAGCCGATGGAAAACACAAGACACAAGGTTGTATAGAGAGTATGTACAAGAAAATTCGTAAGGAAATAATAAGTATACACCAGAAGAGAGAAGCAAAAAGAGCAACCGAGAAAGAATATGACTCTTCTAGTGAAGAGGTAGATAGCGAGAATCCCGACAGAATAGCGTATGTAGGTAGAACTAGACTTTCCGACCGACATTCACGCCCAGATTACAAGAAAGTTTTTCCTCCTTCAGCACCAGAACAGTGTTCTCTTGAGCAAGTATTCCAAGCTACCGATCACATTCTGAAATCACGAATAGGGTATAGCGAGCTTAGTACAATGCATGAACAAGAACTAGCCCAATCAGCAGTCCGATGGACTAGTGATTCTATCACGTTTCCAGACGAAATAGTGGCACAAATGTTTCTGAAACTGCCCCCAGCCGAGCAACGTCTGGTGGGCACATACATGATTCAGCACCTCATTACACTGTATGAGGAACAACATTCTGATCCAGGTCCTCTACATGATGTATTGAACGAGTTACTCCAGTACAGATGGAAAGGTCTAGGTACCGATTTAATTAGTGTCATTCTAGAACAACGCCACAAATACCGAACGTTTCTGAATCCACATTTTGTTCACGTCTCACCCCCAGAAAGTAAATCATTCTACATAGACAGACAGAATCCGTTACGAGAAGTACATCCAGTCAAGAAAGAGGGGGGTGGTCTAGAACGAGTATTTGTTTACACCCCTATCACGAAAATAGAACTCTTGGAAATGAAAAAAGTTAATTCCCTGTCATGATAAAGATCCAGCAGGGTTTCACCGTGAATTAAAGGACATGCTCCGTATGGGAGAATACACGTATCCTGATATCATTAAAATGTTAAAGGTCCTGTTGCCTGCGGGCATATATGAAAAACTCAAGGAAAAAGAATGGGAGGTGGGAGAGAAAAAGATAGATTGGACAGCATTAGAAGCTGAAGATAATACACGAGTACCAGGTACCGGTCTTGGGGATAAAGCTAAAGCTTTGCCCGAATTGTTAATACAAGTTTTGCCAAGATTACTAGCCACGAAAAAGGAAGATTGGGATGCCATCTCAGCCTGTAAACAGAAACAAGACGAAGATACTAGTGATTTTTATTCTAGATTTGAGAAATATTTCATTATTAATAGTGGTCTGAAAACAAGTAGTGAGTCGTACCCCCATCTTTTTGTTACCAAACTAGTCGAGAATTCAAGTCCACAAGTTAAAAATCGAGTACTGAAAGTCGAAAGTACCTGGCAAGCTAATACTCCGTCACAGATGCTCCAGATGCTCCAGTACCACCAGAACAGAATCAGGGAAGAGCAGGAACATGAAAAGAGACGTATGAAAGACACGAAAATGAAAGTACTAGTTGCACAATCTGTTCCGCAAGACAGTCAGAAGAGGGGTCCGAATCAAGCCAGTCATCCTGCAGCTCCCGTTAAAGGGACATGCAATTACTGTAAACAGCCAGGTCATTTTATAAACGAATGTGCAGTTCTGAAACACAACATAGCTACTGGTAAGACTAAAGAAAGACCACGTCCGCCTAGACAAGAACAAGTCCCACAGACTTCCCAGCCACCACAGAATGCACAACAGTCAGTTACAGTACCGCAGCCTATAGCTGCAACACAACATGTTACACAGCAGATGTACTAGTACGGACAGTCAGAATATCCAGATTATCAGCCATATTCATGAAACAGCCTAGAGAGGGAGGTAGGCTTGCCTCTCATCGAGATTCCTGTAGATCAAGAGGGTCCCTATGTACACAGTCAAGTATTGGGGAAAGACAGAAAGTTTCTGATTGATACAGGGGCAAGTAGGACTACCATCAGTCATGACGAGGTTCCAGGGGCTCCACTCTCAGGCTCTAGAAATGTTTCCCTTGGATTTTCAGGAAAGCCTATTGTTAATGAAATATCGAAACCAGTTACTCTAGAAGTTGGTCCATTGTCCCGAACTACAGACTTGTTACTCACGAAATCTTGTCCGGAGAATCTGTTAGGCATCAAAACTCTTAAAGAATTAGGAGCAGTCATATGCTGCTCCCCAGAAGGGGTCCGTTTGTTTTTGCGTGATTTTAAAGGTCATTATGTATTACGTGATTTTGATCCAAGATTATTGAATGTACCACAGCATTTATGGGCGCAAGGTCCAACTGATGTAGGTTGTATGCATATCACACCCCATCGTGTCACCCTGAAGCAAGGTGTTGTATTACCACGAATCAGACAGTACAGATTGCCACCTGAGGCTGTAGCAGCCTTATCCAAAATTATTGACGAGCTTATTGCCCAAGGAGTGGTTGTAGAAACTGACTCCAATGTATGTAATTCTCCTATCATTCCAGTTCTGAAACGTACTGATCCCAATGCACCTCCAGTTTATCGATTAGTGATTGACCTTCGAGAACTTAATAAATGTATCATACCCCAGTACCCAGTAGTCCCTGATATTTCTTCCCTATTGACAGCCATTGATTCTGAAGCCACATTCTTTACAGTTATCGATCTCAAGAACGCATTCTTTAGTGTCCCCATTCATCCAGACAGCCAGTTCCTTTTCGGATTCTGTTTAAATGGAAGAAGCTATAAATTCACACGAGCTCCTCAAGGTTTCACAGAAAGTCCTAGTATTTACAGTCAAGCACTTAAAAGACAACTAGACAATATTCACATGCCAACTGACACTGCCCTGCTCCAGTATGTCGATGATCTACTGATCACAGCCCGTTCTGAACGTGACTGCGAACGTGCGTCACTTACAGTCCTGTATTTTCTGGCCGAGATGGGGCACAAGGTGTCCCCTTCCAAATTGCAATTCTGTGTCCAGCAAGTGGTCTACTTAGGACACTTACTGTCCAAGAGGGGTAGGCAGTTGACACCAGACCGTATCCAGTTAATAGCACGTCTTCCACAGCCCAAGACACAGAAGGAGGTACGAGCTTTTATTGGCCTCACTTCTTACTGCAGACAATGGATTCCCCAGTACGCATTTCTAGCCAAGCCACTGATACAGTTAACGACACAGGAGGCAGCCGTATCGACTGTCCTCCTGTGGAAAAGTAAATTTTGCCATGTTCTGTGTCCCTACGCGTCCTCCATCATATGTTATCTGTGCATGATTAATATGCATATGTATTCCCCATGTTCGATTAAAGACGCAATTACAGTTGTGTCCATCTCTAGTATGCCAGTTTCCAGTTCTCGTGAATACTACGAATATCAGGCCTATGTAAAGTTACGTTGCCACGTTTCTCAGTGTGCACGTTATTTCATTATAAAGTCCCCGTTTCTAGGCCTCAAAAGGGCCCGGACACCAGATTCAGCTTCTGTCTCCTGAGCCCTCGCTGAGGAGCGATACAGCCCCCACCTGTATCCCTGACCCTTCACTTACTTCCTGCCTCACAGTGCCCGGTTCAGCCTGGCTCTGCCTCTGAGTCTGCCAAGAGTATGTTATGATTCTAGTTATCAGTCCAGCCCTCATTCTCTGCATTCCTAAGCTACTGAACCGCATCAATAGTTTCCGTCATTGTCTAGCCTTTACGTCTCCATGTAAGAGAAATACTGTATTTATGGTCATTTAATATTCTTCATCACGCACTACATGTAGAATAATGCATGCTCCAGTCTTAGAATCAAGTTAGCCTTTCCCCTCCTGACTTCTAGTTTATATCAACATGTTCTCTAAACATCAGATACTAGATACTGTTTAGGTACATGTCGCCCTGACTCTCCAGACTTCAGTCTCTGCTCCTAGCACAGAGTTCGTAGCCCCCAGCTTCTCCTAGTAACACGTCATTGCCAGTTTGCGCGCACCATCAGGTCAGAGGTCCCGGCTCCTTAGGTAGCCCCCTCCATGTCTCCGCCCCATTCATGACATATTCTGTTACGTTTGCATCACATGTCTATGTCTACGCCCTGTTACACCCACTTTCACCCTTATCTTTCGCGACTGCTACGCGTCACACCCTTTGCTCCACCCACTGCTCCGCCTATCGTATGTACTGTAATGTAACTGTTTTACTATATATACTTGTGTATTGTTATTAAATGTTAGCGCGCTCATCCCAGATCCAGCCCCGGCAGCTGCCGGGCCCCGCTAGTCCAATCCGGCCCCCCTGCCGGGCCCTGCCATCCTATTCCTATGCAGGTTGTCCTGTTCCCGTCCTTTATGCTGTAATAAACCTGCAAAACTCCTACTACCTCGAATCTTGACTCTTATTTATTGAGCTATCTGTTATTCATTTATCCATTCAAAAATAGAGGTATTATTTATTTATTTACCACATAATGGCGCCCGAACAGGGACTTGCTCTTTCCCCACGCGCCGGTGAAGCCACGCCGGCCCCCTGACCCTCTGCAGCCGTGACGGAACCATACCGGCCACATGCAGATATTTCTGCTTCAAGTATCCCTCAGGCCCACGGAGGAGACGGAGGTGGCGGTCCAGCATCCAGACGAGGCGGTGGAGGAACGCGGCGAGTCCCGACCAGAGCCCAAGCCGAGAGTCCAAGGTCCGAGGTATCCGGAGGCCCACCCGTAACAGAAGTTCGAAGTTCGTCCGTCCGGCGTCGAAGCAGTCCAGTCCAGTCCGAGGCCTTCCGTTCTTGCTGCCCGGTGAGTACCGTTGCTGGGGTAGTATCTAGACAGGGTCAATCTAAATTGTCTCTGGTCCGATGGGTCTGGGTACGCAGATCCGAAACGAAGTGTTCACCTAGGTGGATACGGGTCTTGATGCGTCCCTTTATGGGACCGGTATGTTCCGTGCTGTTTCAGCAGCGCATCCAGTAATTCTAGTCTGTTCCGTTCTCGAGAAATTCATGTGTTTCTGTTCTCAGTGTTCCAGGTATTATTCTGTCCGAACTGTTGCTTCATAATGTTATTTAGTGTATTTTCAATGTCGTGGTATGCCTGAATTGTTTTCTCAATTGTTATTGTTCCTCGTGTATTGTATTGTGTTCAGATTCAAGTTTGCAATGTCCCTCTTTTCAAGATTACGTCAGTTAAAAACTAGAAAGGGTCTGCTAGAAGAAGCAGTTCCTGTCCCGCCTAGGGACAGTCCAGGTCATTTTATGTATCAGAAGCATGGCATAAGCGCCATATTGTATCTAGATTTATGGGTAGAGTATACCAAACAGTTAGAAGAAAAGTATAGATGGCCCGTATCGGGTACATGGGATGCCGAGTGCATCATGCGAGTAGAAGAAGCATTATGGAAAAAGAAAGCCAGACAGTCACAGAAAGATGCCATCGAGTTATGGCGCAAAGAATCTCATAAAAGAACCGAAAAAGAAATCAGAAAGTCAGAACTAAGTAGAGAATCCTTAGAACGAGCCCAGGAAAGGGAACTGATCGAGATAGGTGAACGAGTTAAAACAGAACAGTCAGACAGACAGAGGAATGCCCTCATCAAGGGTATGTATCCTCTTCTTGCCGAGGGCTTGCCAAAAGCGACCCCGGAGGCATCCAGTAATTTTCCGCCACCCTTAGTTCCGACCAAGCTACGTCACAAACCGACCGCAGCTGATATATTCATCTCGTCCTATTTGGACGACACAGTCCCGGAATATGCAAATCCCGCTCCGCCAGTCCCTGTAAATCAGGCACTTCCCGCTCCTCCAGACACCGGAGTACCTGTTACGGTACCCCCGGTCCAGCCCGCCATACAAGTCCAGCCTGCATTTCCATTTCCCACTCTGCCAGGACGAAGAGCATCAGTAGACGACTCTAGTTTAGGGGCCGCAGGAGGAGGTCCTCTAGGAACCCCGCCGCCACACAAGCGTTTAACGTTAGCCGAATTACATGCACAAGCGTCACAGCGTACGCCCAGGTATCAGTCTGTTGCAGAAATAAGAAAAGCCCTTAACGAATGTGGCTATGATCCAGTCCCAGGCGAGGATAATATGGTTTTATATTCATTACGCGTAAGAAAGGTGACCGAGTATCTAGTCACCCTACCAGATATGAAAGAAGATCTAGACAGAATATATCGTTTCATCCGTACAGGGAATGATCCAGAAAGTATTAGTGACGTCATGTGCCAAAGAAAAGTTGAAGTCCAGCTCATGCTATTAAAGTTTCTGATTAATTGTTTAATACGAGAACAAGATTATCCGACCAAAGATCAAGCCGAAATGAAAGTCCTGACAAAGTGGAGTGATAATATAGCCGAGGGTAAGCATAAGACTATCGGTAGTATAGAGAGTATGTACAAGAAAATTCGTAAGGAAATAATAAGGTTACATGATCAACGTAAAGCAGCACAAGTAAGCGAGAAAGAAAATGACTCTTCTACTGAAGAGGTAGAGGACGAGAATCCCGACAGAATAGCGTATGTAGGAAAATCGAGACTTCCAGATCGCCATTTACGTCTAGAACACAAGCCAGTTTTTCACCATCCCGCACCAGAACAAGGTTCTCTAGAACAAGTATTTCAAGCTACCGACCATATTCTGAAATCACGAATCGGTTACAGTGAGTTAAGTACTATGCATGAACAAGAACTAGTCCGATCAGCAGTCCGATGGATTACTGATTCTACCACTTTTCCAGACGAAATAGTGGCACAAATGTTTCTGAAAATGCCCCCAGCCGAGCAACGACTGGCGGGTATGTATATGATCCAGCACCTCATTACACTGTATGAGGGTCAACATTCTGATCCAGGTCCGTTGCATGATGTCCTGAACGAGTTACTCCAGTATAGATGGAAAGGTTTAGGTACCGATTTGATTAGTGTCATTCTAGAACAGCGCCACAAATATAGTATGTTTTTGAACCCGCATTTTGTTCATGTCTCACCCCCAGAAAGTAAACCCTTTTACATAGACAGACAGAATCCGTTACGAGAAGTGCATCCAGTTAAGACAGAGGGTGGTGAGATGCAACGAGTGTTTGTTTACACCCCGATTACAAAGATGGAACTCTTAGAGATGAAAAAGATAATTCCCTGTCATGATAAAGATCCAGCAGGGTTCCACCGAGAATTAAAGGACATGCTCCGTATGGGAGAATACACGTATCCAGATATTATTAAAATGTTAAAAGTCCTGTTGCCCGCAGGGGTATATGAGAAACTCAAGGAAAAAGAATGGGAGGTGGGAGAGAAAAAGATCGATTGGGCAGTTCTAGAAGCTGAAGACAAGATACGAGTACCAGGTACCGGTCTTGGAGACAAATGTAAAGAATTACCTGAACTGTTAATACAAGTTTTGCCCAGACTATTAGCAACTAAAAAGGAAGACTGGGATGCAATCTCAGCATGTAAACAGAAACAAGACGAAGACACTAGTGATTTTTACTCTAGATTTGAGAAATGTTTTATTATAAACAGTGGCCTCAAGACAAGTAGCGAGTCATACCCTCATCTTTTTGTTACTAAATTAGTCGAGAATTCAAGTCCACAAGTTAAGAATCGAGTTTTGAAAGTCGAAAGTACCTGGCAAGCTAATACCCCGTCCCAGATGTTACAGATGCTTCAATATCACCAGAATAGAATCAGAGAAGAACAAGAACATGAAAGAAAACGTATGAAAGACACGAAAATGAAAGTGCTAGTTGCACAATCCGTTCCTCAAGACAGTCAGAAGAGGGGTCCGAATCAAGCCAGTCATCCTGCAGCTCCCGTTAAAGGAAACTGCAATTATTGTAAACAGCCAGGTCATTTTATAAACGAGTGTGCAGTTCTGAAACACAACATAGCTACCGGTAAGACTAAAGAAAGACCACGTCCGCCTAGACAAGAGCAAGTTTCACAGACTTCTCAGCCACAGAATGCACCACAGACAGTTACAGCACCGCAGCCTATCGCTGCAACACAGCATGTTACACAGCAGATGTACCAGTATGCTCAGTCAGAGTATCCAGAGTATCAGCCATATTCATGAAACAGCCTAGAGAGGGAGGTAGGCTTGCCTCTCATCGAGATACCTGTAGATCAAGAAGGTCCCTATGTTCATAGTCAAGTACTAGGGAAAGACAGAAAGTTTCTGATTGATACAGGGGCAAGTAGGACCACCATCAGTCACGCCGAAGTTCCAGGGGCTCCGCTCTCAGGCTCAAGAAATGTTTCCCTTGGATTTTCAGGAAAACCTATCGTAAATGAAATATCAAAGCCAGTTACTCTAGAAGTAGGTCCATTGTCCCGCACTACTGATCTGTTACTTACGAAGTCATGTCCAGAAAATTTATTAGGCATTAAAACACTGAAAGAGTTAGATGCAGTTATATGCTGTTCCCCAGAGGGAATACGATTGTTCCTACGTGACTTCAAGGGTCACTATGTATTACGAGATTTTGATCCCAGATTGTCTAATGTTCCGCAGCATCTATGGGCGCAAGGTCCAACTGATGTTGGCTTTATGCAAATCACACCCCATCGTGTGACTCTCAAGCCAGGTGTAGTCCTGACACGAATAAGACAGTACAGATTGCCATCTGAGGCTGTAGCAGCCTTATCCAAAATTATTGACGAGCTCATGGCTCAAGGAGTAATTGTAGAAACTGACTCCAATGTATGTAATTCTCCGATCATTCCTGTCATGAAACGTACTGATCCAAATGCACCCCCAGTATATCGATTAGTGATTGATCTCCGAGAACTTAATAAATGTATTATTCCCCAGTACCCAGTTGTCCCAGACATTTCTTCCCTATTGACAGCCATTGATTCCGAAGCCACATTTTTCACTGTCATAGACCTCAAGAACGCGTTTTTCAGTGTCCCCATTCATCCAGACAGCCAGTTTCTTTTCGGATTTTGTTTAAATGGAAGGAGCTATATGTTTACACGAGCTCCTCAAGGTTTCACAGAAAGTCCTAGTATTTATAGTCAAGCACTTAAGAGACAACTAGACAATATTCACATGCCAACTGACACTGCCCTGCTCCAGTATGTCGATGATCTACTGATCACAGCCCGTTCTGAACGTGCTTGCGAGCGAGCATCCCTTACAGTCTTGTATTTCCTTGCCGAGATGGGGCACAAGGTGTCCCCTTCTAAGCTTCAATTCTGTGTCCAGCAAGTGGTCTACTTGGGACACTTACTGTCCAAGAGGGGTAGGCAGTTGACACCAGACCGTATCCAGTTAATAGCGAGTCTTCCTCAGCCAAAGACCCAGAAGGAGGTACGTGCTTTTATCGGCCTTACTTCTTATTGCAGACAATGGATTCCCCAGTATGCATTTCTAGCCAAGCCACTGATACAGTTAACGACACAGGAGGCAGCCGTATCGACTGTTCTCCCTTGGACATCTGAACATACACTTAGTTTTAATGAATTAAAGAAAGCCCTATGCCAAGCTCCAGTTCTAGCAACACCGAACTACAGTAAGCCTTTTACACTTTTCGTCACTGAACGCGAAGGTACAGCATTATCTGTCCTCACACAAGATCAAGCAGGACAATACAAGCCCTGTGCTTATTTTTCGAGCACATTAGATCCTGTAGCCCAGGCTCTGCCTGCGTGTCTCAAATCAGTTGCAGCCACAGCACTAGCTATCAGACAAAGTGATTCCATAGTCTTAGGACACTCCCTGACAGTACAAGTTCCACACTCCGTGGAAGTTCTTTTAAACCGAACACAAACTCAGCACTTGACAATTGCACGTTTAACAGGTTATGAATTGACACTGTTCCAGCCACACATAGAAATCAGACGCTGCAACGTTTTAAATCCTGCTACATTGCTACCATCAGTTACTTCGAATTCTGCCACACACGATTGTGTGGAAGTAGTTAACATCATGACCAAGCCAAGACAAGATCTGATAGATATTCCATTACCAGATCCCGACCTGACACTTTATGTGGATGGTTCATGCATGAGAACAAGTACAGGAGAACTAGTAGCCGCGTATGCAGTGACTACTGACACTGAAGTTATTGAAACACACCGTATTGACACCCTGTCTGCTCAAGCAGCAGAGCTAGTTGCTCTGACACAAGCCTGCATACGTGCCAAGAACCTGAAAGTTAATGTTTACACAGATTCACGTTACGCATTTGGAGTCGTACACGACTTCGGAGTGCTCTGGCAGGAGAGAGGTTTCATGACTTCTCATGGAACCAAGATTCAGCATGGTCTCCTTATTCAAGCTCTGTTAGATGCAATACACTTACCGACATCTATTGCTATCATGAAGTGCAAAGCACATACGAAAGTTACTGACACTATTTCTCAAGGTAATGATCTAGCAGATCGCACAGCCAAGCTTACAGCACAGACACCAGACATTCCAGTTAATAAGACACCGACATACACTCCAGATCCGACTACATGTATGACAGTTAAAGACCCCACTCAAGATGTCATAGATATCCAGCTACATGCTACTCCCGATGAAATCAAGAAATGGTCCGAACAAGGAGGGGTCCAGACAGATCAGGGATGGTTGACGAAGGGTAAAGCCACATGGTTTCTCCCCGACTCTATGGTTCAAGTTATTATTAATACCGCACATAGTCCAGCACATTTAGGGGAAAAAGCTATGTTAGAGAGTATCCAGAATATTTGGTTCAACAAGCATTTACGAGCTGCAGCCAAGCAGAAAGTCCGTACCTGTATGCAGTTTAATCCAGGTAAAAGTGTCCCGGTGGAACAAGGTGGATTCCAGCCCCCTGACCACCCTTTTGAAGTCCTCCAGATGGATTACATTCAGATGGAGCGATGTCGAGGTTTCAAGTATGTCCTTGTAGTTGTATGCGCTTTGTCCAGGTGGACAGAAGCATATCCAGTCCCAGATTACACAGCCGCGACCACTGCCAAGCAGTTGGTTCGTGAGTTCTTCCCCCGTTATGGACTCCCTAGAGTCGTATATTCTGATAACGGCCAGCCATTCTCATCCGAGTTGATGAAACATGTGTCCCTTTTGTTAGGGTACCAGTGGAAGTTCCATTGTGTACGCCATCCTGAAGCAGCCGGTCTCGTAGAGAGACATAATCAGACCCTGAAAATTCGCATCGCCAAAGTATGTAAAGAGAAAGGTGTGGACTGGCTAATAGCTCTGCCAGTTGCCCTGTTCTATATGCGCATGGTCGCACATTCCAGATCAGGTCTGTCCCCGTATGAGGTCGTTTTCGGCCGCCCCCCTAACATGTGGGGTACACCTAGACCTCGAAGTATTACCGATGTTTAAAGTAATATGCTGACAGATTACCTAGCTTCCTTGATGTCTGCCCTCAACTCTTGTCGTTCACAGGTTGCCGCCGCGTTTCCAGACAATACCGAGGTGGCACCGCATGAAATCGTTCCCGGATCCATGGTCCTAGTGCGAAATTTCGATCGTTCAAGTCCGCTGGAGCCTCGCTGGAAGGAGCCCCGACAGGTCCTCCTCGCCACCCGTACAGCCGTGAAGTTGGAGGGACGCAAAGGCTGGGTGCATCTTTCGCATATCAAAAAGTTTTATGGATTGAAACCAGTTTCAAAGAACATTTCCGAGGATTTAAAGGACTGCCAAAGTACTATTCTTAAGGACTGTCCCGCAAAAGACAATGTTACTGAACCCTCCCCGTTAGAGACAACTCCGCAACAGGAGTATAAGAAAAAGCTAAGGTCTAGTAAAATAAGTCAGCCAGTTTGATTGTCTAAGTCCTCCCCTAGGTGAAACGGTTAGACCGGTTTCTGACATGTATAAAATAGACCCCCATAGTGAGAGAGTTAGTCAAAACTCAATCCGATGTATCGTTTTTCTATGTTTCATATTATTTCTCAGCATTATGATTTCCTGCACCAGTTATGCATTTTATCTGTATTCTCCAGTTTCTCATGTAAATAAGTCTTCTAATGTTACAGTAGAGCACACGTTTAGTGATCTGCCTCCTCATGAACTCTCTTACCGCCTCGCTATGCGTAATAACTCTTTTATCCGCATGTTACATTATTCACACCAGACCAGCAATGCCACTAATTGTTGGGTGTGTGGTCGACTCCCCCCTTTCCAGACACCGAAGGGAGTTCTGCCACTCTTTCCTTATCCATTTTCACATAATGGTTCGTGTGGAGCATGGTCCACGTTAACGTCATCCTCAACAGATATGTCTTTTCTTAACAGTACATGTTTCCCAGACAAGCAAGGTCTTCCCCACAGAACAGGGTTAGATCTAGAAAACGAAGTTTATAATCTAGGTAATTATTCTTCGAATTTCATGGTCCTGAATGTTCAGTCTGATTCCACTCCAGACTTACCTGCTATTTCAGTACTACCAGTCAAAGGTGAATTATGTGTCCGAAATAATGGTTCCATACATGTAGGACATAGTGATTGTACTACTATTGTCAAGTATAGTGACAGTTGGAAATCTATTTTCAAAGCTTCACGTCATTCTTATTTTATTTGTGGTCAAACCGCATATGTTCGTCTGCCCCTCGATTGGGAGGGAACCTGTTACATTGCCTTCCTACTGCCACCAGTTTTCCTAGCCCCATCTGATTATCATAGAAACACACATCTAGTACACATTAGACATAGAAGGGAGATCGAGTCCCCAATTGTCGATTATACTGAAACTGCTCTTAAACAGTATACAGATTTCAATAGAGGTTTCTTCTTCTTTATAGGACCTATCCAGAACAGTAAGCTAATTCGTAGGTTAACCAGAACCCTTGAAGCTGTAGTAAATGAGACTGCCTCTGCCCTAGGTAACTTAACTGAAGAGCAATCTGCTATGAGATTTGTCGTTTTGCAAAATCGTCTCGTCCTTGACGTCATACTGGCCGATAGGGGCGGGGCCTGTAGAGTCATCGGATCTAGTTGCTGCATTTTCATTCCTAATAACGCGCCGTCTGTTTATTCAGCTATAACCAGACTCCATAAAATTGCCCATCTGTTACACCAAGACCCAGGCACCTGGACATGGTCCGGTTGGTTCTGGAATATAATTTCCGCTTGGGGATGGAAAGTATTGTCCTTTCTAGGTATTGCAGTAACGATCATATTCAGTTGCTGCCTCTGTATACAATGTGGCCCTGCGATTTGCGGCATTTGTGCTACCTCTTGTATTCCTAGTCCCAAGCCCCGTTCTAAAACCCGTTCCCAGAAAATTCGAGACGAGCAAATGATACTGTATGAAATGATAGATGGTATCATGAATATTGATGTTTCCTGATGGAAACGTAGTGACAAGGAGGGAATGTGGAAAAGTAAATTTTGCCATGTTCTGTGTCCCTACGCGTCCTCCATCATATGTTATCTGTGCATGATTAATATGCATATGTATTCCCCATGTTCGATTAAAGACGCAATTACAGTTGTGTCCATCTCTAGTATGCCAGTTTCCAGTTCTCGTGAATACTACGAATATCAGGCCTATGTAAAGTTACGTTGCCACGTTTCTCAGTGTGCACGTTATTTCATTATAAAGTCCCCGTTTCTAGGCCTCAAAAGGGCCCGGACACCAGATTCAGCTTCTGTCTCCTGAGCCCTCGCTGAGGAGCGATACAGCCCCCACCTGTATCCCTGACCCTTCACTTACTTCCTGCCTCGCAGTGCCCGGTTCAGCCTGGCTCTGCCTCTGAGTCTGCCAAGAGTATGTTATGATTCTAGTTATCAGTCCAGCCCTCATTCTCTGCATTCCTAAGCTACTGAACCGCATCAATAGTTTCCGTCATTGTCTAGCCTTTACGTCTCCATGTAAGAGAAATACTGTATTTATGGTCATTTAATATTCTTCATCACGCACTACATGTAGAATAATGCATGCTCCAGTCTTAGAATCAAGTTAGCCTTTCCCCTCCTGACTTCTAGTTTATATCAACATGTTCTCTAAACATCAGATACTAGATACTGTTTAGGTACATGTCGCCCTGACTCTCCAGACTTCAGTCTCTGCTCCTAGCACAGAGTTCGTAGCCCCCAGCTTCTCCTAGTAACACGTCATTGCCAGTTTGCGCGCACCATCAGGTCAGAGGTCCCGGCTCCTTAGGTAGCCCCCTCCATGTCTCCGCCCCATTCATGACATATTCTGTTACGTTTGCATCACATGTCTATGTCTACGCCCTGTTACACCCACTTTCACCCTTATCTTTCGCGACTGCTACGCGTCACACCCTTTGCTCCACCCACTGCTCCGTCTATCGTATGTACTGTAATGTAACTGTTTTACTATATATACTTGTGTATTGTTATTAAATGTTAGCGCGCTCATCCCAGATCCAGCCCCGGCAGCTGCCGGGCCCCGTTAGTCCAATCCGGCCCCCCTGCCGGGCCCTGCCATCCTATTCCTATGCAGGTTGTCCTGTTCCCGTCCTTTATGCTGTAATAAACCTGCAAAACTCCTACTACCTCGAATCTTGACTCTTATTTATTGAGCTATCTGTTATTCATTTATCCATTCAAAAATAGAGGTATTATTTATTTATTTACCACACTCCCTTGGACCCAGGAATATACACTTGTTTTCAATGAATTAAAGAAAGCTTTCTGTAATGCACCTGTTCTAGCAACACCGAACTACAGTAAGCCTTTTACACTTTTTGTCACAGAACGTGATGGTACTGCATTATCTGTTCTAACACAAGATCAAGCAGGACAATACAAGCCCTGTGCTTATTTTTCTAGCACATTAGATCCAGTAGCCCAGGCGCTGCCTGCGTGCCTCAAGTCAGTTGCAGCCACAGCTCTAGCTATCAGACAAAGTGATTCCATAGTGTTAGGACACTCCCTGACAGTACAAGTTCCGTGGAAGTTCTTTTAAACCGAACTCAGACTCAGCACTTGACAATTGCACGTTTAACAGGTTATGAACTGACATTGTTTCAGCCACACATAGAAATCAGACGCTGCAACATTTTAAATCCAGCTACACTGTTACCGTCCGTCACTTCAAATCCTGCCACACATGACTGTGTGGAAGTTGTTAACACCATGACAAAGCCAAGACAAGACTTGACAGACATTGCATTGCCTGATCCCGACCTGACACTTTATGTGGATGGTTCATGTATGAGAACAAGTACAGGAGAACTAGTAGCCGCGTATGCAGTGACTACTGAAACCGAAGTTATAGAAACACATCGTATAGACACCCTGTCTGCTCAAGCAGCAGAGCTTGTCGCTCTGACCCAAGCCTGCATACGTGCCAAGAACCTGAAAGTTAACATATACACAGATTCACGTTATGCATTCGGAGTCGTACACGACTTTGGAGTGCTCTGGCAAGGAAGAGGTTTCATGACTTCTCATGGAACCAAGATTCAGCATGGCCCCCTCATTCAAGCTCTGTTAGATGCAATACATTTGCCAACAGCTATCGCTATCATGAAGTGCAAAGCACATACGAAAGCCACTGATATCATTTCCCAGGGTAACGATCTAGCAGATCGAACAGCCAAGCTTACAGCTCAGACTCCAGACATTCCAGTTAACACGACACCGACACACATTCCAGATCAGACTACTTGTATGACAGTTAAGGACCCTACACAAGATGTAATAGATATACAGTTACATGCTACTCCCGATGAAATCAAGAAATGGTCCGAACAAGGAGGGGTCCAGACAGATCAAGGATGGTTGACGAAGGGAAAAGCCACATGGTTTCTCCCCGACTCTATGGTTCAAGTCATTATTAACACCGCACATAGTCCAGCACACTTAGGAGAAAAAGCCATTGTTGCAGGGTTTCTGTACTCACACAGAACTGTGCACAGAGGAGTGGAACCTCGGCAAATTAGGATGTCCCAAAACTTACCTTAGCAACCAACTCACCCCTTACCGAGCTAGCTACAGTGTCTCATTGGACATATCAAACACCCAATGTTTAGACAAACCAGAACATGAACTTACAGTACCTCAGGGTACGTGGGACTCATGAACACTCTTTCGTTATATTATCATTACAAACCAGAACATGGAGTAAAGAAGACACATGTGCATTTGAAATGTTTATTTACTAATGCCGTCTTCTCAGGCGCAGTATCTTTGATAATACAAGTATACTTATTATCAGTAGCAAAATTATCAGCATAGTTACTAAGACATAAAAAGCGAATGGTGACAGCATGTTAACATGCTGTAATGAATAAGAGTTAACAACACTTATATCTCACCCTCCCTAACACATATATTATATTATTATCTAAGAAGGTCTCTTTGGGTTGTTTTAGGGCGGGCCCATACCTTAGTGTCCTAGCATGAAGGAATCACATCAGCATACACCAGCTCTCTCTGCATGTGCACCGCATCAAGTGTGTTAACAATTCTCGTGCAAAGCAATATCAATCCCGCCTCAAGCCCAAGTTGGCAAAGGCTGCACTTGTGTTATGACTATGAAGGCGTGGAGATCAGACCTCATAACAATTCCATATCGTGTTGCTCCTGAAACTTCAGCACTCTCCGTGCAGACATGTTTTATTAAACAAAGCAGATATCAGAGCAATAACATATTATTCTCACATTCACCACGGCAAACCACTAGGTTGAAAGCTAAGTCAACAATTAAGGGTCGTGTGCAGAAGTTGCAAGAAAGGAAAAATGGCGTTTAAATCTGAAATGTACCTATGCTAACTTAACACGAAATATGGATATATAGGAGCTATACAACACCCCCCCATGATCCGAGAACGGACTAAATAAGGTAACAGAAGTGCCATCACATGAGAGCAGAATCCATTTAAAAACGAGCATGAATAAAAATTCAATTATAAAAACTAATGCTAAAAAATAGCCCACAAATATAATGTGGCTCAAGCCAATAGGCAAGCAAAAATAAAATGTCTTGACCAAAAGTCAATAAAATCAAGGAAATGCTATCAATCAGCATGCCAATCTGAGGCAGTGTCTATGATAAGACCGTATATGAAAAGTAAGCTGCAACAGCCTCAAGGAGGAAGTCACTGTCCTCATCCGAAAACAGTTCAGCCATCCAGTTTAAAAGATGAAAGGAACATACGTGATCTTCCAGCACCGGATCCTCTATAACCATCAGAGGACAGCTCGGTGGGTTTTCAAGAAAACTTTGTTCCAAGAAATTTCGCGCTGCCGACAACACATCCCAGGGACCCATTAGTCCATGTGCCACCGCCAAGGCCATAATCCTTTCGTCAGAACAAACCAACTCGTGAGCAATGATAGGACTCATCAGTTGATCAAAATCGACGTCAGAAGATGCTGGTCCGCAGAGACACAAATCAATGGCCCAAAGGAAATCACAGGTCAGGCAGCGAAATACAGGCTGGACACAGGTGAAATAGGAGAACCGAAAAGATAATCCAAACGCCGTGCTTAGAGTCGCCAACGGCAGTGTGCCATAATAATCAAGCATGCGGTTGCGAAACCGCGTCAGTAGTAGCTGTGCGTGGTCTTGCACAGGAAGGGCATCCATATTTAAAAAGGCAGAAAACCACCAATGCGCCTGCCGCTAAAGCAAGTAAAAACGGGAACCCTCCAAATAAGGAAGAAAAAATAGAATGGAAGAAAGCAGGGATGACTCCAAAAATCTTCTCAAAGGAAGTCACGAGACCACCGCTAACAACTTTAAAAAAATGTGCTAGGCCCGTTGTGGAGGAAGCGTTAAAGATAGAACGGACCATGGCTCCGAAATGCAAGGGCAAATCAGTGTTTAAAAGAGCCTGAACCTCCGTGCGGGTGTTAGCAATGTGAAGCACGAAAGTTTCACGGGCCGAGCTCAAGGCCACCTCTTTCTGGGACAATAGAGCTCTTATTCTAGCCATGCCGCTGAATTCTGCTCCCAAGGTCGGTATCTGTGGCCAAATGGAAGACTCCCTATGTTCACGTGTGGGAGGATAAAGAACATTTCTGCAGCAAATAACTCGCTCACTAACTGTTACTATGAAAGCTATACCTTTAATTAAACCACAACAGTTTTCATTATTGAGCATTAAATAACTACCATTCTCTAACAACTTAAACGTGGGGATGATAGCAGGAACTGGCGTGCCCTGTAAAACGCAAGCCATATTCGGGCGGTCCTTATTACATGAACCGTGTAACTGTATGTGTCTGCACATTAAAGAATGATCTGGCGTCTCAGTGCACTCATCCCCTGTTAGATAAACCTCTTGGTCATCCTTGAAACATCTGTATGTGTATGGGAGTGACCAGACCTCATGAAGAAAACCGCTACCTAAGGGTTCAAAACGACCTATTGGCACATATTTCATACAATTTGAAAACTTATATAAAGCAAAAGGCAGTGTTATTAAACCGTGGATAAGCCACGTAGCAGCGGTGGATTCTGCCACAGAAAAAGGTAAAGATTCCAACCTTTCAATATGTAGCATGGAAAAGGAAGCATCACGCATTGAAAGCAAGCGTTGTTTGTCTGTCAAATTAAACGGTGCAAATAAAGAAGAAACGTTCATGTATCCCCAGGGAACTTTACCCATTTTCAGAGTCTGAAGTGTCCACGCAAACTGCATGATTGAACGTAATTGATTTTGACCATGGTATAATACAGATACTTCATCATGTACAATATCAACAACAGACGACACAATATTATCCAATGTGTAAATTCTTGAGGAAAGCACGTTAATGCTATTGTCAACAACTGCAAGAACTTTCTCAAGATTTGCCTGATCAATAGCCCTAAGGCGTGAAGCAGCCTCAATTTGTGAGAGTTTCCAAATTTCATTGTAAACACCATATAACCAGCGTTTCGACCTGCCACTAGCTGGGCCCTTAATGAAATCATTCAAATCCACGTCTGCATTCAGTTTGGAAAGGTGATACTTAACCGCAGGTAAAGTTGAATGTTTCAGCCAAGCTTGACACAACTTGCCAACAGAGTAAGAGGTGACAGTATGACTCAAATCAAAACGGGGATCAGATCTAACAGTCTTAAAACCGTCAGTTATATTTAAAAATCTTTTTTGGCAAGCATCAGCACTACGGTGCCAAAGCAGCCAACCCTTGGGATTCATACTGGAAATGTTAAAGGAGGAATTCAGAAGCAGAGCCTGTATTTCTCTAATGGACAATTTAGTAAAATTACTCCAATTCTCATATTCCTCCAACTCCGGGAAAGACGGGGTGTTTAACCTTTTAGATGTAGCCAATCCAAAGCACGTGGTCTGGGAAATGGTTTCATTTAAAAACCACATATGATTTGGGATGAGACATGCACGGTGCAAAGCCTCAGTGCCTTGTACCTGCCAGGCCCTTGAGCCCCAAACTGATTTAAGGTCTATGGTATCCTTCCATAACTCATACCCTCCAGCAACTAATTTATCCAGGAAGGCCTTTGAATACAACAATTTTGTATTTGTAAGTCGAACCTTGGACAGTGGCTGTTTGTTAAATTTAAAATAAAATGACTCGGGATTGGACTGATTAAAGTCAGTGAAATAAGTATACTTTTTAAGAAACGTTTCTGAACTCCCTTGTTTTGGTGCTGGGCAATGTTCCCACTGAGTAAAATTAACCGCATCCCTACGGGAAGATGTCTTGTGTAAGAAGTGATTGCCATAATGTTGGTAACAGAACAATTCACCATAATTAGCAGATTCTAAATATAAATCCTCAGCATCAAAAGCAGCATAATATTTCAAATCAGAAAACAAACTTTCCACAGCATTAACATCCCAATCATCAGAACGAATGTTTTGTTTCACCACATCCCCCATATTAACTCTTAGTACATTAGGAACATTAACGACTTCCGTTGGGCCATGAATCTGAAAACGAACTGCATCCCACGCGATTCCATCCAGAACAGGCCATGCTGTGATGTTAACCAAAGGCAAGTCTCTTTTTAATCTGTGTGTAGAATGTGAAGAGGAAAGTGGGGCCAAAGTTCCATTTAAATGAGTAATGCAAGTTCTCTCCTCGACATAGTGTCCATTCATAATCCGAAAAAAATAAAACACAAAACCAATTGACATAAAAAGGTAAACTGAAAAAAGGACCAGCCAAATGTATATCCAAGGAGGTATCAAAAAATGTTTTTTAAACAGGCTGGCATATACTGCAATTTTAGAGGGTTTTTTCGAGGCAAGGGAAGCAGAGTCAAATGAAAATCTGGATTCCGTGGCTAAACGAGCTTGCAGGTCAGGCATGGACAAATCAGTGGGGTATGTATAGTCTGTCTCATCAAGATTAGTTCCTGGTAAGTTATTCAATAATGGACTGGAAATAGCAGGTAATTCGATGGCCACCTCAGGTTCATTATTAGAAGCAGTGGGCATAATTGAATTTCTCACAATGGAAGGACAGGAAACAGCCGGTGTCATGCTAAGAAGAATCGGCCACTCTGTGTATCTTGACATTGTCAATAGAAATAAACCTGTTTTCCTTACGACCTGGAAGTGGTGGTAGAATGACTGTTCTTGTGCCCTTCACTCCAAGCACTGGGACTGGAGCTCGATAGGAGGGACCAAACTCTTTCTTGTTGTCGATCTTCTCTCGAACCAGTTCTCCAACTTGGGGTAGCCAGCCAACTACCGGGATCTGCAACGCATCATCCGATGTGGAGGGCAAATGTTCCTTTGCAAGAGTGTCTCTCGTCTTTTGTAGATTCTGTAAAATATTGCAATGTTCATCTGCGTCAAAGGAAGTGGCGTGAACCACTGAGTCTAGACCGTCAAGGTCAGGGACGAACATCTTGATGCCAAAGTGCATTTCGTATGGGGTCCGCCCACCCAGAGACCTTCTAGGGAGATTATTAAGAGCACGCTGCACGCCATAGAGGTGGGCCAGCCAGTTTCTGCCAGTGCCTATAACTCGGGCTGTCAAAGATTGCTTTAAATCACGGTTCATTCGTTCAACTACACTATTACCCTCGGGTCTGTAGGGTGACGAAAACTTGACTTGGACCCCCATCGAAGTCATGGCATCCTTATACGCCTTAGAGGCGAAAGCCGGACCCTGATCCGAATGGAAGGTACCACAGGCAAAAATCCCTATAAAGATACGCAAATCTCTGATGACAGTCCGGGAATCAGCGCTGCGATGTGGCCATAACCACACAAAGCGTGTGCATGAGTCAACTGCTACTAAGATGTATTTATACGCAGTATCAGATGAAAATGGACCGCAGTGATCTAAATAAACACAGCCTAGTGGTTTATTAGAAATGTACAACTGAGTCTGAGGCGGACGCGTAGCAGTTGAAGGTTTAATCTGCTGGCATATGTCACAAAGAAGGACATAATCACGCGTCTGTTTGTACAGTCCCCGCCACCAGAAACGTTGTTGTAGTTGCGTTACAGTGGCTGAGACGCCCGCATGCGCAGACGCCACACCTTCATGAGCCGCTGTAATCAAGTCTGTTCTGCGATCCGAGTTGGGAATCAGCCGTTCCCCAACATCAGGAATTGTCACAAAAGGAACCTTTTCGGGACTTAAGTGGTATTTATACTTCGAAGGGAATCCCGAAGGATGTTTACTTCCCTTCTCAGAGGCAGCAACCGCTGCCAAGATGTCGCTATCAATCTTGGTTTTAGACCTAGTAACCGCTGCAACTAAGTATGTAGATACTGCTGATTTCGCCGCTTCATCAGCAAGCGAGTTGCCAAGAGCGTGTACTCCCACGCGCTGATGACCGAGAGTATGAATCACATAAACGAGTGGCAACATAGCCTTAAGCTCTGCCACTCGAACCCAGATCATTTTATGTTTTATTGTGCTACCCTTGGAATCACGAAAGTCATTTTGAATCCAAAAGAACAAGTTTTCATTGTAAGACTGGACACAGTAGTAAGAATCACTTACAATTAGAGTAGTAACACTTTGATCTGCGTACTCCAAAGCTAGTAATAGAGCACGAAGCTCTGCTAATTGTGCAGTGCAATCGCCCAGGGGCAACGTGTGTACCTCCCTGGAAATGAACTCGTCATTCAACATAGCACCGACCACAATGGCGCATGCGGAAACGTAGGCATGTTTAGAGCCATGCGCAACCTGCGCCGACCCATCAGTGTAAATGATGCAATGGAAGTCCTCCAAAGGTCGCATCGCCAGAGGAGCAGGATGAACGAATTCATACTGCAAGTACTCCTGTGACCGTAAGGAGGCGTCAAAAATAAACATGACATCTGCGGATGACAATGACGCAGCCCACTGAATCCACCGAGGGTGCAAAGCCTTTGAATTTGGTACACTGGCTTTCGTGACTGCCTCCAAATGAGGACAGGGTGTTACCACTAGCATGCGTTTCCCCTGTGACAGAGCACGTTCTTTTAGAATTGCCATCTGTACAGCAGTTAAAACCTTTTCTATGGTGGGAAACCGCATCTCAGCCGAGGTGTACAAGTGTGACTTGTAAGCAATAGGTACTGTGTCACCTTCATTAAAAGTGAGGTAGGTGAAACCCACCGTCCCAGGAATTATTCTTATTACCAGGTTGGTGTGGTTATCACGAGTCAGTAAATATTTAGAAGCGAGCAGATCAGCCTGCAAGGATTGCAAAATGGCTGAATGCTCAGGCAGCCAGCATGATTTTGAGAAAGTTGGTTGTATCAAAGCATACAGAGGCTTGACACGTTGGGCATATTCCGGAATGTAAGTTCTGCCGAAATTCAAAAAGCCCAGTAAGGATTGTAATTTCTTCAGTGTTGTTGGTGCGCGCAATTGTGCGCACTTCTCCAAGAAGTGAGGAGCCAAACCTCTACCTTCATTGTTGAGCTCATAGCCCAAAAACAACACTGTATGTTCAGCAATGTGCGATTTTGCAAAGTTGAATTTGTAACCCATGTCTGCGAAGTTGCAAACAAGAGAATTCACACGACACAGATGCTCCCAAATATCGTCGTCTGTGAGATATATATCATCCACATACGAAAAAGCATCAGGGTCGAGTGCCTCCAGAATAGAGACAATTCGAGCGGTAAATACACCAGGACTATTCTTGTAGCCCATTGGAAGACGCCGGAATTGCTTTTGGACTCCAGCGCTTGTAAAACTGGTCCATTGGGAGCTAAAGCTGTCCAATCTGTGGGCATAAAAACCATTGGATATGTCAAGCGTTGTCTTGAAACGCTTACGCACGAGACTATCCACTAGGGCAGAGCCGTGGGTATTCTGTACTGCACAGTTACGGCAATGCGAGTTCAAATGCCGGTAATCCAAAACCAAACGATATGATCCGTCAGGTTTATTCACAGTAAAAAGGGGATTATTCATCGGTGACACACACGTTTCAATAACTCCCTGATATTCCAATTGTTCAAGGATTACTGCGACGGAAGATTTTGCTTCACGTCGAATGGGATATTGAGGTTGAGGCTGCGGCTGAGACCGCAACGGAATTTCGTGGCAAGGCGACAATTTATCCCAACCACATTGGTTACGGTACAGAGCCGGCGCGAGAGCCCGAGCCCACTCTTCTGCAAAATGCTGCGCATGCTCTTTCGAGACAGTGTTCGCGAAACTGGGTAGGATTACCTCCTCCCCTCGCGGCGCCGCGAGCACAAAAGGTGGGGGCCAGTCAGCCTCCGAAAGTAAAATATCATATGTGGAAGACAGATTCTCCCAAAATACACCTTTAACGGTACGCTGTATGTCACCTTCAATTAACAGGACGATTTCATATAGTCTTTCAGGGGGAGCAAGTCTCGTATCCGCTGTTTCTATCACAACGTAGACATCAGTCGCTGTCACCCTCAGTAGTGGACGCAGCGCCTCTCTGACTATTGTTATCTCCGCCGCGCTGTCCAGCAAGGTCAGAGCCCACGTCAGATTCCGAAGCCGCGTTCTCACTATCTGTGGCATATCGATGCGCTGTTAAGGCTGCGACTTTCTTTTTCGCAAACTGCGGACGCCTAGGCGTAGAATCCTCCTGCTTCACTGCGCCGTCCGTCTGGCGGGACTGACCACGTCCTTGTTGGCCACCACGTCCACGTCCACCCCCTCCTCCTCCACCGGTTTTCTGTGCCGATGCGTCCTGAAAGGAACGAGGAGAGCGTTGATCAGAAACCTGAAAACGATCAGGTGATTTAATCATCGCGCGGTCGCGCAAATCATAAACTTTTTCGGATGGCGCAGGAGCTTCTATTGCAGGAAAAGAACCCTGAGTCTGCATTGTCTGCTTCCCCTGTGTCTGTTTTTTAGGCCAATTTTGTTTCTTGGACTTTGGCTGGGCATCTGTCACTGCAGACTGCCCCTGTGGTTGTTTTTTCTCCTTCACTGGAAAATATTTCAGACCTCTACTCGTGCGGCCAATCGTTTTATAAGCGGCCACCACAATCTTTGCTAACTGGCGGGGTTTGTCGGCATCGGGCAGAGCAGCCAAAGCATTCGACACCTGAAAGTTAACTGCATCTCCTTTAACATTGGAGAGAATGAGATCACTTACAATCTCAAAAGAACCACACAGGCGCATACCCAATTCAACCGCTGCCTCTGGACCGTGATCATTCTGAACACGTCGAACGATTTCAGGCAGGGCAGTCATAGACGGGGTGCCGAAGCACCTTGTATAAACTGCCGCAAATGTTTTTCCCCAGCTGTCACAGTCAGCAAGTTCAGGAGTAATATCCTTCGGGAGAGTAATCGTCAACATTCTATGTTTATCAGCAGGAGTGGAATTCGGAAAAACCGCTTCCAGTTGATCAAACTTCTCTGCTAGCCAGAATGGGAAGTCATCGTTGTCAACAGGACGCGCACCAAAAACCGAATTTACCATCACTGGATTGAGACGCATTCCGCCTCGTTCCAAGGGAGCGGCCGCACCCCCCTGGGGACCACCAGGAAGATGTCGACCGATGTATTGCACTAATGCACGAATCACGGAAATGGAAACTACATGTAGCCGGCGAATTTCTGCCAGGGTACAAGCCCCGTGATTCGGGTGCGGGGTAAAGCCACCCAACGCAGGCCAATTAGTACCTGGAATTGAGAGTGGACCTAACCTCGCACGGGACAAAGAGTGGGGGAGGGCGCCATCAAACCAAACTCGATGCTGCCAATGATCAATAGGTATTTCCAATGCCCTGTATGGCGTATATTCAGCCGGGACATCCGAGGCGGTGTAGGAGTGGTACAAACCAGAATTAGCGTCCACAGCCGGAAACGTAACCCAAGAGTAAAACAACTCGTAAGGAAACGCCGGATCCGCACTCACCACGAAAATCACAGCCATCCCATCTACTGGGACCTGGTACGTCTGAAGATGGTTGCGTATCGCTACGCGACTATGCTGCGCAATAGCCACCGCTGCCGCCATCACAGAATTGGAAACAAGAAAACACAAAGAATACTTTGTAGCACAACTGGGTAGTAATTCAAAGAAACCGTTTAAGTAAGAATCAAGCTTGAATAAAGACCTATTTCAAAAAATAGGTAGGTTTCACCAACACCCCGTTTTCCGGAAACGGATGTGAAGGGGTTAAGGCATGAATGATAAACTACTCGAGTGTCATGATATAAGACCACCGAAACGTTGGGCGCCATGTTGCAGGGTTTCTGTACTCACACAGAACTGTGCACAGAGGAGTGGAACCTCGGCAAATTAGGATGTCCCAAAACTTACCTTAGCAACCAACTCACCCCTTACCGAGCTAGCTACAGTGTCTCATTGGACATATCAAACACCCAATGTTTAGACAAACCAGAACATGAACTTACAGTACCTCAGGGTACGTGGGACTCATGAACACTCTTTCGTTATATTATCATTACAAACCAGAACATGGAGTAAAGAAGACACATGTGCATTTGAAATGTTTATTTACTAATGCCGTCTTCTCAGGCGCAGTATCTTTGATAATACAAGTATACTTATTATCAGTAGCAAAATTATCAGCATAGTTACTAAGACATAAAAAGCGAATGGTGACAGCATGTTAACATGCTGTAATGAATAAGAGTTAACAACACTTATATCTCACCCTCCCTAACACATATATTATATTATTATCTAAGAAGGTCTCTTTGGGTTGTTTTAGGGCGGGCCCATACCTTAGTGTCCTAGCATGAAGGAATCACATCAGCATACACCAGCTCTCTCTGCATGTGCACCGCATCAAGTGTGTTAACAATTCTCGTGCAAAGCAATATCAATCCCGCCTCAAGCCCAAGTTGGCAAAGGCTGCACTTGTGTTATGACTATGAAGGCGTGGAGATCAGACCTCATAACAATTCCATATCGTGTTGCTCCTGAAACTTCAGCACTCTCCGTGCAGACATGTTTTATTAAACAAAGCAGATATCAGAGCAATAACATATTATTCTCACATTCACCACGGCAAACCACTAGGTTGAAAGCTAAGTCAACAATTAAGGGTCGTGTGCAGAAGTTGCAAGAAAGGAAAAATGGCGTTTAAATCTGAAATGTACCTATGCTAACTTAACACGAAATATGGATATATAGGAGCTATACAACACCATGTTAGACAGCATCCAGAACATCTGGTTCAACAAGCATTTACGAGCAGCAGCCAAACAGAAAGTGCGTACCTGCATGATCTGTTGTCAGTTCAATCCAGGTAAAGGTGTCCCGGTGGAACAAGGTGGATTCCATCCTCCTGACCACCCTTTTGAAGTCCTCCAGATGGATTATATTCAGATGGAGCGATGTCGAGGTTTCAAGTATGTCCTCGTAGTTGTATGCGCTTTGTCCAGGTGGACAGAAGCATATCCAGTTCCAGATTACACAGCTGCGACCACTGCCAGGCAGTTGGTTCGTGAGTTCTTTCCCCGCTATGGATTACCTAGGGTCGTGTATTCAGATAACGGCCAGCCATTCTCATCCGAGCTCATGAAACAAGTATCCCTTCTGTTAGGGTACCAGTGGAAGTTCCATTGTGTACGCCATCCTGAAGCAGCCGGTCTCGTAGAGAGACATAACCAGACTCTGAAAATCCGCCTCGCCAAAGTATGTGCCGAGAAAGGCGTAGATTGGATAGTAGCACTGCCAGTTGCCCTTTTTTATATGAGAATGGTCGCTCACTCCCGTTCAGGTCTGTCCCCGTATGAGATAGTGTTTGGACGTCCCCCTAATATGTGGGGTACACCTAGACCCCGTACCATTACCGATTTTGACAGTAATATGCTGACAGATTACCTTGCCTCCTTGATGTCTGCACTACAATCTTGTCGTTCACAGGTTGCCGCTGCATTTCCAGACAACACCGAAGTAAAACCGCACGAGGTCGTTCCGGGGGATTTCGTGCTGATTCGCAATTTCGATCGTTCAAGTCCACGGGAGCCCCGCTGGAAGGAGCCCCGCCTCGTTCTTCTCACCACCCGGACATCAGTAAAAGTCGAGAACCGAAAAGGGTGGCTACACGCGAGCCACGTCAAGAAATTCCATGGACTCAAAGCTAAAACTTTTCTCAAGGACTGCCCCGTTCTCAAGGACTGCCCAGATAATGAATGTAAACTTCCCCTGATAGAGAAAACTCTGCAGCAGGAGTATAAATCCAAGTTGAGGTCTAGTAAGTCAGCCAGTTTAATTGTCTAAGTCCCTCTCGGGTGAAACGGTTAGACAGGTTCCTGACATGTATAAGACAGACCCACACAGTGAGAGAGTTAGTCAAAACTCTGATAGATGTATAGTTACTCTGTTCTTTCTATTGTTTTTGAGTCTTATGGTTACATGCATAAGTTATGCTTTACATTTATGTTTTCCTATTTCACATGTACATATGTTTTCTAATGTTACAGTAGAGCATACATTTAGTGACCTGCCTCCTCACGAGTTATCCTATCGTCTTGCTATGCGTAACAATACTTTTATCCGAATGCTGCACTATTCACACCAGACGAGCAATGCCACTAATTGTTGGGTGTGTGGTCGACTCCCCCCTTTCCAGACACCGAAGGGAGTTCTGCCACTCTTTCCTTATCCTTTTTCACATAATGGTTCGTGTGGAGCATGGTCCACGTTAACGTCATCTCCAACTGATATGTCCCGTCTGAATCGAACATGTTTCCCAGACAAGGAAGGTCTTTCCCATAGAACAGGATTAGATCTAGAAAATGAAGTATATGATCTAGGTAATTATTCCTCGAATTTCATGGTTCTGAATGTTCAGTCCGAGACCACTCCAGATTTGCCTGCTATTTCAGTTCTACCAGTCAAAGGCGAATTATGTGTCAGAAAGAATGGTTCCGTACATGTAGGACATAGTGATTGTACTATTATGGTCGAGTATAGTGACAGTGGGAACTCTATTTTCAAAGCCTCACGTCATTCTTATTTTGTTTGTGGTCAGACCGCATATGTTCGTCTGCTCCTCAATTGGGATGGAACATGTTATATTGCCTTCCTACTGCCACCAGTTTTTCTAGCCCCATCCGATTATCACAGAAACACACATCTAGTACACGTTAGACATAGAAGGGAGACTGAGTCCCCAATTGTCGATCAAACTGAAACTGCCCTAGAACAATATCAAGACTTCAATAAAGGTTTCTTTTTCTTCATAGGTCCTGTCCAGAATAGTAAGTTAATACGTAGGTTAACCAGAACCCTTGAAGCAGTAGTGAATGAAACTACTTCCGCTCTAGGTAATTTAACCGAAGAGCAATCTGCTATTAGATTTGTCGTGCTCCAAAATCGTCTCGTTCTTGACGTCATACTGGCCGATAGAGGAGGAGCATGTAGAGTCATCGGATCTAGTTGCTGCATTTTCATTCCTAATAACGCGCCGTCTGTTTATTCAGCTATAACCAGACTTCATAAAATTGCCCATCAGTTACACCAGAATCCAGGCACCTGGACATGGTCCGGTTGGCTCTGGAGTATCGTATCTGCCTGGGGATGGAAAGTATTGTCATTCCTAGGTATAGCAGTAATGATCATATTCAGTTGCTGCCTCTGTTTACAATGTGGCCCTGCGATTTGCGGCATGTGTGCTACCTCTTGTATTCCTAGTCCTAAGTCCCGTTCCAAGACAATTCGAGACGAGCAAATGATGCTATATGAACAGATAGATGGTTTCATGAATATTGATGTTTCCTGATGGAAACGTAGGGCACAAGGAGGGAATGTGGAAAATTGAATTTTGCCTTGTTATATGTGCCTACGTGTTCCCCATCCTATGTTATATGTGCATGATCGATATGCATATATCCCCTAATGATCGATTAAAGACGCAATTATAGTTGTGTCCAACTCTAGTATGCCAGTATCCAGTTCTCGTGAAAGCAACGAGTATTAGGCCTATGTTGCCACGTTTTACAGTGTGCACGTTAATTCACCGCATTGTCCCCGTTCCTAGGCCTCAAAGGGCCCGGACACCAGATTCAAGCTCCAGTCTCCTGAACCCTCTCCGAGGAGCGATATAGCCCCCACCTGCATCCCTGACCCTTCACTTACTTCCTGCCGCGCAGCGCGGTGCCCGGCCTGGCTCTGCCTGCCTGTCTGCCAAGAATATGTTATGCTTCTAGTTATCAGTTCAGCTTTCCTTCTCCGCATTCCTAAGCTACTGAACCGCATAAACAGTTTAAGCTATGGTCTAGTCTTTCTGTCTCCATGCAAGAGAATTACTGTAAAAATATTCATAGAAGATTCATAGCACACGCAATACATTTAGAATATATGCATGCACCAGCCTTAGTGTCAAGTAGCCTTTGCCCTGATAACTTTTAGATTCTATCAACATGTACTCCACACACGAGATACCAGATATGCTATAGGTACATGTCGTCCTGACACCGCAGACTTTAGTCTCCTCTTCTAGTGCAGAAGTCATAGCCCCCAGTTCTCCCTGGTAACACGTCATTGCCCGTTTGCGCGCACCACTAGGTTAAAGGTCCCAGCTGCTCTCAGGTAGCCCCCTCCATGTTTCCGCCCATTTATGACACTTCTATGACGTTCTCATCACATGTCTACGTGCACGCCCTGTGCACGCCTACTTTTTCTGCCCATGTGTTCTTATCTTACGTTTGTCACAAGTTACGCCTACTGTATGTAATGTATTTGAAATGTCTTACTATATATACACTGCACTGTTAATGAAATGGGGCAGCTGCCTTCCTTCCTATTTTATTTCAGGCTGTCCCGTTCCAGTCCCTTCCCTTTTGCCTGAATAAATCCTTCTGACTCGGACACATCGGATCCTGCCTCTTATTTATTGAGCTATCTGTTATTGTTAATGTAATTCAAAAATAGTACCGGTAATTAATTATTTATTTACCACAGGTGGATGATACATGTGGAGGCTTCAGGCCATGGGAGGAGCGGTGACTGGTGGGGTGGATGATACATGTGGAGGCTTCGGGCCATGGGAGGAGCGGTGACTGGTGGGGTGGATGATACATGTGGAGGCTTTGGGCCAGCTCTCCTCTAGCCCGCTGTCATTAATCATGGCTCCTCTGTGTTTCTCCCCTTTTCCGTTCCATTGAGCTGCCTTCGGTGGCTCTGGTCTGTATTCTGAGGGGTATTACCATTCCCTGTGAGCTCGAGAACCCTTAGCTTCTGGTATTATCCTTGTTCAACTGTTTTATTTTACATCTGGTGACGTTTGCATGGTCTTGTTCCCCTGAGGTGATTTGTACTTGTTATTGCCTTTGGCATCCTCTCCCCCCCCCACCACCACCACCACCATCATCACCACCCTTGCAAACAAGCACTTGCAATGAAATAGCTCTCACGTTAGTTAACTGAGGGCTATTGGCTTTGCAAATCGAAAAGTGATATGGCGGGCAACCAACTTTTTTTATTCCCTGTTATTTATTACTTTCACTTTTGTAATGGCTGCATACTGTCAAGATTCTTTCCCTCGTTTTAGCATTGAGCACTTGCCCCTGCTTCGAGTTCCTTGTTTTGTGAAGAGCTCTCTCCCTGCAGCTTGCAGACCTACTGCCTGTACTCCTCCCATCCCCTTTCCTCTCCCAGCAGCGTATTATTTGCCCATCTGATAGCGCCCCTGCTCCTCCATGACCCCACTGCTCCGGGTCTCTGGAGGCCACAGTGGGTGAGTATGATCTATGCACACAGCCCCCACAGGTACTATTACTGCAGACAGAGGTTTGTGTTTGTATCACACGGATTCCCTGACAATGTTCGTGCGTCGGGTGGAACCATTTACAGCACGCTTTAGGGGGGGAAGCAAATACAGTTATGCTGTTCGGGGCTGGGATGGATACGCCCACCTACTACAACACTACATTCCTCCTTTACCCTAAAGAAAAAGAAACATGAAATAACATAACTTCAAGTGTCAACCTTATCGGTTTACAGTCTCTGAGGCTTTCAAAAACAAAAAGGAACAGTCTTACTTAGAAGGTGGTTGCGGTACAGCTCGGCTCTCTCAGCGTCCACAACAAGCCACGAAGTCCTGATATTTCCGGGATGGCTTCGGGCATGGGCGCAGATTGTACCTGCTCTGGCTGCGCTCGCCCGACTGGGTGGGAATCAGTTCTTCAGAGTCTTTGGCTACAACAGTTCCAGGGTGATTTTGGGGCACCTGCGGTTCCTGTTCATTCCTGACGAGTGTGGCTGGGCCTGCTTGCGGAGTATCTTCTTCGCTGGGCATGTCCTCACTTTCCATTTCTCGTGGGCTTTGGGTCAGCCTTGGGTATTGCTCAGCTGAGTCCGGGAAACTGTCGTCTTCCCTATCCATAAGTCTTTTGAAGAACGACACGTTTCTGGTTACTGTTTCTCTCCCTTTTTCTGCAGTGACCATGGTGCCATTGACGTTGGTGACAGTCCAGGGGTGTAACTCGAACGGGAGGCGGAATTTTCCTCCCGGGTGGCGATCTTTCACTAGTACCCGGTCACCCACCTGAATAGGGCTATCTGCTGCTCTTCTCCGTTTTGACGCCTCCTTGTTAGACTTGGTTCGTCGTTCCATGGACCGGTTGTTCGGAGTTGGGGCTGAGGCCCACAGGGGATGGTGTGGGAGGGTATCCACCACCGCTCTGTTGAAGCAAAGGCGGCTTGGGGGGATCCCGGTAGTGCAGTGGGGTGTCAGTCTGTATTCTCTCAGAAATTGGAAGAGGGCCAGCTCGAGGTTTTGGCCGTCGGCCATGGCAATTTGGATAGTTTTATTTAAAGTTCTCATCAGTCTTTCGACCTCACCATTGGCTTGAGGCCACCTTGGTGTTATCTTCCGGTGTTTGATGCGGTGCGATTGTAGATAGTCTGCTAGTTCACCGCCATTGAAAGGAGGTCCATTGTCAGTGCGTAGTTCCCCTATGAGGCCATGGGTCGCTAGGATTTTCTCCAGCTTTGGAATCACTTCGGAGGCTGCAGTGGAGGGCAAGATTTCAATCTCGGGGTATCTTGAGAAGTCGTCTACAACAACAAACATGTACTTCTCGCCCGGGAGGCTGCCGAAGTCTGCGCTGGCTCGTGCCCACGGGGCCGTCGGTCCTTCTTCTGTGACTACCGGTGCTGGAGGGTTGGGCAGGCTAGTCGCTATGCACACCGGACATCGTTGGATGACGTCCTCAACCTTCTTGTCGAGTGTTGGGAACCAGAGCTTGGTTCGGATGCGATTCTTTGATTTCACGATGCCCTGGTGAGCGCCATGGTCTAGGAGGACCGCTTGCTGGGTGAGGCTGTCGGGCAGAACAAGGCGGGGTCCTCTCAAAAGGCAACCTTCTGGCGAGATGGATAGTTCGTTCTGCACTTGGTAAAGTGCTTTTAGGGTGGCTTGGGCTTCTAGGGTGCGGAATGACGCCGGGCTCTGTAGTGGTTTCCAGTTTCCTGAATGGATGGCTTGGATGGCAATTTGCAGGCAATCATCGTCCTTGGTGGCTCGTGTTACATCTTCAAGGGAGATTGGCAACGGCCTCGACCGCTCCACGATCATTCTAACATACTCTTCAGTGGCGTCGGCTTCTGCGGCCTCCGCTTCAGTGACCGGGCGAGCATGTCGAGACAGATAATCAGCGGGGTTTCTGGAGCCCGGCCGATACTCCACTGCGAATTGGTATTCTTGGAGTTGGAGTACCCATTTCTCAATGCGTGGAGGAGGCCGTGAGGAGGATCCTTGGAACAGTGGGAGAAGTGGTTTGTGGTCTGTGATCACCACGAATGGGTGTCCGTACACGTAAATGTCGAAATGACGGCACCCCCACAGAATGGCGATGGCCTCTCTTTCGATTTGTGAATATCTTTGTTCCGTCGCGGTGAGGGTCCTACTTGCGTACGCGACTGGTGCCCACTCTCCACACGGTTGTTGCTGGGTCAGGACAGCACCGAGGCCGGTTGGACTGGCATCTACCACGAGTTGAGACTTGTATCGAGGGTCAAAGTAGGCCAGGGTCGTGTCGGCGGAGAGTGCCGCCTTGGTCTTCTGGAAGGCCTCCTGCTGTTCTCGTCCCCACTCCCAGGTGGCTGTGGACTTTGTGAGGTCACGGAGCGGGCCAGTGAGGTCGGACAGGTCTTTAATAAAACGCCCACAGTATGTTACCATTCCAAGAAAACTGCGGACAGCGGTCACGGACGTTGGGGCGGGGGCCTCATGGATGTCTTTGACCTTGTCTGGGTCCGGCCCTACGCCCTGATCGGAGAATCTGTATCCGAAGAAGCTGATGTCTTTTCGAAGGAACTCGCACTTCTCTCTGTGGAGAGTCAGACCTCTCTCCTGCAGCCTGGTGAAGACGGCTTGGAGGCGTTGGATGTGTTCGTCTAGCGTCGCCGCGTGGACCAAAATATCATCGCTCACGTTTAGTACGCCGTCCAAACCCTGCAGGACATTTTGAATGATGTTCTGAAACACCTCGGCTGCACTGGAGATCCCGAAGTTGAGTCTGGTGTATCTCCACAGGCCTGCATGGGTGGAGAAGGTAGTTATCGGGCGGGAGTCCGGGTGTAGAGGGATCTGGTGGTATCCCGACCTCAGGTCCATCTTCGAAAACCACTTTGAACCTGACAGCTCGCCAATGATGTCGTCTATGGTTGGCGTCAGGTGGCGTTCTCTTTTGATTGCAAGATTCGGGATGTGCATGTCCACGCAGATCCGCACGGCGTCCGGTTGCTTCGTTTTTTTGGCCACTACGATGGGTGACACCCACGGAGTGGGTCCGCTGACTCTTTCGATGATTCCGGCCCTCTCGAGCACACGTAGTTCTGCTTCCACTTTGGGTCGTAGGTGGAACGCTATGCGCCGGTGTCTGAGGGCCACTGGAGCGACTGAGTGGTCTATGTGCAGACGGACGGCGGGCCCTCGCAAACAGCCGATCCCGTCGAATAGTGAGGTGTGTTGTAGTACGAGATGGTCGAGGCTGTGGGCTTGGACCGTAAAGGCGAAGTGGATCAGCCTTAGGTCTTGGGCAGTCCGGCAGCCGAGGAGGAACCCGGACACTTCTCACGACACATAGATTTTTGTCTGTACATGTTGAGAGTCGTGTGATACCGTTAT
Source organism: Lissotriton helveticus (assembly GCF_964261635.1). NCBI lineage: Eukaryota > Metazoa > Chordata > Amphibia > Caudata > Salamandridae > Lissotriton > Lissotriton helveticus. The sequence continues at coordinate 1,960,741,265 of NC_136068.1, read as the reverse complement.
CCGGAATACTCCGCAGAGGCGGAGGGGTCGACTGGTGCCGTAGGGGTACACCTGCACTCGCGTAGGGTGAAGCACCGGCGGGTCATTTAGAGTCTGGTATACGCTGGCTGCCATTAGGTTTATCGTAGCCCCAGTGTCGATGAGGGCTGCCACTGCTTGATCTTGCACTTGGGTTCTGCGGATGGTGTTGCCGCCAAGGTGTTGAGCATCCGAACTACGTGGACGGAAGCTGTGTCCGCTTCGTCGTCGTCCATGTCGCTGTTGGTGGCGGTCTCTAGCATTGGTTCTTTTTGACGTACTCGTCGGGGTAGGCCGTTGGACCTTTTCCTCTGTGAAGATAGACACACACTTGCGAAGTGATTGGCCTTTCCACAGGCGCTGCAGATTTTACCGTGTGCCGGGCATGTTCCGCTGTGGGGGGTTGTTCCTCCGCACCACATGCAGTGGCGGTCGTGAGGTGGCTGGGCTGGGCTTGGCCTAGGTCTTCGGGGTGGCTTCGTGCGCATGCCTGGGGGTTTCGTCTTGATGGCGCACACGTGTTCAACTTTGACTGCGACCGTTGGTTTTGGCTCCATATGTGCTGCTCGAGCTTTCGATAGTTCTTTGGATCGCCCGAGCGCTAGGATGTCGCGCATGGGCATGTTGTCTGTCTCTAGGACTCTCTCCCGTAGCTTTGAGGACGCGCAGCCCTGGATGAACTGATCGCGGATCTCGTCGTCCACATCCGGGAGGGTGCACGTGCTGGCTAGCTTTTTGAGTCTCACGTAGAAGACATCAACTGACTCCTCTGGGAGTTGGCGGGCTTGGCGGAGCAAGAAACGTTCGTAATCCGCGCTGGCGAAAGGTTCAAAGTACTCCGTTATGGCGTCGCGCAGCGTGGTGTAGTTCCGGGGCGGGCCAGCTTCCACCACGTCCTTCGAGATATCGTGAATAGCCTCCCCTCCTAGGTGCAAAAGCATTGCACGCCGTCGCTCGACTGCGATGTCCGCCGCTACAAAGTAGTTTTTCAGGCGTTCCACCCATTTCCTCCACCGGGCAGCCTGGGAAGGAGGCGTGCCCGTGACAGCGAAAGGTTCTAGTGGCGGCACGGCGGCCATGGCCATCGGGAGAAGCGGGAAAGGCCGACTGCAGGTAAGGGCGTGGACGCAAGATGGTCAGGAGTCCAGGAATACGCTGGGGGCGCTTGCGGGTATTCCAGGTGGCAGCGGCGAGGCTCAGCAGCGTTGCACGCGAGATGCGTGAGAAACGGCAGGTGTACCTCACGCGAAATGCGTGGGAGATGGCAGGCGGGCCGGAGCGGTGCACGCGGGATGCGTGATGGATAGCGCAGGAGGTGCGCGGCAGGCCAGGCAGGCAGGCGAGGCGTCGGGGCTCGAAGACAGGCGTGCGCTGGAGCTTGGCTGGGGCACAGGGGGCAGGGAGCACGCACCTGAGGCCACGAGGCTGATCCAGCTGTGTGAAGACGGAGGGCAGCTCGTGTGAAGGTGAGGAGGCTGCCGGTGTGCACGCTGGATACCGCTGAGAGGCAGGGCGGCAGGAAGCCGGGCAGTTTTGGTTGGGCCTCCGCGCGGCGAGGCTGGCAGCAGGGCGTAGGGTGATCGGAAACGCTCCGTTGGAGGGTCGCGCTGAGGCGACAGAGCGGGCTGGGCCGCGCCGAGGCGACAGAGCGGGCTGCGCAGCAGGGGCTCGCCCGGTGCAGAGGGGCGGCACGCGGTGGGGTGGCGAGACCACCTCGTCGCCAATGTGGTGTTGTGGGTAGGCCTTTAGGCAACACAAATAGAGACCACACATGTGTACTGTTGGTGGTCAGTCAAGTGCCTGCCACGCCCAGGGTCCCGGGCCTTTTTATTAACTATTGAATGTGCCCTCCGTTCGTGCGTCGGGCGGAACCATTTACAGCACGCTTTAGGGGGGGAAGCAAATACAGTTATGCTGTTCGGGGCTAGGATGGATACGCCCACCTACTACAACACTACATCAGCCTCTTAATTTGTAAATGCATGAAGACTGGGGTAAAGTAAGACTCTTCTTGTTTCTAATGCCATGGCCGGCTCTACTCCTCCCCCTCCTCCAATGTCCAGCTCATGGAAGCATCTTGCCTTCCCCCAGTCTTCATGCATTTACAAATGAACAGGCTGGCGGAAGAAATGTTGCAGAAATGAAACAGGCTCGCTGACTCACCCAGAGGGTCTGAGTCAGCAGGCCTGTTTCTGATGCCTTCCTCTCCCACAGGATTTTCTCCCACCCGTCTCTGTCTCACTTTTTTGGATTCAAATCGTCTTTATTTATTAACAATACAGAAGGGAGGACAATACAAAAACCAAGGTTACAGAGCTGACAAGCAAGGTATACGCACATCCTGTAGAGGAAAGCATTGTATGATGGTTCCAGAATATAACGGATGCATAAAGAATGAAGGTGAGACCATGTTGCACTGAGATGAGAAAACAGCGTCTGTTCAGCAACAACTTATAAGAAATGATAAAACACAAGAAGGGAGAAAGAATAAGCACAATAAGGAAATAAAGGTGACCAGCGAGTCTAGCCCCTTGGCAGTGATTGGTATTTATTGGTCCAGTGACAGCGGAGCAAAGCTACATCAGGGTGGATTGACATGGACCGAAGCCTGAGGCAGTATCAATATATTGCAGGTCAAGGAATTTATTATTAAATTATTATTAAATTACACTTGTATAGCGCTATCTACCCGGAGGCCTCGTAGCGCTTATGACTGAAACTTACTAGCGCGGACTCAGGGCAGATCAGCATGACTTTGCATACAGGTGTGTTTTCAGGGCTTTCCTGAAGGAAAGATGATTAGTAGTTTCCCGGAGGGGTAGAGGGAGGGTGTTCCAGAGCTTGGCCGCAGTGTGTGAAAAAGAGGGGCCGCCCCAACGGGTTTTCCTAACTCTGATGGAAGTAGCCAACTGGAGGGAACCAGAGCGGAGGGAGCGAGACGAAACGCAGGGAGTGACCAAGGACTGTAAAATTGCAGGGCTAGTGTGATGAAAAGCCTTGTGTAAAATACACATAGCCTTGAATTGTACTCTCGCCGCAATAGGGAGCCAGTGAAGTTCCCTTAGGGCATTCCTTGCTGACTGCCAGAGAGGAAGATTATAGAGTAGACGGGCCGCACTGTTTTGGGTGACTTGGAGCTTCTGGATAACAAAGGAGGGGGCTCCCATAAAAAGTGCGTTCCCATAGTCCAGGCACGATAATATAAGGGCCTGGACCAGGATCCTCCTGGCCTGAAATGGAAGCAGAGGGAGCACCTTCCGCAACATCCTCATCAACCCAAAACAGGTGGCCGCGATCTTTGTGGCTTGTACCGAAAAGTTCAAGGCTGGATCAAACCAAATCCCCAGGCTTTTTATCTGGGGCATGGGAGTGGGGGGCACACCCAAACATGGTGGCCAGATGGATGCAAAGACAGAGGGGGAAGAATTACCCAGCAAGATGACATCAGTCTTCTCCCCATTGAGTTTTAAACAGGAAGATTGCATCCATCTGGCGACCGCCTCCAGACAGGGGCCTAAGGTGTGGGACGATCCCTCCGCGTGGTCTAAGGAGACCACCAGTTGGGTATCGTCCGCGTAGGTGACAATACGCACACCGCAGGGTTGGACTATCCTGTCTAGAGGTTCCATGTAGGCATTAAACAGAGTGGGGCTCAGGGAGGAGCCCTGAGGAACCCCACACCTGAGTGGATGTTTAGGGGACACTGCCTCACCCTCAAAAACCTGAAAGAACCGGTCAGCCAGGAAGGATGTCAGCCATTCCAGGGCCGCGCCCGACACGCCCATGTCCGCCAGTCGTTGCAACAGCGTGACATGGTTGACCGTGTCGAACGCGGCACTAAGGTCCAATAGGATGATGGCGACTTTCCCACCCTGATCCAACACTGCTCTTGCTTCTTCCGTGACCGCTAAAAGAGCAGTTTCCGTCCCATGTAGCGGACGAAACCCTGTCTGAGAGGCACGCAGGAGACTATTTGACTCCAGGTAATTCGTCAAGGTGTTATTTACGTGCCTCTCGAGCAGTTTGCTCAGCCAGGGGAGCAAGGAAATAGGACGGTAATTCGCCAGGTTGTTCTGGTCAAGATTGGGCTTCTTCAACAACGCCCTCACCATCGCGCACTTCCATGACGGGGGGACGGATTTAGAGGAGATGGAGGTGTTGAGAACGTCCAATATGATTGGGCGAATCACGTCCATAGCCAGATTGAGGGTTTGTGGAGGTGCTGGATCGTTGGGAGATCCAGAGGTAACTTTAGCAGCCAAATTATGGAGGGTCACAGCAAAGCTCTGGTGCGTCAAGAGAGCCCCAGAGTTTCCTGTGGGATTTGCACCATGGTGAAGTGTGAAGAGCCTCGTTGTCCGCTCCTCTCAATGAAAACAACCACTCCTTCCACAGCTTCAAGGAGACCTCAGTGAAGTTCTTCAACTTGCTTAGTACAACTTTGCACCCTAGGGTGAGCATGAGATCCAATAAGTGCCGGTCTTCAACATTTTTTATATGCGGGTCTATAGCTCCTAATAAAACATAGGCAAATTCTTTTGGTAGGCGATAGTGAAGGATCAATTGGATAGGACTATAAATCTTGTCCCAGTATGATTGTAATTGTGGGTAGTTAAAAAGCATGTGCGCCTAGTCACCAACCTGAAGCTTACAGTTCTAGCAGTTGGGGCTATCAAGAAGTTTAAGTTTCAATAACCTCTCTCTTGAGAGTCCAATATGTTCTATTGATAATCATTAGCTTTGTTTGGGAGAGTATGGGCGAGATTTTACTGAGGAAAGGAGTGTGGTTTTTCCTATCCCAATCAAACAGTATGTTAGAGGAGTTTTCTTCTTTCTCCCAAGACGTTTCACATTTCCTGAGTGCTTTTTGCGGATTAGGGGCGAGGATCTTGTATATCATGGAGACCGTATGACCTTTTTGTACCAATTGGGAATCTATAGAAGTCCATGGGTGTAAGTCCGAACTGGGCCTGCAAGTAGGATAAAGGCAAAGGCAAGGGGCCCGTGTGTAGGTCCTTGACTGAGTTAATCCCACACTTCGACCAGTGTTCCCAAAAGAGGGACTTGCCATTTATTTTAAGGGCCGAGTTGTGCCATAAGGAAGCCAGATAAGATTTGTGCATTTTGACCTTACTTTTGTAGGCCCTCTCTAGGTGCAGCAGGGCCCTCTCAGTGTTAAGCAAGATGAACCTCGAGAAGGGAAAGGCGGAGGTATCAGCTGTCAGTATAGTAGAGAGAGGCATGTTGTTAATGATCGCCCTTTCTATGTGCACCCATACAGGAGTATATTCCGGCTGAGGGAGGAGCCAATTAGCGCCCTGTTTGCATAGGTAGGCAATCTGGTAATTCCTGAAGTTTGGCAGTCCTATACCCCCTTTCCCTTTAGGTAACTGGAGTTTGCGTAAGGAAATCCTCGTTTTTTTCTCCTGCCATAAAAAGGTGTTAAAGAGTTTATATACTTTTTTCAGGAAGTCGTTTGATAACATCATGGGCAGCATGCAGGTAAGATAATTAATCAAGGGGGTGATCATCATTTTCAACGTTTCCGCTCTACCCCACCATGAGAGGAATTTTGGGGACCAACCGTCCAACAAGGAGGAGATGTTTTTGTAAAGGGCAAGCTCGTTTGTTTTAAGGGTACTGATTAGATCCTTCTCAAACTCTAGACCCAGGTACTTGAAACATTTAGGCTGCCAAAGTAAACCAGAATTACCCAGAATGATTTTGTCTCTGACGTTGCTTAGGAGGTTAATTTCTGTTTTGTCCTGGAATTGGAATTCCGCTCTCCGCATCTTCAGATACTATTAAGACATCGTCTGCGTAGGCCGTTATCTTAACTACGTACCCTCCAAAGTCAACCCCTTTGATCAGATCATTATTTCTTAAATGATATAGGAAGGGTTCGATAGCTAGCAAGAAGAGGGAGGGGGAGAGGGGGCAACCCTGTCTCGTGCCTTGTTCCAGATTAAATGAGGAAGAAAGGCAGCCACCCGCTCACACCCTGGCAGACGGATTGGAATATAAGGCCATCACCATTCGGATAAAGTCGTCACCTAATTTGAATTTGTTTAAAGCAGCTTCCAGATACGTCCAGCCGACCTTGTCAAAGGCCTTTCGGCGTCCAAGGTGACTGCAACGGTTGGGGAGCCTTTTCTAATATGTGAGCAAGGATAAGTGTGTTGTCGCTAGATAGTCTATTCTTTAGGAAGCCCACCTGCGAAGGATGGATGAGTTTGGGCAGGAATTTCTGAATCCTCTTGGCGAGTATCATGGCATTAATTTTACAGTTGAGATTAATTAGCGAGATTGGTCTGTAATTTTTTGGGAATGACGGGTCTTTCACTTCTTTGGGTATGACTGGTATGATAGCCTCAGCTGGAGTGCCATTAACTTGGCCGCTAGTAAAGAATTCCCTATATAGGTCCTGAAGGGGCTCAGATAGTATTGGGAAAAAGCTTTTATGAAATAAGGCGCTGAACCCGTCAGGCCCGAGGGCTTTGCCGCTTTTAAGAGTTTTAATTGCGGTTTCAATTTCCTGAGAGGAGATGGGGAGGTTAAGGTATGATTGGTCGTGCTCTGAAAGGGAGGGAAGTGTGCAAGTATTTCGATATTCCCTGACCTCACTACACCCTCCCCTGATCAGACCATAATTGGAAGTGATAAGTTCGAAATAGTCAGGTAAAAAAAAACAATCCAGGCAATGAAAAACGGGTTACACGCAAGTAAAGTACGAGAACCAGAAGGATAATCCATATGCTACAGTCAAGGTGGCTAGAGGTAGCGTTCCATAATATTCAAGCATCCGGTTGCGAAGCTGGAGCAGCCGGGGCAGGCTGTCTTGTGACACAGATTGTGCAGCCATTTCTGAGCAAGCAAATCAACAGCAGCAGCAGACCGGCAGCCAAGGCGAGAAGTAATGGTAACCCGCCAAAGATGCTGGAAAAAATAGAATGAAAAAATGCCGGTATCACACCAAATATTGTTTGGAATGAGGTCACAAGACCGGAGCTCACAACTTTGAAAAAATGATCCAGGCCAGTTGTTGACGAGGCATTGAATATAGTGTGAATCAGAGCGCCAAAATGAAGTGGGAGATCAGTATTTAAAAGTGCATGCACCTCAGTGCGGGTGTTTGCCACGTGAAGGACAAACGTTTCATGAGAAGAAATAAGGCCGACTTCTCTTTGGGACAATAGAGCCCTTATTCTGCTCATCTTATTGAACTCTGCTTTCAAGGTTGGAATGGAAGGCCAGATGGATATGTCGAGTCTCCCATGCGGGGGTGGAAAAGCACATTTTTACAGCAAACTACATGTTGGGAGACGGTCACAATGTACGGAATCCCTGCCAGCATACCGCAGTAATCTTCATTGTTTAAAAGTAAATAACTACCGTTAGCTAGCAGCGTGAAAGTTGGTGTTATAGCAGGCACTGGATTACCATTCAAAATGCAAGCTAAATTCGGTGCTTACATGTTACAGGAGCAGTGCAATTGTATGTTCTTGCAAACTAGTGAGTGATCAGGTGTAGAAGTCAATTCTTCACCCTTTAAATATTATATTTATATTTTGCTTCTCTCAGGCACCTACATGTGAAAGGAACAGACCAAACTTCATGGAGATAGGCGCTACCCAATGGTTCATATCTGCCTAGGACTTTCAGCCTGATTCATCAAGCTGATTTGCGCTCGCAAAGGGCCAGATTCTGAGAATCTGGCCCTTTGTGAGTGCGATTTTTGCATTTGGGATTCATCATCCCAAATGCAAAAAATCACTATTACCGAAATCGCATATTTGCGAGGAATTGGATTTAAGGAATCTCTAATAGAGATTCCTTAAATGCAATTCATCAACCAATTAGAAATAGCGAAATCGCAATATTTGGTCTCAATTTACCACCAAGTCTGACTTGGTGGTAAATTGCGAAAATAGTGTAAAAAGCACTTTAGTGCATTTTTTTCTTTTGCATGTTACACACACACATGTCCTTTGGACATGTGCGTGCGCAACACCTGTTCAAATGTGCATTTAAGGGGTGCTACAGGGTGTCCTTTGGACACCCCTGACACCCTTAAAATCGCTATCTTATTTGCGAGAAGCAAATTGCTACTCGCAAATAAGGGATACTCCCCATTCATTCCTATGGGCCTTTTGGCCCATAGGAATGAATGGGGAGTTATTCCTTATTTGCAAGTAGCAAATTGTTACTCGCAAATAAGGAATGTGTAGGAATCGCTATTTATTTAGCGATTCCTACATGAATACCGTTTTGCGAGTCCTCAATAGCGATTCGCTATGAATCGCTATTAGGGGCTCGCAAAACGGCCCGTTGATGAATCAGGCCGATAGTGTTTCATACATGAACTGAATTTAAAAAAGGGAAATGGGAGTGTTATTAACCCATGGATGTGTCAAACAGCAGAATTTGATTCAGCAACAGAAAATGGTAAAGGTTCCAATTTTTCAATATGCAGTAAAGAATATGTTGCATCCTTCATGGACACAAACTGTTGTTTATCAGCCAAATTAAACAGTAAAATAGAAAAGAGGTATTCATGTAATCCCAAGGAACTTTCCCAGATTTTAAAGTTGGTAAAGTCCATGCAAACTGCATTATAGATCGAAATTGATTTTGAGAATGATAAAAAACAGACACTTCATCGTGCACAATATCAACAACAGACAAAATAATGTTATCTAATGTATAAATTCTGGAAGAAAGAGTATTAACGCTATTATCAACGACAGCAAGCATTTTTCTAAATTAGCTTGATCCATAGCCCTCAGTCTAGAAGCAGCTTCAACCTGAGACAATTTCCAAACTTCATTTTAAATAGCTTATATCCATCTTTCGGACCTGCCTCCTACATGGCCTTTAACAAAGTCATTCAAAACAACATTGTCAGTCAATTGTGATAAATGATGTTTAACTGACACTAAGGTGGAATCTTTAAGCCAATTTTGACACAATTTACCCACAGAATGGGAGCTTTCAAAACGGGGATCCACCCTAACCTGCGTGCAGCCAGGAGCCAGACCCAGAAAACGATGTTGGCAGGAATCTGACATTTTTTGCCATAATAACCCACCTTGGGGATCCAAGCTGGAAATATTGAAGGATGTATTAGTAACTAGGGACTGTAATTCATCAATAATGAAATGAAACGTACACTTGTAAAGCGCGATTGCTGCCCTGTGTGATTGTCCCATTTGGGATAAGCACTTAGATCAGGAATGGTAGGAGCATTTTTTTTTTCAGTGGTAGCCAATCCAAAGCAAGTAGTTTGAGAAATCGTAGAGTTCAAAAACAACATGTGGTTTGGGATGAGACATGCACAATGCAAAGCTTCTATGCCTCGCACCTGCCAGCTTTTGGAACCCCAAACAGATTTAAGATCAATAGTATCTTTCCACAGCTCATAGCTCCCTATAGCTTAATTGATCCATAAAGGACTTCGTATAAAGTAATTTTGTGTGGGGTAGTCTAACTTTAAAAGAGGACTTTGCAGTCATTTTGAAATAAAAGGCTTCTGGATTAGTTGACTAAAATCAGTAAAATATGTAAATTTGTTCAATAAAGTTGTCAAACTACCTTCACTGGGAGCTGGGCAATGATCCCATTGTGTCAATTTGACCACATTTCTAAATGTATTTGCTTTATGCAGGAAATGATTGCAATAATGCTGATAGCAGAATATATCTGTTTAATTATCTGAATCTAAATACTAATCTTCAGCATCGAATGCGGCATAATATTTCAAATCAGAGAAAAGGGCCTCAACGGCCTGGACATCCCAATCATCAGAGCATATGTTTTGTTTAACTACATCCCCCACTGAAACACGGGAACATTTAACACCTCTGTTGGGCCATGAATTTGAAATTTCACAGCATCCCAAACAATCCCATCCAATACAGGCCAGGCAGTGATCTTAGCAAAAGTCTGATCTCTCTTCATTGTGTGAGGAGGACTGGGGTGCCAAAGTTCCATCATTTAATCTAATTGAAGATCTTTCTTTAAGATAATGTCCATTTACTAGACGAAAAAACATAACTACAAATCCAATCGACGTAAACAAAAAAATGGAGAAGAGCACCAGCCAAATGTAAGTCCAAGAGGGAATTAAAAAGTGTCTTAAAAACCAAACTGAAAAAATAGAAATCTTTGATGGAGCTCTTGATGTTGTAGAGTCAGAGTCAAATGAAAAACGCTGCTGATCAAGTGCAGCTGTCTGCACACTAAGTAGTGACACATCTGTGGGAAAAGTATACTCAGTATCTTCTTGGGGATCACCAGCCAGTGTATTTAATAATGGATTAGTAACTGTAGTCATCTCAATGGCAATGTCAGGCCCGTTGGTGTTAGCTGGTGCCAAAACAGAATTTCTCAGCATTGCTGGACAAGAGACAGCTGGAGTCATATTAAGAAGAATTGGCCACTCGTTGTTATTTGACATTGTCAATGAAGATCTACCTGCTATTCTTGCGACCAGGAAGTGGAGGTAAAATGACTGTTTTGGACTGTGCATGCCAAGCACTGGAACAGGTACACGATAAGAGGGGCCAAACTCCTTCTTGTTCTCCACCTTCTCATGGACAAGGTCACCGACTCAAGGTAGCCAGCTAACTACCGGAATCTGAAGTGCAGCATCAGTTGTGAAGGGCAAATGTTCCTTTTCAAGACTGTCTCGAGTCTCTTGTAGGTTTCGTAATACAGCAGAATGATCATCTACGTCAAAGGTTGCGGCCAACACACCCATTTCTAGACCCTCAAGGTCCGGGACAAACATTTTTATGCCAAAGAGCATTTCATATGGGGTCCAACCACACAGAGACCTTCTCGGGAGATTATTAAGTGCATGTTGCACGCTATACAAATGGCCGAACCAGTTTCTGCAGTACCTAAAACCCTAGCTGTCAAGGATTGCTTTAAGTCACGGTTCCTCCACTCCACAACAGAATTGTGGACAAAAATTTGACCTGCAACCCCAAAGACCTCATGGCTTCCTTATACGCCTTAGAGGTGAATGCCGGGCCTTGGTCAGAATGAAGGGTGCCACATGCAAAAATTCCCACAAAGACACCCAAATCCCTGATGACAGTTCGAGCATCAGCACTCCGTTGTGGCCAGACCCATAAAAAGTGTGTGCACGAATCCACTGCAACTAAGATGTACTTATACGCAGTATCAGAGGAAAAAGGACCGGAGTGATCTAAATAAACACACCCAAGTAGTTTATTAGATATGTACAACTGTGTTTGTGGTGGGCGTGCTGGCAAATGTCACAAGTAAGGACATAATCGCGAGTCTGTTTGTACAATCCGCATCACCAGTAATGATGCTGCAAGATGGAGACAGTCACTGAAATGCCAGCATGAGCCGAGGCCATGCCCTCATGAGAGGCTGTTATCAAGGAAAGCCTGCGGTCCGCGTTGGGAATCAATCTGTCACCAACGTCGGTAATTCTCACACTGGGAACTTTATCAGGACTTAAATGATAAAAGTATTTAGAAGGGAAACCTCTAGGGTATTTGTGGTAAATAAATAATGAATTACCGGTACTATTTTTCTATACATTAACTAAAACAGATAGCTCAATAAAATAAGAGGCAGGATCCGTGATATCTGAGTCAGGATGGACTTTAATCGGATGGCTCGAGCCTAAAGACCATGAAGTGGCATGCAATGGAATGGAATGGCAGCTGCAACGTCTCATTAACATTACACAGTATATATAGTAAAACAGTACAATTGTATGGCATACAGTAGGCGTAACAAGTGACAAACGTAAGATAAGAACATATGGGCGTACAAAGAAGGCGTGCACAGGGCGTGCACAAAGACATGTGATGAAAACGTCACAGAAGTGTCATAAATGGGTGGATCCATGGAGGGGGCTACCTGGGCAGCTGGAACCTTTAACCTACTGGTGCGCGCAAACGGGCCATGACGTGTAACTAGGGAGAGCTGGGGGCTCTGACTTCTGCACTAAAAGAGGAGACTAAAGTCTGGGATGTCAGGACGACATGTACCTATAGCATATCTGGTATCTCGTGTTTGGAGTACATGTTGATAGAATCTAAACGTCATCAGGGCAAAAGCTACTTGACACTAAGGCTGGTGCATGCATATATTCTACATGTATTGCGTGTGCTATGAATCTTCTATGAATACTAATTCAGTAATTCTCTTGCATGGAGACAGGAAGACTAGACTATAGCTGAAGATGTTTATGCGGTTCGTTAGCTTAGGAATGTGAAGCCGTGGAGCTGAACTGATAACTAGAGGCATAACATATTCTTGGCAGACAGGCAGGCAGGCCAGGCCGGGCACCGCGCTGCTTGTCAGAAAGTAAGCGAAGGGTCAGGGATGCGGGAGGGGCTGTATCCCTCCTCGGAGGGGTTTCAGGAGACTGGAGCTTGAATCTGGTGTCCGGGCCCTTTGAGGCCTAGAAACGGGGACAACTCGATGAATTAACGTGCACAATGTAAAACGTTGGCAACATAGGCCTAATACTCGTTGCTTTCACGAGGACTGGAAACTGGCATACTAACGTTGGACACAACTATAATTGCGTCTTTATTCGTCAAGGGGGAACATATGCATATCGATCATGCACATATAACATATAATGGGGAACACGTAGGGACACATGACAAGGCAAAATTCAATTTTCCTCATATTCACTTCCCTTCTCTGTTGCAGCAATAGCTGCCAAGATGTCATCATCAATCTTACTTTTGGATCTTGTAACTGCTGCCACTACATATGTCACCACTGCTGTCTTTGCTGCTTCGTCAGCAAGACTGTTACCAACAGCGTGTACTCCTACGAGCTGGTGACCAAGAGTATGAATTACATTTACGAGAGGCAGACGCTCTTGACGTTCTGCAACTCTAACCCAAATCATTTTGTGTTTGATTGTGCTACATTTGGAATCACAATAGTCATTTTGAGTCCAAAAGAATAAATTGTTGTTGAAAGACTGAGCGCAGTAGTAAGAGTCACTCACATAGAGAGTAGTCACACGGTGATCAGCATACTCTAGTGCAAGCACCAGAGCACGTATCGCTCTGCCGATTGGGCAGTACAGTCCCCTAATGTCTTCGTGTGCACAACATCGAACTTGAGTTCTCGATCCACTGTGGTACCAACCACTATTGCGCAGGCTGCTGAAAAAGCATGCTTGGATTCCGTTGCCGGTTGCGCCGAACTGTCAGTGCAAATGATAGAATGGTAATCCTCAAGCGGGCGCAAGGACAGAGGAGCAGGATGAACAAACTCATACTGTAAGAACTCCTGCGTCTGCAATGAGGGGTCAAAAATAAACGTGACATCCGGAGACGTCAGTGAAGTGGCCTGTTGTATCCAATGTGGATGCAAAGCTTTTGAATTTGGTACACTGGTTTTCATTACTGCCTCAAGGGTAGGATATGGGGTAACAACCAACATGTGTTTTCCTTGTGACAGCGCTCTCTCTTTAAGAATCGCCATCTGCACTGCTGTCAAAACTTTCGCGACAGTAGAAAATCGCATTTCAGCCGAAGTGTACAAGTGTTACTTGTAAGCAATAGGGACTGTGTCACCTTCATTAAACGTCAAGAACGTGAAACCCACTGTACCTGGCACAATTCTTATTACCAGGTTTGTGTGGTTGTCACGTGTCAGCAAGAATTTAGATTCGAGAAGATCAGCCTGCAAAGTTTGCAGTATAGCTGAATGCTCAGGTAGCCAGCAAGATTTGGTAAAAGTAGGTTGTATTAAGGCATATAGCGGCTTGATAAGCTGGGCATAATCGGGAATATAAGTAGGCCCAAAATTCAGAAACCCAGCAAAGATTGTAGCTTTTTAGAGTTGATGGAGCGCGCAAACACGCGCATTTTTACAGAAAGTGAGGAGCTAAACCTCAAACTTCATTGTTGAGCTCATAGCCCAAAAACAACACTGTGTACTCTGTAATGCGTGATTTTGCATAGTTAAATTTGCAACCAAAGGCCGCAAACATAACAATGATGCGGTCAACACGACACAGATGTGGCCATAATTCGTAGTCAGTGAGATATATATCATCAACGTACGAGTATGCATCGGGTTCGAGCCTCTCTAACAGAGAGACCACACTGTGTGAGAGTAGTATCTCTCTAACTATGGTTGCCCCCCACTTGTTGCTAGTGTTTCACTGTTTTTCGACATTCGTCTGGCTGGGGCCCTGCTATCCAGGACCCCAGACTAGCTGCTTCCTCTCTAAATTGATTGCATGTACTATAGGTACACTCCAGTTTGGTTACTGGGGTACCCTTGTGGGACCCTAGTATATGGTGCACTAGGTACTAAGGGCATAGGTACCCCATAGGCCTACCAGGAGCTGCAGAATGTATTATTCCTTGAGGCCCCAGCACTTCTACAGGCTCTAGGCCTTGTGCCTAGTTAAATTGTGGTTCTAATATTACTTTCTTTATATATGGTTTGGTACGCCCCTAGGGCTCAACGTATGTTGTGCTAATAAGTTTACTGTGTGTATTTTTGCCACTAGCCTCATAAAGAGACCAGTGGGATGTGTTTAGAATAAATACATATATTTTATATATACCTGGTGTGGTTCTCCTTTCATTTGGTCATTCACGAGATTATAAACTAGTGGACCAAGCTGCTTTACATTCCTTCAAGACTTAGCCTGAAGGCTGCTCTCCACAGCTACCACTAGGATAGCTTTCTATAAAGGTTGTCTTTAACCTACCATCAATAAGGGTCGTTTGGACTGGTGTAAGGTGCCCACTAGAATAGTGGACAGCATATGCCAGGGCAACTTCTCACACTGGTGGCCACGAGCGGCAAAGATGCCTGGGCTGTTATTGTAGCCCATGGCTAACCTTTTGAACTGTCTTTGTTTGCCGCCCGAGGTAAAGGCTGTCCATAGACTACTTATCGAGTACAGATTATGGCTAAAAAAGCCATTGGAAATGTCAAGTGTGGTTTTAAACCTTTTTCGCACAAGACTATCAGCGCCAGGACGCCTACCCGGTAACAGTGCGCTTAATAAATGGTAAAATAAATAAAATAAATAAACTATCGACCAGAGCAGAACTGTGGTTGTTCTGTACTGTGCACATCTGACAATGAGAGTTCAAATGCTGGTAATCCAAAACTAGGCGGTACCACCCATCAGGCTTGATCCCAGTGAATAGAGGATTATTCATGGGAGACACACGTTTCAATTACACCTTGATATTCCAATTGTGCAAGGATTTCCGCAACGGGAGCTTTCGCTTCCCGCCGCATGGGATATTGGGGTTGTGGCTGTGGCATCGACCGCAATGGAATCTTGTGTCGGGGTGAAAGTTTATCCCACCCCACTTGAGTACGGTACAAAGCCGGCGCAAGTGCCAGAGCCCACTCCTCTGAAAAATTCTGCGCCTGCTCCTTGGGCACTGTGTGTGCAAAACTAGGGAGGATTACCTCCTCCCCTCTCGGAGTGGCCAAAACAAAAGGTGGGGGTCAGTCTGTCTCCGCTAACAAAACGTCATATGTTGTAAGTCAGATTTTCCACAAAATTCTCTTTTATTTCACGTTGTATGTCACCCTCAATTAAAAGGACTATTTCATATAGTCTGTCAGGGGGAGCCACTCTAGTGTCAGCTGTGTCTACGGTGACAAACGTTTCAGTTGCTGTCGCCTTCAGATATGGACATAGTGCAAGCCGCACTAATGTAATCTCCGCCGCGCTGTCTAGCAGCGTTAGTGCCCATGTCTGGTTCCGAAGCTGTGTTCTCACTATGTGTGGCATACCTCGCTGTTAAAGCAGCAACTTTCTTTTTCTGAAACTGAGGTCTTTGACGGTGAAAGTCGTCCTGCTTGCCTTGACTATTAGACCTTGAGAGCGTGGCGGGTAGAACAAGGACCATACATTCGTCTTGCAGATGGGGACCTCATAAACAGGCATATAGGTGGAGGATTTGCTCCGATTAACAAGGAGACTCCAGGGGCTTACGCTGAACGGTTCCTTAAGCTCCAATACCCAGGATTCGAGAGAGTCATTGGATCCAGGCAATGCAGGTATTTGTGTACCCTTGATGTATTTGACTGCTGGTGCTACTTTTTTGAGTGAAGAATTAACTCCAGATATATCTTGACCCTTGTCCTGATGAAGCCGCAAGAAATTAATGGCTGAAACGCGACCGCGACTGCTTCGACAAATTTAGGAGTCTAATTTTTTTGACATTTTCCTTAGAATAAGGGCACGTATAGATAAAAGAGAGAAGAGGTGTGATACCTCAGGCGCAGAGGGGACTTCCTCAGAGTGTATTACTCAGAATAAGGAGTGTACATCTATCTAAGTTATATTTAGGGTTTTCTGTAAATGTTATTTATATTTTGTGTATATGTATTGTTTGACATATGTGATTGGGATTTATATGTGACTTTATGTTTTGTATATATTACGTCTGATGTATAAGTATTCGATTTTTTTGTACCTAGCTCCGTCTTATGACGTGTATTTTATAGAATCATGTATAGTTTGATGTAAGAAATTTGTAAACGTCAGGGTAATTGATAGTGCCTTGTACAAAAATAAATAGTTGATTGGTCCCTCCGTACTTTTTTCTATTATACATATTTGATGTTCTATTCCCAGGTATATTCCCAGGTATAGGAGGGTCATTTGGGCATACCCCTTCTATTGGTATTTACCATCAGCCGGGCAGGGCTGCTCACGTCCTTGTGGGGTACCCCGAACTCTGCCGTGCTCTCCTCGTTTGTGAGACCGATGTTTCCTGTGAAGAACGAGAACGTTGATCAGGAACCTGATATCTATCAGGGGACCTAATTCTCGCGCTGTCGCGCAAATCATATGTGCATTCAGTAGACACTGGTATTGAGGACACGACCCTTGTATCTGTTGCTTTTACCCCCCTTTTTTGCTTTTCCAATTTTGTTTAGGAAAAACTGGACGGTTGTCTTTAGTAGACTTAGCCGACTGAGTTTGGGGTTGAGCTGCTGTTTTAGCAAAAGGCTTAATACCCAAACTATTGCGGACAATGATCTTATAAGCCTCCGCAATAATTTTTCGTAACTGCCCGGGCTTATCGGCTTTGGGGACATTGCGCAAAGTATTAGACATCTGAAAGTTAACTGCATCTCCCTTGACGTTTGCAAGGATGAGATCGGAAACTACGTCAAACACTCCGACAAGTCTCATTCCAAACTCGACAGCCACCTCCGGACCGTGATGATCCTGAACACGTTTGATCACAGAGGGCAGAACAGTCATAGACGGTGTGCCAAAGCACTTTGCATTGATGGCTGCAAATACTTTACCCCAGGTCTCACAATCTGTCACCTCTGGTACTAAGTTTTTCTGCAAACTAATGGTCATAATCCTGTTTTTTCCACAGGAGTCGTATTAGGAAATACTGCTTCCAGTTGGTCAATTTTTTCGGCAAGCTAAAAAGGCATCTCGTCTTTTTCTTGGGGGCGCTTGCCCATAACCGAATTAACCATGACGGGACTAATTTTTATCCAGGCCGGTCCAACTGGTTGCCCTGCAGCCTCCAGGTGCCCCCACGTGGACGTTGCGTGAAACGTAATGTACTAAAGCCCTATGTACCTCTACAACAGAGGCATAGAGTAGTCTTAAGTCTGTAATGGGGACTGTAATATAACGTGGATGAGGAGTAAACCCGGCCAGAACTCGCCAAGTGGCCCCAGCTATAGACAAGGAACCTAACCAAACCGCACCACAGAGTGGGAAGGGCACCATTAAACCAAACTTGATGCATTCAAGCCGAAATCTGAATCTCCTGTGTCCTAAATGGTGCATACACTGCAGGCACGACAGAGTGAGTGTAAGTATGGAATGTACAATCATCCGCATTCACTACAGGAAACGTAACCCATGAGTGGAAAAGCTCAAACGCGTGTGTTGCATCGGCACTCACTACGAAAAGTACTGCCATTCATTCAGCGGGCACCCCAAACATCGTCAAATGATTACGAAGGGGCCCTCCACTATGTGGGGCGATATCAACATCACCCATGAGGACACAGAACAGGAAAAGCAATCTATATAAGGTGTAGCACAAACGGGTAGTAATTCAAAGAACAAACCAAAATCTAAAGCTTGAATGAACCTATACTTTATCCATATAGGTAGGTTAATCCATCACTGCTGTCAACCGGAAACAGGAGTGAGGGTGATGTGGACTAATTTAAGCACTTCACGAGCATCTCGAATGTAAGACCAAACGTTAGGTGCGCCGTGTTGCAGGGATTCTGCTCATGCACAGAACTATGCGCTGGAAACCAGGACCTCAGTGAATTGTGGTGTACCAAAAAACTCACCTCAGAACCCAGAACCCCTATCCAACTATCATCAGTGTCTCATTAGCTCTCCGTTCTAGAGCGAAGCTACCAATGATTAGACAGCCCAGAACATGCGGTTCTCTCTGGAATGGTGGAAATCAAGAACACTCTTTCATTTTTATTCTCATACCAGTCCACAACATGAGTAAATAGAGACACAGAAAAGTTTAAAATGTTTATTTTTAACTTCGTGCTCTAAGATGCAGTATTTTGGCTAACATAAGCAAGCATATGATTAGAAATAAAACAATCAGCATTGTTACAATTCCATAAAACACAAAGGGAAAAATCATGTTACAATGATAGTGGAAACAGGTCCTATAGTGCCTTGTGAACCACCCTCCCCTTGCTAGTAACTAGGTTCTATAATAATAGAAGGATTTAATGGGGAACAAGATCAGCAGAGGTGAATCACATCTCAGGATCAGCAAAGCTCTCTGTCTCTGGAAAGGATGTTCTTCCAAGTGCCTGAATCATGCATGCAATGCAATATTTAAAGCACTAGGATTTCAGTTGGGTGCAGCTGTGTGCGTGTTATGTCTAGAGCATGGTCCGATCAACCTGAATCACAGCGTACATTGTTATTCTGACCTTGAAGACTGCTGCACGGAGTGTACAGACTAAGGTCACGGTGAAAGTCTAGGGAAGTGAAAAACAGACCGTTCTCATGTGAAGAAAATCAAGCATTTTAACTTGCAACAACAGCTATCTACAGTGTCATGTGCAAAAAGCAGCAAAATGACAAATTGGCGTTTAACTTCTAAAACACTTATGCTAACATAGCAATGTGTGTAAGTAGAGTCCTGCCCTCACTACAGCCTAATCCCCCTAAGGTTGGAAGAACACCAGTTTCCCAACGTCCAAGACTGTGGTGGCACCACTTGGCAGGGTACACCCACTGAGGAAAATTGAATTTTGCCTTGTCATGTGTCCCTACGTGTTCCCCATTATATGTCATATGTGCATTATCGATATGCATATGTTCCCCCTTGACCGAATAAAGACGCAATTATAGTTGTGTCCAACGTTAGTATGCTAGTTATCCAGTCCTCGTGAAAGCAACGAGTATTAGGCCTATGTTGCCAACGTTTTACATTGTGCACGTTAACTCATCGAGTTGTCCCCGTTTCTAGGCCTCATGGGGCCCGGACACCAGATTCAAGCTCCAGTCTCCTGAAACCACTCCGAGGAGCGATGCAGCCCCTCCCGCATCCCTGGCCCTTCGCTTACTTTCTGTCAAGCAGCGCGGTGCCCGGCCTGGCCTGCCTGCCTGTCTGCCAAGAATATGTTATGCCTCTAGTTATCAGTTCAGCTCCCCGGCTTCACATTCCTAAGCTAACGAACCGCATAAACATCTTCAGCTATAGTCTAGTCTTCCTGTCTCCGTGCAAGAGAATTACTGAATTAGTATCCATAGAAGATTCATAGCACACGCAATACATGTAGAATATATGCATGCACCAGCCTTAGTGTCAAGTAGCCTTTGCCCTGATGACATTTAGATTCTATCAACATGTACTCCAAACACAAGATACCAGATATGCTATAGGCACATGTCGTCCTGACATCCCAGACTGTAGTCTCCTCTTCTAGTGCAGAAGTTAGAGCCCCCAGCTCTCCCTAAGTTACACGTCATGGCCCGTTTGCGCGCACCAGTAGGTTAAAGGTTCCAGCTGCCCAGGTAGCCCCCTCCATGTATCCACCCATTTATGACACTTCTGTGACGTTTTCATCACATGTCTACGTGCACGCCCTGTGCACGCCTTCTTTGTACGCCCATTTGTTCTTATCTTACGTTTGTCACTTGTTACGCCTACTGTATGCAATGCAATTGTACTGTTTTACTATATATACTGTGTAATGTTAATGAGACGTTGCAGCTGCCATTCCATTCCATTGCATGCCACCTCATGGTCTTTAGGCTCGAGCCATCTGATTAAAGCCATTCTGACTCAGATATCACGGATCCTGCCTCTTATTTATTGAGCTATCTGTTTTAGTTAATGTATAGAAAAATAGTACCGGTAATTAATTATTTATTTACCACATAAAATGGCGCCCGAACAGGCACGAGCCCCTTCCCCACGCGCCGGCGATGTAACGCAGGCCCCCTGACCCTTCTACAGCCGTGACGGAATCTCTACTGCGCACCGGCAGATATTTCTGCTCAAGTCTCCCTCAGGCCCACGGAGGAGACGGAGACTGCGGTCCGGCATCCAGACGAGGCGGTGAGGAAGGCGGGTCGTTCCGACCAGAGCCCAAGCCGAGAGAGCAAGGTCCGAGGTATCCGGAGGCCCACCTGTAACCACAGCCCGAAGCCCGAAGCGCATGCGTAGTGCGTAGCAGTAACCAGACGTCGTAGCAGTGCAGTCCAGTCCGAGGCCTTCAGTTTGCTTCCCGGTGAGTACCGTTGCTGGGGGTATCTAGACGGGTGTTCATTAATTTGTGCCCGGTCCGACGGGTTTGGGTACACAGATCCGGTCCGACGTGTTCACCAGGTGGATACGGTATGACGTGTCTCTTTAGGAGACCGGTATGTTCTGTACTGTTTTAGCAGTGCATCCAGAAATCCTAGTAAGTCCGTTCTCGAGAAATTCAAGTATTGTGTTTTCAATGTATCAGGTAGTATTCTGTTCGAACTGTTATTAATGTGTTCTTGATGTCGTGGTATGAATGATTGTTTTGCTATTCATTACTGTGTTCATTGTGTATAGTGTTCAAGTTTAAGTACGGTTCAAATATGCCACTGTTTTCGAAATTACGTCAGATAAAAACCAGAAAAGGGTTACTCGAAGAACCAGTTCCTGTCCCTCCTAGGGACAGTCCTGGACATTTCATGTATCATAAGCATGGCTTAGATGCCATACTGTATCTAGATTTATGGGTTGATTATACCAAACATCTCGAAGAGAAATATAGATGGCCTGTTTCAGGAACATGGGATGCCGAGTGCATCATGAGAGTAGAAGAAGCATTATGGAAAAAGAAAGCCAGACAATCCCAGAAAGATGCCATAGAGTTATGGCGTAAAGAATCCCATAAAAGAACCGAGAAAGAATTCAGAAAAGCAGAATTAAGTAGGGAATCCTCAGAAAAAGCCCAAAAAAGGGAATTAATCGAAGAAGGTGAACGAGTTAGAACAGAACAGTCAGACAGACAGAGAAATGCCCTAATTAAAGGTATGTATCCTCTTCTCGCCGAGGGTTTGCCGAAGGCGACCCCGGAAGCACTCCATAATTTACCGCCACCATTGGTTCCGACTAAGCTGCGTCATAAACCGACTGCAGCTGAAATTTTTCTTTCTTCCTATTTAGACGACACTGTCCCGTAATATGCTAATACAGATCCTACCCCGCCAGTCCAAGTTCAAGTCCAGCCCCCTGTTAATAATGTAATTCCTGTGCCTCCAGTCATTGGTCCTGTCCATGCGCCAGTCCCCCAGGATCAACCCACATTACGTATCCCTACTGTACCAGTCACGTTACCAGCAGCCGCGCATCCAGTATTAATTGACGATTCCAGTTCAGGAGGGGCAGGGGGGGTGCTCCTACTACCCCGCCCCAAACAAGGCGACGGACGCTGAGAGATGTAGCGTTACAGCGTACGCCTAAACTGGCTACGTATGACGCCCTCAGAAAATATCTTACAGAGTGCGGACCTGATTGTAGATATGATCCCGTGCCAGGCGAAGATAGCATGTTAATATATTCCATACGTTTACGACGAGTTGCAAGCTTCTTGGTTACCATATCAAATATGGAACCACATCTAGACAGAATATACCACTTTATTCAAACAGGGGAGAATCCAGAAAGTATTCACGAAGCTATGGCACACAGGAAAGTCGAGATTCAAGGCATGATTTTGCAATTTCTGATAAATTGTTTAATAAGAGAACAGGATTATCCTGACAAAAACAAGGAAGATATGAAAGTCCTGACAAGATGGAGTGACAATATAGCAGAAGGAAAACACATAACACAAAATTGTGTAGAATCCATGTACAAAAGGATTCGTAAAGAAATTATAAGTATACACCAAAAGGAGGAAGAAATGAGAGTAGCCGAGAAAGAGAATGACTCTTCAAACGAAGAGGTAGACAGCGAGACTCCCACTAGAATAGCGTATGTAGGTAGAACGAGACTTTCTGATAGATATTCACGCCTAGATTACAAGAAAGCTTTTCCTCCTCCCGTACCAGAACAGTGTTCTCTTGAACAAGTATTCCAGGCTACCGATAAAGTTCTGAAATTACGAATAGGTTATAGTAAGCTTAGTACCATGCATGAACAAGAACTAGCCCGATCAGCAGTCCGATGGGTTAGTGATTCTGCCACGTTTCCAGACGAAGTAGTGGCCCAAATGTTTCTGAAACTGCCCCCAGGCGAGCAGCGACTGGTGGGTATGTATATGGTCCAACATCTCATCACATTGTACGAGAGTCAGCATTCCGATCCAGGTCCCTTATATACTGTATTGAACGAGTTACTCCTAAACAGATGGAAAGGTCTAGGTACCGATTTGATTAGTGCCATTTTAGAACAGCGCCACAAATACAGAACGTTCCTGACTCCGCATTTTGTTCCTGTTTCACCTCCGTTCTACATAGACAGACAGAATCCGTTACGAGAAGTACATCCAGTAAAGGGAGCGGGGGGTAATCTCGAACGAGTATTTGTTTACACCCCTATCACGAAAATAGAACTACTAGAAATGAAAAAGTTAATACCCTGTCACGATAAAGATCCAGCAGGGTTCCATCGAGAATTAAAAGACATGCTCCGTATGGGAGAATACACGTATCCTGATATCATCAAAATGTTAAAGGTCCTGTTGCCTGCGGGCATATATGAAAAACTTAAAGAAAAAGAATGGGAGGTGGGAGAGAAAAAGATAGATTGGACCGCGTTAGAGACCGAAGACAATGCACGAGTCCCAGGTACTGGTCTTGGGGATAAAGCCAAAGAGTTGCCCGAACTGTTAATACAAGTCTTGCCAAGATTATTAGCCACGAAAAAGGAAGATTGGGATGCCATCTCAGCCTGTAAACAGAAACAAGACGAAGACACTAGTGATTTTTATTCCAGATTTGAGAAATGTTTCATTATTAATAGCGGCCTGAAAACAAGTAGTGAGTCGTATCCACATCTTTTTGTTACCAAACTAGTTGAGAATTCTTTACCGCAAGTTAAGAATAGAGTATTGAAAGTCGAAAGTACTTGGCAAGCTAATACCCCGTCTCAGATGCTCCAGATGCTACAGTATCACCAGAACAGAATCAGGGAAGAGCAAGAACACGAAAGGAGACGTATGAAAGACACGAAAATGAAAGTACTAGTTGCACAGTCTGTTCAACCAGATAGTCAGAAGAGGGGTCCGAATCAGACTAGTCATTCTGCAGCTCCTGTTAAAGGGACCTGCAATTACTGTAAACAGCCAGGACATTATATAAACGAATGTGTAGTTCTGAAACACAACATAGCTACAGGTAAGACGAAAGAGAGACCACGTCCTCCTAGACAAGAACAAGTTCCGCAGAATTCCCAGCCACCGCAGAACGCACAACAGACAGTTACAGTACCGCAGCCTATAGCTGCCACACAACACGTTACACAACAGATGTACCAGTACGCACAGTCAGATTATCCAGAATATCAGCAGTATTCATGAAACAGCCTAGAGAGGGAGGTTGGCTTGCCTCTCATCGAGGTTCCTGTAGATCAAGAGGGTCCCTACGTACACAGTCAGGTATTAGGGAAAGACAGAAAGTTTCTGATTGATACAGGGGCAAGTAGGACTACCATCAGTCATGACGAGGTTCCAGGGGCTCCACTCTCAGGCTCAAGAAACGTTTCCCTGGGATTTTCAGGAAAGCCTATTGTTAATGAAATATCGAAACCAGTTTCCCTAGAAATTGGTCCATTGTCCTGAACTACAGACTTGTTACTTACGAAATCCTGTCCTGAAAATTTACTTGGTATTAAAACATTGAAAGAATTAGGGGCGGTAATATGTTGTTCCCCAGAAGGTGTGAGATTGTTTTTACGTGATTTTAAAGGTCATTATGTGTTACGAGATTTTGATCCAAGATTACTGAATGTACCACAGCATTTATGGGCGCAAGGTCCAACTGATGTAGGTTGTATGCACATTACTCCCTATCGTGTCACCCTGAAACAAGGTGTTGTATTACCACGAATCCGACAGTACAAATTGCCACCTGAGGCTGTAGCAGCCTTATCGAAAATTATTGACGAGCTCATTGCTCAAGGAGTAGTTGTAGAAACTGACTCCAATGTATGTAATTCTCCTATCATTCCGATTCTTAAACGTACTGATCCAAATGCACCTCCAGTATATCGATTAGTGATTGACCTTCGAGAAATTAATAAATGTATCATACCCCAGTACCCTGTGGTTCCAGATATCTCTTCCCTATTGACTGCCATTGATTCTGAAGCTACGTTCTTTACTGTTATTGATCTCAAGAACGCATTCTTTAGTGTCCCCATTCATCCAGACAGCCAGTTTCTTTTCGGATTCTGTTTAAATGGAAGAAGCTATAAATTCACACGAGCTCCTCAAGGTTTCACAGAAAGTCCTAGTATTTACAGTCAGGCACTTAAAAGACAACTAGACAGTATTCACATGCCAACTGACACTGCCCTGCTCCAGTATGTCGATGATCTATTGATCACAGCCTGTACGGAACGTGACTGCGAACGTGCGTCACTTACAGTTTTGTATTTTCTGGCCGAGATGGGGCACAAGGTGTCCCCTTCGAAACTGCAATTCTGTGTCCAGCAAGTGGTATACCTTGGACACTTACTGTCCAAGAGGGGTAGACAGTTGACACCTGACCGCATCCAGTTAATAGCACATCTTTCACAGCCCAAGACACAGAAGGAGGTACGAGCTTTTATCGGCCTCACTTATTATTGCAGACAATGGATTCCTCAGTATGCATATCTAGCTAAAACACTGATACAGTTAACGACACAGGAGGCAGCGACATCGACTGTCCTCCCTTGGACCCAGGAACATACACTTGTTTTAATGAATTAAAGAAAGCTTTATGTAATGCACCTGTGTTAGCGACACCAAACTACAGTAAGCCTTTTACACTTTTTGTTACTGAACGTGATGGTACAGCATTATCTGTTCTCACACAAGATCAAGCAGGACAACACAAGCCTTGTGCTTATTTTTCTAGCACATTAGATCCAGTAGCCCAGGCTCTGCCTGCGTGTCTCAAGTCAGTTGCAGCCACAGCTCTAGCTATCAGACAAAGTGATTCCATAGTGTTAGGACACTCCCTGACAGTACAAGTTCCACACTCCGTGGAAGTTCTTTTAAACCGAACACAGACTCAGCATTTGACAATTGCACGATTAACAGGTTATGAACTGACACTGGTTCAGCCACACATAGAAATCAGACGCTGCAATATTTTAAATCCTGCTACACTGTTACCCTCGAGTACATCGAATCCTGCCACACATGACTGCGTGGAAGTTATTAACATCATGACAAAGCCAAGACAAGACTTGACTGACATTGCATTACCTGATCCTGACCTGATACTTTATGTGGATGGTTCATGTATGAGAACAAGTACAGGAGAACTAGTAGCCGCGTATGCAGTGACTACTGAAACTGAAGTCATAGAAACACATCGTATTGACACCCTGTCTGCTCAAGCAGCAGAGCTCATCGCTCTGACCCAAGCCTGCATACGAGCCAAGAACCTGAAAGTAAACATATATACAGATTCACGTTATGCATTCGGAGTCGTACACGACTTTGGAGTACTCTGGCAAGAAAGAGGTTTCATGACCTCTCATGGAGCCAAGATTCAGCATGGCCCCCTCATTCAAGCTCTGTTAGAAGCAATACATTTACCGAAAGCCATAGCCATTATGAAGTGCAAAGCACATACGAAAGCTACTGACACCATTTCTCAAGGTAACGATTTAGCAGATCGAACAGCCAAGCTTACAGCTCAGACTCCAGACATTCCAGTTAACCCGATTAAGATAGATATTCCAGATCAGACTACTTGTATGACAGTTAAAGACCCTACACGAGATGTACTAGACATACAGACACATGCTACTTCCGATGAAATCAAGAAATGGTCTGAACAAGGAGGGGTCCAGACAGATCAGGGATGGTTGACGAAGGGAAAAGCCACCTGGTTTCTCCCCGACTCTATGGTTCAAGTCATTATTTATACTGCTCATAGTCCAGCACATTTAGGAGAGAAAGCCATGTTAGACAGCATCCAGAATATTTGGTTTAACAAGCATTTACGAGCAGCAGCTAAACAGAAAGTACGTACCTGCATGATATGTTGTCAGTTCAATCCAGGTAAAGGTGTTCCGGTGGAACGAGGTGGATTCCATCCTCCTGACCACCCTTTTGAAGTCCTCCAGATGGATTATATTCAGATGGATCGATGCCGAGGTTTCAAGTATGTCCTCGTAGTTGTATGTGCTTTGTCCAGATGGACGGAAGCATATCCAGTCCCAGATTACACTGCCGCGACCACTGCCAGGCAGCTGGTTCGTGAGTATTTTCCCCGCTATGGTTTGCCCAGGGTCATATATTCAGACAACGGCCAGCCATTCTCATCCGAACTCATGAAACAAGTATCTCTTCTGTTAGGGTACCAGTGGAAGTTCCACTGTGTGCGACACCCCGAGGCAGCTGGCCTCGTCGAGAGACATAATCAGACTCTAAAAATCCGCATTGCAAAGGTTTGCGCAGAAAAAGGTGTAGATTGGATGGTAGCTCTGCCAGTCGCCCTTTTTTACATGAGAATGGTCGCTCACTCCCGTTCAGGTCTGTCACCTTTCGAAGTTGTTTTCGGTCGTCCCCCGAATATGTGGGGTACACCAATGCCACGTAAAATAACTGATGTTGACAGTAATATGCTGACAGATTACCTAGCTTCCTTGATGTCTGCACTACTCTCTTGTCGTTCACAGGTTGCGGCTGCCTTTCCAGACAACACCCAGGTGAAACCGCACGAGGTCGTTCCAGGTGATCTGGTTTTGATCCGGAATTTTGATCGTTCAAGTCCACTGGAGCCCCGCTGGAAAGAGCCGAAGCTTGTTCTGATGACCACAAGGACCGCCGTCAAAGTGGAGGGCCGCAAAGGATGGCTCCACTCCAGTCACGTTAAACGTTTTCATGGACTCCGTCCAAAGACTTTTTTCAGGGACTGCCCAGATACTGACTCTAAACTCCCCCTGTTAGAGAAAACTCCGCAGCAGGAGTATAAAATGAAACTAAGGTCTAGCAAGTCAGACAGTTTAATTGTTTAAGTCCCTCTCGGGTGAAGCGGTTAGACAGGTTCCTGACATGTATGAGATAGACCCCCATAGTGAGAGAGTTAGTCGAAACTCCAAGAAAATACGTTATTGTAAAAATCTGCGTAGCAGATGTGTAATAACATTATTGTTTATGTTATTTCTGAGTCTTATAGTTACATGCATAAGTTATGTTTTACATGTATATTTTCCTCCTATTGATTCACATGTACATTTGTCTTCTAATGATACAGTAGAGCACACTTTTAGTGAACTACCTCCTCACGAGTTATCCTACAGACTTGCCATGCGCAACAATACTTTTATCCGAATGTTACACTATTCACACCAGACTAGCAATGCCACTAATTGTTGGGTGTGTGGTCGACTCCCCCCTTTCCAGACACCGAAGGGAGTTCTGCCACTCTTTCCCTATCCGTTTTCACACAATGGTTCGTGTGGAGCATGGTTTACGATAACGTCATCCTCAGATGACAAGTTCCCTTTGAATAGAACATGTTTCCCAGACAAGGAAGGACTTTCCCATAGAACAGGGTTAGATCTAGAAAATGAAGTATATGATCTAGGTAATTATTCCTCGAATTTCATGGTTTTGAATGTTCAGTCCGAGACTACTCCAGATTTGCCTGCTATTACAGTCCTACCAGTGAAAGGCGAATTATGTGTCAGAAAGAGTGGTTCAGTACATCTAGGACATAGTGATTGTACTACTGTGGTCAAGTATAGTGACAGTGGGAAATATAATTTCAAAGCCTCACGTCATTCGTATTTTGTGTGTGGTCAGACCGCATATGTACGTCTGCCCCTAGATTGGGATGGAACATGTTACATTGCCTTCCTACTGCCACCAGTTTTCCTAGCCCCATCCGATTATCACAGAAATACACATCTAGTACACGTCAGACATAGAAGGGAGACTGAGTCCCCAATTGTCGATCAAACTGAAACTGCCTTAGAACAGTATACAGACTTCAATAAAGGTTTCTTTTTCTTCATAGGTCCTGTCCAGAATAGTAAGCTAATACGTAGGCTAACCAGAACCCTTGAAGCCGTAGTGAATGAGACTACTTCCGCTCTAGGTAACTTAACTGAAGAACAATCTGCTATGAGATTTGTTGTCCTTCAAAATCGCCTTGTCCTTGACGTCATACTGGCCGATAGGGGCGGAGCTTGTAGAGTCATCGGATCTAGTTGCTGCATTTTCATTCCTAATAACGCACCGTCTGTTTATTCAGCTATAACCAGACTTCACAAAATAGCCCATCAGTTGCACCAGAATCCAGGCACCTGGACATGGTCCGGTTGGCTCTGGAGTATAATATCTGCCTGGGGATGGAAAGTATTGTCATTCCTAGAAATAGTAGTAATGATCATATTCAGTTGTTGTCTATGTTTACAATGTGGCCCTGCGATTTGCGGCTTGTGCGCTACCTCTTGTATTCCTAGTCCTAAGTCCCGTTCCAAGAAAATTCGAGACGAGCAAATGATGCTCTATGAACAGATAGATGGTATCATGAATATTGATGTTTCCTGAAGGAAACGTAGGGCACAAGGAGGGAATGAGGAAAATTTAATTTTGCCTTGTCATGTGTCCCTACGTGTTCCCCATTATATGTCATATGTGCATGATCGATATGCATATGTTCCCCCTTGACCGAATAAAGACGCAATTATAGTTGTGTCCAACGTTAGTATGCTAGTTATCCAGTCCTCGTGAAAGCAACGAGTATTAGGCCTATGTTGCCAACGTTTTACATTGTGCACGTTAACTCATCGAGTTGTCCCCGTTTCTAGGCCTCATGGGGCCCGGACACCAGATTCAAGCTCCAGTCTCCTGAAAGTTCCGAGGAGCGATGCAGCCCCTCCCGCATCCCTGACCCTTCGCTTACTTTCTGTCAAGCAGCGCGGTGCCCGGCCTGGCCTGCCTGCCTGTCTGCCAAGAATATGTTATGCCTCTAGTTATCAGTTCAGCTCCCCGGCTTCACATTCCTAAGCTAACGAACCGCATAAACATCTTCAGCTATAGTCTAGTCTTCCTGTCTCCGTGCAAGAGAATTATTGAATTAGTATCCATAGAAGATTCATAGCACACGCAATACATGTAGAATATATGCATGCACCAGCCTTAGTGTCAAGTAGCCTTTGCCCTGATGACATTTAGATTCTATCAACATGTACTCCAAACACAAGATACCAGATATGCTATAGGCACATGTCGTCCTGACATCCGAGACTTTAGTCTCCTCTTCTAGTGCAGAAGTTAGAGCCCCCAGCTCTCCCTAAGTTACACGTCATGGCCCGTTTGCGCGCACCAGTAGGTTAAAGGTTCCAGCTGCCCAGGTTGTGGAAAAGTAAATTTTACCATGTCATATGTGCCTACGTGTTCCCCATGTTATGTCATATGTGCATGATCGATATGCATGTATTCCCCTCTGATCGATTAAAGACGCAATTACAGTTGTGTCCATCTCTAGTATGTCAGTTTCCAGTCCTCGTGAATACAACGAATATCAGGCCTATGTAAAGCTACGTTGCCACGTTTTACAGTGTGCACGTTAATTCATTGAATTGTCCCCGTTTCTAGGCCTCAAAAGGGCCCGGACTCAGATTCAGCTCCTGTCTCCTGAACCCTCTCCGAGGAGCGATACAGCCCCCACCTGTATCCCTGACCCTTCACTTACTTCATGCCTCGCAGTGCCCGGCCCGGCCTGGCTCTGCCTCCCAGTCTGCCAAGAGTATGTTATGTTTCTAGTTATCAGTCCAGCCCTCCTTCTCTGCATTCCTAAGCTACTGAATCACATCAATAGTTTCCGTCATGGTCTAGCCTTTATGTCTCCATGTAAGAGAAATACTGTATCAATATTCATAGAATATTCCTCGCACACGCACTACATATAGAATTATGCATGCACCAGTCTTAGTGTCTGTTAGCCTTTGCCCTGATAACTTTTGGATTCTATCAACATGTACTATAAACACCAGATACTAGATATGCCTGGGTACATGTCGCTCTGACACTCCAGACTTTCGTCTCCTCTTCTAGGGCAGAAGTCATAGCCCCCAGTTCTCCCTGGTAACACGTCATTGCCAGTTTGCGCGCACCACTAGGTTAGAGGTCCCAGCTGCTCAGGTAGCCCCCTCCATGTTTCCGCCCCTTTTTATGACATATTCTGTTACGTTTACATCACATGTCTATGTATAAGCCCTGTACACGCCTTCTTGTTACATCATTTTGCCCTTATCTTTCGCGACTGCTACAAACCACGCCTACTGCTACGCCCCCTGTATTGAATGTAATGTATTTGTTTAACTATAAATATTGTGCACTGTTATTAAAAGTTACCCCTTATGCTCCCAGATCCTGCCCCGGCAGCTGCCATCCCATTTCCATGCAGGCTGTCCTGTTCTTGTCCTTTATGCTTAATTAAAGCCTGTCAACTCTAGCTACCTCGTATCTTGACTCTTATTTATTGAGCTACCCGTTTATTGATTATAGTCAAAAATAGAACCGGTAATTAATTATTTATTTACCACATAATGGCGCCCGAACAGGGACTTGCCCTTTCCCACGCGCCGGAGAAGCCACGCAGGCCCCCTGATCCTTTGCAGCCGTGACGGAACCATACCGGCCACGTGCAGATATTTCTGCTTCAAGTATCCCTCAGGCCCACGGAGGAGACGGAGGTTGCGGTCCAGCGTCCAGACGAGGCGGTGGAGGAACGCGGCGAGTCCCGACCAGAGCCCAAGCCGAGAGTCCAAGGTCCGAGGTATCCGGAGGCCCACCTGTAACTGAAGTCCGAAGTTCATCCGTCCGTCGTCGTAGCAGTCCAGTCCAGTCCGAGGCCTTCCGTTCTTGCTGCCCGGTGAGTACCATTGCTGGGGTAGTATCTAGACAGGGTCAATTAATTTGTCTCTGGTCCGTGGGTTTGGGTACACAGATCCAACACGAAGTGTCCACCTAGGTGGATGCGGGTCCTGACGTGTCTCTTTATGAGACCGGTAAGTTTCGTACTGTTTTAGCAGTGCATCTAGTCATTCCAGTAAGTTCTGTTCTGTTCTCGAGAAATTCATGTGTTCTGTTCTCAGTATTCCAGGTGATATTCTGTCCGAACTGTTAAATGTAAATTCATGTGTTTTCAGTGTCGTTGTATGAGTGATTTGTTTTTCAAGTTATTATTGTGTTTATCGTGTATTGTATTGTGTCCAGATTCCAGTCTAAGTCATGCCTCTGTTCTCGAAATTACGTCAGTTAAAAACCAGAAAAGGTCTGCTCGAAGAAGCAGTTCCTGTCCCGCCTAGGGACAGTCCAGGTCATTTTATGTATCATAAACATGGCATAAGTGCCATATTATATCTAGACTTATGGGTCGAGTATACTAAAGATCTAGAAGAGAAATATAGATGGCCTGTATCAGGTACATGGGATGCCGAGTGCATCATGCGAGTAGAAGAAGCATTATGGAAAAAGAAATCCAGACAGTCCCAGAAAGATGCCATCGAGTTATGGCGCAAAGAATCTCATAAAAGAACCGAAAAAGAAATCAAAAAGTTAGAATTAAGTAGGGAATCCTCAGAAAGAGCCCAAGAAAGGGAACTGATCGAAATAGGTGAACGAGTTAAAGCCGAACAGTCAGACAGACAGAGAAATGCCCTTATTAAGGGTATGTATCCTCTTCTTGCCGAGGGCTTGTCGAAAGCAACCCCGGAAGCACCATGTAATTTTCCGCCACCATTAGTTCCGATTAAGCTACGTCACAAACCGACCGCAGCTGATATTTTTCTCTCGTCCTATTTGGACGACACGGTCCCAGAATATGCAAATCCTGTTCCGCCCGCTCCTGTAAATAATGTAATTCCTGTTCCTCCAGCCACCGGGGCACCTGTTACAGCACCTGTTATGGTACCCCCGGTCCAGCCCATAGTACAAGTACCCGCTACATCGGTCACTCTGCCAGCACGAAGAGTATCAGTTGACGATTCTAGTTTAGGAGCCGCGGGGGGAGGTCCTCCTGGTACCCCGCCGCCACACAAACGTGTAACGTTAGTCGAGTTACATGAACGTGCGTTACAGCGTACGCCCAAACATCAGTCCGTTGCAGATATCAAGCGAGCTCTTACCGAATGCCGTTATGATCCAGTCCCAGGCGATGATAATATGGTTATATATTCATTGCGCGTAAGACGGGTGACCGAGTATTTGGACACCCTACCGAATATGAAAGAAGATCTAGACAGAATATATCGTTTCATCCGTACAGGAGAGGATCCAGACAGTATTGGCGAAATCATGTCTCTAAGGAAAGCTGAGACTCAGCTCATGCTTTTAAAGTTTCTAATTAATTGTTTAATAAGGGAACAAGATTATCCGACTAAAGATCCGACCGAAATGAAAGTCCTGACAAGGTGGAGTGATAATATAGCCGAGGGAAGACACAGGACACTCAGTTGTATAGAAAGTATGTACAAGAAAATTCGTAAGGAAATAATAAGGTTACACGAGAAACGCAAAGCAGCACAAGTAAGCGAGAAAGAAGACGATTCTGATACTGAAGAGGTAAACGACGAGAATCCCACCAGAATAGCGTATGTAGGTAGAACTAGACTTCCCGACCGACATTCACGCCTAGAACACAAGAAAGTTTCCCTTTCTCCAGTACCAGAACAAGGTTCTCTCGAACAAGTATTTCAAGCTACCGATCACATTCTGAAATCACGAATCGGTTATAGTGAACTTAGTACTATGCATGAACAAGAACTAGCCCGATCAGCAGTTCGATGGACTACTGATTCTACCACTTTTCCAGACGAAATAGTGGCACAAATGTTTCTGAAACTGCCCCCAGCCGAGCAGCGACTGGTGGGTATGTATATGATCCAGCACCTCATTTCATTGTATGAGGGACAGCATTCTGATCCAGGTCCGTTACATGATGTTCTGAACGAGTTACTCCAGTATAGATGGAAAGGTTTAGGTACCGATTTAATTAGTGTTATTCTAGAACAGCGCCACAAATATAGAACGTTTCTGAATCCGCATTTTGTTCATGTCCCACCTCCAGAAAATAAATCCTTTTACATAGATAGACAGCATCCGTTACGAGAAGTACACCCAGTTAGGACAGCGGGTGGTGAAATGCAACGAGTATTTGTTTACACCCCTATAACAAAGATGGAACTCTTAGAGATGAAAAAGTTAATTCCCTGTCATGATAAAGATCCAGCAGGGTTCCACTGTGAATTAAAAGACATGCTCCGTATGGGAGAATACACGTATCCAGATATCATTAAAATGTTAAAGGTCCTGTTGCCCGCAGGGTATATGAAAAACTCAAGGAAAAAGAATGGGAGGTGGGAGAGAAAAAGATTGATTGGACAGCTCTAGAAGCTGAAGATAAAATACGAGTACCAGGTACCGGTCTTGGGGACAAATGTAAAGAATTGCCCGAGTTATTGATACAAGTTTTGCCAAGGTTACTAGCCACGAAAAAGGAAGATTGGGATGCAATCTCAGCATGTAAACAGAAACAGGATGAAGACACTAGCGATTTTTATTCTAGATTTGAAAAATGCTTTATTATTAACAGTGGTTTGAAGACAGGTAGCGAGTCATACCCTCATCTTTTTGTTACTAAACTAGTCGAGAATTCAAGTCCACAAGTTAAAAATCGAGTTTTGAAAGTCGAAAGTACCTGGCAAGCTAGTACCCCGTCACAAATGCTTCAGATGCTCCAGTATCACCAGAATAGAATCAGG
Source organism: Lissotriton helveticus (assembly GCF_964261635.1). Classification (NCBI taxonomy): domain Eukaryota; kingdom Metazoa; phylum Chordata; class Amphibia; order Caudata; family Salamandridae; genus Lissotriton; species Lissotriton helveticus. The sequence goes on along the minus strand of NC_136068.1, from coordinate 1,960,706,799 downwards.
GAAGAGCAAGAACACGAAAGGAGACGTATGAAAGACACGAAAATGAAAGTACTAGTTGCACAATCTGTTCCACAAGACAGTCAGAAGAGGGGTCCGAATCAAGCCAGTCATCCTGCAGCTCCCGTTAAAGGGACATGCAATTATTGTAAACAGCCAGGTCATTTTATAAACAAGTGTGCAGTTCTGAAACACAATATAGCCACTGGTAAGACTAAAGAAAGACCACGTCCGCCTAGACAAGAACAAGTTTCACAGACTTCTCAGTCACCACAGAATGCACAACAGACAGTTCCAGCACCGCAGCCTATCGCTGCAACACAGCATGTTACACAGCAGATGTACCAGTATGCCCAGACAGAGTATCCAGAGTATCAACAGTATTCATGAAACAGCCTAGAGAGGGAGATAGGCTTGCCTCTCATCGAGATACCTGTAGATCAAGAGGGTCCCTATGTACACAGTCAAGTATTAGGGAAAGACAGAACGTTTTTGATTGATACAGGGGCAAGTAGGACTACTATCAGTCATGACGAGGTTCCAGGGGCTCCGCTCTCAGGCTCTAGAAATGTTTCCCTTGGATTTTCAGGAAAGCCTATTGTGAACGAGATTTCAAAACCAGTTTCTCTAGAAGTTGGTCCATTGTCCCGCACTACTGATTTATTACTTACGAAATCATGTCCAGAAAATTTATTAGGCATTAAAACATTGAAAGAATTAGGTGCAGTTATTTGCTGCTCTCCAGAAGGAATACGATTGTTTTTACGCGACTTTAAAGGTCACTATGTATTACGAGATTTTGATCCAAGATTGTCCAATGTTCCGCAGCATTTATGGGCGCAAGGTCCAACTGATGTAGGTTTTATGCAAATCACACCCCATCGTGTGACTCTCAAGCAAGGTATAGTCTTGCCACGAATCAGACAGTACAGATTGCCACCTGAGGCTGTAGCAGCCTTATCCAAAATTATTGATGAGCTCATCGCTCAAGGAGTGGTTGTAGAAACTGACTCCAATGTATGTAATTCTCCTATCATTCCAGTCATGAAACGTACTGATCCAAATGCACCTCCAGTATATCGATTAGTGATTGACCTTCGAGAACTTAATAAATGTATCATACCCCAGTATCCAGTAGTCCCAGATATTTCATCCCTATTGACAGCTATTGATTCTGAAGCTACATTTTTCACTGTCATAGACCTCAAGAATGCATTTTTCAGTGTCCCCATTCATCCAGACAGCCAGTACCTTTTCGGTTTTTGTTTAAATGGAAGGAGCTATAAATTCACACGAGCTCCTCAAGGTTTCCCAGAAAGTCCTAGTATTTACAGTCAAGCACTTAAAAGACAGCTAGACAATATTCACATGCCAACTGACACTGCCCTGCTCCAGTATGTCGATGACCTATTGATCACAGCCCGTTCTGAACGTGACTGCGAGCATGCGTCACTTACAGTCCTGTATTTTCTGGCCGAGCAGGGGCACAAGGTGTCCCCTTCCAAATTACAATTCTGTGTCCAGCAAGTGATCTACTTAGGCCACTTACTGTCCAAGTGGGGTAGGCAGTTGACACCAGACCGTATCCAGTTGATAGCGAGTCTTCCACAGCCCAAGACACAGAAGGAGGTACGAGCTTTTATTGGCCTCACTTCTTACTGCAGACAATGGATTCCTCAGTATGCATTTCTAGCCAAGCCACTGATACAGTTAACGACACAGGAGGCAGCCGTATCGACTGTCCTCCCTTGGACATCTGAACATACACTTGTTTTTAATGAATTAAAGAAAGCCTTATGCCAAGCACCTGTTCTAGCTACACCGAACTACAGTAAGCCTTTTACACTTTTTGTCACAGAACGTGATGGTACTGCATTATCTGTTCTCACACAAGATCAAGCCGGACAGTACAAGCCCTGTGCTTATTTTTCGAGCACATTAGATCCAGTAGCCCAGGCTCTGCCTGCGTGCCTCAAGTCAGTTGCAGCTACAGCTCTAGCTATCAGACAAAGTGATTCCATAGTATTAGGACACTCCCTGACAGTACAAGTTCCACACTCTGTGGAAGTTCTTTTAAACCGAACACAGACTCAGCACTTGACAATTGCACGTTTAACAGGTTATGAACTGACACTGTTCCAGCCACACATAGAAATCAGACGCTGCAACGTTTTAAATCCAGCTACACTGTTACCGTCAGTTACTTCAAATCCTGCCACACATAACTGTGTGGAAGTCATTAACACTATGACTAAGCCAAGACAAGACCTGACAGACATTGCATTACCTAATCCCGACCTTACACTTTATGTGGATGGTTCATGTATGAGAACTAGTACAGGAGAACTAGTAGCCGCGTATGCAGTGACTACTGACACCGAAGTTATAGAAACACATCGTATTGACACCTTGTCTGCTCAAGCAGCAGAGCTAGTTGCTCTGACCCAAGCCTGCATACGTGCCAAGGACCTGAAAGTAAACATATATACAGATTCACGTTACGCATTCGGAGTTGTACACGACTTCGGGGTGCTCTGGCAGGAGAGAAGTTTCATGACTTCTCATGGAACCAAGATTCAGCATGGTCTCCTCATTCAAGCTCTGTTAGATGCAATACATTTACCGACAGCTATCGCTATCATGAAGTGCAAGGCACATACGAAAGTTACTGACATCATTTCCCAAGGTAACGATCTAGCAGATCGAACAGCCAAGCTTACAGCTCAGACCCCAGACATTCCAGTTAACACGACACGGACACTCACTCTAGATCCGACTACTTGTATGACAGTTAAGGACCCTACACAAGATGTCATAGACATACAGTTACATGCTACTCCAGAAGAAATCAAGAAATGGTCCGAACAAGGAGGGGTCCAGACAGATCAAGGATGGGTGACGAAGGGAAAAGCCACATGGTTTCTCCCCGACTCTATGGTTCAAGTCATTATTAATACCGCACATAGTCCAGCACATCTAGGAGAGAAAGCTATGTTAGACAGTATACAGAACCTCTGGTTCAACAAGCACTTACGAGCTGCAGCCAAGCAGAAAGTCCGTACCTGTATGATATGTTGCCAGTTCAATCCAGGTAAAAGTGTCCCGGTGGAACAAGGTGGATTCCAACCCCCTGACCACCCTTTTGAAGTCCTCCAGATGGATTATATTCAGATGGAGCGATGTCGAGGTTTCAAGTATGTCCTTGTAGTTGTATGCGCTTTGTCCAGGTGGACAGAAGCATATCCAGTTCCAGATTATACAGCAGCGACCACTGCCAGGCAGTTGGTTCATGAATTCTTTCCCCGTTATGGACTCCCTAGGGTCGTGTATTCTGATAACGGCCAGCCATTCTCATCTGAGTTGATGAAACATGTTTCCCTTCTGTTAGGGTACCAGTGGAAGTTCCATTGTGTGCGCCATCCTGAAGCAGCCGGTCTCGTAGAGAGACATAATCAGACCCTGAAAATCCGCATTGCAAAAGTTTGTAAAGAGAAAGGTGTAGACTTGCTAGTTGCCCTGCCAGTTGCTTTATTCTTCATGAGGATGGTTGCACATTCCAGATCAGGTCTGTCCCCGTACGAGGTCGTATTCGGCCGCCCCCCAAACATGTGGGGTACACCTAGACCCCGCAGTATTACAGATGTTTCCAGTAATATGCTGACAGATTACCTAGCTTCCTTGATGTCTGCCCTACACTCTTGTCATTCACAGGTTGCCGCCGCATTTCCAGACAACACCGAGGTGAAACCGCATGAGGTCATTCCAGGCGACCTCGTATTGGTCAGGAACTTTGATCGTTCAAGTCCGCTGGAGCCTCGCTGGAAGGAACCGAGACTAGTCCTTCTGACCACCCGCACGGCCGTGAAGTTGGAGGGCCGCAAGGGATGGGTCCATCTGTCCCACATCAAGAAATTCCATGGACTTCGTAAAAAGACATTCGAAAAGGACTGTTCCATTCCTAAAGACTGCCTGAAACCAGAACTTAAATCTGAATTAAAAGTTCCTCTGTTAGAGAAAACTCCGCAGCAGGAGTATAAGTTAAAACTCCGGTCTAGTAAAATAAGTCAGCCAGTTTAATTGTCTAAGTCCCTCTCGGGTGAAACGGTTAGACAGGTATCTGACATGTATGAGATAGACCCCCATAGTGAGAGAGTTAGTCAAAACTCTATACGATGTATCGTTTTTCTAAGTTTCTTATTGTTTCTAAGTTTGATGGTTACTTGCACAAGTTATGCATTGCATTTATGTTTTCCAATTTCTCATGTAAATAAGTTTTCTAATGCTACAGTAGAGCACACATTTAGTGATCTGCCTCCTCACGAGTTATCCTATCGTCTTGCTATGCGTAATAATACATTCATTAGAATGTTACACTATTCACACCAGACCAGCAATGCCACTAATTGTTGGGTGTGTGGTCGACTCCCCCCTTTCCAGACACCGAAGGGAGTTCTGCCACTCTTTCCCTATCCGTTTTCACATAATGGTTCGTGTGGAGCATGGTCCACGTTAACGTCATCCTCCAATGATATGTCCCTTCTGAATAGAGCATGTTTTCCAGACAAGCAAGGTCTCCCCCATAGAACAGGGTTAGATCTAGAAAATGAAGTATATAATTTAGGTAATTATTCTTCGAATTTTATGGTATTGAATGTTCAGTCTGATACTACTCCAGACTTACCTGCTATTTCAGTACTACCAGTCAGAGGCGAATTATGTGTCAGAAAGAATGGTTCCGCACATGTAGGACATAGTGATTGTACTACTACTGTCGAGTATAGTGCCAGTGGGAAATCTATTTTCAAAGCCTCACGTCATTCTTATTTTGTTTGTGGTCAGACCGCATATATTCGTCTGCCCCTCGATTGGGATGGAACAAGTTACATTGCCTTCCTACTGCCACCAGTTTTTCTAGCCCCATCTGATTATCACAGAAACACACATCTAGTACACGTCAGACCTAGAAGGGAGATCGAGTCCCCAATTGTCGATCAAACTGAAACTACTCTAGAACAGTATCAAGACTTCAATAAAGGTTTCTTCTTCTTTATAGGCCCTGTCCAGAATAGTAAGTTAATACGTAGGTTAACCAGAACCCTCGAAGCAGTAGTGAATGAGACTACTTCTGCTCTAGGTAACTTAACCGAAGAGCAATCTGCTATGAGATTTGTCGTGCTCCAAAATCGTCTCGTTCTTGACGTCATACTGGCCGATAGAGGAGGAGCATGTAGAGTCATCGGATCTAGTTGCTGCATTTTCATTCCTAATAACGCGCTGTCTGTTTATTCAGCTATAACCAGACTTCATAAAATTGCCCATCAGTTACACCAGAATCCAGGCACCTGGACATGGTCCAGTTGGCTCTGGAGTATTATATCTGCCTGGGGATGGAAAGTATTGTCATTCCTAGGTATTGCAGTAATGATCATATTCAGTTGCTGCCTCTGTATACAATGTGGCCCTGCGATTTGCGGCATGTGCGCTACCTCTTGTATTCCTAGTCCTAAATCCCGTTCCAAGACAATTCGAGACGAGCAAATGATGCTATACGAAATGATAGATGGTATCATGAATATAGATGTTTCCTGATGGAAACGTAGGGCACAAGGAGGGAATGTGGAAAAGTAAATTTTACCATGTCATATGTGCCTACGTGTTCCCCATGTTATGTCATATGTGCATGATCGATATGCATGTATTCCCCTCTGATCGATTAAAGACGCAATTACAGTTGTGTCCATCTCTAGTATGTCAGTTTCCAGTCCTCGTGAATACAACGAATATCAGGCCTATGTAAAGCTACGTTGCCACGTTTTACAGTGTGCATGTTAATTCATTGAATTGTCCCCGTTTCTAGGCCTCAAAAGGGCCCGGACTCAGATTCAGCTCCTGTCTCCTGAACCCTCTCCGAGGAGCGATACAGCCCCCACCTGTATCCCTGACCCTTCACTTACTTCATGCCTTGCAGTGCCCGGCCCGGCCTGGCTCTGCCTCCCAGTCTGCCAAGAGTATGTTATGTTTCTAGTTATCAGTCCAGCCCTCCTTCTCTGCATTCCTAAGCTACTGAATCGCATCAATAGTTTCCGTCATGGTCTAGCCTTTATGTCTCCATGTAAGAGAAATACTGTATCAATATTCATAGAATATTCCTCGCACACGCACTACATATAGAATTATGCATGCACCAGTCTTAGTGTCTGTTAGCCTTTGCCCTGATAACTTTTGGATTCTATCAACATGTACTATAAACACCAGATACTAGATATGCCTGGGTACATGTCGCTCTGACACTCCAGACTTTCGTCTCCTCTTCTAGGGCAGAAGTCATAGCCCCCAGTTCTCCCTGGTAACACGTCATTGCCAGTTTGCGCGCACCACTAGGTTAGAGGTCCCAGCTGCTCAGGTAGCCCCCTCCATGTTTCCGCCCCTTTTTATGACATATTCTGTTACGTTTACATCACATGTCTATGTATACGCCCTGTACACGCCTTCTTGTTACATCATTTTGCCCTTATCTTTCGCGACTGCTACAAACCACGCCTACTGCTACGCCCCCTGTATTGAATGTAATGTATTTGTTTAACTATAAATATTGTGCATTGTTATTAAAAGTTACCCCTTATGCTCCCAGATCCTGCCCCCGGCAGCTGCCATCCCATTCCCATGCAGGCTGTCCTGTTCTTGTCCTTTATGCTTAATTAAAGCCTGTCAACTCTAGCTACCTCGTATCTTGACTCTTATTTATTGAGCTACCCGTTTATTGATTATAGTCAAAAATAGAACCGGTAATTAATTATTTATTTACCACAAGGTAGCCCCCTCCATGTATCCACCCATTTATGACACTTCTGTGACGTTTTCATCACATGTCTACGTGCACGCCCTGTGCACGCCTTCTTTGTACGCCCATATGTTCTTATCTTACGTTTGTCACTTGTTACGCCTACTGTATGCAATGCAATTATACTGTTTTACTATATATACTGTGTAATGTTAATGAGACGTTGCAGCTGCCATTCCATTCCATTGCATGCCACTTCATGGTCTTTAGGCTCGAGCCATCCGATTAAAGCCATTCTGACTCAGATATCACGGATCCTGCCTCTTATTTATTGAGCTATCTGTTTTAGTTAATGTATAGAAAAATAGTACCGGTAATTAATTATTTATTTACCACAGATGGTAGAGTCACGGTGCTGTGGTGGAGGCTGTTGGAGCCTTCAGTCCCTGAAGGTTGAATCAGGTGGCCAGCTGACTAGTCCTTGATGTCACTCTGGGTTCCGGTGTTCAAAAGATGCAGGTTCTGTCCTTCTCACCCAGGCAAGAGGGCAGCAGGTAAGCACAGGTGGGCAGCAGGCCAGCAAAGAGGCATTCCTTTCAGCAGCACATCAGTCCTTCTTCCTGCACAAAAACAATCCTGCCAGGCTTTTTCCTCGTTCTGTGTGTACTGCTGAATGATGCATGCATTCAAAGAGGAAAGAAAAATGAGACAGAAATATTTCTCCTTGTCACGACTCTCCTGGAGAGGCGTATCTTTTTGATGCATTTCCATATTTACAAGGTCTTGTAAATCTGTGAATGTGTCAATAGATGTTACGTGGGATTACACACGCAACACCCATGAAAACGGCTCCCTGGCGTACAGTAATGCAATGCAGCTCTTTGCACCGTGTTACATCGCTTGAGATTTATGACGCAAAGCAGGGCCACACTTGGGTGGCTTCATAAATCTTATTTTACATTTGCATCACTCTTGCACCACGTTGCGAGGTGCAAGAGCAATTCAAAGAGACTTATAACAATGCTGCTTGGTGTTTGAGTTCCAATATTTATACCCAGTTGTACCTTTGAAGTGGGATAAGCTTCTAGAGGCATGGCTCTGAAGTGCACAGGTGCCCTGCCTTCCTTGCCCTGGCTCCAGACTAACTACAGGGGGAACGCAGCCCTTTGCATTGAGGTAGGATACAACCTATTCAAGTGTAAGTGGGGTTGTGGCCAGCTCCTTCCTTCCCTCCTGCCAGTGATGGCCCATCAGGCACACCTAAGCTCCCCAGTGTGTGTGGGTGTCTAGGAGGAATACACAAAGCCCAACAGTCAATTGCACACAGCCATGTAACCCTGTGACACGGTGCAGGCACCAAATTGATAAGGCAGGAAACTGACAACTTTCTAAAAGCGGCATTTCCAAAACTGTAATTTAAAATTTTACCTCACCCTAAATTAGGAATTTTCAATACGATTTCAAAGACACTAAAGATGAAGGAGCATCTGTTGAAGGATAGGACTGTCATAACATTAACGCAAAGCATCTGTGTAAAAACATTTCATTAAGTCCGTATGGAAGATTAACATGGGTTTTCATCTTCATATTTTAACAGCGACCCCTGACGAAGGGCAAAATGATTGCCCGAAATGCATGGGGACTAAGAGCATTAGCTGTAACACATGAATTAATATTCCAACGTGACGTAGTACGAGGCCTGGATTTGCGCAACTACCTTATGCGAAACAAAGGGGCGTTTGGACAGTTTTATTGTGTGTAAGCAAGTCAAGCTGGATGAAATAGGAAAACTATGGAATAAAATGAACTTGAACTTGAAAAGTTTGTTACGTATTCTTGTAGAAGCTGTGCGATTGGTTTGCAGCAACGTGTAGATGCAATTCTTGTATGTATTCTGAAGCGAGACACGGTCCCAGTCAGCACGCAAAAAGGATTCAAAGAATTAATCCTGAGAAAATTCACAAACAAGGTGTGCAACTACTTCCTTTATGCAAAAGGTTTAGTATGCCAGGTCGAAACGGCAATGAAATCTGCACACACAGGCTGCAAAGATAGGCCTGAGAATATTAAAAGTGCTACTTTCGTGGGTGGCACAATCAGTGCTGTGGTCCCCCTAGTGGCATTTTATTTACAGCCCCTGGGAAAAAGGTTGTGCCACCTTACTAGGGACTTACAAGTAAATTAAATATGCCGATTGGGTATAAGCCAATCTCACTATCTTTTAAGGAGCGGCCACACGCACTTAAGCACTGGTCGGCAGTGGTAAAGTGTGCAGAGTGCTACGGCCATCAAAAACTGCGGCAGCAGAACAGAAGGTCTGAGGGCAAAAAGGGGAAAAAAACCACACCAAGGATGCTAAGCTTAAGAGTGATGAGTTAGTTATTTGGGGATGAGGAAATAGTCCCTTGTGCATTGGAAGCCCTGCATATGAGGCAGAGTGTTACACCTAAGAGCAAAAGGTGAGAGAATAGGTATCCTTGGGTAGAACAAAAGCCCACTCTAAATATGATTTAACCCTTTCGAAGCGGCTGGAATTCCCCCGCGGTGCAGGCGAATTCCACACGTGCGCAAATCAGATAGCCCCCGGTTGTCCGACGCACACACCGACCGTGACGTCGGACGGCCGAAGGCGTCCGAAGCATGCAACGGGTTAAAGAACTGGGACAAACAACAAACCTGGCAATCCGAGACCTGGAGACACCCAATCTGGAGTCCTATGCACTAAATTCGGGCAGATACTGATCCTGGCTCCAGCCCTCTTCACTCTTTCAACCGGAAGAGCAGCGAACACTTGCGTCACAGTTTCCTTCACCTGCTCTGCCCTCCCCAGGCCCTCATCAGATGCACTGTGGACTCGGAAGTTGGCACTACATGGATTTACCACCTGTTCCAGCAGATGGTAAATGGGTCTGGATATGGGTATAACAATTCCCTGAAGTGGGAAAATGTGTATTTAGATGCGGTATTCCTGGGTTTGCCTGCTAGTTCCTGTTCCTGTGGTAGGAGCTGCTAATCCGTGGATTAAGCAGCTGGGATTCCAGCACTCAAGCATCTAAATCCAGGGGCTCCGAGCAGAGCTTGCTAAAACAGCGCCCTGGGTGAAGAGAAATGTGGCACCCTTGCTGAGGCGAGCTAATGAAATGCGGTGTTAAAAACAGTGCCCCCTGTGTGATAATGAAGGATTAAAACCACTTTAAACTGGCAAATCATAGAAACACGAGCAGGCAGGGACACGGACCAGGCTGGGGCAAGAGAACAGGGGTGCTGCTGCTGGTATTCAAGTGCAAGTCTGGACTTCTTACAGCACTTCACACCTGTCACATTCGGCAATCCGTTCTAGAGAAATGCGGCGTCACTTCTAATGGAGGAAGAACTGAAGGAGCAGCGGCTCCTTGCGGCCATCTGAAGTACTGCAGGCATTCAGAACCGGCCGGAAGTAGACTGGCTCTTCTTGTTTATGTATTTATTTATGTATTTTTATAGAGCGCGGGCTTTACTCCAAGGCGTCAGAGCGCTTCACAATAGGACCAGTGACGTTACATGAGGAGAATGTTACAAAAGTACATGTTACAGAAGCAAACGAGATACAAGAAGAGGAATAGTACAGCTTTAGTAGGATCCACTCACAAACACCCTAGGGTGACACTTGTACAGGCAAAGAATACACATTGATAATAGGGAAAGAACTTCCTTGGGGGACTTGAAGGGCGTGTATTAGTTCTGGAAGTGTCTCTGGAAGAGACGGGATTTGAGATTAGTTTTGAAGGCTGGGGAGGAGGTGGTGGTCCGGGGCTTTGAGGTCCGTCTTGAAGGCCTGGGAGGAGGTGGTGGTCCGGAGCTTTGAGGTTAGTTTTGAAGGCCTGGGAGGAGGCGGTAGTCCGGAGCTTTGAGGTTAGTTTTGAAGGCCTGGGAGGAGGTGGTGGTCCGGGGCTATGAGGTTAGTTTTGAAGGCCTGGGAGGAGGTGGTGGTCCGGGGCTTTGAGGTTAGTTTTGAAGGCCTGGGAGGAGGTGGTGGTCCGGGGCTTTGAGGTTAGTTTTGAAGGCCTGGGAGGAGGTGGTGGTCCGGGGCTTTGAGGTCCGTCTTGAAGGCCTGGGAGGAGGTGGTGGTCCGGAGCTTTGAGGTTAGTTTTGAAGGCCTGGGAGGAGGAGGTGGTCCGGGGCTTTGAGGTTAGTTTTGAAGGCCTGGGAGGAGGTGGTGGTCCGGGGCTTTGAGGTCAGTTTTGAAGGCCTGGGAGGAGGTGGTGGTCTGGAGCTTTGAGGTCCGTTTTGAAGGCCTGGGAGGAGGTGGTAGTCCGGGGCTTTGAGGTCGGTTTTGAAGGCCTGGGAGGAGGAGGTGGTCCGGGGCTTTGAGGTTAGTTTTGAAGGCCTGGGAGGAGGTGGTGGTCCGGGGCTTTGAGGTCGGTTTTGAAGGCCTGGGAGGAGGTGGTGGTCCGGGGCTTTGAGGTCAGTTTTGAAGGCCTGGGAGGAGGAGGTGGTCCGGAGCTTTGAGGTCAGTCTTGAAGGCCTCGGAGGAGGTGGTGGTCCGGAGCTTTGAGGTTAGTTTTGAAGGCCTGGGAGGAGGAGGTGGTCAGGGGCTTTGAGGTTAGTTTTGAAGGCCTGGGAGGAGGTGGTGGTCCGGGGCTTTGAGGTTAGTTTTGAAGGCCTGGGAGGAGGTGGTGGTCCGGGGCTTTGAGGTCCGTCTTGAAGGCCGGGGAGGAGGTGGTGGTCCAGGGCTTTGAGGTTAGTTTTGAAGGCCTGGGAGGAGGTGGTGGTCCGGGGCTTTGAGGTTAGTTTTGAAGGACTGGGAGGAGGTGGTGGTCCGGGGCTTTGAGGTCCGTCTTGAAGGCCGGGGAGGAGGTGGTGGTCCGGGGCTTTGAGGTCCGTCTTGAAGGCCGGGGAGGAGGTGGTGGTCCTGGGCTTTGAGGTTAGTTTTGAAGGTCTGGGAGGAGGTGGTGGTCCGGGGCTTTGAGGTTAGTTTTGAAGGCCTGGGAGGAGGTGGTGGTCCGGGGCTTTGAGGTCCATCTTGAAGGCCTGGGAGGAGGTGGTGGTCCAGGGCTTTGAGGTTAGTTTTGAAGGCCGGGGAGGAGGTGGTGGTCCGGGGCTTTGAGGTTCGTTTTGAAGGCCTGGGAGGACGTGGTGGTCCGGGGCTTTGAGGTTAGATTTGAAGGCCTGGGAGGAGGTGGTGGTCCGGGGCTTTGAGGTTAGTTTTGAAGACCTGGGAGGAGGTGGTGGTCCAGGGCTTTGAGGTTAGTTTTGAAGGCCGGGGAGGAGGAGGTGGTCCGGTGATTTGAGGTTAGTTTTGAAGGCCTGGGAGGAGGTGGTGGTCCGGAGCTTTGAGGTCCGTCTTGAAGGCCTGGGAGGAGGCGGTAGTCCGGAGCTTTGAGGTTAGTTTTGAAGGCCTGGGAGGAGGTGGTGGTCCGGGGCTTTGAGGTTAGTTTTGAAGGCCTGGGAGGAGGTGGTGGTCCGGAGCTTTGAGGTTAGTTTTGAAGGCCTGGGAGGAGGTGGTGGTCCGGGGCTTTGAGGTTAGTTTTGAAGGCCTGGGAGGAGGTGGTGGTCCGGGGCTTTGAGGTTAGTTTTGAAGGCCTGGGAGGAGGTGGTGGTCCGGGGCTTTGAGGTTAGTTTTGAAGGCCTGGGAGGAGGTGGTCAGGGCCGGCCTAAGGCATGTGCAAGCTGTGCACCTGCACAGGGCCACCAAACCCCAGGGGCCGCCACGCCAATATAGATCCTTAGATACATATTTGTGTGGCGGCCCCTGGCAGGGATTTGGCGGCCTCGGGCCCCCTACCTACACTCCCTGCTCAGGGCTCCGTGAGCCTAGAGCCGGCCCTGAGGTGGTGGTCCGGGGATTTGAGGTCGGTTTTGATGGCCTGGGAGGAGGTGGTGGTCCGGGGCTTTGAGGTTAGTTTTGAAGGCCTGGGAGGAGGTGGTGGTCCGGGCCTTTGAGGTTAGTTTTGAAGGCCTGGGAGGAGGAGGTGGTCCGGAGCTTTGAGGTTAGTTTTGAAGGCCTGGGAAGAGGAGGTGGTCCGGGGCTTTGAGGTTAGTTGTGAAGGCCTGGGAGGAGGTGTGGTCCAGGCCTTTGAGGTTAGTTTTGAAGGCCTGGGAGGAGGTGGTGGTCCAGGGCTTTGAGGTCCGTCTTGAAGGCCTGGGAGGAGGTGGTGGTCCAGGGCTTTGAGGGTAGTTTTGAAGGCCGGGGAGGAGGTGGTGGTCCGGGGCTTTGAGGTTCGTTTTGAAGTTTGGGAGGAGGTGGTGGTCCGGGGCTTTGAGGTCCGTCTTGAAGGCCTGGGAGGAGGCGGTAGTCCGGAGCTTTGAGGTTAGCTTTGAAGGCCTGGGAGGAGGTGGTGGTCCGGGGCTTTGAGGTTAGTTTTGAAGGCCTGGGAGGAGGTGGTGGTCCGGGGCTTTGAGGTTAGTTGTGAAGGCCTGGGAGGAGGTGTGGTCCAGGGCTTTGAGGTTAGTTTTGAAGGCCTGGGAGGAGTTGGTGGTCCAGGGCTTTGAGGTCCGTCTTGAAGGCCTGGGAGGAGGTGGTGGTCCAGGGCTTTGAGGGTAGTTTTGAAGGCCGGGGAGGAGGTGGTGGTCCGGGGCTTTGAGGTTCGTTTTGAAGTTTGGGAGGAGGTGGTGGTCCGGGGCTTTGAGGTCCGTCTTGAAGGCCTGGGAGGAGGCGGTAGTCCGGAGCTTTGAGGTTAGCTTTGAAGGCCTGGGAGGAGGTGGTGGTCCGGGGCTTTGAGGTTAGTTTTGAAGGCCTGGGAGGAGGTGGTGGTCCGGGGCTTTGAGGTTAGTTTTGAAGGCCTGGGAGGAGGTGGTGGTCCGGGGCTTTGAGGTTAGTTTTGAAGGCCTGGGAGGAGGTGGTGGTCCGGGGCTTTGAGGTTAGTTTTGAAGGCCTGGGAGGAGGTGGTGGTCCGGGGCTTTGAGGTTAGTTTTGAAGGCCTGGGAAGAGGTGGTGGTCCGGGGCTTTGAGGTTAGTTTTGAAGGCCTGGGAGGAGGTGGTGAGGGCCGGCCTAAGGCATGTGCAAGCTGTGCACCTGCACAGGGCCACCAAACCCCAAGGGCCGCCACGCCAATATATATCCTTAGATATATATTTGTGTGGCGGCCCCTGGCAGGGATTTGGCGGCCTCGGGCCCCCTACCTACACTCCCTGCTCAGGGCTCCGTGAGCCTAGAGCCGGCCCTGAGGTGGTGGTCCGGGGCTTTGAGGTCGGTTTTGAAGGCCTGGGAGGAGGTGGTGGTCCGGGGCTTTGAGGTTAGTTTTGAAGGCCTGGGAGGAGGTGGTGTTCCGGAGCTTTGAGGTTAGTTTTGAAGGCCTGGGAGGAGGAGGTGGTCCGGGGCTTTGAGGTTAGTTTTGAAGGCCTGGGAGGAGGTGGTGGTCCGGGGCTTTGAGGTTAGTTTTGAAGGCCTGGGAGGAGGTGGTGGTCCGGGGCTTTGAGGTCCGTCTTGAAGGCCGGGGAGGAGGTGGTGGTCCGGGGCTTTGAGGTTAGTTTTGAAGGCCTGGGAGGAGGTGGTGGTCCGGGGCTTTGAGGTTAGTTTTGAAGGCCTGGGAGGAGGTGGTGGTCCGGGGCTTTGAGGTCCGTCTTGAAGGCCTGGGAGGAGGTGGTGGTCCAGGGCTTTGAGGGTAGTTTTGAAGGCCGGGGAGGAGGTGGTGGTCCGGGGCATTGAGGTTCGTTTTGAAGTTTGGGAGGAGGTGGTGGTCCGGGGCTTTGAGGTCCGTCTTGAAGGCCTGGGAGGAGGCGGTAGTCCGGAGCTTTGAGGTTAGTTTTGAAGGCCTGGGAGGAGGTGGTGGTCCGGGGCTTTGAGGTTAGTTTTGAAGGCCTGGGAGGAGGTGGTGGTCCGGGGCTTTGAGGTTAGTTTTGAAGGCCTGGGAGGAGGTGGTGGTCCGGGGCTTTGAGGTTAGTTTTGAAGGCCTGGGAGGAGGTGGTGGTTAGGGGCTTTGAGGTTAGTTTTGAAGGCCTGGGAGGAGGTGGTGGTCCGGGGCTTTGAGGTTAGTTTTGAAGGCCTGGGAGGAGGTGGTGGTCCGGGTCTTTGAGGTTAGTTTTGAAGGCCTGGGAGGAGGTGGTCAGGGCCGGCCTAAGGCATGTGCAAGCTGTGCACCTGCACAGGGCCACCAAACCCCAGGGGCCGCCACGCCAATATATATCCTTAGATACATATTTGTGTGGCGGCCCCTGGCAGGGATTTGGCGGCCTCGGGCCCCCTACCTACACTCCCTGCTCAGGGCTCCGTGAGCCTAGAGCCGGCCCTGAGGTGGTGGTCCGGGGCTTTGAGGTCGGGTTTGAAGGCCTGGGAGGAGGTGGTGGTCCGGGGCTTTGAGGTTAGTTTTGAAGGCCTGGGAGGAGGTGGTGGTCCGGGGCTTTGAGGTTAGTTTTGAAGGCCTGGGAGGAGGTGGTGGTCCGGAGCTTTGAGGTTAGTTTTGAAGGCCTGGGAGGAGGAGGTGGTCCGGGCTTTGAGGTTAGTTTTGAAGGCCTGGGAGGAGGTGGTGGTCCGGGGCTTTGAGGTTAGTTTTGAAGGCCTGGGAGGAGGTGGTGGTCCGGGGCTTTGAGGTCCGTCTTGAAGGCTGGGGAGGAGGTGGTGGTCCGGGGCTTTGAGGTTAGTTTTGAAGGCCTGGGAGGAGGTGGTGGTCCGGGGCTTTGAGGTTAGTTGTGAAGGCCTGGGAGGAGGTGTGGTTCAGGGCTTTGAGGTTAGTTTTGAAGGCCTGGGAGGAGGTGGTGGTCCGGGGCTTTGAGGTCCGTCTTGAAGGCCTGGGAGGAGGTGGTGGTCCAGGGCTTTGAGGGTAGTTTTGAAGGCTGGGGAGGAGGTGGTGGTCCGGGGCTTTGAGGTTCGTTTTGAAGTTTGGGAGGAGGTGGTGGTCCGGGGCTTTGAGGTCCGTCTTGAAGGCCTGGGAGGAGGTGGTGGTCCAGGGCTTTGAGGTTACTTTTGAAGGCCGGGGAAGAGGTGGTGGTCCGGGGCTTTGAGGTTCGTTTTGAAGGCCTGGGAGGAGGTGGTGGTCCGGGGCTTTGAGGTTAGTTTTGAAGGCCTGGGAGGAGGTGGTGGTCCGGGGCTTTGAGGTTAGTTTTGAAGGCCTGGGAGGAGGTGGTGGTTCGGGGATTTGAGGTTAGTTTTGAAGGCCTGGGAGGAGGTGGTGGTCCGGGGCTTTGAGGTTAGTTTTGAAGGCCTGGGAGGAGGTGGTGGTCCGGAGCTTTGAGGTTAGTTTTGAAGGCCTGGGAGGAGGAGGTGGTCCGGGGCTTTGAGGTTAGTTTTGAAGGCCTGGGAGGAGGTGGTGGTCCGGGGCTTTGAGGTTAGTTTTGAAGGCCTGGGAGGAGGTGGTGGTCCGGGGCTTTGAGGTCCGTCTTGAAGGCTGGGGAGGAGGTGGTGGTCCGGGGCTTTGAGGTTAGTTTTGAAGGCCTGGGAGGAGGTGGTGGTTAGGGGCTTTGAGGTTAGTTTTGAAGGCCTGGGAGGAGGTGGTGGTCCGGGGCTTTGAGGTTAGTTTTGAAGGCCTGGGAGGAGGTGGTGGTCCGGGTCTTTGAGGTTAGTTTTGAAGGCCTGGGAGGAGGTGGTCAGGGCCGGCCTAAGGCATGTGCAAGCTGTGCACCTGCACAGGGCCACCAAACCCCAGGGGCCGCCACGCCAATATATATCCTTAGATACATATTTGTGTGGCGGCCCCTGGCAGGGATTTGGCGGCCTCGGGCCCCCTACCTACACTCCCTGCTCAGGGCTCCGTGAGCCTAGAGCCGGCCCTGAGGTGGTGGTCCGGGGCTTTGAGGTCGGGTTTGAAGGCCTGGGAGGAGGTGGTGGTCCGGGGCTTTGAGGTTAGTTTTGAAGGCCTGGGAGGAGGTGGTGGTCCGGGGCTTTGAGGTTAGTTTTGAAGGCCTGGGAGGAGGTGGTGGTCCGGAGCTTTGAGGTTAGTTTTGAAGGCCTGGGAGGAGGAGGTGGTCCGGGGCTTTGAGGTTAGTTTTGAAGGCCTGGGAGGAGGTGGTGGTCCGGGGCTTTGAGGTTAGTTTTGAAGGCCTGGGAGGAGGTGGTGGTCCGGGGCTTTGAGGTCCGTCTTGAAGGCTGGGGAGGAGGTGGTGGTCCGGGGCTTTGAGGTTAGTTTTGAAGGCCTGGGCTGAGGTGGTGGTCCGGGGCTTTGAGGTTAGTTGTGAAGGCCTGGGAGGAGGTGTGGTTCAGGGCTTTGAGGTTAGTTTTGAAGGCCTGGGAGGAGGTGGTGGTCCGGGGCTTTGAGGTCCGTCTTGAAGGCCTGGGAGGAGGTGGTGGTCCAGGGCTTTGAGGGTAGTTTTGAAGGCCGGGGAGGAGGTGGTGGTCCGGGGCTTTGAGGTTCGTTTTGAAGTTTGGGAGGAGGTGGTGGTCCGGGGCTTTGAGGTCCGTCTTGAAGGCCTGGGAGGAGGTGGTGGTCCAGGGCTTTGAGGTTACTTTTGAAGGCCGGGGAAGAGGTGGTGGTCCGGGGCTTTGAGGTTCGTTTTGAAGGCCTGGGAGGAGGTGGTGGTCCGGGGCTTTGAGGTTAGTTTTGAAGGCCTGGGAGGAGGTGGTGGTCCGGGGCTTTGAGGTTAGTTTTGAAGGCCTGGGAGGAGGTGGTGGTCCGGGGATTTGAGGTTAGTTTTGAAGGCCTGGGAGGAGGTGGTGGTCCGGGGCTTTGAGGTTAGTTGTGAAGGCCTGGGAGGAGGTGTGGTCCAGGGCTTTGAGGTTAGTTTTGAAGGCCTGGGAGGAGTTGGTGGTCCAGGGCTTTGAGGTCCGTCTTGAAGGCCTGGGAGGAGGTGGTGGTCCAGGGCTTTGAGGGTAGTTTTGAAGGCCGAGGAGGAGGTGGTGGTCCGGGGCTTTGAGGTTCGTTTTGAAGTTTGGGAGGAGGTGGTGGTCCGGGGCTTTGAGGTCCGTCTTGAAGGCCTGGGAGGAGGCGGTAGTCCGGAGCTTTGAGGTTAGCTTTGAAGGCCTGGGAGGAGGTGGTGGTCCGGGGCTTTGAGGTTAGTTTTGAAGGCCTGGGAGGAGGTGGTGGTCCGGGGCTTTGAGGTTAGTTTTGAAGGCCTGGGAGGAGGTGGTGGTCCGGGGCTTTGAGGTTAGTTCTGAAGGCCTGGGAGGAGGTGGTGGTCCGGGGCTTTGAGGTTAGTTTTGAAGGCCTGGGAGGAGGTGGTGGTCCGGGGCTTTGAGGTTAGTTTTGAAGGCCTGGGAAGAGGTGGTGGTCCGGGGCTTTGAGGTTAGTTTTGAAGGCCTGGGAGGAGGTGGTGAGGGCCGGCCTAAGGCATGTGCAAGCTGTGCACCTGCACAGGGCCACCAAACCCCAAGGGCCGCCACGCCAATATATATCCTTAGATACATATTTGTGTGGCGGCCCCTGGCAGGGATTTGGCGGCCTCGGGCCCCCTACCTACACTCCCTGCTCAGGGCTCCGTGAGCCTAGAGCCGGCCCTGAGGTGGTGGTCCGGGGCTTTGAGGTCGGTTTTGAAGGCCTGGGAGGAGGTGGTGGTCCGGGGCTTTGAGGTTAGTTTTGAAGGCCTGGGAGGAGGTGGTGTTCCGGAGCTTTGAGGTTAGTTTTGAAGGCCTGGGAGGAGGAGGTGGTCCGGGGCTTTGAGGTTAGTTTTGAAGGACTGGGAGGAGGTGGTGGTCCGGGGCTTTGAGGTTAGTTTTGAAGGCCTGGGAGGAGGTGGTGGTCCGGGGCTTTGAGGTCCGTCTTGAAGGCCGGGGAGGAGGTGGTGGTCCGGGGCTTTGAGGTTAGTTTTGAAGGCCTGGGAGGAGGTGGTGGTCCGGGGCTTTGAGGTTAGTTTTGAAGGCCTGGGAGGAGGTGGTGGTCCGGGGCTTTGAGGTCCGTCTTGAAGGCCTGGGAGGAGGTGGTGGTCCAGGGCTTTGAGGGTAGTTTTGAAGGCCGGGGAGGAGGTGGTGGTCCGGGGCATTGAGGTTCGTTTTGAAGTTTGGGAGGAGGTGGTGGTCCGGGGCTTTGAGGTCCGTCTTGAAGGCCTGGGAGGAGGCGGTAGTCCGGAGCTTTGAGGTTAGTTTTGAAGGCCTGGGAGGAGGTGGTGGTCCGGGGCTTTGAGGTTAGTTTTGAAGGCCTGGGAGGAGGTGGTGGTCCGGGGCTTTGAGGTTAGTTTTGAAGGCCTGGGAGGAGGTGGTGGTCCGGGGCTTTGAGGTTAGTTTTGAAGGCCTGGGAGGAGGTGGTGGTTAGGGGCTTTGAGGTTAGTTTTGAAGGCCTGGGAGGAGGTGGTGGTCCGGGGCTTTGAGGTTAGTTTTGAAGGCCTGGGAGGAGGTGGTGGTCCGGGTCTTTGAGGTTAGTTTTGAAGGCCTGGGAGGAGGTGGTCAGGGCCGGCCTAAGGCATGTGCAAGCTGTGCACCTGCACAGGGCCACCAAACCCCAGGGGCCGCCACGCCAATATATATCCTTAGATACATATTTGTGTGGCGGCCCCTGGCAGGGATTTGGCGGCCTCGGGCCCCCTACCTACACTCCCTGCTCAGGGCTCCGTGAGCCTAGAGCCGGCCCTGAGGTGGTGGTCCGGGGCTTTGAGGTCGGGTTTGAAGGCCTGGGAGGAGGTGGTGGTCCGGGGCTTTGAGGTTAGTTTTGAAGGCCTGGGAGGAGGTGGTGGTCCGGGGCTTTGAGGTTAGTTTTGAAGGCCTGGCAGGAGGTGGTGGTCCGGAGCTTTGAGGTTAGTTTTGAAGGCCTGGGAGGAGGAGGTGGTCCGGGGCTTTGAGGTTAGTTTTGAAGGCCTGGGAGGAGGTGGTGGTCCGGGGCTTTGAGGTTAGTTTTGAAGGCCTGGGAGGAGGTGGTGGTCCGGGGCTTTGAGGTCCGTCTTGAAGGCTGGGGAGGAGGTGGTGGTCCGGGGCTTTGAGGTTAGTTTTGAAGGCCTGGGAGGAGGTGGTGGTCCGGGGCTTTGAGGTTAGTTGTGAAGGCCTGGGAGGAGGTGTGGTTCAGGGCTTTGAGGTTAGTTTTGAAGGCCTGGGAGGAGGTGGTGGTCCGGGGCTTTGAGGTCCGTCTTGAAGGCCTGGGAGGAGGTGGTGGTCCAGGGCTTTGAGGGTAGTTTTGAAGGCCGGGGAGGAGGTGGTGGTCCGGGGCTTTGAGGTTCGTTTTGAAGTTTGGGAGGAGGTGGTGGTCCGGGGCTTTGAGGTCCGTCTTGAAGGCCTGGGAGGAGGTGGTGGTCCAGGGCTTTGAGGTTACTTTTGAAGGCCGGGGAAGAGGTGGTGGTCCGGGGCTTTGAGGTTCGTTTTGAAGGCCTGGGAGGAGGTGGTGGTCCGGGGCTTTGAGGTTAGTTTTGAAGGCCTGGGAGGAGGTGGTGGTCCGGGGCTTTGAGGTTAGTTTTGAAGGCCTGGGAGGAGGTGGTGGTTCGGGGATTTGAGGTTAGTTTTGAAGGCCTGGGAGGAGGTGGTGGTCCGGGGCTTTGAGGTTAGTTTTGAAGGCCTGGGAGGAGGTGGTGGTCCGGAGCTTTGAGGTTAGTTTTGAAGGCCTGGGAGGAGGAGGTGGTCCGGGGCTTTGAGGTTAGTTTTGAAGGCCTGGGAGGAGGTGGTGGTCCGGGGCTTTGAGGTTAGTTTTGAAGGCCTGGGAGGAGGTGGTGGTCCGGGGCTTTGAGGTCCGTCTTGAAGGCTGGGGAGGAGGTGGTGGTCCGGGGCTTTGAGGTTAGTTTTGAAGGCCTGGGAGGAGGTGGTGGTTAGGGGCTTTGAGGTTAGTTTTGAAGGCCTGGGAGGAGGTGGTGGTCCGGGGCTTTGAGGTTAGTTTTGAAGGCCTGGGAGGAGGTGGTGGTCCGGGTCTTTGAGGTTAGTTTTGAAGGCCTGGGAGGAGGTGGTCAGGGCCGGCCTAAGGCATGTGCAAGCTGTGCACCTGCACAGGGCCACCAAACCCCAGGGGCCGCCACGCCAATATATATCCTTAGATACATATTTGTGTGGCGGCCCCTGGCAGGGATTTGGCGGCCTCGGGCCCCCTACCTACACTCCCTGCTCAGGGCTCCGTGAGCCTAGAGCCGGCCCTGAGGTGGTGGTCCGGGGCTTTGAGGTCGGGTTTGAAGGCCTTGGAGGAGGTGGTGGTCCGGGGCTTTGAGGTTAGTTTTGAAGGCCTGGGAGGAGGTGGTGGTCCGGGGCTTTGAGGTTAGTTTTGAAGGCCTGGGAGGAGGTGGTGGTCCGGAGCTTTGAGGTTAGTTTTGAAGGCCTGGGAGGAGGAGGTGGTCCGGGGCTTTGAGGTTAGTTTTGAAGGCCTGGGAGGAGGTGGTGGTCCGGGGCTTTGAGGTTAGTTTTGAAGGCCTGGGAGGAGGTGGTGGTCCGGGGCTTTGAGGTCCGTCTTGAAGGCTGGGGAGGAGGTGGTGGTCCGGGGCTTTGAGGTTAGTTTTGAAGGCCTGGGCTGAGGTGGTGGTCCGGGGCTTTGAGGTTAGTTGTGAAGGCCTGGGAGGAGGTGTGGTTCAGGGCTTTGAGGTTAGTTTTGAAGGCCTGGGAGGAGGTGGTGGTCCGGGGCTTTGAGGTCCGTCTTGAAGGCCTGGGAGGAGGTGGTGGTCCAGGGCTTTGAGGGTAGTTTTGAAGGCCGGGGAGGAGGTGGTGGTCCGGGGCTTTGAGGTTCGTTTTGAAGTTTGGGAGGAGGTGGTGGTCCGGGGCTTTGAGGTCCGTCTTGAAGGCCTGGGAGGAGGTGGTGGTCCAGGGCTTTGAGGTTACTTTTGAAGGCCGGGGAAGAGGTGGTGGTCCGGGGCTTTGAGGTTCGTTTTGAAGGCCTGGGAGGAGGTGGTGGTCCGGGGCTTTGAGGTTAGTTTTGAAGGCCTGGGAGGAGGTGGTGGTCCGGGGCTTTGAGGTTAGTTTTGAAGGCCTGGGAGGAGGTGGTGGTCCGGGGATTTGAGGTTAGTTTTGAAGGCCTGGGAGGAGGTGGTGGTCCGGGGCTTTGAGGTTAGTTTTGAAGGCCTGGGAGGAGGTGGTGGTCCAGGGCTTTGAGGTTAGTTTTGAAGGCCGGGGAGGAGGTGGTGGTCCGGGGCTTTGAGGTTAGTTTTGAAGGCCTGGGAGGAGGTGGTCAGGGCCGGCCTAAGGCATGTGCAAGCTGTGCACCTGCACAGGGCTGCCAAATCCCAGGGGCCGCCACGCCAATATATTTCCTTAGATACATATTTGTGTGGCGGCCCCTGGCAGGGATTTGGCGGCCTCGGGCCCCCTACCTACACTCCCTGCTCAGGGCCTCCGTGAGCCTAGAGCCGGCCCTGTGGTGGTGGTCCGGGGCTTTGAGGTCAGTTTTGAAGGCCTGGGAGGAGGTGGTGGTCCGGGGCTTTGAGGTTAGTTTTGAAGGCCTGGGAGGAGGTGGTGGTCCGGGGCTTTGAGGTTAGTTTTGAAGGCCTGGGAGGAGGTGGTGGTCCGGAGCTTTGAGGTTAGTTTTGAAGGCCTGGGAGGAGGTGGTGGTCCGGGGCTTTGAGGTCCGTCTTGAAGGCCGGGGAGGAGGTGGTGGTCCGGAGCTTTGAGGTTAGTTTTGAATGCCTGGGAGGAGGAGGTGGTCCGGGGCTTTGAGGTTAGTTTTGAAGGCCTGGGAGGAGGTGGTGGTCCGGGGCTTTGAGGGTAGTTTTGAAGGCCTGGGAGGAGGTGGTGGTCCGGGGCTTTGAGGTCCGTCTTGAAGGCCGGGGAGGAGCTGGTGGTCCGGGGCTTTGAGGTTAGTTTTGAAGGCCTGGGAGGAGGTGGTGTCCGGAGCTTTGAGGTTAGTTTTGAAGGCCTGGGAGGAGGTGGTGGTCCGGGGCTTTGAGGTCCGTCTTGAAGGCCGGGGAGGAGGTGGTGGTCCGGGGCTTTGAGGTTAGTTTTGAAGGCCTGGGAGGAGGTGGTGGTCCGGGGCTTTGAGGTTAGTTTTGAAGGCCTGGGAGGAGGTGGTGGTCCAGGGCTTTGAGGTTAGTTTTGAAGGCCGGGGAGGAGGTGGTGGTCCGGGGCTTTGAGGTTCGTTTTGAAGGCCTGGGAGGAGGTGGTGGTCCGGTGCTTTGAGGTCCGTCTTGAAGGCATGGTAGGAGGTGGTGGTCCGGAGCTGAGGCGGAAGGAAGTTCCAGATTCTCACCACGTTGCCTGAAAAGGATTGGGCCATCGATCTTTCCTTCTTGAAAGTGGGAGGTTCAAGCAGAAGATTTTCTGCATTACGTGACGGTCTCGAGCCTCCAGAGAGTTTCAGTTTATTCGACAGGTAGCGCGGAGAGGAGGAGTGCAAGTCTTTGTGGGTAATGCAGGCAGTCTTGTAGATAGCTCTAGCCTCGATGGGAAGCCACCAAGGAGGGCTATGTACGTAGCAAATCCAAAGGCACCGGATCAGACTTAAGGAGCATTTTAACATAGGGCATTGTGACTTGTCTGGGGACCTCGCGGCACTACCATTACCCAGTGTGACCATGCCTGGGCATACAATGAACAAGGCAAACCGAGCTAAGCCTCGTATCTGGAGGCGCCAGGGGGTCTTATGTGTAGACACACACACATCTAGGGGCATATTATCAAGAAATGGCGTTAAAATTATCGCCGCTTTAGTGGCAAAAAACTGCTGCTAAAGCGGCGATAATGGGCTTGGTAATATGCCCTTGAGAATTCCAATAGAAGCCCATATTCTGGTGTCTGCAGAAAATAAGGAGTTAGGTCCCGGGTTACAGGGTCAGCTGGACCATAGAATAATTTATACAAAGAGAAATGCTGGCCCTGCGATTTTTGATAGCTATATTTTGAGCAACAAACCAAATCCTTGTTATGATTTGTATGGTCGAATTTATTTAAACCATTTACTTTTTCATATAAATCTCATTAAGTTAAAGCATTGATTGCATGAGAAAAACACTACGTACAATCCAGGGACTCCCTGGATTGGTTTGGAGTGCACTTGGGAGCGTGTGTTTCTTCAAGATCACCAACATTTAGAACATAAAAACGAACATAAAAACGAACTGAAACCGGCTAGAAGTTAGAAAAACAGGGGAACTGCATTTAAACAGCCCAAGCGCCAACAATAAGGTGCAATAAGACGTGTCCACCGCCGGCTGGTGGGTGGGAGCTGATTTTTGTCCCACGCACGGCTGTTTCAAATATTTACCAAACAGAAGTGCAGACTACTGGTTTGAAGAACCGAATCTACATTGATTGAATAGGATCTCTTGAAAATTGAAAACCCGCTGCCAACTTGAAAATAAAGAAGAATAATACGAGAAAGCCCTGATGAGAACTTGCCAAATGCCAGAGCGAGTTCGAAACGCGTCGGCAATAGCAGAAAGGAATTGGCAATAGCAGAAAGAATTCAAGTTTATTTATCAGACAATTGAAAATTTGTATTTGTTACAATTCATTTTGTTTTCTTTTCCTTACTGCAAATAGCTTCATTGCTTAATACTACATAACGACTGATGCTTCTCGTATGATCGTATTTGTATATTTATGTACACTTAATGATTGGATGTCATTTTGTCATATGTATTTATGTATTTTTGTTAAAATTCTTTGTCAAATGTTTTTGTATAAATTGTATGTACGTAGTGTTTTTCTCATGCAATCAATGCTTTAACTTAATGAGATTTATATGAAAAAGTAAATGGTTTAAATAAATTCGACCATACAAATCATAACAAGGATTTGGTTTGTTGCTCAAAATATAGCTATCAAAAATCGCAGGGCCAGCATTTCTCTTTGTATAAAAAAAAAAAAAACATATTCTGGTGTCAACATGGGCTTCTATTGGAATTCTCTACGGCACATTATCAAGCCCATTATCGCCGCTTTAGCAGCAGTTTTCTGCTGCTAAAGCTGCGATAATTTTAACACCGGTCCTTGATAATATGCCCCCTAGGGCGTGTGTGACGGAGTAAGGAATACTTGTGTCTTGTTGGAAATCTAACGCAGCCAATATCTGCTTTGTGACAAGAGAGGCCAGCTTAACGTCTAAGAAAAACACAAACCCTAATAACTGACAGCGTTTGGCAGCGTGACGTGACGCACAACAGCTCAAGGGTCATATAACAAACTATTCCTCCAATGCTTGATTGGCCGTCGAGTCACACTGCTACATCATCAACAAAACGGGCCGGCCCTGTGCCCTGGTGACAGTACAACATGAACAGTTACAACACAAAATAGAGCGACCAGACACAGTCAAGGGTTACACAACTAAATAGCCCTCCAAAGCTTGACTGGCAACAAGCCGAGGGCACTACCACAACATAGAGGACTCTGCTTGGCAGTGACATCACGCACTCAAGGGCACGAGGGCTCGTCAGTGCTTGGCCATGGACACACAGACAGTGGCTCATTGCAGCATGGCGGAGTGCGGAGTCATAATCAACATATACAACTACATGGATCCGCGCTGTCAGCAGAGAAACAAACACCACACAATCCAGGGTCATCCCAAACGGGCCTGTCGCTTCTCCAAAGCCAAGGATTGGATAACACAACGGCGCGCCACTCGGCAGATAGGCACTCCACCATCAAAGGGCATGCAATCATAGGTTTTTCACAGCTTTTCTGAATGACAAGTTACTTTACAACAGAATGGCTGGTCGCTGCTTGGCAGGGTCACAGGGCACATTGACTCCTGCTCGTTCACATAGCAAGAACAGAAACAGGTCATCTCAACTTCATTTCCCCTTCTTCACATTTTTTTTATTTTAATTTTATTTTTTTATTTCAGTAAATGTTTATTGAAATTATATTAAAGAATCGTGGAGCCCCAAGAGTGGCTGCTCAAGCACCCTCTAAAATGGCAGGAATCAGCCCCATTCCGGACAGCGGCTCTTCAGGGGAGGGGCTGTGAATGCCCCCAGCACGAGTGAGGGGGGGTTGATGCTTCGAAGACAGACAGGGCCGGCTGTAGCGCTGGTGCCCCCCCCCCCCCACATCCAGCTCCACGAGTCCTCGCACTGCCACCCTGCAGCACCGCCCCACGTGTCTCCATAGCCCCCCTCTTACATACATCGAGCATTACTCATACCGGTGTAGGGCGTCAGAGCACTTTACATCACACACACATTATATAGAGGCGATGAATCATTCAGGCTATAAGAAACATGACATCACACAACGAGGATTACCAGATTTACGAAGCACAGTGTGATCCACCAGGAAGCAGCATATTTTAAGGTACTTTTTTCTAGAGATTTAAAACATAACACGTGGTTGGTGTCGGCTTCACTAATAAGAATATATTTCAACCAAAATGTTTTTAGCAACATTAGGACAATAAAAGACTGGTGTCAAAAACGATTTTCCAACCTATACCATACAGTTCTTTAATGATAGTTCATTTGCCTCTATAATTTATTTGGATTGTAACTTATGAACTGCAAGTAACAAAACGATCTCTGTGACAAAAGCAGTAACCCACTGGGCTATCCACCTTAAATGCAGTTAAGTAATCTGCAATGTAGGATTATTTGCAGCAAGCATATTAGCAAAAATAAACTTTAGGAACCAAACTTTTATTGGTGTTTGGGAGTTCATATTTATTGAACTGTTTTTGAAAGTAAAGGAGGCAAAACTTAATGTCACCACACCATTCATCAAGACAGAAATGTTAACATTTTTAGTTCAGCTACGCAATTGCAATCTTCCTATTCTGTGTGACTTTAATTCACAGGTCTAACCTTTTATAGCATGCAGCAAATCTGAAACACTATACCAAGTTGAATGTTGCTTTCTGTATAGATTTTAAACACTGTACCAAGTAAATTGTTACTTACTATATGGCTTTTTTTCGAGCTACCTTCCTAATGCACATTTTAAAAATGAAACAGGCGAACATCACGTAAAACACTTTGGGGCAGATTAATGATAACTGGCGCATCCCCAGGGATGTGCCAGTTATTTTGCGCCGCTGCTCCGCCACCCATGGTGCGCCGCATTGGACCATGGGGCAAAAACGGCACAGATGCGTGACGCATCTGTGCCGTAAAGGTGGCGCATTGCTGGAGTTGCTTCGCAAGCGCGACGCAGCTCCAGCAAGGCTCGGGGGTGCCCCATCTTTACAATGCTGCGTCAAGACCTACGCCTGCTTCAAGCAGGCGCAGGGTTTTGACGCAGCATTGGCCTGAAAGTGACTGAGTGAAATCTTATAGATTTCACTCGGTCACTTTTGCGAGGCGCACCAGCCCCGGAACGCCCACCCTGCGCCGGAACGCCCACAAGTGGTGCAGGGCTTTACAACGTGACGCATCTGCCTAGATGCGTCACGTTGTAAATGGTCGTAGGGATGCGCCACGTTTACGCCGCAGTTGCGTGACGCAAACGTGGCGCATTCCCAACATAAATCTGCCCCTTTGATGGATCAATCAATGTGACCAGCCTGACCTTTAATGCACAACCAAGAACGGAACTCACTTTCTACGCCACTGTTAATCCACGAAAAAGAACACAACATTTTGCTCCAGGTGCACTCTGCAAGCATGTGGGCAATGCGAATGGTGCTGATGTATGACCACAAATGGTGCAGACCGAGCTTGACACCTGGTGCAGTGGCACCGGTCGCCCCGCCCTAAAGCCGGCCCTGTTCGAAGATCATCCACCACGTCATCCATAGTGAACCTAATATTCGGATCTGTTTTAAGCATACGGGAGACAATGGGCGCGTATTTCGATCCACGAAGCAAACTCTTAATATTTTTACGACTGCAGTCATCCCAGTCAAGCCGGTACCCCAAGAGTACTTCTGCGATCACCTTCCCCATCGACCAGACATCGGACGCTCGGGTGCGAATGTATCCGTCGCGGGCTTCCGGGGCGGCGTACTCTTTGAACCCCTTGTTTACACCGGTGGAGTAAGGATTGCCGCTTTCAGTGTAGTTAACAAACTTGGCTAATCCCAGATCAATAATCACGGCCTCTTTTTTTGAGCGTCTAACCTGTAGCAACAGAAAAAGATATTCGTTATTGTGCAAATTAATTGAAAAAATTAGGTCAAGGAAAGCAAAAATCATAACAGAAATAAAACAGCAATGGGCAAATGTCTGACAGACAAGTGCATTAAAAATGTATGTACAGCTAGAGAAGCCTCAACCTCATAGTAGCCAGACTTAGGGCCAGATGTATCAATATTGGGAATAGCGATATCCTAATTGTGATTCTCTGCGAATCGCAATTAGGAAATCGCTATTCCTATTGTATGAAACTCAGGGCCACATGTTTCATGTATTTTATTGGTCGCAAATGGCCCGATTCGCAGAAATAGGTGGTAAAATGTGAATGGGTACCGACCACATTTCGGTCACTAAACGTTCTTACATACCACTGCGATTCGGTATTAGGAAGGGACGTCCCTTGCTGATAGCGAATTTGCCCGCTTTCCTTAGATCCACGGAGCCCCAAAGGAAGTCATGGGAGGCAGCGTATCAAGGCGGCAAATTGTATGTAACCTGCAAGACAAAGTTTTTAATCTTTGTAGCTTTTAATTTAGAAGGCTGAAGAATGGATTAAGATTGATGTGATGGATCCCGCTGAGTTAGGAAGTAATAAACGAACACATTTAAGTTCTAATAAAAAAAATGTATATGGTACAGTAGACATGGTTATTATTAGGCAAATTACACACACAGAACTACATACTTTACATACAGAACCTGAAACTATAATTTACAGAAGTCTTGGGCGATCTCACCCTGGTTCATAATTTAAAACCAGAACTGACTTTGTTGATGGACTCCAGTTTACTACATCAAATGCTTTGGAAAAGTGTTTGGTCATTTTAATCCAGAGCAAGACAGGTGTTGCCAGGAATTGTCCAAGGTCCCTTCCTGCAATTGGGACAGAAGTTTATGTGCCCGAACCTGTTCAGTCTCCGACTGTACCCTGAGGAGCAGAATTACTGAACCAGCCACAGAAATCTAACACTATCCTCCACTGCGTAGGACTGTGATATGTGTGTATTTTTCCACCATGTTTCTACCAAGGGAGAGTCTCAAGTTCTCACTCATAACATAAGACGCAGGATAGAAAAATGAAACAAAGTGAAATAAAGAACAAGTTACTTACCTGTAGACTGTGGTTCTCCCGTATTGACATCTTTTAAAGATTCACATGCGTGAATCTTCCCGCGTCGTCATGGTGGGAGTCCCACAGTACTTGATCAAGCAGTACAAAAAGGACTACTCTGAAACTATTGCAAAAGCCATTGGAGTTTGCTAACTGTAGGAGGCTGGATTAGTATATGGTGCAGACTTATTTAAGTGAAGCACCTTGCACTAATTCAGACAACCCTTCTGGTGAGTTTAGTGATCTTAGACAACCTTAGGAAGCTCTCTCAGTGGTAGTTGTGGAGAGCGGCCTTTGGGATTAGTGCAGAAGGAGTGCTAAGCAGCTTGTCTTACCAGATCTAATTACTTAGTGTAAATTACATGAAAGTGAACCACACAGTGTATTTATAAAACGAAGTCTATTTATTATATAACAATAACACTGGTATATCTCCTACCCGGAGATATCAACACAAATACAAACAATACTTCAATTGTAATCAGGTAAGCAAGAACAATACACAGTGGTCTCCAGAGGGAGACCAACCCATATACTAAGGAAGAGGAATGTGAACTGTGACCGAAGTCGGGACTTAGACCAGGAGACGCTGAAGAGTTGGGGACACAAGGATCCACCCAAGGGAAGTAGCCCGGAATCCCACAGAGGCTGTGTGCAGAGTGGAAACACAGCTGTGTACTCAATATATGTCAACAGGAAAGTTGTGGTAGCAGTTTTCAAGAAGAAGGACCCTGAAAAAACACTGCGGAAGACATAACGTTAGAGAATCACCCCACCCATAGATACCCCAGGAACCCGGATACCTACACAGGGAAACCGGGTGCATAGGTGCGAAGTGAGGTCGGAAATCACCGTAGACCACAATAGAGGACTTCAGTAAAGATACTGCTGGTGAAGACTGTGCAAGTGTCCGGTGGAATCCAAGGATGGATCCTTGAAGGGAAGAACCTGCAAGCAGAGGGGACAGAGTCTATACCACTCGGAAGTGACAAAGTGGCATGGAAGAGCAATGACCACGGATGACAGAATATGACAGAAGATGCAGGAGTGATGACAGTGACCTTGTTGGTGCAGCTGTGAGGACCAGGCGACACCGAGGAGCCGTTCACTAGCTGTCCCACGTCGAAAGTCAAGAACTACGGGTTTGGTGTCCCGTGGATGCACCAACAGGCCTTGGCAGCAGAAACAGACAGGGAAAACGATGAAGGAGCAACGTTAAGACCAGCAAGGGACTCACCAAGCACAGGAGAGACAAAGAAGGCCCTGAGCAAGCAGGGAAGCCCACTGAAGCATGATATGACCCTCTAGAAGACCCACAGGCCTAAGGCACAGGAGTCGCAAGAGCACCTCGAGCACCTCACCAAAGAAGAAGGCCACGGTGCAGAGGATAAATTAATTAATCGATCAGGGGTTTACAAAGCACACCACTCACCCGTAAGGGTCTCAAGGCGCTCGGTGGGGGGATGGTTGGGGTTACAGCTCCAAATCAGTTGAAGAGTCAGGTCTTGAGGTCCTTTCTGAACGTGTGCAGGGTCGGGGAGCTTCTGATGTTCACAGGGAGCTCGTTCCAGGTCTTGGCTGCGATGTAGGTGAAGGCTCTCCCGCCTGCTCTGTTTCTGCGGGGGACCTCTGCCAGGGCGAGGTCGGCGGAGCGGAGGTCCCTCTTGGGTATGTGGAAGGAGACTCTCTCGTTGAGGTATTTTGGTCCGATGTTGTGGAGGGATTTGTAGGCGTGGGTGAGGAGTTTGAAGATAACCCTCATCTCGACGGGGAGCCAGTGGAGGTCTCGTAGGTGTTGGGTCATGTGTTTGTGACGCAGTGTCCTGAGGACGCGTTTGGCTGCGATGTTCCTCCATGGTTTGGAGTTTGTGTAGAAGAGTAGTGTTAATTCCGGCGTAGAGGGTGTTGAAGTACATGTGTGCTGGTTATGAGCGCGTGGGTGACGGTCCTTCTGCAATCTGGGGGGATCCATTTGAAGGTCTTGCGGAGGATGCACAGGCAGTTTAAACTGGTGGAAGCGACGGAATTGATCTGGCAGTTCATGGAGAGGGAGGAGTCGAGGATGATGCTGAGGTTCCGGGCATGGTTTGTGGGGGTGGGTGGACTCCCAAGGGCAGAGGGCCGCCAGGTGTGGGGAACAGTGTTTACAACACAACTTTTACCACGCAGTACCTTTACCACCCAACTTTTACAATGCAAGTCGTTACAACGACTTGCCCTGGGGGGCGCTGTAGGATAGGGAATAGTTTAATTTACTATTCAAAACCTTCCCTACTATCCACGGGGACTGGAGTTGGAATAGTAAATTAAACTATTCACTATCCAGCGCCCCCAACGCAAGTCACAAGTCATTGTAACGACTTGTGTTGTAAAACCTGCGTGATAAAGGCATGCGTTGTGAAAGCATGCGTAGTAATGACATACATCCACCAGGTGTTGTCCCAGGCCGAGGTGCAGGGTCCGAGGATAAGGTCATCTGTTTGGTGGGTGTGGTGAGGACAAAGATCTTGGCATGAAGAGATGCTGGAGGCTGGAGCTTCTAGTTGTCCAAAGATCTCTGGAGTGCAGAGTCAACAAGTCTTGGCAACAGCAAGTCCACGTGGCGCACAGGGGTTTGGTCCCAGTGGTTCCAGCAAGGGGCACTGGCCTCAAAATTGCAGAGAGGACAGGTCAAGCATGGAGAGAGTAGCAAAACCACAACCTGTGTTGCTGAGCCTTTCAAAGTCTGTGGGACATCAGGAGCAGCAGAACGGTGAACTTTGTTGCGGTGCCTGCAGATGCAAAGGGGTGACTAAGCATGGGTGTAAAATCCGTTCCGCTCGCGGAATTTGCGGATTTTCTGCAAATTCGCAATCCGCGAACTCTCGCGAATTTGCCAAAAATTCGCACACAGCAGATTTTTTTTGCTTGGTGATACAATTTTGCAGCGTGCGGCGTTCACTTACCGTCATTCAGCGTTTGCAGAGTTGTTTTTCTCCATATTTTGTGTGTGCTGCGCCATTTTGGATCTTGCTGCGGGATCCCGCGGGAGTTTGGCGACCACGATTACGTCATCGCGGCTTGCCACCTTGCAGAGCACGCATCGCGAGAGTTCGCAATTGCGAACACGTAGATGCGGCGGGCAGCAACAATCTCGCACTCGCGAAATTGCAAAATTTGCAATTCTGCACAAGAAATCCACCAGCAAGCAGCATAAACCTTCTAGAAATGATGATTTTTATCAGAATACCTCCTCAGGTTGACATTTGCCAGCACTTTTTTTTGCAAGGAGTCCATTTTGGGGGGGAGGAAGGAAGTGCCCCACAGTCTCCAACTTCCTGTTCCTGTCCAGCAGGCTCCTCCCAGGGCTTTCTTCATGTGCTGGTCACTTTCATTTGGATCTTGACCTGGAAGGATTACTTTTTGTGGATGCTGCTGGATATTTGGATTTGAGGCCTTTTTGACTTTCTTTGGATCACTTTTGGATCAGAAATCAACTTTCACAAGTAAGTTTGTTTGGGGCATTACAGTTGCTGCAACTACAATTTTTGAACTTTTTCAGAACATTAAATAAAATATATTGTGGGTAGCCACAGTATCCAGTAGGACCAGGGTTAGTTATGGGTGCATGATACAACTGTTTTGTTGAATTTCAACATAATTGAGGCCATGGATGGGCTGGGATTGTGCTGAATTTTGGCGTTTTTGTCGATTTTTTGGGGCTGCTGTTGGAGCCTTTTGCCCAGGGGTAGTGAGTGGTGCATGGACTGAGTCTGCCTGTGGGGTCTCTTTAATGTAAACATCCTGGATGGCATTGGATTGTGGTGATTTTTGTGTGTTTTTCGTTTTTTTGGGGTGTACTGTTGATGTGGACTGGCCATGTGGGTGGTGGTGGCCATATTGAGTGCTGGTACAGGCAACATGTGCTTGGGGAGCAAGGGGCCATTTTGAAGACAGGCAGTGTCTGAGGCCTGCACCCATTTTGCCTAGCTTTCATCCATTATGCCCAGGGGTAGTGTGGGGTGTCTTCTTGAATTTAAACATCATTGAGGCCATGGATGGGCTGGGATTGTGCTGAATTTTGTGGTTTTTGTCGATTTTTTTGGGGCTGCTGTTGGGGCCTTTTGCCCAGGATGCTTCCCGGCTCCCTTTACCATGGTCTGGGCAGAAAGGAAGCTAAATAATAAAGAAGAAATAGAATAGGGAAGAAGAAAAGAAAACAGTTTAAAAAAGTAGTTTAAAATTAACCAAAAGTAGAAGAAAACACAAAAATATAGAGCTAGAAAAATAGAGAGATAGATAATAAGTAAATTAGATTAAAAAAAACTTCAAACAAGCAAAGGATGGCAGAGATTCAGAGAGGATACAGAAAGCATGCCCAGAACCATAGCAATGAATGAGAAACAAGATGGCCGCCCCCGTTCACGACCGCGTGGGTAAGTTCGCGTGAGATTTTCCTCGCGATCACACGCGAAATTGTACTAGCGAGCCGCACACTTTGCGAGATTACACATAGCGCCCAGAAACGGAATTACGTCACGCAAACAAGATGGCTGCGCCCATGTACGAACGCTAGGGTAACTTCGCAAACGTTGCGGTACAAGCGGCTTGCGAACACGCAAAAAAGCACGCAAACAAACACGCCGCAAAAAAAACAAATCGTGTATTCGCACGAATTCGCGGCTTCCGAAATCGATCTCGCACGAATTTGAGCCCCGCGAATCGCGCGAAATTGCAGAAAAACGATTTTTGCAAAACTGAAAGCACTCAGCAGGTGCAAAAGTACAATCTTACCATTAGTAACCATTCCCTCTAGTGCTTCCTGAGGGGCCCCTCCAGAGTTCAGTTGCCTATTTGCAACTATTCTATGACCCTGCTCTGACCCTCACAGCAGGCTCATAGAATAGCTACAAGTGGGCCACAAAGGTCCTGTGAAAAAAAATTGCACTGCAACAGAAAGAAAATTACAGATAAGGAAGCAGGTGCCAGACTGGCAGTTTAAATTCAGTGACACATTAATCAACCCCAAATTAATTCATGTCAGTTGAAGCAGGGCAGGTGTGCTTGCTTTTTTTCACCCCCATAATCTACAGTGATAAACCAACCAGAGGGTGGCAGTGATGTACCAGAGGGTGGCATGGTTGTACCAGAGGGTGGCAGTGGTGAAACAGAGGGTGCTGTGAACCTGTGATGATGAATCAGACGTAGAAACAACATAGTCACGGCCGTTGCGAGCCGACAAGTAAGCTCACAATTGCGAACTGGTACACAACCCTCGCGAACTGGCAGAAACCCTTGCAAACACAAAAAAAAAAAATCCGCACATTCGCGAGAGTTCGCGGATTTTGCGAATTGCGAATCCGTAAATACGCAAGTTCGCGGATTGCCAATTCGCAAAATCCGCCCATGCTTAGGGGTGACTTCTTCGCTCCAAGGGAGATTACTTCAGGTGTCCTTCATTCCTACAGGTCTGTTGAGGATAACGGATGAAGCACAGAAACAGCCGACAAAGAAGATTTGCAAAACAGCGATACCAAGAGCTGCAGGAGTTCCAGGCAAAGTCCAAGTGTCCAGATGGTCGAAGAGTGATGTGGTTTCAGGCTTGAGTCTTGTCCCACAGGTAAGTGCCTGTATATCCCAGGAAAGGTGTCCCTCCCAGAGGATGTGCTGGACATATAGGAGGATACTCTCATGTCCTTTGTCCAGTTTTGCACCAGAGTGGGAGCCAAGGGCTCCCAGAGCTGGTTCTAACGTGAGATTGTGGGACCCCATACTGGTCTCGAGCGGGACACCCTACGAGGGATGTTAAACCACTGTGAGCTGGAGTGTCTGTACGCAGAAACATCAGCGTCTCTGGTCAGTGTATCGGACGGGAAGTCTCGATCTCCTCTAGCTATCTTAGCTGCGAAGTATATACACCCATAGGTCTCCTCAGGGGTCCTACCTTGCTGTGTTACTGTGTCTGCCTAAGGATTGCGTCGGGCCTGAACTTTATAAGTAGATTTTTTACAGGAGATGGCAGTCCTGATTTGCTTCCAAGAACCCTCATGCATAATATATGAGATTTCGAATAGGGAAAACCGGCATTCTGAATGCAGTGTAATATCTAGGTAATAGGTCAGTCCCTGTAAACCGTGACAAGTGTAATGTAGGGAGAGAATATAGGTGAAGGGTAACGTGTGTACTAAGGCCTATATGGAATATAACACCCTAAGGAAAGGGTTATGCAAGGAGAGCACTAAATGAGCCCTTCAAATCAGTCTAGCGGTGCTAGCAAGCAACCCCACCCTGTCCCAATACAGTCAGTCTTGTCTGGGAGATGGTCACACCTCCTTATGATAGGAAACCTATTGACCTGCCTTCTCCTGCTCAAGCTTAGCTCAACAGCTGGAGGTCAGAATCATGTCTCTGGCAGCAGCCGTAGTTTGCTGTCCGGGTCTAGAAGATTGGTACCGGGAGCACTGAGGACCCCTGGAGAGCTTTACACTGCATGGAATCATACTTCCATACCGTTTACGGTGTTGGGGTATGCTTTCAACATGTTTGATACCAAACACACCAGGGTTTGTTATAGACAGTTCAGAGATAGTCATTGCATAATGACGCATGGCCACTCTATGTATCGTAATGGCTGAAGCACTGACAGCCCGGGATAATGGACTCCAAGGGTCATAGGGGTGTCCTGCTCATGCAGGGGCACCCTCATACTTAGAACTGAGCACCCTATCTTCAGGATTGAAAGGCCTGCCTTAGGGATACTTATAGGTTTTAAGGGCAGTGACCTCAAATTTAAGTACATTTATATCGGTCGTAAGTGGTGCTAGCACCAGCTTACAGAGGCTGCTATGGCAGGCCTGGAGTCACAATTTGAGTGGTCTCTCAAGGGTGGCAAAATACATGCTTCAGCTCATGGGAGAACCCTGGTGTTCCTATTCCCTGGGTAACTTAGTACCATATACTAGTGACTTACAGGGGTGCACTAGTACAGGGGTGTCCAAACCTGTCCTGGCGGGCCGTATCCATGCCATATTTTTGGGATATCCCCATCTGGGGATTACGGTTCGATCCCCGGTACCGGCGGCAGATTCTGGGGGGAGTATGGTTGCAAAGCTGAAACTTAAAGGAATTGACGGAAGGGCACCACCAGGAGTGGAGCCTGCGGCTTAATTTGACTCAACACGGGAAACCTCACCCGGCCCGGACACGGAAAGGATTGACCAGATGGCCGAGGCGATCCGGGCGACCAGATGGCCGAGGGGATAGGGGCGACCAGATGGCCGAGGGGATACGGGCGACCAGATGGCCGAGGGGATCCGGGCGACCAGATGGCCGGGCACGAAAGGGATGCCATCTGGTCGCCCCGTGCCCCGACGAAGGAGGGAGCGGGCGCCCGGGGCATGGCGGGCCGGAGGCCCGGGGCCCCAGCCGGGCCACAGCCATGGAGGCTGCCAGGGGCCGGCGGACCCTTGTCCTGGGCCCTGGGTGGAGCGGCAGCCCGGGGGACCGGGCCCAGGGCCGGAGCGCCTGACCCGGGGCCCCAACCGGGCCCCTGGACCCAGCCGGGGCTCCCAGACCTGGAGGCGCAGGGGAAGCCTCCCCGGGCCCGCCGGACCCCGTCCCGGGCACCCTGCCCCGCGGCAGGACCCAGTACGGAGCCTGGGGTGGGGAGGCCACCCTCCCCGGGGCCCTCAGGGGCCCCGGGTGGGGCTCCTGAACCCAGCCAAGCACGGGGAGGCTCCCCGGGCACCACGGAACCCCGTCCCGGGACTTTGGCAGTGCGGCAGGCCGGGGGACAGGGACCAGGGCCGGAGCACCCGACCCGGGGCCCGGCTGGGCCCCTGGACTCAGGCGGGGCTCCCAAGCCCGGAGGCGCATGGGACGCCTCGCCGGACCCATGGAGCCCGTCCTGGGCATTGAGCCATGCCGTTGGCCTGGAGATGGGTGCCCCGGACGCCCGGGGGAGGTCTGTCCAGGACACATGGAGCCCGTCCTGGGCATTGAGCCATGCCGTTGGCCTGGAGAAGGGAGCCCCCGGACGCCCGGGGGAGGAGTGCCCGGTACCCGTGGAGCCCTTCCCGGGTACTTTGCAATGCCGTTGGCCTCCTGGAGATGGGTGCCCCGAACGCCCGGGGGCGGGCTGCCCGGGACGCATGGAGCCAGTCCTGGGCACTTTTACATGCCGTCGGCCTGGAGGTGGGTGCCCTGGACGCCCGGGGGAGGCCTGCCCGGGACCCGTGGAGCCCTTCCCGGGTACTTTGCCAATGCCGTTGGCCTCATGGAGATGGGTGCCCCGGACGCCCGGGGGAGGACTGCCCGGTACCCGTGGAGCCCTTCCCGGGTACTTTGCAACGCCGTTGGCCTCCTGGAGATGGGTGCCCCGGACGCCCGGGGGCGGGCTGCCCGGGACCCATGGAGCCCGTCCTGGGCACTTTTACATGCCGTCGGCCTGGAGGTGGGTGCCCTGGACGCCCGGGGGAGGCCTGCCCGGGACCCGTGGAGCCCTTCCCGGGTACTTTGCCAATGCCGTTGGCCTCATGGAGATGGGTGCCACGGACGCCCGGGGGAGGCCTGCGCGGGACCCATGGAGCCCGCCCTGGGCATTGAGCCATGCCGTTGGCCTGGAGATGGGAGCCCCGGACGCCCGGGGGAGGACTGCCCGGTACCCGTGGATCCCGTCCTGGGCACTTTGACATGCCGTCGGCCTGGAGGTGGGAGACCCGGACGCCCGGGACCCATGGAGCCCGTCCTGGACACTTTGACATGCCGTCGGCCTGGAGGAGGGTGCCCCGGACACCCGGGGGAGGCCTGTCCGGGACCCGTGGAGCCCTTCCTGGGTACTTTGCCAATGCCGTTGGCCTCATGGAGATGGGTGCCCCGGAGGCCCGGGGGAGGACTGCCCGGTACCCGTGGAGCCCTTCCCGGGTACTTTGCAACGCCGTTGGCCTCCTGGAGATGGGTGCCCCGGACGCCCGGGGGAGGTCTGTCCGGGGCCCATGGAGCCCGTCCTGGGCAGTGTGACATGCCGTCGTCCTGGAGGTGGGAGCCCCGGACGCCCCGGACACCCGGGGGAGGGCTGCCCGGGACCCATGGAGCCCTTCCCGGGTACTCTGCCATCCTGTTGGCCTCCTGGAGATGGGTGCCCCGGACGCCCGGGGGAGGTCTGTCCGGGGCCCATGGAGCCCGTCCTGGGCAGTTTGACATGCCGTCGGCCTGGAGGTGGGAGCCCCGGACGCCCGGGGGAGGGCTGCCCGGGACCCGTGGAGCTCTTCCCGGGTACTTTGCCATCCCGTTGGCCTCATGGAGATGGGTGCCCCGGACGCCCGGGGGAGGTCTGTCTGGGACCCATGGAGCCCATAATGGGCAGTTTGACACGCCGTCGGCCTGGAGGTGGGAGCCCTGGACGCCCGGGGGAGGGCTGCCCGGGACCCATGGAGCCCTTCCCGGGTACTTTGCCATCCCGTTGGCCTCCTGAAGATGGGTACCCCGGATGCCCGGGGGAGGTCCGTCCGGGACACGTGGAGCCTGTCCTGGGCATTGAGCCATGCCGTTGGCCCGGAGAATGGAGCCCCGGATGCCCGGGGGAGGGTTGCCCAGGCATATCTCATCTGGTCCCCCGGGCAGAGAACTGCCAGCCTGCGAGAAGTGTCCAGGCGTACCCTGTCCCTAATAATCCGGAGGAAAATTACCCCCCTTTCTTGTAATCTGTGCACTCGAGGGGACAGAGGGGACCCAAGGCGCAAAAGTACCCGACCTCCTGGAGACCTTGCTGGGATCGGGGAGGCAAATGGCACCTCATCGGGACTTCCAGGGAAGCCCGGCCATCTGGTCGCCCCATTGGAAAGCATTGCGTGCGACCAGATGGCCGAGCGGAAACGTGCGACCAGATGGCCAGGATCGAAAGGACTCCCAGCTCCCCATCCATCCCAAGCCTTCGCGGTAGGGTTCCTGACTGCCTGCCCACGCAAGGCAGGGCTCTTGGACCCCGGCTGGGCCTCAGGCGCAGGTTGGGCCACCGGAGCTCTAGGGCCCGGACGACCTGGGGGAGGAATGCCCGGGACCCGTGGAGCCCGTCCTGGATACTTTGAAATGCCGTCGGCCTGGAGGTGGGTGCCCCGGACGCCCGGGGGAAGCTGCCCGGGACCCATGGAGCCCGTCCTGGGCATTGAGCCATGCCGTTGGCCTGGAGATGTGAGCCCCGGACGCCTAGGGAGGTGTTGCCCAGGCATATCTTATCAGGTCCCCCGGGCAGAGAACCACGAGCCTGCGAGGAGTGTCGGGGAATACCCTGTCCCTAGTAATCGGAGGAAGGCTACCCCTGTTTTTTGGAATCTGTGCGCACAGAGTGACGGAGGGGACCCAGGCCGCAGAGGCGCCCGACCTCCTGGAGCCCTCGCTGGGATCGGGGAGGCAAATGGCACCTCATCGGGACTTCCAGGGAACCCCGGCCATCTTGTCGCCCCATTGGAAAGCATTGCTTGCGACCGGATGGCCGAGCGGAAATGTGCGACCAGATGGCCGGGATCGAAAGGACTCCCAGCTCCCCACCACCCACCTTCGCGGTAGGGTTCCCGCGTGCCTGCCCACGCAAGGCAGGGCTCAGGGACACTGGCTGGGCCTCAGGCGCGGAGTGGACCACCAGAGCTCTCGGGCCCGGACGCCTGGGGGAGGACTGCCCGGGACCCGTGGACCCCGTCCTGGGCACTCTGATCTGCCGCCGGCGCCGGGGATCGAACCGTGATCACCAGATGGGGATATCCCAAAAATCTGGCATGGATACGGCCCACCAGGACAGGTTTGGACACCCCTGCAGCTAATCTGGAGTGTACCTAAGTACTCACCATGCCCAATTTCAGGAAGGAGCACAGAGACTTGGGGTCCTGGTGAGCAGAATCCCAGTCAGAATAGTCAGAAAAACATAGCAACACCAGGCAAAAAGTGGGGGTGACCACGCAGAAGGATGATCGTACCTTCCAACAAGCGCCCTTTCAGAATTTTCGACTTTTAAAAAGTAATGACAACTGCTGTAAAGAGACCTATATGGCCCATGTTCATGTCCCAGGCTATAAGCCAACCAAATCCCTAGAGAAACTTGGGCTTGGTTTCCAACTGCAAATTTGTGACATGTATATGTCCCACCGCTTTCATTGATCACCAGCTGATAACAGTACTCTCAATAATGACTTCCTCTCGAACCTAGGGGTACCTATCGGAACGGTGTTTAGGTCGATGTCAACTAGGAGGCATTTTTCATTGAGGGGTTTTGAGTGACATCATATGTATGTCAAGTCGTCTTAAATTTCACCTTAAGGTGACATCCCCGATGAGAATAGCTATGAGCCATGACTTTCTTGTTGCATATAGCTTGTAAATGGTTTATCAACTACCTGCAACGCCAAGTTGTCATACCTGTTGTTGTCAGTTACCCAACTGCAATTGCGTTTTGTATGGGTCCCAGACTCAGCTATGGAGATCCTGGAGTCAGAGCATCAGACAGGATTCACTCATATGGAGGGCAGGTCCTGTGTTAATGAAATATATACAGTCACTTCACCAAGCCAACGTCAGATAAGAGAGGACATATTTTGGCCAGTGGCTACCACTTAGTGACATGCTGGTACCACTGCACCATCCGATTCTGGGATCCCAGGTGGTGCTGGGGTGATAGGCGGCTGACCTGGAGCAAGGTACACCAGTGGGCATGATGCACATGCAGCGGGTAACAAGATGTGCATAGTTGTGCCAAGGTGGTGAAGAGAAGACGCAGTCAGTGCCTGCTCCACATAGGCCATAAGGTTGTAGTTTCTATTGGAGACCAGATTGGGAGGACTCTTTTAGTATGATCAAATGAGGCCTGCTCAGGGATGGACGTGTTTGAACAGAGTCTTTCTACTATTTTTTATAATGGGGAATATATTCCTTTTAGCCCTTGGCTAGGAGATGTCACATTGAGCACCAGCATTGCAGCTCCTTGCCTTTGCAAACAATGTATCTCCTCCAAGGTTGCTTTCAAATTAGAAGCAAAAAGATTCCTCATGAATATGTTCTTACCTTATTAGGATGCGCGATTGTCTGCTCTAATGTATTGGACATATGTTTTGTAATTGTGCAACGTTCCGTCCATCACTTGTGTGTTTTGCTGTTCACCCTATGTGGGAAGGGTATGCCCAGACGTGGGTCCTGTGCTCACTAAGCCACTGGAGTCAAGCTATCCTGGCTGAAGACGGCTGATAGCCAGAAACCAGTCCTAGGATGCTTGATTTCGGTCTGGGAAAGACATAGCTTGGTAGTTCGGGCTGGACTGTTCCCATGAAGCACAGGGTCAAGACTGATTTGCATATGGCCATGTCTGAACTGCAAGGCAGAGGGTAGAAGGGTGCAAGGCAGAGGGGAGAAGGGTGCAAGGTAGTGAATAGGGTGCAAGGTAGAGGGGAGAAGGGTGCAAGGCAGAGAGGAGACGGGTGCAAGGTAGAGAAGGGTGCAAGGCAGAGGGGAGAAGGGTGCAAGGCGGAGGAGAGAAGGGTGCAAGGCAGAGGGGAGAAGGGTGCAAGGCAGAGGGGAGAAGGGTGCAAGGTGGAGGGGAGAAGGGTGCAAGGTGGAGGGGAGAAGGGTACAAGGCAGAGGGGAGAAGGGTACAAGGCAGAGGGGAGAAGGGTGCAAGGCAGAGGGGAGAAGGGTGCAAGGCAGAGGGGAGAAGGGTACAAGGCAGAGGGGAGAAGGGTGCAAGGCAGAGGGGAGAAGGGTGCAAGGCAGAGGGGAGAAGGGTACAAGGCAGAGGGGAGAAGGGTGCAAGGCAGAGGGGAGAAGGGTGCAAGGCGGAGAGGAGAAGGGTGCAAGGTAGAGAAGGGTGCAAGGCAGAGAGGAGAAGGGTGAAAGGTAGAGAAGGGTGCAAGGCAGAGGGTGAGAAGTGTGCAAGGGAGAGGGGAGAAGGGTGCAATGGGAAGGGGAGAAGGGTGCAAGGGAGAGGGGAGATGGGTGCAAGGCAGAGGGAAGAAGGGTGCAAGGCAGAGGGGAGAATGGTGCAAGGTAGAGGGGAGAAGGGTGCAAGGCAGAGGGGAAAAGGGTGCAAGGCGGAAGGGAGAATGGTGCAAGGTGGAGGGGAGAAGGGTGAAAGGCAGAGGGGAGAAGGGTGCAAGGCAGAGGGGAGAATGGTGCAAGGCAGAGGGGAGAAGGGTGCAAGGCAGAAGAGAGAAGGGTGCAAGGCAGAGGGGAGAAGGGTGCAAGGCAGAGGGGAGAAGGGTGCAAGGCAGAGGGGAGAAGGGTGCAAGGCAGAGGGGAGAAGGGTGCAAGGCAGAGGGGAGAAGGGTGCAAGGCAGAGGGGAGAAGGGTGCAAGGCAGAGGGTGAGAAATGTGCAAGGCAGAGGGGAGAATGGTGCAAGGTAAAAAAGGGTGCAAGGCGGAGGTGGAGTTGGGTACAAGGGGGAGGGGGAGAAGGGTGCAAGGCAGAGGGGAGAAGGGTGCAAGGCAGAGGGGAGAAGGGTGCAAGGCAGAGGGGAGAAGGGTGCAAGGCAGAGGGGAGAAGGGTGCAAGGCAGAGGGGAGAAGGGTGCAAGGCAGAGGGTGAGAAATGTGCAAGGCAGAGGGGAGAATGGTGCAAGGTAAAAAAGGGTGCAAGGCGGAGGTGGAGTTGGGTACAAGGGGGAGGGGGAGAAGGGTGCAAGGCAGAGGGTAAAAAGGTACAAGGGGGATGGTGATGAAGTTAAAAATGTGCCCCCCCCGGAAACATTTCTGTGGAGGCCCATGGAACACACACTACTTTGTGAGAGAGAGTGGGAGGGAGTGGGGAGAGAGAGAGTGGAGAGAGAGAGTGGAGAGAGAAAGAGTGGAGAGAGAGTGGAGAGAGACAGTGGAGAGAGAGAGAGTAGAGAGAGAGGGTGGAGAGAGTGGAGGGAGCCAGTGGAGAGAGAGTGGAGAGAGAGAGTGGAGAGAGAGTAGAGAGAGTGGATGGAGACAGTGGAGAGAGAGTGGAGAGAGAGTGGAGAGAGAGTGGAGAGAGAGTGG
This sequence comes from Lissotriton helveticus, assembly GCF_964261635.1. NCBI lineage: Eukaryota > Metazoa > Chordata > Amphibia > Caudata > Salamandridae > Lissotriton > Lissotriton helveticus. The sequence continues at coordinate 1,960,664,191 of NC_136068.1, read as the reverse complement.
AGAGAGAGAGTGTAGAGAGAGACAGTGGAGAGAGAGACAGTGGAGAGAGATTAGAGAGAGTGGAGAGAGAGTGGAGAGAGAGAGTGGAGAGAGAGTGGAGAGAGAGAGTGGAGAGAGAGTGGAGAGAGAGAGTGGAGAGAGAGTGGAGAGAGAGTAGAGACTGACTCAGAGACTGAATACTGACTGACTGGCTGAGAAACTGACTGAGAGAGAGAGAGAGACAGGGCCGGACTGGCCGTAGCGGGCACCGGGCAATCCCCTGGTGCGCCGCACGGGTGGGGGTGGGGGGCGTTTTGGGGCTCCTGGGGGCGTTTTTGTTACAGGTCCGTTTTTACAGCATAGCTGCAAAATCAGCCATGTAACAAAATCGTCCAAAAACCGGCCCGGCAAAGAGCTCGGCGGCACCCACAACCCCCCCGGGGGGAGGGGGGCAGCCGAGCACTTTGCCAGGGCCAGTTTTGGTTCCCAGTCCGGCCCAGGAGAGAGAGACTGGCTGACTGACAGAGTGACTGACTGACTGACAGAGAGAGACTGATTGAGAGTGAGACTGACTGATAGAGAGAGAGACTGACTGTCAGAGAGACTGAGAGAGAAAGGCAGAGACTGACTGCCTGAGAGAGCTAGACTGATTGACTGCAAGAGAGACTGACTGACTGAGAGGGACTGACAGAGAGAGACTGACAGAGAGAGAGACTGACAGAGAGAGAAACTAACTGACTGGGAGAGAGAGCGACTGACTGGGAGAGAGAGACTAAGAGAGAGAGAGACTGAGAGACTGACAGAGAGAGAGACTGACAGAGAGAGAGACTGACAGAGAGAGAGACTGACAGAGAGAGAGACTGATAGAGAGAGAGAGAGAGACTGACTGAGAGAGAGACTGACCAAGACTGACAGAGAGAGAGAGAGAGACTGAGAGACTGACAGAGAAAGAGAGACTGAGAGACAGAGAGAGAGAGACTCACAGAGAGAGACTGACAGACAGAGAGAGAGACTGACAGAGAGAGACTGACAGACAGAGAGAGAGAGAGACTGACAGAGAGGCTGGCTGACTGCGAGAGAGAGAATGACTGACTGAGAGAGACTGACAGAGGGAGAGAGAGACTGTCTGGAAGACTGACTGACTGAGAGAGAGAGAGACTGCGAGAGAGAGGCTGATAGAGAGAAGGACTGACAGAGAGAGAGACTAACTAAGAGAGAGACTGACTAAGAGAGAGAGACTGACTGACTGAGAGAGACTGATTGAGAGAAAGACTGACTGACAGAGAGACTTGACTGACAGTGAGAGACTGACAGAGAGAGAGAGACTGAGAGATTGACAGAGAAAGAGAGACTGACCGACAGAGAGAGAGATTGACTGACAGAGAGAGACTGACAGAGAGAGAGACTCACAAACAGAGACTGACTGACAGAGAGAGAGACTGACAGAGAGAGAGACTGACAGAGAGAGACTGACTGACTGAGAGAGAGAGACTGAATGACAGAGAGAGATAGACTGACTGACTGAGAGAGAGACTGACACAGAGGCTGGCTGACTGTGAGAGAGAGAGAATGACTGACTGAGAGAGACTGACAGAGGGAGAGAGAGACTGTCTGGAAGACTGACTGACTGAGAGCGAGAGAGACTGCGAGAGAGAGGTTGAGAGCGAGAGACTGACAGAGAGTGGGACTGACTGACAGAGAGAGAGACTGAGAGAGAGACTGATAGAGAGAAGGACTGACAGAGAGAGAGAGGCTGAGAGCGAGAGACTGACAGAGAGAGGGACTGACTGACAGAGAGAGACTGACTAACAGATAGACTGACTAAGAGAGAAAACTGACTGACTGAGAGAGACTGATAGAGAGAAGGACTGACAGAGAGAGAGACTGACTAAGAGACAGACTGACTAAGAGAGAGAGACTGACTGACTGAGAGAGACTGATTGAGAGAGAGACTGACTGACAGAGAGACTGACTGACAGAGAGAGAGAGACTGAGAGACCGACAGAGAAAGAGAGACTGACCGTCAGAGAGAGAGATTGACTGACTGAGAGAGACTGCCAGAGAGAGAGACTCACAGAGAGAGACTGACTGACTGAGAGAGAGAGACTGAATGACAGAGAGAGATAGACTGACTGACCGAGAGAGAGACTGACTGACTGAGAGCGAGAGAGAGAGAGAGAGAGAGACTGTGATGGAATTGGGGTCCAAAGTGTGCATGAAGCTATGCAGTGCCTCTTAAGATTGCTGTTGTCTACTAATAAAAATGTATTATCAAAATGTGCTCTTTGTAGTTACATCTGCTTTTGAAATACTGCATTGTCGCTTTGTCTAATGTTTTAAAACGTAAACGAGAAGGAGCAGTGGATGCACTTTTGTCAAAACTGAACGATGAGTGGGCCCGATGTTATATATCATGACAGGAGTCTGCATCAGGAAACCCACCTAAAATTGGGCACATTTCCCCGGCCTACTGATGGCAGGGACCCTGTAACCTATGATAGCCTGCTGGCAGACTAAGCCCAACCTTTACCTCCACCATCCAGTGTTACTTATCGGCTGTATTGGTGACAGTGGCGTAACAATATTTATTTAGGAGTTTTATATAGTGCTAACTGGACCCGAGGGTATCAGAGCGCTTTACAGCAAGTAAATTATGAGCAAGTATGCAGTACTGAGTATAGACAAACATGTGGATCAAGCCGAGAATAGGACGAACAAAGGCGCAGTTGCGTGGGCGGGCAAGGAGGATGCAGTTCAAACAGGGCGCCCCTCCAAAGGTTGCTTTGTTCACACCGGACGCGAGTCCAGAAAGATTTTCTTAATCCAAATCAGTGTCACTGGTCAAAATATAAGGAGTGCAGGCTGGAGTGCATCCTTGGCTTCTATCGGTTCGTTCGAGAGCGGTCGAGGAAGAGGATTTTGAGCAGATTTTTGAATTTGGGAAATGAGGGTATCGTTCTGATGTGGGGGGGGTTGGAGTTCCAGATTTTGGGGGCGTTTCCGGCAAACGATTTTGTCGCGGATTTCTTATTGCGAGATGTCAGTGGGATGAGTAGCAGAGTGTTGGAGCTCCTGAGGTTTCTGGACTGGCCGGCCTTTTTGAATTTGGCAGCCAGGTATTCCGGTTTGTCTGTCTGCAGGGCTTTGTGGGTGAGGCAGGTTGTTCTGAAGCTGGCTCTCAGTTCAATTGGGAGCCATTTGAGTTCTTTGAGTGCAGGGGCGATGTGATCAAATTTCTTAGTACCAGTGTCCATTCTGGCTGCTGCATTTAACGTTGTTTTCAGGGGGCGAGGTGAGATTTAGAAGTCCCCATCAGGGCTGCAATCCCGTAATCAATTCTGGAGAGCACTAGTGCTTAGGTTGCTTGTTGCAGGTCTTTGGGTCGGAGGAAGGGTTTGACTTTGTACAGTAATTTCAGATTGAGGAAGGCACTTTTGCGGATTTTGCAATATGTTTTTTCATCTTTAGTTTCGGGTCTAAGGTGATACCTAGAGATTTTACCGACTCCGCCAGGATGAGGTTGCCATTGAGGGCATCGATAGCTTTGAGCTATTCCGCGATTTGTGGGTTTTCGTCTTTATTGGAGATGAGGAGTATTTCCGTTTTCTCTTGGTTGAGTTTTCGGTGATTATTTGAGAGCCAGTCTTGTACCTCCATGAGTGTGGCGTTGAGTCTCTGGATGTCAGCACTGGAGGAGGTTTCCAGATAGAGTTGTGTGTCATCCGCATATAGGTGGAAAGGGATGTTATATTTCCTGAGTAGGGAGGTAAGGGGTTCGATGTAGATTTTGAAAAGCTGAGGGGAGAGCACTGATCCTTGTGGACTCGAAGTTTTGAATTTTTATTCTTTGTGAGCGGTTGTGGAGAAAGGAAGAGAACCAGTGGAGGACCGTCTCTTCAAGACCAGCCCTTTCTTGTAGAGTCTTGATGAGCAGTTTGTGATCGACTGTATCGAATGCAGCTGATAGGTCTAGGAGGATGAGAAGGCAGCATTGGTCTGAGTCCAGTGATTTGTGAAGATCGTCTATGACATTAAGGATTGCAGTTTCAGTGCTGCCGCCTTTACTGAAGCCAGATTGGTGGGGGTCTAGGAGATTGATGTTGTCCAAGTGTTGGGCTAGCTGAGGGAGTACACATCTTTCCAGGATTTGGACAGAAGGGGTAAGTTTGATACAGGTCTAAAGTTGTTAAGATCATCAGTGTCTAGCCCCGTCTTTTTCAGCAGTGGTGTGCCTTGGCCAACTTTGAGGCAATCCGGAATGACTCCTGAGCTCAGTGAGCTGTTGATGGTCTTGTACCATAGCAGAGCTAGGATGAGCTTCATGTCCTTCGTCACTTGAGGAGGAAGTTGATCCAGGGCGTGGGATGAGGGTTTAGCATTGGAGATTAGGTTGATATTCTCTGCTTCCTGAATGGGAGTGAAGGAGGACCATTGTTTTGGGGGGTTTAAGGAGGCGCCGTTGTTTGATTCAGACACCTGGGTCACGGTGGAGGGGATGAGATTTGGACCAAATGCGAGGTCCATCTTGGCAATTTTGTCGTTGTAAAAGATGGCGAAGTTTTCACAACGTTCATCAGATGTCGCTGGCTTAGAGGTTTGAGTCCTGATGATATTGAAGAGTTCTTTCGGTCGGTTTTTTTGCGGTGTCTAATGCGGAGCAGAAGAAGGATGTATTCTTGTTCTTAATGTGCCTTTTGTAGTTCCCGCATCCCCTGCAGTATGGTGGGTCGCTGGCCTGAGAGCTCTAGAATGGCACGGAGAATGGGGGGCCCCTCCATGTAGTTTGTAGGGGGGCCCCCTCAAGTTTCTTTACGCCACTGAGCAAGAACAACACTTTCTAGGCGGGGTAAACGCAATCAATAATTTGTCAGACTTTCTATGAGTTTTTGTTCTTCCAATATAGAATTTCAGATGTCTCTTGAACTCCAAGGAATGTAAAGATTTTTTTAATGATCACAATTCCTTTTTTAAGTGTTCTCGATGTTGATGTGACCTCCTGCGAGGTATGCGCAGTTCAGCATGCATCACAGCGGGTCTTTTTCGGGACTGTAGATGCAGGTGTGGGCAGCCTATAACGATTAAGGTAAGTAAACAAGTCAGGTATTTTCTAATGAGAGAAACCTCAGCCATAAGGTGCCTCAACTGGGGACTTACAAAGTCATTATTGTAGTGAGAATCGAGCGGCAGAGTTTCGGATACTAGGATAGCGTCATTAACTGTTTCCTTCAAATAATGTGGACGAAAAGGATGTCGACATGATTTGGTGTCCACCTTCTGGTTAAAATCTAGGATTTAAGGTGTGCCAAGCAATTAATTAGACAAAAAAATAGAGCAATAATGCATCACGGGCAATAAGGCGCAAGGCCTACCTTAGGCGTGAGTTTTTTGCATTAGAGGCAAAGATGAGTAAGAGTCCCCCATCTGCCTGGAGTCTATAATTAATATAAACGGAAACAGTTTGGAACATTATATCCCCACACGGTGTCATGGACAAACTCCATGCTAGACAAACGTGTCCCACCTTTCAGAAGATGTGAAAAGCTGAATTGTAATTATAAGAATGAATCTTTGGTTAAAGAAACCACCAATCGGTTGGAATCTACAGTGTATCATTTAAAAAAGGTGATATTTTGTTTGTGGGGTCTAATATGATCATCTGCAAACTTTGCATTATATCAGAAACTTGGTATATATGACACGGGGTGACGGTTCTATCAGCTTTAACATAACCAGTGGCCTGCTGGCAATATTATCTCCTTCTGTAGCCTCATTCATGTTTTTCTCAAAGCTGAATCTGAACATATTTCCTGCCGGATTTTGGCATTGGGAGGCATATTGGAAATCTTTTACCATTTCCACACTAGTTCTTTCTGGTGAACCATATCCTACCTCTGATAAAGCATTTGTTCATCTCTGTTTAAGGTTAAATATTGCCTCATTCAGGTCTGTGAAAAATGTTATGCTGTTTCTCGGTTTATTTGTATAAATTGTCTCTACGTTTTGGGCACAATAGTCTATTTACTATGCACATTTTGGGGACTTTCTTGCTGTTTGCCCAGCAAAATTAAATTCTTAGAAACCACAAAACAAAAGTCAAAAACTTTCTCAATTGCAATGCCAATATCTCTAACTTTCAACACTGCAAGACCGACTGCATTGCAAAAGCTTGTTTAAATTTGAAGTGGTGAACAAGCAACCAGTTCATCATTATCTAGATATCACATTGGATTCAGCTACACCAAAATGTATTTTAAGTCACACATTTGAAAGAATTTCTATAACAATAATAAGGTGAGTGATTATTTTAAGAAGCCCCCCATGTGAAAAAAACAGAACCAGAAAAGGAGCAATGTGACCAGCCAAGCGAGCATCAGCAGTCAACGGTTTCTCTGCGGAGATAGAGAGTCTTTTTACACATCAATCAATCAATCAATCAATCAATACATTTGTAGAGCGCGCTACTTACCCGTGAGGGTATCAAGGCGCTGAAGGGAGGAATAACAAGCCATAAAGGATGAATACACAATGTGCTGCGGGCACATGACTATGGTCTGCCCTTGTTTTTGTCAACGGCATTTCAACCCTTCGGTGGGTATCAGGGACTCACCAGGACTGAAGAATCGACCAGACGGACGATGCAACTCTGAGCATGGGCTATTGGTAAGTTGTAGCCCGGGTCCGAAATGTGCTAGCCAATACAGACCAAAACTAGAGCGATCCTGCGTAAAAGAAAGTCCTCGAAGGGCCCTATTATACAGTCAGAAGTATCCGTATTCAATGGAGTAGAGCCGTGGTCACAGGAGTCTTGGAATGACAGCGATGACGCTTTCAATGTGGCCCCATCCAATGATAAACTCTGGAACGACTGTGTCTTGCAGTCTGTCGGTCAGAGATCCGCTCTGAGACAATGAAGACCAGGTGGCCTTCTTCAGTTCATTCGGGCAGCCCCTGGACCTCTCCGGCATCGGCCTACCTTCAGGAATTTAAGGGTGATAAAAAAGGTGATTTACCAAAGTGACTACCTTCGCGGGTTGGGCCCCCCAATAACTATGACGGAACTGGAGATTGCAACTGGGTCTGGGCCCTTGGCCACAGCTCCAAGAACGGTCCGGTCAGTAGGGTAGCGAGGAATCCTGCTCAAAAGCCTACCCTTCACCCTGGAAGTTATCCTCAGTGGTACAAATTCCAGGAAACGTTCCTGCACCAAACACCCTTTTCCAACTAGATCAGGTTTCCAAAGTCAAGCAAAAGGGGTGCTACGCTCGTCAAAGGCATGGTCCCTTCCGGTGCCGCCTCGGTCTGGCTCTGACGACTCAGCAGTACTGTTGGTTGAGAGTCACTTCCGGTAGACCGTCCCCCATGAAGACTCAAAGGGCCCTGTGTCTTGAGCACATCTCTGCTCCTTTAGACAGTGCGAATGAAGCTGAGTTCATTCTCCAGACCCGGGCTTGAGTTAGTGGACCAGGTCCAAGTCTGAAGCAGCGACGTCTGAGGGGGATTTCCATTCTGATGAGTTCTGTCCATCCAGACGGGAAACAACCTTTATGACGCAACTTTTACAAAGCACTACCATTACAACAAAACTATTACAATGCAACATCGCTAATTGCGAAGGACCATCCCGTTGGTGTGGGGGTGGAAGAAATCAATTCCAGCCTAGATCAGCGCATCACGGAGGCCCTGGACCTGGTGGCTCCACTTGGTGCGGCCAAAATGGGGGGCAGAGTTATGAGATCAGCTCCCTGGTTCAATGAGGACATGCGGGTGGCCAAAGCAGCTTGCAAACGGGCAGAGAGGCAATGGAGGATTGCCTATTCAACTCCCGCCAAAGCAGAATACATAGATTGCAGGCGTAACTATCATAAGCTACTCAGAAAGGGATAAATCAATGTACTTCTGCACTAAGATCGCTGAAGCTGAACAGTCCACCAAGGAACTCTTCTCTATTTACAAATCCATTGCAATAGGGAAGCCCGCTGTGATGCCCACGAAACTCTGCACTACTGAGGGCTGCGACCGTATTGCAGATTTCTTTGCCAACAAAGTTATCAATATCTATAACTCCTTTCCTCATCAGGCAAACACCAACAGCCCCCCACACTGGAAGGTCACCAAACCCATAGGAGAACGACAGCTTACCACCTTCGCCACTCCCACGACTGAAGAACTGATCCGCATTGGCGGGTCAATAAAATCAGGTTCCCCAAGAGACCCGACGACTCCTAGTCGACTCAGGGGTAGCCTGCAAATACTTGAACCCCATGTCCGCCTCTTACTTGACACCTCCTTTAAATCTCAGAGTGTCCCTAAAGCCTGGAAGCAAGCAATTGTTTTACCCCTACAGAAAAAAGCCAATGTTAATTTTGATAAACTTGATAACCTCCGCCCTATCTCCCTCCTGCCTTACATGGCTAAAGTGGCGGAAAAAATAGCCAATACCCAACTTATGCAGCACGTGGAGGAGGCCTCGCTGCTCCACGACTCGCAATTTGGCTTCCGCCCCCGTCATTCGACGGAATCGGCACTTCTTGTGGCGGTTGAGGCACTGCGACGGGGCGTGGATGAGGGCCACACTATGGCTCTGATCTTGCTTGACTTAAGCGCAGCATTCGACACTGTAGCACATTCCACCTTGCTACAGTGTCTGAGTGGAGGAGGGGTTGCAGGCGCTGCGCTGGGCTGGATCGGGTCCTTCCTGTCTGACAGGTGTTTCCAGGTCAGGCTGGGCGAGTGCTATTCGAGGGAGATCAAGTTGGGCCAGGGCGTGCCTCAGGGTTCGTCCCTGAGCCCAACCCTATTTAATATCTATGTCTCCCCCCTAGCGGCCATCGTGGAGGGTCACGGCCTCCGCCTGGTGTCGTATGCCGACGACACGCAGCTGGTCGTCTCCCTATCGCGTGCACCCGGTCTTGCAGCGGACATCTTCAGGAATTGCATGCAAGATCTTGCAACGTGGATGTCCGCTAACTGTTTAAAACTGAACGGTAGCAAGACCGAGGTGCTCGTGGTGGGGGGAGGGCCCTCTGCCTGGTCGTCGGCATGGTGGCCGCCATGCCTGGGTGAGGTCCCTGCTCCTTGTCAGGAGGCCAAGAACCTCGGCGTGTGGCTGGACAGAGACCTGGCTTTTGGTCCCCAGGTCAGCCGGGTGACGGGGATGTGCTTCGGGGTCCTAAGAGCTTTAAGGAAAGTCTTAGATCTGCTTCCCATTTCTGCTCGAAGGACGCTGGTGCACGCCCTGGTCACCTCGCGCCTTGACTATGGGAATCTGCTCTATCTGGGGGCCACGAAAAAGGTCATGGGCCGCCTTCAAGTCCTTCAAAACGCTGCGGCACGGCTTGTACTCAGGCTCCCCAGGAGATCACCATCAATTCCTGCCCTTCAAGCCCTCCACTGGCTTCCTATGGAGAAGAGGGTTGAGTTTAAAGCCCTCTCCACATGTCATCGGATCTTGAATGGTAAAGCCCCTGTACCGCTTCAGAATCTGGTGACCCATTACGAGCCCACCCGTAAGTTACGGTCTTCTCAGACCGGACTGTTGACGGTTCCCAGGGTAAGGAAGGCTCGTATGGGAGGGAGATCTTTTAGATTTCTCGCTCCCAGATGCTGGAATATTTTGCCTCCAGAACTACGTCTTGAACCATCTGAAACCCTGTTCAGGAAAAAGCTCAAAACTCCCCTTTTCAGCAGGTAACCTTTAATGGGAGGGAGGGCGGTCATTTCTCACTTACTACAGCGCGGGGACACGCCAGTGGCGTCACCAGGCGCTTTACAAATGCCCAAAATAGAAATAGAAACATCCATTACAACGCATGCCATTACAACACAACCATTACACCGCATGACACTACAACGCACACCACTACAACGCGTGTCTCTACAACGCAGTCATTACAACGCATACCATTACAACGCATAACATTACCATCCAACACTTACCCTACTGTTGCACCCCCTGGAGTTAGAATAGTAATTTTAACCCCTACACTATCCAACACTTACCAAACATGCAATGTAATGTTATTGGTTGTAAAGGTATTTTGCGTTGTAATGGAATGTGTTGTAAATGTAGTTTTAAAAATGTTGTTGTAATGGAATGCATTGTAATGGAATGCGTTGTAATGGATGTTGCTTTGTAAAAAATGCGTTGTAAAGGTATGCGTTGTAAAAGTGTGCGTTGTAACTTCATCCATCCATCCAGACACCCCGCAACGGAGCTTTGCAGGTCAAGATGTCCAGCACTGGCATAACATGACTTCCAGACAAGAAGGCTAAAGCCTGCCTCCAACACTCTGCTAGATTTTAACCTCTAAATACAGGCAAATTCACCTGACTGAGCCCATAAAGACTTACCTTTACCAGTATGAAAGATTTACTACAATATAACATTATAGCAATGCAGAAAATAATAAAAATGGTTTAGCGAATTTACACTATTACTAAAAACTAATGAATTGGGAAAATGCAATTCAGAAACACTAGGCTCGGGTCCACTGTTGGAAGAAGTTGAAAAGTTTGTGCTGCTTTTGTGTTAAACATCAGGTCAAGGTATACATTGCTTTGGCGGCCTCTAGTCATTCAACTTCACTAGTTTACTTACCATGATATTGTTTGGCTTCAAATCCTGATGGACAATACATTGGGAATGAAGGTACCTCAGGCCGTTGCACATTCCAAAGATGATGCGGTCCTTCTCTGCAGTTGACAGCTTTGAATGAATAGTTTATTGTATGATTAATTAAAACCTTACAACATATATGCAGTAATTCTTAATTATAAAATCCAATTATAAAAACATTTGGGCATATTGGGCCCGATTTACAGAACTAACTTAAGACAAAATCTTAAACTTACTACTATTTTGGTATTCACTTAAGGCACTTACTACCATTTCGGTATTCACAGAAGTTAGGAGTCCTAACTTTAGGACTCCTAAATGCCTTCTGTGAATACCGAAAGTCTTAAAGTTAGGATTTTTCTCAGTTTCGGAGTAGTAAAGTTAGGAGTCCGAACTTTACTACTTCTAAACTGAGAAAAATCCTAACTCTAGTCTCTTGGGCCTTTTTCTTTTTACTTGAGGCTACTGTTTTAACAAAAAAACTTTGAATTTTGGAAAACAATTTCTCATGAGCAGCCATCATGTAATCTGTGAAGTCAGTCATCCCGTGATGGGACTTAATCTTAGAGACTTCATCCACCACTATTTCCTTTAAGGTCTCTATTTTTGCAATGTCCTCTAGGAGCATACTCCACTTCAAGTGGCGGAGATTATTTGAGCTTACGAGGTCTTGTGTAACCATCTGATCCCCTCTTGGGTGGTCGGGTAATTCATGGTAGGGATGGAGTGTCAGGCACAAAGGATTGTGATCACTTTCTATTTTGTCCTTCACTTCCATATCTACCAATTTATCCCATGCTCTTACATCCAGTAGTATGTAGTCTATTCTACTGGCCGATCGACCATTATCAAAAGTATTTTTCCCCATAGAGTCTGACGGAACCCGCCCATTTACTGCTCTAAGCCCTCTAGAAAGACAAAAGCTTTTCAATTGGATTGCTACTGTGCTCCATTTTTTAATTGCTGGGATATCTAATTGAGGAATTCTCCACTTGGTATCCTCATCATCTGCCAGGATTCTATCCTCCTCGCCCATGGGTTCGAAGGTGGTATTGAAATCCCCGCCTATTATTATATGGGGTAACACTGGTAGCATTTCAATATGATGCTCAAGGGTCGTGAGTCACAACCCACACCTCAAGAGATTTTACAAAGGCACCAAATGATTGCAGCGCCAAGTGAGTTACCATGGCAGATGCGTGTTATGCCATGTACAAAAAAGCTGCCCGTATTACGACTATGTGCTTATATTTAGCTCACACTCGTGACACACTCGCCCCCTTCCTTCACTAGATGCAGCAACACCCCCAATTAAGCTAAAGGGGAACTTTACCTGTGCTGAGAAACTAAGATGACAGGACAGCGACAAACAAGCATGGAGAACATTGCATTAACTGGCAATGAAGGATGGACTCTGTGTAGCTGCCACTTGCCTATAATGTGCGCTTCCCCTCACTCTCACCTAGTAACGTCTAAGGGGCATATTATCAAGGGTGGCGATAGTGAATTATCGCCGCTTCAGCGGCCATTTTCGGCTGCTAAGTGGCGATAATTCTATCGGCCTATTAGCAAGCTGTCGCTAACAGCAGTTAGCGACAGCTTGTAGGCGATAGCGAGCGGTTTGGGGCCCGCTTTGCATGTCAGCGATATTTATCGCCAATGACATGCAAAGTGGGCATTCTCAACCTGTTAGCGACTGACAGCAGTCGCTAACATCGCTATCGCCTATTACCAACACAGGCGTTGCGTTGGAAATATTCACGCTAAGCGCGAATATCTCCAAAAACTAACGCCTGCTCAGACCAGTTCTTAGCCATGTTATCCAATGGGAGGTGGATAACATAGCTAAGAGCATTTTGTCGCTAATGCGTGAATATCGCTGTATTCTCAGCGATATTCATGCATTTCGCCGCTATCGCCGGAAAATTTATCGCTTTGGAGATAAACGTGGTTAATAGCACGCTATCTCTGCGATAAATTCCGGCGATGCTCAGCGATAAAAAAATCATCGCTAAGCATATTTAGCGATAAATGTCGCTACTTGTTGGTAATATGCCCCTTATTGTGTTGACACAAATGCCACCAGAAATTACAATGCTTTACCACACGGTATCTCAAGCTCAAAAGTGAGCATTTTTCTGCGCTAGAAATGTGTTTTCAGTAACTTTACAACAGGTGCCTCACCTTCAACCAGGAAAAATCTGAAATGTATTTTATTTTATTTGTTTTGCCAAAAAGAAGTTATATATATTTTTCCATCGCACTCACGTTGGTAGATCAAATATTCAAGCGTTTCTGCTCCTAAACCACACCAATGCTTGTATTATGCATCACCTTTCCTGCAGGAAATATCAGGTCTTCCAGAATGCACCCATCAATGAATTCCAGTGGAATCAGCCATCCATCCGAACCTCGCTCTGGAGGGCCCAGCAGCTTCACCACGTTTTTGTGATTTAAGGCTCTGGAAAAAACGAGACGTGCAAGTAAATTTATGGTTCAGGTCTGTTGCAAAGTCATCCTGTGCCCTGGGCACCCCCAACTGTTTGCTGACTGGAACTGGTGTTAACTGACTCTGACTGAACCTGGGCTCTGTTTAACCAGGCCCAGGGCCAGTGCCAAGCTAAAAGGAACACATTAGAATGCAGTTAAGACACCCAACATACACTAGGGTACACTATGGTATGGTGGGGTGCCCCTGTAATTGGCATGACCTACCCCATAAGCCCCTAGTATGTAATAGAGCAGGGGATTGAAACTACCTAGAAGTCTCCAGTATGCTGGGAATTGGCAGTTCAGAGGCCAGCAGATTCTCAGCACCAGCATGTGTGCAGTGCTGAAGCCTGAGGTCCGTCTAAAAGCAGAACTTGTGGCCAGGACAGCTTTTAAACCTTAAATTGTGCCCAAACTCGACTTTGGTGGTAGGGGCCCTTAAAAATGAAAAATCTACCATATGTTGTCATATTTGGGACCCCCAGGGTCACCGCTAGGTATCCCAGGGGTGGGGGGTCAGTTATCTATAAGTTACATCCTTATAAAATGAGTTTTTAGAAACCTGGGTAAAGTGAAATTTTACATTTCACTCCCCACATTGTATTAAAGAGGTGCTCAAATTCGACTTTGATGCTGGAAGAATTGGGTAAGGGTGATCTGCAATATTTCTGCAGATTCAGAACACCTGGAGTCTCCCCTAGTTGCACAAGGGGTGGGGGTCCGGTAGAAATTTGGGAAATACTTATAAAATATGGTTTTATAAGCCCTGGTGCTTCAAAAGTGGCGCCAGTCATTTTCCCCATTGCAAACCACATGGCCCATAGGTTAACATGGTAGGAAGTGATTGATTAATAAATATTGATAGGCGAGGACTAGCCGGACCATTCAAAGACTTCCCAGAATGGTCGTAGTAAATCCAACGATATTATATTGTTGAATTTCTCCTAAAGTGTACATACAATAAGTTATGAGACTTTCTTGTTTGTAAGTCCAAATTCAGCCTTTCAGTGGTCTGCCCTGATTGGTCAGAGTTAAGTGGATTAGCCAGGCTGCTGGGAGGGCAGTGTGCTGGTCTAAAGGAATGCCAGGCCAGGAGGTGGCGTCGTAAACTATGCTCTTCAAAGGCAGAGGGGAGGCCTGGGTTTCAGTCCACTCTGACAGTCTTGACCCAGAGTCAGGGCTAGGCTTAAGGAAGGTATGTGCAGATGTTACTGGGATGGTCCATGGAAATGAGATATCCCAGGGGGGGTGTTTAGCCAGCTCTTACCTCCTTGCTGGAAAATCAGCCATTATGGATTTGGAAGAATGATGCACTCTGAGACAAACTAATGCCACACTCTACAGGATGTGGTCATAACTATGAGGAGTTGTCCTGCTCTCATTGGTCAGCAGTGACCTGATGCTTGACCCAGAGAATTTTGAATAAGTATCTGAGAGGGGCAGAGCCCTCCAGATCTGCTGCTTGAAACTTACTGAAGCAAGAAGTGCCCTGTTGAATTTTTTTTTGCTGTGCAAGGAACTCTAAGACCTGACGTATGAAGACTGCGCCATCTGAAACTGCAGCCCTGTGGATTACCTTGCTGCCAAAGGACTCAAGAGTGGACTCTCTGCAAGCTAGCTACAGGTTAACAGAGCTCACCTGGACAGCCCCCCAAAAAATTCCAAGCCTGGAGTACCAGTGGATATGTAAGGGTTTGGTTCAGGTGGATTGCGGAATTGAAGTTTCACACTTTCAAGGACCCTCTTGGAGATTCCAGAACCTTGGATTGTGTGTTGGATACTTTGGGACCCGCAAGCAGAATGCCAGGAGGGTGTTCTAACTGGACCCCGCTTGCTGAAGAAGGCGGCCCACTACAGTGGTGAGAAAATTCTTCAGAACAATTTATAAAGGTGTGTCCCTGACAGAGAAAACGAAATGCTGGGACAATGTCTTCTTAAAACTGCCCAGCCCATGGAGATGCCTGTGAACAAGGAGTTTTTACTCTGAAACGCGTAAGGCTTTTAAATCCTTCTGAAATAAAGAAATGCTGACTGCCTTCACTAAGTCTGCGCCTGGCAGTGCTCTTCGAACCGGGGAGAGTTTGTTTTGCATATATAGAGAAAGATCTCTTTTTATTCTCTCTTTTTCTATATATATATAAGAAAAAGATATATGTTTTTATAAAAAAAAGACATATTTATCTAAATGTGTCTTTTAATATGTGGGACGACAAAATATAGTATTTTGTCTACTTCTATGATCATGTGATATATGATGTCAATGGTGAGGGCGAGCACTTCAATGCATATAAAAAAAGCAACTAAACTTTACTAACTTGCAGTGTGAACAAGGGCTCGTCTAGCCCGAAACGCGTAGCTGTTTCTGCTTGTGTAATTAAAATCATCGTTGCAACTGATTCTGTGGTCCGTCTCCTTTCTCGCTGGCGTTGCAGGCTTGCTTGCTTGCTGGAGGTGTTGTGGAGTACTCGTCGATATTGCAGCGGAAGTTGGTTTGCTTCGCTAAACGGACCCCCTCGCCAAGAAGACGGCAGCCACCATCAAACCTTCTCTCTTTCGTTTCCGTGGCAGAAAATAAAGCGGCTTCCCCCTGAGTTGCCGAAAACAATCACTGAAGCAGAGGAAAGGAATTTTAAAACTGTTCGGGTCGGAGGACCTACGGTAGGACTATTCCCGGTACCCGGTGAGTGACAAAGAGGCATTTTCTCAGGTGGGAGGTAAGGGACAGAATATATTCAACAGCGGGCACGATTAACATCGGCTTTACAAGTATAAAGGCACAGCAGAATGTCAGCAGAAGCTGTAAAAATGCGCGAAGAAGCAGCGGCGGAGCTGTTTAGTAGAACATCTAATATTTCGAAAAAAAGTAAAACGCCAAATGAAAACTCTAATGAAGAAGGCAAAATCAATCTTAAGACTCTATTAAAAACTCTGGAAAAAAAAAAAATAGAAATTACCAAATGGTGGCAGCACAAATCTCTAAGCAAGTACGCCGAAGTGGGCAGAATTCCCAGCGGGTTACGTATCCTCTTGGCTCCAAGCTTTGATAGACCAAACCCCGCTATGTTAACAGAGTGGGGTGAAAGCAACTTATCAGCCTCAATGAACTTGGTGCACATCTTGATAAAGTATGCGACCATTGATCGGGACACAATCCTAGACGAAATTGAAGCTTTAACATCTGAAATTGATAAAAGAGGAGCAAATGATGAAATAAAAAAGTTATCTGACTCTATGAATGATAGATTACAGAAACATGAGGAAAAAAAAAAACTAAGAAAGGCGCACAAATTTGCGAGCGATGAAGGCTGACTATAACACCGGTCAAATTTTTACTTTTGCCCGCAAATATAATGCGACGAAACGACAAGAATATAGTAGTAAAAAAAGCAAAAGCAACGCACCACTAGAAAATGCATCCACTAGTAGATTTATCGATACCAGAATTGAGGAAAGTGAAGACAATGAAGACTTGACCAGTATTGATTCTATTTCTCTCACAAGTGGGTCCAGTTGTGAATCAGTTCTTTCTAATCAACAAATAACATCCAGATTAAATTTAGCAGAGGAGCTAGATTTTTTAGTAGAAGAGAGACTCTCAACGTTAAGACCGATGGTGACAAGGCAACAAACAAAAAAAGAAGAAACAAAAATCAGCCAAAAAAGAAGAAAAAAAGCACTTGGAGCAACAGGCGATAGAGGATAAAACTATAATAAATGTATCTACAGTAAGTAACTCTTAATAAAGCAGAAGACCAATTGTTGTCTCTTGGGCTCAACTATTGTCCTGTTCAAAGCCTCAACTATGCTATGACTCGAGTTGACGTCTTTTGTTTTATCCGAAAACTAAAATTAAAGAAACATTTTGCCTTAAAAGATGCCAAGGTAACAACACAATCTGATATTGACAAAAGTGAAAAATCAAGTAAAGCAACTTTCCAATCTTCAGATGCTCAAATCATATTAACAGTGCATGATTTGAAAAATTCAACAGAACCATCTGAATCAGATATGGACTTAGCTACACAAGCTAGATTACATAAAACCGATATATATCAGAAAGGAGCTGGCTTGAGTCCCTTCAAAACAAAATCAAATTTCATACCTATGATGCCTAAAGATTCAATCGATGTATTTCATGAGTGCGTGACTAATGGTATCAAGAAGTTCTATCGATCAATAAATAACAAAAAGAGAAAGAGAACTCTTCATATGACAAAAGAATATGGAAAATTGATGAAAAAACGTGCAGAAAATATTGAAATTGTGGTCAACAACTCTGACAAAGGTGGTAACTTGATCATTTGGCCCAAAAAAGATTATATACAGGAGGCCGAGAGACAACTGAGCGACAACACTTGTTATGAAAAGACTAATCAAAAAGAATACGTTAAAGCTAAAGAAAATTTACAAAAGATGTTGGGACAATAGCGCAGGGAAGGCTTAATTTCTCTTGAAGAATACCAATTCATGAATATAGAATTTCCTGTTTTGCCTTCCTTGTACCTGATTCCAAAAGTACATAAGTTGGTAAATCCCACTCCCAGCAGACCCATTATTTCTGCCATCAACAGTATGGGAGAACATGTGGGAGAATACATAGATTAATTCCTTCAGGATCTTGTTAAGACCTTACCTAGCTATGTACGTGATACAAGTGATTTTTTAATTAAAATTCAAAATCTAAAATGAATTCCAACATGCTTTTAATTACGTTAGATGTAGAATCACTCTACACAAGTATCAATCATTCCCAAGGGCTTGAGGCTGTTAAACATTTGCTATCAAGTAGGGACATTGAATACTATGAACATAACAAAATGATTGTCCACTTAATTGATTGGTGCCTAAACCACAATTTCTTTGCATTTGGGAAGGACTTGTTTAGACAACTCAGAGGAGTTGCGATGGGATCCTGTTTCTCCCCCAGCTATGCGTGTTTAAACGTAGCCTGGTGGGATGAACGGGTCCTGTCCGTTACACACAAAAGCTGGGTGGATAATAATATCTGCTGTTATCTCCGATATATAGATGAAATTTTTATCCTATGGAGGGGAGAAGAACAGCAAGCTCTAGACTTTGTGAAAGATATTAATCAAAACTCCCTTAATCTACATTTCACATCCCATGTAAATAAAAACAGAATAGAATTTCTGGATGTAGAAATATATGTGGAAAAGGAAACTATCAAGTCTACTCTACACAGAAAATCCACTGCCGGGAATGCTACACTGCATGCTACCAGCATGCATCCTAAGCACCTTATTTCTAGCATCCCTTACGGTGAGATTTTAAGATTAAAGAGGATCTGCAGTTCATCCCATGATTTTGATCTCTGTCTTCATGACATGGTTGCTCGATTCAAGGCAAGAGGTTACACAGATATAATTTTACAAAATGTGATTAAAAAAGCTGAACTTAGACCTAGGGACAGCTTATTTGAAAAGATGAATATGGCACAGATTGCAACAGATACCTCTGATAAACATCCAAATCCAACACTGCTAAAGAATGTCCACGACTAATAACAACTTTGAGCAGTGAGGAAAGAAAATTGAAAAATATCATTAAGAAAAACTGGCCCATTGTTTTATCTGACACAGTACTGAATGATAAACTTCCGGAAAATCCGACCATTACCTTTAGACGAGCCAGGAACATGGGGTCTGCCTTGGATAAGGCAGCACCAGAAACTAAACAAAAATTATCCCGGTTTCAATCTGTTAATGGTTTTAGAAAATGTACTAGTTGTCGTGCTTGCAAATTTGGTCTCAATGCGACTCACTACTCCACTCCATTCAGCTCATGTGAGGTACCCATTAGAGGCAACTTCAACTGCAAAACAGAATTTGCAGTATATGTTCTCACATGCACCTGTGGCTTAAATTATGTCGGAAGTACAAAGCTACAGGTGAATGTGAGAATATTACAACATTTAAGAGCCATACTCCATAGTGACCCTAATTACCCGGTGGCACGTCACTTTAAAGATTTTCATAACAAAGATATGACTTGTCTAAAATACTATGTGGTAGGTGCTATTTCTAAACTCAAAAGAGGAGGTAACCGTGAGCGTTTACTAAGACAACTTGAGACCAAAATTATTTTAGAGTTCGACAGCAAATGGCCAAATGGATTGAATAATACAGAGGAAATGCATAGCTTTTTATAGTGTTTTTATAATATTTTTATAATATTTTATTATATTGTATGAATATTTTATAATTTTTTAAGCTATGCAAATGAATTAACTCTGAGTTGGTCTGTAAATATCTAGCAATATAATATACTTATAAATTCAAGTATTTGCTGTATTGGCCCTATAGACTACATTTTACAAATATGTGACATCCCAATAAATATATTCCCTAATATTGAGGTAAATAAGATGTAGATAGGACAAAAATAGGGGGACATTACAATACAGTATTGATGTCACTGACCATGTCATGAATGATGTAATATGTGACATCATCAGCAGTGGATTGCGGGTGCGCGATATATAGTTAGTGCAACTAACTATATATGGAATTTCAATGGTTTTGTGTGAATAAAATAAGGTTTTTTAAATGCTAATTCCTAACTATATATGGTCTATAACCTATGGTTTTTTCAGTGAATTTTCAAGGTTTTGTAAATGCTAATTCCTAACTATATATGGTCTATAACCTATGGTTTTTTCAGTGAATTTCAATGGTTTTTTAATAGCAAATATCATAAGCTGTCGAATGTCAAGTACGTGGTAAGTAAAAACATTTTCGTGTTTATGCACACTGATCTGCTTTGAATGCTGCCCCCCACCCCTCATTTCTATTAGGAGTACTCTCTCTTTGCAGATAGTGAAGGGTAGTTAACGCAGCCCTTTGCCCCATTTGTAATCCGTCGTGCCTGCTTCTCTCTCCATTT
The DNA here is from genome assembly GCF_964261635.1 of Lissotriton helveticus. Lineage (NCBI taxonomy): Eukaryota > Metazoa > Chordata > Amphibia > Caudata > Salamandridae > Lissotriton > Lissotriton helveticus. Next base: position 1,960,644,204 of record NC_136068.1, on the reverse strand, counting down.
GATTGATTGTTCTCTTTGGTTCATTCTCTATTTACAAACAAGCACAGAGTCAAAATACTCTGTTTAGTCTTTGCAGATAGCGAAAAACCGTGTAAAAAAACAAAAGGAATCGAGCAAAATCAGTAGGCCACTAATGGGATCTCTTTTTGACCTCGCTAAAATAGAAACATTAGGAACAACCTGTTGAAAATAGCAATGCGTATGTATATAAGCGGCGTTCATTTGTGTTCACAGTACCCCTTGTTGATTGTTTGAATCGAGCATTGAATTGTTCGAAGTTGGTTCTCTTAAGGATCTTCTCTGCCTGCAAACGAGGAAGAATAGGAATATTCTCTCTCCCTTTGCAGATAGTGAAGGGTAGGTAACGCAAGCCTTTAACACGTCGTACCTATTTCATTCCTCATTGATTGATTGATTGTCCGAACATTGACTGTTTGGGAATTAGTTCTTTTTGGAGGTATTCCCTGTTTGCAAATAAATGTAGGAAAATCTTTGCAAGTAGTGAAAGGGTACGTAATGCGGACCTTTCTCCCCCGTTGTAATCTGTCATGCCTATCTACTCCCCACTGATTGATGCACCTGTTTCACCCGGACCATTTACTAGACATACGTCATCTGGCCCAACCAGAGAGCACCCCTAGTGAAAAGGACATATGCAATAATAACGAAGTGATCACTGTATCCTGTTAACAGAAACTTTAGCATGAAACAACCTGGAAAGAAAAGAATAGGAAATCGAAAATCAGTAGGCCACTGATGAACATGAACTTTTATTAAACAACGAACAAAGAAACGATAACATAACTTAATGTTAAAACCTATTAATGTCCTAGAAACAAGAAAACGTTAGAAATATGCCAGTGGTGAGAGACCAGAAAAACAGTAAGAGAAACCAAATCACCCCTCGCTGTCCCACCGCCTGCCACGCCAAAAAAATCGATAGACGAGGGAAAATGCAAGTCAGTAGAACATCCGCCCCCACTCTGGAAACTTCCAAGGTGGGGCAGGGTTCCGGCTACGCCCAGCCGGGAGCAGCCCATATAAGGCAGGTCCTGCTGCCACGCCTCGGCCAGGAGATCCTAACGTAGGGTGTAGCCGGAGGAGAGGCCGAGACCAGCGGGACCCGGCCAGGGGATTGCCTTTACAACGCTGAACAGTTGCAGGGGGGGGGGAATGTCTCCTCGACCCTCCCCTCTCTCTCCCAGTCCGGCCGCGGTGGCCCTTGAGAGTTGCAGGTAGTCCCGCCACATGCTCTTCCGGTCCGGCCACCAACGGTCGGGGGGCCGAGGCCGACGGGATCCGGCTGCAGCCAATAAACCAAGAAACCCGTTCATGGGGCCAGAGCCAGGGGCGTCCGGCCGACATCTACCGGAAGCCCGGCCCGAAGACGGACGGGACACTTCTTCTTTCTTGTATAATTGCTGCAACAACCCTGGGGGGGGATGTCTTGCACATGCCTCCGACCCCCCCCCCCCACTCGTCCTCATCGCCTGGTCCGGCCATAACAAATCTCAAGCGAGACGCCGTGGGGTGCACTGGGAGGGAGAGACGGTGCGAACAGGCCTCTCCCGCCTCCCCAGGTGGAGGCTTCCCACCTGCACCCTCAGCGCTCCAGGCGCCCGGAAAAGGGTTCTTCCACTGTGGCCATGCTGCAACGTCTCGCCCGGCAGGGTGGAGCCCGTCCGCTCATTTGACCCCGCAATCGCCAGTAGCTACCGAACTCTCAAAATGGCGGTCGACCTGGCAAGAGCGGGCCCAGCATAAAGAAATGGCCCGGTCACTGGTTGACTCCACCACCGTAGTCCTCCACGACCTTGAAGATTCTAGAGGAGCCGCGGGAGTCTCCGACCCCCGATGGGGAATGACTGCCATGATCACCCGTGGAGTGACGAAACTAAATCCGCGGGACGTCGGCGCCAGCCTCACTTTGAATTACTAGAATCCTGCAGACCTCACTTCCGGTGAAAGCACAGTGTGACCCGGTAGGAAAAATTGTTGCACCCCCTCCCCTTTTTGACTGATAGTTCAAACCACCGATCCTTTCCTTTGCCCTTTTAACGGAACTTTGGACTGCCTCCCCCTCTTTTACATTTTCTAGAGAAAACAAAACATTAAACACTACAATAACATAGCAGTTGACACCAGAACTGTTTTCAAATTGAAAACCAACAACATCTTCAACAGAATCCTTTTTGTTTCTGCTGTGACCCTGCTACAGCACAGGCATTGTCCCCAGCAGTAATTCTGCAATGCCGGTAAGAATAGCTGTGGTGCCTACTGGACTCACTCACCCCCGCGGCGCCCCACGCCGTTATTTGCTGGGCGGCAACTTGCTAGACATCACTTTCGTGCCATCTAGATTTCAGCGCGTTCTGCTGCCTTGGAACTATTCGCACAACAGACCGCTACTGACAAGAATATTTCATTATTGGTGCTGTCAATTTCAATAAATCTATTGGATAATTCAAAAGAAATTGCCACGGTCTCTTCGTTGTTTAAATGTTTTTACTGTTTTTGTTTTGTTGTATATATTTATATGTTATTAAAGTTTTATATTCCTACTACTTTGTTGGAGTGCTATATATTTTTAATGTGACACATAATTGTAAAAACTTTGATGTACAAAGAGTGATTCCTGGAATCTTCCGCTTCAGGCTCGGTCCCCTCCCCAATCACAATACAGGATAGTTTTCAGATAGTAGGAACACGTGTGGTGTGACGGATCTCATCGGGTGTGGGCCTTGATCTACTATAACTCCTTTGAAGAGGGGTGATTCTTTACAGCTGGGGCCATAAACTACATCTGCAGGGCTAGCTGATAGCCTGGACAATCGGACACAGAGGAAGAGGAGTGTCAGAGGGTGCGGTAGTAAATAGGGCGAAAGGGAGGTGTCGGGCGGGCACAGTGTGATTCTCAGGGAAGAGCAGCGCAGATGGGGGGAGGTTTATTGCCCATGCATAAGACAGAGAGCGGGGGTGACCAGTGCCTGGGGAAGATGCTTGCGAGGGTGAGGAGCCATGCTACGAATCGACAGCGTGCAGAGAGTGGGTCTGGTCAAGACATCTAAAATGCCTGCCGTGCACGACAAAAGTGTGGCATTTCAAAAAAGGCAAGATGGCGCAGACAATGTTTTTCAACACTTCCTCATTTCCTTCGAATCGAACGTTAACAGACGTTGGGGCATATTACCAAAGTTAAGCAATATTTATCGCTAACGATGCTTACCAACGAATTTTTTACCGCTAAGCATCATCAGAAATTATCGAAGATAAACCTTGCTATTATCAAGGTTTATCACAAATGCGATAATAAACGGCCGCAATGCATGAATATCGCTAAAAACTCAGCGATATTCATACATTACCGAGCTAATGCTCTTAGCCATGTTATCCACCTCCCATTGGATAACATGGCTAAGAACTGCTCAGGGCAGGTGTTACTTTTTGGAGATATTCGCGCTTAGCGCGAATATCTCCAAAAGTTGGTAATAGGAGATAGATATCTTGCATGTTGTAATGCAAGTTATTGTGGTATATGGAACTCATACCATAATCTCTCAGGAAAGCAGAAACTGATCCTTTTGGGACCGCCTAAAAAGGCCTAGGGGGTGAGGAGTACTCTACTTTGCCCCCTTTTCACGTTCCGAACTATTTTATTTTACTCTCTTCTGTAATTACACAAAATAGCAGCGATAAGATGCATCGGAGACACACAGTGAGAGAAAGGAGGCCGGAGATGAAGAAGAGATGTCAAATATACATTGGAGATAATATAGTGGCAGAAGGGAAGTAAATATGAGTAAACTTACCATGTAACATAAAAATGTTGCACTCTATACTATAAGTCTCATTTTATACTACAATCACTTCGCTACAACCTCATAAATTAAAAATAAAAATGAATAATGTCTCAAACAATTTTTGATTTCTAAATATAAATTTATTCTTCAGAATTTTCTAAATTTGAAAGAACTAGTAACATGTCCTCATCAGCAATGTCCTCATGAAAAGTCTCCAATAATGATTCTTGTAACTCTATGGTCTCCAAACACTCGATAAATTCGCCATCAAGAGATTGATCAAAAAAATCATTCAAGTCATCTCCTCCTTCTGACAATATTTCATTATTGGTGCTGTCAATTTCAATCAATGTAGTGGAATCATTCAAGTCATCTCCTCGTGACAATATTTCATTATTGGTGCTCTCAATTTCAATCAATGTAGTGGAATCATTCAAGTCATCTCCTCCTTGTGACAATATTTCATTATTGGTGCTGTCCATTTCAATCAATCTAATGGAATCATACAAGTCATCTCCTCCTTGTAACAATATTTCATTATTGCTGCTCTCAATTTCAATCAACGTAGTGGAATCATTCAAGTCATCTCCTTGTGACAATATTTCATTCTTGGTGCTGTCCATTTCAATCAATCTAATGGAATCATACAAGTCATGTCCTCCTTGTGACAATATTTCATTATTGGTGCTCTCAATTTCAATCAATGTAGTGGACAATTCAAAAGAAATTGCCACGGTCTCTTCATTGTGAGCCATTTTATTTTGAAATTGCTTGCTGTAAATTGCAGAAAAAAATAATCACTTTCATTTATCGTTTTTAGTAATACATAATATAAAACTAACTTTATCAAGTATTTAGTATAACAGAAGGACTGCAAATAAATAACAGAAAACATTTTTCAAATTATCTTCAAGTGTACAACATAGTTCCCCTTACAAATTAACAACTCACCTTTTTAAAAGTAGGAAAAGTGTTAGTACTGTGTAAATCAAACACCAGAAATTCACCACCAAAAATTCCTCACAAATGTACCTCAGACAGTAGTATCACAAAATGGCTGTGGTTTCCTCTCATTTGACATATATACATAACCAATTAACTTTCATCACACACAAATACAAAACCAAAGTAACATTTTAATTGGTTCTAAATTTCAACACTTTCAAATGTGTTTTCCCCATGCAATTTTCCATAGGACATTTACATACGTCTACAGCCTGAATGGCTGAACGGAATTACACCAAACTTGGCAAAATGGTACATCAAACCTAAGAGGTCAGGAAGGATCTACTATGCCCCCTTATGGTCATTTCCCCCTTCGCTTTGACCTCCTCTTGTCTCTCAATCCTACCGAGAGACAAGATGGCGGCCGCTACGGACTGTTTGGAATGTTGACAGACGCCGGAGAACCAATCAGCTTCGCAAAGCTCCGTAACGCGAAAAGTACGCGAAGCGGAGCGCTGTTACAGATATATATCTTTTTTTGAACGTTAATTTCTCAAAATCCACTGGAGCACATATATTGAGACCTAGCAAAGGCACATCGGGCTACCAGTCCCTAATATTTTACCAAGTTTCGTGCAAATCCATTCAGCCGTTCGATTATTATTATTATTTTTTTTTTTTGCCCCGCGGGGCCCTTTTAAAACCTCCACATCAAACCTAGGGGGTCAGCGAGGATCTACTATTCCCCCTTATGGTCATTTGCCCCTTCGCTTCGGCCTCCTCTTGTCTCTCGATCCTACCGAGAGACAAGATGGCGGCCGCTACGGACTGTTTGGAATGTTGACAGACGCCGGAGAACCAATCAGCTTCGCTTCACAAAGCTCCGTTGCGCGACAAGTACGCGTCCTGGGCCGCTGCCCGGTCCGCTGTTACAGATATATATCTTTTTTTAAACGTTAATTTCTCAAAATCCATTGGAGCACATATATTGAGACCTACAAAAGGCACATCGGGCTACCAGTCCCTACAATTTTGCCAAGTTTCGTGCAAATCCATTCAGCCGTTCGGGCTAAAAGTGAGGCCAACCGCCCTATGGAAATTAACATGGGAAAAACGTGTTTTGGGACCCCCCTTTTTTCTCGGCCCCCCCTTGACGAACCCCCCCAAAATTTTCAGGGGCTGCTCAGAAACAGAATGTGCCATTTTCCTGAAAATTTCAGCCAATTCCGTCCACAAACGCCAAAGTTATTAGACATAGAATTTTCAAAAAACCCATAGAGAAAAAATCCTAACTATATATACCTACAGGCGACCGCCAGTAGGTTATGTATATATATATATATATATATATATATATATATATATATATATATATATATATATATATATATATATATATATATATATATATATATATATATATATTTGTATCTGTGTACAATGATCTCGCAACCATAACGTCTCTGTTTTGATACTAACTTGTATATAATATGAAATGAATTTTTAAGGACATTTTATTGTTTTTCACTTTTTTGTAGAACATAATACTGTGTAAATATTCTCACCTTTTATGAAATCCTTTTTTATTAATATTGCTGTTTAGATGAGTTTTTGAAGGTTATCTATATGATTTTAGCAGATCTATTACAGGGCTCCGATATAGATTATTGTTATAACTATCGATGCACTTCTTGAAACAAACAGTTATGTATATAACTTTTTCTTCTTTGCACCAAATTTTCCAAATTTGCACAGCGTTCTGCACTTTAAGATAGGTTGCTGCTTTGCTTAGTTTTGCACTTTGTTTGATCATATAAGTCAATGCATATATAAGAAATATTTATTTTGTATTAGGGATATCTGAGAAAATATATATATGACGATATAGAGATAGATATAAACATGTTCATTTATTTTTCTACTGAATTGAGTTCTATTATACGTATTTATATGGACATAATGTGAGTAAATTAGAATATCAACTGAGTTAAAAAATCAACATGTTGCTGTAATATTCCTGATTAATTCAGTTATATATCAAATTGCATTCATGCAGAAAGATCTCTTTTTTTTCTCTCTTTTTCTATATATATATATAAGAAAAAGATATATGCTTTTATAAAAAAAAGACATATTTATCTAAATGTGTCTTTTAATATGTGGGACGACAAACTATAGTATTTTGTCTCCTTCTATGATCATGTGATGTATGATGTCAATGGTGAGGGCGAGCACTTCAATGCATTTAAAAAAAGCAACTAAACTTTTCTAACTTGCAGTGTGAACAAGGGCTCGTGTAGCCTGAAACGCGTAGCTGTTTCTGCTTGTGTAATTAAAATCATCGTTGCACCTGATCCTGTGGTCCGTCTCCTTTCTCTCTGGCGTTGCAGGCTTGCTTGCTTGCTGGAGGTGTTGTGGAGTACTCGTCGATATATATATATATATATATATATATATATATATATATATATATATATATATATATATATATATATATATGCACGACAACCATTCCCGGCTGTTCCCAGTCTCTGATTACGGCGAGTCTGTGCGGGTGCCGGCCACCCTATTTATGAAAACGACTGTTTCCTCCCAATTTCGAAGAAAATTGCACAGACTGCTCACGATGCTTCAATGATTTTATTAACACGAAGTCAGCAGCTCCCTACCGACGCGTTTCGCCACTTAAGGCTTGGTCACGCCTTAAGTGGCGAAACGCGTCGGTAGGGAGCTGCTGACTTCGTGTTAATAAAATCATTGAAGCATCGTGAGCAGTCTGTGCAATTTTCTTCGAAATTGGGAGGAAACAGTCGTTTTCATATATATATATATATATATATATATATATATATATATATTACCTACTGGCGGTCGCCAGTAGGTATATATAGTTAGGATTTTTTCTCTATGGGTTTTTTGAAAATTCTATGTCTAATAACTTTGGCGTTTGTGGACGGAATTGGCTGAAATTTTCAGGAAAATGGCACATTTTGTTTCTGAGCAGCCCTTGAAAATTTGGGGGGGGTTCGTCCAGTGGGGGCCGAGAAAAAAGGGGGGTCCCAAAACGTGTTTTTAACATTGAGTTTTCCATAGGGCGGTTGGCCTCACTTTTAGCCCGAACGGCTGAATGGATTTGCACGAAACTTGGCAAAATTGTAGGGACTGGTAGCCCGATGTGCCTTTTGTAGGTCTCAATATATGTGCTCCAGTGGATTTTGAGAAATTAACGTTTAAAAAAAGATATATATCTGTAACAGCGGACCGGGCAGCGCTCTGGTTCGCGGACTTTTCGCGCAACGGAGCTTTGTGAAGCGAAGCTGATTGGTTCTCCGGCGTCTGTCAACATTCCAAACAGTCCGTAGCGGCCGCCATCTTGTCTCTCGGTAGGATCGAGAGACAAGAGGAGGTCAAAACAAAGGGGGAAATAACTATAAGGGGGCATAGTAGATCCTCGCTAACCCCCTAGGTTTGATGTGGAGGTTTTAAAAGGGCCCCGCGGGGCAAAAAAAAAAAATAATAATAATAATCGAACGGCTGAATGGATTTGCACGAAACTTGGCAAAATTGTAGGGACTGGTAGCCCGATGTGCCTTTGCTAGGTCTCAATATATGTGCTTCAGTGGATTTTGAGAAATTAACGTTCAAAAAAAGATATATATCTGTAACAGCGCACCGCTTCGCGTACTTTTCGCGTTACGGAGCTTTGCGAAGCGAAGCTGATTGGCTCTCCGGTGTCTGTAAACATTCCAAACAGTACGTAACGGCCGCCATCTTGTCTCTCGGTAGGATCGAGAGACAAGAGGAGGCCAAAGCGAAGGGGCAAATGACCATAAGGGGGCATAGTAGATCCTCGCTGACCCCCTAGGTTTGATGTGGAGGTTTTAAAAGGGCCCCACGGGGCAAAAAAAAAAAATAATAATAATAATCGAACGGCTGAATGGATTTGCACGAAACTTGGTAAAATATTAGGGACTGGTAGCCCGATGTGCCTTTGCTATGTCTCAATATATGTGCTTCAGTGCATTTTGAGAAATTAACGTTCAAAAACAAGATATATATCTGTAACAGCGCTCCGCTCGCGGAGATAAAATTATATCTGTATTACCTAGCTGTTGCTAACACCAGTTAGCGACGGCTAGTAGGAGATAGCGACCATCTTGGGTCCCACTTTGCATGTGAGTGATATTTATCACTAATGACATGCAAAGTGGGCATGCCAAGATGTTAGCGACTGGAAACAGTCGCTCACATCGCTATCTCCTATTATCAACTTTTGGAAATATTCGAGATAAGCGCGAATATCTCCAAAAAGTAACAGCTGCCCTGAGCAGTTCTTAGCCATGTTATCCAATGGGAGGTGGATAACATGGCTAAGAGCATTAGCTCGGTAATGCATGAATATCGCGGAGTTTTCAGCGATATTAATGCATTGCGCTCGTTTTTTATCGTATTTGCGATAAACCTTGATAATAGCAAGGTTTATCTGCGATAATTTCTGACGGTAAAAAAATCTTTGCAATGCATCGTTAGGGATAAATATCGCTTAACTTTGGTAATATGCCCCAACGTCTGTTAACGTTCGATTCGAAGGAAATCAGGAATTGTTGAAAAACATTGTGTGCGCCATCTTGTCTTTTTTCAAATGCCACACTTTTGTCGTGCACGGCAGCCATTTTAGATGCCTTGACCAGACCCACTCTGTGCACGCTGTCGATCCTTAGCATGGCTCCCCACCCTCGCAAGCATCTCACCCAGGCAGTGGTCACCCCCGCTCTCTGTCTTATGCATGGGTAATAAACCTCCCCCCATCTGCGCTGCTCTTCCCTGAGAATCACACCCTGTGCCCGCCCGACACCTCCCTTTCGCCCTATTCACTACCGCACCCTCTGACACTCCTTTTCCTCTGTGTCCGATTGTCCAGGCCGGTCCTAGGCTATCAGCTAGCCCTGCAGATGTAGTTTATGGCCACAGCTGTAAAGAATCACCCCTCTTCAAAGGAGTTATAGTAGATCAAGGCCCACACTCGATGAGATCCGTCACAGCAGAAGCGTTGCTATTATCTGAAAACCATCCTGTATTGTGATTGGGGAGGGGACCGAGCGTGAAGCGGAAGATTCCAGGGATGACTCTTTGTACATCAAAGTTTTTACAATTATGTGTCACATTAAAAATATATAGCACTCCGACAAAGTAGTAAGATTATAAAACTTTAATAATTTATAAATATATACAAGAAAACAAAAATAGTAATAACATATAAACATTTTTAGGGAAAAACAACGAAGTAGCGGTCGGCTGTGCGAATAGTCCCAACGCAGCACAACGTCCAGATTTCCGGCGTGGGGCGTCGCGGGGGGTGGGTCATCAGTAGCAAACTGTTGTGCGAATAGTTCCAAGGCAGCAGAACGCGCCGAAATCTAGATGACACGAAAGTGATGTCTAGTAAGTTGCCACCCAGCAAATAACGGCGTGGGGCGTCGCGGGGGGTGGGTCATCAGTAGCAAACTGTTGTGCGAATAGTTCCAAGGCAGCAGAACGATGGCACCAAGGTGATGTCCAGTAAGTTGCCGCACTGGTTTTGGTATCCTACAATGCTGCTCCGAATAACGGCGTGGAGCGCCCCGGGGGAGGCGGCGTGAACGGGCCTCTCCAGGTGGAGTCTCATCTGTTTTAGTGGGGCGCCCCTTTACCGTTTCAGTTGCCATTCCGTCCGCTTTTGGTCCACTGTGTCAAAATCCGCCATTCAGCTGAGTTGCGCCCACTCTTGCGGTGCAGCGATAGGCGGCTGCCACAGGACTCTCAAAATGGCGGCAGGCTCTTTCCTTTTTGGGCGTGGTCCACTGAAATGGCCCTGGGACACCTTGGAAATCGGACGCTTGTCTGCTAGGTCTTGGACCCCATTCTCGAAAGCGTCCCCTCCGCCTTGAGAATTCATCAAAAGTTTTGGGGGCCCCGACTCCTGCAGGCTTCTGGTGGGGAGCGGCTGCCATGATTGCTCGCGGAATGACCACGACGGAGCTACGAGATGGTGGTGCTCTCATGCTGACGCCAGTTTAGTCTGAAACATCCAGAAACAAGGTGGGGCTTTCATCGTTTGGGGGAAAAAAAAAGTTTTCATCCAATGAAAAGTGTTGTTTTTAGGTCATATGATCAAGCCTTCCATCATTCGGAAACCAAAAGTAAAATGAACCAATGAAAAGTTTTATAAACAAGTCACATGACCTGTTATGCGGCATAGGGTATAAAATGCGGAGAAAATACGTTGGCACGTGAGGCGGCGTCAGTAGCGGACCGATGTGCGAATAGGCCGAAGGCAATACAACGCGCCAAGATCCGGATGGCACCGAGATGGTGTCCAGCAAGTTGCAGCACTGGTGTGGCCATCCTACAATGCTGAAAGTCGGCGTGGGGCGCCCCGTTGGCCTGTGAGTTTGCGTCAGTAGCGGACCGATGTGCGAATAGGCCGAAGGCAGCACAACGCGCCAAGATCCGGATGGCACCGAGGTGGTGTCTAGTAAGTTGTCGCACTTCTGTGGCCATCCTACAATGTTGAAAGTCGGCGTGGGGCGCCCCGTTGGCCTGTGAGATGGCGTCAGTAGCGGACCGATGTGCGAATGGGGCCAAAGGCAGCGCAACAATATTTTCTGACTGACACCACAAGGCGCTGAGATGCCAAGATCCGGATGGCACCGAGGTGATGTCTAAGTTGCGGACTGATGTGCGAATGGGGCCAAAGGCAGCGTAACAATATTTTTTGTATGGAAGATACCACTAGGCGTTGAGATGCCAAGATTCGGATGGCACTGAGGTGATGTCTAGCAAGTTGGTGTGGTCATCCTACAATGCTGAAACTCGGCGTGGGTCGCCCCATTAGCCTGTGAGATGGCGTCAGTAGCGGACCGATGTGCGAATAGGCCGAAGGCTGCACAACGCGCCAAGATCCGGATGTCACCGTGGTGGTTTCATAGTTGAGAGGCACTTCATCTGCAGTGGGGCGCCGAGATCCGGATGGCACCGAGGTGATGTCTAGCAAGTTGCTGTACTGGTGTGGTCATCCTACAATGCTGAAACTCGGCGTGGGTCGCCCCATTAGCCTGTGAGATGGCGTCAGTAGCGGACCGATGTGCGAATAGGCCGAAGGCAGCACAACGCGCCAAGATCCGGATGGCACCGTGGTGGTTTCATAGTTGAGAGGCACTTCATCTGCAGTGGGGCGCCGAGATCCGGATGGCACCGAGGTGATGTCTAGCAAGTTGCTGTACTTGTGTGGTCATCCTACAATGCTGAAACTCGGCGTGGGTCGCCCCATTAGCCTGTGAGATGGCTGTTCTTTGGATTTGGGCCTGGTCCACCAAAATGGCCCTGGGACACCTTAGAACTCGGACGCTCGATTTTTTTTTCCTTTCCTGTACATGCAAAAAAAGGTAAATGCCCGGTACGTTACACGCTTCATCTGCCACGATGAACTCTCCAGAGGAACCGAAAAAAAATATAGTTGTGGTAACTATACCATGCATCGTCATATGGAGAGGTGGCACCAATTAATTATAGTGCTGCATAAAAGAGAGATTTGGAGGAGAACCCCTGACCTGCTAGTACATTCATCAAAGAAGTGGCACTGAGAGCTTCAGAGGCAAGGGAAACGGTCCCAAATATTTAGAAGAACTTTGGAAAGATTAAAATGACATGTTTAGATTGTGGCAAATTAATTTCATGTGGACAGATGAGTGTTACTCTAATAAATACAGCATATGAACATCATCATAGTCGATGGTTGGTAGAGACATTTTGACTATATCCTGGACCTGCCCGTCCTCGCCCAAAATGGCGCCGGAATAAATGGGACTCGTAACTCCTTGTTGTGTACTGGTTGCAGAACCTTGAAATCACGAGATACGTATGCAGTTTTGAAGCACATGGCGGGCGGGGACGAGAATTGATTGAATATTTCGACATCCCTATTGATATTAAGTTCTGATGTGTTATTGATTACTGTACTGTTGAAAGTTCGAATTAACGTCACCCATGGTACTTGCCCGCAAATGTATATCTAGATAATTTTATTGTAACTGGCCCTGTCGTATTTTAATTATAAAATGTACGTCCACCGATTCCGTAACTGTTAGACACCTTAGTTCTTGCAACCTAATGGCCCGCCCGTTACGTTCCTCTACAGTGTAAATGTCTATTCATCATATACGATTACAGTTTGCTCTGTGGCAGGCCCACGTGGTTATAGGCTCGTATTTGTATAATGAAATTTTCACAATAAAGGTTTTTAAAAGAAAACATGGTAGTAGTATATACATTGGTAAAGTTTTTAATAATAGTGACTGTTTTAGAATCATTAAAAGGCAAGTGAAATAAAGCAGACCAATTACATGAAGGGTAAAAGGTATAATACGAAGGAACGCAGTAAAGATAAATGGTCAAGGGCTGTTGTGTTTTCTATTCCTGCAACATAAAGTGATCGATAAGAATCTCATATTCAGGCGTATCGGCGACTAAGACAGCAGGTCGACCCTCTTTTGCTCAACGGCTCCGTCATGGGACGAAGAAACGCTCTTTTTCTCGAAAAAAGAATATATTTTACTTGCAGGACAGTTGTAAAATTTCCGGGAAAGTACATTAGCCTGGAACATTCTAACATATATTTAAGAAATAATAATGTTCGGAAGTAATGAAAAGCGTAATTTTTAGGTCATATGACCAAGCCTTTCATCATTACAATAAGAAAAGTAAAATGAACCAATGAAAAGTTTTATTAACAAGTCACATGACTTGTTATGCTTACGTTACGCGCTGCGCGCCCCGGATGACTTCCGGATGCGCTAACGCGGCGCGTCATATGACGCATTACGCGACAACGCAGGTACAGAATATAGTCAAAATGTCTCCACCAACCAGCGGTCGGAACACAACCCCTTTCAGCAGGCTAAATAGTTCTGTTAAATGACAACAGAAGGGACAGGCAACAAGAACCATCAGTCAAAGAGGGGAGAGCTAGTTCTTCTCTACCGGGTTACATTGGGGCGCTACCGGAACTGATCGAATTGGTAGTCTACAGTGTTTCTGGATGTTTCAGACTGAAGCTGGGGTTAGCATGAGAGCAGCACCATTTCGTAGCTCCGTCGTGGTCATTCCGCAACCAATCATGGCAGCCGTTCTTTATCGTTATTTTGGGCGGGGTGGGTGGCGGAGCCGAGCTGTTTTGCAGCCATCATTGTGTGGAGTTCAGTTCATCTCACTAGTTTTGTATTTGTCATGAGGGGTTGTTCCTAATGTTTCTATTTTAGCGAGGTCAAAAAGAGATCCCATTAGTGGCCTACTGATTTTGCTCGATTCCTTTTCTTTTTTTTTTACACGATTTTTCGTTATCTGCAAAGACTAAACAGAGTATTGCGACTCTGTGTTTGTTTGTAAATAGAGAATGAACCAAAGAGAACTAATTCTAAAACAGTAAATACTTGGATAACAATCAATCAAATGGAGAGAGAAGCAGGCACGACGGATTACAATGGGGGCAAAGACCTGCGTTAACTACCTTTCACTATCTGCAAAGAGAGAGTACTCCTAATAGAAATGAGGGGGGGGGGGCACCATTCAAAGCAGATCAGTGTGCATAAACACGAAAATGTTTTCACTTACCACGTACTTGACATTCGACAGCTTATGATATTTGCTATTAAAAAACCATTGAAATTCACTGAAAAAACCATAGGTTATAGACCATATATAGTTAGGAATTAGCATTTACAAAACCTTGAAAATTCACTGAAAAAAACATAGGTTATAGACCATATATAGTTAGGAATTAGCATTTAAAAAACCTTATTTTACTCACACAAAACCATTGAAATTCCATATATAGTTAGTTGCACTAACTATATATCGCGCACCTGCAATCCACTGCTGATCATGTCACATATTACATCATTCATGACATGGTCAGTGACATCACTGATGACATCACTGATGACATCTCAAATGACATCACTGATGACATCACTGATGACATCTCATTTGACATCATTCTTGTGCTAATACGATAAACCTCTTCAGACTCTAATATAACCTTAGATACACTCAGTGTATACAGACACTCACACACTGCCACTCATCCATGGAGTTACTCACACACCCAGTCAGTCATGCAAAGAAACAATCTCATCTCCATTTCTTCAACTATACAGTTAAACACACCTTACTTATTGAAACATATACTAACACATATTTACTCTCTTATACAATCCCTGATACAAGTTCACAATGATCGATACAACCACTCACTCATTCGGTGGCTCTCATGCACAGTTATTTATATATGCCAACTCTCACATGTACTGTGTTTTACATATGTACTTACTATGACATGTAGCATTGAGATATCCATTCACTCATCAATACACTCATGCACACAGTCAACTGCCCATGTAGCTGTTTCCACATGCACTCTTGAACTCATACACCTAGTGAATAAACTGTTCACACATCTATGCATAGAGTCACACACCTTCCAGCCACCCCCACACAAACTCAATCTCCCATAGAAATACTTGGGCAACCAATTAATAACACATATAGCCTCTCGTATAGCTAATGATCAACACATGCAGCAGTTTACAGAACAACAGACATAATGATGCACAAATTAAGACAGTTTAGTCACTAACCCATGCATTCAGTGAGACACATTTAATCACTCACTCATACAGTCAGTCACGCACCTACTAAATCCTTCATCCAGACACTTATACATCCACTCATTCTTCAATATGTAAGACATATTTTAACTTTACAGAAACATACAGTCACTGGATGTTGTCATCAGTGATGTCATCAGTGATGTCATTTGAGATGTCATCAGTGATGTCATCAGTGATGTCACTGACCATGTCATGAATGATGTAATATGTGACATGATCAGCCGTTGTTTTTCAGGTGCGCGATATATAGTTAGTGCAACTAACTATATATGGAATTTCAATGGTTTTGTGTGAGTAAAATAAGGTTTTTTAAATGCTAATTCCTAACTATATATGGTCTATAACCTATGGTTTTTTCAGTGAATATATATATATATAAACAACTTGCAAAGTCCGAAACCAACACTAGATGGTTTATACACACATATATATATATATATATGTGTGTATAAACCATCTAGTGTTGGTTTCGGACTTTGCAAGTTGTTTTTCTCGAGGTAGTCTTTTTGTTGCTAGTATGGCTTTGTTTTCACCTCCTTGAGTGAATGCGCATGTCCAATGGCTCCTTTGTTAGATTGCTTTTTCCGCCATCAGGTTCAGACGGATTGCGCCAGAGCACCACGCAGCTTGGACGTTAGGTGTCAATAGGCCACAAAAGCATTTTGTAACGGCCTCTACTCCTCGGATGTAAGTTCAAAGACTCATCGGCGACTAGCGGATCAGAGTTCTTCAGATGCTGGGAAACGTCTACCGTCGACTTCAGAAATAAAAACTCTCTTCCAGGACCTGTCGAGAATGTTCGGCTCTGGGCAATGGGAGGTAAAAAGACAGTCTCTTCCGTGAATGCCTTCAATGCAGTTCTAAATATGCCTACTCAGACACACACGACATCTGCAATCTCTTCCTGTGGCTATAACACAAGCAACTGGACAGTGATACCTGTTCAAAAAGAGACTGCGGCCCTACAAGACTGTTAGCTGACCAAGAATTTGTAGTTGGCAACTGAAGCACAATTTTCACCAGAAGAAAAACAACTTCAATTCTTTGGTGACAAAGGAGAAGGTGATGTGACTGAGGACACCATCATCTCCAGCACTACGTCAACTCTCCAGCCAGCAAGAGAAGGACGAAGATTCGTCCTTTATCCCATTTGATGGGGAACTCCTATTCAGACTAGAGGTAGATTCCCAAATAAAATAGTTTTTTAAAAAGACACTGAAACTGCTAAGTCTATGAGAGTCTTGCAGTCGGCTACACCAAAGCAACATTGCTTTCGGAAGTATCCTGGAAGAGGAGCTGTCAAAACACCACTCATGGCTCCCAAAATTACCAAAAGCAGCAGCAAACTGGTAAAAGCTATTATAATGGGAGGGTTTAAACAGTGAGGAAAAGGTAGAGGAATGCCGGCAAGGGGGGCATCTCCCTTTACGCAGTGATTTACCTTCTATTCCCCGATCATACAAGACTTGTTGGGGGAAGGCTACAACAGTTTCACAAGTTGTGGCCAGAACTAACATCAGATCAGTGTGTGCTTGACATTATCTGTGAGGGGTGTTGCTGAGAACTAAAAATCAACCCCGAAATATTCCTCCTCACAAACAAACCCTCAGCATGTACAACCTCTCAAGGAAAAAGTTCCAGCTCTACTGCAAAAGGGGGCCATAAAGCCTGTGCCCCACAGACACCAAGGCAAGAGGGTGTACTCCCTGTATTTCTTAAGACCAGTACTTTATCTCCAATCCCTCAACCTACGCCTCTTATCAGAACACTTCCACATGGTGACACTATGCTATGTGATGCATTTGCTACATAAAGGGGACTTCATGACGGCACTAGCTTTGAAGGAGGCATATTTTCATATACCAATTCACCCTGCACAGCACCAGTACCTCCGGTTTGTGGTAAGTGGTCATCATTACCAGTCAAAGTACTACTTTTGAGGTAACAGCCCCAAGGGTTTTCACAAAATGTCTAGCTGTGGTAGCAGCTCATCTCAGAAGACAGAACATTCATGAATTCCCGTGCCTAGACGACAGGCTGATCAAGAGTTTCACCAAACAGAGGTGCTTGCAAGATGCACAGGCCTCCGTCAATCTCTAACACAAACTGGGATTTAGAATAAATGTCACAAAACCCCACTGATAACATCTGCAGATACAGCCATACCCGGGAGCGATACTCAATTCGATATCTGTCAAAGCTGAGGGTTCTCCATCTCCAGAACCACCTGGTCCCTTTTCAGCCACATAAAAGAGTAACCAACCACTTCTGGGCATAATTGCTTCTAGTATAGCAATAGTCCCACATACCAGACCACATATGTGCCCATTACAAGAGTGTCTAGCGCAGGTTCCTCCAAAGGGTAGCTCGTGGGCTACTGGTAGTTCTCAATCTACCTGTAAGTAGCTCTCCTGTGTGCAGCTCAGTCTGCTGTATTAGAATCTCTTGTTTGGTTGATTTAATATGTGTACCAACACAGAGTGTGATTTGGAGACAAGAATGTTTGTATTTTCAGAATTCATATGTGGATATGTATAGAAAATGGCTTTTTCTAAACAAATGTAAAACTGATTTTGGAGTGATAAAACAGCTCCTGGATTCTCCCAAAAATCTTTATTCGAGGGGTACCTGGGCCATGAATAAAAACAGACTAAAGAGTTGTGGCTGAGAAGGGAAAATGAAACCTGTATCAATCCTAGTGAGCTGTGCGGGGGGTTTCTTGCCTCAATCAATCCAGGGACGGATGGATATAGGGCAGGTCCCCAATCCGGAACCGCGAGGACTGCAGTTGGACCTTCTCGCAACATTTAGCGAGCTCCCCGACCCGTCTCTGCTGGGGAAATACTATCCCCTTTTCTAGGTGCATAACTTTCCAGAAGGTACATTTACACCTCATGCAACTTTTTTCACCTTTTCACACTTTTAGGATTACTGTCGAATCCTGACTTAAGGGGACGTGACACACAGTCCCCACTGGCAAAATACTACTTGCCGCCCCCTTAGAGTAGATGAGGATATACAGATCCTGAAGGATTGCCTGGATCCTACCGGACTGATTGAGGCAAGAAACGTGTGATTGTGTTTGTCTTTAGTGCGAAGACACCTCTTTCTGCCTTCTCTCACATGCATTCCCAGAACAGACAGTACAGCTTATTTACTAATATTTAAAAGGCCATAGGAAACAATAATTTGCAGTGATCTGTTGAGTAGCCTCAACACTTTCTTTCTCCTCTTGTTACCAATCCAACTCACAAACATCATCTAAGCAAGGGATTCAAAACATTTCATGTTGTGAGACCCCTTCCAGATTGGTCCACCTCATTGTGAGCTACTTGAGCCTAAACAACCTGAACATTATTTGGACATACCCACACGTACAGCTATATTATCTTCATGCCTAACCTTTTAAGAGTCAGATACTATGGTGTGCATCACATACAGTGACTAAGGGAGGTTTGGGAGAGCTGCCGTCGGCCAGGTTTTGGGGATGTATGAACAAGTGTGCGTTAAAATGGGACATACTAGTCTGGCTGATTGAGAGGGTGGCTCATTTAGACTGGCGATACACAAACAAATGATGGGTGGAATGCTGAATAAAGTATATATTCACCCCAGTCAAAAGATCTGGGTTAAATCCATCGTTCTGCTCACTACGCCCCCCAGTTTGGACCCGGTCATAGCCAAATCAGCCTTGACCCGGTGCCTCATGGGAAGAGTCCAGCCCGAACTGCCAGGCCAGGTCCTCCTTGGACAGAACATGCACTGAGCTGTCAGCTAATACTTTCAGGTGAATTTTCATTTCAATGCAAAGACATTTCTCACATCCTCAAACAACACCCTGTACCTAGCTAAATCATTTAGTCCACTACACTTCAATCGCAACACTTATTATATTTCCGAGTAGTAGTATAAGTGTTGCGATTGAAGTGTAGTGGACTAAATGATTTAGCTAGGTACAGGGTGTTGTTTGAGGATGTAGCTATCTCCTATTACCAACTTTTGGAGATATTCGCGCTAAGCGTGAATATCTCCAAAAGCCAACACCTGCCCTGAGCAGTTCTTAGCTATGTTATCCAATGGGAGGTGGATAACATGGCTAAGAGCATTAGCTCGGTAATGCATGAATATCGCTGACTTTTCAGCGATATTCATGCATTGCGGCCGTTTTTTATCGCATTTGCGATAAACCTTGGTAATACCAAGGTTTATCTGCGATAAAAATCACCGATGTGCGGCGATAATGTTTGTCTCTAAACAAGTTAGAGACAAAAATGATCTCTATTGGTTGGTAATATGCCCCTCAGTCCCCAGATGTAAATACCAGTTTATAAAGAGGATGACATTGGATAGAGAGAAAAAGAACAAACTAATGTTGGAACTGTAAACAATGACTGGGTAACACATTGTGGACAGGTGGAGGGGGGTGGGGTGAGGAGGAAAAGAATATCCGCTCTTGAGATTTGTCAAGAAGGGCGTGCCGGGTGTCTGAGATGGGATGTTCACTGAGGCCTTTCATTTCTTCCCTCTGTAGCAGTGTGCTCTCGGCTCGGGCCCATGCTAGCATGGAGTGTGTCTATGCAGAGGCAACTGGCGACTTTGTCGCTTTCAATTTGAGGTTAATGAGTCGCTTGGCCAGGAGGAGGGCTAAGTCAGCACATTTGATCACTTCCATATATTTTTTATTTTGGTTGTAGAGCCCCAGAATGCATACCTACCAGGTGTGGTGGAGGACGGAGCCTGTGCGAGATGCTTAGTAAGCAGTGACATCCCACCAATATGTGTCTAATGCACGGCAGGACCAGAGCATGGGCACACCCAGCATTAGGCACCAAGGGCATGCAGCAGCAGAGTGATGTACCCCAGAGAGGTGGCCATTAAGCTCAGACTGTGGCTAGTTCAGTTCAAAATCCTACAAAAATACATGCGATGGCCAGGGCAGGGACACTGGAGTGTTTGCGCTGTGGTACAGCCAGAGGCTCCTTCATTCATACGTTGTGGGACTGTCAACAAATACATAGTTAGAGGACACCGATTGTGCAAGAACTAAACAATGTACTGCATGTGCAAATCCCGAAAGACCCCAAATACGTTCTGCTAGGTATCCACACAGACGTAGAAATTTCTAGATACCAACTTTTGCTTCGTAACCTTGGTCTCATAGTGGCTAAACGCGATATAGCTAAGTGCTGGGGGAGACCTGAACTTCCCACATTGAAGGAATGGAGGAGTGGTATGGATATGCATATGGGAGCCGAAAAGACTGTATAAAAAAGCAAGGGGATGCCCTCAAAAGTTTAGGAAAATCTGGATGCGATGGGTAAGCTATTACAATTTAGAGATAGAGAAGGACGAGAGGGATGCACTGGACAACATCTGAAGCAGGGCAGCGGTGGGGGGTTCACTCTCCTAAAGTTAGATTTGTGGGTCTCTAGTTGGCACAGGTAGGAACTTGTGACAAATAGGGACCCTTGCCTCTAGTCAGCTCACCCCCTTAGTAGCTTAGCACGAGCAGACAGGCTTATCTCAGCGGCAATGTGTAAAGCATTTGTAAAAACATACAGTAATCAAGTGACAACACTACAGATGGACACCACACAGGTTGTATATCAAAAATAAGTATTCTTTATATAGATTTAACACAAGACCACAAACGACAAAATCCACAATACTGTACTTAAAATGGTAGGTTTATCTTAGTTCTCTTTAGTTCTTACAGTGCGACATTTTGAGTCAATGTACCTTATGATGCATCACGCTTCTACAACGAAAGTGTTGCAGGGATGGAGATGCAGCAATGATCCGGTGCATCAAGTTGTTACTGATGCACTTACCTGTCATTTACCTTTTTTGTGTTTCCTAGGACTCCATCAGGAGCGATCTATCATCATGCAGCTGTAGCCTTACAATAGGTATACAGGGTGCTGCCTCGCCCTGCATGTTTTTAGAGGGTTTAATTACTTTTTATTACGTGCACTTCATACATTATTATCCTGGTCCTGAAGAAGCGCCAAAGACCCTTATGGCGACGCAGGCGCGAAACATGTTGACCTATGATCTCATGACACCCGGGCATAGTGTGCCTCAGGGACAAGATTTTATCTACCAGTTTATCTGCTAAGGGTTTACAATTCATACATTCGCTGCATGTTTACCCTTTATACAACATTGATTTTCTCACCACTTTGCACGCACACCTCCTTTTTTAACCCTCATTAGACCCATACCCCACATACCCACATGCACCTTCCGGCAGTCCTTAAAAGATCTCCGATAAAGAGACCCTTCGGGGGACCCGTAGGGGATTGCAGCGCCGGCCCTACGAGGAGCAACTGCCCGATGATGAAGCATGACACTCCTCGGGGTGTGTGAGGGCAACAGAGGACAACAGTGTTTGTTCCACTTCACTAATGGGTCACATCAACCTAGGATGTCTTTTCCTCTTACTTTTCTTTTTTCACTTTTCCATTGGTTGTGCACGGGTGACTATTTGCACCCCTATGCGAGGGTGACTTTGTTGTACCCCGCTACCGGAACAGTGTCTTCTTTTTGATAACGTATGTTGAAATGAGGAGCATGGACACTGGACCTTTAAATGCTCCTTGGCCCCCCTCTCTCTTTTGTGAAAAAATTATGTACGGCGGATCAGTCGTGGGCCATTATTATGTTCTTCTTTCCTTCCTTTCCCTACAGGCACACGAGACATTATCGCACACAGTAGGGCCACGACTATGGATCCTGCATTTTATGAAAACCGGAGTGGGGACCATATTGTTATTACCCCCCACTAAATTCCCTTGCAAATGAACTTGAGGAGACAGATTCCTGAGGGCATGCAAGGGTCACTTTTCCCTAGACATTCACCCAACAATCCTCAAGGCTCTCTCTCTTTTTTTATAAGGTTTGGGGAGTCTATCTAGCAGGAACAACCACTAGCAACATGGACTATCATCTTACTTATTTCAGCACGGGGATATTGTCCAGATATAACTTTATGGGATCTGTGCCCATGCGACAGGGTATTTAATATGAGGTACTTGGCAATGAAGTTTAATTCTGTGGGCTATATATAAAAATATGGATATTCTACTAAACATTGTGGTACGATCACACATTGCCCACTTCAGCATGTTTCCAACTATTATGCCTATCCGCATACACTGGGGAGTATGTTCCCTGCCAATGCGCATGCGCTGGTGATCCCTGTTTTTGGCGCATGCGCACTACATTGGATTTTGTGAGGACAACCCGGTAAGGGGTACCGCCCACACCTGACCACACTCTTTAATTTGACTCGCGTCTTGCCACTAACGTTCCAACAACCGGCAGACGCATGGAGGGGGTAGGTGTATAGGAGCCAATGCCCGGAGGAAATTGTAAGTAGATCATTATGGCATGAATTAGGGACATGGTGAGCGTTTTGCCCATCAGAGCATGTGCCGTTTTCCTGTTCCTACACGTTTCTGTTTATACTATTTTCCTTCTTTCAACAGCCCGGTAATGTACGGGCGTCCCTTGCTCTCGCCGGTGGAAGTGTTTTAGTAACATGGCGAGGTAAGCATTTTTTAGAGCTAACCACCTTATGGCACTGGTATAGGGGGTATAAGATTCACATGCATTACCAGTTGTTGAAACCTTATGGATATTTGCCGTATTTGAGACAAAGGGAGGTCACGAGTGATACAAAAATGTTTTACAATGAGTAATTGACATGGCGTGCTTTGAGCATTGCACAGAGTCAGGCCCCTTGTTTTGATAATGCTGATGTGTCTCCTGTGCCTGTTTCTTTAAATAATGTTGTTTGATTTAACTGATGTGCACACATGTGTGGCACATTATAAGGCATCAAGTTGTTACTGATGCGCTTATAAGGCATCAAGTTGTTACTGATGCACTTACCTGTCATTTACCTTTTTTCTGTTTCCTAGGACTCCAACAGGAGCGATCTATCATCATGCAGCTGTAGCCTTACAATAGGTATACAGGGTGCTGCCTCGCCCTGCATATTTTTAGAGGGTTTAATTACTTTTTATCACGTGCACTTCATACATTATTATCCTGGTCCTGAAGAAGCGCCAACGACCCTTATGGCGACGCAGGCGCGAAACATGTTGACCTATGATCTCATGACACCCGGGCATAGTGTGCCTCAGGGACAAGATTGTATCTAGCAGTTTATCTGCTAAGGGTTTACAATTCATACATTCGCTGCATGTTTACCCTTTATACAACATTGATTTTCTCACCACTTTGCACGCACACCTCCTTTTTTAACCCTCATTAGACCCATACCCCACATACCCACATGCACCTTCCGGCAGTCCTTAAAAGATCTCCGATAAAGAGACCCTTCGGGGGACCCGTAGGGGATTGCGGTGCCGGCCCTACGAGGAGCAACTGCCCGATGATGAAGCATGACACTCCTCGGGGTGTGTGAGGGCAACAGAGGACAACAGTGTTTGTTCCACTTCACTAATGGGTCACATCAACCTAGGATGTCTTTTCCTCTTACTTTTCTTTCTTCACTTTTCCATTGGTTGTGCACGGGTGACTATTTGCACCCCTATGCGAGGGTGACTTTGTTGTACCCCGCTACAGGAACAGTGTCTTCTTTTTGATAACGTATGTTGAAATGAGGAGCATGGACACTGGACCTTTAAATGCTCCTTGGCCCCCCTCTCTCTTTTGTGAAGAAAAAAAAAAAAAAAATGATAAATAGCATTCTCCGAAAATACAGATACGCCACAATTAGAAGGGGAGCATGTGGTGGTGGTGCTTTAGCAAATGGGGGAGAATGGGTGAGGATGCATTCCACATCCAATGGGGGGAGAAGTGTTGCGGTGTCCACTATTTGCTGTCCACCAAACCAGTGTGATACCCATTGCAGTTGTGATGCCAAGTAGTAATATTCTAGATTAGGGACATTGAGTTCACCCCTGTCTGTCAAAAGATATAGTTTTCGCATGGCTACACTGCGGCGTGCATCACTCAATAGGCGCTCGAGAGAGCAAATAAGGGGTGTCGAATAAAAAGTGGGAGATTGGCAAAATAGTTTAATAATCTTGGTAGGACCACCATCTTCGTCAGAGCTACTCAGCCTGCCACATACAGTGGTAGAGACTGTCAGAAGAACATATGTGCACGTATCACCACGACCACCCAGGAGAGGTTACGATCGACGAGGTCTTCCGATGTATGATAGATGCAGGCTCCCAAGTATTGAAAATTAACGGGTTGCAGTTCTGTGTTGTTTACGTGTATGCACGGTTTGGGGTCTGAGTGATGAATGGGAAGAGACCAGATTTAGGCCAGCTAAACTTAAGGCCAGAGATAGATGCAAATTCTATGAGCAGTGTCGCAATATCCGTGGGAATAGCCTGGATGTCTCTTAAGTAGAGGAGCATATCATCTGCGTAGAGCAACAACGAGTGAGCATTATCGCCTCGAGGAATGCCCTAGGTCCGCCCCTGTGTACGTAAATGATGTGCCAATGGCTCTAAAGCCAGTGAGCATAAGAGTGGGGATAGTGGGCAACCCTGACAGGTCCGCCTTTGTATCGCTATAGGATCTGAGATGTGACGCCTAATTTGCACTGGAACACAAAGGGTACAAATAGCCTGTGGACAAAGAGGGAACAAGTTACTTTGGCAAACATTTCCCATTCATATATGCACCTGTTCCTGTGGGTTCCCATTCAGCTGGCTGTACTGGACAGGACTTCCCTGGTGAGGAACTCCAACTCCTCAGGGGAAAAGGCAAGGACCCTCTCACCTGCTTTGCCCAGCATAAACCCAGCATTTGTAAAGCACAAACTAATCACCCCTAAGGGTCTCAAGGCGCTGGGGGCCGTCGGGGAGATTAAGTGAGCTACTGCCCAGAGTCATAGGGTGCTGGGCTGAGGTGACTCCGCGACGGGAATTGAACCGTGAGCCTCATGCTCCAGAGTCAGCGACCCGGGCCGCTGCGCCTCAGCTCTCCAGGCTCCCAGAGGATGGTTACAGCAGCAAAAACCACGAGGAGGTCTCGTTGGCTGCAGTGTTAGAAGGCAAGTGAACTTTTTGGCCTATACTCAGCGTACGCCATCCGCGACGGAGACAGACAAAGGCATTGGCTTTTGTACATAGGCAGGCAGTGCTTCATTTTGCGGCCAGCGGTTCTTTTCACTACAATATGACAGTATCTGGAGGCATGTCACAGCCAACTCTCAGTGGTGTGCGACAAGGAATCCTTGTTTTAATGATGAGACACATCAACAGCTTCAGCCAGTGTCCAAGAGCTCAGGATTTGGCCAATGTGAAGGGAGACTTGTATGATTTGGTTGGCCTACCACATGTGGTTGGAGCAATTGATGGCACACATATTGCCTTGGTGCTACCTAACGACAGGAAACAGGTCTACCGCAATTAGATGAAGTCCATTCCATCAATGTGCAAGTTGTCTGCTTACCGGATTTATATATTTCAAGTGTGTGTGCCTGCTTTCCTGGATCCACACACCTTTCCTTTGTACTACAAATAGCACCATGCCCCTGCAAACGTCACAACTTGGACCAGAGAGATCCTGGCTTGTTGGTAAGTACAATATGACTTGAGGATCTTTTGCTTTACTCCTAGTTTAGGATTCTACACTGGCCTGATATGATTTCAATCTATCAATTTATTGTTTCCATGTAGAAGACTAAGCGTATCCTAACCGACCATGGTTGTCGGCACCACTGAGGAATCCAACAACTCTGGGGGGGAAGATCGCTTCAGTGAGGCCAATCGAAGAACACGAAGGTCAGTGGACAAGGCTTTTGGGCTACTGAAGGCCAGGTTTTGGTGTCTGGACAAGACCAGTGGAGCTTTCCTCTACTCACCCGATAAGGTTTGCCAAATCATGTTTGCCTGCTGCACAACATTGTCCGGCAGCGGAGCATCACAATCATCCCAGAGGATGGAGACCGTGAAGAGCCACTGGGTGAGGATGTTACAATGCCCAATGACGATAAAAGTGTTGAAGAGGAAGGAATTGACCAATGTCAAGATGTTGTTGCTTGAACTCGAAATACCTTAAAAAACAGGAGACAAGAGAGGTTTGGCAAAACAGGAACAGTTTGTTTAAATAAACAGAGCAGCTGGGAGAACAGTTACAGATACAGGGTCTACGGACTGTCTCAATTTACACATGGTTTGTGGTTTTCTTTTATACATTTCATTGCTAGCAATAAAACGTTTCTTGTTGTCCATGTATGGTGAGGAATGTTGGTTGCTGCCTTTGAGGTCATAAATTGTCTCCTGGATATGACAGGTGAGTCTCGACCGTGCGTGGACACAGTTTGACCAGCGGTGAGAGTGTCCAGATGTCCGACGTGGGGAGCATGTGACCACTACGTGTGCTGGGCCCTGATTGGTTGTGTGTTCCTAACTTGTGTTGTATCTCACTTTATGGTGTTTTGGGGAATGTGCGTACTCACTCCAGCCATGTGTGTTGTATTGGAGCAATCTCCTTGGCAATGTCGCTGCGCCTATCTGTGGGAGCAATCAACTTTTTCCTGCCTGTGCGTTTTGTCTGCAAGCTATGCGCCCTCCCACCTGTGACCTATCAATCGTAAAGCGAGGGGCTCGTTCTGAGGGCATGTCTAACTACATATTTGCATGGGGTTGATGTGGAGTTCAACATGGGTGAATCTGTTGTTAAAGAAGTGATATCATTTTCGCCTACAGTTACAATTGCTTCCATAAAAACAGCCACAATAAATTCCATATTGACGTTTTGAATGACCACTTCTTCACCTGAGTGTAATTGTACCCTTACATACTGTGACATCCAATGTCTGAACAACTTGTGACGTAGGGAACATATCAGTCAGGGATGGTAATTTGGTAGCAATGATCAGTTTAGGAAAGTCCAAGGCAAACATGTTTGTGGATCAGAGTTTGCCTACATTGACTACTGTTTCCATTGACATAGATGAACTTTGCATGTGCTAAGTATATGTGTCCTCCTAACTTGTCAGCTGAGTCAAATTGTGTATGTTAAATCATTCATTTCCCCTTGTTGTTCTGTTTCAGGGTCCTTCCCTATGTCATCTTCAATTGGACATTTCAAAGGAGTGACGCTGTCAGTGATGTGTTTCTGTTGGAAAGTATAAAGGGGACGTGGGCTGATCCTGGGGCAGACCGCCACTTGGGATGGGCAGATCTTGCACAGGGACAAATTGCATTGTGATTGAATGGAAGTTCTTGAGATTGTAACAGACCTGTTTGCTGCGTGATGTTGCCACCAAGGCAATATGTGCTGCTTCACGTGTGGTAACCTCATGTGTATAACAGGCCATAGCATACTGGTCTCCCGTCACATGGGCAAAAGCTTCAGTTTGTGTTGAGTGTAGGACGCTGTTGATGTGTCTCCTCAAAGTTGAGCTGTTTTGTAGCACACCACTCAATGGTGGTTGTGACATCGCCCCAGATACTGCCACAGTCTCGTGGAATGGTAATGTGGTCTCAGAATGTGCTATTGCCATGATGTAGACTATTGGTGTTATTGGTGTAGGATACGTATTGTGCGGGCTGGACGTGTTGCTCCAGCGGAGGTCATGCATAAATAATAGTTAGCCTACGGAATTGGATTTCTTTTAATATTCCCTTTCGTCCAGGGCATCAAGGTTCTGGATTGTCTAAATGGCACACACTGTTTGGCGTCTGCATGGTTTGTGTAATGCATATTTGATTGTGTCACAAACGTTTCACCGAGATGACACCAATACATTCCAATTTCACTGTTTCATTGTCCATCTTTTTTAACCCGTTGCATGCTGATGACGGAACCGCTCCGTCATCAGCTGCGGGTGCGCTGTGCTGATGACGGAGCGGTTCCGTCATGGCCCGCTCGCCGCTCATGCGCGGCGCGAATTCCGCGCCTGCGCTGAGCGTTCTATTGAGCGGGGCGGGAACCGCTCCGTCACAAGCACATCCCAACCGCGGCTGGTGACGGAGCGGTTCCGTCACCAGCATGCCCCGCCCCCTTAGCACTGCAGCGAAGTAGCCGCCGCAGTGAAGGGGATAAACATGTAAAACAAATTACCAAGTTGGTTTCGAGGATTCGTTTTAGTATCATTGTGTCTGACAGATTTCAAAAGTGATGGTGTTCGGAAGACATAGAAACTGATTGACCACAATGAATACAACACCAGTGTTACACTTTGCTATATATGCATTTATTTGGAACAGAAAGAGGAGTGTCATAGTTTTGACTACAGAAAGAAACTAGGACAGTAATAAAAAAATAAAGAAATCCATCATGGTGGAGGAAACTATATTTGCTGAGAACAAATAATTTGGAGTCCAATGTACAAAATACATTTCAACTAAGAAAAGGAAAATGTGTCCATGAAATAGTCAACAGAGTGAATGGTATACACACACCGGAAGAAATTAGGTTCTAAGGGCCAGATGTAGGAGACCAAATACCGGTCATTAACGGCCGATTTCGGCCGTTACCGACCGGTATTTGAAGATGGAGATGTAGGGGCATGTAAAAATACAGAATCAGTAATTTTATCGAATCGGTAATTTTACCGATTCTGTAAAATACCGAATTGGTAAAATTACCGAATCTGTATTTTGACATATAGGTAGCACTTAAAGCAGTGCTACAAGGGTTTAAGAATTCGTTATTTACCACCAACTAGAAGTTGGTGGTAAATAATAAAAACCCTTTAAAAAGCATTTTTTTGTGATTTTTAAACAGTGTCATGCCCTAAGGGCATGTATGTCTGCAACATGTGACACCCTGCGACCCTCAATGTTTCTTCCAATTACCGAATCGGTAATTGCCATTGATTCCTATGGGCCTTGAGCCAATTCGGTAATTGATTCGGTAAATATACCTACATCCCGATTGCCAGTTCTTAAATACCGAATCAGTATGATTCGGTATTTAAGAATCGGAGATTACCTACATCTGGCCCTAAATCTCTTGGAGATGGTGGTGGAGGTATTGCCATCCTCTCTTCATGGTCCGGAAGAACGTCCCCTCCAGTGCAGGGACTGGCATCGGTGTAACAGTTCCCTGTTGTGGGAGGGCCTCCGTGTCTGTGGCTGCAGAAGTTGTATTGTCTCCTAATGTAGAAGAACCACAGACAGAGGTAGATGGTCCAGGAAAAGACCCGAACATGTGATGATAAATGTCAGACCTCACCCTAGTCAAGGAGCACAAATTGGCGTTGAGATTCTGTATTTCAATGTTGTGCTTCCTCTGCATGCACCTGCTTAAGGTCCCTGACATCTATCAGGGCCTGGCCCATCACATCTTGGAGCTATTGCATTGCTCCTAAGACTCACTCAGTGGTGGGCTGGGTGACAGTGACACAAGAGGGCGATAAGGTACCCAAAAATTAGTTTACGTCTTTGGAATCTTGGGCATTAAGAGTCAAAGAGGTTTCTGGTGAGCAATTGGCTATACTAACTTTAGCAAATCCTTTTTTTCATCCTTCTTTCTTAGGTCTACTTTTAACTCACAGATGTGGGTACACGGTGAGGTATCTTTATCTTGGCCTAGACTTTATCTATAACTAATAGTTCTACCCATAGAGCAGTAGCAGCCATTAGTACTTCCTAAAAAGAAACTTTAAAGGGCATTATGAGTGACTTTGATCCTTCTCCACTTGTAGATTCCCCATCAAACCTCGGCTGCATGAACTAAAGAAAGACAGCGCTCCTGAGGAAGGTGGATTCAAGTCATTTTTTATGCAACGAAACGAGCGTTGGCCAATTTTTTTCCAGCTGGTGGCTTAACCATGGATAATATTCAAGGATCGTATAATAGATGTTGGTTGAGTGGGGGGTTATGTACATTTATGTTTCCGTTTTCCCCTTTCCTCCCAGACCACATAATCAATCATTAAGGGGTACCTGGGGTTTTGTATGGCAAGGGGCTTCACTTTCCTGGCCCACTGGATCCCTCCCACGACACCGAGCCCCACTACCCTGTTCCCTTAAGGCAGTGTGGCCCACCCCTAGGTGTCCGAGCACAAGTGGAGGGGATTGCTCAACCGTACACAGGTCTGGGGGGTGTACGGGGGCACAAGATGGGAGATGTTGTCCTTTGGATACAGGGAGTAGAGGTATCCTTATCCCTAGTGGTTGTACCGGATGGGGTAGGAGGTGTAGGCCAAGTGTGACTCACTGAAGCTGTCTGCCCTGGCAGAGTAGATGGACCAGGCCTCCCCTCATCACCTGGACTTCCAGGAGCGGTGTCTTCACTGAAGGCCAGATCCCGGCCTACAGTGGAGGCATCATGGCGTGCAGAGGGTGGTCAACTGGCCTTGGGTATGGGTCCTAATATGAATTACATAAATATAAACACATTTACGGTCTGTATTGCACTTCATATCTATCTTCAGCTACAGATGACACAACCTAAATGAAAGAAAAAATAATGATTAATGGGATGTTGAAGTCTTTGTTTTATTTTTCACTTTTTGCACATGCATGTTAGTGTTCACAGAGGCACACTGCAGTAACAATGATGGAGACATGTGCTGACATGTAAAGTGTTATTTAGGAGGTGTGCATTCCATGTACCATGCATGCAACTCAACACAGTAGAGAGGAGATTTGAGAGCTGATCCACCTCAAGACCTGGAAGCCTTTAAAATACACCATGGTGCAACTTATTTGATGACATGGCATTGGTCATCATATGAACACTGCACAGCAATGTGTGTAGCAATCATTCGGCATGCCACAAACATGATTGGAAAACTTTGTCGATACACACTGTGATTCCTGCAAGGAAGTAGATCTATTCAATGGAGTTACAAGAAGGTGACGACACACTGGATCCACACAGCAGATGACATTTGTAAACATACATGAAATGGTGAATGATAACTACATGAAGCTTTGTCTTTTGTGCATATGTGGAAGGAAAGAAAGATTGGGCGACATCACACCGCACTGTTGTTTCGCAGACACCAAAGTCAAGGCTTCGTGGCAGTCGTAGTCATTTGTGGACACTGTTGCCAATACTTGTGATAAATTGAGTTACAAATACCTATACAAATTAGTACAGTGAAAATTAAACACACATTTCCTATATGTACATATAATGTGCATAGGTAATAAACCACTTACTAGAACTATACCTCCATGTGCACATGGATGGAGTTTGGAACTTGTTTTATGAATAAGTTAAACAATGTATATTGAGATACAGCAAAGGACTCAGCAAACGCAAAGGATGATCCGGCGAGAACACCACACAATCTGACAACACATGTTGGTGATTGGTAAACAGATTGAAACCAACCAGGATGCTACTGATTTGTATAACACTAGGGCTTTTGAGAACGGAAGTTTAAATATATGTTTTGATCGGTGTCTAGAAACATTCTGAAGACCTACGTGAAGGACAAGGACTCCATTTGTGATTATTTAGACACACATAGGTGCAGCTCACCAGCTCCCACTCCACCAGGGACTCCTGTCAAGCCTTCAGGATGTCGGGTCTGATGCTGTAGGTGGGGCTGGGAGAACCCCCACCAGTCCTGCTGGCCTCCAGGTGCTGCTTGGAGGTCAGGGACTTCTTCATGTGTTCCTGTGTGCTCAGATTGTTAGCCTCAGCAGGCACTCTCTTGACTCTTCTGCCCTATCTTTTCCTTTTCTGATAGCATTTTGTACTCGTGCTCCAGACAACTGTAGCTCTACATTTCATCCACCATGAATGGTCATTCGTCCTCCTCCCGGCCATTGTGATCAATAAGAAACATATACAAGTGTCCCTACAGTAATACAAAAATAAAGCAACAATGTTAAAGTGAAAGAAATAGAGGGAGGACAAGAAAACAAAAACTTCCCTGGATGTTGATTGGCGAAGTCGTCCTCAGAATGGTGGTCAGCGGTGGAATGGCAAAGGATCATGATCTGAAATTGAATGTGTTTTATAGTGTGTTTGCAGGTATTCACAAGTGTCCAGTACACTTCAGGCGTGCGCTGCTAACATCCATCCAACGGCTGCAGCTACATTCAAATGGTGAACAAGCCCCACAACAGACTCCGCTGTGCACCTCCAGCATGACCGTATTATCTACAAAGGGTTGGCGCAATGCTGTCGTCCTGACGCGACAGAGGGCTCGTCGCCAGCAGTGGAGTCACCATGTAGGCTGCTAGTTAGCGCTAGAGCGACAGAGTACTCTCCGTCGATGTGGACAGCGGCTGGACGGCCATAGCTCCACATACAGCGGTCAGATCACTGTTGGCTTGACGAAGGACTAAAGACCGCCACAGCTGTAGACTGGCGGTGACACCGCCACGCTCTAAACCAGGCCCACACTCTTTCAGTTGAGGAAATCAGTTTGTAGCAAATATTCACAATAAGAGAAGTTACCATACTAAAGCGTATTTTTGAATTATATAACCCATGTGCAAGGGTAAAGACTTGCTGGCCAATTTATTTCTCTAATATTTTACACTTTTCTGAATGGTTACCAATGGAAATACCATAGATTCATGATTCTAGTATGATTGCTGCCTCCAGACAACAAATGTCTTAGTACTGTGGTTGTTCGACTTAATTTTCAACTTAGAATGTTAAAAAATGTTCACATATGGGTTCTGTTTAGTGTGCACATCCATGTGAGTGATTGAGACACTGATGGCTCTTAATGAGGGCACATTAATACCTTGTGTTAGAGTACTAGTCTACAGAGAAGCACAGCTTACGACTGCAGTGTAAATAACATTACAGTCCGTACGTTGAGGTAGACCTGCCTCCAGGCACATTAGGGCACGTATAAACCACTACTAGGGATTTCCAGTAGGCCTGGTATATGCAACCCTGCGGCTACCAATGCAAACTCTGCCCAAGGGCATTGGACGGCTTTACATGAGCACCAAGGGCCTCATTTATGAGGGCGTGCGTCAGTTTTGCGCTTCCGATGCGTCACTTTTTGTGATGCATTGGCGGCGTAAAACATGCCTCCTGTTGCGCACTATTTACAAAGTGACGCATCTAAGCAGATGCGTCACTTTGTAAATCCCTGCACTACATTATACCTGCGTCAGGTACAATGTATGCAGAGGGGGCGTTCCCCCGCAAAAAGCCTCGTAATAGGGACGCAGTAAAATCTATGAGATTTCACTGCATCACTTCTAGGACACAAATGCGTCAATTTCCTATGCCTGCCTCATGGCAGGCGTAAGACTGACGCAGGCCCTTTCACATGGAGCTCGCCCCATGTGAACGGACGCATTGCTGGAGTTGCGTCACTTTTGTGACACACCCCAACAATGCGTGACTTTTGAGCTTACAGATACGTCAGAAATACTGACGTATCTGTAACTCCTTGCGACACGATGCGTCATACTGTAAATATGACGCATCATTGGTGTCGCAAGGAGGGCGCAGTGAAAAGTGACGCATCGCTGTTTTCACGCAGCGAAGCGTCACTTCTCATAAATGAGGCCCCAGATACATTGCCCAACGTCAGAGTATTATTATTATTTTTTTAAAGGCCTGAGAGATGAAGTGATATGTCCGGAGTTCCAGGACGTTGAGCCTGCGCCTGGATTCGACTGTGGTGCCCCAGGTCCAAGGTTGGCAGCTCTGGCTGTAACACCACCTCAACTTCTCTCAACATCCTGCCTTGAGGTCCAGAGTCCTCAGCCTGCCAAGAAACCTCTCAACTTCCACACAGCCCAGTCCCACTCTGGGTATAATGCTACCCGCTTTCAAGAGGCGTATCACTAGAGTAGATAAGTCATACACTACTCACTCGTAGACGCGGCATTCTCTCCTAATGTCCGCTTCGCTCATGATGTCGTAGGGGACGCTTTTGATAGCGGCCCTTCTGCCCAAATAAGATCCTTGACGCGCTTTGCCGCAGCAACCTTCACCAAGAGTATTAGATATGATTTCCATTGAGGCAGATCTCTACCCTAAAGAACAAAGCAAACAACAAGCATTTGCAAAGGCAATCATGTTTTATACGGATACGATTCTCTCAAACTTAAGATACAGAGCACAGGTACTATACAGACATCACCAAGGCTAGCTGTTTTACCTCATAATAAAATGTAGAGACAGCAGCCACAAGGCATGCTTCCCCCTCCCAATCTACTGCACAGCAATTGCAGTGCAAGCTTCCCCCCTCAAGGAAAATGTACTGCACAAGAGCTCCAGTGCAAATCTCCTTCCTTACAAAATATGTATGTGAGCAATTAGGGGCATATTTACAATAAGTGGCGCATCCCTGCGTATCAGCAGGGATGCGCCACTTATTGTGCGCCATGCCTCCGCCACCATGGATGCGCCGCATTTACAATGCGGCGCATCATGGGGCAAAAACGGCACAGAGGCGTCACGCATCTGTGTCGTAAAGGCGGCGCATTGCTGGAGTTTCGTCGCAAGCGCGACGCAGCTCCAGCAATGCTCTGGGAGCTCTATCTCCACAATGCTGCGTCAATCCTTGCGCCTGCTTCAAGTATGCGCAGGGTTTTGACGCAGCATGGGCCCCAAAGTGACTGAGTGACATCTTGTACATTTCAATCAGCCACTTTTAGGAGGCGTTCCTGCCACGGAAAGCCCCCCCCGCGCAGGAACGCCTCCTTCTGGCGCAGGGCTTTACAACAGGACGCATCTCCCAGATGCGTCACGTTGTTAATACCCCGCACCACGGCGAATCTTTTGCGACGCCACTGCGTCACAAAAGTGATGCAACGGCGGCGTAAAAGACGAGCAAGGGGCTTGTAAATCTGCCCCTTAGGGTATTGGTCCCGGGGGTAGGAGGGTAAGTTGTTGATGAGAACCCACCTCAAATAATAAACACACCCTTGACAGGGCGAACCACTAAAACCTCTAATTTAACCCGAGCTCAACTCCCTGGTAGGTTCGGCACAGATCAGACAGGCCTAACTCAGAGGCAAGGTGCAAATATTTATGCTGCAGTCAATCAATAAAGTTAAAAGGCAATGCAAGAAAAATACCAAACCAACTTAGAAAAGGGTAGTACATTGGAACCTCTTTGCTGCTAACCCCCACCCCCCCGTGCCAAGCCTTTTTTGTGGCTGTTTGGGGCACCCTGTAACGTTTTGTTCATATAAGGTATCCACCCCAAATTTACGTCCTTTTCTTCCAACATCTTGAAGATTTGAAAGGTACCCAGGATTTGTGGATTACTCTGGAGGGGACTGATAAATTGGCCAAAATACTGCTATCTTTTGTGTTTTTTTAGGAAAAATTGGGAAAAAGTACTGCAGAGGAAAGTATTTGTTTTTTTCCCTGCAAAAGGTATCAAAAAGGGTTTGTGGTGCTAAAATAACCATCTTCCCAGATTTCAGGAACAGGCAGACTTATGTCAGAAAACCAATTTTCTACACAGTTTTGGCATTTTCCTGGGACATAGCCTGTTTTTCCTATTTTGTGTGCTTTCAACCTCCTTACAATTAGTTGTAGAAATGGGTGTGAAAGCAATAATGGATCCAGGAGAACTATACATTTTTTGAAAATTAGACAAATTTCTAAATTCAGCAAACGGTCATTTGTGTAGACCATTAAAGGCTTTTCTATCGAAACTAACAATTGAAATAAAACATATTGAAATTGAGTTGGAAAAAACAGCTATTTGTGCCAATGTTTTCACCTGTAACGTCTTCTAAGTATGGCAGATTTTTAAAGGAATATACCGTCACATCCACTAGTTCTTTCTGGCTGCTGGTATATGTTGGACTTGTAGGTCCACCAAGAACCGGGGTACACAGAGCCAATAACTGAGCTATGTCTTGCAATAGTTTTTCATTGTGTACCGGGTATATAGCAATTCATTTGGAAAAATATAAAGAATGGAGAATAGGTACTAAGGAAACCAATATATTCCGGAAATGGGAACAAAATATAGAGTTTAGAAGCAGTGGTTATTTGCAAATCTCCTAAATTGTGGGCACCCATACAAGCAATAAGTGAATTTGAGGAAATTTTTTAAAATGACTTCTTTTTTACACATTGTCTTACATTTGGAAGGCAGAATTGCAAAGAAAGTAAATTGTTAATAACACTTGTTCTACTATTTTGTGTTCCCCTAAGTCTCCCATTAAAATGGTACTCACTTGTGTTGGTAAGCCCAGTACCCGCAACAGGAAACAAGTGAGATACAATTTTTATCAGGAGACTTGGGGGAATGCTGGGTGGGTGGACATTTGTGGCTTCCCACAGATTCCAGAACTTTCCTTCACAGAAATGTGAGGAAAATGTGTTTTTATTGACTAAGTTTGAGGTTTGCAGGGTATTCCGGGTAACAGAACCTGGTGGGAGGAAGTTGGGGCATTGGCATGCCCATTCTGGGCTGCCCCCACCCCAACATATAAAAATAATAATATTCCTTGGTGCCTAATGGTATTTCTGCCCCCAGGGCCTATTGCCCCTATCTGCCTCATTCTGTGCCGCCCCCCACCCCTGAACTTTGAAAGGAAATAATCCCTGGTGCCTTGTGGGCTTTTTCCTCCCCACCCAAGGGCCAAACATTTTTGGGGTGGGGGCATTGGCATGCCCATTCTGGGCAGTCCTCGCCCCCACGTATAAAAAAACCCGAATCCCTGGTGCTTAGTGTGCTTTCCACCCCCCTCGGGGGCAGATCAGGGGCTATCGCCCCCATCTGTCTACGGGGAGGGGTGCAGAAAGACTGTCTTTTTTTTTTAGGGGAATAGGGGCATTGGCATGGCCATTCTGGGCAGCGCCCACCACTGAACTTTAAAAAAAATACCTGGTGCCTAGTGGGCATTCTTACACCCTCCTCCCCGGGCAGATAACAAGCTATTGCTCCCATCTGCCTTGCAGGGGGGGTGGGGGGCAAAAGACATTGGCACTTTTTTGGGGGGTGGGGACATTGGCAGGCCCGCTCTGGCCAGCCCCCATTCCTACGTATAAAAAAACCTAACTAAACTCTGGTGCCTTGTGGGCTTTCTGCTCCCCTTAACTCCCGGGTGGCAGATCAGAGGCTATTGCTCCCATCTGCCTCCTGGGGGGGGGGGGCATATTCAGTCTGGGCAGCCTCCACCGCTGACCTATAAATAAATAATCCCTGGTGTCTAGTGTGCTTTCTGTCCCCCCCCAAAAATACTGAATATGCCAAATCTTTATTGACGGAGTAAAGGCCCATGCCCAAGGGGCGCTCCTATGCCCATGCCCTCCTGGGACCATCCCCAAGCAAGAATCTACTAGGGAAGGATACCGTCGGAAAGGGGAGATTCTTCTCTTTCCAACGATATCTCTCCCATATGCATCGGTGCTCAGGGGCCACCAATCACAAACTATAACGAGCCGATCGGCTCATTTTAGTTTCAGATGTAATGATGTCAGCGCGCCCCGCGTGCGATCGTCATTACATATGAAAAAATAAAAAGCCACAAGAGGTTGGGGAAGCTCTTCCCCACCTCCTGAGACAAAAATGTAAAAAAAAAAAATCCACTGTAGTCTGCAGCAGAGAGATATTGTGCTTGTATGCGCATGATGGAAAGGTTCAGTCATGAGGACACGAGCACTGGTGCTCATGACGGAACCATTTCATCATGAGCACCGGAAGGGGTTAATAAATATAATCACACCAGAACAACAAAAACCCTATTAAGGATCTGGAGTTCTAGATTTTCTAAATTAAAGGTTCAAAATAACTCCTTAACCCCTTCCACGCTGATGACGAGCTGGGCTCTGAAATCTTCCCTGAAAGACACAGCTCTTCGAGGAGTTTTGATTACCTATAACAGCGCATGAAGTCTGGGAAACATATGGGATTCAAATTGACAGTTACATATCTCTCACCGGGTTCCACGAAGCTGAGAAGATCATTCCCTGACACTGCGTCCTTAGTTATGATGACGTAGTATCCACTACGCATTGTTACGAGCACGTATCAACGCGCTGACGTGCTCCAACTACTCTGTTAATCTCGAATCTCCATAGTTACCGTCCTCGACATTATCACACTGAAACAAGCACTGCTACTTACACCCCGTTATCTAAAGCTGTTTCAGAGGAGAATTCATATTATCACACCCCTGACTTTTAACAAATTTCCTCGCTTTTGACAGCAACAATAGAACCACTCACACCTAGTCAATCACTACGCTGGTTCTTCTGCCTACGCATCGGACAGAAATTCGCCTTGAAAGTGAATTGCTCATCTTACCGGTTGATTCCTGTAACCCTACGCTGATACACACAGCATCCACTTGTGTTTGTCAAGCATTCTCCTGTGTTAAAGTGCAAAGTTCGTTTGTTTAAACAGTTCACTCGCTATTTTGGAAAACAGAAAAGGAACAGCTTTTACCAGCTCATACTGCCATCTAGTGACAGAAGTTGGAACTGAACCAGAATTGAAAATTTTTCTTCACAGCTCCTTGCTTCTGTGACACACTCACAACCTTTACAGTGTGTCATTTCCGTGATACACACACAATTTTTGCAGCATATTACTTCTGTGATATGCACACAATTTTCTAGTTTTAAGTCTAAAATGTTTTTAGAGTGTTTTTTTTCCACAAACAGCACACATTACATCTAGATTTCTAAAAAAAAAAAATGTTTTTTTTCTTCTCTCCAAACAAATTTTAATCTACATATTACCAATACATAGTATTGCGTATTGTTCTATCGCAATATGCAAAGTGTCACTCCACCTGCATCATTTTTACAAGTACCTGGTGATCCCCCATTAGAATGGAAATTGTGGATCAGATCTTTCATGGCCTACTTAGGTGCCATTGATGGCCAGAGATACAGACCAGAAAGAAAAAAAAACCTTATGTATTATCATCTGGGGGTCGAAGGTCAAAATGTATTTGATCATTTACCTCCATATGATCCACCTGAAGGTCAGGATCTAGATGAGTTTGAATTAGCTAAAGCAAAACTAGAAAAATATTTTACTAAAACAAAGAATTTAGTTGTACATAGATA
This sequence comes from Lissotriton helveticus, assembly GCF_964261635.1. Taxonomy (NCBI): domain Eukaryota; kingdom Metazoa; phylum Chordata; class Amphibia; order Caudata; family Salamandridae; genus Lissotriton; species Lissotriton helveticus. The sequence continues at coordinate 1,960,604,825 of NC_136068.1, read as the reverse complement.
TAAATTCTTCACAAGAACACAAAAAAGTGATGAAAATATTGATACCTTTATAACTGCTTTGAAAATGTTAGCCGCAAATTGCGAATTCGACAACTTCACGTCACAACTCATTAGGGATCAACTTGTTGCACGATGCTATTGCAAAGAAATTCAAAAGAAGTTACTCACGTGCAAAGATCCTACGTTAGATAAAGCTGTTGATATAGCCAAAAGCATAGAAACCTCCATGGATGATGTTAAACAACTGGAAACAGCCATGTCTAATACCACAGTCTCTGGTGCTGTTTCTAGCACTCCTACAACTAAAATTCCTTTTGTACCACGTGGTAATTTTAGAAGACCCAATATATCTAGAGGTGGCAGGTTCAAACAATTTGACTCTAGAATGTTCTGTTATAGATGTGGTTCTTCTTTTCATGTTTCTTCTTTTAAGAACTGTCCTGCTATCAATCAACAATGTGGTCAATGTGGTAAAATGGGACATTTTGCTAAAATATGCATGAGAGGCAGGAGAGGTAGTGTAAGAGGAAATATTCGATGTGTCATTAATGACGAAAATAATGTTGATAATAGCGACTGTTTTTCTAATGAGGATGATTTTTCACATGAGGACATCATGCATCAGGAATATGTTGTAGTAGTCCAAGATTCCCATGACAAACATATTTCTGATCCTGAAGTTGATGTTATCATTGAAAAAGACCATGTTCAATTACTAGTAGACACTGGCGTCACCATTATATCACAGGATAAATACAACAAGTTTTGGACCGATAAAAACCTATTGCCCTCTGATATTCTTACTGTAGCATTTGAAGGTAGTAGGATTAATTTACTTGGTTACTTCTGGGCTGACATTAATGTTTTAGGAGTGACTATCAAAGGGAAAGTGTATGTAGCCAGGAAAGGAATTAATGTTCTTGGTCTTATCCACCAAGCGGAAATTGGTTTGACTATTAAGCCAGGACTAGATAATCCAGTTTTCATTGACAAACAAACTAAAGAAGAAATTTCTGTTACTATGATTACTAACCCTACATCCTGTTCTCGTGTTCACAATAATTGGGAACAAGAATTTAGTAAAATTTTTGAAGACCGTCTTGGTAAAATCACCAATTTTCAGCATTCTATCAGAGTAAAGGACAATGTCGTTCCTATCAAGCATAAGTTACGCAATGTTCCTTTGAGCATTAGAAGCGATCTATCTAAGCATTTGAAAACTCTGTGTGATCAAGGGATCATTGAAAAGGTTGAGTCCACTCTATGGCTTTCCCCCATTGTTTTAGCCAAGAAGAGATCAGGCGATTTGAGAATGTGTGTTGACTTACGCACTCTCAATGAAGCTATTTGGGTTGATGGGGTTCCTCTACCACGCATTGAGGACCTTATTGCCAAAGTGGGGTCATCTACGTGGTTTACGAAGCTTGATCTCAAAGCAGCCTATCACCAAGTAGTGTTGTACCCTCAATCCAGACATTTCACTGCCTTCGTCACTCCAGATGGTGTTTTTCAATTCTGTCGTCTTCCCTTTGGACTAGCGTCCGCTGCAGCAGTCTTTCAAAGACTCATGTTGGAAATGTTTGCTCATAATCCCAACGTAGTTGTCTTTCAAGATGACATTCTCATATTTACAAAAACTGAGAGTGAGCACAACCAAGCGATTAGTGAAGTTTTTAAAGTACTCGAGAATAGAGGTTTAACGCTGCAAAAAAGTAAATGTATATTCAAAGCCAAAGAAATTGAGTACCTAGGACATATCATTTCGGAAAAAGGTATTAAACCCAGACCAGGTTTGGTTAAGAGTATTATTGAAGCACCAGCTCCCCAAAATAGAGAACAACTCTTGTCCTTTCTCGGCTTATGTAAGTTTTATGCAAAATGTATGAAAGATTTTGCAAAAACCACCGAATGCTTCAGGTCTTTGTTGAAGAAGGGAGCTGTTTTTGTTTGGTCTGAAGAATGCAAAAAAGGTTTTCAGTACATCAAAGATCATATACTTTCAGCTCCAGCTTTACAAGCATTTGTTGAAGGTAGACAAACTTTCGTCACGGTTGATGCATGTGAGTACGGCTTGGGTGCAGTTCTTTCTCAATGTTCTGGGGGGAAGGAGTACACAGTAGGGTTTGCTTCTCGCACCCTCCGTCCTGTTGAACGGAAGTATTCCGTCATTGAAAAAGAACTCTTGGCCTGTACATGGAGCGTGGAGAAATTTAAACCATATTTATGGGGTAGGTCATTTGTCCTCAAAACTGATCATCGACCATTAGTTGATATTCTAAATGGAAAAAATGTCAAACGCACGACAGCTCGTTTAGCAAGGTTGTCCACGAAATTACTAGAATACACTTTTAATGTGGAATACATACCTGGGGGAAGAAACAGCAGGGCGGACTGCCTTTCTAGGCTTCCCATTCCCGATAGTGATGAACAAGATTGCGAGACAGAAGTAGAGGAGTGTTTTGTAGCTAATGTCTGTCTAGAATCTATATTCTTTTTAGAGGATGACTGGATCAAAGAATTAAATGATGACATAGTTCTTAAAGAAGTTTCTACCCTCATAAGAAAAGGATGGCCGAAAGAGAAATGTCTTTCTCCCGATCTTCAAATGTTTTGGAAGATTAATACTGAGCTTTCAATGGAAAATGGCATAATTGTTCGAGGTAACAAATTGGTTCCTCCATCAAGTTTTAGAAAAAAAATCATTTTAGCTGCACATTCAGGTCATCTTGGTACCACCATTACCAAGAGGAAAGTGAGGTCTGATTTTTGGTGGCCGAAAATGGATTCTCAGGTAGATGAAATTGTCAAGCTATGTTCACATTGTAATGCCAGTGACAAAGTTTTAGTCTTGGAAGACCTTGTGGAATCTAAGGCTTCTATTCCTGGTAGGGCTTGGCAGAAGTTAGGAATGGACTTTCTTGGACCGTTTCATGTGCTTCTCAGCAATTCAAAATACTTTTTGGTTCTCGTGGATCATTTATCAAGGTGGGTTGAAGTTGAACCAATTAGTATACCGAATTCAAAAAGTGTTATCGATTGCTTGAACCGTATATTCTTGAGAGAAGGTTACCCAGAGGAGATTTTGACCGACAATGGTGTTCAATTTATTTCTCATGAAATGAATTTTTTTTTAAGGTCGTGTGGTATCAAACACACCAGAACTCCACTCTATCATCCGCAAAGCAATGGCAAGACAGAAAGGTTTAACAGAGTTATTGTGGAGTGTGTTCAAGCAGCTTTCAAATCTAGAAGTTGTGTTTTCAAAGCAGTCAAAGATCTTGTGTGGTCTTACCGCACTTCGCCTCATTCTGCTACCAATTTTACCCCTTTTGAACTCATGAGAGGTAGAAAAGCTTGTTCACAAATATATCCTTTCTGGATGGTACGAAATTTTAGTCAAGGCGGCAACATGAGCATTATGTGGGATGCTGCTCACAGAAAATCTTCTGATGTGAGTTCTAAATATGTTAAGCCTGGAAAGAAAGTTTTTCACAACATTCAGATTGGAGACTGGGTCAAGGTTAAAAATCCTATTTCAGTTAGAAAAGGTCTTTCCAAGTTTTCAGACTCGCAGCAAGTAGTAGACACTTGTAAGAATGCTATTAAATTGACCAATGGCAATTGGTGGTGTACTTCTCAGATTGCCAGAGATCCCTCTGGTTCTCCAAGTAATGAAAATTTTAACAATGTTTCAGAGGGGAATGAGGTTAGGAAAAGCACCAGAGTGTCAGTCAGACCCAAGAAATTACGAGATTATGTTTAATCTCTTTGTATTTTACATTCAACCTTTCATGATTCTTACTGTACTTATTGTTTGTTGTTTTTCCTGTTAAGAGGGGAGGTGTGGTGATATGCATTGCGTAATATGGAACTGCATTATGTCATTCAGAATGTTCCCTGTGTAGTGTTCCTTCCTTGACAGTTACTGATCTAATTACCACCTGTCTGCTGGGACGGCTCTCCCTTTTCTTACAATAAACCACTTATGAAGATTACCTTCCTGCGTGATATTGGCATCATTACACTACTGCGCAGTACTACGAAAATAGGGACAAAGATGAAAAGGATAGAGCAGACAAGAAAACGAAAGAGTTAAAAACGAAGGTCCTTTTACAAAAAGCGTATCCGCCACGTGGTGGTCAGAGTAACTATCGGCAACCTCAACAGTTTCAGAGGAACTCGCAAAGGTTCGAGTATCCTCAACAGCATGTTCCTGTAGGTCCCAATCAGTGTTCATATTGTAAAGAAGAGGGTCATTTCAAGTATAGTTGTCCTATTTTGTTACAGCGATTGAATGGTGCTTCTGGTGCAAGAGGTCGGGGTGTTCCACAAGCGCCTAGAGGTAGAGGACGTGGAAATTTCCCCCAAAACGCGCGCCCATTTCCACCCAAGAATTCAATGAATAGTTTTGATCAGCAGAATAACGCGTCTGGTAGGACGCCTCAGTACTATGCTGATGACTACTACGCAGAAGATGAGAATATGGAAGGTAATGATTGCTAGGACAGCCATGGACAGAGAGAGGGAGTTGTTTCAGTTCCAGTAGATCAGAGTGGACCTTACGTTGAGGTGATTACATCAGGTGTTTCAGAGCCTTTTCTGTTGGATACTGGTGCTACAAAGAGTTCCATTATGCACTCTAAACTCCCTGGCGCACCTTTGTCTGGCGAAATGAATGTTTCAGTAGGTTTTTCTGGCGCCCCGGTTAGAAACCCGATTTCTAGTCCTATATCCCTTTCTGTTGGACCTTGTGAATTAGAAGCACCCCTTATTCTGACAACAGGTTTTCGTGAGAATTTGTTAGGATTGGATCTGTTGAAAAGGTTGTATGCGACATTGTATTGTTCTCCTTCGGGAGTACAACTTACACTAGGGAAGGAAGTAGTCTCCCCAATGTACTTGTTAAAGGATAAACTTCCAACAGAGTTGTCGTCTCTTCCTGATATTATTTGGGCTACTGGTCCTAATGATGTGGGTCTTTTGGAAATACCGCCATATGTTGTGACATTGAAAGCCAATGTTAAAATGCCAGGAATTCCCCAATATAAGATCTCTAGTAAGGTGAAAAAGCGTTGCTAGCGATCATTTATGATTTGATTGAAAAATATATAATTGAAGAGACAAGAGGCAACGTTTGCAATAGCCCTGTTCTGCCTGTTTTGAAGCGTACTGACCCTTCTCAGCCACCTGTTTACAGATTTGTGATCGATCTTAGAGAAGTGAACAAAATCGTTGTGCCACAATTTCCAGTTGTTCCTGATATCACTGCCCTATTGACTATGATTCCAGCATCCGCAACCTGGTTCTCGGTGATTGACTTGAAGAATGCGTTCTTCAGCATCCCGATTGCCGAGGAGAGTAGGGATATTTTCGGCTTCAGTTTAGGTGGCCGAAGCTTCTGCTTCAAACGCGCTCCCCAGGGCTACTGTGAAAGTCCATCAATATATAGTCAAGCTTTAAAAACACAGCTTGATACGATTGTTTTACTTGATGGCGCTACCCTTATTCAGTATGTTGACGATTTGCTTGTTGCTGCAGATACTGAGAAAATCTGTAAAGAAGCCACGTTGTCGTTGTTGCGTCATTTGTCTGATTTACATCATAAAGTGTCTCTTTCCAAATTGCAATATTGTCGACAAGAAGTGACCTACTTAGGTCATCTCTTATCGAAAGAGGGATGGAAACTGACCCCAGAAAGAATTCAGGCAATAGCGAAATTGAGTGTGCCTAGGACACAGAGAGAAGTGCGTGCTTTCTTGGGCATTACATCTTACTGCAGACAATGGATACCGAATTTGTCTTTGTTGGCCAAACCTTTGGTGGCATTAACTTGTAAAGATACACCGAATCCCCTCCCATGGTGTGAAGAGTGTCAGAAAAGTTTTTCCGAATTGTGCAATGCATTATGTTCGGCTCCTGTGTTGGGTGGAGAAGTGTTGCTCAGGGGTGGAGAAGTGTGGCTCAGGGGTTAGAGGCAGCAGACCCGGAAGCTGAGATCGGTCCTGGACCAGGGTTCAATTCCCCGCCTCGGCGGGTCTTGGGCTAAAAATTCCACAGACTCGATAATTCTCGCCCCGGTGCCTCCTCGACTCACGGGTTCACACTCTGCGACTCTGGGCAATAGCTTGCTTAATCTCCACAACGGCCCCTCGCGGCGGGATGCCTGACTTTCACCTTGTGGATACCCTGCTATCCCACAGGGGAATACCAGGAAGGGTTCCCTAAGCAAGCGCCGGGAAACCCACTGCGGGTAGCTGTGCGCTATATAAGCTCAACTACATTTACATTTACATTTACCCCCGACTACAGTAAGCCCTTTACATTGTATGTCCACGAGAAAGAAGGTTGTGCATTGTCAGTGTTGACACAGTTGTTCGTAGACAAGCAGCGTCCATCCGCGTATTTTTCGTCGACTTTGGACCCGGTAGCTAAAGCCTTGCCGAGTTGCTTAAGAGCCACAGCGGCAGCAGCTGTTTCCATTCGGCAGTCTGCTGGCTTGGTGATGAATAATACGTTCATTGTAATGGTTCCACATGCAGTGGACGGATCACTGACAGAATATCGACTGAAAGAATATCGACTACCCAAAATATCGTTGACAAAATATCGACAGTCAAAATATCGAGTTCCAATCTACAAACAGGTAAGTACAAAAATATCGAGTACAAAATATCGTTTACAAAAATATCGTTGTAAAAAATATCGACTTTACTAAAAACAATGTTTAATTACATTAATATAAAAAATTAATTACTAAAATATAATTAACAATACTTAAAATAACTTTTAATAATTAAATAATTAATGAAAGTAAAAAAATAAAAAAAATTTCATCATATTTCTTAAAACATATATATATAGTAACAAAATTTAATTAAATAATAGGCAATATTGTATATGTACCCCAAAAACCCAAAACTGACCCTGAACCCTAAAAATACCCCTTTACCCAAAAACTGAAAACTGACCCTGAACCCTAAAAATACCCCTTTACCCAAAAACTGAAAACTGACCCTGAACCCTAAAAATACCCCTTTACCCAAAAACCCAAAACTGACCCTAAACCCTAAAAATACCCCTTTACCCAAAAACCCAAAACTGACCCTGAACCCTAAAAATACCCCTTTACCCAAAAACCCAAAACTGACCCTGAACCCTAAAAATACCCCTTTACCCAAAAACTGAAAACTGACCCTGAACCCTAAAAATACCCCTTTACCCAAAAACTGAAAACTGACCCTGAACCCTAAAAATACCCCTTTACCCAAAAACTGAAAACTGACCCTGAACCCTAAAAATACCCCTTTGCCCAAAAACTGAAAACTGACCCTGAACCCTAAAAATACCCCTTTGCCCAAAGACTGAAAACTGACCCTGAACCCTAAAAATACCCCTTTGCCCAAAAACTGAAAACTGACCCTGAACCCTAAAAATACCCCTTTGCCCAAAAACTGAAAACTGACCCTGAACCCTAAAAATACCCCTTTACCCAAAAACTGAAAACTGACCCAGAACCCTAAAAATACCCCTTTACCCAAAAACTGAAAACTGACCCTGAACCCTAAAAATACCCCTTTGCCCAAAAACTGAAAACTGACCCTGAACCCTAAAAATACCCCTTTAATTTAACATAATTAGCAATTAATCAATTAAATTAAAGTAATTGCCAATTACATTTTAATTAATTAAAAAATAATTTTTAATTTACAATTATTTAAATATTACTACCAATTATTAAATTTACATATTTAATTAATTATAATTAAATTACTTCCCACCCTATTCCCCTATAAACCCACAACCCGCTACAGAAAATACATTATTTTAATTTACATAATTAGCAATTAATCAATTAAATTAAATTAATTACCAATTTAATTGTAAATAATTAACATATATTATTTAATTACCAATTAATTAATTATTACTACCAATTAATAAATTTACATATTTAATTTATTATAATTAAATTACTTCCCACCCTATTCCCCTATAAACCCACAACCCGCTACAGAATAAAATTACACAATAATTTAAAAAAATTATTAATTAAAAATAATAATTAAAAAAAATGACACTTTTCACATATAATATAACATAAAACACTATAAATAATTAAATATTATTTAAAAAACTATATTTTTTACTATCTAGATTATATACTTGGATATTTTCACTGTCTATATTATTTACAGTCGATATTACTTCACTTACCTTAAAAACGATATTTTGACTGTCGATATTCTGTCTAGTCGATATTTTCTCCAAACGATATTTACAACTCGATATTCTTTCCAGTCGATATTTTGGAGTCGATATTATGTCTGTGCACCGCAGTGGACACGTTGTTAAACAGAACCAAGACACAGCACTTAACTAGTGCTCGATTGTCAGGTTACGAGTTGACACTTTTAGCGAGTCATGTACAAATAAAGAGATGCAACACGTTCAATCCAGCTACGTTGTTGCCGATTGTAACAGAGACAGATGCTTCTGAACAGCATGATTGTTTTCTCAGAACAGAAGAAGAAACGAAAGGGAGAATAGACCTTCAGGACACTCCTCTTGTGAAGTGTGATGGTACCTTATGGGTGGATGGTTCATGCTTCAAGCTTCCGAATGGTGATACGATTGCGGCATATGCTGTTACGATTTTTCATACGATTGTTGAAGCTGCACGTATCCCACATAATTCAGCTCAAGCAGCAGAGTTGATTGCACTTACAAGAGCGTGTGTGTTATCAAAAGGAATGAAAGTGACCATATACACTGACAGCCAGTATGCATTCGGTGTGGCCCATAGTTTTGGACGATTGTGGAAAGAACGTGGGTTCCTGACTTCGCATGGAGCTAAGATACAGCATGGTCAGTTGGTGAATGAGCTTCTCGAGTCACCTACGTTGCCCTTGCAAGTTGCGATTGTAAAATGCAGTGCACACAAGAAGGTGACTGATGATGTTGGTCGTGGAAATGCATTTGCTGATGAAGTCGCAAAAGAAACAGCGATGGATGTGATGAGTCGAATGTATGTTGCAGGCCCTGCGAGATGGGTTGGTGACATTGGAATGTGTGAAGATACGAAAGTGAGTGAGAAGTCTATTCAAGCTGAAGCTACAGAGAAAGAGTTGAGTGTGTGGAGAGAAAGTACGGGTAAATTGGATGCAAATGGTTGTTGGGTTGAATTGTCAGAGCATCAGCGATGGTTGTTACCCCATGCGTACGTGCTTGCAGTAGTTACAATGGCCCATGGAATGGCTCACATCAGTGTGAAAGGGATTTGTAAGGTGCTGGCTCCAGTATGGCAAAATGCTGGAATTCCCAAGTGTGCAGAGAGGATCACTGAAATAATATCGACTACCAAAATATCGACTACCCAAAATATCGAGGAAAAAATATCTACAGCCAAAATATCGACTTTGTATGTACAAACAGGTAAGTACAAAAATATCGAGTACAAAATATCGTTTACAAAAATATAGTTGTAAAAAATATCGACTTTAATAAAAACAATGTTTAATTACATTAATATAAAAAATTAATTACAATACTTAAAATAACTTTTAATAATTAAATAATTAATGAAAGTAAAAAAATAATATTTTTTTAATCATATTTCTTAAAACATATATATATATAGTAACAAAATTTAATTAAATAATAGCCAATATTATTAACGTACAAATACAAAAGAGTAAAAATTACTATTCCCACTCCAGTGGGTGCAACAGTAGGGAAAGCGTTGGATAGCGTAGGGGTTAAAATTACTATTCCCACTGCAAAGAGTGCAACAGTGGATATATGACGTTACAACGCAACTTTTACAACGCACTACCATTACAACGTAAGTGTTGGTAAGTATATAATAATTTTTTTAATTTAAATTATTTAAAAATATTTTAATATAATTTAATTTAATTTAATTTCATTAAATTAAATTAATGTAAATTTAATTTTACTTTCTTTTTACACTGTACCCCTGTACCCCAAAAACCCAAAACTGACCCTGAACCCTAAAAAAACCCTTTACCCAAAAACCCAAAACTGACCCTGAACCCTAAAAATACCCCTTTACCCAAAAACTAAAAACTGACCCTGAACCCTAAAAATACCCCTTTACCCAAAAACTAAAAACTGACCCTGAACCCTAAAAATACCCCTTTACCCAAAAACCCAAAACTGACCCTGAAACCTAAAAATACCCCTTTACCCAAAAACTAAAAACTGACCCTGAACCCTAAAAATACCCCTTTACCCAAAAACTAAAAACTGACCCTGAACCCTAAAAATACCCCTTTACCCAAAAACCCAAAACTGACCCTGAACCCTAAAAATACCCCTTTACCCAAAAACTAAAAACTGACCCTGAACCCTAAAAATACCCCTTTACCCAAAAACTAAAAACTGACCCTGAACCCTAAAAATACCACTTTACCCAAAAACTAAAAACTGACCCTGAACCCTAAAAATACCCCTTTACCCAAAAACTAAAAACTGACCCTGAACCCTAAAAATACCCCTTTAATTTAACATAATTAGCAATTAATTAATTAAATTAAATTAATTACCAATTACATTTTAATTAATTAACAAATATTTTTTAATTAACAATTAATTAAATATTACTACCAATTAATACATTTACATATTTAATTAATTATAATTAAATTACTTCCCACCCTATTCCCCTATAAACCCACAACCCGCTACAGGAAATAAATTATTTTAATTTACATAATTAGCAATGAATTAATTAAATAAAATCAATTACCAATTACATTTGAATTAATTAACAAATATTTTTTAATTAACAATTAATTAAATATTACTACCAATTAATACATTTACATATTTAATTAATTATAATTAAATTACTTCCCACCCTATTCCCCTATAAACCCACAACCCGCTACAGGAAATACATTATTTTAATTTACATAATTAGCAATTAATAAATTAAATTAAATTAATTACCAATTAAATTTTAAATAATTAACATATATTATTTAATTACCAATTAATTAATTATTACTACCAATTAATAAATTTACATATTTAGTTAATTATAATTAAATTACTTCCCACCCTATTCCCCTATAAACCCACAACCCGCTACAGAATAAAATTACACAATAATTTAAAAAAAATCATTAATTAAAAATAATTATAACATAAAATGACACTTTTCACACATATTATAACATAAAAACACTATAAATAATTAAATATTATTTAAAAAACGATATTTTTTACTATCTAGATTATATACTTGGATATTTTCACTTTCTATATTATTTACAGTCGATATTACTTCACTTACCTTAAAAACGATATTTTGGCTGTCGATATTCTGTCCTGTCAATATTTTGTCCAAACGATATTTAAAACTCGATATTCTGTCCAAACGATATTTTGGAGTCGATATTATGTCTGTGCACCGTGCAGAGAATGTGGTCAAAAATTGTATGGTGTGTCTGAAATACAATCCTGGTAGGAGAACTCCAGCTGGTCATTTTTCACCTCCAACGTATCCGTTCGAGGCTTTGCAGCTAGATTTCATCCACATGGAAAGGTGCAACAATTTAAAATACGTACTCGTTGTTGTTTGTGCCTTTTCCAGATGGGTAGAAGCAAACCCCCTGAAGGACAACACTGCCTTGTCCACAGCTAAAGCCCTTGTCAAAGAACTTTTCCCTAGATTTGGAATGCCGAGAATGGTCTGGAGTGACAATGGGAGTGAATTTGTAGGACGAGTGATGAAGAAAGTATGTGAAGGGCTAGGCATCCAACAGAAATTCCACGCTGCAAATCACCCCCAATCAGCTGGACTAGTAGAGTGCTACAATGGCACATTAAAACTGAAGCTGGCCAAAATCCAAGCGAACTCTGGTCTTAAATGGCCTGACGCTCTGCCTTTAGCACTCCTATCAACAAGAATGACTGTGAATTCGCGAGTGGGACTTCGTCCATATGAAATTGTGTTCGGCCGTCCGGCCATCATATGGGGAGTGCCAATGCCGACAAAATTCTGTGAGATCGAACACCCTGTACTGCTTGACTATTTGTATGAATTGACGGCTAAATTGCGTGTTTTACACCAACAGGTTCACGACACTCTGCCTCAGGTCTCTGAAGCTCCAGGACATCATATCGATCCTGGATCCTGGGTGCTGGTCAAGAATTTTCAACGGACAAAGAATCACCAGCCCCGGTGGACCGGCAATCACCTAGTTCTTCTCTCAACAAGATCAGCCGTTCGAGTGGAAGGGAAGAAGAACTGGATCCACGGCGTACACTGCAAGAGGGTCCCTTTGCCTCTGCCGTACGACCGGTGAGTCCAGGAGGGTGTTGCTGACTCTGAGACTGAGACTGTGCCTCGTTTTCTGCCTTTCAGTGATGCACGCATAAAAGGAACAATTTCTGAACAAGAAAGTGACAATCTTTTGCAAGAAGCTGTGCCACCGTCAATTCGATTGGACACTACAGAGCCTGAACTCCTGTTTCAGGACCAGACAGTACCTGGGAAGAAACGCTATAATCTGAGGCCAAGAACTATGGACTAATACATTTTTTTTCCCTTTCCTTTGCCTAAGTTTTGAAAGTGCAACTCTCTTATCTGAGAAACTTTTTTATTTTTGTTTTTCGAACCACCATCCGGGTTCCCCTGTAGGGTCGCGGTTGCCCAAGTCTTTGGAGTGCAGCTGAAGACGTTAGGTCGACAGTTCTGGTTGGTCTAAGGGAGTTGCCCTGGACTGACAGAAGCATTCCTTAGCATAGAACACCCTACCATCGCGAGCAGCATTCAGAGAGGATGGAGTTTTTCGAGATGGAGAGACCTGCCAAAACAATGAACTTTAAAGCTAAAATATGTAGAATGATGACCAAGAAAAGCTTTTTGATATCATGCATTTTTATGTTGTTCAGTGTAATGATGGTTTTAATAGGATATGTGTTATTCTCTTTTCAAGTGACATTTGCACCCACTACACAGTCCATACCTCCTCCTACTGTTTCCTCGCTTTCTTTCCACCCTTTTCCTGAACATGAGTCTGTTAGGAGATTAGAGTTTATTAATAACTCCTTCGTTCAGCTTTTGCACCAACACCAACTAGTAATGAACACGACTAACTGTTGGGTGTGTGGTCTTATGCCTCATACAACGGATAAAGGTATCCCTTATCTGGTCCTGCCATTCAGTCACAATGGTTCTGTGTGGGCATACAGAACAATGTTCATCTACGCACATGAAGTCTACCCCCTACGTTCTGGAAAGGACAATCCTAAAAATAGTGCTCTAGTTAAGGGTATAGTAGATATGATTAGGGAAGATATTTCCTATGAGACTATCCCGAAAGATGAGACACTAGTATATATAGGATGGAACGTGACCGGATATGGAGTTACTCTGAGTGAGAAACAGCAAGCTAAGAGATCTTCCCCGATTTGGATTGTACCCCATCAGGGTCACCTGTGTCTGCAAGGTAATGGCAAGAATCCCAGAGCTCAGTTAGGGAAGAGTACCTGCACTGAAACGTATGTTTTTGCGTCTCAGACTTCCCCTTCGTTCTTAGCAGCTAAGGGTACCTATTTCATCTGCTATGATAGAGCCTATACATGGTTGCCCACTGACTTTTCGGGCACATGTTTTGTTTCGTTCCTGTTGCCTCCCACCTACACCGCTGCGGCAGATTACCACAAGACAAGGATAGTTAGAGGTGTCTTCAGTAAAGAAGACACTGCAGGACAAGAATTGGGAGACTTCTTTAGGGGTTTTCTGCCGTTTTGGGGACCCATGGTTAACAGCAGGAACATAAGGCAATTGACGAGGGTGGTTGAATCCACCGTAGATGAAACTGCCGGTGCCATTAGTAATTTGACTGCTGAGCTCCAGTCGGATCGCCTTATGACCCTTCAGAACAGGGTCGCGTTGGACGTCATACTTGCAGACCGAGGTGGGGTATGTAGAGTGATCCAATCGAGTTGCTGTGTTTTGATTCCAGATAACGCTCCAACAGTGTACCAGGCCATCTCCAAACTACATAAGATTTCCGAATCTATTCATGTGGATAAAGGAGATTGGTCGTTGATGGGATGGTTCTGGGAACTGATATCCGCCTGGGGATGGAAAATTCTGATGGTCATTGGAATGATCTTAGCCATTCTTTTCCTGTTCTGTCTGTGTGTACAGTGTGCTCCTGCAATATGTGGCCTCTGTGCTACATCGTGTATAAGGAAACCTGTATCGAGGGACGAGCTAAGTAATAGGATGATGCTACAGCAACATCTCAATGACTTCATGAATATAGACCTGGACTCAGATTAGCAAGAGTATAGGTTATTGCCTATGTAAGGGCAAAACGAGGACCTGTGGTACTGAAAATTTTGGACCTGTGTCATAAGCATCGTCGTATCATGACGAATTTGATATCAGCAGACCGAGAATGACTAGTAGACTATGCACAAACATTTTCGTCATATTCGAGTGACGAAATCACCCTGAATTCTGAGTTTTCGCCCTGAACCCTTGGGTTCCATTTTGTGAACGGCAGTCATTTTGTGATAGGCCGGTGACTAAAGCCAAAACCGAGTTTGAAGGACACGTACACCTTTTCTGACTTCTGCACGACCTGGGCAAGCTGACTCCACTGCCTAGGGCCAAACCTGTTCGGTCAGTTCCTCTCCCAGTGGCCGGGCGAGATAGTATCAAGGCACAACATGCCATAAACCCTTCATCGCGCACAAACCCTTCCTAATCTTACACACACCTGCCTCTGTTTCTTTCTTTATGACTTGCTTTACGAGGAGGAGGCGCCCGTTTTTATTGGCGTTTCGTCGATATCTGATGAAAATACTGGGCCTTGCCGGGTAATTGATTGTGGGCTGAACAAACTGAATTATGGGCTTGTCATCATGACTCTGCTTTTTCTTTGTATTGAAAATATGTGAATGGTCAACTGTAAAATAAGGAATGTTTGCCTGAAGCATAATATTTTGTATAAAAAGAGAAGGCTGGTTTTGTAAGATTGAGCAGTCTCCTGAGAATATACACCGTGTTGTACTTCTAGGACGCCTGTTACTTGGTTGCAGCCAATAAACACAATCTTTGACTTCGCCTAGAAGACTCTGAGTTTCTGTAGTCTGAAACAGGAAGGACCCGAAGTCTAGGGTGTGTCCCCGGCACCTCTGGGTTCTGAAAAACCCAGTACTTCAATGTAAGCCTTTCAAAAGGGGTTATTTTAAAGGTCAAATGTGCAGCTGGTGCTGCAGCCCATCAGGGAGATTTAATGGAGTACACTTTCAGTGCAATCTACTAGGGACAAATAAGTAAGTTAAATATGCAAATAGTATTATGACAATTTCATCATGATGAAAGAGGGAACACAGGTGCTTTACCACTGGTTAGCAGGGGTAAAATGCACAGAATGCTGGCAAACCTGTCTGACTCCAATTCAAAAACACAAAATGGCTGGGCTATAAGATCTGCATTTTGCCCCTTGACCTGGTCTGTAGGGAGCATGCATCATTCTCGCCCTTGTGATACTCTTAGGAGCCTGAATGTTCCCATGATCATCCCTAAGACACAAAGAGGTTCTTGCTATGTTGCCTCAGCATGGGCGTGGTTCACATCAGCCACAATAGTCACACTGATGCCAGAGTGGTTACCACTGTCTTTGTAGATGCTATGTTTCTTGAGTTTGAACTAACAATGGAGAATCTCAACAGCAAATGGCTCTTCTACAATACATACCCTTAAGTCTGGTGTAACGGATGCGTTGTTTCCCTGAAAGACTACATAAATGTTTTTTATATTTTGTTGTGACCAGATGGTGTAATTGTTTTGCTTCAGTACCACTGGCTAAGGACAAATCCATGGGTCCCACTAAAATAAAAATTCCATCTTTTAACTAAAGTAGTGTGTATTGGCTCTTTTCATGAATAGAGTCACATATTTGCATTAAATTAGTTTACATTTAGATTATATAGTTATTTACCAGAGAAAGAGCAAGAAACACTGCATAATCGCTACCTAGCACTGAACCAATACACCCAGCACTTCCTCACCCCAGTGCTGCGCCAATATGACTTTGACCCCCCCCCCCTTTTTCTATGCAAGGAGCAGAGGTGATACAGAAGTAAGAAAAGTTTTCACAATGCAAAACATATTCCTAAGAAGATAACAATATAAAAAAATACGGTTAGCATTTGGCAGGGTCAGCAAAATGAATCTGGGACTAGAGAAGAAAAAACAAAAAAAACAAAAAAAAAATGAGAAAATTCTACAGTCCATTAAATCCATTCTCTTATAGGGGCCCGTACTTTTAACCCTCTTGTCCTCTTTCGACTATTCTTAGTTTTGTAGATTGCAGCCTCAATATTATACGTAGACAAAATCTGAGCCCTCCATGAGGAAAATAACGGAGGATCTAGAGAGATCCAGTCCTTGGTGATACAGGCACGCAAGACAGCCATACAATTAAAAAGAAAGGCAACAGTGGCCTCAGGTCTGGATTGCCCATTAGATTCAATTCCTAATAACACCAACTCCCCTGAAATACATATTGGTGGACCCATTAATTCTGCCAAAAAATGTTGAATAGCCATTAAGAGGACATCAGCAGCGAAACAGCCGCATCTCCTGCAGCTGGATCCAGCTCCTGGACTCCATTTAGAAATTTTGCGGGGGGAGTAATATAAATCATATAAGACCATGTAATGTTGTGACCGTATCATGCCAGAAATCAAGACTTCATTTGCCAGAGTGATAGAGAGACTGAGGTCAATTGTCTCTACGTTTAATTTTCTTATCCATTTATCTTGGCACTGCTCTATATCATCTGGCAATAATTGTATTAAATTCGAATAAAAGAAACCAATCGACACTCCTTTTCCAATCCCCTAAATTAGTGGAAATTTCCTGAACCGGGAATTGTTTTGCCCTAACGTACCATAGAAGCTGCGGATTTGCAAGTATTTAAAAAAATCCTGCTTAGGTAAACCATATTTGAATTGTATCTCTGTAAAGGACAAAAATTGTAGATCTTGAAACCATTCCCCTAAACAGCTAATATCTTTCTGGCGCCACTTCCTGGTAGTTGAATCACGAAAAATGGTTGGTAGAATACCGGTAGCTTCGAAGGGAGTATAACCGTTTATATGAAGTAATCCTAAATGGCGCTTAATCCGCCTCCAAATGGAATAAACTGCTTTCAAAATTTTAAACTTGTTTTTTTTGTAGTAGCTTGGTTCTACAACTTTCAGAAAACAGCTATTGACTTCTTCACCGATCCCAAATGTATATATTGAGGGATTATGACATGGCAGAGATTTAGCTTTTTCGCCGACAACTAGGCGGGAGATGAATTGCAACACCGCCGCCCAGTAGTAGAATAAGAAATACGGTACACCCCACCCCCCACTAGCTCTAGGAAGTACCATTTTTTTTATAAACCCTCCTATGTCGTTTGTATCCCAATAAAAATCTAGAGGTGATATTTTCCAGCCTTTTAAAGCAAACAATGGAATTCTAATGGGACGGTTCTAAATAAATAAAGAAATTTAGGGAGCACCAGCATTTTTAATACATTTTTTCTTCCATATATTGATAAGTGGAGATGACTCAGGGCCATATGTATCAAGCAAAATTGCATTCACAAACGCCGAAATTCGCAGAATATCAGCATTTGCGAATGCAATTTTGCTAAATGGTATGTATTAAGGCAAAATAAGGAATCGCAAAATTTGCGATTCCTTATTTTGCGATTGCATTTAAGGAATCGCAAATTTTGCGATTCCTTAAATGCAATATAAGAAAAACCAAAAAAGTGCAAATTGGCCTTAAGGAATCGCAAATTACCACCAACTTTAAGTTGGTGGTAATTTGCGATTTCTTTGAAAAATGCACTTTTTTGCATTTTTCAAAGTGCAATGTGACGCACATACATGCCCTTAGGGCATGTATGTGCGCCACATGTGCACCAATGCTTATTTCAGGGGTGCAACAGGGTGTCATTTTGACACCCTTGCACCCTTGAAATTGCATTCTCAATTTGCGATTCGCTAATTGCAAATCGCAAATTGAGAATGTCTTCCCATTCATTCCTATGGGCCTCTAGGCCCTTAGGAATGAATGGGGAGGTATTCCTTAATTAAGGAATATGTAGGATTCGCAAAATGTATTGCAAATCCTACATACATAGCATTTTGCGATTCTCAAATAGCGATTCGCAAAAAATCGCTATTTGAGAATCGCAAAATGACTTTTTGATACATATGGCCCTCAGACGCTCTAGGGTAGAGTTGACTTTATCTAAGACTGGGTTGATGTTGATCTCAGGAATCTTACTGACCGGTGCAGTGATTTTAATCCTGAGGTAAGTTGCCTCTGACACACTGTGACATTCATCGGGGGATCGCCCCCAACATAAAGAATCTGTGTCTTATTTAGATTTAACTTATACACTGAGAAAAGACCAAATTGTAGAGCCAAATCTTCAGTTGTTGAGAGGGCCAGCGGTAAGTCAGTGGTTATGACAACTATATCGTCTGCATAGGCGAAGGCTCTATATTCGGAATTGCATATGTTTACTGGTTTAATATTTGTGGATTCATTTATTTTAGCCAAACAAAATCAATATATAACGCAAAAAATACAGGTGAAGTAGGACAATATTGCCTTCTTGCACATGAAAACGGAAATGCTTCAGACTCTCATCCCGCTAAACATATTGATGCAAAGGGTAATCGATATAACATTCCAGGCCTGAACCCCTTCAAGCGTAACACCTCCCATAAATAAGGCCAGGACACCCTGTCGAATGCCTTCTCGGCATCCAACACCGTGATACCGATAGGGGTCTATGTAGCTTCGGCCCAGTCCATCAGTGCAATAACTCGCCACACATGATCAGTAGTATCGCGGCCGGGTATAAATCCATGTTGTAAAAGTGAGACCAGCATGAAAATTATTGAAGAGAGGCGAGTAGCTAAAATTTTTGAGTAAACCTTACTGTCGGCATTGATTAATTAAATTGGCCTCTATGAGGCTGGTGAAAGTGAATATTTATCCTTTTTTAAAAACATTGTTATTATTGATTTGCGCCAGGAAATCAGCGGTGACCCTCTCTGTGCAGTCAGAAACAGGTTCAGAAGTTGTTTCTTCAAAACTGAAAAAAAAGTAAGGTAAAATTCCAACGGAATCCCGTCTGGGCCTACTGCTTTTCCTGTCACTAGGGATAGAATTGCTGCCTCAAGTTCCTCTACAGTAAAGTCGGTCTCTAGTTCTTCTCTCTGGGAAATAGTAAGCTTAGGGAACTCCTGGTCGCCAAGGAATTCTACAAGCTTCTCTACTGTGTCAGGGGAGTCCTCATTTAAATAAAGATGGCTATGGAACTCATTAAAAATTCCCAACATTTTCACAGGATCAGTATATATTAGACCATGTGAATCTTGTATAGCTTCTACTCTTCTGGCTACTTCCTTCTGCCGTAACCTTTAGGCTAGTATTCGTCCAGAATTCTCTCCCACCTCATACATATCGGCACGATGGACCGCTATTTTAGCAGCTAATTTGTCAGCAAAATGTTGGTATATTTTCATTTTTTGAATATCGAGATCTTCGACCCTCTGTTTGTATTTTATGAGTAGTGCCATCTGTTTGGATCAATCCAATCTCTAGGGCACGCAGTTTGGTCAGCTCCTAATCTTGTTCCGCTCTTATCCTATGCTGCTTATTAATAGAAAAGCTAAGAGTCTCTCCACGGAATCCAGCTTTGAACGCGTCCCATACTATGCCATCTGAGGCGGAGCCGGAATTAAATTCGAAAAACTCTGGTATCCATTTACGCATGTGTTCTATATAAGCTGGATCCACAAATAGCTGACGCTCGTAAGTCCACGGTCTCCTATTGGATCGAGACAGGGTTTCTATTTCTAATTCCAGAGTAATTGGGTTATGGTCCGATATTATTTTAAGGAGAATATCAATTTTGGCATTGGTTAATAATTCAAAAGGGGCAAAAAAATAATCAATTTGGACGTGTTTTTGATGCGGGCAGAAAAGAATGTATATCCACGGGCTTCCGGATTTTTGAGCCACCAAGCATCAACGAGTCCAAACTCATTAATAAGACCCTTTGTAGCTCTAAAAATCTTGTTCTTTCTGCCTTCGTAAACGCAATTATTACGGATGTCAAAATCTCCACGCAAATGCAGATTAAAATCTCCGCAGAGAATTAGGGGTGATGGCCAAGAAGCAAGTTCTATACTAATGTCATTGAGCATATCAGGGTCATCCAGATTAGTACCATATAAGGAACATATCGTGATTAGATAGCTATCGATCTTGAGCTCAATAATCACCCATCGACCGTGCTGATCTGCTTTTGCGCGTTTACACTCTCCCGATCCATATTTTTTAAAGATAGCAACCCCTCTTGTTGTTGATCCCTGTCATGTACAGGACAGAATTTCAAAACCCAAGTCTCTCAACCAGGCTCTGTTTTCCAGACAATATGTGTCTCTTGAATACAGAGAAAATCAACCCCCATAGTTTCAAGAATCTGTGCCATGACCCCTCTTTTCTTTCTATTATTTAGCCCGCATACATTCCAGGAACAGATAACAAATGTACCCATCATCATAAAGGAATCGTGTTATCATAGCTGAAGATTTATTGTTACACCGAATCTGACTCAAATTCTCCTGATTCAATTTCCCACCTCTGTTCCTTCTATTCCTTCTATTCCTTCTGTCACTTCTGCTCCTTGCCCCTGAAACCCACCCCAATCAGCCGCCCACCCCCCCACCCCCTCCAAAAACAACCCACATCCAACAATGAGAGGCAAAGCGACTGAATAGTCCCTTTATGTGATGACGAGAATGGGATGAATGCCCTTCCACCCTCCCCGCCCCCCCTGCCCAGGCAATAGAAATCAAAAAGAGAAATGAATAGGTAGAAAAAAAAGAGACACCTCATATCGAATCAAACCATGCGAGAGCGGGCACAGGCATAGGCGAATTACAAAGAGACAAATACAACAACAGCAAACCTAATCCTTAAAGACACTCTAAGAATTCCTTCGCCCTTATCTCCGACGAGAAGAATGCGGTTTTATCTCCAGAGATAACCTTAAGCTTCGCATGGTTTAGTAAAAATGCCTGTGCCCCTTTTTCCTTGAAAGGATGAAATAAGTTGGCGCAAATGCCATCTTAATTGGACCGTAGCCTGACAGTAATCAGGGCGAACAAAGAATTTGCAACCCTTAGCCTTGCGCTTGCGATCAGGGCGAGCCAAGTCATATAAATGCTCACGTAGTATAAAGTTATTAAGGCACCGTCCTCTCCTGGACACGAACGGCCGCTCCCCTGCCTCCTCCTGCGAAGACCTGGTATCGTAGAGCCTAACTCAGCAGAAATCTCATCGTAGCGCTGTCTGCTAACTTGTGATTGTAGCGCCTGACTCTACCCCTGCATTTAACATCGTAGCGCTTTTGTGCAGACCATCTCCCATTTATTAGCGCTTGACTGCACTGTCTCTGTTTCAACCATTGTGCCTGCATTGTTAGTACTTCATATCGCTAGCGCGCACTTCTTGGCTGTACTTATTAGAATTACTTGGTTATTCAAAAGCGCCTCCGTTTCCCCTGCTGCAAAGCTTGTTGTTGTTGCAAAAAAGCTTGTTGTTGTTGCTGCCATTTTGGGTGCATCCCCTGGCCCTTCCCCCACCTCGCTCCCGCCTCCCGGCTGACCCTCCCACGCTCCGCCCCCTCCACTCTCCACTTAAGACAGATGTCCCAACGCGCAGCGTCCACGCGCTCCGGCCGCGCCGAAGGTGCGCCAAAGGTAAGCCCGTCTTCGCCCGTCCACGCCAGGACCGCGCCCAGCGCCAGACCCCCTGGTTCCCGCAATGACCAGCCCACTCGCATCACTTACGATGCCACCACCCTCCTAGCCCTGAACCCCGGCCGTTCCCCCAACTGCATCCAAGCCGCTCCTGGACACACCCATGGACCCTTCTCTTGCTACTCCTGCAAGTTCGACGGCACCAAAACCAACTCCTCAACCACCAACACGAAACAAACACCGGACACCAACCACCTACAATGCATTCTGCTCAACACCCGCTCGGTCCACAGACACGCCATCGACCTCTGGAATCTACTAGACACCATCTCTCCGGACGTCGCCTTCCTAACAGAAACATGGATGAACGCCTCTTCAGCCCCAGACATCACCATTGCCATCCCGGAAGGATACAAGATCATCCGCAAGGACCGTATCAAGCAAACAGGAGGAGGCATCGCTATCGTCCATAAGAATTCCAGCCGCATCTCAACCAGCTCTGACGCCAACCTTGCCAGCGCCGAACACCTCCACTTCCAGATCCACACCGACCCCAAGACCACACTCAGAGGCACCCTCCTCTACCGGCCTCCAGGACCCCGTACACAATTCAGTGATGACATCACTGACTTTATCACCCCACACGCCCTCCCCTCCGAGGACTACATTCTATTGGGAGACCTCAATTTACACCTGGAAAAGAGCAACGACAGCAGCACCACCACCCTTCTGGACAATCTTGCCAACCTCGGACTCGAACAACTTGTCACTGCCCCCACCCACATCGCAGGTCACACACTCGACCCCATCTTCTCATCCAGCAAACATGTCTCATTCAGCCACACCACAGCTCTTCATTGGACGGACCACAGCTGCGTTCACTTTACCTACAATAAGACCACAATCCACAACCATCCTCAACCCACCCTGCGAAGAAACTGGAACAAAATCACCATCGACCAGATCTCCTCATCGCTTCTTCTAAACCCCCCCGCCCACTACTCAAACTCCGACCAAGCAGCCATTAACCTCACCCAATGGCTTTCCAACAGCGCCGACATCCTAGCACCATTGAAAAAACATCAAAGCAAATTTACCAGCAAAAACGCTTCCTGGTTCAACGAAGATCTTAAGAAATCCAAGAAACTCTGTCGCTCCCTCGAGAAGGCCTGGAAAAAAGACCCAAACACCAGCACCAGGGACGCCTTCAAAAACGCCACCCGCATACACCACCAACTAATCCGGTCCGCCAAGAAAGCCGCATTCAAAGACCGGCTAGATAACAACACCCACAACAGCAAGGAAATATTCAACATCGTCAAAGAATTTACCAACCCATCAGCCAATTCCAACGACATCACCCCCTCCCAAGCACTCTGCGACTCCCTAGCTTCCTTCTTCCACAACAAAATCGCAGACATCCACAACAGCTTCGACAACCGACCCGGAGACCAACCCACCCAACCTTCTGCAGGACCTTCACCCCCCTTGAACATCCTTAACGACTGGAACCCAATCTCCACTGAGGACACCATCCGCCTGATGAACTCCATCCACTCAGGATCCCCAACTGACCCATGCCCTCACCACATCTTCAACAAAGCAGACTCCATCATAGCACCACACCTCCGAGATGTCATCAACTGCTCCCTCAACACCGCCACCTTCCCTGAAAGCTGGAAACACGCAGAACTCAGCGCCCTTCTGAAAAACCCACAGCTGACCCCACCGAACTCAAAAACTACCGCCCCATCTCGCTTCTTCCATTCCCGGCCAAAGTCATCGAGAAAGCTGTCAACAACCAGCTCGCCACCTTCCTCGAAACCAACAAATCCCTCGACCCCTCACAGTCCGGCTTCCGAGCCAAACACAGCACTGAGACCGCACTTATCGCAGCAACAGACGACATTCGAACTCTTCTGGACAATGGAGACACAGTCGCCCTCATCCTCCTCGACCTCTCCGCTGCCTTCGACACAGTCTGTCATAGCACCCTTCTACAGCGCCTCAAAAACATCGGAATCCAAGGAAAAGCACTGGAATGGATCACCTCGTTCCTTACCGGAAGAACCCAGAGAGTCCGCCTCCCACCATTCAAGTCTGAGTCCTCTGAAGTCATCTGCGGCGTGCCACAAGGATCGTCACTCAGCCCCACCCTCTTCAACGTATACATGAGCCCCCTTGCGGCCATCGCCCGCCAACACAATCTCAACATCATCTCCTACGCTGACGACACTCAACTGATCCTCTCACTCACCAAAGACCCTAACACTGCCAAAACCAACTTACACGAAGGAATGAAAGAAGTAGCCGAGTGGATGAAGTACAGCCGTCTGAAACTGAATTCAGACAAAACAGAAGTCCTCATCTTAGGCACCTCCCCCTCCGCCTGGGATGACTCTTGGTGGCCAGAGGCCCTTGGAAAAGCACCCATCCCGACGGACCACGCACGGAACCTGGGCGTCATCCTGGACTCCTCACTCTCGATGACCAGACAAGTCAACGCCGTTTCATCATCCTGCTTCAACATTCTCCGCATGCTCAAAAAAACATTTCGCTGGATCCCCACCGAAACTAGAAAAACGGTCACCCACGCACTGATCACGAGCTGCCTGGACTACGGAAACACCCTATACGCCGGTACCACCGCAAAACTCCAGAAAAAACTCCAACGCATCCAGAACGCTTCAGCCAGGCTCATACTAGACATCCCGCGTAAAGAACACATCTCTGGTCACTTGAAAAACCTCCACTGGCTCCCCGTAAATAAGAGGATTACTTTCCGCCTCCTAACCCACGCACACAAAGCACTTTACGAACTTGGACCCGAATGCCTCAACACACGACTGTCCTTCTACACCCCCTCCCGTCAGCTACGATCCTCCAACCAAGCCCTTGCCACTGTACCTCGCATCAACAAAACCACCATGGGAGGCAGATCCTTCTCCTACCTGGCAGCTAAAACCTGGAACTCACTTCCCACTCACCTTCGACTTACTCAGAACCACCTAGCATTCAGAAAGCAACTTAAAACTTGGATATTCGACAAGTAATTCCCCATCCTTCCTCAAGCGCCTTGAGACCCTATGGGTATGTAGCGCGCTATACAAATTTCCTGACTTGACTTGACTTGACTTGAAGGCAGATGAGAATTTCACTTGGTTTGACCTTGGCTCCCCTCGCCCCCCCCCCCGGAATCTGAAAAGGGAATCTGTGAACCCTCTGGAGCTCCCATTCCCATTTCCAATCCTTTAGCTCTGGAAAAGCTTCTATACACAAATCGATAACAAATTTGCGGATATCTTTCCCCTCTAAACCTTTGGGAACCCCCAGTATACGGAGATTGTTTCTCCTTGCCCTATTTTCCATATCAGTCAACTTCCAATTTATATCATCCCAGACTGAGTGTAGGGCTAAGACATCGGCTTTGCATGCAGAAAAATCGTCCTCTATTGTGGAAATTCTGCCTTCAGCCTCGCCCACTCTTGCGGAAAGTTCAGAGCATGTTTTGGAAATACGGCGCATTGAGTTCTGTAACTTGCGCACAGCTCCATGAATACGAAGACTCTCAGCCTTCGTCTCCTCTCGATGTATCATAATGGCATGGTAGATTGTAGAGAGAGTAATGCTGCTGTCATTTTCCTCAGAGGAAGGCCTTGGAATCTCTATGTTCTCATTCACGTCAGGGACCTGCGTTGCTGGCCCAGAGTCCAATAGGGGAGAACCTTCATCAGTAAATACATGTGCTGATCTTGTATTGCACATCTCCTGTACCTTTAGTACCTTGTTGTCGCCCCCTGGTGACGGTGAGAGGTTATCGCCTTCCTCCATAAGAGCGGAGCTGGCCAGGCTTCTGCCGTCTGCCCATCAAGATCGGCACTTTCATCCTCTGATACCCCAGAGACGTCAGACATTGAATAAAATTTCCCCCCCAAGCCACAGTCCAGATCATTCACATTTTCTTTCTCTGACAAAGGGTTCAAAACATCACAGACTACGCTTTTCTCTGAACTACTATGAGCAGGCTCTGTCCCCAGAGGGTCAGGAACATCGTTGACCAGAGAGTGCTGGATGTTTCCAGTCAGTGTACTCACAGCTACACTAGATAGATCCGAAACAGCAGTTGCCGGCTCGTTCATACCCTTACGTGGTAGATTTCTTTTCTTATTGAAAATAGGCGGAATTATTACCTTCGGGCCTTGAGTGGAAGTTTTAGAACCAACTGTCGCAGAGGGGGGTCCGCTTGAAGAGGCTGCGCTGTTGATGCTCCCATTAATTCCATTACTTCTATTCTTGGATTTGTCAGCCTTCCTCCCATTCTGTGAGTTAGCGCTATTAGCCATGCTGCTGAGATCTGGTTGTGCCTGTAACATAGGACCAGGTGAAGAAGGGATGTTTGTGGCGACCGCTGCCCTTGTTGTTGCCCCCTTTGATGTTGTGTTAATGTCTGTGTGCTTAGGTCTCATTGTAGGCAGTTCGGAACTCCACTCCGGGATTTTACAGTGACCCTGCAGCTGCAGCCTGGTTGATGGGTCCACTATCTTCTATTTCCTTTTTTTTCTGGCAAGGCTGTCCTAGCTCGGCCGCCGTGCTGCCGCCAAACCACCGCCATGCTTCTGCTTCCGATTCGCCTGCCCAGCTCGCTCAGCTCCGCTGTGCTCTACTCCGCTATGAACCACTCCGCAGAAGCCGCCAGACGTTGGAGAGCCGAAGAAGACACACCGGTTCCTGGCAGCAAGTAGATATTGAATGCGGCGTTTCTGACAGGTTATTCCAAACCGCATAAGAAGAGTCAGCATATCCAGGAAAAATCACGTCTCTTTCGTGTCTTCTGCTCAAAGTTTGTTTAGTTCCCCAATGCAATAACACCGTCAGATATCCTCAGCTGAATGTGGCTTTGCTTAGAACATTATGCCGACAAAATACCCGTCTCCAGTTTAAACAAAGTGCATTCCGCTGATAATGCCGTATAGCGTCTGAATCATTTGTTTACTCGAAGAGGCAGGGGGACTGCAGCAGGGAGGTCATAGGAGAGCACCCGCAACCTAGCTCACTCGGTAACAGCCGTGTCTGCCATCTTGCCCCTGTGCATGATATGACTTTGACCCCCAACACATAATCACAACACCATTAACAGATGCACCTACCCATAACACTGTACCACTGCTGCCATAATCTCAGTACCGACTACTTCCTGTATACACCACAGCTCACACCACACACACACACGCACGCACTAACAACCAGCAATAAACCTCTCCCTCTCAGCATGACCGCACTACCCCAGCAGCATACTACAACCTCACAGCACCATACTCATAGCACCAGTACACAGTCCTCCATTCATGCATCACACACCAGCATGGCACAACCATGCTACAGAGTTCAACTACAATTTGCTGGTAGTAACCTCAACTACAGCACTTTCACAATCAACACTACCAGCCCAACTTGTCAGCTTCTCAGCTTCACAATGCCTCAGCTGAGCACTGCAGAGCTATTCCTGGTACTGTATCAACAGGACTGTTTCATTCTACCTGTTGAATTGTGGGATTTGCAGTCCAAAATCTGTTGTTTTTTTACTCTACCCCTGACTACCTGTTTTCCCTCCTAATTTTCCCCATGATCTGTGCTGTGTGTGTTAAACAATCCACCCCAGCTCCCACTTTGTTAGCAAGTGAGTGTTAGAATGGGGGGTCTCTAGTTGGCACAGGTAGGTACTTGTGACGAATAGGGATCCTCTCCTCTAGTCAGGATAAGGGGACTACACTCCTAAAATAACCCCTGCTCACCCCCTTGGTAGCTTGGCACGAGCAGCAAGGCTTTATCTCAGCGGCGTTGTAAATTAAGCATTTGTGACCACATACAGTAACCCAGTGACAACACTACAAATGGCCACCACACAAGGTTGTATATCAAAAATAAGTATTCTTTTATATAGAGTTACCACAAGACCAATAAACGGAAAAAAATAATCCAAAATACTATTAGAATTCAAGAGTTCTGGATAAAAGGCTTAAATCAAAGTTCTGTGCGCGTCGGTAGCCCTGTCTGCCTACAGAGTTGTTGAAATAACACAGAGTCTAACAAATCCAGGGGACCGCGTCGGTCCGGGCCCACTCAAATGTCGCCAGACTCAGTCACAGTACCTTTTACTTGATGCGGCCGGCACAGACGTGCGAGCCGGTTCCGGTGTTCATCGCGGTGCAGAAAAGAAAGCATTGCAGGACGCATTGTCCCTCGATGTGGTGCAGGCAGCGGCCCGTTGACAGAGTCGGTGGATCCAAGGTGTACGTTGTAGGGCAAGACGGTGGTTCGTTGCGGTGCTTCCAGCTTGCGGTGCGGCGACAGAGCCGGAGTTCGGGAGCTGGTGTTGATCAGTCTGGATAGCGGTGCGAGTCAGGCGATGCGTCGCAAAGCGTACGAGGAGGTGCCCAACTCCGGTGCGTTCACAGGACTCGAAGTCAGCAGCAGTGACCGCATCGGTCAGACCAGTACGAACCGGTGTAGTGCGGCGTTGCACGTCGCAGTACCCACCAGTCGCGGTGCAGGCAACGTCTCGGTGACGGCGTCAGGACAGAGTCGGTGAGCTCAGAGCTTGCGATGTTCGAGGCGGACGTTGTTCGATGCGGTGCCTACAGGACACCGGGCCGTTCGTGAGAGTCGGTCACAGCTCCCTGCCTCTGTAGCCACTGAAACAGTGTTTCCAGTAGCAATCCGCAAAGGCTGGTGAAGTCTACTGGTCCTGAGACTTCGGTCAGGGGGCAAGCTCTATTCCAAGCCCTTGGAGATCTTTCACAAGTTAAAAATAAAGTACACAACGTTCTTTCTCCTCTCTTTGGCAGTCTGGGAACCACTTCAGGCCAATCCCCCAAGCAGCACTTCAGCTGGGGAATAGTCTCTCCTCAGTTTCTTCAGGTGCCTCTCCTCAGCGAAGGTTTTTTCTTGTAGTCCAAAAGTGATCTAATTTCTTGGGATCAGGGTCTCAATATTTATATCCCACAATCCTTTGTTCTCTGAGGGGAGAGGGGCCTGTGCTCAGTTCAAACCAGTTCTGAAGCACTCTGTTTACCAGACTTCTCCTTTCCTTTCACAGTGCAGGACAGGAACATCAGATGCCCCACAGGAGCTGGAGCCAGCATTGTGGAAGGCAAGTACAGCCCTAAAGCACTTTGTTGACAGTCTTCCCTCTCTTCTTTCAGTGTGCAAGGCAGAGACATCAGACCCACCACAGAGGGTAGAGCCAACTCTAAGGAGGGCGGGCACAGTCTTATTCAGGTTACAGGTGCAACTCCTCCCTCCCATCTAAATGTAGATCTCTCTATTCACCACTGGGCTGACTCATCCTGTCTCCTGGAATCCTCTGCACCCTCTTCCAGAGTGTAGTACCCACCCACCTGGAGTGGTACCCCTAGAACCAGGACACTGATTAAAGTCGCCCCTTCCTCCAGGTCAGACAACACCTGAACTTGGCTTCCCAACCCAGGGACCAAACTCTGCGGTTGAGCACTTGCCAGGCGCACCAGGACTTCCTTGGGAGCACGCATGCCCCCCCTGAGGGTAACACATAACTCATGTGTTGTGTGATCGTCTTCCTGGCGCAGATCTCCCGACCCCTGTCCATCTGACAGTGCGCGAAGATTCCCCAGGACAGAAGTGGTGTCACCATGGTCATTCACTTGTGACGCAGCCCTTCTGGCTGGCCCCTGACCCACTGGTTCTTCCACTGGGGACTCTTTCCCCTTCTCACCCCTCCATCTGGATTCCTGCACCCTCCCAACTGGAGCGGCACTGTCCGATACTAGAACTGCTGGAGCTCTGCTTACAGAGGCTCCACGTTCTCTAGACAGCAGGAGATCCTCCTCAAATGGCCTACAAGTACAGCGGAGGCCCCCAACCTGATGTTCCCTGTTAGAAAGGCTAACCCGGGGGAGGCAGAAGGTGTCTGACTGACCACCCCTAGGTCTACCCCTCCTTCAGAGAAGGGACCGAGCGATGTCGAGAGGCCTCCGACGGGAGGGCCCTCTCCTAGAATCGTACAGCAGAGTAACCACACCACTCCAAATATACACCACACGTAGATAGAGTTTTCAATCTTTATCGGGCAATAAGTATCGTTTCAATATATGCAGCAGATCCAGAGATCTGGAAAGTCTCGTAGCAAGGGGCCAGGTAGCGGGACAGTCTTATAGATGGTCGGTTGCAATGGGACCCTACGCACAGCTCTCAATCCTCGAGCTGGGGGGTTCCGGAAGGTTGGGCCGCGGCAGCGCCAGCAGGCTCCAAGATGGATCAGTGAGTGTGGACCGCGGCAGCGCAAGCAGGCTCCAGGATGGTTCGGCGAGTGTGGACCGCGGCAGCGCCAGCAGGCTCCAAGATGATTCAGCGAGCGTGGACCGCGGTAGCGCCAGCAGGTTCCGAGATGGATCAGCGAGTGTGGACCGCGGCAGCGCCAGCAGGTTCCAAGATGGTTCAGCGAGTGTGGACCGCGGCAGCGCCAGCAGGCTCCAAGGAGGTTACAGCGAAGATGGACCGCGGCAGCGCCAGCAGGCTCCAAGATGGTTACAGCGAAGATGGACCGCGGCAGCGCCAGCAGGCTCCAAGATGGTTACAGCGAAGATGGACCGCGGCAGCGCCAGCAGGCTCCAGGTAGAACAGCAAGGTGAGTTCGTCTCAGGGTCAGCCGCGACAGCGTCAGCAGGGCTTCTCAACTCCGGGATACAACTGCCGTCCTACTCCGGGGCTGGCCCAGATATAGGTCTGGATTCCTTTGATGTCCGGACCCTCTCGCCTGGGGATCAGAGGGGCCGAGATGATGGTGTCCAGACACCCAGCAGGGGGGTGGAGCCGGAGCCCAGGGAGGCCGGAGGGTGATCGAAACCAGGCATCCGGGGACGGTTGGAGAGCCATCGAAACTCCCCTCTCCTTGTCTCTGGTTGAGTGGCCACTCTACCACCCGGAGGGCTCTTGGTGCCTCGATGGCGGGCTCGCTGGGGCCGTGGCCGCGGCTGGTCCGGGACCACGTGTCTGTGACGTGATGGGCCCAAGATGGCGTCGGGCCTGGAATGAGGGTCCGAGGTGGGCACCGGACCGGTAATGCTGGGGCGGCCCGAGGGTGTCGTGTCAGTGGTTGTGGGCCGCCGGGTGGCGGATCTGGTGGTTTGGAGGGCGTGCAGAGGTATGCCCGAGGCCGACCCGGGCTGGATGGAGGGCCGATGTAATCCGGGGCCCGCCAGGCGGGAGGGGTAGGACCACGCCACGAGGCTGGGTCCAACACGCGTCCCCCCCAGCTGAAGGCAGGGGAGAGTCACCCATCTTCTTGGGGATTCTCCTCGCCAAGGCGGAAGAACCTGGAGAGGCCGTCAGCGTTGGCGTGGTCGTTGCCAGGGCGATGTTCCACGGTGACGTTCATCCCTTGGAGGGAGATGGACCAACGTAGCAACTTCGGGTTCTCGCCCCACATCTGCATCAACCACCGCAGGGGCCGGTGGTCGGTCTGTACTAAGAAGTGGGTGCAGAAGAGGTAGGGCCGGAGCTTCTTTAGGGCCCACACGACGGCGAATGCTTCCCTCTCGATGGTGCTCCATCGTTGTTCTCGGGCCAGCAGGCGCCGGCTGATGAAGGCCACAGGAAGGTCAACTCCGTCAGAGTTCATTTGGGACAGTACGGCCCCAATGCCGTGTTCCGAGGCGTCATTTTGGACGATGAACTCTCGGCTGTAGTCGGGGGCCTGGAGCACCGGGGCGGTGCACATGGCAGTCTTTAGGGTCTCAAAGGCTACTTGGCACTCGGGGGTCCAGTGCACCTTCGGGGGTAGTCTCTTGGAGGTTAGTTCTGTGAGGGGCCCCACAATGCTCCCATAGTCCTTTATGAACCGCCGATAGTATCCAGTGAGCCCCAGGAAGGCTCGGACGGCGGTCTGGGTGACGGGGGGCTCCCAGGCCTGGATGGCGTCGATCTTGGGTTGAAGGGGAGCCACTTGGCCGCTCCCCACTTGGTGTCCCAGATAGGTCACGGACCCTTGACCGATCTGGCACTTGCTGGCTTTCATTATTAGTCCGGCCCGTTGGAGGGCCGTCAGGACCTTCCAGAGGTGGGTCAGGTGCTCGTCCCAACAGAGGCTGTACACCGCAATATCGTCCAGATAGGCGGCACTGAACTCTTCCAGCCCCGCCAGCACCCGGTTCACTAGTCTCTGGAAGGTGGCTGGAGCATTCTTCATGCCGAAGGGCATCACGTTGAAGTGGAAGTGGCCATCGGGGGTCGAGAAAGCGGATCGTTCTTGTGCCCCTGGCGTGAGGCAGATTTGCCAGTATCCGGCCGTGAGGTCGAAGGTGCTGAGGTACCTGGCGGCCCCCAGGCGATCGATCAGCTCATCCGCTCGGGGAATGGGATGGGCGTCAGTCCTGGTGACGGCATTCAGTCCCCGGTAGTCGACACAGAACCGCAGCTCCGGGGGCACTCCGGGGGCGGCGGCCTTAGGGACCAGGAAGACGGGACTGGCCCATGGACTGTCTGAAGGTTCGACTACCCCTAGAGCTAGCATCTTGGAAACTTCGGCGTGGATGCAGGCCCGGACTCGGTCGGGGACTCGGTAGGCTCGGTGCCGCACGGGCGGACTGTCCCCGGTGTTGACGTCGTGAACACACCACTGGGTGACTCCGGGGGTGAGGGAAAATAAGTTCGCAAATTGACCCAGCAGTTTCTGGCAGTCCTGGCGCTGTTTGGGTATCAGCGCGGGAGAGAGGGAGACTCCCTCGACGGAGCCATCTTTCTCGGAGGTGCTCAGGAGGTCTGGTAGAGGCTCGGAGTCGCCCTCTGCTCCGTCATCGGTAGCCAACAACAGGCTCAGTTCGGTGCGGACAAAGTGGGGCTTGAGCCGGTTGGCGTGTAGGACCCGGAGGGGGTTCCGGGGGGACTCCATGTCCACTAGGTAGGTGACGGGGCTCTTGCGCTCCACCACTTTGAAGGGCCCGTCCATTTGTCCTGGAGGGCGCCGGGGTCGACCGGGGACATGACCCAGACCTGCTGGCCCTGCTCGAATTCAATGGACGAGGCATTTTCATCATACCAGCGCTTCATCTCCTCTTGACTGGCCTTCAGGTTGGTTTCGGCCAGTTCCCGGAACTTCCGAGTCTGGTTGCGGAGAGTCAAGAGGTATCGGAAAACATCGGGCGGAGTATCGGAGGCGGCCAGCTCCCAGCCTTCCTTGACCAGGCTGAGGGGGCCTCGCACCGGGTGGCCATATAATAGTTCAAAGGGGCTGAACCCCAGGGACTTCTGGGGTACCTCCCCGTAGGCGAACAGGAGGCATGGCAGCAGAACGTCCCATTTGCGCCGGAGGGGCTCTTCTAGGCCCTTGATCATTCCTTTCAGGGTCCTATTAAATCGCTCCACTAGTCCATTCCCTTGAGGGTGATACGGTGTGGTGAACTTATATGCGACCCCGCACTGTTGCCACAGGGACCGCATATATTTCGATATAAAGTTTGTGCCCCGATCACTGACGACCACTCGGGGGAAGCCGACTCGGGAGAAGAACCCCATTAGCGCCCGGCCCACTACGGGGGCGGTGATAGTCCGGAGGGGGATAGCTACTGGGTAGCGGGTGGCATGGTCCACCAGGACGAGGATGAAGCGGTGCCCCAGGGAGGTTGAAGGATCCAGGGGCCCCACGATGTCGATCCCTACTCGCTCGAAGGGAGTGGTCACCACGGGAAACGGTTGGAGTGGGGCCTTGATTTTCCCCCCACTCTTTCCGCTGGCTTGGCAGGTCGGACAGGTTCGGCAGTGGTTGTACACATCGCGGCGCATCTTCGGCCAATAAAAGTGGGTCACCAGACGGCTGTAGGTTTTGTCCTGCCCCAGGTGTCCGGCGAGGGGCACATCATGTGCCAGGTTTAAGAGAAAGTCTCTGAAGTGGAGGGGGACGACTAGCACTCGGCCGACCCCCAGCTCGGCGATCTTCTGTTCACTGTACAGGAGGTCCTGGTCCCAATAGACCCAGTGGGACCCCGAGGAGTCTCCTGTGGCTTGCGTGGCGGCTTGTTGTCGGAGTCCCTCAAGGGACGGACATGTCTTTTGTTCCCGACGGAACTGCTCGCGGGTGGGGCCCCCTTCTTGGCGCCACTGGGCTAGTTCGGGAAGGGGCCCGAGCTCGGGAAGTTCTTCATGGCTGGGGCCCTGCGGCCCCAGGTCGGGTTCGGCCGTGGCAGTGGCGGGTGGCGGAGGTGCCGGCCATTCAGGTTCTTCGGGCAGATTGTCTTCGGTTGGGATGGCGTTCCGGGTGGACATGGATCGGGTCATTACGCAAACCCATTCAGGAAGGCCTAGCATCCCCAGATGCTCTCTTCGCTCGATCTGTGCCCAGGGGGAACTTTCCAGGTCGTTCCCTAGGAGGCAGTCCACCGGGGCATCGTCTCGGACGGTGACTTTCAGCAGGCCGGACACTCCTCCCCACTCGAAGGGGATGCGGGCCATCTGGCACAGGCTCTCGGAATTGTCCACGGACCAGACAGGGCACAGAACGTGGGGCAAGATTTGTTCTGGGGTCACCAGATGGCAGCGGACGGCGGTTATGCTGGCCCCCGTGTCACGGAGAGCCTCGGCCCGGCGTCCGTTAATGGTGACCCACTGGCGGTACTTCTGGGTGTTGACCGGAATCTGGTCTCGGGGGATCATGTCTTTGTCGCCCAGGGAGGCGAGGCACATGGCCGCGGACTCCCATTCTTCTGGTTCCATAGGGACCTCTTCTTCTTCATCCTTTTCTGCGCTTAGGGCAGCTGCAGTGATTTGTCGACCGGGGGGCCCGGTGGTGCCGGGCCGCTGGTTCATGGGGCAGAGAGGATCATTGGCATAGTGACCCAGCCTTTGGCATCGGTGGCACGTAACGTTGGGGCGTGGCCCCGGTCGGGCTGGAGGGGCCCCCCTCGGGCTGGAGGCTGGTGTGGAGGAGGCGGGCGAAGACCCCGGCGGAAGGTCTCGGCCTCGGCTGATGCCAGACCCGCCGCCTCGCGGCCGGTGGTTCCCCGGGGACCCTCGTCCGTATTCTCCTGTGGTGTTCCGGTGCACGCGGTTGCTCGCCCACCGATCTGCTTCGACCGCTAGCTTTCGCGGCTCGGTCAACTTGCTGTCGAGGAGGTGCTGTCGTAGTTCAATGAAGCAGTTGTTGGAGAGGTGCTCCCATAACATCAGGCCGACCAACTGCTGGTAGGTAGTGACCTGACTGCCTTTGACCCACCCCTCGAAGGCTCTGCTAAAAAAGTTCACATACTCTACCCTAGTGGTACCGGGGATTTTTTTACAGTCTCGGAACCTCTGCCGGTACATTTCGGGGGTGAGTCCGTAGCGCGTGAGTAGGGCCGTTTTCATGTGTTCATAGGAGGTCATTTCGGTGTCAGGGAGTTCCAGCAGGGCGTCTCTCCCTTCGTTGACGAACTTTCCCCACAGGCCGGCGCCCCAATCCTTCAGGGGCACCCGATGGGCGGTCATGGCCACCTCGTAGGCTTTGAACCATTGTTGGATATCATCGTTCTTGTAGTATTCTTTGACTACATCTTTCGGTAGGTGAACTTTGGCGTCCACGGGAAGGGCCGCTGTCTTGGCCCCGGCCGCGCTATCTTCGTTGATCTTGGCCTTGATTTCTAGTTCTCTCAGGCCTCGTTCGTGTTCATAGGCTAGTCGTTTTTCTTCGAGGTCACGTTGTCTCCGTTTCTCTTCTAGATCCCCCTCCAGCCGTAGTTGCTCGAGGGCTATCTTTTTCTCCGCTAGCTAGAGTTCTCCGTCTAGCCGGAGTCGTGCAAGTTCCACTTCGTGTAGCCGGTTGCGCTCTCGTTCTCGAGCGTCTTCATAGATGAGGTCCGCGTTTAGTGTTGCGGTTCTTTCCCCCGTCGGGGGTGCGCTGATTTCCTGTTGCCCGTTCGGGCCATTCTCCTCTTGGGGTGGTCTGTCTCGGGTTTCCACCCAGGCTTGTAGGGCCGATTTGAAGTCCTCTTTTGTGCTCAGGCCAGTGGTAGCGATACCCATGTCTTTACAGAATTGTTTTATTTCTTTGTGGCTGTATTCTTCTATCTTCTCTTTCTGGAATTCGGCAGGTAGGTTGGTTCCTTGGGTCGTCATGGTCTCTGTGTGTTTTTCCTTCGTAGCGGGTAGATCACTCTCTGTACGATTTCGCGTTGGCTCAGATCGCAGCACCTGCCACCAATGTTAGAAAGGCGAACCCGGGGGAGGCAGAAGGTGTCTGACTGACCACCCCTAGGTCTACCCCTCCTTCAGAGAAGGGACCGAGCGATGTCGAGAGGCCTCCGACGGGAGGGCCCTCTCCTAGAATCGTACAGCAGAGTAACCACACCACTCCAAATATACACCACACGTAGATAGAGTTTTCAATCTTTATCGGGCAATAAGTATCGTTTCAATATATACAGCAGATCCAGAGATCTGGAAAGTCTCGTAGCAAGGGGCCAGGTAGCGGGACAGTCTTATAGATGGTCGGTTGCAATGGGACCCTACGCACAGCTCTCAATCCTCGAGCTGGGGGGTTCCGGAAGGTTGGGCCGCGGCAGCGCCAGCAGGCTCCAAGATGGTTCAGTGAGTGTGGACCGCGGCAGCGCCAGCAGGCTTCAGGATTGTTCGGCGAGTGTGGACCGCGGCAGCGCCAGCAGGCTCCAAGATGATTCAGCGAGCGTGGACCGCGGCAGCGCCAGCAGGTTCCGAGATGGATCAGCGACTGTGGACCGTGGCAGCGCCAGCAGGTTCCAAGATGGTTCAGCGAGTGTGGACCGCGGCAGCGCCAGCAGGCTCCAAGGAGGTCACAGCAAAGATGGACCGCGGCAGCGCCAGCAGGCTCCAAGATGGTTACAGCTAAGATGGACCGCGGCAGCGCCAGCAGGCTCCAAGATGGTTACAGCGAAGATGGACCGCGGCAGCGCCAGCAGGCTCCAGGTAGAACAGCAAGGTGAGTTTGTCTCAGGGTCAGCCGCGACAGCGTCAGCAGGGCTTCTCGACTCCGGGATACAACTGCCGTCCTACTCCGCGCTGGCCCAGATATAGGTCTGGAGTCCTTTGATGTCCGGACCCTCTCGCCTGGGGATCAGAGGGGCCGGGATGATGGTGTCCAGACACCCAGCAGGGGGTGGAGCCGGAGCCCAGGGAGTCCGGAGGGTGATCGAAACCAGGCATCCGGGGACGGTTGGAGAGCCATCGAAACTCCCCTCTCCTTGTCTCTGGTTGAGTGGCCACTCTACCACCCGGAGGGCTCTTGGTGCCTCGATGGCGGGCTCGCTGGGGCCGTGGCCGCGGCTGGTCCGGGACCACGTGTCTGTGACGTGATGGGCCCAAGATGGTGTCGGGCCTGGAATGAGGGTCCGAGGTGGGCACCGGACCGGTAATGCTGGGGCGGCCCGAGGGTGTTGTGTCAGTGGTTGTGGGCCGCCGGGTGGCGGATCTGGTGGTTTGGAGGGCATGCAGAGGTGTGCCCGAGGCCGACCCGGGCTGGATGGAGGGCCGATGTCGTCAGGGGCCCGCCAGGCGGGAGGGGTAGGACCACGCCACGAGGCCGGGTCCAACATTCCCTTAAGAAACCAGCCAGGCCCTGAGACTGGGTTTCGGGTACCTTGGGACAGAACCCACACTCACTCCTCCTCCTCGGACACAAGACGTGAGCCCCGACACCCCTCCCACTACTCTGGGACCTAGCTGGGCTACACTGAACCTCTTCCATCACACAGGACTGGAAGATACCTGAGCTACTCTTGTTAGAATCACTCCCCAATACCTCTTCAGACCCTCTGGAATCCACCAAATGGTCTGCCTCCAATGTGAGTTCCCTGGGGTCAGAGAATTCCAGCAGGTGTTGGCATAGCTCTGGAAAACAGAGACTTACAATATGCTCTCCTACAATTGGATCACACAGCCCCCTACAGGGGTTAACCAAACTATCCTTCACCTCACCATCCAGTGCCTCGCACACGTACTCCACACCACTCTCCTGAGATTGGCAAGACAGCATCTGACTGTCTCTGTCACACAACCCACACCCTTCTGGGCGGTCTTCACACTTACATACAAGGACTTCAACTTTGGGGGAACCCCTCTCCCTGCACCTCTCATCTAGAGTCAGTAGAGTATCCCTCCCACTATTAGGAACATGAACCCCTGCACCAGTTACCCTATTCCCCTCAGGGATACTGCGCACTACTGGAGCTACCTCATGTCCTTGAACCTCCTGGTGTATGTTAACCCGCTCCAAGTCAGGTGCCTATCCCTGGTTGTGTGAACAACTCCCTCAGCACTAGAAAATTCAATTTGGCTGACAAAAGCCGAGCTGGACTCCACCTCCAACTCAGCAAAGCTCAATCTCTGAGCTACACACATTTCTTGTTGCTGAGCTGAGACACTCATGGCCTCTAGCCCCTCGAGCTCTAAATCAAGCTCCCTCATTATCAACTCATGCTCCATTTGCATTCACTTTTCCTCTAGGGCCAATTTCCTATACTCTACCTCCAGTTTTACACTCAACTGGAGCTTGGGCATCTCCATTTCATGCATCCTGTTTTCTCTCCTGTCTGCCAACTCCTCTGGAGACAGTACTCTGGCAGAAATACTGCTACCCACCGGGGAAGTTGCACCCCTCCCTTCTGGACCCAGTGGTCCTTCAAGCTGCTGATCTGCATCCTCATCCTCATTCCCAGGGAATTACTTGCCTCGACCCAGGCCCTCAGCGCCTTTTGGAACTGCTCCTTTCTGGAGAGTCTAGTCATGGAAATTTTAAACTTTTTGCTGAAGCTCCTGAGCTGGTTGTTGGTGTAGCTTTCTAGGTTCTCTTCCTCCCAAACACAGTCAACAAATGCAATGGATGCTGCCTTCTCCATGATGACTGAATCAGGCATGACTTTTCAAAAAAGTGAAGATCCCTGGCAAAAACAAGTATCAGAAGTACGTAGTTGCGTTATGGTCTGCACTCACTACGTAGAGTTCACCAATCACTGTACATTTTTTTTGCAGAGTTTTATATAGCGCGAACTAGACCCGAACCGAATCAGGTATCAGAACGCTTTACATATGATTCCAGTTACGTTACATTTTTACGTTTCCAGTTACTTTCATTTTAGGCACGGGGAGATTAAGTGATTTGCCCAGAATCACAGGAGGTTTTGGCGTCATTACCGAGAATCGAACCCAGATCCCCAGGTCTGAGGTCGAGCGCCCTAGCCGTTAGGCCAACCCCTCTCCCCACATGAGTCACAAATGCAAATACAGAATCCCTTCCGCGGCGCTGACCACAAATGTTAGAATTGGGGGTCTCTAGTTGGCACAGGTAGGTACTTGTGACAAATAGGGACCCTCTCCTCTAGTCAGGATAAGGGGATTACGGGGTATATTATCAAGGGGTTTTATCTCCGCTTTTTTGGCTTTAAAAGCCAAGAAAGCGGAGATAAAATGATCTCCCTATTACCAAGCTGTCGCTAACACCAGTTAGCGACAGCTAATAGGAGATAGCGACCATCATGGGCCCCACTTTGCATGTCAGTGATATTTATCACTAATGATATGCAAAGTGGGCGTGCCAAGATGTTAGCGACTGGAAACAGTCGCTAACATCGCTATCTCCTATTACCAACTTTTGGAGATATTTGCGCTAAGGGCGAATATCTCCAAAAGCTAACACCTGCCCCAGAGCAGTTCTTAGCCATGTTATCCAATGGGAGGTGGATAACATGGCTAAGAGCATTTGCTCGATAATGCATGAATATCGCTGACTTTTCAGCGATATTCATGCATTGCGGGCGTTTTTTATCGCATTTGCGATAAACCTTGCTAATAGCAAGGTTTATCTGCGATAAAAATCGCCGATGTGCGGCGATAATTTTTGTCTCTAAACAAGTTAGAGACAAAAATTATCGCTAGTTGTTGATAATATACCCCTACACTCCTAAAATAACCCCTGCTCACCCCCTTGGTAGCTTGGCATGAGCAGCAAGCCTTCATCTCAGAGGCGTTGTAAGTTAAGCATTTGTGACCACACACAGTAACCCAGTGACAACACTACAAATGGACACCACACAAGATTGTATATCAAAAATAAATATTCTTTTATATAGAGTTACACCAAGACCAATAAACAACAAAAATAATCCACAATCCTATTAGAATTCAAGAGTTCTGGTTAAAAGACTTAAATCAAAGTTCTGTGCGCGTCGGTAGCCCTGTCCGGCTACAGAGTAATAACACAGAGTCTAACAAATCCAGCGGACCGCGTCAGTCCAGGCCCACTCAAATGTCGACAGACTCAGTCACAGTAACTTTTACTTGATGCGGCCGGCATGGGTGTGCGAGCCGGTTCCGGTGTTCGTCGCAGTGCAGAAAAGAATGCGTTGCAGGATGCGTTGTCCCTCGATGCGGTGCAGGCAGCGACCCGTTGACAAAGTCGGATCCAAGGCATGCGTTGCAGGGCGAGACGGTGCTTTTTGCGGTGCTTCCAGCTTGCGGTGCGGCGACAGAGCTGGAATTCCGGAGCTGACGTCGATCAGTCCGGATAACGGTGCGAGTCAGGCGGTGTGTCGCAAAGCGTGCGAGGTGGTGCCCAACTCCGGTGCGTTCACAGAACTCGAAGTCAGCAGCAGTGACCGCATCGGTCCGAACAGTACGAGCCGGTGTAGCGCAGCGTTGCACGTCACGGTGCCCACCAGTTGCGGTGCAGGCAACGGCTCGGTGACACCATCAGGACAGAGCCTGTGAGCTCAGAGCTTGCATTGTTCGAGGCGGATGTTGTTCGATGCGATGCCTACAGGACACTGGGCCGGTCGTGAGAGTCGGTCACAGTTCTCTGCCTCTGTAGCCACTGAAACAGCGTTTCCAGCAGCAATCCACACAGGCTGGTGAAGTCTACTGGTCCTGAGACTTCGGTCAGGGGGCACGCTCTCTTCCAAGCCCTTGGAGATATTTTACAAGTTGAAAATGAAGTACACCAAGTTCTTTCTCCTCTCTTTAGCAGTCAGGGAACCAGTGCAGCCCAATCCCCCAAGCAGCACTTCCGCTGGGTAATAGTCTCTCCTCAGTTTCTTCAGGTTCCTCTCCTCAGCAAAGGTTTCTTCTTGTAGTCCAAAAGTGATCTAATTTCTTGGGATCAGGTTGCCAATATTTATACCCCAAAATCCTTTGTTCTCTGAGGGGAGAGGGGCCTGTGCTCAGTTCAAACCAGTTCTGAAGCACTCTGTTTACCAGACTTCTCCTTTCCTTTCACAGTGCAGGGCAGGAACATCAGGCGCCCCACAGAAGGTGGAGCCAGCGTTGTGGAAGGCAAGTACAGCCCTGGAGCACTTTGTTGACAGTCCTCCTTCTCTTCGTTCAGTGTGCAGGGCAGAGACATCAGACGCACCACATGGGGTGGAGCCAACACTGTGGGGGACGGGCACAGTCCTATTCAGGTCCCAGGTGCAACTCCTCCCTCCTATCTAGATGCAGATCTCTCTATTCAACACTGGGCTGACTCATCCTGTCTCCTGGAATCCCCCAGCCCTGTCACTCAAACTCCAGCCAAAGGAATACACAAACTCGCATAGGCAGGCTTGAAAGGTTAGGCAACTAAATACCTACTTTCTAAAAGTGGTATTTGCAAACACAGAATGTAAAAACCAACTTCACTAAAAGATTTATTTTATCATTCTGAGTCCAGGCATACTAAACTCGAATTTCTACCATGTTCTCTGAGTCAGTCAGTTATGATTATAAATTGTAACAGCCCATTCTGGCCTATGGAGAACAGGTAGCCTTGCAATAGTGAAAAACGAAAATGGCTGTAGTTCACTATTAGGACATGCCAAACACATCAGGGCTTGTCCTACCTTATACTTACAATGCACCCTGTCCTTGGGTCTAACATAGGGGTGTCTGATATGAAGAAAAGGAAAGGTTTAGGGACTGGCAAGTCAGTGCACTTGCCCAGGCAGCATTACAGTACCAGACTGCATGCAGGCTCTGCAATGGCAGACCTAAGACACATTTTACGAGGTCGCTTCTGTGGGTGGCACAACCAGTGCTGCAAGCCCACTAGCAGTTTTTGGATTTACACGCTCTGGGCACACTCAGTGCACTGTACTAGAGTCTGACAAGTAAACCAAATAGTCAATCATGGAATCACAAATTAATACATCAATTTACAGTAGTGAGAGCATATGCACTTTAGCACTGATCAGCAGTGGTAAAGTGCCAAGAGTCATAAAATAGCCAACAACAGGTAGAAAAAATATAGGAGGAAGGCAAAAAGTTCAGGGATGCCCCTGCAAAAGGGGCCAAGTCCAACAGTGAGTAAAACCAGATTACCCCCCTTCCCTCTAGCAACAGAGATATTATATATCAGAGAGTGAACAATTGGTGCTCTGAGACAGAAGTAATCTGCGGTTATCTGTTTAAGCTGTGTTTTTTAGGGATTGTACAACATTTTTTGGCTTGGAGAGTGAATAAAGTTTTGGACAAACAGTATTGCTAGAGGACAAAGTTTGTTAAGCCCTTAGCTGCAGAACTCCAAAGTGTGGATTGAGCCTGTCTGTCTCCTAGGAGATTCAGAATTGAGGAGCATCTTCTAATTCCCTGGCCAGCAAACATTGCCTGAGGTCGCAGGAACTGTAATAGTCTGCTATTAGGTGCTAGATGTGTAGACTGATTGGTGGTGGCATCGGGTGTTTCTATTGGGTTAGGGTTAGGATTAGTGTTTTCATTGGTTGGGTATTTGAGGGTACTGATTGGTTCCTACATCAGTGATTCTATTGATTTACGGCATAGCTCTAGTGATCTGATTGGTGCATAGGTTTAGGGTTTTAGATTGGTACTGGGGCTGGGCTTTCTATTTGACGTAGGGTTTAGGGTTACCTGTATGATTGGCTGCTGGGACTGGGGCTGGGACTATGGCTGGGGTTAAGCTTTCTATTGGACATAGGGTTTAGCGTTTCCTGTATGATTGGCTGCTGGGACTAGCGTTGGGACCAGGGCTGGGGTTAGGCTTTCAATTAGAATTAGGGCTCAGGTTTTCGTGTCTGATTGGCTGCTGGGACTAGGCCAACCTTGAGGGCTCAAACTAGGGCTGGGGTTAGGCTTTCTATAGGATTTAGGATTTAAAGTTTTGTGCCAGATTGGCTGCTGGGACTAGACCTATGATTGGCTGGTGTCCTATTGGTTGTAGGGCTTAGGGCTAGAATTGTGATTGCTTAGGGTTAGGGCTACGGTTTTCATTGGCTAATTACTAGGGCTATTTAAGCTGAGGGCTCAGGGTGTCTCAGCCCGGGCACCGAGGCTAAGGGCTGAGAGGACAAGGGCAGTTGCCTGTTCGAGACAGGTCAGGACTAGGGTCAGAAAAGATGCCCAAATCTACATATATGTGCACCCCACTTCATCACCCACATCCATAACCAGAGTAACAAACAGCACATCTACTACAAACTAACCCTATGAAAAATTCAATGTCCCAGCACCCACTACTAAACCACACAAACCATACCTATACACCCTTCTATCCCAGCTACCGCACATTTTTGCACTGTTCTTGTTTTTAACAAGGAAGGGGCTTATGCCCAATAAAGTAATTTTTGTTAAAGCTCCCTATCCTGTTTTAACCATCACATTCATCTTTATATTTTTTGCACTGCACTTTCCCATCAGATCATCATCATTTGGTCTAATCTAGTAATTGCAGGTCATTACCCCATGCCAACGATGGGGGTATGCCGTATGTCTCAATGATCAAGAGACAGAATACCCTGGCAGGATTACCAAATGAAAACATTGATCCATACAAGTTATTGATGGGAATCCATAATGGGTTTTGATTAGCAATTACAGGTGGCCCTTTTATTGGCGATCTGGTCTGTTGTTCAGAACTGTTAGCCACTTCTTTATCTTAATGTACTTTTTAGACATGAAGGTTTTTTGAAAGATATTCAGATCAGGTTTCTGATTTAGACCTCTAAGTTTGTTTGTTGTTCACATTAAAATTACAACCCCAGTTTCTGTCATTCCAGAACTTAATCTAAGCTCAGTTCTTAAAAAAGCTAATTCTTCATTGGAGCGTATCAATCATCTTCATATTTCCTTGTATGGTCGGAATAACGTTTTAAAAATTATCATACTTCCGACATTTTTATATATGTTCCGCACAATTCCTCTTGAATTTCCCTCTAGCTGCTTTAAGGAATTAGAGAGGATGGCAGCTAGATTTTTGTGGGGCTATAAACGCCAGCGTAGATCATATAAGAAGATGACTCTTCCAAAGGCAAGAGGCGGGTGGGGCGTCCCACATTTCATGTACTACTACTTTGCCTCAGTATTACAGTTTATTACCCCTATGATAATAGGCGCAAATGCGCAAATTTTAGTGAGTCATGCACCATCAATATATGAATTTGCATTGGGGGTGGAGTCCCGTGGCTGCCTCATAAAAAATGTAGAGCCCAGCTACTACAAAAAAACTAAGTCCAAGATTTTGAAAGCGGCGTTTGGGGTATGGAAGTAAATTATGCGCCACTTAGGGATTCAAAAAATTCTGTTAGATACACCTTTGTCATCATCTAGTATTCTCCCCCCAATTTTTAGAGATCATATAATGATTAGATGGCGCAACTCACAGTGTGGGTGATCTATGGCAGAATGATCATTTTATATCCTTTTCAGACTTGTCAGATAAATATAATCTTACAAGCAATGATTATTTTAAGTATCTGCAGGTACACAGTTTCTTTAATACTTTACGTCCCCAGGAACATGTTGGCCTGCAGAGGATTCCTCTTATTGATAGTATGTATAGTAAAAAAAGATAGGGTTCTTCTATAACTTACTAATCTCATCATGTTCAGATGACATAGCGGTTCACCAAGGGAGATGGGTGGAAAAGCTGGGTACTGATAATATTTTATTAGAGGAATCTATCGCGTTGGCCAACACTATTTTGTTAACTGGCAGATCATGCACGCAGCATTATATGGCTTTATTCGATCTATATTATACGCCTTCGAAAATCTCTAAATGGGGGACGACAGTGGGCACTT
Organism: Lissotriton helveticus; assembly: GCF_964261635.1. NCBI lineage: Eukaryota > Metazoa > Chordata > Amphibia > Caudata > Salamandridae > Lissotriton > Lissotriton helveticus. Next base: position 1,960,559,952 of record NC_136068.1, on the reverse strand, counting down.
CATGTAGCAGATGCGGACTGTTTGCTGCTGATACAGTACAGATGTTTTTTTTCATGTCCTCATCTAAGCTCATTTGTGTCTGCAATTCAAACTTTTTTAGCAATGTTGCTTGGTTCTTCAGTCACTCTGACAGAGGAATTAGCTCTGATTGGGCTGTCCTCTGCGTCATTTCCATCAGGGAACAGAAATGTAATCTCCATATCTATGGCAATTATGCGGGCTTGCATTACACAGGATTGGATTAGTTCAGAACCTCCTTCCTTTCTTACCTGGAGGGCTCGTTTGCTTGCTATGTATAATATAGAACTGGCTATCTATAGAACAAAGGGTCTGAAAAAAAGAGCCTTAGGCATGAAGATTTGGGCGCCTGTCCAGCATTGGATTCTAGGGGAATTGGACTGATTCTGCTTGTATGTGGTTGTTGTCTTCTGTTTATTCTTAAAAAAAAAATCTGTTTTTTTGGTCCTATTTTTCTCTTTTTCTTTTTTCTCTCTTTTTGGGTGAATTTCAAACCAATATAATCATGTGATGATTTCTGTTTTTTAAGCATACTTGTATTTAATGGTCTCTCGTCTTTTGTTCTCCCTGTTTTTCTTTTTTGGATTTGCTGATGTATCTATGTCATCTGCCCTGCTTGGTATAAATCGGGGGAAAAAAATCCAATAAAAAAAAACAAAAACAAAAAGGAAAGGAGGTGTGTTGTGTTTACCAGTTAGCTCCTTCCACTCTCTCTCTCTCTCTCTCTCTCTCTCTCTCCCTCTCCCCTCCCTACCCCTCCTTCACGTGATGTCACCAGCTGGAAGTTCCACACTGACAGTTTAGCAGCCTCCCAACTGGCACTTATCAGTCCTCTCGCGTTTCCACACTCTTCACTCCTGTATGTGTGTTGTCCATAGAATTGAAATAAATAAGCATATTACCTTACTCAAAGTTCTGGACGTCTTCTTAATAGTGTGTGACATTTCTCGTGGCACTGTGTACCCTTCTGGGCTGTTTAAACTTAGCTCCGAGTGGCGTCGTTCGGCCTGCTCAGAGCTGGCCGTCTGACCGGTACTTCCTGTAATCAGAGCCCCGAGAGGATTCTGTCGCCGGCCAAATGACTGCATAAGAGCTGTCCCTGCCACATGGCTGGTCACGCGGAGTAGGATTGATAATACAGAGCAGGGTGGCCAGGCCTGCTGACGTCAGTGGTCGAAGTGGGGAAAAAAAGTAGGGGAACTGTGGGTGGAGAATCAGGGGGCGGGAATAACCGAAGATTGGATCAGTGGGCGGAGTCAGGGGTGTGGCTAGAAATAGCAAAACAGACCATTTTTAGTACGTTTAGCACTTTACTGACCAGTTACAGCTTATAATGTTATTTAATTCAAACAATGGATAAACATATTTATTTGAGGTTTAATTCACGAAAAAGCAAATACTCATAGGGAATATAGGTTTATGTAAAGTGAGTAAAATATAAGCAGGAACAACATGTTACCTTAATGCTTTTACTCTCATTGTTCAGAAATCCATGATTATTTTTTGTCTCAAACATTGAGGCCATGAATACAGGGCTCCTCCTGTACACGTGTGTTGAGCAAGGCTCAGAAGAGAAAGGGACACTTCAGGAGAATCTAGACTCACGGAAACCCACAAAGGCTCCTTCATATTCATGTCAGCCAGCCAGCTGCTCAATCATAATATAGCAAAAAGAGCAACTGGCGGGCAGAATGCAGAACAATGTCATACATTCACCCCAATACATAGATCTGGGCCTAAATCCATCGTTTTTTTGCTCACCATGCCATTCCATTTACGACCCAGCCATATGCAAATCAGTCTTGATCCTGCGCCCAAATGTGAACAGTCCAGCCCGAACTGCCAGGCCATGTGTATTCAAGTGTCCCTTCATTTGGGAAGTGAACACAAAGCAGTACCCACTGAACTATGCACATAACATATTGCTCTTTGATATGCATGGTACATGTTCTTTCCAGCAGGCATATTACCCCTCTGCGCTACCTTAGGTGAGTAAAACAGCCACTAGACAAAACATGCTCCCATCTCACTCCAGCAGGTACATTGATCACCAAAGGTATCTTGCCACTTGTATTGTTGACCGAAACCTGCTGAATATACAAAGAACTTTGCAGTGTTTTTAAAACTCCTGCACGTGTACAAAACCGCCCCCCCAAACTAAACTGGCCCCCTACCCTTCCAGTCGCCCTGGGAAACGCCTGATGCCTGGAATGGCCAGTCCGGCATAGTTACCTTTTTCAATGCAGTACTGCAGACATGTATGCTTATTAGATATAAACTTCATGGATCACTGTGTTCCCAGCTTAGGGTGCACAGGTACCCGGTTCCGTGTAGTCAGTTTGTTAAAATAAACACGTTTGTGTGCCTCCCTGCACCACAGCACCCTCACACAGAGGATTTAACACTCCTTGTTCTGGGATCCACTGCTAATCAAGGGCCGATATTGCATTGTCAACAGTCTGCTCTGCTCTGCTCTGTTGTGTCACCAGTTAATTCACAGTTGTCTGACGGCCCTTTCAGTGTTGCCTTGCAGGCCCCTGGATAGAAGGGAAGGGGGAGGAGGTCGTGGGCACTGCAGAGTAGGGTGGCCAACTGGCATGGGCGCAAATTTAGGATGGTGAGTGTAAAAGTTCAGGACGAGGGGTTAAAATTCACAACAAAAATTTAGAACAGGAGGTTAAAATTCAGGACAAAAATTCAGGGCAACTGGTATCCTTAGCAGACACATCAGTGGATGTCATGCAATAGTATATAAGTAAATAGGCAAGGAACATAAGTACAAGTCACTTCTCCTGCCCTGTTACTTTCTCCTGCCCGGTCACTTCTCCTACCTCATCACCGCTCCTTCCCTGTCATTTCCCATGCCCCGTCACTGCTCCTTCCCGTTCACTGCTCCTGCCCCGTTCACTGCTCCTGCTCATTCACTGCTCCTGCCTGTTCAGTGTTCCTGCCCGTTCACTACTCCTGCCCGTTATCTGCTCCTACCCATTCACCGCTCCTGCTCATGCCTAATCACTTCTCCTGCCCGTCACTTCTCCTGCCCCGTCACTTTTCCTGCCCCGTCACTGCTCCTGCCCTTACACTGCTTCTGCCCAGTCAGTACTCCTGCTCATGCACGATTAATGCTCCTGCCTTGTCAATTCCCCTGCCCCCTCCCTTCTCCTGCCCCGTCACTTCTCCTGGCCCATCAATTCTCCTGCCCTGTTCACTTCTCCTGCCCTGTTCACCGCTCCTGCCCTGTTCACCGCTCCTGCCCTGTTCACTGCTCCTGCTCGTTCACTGCTCCTGCCTGTTCAGTGTTCCTGCCCGTTCACTACTCCTGCCCGTTATCTGCTCCTACCCATTCACTGCTCCTGCTCATGCCTAATCACTTCTCCTGCCCGTCACTTCTCCTGCCCCGTCACTTTTCCTGCCCCATCACTGCTCCTGCCCTTACACTGCTTCTGCCCAGTCAGTACTCCTGCTCATGCACGATTAATGCTCCTGCCTTGTCAATTCCCCTGCCCCCTCCCTTCTCCTGCCCCGTCACTTCTCCTGGCCCATCAATTCTCCTGCCCTGTTCACTTCTCCTGCCCTGTTCACCGCTCCTGCCCTGTTCACCGCTCCTGCCCTGTTCACTGCTCCTGCCCTGTTCACCGTTCCTGCCCTGTTCATCGCTCCTGTCTGGTCACCGCTCCTGCCCGGTCACCGCTCCTGTCCGGTCACTGCTCCTGCTCATGCCTAATCACTGCTTCTGCTCCGTCACCACTCCTGCCCATCACTTATCCTGCCCGTCACCTCTCCTGCCCGGTCACCTCTCCTGCCCGGTCGTCCCTCCTGCCTTGTCGCCTCTCCTGCCCTGTCGCCTCTCCTATCCCGTCACTGCTCCTGTCCTGTCACTGCTCCTGTCCTGTCACTGCTCCTGTCCTGTCACTGCTCCTGACCCGTTCACTGCTCCTGTCCGTTCACCGCTCCTGCCCGGTTACTGCTCCTGCTCATGCCTAATCACCGCTCCTGCCCCATCATTTCTCCTGCTTCGTCATTTCTCCTGCCCCTTCACCTCTCCTGTCCGTCACGTCACCTCTCCATCACGTCACCTGCCCGTCACTTCTCCTGCCCTGTCGCTTTTCCTGCCCTGTCCCCTCTCCTGCCCTGTCGCCTCTCCTACCACCTCTACTGCCCTATCGCCTCTCCTGTCCCATCACTACTCCTGACCCGTCACTGCTCCTACCCCGTCACTGCTCCTGCCCCGTTCACCGCTCCTGCCCTGTTCACCGCTCCTGCCCCGTTCACCACTCCTGCCCCGTTCACCACTCCTGCCCCGTTCACCGCTCCTGCCCCATTCACCGCTCCTGCCCCGTTCACCACTCCTGCCCCGTCACCTCTCCTGCCCTGTAACCTCTCCTGCCCCGTCACCTCTCCTGCCCCGTCACCTCTACTGCCCCGTCACTTTTCCTTCCCCGTCATTACTCCTGCCCCGTCATAACTCCTGCCCGGTCACCACTCCCGCCCGTCACCACTCCTTCCTGGGCACCACTCCTGCCCACTCACCTCTCCTTTCCTGTTGCCTCTCCTGCCCCGTCACTGCTTCTTCCCCGTCACTGCTCCTGCACCGTCACTGCTCCTGCACCGTCACTGCTCCTGCCCCGTCACTTTTCCTGCCACGTCACTTTTCGTGCCCCGTCACCGTTCGTGCCCCGTCACCGCTCCTGCTTGTTCACCGCTCCTGCCCGATCACTTCTCCTGTCACCGTCACTTCTCCTGCCCCGTCACTTCTCCTGCCCTGTTCACTTCTCCTGCCCTGTTCACTTTTCCTGCTCTGTTCACCGCTCCTGCCCTGTTCACCGCTCCTGCCCTGTTCACTGCTCCTGCCCTGTTCACTGCTCCTGCCCTGTTCACTGCTCCTGCCCTGTTCACCGCTCCTGCCGGGTCACCGCTCCTGCCCGGTCTCTGCTCCTGCTCATGACTAATCACTGCTTCTGCCCCGTCACCACTCCTGCCCGTCACTTCTCCTGCCCGGTCACCTCTCCTGCCCGGTCGCCTCTCCTGCCCGGTCGCCTCTCCTGCCTTGTCGTCTCTCCTGCCCTGTCGCCACTCCTATCCCGTCACTTCTCCTGTCCTGTCACTGCTCCTGCCCGGTCCCTGCTCCTGCCCGGTCCCTGCTCCTGCCCCCGTCACTGCTCCTGCCCCATCACTTTTCCTGCCCCGTCACTTTTCCTGCCCCGTCACCACTCCTGCCCTTCACTGCTCCTGGCCGTTCACTGCTCCTGCCCGATCACCACTCCTGCCCGATCACTTCTCCAGTCCCATCACTTCTCCTGTCCCATCACTTCTCCTGCCCCGTTCACTGCTCCTATCCGTTCACTGCCCCTATCTGTTCACTGCTCCTGCCCGGTTACCGCTCCTGCTCATGACTAATCACCGCTCCTGCCCCGTCACTGCTCCTGACCCGTCACCTCTCCTGCCCGTCACCTCTCCTGCCCGTCACCTCTCCTGCCCCGTCACCTCTCCTGCCCCATCACTTCTCCTGCCCGTCACTTCTCCTATGCTGTCACTTCTTCAGCCCTGTCACTTCTCCTCCACGTTACTACTTCTGCCCGGTCACCTCTCCTTTCCTTTCAGCTCTTCTACCCATCACTGCTCCTGCCCAATTCACTCTGTGTACAACATTGACAAATTACACAAGGGGCAAATTCCCCACAGTACTCTGTTTGGGGAAACCTCCGCTGTAATCACTAACTCCGATCTCACTGGCACATGATATGCTAACGGCAGCGGGCGGGCGCATCGACATTCCAAAGGGGTTAATCGGCCTCACTCGGAGTGACAATGGGCCGCCCTCAGTCTGTGCGAGCTCAGGGGGGGCGGGGGCTGCTGCAGCCTCTGGAGCTCAAGAGAGAAGTGCGAGCCGCCCCTGGAAGCTGAAAGCAAAAGTGATCCTTTTTAATTAGGACTATTCTTGCCGTCCCGGGACGGTTTTTTGAAAGAAAGAAGTAGGGGAACGGACTGAAATCATTTTTAAAAGTAGGGGCACGCCGTGCCCTTCCGATCCCACCCACTTCTACCACTGCTTTTGGTGATAAATTTGACAATATAGCTGGCAGTTTTTCAGGTACAATATGGTACTTTAGTTACGCATTTACTGACCAGTTCAAACAGGAAATGACTGTTTTGTTTCCTGATTTAACTTTTTATAAAACAAAATGCGATATGATTTGTAGAGTTCATATGTTAATGACTCATCATTTAACTAATTACTGACTGAATACATTAATGCAATGTGTCGGTCAGTGGGTGTCGGGCACCGCACCGACACCCACTGACCACGCGCGCAACCTGGGATTCATCCTTGACTCCTCTCCCACGATGACCAAGCAAGTCAACGCCGTCTCATCCTCCTGCTTCAGCACCCTGCGCACGCTCTGCAAGATCTTCCGGTGGATTCCTACCGGAACTAGAAGGACGGTCACCCAGGCCCTCGTCACCAGCCGACTGGACTACGGAAACGCCCTCTACGCCGGAACCACAGTCAATAAAAGGATCATGTTCAGGCTCCTCACCCACGCACACAAAGCGCTCCACGACATAGGTCCCGAATACTTCAACAACTGCCTCACGTTCTACACTCCAACACGCAAACTCCGCTCTGCCAGCTTCGCCCTCGCCACCGTCCCACGGATCCGCAGAACCACTGCCGGAGGAAGATCATTCTCCTTCCTGGCGGCCAAGACGTGGAACTCCCTCCCCGCCCACCTACGACAGACCCAGGACCATCTCACCTTCAGGAAATTCCTCAAGACCTGGTTATTCGAGCAATGGCGGCACCCCCCCTCCCTCAGCGCCTTGAGACCCCTATGGGTGAGTGCACGCTCTACAAATGTATTGATCGATTGATTGATTTATGTATTAGGGGTTTAGTAAAGCTCGGTGTTACATTTCTGTGAGTTCAAAGCGCTGACAGGAACAGGAAGTCCAACTTGATAGGTGGAATCGCTGTGATAGAAGCTATTAAGAGTGGTTTAGCATATTTCAGCAAATAACTGTTCAGCATTCTCCCAGGTTATAGTAGCTTCTCGTTGCAGATCGATGGCATGAATTTTGTTTGAGGTGAGCCGGTAGCCCAGCTGTCTTTGGCGGCACCTTCACCAGCCAATGTTGACAATGGGAAAGAGCCCAGATCTCGAAGGTTTTTTGGTGAATAAATGTTTCTTACTCCTGTTTTTCCGGGAGTAAGGCACAGCTATCCATGGATATAAGTTTTGTGAATCTGCCCGACTGTCATACAGATTTATTGCAAACAATATACGTACAGCGGGTTTTAGATCTGTTGCTCTCAACCATTGGCTTTCATCAACAGCCCTCTTTCAGGCAATTGCCCTAAAGGGACCGCATCACCAAACCGGCTTGAGAACTGCCTGCCAAATAATGACTATTTTTGTGATTGGTGGGCCATTTCTTTGTCGTCCCCATGGGGACATTAAAGGAAGTTCCAGCAGGAAAGTGCTCGAAAGTTCATGCCGTGCTGGAACTTCTGTGCATGCACACAGGTGGAAACTGTCCCCCTGTGGATATCCACAAGGCGTGAGGTACAAAAAAGCCCCCATTTTTTCAAGTCTGCAACGGTTTTCATAGAGGAAAGACATACATGAAATAAGTGGCAGAAATGAAAGTTGTAATATGCTTGGCGGGTCTGCGGAGGTCCCACCAACCATTATTGAGGTTCATCTCCAGACAGTGGTGAGCGAGGTGAACTTTAAGATGCTTGTGTACTTGTCTATAAACAGAACACTGCGAACATTTTCGTAAAGAGAAGTTGCTCCCTGAGAGGAAAAAGGCAAATCACTCTTACATTTGACAGGCTTTGTATTCATGCATTTTTTGAAGCCACGTAATCAAAAAAGAGACCAAAATTAAACTTGGAGTTCCTAAAAGTGAAAGAATTACAATGTGTGTGTTGTTGAAGCATCTAAGGAACAAGAAAGGGCGGTGGATGCGGCGCTCGGAAACGCAGCAGAGGGGGCGAAATAACTAACAGCCTTATTCATCAACGGACCGTTTTCGAGCCCCTAATAGCGATTCATAGCGAATCGCTATTAAGGACTCGCAAAACGGTATTCATGTAGGAATTGCTAAATAAATAGCGATTCCTACACATTCCTTATTTGCGAGTAGCAAATTGCTAATCGCTAATAAGGAATAACTCCCCATTCATTCCTATGGGCCAAAAGGCCCATAGGAATGAATGGGGAGTATTCCTTATTTGCGATTAGCAATTAGCTACTCGCAAATAAGATAGCGATTTAAAGGGTGCCAGGGGTGTCCAAAGAACACCCTGTAGCACCCCTTAAATGCAAATTGAAACAGATGCAACTTAGAAAAATGCTTTTAAAAGCATTTTTTTAAGTTTTTGCTATTTACCCAGAGGTCTGACCTCTCGGTAAATAGCGGCCCAAAATTGCATTTTCGCAGATTCCTTAAATATAATTCCTCGCAATTTAGCGAATTAGCAATTACCGATTTTTGCATTTGGGATGATGAATCCCAAATGCAAAAATTGCGCTCGCAAAGGGCCAGATTCTCAGAATCTGGCCCTTTGCGAGCGCAATTCGGCTTGATGAATCAGGCTGTAAATCCCGGAGCTGAGAGCAGCCTCGGAAGCGGCGTTTGCCATCACTGAGCTCTGGGGGCGATGGCGGGGCATCTGAACGATAAGAGGGGGCACTTCATTGAACATCTTTAGATCACGTGGGCGCTGCGGGGGGTCTGGAACGATAAGAGGGACCGCGGGGGTCCCTTCATTGAACATGTTTAGATCACGTGGGCGATGGGGGGGCATCTGAACGATAAGAGGGGGGCGCGGGGGTCCCTTCATTGAACATGTTTAGATGGCGCGGGCGATGGCGGGGCATCTGAAAGATAAGAGGGGGCACGGGGGTCCCTTCATTGAACATGTTTAGATCACGTGGGCGCTGCGGGGGGTCTGGAACGATAAGAGGGGGGCGCGGGGGTCCCTTCATTGAACATCTTTAGATCACGTGGGCGCTGCGGGGGTCTGGAACGATAAGAGGGGGGCGCGGGGGTCCCTTCATTGAACATCTTTAGATCACGTGGGCGCTGCGGGGGGTCTGGAACGATAAGAGGGACCGCGGGGGTCCCTTCATTGAACATGTTTAGATCACGTGGGCGATGGGGGGGCATCTGAACGATAAGAGGGGGGCGCGGGGGTCCCGTCATTGAACATGTTTAGATGGCGCGGGCGATGGGGGGGCATCTGAACGATAAGAGGGGGCGCGGGGGTCCCTTCATTGAACATGTTTAGATCACGTGGGCGATGGGGGGGCATCTGAACAATAAGAGGGGGCACGGGGGTCCCTTCATCGAACATCTTTAGATCACGTGGGCGGTGCGGGGGGTCTGGAACAATAAGAGGGGGGCGCGGGGGTCCCTTCATTGAACATGTTTAGATGGCGCGGGCGCTGCGGGGGGTCAGAGAGAGAAGGGAAAGGAAGCGAGGGCCGAGGTCACCTGCCGACCGGGGAAGACGCGACGAGTGTGTGTAGATTTAGGGCTCAGCACCGGGGGCGTCTCAGGTAAAGGGAGCGGCGAACACACTTACTCGATATGAAATGAAAAGTGCCCGTTGAAGTGAGGGTGTAGCTCCTAGAGGCAGAGCGCCATCCAAGGTGGGAGAGGCCGGGCCTCAAGGCGGCTGTGTGCAGAGCCAGAAGAACTTTGAAACGTGAGCTCCAGGGGGCAGGCGCTCTCAAGGATTATTAATAACCCAGGGGGTGATGCCGGAGACGGCTCCCTTCATTCCAAGAGGGGCAGCGCCATCACTCCCTCATAGTTGCATAAAATAAACCTCTTATGTGAAAGTGAAAGAGGGGGAAGAACGTGTGTCTACGACGGAGGCCGGGAGCGTGCGGGCACCGGGCACAGGCGACGGGCAGCACTGGGAGGCCGGGAGCGTGTCGGCACCGGCGAGGGGCAGCACTGGGAGGCCGGGAGCGTGCGGGCACCGGGCACAGGCGACGGGCAGCACTGGGAGGCCGGGAGCGTGCGGGCACCGGGCACCGGCGACGGGCAGCACTGGGAGGCCGGGAGCGTGTCGGCACCGGCGAGGGGCAGCACTGGGAGGCCGGGAGCGTGCGGGCACCGGGCACCGGCGAGGGGCAGCACTGGGAGGCCGGGAGTGTGCGGGCACCGGCGAGGGGCAGCACTGGGAGGCCGGGAGCGTGCGGGCACCGGGCACCGGCGAGGGGCAGCACTGGGAGGCCGGGAGTGTGCGGGCACCGGGCACCGGCGAGGGGCAGCACTGGGAGGCCGGGAGCGTGCGGGCACCGGGCACCGGCGAGGGGCAGCACTGGGAGGCCGGGAGCGTGCGGGCACCGGGCACCGGCGAGGGGCAGCACTGGGAGGCCGGCAGGGCACTCACAGCGACGGGCTCACTCAGCTCCAGTTATCATAGTGTTTTAATATCATTTATTAACGGGCTGTTTCCGCTTCTTTTTCCTGATCCCGTTTTGACTTGAATTTGGAAAACGCACGGCTTCTGGAGACGACAGCGTAATTTTTAAGAGGCATGGGGCCGCCCGTTTGTGTCCCACTTTTAAAATTTAAATGGATTTATTGAGAAAAGGGTCGGCTTTAGCGTACGATGTTTGTCGTTGAGCAAACTCTCTATTTATTTACAACTTCGACTGAAATAAATCAGCCTGCACCGTAGTTTTCTGTTCGCCGTGTTGCTTTTGCCGTCTAGTTCAAGGCCAGGGTAGCTAAATATATTTATTAGGGTTTCTTTTGTTGGCACGCTCACACTTTCTGCACTCTCCCCTTGACATTCAAGAGTGTGGGGAGGTTAGCCAGGCTATTGTGCCTGCTGCGAAGCACAGGTTGTTGCAGGCGCTACACAGATGAGCATTTTATTCAGGTAGCTCAGTGGGTTGCGGCCTATGTTGCATAAACAAACCCTACTGTGACACAAGTTACAATCCTTTTAATATAGCCTGTTGGTATGAACTGTGTTGGAACCGGCCTTGTGGTGTGGTCCTACCCCTCCCGCATGGCGGGCCCCGGACGACATCGGCCCTCCATCCAGCCCAGGGCGGCCTCGGGCACACGTCTGCACGACCTACCAACCACCAGATCCACCACCCGGCGGCCCACAACCACTGGCACGGCACCCTCGGGCCGCCCCAGCATTACCGGTCCGGTGCCCACCCCGGACCCGCATTCCAGGCCCGACGCCATCTTAGGCCCATCACGTCACAGACACGTGGTCCCGGCCCAGCCGCAGCCACGGCCCCAGCGAGCCCGCCATCGAGGCACCAAGAACCCCCGGGTGGTAAAGTGGCCACTCAACCAGAGACAAGGAGGAGGGAGTTTCGATGGCCCTCCAACCGTCCCCGGATGCCTGGTTTCGATTGGCCTCCGGCCTCCCTGGGCGCTGGCTCCACCCCCCTGCTGGGTGTCTGGACACCATCATCCCGGCCCCTCTGACCCCCAGGCGAGAGGGTTCGGACATCAAAGGACTCCAGACCTATATCTGGGTCAGCCCCGGAGTAGGAAGGGAGTTGTATCCCGGAGTCGAGGTTGACCCTGAGACGAACTCACCTTGCTGTCTTCCCTGGAGCCTGCTGGCGCTGCCGCGGTCCATCGGTGCTGTAACCATCTTGGAGCCTGCTGGCGCTGCCACGGTCCATCTGTGCTGCAACCATCTTGGAGCCTGCTGGCGCTGTCGTGGTCCATCTGTGCTGTAACCATCTTGGAGCCTGCTGGCGCTGCCGCGGTCCATCGGTGCTGTAACCATCTTGGAGCCTGCTGGCGCTGCCGCGGTCCATCTGTGCTGTAACCATCTTGTAGCCTGCTGACGCTGCCGCAGTCCATCTGTGCTGTAACCATCTTGGAGCCTGCTGGCGCTGCCGCGGTCGATCGGTGATGTAACCATCTTGGAGCCTGCTGGCGCTGCCGCGGTCCATCTGTGCTGTAACCATCTTGGAGCCTGCTGGCGCTGCCGCGGTCCATCTGTGCTGTAACCATCTTGGAGCCTGCTGGTGCTGCCGCGGCCCATCTTTGCTGTAACCACCTGGGAGCCTGCTGGCGCTGCCGCGGCCCAACCTTCAGAGACCCCCCAGCTCCAGGATTGAGAGCTGTGCGTAGGGTCCCCTTGCAACCGACCATCTATAAGACTGTCCCGCTACCTTGCCCCTTTGCCACGAGACTTTCTAGATCTCCGGATCTGCTGTATATAATTGAAACGATACGAATTACCAGATAAAAGCCTGAGAACGCTATCCATGTGTGGTGTACTTTTGTAGTGGTGTGATTACTCTGCTGTACGATTCTAGGAGAGGGCCCTTCCGTCGGAGGCCTCTCGACATCGCTCGGTCCCTTCTCTGAAGGAGGGGTAGACCTAGGGGTGGTCAGTCAGACACCTTCTGCCGCCCCCGGGTTTGCCTTTCTAACATTGGTGGCAGGCGCTGGCATCCGAGCCCACGCAAAATCGTACAGAGAGGGATCTACCCGCTATGTCAGAAAAACGCACGGAGACCATGACGACTCAAGGAACCAACCTACCCACCGAATTCCAGAAAGAGAAGATAGAAGAATACAGCCACAAGGAACTAAAACAATTTTGTAAAGACATGGGTATCGCTACCACTGGCCTGAGCACAAAAGAGGACTTCAAATCGGCCCTACAAGCCTGGGTAGAAACCCGAGACAGACCCCCCCAAGAGGAGAATAGCCCGAACGGGCAACCGGAAACCAGCGCACCCCCGACGGGGGAAAGAACCGCAACACTAAATGCGGACCTCATCCATGAAGACGCCCGAGAACGAGAGCGCAACCGGTTACACGAGTTGGAGCTGGCACGGCTCCGGCTAGACGGAGAACTCCAGCTAGCGGAGAAAAAGATAGCCCTCGAGCAACTACGGCTAGAGGGGGATCTAGAAGAGAAACGGAGACAACGTGACCTCGAAGAAAAACGACTATCATATGAACACGAACGAGGCCTGAGAGAACTAGAAATTAAAGCCAAGATCAACGAAGAGAGCGCGGGCGGGGCTAAGACCTCGACCCCTCCCGTGGACACCAAGGTTCACCTACCAAAAGAAGTAGTCAAAGAATACTACAAGAACGACGACATCCAGCAATGGTTTAAAGCCTACGAGGTGGCCATGACCGCCCATCGGGTGCCCCTGAAGGATTGGGGCGCCGGCCTGTGGGGAAAGTTCATCAACGAAGGTAGGGACGCCCTTCTGGAACTCCCTGATACCGAGATGACCTCCTATGAACACATGAAAACGGCCCTACTCACGCGCTACGGACTCACCCCCGAAATGTACCGGCAGAGGTTCCGAGACTGTAAAAAAATCCCCGGTACCACGTGGGTGGAATATGTGAACTTTTTTAGCAGGGCCTTCGAGGGGTGGATCAAAGGCAGTCAGGTCACCACCTACCAGCAGTTGGTCGACCTTATGTTAGGGGAGCACCTCTCCAACAACTGCTTCAATGAACTACGGCAGCACCTCCTCGACAGCAAGTTGACCGAGCCACGAAAGCTAGCGGTCGAAGCAGATCGGTGGGCGAGCAACCGCGTCCACCGGAACCCCACCGGAGAATACGGACGAGGGTCCCCGGGGAACCACCGGCCGCGAGGCGGCGGGTCTGGTATCAGCCGGGCCAAAACCTTCCGCCGGGGTCTCCACCCGCCGCCGCTACACCGGCCTCCAGCCAGAGGGGGGCCCCTCCAGCCCGACCGGGGCCACGCCCCCACGTGACGTGCCACAGATGCCAGCGGCCGGGTCATTATGCCAATGATCCTCTCTGCCCCATGTACGAGCGGCCCGGCACCACCGGGCCCCCCGGTCGACAGATCACCGCAGCGGCTTTGAGCACAGAACAGGACGAAGAAGAAGAAGTCCCTATGGAACCAGAAGAATGGGAGTCCGCGGCCATGTGCCTCGCCTCCCTGGGCGACAAAGACATGATCCCCCGAGACCAGATTCCGATCAACACCCAGAAATACCGCCAGTGGGTCACCATCAACGTACACCGGGCCGAGGCTCTCCGGGACACGGGGGCCAGCATAACAGCCGTCCGCTGCCATCTGGTGACCCCAGAGCAAATCCTGCCACACGTCCTGTGCCCTGTCCGGTCAGCCGACAATTCCGAGAGCCTGTGCCAGATGGCTCGCATCCCCTTCGAGTGGGGAGGAGTGTCCGGCTGGCTGAAAGTCACCGTCCGAGACGATGCCCCAGTGGACTGCCTCCTGGGGAACGACCTGGAAAGTTCCCCCTGGGCACAGATCGAGCGAAGAGAGCATCTGGGGATGCTAGGCCTTCCTGAATGGGTTTGCGTAACGACCCGATCCATGGCCCCCCGGGACACCGTCCCACCCGAAGACAATCGGCCCGAAGAACAGGAGTGGCCGGCTCCACCTCCACCCGCCACTGCCACAGCCGAACCCGTACTGGGGCCGCCGGGCCCCAGCCATGAAGAACTTCCCGAGCTCGGGCCCCTTCCCGAACTAGCCCAGTGGCGCCAAGAAGGGGGCCCCACCCGCGAGCAGTTCCGTCAGGAACAAAGGACCTGTCCTTCCCTTGAGGGACTCCGACAACAAGCCGCCACACAGGCCACGGGAGCCCCCTCAGGGTCCCACTGGATCTACTGGGATCAGGACCTCCTGTACAGCGAACAGATAATCGCCGAGCTGGCGGCCGGCCGAGTGCTAGTCGTCCCCCTCCTCTTCAGAGACTTCCTCTTGAATCTGGCACATGATGTGCCCCTCGCTGGGCACCTGGGGCAGGACAAAACCTACAGCCGCCTGGTGACCCACTTTTATTGGCCGAAGATGCGCAGCGATGTGTACAAACACTGCCGGACCTGTCTGACCTGCCAAGCCAGCGGAAAGGGTGGGGGGAAAATCAAGGCCCCACTCCAACCGTTTCCTGTGGTGACCACCCCTTTTGAGCGAGTGGGGATCGACATCGTGGGGCCCCTGGATCCTCCAACCTCTCAGGGGCACCGCTTCATCCTCGTCCTGGTGGACCATGCCACCCGATACCCAGAAGCTATCCCCCTTCGGACTATCACAGCCCCCATAGTGGGGCGAGCGCTCATGGGGATCTTCTCGAGAGTCGGCTTCCCCCGAGAGGTCGTAAGTGATCGGGGAACAAGCTTTATATCCAAATATATGCGGTCCCTGTGGCAACAGTGCGGGGTCGCAGATAAGTTCACCACCCCGTATCACCCCCAAGGGAATGGACTCGTAGAGCGATTTAATAGGACCCTGAAAGGAATGATCAAGGGCCTGGAAGAGCCCCTCCGGCGCAAATGGGACGTTCTGCTGCCATGCCTCCTGTTTGCCTACCGGGAGGTACCACAGAAATCCCTGGGGTTTAGCCCCTTTGAACTATTATATGGACACCCTGTGCGGGGCCCCCTCAGCCTGGTCAAGGAGGGCTGGGAGCTGGCCGCCCCCGATGTCCCCTCCGTTGTTTTCCGATACCTCTTGACTCTCCGCAACCAGACTCGGAAGTTCCGGGAACTGGCCGAAACCAACCTGAAGGCCAGTCAAGAGGAGATGAAGCACTGGTATGATGAAAATGCCTCGTCCATTGAATTCGAGCCGGGCCAGCAGGTCTGGGTCATGTCCCCGGTCGACCCCGGCGCCCTCCAGGACAAATGGACGGGGCCCTTCAAGGTAGTGGAGCGCAAGGGCCCGTCACCTACCTAGTGGACATAGAGTCCCCCCAGAACCCCCTCCGGGTCCTACACGCCAACCGGCTCAAGCCCCACTTTGTCCGCACCGAACTGAGCCTGTTGTTGGCTACCGATGATGGAACAGAGGACGACTCCGAGCCTCTACCGGACCTCCTGAGCTCCTCCGAGAAAGATGGTTCCGTCGAGGGGGTCGCCCTCTCGCCCACGCTGAAACCCAAACAGCGCCAGGACTGCCAGAACGTGCTGGGTCAATTTGCGAACTTATTTTCCCTCACCCCCGGGGTCACACAGTGGTGTGTTCAAGACGTAGACACTGGGGACAGTCCGCCCGTACGGCACCGAGCCTATCGCGTCCCCGACCGAGTCCGGGCCTGCATCCAAGCCGAGGTTTCCAAAATGCTGGCCTTAGGGGTGATCGAACCCTCAGACAGTCCATGGGCCAGTCCCGTCGTCCTGGTCCCTAAGGCCGCCGCCCCCGGGGTACCCCCGGAGCTGCGGTTCTGTGTCGACTACCGGGGACTGAATGCCGTCACCAGGACCGACGCCCATCCCATTCCCCGAGCGGATGAACTGATTGATCGCCTGGGAGCCGCGAGGTACCACAGCACCTTCGACCTCACGGCCGGATATTGGCAAATCGGCCTCACGCCTGGGGCACAGGAACGATCCGCCTTCTCGACCCCTGATGGACACTACCATTTCAAAGTGATGCCATTCGGCATGAAAAACGCCCCGGCCACCTTCCAGCGACTCGTGAATAGGGTGCTGGCGGGGCTAGACGAGTTCAGTGCCGCCTACCTAGATGACATCGCGGTGTACAGCCTTCACTGGGATGAGCACCTGTCCCACCTCTGGAAGGTCCTGACAGCCCTCCAACGGGCCGGACTAACAATAAAAGCCAGCAAGTGCCAGATCGGCCAAGGGTCCAGGACCTATCTGGGACACCAAGTGGGGAGCGGCCAAGTGGCTCCCCTCCAACCCAAGATCGCCGCCATCCAGGCCTGGGAGCCCCCCGTTACCCAGACCGCCGTCCGAGCCTTCCTGGGGCTCACTGGATACTATCGGCGGTTCATAAAGGACTATGGGAGCATCGTGGGGCCCCTCACAGAACTAACCTACAAGAGACTACCCCCGAAGGTGCACTGGACCCCCGAGTGCCAAGTAGCCTTTGAGACCCTAAAAGCTGCCATGTGCACCGCCCCGGTGCTCCAGGCCCCCGACTACAACCGAGAGTTCGTCGTCCAAACTGACGCCTCGGAACACGGCATTGGGGCCGTACTCTCCCAAGCGAACTCTGACGGAGTCGACCTTCCGGTGGCCTTCATCAGCCGGCGCCTGCTGGCCCGGGAACAGCGATGGAGCACCATCGAGAGGGAGGCCTTCGCCGTCGTGTGGGCCCTAAAGAAACTCCGGCCCTACCTCTTCAGCACCCACTTCCGAGTACAGACCGACCACCGGCCCCTGCAGTGGTTGATGCAGATGCGGGGCGAGAACCCGAAGTTACTACGTTGGTCCATCTCCCTCCAAGGGATGAACTTCACCGTGGAGCATCGCCCTGGCAACGACCACGCCAACGCTGACGGCCTCTCCAGATTCTTCCGCCTCGGCGAGGAGAACCCCCAAGAAGATGGGTGACTCTCCCCTGCCTTCAGCTGGGGGGGACGCGTGTTGGACCCGGCCTCGTGGCGTGGTCCTACCCCTCCCGCATGGCGGGCCCCGGACGACATCGGCCCTCCATCCAGCCCAGGGCGGCCACGGGCACACGTCTGCACGACCTACCAACCACCAGATCGACCATCCGACGGCCCACAACCACCGGCACGGCACCCTCGGGCCGCCCCAGCATTACCGGTCCGGTGCCCAACCCGGACCCGCATTCCAGGCCCGACGCCATCTTAGGCCCATCACGTCACAGACACGTGGTCCCGGCCCAGCCGCGGCCACGGCCCCAGCGAGCCCGCCATCGAGGCACCAAGAACCCCCGGGTGGTAAAGTGGCCACTCAACCAGAGACAAGGAAGAGAGAGGTTCGATGGCCCTCCAACCGTCCCCGGATGCCTGGTTTCGATCGGCCTCCGGCCTCCCTGGGCGCAGGCTCCACCCCCCTGCTGGGTGTCTGGATACCATCATCCCGGCCCCCCTGACCCCCAGGGTCTGGACATCAAAGGACTCAAGACCTATATCTGGGTCAGCCCCGGAGTCGGAAGGGAGTTGTATCCCGGAGTCGAGGTTGACCCTGAGACGAACTCACCTTGCTGTCTTCCCTGGAGCCTGCTGGCGCTGCCGCGGTCCATCGGTGCTGTAACCATCTTGGAGCCTGCTGGCGCTGCCGCGGTCCATCTGTGCTGTAACCATCTTGGAGCCTGCTGGCGCTGCCGCGGTCCATCTGTGCTGTAACCATCTTGGAGCCTGCTGGCGCTGCCGCGGTCCATCGGTGCTGTAACCATCTTGGAGCCTGCTGGCGCTGCCGCGGTCCATCTGTGCTGTAACCATCTTGGAGCCTGCTGGCGCTGCCGCGGTCCATCGGTGCTGTAACCATCTTGGAGCCTGCTGGCGCTGCCGCGGTCCATCGGTGCTGTAACCATCTTGGAGCCTGCTGGCGCTGCCGCGGTCCATCTGTGCTGTAACCATCTTGGAGCCTGCTGGCGCTGCCGCGGTCCATCTGTGCTGTAACCATCTTGGAGCCTGCAGGCGCTGCCGCGGCCCATCTTTGCTGTAACCACCTGGGAGCCTGCTGGCGCTGCCGCGGCCCAACCTTCAGAGACCCCCCAGCTCCAGGATTGAGAGCTGTGCGTAGGGTCCCCTTGCAACCGACCATCTATAAGACTGTCCCGCTACCTTGCCCCTTTGCCACGAGACTTTCTAGATCTCCGGATCTGCTGTATATAATTGAAACGATACGAATTACCAGATAAAAGCTTGAGAACGCTATCCACGTGTGGTGTACTTTTGTAGTGGTGTGATTACTCTGCTGTACGATTCTAGGAGAGGGCCCTTCCGTCTGAGGCCTCTCGACATCGCTCGGTCCCTTCTCTGAAGGAAGGGTAGACCTAGGGGTGGTCAGTCAGACACCTTCTGCCGCCCCCGGGTTCGCCTTTCTAACAAACTGGATTCATGGGACTTCGTGTAAACAGCTAAGCATAAGTTCAGAGCCTGCTGTTTTATTCTCAATGTCAAATTACGCACTCACCCACTAGTCACTCAGGCGCACTTCTTTCCACTCCCACATATAGTGGCTCACACACTCCATCCGACTTAATTGGTAAGGAAGCACATTCGGGAGTCAGTGAAAAGAAGCTGTGGGAGAGGAGATATGCATGTGGACGAGGCATGAGTGCACACGCCTCACGTGGAATGAGTTGAACAGGCATGACTGAGACACTTTGAAGACCACTACCCCTTCCACGGCCCCCGTCATGTTTAATTTGCAGACTCACAATTTCAGAACTGAAACATATTTTCAATATTATTTATAACAAAATCATGGTTACTCTCCATTGACAAAGCCAAAAGTCCTGTCTGGGTTAAAATGTATGTCAGTTGCTGGGTTATATATCTGGATGCAGACACTTTAACAGCTGCTTTTTGCTTTCTCAAATATGCTTGAAAATGCACCATTTGCCCGCTATGTTTTCAAACTTTTCTCAGGGGAAGAACCCACCCCCAAAATCCCTTTATGATGGTGTGCTCACAATGCTCGCTTGCCACCAGGCGCTCACTCGATCTTTTAAGGCTCACCACTTTCAAATGTCACCAGCCACCACTGTGTAGCTGTGTGTGTGTGGCTCTGTGTGGATAGCTTTTTTTGTAGGTGGCTCTATGTGTGGGTAGCTCTGTCTCTGTGTGGGTGGCTCTGTATGTGTGTGTGGGTGGCTTTGTGTGAGTGGCTCTGTTTGGGTGTAAATGCAATAGGTCATGCATTTGCGAGTGATTACGCTATTGGCAATGTAAATGACAATGCCATTTATTTATGATTTTTTTTTAAAAACACCAAGAAAAAAATGTCATGAGTAATGCCAATAGCTATACCTTTAATAATGCCGAGACCATTGCATTGTAAATGCTTGTTTTCTGCTCCGACGGCGGTCAAAACGCTGGTGCTCCCGGTTCCTGTTTCTGTTTTTCTTCAGGACAGTGCCGTAAGTGTTTCATTTGCAGTTTTATGCTTCTGCATTGTTTCCTGTGTGTTTTTCTCTCTG
The DNA here is from genome assembly GCF_964261635.1 of Lissotriton helveticus. Lineage (NCBI taxonomy): Eukaryota > Metazoa > Chordata > Amphibia > Caudata > Salamandridae > Lissotriton > Lissotriton helveticus. Next base: position 1,960,540,031 of record NC_136068.1, on the reverse strand, counting down.
CGCAGCCGCTCCGGTCCCCCGGTCAGCCGCGCTCTTGTTCTGGGGTCAGGGACTTTCCCCGTTCATGTGCTGGGCTGGGGCGGGGAGTTTTCTTGGTGTCCTGGCCCCGGGTCGTTCCGGTGCTGTGGTTCTAGTGCAGTGTCCGGCCCACACGTTCATGGTCTTTTGACCTGGGGCTGTGGGTGGAGAATACTGGGCTTCCCTTATATTTTTCTTTCATTTCACCGGTCTCACGTTGTGTGATTTGGTGATTGGGGGCAGAGTTGCTTGGAGGTTGCTGGGCACTTCCTTTGTTGTGTGGTGAGTTCCTGTTTGGTTTGATTGCTCGGGTTTGCTCACCATGTGTGAAGGGTCGTCTTCACTTGTGCCTGCCTGGGCTGTTTGCATGCGGCATAGTTTCCTGGTTCTGCAGGTGGTTGACATTTTTGCAGATTCTGGGGCTGCGCTGGATACTGTGAAAGGCTACTGGTGTTCACGGGACCTGCCTATGCTGTCCAATTACCTGGGTTGATAAAGTTTCAATCTGTGCTTTTACACAGTTGTTGGTATTGGCTGCACAGTCTGCGCTGCCAGGGCCTGCGGTGCGTTGTCCTGAGGATAGGTCTTTATTAGGGTGATGCTGGGTTGTGACCCTAGATCCCTGGATGTTGTGGGGTTTTTCCGCACAGTTTGTTTCCTCTGTGGTGGTTGACCTTTTCCTTCCATGTTGTCCTGTTGAATATCCTGTATGATGCATGGCATGCGGCAGATACGCAGGGACTTTGTCTTTCACATTCCTGCATTTCTATGTGTTGCTTCTTCTTTTGGGGTGCGTGCTGGCTCTTGTTCGGCCTGTGCTTCACTGTTCCTTCTCATGGGTTGTGTGGAGTTTGGCTGTTTACGGGCTTTCCTTCCTGTCTTGGCTTGATGGGTTGAGTCTTCTCCTCGGCTGACGTGGTACTGGCGTCTTGGTCCTCCATCTGTTTTTCTGTGGCTCCTTGGCTTTTTGGCTCCCTCTGCTGAGAGTCTGTGTGGTGGTGCTCTGTCTTCCTCTCTGCCCTTTTTCGTGGTCGGGGGGGGGGGGGCTGTGTTCCGTTTGGTTCCCGGTCTCTGTTGCGAATACGGCTGCCCCTGGGTGTTGGTCGTCCGGGGCTTTGGGTATTGCTGTGCCCTGGGAGGGGGTTCTCTGTGACCTGGTGGTTGCGGTTGCCTCTCTTTTTCTTTGGGTCTGTGTCTCACTCCTGGTGTTCATCTGGCAGTGGTTTCGCTGTCTCCGTTGCTGTTTTTGTTGCGGTTTTGGGGGCTCGGATCCATTGTTCCTGGCTTGTTGGTCCGGTCTGCTTTCCGACTGGTGGGTCCTCGTTTCCGGATTCCTTTCCGGGCCATCCCCATTTTTGGGCTGTTTTCACGGTTGCTCCGTTGTCCTTTGACCCGTGTTGCATTTACCTCCTTCTTTGGGCGTCGGTCTGTTTTTGTCTCTGGGCGCTGTTGTGCTTGTTCCGGTGGCGGAGCGGGGCAAAGGTTCCTCTTCCTCTTTGTTCCTGGTCCTGGTGCCCGTTGGTTCCTTTTGTTGCGTAGCCCTGCGAGCACTTCTGACGTTTCCTCCAAGCTGCAAACTCCCAACTCCCTCAGGATTAAGTCAACGCAGTCAGGAAATCAACACTGACTGATTTAACTTTCCCCGAAGGGAAAGGGGAAGTGGACCGAGAAAACAAACATACAACAAATAAGAAATGTTGTCTTCAGTACTTGTTTTCTCTTGATTGTGCTCCAGGCCGTCAACAGTTTACTTGGTACGTGCTACTGCTCCACATAGATTCTGAAGTTAAAAGATTTTACCATCAATAAACTCTAAATTAACTCCTTTAAACTATGGTGATAGAAAAACTCATCTACTGACCATAAACTCTTGCGGCCCTTGTTCACACATTGTTTAACTCAGAATTGCTCAGCGTCTTTCTCTTGACCCTTTGAAAATAAGATTTATGTCACAACATGACTTTACTTAAAACATGCGTTAGTTATAGAACTGGTTAGTGAACTTAACAGAATCCTACATGCAAACTCTCATACCTGAAGTCTTCTGCGAACTCTTCTACATATGGATAACTGCAGTAGGAAGATAAGAAGGGAAAACAACTCTCCTCCACAGCTACCTTACAGATTATCCAACATAACACCAGCAGTCAATTTTTAAAAACAATTCATATGTGTTCATATATTAAACTCTCTCTCTATTTACATGAAAGCTCCTTAAAACCTATTGAACAATAGTTTCCTTGACTTTGCCAAGGTTTGTTTACTTTAAATATTAAAAATCAAGTCTCATAGTCTCTAGCTTCTTAATAACTCCAAGCGCTCAACTACAATTCACTTTTGTCTTGTCTTGCCAAGGTTAGTTGTCTTGCCAAGACTGTGCGCCTTTTAGAACCCTTTAGTCTTTTTCCTTCTGCCCTTTTTAAAACAAAACTTGTAGAGTTGTTGTTTATCTTAGTTCAGGGCTTAATATCCAAATAAAAATAAATTAGAAAATCTTACTGTCCTTTTTTCAAATTCTGTGAGGGAGTGAAGTCTCGAACTGCCTTCTGGCATCAAGGAAGGAAATAACTCTTTTCCAGCTACTAGCCGGTGAAGATATGAAGCTTCGTTCTCCTCTAAAGCCTCCGCGCAGTCACACGATGACAGGAGCTTAGAACTGCCTTCTGGCGTCAGGGAAGAAGTGACTCAGCCCCAGCTGACCTGCCGGGGAAGATACGGAGCTTCGTTTTCCCACTAAAGAACCTCCGCGCAGACACACGTCGGTTGAAGACTTAAAGCGCCCGCAGGCGCACGGAAAGGGAATTAGTTGACTGTTTCTGCCGGGACCACTGCGGGGAAAACAGAGCCTCCAAGCTGTCACAGGAAGGTGATATTTAACGATGCAGGGCGGGGAGAAATAAAGAGCCGAAGGCTCAAAGGTTTAAGGAAACACCTAATCACGGGCTGAATACATGAAAGGGCTTACTCAGCTGAGCGCGATCAGAAGCGCTCTTCAGGGAAAACAACTCGAGACGAAGCAGTGACAGTTGGGAAAGGCATCTATTTATAGATGCTCTCCTGTCACGAGAGCCAGCCACGAGGAGTTGCGCGAGCCCTGCCCTCAAGGGGCTTACAATCTAAACCTCTCAGCACTGAAGTCTTTTAAATAAATAATTACACAACAAACATTGTCAAAATTAATTTAAACACTCTAGTTTCACTTCAACAAGATTTACTGAATTAAATTTGAAACCAAATATTTAATAATTTTCACAATGCTTTGACTTCCATAACTACCTGAATTATGTAAGACGAACTGTCACACCCCTAACAGTTCCTCCCCCCAAAGGTCGTCTTACAGGACGAGGTTTATCAGGATGTAAAGCATGAAAAGACCTGACAATTCTAGGAGCATGAACATTCCTTTCAGGCTCCCAAGATCGTTCCGAAGGATCATACCCCTTCCAATCAACCAAATAAAATAAGGTACCCCGAATTCTCTTTGAATCCAAAATAGCTTTTACCTCATACTCAACATGATCACCTATAACCACAGGCGGGGGTGGATTATCAGGTCGAGTAGATGGTTCAAAAGGTTTCAAAAGAGATACATGAAATACAGGATGAATAGTATATTCATCAGGCAAAATTAACCTTAAAGACACAGGATTCAGAACTTTCTCAATTTGAAAAGGCCCAATAAATCTAGGTTTCAACTTCCTGGGACCCTCCAACTGAATATTCCTTGTAGACAGCCAAACCCACTGACCTTCCACGTAAATAGGTGAAGATCTACGATGAGAATCAGCATTTCTTTTCATAGATATTTTGCTTTTAATCCATTGTTTTCTAGCCTTTTCCTGAATATTCAACAATTCTGTCAATCTATCAGACACAGCAGGCATGAATTGCTGGTCCTCTGGTAAAAGAATAGGAAGAGATCTGGGATGTTGACCAGTGAGAAAATAAAAAGGGGAACAACCCAAAGCAGAATGGGTGGTGTTATTATAGGAAAATTCAGCCCAGGGCAAAACTTCATCCCAATGACCAGAGGAATTAGCTAATAAACATCGTAACCCCTGTTCAACATGCTGATAAACTCTTTCAGTTTGACCATCAGTTTGTGGGTGGAAAGAAGAAGACAAGGCCAACTCAATTCCCAGTTGTTTGCATAATTGTGACCAAAATTTTGATATAAATTGAGGGCCTCTGTCGGAAATAATCTTAGAAGGAAGACCATGAAGCTTAACGATGTTTGATAAAAACACAGTACTAAATTCAACAGCTGTGGGAATTTTATGTAATGGAATAAAATGTCCCATTTTTGACAACAAATCAACTACCACCAAAACAGTAGTAAAACCATTAGATTTAGGAAGATCAGTAATAAAATCTAAACTGATGGTATGCCAAGGCTGAGGAGGAATCGTCATTGGACGAAGTAAACCCATAGGAACTGCATGTAAAGCTTTTTGTCTTGAACAAACTGGACAAGATTTTACAAATAGCTGAATTGCAAGAATCATTTTTTCCCACCAAAAATGACGCTGACATAGATCTAATGTTTTATTAATGCCAGGATGCGCCGCAATAGCCAAGTCATGATTCCAATGCATAACTTCATCTTGCAATTTTTTAGTGGGAACAAATAATTTATTATCATGAAAAAATAAACCTTCTCTGACTGAATTTCCTTTTTGAGATAACCATACTTGAGTGTTAAATTTTTTTAATTCTACTTTCACAGACTCTAAAAAACTTTCAGAATGAATTTCAGCAGCTATTTTTTCCTCAGGTAAAATGCTTGGTGGTTCATTTACAAAATTAGAATCTTTCTGACAAACTAACCGTGACAGAGTATCAGACAGCAACTGCTTATTCCCTGGCCGATAGGTTATCAAGAAATCAAATTCACAAAAAAACTGTAACCACCTCATCTGTCTAGGAGTGAAGGCCTTCACAGTGGAGTAAAACTGTAAATTTTTGTGATCAGAAAATACTGTGATAGTATGTTTAGCACCTAAAAGATGATGTCGCCATTCCTGAAACACATCTTTAATAGCTAAAAGTTCCCGTTCAGCGATAGTATAATTCTGCTCAGCTACTAAAAGTTTTCTAGAAAAGAAAGCAACCGGGTGTAAATGACCAGAATTTGAATCCTTTTGAAGCAACACACCACCAATAGCAGTCTGAGAAGCATCAGCCTCGACGAAAAAAGGCCTATCAGGATCCGGATGAACTAAAATCGGTGCTGAAGTAAAAGCCTTTTTTAACAAGGAAAAGGCTTGATCTGCTTCTTCTGTCCAAGAAAATTTTCTCCCTTTTTTCAATAACTGAGTAATAGGAGTAACGATTTCAGAAAATTTTGAAATAAATCGTCTATAAAAATTAGCAAAACCCAAAATTCTCTGTGTATCCTTAATAGTAGCTGGAATTGGCCAGGTTATAATCGCTTCTACCTTTTTAGGGTCCATATGAATACCTTCTGGAGATAAACAATAACCCAGGAATTCCACCTTGGAAGCATTAAATACACATTTTTCAAATTTAGCAAACAGGGAATGATCTCTTAACCTCTGTAAAACAGCTTGAACATGTCGCACATGTTCCTCAGAATTTTTTGAATAAATTAAGATGTCATCAATATAAACTATACAACAGACATCCAATAAATCATGTAGAACCTCATTAATAAAATACTGAAAGGCAGCAGGGGCGTTGCAGAGACCAAATGGCATGACCGTATACTCAAAAAGACCAAATTTCGTACGAAAGGCGGTCTTCCACTCATCACCCTCTTTAACTCTAATCAGGTGATAAGCACCTCTCAGATCGAGTTTGGTGTAAATGCTGGAACCCTTGATTTGATTAAGAAGTACAGGAATTAATGGTAACGGGTATCTGTTTTTAATTGTTGCTTTGTTAACAGCTCTGTAATCGATACAAGCTCTCAAATCTCCAGACTTCTTAGCTACAAAGAAGAGCGGAGACGAGACGGGAGAAGTGGAGTGCCGAATAAAACCTAACTCTAAAAGCTCATCTAAATATTTTCTCAAATAATCATTTTCAGGCTCCGTTAAAGCATATATCCTGCTACAAGGTAGAACAGCTCCTGGAACCAGATCTATTCTACAATCATAGACTCTATGAGGTGGGAGTTTAGTTGCTTCAACTGGATCAAAAACATTAGCAAAATTCTTATACTCAATAGGGAGACTACTAATTTCCGCATTAAGAGTAGCACAAAAAAGCGGCATTACCGGATCCCTTGTCTCTTGATAGCAATGTAACTTGCAAAATGAAGACTCTAGGGTAACAGTTCTTTTAATCCAGTCTATCCTGGGATTATGTAATTCCAACCAAGGAATGCCCAAAATGACTCCAAAAGTCGGCGCATCAATTAGATCAAAGACTACCTTTTCCGTATGACCATTATCTGCCACTAAAGTCAATGGTTCGGTGTTAAATCTAATCATTCCAGAAGATAAAACCGAACCATCAACAGCCCTCACAGGCTCTGGTTCTTTCTTGGCAATGAATTTTAAATTCAATTTCTCAGCAAAACCAATATCAAAAAAATTTCCAGTGGCCCCAGAATCCAATAAAACAGGAATACTATGTCTCTGAAGTGTAGTTAGAATAAAAACCATCCGAATAGTGAAATGTTTAGGAATATGTGTAGTAATATTAGTAACAAACTGAGAGATCTTAGACGAAGAATTTCTCAAGGAAACGACCTCGGCTTTCCTCGAGAATTTTAGTTTTCCGACGGATTTATCACAGAAGTTTCAATTGCTAAGACCTTTTTCTTAGTAGGTTTAACAGTACAATCTTTAGCAAAATGTCCAGACTTGCCACAATACAAACACAAATTACCCTTTCATCTACGTTCCTTTTCTTCAGGAGTTAATGGCCCCTTAAACCCACCCGATAAAACAGGTTCAGCTAAAGTACTCTTGACATCTGATTCTTTTTTCTCCACTCTAAAAGAACTTCTTGTCCTTTCGTTCTTACGTTCACCCAACCTGTGATCGAGCTTCACCACCAGATCCTGAAACTCTTTAAAATCTTCAGGTAAATTAACTATGTGTGCCAAAGAATCCTTCAATTCGTCTCTTAAACCTCTATAAAATAAAGAAATTCTTTTTTCTTCTGGCCAATGAGTTTCAGTCAGAAGTCTATTGAAAGTAGTTATATAGGAGATGAGCTCCTTTGTCCCTTGACGAAGACTCAACAACTCATTATCAGATGCCTGAACCAAGGTATGTTTTGCAAACAAATTGGACATGGCTAACTTAAAATTCTGCAAATTATGAAGTAGCGGATCATTATTATCAACCAAGGGCATTGCCCAATTTGCAGCTACCCCTCCAAGATAAGAAATTATAAATGCTACCTTAGAAGAATCTGAAGAAAAAATTTGGGGTTTACACATGAAATGCAATTGACACTGACTAAAGAAGGTTGCAAACCTACTGTTATCCCCAGAAAACCTTTCTGGATTTGCCAACGGAACAGGTGTAGGAGTAACTACAGTGACCTGAACAGGTTGCCCTTCTAACTGATCTCCCAAGGAATGCGACTGACGAGCGTCAGTTCCAAATCTTGTAGGCGCTAGGACTGGTCTTTTCTCCTTAGAAGGATCCCTCCAGATTGAAAACTCTGCTTTAGTTTTTTCCAATTCCTGGCGGAGCGATAGATTTTCCAATCGCAAATTCTCCATTTCCCCAGTCATCTTTTGCACTAACTGCGACAACTGTGAAACATCCATGAGGGCGAGTTTGCAGACTCTGAAGGAAACGTTTTTAAATTTTGAGGCTTCGTCTTCTGTTGCGTAGCCCTGCGAGCACTTCTGACGTTTCCTCCAAGCTGCAAACTCCCAACTCCCTCAGGATTAAGTCAACGCAGTCAGGAAATCAACACTGACTGATTTAACTTTCCCCGAAGGGAAAGGGGAAGTGGACCGAGAAAACAAACATACAACAAATAAGAAATGTTGTCTTCAGTACTTGTTTTCTCTTGATTGTGCTCCAGGCCGTCAACAGTTTACTTGGTACGTGCTACTGCTCCACATAGATTCTGAAGTTAAAAGATTTTACCATCAATAAACTCTAAATTAACTCCTTTAAACTATGGTGATAGAAAAACTCATCTACTGACCATAAACTCTTGCGGCCCTTGTTCACACATTGTTTAACTCAGAATTGCTCAGCGTCTTTCTCTTGACCCTTTGAAAATAAGATTTATGTCACAACATGACTTTACTTAAAACATGCGTTAGTTATAGAACTGGTTAGTGAACTTAACAGAATCCTACATGCAAACTCTCATACCTGAAGTCTTCTGCGAACTCTTCTACATATGGATAACTGCAGTAGGAAGATAAGAAGGGAAAACAACTCTCCTCCACAGCTACCTTACAGATTATCCAACATAACACCAGCAGTCAATTTTTAAAAACAATTCATATGTGTTCATATATTAAACTCTCTCTCTATTTACATGAAAGCTCCTTAAAACCTATTGAACAATAGTTTCCTTGACTTTGCCAAGGTTTGTTTACTTTAAATATTAAAAATCAAGTCTCATAGTCTCTAGCTTCTTAATAACTCCAAGCGCTCAACTACAATTCACTTTTGTCTTGTCTTGCCAAGGTTAGTTGTCTTGCCAAGACTGTGCGCCTTTTAGAACCCTTTAGTCTTTTTCCTTCTGCCCTTTTTAAAACAAAACTTGTAGAGTTGTTGTTTATCTTAGTTCAGGGCTTAATATCCAAATAAAAATAAATTAGAAAATCTTACTGTCCTTTTTTCAAATTCTGTGAGGGAGTGAAGTCTCGAACTGCCTTCTGGCATCAAGGAAGGAAATAACTCTTTTCCAGCTACTAGCCGGTGAAGATATGAAGCTTCGTTCTCCTCTAAAGCCTCCGCGCAGTCACACGATGACAGGAGCTTAGAACTGCCTTCTGGCGTCAGGGAAGAAGTGACTCAGCCCCAGCTGACCTGCCGGGGAAGATACGGAGCTTCGTTTTCCCACTAAAGAACCTCCGCGCAGACACACGTCGGTTGAAGACTTAAAGCGCCCGCAGGCGCACGGAAAGGGAATTAGTTGACTGTTTCTGCCGGGACCACTGCGGGGAAAACAGAGCCTCCAAGCTGTCACAGGAAGGTGATATTTAACGATGCAGGGCGGGGAGAAATAAAGAGCCGAAGGCTCAAAGGTTTAAGGAAACACCTAATCACGGGCTGAATACATGAAAGGGCTTACTCAGCTGAGCGCGATCAGAAGCGCTCTTCAGGGAAAACAACTCGAGACGAAGCAGTGACAGTTGGGAAAGGCATCTATTTATAGATGCTCTCCTGTCACGAGAGCCAGCCACGAGGAGTTGCGCGAGCCCTGCCCTCAAGGGGCTTACAATCTAAACCTCTCAGCACTGAAGTCTTTTAAATAAATAATTACACAACAAACATTGTCAAAATTAATTTAAACACTCTAGTTTCACTTCAACAAGATTTACTGAATTAAATTTGAAACCAAATATTTAATAATTTTCACAATGCTTTGACTTCCATAACTACCTGAATTATGTAAGACGAACTGTCACACCCCTAACACCTTTCTGCACGGTTCTGTGTCCCGGGGGTTTTATACCATTTGGTGCCGCTGGTCGGTTGTTCCCCTTGCGGTCTGTCATTCCCCTCTTCCTGGTGGGTGTTTTATTTGGCTTCCCTGGATTTGGGTGTTTTTCACGTTCCATCCGTCCGGTTTGCTGTGGATGGGTTCCTTTCTCTGTTTCGGGTGTTGCCTTTCGGCCTCTCTCCTGCTCCCCAGGTTTTTTTTCACGGTGCTGGCTTCTGCTGTGCAGGTTTTTTGCTGGTTGGCGGTTCCGCCCTGCTTTCACCTGTTCTTCTATGTTATGGAGGGTCAGGACTGGTCCATTCCTGGGTGGCTGACCACCTGGGGGTGCTGTTGGCTTCTCCCCATGTGGCTTTTGTCCGGTTTCTGCTTCCACCCTCCTTGTGGCTATTCTGGCGATGGTGGCGTTGTGACCTTGCTCCGGTTTCTGGGGTTCATTTTGGTTCTGGCCATTTTTCTTCTGGTTCCTGTTCTGGGCCTTCGGTTTCTCGGGCCTGTTCGTCACTTTGCAGGGGGCTGTTTTCACCCTCCGGCTCGGTTCCCTTCCCTGTTGGCTCTTTTGTGGGTCCTGCTGGGTCGTCCTTCTGCCCTTTGAGGTTGGTTGCGGATCCAGGAGGTGGTGGCTGCCTCCACGGCTGTGGTTCCTTGGGTTTGCCTGTTCCTCCTGTCCTTGGTGTTTCTTCTGATTGGCTCCTTGGGTCCTTTTCCATGCAGGTTACATGGCTCTGATTCCTCTCTCCCCTGTTCTGGTTCCTGCTTTGGCCTGGTGGCTTTGCTCTCCCGACCTGGTGTTTGGGGTTCGTTTTCAGCTCCCTTCTCTCCTCTTGTTGTCCTTGGACGCCTGCCCTTGTGGTTGGGCGCCGCGTTGGGAAGCTTGGTGGCTGCCGAGTTTTTTTATTCATGCTGACCTTCCTGTGGCTCTTTGCTGCTTGGGCCTTCTTGGGGGGACCAGTTGCATGTCTCTCTTCCTGCTGGCTTCCATGTGTTGTTCCCACGACGCTATGGCTCATTGGTGTGTCATGTGCCTCTGGTGGCTCGGGCTCCTGCAGCTCTCTCTGGGCCGTGTCTCCTCTGTGGGCTTTGACCTTTGACCTTGGCCTTCGGGCTTTCTGTGTGCCTTCCCTCCTATTTTCTCCTCCTGCATATTCGGGGGATGTAAGGGGGGTGTGTAGATGTCTGTATCGTTGGCCTCACTGTCTTTGATTTCTGCTCCTGCTGCTGCTGGCGGGGGTCGGGTTTGGCCGGACTTCATTGACTCCGGCTCCGCTTTTTGGTCCACAGCTGGTTTTTGCCCTGATGTCACTTGCTTCTGACGGTCTGGCTCTTGTGCGGCTATGGTTGGCGTCTTTGGGCTGTTCCTCTGTGGTGTCTCGTGGCATCCTGTTGTCACGTCGGCCTTCGACCCTTGGGTGCTGTGGTCGTCTTTGGGGTTCTTTTTTCTCTTGGTGTTCTTCCCATTGGGTAGTTCCTGTGCTGGGGGATCCTACCTCTGTGTTGGATTTTTTCAGGACTTTTTTTTTTTTTACAGGGCCTTGCCCCTTCCGCTTTGTCTTCTCAGTGGGCGGCGGTTCGTGCTTGTCGGGCTCCTGGTGCCTCCTTGGTGGTTTTTGCCCTTTTGGTGAGTCGGTTTCTTCTAAGCTTTCGGCTTCGTCGGCCGGTCTCTCCTGTTCTTGTCCCTTCTTGGGTTTTTGGCTGCTGTTTGGGGGGGGGTCTGATGTTGCCCCCTTTTGAGCTCTTGCTGGTAGCTGACTTGTTCTGGTTGTCTGCTACGGTGGCTTTTTTGCTGGCCATCACCTCCGCTCGTCGGTGCTTTGCTCGTTTCTTTTCCCTATTGGGAGTTCCTGCCAGTTTGGTTTGGTTTGTGGCTTGTTACGGCCTTTCTGCCTGTGGTTTCTTCCCGTTTCCTTTGGCAGCTGGAGGTGATTCTTCCTGATTTGCCTGCTGGGGGGTCCCTTGTTCCCCCTAAGCATGGGCGGATTTTGCGGATTCGCAATCCGCGAATTTGCGGATTTGTGGATTTGCGGATTGCGACAATACGCAAAATCCGCGAATTCTCGCGGATTTGCGTATTTTTTTGGGGGGTGTGTGTTCGCACGGGTTTCTGCAAGTTCGCGAGGGTTTTGTACAATTTCGCAAATTGCGAACTTACTTGTCGGGTCGCCAGTTTTGCGAACTTGTTGTTTCTACGTGCCCAGCCTGTTTGCAAGGCTTTCTTCATCACTGCCACCCTCTGTCACCACTGGCACTCTCTTTGGTCACCCATGCCACCCTCTGGCTCACCCATGTCACCCTCTGTGTCATCACAGCACCCTCTGGTTCACCAGTGTACATTATTGGGGCAAAGCAAAGCACTGCCATCCTCTGTCAACAATGGCACTCTGGTTCACCCATGCCACCCTCTGGCTGGCACACCCATGCCACCCTCGGTGTCATCACAGCACCCTCTGATTGACCAGTGAGTGTACATTATTGTGGCAAAGCCAAGCACACCTGCTAAGTGCTTTAAGTTTTGCAAACAACAACACCTGCCCTGCCCCAACTGACATTAATGAAGGCTGGCACCTGCTTGTCTGCTCCCTTTCCTTTTTGTTGCAATAACAGGATGCAATGGCATACTTGTAACTATTCTGTGTCTGTCAGAGCAGGGTCACACAATAGTTGCAAGTAGGCAACCGGATTCTGGAGGGCCCCTTCAGGAAGCACTACAGGGAAATGGTTACAAATGATGAGCTCGAACTTTTGCACCTGCTCGTTGGTTTTGCTTTTGCAAAACTCGTTTTTCGGTAATTTCGCGCTATTCGCGAGGCGCGGCGTCGTGCGAAATTGACCGTGGAAGCCGCGAACTCGTGCGAGTTACCCCAAGGTTGAGTATGGGCGCCGCCATTTTGTTTGCGTGACATATTTCCGTTTCCGCCCGCTATGTGTAATCTCGCGCAATGAGCGCCTTGCGAATGCAAGTTCGCACGAGTTCGCGAGAGAAATCGCGTGCGAACTTACTTACACGCACGTGTTCGGGCCGCCATCTTGTTTTTCATTCATTCCTATGTGTCTGGGCATGGTGTTTCTATCCTCTGTATATCTCTGCCATCCTTTGCTTGTTTTAATATTTTTTTGATCTATTTAACTTTTTTTCTATCCCTCTAGTTTTCTAGATCTATATTTTTGTGTTTTAGGCTACTTTTGTTTACTTTTCAACTACTTTTTTAAACTTTTATTTCCTTCTTCCCTACTCTTATTCTTTTTCATTTTGTCTTTTTCACCTGCCCAGAACATGGTGAAGACAGCTGTCAAGCTGCCGTGCCCGGCTCCCGTGTGGCCGTTTGAGGGCGGAAATGGTGGAGCCCAGGGAGATCTTCAGCCCTGAGGAGGTGGGCTCACTCGTTTTTTATGTGCAGCGCCGTCTCCCCAGGACCATCGCGGCAGGCGGCAGGATCGCTGCTGGTTATACCAACAGCCAGGAGCGACGGAAGCGGTGGGGGCAGGTGTGCCGGGCCCTTTTTGACATCACGGGGGTCCAGCGCACCTACAATCAAGTGACCCACCGCTGGACCGATATCCTGGACCGGGAGCGCGACCTGCTAGACCTGCTGGGAGTGGAGGTCCCCGGGGCTTGGTGAGTAGTAGTAGCAATTTTTTCATCACTCACTACTCTGTTTTTTCTCCTGCTCTGTGTGACTGTGTTATATTGCAAATGTTTGCTTTAACTTTTTTACAAAGAGCAATAATGCTGCTGATTACATTGATAGGAGAGGTAAATTAATATTTCAAAATCTTCTGTGCATTTCAGGTGCACTGTTCTCCTTCTCTGTGGCGATGCCACTGCTTATTTGTTTTCTATTTTGTGTTCATTTAATTGGGCTGAGTAATGTATGAGTGTACTTTACAGAACTGCGTAATGCTAGACACAAAGGGGCAGATTTACAAGCCCCTTGCGCCACGTTTACGATGCTTTACCTGACGCACAGCGACGTAAACGTGGCGCATCCCTGTGAGTCATGTACAACGAGATGCATCTAAGGAGATGCGCCACGTTAAGGCCTGGGCCTGCGCCACAATGGGTGCATTCCCACGCAAGGGGGTGGGGGGTGGCGGTCAGGCAGCTGTGCGCCTCGCAAAAGTGCCTGCGTGAAATCTACAAGACTTCCGCGACGCTGCTACGTCAATTCTTTATGCCTGCTTGCTTGAAGCAGGCGTAAGGACTGATGCGGTATGTTGAGTATTGTGCAGCCCTGAGCATTGCTATAGTTGCATCGCGCCCGCGACGCGACTCTAGAGATGCGCCCCTCTTTCGTCACGAGATGCGTCACGCATCTGCCTACCCTTGCGCCAGGGTTTGCCGCATTGTAATTGCGGCACATCTGCCGTGACGCAAGGTTAGTTTTGCGTTACGCATTTGTTCTGGTGCACATCTGGAGGTGTCCAGCTCAGAACTCGTAAGTATGCCCCTAAGTGTCAGATTAGCAATTACCTGCGCATCCCTGCAAAGTGTGCGGCACGCCAGGACAACCCATGGTGCGCCGTATTTACAATGCGGCACACCATGGTCCCAAAACGTCACCGAAGCGTTACGCATCGGTGCCGTAAAGGCGGCTCATTGATGGAGTTGCGTTGCAACGATGGCGCAGCTCCAGCAATGCTGCGTCAAGCCGTAAGTCTGCTTCATGCAGGCGCAGGGTTTTAGTGACGCATCATTGTCCTAAATGACTGATTGAAATTTTATATATTCCCCATAGCCACTTTTAGCATGCGTTCCTGCGCAGGAACGCCCTCCCTTGCGCTGGAACGCTCCCTTATGGCGCAGGGCTTTAGAATGGGATGCATCTCCCATATGCGTCACGTTGTTAATATACGCCACACCATGGCGCCTCTCTTGTTGTGGCGCTGCGTCACAAAAGTGACGCAAGAACGGAGCAAAAGAGCTGCAAGTGGCTTGTAAATCTGCCCCTAGAGTAGAGGCTCAGGTGCAGTCCTTCCTTTGTAGCCCTCTTTTTGACTGAAATAGTTGGTTCTTGTTCTTTCTAAATGTTTGATTTGGTTGACAAGGACATCGACAAGCAGAAATCATCAATGTTTTCTGTTCATTCTTTCATGTTGTACGTCAGGTCCGCCCAGGGGCAAGCGGACAGAAAAAGCGGATGCAGTTGCTCCAAAGGAGGAGGATGCAGGCCAGGGCGGCGAGTGCTCCTTTGCTGGCCCCAGTAAGTTTTCATTTAAATATAGAGGACCTATTGTTGTCCAAGCGTTCCTAATTTAATTTTTTCGAAATAGTGTTTAGATAGGAGCAAAATCAATAATACTACTGTTGCATGGACAATTCTCCACAAACCGAACTATGGACACCAAAGACCAGAGTAATAATATTTCAGAGTGGCGTGTTTGGCACACCGTATAAACATGGTAGTGTCAGCGGCACGGACTCCTCCTTGCAAAAATTGCAAAACCTTTCGCTCAGTCACTCTAGTCTGGAGGACCAAAAACCACAGAGTCTATTCAAGTTTAAAAGCTTTATTAAAAGTCTAAGTAAACACATATATTAAAATAAAGTTAGTTGGAAATGGAAAAGTGCTTGGTGCTGAGTTGATGAGTAATGGAACACATTTCTTGTGGTCGAGCCGAGCTTTCACCTGGTTTGAAGTTGATGTTGCTCTTGTCCTTAGAAGTCCAGTTTCTGTCTGTTCAGAGAAAAATGGTGTGTGTTAAAATTAAGCAAGCATTCATCAATTATGTCAAAAAAATGCAGCAAGACAACAGCCTTCCCTGGAAGGAGGGACATTTTTACCTTAGACTAGAGTAGACAGTCAATTACTTTTTCTGTTGTTTTCACATTCTTCATTCATACTTAGACCAACTACTAGTGAGTGGTGTAATCTAACATTCTTAAATCTACTTTGTAGGTGGAACATCTGGTGGCGGGGCCAGCTCGGATGTGGTAATAGTGATCGACTCCGAGTCCGAGGACCACTCTGGGGAGGAGGCGGCGCAAGAGGAGTCGGACCAAGAAGTACAGACTGTGAGGAAGGAGACAGTGGTGGTACAGATAAGCTGGATCATGGTACTATCTGACTCTTAGATAGCATATGATGTGTATCTACAGAGAGTAGACGGTCACTGGATGAACTACGAACATACTATGAAATGTTTCCGGGGGGGGGTGCAACATCATCACCATCTCCTGAGTCCTACTCCTGACATGATTGATAGTGTGGTTTGTGGCCAAGGGCCGCACCGAAGGGGGCAGGGTCGGTGGGGGAGGGGGGTGTATCTAGAGCAACAAAAAAAAATATGACCATGAAATTGAAATCATGCCCCTGCAGCGGATGCCTTCGTCCACTGAGCCACCAGACCTGGCATACACATTACACACATCTTTCTTTCTCTCTCCCCCTCCCTCTCTCTCTCTCTCCCTCCCTCATCCTCCCTCTGTCACCCTCTGGCTCCCTCCCTCTCTCTCTCTCTCCTTCTGTCTTCCTCTCTCTCTGTCTCTGCCTCTATCTGTCTGTCGGTCCCAGCCTGCTGTAATTACCATATTGTAATTTGTCACTGGGCCAGCACTGGATGGACCTGCGATCCAGGGGGGGGCAATCGCGCCCTCTCTTGCCCATCCCTGCGGACGCCCATGATATTGGCCTGAATAGTTTCTTTTGTACTGCGCTGGCTAGTTGCTAGTTGTACTGTGACACAACTTCCTGCTGAATCATTTTGTGTTAATCATATTCTTAAAGAGCATTGGTTACAGATTATGTCTTTCTTTCTTCATATAGTTGGTCATACTAAAACAAAACCAACAAGGAGTATGCTGGCTGTACTGGCCCGGCAACGGAGGCTGGATGCAACTGTTGCCCAATATCGGCGGCTGGTGGAACTGGAGGGGGACGACACGCAGTCCAGTACTTCCAATATAACATCTGCATCCTCCTCAGTGACCCCACGTTCTGCCGGTCAGCGCAGTGCTCCAGCCAAACGGAGCGTGCTGGCAGACGCCACCGCCGAGCAGCAAAGGCTGCACCTCACAGTACTGTAAAGGCTCGCTTGCGCCGAGCAATCCGCAGAGTGTCGGACCTGGAGGCGGAGGTCCGGAAATGGAAAGAGTACCAAAATTTGGTGGAGGGCCTCCGTTTAGATCACGCCACCCTCCGGGAGCAATACGATGCCCTGGCCCTAAGGCATGATGCCCTGGAGGCCAAAGTTAACAACACCATGCATCCCTAGAGTGTCCCTTGCCCTTTTTTTAGTGACTTTTGGGGGGTGGGAATTGGGAGTTGGGTTTTTTGGGGACTTTTGATGGACTATTTATTTGTTGGGGTTAGGGAGGGTCTTGTGGGAGATTATTTTGTTAGGGATATAAAAATATACTTTTTCAAACTTTATCTGAGCATATCTTTTTTTTTACTACTTTTGAGCCTGGTGGGTGGTGGTTTTGCAGTAAGTTCGTTTTACTGAACACTGTCATCGTGTTGGTTCACGTGTAATAGGCCAAATGTTTTCCAAAGTAAATGCCTGTCACAGAGTTTGTTAATTGAAGAGTCCTAGGACTTTACTACTAGTACCACTGTCACTCTCTCGCCTCTCCTAATACTCCATTATACTACCTCCCATCCAAACGCTTATCTTACCTGTAATTTGTGTTTGAGGGCTGGCTCCACTTGGAATTCACAGTGTCCTAAAGCGTTCTGCAGCAGGGCCCCAACTGGAGTTTCCCGGCGTGGATTTTCTGCAAAACAAAAGCAATCAACATTAGAAATGTGGCAGCGGTGCTCACAGACCCCAAAATCCTAGAAGCCCCACAGACAGCACCCCTAAGACAGGCAAGCGAGCAATAATAACGCCTAAACGTTCACGTGTAATAGGCCAAATGTTTTCCAAAGTAAATGCCTAACCAATTTCATCCCTTAATAGACCTTGCCAGCAATGGCCCAGCCAAGACCCGTAAACCCAAACGCAAAAAAGTCACACTTAGCAAAATGTATTTAAATGAGGACTCACTACTTCCAGACAGTCCCTCTTTAGGGGACTCGTCAACGTAAGTTTCTTCATTGTGCAGATTCCAGGCATCAGCATTACGGGAAATGGATAGGGTGAGTCTGGAGGAGGAGGATAGACGACCAGGACTGAGTTCTTGTCAACTAACTGTTGTGAACCTGAGGAATGCTGCGGCATCAAAATCAAGACAGTTCTGCTGATGGGCTTGTTGTTTGATTGGTTGATTTCAGTTTTGTTGTGAATGTGATGAAGCACTTGCTAAAAAAAGAAAGACAGACACACAGGAATAAAAGTGAATAAGGACTAATGTTAAAGTTAATGAATCATTGACTCATTTTCAGAACTCGCTGTCAGGGAAGCAGAGCTCGTCCTCAAACTCTGCAAATTGAGTCGGTAGTACTTCTTGTAACTGAGGAGAACTTTCCTCAGGTAGGTCGGTGTCCTCTTCTTCCTGCGTGCATTCTCGTACTTTGTAATCTGGTGGTATGAAGTGCTGGTTCATCTTTATCATGGTGAGCCGCTCCACATTTGCGGGCAAGAGGCGGGACCTTTTGCAAGTCACAATGCCACCAGCAGAACTAAAAACACGTTCTGAAGACACGCTTGCGAGTGGGCAAGACAAGTAATTGATAGCCAGGTTGGTGAGCTCTCGCCATATGTTCCTTTTCCCATGCCAATACGCCAATGGGTCCTCAGTAATATTGACCGCTGTTGAGTCATCCAGATAGGCCTGCACCATTGAAAGAATGTCCTCCTGAATTCCTGTACTTTGCACTTCTGTGTCCTTTCTGGGACAAGGAAACCCTAGCTCACTTAGCCAATCCGCTTCAGACATATCGCCTGGGCCTGGTGCTGATGATACGGTTGCTGGTGTGGTTAACGGCTCAGAGGAAAAGTCACTCACTTCTGCCACAGGCACAGATGCAGAAGTGTTTTTTTGGGACGCCTGATGGCCTGCTGATTCACTAGTAGTACTGTCTTCTCCTACAGTTTCCTTCCGCTCTCTTTCAAAACGAATGGCTGACTGAGCTAGCCAACCTTTGTACTCTGTAACATCTGATGTTTCAAAAGGAATTATTACTTTGCCAAACAATGGCTTTTTGTAACGTGGATCCAGAATAGTAGCACAAATGTAGTGCTGTTGTTTCTTGATATTTACAAGCCGTTTATTGCTAACTAGGCGATGTAATAATCTCTGCGCCAACTCATATGCTTAATTCTTTCCAGCATCTTTTAATTCTGAAGACACCACCTTGACTTGGTGCTCGAGCTTCAGCAACAATGGGATAGCTTTGCTCAAAGAACAGTCCTCCCTGCTGACGTCACGCGTGAAGACCTCAAAAGGACGAAGCATGTCTGTCAGGCTTTTAACTAGCTGCCATTGCTCCACCGCTAGCATCATTTCAGTCGTATCACCACCCAGGTTGTAGAAATACTCATTGACTACTGGAAACAGCTCATGCAGACGCTCAAGCATGTAGAAGGTTGAGTTCCAACGTGTTGCCACCTCCTGGATAAGTGCTTTCACTGGCATTCTACGTACATTTTGCTGGCGCCTCAGCTCCTTCCGGGCCTTAAAAGAATGGTTGAAGTGTGTGCATATTTTTCTGCAGATGGTCAGTATTTGGTCGACTGCAAGTTCTTTTTTCAAGAACTTTTGCACGACAAGGTTCATACAGTGCGCCAAACACGGCACTCTGAAATAGTAACCGTTCTCCATGGCCTTAACTACATTTCTGCCATTATCAGTAGAAACATAACCAACCTTGCAATTTCTTGGGGACAGCCATTGCGAGACCTTTTTGTTAAAGTCATCCAAAATGTTGACTGCAGTATGACTTTTCTCCATGCCAAACATGGCTAATGTTGCATGTTTACGAGCACCCTTAAAAATCTCAACCAAGTCACCACCTGCATTTATCTGTTGTGCAACCCCTGAAAAAGAGACCCAGTGTGCAGTGATGCACATGTAATCAAGGGCTTGGCAACTGGTCCACATGTCTGTTGTCAGGTGTATAGTGTGAACAGCACTCTTCTGCAAAGCTGCAACAACCAACTCAAGCACCTCTTTATGTAGTGCTGGAACAGCAACCCTGGCAAAATAGAACCGGCTAGGAACCTTCCATTTAGGGGCCAGTATTGCCACGAGTTCAAGAAAACCCACATTTTCGACAAACGAAAAAGGGAGAAGGTCCACCGCTAGCATTTTAGCCAGCTTAGTGTTATACAGGCGTACAGTTGGGTGGTTGCGTTGAAATTGCGCATCTGAGGAGAACATGGCTGAAATGGTGCGCTGGACAAATTTACTGGATGATGCTGATGCCTTCTTCGACCCACTTCTGCTCAGTGTTGACATTTTCCGCATTGGTGTGTCTCCCAGACTCTCAGTGTGCCTCCTATGTGTTCCGGAGGGTGCGGTGCTGCCAGGGGTACTGGGTGCAACCGGACAAATGTCTGACGCTTCTTCTACCTCCCCGTCATCTTCAGATGAAACACCTAGTATGGGTATATTTTGGCCACTTGCCCTTTGGGATTGCTTTCCCTTGATGTTTGCTAGGTGTGCAAACCATTCGATAGCGTGCCTTCTTTGAAGATGACCTATCTGGCCTCCGGTTCCATAGTTGGTACCAGTCTTACCACGGCTAACTCTAATCTTACAAATGCAACAAACGGCTATGTTATCATACTTTGCATGGACACTAAAAAAGTTCCAAACTGGGGACTGGAAACTTCTGGTTTTGCCGCACGAGATGATACTGCCAATGCCAGATGAAGCAGTGGTGGATGAGCCTTGCAGACATCTACTGGGTTGTGCAATTATTGCAGCAACCCTACTTGAGGGAGTCGAGCTGGATGGAGTCCCCCTCTGGGGAGAAAATATGGGAGCTGTAGGTTTTGTTGAACTTGTTGTACTACTTGACTGCGTTGGTGGTGCTACCAGTGCCACGTCGCCAGGGTCACGCTCAGCATGACGTCGGGATAGGGTATAAATGTCTGTCTGCTGCATGGCCGGTGTGGCTGGAATGACGTATGTGATGACTAGGTCATTGCTGTCATCCTGTTCAACAACATCAGAATGCACCACTTCATCAAGTCCGACGTTCGGATCCATAAGTATGAGCTTTCCGGTGCCCTTCCTTTTAACATTTGATACCTTTCGCAGCTCATGGTGTGCCTCCCTCTCAGACGTCGGAGATGGTTGCCAATCTAGATCCAGATCATCATCTGATGGAGCGGGGCTTGAAGAGGAACTTCTACACACACTCCTTGATCTTTTCCTTGCTGGGGAGCTGGGAGAAAATGAATCATCAGGAGGAATGCCTTCGTCTTCCTGACATGATACCCCGGCTCCAAAGTCAATTTCCTCCTGTGCCCCTACTTCTGGAAGAACAACCATTGTGGGCACTTGCACCGCTCCATGCGCCGCTACATGGGCCTCTTCACTGACCTCTACTTGCAACTCTCCATGGACCTCTCCTTCTCGGCCTTCTCCTTCTCGGCCTTCTCCTTCTCGGCCTTCTCCTTCTCGGCCTTCTCCTTCTCGGCATTCTCCTTCTCGGCCAGCTCCTTCTCGGCCTTCTCCTTCTCTGCCTTCTCCTTCTCGGCCTTCTCCTTCTCGGCCAGCTCCTTCTCGGCCAGCTCCTTCTCGGACAGCTCCTTCTCGGACAGCTCCTTGCGCATGTACTTGTGCTTGTACTAGTAGCCCATGCAGTTGTTGTTGCGGCTTTGGTTGTTGAATAGTACTTGTGAGATGAGTTACAACCTGTGTTGATGGTGTGCTGCTACTTTCTTGCGATGAGCCAACATCACTGGTCGTTGGTGATTGAACCACTAAACAGGCTACCTGTGCAGCACTCATGGTGGGCCTTTGTTTGTTCCACAAAAATGTAGTGGTCGAGCCACCAGTCTCCTTGGTAAGTGGTGCCACTTGCTTCTTCTTCTCCTTAGTAGAGACATTTTTCTTGCAAGAGGAGCTACGGGCACCTCTTTTTGGAGCCATCTTCTTCAGATGTCGGAACAACAGGCCGCAGCAGGACTTCTTCCTGGCACTGATGCTCAACGATGATGCGGAGTTATTGACTTTGTGCACCTAAAAGCAAACAAAGACAGAGGAACATCAGTAAATATATGTTGCATATGTAGCGCTTCAATAAATAGTTTGCAAGTAGGCATTTATGAATACACACGTGCACACCACACAATATGGAAATTTCAAAATTAGGATTTGCTAAATTTTTGGGAAACAGGAGGAAACAGGAATTTAACATTGATCCAAGAGAGCACACACAGAGAGGGTTATAGTTTCATGTACCACTGACTCCCCCTGGGCTAAATGGGTGAAAGCAAGGCAAAATGGGTGCAGGCCTATGGCACAAAGCTCACTGCCTGCCTTCAAAATGGCCACTTGACCCCGATCCACATGGCCAGGACCATGCCTCAAAATGGCCCCCACCGACATAGCCAGCCCCCAACCCCTACTCCTAAAAGTCAAAAAACACAACACCAATCAAATCACCACAATCCAATGCCATCCATCAAGTTTCAGAAGGTTTAGGCTGCCTGCTGGTGGTTTTCTGGTGCAGAATTGCAATGTTTGCAATTTCGCGAGTGCGAGATTGTTGCTTCACGACGCGAACGTGGCGAAAAACCAGCAAAATCCGCGAACAGACGTATTCTGGCCTGGGCCCCCTGGGCATGATAAAATCACAGCACACTGGGTGCAGGCCTATGGCACAAAGCACACAAACTGGCTTAAAAATGGCCCCTAGACCCTCACCCACACGGGACCAGGAAATATAATGGCCCCCACCCACATAGCAAGCCCCCAACACCACCCCAAAAAGTCGTAAAACACACAAAAATCACAACAATCCAATGCCATCCATGCCCTGGCCAGAATAATGTTAAAATTAAAAAAAACAGTTGTTGTAGTGTAGTTCCTATTATCCCAATAGGCTCTGCGCATTGGAATAATACCTTCAATAGTATAGGCCTAGACCAGACGTTAACTAGGTCTACTACTGTCGATATTAGACTTAAAGTTTTGGGTTTGCCAGCTAGCTCAGAGTTCACTAGAAACTTTCTCGAATAGGCAAGGAGGAGTTGAACCTCCCTGGATAGACAAGAAGGGATTTAGGGGTATATTACCAAGCAATAGCGATAATTATCGCTATTGCTTGGTTAGAGATAAAATTTTACCGCTAAGCTGCGGCGATTTTTATCGCAGATAAACCTTGGTATTACCAAGGTTTATCGCAAATGCGATAAAATACAGCCGCAATGCATGAATATTGCTGAAAAGTCAGCGATATTCATGCATTACCGAGCTAATGCTCTTAGCCATGTTATCCACCTCCCAATGGATAACTTGGCTAAGAACTGCTCAGGGCAGGTGTTAGCTTTTGGAGATATTCGCGCTTAGCGCGAATATCTCCAAAAGTTGATAATAGGAGATAGCGATGTTAGCGACTGTTTCCAGTCGCTAACATCTTGGCACGCCCACTTTGCATATCATTAGTGATAAATATCACTGACATGCAAAGTGGGGCCCAAGATGGTCGCTATCTCCTACTAGCTGTCGCTAACTGGTGTTAGCGACAGCTAGGTAATAGGGAGATAATTTTATCTCCGCTTTCTTGGCTTTTAAAGCCAAAAAAGCGGAGATAAACCCCCTTGATAATATGCCCCTTAGTTTCTGACAACCATAGAACATGACAACTTTGCTCTCCCCTAATCAAGAGTGTATCTCGAGAGTCGTGTGAACAAAAGGCAATTTATTTTACTCAGTCAGTACGTGCATTCTTAGTCTCATCAGATTGTAGAGAAAAGGAAGAGACGGGCGTGTTCAATAAAAGATGTTATTTATTGATCCGTCTCTTTTCTCATACAAGAGAAATGGATCGATATTATTGCAATACTTATGGTTAAGTAAAGTGCATACATTAAAAGCAGAAGTATAAAATAATACTGTAAAAACATTGATATGGTTTCTAAGCCATATGAAGGTTTGAAATGAATAAAATGAATACATACACATTTACATTTGACTAATCGTACTCAACTGGTGTTTCTAACTACGCCTACCCCGTGTACCTGACCTAAGCCTAATACGTGGGCGGGAATAGAAAGTTACAGTTTAAGTTAAGTTTGTTTTGCCAAGTGACTGACTAAAGAATTCTCTGTGAGGGGTTATTCAGTTCTGTACCTGGAATCTAGGATGGATGAGGGATGGTATCTCTCGTCTCTGGTCTCGATATCCCAGGCTGCCTGCGAGGGCTACCCGGAAGCGCCGGAGCTGGATTTCTCGGCAGGAGAAAAGGCAGCGTCTCGTTCTCAGCGCGTCAGGAAGGCGGGGCTGCGCCAGCGGGTCTGCTCTGCTCTGGGCTTCGGCAAGTCCGGCTGCTCCGATCTCGTCACCACCGCGTGTGTTTGCATAGGGCAATATCGGTAATATTTATACCTTTAAGGTGCCGAGATTGACGTAAGGATGGACATAGATACGTCAATAAGGATGTCATACGACCAGGTCGTTAGCACATTCTTTTGCTGAAGTTCTCGGTGAAATCAAAACAATGGCCGCAGGGTTTTTCCCAGGTTGTCATAGGTTTGATTTGTTTTGAGAACTCCGTATGCCTTATCAGGGGCTGGAGGAATATCGCTTGTCTAATTAGATGGCAAGCGTTATGACCTAATCAGATAACACGTTCCTGTGCCGTAGTGTGGCTTTATCAGATAACGGTTCCTGCATCATGGGGGTTTTCTGCCTCATGGGATGGCTGCTAGTTAACTTGTTAACCAGAATAGGGTCAGGAATAGGGGGATCGATACAGAACCTATAGGAATACATCACATTGTATCATGCATGCACCCATAACTAAGCCTGGTAGTTTTCAATTCATGTGCAGAATTGTAATTTTTTTACAATTTCGTGAGTGCGAGATTGTTGCTGCGCGGGACGCGAGCAGTGCGAACACAGGCAAATTTTTTTTTATAAAATCTGATTTTCGGGTAATCCGCGGGAGTTCGAGGCCCCCTGGGCATAATGAAAGCAATCAGAGCAGACTGGGTGGGCATAGGGCACAAAGCACACTGCCTGACTTCAAAATGGCCGCTTGACCCCATCCACATGGCCAGGACCTGCAGGACCATGCCTCAAAATGGCCTCCCACACATAGCCAGCCCCCAAACCCACCCCAAAAAGTCGAAAAACACACACAAAAATCACCACAAACAAACAACATCAACTTATCAACTTACTTGTAAATCAAATTTCTAATCAAAAAGTAATCCAAAAGGCCTCAAAGCCAAATCTCCAGCAGCATCCACAAAAAGTAATCCTTCCCAGTCAAGATCGAATTCAAAGTGGCCAGGAAATGGACTAAGCAATGGGAGGAGCTTGCTGGACAGGAAGAGGAAGTTGGAGACTGGGTCACTTCCTTCACCCCTCCCCAATTGTAATTTTTGTAATTTCGCGAGTGCGAGATTGTTGCTGCCCGCGCCGCGGCCTGCGAGCAGTGCGAACACAAGCAAAAAATCCGCCGTGCGCGGATTTGCGTATTTTCGCCACATCCGCGAGAGTTCGCGGATTGCGGATTTACCGAAAATCCAAAAAATCCGCGAGCGGAACGGATTTTGCGCCCATGCTTAGTTCCCCCTTCTTTGGTGGTTCGCTGGACTCTTCGGTTTTTCCCACCTTCGTTCCCTGGTGTTTTTCCGTTTTCTCCTGTCCTGTTTGTCTCCTGTGGAGGTGTGGCTTGGGGGATTTGGGTTTCCAGTTCTGAGGTTGGTCGGTGGGTGCGTTTGGTGGTCTGCCTGCCTTTTCGGTCCTTTGGGTCTGCCTCCTCCGTCTCTGGTGCTGGGTTGTTAGAAACGTTCTGTGCCTGCTTCCTGGGCTGGGGCGGCAGGGGTTTTCTATCTGGGAGTTTGTTGGGCAGCCACCTGCTGTCCCGTCTCTTATTTGTGCTACCTTCTTGGCTTGTTGTTTTACATGCCTCTGCTGGATGTTTTCTGTTGGCGTCTTTGACGTTGCTGTTCATTGATCTTTACAGATTTGTGCTTTGCATGGATCCCTGGTGTCCTGGGTTTTTGTTGGTTCTCTGCTTGTGAGTTCCTCATGTTGTAAGGAGTGGGACGGGGAGGACCCATGAGGGGGTAATGTCTTATTACTTACTGGTAATCTTCATTACCCCGATTGGGGTCCTCCCCGTCCCAGTCCTGTACCCTCCCACCCTCCCGCTGTGTTTGTGTCGGAGTCTTGTTGATAACAGGCATGGCGGTAGGTGGGAGGGGCTTATGTAACCTTTGAATACTGGTGTTGTGATTGGCTGGGTGGAGGCAGAACTGCCTCACGTTGTAAGGACTGGGACGGGGAGGACCCCAATCGGGGTAATGAAGATTACCGGTAAGTAATAAGACATTAATGGGTGTCTAAAGAAGCCAAGCAGTCAGAGGCGTAGCTAGATCTTGTGGCACCCGGGGCTATCCTTCAGATTGCCGCCCCCCTCGGGGGTGCTGGTGAAAAAGGTCGGCGAGAACCTGAAAGAGGTCAGAGAGACACGTAGTAGTATCGCTGCTAACAGTTACCTCGATAATGCAAGTTACATGCACATACATGACACGGTCCAGGGCTAGACAGCCCCCGTCCCCAAAATAGTGCCGCCTGGGGTGGACCGTCCCCCCCTAGCTACGACGCTGAAGGAAAAGCAAAAGGAAACCCAAAACTTACATCAGTTCTACCTACCCTGTTTGTGACATCTCACTCGTAACAGGACCCTTGTCCCCTGTCCCCTATCTGCCCGTCCATGACCTCAGCAATGTCTGCAGACCGGTCCACCACACTGGGTTTGGCCACGATTCCCCTGGCAGCACCTTCAGGATACTGCAGGTGAGTCCAATGTACCTGATCACTAGACTAACTTGAGTTCTGCAGTTGGGGCAGTACCAGCCCTGCAGTGGAAGCCTTCTCACTCCCCCCAAGCCCCCCATGAGAGCTCATTAGAAGCCATCCCACGTGCCCCTCCCAGGAGAGAGCAGTGGAGCCATCCACTGCCCCAGCCGCAAAAGAACTACAAACCCTGACCCCCCCATCCCAGGAGAGAGCAGTGTAACCATCCTACTGAAGTACTTGAAAATTTCGTTCTCATGGAATACTTACTAATAAAACAAAGAACTTGGCACAGAAGCTGTAATATGAAAAGACATCTTTATTAAGTTTCATAAGTGAGGCCACGTCACCCAGAAGCCGTAGCAACTGAATGAGGTAGTCTGAGGAACACAGAGGACAGAGGCCTTTTATATGTTTTTAGCATTACATAACTCAGTACAAAAGTAAGGGGCAGTCCTAGCTTTTGCAAGCATGCAAAAACCCAACATTCCTTCTTACACAAGCTGCACAAACCCATAATAAAAACCCGGCACATCCCCATCGTAAACAGGCCATAAAGAAAGGAGCAGAGACTGTGAGTAAGATAAGACATTGTTGTGTGCAATAAAGGTTTATGATCTCCTGTGCCTTGATGCTTAATCCTGATCAGCTACTGGGAAAGGAACTGGTCGAACAGGTTTGGCTTCGGGCAGTGGAGTCAGCTTGCCCAGGTCACACAGAAGTCAAAGAAGGTGTACGTGTCCTTAAGACTCGCTTGGCCTTAGTCATCGGCCTATGTGAGGGCAACCACAAAATGGCTGCTGTGTACAAAATGGAACCCGAGGGTTCAGGACGGAATCTCTGATTTCAGGGTGATTCGTCACTCGAATATGACGAAAATGCTTGTATATAGTATACTAGTCATTCTCGGTCTACTGATACCAAAATCGTCATGATACGACGATGTTTATGACACGGGTCCAGAATTTTCAGTACCACAGACCCTCCTTTTGCCCTTACATAGGCAATAACCTATACTCACGCTGGTCTGAGTCCAGGTCTATATTTATCAAATCATCAAGATGTTGCTGAAGCATAATCCAATTACTTAGCAACTCTCTCGGGACAGGTCTCCTTACACACGCAGTAGCACAAAGGAAATATGTGGCAGGACCAAATAGGGAATGCCTCTATCTGTAGTATGTGGTATAAGACCACACACCCAACAATTAGTGATGTTCACTACTAACTGGTGTTGATGCAGAAACTGTACAAAAGGAATTATCAGTAAACTCTGACCCCCTAACTAGTCCATGTTCAGGTAAAATATGGAAAGAATGCAAAGAAGTAGTAGTAGGAAGAGACATAGGTTGGGAGGTGGGTACAGATGTGAATTGGGCAGCAAAAACAATCCCACCCATAAAAGACAATGTCATGTTTAAAAACACTAGAAAACACGTTGTTAAGAACATATAGACGAAGTAGTGACCGCTATTACAAATGAAATCATAATTTTTCACAACCCTAAGCAAAAAGTAAATCCTAAAATTATTTAGTAACATTTTAGGTCTTCCTATGCATTTCTGTAATGTATTATATGTTTAAGTGAAACAGTGGTGACCCTCATTAATGCTCTGAGGTGAAAAAGGGGATACTCTTCCACAGGAAATGGACTTTATTCTGCTTCTACTAAACAGAATACTACTTTAAAATAATGCCAGCAGAACAATAAAATCATTCTCCTAACACTTAGTCTATACAATCACACGGAAACCTCTTGTGAAACCAACTATGCCCAGAGTCTGTTCAAATAGCCTCTCTGGCAGGCTTCTATTGTCCAATCAAGTCTGCTCCCGTTGTTGCATGGGCCTTTGGATTCAGGCCTCCCATGCTCTGATCCTCCTGGCAAACACTCATAGCTCATTCAAAAAGTCTCAATGTCTCAAGGCAGTGCACCGTATCTCTCCTCTGCGGCAGACACTACAGATATTGTGCTCTTCATTGGTCATGGGCACAGATCATCTCGTGCAGACCCGGGACCATTCTCAGACTCCAACACTCATCATTCAGTGTCAGAGGACGCTCAGGCCGCTCTTTCATGGGCACCAGAATGGAGTGCCTTTTTCCACTCTTGGATCCTCCGGTGCACTGCACTTCCGTTGAAGCAAAGGAAAAAGGGGGTGCGTGGCCAAAACTCAGGCCAAGGGGCTCAAGGGACTGCACACTGTCAGAGGTTAACCAGCACATGACTGGCGCTCTTTTGCACTGAAATCTCAAGGGACTGCACACTGTCAGAGGTTAACGAGCACATGACAGGCGCTCTTTTGCACTGAAATCTCAAGGGACTGCACACTGTCAGAGGTTAACGAGCACATGACAGGCGCTCTTTTGCACTGAAATACTGGTTCTGTGGCAAAACCAGCTCCTCCTTCTTTTCTGATGTTGAACGCCTTCTGATGAAGCAAGTGCGATGCTTTAAACAGTTCATTGTATAACAAGGGGACTGCAAACAGGTGGCCTGCGATCTTCAAAGGAGTGGCCACACGCCATGGGACAATTCTGCGTTGAAATACACTGCCATTCTCAAAGGCAATACAAAAACAAAGGCAATAGGCAAAACAGTGCCTCTAGGCTCTTCAATTGGGTTTCCGTGTGAGAGCATATCCTTCACCATCTAAGGGTAGATAGCGACATGGGAATTCTATCTCAATGGATGTCCTCACACATAGTGGCATCGTCTAATGGGGTAAACACATTTTATCTCAAGGATAACATATAGGTGTTCCTAAATTCCTCATCTAGAACATCTCAAAAGAAAAAATAGCGTAATACATATTATCAGGGACTTGTAGATACCTTCTTTTAATAATTGTGCATCAGGTGGACTATGCACTACAAAAGCTAATGATCAAGATGTGGAAACAAAAGACAAGAACTAGAGAGTCCTGGTATTTCCATTATTTAAAATACATCTGGTCTATTACAAATTAAGCAGTAGAAAAAGGAACTAAAAACCAAATTAGAATAGGCATTGAATTTGTCATATTCAAAAAAACGCAAGGAGTCTCCTATTGAGGTGGAAAGCTTATCTTACTATAGTATTGAGTCAGTTAATCAGTCAGACTGGAAAAACATCAGAATAGGCCTAAAGAAAATTCTTAGAAACCAGTCTAGTTATGCCACAGGGGGTTATACATAAGATGGGGGTCCATGGTACATTACTGCAATCTGAAAGTGCGAACCTGAACAATACACTAATAATAATAAAAACTGACTGGTGAAAGGAATACGGAAAAGAGGAATGGGACTAGGACACAGCTAAAATCCCCAATAACTAGGCACGATGTGTTGGGTGATAGTCAGGCATGTGACACAATACCAAGAGTATGGGTGATACACAAAAAAAAAAAATCACAATAGTATACAAATTTAACTCTACCGCTGGCCGCTACACCATATACGGTAATCTCATCTAATGTTCCCTCCTTCTTCAGGAAAAAATTAAACCTGGTTTATTTTATGGTACAAGCCATATACTACTTAGGAAGCAGAATAAAACTGACTAATGTAATATAGAAATTAGGTCACCATGTACAAGAGTCACAAATCTATCATTTATCCTTATGTCCAATCAGGATATATAATTACAGGGCTGCCTGTCCCTTACAGCAAAGGGCAGTATTGTGACTGCAGATGACACAATTTGCTGTTTATTTTTCTTCAATACTTATAGCCAAATTTGACATACACTGGTGAAGTGTTGTCTGTCTGGTTCACAATATGAAAAAAAATCATATTTGTGAATTTTAGTATCAGCGAAGCGACACGTATCGTCATGCATGTCCCCTCACAACAACACAGGTGAACTTGTAATAATTTCTTAAGCAGCAACATAAAACATAAAACATGCAAAAACGCACAAAACGCACGTCAAGCCATCAGATATACTCGCTGTAAAACAATAGCATATATAAATGAGCAGTGACGCATAATACCGTGTAAGGATACCCTCCGGTTTGACAGTAGATCACCAATATTAGTGGGTATCTGCTGTCAAGTACAACTGAGAGACACGCAGAACCAGCAAGAACAATTCATGATAGAACCAAATACACAAACATGAAAAACGCATGGACATTTCTTTCCAAAGGAGTTGCGCAAAAAAACCCATCTCATTTCAACCAACCAAACTCACGTGTCTTGTTGGGCTTAAAATCCCCCAGAGCAATCCATGAATGATCTGTGAGCAGAAGCGAAAAGAAAAAATACACAGCACACAAAAGAGAGACATTTCTGATAACAAACAAATGAGAAGACAAAACATGATATACATTAAGAAACACAAAAATAAATTTCCATTACTTAACTGTTACCATCTTGTCAGTCACCTTGCAACATGAAGCCCTTTTAACTTTCCAAAAGTAAAACCCTTTCCCTGACACTGCATGTTAGCCTTGTGCCACAGTCTCCACGATAAAAAATAATTCTTAATTGGCAAATCGTTCTTACTTATTCATGTAGACTTCAAAATTTTAGTAAAAGGCTGCATCTTATTTTTTTGTCTAAGACGTAATGCAACACTTCGTTTTCTGTCAAATAAAAGTGACTAGCAGACATTATTTTTTAGAGCAGAAATACAAATGTCATGATGTTGGGACTTTTAAAGAAACCTTTTTTATATTTCCCTTTTGGAATTAAGTTCTTTAATTTTATTGATGTTCTTATGGAGAGACCAGAAATTCCACCTTTCAGGGCCTGTTTAGCAAGATTATTCTGTATTTCACAGAGACAATGCTCGAATTTAAAAGGTCACAAATGTCAACATGACAGCCTCCTCCATTGTATACAGGAAAACTAAAGATAGCATCTTCGCGCAACTTGAGCAGCCTGTTCTCCTAGCCCACAGTTTCTGCTCATTCCGAGGCCTACTACATTTACTGTGAATGATTCACACATACCAGTTTTTAGAAGAAATGTTTGCTACCACCCTATACAATGGTTCTCATTTTAGCAACCTAACATGGATGAACGCCTAAATGGGCCCCGCTAAAGTTAGAACCTTCAACCCTGATATTAAACACAAACCTCTGCACCGGGCACATTGGCTCACTGAGCTATGAAAAACAACCTCAATAACAACTTGCAAGTTTGTATTATACACCAATGTATGCATTTACTGAAGCCAGGGACACGTTCAAGCTATGGTAAATGACAAGAATGTTGTGTTAAAAATCCATTTAACTCAATTTCGACTTTTATCTTTGGGGCACTTAAAAATAAGAATCCTACAATTATATTACTTATTAATCATCCTCAGAATGTGCTTTACAGATTGCAAAGATTGGACATTAAGCATATCACATCTAATTCCTTTGAAAAATGAGTTTTTACGCCTTTGCCTAGTGAAAACCAACATGCAAATTACCTAATTATACAGTAACACATAACTTAAATCAAATTGTAATACTAGGAGGTCATAGTATGAGTATTAAGCTTTATAAATATCAAAAAACAATTTTAAAAAAAAACACATTTTTTTCTCAAATAATTTTTCCATAATTAATAATTTTTCGTTCAATGAAACCAATTATCTGTTTTTATGATAATTCCACATATAAAGGTAAGCTGCATCCCTTGCCTATCATTTTTAGATGCATTCATTTATGCGCTTAAGCACAAAAGCCTAACTTAAAACATGACATTTTTCGCGCCATTTTTTAAGGACAATCAGTATTTAGCAACAGAACCAAAAATATACTTTGAAAAAAACGCTTACAGAGAGGAAAACCGCAATTGGAATGTCTTCCAGTGATACAAAGTGATGAACCTTATTTTTGTAACCCTCTAAACACTATTCTGAAATGAAAAAGGCCAACTGTGATTAACTAATGGCTAAGTCCTGGGCTAAATAAACATTCCGATGCTATTCATGGCCTTCGAAAGACAACATCTCCTGCCTTAACGGCAGGAAGGGCCCTGCACAGTGCTGAAACCTGAGCACGCTTTCAGTCTTACTGAAAACAGACATTTCAAGTTTTAAAAATGCGCGTGCAATAAGATGCATTTAAATCTAGCAAAAATTCACTTTAGCTGAAGTGTTTGCCTTTTACATGCACTACAATGCACGTAATTAAAAAAAAATGCTACAAATTCGTTTTGCTACAAAACACACAATTATTTTTGAGGCCCTTGATATTCCTAGTGAATGTGAATTTTAACTTATCTATTTTAAGCATTTAACAGTTTGCACATATGCGTTTTTGCTTAGTCTGTAAATTAAATAGCAACACATAGCGATTTTAGCATGTGACATAGTAAATTGCTGGAGTGTTATTTAATTTCTACTTAATATTAATGAATCTGACATTTTACTTAACAGACTGAAAACATCAAGAAACCTACAAACACATATTGAGCTCATTGCAGACATAAAGAGAAAGGATTCAAACACTCAGGACACCCAATACAGTGCTGTAGCTATTGTTTCATAAATTGCGCCATCGCACTGAAGTTACACTAATGAGAAAAACCGCACAGACATTGAAACACACATTGAACCCACAAATCGACACTCAGGACGAAAACAAAGCCATTTGTAAATACTAGCTGTAAGTCATATTTAGAAAAAAACACGTCTCAATAGGGTTCCAAAATACTGCAAAAACACAGCCCAACAGACTTCTGTATGTGCACGAAGCCACAATACACTTAATTCACTAGCTTTGGCTGGCAGAACACCAAAAATCGTTCTGCATATCTCCATTCATAAAACTGCGCAGAACAAAGGATCCTTGTTTTGTATTATGTCATATTTTAATTCCCTGGGGATACAAAATCACCAAGCAAGAAATATGTTTTTAAATCTAAACCTATTTAGATATTCCCTTTAGGGGAAGCCGGTAATCCAAACGTATACAAAGTTGGCCAACACAAATCTCCAAATTTGCTAAGATCAGGCATCTTATAGCTCACTAATCTAGCTTCAAACTTCAATGGGCTATCTCTATCAATACACTCGTAAATATACAAGACCCTCGGTTTTTGAAAATTGCAATATTCAAATAAAAACTAAGGACAAATCAAACTAAGAACCAGACTAAGGAACCAAAGAACAAAGGACTGGGAGCGACCCACTTAACTCTTTCGTTTACTAATCAAAATGTTATTCAGATTCTAACTCTCAAGTTCTACATGACCTAATGGTCTTTTTAAGAATACTCACGCCAAAAAGGTTCTCAGTCAGGAGTGACATCATGTGGAGGATCAAAATCAGGAAGATCAGAAATATACTGGGCTGCAGAATCAAAGAATCTCCAGAATCCCTGTGCACAGAGTACCTTCTTAGTAGAATCCTGTTCTGTCCTCCTCAGTTCATTTCAGTCTCCTGGCACGATCACTCCCTCAGAAAGTCACTTCTCTGATGATCCCCGCGTTAGGGCGCCAACTGAAGAACTTGGTAAAATTCGTTCTCAGGGAATACTTACTAATATAACAAGAACTTGGCACAGACTCTGAAAATATGGAAAGACATCTTTATTAAATTTAACATAGTGAGGCCACGTCACCCAGAAGCCGTAGCAACTGAATGAGGTAGTCTGAGGAACACAGAGGACAGAGGCCTTTTATATGTTTTTAGCATTACATGACTCAGTACAAAAGTAAGGGGCAGTCCTAGCTTTTGCAAGCATGCAAACACCCAACATTCCTTCTTACACAAGCTGCACAAACCCATAATAAAAACCCGGCACATCCCCATCGTAAACAGGCCATAAAGAAAGGAGCAGAGACAGGTGTGAGTAAGATAAGACATCGTTGTGTGCAATAAAGGTTTATGATCTCCTGTGCCTTGATGCTTAATCTTGATCAGCTACTGGGAAAGGAACTGGTCGAACAGGTTTGGCTTCGGGCAGTGGAGTCAGCTTGCCCAGGTCACACAGAAGTCAAAGAAGTTGTACGTGTCCTTAAGACTCGCTTGGCCTTAGTCATCGACCTATGTGAGGGCAACCACAAAATGGCTGCTGTGTACAAAATGGAACCCGAGGGATCAGGACGGAATCTCTGATTTCAGGGTGATTTCGTCACCCGAATATGACGAAAATGCTTGTATATAGTATACTAGTCATTCTCGGTCTACTGATACCAAAATCGTCATGATACGACGATGTTTATGACACGGGTGCAGAATTTTCAGTACCACACTACTCCTCCTTCCAGCCAAACAGAGAGCATTCAACACCAACTCAGTGTCACCTACGGTCACTACAGTATAGTAATGTGAGTTTTTAAAGACTGTCAGTGCTCTGAAAGCATTTCAATAAGCTGGAGTGTCAGGCCAGAGAATGCAGTAGAATGTGAAAAATGCAGTTTTTACCTACCCAGGCCAGAAGGGGATCTGACCCGTGGCCCATCGCAGAGACAGCCTTAACGCTGCACCTGTCACTAGAGACAACCACATGCCCGCAAAAAATATGTGAAAATCTATAGAAATATTTTCATATTTTTGTGGGGGAAAAGGGTATACTAGGAGGGGACAGCCCAAGGAATCTGTAGATAGAAACCGTGGCAATGTATAATAATAACAGTTTCCCAATGTAATATTAAAATGAATTGCACCCAAGGTGCCTCGTTTCAATATTCCTGAAAGTTTAGAAAGCAAAGTGATTGAATGTGAGTCCTGATATCACGGTATGTACATGTCCTCACAAACATCTCTCGTTAGCACATGAGTAATGCCAAGGTCTCTGCACCTTCATATCCCCCGCGCTCTTTGTGTGTGTGTTACAAAGAACACACAGGTGTTGCTTGCCACATTCACTCTTCAGCTGTAAATGTCCACTTCAGCACAGGCTTACTTTGCTGAGCTGATGCTGTAATAAAAAACAAGCACTGGCAAAGTCAAAATGTCCTGCTCATGAGAGCTATTGCTTTGGCAATGCTTTGTAGCCATTCTGTACAGCAATGTGGATGCTTTGCAGTGTGGCTAAAACTAATTTTAAATGGCACTAATACGCAGCCAGGGCTAATGCACTTTTACCCGATACTGCCCCTTACACCATCCCAACCATCAGATATCCCAATCTTCCCTCACACTGTCCCTTTCTGCATGCTCGCTCCCCTTTCAACCTAACCTCCTTCACGCAAACTGCACCAAAACAACCTCTCCAACACTAAAACTACCCCATCTTCTTGCTACCCCCTACTTTTAGACTATCTCTCCACTCAAACTACTTCCTATTGTCAAAGAACTCTGCCTACAGTCAGAGTATCTCCACTTACTACCTTCTAGAACAAAGTCACCCCTTAAAACAAACTACCCCTACCTTCATGCAAACTCTACCTTCAAATGACCCCTTCAATGCTGAAACTTTCCCCCAGTTGTAAACTACTCCCTTTCAACTTCCTCCCTGGCACGGAAGCTACCCTATATTTTGTCACATCCCTCCTGTCCTCTAAATACTTGTATCTTTCAAACCGTTCCCACCTCCTACCTACTACTCCTATACTCGGTCTCCCAGTATCAACTTACCCTGTGCACTCAGCATGACCCATTTCACCTGAGCAAATCTTCGATGTCACAATGTCAACCTTAATACCCCATGCCCCTTGCCTTTCACTATACCAAGGATTTCTAGAACTGGTATTATTTACTGATACTGAAATTCACCCTCTCTCATCTTACTTTTTATTATTCCATACATTATATTATATATATGTAACAACATAATGTTGAGTAATCTAATTCTAGTCGCGTAGCACAAAACCCCTTAGAATTCTTGCAAAGTGGGTGTAATGGGGTAAGAACCACACCAACAGGCCTAGAACTCCAAGCAAAGCCATATCAACTAAACTAAAGCCATAACAACTAGTGTAGCCCAGTACAAACAACAGAAAATGGGAAATTCCCAAAAATTTCAAAGCATATTAGGTGGGATACTTGCTAAAATTACAAACAGTGCCCAATTTACCCTTAGGAGGCTGTCTGCATGAAAGAATTGTTTTCAAGGCTTTACTCAAATCACATAACTCATACAAAGTATTGTTTCTCGGTCTTTGCATAACTGAAAAATCATATTTATTGTCACAAATAACAGAGTTATTGGCATGTACGTGGCTGATGCCATCATTGTGGTACAATGCGCAGTAAATACAATGCAATGCTAATGTTGGTTGTGCAAGAGAGACTATTTCACATACTTACATAGTGTGAATCTTGGTAAATCTGCTCACAAGTGTACTGAATTTAGAACGTGCTAGATCAGAAAATCAATCAATCAATCAATCAATCAGAGTACTTGTACAGCGCGCTACTTACCTGTGAGGGTCTCAAGGCGCTGAGGGGAGGGGGTGCCGCTACTGCTCGAAGAGCCAGGTCTTGAGGAGTCTTCTGAAGGTGAATAGGTCTTGGGTCTGTCGTAGGTGGGTAGGGAGGGTGTTCCAGGTCCTGGTGGCGAGGTAGGAGAAGGATCTGCTGCCGGAGGTCATTTGTTGGATGCGGGGGACAGCAGCGAGGGCGAGGCTGGCGGAGCGGAGCTGGTGGGTGGTGGTGTGGAAGCTGAGTCTGCTGTTCAGGTAGGCTGGTCTGGCGTTGTGGAGTGCTTTGTGGTCCGTGGGTGAGGAGCTTGAAGGTGATCCTCTTGTCAACAGGGAGCCTGTGTAGGTCTCTCAGGTGGGGGTGATGTGGCTGTGGCGGGGGACGTTGACGATCAGTCGGGCGGAGGCGTTTTGGATGCGTTGTAGTAGTCGTAGGTGTTTGGCTGTGATTCCTGCATAGAGTGCGTTGCCGTAGTCCAGTCTGCTGCTGACGAGGGCCTGTGTCACCGTTCTTCTTGTGTCGGTCGGAATCCACTTGTAGATCCTGCGGAGCATGCTGAGGGTTTTGTAGCAGGAGGAGGAGACGGCGTTGACCTGCGTAGCCGTGAAGAGGGAGGAGTCGAGGATGAATCCTAGGTTGCGTGGATGGTCGGTGGGTGTTGGTGCTGTTCCCAGTGTGGTTGTCCACCAGGAGTCCTCCCTGGCTGGGGGGGTGGGTCCGAGGATCAGTACCACCATCTTGTCTGAGTTCAGTTTCAGACAGTTGCTCCTCATCCACTCGGCGACAGCTTTCATTCCCTCGTGGAGGTTGGTTGTGGCGGTGTGTGGGTCCTTGGTGAGGGAGAGGATGAGCTGGGTGTCGCCGGCGTAGGAGATGATGTTGAGGTCGTGCTGGTGGGCCACTAGTGCGAGGGGGGCCATGTAGATGTTGAACAGCATCGGGCTGAGCCCTGGGGGACGCCGCAGATGATGTCAGTGGCTTCGGATCGGAAGGGTGGGAGGCGGACGCTCTGGGTTCTGCCGGAGAGGAAGGACGTGGTCCAGTTAAGGGCCTTCTTTTGGATTCCGGCTTCTAGGAGGCGTGTCTGTAGAGTGCGATCGCAGACCATGTCGAAGGCAGCCGACAGGTCCAGGAGGATGAGGGCTGATGTTTCGCCGTTGTCTAGTTGGCGCCTGATGTCGTCTGTGGCGGCGATGGGGGCTATCTCGGTGCTGTGGTTTCGTCTGAATCCGGACTGGGACCGGTCCAAGATGTTGTTGTCTTCCAGGTGGCGGGCCAATTGCCTGTGGATGATCATCTCGATGACCTTTGCCGGGAACGGGAGCAGGGAGATGGTCCGAATTTCTAGAGGTCCTTGAAGTCTGCCTTGGGCTTCTTGAGGAGGGCGTTGATTTCGGCGTGCTTCCAGCTTTCCGGGAATGTCGCTGTTTCGAAGGAGATGTTGATGACCTTCCGTAGTTGAGGTGCGATGGCTGCATCTGCTTTGTTGAATACGTGGTGTGGGCACGGGTCTGACGGAGATCCTGAGTGGATGGGGTTCATGACCTTGCGTGTCTCGTCGTCGTTGACGTTGGACCAGGAGGTCTGGCAGATGGCGCTGGTGGTGTTCGCAGGGAAGGTGGAGTCTGGTGTAGTCGGTTCGGTTGTGGTGTTGAAGCTGTCGTGGATGTCAGCAATCTTGCGGTGGAAGAAGATGGCCAGCGAGTCGCACAGTTCTTGTGAGGTCGGGATGTCGTTGGCGCTGTGGTTGGAGATTTCCTTTACGCTCTTTGCTGTTGTGTGCGTTGTTATCCAATGCAAGTAAATGCATACAAACATAATTACCCCTTCTACCCCAACTACTCCATAATCCTACTACCTTTGCCTTATATTAACTCATCCTATATTTAAATTATCCAACCTTTAAATTACTCCTTTACACATTATATCACCAAAAGTCACACACTACACTCTGGTTTTAAAAACTGCCTCTTCAGACCCACTCTGCTCTCTTACCTTTAAAGTACACCTTATAATCTTAAACAACATCTTACCTGTAAAATGCCATTCCAACCTTCAAAACACTGCTCCTTCTCAAACTACAGAGCCCTCTGCTCTACTAACGCATCTCATTCTTCTACGGATGATGAAAATGCCACAATATTTCAATGTTATGCAAAGTAAAAATATGGAAACTGCAACACGCAACAGAAAATACACAAAGAGCTTTAAACCCTTCCATGCTCATGACGAGCTCAGCTCGTCATGACCACACCCGTTTCTATTGACCTTCAGCACAGCAGAAGATCAACTCAAGCAGCCAAGGTGTTAAAAGTCTACAGAATTTCTGCGAGGTCATCGATTTTATACTCTTTGCTCCTTGTGGCCGGCAGGCACTGGAAGAACAGAAGCTCGAGGAAAGGGGGGTGAGTGAGGAGAGGGGTGTCACTGAACCACTGGCTAACATGCAGTATCTGTGTCATCATAGCTGCCAAGGTTTCAGGTTGCTTAGTGTGACCTTATCATAGTTTCAATATAATTATGAGTGACATTTCAACGACTATGAGTGACGTTTTCTCATGACGGTCAATTTTCCTACCACTTTGACAGCGGGCCCCCGCTATACGAGTGCAGTAGTATCAATGCTTAGCCTGCCCAGGTAGAGGGGCCCGATTTCCCTGCTTAGCTGAAAGTCGCTGTTCCTGCCCTTGCAGCCAACTGGGTTTCGTGGTGCCATCGAGTTCAAGTATTGGGAAGTCTTGCATGCTCGGTGGTACGGGGAAAATCAACACGCTGCTCTCGCCCTGCAAGGGGGAGTGACCAGTATTACAGTCCCAATCCTGTGGTGCTGCTATCAATGCTGTCCCTATTTACCAGGAGGGCACCTGGTAAAGCACCTGCCCCACAAACATGTAGTGTAATCCTGGGATGTGGAGGCCAGAAGTGCAGAGATGCCACCTGCCTGTAAAAATTACCCCAAACCCAAGCGGCCTGGCCCAGTTGGCAGCACATGACACACGCAACTCTAGGACAGCTACCGCGTCAACATGGGGTATTATTTAAGGGGTCAGCCTCATGCTGGGATACAATTGGCCGGGGGGCAGCCTGAGTGTGTGCTGGGGTGAGGTTTACGTGGTGTCGCGAAAAACTACAGTGTGGAGTCACATAGAATTAGAAGTGTGAATTGCACTAAGAGCTTTTTTATTAAAAGTCTGACTCAGCTTGCGAGCTGTGGCATTTCGCATTAACAGACTGCCAAGTGGCCGCAACGACTGACTCATTCGGCAAACGGCCCTGCCACCTGGGCGTTCACACTCGGCTCATCAGAGCAGCTCAGTGGTGTGATCTGGCTCCAGCGGCCGCCGCGGTCCCTGGAGTTGGGTCCGATCGCAGCAGCGCGGAGGATCATCACTGATTTTAATATTTTACTGAAGCTTCCAGAACATTATATTGATGAATTCCAGCCTAAGCCACCTGTAGCGCTAGCGCCACTTTCAAGTCTGCCTCACGAGTGCTGACGTCACAGTAGCTATTGGGCACTGTCTATCCTGACGTTAGACGCTGCAAAGCACACGCATAGGGTAGGGCATCCACTGTACAGAGCATGTTTTTTTCCGTTACAATCTGTTACACCAGAACGCAAACAGAAAGGGTTAATGAATTACCATCACCCCTACCCACCACCCCGCCTCCGGCACAGTAGGACACTTCAAGGAAACGGGTCCTATCCGGGGGTGTCAGGCACCATAGCTGATTCACCCACCATCATCGGGGAGTGGTGGTAGGGGTGCAGGAATCCATCCCAACCCCTGCACGCCCTCTCCCTGGCTGCACCGGAAGTAGTGGGCTGCACAGACGTCACAAGGTTGCTTGGAACACCAGGCAGACCGCCACACAAGCACTTTTCAGCAGGCTGGAATACAGTAACACTATACGCTGGCATCTCCAAACAACTCAGACACAGACTCCAGACCTTCCAGAAAGCAGCCGTAAGTCTCATACTCAACCTCCCACGTCGCACCCACATTGCATCACACCTCAGGAAGCATCACTGGATCTCCCTTCACAAGCGCAGCCAATTCAAACTACTCACATCCACACATACAAATCCCTACACAACGCAGGACCAGAATACCTGAAGAGCCAAATACACTTTCCCCAACCCACAAGACACCTTTGCTCTGCCTCATTCTCACACATGTCCCTGCAAAACCGAAACTGGAGGTTGCTCATTCTCCTACATCACACAAAAGTGGTGGAACAACCTCCCTCAACACATCAGGAGGCTTCTCTTCACTTACGGAGTTCCGCAAGAAGCTGAAGACCTGGCTCTTCATACAAGTAGCTTGGGGCCCCACACCTTGCCCAAGAGCCTGGATACCCTTTCGGGTGATTATTGCACTATGCAAACCAATATAGCAACCTTGTTAACATGAAAACCAAATCCCTTCCATGGGAATAGTCTGGGCAGCAGGCTAAGTCTGATCAGAGGCAAAATAATGAGAACTGTAACCTTGATAAAGAAAAAACTTGTAAATCACCACGCAGACCTAGAAAAGGAGGTGGAAGAGCTTAACCATACCAATAATGCAAAATATAATAGAAGACCTCAGCACTTTTCTACAGGCCAAACATAACCTTAATCAACTCCTCACCGACAAAACAATGTGGTTTGATCTCAAACAACTCTATCATCAGGATGGAGGAAAAAGTTGGGCGCGTACTCTCATTGCAAATACGAAAGCAGGAAGCCCAGACTTCAATGCTTGCAATAAGGAACACATAGGGGAATATAGTCAGACATCCATGAGAAATATTGGAAGTATCATATTAGAAAACTTTACACAGCTGCTTGGCCTCACACTGCAATGGATTAGAAAGCCTATTCCTCCAATCTCTGTATCGCACAATTAACACTAGATCTAAAACTCTTCCTAGAACATGACATAACGGAGGATGCAATAGCAAAT
Organism: Lissotriton helveticus; assembly: GCF_964261635.1. Lineage (NCBI taxonomy): Eukaryota > Metazoa > Chordata > Amphibia > Caudata > Salamandridae > Lissotriton > Lissotriton helveticus. The sequence continues at coordinate 1,960,498,297 of NC_136068.1, read as the reverse complement.
GTGGCGATGGACAAGGTACCAGAAATTGATGGATACCGGCTTTTGGAATACTGCAAGCTCAATAAACCGACCCTTGAACTCTTTCTATGCAAACTATTTAAAGAAATAGAAAATAGGAGCCCACCCCAGCAAGAAACATATTGCCATAATTGTACACACACTAAAACCCAGATAAGGACCTTTTACAATGTGTCAGCTGCAACGGGTCCCATCCGGGTGTCAGGCACCATAGCTGATTCACCCACCGTCATCAGGAAGCGTTGGTATGGAGGGGGAAGGAATCCATCCCAACCCCTGCACACCCTCTCTCTGGCAGCACCGGAAGTAGTGGGCTGCACAGACGTCACGAGGTGCACGTTCTGGAACTTTTTGCAAGCAAGTGACGTGCATGCGCAGAGATTGCACTTCAACCGGCGGCCATGCTGCACTGGCCACTTGCGGCGGCCTTTATAATTTATTTGGGTACACTGACTGCGAGTGTCCCCAAATAAATTATAAAGGCCGCCGCAAGGGGCCAGTGCAACACGGCTGCCGCCCTCAAAATTGTGATACAAAAGGGGATGATGAACGGAGCATTTGAACAAATCAAACACTCACCCCCAGTCAACTGACCTGGGTTAAATCCATCACCATTCTTTAGTTCACTCAGCTACCCCAGTTCAGACATGGCTATATGCAAATCAGTCTGACCCTGTGCCTCGTGGGAACAGTCCAGCCCGAACTGCCAAGCCATGTCTTCCCTGGACCGGAAACAAGCATCCTGGGACCGGTTTCAGATTCATAATCCTCATCAGCCAGGCTATCTTGAATCCAGTGGCCAAGTGAACAAGGGACTCACGTCTGAGCATACCCTGCCACACTTAGGCCGAACAAAGTGATACAAAAGGGGATGATGGACGGAGCATTTGAACAAATCAAACACTCACCCCCAGTCAACTGATCTGGGTTTAATCCATCACCATTCTTTAGTTCACTCAGCCACCCCAGTTCAGACATGGCTATATGCAAATCAGTCTGACCCTGTGCCTCATGGGAACAGTCCAGCCCGAACTGCCAAGCCATGTCTTCCCTGGACCGGAAACAAGCATCCTGGGACCGGTTTCGGATTCATAATCCCCATCAGCCAGGCTATCTTGAATCCAGTGGCCAAGTGAAAAAGGGACTCACGTCTGAGCATACCCTGCCACACTTAGGGCGAACAAAGCGATACAAAAGGGGATGATGGACGGAGCATTTGAACAAATCAAACACTCACCCCCAGTCAACTGATCTGGGTTTAATCCATCACCATTCTTTAGTTCACTCAGCCACCCCAGTTCAGACATGGCTATATGCAAATCAGTCTGACCCTGTGCCTCGTGGGAACTGTCCAGCCGGAACTGCCAAGCCATGTCTTCCCTGGATCGGAAACAAGCATCCTGGGAACGGTTTCGGATTCATAATCCTCATCAGCCAGGCTATCTTGAATCCAGTGGCCAAGTGAACAAGGAACTCACGTCTGAGCATACCCTGCCACACTTAGGGCGAACAAAGCGATACAAAAGGGGATGATGGATGGAGCATTTGAACAAATCAAACACTCACCCCCAGTCAACTGATCTGGGTTTAATCCATCACCATTCTTTAGTTCACTCAGCCACCCCAGTTCAGACATGGCTATATGCAAATCAGTCTGACCCTGTGCCTCGTGGGAACAGTCCAACCCGAACTGCCAAGCCATGTCTTCCCTGGACCGGAAACAAGCATCCTGGGAACGGTTTCGGATTCATAATCCTCATCAGCCAGGCCATCTTGAATCCAGTGGCCAAGTGAACAAGGGACTCACGTCTGAGCATACCCTGCCACACTTAGGGTGAACAAAGCGATACAAAAGGGGATGATGGACGGAGCATTTGAACAAATCAAACAGTCACCCCCAGACAACTGATCTGGGTTTAATCCATCACCATTCTTTAGTTCACTCAGCCACCCCAGTTCAGACATGGCTATATGCAAATCAGTCTGACCCTGTGCCTCGTGGGAACAGTCCAGCCCGAACTGCCAAGCCATGTCTTCCCTGGACCGGAAACAAGCATCCTGGGAACGGTTTCGGATTCATAATCCTCATCAGCCAGGCTATCTTGAATTCAGTGGCCAAGTGAACAAGGGACTCACGTCTGAGCATACCCTGCCACACTTAGGGCGAACAAAGCGATACAAAAGGGGATGATGGACGGAGCGTTTGAACAAATCAAACTCTCACCCCCAGTCAACAGATCTGGGTTTAATCCATCACCATTCTTTAGTTCACTCAGCCACCCCAGTTCAGACATGGCTATATGCAAATCAGTCTGACCCTGAGCCTCGTGGGAACAGTCCAGCCCGAACTGCCAAGCCATGTCTTCCCTGGACCGGAAACAAGCATCCTGGGACCGGTTTCGGATTCATAATCCTCATCAGCCAGGCTATCTTGAATCCAGTGGCCAAGTGAGCAAGGGACTCACGTCTGAGCATACCCTTCCACACTTAGGGCGAACAAAGCGATACAAAAGGGGATGATGGACGGAGCGTTTGAACAAATCAAACTCTCACCCCCAGTCAACAGATCTGGGTTTAATCCATCACCATTCTTTAGTTCACTCAGCCACCCCAGTTCAGACATGGCTATATGCAAATCAGTCTGACCCTGAGCCTCGTGGGAACAGTCCAGCCCGAACTGCCAAGCCATGTCTTCCCTGGACCGGAAACAAGCATCCTGGGACCGGTTTCGGATTCATAATCCTCATCAGCCAGGCTATCTTGAATCCAGTGGCCAAGTGAGCAAGGGACTCACGTCTGAGCATACCCTGCCACACTTAGGGCGAGCAAAGCGATACAAAATTGTGCCAACTGGGGCGGACGGCCCCCACCGCTTCCCTTCAGCTATGCCACTGCAAGCAGTCAGAGACGCCCTGCTGGGGCTGAATGCGTAAGTAGCGTCATGTGCTATTTATAGTAGGGCTCAGCTGGGGCCTCGGGGCAATCCTAATTAGGGAATCTCTAGCGCGCGTGAAGATAATTACCTAAACAAGCATTTGCAATGCAATCGGTCTCGCATTAGCTGGAGTTTATGCTATTGGCATTGTAAATGACAATGCCTTTTATTTATGTTTTAAAAAAGCAAATCATAAATAAAAGGTATTGTCATTTACAATGCCAATAGCTCAAACTTGTGTAATTGCAAGACCTATTGCATTTCAGATGCTTGTTTAAATATATCTTTGGGAGGGCCAGCAGCTGAGGGTTGAAGGGAGGGCGAGAGAGCCTGAGGGAGGTTAAGGTTGAGAATGGTATTATGTGTGACACTAACTTGATTTTTCTTCTCTTGCACAAGTGCTCCATAGGATCAGCTTACTGGGGAGTACAAATGTTGGGGGGGGGCATGCACAAAATACAATTATCATAATAACATCAGAGACAACTCGAGCTTAGCTACCATGAAAAGTAACAGGCCTAAAATCAAAATATGTATCTATTGTATGTGCTACTCTTACTTTTTCAAAGAGTATGGCTGTAAGATCTTCAATCACTTGTTTGGTGGTACTCCGTTACAAGGTTCCCTGTGTTTGTCAGGTTAAATGTTACTTACTTTTAGGTACCGCGATGTGCAAGTGGCCATAATGGTACTGCAACCAGAGGAATGCGTCTTACCGGCGGTAAACTCCTGCTTCTTTTGAAAATCACTGTCACATCCAAACATGTCTTGTGAGGTTATCTCGACTATCTGTGTGAGTCTGGCCCTCCTGAACCTATGTTGGGCACCTGCACCACGGCTACAATGTTTGCTCTTACAGTTAGTACCTTGGCTTTGGGGAAGCTGGGATTCTCATCTAGATTTTACTTACTAAACTCTAGAATGAAATCATTTCTTTTCGACTAAGGTTAACCAAAGAAATTACAGTTAGGCCTCTACTGGCTTCAGCATATCCCAGGCCTCTGCACATTTAAATGCATTTCTAACATAACATGACATTACATTTCATCATTTTAAAGTATTAATTCTATTTTCAATGTAAGCAGTGTATCTTTCATATTAAAAGCCTTTGTTAATTCACTCTTTAATAAACACGTGGGTACTTCAATAAGGCACATCATTGCGAATACGACATTTTACATACGATTACATTTCTGTGTTAGGCAAAACATTATTTTCTTACCAAGGCACTACATTAGTCTATGATTAATAAACACACAACTACATATTGCACTGATCCCCGACCTAATGTTTCATTTCTAAACGACATTAGTAAAGTTCTCTAAATATGTGGGTGGTGACTACTTGGGATTATGATGCACCCCTACAAATTTTCACAGTAACATGGCGCTCTCTCATTCCCCCCCTTTGATGACCTGTGTCATCACATACTACACCATCCTTAGGGGCAAGAACCAATTTATACAGAGCTTGTTGCCACTTTCCCTCTCTTGAAAAACTCCATGTTTTTTAGATTTCAATATTGACTGTCCTACAGCCTCTCCATTCGTTTCTCTTGCATTCTCATCGACCTCTCCAGTCTACGTGACTTGTACCATTTGTACGCTCTACTCAATCCCCACAATCCAATCACAAAACATACCACTAGGATTATTGGCGTCAATATATAACCAAGAATTCCTTTTCCAAGGTTCGCAAACCAACTTCCAACCTTACCAAACTCCTTTCCAATTTTCTCCCACACAGTTTCTCCACTCAAGTCTTCAATCTCATAATGAATTGCAGTAATGTTGCTTATATATTTCTCCATATCTTTGCTATTGTCTGGTATATAAGTACAACATTCTTGGACCTTTAAAAGTTTACAGACTCCTCCCTCTTTTGCTAGAAGGACGTCTAAAGCAAGACGGTTTGGCAAAACCATAGTTCTTATCGATAACATCTCACCCTCAACCAACACTAATGGCTTAGCAGTATTCATGGATAATTCATCTACAACAGTCGCCAATCTCCTGATCTTCACATCATTCAGAATCACTCCCAAAGTTGGTATCATTGCCCCAAAAATTTCTCCAACTAGGGCTCCTGCACTTTCACCTCACTTCACTCTCACATGTAGTCCTCCTTTTAGCAGTTCAAAATCTTCTGTATGATATATTTTGGGGAAAATGATCGCTAAATAACAGGTTCCGTACCATTTCTCAGGCAATCTCACATAAGCATTCCTCCCACAGACAAAATACACAGTCGGAATCACTTGCACCACACTCTGCAAGAAATCCTTTGCATAATACTCCAAAGAAAAAGTATGCTCACCCGTGGGGTGACCTACGTTGACATTCTCATAATATGTCTGTGGTCAGTGAATGCACAACTTCCCTTTCTGTACTTCATCTAAAGCTAATGGACCATAACTCCCTTTCGACTTGTGTAACTTTTCTTCATCTGTCCAATCCACTTTACCCTGTCCTGAACCTCGCAATTGCTATTGTTTTCTATATCTATCTTCTACCTGATCAATGAATTTCTTCTCTGTATCTGACAACAGACACGTCAGGTTATGGCGATGTGCATAAAATGCATCCAACTCCTGGGTCGGAATAAAACACGTTCCAAGCCTGTCCTCTGACTTGTAATAATCAAACTTGTTCAAATGTTTATAAGCCGGCACTTCAGGAAGCACTACATCATAATTCGAAAAGAAGTATTCAAAGTGATTGCGTCTATAAAATATGCTAAGCAGCAAACTCAATGAAATACCATATGTCAATGGAAGGTGATGGTATCTAATACCCTCATCTACAGAAGCAGGCAATCGCATACATACATAACAATCTTTCGCATCCATTGCATCAATATACTCATACAACAACTTTGCATACGCATTAAGCTTGAAATTACCTCTAGACAGATCTGCATGTAACCTACGACTCTCCTCTAGCAGCAAAGCTTTCTCGGCTCCTATTTGAACCTCTTTCTGGCTAGGAGTAGTAGGTGTAGGTGTTCCCTCAACCTCCACTGCCTGCTCATGTGGTGCTAAATACAAAACTACAACTACTAGAGTAATGAAGAGTATCACTCCTCCTACAAGTGTGCCTACAATGCACCTAGCGCTACGATTCGGGTTTCCAGCCTCCATGGTCTCAGGACTTGTTTTTCAATATAGTGGTTCAGCAACAGCGTTCAAAAAGTTTCTTTCTTCCTTTCTTCCTGTTGAAGCACTCAAACCACACCTCAGAGGCTGAAAGTCCCTTTTAATTTTTTTTTATTTCAGTTCCTTATTTACAGCAAAGAATAGACAACCCAAACCTTTCACTGTCCGCTGTGGGAAGTCCCTAAGTTTCTTCTTCTTCCACTCGAACCTAGATTATTTACAGCAAAGTATTTACAGCAAAAGTCTTTTAGTCCATAATCAGATTTGTTCCAACTGCTTCTAACACATATTCCAAAAGTTCAAGATGAAGAACTATAGATTCATGGGATGGTATTTCAGGACCAAATGTAGGAAAGATCAATCTACTTAGAATCAGATGACGGATTCCACTCAAAACTAGGGGATTTGGAATGGCGATGGTCATTACACCTTTGATCTCAAGTCCTGGTACCAACAACAGCACATCCAGTTTGATGTTAGGATTGGTACTGATCACTGTCACTGCCCTCACCCTCCCCGATCTCAGTACACCTGGCATCAGTCACAAGATAGGTCCACTCGGGAGTTGCGTACCTTCTACAAGGCACCCTCTTTCACCTTGACCTTCTCGACCACCACGAGCTTGCCCTTCTTCTTCTCCGTCTGATTCAGACTCCTCAGACACAGGAGCAAGATCTCTTTAGGAGACCAACCTCAGGTTCAGTCGCCTCTGTCTCTCTGGCCACTGCTCCTCTGCTCGGCTGGTTCCCTTTGTCTCTTCCTGTTCACTCTGCTCACAGTTTTCTTCTGCTGAGTTTGGCTTCGGGTCACTCTCGCAATCACTACCCCTTTCTGAGTCAGTTTCAGCTTTGCGTCCATTGTGACCCTCTTCAACTTGACCTAGTGAGCAACCAGCTTCATCAGACACCCTCACAGCTTGGCTTGTCCCCTCCTGTGGTTCTGCCACATCAGCTGGATTTTCATTCGGGAGAGGAACTGTTTCTTCTAAGGGTGCTGGAACTCAACGGGTGTGTGAAGCATGCACCCAATTCTGCAGCATTCCACACTTCATAGCAGTGTTCATAACAAGAATGACTTGGTATGGTCCTTTCCAACGAAAATCCAAGCAGCTCATTCTCACGTGCTTCCGAACCAGTACCCAGTCTCCCGGACTCAGGTCGTGGCAGAGATCACTGGAAGCCGGGACCACAGCAGCCTGCACCTGATGGGACACAGAACGGATGACATCAGTGAGTCCCTTGCAATAATCAAGGATCAGATCATCTGTGATACTCAGCAAGGCTGTCGATGGCACCGCTGGTAACCTCATTGCCCTCCCCATCAGCACTTCATGAGGTGAAAGACCTGTTCTCCTGTCTGGGGTACTGCCCATACTCATTAGCACCAAAGGCAAAGCGTCTGGCCATTTCAGGGACGTGGACGAACACACTTTTCCCATTCGAGCTTTCAAGGTTCCGTTGATATGCTCCACTATCCCAGAAGCCTCTGGACGGTAACTACAATGGAGTCTTTGATCAAGGTTCAGTGCTGTGCAACGCATCTTCATGATCTCACTATGAAAGTGCGTTCCTCTGTCCGATTCCAAAGAGGTCAGAACCCCGAATCTGGGCACAAGTTCCCTCAACAATAGCTTAGCTACTGTAAGTGTATCGCACCTACGTGTCGGGTTTGCCTCCACCCACCTTGAAAACACACACACCACCACCAAGATGTATCTCAAATGATTGCATTTAGGCATCTCAATGAAATCCAATTGCATTCTATTGAAAGGTCCCCCAAACCTCCCAACGTGACTCATGGTAACTGCAGTTCTCTTTCCAACATTCATTTGTTGACATGTAACACACCTTTGACACACAGCTTCTGCCACTGCACGGTACAGTGAATTGCACCATGTCTGTCTGAACACTCGCACCATTTCATCTCTTCCCAGAAGTACTGCACCATGAATTTGTCTCGTCATCGGGTTCAACAACTCATCTGGTAATACTGCTCTCCCATCAGGCGAAACCCAAATGTCAAAATCTCCTTTCACACAGCCTGAATTGAGCCACACATTCTTCTCATGCTCTGACACCTGTTCCTGCATGCACTTGAACTCATCCCAAGTATCTGCCATGGCAAGCATTAGGTTTAGCTTTGTTCTTTCCTGACATCCCTCTATGTCTTTTTCAGTGAAGGAATAACCTTGTTCGGCAAAGAAACGTACAACCTCATCTGCATATCTGTTTCCAAGTGACACAAAATCCGTCCCCTTTCCATGAGCCGTGCATTTTACGACAGCAATTTCTTTGGGACATTGCAAAGCTTCTAGAAGCAACCTTACGAATTCCCCATTTCTAATGGGGGATCCAGACGATGTCATGTAACCTCTCTGAGACCATAACTGTCCGAAGTCATGAACCACACCAAAGCCATGCTGGCTGTCAGTGTAAATTGTGATCCGAATCTGGTCCGCTGCTAAGCAGGCACGAGTCAGAGCAATGATCTCAGTTACCTGAGCGGAGTATACTCCTTCCAGGCATGCAGCTTCAACAACTCCTGTAATGGTGCATACAGCAAATGCTGCTCTCAACTGACCAACACTGTTTCTGATGCATGAACCATCAACAAAGATGATTTCATCAGGGTCAGTCAACGGTACATCAACAATGTCAGGTCTCGGTTTGGTGCAAAGTTCAGTCACATCGAGACAATCATGATCCTCACAATCTTCATCAAGTGTGTTTGGCAATGGCATCAAGGTGACAGGATTCAAAAGAGAACACCTCTTAGGGGTCACATTCTCCGCAGCAAGTATAACCTGCTCGTAGCCTATTATTCGTCAGGTGCTGTGTCTTGGTCCTGGTCATTAACAGTTCAACAGAATGTGGTACATACACTGTGAGTGGGTGACCCATAACAATGCTCTCACACCTTTCAATGCTGACACTCGTTGCAGCAACAGATTTGAGACATCCGGGCAACGGTGAAGCTACTGGATCTAAAGTAGCTGAGAAGTAGGCAACTGGTCTACGGACACCTCCATGATCCTGAACTAGGACTGTTAAAGCACATCCTTCTCGTTCACAGCAGAATAATGAAAAACATTTATTGTAGTCAGGCATTCCCAGTGCCGGAGCACGACAAAGGTCCTCTCGCAACTCAACGAAAGCCTTCCTACAGTCGTTGTCCCATGGTACTGGATCACTCACATCCTTGGGCGTCGGTCTCTGCAAAGGATTCTCCTTCAATGAGAAGTTGGCAATCCACTGGCAACAATAGCCAACCATCCCTAGGAACATCTTGACTTCTCTCTGGGTTGAAGGCAACATCATGTTCATGATTGCCTCAATCCTGTCGGGTGACACTTTCCTTTTGCCCTTCTCTATTCTGTGACCCAGATACTGCACCTCGTTCAAGCAGTACTGTAACTTATTTGGCGACACCTTGTGTCCGTTCTCTGCCAAATGATTCAATAAAGCGATGGTATCAATCCTACATGCATCTTCTGTCTCTGATGCCTCAAGGAGGTCGTCTATGTACTGGACGAGAACAGAGTTCTGCGGCAGTACTAGACTCTCAAGATTCTGTTTTAAGATCTGATTAAAGATTGATGGGCTCTCTGTGTACCCCTGAGGGATACGACACCACGGTAAGACACGGTTTTCCAGCTTAAAAGCGAAAAGAAATTGGCTCTCTTTATGCAGAGGTATTGAGAAGAAGCCTGACAAAGATCAATCACAGTGAACCACTCAGCTTGGCACGGGATCTGAAACAGTATTACAGATGGTTTCGGTACCACTGGACAACAGGGAACAACTATGTTGTTTACTCGGCGCAAATCCTGCACAATCCTAAACTTCCCGCTCGGTTTCTGCAATCCCATGATTGGCGAGTTATATGGACTGCTCAATATCTCCCTCAGAATTCGCTGTTTAATCATAGACACAATCACAGGTTTTATCCCTGCAATCGTCTCTGGGGTCAAATTATACTGACGAGTTCTTGGGAACTCAGCATTCTGCTTGATCTCAATCTTAACTGGCTCAACTCCTTTAATCAATCCTATGTCTTCTCCTGCTAAGTCCCACACCTCCTGTGAGACTGAAAATCTCAAGTCAAGTAGAAGTTCTTCAACGGTCAAAGCTGGGTACAGCTCTATGCACACATGCTGATTTGCGACCTTAAAGGTAGCGTTGTCATCCTTTGTGTGTAATTCCACTCCCTTACGGGTGCAATAGATGGTGCAATTAAGTATTCACAGGAGGTCCCTCCTTAGCAAACACACAGGACTTGAATCGCACACCACAAATTGATGTCTACCCCTGAACGTTCCTATCTTCACAGGAATCGGTTCCATCAAGGGGTACGTCATCTTCCTATTTGCAACACCTACAACTTGGATTGTCTGTCCCGAGAGGGGTAGGTTAAGGACTACTGCAGATCTCGCAGTAGAACGGGTAGCACCAGTATCAACCAAAAAGATGGTAGGGTGACCATCAACATCCACTTGTACAAATGGTCCCCTCTGGTCTACGTCCAAGACTGTTCCAAGTATGCAGTCCTCCTCCCCCCTCAGGCACCGTCATGCCAACGGGTCTAGGTAACAGTCATCACTCTCATCAAAGAGAGGCATCAGCTCGTATGTCCGAGTCCCTGTTGATATTTTTGGTGGCTGGGGAACCTGGACTCGATGAGTCGAAGTCCCCCCATTTATCGACTTAGTCTTTGCTACTGCCATCGTCATCACCTGAGGTACCTGTACCTGAACCACTTCATCCTCCTGCTGCACCTGATTTGCAGGATTGAAGGGACACTCGTGTCTCCAGTGTCCAATCTAATGACACTGGTGGCACTCAGTAGTCTTTTTCAGAGTCGCCAAATCTACCCTTGGCTTGGGGTCATCCCCATTTCCCTTCTTCTGACCATTCTGTTTCCTCCCTAGAGTGCCTCCTCCTGATTGTGCTTGACCTCCCTTGTTGGCAGTGTGCATCTGGACCAACATCAGCTTGTCTTTAAGCTTTTTGTGCTTCGAGTCGATTTCATCACTACAGTATCTAGCATACCTCAAAATCTCGTCCAGCGGTTTGTTCTGCCAACAAATCAAATGCTGCTGGATCATAAGACAGATCTCAGGTCTCAATCCTAGAACAAACTTCGAAACGAACTGTCCCATGTCCTTAGGGTCCATTACATCTAACCCACTGTACTGTTTAAACACCTGCAACAATCGCTCATAATACTCATCCACTGTCTCTTTAGGTTCCTGAACCGTCCAATCTATCTTCACCCAGTCAATATCCTGTGGTAGTACCTTAGACTTTAACCATGTAATCACTTGTTCATATTTTTTCATGACAAGAGGTGACAGACCATTCGTGAAAGCATCTCTATCTGGCTCGACAGTAGGCCATTCGATAGCAACCTTGCATGCTACCCACAAATCTCCCGGAACCACAAAGTCAAACAAGGTGTTCAAGTCGATCCACAGCACTTTTGAGATCTTAACAAATCTCTCTACCTGCTTGTACTAATCAACTGGGCTCTCTCTCAGCTTTGGCAAATCATTCATAAAGGCAGCCAAATCTCCGCGACTCCAATGCACATGTACATAGCCTCCATTGACCACTTCTCGTAAAGGGCATGTTCCAACCCCTGCATTCCTCCCCCTGGAGGAGGTGTCTCTGCCACACTCCTCCTAACACTCTTTTTCTTTGACCACCTTTCTTCCCATTTATCAAGTCTGCTCCAGGCTCGTATCCCTATAATCAGTTCTCTAATGTGAGTCTTTAGTCCGATCACCCTTTTATCTTCTAGATCTAGATCAGTATATTGCAGTCTGTGATTACCCTGCAACATTTTTGTCCTAGACAGATCCACATCATATTTATTCGCTAATTCAGTCAGTTTCTCATGGGTCGACCTAGCTTTTCGAGTCACATCCTTCGCTACAAACAGCAACTCATCTGGTTCATAAAGTTCGATCCTCTCTAAAGGCAAGTTTCCTTCAACAATCTCATCCCCTTCTGCTTTTAGCCGCATCACATCAATTATTTTTGCCTTTGTTGCTGCACTCAAAGTACCTCGACTAGATGCACCACTTATCTCTCTACAAGCACTGTCTTGTCCCCTGCGCCAATTCACTTCAGGGGTGTTGTGAGGAACCATCCTGTTTTCGGTACTCCCATGCTCCCAGTCCTCCCTTGGCCTGTCATTCTGAGCCCCTTCAACTGTCTCCCATGGTCTCAAATCTGGGCTCAATTCCCCAAAAGATTTTGGCCTTGGACCCTCAGATCCATCGGTCCTCTCGACGAATCTGCTTTCGCTGGTAACGGGGTGCTCGATTCTATAGGCCTTGGCATTTGACTCAATCCATCCACTACACTGTTCCTTCCATAACTAATACTCCCTTCCATACCCATCTGTGGTGAACTACTGCTTCGCGCCTGCTCTGGAATGTATACTGACACTATGACCAATGGTAACCGGTACTGTAAGAGCATCCGGCAACCTCTGAGAATTGGCACTTTCTACATTCTGTCCTTCTCCTATCGAGAGTTTTCCCACTACTTCAGTTCTAGGAGGAACTTGCGGTATCCTAACTTCCTCTACCGGGGCTGATCTCTCCTCCCCTGACTCTGGGTTGTATGGAGGTGGTCTCTCAGATAACAGCCTTTCTATCAAACTATCATCCGTATCACTGTCGCCTTCCTCTGCATTCTTTTTCTGCGTGTCCCCTGTCTTAACGGACAGTGGGTATAATCTGTCTCCCTCAATCATCTGTACCCTCCATCTCTTTTCCAATGCGTCCCACCTCGCGTCCTGCCGCAACCGACCTCTTCAATCTTTCCTGTTGCCTGTCCCGATTCATTTTGTGCGCCACCCTTATCCAGGCATTCAATGCCTCAAACTGTGTCGGTCTAGGTAGGGGTTGCAAAGAAGCCATAATCGATTTCAACTGATATAACACTTCCAATCTAAAAGTTCCATATCTGGGAAAGGTCAACTCCTCTTTTCCGTCAGTCATCTTGCAGCAGTTCCTGAGCCACAATATAGTGTGCAACCCAACATTCATAGCAATGTAATGAGCCGGAGTATCCTCGGGCGGGGCCTCTTCTCCCCCCCGAGGTTCTAACCTCTTTTCTTTTCTGAACAAATCTCGCAAAACTCTAAAACATTTCATGATGAATACCAGCGTTTCTGTTTACAGTGCTCTTTTACTTCCTGATGACAATCCACCAATCCCAGCGCGGATTCACGCCAGCTGCCCTATCCCAGCGCGGCACCTTCTGACGTCACTCACCTCCGCTTTCGTAGCAGTTCCCCTCCTTTACAGCTCATCTCTCACTCACACACACGTCCCACTCATACACTGAAATCATCACTTCCGACCAAGCAATCACTTCGCTAACTCTACGTCCTCAGTCTGACTGTACGTCCACAGTCACATAATTGTCAATGAACTGGCAACTGTCTGTCCACGAAACGACTGGACAATCAACTTACTTATAGGTTACAAACACACAACAACTCACGACCAGCTTCAGTTACTCACGCACTCACACATTCGTTCCCCCTATCTCCATCCCGTGGGCAATCGATGGTACCTCACGATTCCCTTAACAATGGTCGACAATTACTTTTGGGTGTTTCGATACACCCGAACCACTTAAGCTACTCCTTGAGCCTAAGATTTTCCCGGGATGCGCGCGCTCACAGCCTGATCTCTTTTCATACAACAGGTACTCCAACTCTGCAAGACATTACAACACAACATAACATATAAACACCGCAATCTAACGACATAGAAACCTATTCATACTCACTCTCTTACGAGCTGCTGCTTTTCACCACACCGTCACTCTCCGTCAGTTTCCATGAAACGCCGTCTTCCGCCGACAATCCACTGGGCAATCATCACCTAATTCCTATGGCTCTTGGGAAACTCTGATCCTAATCTAGATCTTCGCCTGCTCTAGAAGGGAACCATCCTCGATTGCTACCAACTGGGAGAGCTGGGATTCTCATCTAGATTTAACTTACCAATCTCTAGAATCCCAGGTCAGGTCTACTGGACCTTTTTACCTGTCTTAGAAGCGTAGAGGGAAGATTTCCACAACCATAACTTTAAACAGCTTTACAACCAAAATCCAATCTAACTCAAAGGACCACTGACTACGAACTGAAGTTTTGAAGATTTATTACAAAGCCAAAAATAATTGAACATACAAGCATCTCAGCAAAAGGTTCAAGAAATAGACTAGCACTAGTACAAACATAATTCTTAGCAGGAGTCTCAGACGACTCAGGATGAAAATCAAAGTTAATTCAGGCAACATTAGACATGCTGCAATGGTTCCTACTGGAAGCTGGGACTGCATTTACTAAAAGGAAAATAGTTTGGTTGGCCTGTCCCTACACTAACTCTAAGGTGACATCCCTACTTAACATCACACCCATGCAAGAATAAAGGTGTCAGCTGTGAAGACTTCCTAAGAAGTACAATCACTTTTGGATAAGTAGCCGCAGCTACTGAGCTTGTTCCAAGATGCTCCTTCCTACACCTTATTCTGCTTTAAGTCACAATCTACCTACATCTTGCCTTCCCCAAAGCCCACTCTCTGTCTTCTAGTCTGCTCTCCTCTCCAAACTGACTAAGACTAACTCAAGAACTGCCTCTCCACCCTCGGGTGCTGTCCCTAATACAAAATCCCAAAAACAGTCGACACGCCTTCAGGCACGCCCCTCTGGCAGGTACAGATCTTCGGATTTTTCCAGTATGGCACCTCTCCATCAAGCGTCCGTTGGAGTGTCCTTGGGTCCCAGGCACCTTCCTCGCTGAATGTTGCACTCCCAAATTCCTTGGCGCCTCCTCGCGCCTACCATCCTAACTTCTGAACAATGGATTATTCTACCTAACGAGGCCCGTGGCCTTGCACCTGCAGACTGAAATACGTGAGAACAACCTTGCAAACATTCGAAGTTACAATTCAATTTTTGCTGAGGACAGCCTTTCCCAGGCGGGAGAAAATCATTTCTTTTCGACTAAGGTTAACCAAAGAAATTACAGTTAGGCCTCTACTGGCTTCAGCATATCCCAGGCCTCTGCACGTTTAAATGCATTTCTAACATAACATGACATTACATTTCATCATTTTAAAGCCTTAATTCTATTTTCAATGTAAGCAGTGTATCTTTCATATTAAAAGGCTATGTTAATTCACTCTTTAATAAACACGCGTGTACTTCAATAAGGCACATCATTGCTAATACGACATTTTACATACAATTACATTTCTGTGTTAGGCAAAACATTATTTTCTGATCAAGGCCCTACATTAGTCTATGATTAATAAACACACAACTACATATTGCACTGATCCCCGGCCTAATGTTTAATTTCTAAACTACATTAGTAAAGTCCTCTAAATATGTGGGTGCTGACTACTTGGGATTATGATGCACCCCTACAAATTAACATGGCGCTCTCTCAGTCTCAAAGCCCCATACAAACGACGTTACTTCTCCCGTTTCCTTACAAGAATAGGCATTGTGCACGGCAGCGACTGGGTCACTGAAATTAAAACTCCCTTTGACATTAGTAAATATTCAGGATCTGAATATCCATTTCAGGAATATCCATTTCACCTTGGAGTAGACCAGGCTAATGGGTGGAAAAGAAGAGAAATTCTTAGTTTTTCGAGTTTGTTTTTTTCTTTTCTTTAAAAGTGCTTAATCATAAGATACAAAAGACAGAAAAGGCTGCAGGCTCTTTAATCCCTCGTGAGCCTTGCCTGGTCCAGGCAACATCGCTGTCAGGACATATGGCAAAGTTTACAAGACATTACAGACTATTCTCCCAATTACCACCAGTCCAGCAGCACAAAAAGGTGATTATCCCCTTAGGGATGTCACAACAAGGGATGAACACCACCCGGTTATTTAAAGTTATAAATCCATGTGCAACATAGAACTGAAATATATGTTTATAAAAGTTTTATCCGCTTCAGTGTAATATGTAGATATTTATCCGTTCTATTCTCATATGCCTGCATGTACGGGTACTCAAATGATTTTTAGGTCTCGCCTACGCAGCGCGCATGGGTTGCATAGGAAAGAGACCTTAAGTCATTGGCACAGTTTTCCCTGCAAAGACTTGCATGTGTTGCATTGCTTCCAATGGCAACGCTTGCACGTCTGGTGATTTCCTTGCGGGAGCGAGCAGCTGGCACCATATGGCAGCAATTATCGCACCTTGCCGCTCGCTCCCACAAGGGAATCGTTCAAAGACTGCCTCAACAACAACGCCCACAACAGCAAAGCGCTCTTCAACATCGTGAAGGAACTCTCCAATCCCAGCTCCTGCACCAACGACATCCCGCCGTCGCAAGCCCTGTGCGACACCCTCGCCGCCTTCTTCCACCACAAAATCACCGACATCCACAACAGCTTCAACCCCTGGATGAACCCGACGGACCCCACCGCGTCGAACACACCAAACCCCACCGACCTGGACCTTCTGACCACATGGACCAACAAGAGCACCAAGGACTTAATCAAGACCATGAGCACCATCCACTCAGGCTCCCCGTCTGCCCCTCTCCCCCACCACATCGCCAACAAAGCCGACAGCCTCATCGCACCCCACCTGCGGAACATCATCAACCTCTCCTTCGAAACCACTACATTCCCTGAGAGCTGGAAGCACGCCAAGATCAACGCCCTACTAAAGAAACCCAAGGCAGACCCGAGCAACCTCAAGAACTTCCGGCCCATCTCCCTGCTTCCTTTCCCGGCGAAAGTCATCGAAAAGAACATCAACACCCAGCTCACCCACTACCTAGAAGACAACAGCATCCTGGACCCCTCCCAGTAAGGCTTCCGCAGCAACCACAGCACCGTGACCGCCCTCATCGCCGCCACAGACAACATCAGAATCCTACTCGATAACGGCGAGACAGCAGCCCTCATCCTCTTGGACCTCTCTGCCGCCTTTGACACCCTCTGCCACCACACTCTCCGCACACGCCTCTACGACGCAGGTATCCAAGATAAGTCCCTGGATTGGACTACCTCCTTCCTCACCGACAGAACCCAGAGAGTCCTCCTCCCCCCGTTCCAATCTGGAACCACCAAAACCATCTGCGGCGTCCCGCAGGGATCCTCCCTCAGCCCGACGCTGTTCAACGTCTACATGGCTCCCCTCGCTCGCATCGCCAGACTACACAACCTCCACAAAATTTCCTACGCCGACGACACCCAGCTGATCCTCTCCCTCGCCAAGGTCCCCTTCACCGCCAAATCCACCCTGCACCAGGGTATGAAGGCCGTCGCTGATTGGATGGAGGCAAGCCGGCTCAAGCTGAACACGAACAAGACAGAGATCCTCATCCTCGGGCCCAACCCCTCGGCGTGGGACGACTCCTGGTGGCCAGCATCTCTGGGAACCCCCCCCCGGCTCCAACCAACCATGCACGCAACCTAGGGGTCATCCTCGACTCCAAGCTCAGCATGACCAACCAAGTCAACGCAGTCTCCTCCTCCTGCTTCCACACCCTCCGTATGCTCTGCAAGATCTACAGATGGATCCCGGCGGATATGCGGAAAACCGTCGCCCACGCCCTCGTCAGCAGCCACTCGACTACGGAAACGCCCTCTACGCCTTAGCCCCATCGAAACTCATCAACAGGCTCCACAGAATCCAGAACGCCTCCGCACGCCTGATCCTAGACGTCCCACGCCGGGACCACATCACCCCACACCTGAGAGACCTACACTGGCTCCCCATCGACAAAAGAATCACACTCAAACTCATGATCCACGCACACAAAGCACTCCACAGCGCCGGACCAGCCTATCTCAACAACAGACTCTCCTTCTACGCACCCAACAGGAAACTCCGCTCCGCCGACCTGTCCCTGGCCGCCGTCCCGCGCATCCGCAGAACCACTTATGGGGGCAGATCCTTCTCCCACCGCGCCGCCAAGACCTGGAACGCCTTCCCACTCTGCCTACGAAGGACCACAGACCTCCCGGCCTTTAGAAGACTGCTGAAGACCAGGCTCTTCGACCACTAGCTGCAGCTCCCCTCCCCCCCAGCGCCTTGAGACCCTGGCGGGTAAGTAGTGCGCTTTACAAATCCCATGATTGATTGATTGATTGGAGGCCCCCTCCTCTTTCCCCTCCCCCTGCTGCATACCTTTGGGTCGAGTTCGCGCTATAGGGGCGTAATGCACACAAGGAGCCGCCGCACGGCCATTGCTTATTTATTTTAAGGAAATGATTTGCCCAAACAATTACTTCTGCCTCCCGCCCTTCTTCGCACATTCCAAGCTGGGCCCCGAAGCCTGCTCGTGTCTTGACCGTGACCGCACTCGATGGATCCTTACAAAGACACCATCGCGGCCACGGCAGAAGTGCTGCCGGGGCCTGCTTGTGGTGTTTTTTTCTGCACGCCCTACCAGACAGCTGTGCGTCTCCGTCCCGCCGGCAGGTTCGGGCAGGCCGTCGGTGCAGAATTGATAATAATGTGTCTGTCATTTGTCTTGAGCGTGTAAGATCTTGCAAACCGCAAATACCGTTAACTGCTTGGCACGCAATCTGTTACAACAGAACTACACATGGAGCCTTATTGATGAAGGCCTTGCGCCGCCGGTGCGTCACTTTTAACATGGGAAAAAGTGACGCACCGATGGCGCAAGGCTTTCATAAATGAGGCCCATGGAGCGCATTAGGGGCCTCATTTATGAAAAGTGACGCATCGCTGCGTGAAAACAGCGATGCGTCACTTTTCACTGCGCTTTCCCTGCGACATGATTGATGCGTCATATTTATAATATGACGCATCATGTCGCAAGGAGTTACAGATACGTCAGTATTTCTGATGTATCTGTAGGCGCAAAAGTGACGCATTGCTGGAGTGTGTCACAAAAGTGACGCAACTCCAGCAATGCATCCTTTCACATGGGGCCAGGCCCATGTGAAAGGGCTTGCGTCAGCCTTACGCCTGCTGTGAGGCAGGCGCAAGATTTTGACGCAACAGCGTCCTAAAAGTGACGCAGTGAAATCTCATAGATTTCACTGCGTCACTATTACGAGGCTTTTTGCGGGGGAACGCCCCCTCTGCATACATTATACCTGACGCAGGTATAATGTAGCGCAGGGGTTTACAAAGTGACGCATCTGCTTAGATGCGTCACTTTGTAAATAGTGTGCATCAGGAGGCATGTTTTACGCCGCCGATGCGTCACAAAAAGAGACGCATCGGAAGCGCAAAACTGACGCAAGGCCTCATAAATGAGGCCCCAGATATGTCGGCTGTGTTATTTTAAAGACCATTTCAGGCCGTTTTCTTCCTTCTGGAACATTCCCCGATTAAGCTGGACGTTGTGATGCAAAAGTGACATGTTGTGTTATATTGTGGGAACAGCGCTGTCCTTTACACCAAGATTTCGGTTCTGGATGCCTCTTTTTATTGTATATAGATGGTAACATGCCTGCCTTTCACATGAAACCTTTACTTGTGCAATTCTGCAAAACCCGGCGCAAGTACTGCAGCCCAGAGACGAGCAGGCTGCAGAGCATTGAAAGGGTCTACCTGTAAATGTTTAGAGGTGCACACACACCCGAGAAGAAGCAGCAGCCAGTGCAGCCAGCAACGTTTTCTAGCTAGATGCATCCGCTGCTTGCTGCATATTTTCTGGCGTGCTTTAAACGTGTTTATACAGCCGTTAATTCCAGCTTCCTTTCCATATGGAGAAGTGTGGCTCAATGGTTAGAGTGGCAGACCCTGATGCAGAGGTCTAGCCCGGGACCAGGGTTCAATTCCGCGGGTCTTGGGCTCAAAAATTCCACGGACCTGATAATTCTCGACTCGGTGCCTATTCTAATCATGGGTCCCACTCTGCAACTCTGGGCAATAGCTGCTTAATCTCCACAACGGCCCCCACAACGCTAAGGATGCCTGGCCTCCACCTTGGGGGTGCCCAGGAGTGGACACCTCACAGGGAAAGCCAGGAAGGGTTCCACAGCGGTATATGCACAAGTGCCTTGTGACCCTTGCGGGTGAGTAGTGCGCTATACAAGTATCAATTTACATTTACATTGACATATATGCTTTGGAAATCCCACTAAACAGCACCGTCCGACTAAGTATAATATAGGCTCTTGTGTAATGTTCCTAATAGTAAACCTGTTTGCACATTTTAAGGAATTGAGGGGCATATTATCAAG
This sequence comes from Lissotriton helveticus, assembly GCF_964261635.1. NCBI lineage: Eukaryota > Metazoa > Chordata > Amphibia > Caudata > Salamandridae > Lissotriton > Lissotriton helveticus. Next base: position 1,960,477,976 of record NC_136068.1, on the reverse strand, counting down.
AATGGAGTTAAACATTATCGCCGGTTTTGCGGCAGAAAACCGCTGCTAATGCGGCGATAATGGGCTTGATAATTCGTCCTTGAGAATCCCAATAGAAGTCCATGTTCTGGTGTGAATATGTGCTTCTATTGGAATTCTCAAGGGCATATTATCAAGTCCATTATCTCCGCTTTAGCGGCAGTTTTCTGCCGCTAAATCGGCGATAATTTTAACGCCGTTCTTGATAATATGCCCCCCAGTTCTTCTCGGCTCCCCTTGAATGCAAAAGCACAAAAGTGTGCCATTTGTCAACCTCCATGTAATCTGGCACTCCATGTCCTTTCAGACAAAAAGGGGTCTTCCTTCACATGTGGAATGCAGCTTTTCCGTATCGCTCTCGAGGCGCAGACAGAGCGCTGCCATTCATTTGTAAAGCGCACTAAAGCGTCTACACTCAGCACTGCAGAGGCTGTGAAAGTTATGAAGCTTCGTCCGAGAGCTAAGGATGAAAGCTGAGTACAGCCCCAGGGGAGAGGCGTGATGCCCGTGCACTGTCTAAGATTACCTGGGCATATTCCATGTGCCTGCCTCCAGGAATATGTCTTAGAGTGTGTGCGGGGCCACAAAGTGTCCTTATCGTTGTAATGTTTGACTCTTCAACACCTAGAGATAACCTGCCAATAAGCACTTGTGGAAAAGAGGGAGGGAGTGGTCTTCATAACACCACTCATAATGCCGACCCCTACTCATTTTGCGCTTAATGCATCAAAATCTACACGCCCCAGTATTTTCCTGACGTTTTTCGCGGTAAACATCAGCAGTTTTGACCTAGCGGTATATTTCTGGGGTAAACTGCAGGTTTGCTCTCTAGGCCACCAAACTCTTGACTGCGATGCTGCAGTGACTCAAGTTATTCTTACATCCTACAGCGCATTAGCTGCAGGCCCCTGCGCCTCTCTCCGCCTCCAAGTTCAGGTTTCCTTGCAGGTTTTAACAGGCAGTAAAAAGCTGCAATGTTGCTTTGTGAAACATCCTAAATAGACATATTTAAGAATTAAACTGTTGTACATGGATTATGTAGGCAGCAGGACCCGTCTTCAGGTTATTACGATAGATTTATTAAGTTAGACAAGATAAGACAGCAGAGCAGTAAACCTCACAGCTGGCCAGACCAACTGCCAAGGCTGGAATCCGCACACACCAGATAGAACACTCCTAGGTTAGAAGATAGAAACACTAAGAAAGGACTACAGACACCAAGTAGCCATATTGCACCAAGTAAGAATATACAACAATAACATTAACAGTCACACGCCCAAATGTGAATTATAGCAAACGTACTGTGTAGTCTCCTTAGAGCGCTCCGATCGCCCACCTCCTTCAGTTTCTTCTTCAGATAAATTCCACTTGAAGAAGATCACAACATGCACCGGAGGCGCCGGGAGTTTGATTTGAGGTTGGAGACCCTAACATGCCAGTTTTTTTTTTGACTGAATTGAAATTTCCATCACGTAATCTCGAGGACAGCCTCATATCTTATTTTAGGGCTAGTAGACCCTCCCTTTGGAAACTGACAACCAATCAGCAGGTCAGGGAGTTTCACAGATGGTGAGGTGGCAACAACAAGGCATGCTCTGAGGTGTCTGCAAGCACACACGGCAGAGGGAAAGCAGAATTAATGCACATGTTGAACATCCAGACCAGAGAACGAGTGGTTAAACTACCACAGGTCTAGGACATGCGGGCAGCAGTGCTCCTGCAGTGCTAGTTAACGCCCTGGCGTAGCACTGCAGCTCACAATTACCAGAGCTAATTTTAACATAGTAGACCATGTGAGATGAAAGTGTAACACTAATCCATGCTAAAAATTAATCATTCATATTTGTGTTTTAAAATGTTTCGAAATGTATTAATTTTACATGGAAAGGAGCACGTGGTATGAAGAGAAATTATTTGGCAGCGTTTTATCCCCTGATATGCTGGTCAATGTTTATTTATTTTAGGAGTTTTATATATCGCTAGCTGGACCGAGGGTATCAGAGCGCTTTACAGCAAGTACAGTTTAGTGCAGATATACTATACAGAAATTATGCAGGGTGGAGCCTGGTATCGATCAAATACGAGAGCGAACAAGCATGGGGCGGGTAGGAAGTCGCTCATTCAGGACAAGCATCTAATCGGGTTCTATGTTAACCAGGACAAGAGGCCAAGAAGCTTTCTGGGTCAAAGTCAAAGTCCACAGTTATGAGAATACGGTACGATGGAGAATCTTGAAAGGAGTTTCCTTGGAACTTATCTTTTCACTTGAGAACGGTCTAGGAAGAGGACTTTGAGCAGGTTCTTGCATTTTGGGAAAGAGGGGATCGTTCTGATGTGGGGAGGGATGGAGTTCCAGATTTTTGGGGCGTTTCCAGCAAAAGATTTCGCTGCAGTATTCTGCTTGCGAGCTCTTAAAGGGATGAGTAGTAGGGTGTTAGGGCTTCTGAGGTTCCTGGACTGGCCGGCTCTTTTGAGTTTGGCGGCTAAGTATTCCGGTTTGCCTGTGTGTAGGGCTTTGTGCGTGAGGAAGGCTGTTCTAAAGCTGGCTCGCAGTTCAATCGGGAGCCATTTAAGTTCCCTGAGTGCAGGAGAGATGTGGTTGAATTTCTTAGTTCCTGTGACCATTCTTGCTGCAGCATTGAAGGTTGTTTTTAAGGGTGCTAGGTGAGATTTTGCTGTTCCGGTCCGGGTTGCGATCCCTTAGTCAATTCTGGAGAGCATCAGTGTAGGAGAGTAGGGTCTGCAATCCTATGATCACCCAGATTTTTGCTTTTTGCTTCACTGGTTTACGACTTTCCCTGGCTGTGGGCCTGCTAATCAGACCCACAGCCTAGCTGTTCTCTCCACTCCAAATTGTACCCAGGTACTGAATTGGCACTGGGCCCTCTCCAAGTCCCTGTACCCAGGGCTGAGGTGCACCCAGGAGTCTCCCAGGGGCTGCAGCATGTATTATGCCACCCCTGGGCTGACTAACTAAACAGACACAACTGGCTGCTTGACAGCTGGGGGCAAGGTGGTGTAATCACCCTTTGCTTTAGATATAGTATACCTATATCTAACCCTCAAATGGACACACAGATCTCCTATCAGTCACTCCTATGGCAGGCCTTAACAATCCTGAAGGCAGAGTGCTTGGAATCGTGTGAGATGGTGCCCTGGCATGAGCTGGGCCTGTCTGCGGCTTTCGGGATCTATCCCCTAGCCGTTTCCATGATAGCGTCAGACCATATACTCTTAAGTGCCTTATAATCCTCGCGGTTATGGTAACTTTGGACTGACATTATCTAAACATGTCGTGTAAGGTGTCATACGCTTTGGAATACTACCCCCTCGCCAGTTCTGGCGACTGGGGTAGCATTCCACCCCTCTAGAGGGAGAAGACATGTTGGTAACCTGTAACCCCGGTTAAAGTCAGACATAGCCTTAGCTCCACAAAATGGATGCTGCCACCGAGACACAAGTCTGCCCTCCTGCTGCTGGGAGTCCTCCCAGAGCAGGAGGCAAGGACAAAGGGTTTCCTGTCAGGGGCGGTGCCAGCACCGTCCCAGACAGGATTTTGTGTATCCTAGGTAGGCAGGGCTTTAGAGGAAGGTGACTGCAAGTGGCACCCCTGTGCTCACTGTGCATAGGCCGGCTGGAACCAGTTCCAGGGGCACTCCAGCCCCTGGCCTGGGGAAAGCCCGCCAAAGGAGAGGGGTGTAACCACCCCCCTCCTAGTCCCACCCATAGGGCAGGACTTAGTCGCGTGCCAACCCCCTTTTTCAGGATAAAGGTGGGAGCTGGCCCCCTTCCAAATTAGATCAATCTTTGAATCCTGAACCGACTTTCTACGAGAGGAACTCAAGACTCTTCCTAAGATTTTCTCCCTTGTGACTAAGGAGTAGTCACCCTGCAGCAGCAGGTACCATCCAAGCATCGCGGTTTGTTGCCAGTCTCTCCTCCGGATCAAGACTGCCCAGCACGACGAGAACCAGCTTCCCTGGCACCTCTGACCTCTACCCACATCATCAGCCCAGCTGTGACCCGTGGGTGTGACGAGACCTCGAGGGACCGGCCATCTTCCAAGACTGCACGACGCTTGACCAGCACGACTCCCGAGTAACCCTCGACCGAGTGCTTTGGGGTAAGAGAAGCCCCGACCCTGAGCAGCACCAGCACCAAAGTTCAGCCCCCCTGCATCCACGAGATCTGCGTGGGGCCCTTCTGCTCTTTGCTGCCCACAGCGTTGTTTAGGCCACTTGCCAGTTGGCTAGTGGCCCTTTCACGACACTCCACGACGACAACTACTGCTGGTCTGGTTGCTCCAGACTAGCCCTTGCTACCCTCCAACAGAGGAGCACCCTGGACCCTCCTGGTCCACTCAAGACGCCATTTTAGGTCCACCGCGTGGGCCTTGCATTTGCCAAGACTTGTTGCCCAATCCTGGGTCAAGCGACGTCAGCAGCAGATATCTTCGTGGGACAGCTCGCACCTCCATTCTGGTCGCCGACAACGCCTCCTGGTCCGAGAGACTGCAGAGCCCAGCAGCGTCCACTCACCTGGTTGAGGTGACTTCGTCCGGTGCCACCCTGGTGCCCACCTAAATCACTGGCTAGTGATTCAGAACTTGGTCCCCTCTGCTTTCAGGTCTTCTTCTTCCCTGATCCAGGCTTGGATCACTACGAACTTTCTTCACTGGCCGCCTGCCAGCAACTTCTTTCTTCAGGCTCCTGGTTCTTCAACGAGGGTTTCCGACGTAACTTCAACCCTATGCAGCCGCAGCCCCTGGGCTAGGTAAACCAAGTACTCTGGTGCTTCAGCATAGTCCAACACTCCAAGTGTTCGGATCCACCCTTGTTTTTGACCCACCTAGTCGGGTTCGCCTGAGAACAGTAACTTTGTGACTACTAGCCTCCATAGACTTTTTCCCGCCTTACGCGTGAGAGTTCCCACTCTGCACACGACGTCCACAGGCCTCCTGCAACTAATCTAAGTGTTTAGTATTGTAGGACTAGCGTTTCTAAAGTCTATGAGAATAGTTACTTACCTGCTAGTAGTTCGCATTCCACTTTTGTAATATATGGTTTTTCGTGCCCCTAGGGCATTTGTGTAAATTGTGTGACTTAAAGTATTTTCTTAAGAGTTTTGTTGTGTGCTTAGCTCCCTGTCTCATAAAGAGCCAGGGTTGTCTTGTTAGAAATAAATATACGTTTATTTTCATAACAACTTGTGTGGTGTCCTTTCACTTGGTGTTCAAGGGGTAATGTGATGGTAAAACAGCTGGCTTAACACGCCCTCTAGAGTATTAGCCTTAGACTGCTCGTATCCATGCTACTAGGATAGCTGGTCTATAAGGTTGACTTACAACCAATCATCAATAAGGGTTGTTTGGACTGATACAAAGTGTTCACTAGAATAGTGAACATTATATATCAGGCCAACTTCTCACAATCAGTGCTTGCGTGGCTTGTTGGAGATCTTTGGGGGGAAGGAAGGGTTTTATTTTGTACAGTAATTTCAAGTTAAGAAAAGCACTTTTGGCGGATCTTAAAGTGTGTTTTTTCATGTTCAGTTTTGGGTCTACGGTGATACCTAGAGATTTTACCGAGTCCGCTGGGGTAAAGGTCCCATTGAGGGCGTCAATGACTTTCAGCCATTCTTCAATTTGGGGGTTTTCGTCTCTGTTGGAGATTAGGAGTACTTTCGTTTTCTTTTGATTGAGTTTTAGGTGGTTGATTGTGAGCCAATGTTGCGCATCTTTGAGCGTGTCATTAAGTCTCTGGATGTCATCGATGGAGGTGGTGTTCAGATAGAGCTGTGTATCATCTGCATGTAGGTGGAAAGGGATGTTAGAATTCCTAAGTAGTGAGGTGAGGGTTTCCATGTAGATGTTGAAAGGCTGAGGTGAAAGCTCTGGCCCTTGGGGGACACCTCTAGTGACTGGTTGGAGGTCGGACTCAAACATTTTGATTTCTATTCTTTGTGAGCGGTTGTGAAGGAAGGAGGAGAACCAATGTAGGACTGTCTCTTCAAGTCCGGCCCTTTCTTGAAGGACCTTGAGGAGCCGAGAGTGGTCGACTGTATCGAACGCGGCCGACAGGTCTAGAAGGATGAGCAGGCAGCATTGATCTGAATCTAGTGACTTGTGTAGATCGTCTAGGACATTGACGATTGTGGTTTCGGTGCTACAGCCTTTTCTGACATTGTTCTGCATTCTGTCCATCAACTCTTGTTTTTGCATTTGTCACCCCGAGTGGGACGGGTATGCTCAGACGTGAGTTCTGTGCTCTCCACACCACTGGAGTCAAGCTATCCTGGCTGAAGACGGCTGATCGCCAGAAACCGGTCATAGGATGCTTGATTCCGGTCCAGGAAAGACATGGCTTGGCAGTTCGGGCTGGACTGTTCCCATGAGGCACAGGGTCAAGGCTGATTTGCATATGGCCATGTCTGAACTGGGGTGGTGTGGTGAGCAAAAAAACTGTGGATTTCGGCCCAGATCTCTGTACTGGGGTGAATGTATGACATTGTTCTGCATTCTGTCCATCAACTGTTATTTTTTCACAGCCTTTTCTGAAGCCCGATTGATGGGGGTCTAGGAGATTGATGTTATCCAGGTGTTTGGTCAGCTGAGGGAGTATACATCTTTCCAGGATTTTGGAAAGGAAGTGTAAATTTGAGATAGGTCTAAAGTTGTTCATATCCTCTGTGTCAAGTCCTGGTTTTGTCTGTAGTGGTATAACTTGACCTACTTTGAGGCAGTCTGGTACAATTCTAGAGCTCAAAGACCTGTTTATAATCTTACACCATATCGGGGCTAGGGTGAGCTTCATGTCTTTGGCCAAATGCGGGGGTAGCTGGTCTTGAGCATGAGTTGAGGGTTTAGCAGAGGAGATTAGATTGACTATCTCAGCTTCCTGAATGGGTTTGAAGGAGGACCAGTGTTTAGGGGGGTTCACGGAGGCACTATCCTTAATTTCGTGCGCCTTAGTCTCAATGGGGGGGGAGATATTTATACGTAAACAAGAAAAGAGAGGTCAAAAACTATCTCCTGACCAATCCAGGAGAAATCGCAACAGACCACAATTCGAGGAGTCAGAACATGGTTAACAAACCCGATTTGGGTTGTTTCTTGCCCTTTTAAAGCCTTTGCTTAAGATAGGGGTTGGATAACCTCTGTCTTTCAATTTGTCAGTGAGGCTTAAGGACTGTTCTTTGAAGTCCGAAATGGAGGTGCAGTTACGCCTGAGTCTCAAATATTGCCCATAGGGGAGGTTCTCCTTCAGCGGACGGGGATGGAAGCTGCTGAATTCCAAAAGGTTGTTTTTAGCAGTGGGCTTATGATGGGTCTTGGTCTTCAGGCCTGTTCCTTGCACCGAAATTACAACATCGAGGAACACAATCTCAGATCTGCTCTTGGTGTTTGTAAACCGTAAATTGCAGTCTAGGGTGTTAATCCAGGCAAGGAAGAGTTCAAGATCCGTTTCACTCCCAGTCCATAGTAGTAAAACGTCATCTATGTAACGCTTCCACAGGAGCATTGAAGATGAGAAAGACTGGGAGGTAGGCAAGATGTATTTAGCCTCAAAATCTGCTACATACAGTCCCGCCACGCTGGGAGCAAAAATGCTGCCCATGGAGGTACCAGAGCACTGAAGATAAAGCTTGTCTTTAAAAGAAAAGAAGTTTTCTTTCAGGGCTATTGTGGCGCATTCGATGACAAAGTCTTTGGGTGTTTGATGATCCCATTCTACGGAGTCTAGTGATTCCGCCAGGACTCTGATTGTATCGTCCTGGGGGATACTAGTGTACAGACTTTCAACGTCCAGAGTAACAAGAGTCGAGGTCTTTGAATACAGCCTGCTCGAAGGTTGTAATCGCAGCAGGTGTCGTGTGAGGAGGGGGGATAAAGGTTGAACTGGGTCTCAAACCTGTATCACCATTTCTTGTGTCAACCTTTATCCCCCCTCCTCACACGACACCTGCTGCGATTACAACCTTCGAGCAGGCTGTATTCAAAGACCTCGAGTCCTGTGAAAACCCCACAGTTTTCGGGAACTTCAGCACAGCTGAATATCAGGCACTGCAACAACTGCAAAATGACAGCACAATTACCATCAAGCCGGCCGACAAAGGCGGAGGTATCGTCATCCAAGACACGATTGATTATGAAAGAACATGCTACCAACTACTTGGGGATACCCGTAACTACACGCCATTAACAGTAGACCCCACGGCAGTCCTCACCAGCATGATCTCGACTCTTGTCCAACAGGCAGAGGAAGAAGGACATGTGTCCAAAAACGAAGCTGCGTTTCTGAGGAATTCTCAAAGTGTAATACCATACTTTTACACTCTACCGAAAATGCACAAGAACAGACTGCCCCCACCAGGCCGCCCCATTGTCTCAGGGATCGGATCTCTACTCGAGCCCCTATCCGCATTCTGTGACCACTTTCTGAAACCTTTGGTGCAGTCCACGCCAACTTACCTCAAGGATACCAAAAGCCTTCTACGCCTATTATCGGATGTAACTTTCCCTGAAAACTCAGTCACTCTTGTTACTCTGGACGTTGAAAGTCTGTACACTAGTATCCCCCAGGACGATACAATCAGAGTCCTGGCGGAATCACTAGACTCCGTAGAATGGGATCATCAAACACCCAAAGACTTTGTCATCGAATGCGCCACAATAGCCCTGAAAGAAAACTTCTTTTCTTTTAAAGACAAGCTTTATCTTCAGTGCTCTGGTACCTCCATGGGCAGCATTTTTGCTCCCAGCGTGGCGGGACTGTATGTAGCAGATTTTGAGGCTAAATACATCTTGCCTACCTCCCAGTCTTTCTCATCTTCAATGCTCCTGTGGAAGCGTTACATAGATGACGTTTTACTACTATGGACTGGGAGTGAAACGGATCTTGAACTCTTCCTTGCCTGGATTAACACCCTAGACTGCAATTTACGGTTTACAAACACCAAGAGCAGATCTGAGATTGTGTTCCTCGATGTTGTAATTTCGGTGCAAGGAACAGGCCTGAAGACCAAGACCCATCATAAGCCCACTGCTAAAAACAACCTTTTGGAATTCAGCAGCTTCCATCCCCGTCCGCTGAAGGAGAACCTCCCCTATGGGCAATATTTGAGACTCAGGCGTAACTGCACCTCCATTTCGGACTTCAAAGAACAGTCCTTAAGCCTCACTGACAAATTGAAAGACAGAGGTTATCCAACCCCTATCTTAAGCAAAGGCTTTAAAAGGGCAAGAAACAACCCAAATCGGGTTTGTTAACCATGTTCTGACTCCTCGAATTGTGGTCTGTTGCGATTTCTCCTGGATTGGTCAGGAGATAGTTTTTGACCTCTCTTTTCTTGTTTACGTGTAATTGACTGGGGGCTGAGAGAGTGTCCCTTTCTCCCTACCTCTCCTTTTGTTGTTTAGTTAGGGAGATATTTATGCCAAGCGAGAGGTCAATCTTGCCGATTTTGCAGTTGAAAAAGGCGGCGAAGTTGTCGCATTGTTCTTTGGATGCCAATATAGAAGAGGATGTAGGCTTGGATGTTTTCTTCCTGATGATATTGTAGACTTCTTTGGGATGGTTTTTGCTGAGTTTAGGGCAGAACAGAAGGAAGCTGTCTTTGTATTCTTAATGTGCTTTTTGTAGTTCCTGCGGGCTTCATTGAGTTGATCGCGATGGCAGGTGGAGGGATTGTTCCTCCAGATTCTTTCTGAGTCTCTGAGCTGTCTTCTTTCTTCATTGATGTCAGTTGTGAAGCATGATCTATAAGGGATGATCTTGGTTTTTTTTTATTTCAGGGGGTCAAGGTGGTCCAGGGTGAGCGTCAGATTGACGTTGTAGAGAGAGGTAAGTTCAGTAGTTGAGAGGTGATCAGTTGAGCTAGGGAGGACCAAGCTAATTCTTTCTTCTAGGTCAGACCGAGGGATCTGAGCAATGTTCCTGACCCATTTTGGGGGTTTGAGTTTGGACCATTTGGTTGATGTGGAAGAGAATGATGTGGTGGTCTGATCAGTCTACGGGAATTAAGTGGTCAATGGAGATTGCGTTGTTTTCGGAAATAATTGCGTCCCGTGATTGCTCCTCTATGGTGTTTTTCTTCTGAGCAGTGGTGGGTCAGATTGTTTTCCAGTAGGAGGCTATTTACAGATTGAATGAGCGGGTTTTGTGTTTCATTCCATCTTAGATTGAGGTCGCCAAGAATTATGTTGTTAGAGTTGCCGAGTGCGCAGTGGGCTGATGGCGCGGTATTTAGAAAAAGAGCCATATCTGAATTACATCAATTAGTCATGAAGCATTAACATTGTGCACATTCTTACGTGTTCCGGAAGGATCGCGTGCCACAATTGCCATCAGGCTTGAGAACACCAGCAGATAAACTCTGCACACATGGATATGCAAATCTGGCTCTAGAATTTGTATTCCTGGCACAGTGGCCAACTCTGTGAATGGCAACGATTCGGCGAGCAAATACATGTGCATCTCATGCCCATTGTAACAGGCATGTGACCCCAAATTGTCACTGCAGCCTCTTCCCAAGAGATGGCACCCATGAAGCAAGATACAAGCAGAACTTTCAGAAACATATCGGGTGGCATCTGCAGTGGACTTTTTATTGCTGCCAATCATCGGCTCAAAAGGGGGTGGTGATGGACGGAGAATCTGAACCAATCAAACACTCACACCCAGCCAACAGATCTGGGTTTAATCCATCACCGTTCTTTAGCCCACTCTCCCACCCCAGTACAGACATGGCCATATGCAAATCAGTCTGACCCTGTGCCTCATGGGAACAGTCCAGCCCGAACTGCCAAGCCATGTCTTCCCTGGACCGGAAACAAGCTTCCGAGGACCGGTTTCTGGCATTCCAGCCGTCTTCAGCCCGGCTTGCTTGAATCCAGTGGCAAAGTGAGCAAGGGACTCACGTCTGAGCATACCCTGCCACACTTAGGGTGAACAAAGAGGTACAAAAGGGGGGAGGACAAGGGTTCATCATGCACATCTTGTGAGCTATTAGACAATGTAGGGAAGGACCAATTGCATCAGACAAGGCACACCGTTGCATGGAAGGTTCCCTGGTATTAGTGGGCACACCATTCCACTGTTTTATAAAAATGCTTTCGAGGCAACCCCTAAAACTTCCTCCCATGGCCTAAAACGTATTCTCGTTAACCTCAGGTTGGTAAAGTGAGGGAGTGGATCAACTGGACACAGAGGGGGACAAATGGTCATTTCACAAAAAACGACTGCACCTGTACGGCAAGAGTTTCACAATTTGATATTGAGGATCAGCTGAAGAAAAAGCATTATGCATTCCGCACCCCTGTGCAGTGCCCTTCCAGGGGCGATGGTTAACTATGGGAGGTGCAACTGAGACTATGCAAACACCAATCAGGCCTCCATAAAGACATACCCCTATTAACTGAACTAATAATAAGCCATCTTCTTGGTTACTACTTACTACTTACAGAAGTAAGCGTCAGTGCTCTATTCATGCATTATAACAACATGACTAGTGCGCATGACATGTGCAAGAGTTTGATAATGGAGGAACAGCACATTTGCAAGAAGTGCAATGGCCAGCCCAGCAGAGGCAAATCCTTAGGTCCCTGACTCCTTCCAGAATTTGGTGAACCAGATCAGCTTCCCCTAATCCTGGTAGGAAGCGTGTATCTGGTCTGAAAAGTGGAAACGGTCAGACGCTGCATATCTTTCCCTGTTCTTGCATCACACGGTCTACGGTGTGGGCCCTGGCCTTGCAAAAGCCCTAAGCTCAGCAGAACTCTACCCGATGAATAGTGATTCCGAACTGATTTACTGCCGGACAGTTTCAGGTCACTTTAGGACTTCAGTTTTCCATGTCAAATGTGTGGGCTGCTGGCTGCAGACATGTCGAATGGGCTATTATCACGGAGAACTTAGCTCTTTGGTTTCCGGCCCTGGTGCTGTCGCATTATTGCACATTCAAGTACACGTCCTAAGAACTGTTCTGATCCAAATAATTTAAAATCCTCTTTTCCCTATTGAAGCCTTCCAGCTCAAACTAGCTACACATGTCTATGTTGTATACCCAGAGGAAGCAGGAAGTCTGCACTGTGAAACACATATTAACTGGGCGTACTGATAATGGTTTGACGAATGGATCTCTCCCCTTGTTTCTGCTCTCTAACGGAACATCGTTATTTAGAGTCAGGAAAAGTTGTTTTTCAGAACTACACTGTGCGAGATCTGCTAGTAATATTCAAAAAGAATAGGCAAGTAATCTCTACAATATGAATTAAAATTTCAAGATTTGGGTTGTTCACTGTACTTTCATATTCATAGAGAAACAGTGGAATGATTTTCAACTAGGGATTCTCCTAGTGGAATTTTTTTAGATCCTTTTCAACATTATGATCCCGTTAGACCTACCGAAGTTTCTCATTGTACTAAAAGTACATTTTTGCTTTTGGGACTTTATAAGTATTTTGTTATGCGGCACAATATCCTGGGTGCAACAACATCAACCGTTGCACGGCTAAACACTTATAAGGTCCCACTGGCGAGACCTATTGGCTATGCCAATGCTTGTTTCAGCTGTTTCCGTCCTTCCTCCTGAATGGAGTCAAAGCCGCAAATACTGCACAGTTGATTGGAAACCACCCTGAACAGCTCAAAGTGAATTGCGTGAAATGTGAACAAATTGCTGTCCCCTTGGAGACAGAGAGATCTGACAAACCTGTGGGAATGAGCCCATGAACGCCAGTGATGGGACGAGGCGTCCACGCCAAAGTGTAGCCCGCAGGGACTGTGGCCTTTGACCTTTGAGGATATCAGACCATGAACCCCCCTGTAAACTCCGAACAAAGCTTCTTTTGTTTGTCTGGGGTGGTACAAAGAGAGGCTGTGACTAACACAAATGAGCAAATGTCAGCTATCTGTGCTGTTGTTTTCAAATAAACGTGGTTAGAAACAATAGGGATTATCAAACATGGCTATTTTTTGGATGCCTCGTGTTACCCCAAAAAAGTGAAATAGCTACTGGTGATAAGCAGGATACCATTAAAACTAGAATGAGTCTCTTTCAAGTTACATCAAAGGCAGCAAACGGTGGTACTGCTGCAGAGTTAGAATTATTTTTTTCACCCTGGGAGTAAAGGCAAAATTAGAGAGCCCGATAGCGACGCGTCTTAGCACCTGCTTTTAAGAACTGCTGAGCACCGGCAGTACTCGTCCAGCTTACTTTCCTGACACTAACAATAGCGGTGTTTTTAATGGTGTGGGTTCAGCTGGTCAGGAGTGAAAGATTGCACCAGGCCTGCTTGTTAGGAGTTTTTCATGCGTATCTGACAAATGGCGGTGTACATTCTGCTGTTTTGCTTTTTGAGTACAAATTAAAATGCTTTGTAAAAATGCATTTCATGTCGGTACATTAAATGCATTTTTATGAAGCTTTTTCATTTGTACTTAAAAAACGAAACAGCAGTGAAGTACTACAAAATAATATAAAGGTCTGTACCTACCAAATAACCCCAATCTCATTACCCAAATAACCAGTCAGTTGGCAGCGAAGAAAGTTCAATCATTTATGAAGCAAAATACTCTATAGAGGAGCCTCTCCGAACCTCACCCCTCCGGTGCACGGAGAAGACTGCTGGCTTACATTCGAATAACAGACTATATACCTTTAGTTCACACATAGATTCACTGTAAAAGGAAAAACACCAGTTGGCCCTCGGGCCCCAAGGAAGGACCATATATGGCACACAGAATTGCTTCAAAGCGTTCTATTATTGCTGGGCAAGTCAGGAGGGGTGACACCCTTTCGTCTCGGTGCCCGGGAGTGTAGGCACAACGCCTCCCGTAATGCGCTTATCGCAACCCTAGCCAGATGCGACCTAGAATCCCAGGAGAAGAGAGAAAACAATTAGCTTTCAGCTGCTCTCAGTAACTCAGACAAACTGGAGCTTGACAACTAATGAACAGTGGGTCACGTGATCACAGCTCGTGTCTTAATACAGAAAGAAAATGGCATCTGTATGGTTCTCAGCCTACTCTGTTAGAGATTCAAACATCGGGAAAGAATCGACCTTTTCCTAACAGCTGAAGCATATATGGATTATGTTCATATGTATATCAAGCAGAATCTATATATATATAGATACATCATGCTAACATATTATATGTCTAATACTCATCATGCACAGAAAATCTAATTTTATCCCTCAGCAGTTCATTCCTGTTTCAACACAAATGCAGAATGCCTACCAACAAACTCCTGTAGAAACCTGAGCCCGTCCATGGCCATGACAGCTGCAGGGAGCAGGGCAGGCACAGACAGCAGTACCCCCTGCTCTAAAGCCTGGCTCTGCTGCAAGGCGGCTGGAGCCCTGTGACCAGTTGGGAGGTGGCGGGAAAGCAGAGGAAGTGGAGCCAGGAAATACACACAAAAAACGAAACCAGCACAGTGCTGGTGAAATGCTAATGGTGCTAGTAATTCAGATAGATAATGACGGCAATTACTAACAAGCAACCAAGTGGGAGGCTGGGCAGGGGAGGTAGCAGTGGATCAAGCCCTGATCTTTGGACTGGGTAAGAGTGGTCTGCTTAATTCAGACACTCTGTTCATCACCACCCCCTTTTCTGAATCATTTTGTCCACCATAAGCGTGGAAGGGTATACTCAGATGTGAGTCCCTTGCTCATTGCACCTTCAGGATTCAAGCAAGCCGGGCCGACGACGGCTGGAATGCCAGAAACCGGTCCCCGGAAGCTTGTTTCCTTCCCAGTATAAGAATTGGCTTGGTAGTTTGGTTTGCCCTGTTCCCATCATGCACTGGGACAGGAACAGACTAATTTGCATATAGCCAGGTTCTGAGCTGGGATGGTGCAGTGAGCTAAAAAACGGTGATGGATCAAGCCCTGATCTTTGGACTGGGTAAGAGTGGTCTGCTTAATTCAGACACTCTGTTCATCACCACCCCCTTTTCTGAATCATTTTGTCCACCATAAGCGTGGAAGGGTATACTCAGATGTGAGTCCCTTGCTCATTGCACCTTCAGGATTCAAGCAAGCCGGGCGGACGACGGCTGGAATGCCAGAAACCGGTCCCCGGAAGCTTGTTTCCTTCCCAGTATAAGAATTGGCTTGGTAAATTGGTTTGCCCTGTTCCCATCATGCACTGGGACAGGAACAGACTAATTTGCATATAGCCAGGTTCTGAGCTGGGATGGTGCAGTGAGCTAAAAAACGGTGATGGATCAAGCCCTGATCTTTGGACTGGGTAAGAGTGGTCTGCTTAATTCAGACACTCTGTTCATCACCACCCCCTTTTCTGAATCGTTGGATTTATCGGCAGGGAAAATACAAAAATAAATAAATAAAGGAATCTGCCCGGCTGTTCTACCCAACATCTGATTGATACACAGTTTTACAGAAAATTGGTGTGGCTGTTGACGTTTTGGTCAATGGGTTGTCTTCTATCGACCATCTTCAGGAGAATAGGAGTTTGCACACGGGTGATATAAGGTACTAATAGCCATGAACATTGTAGAGTAAACACAGTAATTAAAATTCTTTCAGTGTCTCATTAGGGGTCAACCTTTGTACGTTGACATCCAGACTTATTTTCTGTAAAACTGTGTATGTAGGCAATATTTATCTGTATTATTTATGGGTCTGCCTTATTATGATTGTGAACAAAGTGTACACAATTGTTACTGAGAAGTATAAGAAAAACAGCTATTTTATATGTATGACTTCTGTTACATTGTGTGTTTATTGATCTAGTACCCTTGAGTATCTTTGTAAATACAACAAAATTTATCTTTTCACTATATACCGTGTGCTTATGTGTTATCCTTTGATATATTCTTTGGATATATACTTGTGTTTTCCCATTTGATTGGAGAATTAAAATCTATAAATTATTTTTGTAAAGATAGGTTAAATCATTTCAAAAGACATTTATCTACAAGTATAGTAAAAAGGCATGTTCCAAGTAAAAAATTAAAATCAGTTCAAAATAACTGAGAAATAAATCTCTTGTAGGCACATCTACCTGTCCATCCTATTTTACCCAAGCCGTCAATCAATCAATCATAGCATTTGTAAAGCGCACTACATACCCGTGAGGGTCTCAAGGTGCTAGGGGGGGAAACGCTGCTACTGTTCGAAGAGCCAGGTCTTGAGGAGTCTCCTGAAGGTTAAGAGGTCTTCGGTCTGCCATAGGTGGATGGGGAGGATGTTCCACGTCTTGGCTGTTGAGGTACGCTGGTCCGGTGTCATGGAGTGCCCTGTGTGCGTGGATGAGGAGCTTGAAGGTTATCTCCTTGTTGATGGGGATGTTGATGGGGAGCCAGTGCAGGTCTCTCGGGTGGGGTGTGATGTGGTTGCGGCGGTGGATGTTGAGAATTAGGCATGCGGAGGCGTTCTGGATGCGTTGGAGTCATTTCAGGAGTTTGGCCGGGGCTCCTGCATAGAGTAAGTTGTCGTAGTCCAGTCTACTGCTGACGAGGGTCTGGGTGACCATCCTTCTAGTTTCGGTGGGGAGCCACTTGAAGATCCTGCGAAGCAAGCGGAGGGTGTTGAAGCAGGAGGAGGAGACGGCGTTGACCTGCTTCGACATGGACATTGTGGAATCGAGGCTGATCCCTAGGTTTTGTGCGTGATCAGTGGGTGTAGGGGGTACTCCTAGTGCTGACGGCCACCAGGAGTCCTCCCAGGCCGAGGGGGTGGAGCCGAGGATGTGGACCTACGTCTTGTCCAAGTTTAGCTTCAGTCAGCTGTTTCTCATCCAGTCGGCGACAGCCTTCATAGGCGGTGTGGGGGTCCTTGTTGAGCGAGAGGATCAGCTGTGTGTCGTTGGCATAGGAGGTGATGTTTAGCTCTCTGCCGTCGGGCGACATGGGCGAGTGGTGCCATGTAGACGTTGAACAACGTTGGGCTGAGGGATGAGCCTAGGGGAAAGCTGCAGATGATCTCGGTGGCTTCGGAGCGGAAGGGGGGGAGGCGGACACTCTGGGTTCTCCCGGAGAGGAAGGAGGTGGTCCAGTCCAGGGCCTTCTCTTGGATTCCGGCATCGTGGAGGCGTGCTCTTAGTGTGTGGTGGCAGACTGTGTCAAAAGCAGCTCACAGGTCCAGGAGGATGAGGGCAGCGGTTTCTCCGTTGTCGAACTGGGTCCTGATATCATCGGTGGCAGCGATGAGGGCAGGTTTGGTGCTGTGGTTGCTGCGGAACCCGGACTGGGACGGGTCCAGGATGTTGTTCTCTTTGAGGATGCTATTCAGTTGTTTGTTGACGGCCTTTTCGATGACCTTCGCCGGGAACGGGAGCAGGGAGATGGGTCGGAAGTTCTTGAGGTCCTTGGGGTCCGCCTTGGGTTTCTTTAGTAAGCCGTTGATCTCTGCGTGCTTCCAGCTCTCCGGGAACGTCGCTATCTCGAAGGAGATATTGATGGTTTTCCGGAGGTGGGGTGCGACGGTGCTGCTGGCTTTGTTGAAGATGTGGTGTGGGCAGGGGTCTTCCGGGGATCCGGAGTGGACGGTGTTCGTGATCTTGATGGTGTCGTCTTTGTTGATGTTGGTCCAGGTTAGCAGGCGGTTGGTGCGGGTGGTGGTCGTGGGAGCGGGGGTGTCGGTGGTTGCCAGGGTGGTGACGGCATTGAAGCTGTCGTGGATGTCTGCGATCTTGCGAAGGAAGGTGGCCAGCGAGTCGCACAGGTCTTGTGACGGTGGGATGTCGTTGGTGTTGGAGCTGGGGTTGGAGAGTTCCTTCACAATGCTGAAGAGCTCTTTGCTGTTGTGTGCATTGTTTTCTATGCGGTCTCTGAAGGCGGTCCTTTTGGTGGATCTGATGAGTTGGCGGTGTCGACGGGTGGCGTTCCTGTCGGCTGTGTAGCTTTCCGGTGTTCTTTTGTGGGTCCAGTTTTTTCTAGTTTTCAGCAGGTTCGCTTGGTGGCCTGGAGGTCTTTGGTGAACCGGCTGGCTCTCTTGCTGGTGTAGGTGTTGGGGGGCTTCTTGAGCGAGACGATGGTGTTGGCGCAGTCGTAGATCCATTGTCTGAGGCTGCGGGCTGTGGCATCGGTCGGGTCTGCGGGTGGTTTGCTGGTCCTCGGTGATCTTGCCCCAGCTGCGGCAAGGCATCTGCTGGGTGCGGTGGTGTGTGGTGGGTTTCCGGAAGGTGAAGTGGATGCAGCGGTGGTCGGTCCAGTGGAGTTCGGTGGTGCGGTAGAAGAAGATGTGGGTGCATGCTGAGAAGATGGGGTCAATCGTGTGGCCGGCGGAGTGAGTGGGTGTTGTGACGAGTTGTCTGAGTCCGAGATTGCAGAGGTTGTCGATCAGGGGGGAGGAGTTGGAGTCGTTGTTGTTCTCGAGGTGGAAGTTCAGGTCCTCGAGGAGGATGTAGTCCGTGGAGGCGAGGGCGTGTGTGCTGATGAAGTCAGCGATGGAGTGGCTGAACTGCGGTTGAGGTCTGGGGGGTCTGTAGATGAGGGTGCCTCTGAGGGTGGTGTTGGGGTCGGTGTGGATTTGGAAGTGCAAGTGGTCGGCGATGCTGAGGGTGTCGTCGGCGTCTGTTGAGATTTTGAGAGTGTTTTTGTGGACGATGCCAATTCTTCCTCCTATTCCATTGGTGAGGTCCTTGCGGGTAATCTTGTAGCCTTCCGGGATGTTTATGGCGATGTCGGGTGCAGGTCTCCGCCAGGAAGGCAGGTGGAGCGGGTGTTGAGCAGGATGCATCTGAGGAGGTTGGGTTCTTCGGTAGGTGGGTTGGTGGGCCGGATGCTGGTGAAGCTATAGTTCCGGCAGGAGAAGGGTTCTTGGGTGTGCTTTGGGGGGGCCAGGCAGCAGGTGCGTGATCGTCTTGTGTTGAGTGCGAGGGTGCTGGGGTGGTAGCAGAGTTGGGAGTTGCAGCATTCACGGGGGAAAGGGGTCCTGGCGCTGGGCTAGGTCCAGGTGCGAACGGGCGCAGCAGGGCTTGCCTTAAGCGCGCCTTTGGCGCGGCCGCTGCACGGCCTCCATATAAGGGTGTTAGGGAGGGAGGAGCAGCTGGGAGGTGGGAGCGGGGCAGCGAATGGGAGCTGAAGCGGCGGGAGTGGGCACAGCGGGAAAGGGAGAAAAAAATTGAGAGAAGCACGTAAAAACACACAACAGGGTATACAGCAGTTTACCAGGGGGAGGAAAAAACTGTGAACAGAGAAACAGTAAAAAACGGTAAAAAAGGAGATAAGAAGCACAATAACACCAAAATAACCAACAATGTACCCGGGGCTGCAGTAGTAGCGAGGCACTAGCAGCGGTGGCACAAGATGAGCAGCGGAGTGGGGAGCGGCCTACCCAGAACCGGGGTCCAGGTTCAAGGGTTGATTGAGTTACCCATTTTATTTTATATGATTTATAAAAGAGGCGCTAGAGACGACCCCTCTAATTACAGGCCCATAAGCCTGATTGTTGTCCTGCAGAAGGTCTTTAGCAGAGTACTTCTGCAGAGGATGCAGTTGTGGGTAGATGACAACACCATCTTGCAACAATATCAGGCGGGCTTTAGGGCTAGGACAGGAACCATGACCAGGCATTTCGGCTCCTTCTTATTTACTGGAAAGTGGTGGTGATCGGCAAAGGCAGTATTTATCTAGCTTTCATTGATCTGAAGACTGCCTTTGATTTAGTCCCAAGGAGTAAACTGTGGCAGGCACTAAAAGAGATGGATATTCCCCCACTTTTTCTTAATTTGGTTGTGCGATTGCATGAAGACAACTATGCACAGATTAGGTGAGGAACGCAAGGGCAATTAACTGATCGCAATCATGTCAGCAGGGGTGTTTGCCAGGGCTGTGTCTTGGATCCCACTCTGTTCTCTCTATATATGAATGGAGTGGTTAGCTTCCTGCAAGAAGATCTCACAGATGCTCCAACTCTGAGGGGAGAGAAGGTACCGACCCTTTTGTTTGCAGACAACACCCTGCTGATGTCAAAGACTCCAGTGGGGTTGCAGCGATTACTTAACAAATTTGAACTCTTCTGCGACCATAAAGGGTTGGTCATTAATACACTAGAAATCAAATATATCGTATTCAACCCCCACAAGTCCTACAGAGGCAGCCCTCAGTTGGGAGGGACCCCCCTGGAAAGAGTTGCACCTTTGACTATCTCGATGTCCGGGTAACAGACAAGATGACTTGGAAATCACACCTAACCAGATGTTGATGGGGCACAAGCGAGTAGCAGGATCACCCGGGAAAGAACATTGCTCCTCATTTAGCAGGCCAATAGCTCCAGCCCTTCAGGATTATGACGCAAAAGCTGTAAGCACAGCGCTGAATGGTACAGAGCTGTGGGGTTTGAAAAGGCCCACGGATTGTGCATGTCTGAACATAAGTTCCCAAGAGGTCTGGTGATACTAGCACGGAACATCCCCCTTACTCCTCTAATGCTAGACATGGGTAGGTGATCTATTGACGACATTTGCTTTTTTAGGCATGCATTAGGCGGACCTCAGAACTCTTACCTTATGGCGAAGCACTATTTGAGATCATCCGGTTAGATAAAAGTAATAAAGTTGGCTGGATCTCCAATGTCTAGAAAATGATGTTAGCACTGGGGCTCCAAGCCCAGTGGGATAAGCAGGACCCACCCAGGAAAGAAGAGATCAAACGCCTATACTGGGAATGGTTGGACCAACAGGAGTCCTGCAAACCAAACCTAACCCGGGAGACTAACGGCAGAAATTTATTTGCATAAACAATCCAGATTTTTAGAACCTTATCTGGACATAATCCAGGCCCCTCTGGACAGGTTGTTATACATACACTTTAGAGTTGGTACACTCCCTGTCTGTGAGACGACAGTCAAATGGCAAACAAGCAGTCCTACTCCAAAAGACTGCCCTTGCTGTGTGGCCCTGGTAGAAAGCGTTGCCCACGTTATGTCCGCTTGTCAAACAAACACTACGCATGGGCTCAAATGGCTAAAACCTATTTGCCAGCAGCTGGCCACAAGGAACTACCTGTCAGAACCCCAAGCAGAGGTCATAGTGTTTCAGCAGTAACATGGAGGTCACGGTGGCACTATAACCGCAATTGCCCAGAGTGCAATGGCTGGAGAACACGGAACCATCATTGGAACATTAAAAAGGCCGCTATTCCCGAACGCGGGTTAGCGGTCTAGTTGTTTCAGCTGTTTCAGGTGCCAGGTTAATGTGGAGCGCGCGGTTCTTACGAATTGCGCACTTCACCAAGGAATGTTCGGAAGTAGGTCGAGTGTCCCGAAGCTCCTCAGTGTTTTCGTGAGGCCCTTAGTTTTATAACCAGAGTATTTCCAGCGTTTTCCGAGTACAATAATAGAACATTACTACCTTCAGCGGCACTATTAAAGAATTGTACTCGCGAGGTTTCCAGACGTCAGAAGGAATATCGTCGTCCTCTCCAATGGCAATGAAAGAGAAACATCAGAGAGCGAGAGGAAACAGAAGAAGAGAGATAAGTGCATACATAACAGAACTGTAGACCAAGGAATTTGAACTGTTCATAGAAATATAACTCGTTGTGAGAGAAGAGCACTTACCAGAAACTGCTGACTCCAGGATACTGTTGAGGAAAAGAAGATTAGAGTATTGCGAGGAATCCTATAAAAGATAAGAGCCATATTTGAATAGTCAGTATAGGTTGAATAGAGTATAGAATACACAATAGATTAGAAATAAAACTTGCCAGATATATTAAGTAGTAGATAGACAGTTTACTCATAGGTACATATAAAAGTTCTTAGGTTTAGAAACCTAAGTTTTCTATCAGTCAAGAATGAGAAGAATTTCTGCAAACCATTGAATTAGAAAATGGTTAGATAGCTAAATGTATAATATATAAGAGACTCATATACTAAGCCCAATATAGGGTAAGACAAGGCTTATAGATAATGCTTATCTTGTTAACAGGTTAAATAATACTGAAGGTGGAAGAACCATAACGACACTTCCGCACACCAAAGAAGCGAAGCAAAATCTCAGGATTACTTGGTACATAAAGAAACAGACTAGAGTAGTATGATAGAGTAGGGTAGAGTTGTATAAGAATAATTGTTCTTACTATTTTTAGGTATTCTCTAATTAAGAAGTCTGCTGGACGGACATCTCAAGAGAAGCTGAGGAAGAGTTCCAGAGCAGTCTCTTCTGTTATTTGTTTTTTTGTCCACTCCCCCTTCCCCCTTTGGGGTCTCGGAGAGTCAAGTTTCTTAACTGGCTCTGTGGAATCCTGGAGAGGGTGTTGGGAACAATCGACTTTCTGCTCCTGCGCAAGACCTAGCGGTAAGAATTAACTTAAGCACTGACACTACCTGGTTTCCCTGCGTATTCTAAGGTCAGACCCCAGGCCGCTCTTTGCTTGCACCGTAGCCCAATCTTTAAGCCATGCATGGCTCATTAGACAGAAGACCGAAGACCGAGTGATGAAGCAAAGTTTCATACATAAAGAAACTTGCTCGGATTCAATCTTCTCGAATAATATGTAATAATGTAACCCAATGCTTTAAATGGAAAAAAATAAGTGCAGGTACTCTCCAAAAGGAGCGATGGACTGGGGGTGGAGTGTGGAGCGGTGCTAGGGGCGGAGCCAGAGGCGGGCTAGGTTTTCAACCTTTCCAAACTTTACATGCAAGAAATCCAAGTGCATTGTGAAAAAAACAGAAGTATCTGCCCAATGGTTATTGCCCTAATAATCATTTATAAATTAGAAACCCTTATTTATGAGAAAGGGGATCTACGAGTCCCAGCATGCAAAAGCCATTAAGACTCATCTCTTTCCCTTGGATTAAAATCATAGCCAATGTTGTGTTAGGGCCTACTAGATTACGCTGGCGGTAGCCCCTTCTTATTGTTGAAAAGCGCCGGGACGCCCCTTAGCTGGGGCAGCCGAGCGCTATATAAAATTTTTTAACATAACATAACATTACCAACAGATATTTAGAACTGTCTGAAAGTGTAAGGCACTCAATGGAGCTGCATGCCTCATTTGGATTATGTATGGTTTCCCATACGAAACAAGGGATTTAAATGCACCAAACCAAACAAAATTGTGTTGCCTTTAAGGTTTTTTGTTTGTTTGCGGGTACTCATACAAGGGGCAGAAAGGGCCACCGAGAAGGACAGATGGCGCAGGCTTCAGATTGGCGCTGTTGTTAGAAAGGCCACCAACCCAAATGCTCTGTATCATGGGCACCACAGCCCCAAACAACCTGGCACTGGCATCCTAGCCATCCAGGCAGGCCATGTCAAAACACCTGGGCATCAGCCACAAGAACTGAGTTGCCCAGTTGTGTGAGTGCACACTGTCGGCTGAAAGCCTCGCAGCCCTTGGGGCATTTAGGGAAGTGTGAAAGGCCCCAGACGAGAACACAGATGAGCCACACTTGCAAAAAACATGCACCCCCACCCTCGCGTTGTGCTGCGGTAAGTCTGCCAAAATGTAGAGCACTGGGGCTCATTCAGTTCTTGGCCTCGCTGCTAAGATCGCTACAATGGTGCCGGTCACCAAAGAGGCCACTCAACTGTATACAACTGGACGCAAAACCACCAATGTTTAGGTTACTTTTTTCTGCCCTGATAAACATTCAGCCTTTCAGCATTTTACAGGTTACTAAAGAGGGTCTAAAAGTTTGAAGGGGAACTCCTCGCATCTTTTCTGACCTTTTTTACCAGACACATGAAACAAGCCATCTCAGAGCACCATTTATGTTCAATTTGAGGAAACACGTCATCTGCCTAATATTACAGTTTGATAAGTGGTCGAACTACGAATAATACAACCTACAAATTATGGGCCTCATTTATGAGGCCTTGCGTCAGTTTTGCGCTTCCGTGCATCACTTTTTGTGACGCATCGGGGGCGTAAAACATGCCTCCTGTTGCGCACTATTTACAAAGTGACGCATCTAAGCAGATGCGTCACTTTGTAAGCCCCTGCGCTACATTATACCTGCGTTCTGCCTCTGCCCCGGCACCTCCTAATTTAATGTACTGTAGATCTATTTGAAAAGGCAATAACAGTAGCACTTGCAGGCCGTCTTGTTGTTTAAATGCACCAAACAAATTGTGTTGCCTTTAAGGTGTTTTTTGTTTGAGGGTTATCCTACAAGTGGCAGCAAGGGTGGGGATTTACATGCACGTAAAAATGCATAATTTAAATTGTTGATGAACTAACATTTTCAGTCATTTAAAACAATGGCTTGCTAAAAAGCTGTACTTCCTAATGCGCCCCACATCCTCGTCCATTAGTTTTATGATGGACTCTAAACTCCCACTGTGCAGGATCAAAGGGTAGACCCAACACCCTGGCGCGTCACCGCTGCGGGAAGAGCTGCAGAGAAGCGCGGCAAGACTGCTGTGTCCAGGCGACAAGAGCTGCTGTTCTGGCGCTCCTGTGCAACTCAGCTCAGGATTGGCGAATTGGAGCAGGTCATGTGAAAAGTGCTGCCGAGGCCGGAGAAAATGAGGAGCACCACCTTTGTCTAGGCAAGGCCCCCATGAGTACCGGTACTCCCCTTGTCCGAGGAGAGGTTCCGGTACTCAAGGGGCGAAAATTAAAAAGTGATGGTACTCCGTACCGGTGAGTACCGACCCATTTGAAGCACTGATGTAACCAACATGTTTGTAAATACTAATAATTACATTACACAACATTTACTTTATCTAGGGGAAGCTTCAGAGTGTCTAAAATGGCTGCCAAAAACGCTGGAACTCTGCTACGCATGCGTCTACTGCATCTACGTAGTATGACGTCTTTTGCTTTTGGTGGGAAACCTTTGCAGCTTCAAAGAGTCACCCAGACTCCCTCAACAACTCACATTTATCCACCCCTGTCCCTCAACTAAATACATTGACTCTAAACCCCTCAGCTGCCTGCTGCTTAACTGCCGATTGGCCTCCTGTCATGCAACGGAAATTGCCGAAACCATTCTCAGCGAAAGCATTGACAACGCCTTCTTGACTGAAACATGGCTCAACCCCCACTCCGCTTCTATCCTTGACATGCCTTCCCCACCGGGATACTCTATCCTCAGGAAAGACAGAATTGATAAAATAGGAGGAGGCCTAGCTGTAATTTATAAAGATTAACTTAAACTTTCTCCTGTCCATCACCAGGACTTATCCACTTTTGAATACCTCTGTGCTGAACTTACTACTCCAGGTTCCCCTACTATCTGCCTGAATATCATCTACCATCCCCCGGTAATCCTCTCACCTTTGCTGAGGCGCTGTCTGATCTCCTTATCCAAACATCGCTCTCCAAATCCAGAAATCTCTTCCTAGGGGATTTTAATATCCATTGGAACAAAACTGATGACCCTGCAGTTAACCCCAAGGACTTTCTGGACATTAGTGTCTTGCCTCAACTCTGCTAATCTCCAACTCACTCTAAGGGTGCCACCCTTGATGCTATTATCTCTAGCAAGGAACTGGCTTCTCTTTCCCACATCACCCCCATTGACTGGTCAGATCACCACCTCATCCTCGTCACCATTAACAGCTCTATAGCTCCTCCGACCCCTGCTCCAGCAAACAAATGAAACAAACCCGAAATCTTCACCTCATTCCCCCAGGCATGTCGGAGTAAAATAAAAGCTAGACTACAGCTCTCCCCTCTCTCCCACAGTGCCACTGACCTTACCGATCATTACAATAATTCCATCCTCGAAGGCCTTGACCAAATTGCTCCTACCAAATTAAAACTCTAAAAAAATATTCCGTCCAAAACCTGGTTTAATTCTGACCTAAACAATGAGCAACAAGCTCTCAGGCAGACTGAATGCATTTGGAGGAATCAACCTTCCACCTCGAATCTTGTACTCCTCGGAGCTGCTAGGGCCAACTACAAAAGACACATCTTTAATGAAAAAGCCTCCTTCCTACGTTCTCAACTTGATCTGGCTAGAAATCTTCCAGGGAACTCTTCAACATTGTCAAAAACCAAACCACCTCAGGCCCTCCAAAATTACTAGCTACTGTTGAGGGGTGTGAAGAAATTGCTAGCTTCTTTTCTGATAAAGTCACCAAGATTGATCAATCCTTCGCCGCTACTCCCCCTCTACTCAGCCAACACCCCTCCTTAGCATTCCCCCAGTACCTTCTTCCACTTCCCCCCCTTGACCCCTTACAACTCCTCCTCTCTTTCTCCCAGTACGATCCTAACTCTATCGACCCCCAGCTAAAAAACAATGCCTCATGGAGTGATTTTTGTCCAATATCAGAAAGTGTTATTCTCAACATCATCACCAAGCTTAAACCATCCTCGCATACCAGAGATCCTCTTCCTGCTCATTTGGTTCAGGAACTTAAACACATCGTTGCCCCACTCTGGACCAATATTATCAACTCTTCCTTTGCTACTGGTATTGTTCCTGCTTCCCTCCAACTAGGCCAAATTACCCACATCATCAAAAACACAGCGGCGGACACCAACGACTTAAACATTTTGCGTCCTATCTCCAAGCTTCCTTTCCTATCCAAAGCCCTCGAAAAATGCGTCCTGACACAGCTTGACAATCACATTGACACATTTAACCTCCTAGACATTTTCCAGTCAGGTTTTAGAAAGGGTTGCAGCACGGAAACAGCAATGCTCAACATTACTGATGACATACATCGCTCACTGGACCAAGGCGAATCCTCCCTCCTCATGCTTCTTGACCTCTCCGCGGCCTTTGATACTGTTAACCATGTCATCTTACTTAAGATTCTCAAAGACCATTTCGGCTTTGACGGTAATGTCCTCAAGTGGTTCACCTTTTATTTCCAAAATAGAACTCAACAAATTAAAGTCAGCGGTTGCCTCTCTAAACCTCAACCTGTCTCCCTGGGGGTCCCACAAGGCTCTATCCTTTCTCCAACTCTTTTCAACCTCTTCGTGGAACCCCTCACCCTTATTCTAAAACAAGCTAAAATCAGTTACCACCTCTATGCCGATGACACACAACTATACTACAAGATCAAATCCCACAATGACATCTCACATCTCAACGATGCCCTGACTAGGATCCAAGTCTGGTTTCATCAAAACCACCTCAAATTAAACCACAAAAAAACAGAAATCATCCTATTCTCTCCCAAAAACAACTCGTTCCCTATCCAACACTGGATCTCGGACATTAAAGCTCTCAAATGCTCTCTCACCATCTCCAACTGGGTCAAATACCTCGGCTTTAGCATTGATCAGAATCTCAATCTCACCCCTCATATAAAAAACTCGGCAAAAGGTGCTCTCTTCACTCTACATCACATTAAAAAATTAAACCCTTCATTCCAGCAGATGACTTTAAATCAGTTGTACAATCACTGGTCCTTTCCAGAATAGATCATGACAACGCCACCCTTTCTGGCACCCCCAAAGTCCACCTAGCCCCTATTAAATCCATTCTCAACCTTGCAGCCCGGCTTCTCTCTGACTGTAAGCGATACAATCACATCACCCCTGTCCTTAAAAACCTCAAATGGCTTCCAATCGAAGGCAGATCCACCTACAAGATTGCCTGCATCACACACAAAGCCCTTCACCAAAAAAAAAACCTTCGTACCTTTCGGACAAACTCCAAAAAGCTGGGTGTACTAGATCTCTGAGAAGCACTAACGCTCTTGACCTAATCCCTCCTCAGCTAAAAAAGAGAGCAACTCAATCTCGCTCATTCTCTGGTAACGCCCATTCTATTTGGAATACTCTTCCCAAAGATCTTCGTTGTAACCCATCTTACCCCGATCTTTAATAAAAAACTCCAGCTTCTTCTTCTCAACAAATATTGGGGTTCTTAATTATACTGACCGCTCTAGCCATTTACTCCTCGCTCTACCTTTACTGACCTCATCCCTCACTTCCACAACTTTTCCTAAAATCTCTCACCTTCTTCCATTCTCAGACTAACGAGGTGTGGCGCCGTGGCCAGGGCGACTGACGTTGAAATCTGGGGATCACGGTTCGATCCCCAGTGACGGTGGCAGATTAGCCCAGCACCATGTGACGCTGAGCAATAGCTTGCTTAATCTTCCTGACGGCCCCCAGCGCCTAGAGACCCTTACGGGTGATTGTTCGCGCTTTACAAATGTGGATTAATTAATTAATATAATTCTTCACTATCTTCCTGATCTACTATCCTCAATTTGCTACATACTTTTTGAACTTCTTTATCTTTATTTACTCGGAAAGATCGAATGCCTTATTTTATGTTAACAATTGTTCTCAGTTTGGTCTGTTCTTGATGTTTAATTAATCCTGTAAAGCGTTCTGATACTCCTGGGTCCAGCTAGCGCTATATAAAACCTTTTAAATAAATAAAATAAATAAATAAAAGATGTCAGCTTCGAATCTCACTTGTTAATACACATGCTACCCTGAAACTAAAGCTCGCTTGTCTTACTAAACTGCTAATGGAATAGCTCAAATACATTAAGAGAATTAGAGTAGGAATAAGTGGTATACAGTGCATTCATTTATTTTCGTATTCTAACATGTTTTTCTTTGACTTTGTTAATAGTTCGTATTTGGGCCTGGAGGGTGACTGAAAGCGCCATCTTGTCGTGGGGGACGCAGGCTCATTGGACTCTGTAAAACTTTATGATGTGACATTGAATTTCTGCCAAAAAACACTGACCAGAAGAAGCGCCTGGGAACAGCACCTCTTGACCCGGAGAGGGGAAGCAGAAAAACAACTTTTGAATACAATGTTGTAAACCCAATGTGAAATGCGGGTGGGAAAATAAAGCATGAGAAATTAAGTCAGGGGAGGGAACTTAGAACAATGAACCTCACAAAAATGGCATTACGTTAGTATGGTGTGATGACCTCCCCCTATCCCATTGTCCAATCACCAGTAGGGAGTACGCGGATATTGAAACATTAGGGGGTGGTACATACACTCAGAATAGTATAACTAAGGTAGGCTCAGTCCATTAGATTGTCAGACTTCTCACAGACCTGTCGCCGACCCATCACTGCTGCAGAAAAGGCAATGTCACGGAGGTCAGCGACGCTGCTCGAGCACTCTGACAGACGAATCAGGAGAGAAGAGTCGGAAAGATTGCTGAGGGAGAAGAACCTGCCCATCTAGAAGGGGGAGAATCGAGGAGAGTAGTACCAGAGAGGGGTGTGACGCCGGGGATGCACTTAGAAGAGTTTACCTGTCCTGTCCTGAACCTGTCCTGACCTGATGGCTCCTGTCTATTCGGGAGTCCTTTCCCAGCTCCTTGGCCAGGGGTTGGTCTTCGCACCATTCTAGGTAAATATAAATCTATGTGGTATGTCCTTGTACCGTTTCCTTTTCCACCCTTCCCAGGTACCGAAGTCATGAGATTTTCCTAAGTCTTTAGGTTTTGCTTTGATCATTATTTTCTCCTTCATAAGTTGGTGTTTGACATGTATTGGTATTTGTCTCACACAATTATTGCATAGATAAAGGTTTTAAAGCTCTCCTGAGTCTGTAGTCATTCAAAGAAATAAAAGTAAATGTCATTTATGCCTATTATGCTAACAACCTGATCTGTCGACCAGAGGAAATTAAGATTAAGGTTGGTAAGAATTGGTTAACAGGTAAAGATATATTTCAAGGTAAATTCAAGTTTTGATCGCCAGCGTATTATTGCCAGCTTATTGTATGAATGTTTTATGGACCCAGGTGAGTATGGTGTTTTAGAATAAAACCCAAGCTGGTAATCTCGCTGCATAAATATTTCTTGGTAGCAGAGCTATGGTTAGGTTTTAGTTAAGATAGGTAGTTAGTTGTAAATTGGAATATTGATTTATGTATTAACCAAAACCCGTATGTATTGTTTTATGTTGTCCAGAATTCCCCGGGGATATTGAATAGTGGATGGTAACTGGAAGCCACACTGCAGTGAGGTTACTGGCCTTGATGAAGTATGTGTGGACAGTTAGGTGGAACTTGAAGCACTGGTTAGGGATTACTTTCTTGCATA
Source organism: Lissotriton helveticus (assembly GCF_964261635.1). Lineage (NCBI taxonomy): Eukaryota > Metazoa > Chordata > Amphibia > Caudata > Salamandridae > Lissotriton > Lissotriton helveticus. The sequence continues at coordinate 1,960,448,037 of NC_136068.1, read as the reverse complement.
AAAGTGAGAGTGATTGGTAGCAAAGGAGTTCGCTGGTGAAACTTTGGTCTTATATCACCTAAAAAGGGTAACACTGAAGGAGAAACAGGTTCTTTGCTGCTTGAGTGAAGAGTAAGCGGAAGACGTTTAACTCGTAGTGTGTGAAGGGTAAATGAAAAGAGGTTTTACTCTCAGTAAAAGAAGCCGACTTCTCTTTGAATTTAGTAAATCATGCACAGTAGCGAATGTTTCATGTTGTCAATTGATGAAATGTGTAATTAAAATTGAAAGAAATTGAGTTTTGCATTACCTTGCAAAGGAGGGGTCAGTCGCGGGTGCTGCACTGACGTCACTGAGAGCCACGCTGGGATTGATTGAGCTAGCGTGTGTGTAGCTGAGGTAAATTTGTACGGGAGGGGTGAGTACAGAGGAGCGAAACTAATATCACAGTAAAGCCGCACAAACATTGGCTAAAGTAATTTAGTAAGCCAAATGTTCATTGATCATCAAAATAAAAGACGCGTTGTTATTGGAAAAGCCTTAGAGTAGAAGTAAACAATTAATACATTGTCAAAATAGAAGTTTCTGTGTTAATAGACAGTGGGGATTGCATGTGGAGACACGATCCAACTATAATAGGGACTCGTCCAGATAGAACATTTATAGTATTTGTCCATCAGCAATATATTAGAGGGAATTCAAATAACATGTATTGAGAGAAAAGAAAAATGGCTTTTATGAAGAGAATTAAAAATTATTTTAAAAAGGATAAACCCATTAAAACTAGAGAAGGAATTATTATTCCTACCCCAAACATATTCATGATGATAGAATGAGGCTACCACACTTGTGTATGGCTAGAAAATTGGATAGAATACACGAAAGATGATGGAGTGTTAGCATTTCCTGAGTACGGAACATTTAATGGAAGAATTTTACATAAATTGAGAACTCGTATGAATGAGTTAGAACCAAGGCCTAGATTAACCCAGTACGCAGCCTTAAAAGAACGGGAGACTGAGGCCTTTAAACGAGACAGATCATGAAGTGACAGCTATTTGAGTAGATTTTATACTAAATTTCCTCAGGAAACTCGAGATAGTCAAATGAAACAATAGAGACAAGCCATGATAGTAGAAGGATTCTATCCTGTTATTACCACTGAAGAAACGACAGGAAGTAAATGTACAGAGAAAACAAAACATTTAATGACTGGTAGTGGAGATTCAGAGGATGAATATTTTGAAGACATTTTAATGAATAATCCTCCACCTTATAAGGAAGAAATAAATAGAATTACCCCAAGTGCCCCGCTTCTGAAAACACCCGTGGTTCTGCAGATTGTACATGAAACTATATTGAAAAGGTACTTCAGGAAAAAGAAAGAGAAGCAATAAATAAGAATAGAAGTGGGTTAATTCAGAAAATAACACAGCTAAATACAAGTCCTGAAGCATTAACAATACCAGTAACTATAGGTCCTGCTGTTCTCTTATATGGGGATAAGAAAAATTGTCCTAAATCTCCCGTTCTGACTACACTGATCACACAGCTCAGAAAAGAAAATATAATAATTGATGATCAGGCAAGTGAGTGTGAGTCGATCATTTCTTTAATGGATTTGCCAATAAGGGAGCCAATAATTGATTCATTCAGAAAAGTCACACCTGGATGCTCAAAAGAGGTACAGATTGAAACTTCTACAGGGACAAAAAGTGCTACTGTGGTAACCCCAGAAGAAATAGAAAGGTGGACATGAGAAATAGAAAAGCCCAAAACACAGCCAAAGGTGTTGGATATATTTAAATTACGAATAAGCTAGAGGAAATGATAGATGGAAATGTAGGGATAGAAAGATTAAATACTTTCAGTGAAGAAGAGGTGCTATTCATATGCAGAAGCATCAAACAAAATACAAAAATATTTCAGGAGAAACTAATGAATTTGGCTTCAGAAATGGAAATTGACATAGGTAAATCCAAAGTATTACAGAAACCATATAGAGCAGAATTTTCCGCTAAAGATTTGGAAAACAAGAATGTGTCTGGAAGAAAATTACAGATAAAAGAATTAAAAATGGGGAGATTTGGTTAGATGGAAAGTTAGGTGGAGAAAGAAAAAGGAAGAAGCGCAGGCAAATCAAACGACATCTGAGTATTTAATGAAAGAAACAGAAAAGGTTGAATGGTTGTGTCCAATGAGAGAAGTACCGGGAGGAGGTTATGTACATGTTCCATGGACCCAGCAAGATATTTTGTCATTTACAAATGGTTTTCCAAAGCTTAGAGAAAAACCAGTAGAATGGTACAGGCAAGTTGAAAGGTTTGTGAAAGTCTCTAAAGTTTTGTTGAAGTATTTAGATGGTTTATTTGAAATTGTTGTTCCTGCTGATTTATGGGCAGAATGTAAAATTACAGTAGATTGGCCAAATGATGAGTACCCTAGAGATGCAAAGACAGGAGCCCCGTCAGACGACGTAATGAAGAATTATCATTAGGTAATTACTTTTCTGAAAGGGAAAATTCCCCCAAAAGAAACTGATAGGATAAAATGTCCATAAATAACTTCTAGATCTAGGCCTGAGTTGGTATTGGGCAAACCCGAACTTGTTGATCCCCGACTCAAAGAGAGAGATCAGGAATGTATATTGGGAATTTATTTGACACAAAATCACTTTAAATCCTGAGGCAGGGAGACTGACATCACAATTTCTGTCTTTTAAAATGAATCCGAGTTTTGAGCCTTTTTTAGACGAGATCGAACCGCAATTGGCAAAATCACTCTACTCGAAATCTAGGTATGGGGTAAATCAAGTCAATACCTTCACAGCCAAATGGGTAGAATCTGACTTGACTGAAAGGGATTCTAGATGTACGTCTTGCCTACTAGGCGCGAACGAGGATATTGCGCATGTATTGGTTTTTTTGCACAGCTAATGCAATACCTAGACAAAAGTGGATCAAGCCCCTCTGCAGAAGACTGAATAGTAGAAGTTATCTAGAGGTACTAAGAATATTAAAATCTGATAGCTCCCAACTTGTGGTACTGGGCGTTAGTAAATTTCTGTTGGCTGACAGTTTTATAAGGAGTAAGAAAAGGCAAACATTTTTAAATTTTCTTAAACATTTTGAACATTCAAAAGTATTCTCCCTGCACTTGAGACACAAGTGGAGTTGTATGTGACAATCGAATAGTAATTTATGTACTGCATTTACAACATTGCTGAAAGAAGTTATGATCTCGGTGTAATGCTTTAGCCCAGAGAAACATATATCTTTTATATGTTTTGTTTTTAAATATTGTATTGAAAATCTGTTTTATATATTTGTACTAGATGGGTCAAAACCGAAATGTTTTAAAAGATGTATTCGTATGCTTTAATGATTCTTTGAATCGAATAAAGAGATTTTGTTGTTGTTGTTGATAGGATAAAAATAGAATGAACAACTCAAGAAAAGGATGAGTCAGTACATGCAATATTCTGAACGTCTCTTATAGGTATTCAAACAGTACAGTAGGTTTGAAATCATTGAAAAACAAAGACATGACACATTTTGTATATCGTTTTGTGTCTGGGATAAGGTTAGATATAACACAAATCATTAAACAGTATATGTTATGCTGGCAAGCAAAGCCCATAGATGAAATCCTTAAGTATGCAAAGTATAATGGAGATGAGATTGACAATAGACGGAAAAAATTCGAAGAAAAGGTACTGTGAACTCAAGTTAAATTAGCAGAGCAACAAGAACTTCAACTAAGTAATCAGGCAGAAAAACCAGGAAAGGAGCAAGGACAAGGTGAAAGTAGTGGGGGTAAACCAAGAGGGCGAATGAGCAAAGAAGAGGCTGAGAAAAAGTTTCCCTGTCACGGGTGCAGAAAATTGGGGCATTGGAAAACGAGTGTAAACTTATACAGAATAATAATGTCCAAACTCGAAATTTAAATCCACTGACACAGAATGAGGTGTTAATGAGGCAACAGCAGCAGGTTGTACAAAGTCAATTGCCACCTGCCCCCATGCCACATTTTGTGAGTCAAGCCAAGTACAGTGTGGACACCGGATTCCGGGAGGAAGTGATAAGAAAAATTCTGTAACACCACAGTTTCTTTTGCAGGATTAATTTTTTGAGGCAGACTTACAATGACGGTGCCTGAGATGGGAGGAAGAGGAAAGTGTACTTGGTGCATCCTTGCCGGTAGATCAGTCAGGTCCACTTGTAGATGGTAAGGTTGAAGGAAATGACATCACCTACTTATTGGATTCTGGTGCTACCCAATCTACTGTGAGAACAGCAGACATCCCAAACATACCACTCTCGGGAGCAGCGATCCAAGTAGTGGGTGTTTCTAATTAACAAATTAGGACCCGAATTACTGAACCAATGGAGGTATGTATTGGCAACTTCAGAGAAATGCACACGTTTGTTGTGTGTGACTGGAGTCCTGTAATCTTGTTAGGAAGGGATTTATTGTGCAAAATGAACTGCACAATATTTTGCACTCCTGATGAAGATGGAGTATACAAAATCATGTTGGCTAAACAGGGAATGGAAGTGAATGACGTTTTCCATGATGACACTAAATGAGTTACCAGATGAGGTCCGAACAACAGTAAATCCGGATGTGTGGGATCTCACCGGAAAAGAAATAGGATTAATGGCAAATGTAGACTCAGTAAAAGTTACTGTAAAAGAAGGTGCAGTTTATCCAAATACCCAGCAATATAAAATTAGCCCGGAAATTAAAGCAGGTTTTGCGTCAGAGATTGAACAATTGGTTGAGCAAGGCATATTGAAAGAAATATTGAGTAGTCCTTGTAATTCGCCTATAATTGGTATAAAGAAACCAAATGGAAAATATAGGGTGGTCCAAGACTTGAGGAAAATTAACTAAATTGTCGTACCACGTTGTCCGATAGTGCCAAATCCAGCAGTGATCCTTATCAGGGACCCTGGAATGCAGGATGGTTCACTGTAATTGATTTATGCCCTGCCTTTTTTCCATTCCACTGCATCCAGATACCCAATTTATATTTTCATTCAAATATGATGAGCATGTTTATGTTTGGAATCGGGTTCCACAAGGGTACACTGAAAGTCCTTCGATTTTTAATCAAAATTTGAAAAAATGTCTTGAATCTCTGGTGTTGCCCAGACAATCAGTTCTGGTGCAATACGTCGACGACTTACTGGTCACGTCAAAAACTTGAAGTGACTGTGTTATTGATTCAATTGCATTATTAAATCACCTGGCTGAAGGTAGACGTAAGGTGTCCCCAGAAAATTTACAATTTTGCACAATTGTAGTTAAATATTTGGGACACCAAATAGAAAGAGGAGTCAGAAGAGTGACCTCAGAAAGAATAAAAATAATAAGACATATGCAGTTACCACAGACCCAGAAGGAAATAAGAATGTTTCTTGGAGTCTAAAGACTAAATCGCTCCCCTCCGTGCAATCCATCTTTCTGCTGTCAAGGCCACATACTAAAAAAGAATTCAACCGTCTTTTTTACCCTCTCTGAAGAGGATCTCTTCCTTCCACACAACCTCTCGGGCCACACTCCGATGCTCCGAATGCTTTGCCCTACTTAAGATGGCCGCCCAACTGGATTGTTACCCTCCGTGCCAACCCAGCTTTCTGTTGCTAAGGCTACAAACTAAAAATAAGCCTACTGTCCTACTACCCACTCTAAAGAGGATCTATTTCCTCCACACAACCTCTCGGGCCACACTCTTTGGCCTCGAATGCTCTTCCCTTTTTAAGATGGCCGCCCGACGTCTCAATAATCACACTCAGACCGAGAGTCTGAATAAGATATCAATACATCCACGCTGTTGGACCTGGCCCTCTTGGCAGGGTCATCCCTAAACTTTTTGCCTTCCTCCAATACACTCTCTGACCTATTTTTGTTGGTTTAATGACTCTGGGCACTTTACCACTGCTGACCAGTGCTAAAGTGCATATGCTCTCCCTGTGAAAAATGTATATGTGATTGATATACCTGATTGGTTCATTGGATTTACTGTTAGTCCCCAGTAAAGTGCACCAGGAGTGCCAGGGCTTGTGAATGCCAACACTGCTAGTGGGCCTGCAGCGCTGGTTGCGCCACCCACAGAAGCAGCCTTAAAAGGTGTCTAGGGTCTGCCATTGCAGAACCTGCGTGCAGTCTGGTACTGTCCTGCTTGCTGGGCAAGTGCACCCACTTGCCAGCCCCTAAACCTTCCCTTAACTTCATATTAGTCACCCCTATGGTAGGCCTGAGGGCAGGGTGCATTGTAAGTGTAAGGTAGGACATGCTCTGGTGTGTGTGGCGTGTCCTAATAGTGAATTACTGCCAAATTCGTTTTTCACTATTGTAAGGCTACCAGTTCCCTTTAGGCCAGATGGGCTGCTGGAATTATTACACTCTATAATCCCAGCAGGCTCAGGGAACATGGTAGAAATTAATGTTTAGTATGCCTGAACTCAGAATAATAAAATACTTCTTTTAGTAAAGTTTATTTTAATATCCTGTGTTTGCAAATGCTACTTTTAGAAAGCTAGCATTTGCTTGTCTAACCATTTCAGCCCGCCTCTGCTTTTGTGTGTATCTGACTGTCTGAGTTGTGTGAGTTCAAGAGCTGTAGAGAGATGGCGGCACTCGTGGTAGAGAATGTTCACAAATGTGAATAATGTAAAGTGAATTACACGTATTTTTGGGTGCCAGGAAATTATCCCTTCCGGCCGGTAGGGACTGATGATTGTAGTGAACAAGGGGGGGAGCGCAGGAACAGCCTGCACTGTATCCGAAGGCACTCCGAAGGGAGAATTAACTCCTGTGTTATATTTTATATTTTCATCTCGAAGTATTAAAGATGTTAAACAAACGCAGTCAATGGTAATCCTTTTTGGAAGTTTGTTTAATCGATGAGTCACATATTACATCATAGTGACTAAATTGTAAAGTGGTATGTTAATTTTACTTTTTAATGACATCCATTGATCAGTGCATCATCCCTATGCATTTCGGGCGGAGCCCTTCGTCAGGGGATAGCGAGAGATCTGAAAATAAACTTACTGGTATCAGGAAGGAGAGCTCGCAACCACGAGGTGTGTGAGTGACAGGGCTGGGAGTTGACAGGTGGTGAATAGCAGGATAACACCTTAGTGGGAGTTTCCCTGAATGATGCATCAGGCTGTGCTCTGCCTCCACAATGCTGGCTCCGCCCCCCTGGGGAGCGGCTGATGACTCAGCCTGCACCTGGCCCAGGAAGGACCGAAGCTTGTCAACAAAGTGCTCCTGGCTGCCCCTGTCCACACAATGCTGGCTCCGCCCTCCTGGGGAGCGGCTGATGTGCCTGCCCTCACACTGAATGCAGGAGCAGAAGTACCCACCACAAGTGCTCAGGGACTGAGAGCAGTTATGCAAAGGCCCCCCTGGCCTGTAAGAACAAAAGAAGCTGGGTATAAAAGTAGGAGCCCTGCTCCTTGTAAATTAGATCCTGTTTGCGCTACAGAAGAAACTCTGCCCGAAGAGAAGGACCTGGAAGGACTACAAGGAGGAGTGCTGTCTCTGGCCTGTGTCTGGTGCCTTGCTGCAGAAGGAGAGGAAAAGAAGAGACTACAAGAGACTTTTGCTTTTATTTTTGAACTTTGTGCCAAACTTCTAAAAAGATCTCCAAGGGCTTGCTGTGGAACTTGCCCCCTGACCAGCGCTCCAGGAACAGTGGGCGCTACCCTCCTGACCAAGGCATCTGCTGTGTGTGCTGCTTATCGTTGCAGCGCTGATTGAGGAGGACGAGAGCGTCTACACCCCCCCTGCACACCGTGACCGTGGGCTAAGCAGATCGCCATAGCAACGTGAGGCCCGCCCGCCGCTGGCCTGAACCCCGTCACTGCATCTGCATTTTGGCCCCACGAGAGCAAAGTAACGGAGGACCAAGCATCGAAGTCTACTGGGCTCAAGCGCCGTAGATTCCCCCGCAAAGACGGACTGCCGCCCTTTGTCCTCTCCCTCTAACAGCGTCCTGCCTGCCTGCCCCGCTGAAAGGGCATCACCTCGACCGGCACTTTGGCTGGGTACGTCCCGCACTTGGGGACCGTACTGCCACTGCGCCACACCCAGCCGCCGCCGTCAGGACTGAAGAGGAGACTGAGGGAAGGACCTGTGACCCCATCAAGCACCGCCGCCCCGGGTGACCCGTGACCTGCGCCGCCTCGAGCCGCAGCTCGCCTCGCTCTCCAGGGCAGCAACGCGACGTGGGACAGCTCCCCTTGCAGCCGTCCGCTTCACAAAGAAATCACCAACCTTAAGGTACTGTGCGCTGTTCAAAGAACTGTGTGCCTCGATTGAGCCGGAGTGTGTGCGCTAAGAGTCGTGCGCTTCACACCCCCCTCCTACGCTCGAGTCGTACCGTGCACTGAGCCCTGCCTCGACTCCCTGGCCCTTGCCCTTGTCTGGGCTGCATCGTACCCTGACCAGTGGGGAACGTACTGAGAACAGTGCGCCTCCGCTCCACGGAACAGTACGCCCCGCACCTCCGGTTCGCAAGGACCGCACTGTACGCCGCTCACGCGAGATGCGTGAGGTTTAGGGGGGGGCCGCGGAAGAGAGCCGAACGAAGCGCACAGGAGCGCCGCAAAGCGCCCAGAAGCGCTAGAAGGCACCTTACCTTACGAATACTGGGCAGAAGGCCCAGAACATTGTCTACTGAAGAACTATCCCTAATGCTAAACAAGAACTGTGGCCTATTGTTGAAGAGTAACTGGAGCCTCGCATTTTAAAGTAACTAAACTGTATTTACAAGCCTGCTTTTAAAAGTATATCAAGAGAATATATTTTTACTACACTACAGTTTGGTGTCATTGTGTGGTGGGTTGGTTGTGTTGGTATAATACTGCAAATGTTTAACCCCATGTGCCCCAGAGATTAGCCTAGACTGCTTGCGCCACTCTACCTAGAGGGTAAGCAGAGGTTGTTCTTGAAGGTAACCCTTCGCCCTGACGTGGAAGAGAGGGTCCCTGCTTGTCGCCAGTGCTGCACTGCGCCAACCAGAGACTCCCCTTTCCAACATTTGTAAAGCGCACAATCACCCGTAAGGGTCTCTAGGCGCTGGGGGCCGTCGGGAAGATTAAGCGAGCTATTGCCCAGAGTCACATGGCGCTGGGCTAACCTGCCGCCGGAGCCGGGGATCGTACCCTGATACCCAGATTCCAGCATCAGTCGCCCTGGCCGCGGCGCCACACCTCTCCCCTGGAGAGGGGAGGTGGTCCTCAAATGGTTCTCCTCATTCCTCCACAACCGCTTCAAGAGAATCAAAATCAAAAGCTTTGAATCCGACCTCAACCCCGTCAACAGGGGAGTCCCCCTAGGATCAGTGCTCTCCCCTCAACTCTTCAACATTTACATGGAACCCCTCACCTCCCTACTCAGAAAAGCTAACATCCCTTTCCACTAATATGCTGATAATACTCAAATTTACCTGGAAATCTCATCGGCCAAAGACGTTCAAAGACTCAACGAATCGCTAAGAGAAGTGCAACTGTGGTTGTCTAGTAACAACTTAAAACTGAATCCGGACAAAACCGAACTCCTCCTCATTCCAAACAAAGAAGAATACCCACAAATGGTCGAGTGAATAAAAGCCATTGATGAGCTCAACGGGAACCTCACCCTGGCTGATTCTGTTAAATCTTTAAGCACTACACTAGACTCAAAACTGGACATGACCAAGCACATTAAGATCTCGGCGAAGAGCGCCTTCCTCAACCTGAAGCTACTAAACAAAATAAAACCTTTTATCCCGCCTAGAGATCTTAAACAAGCCACCCAAGCATTGGTGCTGTCAAGACTAGACTATGGAAACACATTCCTCTCTGGAATAGCTAAAACACATCTTGCTTCTCTGGAAACAACTCTCAATGTGGATGCCAGAATGGTCACTGGAATAAAGAAATGTGACCATATCTCTCCTGCTCTCAAAGAACTCAAGTGGCTACCAATAGAACTGCGGGCGAACTTCCGAACAGCCTGCCTCACCCACAAAGCCCTTCATATAGGCAAACCCAAGTATCTGGCGGCCAAACTCAAAAAAGCTGGCCAGAACAGGACCCTCCGAAGCTCCAACACCCTACTTCTCATCCTGCAAAAATCACAAAAACAGAAAACTGCAGCCAGGTCCTTCGCCGGCAACGCGCCCAAAATCTGGAACTCTATTCCCCCTCACATCAGAACTACTCCTTCCTTCGCTAAATTCAAAAGTCAGTTCAAAATCCTTTTTCTCGACCTTTCCCTAACGAATAGGTAGGAGCAGTTGGAGCCTTGAGATTGACACATCCCTCATCCAGGATTCGATGTAAGCATGACCTTGATATGGAACTCTTACGTCACTGTCACTATGATTATTATTATCTGGACTGTCTGGCCTTATTGTATTTTGTTCTGCTCTCGTTTCCTCTGCTGTGTAACTGATGGGAAGTGCTCCGATATCCTCCGGTCAGGCTAGTGCCTTATAAAACTTCTTAAATAAAATAAAATAAAATTAAAAATTTGCAGTGCTAGCTAAACCTTTGATACAAATGACTAAGAAACGAGCAAAAGATCCAGTAGAGTGGGATGATCAAAGCATGACAGCTCTTGGAATATTACGAAACTGTCTGTGTGAAGCACCTGCTCTAGGTATGTCAGATTATTCTAAAGAATTCACATTATTCTGTGATGAGAGAGATATAATTGTGCACTTTCAGTCCTAACACAGAGACATGGCCTGATGCGAAGTCCTGTGGCATATTCCTCTGCCACTTTGGACCCAGTGGCATCTGCATTGTCCGGGTGTCTGAAAGCTGTAGCTGCAACATGCATGAGTCTAGAACAAAGTGAATCAATTGTAATGGGACACCCTGTAACGGTGTACGCCCCACATGCAGTCGTAATTCTGTTAACAAGAACTCGAACTCAGTACCTTACTCCTAGTCAGCTGACTAAATATGAGCGAGTCATATTAGGGGCTGAGAATGTAACGATAGTCAGATGTACTATTGTGAACCCAGCAACTCTGTTGCCAGATCCATATTTTGAAGAAGTAAAAGATGAAGTCAATCATGAATGTCTCGACTTTACTGAATTTAGTACTAAACCCCGTCCAGACATACAGGATGAACCATTAAAGAATGCAGAACATGAGCTGTTTGTATACGGCTCGCGTATGCGCCATGAGGAAGGAGGATTAAGTGCTGCTTATGCTGTATGCACATTGGCTGGAATAGTTGAAGCATCCTATTTACCAGGAGTCAAGTCTGCACAAATAGCCGAATTGGTAGCTTTAATTAAAGCTTGCAAAATTGGGAAAAAGTGGAGAGTAACCATTTACACTGACAGTCAGTATGGTTACGGGGTGGTGCATGACTTTGGCCAGCTCTGGATGCAAAGGGATTGCATGACTTCTTCATGAACCCCTATCAAAAATGTAAATTTCGTAAAATAATTCATTGAAGCAGTTCAATTGCCAAAAGAAGTGGCTGTGGTCAAATGTGCTGCGCCCCAGGCAGGAAATGATAAGGTGACAGCTGGTTATCGTTATGCTGACCAAGTGGCCCAACATTGTGCTAAATATAAAATAGCAGTAAACAAGAAAATTGATGCATGCAGAATCAGCTTCCAACTTATGCTACTTGGGGTTGTAGGAACATGGGAGGAAGTGAGAGATTTACAAGATGAAGCAGAGACAAAAGAAAAGAAAGAGTGGCAAAAAATAGGTTTGTCAGAAAAGAGCCGACAATGGGGTGTGGATTTATCTGGATGGAAGACCTGTGTTATCCGACTGTATGCTTGCACCCATGGCTACTATGTATCATGGAGACTCACACATAGGCAGAGACTAGTTTAATATAAGGTTCAGGAATGTCGCTGAGAGTCTTTGCCAGAGATGCTTAACTTGTCAACAAATAAACTCAACAAACTTAGGGGCCCAGTCCCACGCAAGCGACTGGGACAACAACATGCAGCAACAAATGAATATTTCTGGCAATAAAATGTTCAATTCATTATTCTCAATTGTTTCATTCAAAGTACATTTTTATGCTTCAACACAATTATTTGATAAATGTTTACATCCCAAATGTTGTCAAATGACATTTAGACATTCTCAAATGTTACAAACACTGTACATTATAAACTTCACACCCAATGCATTTCGAGACTTTCGTCTCTTCTTCAGGGGTATAGCTGCAAAAGAAAATATGTCATGAGACCAAATTCATTTGAAAAGCAAAGAAAAAAATCAATTCTACTTTATACGTATGAGTTTGAAAGAGTCCAATCACCAACACCTGTGTGACATGCCATATTTAATCAACAACTCACTTGAAGTCCTTAATGTATTCCTAAGTCCTTAATGTATTCCTACAAGAAACTTCAAAAGAAACAACACACTTAACCAAAATCCACCATAGAATCCTGGTGTAGGAGTATAAACAAAAACCGAACTCTATATACCTTCGTTTCTTGGATCCAAATCTAACCCAGATGGAGTAAACATTGAAGACCTCTATAATCCTGGAGCTGAAAGATTAAAAATGCATCCAGCGCATGAATCATAACCCAACTTAATCATGCAACTCACAGGTTGAGTCAGAAACCATGCTCTTACCTAAAATCATGGTACAATCATGGTAGTGCCAGGATAATCACCCCCAAAAAAATAAGCAATTAGATTCCCCCTATTGCGAAGGTCTGACTCGAAAATACGACCGCCTCGAAAACTGTTCTTACCGTTCTAAGAAACCATCCGTGCTCGATTATTTGCAAGCAATCACCATGGAGCGCACCCCGTTATCAAGTCATCAATGCTGCTTCCGCGTCACGTGATCGCGGCTTGTGAGATAATAAAAATCGAAACAAGACTAAAGCAAATACACGGAGCTCCGAATGTGTTAAATAAGATCAAAATGTAAGGATATTACTTTTGATCTGCAACTCAAAATCATCGGAAATCAACACCACGGTATACTATTGTCAGACCCCGATTGAGAACAGTCTCATTTGGTTTAAAATACACTGATCACCCAGCTGCTACTAATGTACTTGCAGTCTGGAGTTGGCGGCAGCGGGTGGCGCAGTGGCTGTCTCTGTAATGTCAGCGTTGGTTCCTGGTTGTGCCATTCATTCTTGGCAGTCAGCGCTCTAGTGGTCAGCGTTGGCAGCCATTTCAGGTGCGCTGGAGTTTTACTCTGCGCACTTCAACTGAAGAAATTCCGGCGGCTAGACGCTCTTTGCCGAGCGCGTCTTTAAGCCCGCAGTTTTCGTTTACAGACATTTCCTTAATGTGCTGTAATTTTGGATAACTTTTAGTGTAAATTCCTTAGTGTTGAGGAGATGATTTTGCCATAGTGTTTCCCCGTCTTTTCTGAAGCTGTCCAGAGTCATCCGTCTACAGAGTCCTGTCAACGGTGAAGCGCCGCCTGAGTTGTCAATCTGCAGCAACCTGTCTCTCCAGAGGCGCATCCAGAGTCTTCGGTCTGTGGTCTGTGGCAGGTCGGAGAGTTCATTTCGCTCGAGCCATTCCGGGTAAGAGTAACTTCTCGTTTGTCTCAGCTTTCTTCACAAGCGGTAAGAGAACTTTCATTTTTGAACTGCGCTTGTTGAAGAAAATTCCTGCACTACTAAATGAACTTGCCAGACGACAGGAATCTACACTTAATGCAGCGGTGTGAGAAATCCTCAGATTGGCTTTCTGAATTAACCCCCGCCTTCAGTCAGTGAGAGCCTATTCTCTGCTTTGCATTTTCGTTCAGCCTGGAGTGAAGTTAACTCCGTGTTCTGTTTATTCCTTTTTTGGGTCAGTCATTGCTCATGCAGTCGCACCAGGGTTGGACTTCCTGCTATCAATTGTATATGGGAGTATTTTAAATATATGCATATGGTTGATACTGTTGTATACCAACACATCTATCTGCTGGTGCAAAAAGAACTGAGACTTTGACCCATCCTTACATATCTAATAAAACTGTGAAGTTCTACAATTTGAAATCTCAGGATTATCATAAGAGAGCAGCAAATTCCACATTAGCAAAAGGTAGGAATAGAGTTAGAAAGCTTTTAGGTTAGTAAGCCCAGGGTGTTTAGAGAACTGTAATAATGATGTGTTTAATGTTTTAGGTGCGACCAGACCTGTATCAGAAGAGTCTAGACGACACCTTTGTGGCAGTCTCTCTTGTCTCTCCACTTCCCTTTCCCCCTCCTTCCTGGACTTAGAGTACCCTGAGTCCAGGGGTGTTGGGGAGTTGGGAATTATTCAGCTGGGAATCTTCCTTCATGCCATCAGCTCCCACGGAAATCAGAGGAATTCAGGTACACTTCATGACAGATTGAAGTGCCCTACATTTCTTACGTCTGAGCAAGATGGCTGAAGGATTCGATGTTAAGGCGTTAGCTTCCATTTTGGAAGGGTTACAGAAGCAATTGAGCGAAACCAGGGAAGAGGTTAGGAAATCTAATCAGGAGGCAAGTTATCTTCGACAGAGAATTGATCAACATTCTGTAAGTCCTAGTCCTAACTTTGGGGGTCTAAAATCTCCAACCTTTGATCCCTCTCCCTCTACTTCCTCTACTCTAACCACGCAAGTGGTGCATGCCATGTCCCCGACAATTCCATTGGCCACCCCAGAAAGGTTCCAGGGTGACCCGCATAAAACCCAGATTTTTATGACTCAGTGCTCTTTGCATTTTCTTTGTAAGCCAATTTTGTTTAAAGAAGACCAGTCCAAGGTGGCTTTCGTGCTTTCTTACCTGAGTGGTGACGCAGCGGCGTGGTCCATGCCTTTGGTTACCTCTAATGATCCGGTTCTGTATAAATTTAAAGACTTCAATGCTGAATTCTTACGGATCTTTGACCGAAGAACAATCTCGCAGACTACAGACAGTGAATTGTTGGATCTGAATCATGGCAATAAGGAATTGGTTGCCTACCTGGCGCAGTTTAATAAACTAATTGTAGAAACAAACTGGCCAACGGAAAAGAGAGCAGCAATTTTTTACAGGGGGCTCAAGGACGAGTTGAAAGATGGATTAGCTCAAATTCCAAAGAGACCCACGGATGTGTCTGAGCTCATTGATCTTGTGCTTCAAATTGATCAACGGCAATCTGAGCGGCGAAGTGAGAAGCGAAAGGATTTCAAGCCGTTTCTTCCTCGTTTAGATCGCATCAGATCAGAATCAGTCAAGAATGTCGAAGGAAGCGTTGGAGAAGAGCCTATGCAAATCGGCACAGTCAGAGGCCCTCTCTCGAAGGAAGAAAGAGAGAAACGATGATTGGGCAAGCTATGCATGTACTGTGGCCAGTCCGGTCATTTTGTCAAAGAATGTCCAAAGTGGCCCAAAACTAATCAGTGGATAAAAGACAAGCCCCACCAGTAGATGGAGTTGCTCTGGTGGGAGCTCAGCAAGAGACAACTCCCAAATCTCAACTTTTAGCAAATACTCTACAGACAGCAGCACCTCATTTGATACTGTCTTGTAAGATCCAATTTGGGAGGAGTCGTGAGGAAGAGGTTGCCATTATGTTGGATTCTGGTGCAACTGGTAATTTTTGTGATATTCAGTTTGCCAAATCTTTGGGAATCCAATTTGAGAAGAAACCTCGACCTGAGCCGGTTCGAGCGGTGGATGGCACCAATTTATCATCTGGTCCGATTGTTTTTGATACTGAGGTCATAAAGGTATTGGGCCCTGGAGAGCATCGAAGTTACATTAGCTTTAATCTCATTGATGCTCCGCAGTTTCAGATGATCCTCGGACTACCTTGGCTCACGGAACACAATCCTCATATAGATTGGTCAAGTCGCACTGTGGAAATGAATTCGACCTTTTGTTTGGAGCAATGTTTTCAGGTTCGGACGGAAGGGGTCCAGGCCACTATGTCATCAAGTTTGGCGGATCAAACACAGACGATTTGTGCTGTAGAGGTGCCCGAAGTCCCAGAGGAATATCAAGACCTTTTGGAGGTGTTCAACGAGAAGGAAGCTCGAAAATTGCCTCCACATAGGGAATATGATTGTCGGATTGAGCTTGAGCCGGGAGCCTCTTTACCTTGTAGCCGGATCTATGCCCTATCAGAACCCGAGAATCAGCATTTGAAGGAGTACATTGAGCAGAGCCTGGCTTGTGGCTTTATACGACCATCCCAGTCACCAGTGTCTTCCCCTCTCTTCTTCAGTCCGAAGAAGGATGGCTCTTTAAGAACTTGTATTGATTATAGGGCCTTAAATCAGGTGACTAAGAAGAACCGCTACCCGTTACCCCTCATTTCTGAGCTCCTTGATCAGGTGAAGGATGCATGTATTTATACCAAGCTGGACTTGAGGGGGGCATATCATTTGGTTCGCATGGCCGAGGGAGAGGAGTGGAAGACGGCATTCCGGACTCGGCTGGGGTTGTTTGAATATCAAGTAATGCCTTTTGGTTTATGCAACGCCCCAGCCGCCTTTCAGCATTTTGTTAATGATGTACTTCGTGAGTTTCTGGATCGATTTGCAGTGGTGTACATCAATGACATCCTCATTTTTTTTAACAATCCAGAAGAGCATGTGGATCACGTCCGAGTCATTCTGAAACGTTTATTGGAACATCATTTGTTTGTAAAACTGGAGAAGTGTGTCTTCCATACTTCTAAAGTGGAATTTCTGGGTTTTATTCTTTCCCCAGAAGGAGTATTTATGGATGACACCAAGTTACAAGCAATAAAATCTTGGCCAGCCCCTAGATCGGTGAAAGAAATACAAAGTTTCTTGGGATTCGCAAATTTTTATCGGAGGTTCATTCAGAATTTTTCTATGAAAGTAAGTCCAATTACGAGGCTATTGAAGAAGAACAAGCGCTTTGACTGGAAAAAAGATTCTGAAGAAGCTTTTCAATCCTTAAAAGAAGCCTTTGTATCAGCCCCGATCTTGCAACATCCAGATCTGAAGGAGCCTTTCTTCATTGAAGCTGATGCATCAAATTTGGCCATTGGTGGTATTCTATCTCAGCGCCATAAGCAGACAGGCCAATTGCATCTGGTGGCATATCACTCTCGTAAATTGTCTCCAGCAGAAATCAATTACTCAATAGCAGATAAGGAACTTTTGGCAGTTAAATATGCATTTAAGGTTTGGAGACATTACTTGCTTGGAGCCAAGCATGTGATAACTGTTTTCACTGATCATTGCAATCTGCAATTTTTAAAATCTGCAAGGACCCTTACCCCCCGTCAGTTGCGGTGGTCTCTATTTTTTGCAGATTACAATTTTGTCTTGATGTATAAACCTGGATCTGCTAATGGGAAGGCGGATGCCCTTTCTCGTCTCAGCACCGAAGGTGGAGTTGAAGAAGTCACTGAAGGTTTTATCATCCCACAAGAAAAGTTGGTTGCCACTGTAGAAGCGGATGATTTAGGAGATCAGATCAGAGAAATATTTCAGGGAACTGAATTCTCCAACTGGATAACAGAAGGTCCGGATCGAGAAGTTAAGGAAGGGAAGCCATATGTTCAAGGAAAGATGTTTGTTCCTAGTGAGGAATTGCAGAAGGAGGTCATTCAGTTGCTTCATGATCATCCTTTGGCAGGCCATAAGGGAGCAGTCAAGACGTTGGAACTGGTGAAGAGAACCTACTTTTGGCCTGGTATGGACACTCAGGTGAGACAGCATATTGCCACTTGTGAGCAGTGTGTTAAGGGGAAAAGTTCCAGACAGTCCCCACAGGGGTTACTCCAGCCTCTGCCCACAGCCCCTTCCCCATGGCATACTATTCTGATGGATTTTATTGTAGACTTGCCCTCCAGTCAGGGGTATTCAGTGATTTGGGTGGTGGTTGATTAATTCACGAAGATGAGTCATTTTATTCCTCTGAAGGCTTTACCTACCGCTCCACAATTGGCTTCCCTATTTGTTCAGCATATAGTCAGACTTCATGGGATTCCTAGGGTGGTCATTTCTGACAGGGGGTCCCAATTTGTTTCCCGATTTTGGAGATCATTTCTGAAGAGAGTGGGGGTGGATTCTCGTCGGTCCACCAGTTTCCATCCAGAAACGGATGGACAGACAGAAAGAGTCAACCAAGACCTGGAGCTGTATCTCCGTTTGTATTTAATGGATCAGGAGGGGGAATGGCCCTCTTTATTGAGTACTGCAGAGTTTGCTTATAACAACTCAGTCCATTCCGCCACAGGTTTCTCCCCATTCTTTCTAAATTCAGGTCGACACCCAAATATGTTTACTGGAAAGGTAGAAGTTGAGGTCCCAGCTGCTGAGGAGGTGATTCGGAACTTGCAGAAGACTTTTCAGTCTGCATCTCTTAATCTCTCGAAAGCGAAATCTGGATATAAGAGACAGGCAGATAAAAGACGAAGAGAGAGCCCAATTTTTAAAACTGGGGATTTCGTTTGGATCTCTACTCACCACATGAGGTTAGTGGGGAATCGAAAGTTTCAACCAAAGTTCGTGGGCCCATTCCCAGTGGTGCGCATGGTCAATCCAGTTAGTTAGTGTAAAGATAGCTCTCCCTAAGTCAATGAAAATCCATCCCACTTTCCACGTCTCTTTGATTAAGCAGAATCCACCAAATCTGAGACAAAATCTTCCACCCACTTCTGTGCAAGTTCAATCGGCTGAAGAATTTGAGGTGAAACGAATCCTGGACTCCAAATGGAGAAAGAACCGTCTGTTCTATTTGGTTGATTGGAAGGGGTTCGGCCCAGAGGATCGATCTTGGGAGCCCAGTTCTAATGTTCACGCTCCAAGATTGGTTGCTGAATTCCACAAGATCCACCTACAGAAGCCCAGGGAGGGGACTTTGGTGGGGGGTACTGTCAGACCCCGATTGAGAACAGTCTCATTTGGTTTAAAATACACTGCTCACCCAGCTGCTACTAATGTACTTGCAGTCTGGAGTTGGCGGCAGCGGGTGGCGCAGTGGCTGTCTGTGTAATGTCAGCGCTGGTTCCTGGTTGTGCCATTCATTCTTGGCAGTCAGCGCTCTAGTGGTCAGCGTTGGCAGCCATTTCAGGTGCGCTGGAGTTTTACTCTGCGCACTTCAACTGAAGAAATTCCGGCGGCTAGACGCTCTTTGCCGAGCGCGTCTTTAAGCCCGCAGTTTTCATTTACAGACATTTCCTTAATGTGCTGTAATTTTGGATAACTTTTAGTGTAAATACCTTAGTGTTGAGGAGACGATTTTGCCATAGTGTTTCCACGTCTTTTCTGAAGCTGTCCAGAGTCATCCGTCTACAGAGTCCTGTCAACGGTGAAGCGCCGCCTGAGTTGTCAATCTGCAGCAACCTGTCTCTCCAGAGGAGCATCCAGAGTCTTCGGTCTGTGGCAGGTCAGAGAGTTCATTTTGCTCGAGCCATTCCGGGTAGGAGTAACTTCTCATTTGTCTCAGCTTTCTTCACAAGCGGTAAGAGAACTTTCATTTTTGAACTGCGCTTGTTGAAGAAAATTCCTGCACTACTAAATGAACTTGCCAGACGACAGGAATCTACACTTAATGCAGCGGGCGGTGTGAGAAATCCTCAGTTTGGATTAAAGCTTTCTGAATTAACCCCCGCCTTCAGTCAGTGAGAGCCTATTCTCTGCTTTGCATTTTCGTTCAGCCTGGAGTGAAGTTAACTCCGTGTTCTATTTATTCCTTTTTTGGGTCAGTCATTGCTCATGCAGTCGCACCAGGGTTGGACTTCCTGCTATCAATTGTATATGGGAGTATCTTAATTATATGCATATGGTTGATACTGTTGTATACCAACACATCTATCTGCTGGTGCAAAAAGAACTGAGACTTTGACCCATCCCTACATATCTACTAAAACTGTGAAGTTCTACAATTTGAAATCTCAGGATTATCATAAAAGAGCAGCAAATTCCACATTATCAAAAGGTAGGAATAGAGTTAGAAAGATTTTAGGATAGTAAGCCCAGGGTGTTTAGAGAACTGTAATAATGATGTGTTTAATGTTTTAGGTGCGACCAGACCTGTATCAGAAGAGTCTAGACGACACCTTTGTGGCAGTCTCTCTTGTCTCTCCACTTCCCCTTTCCCCCTCCTTCCTGGACTTAGAGTACTCTGAGTGCAGGGATGTTGGGGAGTTGGGAATTATTCAGCTGGGAATCTTCCTTCATGCCATCAGCTCCCACGGAAATCAGAGGAATTCTGGTACACTTCATGACAACTATAAACAAGAATTACTAAAAGTTCTTCTTGTCACATAGAGTCACTCGTAAATCAATAATTACTCAACATTAATTTTGTTTCTAATATCAGTAGTGCCTAGCATCAAAAAGCCATGACCTTAGCTGCATCGACCCGAGTGCTCTATATACACTGAACAAGACACAAAAAAGGCTCATCACCGTCTCTAGCACTCCTTCATCAAAATAAACAAAGGACTCCTACCATATCAGTTTCTAGTGTTCAAAGTTATCATTAACTTGTGCGTGAATCTAGAGAAAATATAATGTACATATAATGTAAATCGATTGGAATACATCGAGAAAAATATACATTGTTATCTATAAAGTCATATGTTCAACAAATAGACAACATTCGTGAGTTATAAGAAATATATCATGTGTGTGTGTTTGTGTGGTTCTAGGGTGCTAAGAACACTTTAGAGAAAACACGACATTTCCAATTTGTCGTTGAGTCCCATCGGATTTAAGGTCAGAAGACGTTTTGTCCAGTACACTTCAACGTTGAAGTACTTTTTTAGAATGATCAATTCCAGGATGTTTATCCACTTGCTCAATAATTTGAAATTTGAGTTGAGCTATAGTGTGCCTCTTGTCTTTCCAATGGGCTGCCAGTGGTGATGTCAAATTCCCCCTGCGTATTCGGCTCTTATGTTCTGAGAGTCTAATTTTCATTTTACGTTCAGTTTTTCCGACATATAATAGCCCACACGGGCATTTGATGGTATATATTATATTCTCGGAGTCACAAGTATTTAGATTCTGCAAAGTGATTTTTTCTCCTGACTGAGGGTGTAGGAGTGTATCCCCCAAAATCGCATTATGACAATGGATACAATTCCAGCATTTGAATGTACCAGTTTTTTGAAATTTCTCTTTTTTCTTTTTAGTCAAGATTTCTTTCAAATTACTTGACCTAGTGTAGGCAAATTAAGGTTTGTTTTCAAATAGTTCATGAAAATCTGGTTCAGACCTTAATATTTACCAGTGTTTAAGTATGCTTCTTTTGATGTCCCAAGAAATGGTAGAGATTTTTGAGACAAAAACAGTTCTTTCAGTAGTGGATCTTTTTCTTTTTTCCAAAGGTTTTTCTCTGGGAATTTTCCGTGCCTTCTGAATTTGTTTTTTAATTAATTCCTCAGGATAACCTCTAGTAAGGTAATTGTTTTTTTGTTGATGACAAGACTCTTCGCATTTTTTGTCATCTGAAGAGATGCGGCAAATTCGTAAACATTGTGAAAATGGTAAATTATTCACCAATGTAGGTGGATGGAAGCTGTTGTAAAGTAATGCATTGTTTTTATCCCTTGCTTTTTTGAATACACTGGTGTGTAAATTACCATCCTTCAATTCAATCTGCACATCTAAAAATGAAACTTTGTGTTTGTCCAACTGAAAAGTGAATTGAATCCTGGGGTCTGCTAAATTCAATGTGTGGATGTTGTTCTTTAAATTGTCTTCCGTGCCATTCCATATTATGAATATATCGTCGATGAATCGACGAAAGCATATTAATCCTTGGGTCCATGATTCATCCTGCAGAATATACTCATGTTCAAACCTTGCCATAAAAGTATTGGCGTAGGCCGGTGCTCCCGGAAAACCCATGCTCGTTCCATTTAACTGAATGTAAAAATCATCTTCCCACATGAAATAACTGTTTTGCAAGCAAAATTCCCAAATTTCTAAAATGCAACTGTTGGGTGCATCTAGATCATTCTGACTCAACAAGGCCCATTCTACTGCCTCAATTCCGCTAGCATATGGTATGGAAGTGTATAGAGACACTACGTCGATGGTGCATAGAATCCAATTTTCTGTTGCTTTATCCTTGATATTCAGTAAACATCTTAAATAATCAGATGTGTCCTCGATATATGTTTCCCACTGTTGGACAAATGGTTGTAAATAGTGATCGATGAATGTGCCCAGATTTTCAAATATAGAACCACATCCTGCCACAATGGGTCTAAACGGTGGGTCTGTTGCATGTTTATGCACTTTCGGTAAGAAATAAATCCTTGGTCGTTTAGGATTCTTGTTCATCAAATATTTTTGGGTGGTGATGTTGATCCAACCGAGTTCTTCTGCTTTG
Organism: Lissotriton helveticus; assembly: GCF_964261635.1. NCBI lineage: Eukaryota > Metazoa > Chordata > Amphibia > Caudata > Salamandridae > Lissotriton > Lissotriton helveticus. The sequence goes on along the minus strand of NC_136068.1, from coordinate 1,960,425,762 downwards.
TTCAGAATTATTTCCAAGTTCTCCATGATTTCTAAAGTTGGATCATTATCCAGTTTTCCATATGTTGTTACATCCGTTACATGTTCCAATGCTTTCCTGTCATAAAAATCTTTGTCCATGATTACTAAGCCTCCTCCCTTGTCTGATTTCTGAATTTGAATGTCAGTTCTACTTCCCAGTTCCTTCAACGCACTGTGTTCTGCTCTGCTCAGATTGTTTTGTTTTCTCTTGTAGTTTATTTTTTTTTAAGTCTTGTTTTACAAGTGTTTCAAATGTATCCAGAGATTTGTGTGAACTTGGAGCCATAAAAGTACTTTTGGCTTTGAGAATTGCAGTTTCTTTCACGGGATCTTGTGGACAAATGTTGGTGAAAATTTTTTTTAGTCTCAGCGTTCTCATAAATCTAAATATGGCAATATCTGTCTCAAGTTCCGAAGAGTTGTATGTGCTCACGAAAGATGTTCCTTTGTTTAGGACTAGATTTTGAAATTTTGTCAATTTGAGTAGTGAAATGTTTATGACCAAATTCATTTCTGTGTTTGACTCCGTAATCCTGTCTTGGATTTCTCTTTCTCTTTCTCTTTTTCTTTTACTTATCCTTGTTTTTTGTTTGAAGGTTTGTTTGTTTGAGATGTAGTCATTTCCTTTGGTGGACGTCCAGTTAAGGTTGCCCCCTCTAAAAAAGACACACTGACTGTTGATTCAGATGATCCTGAGGTTGATGGTTTCGTTAGATCCACAGTTGTTGTTTAACGACCTGTAGGTTTTCTAGCTGTATCAATATCTCCATCAGAAACGACACTTTCCTCAGATGACATTTGGGTAGTACGTTTTGTGAATCTACGTTGAGCATATACCTCCGCCCAAGTGTAGGCCTAATTCAGTTTATAATCTATTGTGTCTCTCTTAAACTTTCGTAGTTTTGTCTCTTGTAGTTCTTTCCCATATTTGTCTAATTTAGCATTAAGTTCCTCTATGAATTTATCCCAAGGTTCTGTTTCCATTCTTTTGGTCAATTCATTTTTCAAATTGAATATTTCCTCCTCTAGTTCATGAATAGCACTTGAGAGTTCTTCCACAAGCAATAAAATCAAATCTAAAGAGCACTTATTTAGGATGCTGTACCATTTGTCCATGAACTGCTGGTTGCTTTGCAATCTGTATAACATTGGTTTTATGGAAAGTCGTAATCCTCTGGGTATTCTTTTCATTCTATGATATTGGATCAGAGTTGAGGCATGTAGTCTTTGATTTAATTCCCTCCTCGTCAAATATTCTAATTGACATAGCTGTTGAGCAATCGTGCTGCTTTGTGCGTCAAATGATTTGGTCTCCTTAATTAAATTATAAATCTGATCCGCTTCTTCAGGAGTGTAAGCTTTGGTTGAAGCTCTATTTTCAGTGATGCTTGAAATACTGTCAAAATATTTTTTTTTACTGTGGGTGGTGCTGCCCTGGTACAGGTCAGTAGAAAAAATTCAATGGGTAGTAGTGTACCTGGCGCACTCAGATTCAATTTACTATGATCTTTCGATATGTGTGCTATGGTGTGTAAATGCCTACTGAGCATATATAACAACAAACTTAGGGGCCCAGTCCCACGCAAGCGACTGGGACAACAACATGCAGCAACAAATGAATATTTCTGGCAATAAAATGTTCAATTCATTATTCTCAATTGTTTCATTCAAAGTAAACTTTTATGTTTCAACACAATTATTTGATAAATGTTTACATCCCAAATGTTTTCAAATGACATTTAGACATTCTCAAATGTTACAAACAATGTACATTATAAACTTCACACCCAATGCATTTCGAGACTTTCGTCTCTTCTTCAGGGGTATAGCTGCAAAAGAAAATATGTCATGAGACCAAATTCATTTGAAAAGCAAAGAAAAAAATCAATTCTACTTTGTACGTATGAGTTTGAAAGAGTCCAATCACCAACACCTGTGTGACATGCCATATTTAATCAACAACTCACTTGAAGTCCTTAATGTATTCCTAAGTCCTTAATGTATTCCTACAAGAAACTTCAAAAGAAACAACACACTTAACCAAAATCCACCATAGATTCCTGATGTAGGAGTATAAACAAAAACCGAATTCTATATACCTTCGTTTCTTGGATCCAAATCTAACCCAGATGGAGTAAACGTTGAAGACCTCTATAATCCTGGAGCTGAAAGAACATTAAGAACAGTTTTCAAGGCGGTCGTATTTTCGAGTCAGACCTTCGCAATAGGGGGAATCTAAGTGCTTATTTATTTTTTGTAGATTATCCTGGCACTACCCTGATTGTAACATGAGTTTAGGTAAGAGCATGGTTTCTGACTCAACCTGTGAGTTGCATGATTGAGTTGGGTTATGATTCATGAGCTGGATGCATTTTTAATCTTTCAGCTCCAGGATTATAGAGGTCTTCAACGTTTACTCCATCTGGGTTAGATTTGGATCCAAGAAACGAAGGTATATAGAGTTCGTTTTTTGTTTATACTTGTTTATACATGGAACATGTAACGGATGTAACAACATATGGAAAACTGGATAATGATCCAACTTTAGAAATCATGGAGAACTTGGAAATAATTCTGAACAAAGCAGAAGAACTCGGTTAGATCAACACCACCACCAAAAAATATTTGATGAACAAGAATCCTAAACGACCAAGGATTTATTTCTTACCGAAAGTGCATAAACATGCAACAGACCCACCGTTAAGACCCATTGTGGCAGGATGTGGTTCTATATTTGAAAATCTGGGCACATTCATCGATCACTATTTACAACCATTTGTCCAACAGTGGGAAACATATATCGAGGACACATCTGATTTTTTAAGATGTTTACTGAATATCAAGGATAAAGCAACAGAAAATTGTTTCTATGCACCATCGACGTAGTGTCTCTATACACTTCCATACCACATGCTAGCAGAAATGAAGCAGTAGAATGGGCCTTATTGAGTCAGGATGATCTAGATGCACCCAAAAGTTGCATTTTGGAAATTTGGGAATTTTGCTTGCAAAACAGTTATTTCATGTGGGAAGATGATTTTTACATTCAGTTCAATGGAACGAGCATGGGTTTTCCGGGAGCACCGGCCTACGCCAATACTTTTATGGCAAGGTTTGAACATGAGTATATTCTGCAGGATGAAACATGGACCCAAGGATTAATATGCTTTCGTCGATTCATCGACGATATATTCATAATATGGAATGGCACGGAAGACAATTTAAAGAACAACATCCACACATTGAATTTAGCAGACCCCAGGATTCAATTCACTTTTCAGTTGGACAAACACAAAGTTTCATTTTTAGATGTGCAGATTGAATTGAAGAATGGTAATTTACACACCAGTGTATTCAAAAAAGCAAGGGATAAAAACAATGCATTACTTTACAACAGCTTCCATCCACCGACATTGGTGAATAATTTACCATTTTCACAATTTTTACGAATTTGCCACATCTCTTCAGATGACAAAAAATGCGAAGAGTCTTGTCGTCAACAAAAAAACAATTACCTTACTAGAGGTTATCCTGAGGAATTAATTGAAAAACAAATTCAGAAGGCACGGAAAATTCCCAGACAAAAACTTTTGGAAAAAAGACAAAGATCCACTACTGAAAGATCCGTTTTTGTCTCAAAATTCTCTACCATTTCTTGGGACATCAAAAGAAGCATACTTAAACACTGGGAAATATTAAGGTCTGAACCAGATTTTCATGAACTATTTGAAAACAAACCTTTATTTGCCTACACTAGGTCAAGTAATTTGAAAGAAATCTTGAATAAAAAGAAAAAAGAGAAATTGCAAAAAAACTGGTACATTCAAATGCTGGAATTGTATCCATTGTCATAATGCGATTTTGGGGGATACACTCCTACACCCTCAGTCAGGAGAAAAAATCACTTTGCAGAATCTAAATACTTGTGACTCCGAGAATATAATATATACCATCAAATGCCCGTGTGGGCTATTATATGTCGGAGAAACTGAACGTAAAATGAAAATTAGACTCTCCGAACATAAGAGCCGAATACGCACAGGGAATTTGACATCACCACTGGCAGCCCATTGGAAAGACAAGAGGCACACTATAGCTCAACTCAAATTTCAAATTATTGAGCAAGTGGATAAACAACCTGGATTTGATCATTCTAAAAAACTACTTCAAAGGGAAGTGTACTGGATAAAACATCTTCGGACCTTAAATCCGATGGGACTCAACGACAATTTGGAAATGTCGTGTTTTCTCTAAAGTGTTCTTAGCACCCTAGAACCACACAAACACACACACATGATATATTTCTTATAACTCATGAATGTTGTCTATTTGTTGAACATATGACTTTATAGATAAGAATGTATGTTTTTCTCGATGTATTCCAGACGATTTACATTGTATGTACATTATATTTTCTCTAGATTCACACACAAGTTAATGTTAACTTTGAACACTAGAAACTGATATGGTAGGAGTCCTTTGTTTATTTTGATGAAGGAGTGCTAGAGACGGTGATGAGCCTTTTTCGTGTCTTGGTCAGTGTATATAGAGCACTCGGGTCGATGCAGCTAAGGTATAATCGTTGATCATGGCTTTTTGATGCTAGGCACTACTGATATTAGAAACAAAATTAATGTTGAGTAATTATTGATTTACGAGTGACTCGATGTGACAAGAAGAACTTTTAGTAATTCTTGTTTATAGTATACCGTGGTGTTGATTTCCGATGATTTTGAGTTGCAGATCAAAAGTAATATCCTTAGATTTTGATCTTATTTAACACATTCGGAGCTCCGTGTATTTGCTTTAGTCTTGTTTCGATTTTTATTATTTACAAGCCGCGATCACGTGACGCAGTAGCAGCATTGGTTACTTGATAACGGGGTGAGCTCCATGGTGATTGCTTGCACATAATCGAGCACGGATGGTTTCAAGAGCAGAACGTTCTTAGAACGGTAAGAACAGTTTTCGAGGCGGTCGTATTTTCTAGTCAGACCTTCGCAATAGGGGGAATCTAATTGCTTATTTATTTTTTGTAGATTATCCTGGCACTACCATGATTGTACCATGATTTTAGGTAAGAGCATGGTTTCTGACTGAACCTGTGAGTTGCATGATTGAGTTGGGTTATGATTCATGAGCTGGATGCATTTTTAATCTTTCAGCTCCACGATTATAGAGGTCTTCAACGTTTACTCCATCTGGGTTAGATTTGGATCCAAGAAACGAAGGTATATAGAATTCGGTTTTTGTTTATACTCCTACATCAGGAATCTATGGTGGATTTTGGTTAAGTGTGTTGTTTCTTTTGAAGTTTCTTGTAGGAATACATTAAGGACTTAGGAATACATTAAGGACTTCAAGTGAGTTGTTGATTAAATATGGCATGTCACACAGGTGTTGGTGATTGGACTCTTTCAAACTCATACGTAGAAAGTAGAATTGATTTTTTTCTTTGCTTTTCAAATGAATTTGGTCTCATGGCATATTTTCTTTTGCAGCTATACCCCTGAAGAAGAGACGAAAGTCTCGAAATGCATTGGGTGTGAAGTTTATAATGTACATTGTTTGTAACATTTGAGAATGTCTAAATGTCATTTGAAAACATTTGGGATGTAAACATTTATCAAATAATTGTGTTGAAGCATAAAAATGTACTTTGAATGAAACAATTGAGAATAATGAATTGAACATTTTATTGCCAGAAATATTCATTTGTTGCTGCATGTTGTTGTCCCAGTCAGTTGCGTGGGACTGGGCCCCTAAGTTTGTTGTTATATATGATCAGTAGGCATTTACACAACATAGCACACATATCGAAAGATCATAGTAAATTGAATCTGAGTGCGCCAGGTACACTACTACCCAACAAATAAACCCAGGCAGGAAAACTGTAGCCTGCTCGGGAAAAATTGTAAAGGCTGAGGGTCTTTCATAAGACTTCAGATTGTTTTCATCCAGTTACCTGCCTGTTGAGGATTGAAATATGTACTTGTCATTGTTTGTTTATTTTCAAAGTGGGTGGAGGCATACCCGGCCAGAAGAAATTACAGCTTGACAGTGGCCAAACGTTTACTGAAGGAACTCTGCATATCGTCCAGGGGCTTCTGGAGTGGTAGAACAACTGAATGGCACAATCAAGTCAAGACTGGGAAAGGTGTGTGCATCCACCCCACTGGACTGGCCTGATGCTTTACCTCTTGTCCTGATGGGACTCTGACGTATCCCAGACAAAAATACAGGCTTGAGTTCCCATGAGATAATCATGGGAAGGCCAATGAGGCAAGCATGTATACCAGGAAACTAACTGTTGAATATATCGGATGATTTGGTACTAGAGTATTGCAAAGAGTTGGCTGACCAAGTGTGTTCTATCTCTCACCAGGTTGGGGAAGACGCTGTTGCCAGGCAGCCGAACAAAGTGCATTATCTGAATCCCGGTGACTGGGTAGTAGTGGCAAATCACACTCAAGAATTGTGCCTAGCACCAAGGTGGGAAAAGCTACATCAGGTTATATTGGTTACGACAACAGCTGTAAAATGTGCAGGCTTGCCTAATTGGATTCATGCAAGCCGTACAAAGAGAGTACCAGCACCCGACGAAGTAGATCCACAACAAGCTCAAGCAATTGAGAAGGCTGATGGTTGTACAGCTGAAGGATCACGAGAAACAGATTTTGATCCAGAAGTAGTTGATCAAGAACAACCAAGAACTAGTCAGGATGACTGGATACCAGTGGTGGACATACCGGAAATTATTGTGAGAACCAGAAGTCAAAGCCGATTAGAAAGACAGAGTGATAGTGAGGATGAGACAGGAATAGAAGAACGCACTCAGATTACAGAAAATAAAGCTAATATTGAATCTGAGGAGAACCAGATAAGGAAAGAGCAACATACTCAGACAGAAGAAAATAAAAGCAACACTCACGAGTCTGAGGAGGGACAGATAGGCATTAGAGATAACGCCCAGGCAGAAGAAAATCAAGAAACTGTAAGACTGAGCAAGGACTAGTTAGATAAAGAAAAACGAGTTCAGGAAGAAGAAGGAGAACAAAGTCAAATCAAACAAACTCCTGAACAGGGTCAGAATAGAGTAGAAGAATGCATCCAGGCAGAAACGGCTAAGGTAATAAGCCCTGTACAATGTCAGATAGAGAGAAAATCAGAAGACGGAAAAATCAAGACGTGCCACAAATCTACTAAAATAAGAGAGCACTTGAAGAAATAGAAAGCACTCTAAAAGCTAAAAGACTCAGGTGATACATGGCCTAGTATTATCAAGAGACTGAAATATCGCCTTTAAAACATAAGTGAAGAACCTGAACAAATAAACGAAGTAACCAGTCAATCTGGACAGTCAACAGAAAAGCCAAGAAAGAGAAGTCCACAATGAAAAGACTGAATAACAAATTCAAGGGTACTGAATGGATATATATAATTCTTGAAGACTTCAAGAATTTGGAAATAGGTGGAGATAGTGATGACGAATTGAATGCTGATCGAATTGACGAGGAAGTGAAGCTAACTTGAAAGAAATAACTCCCCAGGTTGTGTTCTGTACAAAAGTCAAAAAGAGGGGAGAAATCTTCTTAGTCTAAAATGGCTTATAGAGCTGCTGGAAACTCGAAACAAAGCTGTAAAAAAAGATGCTGTAGGATGTGTATATGTAGCACATTTTTAGTACTTATAGTATGGTTAGCACTGACAAAAGCCATTCCCTAACTAATGACCTCAAATAAACAGAATGACGCTAATGCACATGGAAAGGCAGCTAACATTAAGCCAGACAGAGTAGAATTAGAAGTACCAGATGAGACAGAATTACATCAGATGGCCATTTGACTATCTTCAATGGTGGGGTATGTACTTTTAGCATTCTTTCACTTGAAACACACTCTGTGCATTCTATAACAGTCCTATCAATAAATTTGTCAACTCCTGGCCACCAAAAGTAATCCCTCACTAATCTTTTCATCGAAGAGATGCCAGGATGGGCTTTATCTGCAATGTGTAGAATAGTATCATACATGCCCTCTGGAGGGATACATTTCTCTGATTTGAAATTAAACTCACTGTCTAACTAAATCCTCCAGCACATTGTGAAATGGCAAAAGTTCAGACTTCACTCTATCTTTTCTTGGCTATCCATTTTTAACAAATTCCTTTAATTCCCTCCAATTATCATCTTTCTGCTCACATTCTTTCCAAAACATCTCTGTGATCTCTTGGAACTTTTAACTTACCACATCCCGAATAGTGAGAACAAACTCATATTCACTTACAACACTGACCTCATCTTGTTTGCACGGTAAACGCGACAAACAGTCAGCTGTGACATTTTTCTTACCGGGACATAGACAGTAATGAAATTATATTCTTGTAATTTAGATGTTAATCTAGCAATCCTAGCCATGGAATTCCATCCACCTCTTACTGACAAAATGTTGACTAAGGGTTTGTGATCCGTACTAAGTGTAAACTTGGAACCCCACACATATAATCTAAAATGCTCTATTGCCCAAACACAAGCAAGCAATTCCCTTTCAATGACAGCGTATTTGTGTTCACACTCATTGAGTGTTCTTCAGGCAAAGGCGGCATTCCATCACCTCCTTCTTTTTGTGAAAGCACACTCCCCAAACCATACAGACTTGCATCAACTGTTATCACACATTCTTTGTTCATGGGAAATGGTTTGAGTGTGGGGGCATGTATAATGTCATGTTTAATCTCTTCAAATGAATGTTGCTGCATATCCAACCATTCATATTTCACCCCTTGTCTAAGTAATTTCCTCAAAGGTTCCATTTTTGTGGCACAATTAATAACACATTTTCTGTAGTACTCACACATACCAGCAAAAGAGAGTAACTGGTTCTCTATGTCGGGAGCTTTAACAATAGCTTCCACATTAGAGTTTTTAGGAATAACTCCATCACCTGAAGGTGTGTGTCCCAGATATTCTACTGACTCCATGAAAAGCTTGCATTTGTGTGCTTTAAGTGTTAAACCACTTTGTTCTAACCTTGAGCAAACTACCTGTAAGTGTTTTTCATGTTCAATAGTATTTTTGGAAAAAACTAAAATGTCATCCTGAAAACATTTGACAAAACTATCTACATCTCTGAAAATGTGAAACATAATTCTCTGAAACACTGACGCCGGAGATGTGAGTCCAAATGGAATTCGCTTGTATTGGAACAGACCCTGTGGCGTTATAAATGCTGTTAGTTTTTTGGAGTCCTCCGTTAATTCAATTTGGTGATAAGCTGATATTAGGTTTGAATCTCTTTTCTAGTCTTGCTAAAGCTTCTGTGTAGACATTCATAGAATCCCCACCGCCTTCATTTTGCGTTACAATTTGAGGAAGAGACCTGAAAATAACTTGGCCCTCGGATCCTAAAAAATGGAGAAGAATGCTTTTCTTCCTTTCAGAGCCCATTCTTTCCCCATCAATTGCTTTCATGTATGTAAGAAATTCCTCCTTCCATCTGGACCATGGCATGGGTGGGTCACCCTTGAGTTGAAGAAACTTGGCAGGTGGGTCAAATTGAATGTTGAATATAGTGACTATGCTAAATCATGTATGTAAAATCAGCAAAATGTGTATAATTTTTTTAAAAACCTATATGTTTGAAATTTCACAAATGATAGAAATTTGAGGACTGATATAGTACTTAGAGTTGGTATAACTTTCTGTGTGCGGAATATGATTTTTTAACGGCCTCTTTTAACATCTTCTTTATGCATATAACGATCAGTAATTGTATTTAATTGTATTGTTAATCCGGTCTAAAACTTGGAGTGTAAGGTAAAACTGAATTTACAGAAACAAAAAGAAAAGCAAAATAGTCTCTGAAGTTTTATGATAGTTCGAGGTTAAAAAACTAAATATATAATGATAATCTTCACTTACTTTACCGACTGCGTAGTAAAACAGTAACATTTCTTGTCCGGTATTGTTGTTCTGGTTACTGTGGTGATGAAATGACTGAATGTAACAGCATACTTTTCTGATAATAGGGGGATGGGGACTAAAAGGTGGAACTGATCCAGTATTTCCTGGAGTTTATTATGTTTGTGGGAACAAAGCTTACTTTAAGCTGCCCGACCATTGGTATGGGAGTTGCTATTTCGGAATATATTCCCAAAGGAATACCATGTAAAAAGAATCACTGGAAGCAATGAAGAAAATAACGGACTAACACGAAAGAGAGGAGCTAGTTTTTCAGAAATTGTAGGAGATATATTCAGTGCAGTGATACCTTCAGTGGGAGTAATTCTGAATACACAAAGAATTTGTAAATTATCCACAGTGGTGGATCGCTTATCGACTGACACTGCTGGAGGATTTTTATTGATCAATACCGAATTGGTTGCGGTAAGATCTATGGTTTTCCAAAATCGACTTGCTCTGGAAATATTATTGGCAAAAGAGGAAGGAGTCTGTAAAATGTTGAAGGCGCAACATTGTTGCACCTACATACCCTACAAAAGTATTGAAATTGGGAGGTATGTCAAAAATATTACGAATTTGGAAGAAGAATTGAAACCACTGGAAGTTGACAGTGTATGGAAGAAACTTACAAATGGCATTTCTTCTATTGCTAGTTGGTTTTCTAAAGTAGGAAGAAGTATTATAGGTCAAATACTGATGCCAATAAAGGGATTAAAATTATTAGTCTTGACAATAATGGTTTGGTGCAAATGCTTCAGAAAAAGAAAATGGTATGGAGTGTATGAAAAGGGAAGGAAAAGAAAATATGATGAAATTCAGCTTGAAGAAATAAAGGAAGATATTTACAAAAGAATGAAGGGTTTCCAAAAGAAAAAGAGAAAGGGAAATTCAAAAGTAATCGAAGAAATAGAGATGGATAATTGCTAAAGTTGGCATCGGGTTTAGTAATTAGTGATGGCATAGATGCCATCAAAGAGGGGATTGATGGAGCAAGGTTTCATACTTAAAGAAACTTGCTCGGAGTCAATCCTCTCGAATAATATGTAATAATGTAACCAACATGTTTATAAATACTAATAATTGCATTACAAGACATTAACTTTATCTAGGGGAAGCTTTTAAATGTGATTTACTAACAAGTAATCCGAGTGTCTAAAATGGCTTCCAAAAACGCGGGAACTCTTGTGCGCATGCGTCTACTGCATCTGCGTAGTATGACGTATTTCGCTTTTGGTGGGAAACCTTTGCAGCTGTGCGGTAGTATTAAAGATGGCAGCTTCGAATTTCACTTGTTAATGCACATGCTACACTGAAACTAAACCTCGCTTGTCTTACTAAACTGCTAATGCAATAGCTAAAAAAAATTAAGGGAATTAGAGTAGGTATAAGTGGTATACAGTGCATTCATTTATTTTCATATTCTAACATGTTTTTCTTTGACTTTGTTAATAGTTCGAATTTGGGCCTGGAGGGTGACTGAAAGCACCATCTTGTCGTGGGGGATGCAGGCTCATTGGACTCTGTAAAACTTTATGATGTGACATTGAATTTCTGCCAAAAAACACTGAGTGGCAGAAGCGCCTGGGAACAGCACCTCTTGACCCAGAGAGGGGAAGCAGAAATTGTGCATTCAATGTTGTAAACCCAATGTGAAATGTGGGTGGGAAAATAAAGCATGAGAAATTAAGTCAGGGGAGGGAACTTGTAACAATGAACCTTACAAAAATGACATTACATTAGTATGGTGTGATGACCTCTTCCCATCCCATTGTCCAATCACCAGTAGGGAATACACAACTATTGAAACATTAGGGGGTGGTACATACACTGAGAATAGTATAACTAAGGTACACTCAGTCAGTTAGATTGTCAGACTTCTCACAGACCTGTCACCGACCCATCATTGCTGCAGAAAAGGCAATGTCACGGAGGTCAGCGACGCTGCTCGAGCACTCTGACAGAAGAATCAGGAGAGAAGAGTCGGAAAGATTGCTGAGGGAGAAGAACCTGCCCATCTAGAAGGGGGAGAATCGAGGAGAGTAGTACCAGAGAGGGGTGTGACGCTGAGGTTGCACTTAGAAGGGTTTACCTGTCCTGTCCTGAACCTGTCCTGACCTGTTGGCTCCTGTCTATTCAGGAGTCCTTTCCCAGCTCCTTGGCCAGGGGTTGGTCTTCGCACCATTCTAGGTAAATATAAATCTATGTGGTATGTCCTTGTACCGTTTCCTTTTCCACCCTTCCCAGGTACCGAAGTCATGAGATTTTCCTAAGTCTTTAGGTTTTGCTTTGATTATTATTTTCTCCTTCATAAGTTGGTGTTTGACATTTATTGGTATTTGACCCACAAAGTTATTGCATAGATAAAGGTTTTAAAGCTCTCCTGAGTCTGTAGTCATTCAAAGAAATAAAAGTAAATGTCATTTATGCCTGTTAAGCTAACAACCTGATCTATCGACCAGAGGAAATTAAGAACTTAGGTGTTAAGGTTGGTAAGAATTGGTGAACAGGTAAAGATATATTTCAAAGTAAATTCAAGTTTTGATCGCCAGCATATGATTGCCAGCTTATTGTTTTATGGACCCAGGTGAGTATGGTGTTTTAGAATAAAACCCAAGCTGGTAATCTCGCTGCATCACCAGTGGCGTAAAGACCGCGTGTGGTTGTTGCAGGGCATTCTGGCTGGTCAATCTCCCAGGTCTCATATATTGGTTTTGCACTTGCACCTTATCGCTTCTAGCCCCACTCAGTTGCTGTCGTTAGGAGGGATGGAAATGCTAATTATGGCCTGCGAGGATCTGTAATAACGACCAATGTAAAGTAGTCTTAGCCTAGCCAGCACTGTCATGTTTTTATCCTCCCATTTTGTACCTGTTTTTTAGCATGTTTTCGTGGTCATGTTGCTTTACTACCTTTATTCGTCGATTTGTATACTGTGTCCTGGCTAAGGTCGGACACTGGACGGGTGTTTCCATATATCTATTATTCCTAATGTACTGTTGCTTGTATTGCTCACTTTTTATTCAGTAGGGTGTTTTTTATAGCTTTTATGACATGTACTGTCGAAATAAAGCTTATACAACAACAGCAATTCATAGGATCTAGCAATCCATTTTCAGATCCAGTCGCGGAACTATTAAGGGAGTTATAGGAAAACCATGTGCCAAAACATAGGGTTGTCTTAGCACCACTGCGGTTCCAAAATATTGTTAAGAATATATATACATTTTATAAAAACGAACTTTTTTTATAAAGAATCTAAAGAATACATATTTTAAGGAGAGCCTAAGGGTTTATAATGTGTTTTGTGCAGAGTTATGGATAGAATTGGATACATTCCATATTTCTCAGAAAGAAGCTGTCAGATGCACTTCATTTCTTCACATGTCCAACCGGATGTTATTGTTCTACATGGATCCTATGTCAGTGCCCTAAAGGTGGGCAGAGATCACTTTGTTTTCATGTTACTGGGTTTTGTCTATTTTTGGATAAAACAGCTTAGACAATTTCCATTTCGGGATTTGCCATCTGCTGGCAGAGACAACGGGTGTGATGGGGAGGAGAGGCATCACTGTTCCAAAGATGAAATCAGGTTCCTTCCATGTCAAACATGCCTTCCACCAAAGGTAGAAGTCTATGCCCTTTTATTTCATGGATGCGAATCCATGAATTGTTCACAGAAGGCAACTAACCTTCTAGCCCTATTAACGCCGCAAGATCTCACATACTCAGGAGCCCAGGAGACAAAGCAGGGGCCAAGTAGCCACACACGAGCCCTGAGGCTGGAGTCATGTGCACAGCATAGAAGGAGCTGCAGAACGAGAAGTCCTCAGCAAGAAACAGTCAATTGAATAGAAAAAGTCATTGCATCATGGCATTGCGAATGGCATCTGTCTGAAGTAGAATAAAATGTTTGCTACATGTTGTCAGGTTCCACACGTTACTCCTCGGGGCTGTGTTGAAAGTCCTCACTCCACACCCACACAACCACCCCGTGGCCCGATAATAAATATCACAGACCAACAGGATGTTCCCGTGAGCGCGGGGAAGGAAGGGAACAGCGGGGAGGGAGATCTGCAACGATAAGAACAAGAGGTTTAGAGTCACACCCCTTCCTATCTTCAGTATCACTTTGAACAACTAACAATATTCACACAGTCCTTTATACTTAATCACTAGCATACCTGTAAAGAAAAATACACAGTCTTGATATACAGGAGAGGGAGGTGAGGTCCTATCAGTGGCGGGAATTGGCTCTAAGGAACAAAGGAATGAACATGAGACTTTATATCATTCGCATTAAGAGCCTATACTACTACCACACCACACCTACCACTTAGTGTGAATGTTCTGCTTTAAGCCACTTCTTCCATAGTACTTAGGTACCCCCCCGTTGTTCTCTCCTGTATCGTGAAATACAGCAAAAAACAGGTTGTCTTCAAAACAAAGAACTTGCAATGGGTTAAAGGTTCAATTCACCCTCATGTCCATTTGTAAATCAGCATTCAAATGTTAACATTGTACTTCTGTGCAGAATTAGTACTTGTGCTCTGCACTATCCAGATTTCGATAGTACTCTCACTCGGGAGAGACGTGGGTGGTTATGCCAAAGCCACATAGGCAACACTTCCAACTCGTACCATTGACTGACTGTCAAGAGTTAATTCTCATATGTCGAGTAAAGTCACCGTTTTCCCCGCAAGAGAAAGCAGCCGCGTTTCTCCAGCAAAACGGGGAAAACGAACACAGGTTTCCGAGTGAACCACTCGGTTCACACACAGCCGTGTGAGTATCCAAAACAAGCTTACCCTTCGTTCCGCGGGTCACGGGTCCGTGTGCCTCCAGCCGGCGACCACACGTACACAATACTACTCACGGTAGCCTCGGGATCCAAAAGCAGCTCCTCGATGGTTCTCGCTCTCGGCAGAATTATCGGCTCTGTTCCTGCTTGTTTCCGGGTTTAAGTTTCCTAATCTGCGTGTCTGACGTCACGCGCTACGTACCCCAGAGCCCTCTGGGGATTGTGGTTCGAATGTACTTGGTTGCCGTTTCTCACGCATTGTGCGGACGGCGGCCCACGAAGCCTGATTCCTGACAGTACATCCCCCCTCACAAGGGACGCCGTACAGGGGCCGGCTGATCCGGATGCCTGCGGTGGAAACAAGACACAAGACGGGGTGTGTGCACAGACCCCGCAGGCTCCCAAGAGTTCTCCTCCGGCCCGTAGCCCTTCCAAGAAAGCAGGTATTGCAATCTCCCCCGCACCCATCTAGAGTCCAACACCCTCAACACCTCGTATTCCCTATCCTGCTGTACCCAAACAGGCACTGGGGGGCGATGAACAGGGGCCCTAGAGGGTTTTACAAGGGACACGTGAAACACAGGGTGAATCTTGAAATGACTAGGTAACCTCAACTTCTCCGCCACGGGATTGATGAGTTTTATCACTCGGTAAGGACCAATGAATTTAGGGTTGAACACACTATACCTCCGGAATGCAATATGTTTGGTGGACAACCACACCAGGTCCCCTTTCTTGTACTCAGGACATGGTCTTCGATGTTTATCAGCCTGCGTTTTATATCTCCCCTTGGCACGAACAAGATTCCTGCGCGTCGCCAGAAGTATCTTACGAATGCGCAACAATCTTGCCTTGACGTCTGGCAACCTGACCTTTTTTCTGGGAAGGATTAAGGGAGTCACCCTTGGATGATGTCCATAGGTGCTGAAAAATGGGGCATGACCTGTTGACGAATGTTGTGTGCTGTTGTATGCCAACTCCGCCACCCACAACCAATCCACCCAGTAATCAGTGTCAGCCTGAACATAGCAGCGGAGATACTGTTTTAGTGACTGATTGAGTCTCTCTGTTTGACCATCCGACTGCGGATGATAGCTGGTGGATAGGGACGAAGATATGTGTAACTCAGCACACCAAACCTTCCAAAAGCCCGCAGTAAATTGAGCCCCCCTGTCCGACACTCTCACTTTCGGGAGACCGTGTAGCCTCACTATGTGTGTTAATAGTCAATGTGCCAACTGACCCGCTGTAGGTACCTTCTCACAAGCGATGAAGTGGCCCATTTTCGTGAGGTAATCCACCACCACTAGAATGGCGGTTTTCCCTTGGTCTTTCGGCAACCCGACAATGAAGTCTACCGACACACTTTCCCAAGGCATTTCTGGAGTGGGTAATGGTTGTAGATATCCCTGTGTTTGTTGACGATCCGATTTCATTCGTGCGCATTGCACACACTGGGTTCCCCAACGCCTCAAATCCAGGCGGATGGAGGGCCACCAAAATTGTCTCAACGCTTTTTCCAAAGTCTTCACATATCCCATGTGTCCTGCACTAGGCATTTCGTGGCACCAGTGAAATACCGTACGTTGTAAGGCCTTGGTAGGCACAAGTGCTTGTTTCCCTTTCATGGCGACTCCTTGTCTCATCTTCCATTCTGGATGATGACGCAGCCAAGTTCTCCAGACGCATGACTGGATCCCAGAGCGCAAGGATTGTAGAAAATCACAGGATTGTGTGACACATACGACTTTCGCTGGGTCGATTATAGATCTGGTCGGAGTCAGGGTATGCAACACCGGATGTTCTTGTCGGGTCAGGGCATCTGCTTTCTTGTTGTGCGCTCCGGGGCGGTAGGTCACAACGAATCGATATTCCTCGAAGAAGAGCATCCAGCGTAATTGTCTGGGAGTGAGATGTCGGGCGGCTCTTATGAACTGTAGATTACGGTGATCCGTATAAACCGTTACCTGATTAACCGCTCCCAAGAGCCAATGCCTCCACTCCACAAAGGCATCTCTTATAGCCAGCAACTCCTTTTCGGCTATTGTGTAATTTATTTCCGCCAGACTGAGTTTTCGGGACATAAAAGCGATAGGATGCAGAACGCCTGTATGTTCCTGTCTTTGTGAAAGAACCGCCCCCAAGGCCACTTCAGAGGCATCAGCCTCTACTATGAACGGCAAGTTGGGGTTTGCATGTTTTAGAATTGGAGCACCGATTAAGGCTTCTTTCAACCCATCCAACGCTTGCTGTGCTTCTTCGCTCCAGACGAACGGGACGTTCTTTCGTGTTAGCCGTGTCAAGGGGGTAACCAGGGCCGAAAACCCCCCAATGAACCTTCTATAAAAGTTCGCAAATCCCAGCAGGCATTGGATATCCTTGACTGTGCATGGACGAGGCCAGTTCTTTATGGCTTGTACTTTTCTCTCAGCCATTATCTGGCCGGACGGCGTAAGCATCACTCCCAAAAACTCAACGGTGGTCACGTGGAACTCACATTTCGTGATCTTACAATAGAGATGATGTTTCATCAGGGCTTCGAGCACCTGGCTCACATGTTGTTGATGTTCACCCGTTGTGTTGGAGTAGACCAAAATGTCGTCTATGTAGACGACTACAAAGAGGTCTAAGTACTCTCGCAACACCTCGTTCAGGAAATACTGAAACGCGGCTGGGGCGTTGCACAGCCCAAAGGGCATCACTAGATACTCAAAGAGCCCATACCGCGTCTTGAATGCCGTCTTCCATTCGTCACCCCTTCTTATGCGAACCAGGTGGTATGCCCCTCGCAGATCCTACTTGGTGTAGATGATGGCTGCTCTAACTTGCTCCAGTAGAACAGGAATCAGGGGTAAGGGGTATTGGTTCTTCACGGTGCCGGTGTTTAGAGCACGGTAGTCGATGCAACACCTCTTTTCACCGTTAGCTTTTGGTATACAAAACAACGGAGACGAGGCAGGTGACCGCGAAGGACGAATGTACCCCAGAGCCAGATATTTATCCAGATAAGCTCTCAGGTATTCATTCTCCGGTACTGTAAGGACGTATAAGCTGCCGTTAGGTATTACCGCGTCGGGAACCAGATCGGTACGACAATCGAAGTCTCTGTGAGGCGGGAGAGCCTCGGCTTGCTCCTCGCTGAACACTTTGGCGTAAGCGGCATAACATGACGGGAGTACAACTTCTTTCTCTGCGGCTGTGGCTATGTTAAATACCCTGGCCAAGGCATGAGACGGACTCACGTTAGACCCCAAACAGTGTTCCTTGCAATACGCCGATTGAAAAAGGATTGTTTTTGAAGTCCAATGGACGTAAGGTTTGTGTTTTTGTAGCCAGGGGAGCCCCAAGATGATGCCGTATTGGGGTGCTTGGATAATATTAAACGTAATCGTTTCTTGATGCACTCCCTTACAGACACACAATATTTCCGGCGTGTGGTATTTTATGGGTCCGGCTATCAGTTCACTACCGTCGACCGCATACACTGGTTCAGGCTGTTTCTTTTTTTTTTTTTTTTTTCATATTTTTATTGTTGTAAAACAAAGGATTTTTCTGGCACACACATAACACAGAATACAAATAAACTTAATACCAATAATAAACCAAGGTTACTATCAAGAAAAACAATTTAGTACTAAACATAACATTCGGCACAAAAAGGAAAAAAAAAAAATGAAGAAAAAAGAAAACCATTGATCCAATTAATAATACATCAGACTACATTTGCATTTGACCTTTCCTTCCATCGATGTACCGGTTCCCAAATTTTCCTTCCCCACCTTTTTATCCTTTTACCTTTTTTCCCAAATATACCCTTTTCAAGGTTAAACGTCCCCAATAATAAGGCAATCCACTGCTGTAATCCCGGGGGTAGGGGGCCCAACCAGACTCTAGCAATCAACAGCCTGAGAACCGCCATCGCTACAAATATAAATTCGCTATGGACGCCTTCGCAGCCCCTAACTCCTAGCATAATTACTGTTGGTGTTAGAGTCACGTTTAAAGCAAGTGTATGAGCCATAAAATCCTCAATACCCTTTAATAAAGGCCTTAGTTTGGGACAGAGCGCAAAAATGTGGATACTATCTGCAGCCAAAGCATTACAACGCCAGCAGGTAATCCCTGTAGTTGCACCCCAATGTGCTATGCGATCTGGCGTATGGTAAAGTTGAAACAGCATTTTGAAATGTTGCGATTGTAGAGGGGCAGAATAAAAGGCTGAGCAACCCAACTCCAAGGACTTCTGAAAAGCCTCACACGATATCCCTAATTTTCCAGCCCATTTATTGCCAAATCTGTCAGTGTCATCCTTCTTCGATTCAGCCAGCTGGGCATAGAAATATCGAATGGAGCACACCCCACTTTGCTCTATTGCCTCCATAATGTTACTTGTCTTAAATCCGCCTGCCCCTCCTTTTTTCTTAGAAAAAAAACTCCTAATCTGCAGATACTTAAAAAAACTATATCTTGCTAAATTAAATTTAGCCAACAGATCTGAAAATAAAAGTATATTTCCGTCTGGATCTAGCATATCTCCTATTTTCCTAATGCCTTTTCTGTCCCAATCTGCCATAATGGCATCAGAAAAAATTACAGGGGGTAGGGACTTATTCCTATACAGTCTGGTATACCTATTAAATCTCCCTAAACCACAGTTTTTTGCAACAGCAGACCATACATTATAAGCTGCGGCAACTGTCTTGAAACGTGTACGTTTGTAGTATGATGAATCTGTACATTTTAAAAAAGCATTTACTGTATCTTCGCCCAAAACAATTGAATAAATCATAGTTGAAACAGCTTTGACTTTCAAATCCCCTTCATTTGCACCAATTAAGCCTTGAATATATTGCAATACCGATGCCCAATAGTAGATCCTAAAATCAGGAACCCCCCAACCTCCCCTATCCCTTGGCAAAGTCATAAACTTGTATGCCCGTCTTGTCTTCCCATACGACCAAATAAATTTATTAAGAATCGACTCCAGCTTATTAAACCAAATTGACTCAAACAAAAGAGGGATTGTACGAAAAAAGTAAAGAAATTTGGGAAGTATAAGCATTTTAATAATGTTAGCGCGTCCCACTAACGTAAGCCTAAGATTATTTATCCTCATTAAGTCCGAGCTAACTTTCCTCAATAAGGGTGAGATGTTACGTTCAACTACTGTCCCTAAATTAGAAGAAATTTCAACCCCAAGGTATACCGCTGACGAAGTCACCCGTGGATCATTACATTGAGCTGCTATGTTTTTAATAATCTGTGTTTTGGCACTATTAAGCTTATAGCCAGAAATATTGCCAAAATTTAGGGCCTCTTGTTCTATCACACCTATTGCCATTACAGGATCAGGAGTAATTATCGCGACATCGTCTGCGTATGCCAGCACTTTGACTACCGACTCATTTATACATATGGGGGGAATACTGGGATTGAGATCAAGATTGCGTAAATACGGATCCATATACAGTGCAAATAAAAGAGGAAAACTAGGACAGCCCTGCCTTGTTCCTCTTCTAATCTGCACCGCCGCTGTTAACTCCCGATTGATTTTAATTCTAGCCGTTGGTTCCCTATAAAGAACCTGGATTGCTTTGATAAAATTATCGCCAACCCCAAAAGTTCTCATTAGCTCCCACAGGTATTCCCAAGCGACCCTGTCGAAAGCCTTCTCGGCGTCTAAAAATAAAGCCGCGACAGGGCCGCCAGAAACCTCCATGGCATCAAAACAGGTGAACACTGTCCTAACATGTTCTGTAGTCCCTTTCCCCGGGATGAATCCATGTTGAACTGGGGTGACTAATTTTCCTATGACGGTGGACAACCTTGTGGCCAAAATTTTCGAATAGAGCTTCACGTCAGCATTCATTAAAGCAATAGGTCTATATGACCCAGGAATTGTGGCGGGTTTACCTTTTTTCAAAATAACTATGATTTCAGTCTCGCCCCATGATTTTGGGATTGAAATTTCTCTCTGGGCTTGTATGAGCGTATCCAGAAGCTCTACTCTAAGAACTGATATAAAAGTCTTGTAGAATTCGATCGGTAACAGATCTGGACCTGCAGCCTTTGAGGATGAGAGATCTGATAGAGCTAATGACAGTTCTTCTGGTGTTATAGAGGCATCGAGTATAGTTTTCTCCTCCAAATCTAGTTTTTTGAGTTGAATGTTTCCTAAATAGTCCCTAATTTTGTCAATATCTACCTCAGACTCCCTATCATATAGTCCAGAGTAAAACTTCCGGAATTCATTCCTTATTCCCACAGAGTCGGAAATCAAGTTGCCCAAGTCATCAGCTATGTTTTTAATATCCCCTGCATTAACTTTTTGCCTGGTCCTAACAGCTAGAATATGGCCGACCCGCTCACTAAACTCGCAAGCCTGCTCCTTCTTTGTTAAATAACTAACTGCTGTCTTATTAGTGATTCTTTCCGCTATTTCCGCCTTTAAAACCATAATCTCCAATAGTTGTTGATCCAATGGGAGACCCCCCATGATTAACCTACTTAACTCAGCCTCAGCGTTCAGAAGGGAATTAACTTGTTGATCAAACAATTCTCTTTCTTTTTTCCGGCTGTATGTTGAGAAGCTAATTGACTCTCCTCTGACGCCTGCTTTGAAGGCATCCCAGATGTAACCACTGCTTGTGCTCCCCACGTTATTAAGCCAAAATTCTCTGTTCCATTTTTCCATGTGCTTACAATAACCCTCGTCTTGTAACAAAGCACGCTCAAATGTCCATCTATATATTTTTCTACCTAACCCATTTAAACTAAGTGACAGTAACAAAGGATTGTGGTCGGAAACTAGTCGAGGTAACTTCTTAATCTGCGTATTAGAAATCAATACATTAGATATTAAAAAATAATTCAACCTAACTGTTATATTGTGTGGAGCGGAAAAAAACGTATCACCGTCTAACTGCGGGTGCAGGTTGGCCCAAACATCTGAAAGAGCATTATGCGAGGCCATATCAACTATCGCCCTGTGCACTCTTTTCTTCCTCCCTGTATAGGAATGGCTTAGTTGCAACTCAGTGTTTGCTGGTCGACTGATATTAAAATCCCCACAACAAACAATTGGCTCCACCCAGGTTGAGAGTTCGTGATCCAGAAATTGGAATATATCAGGGTCATCGCACGTTGAGCCATAGACTGAAGCCAGAGTGAACCTAGTGCCTCTGAAGTCTATTTCTATAATCGCCCACCTACCCCAGGTATCTTCTTTGCTCCTAAGTACTGTACAATCTGCTCCTCTCCCCAGAATCGCTACCCCACGAGTTTTGGATGCTTGTTTAGTGTATGCTAAGACTTTAAAGCCAATCTGTTCTAGCAAAAAACCCTTTCCTCCCTCCACATGAGTTTCCTGTAGACAAATCAGGTCAGGAAACATTGATTTACAAAATGCCGAGACTCGCTGCCTTTTTTGGAGTTCATTAAGGCCACAGACATTAAATGACAGAATTCGACAAGTCATCAAAAAACATCAAAGATCAGCACCAGCTTCCAAATCCAACTCTTAACCAAACCCAACACTTCCTTTTTTCCCCATTTGAACAAAACTTGCCTCTGACTCAGCCTACGTTTCACTGTGCATGATGTGTGCCATTTTCTCCCCCCCCTCCTCCCTCCCACCTCCCTGAGCCCCCCCACAGAGCCCCTCCCCCCTACAGGCAAATAGGTCACGGATGACCTATATGTGAACGCCAGGGAAGCAGCAGCCGCCACTCCTCCCCACTGCCAACCAGCATACCAAACATATCAAACTTAAATCCATTATTGGTTCTCCTTATATCCCAAAACTTCCACCATGTAAGCCTTCGCCTTAATCTCTGAAAGGAAAAATTTAAACTGGCCCTTGGTCACAATTTTCAATTTTGCAGGGTATAGCAAGTAAGCTTCAGAGCCCAGAGCCTGAATATGAGGTATCAGTTGTCTCAGCCTCCATCTACGTTCAACAGTGGCATGGCAAAAGTCCGGTCTTGCAAAGAACGTGACATTGTTATGGGTACGTCTTGCCTCGGGCTTCGCTTTGTCCAATATCAACTGCCTAAGGAGGAAATTGCCTACAAAGATTAGCAGGGCCCTTGGGCGCCCACTCTGTGCTCCAGCCTGAGGCTGACCCCTTTTAATAAACAATGGGAAGCGGTGGGCTCTTTGAATTTCAGTTTCCCACTGCCAGCTAGATAACTCCGGAAAAGCCCCCTTTAACAAATTCACCACAAACAGCCTGGGGTCCTCCCCTTCAAGACCTTCCTCCACGCCTAACAGTCTGATGTTATTACGACGCTGCCTGTTCTCAAAATCTTCCAGCTTCCAGTTGATGTCCTCTGCCACCTTTTGATGCTCTTCCTTATATGATCTCAGGTCTCTCAAGTCATCTTCCACTTTACTGGTCCTTTCCTCCACTTGTACAACTCTCTCAACCATCTCGTCTTGCCTTTTGCTTATATTTCTAAGCTTATTCTGTATCTTCCTTGATTCCTGTCTCGCCCTCCTACTCTCTCCTCTAGCCTCAGATTGCATTAATTTCAGGGTGTTAAAGAGAAGATCAAGCGTAACCGTAGGCTGAGAGGGTTGAGCAGAGCCATATTCCCCAGTCAATGTTGCTGGACTGTCTTGCTCCAAAAATGAAAAAGTAGTGGTGGAATAATCCCAAGCTAGCTTTTTTGTAGGATCAGTAGTACTACTTGCAGTGGAAGGTTTCCTTTTAGATAGGCGTTTTCTCTGTGAAGTTTTCCTAGCCGGGGAGCTACTAACCGAGTCAATACCCGTGGATTCATCAGATCTTAAACCCTCTGATGACTGAGACTGTGACTGCGTATCTTCGTCGACAGAGTAGAATCTCTCCACAGAAGCTGAACCACTAGTGATGCCGATTTCCACTGAGGTAGAGGATTCGCCTCCTGATTTGATCCCCCCACTCTCTGTACCTAAATCCATGGTTTCTGCCCAAGTTAGGGGTTTAAACAGCAGTGTTCCCGCGTTAGCTTCAACAGTAGCAGCGGCCTCCATTCCTACATTCATCTTCTGCTCAAGTAGCTCAGCCCCCAACACCACATGCCCTGGCACCAGCACAGAGAAACTTTGGGTTTCAGCCGGTAGTTCATCTGGAAGCTGAGTATTCATAGCCCGATTGTCAATTGTGACTGAAAATTCTTTATCCGCTCCTTTGCTTATGCTTGTTTTTACCGTTTTTACCGTTTTTACCGTTTGCCTCAATGCCTGCGCCTCTGTCCCCCGCATCATCCCGGCCCCGGCGTGACCACTTGACTCACCCTCGACAGCCATCATTCCCGCATCTCTGCTCTCTCCCAGGGTGACTACAGGCACTGCAGCGGCCGTCTTTCCTGCTGCCGCTGCCGGTCTTACTGGTTGCCTAGCAACCCCAGCGCCGGCCCCGAGCCCTGGATCTGCACCGAGGACGCCAGCTCCTCCAACGCCGGTTACAACCTCTGACTCCGCTCCTGCTCCCCCACCTGCGCTAAGATCCGCAGGGATACCAGGTTTGGTTGCGGGGGGTCTGCTACTCGCTGGGATATTGGCTGGGGTATTTGCAAAGCTTTCCGACACCGTGGGCTGCCGAAGCGCATTTTCCTTGGTTTTCGGCTTGGTAACGAGTCCTGCATCTCTAGCGGATGGGGTACTGTCCGCTCCGTTTCTTTTCGCTACCGTTTTCTTTAAACTCGAGACGCTTTTCTGTGCAATGGGTATGACGGGGCCAGGACCAGCAGCTTTCGACTCTGCTTTATTTTTCTCTTTTTCTTTTGCTGTCTGACCTTTGGTGATATCCACGTCGGCCGGTTTCTTGCCGTCTTTGGTCTCGGGACCGCGCTGCGGGCGAGGAGGCATCCTGAGCCAGAATTTTAGTACCAGACTGACAGCCTCTGAAACTCTCCTCTTGAAACGCAGGACTGTGCGTATTACAGCATTTCCTTGTTGTTCCCAGGGAGGGAATATCGCAGTACTACACGATAAAGGCATAAAGCATAAAGCGACCTCAGGCCATGCGGATAGTTATTCTATTTCTCCATTGAGACAAAGCCTGGCAGTGGAGAAGAGAGGAGTGCGACTCACTCACTGCATCCCTCGGCGGCCATCTTGCCCCCAGTGTGCAACGGCGGTTCAGGCTGTTTCTTAGCTATGAGCTGGATTCCCAGCCTTTCTGCTTCAAGATAGTCCATAAAATAACCAGTGGCCCCTGAATCCACCATTGCTTTTACATCTTGCTCTCCAGATTCCAACAACATCACCAATTAAATGAATACATGGTTCTTTTCTTGATTGCAACAGGCTGTGACTGAAGGGATAACGATAGAGCTTGAGGGTTCCCCTTCTTTCACTCTCAAGCACTGGGGTTTTCCGACTTCTTCTCAACTGTTCCAGCTGCCGTTTGACCAGCCCTGAATCTTCCTGTTTTTGGCTTCACCGGACACTCCCGTAGGTAGTGTCCCTTCTTTCCGCAGTACAAACAGAGCCCGTTCTTCAGATGAAGCTCTTTCTCACTAAATGTCAAAGAGGCTCGGACTGCTCCGATTTCCATGGCGTCTTGTGAGGTAGTAGGCTTCTCGTTACCCCCTCCGCTTCGTTCATGTCCCACAACGATAGGCTCTTTCTTTCTTAATTCTCCTTTGCGTTCCCTTATTCTATGATCAAGCCGGAGAGCGAGTTCAAAAAGCGCAGAACAGGTACGCGGTTGAGGGTCTATGTGCGCCAGCACGTCTTTCATCTCGTCATTTAGTCCTTGATAGAACAATGCCGATTGTTTGACCTCAGGCCAATCCGTCTCTGCTATAAGGAGACGAAAGTTGTTTAAGTAAGAAACCAAGTCAGTATTGCCCTGTTTAAGCACCAACAACTCACGGTCTGCTGAGAAGGTTTCGGCTCTACGATCAAAGGTTTTCTCGAATTCTACCCTGAACTCGTCCCAATCGTAGAGTAAGGGATCGTCTCTCCTGACCACAGGAACTGCCCATTGAGCTGCCTCCCCACCTAGATATGAAATCAAGAAGGCCACTCGGGCCTGGTTTGTAGCAAACATTTTGGGCTTGCACATGAAGTGCAGAAGTATTTGTGTCATAAACACCTGCACCTTCTTGTTATCCCCATAATACCTTTCAGGTGGTGCCAGCGGGATTTGTGTGGGCATTTCTACTACTAGTGAAGATGGAGCGGTGGTACTTGTCCCCGCATCGAATGGATTCCCCTGCAACCTGTCCATGCGAGCTTTTAAGTGTGCATTTTCGTTTCTAGAAGCAGCGACCTCTCTATTGGAGGCAGCCAGTTCCGTTTGTACCAGGGCCAAAGCAGCCAGAACATCGTCAAGCGTAGCCATTATCTATCAACACAGCCAAGAGGAGGACGGTAACCGTGGGCCGATAATTCTGTCAGGTTCCACACGTTACTCCTCGGGGCTGTGTTGAAAGTCCTCACTCCACACCCACACGACCACCCCGTGGCCCGATAATAAATATCACAGACCAACAGGATGTTCCCGTGAGCGCGGGGAAGGAAGGGAACAGCGGGGAGGGAGATCTGCAACGATAAGAACAAGAGGTTTAGAGTCACACCCCTTCCTATCTTCAGTATCACTTTGAACAACTAACAATATTCACACAGTCCTTTATACTTAATCACTAGCATACCTGTAAAGAAAAATACACAGTCTTGATATACAGGAGAGGGAGGTGAGGTCCTATCAGTGGCGGGAATTGGCTCTAAGGAACAAAGGAATGAACATGAGACTTTATAACATTCGCATTAAGAGCCTATACTACTACCACACCACACCTACCACTTAGTGTGAATTTTCTGCTTTAAGCCACTTCTTCCATAGTACTTAGGTACCCCCCGTTGTTCTCTCCTGTATCGTGAAATAAAGCAAAAAACAGGTTGTCTTCAAAACAAGGAACTTGCAATGGGTTAAAGGTTCAATTCACCCTCATGTCCATTTGTAAATCAGCATTCAAATGTTAACATTGTACTTCTGTGCAGAATTAGTACTTGTGCTCTGCACTATCCAGATTTCGAAAGTACTCTCACTCGGGAGTGACGTGGGTGGTTATGCCAAAGCCACATAGGCAACACTTCCAACTCGTACCATTGACTGACTGTCAAGAGTTAATTCTCATATGTCGAGTAAAGTCACCGTTTTCCCCGCAAGAGAAAGCAGCCGCGTTTCTCCAGCAAAACGGGGAAAACGAACACAGGTTTCCGAGTGAACCACTCGGTTCACACACAGCCGTGTTAGTATCCAAAACAAGCTCACCCTTCGTTCCGCGGGTCACGGTCCGTGTGCCTCCAGCCGGCGACCACACGTACACAATACTACTCACGGTAGCCTCGGGATCCAAAAGCAGCTCCTCGATGGTTCTCGCTCTCGGCAGAATTATCGGCTCTGTTCCTGCTTGTTTCCGGGTTTAAGTTTCCTAATCTGCGCGTCTGACGTCACGCGCTACGTACCCCATAGCCCTCTGGGGATTGTGGTTCGAATGTACTTGGTTGCCGTTTCTCACGCATTGTGCGGACGGCGGCCCACGAAGCCCGATTCCTGACACATGTAAAGGGACAGTTAATGGTAACTCAGAGGTTTGACCACCTGGACTTTCTTCAGAACGGTCGCTCACCCACGCTCCTCCTCACTTTCAGCTGTAACGCTCCATGCTATCGCGTCTCTGGTATTGTTACTTCTTTGTTTAGTACAGCACTGTTTACCATAGCATTGTAGCGCTGTTTAGCATAGCATTGTAGCGCTGTTTACCATAACATTGTAGCGCTGTTTAGCATAGCATTGTAGCGCTGTTTACCATAGCATTGTAGCGCTTTTCAGGCATAGCGCCGCTGTTCTGATTGACATCATTAGCGTGACCTCGCTCAGGCTGCTGTGCTCATTTCTCTGTGTCTGTGTATTTATTTCATAGAAGTGCTCACTCGACGCATTTGTGCATTAGCTGCCCCTGTCTGCCTTTCCCTTTGACCCTCCATTTTGTTGTTGGTATCCCCTGGCCCGCCCCTCACCCACACTACCGCCTCCCTGCTGCCCCTCCCACGCTCCGCCCCCTCCACTCTCCATTTATGTCAGATGTCCCAACGCGCAGCGTCCACGCGCTGCGGCCGCGCCGAAGGTGCGCCAAAGGTAAGCCCGTCTACGCCCGTCTGCGCCTGGACCGCGCCCAGCGCCCGTCCCCCTGCTCCATGCCGCTCCCAACCCCCCAGAGTAACTTATGATGCCGCTACTCTCCTCGCCCTCAACGCCGGACGCACCCCACGTTGCTGCGAAGCTACCCCAGGACGTACCCACGGCCCATTCTCCTGCCTCTCCTGTAAGTTCAACTGCGTCAGGACCCTCACCAAACACACTTCCTCCACACACAGCTCCGAACCCAACTACTTGAAATGCATCCTACTGAACACCCGCTCGGTCCACAGACATGCAACCGAACTCTGGGACCTAATCGACACTGCGTCACCTGACATCGCCTTCCTTACTGAAACATGGATGAATGCATCTTCTGCCCCCGACATCGCCATAGCCATACCGGACACTTACAAGATCATTCGAAAAGACCGCACCGATAAAAAAACTGGAGGAGGCATCGCCATCGTCCATAGAAACACCATCAAAATTACAACCAGCTCTGACGTCAATCTTGCAACCGCCGAACACCTCCACTTTCAGATCCACACCGACCCCAGGACCACACTTAGAGGAACCCTCATTTACAGGCCCCCAGGCACCCGATCTCAATTCAGCGATGACATCACTGACTTCGTCAGCCCGCACGCCCTCGCCTCCGAGAACTACATTCTTCTAGGAGACCTCAACTACCACCTTGACAACATTCTCGACAACAACACCACCACCCTTCTGGACAACCTGTCCAATCTCGGACTCAAACAACTTGTTGACACCCCCACTCACATAGCTGGACACACGCTCGACCCTATCTTCACCTCCAGCAAGCACATCTCCTTCGATCATACTACAGCCCTCCACTGGACGGATCATAGCTGTGTTCACTTCAGCTACAAAACAACCCTGGCCAACAACCGTCCACAACCCATCCCCCGAAGAAAATGGAACAAAATCACCACCGAACTACTCCTCACATCACTCAGCCAAAACACTCCCACCCTGGCAACGGACCCAGACCTAGCGGCCACCAACCTCAGGCAATGGATTACCCACAGTGCGGACGAACTAGCACCCCTGAAAAAACACCAGTCGAAATCATCCAGCAAAAAAGCTCCCTGGTTCAATGATGACCTTAAAAATTCCAAGAAGACATGCCGCAACCTGGAGAAGAATTGGAGAAAAGAACCAACCTCAGACAACATGGCCTCCCTCAAGACAGCCACCCGCAAACACCACCAACTGATCCGATCCGCCAGGAAATCAGCACTTAAGGACCGTCTCGACAACAATTCTCACAACAGCAAGGAACTCTTCAATATCGTCAAAGAATTCACCAACCCTCCCGCAGCATCCAACGACATCACTAACTCCCAAGACCTCTGTGATGCGCTATCCTCCTTCTTCTACAACAAAATTGCCGACATCCACAACAGCTTCAAGAATACTCCCAATGACCAACTCACCCCACCCCCTTCAGATCCCACCCCTCCAACTAACTACCTCAACTCCTGGAACCCAATCACCATTGAAGACACCATTCGCCTCATGAACTCAATCCACTCTGGCTCACCTTCGGACCCCTGCCCCCACTACATCTTCAACAAAGCTGACTCCATCATCGCTCCCCAACTCCGCGATGTCATCAACTGCTCTTTCGACTCCGCCACCTTTCCAGAAATATGGAAACACGCCGAACTCAGCGCCCTTCTGAAAAAACCAACAGCAGACCCCTCAGATCTGAAAAACTACCGACCCATTTCCCTCCTCCCTTTCCCGGCCAAAGTCATCGAGAAAGCCGTCAATAGCCAACTAGCAGCCTTCCTTGAATCCAACAACTCCCTGGATCCCTCACAGAACGGCTTTCGGGCCAAACACAGCACCGAAACCGCCCTCATTGCGGCAACTGACGACATCCGAGCACTTCTGGACAACGGTGAAACAGTGGCCCTCGTTCTACTCGACCTCTCCGCCGCCTTCGACACTGTCTGTCACAACACCCTCATACAACGCCTCAACAACATCGGCATACAAGGAAAAGCCTTGGACTGGATCATCTCATTCCTAGCCGGGAGAACACAGAGAGTCCGACTCCCCCCATTCCACTCAGAGCCCACCGAAGTCATCTGCGGCGTACCTCAAGGCTCCTCACTCAGTCCCACCCTCTTCAACGTCTACATGAGTCCCCTCGCCTCCATCGCACGCCAACACAACCTCAACATCATCTCCTACGCCGACGACACCCAGCTAATCCTTTTCCCTCACCAAAGACCCCAACACCGCCAAAAACAACCTTCACGAAGGCATGAAAGAAGTAGCCGATTGGATGATACAGAGCCGCTTAAAACTCAACTCAGACAAGACGGAGGTGCTCATCCTAGGATCCTCCCCCTCAGCTTGGGACGACTCCTGGTGGCCTTCCGCTTTGGGATCTGCGCCCACACCCACAGACCATGCACGTAACCTTGGCTTCATTCTAGACTCCTCCCTCTCAATGTCCAGACAAGTCAACGCCGTATCGTCCTCCTGCTTCAACGTCCTTCGCATTCTCAAAAAGATCTTCCGCTGGATCCCCCTCGAAACAAGAAAGACTGTCACCCATGCACTGATCACGAGTCGACTGGACTATGGCAACACACTCTACGCCGGAATTACAACAAAATTGCAGAAAAAGCTCCAGCGCATCCAAAACGCATCAGCGAGACTCATATTAGACATCCCGCGCCAAGAGCACATCACCGGTCACTTAAAAAACCTCCACTGGCTTCCTGTCAACAAAAGAATTACTTTCCGCCTTCTTACCCACGCACACAAGGCCCTTTATAATCTAGGACCCGAATGCCTCAACACCCGACTGTCCTTCTACTATCCCACCCGCCAACTAAGATCAGCCAATCAAGCCCTCACCGCAGTCCCGCGCATCCGAAAAACCACCATGGGTGGCAGATCCTTCTCCTTCCTGGCTGCCAAGACCTGGAACTCACTCCCCACCCACCTCCGCCTTACTCAGAATCACCTCTCCTTCAGAAAAGAACTGAAAACATGGCTATTCGATAAAAAGTAAACCCCTCCCTCCAGCGCCTTGAGACCCTCTGGGTGAGTAGTGCGCTTTATAAATGCATGAACTTGAACTTGAACTAGAGGTTGGGACTGTGACTAGCCAAAAAATATACAGCTTGACCATTTCAGATTTGCAAGTAGACACCATGTTCTGCAAACAAGATCTTTTCAGTCATTGGTTTTGACTCTTAAAGTGATACCAAAGACTACAAGTGATTTTAAAGTGGCAGTCTCTTGAAGAGTAGGCTATGTGTGGTGAACCTTTGACCTGACTAGACACTAGACGTTACTCTGGAGATTCATAAGAGGGTAGTATCTATACTAATATAATAAAGAGAGAGCTCAAACCTTTGAGGCGGGTAAACTCCGGAACCACAGCGCCAATCGGAACACCCAATACAGCGTTGCAAACGACAGTATCAGCAGATGGACATAGGCTATACAGCAGCCCAAAATATGCATTAGAAGGGGAAAAGAACGTTTTGTGCAAAGTATTCTGTTGTGGGCGTGTGCGTTGTGCTGTCGGCAAAAGACTGCGGGATTATACCGCTTGCGAGAAGCACTCTGTGTGGGACTAGCATTCCAATACGAGTGGGCGTGTCCTTCAGCATTGTTGTGGGCATTGGATGTTGACGCGATGTTGTGCGTCTAATTGGTGTAGGCTGGAGCAGACAAACACGTTCGGGATGGAGCGAACACACACGCGTCGGCTGAAGCGGAAAAAAACTTTGCGGCAGGAGCGGACACAGTTCGCATATTGCAGTGGCGTTGGCTACAGCGGACAAACACGTTCACGGCTGGAGCGTGTTAAGGTTTTAAAATAAAAACACGTTCGTGGCTAAAGCGTGTTAAGGTTTTGAAATACAGTATATTTACCTACCCGAACCATTGAAGACATTCTGCTTTCATGCCCGGACAACGTCGGGACGGGCTGCTAGTTACATTATACAGCTAAGGTTAGTTCTTACCCTGGATGAAGGGACATGCGTAGTTTAATGTCCTTATGAAGGTTTTCATAGGAATGTATCTAATAAGGTCTAGAAAGGATTATAAAATCTGCTGTTTTAGAACTATTTGCAAGTGATTTGTTTTCCTACGGTAGTGTTTGGGATACATATATATATATATATATATATACATCGTACAGTTAACATTAAAGTTCTTTAGGTGGCAAGGACATTTTGTGATATATTTTCTTGTTAAAATTTAGCAGTGAGACACACAGCAGCAGGAGCATTAGCCATACTGATACATATTTTATAAATAAAGTAAGGAAGGATTTGGCAAATTACAGGCAAATACATTGATGGCGTTTTAAACGTAAATGCTGAGCAGATGTCGTTTTGCAGACGCATTCACCATGCTGGAGTGACGTCCGCACGCGCAGCGCCGGATTTACCAAAGGTCTGCAGAGGCACAAAGTCATGCAAAGTAGTGCAGAGCAGTGCTTAGTTGTGCAAGGCCTTATATTTTGCAGTGGAAAAGGTGTTTGTAGCTGGATCGCTGCTTTTCTCTCTCATTGTGTTCCTTTATGTCAAGTGGCCATTACTGGGGTATAACTTGAGCCCCCCTAGATTCCGACACAAAGCCTCATCTACTACTCAAATATCCCTCGCATTGGACATGTCATGCACTGCAGAGCACAGAGTGTGGCATGTTTCAGAATTGGTCTAGATATTGTTCTGGAAGGGTATGCCTTCAGCAGGCATCTGGTGCCAGACAGTAAGCACACACCTCTGCATCATGCCTGTGAGCTCTCAAGACAGCCTTGAAGGCCCCCGCTCAGAGGGTGACTCTTTCACAGCCTGTGAGCAGTGGAAGGCATATTCCTGCGGCGGAGGGGGGTTGGGGGGTGCAGACCCAGTGGCCACCCCCACTGTCCAACGCAGAGGGTCATGTGCAGCAGGGGAGTGGACGTCAGCAGAGGGTGGGCAGGGTGTGGCCAGAGGCCCTGCTCCCCACCTCCACTGCACACAGCCGGTGGATGTCTGTGCCCAGAAAGGGTCAGACACACAAGGAGGGCGGGGCAAACAGGCAGAGAGCGTGCACACGATCAAACTGATGGCCACAGACAGCAGGGTGCAGGATAAGGCAGGAGGCCCACAGACGGTAGAACACAGGGTACGGCTGGAGGCCCACAGACGGTAGAGCACAGGATAAGGCAGGAGGCCCACAGACGGTAGAGCACAGGATCCGGCAGGAGGCCGGCAGATGGTAAAGCACAGGGTAAGGCTGGAGGCCGGCAGATGGTAAAGCACAGGGTAAGGCTGGAGGCCCACAGACGGTAGAGCACAGGATCCGGCAGGAGGCCGGCAGACGGTAAAGCACAGGGTAAGGCTGGAGGCCCACAGACGGTAGAGCACAGGATAAGGCTGGAGGCCGGCAGACGGTAGAGCACAGGATCCGGCAGGAGGCCCACAGACGGTAGAGCACAGGATAAGGCTGGAGGCCCACAGACGGTAGAGCACAGGATCCGGCAGGAGGCCCACAGACGGTAGAGCACAGGATAAGGCTGGAGGCCGGCAGACGGTAGAGCACAGGATAAGGCAGGAGGCCCACAGACGGTAGAGCACAGGATCTGGCTGGAGGCCAGCAGACGGTAGAGCACAGGATCTGGCTGGAGGCCGGCAGACGGTAGAGCACAGGGTAAGGCTGGAGGCCCACAGATCAATCAATCAATCAATCAATCAAAGCATTTATATAGCGCACTACTCACCCGCGGGGTCTCAAGGCACTAGGGGAGGGGGGGGTCCGCTACTGCTCGAACAGCCAGGCCTTGAGCTGCTTCCTGAAGGCAAGGTGGTCCTGGGTCAGGCGGAGGTGGGTCGGGAGGGAGTTCCAAGTCTTGGCGGCCAGGTAGGAGAAGGACCTTCCTCCTGTTGTGGCTCTTCGGATGCGGGGGATGGCGGCGAGGGCGTGGCCGGTTGATCGGAGCTGGCGTGTGGGAGCGTAGAAGTTGAGGCGGCTGTTGAGGTATCCTGGGCCTTGGTTGTGTAGGGCTTTGTGTGCGTGGGTGAGGAGGCGGAAGGTGATTCTCTTGTTGACCGGGAGCCAGTGCAGATCCCTCAGGTGTCCGGCGATGTGGCTGCGGCGGGGGATGTCCAGGATGAGTCGTGCTGAGGCGTTCTGAATCCGCTGGAGTCTCTTCTGGAGTTTGGCGGTGGTTCCGGCATAGAGGGAGTTGCCGTAGTCCAGTGTGCTGGTGACGAGGGCCTGGGTGACTGTCTTCCTGGTCTCGGTGGGGATCCACCGGAAGATCTTACGTAGCATGCGCAGGATGTTAAAGCACGACGAGGAGACGGCGTTGACTTGTCTGGTCATGGAGAGGGAGGAGTCCAGGATGAAGCCCAGGTTGCGTGCGTGGTCAGTTGGTTTGGGTGCGCTGCCCAGGGCGGGGGGCCACCAGGAGTCGTCCCAGGCGGAGGGTGAGGAACCCAGGATGAGGACTTCCATCTTGTCCGAGTTCAGTTTCAGGCGGCTGGTCGACATCCACTTGGCTACGTCTGTCATCCCTTTGTGTAGGTTGGTTCTGGCGGTGGCGGGGTCGTTGGTGAGGGAGAGGATCAGCTGGGTGTCGTCGGCGTAGGAGATGATGTTGAGGTTGTGTTGGCGTGCGATGGCTGCGAGGGGGCTCAGATGGTAGAGCACAGGGTCTGGCTGGAGGCCCACAGATGGTAGAGCACAGGGTAAGGCAGGAGGCCCACAGACGGTAGAGCACAGGATCTGGCTGGAGGCCCACAGACGGTAGAGCACAGGATCTGGCTGGAGGCCTACAGACGGTAGAGCACAGGGTCTGGTTGGAGGCCCACAGACGGTAGAGCACAGGGTAAGGCTGGATGCCCACAGACGGTAGAGCACAGGATAAGGCTGGAGGCCCACACACGGTAGAGCACAGGATCCGGCAGGAGGCCCACAGACGGTAGAGCACAGGATAAGGCTGGAGGCTCACAGACGGTAGAGCACAGAATCCGGCAGGAGGCCCACAGACGGTAGAGCACAGGATCCGGCAGGAGGCCTACAGACGGGAGAGCACAGGATCCGGCAGGAGGCCCACAGACGGTAGAGCACAGGATCTGGCTGGAGGCCCACAGACGGTAGAGCACAGGGTCTGGCTGGAGACCCACAGACGGTAAAGCACAGGATCTGGCTGGAGGCCCACAGACGGTGTGACACAGGATCTGACTGGAGGCCCACAGACGGTAGAGTACAGGGTAAGGCAGGAGGCCCACAGACGGTAGAGCACAGGATCTGGCTGGAGGCCCACACACGGTAGAGCACAGGATCCGGCAGGAGGCCTACAGACGGTAGAGCACAGGATCCGGCAGGAGGCCCACAGACGGTAGAGCACAGGATCTAGCTGGAGGCCCACAGACGGTAGAGCACAGGATCTGGCTGGAGGCCCACAGACGGTGTGACACAGGATCTGACTGGAGGCCCACAGACGGTAGAGTACAGGGTAAGGCAGGAGGCCGGCAGACGGTAGAGCACAGGGTAAGGCAGGAGGCCGGCAGACGGTAGAGCACAGGATAAGGCTGGAAGCCGGCAGACGGTAGAGCACAGGATAAGGCTGGAGGCCCACAGACGGTAGAGCACAGGATCTGGCTGGAGGCCTACAGACTGTAGAGCACAGGATAAGGCTGGAGGCCGGCAGACGGTAGAGCACAGGATAAGGCTGGAGGCCCATAGACGGTAGAGCACAGGATCTGGCAGGAGGCCTACAGACGGTAGAGCACAGGATCTGGCTGGAGGCCTACAGACGGTAGAGCACAGGGTAAGGCAGGAGGCCGGCAGATGGTAGAGCACACGATAAGGCTGGAGGCCGGCAGACGGTAGAGCACAGGGTAAGGCAGGAGGCCGGCAGACGGTAGAGCACAGGATCTGACTGGAGGACCACAGACGGTAGAGCACAGGATCTGACTGGAGGCCCAGAGACGGTAGAGCACAGGGTAAGGCAGGAGGCCCACAGACGGTAGAGCACAGGGTAAGGCAGAAGGCCCACAGACGGTAGAGCACAGGGTAAGGCAGGATGCCGGCAGACGGTAAAGCACAGGATAAGGCTGGAGGCCGGCAGACGGTAGAGCACAGGATAAGGCTGGAGGCCCACAGACGGTAGAGCACAGGGTAAGGCAGGAGGCCCACAGACGATAGAGCAAAGGGTAAGGCAGGAGGCCGGCAGACGTTAAAGCACAGGGTGAGGCTGGAGGCCCACAGACGGTAGAGCACAGGATCCGGCAGGAGGCCGGCAGACGGTAAAGCACAGGGTAAGGCTGGAGGCCCACAGACGGTAGAGCACTGGATCCGGCAGGAGGCCGGCAGACGGTAAAGCACAGGGTAAGGCTGGAGGCCCACAGATGGTAGAGCACAGGATCCGGCAGGAGGCCGGCAGACGGTAAAGCACAGGGTAAGGCTGGAGGCCGGCAGACGGTAGAGCACAGGGTAAGGCAGGACGCCCACAGACGGTAGAGCACAGGATCTGGCTACAGGTTCACAGACGGTAAAGCACAGGATCCGGCAGGAGGCCGGCAGACGGTAGAGCACAGGATCCGGCAGGAGGCCGGCAGACGGTAAAGCACAGGGTAAGGCTGGAGGCCGGCAGACGGTAGAGCACAGGGTAAGGCAGGAGGCCCACAGACGGTAGAGCACAGGATCCGTCAGGAGGCCGGCAGACGGTAGAGCACAGGTTCCTGCAGGAGGCCCACAGACGGTAGAGCATAGGATAAGGCTGGAGGCCGGCAGACGGTAGAGCACAGGATAAGGCTGGAGGCCCACAGACAGTAGAGCACAGGGTAAGGCAGGAGGCCCACAGACGGTAGAGCACAGGATAAGGCAGGAGGCCCATAGACGGTAGAGCACAGGATCTGGCTGGAGGCCCACAGACGGTAGAGCACAGGATCTGGCTGGAGGCCCACAGACGGTAGAGCACCGGATCTGTCTGGAGGCCGGCAGACGGTAGAGCACAGGGTAAGGCTGGAGGCCCACAGATGGTAGAGCACAGGGTCTGGCTGGAGGCCCACAGACGGTAGAGCACAGGATAAGGCTGGAGGCCCACAGACGGTAGAGCACAGGGTAAGGCAGGAGGCCCACAGATGGTAGAGCACAGGATAAGGTTGGAGGCCCACAGACGGTAGAGCACAGGATCTGACTGGAGGCCGGAAGACGGTAGAGCACAGGATCTGGCTGGAGGCCCACGACGGTAGAGCACAGGGTCTGGTTGGAGGCCCACAGACGGTAGAGCACAGGATCCGGCAGGAGGCCTACAGACGGTAGAGCACAGGATCCGGCAGGAGGCCCACAGACGGTAGAGCACAGGATCTGGCTGGAGGCCCAAAGATGCTAGAGCACAGGGTCTGGCTGGAGGCCCACAGACGGTAAAGCACAGGATCTGGCTGGAGGCCCACTGACGGTGTGACACAGGATCTGACTGGAGGCCCACAGACGGTAGAGTACAGGGTAAGGCAGGAGGCCCACAGACGGTAGAGCACAGGATCTGGCTGGAGGCCCACACACGGTAGAGCACAGGATCCGGCAGGAGGCCTACAGACGGTAGAGCACAGGATCCGGCTGGAGGCCCACTGACGGTGTGACACAGGATCTGACTGGAGGCCCACAGACGGTAGAGTACAGGGTAAGGCAGGAGGCCCACAGACGGTAGAGCACAGGATCTGGCTGGAGGCCCACACACGGTAGAGCACAGGATCCGGCAGGAGGCCTACAGACGGTAGAGCACAGGATCCGGCAGGAGGCCCACAGACGGTAGAGCACAGGATCTAGCTGGAGGCCCACAGACGGTAGAGCACAGGATCTGGCTGGAGGCCCACAGACGGTGTGACACAGGATCTGACTGGAGGCCCACAGACGGTAGAGTACAGGGTAAGGCAGGAGGCCGGCAGACGGTAGAGCACAGGGTAAGGCAGGAGGCCGGCAGACGGTAGAGCACAGGATAAGGCTGGAAGCCGGCAGACGGTAGAGCACAGGATAAGGCTGGAGGCCCACAGACGGTAGAGCACAGGATCTGGCTGGAGGCCTACAGACTGTAGAGCACAGGATAAGGCTGGAGGCCGGCAGACGGTAGAGCACAGGATAAGGCTGGAGGCCCATAGACGGTAGAGCACAGGATCTGGCAGGAGGCCTACAGACGGTAGAGCACAGGATCTGGCTGGAGGCCTACAGACGGTAGAGCACAGGGTAAGGCAGGAGGCCGGCAGATGGTAGAGCACACGATAAGGCTGGAGGCCGGCAGACGGTAGAGCACAGGGTAAGGCAGGAGGCCGGCAGACGGTAGAGCACAGGATCTGACTGGAGGACCACAGACGGTAGAGCACAGGATCTGACTGGAGGCCCAGAGACGGTAGAGCACAGGGTAAGGCAGGAGGCCCACAGACGGTAGAGCACAGGGTAAGGCAGAAGGCCCACAGACGGTAGAGCACAGGGTAAGGCAGGATGCCGGCAGACGGTAAAGCACAGGATAAGGCTGGAGGCCGGCAGACGGTAGAGCACAGGATAAGGCTGGAGGCCCACAGACGGTAGAGCACAGGGTAAGGCAGGAGGCCCACAGACGATAGAGCAAAGGGTAAGGCAGGAGGCCGGCAGACGTTAAAGCACAGGGTGAGGCTGGAGGCCCACAGACGGTAGAGCACAGGATCCGGCAGGAGGCCGGCAGACGGTAAAGCACAGGGTAAGGCTGGAGGCCCACAGACGGTAGAGCACTGGATCCGGCAGGAGGCCGGCAGACGGTAAAGCACAGGGTAAGGCTGGAGGCCCACAGATGGTAGAGCACAGGATCCGGCAGGAGGCCGGCAGACGGTAAAGCACAGGGTAAGGCTGGAGGCCGGCAGACGGTAGAGCACAGGGTAAGGCAGGACGCCCACAGACGGTAGAGCACAGGATCTGGCTACAGGTTCACAGACGGTAAAGCACAGGATCCGGCAGGAGGCCGGCAGACGGTAGAGCACAGGATCCGGCAGGAGGCCGGCAGACGGTAAAGCACAGGGTAAGGCTGGAGGCCGGCAGACGGTAGAGCACAGGGTAAGGCAGGAGGCCCACAGACGGTAGAGCACAGGATCCGTCAGGAGGCCGGCAGACGGTAGAGCACAGGTTCCTGCAGGAGGCCCACAGACGGTAGAGCATAGGATAAGGCTGGAGGCCGGCAGACGGTAGAGCACAGGATAAGGCTGGAGGCCCACAGACAGTAGAGCACAGGGTAAGGCAGGAGGCCCACAGACGGTAGAGCACAGGATAAGGCAGGAGGCCCATAGACGGTAGAGCACAGGATCTGGCTGGAGGCCCACAGACGGTAGAGCACAGGATCTGGCTGGAGGCCCACAGACGGTAGAGCACCGGATCTGTCTGGAGGCCGGCAGACGGTAGAGCACAGGGTAAGGCTGGAGGCCCACAGATGGTAGAGCACAGGGTCTGGCTGGAGGCCCACAGACGGTAGAGCACAGGATAAGGCTGGAGGCCCACAGACGGTAGAGCACAGGGTAAGGCAGGAGGCCCACAGATGGTAGAGCACAGGATAAGGTTGGAGGCCCACAGACGGTAGAGCACAGGATCTGACTGGAGGCCGGAAGACGGTAGAGCACAGGATCTGGCTGGAGGCCCACGACGGTAGAGCACAGGGTCTGGTTGGAGGCCCACAGACGGTAGAGCACAGGATCCGGCAGGAGGCCTACAGACGGTAGAGCACAGGATCCGGCAGGAGGCCCACAGACGGTAGAGCACAGGATCTGGCTGGAGGCCCAAAGATGCTAGAGCACAGGGTCTGGCTGGAGGCCCACAGACGGTAAAGCACAGGATCTGGCTGGAGGCCCACTGACGGTGTGACACAGGATCTGACTGGAGGCCCACAGACGGTAGAGTACAGGGTAAGGCAGGAGGCCCACAGACGGTAGAGCACAGGATCTGGCTGGAGGCCCACACACGGTAGAGCACAGGATCCGGCAGGAGGCCTACAGACGGTAGAGCACAGGATCCGGCTGGAGGCCCACTGACGGTGTGACACAGGATCTGACTGGAGGCCCACAGACGGTAGAGTACAGGGTAAGGCAGGAGGCCCACAGACGGTAGAGCACAGGATCTGGCTGGAGGCCCACACACGGTAGAGCACAGGATCCGGCAGGAGGCCTACAGACGGTAGAGCACAGGATCCGGCAGGAGGCCCACAGACGGTAGAGCACAGGATCTGGCTGGAGGCCCACAGACGGTGTGACACAGGATCTGACTGGAGGCCCACAGGCGGTAGAGTACAGGGTAAGGCAGGAGACCGGCAGACGGTAGAGCACAGGGTAAGGCAGGAGGCCGGCAGACAGTAGAGCACAGGATAAGGCTGGAGGACGGCAGACGGTAGAGCACAGGATAAGGCTGGAGGCCCACAGATGGTAGAGCACAGGATCTGGCTGGAGGCCTACAGACGGTAGAGCACAGGATAAGGCTGGAGGCCGGCAGACTGTAGAGCACAGGATAAGGCTGGAGGCCCATAGACGGTAGAGCACAGGATCTGGCTGGAGGCCTACAGACGGTAGAGCACAGGATAAGGCTGGAGGCCGGCAGACGGTAGAGAACAGGATAAGGCTGGAGGCCCATAGACGGTAGAGCACAGGATCTGGCTGGAGGCCTACAGACGGTAGAGCACAGGATCTGGCTGGAGGCCTACAGACGGTAGAGTACAGGGTAAGGCAGGAGGCCTGCAGAAGGTAGAGGCCACAATAAGGCTGGAGGCCGGCAGACGGTAGAGCACAGGGTAAGGCAGGAGGCCGGCAGACGGTAGAGCACAGGATCTGACTGGAGGGCCACAGACGGTAGAGCACAGGATCTGACTGGAGGCCCACAGACGGTAGAGCACAGGGTAAGGCAGGAGGCCAACAGACGGTAGAGCACAGGGTAAGGCAGAAGGCCCACAGACGGTAGAGCACAGGGTAAGGCAGGAGGCCGGCAGACGGTAGAGCACAGGATCTGACTGGAGGGCCACAGACGGTAGAGCACAGGATCTGACTGGAGGCCCACAGACGGTAGAGCACAGGGTAAGGCAGGAGGCCAACAGACGGTAGAGCACAGGGTAAGGCAGAAGGCCCACAGACGGTAGAGCAAAGGGTAAGGCAGGAGGCCGGCAGACGGTAAAGCACAGGGTAAGGCTGGAGGCCCACAGACGGTAGAGCACAGGGTAAGGCAGGAGGCCCACAGACGGTAGAGCACATGATCCGGCAGGAGGCCGGCAGACGGTAAAGCACAGGATAAGGCTGGAGGCCCACAGACGGTAGAGTACTGGATCCGGCAGGAGGCCGGCAGACGGTAAAGGTCAGGGTAAGGCTGGAGGCCCACAGACGGTAGAGCACAGGATCCGGCAGGAGGCCGGCAGACGGTAAAGCACAGGGTAAGGCTGGAGGCCGGCAGACGGTAGAGCACAGGGTAAGGCAGGAGGACCACAGACGGTAGAGCACAGGATCTGGCTGGAGGCCCACACACGGTTGAGCACAGGATCCGGCAGGAGGCCTACAGACGGTAGAGCACAGGATCCGGCAGGAGGCCCACAGACGGTAGACCACAGGATAAGGCTGGAGGCCGGCAGACGGTAGAGCACAGGATAAGGCTGGAGGCCGGCAGACGGTAGAGCACAGGATCTGGCTGGAGGCCGGCAGACGGTAGAGCACAGGATCTGGCTGGAGGCTCACAGACGGTAGAGGACAGGATCTGGCTGGAGGCCGGCAGACGGTAGAGCACAGGATCTGGCTGGAGGCCGGCAGACGGTAGAGCACAGGATCTGGCTGGAGGCCCACGTACGGTAGAGCACAGGATATGGCTGGAGGCCCACAGACGGTAGAGCACAGGATCCGGCAGGAGGCTTACAGACGGTAGAGCACAGGATCCGGCAGGAGGCCCACAGACGGTAGAGCACAGGATAAGGCAGGAGGCCCACAGACGGTAGAGCACAGGATCTGGCTGGAGGCCCACAGACGCTAGAGCACAGGGCCTGGCTGGAGGCCCACAGACGGTAGAGTACAGGGTAAGGAGGGAGGCCCACAGACTGTAGAGCACAGGATGAGGCAGGAGGCCGGCAGACGGTAGAGCACAGGATCTGGCTGGAGGCCCACAGACGGTAGAGCACAGGGTAAGGTTGGAGGCCCACAGACATTAGAGCACAGGGTAAGGTTGGAGGTCCACAGACGGTAGAGCACAGGATCAGGCAGGAGGCCCACAGACGGTAAACCACAGGATAAGGCAGGAGGCCCACAGACGGTATGTGGTAAATAAATAAATAATACCTCTATTTTTGAATGGATAAATGAATAACAGATAGCTCAATAAAGAAGAGTCAAGATTCGAGGTAGTAGGAGTTTTGCAGGTTTATTACAGCATAAAGGACAGGAACAGGACAACCTGCACCGGAATAGGATGGCAGAGCCCGGCAGCTGCCGGGGCTAGATCTGGGATGAGCGCGCTAACATTTAATAACAATACACGATCATATATACTAAAACAGTTGCATTACAATACATACGATAGGCGGAGCAGTGGGTGTGGTCAATAGCAGTCGCGAAAGATAAGGGTGAAAGTAGGTGTAACAGAGGCGTATACATAGACATGTGATGCAAACGTAACAGAATATGTCATAAATGGGGCGGAAACATGGAGGGGGCTACCTAAGGAGCCGGGACCTCTAACCTGATGGTGCGCGCAAGCTGGCAATGATGTGTTACTAGGAGAAGCTGGGGGCTACGAACTCTGTGCTAGGAGCAGAGACTGAAGTCTGGAGAGTCAGGGTGACATGTACCTAAGCAGTATCTAGTATCTGATGTTTAGAGAACATGTTGATAGAATCCAAAAGTT
This sequence comes from Lissotriton helveticus, assembly GCF_964261635.1. Lineage (NCBI taxonomy): Eukaryota > Metazoa > Chordata > Amphibia > Caudata > Salamandridae > Lissotriton > Lissotriton helveticus. The sequence continues at coordinate 1,960,382,968 of NC_136068.1, read as the reverse complement.
ATCGGGGTAAAGGCTAACAGACTCTAAGACTGGAGCATGCATTATTCTACATGTAGTGCGTGATGAAGAATATTAAATGACCATAAATACAGTATTTCTCTTACATGGAGACGTAGAGGCTAGACAATGACGGAAACTATTGATGCGGTTCAGTAGCTTAGGAATGCAGAGAAGGAGGGCTGGACTGATAACTAGAATCATAACATACTCTTGGCAGACTCAGAGGCAGAGCCAGGCTGAACCGGGCACTGTGAGGCAGGAAGTAAGTGAAGGGTCAGGGATACAGGTGGGGGCTGTATCGCTCCTCAGCGAGGGCTTCAGGAGACAGGAGCTGAATCTGGTGTCCGGGCCCTTTTGAGGCCTAGAAACGAGGACTTTATAATGAAATAACGTGCACACTGGGAAACGTGGCAACGTAACTTTACATAGGCCTGATATTCGTAGTATTCACGAGAACTGGAAACTGGCATACTAGAGGTGGACACAACTATAATTGCGTCTTTAATCGAACATGGGGAATACATATGCATATTAATCATGCACACATAATCATATGATGGAGGACGCGTAGGGACACAGAACATGGCAAAATTTTACTTTTCCACATTCCCTCCTTGTCACTACGTTTCCATCAGGAAACATCAATATTCATGATACCATCTATCATTTCATACAGTATCATTTGCTCGTCTCGAATTTTCTGGGAACGGGATTTAGAACGGGACTTGGGACTAGGAATACAAGAGGTAGCACAAATGCCGCAAATCGCAGGGCCACATTGTATACAGAGGCAGCAGCTGAATATGATCGCTACTGCAATACCTAGAAAGGACAAGACTATCCATCCCCAAGCGGAAATTATATTCCAGAACCAACCGGACCATGTCCAGGTGCCTGGATCTTGGTGTAACAGATGGGCAATTTTATGGAGTCTGGTTATAGCTGAATAAACAGACGGCGCGTTATTTGGAATGAAAATGCAGCAACTAGATCCGATGACTCTACAGGCCCCGCCCCTATCGGCCAATATGACGTCAAGGACGAGACAATTCTGTAAAACGACAAATCTCATAGCAGATTGCTCTTCGGTTAAGTTACCTAGAGCAGAGGCAGTCTCATTTACTACAGCTTCAAGGGTTCTGGTTAACCTACGGATTAGCTTGCTATTCTGGATAGGTCCTATAAAGAAGAAGAAACCTCTATTGAAATCTGTATACTGTTCTAGAGCAGTTTCAGTATAATCGACAATGGGGGACTCCCTTCTATGTCTAATGTGTACTAGATGTGTGTTTCTATGATAATCAGATGGAGCTAGGAAAACAGGTGGCAGTAGGAAGGCAATGTAACAGGTTCCCTCCCAATCGAGGGGCAGACGAACATATGCGGTCTGACCACAAATAAAATAAGAATGACGTGAAGCTTTGAAAATAGATTTCCTACTGTCACTATACTTGACAATAGTAGTACAATCACTGTGTCCTACATGTACGGAACCATAATTTCTAACACATAATTCGCCTTTGACTGGTAGTACTGAAATAGCAGGTAAGTCTGGAGTGGAATCAGACTGAACATTCAGGACCATAAAATTCGAAGAATAATTACCTAAATTGTAAACTTCATTTTCTAGATCTAACCCGGTTCTGTGGGGAAGACCTTGCTTGTCTGGAAAACATGTACTGTTAAGAAAAGACATATCTGTTGAGGATGACGTTAACGTGGACCATGCTCCACACGAACCATTATGTGAAAATGGATAAGGAAAGAGTGGCAGAACTCCCTTCGGTGTCTGGAAAGGGGGGAGTCGACCACACACCCAACAATTAGTGGCATTGCTGGTCTGGTGTGAATAAATCCTCGGAAATGTTCTTTGAAACTGGTTTCAATCCATAAAACGTTTTGATATGCGAAAGATGCACCCAGCCTTTGCGTCCCTCCAACTTCACGGCTGTACGGGTGGCCAGGAGGACCTGTCGGGGCTCCTTCCAGCGAGGCTCCAGCGGACTTGAACGATCGAAATTTCGCACTAGGACCATGGATCCGGGAACGATTTCATGCGGTGCCACCTCGGTATTGTCTGGAAATGCGGCGGCAACCTGTGAACGACAAGAGTTGAGGGCAGACATCAAGGAAGCTAGGTAATCTGTCAGCATATTACTTGAAACATCGGTAATACTTCGGGGTCTAGGAGTACCCCACATGTTAGGGGGGCGGCCGAAAACGACCTCATACGGGGACAGACCTGATCTGGAATGTGCGACCATGCGCATATAGAACAGGGCGACCGGCAGAGCTACTAGCCAGTCCACACCTTTCTCTTGACAAACTTTTGCAATTCGAATTTTCAGGGTCTGATTATGTCTCTCTACGAGACCGGCTGCTTCAGGATGGCGTACACAATGGAACTTCCACTGGTACCCTAACAAAAGGGAAACATGCTTCATGAGTTCAGATGAGAATGGCTGGCCGTTGTCAGAATATACGACTCTAGGGAGTCCGTAACGGGGGAAGAACTCACGAACCAACTGCTTGGCAGTAGTCGCGGCTGTGTAATCTGGAACTGGATATGCCTCCGTCCACCTGGACAAAGCGCATACAACTACAAGGACATACTTGAAACCTCGACATCGCTCCATCTGAATGTAATCCATCTGGAGGACTTCAAAAGGGTGGTCAGGGGGCTGGAATCCACCTTGTTCCACCGGGACACTTTTACCTGGATTAAACTGACAACATATCATACAGGTACGGACTTTCTGCTTGGCTGCAGCTCGTAAATGCTTGTTGAACCAAATATTCTGGATACTGTCTAACATAGCTTTTTCTCCTAAATGTGCTGGACTATGTGCGGTATTGATAATGACTTGAACCATAGAGTCGGGGAGAAACCATGTGGCTCTACCCTTCGTTAACCATCCTTGATCTGTCTGGACCCCTCCTTATTCGGACCATTTCTTGATTTCATCGGGAGTAGCATGTAACTGGATATCTATGACATCTTGAGTAGGGTCCTTAACTGTCATACATGTAGTCGGATCTGGAGTATGTGTCTGTGTCGGATTAACTGGAATGTCTGGAGTCTGAGCTGTAAGCTTGGCTGTGCGATCTGCTAGATCATTACCTTGGGAAATAGTGTCAGTAACTTTCGTATGTGCTTTGCACTTCATGATAGCAATGGATGTCGGTAAGTGTATTGCATCTAACAGAGCTTGAATAAGGAGACCATGCTGAATCTTGGTTCCATGAGAAGTCATGAAACCTCTCTCCTGCCAGAGCACTCCAAAGTCGTGTACGACTCCAAATGCGTAACGTGAATCTGTATAAACATTAACTTTCAGGTTCTTAGCGTGTATGCAGGCTTGTGTCAGAGCAACTAGCTCTGCTGCTTGAGCAGACAGGGTGTCAATACGGTGTGTTTCAATAACTTCAGTGTCAGTAGTCACTGCATACGCGGCGACTAGTTCTCCTGTATCTGTTCTCATGCATGAACCATCCACATAAAGTGTCAGGTCGGGATCTGGTAATGGAATATCTGTCAGATCTTGTCTTGGTTTTGTCGTAATGTTGACTACTTCCACACAGTCGTGTGTGGCAGAATTCGAAGTGACTGACGGTAACAGTGTGGCAGGATTTAGGACGTTGCAGCGTCTGATTTCTATGTGTGGCTGGAACAGTGTCAATTCATAACCTGTTAAACGTGCAATTGTCAAGTGCTGAGTTTGTGTTCGGTTTAAAAGAACTTCCACGGAGTGTGGAACTTGTACTGTCAGGGAGTGTCCTAACACTATGGAATCACTTTGTCTGATAGCTAGTGCTGTGGCTGCAACTGACTTAAGGCACGCAGGCAGAGCCTGGGCTACAGGATCTAATGTGCTCGAAGAATAAGCACAAGGCTTGTATTGTCCTGCTTGATCTTGTGTGAGGACAGATAATGCTGTACCTTCGCGTTCTGTGATGAAAAGTGTAAAAGGCTTACTGTAGTTCGGTGTTGCTAGAACTGGAGCTTGACATAGGGCTTTCTTTAACTCATTGAAACTAAGTGCATGTTCAGATGTCCAAGGGAGTACAGTCGATACGGCTGCCTCCTGTGTCGTTAACTGTATCAGTGGTTTAGCTAGAAATGCATACTGAGGAATCCATTGTCTGCAATAAGAAGTAAGGCCAATAAAAGCACGTACCTCCTTCTGGGTCCTTGGCTGAGGAAGGCTCGCTATTAACTGGATACGGTCTGGTGTCAACTGCCTACCCCTCTTGGACAGTAAGTGGCCTAAATAGATCACTTGCTGGACACAGAATTGAAGCTTAGAAGGGGACACCTTGTGCCCCATCTCGGCTAGGAAATACAAGACTGTAAGTGAGGCTCGCTCGCAAGCACGTTCAGAACGGGCTGTGATCAGTAGATCATCGACATATTGGAGCAGGGCAGTGTCAGTTGGCATGTGAATGTTGTCTAGTTGTCTCTTGAGTGCTTGACTGTAAATACTAGGACTTTCTGTGAAACCTTGAGGAGCGCGTGTGAACATATAGCTCCTTCCATTTAAACAAAATCCGAAAAGAAACTGGCTGTCTGGATGAATGGGGACACTGAAAAACGCGTTCTTGAGGTCTATGACTGTAAAAAATGAAGCTTCGGAATCAATGGCTGTCAATAGGGAAGAAATATCTGGGACAACTGGGTACTGGGGAATAATGCATTTATTAAGTTCTCGAAGGTCAATCACTAATCGATATACTGGAGGTGCATTTGGATCAGTACGTTTCATGACAGGAATGATCGGAGAATTGCATATATTGGAGTCAGTTTCTACAATTACTCCCTGAACCATAAGCTCGTCAATAATTTTGGATAAGGCTGCTACAGCCTCAGGTGGCAGTCTGTACTGTCTTATTCGTGGCAGGACTACACCTGGCTTGAGAGTCACACGATGGGGTGTGATTTGCATAAAGCCAACATCAGTTGGACCTTGCGCCCATAGATGCTGCGGAACATTAGACAATCTCGGATCAAAATCTCGTAATACATAGTGACCCTTGAAGTCACGTAGGAACAATCGTATTCCCTCGGGGGAACAGCATATAACTGCACCTAACTCTTTCAGTGTCTTAATGCCTAATAGGTTTTCTGGACATGACTTAGTAAGTAACAGATCAGTAGTGCGGGACAATGGACCTACTTCTAGAGTAACTGGCTTTGATATTTCATTTACAATAGGCTTTCCTGAAAATCCAAGGGAAACATTTCTAGAGCCTGAGAGCGGAGCCCCTGGAACTTCGGCTTGACTTATAGTGGTCCTACTTGCCCCTGTATCAATCAGAAACTTTCTATCTTTCCCTAATACTTGACTATGAACATAGGGACCTTCTTGATCTACAGGTATCTCGATGAGAGGCAAGCCTACCTCCCTCTCTAGGCTGTTTCATGAATACGGTTGATACTCTGGATACTCGGACTGTGCATACTGGTACATCTGCTGTGTAACATGCTGTGTTGCAGCGATAGGCTGCGGTGCTGTAACTGTCTGTGGTGCATTCTGTGACTGAGGAGTCTGTGTAACTTGTTCTTGTCTAGGCGGACGTGGTCTTTCTTTAGTCTTACCAGTAGCTATATTGTGTTTTAGAACTGCACACTCGTTTATAAAATGACCTGGCTGTTTACAATAATTGCAGTTTCCTTTAACGGGAGCTGCAGGATGACTGGCTTGATTCGGACCCCTCTTCTGACTGTCTTGAGGAACAGATTGTGCAACTAGTACTTTCATTTTCGTGTCTTTCATACGTCTCCTTTCATGTTCTTGTTCTTCTCTGATTCTATTCTGGTGATATTGAAGCATCTGTAACATTTGGGACGGGGTATTAGCTTGCCAGGTACTTTCGACTTTCAAAACTCGATTCTTAACTTGTGGACTTGAATTCTCGACTAGTTTAGTAACAAAAAGATGAGGGTATGACTCACTACTTGTCTTGAGGCCACTGTTGATGCTAAAACATTTCTCAAATCTAGAATAAAAATCACTAATATCTTCGTCTTGTTTCTGTTTACAGGCTGAGATTGCATCCCAGTCTTCCTTTTTAGTTGCTAATAGTCTGGGCAAAACTTGTATTAACAGTTCAGGTAATTCTTTACATTTATCTCCAAGACCGGTACCTGGTACTCGTGCCTTGTCTTCAGCTTCTAGGACTGTCCAATCGATCTTTTTCTCTCCCACCTCCCATTCTTTTTCTTTGAGTTTCTCGTATACCCCTGCGGGCAACAAGACTTTTAACATTTTAATGATATCTGGATACGTGTATTCTCCCATACGGAGCATGTCTTTTAATTCTCGGTGGAACCCTGCTGGATCTTTATCATGACAGGGAATTAACTTTTTCATCTCTAAGAGTTCCATCTTTGTGATCGGGGTGTAAACAAACACTCATTGCATTTCACCACCGTCTGTCTTAACTGGATGCACTTCTCGTAACGGATTCTGTCTGTCTATGTAAAAGGGTTTACTTTCTGGGGGTGAGACATGAACAAAATGCGGGTTCAAAAACGTTCTGTATTTGTGGCGCTGTTCTAGAATGACACTAATTAAATCGGTACCTAAACCTTTCCATTTATACTGTAGTAACTCGTTCAAGACATCGTGTAACGGACCTGGATCAGAATGTTGACCCTCGTACAATGTAATGAGGTGCTGGATCATATACATACCCACCAGTCGTTGCTCGGCTGGGGGCAATTTCAGAAACATTTGTGCCACTATTTCGTCTGGAAAAGTGGTAGAATCAGTAATCCATCGGACTGCTGATCGGACTAGTTCTCGTTCATGCATAGTACTTAACTCGCTATAACCGATTCGTGATTTCAGAATATGGTCGGTGGCTTGAAATACTTGTTCTAGAGAACCTTGTTCTGATGCTGGATGGTGAAAAACTGGCTTGTATTCTAGACGTAAATGGCGATCTGGGAATCTAGATTTTCCTACATACCCTATTCTGGCGGGATTCTCGTCCTCTACCTCTTCCGCAGAGTCATTTTCTTTCTCGCTTACTTGTGCTGCCTTACGTTGATCATGTAACCTTATTATTTCCTTACGAATTTTCTTGTACATACTCTCTATACTACTGATAGTCTTGTGCTTACCCTCGGCTATATTCTCACTCCACTTTGTCAGGGTTCTCATTTCGACTTGATCTTTGGTCGGATAATCTTGTTCCCTTATTAGACAATTAATCAGAAACTTTAATATCATGAGCTGGATCTCAACTTTCCTTTGAGACATGACTTCACTAATACTTTCTGGATCATCCCCTGTACGGATGAAACGATATATTCTGTCTAGATCTTCCTTCATATTCGGTAAAGTGACCAAGTACTCGGACACCTGTCTTATACGCACGGAATATATAACCATACTATCCTCGCCTGGGACTGGATCATAACAGCATTCAGTAAGAGCTCGCCTGATTTCTGCAATGGACTGATATTTGGGCGTACGCTGTAACGCACGTTCATGTAACTCGACTGCTCCTGGACGTCTATTTGGCGGCGGGGTCTGAGGAGGACCTCCTCCTGCGGCCCCTAAACTGGAACCATCGACTGATGCTCTTCGTGCTGGCAGAGCGGGAATTTGAAATGCAGGCTGGACCGGGGGTGCCGTAGCAGGTACTGCAAGGGGTGCCCCGGTGTCTGGAGGAGCAGGAAGTGCCTGATTTACAGGGACTGGCGGAGCGGGATTTGCATATTCCGGGACTGTGTCGTCCAAATAGGACGAAATGAAAATATCAGCTGCGGTTGGTTTGTGACGTAGCTTGGTCGGAACTAGTGGTGGCGGGAAATTACTGGATGCCTCCGGGGTCGCTTTTGGCAAGCCCTCGGCAAGAAGAGGATACATACCCTTAATAAGGGCATGCCTCTGTCTGTCTGACTGTTCGGTTTTGACTCGTTCACCTATCTCGATTAATTCCCTTTCTTGGGCTCGTTCTAAGGATTCTCTACTTAATTCAGACTTTCTGATTTCTTTTTCGGTTCTTTTATGAGATTCTTTGCGCCATAACTCAATGGCATCTTTCTGTGACTGTCTGGCTTTCTTTTTCCATAATGCCTCTTCTACTCTCATGATGCACTCGGCATCCCACGTACCTGATACGGGCCATCTATACTTTTCTTCCAAACCTTTGGTATACTCTACCCATAAATCTAGATACAATATGGCGCTTATGCCATGCTTCTGATACATGAAATGACCAGGACTGTCCCTAGGCGGGACAGGAACTGCTTCTTCTAGCAGACCCTTTCTAGTTTTTAACTGACGTAATCTCGAAAAGAGGGACATTGCAAACTTGAATCTGAACACAATACAATACACGAGGAACAATAACAGTTGAGAAAACAATTCAGGCATACCACGACATTGAAAATACATTGAATAACATTATGAAGCAACAGTTCGGACAGAATACTACCTGGAACACTGAGAACAGAAACACATGAATTTCTCGAGAACAGACTAGAATTACTGGATGCGCTGCTGAAACAGCACGGAACATACCGGTCCCATAAAGGGACGCATCAAGACCCGTATCCACCTAGGTGAACACTTCGTTTCAGATCTGCGTACCCAGACCCATCGGACCAGAGACAATTTAGATTGACCCTGTCTAGATACTACCCCAGCAACGGTACTCACCGGGCAGCAAGAACGGAAGGCCTCGGACTGGACTGGACTGCTTCGACGCCGGACGGACGAACTTCGGACTTCTGTTACGGGTGGGCCTCCGGATACCTCGGACCTTGGACTCTCGGCTTGGGCTCTGGTCGGGACTCGCCGCGTTCCTCCACCGTCTCGTCTGGATGCTGGACCGCCTCCTCCGTCTCCTCCGTGGGCCTGAGGGATACTTAAAGCAGAAATATCTGCCGGTGCGCAGAAGAGTTCCGTCACGACTGCAGAGGGTCAGGGGGTCGGCGTGGCTTCACCGACGCGTGGGGAAAGGGCAAGTCCCTATTCGGGCGCCATTATGTGGTAAATAAATAAATAATACCTCTATTTTTGAATGGATAAATGAATAACAGATAGCTCAATAAAGAAGAGTCAAGATTCGAGGTAGTAGGAGTTTTGCAGGTTTATTACAGCATAAAGGACAGGAACTGGACAACCTGCACAGGAATAGGATGGCAGAGCCCGGCAGCTGCCGGGGCTAGATCTGGGATGAGCGCGCTAACATTTAATAACAATACACGATCATATATACTAAAACAGTTGCATTACAATACATACGATAGGCGGAGCAGTGGGTGTGGTCAATAGCAGTCGCGAAAGATAAGGGTGAAAGTAGGTGTAACAGAGGCGTATACATAGACATGTGATGCAAACGTAACAGAATATGTCATAAATGGGGCGGAAACATGGAGGGGGCTACCTAAGGAGCCGGGACCTCTAACCTGATGGTGCGCGCAAGCTGGCAATGATGTGTTACTAGGAGAAGCTGGGGGCTACGAACTCTGTGCTAGGAGCAGAGACTGAAGTCTGGAGAGTCAGGGTGACATGTACCTAAGCAGTATCTAGTATCTGATGTTTAGAGAACATGTTGATAGAATCCAAAAGTTATCGGGGTAAAGGCTAACAGACTCTAAGACTGGAGCATGCATTATTCTACATGTAGTGCGTGATGAAGAATATTAAATGACCATAAATACAGTATTTCTCTTACATGGAGACGTAGAGGCTAGACAATGACGGAAACTATTGATGCGGTTCAGTAGCTTAGGAATGCAGAGAAGGAGGGCTGGACTGATAACTAGAATCATAACATACTCTTGGCAGACTCAGAGGCAGAGCCAGGCTGAACCGGGCACTGTGAGGCAGGAAGTAAGTGAAGGGTCAGGGATACAGGTGGGGGCTGTATCGCTCCTCAGCGAGGGCTTCAGGAGACAGGAGCTGAATCTGGTGTCCGGGCCCTTTTGAGGCCTAGAAACGAGGACTTTATAATGAAATAACGTGCACACTGGGAAACGTGGCAACGTAACTTTACATAGGCCTGATATTCGTAGTATTCACGAGAACTGGAAACTGGCATACTAGAGGTGGACACAACTATAATTGCGTCTTTAATCGAACATGGGGAATACATATGCATATTAATCATGCACACATAATCATATGATGGAGGACGCGTAGGGACACAGAACATGGCAAAATTTTACTTTTCCAAAGGTAGACCACAGAATCTGGCTGGAAGCCTACAGACGGTAGCGCACAGGATCTGGCTGGAGGCTCACGTACGGTAGAGCACAGGATCTGACTGGAGGCCCACAGACGGTAGAGCACAGGGTAAGGCTGGAGGCCCACAGACGGTAGAGCACAGGATCTGGCTGGCGGCCCACGCACGGTAGAGCACAGGGTAAGGCTGGAGGCCCACGGACGGTAGAGCACAGGATCTGGCTGGAGGCCCACAGACAGTAGAGCACAGGGTAAGGCTGGAGGCCCACAGACGGTAGAGCACTGGATCTGTCTGGAGGCCCACGTACGGTAGAGCACAGGATTCGGCAGGAGGCCCACAGACGGTAGAGCACAGGGTAAGGCAGGAGGCCGGCAGACGGTAGAGCACAGGATCTGGCTGGAAGCCCACAGATGGTAGAGCACAGGATCTGACTGGAAGCCCACAGACGGTAGAGCACAGGATCTGACTGGAGGGCCACAGACGGTAGAGCACAGGATCTGACTTGAGGCCCACAGACGGTAGAGCACAGGACCTGACTGGAGGCCCACAGACGGTAGAGCACAGGGTAAGGCAGGAGGCCCACGGAGGGTAGAGCACAGGGTAAGGCAAAAGGCCCACAGACGGTAGAGCACAGGGTAAGGCAGGATGCCGGAAGACGTTAAAGCACAGGATAATGCTGGAGGCCGTCATACAGTAGAGCACAGGATAAGGCTGGAGGCCCACAGACGGTAGAGCACAGGGTAAGGCAGGAGGCCCACAGACGGTAGAGCACAGGGTAAGGCAGGAGGCCGGCAGACGGTAGAGCACAGGATAAGGCTGGAGGCCGGCAGACGGTAGAGCACAGAATAAGGCTGGAGGCCCACAGACGGTAGAGCACAGGATAAGGCTGGAGGCCCACAGACGGTAGAGCACAGGGTCTGATTGGAGGCCCACAGACGGTAGAGCACAGGATCTGGTTGGAGGCCCACAGACGGTAGATCACAGGGTAAGGCAGGAGGCCCACAGACGGTAGAGCACAGGGTAAGGTTGGAGGCCCACAGACAGTAGTGCACAGGGTAAGGTTGGAGGTCAATAGACGGTAGAGCTCAGGATCTGGCTGGAGGCCCACAGACGGTAGAGCACAGGATAAGGCTGGAGGACGGCAGACGGTAGAGCACAGGATAAGGCTGGAGGCCCACAGACGGTAGAGCACAGGATAAGGCAGGAGGCCCTAAGACGGTAGAGCACAGGGTAAGGTTGGAGGCCACAGACAGTAGTGCACAGGGTAAGGTTGGAGGTCAATAGACGGTAGAGCTCAGGATCTGGCTGGAGGCCCACAGACGGTATGACACAGGATCTGGCTGGAGGCCTACACATGGTGTGACACAGGATCTGACTGGAGGCCAACAGACAGTAGAGCACAGGATAAGGTTGGAGGCCCACAGACGGTAGAGCACAGGATCTGGCTGGAGGCCCACAGACGGTAGATCCACTCCGGATCTCCGACCGACCCCTGCCCTCACCACGTCTTCAACAAGGCCGACGCTGTCATCGCACCCCACCTACGGGACATCATCAACACCTCCTTCGACACCGCCACCTTCCCGGAGAGCTGGAAGCACGCCGAACTCAGCGCTCTACTAAAGAAGCCATCAGCCGAACCCACCGACCTCAAGAATTACCGCCCCATCTCGCTGCTCCCGTTTCCAGCAAAAGTCATCGAGAAGACCGTCAACAAGCAGCTGGCCGCCTTCCTCGAGACAAACGGATCCCTCGACCCCTCGCAGTCTGGCTTCCGGGCCAACCACAGCACCGAGACCGCCTTGATCGCAGTGACCGATGACATCCGAGCCCTGCTCGACAACGGAGAAACAGCGGCCCTCATCCTCCTAGACCTCTCCGCGGCCTTCGACAATGTCTGCCACCGCACTCTAGTGCAGCGCCTCAGCAACATCGGAATCCAGGAGAAGGCACTGGAGTGGATCATCTCCTTCCTCGCCGGAAGGACACAGAGAGTCCGCCTCCCCCGTTCAGATCAGAAGCCACCGAAGTCATCTGCGGCGTCCCTCAAGGCTCCTCGCTCAGCCCAACCCTCTTCAACGTCTACATGAGCCCACTCGCAGCCATCGCACGCCAACACAACCTCAACATCATCTCCTACGCCGACGACACCCAGCTGATCCTCTCCCTCACCAACGACCCCGCCACCGCCAGAGCCAACCTTCACGATGGGATGAAAGAGGTAGCCGAATGGATGAAGAACAGCCGCCTGAAACTGAACTCGGACAAGACGGAAGTCCTCATCCTGGGATCTTCACCCTCCGCCTGGGACGACTCCTGGTGGCCCTCCGCCCTAGGCAACGCACCCAAACCAACAGACCACGCACGCAACCTGGGCTTCATACTGGACTCCTCCCTCTCCATGACCGGACAAGTCAACGCCGTCTCCTCGTCGTGCTTCAACATCCTGCGCATGCTACGTAAGATCTTCTGGTGGATCCCCACCGAGACAATGAAGACGGTCACCCAGGCCCTCGTCACCAGCCGTCTGGACTACAGCAACGCCCTCTACGCCGGAACCACCGCCAAACTCCAGAAGAGACTCCATTTGATCCAGAACGCCTCAGCCCGACTCATCCTGGACATCCCCCGTCGCAACCACATCTCCAGACACCTGAAAGACCTGCACTGGCTCCCGGTCAACAAGAGACTCACCTTCCGCCTCCTCACCCACGCACACAAAGCCCTACACAACGAAGGCCCCGGATACCTCAACAACCGCCTCAACTTCTACGCTCCCAAACGCCAGCTTCGATCGACCAGCCACGCCCTCGCCACCGTCCCCCGCATCCGAAGAGCCACCACTGGGGAAAGGTCCTTCTCCTACCTTGCCGCCAAGACCTGGAACTCCCTCCCGACCCACCTCCGCCTGACCCAGGACCACCTCGCCTTCAGGAAGCAGCTCAAGACCTGGCTGTTCGAGCAGTAGCGGACGCCCCCCCCCTAGCGCCTTGAGACCCCCCGGATGAGTTGTGCGCTATATAAATGCTTTGATTGATTGATTGATTGATCTGGCTGGAGGCCCATAGACGGTAGAGCACATGGTAAGGCAGGAGGCCGGCAGACGGTAGAGCATAGGATAAGGCTGGAGGCCGGCAGACGGTTGAGCACAGGATAAGGCAGGAGGCCCACAGACAGTAGAGCACAGGGTCTGGTTGGAGGCCCACAGACGGTAGAGCACAGGATAAGGCTGGAGGCCGGCAGACGGTAGAGCACAGGATAAGGCTGGAGGCCCACAGACGGTAGAGTACAGGATAAGGCAGGATGCCCACAGACGGTAGAGCACAGGGTAAGGTTGGAGGCCCACAGACAGTAGAGCACAGGGTAAGGTTGGAGGTCCACAGACAGTAGAGCACAGGATAAGGCAGGAGGCCCACAGACGGTAGAGCACAGGGTAAGGTTGGAGGCCCACAGACAGTAGAGCACAGGGTAAGGTTGGAGGTCCACAGACGGTAGAGCACAGGATCTGGCTGGAGGCCCACAGACGGTATGACACAGGATCTGGCTGGAGGCCTACAGATGGTTTGACACAGGATCTGACTGGAGGCCAACAGACGGTAGAGCACAGGATAAGGTTGGAGGCCCACAGACGGTAGAGCACAGGATCTGGCTGGAGGCCAACAGATGGCAGAGCACAGGATATGACTGGAGGCCGGCAGACGGTAGAGCACAGGATAAGGCTGGAGGCCGGCAGACGGTAGAGCACAGGATAAGGTTGGAGGCCCACAGACGGTATGACATAGGATCTGGCTGGAGGCCCACAGATGGTATGACACAGGATCTGGCTGGAGGCCCACAGACGGTAGAGCACAGGGTAAGGCTGGAGGCCCACAGACGGTAGAGCACAGGATCTGACTGGAGGCCCACAGACGGTATGACACAGGATCTGGCTGGAGGCCCACAGACGGTATGACACAGGATCTGGCTGGAGGGCCACAGACGGTATGACACAGGATCTGGCTGGAGGCCTACAGATGGTTTGACACAGGATCTGACTGGAGGCCAACAGACGGTAGAGCACAGGATAAGGTTGGAGGCCCACAGACGGTAGAGCACAGGATAAAGCTGGAGGCCCACAGACGGTAGAGCACAGGATCTGGCTGGAGGCCCACAGACGGTATGACACATGATCTGACTGGAGGCCAACAGATGGCAGAGCACAGGATCTGACTGGAGGCCGGCAGACGGTAGAGCACAGGATAAGGCTGGAGGCCGGCAGACGGTAGAGCACAAGATAAGGCTGGATGCCCACAGACGGTAGCGCACAGGATCTGGCTGGAGGCCGGCAGACAGTAGAGCACAGGATAAGGCTGGAGGCCGGCAGACGGTAGAGCACAGGATAAGGCTGGAGGCCAGCAGACGGTAGAGCACAGGATAAGGCTGGAGGCCGGCAGACGGTAGAGCACAGGATAAGGCTGGAGGCCGGTAGACGGTAGAGCACAGGATAAGGCTGGAGGCCCACAGACGGTAGAGCACAGGATAAGGCTGGAGGCCCACAGACGGTAGAGCACAGGATAAGGCAGGAGGCCCACAGACGGTAGAGAACAGGGTAAGGTTGGAGGCCCACAGACGGTAGAGCACAGGGTAAGGTTGGAGGCCCACAGACGGTAGAGCACAGGGTAAGGTTGGAGGCCCACAGACGGTAGAGCACAGGGTAAGGTTGGAGGCCCACAGACGGTAGAGCACAGGATAAGGTTGGAGGCCATAAAAGGGCCCCGCGGGGCAAAAACATTTTTTTTCTTTTAGATTTTCGCGGGGGGAGCACCCGGTACACGCACCAGGGAGCGTACCGGGGAACGTACCATGAGGGAAACCCAGTGAAACAGTAAAATAATAATTTTAAGTGCTTAGAGGTAGGGTAGCTCTGAATAGAGTTGTTGTGTTGTTTGGGTGTTTTAAGTACCAACATGTAGGTACCAATGCAGAGTCTTAAATTCAATGTAGACCGTCTCCTCTGTAGATATCTTGCATGTTGTTACAGAAGTTATTGTGGTATATGGAATCCATAGCATAGTCTGTCAGGAAAGCAGAAACAGATCCTTTAAGCACACCCTGAGAAGGTCTAGTAGATCATGGGTAGTCTACCCTGCTCCCTTATGATGTTTTCCAGTATTACATTTAATCTCTTCTGAATCTACACAAAATTGACGGTGATATGGTGCATTAGAGACAGACAGTGAGAGAAAGGAGGCAGGCGATAAAAAACAGATGTCAAATATACATTGGAGATAATATAGTGGGAGAAAGGAAGTAACTATGAGCAAACTTACTATGTAACACAAAAAAGTTGCACAGTATACTGTAAGTCTCACTTTATAATATAATCAGTTTGGTACGACTTCATGAATTACATATAAACATGAATAACGTCTCAAACAATTTTTAATTATTAAATATAAATTTATTGTTCAGAATTTTCATAATTTAATAGAACTTCCAACATAAGGTTATCTGGAATCTCCTCAAAATGTTGATTGCATGATTCAATTGTTTCAAAACAGTCAATTAGTTCTTGGTCCAGAGACTCATCCATGAAATCCAAGTCAAGAAAATGTTCTTCAAGAATGTCCTCATTCTTAATTTCAAAAGAAATATTAATGGTCTCTTCTTTACCTTCCATTATCTTGCTGTAAATTGCATAAAGCATAACTATATCAGTAGAGTTAGGGCACTGTTGGGTTTAAGTTCAGACAGGTACTTCTGACTTTTTAACAGTGAAGTTATCTTTGGGCAGTGTATGGTATCAGGCAGGAAGTAGAAATATAAAAAAAAGTGCATGTGTTGAAGCCAAAGTAAATTCATAATTATACCAGAGAAGCCTAACTCAATCCATAACTATAACAGAGAAGCCTATCTGAATCTATAACTATAACAGAGGGACAGTAAAAAACTAACAGAAAACGTTTTTCCAAATTAACTTAAGTGCACAACATAGTTACCCTTACAAATTAACAACTTACCTTTCAGAAAGCAGTTGAAGTGTTGAGAGAAAATCCTTTATAAATGTACCTCAGGTAGTACTAGTCAAAATGGCCGTGTTTCCCTCTCATTTTTCATATATATTCATGTACATAACCAATCAAATCTCAGCACATAAAAATACAAAACGAAAGTAACATTTTAATTGGTTGTAAATTCTAACACTTTCATATGTGTTTTTGTCATGTAATTTACCTGAGGATATTTAGACAGGGCTACAGCCCAAATGGCTCAATGGAATTCCACCAAATTTGGGAAAATGGTAGGGGCTGGTATGTAGTAGGGCCTATTTTATATTTGGTGAAAGTCTCTCCAGTGGTTTTTATGTAAATTAACTTCCAAAAATTTTTGGGAGCGCTTACCGGTGCGCGCCCCGGTACGAGCACCGGCAGCGCTACGGGAGTCCTCCATCTTGTGTTTCGGTAGAACTGAGACACAAGATGGAAGACAAACAATGTTGGGAATGGGTAAAAGGGGGCACGGTAGACACCCCCTGACCCCCCTAGGTTTTCTGAGGGGTGCTTAGGAGGCCCATATAGGCTCAAATTATTTTAAAAAAAAAAATTTTTGCGGAGGGAGCGCCCGGTACGCGCACCGGGAGCGTACCGGGGAGCGTACTTTGGTGAAAAATAGTGAAAAAGGTTAGAGTAAAATAATCATTTTGAGTGATCAGAGGTAGGGTAGCTCTGAAAAGAGCTTTTGGGCTCTGTGGCTGATTTAGGTACCTACAAGTAGGTTCCAATGCACAGTCTTATATTCAGGAGGAATATTCTATTCCCCTCATCTGAGAAGTGCACACCATCTCCTCTGTAGATATCTTGCATGTTGTAACGCAAGTTATTGTTGTATATTGAACCCATTCCATAGTCTCTCATGTAAGCAGAAACAGATTTATTCACATGTTTCCGTGCTTTCTCAAATTGTGGACAAAATTGGTTGGACCACTTCCATTTTTGTCTTTGGCATATATTGGAATATACCAAGGCAGTTTGTGGAGAAAGTGTCATCAATTGCCCAAAGGTGTCCTTTAAAAGCATTTCCAGACCTACCCCAGTCAAAGTGCCTAGACCATTACCACCACAGTGCACAATTATGAGGTCAGGGTGTGGCAGATGGAAAAAGGTTTTCACCAATGGTATCAATTGATGACATCTCAATCCTCTCTGGCCAATCCACTTGATGTCCACATTTGGTAAATCAAGGCTGTGAAAATGTCTGGTAGCTGCATACCTTTGAGCCCAGTGGATGTAGCTATGTCCATTAATCCAGACAGAATACATGGTGAGAGGAGGTTCTGGTGCAGTCAGATGAAGTGTGGGAATGAAATGGCAGTTGGAACAGTAGGAGTTTGCAAAAAAAAACTGTGGAGTTTCAGTGCTCTTGAATCACAAGCAATGATTGGTGGATTCAGATAGTTGAAAACTGAAAGTTAGGGTGCATTGTTCTGTTCTGTGAAATAAGTAATTTGAATGGTTAAGAAAAAGTCATTTAAAGAAATATTGCACCGGATAAGCTGGTGTATTGAGAGGTCAAACATCCTTGCTGAGTTCATTTGCAACATTGTAGAATAAACTTTTAAACCTGAGAGCTCAGTGAGGAGGGAGTTGCTATGGTAACAGGCAGAAAGGGCTGAGGGGGGGGGGTGTTAGTTTGAAAATAGAGAGGGAAGAGTTTTAATTGGTTAACATGAGGGATATGTGTGTAGAATTAGAGGTTTTCTGAGCCATTCATGGTTGCAGTGCCTGGAGTGCATACCTTTTGCTCTGCTAAAGAAATATTGGTGTGTGTTTCTGACACTGTTCTCAATATCCCAAAGCATTTGTAAAGGTGAGTAATAATTCATTTAATTTAGATAGAGACTTGTATGCTCTATGGAGAAGATTTGGAAGCAGATTGTGTTTTTTTTTAATGTTGCTTTGTGTCATGTTTTTTGATAATACTTGGTAAAAAGTTTTTACTGCATAGAGGAATTGTATTTTGTAAAATTGTGAAGTTTCAGTAGTGACATGGAATGCTTGTACATAGGACCTGTGCTGTGTTTCTTAAATGTGATGTGAAAAACGATTTTGGGGAAAATGAAAGGCTTTTACATTTTTGAGAAGGAATAAATAGTGTCTGCATGATTAAAGAAATATATTTGAAGCTTTCACAATCATGTCAACTGTGTTTCCTCAGATTAGGAAGCACATTGAGCTTCTTTGCTGTTGGTTTGTGTCATGTTTTTTGATAATGCTTGGAATCAACATTTGCAAGATAGAGGAATTGTATTTTGTAAAATAGTGAGGTTTCAGTAGTGAAATGGAATGCTTGTACATAGGACCTGCGCTCTGTTTCTTAAATCTTATTTTAAAAACGATTTTGGGGCAAATGAATGGCTTTTACATTTTTGACTAGGAATAAATAGTGTCTGCATGATTAAATAAATATATTTGCACTTTTCACAATCATGTCACTTGTGTTACCCTAGTTTAGGAAGCAGATTGTGCTTTTTTCTTGTTGGTTTTTGTTATGTTTAATGATAATGTTTGGTATCAACATTTGTTAGATAGTGGAATTGTATTTTGTAAAATAGTGAAGTTTCAGTAGTGAAATGGAATGCTTGTACATAGGACCTGCGCTCTGTTACTTAAATGTTATTGGAAAAACGATTTTGGGGCAAATGAATGGCTTTTACATTTTTGACTAGGAATGAATAGTGTCTGCAAGATTAAATAAATATATTTGAACCTTTCACAATCATGTCACCTGTGTTTCCTCAGATTAGGAAGTAGATTGTGCAGATGAGGTGAGGCATGTCCAGGGGTGGAGAGGAGGTGAGGCCTGTATCCAAGACTGCAGTGGAGAGGACTCACCTCCTCTGACCCTTGGACAAGCCTCACCTCCTCCGTGCCCCCTGGACAGGCCTTAATGTATTGGGTATAATTGATGCTAACAGGGTGCAGATGAGGTGAAGCCTGTCCAGGGGTGTAGATGAGGTGAGGCCTGTCCAGGGGTGCAGATGAGGTGAGGCCTGTTCAGGGTTGCAGATGAGGTGAGGCTTGTCCAGGGGTGCAGAGGAGGTGAGGCCTGTGTTCAAGAGTGTAGTGGGAGAGAGGCCTGTCCAGGGGTGCAAAGGAGGTGAGGCCTGTGTCTAAGAGTGCAGTGGGGGAGAGGCTTCATGAAGTCCAGTCCACTGCACTCTTAGACACAGGCCTCACCACCTCTGCTCCTCGGGACAGGCCTCACCTCATCTGCACCTCTGGTCAGGTCTCACCTCATCTGCATCCTGTTACCATCTATTATACCCAATACATTGAGGCCTGTCCAGGGGGCACGGAGGAGGTGAGGCTTGTCTAGGGGTCAGAGGAGGTGAGTCCTGTCCACAGCAATCTTGGACACAGGACTTACCTCCTCTGCACCCCTGGACAGGCCTTTCCCCCACTGCACTCTTGGACACAAGCCTCACCTCCTCTACATCCTTGAACAGGACGTATCTCCTCTGACTCCTGGACAGGCCTCACCTCCTCTGCACCCCTGGACAGGCCTCACCTTATCTACACTCTTGGAGAAGCCTCTCCCCCAGTACACTCTTGGACACAGGCCTCACCTCCTCTGACCCCTGGACAAGCCTCACCTCATCTACAACCTTGGACAAGCCTGTCCCCCATTACACTCTTGGACAAAGGCGTGACCTCCTCTGACCCTTGGACAAGCCTCACCTCATCTGCACTCCTGAACAGGCCTCACCTCATGTGCACCTCTGGACAGGCCTTACCTTATTTGCACTCTGTTACCATCAATTATACCCAATACATTTAGGCCTGTCTAGGGTGAAATGGAATGCTTGTACATAGGACCTGCACTCTGTTTCTTAAATGTTATTGGTAAAACGATTTTGGGGCAAATGAATGGCTTTTACATTTTGGAGACAGAATAAATAGTGCCTGCAAGATTAAATAAATATATTTGAACCTTTCACAATCATGTCACCTGTGTTTCTTCAAATTAGGAAGTAGAATGTGGAGATGAGGAGAGGCCTGTCTAGGAATGCAGAAGAGGTGAGGTCTGTGCCCAAGAGTACAATGGACAGGACTCACCTTCTCTGACCCTTGGACAAACCTCACCTCCTCCGTGCTTCCCGGACAGGCCTAAATGTATTGGGTATAATTGATGGTAACAGGGTGCAGATGAGGTGAGGCCTGTCCAGGGGTGTAGATGAGGTGAGGCATGTCCAGGGTTGCAGATGAGGTGAGGCTTGTCCAGGGGTGCAGAGGAGGAAGAGGCCTGTGTCTAAGAGTGCAGTGGGGGAGAAGCTTCATGAAGTCTAGTCCACTGCACTCTTGGACACAGGCCTCACTTCCTCTGCACCCCTGGACAGGCCTCACTTCCTCTGCACCCCTGGACAGGCCTCACCTCTTCTACACCCTTGGACAAGCCTCTCCCCCACTACACTCTTGAACGCATGCCTCACCTCCTCTACAACCTTGAACAGGACTGATCTCCTCTGACCGCTGGACAGGCCTCAGCTCCTCTGCACCACTGGACATGCCTCACCTCATCTGCACAATCTGCTTCCTAATCTGAGGAAACACAGGTGAAATGTGCAAATATATTGATTTAATCATGCAGACACTATCTAAACCTTGTGAATAATGTAAAACCAATTCATGTGCCCTAAATCGATTTTTAATTGACATTTAAAAAACAGAGCACAGGTCATATGTAGAAGCGTTTCATTACACTACTGAAACCTCATTCTTTTACAAAATACAATTCCTCTATGCACTAACATTTCTTTACCAAGTATTATCAAGAAATATGACACAAAGGAAGAATAAAAAAGCTTAATCTGCTTCCTAATCTTAGGAAACACAGCTGACATGTTTGTGAAAAGTGCAAATATATTTATTTAATCATGCAGACACTTTCTAATCCTTCTGAAAAATGTTAAAGCCATTCATTTGCCCCTTAATCGTTTTTAAATTAACATTAAAAAAACTGAGCACAGGTCATATGTACAAGCATTCCATTTCACTAATGAAACCTCAGTTTTTTACAAAATAGAATTCCTCTATGCAGCAAAAATTTTTTACCAAGCATTAACAAAAAACATAACAGAAAGCAACAATAAAAAAACACAATCTGATTCCTAATCTGAGGAAACACACCTGACATGATTGCGAAAGGTGCAGAGGAGGTGAGGAAAGCCCAAATGGCTTTCATGATTGTGCAAGGTGCTGAGGAGGTGAGGCCTGTGTCTAAGAGTGCAGTGGGGGAGAGACTTTTTGAAGTCCTGTCCACTGCACTCTTGGACACAGGCGTCACCTCCTCTGTTCCCCTGGACAGGCCTCTCCTCATCTGCACTCCTGGTCAGGCCTCACCTCATCTGCACCCTGTTACCATCAATTATACCCAATACATTGAGGCCTGTCCAGGGGGCACGGAGGAGGTGAGGCTTGCCCAAGGATCAGAGGAGGTGAGTCCTGTGCATTGCACTATTGGACACAGGCCTCACCTCCTCTGCACCCCTGGACAGGCCTCACCTCATCTGCACAATCTGCTTACTAATCTGAGGAAACACAGGTGACATGATTGTGAAATGTGCTAATATATTTTTTTTAATCATGCAGATACAATCTAATCCTTGTCAATAATGTAAAACCAATTCATGTGCCCAAAATCTTTTTTTAAATAACATTTAAAAACCAGAGCACAGGTCATATGTATAAGCATTTCATTACACTACTGAAACCTCACTCATTTACAAAATACAATTCCTTTATGCACCAACATTTCTTTAACAAGTATTATCAAGAATGTATAATTCCCTCTTATATTTTCTTCCTGACTTACTCTATTTTTCCACCTGTCCCCTTCTAACACCTTCTCTCTGACTTATTCCTTTTTACATCCTGACTCTGTGTTACACTCTCTTACACTCTCTCTTTGACTTACTTTCTCTTACACCCTGTCTCTGATTTATTCCCTCTCTCTCTTTTTTACAGAAATTTCTAAGTCATACTCTCTCTTACATCCTCTTCCTGATTTACTCCGTCTTACAACCTTTCTTTTTGTAACATTCTCTCCCTGACTTACTCCCTATTACACCTTTTGTCTGTTTTACACCCTCTCTCCCTCTTTCTGACTTTTTTATTCTCTTCCTCTCTTCCTGTTACACCCTCTGCCTGACTTACTCCTTGTTACATCCTCTCTCTGATTTACTTCCTTTTACACCCTCTCTCAAACTTACTCTCTCTCTCTCTCCCTTTTACAGCCTCTCTCTGTTTTAGTCTCTTTTACATCCTCTCCCCTTCTAACACCCTCTCTCTGTCTTACATCCTCTTACACCCTCTCTCTGTCTTACACCCTGTTACACCCTTTTTCTGACTTACTCTATTTCTCCCTTTATTTGACTTACTCCCTCTCCCTATTACATCCTTTCTCTGTTTTACAACATATTATACGCTCTCTCTGTCTTACTCCTTCTCTATGTTTTACTCCCTGGAGGCAGGCAGACGGTAGAGCACAGGATAAGGCTGGAGGCCGGCAGACGGTAGAGCACAGGATAAGGCTGGAGGCCGGCAGACGGTAGAGCACAGGATAAGGCTGGAGGCCCACAGACGGTAGAGCACAGGATAAGGCAGGAGGCCCACAGACGGTAGAGCACAGGGTAAGGTTGGAGGCCCACAGACAGTAGAGCAAAGGGTAAGGTTGGAGGTCCACAGACGGTAGGGCACAGGGTAAGGTTCCTCACTCCCGTTCCCTCACTCCATCTCTCTTACCCTCACTGTCTCTGTCCCCTCACTCTGTCACTACTCTTTCATCATGCTCACTCCCTATAACTCACCCACACTCCCTCACTTACCTTTCTTTGCTGCTTCACTCAGTCCCTTTCTGTCACTCGTTCCTTTACTCTCTCTGTCCTTTCTCTCTGTCACTCCCCATGTCTTACCCTTATTCACTTTTATCCACCCTCTTTCATCCCTCTTTACTTACACTCACTGCTCTTTTCTCACCCTCCCTCACCGCTGTTCCTTTACTCCGGTTCCGTCACTACCCCTCATTCCCCATCCTTTACTCTCCTTCCCTTTACTTTCAACACCCACTCACATTCTCCCAGTACCTCTGCTTTAGTCTTCTTCCTCTCTCTTCCCTTCTTTCGCTCCCTTATTAATATTCCTTTTCTCACTTACACCCTATTACACCTACTCTCTGTCTTACTATCTATTACACAGTCCCTCTGTGTTATTCCCTCTAGCTCTCTTTCTCTTAACATCACTCTCTCTGTCCCCTTCCCTCATGCTCACTCCTTCATTATTTTTTTAAATTTTTTTTTGGGTGCGCGCCCCGGTGCGCGTACCGGTACGCGTACCCTGGAGAAAAAAGAATGACAGAGTTTTAAAAAAATGTAGCATTTTTTTTATAAATTGGAGGTAGTTAAACTTAAAACGCTGCTTTTCCCCAAATAAATAGTTCCGCTCCTCCTTTCCCCCCTCTTAGCCAACCTACAGTTTATAGCGCGGGGATGCCCTCGGGTCACCAGGCGCTCTACAAATCCTTAAATAAATAAATAAATAAAATAGTTTTAAAAAGAACTGTTTTTTTATTCTTTTTGTTGTTTTATATTTTTTTTATTGTTTTTTTAACATTTTTTACTTTTTTTGGCTTTTATGAACAATTTCATATTTTTTTTGTAATTTTTATGGGGACAAACAAAAAACAGGGAATTGTAAACGGCTCAACTGGAGCAAAAAAAATCAGGAAAAAATTAAGGTTTCTTTTTGCAGTTGTGGTTGTCTCCAGCACGGTTGATCAGTTTGATACTTTGCTCTCCATAGGAAATTGTAGTCCCGCAAAATTTACCAACTATTTTATAATCCCCAAACTGGGGTTGGATATTTGGGACCATCTCCCTTGTCTCTGGACCCGATGGAGTGGGTTGTTTTCTTTTGGAGGTGCTAGGAGAAGATTGGAGAGGGTTTCTTGTTAGTTCTCTGACCTCTGCCGCAGCATAGTTGTTTGGGTGCCTGCGTTGCATATGGCGAATCATAGTATTATTGCCAAATGAATACTTTTTTGCAGGGTTCCCCCTGGAAAGTACAGTGCCACAGATGAGACATGTGACTTTTGCAGCATTTACTTTCTTTTGTCCCCTTGGGATTTAAAAAAACTCCCACACAAAGTGCTCCTTAGGTTTATATGGGGATTATCTTCAAGCAGGAACTGCCTTTCCTCCTCCTCCTCCTCCTCCTCCTCCTCTTCTTCTTCACCACCACTGTGGTGTTGTGGTGGTCCTTGTGGTGGTGGTGGTTGGGATGCTCCTGCTGCTGCTGCTACTGTAGCCATTTCTCAGGTCTGCAAACAGTTCTGCCTCAGTCAAAGTACAAAGTGAGAATGAGGAAAAAAGGTGGGGGCTTTCATCATTTGAAAAAAAAAACTGCTCTGAACCAATGAAAAGTGTTATTTTCAGGTCACATGACCCGACGCGCTTACGCTACGCGCCCCGGGGCGCGCCTAGGTGCGCGTCCGGGGGTGCTTATGTAGCGCGATTGTATGCGCACGGGCGCTTCCGGGTGCGCTTACGCCGTGCGTCATTAGACGCATCACGCGGCTACGCGATATGTCACGATGATGTTTTTGTTCGTGGCAATAGAGCTAACGTGACGCTCACCGGTACGCGCACCGGGGCGCGCCGCAAGACTGCGCTTACCGGTGCGCTCACCGGTACACGCACCGGGAGCACTCCAGGGCAAATAAATAAATAAATAAATAAACATGAACAATATACATTAACAAAAATTGTATTACATAAATATACAATATAGGATTCATTATAAAAAATATTAAATTTCATAGCTATAGAAATTTGCTATTAAAGAAACCTTTGATATTCACTGAAAAAAACATAGATTTGAGGCCCTATATATAGTTAGGAATTAGCATTTACAAAACCTATGAAATTCACTGAAAAAACCATAGGTTTCACACCAGTTATAGTTAGGAATTAGCATTTAAAAAACCTACTAAATTCACTGAAAAAAACATAGGTTTGACACCAGTTATAGTTAGCTGGAAATTTTACTGACATAAAACCATTGAAATTCCCACGTTATAGTTAGTTGGACTCACTATAACTTGCACGCCTGCAATGCACTGCTGATGATGTCACATATTACATCACTCATGACATGGTCATCACTCATGACATCACTGATGACACCATCCTTGTGACAGAGTGACAGACATCCTTTCAGTGTAATGTAACCCTTGAAACACATATTCAAAAATAGAAACTAAAATTTACAAAAAAATGGAGATACCATACCAGTTACAACAACCAATTCAGTAATTCCACCATCTATATACACATCCACTCATTCACCAACAGTTTTATATAGTCACTCATACATATACTCACTCATCATATGTAGTGATACACCTATACATCCTGTTACACACCGACAGTCATCCAAAAGTTACTCACACACATACTCACACATGCAAATAAACTATTGAACACCCATTTATTTCCATACACAGCTATGCACACACTACCACCTTACTTCTAAGGAAACTTACACATACTTACTCTCTTAAACAATCACTTATAGAAACACATACTTATTTAAACAGGAACTCTTACAATCTCTCACTCTCACATATACTCACTTATATACATCAATACTCACATATACCAGATTAAAACATATGTAGTTACTGATAAAGACACTAGTGAGACAGTCATTCACCCACTAGCACACACATATACACACTGATCCACCCATACAGTCCTGCACATATGCTGTCTTCAAAACACATACAAACAGTGAGTCAGTCATTGATGCATCTATGTGCTAAGTAATACCCTCACCAAACCATACAGACACTCATACTGATACTAAAAAAACATCTAATAACCCATATACACACACATGTAGCTACTCTCCAACCTATGCAGCCACTTATACACAAAGTGAAACACTGATACATATATTTAAATATTTAAACATCACTCGCTAATATATGTATTCACTAAGATACACTTAATTAGCCAGTTAACCAATCAATTTTTTTAAAGAAAAACATCCATTTATACACTTATTTAAACATTTATTCTTCCATCGACCTTTACATATACATATATAAAACATATTTATTTTTCAGAAAGACACACATTCACTGGATGGTGTCATCAGTGATGTCATGAGTGATGTCACTGACCATGTCATGAGTGATGTAATATGTGACGTCATCAGCAGTGCATTGCAGGCGCGCAAGTCATAGTGAGTCCAACTTACTATAACGTGGGAATTTCAATGGTTTTATGCGAGTAAAATTTCCAGCTAACTATAAATGGTGTGAAACCTATGGTTTTTTCAGTGAATTTAATAGGTTTTTTAAATGCTAATTCCTAACTATAACTGGTGTGAAACCTATGGTTTTTTCAGTGAATTTAATAGGTTTTTATAAATGCTAATTCTTAACTATAACTGGTGTGAAACCTATGGTTTTTTCAGTGAATATATATATATATATATAGCCAATGTACATATAAGTGGAGCTGAGTGAGTACACTTGTACTTACCTTCACAAGATTCTGCTAGTCAGTATTCTTGGTTCAATATTAATATTTTTTAATGTTGGTATTTAAAACTTGACATTTTGGTACCATACCATTAAACAGTTATAGATTATCTTGCCAGTTATGAGGAAGTATATGTGTTGTCTATATGTTGCACATAGAATATTTAATTCATGTCCCTTTCCAATGTAAATAATCCTGTATTTAAACAGTGATTTTACACGTTACAATGTTGCTGCTATATTTATGTTTATTTATTTATTTATTTATTCAGCAATATAAATATATGGAGGTAGAAAGTCATACATTGTGGAGTTCAAAGTATGTTCTCACTTTCTATGGTCACATGACCAAGTTAAGTGGTGTCGGTTGGAGTGCACTTCTAAGCATTTAAAAATGAACATTGTACTGTGACCGTTGTGTGATCAAGGGCTTTCGTGCCCGAAACGCGTCATTGTTGTAACTTGGCAATAAAGAATAAACATCTTGCTGTATGAAAGTGGTCTGTTCTCCTTCTTCGCCAGTTCTGCAGAGCTGGAGGTGGTCCGGAGAGTTATTGATTGAATATATATATATGTATATATATATATATCAAAAAAATACCCTTTCAGGCACAGAGTGACGCATAAATTATGCAACAAAAAGAAGCAGAGAACTCTGGGTAGCTCTCCAGTTTAGGAGGAAAGCAGCTCCTGTACAGAGCACTCTCAACACCAGAGACACTCTAGACCTGCTCACCTCAAATGTCTGCTTTTCTATCAAAGTGTTTAGGCATAGGATTAGCACAGTGCTATCCACGCCGAGATAGATATGGACAAAGTCTTTTGCCATTTCTTCAGCAAAGTTTTTAAGCATAGGACTAGCACAGTGCCGTCCTTGCCAAGCTGTAAAATGACAAAAGCCATTTATCACTCCAGGCACAATATTACAGCTTTGAATTGGTAAAATACCAGCAAAGCCAACCTGAAATGAGTAAAAGCGACCCCTGATACAGTGTTTCGCTCTAATTAGAGCTCTTCAGAGAGGTATAGCTTTGTCCAGACACAAGGGAGCACCCACTATAAGTACAAAAATTACCCTTTCAGGCATAGAGTGACGCATAAATTATGCAAAAAAAAGAAGCATAGACAATAATGATCCATAGATAATGATGATCCATAGACAATGATGATCTAAAGACAATGATGATCCGTAGACAATGATGAACCGTAGACAATGATGATCCAAAGACAATGATGATCCAAAGACAATGATGATCCGTAGACAATGATGATCCAAAGACAATGATGATCCAAAGACAATGATGATCCGTAGACAATGTTGATCCGTAGACAATGATGATCCAAAGACAATGATGATCCAAAGACAATGATGATCCGTAGACAATGATGATCCGTAGACAATGATGATCCGTAGACAATGATGATCCATAGACAATGATGATCCGTAGACAATGATGATCCAAAGACAATGATGATCCAAAGACAATGATGATCCGTAGACAATGATGATCCATGGACAATGATGATCCACAGATAATGATGATCCAAAGACAATGATGATCCGTAGACAATGATGATCCATGGACAATGATGATCCAAAGATAATGATGATCTATAGACAATGATGATGGGTGAGGGTCATGGGACTTGTCTAACCATGAATGTCTTGCTCGGGGTTGATGGGGAGGTCACCTTGGGTGAATCCGACAGCAATGATGAGAGTTCATTAGAACTCCTGAAAATAATATGGCAATCACTGGTATCATTTTTATCGACATCCTTAACATTGTGTATACAGTTGTCATCGCATACATTGACATTGTTTTTACTGGTATTGACACGGTAATGTTTGCATAACGTACATTGAAATTGTTCTTAACAATATTGTAATTTGTGCATGGATTATGACATACAATGATTTTGTCATTACCGGTGTCAGCGCTGCTGTGCGAGTGCAGGTTATGACATACATTGATTGGCATTGTATTGACGGGTATTGGCAAGGTCTTGCGAGCACAGGTTATGGCATATGTTGATATTGCCTGTATTGGAATTTCCGTTGTCGAGCCTGCACACATCACGGTAATCACTGACATCGTATTGACCCATTCCACAAATTATACTAATTCAATTGATGTTAGCGGAACCTTCCTGCCTAGAGGTAAAGCTGCATTGATTTGGGCAAAATTTCGCCAGTCAAGATTTTATTCAGTGGATGAGAAATGTATTTAATGAAGACAAGTTGCAGGGTGACAGAACCCGTAATTTTTTGATTGTTGAATCATATCTACTTTCTTTAAACGAGCAGACAAAGGCCCTCATTTGTGAAAAGTGACGCATCGCTGCGTGAAAACAGCTATGCATCACTTTTCATTGTGTCCTCCTTGCGACATGATGGATGCGTCATATTTGCAATATGACGCATCATGTCGCAAGGAATTACAGATACGTCAGTATTTCTGTTGTATCTGTAGGTGCGAAAATGACGCATTGCTGGAGTGTGTCACTAAAGTGACGCTACTTCATCAATGGGCCATTTAACATGGGCAAGTCCCATTTCAAATGTGCCTGCGTCAGTCTTACGCCTGCTGGGAGGCAGGCGTAAGATAATGACGCATTTGCGTTCTAGAAGTGACGCTGTGAAAACTCATAGATTTCACAGCGTCATTTCTACGAGGCTTACTTGCGTCAGAACGCCCACCCTGCATACATTATACCTGGTGCTGGTATAATGTGGCACAGGGGTTTATAAAGTGACGCATCTACCTAGATGCGTCACTTTGTAAATATGATGCAACATAACGCATTTTTTACCCTGCTGATGCTTCATAAAAAGTGATGCACCGGCGGGGCAAAAGTGACGCATAGCCTCATAAATAAGCCCCAAAGTGTTTAGCTAAATGTATTTGTTGCATTTGTGAAGTACTACATGTATGAGAGAAAACGGTAAGGGGGAACTGCTGCAAGGAGTGAGTTCATACATCATAGTGTGCCACACTGGGATTGGTCGGTTGCTGTGCTGCCACGCTGTTATTGGTTGATGACGAAATAGGGTGTTGGTCTATTGAGCTTTGTTAGCTTCTTTGTAGTTGGTGAAAAGGTCTTTATTTTGAAAGCTTTACTAAGATTAGAGGAAGGAAAACTGACATTTGCAGGAAATGATCAAAACACATGGGGACTTTAACATTCATTAATATTATTGCTGATTTATAAATTGAAACCATGAAATGTTTAAAGAGCATTATGAATTTAGTAAAGAGTGTGGTGACAATTCCTGTATGGATGGGCAAAGAGTTGCAATTTGCGACCCATTGTGAATGGCTACAATCACAGCAGACCACCATGTCTGTGATTGCTTTTTAAATAATTCATTTTGGGGCATATTACCAATGATTAGCGATATTTATCGCTAACTAGGCTTAGCAACTATTTTTTTATCGCTGAGCATCGCCGGACATTATCGCTGAGATAACGTGCTATTAGCTACGTTTATCTCCAAAGCGATAATTTTTCCGGCGATAGCGTGAATATCGCTGAGAATACAGCGATATTCACGCATTAGCGACTAAATGTTCTTAGCCATGTTATCCACCTCCCATTGGATAACATGGCTAAGAACTGGTCTGGGCATGTGTCGGTTTTTGGCGATATTCGCGCTTAGCGCGAATATTCCCATCGCTATGCCTGCCTTGCTAATAGGCGTTAGCGACGTTAGCGACTGCTTTCAGTCGCTAACGGGTTGGGAACGCCCACTTTGCATGTCATTAGTGATAATTATCGCTAACATGCACACCCGGCCCGAAACTGCTCGCTATCGCTTCAAAGCTGTCGCTAACATCAGTTAGCGACAGCTTGCTAATTGGGCGATAGTTTTATCGCCAGCATTGATAATATGCCCCTTTGTTTTGTAATGCAGCCTGTTTTCCTTAAAGGAAAATGGGATGCATTTCAAAAATAAAAATGACAAGCTACCTTTTCATTTTTTAAGAGTAGGCAGTGGTCTGTGGGACCACTGCCTGCTCTTAAAAAATGTTGGCACCCACATTCACAAAGGGGGAGGGGTCCCTTGCGGACCCCTTCCCATTTGGAAGTGGGTTACCAGAAACTTGAAGTTGGTGGTAACTGTGGATGTTTTTCAACCATATTCCCAGTCGCAAAATATTCCTACATACCAGTGTGACTCGCTATTAGGAAGGGACATCTTTAACACACCCCTTCCTAATAAGGACTCACCAACCCTATTTTGAGAGTTGGTACTAGGTTACCGACTCACAAAATAGGGTTGGTGCATGCCAAAGAGCATTTTATTGGTCACAAATGACCCGATGGGCCATTTGCAAGCGGTATAATGCATTGTACATCTGGCCCCAGATTATATTCTATCCTTACTACTGAGAAATCTGAGAAAACTAAGAACACTAAATTAATAAAATGCCTTCGCGTGTGGAGTGATTTTGATACATTTTAAAACAAATATTTTCTTTGCTTGAAAAAGAAAAGGAAAGCCAAAACAGACAGAGGAAAAGCAACAAGCAGGGTTTTGTACTGAAGGAGAAGTGTCAAACTTTCTATTGACAGAAGTAGAGGGAGGGGTAGAGGTCCATAGAGTTTGGATGGGAGGAGAGCTTGCTGTACTTACTAATATTTTCCCTAAATTAAGATATAAATCAGTGGAGTGGTACACTCAGGTTGATAAATTTGTAAAACTGTCAGAGGTGTTCTGGATTGGTTTCAATGCCTTTGTTGACATTGAGATGCAGAGCGATTTGTGGGCAGAATGTAAGGTTGCAGTGCAATGGCCAGCTCTCGACCACCGACATGACACCCTCGCACTAATGCAACATCTCCTGCGGTCATGCAAACTGGGTAACAATTAAGAGAACTTCTCAAAAACCAAAATAACAAGTGCAAGATTATTATGAGAGTTTACTCTCAGTGTTTCAGCAGCACAGTGGCAGAGAGTATCCAGACCTAACGATATGGGATTTTTCATATCTGAGTTTATCATTTTGCTTGAGACCAGAAATGAGTTCACATATAAAGCTGAGTGTGATTTGTTGGCAGAGTAATCATTGGACGAGAGTCTGAGATATGTGCAATACTGCTGTGATGAACAGGAAATGAAGCAGCAGAAAACAAATGAGAAATTCATGATGGTTTAGACAAAGTTTGCCCAGAAGTGTTTCTAAAATCAGAATCTGTCTTTTGCAGAAAATGTTGGTGGTTTTCAAGGTGTTGGTCTGCCGGCTGGTATACCAGCTATGCAGGGAGGTTTTGTAGAGGGAGAGGTGTTTCGGTTGACACGAAAACAGGCATTGATATTGCAACATGGAAGAAAATGACCCCTTGCCAATATTGCAATCAAATCGGGCATTGGAAGCGGGACTGCAGGCTCAATCCTCATGGATTAAATGGAAATGTTCCAATGCAGGGAGGTAATCAAATGCAAATACAAAATGGACCAGCTCAGCAAATGAAAAAGCCAGTACCCAGTACCCAATTCCAATGATACATATCCCACACGCCTAGGTGATACCACAAAATACGGAGAACCCAAAGTTTAATCAGAATCAGTTGCCTAAAATTAATACAAATCCATTCTAGAATCAAAATACATTTCAGCAATTCCAGATGTTAGATAATGACAGCATAGGTTCTGAAAATTCCCAATGACGGTGCCTGAGGGCGCAGGAAGATTGCGTACTTGGAACAGTCTTAGAGGTGGACCACGGAGGACCATTTGTTAAAGGAGAGGTTAATGGCCGTCAAGTGTCTCTTTTTCATTGACACTGGTGTTACCCCATCTACTGTAAGAACAGCATAAATCCCAGACCTACCCCTCTCGGGAAAGAAGATCCACGCTGTAGGAGTTTTAAATGAATAGAACACAAATCCATTTTCAGAAAAGGTCCCCGTAAAAATGTGTTAGTTTGAAGAAGTTTATCAGTTTTTCGTTTATGCCACTAGTGCTGTAAAACTATTAAGGAGAGACTTAGGGGCCGATTACGATCTGTGTCAGAAGGCCTCCGACCTGACGTCGGAGACCTTCAAGCATGGATCCTCGGTTTCAATTCCGACTGCCGGATATCGTTTCAGGCGGTCAGAATTGAATCCGGTTGGACATTCCAGCTGGCTTCCGACGGGCTGTAGGAGCCTGTTCGCCAGTAGGAAGTCAGCTGATAATCTCCAAGGGCGGCCTTGCTACCCTTGGGTTTACAATGTCAGACTCCGACATCCTTTCCGTGACGGCCTTTCTGACACAGAAAGGCTGTTTGAAGTTGACTTTGGGGGCCCCTAGAAGGTCCCCCTTTCCCTAAAGGCCTCCGGTTGGGAACCAAGATAGGTGCCCCCTTTCAATCCCTGCAACCAGTGGCAGACACCATGAGTGCAGGGATTGCTGCTACCTCCTATTTCCCCATGAGAGCATGTACTAAGGCCAATTTACAGCCGTATTACATGTTCCCATAGAGAAATGTAGGATTACGACCAAACAGTGTTCAGTCGCATCCTAATGAGGCAGACGTGACCGCTGGCTGGATGTCTGCTGGTCCCAGGACGGAGACGGTGTTGGGCGGACTAAAGTCTGCCCGACTTCGTAATGAGGCCCGTAATGTGCTAGTTAAACTGTACTATCTATTGTACACCAAATAGTGTTGAATTCCAGACTCATGATGAGGATGTGGAGTTCAAAATGGCCCGACATAAGACAGCTGTAAGGTTATATCTAGTTTTAAATGTTGATGAACTTCCTTTTGATCTGAGAGAGACAGTGAATCCAGAAGTATGGGATTTCACTGAAAAAGATATTGGACTAATAAAAGGTGTAGAACCAGTATGAAAACTGTCAGACCAAATGCAGTGTTTCCCAGAACACCCCCTTATCACATGACTCAAGAAACTACTGCAGGAATAACTCCCATTATTTAGGAAATGATACGCAGAGGAATTTTAAACTCTCTCGTCGGAGCAGCAGCAACCCCATTGACACACTGCCACTGCTTGCCTCTCCTATTGCTTCTTATGGCCTGAGACTCCCTTTAGAACCATATCCAGCAAACTCCATCACTTATGCTGTTTAGAAAGGAGGCAGGAGCATCCTCTTCAAGCAACACTTCATCCATGTGCAACCATCTGATTCTGAACACCATATGCTGATCTTTTTGTTGTGTCTCCATCCTTTTCGCCCCGCATACATAGCTCTACTCTCATATACAGCATTTAATCATGTGGCCCTGTGATGTACCTTCCTTTTACACATTATCGGCAGTGCCTTGGTTGGGAAACACTGAGCAGGTAGGCAGGTACATTTGGAGCCAAGATCGTCATATGTTCGTTCTACAAAACGTCCTTTCTTGACATCTGAGTAATGACCAATGCTGGGCATATTTCTCACTGTGTGTCTATAGCAGGTACCACAAAACCACAGCCTACCCTTCTTGTACAAAACCCTGACTTTGTTTCCTGACAATGTATGGAGATGGGCTTGTAAGCACAGAATGACTAGAACCACCCCTGAAGTGGCCCACATTCTACCCCAGTAACAGGTACTGACCAGCAGGCTGTGATCTGTTTTGGAGCATTGAATTTTACAAGATTTATTGAGTAAATTCTAAGTATGTGGATTCAGGAGGTCAGGATGCGACTCTAAAATCACAAGATTACGGCAATGAATAATCCAATTGTTAATCATTCACAAAAAAATAGTGCTGGCCAAAAGACCAGGGAGTCCCTTTTTGGATTCCATGCAGCTAGGAGTTGAGTTTCATCTTTGTCAGCACTTGCACATTTATGTCAAATGCTGGCTGGGTTGTGATAGAAGTCTATTTCAACTTCTAGCTCTGTAACAGCTGAGTCAGGATAGATGGTTTGGTTTATCGGTGGCCACTGTGGAGCCCTTTCCAGGAGTCGCTGCAGCTTCTGGTACTGACTTTTGGATTTGTAGTTAACCTTCTTCTTTATCCAGACCCAGAGCGCTCGGTTTCCAATAATTCCTTCCTACAAAAATAAAGAAAATTAAATTTTCATAAAAATAAGCTTAATTTCCCTTCACATTGACCTCAGGGCACAATTGATGAATAGGTGTCATGATTATTTCATTTTTGTAGCAAAGAATGCAAAGAATATCAAGTCTAAAATTATAAAAATGAAAGAAAATTGGGGAAAAAGTGGGTTGGCATATAGATGCACAGGCTTGCTTATCTATCAGTTTCAGACAAAGATTAACTGTGTGAGAGGGTCTGTAGGGGAAGCAAAATTAAAGACCTACAAAGTATCCTATCCCCAATCTAATCTAATCTTGGTAGGGAATTTGAGTACACGTACTCTGACCACAATTGAACATCAAGTCCTCAATAAAGGTTTGGGTTTCGTCCCCACGCATTGTGGAGACGCTTTTCAATTACGTGGAGAAATGGAAAAATTCTTCCGCAAGGTCCGCCTTCACTTTTTCTTTTCCAACACCATGAGGGATGAAAACCAACAGGACCTAGACACTAACACTGGTCTTAAAAAGAAATCCACCTTCACTCCACTATTACAACAGGTACCGCCTAAGGTTGGGGCCTTTGAGAAGGCGGTGGTCCATCAAATAGGCTCTTTGAAACTCTCCAAACATGACACTTTTCAAAATCTGTCTAAAGCAGAAAGACTGGCTATCAATACTCTGTCAAAGGACCAGAGTATAACTATCAAACCCGCCGACAAAGGCGGAGCAATAGTCATTCTGGATACCGCCACATATCGCGCAGAATGCCTTAGACAGCTTGGAGATACTAACTCCTACAGATTGCTGACTATTGACCCTACCTTGAGACTCACAGCAGAGATAAAAAGTCTAGTGGAAGAGGCTACTGCAGAAGGCTGGATAACAGCACATGAAGCCCAGTATTTGGTCACTGCATACCCAGTCATTCCTTACTTTTACGCCTTACCAAAAATTCATAAAGCCACTAGACCACCCCCAGGACGACCCATTATCTCGGGGATTGGGTCTCTGTTGGAACCCCTGTCATCATTTGTTGATGTCTTTTTAAGACCTCTTGTTTAGAAAATGTCTACTTACCTACAAGACACCAAAGACGTGCTCCGGTTACTTCCTGAAATAGCCTTTGATACCGAGACTGACATTTTAGTCAGCTTTGATGTGTAGTCTCTCTACACCTGCATCCCGCAGGAAGAGACACTCGATACGGTTCGAGGCTTATTGGAAGCTGAACCTCATGATACGCATTACACCAATAAGTTTCATCATGGAGTTGGCACGTTTGGCTATGACTGAGAATTATTTTCAATTTGAGGATTCCCTGTACCTCCAAACATCTGGTACCTCAATGGGGAGTATTTTCACCCCCAGTTTAGCCAACCTCTATGTCTACTCTTTTGAAACACGTCATGTACTCGACCACAACAACCCTTTCCACCAACATGTGTTGTTGTGGAAGAGATACATTGACGATGTTCTATTAGTCTGGAGGGGTGACACTATTTCCCTTTTAGCCTTTCAGAACTGGCTCAAAACTCAAACCCGATTCCTCAGGTTCACTGTGGAATCAAGTAAAGTGGAGCTCCCTTTCCTGGACCTACTTATCACTCCATTGGATGGACGTTTGGCTAGCAAATTATATCGCAAGCCGATGGCAAGGAATTCGCTACTTCGATTTGATAGCCACCACCCCCGCTCACTCCGTGAAAATCTGCCCTTCGGGCAATTCCTGAGGGTTCGGAGAAATTGTAAACTGAAGCAAAGACAGTACCCGGGTGCCCTAATTAAAAAAGCACGGAAGAGGGCGTCCAACAACCCACGAGAGACTCTTTTGACTCCACCTTTCGAGAAACCCCCTCTGGAGAGGCTGACTTTTGTGACCACCTTTAATTCAGCCTCCACACAAGTTAAAAAAATAGTGTGAAACAACTGGCACATCCTCAACACTGCAGGCACCAGGATTCCAGCACCGCTTATCGCTTTCAAGCGAAGTCAAAACTTGCGGGATGAACTGGTCCACACTAGACCTCGTGGCATGGACTCTGACCCTGCTACAACACTATGGAATCTTCCACCAGTGCAAGGGCACTATCCTTGTGGCATGTGTTCAGTGTGCCCAGAGACTGTAAAGACCATGATGATTGATATAGGCACCCAACACCCTTGGGTACTTAAGCGCCATACCAATTGTAACAGTGAAAGGGTCATATATTTGATTACCTGTCCCTGTTCCCTTCGGTATGTTGGGATGACATCCAGAAAAGTCAAGCTCAGAATACAGGAACACTTGAGCACCATTAGACGTAACAGACAAGCTACATGCCTCACCAACCATTTTCTTACGATTAAACACAGCGCTGAGGAAATGAAATGGGTAGTTTTAGAACAGCCTTTTATTCCCCCACATGTGAAGGATATCTCCCGGTACCTATTCATCAGGGAACAGAACTGGATTTTCAAGCTTCACTGTGATACTGATGGGCTTAACGACGAAATTCCATGGGTACAGATTTAGATTTTGCCACCTGGTTTCCAGAACTATTACCTACATTTGAGTGGGAGGGTCATGTGCAATGCCACGGTAGGGCATGGTTTTCCTCCCCCCTTTTCCTCCCCCCCAAATCAACACACAATATATACCAGTAATGTGCTTTCTTTTGACATCTCTGTACCTTACCGGTTGGGATCAGCCGGTAGCTATTGCAGTAGTGAGATAGCCAACATGGGGTTGTCATACATCGAGCATTTTGGTGTATTTCCTTTACACTATATATGTCTTTGCTAGGCCGTTCCATTTTTAAACTTAGCTGCCCTTACTTCTACGTACACTACGCCTTGCAACTGCTGTGGTGACAAATATGCATAACACACGATCCTCAACAAAGATCTTTGGTGTTGCTGCAATCTGCTCCTTCTACTTCGGAGCCTATTTCTTGCTACCTTTTTGCATTTTTCGAACTATTTCTCATTGCAGCCCCTTTTGAAATCGCACTGTAAATCCGTGCTATTTATAATTACGGTCTTTATTCCACTTGGATTGGCCTCTGCCATTTTTTATCAGCTGGGATTGGCCTATCCACGGACCAATCATGTGCCCTAGTTCAGCCTTTCTACCAATAGGCTGTTTTTTACACACACAGTATTCCCCGGGAACATTATCTCCCATTATGGCCTTACAAATGAGTGTTTTCTCCCGACTTCAGGCTGTATATACTAGATGTTACATCTGAAGTTCCAACTACGTGCAGTTTTCCTTTTGATTCTGTACCACAGGGACGTCATCGGTTTCATGCCGTTTTGTGACGTTTTTTGTGACATCTGATTGGTCTACAGAAGGGCCAATAAGATCTACTATATGGCCGGATAAACCAATAGGTACAGCGCACTGAGTACTTTGCCCTAACTTGTTATACCTGATATCCACGAGACACGGTGCTCCGTGCTCTCTTGATTTATGCTGTTTTACACACACAGTACTCCCCGGAAACATTACCTGTTACCTGTTATTATGGCTTTACAAACGAGTGTCTTCCCCCGACCTCAGGCCGTATACACATGGTGTCACATCTGAAGTTCTGACTACGGGGAATTTTACTTTAGATTCTGTACCGCAGGGACGCCATAGTTGACGTTGTTTTCATGTCGTTTTTTGTGAGATTTGATTGGCCTACAGAAGGGCCAATAAGATCTGCTATATGGCCGGATTGACCAATGGGTACAATGTACAAAGTACTTTGCCCAGGCTTGTTATGCTTGATATCTACGAGACACGGTGCTCCGTGTTCTCCTGATCTGTGTTTTGGTTCCTTGAATTTAGCAGTCTAAATAACCCATCAAATTGAGAATTAAGCTGGAACTTTTGCTCGGTCGCACACTACACATGCGACTCGTTGAGGAGTGCGTGTGAACTTTGGTGATTGGTGAATAGTCTCTGCCCAATTAGAGGAAATTCAGTTGGCTTCCTCACTGGTCCACTCTGAAACTAAGCATTTCTCCTCCAGCCAATCACTATCCAAGGTTGGTGGTTTCCACTATGGTCAGCCACTGGGCCTTATAAGCGCAGTCTTCACCTGCATCGGTACCTTCCCCTCGGCTCAGTTGAAGCCCGAGGTACCGACGGACAGGTGGGTGAATTAGCGCTTGGTTAAGAAGCCATCTAGTCTTTACAGAACCTTATTGGAGTGATGGCCTGTTCTCTTGGAGTTCTGTTCTGACTCTTCTCTTGGGGTTGATACTTCTTACCCAGGGCTTTTAGGTTGGGCATTTCATTTTATTTTTTGCTCCACCTCTTGGTCCACTTTCAGCTGATATACTTGGTGCTTCTATCTTTCTTTAGGGAACGCTAGATAAGTGTCATCTGTCAGCTTTGTCTGGTCCGTGAACCACATCCTGTATCCACTGTCTCATATTTGAAGTAGGCAGTTTTGAAGGAGATACATAATGAATATGGATAATAATTCATTGATCTGCTATTTTTTTAAAAATGGATATTTCGCTACCTTTTCTATTTCCTCAGAGCGGGGCCTCTATTGACCTGAGCGAGTGCCAGGCGAGGTGACGCCTTCCCCCATAAATTCTTTGGGTGAGTTTCAACAATTAAATAAATATTTGTTCTAAATGAGATTAAAGGCCAATATATGTGATGTTTAATGTATACATTGCTGTCTCTCATTTCTTTGCATGTATGTCTCGTGTCTGTTGTTTCTATTTTTCATACAGGTGAGAAAACATTGACCTACCACGTGATATACGGTAGGCATCCACTTAACTTGTGGTTTTCCTGACAAGGGATTTTATAACTTGTCCAACAATTGTTGCAGTAGTACTTTATATCATAGGTCCTGAAGAAAGCCTTTACAGGCTGAAACATGTCGACCAGATCCATCTGATTGATAGTAATATTTGTTTAATACTATCCACACACTGTTGCTTTTAATATTATCTCTGTGATGACCCCCTTAATAAAGTATGTTGCCTTGGCATCACACTAGGTAATTTTAATTCACTTTTTGTTTTCTTTTCACACATTCTTTCACTGCAACTCCTCCCATCCAGCCATGTCATATATACATCTCTTCTGTCACTGGAGGATCTGTTTCTAGGGCTCCTCACAATATCTACAGGTGAGAGACCTAGCAGATACCAGTTCTTGTACAAAAACTCCCAGATGACGAGTTTCTGCCAAGTGGTGGGCTGATGGGAATATTTTGTCTTGTTCTCACACTCTATTCCTTTTCATGCAGACACTTTTTCGTACATGCACCATGTTCCAGAATTGGCACACAATATTGAGCCTATAGTAGACCTCCAGTATCCCTTGTGTTTATATCTATCAGTTTCTGCAAACATTAGTTTGGAAACAGACATATCTTGTACCCGCTCCTGCGTATCCAGTACATGATTCTGGGGGTAAAAATATTAGAAAACAGTAATAAAAGAACATATATATTTTTTCAAAGACCGACATATTTGATAAGTGCATTCAAAGTTGTGAGTCAAAGCAAAGTAGTCAGTATTTTTCATAGGCTGTTCATTTTATTTAGAGTTGACTTTCTGGGCTGTTTATTCGAACTCTAGACGTAATTACTAAACATTCTTTCTATTACCACAAAACTTTGAACGTCGATTCACAGAGTAAGGTAAAAGTCAGTGACTAGGCACATTGGTCAGAAACTGTACAAGTACTCACCTCAACCCCGTAGCATACCAAGAAGAGGATGACCAGAGAGATGAACAAGTAAACCCTCCAGAGAGTGGGAACGCAGGCGAGCTGCAAACAAGAACAATGAACACATTTATAATAACTTTGAATCTTGTCTGATGAACACCATATTTACCTAATCAGTATCTAATAGCGGTCCCTTTTTAATTTAATCAGTACCTTGTGTCATGCAAAACAAGAGCATCCTCCTTCAAGTTCCAGGTTAGAATGCACCTGAGTCAATTCTCTTGTGGATTTTTCTGAATATTAGTTTAACTTTGGATTTGTTAATACGTTTCTAAAATCTTATTAATTAAGTTTCAAGTGCCATAACAGTCCATCAAATGTTCTCTTTTGATTCCCCTCCAAAGTTCTTGGATCCCCTTCAAAGAGGAACAGATGTGGGACAACCTCAAATTCAATGATCAATTTATTGTTTAGTCTAGTGAAATGTATCATTCACAAATCCAAGTCAAGGCACAAAGTAGCAAAACAAACTTTAACTATGATAGTTGGCACCCTAAATGTGCGCTTGAAAAAATCCAGACTTTTACTGTCTTTCATGCCCTGCAGCCCATGGGCCACACCAACTTTGAATTAGCTGGAACTGAATCCAATCTAATGGTGAAATATTAAGACAAAAGAGCAGGAGCTGGGCAGGAACAGGACTGGGGTCAGATGGGGAGGGAGCATGAGCTGTCGACTTAACTTTAGCCTCACTCAAACATTAGCTGTGTTATGAACAGTGCGTTTCCCACTTGCTGCACTCCTAGAATTCACAAAGAGTGTATTACATGAGTGGAGCAAATGGTGTGGAGATAAGCCATGGTAGAAAACTACGGGTGAGCCGGGAACTCCACTCCGCTGGCGGAGTTCACGGAGTTTAGGCACTCAGCATTCCAAGTGGAGTGCGAAGTTATGCAAAAAAAACTCCGCCAGCCACAGGCGGAGCGGAGTTCACCAGCGTGCCTCGATTGCCACTTGTATTGTGAGCTCTACTACCCCAAATCACCTTGAAAAGTGAAAACTCCCCAGTGCAGCAAACCTTACTATGCTGTATTCCATTTCCAAAAGTTGCGGCCATTGCAACAATATTACTTCAGCAAAGAAGATCAAATCAAACATGACGTAAGAGACACCGCAGTTCTAAAGCTTCAATGATGCAGGATTCTGGGGGAGGAAATCAAGGCATCAGAGAGAAGGAAGAGGTCCGAAGCCTGGGGCAAGAGAGGGGAAACCATGAGTGACAGATATTGTCTATAAATAAATGTTTTCTGAAGTGGGCACCACGCCTATTGTTTGGTCCAGTGTCTTCCTGACTATGGCAGTTTCTCTGACTGCTCCAGTCATAGCTTGAGGAGATGGCGGCTCTTTTCACATCTACTGCACTTCTCGCACTGTTACCAGCTGCGTGCTATTTTATTGTCAAAACGGCAACATTGCATCATGTACAGACATAGCTGAACACACGAGTTCTATAAAGCTTCTCTGCTCCTCAACTAACATACCACAACCTTTAGCACAGCCGGGCGTTAGCTTGGTCTTGCCTCCTTAGTGCGGCGGTGCTTCTGACTGTGCTGCAGGCCTAGGGGTCGGTAGGCCACATGTTGTAGAGTGAGTCGTTGTATTTAGTATACTAACTGGGCGGCATTCCGCCGCACGCGGAACTCCGCGGTATTTCGCAGGTATTTTTTATAACTCTGCGGAATTTCGCATTGTAGGACTCTGTGAGCATCGCCCACCCCTATAGAAAACAAGAAAGGGCAACAAAGTGCAGATTAACAGAGACTCCATGTCACATGACAATGTGACATGTCAATGACATGTGAATTAACAGGGAACATGAAAATCTGCTTCTGATTTCCTTGAGAGTCCTGATCACCTCTTCTGTTGCAATCACTGTGTCGGCAGAAACCATTGTACGATAGAAAATGGTTCTTGTGCCTTGATCTTTTATAAGGTTTTCTGAACTTTCCTGATTTTCCTTGATTTATGTCTGAAAACCTAAGTAGGTTTCTGGTTCTTCAATGACTTATGGATTACCAACTCCTGCTCTACCCCAGAGAGTTTATTCCTAGTTAATGAGCATTGGCAACAGTGAGGCTTTCTGGGACATATCCAACTACCAACCCCTCAAATGCACGTCTTTTTGCTGCTAAAGCACCAGTCACAGACATGGAGAAGATGTAGGGCAGTCTTAAGCAATATCCAATAGATATTTAGCTTGAGACTCCATTACTGCCAGCAACTGGGAAACATCCTCTCCCTTCGGCAAAGCTAAAGAAAAGGACTGCAAGTATTTCACTAACAAGTGTGATGTGCTTACTGAATACATTTAGTCCTTATTAATCAGAATGCAGATCCAAGCAATGGCAGAAATGTAACTTGACACAATCCATTACTTAAAAGAAAAAATATATAGAAAATGTAGGCAAAATGTAACCTTAGCTCAAGATACAGAAGGATAATCCCAGATGGGCACAAAGAAATATAGAAAGGAGGTGGGTTTATTCCTCTTTCATAGGAGAGGCAGTGGACCTTGATGAAGGAAGGAACTCTTGCTTGTGAAGGGTGAACTATGTAGGGTCGGGCATTGAAATTGCAAAGGTAAGTAACAGTTAGCTATACCCCTCATGAAAGAAGCTTTTCTCCAACGCTCTCTCATGGAGATCCAATGACTGTGGCACTGCCCCTGCTGACTGGGGGTCTTCCTAAGGGAGTGCATTAGCGCCCCCCTATTTAACATTTCTGTAGTCATCATTAGATTCAGTGTGATGCAAACAATTTTCATGCAAGTTTCTAGAGAGTAAACTGCATTGTATTCAAGGGGACTTGTACCTCTGATATAATGTACAGTTCTTCGAAGTCACCAAAAATCAGGAAAATACATACTGCAGTCAGTCCAATCAGTAGTAGTGAGAATAGATCTAAAACAACAGAAAACAGGCATCTTAGAATCCTTCAGAATGAAGCTTTAAAAACACAAGACTTCTGCAGTGCAGGGTCCATAAAAATTTTTTATTGCCACCTTCAGGAGACTTCAGTACAACTCTCTAACTGAAAGGTCCAATACATTATTATTTAGTCTTTTCTTGTCTAGAACCAATTTTCAGGCCCTCTGGGAAGCCAAGATGGCGACAGCCTAGAGCTTCGCGGAGTCCCTTCCCCCGAGTCCCGCACGGAGTGATATAAAACAGGCATGGAGAATCTTGAAGGTTATCGCTTACCTG
This sequence comes from Lissotriton helveticus, assembly GCF_964261635.1. Taxonomy (NCBI): domain Eukaryota; kingdom Metazoa; phylum Chordata; class Amphibia; order Caudata; family Salamandridae; genus Lissotriton; species Lissotriton helveticus. The sequence goes on along the minus strand of NC_136068.1, from coordinate 1,960,339,272 downwards.
CTACGGCTTCAGCTGCGAGTGGAGCGTCGCAACCTTTGACGGTGCTGGTCAGGTTTGCCGACTTTGGATGCGTTGCTGGTCGGGTGCCCTGCTTAGCATTCGCAGCTCCGAGGACGCTCACAGCGGGTGCACGCTGTCTCGCCGGTACGGGATTTGCGGAGCTGCGGAGCGGCTGGGAGACACAGCGGACTGTCGGAGAAAGGGGCAGGGGCAGCACAAGGCAGCACAAGGCAAGGTGGCTGTTAAAGCTCCACCACCCAAGGAATGGGCTGAACTTTTGCGCTTCTCCCTCTGTTTGTGGGGAGATCTGGTTTCTACTGCTGGTTGTGAGTTAGTAAACAAAGCGCGAAGGGCACAAAGGGAGTTTGGCAGTATTTGGCTGCTCACCTCAACTAAAAAGGCCCCCAAAAATGGCAGATTACTGAAGGAGCCGAAAGAGGCAGCAGGTTTTAATGCTGCTCAACTTAGGCAAGAGCACTCACCTGCAACAGTGGATACTAGTCTGGGTAAAACTCAAGAGAGCCGCACTCAGAAAAAAAGTACAGGATTCGGGATGGTCAAACGGACACTGCTGCAGAAGAAAAACCAGGCAGTCAGCAAAAAATGCAGCGTCTCAAAAGCTCCGGATGAGACAGTTATGGCTCACAAAGTAATTAAATCGGTTTCTACATCCACACCACCTCAGCTGGCTATCACTGCATTCTTTAAAGCCAGGGAAGGACTTGTAAATGGGGAGGTCGAGGTGGAGACGGATGCCGCCACTGTTGGCCTAGAAGGTACTCCCCAAAGCAACAAGGAGATTCAGGCTTTACAGGAGACACAGGGCTGCTGGTGGCCTATGAAGCTAATCCGAATATATCTTGTGCAGTTAGGGCTGTTGAGCACTCACTACCACAGGCGACGAGGACGACTGCCCTGCCCCCAACTAACAAGCGCTCTATTTCTCCACCCGAGGTCGAGGCACCATGCTTACCGTCAGCTCAGGGAGGCAACAAAGACACAGATAAACCACCTTGAAAAGAGAATACGTCAGAAGGTATTTCGGATGGGCCAGACACATTTTTTCATTGACAGAAGACTCCCATTCAGGGACTTCGGACTCCAATCTGGAATACTCTGATTCTGAGCACAGTGGTACTACCTCGGGATCAAGCACAGTGGAAACCCCCGATAAAGCTCGGATGTACGTCGTTACAATGCATGCTTTTACAACGCATGCCTTTACGACGCAGGTTTTACAACGCAAGTCGTTACAACGACTTGCGTTGGGGGGCGCTGGATAGTGAATAGTGTAATTTACTATTCTAACTCCAGTCACCGTGGATAGTAGGGAAGGTGTTGGATAGTAAATTAAAACTATTCCCTATCCTAGAGCGCCCCCCAGCGCAAGTCGTTGTGAAAGTTGCGTTGTAATGGTTGTGTCGTAAAGGTACTTCGTTGTAAACGTTGCGATGTAAACGCTGTTCCTCATAAAGCTCGGAGGCAACTTAAAAAATCTCGGAGGACCTCTAAAGCCTCGAAGGGATCTAAAGAAACACAGAAGAAAAAGAACAGTGGAGTCTCTGGACTGAAATGGGACTACTCAGACGCTGGAATTGCTCCCCCTTCAGGATCGGCTGCAGTTTCCGTGGATCCTGCCCAGTTGGAACATCTCGGCTGTTCTGCCCCAAAGGAAAAATCATTGGCGAGTCTTATTCTGGAGCCCATTAAAGAGCATCACGCAGAAACCAGAGCAGATGGTAAAAAAGCAAGAAAAGGTACAAAAAAACTGGAGGGAGCAATTCGGAAAGTAGGTCGTACATGTGGAGAAATTTGCGAAAGGCTGAATGCTATGGAAGTTAGAACTGTGGCAGTCTGGAGGTGGTGAAAGAGCCCAACTATCTGATGTAATGTGGAAGCTCGAGGACTTAGAGAACCGCCAACATAGAAATAATCTAAGAGTTTTGGGAATTGAGGAAGGCATAGAAGGAGACGATATTCGGAGCTTTATGCTTAGTCTCTTTAGGGAATCTTTTCCGGAGCTTAATGGCTGACATTGGGAGCGTGAAATCCAGAGGGTTCATAGATTCCCCTTTGTTCGCCAGAAGTTGTCAAATAGAGATACCTGTCAGCCTAGGGTGATTCTGGTATTTTTTGGCAACTCCGCACTTAGGCAGTCCATCTTTGAAAAAGCTCGCCCCGAGGCTAGAAGGCAGTTTAAGGGCGTCTCTTTCTTTGTACTCCCCGACTTCTGTCATATAACCCTGGAGCGGAGGTGGCGTCTGCAGCAATTATTAAAACCATTTCAGGATGCAGGGTTTGAGGCGTACCTACTGGCTCCAGCAAGGCGTAAAACAATTGTCAAAGGGGCCGTCAGATTTTTTACTTCTGAAATTCTAGCCAAGGAGTATCTCGACCAGGTTCGTGGCGAGAAACAAAATGAGCAAGAATGATTATAAATAGCTTTGGCTTCATTTATGGGTCCTCCAGGCTTTTTCTCTTTAGTTTTGTTTTTCTTTTCCGTGTTGGGGGGAAGGGGAGTCGCCATGGCACTATGTGCTTTCTCCATCACTCAGCCCGCGGAGGTCTGTTAGCTTTCATGGGATGGGAGGGGGGGGGTAGGGAGGAGGGAGTAGGGGGAGGGCTTGGGGGATGAGGGGGGTTTGATGGTTTTTTTGGTTTCAGAGGTGAGAACAATCTACAGTTGAATGAAGCTATATTTTTCAGTTTGATTTTTTGGTTGCGTAAAAATGGTGAGGACGCCAAATTTAGGATTCAGGGCTATCTTGGAAATTCAATCTGCATTGCATGTTGGGATGCCCGGAAGTTTTTGTTTAATTGTGCTGGGATTCTTTGTAGGTATGTTTTTAAAGGAATAATGGCTACAATTCGCATCACCACCATAAATATCTGTGGCCTCAATGATGGGAGCAAAATAAGAAGGGTACAAGAGGACCTTAAAGTTCTATGGGCAGATCTGCTGTGTCTTCAAGAGACGCATATAGCTTGTAAAGATTAGAAAATACTCGATAATATAGGGTTTATGCTGATTGTACATATGACTCAGGACGTCAGGACTAAGGGAGTTGCAGTTTTGTCTAGAGATAAAAATGTTATCTGTGACAGAAAGATTGATGATAAGCATGGAAGGTGGATAATTATGGAAATTAAGTCTGGGGCTAGGGTATTCACATTGTGTTCAGTATACGCTCCCGTCTTAGATGATCCCTCAGTATTGACCCACTTATCCGTCGCGTTCTCCTCTTAGCCCCCTCCTTATTTGGTGTATGTGGATTTAAATGTGAATGGATCCAAGGGGGGAGATGGGGCAGCAAGTACAACTTGCAAGCCGAAAGTTTGGAAGGCATTGAAGGATTTATTAAGAGATGTAGGCTTGATTGATGCATGCCTAACCTGAGGGGCACTGGCCCGGGATATACATACTATTCGGCCCCCCATCAAAATTTCGCTAGGCTAGATTATTTTCTTGTCTCACTGTCTCTTTTGAAGGATGCTCAAATTGAATTTTTTCCTAGGGTCATGTCGGATCACAACCCGGTAGTGTATGAATTTTCCTTAGCAGGGGCAATTAGGTCACAGAAAAAATTGACTTTTGAGAGAGTACTTCTTCTGTATCTGGAGTATGTAAATTATATGAGAGGGTGGAATTGCGAATTCTTCACGTTTAATAAAGACACTGCACCCCCAGGAATGGTATAGGATGCCTTCAAAGCCTCAGTTAGAGGAGAGAATTTGATATTTAGAGACTGACAGCACTCTAGTGATAGACTGGGCGAATTGGGCCGACCACCCATAAAATGAATGCCTCACACCGAACGCGCAGCGGGCGCGCCGATGGCGCGCCAGAGGCGCACCAGAGGCAAGCCCGTCTGGGCCCGTCCGGGCCAGGCCGGGCTCAGGGCCAGACATTATGCCCATTTCTCCAGATCCGCCCGATTCTCGGATTCAATACTCACGAGACGAACTCCTACAACTGAGAACCACAATCACTCCCCATGAACCACCACCATCTCCCCAGGCTGACCCCCTTCGGAAAGAGATTCGCCAGACACCGAAGCGTGTAAGTCTTGCCCTACTTAACTGCAGATCTATTCCCAAACATAGCATAGAAATCAACTGGCTGATTCAAGATACAAACCTGGACATATTATTCCTCACGGAAACATGGCTGACCCCTAACTCTGAGGCAGATATTGTTAACATGTTACCCCAGGGATTTCTAATTCAGTTCCATAACAGAACCCAGGGGAAAGGAGGTGGCTTAGCCATAGTCTTTAGGGACAATCTTACATGCCGGATACAAGAGGGAGGAATTTTGGATTGCGAAAACATCCATTTTAACCTTCAAATTTCCCCAAATAAATCCCTTTCGGGTATTCTTATATACCGCCCGCCCGGAAGCCTAGGACAATTCGTAGGCTCTCTGTTAGAAACCACAATCACCTCCTGTACTGCAACACCTAATTTTTTTTTACTAGGAGATCTAAATCTTCATTTTGATGATCCCACTGATAAAATCGCAGGTGAACTTACATCAGAACTGAACGCGTTTGACTTCCCCCTGAAAAACTCGGAGGCGACACACGTCAAAGGACATCTTTTAGACCCGGTTTTCTCTAACATTCCTAAAATAGAAATTCTGCCCCCACTCCCACTACCTTGGACTGACCACTTTTTTATCCCGTTCACATGGGAAACCAATTTAGACATCCCCCAAGCTCAGGCACTTCACACTCAGGAGAGAATATGGTCCAAACTCTCATTTGAGGATTGGACTCGGGAACTAGAACAATCTGCCCCTCACCCTGTCCCTGACCCCTTGAAAGCTGAGGCGAACTTCACCAAGTGGCTAAGCACTACCCTCGATGCAGTGGCACCCAAGAAAAACTTTACGAAAAAAAGTAAAATCTTCAAATCCCCATGGTATTCCCAAGAATTAAGAAACCTAAGAAAAATCTGCAAAACTCAGGAGCGTAGATGGAGAAAAGACTGGGCCCCCCTCAATAAAGAGAAATATAAGACAGCCATGAGGACCTATAAATCAGCTAGGAAAATAGCCCAAGCCTCCTTCTACGAAGACAAAATTAGAACTGCCTCCAACTCGTCCCGGGAAACCTATAAAATAGTAAAAGAGTTACTTAAAATACCCATCCCCCCTTTGACACAGGAACCCACGGTCACCAGATGCAATCAAGTAGCAGCCTTCTTTGAGAATAAAATAAAAAACATCCTACAATCCCTGCCGCCAAAATCTGACAGTTATTCCCCTGCGGTTCCCACTGCCACATACACAGTCCCTACTATGGATTCCTTCAATCAGATATCCAATGAAGGCTTTTTGTGTCAGGAATGGTTCTTTCGTGGGCCGCTGTCCGCGCAATGCGTGGTAACCGGCAACCTCTTTCTTTGGAACCACAAATCCCAGAGGGCCAAGGGTTACGCTGCGCATGACGTCAGCCGCGCAGCCCCGGAACTTAAGCCAGGAAGCAAGGGAGAACGGAGCCGATAATTCTGCCGAGCGTACGCCAAGGTGGTTGGAGAACTTTGAACCGGAGTAATTGTGAGTAGATCCCTTCCGTGTGGTTGCCGGCTGGAGGCACACGGACGCTGAGTTAAGCGGAACTGGCGCTGAGTTACATTGGGACGATATACACGGCTGTGAGTATTAGAAGCACCAGAGTCCACAACAACATTAATGTTTGTTTTCCCCGTTTTCGGAGCATAGCGGCTGCATCTCCTGGCAGGGGAAAACCTTAGGAAACTCGCGTGTTGAGCGAGGACAATTCAAGACTTTCTGAGCGAGTTGGACTGTATTATTGTGAGTGTCAATAACTCGTTATCCGATCCCTAACGTGATTGGGATCAACCTGGTATCAAGGGAAGAGTGTATTGAATCCCAAGACTGTTATATATATATATATACATTTCTTCCGTGTAATACCTTATATCTTTTGAATGCTGGTTAAAACATGATTTGAAGGTGCGGTTAACCTTCATGGTATTGTTTATGTTTTGTTTGTCGACAACCTCTTTTGTGCTTTATATTTGGTACAGGAGAGGAATTACAAGGGGGGTGCCTACACCATTGGAGGAAGTGGCTCAAGGCAGAACACTGTAATGAAGTGGTAGGTGAGGTGCTTTAGACGCACATACAATTGGGGCGAGAGTTACCTAATCTCATTCTCCTTTTCTTGTTCCTTTTAGTTGGTTGCCGCCACAGATAGGACCCTTAACTCCCTCTCCTGTTTAGAAAGATTTAGCCTTTTCTTTTCAGGTAGGAGGGACACTTTGTAAGAAAGGGGCTTTACAACACTGGTGGAGATTGATTGTTATAGCTTAGATTGGGAGGGGTGCGATTCTAAAAAACCTTGTCTTTTGTCATTTCAGATCTCCCTCCCCGCTGTCCCCTTCCTTTCCCGCGCTCGCGGAACCATTCTGTTAAGTCTGTGGTATATAACCGGGCCACAGGGCGGTTGCGTGGGTGTGGGTATAGGTCTCTCAGCACAACCCCGAGGAGTATTGCGGTGGAGCCTGACATTTTGAATGCTCTCACAAGCATGAAAAGTGGATCCCCGAATGACCCTGCCCCTATTCACATCCTTCAGCAGGTGGGACCTACCATCTCGCCTTTGGCCATCGATCTTATCAATGCCTCATTTAACCAAGGAGTGGTTCCCCCTAGTTGGAAACATGCAGTTGTTAAAGCGCTGCAGAAGAAACCAGGTCTCGATCCCCAAGACTTTGCTAACCTCCGACCAATCTCTCTTTTACCAGGGATGAGTAAGATCGCAGAGAAGGCCGTAAACCAACAACTTTCGGTTTACCTGGAAACCAACAACCTGCTTCACCCCTCGCAAACAGGGTTTCGCCCGGGTCAGGGGACTGAGACCGCCCTTCTTACAGTGGTCGAAGAAGCAAGATGCATCTTGGATTCAGGAGGATCGGCTTTACTGATCCTCCTGGATCTAAGCGCTGCATTTGACACTGTAGACCATGGGATCCTGATCCAGCGCCTCCTTAATCTAGGTGTGAGAGGCACCGCACTGCGATGGCTCACATCCTTCCTGAAGGACAGAACTTTCCAAGTATGTGAAGGGAACGTGCGCTCCAAGCCTTTCCCCCTCCAGTGTGGGGTTCCTCAGGGCTCTTTATTGAGCCCTACCTTGTTTAACATTTATATGGCCCCCCTGGAGGATGTTGTCACTCCCTTTGGGATTAAAGCCATCACATACGCTGACGACACCCAAATGGTTGTCTCACTCTCACTGGAAAAGGATAAAACCAGAAAACTACATGATTGCCTTGCAGGTATTTACAACTGGATGAGTGACTCGCGTCTCAAATTAAATGGCACAAAAACTGAGCTTATGCTCCTGGGACATCGAATAACATATCTTCCCAACTCCATATGGCCATTGTGCCTAGGAGCTCTCCCACAACCTAAGAAAGAACTCAAAAGCCTAGGGTTCTGGCTGGAGCAAGACCTCTCCCTGAAAACACAGGCCAAAAAGACGGCTGGTACCTGTGTGGGCCTACTTCGCTCAGCCCGTAAAATTCTTCCCCTACTCCCAACACAGCCCCAAAAATTGCTCATTCAAGGTCTCATCTTATCCAGATTAGACTACAGCAACGCCCTCTTCATGGCTGCACCTGAATCCACTATTAACATCCTTCAGCGCACCCAAAATGCAGCAGCGAGGCTGTTGACAGGCACCGCCCGGAGATCATCAGCAAAACCAGCACTCAGAGCCCTCCACTGGTTACCCATCCGGGAAAGGATTAAATTTAAGGCTCTGTGTATCACCCACAGATCCCTTCAGGGCAAAGGGCCCCCTATGTTAGGGACAATACTCTACCCCTACAAAACTACCAGGTCCCTGCGCTCATCTCAGGGCAACCTGGCCACCATCCATAGAGTTAAGAAAGCCCGTACGGGAGGGCGACGCTTTTCGGTCACGGCAGCAACCCTATGGAATTCCCTGCCAGCCAGGATGCGAATGGAACCGAACTACATGAAGTTTCGGAAACTTCTTAAGACACATCTGTTCCCACAATAATTAGCAATCCACTCATCTTTTCTTCCCTCCACTCAGTTTTCCACTACACCCTCAGCGCTGGGACGCTTCCGGGCAGCCATGTGCTTTATAAATCCTTTTTCATTTCATTTCATTCATTTCATTTCATTAATTTCATTCATTAATAAACAAAAAAAAAGCGCTGATCAAAATAAATATCATCAGAAACTAGTTCGCTTGGAGACTGAGTTAATCTCTGTTGTGAATAATGGTGACAGCTCTATAATCTCAGATTCAATTATGGTGACTAAACCCGCCTTAAATGATTTTTATGCAGACAAATTGGCCGGCAAGTACCTCGCTAACAGACAACAACGTTATAAGTATAGTGAGACAGTAGGGCGATTACTGGCAGTCATGTCTAGACAACAGACTGCGGTGGGCATATAAAATAAATTAGGAATATGCAGGGGGATATACTGCCCGATGCCACCGAGATCAGAGAAGCCTTTAAATAATATTATGGGGTACTCTATACTGCGGCAGCCCCGCGTGCCGAAGATGATATTACTCATGAGTCTGACTTTCCACCTAAGGCGATTCTGTCACAGGAGGAGGCTCTTTCTCTGGGCGCCGAAATTTCTCAAGTCGAGCTACAGAGGGCACTGTTAGATATTCCCTCTGGCAAGGCCACTGGCACAGATGAAATACCTCTTGAGTTTTATAAAAAGTTTTACAAGGAAGTTTTCCAAGACATTTTGGATCTGTTTAAAGAAGTCAGGGTTGGGGCTAGCCCTCCGGCATCATGGGAGTCGACAAATATCGTCATTTATTTAAAGAAAGGGAAGGATTCTTTGAACATGGGGTCTTACAGACCAATAACATTGCTAAATAGTGATGTGAAATTATATTCAAAGATTTTTGCATCATGTTTGAATAAAGTTATGCAGCATTTAGTGTTAGCATGGCAGCATGGTTTTATTCAGGGTAGGGGGACAGATGATCACATTAGGCAGCTCATTTCACTATTTGATGCAGCGGACGTTTTAAGGAAACCCATGGCGGCAGCCTTTAAGACGCCGAAAAGGCGTTCGACCGCGTGTCATGGAGCTATTTGTGGAGATGCCTGGAAACCAATGGCCTAGGCTCAGGATTTATTAAAGCTATGCAGGTTCTGTACCATAAACCTACAGCACGGCTACAGATCACGGGAGGTGAGTCATAGCCTTTTGTGATCACTAGAGGCACGAAACAGGGGTGTCCATCTTCCCCCCTGTTATTTGCAATATATATGGATCCCTTTCTGAGGCATCTTGAGGCTTCAGCGAATATCTCCCTGCTTAGTTTACACGGTAGAGACACAAAACTATTGGCATAAGCCGATGATGCGGCCATAATTACTTCTGAGCTGGGGAGTGCTCTGACTGAAGTTGAGACATTGGCTGAGCAGTTTTGGTCGTTTTCTGGCTATCGTCTGAATAGGGAAAACCCCCAGATTCTAGTTTATAGGCATATCTCCGCTGTAGATAGTAGGATTGTAGAAGAGGCCACATATTTGGGTATAGGAGTAAGATCCAAACGCGAGGATATTATAGAGGCAAATCTTTAACCCATAATTGGTAAAATTAAGACCGATATGTGCCGCTGGGACATTTTAAAGCTGTCGATAATTGGCAGATGTAATCTTATTAAGATGGTGATTCTGCCTAAACTATTATATATTTTTCGCACGATCCCTTTGGAAATTCACAATGCATGGTTTAGGCAGATTGAAAGGGAGATAGCCAGGTTTATATGGTCTTATAAACGGACAGGCAGATCGAATATATTCTTATCTCTTCCTAGGGAAAGGGCCGGACTTGGTTTGCCTAATTTTAAATTATAATATTTAGCAGCATCTCTAAAATATTATCGGTCTTTATTTGGCATCACGGAAAATGGGGACAATGATTCCAATTATGTGCCCTCTAAATTTGAAAACCTGATTGGTTCACGTGCTAATGGCTGTTTGCTAAAAATATATGAGCACAACTATTTCAAAAAGACTCCTTCGCTGCGGGGGTTATTCCCCCGCTGTGCTGGGGGCGAGGGGGGCGCGCACAGCGCCCGCATGCTCATGACGAGCTGAGCTTGTCATGAGGCACGGCGCTCCTGTGCTTATGACGAGCTCAGCTCATCACAGGTGCACCGGCTCCCGTGGAACGCTCAGCACAGCAGGGGAATTATCCCCGCGTGCAAGCATTCCATGGCTCATGACGAGCTGAGCTCGTCATGAGCCACGGCGCTCCTGTGCTTATGACGAGCTCAGCTCGTCACAGGTGCATTACCTCCAGTGGAACGCTCAGCACAGCAGGGGAATTATCCCCGCATGCGAGCGTTCCACGGCTCATGACGAGCTGAGCTCGTCATGAGCACCGGAGCGCCGTGGGTCAGCCTCTAAGAGGTTAAGACTCTCATAGCAGCATATCGAAACTGGGCCTGGATAAGAAAGAAAATAGGGCTTGGTAGATTTAGTAGATAAACCCCATTATTAGATAACAATCAGATACCAGTGACATTGGCAGACGGATATTTTCAGAGGTGTGCGAATGCAGGGGTTGGAGAACATATTGTCTCTTTTGACATAATTATGGCCAGATTTAACATTAATCACTGGGACTTTTTAAAATTTTTACAGATACGGGATTTTCTTCTCAAGAACATGGGTGGAACATCGGGGTTTTCAGTGATCCCCTTGCTGAAAGCCCTTACTGGTATATCTGGCCCGTCAATCACATTGGTGTATAGCATTTTGCTCGAGGGGGTAAATGACGATATTGAAAAGCACTCGCTGAAATGGCGGGCCAGGTTGGACATTGTAGATTTGTGTTTTCACAAATCAATAGAAACGGCGAATGCGGTGCTATGCACGGCGAGTCTACGGGCCCAACATTTCAAGACTCTTTACGATCTATATATTACTCCGGCTAAAATTGTCAAATGGGGTGGACATGACCCACACCTTCTCTACATGTTCTAATTTGGACACATAAAGAGGCAAGGTTTCAGGGTTCTTGCATTTTGTTTTAAAAAGAGAAGTGCAGCTGTCTCCTCAGCTTATGTTACTAGGTGTAACCGCACAAGAAGACTCTGGTGAGGAGTTGGTATTTATAGCTATGTCCGTGCTTAGATTATGTATCGCCTCGGCTTGGCTAGATCCTCAATCTCCAACCTTGGGGCATTGGAAAGCTCGACTCTTACATATTTTTAACTTGGAAAATGCACTTTATGCACAAAAAGGAAGGAAAGGGAGAGCTAAAGGGCTAAAGATATGGACCCCGCTCAAAGACTGGGTGGAAGGATTAAGCTAGAAAATTAAGCCTTGAATATAGGATTAATTTAATGATAATTGTTGATGCTTTCCCAACCCTGTATCTGTATAATGTACGTATCTGTCGTTATCTGTCTTCTGTCCAGCTGGAAATTCTATTCATTTCTTTCATTCGCTTTTCTATTTTTTTTTTTATTGTTTAAAAACTTAATGGTGCTATAACAATGAAAAAGCAAGCTTTCGTTAACTTTGTTGTAATATGTTTATCGGTATTCCTCTGTATGTTTGTACATATAAGAACTAAAAAGAAAAAAAGAAAAAAGAAAATAGAACCAATTTTCATTTTTACCAGAAAGTAAACCCTGGCTGTGCTGGCTCAGTGTTTTATGTGCCTGCAGTCTCTAAAGTCAATTCATTTAACCTGGTATTAAACTTTCAGACAATGCAGCTCAGAAACAGCAAGCAAGGTTGTCCTCTTTCTGTTTCTGAGCTATGCTGTCTAAAATAATACTCTGACTCCAAAAGATATTGAGTGAAATGAATGCACTTTCCATGCTGCAGCCACATAAAAACAGGAGCTGGGCTCTGCATTGAGCCAGCAGAGCCCATCATGATGCGACTGTGATGGTGCCTTTAGGGTAGAATACACCACGAGGCAGCTGGTTGCTTGCTCGGGTGCACCCAGGTCATTCTAACTCTGCCCGGTCATACTCCTACCTTTATTCTCTGTGTGCCACGTGACTGTGGGGTTCTCCATCATGCCTGCGTGGGCTGGTGACAAATCCAGCTTCCCCTCCTTCTGTCCTTTGGTGTTTACCAGTCAGTTACTTCATTGGCAAACACTGCAATCTTCCCTAACCGTAAAAGAAAAGACAACAACAAAAAACACAGTCGCAAAACAAAACCATAAAGTGGAATGGACACTGAATGGAACACCAACAGACATCCTTCTTTAGGTGAACGCCCCAGGTAAATAGAACGTTCATATTATAAAGGATGCAGGACAGTCTCAGTATGAGCTGCCACAGGTATGCGGTTACACCACACGGTCTCTCATTCTTGTTGACGGTGCTTTCATTTGCTGGAGGTGATACCTGGTCCAGACTTCTCGACCACTCGAGCCATCAGTGGTGAGTGATCCCGTCACCTTGGTTTAGTCTCAACTGTGACAGCTCTCTGGACTGGCACCAGCATCACAGGTGCTGGTGGTGTCTCTCTGGTACTTCCCCTCAGATCTGAGTTAATCAACTCCTACTCTTGTCCCTCTGGCATTTCCACACCCTGCTCTTGACCTCTCACCTTTGGAATTGGCATTTTATAAAATTTCTTGAAATGCAATATACTCTGGGTAACCTCTTCATCGCTCCACCTGGCAGTGTTCTTGGTCATGTGCCTCTGACAAACCATTTAAAATAGGGTCCACGGGATATATATTTTAAAGACCCACACCTGATTTTATCCCCAGCACCAACTGAATGTATAACACACGAAACACAGGGGGTCTGACAGCCAAATTGAGAGGCTACACTGTCGATACTGAGTCAACAAGATCTCAAAATATCTTTATCGCACACACATACGTATTAATAAGGATAAAGGAGGAAAAAGGTTAACACTACATGCATAGAGGAGACCGGTACATCATCGATTATTCGTATATTACTGATTAATCCACAACAGATTGTCAAGGGTTTCCATCAAATTAGACTCAATGATCAGTCCTATCATTTGGCCAAACCCATGTGCAAATGAGGCTGGTCCCCTGATCAGTGGGACACTCAGCTCCGCACCTTATTGTTGTATCAGGATTTGGTCCACCAAATACACAAACCGTCCATGATGACTGATCTTTTGATGGTAAAGTAAAAAGAAATAGTGCAACAAACAATGAAGTGATTTAAAATAGGATGGAATGTCCTCCTTCTCAATACTTTATTCTACGGACCAGACACGCCTCCTAATTAAAAAATAGAACAGTGCAAGAAAAGACAGTAACAAATATCTGTCTACAAAAGGGCCAACATGTTTCTGCCTAACGGGTATTTAATCCCTTGGCATTCGTCAGGGCCTCTGCTCGTATAATAGTTGCACTCCTAATAGTGGAATATAGAAATCACCACCATCACCAAAACAAATTATAATGAGGCCTCCCCCAAGTCTCAGATGGGAGCTTGAGGTACTAACGGAAAGTGCGGGGCCTCTTGGTACCTGAGCAGTGTCCAGGTGAGGTGAGGTCTATTGCCCTACCATAAAGGAATTCACAGTAACCATTGTGAATCGGAGGGTTAATGTCCATGGTTGCTACAGGTTGTACCGTTTCAAACCAGTTTCATTATAATTTGTCAGACCCCCTGTGTTTCCTCTGAGTGACCACCCATGAGTATTGCTCACAGTGGAGCCTGAGCTTGCGTTTCAGAAATCTATCTTTGATTAGCACATAGTAACCTTCTATATGTTGGATGCTTTGGCATGCCTTTAGGTGCCGGCTTTATCATTAGTTGGCTTCCGCTTCTGTGGAGTTTGCTGGTCATCCATCTGTGGGGGGTTTCCACTGAGAGTGGTGTAGGGTAGAGTCATTTACTACCCGCCCCATACTAAGGTGACCCAAAGCTCCCCCCGTCGTTGTGTAGGTTGGTCTACTGGTACTCCCTCAGGAAAGAGGAGATAGCCCATTCCAGAGGCTGTTGGTTGGCATAGGTCATTCAGATCTCTCTACTCAGTGTCCTCATGAGTCTCTCAATCTCCCCATTAGCTTGGGGCCATCTGGGGGGTCTTCTTGTGCTTGATGTTCAGTGACCGAAGGTAAGTGGCCACTTCCTCACCTTAGAATAGTGGGCCATTTTCCATCCAGAAATGTTGGAGGAGCCCGTGGGTCGCCATCATATTCTTCAGTTTGGGAAGTACCTCACTTGCTCCTTGGGTATTGACAGTTTTGACTTCTGGGTACTTTGAATGGTCGTCAAGAAGGACAAGGGTGTATCAGCCATCTGGAAGACATCAAAAACCCAGACTCGCCCAGACCAATGGGTGCTGGGCTCCATGCTCTGTGATGACGGGTGCCGGGGGTTCAGGCCCCCCCCCCTGCTTGACACCAGGGACGGGATCTCACAGTTTTTTCTACTAACTCATCCATCAGAGGAAACCATACTTTGCTGAGAATGTGGCTGTTTGTTTTGGCCATCCCCTGGTGACCGGCATGGGCCAGTTGTACAAAACAGGTGGTTAGGCTCATAGGGATGATGATTCAGTGTCGCCACAGCAGGCAGCTGTCTGGGTCAGCCAGCTTCTCATCGCTTACTTGATGCAGGGATTCCTGTATTCTTCGAGCATCCAGTGTTCGTTGTGCTCAGTGGATCTTTAGCATGTGCCGCTGACTTGACTTGGTGGCCCTTAGGGCAAATTGTAGGCATTCGTCGGTGGCAGTGGATTGGCATATTGTCGGGTGGGCAGAAGTGCAGAGTTTCACTCTGTGGAATTCCATGGACTTGCATAATCACTCCTTGCCATTCTGCAGCGTTCCGCCCACAGCTAATTTCAATTTCTCACCTTTTGATTAATTAGTCAAGTTCTTGCATTTCCAGCAAAAATGTTTCCCCACTGTTCCCCGCTCACACCCTCTCCCCCACTCTCTTTCATGGTAGTATTAAAGTTATTTGAAGTCCACAGCACACCCCCTTCTCTCAGACCCAGAAATATCATCTTCACTGATATACACGCATATGGCCATCATTGAAAAAGCGTGGGCTGCTGGAGTTAAACTGAAAACAAAACATGCAAAAATTAAAAAAACAGAAACAGATCGCTCATTCACAGACGACAAAGAGGCTCCCACCATGGAGAGAAATGTGCCAAGCACAAACTGAAGAAAAGAAATAGAAAAAAATGGAAAACTAAAGTTGAAAGCACATTCATCGCCCGTGGCCTGAGGAGTTTATAGCCGGCAGCGAGGCGCTGATTGGCTGCTGTCTGTTGAACCCCAGATGCTTTCTTGCGATTTTGCCTGAAGATTGTCTTATAGGTCCCTTCGCGCAACAACCACTCCACGCATCAGTTAGCGTAAAAGGCCATTTATTAGGACAGGCATGACAATCACAAATCAACATAACATCATTAACTTAAACAAACCCCCCAACATCCTGCTTTTCATCCATCATCCACTCACGTGCTCCACCAGCCACTCCCAATTCACACCACGACCTCTTTGCATATCATTCACTTCCCCCTTTCACTTTCCAATTTCTCCATCATCTCCATCCATCACACTCCCGTCTACCAATCCCCCCATCCTGCACCTGTAACCCCCTCCCCGGAAGGGTGATTCTGCCCGTCATGGACTCCCCACCCCTCCCAGGTCCCGCAAACACCCCCTCTTGTGCCATCCTGTCCTAAACTGGCATGTTGCCCAACGTGGCAACTCAACAAACGCCCCGGCATCCCCTTCAAAGCTGTGTAGGGTGGGTGGGCGGCAAACTGACTTTCCCTGACGCACTGGGGACAGGACGAGGAAGTCCTTCCCCTCCCGTCCCCTTAAAGAGCCTCCTAACCCATCCCACCCCTAACCTAAACCCCCTACCTAACTTCCTGCCTGTCCTGTCTCGCGTGAACACCCCGGGGAAAAGACTGGTCTGCCGACCTGCTTTCCCCGGGGGCCGCATTGCGGTGCAGCTTCCGGTGTTTGGAGCCCTCGCACCCCTCCGGGGGCGTCCGATCTGTGGTGGGAGAGGGGGTGGGGTGCACTGAAGCCCCTGGCTCAGCAAGGAGCTCGCCAGAGAGGTTTGATCTTGGCGCTAGCGAATCGAGGCTCTATGCTGATTAAAGCGGTGCCGTTCCGTTGATCAGCCTGTCAGCTGAACATCTGGGGAAAGCTTTCATTGCGCATCTGGCAGAACTCTGGGAGTGCAGGGCAGACTGGTATGAACTGGGCACATGCTGCACCAAGTGCAGGGTGGATTGCACCGGGGAAGTTTGCAAAGTGCAGGAGGCCACACGTGTGGCTCACATCCTTTCTTTCCTGCTGCTCTGACGTGGTCCGCATGGCCCTGCGCATCTGGACTCCGCTCTGAACATGAGGTTTGTTCAGGGAACAGCAAGTGCGACACATGATCTAATAGCTGCCAGAGGAAAAGCCTGCAGAGTTACAGTATGTGCGGTATTGGGTGTTAGAAGGGCACATGGAAGAGTTATGTACAGAAGGTGCCCGCAGCACTGCCCGACCCAGAAATGAAGATGACATTATAGCACGGGCACTGCAGGCTTATAAACACAACTTCACCAAAGCAGCCAACTGGCCACTGGAAATGGATGGCCTGCCACAAATCCTGTGCCAGTGAGAGCGTATAGCAAGAAGAGAGTCTCATGCTGAGGCCAATGGAAACAAGAGTCAAGACAAAACAGGCTGTGATGAAGGGGACACATTATCTAGCTCGAAATGGTGTTATGCAAGCAGTTCTCCTTGCACATGACATTTTTGCACCTCCATACGTTTTCATGAGGTATAAATAAAAATGTCTATTTACAGTTCCAGGAATTAATTTTCTTGATTTCCTTCAGAACCGCCTCAACACTCTTCACTGAGCACATCACAATGGTTGAGACGACCACATCCACTGCGGTGTCCACTCCGGCCAAATTTTCCCTAGATGCCACCAAGTGGTGCTCGTAGTGCAAGTGATCATGTTCAGCCTGGTCTTTTTCAGAAACTGCTGGAAGTTAGGGTTTGGGTCCATGCAGGTGACTATGGCTCTGCGTGGTTAAAACGTAAACATTGCTTCAGTCAATCAATCAATCATAGCATTTATAAAGCGCACTACAAACCCGTGAGGGTCTCAAGGCGGGTGGGGAATGCTGCTACTGCTCGAAGAAACAGGTCTTGAGGAGTCTTCTGAAGGTTAGCACATCTTTGGTCTGCCGTAGGTGGGTGGGGAGTGTGTTCCAGGTCTTGGCGGCAAGGTGGGAAAACGATCTGCCGCCGGAGGTCACTCTTCGGAAGCGTGGGACTGTGGCGAGGTCAGCGGAGCGGAGCTGGTGGGTGGGGGTGTAGAAGCTGAGTCGTCTGTTTAGGTACGCTGGTCCGGTGTTGTGGAGTGCCTTGTGTGCGTGGCTGAGGAGCTTAATGGTTATCCTCTTGTTGATGGGCAGCCAGTGCAGGTTTCTCAGGTGGGGTGTGATGTGGCTGCAGTGAGGGATGTCGAGCATCAGGCGTGCAGAGGCGTTTTGGATGCGTTAAAGCTGTTTCAGGAGTTTGACTGAGGCTCCTGCGTAGAGGGTGTTTCCGTAGTCCAACCTGCTTCGTACGAGGGCCTAGGTGACTGTTCTTCTAATTTCGGTAGGGATCCACTTGTAGATCTTGCGGAGCAAGCGGAGGGTGTTGAAGCAGGAGGAAGAGACAGCGTTAACCTTCTTAGTCATGGAGAGGGCGGAGTCGAGGATGACCCCTAGGTTGCGTGCATGGTCGGTGGGTGTTGGAGCTGTTCCCAGTGTGGTCGGCCACCAGGAGTCATCCCAGGCCGAGGGGGTGGATCCGAGGATGAGGACCTCCATCTTGTCTGTGTTCAGCTTCAGTCGGCTGTTCCTCATCCATTCGGCGATGGCCTTCATTCCTTCGTGGAGGTTGGTTTTGGCGGTGTGGGGGTCTTTGGTGAGGGAGAGTATCAGCTGGGTGTCATCGGCATAGCAGATGATAACGAGATCGTGCAGTTGGGCGACGTGGGTGAGCGGTGCCATGTAGATGTTAAACAGCGTTGGACTGAGGGATGAGCCCTTATAATCTCGGTGGCTTCGGAGCGGAAGGGGGAGAGGCGGACACTCTGTGTTCTACCAGAGAGAAGTGAGGTGGTCCAGTCAATGGCCTTCTCTTGGATCCCGGCGTTGTGGAGGCGTAAACGTAGTGTGCGGTGGCAGACTGTATCGAAGGCAGCTGACAGGTTAAGGAGGATGGCGGCCGCGGTTTCTTAGTTGTCTAACAAGATCCTGATGTCATCGGTGGCGGCAATGAGGGCGGTTTCGGTGCTGTGGTTGTTGCGGAACCCGGACTGGGACGGGTCCAGGATGCTGTTTTCTTTGAGGTAGCTGGTCAGTTGTTTGTTGACGGTCTTCTTGATGACCTTCGCTAGGAACAGGAGCAGGGAGATGGGCCGGAAGTTCTTGAGATCATTGGGGTCCGCCTTGGATTCTTGAGTGAGGCATTGATATCGGCATGCATCCAGGTCTATGGGAAGGTTGCAGTCTCGAACGAAATGTTGATGGTCTTCCGGAGATGGGATGCAATGGCAGTGCTCGCTTTGTTGAAGATGTGGTGCGGGCATTGATCTGACGGTGAGCCGGAGTGGATGGTGTTCTTGATTTTGATGGTGTCGTTGTCATTTATGTTGGTCCAGGAGAGCAGGAAGTTGGTGCAGATGGTGGGCATGGAGGCAGAGATCTCAGTGGTTGTCGTGGCGGTCGTGGTGTTGAAGCTGTCATCGATGTCTGCGATCTGGTGATGGAAGAAGGTAGCCAGCGAGTCACACAGGTTTTGCAAAGGTTGTATGTCATTGGTGTTGGAGCTGAGGTTGGAGAGTTCCTTCACGATGTTGAAGAGCTCTTTGCTGCTGTGTGCATTGTTGTCTAGGCGGAATTTGAAGGAGGCCTTTTTGGCAGATCTCATGAGGTGATGGTGTCTGCGGGTGGCGTCCTTGTGGGCTGCGTAGCTGTCCGGTATTCGTTCACAGTGCCCATTCTTCTCTAGCTTACGCAGGTTTGCTTGGAGGCCTGGAGGTCTTCGGTGAACCAGCTGGCTTTCTTGCTGGTGTGGCTGTTGGAGGGTTTCTTGAACGGGGCGAGGGTGTTGGTGCAGTCGTCAATCCACTGTCTGAGGTTGCGGGCAGCTGAGTCGGGGTCGCTGGGGTCGGCGGGTGGACTCCGGGCTACGGTGGTGGTTAGCTGGTCTTCGGTGACTTTGCTCCAGCAGCAGCGAGGCATCTGTTGGGAGCAGTTGTGCGTGGTGGGTTTCAGAAAGGTGAAGTGGATGCAGCGATGGTCGGTCCAGTGGAGTTCGGTGGTGTGGCTTAAGCCAACATGGGGCATGCGGAGAAGATGGGGTCAAGCGTGTGGCCGGAGGAGTGGGTGGGTGTTGTGACGAGTTGTCTGAGTCCAAGATTGGCGAGGTTGTCGATCAGGGTGGTGGAGTTGGTGTCGTTGTTGTTCTCGAGGTGGAAGTTCAGGTCCCCGAGGAGGATGTAGTCCGTGGAGGCGAGGGGGTGTGTGCTGATGAAGTTGGTGATGGAGTCACTGAACTGTGGTCGGGGTCCGAGGGGTCTGTAGACAAGGGTTCCCCTGAGGGTGGTGTTGGAGTCAGTGTAGATTTGGAAGTGCAGGTGTTCGGCAGTGTTGAGTGTGTCGCGGTGTTGGTTGAGACTCTGAGGGTGTTCTTGTGGACGATGGCAATTCCTCCTCCTACTCCGTTGGTGCGATCCCTGCAGTTGATCTTGTAGCCTTCCGGGATGGCTATGGTGATGTCGGTTGTCGAGGAGGGGTTCAGCCAGGTCTCCGTCAGGAAGGTGACATCTGGGGATGTTGAGTCGAGTGGGTCCCAGAGTTCAACGGCGTGTTTGCGGGTGGAGCGGGTGTTAAGAAGAATGCATCTGAGGTAGTTGGGTTCTTTCCTGGTTGTTGGGTTGGCGTGCCGGATACTGGTGAAGCTGCAGCTCCAGCAGGAGAAAGGTCCTTGGGTGCGCTTCGGGGCGGCCTGGCAGCAGGTGTGTGATTGTCCGGCGTTGAGTGCAAGGAGGGTGCTGGAGTCATAGCGGTGCTGGATGTCATGGCGTTCGCAGGTGCCAGGGGTTCTGGTGCTGGGCGCGGTACAGGCGCGGACGGGCGCAGGCGGGCTTGCCTTAGGCGCACCTTCGGCCCGCCAATGGCACCATATGAGGAGATGTGGGAGGGAGGAGCAGCTGGGAGGTGGGAGCGAGGCGGCGAATGGGTGCACAGGGAGGTGGGGACGCAGGGGGGCGCAGCGGTGGGAAAAACGAAGGGTCAAGGCGTGCGAGGGTACAGAAGGCAAGAAGGGCACAGTCACGGGGCAAAATACAATAAAGTACAGTAGAATACAAGAGAAACAATAAGGCACAGCAGGAAGCAACAGGGGGATAAGGGAGGACAAAGGAGGCTACGCCGGGGCACAAACCATAACGAGAGGCAACAGTGGGCTCAGGGCAGCGAGGGTGACAAAAACTGTCCCACCTCCGATCTCCAACACTTTGAGCTGACATGTTGGGTAAGTAAATTTGAGCATCTTGCTGAACAGTGACTTCTTGCTGGTGTACATGGCCTGATTTTAGCCTATGGACAGTCAGGCCATGATATATAGGATGAGCCTCCTACTCAGTGGTTGCTACATTCCCAGGTAGTCATGAAGGTGCAATGACAGTGCCAACTGCATCATGTAGTGTTGAAGCACAATCAGGAGGAATCCATGTCCAGAGACAGGCATGACTGAAGTAAGCATGGGCCAAAAATCTGCTCCACTCGCAAAATTTGCGGATTTTCAGCAATTTTGCGATCCACGAATCTCGCAAAATTGCCGCAAAATTAGTTTGCGGCAGATTATTATTTTTTTTTATAGCCAGTTCCCTCAAGGGACCAAAGTTACAGGCACACACGGTCACTGGAGGCAAATCTTCTGGCCCTTTACGCAGCTGCAGTGTAGGAAAAGCACTATACATTTACCCAACGAGGTAGCATTTACTGATTAGCCTGTAGAAAGTACTCCAATTGAGTAGAGGTATTGCACAAAACGGTGGCATCTTCGTGGATAACTATGCAGGTGCAGGATTCATTCTGGCACGAGGCTCTTGTCACAAAAATTAAACCTCAACAGGAAGCACTTACAGATATAAATAAAGCAGGTGCCTGAGTTGAAGCTCAAATTCAGTAACGTTTTAATCAGCCCAAAACATTAGTGAGCACGGTCGAGGCTGGGCAAGTGTGCTTAAACCCCATATCTGCCGTCGAAAATTAGCTGTAATACTCGAGGGAGGTCTTTGAATCCATGAATTTCTCGAGCGAAATCCCCGTGTAGTACCTGTGACCAGGAGGCTGCTTTCTCCTCACCTGCTGCCCTGCTCGCTCACTGACCCTATACACAAGAGGCATGTTGAAACGCATAGAAGCCCCGCCCATTTGGCCCCGCACCACACACTAGCAGTATCAAACGTCTTCCCGCCCTTTCCCAACTATGATGGACAGCTCACTCAAGGGACCTCGGCGCCTTTTGGCGCGGTGGCAAAGTTACAGGCGCACATGGTCAGTGGAGACAAATCTACTGGCCCTTTACGCAGCTGCAGTGTAGGAAAAGCACTATACATTTACCCAACGAGGTAGCACTTACAGTAGAAAGTACTCCAGTTGAGTAGAGTGCAAATTGCAAAAAAATCTGTGAGTTCGCGGGAAAATCCGCGAATTCGCTGATTTTTTTGCGATTTCAAACAAATTCGCGGACAGCAGATCTGCAAAATTCGCCCATACTTAGACTGAAGGCTCTGCTACTGTTTGAGGTAGGCAAGGCTAGAAACTGATAGGAGATGGTTGTAGGCAGGTCTTTGTGACTATACTTCCCAGTCAGACCGGGTATTATTGATTACAAGGTGAATCAGACCAGATAAACATGGCACACCCATCCTACAAAGTACCCGCCACTGTCGCTGCACTGGAAGTGACCGCCCCATTGCTCTGGAAGATATAGCCCATTGCAAGTGAACGCACTCTGCTTCTATCAGAGCATAGTACGCCGTCGTCTATGGTGTCATGGTGTGTAGGTGGATAGCAGAGTTTTTGCCAAATACCACACTACAAGCGCATTGCGGTGTGGCAAAAATCTGCAAAATCTGACGGCACAGCAGAGTTTACCTCCCACCCCTAATATTGTCTCCAATACACTGGTAGTGGGGGTACACAGACATAATTTCGACCTCAAAAATATCGACATACACAAATATCGAGTCAAAAATATAGACTAGACATAATATCGACCAGACATAATATCGACTACAAAAATATCGATTACTATCGATATTAATAGCAAAAATATCTAATCAAAAATATAGACTAGACATAATATCGAGTAGATAGAATATAGACAACAAAAATATGTCAAATTAGGTGTTTTATAATTTGTAATAATTGTGTAATATAAATCTATAGCGGGTTGTGGGTTTATAGGGGAATAGGGTGGGAAGTAATTTAAATATAATTATATAAATATGTAATATAATAGTAATTGTTAATTGATTAATAATTGTTAATGAATTAAATTATTATTGGTAATTAATAATAATTGAATAATTGATAAATCATTAGTTTTTACTATATTTTTTTTTAGCGAGTTGTGGGTTTATAGGGGAATAGGGTGGGAAGTAATTTAAATATAATTATATAAATATGTAATATAATAGTAATTGTTAATTAATTAATAATTGTTAATTAATTAAATTATAATTGGTAATTAATAATAATTGAATAATTGATAAATCATTACTTTTTACTATATTATTTTTTTTAGCGGGTTGTGGGTTTATAGGGGAATAGGGTGGGAAGTAATTTAAATTTAATTAATTAAATATGTAAATTAATAATAATTGTTAATTAATTATTATTTGGTAAATAATTAAAATATAATTGGTAATTATAAATATTTAAAGAATAAATAAATAATAATTAGTAAATTAATTTCTGTAGTGGGTTGTGAGTTTATAGGGGGATAGGGTGGGGAGTAATTTAATAATAACTAATTAAATATGTTAATTAATTAAATGTGTTAATTAATTAATAATTGACCATTAAATAAAATTTACTTTGTAAATAAAAGTAATTGGTTTTGGGAATTAAATTTAAGTTTTGGGTTTTTGGGTAAAGGGGTATTGTTAGGGTTCAGGGTCAGTTTTGGGTTTTTGGGTAAAGGGGTATTTTTAGGGTTCAGGGTCAGTTTTGGGTTTTTGGGTAAAGGGGTATTTTTAGGGTTCAGGGTCAGTTTTTAGTTTTTGGGTAAAGGGGTATTTTTAGGGTTCAGGGTCAGTTTTTAGTTTTTGAGTAAAGGGGTATTTTTAGGGTTCAGGGTCATTTTTTAGTTTTTGGGTAAAGGGGTATTTTTAGGGTTCAGGGTCAGTTTTTGGTTTTTGGGTAAAGGGGTATTTTTAGGGTTCAGGGTCAGTTTTTAGTTTTTGGGTGAAGGGGTATTTTTAGGGTTAAGGGTCAGTTTTTAGTTTTTGGGTAAAGGGGTATTGTTAGGGTTCAGGGTCAGTTTTTAGTTTTTGGTTAAAGGGGTATTTTTAGGGTTCAGGGTCAGTTTTTAGTTTTTGGGTAAAGGGGCATTTTTAGGGTTCAGGGTCAGTTTTGGGTTTTTGGGGTACAGGGGTACAGTGTAAAAATAAAGTAAAATTAAATTTAAATTAAATTAATTTAATGGAATTTAATTAAATTAAATTATATTATATTATGTTTATTTAATAATATGTTTTTATATATACATATATATATATATATATATATATATGTATATTAATATTACATTTATTTAATAATTATTTCTAAGTTTATATTAAATATATTTATATATATTATTTTTAACTTAATTTTAAAACATTTTAAAAAATCGATATTTTTACAGTCTATATTTTTGTAAGTCGATATTTTGGAGTCGATATTTTGGTACTTACCTGTTTGAAGATAGGCTGTCGATATTTTGTACTTCGATATTTTCGACTCGATATTTTGTATGTCGATTTTTTTGATTTCGATATTCTGTCAGTGATTCGGTAGTGGGTGAGACCAACATGTAAGTATCAAACATACTCCTCTGCTTCGTCAGCCTCATCTGCTTCTTCTGGCGTGGTGTTCTGGGTGCCTCAACAGGTAGACGGCTGCGTTGTGAGTTCATGGGTAAAGTTTTTGAAATTGCAACATCCATTTCTCTATGCTGTGTGCCAGAATACCCTCCCTTCCGAGACTAAGCACTCTACAAATAAAATGATTGATTGATTGATTGATTGATGTTTTGATAAGGTGCCTTGAAAGAGGGAATCAACAGTTTGTGTTTCATTGTGACTCTACCAACGGATGTCCGTAGATGAAGAGATGGAAGGGCCAACACCCCCATTGCATGGCAACTTCTTTGTCATTCTGCGAAGATGTTCGGCCTCACAAGGTTGAAGTAAGCTATGGTTGTTCTGGTCGAGAGTGCATCCTTGATGGCAGGGAATGACTTCTCCTGATTTTAGCCCCATGTCTAGGTGGTTGATGATTTATTGAGGTCTCAGAGGGGTTGGGACAGAGTGATCAAATCCTATATGAAGCAGCCACACTAAGTGACTATTTCTGGGAAGCTTCTGAAGTCGGAGAGACTAGATGGTGAATCCGCTTCCTTGACATTGCGGCCCTTCTCAGTAGAAGATGTACCCAAAGAAATGATTCTGTTGCTACATACACTTGCATTTGTCCTTATGCAGCATGAGTCTTGAGTCCCTTATCCGTGTAGGGCCCGCTGACCCACCCACATTGATGACTACAGAAAATCCCGCCAGCATCTCCTGGATGATGTTGATGAGAACTCTTTCCGCGGCACTTGAGATTCCAAAATTCAATCGCATATATCGTTGCAACCCTACATGACTGGGGAATGTCATTATGTCTCTGGATTCTTTGGCTAGGGTTAGTTGGTGTTACCCTGACTGCAGATCCACCTTAGAGAACCAGCTGGCTCCATTTAGTTCCTCAATGAAATCATCAATGATGGGGATCAGATGCTATTCCCTCCTGATTGCGATGTTTAGCAGTCTAATGTCCACCCAGTTGTATGATGTTACCTCACATTTATTTACCCCGCATGCTTTTACCCCGCAGTTTTTGCTCTGCAAAAACTTTTACATCGCAGGGCTTTACAATGCACTCCGTTACAACACATTCCTCATTACAAAGCAATTACTATTCTAACTCCAGGGGGGGCGTTTCTTGGGGGAATGCGTTGTAACAGTTTGCGATGTAAAGCCCTGTGTTGTATAAGTTTTTGCAGAGTAACAACTGTGGGGTATAAGCATGCGGGGTAAAGGATGTTTCCACTCCACACAAATGCGGACTTCACCTCATTAATTTGGCTTCCTAACAGCCATGATGGAGCTGGACCACTGACTCATTGTCAGTGAAATGGCTCTCCCCCCTCGCTACTCCACCATCGAGTGAGGCCTTCCCCTGAGCCCCTGCACTCTCGAGTGCTGGTGTTCGAGGCCCTCCTCCACCCGCAGGTTTTACCTGCGCCTCATCCCTGCTGGTCCAGTGGACCTCTGTCTCCCTTTTCTCGCTCCGCTCTCTCTCTCTGGTTTCACTTGTTTTTCACTGATTTCAATCTCCTACTTTTACTCTCCTTCTGTGTCTTTCCTCCGTTTTCTCTAGTTTTTTTTATTGATTTCAATCTCCCCTTTCACTTCCCCTCTGTGTCTCTCCTCCGTTTTCACTTGTTTTTTACTGATTTCAATCTCCCCCTTTCACTCCCCCTCTGTGTCTTACCTCCTTTTTCACTCATTTTTCACTGATTTAATTACCCCCTTACTCTCCTTCTGTGTCTTTCCCTCACTTTTCTTGCACCTTTCACTGCCTCATTTCCACTCTTTCCTCTCTTTTTGCCTTTTCTGCCCGTTTTTCTCTGCCGTTGTTGCACCCTCATCCCCTCCCCCCAGCACGACCAACGCAACCCGCCCAATCCAGCTCCCCTCCCCGCTCCCGCCTCCCAGCTGTCCAGCCCTCCCCGACCCCTACTTAATGACGGCCGCTGTGCGGGGAAGGTGCGCCAAATGCAAGCCCGTCTGTGCCAGTCTGTGTCCCGACCGCGACCAGCGGCAGAAACCCTGGACCTCTTCAACGGCAACACTATGACCCAGCGGCACTCCACACTCTCAACCCAGGACGCAACAACAACTGCAAGCTAGCATCACCAGCTGACACCCACGGACCCTTCAGCTGTCACCGCTGCCGGCACACCTGCAGCACCGCCAAGACCACGGACCCGGCACAACCCGCCCGCAAGACCACAACCCAACCGCTTACCCTGCAATACATCCTCCTCAACGTCCGATCCCTTCACAAACATGCCACCGAAATGTGGATCCTCCTCGACAGCACTACCCCAGACGAGGAGTTCGTCACTGAAACATGGACCAACACCACCTCTGGACCACATCGCCATCGCCATTCCCCAAGGATACAAGATCTCCAGGAAGGACCGCCCCACCCAGGAGGAATCACCATCATCCACAAATCCACCCTCCGCCTGAACACACTCCCTGACAAGCCCACAGACCTGATGGAACACCTTCACCTCACCCTACCACCACGCTCTGAGGAACCCTCATCTACCGACCCCTTGGACCCCGTGGACTTTTTACCAACTCCATCACGGACATCATCTCCACGCATACCATCGCATCCACCAACTACACCCTATTGGGAGACCTCAACTTCCACCTTGAGAACCAACTGGACCCCAGCACCACATCCCTCCTGGACAACCTCCACAACATTGGACACCACCAGATCGTGACCGAATCCACGCACTCAGCAGGACACACCCTCGACCCCCTCTTCACAACAAGTAACTCCATCACCTTCAGCCACACCACAGTGTGATGTATTCCTATAGGTTCTGTATCGATCCCCCTATTCCTGACCCTATTCTGGTTAACAAACTAACAAGTTAACTAGCAGCCATCCCATGAGGCAGAAAACCCCCATGATGCAGGAACCGTTATCTGATAAAGCCACACTACGGCACAGGAACGTGTTATCTGATTAGGTCATAACGCTTGCCATCTAATTAGACAAGCGATATTCCTCCAGCCCCTGATAAGGCATACGGAGTTCTCAAAACAAAAAAAACATATGACAGACCTGGGAAAAACCCTGCGGCCATTGTTTTGATTTCACCGAGAACTTCAGCAAAAGAATGTGCTAACGACCTGGTCGTATGACATCCTTATTGACGTATCTATGTCCATCCTTACGTCAATCTCGGCACCTTAAAGGTATAAATATTACCGATATTGCCCTATGCAAACACACGCGGTGGTGACGAGAACGGAGCAGCCAGACTTGCCGAAGCCCAGAGCAGAGCAGACCCCGCTGGCGCAGCCCCGCCTTCTTGACGCGCTGAGAACGAGCAGCTGCCTATTTCTCCTGCCGAGAAATCCAGCTCCGGCGCTTCCGGGTAGCCCTCGCAGGCAGCCTGGAATATCGAGACCAGAGACGAGAGATACCATCCCTCATCCATCCTAGATTCCAGGTACAGAACTGAATAACCCCTCGCAGAGAATTCTTTAGTCAGTCACTTGGCAAAACAAACTTAACTTAAACTGTAACTTTCTATTCCCGCCCACGTATTAGGCTTAGGTCAGGTACACGGGGTAGGCGCAGTTAGAAACACCAGTTGAGTACGATTAGTCAAATGTATATGTGTATGTAATATATTTTATTCATTTTAAACCTTCATATGGCTTAGAAACCATATCAATGTTTTTACAGTATTATTTTATACTTCTGCTTTTAATGTATGCACTTTACTTAACTATAAGTATTGCAATAATATCGATCCATTTCTCTTGTACGAGAAAAGAGACTGATCAATAAATAACATCTTTTATTGAACACGCCCGTCTCTTCCTTTTCTCTACAAACTGGTGAGACTAAGAATGCACGTACTGACTGAGTAAAATAAATTGCCTTTTGTTCACACGACTCTCGAGATACACTCTTGATTAGGGGAGAGCAAAGTTGTCATGTTCTATGGTTGTCAGAAACTAAATCCCTTCTTGTCTATCCAGGGAGGTTCAACTCCTCCTTGCCTATTCGAGAAAGTTTCTAGTGAACTCTGAGCTAGCTGGCAAACCCAAAACTTTAAGTCTAATATCGACAGTAGTAGACCTAGTTAACGTCTGGTCTAGGCCGATACTATTGAAGGTATTATTCCAATGCGCAGAGCCTATTGGGATAATAGGAACTACACTACATGGCGCCCAACGCGTTTGGAAGGGCGATAAAACTAACGTAAGACATTTAGAGTAACTCAGTCGTGCTTTCTCACTCAGACCCCTTTCTCCCATAATACTCCAAAGACGTCTGGAGTGGGTAAAAGGTAATATCCGCCAAACCTCGCAGGAGGAAACTCCTATGTATGGTACTTGGTTTAGTCAACGTTGAAGGATACACCGTTCCAAAATATTGTGCATCTAATCTTTGTTTCCATAAGAAACCTGATCTGCAAACAAACAAAGTAACCATCCTGTCGGTAAAATGGTAGACAGTGAGGATGAAAGAGAGGCAGTTAGATTAGCAGCTGAAATAGCAGAAGCTGATACTGCACTACAAGAAGCTGACCAGGATATAATACTCATCCCGGTCATTAAAAGGAAATCTATAACTTTAGAACTTATAGAAAATGGACTGACACCTAGAGGTGGCACAGTCATATTCGTAATTGAGGCACACGAATATCGGCAGACAGAGGTATACTATTCATGGATAAATTTTCCAGCAGCAAATGCTGTAACAAAGTACTTCCACTATTACAAAATAGAGGAACCTCCTGAAATGTACACTCCTTTCGAGGAGGTGGAAGTACCACTTAAATTTCAAGAGCATTTGCTCTTATTTAATGGCGCCCTAAAACATAATAATCACATCACCAGGCTCGGTCCTTTAGGTAGACCAGGAGCAACGTGGCCGGTCCTAGCCGGATACACACCACATCCAGACATCAATGGGATGTCTGCAGCAGAGCTGTTAACACAGCTAAAACAATTAATAAAAATACATAGACAATTAGTCCAATATGTGATGCGGACTTCAACAATTCAGCCAGCAATTAAAATTCCACAGCTGACCCCTCACCAGGGGAACACAAATAAAATTACACCACAGAACATACAATCCTGCCTAGGTAAAGTACCAGCTAAACGGGAACAAATACCATTCTGGTTAGCACAAAAAATCACCCAAATAGAGGCTGTATTTCCAGACACCACCCCGTTAGAAAAACACAGGATTCTGACTATCTGTCTTCCAATGGGAATCGCACCACACATTGAGGACTGTGACACTTGGGGTACAGTCTTTGCTTCCATCTACACAAAAACGCACGGTGTTCCATCCATCTCGGTAATACCAGATGTGCTAAAACAAATTCAAGACGAACACGGTCCAGAACCCGCTTTAACTCTTGGTATGAAATTACTAAAAGACTTCAAGCAGGTCTCGGCTATATTACTAGCCAACATAAAGGGAGAAGCAGCAAACGTGGCGATCCGCCAGAGGTTAAAGGAGACAGATATAGCAGACCAACCAGCTGAAATTAACAGAATCATAGAAAAATCCTATGAGGAACTAGGTAGAGATAGTTTGGGTGGAATACCAGTAAAACCACAACTGATTGAAAGTCCTGAAAACATATTTTTTAATAATAATTCAACATCACAGAAAAAGAGCTGGGATGGAAAGAAACAATCCAATCCTAAAGAAAAGAAATTCCAGTCCAGAGGAAGGTCTCCTAGGCGAAGAGAAAAATCTCCGAACCAAAGACACAGGTCACCCCAGAGTGACCCCTCTGGGAAAAGATATAACCTTAGAAATAGGGATAATATAAAGAAGCCTGATAGATATCAAGACATTGATACACGTCCCTCTCAATCTTTTCAGACTTCCTCGCAGAAATCGGAAAGAAGAGGACGATCAGAACAAAGAGAAGAGCACGCCAAGTGCAAAGACAAGGAACCTGCTCATCTAAAAAAGGAACTACAATTTCCAAAAAAGAAGGTAGCCAGTATCAAGGTAGTTAACAATGCCGAGAATACTGAGGACACAACTGAAAAACGGAGAATGGGCTCAGACAATGCTAGACAGCGCAGCAGAAGTGAGCATAGCTCGCAAAGTCCTTATGAATCATCTGGAGACAGTGGACACGAATGAATATCTTCAAGTGGAAACTGCAGACACCAGAGTTAGCAAACCTCACAAAATATATGAAATAACATTACGAATAGAGGGGGATAAGACTAGAAAAATAAGGGGACTATTTTGGGATAATCTCTCCAAGGGATATGACATCCTTCTAGCTGAAAAAGACTGGCCACCAGAGTTTGTCAGGGAGTGCCCTCATGGCGGAGAAATAATTATGCCTGCCTTCTCAAATCATATCCCAATACATAAAAAATATACACTTGCTAGAAAGTGGGCAGTAGCTCTAGCTCCTGCTTTATATAAAAATCACGTAGGATGGGATGAGGACTCTCCTCCTCACAAAATCCAGTTAAAATCACAACCTACTGCACAGAGGCAGTACCCAATTAAGCAAGAAGCTAAAAAACAGGTAAAAGAAATCCTAGATCAGCTAGAATACCAGGGGGTGATTGAAACTTGCACCTCACAAATGAACAACCCTTTGTTTCCGGTCTCCAAACCAGACAATTCATATCGTCTAGTTTTGGATTACCGACACCTTAACTCATGTTGCAAAACTTTTGCATTGCAAAACTCGCATAGTGCTGCACTAATGAATAACATAGTGCGCAAAAAATACAAAACAACGTTAGACATCTCTAATGGATTCTTTTGTCAAAAAATAGCACCAGAGAGCAGATATTTGTCTGCGTTCTCAATAAATGGCACTCAAAAACAATTCTGTCGGTTAGCCCAGGGGTACAAGAACAGCCCGGGAGTATTCTCAGCGAGAGTAACAGAATTACTACAAACATATGACGACGAAGCATTATCGTATGTCGACGACATATACTTAACAGATGATGACTTGGAGACTCACTTGAAGAGAGTGAACACCATAATACTTGGGTTCGCAGCAGAGGGTTACAAATTCAACTTTAAAAAATCCAGAATTGCCCATCTGACAGTCCTGTTCTTAGGATATGAATTATCAAGTGAAGGCAAAAGCCTGGCTGACAATTTTCTAGAGAAATGTGCCGTACTCCAAGCACCTAGAACACTAAAAAACCTACAGTCAATTCTAGGCTTCCTAAATTTCGGAAGAACATACATTGCAAATTACGCAGAAAGGGTCAAACCCCTTTATGATCTAATAAAACCAGATTTTAAAAGAACCAATTGGACTCAAATACACACAGAAATTCTGAGATCCTTACAAACAGACATGCTAATTAAAACAAAATTAGAAACACGTGATAACACACGCAATCTTGTGATTCGAGTCATCCCAGGGAGATGTGGATTCACATACCTGACCTCTAATGAGGGAGAAAAGGTACCAATTGCATTCAAATCACACTTGTACACAGAAGCTGAACAGAGATTCAGCATTAAAGAAAAAATTGTTCATGCAGTTCAAACCGCAATAGCTAGAGAAAAAGATCAAGCTGACGGTAGACGTATCACAGTCAGAACAGCAGAATCAGCCTTTGAGGCATTAACAACACCATGTAATTTACCAACAACAACATTGAATCCGGAATGGATACAATGGGTGAATTCAATTACAACGGACAAAGTATACTACTACTTTGATCCAGAACTAGAGGAACTAAAAAATCTAGACTATGAAAGAACATTCCCTCTGCCAATCGACATTCTGCCCTTACGACAATACGCTTGTGTAATCTATACAGACGGACATGCTCAACCCTCCGTTTGGGGAGAACAAGCATACAACCCCACATGTGAGATTACAAAAGAAGTGTGGCGCGGAGGTAAACTAAGACCTCTATTAACAAAAACACACTCAGTAGAAACTAATTCAGAACAACAGACTGAAATAATAGCATTGAAAATGGCGCTAGATAATGCGGATCGCGAATTCCCGACACTTATAATGTCCGATTCATATTACTGCGTCAAATCATATAACAACGATTTGCAGACATGGATTCAAAACGGTTACAAAGATGACACAGATGCAACAATAAAGCAGAAACTGCTTTGCAAACAAATAGCTCTTTTACAAAAAGAACTACCAAAGACTCACGTGATACATACACTGAGTCATCAGCGTGATGGCGTTCACGTTGCAGGGAATTCATTGGCTGAGACAGCCACAGCGGTAGCAACTAAATCGGCTTCCGTAGTTCGAAAAAAGCGTACAGTAAAGTATATTGACGGTGAAACAGTGCTGGCGGTGAAAACGTCATCAAAAGGCGACTGCTCAGCGCTACCGATCAACTATCCACTCAATTATACATACATAATCGATGCAAACTCCGTCCCTTTTGCTCGAATCCCTGGAGTGGGGGATAGAGTGATTCCAAACATGGACAGGAGAAACCTGTTAATCGCAGACGCGCATATGGGTGAGGGTCTCAGACACCTCAAACTAATTCTCTGGAAGAATTACAATCAAGGTACTGGTGGCCAGGCATGAGCCTGCATCACACCATGTTTGTAAAAAACTGCCCAAACTGCAACAGGAATCGCAGTGGTGAGAGAAACGGTGTAATACCGTGTCGTTTCACTCCAGAAAAAATCAACAGTAAAAAGCAAGGCTTGCGATTAACATATACAGGCTAGTTTCCACTTATAATGTAGATCACCAGCACTCGGCTGACGTCTGGACTGTTATACAAAGATTTGCGAGTCTAAATGGCATATACGCTAAGAGCATGCTACGTTTGACCATTGTTTTCACTCTAGCCCTCCAGCCTGAGGGGAAACATGGCCAAATGAGCATAGCACAGCGGGAATCTTCTCACTTCCTTCCTGAGGGATACGGGATGGTGTAAAGAAAAAACCAAGGCATAAAGCAATCTATAACGGAAAGGATATTAGGTTCGGGAGCTGGGTGGGTCAAACATCTAATAAGTGTCCAACATAGTCTAAATAACTTGCCAAGAAATTCTCTGAGGGGATTCAGTCCGTACGAATTATTATTTGGAACTAGGATGTTAATCTCTGACCTTGACAGTCAAACTTCAGTGGTGAAGGAAAAAAGCTTTGATATCAAAGATCGTTTGGCTATTTTACAGGACTTAAATGAAACAAGAAAAGACCTGAGCAACATAAAGTTGAAACAGCAGCCAACAACCACTGAAGAACCACCACCTGTCCCAGCAAGACCTGTCTGGATTCCAAAAGTCGGGGATCTAGTCAGAGAAAAGATCGCGGTAAAGAAGGAATTTGGGCCTTCTTACAGAAAAGCAGTTCCTGTCTTGTCTGTCAACGGGACAAGATCAGTTGTACTACCGCCGCTTGCTGGTAAAAAGGAGAACCGAGTTGTATCCATCGACCTGGTAAAACCACAATCATGTGGCCGATAACAAATAGTAGGCCAAGTGGACTCCCCATAAGTAGCAGAACACCAAGGTTTGCTACCAGTACAGAGGTCCTAACAAAGAGGCTAATCACATTCGAAACGCCTACAGAAGAACAACAAGGACTATGCAACAATGCAATGGAACTTAGACCTCTGAAAACCCAAATAAAAACATTTAGCAGAGACACACCAATCTACAATGAAGTACCAAATGATAATGCAAGGAACATTAATCCTGAAGCAATTGGAACAATTGACAGAACTGCATCCGGCTACTTCATAAACTTCGATGATTCCTCTGAAGGCTTCAGTGAATCAAAGACACAGCCATCATCAAAAACCTTTAAAGATAAAGCTAAAGAACTTTTGAAACAACTGAAAGAAACATATCTAAATTCTCCATGGATTGAATTTTGGGTGGGTTTTGGTGCATTTATCCTCATACTTTGGCTCATCATGATACTAACTTTGGGACGCTTCATTGAGGGAAAATATGCTAAAATGGACACAGCAAGTCAGAAAATCAACTTGATCCTCAAACCACACACATCTTCACACGTCGAGAAAAGAGAACTTTCTTCAGTCAACTTCACAGCCAATCCTATACCGGGTGGGGTAGCATGGGATAACACTGACTATGAAATCTATGGTCCGGTTGAAATCCTGAAATATCCACACCAAATTAAGATCTCGTTGAGTGACTTTGTAAAACCAAGCTCATTTGCTGATGATTGGGACTTTGAAAGTATAAACAATATGATGTCTGACTTAGTGATGTCTGCTAAATTTACCAAACATGATTATTTGCAGGGTTCTACAAATTATGATAGTATGTATTGCTACAACCACTATGGTAACCATTTTTTACATAGATCTGCACAACCTAGAAATGTTTTAAATTATAATCAATGGGAACATTGTGCAACCCCTCCAAAAGGAAGCTCAAGAACCGTTTACGACAAATATTCATACTTTTCAGGTTTTAACATAAGTAATGCTGAAACATTTTATTTTAAATTGTCAAATAAGACAGGGACGAAGACCATGATAACAAACACGAAATTTATATATTCAGACTCATTCTTTGAACAAATGAATACTTGATTATTGGGACAAAAATGTTGAATTGAAAAGTGTTTGGGGCACAAAAGAATGGCAAGTACAGGGTATAGAATCTTTGTTTAGAGCCTGCATGATCCCAGAACAAATTATATTTTTAAATGACACTGTTCAACAAACTACCTGTCTTGGCCTAGCCAAAATCAAAGACTTAAATAAACCGTCTATTCCAAAACCAACAATGAACAGCAATAGCTCTACAGATGAAGAGATAGACGTAAATTATGTATTAAACCAAAACAGAACACATCCAGATTGGAAACAGTGGTTGATCTGGCCCACAGATACTAATAACTGTCAAGACAGATTCCTGAACAAAACACAGGGGTTCAAAATGACCAGGCCAGACCCTAGATATCCCCAAAGACATCACCCAGGGATAATAACCACCTACAGTGTGGGCAAATTATGCCTTCAATGGCTACAAACTTCCACACTGGCAGAAATTAAGCAACACCTAACTTTACTTACTGATGGTGCTGACTTGCGTGATTTCACTATGGGACCACGCAAACAGCGTCAAAAGCGTTTCATAGCAGCCTCTGTATATGCAGCATAAAATGAGGCCTGGAAGGTTACTCAAATTGAGACAGCAGAAAGGATACGGGAAATTGACCGTATTAATTTGGAAAAATCACTTTCTGTAGTGGACAATGGGTTAATGACTCTGTCCTCCAGAATTTTTTCTTTGGACAGCATTGTGTCTTCAGCAATCGACATATTATCGCAAGACTTACTGTTATTACAACACGGTCAGTCCCAATTGCGTTCTATTGTACAGCTTGGCTGGACGTTACAAAATCTGCGTTCAGGCTATGTGCCTTGGCGTTTAATCAACACAATGTCACTATTCCATATCTTTAACCTTACTGATAGACAAATCAGTATGGCCCAGAAGGGTGCTGATTATACAATCCTGAGCATTGAGAAACTCAAAAGATTACCAGTGACAATGTCAGAACGACCTGTCAGTGAATGGATAATACATGGGATAATTAATATTCCAATATCAACCTTCAGGTTTCAATACTGCCAAAAATATATACAGGCTGGCATGTACGAAAAATTGGGAAAAGGGTACATTAAAACAACATGGAACTTGCCCTATTCACATGCATGTGTCAGTAATAAAGGACAGAAAGTGTTTCTTAGTGGCAATAATTGTGCGATGTCACTAAGCGGTACACTTCTGTGTAACGGAATTAGTTTGCATGGAGCCTGTGAAGGGAACTCAAATAACCTTTCATGTCACCAGCAAGGCGCACCTGCAACACAGATAGAACCATTCTTTCAAAGACTCTATAATGGGAGTTACATTCTAATTGTAGATCGCAGATGTTGTAGTCTTATGACCGGGACTCCTTATCTCTTAACTACGACTGCGAAGGTCAAGTGCTGTGGACACTCATTGTTCCCCAGCTCCTTTCCAGACAGGGAGGCAAGGGCATGGCCCAACTTGAAAATTACTTCTATTCGAATAGATACTTTAAGCAGAATTAAAACAGTGCTTCTTCAGACGCCGACAAGGCTCACGTCATCAAAAGAAACGTATGATCTCCAAGTCGCAAGGACGACTGCAGAGATACATTCATTGTTATCAACTAATTCCCCCATACATTTCGCAGAAATCCTGAATGAAATCTTAATATTTCTGATACCAGTGGAGTCTCAAAAGTATTTAAGACAGTATTTTCGATGGCATTAACACCATTCAAAGCCATACTGGGTATTTTTCCAGATTTCGTCCATTCGATTTTTGGCGGACTTCCCCTCATTTTAGGACTGATTGCAGGAATCCTATTCCTAGTCCTTATATTTCGTTATGGCAAACCATGTCACAGACAGAA
Source organism: Lissotriton helveticus (assembly GCF_964261635.1). NCBI lineage: Eukaryota > Metazoa > Chordata > Amphibia > Caudata > Salamandridae > Lissotriton > Lissotriton helveticus. Next base: position 1,960,302,699 of record NC_136068.1, on the reverse strand, counting down.
CACCTGCGACAAGGGAAGAAACAATCCTAGCCATTGGATACCGGGACCGGATATCAAAAATCCTGGGACTATCCCGGCTTAGAGACCTGAACATGACTTGGTTTCTATCATTTCGACCAATGTGGCAACGATGTGTTTTACCTGTATTAAGGTGCCTGCTATGCGGAGAAGAATGCGTGTTAGACACCTGTCTGACGCTACAATCAGATGCGCCAATGGATGCAGAAACATTGTTGAGTCCAACAAAGGCTCATGCTTTGTGCTGCCCTCAAAGGCTACCAATCCTGATGACGGCATTCGTGGAAGCTTCACCACTACGATTAAGGGGTAGTGAAGTTCAAGATGAAAGCAGCATCGATCAGGTACGACCTTCTGTCAGCAATCCAAATCAGAATGTCAATGGAGACAATCATGCGCACGAATGCATGGTTACACCTATTTCCGAGTTAGTGGAACTCTCCCAGGAAGCTGTTGACAACTTTTTCGAGAGTCTAAATGATATGATGTTCTCACCAGAGCAGAAATAGAGACTTTTGAGCAAGCTCGTACACGGCGTTCCCTGAATTTGGCCTTCAACTAGAAAAGCAAAATACCTTGAACAATTTTCCCTCCAGTTCACGGACAGTGATTTTTTCAGCAGCCCCAAAATATTTTTGCATATTTTTCGGGACACTATCTTCTGCTTAAAGTAAAAACTATTCTTAGAGAACTAAAATTTCTAATTCTAGATAGCTTATAGACATTAACTGCCCGCTGGTATGTTCATAGTTATTTTTATTCTGTGATGGAATGGTCTCGAACCTTTTTTCTGTATTAAGAGCCATTTCATGTGTAAATTTTCATATACAAAATAGCAATAATGTATACAAATGCGTGATTACTTTAGCATTATTCTACAGCTTGAGTGCATACTATACATATGACTGCATTTTTCTGTATATTTGATAATTTCAAAATGCATTTATGTATTTTGGGGTGGTAAGGTATACACAATACTCTATAGTATGTTTTACTATGCATAGATTAGTAAATATGTCCATAGTTAGCGTGGAGTGGGTGTGATGTATTCCTATAGGTTCTGTATCGATCCCCCTATTCCTGACCCTATTCTGGTTAACAAACTAACAAGTTAACTAGCAGCCATCCCATGAGGCAGAAAACCCCCATGATGCAGGAACCGTTATCTGATAAAGCCACACTACGGCACAGGAACGTGTTATCTGATTAGGTCATAACGCTTGCCATCTAATTAGACAAGCGATATTCCTCCAGCCCCTGATAAGGCATACGGAGTTCTCAAAACAAATCAAACCTATGACAGACCTGGGAAAAACCCTGCGGCCATTGTTTTGATTTCACCGAGAACTTCAGCAAAAGAATGTGCTAACGACCTGGTCGTATGACATCCTTATTGACGTATCTATGTCCATCCTTACGTCAATCTCGGCACCATAAAGGTATAAATATTACCGATATTGCCCTATGCAAACACACGCGGTGGTGACGAGAACAGAGCAGCCAGACTTGCCGAAGCCCAGAGCAGAGGAGACCCCGCTGGCGCAGCCCCGCCTTCTTGACGCGCTGAGAACGAGCAGCTGCCTATTTCTCCTGCCGAGAAATCCAGCTCCGGCGCTTCCGGGTAGCCCTCGCAGGCAGCCTGGAATATCGAGACCAGAGACGAGAGATACCATCCCTCATCCATCCTAGATTCCAGGTACAGAACTGAATAACCCCTTGCAGAGAATTCTTTAGTCAGTCACTTGGCAAAACAAACTTAACTTAAACTGTAACTTTCTATTCCCGCCCACGTATTAGGCTTAGGTCAGGTACACGGGGTAGGCGCAGTTAGAAACACCAGTTGAGTACGATTAGTCAAATGTATATGTGTATGTAATATATTTTATTCATTTTAAACCTTCATATGGCTTAGAAACCATATCAATGTTTTTACAGTATTATTTTATACTTCTGCTTTTAATGTATGCACTTTACTTAACTATAAGTATTGCAATAATATCGATCCATTTCTCTTGTACGAGAAAAGAGACTGATCAATAAATAACATCTTTTATTGAACACGCTCGCCTCTTCCTTTTCTCTACAAACTGGTGAGACTAAGAATGCACGTACTGACTGAGTAAAATAAATTGCCTTTTGTTCACACGACTCTCGAGATACACTCTTGATTAGGGGAGAGCAAAGTTGTCATGTTCTATGGTTGTCAGAAACTAAATCCCTTCTTGTCTATCCAGGGAGGTTCAACTCCTCCTTGCCTATTCGAGAAAGTTTCTAGTGAACTCTGAGCTAGCTGGCAAACCCAAAACTTTAAGTCTAATATCGACAGTAGTAGACCTAGTTAACGTCTGGTCTAGGCCGATACTATTGAAGGTATTATTCCAATGCGCAGAGCCTATTGGGATAATAGGAACTACACTACAACAGAACTCCCATGGACTGACCATCGATGCGTCCACTTCACCCTCAGAACACTCACCATCCACAGACACAGCACCTGCGCCCACAAAGAAAATGGACCAGAATCACCGACGACCAGCTAACCTCATCACTCAGCAACTCCACCCCAACTATTGCGGCGAACAACGACCCCAACACCGCAGCCCAAACCCTGCACAGATGGATCTCCAACAGCACCAACACCATAGCCCCCCTCAAGAAAAACGACAACACCCACGCCAAGAAATCCAGATGGTTTACCACCGAACTTCAAGAGTCCAGACACACTTACCGCCGCCACCTCGAAAAGGCCTTGAGGAACACCAAATCCACAAAAGCCTGCAACAACTTCAGAGCCACCACCAACGCCCACCACCAACTCATCAGAAAAGCGAGGAAAAAAGTGATTGAAGACAGAATCTCCACTCACGCACACAATAGCAAAGAACTCTTCAACATCATCAAGGAGTTTGCCCAACCAACCAGCGAGTCCACCGACATCCCTCCCTCACAAGACCTCTACGACAAACTTAGCACCTTTTTCCACCACAAAATTAAGAGCATCTACAACAACTTCGACGAAGACAACCAACACACTGAACCCTCACCAACCACTCCGACACCCTGAAGCCAGCTAGTGACAACTGGACAGCCCTCACCACCGAAGACACACTGAAGACGATGAAGTCAATCCACTCCGGGGCACCACAGACCCCTGCCCCCACCACATTTTCAACAGAGCCGCCGACACCATCGCACCCATGCTCTGTCACACCATCAACTGCTCCCTGGCAACCGCCACATTCCCCGATGACTGGAAACACGCCGAGGTCAACCCCCTCCTGAAGAAACCATCGGCGGACCCCACCGACCTCAAAAACTACAAACCCATCTCCCTGCTCCCGTTCCCAGCAAAAGTCATTGAGAAAGCCATCAACAGCCAACTCGTCACATTCATTGAATAGCACAACATCCTTAATTCCTAAACGGCGAAGACAGCGAAGATAGCAGAAGATCGAAAGATGATGCATCGCGAACACTTTACTACATTGACCAGAGTCCTTAGGGGCGACACCGCCGGTGTGTGAGTAGTGTGCGACCCCACCCCCATTTGTAACTTTAAAGCTCCCTTGAGCAGCGGGCTGACGAGCCTGGGATCCCGCACCTATGCGCCTGAGTGGTACTATACCTGGCAGATATTGGCAGCCATCGGCAACCCCAGTACACGGCCTATCCCTGCTGATGAGGGGTAATACCCCGAAACACGTGTCCAGGGATGGCGAAGACAGCGAAGATAGCAGAAGATCGAAAGATGATGCATCGCGAACACTTTACTACATTGATCAGAGTCCTTAGGGGCGACACCGCCGGTGTGTGAGTAGTGTGCGAGCCCACCCCCATTTGTAACTTTAAAGCTCCCTTGAGCAGCGGGCTGACGAGCCTGGGATCCCGCACCTATGCGCCTGAGTGGTACTATACCTGGCAGATATTGGCAGCCATCGGCAACCCCAGTACACAGCCTATCCCTGCTGATGAGGGGTAATACCCCGAAACACGTGTCCAGGGATGGCGAAGACAGCGAAGATAGCAGAAGATCGAAAGATGATGCATCGCGAACACTTTACTACATTGACCTGAGTCCTTAGGGGCGACACCGCCGGTGTGTGAGTAGTGTGCGACCCCACCCCCATTTGTAACTTTAAAGCTCCCTTGAGCAGCGGGCTGACGAGCCTGGGATCCCGCACCTATGCGCCTGAGTGGTACTATACCTGGCAGATATTGGCAGCCATCGGCAACCCCAGTACACGGCCTATCCCTGCTGATGAGGGGTAATACCCCAAAACACGTGTCCAGGGATGGCGAAGACAGCGAAGATAGCAGAAGATCGAAAGATGATGCATCGCGAACACTTTACTACATTGACCAGAGTCCTTAGGGGCGACACCGCCGGTGTGTGAGTAGTGTGCGACCCCACCCCCATTTGTAACTTTAAAGCTCCCTTGAGCAGCGGGCTGACGAGCCTGGGATCCCGCACCTATGCGCCTGAGTGGTACTATACCTGGCAGATATTGGCAGCCATCGGCAACCCCAGTACACGGCCTATCCCTGCTGATGAGGGGTAATACCCCGAAACACGTGTCCAGGGATGGCGAAGACAGCGAAGATAGCAGAAGATCGAAAGATGATGCATCGCGAACACTTTACTACATTGACCAGAGTCCTTAAGGGCGACACCGCCGGTGTGTGAGTAGTGTGCAACCCCACCCCCATTTGTAACTTTAAAGCTCCCTTGAGCAGCGGGCTGACGAGCCTGGGATCCCGCACCTATGCGCCTGAGTGGTACTATACCTGGCAGATATTGGCAGCCATCGGCAACCCCAGTACACGGCCTATCCCTGCTGATGAGGGGTAATACCCCGAAACACGTGTCCAGGGATGGCGAAGACAGCGAAGATAGCAGAAGATCGAAAGATGATGCATCGCGAACACTTTACTACATTGACCAGAGTCCTTAGGGGCAACACCGCCGGTGTGTGAGTAGTGTGCGACCCCACCCCCATTTGTAACTTTAAAGCTCCCTTGAGCAGCGGGCTGACGGGCCTGGGATCCCGCACCTATGCGCCTGAGTGGTACTATACCTGGCAGATATTGGCAGCCATCGGCAACCCCAGTACACGGCCTATCCCTGCTGATGAGGGGTAATACCCTGAAACACGTGTCCAGGGATGGCGAAGACGGCGAAGATAGCAGAAGATCGAAAGATGATGCATCGCGAACACTTTACTACATTGACCAGAGTCCTTAGGGGCGACACCGCCGATGTGTGAGTAGTGTGCGACCCCACCCCCATTTGTAACTTTAAAGCTCCCTTGAGCAGCGGGCTGACGAGCCTGGGATCCCGCACCTATGCGCCTGAGTGGTACTATACCTGGCAGATATTGGCAGCCATTGGCAACCCCAGTACACGGCCTATCCCTGCTGATGAGGGGTAATACCCCGAAACACGTGTCCAGGGATGGCGAAGACAGCGAAGATAGCAGAAGATCGAAAGATGATGCATCGCGAACACTTTACTACATTGACCAGAGTCCTTAGGGGCGACACAGCCGGTGTGTGAGTAGTGTGCGACCCCACCCCCATTTGTATCCTTAATTCCTCCCAATCCGGCTTCAGAAAAAAACACAGTACGGAAACCGCCCTCCTCGCTGCAACAGACGACATCCGTACCCTACTGGACAAAGGAGAAACAGCAGCCTTCATCCTCCTTGACCTCTCACCTTCGTTCGACACAGTCTCTCACCGCACCCTAATACACAGACTCCACGATGCAGGTATCCAAGACAAGGCCCTCAACTGGATCTGCTCCTTCCTCTCCAGCAGAGATTGATTGATTGATTGATTGATACTTATGGCGTGGGGCCTGTGAGTTTCTTGATGATGCCACCAGCATTGAGCTTTTCCACCATAGGTCTTGGATGGAATGCAAATCGGCGATGTCAAAGCACGACTGGCTGCATTGAGTTGTTAATATGGAGCTTGATGACTTTTCTACTCAAACAGCCTTCCAGGAGATCAAGATCAGGGACTCCTCTAGGCAAATTAAGTAGTGCTCTTTGAGGCCAATACAGACTATGAAGACGTATCAGTCCTGTATTAATACAATAGCAGGCAAGAATTTCTTATGCCGGCCGTTGGCTCACTTGACCATGCTGTTGGATTCTGGACTGAAAGTTTGCAAGTGCAGCAATCATACCCTCAGAGCAAACACAGGATCTAAAAATACCTTTAGTGGCAAATACAGGACCACTGTCTCAAAGAAATGTATGAACTGCTCCCATTGCTACTAAGCATGCAAGTCTTTTAGTCATTGCTGAGCTGAGTCAATCTTTTGTGGTCAAACCCAAAGGAATTTACATCAGGAAGAGACCACAATGTGTACCTATATCAACTATTTGTAAGGGTCTGAAATGATCAATGAGCACAACTTCAAACGATTTTGTTGGATATTGTGAGGGGAATAGCTGCTGGTTTTACTGTAGTGAATGTTTTATTTGTTGACAAATAGTACACTGCTGTACATATTTCTTTGTGTCCTTAGCTGGATAAGGTAACCACTATTATTGCTTTTGCATTGATACAATAGCACTAATGCCAGCATGAGCCAAAGCTATACCTTCATATGTTGCCCTAATTAAAAACTATCTACCTCACTCATTAAATATACCCATGATCTCATGTTAGAAATGGGCTTTCTGGTTGGATAGGTTATGCCACTAAGCTAGGCAGGATTCACCGCTCAAGTCAGGAAATAACCCCTGCTCACCCCCTTGGTAGCTTGGCACAAGCAGTCAGGCTTATCCGAGAGCACTGTGTAAAGCATTTGTACATAACCAGCAGTAATACAGTGAAAAAACTATAAAAGAACACCACACCAGTTTCAGAAAAATATCCAATATTTATCTGTGTAAAACAAGACCAAAACAATAAAAATCCAACATACATTAATCCACAATACCAATAAAGCAAAAATAGACTTTATAGAGTTTTATATAGACAGCGAACTAGACCTGAGACATCGGGTATCAGAGCGCTTTACATGAGCACCAGTTTTGTTACATAGGGACACATTCATTTTTGTTAGGCACGGGGAGATTAAGTGATTTGCCCAGAATCACAGGATGTTGAGCGTTGTTGCCGAGACTCAAACCCCATTCCCCAGCTTCGAGGTCGACCGCTCTAGCCGTAAGGCTACATCCTCTCCTTGAAGACGATATCTTTACCCGGGGCTATCACGGTGTCGTGAGCAGACAAATCCGACAGTTCTAGCTGGCTGCGGTCTCGAGGGCAAGCTATGGTGTCAAGGAGACTCGTAAAACAGTACCTTTGGAGTTACAGGGCATCAGATATTGCTGTGAGCTCCAGAGGAGTGGCATCGGCAGGCCTTGTTTCCAGGAGTCAGTACAGGAGTTGTTGGGCCCTTGAAGTCACACGCGTTGCAGTTTTAACTCCATGCGTTTGAAGTCAAGAGCGCTGGTGTTGTAAAGTGCCAGAGCTGTGGCGTGAAGAGGAGCGGTGTGACATGCAGTGCCCTCAGGTTGCGGTGCAGGCATTGGCTCAGTGATGGTCATCCAGTGGCGTCGGTGAAACCAGGCCTGCGATGCGAAGCGTAACGGTGCTCATTGTGGTGCTGATAGGTCACGGTGCAAGCAGTGGCATCGTCGTTACTGAAGCACTTTCGTCGATAGAACCAAGGCTGCGGTGCGAGATGGGGCAATGCAGGGTGCAGGGCCCACTTGTCTCGGTACAGGCAGTGGTTTTGGTTGATGATCTGGAGGCAATGGTGCTGGCTTTGGTGGGCCAAGGCCGCAGTGTGGGATGGGGCTGTGTGTTGAATAACCTTCGAGTTGGCCCCCAAACCACGGTGCAGGCAGCGGCATCAATGTCAGCTTGGAACAACGGCATCAGTGAGACCAGGGCTACACTGTGATGTGGGGCGGTGCTCCATGTTCTCCACAAATGGTGTGCACAGTGCAGGCTGCGGCATAGGTGATGGCATCCCGTCGTCATCAGGGTTATAAGGGCAGCGGTGTGAAGAGAGGTGGTGCGGAGTGCGGTACTCACAGGTCACAATGCAAGCAGAGGCTGGGTGGCGGCATTGTTGGTGCGACCAGTGTTGCGGTGCAAAGTGTGGGATGCCTTCTGCGGTGCCTTCGGCCACTGATGGCATTGGGTTACCTTTTCTCCTCTGTCCCAGCTGAAACATCCAGTTCCAGAAGCCAGTACCCAGTTGAAGTCTTTCATTTTCCTGAGACTTCCAACAGGAGGTAAGCTCTACATCAAACCTTTGGAAATACTTGGGATGCAGAAAGCACATTCAATTCCTTTCCCTGCCCAAGACAGAAGCGGACACTGCAGGCCAACCCAGCAAAGCACACAGCAAAGTGGTAGTCTCTCTTAACAGCTCTTCCAGCTCTTCTTTCTGGCAGGTTCCTTAGTCCATCAGTAGTCTAATGTTCTTGGGTCAGGGCCCGAATATTTATACCACATTTGCCCTTGAAGTTGGTACAAACAAAGCTCCTCTGGCACACATAAACCAGTTCAGCCTGGCTCAAGCCAGGTTCACCACAGGAGGTGGAGACAGCTTTGTGAGAGGCAGCCACAGTCTATACATGCGCACGCGACAACTCCTCCCACTACTCTAAATGCAGCCAGGTCTATTCAGCCTGGCTATGACTCACCCAGGAAAGGCAGGACACACCTCCACCCCCCTTGTGCCTGTCTAATGTGAATACACAGTCCCAGGTCCTGTCACTCTAAACCCAGACGAGGATAACACAAATGGCAGAAGCACACAGGATGGTTAAGGAAGAAAATGCTCACTTTCCAAAAGAGGCATTTTCAAACACACAATGTAAAAATCATCTTTACTAAAAGATGTCTTTTTAAATTCTGAGTTTAGGCAGCCCAAGCTCTATTTCCCCATCTTGCCCAAATGGAAAGTTATGCTTGTAAGATGTTATAAAGCAAAACCCAGGTTAGCCTATGGGACAGATGGCCTTGAAATAGTGAAAAACTAAATAAACAGTCTTTCACTATCAGGACATGTAAAACACAAGTCCTATCTTTCACATACAGTGCACCCTGCTTATGGGGGTACCTTGGACCTACCTGAGGGGTGCCTTGCATGTAAGAGAAGGGAATGTCTGGGCCTGGCAAGTGGGTGCACTTTTCAGGTCGACATGGCAGTGAAAACTGCGCACAGACACTGCAGTGGCCGGTCTGAGACACCATTGTAAGGCTACTTGTATGGATGGCCCAGCCAGTGCTACAGGCCCACTGGTAGAATTTGATTTACAGGCCCTGGTCACACACAGTGCACTGTACGAGTGACTTAGTATAAATCAAATATCTCAATCATGGAAAACCAATCATACAGAATTTATATGGAGAGCATATGCACTTTAGCCCATAGTCCTAAAACCAACAAAATCAAGGTAAAAAACAGGAGGACAGAAAGCAAAAAGTCAAAGGGTAAACCCGCTGAAAAAGCCAAGTCTAAGGTCTCAGGTATGAAAATCCAAGAAACATTGACTTTGTAGGTGTTATGAGAATATTTGGAAGGAAACCATCTGGAGGCCTTTCACCTTTCAGTGTTGCTTGTATTGCCGCCATAATGTCTGCATCGTTTGGGATTGAGTTACAGCAACGACCTTAAAGGTTTGATGGCTAAGTCAGCTGTACAGTGCTCCTTAATGTGCATTACTTCCCTTTCATGGGCCATGGTGTGTTGTACATGGACCAAGGAAGCCTGCCCGGTAGAATGGTTTTCTTTCCCAGAGTTGCTTCTCTTTCATCAATGCGCATTTTAAATCTCTGGATTTGTTTAGATGACAATGCGGTAAGTCCACATTCTACCCAGAATGCAGCGTCTGACACAGTAAGTGCGGAAACGGAGAGATCGGCTTTCTGAAGACCAGTAATAAGGCGTGCATTTCTTCTATTTGTACACAGGAATCACCTAAAACATTTGTGCGTGTCCACAGCACCATGAATTCGCAGACATTGAAATTATCACCTTGATACTGGGATTGCTCTACGAAGGCTCCTATACTGGGCTTCGCTTCTTAATCTAGTAGGTATTGGGCCTGAACTTGTGGTTCACACCTTAAGGCAATCAAATGTGGCACAGAATCTTTGTCCCGCCCTGTTTGGTTTCTATCCAATGCCAGAACTTTTTTCACTCCCACTCATATTGATATTTTACCCTCAGATTTTCTGGTACCAGCGCTTTTTATTGTTGCCTCCTCACCTCGCGGTGTGTGCCTTATAAACAAGGGAGAATGTTGTATTCTAAGATTTACATTACTATGTCAATCAGCCTAGGTCTTCCTAGCTGCTCAGCCAGAGCGAGAGATGGTGACGGAATGTTGGTGTGCCTGTGATGCCTGGCTGCCTGTGTGGATGAGTGGGTGACAGTTGGAGATGGGCTGAGCAGCTGGGAGGCTGCTCCTGGTGGGGCTGGCATAGGAGTTACTAGAGCTGGATTAAGAGCTGTACTTGGATGATCCCTGTTTGATGTTATAGACATGGATTAATAAAGAAGACTACAAGAAACTTACAACCTGGCTACCAGTGTCTTCATATGTAAAGTAAAACAGAGAGCAACCCTCCTCTGAGACAATGAGGCTGCAGCCATCCGACCAATGTGACCAGAACTCTACTTTGATCTCTTGTAATATATCCCCTTCAAATCGTATTTTTACATCCTCAACTCTCTAAGAATAGTTTACATGTCCGTCTGGTGTTTTGAGTAGGCCTGGGCAACATTTAAATTTTGCTGGCGTAATACATGTAATTTCAGGAACTTTGCATTAAGCTTCTTACATGAAATTCTTTGAAATCATACCATTTAGCCACTGTGGGTAACTGCGAACCATTTGCTGTAAAGATTTACCACAAATGCACAGGAACAACATACGCAAGTGGCTGCTGTTTAGCTTGCTTTGGTTTTTTGCACATTTGTAGCACAAAATGTATCCTTGCAAAGATGCATTTTGAGCTCAAATATAGTGCAAATTTTTAGATTTAACTGAATTTTGCTTAAATTTTGCTTAAATTCTCAAAAGCAAATGAAGTGAATTTGGCAAGCCCCTAGATTTGACTTGGCATCAATGCAAGGTGATTTTTAAGAGTCTAGCGAGCTCTCATTATTCCTGCTGCATTGTCGAGAAGCGCCACTGCTCAAGTCCAGAGGAGGTACATTTTCTGACACATGTTTTTTCTTTGTGAGCTCAGCAACTCTCTTTTCCTAAAATAGGCTTTTGAGTCTAAATGTTTCCCTTCTTTCTTCAGGCTACCCTCAGCTGGCTCTCTTTCAATTCCCTTTTCTGTCTGGATCCTTTCTGTGATACTCAGTCTGTCTGCTCCTTTCTGTGATACTCAGTCTGTCTGATCCTTTCTGTGATACTCAGTCTGTCTGATCCTTTCTGTGATACTCAGTCTGTCTGCTCCTTTCTGTGATACTCAGTCTGTCTGATCCTTTCTGTGATACTCAGTCTGTCTGCTCCTTTCTGTGATACTCAGTCTGTCTGATCCTTTCTGTGATACTCAGTCTGTCTGCTCCTTTCTGTGATACTCAGTCTGTCTGCTCCTTTCTGTGATACTCAGTCTGTCTGCTCCTTTCTGTGATACTCAGTCTGTCTGCTCCTTTCTGTGATACTCAGTCTGTCTGCTCCTTTCTGTGATACTCAGTCTGTCTGCTCCTTTCTGTGATACTCAGTCTGTCTGCTCCTTTCTGTCCGCCTACTCCTCAGAATCCGGCAAATAACAGACTAGGGCCAGATGTATCAAAGGGTTTTGCCCATTCTGTGTCTATGGGGAAATGAGTTGATACATATGGCCCTGTCCTGACACTGGTCTGGCCTTTAATTCCTCGTGTCCCTCAAAGTGTAGCCACCCAAGCTGGAGTTCTGCTGTGGTGGAGATTCAGTCCTGGTTTTGGGTTTAAATATCTGATTTTTTTCTTAGTTTGCGGTGCGGTCTTTTCTTTACCGGAAGCTTCAGACTTGTTTTTGTTTTGAATTGCAGTTTTGTGGCTCCAGGACCTACAGTAGCCTGGCCTACAAAGTTATGTATTTTTAGAAAGCTCCATTTGTGATCCTGAAGAGTAACAACAGCTAAACATTGGCACACTGCCAAGACTGCTGCTTCCACTAGAACATTATTAAGAACTATCGAAGAGACCCTTTCAAAATGACCTATCAATTTCATCCCGAAATCAACAACCAATGTGGCTACATGCTTGTTTTGAATTTGTTTTAACAACACAATCAATAGCACCACCAAAGAAAGTGTGCCATGCGCAGTAACATAAATATTCCCAACAATTGTTCCTCCTGTAGTACACTCTTCTACAGGTGGTACATAGGTCGGTTTCTGTGCTTGTCTTGAATTAATGTGTAAGGATAGAATGCTTCCAACCAATTGATTTTGATAGCAATCCAAATGCAAATCCAAATCCAAATCCAAATCCAAATCCAAATCCAAATCCAAATCCAAATCCAAATCCAAATCCAAATCCAAATCCAAAATCTTTATTTTTGCACTATCTAATACGCCATAAATGCGCCGTTATCTTAAAATACAATACAATGCATCATAAAACAATTTAAAAACATTAAAGTATACATTGAAAGAACAATTAAATAAGCAAAAACTAATCCAAAATGGAATCTTGTCTCGTTTTATGGGAGTTTTCCCCAGGATTGATTATTAGTCAGTCGACGAATTGCCCCACCCTGTAGGATCCATTTGTTGTGTTGGTCCTGGCACCAATGCTCCTGTTGATGATGTGAGTAAGACATAGGGGTCAATTCCGATCCGGTAAAAAAATCCGCTGTACGAATCGCATCCGGAGCCGTTTCCGTACGACTCGTACAGACGCCGTACGACCCGACGAGTACGATCCCGACCGGTGTACTAGGACACGAGTCGTACGGTCCACGTCAGGTAAGGGCGATCCGTACGGAAAAGCGCACATTCACATACACACCGTACGGCGCGTATACCCCATGATCGCAGGGGTACGCGCCGTACCCCTGCGATCATGGGGGGTACGTGCCGTACACCCAGCATACATGGGGTATGCACCGTACACACAGCGTACATGGGGTACGGTGCGTACCCCATGTACGCTGGGTGTACGGCACGTACCCCCATGATCGCAGGGGTACGGCGCGTACCCCTGCGATCATGGGGTGTACGCGCCGTCCCCGGGGGGGGGGGGCGTTCCGTACCTGTTTCGGGGCGAACTCTGCTTTTACGGCTGTATTCAGCTCCTGTAGGAAAAGGGTCGTACAGTGCGTACCCAACACGAATCGTACCTGCCGGGTCAGAAAAATCGGCCGCGAACCGTACAGATGTCGCGTACAGCGGGTTCCGAGGGAGAGTCGTATGGGGATTTCATTCGTACAGTCCCTGTACGATTCGTACGGAGTACGGCTCCTGGTACGGATCGCACTTCGTTGTTCGTACGGGGGACGTTGCAGGGTACGATTTGTACGGGAAAAACGCTCCGAACGGCAATTCGGAGCGCTTTTTACCGGATCGGAATTAACCCCATACTGTCAACATTGTCTATATTTTTCTTCTAACTGGTTTAGTAACTGTCCTAATTCCAGAGCATTCAGCTACATCTATCTGCAGAGATAAACCAGGCACCGCTGGCCGGGCAGCCCCTGGATTACTTAAGGGATCCAGTCTGACCTTCCTCCCTACATGTGGTAACTGTCCACCAACCCATGCCTGATGTCTCACCAGAATTTCTAGGAATTAAAAGTATCATATTCTGCAGGAAGAGGAGCAGCTTTATGTTTATGAAAGTGACTAGTGATTGGATCTAGAGGATACAACTCCACCCATGAGTAAAGTCTTTCAAAGGGGCATGCAGCCTATGCGCATTTACAACCAAAGTGACTGCACCCATCACCTGAGGGTGCACCCATCACCTGAGGGTGCACCCATCACCTGAGGGTGCACCCTTACTGTGAGCTGTTGCGTTAATGGTGTCCTGAAGTTTACTATTATCACAACAGGTTGTGCTATCATTGTGAAACAGATGCGGAATGAAATTCAAACCTCAAATCAAAATGGGAAATACCTTTTAGTCAGGTGCCTGACAAACTCACAGTAGAAAGGAGGTTTCTGTCTGAACTGAGTGAGGAAACCAACATTACTACGGGTGTCTCTCCTATTAGTAATACTACCAAATTTGTATGTCATTCAAGATTACTCAAAAATTGGACCCACTGATAATGTTTCTTGTAATTCCATACATAAATGGGGAGAAAGACCAGGTTTTCTAAACCCCCCTGGCAGAAGTGCAGGCTTGATGCAAACTTACCAATCCAAAACAGGAAACCCGGTGCACTGCAGCCCCCGACCCACCTGAGCATGACAGGAGGATGGTGTGCTGTAGGTAACAATCAGTCCAGAGAGTCTCACAGGAGCATCTCAAACCCCTCCCTTCTTGCCTCTAGCTCAACCGTCTCAGCACCAAAAGGGTCTTTGTGGGTTTCTAAGGTGGCCTCTCACTGCATGTCATACTTGAGCAACAGAAGTGTTGTTCCATGGATCACTGACATAATATCGATGTCATAAATATCGATGTAGCAAAATATTGATTAAAAACATATAGAATACCAAAATATCGACATCCTATCTCCAAACCGGTAAGTACAAAAATATCGAATAAAAAATATCGATGTAAAAAATATAGTTAGTCAAAATATCGAATTTTTTAAATATCTTAAAACTAATGTAAAAGTAATGAAATAATAAATATAATTAACTTAAACATACTTAAAATACTTAAATAACCTTAAAATTAATAAATAATTCATTTAAGTTAAAAATCAATAAACATACAATTAAATTTTTTAACACACATATATATATATATATATATATATAAACATAATATTAATAAAAAATAGACTATATTTTTACCATAGGATAGCAGGAGAGTAACATTTACTATTCCCACTCCAGTAAATACAACAGTAGAGAAAGCGTTGGATAGCGTAGGGGTAAAAATTACTATTCCCACTCCAGAGAGGGCAACAGTGGGGAAAGTGTTGGATAGCGTAGGGGTAAAAATGACTATTCCCACTCCAGTGAGTGCAACAGTAGGGAAAGCTTTGGATAGCGTAGGGGTAAAAATTACTATTCCCACTCCAGAGAGTGCAACAGTAGAGAAAGCGTTGGATAGCGCCAGGGTAAAAATTACTATTCCCACTCCAGAGAGTGCAACAGTGGGGAAAGTGTTGGATAGCGTAGGGGTAAAAATTACTATTCCCACTCCAGTGAGTGCAACAGTGGGGAAAGCTTTGGATAGCGTAGGGGTAAAAATTACTATTCCCACTCCAGAGAGTGCAACAGTAGGGAAAGCGTTGGATAGCGGGAGGGTTAAAATTACTATTCCCACTCCAGAGGGTGCAACAGTAGGGAAAGCGTTGGATAGCGTAGGGGTAAAAATTACTATTCCCACTCCAAAGAGTGCAACAGTAGGGAAAGCATTGGATAGCGTAGGAGTAACAATAACTATTCCCACTCCAGAGAGTGCAACAGTAGGGAAAGCGTTGGATAGCGGGAGGGTTAAAATTACTATTACTACTCCAGAGAGTGCAACAGTAGTGAAAGTGTTGGATAGCGTAGGAGTAAAAATTACTATTCCCAATTCAGTGAGTGCAACAGTAGGGAAAGTGTTGGATAGCGTAGGGGTAAAAATGATTATTCCGACTCCAGTGAGTACAACAGTAGGGAAAGCGTTGGATAGCGTAGGGGTAAAAATTACTATTCCCACTCCAGAGAGTGCAACAGTAGGAAAAGCGTTGGATAGCGTAGGCATAAAATTTACTAATCCCACTCCAGTGAGTGCAACAGTAGGGAAAGCATTGGATAGCGGGAGGGTAAAAATTACTATTCCCCCTCCAGAGAGTGCAACAGTATGGAAAGCGTTGGATGGCGGCAGGGTTAAAATTACTATTCCCACTCCAGTGAGTGCAACAGTAGGGAAAGTGTTAGATAGCATAGGGGTAAAAATTAGTATTCCCACTCCAAAGAGTGCAACAGTAGGGAAAGTGTTGGATAGCGTAGGAGTAAAAATTACTATTCCCACTCCAGTGACTGCAACAGTAGAGAAAGCGTTGGATAGCGTAGGGGTAAAAATGACTATTCCCACTCCAGAGAGTGCAACAGTAGAGAAAGCTTTGGATAGCGGCAGGGTAAAAATTACTATTCCCACTCCAGAGAGTGCAACAGTAGGGAAAGCGTTGGATAGCGTAGGGGTAAAAATTACTATTCCCACTCCAGTGAGTGCAACAGTAGGGAAAGTGTTCGATAGCGTAGGGGTACAAATTACTATTCCCACTCCAAAGAGTGCAACAGTAGGGAAAGCATTGGATAGCGTAGGGGTGAAAATTACTATTCCCACTCCAGTGAGTGCAACATTAGGGAAAGCGTTGGATAGTGTATGGGTAAAAATTACTATTCACACTCCAGAGAGTGCAAGAGTAGTTAGGGAAAGTAAATATTTCATATATGAATAAAAATAAATTAAATATTAATACCAAATACAAAATAATTAAAAGTAATTAACAATTTGATATAATAAAATAATTAATCAATAAAAAATACAAAAAAAAGAATTTTTACAAATAATTACCTATAATACAAATTATTTACCAATTAATTAATTAACAATTTAAAAATTATTAAAAACTTAAAACAAAACAAAACCAATAAATAAATAACAATATTTAATTAATTACAATTAAATTACTTCCCACCCTATTCCCCTATAAACCCACAGCCCGCTACAGAAATTAAATTAATAAAATTAACATAATTATCAAGTAAACTATTAACTAAAATTAATTACCAATTATATTTTAATTAATTACCAATTAAAAATTTAAATATCAATTAATTCCAAATAAATACCAATTAATAAATTTAAAAATGTAATTAATTATAATTAGATTACTTCCCACCCTATTCCCCTATAAACGCACAACCCGCTACAGAAAGTACATTAATAAAATGTACATAATTATCAATTAATCAATTAATTAAAATTAATTACCAATTATATTTTAATTAATTACCAATTAAAAATTTAAATACCAGTTAATTAAAAATAAATACCAATAAAATAAATTAAAAAATTTAAATAATTATATTTAAATTACTTCCCACCCTATTCCCCTATAAACCCACAACCCGCTACAGAAAATCCGCTAATAAAATTAACATAATGACCAATTAATTAATTAATTAAAATAATTACCAATTATATTTTAATTAATTACCAATTAATTATTAATTAACAATTAATTCAAAATAAATACCAATAAATACATTAACATATTTAATTAATTATAATTAAATTACTTCCCACCCTATTTCCCTATAAACCCACAACCCGCTACAGAATTATATTACGCAAAAATTAAATACCATAAAATGAATTAATTAAAATAAATTATAAATTAAATATGCACTTTTCACACATATACTAACATAAAAAATACTTACAAAAATTAATACTAACTTACTTACCTCAAATTAGATATTTTAGTTGTCTATATTCTGTCCATTCTATATTTTTGTCGTCTATATTCTTTCCATTCGATATTTTGTCCATTCTATATTTTTGATTCGATATTAATGCTATTTTTTCCGATATTTTTGTAGTCTATATTCTGTCCATTCGATATTGTGTCCATTCTATATTTTTAACTCGATATTAAAAACTCGATATTTTGAGTGTATACCATTTTCCATATGGAGAAGGTTGTTGTCTATCTCTGCACTCAGCAGTTATGTTGTCTGAAAAAGCTGATATTGGCGAGGCTGGCTTTTTGGTGGCTGCCTGAGGTCTAGATCTTCTTCCTCCTTGATCCAAGCCCCCCAGGAGGCCAAAGATTTCCTCTAGCCCTTACACTTGTTTGTAACCAGATTAAAGGCACATTTCTGATTATTTTTAAAAGGGCTGGCGTTACATTGAATATTCTCAAAGAGAATAATTAACATATTATTCTTTCATTTATTTTATTTTATTTTTAAAGTTTTATATAGCGCGAGCTAGACACTGGAAGGGTATCGGAGTGCTTTACAAATGTAACATCTAATAGATAGAGGGAAGAACTAGGAACATGCATTACTTTAAAACATAGATGATGACGGTACTTGTTGTAGATCATATCAAATAAATAGAGTGGGGAAAAGAATTGGGAACATAAATATGAGTGGATCACAAGAGAACATACAAGTTGTTAATACTCGTTGTATATCCTGTGGGTATTCAGGAGTGCGTTAGCCATTTCACACTTAGGGGCCGATTCCGATTCGGGAAAAACCGCTCCGAATAGCCGTTCGGAGCATTTTTCCCGTACCAATCGTAACCTGCAACGTCCCCCGTACGTACGACGAAGTACGATTCGTACCAGGAGCCGTAATCCGTACGAGTCGTACAGAGACCGTACTACTCTAATCTCCGTATGATTCTCCCTCGGAACCCGCTGTACGTGACATCTGTACGGTTCGCGGCTGGTTTTTACGACCCAGCAAGTACGATACGTGTCGGGGACGCACCGTACGATCCTTTTTCTACGGGAGCTGAAAACAGCGGTAAAAGCAGAGTTCGCGCCAAAACAGGTATGGAACGCCCCCCCCGGGTACGGTGCCTACCCCCATGATGGCAGGGGTACGGTGCGTACCCCTTTGATCATGGGGTGTACGCACCGTACCCCATGTACGATGGGTGTACGCACCGTACCCCATGTACGATGGGTACACCGTACATGGGGTACGGTGCGTACACCCATCGTATATGGGGTACGGTGCGTACACCCCATGATCGCAGGGATACGGTGCGTACCCCTGCGATCATGGGGGGTACGGACCGTACAGTGTGTATGTGTTTGTGTGCTTTTCTGTACGACACGCCCTTACCTGACGTGGACCGTACGAATCGCGTCCTCATACCCCGGTCCGGATCGTACTCGTCGGGTCATACAGCATGTGTACGAGTCGTACGGCATGTGTACGAGTCGTACGGTTCACGGTTTCAGCCTTGCAATACGTACGGATCGCGACGATTTGGACAGATTCACGGAATACGGATCGCACTACGCAACTCGGACGGACAGGTACGATTTGTACAGAGAGGGCTCCGGATACAAATCGTACGGAAGTTTTTTTTCCCGAATCGGAATCGACCCCTTAGAGTCAAGTGCGGACCCTGGTAGGTGGTAAGGAGCAAATTAGCTCAAGAATTGGGAGCCGGATGTAGTTTTGTTTATCAAAAGTAATTTGACTTCTTCTTTGAAGGAAGTGATTATTGCACCGTCCGTTAATTCTCTAAAATATTATAGATCATGTGACTACATATATATGAATGAATAACCTCTAATGTATCAGACTATAATGCTTCAAATCTTGAGAGGTATACACACACAAACATATGAAATGCAGTGGGGTAAAAATAAGCAGAAAATATGAAGACTACATATTTTTGGGTGGTAGCTCCCACGTAGCAGTCCCCTAGATTTCCACTGGGTGGTAGCTCCCCTCTAGCAGTCCCCTGGATTTCCACTGGGTGGTATGCTCCCACCCAGTGGACAGTGAGCCCCTGCATCTCAGGAGAATCATACATAGGTCACAGCCCATCCAAAGCATAGAGACAGGTCATGCTTGTTTGCAATTGAACATGTAATCAGGAAGCAATCAGGAGGAGCAGACATTGTAAATAATAAGACTCCTGCAGCGCCCTCACCCCTCAAAGGGCTGTCAGCAGTCACTGCCATGGAGCCCCTGTGCATGCATTTGACACTACCCATACATTACTGAAAATGTGCACTTACAGTTTGTATACAGAGGCTTTCTGAAGGGCTTCCCTTTGGCGAACACAAACGCTGCAATGATCAGGGTTCCCTCATAGAGTGGAAATAAGGTGGTGCTTTCATAGTTCGTATTATCTGACCTCGTCAAGTCCAGGTTTCCAGTTAGACAAGCGCTGTCCAGAAATATAAATAAATATATATTATTCAATTTCTGATCAGATGTATGAAGCCAAGTGTGTACCTGGGAAACAACAAGAGGCTAGAAAAAATACTCACTGTGCTATTGTTTTTGAAACATAAAATAAATATATATTACAAGGAAGTGATTAACCTAAAAGCAGTTAAGAGCATTTAAAGTGAAGTACTTATAGCGAAGAGGGCATATATCGGTAGGAGCCTGTACCTAATGAAGCATATTCTGAAAAGGGTATATATGGCGAAAGAGACAAATAATAATAGGACCATATACTGATAGGTGCGTATACTGACAGGAGCATATAGAAGAAAGGGAATACACTGATAGGAGCATATACCGAAAGAGGCATATACCTAAAACAGCATATACCGAAAGAGGCATATACCTAAAACAGCATATACCGAAAGAGGCATATACCTAAAACAGCATATACTGATAGAAGCATATACCGAAAGAGGCATATACCTAAAACAGCATATACCGAAAGAGGCATATACCTAAAACAGCATATACTGAGAGGAGCATATACTGAAAGAGGCATATACCTAAAACAGCATATACTGATAGAAGCATATACCGAAAGAGGCATATACCTAAAACAGCATATACCGAAAGAGGCATATACCTAAAACAGCATATACCGAAAGAGGCATATACCTAAAACAGCATATACTGAGAGGAGCATATACTGAAAGAGGCATATACCTAAAACAGCATATACTGATAGAAGCATATACCGAAAGAGGCATATACCTAAAACAGCATATACCGAAAGAGGCATATACCTAAAACAGCATATACCGAAAGAGGCATATACCTAAAACAGCATATACCGAAAGAGGCATATACCTAAAACAGCATATACTGATAGAAGCATATACCGAAAGAGGCATATACCTAAAACAGCATATACCGAAAGAGGCATATACCTAAAACAGCATATACTGAGAGGAGCATATACTGAAAGAGGCATATACCTAAAACAGCATATACTGATAGAAGCATATACCGAAAGAGGCATATACCTAAAACAGCATATACCGAAAGAGGCATATACCTAAAACAGCATATACCGAAAGAGGCATATACCTAAAACAGCATATACTGAGAGGAGCATATACTGAAAGAGGCATATACCTAAAACAGCATATACTGATAGAAGCATATACCGAAAGAGGCATATACCTAAAACAGCATATACCGAAAGAGGCATATACCTAAAACAGCATATACCGAAAGAGGCATATACCTAAAACAGCATATACTGATAGAAGCATATACCGAAAGAGGCATATACCTAAAACAGCATATACCGAAAGAGGCATATACCTAAAACAGCATATACTGATAGAAGCATATACCGAAAGAGGCATATACCTAAAACAGCATATACCGAAAGAGGCATATACCTAAAACAGCATATACTGAGAGGAGCATATACTGAAAGAGGCATATACCTAAAACAGCATATACTGATAGAAGCATATACCGAAAGAGGCATATACCTAAAACAGCATATACCGAAAGAGGCATATACCTAAAACAGCATATACCGAAAGAGGCATATACCTAAAACAGCATATACTGAGAGGAGCATATACTGAAAGAGGCATATACCTAAAACAGCATATACTGATAGAAGCATATACCGAAAGAGGCATATACCTAAAACAGCATATACCGAAAGAGGCATATACCTAAAACAGCATATACCTAAAACAGCATATACCTGAAGCAGCATATACTGAGAGGAGCATAAAGCAAAAGAGCCATGTTGCAGAAAGGGAATATACCGATAGGAATATACACTGAAAGAGGCATATAGCAAAAGGGGCATATACCGATAGGAGCATATACGAAATGGACATAGAAAGAGGGGCATATACTGATAATAACGCCGCCTTGTAAATAAGGCCATTTTCACTCTTCAATTAGCAAGAATGGGGCGTGCAATTGTTGTTGCAGTGGGCGTTCCGCTGCAACACCCATTGCTTTTAGGGCTGCCCCATATTTACAAGGATGGCGCAGCGCCATAATCTAAGGCCAGGTAAAATCTGGTCTTAGGATGGCGATACGAGGAGAAATCATTAATATCTCCTCATATTTTGCTCTTTCTATGTGTGCTAAATTCTATAACACATAGAAACACAGAATCACCCTTCAAGATCTGTATGTGCAGGAAGGTGTCACATAAACAATCGCCCCTGCAGCGCAGGCGCCCTTGCAACATGGCGCAAGGGCGCCTGTGCTAGCGCTAGGCAGCTTTTAAAGCGCCAGTGCTAGGGGAAACACAGGGGGGGTGCCGTATTTTGTAAATACCTGCATTTTTAAAATGATGAAGTGCGGCGTTACCAATGTTTGCATAACACTATGCTCTGGCATGTTATTGTAAATATCCCCCTCAGATTGGTATTGCCGTAGCTCCATAGAAAGATTCTGAATCCTCACGACAGAATCCGTGTCTTCCACAGTCGCGGTGGACGGCTGCATGCGGTTAAAAGACGCGTGTCGTGGCGGATGGCTGCATGCGGTTAAAAGACGCGTGTCGTGGCGGATGGCTGCATGCGGTTAAAAGACGCGTGTCGTGGCGGATGGCTGCATGCGGTTAAAAGACGCGTGTCGTGGCGGATGGCTGCATGCGGTTAAAAGACGCGTGTCGTGGCGGATGGCTGCATGCGGTTAAAAGACGGGTGTCGTGGCGGATGGCTGCATGCGGTTAAAAGACGCGTGTCGTGGCGGATGGCTGCATGCGGTTAAAAGACGCGTGTCGTGGCGGATGGCTGCATGCGGTTAAAAGACGGGTGTCGTGGCGGATGGCTGCATGCGGTTAAAAGACGGGTGTCGTTGCGGATGGCTGCATGCGGTTAAAAGACGGGTGTCGTGGCGGATGGCTGCATGCGGTTAAAAGACGGGTGTCGTGGCGGATGGCAAGGACTTGAATCGCTGGACTCCGGATTGTTGGACAGATTCTCTAGGTCCCCATCCCCGCTTGAATCTGCTGTAAAATATCTAGTAATGTGGCTGGACAAGACATTCATGTTTGAGAGGCCGGTAAAGAAGCCTGCAGCTGCTGCTTTGGTATATTTACATCACATGAAAAATAACAGGCCACAACCTCCCTGCATGGTGGTGTGCCTTACCCCACCTTGCTGTGCCCCGTTTGCCACTGCAGCTGAGGTGGAGGCCGGCGGGGAGCTGTCAATATCAGGCAGTAATTCTCTTTTTTTTTTTTTTGCGTTCCTCTTCCCTCTAGGGAGTGCCTGGGCCCCTTGCCCTTTCCCTGAGCTGGGGCAGGGGTCATCTGGATCAGAGCGGGAGTCGGTGCTGGCAGCCAATGTACCAGGAAACCAGGCATTCAGCATCAATTTAAGGGCTAAGGCTAAAAAAAACCCTGACTCAGGCACTGGTTTCCAGCACCTACCACCCAGCGCCCGAAGCAACCCACCCCCAAAGTTTCCAGCGCAACAAGCACACCGACGCAAGGGCAGCACCCCGTGAAGACAAAGACAAAGAATAAGACTTGGAGAGGGAACAGGGGATCACAATGAGATCCGGGAGATCTAGGGATCCACAGGCACCCCTGAATCCTATTAAAAGAGCCAAGAAAGCAAATAAGGGCAAGAAATTCAGCATTGACCCTAAGAATACCAGCAAAGAAGACTTGAAGAAAGGGGCAATGGAAGCTCGTAGGCCACCCCAGCCCGAACCCTTCATTAAAACTCAAAGGGGGTAGTTACCAACCAAAAATGTACACAACATTTTCACTTATTAAAGACGCTGGCGCGGTCCTCTGCTTGAACAGCCGGAACACCAACAACTTGCCTACTCCGATGCTACCCATAACCTACGCACCGGACCAAGAGCTTCAGACAGAGCCAATGAGAGGGCTGAAGAGAAAGCCCGCCACAGAGGGGTTTGAGTATGAAGGTGAAGACGAAGAAGAAGAAGAAGTCAGCGATGATAGGGAGTGCCCTGACGTCACAGAGACTGAACAATGCAGTGAGCTTCACCGCGGGGGGACTCCTATGAACATCAGAAAGCGGGACTTCGACCTGGACCTGACCCTGACCCTGACCCTGGACCAGTCAGAAAAAATAAAGCCATGGGCATACAAGAGCGAGCCTCAAGACCCCATCCAGAGCGCCCAGAACACTGGACCCATAATAAACTGGAGCCTGAAGGGCATTTCAAATCCAACTGGAGCAAAAATCTCCCCAGAAGAGAAGAACAACACAGCCAGAGACGCCGTGGAAAACCCAGGGATACAAAAGGTACTTGAGGCGCCCGGCGCACCGGACGCGCTTGACGCACTCAAAACATCAGCATCATAGTATCAGCTGAGCACGGGCCCCGGAATAAAGGCAGGGCGGGGCGCCCCCTGACCACCACAGGATCACATGTGCGAGAAAAACATACTCTCAACACACGATCGCAGGCATGAGCAACCAGAGCACAGCAAAGGAACGGGCAGGATCACTGACCAAGAAGACAAATTAAAGGGGCAGACTCTGGATTTTCCCACTGGAAAGCTTACCACAGCACTGGACTCGCATGCTCTCCAGGCACACGCCCAGCAACCAGCACACTCTGAGAATCCCTCAATACCCCCCCCCCCCCGAAGCCTTCCTCCAGGCCTTGTCGGTTCAGCCTCTATTCCACTAAAGGCCATGGACCCAGAAGCCTCGTACCTCACCCAAGAAGAGTTGGTTGCCTCGTATATAGCACCCTCCCACGTGGCTTCACATGAGGTAGCAACAGGCCTAACTTGCAATGCATCACAACCCAGCCCCAGTAACGTAACACCACAAGCTAAGGGAGACATATGGGAATCTCTCCTGCATACAATGCAACTGTCCGTTAACGCCATCCAATACCAATCGGACAAGATGGACCTCCAGCTGTCAGTTCTACATTCACTATCAATCTTTGTCGCTAACATCGACAACAAGCTAGCTGAACTGAACAGTCTGGTTAAAAGGGCACAAGAAGAGACAACACTCCTAAAATCGAACTGCACTGGCATAGTAATCGTGGACAAGTTGGCCACACTCCCAGCAGCAATGGATAATCTTCTCTCAGACATTAGGGAGGCGGTAAAAAATAGTTCATCGACCAAAACAGAGCACGGCAGACAACCAACGAGGGAACTCTGACACCAACTGAGGGGCCCTTATCCCAAGCACAAGAAGAGCAGAGGTCAAGGGAAAAGGAGCACATAACATTACAAAGATCAAACGGACACCCCAGGGAAGGAGATCTCTTATAGCCAACAAATAGTAATATGGCAGCTACACGAGAACACCCCCAAATGGAAGAACCACGGGATCATGGCCGCTCCCTGAAGCAGGGCAGAAAACAAAGAAGGAAGTGCTGCAACCTAAAGCTAAACACCCCCGCAGAAGGCAAAGGCAAGATCAACCAAGCTAGCAATTTAGTTCCATATCCAATGCTTGATAAGTCGACCTAAATGAGCTGTGAAACAGACACAGATCAGGACGCAAGCCCCATTTCCAACCAGGAACAGTGGCACATGACTCAAAGGAAAAAGAATCGGAAAAGAAAAACCTCCATCATGGCAACTTCAAAAAAAGAAGATGGCCCCGCCCAGACGAGCAGTGCAAAAGCCGCAAAATAGAATGCTAGCGAAAGATTGAACAAGTCCGGGGAAAAAACCATTAATTTGAGCGCCACAAGAAACCTCCCCCCAACGCAGGTAATGGGGCAAAAGCAGGCGACCCTCAGAGGCCGCATCAATAGCAAGTCCCTCAAACCAGGAGTTCAAGGGAACAGATGAACCAATGGCCCCAGACCAGCGAACGCCAGCAGAGGGACCTGTCAGGGTCGAGACCACCTCAATAACCGCACTGAGCAGCCCTAACTGGGAAAAGGGGCACTTAGGTAACCCCATAATTTCTCTAATTCCGGAATACACATCCAGGGGCACCTTCGACATCCTAAATAGGGGCAACATACTACGCCTGCTGAACTCTATTGACAGCTTAACAAATATATCCACCAAGGATCTGGAGTCAGTGGAATTCACAGTCTCACCGGAATGCCCAGGGGTAGAAGCCACTAAAACAGTATGGGCCACAACGGAGTTAGCCGAGAGAGTGTTCAAAGAACAAGCGAAGCTCAATAGCTGGGGCATAATCCTTCACCCATTTGTAAAACCCAGATACCCAGACCACTTGGCATCTGACTTTCAACAACGGAATGTACAAAACCGGGCCAACCAGGACCCTCAGTCACTTTCCGTACTGCGAGGGGCTCGCAGCAACACCCCTGACAATTTAAAAGGAAAAGAGCAAGGCTTTAGAAGGCAATACGTTGTGAAAGAGGCAACCAACCTAGACTGGACTTGGTTGTCCAGGACCTTAAACAACAAGTCGGAAAAACATTGACAAAACAAGTCCGTTACCGGGAAATCCTTTAAAAAAAAATTTACATTTTAAACTCTGCTCCTGGAACATCAATGGTGTCGGAGATAAGCTCATGGACACAGAACTAAACCTGTACATGCAAAGATTCGACCTCATAGCATTACAAGAAACTTGGTCAGACTCTCCTCCACCACTCCCAGGCTACACCCTGAATTTTATCTCTCCTGCACAGAGTGCAAGATTTGGCCACAATAAGGGAGGCCTTGCTACATTCAGTTCATTAAGAAGCATGTTTGCAGTAGAGCCACTAGCATACAAATTAGACCCTCCAAACGCAATGCAAGCACTACGCATCTCCATTCGTGAACAGGCAAACAACGAGGAGATAATTCTGATAAACCTTTACTTACACCCCGAGGCAAGAAGCAAGGAGCCCAACATCTGAAAGAAGAGCTTATAAAACTATTAACCGCGGAGAAAACAAATAATCTGATCATTAGCGGCGATTTTAATCAGAATATGCTCAACAACCCAGCCACAGAAATTAGCACAGATGAGGACCCGTTTGCATGGGAACCAAGCCCTCAAGATTACTCTTCTGGAGGAAGAAGAACAAAAACTGCACAGCGACTCCTAGCGACACTAGAAGAACTAGGTCTCCGAGCACTAAATGGAAGATTTCCAGGGGACCGCCCCCAAGCGGCAACATTCCACAGTATAACGACCAGTTCAACAATTGATTTTACTTTCCTCTCCAGTAATCTGTTTCAATCGGCAAGTGATTTTCACATCGGCTCACTAGACTTTAGTGACCACTTACCTCAAGAAGTGACACTTGGGGCCTTCACAATTCTAAATCCAGTATGCGCCAATGCCCATAAACTAGTCTATACTGTAAATGATCGGCGGATAAAGTGCAGAACAGATGACCCTCAGCGCCTCTTGCTCTACGCTAAGCAAGCACTCGGCGAAGCCCAAAATGAAACAACAGACCTAATCAAGAACTGGGAGAAATTTGCAGAAACTCTACGCAACAACATGGGAAT
Source organism: Lissotriton helveticus (assembly GCF_964261635.1). NCBI lineage: Eukaryota > Metazoa > Chordata > Amphibia > Caudata > Salamandridae > Lissotriton > Lissotriton helveticus. The sequence continues at coordinate 1,960,275,215 of NC_136068.1, read as the reverse complement.
AACACAGGGGAAAAATCAGCTCGAAGCAGCGGGCAAATCCGTGAAGCACACACGGTATTATAATTATAATTTTAAAAACAATGCTCACCTAAATAATCTAAAGACTCTGATCGGTCAAAAACTACGAAGGGTAAGGACAGATCCTGCTGCCAAGGAAGAACTGAGGCTGCTAAAGAACGATCGCAGGAGGCTGGTCTGGCGACTTAAGCGAGAAGCAGAGGAGTCCCTGTGGGCCAAACTTTTACAAGATGCCAAATCTAACATCAGCGCTCAATTCTGGCGAAAGATTACCAATCTGTCCAAGGAGCGGAGTCAAGGCATCAACTCACACGTCACAGAAGATGACTGGATAATCTTTCTTAACATGCATTTCAAAGGTTTTGACACAAGCAACCAAAGAATGTCTATAACCACGAAGGACACTGAGGGCCGATTACCGCTCCGCTGTGAACAGTACACCACGACCCTCAGCAGCTAGATCAGGCAATTGTAATTAAGTGCGCATTGATCTGCAACAGACTCTCAAAGGGAAGACGTGAGGGGGCGCCAGGATCAAACAGGATTCCCCCTATACTGTTCAAGCAAGATCCGGATTATTGAGCCGCTGCTCTTAAACCAATGTTCGACAAAATTCTGCAGACGTCAATAATCCCATCATCATGGAGGGGAGCCATCATTTCACCTATCTTCAAAAAGGGAGACCAAAACGATCCTAAAAATTATCGACTAGTGGCCCTGCTTGACAACGAGGCAAAATACTTTGCGGGACTCCTTCTAGAGGAACTGTCATCATGGGCAGCTGATGTTTCAGCAATTCCATACAATCAAACTGGTTTTTGCAAACGTATGGGCACCACTACCAATATTCTAGCTCTCTCTTTATTAATCGATACCGCCCTTGAAGCAAAGCAGCCACTATATCTGTGCTACATTGACTACAGCTCGGCTTTCGATCATGTCAACAGAAACCTTCTGTGGGAAAAGTTAAACAAGCTGAACATCCCCCGGTTGCTCTTAAACTAACTAGTTCTCCTGCACAGCGAGACATGGGTGCAAGTTAGGCTAGGCTCTGGTGATTACCTAACAAGGAAGATCCTAACAAATACAGGAGTAAAACAGGGCTGCGTACTTGCCCCAATACTTTTTAATCTTTTCATGAGAGAGCTATCAACGCTGCTAAATGAATGCAACTCGCATGCACCAAAGCTAGGGGGCTCCCAGCTGTCGAATCTCTTTTACGCAGACGACCTGTTACTTATTAGCCGGAATCCTGTAGGCCTGCAGCGGCTACTGGATATTACTTCAAGATACTCCGCTGCTAACAGGCTTAACATTAACTGTGAAAAATCCAAAATAATGTGCATTAACCTCCCTAAAAAGAAAGTAACACGGAACTGGCTCTTGTCATCCATGAAGCTGGAAATGGTCTGGGAATATCGATATTTGGGAGTAATCATTGACTGCAAGGGCAACTTCAAGCCGCAATGTGAAGTCATAAAAAGAAGAGGGCTAACTATTGCGGTGGCATTGAGAAACTTAAAAAACGCGATTTCTGGCCCAAGCTTACTTCCTCTCAAAAGGTGATTCAGGCAAAGTTAATCCCAGCCATCACTTACGGCACTGAATCTATGAGGGGGAGGGATGCTTCCTTAGTAGATAGAACGGTAGCAAAGGCGCTACGTATGGTCTTTGGCCTCCCTAAGTATACATCGCCTGCCCAAATGAGACTAGAATTTGGGCTACCAAAAGAAGAGCTGACATGCAAAGGAACCTACATAAAAAGCTGGCACAAAGTAAGCAGGGGAGACCCGAAAACCCTAAATGCTCTCCTGTGGAAGGAACTTCAAATTAAAGAAACTTGCCCTGCAAGGCTGTACTTGGAGGCTGCTATTGACGATCTTGGCCTAAGGCAATTATGGAAACTCCCAGGCTCCCCAGCAGGCTTCCGGAAAGAATCACTGCTGCAGGACAAAGCCGCCCTGTCAAAGCGGGCTCGCGGCTGGCTTACAGTTCAATCATACATCAAGCCCTCATCCCAAGCTTATCTACAGACAGGCTTTACCAAAAAAATAAAAGAGAAGTTCCTGAAATTTCGCCTAGGGCTATTGCCGTCAGCGGCCCACTTACCACCATGGATACGGCCACAATCACCAATAATATGTCGACTTTGCGGGAACGGCAAAGAAAACACAGTCCATCTGATCACCATCTGCAGCAAACTCATTCAAGAACGATGCTCCTTCCTGAGACCACTTTTTAACATCCGTAAGATACGGACCTCTAGGCAAGCGGTGCTCGCTTGTTCCAAAGGCGATGATATCCAACTGAGCTGCCGAATGGTAAAATTCCTTGAAACAGCAGAGGCCCGCTTCAAAATGTTGAAGGAAACGAACACAATTTTAGCAGCACCATGAAGGACGAGAGGATAAATCCATTGGTACCACCGAAGAGCAAGCTCGAGCGGGTCACTTCAACTTTGTCTTATAACGATCAACACTGAGGGCCAGATGTAGGAGGCCAAATACCGGTCGGTAAAGGCCGATTTCGGCCGGTACCGACCGGTATTTGGAGTTACAGATGTAGGGGGCCTTAAATTTACCGATTCGGTATATTTACAGATTTGGTAAATTTACCGATTCTGTAAATTACCGAATAAGTAAATTTACCGACTCGCAAATTTGTGATGTAGGTGGCACTGAAAACAGTGCCACCGCCCCTTAAGAATTCGTTATTTACCATGACATACTATGTCATGGTAAATAACAAATTCCTGTGTACATGCACATCTGTGCATGTACACCCTAAGGGCATGTATGTGTGCCGCATGGCACACAAGCCAGAATCAGGGGTGCAACAGGGTGTCAAAGTGACACCCTGTCCCCCTTGCAAATTCGGTAATTTTACCGAATCGGTATTTACCGATTCGGTAATTGACATTGATTCCTATGGGCCTCAAGGCCCATAGAAATCAATGGCAATTACAGAATCTCTAAATACCGATTCGGTAATTACTGAATCATACAGATTCGGTAAAAATGACCGAATTTTTTCCTACATCTGATTTACCGAATCTAGAATACCGAATCGGTAAAATTCGGTATGCTAGAGTCGGTAAATCAGATTTACCTACATCAGGCCCGGACTATCAACAGGGATACCGTGAACTGTTACTATAATTAATTACTCTTCTTTGTAATGCAAACAGGCTTTTTTTAAATTCTATTGCACCGGCAGTTTACTATATTACCCCTCGGCCAGCACCCAGGATGAACTTACTACATCATTTTCCATGATAATCAGGCCGACTGTCATAAATTCAAGCCTATTTTAACCCTGCTGCTGCTATCTTACTATGTTTTTGTAGAAGGAATTATTACCTCAACATGTATGAACTTGATTCATGATTTATTAACCGAACTTTTTTCTTTTATATTGTAAAGGTTTTAAATAACCATGGGCAATAAAGTATTACCACTCACCTGGTCAGACAGGTGAGCCAAGTGCCTTCTCTCAAGATCTGCACTCAACCGAAGGTGTCCACCCTCCTCCGGGTCAGTACGGACCTGTGTGTGAAGTCCAAGGCTTCATGTAGAGTTGATGATGTGACCTGGAGCATGGGATGGATGAGTAGAGCCAGGGATGGATGAGTAGAGCCAGGGATGGATGAGTAGAGCCAAGGATGGATGAGTAGAGCCAGGGATGGATGAGTAGAGCCAGGGATGGATGAGTAGAGCCAGGGATGGATGAGTAGAGCCAGGGATGGATGAGTAGAGCCAGGGATGGATGAGTAGAGCCAGGGATGGATGAGTAGAGCCAAGGATGGATGAGTAGAGCCAGGGATGGATGAGTAGAGCCAGGGATGGATGAGTAGAGCCAGGGATGGATGAGTAGAGCCAGGGATGGATGAGTAGAGCCAGGGATGGATGAGTAGAGCCAAGGATGGATGAGCAGAGCCAAGGATGGATGAGTAGAGCCAGGGATGGATGAGTAGAGCCAGGGATGGATGAGTAGAGCCAGGGATGGATGAGTAGAGCCAGGAATGGATGAGTAGAGCCAGGGATGGATGAGTAGAGCCAGGGATGGATGAGTAGAGCCAGGGATGGATGAGTAGAGCCAAGGATGGATGAGTAGAGTCAGGGATGGATGAGTAGAGCCAGGGGTGGATGAGTAGAGCCAGGGATGGAGGAGTAGAGCCAGGGATGGATGAGTAGAGCCAGGGATGGATGAGTAGAGCCAAGGATGGATGAGTAGAGCCAGGGATGGATGAGTAGAGCCAGGGATGGATGAGTAGAGCCAGGGATGGATGAGTAGAGCCAGGGATGGATGAGTAGAGCCAGGGATGGATGAGTAGAGCCAGGGAGGGATGAGTAGAGCCAAGGATGGACGAGTAGAGCCAGGGATGGATGAGTAGAGCCAAGGATGGATGAGTAGAGCCAGGGATGGATGAGTAGAGCCAGGGATGGATGAGTAGAGCCAGGGATGGATGAGTAGAGCCAAGGGTGGATGAGTAGAGCCAGGGATGGATGAGTAGAGCCAGGGATGGATGAGTAGAGCCAGGGATGGATGAGTAGAGCCAGGGATGGATGAGTAGAGCCAGGGATGGATGAGTAGAGCCAAGGATGGATGAGTAGAGCCAGGGATCGATGAGTAGAGCCAGGGATGGATGAGTAGAGCCAAGGATGGATGAGTAGAGCCAGGGATGGATGAGTAGAGCCAAGGATGGATGAGTAGAGCCAGGGATGGATGAGTAGAGCCAAGGATGGATGAGTAGAGCCAAGGATGGATGAGTAGAGCCAGGGATGGATGAGTAGAGCTAAGGATGGATGAGTAGAGCTAAGGATGGATGAGTAGAGCCAAGGATGGATGAGTAGAGCCAGGGATGGATGAACAGAGCCAGGGGTGGATGAGTAGAGCCATGGATGGTTGAGTAGAGCCAGGGATGGATGAGTAGAGCCAGGGATGGATGAGTAGAGCCAGGGATGGATGAGTAGAGCTAAGGATGGATGAGTAGAGCCAAGGATGGATGAGTAGAGCCAGGGATGGATGAACAGAGCCAGGGGTGGATGAGTAGAGCCATGGATGGTTGAGTAGAGCCAGGGATGGATGAGTAGAGCCAGGGATGGATGAGTAGAGCCAGGGATGGATGAGTAGAGCCAGGGATGGATGAGTAGAGCCAGGGATGGATGAGCAGAGCCAGGGATGGATGAGTAGAACCAGGGATGGATTAGTAGAGCCAGGGAAGGATGAGTAGAGCCAGGGATGGATGAGCAGAGCCAGGAATGAATGAGTAGAGCCAGGGATGGATGAGTAGAGCCAGGGATGGATGAGTAGAGCCAGGGATGGATGAGTAGAGCCAGGGATGGATGAGTAGAGAAAGGGATGGATGAGTAGAGCCAGGGATGGATAAATAGAGCCAGGGATGAATGAGTAAAGCCAGGGATGGATGAGTAGAGCCAAGGATGGATGAGTAGAGCCAGGGATTGATGAATAGAGCCAGGGATGGATGAGTAGAGTCAGGGATGGATGATTAGAGCCAAGGATGGATGAGTAGAGCCAGGGATGGATGAGTAGAGCCAGGGATGGATGAGTAGAGCCAGGGATGGATGAGTAGAACCAGGGATGGATTAGTAGAGCCAGGGATGGATGAGTAGAGCCAGGGATGGATGAGTAGAGCCAGGGATGGATGAGCAGAGCCAGGAATGGATGAGTAGAGCCAGGGATGGATGAGTAGAGCCAGGGATGGATGAGTAGAGCCAGGGATGGATGAGTAGAGCCAGGGATGGATGAGTAGAGCCAGGGATGGATGAGTAGAGCCAGGGATGGATGAGTAGAGCCAGGGATGGATGAGTAGAGCCAGGGATGGATGAGTAGAGCCAAGGATGGATGAGTAGAGCCAGGGATGGATGAGTAGAGCCAGGGATGGATGAGTAGAGTCATGGATGGGTGAGCAGAGCCAAGAATGGATGAGTAGAACCAGGGATGGATGAGTAGAGCAAGGGATGGATGAGTAGAGCCAGGGATGGATGAGTAGAGCCAAGGATGGATGAGTAGAGCCAGGGATGGATGAGTAGAGCCAGGGATGGATGAGTAGAGCCAGGGATGGATGAGTAGAGCCAAGGATGGATGAGTAGAGCCAAGGATGGATGAGTAGAGCCAGGGATGGATGAGTAGAGCCAGGGATGGATGAGCAGAGCCAAGGATGGATGAGCAGAGTCAAGGATGGATGAGTAGAGCCAGGGATGGATGAGTAGAGCCAAGGATGGATGAGTAGAGCCAGGGATGGATGAGTAGAGCCAGGGATGGATGAGTAGAGCCAAGGATGGATGAGTAGAGCCAGGGATGGATGAGTAGAGCCAGGGATGGATGAGTAGAGCCAAGGATGGATGAGTAGAGCCAGGGATGGATGAGTAGAGCCAAGGATGGATGAGCAGAGCCAAGGATGGATGAGTAGAGCCAGGGATGGATGAGTAGAGCCAGGGATGGATGAGTAGAGCCAGGGATGGATGAGCAGAGCCAAGGATGGATGAGTAGAGCCAGGGATGGATGAGTAGAGCCAGGGATGGATGAGTAGAGCCAGGGATGGATGAGTAGAGCCAGGGATGGATGAGCAGAGCCAAGGATGGATGAGTAGAGCCAGGGATGGATGAGTAGAGCCAGGGATGGATGAGTAGAGCCAGGGATGGATGAGTAGAGCCAAGGATGGATGAGTAGAGCCAGGGATGGATGAGTAGAGCCAGGGATGGATGAGTAGAGCCAAGGATGGATGAGTAGAGCCAGGGATGGATGAGTAGAGCCAGGGATGGATGAGTAGAGCCAGGGATGGATGAGTAGAGCCAGGGATGGGTGAGTAGAGCCAGGTATGGATGAGTAGAGCCAGGGATGGATGAGTAGAGCCAGGGATGGATGAGTAGAGCCAGGGGTGGATGAGTAGAGCCAAGGATGGATGAGTAGAGAAAGGGATGGATGAGTAGAGCCAAGGATGGATGAGTAGAGCCAAAGATGGATGAGTAGAGCCAAGGATGGATGAGTAGAGCCAAGAGTGGATGAGTAGACCCAGGGATGGATGAGTAGAGCCAAGGATGGATGAGTAGAGCCAAAGATGGATGAGTAGAGCCAAGGATGGATGAGTAGAGCCAAGAGTGGATGAGTAGAGCCAGGGATGGATGAGTAGAGCCAGGGATGGATGAGTAGAGCCAAGGATGGATGAGTAGAGCGAGCCAAGGATGGATGAGTAGAGAAAGGGATGGATGAGTAGAGCCAAGGATGGATGAGTAGAGCGAGCCAAGGATGGATGAGTAGAGAAAGGGATGGATGAGTAGAGCCAAGGATGGATGAGTAGAGAAAGGGATGGATGAGTAGAGCCAGGGATGGATGAGTAGAGCGAGCCAAGGATGGATGAGTAGAGCGAGCCAAGGATGGATGAGTAGAGCCAAGGATGGATGAATAGAGCCAGGGATGGATGAGCAGAGCCAAGGATGGATGAGTAGAGCCAGGGATGGATGAGTAGAGCCAGGGATGGATGAGTAGAGCCAGGGATGGATGAGTAGAGCCAGGGATGGATGAGTAGAGACAAGGATGGATGAGTAGAGCCAAGGATGGATGAGTAGAGCCAGGGATGGATGAGTAGAGCCAGGGATGGATGAGTAGAGCCGGGAATGGATGAGTAGAGCCAAGGATGGATGAGTAGAGCCAGGGATGGATGAGTAGAGCCAGGGATGGATGAGTAGAGCCAGGGATGGATGAGTAGAGCCAGGGATGGATGAGTAGAGCCAAGGATGGATGAGCTGAGCCAGGGATGGATGAGTAGAGCCAGGAATGGATGAGTAGAGCCAAGGATGGATGAGTAGAGCCAAGGATGGATGAGTAGAGCCAAGGATGGATGAGTAGAGCCAGGGATGGATGAGTAGAGCCAGGGATGGATGAGTAGAGCCAGGGATGGATGAGTAGAGCCAAGGATGGATGAGTAGAGCCAAGGATGGATGAGTAGAGCCAAGGATGGATGAGCTGAGCCAGGGATGGATGAGTAGAGCCAGGGATGGATGAGTAGAGCCAAGGATGGATGAGTAGAGCCAAGGATGGATGAGCGGAGCCAGGGATGGGTGAGTAGAGCCAAGGATGGATGAGTAGAGCCAGGGATGGATGAGTAGAGCCAGGGATGGGTGATTAGAGCCAAGGATGGATGAGTAGAGCCAGGGATGGATGAGTAGAGCCAAGGATGGATGAGTAGAGCCAAGGATGGATGAGTAGAGCCAAGGATGGATGAGTAGAGCCAAGGATGGATGAGTAGAGCCAGGGATGGGTGAGTAGAGCCAAGGATGGATGAGTAGAGCCAGGGATGGATGAGTAGAGCCAGGGATGGGTGATTAGAGCCAAGGATGGATGAGTAGAGCCAGGGATGGGTGATTAGAGCCAAGGATGGATGAGTAGAGCCAGGGATGGATGAGTAGAGCCAGGGATGGGTGATTAGAGCCAAGGATGGATGAGTAGAGTCAGGGATGGGTGATTAGAGCCAAGGATGGATGAGTAGAGCCAGGGATGGATGAGTAGAGCCAGGGATGGATGAGTAGAGCCGGGAATGGATGAGTAGAGCCAAGGATGGATGAGTAGAGCCAGGGATGGATGAGTAGAGCCAAGGATGGATGAGTAGAGCCAAGGATGGATGAGCTGAGCCAGGAATGGATGAGTAGAGCCAAGGATGGATGAGCAGAGCCGGGGATGGATGAGTAGAGTCAGGGATGGATTAGTAGAGCCAAGGATGGATGAGTAGAGACAAGGATGGATGAGTAGAGCCAGGGATGGATGAGTAGAGGCAGGGATGGATGAGTAGAGCCAAGGATGGATGAGTAGAGCGAGCCAAGGTTGGATGAGTAGAGTAAGGAATGGATGAGTAGAGCCAAGGATGGATGAGTAGAGCCAGGGATGGATGAGTAGAGCCAAGGATGGATGAGCAGAGCCAAGGATGGATGAGTAGAGCCAGGGATGGATGAGTAGAGCCAGGGATGTATGAGTAGAGCCAGGGATGGATGAGTCGAGGCAGGGATGGATGAGTAGAGCCAGGGATGGATGAGTAGAGCCAAGGATGGATGAGTAGAGAAAGGGATGGATGAGTAGAGCCAAGGATGGATGAGTAGAGCGAGCCAAGGATGGATGAGTAGAGCGAGCCAAGGATGGATGAGTAGAGTCAAGGATGGATGAGTAGAGCCAAGGATGGATGAGTAGAGCCAGGGATGGATGAACAGAGCCAAGGATGGATGAGTAGAGCCAGGGATGGATGAGTAGAGCCAAGGATGGATGAATTGAGCCAGGGATGGATGAGCAGAGCCAAGGATGGATGAGTAGAGCCAGGGATGGATGAGTAGAGCCAGGGATGGATGAGTAGAGCCAAGGATGGATGAGTAGAGCCAGGGATGGATGAGTAGACCCAGGGATGGATGAGTAGAGCCAGGGATGGATGAGTAGAGCCGGGAATGGATGAGTAGAGCCAAGGATGGATGAGTAGAGCCAAGGATGGATGAGTAGAGTCAAGGATGGATGAGTAGAGCCAGGGGTGGATGAGCAGAGCCAAGGATGGATGAGTAGAGCCAAGGATGGATGAGTAGAGCCGGGAATGGATGAGTAGAGCCAAGGATGGATGAGTAGAGCCAGGGATGGATGAGTAGAGCCAAGGATGGATGAGTAGAGCCAGGGATGGATGAGTAGAGCCAAGGATGGATGAATTGAGCCAGGGATGGATGAGCAGAGCCAAGGATGGATGAGTAGAGCCAGGGATGGATGAGTAGAGCCGGGAATGGATGAGTAGAGCCAAGGATGGATGAGTAGAGCCAGGGATGGATGAGTAGAGCCAAGGATGGATGAGCTGAGCCAGGGATGGATGAGTAGAGCCAGGGATGGATGAGTAGAGCCAGGGATGGATGAGTAGAGCCAAGGATGGATGAATAGAGCCAGGAATGGATGAGTAGAGCCAGGGATGGATGAGTAGAGCCAAGGATGGATGAGTAGAGCCAATGGTGGATGAGTAGAGCCGGGAATGGATGAGTAGAGCCAAGGATGGATGAGTAGAGCCAATGGTGGATGAGTAGAGCCAAGGATGGATGAGTAGAGCCGGGAATGGATGAGTAGAGCCAAGGATGGATGAGTAGAGCCAAGGATGGATGAGTAGAGTCAAGGATGGATGAGTGGAGCGAAGGATGGATGAGTAGAGCCAGGGATGGATGAGTAGAGCCAAGGATGGATGAGTAGAGCCAATGGTGGATGAGTAGAGCCAAGGATGGATGAGTAGAGCCGGGAATGGATGAGTAGAGCCAAGGATGGATGAGCAGAGCCAGGGATGGATGAGCAGAGCCGGGAATGGATGAGTAGAGCCAAGGATGGATGAGTAGAGCCGGGAATGGATGAGTAGAGCCAGGGATGGATGAGTAGAGCCAGGGATGGATGAGTAGAGCCAGGGATGGATGATTAGAGCCAGGGATGGATGAGTAGAGCCAGGGATGGATGAGCTGAGCCAGGAATGGATGAGTAGAGCCAAGGATGGATGAGCAGAGCCAGGGATGGATGAGTAGAGCCAGGGATGGATGAGTAGAGCCAGGGATGGATGAGTAGAGCCAGGGATGGATGAGTAGAGCCAGGGATGGATGAGTAGAGCCAGGGATGGATGAGTAGAGCCAGGGATGGATGAGTAGAGCCAAGGATGGATGAGTAGAGCCAAGGATGGATGAGCTGAGCCAGGAATGGATGAGTAGAGCCAAGGATGGATGAGTAGAGCCAGGGATGGATGAGTAGAGCCAGGGATGGATGAGTAGAGCCAGGGATGGATGAGTAGAACCAAGGATGGATGAGTAGAGCCAAGGATGGATGAGCTGAGCCAGGGATGGATGAGTAGATTCAAGGATGGATGAGTAGAGCCAGGGAATGGATGAGTAGAGCCAGGGCTGGATGAGTAGAGCCAGGGCTGGATGAGTAGAGCCAGGGATGGACGAGTAGAGCCAGGGAATGGATGAGTAGAGCCAGGGATGGATGAGTAGAGCCAAGGATGGATGAGTAGAGCCAAGGATGGATGAGTAGAGCCAGGGATGGATGAGTAGAGCCAGGGATGGATGAGTAGAGCCAGGGATGGATGAGTAGAGCCAGGGATGGATGAGTAGAGCCAAGGATGGATGAGTAGAGCCAGGGATGGATGAGTAGAGCCAAGAATGGATGAGTAGAGCCAGGGATGGATGAGTAGAGCCAGGGATGGATGAGTAGAGCCAAGAATGGATGAGTAGAGCCAGGGATGGATGAGTAGAACCAGGGATGGATTAGTAGAGCCAGGGATGGATGAGCTGAGCCAGGGATGGATGAGTAGAGCCAGGGATGGATGAGTAGAGCCAAGGATGGATGAGTAGAGCCAGGGATGGATGAGTAGAGCCAGGGATGGATGAGTAGAACCAAGGATGGATGAGTAGAGCCAAGGATGGATGAGCTGAGCCAGGGATGGATGAGTAGATTCAAGGATGGATGAGTAGAGCCAGGGAATGGATGAGTAGAGCCAGGGCTGGATGAGTAGAGCCAGGGCTGGATGAGTAGAGCCAGGGATGGACGAGTAGAGCCAGGGAATGGATGAGTAGAGCCAGGGATGGATGAGTAGAGTCAAGGATGGATGAGTAGAGCCAGGGATGGATGAGTAGAGCCAGGGGTGGATGAGTAGAGCCAGGGATGGATGAGTAGAGCCAGGGATCGATGAGTAGAGCCAGGGATGGATGAGTAGAGCCAGGGATGGATGAGTAGAGCCAGGGATGGATGAGTAGAGCCAAGGATGGATAAATAGAGCCAAGGATGGATGAGTAGAGCCAGGGATGGATGAGTAGAGCCAGGGATGGATGAGTAGAGCCAGGGATGGATGAGTAGAGCCAGGGATGGATTAGTAGAGCAAAGGATGGATGAGTAGAGCCAAGGATGGATGAGTAGAGCCAGGGATGGATGAGTAGAGCCAGGGATGGATGAGTAGAGCCAGGGATGGATGAGTAGAACCAGGGATGGATTAGTAGAGCCAGGGATGGATGAGCTGAGCCAGGGATGGATGAGTAGAGCCAGGGATGGATGAGTAGAGTCAAGGATGGATGAGTAGAGCCAGGGATGGATGAGTAGAGCCAGGGGTGGATGAGTAGAGCCAGGGATGGATGAGTAGAGCCAGGGATCGATGAGTAGAGCCAGGGATGGATGAGTAGAGCCAGGGATGGATGAGTAGAGCCAGGGATGGATGAGTAGAGCCAAGGATGGATAAATAGAGCCAAGGATGGATGAGTAGAGCCAGGGATGGATGAGTAGAGCCAGGGATGGATGAGTAGAGCCAGGGATGGATGAGTAGAGCCAGGGATGGATTAGTAGAGCAAAGGATGGATGAGTAGAGCCAAGGATGGATGAGTAGAGCCAGGGATGGATGAGTAGAGCCAGGGATGGATGAGTAGAGCCAAGGATGGATGAGTAGAGACAGGGATGGATGAGTAGAGCCAGGGATGGATGAGTAGAGCCAGGGCTGGATGAGTAGAGCCAGGGATGGACGAGTAGAGCCAGGGAATGGATGAGTAGAGCCAAGGATGGATGAGTAGAGCCAGGGATGGATGAGTAGAGCCAGGGATGGATGAGTAGAGCCAGGGATGGATGAGTAGAGCCAGGGATGGATTAGTAGAGCAAAGGATGGATGAGTAGAGCCAAGGATGGATGAGTAGAGCCAGGGATGGATGAGTAGAGCCAGGGATGGATGAGTAGAGCCAAGGATGGATGAGTAGAGACAGGGATGGATGAGTAGAGCCAGGGATGGATGAGTAGAGCCAGGGATGGATGAGTAGAGCCAAGGATGGATGAGTAGAGCCGGGAATGGATGAGTAGAGCCAAGGATGGATGAGCACAGCCAGGGATGGATGAGTAGAGCCAGGGATGGATGAGCAGAGCCAGGGGTGGATGAGTAGAGCCAGGGGTGGATGAGTAGAGTCAAGGATGGATGAGTAGAGCCAGGGGTGGATGAGTAGAGCCAAGGATGGATGAGTAGAGTCAAGGATGGATGAGTAGAGCCAGGGGTGGATGAGTAGAGCCAAGGATGGATGAGTAGAGTCAAGGATGGATGAGTAGAGCCAGGGGTGGATGAGTAGAGCCGGGAATGGATGAGTAGAGCCAAGGATGGATGAGTAGAGCCAGGGATGGATGAGCAGAGCCAGGGGTGGATGAGTAGAGTCAAGGATGGATGAGTAGAGCCGGGGGTGGATGAGTAGAGCCAAGGATGGATGAGTAGAGTCAAGGATGGATGAGTAGAGCCAGGGGTGGATGAGTAGAGTCAAGGATGGATGAGTAGAGCCAGGGATGGATGAGTAGAGTCAAGGATGGATGAGTAGAGCCAGGGATGGATGAGTAGAGCCAAGGATGGATGAGTAGAGTCAAGGATGGATGAGTAGAGCCAGGGATGGATGAGTAGAGTCAAGGATGGATGAGTAGAGCCAGGGATGGATGAGTAGAGCCAGGGATGGATGAGCAGAGCCGGGAATGGATGAGTAGAGCCAAGGATGGATGAGTAGAGCCGGGAATGGATGAGTAGAGCCAAGGATGGATGAGTAGAGCCAGGGATGGATGAGTAGAGTCAAGGATGGATGAGTAGAGCCAGGGATGGATGAGTAGAGTCAAGGATGGATGAGTAGAGTCAAGGATGGATGAGTAGAGCCAGGGATGGATGAGTAGAGTCAAGGATGGATGAGTAGAGCCAGGGATGGATGAGTAGAGCCAGGGGTGGATGAGCAGAGCCAGGGATGGATGAGTAGAGCCAGGGATGGATGAGTAGAGCCAGGGATGGATGAGTAGAGCCAGGGATGGATGAGTAGAGCCAGGGATGGATGAGTAGAGCCAGGGCTGGACGAGTAGAGCCAGGGAATGGATGAGTAGAGCCAGGGAATGGATGAGTAGAGCCAAGGATGGATGAGTAGAGTCAAGGATGGATGAGTAGAGCCAGGGGTGGATGAGTAGAGTCAAGGATGGATGAGTAGAGCCAGGGATGGATGAGTAGAGTCAAGGATGGATGAGTAGAGTCAAGGATGGATGAGTAGAGCCAGGGATGGATGAGCAGAGCCGGGAATGGATGAGTAGAGCCAAGGATGGATGAGTAGAGCCAGGGATGGATGAGTAGAGCCAGGGATGGATGAGTAGAGCCAGGGATGGATGAGTAGAGCGAGCCAAGGATGGATGAGTAGAGAAGGGGATGGATGAGTAGTGCCAAGGATGGATGAGTAGAGCCAAGGATGGATGAGTAGAGCCAGGGATGGATGAGTAGAGCCAGGGAAGGATGAGTAGAGCCAAGGATGGATGAGTAGAGCGAGCCAAGGATGGATGAGTAGAGAAGGGGATGGATGAGTAGTGCCAAGGATGGATGAGTAGAGCCAAGGATGGATGAGTAGAGCCAGGGATGGATGAGTAGAGCCAGGGATGGATGAGTAGAGCCAGGGATGGATGAGCTGAGCCAGGAATGGATGAGTAGAGCCAGGGATGGATGAGTAGAGCCAGGGATGGATGAGTAGAGCCAGGGATGGATGAGTAGAGCCAAGGATGGATGAGTAGAGCCAGGGATGGATGAGTAGAGCCAAGGATGGATGAGTAGAGCCAAGGATGGATGAGTAGAGCCAGGGATGGATGAGTAGAGCCAGGGATGAATGAGTAGAGCCAGGGATGGATGAGTAGAGCCAGGGATGGATGAGTAGAGCCAGGGATGGATTAGTAGAGCCAAGGATGGATGAGTAGAGAAAAGGATGGATGAGTAGAGCCAGGGATGGATGAGTAGAGCCAGGGATGGATGAGTAGAGCCAGGGATGGATGAGTAGAGCCAGGGATGGATGAGTAGAGCAAAGGATGGATGAGTAGAGCGAGCCAAGGATGGATGAGTAGAGAAAGGGATGGATGAGTAGAGCCAAGGATGGATGAGTAGAGCCAAGGATGAATGAGTAGAGCCAGGGATGGATGAGCAGAGCCAAGGATGGATGAGTAGAGCCAGTGATGGATGAGTAGAGCCAGGGATGGATGAGTAGAGCCAGGGATGGATGAGTAGAGCCAAGAATGGATGAGTAGAGCCAGGGATGGGTGAGTAGAGCCAAGGATGGATGAGTAGAGCCAGGGATGGATGAGTAGAGCCAGGGATGGGTGATTAGAGCCAGGGATGGATGAGCAGACCCAGGGATGGATGAGTAGAGCCAGGGATGGATGAGTAGAACCAAGGATGGATGAGTAGAGCCAAGGATGGATGAGTAGAGCCAGGGATGGATGAGTAGAGCCAAGGATGGATGAGTAGAGCCAAGGATGGATGAGTAGAGCGAGCCAAGGATGGATGAGTAGAGAAAGGGATGGATGAGTAGAGCCAGGGATGGATGAGTAGAGCCAAGGATGGATGAGTAGAGCGAGCCAAGGATGGATGAGTAGAACCAAGGATGGATGAGTAGAGCCAAGGATGGATGTGTAGAGCCAGGGATGGATGAGCAGAGCCAGGGATGGATGAGTAGAGCCAGGGATGGATGAGTAGAGCCAGGGATGGATGAGTAGAACCAAGGATGGATGAGTAGAGCCAGGGATGGATGAGTAGAGCCAAGGATGGATGAGTAGAGCGAGCCAAGGATGGATGAGTAGAGTCAAAGATGGATGAGTAGAGCCAGGGATGGATGAGTCGAGCCAGGGATGGATGAGTAGAACCAAGGATGGATGAGTAGAGCCAGGGATGGATGAGTAGAGCCAAGGATGGATGAGTAGAGCGAGCCAAGGATGGATGAGTAGAGAAAGGGATGGATGAGTAGAGCCAGGGATGGATGAGTAGAGCCAAGGATGGATGAGTAGAGCCAGGGATGGATGAGTAGAGCCAGGGATGGATGAGTAGAGCCAGGGATGGATGAGTAGAGCCAGGGAGGGATGAGTAGAGCCAGGGATGGATGAGTAGAGCCAGGGATGGATGAGTAGAGCCAGGGATGGATGAGCAGAGCCAGGGATGGATGAGTAGAGCCAAGGATGGATGAGTAGAGTCAAAGATGGATGAGTAGAGCCAGGGATGGATAAGTAGAACCAAGGATGGATGAGTAGAGCGAGCCAGGGATGGATGAGTAGAGCCAAGGATGGATGAGTAGAGTGAGCCCAGGATGGATAAGTAGAGCTAGGGATGGATGAGTAGAGCAAGGGATGGATGAGTAGAGCCAGGGATGGATGAGTAGAGCCAAGGATGGATGAGTAGAGCCAGGGATGGATGAGTAGAGCCAGGGATGGATGAGTAGAGCCAAGGATGGATGAGTGGAGCCAGGGATGGATGAGTAGAGCCAGGGATGGATGAGTAGAGCCAGGGATGGATGAGTAGAGCCAGGGATGGATGAGTAGAGCCAAGGATGGATGAGTAGAGCCAGGGATGGATGAGTAGTGCCAGGGATGGATGAGTAGAGCCAGGGATGGATGAGTAGAGCCGGGGATGGATGAGTAGTGCCAGGGATGGATGAGCAGAGCCAGGGATGGATGAGTAGAGCCAGGGATGGATGAGTAGAGCCAGGGATGGATGAGTAGAGCCAGGGATGGATGAGTAGAGCCAGGGAGGGATGAGTAGAGCCAGGGATGGATGAGTAGAGCGAGCCAAGGATGGATGAGTAGTGCCAGGGATGGATGAGCAGAGCCAGGGATGGATGAGTAGAGCCAGGGATGGATGAGTAGAGCCAGGGATGGATGAGTAGAGCCAAGGATGGATGAGTAGAGCCAGGGATGGATGAGTAGAGCCAGGGATGGATGAGTAGAGCCAAGAATGGATGAGCTGAGCCAAGGATGGATGAGTAGAGCCAAGAATGGATGAGTAGAGCCAGGGATGGATGAGTAGAGCCAGGGATGGATGAGTAGAGCCAGGGATGGATGAGTAGAGCCAAGGATGGATGAGTAGAGCCAGAGATGGATGAGTAGAGCCAGGGATGGATGAGTAGAACCAGGGATGGATGAGTAGAGCCAGGGATGGATGAGTAGAGCCAAGGATGGATGATTAGAGCCAGGGATGGATGAGTAGAGCCAGGGATGGATGAGTAGAGCCAAGGATGGATGAGTAGAGCCAAGGATGGACGAGTAGAGCCAGGGATGGATGAGTAGAGCCAGGGATGGATGAGTAGAGCCAGGGATGGATGAGTAGAGCCAAGAATGGATGAGTAGAACCAGGGATGGATGAATAGAGCCAGGGATGGATGAGTAGAGCCAGGGATGGATGAGTAGAGACAGGGATGGATGAGTAGAGCCAGGGATGGATGAGTAGAGACAGGGATGGATGAGTAGAGCCAGGGATGGATGAGTAGAGTCAGGGATGGATGAGTAGAGCCAGGGATGGATGAGTAGAGCCAGGGATGGATGAGTAGAGCCAGGGATGGATGAGTAGAGACAGGGATGGATGAGTAGAGCCAGGGATGGATGAGTAGAGACAGGGATGGATGAGTAGAGCCAGGGATGGATGAGTAGAGTCAGGGATGGATGAGTAGAGCCAGGGATGGATGAGTAGAGCCAAGAATGGATGAGTAGAGCCAAGAATGGACGAGTAGAGCCAGGGATGGATGAGCAGAGCCAGGGATGGATGAGTAGAGCCAGGGATGGATGAGTAGAGCCAGGGATGGATGAGTAGAGCCAAGGATGGATGAGTAGAGCCAGGGATGGATGAGTAGAGCCAGGGATGGATGAGTAGAGCCAAGAA
Organism: Lissotriton helveticus; assembly: GCF_964261635.1. Taxonomy (NCBI): domain Eukaryota; kingdom Metazoa; phylum Chordata; class Amphibia; order Caudata; family Salamandridae; genus Lissotriton; species Lissotriton helveticus. The sequence continues at coordinate 1,960,257,520 of NC_136068.1, read as the reverse complement.
TGGATGAGTAGAGCCAGGGATGGATGAATAGAGCCAGGGATGGTTGAGTAGAGCCAAGGATGGATGAGTAGAGCCAAGGATGGACGAGTAGAGCCAAGGATGGATGCGTAGAGCCAGGGATGGATGAGTAGAGCCAGGGATGGATGAGTAGAGCCAAGAATGGATGAGTAGAGCCAGGGATGGATGAGTAGAGCCAGGGATGGATGAGTAGAGCCAAGGATGGATGAGTAGAGCCAGGGATGGATGAGTAGAGCCAGGGATGGATGAGTAGAGCCAGGGATGGATGAGTAGAGCCAGGGATGGATGAGTAGAGCCAAGGATGGATGAGTAGAGCCAAGGATGGATGAGTAGAGCCAGGGATGGATGAGTAGAGCCAGGGATGGATGAGTAGAGCCAGGGATGGATGAGTAGAGCCAGGGATGGATGAGTAGAGCCAGGGATGGATGAGCAGATCCATGGATGGATGAGTAGAGCCAAGGATGGATGAGTAGAGCCAGGGATGGATGAGTAGAGCCAAGGATGGATGAGTAGAGCCAGGGATGGATGAGTAGAGCCAGGGATGGATGAGTAGAGCCAGGGATGGATGAGTAGAGCAAAGGATGGATGAGTAGAGCCAGGGATGGATGAGTAGAGCCAAGGATGGATGAGTAGAGCCAGGGATGGATGAGTAGAGCCAGGGATGGATGAGTAGAGCCAGGGATGGATGAGTAGAGCCAAGGATGGATGAGTAGAGCCAGGGATGGATGAGTAGAGCCAGGGATGGATGAGTAGAGCCAGGGATGGATGAGTAGAGCCAAGGATGGATGAGTAGAGCCAGGGATGGATGAGTAGAGCCAAGGATGGATGAGTAGAGCCAGGGATGGATGAGTAGAGCCAGGGATGGATGAGTAGAGCCAGGGATGGATGAGTAGAGCCAAGGATGGATGAGTAGAGCCAGGGATGGATGAGTAGAGCCAAGGATGGATGAGTAGAGCCAGGGATGGATGAGTAGAGCCAGGGATGGATGAGTAGAGCCAGGGATGGATGAGTAGAGCCAGGGATGGATGAGTAGAGCCAAGGATGGATGAGTAGAGCCAGGGATGGATGAGTAGAGCCAAGGATGGATGAGTAGAGCCAGGGATGGATGAGCAGAGCCAGGGATGGATGAGTAGAGCCAAGGATGGATGAGTAGAGCCAAGGATGGATGAGTAGAGCCAGGGATGGATGAGTAGAGCCAGGGATGGATGAGTAGAGCCAGGGGTGGATGAGTAGAGCCAGGGGTGGATGAGTAGAGTGAGCCAGGGATGGATGAGTAGAGCCAGGGAATGGATGAGTAGAGCCAGGGATGGATGAGTAGAGCCAGGGAATGGATGAGTAGAGCCAGGGATGGATGAGTAGAGCCAAGGATGGATGAGTAGAGCCAAGGATGGATGAATTGAGCCAGGGATGGATGAGCAGAGCCAGGGATGGATGAGTAGAGCCAGAGATGGATGAGTAGAGCCAGGGATGGATGAGTAGAGCCAGGGATGGATGAGTAGAGCCAGGGATGGATGAGTAGAGCCAGGGATGGATGAGTAGAGCCAGGGATGGATGAGTAGAGCCAGGGATGGATGAGTAGAGCCAGGGATGGATCAGTAGAGCCAAGGATGGATGAGTAGAGCCAAGGATGGAGGAGTAGAGCCAAGGATGGATGAGTAGAGCCAAGGATGGATGTGTAGAGCCAAGGATGGATGAGTAGAGCCAAGGATGGATGAATTGAGCCAGGGATGGATGAGTAGAGCCAGGGATGGATGAGTAGAGCCAGGGATGGATGAGTAGAGCCAGGGATGGATGAGTAGAGCCAGGGATGGATGAGCAGAGCCAGGGATGGATGAGTAGAGCCAGGGATGGATGAGTAGAGCCAGGGATGGATGAGTAGAGCCAGGGATGGATGAGCAGAGCCAGGGATGGATGAGTAGAGCCAGAGATGGATGAGTAGAGCCAGGGATGGATGAGTAGAGCCAGGGATGGATGAGTAGAGCCAGGGATGGATGAGTAGAGCCAGGGATGGATGAGTAGAGCCAGGGATGGATGAGCAGAGCCGGGAATGGATGAGTAGAGCCAGGGATGGATGAGTAGAGCCAGGGATGGATGAGTAGAGCCAAGGATGGATGAGTAGAGCCAGGGATGGATGAGTAGAGCCAGGGATGGATGAGTAGAGCCAGGGATGGATGAGTAGAGCCAGGGATGGATGAGTAGAGCCAGGGATGGATGAGTAGAGCCAAGGATGGATGAGTAGAGCCAGGGATCGATGAGTAGAGCCAGGGATGGATGAGTAGAGCCAGAGATGGATGAGTAGAGCCAGGGATGGATGAGTAGAGCCAAGGATGGATGAGTAGAGCCAGGGGTGGATGAGTAGAGCCAGGGATGGATGAGCAGAGCCAGGGATGGATGAGTAGAGCCAGGGATGGATGAGTAGAGCCAGGGATGGATGAGTAGAGCCAGGGATGGATGAGTAGAGCCAAGGATGGATGAGTAGAGCCAGGGATGGATGAGTAGAGCCAGGGATGGATGAGTAGAGCCAGGGATGGATGAGTAGAGCCAGGGATGGATGAGTAGAGCCAGGGATGGATGAGTAGAGCCAGGGATGGATGAGTAGAGCCAGGGGTGGATGAGTAGAGCCAGGGATGGATGAGTAGAGCCAGGGATGGATGAGTAGAGCCAAGGATGGATGAGTAGAGCCAAGGATGGATGAGTAGAGCCAGGGATGGATGAGTAGAGCCAGGGATGGATGAGTAGAGCCAGGGATGGATGAGTAGAGCCAGGGATGGATGAGTAGAGCCAGGGATGGATGAGTAGAGCCAGGGATGGTTGAGTAGAGCCAGGGATGGATGAGTAGAGCCAGGGATGGATGAGTAGAGCCAAGGATGGATGAGTAGAGCCAAGGATGGAGGAGTAGAGCCAAGGATGGATGAGTAGAGCCAAGGATGGATGTGTAGAGCCAGGGATGGATGAGTAGAGCCAAGGATGGATGAGTAGAGCCAAGGATGGATGAGTAGAGCCAGAGATGGATGAGTAGAGCCAGGGATGGATGAGCAGAGCCAGGGATGGATGAGTAGAGCCAGGGATGGATGAGTAGAGCCAGGGGTGGATGAGCAGAGCCAGGGATGGATGAGTAGAGCCAGGGATGGATGAGTAGAGCCAGGGATGGATGAGTAGAGCCAGGGATGGATGAGTAGAGCCAATGATGGATGAGTAGAGCCAGGGATGGATGAGTAGAGCCAAGGATGGATGAGTAGAACCAAGGATGGAGGAGTAGAGCCAAGGATGGATGAATTGAGCCAGGGATGGATGAGTAGAGCCAGGGATGGATGAGTAGAGCCAAGGATGGATGAGTAGAACCAAGGATGGAGGAGTAGAGCCAAGGATGGATGAATTGAGCCAGGGATGGATGAGTAGAGCCAGGGATGGATGAGTAGAGCCAGGGATGGATGAGTAGAGCCAGGGATGGATGAGTAGAGCCAGGGATGGATGAGTAGAGCCAAGGATGGATGAGTAGAGCCAGGGATGGATGAGTAGAGCCAGGGATGGATGAGTAGAGCCAGGGTTGGATGAGTAGAGCCAGGGATGGAATGACCAGCACTGGCTTGAGAGCTGCAGTGTGCGCAGCTGGATTTGCTGGGGACATCTGTTCACAATAACCCCACTTGAAGAAGAAAGTGGCTGGCGTTATTCCTACACCTTCTGGGCCTTGTAGGCTTGTTTTGCTTCAATCGACAATTCGACCCGCACCCCTGAAGCAAAGATTTGTGGAACAACTGAGAACTGGAGACAGTATCCATAACTATTTGGAATGAGATGGCTTCCCTAGTGTATCACTCGGCTCACACCCCAAACAAGCATTGCCACTATTTAATCTTTAGGATATTGACAAATTGGATACCAATCAGTTCTACATTCTTCATTTACAGTGCCATGAAATAGAGAATCTGCAGCAGCAAACAATATATAAAAAATCCATTGCATTAAAAACTCAACAGACCTCTGTAATTCCTAAAATGAGATGCTAGAAGTCACCCCTGAGTTGGTGTTTACCTATGGATGTTTGTTGCATTATACCACGGTTGCTCCAGAACGGACGCATAGCCAAGGACCTGTACGATGAAGGTAAAGAGCGTGTGCAGACATATCGACAGGATAAAAGGGGGTGACATCAGTCGGTTTGTGGGTCTGTATGGAGATATCTTTGGGTAGGCACCATTCAGACTGACTGAAAGAAAAGAAACATGGATGAATGAATTACAATTCGATCCAAACAAATCCACTGTCACAGTAATCGCTTCATAATATTTTCTCCATTTAAACAAGCTTTGGCATGTAAAAGAGTGTTGCCTGTGACTTTCTGACTAGGCATGAGAAAAAATAGTGGGCCTCATTTATGAAAAGTGACGCATCGCTGCGTGAAAACAGCGATGCGTCACTTTTCACTGCGCCCTCCTTGCGAGACCAATGCTGCGTCATATTTACAGTATGACGCATCATGGAGGAAAGAGTTACAGATCCGTCAGTATTTCTGACTTATCTGTATGGCGCAAAAGTGATGCATTGCTGGAGTGTGTCACAAAAGAGACGCAACTCCAGCAATGTGTACTTTCACATGGAGCAAGCCCCATGTAAAAGGGCCTGCGTCAGTCTTACGCCTGCTGTGAGGCAGGAGTAAGAAATTGACTCATTTGCATCCTAGAAGTGGCGCAGTGAAATCTTATAGATTGCACTGCGTCACTTCTATGACCCTGTCTTGCGTCAGAACGCCCCCCCTGCAGACATTATACCTGGCGTAGGTATAATGTAGCGCAGGGGTTTACAAAGTGACACACTTTGTGGAGAAGTGTGGCTCAATGGTTAGAGCGGCAGACCCTGATGCAGAAGTCTGGCCCGAGACCAGGGTTCAATTCCCGCCTCGGCGGGTCTCGGGCTCAATTTCCTCGGACCTGATAATTCTCGCCTCGGTGCCTATTCTAATCATGAGTTCCACTTGGCAACTCTGGGCAATAGCTTGCTTAATCTCCACAACGGCCCCAACAATGCTAGGATGCCTGGCTTCACCTTGGGGTGCCCAGGAGTGGGCAGTTCACAGGGAAAGGCCAGGAAGGGTTCCTCAGTGGTATTCGTACAAGCGCCGAGAGGCCTCCGGGTAGTCGTGCGCAATACAAGTACCTCTACATTTACATCTACATTTACATTTGTAAATATGGTGCAACAAGGCACATTTTTGACGCTGCTGGTGCGTCACAAAAGTGACGCACCGGCTGCGTAAAAGTGACGCACGGCCTCATAAATGAGGCCCAGTATTTTTATGAAAAAATAAGAAAATTGCATATTGAAGTGTTAGCATTACGATACAGCACACTTGATCAAGATGTGGCTATGCACACTTATAAAAAAACACTCTGGCTATTTACATGCTTCCCACGGTGATTTACCCAACATTCATACAGTGGCATATTTACATTTTGAGAAAGACCCCATGAAATACTATGCAGAAATGCACCCATGGCATGAAAGGTGAATACATACATTGCCTCAAACGTGTGACCAGAAATTGACCCGAATATTTGGCATGCATATAGTAAAATGGATCCCACTCACAGTCCTTACTGGTAGCCAGTCAGTTGCCGGTCAGATTTTCTCCGTCCTCCATAAGAGAGGTCTGGATGGAGAGACAACCAGGGCTGGTTTTTAAAGAGACCCTACTCGTTTCAATAATGCAGAAAGACCTCCAGGCAAGGCTTCCCCAACAAAAGCAGGTACAGCAAATCAACACATCATAATGTTGTTAGAATTAGATTAAGAGTTATCACCAATCAATGGCTAATGCCCCCTTCATATTGACTAGAGAAGATGGGGACCGTCAGCACCTCAAAAACACTTGAACTTGTAGGGAGAATATGAGAGTATAAACTAGTTGGTGAGCATGCTCTGGGAAGGACCAGTTAATTCTCAGGTTCATAAGCTTTAAAGATGTTGCTGATGGTCAAATCAGTTATCATTGAAAAAGGAAGGACATCTGTGAGGAAGAACTAGCAAACCCACTGGCAATAGGAACTGTCCTGGACGTCCTTGCAGGAGAATGTGTTTGAGCCTCCCGCCCACTGATGAACGTGGACTCTGACGCTAGAGGGTTTCCACCTGTCAGTAAATCTTAGGAATGAACCAAAGGAAATATCCAGCATCTGAAGAAATTGGGACTTCTGACTGGAGCCGAAAGCAGGTTCAAAGTTCTCTAATTTCACTTTGTATTTGTTCTGGAGTCCCCCAGAAGAGTGCAGGGAACCCTGGAAGTATTTCAGACTGCAGCCTGAGAGTTGATTGAGCCTGCCACTGTGGTATACTCTATATCCAGGGCTGATAAATCAAATGCTGCTAGGGGGCCTGCAGCACTTATTATGCAATCCACTTAAGGAGTCCCTTAAAACATACCCCAGGCCTCCCACTGCAGCTTGTATGCAGAGTTACACTGCTAATTCGACTTAGCAAAATAAACACCTTGCCAGGCCTAAAACTTCCTTTTTATTACATATGACTCCCCCCTAAGGTAGGCCCGAATCAGTCTATAGGGAAGGATGCATTGTATTTAAAATGTTGGATGTGCACTTTTAAGTTTTACATGTCCTGGTATGGAAAGCTCCCAAATTTATTTTTCACTAATGTAAGGCTTACCTCTCCCATAGGATAACATAGGTAGCCCTTATTTTATTCAATAAAAGGTAACTTTTGTTTGGGAGCAGGTGTAAATATCATGTTGGTCTCTTAGGAATTGTAATTTAAAATCCTCTTTACTGGTACAGTCAGATTTTAAGTCATAATTCTGAAAATGATACTTGTAGAAAATGTTCTTTTTCTTGTCCTAACCATCTGGTGCATTCGGTCTGTTTCCTGGGTCATATGACTAGGTGTAATTGGAAGTTGGCCTTTGTGTATTCCTGCCAGACAGTGACAGAATTGAGGGACTGGGTGTTGGCAGGACAGGGGGTGGAGGAAACTGTGCACAATCCTACTTGCGCTTCAAAAACTCTGCCTCAGCTCAAACTCATAGAACTTCACACTAGCTTATGGTTCCCCCAGACAGCCTGGGAACAGGGCAGGACATTCCAGACACTTCAGTGAGAAGAAAACTCTAGAAATTTCTTACCACCGAATGTTGGCACCAGGTTTAAAAATAGGTCCCTCAGAGCTCAGACCCACTCTTCGGTTCACTTCCGGACCGGCGTAAGGGCTCTCAGAGAACTGGCTTGCTATCTGTGGCCTGCTATGTACGTCAGATGTCTGCCCTGCTACACCACAATGACTACCATGTGGCCTGTAGCCTGCCCGTGCACTGAGAGGACTGCCCTGCCACCAGAGACCTGCTGATCTGCTTTCCTGCTTGAATCCAAGACTTCCAGGGTGATTACAAGAGCTAGTTGGCTGGCTTCCTAATCAGAGCTCAGGGACAGGAATGGCTCCAACCATCTTGATCCCGCACATAGACCCAGCCTGAGGGAATCCTGATCCTTCAAGTTTTTTTGTTGTTGTTTTTGCAGAGTTTTATATAGTGCAAACTAGACCCGAACCGAATCAGGTATCAGAGCGCTTTACATATCACCAGTTATGTTACATGAGGACACACATTCATTTTAGGCACAGGGAGAATAAGGGATTTGCCCAGAATCACAGGAGGTTTTGGCGTCGTTACCGAGACTCGAACCCAGATCCCCAGGTCCGAGGTCGAGCGCCCTAGCCGTTAGGCCAACTCCTCCCCCGAAGTGGTTCGTCTCCAGTCCTGCACCCATAGACGTGGTGCTAAAGGAGCCCAAATAGCCCAAATCTTGGGAGTTTTCTGCAAAGAAGAGCCTTGAGAACCAAGATGAGACCAGGATCTCCGTGCTTGCTGACCCACTCAAGGAGCATTGTTGTTCGGTCTGATTTTGCGGCAGCTCCCAGTACATTCTTTTCTGCAGCAGTAAAACCAGTCTTTGCAGAAAGGGTATCAGGCCTAGCGGAGCCCTTTTTAGATACAGCCTGCAGCTTTGTCCTCTGGAGACTTTTGAATTCCATAAAAGAGACTAAGCCCGAACGTATTAAAGTTCACTGTGACTTCGTCCAGTGGCTCCCTGATGAGAATGTCTCCTCCTCGGATGCCACCAGCTGCCTTGCCCCGCTGTAATGTACCTTCTCAGCCCAAAGGTAAGCAGAGACTGGGCCCAATCCACTTTGTGTATCTGAACCGCGCCCCATCGCAGTCGGCCATACATTTCAACTTTGCCCCAGCCTAAAGCGACTAGATGTTCGCGTTTGGTGTTTTCATCTTTTAGATGTAATTTCTTACTTTAAAACTTACAAATTCATAATGCTTGTGCTACTGATTTTATTTTTGTCATTTTCGTGTCAAATAAACTATTAAAATTGAATCTATTTTTCTAAATTCCCATGTTATTTCCCTTGTGTTGTGTTTTCAGTTTATTACTGTTTAAGTGCTGCATAAATACTGTACACCGTGGGGGATATTAGCAAGAGAAGGCGATAATTATCGCTAACCGCAGTTAACGCGCCTTTTCTTATCTCCGTCTATTGCGGGAAACTATCGCTGTGTTAGCGGCGTATTACCAAGCCGCAAACAGGCAATGTGAAATCCTGCGATAATGAACATTAGCGCATGAAATCACAGCGCTAATGTCAGGCTTAGTAATAGGGGAGTGTGGACTTAACCCCCCAAAGGCATTAATGGTAAGTCAGGTTTCAATCAGGCGATAGAATATTGCGATGATGGGGGCCTAGCGCGACTTTTGTCATCACGGGACAGCTTTGCTAATAGAGCGAAGTTGTTTTAGCTACCTTTTCCGTGTGCTTTTTGCAAGGAATGCCTACCTTGCATGTCATTAACGCTGCCATGCAAGGCGATAGGAAAACCGGCAGATAACACCGGAAAGCTGGCGCTAACGCATGTTAGCACTGGCTTGCTAATAGGGTGATAAAAATATCGCCACTTTATCGGTGATAAGGCCCTTGCTAATTACCCCCATGTCTCAAAATTATACCTGTTTTTGTGCCAAGCTGCCAGAGGGAAAAGCATAGGTTAATTCAGTGACTTTTGTGGTTCATCCTTTGGCTGTTGCTTGAGTACGGTTTCACCCCCGTTAACCAACAACCCAATTTCTCTCAGTGACCTTCTGTGGCTGCTTCTTTTTAAAATACAGCTAGCCTATGTTGACTTTTTCCCTGTTCTCTTTCCCAGCAGTTTTGCCCTGGGCCTGGATGCCAAATGGCATCATTGTTGAGCTGTGTAAGCACATTCGATAAATAAATACATTAATATCTTCGGAGGGGCATAATAACAAGGAACAGGGAAAATTAACGCTAAGGGCGCTTAGCGTAAAAAAATTTAACGCCCGCTATCGCTGGATAATAACACCTGCTTATCGCGTTATTAACAACGCTAACCGCCAAGGCGATAAAAAAATCCAGCGATACAGTATTTTGGGAGGTTATTACTGGTAATGCAGCGATAAAACTACAAGGATGGGGATATCCTTGTTGAACGCCCATGGTGGACTCAGACATGTAATCCACTAGCATTGGATTACACGGCTAAGTCTGAAAATTAACAGACGTAAAAAAGCAGCGTTAACCGTGGTTAGAGCTGTTTTTTTTGTCTCTAACAGGGTTAGCATGAAGCGTGATAGTATTATTTTGCTCTGGAACGCCCACTTTGCATCTCATTAGAGATGCAAAGGGAAGCGTAGAGTAAAAGGATGCTAACATGCGATTTTGCATGTTAGCACCCTGTTGTTGATAGGGCGATATTTTTATCTCCACTTCTTTGGCTTTTAAAGCCACAAAATCGGAGATAAAGCCCTTGTTAATATGCCCGTTAGTTCTAATCGATTTATTTGCCAGTGTAATCAGAAATGAATGTCTCATGGTCCCCTTAACCATTTTTTGGAATATTGGTGTTGTTTTGATCATATCTATTTCATCATTTTTATTAAATTGGTTTAGGATCATTATTATTTTATTTTCTTCAAAGTTCTTTTGGTGCTGAATGAAACATTATACACTTTTCTCTGTCAGTGTACCAGCTAATTTATGGCATTGCTGAATGTAACTTTTCACCACACAGCCCATTTTCCGAACTTTCTGGTAGTGAGTCCATGTATTTTTCTCACCTCAGTTAATGATCCAGAATCTCATAATGGGTTTTACATCACTTTGGTGATTGGTGACCACACTTTGTGAGCAATTAGGATAGAGGCTTTTGTTCTTAGTTGGTTTCCAAAGGGAGGGAGGCGAAAGGACACTATTTACCACTCAAGATGGTGGAAGGTCCAGTAGCAGCTTAGTGTCCGTACTAAGTACTAGAGATACCAACAAAAGGAGAGGGTGCTGCACTGTTCCTGAAAAGAGGTGAGGATTTAAGGAAGGTTTTGGGAAAAGATTTACCTGGCGTGACCAAGGGTGTTGTAATGGTACCCTGGGGCATCCATTGTGTTGGATGTGATTGCCTCACACACCCCGAAGAGTGTCATGCTTCATCATCGGCGGTTGCTCCTCGTCGGGGAGGCGGTGCAACCCCCGACGGGCTCACCTCAAAGAGGGGCTCTTTGGCGGAGATCTTTTTCCAACTGCCTTTTGGTGAAGTGGGGGTATGTGGGCAGGATGGTGTATTCCTATTGAACTGATTAAAAATGTAGCAAGGGGTACCGGAATTACCTTTATTCTAGTGGTCCTCTGGCTACAGTTAAAAGGTGGGGCTAGCTTCCTAGGTGTCAACTAGTTAGGGTTGTGTGACTCTAGAAGAGGCTAGGGGTGCATGTGGTCAACATGTTTCTCGCTAGGGCTATAGTAACCGCGATTCTTCAGGACCAAAGTGAAAGCAACAACATGCTAATGTCATATATGTTGTATTTGTTACCTTAGTGGATCCTCCTATGCCTAATGGTCATATGTGAGAGGCCACATGAGGGATCGGCGGTGTGGTACTTCAGAGTTGAGCCCATATGATGTGGCTTCAACGCTCCGAGTCCGTGTGCGTTGACCTACCCCTTACCGCCGAGTCCGAGTACAGGAACAGTGCAGCACCCTCTCCTTTTGTTGGTTTTGTTCTTAGTTCTCACCTTTTTAAGATAAACTTGAGTGGATTTTCTTATCAAAGGCAATCAGGGTGTCTTTGTTCTGTTATAAGGATTGCTGTTGATACCCACGTGTGTTTGCGTGTGTGTGTGTGTGTGTGTGTGTGTGTGTTTGTGCTTTGGGTGGGTGTAGGAATGTAGGGGTGTGAGTGTGTGTGCATGTGTGTGTGTGTGCGTGTGTGTGTGTGTGTGTGTGGTGTGTGTGTGTGTTTGTTTGTGCTTTGGTGGGGTGTAGGAATGTAGGGGTGTGAGTGTGTGTGAGTGTGTGTGTGTGCGCATGTGTGTGTGTGTGTGTGTGTTTGTGCTTTGGGTGGGTGTAGGAATGTAGGGGTGTGAGTGTGTGTGCATGTGTGTGTGTGTGTGTGTGTGCGTGTGTGTGTGTGGTGTGTGTGTGTGTTTGTTTGTGCTTTGGTGGGGTGTAGGAATGTAGGGGTGTGAGTGTGTGTGTGTTTGTGTGTGTGTGTGTGGTGTGTGTGTGTGTGATGTGTGTGTGTTTGTGCTTTGGGTGGGTGTGGGAGTGTAGGGGTGTGAGTGTGCTTGTGTGGCTGGATACCAAATATACTACCCATCAGAGACACTACCAATGACATGACCTTCGGCCTCTGGTGTCTCAGTCATGGCCAGTAGCCGGGTTCTTTGTGTTTGCGCTGAGCTGATCACTGAATGATTAATCTTTAAATATGGGAACTAGTTGTATATTTTCAAAATGTATATGCTCATGTGTACTACAAAGGTTTGTGAAATCTCATACACACACAAGTGGAATGGGGCAGCCAATAACTGCATTTTTGAATTTCAGGCAACAAGAATGCATTTGAATTCATGATGGAGAGAGTGTAGAATCGTACTTGTTAAGCACACGCCTGTGGTGATCGCCACATCATTAATGATGTACAGGCATCTTCCGAAGAGTCCAAAGTGCTGTAATAGAGGAAGAAAAACAGTACAAAAAATAAAAAGTCTATTATTGTGAAAATTAATGCACACAGAGTTAGTTAATTGTGCATCGAGAGAAGCTGTCTTGTACAATTGAAGTCATCAATTCAGATTTTCTTATTCAATAAGTTATCTGAGATGCCTCCAAAATGACATCAGTGTAATGATTCATTCTAGAGATTAAACATTGCAGTAATGCACTTGGATGCTAAATTCAAAGATTTTATGTTGTGTGCATTTGTGCACAGCTGTGTAGAAGGAGACACCATTGGAGGTAAATGAGGAGATACCAGCTGCAGCCCCAGATTTAAAGCTGTGTAGAAGGACACACCAGTGGAGGTAAATGAGGAGAACTCAGCTGCAGCCCAGATTTAAAGCTGTGTAGAAGGAGACACCAGTGGATGTAAATGAGGAGATATCAGCTGCAGCTCCAGATTTGAAGCTGTGTAGAAGGACACACCAGTGGAGGTAAAAGAGAAGAACTCAGCTGCAGCCCAGATTTAAAGCTGTGTAGAAGGACACACAGTGGCGGTAAATGAGGAGATATCAGCTGCAGCCCCAGATTTAAAGCTGTGTAGAAGGACACACCAGTGGAGGTAAATGAGGAGAACTCAGCTGCAGCCCAGATTTAAAGCTGTGTAGAAGGACACACCAGTGGAGGTAAAAGAGAAGAACTCAGCTGCAGCCCAGATTTAAAGCTGTGTAGAAGGACACACCAGTGGAGGTAACTGAGGAGATATCAGCTGCAGCTCCAGATTTAAAGCTGTGTAGAAGGACACACCAGTGGAGGTAAATGATATATCAGCTGCAGCCCAGATTTAAAGCTGTGAGAAGGACACAGCAGTGGAGGTAACAGAGAAGATCCTAGCTGCAGCCCAGATTTAAAGCTGTGTAGAAGGACTCACCAGTGGAGGTAAATGAGATATCAGCTGCAGCCCAGATTTAAAGCTGTGTAGAAGGACTCACCAGTGGAGGTAAATGAGGAGATATCAGCTGCAGTCCAGATTTAAAGCTGTGTAGAAGGACACACCAGTTGAGGTAAATGAGGAGATATCAACTGCAGCTCCAGATTTAAAGCTGTGTAGAAGGACACACCAGTGGAGGTAACTGAGGAGATATCAGCTGCAGCCCAGATTTAAAGCTGTGTAGAAGGACACACCAGTTGAGGTAAATGAGGAGATCTCAGCTGCAGCCCAGATTTAAAGCTGTGTAGAAGGACACAAGAGTGGAGGTAACTGAGGAGATATCAGCTGCAGCCCAGATTTAAAGCTGTGTAGAAGGAGACACCAGTGGAGGTAAAAGAGAAGATATCAGCTGCAGCCCCAGATTTAAAGCTGTGTTGAAGGAGACACCAGTGGAGGTAAATGAGGAGATATCAGCTGCAGCCCAGATTTAAAGCTGTGTAGAAGGACACAAGAGTGGAGATAAATGAGGAGTTCTCAGCTGCAGCCCAGATTTAAAGCTGTGTAGAAGGAGACACCAGTGGAGGTAAATGAGGAGATATCAGCTGCAACCCAGATTTAAAGCTGTGTAGAAGGAGACACCAGTGGAGGTAAATGAGGAGATATCAGCTGCAGCTCCAGATTTGAAGCTGTGTAGAAGGAGACACCAGTGGAGGTAACTGAGGAGTACTCAGCTGCAGCCCCAGATTTGAAGCTGTGTAGAAGGAGACACCAGTGGAGGTAAATGAGGAGATATCAGCTGCAGCCCAGATTTAAAGCTGCGTTGAAGGAGACAACAGTGGAGGTAAATGAGGAGATCTCAGCTGCAGCCCCAGATTTAAAGCTGTGTAGAAGAAGACACCAGTGGAGGTAAATGAGGAGATATCAGCTGCAGCCCAGATTTAAAGCTGCGTTGAAGGAGACAACAGTGGAGGTAACTGAGGAGTACTCAGCTGCAGCCCCAGATTTGAAGCTGTGTAGAAGGAGACACCAGTGGAGGTAAATGAGGAGATATCAGCTGCAGCCCAGATTTAAAGCTGCGTTGAAGGAGACAACAGTGGAGGTAAATGAGGAGATCTCAGCTGCAGCCCCAGATTTAAAGCTGTGTAGAAGAAGACACCAGTGGAGGTAACTGAGGAGTACTCAGCTGCAGCCCCAGATTTAAAGCTGTGTAGAAGGACACACAGTGGAGGTAACTGAGGAGTACTCAGCTGCAGCCCCAGATTTAAAGCTGTGTAGAAGGACACACCAGTGGAGGTAAATGAGGAGATATCAGCTGCAGACCCAGATTTAAAGCTGTGTAGGAGGACACACCAGTTGAGGTAAATGAGGAGATATCAGCTGCAGCCCAGATTTAAAGCTGCGTTGAAGGAGACAACAGTGGAGGTAAATGAGGAGATCTCAGCTGCAGCCCAGATTTAAAGCTGTGTAGAAGGAGACAACAGTGGAGGTAAATGAGGAGATCTCAGCTGCAGCTCCAGATTTAAAGCTGTGTAGAAGGAGACAACAGTGGAGGTAAATGAGGAGATATCAGCTGCAGCCCAGATTTAAAGCTGTGTAGAAGGAGACACCAGTGGAGGTAAAAGAGGAGATATCAGCTACAGCCCGGATTTGAAGCTGTGTAGAAGGAGACACCAGTGGAGGTAAAAGAGAAGAACTCAGCTGCAGCCGAGATTTAAAGCTGTGTAGAAGGACACACCAGTGGAGGTAACTGAGGAGATATCAGCTGCAGCCCAGATTTAAAGCTGTGTATGAGGAGACACCAGTGGAGGTAAATGAGGAGATATCAGCTGCAGCTCCAGATTTAAAGCTGTGTAGAAGGAGACACCAGTGGAGGTAAATGAGATATCAGCTGCAGCCCAGATTTAAAGCTGTGTAGAAGGACACACCAGTGGAGGTAAATGAGAAGAAATCAGCTGCAGCCCAGATTTAAAGCTGTGTAGAAGGACACACCAGTGGAGGTAAATGAGGAGATATCAGCTGCAGCCCAGATTTAAAGCTGTGTAGAAGGACACACCAGTTGAGGTAAATGAGGAGATATCACCTGCAGCTCCAGATTTAAAGCTGTGTAGAAGGACTCACCAGTGGAGGTAACTGAGGAGATATCAGCTGCCGCCCAGATTTAAAGCTGTGTAGAAGGACACACCAGTGGAGGTAACTGAGGAGATATCAGCTGCAGCCCAGATTTAAAGCTGTGTAGAAGGAGACACCAGTGGAGGTAAATGAGGAGATATCAGCTGCAGCTCCAGATTTAAAGCTGTGTAGAAGGAGACACCAGTGGAGGTAACTGAGGAGATATCAGCTGCAGCCCAGATTTAAAGCTGTGTAGAAGGACACACCAGTGGAGGTAACTGAGGAGATATCAGCTGCAGCCCAGATTTAAAGCTGTGTAGAAGGACACACCAGTGGAGGTAACTGAGGAGATATCAGCTGCAGCCCAGATTTAAAGCTGTGTAGAAGGAGACACCAGTGGAGGTAAATGAGGAGATATCAGCTGCAGCCCTAGATTTAAAGCTGTGTAGAAGGAGACACCAGTGGAGGTAAATGAGAAGATCTCAGCTGCAGCCCAGATTTAAAGCTGTGTAGAAGGACACACCAGTGGAGGTAAATGAGGAGATATCAGCTGCAGCCCCAGATTTAAAGCTGTGTAGAAGGAGACACCAGTGGAGGTAAATGAGGAGATATCAGCTGCAGCCCAGATTTAAAGCTGTGTAGAAGGAGACACCAGTGGAGGTGAATGAGGAGATATCAGCTGCAGCCCCAGATTTGAAGCTGTGTAGAAGGACACACAGTGGAGGTAAATGAGGAGATATCAGCTGCAGCCCAGATTTAAAGCTGTGTAGAAGGAGACACCAGTGGAGGTAAAAGAGGAGATATCAGCTACAGCCCGGATTTGAAGCTGTGTAGAAGGAGACACCAGTGGAGGTAAAAGAGAAGAACTCAGCTGCAGCCGAGATTTAAAGCTGTGTAGAAGGACACACCAGTGGAGGTAACTGAGGAGATATCAGCTGCAGCTCCAGATTTAAAGCTGTGTAGAAGGAGACACCAGTGGAGGTAAAAGAGGAGATATCAGCTACAGCCCGGATTTGAAGCTGTGTAGAAGGAGACACCAGTGGAGGTAAAAGAGAAGAACTCAGCTGCAGCCGAGATTTAAAGCTGTGTAGAAGGACACACCAGTGGAGGTAACTGAGGAGATATCAGCTGCAGCTCCAGATTTAAAGCTGTGTATGAGGAGACACCAGTGGAGGTAAATGAGGAGATATCAGCTGCAGCTCCAGATTTAAAGCTGTGTAGAAGGAGACACCAGTGGAGGTAAAAGAGGAGATATCAGCTACAGCCCGGATTTGAAGCTGTGTAGAAGGAGACACCAGTGGAGGTAAAAGAGAAGAACTCAGCTGCAGCCGAGATTTAAAGCTGTGTAGAAGGACACACCAGTGGAGGTAACTGAGGAGATATCAGCTGCAGCTCCAGATTTAAAGCTGTGTATGAGGAGACACCAGTGGAGGTAAATGAGGAGATATCAGCTGCAGCTCCAGATTTAAAGCTGTGTAGAAGGACACACAGTGGAGGTAAATGAGGAGATCTCAGCTGCAGCCCAGATTTGAAGCTGTGTAGAAGGAGACACCAGTGGAGGTAAATGAGATATCAGCTGCAGCCCAGATTTAAAGCTGTGTAGAAGGACACACCAGTGGAGGTAAATGAGAAGAAATCAGCTGCAGCCCAGATTTAAAGCTGTGTAGAAGGACACACCAGTGGAGGTAAATGAGGAGATATCAGCTGCAGCCCAGATTTAAAGCTGTGTAGAAGGACACACCAGTTGAGGTAAATGAGGAGATATCACCTGCAGCTCCAGATTTAAAGCTGTGTAGAAGGACTCACCAGTGGAGGTAACTGAGGAGATATCAGCTGCCGCCCAGATTTAAAGCTGTGTAGAAGGACACACCAGTGGAGGTAAATGAGGAGATATCACCTGCAGCTCCAGATTTAAAGCTGTGTAGAAGGACTCACCAGTGGAGGTAACTGAGGAGATATCAGCTGCCGCCCAGATTTAAAGCTGTGTAGATGGACACAAGAGTGGAGGTAACTGAGGAGATATCAGCTGCAGCCCAGATTTAAAGCTGTGTAGAAGGACACAAGATTGGAGGTAAATGAGGAGAAATCAGCTGCAGCCCAGATTTAAAGCTGTGTAGAAGGAGACACCAGTGGAGGTAAATGAGGAGATATCAGCTGCAGCTCCAGATTTAAAGCTGTGTAGAAGGAGACACCAGTGGAGGTAAATGAGGAGATATCAGCTGCAGCCCTAGATTTAAAGCTGTGTAGAAGGAGACACCAGTGGAGGTAACTGAGAAGATCTCAGCTGCAGCCCAGATTTAAAGCTGTGTAGAAGGACACACCAGTGGAGGTAAATGAGGAGATATCAGCTGCAGCCCCAGATTTAAAGCTGTGTAGAAGGAGACACCAGTGGAGGTAAATGAGGAGATATCAGCTGCAGCCCCAGATTTAAAGCTGTGTAGAAGGAGACACCAGTGGAGGTAAATGAGGAGATATCAGCTGCAGCCCCAGATTTAAAGCTGTGTAGAAGGACACACCAGTGGAGGTAAATGAGGAGATATCAGCTGCAGCCCCAGATTTAAAGCTGTGTAGAAGGAGACACCAGTGGAGGTAAATGAGGAGATATCAGCTGCCGCCCAGATTTAAAGCTGTGTAGATGGACACAAGAGTGGAGGTAACTGAGGAGATATCAGCTGCAGCCCAGATTTAAAGCTGTGTAGAAGGACACAAGATTGGAGGTAAATGAGGAGAAATCAGCTGCAGCCCAGATTTAAAGCTGTGTAGAAGGAGACACCAGTGGAGGTAAATGAGGAGATATCAGCTGCAGCCCAGATTTAAAGCTGTGTAGAAGGAGACACCAGTGGAGGTAAATGAGGAGATCTCAGCTGCAGCCCAGATTTAAAGCTGTGTAGAAGGAGACACCAGTGGAGGTAACTGAGGAGTTCTCCGCTGCAGCCCAGATTTAAAGCTGTGTAGAAGGAGACACCAGTGGAGGTAAAAGAGAAGAACTCAGCTGCAGCCCCAGATTTAAACCTGTGTAGAAGGACACACCAGTGGAGGTAACTGAGGAGATATCAGCTGCAGCCCCAGATTTAAAGCTGTTTAGAAGGACACACCAGTGGAGGTAAAAGAGAAGATATCAGCTGCAGCCCCAGATTTAAAGCTGTGTAGAAGGTCACACCAGTGGAGGTAAATGAGGAGATCTCAGCTGCAGCCCAGATTTAAAGCTGTGTAGAAGGACACACCAGTGGAGGTAATTGAGGAGATATCAGCTGCAGCCCAGATTTAAAGCTGTGTAGAAGGAGACAACAGTGGAGGTAAATGAGGAGATATCAGCTGCAGCTCCAGATTTAAAGCTGTGTAGAAGGAGACACCAGTGGAGGTAAAAGAGGAGATAACAGCTGCAGCCCTGATTTGAAGCTGTGTAGAAGGAGACAACAGTGGAGGTAAATGAGGAGATATCAGCTGCAGCTCCAGATTTAAAGCTGTGTAGAAGGAGACACCAGTGGAGGTAAAAGAGGAGATAACAGCTGCAGCCCTGATTTGAAGCTGTGTAGAAGGAGACACCAGTGGAGGTAAAAGAGGAGATAACAGCTGCAGCCCTGATTTGAAGCTGTGTAGAAGGAGACACCAGTGGAGGTAAAAGAGAAGATCTCAGCTGCAGCCCTGATTTGAAGCTGTGTAGAAGGAGACACCAGTGGAGGTAAAAGAGAAGATCTCAGCTGCAGCCCCAGATTTAAAGCTGTGTAGAAGGACACACCAGTGGAGGTAAATGAGGAGATATCAGCTGCAGCCCCAGATTTAAAGCTGTGTAGAAGGAGACACCAGTGGAGGTAAATGAGGAGATATCAGCTGCAGCTCCAGATTTGAAGCTGTGTGGAAGGAGACACCAGTGGAGGTAAATGAGAAGATCTCAGCTGCAGCCCAGATTTAAAGCTGTGTAGAAGGACACACCAGTGGAGGTAAATGAGGAGATATCAGCTGCAGCCCCAGATTTAAAGCTGTGTAGAAGGAGACACCAGTGGAGGTAAATGAGGAGATATCAGCTGCAGCCCAGATTTAAAGCTGTGTAGAAGGAGACACCAGTGGAGGTGAATGAGGAGATATCAGCTGCAGCCCCAGATTTGAAGCTGTGTAGAAGGACACACAGTGGAGGTAAATGAGGAGATATCAGCTGCAGCCCAGATTTAAAGCTGTGTAGAAGGAGACACCAGTGGAGGTAAAAGAGGAGATATCAGCTACAGCCCGGATTTGAAGCTGTGTAGAAGGAGACACCAGTGGAGGTAAAAGAGAAGAACTCAGCTGCAGCCGAGATTTAAAGCTGTGTAGAAGGACACACCAGTGGAGGTAACTGAGGAGATATCAGCTGCAGCTCCAGATTTAAAGCTGTGTAGAAGGAGACACCAGTGGAGGTAAAAGAGGAGATATCAGCTACAGCCCGGATTTGAAGCTGTGTAGAAGGAGACACCAGTGGAGGTAAAAGAGAAGAACTCAGCTGCAGCCGAGATTTAAAGCTGTGTAGAAGGACACACCAGTGGAGGTAACTGAGGAGATATCAGCTGCAGCTCCAGATTTAAAGCTGTGTATGAGGAGACACCAGTGGAGGTAAATGAGGAGATATCAGCTGCAGCTCCAGATTTAAAGCTGTGTAGAAGGAGACACCAGTGGAGGTAAAAGAGGAGATATCAGCTACAGCCCGGATTTGAAGCTGTGTAGAAGGAGACACCAGTGGAGGTAAAAGAGAAGAACTCAGCTGCAGCCGAGATTTAAAGCTGTGTAGAAGGACACACCAGTGGAGGTAACTGAGGAGATATCAGCTGCAGCTCCAGATTTAAAGCTGTGTATGAGGAGACACCAGTGGAGGTAAATGAGGAGATATCAGCTGCAGCTCCAGATTTGAAGCTGTGTAGAAGGAGACACCAGTGGAGGTAAATGAGATATCAGCTGCAGCCCAGATTTAAAGCTGTGTAGAAGGACACACCAGTGGAGGTAAATGAGAAGAAATCAGCTGCAGCCCAGATTTAAAGCTGTGTAGAAGGACACACCAGTGGAGGTAAATGAGGAGATATCAGCTGCAGCCCAGATTTAAAGCTGTGTAGAAGGACACACCAGTTGAGGTAAATGAGGAGATATCACCTGCAGCTCCAGATTTAAAGCTGTGTAGAAGGACACACCAGTGGAGGTAAATGAGGAGATATCAGCTGCAGCCCCAGATTTAAAGCTGTGTAGAAGGAGACACCAGTGGAGGTAAATGAGGAGATATCAGCTGCAGCCCCAGATTTAAAGCTGTGTAGAAGGAGACACCAGTGGAGGTAAATGAGGAGATATCAGCTGCAGCCCCAGATTTAAAGCTGTGTAGAAGGACACACCAGTGGAGGTAAATGAGGAGATATCAGCTGCAGCCCCAGATTTAAAGCTGTGTAGAAGGAGACACCAGTGGAGGTAAATGAGGAGATATCAGCTGCAGCCCCAGATTTAAAGCTGTGTAGAAGGACACACCAGTGGAGGTAACTGAGGAGATCTCAGCTGCAACCCAGATTTAAAGCTGTGTAGAAGGAGACACCAGTGGAGGTAAATGAGGAGATATCAGCTGCAGCCCAGATTTAAAGCTGTGTAGAAGGAGACACCAGTGGAGGTAAATGAGGAGATATCAGCTGCAGCCCCAGATTTAAAGCTGTGTAGAAGGAGACACCAGTGGAGGTAAATGAGGAGTTCTCAGCTGCAGCCCAGATTTGAAGCTGTGTGGAAGGAGACACCAGTGGAGGTAAATGAGAAGAAATCAGCTGCAGCCCAGATTTAAAGCTGTGTAGAAGGACACACCAGTGGAGGTAAATGAGAAGAAATCAGCTGCAGCCCAGATTTAAAGCTGTGTAGAAGGACACACCAGTGGAGGTAAATGAGGACATATCACCTGCAGCTCCAGATTTAAAGCTGTGTAGAAGGAGACACCAGTTGAGGTAAATGAGGAGATATCACCTGCAGCTCCAGATTTAAAGCTGTGTAGAAGGACACACCAGTGGAGGTAACTGAGGAGATATCAGCTGCCGCCCAGATTTAAAGCTGTGTAGATGGACACAAGAGTGGAGGTAACTGAGGAGATATCAGCTGCAGCCCAGATTTAAAGCTGTGTAGAAGGACACAAGATTGGAGGTAAATGAGGAGAAATCAGCTGCAGCCCAGATTTAAAGCTGTGTAGAAGGAGACACCAGTGGAGGTAAATGAGGAGATATCAGCTGCAGCTCCAGATTTAAAGCTGTGTAGAAGGAGACACCAGTGGAGGTAAATGAGGAGATATCAGCTGCAGCTCCAGATTTAAAGCTGTGTAGAAGGAGACACCAGTGGAGGTAAATGAGGAGATATCAGCTGCAGCCCCAGATTTAAAGCTGTGTAGAAGGAGACACCAGTGGAGGTAAATGAGAAGATCTCAGCTGCAGCCCAGATTTGAAGCTGTGTAGAAGGAGACACCAGTGGAGGTAAAAGAGAAGATATCAGCTGCAGCCCCAGGATTAAAGCTGTGTAGAAGGACACTCCAGTGGAGGTAAATGAGGAGATCTCAGCTGCAGCCCAGATTTGAAGCTGTGTAGAAGGAGACACCAGTGGAGGTAAAAGAGAAGATATCAGCTGCAGCCCCAGGATTAAAGCTGTGTAGAAGGACACTCCAGTGGAGGTAAATGAGGAGATATCAGCTGCAGCCCCAGATTTAAAGCTGTGTAGAAGGAGACACCAGTGGAGGTAAATGAGGAGTTCTCAGCTGCAGCCCAGATTTGAAGCTGTGTAGAAGGAGACACCAGTGGAGGTAAATGAGGAGATATCAGCTGCAGCTCCAGATTTGAAGCTGTGTAGAAGGACACAAGAGTGGAGGTAAATGAGGAGTTCTCAGCTGCAGCCCAGATTTAAAGCTGTGTAGAAGGAGACACCAGTGGAGGTAACTGAGGAGATCTCAGCTGCAGCCCAGATTTAAAGCTGTGTAGAAGGACACACCAGTGGAGGTAAAAGAGAAGAACTCAGCTGCAGCCCCAGATTTAAAACTGTGTAGAAGGAGACACCAGTGGAGGTAACTGAGGAGATATCAGCTGCAGCCCAGATTTAAAGCTGTGTAGAAGGAGACACCAGTGGAGGTAAATGAGGAGATCTCAGCTGCAGCCCAGATTTAAAGCTGTGTAGAAGGAGACACCAGTGGAGGTAAATGAGGAGATCTCAGCTGCAGCCCAGATTTAAAGCTGTGTAGAAGGAGACACCAGTGGAGGTAAATGAGGAGATATCAGCTGCAGCCCAGATTTAAAGCTGTGTAGAAGGAGACACCAGTGGAGGTAAATGAGGAGATCTCAGCTGCAGCCCAGATTTAAAGCTGTGTAGAAGGAGACACCAGTGGAGGTAAATGAGGAGATCTCAGCTGCAGCCCAGATTTAAAGCTGTGTAGAAGGAGACACCAGTGGAGGTAACTGAGGAGTTCTCCGCTGCAGCCCAGATTTAAAGCTGTGTAGAAGGAGACACCAGTGGAGGTAAAAGAGAAGAACTCAGCTGCAGCCCCAGATTTAAACCTGTGTAGAAGGACACACCAGTGGAGGCAACTGAGGAGATATCAGCTGCAGCCCCAGATTTAAAGCTGTTTAGAAGGACACACCAGTGGAGGTAAAAGAGAAGATATCAGCTGCAGCCCCAGATTTAAAGCTGTGTAGAAGGTCACACCAGTGGAGGTAAATGAGGAGATCTCAGCTGCAGCCCAGATTTAAAGCTGTGTAGAAGGACACACCAGTGGAGGTAATTGAGGAGATATCAGCTGCAGCCCAGATTTAAAGCTGTGTAGAAGGAGACAACAGTGGAGGTAAATGAGGAGATATCAGCTGCAGCTCCAGATTTAAAGCTGTGTAGAAGGAGACACCAGTGGAGGTAAAAGAGGAGATAACAGCTGCAGCCCTGATTTGAAGCTGTGTAGAAGGAGACAACAGTGGAGGTAAATGAGGAGATATCAGCTGCAGCTCCAGATTTAAAGCTGTGTAGAAGGAGACACCAGTGGAGGTAAAAGAGGAGATAACAGCTGCAGCCCTGATTTGAAGCTGTGTAGAAGGAGACACCAGTGGAGGTAAAAGAGGAGATAACAGCTGCAGCCCTGATTTGAAGCTGTGTAGAAGGAGACACCAGTGGAGGTAAAAGAGAAGATCTCAGCTGCAGCCCCAGATTTAAAGCTGTGTAGAAGGACACACCAGTGGAGGTAAATGAGGAGATCTCAGCTGCAGCCCCAGATTTAAAGCTGTGTAGAAGGACACACCAGTGGAGGTAAATGAGGAGATATCAGCTGCAGCCCAGATTTGAAGCTGTGTAGAAGGACACTCCAGTGGAGGTAAAAGAGAAGATATCAGCTGCAGCCCCAGATTTAAAGCTGTGTAGAAGGAGACACCAGTGGAGGTAAAAGAGAAGATATCAGCTGCAGCCCCAGATTTAAAGCTGTGTAGAAGGACACTCCAGTGGAGGTAACTGAGGAGATCTCAGCTGCAGCCCCAGATTTAAAGCTGTGTAGAAGGACACACCAGTGGAGGTAACTGAGGAGATCTCAGCTGCAGCCCAGATTTAAAGCTGTGTAGAAGGACACACCAGTGGAGGTAAAAGAGAAGATATCAGCTGCAGCCCCAGATTTGAAGCTGTGTAGAAGGACACACCAGTGGAGGTAACTGAGGAGATATCAGCTGCAGCCCCAGTTTAAAGCTGTGTAGAAGGACACACCAGTGGAGGTAAAAGAGAAGATATCAGCTGCAGCCCCAGATTTAAAGCTGTGTAGAAGGACACTCCAGTGGAAGTAAAAGAGAAGATATCAGCTGCAGCCCCAGATTTAAAGCTGTGTAGAAGGTCACACCAGTGGAGGTAAATGAGGAGATCTCAGCTGCAGCCCAGATTTAAAGCTGTGTAGAAGGACACACCAGTGGAGGTAATTGAGGAGATATCAGCTGCAGCCCAGATTTAAAGCTGTGTAGAAGGACACACCAGTTGAGGTAAATGAGGAGATATCAGCTGCAGCCCAGATTTGAAGCTGTGTAGAAGGAGACACCAGTGGAGGTAAATGAGGAGATATCAGCTGCAGCCCCAGATTTAAAGCTGTGTAGAAGGACACTCCAGTAGAGGTAAAAGATAAGATATCAGCTGCAGCCCCAGATTTAAAGCTGTGTAGAAGGACACACCAGTTGAGGCAAATGAGGAGATCTCAGCTGCAGCCCCATATTTAAAGCTGTGTAGAAGGACACACAGTGGAGGTAAATGAGGAGATCTCAGCTGCATCCCAGATTTAAAGCTGTGTAGAAGGACACACCAGTGGAGGTAAATGAGGAGATATCAGCTGCAGCCCAGATTTGAAGCTGTGTAGAAGGAGACACCAGTGGAGGTAAAAGAGAAGATATCAGCTGCAGCCCAAGATTTAAAGCTGTGTAGAAGGACACACCAGTGGAGATAAAAGAGAAGATCTCAGCTGCAGCCCCAGATTTAAAGCTGTGTAGAAGGACACACCAGTGGAGGTAAAAGAGGAGATCTCAGCTGCAGCCCCAGATTTAAAGCTGTGTAGAAGGACACACCAGTGGAGGTAAAAGAGAAGATCTCAGCTGCAGCCCCAGATTTAAAGCTGTGTGGAAGGACATACCAGTGGAGGTAAAAGAGAAGATCTCAGCTGCAGCCCAGATTTAAAGCTGTGTAGAAGGACACACCAGTGGAGGCAAAAGAGAAGATCTTAGCTGCAGCCGCAGATTTGAAGCTGTGTAGAAGGAGACACCAGTGGAGGTAAATGAGGAGATATCAGCTGCAGCCCAGATTTAAAGCTGTGTAGAAGGACACTCCAGTGGAGGTAAAAGAGAAGATATCAGCTGCAGCCCCAGATTTAAAGCTGTGTAGAAGGACACACCAGTGGAGGTAAAAGAGAAGATCTTAGCTGCAGCCCCAGATTTGAAGCTGTTTAGAAGGACACACCAGTGGAGGTAACTGAGGAGATATCAGCTGCAACCCAGATTTGAAGCTGTGTAGAAGGACACACCAGTGGAGGTAAAAGAGAAGATCTTAGCTGCAGCCCCAGATTTGAAGCTGTTTAGAAGGAGACACCAGTGGAGGTAAAAGAGAAGATATCAGCTGCAGCCCCAGATTTAAAGCTGTGTAGAAGGTCACACCAGTGGAGGTAAATGAGGAGATCTCAGCTGCAGCCCAGATTTAAAGCTGTGTAGAAGGACACACCAGTGGAGGTAATTGAGGAGATATCAGCTGCAGCCCAGATTTAAAGCTGTGTAGAAGGACACACCAGTTGAGGTAAATGAGGAGATATCAGCTGCAGCCCAGATTTGAAGCTGTGTAGAAGGAGACACCAGTGGAGGTAAATGAGGAGATATCAGCTGCAGCCCCAGATTTAAAGCTGTGTAGAAGGACACTCCAGTAGAGGTAAAAGATAAGATATCAGCTGCAGCCCCAGATTTAAAGCTGTGTAGAAGGACACACCAGTTGAGGCAAATGAGGAGATCTCAGCTGCAGCCCCTTATTTAAAGCTGTGTAGAAGGACACACAGTGGAGGTAAATGAGGAGATCTCAGCTGCATCCCAGATTTAAAGCTGTGTAGAAGGACACACCAGTGGAGGTAAATGAGGAGATATCAGCTGCAGCCCAGATTTGAAGCTGTGTAGAAGGAGACACCAGTGGAGGTAAAAGAGAAGATATCAGCTGCAGCCCAAGATTTAAAGCTGTGTAGAAGGACACACCAGTGGAGATAAAAGAGAAGATCTCAGCTGCAGCCCCAGATTTAAAGCTGTGTAGAAGGACACACCAGTGGAGGTAAAAGAGGAGATCTCAGCTGCAGCCCCAGATTTAAAGCTGTGTAGAAGGACACACCAGTGGAGGTAAAAGAGAAGATCTCAGCTGCAGCCCCAGATTTAAAGCTGTGTGGAAGGACATACCAGTGGAGGTAAAAGAGAAGATCTCAGCTGCAGCCCAGATTTAAAGCTGTGTAGAAGGACACACCAGTGGAGGCAAAAGAGAAGATCTTAGCTGCAGCCGCAGATTTGAAGCTGTGTAGAAGGAGACACCAGTGGAGGTAAATGAGGAGATATCAGCTGCAGCCCAGATTTAAAGCTGTGTAGAAGGACACTCCAGTGGAGGTAAAAGAGAAGATATCAGCTGCAGCCCCAGATTTAAAGCTGTGTAGAAGGACACACCAGTGGAGGTAAATGAGGAGATATCAGCTGCAGCCCAGATTTAAAGCTGTGTAGAAGGAGACAGCAGTGGAGGTAACTGAGGAGATATCAGCTGCAGCCCAGATTTGAAGCTGTTTAGAAGGACACACCAGTGGAGGTAAAAGAGAAGATCTTAGCTGCAGCTCCAGATTTGAAGCTGTGTAGAAGGAGACACCAGTGGAGGTAAATGAGGAGATATCAGCTGCAGCCCAGATTTAAAGCTGTGTAGAAGGAGACACCAGTGGAGGTAAATGTGGAGATATCAGCTGCAACCCAGATTTGAAGCTGTGTAGAAGGACACACCAGTGGAGGTAAATGAGATATCAGCTGCAGCCCCAGATTTAAAGCTGTGTAGAAGGACACACCAGTGGAGGTAAAAGAGAAGATCTTAGCTGCAGCCCCAGATTTGAAGCTGTTTAGAAGGACACACCAGTGGAGGTAAAAGAGAAGATCTTAGCTGCAGCCGCAGATTTGAAGCTGTGTCGAAGGAGACACCAGTGGAGGTAAATGAGGAGATATCAGCTGCAACCCAGATTTGAAGCTGTGTAGAAGGACACACCAGTGGAGGTAAATGAGGAGATATCAGCTGCAGCCCAGATTTGAAGCTGTGTAGAAGGACACACCAGTGGATGTAAAAGAGAAGAACTCAGCTGCAGCCCAGATTTGAAGCTGTGTAGAAGGAGACACCAGTGGAGGTAAAAGAGAAGATCTCAGCTACAGCCCAGATTTGAAGCTGTGTAGAAGGACACACCAGTGGAGGTAAAAGAGAAGATATCAGCTGCAGCCCAGATTTAAAGCTGTGTAGAAGGACACACCAGTGGAGGTAAAAGAGAAGAACTCAGCTGCAGCCCAGATTTGAAGCTGTGTAGAAGGAGACACCAGTGGAGGTAAAAGAGAAGATCTCAGCTACAGCCCAGATTTGAAGCTGTGTAGAAGGACACACCAGTGGAGGTAAAAGAGAAGATCTCAGCTGCAGCCCAGATTTGAAGCTGTGTAGAAGGAGACACCAGTGGAGGTAAAAGAGAAGATATCAGCTGCAGCTCCAGATTTGAAGCTGTGTAGAAGGAGACACCAGTGGATGTAAATGAGGAGATATCAGCTGCAGCCCAGATTTAAAGCTGTGTAGAAGGACACACCAGTGGAGGTAAAAGAGAAGATATCAGCTGCAGCCCCAGATTTAAAGCTATGTAGAAGGAGACACCAGTGGAGGTAAAAGAGAAGAACTCAGCTGCAGCCCCAGATTTGAAGCTGTGTAGTAGGACACTCCAGTGGAGGTAAAAGAGAAGAACTCAGCTGCAGCTCCAGATTTAAAGCTGTGTAGAAGGAGACACCAGTGGAGGTGAAAGAGAAGAACTCAGCTGCAGCCCCAGATTTGAAGCTGTGTAGAAGGACACACCAGTGGAGGTAACTGAGGAGATATCAGCTGCAGCCCCAGATTTAAAGCTGTGTAGAAGGACACACCATTGGAGGTAAAAGAGAAGATATCAGCTGCAGCACCAGATTTAAAGCTGTGTAGAAGGACACTCCAGTGGAGGTAAAAGAGAAGATATCAGCTGCAGCCCCAGATTTAAAGCTGTGTAGAAGGACACATCCGTGGAGGTAAATGAGGAGATCTCAGCTGCAGCCCAGATTTAAAGCTGTGTAGAAGGACACACCAGAGGAGGTAAAAGAGAAGATATCAGCTGCAGCCCCAAATTTAAAGCTGTGTAGAAGGAGACCCCAGTGGAGGTAAATGAGGAGATCTCAGCTGCAGCCCCAGATTTAAAGCTGTGTAGAAGGACACTCCAGTGGAGGTAAAAGAGAAGATATCAGCTGCAGCCCAAGATTTAAAGCTGTGTAGAAGAAGACACCAGTGGAGGTATCTGAGGAGATCTCAGCTGCAGCCCAGATTTAAAGCTGTGTAGAAGGACACACCAGTGGAGGTAAAAGAGGAGATATCAGCTGCAGCCCCAGATTTAAAGCTGTGTAGAAGGACACACCAGTGGAGGTAAATGAGGAGATATCAGCTGCAGCCCAGATTTGAAGCTGTGTAGAAGGACACACCTGTGGAGGTAAAAGAGAAGATCTTAGCTGCAGCCGCAGATTTGAAGCTGTGTCGAAGGAGACACCAGTGGAGGTAAATGAGGAGATATCAGCTGCAGCCCAGATATAAAGCTGTGTAGAAGGACACAGTAGTGGAGGTAAAAGAGAAGATCTTAGCTGCAGCCCCAGATTTGAAGCTGTTTAGAAGGACACACCTGTGGAGGTAAAAGAGAAGATCTTAGCTGCAGCCGCAGATTTGAAGCTGTGTCGAAGGAGACACCAGTGGAGGTAAATGAGGAGATATCAGCTGCAGCCCAGATTTAAAGCTGTGTAGAAGGACACACCAGTGGAGGTAAATGAGGAGATATCAGCTGCAGCCCAGATTTAAAGCTGTGTAGAAGGACACACCAGTGGAGGTAAATGATGAGATATCAGCTGCATCCCAGATTTAAAGCTGTGTAGAAGGAGACACCAGTGGAGGTAAATGAGGAGATATCAGCTGCAGCCCCAGATTTAAAGCTGTGTAGAAGGACACACCAGTAGAGGTAAAAGATAAGATATCAGCTGCAGCCCCAGATTTAAAGCTGTGTAGAAGGACACACCAGTTGAGGCAAATGAGGAGATCTCAGCTGCAGCCCCATATTTAAAGCTGTGTAGAAGGACACACAGTGGAGGTAAATGAGGAGATCTCAGCTGCATCCCAGATTTAAAGCTGTGTAGAAGGACACACCAGTGGAGGTAAATGAGGAGATATCAGCTGCAGCCCAGATTTGAAGCTGTGTAGAAGGAGACACCAGTGGAGGTAAAAGAGAAGATATCAGCTGCAGCCCAAGATTTAAAGCTGTGTAGAAGGACACACCAGTGGAGGTAAAAGAGGAGATCTCAGCTGCAGCCCCAGATTTAAAGCTGTGTAGAAGGACACACCAGTGGAGGTAAATGAGGAGATATCAGCTGCAGCCCAGATTTGAAGCTGTGTAGAAGGAGACACCAGTGGAGGTAAAAGAGAAGATATCAGCTGCAGCCCAAGATTTAAAGCTGTGTAGAAGGACACACCAGTGGAGGTAAAAGAGGAGATCTCAGCTGCAGCCCCAGATTTAAAGCTGTGTAGAAGGACACACCAGTGGAGGTAAATGAGGAGATATCAGCTGCAGCCCAAGATTTAAAGCTGTGTAGAAGGACACACCAGTGGAGGTAAAAGAGAAGATCTCAGCTGCAGCCCCAGATTTAAAGCTGTGTGGAAGGACACACCAGTGGAGGTAAATGAGGAGATATCAGCTGCAGCCCAGATTTAAAGCTGTGTAGAAGGACACTCCAGTGGAGGTAAAAGAGAAGATATCAGCTGCAGCCCCAGATTTAAAGCTGTGTAGTAGGACACACCAGTGGAGGTAAATGAGGAGATATCAGCTGCAGCCCAGATTTGAAGCTGTGTAGAAGGACACACCAGTGGAGGTAAAAGAGAAGATCTTAGCTGCAGCCCCAGATTTAAAGCTGTGTAGAAGGACACACCAGTGGAGGTAAAAGAGAAGAACTCAGCTGCAGCCCCATATTTAAAGCTGTGTAGAAGGAGACACCAGTGGAGGTAAATGAGAAGATATCAGCTGCAGCCCAGATTTAAAGCTGTGTAGAAGGAGACACCAGTGGAGGTAACTGAGGAGATATCAGCTGCAGCCCCAGATTTAAAGTTGTGTAGAAGGACACACCAGTGGAGGTAACTGAGGAGATATCAGCTGCAGCCCACATTTAAAGCTGGGTAGAAGGACACACCAGTGGAGGTAAATGAGAAGATATCAGCTGCAGCCCCAGATTTAAAGCTGTGTAAAGGACACTCCAGTAGAGGTAAAAGAGAAGATATCAGCTGCAGACCCACAATTAAAGCTGTGTAGAAGGACACACCAGTTGAGGCAAATGAGGAGATCTCAGCTGCAGCCCCAGATTTAAAGCTGTGTAGAAGGACACACAGTGGAGGTAAATGAGGAGATCTCAGCTGCAGCCCAGATTTAAAGCTGTGTAGAAGGACACACCAGTGGAGGTAAATGAGGAGATATCAGCTGCAGCCCAATTTTGAAGCTGTGTAGAAGGACACACCAGTGGAGGTAAATGAGGAGATATCAGCTGCAGCTCCAGATTTAAAGCTGTGTAGAAGGAGACACCAGTGGAGGTAAATTAGGAGATATCAGCTGCAGCCCAGATTTGAAGCTGTGTAGAAGGACACACCAGTGGAGGTAAAAGAGAAGATATCAGCTGCAGCCCCAGATTTAAAGCTGTGTAGAAGGACACTCCAGTGGAGGTAAAAGAGAAGATATCAGCTGCAGCCCCAGATTTTAAGCTGTGTAGAAGGACACACCAGTGGAGGTAACTGAGGAGATATCAGCTGCAGCCCCAGATTTAAAGCTGTGTAGAAGGACACACCAGTGGAGGTAAAAGAGAAGATATCAGCTGCAGCCCCAGATTTAAAGCTGTGTAGAAGGACACTCCAGTGGAGGTAAAAGAGAAGATATCAACTGCAGCCCCAGATTTAAAGCTGTGTAGAAGGACACACCAGTGGAGGTAAATGAGGAGATCTCAGCTGCAGCCCAGATTTAAAGCTGTGTAGAAGGACACACCAGTGGAGGTAAAAGAGAAGATATCAGCTGCAGCCCCAAATTTAAAGCTGTGTAGAAGGAGAATCCAGTGGAGGTAAATGAGGAGATCTCAGCTGCAGCCCAGATTTAAAGCTGTGTAGAAGGACACACCAGTGGAGGTAAAAGAGGAGATATCAGCTGCAGACCCAGAATTAAAGCTGTGTAGAAGGACACACCAGTGGAGGTAAATGAGGAGATATCAGCTGCAGCCCAGATTTGAAGCTGTGTAGAAGGACACACCAGTGGAGGTAAAAGAGGAGATATCAGCTGCAGACCCAGATTTAAAGCTGTGTAGAAGAAGACACCAGTGGAGGTAACTGAGGAGATCTCAGCTGCAGCCCAGATTTAAAGCTGTGTAGAAGGACACGCCAGTGGAGATAAAAGAGGAGATATCAGCTGCAGACCCAGAATTAAAGCTGTGTAGAAGGACACACCAGTGGAGGTAAATGAGAAGATATCAGCTGCAGCCCAGATTTGAAGCTGTGTAGAAGTACACACCAGTGGAGGTAAAAGAGAAGATATCAGCTGCAGCCCCAGATTTAAAGCTGTGTAGAAGGACACACCAGTTGAGGCAAATGAGGAGATGTCAGCTGCAGCCCCAGATTTAAAGCTGTGTAGAAGGACACACAGTGGAGGTAAATGAGGAGATCTCAGCTGCAGCCCAGATTTAAAGCTGTGTAGAAGGACACACCAGTGGAGGTAAAAGAGAAGATCTTAGCTGCAGCCGCAGATTTGAAGCTGTGTAGAAGGAGATACCAGTGGAGGTAAATGAGGAGATATCAGCTGCAGCCCACATTTGAAGCTGTGTAGAAGGACACACCAGTGGAGGTAAATGAGGAGATATCAGCTGCAGCCCAGATTTAAAGCTGTGTAGAAGGACACACCAGTGGAGGTAACTGAGGAGATATCAGCTGCAGCCCACATTTAAAGCTGGGTAGAAGGACACACCAGTGGAGGTAAATGCGAAGATATCAGCTGCAGCCCCAGATTTAAAGCTGTGTAAAGGACACTCCAGTAGAGGTAAAAGAGAAGATATCAGCTGCAGACCCACAATTAAAGCTGTGTAGAAGGACACACCAGTTGAGGCAAATGAGGAGATCTCAGCTGCAGCCCCAGATTTAAAGCTGTGTAGAAGGACACACAGTGGAGGTAAATGAGGAGATCTCAGCTGCAGCCCAGATTTAAAGCTGTGTAGAAGGACACACCAGTGGAGGTAAATGAGGAGATATCAGCTGCAGCCCCAGATTTAAAGCTGTGTAGAAGGACACACCAGTTGAGGCAAATGAGGAGATCTCAGCTGCAGCCCCATATTTAAAGCTGTGTAGAAGGACACACAGTGGAGGTAAATGAGGAGATCTCAGCTGCATCCCAGATTTAAAGCTGTGTAGAAGGACACACCAGTGGAGGTAAATGAGGAGATATCAGCTGCAGCCCAGATTTGAAGCTGTGTAGAAGGAGACACCAGTGGAGGTAAAAGAGAAGATATCAGCTGCAGCCCAAGATTTAAAGCTGTGTAGAAGGACACACCAGTGGAGATAAAAGAGAAGATCTCAGCTGCAGCCCCAGATTTAAAGCTGTGTAGAAGGACACACCAGTGGAGGTAAAAGAGGAGATCTCAGCTGCAGCCCCAGATTTAAAGCTGTGTAGAAGGACACACCAGTGGAGGTAAAAGAGAAGATCTCAGCTGCAGCCCCAGATTTAAAGCTGTGTGGAAGGACACACCAGTGGAGGTAAAAGAGGAGATCTCAGCTGCAGCCCCAGATTTAAAGCTGTGTAGAAGGACACACCAGTGGAGGTAAAAGAGAAGATCTCAGCTGCAGCCCCAGATTTAAAGCTGTGTGGAAGGACACACCAGTGGAGGTAAATGAGGAGATATCAGCTGCAGCCCAGATTTAAAGCTGTGTAAAGGACACTCCAGTAGAGGTAAAAGAGAAGATATCAGCTGCAGACCCACAATTAAAGCTGTGTAGAAGGACACACCAGTTGAGGCAAATGAGGAGATCTCAGCTGCAGCCCCAGATTTAAAGCTGTGTAGAAGGACACACAGTGGAGGTAAATGAGGAGATCTCAGCTGCAGCCCAGATTTAAAGCTGTGTAGAAGGACACACCAGTGGAGGTAAATGAGGAGATATCAGCTGCAGCCCCAGATTTAAAGCTGTGTAGAAGGACACACCAGTTGAGGCAAATGAGGAGATCTCAGCTGCAGCCCCATATTTAAAGCTGTGTAGAAGGACACACAGTGGAGGTAAATGAGGAGATCTCAGCTGCATCCCAGATTTAAAGCTGTGTAGAAGGACACACCAGTGGAGGTAAATGAGGAGATATCAGCTGCAGCCCAGATTTGAAGCTGTGTAGAAGGAGACACCAGTGGAGGTAAAAGAGAAGATATCAGCTGCAGCCCAAGATTTAAAGCTGTGTAGAAGGACACACCAGTGGAGATAAAAGAGAAGATCTCAGCTGCAGCCCCAGATTTAAAGCTGTGTAGAAGGACACACCAGTGGAGGTAAAAGAGGAGATCTCAGCTGCAGCCCCAGATTTAAAGCTGTGTAGAAGGACACACCAGTGGAGGTAAAAGAGAAGATCTCAGCTGCAGCCCCAGATTTAAAGCTGTGTGGAAGGACACACCAGTGGAGGTAAATGAGGAGATATCAGCTGCAGCCCAGATTTAAAGCTGTGTAGAAGGACACTCCAGTGGAGGTAAAAGAGAAGATATCAGCTGCAGCCCCAGATTTAAAGCTGTGTAGAAGGAGACACCAGTGGAGGTAAATGAGGAGATATCAGCTGCAGCCCAGATTTAAAGCTGTGTAGAAGGAGACACCAGTGGAGGTAAATGAGGAGATATCAGCTGCAGCCCAGATTTAAAGCTGTGTAGAAGGACACTCCAGTGGAGGTAAAAGAGAAGGACACACCAGTGGAGGTAAATGAGGAGATATCAGCTGCAGCCCAGATTTGAAGCTGTGTAGAAGGACACACCAGTGGAGGTAAAAGAGAAGATCTTAGCTGCAGCCCCAGATTTAAAGCTGTGTAGAAGGACACACCAGTGGAGGTAAAAGAGAAGAACTCAGCTGCAGCCCCATATTTAAAGCTGTGTAGAAGGAGACACCAGTGGAGGTAAATGAGAAGATATCAGCTGCAGACCCAGATTTAAAGCTGTGTAGAAGGAGACACCAGTGGAGGTAACTGAGGAGATATCAGCTGCAGCCCACATTTAAAGCTGGGTAGAAGGACACACAGTGGAGGTAAATGAGGAGATCTCAGCTGCAGCCCAGATTTAAAGCTGTGTAGAAGGACACACCAGTGGAGGTAAATGAGGAGATATCAGCTGCAGCCCAATTTTGAAGCTGTGTAGAAGGACACACCAGTGGAGGTAAATGAGGAGATATCAGCTGCAGCTCCAGATTTAAAGCTGTGTAGAAGGAGACACCAGTGGAGGTAAATTAGGAGATATCAGCTGCAGCCCAGATTTGAAGCTGTGTAGAAGGACACTCCAGTGGAGGTAAAAGAGAAGATATCAGCTGCAGACCCACAATTAAAGCTGTGTAGAAGGACACACCAGTTGAGGCAAATGAGGAGATCTCAGCTGCAGCCCCAGATTTAAAGCTGTGTAGAAGGACACACAGTGGAGGTAAATGAGGAGATCTCAGCTGCAGCCCAGATTTAAAGCTGTGTAGAAGGACACACCAGTGGAGGTAAATGAGGAGATATCAGCTGCAGCCCAATTTTGAAGCTGTGTAGAAGGACACACCAGTGGAGGTAAATGAGGAGATATCAGCTGCAGCTCCAGATTTAAAGCTGTGTAGAAGGAGACACCAGTGGAGGTAAATTAGGAGATATCAGCTGCAGCCCAGATTTGAAGCTGTGTAGAAGGACACTCCAGTGGAGGTAAAAGAGAAGATATCAGCTGCAGCCCCAGATTTAAAGCTGTGTAGAAGGACACACCAGTGGAGGTAACTGAGGAGATATCAGCTGCAGCCCCAGATTTAAAGCTGTGTAGAAGGACACACCAGTGGAGGTAAAAGAGAAGATATCAGCTGCAGCCCCAGATTTAAAGCTGTGTAGAAGGACACTCCAGTGGAGGTAAAAGAGAAGATATCAACTGCAGCCCCAGATTTAAAGCTGTGTAGAAGGACACACCAGTGGAGGTAAATGAGGAGATCTCAGCTGCAGCCCAGATTTAAAGCTGTGTAGAAGGACACACCAGTGGAGGTAAAAGAGAAGATATCAGCTGCAGCCCCAAATTTAAAGCTGTGTAGAAGGAGAATCCAGTGGAGGTAAATGAGGAGATCTCAGCTGCATTCCCAGATTTAAAGCTGTGTAGAAGGACACACCAGTGGAGGTAAATGAGGAGATATCAGCTGCAGCCCAGATTTGAAGCTGTGTAGAAGGACACACCAGTGGAGGTAAAAGAGGAGATATCAGCTGCAGACCCAGATTTAAAGCTGTGTAGAAGAAGACACCAGTGGAGGTAACTGAGGAGATCTCAGCTGCAGCCCAGATTTAAAGCTGTGTAGAAGGACACGCCAGTGGAGGTAAAAGAGGAGATATCAGCTGCAGACCCAGAATTAAAGCTGTGTAGAAGGACACACCAGTGGAGGTAAATGAGAAGATATCAGCTGCAGCCCAGATTTGAAGCTGTGTAGAAGTACACACCAGTGGAGGTAACTGAGGAGATCTCAGCTGCAGCCCAGATTTAAAGCTGTGTAGAAGGACACACCAGTGGAGGTAAAAGAGGAGATATCAGCTGCATACCCAGAATTAAAGCTGTGTAGAAGGACACACCAGTGGAGGTAAATGAGAAGATATCAGCTGCAGCCCCAGATTTAAAGCTGTGTAGAAGGACACTCCAGTAGAGGTAAAAGAGAAGATATCAGCTGCAGCCCCAGATTTAAAGCTGTGTAGAAGTACACACCAGTGGAGGTAAAAGAGAAGATATCAGCTGCAGCCCCAGATTTAAAGCTGTGTAGAAGGACACTCCAGTAGAGGTAAAAGAGAAGATATCAGCTGCAGCCCCAGATTTAAAGCTGTGTAGAAGGACACACCAGTTGAGGCAAATGAGGAGATGTCAGCTGCAGCCCCAGATTTAAAGCTGTGTAGAAGGACACACCAGTGGAGGTAAATGAGGAGATATCAGCTGCAGCCCAGATTTAAAGCTGTGTAGAAGGACACACCAGTGGAGGTAAATGAGGAGATATCAGCTGCAGCCCAGATTTGAAGCTGTGTAGAAGGACACACCAGTGGAGGTAAATGAGGAGATATCAGCTGCAGCCCAGATTTAAAGCTGTGTAGAAGGACACACCAGTGGAGGTAAATGAGGAGATCTCAGCTGCAGCCCAGATTTAAAGCTGTGTAGAAGGACACACCAGTGGAGGTAAATGAGGAGATATCAGCTGCAGCCCAGATTTGAAGCTGTGTAGAAGGACACACCAGTGGAGGTAAAAGAGAAGATCTTAGCTGCAGCCGCAGATTTGAAGCTGTGTAGAAGGAGATACCAGTGGAGGTAAATGAGGAGATATCAGCTGCAGCCCACATTTAAAGCTGTGTAGAAGGACACACCAGTGGAGGTAAATGAGGAGATATCAGCTGCAGCCCAGATTTGAAGCTGTGTAGAAGGACACACCAGTGGAGGTAACAGAGAAGATCTTAGCTGCAGCCCCAGATTTAAAGCTGTGTAGAAGGACACACCAGTGGAGGTAAAAGAGAAGAACTCAGCTGCAGCCCCAGATTTAAAGCTGTGTAGAAGGAGACACCAGTGGAGGTAAATGAGAAGATATCAGCTGCAGCCCCAGATTTAAAGCTGTGTAAAGGACACTCCAGTAGAGGTAAAAGAGAAGATATCAGCTGCAGACCCACAATTAAAGCTGTGTAGAAGGAGACACAGTGGAGGTAAATGAGGAGATCTCAGCTGCAGCCCAGATTTAAAGCTGTGTAGAAGGACACACCAGTGGAGGTAAATGAGGAGATATCAGCTGCAGCCCAGATTTAAAGCTGTGTAGAAGGACACTCCAGTGGAGGTAAAAGAGAAGATATCAGCTGCAGCCCCAGATTTGAAGCTGTGTAGAAGGACACACCAGTGGAGGTAACTGAGGAGATATCAGCTGCAGCCCCAGATTTAAAGCTGTGTAGAAGGACACACCAGTGGAGGTAAAAGAGAAGATATCAGCTGCAGCCCCAGATTTAAAGCTGTGTAGAAGGACACACCAGTGGAGGTAAATGAGGAGATCTCAGCTGCAGCCCAGATTTAAAGCTGTGTAGAAGGACACACCAGTGGAGGTAAAAGAGAAGATATCAGCTGCAGCCCCAAATTTAAAGCTGTGTAGAAGGAGAATCCAGTGGAGGTAAATGAGGAGATCTCAGCTGCATTCCCAGATTTAAAGCTGTGTAGAAGGAGACACCAGTGGAGGTAAATGAGAAGATATCAGCTGCAGCCCAGATTTGAAGCTGTGTAGAAGTACACACCAGTGGAGGTAAAAGAGAAGATATCAGCTGCAGCCCCAGATTTAAAGCTGTGTAGTAGGACACACCAGTGGAGGTAAATGAGGAGATATCAGCTGCAGCCCAGATTTAAAGCTGTGTAGAAGGAGACACCAGTGGAGGTAAATGAGGAGATATCAGCTGCAGCCCAGATTTGAAGCTGTGTAGAAGGACACACCAGTGGAGGTAAAAGAGAAGATCTTAGCTGCAGCCCCAGATTTGAAGCTGTTTAGAAGGACACACCAGTGGAGGTAAAAGAGAAGATATCAGCTGCAGCCCCAGATTTAAAGCTGTGTAGTAGGACACACCAGTGGAGGTAAATGAGGAGATATCAGCTGCAGCCCAGATTTAAAGCTGTGTCGAAGGAGACACCAGTGGAGGTAAATGAGGAGATATCAGCTGCAGCCCAGATTTAAAGCTGTGTAGAAGGACACACCAGTGGAGGTAAAAGAGAAGAACTCAGCTGCAGCCCCATATTTAAAGCTGTGTAGAAGGAGACACCAGTGGAGGTAAATGAGAAGATATCAGCTGCAGCCCAGATTTAAAG
The DNA here is from genome assembly GCF_964261635.1 of Lissotriton helveticus. NCBI lineage: Eukaryota > Metazoa > Chordata > Amphibia > Caudata > Salamandridae > Lissotriton > Lissotriton helveticus. The sequence continues at coordinate 1,960,219,612 of NC_136068.1, read as the reverse complement.
CTGTGTAGAAGGACACACCAGTGGAGGTAAATGAGAAGATATCAGCTGCAGCCCCAGATTTAAAGCTGTGTAAAGGACACTCCAGTAGAGGTAAAAGAGAAGATATCAGCTGCAGACCCACAATTAAAGCTGTGTAGAAGGACACACCAGTTGAGGCAAATGAGGAGATCTCAGCTGCAGCCCCAGATTTAAAGCTGTGTAGAAGGACACACAGTGGAGGTAAATGAGGAGATCTCAGCTGCAGCCCAGATTTAAAGCTGTGTAGAAGGACACACCAGTGGAGGTAAATGAGGAGATATCAGCTGCAGCCCAATTTTGAAGCTGTGTAGAAGGACACACCAGTGGAGGTAAATGAGGAGATATCAGCTGCAGCTCCAGATTTAAAGCTGTGTAGAAGGAGACACCAGTGGAGGTAAATTAGGAGATATCAGCTGCAGCCCAGATTTGAAGCTGTGTAGAAGGACACTCCAGTGGAGGTAAAAGAGAAGATATCAGCTGCAGCCCCAGATTTAAAGCTGTGTAGAAGGACACTCCAGTGGAGGTAAAAGAGAAGATATCAGCTGCAGCCCCAGATTTGAAGCTGTGTAGAAGGACACACCAGTGGAGGTAACTGAGGAGATATCAGCTGCAGCCCCAGATTTAAAGCTGTGTAGAAGGACACACCAGTGGAGGTAAAAGAGAAGATATCAGCTGCAGCCCCAGATTTAAAGCTGTGTAGAAGGACACTCCAGTGGAGGTAAAAGAGAAGATATCAACTGCAGCCCCAGATTTAAAGCTGTGTAGAAGGACACACCAGTGGAGGTAAATGAGGAGATCTCAGCTGCAGCCCAGATTTAAAGCTGTGTAGAAGGACACACCAGTGGAGGTAAAAGAGAAGATATCAGCTGCAGCCCCAAATTTAAAGCTGTGTAGAAGGAGAATCCAGTGGAGGTAAATGAGGAGATCTCAGCTGCATTCCCAGATTTAAAGCTGTGTAGAAGGACACTCCAGTGGAGGTAAAAGAGAAGATATCAGCTGCAGCCCCAGATTTAAAGCTGTGTAGAAGAAGACACCAGTGGAGGTAACTGAGGAGATCTCAGCTGCAGCCCAGATTTAAAGCTGTGTAGAAGGACACACCAGTGGAGGTAAAAGAGGAGATATCAGCTGCAGACCCAGAATTAAAGCTGTGTAGAAGGACACACCAGTGGAGGTAAATGAGAAGATATCAGCTGCAGCCCAGATTTGAAGCTGTGTAGAAGTACACACCAGTGGAGGTAAAAGAGAAGATATCAGCTGCAGCCCCAGATTTAAAGCTGTGTAGAAGGACACACCAGTGGAGGTAAAAGAGGAGATATCAGCTGCAGACCCAGAATTAAAGCTGTGTAGAAGGACACACCAGTGGAGGTAAATGAGGAGATATCAGCTGCAGCCCAGATTTGAAGCTGTGTAGAAGGACACACCAGTGGAGGTAAAAGAGGAGATATCAGCTGCAGACCCAGATTTAAAGCTGTGTAGAAGAAGACACCAGTGGAGGTAACTGAGGAGATCTCAGCTGCAGCCCAGATTTAAAGCTGTGTAGAAGGACACGCCAGTGGAGGTAAAAGAGGAGATATCAGCTGCAGACCCAGAATTAAAGCTGTGTAGAAGGACACACCAGTGGAGGTAAATGAGAAGATATCAGCTGCAGCCCAGATTTGAAGCTGTGTAGAAGTACACACCAGTGGAGGTAACTGAGGAGATCTCAGCTGCAGCCCAGATTTAAAGCTGTGTAGAAGGACACACCAGTGGAGGTAAAAGAGGAGATATCAGCTGCATACCCAGAATTAAAGCTGTGTAGAAGGACACACCAGTGGAGGTAAATGAGAAGATATCAGCTGCAGCCCAGATTTGAAGCTGTGTAGAAGTACACACCAGTGGAGGTAAAAGAGAAGATATCAGCTGCAGCCCCAGATTTAAAGCTGTGTAGAAGGACACTCCAGTAGAGGTAAAAGAGAAGATATCAGCTGCAGCCCCAGATTTAAAGCTGTGTAGAAGGACACACCAGTTGAGGCAAATGAGGAGATGTCAGCTGCAGCCCCAGATTTAAAGCTGTGTAGAAGGACACACAGTGGAGGTAAATGAGGAGATCTCAGCTGCAGCCCAGATTTAAAGCTGTGTAGAAGGACACACCAGTGGAGGTAAATGAGGAGATATCAGCTGCAGCCCAGATTTAAAGCTGTGTAGAAGGACACACCAGTGGAGGTAAAAGAGAAGATCTTAGCTGCAGCCGCAGATTTGAAGCTGTGTAGAAGGAGATACCAGTGGAGGTAAATGAGGAGATATCAGCTGCAGCCCAGATTTAAAGCTGTGTAGAAGGACACTCCAGTGGAGGTAAAAGAGAAGAACACACCAGTGGAGGTAAATGAGGAGATATCAGCTGCAGCCCAGATTTGAAGCTGTGTAGAAGGACACACCAGTGGAGGTAACAGAGAAGATCTTAGCTGCAGCCCCAGATTTAAAGCTGTGTAGAAGGACACACCAGTGGAGGTAAAAGAGAAGAACTCAGCTGCAGCCCCAGATTTAAAGCTGTGTAGAAGGAGACACCAGTGGAGGTAAATGAGGAGATATCAGCTGCAGCCCAGATTTGAAGCTGTGTAGAAGGAGACACCAGTGGAGGTAAAAGAGACGATCTCAGCTGCAGCCCCAGATTTGAAGCTGTTTAGAAGGACACATCAGTGGAGGTAAAAGAGAAGATCTTAGCTGCAGCCCCAGATTTGAAGCTGTTTAGAAGGACACACCAGTGGAGGTAAAAGAGAAGATCTTAGCTGCAGCCGCAGATTTGAAGCTGTTTAGAAGGACACACCAGTGGAGGTAAAAGAGAAGATCTTAGCTGCAGCCCCAGATTTGAAGCTGTTTAGAAGGACACACCAGTGGAGGTAAAAGAGAAGATCTTAGCTGCAGCCGCAGATTTGAAGCTGTGTCGAAGGAGACACCAGTGGAGGTAAATGAGGAGATATCAGCTGCAGCCCAGATTTAAAGCTGTGTAGAAGGACACTCCAGTGGAGGTAAAAGAGAAGGACACACCAGGGGAGGTAAATGATGAGATATCAGCTGCAGCCCAGATTTGAAGCTGTGTAGAAGGACACACCAGTGGAGGTAAAAGAGAAGATCTTAGCTGCAGCCCCAGATTTAAAGCTGTGTAGAAGGACACACCAGTGGAGGTAAAAGAGAAGAACTCAGCTGCAGCCCCATATTTAAAGCTGTGTAGAAGGAGACACCAGTGGAGGTAAATGAGAAGATATCAGCTGCAGCCCAGATTTAAAGCTGTGTAGAAGGACACACCAGTGGAGGTAAATGAGAAGATATCAGCTGCAGCCCCAGATTTAAAGCTGTGTAAAGGACACTCCAGTAGAGGTAAAAGAGAAGATATCAGCTGCAGACCCACAATTAAAGCTGTGTAGAAGGACACACCAGTTGAGGCAAATGAGGAGATCTCAGCTGCAGCCCCAGATTTAAAGCTGTGTAGAAGGACACACAGTGGAGGTAAATGAGGAGATCTCAGCTGCAGCCCAGATTTAAAGCTGTGTAGAAGGACACACCAGTGGAGGTAAATGAGGAGATATCAGCTGCAGCCCAATTTTGAAGCTGTGTAGAAGGACACACCAGTGGAGGTAAATGAGGAGATATCAGCTGCAGCTCCAGATTTAAAGCTGTGTAGAAGGACACACCAGTGGAGGTAAAAGAGAAGAACTCAGCTGCAGCCCAGATTTGAAGCTGTGTAGAAGGACACACCAGTGGAGGTAAATGAGGAGATATCAGCTGCAGCCCAGATTTGAAGCTGTGTAGAAGGACACACCAGTGGAGGTAAAAGAGAAGATCTTAGCTGCAGCCCCAGATTTAAAGCTGTGTAGAAGGACACACCAGTGGAGGTAAAAGAGAAGAACTCAGCTGCAGCCCCAGATTTGAAGCTGTGTAGAAGTACACACCAGTGGAGGTAAAAGAGAAGATATCAGCTGCAGCCCCAGATTTAAAGCTGTGTAGAAGGACACTCCAGTAGAGGTAAAAGAGAAGATATCAGCTGCAGCCCCAGATTTAAAGCTGTGTAGAAGGACACACCAGTTGAGGCAAATGAGGAGATGTCAGCTGCAGCCCCAGATTTAAAGCTGTGTAGAAGGACACACAGTGGAGGTAAATGAGGAGATCTCAGCTGCAGCCCAGATTTAAAGCTGTGTAGAAGGACACACCAGTGGAGGTAAATGAGGAGATATCAGCTGCAGCCCAGATTTAAAGCTGTGTAGAAGGACACACCAGTGGAGGTAAAAGAGAAGATCTTAGCTGCAGCCGCAGATTTGAAGCTGTGTAGAAGGAGATACCAGTGGAGGTAAATGAGGAGATATCAGCTGCAGCCCAGATTTAAAGCTGTGTAGAAGGACACTCCAGTGGAGGTAAAAGAGAAGAACACACCAGTGGAGGTAAATGAGGAGATATCAGCTGCAGCCCAGATTTGAAGCTGTGTAGAAGGACACACCAGTGGAGGTAACAGAGAAGATCTTAGCTGCAGCCCCAGATTTAAAGCTGTGTAGAAGGACACACCAGTGGAGGTAAAAGAGAAGAACTCAGCTGCAGCCCCAGATTTAAAGCTGTGTAGAAGGAGACACCAGTGGAGGTAAATGAGGAGATATCAGCTGCAGCCCAGATTTGAAGCTGTGTAGAAGGAGACACCAGTGGAGGTAAAAGAGACGATCTCAGCTGCAGCCCCAGATTTGAAGCTGTTTAGAAGGACACATCAGTGGAGGTAAAAGAGAAGATCTTAGCTGCAGCCCCAGATTTGAAGCTGTTTAGAAGGACACACCAGTGGAGGTAAAAGAGAAGATCTTAGCTGCAGCCGCAGATTTGAAGCTGTTTAGAAGGACACACCAGTGGAGGTAAAAGAGAAGATCTTAGCTGCAGCCGCAGATTTGAAGCTGTGTCGAAGGAGACACCAGTGGAGGTAAATGAGGAGATATCAGCTGCAGCCCAGATTTAAAGCTGTGTAGAAGGACACTCCAGTGGAGGTAAAAGAGAAGGACACACCAGGGGAGGTAAATGATGAGATATCAGCTGCAGCCCAGATTTGAAGCTGTGTAGAAGGACACACCAGTGGAGGTAAAAGAGAAGATCTTAGCTGCAGCCCCAGATTTAAAGCTGTGTAGAAGGACACACCAGTGGAGGTAAAAGAGAAGAACTCAGCTGCAGCCCCATATTTAAAGCTGTGTAGAAGGAGACACCAGTGGAGGTAAATGAGAAGATATCAGCTGCAGCCCAGATTTAAAGCTGTGTAGAAGGACACACCAGTGGAGGTAAATGAGAAGATATCAGCTGCAGCCCCAGATTTAAAGCTGTGTAAAGGACACTCCAGTAGAGGTAAAAGAGAAGATATCAGCTGCAGACCCACAATTAAAGCTGTGTAGAAGGACACACCAGTTGAGGCAAATGAGGAGATCTCAGCTGCAGCCCCAGATTTAAAGCTGTGTAGAAGGACACACAGTGGAGGTAAATGAGGAGATCTCAGCTGCAGCCCAGATTTAAAGCTGTGTAGAAGGACACACCAGTGGAGGTAAATGAGGAGATATCAGCTGCAGCCCAATTTTGAAGCTGTGTAGAAGGACACACCAGTGGAGGTAAATGAGGAGATATCAGCTGCAGCTCCAGATTTAAAGCTGTGTAGAAGGACACACCAGTGGAGGTAAAAGAGAAGAACTCAGCTGCAGCCCAGATTTGAAGCTGTGTAGAAGGACACACCAGTGGAGGTAAATGAGGAGATATCAGCTGCAGCCCAGATTTGAAGCTGTGTAGAAGGACACACCAGTGGAGGTAAAAGAGAAGATCTTAGCTGCAGCCCCAGATTTAAAGCTGTGTAGAAGGACACACCAGTGGAGGTAAAAGAGAAGAACTCAGCTGCAGCCCCATATTTAAAGCTGTGTAGAAGGAGACACCAGTGGAGGTAAATGAGAAGATATCAGCTGCAGCCCAGATTTAAAGCTGTGTAGAAGGACACACCAGTGGAGGTAAATGAGAAGATATCAGCTGCAGCCCCAGATTTAAAGCTGTGTAAAGGACACTCCAGTAGAGGTAAAAGAGAAGATATCAGCTGCAGACCCACAATTAAAGCTGTGTAGAAGGACACACCAGTTGAGGCAAATGAGGAGATCTCAGCTGCAGCCCCAGATTTAAAGCTGTGTAGAAGGACACACAGTGGAGGTAAATGAGGAGATCTCAGCTGCAGCCCAGATTTAAAGCTGTGTAGAAGGACACACCAGTGGAGGTAAATGAGGAGATATCAGCTGCAGCCCAATTTTGAAGCTGTGTAGAAGGACACACCAGTGGAGGTAAATGAGGAGATATCAGCTGCAGCTCCAGATTTAAAGCTGTGTAGAAGGAGACACCAGTGGAGGTAAATTAGGAGATATCAGCTGCAGCCCAGATTTGAAGCTGTGTAGAAGGACACACCAGTGGAGGTAACTGAGGAGATATCAGCTGCAGCCCCAGATTTAAAGCTGTGTAGAAGGACACACCAGTGGAGGTAAAAGAGAAGATATCAGCTGCAGCCCCAGATTTAAAGCTGTGTAGAAGGACACTCCAGTGGAGGTAAAAGAGAAGATATCAACTGCAGCCCCAGATTTAAAGCTGTGTAGAAGGACACACCAGTGGAGGTAAATGAGGAGATCTCAGCTGCAGCCCAGATTTAAAGCTGTGTAGAAGGACACACCAGTGGAGGTAAAAGAGAAGATATCAGCTGCAGCCCCAAATTTAAAGCTGTGTAGAAGGAGAATCCAGTGGAGGTAAATGAGGAGATCTCAGCTGCATTCCCAGATTTAAAGCTGTGTAGAAGGACACTCCAGTGGAGGTAAAAGAGAAGATATCAGCTGCAGCCCCAGATTTAAAGCTGTGTAGAAGAAGACACCAGTGGAGGTAACTGAGGAGATCTCAGCTGCAGCCCAGATTTAAAGCTGTGTAGAAGGACACACCAGTGGAGGTAAAAGAGGAGATATCAGCTGCAGACCCAGAATTAAAGCTGTGTAGAAGGACACACCAGTGGAGGTAAATGAGAAGATATCAGCTGCAGCCCAGATTTGAAGCTGTGTAGAAGTACACACCAGTGGAGGTAAAAGAGAAGATATCAGCTGCAGCCCAGATTTAAAGCTGTGTAGAAGGAGACACCAGGGGAGGTAACTGAGAGGATATCAGCTGCAGCCCAGATTTAAAGCTGTGTAGAAGGAGACACCAGGGGAGGTAACTGAGAGGATATCAGCTGCAGCCCAGATTTAAAGCTGTGTAGAAGGACACACCAGTGGAGGTAAAAGAGGAGATATCAGCTGCAGACCCAGAATTAAAGCTGTGTAGAAGGACACACCAGTGGAGGTAAATGAGGAGATATCAGCTGCAGCCCAGATTTGAAGCTGTGTAGAAGGACACACCAGTGGAGGTAAAAGAGGAGATATCAGCTGCAGACCCAGATTTAAAGCTGTGTAGAAGGAGACACCAGGGGAAGTAACTGAGAGGATATCAGCTGCAGCCCAGATTTAAAGCTGTGTAGAAGGAGACACCAGGGGAGGTAACTGAGAGGATATCAGCTGCAGCCCAGATTTAAAGCTGTGTAGAAGGACACACCAGTGGAGGTAAAAGAGGAGATATCAGCTGCAGACCCAGAATTAAAGCTGTGTAGAAGGACACACCAGTGGAGGTAAATGAGGAGATATCAGCTGCAGCCCAGATTTGAAGCTGTGTAGAAGGACACACCAGTGGAGGTAAAAGAGGAGATATCAGCTGCAGACCCAGATTTAAAGCTGTGTAGAAGAAGACACCAGTGGAGGTAACTGAGGAGATCTCAGCTGCAGCCCAGATTTAAAGCTGTGTAGAAGGACACGCCAGTGGAGGTAAAAGAGGAGATATCAGCTGCAGACCCAGAATTAAAGCTGTGTAGAAGGACACACCAGTGGAGGTAAATGAGAAGATATCAGCTGCAGCCCAGATTTGAAGCTGTGTAGAAGTACACACCAGTGGAGGTAAAAGAGAAGATATCAGCTGCAGCCCCAGATTTAAAGCTGTGTAGAAGGACACTCCAGTAGAGGTAAAAGAGAAGATATCAGCTGCAGCCCCAGATTTAAAGCTGTGTAGAAGGACACACCAGTTGAGGCAAATGAGGAGATGTCAGCTGCAGCCCCAGATTTAAAGCTGTGTAGAAGGACACACAGTGGAGGTAAATGAGGAGATCTCAGCTGCAGCCCAGATTTAAAGCTGTGTAGAAGGACACACCAGTGGAGGTAAATGAGGAGATATCAGCTGCAGCCCAGATTTGAAGCTGTGTAGAAGGACACACCAGTGGAGGTAAAAGAGAAGATCTTAGCTGCAGCCGCAGATTTGAAGCTGTGTAGAAGGAGATACCAGTGGAGGTAAATGAGGAGATATCAGCTGCAGCCCAGATTTAAAGCTGTGTAGAAGGACACTCCAGTGGAGGTAAAAGAGAAGAACACACCAGTGGAGGTAAATGAGGAGATATCAGCTGCAGCCCACATTTGAAGCTGTGTAGAAGGACACTCCAGTAGAGGTAAAAGAGAAGATATCAGCTGCAGACCCACAATTAAAGCTGTGTAGAAGGACACACCAGTTGAGGCAAATGAGGAGATCTCAGCTGCAGCCCCAGATTTAAAGCTGTGTAGAAGGACACACAGTGGAGGTAAATGAGGAGATCTCAGCTGCAGCCCAGATTTAAAGCTGTGTAGAAGGACACACCAGTGGAGGTAAATGAGGAGATATCAGCTGCAGCTCCAGATTTAAAGCTGTGTAGAAGGAGACACCAGTGGAGGTAAATTAGGAGATATCAGCTGCAGCCCAGATTTGAAGCTGTGTAGAAGGACACTCCAGTGGAGGTAAAAGAGAAGATATCAGCTGCAGCCCCAGATTTAAAGCTGTGTAGAAGGACACTCCAGTGGAGGTAAAAGAGAAGATATCAGCTGCAGCCCCAGATTTGAAGCTGTGTAGAAGGACACACCAGTGGAGGTAACTGAGGAGATATCAGCTGCAGCCCCAGATTTAAAGCTGTGTAGAAGGACACACCAGTGGAGGTAAAAGAGAAGATATCAGCTGCAGCCCCAGATTTAAAGCTGTGTAGAAGGACACTCCAGTGGAGGTAAAAGAGAAGATATCAACTGCAGCCCCAGATTTAAAGCTGTGTAGAAGGACACACCAGTGGAGGTAACAGAGAAGATCTTAGCTGCAGCCCCAGATTTAAAGCTGTGTAGAAGGACACACCAGTGGAGGTAAAAGAGAAGAACTCAGCTGCAGCCCCAGATTTAAAGCTGTGTAGAAGGACACACCAGTGGAGGTAACTGAGGAGATATCAGCTGCAGCCCACATTTAAAGCTGGGTAGAAGGACACACCAGTGGAGGTAAATGAGAAGATATCAGCTGCAGCCCCAGATTTAAAGCTGTGTAAAGGACACTCCAGTAGAGGTAAAAGAGAAGATATCAGCTGCAGACCCACAATTAAAGCTGTGTAGAAGGACACACCAGTTGAGGCAAATGAGGAGATCTCAGCTGCAGCCCCAGATTTAAAGCTGTGTAGAAGGACACACAGTGGAGGTAAATGAGGAGATCTCAGCTGCAGCCCAGATTTAAAGCTGTGTAGAAGGACACACCAGTGGAGGTAAATGAGGAGATATCAGCTGCAGCTCCAGATTTAAAGCTGTGTAGAAGGAGACACCAGTGGAGGTAAATTAGGAGATATCAGCTGCAGCCCAGATTTGAAGCTGTGTAGAAGGACACTCCAGTGGAGGTAAAAGAGAAGATATCAGCTGCAGCCCCAGATTTAAAGCTGTGTAGAAGGACACTCCAGTGGAGGTAAAAGAGAAGATATCAGCTGCAGCCCCAGATTTGAAGCTGTGTAGAAGGACACACCAGTGGAGGTAACTGAGGAGATATCAGCTGCAGCCCCAGATTTAAAGCTGTGTAGAAGGACACACCAGTGGAGGTAAAAGAGAAGATATCAGCTGCAGCCCCAGATTTAAAGCTGTGTAGAAGGACACTCCAGTGGAGGTAAAAGAGAAGATATCAACTGCAGCCCCAGATTTAAAGCTGTGTAGAAGGACACACCAGTGGAGGTAAATGAGGAGATCTCAGCTGCAGCCCAGATTTAAAGCTGTGTAGAAGGACACACCAGTGGAGGTAAAAGAGAAGATATCAGCTGCAGCCCCAAATTTAAAGCTGTGTAGAAGGAGAATCCAGTGGAGGTAAATGAGGAGATCTCAGCTGCATTCCCAGATTTAAAGCTGTGTAGAAGGACACTCCAGTGGAGGTAAAAGAGAAGATATCAGCTGCAGCCCCAGATTTAAAGCTGTGTAGAAGAAGACACCAGTGGAGGTAACTGAGGAGATCTCAGCTGCAGCCCAGAATTAAAGCTGTGTAGAAGGACACACCAGTGGAGGTAAATGAGAAGATATCAGCTGCAGCCCAGATTTGAAGCTGTGTAGAAGTACACACCAGTGGAGGTAAAAGAGAAGATATCAGCTGCAGCCCCAGATTTAAAGCTGTGTAGAAGGACACACCAGTGGAGGTAAAAGAGGAGATATCAGCTGCAGACCCAGAATTAAAGCTGTGTAGAAGGACACACCAGTGGAGGTAAATGAGGAGATATCAGCTGCAGCCCAGATTTGAAGCTGTGTAGAAGGACACACCAGTGGAGGTAAAAGAGGAGATATCAGCTGCAGACCCAGATTTAAAGCTGTGTAGAAGAAGACACCAGTGGAGGTAACTGAGGAGATCTCAGCTGCAGCCCAGATTTAAAGCTGTGTAGAAGGACACGCCAGTGGAGGTAAAAGAGGAGATATCAGCTGCAGACCCAGAATTAAAGCTGTGTAGAAGGACACACCAGTGGAGGTAAATGAGAAGATATCAGCTGCAGCCCAGATTTGAAGCTGTGTAGAAGTACACACCAGTGGAGGTAACTGAGGAGATCTCAGCTGCAGCCCAGATTTAAAGCTGTGTAGAAGGACACACAAGTGGAGGTAAAAGAGAAGATATCAGCTGCAGACCCAGAATTAAAGCTGTGTAGAAGGACACACCAGTGGAGGTAAATGAGAAGATATCAGCTGCAGCCCAGATTTGAAGCTGTGTAGAAGTACACACCAGTGGAGGTAAAAGAGAAGATATCAGCTGCAGCCCCAGATTTAAAGCTGTGTAGAAGGACACTCCAGTAGAGGTAAAAGAGAAGATATCAGCTGCAGCCCCAGATTTAAAGCTGTGTAGAAGGACACACAGTGGAGGTAAATGAGGAGATCTCAGCTGCAGCCCAGATTTAAAGCTGTGTAGAAGGACACACCAGTGGAGGTAAATGAGGAGATATCAGCTGCAGCCCAGATTTGAAGCTGTGTAGAAGGACACACCAGTGGAGGTAAAAGAGAAGATCTTAGCTGCAGCCGCAGATTTGAAGCTGTGTAGAAGGAGATACCAGTGGAGGTAAATGAGGAGATATCAGCTGCAGCCCAGATTTAAAGCTGTGTAGAAGGACACTCCAGTGGAGGTAAAAGAGAAGAACACACCAGTGGAGGTAAATGAGGAGATATCAGCTGCAGCCCACATTTGAAGCTGTGTAGAAGGACACACCAGTGGAGGTAAATGAGAAGATATCAGCTGCAGCCCAGACTTAAAGCTGTGTAGAAGGACACACCAGTGGAGGTAAAAGAGAAGAACACACCAGTGGAGGTAAATGAGGAGATATCAGCTGCAGCCCCAGATTTAAAGCTGTGTAGAAGGAGACACCAGTGGAGGTAAATGAGAAGATATCAGCTGCAGCCCAGACTTAAAGCTGTGTAGAAGGAGACACCAGTGGAGGTAAATGAGGAGATATCAGCTGCAGCCCAGACTTAAAACTGTGTAGAAGGAGACACCAGTGGAGGTAAATGAGGAGATCTTAGCTGCAGCCCCAGATTTGAAGCTGTGTAGAAGGAGACACCAGTGGAGGTAAATGAGGAGATCTCAGCTGCAGCCCCAGATTTGAAGCTGTGTAGAAGGACACACCAGTGGAGGTAAAAGAGAAGATCTTAGCTGCAGCCCCAGATTTAAAGCTGTGTAGAAGGAGACACCAGTGGAGGTAAATGAGGAGATCTCAGCTGCAGCCCCAGATTTGAAGCTGTGTAGAAGGACACACCAGTTGAGGTAAATGAGGAGATATCAGCTGCAGCCCAGATTTGAAGCTGTGTAGAAGGAGACACCAGTGGAGGTAACTGAGGAGATCTCAGCTGCAGCCCAGATTTAAAGCTGTGTAGAAGGACACACCAGTTGAGGTAAATGAGGAGATATCAGCTGCAGCCCAGATTTGAAGCTGTGTAGAAGGAGACACCAGTGGAGGTAAAAGAGAAGATCTCAGCTGCAGCCCAGATTTGAAGCTGTGTAGAAGGAGACACCAGTGGAGGTAAATGAGGAGATATCAGCTGCAGCTCCAGATTTGAAGCTGTGTAGAAGGAGACACAAGTGGAGGTAAATGAGGAGATATCAGCTGCAGCCCAGATTTAAAGCTGTGTAGAAGGACACACCAGTGGAGGTAAATGAGATATCAGCTGCAGCCCCAGATTTAAAGCTGTGTAGAAGGAGACACCAGTGGAGGTAAAAGAGAAGAACTCAGCTGCAGCCCCAGATTTGAAGCTGTGCAGAAGGACACTCCAGTGGAGGTAAAAGAGAAGAACTCAGCTGCAGCCCCAGATTTAAAGCTGTGTAGAAGGAGACACCAGTGGAGGTGAAAGAGAAGAACTCAGCTGCAGCCCCAGATTTGAAGCTGTGTAGAAGGACACACCAGTGGAGGTAACTGAGGAGATATCAGCTGCAGCCCCAGATTTAAAGCTGTGTAGAAGGACACACCAGTGGAGGTAAAAGAGAAGATATCAGCTGCAGCCCCAGATTTAAAGCTGTGTAGAAGAAGACACCAGTGGAGGTATCTGAGGAGATCTCAGCTGCAGCCCAGATTTAAAGCTGTGTAGAAAGACACTCCAGTGGAGGTAAAAGAGAAGATATCACCTGCAGCCCCAGATTTAAAGCTGTGTAGAAGAAGACACCAGTGGAGGTATCTGAGGAGATCTCAGCTGCAGCCCAGATTTAAAGCTGTGTAGAAGGACACACCAGTGGAGGTAAAAGAGGAGATATCAGCTGCAGACCCAGATTTAAAGCTGTGTAGAAGGACACACCAGTAGAGGTAAAAGATAAGATATCAGCTGCAGCCCCAGATTTAAAGCTGTGTAGAAGGACACTCCAGTGGAGGTAAAAGAGAAGATATCAGCTGCAGCCCAGATTTAAAGCTGTGTAGAAGGACACTCCAGTGGAGGTAAAAGAGAAGATATCAGCTGCAGCCCCAGATTTGAAGCTGTGTAGAAGGACACACCAGTGGAGGTAAATGAGGAGATATCAGCTGCAGCCCAGATTTGAAGCTGTGTAGAAGGACACACCAGTGGAGGTAAAAGAGAAGATATCACCTGCAGCCCCAGATTTAAAGCTGTGTAGAAGAAGACACCAGTGGAGGTATCTGAGGAGATCTCAGCTGCAGCCCAGATTTAAAGCTGTGTAGAAGGACACACCAGTGGAGGTAAAAGAGGAGATATCAGCTGCAGACCCAGATTTAAAGCTGTGTAGAAGGACACACCAGTAGAGGTAAAAGATAAGATATCAGCTGCAGCCCCAGATTTAAAGCTGTGTAGAAGGACACTCCAGTGGAGGTAAAAGAGAAGATATCAGCTGCAGCCCAGATTTAAAGCTGTGTAGAAGGACACTCCAGTGGAGGTAAAAGAGAAGATATCAGCTGCAGCCCCAGATTTGAAGCTGTGTAGAAGGACACACCAGTGGAGGTAAATGAGGAGATATCAGCTGCAGCCCAGATTTGAAGCTGTGTAGAAGGACACACCAGTGGAGGTAACAGAGAAGATCTTAGCTGCAGCCCCAGATTTAAAGCTGTGTAGAAGGACACACCAGTGGAGGTAAAAGAGAAGAACTCAGCTGCAGCCCCAGATTTAAAGCTGTGTAGAAGGAGACACCAGTGGAGGTAAATGAGAAGATATCAGCTGCAGCCCAGACTTAAAGCTGTGTAGAAGGACACACCAGTGGAGGTAGATGAGAAGATATCAGCTGCAGCCCAGATTTAAAGCTGTGTAGAAGGACACACCAGTAGAGGTAAAAGATAAGATATCAGCTGCAGCCCCAGATTTAAAGCTGTGTAGAAGGACACTCCAGTGGAGGTAAAAGAGAAGATATCAGCTGCAGCCCAGATTTAAAGCTGTGTAGAAGGACACTCCAGTGGAGGTAAAAGAGAAGATATCAGCTGCAGCCCCAGATTTGAAGCTGTGTAGAAGGACACACCAGTGGAGGTAAATGAGGAGATATCAGCTGCAGCCCAGATTTGAAGCTGTGTAGAAGGAGACACCAGTGGAGGTAACAGAGAAGATCTTAGCTGCAGCCCCAGATTTAAAGCTGTGTAGAAGGACACACCAGTGGAGGTAAAAGAGAAGAACTCAGCTGCAGCCCCAGATTTAAAGCTGTGTAGAAGGAGACACCAGTGGAGGTAACTGAGGAGATATCAGCTGCAGCCCAGATTTAAAACTGTGTAGAAGGACACACCAGTGGAGGTAAAAGAGAAGATCTTAGCTGCAGCCCAAGATTTAAAGTTGTGTAGAAGGAGACACCAGTGGAGGTAAATGAGGAGATCTCAGCTGCAGCCCCAGATTTAAAGCTGTGTAGAAGGAGACATCAGTGGAGGTAAATGAGGAGATATCAGCTGCAGCCCCAGATTTGAAGCTGTGTAGAAGGACACACCAGTGGAGGTAAAAGAGAAGATCTTAGCTGCAGCCCCAGATTTAAAGCTGTGTAGAAGGAGACACCAGTGGAGGTAAATGAGGAGATCTCAGCTGCAGCCCCAGATTTGAAGCTGTGTAGAAGGACACACCAGTTGAGGTAAATGAGGAGATATCAGCTGCAGCCCAGATTTGAAGCTGTGTAGAAGGAGACACCAGTGGAGGTAAATGAGCAGATATCAGCTGCAGCCCAGATTTAAAGCTGTGTATAAGGACACACCAGTGGAGGTAAAAGAGAAGATCTCAGCTGCAGCCCAGATTTGAAGCTGTGTAGAAGGACACACCAGTGGAGGTAAAAGAGAAGATCTCAGCTGCAGCCCAGATTTGAAGCTGTGTAGAAGGAGACACCAGTGGAGGTAAATGAGGAGATATCAGCTGCAGCTCCAGATTTGAAGCTGTGTAGAAGGAGACACAAGTGGAGGTAAATGAGGAGATATCAGCTGCAGCCCAGATTTAAAGCTGTGTAGAAGGACACACCAGTGGAGGTAAATGAGATATCAGCTGCAGCCCCAGATTTAAAGCTGTGTAGAAGGAGACACCAGTGGAGGTAAAAGAGAAGAACTCAGCTGCAGCCCCAGATTTGAAGCTGTGTAGAAGGACACACCAGTGGAGGTAAAAGAGAAGAACTCAGCTGCAGCCCCAGATTTAAAGCTGTGTAGAAGGAGACACCAGTGGAGGTGAAAGAGAAGAACTCAGCTGCAGCCCCAGATTTAAAGCTGTGTAGAAGGAGACACCAGTGGAGGTATCTGAGGAGATCTCAGCTGCAGCCCCAGATTTAAAGCTGTGTAGAAGGAGACACCAGTGGAGGTAACTGAGGAGATATCAGCTGCAGCCCCAGATTTAAAGCTGTGTAGAAGGACACTCCAGTGGAGGTAAAAGAGAAGAACTCAGCTGCAGCCCCAGATTTAAAGCTGTGTAGAAGGAGACACCAGTGGAGGTGAAAGAGAAGAACTCAGCTGCAGCCCCAGATTTGAAGCTGTGTAGAAGGACACACCAGTGGAGGTAACTGAGGAGATATCAGCTGCAGCCCCAGATTTAAAGCTGTGTAGAAGGACACACCAGTGGAGGTAAAAGAGAAGATATCAGCTGCAGCCCCAGATTTAAAGCTGTGTAGAAGAAGACACCAGTGGAGGTATCTGAGGAGATCTCAGCTGCAGCCCAGATTTAAAGCTGTGTAGAAAGACACTCCAGTGGAGGTAAAAGAGAAGATATCACCTGCAGCCCTAGATTTAAAGCTGTGTAGAAGAAGACACCAGTGGAGGTATCTGAGGAGATCTCAGCTGCAGCCCAGATTTCAAGCTGTGTAGAAGGACACACCAGTGGAGGTAAAAGAGGAGATATCAGCTGCAGACCTAGATTTAAAGCTGTGTAGAAGGACACACCAGTGGAGGTAACAGAGAAGATATCAGCTGCAGCCCCAGATTTAAAGCTGTGTAGAAGGACACTCCAGTAGAGGTAAAAGATAAGATATCAGCTGCAGCCCCAGATTTAAAGCTGTGTAGAAGGACACACCAGTTGAGGCAAATGAGGAGATCTCAGCTGCAGCCCCAGATTTAAAGCTGTGTAGAAGGACACACAGTGGAGGTAAATGAGGAGATCTCAGCTGCAGCCCAGATTTAAAGCTGTGTAGAAGGACACACCAGTGGAGGTAAATGAGGAGATATCAGCTGCAGCCCAGATTTGAAGCTGTGTAGAAGGAGTCACCAGTGGAGGTAAAAGAGAAGATATCAGCTGCAGCCCAAGATTTAAAGCTGTGTAGAAGGACACACCAGTGGAGATAAAAGAGAAGATCTCAGCTGCAGCCCCAGATTTAAAGCTGTGTAGAAGGAGACACCAGTGGAGGTAAAAGAGGAGATATCAGCAGCAGCCCAGATTTGAAGCTGTGTAGAAGGACACACCAGTGGAGGTAAAAGAGAAGATCTCAGCTGCAGCCCCAGATTTAAAGCTGTGTAGAAGGACACACCAGTGGAGGTAAAAGAGGAGATATCAGCAGCAGCCCAGATTTGAAGCTGTGTAGAAGGACACACCAGTGGAGGTAAAAGAGAAGATCTCAGCTGCAGCCCCAGATTTAAAGCTGTGTAGAAGGACACACCAGTGGAGGTAAATGAGGAGATATCAGCTGCAGCCCAGATTTAAAGCTGTGTAGAAGGAGACACCAGTGGAGGTAAATGAGGAGATATCAGCTGCAGCCCAGGTTTGAAGCTGTGTAGAAGGACACACCAGTGGAGGTAAAAGAGGAGATCTTAGCTGCAGCCCCAGATTTGAAGCTGTTTAGAAGGACACACCAGTGGAGGTAAAAGAGAAGATCTTAGCTGCAGCCCCAGATTTGAAGCTGTGTAGAAGGACACACCAGTGGAGGTAAATGAGATATCAGCTGCAGCCCCAGATTTGAAGCTGTGTAGAAGGACACACCAGTGGAGGTAAATGAGGAGATATCAGCTGCAGCTCCAGATTTGAAGCTGTGTAGAAGGACACACCAGTGGAGGTAAAAGAGAAGATCTCAGCTGCAGCCCCAGATTTAAAGCTGTGTAGAAGGACACACCAGTGGAGGTAAATGAGGAGATATCAGCTGCAGCCCAGATTTAAAGCTGTGTAGAAGGACACACCAGTGGAGGTAAAAGAGAAGATATCAGCTGCAGCCCACATTTAAAGCTGTGTAGAAGGACACACCAGTGGAGGTAAAAGAGAAGATCTCAGCTACAGCCCAGATTTGAAGCTGTGTAGAAGGAGACACCAGTGGAGGTAAAAGAGAAGATCTCAGCTGCAGCCCAGATTTGAAGCTGTGTAGAAGGAGACACCAGTGGGGGTAAATGAGAAGATATCAGCTGCAGCCCCAGATTTAAAGCTGTGTAGAAGGACACTCCAGTGGAGGTAAAAGAGAAGAACTCAGCTGCAGCCCCAGATTTAAAGCTGTGTAGAAGGAGACACCAGTGGAGGTAAAAGAGAAGATATCAGCTGCAGCCCCAAATTTAAAGCTGTGTAGAAGGAGACACCAGTGGAGGTAAATGAGGAGAGCTCAGCTGCAGCCCCAGATTTAAAGCTGTGTAGAAGGACACTTCAGTGGAGGTAAAAGAGAAGATATCAGCTGCAGCCCCAGATTTAAAGCTGTGTAGAAGGACACACCAGTGGAGGTAAAAGAGGAGATATCAGCTGCAGACCCAGATTTAAAGCTGTGTAGAAGGACACACCAGTGGAGGTAAATGAGAAGATATCAGCTGCAGCCCAGATTTGAAGCTGTGAAGAAGGACACACCAGTGGAGGTAAAAGAGAAGATATCAGCTGCAGCCCCAGATTTAAAGCTGTGTAGAAGGACACTCCAGTAGAGGTAAAAGAGAAGATATCAGCTGCAGCCCCACATTTAAAGCTGTGTAGAAGGACACACCAGTTGAGGCAAATGAGGAGATCTCAGCTGCAGCCCCAGATTTAAAGCTGTGTAGAAGGACACACAGTGGAGGTAAATGAGGAGATCTCAGCTGCAGCCCAGATTTAAAGCTGTGTAGAAGGACACACCAGTGGAGGTAAATGAGGAGATATCAGCTGCAGCCCAATTTTGCAGCTGTGTAGAAGGACACACCAGTGGAGGTAAATGAGGAGATATCAGCTGCAGCTCCAGATTTAAAGCTGTGTAGAAGGAGACACCAGTGGTGGTAAATGAGGAGATATCAGCTGCAGCCCAGATTTAAAGCTGTGTAGAAGGACACACCAGTGGAGGTAATTGAGGAGATATCAGCTGCAGCCCAGATTTAAAGCAGTGTAGAAGGACACACCAGTGGAGGTAAATGAGGAGTTCTCAGCTGCAGCCCAGATTTAAAGCTGTGTAGAAGGACACACCAGTGGAGGTAAATTAGGAGATATCAGCTGCAGCCCAGATTTGAAGCTGTGTAGAAGGACACTCCAGTGGAGGTAAAAGAGAAGATATCAGCTGCAGCCCCAGATTTAAAGCTGTGTAGAAGGACACTCCAGTGGAGGTAAAAGAGAAGAACTCAGCTGCAGCCCCAGATTTAAAGCTGTGTAGAAGGACACTCCAGTGGAGGTAAAAGAGAAGGACACACCAGTGGAGGTAACTGAGGAGATCTCAGCTGCAGCCCAGATTTAAAGCTGTGTAGAAGGACACACCAGTGGAGGTAAAAGAGAAGATATCAGCTGCAGCCCCAAATTTAAAGCTGTGTAGAAGGAGACACCAGTGGAGGTAAATGAGGAGATATCAGCTGCAGCCCAGATTTGAAGCTGTTTAGAAGGACACACCAGTGGAGGTAAATGAGGAGATATCAGCTGCAGCCCAGATTTGAAGCTGTGTAGAAGGACACACCAGTGGAGGTAAAAGAGAAGAACTCAGCTGCAGCCCCAGATTGAAAGCTGTGTAGAAGGAGACACCAGTGGAGGTAAATGAGAAGATATCAGCTGCAGCCCAGATTTAAAGCTGTGTAGAAGGACACACCAGTGGAGGTAAAAGAGACGATCTCAGCTGCAGCCCCAGATTTGAAGCTGTGTAGAAGGACACACCAGTGGAGGTAACTGAGGAGATATCAGCTGCAGCCCAGATTTAAAGCTGTGTAGAAGGACACACCAGTTGGGGTAAATGAGGAGATACCAGCTGCAGCCCAGATTTGAAGCTGTGTAGAAGGAGACACCAGTGGAGGTAAATGAGGAGATATCAGCTGCAGCCCAGATTTAAAGCTGTGTAGAAGGACACACCAGTGGAGGTAAATGAGGAGATCTCAACTGCAGCCCCATATTTAAAGCTGTGTAGAAGGAGACACCAGTGGAGGTAACTGAGGAGATCTCAGCTGCAGCCCAGATTTGAAGCTGTGTAGAAGGAGACACCAGTGGAGGTAACTGAGGAGATCTCAGCTGCAGCCCAGATTTGAAGCTGTGTAGAAGGAGACACCAGTGGAGGTAAAAGAGAAGATATCAGCTGCAGCCCCAGATTTAAAGCTGTGTAGAAGGACACACCAGTGGAGGTAAATGAGAAGATATTAGCTGCAGCCCCGGATTTAAAGCTGTGTAGAAGGACACACCAGTGGAGGTAAATGAGAAGATATCAGCTGCAGCCCCAGATTTAAAGCTGTGTAGAAGGAGACACCAGTGGTGGTAAATGAGGAGATATCAGCTGCAGCCCAGATTTAAAGCTGTGTAGAAGGACACACCAGTGGAGGTAATTGAGGAGATATCAGCTGCAGCCCAGATTTAAAGCAGTGTAGAAGGACACACCAGTGGAGGTAAATGAGGAGTTCTCAGCTGCAGCCCAGATTTAAAGCTGTGTAGAAGGACACACCAGTGGAGGTAAAAGAGAAGATCTCAGCTGCAGCCCAGATTTAAAGCTGTGTAGAAGGACACTCCAGTGGAGGTAAAAGAGGAGAACTCAGCTGCAGCCAAGATTTAAAGCTGTGTAGAAGGAGAGACAGTGGAGGTAAATGAGGAGATACCAGCTGCAGCCCCAGATTTAAAGCTGTGTAGAAGGACACACCAGTGGAGGTAAATGAGGAGAACTCAGCTGCAGCCCAGATTTAAAGCTGTGTAGAAGGACACACAGTGGAGGTAAATGAGGAGATACCAGCTGCAGCCCAGATCTGAAGCTGTGTAGAAGGACACACCAGTGGAGGTAAAAGAGAAGATATCAGCTGCAGCCCAGATTTAAAGCTGTGTAGAAGGAGACACCAGTTGAGGTAAATGAGGAGATATCAGCTGCAGCCCAGATTTGAAGCTGTGTAGAAGGACACACCAGTGGAGGTAAAAGAGACGATCTCAGCTGCAGCCCAGATTTGAAGCTGTGTAGAAGGACACACCAGTGGAGGTAAAAGAGAAGATCTCAGCTGCAGCCCAGATTTGAAGCTGTGTAGAAGGAGACACCAGTGGAGGTAAATGAGGAGATATCAGCTGCAGCTCCAGATTTGAAGCTGTGTAGAAGGAGACACCAGTGGAGGTAAATGAGGAGATATCAGCTGCAGCCCAGATTTAAAGCTGTGTAGAAGGACACACCAGTGGAGGTAAATGAGATATCAGCTGCAGCCCCAGATTTAAAGCTGTGTAGAAGGAGACACCAGTGGAGGTAAAAGAGAAGAACTCAGCTGCAGCCCCAGATTTGAAGCTGTGTAGAAGGACACTCCAGTGGAGGTAAAAGAGAAGAACTCAGCTGCAGCCCCAGATTTAAAGCTGTGTAGAAGGAGACACCAGTGGAGGTGAAAGAGAAGATATCAGCTGCAGCCCCAGATTTAAAGCTGTGTAGAAGAAGACACCAGTGGAGGTATCTGAGGAGATCTCAGCTGCAGCCCAGATTTAAAGCTGTGTAGAAAGACACTCCAGTGGAGGTAAAAGAGAAGATATCAGCTGCAGCCCCAGATTTAAAGCTGTGTAGAAGAAGACACCAGTGGAGGTATCTGAGGAGATGTCAGCTGCAGCCCAGATTTAAAGCTGTGTAGAAGGACACACCAGTGGAGGTAAAAGAGGAGATATCAGCTGCAGACCCAGATTTAAAGCTGTGTAGAAGGACACACCAGTGGAGGTAAAAGAGAAGATATCAGCTGCAGCCCCAGATTTAAAGCTGTGTAGAAGGACACTCCAGTAGAGGTAAAAGATAAGATATCAGCTGCAGCCCCAGATTTAAAGCTGTGTAGAAGGACACACCAGTTGAGGCAAATGAGGAGATCTCAGCTGCAGCCCCAGAGTTAAAGCTGTGTAGAAGGACACACAGTGGAGGTAAATGAGGAGATCTCAGCTGTAGCCCAGATTTAAAGCTGTGTAGAAGGACACACCAGTGGAGGTAAATGAGGAGATATCAGCTGCAGCCCAGATTTGAAGCTGTGTAGGAGGAGACACCAGTGGAGGTAAATGAGGAGATATCAGCTGCAGCTCCAGATTTGAAGCTGTGTAGAAGGACACATCCGTGGAGGTAAATGAGGAGATATCAGCTGCAGCTCCAGATTTGAAGCTGTGTAGAAGGACACATCCGTGGAGGTAAATGAGGAGATATCAGCTGCAGCCCAGATTTAAAGTTGTGTAGAAGGACACACCAGTGGAGATAAAAGAGAAGATCTCAGCTGCAGCCCCAGATTTAAAGCTGTGTGGAAGGACACACCAGTGGAGGTAAAAGAGGAGATCTCAGCTGCAGCCCCAGATTTAAAGCAGTGTAGAAGGACACACCAGTGGAGGTAAATGAGAAGAACTCAGCTGCAGCCCCAGATTTGAAGCTGTGTAGAAGGACACACCAGTGGAGGTAAAAGAGAAGATCTCAGCTGCAGCCCCAGATTTAAAGCTGTGTGGAAGGACACACCAGTGGAGGTAAAAGAGGAGATCTCAGCTGCAGCCCCAGATTTAAAGCAGTGTAGAAGGACACACCAGTGGAGGTAAATGAGAAGAACTCAGCTGCAGCCCCAGATTTGAAGCTGTGTAGAAGGACACTCCAGTGGAGGTAAAAGAGAAGAACTCAGCTGCAGCTCCAGATTTAAAGCTGTGTAGAAGGAGACACCAGTGGAGGTGAAAGAGAAGAACTCAGCTGCAGCCCCAGATTTGAAGCTGTGTAGAAGGACAAACAGGTGGAGGTAACTGAGGAGATATCAGCTGCAGCCCCAGATTTAAAGCTGTGTAGAAGGACACACCAGTGGAGGTAAAAGAGAAGATATCAGCTGCAGCCCCAGATGTAAAGCTGTGTAGAAGAAGACACCAGTGGAGGTATCTGAGGAGATCTCAGCTGCAGCCCAGATTTAAAGCTGTGTAGAAGGACACACCAGTGGAGGTAAAAGAGGAGATATCAGCTGCAGACCCAGATTTAAAGCTGTGTATAAGGACACACCAGTGGAGGTAAAAGAGAAGATATCAGCTGCAGCCCCAGATTTAAAGCTGTGTATAAGGACACACCAGTGGAGGTAAAAGAGAAGATATCAGCTGCAGCCCCAGATTTAAAGCTGTGTAGAAGGACACTCCAGTAGAGGTAAAAGATAAGATATCAGCTGCAGCCCCAGATTTAAAGCTGTGTAGAAGGACACACCAGTTGAGGCAAATGAGGAGATCTCAGCTGCAGCCCCAGATTTAAAGCTGTGTAGAAGGACACACAGTGGAGGTAAATGAGGAGATCTCAGCTGCAGCCCAGATTTAAAGCTGTGTAGAAGGACACACCAGTGGAGGTAAATGAGGAGATATCAGCTGCAGCCCAGATTTGAAGCTGTGTAGAAGGAGTAACCAGTGGAGGTAAAAGAGAAGATATCAGCTGCAGCCCAAGATTTAAAGCTGTGTAGAAGGACACACCAGTGGAGATGAAAGAGAAGATCTCAGCTGCAGCCCCAGATTTAAAGCTGTGTAGAAGTACACACCAGTGGAGGTAAAAGAGGAGATATCAGCTGCAGCCCAGATTTGAAGCTGTGTAGAAGGACACACCAGTGGAGGTAAAAGAGAAGATCTCAGCTGCAGCCCCAGATTTAAAGCTGTGTAGAAGGACACACCAGTGGAGGTAAATGAGGAGATATCAGCTGCAGCCCAGATTTAAAGCTGTGTAGAAGGACACACCAGTGGAGGTAAAAGAGAAGATCTTAGCTGCAGCCGCAGATTTGAAGCTGTGTAGAAGGAGACACCAGTGGAGGTAAATGAGGAGATATCAGCTGCAGCCCAGATTTAAAGCTGTGTAGAAGGACACTCCAGTGGAGGTAAAAGAGAAGATATCAGCTGCAGCCCCAGATTTAAAGCTGTGTAGAAGGAGACACCAGGGGAGGTAAAAGAGAAGATATCAGCTGCAGCCCCAGATTTAAAGCTGTGTAGAAGGACACACCAGTGGAGGTAACTGAGGAGATCTCAGCTGCAGCCCAGATTTAAAGCTGTGTAGAAGGAGACACCAGTGGAGGTAAATGAGGAGATATCAGCTGCAGCCCAGATTTGAAGCTGTGTAAAGGACACACCAGTGGAGGTAAATGAGATATCAGCTGCAGCCCCAGATTTAAAGCTGTGTAAAGGACACACCAGTGGAGGTAAAAGAGAAGATCTTAGCTGCAGCCCCAGATTTGAAGCTGTTTAGAAGGACACACCAGTGGAGGTAAAAGAGAAGATCTTAGCTGCAGCCGCAGATTTGAAGCTGTGTCGAAGGAGACACCAGTGGAGGTAAATGAGGAGATATCAGCTGCAGCCCAGATTTAAAGCTGTGTAGAAGGACACACCAGTGGAGGTAAAAGAGAAGATCTTAGCTGCAGCCCCAGATTTGAAGCTGTTTAGAAGGACACACCAGTGGAGGTAAAAGAGAAGATCTTAGCTGCAGCCCCAGATTTGAAGCTGTGTAGAAGGACACTCCAGTGGAGGTAAAAGAGAAGGACACACCAGTGGAGGTAAATGATGAGATATCAGCTGCAGCCCAGATTTAAAGCTGTGTATAAGGACACTCCAGTGGAGGTAAAAGAGAAGATATCAGCTGCAGCCCCAGATTTGAAGCTGTTTAGAAGGACACACCAGTGGAGGTAAAAGAGAAGATCTTAGCTGCAGCCGCAGATTTGAAGCTGTGTCGAAGGAGACACCAGTGGAGGTAAATGAGGAGATATCAGCTGCAGCCCAGATTTAAAGCTGTGTAGAAGGACACTCCAGTGGAGGTAAAAGAGAAGGACACACCAGTGGAGGTAAATGATGAGATATCAGCTGCAGCCCAGATTTAAAGCTGTGTATAAGGACACTCCAGTGGAGGTAAAAGAGAAGATATCAGCTGCAGCCCCAGATTTGAAGCTGTTTAGAAGGACACACCAGTGGAGGTAAAAGAGAAGATCTTAGCTGCAGCCGCAGATTTGAAGCTGTGTCGAAGGAGACACCAGTGGAGGTAAATGAGGAGATATCAGCTGCAGCCCAGATTTGAAGCTGTGTAGAAGGACACACCAGTGGAGGTAAAAGAGAAGATCTTAGCTGCAGCCCCAGATTTAAAGCTGTGTAGAAGGACACACCAGTTGAGGTAAAAGAGAAGAACTCAGCTGCAGCCCCAGATTTAAAGCTGTGTCGAAGGAGACACCAGTGGAGGTAAATGAGAAGATATCAGCTGCAGCCCAGATTTAAAGCTGTGTAGAAGGACACACCAGTGGAGGTAACTAAGGAGATATCAGCTGCAGCCCACATTTAAAGCTGTGTAGAAGGACACACCAGTGGAGGTAAAAGAGAAGAACTCAGCTGCAGCCCAGATTTGAAGCTGTGTAGAAGGAGACACCAGTGGAGGTAAAAGAGAAGATCTCAGCTGCAGCCCAGGTTTGAAGCTGTGTAGAAGGAGACACCAGTGGAGGTAAAAGAGAAGATCTCAGCTGCAGCCCAGATTTGAAGCTGTGTAGAAGGAGACACCAGTGGAGGTAAAAGAGAAGATATCAGCTGCAGCCCCAGATTTAAAGCTGTGTAGAAGGACACACCAGTGGAGGTAAATGAGAAGATATTAGCTGCAGCCCCAGATTTAAAGCTGTGTAGAAGGACACACCAGTGGAGGTAAATGAGAAGATATCAGCTGCAGCCCCAGATTTAAAGCTGTGTAGAAGGAGACACCAGTGGAGGTAAATGAGGAGATATCAGCTGCAGCTCCAGATTTGAAGCTGTGTAGAAGGACACACCAGTGGAGGTAAATGAGGAGATATCAGCTACAGCTCCAGATTTGAAGCTGTGTAGAAGGACACACCAGTGGAGGTAAAAGAGAAGATCTCAGCTGCAGCCCCAGATTTAAAGCTGTGTAGAAGGACACACCAGTGGAGGTAAATGAGATATCAGCTGCAGCCCCAGATTTAAAGCTGTGTAGAAGGACACACCAGTGGAGGTAAAAGAGAAGATCTTAGCTGCAGCCCCAGATTTGAAGCTGTGTAGAAGGAGACACCAGTGGAGGTAAATGAGGAGATATCAGCTGCAGCCCAGATTTGAAGCTGTCTAGAAGGACACACCAGTGGAGGTAAATGAGGAGATATCAGCTGCAGCCCAGATTTGAAGCTGTGTAGAAGGACACACCAGTGGAGGTAAAAGAGAAGATCTTAGCTGCAGCCCCAGATTTAAAGCTGTGTAGAAGGACACACCAGTGGAGGTAAAAGAGAAGAACTCAGCTACAGCCCCAGATTTAAAGCTGTGTAGAAGGAGACACCAGTGGAGGTAAATGAGAAGATATCAGCTGCAGCCCAGATGTAAAGCTGTGTAGACGGACACACCAGTGGAGGTAACTGAGGAGATATCAGCTGCAGCCCACATTTAAAGCTGTGTAGAAGGACACACCAGTGGAGGTAAAAGAGAAGAACTCAGCTGCAGCCCAGATTTGAAGCTGTGTAGAAGGAGACACCAGTGGAGGTAAAAGAGAAGATCTCAGCTGCAGCCCAGATTTGAAGCTGTGTAGAAGGAGACACCAGTGGAGGCAAATAAGGAGATCTCAGCTGCAGCCCCAGATTTAAAGCTGTGTAGAAGGACACTCCAGTGGAGGTAAATGAGGAGATCTCAGCTGTAGCCCCAGATTTGAAGCTGTGTAGGAGGACACACCAGTTGAGGTAAATGAGGAGATATCAGCTGCAGCCCAGATTTGAAGCTGTGTAGAAGGAGACACCAGTTGAGGTAAATGAGGAGATATCAGCTGCAGCCCAGATTTGAAGCTGTGTAGAAGGAGACACCAGTGGAGGTAAAAGAGAAGATCTCAGCTGCAGCCCAGATTTGAAGCTGTGTAGAAGGACACACCAGTGGAGGTAAAAGAGAAGATCTCAGCTGCAGCCCAGATTTGAAGCTGTGTAGAAGGAGACACCAGTGGAGGTAAATGAGGAGATATCAGATGCAGCTCCAGATTTGAAGCTGTGTAGAAGGAGACACCAGTGGAGGTAAATGAGGAGATATCAGCTGCAGCCCAGATTTAAAGCTGTGTAGAAGGACACACCAGTGGAGGTAAATGAGATATCAGCTGCAGCCCCAGATTTAAAGCTGTGTAGAAGGAGACACCAGTGGAGGTAAAAGAGAAGAACTCAGCTGCAGCCCCAGATTTGAAGCTGTGTAGAAGGACACTCCAGTGGAGGTAAAAGAGAAGAACTCAGCTGCAGCCCCAGATTTAAAGCTGTGTAGAAGGAGACACCAGTGGAGGTGAAAGAGAAGATATCAGCTGCAGCCCCAGATTTAAAGCTGTGTAGAAGAAGACACCAGTGGAGGTATCTGAGGAGATGTCAGCTGCAGCCCAGAATTAAAGCTGTGTAGAAGGACACACCAGTGGAGGTAAAAGAGGAGATATCAGCTGCAGCCCCAGATTTAAAGCTGTGTAGAAGGACACTCCAGTAGAGGTAAAAGATAAGATATCAGCTGCAGCCCCAGATTTAAAGCTGTGTAGAAGGACACACCAGTTGAGGCAAATGAGGAGATCTCAGCTGCAGCCCCAGAGTTAAAGCTGTGTAGAAGGACACACAGTGGAGGTAAATGAGGAGATCTCAGCTGCAGCCCAGATTTAAAGCTGTGTAGAAGGACACACCAGTGGAGGTAAATGAGGAGATATCAGCTGCAGCTCCAGATTTGAAGCTGTGTAGAAGGAGACACCAGTGGAGGTAAAAGAGAAGATCTCAGCTGCAGCCCAGATTTGAAGCTGTGTAGAAGGACACACCAGTGGAGGTAAAAGAGAAGATTTCAGCTGCAGCCCAGATTTGAAGCTGTGTAGGAGGAGACACCAGTGGAGGTAAATGAGGAGATATCAGCTGCAGCTCCAGATTTGAAGCTGTGTAGAAGGAGACACCAGTGGAGGTAAATGAGGAGATATCAGCTGCAGCCCCAGATTTAAAGCTGTGTAGAAGGAGACACCATTGGAGGTAAAAGAGAAGAACTCAGCTGCAGCCCCAGATTTGAAGCTGTGTAGAAGGACACTCCAGTGGAGGTAAAAGAGAAGAACTCAGCTGCAGCTCCAGATTTAAAGCTGTGTAGAAGGAGACACCAGTGGAGGTGAAAGAGAAGAACTCAGCTGCAGCCCCAGATTTGAAGCTGTGTAGAAGGACAAACAGGTGGAGGTAACTGAGGAGATATCAGCTGCAGTCCCAGATTTAAAGCTGTGTAGAAGGACACACCAGTGGAGGTAAAAGAGAAGATATCAGCTGCAGCCCCAGATGTAAAGCTGTGTAGAAGAAGACACCAGTGGAGGTATCTGAGGAGATCTCAGCTGCAGCCCAGATTTAAAGCTGTGTAGAAGGACACACCAGTGGAGGTAAAAGAGGAGATATCAGCTGCAGACCCAGATTTAAAGCTGTGTAGAAGGACACACCAGTGGAGGTAAAAGAGAAGATATCAGCTGCAGCCCCAGATTTAAAGCTGTGTAGAAGGACACTCCAGTAGAGGTAAAAGATAAGATATCAGCTGCAGCCCCAGATTTAAAGCTGTGTAGAAGGACACACCAGTTGAGGCAAATGAGGAGATCTCAGCTGCAGCCCCAGATTTAAAGCTGTGTAGAAGGACACACAGTGGAGGTAAATGAGGAGATCTCAGCTGCAGCCCAGATTTAAAGCTGTGTAGAAGGACACACCAGTGGAGGTAAATGAGGAGATATCAGCTGCAGCCCAGATTTGAAGCTGTGTAGAAGGAGTAACCAGTGGAGGTAAAAGAGAAGATATCAGCTGCAGCCCAAGATTTAAAGCTGTGTAGAAGGACACACCAGTGGAGATGAAAGAGAAGATCTCAGCTGCAGCCCCAGATTTAAAGCTGTGTAGAAGGACACACCAGTGGAGGTAAATGAGGAGATATCAGCTGCAGCCCAGATTTAAAGCTGTGTAGAAGGACACACCAGTGGAGGTAAAAGAGAAGATCTTAGCTGCAGCCGCAGATTTGAAGCTGTGTAGAAGGAGACACCAGTGGAGGTAAATGAGGAGATATCAGCTGCAGCCCAGATTTAAAGCTGTGTAGAAGGACACTCCAGTGGAGGTAAAAGAGAAGATATCAGCTGCAGCCCCAGATTTAAAGCTGTGTAGAAGGACACACCAGTGGAGGTAAATGTGGAGATATCAGCTGCAGCCCAGATTTAAAGCTGTGTAGAAGGAGACACCAGTGGAGGTAAATGAGGAGATATCAGCTGCAGCCCAGATTTAAAGCTGTGTAGAAGGACACACCAGTGGAGGTAAAAGAGAAGATATCAGCTGCAGACCCACAATTAAAGCTGTGTAGAAGGACACACCAGTTGAGGCAAATGAGGAGATCTCAGCTGCAGCCCCAGATTTAAAGCTGTGTAGAAGGACACACAGTGGAGGTAAATGAGGAGATCTCAGCTGCAGCCCAGATTTAAAGCTGTGTAGAAGGACACACCAGTGGAGGTAAATGAGGAGATATCAGCTGCAGCCCAATTTTGAAGCTGTGTAGAAGGACACACCAGTGGAGGTAAATGAGGAGATATCAGCTGCAGCTCCAGATTTAAAGCTGTGTAGAAGGAGACACCAGTGGAGGTAAATTAGGAGATATCAGCTGCAGCCCAGATTTGAAGCTGTGTAGAAGGACACTCCAGTGGAGGTAAAAGAGAAGATATCAGCTGCAGCCCCAGATTTAAAGCTGTGTAGAAGGACACTCCAGTGGAGGTAAAAGAGAAGATATCAGCTGCAGCCCCAGATTTTAAGCTGTGTAGAAGGACACACCAGTGGAGGTAACTGAGGAGATATCAGCTGCAGCCCCAGATTTAAAGCTGTGTAGAAGGACACACCAGTGGAGGTAAAAGAGAAGATATCAGCTGCAGCCCCAGATTTAAAGCTGTGTAGAAGGACACTCCAGTGGAGGTAAAAGAGAAGATATCAACTGCAGCCCCAGATTTAAAGCTGTGTAGAAGGACACACCAGTGGAGGTAAATGAGGAGATCTCAGCTGCAGCCCAGATTTAAAGCTGTGTAGAAGGACACACCAGTGGAGGTAAAAGAGAAGATATCAGCTGCAGCCCCAAATTTAAAGCTGTGTAGAAGGAGAATCCAGTGGAGGTAAATGAGGAGATCTCAGCTGCATTCCCAGATTTAAAGCTGTGTAGAAGGACACTCCAGTGGAGGTAAAAGAGAAGATATCAGCTGCAGCCCCAGATTTAAAGCTGTGTAGAAGAAGACACCAGTGGAGGTAACTGAGGAGATCTCAGCTGCAGCCCAGATTTAAAGCTGTGTAGAAGGACACACCAGTGGAGGTAAAAGAGGAGATATCAGCTGCAGACCCAGAATTAAAGCTGTGTAGAAGGACACACCAGTGGAGGTAAATGAGGAGATATCAGCTGCAGCCCAGATTTGAAGCTGTGTAGAAGGACACACCAGTGGAGGTAAAAGAGGAGATATCAGCTGCAGACCCAGATTTAAAGCTGTGTAGAAGAAGACACCAGTGGAGGTAACTGAGGAGATCTCAGCTGCAGCCCAGATTTAAAGCTGTGTAGAAGGACACGCCAGTGGAGGTAAAAGAGGAGATATCAGCTGCAGACCCAGAATTAAAGCTGTGTAGAAGGACACACCAGTGGAGGTAAATGAGAAGATATCAGCTGCAGCCCAGATTTGAAGCTGTGTAGAAGTACACACCAGTGGAGGTAACTGAGGAGATCTCAGCTGCAGCCCAGATTTAAAGCTGTGTAGAAGGACACACCAGTGGAGGTAAAAGAGGAGATATCAGCTGCATACCCAGAATTAAAGCTGTGTAGAAGGACACACCAGTGGAGGTAAATGAGAAGATATCAGCTGCAGCCCAGATTTGAAGCTGTGTAGAAGTACACACCAGTGGAGGTAAAAGAGAAGATATCAGCTGCAGCCCCAGATTTAAAGCTGTGTAGAAGGACACTCCAGTAGAGGTAAAAGAGAAGATATCAGCTGCAGCCCCAGATTTAAAGCTGTGTAGAAGGACACACCAGTTGAGGCAAATGAGGAGATGTCAGCTGCAGCCCCAGATTTAAAGCTGTGTAGAAGGACACACAGTGGAGGTAAATGAGGAGATCTCAGCTGCAGCCCAGATTTAAAGCTGTGTAGAAGGACACACCAGTGGAGGTAAAAGAGAAGATCTTAGCTGCAGCCGCAGATTTGAAGCTGTGTAGAAGGAGATACCAGTGGAGGTAAATGAGGAGATATCAGCTGCAGCCCACATTTGAAGCTGTGTAGAAGGACACACCAGTGGAGGTAAATGAGGAGATATCAGCTGCAGCCCAGACTTAAAGCTGTGTAGAAGGACACACCAGTGGAGGTAACTGAGGAGATATCAGCTGCAGCCCAGATTTAAAGCTGTGTAAAGGACACTCCAGTAGAGGTAAAAGAGAAGATATCAGCTGCAGACCCACAATTAAAGCTGTGTAGAAGGACACACCAGTTGAGGCAAATGAGGAGATCTCAGCTGCAGCCCCAGATTTAAAGCTGTGTAGAAGGACACACAGTGGAAGTAAATGAGGAGATCTCAGCTGCAGCCCAGATTTAAAGCTGTGTAGAAGGACACACCAGTGGAGGTAAATGAGGAGATATCAGCTGCAGCCCCAGATTTAAAGCTGTGTAGAAGGACACACCAGTTGAGGCAAATGAGGAGATCTCAGCTGCAGCCCCATATTTAAAGCTGTGTAGAAGGACACACAGTGGAGGTAAATGAGGAGATCTCAGCTGCATCCCAGATTTAAAGCTGTGTAGAAGGACACACCAGTGGAGGTAAATGAGGAGATATCAGCTGCAGCCCAGATTTGAAGCTGTGTAGAAGGAGACACCAGTGGAGGTAAAAGAGAAGATATCAGCTGCAGCCCAAGATTTAAAGCTGTGTAGAAGGACACACCAGTGGAGATAAAAGAGAAGATCTCAGCTGCAGCCCCAGATTTAAAGCTGTGTAGAAGGACACACCAGTGGAGGTAAAAGAGGAGATCTCAGCTGCAGCCCCAGATTTAAAGCTGTGTAGAAGGACACACCAGTGGAGGTAAAAGAGAAGATCTCAGCTGCAGCCCCAGATTTAAAGCTGTGTGGAAGGACACACCAGTGGAGGTAAAAGAGGAGATCTCAGCTGCAGCCCCAGATTTAAAGCTGTGTAGAAGGACACACCAGTGGAGGTAAAAGAGAAGATCTCAGCTGCAGCCCCAGATTTAAAGCTGTGTGGAAGGACACACCAGTGGAGGTAAATGAGGAGATATCAGCTGCAGCCCAGATTTAAAGCTGTGTAAAGGACACTCCAGTAGAGGTAAAAGAGAAGATATCAGCTGCAGACCCACAATTAAAGCTGTGTAGAAGGACACACCAGTTGAGGCAAATGAGGAGATCTCAGCTGCAGCCCCAGATTTAAAGCTGTGTAGAAGGACACACAGTGGAGGTAAATGAGGAGATCTCAGCTGCAGCCCAGATTTAAAGCTGTGTAGAAGGACACACCAGTGGAGGTAAATGAGGAGATATCAGCTGCAGCCCCAGATTTAAAGCTGTGTAGAAGGACACACCAGTTGAGGCAAATGAGGAGATCTCAGCTGCAGCCCCATATTTAAAGCTGTGTAGAAGGACACACAGTGGAGGTAAATGAGGAGATCTCAGCTGCATCCCAGATTTAAAGCTGTGTAGAAGGACACACCAGTGGAGGTAAATGAGGAGATATCAGCTGCAGCCCAGATTTGAAGCTGTGTAGAAGGAGACACCAGTGGAGGTAAAAGAGAAGATATCAGCTGCAGCCCAAGATTTAAAGCTGTGTAGAAGGACACACCAGTGGAGATAAAAGAGAAGATCTCAGCTGCAGCCCCAGATTTAAAGCTGTGTAGAAGGACACACCAGTGGAGGTAAAAGAGGAGATCTCAGCTGCAGCCCCAGATTTAAAGCTGTGTAGAAGGACACACCAGTGGAGGTAAAAGAGAAGATCTCAGCTGCAGCCCAGATTTAAAGCTGTGTAGAAGGACACTCCAGTGGAGGTAAAAGAGAAGGACACACCAGTGGAGGTAAATGATGAGATATCAGCTGCAACCCAGATTTAAAGCTGTGTAGAAGGACACACCAGTGGAGGTAAAAGAGAAGATCTCAGCTGCAGCCCCAGATTTAAAGCTGTGTGGAAGGACACACCAGTGGAGGTAAATGAGGAGATATCAGCTGCAGCCCAGATTTAAAGCTGTGTAGAAGGACACTCCAGTGGAGGTAAAAGAGAAGATATCAGCTGCAGCTCCAGGTTTGAAGCTGTGTAGAAGGACACACCAGTGGAGGTAAAAGAGGAGATCTCAGCTGCAGCCCCAGATTTAAAGCTGTGTAGAAGGACACACCAGTGGAGGTAAAAGAGAAGATCTCAGCTGCAGCCCAGATTTAAAGCTGTGTAGAAGGACACTCCAGTGGAGGTAAAAGAGAAGGACACACCAGTGGAGGAAAATGAGGAGATATCAGCTGCAGCCCAGATTTGAAGCTGTGTAGAAGGACACACCAGTGGAGGTAAAAGAGAAGATCTTAGCTGCAGCCCCAGATTTAAAGCTGTGTAGAAGGACACACCAGTGGAGGTAACTGAGGAGATCTCAGCTGCAGCCCACATTTAAAGCTGGGTAGAAGGACACACCAGTGGAGGTAAATGAGAAGATATCAGCTGCAGCCCCAGATTTAAAGCTGTGTAAAGGACACTCCAGTAGAGGTAAAAGAGAAGATATCAGCTGCAGACCCACAATTAAAGCTGTGTAGAAGGACACACCAGTTGAGGCAAATGAGGAGATCTCAGCTGCAGCCCCAGATTTAAAGCTGTGTAGAAGGACACACAGTGGAGGTAAATGAGGAGATCTCAGCTGCAGCCCAGATTTAAAGCTGTGTAGAAGGACACACCAGTGGAGGTAAATGAGGAGATATCAGCTGCAGCCCAATTTTGAAGCTGTGTAGAAGGACACACCAGTGGAGGTAAATGAGGAGATATCAGCTGCAGCTCCAGATTTAAAGCTGTGTAGAAGGAGACACCAGTGGAGGTAAATTAGGAGATATCAGCTGCAGCCCAGATTTGAAGCTGTGTAGAAGGACACTCCAGTGGAGGTAAAAGAGAAGATATCAGCTGCAGCCCCAGATTTAAAGCTGTGTAGAAGGACACACCAGTGGAGGTAACTGAGGAGATATCAGCTGCAGCCCCAGATTTAAAGCTGTGTAGAAGGACACACCAGTGGAGGTAAAAGAGAAGATATCAGCTGCAGCCCCAGATTTAAAGCTGTGTAGAAGGACACTCCAGTGGAGGTAAAAGAGAAGATATCAACTGCAGCCCCAGATTTAAAGCTGTGTAGAAGGACACACCAGTGGAGGTAAATGAGGAGATCTCAGCTGCAGCCCAGATTTAAAGCTGTGTAGAAGGACACACCAGTGGAGGTAAAAGAGAAGATATCAGCTGCAGCCCCAAATTTAAAGCTGTGTAGAAGGAGAATCCAGTGGAGGTAAATGAGGAGATCTCAGCTGCATTCCCAGATTTAAAGCTGTGTAGAAGGACACTCCAGTGGAGGTAAAAGAGAAGATATCAGCTGCAGCCCCAGATTTAAAGCTGTGTAGAAGAAGACACCAGTGGAGGTAACTGAGGAGATCTCAGCTGCAGCCCAGATTTAAAGCTGTGTAGAAGGACACACCAGTGGAGGTAAAAGAGGAGATATCAGCTGCAGACCCAGAATTAAAGCTGTGTAGAAGGACACACCAGTGGAGGTAAATGAGGAGATATCAGCTGCAGCCCAGATTTGAAGCTGTGTAGAAGGACACACCAGTGGAGGTAAAAGAGGAGATATCAGCTGCAGACCCAGAATTAAAGCTGTGTAGAAGGACACACCAGTGGAGGTAAATGAGAAGATATCAGCTGCAGCCCAGATTTGAAGCTGTGTAGAAGTACACACCAGTGGAGGTAACTGAGGAGATCTCAGCTGCAGCCCAGATTTAAAGCTGTGTAGAAGGACACACCAGTGGAGGTAAAAGAGGAGATATCAGCTGCATACCCAGAATTAAAGCTGTGTAGAAGGACACACCAGTGGAGGTAAATGAGAAGATATCAGCTGCAGCCCAGATTTGAAGCTGTGTAGAAGTACACACCAGTGGAGGTAAAAGAGAAGATATCAGCTGCAGCCCCAGATTTAAAGCTGTGTAGAAGGACACTCCAGTAGAGGTAAAAGAGAAGATATCAGCTGCAGCCCCAGATTTAAAGCTGTGTAGAAGGACACACCAGTTGAGGCAAATGAGGAGATGTCAGCTGCAGCCCCAGATTTAAAGCTGTGTAGAAGGACACACATTGGAGGTAAATGAGGAGATCTCAGCTGCAGCCCAGATTTAAAGCTGTGTAGAAGGACACACCAGTGGAGGTAAATGAGGAGATATCAGCTGCAGCCCAGATTTGAAGCTGTGTAGAAGGACACACCAGTGGAGGTAACAGAGAAGATCTTAGCTGCAGCCCCAGATTTAAAGCTGTGTAGAAGGACACACCAGTGGAGGTAAAAGAGAAGAACTCAGCTGCAGCCCCAGATTTAAAGCTGTGTAGAAGGAGACACCAGTGGAGGTAAATGAGAAGATATCAGCTGCAGCCCCAGATTTAAAGCTGTGTAAAGGACACTCCAGTAGAGGTAAAAGAGAAGATATCAGCTGCAGACCCACAATTAAAGCTGTGTAGAAGGAGACACAGTGGAGGTAAATGAGGAGATCTCAGCTGCAGCCCAGATTTAAAGCTGTGTAGAAGGACACACCAGTGGAGGTAAATGAGGAGATATCAGCTGCAGCCCAGATTTAAAGCTGTGTAGAAGGACACTCCAGTGGAGGTAAAAGAGAAGATATCAGCTGCAGCCCCAGATTTGAAGCTGTGTAGAAGGACACACCAGTGGAGGTAACTGAGGAGATATCAGCTGCAGCCCCAGATTTAAAGCTGTGTAGAAGGACACACCAGTGGAGGTAAAAGAGAAGATATCAGCTGCAGCCCCAGATTTAAAGCTGTGTAGAAGGACACACCAGTGGAGGTAAATGAGGAGATCTCAGCTGCAGCCCAGATTTAAAGCTGTGTAGAAGGACACACCAGTGGAGGTAAAAGAGAAGATATCAGCTGCAGCCCCAAATTTAAAGCTGTGTAGAAGGAGAATCCAGTGGAGGTAAATGAGGAGATCTCAGCTGCATTCCCAGATTTAAAGCTGTGTAGAAGGACACTCCAGTGGAGGTAAAAGAGAAGATATCAGCTGCAGCCCCAGATTTAAAGCTGTGTAGAAGAAGACACCAGTGGAGGTAACTGAGGAGATCTCAGCTGCAGCCCAGATTTAAAGCTGTGTAGAAGGACACACCAGTGGAGGTAAAAGAGGAGATATCAGCTGCAGACCCAGAATTAAAGCTGTGTAGAAGGACACACCAGTGGAGGTAAATGAGGAGATATCAGCTGCAGCCCAGATTTGAAGCTGTGTAGAAGGACACACCAGTGGAGGTAAAAGAGGAGATATCAGCTGCAGACCCAGAATTAAAGCTGTGTAGAAGGACACACCAGTGGAGGTAAATGAGAAGATATCAGCTGCAGCCCAGATTTGAAGCTGTGTAGAAGTACACACCAGTGGAGGTAACTGAGGAGATCTCAGCTGCAGCCCAGATTTAAAGCTGTGTAGAAGGACACACCAGTGGAGGTAAAAGAGGAGATATCAGCTGCATACCCAGAATTAAAGCTGTGTAGAAGGACACACCAGTGGAGGTAAATGAGAAGATATCAGCTGCAGCCCAGATTTGAAGCTGTGTAGAAGTACACACCAGTGGAGGTAAAAGAGAAGATATCAGCTGCAGCCCCAGATTTAAAGCTGTGTAGAAGGACACTCCAGTAGAGGTAAAAGAGAAGATATCAGCTGCAGCCCCAGATTTAAAGCTGTGTAGAAGGACACACCAGTTGAGGCAAATGAGGAGATGTCAGCTGCAGCCCCAGATTTAAAGCTGTGTAGAAGGACACACAGTGGAGGTAAATGAGGAGATCTCAGCTGCAGCCCAGATTTAAAGCTGTGTAGAAGGACACACCAGTGGAGGTAAATGAGGAGATATCAGCTGCAGCCCAGATTTGAAGCTGTGTAGAAGGACACACCAGTGGAGGTAACAGAGAAGATCTTAGCTGCAGCCCCAGATTTAAAGCTGTGTAGAAGGACACACCAGTGGAGGTAAAAGAGAAGAACTCAGCTGCAGCCCCAGATTTAAAGCTGTGTAGAAGGAGACACCAGTGGAGGTAAATGAGAAGATATCAGCTGCAGCCCCAGATTTAAAGCTGTGTAAAGGACACTCCAGTAGAGGTAAAAGAGAAGATATCAGCTGCAGACCCACAATTAAAGCTGTGTAGAAGGAGACACAGTGGAGGTAAATGAGGAGATCTCAGCTGCAGCCCAGATTTAAAGCTGTGTAGAAGGACACACCAGTGGAGGTAAATGAGGAGATATCAGCTGCAGCCCAGATTTAAAGCTGTGTAGAAGGACACTCCAGTGGAGGTAAAAGAGAAGATATCAGCTGCAGCCCCAGATTTGAAGCTGTGTAGAAGGACACACCAGTGGAGGTAACTGAGGAGATATCAGCTGCAGCCCCAGATTTAAAGCTGTGTAGAAGGACACACCAGTGGAGGTAAAAGAGAAGATATCAGCTGCAGCCCCAGATTTAAAGCTGTGTAGAAGGACACACCAGTGGAGGTAAATGAGGAGATCTCAGCTGCAGCCCAGATTTAAAGCTGTGTAGAAGGACACACCAGTGGAGGTAAAAGAGAAGATATCAGCTGCAGCCCCAAATTTAAAGCTGTGTAGAAGGAGAATCCAGTGGAGGTAAATGAGGAGATCTCAGCTGCATTCCCAGATTTAAAGCTGTGTAGAAGGACACTCCAGTGGAGGTAAAAGAGAAGATATCAGCTGCAGCCCCAGATTTAAAGCTGTGTAGAAGAAGACACCAGTGGAGGTAACTGAGGAGATCTCAGCTGCAGCCCAGATTTAAAGCTGTGTAGAAGGACACACCAGTGGAGGTAAAAGAGGAGATATCAGCTGCAGACCCAGAATTAAAGCTGTGTAGAAGGACACACCAGTGGAGGTAAATGAGAAGATATCAGCTGCAGCCCAGATTTGAAGCTGTGTAGAAGTACACACCAGTGGAGGTAAAAGAGAAGATATCAGCTGCAGCCCCAGATTTAAAGCTGTGTAGAAGGACACACCAGTGGAGGTAAAAGAGGAGATATCAGCTGCAGACCCAGAATTAAAGCTGTGTAGAAGGACACACCAGTGGAGGTAAATGAGGAGATATCAGCTGCAGCCCAGATTTGAAGCTGTGTAGAAGGACACACCAGTGGAGGTAAAAGAGAAGATCTTAGCTGCAGCCCCAGATTTAAAGCTGTGTAGAAGGACACACCAGTGGAGGTAAAAGAGAAGAACTCAGCTGCAGCCCCATATTTAAAGCTGTGTAGAAGGAGACACCAGTGGAGGTAAATGAGAAGATATCAGCTGCAGCCCAGATTTAAAGCTGTGTAGAAGGAGACACCAGTGGAGGTAAATGAGAAGATATCAGCTGCAGCCCAGATTTGAAGCTGTGTAGAAGTACACACCAGTGGAGGTAAAAGAGAAGATATCAGCTGCAGCCCCAGATTTAAAGCTGTGTAGTAGGACACACCAGTGGAGGTAAATGAGGAGATATCAGCTGCAGCCCAGATTTAAAGCTGTGTAGAAGGAGACACCAGTGGAGGTAAATGAGGAGATATCAGCTGCAGCCCAGATTTGAAGCTGTGTAGAAGGACACACCAGTGGAGGTAAAAGAGAAGATCTTAGCTGCAGCCGCAGATTTGAAGCTGTGTCGAAGGAGACACCAGTGGAGGTAAATGAGGAGATATCAGCTGCAGCCCAGATTTAAAGCTGTGTAAAGGACACTCCAGTAGAGGTAAAAGAGAAGATATCAGCTGCAGACCCACAATTAAAGCTGTGTAGAAGGACACACCAGTTGAGGCAAATGAGGAGATCTCAGCTGCAGCCCCAGATTTAAAGCTGTGTAGAAGGACACACAGTGGAGGTAAATGAGGAGATCTCAGCTGCAGCCCAGATTTAAAGCTGTGTAGAAGGACACACCAGTGGAGGTAAATGAGGAGATATCAGCTGCAGCCCAATTTTGAAGCTGTGTAGAAGGACACACCAGTGGAGGTAAATGAGGAGATATCAGCTGCAGCTCCAGATTTAAAGCTGTGTAGAAGGAGACACCAGTGGAGGTAAATTAGGAGATATCAGCTGCAGCCCAGATTTGAAGCTGTGTAGAAGGACACTCCAGTGGAGGTAAAAGAGAAGATATCAGCTGCAGCCCCAGATTTAAAGCTGTGTAGAAGGACACTCCAGTGGAGGTAAAAGAGAAGATATCAGCTGCAGCCCCAGATTTGAAGCTGTGTAGAAGGACACACCAGTGGAGGTAACTGAGGAGATATCAGCTGCAGCCCCAGATTTAAAGCTGTGTAGAAGGACACACCAGTGGAGGTAAAAGAGAAGATATCAGCTGCAGCCCCAGATTTAAAGCTGTGTAGAAGGACACTCCAGTGGAGGTAAAAGAGAAGATATCAACTGCAGCCCCAGATTTAAAGCTGTGTAGAAGGACACACCAGTGGAGGTAAATGAGGAGATCTCAGCTGCAGCCCAGATTTAAAGCTGTGTAGAAGGACACACCAGTGGAGGTAAAAGAGAAGATATCAGCTGCAGCCCCAAATTTAAAGCTGTGTAGAAGGAGAATCCAGTGGAGGTAAATGAGGAGATCTCAGCTGCATTCCCAGATTTAAAGCTGTGTAGAAGGACACTCCAGTGGAGGTAAAAGAGAAGATATCAGCTGCAGCCCCAGATTTAAAGCTGTGTAGAAGAAGACACCAGTGGAGGTAACTGAGGAGATCTCAGCTGCAGCCCAGATTTAAAGCTGTGTAGAAGGACACACCAGTGGAGGTAAAAGAGGAGATATCAGCTGCAGACCCAGAATTAAAGCTGTGTAGAAGGACACACCAGTGGAGGTAAATGAGAAGATATCAGCTGCAGCCCAGATTTGAAGCTGTGTAGAAGTACACACCAGTGGAGGTAAAAGAGAAGATATCAGCTGCAGCCCCAGATTTAAAGCTGTGTAGAAGGACACACCAGTGGAGGTAAAAGAGGAGATATCAGCTGCAGACCCAGAATTAAAGCTGTGTAGAAGGACACACCAGTGGAGGTAAATGAGGAGATATCAGCTGCAGCCCAGATTTGAAGCTGTGTAGAAGGACACACCAGTGGAGGTAAAAGAGGAGATATCAGCTGCAGACCCAGATTTAAAGCTGTGTAGAAGAAGACACCAGTGGAGGTAACTGAGGAGATCTCAGCTGCAGCCCAGATTTAAAGCTGTGTAGAAGGACACGCCAGTGGAGGTAAAAGAGGAGATATCAGCTGCAGACCCAGAATTAAAGCTGTGTAGAAGGACACACCAGTGGAGGTAAATGAGAAGATATCAGCTGCAGCCCAGATTTGAAGCTGTGTAGAAGTACACACCAGTGGAGGTAACTGAGGAGATCTCA
Organism: Lissotriton helveticus; assembly: GCF_964261635.1. Classification (NCBI taxonomy): domain Eukaryota; kingdom Metazoa; phylum Chordata; class Amphibia; order Caudata; family Salamandridae; genus Lissotriton; species Lissotriton helveticus. The sequence continues at coordinate 1,960,179,453 of NC_136068.1, read as the reverse complement.
GCTGCAGCCCAGATTTAAAGCTGTGTAGAAGGACACACCAGTGGAGGTAAAAGAGGAGATATCAGCTGCATACCCAGAATTAAAGCTGTGTAGAAGGACACACCAGTGGAGGTAAATGAGAAGATATCAGCTGCAGCCCAGATTTGAAGCTGTGTAGAAGTACACACCAGTGGAGGTAAAAGAGAAGATATCAGCTGCAGCCCCAGATTTAAAGCTGTGTAGAAGGACACTCCAGTAGAGGTAAAAGAGAAGATATCAGCTGCAGCCCCAGATTTAAAGCTGTGTAGAAGGACACACCAGTTGAGGCAAATGAGGAGATGTCAGCTGCAGCCCCAGATTTAAAGCTGTGTAGAAGGACACACAGTGGAGGTAAATGAGGAGATCTCAGCTGCAGCCCAGATTTAAAGCTGTGTAGAAGGACACACCAGTGGAGGTAAATGAGGAGATATCAGCTGCAGCCCAGATTTAAAGCTGTGTAGAAGGACACACCAGTGGAGGTAAATGAGGAGATCTCAGCTGCAGCCGCAGATTTGAAGCTGTGTAGAAGGAGATACCAGTGGAGGTAAATGAGGAGATATCAGCTGCAGCCCAGATTTAAAGCTGTGTAGAAGGACACTCCAGTGGAGGTAAAAGAGAAGAACACACCAGTGGAGGTAAATGAGGAGATATCAGCTGCAGCCCAGATTTGAAGCTGTGTAGAAGGACACACCAGTGGAGGTAACAGAGAAGATCTTAGCTGCAGCCCCAGATTTAAAGCTGTGTAGAAGGACACACCAGTGGAGGTAAAAGAGAAGAACTCAGCTGCAGCCCCAGATTTAAAGCTGTGTAGAAGGAGACACCAGTGGAGGTAAATGAGGAGATATCAGCTGCAGCCCAGATTTGAAGCTGTGTAGAAGGACACACCAGTGGAGGTAAAAGAGACGATCTCAGCTGCAGCCCCAGATTTGAAGCTGTTTAGAAGGACACACCAGTGGAGGTAAAAGAGAAGATCTTAGCTGCAGCCGCAGATTTGAAGCTGTGTCGAAGGAGACACCAGTGGAGGTAAATGAGGAGATATCAGCTGCAGCCCAGATTTAAAGCTGTGTAGAAGGACACTCCAGTGGAGGTAAAAGAGAAGGACACACCAGGGGAGGTAAATGATGAGATATCAGCTGCAGCCCAGATTTGAAGCTGTGTAGAAGGACACACCAGTGGAGGTAAAAGAGAAGATCTTAGCTGCAGCCCCAGATTTAAAGCTGTGTAGAAGGACACACCAGTGGAGGTAAAAGAGAAGAACTCAGCTGCAGCCCCATATTTAAAGCTGTGTAGAAGGAGACACCAGTGGAGGTAAATGAGAAGATATCAGCTGCAGCCCAGATTTAAAGCTGTGTAGAAGGACACACCAGTGGAGGTAAATGAGAAGATATCAGCTGCAGCCCCAGATTTAAAGCTGTGTAAAGGACACTCCAGTAGAGGTAAAAGAGAAGATATCAGCTGCAGACCCACAATTAAAGCTGTGTAGAAGGACACACCAGTTGAGGCAAATGAGGAGATCTCAGCTGCAGCCCCAGATTTAAAGCTGTGTAGAAGGACACACAGTGGAGGTAAATGAGGAGATCTCAGCTGCAGCCCAGATTTAAAGCTGTGTAGAAGGACACACCAGTGGAGGTAAATGAGGAGATATCAGCTGCAGCCCAATTTTGAAGCTGTGTAGAAGGACACACCAGTGGAGGTAAATGAGGAGATATCAGCTGCAGCTCCAGATTTAAAGCTGTGTAGAAGGAGACACCAGTGGAGGTAAATTAGGAGATATCAGCTGCAGCCCAGATTTGAAGCTGTGTAGAAGGACACTCCAGTGGAGGTAAAAGAGAAGATATCAGCTGCAGCCCCAGATTTAAAGCTGTGTAGAAGGACACTCCAGTGGAGGTAAAAGAGAAGATATCAGCTGCAGCCCCAGATTTGAAGCTGTGTAGAAGGACACACCAGTGGAGGTAACTGAGGAGATATCAGCTGCAGCCCCAGATTTAAAGCTGTGTAGAAGGACACACCAGTGGAGGTAAAAGAGAAGATATCAGCTGCAGCCCCAGATTTAAAGCTGTGTAGAAGGACACTCCAGTGGAGGTAAAAGAGAAGATATCAACTGCAGCCCCAGATTTAAAGCTGTGTAGAAGGACACACCAGTGGAGGTAAATGAGGAGATCTCAGCTGCAGCCCAGATTTAAAGCTGTGTAGAAGGACACACCAGTGGAGGTAAAAGAGAAGATATCAGCTGCAGCCCCAAATTTAAAGCTGTGTAGAAGGAGAATCCAGTGGAGGTAAATGAGGAGATCTCAGCTGCATTCCCAGATTTAAAGCTGTGTAGAAGGACACTCCAGTGGAGGTAAAAGAGAAGATATCAGCTGCAGCCCCAGATTTAAAGCTGTGTAGAAGAAGACACCAGTGGAGGTAACTGAGGAGATCTCAGCTGCAGCCCAGATTTAAAGCTGTGTAGAAGGACACACCAGTGGAGGTAAAAGAGGAGATATCAGCTGCAGACCCAGAATTAAAGCTGTGTAGAAGGACACACCAGTGGAGGTAAATGAGAAGATATCAGCTGCAGCCCAGATTTGAAGCTGTGTAGAAGTACACACCAGTGGAGGTAAAAGAGAAGATATCAGCTGCAGCCCCAGATTTAAAGCTGTGTAGAAGGACACACCAGTGGAGGTAAAAGAGGAGATATCAGCTGCAGACCCAGAATTAAAGCTGTGTAGAAGGACACACCAGTGGAGGTAAATGAGGAGATATCAGCTGCAGCCCAGATTTGAAGCTGTGTAGAAGGACACACCAGTGGAGGTAAAAGAGGAGATATCATCTGCAGACCCAGATTTAAAGCTGTGTAGAAGAAGACACCAGTGGAGGTAACTGAGGAGATCTCAGCTGCAGCCCAGATTTAAAGCTGTGTAGAAGGACACGCCAGTGGAGGTAAAAGAGGAGATATCAGCTGCAGACCCAGAATTAAAGCTGTGTAGAAGGACACACCAGTGGAGGTAAATGAGAAGATATCAGCTGCAGCCCAGATTTGAAGCTGTGTAGAAGTACACACCAGTGGAGGTAACTGAGGAGATCTCAGCTGCAGCCCAGATTTAAAGCTGTGTAGAAGGACACACCAGTGGAGGTAAAAGAGGAGATATCAGCTGCATACCCAGAATTAAAGCTGTGTAGAAGGACACACCAGTGGAGGTAAATGAGAAGATATCAGCTGCAGCCCAGATTTGAAGCTGTGTAGAAGTACACACCAGTGGAGGTAAAAGAGAAGATATCAGCTGCAGCCCCAGATTTAAAGCTGTGTAGAAGGACACTCCAGTAGAGGTAAAAGAGAAGATATCAGCTGCAGCCCCAGATTTAAAGCTGTGTAGAAGGACACACCAGTTGAGGCAAATGAGGAGATGTCAGCTGCAGCCCCAGATTTAAAGCTGTGTAGAAGGACACACAGTGGAGGTAAATGAGGAGATCTCAGCTGCAGCCCAGATTTAAAGCTGTGTAGAAGGACACACCAGTGGAGGTAAATGAGGAGATATCAGCTGCAGCCCAGATTTGAAGCTGTGTAGAAGGACACACCAGTGGAGGTAAAAGAAAAGATCTTAGCTGCAGCCGCAGATTTGAAGCTGTGTAGAAGGAGATACCAGTGGAGGTAAATGAGGAGATATCAGCTGCAGCCCAGATTTAAAGCTGTGTAGAAGGACACTCCAGTGGAGGTAAAAGAGAAGAACACACCAGTGGAGGTAAATGAGGAGATATCAGCTGCAGCCCACATTTGAAGCTGTGTAGAAGGACACTCCAGTAGAGGTAAAAGAGAAGATATCAGCTGCAGACCCACAATTAAAGCTGTGTAGAAGGACACACCAGTTGAGGCAAATGAGGAGATCTCAGCTGCAGCCCCAGATTTAAAGCTGTGTAGAAGGACACACAGTGGAGGTAAATGAGGAGATCTCAGCTGCAGCCCAGATTTAAAGCTGTGTAGAAGGACACACCAGTGGAGGTAAATGAGGAGATATCAGCTGCAGCTCCAGATTTAAAGCTGTGTAGAAGGAGACACCAGTGGAGGTAAATTAGGAGATATCAGCTGCAGCCCAGATTTGAAGCTGTGTAGAAGGACACTCCAGTGGAGGTAAAAGAGAAGATATCAGCTGCAGCCCCAGATTTAAAGCTGTGTAGAAGGACACTCCAGTGGAGGTAAAAGAGAAGATATCAGCTGCAGCCCCAGATTTGAAGCTGTGTAGAAGGACACACCAGTGGAGGTAACTGAGGAGATATCAGCTGCAGCCCCAGATTTAAAGCTGTGTAGAAGGACACACCAGTGGAGGTAAAAGAGAAGATATCAGCTGCAGCCCCAGATTTAAAGCTGTGTAGAAGGACACTCCAGTGGAGGTAAAAGAGAAGATATCAACTGCAGCCCCAGATTTAAAGCTGTGTAGAAGGACACACCAGTGGAGGTAACAGAGAAGATCTTAGCTGCAGCCCCAGATTTAAAGCTGTGTAGAAGGACACACCAGTGGAGGTAAAAGAGAAGAACTCAGCTGCAGCCCCAGATTTAAAGCTGTGTAGAAGGACACACCAGTGGAGGTAACTGAGGAGATATCAGCTGCAGCCCACATTTAAAGCTGGGTAGAAGGACACACCAGTGGAGGTAAATGAGAAGATATCAGCTGCAGCCCCAGATTTAAAGCTGTGTAAAGGACACTCCAGTAGAGGTAAAAGAGAAGATATCAGCTGCAGACCCACAATTAAAGCTGTGTAGAAGGACACACCAGTTGAGGCAAATGAGGAGATCTCAGCTGCAGCCCCAGATTTAAAGCTGTGTAGAAGGACACACAGTGGAGGTAAATGAGGAGATCTCAGCTGCAGCCCAGATTTAAAGCTGTGTAGAAGGACACACCAGTGGAGGTAAATGAGGAGATATCAGCTGCAGCTCCAGATTTAAAGCTGTGTAGAAGGAGACACCAGTGGAGGTAAATTAGGAGATATCAGCTGCAGCCCAGATTTGAAGCTGTGTAGAAGGACACTCCAGTGGAGGTAAAAGAGAAGATATCAGCTGCAGCCCCAGATTTAAAGCTGTGTAGAAGGACACTCCAGTGGAGGTAAAAGAGAAGATATCAGCTGCAGCCCCAGATTTGAAGCTGTGTAGAAGGACACACCAGTGGAGGTAACTGAGGAGATATCAGCTGCAGCCCCAGATTTAAAGCTGTGTAGAAGGACACACCAGTGGAGGTAAAAGAGAAGATATCAGCTGCAGCCCCAGATTTAAAGCTGTGTAGAAGGACACTCCAGTGGAGGTAAAAGAGAAGATATCAACTGCAGCCCCAGATTTAAAGCTGTGTAGAAGGACACACCAGTGGAGGTAAATGAGGAGATCTCAGCTGCAGCCCAGATTTAAAGCTGTGTAGAAGGACACACCAGTGGAGGTAAAAGAGAAGATATCAGCTGCAGCCCCAAATTTAAAGCTGTGTAGAAGGAGAATCCAGTGGAGGTAAATGAGGAGATCTCAGCTGCATTCCCAGATTTAAAGCTGTGTAGAAGGACACTCCAGTGGAGGTAAAAGAGAAGATATCAGCTGCAGCCCCAGATTTAAAGCTGTGTAGAAGAAGACACCAGTGGAGGTAACTGAGGAGATCTCAGCTGCAGCCCAGATTTAAAGCTGTGTAGAAGGACACACCAGTGGAGGTAAAAGAGGAGATATCAGCTGCAGACCCAGAATTAAAGCTGTGTAGAAGGACACACCAGTGGAGGTAAATGAGAAGATATCAGCTGCAGCCCAGATTTGAAGCTGTGTAGAAGTACACACCAGTGGAGGTAAAAGAGAAGATATCAGCTGCAGCCCCAGATTTAAAGCTGTGTAGAAGGACACACCAGTGGAGGTAAAAGAGGAGATATCAGCTGCAGACCCAGAATTAAAGCTGTGTAGAAGGACACACCAGTGGAGGTAAATGAGGAGATATCAGCTGCAGCCCAGATTTGAAGCTGTGTAGAAGGACACACCAGTGGAGGTAAAAGAGGAGATATCAGCTGCAGACCCAGATTTAAAGCTGTGTAGAAGAAGACACCAGTGGAGGTAACTGAGGAGATCTCAGCTGCAGCCCAGATTTAAAGCTGTGTAGAAGGACACGCCAGTGGAGGTAAAAGAGGAGATATCAGCTGCAGACCCAGAATTAAAGCTGTGTAGAAGGACACACCAGTGGAGGTAAATGAGAAGATATCAGCTGCAGCCCAGATTTGAAGCTGTGTAGAAGTACACACCAGTGGAGGTAACTGAGGAGATCTCAGCTGCAGCCCAGATTTAAAGCTGTGTAGAAGGACACACAAGTGGAGGTAAAAGAGAAGATATCAGCTGCAGACCCAGAATTAAAGCTGTGTAGAAGGACACACCAGTGGAGGTAAATGAGAAGATATCAGCTGCAGCCCAGATTTGAAGCTGTGTAGAAGTACACACCAGTGGAGGTAAAAGAGAAGATATCAGCTGCAGCCCCAGATTTAAAGCTGTGTAGAAGGACACTCCAGTAGAGGTAAAAGAGAAGATATCAGCTGCAGCCCCAGATTTAAAGCTGTGTAGAAGGACACACCAGTTGAGGCAAATGAGGAGATGTCAGCTGCAGCCCCAGATTTAAAGCTGTGTAGAAGGACACACAGTGGAGGTAAATGAGGAGATCTCAGCTGCAGCCCAGATTTAAAGCTGTGTAGAAGGACACACCAGTGGAGGTAAAAGAGAAGATCTTAGCTGCAGCCGCAGATTTGAAGCTGTGTAGAAGGAGATACCAGTGGAGGTAAATGAGGAGATATCAGCTGCAGCCCAGATTTAAAGCTGTGTAGAAGGACACTCCAGTGGAGGTAAAAGAGAAGAACACACCAGTGGAGGTAAATGAGGAGATATCAGCTGCAGCCCACATTTGAAGCTGTGTAGAAGGACACACCAGTGGAGGTAACAGAGAAGATCTTAGCTGCAGCCCCAGATTTAAAGCTGTGTAGAAGGAGACACCAGTGGAGGTAAATGAGAAGATATCAGCTGCAGCCCAGATTTAAAGCTGTGAGAAGGACACACAAGTGGAGGTAAAAGAGAAGAACTCAGCTGCAGCCCAGATTTGAAGCTGTGTAGAAGGAGACAACAGTGGAGGTAAAAGAGAAGATCTTAGCTGCAGCCCCAGATTTAAAGCTGTGTAGAAGGAGACACCAGTGGAGGTAAATGAGGAGATCTCAGCTGCAGCCCCAGATTTGAAGCTGTGTAGAAGGACACACCAGTGGAGGTAAAAGAGAAGATCTTAGCTGCAGCCCCAGATTTAAAGCTGTGTAGAAGGAGACACCAGTGGAGGTAAATGAGGAGATCTCAGCTGCAGCCCCAGATTTGAAGCTGTGTAGAAGGACACACCAGTTGAGGTAAATGAGGAGATATCAGCTGCAGCCCAGATTTGAAGCTGTGTAGAAGGAGACACCAGTCGAGGTAAATGAGGAGATATCAGCTGCAGCCCAGATTTAAAGCTGCGTAGAAGGAGACACCAGTTGAGGTAAATGAGGAGATATCAGCTGCAGCCCAGATTTGAAGCTGTGTAGAAGGAGACACCAGTGGAGGTAAAAGAGAAGATCTCAGCTGCAGCCCAGATTTGAAGCTGTGTAGAAGGACACACCAGTGGAGGTAAAAGAGAAGATCTCAGCTGCAGCCCAGATTTGAAGCTGTGTAGAAGGAGACACCAGTGGAGGTAAATGAGGAGATATCAGCTGCAGCTCCAGATTTGAAGCTGTGTAGAAGGAGACACAAGTGGAGGTAAATGAGGAGATATCAGCTGCAGCCCAGATTTAAAGCTGTGTAGAAGGACACACCAGTGGAGGTAAATGAGATATCAGCTGCAGCCCCAGATTTAAAGCTGTGTAGAAGGAGACACCAGTGGAGGTAAAAGAGAAGAACTCAGCTGCAGCCCCAGATTTGAAGCTGTGCAGAAGGACACTCCAGTGGAGGTAAAAGAGAAGAACTCAGCTGCAGCCCCAGATTTAAAGCTGTGTAGAAGGACACACCAGTGGAGGTAAATGAGAAGATATCAGCTGCAGCCCCAGATTTAAAGCTGTGTAGAAGGAGACACCAGTGGAGGTAAATGAGGAGATATCAGCTGCAGCTCCAGATTTGAAGCTGTGTAGAAGGACACACCAGTGGAGGTAACTGAGGAGATATCAGCTGCAGCCCCAGATTTAAAGCTGTGTAGAAGGACACACCAGTGGAGGTAAAAGAGAAGATATCAGCTGCAGCCCCAGATTTAAAGCTGTGTAGAAGAAGACACCAGTGGAGGTATCTGAGGAGATCTCAGCTGCAGCCCAGATTTAAAGCTGTGTAGAAAGACACTCCAGTGGAGGTAAAAGAGAAGATATCACCTGCAGCCCCAGATTTAAAGCTGTGTAGAAGAAGACACCAGTGGAGGTATCTGAGGAGATCTCAGCTGCAGCCCAGATTTAAAGCTGTGTAGAAGGACACACCAGTGGAGGTAAAAGAGGAGATATCAGCTGCAGACCCAGATTTAAAGCTGTGTAGAAGGACACACCAGTAGAGGTAAAAGATAAGATATCAGCTGCAGCCCCAGATTTAAAGCTGTGTAGAAGGACACTCCAGTGGAGGTAAAAGAGAAGATATCAGCTGCAGCCCAGATTTAAAGCTGTGTAGAAGGACACTCCAGTGGAGGTAAAAGAGAAGATATCAGCTGCAGCCCCAGATTTGAAGCTGTGTAGAAGGACACACCAGTGGAGGTAAATGAGGAGATCTCAGCTGCAGCCCAGATTTGAAGCTGTGTAGAAGGACACACCAGTGGAGGTAAAAGAGAAGATATCACCTGCAGCCCCAGATTTAAAGCTGTGTAGAAGAAGACACCAGTGGAGGTATCTGAGGAGATCTCAGCTGCAGCCCAGATTTAAAGCTGTGTAGAAGGACACACCAGTGGAGGTAAAAGAGGAGATATCAGCTGCAGACCCAGATTTAAAGCTGTGTAGAAGGACACACCAGTAGAGGTAAAAGATAAGATATCAGCTGCAGCCCCAGATTTAAAGCTGTGTAGAAGGACACTCCAGTGGAGGTAAAAGAGAAGATATCAGCTGCAGCCCAGATTTAAAGCTGTGTAGAAGGACACTCCAGTGGAGGTAAAAGAGAAGATATCAGCTGCAGCCCCAGATTTGAAGCTGTGTAGAAGGACACACCAGTGGAGGTAAATGAGGAGATATCAGCTGCAGCCCAGATTTGAAGCTGTGTAGAAGGACACACCAGTGGAGGTAACAGAGAAGATCTTAGCTGCAGCCCCAGATTTAAAGCTGTGTAGAAGGACACACCAGTGGAGGTAAATGAGGAGATATCAGCTGCAGCCCAGATTTGAAGCTGTGTAGAAGGACACACCAGTGGAGGTAACAGAGAAGATCTTAGCTGCAGCCCCAGATTTAAAGCTGTGTAGAAGGACACACCAGTGGAGGTAAAAGAGAAGAACTCAGCTGCAGCCCCAGATTTAAAGCTGTGTAGAAGGAGACACCAGTGGAGGTAAATGAGAAGATATCAGCTGCAGCCCAGACTTAAAGCTGTGTAGAAGGACACACCAGTGGAGGTAACTGAGGAGATATCAGCTGCAGCCCAGATTTAAAACTGTGAGAAGGACACACCAGTGGAGGTAAAAGAGAAGAACTCAGCTGCAGCCCAGATTTGAAGCTGTGTAGAAGGAGACACCAGTGGAGGTAAAAGAGAAGATCTTAGCTGCAGCCCCAGATTTAAAGTTGTGTAGAAGGAGACACCAGTGGAGGTAAATGAGGAGATCTCAGCTGCAGCCCCAGATTTGAAGCTGTGTAGAAGGACACACCAGTGGAGGTAAAAGAGAAGATCTTAGCTGCAGCCCCAGATTTAAAGCTGTGTAGAAGGAGACACCAGTGGAGGTAAATGAGGAGATCTCAGCTGCAGCCCCAGATTTGAAGCTGTGTAGAAGGACACACCAGTTGAGGTAAATGAGGAGATATCAGCTGCAGCCCCAGATTTAAAGCTGTGTAGAAGGAGACACCAGTGGAGGTAAATGAGCAGATATCAGCTGCAGCCCAGATTTAAAGCTGTGTATAAGGACACACCAGTTGAGGTAAATGAGGAGATATCAGCTGCAGCCCAGATTTGAAGCTGTGTAGAAGGAGACACCAGTGGAGGTAAAAGAGAAGATCTCAGCTGCAGCCCAGATTTGAAGCTGTGTAGAAGGAGACACCAGTGGAGGTAAATGAGGAGATATCAGCTGCAGCTCCAGATTTGAAGCTGTGTAGAAGGAGACACAAGTGGAGGTAAATGAGGAGATATCAGCTGCAGCCCAGATTTAAAGCTGTGTAGAAGGACACACCAGTGGAGGTAAATGAGATATCAGCTGCAGCCCCAGATTTAAAGCTGTGTAGAAGGAGACACCAGTGGAGGTAAAAGAGAAGAACTCAGCTGCAGCCCCAGATTTGAAGCTGTGTAGAAGGACACTCCAGTGGAGGTAAAAGAGAAGAACTCAGCTGCAGCCCCAGATTTAAAGCTGTGTAGAAGGAGACACCAGTGGAGGTGAAAGAGAAGAACTCAGCTGCAGCCCCAGATTTGAAGCTGTGTAGAAGGACACACCAGTGGAGGTAACTGAGGAGATATCAGCTGCAGCCCCAGATTTAAAGCTGTGTAGAAGGACACACCAGTGGAGGTAAAAGAGAAGATATCAGCTGCAGCCCCAGATTTAAAGCTGTGTAGAAGAAGACACCAGTGGAGGTATCTGAGGAGATCTCAGCTGCAGCCCAGATTTAAAGCTGTGTAGAAAGACACTCCAGTGGAGGTAAAAGAGAAGATATCACCTGCAGCCCCAGATTTAAAGCTGTGTAGAAGAAGACACCAGTGGAGGTATCTGAGGAGATCTCAGCTGCAGCCCAGATTTCAAGCTGTGTAGAAGGACACACCAGTGGAGGTAAAAGAGGAGATATCAGCTGCAGACCCAGATTTAAAGCTGTGTAGAAGGACACACCAGTGGAGGTAACAGAGAAGATATCAGCTGCAGCCCCAGATTTAAAGCTGTGTAGAAGGACACTCCAGTAGAGGTAAAAGATAAGATATCAGCTGCAGCCCCAGATTTAAAGCTGTGTAGAAGGACACACCAGTTGAGGCAAATGAGGAGATCTCAGCTGCAGCCCCAGATTTAAAGCTGTGTAGAAGGACACACAGTGGAGGTAAATGAGGAGATCTCAGCTGCAGCCCAGATTTAAAGCTGTGTAGAAGGACACACCAGTGGAGGTAAATGAGGAGATATCAGCTGCAGCCCAGATTTGAAGCTGTGTAGAAGGAGTCACCAGTGGAGGTAAAAGAGAAGATATCAGCTGCAGCCCAAGATTTAAAGCTGTGTAGAAGGACACACCAGTGGAGATAAAAGAGAAGATCTCAGCTGCAGCCCAGATTTAAAGCTGTGTAGAAGGACACACCAGTGGAGGTAAAAGAGGAGATATCAGCAGCAGCCCAGATTTGAAGCTGTGTAGAAGGACACACCAGTGGAGGTAAAAGAGAAGATCTCAGCTGCAGCCCCAGATTTAAAGCTGTGTAGAAGGACACACCAGTGGAGGTAAATGAGGAGATATCAGCTGCAGCCCCAGATTTAAAGCTGTGTAGAAGGACACACCAGTGGAGGTAAAAGAGGAGATATCAGCAGCAGCCCAGATTTAAAGCTGTGTAGAAGGACACACCAGTGGAGATAAAAGAGAAGATCTCAGCTGCAGCCCAGATTTAAAGCTGTGTAGAAGGACACACCAGTGGAGGTAAAAGAGGAGATATCAGCAGCAGCCCAGATTTGAAGCTGTGTAGAAGGACACACCAGTGGAGGTAAAAGAGAAGATCTCAGCTGCAGCCCCAGATTTAAAGCTGTGTAGAAGGACACACCAGTGGAGGTAAAAGAGGAGATATCAGCAGCAGCCCAGATTTGAAGCTGTGTAGAAGGACACACCAGTGGAGGTAAAAGAGAAGATCTCAGCTGCAGCCCCAGATTTAAAGCTGTGTAGAAGGACACACCAGTGGAGGTAAAAGAGGAGATATCAGCAGCAGCCCAGATTTGAAGCTGTGTAGAAGGACACACCAGTGGAGGTAAAAGAGAAGATCTCAGCTGCAGCCCCAGATTTAAAGCTGTGTAGAAGGACACACCAGTGGAGGTAAATGAGGAGATATCAGCTGCAGCCCAGATTTAAAGTTGTGTAGAAGGACACACCAGTGGAGGTAAAAGAGAAGATCTTAGCTGCAGCCGCAGATTTGAAGCTGTGTAGAAGGAGACACCAGTGGAGGTAAATGAGGAGATATCAGCTGCAGCCCAGATTTAAAGCTGTGTAGAAGGACACTCCAGTGGAGGTAAAAGAGAAGATATCAGCTGCAGCCCCAGATTTAAAGCTGTGAGAAGAACACACCAGTGGAGGTAAATGAGGAGATATCAGCTGCAGACCCAGATTTGAAGCTGTGTAGAAGAACACACCAGTGGAGGTAAATGAGGAGATATCAGCTGCAGACCCAGATTTGAAGCTGTGAGAAGAACACACCAGTGGAGGTAAAAGAGAAGATATCAGCTGCAGCCCCAGATTTGAAGCTGTGAGAAGAACACACCAGTGGAGGTAAAAGAGAAGATATCAGCTGCAGCCCCAGATTTGAAGCTGTGTAGAAGGACACACAGTGGAGGTAAATGAGGAGATACCAGCTGCAGCCCCAGATTTGAAGCTGTGTAGAAGGACACACCAGTGGAGGTAAATGAGGAGATATCAGCTGCAGCTCCAGATTTGAAGCTGTGTAGAAGGACACACCAGTGGAGGTAAAAGAGAAGATCTCAGCTGCAGCCCCAGATTTAAAGCTGTGTAGAAGGACACACCAGTGGAGGTAAATGAGGAGATATCAGCTGCAGCCCAGATTTAAAGCTGTGTAGAAGGACACACCAGTGGAGGTAAAAGAGAAGATATCAGCTGCAGCCCACATTTAAAGCTGTGTAGAAGGACACACCAGTGGAGGTAAAAGAGAAGATCTCAGCTACAGCCCAGATTTGAAGCTGTGTAGAAGGAGACACCAGTGGAGGTAAAAGAGAAGATCTCAGCTGCAGCCCAGATTTGAAGCTGTGTAGAAGGAGACACCAGTGGGGGTAAATGAGAAGATATCAGCTGCAGCCCCAGATTTAAAGCTGTGTAGAAGGACACTCCAGTGGAGGTAAAAGAGAAGAACTCAGCTGCAGCCCCAGATTTAAAGCTGTGTAGAAGGAGACACCAGTGGAGGTAAAAGAGAAGATATCAGCTGCAGCCCCAAATTTAAAGCTGTGTAGAAGGAGACACCAGTGGAGGTAAATGAGGAGAGCTCAGCTGCAGCCCCAGATTTAAAGCTGTGTAGAAGGACACTTCAGTGGAGGTAAAAGAGAAGATATCAGCTGCAGCCCCAGATTTAAAGCTGTGTAGAAGGACACACCAGTGGAGGTAAAAGAGGAGATATCAGCTGCAGACCCAGATTTAAAGCTGTGTAGAAGGACACACCAGTGGAGGTAAATGAGAAGATATCAGCTGCAGCCCAGATTTGAAGCTGTGAAGAAGGACACACCAGTGGAGGTAAAAGAGAAGATATCAGCTGCAGCCCCAGATTTAAAGCTGTGTAGAAGGACACTCCAGTAGAGGTAAAAGAGAAGATATCAGCTGCAGCCCCACATTTAAAGCTGTGTAGAAGGACACACCAGTTGAGGCAAATGAGGAGATCTCAGCTGCAGCCCCAGATTTAAAGCTGTGTAGAAGGACACACAGTGGAGGTAAATGAGGAGATCTCAGCTGCAGCCCAGATTTAAAGCTGTGTAGAAGGACACACCAGTGGAGGTAAATGAGGAGATATCAGCTGCAGCTCCAGATTTAAAGCTGTGTAGAAGGAGACACCAGTGGAGGTAAATGAGGAGATATCAGCTGCAGCCCAGATTTAAAGCTGTGTAGAAGGACACACCAGTGGAGGTAATTGAGGAGATATCAGCTGCAGCCCAGATTTAAAGCAGTGTAGAAGGACACACCAGTGGAGGTAAATGAGGAGTTCTCAGCTGCAGCCCAGATTTAAAGCTGTGTAGAAGGACACACCAGTGGAGGTAAATTAGGAGATATCAGCTGCAGCCCCATATTTAAAGCTGTGTAGAAGGAGACACCAGTGGAGGTAAATGAGCAGATATCAGCTGCAGCCCAGATTTAAAGCTGTGTAGAAGGACACTCCAGTGGAGGTAAAAGAGAAGATATCAGCTGCAGCCCCAGATTTGAAGCTGTGTAGAAGGACACTCCAGTGGAGGTAAAAGAGAAGATATCAGCTGCAGCCCCAGATTTAAAGCTGTGTAGAAGGACACTCCAGTGGAGGTAAAAGAGAAGAACTCAGCTGCAGCCCCAGATTTAAAGCTGTGTAGAAGGAGACACCAGTGGAGGTAAAAGAGAAGAACTCAGCTGCAGCCCCAGATTTGAAGCTGTGTAGAAGGACACACCAGTGGAGGTAACTGAGGAGATATCAGCTGCAGCCCCAGATTTAAAGCTGTGTAGAAGGACACACCAGTGGAGGTAAAAGAGAAGATATCAGCTGCAGCCCCAGATTTAAAGCTGTGTAGAAGGACACTCCAGTGGAGGTAAAAGAGAAGATATCAACTGCAGCCCCAGATTTAAAGCTGTGTAGAAGGACACACCAGTGGAGGTAAATGAGGAGATCTCAGCTGCAGCCCAGATTTAAAGCTGTGTAGAAGGACACACCAGTGGAGGTAAAAGAGAAGATATCAGCTGCAGCCCCAAATTTAAAGCTGTGTAGAAGGAGACACCAGTGGAGGTAAATGAGGAGATATCAGCTGCAGCCCAGATTTGAAGCTGTGTAGAAGGAGACACCAGTGGAGGTAAAAGAGAAGATCTTAGCTGCAGCCCCAGATTTAAAGCTGTGTAGAAGGACACACCAGTGGAGGTAAAAGAGAAGAACTCAGCTGCAGCCCCAGATTGAAAGCTGTGTAGAAGGAGACACCAGTGGAGGTAAATGAGAAGATATCAGCTGCAGCCCAGATTTAAAGCTGTGTAGAAGGACACACCAGTGGAGGTAAAAGAGACGATCTCAGCTGCAGCCCCAGATTGAAAGCTGTGTAGAAGGAGACACCAGTGGAGGTAACTGAGGAGATATCAGCTGCAGCCCCAGATTTGAAGCTGTGTAGAAGGACACACCAGTGAGCTAAATGAGGAGATATCAGCTGCAGCCCAGATTTGAAGCTGTGTAGAAGGAGACACCAGTGGAGGTAACTGAGGAGATATCAGCTGCAGCCCAGATTTAAAGCTGTGTAGAAGGACACACCAGTTGGGGTAAATGAGGAGATACCAGCTGCAGCCCAGATTTGAAGCTGTGTAGAAGGAGACACCAGTGGAGGTAAATGAGGAGATATCAGCTGCAGCCCAGATTTAAAGCTGTGTAGAAGGACACACCAGTGGAGGTAAATGAGGAGATCTCAACTGCAGCCCCATATTTAAAGCTGTGTAGAAGGAGACACCAGTGGAGGTAACTGAGGAGATCTCAGCTGCAGCCCAGATTTGAAGCTGTGTAGAAGGAGACACCAGTGGAGGTAACTGAGGAGATCTCAGCTGCAGCCCAGATTTGAAGCTGTGTAGAAGGAGACACCAGTGGAGGTAAAAGAGAAGATATCAGCTGCAGCCCCAGATTTAAAGCTGTGTAGAAGGACACACCAGTGGAGGTAAATGAGAAGATATTAGCTGCAGCCCCGGATTTAAAGCTGTGTAGAAGGACACACCAGTGGAGGTAAATGAGAAGATATCAGCTGCAGCCCCAGATTTAAAGCTGTGTAGAAGGAGACACCAGTGGTGGTAAATGAGGAGATATCAGCTGCAGCCCAGATTTAAAGCTGTGTAGAAGGACACACCAGTGGAGGTAATTGAGGAGATATCAGCTGCAGCCCAGATTTAAAGCAGTGTAGAAGGACACACCAGTGGAGGTAAATGAGGAGTTCTCAGCTGCAGCCCAGATTTAAAGCTGTGTAGAAGGACACACCAGTGGAGGTAAAAGAGAAGATCTCAGCTGCAGCCCAGATTTAAAGCTGTGTAGAAGGACACTCCAGTGGAGGTAAAAGAGGAGAACTCAGCTGCAGCCAAGATTTAAAGCTGTGTAGAAGGAGAGACAGTGGAGGTAAATGAGGAGATACCAGCTGCAGCCCCAGATTTAAAGCTGTGTAGAAGGACACACCAGTGGAGGTAAATGAGGAGAACTCAGCTGCAGCCCAGATTTAAAGCTGTGTAGAAGGACACACAGTGGAGGTAAATGAGGAGATACCAGCTGCAGCCCAGATCTGAAGCTGTGTAGAAGGACACACCAGTGGAGGTAAAAGAGAAGATATCAGCTGCAGCCCAGATTTAAAGCTGTGTAGAAGGAGACACCAGTTGAGGTAAATGAGGAGATATCAGCTGCAGCCCAGATTTGAAGCTGTGTAGAAGGAGACACCAGTGGAGGTAAAAGAGACGATCTCAGCTGCAGCCCAGATTTGAAGCTGTGTAGAAGGACACACCAGTGGAGGTAAATGAGGAGATATCAGCTGCAGCCCAGATTTGAAGCTGTGTAGAAGGACACACCAGTTGAGGTAAATGAGGAGATATCAGCTGCAGCCCAGATTTGAAGCTGTGTAGAAGGAGACACCAGTGGAGGTAAAAGAGACGATCTCAGCTGCAGCCCAGATTTGAAGCTGTGTAGAAGGACACACCAGTGGAGGTAAAAGAGAAGATCTCAGCTGCAGCCCAGATTTGAAACTGTGTAGAAGGAGACACCAGTGGAGGTAAATGAGGAGATATCAGCTGCAGCTCCAGATTTGAAGCTGTGTAGAAGGAGACACCAGTGGAGGTAAATGAGGAGATATCAGCTGCAGCCCAGATTTAAAGCTGTGTAGAAGGACACACCAGTGGAGGTAAATGAGATATCAGCTGCAGCCCAGATTTAAAGCTGTGTAGAAGGAGTCACCAGTGGAGGTAACTGAGGAGATCTCAGCTGCAGCCCCAGATTTAAAGCTGTGTAGAAGGAGACACCAGTGGAGGTAAAAGAGAAGAACTCAGCTGCAGCCCCAGATTTGAAGCTGTGTAGAAGGACACTCCAGTGGAGGTAAAAGAGAAGAACTCAGCTGCAGCCCCAGATTTAAAGCTGTGTAGAAGGAGACACCAGTGGAGGTGAAAGAGAAGATATCAGCTGCAGCCCCAGATTTAAAGCTGTGTAGAAGAAGACACCAGTGGAGGTATCTGAGGAGATCTCAGCTGCAGCCCAGATTTAAAGCTGTGTAGAAAGACACTCCAGTGGAGGTAAAAGAGAAGATATCAGCTGCAGCCCCAGATTTAAAGCTGTGTAGAAGAAGACACCAGTGGAGGTATCTGAGGAGATGTCAGCTGCAGCCCAGATTTAAAGCTGTGTAGAAGGACACACCAGTGGAGGTAAAAGAGGAGATATCAGCTGCAGACCCAGATTTAAAGCTGTGTAGAAGGACACACCAGTGGAGGTAAAAGAGAAGATATCAGCTGCAGCCCCAGATTTAAAGCTGTGTAGAAGGACACTCCAGTAGAGGTAAAAGATAAGATATCAGCTGCAGCCCCAGATTTAAAGCTGTGTAGAAGGACACACCAGTTGAGGCAAATGAGGAGATCTCAGCTGCAGCCCCAGAGTTAAAGCTGTGTAGAAGGACACACAGTGGAGGTAAATGAGGAGATCTCAGCTGTAGCCCAGATTTAAAGCTGTGTAGAAGGACACACCAGTGGAGGTAAATGAGGAGATATCAGCTGCAGCCCAGATTTGAAGCTGTGTAGAAGGAGTAACCAGTGGAGGTAAAAGAGAAGATCTCAGCTGCAGCCCAGATTTGAAGCTGTGTAGGAGGAGACACCAGTGGAGGTAAATGAGGAGATATCAGCTGCAGCTCCAGATTTGAAGCTGTGTAGAAGGACACATCCGTGGAGGTAAATGAGGAGATATCAGCTGCAGCCCAGATTTAAAGTTGTGTAGAAGGACACACCAGTGGAGGTAAATGAGAAGAACTCAGCTGCAGCCCCAGATTTGAAGCTGTGTAGAAGGACACTCCAGTGGAGGTAAAAGAGAAGAACTCAGCTGCAGCTCCAGATTTAAAGCTGTGTAGAAGGAGACACCAGTGGAGGTGAAAGAGAAGAACTCAGCTGCAGCCCCAGATTTGAAGCTGTGTAGAAGGACAAACAGGTGGAGGTAACTGAGGAGATATCAGCTGCAGCCCCAGATTTAAAGCTGTGTAGAAGGACACACCAGTGGAGGTAAAAGAGAAGATATCAGCTGCAGCCCCAGATGTAAAGCTGTGTAGAAGAAGACACCAGTGGAGGTATCTGAGGAGATCTCAGCTGCAGCCCAGATTTAAAGCTGTGTATAAGGACACACCAGTGGAGGTAAAAGAGAAGATATCAGCTGCAGCCCCAGATTTAAAGCTGTGTAGAAGGACACTCCAGTAGAGGTAAAAGATAAGATATCAGCTGCAGCCCCAGATTTAAAGCTGTGTAGAAGGACACACCAGTTGAGGCAAATGAGGAGATCTCAGCTGCAGCCCCAGATTTAAAGCTGTGTTGAAGGAGTAACCAGTGGAGGTAAAAGAGAAGATATCAGCTGCAGCCCAAGATTTAAAGCTGTGTAGAAGGACACACCAGTGGAGATGAAAGAGAAGATCTCAGCTGCAGCCCCAGATTTAAAGCTGTGTAGAAGTACACACCAGTGGAGGTAAAAGAGGAGATATCAGCTGCAGCCCAGATTTGAAGCTGTGTAGAAGGACACACCAGTGGAGGTAAAAGAGAAGATCTCAGCTGCAGCCCCAGATTTAAAGCTGTGTAGAAGGAGACACCAGTGGAGGTAAATGAGGAGATATCAGCTGCAGCCCAGATTTAAAGCTGTGTAGAAGGACACACCAGTGGAGGTAAAAGAGAAGATCTTAGCTGCAGCCGCAGATTTGAAGCTGTGTAGAAGGAGACACCAGTGGAGGTAAATGAGGAGATATCAGCTGCAGCCCAGATTTAAAGCTGTGTAGAAGGACACTCCAGTGGAGGTAAAAGAGAAGATATCAGCTGCAGCCCCAGATTTAAAGCTGTGTAGAAGGAGACACCAGGGGAGGTAAAAGAGAAGATATCAGCTGCAGCCCCAGATTTAAAGCTGTGTAGAAGGACACACCAGTGGAGGTAACTGAGGAGATCTCAGCTGCAGCCCAGATTTAAAGCTGTGTAGAAGGAGACACCAGTGGAGGTAAATGAGGAGATATCAGCTGCAGCCCAGATTTGAAGCTGTGTAAAGGACACACCAGTGGAGGTAAATGAGATATCAGCTGCAGCCCCAGATTTAAAGCTGTGTACAAGGACACACCAGTGGAGGTAAAAGAGAAGATCTTAGCTGCAGCCCCAGATTTGAAGCTGTTTAGAAGGACACACCAGTGGAGGTAAAAGAGAAGATCTTAGCTGCAGCCGCAGATTTGAAGCTGTGTAGAAGGAGACACCAGTGGAGGTAAATGAGGAGATATCAGCTGCAGCTCCAGATTTAAAGCTGTGTAGAAGGACACTCCAGTGGAGGTAAAAGAGAAGGACACACCAGTGGAGGTAAATGATGAGATATCAGCTGCAGCCCAGATTTAAAGCTGTGTATAAGGACACTCCAGTGGAGGTAAAAGAGAAGATATCAGCTGCAGCCCCAGATTTGAAGCTGTTTAGAAGGACACACCAGTGGAGGTAAAAGAGAAGATCTTAGCTGCAGCCGCAGATTTGAAGCTGTGTCGAAGGAGACACCAGTGGAGGTAAATGAGGAGATATCAGCTGCAGCCCAGATTTAAAGCTGTGTAGAAGGACACTCCAGTGGAGGTAAAAGAGAAGGACACACCAGTGGAGGTAAATGAGGAGATATCAGCTGCAACTCAGATTTGAAGCTGTGTAGAAGGACACACCAGTGGAGGTAAATGAGGAGATATCAGCTGCAGCCCAGATTTGAAGCTGTGTAGAAGGACACACCAGTGGAGGTAAAAGAGAAGATCTTAGCTGCAGCCCCAGATTTAAAGCTGTGTAGAAGGACACACCAGTTGAGGTAAAAGAGAAGAACTCAGCTGCAGCCCCAGATTTAAAGCTGTGTCGAAGGAGACACCAGTGGAGGTAAATGAGAAGATATCAGCTGCAGCCCAGATTTAAAGCTGTGTAGAAGGACACACCAGTGGAGGTAACTAAGGAGATATCAGCTGCAGCCCACATTTAAAGCTGTGTAGAAGGACACACCAGTGGAGGTAAAAGAGAAGAACTCAGCTGCAGCCCAGATTTGAAGCTGTGTAGAAGGAGACACCAGTGGAGGTAAAAGAGAAGATCTCAGCTGCAGCCCAGGTTTGAAGCTGTGTAGAAGGAGACACCAGTGGAGGTAAAAGAGAAGATCTCAGCTGCAGCCCAGATTTGAAGCTGTGTAGAAGGAGACACCAGTGGAGGTAAAAGAGAAGATATCAGCTGCAGCCCCAGATTTAAAGCTGTGTAGAAGGACACACCAGTGGAGGTAAATGAGAAGATATTAGCTGCAGCCCCAGATTTAAAGCTGTGTAGAAGGACACACCAGTGGAGGTAAATGAGAAGATATCAGCTGCAGCCCCAGATTTAAAGCTGTGTAGAAGGAGACACCAGTGGAGGTAAATGAGGAGATATCAGCTGCAGCTCCAGATTTGAAGCTGTGTAGAAGGACACACCAGTGGAGGTAAATGAGGAGATATCAGCTACAGCTCCAGATTTGAAGCTGTGTAGAAGGACACACCAGTGGAGGTAAAAGAGAAGATCTCAGCTGCAGCCCAGATTTGAAGCTGTGTAGAAGGACACACCAGTGGAGGTAAAAGAGAAGATATCAGCTGCAGCCCCAGATTTAAAGCTGTGTAGAAGGAGACACCAGTGGAGGTAAATGAGGAGATATCAGCTGCAGCTCCAGATTTGAAGCTGTGTAGAAGGAGACACCAGTGGAGGTAAATGAGGAGATACCAGCTGCAGCCCAGATTTAAAGCTGTGTAGAAGGACACACCAGTGGAGGTAAATGAGATATCAGCTGCAGCCCCAGATTTAAAGCTGTGTAGAAGGACACACCAGTGGAGGTAAAAGAGAAGATCTTAGCTGCAGCCCCAGATTTGAAGCTGTGTAGAAGGAGACACCAGTGGAGGTAAAGGAGGAGATATCAGCTGCAGCCCAGATTTGAAGCTGTGTAGAAGGACACACCAGTGGAGGTAAATGAGGAGATATCAGCTGCAGCCCAGATTTAAAGCTGTGTAGAAGGACACACCAGTGGAGGTAAATGAGATATCAGCTGCAGCCCCAGATTTAAAGCTGTGTAGAAGGACACACCAGTGGAGGTAAAAGAGAAGATCTTAGCTGCAGCCCCAGATTTGAAGCTGTGTAGAAGGAGACACCAGTGGAGGTAAAGGAGGAGATATCAGCTGCAGCCCAGATTTGAAGCTGTGTAGAAGGACACACCAGTGGAGGTAAAAGAGAAGATCTTAGCTGCAGCCCCAGATTTAAAGCTGTGTAGAAGGACACACCAGTGGAGGTAAAAGAGAAGAACTCAGCTACAGCCCCAGATTTAAAGCTGTGTAGAAGGAGACACCAGTGGAGGTAAATGAGAAGATATCAGCTGCAGCCCAGATGTAAAGCTGTGTAGACGGACACACCAGTGGAGGTAACTGAGGAGATATCAGCTGCAGCCCACATTTAAAGCTGTGTAGAAGGACACACCAGTGGAGGTAAAAGAGAAGAACTCAGCTGCAGCCCAGATTTGAAGCTGTGTAGAAGGAGACACCAGTGGAGGTAAAAGAGAAGATCTCAGCTGCAGCCCAGATTTGAAGCTGTGTAGAAGGAGACACCAGTGGAGGCAAATAAGGAGATCTCAGCTGCAGCCCCAGATTTAAAGCTGTGTAGAAGGACACTCCAGTGGAGGTAAATGAGGAGATCTCAGCTGTAGCCCCAGATTTGAAGCTGTGTAGGAGGACACACCAGTTGAGGTAAATGAGGAGATATCAGCTGCAGCCCAGATTTGAAGCTGTGTAGAAGGAGACACCAATGGAGGTAAATGAGGAGATATCAGCTGCAGCCCAGATTTAAAGCTGTGTAGAAGGACACACCAGTTGAGGTAAATGAGGAGATATCAGCTGCAGCCCAGATTTGAAGCTGTGTAGAAGGAGACACCAGTGGAGGTAAAAGAGAAGATCTCAGCTGCAGCCCAGATTTGAAGCTGTGTAGAAGGACACACCAGTGGAGGTAAAAGAGAAGATCTCAGCTGCAGCCCAGATTTGAAGCTGTGTAGAAGGAGACACCAGTGGAGGTAAATGAGGAGATATCAGATGCAGCTCCAGATTTGAAGCTGTGTAGAAGGAGACACCAGTGGAGGTAAATGAGGAGATATCAGCTGCAGCCCAGATTTAAAGCTGTGTAGAAGGACACACCAGTGGAGGTAAATGAGATATCAGCTGCAGCCCCAGATTTAAAGCTGTGTAGAAGGAGACACCAGTGGAGGTAAAAGAGAAGAACTCAGCTGCAGCCCCAGATTTGAAGCTGTGTAGAAGGACACTCCAGTGGAGGTAAAAGAGAAGAACTCAGCTGCAGCCCCAGATTTAAAGCTGTGTAGAAGGAGACACCAGTGGAGGTGAAAGAGAAGATATCAGCTGCAGCCCCAGATTTAAAGCTGTGTAGAAGAAGACACCAGTGGAGGTATCTGAGGAGATGTCAGCTGCAGCCCAGATTTAAAGCTGTGTAGAAGGACACTCCAGTAGAGGTAAAAGATAAGATATCAGCTGCAGCCCCAGATTTAAAGCTGTGTAGAAGGACACACCAGTTGAGGCAAATGAGGAGATCTCAGCTGCAGCCCCAGAGTTAAAGCTGTGTAGAAGGACACACAGTGGAGGTAAATGAGGAGATCTCAGCTGCAGCCCAGATTTAAAGCTGTGTAGAAGGACACACCAGTGGAGGTAAATGAGGAGATATCAGCTGCAGCCCAGATTTGAAGCTGTGTAGAAGGAGACACCAGTGGAGGTAAAAGAGAAGATCTCAGCTGCAGCCCAGATTTGAAGCTGTGTAGAAGGACACACCAGTGGAGGTAAAAGAGAAGATCTCAGCTGCAGCCCAGATTTGAAGCTGTGTAGGAGGAGACACCAGTGGAGGTAAATGAGGAGATATCAGCTGCAGCTCCAGATTTGAAGCTGTGTAGAAGGAGACACCAGTGGAGGTAAATGAGGAGATATCAGCTGCAGCCCAGATTTAAAGTTGTGTAGAAGGACACACCAGTGGAGGTAAAAGAGAAGAACTCAGCTGCAGCTCCAGATTTAAAGCTGTGTAGAAGGACACTCCAGTGGAGGTAAAAGAGAAGAACTCAGCTGCAGCTCCAGATTTAAAGCTGTGTAGAAGGACACTCCAGTGGAGGTAAAAGAGAAGAACTCAGCTGCAGCCCCAGATTTGAAGCTGTGTAGAAGGACACTCCAGTGGAGGTAAAAGAGAAGAACTCAGCTGCAGCTCCAGATTTAAAGCTGTGTAGAAGGAGA
This sequence comes from Lissotriton helveticus, assembly GCF_964261635.1. Classification (NCBI taxonomy): domain Eukaryota; kingdom Metazoa; phylum Chordata; class Amphibia; order Caudata; family Salamandridae; genus Lissotriton; species Lissotriton helveticus. Next base: position 1,960,155,922 of record NC_136068.1, on the reverse strand, counting down.
CACCAGTGGAGGTGAAAGAGAAGAACTCAGCTGCAGCCCCAGATTTGAAGCTGTGTAGAAGGACAAACAGGTGGAGGTAACTGAGGAGATATCAGCTGCAGTCCCAGATTTAAAGCTGTGTAGAAGGACACACCAGTGGAGGTAAAAGAGAAGATATCAGCTGCAGCCCCAGATGTAAAGCTGTGTAGAAGAAGACACCAGTGGAGGTATCTGAGGAGATCTCAGCTGCAGCCCAGATTTAAAGCTGTGTAGAAGGACACACCAGTGGAGGTAAAAGAGGAGATATCAGCTGCAGACCCAGATTTAAAGCTGTGTAGAAGGACACACCAGTGGAGGTAAAAGAGAAGATATCAGCTGCAGCCCCAGATTTAAAGCTGTGTAGAAGGACACTCCAGTAGAGGTAAAAGATAAGATATCAGCTGCAGCCCCAGATTTAAAGCTGTGTAGAAGGACACACCAGTTGAGGCAAATGAGGAGATCTCAGCTGCAGCCCCAGATTTAAAGCTGTGTAGAAGGACACTCCAGTGGAGGTAAAAGAGAAGAACTCAGCTGCAGCTCCAGATTTAAAGCTGTGTAGAAGGACACTCCAGTGGAGGTAAAAGAGAAGAACTCAGCTGCAGCCCCAGATTTGAAGCTGTGTAGAAGGACACTCCAGTGGAGGTAAAAGAGAAGAACTCAGCTGCAGCTCCAGATTTAAAGCTGTGTAGAAGGAGACACCAGTGGAGGTGAAAGAGAAGAACTCAGCTGCAGCCCCAGATTTGAAGCTGTGTAGAAGGACAAACAGGTGGAGGTAACTGAGGAGATATCAGCTGCAGTCCCAGATTTAAAGCTGTGTAGAAGGACACACCAGTGGAGGTAAAAGAGAAGATATCAGCTGCAGCCCCAGATGTAAAGCTGTGTAGAAGAAGACACCAGTGGAGGTATCTGAGGAGATCTCAGCTGCAGCCCAGATTTAAAGCTGTGTAGAAGGACACACCAGTGGAGGTAAAAGAGGAGATATCAGCTGCAGACCCAGATTTAAAGCTGTGTAGAAGGACACACCAGTGGAGGTAAAAGAGAAGATATCAGCTGCAGCCCCAGATTTAAAGCTGTGTAGAAGGACACTCCAGTAGAGGTAAAAGATAAGATATCAGCTGCAGCCCCAGATTTAAAGCTGTGTAGAAGGACACACCAGTTGAGGCAAATGAGGAGATCTCAGCTGCAGCCCCAGATTTAAAGCTGTGTAGAAGGACACACAGTGGAGGTAAATGAGGAGATCTCAGCTGCAGCCCAGATTTAAAGCTGTGTAGAAGGACACACCAGTGGAGGTAAATGAGGAGATATCAGCTGCAGCCCAGATTTGAAGCTGTGTAGAAGGAGTAACCAGTGGAGGTAAAAGAGAAGATATCAGCTGCAGCCCAAGATTTAAAGCTGTGTAGAAGGACACACCAGTGGAGATGAAAGAGAAGATCTCTGCTGCAGCCCCAGATTTAAAGCTGTGTAGAAGGACACACCAGTGGAGGTAAAATAGGAGATATCAGCTGCAGCCCAGATTTGAAGCTGTGTAGAAGGACACACCAGTGGAGGTAAAAGAGAAGATCTCAGCTGCAGCCCCAGATTTAAAGCTGTGTAGAAGGACACACCAGTGGAGGTAAATGAGGAGATATCAGCTGCAGCCCAGATTTAAAGCTGTGTAGAAGGACACACCAGTGGAGGTAAAAGAGAAGATCTTAGCTGCAGCCGCAGATTTGAAGCTGTGTAGAAGGAGACACCAGTGGAGGTAAATGAGGAGATATCAGCTGCAGCCCAGATTTAAAGCTGTGTAGAAGGACACTCCAGTGGAGGTAAAAGAGAAGATATCAGCTGCAGCCCCAGATTTAAAGCTGTGTAGAAGGACACACCAGTGGAGGTAAATGAGGAGATATCAGCTGCAGCCCAGATTTAAAGCTGTGTAGAAGGAGACACCAGTGGAGGTAAATGAGGAGATATCAGCTGCAGCCCAGATTTGAAGCTGTTTAGAAGGACACACCAGTGGAGGTAAAAGAGAAGATCTTAGCTGCAGCCGCAGATTTGAAGCTGTGTCGAAGGAGACACCAGTGGAGGTAAATGAGGAGATATCAGCTGCAGCCCAGATTTAAAGCTGTGTACAAGGACACACCAGTGGAGGTAAAAGAGAAGATCTTAGCTGCAGCCCCAGATTTGAAGCTGTTTAGAAGGACACACCAGTGGAGGTAAAAGAGAAGATCTTAGCTGCAGCCGCAGATTTGAAGCTGTGTCGAAGGAGACACCAGTGGAGGTAAATGAGGAGATATCAGCTGCAGCCCAGATTTAAAGCTGTGTAGAAGGACACTCCAGTGGAGGTAAAAGAGAAGGACACACCAGTGGAGGTAAATGAGGAGATATCAGCTGCAACCCAGATTTGAAGCTGTGTAGAAGGACACACAAGTGGAGGTAAATGAGGAGATATCAGCTGCAGCTCCAGATTTAAAGCTGTGTAGAAGGACACACCAGTGGAGGTAAAAGAGAAGATCTCAGCTGCAGCCCCAGATTTAAAGCTGTGTAGAAGGACACACCAGTGGAGGTAAATGAGGAGATATCAGCTGCAGCCCAGATTTAAAGCTGTGTAGAAGGACACACCAATGGATGTAAAAGAGAAGATCTTAGCTGCAGCCGCAGATTTGAAGCTGTGTAGAAGGAGACACCAGTGGAGGTAAATGAGGAGATATCAGCTGCAGCCCAGATTTAAAGCTGTGTATAAGGACACTCCAGTGGAGGTAAAAGAGAAGATATCAGCTGCAGCCCCAGATTTGAAGCTGTTTAGAAGGACACACCAGTGGAGGTAAAAGAGAAGATCTTAGCTGCAGCCGCAGATTTGAAGCTGTGTCGAAGGAGACACCAGTGGAGGTAAATGAGGAGATATCAGCTGCAGCCCAGATTTAAAGCTGTGTAGAAGGACACACCAGATGAGGTAAAAGAGAAGATCTTAGCTGCAGCCCCAGATTTAAAGCTGTGTAGAAGGACACACCAGTTGAGGTAAAAGAGAAGAACTCAGCTGCAGCCCCAGATTTAAAGCTGTGTCGAAGGAGACACCAGTGGAGGTAAATGAGAAGATATCAGCTGCAGCCCAGATTTAAAGCTGTGTAGAAGGACACACCAGTGGAGGTAACTAAGGAGATATCAGCTGCAGCCCACATTTAAAGCTGTGTAGAAGGACACACCAGTGGAGGTAAAAGAGAAGAACTCAGCTGCAGCCCAGATTTGAAGCTGTGTAGAAGGAGACACCAGTGGAGGTAAAAGAGAAGATCTCAGCTGCAGCCCAGGTTTGAAGCTGTGTAGAAGGAGACACCAGTGGAGGTAAAAGAGAAGATCTCAGCTGCAGCCCAGATTTGAAGCTGTGTAGAAGGAGACACCAGTGGAGGTAAAAGAGAAGATATCAGCTGCAGCCCCAGATTTAAAGCTGTGTAGAAGGACACACCAGTGGAGGTAAATGAGAAGATATTAGCTGCAGCCCCAGATTTAAAGCTGTGTAGAAGGACACACCAGTGGAGGTAAATGAGAAGATATCAGCTGCAGCCCCAGATTTAAAGCTGTGTAGAAGGAGACACCAGTGGAGGTAAATGAGGAGATATCAGCTGCAGCTCCAGATTTGAAGCTGTGTAGAAGGAGACACCAGTGGAGGTAAATGAGGAGATACCAGCTGCAGCCCAGATTTAAAGCTGTGTAGAAGGACACACCAGTGGAGGTAAATGAGATATCAGCTGCAGCCCCAGATTTAAAGCTGTGTAGAAGGACACACCAGTGGAGGTAAAAGAGAAGATCTTAGCTGCAGCCCCAGATTTGAAGCTGTTTAGAAGGACACACCAGTGGAGGTAAAAGAGAAGATCTTAGCTGCAGCCGCAGATTTGAAGCTGTGTCGAAGGAGACACCAGTGGAGGTAAATGAGGGGATATCAGCTGCAGCCCAGATTTAAAGCTGTGTAGAAGGACACTCCAGCGGAGGTAAAAGAGAAGATATCAGCTGCAGCCCCAGATTTAAAGCTGTGTAGAAGGAAACACCAGTGGAGGTAAATGAGGAGATATCAGCTGCAGCCCAGATTTAAAGCTGTGTAGAAGGAGACACCAGTGGAGGTAAATGAGGAGATATCAGCTGCAGCCCAGATTTGAAGCTGTGTAGAAGGACACACCAGTGGAGGTAAATGAGATATCAGCTGCAGCCCCAGATTTAAAGCTGTGAGAAGGACACACCAGTGGAGGTAAAAGAGAAGATCTTAGCTGCAGCCGCAGATTTGAAGCTGTTTAGAAGGACACACCAGTGGAGGTAAAAGAGAAGATCTTAGCTGCAGCCGCAGATTTGAAGCTGTGTCGAAGGAGACACCAGTGGAGGTAAATGAGGAGATATCAGCTGCAGCCCAGATTTAAAGCTGTGTAGAAGGACACTCCAGTGGAGGTAAAAGAGAAGGACACACCAGTGGAGGTAAATGATGAGATATCAGCTGCAGCTCCAGATTTGAAGCTGTGTAGAAGGACACACCAGTGGAGGTAAATGAGGAGATATCAGCTGCAGCCCAGATTTAAAGCTGTGTAGAAGGACACACAGTGGAGGTAAATGAGGAGATCTCAGCTGCAGCCCAGATTTAAAGCTGTGTAGAAGGACACACCAGTGGAGGTAAATGAGGAGATATCAGCTGCAGCCCAGATTTGAAGCTGTGTAGAAGGACACACCAGTGGAGGTAAAAGAGAAGATATCAGCTGCAGCCCAAGATTTAAAGCTGTGTAGAAGGACACACCAGTGGAGATGAAAGAGAAGATCTCAGCTGCAGCCCCAGATTTAAAGCTGTGTAGAAGGACACACCAGTGGAGGTAAAAGAGAAGAACTCAGCTGCAGCCCAGATTTAAAGCTGTGTAGAAGGACACACCAGTGGAGGTAAAAGAGAAGATATCAGCTGCAGCCGCAGATTTGAAGCTGTGTAGAAGGAGATACCAGTGGAGGTAAATGAGGAGATCTTAGCTGCAGCCGCAGATTTGAAGCTGTTTAGAAGGACACACCAGTGGAGGTAAAAGAGAAGATCTTAGCTGCAGCCGCAGATTTGAAGCTGTTTAGAAGGACACACCAGTGGAGGTAAAAGAGAAGATCTTAGCTGCAGCCCCAGATTTAAAGCTGTGTAGAAGGACACACCAGTGGAGGTAAAAGAGAAGATCTCAGCTGCAGCCCAGATTTAAAGCTGTGTAGAAGGACACACCAGTGGAGGTAAATGAGGAGATATCAGCTGCAGCCCAGATTTAAAGCTGTGTAGAAGGACACACCAGTGGAGGTAAATGAGGAGATATCAGCTGCAGCCCAGATTTAAAGCTGTGTAGAAGGACACACCAGTGGAGGTAAATGAGGAGATATCAGCTGCAGCCCAGATTTAAAGCTGTGTAGAAGGACACTCCAGTGGAGGTAAATGATGAGATATCAGCTGCAGCTCCAGATTTGAAGCTGTGTAGAAGGACACACCAGTGGAGGTAAAAGAGAAGATCTTAGCTGCAGCCCCAGATTTAAAGCTGTGTAGAAGGACACACCAGTGGAGGTAAAAGAGAAGAACTCAGCTACAGCCCCAGATTTAAAGCTGTGTAGAAGGAGACACCAGTGGAGGTAAATGATGAGATATCAGCTGCAACCCAGATTTGAAGCTGTGTAGAAGGACACACCAGTGGTGGTAAAAGAGAAGAACTAAGCTGCAGCCCCAGATTTAAAGCTGTGTAGAAGGAGACACCAGTGGAGGTAAATGAGAAGATATCAGCTGCAGCCCAGATTTAAAGCTGTGTAGAAGGACACACCAGTGGAGGTAACTGAGGAGATATCAGCTGCAGCCCAGATTTAAAGCTGTGTAGAAGGACACACCAGTGGAGGTAACTGAGGAGATATCAGCTGCAGCCCAGATTTAAAGCTGTGTAGAAGGACACACCAGTGGAGGTAAATGAGGAGATATCAGCTGCAGCCCAGATTTGAAGCTGTGTAGAAGGACACACCAGTGGAGGTAAAAGAGAAGATCTTAGCTGCAGCTCCAGATTTAAAGCTGTGTAGAAGGACACACCAGTGGTGGTAAAAGAGAAGAACTAAGCTGCAGCCCCAGATTTAAAGCTGTGTAGAAGGAGACACCAGTGGAGGTAAATGAGAAGATATCAGCTGCAGCCCAGATTTAAAGCTGTGTAGAAGGACACACCAGTGGAGGTAACTGAGGAGATATCAGCTGCAGCCCAGATTTAAAGCTGTGTAGAAGGACACACCAGTGGAGGTAAAAGAGAAGATATCAGCTGCAGCCCAGATTTAAAGCTGTGTAGAAGGAGACACCAGTGGAGGTAAAAGAGAAGAACTCAGCTGCAGCCCAGATTTGAAGCTGTGTAGAAGGAGACACCAGTGGAGGTAAAAGAGAAGATCTTAGCTGCATCCCCAGATTTAAAGCTGTGTAGAAGGAGACACCAGTGGAGGTAAATGAGGAGATCTCAGCTGCAGCCCAGATTTAAAGCTGTGTAGAAGGACACACCAGTGGAGGTAAAAGAGAAGATATCAGCTGCAGCCCCAGATTTGAAGCTGTGTAGAAGGACACACCAGTTGAGGTCAATGAGGAGATATCAGCTGCAGCCCAGATTTGAAGCTGTGTAGAAGGACACACCAGTTGAGGTAAATGAGGAGATATCAGCTGCAGCCCAGATTTAAAGCTGTGTAGAATGACACACCAGTGGAGGTAAATGAGGAGATCTCAGCTGCAGCCCCATATTTAAAGCTGTGTAGAAGGACACACCAGTGGAGGTAAATGAGGAGATATTAGCTGCAGCCCAGATTTAAAGCTGTGTAGAAGGACACACCAGTTGAGGTAAATGAGGAGATATCAGCTGCAGCCCAGATTTAAAGCTGTGTAGAATGACACACCAGTGGAGGTAAATGAGGAGATCTCAGCTGCAGCCCCATATTTAAAGCTGTGTAGAAGGAGACACCAGTGGAGGTAACTGAGGAGATCTCAGCTGCAGCCCAGATTTGAAGCTGTGTAGAAGGAGACACCAGTGGAGGTAAAAGAGGAGATCTCAGCTGCAGCCCAGATTTGAAGCTGTGTAGAAGGAGACACCAGTGGAGGTAAAAGAGAAGATATCAGCTGCAGCCCCAGATTTAAAGCTGTGTAGAAGGACACACCAGTGGAGGTAAATAGAAGATATCAGCTGCAGCCCCAGATTTAAAGCTGTGTAGAAGGAGACACCAGTGGAGGTAAATGAGGAGATATCAGCTGCAGCTCCAGATTTGAAGCTGTGTAGAAGGACACACCAGTGGAGGTAAAAGAGAAGATCTCAGCTGCAGCCCAGATTTGAAGCTGTGTAGAAGGACACACCAGTGGAGGTAAAAGAGAAGATCTCAGCTGCAGCCCAGATTTAAAGCTGTGTAGAAGGAGACACCAGTGGAGGTAAAAGAGAAGATCTTAGCTGCAGCCCCAGATTTAAAGCTGTGTAGAAGGACACTCCAGTGGAGGTAAAGGAGGAGATCTCAGCTGCAGCCCAGATTTAAAGCTGTGTAGAAGGAGACACCAGTGGAGGTAAATGAGATATCAGCTGCAGCCCAGATTTAAAGCTGTGTAGAAGGAGACACCAGTGGAGGTAAAAGAGAAGATCTCAGCTGCAGCCCAGATTTGAAGCTGTGTAGAAGGACACACCAGTGGTGGTAAATGAGGAGATCTCAGCTGCAGCCCAGATTTAAAGCTGTGTAGAAGGACACACCAGTGGTGGTAAATGCGATATCAGCTGCAACCCAGATTTAAAGCTGTGTAGAAGGAGACACCAGTGGAGGTAAATGAGGAGATATCAGCTGCAGCTCCAGATTTGAAGCTGTGTAGAAGGACACACCAGTGGAGGTAAAAGAGAAGATCTCAGCTGCAGCCCAGATTTGAAGCTGTGTAGAAGGACACACCAGTGGAGGTAAAAGAGAAGATCTTAGCTGCAGCCCCAGATTTAAAGCTGTGTAGAAGGACACTCCAGTGGAGGTAAAGGAGGAGATATCAGCTGCAGCCCAGATTTGAAGCTGTGTAGAAGGACACACCAGTGGAGGTAAAAGAGAAGATCTTAGCTGCAGCCCCAGATTTAAAGCTGTGTAGAAGGACACACCAGTGGAGGTAAAAGAGAAGAACTCAGCTACAGCCCCAGATTTAAAGCTGTGTAGAAGGAGACACCAGTGGAGGTAAATGATGAGATATCAGCTGCAACCCAGATTTGAAGCTGTGTAGAAGGACACACCAGTGGAGGTAAAAGAGAAGATCTTAGCTGCAGCTCCAGATTTAAAGCTGTGTAGAAGGACACACCAGTGGTGGTAAAAGAGAAGAACTAAGCTGCAGCCCCAGATTTAAAGCTGTGTAGAAGGAGACACCAGTGGAGGTAAATGAGAAGATATCAGCTGCAGCCCAGATTTAAAGCTGTGTAGAAGGACACACCAGTGGAGGTAACTGAGGAGATATCAGCTGCAGCCCAGATTTAAAGCTGTGTAGAAGGACACACCAGTGGAGGTAAAAGAGAAGAACTCAGCTGCAGCCCAGATTTGAAGCTGTGTAGAAGGAGACACCAGTGGAGGTAAATGAGGAGATCTCAGCTGCAGCCCAGATTTAAAGCTGTGTAGAAGGACACACCAGTGGAGGTAAAAGAGAAGATATCAGCTGCAGCCCCAGATTTGAAGCTGTGTAGAAGGACACACCAGTTGAGGTCAATGAGGAGATATCAGCTGCAGCCCAGATTTGAAGCTGTGTAGAAGGAGACACCAGTGGAGGTAAATGAGGAGATATTAGCTGCAGCCCAGATTTAAAGCTGTGTAGAAGGACACACCAGTTGAGGTAAATGAGGAGATATCAGCTGCAGCCCAGATTTAAAGCTGTGTAGAATGACACACCAGTGGAGGTAAATGAGGAGATCTCAGCTGCAGCCCCATATTTAAAGCTGTGTAGAAGGAGACACCAGTGGAGGTAACTGAGGAGATCTCAGCTGCAGCCCAGATTTGAAGCTGTGTAGAAGGAGACACCAGTGGAGGTAAAAGAGGAGATCTCAGCTGCAGCCCAGATTTGAAGCTGTGTAGAAGGAGACACCAGTGGAGGTAAAAGAGAAGATATCAGCTGCAGCCCCAGATTTAAAGCTGTGTAGAAGGACACACCAGTGGAGGTAAATAGAAGATATCAGCTGCAGCCCCAGATTTAAAGCTGTGTAGAAGGAGACACCAGTGGAGGTAAATGAGGAGATATCAGCTGCAGCTCCAGATTTGAAGCTGTGTAGAAGGACACACCAGTGGAGGTAAAAGAGAAGATCTCAGCTGCAGCCCAGATTTGAAGCTGTGTAGAAGGACACACAAGTGGAGGTAAAAGAGAAGATATCAGCTGCAGCCCCAGATTTAAAGCTGTGTAGAAGGAGACACCAGTGGAGGTAAATGAGATATCAGCTGCAGCCCAGATTTAAAGCTGTGTAGAAGGAGACACCAGTGGAGGTAAATGAGGAGATATCAGCTGCAGCTCCAGATTTGAAGCTGTGTAGAAGGACACACCAGTGGAGGTAAAAGAGAAGATCTCAGCTGCAGCCCAGATTTGAAGCTGTGTAGAAGGAGACACCAGTGGAGGTAAAAGAGGAGATCTCAGCTGCAGCCCAGATTTGAAGCTGTGTAGAAGGAGACACCAGTGGAGGTAAATGAGGAGATATCAGCTGCAGCTCCAGGTTTGAAGCTGTGTAGAAGGAGACACCAGTGGAGGTAAATGAGGAGATATCAGCTGCAGCTCCAGATTTGAAGCTGTGTAGAAGGAGACACCAGTGGAGGTAAATGAGGAGATACCAGCTGCAGCCCAGATTTAAAGCTGTGTAGAAGGACACACCAGTGGAGGTAAATGAGATATCAGCTGCAGCCCCAGATTTAAAGCTGTGTAGAAGGACAGACCAGTGGAGGTAAAAGAGAAGATCTTAGCTGCAGCCCCAGATTTGAAGCTGTTTAGAAGGACACACCAGTGGAGGTAAAAGAGAAGATCTTAGCTGCAGCCGCAGATTTGAAGCTGTGTCGAAGGACACACCAGTGGAGGTAAATGAGGAGATATCAGCTGCAGCCCAGATTTAAAGCTGTGTAGAAGGACACACCAGTGGAGGTAAAAGAGAAGGACACACCAGTGGAGGTAAATGATGAGATATCAGCTGCAGCCCAGATTTGAAGCTGTGTAGAAGGAGACACCAGTGGAGGTAAATGAGGAGATATCAGCTGCAGCCCCAGATTTAAAGCTGTGTAGAAGGAGACACCAGTGGAGGTAAATGAGGAGATATCAGCTGCAGCCCAGATTTAAAGCTGTGTAGAAGGACACACCAGTGGAGGTAAATGAGGAGATATCAGCTGCAGCCCAGATTTGAAGCTGTTTAGAAGGACACACCAGTGGAGGTAAATGAGGAGATCTCAGCTGCAGCCCAGATTTAAAGCTGTGTAGAAGGACACACCAGTGGAGGTAAAAGAGGAGATCTCAGCTGCAGCCCAGATTTGAAGCTGTGTAGAAGGAGACACCAGTGGAGGTAAATGAGGAGATATCAGCTGCAGCCCCAGATTTAAAGCTGTGTAGAAGGAGACACCAGTGGAGGTAAATGAGGAGATATCATCTGCAGCTCCAGATTTGAAGCTGTGTAGAAGGAGACACCAGTGGAGGTAAATGAGGAGATACCAGCTGCAGCCCAGATTTAAAGCTGTGTAGAAGGACACACCAGTGGAGGTAAATGAGATATCAGCTGCAGCCCCAGATTTAAAGCTGTGTAGAAGGACAGACCAGTGGAGGTAAAAGAGAAGATCTTAGCTGCAGCGCCAGATTTGAAGCTGTTTAGAAGGACACACCAGTGGAGGTAAAAGAGAAGATCTTAGCTGCAGCCGCAGATTTGAAGCTGTGTCGAAGGAGACACCAGTGGAGGTAACTGAGGAGATATCAGCTGCAGCCCAGATTTAAAGCTGTGCAGAAGGAGACAACAGTGGAGGTAAATGAGGAGATATCAGCTGCAGCCACAGATTTGAAGCTGTGTAGAAGGACACACCAGTGGAGGTAAAAGAGAAGATCTTAGCTGCAGCCCCAGATTTAAAGCTGTGTAGAAGGACACACCAGTGGAGGTAAAAGAGAAGAACTCAGCTACAGCCCCAGATTTAAAGCTGTGTAGAAGGAGACACCAGTGGAGGTAAATGAGAAGATATCAGCTGCAGCCCAGATGTAAAGCTGTGTAGACGGACACACCAGTGGAGGTAACTGAGGAGATATCAGCTGCAGCCCACATTTAAAGCTGTGTAGAAGGACACACCAGTGGAGGTAAAAGAGAAGAACTCAGCTGCAGCCCAGATTTGAAGCTGTGTAGAAGGAGACACCAGTGGAGGTAAAAGAGAAGATCTTAGCTGCATCCCCAGATTTAAAGCTGTGTAGAAGGAGACACCAGAGGAGGTAAATGAGGAGATCTCAGCTGCAGCCCAGATTTAAAGCTGTGTAGAAGGACACACCAGTGGAGGTAAAAGAGAAGATATCAGCTGCAGCCCCAGATTTGAAGCTGTGTAGAAGGACACACCAGTTGAGGTCAATGAGGAGATATCAGCTGCAGCCCAGATTTGAAGCTGTGTAGAAGGAGACACCAGTGGAGGTAAATGAGGAGATATTAGCTGCAGCCCAGATTTAAAGCTGTGTAGAAGGACACACCAGTTGAGGTAAATGAGGAGATATCAGCTGCAGCCCAGATTTAAAGCTGTGTAGAATGACACACCAGTGGAGGTAAATGAGGAGATCTCAGCTGCAGCCCCATATTTAAAGCTGTGTAGAAGGAGACACCAGTGGAGGTAACTGAGGAGATCTCAGCTGCAGCCCAGATTTGAAGCTGTGTAGAAGGAGACACCAGTGGAGGTAAAAGAGAAGATATCAGCTGCAGCCCCAGATTTAAAGCTGTGTAGAAGGACACACCAGTGGAGGTAAATAGAAGATATCAGCTGCAGCCCCAGATTTAAAGCTGTGTAGAAGGAGACACCAGTGGAGGTAAATGAGGAGATATCAGCTGCAGCTCCAGATTTGAAGCTGTGTAGAAGGACACACCAGTGGAGGTAAAAGAGAAGATCTCAGCTGCAGCCCAGATTTGAAGCTGTGTAGAAGGACACACAAGTGGAGGTAAAAGAGAAGATATCAGCTGCAGCCCCAGATTTAAAGCTGTGTGGAAGGACACACCAGTGGTGGTAAATGCGATATCAGCTGCAGCCCAGATTTAAAGCTGTGTAGAAGGAGACACCAGTGGAGGTAAATGAGGAGATATCAGCTGCAGCTCCAGATTTGAAGCTGTGTAGAAGGACACACCAGTGGAGGTAAAAGAGAAGATCTCAGCTGCAGCCCAGATTTGAAGCTGTGTAGAAGGACACACCAGTGGAGGTAAAAGAGGAGATATCAGCTGCAGCTCCAGATTTGAAGCTGTGTAGAAGGACACACCAGTGGAGGTAAAAGAGAAGATCTCAGCTGCAGCCCAGATTTGAAGCTGTGTAGAAGGACACACCAGTGGAGGTAAATGAGGAGATCTCAGCTGCAGCCCAGATTTGAAGCTGTGTAGAAGGAGACACCAGTGGAGGTAAATGAGGAGATATCAGCTGCAGCTCCAGGTTTGAAGCTGTGTAGAAGGAGACACCAGTGGAGGTAAATGAGAAGATATCAGCTGCAGCCCCAGATTTAAAGCTGTGTAGAAGGACACACCAGTGGAGGTAAATGAGGAGATATCAGCTGCAGCTCCAGGTTTGAAGCTGTGTAGAAGGACACACCAGTGGAGGTAAATGAGGAGATACCAGCTGCAGCCCAGGTTTGAAGCTGTGTAGAAGGACACACCAGTGGAGGTAAATGAGAAGATCTTAGCTGCAGCCGCAGATTTGAAGCTGTGTCGAAGGAGACACCAGTGGAGGTAAATGAGAAGATCTTAGCTGCAGCCGCAGATTTGAAGCTGTGTCGAAGGACACACCAGTGGAGGTAAATGAGGAGAACTCAGCTGCAGCCCCAGATTTAAAGCTGTGTAGAAGGACACACCAGTGGAGGTAAAAGAGAAGATCTTAGCTGCAGCCGCAGATTTGAAGCTGTGTCGAAGGAGACACCAGTGGAGGTAAATGAGGAGATATCAGCTGCAGCCCAGATTTAAAGCTGTGTAGAAGGACACTCCAGTGGAGGTAAAAGAGAAGGACACACCAGTGGAGGTAAATGATGAGATATCAGCTGCAACCCAGATTTGAAGCTGTGTAGAAGGACACACAAGTGGAGGTAAATGAGGAGTTCTCAGCTGCAGCCCAGATTTAAAGCTGTGTAGAAGGACACACCAGTGGAGGTAAATGAGGAGATCTCAGCTGCAGCCCAGATTTGAAGCTGTGTAGAAGGACACACCAGTGGAGGTAAAAGAGAAGATCTTAGCTGCAGCCCCAGATTTAAAGCTGTGTAGAAGGAGACACCAGTGGAGGTAAATGAGAAGATATCAGCTGCAGCCCAGATGTAAAGCTGTGTAGACGGACACACCAGTGGAGGTAACTGAGGAGATATCAGCTGCAGCCCACATTTAAAGCTGTGTAGAAGGACACACCAGTGGAGGTAAATGAGAAGATATTAGCTGCAGCCCCAGATTTAAAGCTGTGTAGAAGGACACACCAGTGGAGGTAAATGAGAAGATATCAGCTGCAGCTCCAGATTTGAAGCTGTGTAGAAGGACACACCAGTGGAGGTAAAAGAGAAGATCTCAGCTGCAGCCCAGATTTGAAGCTGTGTAGAAGGACACACCAGTGGAGGTAAAAGAGAAGATATCAGCTGCAGCCCCAGATTTAAAGCTGTGTAGAAGGAGACACCAGTGGAGGTAAATGAGGAGATATCAGCTGCAGCCCAGATTTAAAGCTGTGTAGAAGGAGACACCAGTTGAGGTAAATGAGGAGATATCAGCTGCAGCCCAGATTTAAAGCTGTGTAGAAGGAGACACCAGTGGAGGTAAATGAGGAGATCTCAGCTACAGCCCAGATTTAAAGCTGTGTAGAAGGAGACACCAGTGGAGGTAACTGAGGAGATATCAGCTGCAGCTCCAGATTTGAAGCTGTGTAGAAGGACACACCAGTGGAGGTAAAAGAGAAGATCTCAGCTGCAGCCCAGATTTGAAGCTGTGTAGAAGGACACACCAGTGGAGGTAAATGAGGAGATATCAGCTGCAGCTCCAGATTTGAAGCTGTGTAGAAGGAGACACCAGTGGATGTAAATGAGGAGATATCAGCTGCAGCCCAGATTTAAAGCTGTGTAGAAGGACACACCAGTGGAGGTAAATGAGATATCAGCTGCAGCCCCAGATTTAAAGCTGTGTAGTAGGAGACACCAGTGGAGGTAAAAGAGAAGAACTCAGCTGCAGCCCCAGATTTAAAGCTGTGTAGAAGGAGACACCAGTGGAGGTGAAAGAGAAGAACTCAGCTGCAGCCCCAGATTTGAAGCTGTGTAGAAGGACACACCAGTGGAGGTAACTGAGGAGATATCAGCTGCAGCCCCAGATTTAAAGCTGTGTAGAAGGACACACAGTGGAGGTAAATGAGGAGATCTCAGCTGCAGCCCAGATTTAAAGCTGTGTAGAAGGACACACCAGTGGAGGTAAATGAGGAGATATCAGCTGCAGCCCAGATTTGAAGCTGTGTAGAAGGAGACACCAGTGGAGGTAAAAGAGAAGATATCAGCTGCAACCCAAGATTTAAAGCTGTGTAGAAGGACACTCCAGTGGAGGTAAAAGAGAAGATATCAGCTGCAGCCCCAGATTTAAAGCTGTGTAGAAGGACACACCAGTGGAGGTAAATGAGATATCAGTTGCAGCCCCAGATATAAAGCTGTGTAGAAGGACACACCAGTGGAGGTAAAAGAGAAGATCTTAGCTGCAGCCCCAGATTTGAAGCTGTTTAGAAGGACACACCAGTGGAGGTAAAAGAGAAGATCTTAGCTGCAGCCGCAGATTTGAAGCTGTGTCGAAGGAGACACCAGTGGAGGTAAATGAGGAGATATCAGCTGCAGCCCAGATTTAAAGCTGTGTAGAAGGACACACCAGTGGAGGTAAAAGAGAAGAACTCAGCTGCAGCCCAGATTTGAAGCTGTGTAGAAGGAGACACCAGTGGAGGTAAAAGAGAAGATCTTAGCTGCATCCCCAGATTTAAAGCTGTGTAGAAGGAGACACCAGTGGAGGTAAATGAGGAGATCTCAGCTGCAGCCCAGATTTAAAGCTGTGTAGAAGGACACACCAGTGGAGGTAAAAGAGAAGATATCAGCTGCAGCCCCAGATTTGAAGCTGTGTAGAAGGACACACCAGTTGAGGTCAATGAGGAGATATCAGCTGCAGCCCAGATTTGAAGCTGTGTAGAAGGAGACACCAGTGGAGGTAAATGAGGAGATATTAGCTGCAGCTCAGATTTAAAGCTGTGTAGAAGGACACACCAGTTGAGGTAAATGAGGAGATATCAGCTGCAGCCCAGATTTAAAGCTGTGTAGAATGACACACCAGTGGAGGTAAATGAGGAGATCTCAGCTGCAGCCCCATATTTAAAGCTGTGTAGAAGGAGACACCAGTGGAGGTAACTGAGGAGATCTCAGCTGCAGCCCAGATTTGAAGCTGTGTAGAAGGAGACACCAGTGGAGGTAAAAGAGGAGATCTCAGCTGCAGCCCAGATTTGAAGCTGTGTAGAAGGAGACACCAGTGGAGGTAAAAGAGAAGATATCAGCTGCAGCCCCAGATTTAAAGCTGTGTAGAAGGACACACCAGTGGAGGTAAATAGAAGATATCAGCTGCAGCCCCAGATTTAAAGCTGTGTAGAAGGAGACACCCGTGGAGGTAAATGAGGAGATATCAGCTGCAGCTCCAGATTTGAAGCTGTGTAGAAGGACACACCAGTGGAGGTAAAAGAGAAGATCTCAGCTGCAGCCCAGATTTGAAGCTGTGTAGAAGGACACACAAGTGGAGGTAAAAGAGAAGATATCAGCTGCAGCCCCAGATTTAAAGCTGTGTAGAAGGAGACACCAGTGGAGGTAAATGAGGAGATATCAGCTGTAGCCCAGATTTAAAGCTGTGTAGAAGGAGACACCAGTGGTGGTAAATGAGATATCAGCTGCAACCCAGATTTAAAGCTGTGTAGAAGGAGACACCAGTGGAGGTAAATGAGGAGATATCAGCTGCAGCTCCAGATTTGAAGCTGTGTAGAAGGACACACCAGTGGAGGTAAAAGATAAGATATCAGCTGCAGCCCAGATTTGAAGCTGTGTAGAAGGACACTCTAGTGGAGGTAAAAGAGAAGATATCAGCTGCAGCCCCAGATTTAAAGCTGTGTAGAAGGACACACCAGTGGAGGTAAATGAGGAGATCTCAGCTGCAGCCCAGATTTAAAGCTGTGTAGAAGGACACACCAGAGGAGGTAAAAGAGAAGATATCAGCTGCAGCCCCAAATTTAAAGTTGTGTAGAAGGAGACATCAGTGGAGGTAAATGAGGAGATCTCAGCTGCAGCCCAGATTTAAAGCTGTGTAGAAGGACACACCAGTGGAGGTAAAAGAGGAGATATCAGCTGCAGACCCAGATTTAAAGCTGTGTAGAAGGACACACCAGTAGAGGTAAATGAGAAGATATCAGCTGCAGCCCAGATTTGAAGCTGTGTAGAAGGACACACCAGTGGAGGTAAAAGAGAAGATATCAGCTGCAGCCACAGATTTAAAGCTGTGTAGAAGGACACTCCAGTAGAGGTAAAAGAGAAGATATCAGCTGCAGCCCCAGATGTAAAGCTGTGTAGAAGGACACACCAGTTGAGGCAAATGAGGAGATCTCAGCTGCAGCCCCAGATTTAAAGCTGTGTAGAAGGACACACAGTGGAGGTAAATGAGGAGATCTCAGCTGCAGCCCAGATTTAAAGCTGTGTAGAAGGACACACCAGTGGAGGTAAATGAGGAGATATCAGCTGCAGCCCAGATTTGAAGCTGTGTAGAAGGACACACCAGTGGAGGTAAATGAGGAGATATCAGCTGCAGCCCCAGATTTAAAGCTGTGTAGAAGGACACACCAGTGGAGGTAAAAGAGACGATCTCAGCTGCAGCCCCAGATTTAAAGCTGTGTAGAAGGACACACCAGTGGAGGTAAATGAGGAGATCTCAGCTGCAGCCCCAGATTTAAAGCTGTGTAGAAGGACACACCAGTGGAGGTAAAAGAGAAGATATCAGCTGCAGCCCCAGATTTAAAGCTGTGTAGAAGGACACACCAGTGGAGGTAAAAGAGAAGATATCAGCTGCAGCCCCAGATTTAAAGCTGTGTAGAAGGACACACCAGTGGAGGTAAATGAGAAGATATTAGCTGCAGCCCCAGATTTAAAGCTGTGTAGAAGGACACACCAGTGGAGGTAAATGAGAAGATATCAGCTGCAGCCCCAGATTTAAAGCTGTGTAGAAGGAGACACCAGTGGAGGTAAATGAGCAGATATCAGCTGCAGCTCCAGATTTGAAGCTGTGTAGAAGGACACACCAGTGGAGGTAAATGAGGAGATATCAGCTACAGCTCCAGATTTGAAGCTGTGTAGAAGGACACACCAGTGGAGGTAAAAGAGAAGATCTCAGCTGCAGCCCAGATTTGAAGCTGTGTAGAAGGACACACCAGTGGAGGTAAATGAGGAGATACCAGCTGCAGCCCAGATTTAAAGCTGTGTAGAAGGACACACCAGTGGAGGTAAATGAGATATCAGCTGCAGCCCCAGATTTAAAGCTGTGTAGAAGGACAGACCAGTGGAGGTAAAAGAGAAGATCTTAGCTGCAGCCCCAGATTTGAAGCTGTTTAGAAGGACACACCAGTGGAGGTAAAAGAGAAGATCTTAGCTGCAGCCGCAGATTTGAAGCTGTGTCGAAGGAGACACCAGTGGAGGTAAATGAGGAGATATCAGCTGCAGCCCAGATTTAAAGCTGTGTAGAAGGACACACCAGTGGAGGTAACTGAGGAGATATCAGCTGCAGCTCCAGATTTGAAGCTGTGTAGAAGGACACACCAGTGGAGGTAAAAGAGAAGAACTCAGCTGCAGCCCAGATTTGAAGCTGTGTAGAAGGACACACCAGTGGAGGTAAAAGAGAAGATCTTAGCTGCATCCCCAGATTTAAAGCTGTGTAGAAGGAGACACCAGTGGAGGTAAATGAGGAGATCTCAGCTGCAGCTCCAGATTTAAAGCTGTGTAGAAGGACACACCAGTGGAGGTAAAAGAGAAGATATCAGCTGCAGCCCAGATTTAAAGCTGTGTAGAAGGACACACCAGTGGAGGTAACTGAGGAGATCTCAGCTGCAGCCCAGATTTGAAGCTGTGTAGAAGGAGACACCAGTGGAGGTAAAAGAGGAGATCTCAGCTGCAGCCCAGATTTGAAGCTGTGTAGAAGGAGACACCAGTGGAGGTAAAAGAGAAGATATCAGCTGCAGCCCCAGATTTAAAGCTGTGTAGAAGGACACACCAGTGGAGGTAAATAGAAGATATCAGCTGCAGCCCCAGATTTAAAGCTGTGTAGAAGGAGACACCAGTGGAGGTAAATGAGGAGATATCAGCTGCAGCTCCAGATTTGAAGCTGTGTAGAAGGACACACCAGTGGAGGTAAAAGAAAAGATCTCAGCTGCAGCCCAGATTTGAAGCTGTGTAGAAGGACACACAAGTGGAGGTAAAAGAGAAGATATCAGCTGCAGCCCCAGATTTAAAGCTGTGTAGAAGGAGACACCAGTGGAGGTAAATGAGATATCAGCTGCAACCCAGATTTAAAGCTGTGTAGAAGGAGACACCAGTGGAGGTAAATGAGGAGATATCAGCTGCAGCTCCAGATTTAAAGCTGTGTAGAAGGAGACACCAGTGGAGGTAAATGAGATATCAGCTGCAACCCAGATTTAAAGCTGTGTAGAAGGACACACCAGTGGAGGTAAAAGAGAAGATCTCAGCTGCAGCCCAGATTTGAAGCTGTGTAGAAGGACACACCAGTGGAGGTAAATGAGGAGATATCAGCTGCAGCCCAGATTTAAAGCTGTGTAGAAGGACACACCAGTGGAGGTAAATGAGATATCAGCTGCAGCCCCAGATTTAAAGCTGTGTAGAAGGAGACACCAGTGGAGGTAAAAGAGAAGAACTCAGCTGCAGCCCCAGATTTGAAGCTGTGTAGATTTACACTCCAATGGAGGTAAAAGAGAAGAACTCAGCTGCAGCCCCAGATTTAAAGCTGTGTAGAAGGAGACACCAGTGGAGGTAAAAGAGAAGAACTCAGCTGCAGCCCCAGATTTGAAGCTGTGTAGAAGGACACACCAGTGGAGGTAAAAGAGAAGATATCCGCTGCAGCCCCAGATTTAAAGTTGTGTAGAAGGACACTCTAGTGGAGGTAAAAGAGAAGATATCAGCTGCAGCCCCAGATTTAAAGCTGTGTAGAAGGAGACATCAGTGGAGGTAAATGAGGAGATCTCAGCTGCAGCCCAGATTTAAAGCTGTGTAGAAGGACACACCAGTGGAGGTAAAAGAGGAGATATCAGCTGCAGACCCAGATTTAAAGCTGTGTAGAAGGACACACCAGTGGAGGTAAATGAGAAGATATCAGCTGCAGCCCAGATTTGAAGCTGTGTAAAGGACACACCAGTGGAGGTAAATGAGAAGATATCAGCTGCAGACCCAGATTTAAAGCTGTGTAGAAGGACACACCAGTGGAGGTAAAAGAGAAGATATCAGCTGCAGCCACAGATTTAAAGCTGTTTAGAAGGACACTCCAGTAGAGGTAAAAGAGAAGATATCAGCTGCAGCCCCAGATGTAAAGCTGTGTAGAAGGACACACCAGTTGAGGCAAATGAGGAGATCTCAGCTGCAGCCCCAGATTTAAAGCTGTGTAGAAGGACACACAGTGGAGGTAAATGAGGAGATCTCAGCTGCAGCCCAGATTTAAAGCTGTGTAGAAGGACACACCAGTGGAGGTAAATGAGGAGATATCAGCTGCAGCCCAGATTTGAAGCTGTGTAGAAGGACACACCAGTGGAGGTAAATGAGGAGATATCAGCTGCAGCCCCAGATTTAAAGCTGTGTAGAAGGACACACCAGTGGAGGTAAAAGAGACGATCTCAGCTGCAGCCCCAGATTTAAAGCTGTGTAGAAGGACACACCAGTGGAGGTAAATGAGGAGATCTCAGCTGCAGCCCCAGATTTAAAGCTGTGTAGAAGGACACACTAGTGGAGGTAAAAGAGAAGATATCAGCTGCAGCCCCAGATTTAAAGCTGTGTAGAAGGACACACCAGTGGAGGTAAATAGAAGATATCCGCTGCAGCCCCAGATTTAAAGCTGTGTAGAAGGAGACACCAGTGGAGGTAAATGAGGAGATATCAGCTGCAGCTCCAGATTTGAAGCTGTGTAGAAGGACACACCAGTGGAGGTAAAAGAGAAAAACTCAGCTGCAGCCCCAGATTTGAAGCTGTGTAGAAGGACACTCCAGTGGAGGTAAAAGAGAAGAACTCAGCTGCAGCCCCAGATTTAAAGCTGTGTAGAAGGAGACACCAGTGGAGGTAAAAGAGAAGAACTCAGCTGCAGCCCCAGATTTGAAGCTGTGTAGAAGGTCACACCAGTGGAGGTAACTGAGGAGATATCAGCTGCAGCCCCAGATTTAAAGCTGTGTAGAAGGACACACCAGTGGAGGTAAAAGAGAAGATATCAGCTGCAGCCCCAGATTTAAAGTTGTGTAGAAGGACACTCTAGTGGAGGTAAAAGAGAAGATATCAGCTGCAGCCCCAGATTTAAAGCTGTGTAGAAGGACACACCAGTGGAGGTAAATGAGGAGATCTCAGCTGCAGCCCAGATTTAAAGCTGTGTAGAAGGACACACCAGAGGATGTAAAAGAGAAGATATCAGCTGCAGCCCCAAATTTAAAGCTGTGTAGAAGGAGACACCAGTGGAGGTAAATGAGGAGATCTCAGCTGCAGCCCCAGATTTAAAGCTGTGTAGAAGAAGACACCAGTGGAGGTAACTGAGGAGATCTCAGCTGCAGCCCAGATTTAAAGCTGTGTAGAAGGACACACCAGTGGAGGTAAAAGAGGAGATATCAGCTGCAGACCCAGATTTAAAGCTGTGTAGAAGGACACACCAGTAGAGGTAAATGAGAAGATATCAGCTGCAGCCCAGATTTGAAGCTGTGTAGAAGGACACACCAGTTGAGGCAAATGAGGAGATCTCAGCTGCAGCCCCAGATTTAAAGCTGTGTAGAAGGACACACAGTGGAGGTAAATGAGGAGATCTCAGCTGCAGCCCAGATTTAAAGCTGTGTAGAAGGACACACCAGTGGAGGTAAATGAGGAGATATCAGCTGCAGCCCCAGATTTAAAGCTGTGTAGAAGGACACACCAGTGGAGGTAAAAGAGACGATCTCAGCTGCAGCCCCAGATTTAAAGCTGTGTAGAAGGACACTCCAGTGGAGGTAAAAGAGAAGATCTTAGCTGCAGCCGCAGATTTGAAGCTGTGTAGAAGGAGACACCAGTGGAGGTAACTGAGGAGATCTCAGCTGCAGCCCCAGATTTAAAGCTGTGTAGAAGGAGACACCAGTGGAGGTAAATGAGGAGATCTCAGCTGCAGCCCCAGATTTAAAGCTGTGTAGAAGGAGACACCGGTGGAGGTAAATGAGGAGATCTCAGCTGCAGCCCAGATTTAAAGCTGTGTAGAAGGACACACCAGTGGAGGTAAATGAGGAGATCTCAGCTGCAGCCCCAGATTTAAAGCTGTGTAGAAGGACACACCAGTGGAGGTAAAAGAGAAGATCTCAGCTGCAGCCCCAGATTTAAAGCTGTGTAGAAGGACACACCGGTGGAGGTAAATGAGGAGATATCAGCTGCAGCCCAGATTTAAACCTGTGTAGAAGGACACACCAGTGGAGGTAAAAGAGAAGATCTTAGCTGCAGCCGCAGATTTGAAGCTGTGTAGAAGGAGACACCAGTGGAGGTAAATGAGGAGATATCAGCTGCAGCCCAGATTTAAAGCTGTGTTGAAGGACACACCAGTGGAGGTAACAGAGAAGATATCAGCTGCAGCCCCAGATTTGAAGCTGTGTAGAAGGACACACCAGTGGAGGTAAATGAGGAGATATCAGCTGCAGCCCCAGATTTAAAGCTGTGTAGAAGGAGACACCGGTGGAGGTAAATGAGGAGATCTCAGCTGCAGCCCAGATTTAAAGCTGTGTAGAAGGACACACCAGTGGAGGTAAAAGAGAAGATATCAGCTGCAGCCCCAGATTTGAAGCTGTGTAGAAGGACACACCAGTGGAGGTAAATGAGGAGATCTCAGCTGCAGCCCAGATTTAAAGCTGTGTAGAAGGACACACCAGTGGAGGTAAAAGAGAAGATATCAGCTGCAGCCCCAGATTTGAAGCTGTGTAGAAGGACACACCAGTGGAGGTAAATGAGGAGATATCAGCTGCAGACCCAGATTTAAAGCTGTGTAGAAGGAGACACCAGTGGAGGTAAATGAGGAGATCTCAGCTGCAGCCCAGATTTAAAGCTGTGTAGAAGGAGACACCAGTGGAGGTAAAAGAGAAGATATCAGCTGCAGCCCCAGATTTGAAGCTGTCTAGAAGGACACACCAGTGGAGGTAAAAGAGAAGATATCAGCTGCAGCCCCAGATTTGAAGCTGTTTAGAAGGAGACATCAGTGGAGGTAAAAGAGAAGATCTCAGCTGCAGCCCAGATTTGAAGCTGTGTAGAAGGACACACCAGTGGAGGTAAAAGAGAAGATATCAGCTGCAGCCCCAGATTTAAAGCTGTGTAGAAGGACACACCAGTGGAGGTAAATGAGGAGATCTCAGCTGCAGCCCCAGATTTAAAGCTGTGTAGAAGGACACACCAGTGGAGGTAAATGAGGAGATATCAGCTGCAGCCCAGATTTAAAGCTGTGTAGAAGGAGACACCAGTGGAGGTAAAAGAGAAGATCTCAGCTGCAGCCCCAGATTTGAAGCTGTGTAGAAGGAGACACCAGTGGAGATAAAAGAGAAGATCTCAGCTGCAGCCCAGATTTAAAGCTGTGTAGAAGGAGACACCAGTGGAGGTAAAGGAGAAGATATCAGCTGCAGCCCAATATTTAAAGCTGTGTAGAAGGACACACAGTGGAGGTAAATGAGGAGATCTCAGCTGCAGCCCCAGATTTAAAGCTGTGTAGAAGGACACACCAGTGGAGGTAAATGAGGAGATATCAGCTGCAGCCCAGATTTAAAGCTGTGTAGAAGGACACACAGTGGAGGTAAATGAGGAGATCTCAGCTGCAGCCCCAGATTTAAAGCTGTGTAGAAGGACACACCAGTGGAGGTAAATGAGGAGATATCAGCTGCAGACCCAGATTTGAAGCTGTGTAGAAGGAGACACCAGTGGAGGTAAAAGAGAAGATCTCAGCTGCAGCCCCAGATTTAAAGCTGTGTAGAAGGACACACCAGTGGAGGTAAATGAGGAGATCTCAGCTGCAGCCCCAGATTTAAAGCTGTGTAGAAGGACACACCAGTGGAGGTAAATGAGGAGATATCAGCTGCAGCCCAGATTTGAAGCTGTGTAGAAGGACACACCAGTGGAGGTAAAAGAGAAGAACTCAGCAGCAGCCCAGATTTGAAGCTGTGTAGAAGGACACACCAGTGGAGGTAAAAGAGAAGATATCAGCTGCAGCCCCAGATTTAAAGCTGTGTAGAAGGACACACCAGTGGAGGTAAATGAGGAGATCTCAGCTGCAGCCCAGATTTAAAGCTGTGTAGAAGGAGACACCAGTGGAGGTAAAAGAGAAGAACTCAGCTGCAGCCCAGATTTGAAGCTGTGTAGAAGGACACACCAGTGGAGGTAAAAGAGAAGATATCAGCTGCAGCCCCAGATTTAAAGCTGTGTAGAAGGACACACCAGTGGAGGTAAATGAGGAGATATCAGCTGCAGCCCAGATTTAAAGCTGTGTAGAAGGACACACAGTGGAGGTAAATGAGGAGATCTCAGCTGCAGCCCCAGATTTAAAGCTGTGTAGAAGGACACACCAGTGGAGGTAAATGAGGAGATATCAGCTGCAGCCCAGATTTAAAGCTGTGTAGAAGGACACACCAGTGGAGGTAAAAGAGAAGATATCAGCTGCAGCCCCAGATTTAAAGCTGTGTAGAAGGAGACACCAGTGGAGGTAAATGAGATATCAGCTGCAACCCAGATTTAAAGCTGTGTAGAAGGAGACACCAGTGGAGGTAAATGAGGAGATATCAGCTGCAGCTCCAGATTTGAAGCTGTGTAGAAGGACACACCAGTGGAGGTAAAAGAGAAGATCTCAGCTGCAGCCCAGATTTGAAGCTGTGTAGAAGGAGACACCAGTGGAGGTAAATGAGGAGATATCAGCTGCAGCTCCAGGTTTGAAGCTGTGTAGAAGGAGACACCAGTGGAGGTAAATGAGGAGATATCAGCTGCAGCCCAGATTTAAAGCTGTGTAGAAGGACACACCAGTGGAGGTAAAAGAGAAGAACTCAGCTGCAGCCCCAGATTTGAAGCTGTGTAGAAGGACACTCCAGTGGAGGTAAAAGAGAAGAACTCAGCTGCAGCCCCAGATTTAAAGCTGTGTAGAAGGAGACACCAGTGGAGGTAAAAGAGAAGAACTCAGCTGCAGCCCCAGATTTGAAGCTGTGTAGAAGGTCACACCAGTGGAGGTAACTGAGGAGATATCAGCTGCAGCCCCAGATTTAAAGCTGTGTAGAAGGACACACCAGTGGAGGTAAAAGAGAAGATATCAGCTGCAGCCCCAGATTTAAAGCTGTGTTGAAGGACACTCCAGTGGAGGTAAAAGAGAAGATATCAGCTGCAGCCCCAGATTTAAAGCTGTGTAGAAGGACACACCAGTGGAGGTAAATGAGGAGATCTCAGCTGCAGCCCAGATTTAAAGCTGTGTAGAAGGACACACCAGAGGAGGTAAAAGAGAAGGACACACCAGTGGAGGTAAATGAGGAGATATCAGCTGCAGCCCAGATTTGAAGCTGTGTAGAAGGACACACCAGTGGAGGTAAATGAGGAGATATCAGCTGCAGCCCCAGATTTAAAGCTGTGTAGAAGGACACACCAGTGGAGGTAAAAGAGACGATCTCAGCTGCAGCCCCAGATTTAAAGCTGTGTAGAAGGACACACCAGTGGAGGTAAATGAGGAGATCTCAGCTGCAGCCCAGGATTTAAAGCTGTGTAGAAGGACACACCAGTGGAGGTAAAAGAGAAGATATCAGCTGCAGCCCCAGATTTAAAGCTGTGTAGAAGGACACACCAGTGGAGGTAAATAGAAGATATCCGCTGCAGCCCCAGATTTAAAGCTGTGTAGAAGGAGACACCAGTGGAGGTAAATGAGGAGATATCAGCTGCAGCTCCAGATTTGAAGCTGCGTAGAAGGACACACCAGTGGAGGTAAAAGAGAAGATCTCAGCTGCAGCCCAGATTTGAAGCTGTGTAGAAGGACACACAAGTGGAGGTAAAAGAGAAGATATCAGCTGCAGCCCCAGATTTAAAGCTATGTAGAAGGAGACACCAGTGGAGGTAAATGAGGAGATCTCAGCTGCAGCCCCAGATTTAAAGCTGTGTAGAAGGACACACCAGTGGAGGTAAATGAGATATCAGCTGCAGGCCAGATTTAAAGCTGTGTAGAAGGAGACACCAGTGGAGGTAAATGAGATATCAGCTGCAACCCAGATTTAAAGCTGTGTAGAAGGACACACCAGTGGAGGTAACTGAGGAGATATCAGCTGCAGCCCCAGATTTAAAGCTGTGTAGAAGGACACACCAGTGGAGGTAAAAGAGAAGATATCAGCTGCAGCCCCAGATTTAAAGTTGTGTAGAAGGACACTCTAGTGGAGGTAAAAGAGAAGATATCAGCTGCAGCCCCAGATTTAAAGCTGTGTAGAAGGACACACCAGTGGAGGTAAATGAGGAGATCTCAGCTGCAGCCCAGATTTAAAGCTGTGTAGAAGGACACACCAGAGGAGGTAAAAGAGAAGATATCAGCTGCAGCCCCAAATTTAAAGCTGTGTAGAAGGAGACACCAGTGGAGGTAAATGAGGAGATCTCAGCTGCAGCCCCAGATTTAAAGCTGTGTAGAAGAAGACACCAGTGGAGGTGACTGAGGAGATCTCAGCTGCAGCCCAGATTTAAAGCTGTGTAGAAGGACACACCAGTTGAGGCAAATGAGGAGATCTCAGCTGCAGCCCCAGATTTAAAGCTGTGTAGAAGGACACACAGTGGAGGTAAATGAGGAGATCTCAGCTGCAGCCCAGATTTAAAGCTGTGTAGAAGGACACACCAGTGGAGGTAAATGAGGAGATATCAGCTGCAGCCCCAGATTTAAAGCTGTGTAGAAGGACACACCAGTGGAGGTAAAAGAGACGATCTCAGCTGCAGCCCCAGATTTAAAGCTGTGTAGAAGGACACACCAGTGGAGGTAAAAGAGAAGATCTCAGCTGCAGCCCCAGATTTAAAGCTGTGTAGAAGGACACACCGGTGGAGGTAAATGAGGAGATATCAGCTGCAGCCCAGATTTAAAGCTGTGTAGAAGGACACACAGTGGAGGTAAAAGAGAAGATCTTAGCTGCAGCCGCAGATTTGAAGCTGTGTAGAAGGAGACACCAGTGGAGGTAAATGAGGAGATATCAGCTGCAGCCCAGATTTAAAGCTGTGTAGAAGGAGACACCGGTGGAGGTAAATGAGGAGATCTCAGCTGCAGCCCAGATTTAAAGCTGTGTAGAAGGACACACCAGTGGAGGTAAATGAGGAGATCTCAGCTGCAGCCCAGATTTAAAGCTGTGTAGAAGGACACACCAGTGGAGGTAAAAGAGAAGATATCAGCTGCAGCCCCAGATTTGAAGCTGTGTAGAAGGAGACACCAGTGGAGGTAAATGAGGAGATCTCAGCTGCAGCCCAGATTTAAAGCTGTGTAGAAGGAGACACCAGTGGAGGTAAAAGAGAAGAACTCAGCTGCAGCCCAGATTTGAAGCTGTTTAGAAGGAGACATCAGTGGAGGTAAAAGAGAAGATCTCAGCTGCAGCCCAGATTTGAAGCTGTGTAGAAGGACACACCAGTGGAGGTAAAAGAGGAGATCTCAGCTGCAGCCCAGATTTGAAGCTGTGTAGAAGGACACACCAGTGGAGGTAAAAGAGGAGATCTCAGCTGCAGCCCAGATTTGAAGCTGTGTAGAAGGAGACACCAGTGGAGGTAAATGAGGAGATATCAGCTGCAGCTCCAGGTTTGAAGCTGTGTAGAAGGAGACACCAGTGGAGGTAAATGAGGAGATATCAGCTGCAGCCCAGATTTAAAGCTGTGTAGAAGGAGACACCAGTGGAGGTAAATGAGGAGATATCAGCTGCAGCCCAGATTTAAAGCTGTGTAGTAGGACACACCAGTGGAGGTAAATGAGGAGATATCAGCTGCAGCCCAGATTTGAAGCTGTGTAAAGGACACACCAGTGGAGGTAAATGAGAAGATATCAGCTGCAGACCCAGATTTAAAGCTGTGTAGAAGGACACACCAGTGGAGGTAAAAGAGAAGATATCAGCTGCAGCCACAGATTTAAAGCTGTTTAGAAGGACACTCCAGTAGAGGTAAAAGAGAAGATATCAGCTGCAGCCCCAGATGTAAAGCTGTGTAGAAGGACACACCAGTTGAGGCAAATGAGGAGATCTCAGCTGCAGCCCCAGATTTAAAGCTGTGTAGAAGGACACACAGTGGAGGTAAATGAGGAGATCTCAGCTGCAGCCCAGATTTAAAGCTGTGTAGAAGGACACACCAGTGGAGGTAAATGAGGAGATATCAGCTGCAGCCCAGATTTGAAGCTGTGTAGAAGGACACACCAGTGGAGGTAAATGAGGAGATATCAGCTGCAGCCCCAGATTTAAAGCTGTGTAGAAGGACACACCAGTGGAGGTAAAAGAGACGATCTCAGCTGCAGCCCCAGATTTAAAGCTGTGTAGAAGGACACACCAGTGGAGGTAAATGAGGAGATCTCAGCTGCAGCCCCAGATTTAAAGCTGTGTAGAAGGACACACTAGTGGAGGTAAAAGAGAAGATATCAGCTGCAGCCCCAGATTTAAAGCTGTGTAGAAGGACACACCAGTGGAGGTAAATAGAAGATATCCGCTGCAGCCCCAGATTTAAAGCTGTGTAGAAGGAGACACCAGTGGAGGTAAATGAGGAGATATCAGCTGCAGCTCCAGATTTGAAGCTGTGTAGAAGGACACACCAGTGGAGGTAAAAGAGAAAAACTCAGCTGCAGCCCCAGATTTGAAGCTGTGTAGAAGGACACTCCAGTGGAGGTAAAAGAGAAGAACTCAGCTGCAGCCCCAGATTTAAAGCTGTGTAGAAGGAGACACCAGTGGAGGTAAAAGAGAAGAACTCAGCTGCAGCCCCAGATTTGAAGCTGTGTAGAAGGTCACACCAGTGGAGGTAACTGAGGAGATATCAGCTGCAGCCCCAGATTTAAAGCTGTGTAGAAGGACACACCAGTGGAGGTAAAAGAGAAGATATCAGCTGCAGCCCCAGATTTAAAGTTGTGTAGAAGGACACTCTAGTGGAGGTAAAAGAGAAGATATCAGCTGCAGCCCCAGATTTAAAGCTGTGTAGAAGGACACACCAGTGGAGGTAAATGAGGAGATCTCAGCTGCAGCCCAGATTTAAAGCTGTGTAGAAGGACACACCAGAGGATGTAAAAGAGAAGATATCAGCTGCAGCCCCAAATTTAAAGCTGTGTAGAAGGAGACACCAGTGGAGGTAAATGAGGAGATCTCAGCTGCAGCCCCAGATTTAAAGCTGTGTAGAAGAAGACACCAGTGGAGGTAACTGAGGAGATCTCAGCTGCAGCCCAGATTTAAAGCTGTGTAGAAGGACACACCAGTGGAGGTAAAAGAGGAGATATCAGCTGCAGACCCAGATTTAAAGCTGTGTAGAAGGACACACCAGTAGAGGTAAATGAGAAGATATCAGCTGCAGCCCAGATTTGAAGCTGTGTAGAAGGACACACCAGTTGAGGCAAATGAGGAGATCTCAGCTGCAGCCCCAGATTTAAAGCTGTGTAGAAGGACACACAGTGGAGGTAAATGAGGAGATCTCAGCTGCAGCCCAGATTTAAAGCTGTGTAGAAGGACACACCAGTGGAGGTAAATGAGGAGATATCAGCTGCAGCCCCAGATTTAAAGCTGTGTAGAAGGACACACCAGTGGAGGTAAAAGAGACGATCTCAGCTGCAGCCCCAGATTTAAAGCTGTGTAGAAGGACACTCCAGTGGAGGTAAAAGAGAAGATCTTAGCTGCAGCCGCAGATTTGAAGCTGTGTAGAAGGAGACACCAGTGGAGGTAACTGAGGAGATCTCAGCTGCAGCCCCAGATTTAAAGCTGTGTAGAAGGAGACACCAGTGGAGGTAAATGAGGAGATCTCAGCTGCAGCCCCAGATTTAAAGCTGTGTAGAAGGAGACACCGGTGGAGGTAAATGAGGAGATCTCAGCTGCAGCCCAGATTTAAAGCTGTGTAGAAGGACACACCAGTGGAGGTAAATGAGGAGATCTCAGCTGCAGCCCCAGATTTAAAGCTGTGTAGAAGGACACACCAGTGGAGGTAAAAGAGAAGATCTCAGCTGCAGCCCCAGATTTAAAGCTGTGTAGAAGGACACACCGGTGGAGGTAAATGAGGAGATATCAGCTGCAGCCCAGATTTAAACCTGTGTAGAAGGACACACCAGTGGAGGTAAAAGAGAAGATCTTAGCTGCAGCCGCAGATTTGAAGCTGTGTAGAAGGAGACACCAGTGGAGGTAAATGAGGAGATATCAGCTGCAGCCCAGATTTAAAGCTGTGTTGAAGGACACACCAGTGGAGGTAACAGAGAAGATATCAGCTGCAGCCCCAGATTTGAAGCTGTGTAGAAGGACACACCAGTGGAGGTAAATGAGGAGATATCAGCTGCAGCCCCAGATTTAAAGCTGTGTAGAAGGAGACACCGGTGGAGGTAAATGAGGAGATCTCAGCTGCAGCCCAGATTTAAAGCTGTGTAGAAGGACACACCAGTGGAGGTAAAAGAGAAGATATCAGCTGCAGCCCCAGATTTGAAGCTGTGTAGAAGGACACACCAGTGGAGGTAAATGAGGAGATCTCAGCTGCAGCCCAGATTTAAAGCTGTGTAGAAGGACACACCAGTGGAGGTAAAAGAGAAGATATCAGCTGCAGCCCCAGATTTGAAGCTGTGTAGAAGGACACACCAGTGGAGGTAAATGAGGAGATATCAGCTGCAGACCCAGATTTAAAGCTGTGTAGAAGGAGACACCAGTGGAGGTAAATGAGGAGATCTCAGCTGCAGCCCAGATTTAAAGCTGTGTAGAAGGAGACACCAGTGGAGGTAAAAGAGAAGATATCAGCTGCAGCCCCAGATTTGAAGCTGTCTAGAAGGACACACCAGTGGAGGTAAAAGAGAAGATATCAGCTGCAGCCCCAGATTTGAAGCTGTTTAGAAGGAGACATCAGTGGAGGTAAAAGAGAAGATCTCAGCTGCAGCCCAGATTTGAAGCTGTGTAGAAGGACACACCAGTGGAGGTAAAAGAGAAGATATCAGCTGCAGCCCCAGATTTAAAGCTGTGTAGAAGGACACACCAGTGGAGGTAAATGAGGAGATCTCAGCTGCAGCCCCAGATTTAAAGCTGTGTAGAAGGACACACCAGTGGAGGTAAATGAGGAGATATCAGCTGCAGCCCAGATTTAAAGCTGTGTAGAAGGAGACACCAGTGGAGGTAAAAGAGAAGATCTCAGCTGCAGCCCCAGATTTGAAGCTGTGTAGAAGGAGACACCAGTGGAGATAAAAGAGAAGATCTCAGCTGCAGCCCAGATTTAAAGCTGTGTAGAAGGAGACACCAGTGGAGGTAAAGGAGAAGATATCAGCTGCAGCCCAA
This sequence comes from Lissotriton helveticus, assembly GCF_964261635.1. Lineage (NCBI taxonomy): Eukaryota > Metazoa > Chordata > Amphibia > Caudata > Salamandridae > Lissotriton > Lissotriton helveticus. The sequence goes on along the minus strand of NC_136068.1, from coordinate 1,960,125,019 downwards.
TATTTAAAGCTGTGTAGAAGGACACACAGTGGAGGTAAATGAGGAGATCTCAGCTGCAGCCCCAGATTTAAAGCTGTGTAGAAGGACACACCAGTGGAGGTAAATGAGGAGATATCAGCTGCAGCCCAGATTTAAAGCTGTGTAGAAGGACACACAGTGGAGGTAAATGAGGAGATCTCAGCTGCAGCCCCAGATTTAAAGCTGTGTAGAAGGACACACCAGTGGAGGTAAATGAGGAGATATCAGCTGCAGACCCAGATTTGAAGCTGTGTAGAAGGAGACACCAGTGGAGGTAAAAGAGAAGATCTCAGCTGCAGCCCCAGATTTAAAGCTGTGTAGAAGGACACACCAGTGGAGGTAAATGAGGAGATCTCAGCTGCAGCCCCAGATTTAAAGCTGTGTAGAAGGACACACCAGTGGAGGTAAATGAGGAGATATCAGCTGCAGCCCAGATTTGAAGCTGTGTAGAAGGACACACCAGTGGAGGTAAAAGAGAAGAACTCAGCAGCAGCCCAGATTTGAAGCTGTGTAGAAGGACACACCAGTGGAGGTAAAAGAGAAGATATCAGCTGCAGCCCCAGATTTAAAGCTGTGTAGAAGGACACACCAGTGGAGGTAAATGAGGAGATCTCAGCTGCAGCCCAGATTTAAAGCTGTGTAGAAGGAGACACCAGTGGAGGTAAAAGAGAAGAACTCAGCTGCAGCCCAGATTTGAAGCTGTGTAGAAGGACACACCAGTGGAGGTAAAAGAGAAGATATCAGCTGCAGCCCCAGATTTAAAGCTGTGTAGAAGGACACACCAGTGGAGGTAAATGAGGAGATATCAGCTGCAGCCCAGATTTAAAGCTGTGTAGAAGGACACACAGTGGAGGTAAATGAGGAGATCTCAGCTGCAGCCCCAGATTTAAAGCTGTGTAGAAGGACACACCAGTGGAGGTAAATGAGGAGATATCAGCTGCAGCCCAGATTTAAAGCTGTGTAGAAGGACACACCAGTGGAGGTAAAAGAGAAGATATCAGCTGCAGCCCCAGATTTAAAGCTGTGTAGAAGGAGACACCAGTGGAGGTAAATGAGATATCAGCTGCAACCCAGATTTAAAGCTGTGTAGAAGGAGACACCAGTGGAGGTAAATGAGGAGATATCAGCTGCAGCTCCAGATTTGAAGCTGTGTAGAAGGACACACCAGTGGAGGTAAAAGAGAAGATCTCAGCTGCAGCCCAGATTTGAAGCTGTGTAGAAGGAGACACCAGTGGAGGTAAATGAGGAGATATCAGCTGCAGCTCCAGGTTTGAAGCTGTGTAGAAGGAGACACCAGTGGAGGTAAATGAGGAGATATCAGCTGCAGCCCAGATTTAAAGCTGTGTAGAAGGACACACCAGTGGAGGTAAAAGAGAAGAACTCAGCTGCAGCCCCAGATTTGAAGCTGTGTAGAAGGACACTCCAGTGGAGGTAAAAGAGAAGAACTCAGCTGCAGCCCCAGATTTAAAGCTGTGTAGAAGGAGACACCAGTGGAGGTAAAAGAGAAGAACTCAGCTGCAGCCCCAGATTTGAAGCTGTGTAGAAGGTCACACCAGTGGAGGTAACTGAGGAGATATCAGCTGCAGCCCCAGATTTAAAGCTGTGTAGAAGGACACACCAGTGGAGGTAAAAGAGAAGATATCAGCTGCAGCCCCAGATTTAAAGCTGTGTTGAAGGACACTCCAGTGGAGGTAAAAGAGAAGATATCAGCTGCAGCCCCAGATTTAAAGCTGTGTAGAAGGACACACCAGTGGAGGTAAATGAGGAGATCTCAGCTGCAGCCCAGATTTAAAGCTGTGTAGAAGGACACACCAGAGGAGGTAAAAGAGAAGGACACACCAGTGGAGGTAAATGAGGAGATATCAGCTGCAGCCCAGATTTGAAGCTGTGTAGAAGGACACACCAGTGGAGGTAAATGAGGAGATATCAGCTGCAGCCCCAGATTTAAAGCTGTGTAGAAGGACACACCAGTGGAGGTAAAAGAGACGATCTCAGCTGCAGCCCCAGATTTAAAGCTGTGTAGAAGGACACACCAGTGGAGGTAAATGAGGAGATCTCAGCTGCAGCCCAGGATTTAAAGCTGTGTAGAAGGACACACCAGTGGAGGTAAAAGAGAAGATATCAGCTGCAGCCCCAGATTTAAAGCTGTGTAGAAGGACACACCAGTGGAGGTAAATAGAAATTATCCGCTGCAGCCCCAGATTTAAAGCTGTGTAGAAGGAGACACCAGTGGAGGTAAATGAGGAGATATCAGCTGCAGCTCCAGATTTGAAGCTGCGTAGAAGGACACACCAGTGGAGGTAAAAGAGAAGATCTCAGCTGCAGCCCAGATTTGAAGCTGTGTAGAAGGACACACAAGTGGAGGTAAAAGAGAAGATATCAGCTGCAGCCCCAGATTTAAAGCTATGTAGAAGGAGACACCAGTGGAGGTAAATGAGGAGATCTCAGCTGCAGCCCCAGATTTAAAGCTGTGTAGAAGGACACACCAGTGGAGGTAAATGAGATATCAGCTGCAGGCCAGATTTAAAGCTGTGTAGAAGGAGACACCAGTGGAGGTAAATGAGATATCAGCTGCAACCCAGATTTAAAGCTGTGTAGAAGGACACACCAGTGGAGGTAACTGAGGAGATATCAGCTGCAGCCCCAGATTTAAAGCTGTGTAGAAGGACACACCAGTGGAGGTAAAAGAGAAGATATCAGCTGCAGCCCCAGATTTAAAGTTGTGTAGAAGGACACTCTAGTGGAGGTAAAAGAGAAGATATCAGCTGCAGCCCCAGATTTAAAGCTGTGTAGAAGGACACACCAGTGGAGGTAAATGAGGAGATCTCAGCTGCAGCCCAGATTTAAAGCTGTGTAGAAGGACACACCAGAGGAGGTAAAAGAGAAGATATCAGCTGCAGCCCCAAATTTAAAGCTGTGTAGAAGGAGACACCAGTGGAGGTAAATGAGGAGATCTCAGCTGCAGCCCCAGATTTAAAGCTGTGTAGAAGAAGACACCAGTGGAGGTGACTGAGGAGATCTCAGCTGCAGCCCAGATTTAAAGCTGTGTAGAAGGACACACCAGTTGAGGCAAATGAGGAGATCTCAGCTGCAGCCCCAGATTTAAAGCTGTGTAGAAGGACACACAGTGGAGGTAAATGAGGAGATCTCAGCTGCAGCCCAGATTTAAAGCTGTGTAGAAGGACACACCAGTGGAGGTAAATGAGGAGATATCAGCTGCAGCCCCAGATTTAAAGCTGTGTAGAAGGACACACCAGTGGAGGTAAAAGAGACGATCTCAGCTGCAGCCCCAGATTTAAAGCTGTGTAGAAGGACACACCAGTGGAGGTAAAAGAGAAGATCTCAGCTGCAGCCCCAGATTTAAAGCTGTGTAGAAGGACACACCGGTGGAGGTAAATGAGGAGATATCAGCTGCAGCCCAGATTTAAAGCTGTGTAGAAGGACACACAGTGGAGGTAAAAGAGAAGATCTTAGCTGCAGCCGCAGATTTGAAGCTGTGTAGAAGGAGACACCAGTGGAGGTAAATGAGGAGATATCAGCTGCAGCCCAGATTTAAAGCTGTGTAGAAGGAGACACCGGTGGAGGTAAATGAGGAGATCTCAGCTGCAGCCCAGATTTAAAGCTGTGTAGAAGGACACACCAGTGGAGGTAAATGAGGAGATCTCAGCTGCAGCCCAGATTTAAAGCTGTGTAGAAGGACACACCAGTGGAGGTAAAAGAGAAGATATCAGCTGCAGCCCCAGATTTGAAGCTGTGTAGAAGGAGACACCAGTGGAGGTAAATGAGGAGATCTCAGCTGCAGCCCAGATTTAAAGCTGTGTAGAAGGAGACACCAGTGGAGGTAAAAGAGAAGAACTCAGCTGCAGCCCAGATTTGAAGCTGTTTAGAAGGAGACATCAGTGGAGGTAAAAGAGAAGATCTCAGCTGCAGCCCAGATTTGAAGCTGTGTAGAAGGACACACCAGTGGAGGTAAAAGAGGAGATCTCAGCTGCAGCCCAGATTTGAAGCTGTGTAGAAGGACACACCAGTGGAGGTAAAAGAGGAGATCTCAGCTGCAGCCCAGATTTGAAGCTGTGTAGAAGGAGACACCAGTGGAGGTAAATGAGGAGATATCAGCTGCAGCTCCAGGTTTGAAGCTGTGTAGAAGGAGACACCAGTGGAGGTAAATGAGGAGATATCAGCTGCAGCCCAGATTTAAAGCTGTGTAGAAGGAGACACCAGTGGAGGTAAATGAGGAGATATCAGCTGCAGCCCAGATTTAAAGCTGTGTAGTAGGACACACCAGTGGAGGTAAATGAGGAGATATCAGCTGCAGCTCCAGATTTGAAGCTGTGAGAAGGACACACCAGTGGAGGTAAATGAGGAGATATCAGCTGCAGCTCCAGATTTAAAGCTGTGTAGAAGGAGACACCAGTGGAGGTAAATGAGGAGATATCAGCTGCAGCCCAGATTTGAAGCTGTGTAGAAGGAGACACCAGTGGAGGTAAATGAGGAGATATCAGCTGCAGCTCCAGATTTGAAGCTGTGTAGAAGGACACACCAGTGGAGGTAAAAGAGAAGATCTCAGCTGCAGCCCAGATTTGAAGCTGTGTAGAAGGAGACACCAGTGGAGGTAAAAGAGAAGATCTCAGCTGCAGCCCCAGATTTAAAGCTGTGTGGAAGGACATACCAGTGGAGGTAAAAGAGAAGATCTCAGCTGCAGCCCAGATTTAAAGCTGTGTAGAAGGACACACCAGTGGAGGTAAAAGAGAAGATCTCAGCTGCAACCCAGATTTAAAGCTGTGTAGAAGGAGACACCAGTGGAGGTAAATGAGGAGATATCAGCTGCAGCTCCAGATTTGAAGCTGTGTAGAAGGACACACCAGTGGAGGTAAAAGAGAAGATCTCAGCTGCAGCCCAGATTTGAAGCTGTGTAGAAGGAGACACCAGTGGAGGTAAATGAGGAGATATCAGCTGCAGCCCAGATTTAAAGCTGTGTAGAAGGAGACACCAGTGGAGGTAAATGAGGAGATATCAGCTGCAGCCCAGATTTAAAGCTGTGTAGAAGGACACACCAGTGGAGGTAAATGAGATATCAGCTGCAGCCCCAGATTTAAAGCTGTGTAGAAGGAGACACCAGTGGAGGTAAAAGAGAAGAACTCAGCTGCAGCCCCAGATTTGAAGCTGTGTAGAAGGTCACACCAGTGGAGGTAACTGAGGAGATATCAGCTGCAGCCCCAGATTTAAAGCTGTGTAGAAGGACACACCAGTGGAGGTAAAAGAGAAGATATCAGCTGCAGCCCCAGATTTAAAGCTGTGTAGAAGGACACACCAGTGGAGGTAAATGAGGAGATCTCAGCTGCAGCCCAGATTTAAAGCTGTGTAGAAGGACACACCAGAGGAGGTAAAAGAGAAGATATCAGCTGCAGCCCCAAATTTAAAGCTGTGTAGAAGGAGACATCAGTGGAGGTAAATGAGGAGATCTCAGCTGCAGCCCAGATTTAAAGCTGTGTAGAAGGACACACCAGTGGAGGTAAAAGAGGAGATATCAGCTGCAGACCCAGATTTAAAGCTGTGTAGAAGGACACACCAGTAGAGGTAAATGAGAAGATATCAGCTGCAGCCCAGATTTGAAGCTGTGTAGAAGGACACACCAGTGGAGGTAAAAGAGAAGATATCAGCTGCAGCCACAGATTTAAAGCTGTGTAGAAGGACACACCAGTGGAGGTAAATGAGGAGATATCAGCTGCAGCCCCAGATGTAAAGCTGTGTAGAAGGACACACCAGTTGAGGCAAATGAGGAGATCTCAGCTGCAGCCCCAGATTTAAAGCTGTGTAGAAGGACACACAGTGGAGGTAAATGAGGAGATCTCAGCTGCAGCCCAGATTTAAAGCTGTGTAGAAGGACACACCAGTGGAGGTAAAAGAGACGATCTCAGCTGCAGCCCCAGATTTAAAGCTGTGTAGAAGGACACACCAGTGGAGGTAAATGAGGAGATCTCAGCTGCAGCCCCAGATTTAAAGCTGTGTAGAAGGACACACCAGTGGAGGTAAAAGAGAAGATATCAGCTGCAGCCCCAGATTTAAAGCTGTGTAGAAGGACACACCAGTGGAGGTAAATAGAAGATATCCGCTGCAGCCCCAGATTTAAAGCTGTGTAGAAGGAGACACCAGTGGAGGTAAATGAGGAGATATCAGCTGCAGCTCCAGATTTGAAGCTGCGTAGAAGGACACACCAGTGGAGGTAAAAGAGAAGATCTCAGCTGCAGCCCAGATTTGAAGCTGTGTAGAAGGACACACCAGTGGAGGTAAATGAGATATCAGCTGCAACCCAGATTTAAAGCTGTGTAGAAGGACACACCAGTGGAGGTAACTGAGGAGATATCAGCTGCAGCCCCAGATTTAAAGCTGTGTAGAAGGACACACCAGTGGAGGTAAAAGAGAAGATATCAGCTGCAGCCCCAGATTTAAAGTTGTGTAGAAGGACACTCTAGTGGAGGTAACTGAGGAGATCTCAGCTGCATCCCCAGATTTAAAGCTGTGTAGAAGGACACACCAGTGGAGGTAAATGAGGAGATCTCAGCTGCAGCCCAGATTTAAAGCTGTGTAGAAGGACACACCAGAGGAGGTAAAAGAGAAGATATCAGCTGCAGCCCCAAATTTAAAGCTGTGTAGAAGGAGACACCAGTGGAGGTAAATGAGGAGATCTCAGCTGCAGCCCCAGATTTAAAGCTGTGTAGAAGAAGACACCAGTGGAGGTGACTGAGGAGATCTCAGCTGCAGCCCAGATTTAAAGCTGTGTAGAAGGACACACCAGTGGAGGTAAATGAGATATCAGCTGCAACCCAGATTTAAAGCTGTGTAGAAGGACACACCAGTGGAGGTAACTGAGGAGATATCAGCTGCAGCCCCAGATTTAAAGCTGTGTAGAAGGACACACCAGTGGAGGTAAAAGAGAAGATATCAGCTGCAGCCCCAGATTTAAAGTTGTGTAGAAGGACACTCTAGTGGAGGTAACTGAGGAGATCTCAGCTGCATCCCCAGATTTAAAGCTGTGTAGAAGGACACACCAGTGGAGGTAAATGAGGAGATCTCAGCTGCAGCCCAGATTTAAAGCTGTGTAGAAGGACACACCAGAGGAGGTAAAAGAGAAGATATCAGCTGCAGCCCCAAATTTAAAGCTGTGTAGAAGGAGACACCAGTGGAGGTAAATGAGGAGATCTCAGCTGCAGCCCCAGATTTAAAGCTGTGTAGAAGAAGACACCAGTGGAGGTGACTGAGGAGATCTCAGCTGCAGCCCAGATTTAAAGCTGTGTAGAAGGACACACCAGTGGAGGTAAATGAGGAGATATCAGCTGCAGACCCAGATGTAAAGCTGTGTAGAAGGACACACCAGTGGAGGCAAATGAGGAGATCTCAGCTGCAGCCCCAGATTTAAAGCTGTGTAGAAGGAGACATCAGTGGAGGTAACTGAGGAGATCTCAGCTGCAGCCCAGATTTAAAGCTGTGTAGAAGGACACACCAGTGGAGGTAAATGAGGAGATATCAGCTGCAGCCCAGATTTGAAGCTGTGTAGAAGGACACACCAGTGGAGGTAAAAGAGACGATCTCAGCTGCAGCCCCAGATTTAAAGCTGTGTAGAAGGACACACCAGTGGAGGTAAAAGAGACGATCTCAGCTGCAGCCCCAGATTTAAAGCTGTGTAGAAGGACACACCAGTGGAGGTAAAAGAGAAGATCTCAGCTGCAGCCCCAGATTTAAAGCTGTGTAGAAGGACACACCGGTGGAGGTAAATGAGGAGATATCAGCTGCAGCCCAGATTTAAAGCTGTGTAGAAGGAGACACCAGTGGAGGTAAATGAGGAGATATCAGCTGCAGCCACAGATTTAAAGCTGTGTAGAAGGAGACACCAGTGGAGGTAAATGAGGAGATCTCAGCTGCAGCCGCAGATTTGAAGCTGTGTAGAAGGAGACACCAGTGGAGGTAAATGAGGAGATATCAGCTGCAGCCCCAGATTTAAAGCTGTGTAGAAGGAGACACCAGTGGAGGTAAATGAGATATCAGCTGCAACCCAGATTTAAAGCTGTGTAGAAGGACACACCAGTGGAGGTAACTGAGGAGATATCAGCTGCAGCCCCAGATTTAAAGCTGTGTAGAAGGACACACCAGTGGAGGTAAATGAGGAGATCTCAGCTGCAGCCCAGATTTAAAGCTGTGTAGAAGGACACACCAGAGGAGGTAAAAGAGAAGATATCAGCTGCAGCCCCAAATTTAAAGCTGTGTAGAAGGAGACACCAGTGGAGGTAAATGAGGAGATCTCAGCTGCAGCCCCAGATTTAAAGCTGTGTAGAAGAAGACACCAGTGGAGGTGACTGAGGAGATCTCAGCTGCAGCCCAGATTTAAAGCTGTGTAGAAGGACACACCAGTGGAGGTAAAAGAGGAGATATCAGCTGCAGACCCAGATGTAAAGCTGTGTAGAAGGACACACCAGTTGAGGCAAATGAGGAGATCTCAGCTGCAGCCCCAGATTTAAAGCTGTGTAGAAGGACACACCAGTGGAGGTAAAAGAGAAGATCTCAGCTGCAGCCCCAGATTTAAAGCTGTGTAGAAGGACACACCAGTGGAGGTAAAAGAGAAGATCTCAGCTGCAGCCGCATATTTAAAGCTGTGTAGAAGGACACACCGGTGGAGGTAAATGAGGAGATATCAGCTGCAGCCCAGATTTAAAGCTGTGTAGAAGGACACACAGTGGAGGTAAAAGAGAAGATCTCAGCTGCAGCCCCAGATTTAAAGCTGTGTAGAAGGACACACCAGTGGAGGTAAATGAGGAGATCTCAGCTGCAGCCCAGATTTAAAGCTGTGTAGAAGGACACACCAGTGGAGGTAAATGAGGAGATCTCAGCTGCAGCCCAGATTTAAAGCTGTGTAGAAGGACACACCAGTGGAGGTAAAAGAGAAGATCTCAGCTGCAGCCCCAGATTTAAAGCTGTGTAGAAGGACACACCGGTGGAGGTAAATGAGGAGATATCAGCTGCAGCCCAGATTTAAAGCTGTGTAGAAGGACACACCAGTGGAGGTAAAAGAGAAGATCTCAGCTGCAGCCGCATATTTAAAGCTGTGTAGAAGGACACACCGGTGGAGGTAAATGAGGAGATATCAGCTGCAGCCCAGATTTAAAGCTGTGTAGAAGGACACTCCAGTGGAGGTAAAAGAGAAGAACACACCAGTGGAGGTAAATGAGGAGATCTCAGCTGCAGCCCAGATTTGAAGCTGTCTAGAAGGACACACCAGTGGAGGTAAAAGAGAAGATCTCAGCTGCAGCCCCAGATTTAAAGCTGTGTAGAAGGACACACCAGTGGAGGTAAATGAGGAGATCTCAGCTGCAGCCCCAGATTTAAAGCTGTGTAGAAGGAGACACCAGTGGAGGTAAATGAGGAGATATCAGCTGCAGCCCAGATTTGAAGCTGTGTAGAAGGAGACACCAGTGGAGGTAATTGAGGAGATATCAGCTGCAGCCCCAGATTTAAAGCTGTGTAGAAGGACACACCAGTGGAGGTAAATGAGGAGATATCAGCTGCAGACCCAGATTTGAAGCTGTGTAGAAGGAGACACCAGTGGAGGTAAAAGAGAAGATCTCAGCTGCAGCCCCAGATTTAAAGCTGTGTAGAAGGACACACCAGTGGAGGTAAATGAGGAGATCTCAGCTGCAGCCCCAGATTTAAAGCTGTGTAGAAGGACACACCAGTGGAGGTAAATGAGGAGATATCAGCTGCAGCCCCAGATTTAAAGCTGTGTAGAAGGACACACCAGTGGAGGTAAATGAGGAGATATCAGCTGCAGCCCAGATTTGAAGCTGTGTAGAAGGAGACACCAGTGGAGGTAATTGAGGAGATCTCAGCTGCAGCCCCATATTTAAAGCTGTGTAGAAGGAGACACCAGTGGAGGTAAATGAGAAGATATCAGCTGCAGCCCACATTTAAAGCTGGGTAGAAGGACACACCAGTGGAGGTAAATGAGAAGATATCAGCTGCAGCCCCAGATTTAAAGCTGTGTAAAGGACACTCCAGTAGAGGTAAAAGAGAAGATATCAGCTGCAGACCCACAATTAAAGCTGTGTAGAAGGACACACCAGTTGAGGCAAATGAGGAGATCTCAGCTGCAGCCCCAGATTTAAAGCTGTGTAGAAGGACACACAGTGGAGGTAAATGAGGAGATCTCAGCTGCAGCCCAGATTTAAAGCTGTGTAGAAGGACACACCAGTGGAGGTAAATGAGGAGATATCAGCTGCAGCCCAATTTTGAAGCTGTGTAGAAGGACACACCAGTGGAGGTAAATGAGGAGATATCAGCTGCAGCTCCAGATTTAAAGCTGTGTAGAAGGAGACACCAGTGGAGGTAAATTAGGAGATATCAGCTGCAGCCCAGATTTGAAGCTGTGTAGAAGGACACACCAGTGGAGGTAAAAGAGAAGATATCAGCTGCAGCCCCAGATTTAAAGCTGTGTAGAAGGACACTCCAGTGGAGGTAAAAGAGAAGATATCAGCTGCAGCCCCAGATTTTAAGCTGTGTAGAAGGACACACCAGTGGAGGTAACTGAGGAGATATCAGCTGCAGCCCCAGATTTAAAGCTGTGTAGAAGGACACACCAGTGGAGGTAAAAGAGAAGATATCAGCTGCAGCCCCAGATTTAAAGCTGTGTAGAAGGACACTCCAGTGGAGGTAAAAGAGAAGATATCAACTGCAGCCCCAGATTTAAAGCTGTGTAGAAGGACACACCAGTGGAGGTAAATGAGGAGATCTCAGCTGCAGCCCAGATTTAAAGCTGTGTAGAAGGACACACCAGTGGAGGTAAAAGAGAAGATATCAGCTGCAGCCCCAAATTTAAAGCTGTGTAGAAGGAGAATCCAGTGGAGGTAAATGAGGAGATCTCAGCTGCAGCCCAGATTTAAAGCTGTGTAGAAGGACACACCAGTGGAGGTAAAAGAGGAGATATCAGCTGCAGACCCAGAATTAAAGCTGTGTAGAAGGACACACCAGTGGAGGTAAATGAGGAGATATCAGCTGCAGCCCAGATTTGAAGCTGTGTAGAAGGACACACCAGTGGAGGTAAAAGAGGAGATATCAGCTGCAGACCCAGATTTAAAGCTGTGTAGAAGAAGACACCAGTGGAGGTAACTGAGGAGATCTCAGCTGCAGCCCAGATTTAAAGCTGTGTAGAAGGACACGCCAGTGGAGGTAAAAGAGGAGATATCAGCTGCAGACCCAGAATTAAAGCTGTGTAGAAGGACACACCAGTGGAGGTAAATGAGAAGATATCAGCTGCAGCCCAGATTTGAAGCTGTGTAGAAGTACACACCAGTGGAGGTAAAAGAGAAGATATCAGCTGCAGCCCCAGATTTAAAGCTGTGTAGAAGGACACACCAGTTGAGGCAAATGAGGAGATGTCAGCTGCAGCCCCAGATTTAAAGCTGTGTAGAAGGACACACAGTGGAGGTAAATGAGGAGATCTCAGCTGCAGCCCAGATTTAAAGCTGTGTAGAAGGACACACCAGTGGAGGTAAAAGAGAAGATCTTAGCTGCAGCCGCAGATTTGAAGCTGTGTAGAAGGAGATACCAGTGGAGGTAAATGAGGAGATATCAGCTGCAGCCCACATTTGAAGCTGTGTAGAAGGACACACCAGTGGAGGTAAATGAGGAGATATCAGCTGCAGCCCAGATTTAAAGCTGTGTAGAAGGACACACCAGTGGAGGTAACTGAGGAGATATCAGCTGCAGCCCACATTTAAAGCTGGGTAGAAGGACACACCAGTGGAGGTAAATGCGAAGATATCAGCTGCAGCCCCAGATTTAAAGCTGTGTAAAGGACACTCCAGTAGAGGTAAAAGAGAAGATATCAGCTGCAGACCCACAATTAAAGCTGTGTAGAAGGACACACCAGTTGAGGCAAATGAGGAGATCTCAGCTGCAGCCCCAGATTTAAAGCTGTGTAGAAGGACACACAGTGGAGGTAAATGAGGAGATCTCAGCTGCAGCCCAGATTTAAAGCTGTGTAGAAGGACACACCAGTGGAGGTAAAAGAGAAGATCTTAGCTGCAGCCGCAGATTTGAAGCTGTGTAGAAGGAGATACCAGTGGAGGTAAATGAGGAGATATCAGCTGCAGCCCACATTTGAAGCTGTGTAGAAGGACACACCAGTGGAGGTAAATGAGGAGATATCAGCTGCAGCCCAGATTTAAAGCTGTGTAGAAGGACACACCAGTGGAGGTAACTGAGGAGATATCAGCTGCAGCCCACATTTAAAGCTGGGTAGAAGGACACACCAGTGGAGGTAAATGCGAAGATATCAGCTGCAGCCCCAGATTTAAAGCTGTGTAAAGGACACTCCAGTAGAGGTAAAAGAGAAGATATCAGCTGCAGACCCACAATTAAAGCTGTGTAGAAGGACACACCAGTTGAGGCAAATGAGGAGATCTCAGCTGCAGCCCCAGATTTAAAGCTGTGTAGAAGGACACACAGTGGAGGTAAATGAGGAGATCTCAGCTGCAGCCCAGATTTAAAGCTGTGTAGAAGGACACACCAGTGGAGGTAAATGAGGAGATATCAGCTGCAGCCCCAGATTTAAAGCTGTGTAGAAGGACACACCAGTTGAGGCAAATGAGGAGATCTCAGCTGCAGCCCCATATTTAAAGCTGTGTAGAAGGACACACAGTGGAGGTAAATGAGGAGATCTCAGCTGCATCCCAGATTTAAAGCTGTGTAGAAGGACACACCAGTGGAGGTAAATGAGGAGATATCAGCTGCAGCCCAGATTTGAAGCTGTGTAGAAGGAGACACCAGTGGAGGTAAAAGAGAAGATATCAGCTGCAGCCCAAGATTTAAAGCTGTGTAGAAGGACACACCAGTGGAGATAAAAGAGAAGATCTCAGCTGCAGCCCCAGATTTAAAGCTGTGTAGAAGGACACACCAGTGGAGGTAAAAGAGGAGATCTCAGCTGCAGCCCCAGATTTAAAGCTGTGTAGAAGGACACACCAGTGGAGGTAAAAGAGAAGATCTCAGCTGCAGCCCCAGATTTAAAGCTGTGTGGAAGGACACACCAGTGGAGGTAAAAGAGGAGAACTCAGCTGCAGCCCCAGATTTGAAGCTGTGTAGAAGGACACTCCAGTGGAGGTAAAAGAGAAGAACTCAGCTGCAGCCCCAGATTTAAAGCTGTGTAGAAGGAGACACCAGTGGAGGTAAAAGAGAAGAACTCAGCTGCAGCCCCAGATTTGAAGCTGTGTAGAAGGTCACACCAGTGGAGGTAACTGAGGAGATATCAGCTGCAGCCCCAGATTTAAAGCTGTGTAGAAGGACACACCAGTGGAGGTAAAAGAGAAGATATCAGCTGCAGCCCCAGATTTAAAGCTGTGTTGAAGGACACTCCAGTGGAGGTAAAAGAGAAGATATCAGCTGCAGCCCCAGATTTAAAGCTGTGTAGAAGGACACACCAGTGGAGGTAAATGAGGAGATCTCAGCTGCAGCCCAGATTTAAAGCTGTGTAGAAGGACACACCAGAGGAGGTAAAAGAGAAGGACACACCAGTGGAGGTAAATGAGGAGATATCAGCTGCAGCCCAGATTTGAAGCTGTGTAGAAGGACACACCAGTGGAGGTAAATGAGGAGATATCAGCTGCAGCCCCAGATTTAAAGCTGTGTAGAAGGACACACCAGTGGAGGTAAAAGAGACGATCTCAGCTGCAGCCCCAGATTTAAAGCTGTGTAGAAGGACACACCAGTGGAGGTAAATGAGGAGATCTCAGCTGCAGCCCAGGATTTAAAGCTGTGTAGAAGGACACACCAGTGGAGGTAAAAGAGAAGATATCAGCTGCAGCCCCAGATTTAAAGCTGTGTAGAAGGACACACCAGTGGAGGTAAATAGAAGATATCCGCTGCAGCCCCAGATTTAAAGCTGTGTAGAAGGAGACACCAGTGGAGGTAAATGAGGAGATATCAGCTGCAGCTCCAGATTTGAAGCTGCGTAGAAGGACACACCAGTGGAGGTAAAAGAGAAGATCTCAGCTGCAGCCCAGATTTGAAGCTGTGTAGAAGGACACACAAGTGGAGGTAAAAGAGAAGATATCAGCTGCAGCCCCAGATTTAAAGCTATGTAGAAGGAGACACCAGTGGAGGTAAATGAGGAGATCTCAGCTGCAGCCCCAGATTTAAAGCTGTGTAGAAGGACACACCAGTGGAGGTAAATGAGATATCAGCTGCAGGCCAGATTTAAAGCTGTGTAGAAGGAGACACCAGTGGAGGTAAATGAGATATCAGCTGCAACCCAGATTTAAAGCTGTGTAGAAGGACACACCAGTGGAGGTAACTGAGGAGATATCAGCTGCAGCCCCAGATTTAAAGCTGTGTAGAAGGACACACCAGTGGAGGTAAAAGAGAAGATATCAGCTGCAGCCCCAGATTTAAAGTTGTGTAGAAGGACACTCTAGTGGAGGTAAAAGAGAAGATATCAGCTGCAGCCCCAGATTTAAAGCTGTGTAGAAGGACACACCAGTGGAGGTAAATGAGGAGATCTCAGCTGCAGCCCAGATTTAAAGCTGTGTAGAAGGACACACCAGAGGAGGTAAAAGAGAAGATATCAGCTGCAGCCCCAAATTTAAAGCTGTGTAGAAGGAGACACCAGTGGAGGTAAATGAGGAGATCTCAGCTGCAGCCCCAGATTTAAAGCTGTGTAGAAGAAGACACCAGTGGAGGTGACTGAGGAGATCTCAGCTGCAGCCCAGATTTAAAGCTGTGTAGAAGGACACACCAGTTGAGGCAAATGAGGAGATCTCAGCTGCAGCCCCAGATTTAAAGCTGTGTAGAAGGACACACAGTGGAGGTAAATGAGGAGATCTCAGCTGCAGCCCAGATTTAAAGCTGTGTAGAAGGACACACCAGTGGAGGTAAATGAGGAGATATCAGCTGCAGCCCCAGATTTAAAGCTGTGTAGAAGGACACACCAGTGGAGGTAAAAGAGACGATCTCAGCTGCAGCCCCAGATTTAAAGCTGTGTAGAAGGACACACCAGTGGAGGTAAAAGAGAAGATCTCAGCTGCAGCCCCAGATTTAAAGCTGTGTAGAAGGACACACCGGTGGAGGTAAATGAGGAGATATCAGCTGCAGCCCAGATTTAAAGCTGTGTAGAAGGACACACAGTGGAGGTAAAAGAGAAGATCTTAGCTGCAGCCGCAGATTTGAAGCTGTGTAGAAGGAGACACCAGTGGAGGTAAATGAGGAGATATCAGCTGCAGCCCAGATTTAAAGCTGTGTAGAAGGAGACACCGGTGGAGGTAAATGAGGAGATCTCAGCTGCAGCCCAGATTTAAAGCTGTGTAGAAGGACACACCAGTGGAGGTAAATGAGGAGATCTCAGCTGCAGCCCAGATTTAAAGCTGTGTAGAAGGACACACCAGTGGAGGTAAAAGAGAAGATATCAGCTGCAGCCCCAGATTTGAAGCTGTGTAGAAGGAGACACCAGTGGAGGTAAATGAGGAGATCTCAGCTGCAGCCCAGATTTAAAGCTGTGTAGAAGGAGACACCAGTGGAGGTAAAAGAGAAGAACTCAGCTGCAGCCCAGATTTGAAGCTGTTTAGAAGGAGACATCAGTGGAGGTAAAAGAGAAGATCTCAGCTGCAGCCCAGATTTGAAGCTGTGTAGAAGGACACACCAGTGGAGGTAAAAGAGGAGATCTCAGCTGCAGCCCAGATTTGAAGCTGTGTAGAAGGACACACCAGTGGAGGTAAAAGAGGAGATCTCAGCTGCAGCCCAGATTTGAAGCTGTGTAGAAGGAGACACCAGTGGAGGTAAATGAGGAGATATCAGCTGCAGCTCCAGGTTTGAAGCTGTGTAGAAGGAGACACCAGTGGAGGTAAATGAGGAGATATCAGCTGCAGCCCAGATTTAAAGCTGTGTAGAAGGAGACACCAGTGGAGGTAAATGAGGAGATATCAGCTGCAGCCCAGATTTAAAGCTGTGTAGTAGGACACACCAGTGGAGGTAAATGAGGAGATATCAGCTGCAGCTCCAGATTTGAAGCTGTGAGAAGGACACACCAGTGGAGGTAAATGAGGAGATATCAGCTGCAGCTCCAGATTTAAAGCTGTGTAGAAGGAGACACCAGTGGAGGTAAATGAGGAGATATCAGCTGCAGCCCAGATTTGAAGCTGTGTAGAAGGAGACACCAGTGGAGGTAAATGAGGAGATATCAGCTGCAGCTCCAGATTTGAAGCTGTGTAGAAGGACACACCAGTGGAGGTAAAAGAGAAGATCTCAGCTGCAGCCCAGATTTGAAGCTGTGTAGAAGGAGACACCAGTGGAGGTAAAAGAGAAGATCTCAGCTGCAGCCCCAGATTTAAAGCTGTGTGGAAGGACATACCAGTGGAGGTAAAAGAGAAGATCTCAGCTGCAGCCCAGATTTAAAGCTGTGTAGAAGGACACACCAGTGGAGGTAAAAGAGAAGATCTCAGCTGCAACCCAGATTTAAAGCTGTGTAGAAGGAGACACCAGTGGAGGTAAATGAGGAGATATCAGCTGCAGCTCCAGATTTGAAGCTGTGTAGAAGGACACACCAGTGGAGGTAAAAGAGAAGATCTCAGCTGCAGCCCAGATTTGAAGCTGTGTAGAAGGAGACACCAGTGGAGGTAAATGAGGAGATATCAGCTGCAGCCCAGATTTAAAGCTGTGTAGAAGGAGACACCAGTGGAGGTAAATGAGGAGATATCAGCTGCAGCCCAGATTTAAAGCTGTGTAGAAGGACACACCAGTGGAGGTAAATGAGATATCAGCTGCAGCCCCAGATTTAAAGCTGTGTAGAAGGAGACACCAGTGGAGGTAAAAGAGAAGAACTCAGCTGCAGCCCCAGATTTGAAGCTGTGTAGAAGGACACTCCAGTGGAGGTAAAAGAGAAGAACTCAGCTGCAGCCCCAGATTTAAAGCTGTGTAGAAGGAGACACCAGTGGAGGTAAAAGAGAAGAACTCAGCTGCAGCCCCAGATTTGAAGCTGTGTAGAAGGTCACACCAGTGGAGGTAACTGAGGAGATATCAGCTGCAGCCCCAGATTTAAAGCTGTGTAGAAGGACACACCAGTGGAGGTAAAAGAGAAGATATCAGCTGCAGCCCCAGATTTAAAGCTGTGTAGAAGGACACACCAGTGGAGGTAAATGAGGAGATCTCAGCTGCAGCCCAGATTTAAAGCTGTGTAGAAGGACACACCAGAGGAGGTAAAAGAGAAGATATCAGCTGCAGCCCCAAATTTAAAGCTGTGTAGAAGGAGACATCAGTGGAGGTAAATGAGGAGATCTCAGCTGCAGCCCAGATTTAAAGCTGTGTAGAAGGACACACCAGTGGAGGTAAAAGAGGAGATATCAGCTGCAGACCCAGATTTAAAGCTGTGTAGAAGGACACACCAGTAGAGGTAAATGAGAAGATATCAGCTGCAGCCCAGATTTGAAGCTGTGTAGAAGGACACACCAGTGGAGGTAAAAGAGAAGATATCAGCTGCAGCCACAGATTTAAAGCTGTGTAGAAGGACACACCAGTGGAGGTAAATGAGGAGATATCAGCTGCAGCCCCAGATGTAAAGCTGTGTAGAAGGACACACCAGTTGAGGCAAATGAGGAGATCTCAGCTGCAGCCCCAGATTTAAAGCTGTGTAGAAGGACACACAGTGGAGGTAAATGAGGAGATCTCAGCTGCAGCCCAGATTTAAAGCTGTGTAGAAGGACACACCAGTGGAGGTAAAAGAGACGATCTCAGCTGCAGCCCCAGATTTAAAGCTGTGTAGAAGGACACACCAGTGGAGGTAAATGAGGAGATCTCAGCTGCAGCCCCAGATTTAAAGCTGTGTAGAAGGACACACCAGTGGAGGTAAAAGAGAAGATATCAGCTGCAGCCCCAGATTTAAAGCTGTGTAGAAGGACACACCAGTGGAGGTAAATAGAAGATATCCGCTGCAGCCCCAGATTTAAAGCTGTGTAGAAGGAGACACCAGTGGAGGTAAATGAGGAGATATCAGCTGCAGCTCCAGATTTGAAGCTGCGTAGAAGGACACACCAGTGGAGGTAAAAGAGAAGATCTCAGCTGCAGCCCAGATTTGAAGCTGTGTAGAAGGACACACCAGTGGAGGTAAATGAGATATCAGCTGCAACCCAGATTTAAAGCTGTGTAGAAGGACACACCAGTGGAGGTAAATGAGGAGATCTCAGCTGCAGCCCAGATTTAAAGCTGTGTAGAAGGACACACCAGAGGAGGTAAAAGAGAAGATATCAGCTGCAGCCCCAAATTTAAAGCTGTGTAGAAGGAGACACCAGTGGAGGTAAATGATGAGATATCAGCTGCAACCCAGATTTAAAGCTGTGTAGAAGGACACACCAGTGGAGGTAACTGAGGAGATATCAGCTGCAGCCCCAGATTTAAAGCTGTGTAGAAGGACACACCAGTGGAGGTAAAAGAGAAGATATCAGCTGCAGCCCCAGATTTAAAGTTGTGTAGAAGGACACTCTAGTGGAGGTAACTGAGGAGATCTCAGCTGCATCCCCAGATTTAAAGCTGTGTAGAAGGACACACCAGTGGAGGTAAATGAGGAGATCTCAGCTGCAGCCCAGATTTAAAGCTGTGTAGAAGGACACACCAGAGGAGGTAAAAGAGAAGATATCAGCGGCAGCCCCAAATTTAAAGCTGTGTAGAAGGAGACACCAGTGGAGGTAAATGAGGAGATCTCAGCTGCAGCCCCAGATTTAAAGCTGTGTAGAAGAAGACACCAGTGGAGGTGACTGAGGAGATCTCAGCTGCAGCCCAGATTTAAAGCTGTGTAGAAGGACACACCAGTGGAGGTAAATGAGGAGATATCAGCTGCAGACCCAGATGTAAAGCTGTGTAGAAGGACACACCAGTGGAGGCAAATGAGGAGATCTCAGCTGCAGCCCCAGATTTAAAGCTGTGTAGAAGGAGACATCAGTGGAGGTAACTGAGGAGATCTCAGCTGCAGCCCAGATTTAAAGCTGTGTAGAAGGACACACCAGTGGAGGTAAATGAGGAGATATCAGCTGCAGCCCAGATTTGAAGCTGTGTAGAAGGACACACCAGTGGAGGTAAAAGAGACGATCTCAGCTGCAGCCCCAGATTTAAAGCTGTGTAGAAGGACACACCAGTGGAGGTAAAAGAGACGATCTCAGCTGCAGCCCCAGATTTAAAGCTGTGTAGAAGGACACACCAGTGGAGGTAAAAGAGAAGATCTCAGCTGCAGCCCCAGATTTAAAGCTGTGTAGAAGGACACACCGGTGGAGGTAAATGAGGAGATATCAGCTGCAGCCCAGATTTAAAGCTGTGTAGAAGGAGACACCAGTGGAGGTAAATGAGGAGATATCAGCTGCAGCCACAGATTTAAAGCTGTGTAGAAGGAGACACCAGTGGAGGTAAATGAGGAGATCTCAGCTGCAGCCGCAGATTTGAAGCTGTGTAGAAGGAGACACCAGTGGAGGTAAATGAGGAGATATCAGCTGCAGCCCCAGATTTAAAGCTGTGTAGAAGGACACACCAGTGGAGGTAACTGAGGAGATATCAGCTGCAGCCCCAGATTTAAAGCTGTGTAGAAGGACACACCAGTGGAGGTAAATGAGGAGATCTCAGCTGCAGCCCAGATTTAAAGCTGTGTAGAAGGACACACCAGAGGAGGTAAAAGAGAAGATATCAGCTGCAGCCCCAAATTTAAAGCTGTGTAGAAGGAGACACCAGTGGAGGTAAATGAGGAGATCTCAGCTGCAGCCCCAGATTTAAAGCTGTGTAGAAGAAGACACCAGTGGAGGTGACTGAGGAGATCTCAGCTGCAGCCCAGATTTAAAGCTGTGTAGAAGGACACACCAGTGGAGGTAAAAGAGGAGATATCAGCTGCAGACCCAGATGTAAAGCTGTGTAGAAGGACACACCAGTTGAGGCAAATGAGGAGATCTCAGCTGCAGCCCCAGATTTAAAGCTGTGTAGAAGGACACACCAGTGGAGGTAAAAGAGAAGATCTCAGCTGCAGCCCCAGATTTAAAGCTGTGTAGAAGGACACACCAGTGGAGGTAAAAGAGAAGATCTCAGCTGCAGCCGCATATTTAAAGCTGTGTAGAAGGACACACCGGTGGAGGTAAATGAGGAGATATCAGCTGCAGCCCAGATTTAAAGCTGTGTAGAAGGACACACAGTGGAGGTAAAAGAGAAGATCTCAGCTGCAGCCCCAGATTTAAAGCTGTGTAGAAGGACACACCAGTGGAGGTAAATGAGGAGATATCAGCTGCAGCCCCAGATTTAAAGCTGTGTAGAAGGACACACCAGTGGAGGTAAATGAGATATCAGCTGCAACCCAGATTTAAAGCTGTGTAGAAGGACACACCAGTGGAGGTAACTGAGGAGATATCAGCTGCAGCCCCAGATTTAAAGCTGTGTAGAAGGACACACCAGTGGAGGTAAATGAGGAGATCTCAGCTGCAGCCCAGATTTAAAGCTGTGTAGAAGGACACACCAGAGGAGGTAAAAGAGAAGATATCAGCTGCAGCCCCAAATTTAAAGCTGTGTAGAAGGAGACACCAGTGGAGGTAAATGAGGAGATCTCAGCTGCAGCCCCAGATTTAAAGCTGTGTAGAAGAAGACACCAGTGGAGGTGACTGAGGAGATCTCAGCTGCAGCCCAGATTTAAAGCTGTGTAGAAGGACACACCAGTGGAGGTAAAAGAGGAGATATCAGCTGCAGACCCAGATGTAAAGCTGTGTAGAAGGACACACCAGTTGAGGCAAATGAGGAGATCTCAGCTGCAGCCCCAGATTTAAAGCTGTGTAGAAGGACACACCAGTGGAGGTAAAAGAGAAGATCTCAGCTGCAGCCCCAGATTTAAAGCTGTGTAGAAGGACACACCAGTGGAGGTAAAAGAGAAGATCTCAGCTGCAGCCGCATATTTAAAGCTGTGTAGAAGGACACACCGGTGGAGGTAAATGAGGAGATATCAGCTGCAGCCCAGATTTAAAGCTGTGTAGAAGGACACACAGTGGAGGTAAAAGAGAAGATCTCAGCTGCAGCCCCAGATTTAAAGCTGTGTAGAAGGACACACCAGTGGAGGTAAATGAGGAGATCTCAGCTGCAGCCCAGATTTAAAGCTGTGTAGAAGGACACACCAGTGGAGGTAAATGAGGAGATCTCAGCTGCAGCCCAGATTTAAAGCTGTGTAGAAGGACACACCAGTGGAGGTAAAAGAGAAGATCTCAGCTGCAGCCCCAGATTTAAAGCTGTGTAGAAGGACACACCGGTGGAGGTAAATGAGGAGATATCAGCTGCAGCCCAGATTTAAAGCTGTGTAGAAGGACACACCAGTGGAGGTAAAAGAGAAGATCTCAGCTGCAGCCGCATATTTAAAGCTGTGTAGAAGGACACACCGGTGGAGGTAAATGAGGAGATATCAGCTGCAGCCCAGATTTAAAGCTGTGTAGAAGGACACTCCAGTGGAGGTAAAAGAGAAGAACACACCAGTGGAGGTAAATGAGGAGATCTCAGCTGCAGCCCAGATTTGAAGCTGTCTAGAAGGACACACCAGTGGAGGTAAAAGAGAAGATCTCAGCTGCAGCCCCAGATTTAAAGCTGTGTAGAAGGACACACCAGTGGAGGTAAATGAGGAGATCTCAGCTGCAGCCCCAGATTTAAAGCTGTGTAGAAGGAGACACCAGTGGAGGTAAATGAGGAGATATCAGCTGCAGCCCAGATTTGAAGCTGTGTAGAAGGAGACACCAGTGGAGGTAATTGAGGAGATATCAGCTGCAGCCCCAGATTTAAAGCTGTGTAGAAGGACACACCAGTGGAGGTAAATGAGGAGATATCAGCTGCAGACCCAGATTTGAAGCTGTGTAGAAGGAGACACCAGTGGAGGTAAAAGAGAAGATCTCAGCTGCAGCCCCAGATTTAAAGCTGTGTAGAAGGACACACCAGTGGAGGTAAATGAGGAGATCTCAGCTGCAGCCCCAGATTTAAAGCTGTGTAGAAGGACACACCAGTGGAGGTAAATGAGGAGATATCAGCTGCAGCCCCAGATTTAAAGCTGTGTAGAAGGACACACCAGTGGAGGTAAATGAGGAGATATCAGCTGCAGCCCAGATTTGAAGCTGTGTAGAAGGAGACACCAGTGGAGGTAATTGAGGAGATCTCAGCTGCAGCCCCATATTTAAAGCTGTGTAGAAGGAGACACCAGTGGAGGTAAATGAGAAGATATCAGCTGCAGCCCACATTTAAAGCTGGGTAGAAGGACACACCAGTGGAGGTAAATGAGAAGATATCAGCTGCAGCCCCAGATTTAAAGCTGTGTAAAGGACACTCCAGTAGAGGTAAAAGAGAAGATATCAGCTGCAGACCCACAATTAAAGCTGTGTAGAAGGACACACCAGTTGAGGCAAATGAGGAGATCTCAGCTGCAGCCCCAGATTTAAAGCTGTGTAGAAGGACACACAGTGGAGGTAAATGAGGAGATCTCAGCTGCAGCCCAGATTTAAAGCTGTGTAGAAGGACACACCAGTGGAGGTAAATGAGGAGATATCAGCTGCAGCCCAATTTTGAAGCTGTGTAGAAGGACACACCAGTGGAGGTAAATGAGGAGATATCAGCTGCAGCTCCAGATTTAAAGCTGTGTAGAAGGAGACACCAGTGGAGGTAAATTAGGAGATATCAGCTGCAGCCCAGATTTGAAGCTGTGTAGAAGGACACACCAGTGGAGGTAAAAGAGAAGATATCAGCTGCAGCCCCAGATTTAAAGCTGTGTAGAAGGACACTCCAGTGGAGGTAAAAGAGAAGATATCAGCTGCAGCCCCAGATTTTAAGCTGTGTAGAAGGACACACCAGTGGAGGTAACTGAGGAGATATCAGCTGCAGCCCCAGATTTAAAGCTGTGTAGAAGGACACACCAGTGGAGGTAAAAGAGAAGATATCAGCTGCAGCCCCAGATTTAAAGCTGTGTAGAAGGACACTCCAGTGGAGGTAAAAGAGAAGATATCAACTGCAGCCCCAGATTTAAAGCTGTGTAGAAGGACACACCAGTGGAGGTAAATGAGGAGATCTCAGCTGCAGCCCAGATTTAAAGCTGTGTAGAAGGACACACCAGTGGAGGTAAAAGAGAAGATATCAGCTGCAGCCCCAAATTTAAAGCTGTGTAGAAGGAGAATCCAGTGGAGGTAAATGAGGAGATCTCAGCTGCAGCCCAGATTTAAAGCTGTGTAGAAGGACACACCAGTGGAGGTAAAAGAGGAGATATCAGCTGCAGACCCAGAATTAAAGCTGTGTAGAAGGACACACCAGTGGAGGTAAATGAGGAGATATCAGCTGCAGCCCAGATTTGAAGCTGTGTAGAAGGACACACCAGTGGAGGTAAAAGAGGAGATATCAGCTGCAGACCCAGATTTAAAGCTGTGTAGAAGAAGACACCAGTGGAGGTAACTGAGGAGATCTCAGCTGCAGCCCAGATTTAAAGCTGTGTAGAAGGACACGCCAGTGGAGGTAAAAGAGGAGATATCAGCTGCAGACCCAGAATTAAAGCTGTGTAGAAGGACACACCAGTGGAGGTAAATGAGAAGATATCAGCTGCAGCCCAGATTTGAAGCTGTGTAGAAGTACACACCAGTGGAGGTAAAAGAGAAGATATCAGCTGCAGCCCCAGATTTAAAGCTGTGTAGAAGGACACACCAGTTGAGGCAAATGAGGAGATGTCAGCTGCAGCCCCAGATTTAAAGCTGTGTAGAAGGACACACAGTGGAGGTAAATGAGGAGATCTCAGCTGCAGCCCAGATTTAAAGCTGTGTAGAAGGACACACCAGTGGAGGTAAAAGAGAAGATCTTAGCTGCAGCCGCAGATTTGAAGCTGTGTAGAAGGAGATACCAGTGGAGGTAAATGAGGAGATATCAGCTGCAGCCCACATTTGAAGCTGTGTAGAAGGACACACCAGTGGAGGTAAATGAGGAGATATCAGCTGCAGCCCAGATTTAAAGCTGTGTAGAAGGACACACCAGTGGAGGTAACTGAGGAGATATCAGCTGCAGCCCACATTTAAAGCTGGGTAGAAGGACACACCAGTGGAGGTAAATGCGAAGATATCAGCTGCAGCCCCAGATTTAAAGCTGTGTAAAGGACACTCCAGTAGAGGTAAAAGAGAAGATATCAGCTGCAGACCCACAATTAAAGCTGTGTAGAAGGACACACCAGTTGAGGCAAATGAGGAGATCTCAGCTGCAGCCCCAGATTTAAAGCTGTGTAGAAGGACACACAGTGGAGGTAAATGAGGAGATCTCAGCTGCAGCCCAGATTTAAAGCTGTGTAGAAGGACACACCAGTGGAGGTAAAAGAGAAGATCTTAGCTGCAGCCGCAGATTTGAAGCTGTGTAGAAGGAGATACCAGTGGAGGTAAATGAGGAGATATCAGCTGCAGCCCACATTTGAAGCTGTGTAGAAGGACACACCAGTGGAGGTAAATGAGGAGATATCAGCTGCAGCCCAGATTTAAAGCTGTGTAGAAGGACACACCAGTGGAGGTAACTGAGGAGATATCAGCTGCAGCCCACATTTAAAGCTGGGTAGAAGGACACACCAGTGGAGGTAAATGCGAAGATATCAGCTGCAGCCCCAGATTTAAAGCTGTGTAAAGGACACTCCAGTAGAGGTAAAAGAGAAGATATCAGCTGCAGACCCACAATTAAAGCTGTGTAGAAGGACACACCAGTTGAGGCAAATGAGGAGATCTCAGCTGCAGCCCCAGATTTAAAGCTGTGTAGAAGGACACACAGTGGAGGTAAATGAGGAGATCTCAGCTGCAGCCCAGATTTAAAGCTGTGTAGAAGGACACACCAGTGGAGGTAAATGAGGAGATATCAGCTGCAGCCCCAGATTTAAAGCTGTGTAGAAGGACACACCAGTTGAGGCAAATGAGGAGATCTCAGCTGCAGCCCCATATTTAAAGCTGTGTAGAAGGACACACAGTGGAGGTAAATGAGGAGATCTCAGCTGCATCCCAGATTTAAAGCTGTGTAGAAGGACACACCAGTGGAGGTAAATGAGGAGATATCAGCTGCAGCCCAGATTTGAAGCTGTGTAGAAGGAGACACCAGTGGAGGTAAAAGAGAAGATATCAGCTGCAGCCCAAGATTTAAAGCTGTGTAGAAGGACACACCAGTGGAGATAAAAGAGAAGATCTCAGCTGCAGCCCCAGATTTAAAGCTGTGTAGAAGGACACACCAGTGGAGGTAAAAGAGGAGATCTCAGCTGCAGCCCCAGATTTAAAGCTGTGTAGAAGGACACACCAGTGGAGGTAAAAGAGAAGATCTCAGCTGCAGCCCCAGATTTAAAGCTGTGTGGAAGGACACACCAGTGGAGGTAAAAGAGGAGATCTCAGCTGCAGCCCCAGATTTAAAGCTGTGTAGAAGGACACACCAGTGGAGGTAAAAGAGAAGATCTCAGCTGCAGCCCCAGATTTAAAGCTGTGTGGAAGGACACACCAGTGGAGGTAAATGAGGAGATATCAGCTGCAGCCCAGATTTAAAGCTGTGTAAAGGACACTCCAGTAGAGGTAAAAGAGAAGATATCAGCTGCAGACCCACAATTAAAGCTGTGTAGAAGGACACACCAGTTGAGGCAAATGAGGAGATCTCAGCTGCAGCCCCAGATTTAAAGCTGTGTAGAAGGACACACAGTGGAGGTAAATGAGGAGATCTCAGCTGCAGCCCAGATTTAAAGCTGTGTAGAAGGACACACCAGTGGAGGTAAATGAGGAGATATCAGCTGCAGCCCCAGATTTAAAGCTGTGTAGAAGGACACACCAGTTGAGGCAAATGAGGAGATCTCAGCTGCAGCCCCATATTTAAAGCTGTGTAGAAGGACACACAGTGGAGGTAAATGAGGAGATCTCAGCTGCATCCCAGATTTAAAGCTGTGTAGAAGGACACACCAGTGGAGGTAAATGAGGAGATATCAGCTGCAGCCCAGATTTGAAGCTGTGTAGAAGGAGACACCAGTGGAGGTAAAAGAGAAGATATCAGCTGCAGCCCAAGATTTAAAGCTGTGTAGAAGGACACACCAGTGGAGATAAAAGAGAAGATCTCAGCTGCAGCCCCAGATTTAAAGCTGTGTAGAAGGACACACCAGTGGAGGTAAAAGAGGAGATCTCAGCTGCAGCCCCAGATTTAAAGCTGTGTAGAAGGACACACCAGTGGAGGTAAAAGAGAAGATCTCAGCTGCAGCCCCAGATTTAAAGCTGTGTGGAAGGACACACCAGTGGAGGTAAATGAGGAGATATCAGCTGCAGCCCAGATTTAAAGCTGTGTAGAAGGACACTCCAGTGGAGGTAAAAGAGAAGATATCAGCTGCAGCCCCAGATTTAAAGCTGTGTAGAAGGAGACACCAGTGGAGGTAAATGAGGAGATATCAGCTGCAGCCCAGATTTAAAGCTGTGTAGAAGGAGACACCAGTGGAGGTAAATGAGGAGATATCAGCTGCAGCCCAGATTTAAAGCTGTGTAGAAGGACACTCCAGTGGAGGTAAAAGAGAAGGACACACCAGTGGAGGTAAATGAGGAGATATCAGCTGCAGCCCAGATTTGAAGCTGTGTAGAAGGACACACCAGTGGAGGTAAAAGAGAAGATCTTAGCTGCAGCCCCAGATTTAAAGCTGTGTAGAAGGACACACCAGTGGAGGTAAAAGAGAAGAACTCAGCTGCAGCCCCATATTTAAAGCTGTGTAGAAGGAGACACCAGTGGAGGTAAATGAGAAGATATCAGCTGCAGACCCAGATTTAAAGCTGTGTAGAAGGAGACACCAGTGGAGGTAACTGAGGAGATATCAGCTGCAGCCCACATTTAAAGCTGGGTAGAAGGACACACAGTGGAGGTAAATGAGGAGATCTCAGCTGCAGCCCAGATTTAAAGCTGTGTAGAAGGACACACCAGTGGAGGTAAATGAGGAGATATCAGCTGCAGCCCAATTTTGAAGCTGTGTAGAAGGACACACCAGTGGAGGTAAATGAGGAGATATCAGCTGCAGCTCCAGATTTAAAGCTGTGTAGAAGGAGACACCAGTGGAGGTAAATTAGGAGATATCAGCTGCAGCCCAGATTTGAAGCTGTGTAGAAGGACACTCCAGTGGAGGTAAAAGAGAAGATATCAGCTGCAGACCCACAATTAAAGCTGTGTAGAAGGACACACCAGTTGAGGCAAATGAGGAGATCTCAGCTGCAGCCCCAGATTTAAAGCTGTGTAGAAGGACACACAGTGGAGGTAAATGAGGAGATCTCAGCTGCAGCCCAGATTTAAAGCTGTGTAGAAGGACACACCAGTGGAGGTAAATGAGGAGATATCAGCTGCAGCCCAATTTTGAAGCTGTGTAGAAGGACACACCAGTGGAGGTAAATGAGGAGATATCAGCTGCAGCTCCAGATTTAAAGCTGTGTAGAAGGAGACACCAGTGGAGGTAAATTAGGAGATATCAGCTGCAGCCCAGATTTGAAGCTGTGTAGAAGGACACTCCAGTGGAGGTAAAAGAGAAGATATCAGCTGCAGCCCCAGATTTAAAGCTGTGTAGAAGGACACACCAGTGGAGGTAACTGAGGAGATATCAGCTGCAGCCCCAGATTTAAAGCTGTGTAGAAGGACACACCAGTGGAGGTAAAAGAGAAGATATCAGCTGCAGCCCCAGATTTAAAGCTGTGTAGAAGGACACTCCAGTGGAGGTAAAAGAGAAGATATCAACTGCAGCCCCAGATTTAAAGCTGTGTAGAAGGACACACCAGTGGAGGTAAATGAGGAGATCTCAGCTGCAGCCCAGATTTAAAGCTGTGTAGAAGGACACACCAGTGGAGGTAAAAGAGAAGATATCAGCTGCAGCCCCAAATTTAAAGCTGTGTAGAAGGAGAATCCAGTGGAGGTAAATGAGGAGATCTCAGCTGCATTCCCAGATTTAAAGCTGTGTAGAAGGACACTCCAGTGGAGGTAAAAGAGAAGATATCAGCTGCAGCCCCAGATTTAAAGCTGTGTAGAAGAAGACACCAGTGGAGGTAACTGAGGAGATCTCAGCTGCAGCCCAGATTTAAAGCTGTGTAGAAGGACACACCAGTGGAGGTAAAAGAGGAGATATCAGCTGCAGACCCAGAATTAAAGCTGTGTAGAAGGACACACCAGTGGAGGTAAATGAGGAGATATCAGCTGCAGCCCAGATTTGAAGCTGTGTAGAAGGACACACCAGTGGAGGTAAAAGAGGAGATATCAGCTGCAGACCCAGATTTAAAGCTGTGTAGAAGAAGACACCAGTGGAGGTAACTGAGGAGATCTCAGCTGCAGCCCAGATTTAAAGCTGTGTAGAAGGACACGCCAGTGGAGGTAAAAGAGGAGATATCAGCTGCAGACCCAGAATTAAAGCTGTGTAGAAGGACACACCAGTGGAGGTAAATGAGAAGATATCAGCTGCAGCCCAGATTTGAAGCTGTGTAGAAGTACACACCAGTGGAGGTAACTGAGGAGATCTCAGCTGCAGCCCAGATTTAAAGCTGTGTAGAAGGACACACCAGTGGAGGTAAAAGAGGAGATATCAGCTGCATACCCAGAATTAAAGCTGTGTAGAAGGACACACCAGTGGAGGTAAATGAGAAGATATCAGCTGCAGCCCCAGATTTAAAGCTGTGTAGAAGGACACTCCAGTAGAGGTAAAAGAGAAGATATCAGCTGCAGCCCCAGATTTAAAGCTGTGTAGAAGTACACACCAGTGGAGGTAAAAGAGAAGATATCAGCTGCAGCCCCAGATTTAAAGCTGTGTAGAAGGACACTCCAGTAGAGGTAAAAGAGAAGATATCAGCTGCAGCCCCAGATTTAAAGCTGTGTAGAAGGACACACCAGTTGAGGCAAATGAGGAGATGTCAGCTGCAGCCCCAGATTTAAAGCTGTGTAGAAGGACACACCAGTGGAGGTAAATGAGGAGATATCAGCTGCAGCCCAGATTTAAAGCTGTGTAGAAGGACACACCAGTGGAGGTAAATGAGGAGATATCAGCTGCAGCCCAGATTTGAAGCTGTGTAGAAGGACACACCAGTGGAGGTAAATGAGGAGATATCAGCTGCAGCCCAGATTTAAAGCTGTGTAGAAGGACACACCAGTGGAGGTAAATGAGGAGATCTCAGCTGCAGCCCAGATTTAAAGCTGTGTAGAAGGACACACCAGTGGAGGTAAATGAGGAGATATCAGCTGCAGCCCAGATTTGAAGCTGTGTAGAAGGACACACCAGTGGAGGTAAAAGAGAAGATCTTAGCTGCAGCCGCAGATTTGAAGCTGTGTAGAAGGAGATACCAGTGGAGGTAAATGAGGAGATATCAGCTGCAGCCCACATTTAAAGCTGTGTAGAAGGACACACCAGTGGAGGTAAATGAGGAGATATCAGCTGCAGCCCAGATTTGAAGCTGTGTAGAAGGACACACCAGTGGAGGTAACAGAGAAGATCTTAGCTGCAGCCCCAGATTTAAAGCTGTGTAGAAGGACACACCAGTGGAGGTAAAAGAGAAGAACTCAGCTGCAGCCCCAGATTTAAAGCTGTGTAGAAGGAGACACCAGTGGAGGTAAATGAGAAGATATCAGCTGCAGCCCCAGATTTAAAGCTGTGTAAAGGACACTCCAGTAGAGGTAAAAGAGAAGATATCAGCTGCAGACCCACAATTAAAGCTGTGTAGAAGGAGACACAGTGGAGGTAAATGAGGAGATCTCAGCTGCAGCCCAGATTTAAAGCTGTGTAGAAGGACACACCAGTGGAGGTAAATGAGGAGATATCAGCTGCAGCCCAGATTTAAAGCTGTGTAGAAGGACACTCCAGTGGAGGTAAAAGAGAAGATATCAGCTGCAGCCCCAGATTTGAAGCTGTGTAGAAGGACACACCAGTGGAGGTAACTGAGGAGATATCAGCTGCAGCCCCAGATTTAAAGCTGTGTAGAAGGACACACCAGTGGAGGTAAAAGAGAAGATATCAGCTGCAGCCCCAGATTTAAAGCTGTGTAGAAGGACACACCAGTGGAGGTAAATGAGGAGATCTCAGCTGCAGCCCAGATTTAAAGCTGTGTAGAAGGACACACCAGTGGAGGTAAAAGAGAAGATATCAGCTGCAGCCCCAAATTTAAAGCTGTGTAGAAGGAGAATCCAGTGGAGGTAAATGAGGAGATCTCAGCTGCATTCCCAGATTTAAAGCTGTGTAGAAGGAGACACCAGTGGAGGTAAATGAGAAGATATCAGCTGCAGCCCAGATTTGAAGCTGTGTAGAAGTACACACCAGTGGAGGTAAAAGAGAAGATATCAGCTGCAGCCCCAGATTTAAAGCTGTGTAGTAGGACACACCAGTGGAGGTAAATGAGGAGATATCAGCTGCAGCCCAGATTTAAAGCTGTGTAGAAGGAGACACCAGTGGAGGTAAATGAGGAGATATCAGCTGCAGCCCAGATTTGAAGCTGTGTAGAAGGACACACCAGTGGAGGTAAAAGAGAAGATCTTAGCTGCAGCCCCAGATTTGAAGCTGTTTAGAAGGACACACCAGTGGAGGTAAAAGAGAAGATATCAGCTGCAGCCCCAGATTTAAAGCTGTGTAGTAGGACACACCAGTGGAGGTAAATGAGGAGATATCAGCTGCAGCCCAGATTTAAAGCTGTGTCGAAGGAGACACCAGTGGAGGTAAATGAGGAGATATCAGCTGCAGCCCAGATTTAAAGCTGTGTAGAAGGACACTCCAGTGGAGGTAAAAGAGAAGGACACACCAGGGGAGGTAAATGATGAGATATCAGCTGCAACCCAGATTTGAAGCTGTGTAGAAGGACACACCAGTGGAGGTAAAAGAGAAGATCTTAGCTGCAGCCGCAGATTTGAAGCTGTGTAGAAGGAGATACCAGTGGAGGTAAATGAGGAGATATCAGCTGCAGCCCACATTTAAAGCTGTGTAGAAGGACACACCAGTGGAGGTAAATGAGGAGATATCAGCTGCAGCCCAGATTTGAAGCTGTGTAGAAGGACACACCAGTGGAGGTAACAGAGAAGATCTTAGCTGCAGCCCCAGATTTAAAGCTGTGTAGAAGGACACACCAGTGGAGGTAAAAGAGAAGAACTCAGCTGCAGCCCCAGATTTAAAGCTGTGTAGAAGGAGACACCAGTGGAGGTAAATGAGAAGATATCAGCTGCAGCCCCAGATTTAAAGCTGTGTAAAGGACACTCCAGTAGAGGTAAAAGAGAAGATATCAGCTGCAGACCCACAATTAAAGCTGTGTAGAAGGAGACACAGTGGAGGTAAATGAGGAGATCTCAGCTGCAGCCCAGATTTAAAGCTGTGTAGAAGGACACACCAGTGGAGGTAAATGAGGAGATATCAGCTGCAGCCCAGATTTAAAGCTGTGTAGAAGGACACTCCAGTGGAGGTAAAAGAGAAGATATCAGCTGCAGCCCCAGATTTGAAGCTGTGTAGAAGGACACACCAGTGGAGGTAACTGAGGAGATATCAGCTGCAGCCCCAGATTTAAAGCTGTGTAGAAGGACACACCAGTGGAGGTAAAAGAGAAGATATCAGCTGCAGCCCCAGATTTAAAGCTGTGTAGAAGGACACACCAGTGGAGGTAAATGAGGAGATCTCAGCTGCAGCCCAGATTTAAAGCTGTGTAGAAGGACACACCAGTGGAGGTAAAAGAGAAGATATCAGCTGCAGCCCCAAATTTAAAGCTGTGTAGAAGGAGAATCCAGTGGAGGTAAATGAGGAGATCTCAGCTGCATTCCCAGATTTAAAGCTGTGTAGAAGGAGACACCAGTGGAGGTAAATGAGAAGATATCAGCTGCAGCCCAGATTTGAAGCTGTGTAGAAGTACACACCAGTGGAGGTAAAAGAGAAGATATCAGCTGCAGCCCCAGATTTAAAGCTGTGTAGTAGGACACACCAGTGGAGGTAAATGAGGAGATATCAGCTGCAGCCCAGATTTAAAGCTGTGTAGAAGGAGACACCAGTGGAGGTAAATGAGGAGATATCAGCTGCAGCCCAGATTTGAAGCTGTGTAGAAGGACACACCAGTGGAGGTAAAAGAGAAGATCTTAGCTGCAGCCCCAGATTTGAAGCTGTTTAGAAGGACACACCAGTGGAGGTAAAAGAGAAGATATCAGCTGCAGCCCCAGATTTAAAGCTGTGTAGTAGGACACACCAGTGGAGGTAAATGAGGAGATATCAGCTGCAGCCCAGATTTAAAGCTGTGTCGAAGGAGACACCAGTGGAGGTAAATGAGGAGATATCAGCTGCAGCCCAGATTTAAAGCTGTGTAGAAGGACACTCCAGTGGAGGTAAAAGAGAAGGACACACCAGGGGAGGTAAATGATGAGATATCAGCTGCAACCCAGATTTGAAGCTGTGTAGAAGGACACACCAGTGGAGGTAAAAGAGAAGATCTTAGCTGCAGCCCCAGATTTAAAGCTGTGTAGAAGGACACACCAGTGGAGGTAAAAGAGAAGAACTCAGCTGCAGCCCCATATTTAAAGCTGTGTAGAAGGAGACACCAGTGGAGGTAAATGAGAAGATATCAGCTGCAGCCCAGATTTAAAGCTGTGTAGAAGGACACACCAGTGGAGGTAAATGAGAAGATATCAGCTGCAGCCCCAGATTTAAAGCTGTGTAAAGGACACTCCAGTAGAGGTAAAAGAGAAGATATCAGCTGCAGACCCACAATTAAAGCTGTGTAGAAGGACACACCAGTTGAGGCAAATGAGGAGATCTCAGCTGCAGCCCCAGATTTAAAGCTGTGTAGAAGGACACACAGTGGAGGTAAATGAGGAGATCTCAGCTGCAGCCCAGATTTAAAGCTGTGTAGAAGGACACACCAGTGGAGGTAAATGAGGAGATATCAGCTGCAGCCCAATTTTGAAGCTGTGTAGAAGGACACACCAGTGGAGGTAAATGAGGAGATATCAGCTGCAGCTCCAGATTTAAAGCTGTGTAGAAGGAGACACCAGTGGAGGTAAATTAGGAGATATCAGCTGCAGCCCAGATTTGAAGCTGTGTAGAAGGACACTCCAGTGGAGGTAAAAGAGAAGATATCAGCTGCAGCCCCAGATTTAAAGCTGTGTAGAAGGACACTCCAGTGGAGGTAAAAGAGAAGATATCAGCTGCAGCCCCAGATTTGAAGCTGTGTAGAAGGACACACCAGTGGAGGTAACTGAGGAGATATCAGCTGCAGCCCCAGATTTAAAGCTGTGTAGAAGGACACACCAGTGGAGGTAAAAGAGAAGATATCAGCTGCAGCCCCAGATTTAAAGCTGTGTAGAAGGACACTCCAGTGGAGGTAAAAGAGAAGATATCAACTGCAGCCCCAGATTTAAAGCTGTGTAGAAGGACACACCAGTGGAGGTAAATGAGGAGATCTCAGCTGCAGCCCAGATTTAAAGCTGTGTAGAAGGACACACCAGTGGAGGTAAAAGAGAAGATATCAGCTGCAGCCCCAAATTTAAAGCTGTGTAGAAGGAGAATCCAGTGGAGGTAAATGAGGAGATCTCAGCTGCATTCCCAGATTTAAAGCTGTGTAGAAGGACACTCCAGTGGAGGTAAAAGAGAAGATATCAGCTGCAGCCCCAGATTTAAAGCTGTGTAGAAGAAGACACCAGTGGAGGTAACTGAGGAGATCTCAGCTGCAGCCCAGATTTAAAGCTGTGTAGAAGGACACACCAGTGGAGGTAAAAGAGGAGATATCAGCTGCAGACCCAGAATTAAAGCTGTGTAGAAGGACACACCAGTGGAGGTAAATGAGAAGATATCAGCTGCAGCCCAGATTTGAAGCTGTGTAGAAGTACACACCAGTGGAGGTAAAAGAGAAGATATCAGCTGCAGCCCCAGATTTAAAGCTGTGTAGAAGGACACACCAGTGGAGGTAAAAGAGGAGATATCAGCTGCAGACCCAGAATTAAAGCTGTGTAGAAGGACACACCAGTGGAGGTAAATGAGGAGATATCAGCTGCAGCCCAGATTTGAAGCTGTGTAGAAGGACACACCAGTGGAGGTAAAAGAGGAGATATCAGCTGCAGACCCAGATTTAAAGCTGTGTAGAAGAAGACACCAGTGGAGGTAACTGAGGAGATCTCAGCTGCAGCCCAGATTTAAAGCTGTGTAGAAGGACACGCCAGTGGAGGTAAAAGAGGAGATATCAGCTGCAGACCCAGAATTAAAGCTGTGTAGAAGGACACACCAGTGGAGGTAAATGAGAAGATATCAGCTGCAGCCCAGATTTGAAGCTGTGTAGAAGTACACACCAGTGGAGGTAACTGAGGAGA
This sequence comes from Lissotriton helveticus, assembly GCF_964261635.1. NCBI lineage: Eukaryota > Metazoa > Chordata > Amphibia > Caudata > Salamandridae > Lissotriton > Lissotriton helveticus. The sequence goes on along the minus strand of NC_136068.1, from coordinate 1,960,090,690 downwards.
TCTCAGCTGCAGCCCAGATTTAAAGCTGTGTAGAAGGACACACCAGTGGAGGTAAAAGAGGAGATATCAGCTGCATACCCAGAATTAAAGCTGTGTAGAAGGACACACCAGTGGAGGTAAATGAGAAGATATCAGCTGCAGCCCAGATTTGAAGCTGTGTAGAAGTACACACCAGTGGAGGTAAAAGAGAAGATATCAGCTGCAGCCCCAGATTTAAAGCTGTGTAGAAGGACACTCCAGTAGAGGTAAAAGAGAAGATATCAGCTGCAGCCCCAGATTTAAAGCTGTGTAGAAGGACACACCAGTTGAGGCAAATGAGGAGATGTCAGCTGCAGCCCCAGATTTAAAGCTGTGTAGAAGGACACACAGTGGAGGTAAATGAGGAGATCTCAGCTGCAGCCCAGATTTAAAGCTGTGTAGAAGGACACACCAGTGGAGGTAAATGAGGAGATATCAGCTGCAGCCCAGATTTAAAGCTGTGTAGAAGGACACACCAGTGGAGGTAAAAGAGAAGATCTTAGCTGCAGCCGCAGATTTGAAGCTGTGTAGAAGGAGATACCAGTGGAGGTAAATGAGGAGATATCAGCTGCAGCCCAGATTTAAAGCTGTGTAGAAGGACACTCCAGTGGAGGTAAAAGAGAAGAACACACCAGTGGAGGTAAATGAGGAGATATCAGCTGCAGCCCAGATTTGAAGCTGTGTAGAAGGACACACCAGTGGAGGTAACAGAGAAGATCTTAGCTGCAGCCCCAGATTTAAAGCTGTGTAGAAGGACACACCAGTGGAGGTAAAAGAGAAGAACTCAGCTGCAGCCCCAGATTTAAAGCTGTGTAGAAGGAGACACCAGTGGAGGTAAATGAGGAGATATCAGCTGCAGCCCAGATTTGAAGCTGTGTAGAAGGAGACACCAGTGGAGGTAAAAGAGACGATCTCAGCTGCAGCCCCAGATTTGAAGCTGTTTAGAAGGACACATCAGTGGAGGTAAAAGAGAAGATCTTAGCTGCAGCCCCAGATTTGAAGCTGTTTAGAAGGACACACCAGTGGAGGTAAAAGAGAAGATCTTAGCTGCAGCCCCAGATTTGAAGCTGTTTAGAAGGACACACCAGTGGAGGTAAAAGAGAAGATCTTAGCTGCAGCCGCAGATTTGAAGCTGTGTCGAAGGAGACACCAGTGGAGGTAAATGAGGAGATATCAGCTGCAGCCCAGATTTAAAGCTGTGTAGAAGGACACTCCAGTGGAGGTAAAAGAGAAGGACACACCAGGGGAGGTAAATGATGAGATATCAGCTGCAGCCCAGATTTGAAGCTGTGTAGAAGGACACACCAGTGGAGGTAAAAGAGAAGATCTTAGCTGCAGCCCCAGATTTAAAGCTGTGTAGAAGGACACACCAGTGGAGGTAAAAGAGAAGAACTCAGCTGCAGCCCCATATTTAAAGCTGTGTAGAAGGAGACACCAGTGGAGGTAAATGAGAAGATATCAGCTGCAGCCCAGATTTAAAGCTGTGTAGAAGGACACACCAGTGGAGGTAAATGAGAAGATATCAGCTGCAGCCCCAGATTTAAAGCTGTGTAAAGGACACTCCAGTAGAGGTAAAAGAGAAGATATCAGCTGCAGACCCACAATTAAAGCTGTGTAGAAGGACACACCAGTTGAGGCAAATGAGGAGATCTCAGCTGCAGCCCCAGATTTAAAGCTGTGTAGAAGGACACACAGTGGAGGTAAATGAGGAGATCTCAGCTGCAGCCCAGATTTAAAGCTGTGTAGAAGGACACACCAGTGGAGGTAAATGAGGAGATATCAGCTGCAGCCCAATTTTGAAGCTGTGTAGAAGGACACACCAGTGGAGGTAAATGAGGAGATATCAGCTGCAGCTCCAGATTTAAAGCTGTGTAGAAGGACACACCAGTGGAGGTAAAAGAGAAGAACTCAGCTGCAGCCCAGATTTGAAGCTGTGTAGAAGGACACACCAGTGGAGGTAAATGAGGAGATATCAGCTGCAGCCCAGATTTGAAGCTGTGTAGAAGGACACACCAGTGGAGGTAAAAGAGAAGATCTTAGCTGCAGCCCCAGATTTAAAGCTGTGTAGAAGGACACACCAGTGGAGGTAAAAGAGAAGAACTCAGCTGCAGCCCCATATTTAAAGCTGTGTAGAAGGAGACACCAGTGGAGGTAAATGAGAAGATATCAGCTGCAGCCCAGATTTAAAGCTGTGTAGAAGGACACACCAGTGGAGGTAAATGAGAAGATATCAGCTGCAGCCCCAGATTTAAAGCTGTGTAAAGGACACTCCAGTAGAGGTAAAAGAGAAGATATCAGCTGCAGACCCACAATTAAAGCTGTGTAGAAGGACACACCAGTTGAGGCAAATGAGGAGATCTCAGCTGCAGCCCCAGATTTAAAGCTGTGTAGAAGGACACACAGTGGAGGTAAATGAGGAGATCTCAGCTGCAGCCCAGATTTAAAGCTGTGTAGAAGGACACACCAGTGGAGGTAAATGAGGAGATATCAGCTGCAGCCCAATTTTGAAGCTGTGTAGAAGGACACACCAGTGGAGGTAAATGAGGAGATATCAGCTGCAGCTCCAGATTTAAAGCTGTGTAGAAGGAGACACCAGTGGAGGTAAATTAGGAGATATCAGCTGCAGCCCAGATTTGAAGCTGTGTAGAAGGACACACCAGTGGAGGTAACTGAGGAGATATCAGCTGCAGCCCCAGATTTAAAGCTGTGTAGAAGGACACACCAGTGGAGGTAAAAGAGAAGATATCAGCTGCAGCCCCAGATTTAAAGCTGTGTAGAAGGACACTCCAGTGGAGGTAAAAGAGAAGATATCAACTGCAGCCCCAGATTTAAAGCTGTGTAGAAGGACACACCAGTGGAGGTAAATGAGGAGATCTCAGCTGCAGCCCAGATTTAAAGCTGTGTAGAAGGACACACCAGTGGAGGTAAAAGAGAAGATATCAGCTGCAGCCCCAAATTTAAAGCTGTGTAGAAGGAGAATCCAGTGGAGGTAAATGAGGAGATCTCAGCTGCATTCCCAGATTTAAAGCTGTGTAGAAGGACACTCCAGTGGAGGTAAAAGAGAAGATATCAGCTGCAGCCCCAGATTTAAAGCTGTGTAGAAGAAGACACCAGTGGAGGTAACTGAGGAGATCTCAGCTGCAGCCCAGATTTAAAGCTGTGTAGAAGGACACACCAGTGGAGGTAAAAGAGGAGATATCAGCTGCAGACCCAGAATTAAAGCTGTGTAGAAGGACACACCAGTGGAGGTAAATGAGAAGATATCAGCTGCAGCCCAGATTTGAAGCTGTGTAGAAGTACACACCAGTGGAGGTAAAAGAGAAGATATCAGCTGCAGCCCAGATTTAAAGCTGTGTAGAAGGAGACACCAGGGGAGGTAACTGAGAGGATATCAGCTGCAGCCCAGATTTAAAGCTGTGTAGAAGGAGACACCAGGGGAGGTAACTGAGAGGATATCAGCTGCAGCCCAGATTTAAAGCTGTGTAGAAGGACACACCAGTGGAGGTAAAAGAGGAGATATCAGCTGCAGACCCAGAATTAAAGCTGTGTAGAAGGACACACCAGTGGAGGTAAATGAGGAGATATCAGCTGCAGCCCAGATTTGAAGCTGTGTAGAAGGACACACCAGTGGAGGTAAAAGAGGAGATATCAGCTGCAGACCCAGATTTAAAGCTGTGTAGAAGGAGACACCAGGGGAAGTAACTGAGAGGATATCAGCTGCAGCCCAGATTTAAAGCTGTGTAGAAGGAGACACCAGGGGAGGTAACTGAGAGGATATCAGCTGCAGCCCAGATTTAAAGCTGTGTAGAAGGACACACCAGTGGAGGTAAAAGAGGAGATATCAGCTGCAGACCCAGAATTAAAGCTGTGTAGAAGGACACACCAGTGGAGGTAAATGAGGAGATATCAGCTGCAGCCCAGATTTGAAGCTGTGTAGAAGGACACACCAGTGGAGGTAAAAGAGGAGATATCAGCTGCAGACCCAGATTTAAAGCTGTGTAGAAGAAGACACCAGTGGAGGTAACTGAGGAGATCTCAGCTGCAGCCCAGATTTAAAGCTGTGTAGAAGGACACGCCAGTGGAGGTAAAAGAGGAGATATCAGCTGCAGACCCAGAATTAAAGCTGTGTAGAAGGACACACCAGTGGAGGTAAATGAGAAGATATCAGCTGCAGCCCAGATTTGAAGCTGTGTAGAAGTACACACCAGTGGAGGTAACTGAGGAGATCTCAGCTGCAGCCCAGATTTAAAGCTGTGTAGAAGGACACACCAGTGGAGGTAAAAGAGGAGATATCAGCTGCATACCCAGAATTAAAGCTGTGTAGAAGGACACACCAGTGGAGGTAAATGAGAAGATATCAGCTGCAGCCCAGATTTGAAGCTGTGTAGAAGTACACACCAGTGGAGGTAAAAGAGAAGATATCAGCTGCAGCCCCAGATTTAAAGCTGTGTAGAAGGACACTCCAGTAGAGGTAAAAGAGAAGATATCAGCTGCAGCCCCAGATTTAAAGCTGTGTAGAAGGACACACCAGTTGAGGCAAATGAGGAGATGTCAGCTGCAGCCCCAGATTTAAAGCTGTGTAGAAGGACACACAGTGGAGGTAAATGAGGAGATCTCAGCTGCAGCCCAGATTTAAAGCTGTGTAGAAGGACACACCAGTGGAGGTAAATGAGGAGATATCAGCTGCAGCCCAGATTTGAAGCTGTGTAGAAGGACACACCAGTGGAGGTAAAAGAGAAGATCTTAGCTGCAGCCGCAGATTTGAAGCTGTGTAGAAGGAGATACCAGTGGAGGTAAATGAGGAGATATCAGCTGCAGCCCAGATTTAAAGCTGTGTAGAAGGACACTCCAGTGGAGGTAAAAGAGAAGAACACACCAGTGGAGGTAAATGAGGAGATATCAGCTGCAGCCCACATTTGAAGCTGTGTAGAAGGACACTCCAGTAGAGGTAAAAGAGAAGATATCAGCTGCAGACCCACAATTAAAGCTGTGTAGAAGGACACACCAGTTGAGGCAAATGAGGAGATCTCAGCTGCAGCCCCAGATTTAAAGCTGTGTAGAAGGACACACAGTGGAGGTAAATGAGGAGATCTCAGCTGCAGCCCAGATTTAAAGCTGTGTAGAAGGACACACCAGTGGAGGTAAATGAGGAGATATCAGCTGCAGCTCCAGATTTAAAGCTGTGTAGAAGGAGACACCAGTGGAGGTAAATTAGGAGATATCAGCTGCAGCCCAGATTTGAAGCTGTGTAGAAGGACACTCCAGTGGAGGTAAAAGAGAAGATATCAGCTGCAGCCCCAGATTTAAAGCTGTGTAGAAGGACACTCCAGTGGAGGTAAAAGAGAAGATATCAGCTGCAGCCCCAGATTTGAAGCTGTGTAGAAGGACACACCAGTGGAGGTAACTGAGGAGATATCAGCTGCAGCCCCAGATTTAAAGCTGTGTAGAAGGACACACCAGTGGAGGTAAAAGAGAAGATATCAGCTGCAGCCCCAGATTTAAAGCTGTGTAGAAGGACACTCCAGTGGAGGTAAAAGAGAAGATATCAACTGCAGCCCCAGATTTAAAGCTGTGTAGAAGGACACACCAGTGGAGGTAACAGAGAAGATCTTAGCTGCAGCCCCAGATTTAAAGCTGTGTAGAAGGACACACCAGTGGAGGTAAAAGAGAAGAACTCAGCTGCAGCCCCAGATTTAAAGCTGTGTAGAAGGACACACCAGTGGAGGTAACTGAGGAGATATCAGCTGCAGCCCACATTTAAAGCTGGGTAGAAGGACACACCAGTGGAGGTAAATGAGAAGATATCAGCTGCAGCCCCAGATTTAAAGCTGTGTAAAGGACACTCCAGTAGAGGTAAAAGAGAAGATATCAGCTGCAGACCCACAATTAAAGCTGTGTAGAAGGACACACCAGTTGAGGCAAATGAGGAGATCTCAGCTGCAGCCCCAGATTTAAAGCTGTGTAGAAGGACACACAGTGGAGGTAAATGAGGAGATCTCAGCTGCAGCCCAGATTTAAAGCTGTGTAGAAGGACACACCAGTGGAGGTAAATGAGGAGATATCAGCTGCAGCTCCAGATTTAAAGCTGTGTAGAAGGAGACACCAGTGGAGGTAAATTAGGAGATATCAGCTGGAGCCCAGATTTGAAGCTGTGTAGAAGGACACTCCAGTGGAGGTAAAAGAGAAGATATCAGCTGCAGCCCCAGATTTAAAGCTGTGTAGAAGGACACTCCAGTGGAGGTAAAAGAGAAGATATCAGCTGCAGCCCCAGATTTGAAGCTGTGTAGAAGGACACACCAGTGGAGGTAACTGAGGAGATATCAGCTGCAGCCCCAGATTTAAAGCTGTGTAGAAGGACACACCAGTGGAGGTAAAAGAGAAGATATCAGCTGCAGCCCCAGATTTAAAGCTGTGTAGAAGGACACTCCAGTGGAGGTAAAAGAGAAGATATCAACTGCAGCCCCAGATTTAAAGCTGTGTAGAAGGACACACCAGTGGAGGTAAATGAGGAGATCTCAGCTGCAGCCCAGATTTAAAGCTGTGTAGAAGGACACACCAGTGGAGGTAAAAGAGAAGATATCAGCTGCAGCCCCAAATTTAAAGCTGTGTAGAAGGAGAATCCAGTGGAGGTAAATGAGGAGATCTCAGCTGCATTCCCAGATTTAAAGCTGTGTAGAAGGACACTCCAGTGGAGGTAAAAGAGAAGATATCAGCTGCAGCCCCAGATTTAAAGCTGTGTAGAAGAAGACACCAGTGGAGGTAACTGAGGAGATCTCAGCTGCAGCCCAGAATTAAAGCTGTGTAGAAGGACACACCAGTGGAGGTAAATGAGAAGATATCAGCTGCAGCCCAGATTTGAAGCTGTGTAGAAGTACACACCAGTGGAGGTAAAAGAGAAGATATCAGCTGCAGCCCCAGATTTAAAGCTGTGTAGAAGGACACACCAGTGGAGGTAAAAGAGGAGATATCAGCTGCAGACCCAGAATTAAAGCTGTGTAGAAGGACACACCAGTGGAGGTAAATGAGGAGATATCAGCTGCAGCCCAGATTTGAAGCTGTGTAGAAGGACACACCAGTGGAGGTAAAAGAGGAGATATCAGCTGCAGACCCAGATTTAAAGCTGTGTAGAAGAAGACACCAGTGGAGGTAACTGAGGAGATCTCAGCTGCAGCCCAGATTTAAAGCTGTGTAGAAGGACACGCCAGTGGAGGTAAAAGAGGAGATATCAGCTGCAGACCCAGAATTAAAGCTGTGTAGAAGGACACACCAGTGGAGGTAAATGAGAAGATATCAGCTGCAGCCCAGATTTGAAGCTGTGTAGAAGTACACACCAGTGGAGGTAACTGAGGAGATCTCAGCTGCAGCCCAGATTTAAAGCTGTGTAGAAGGACACACAAGTGGAGGTAAAAGAGAAGATATCAGCTGCAGACCCAGAATTAAAGCTGTGTAGAAGGACACACCAGTGGAGGTAAATGAGAAGATATCAGCTGCAGCCCAGATTTGAAGCTGTGTAGAAGTACACACCAGTGGAGGTAAAAGAGAAGATATCAGCTGCAGCCCCAGATTTAAAGCTGTGTAGAAGGACACTCCAGTAGAGGTAAAAGAGAAGATATCAGCTGCAGCCCCAGATTTAAAGCTGTGTAGAAGGACACACAGTGGAGGTAAATGAGGAGATCTCAGCTGCAGCCCAGATTTAAAGCTGTGTAGAAGGACACACCAGTGGAGGTAAATGAGGAGATATCAGCTGCAGCCCAGATTTGAAGCTGTGTAGAAGGACACACCAGTGGAGGTAAAAGAGAAGATCTTAGCTGCAGCCGCAGATTTGAAGCTGTGTAGAAGGAGATACCAGTGGAGGTAAATGAGGAGATATCAGCTGCAGCCCAGATTTAAAGCTGTGTAGAAGGACACTCCAGTGGAGGTAAAAGAGAAGAACACACCAGTGGAGGTAAATGAGGAGATATCAGCTGCAGCCCACATTTGAAGCTGTGTAGAAGGACACACCAGTGGAGGTAAATGAGAAGATATCAGCTGCAGCCCCAGATTTAAAGCTGTGTAGAAGGACACACAGTGGAGGTAAATGAGGAGATCTCAGCTGCAGCCCAGATTTAAAGCTGTGTAGAAGGACACACCAGTGGAGGTAAATGAGGAGATATCAGCTGCAGCTCCAGATTTAAAGCTGTGTAGAAGGAGACACCAGTGGAGGTAAATTAGGAGATATCAGCTGCAGCCCAGATTTGAAGCTGTGTAGAAGGACACTCCAGTGGAGGTAAAAGAGAAGATATCAGCTGCAGCCCCAGATTTAAAGCTGTGTAGAAGGACACTCCAGTGGAGGTAAAAGAGAAGATATCAGCTGCAGCCCCAGATTTGAAGCTGTGTAGAAGGACACACCAGTGGAGGTAACTGAGGAGATATCAGCTGCAGCCCCAGATTTAAAGCTGTGTAGAAGGACACACCAGTGGAGGTAAAAGAGAAGATATCAGCTGCAGCCCCAGATTTAAAGCTGTGTAGAAGGACACTCCAGTGGAGGTAAAAGAGAAGATATCAACTGCAGCCCCAGATTTAAAGCTGTGTAGAAGGACACACCAGTGGAGGTAAATGAGGAGATCTCAGCTGCAGCCCAGATTTAAAGCTGTGTAGAAGGACACACCAGTGGAGGTAAAAGAGAAGATATCAGCTGCAGCCCCAAATTTAAAGCTGTGTAGAAGGAGAATCCAGTGGAGGTAAATGAGGAGATCTCAGCTGCATTCCCAGATTTAAAGCTGTGTAGAAGGACACTCCAGTGGAGGTAAAAGAGAAGATATCAGCTGCAGCCCCAGATTTAAAGCTGTGTAGAAGAAGACACCAGTGGAGGTAACTGAGGAGATCTCAGCTGCAGCCCAGAATTAAAGCTGTGTAGAAGGACACACCAGTGGAGGTAAATGAGAAGATATCAGCTGCAGCCCAGATTTGAAGCTGTGTAGAAGTACACACCAGTGGAGGTAAAAGAGAAGATATCAGCTGCAGCCCCAGATTTAAAGCTGTGTAGAAGGACACACCAGTGGAGGTAAAAGAGGAGATATCAGCTGCAGACCCAGAATTAAAGCTGTGTAGAAGGACACACCAGTGGAGGTAAATGAGGAGATATCAGCTGCAGCCCAGATTTGAAGCTGTGTAGAAGGACACACCAGTGGAGGTAAAAGAGGAGATATCAGCTGCAGACCCAGATTTAAAGCTGTGTAGAAGAAGACACCAGTGGAGGTAACTGAGGAGATCTCAGCTGCAGCCCAGATTTAAAGCTGTGTAGAAGGACACGCCAGTGGAGGTAAAAGAGGAGATATCAGCTGCAGACCCAGAATTAAAGCTGTGTAGAAGGACACACCAGTGGAGGTAAATGAGAAGATATCAGCTGCAGCCCAGATTTGAAGCTGTGTAGAAGTACACACCAGTGGAGGTAACTGAGGAGATCTCAGCTGCAGCCCAGATTTAAAGCTGTGTAGAAGGACACACAAGTGGAGGTAAAAGAGAAGATATCAGCTGCAGACCCAGAATTAAAGCTGTGTAGAAGGACACACCAGTGGAGGTAAATGAGAAGATATCAGCTGCAGCCCAGATTTGAAGCTGTGTAGAAGTACACACCAGTGGAGGTAAAAGAGAAGATATCAGCTGCAGCCCCAGATTTAAAGCTGTGTAGAAGGACACTCCAGTAGAGGTAAAAGAGAAGATATCAGCTGCAGCCCCAGATTTAAAGCTGTGTAGAAGGACACACAGTGGAGGTAAATGAGGAGATCTCAGCTGCAGCCCAGATTTAAAGCTGTGTAGAAGGACACACCAGTGGAGGTAAATGAGGAGATATCAGCTGCAGCCCAGATTTGAAGCTGTGTAGAAGGACACACCAGTGGAGGTAAAAGAGAAGATCTTAGCTGCAGCCGCAGATTTGAAGCTGTGTAGAAGGAGATACCAGTGGAGGTAAATGAGGAGATATCAGCTGCAGCCCAGACTTAAAGCTGTGTAGAAGGACACACCAGTGGAGGTAAAAGAGAAGAACACACCAGTGGAGGTAAATGAGGAGATATCAGCTGCAGCCCCAGATTTAAAGCTGTGTAGAAGGAGACACCAGTGGAGGTAAATGAGAAGATATCAGCTGCAGCCCAGACTTAAAGCTGTGTAGAAGGAGACACCAGTGGAGGTAAATGAGAAGATATCAGCTGCAGCCCAGACTTAAAACTGTGTAGAAGGACACACAAGTGGAGGTAAAAGAGAAGAACTCAGCTGCAGCCCAGATTTGAAGCTGTGTAGAAGGAGACAACAGTGGAGGTAAAAGAGAAGATCTTAGCTGCAGCCCCAGATTTAAAGCTGTGTAGAAGGAGACACCAGTGGAGGTAAATGAGGAGATCTCAGCTGCAGCCCCAGATTTGAAGCTGTGTAGAAGGACACACCAGTGGAGGTAAAAGAGAAGATCTTAGCTGCAGCCCCAGATTTAAAGCTGTGTAGAAGGAGACACCAGTGGAGGTAAATGAGGAGATCTCAGCTGCAGCCCCAGATTTGAAGCTGTGTAGAAGGACACACCAGTTGAGGTAAATGAGGAGATATCAGCTGCAGCCCAGATTTGAAGCTGTGTAGAAGGAGACACCAGTGGAGGTAACTGAGGAGATCTCAGCTGCAGCCCAGATTTAAAGCTGTGTAGAAGGACACACCAGTTGAGGTAAATGAGGAGATATCAGCTGCAGCCCAGATTTGAAGCTGTGTAGAAGGAGACACCAGTGGAGGTAAAAGAGAAGATCTCAGCTGCAGCCCAGATTTGAAGCTGTGTAGAAGGAGACACCAGTGGAGGTAAATGAGGAGATATCAGCTGCAGCTCCAGATTTGAAGCTGTGTAGAAGGAGACACAAGTGGAGGTAAATGAGGAGATATCAGCTGCAGCCCAGATTTAAAGCTGTGTAGAAGGACACACCAGTGGAGGTAAATGAGATATCAGCTGCAGCCCCAGATTTAAAGCTGTGTAGAAGGAGACACCAGTGGAGGTAAAAGAGAAGAACTCAGCTGCAGCCCCAGATTTGAAGCTGTGCAGAAGGACACTCCAGTGGAGGTAAAAGAGAAGAACTCAGCTGCAGCCCCAGATTTAAAGCTGTGTAGAAGGAGACACCAGTGGAGGTGAAAGAGAAGAACTCAGCTGCAGCCCCAGATTTGAAGCTGTGTAGAAGGACACACCAGTGGAGGTAACTGAGGAGATATCAGCTGCAGCCCCAGATTTAAAGCTGTGTAGAAGGACACACCAGTGGAGGTAAAAGAGAAGATATCAGCTGCAGCCCCAGATTTAAAGCTGTGTAGAAGAAGACACCAGTGGAGGTATCTGAGGAGATCTCAGCTGCAGCCCAGATTTAAAGCTGTGTAGAAAGACACTCCAGTGGAGGTAAAAGAGAAGATATCACCTGCAGCCCCAGATTTAAAGCTGTGTAGAAGAAGACACCAGTGGAGGTATCTGAGGAGATCTCAGCTGCAGCCCAGATTTAAAGCTGTGTAGAAGGACACACCAGTGGAGGTAAAAGAGGAGATATCAGCTGCAGACCCAGATTTAAAGCTGTGTAGAAGGACACACCAGTAGAGGTAAAAGATAAGATATCAGCTGCAGCCCCAGATTTAAAGCTGTGTAGAAGGACACTCCAGTGGAGGTAAAAGAGAAGATATCAGCTGCAGCCCAGATTTAAAGCTGTGTAGAAGGACACTCCAGTGGAGGTAAAAGAGAAGATATCAGCTGCAGCCCCAGATTTGAAGCTGTGTAGAAGGACACACCAGTGGAGGTAAATGAGGAGATATCAGCTGCAGCCCAGATTTGAAGCTGTGTAGAAGGACACACCAGTGGAGGTAAAAGAGAAGATATCACCTGCAGCCCCAGATTTAAAGCTGTGTAGAAGAAGACACCAGTGGAGGTATCTGAGGAGATCTCAGCTGCAGCCCAGATTTAAAGCTGTGTAGAAGGACACACCAGTGGAGGTAAAAGAGGAGATATCAGCTGCAGACCCAGATTTAAAGCTGTGTAGAAGGACACACCAGTAGAGGTAAAAGATAAGATATCAGCTGCAGCCCCAGATTTAAAGCTGTGTAGAAGGACACTCCAGTGGAGGTAAAAGAGAAGATATCAGCTGCAGCCCAGATTTAAAGCTGTGTAGAAGGACACTCCAGTGGAGGTAAAAGAGAAGATATCAGCTGCAGCCCCAGATTTGAAGCTGTGTAGAAGGACACACCAGTGGAGGTAAATGAGGAGATATCAGCTGCAGCCCAGATTTGAAGCTGTGTAGAAGGACACACCAGTGGAGGTAACAGAGAAGATCTTAGCTGCAGCCCCAGATTTAAAGCTGTGTAGAAGGACACACCAGTGGAGGTAAAAGAGAAGAACTCAGCTGCAGCCCCAGATTTAAAGCTGTGTAGAAGGAGACACCAGTGGAGGTAAATGAGAAGATATCAGCTGCAGCCCAGACTTAAAGCTGTGTAGAAGGACACACCAGTGGAGGTAGATGAGAAGATATCAGCTGCAGCCCAGATTTAAAGCTGTGTAGAAGGACACACCAGTAGAGGTAAAAGATAAGATATCAGCTGCAGCCCCAGATTTAAAGCTGTGTAGAAGGACACTCCAGTGGAGGTAAAAGAGAAGATATCAGCTGCAGCCCAGATTTAAAGCTGTGTAGAAGGACACTCCAGTGGAGGTAAAAGAGAAGATATCAGCTGCAGCCCCAGATTTGAAGCTGTGTAGAAGGACACACCAGTGGAGGTAAATGAGGAGATATCAGCTGCAGCCCAGATTTGAAGCTGTGTAGAAGGACACACCAGTGGAGGTAACAGAGAAGATCTTAGCTGCAGCCCCAGATTTAAAGCTGTGTAGAAGGACACACCAGTGGAGGTAAAAGAGAAGAACTCAGCTGCAGCCCCAGATTTAAAGCTGTGTAGAAGGAGACACCAGTGGAGGTAACTGAGGAGATATCAGCTGCAGCCCAGATTTAAAACTGTGTAGAAGGACACACCAGTGGAGGTAAAAGAGAAGATCTTAGCTGCAGCCCCAGATTTAAAGTTGTGTAGAAGGAGACACCAGTGGAGGTAAATGAGGAGATCTCAGCTGCAGCCCCAGATTTAAAGCTGTGTAGAAGGAGACATCAGTGGAGGTAAATGAGGAGATATCAGCTGCAGCCCCAGATTTGAAGCTGTGTAGAAGGACACACCAGTGGAGGTAAAAGAGAAGATCTTAGCTGCAGCCCCAGATTTAAAGCTGTGTAGAAGGAGACACCAGTGGAGGTAAATGAGGAGATCTCAGCTGCAGCCCCAGATTTGAAGCTGTGTAGAAGGACACACCAGTGGAGGTAAATGAGGAGATATCAGCTGCAGCCCAGATTTGAAGCTGTGTAGAAGGAGACACCAGTGGAGGTAAATGAGCAGATATCAGCTGCAGCCCAGATTTAAAGCTGTGTATAAGGACACACCAGTGGAGGTAAAAGAGAAGATCTCAGCTGCAGCCCAGATTTGAAGCTGTGTAGAAGGACACACAAGTGGAGGTAAATGAGGAGATATCAGCTGCAGCCCAGATTTAAAGCTGTGTAGAAGGACACACCAGTGGAGGTAAATGAGATATCAGCTGCAGCCCCAGATTTAAAGCTGTGTAGAAGGAGACACCAGTGGAGGTAAAAGAGAAGAACTCAGCTGCAGCCCCAGATTTGAAGCTGTGTAGAAGGACACACCAGTGGAGGTAAAAGAGAAGAACTCAGCTGCAGCCCCAGATTTAAAGCTGTGTAGAAGGAGACACCAGTGGAGGTGAAAGAGAAGAACTCAGCTGCAGCCCCAGATTTAAAGCTGTGTAGAAGGAGACACCAGTGGAGGTATCTGAGGAGATCTCAGCTGCAGCCCCAGATTTAAAGCTGTGTAGAAGGAGACACCAGTGGAGGTAACTGAGGAGATATCAGCTGCAGCCCCAGATTTAAAGCTGTGTAGAAGGACACTCCAGTGGAGGTAAAAGAGAAGAACTCAGCTGCAGCCCCAGATTTAAAGCTGTGTAGAAGGAGACACCAGTGGAGGTGAAAGAGAAGAACTCAGCTGCAGCCCCAGATTTGAAGCTGTGTAGAAGGACACACCAGTGGAGGTAACTGAGGAGATATCAGCTGCAGCCCCAGATTTAAAGCTGTGTAGAAGGACACACCAGTGGAGGTAAAAGAGAAGATATCAGCTGCAGCCCCAGATTTAAAGCTGTGTAGAAGAAGACACCAGTGGAGGTATCTGAGGAGATCTCAGCTGCAGCCCAGATTTAAAGCTGTGTAGAAAGACACTCCAGTGGAGGTAAAAGAGAAGATATCACCTGCAGCCCCAGATTTAAAGCTGTGTAGAAGAAGACACCAGTGGAGGTATCTGAGGAGATCTCAGCTGCAGCCCAGATTTCAAGCTGTGTAGAAGGACACACCAGTGGAGGTAAAAGAGGAGATATCAGCTGCAGACCCAGATTTAAAGCTGTGTAGAAGGACACACCAGTGGAGGTAACAGAGAAGATATCAGCTGCAGCCCCAGATTTAAAGCTGTGTAGAAGGACACTCCAGTAGAGGTAAAAGATAAGATATCAGCTGCAGCCCCAGATTTAAAGCTGTGTAGAAGGACACACCAGTTGAGGCAAATGAGGAGATCTCAGCTGCAGCCCCAGATTTAAAGCTGTGTAGAAGGACACACAGTGGAGGTAAATGAGGAGATCTCAGCTGCAGCCCAGATTTAAAGCTGTGTAGAAGGACACACCAGTGGAGGTAAATGAGGAGATATCAGCTGCAGCCCAGATTTGAAGCTGTGTAGAAGGAGTCACCAGTGGAGGTAAAAGAGAAGATATCAGCTGCAGCCCAAGATTTAAAGCTGTGTAGAAGGACACACCAGTGGAGATAAAAGAGAAGATCTCAGCTGCAGCCCCAGATTTAAAGCTGTGTAGAAGGAGACACCAGTGGAGGTAAAAGAGGAGATATCAGCAGCAGCCCAGATTTGAAGCTGTGTAGAAGGACACACCAGTGGAGGTAAAAGAGAAGATCTCAGCTGCAGCCCCAGATTTAAAGCTGTGTAGAAGGACACACCAGTGGAGGTAAAAGAGGAGATATCAGCAGCAGCCCAGATTTGAAGCTGTGTAGAAGGACACACCAGTGGAGGTAAAAGAGAAGATCTCAGCTGCAGCCCCAGATTTAAAGCTGTGTAGAAGGACACACCAGTGGAGGTAAATGAGGAGATATCAGCTGCAGCCCAGATTTAAAGCTGTGTAGAAGGAGACACCAGTGGAGGTAAATGAGATATCAGCTGCAGCCCCAGATTTAAAGCTGTGTAGAAGGACACACCAGTGGAGGTAAAAGAGAAGATCTTAGCTGCAGCCCCAGATTTGAAGCTGTTTAGAAGGACACACCAGTGGAGGTAAAAGAGAAGATCTCAGCTGCAGCCCCAGATTTGAAGCTGTGTAGAAGGACACACCAGTTGAGGTAAAAGAGAAGAACTCAGCTGCAGCCCCAGATTTAAAGCTGTGTAGAAGGACACACCAGTGGAGGTAAATGAGATATCAGCTGCAGCCCCAGATTTGAAGCTGTGTAGAAGGACACACCAGTGGAGGTAAATGAGGAGATATCAGCTGCAGCTCCAGATTTGAAGCTGTGTAGAAGGACACACCAGTGGAGGTAAAAGAGAAGATCTCAGCTGCAGCCCCAGATTTAAAGCTGTGTAGAAGGACACACCAGTGGAGGTAAATGAGGAGATATCAGCTGCAGCCCAGATTTAAAGCTGTGTAGAAGGACACACCAGTGGAGGTAAAAGAGAAGATATCAGCTGCAGCCCACATTTAAAGCTGTGTAGAAGGACACACCAGTGGAGGTAAAAGAGAAGATCTCAGCTACAGCCCAGATTTGAAGCTGTGTAGAAGGAGACACCAGTGGAGGTAAAAGAGAAGATCTCAGCTGCAGCCCAGATTTGAAGCTGTGTAGAAGGAGACACCAGTGGGGGTAAATGAGAAGATATCAGCTGCAGCCCCAGATTTAAAGCTGTGTAGAAGGACACTCCAGTGGAGGTAAAAGAGAAGAACTCAGCTGCAGCCCCAGATTTAAAGCTGTGTAGAAGGAGACACCAGTGGAGGTAAAAGAGAAGATATCAGCTGCAGCCCCAAATTTAAAGCTGTGTAGAAGGAGACACCAGTGGAGGTAAATGAGGAGAGCTCAGCTGCAGCCCCAGATTTAAAGCTGTGTAGAAGGACACTTCAGTGGAGGTAAAAGAGAAGATATCAGCTGCAGCCCCAGATTTAAAGCTGTGTAGAAGGACACACCAGTGGAGGTAAAAGAGGAGATATCAGCTGCAGACCCAGATTTAAAGCTGTGTAGGAGGACACACCAGTGGAGGTAAATGAGAAGATATCAGCTGCAGCCCAGATTTGAAGCTGTGAAGAAGGACACACCAGTGGAGGTAAAAGAGAAGATATCAGCTGCAGCCCCAGATTTAAAGCTGTGTAGAAGGACACTCCAGTAGAGGTAAAAGAGAAGATATCAGCTGCAGCCCCACATTTAAAGCTGTGTAGAAGGACACACCAGTTGAGGCAAATGAGGAGATCTCAGCTGCAGCCCCAGATTTAAAGCTGTGTAGAAGGACACACAGTGGAGGTAAATGAGGAGATCTCAGCTGCAGCCCAGATTTAAAGCTGTGTAGAAGGACACACCAGTGGAGGTAAATGAGGAGATATCAGCTGCAGCCCAATTTTGCAGCTGTGTAGAAGGACACACCAGTGGAGGTAAATGAGGAGATATCAGCTGCAGCTCCAGATTTAAAGCTGTGTAGAAGGAGACACCAGTGGTGGTAAATGAGGAGATATCAGCTGCAGCCCAGATTTAAAGCTGTGTAGAAGGACACACCAGTGGAGGTAATTGAGGAGATATCAGCTGCAGCCCAGATTTAAAGCAGTGTAGAAGGACACACCAGTGGAGGTAAATGAGGAGTTCTCAGCTGCAGCCCAGATTTAAAGCTGTGTAGAAGGACACACCAGTGGAGGTAAATTAGGAGATATCAGCTGCAGCCCAGATTTGAAGCTGTGTAGAAGGACACTCCAGTGGAGGTAAAAGAGAAGATATCAGCTGCAGCCCGAGATTTAAAGCTGTGTAGAAGGACACTCCAGTGGAGGTAAAAGAGAAGGACACACCAGTGGAGGTAACTGAGGAGATCTCAGCTGCAGCCCAGATTTAAAGCTGTGTAGAAGGACACACCAGTGGAGGTAAAAGAGAAGATATCAGCTGCAGCCCCAAATTTAAAGCTGTGTAGAAGGAGACACCAGTGGAGGTAAATGAGGAGATATCAGCTGCAGCCCAGATTTGAAGCTGTTTAGAAGGACACACCAGTGGAGGTAAATGAGGAGATATCAGCTGCAGCCCAGATTTGAAGCTGTGTAGAAGGACACACCAGTGGAGGTAAATGAGGAGATATCAGCTGCAGCCCAGATTTAAAGCTGTGTAGAAGGAGACACCAGTGGAGGTAAATGAGGAGATATCAGCTGCAGCCCAGATTTGAAGCTGTTTAGAAGGACACACCAGTGGAGGTAAATGAGGAGATATCAGCTGCAGCCCAGATTTAAAGCTGTGTAGAAGGACACACCAGTGGAGGTAAAAGAGACGATCTCAGCTGCAGCCCCAGATTTGAAGCTGTGTAGAAGGACACACCAGTGGAGGTAACTGAGGAGATATCAGCTGCAGCCCAGATTTAAAGCTGTGTAGAAGGACACACCAGTTGGGGTAAATGAGGAGATACCAGCTGCAGCCCAGATTTGAAGCTGTGTAGAAGGAGACACCAGTGGAGGTAAATGAGGAGATATCAGCTGCAGCCCAGATTTAAAGCTGTGTAGAAGGACACACCAGTGGAGGTAAATGAGGAGATCTCAACTGCAGCCCCATATTTAAAGCTGTGTAGAAGGAGACACCAGTGGAGGTAACTGAGGAGATCTCAGCTGCAGCCCAGATTTGAAGCTGTGTAGAAGGAGACACCAGTGGAGGTAACTGAGGAGATCTCAGCTGCAGCCCAGATTTGAAGCTGTGTAGAAGGAGACACCAGTGGAGGTAAAAGAGAAGATATCAGCTGCAGCCCCAGATTTAAAGCTGTGTAGAAGGACACACCAGTGGAGGTAAATGAGAAGATATTAGCTGCAGCCCCGGATTTAAAGCTGTGTAGAAGGACACACCAGTGGAGGTAAATGAGAAGATATCAGCTGCAGCCCCAGATTTAAAGCTGTGTAGAAGGAGACACCAGTGGTGGTAAATGAGGAGATATCAGCTGCAGCCCAGATTTAAAGCTGTGTAGAAGGACACACCAGTGGAGGTAATTGAGGAGTTCTCAGCTGCAGCCCAGATTTAAAGCTGTGTAGAAGGACACACCAGTGGAGGTAAAAGAGAAGATCTCAGCTGCAGCCCAGATTTAAAGCTGTGTAGAAGGACACTCCAGTGGAGGTAAAAGAGGAGAACTCAGCTGCAGCCAAGATTTAAAGCTGTGTAGAAGGAGAGACAGTGGAGGTAAATGAGGAGATACCAGCTGCAGCCCCAGATTTAAAGCTGTGTAGAAGGACACACCAGTGGAGGTAAATGAGGAGAACTCAGCTGCAGCCCAGATTTAAAGCTGTGTAGAAGGACACACAGTGGAGGTAAATGAGGAGATACCAGCTGCAGCCCAGATCTGAAGCTGTGTAGAAGGACACACCAGTGGAGGTAAAAGAGAAGATATCAGCTGCAGCCGAGATTTAAAGCTGTGTAGAAGGAGACACCAGTTGAGGTAAATGAGGAGATATCAGCTGCAGCCCAGATTTGAAGCTGTGTAGAAGGACACACCAGTGGAGGTAAAAGAGACGATCTCAGCTGCAGCCCAGATTTGAAGCTGTGTAGAAGGACACACCAGTGGAGGTAAAAGAGAAGATCTCAGCTGCAGCCCAGATTTGAAGCTGTGTAGAAGGAGACACCAGTGGAGGTAAATGAGGAGATATCAGCTGCAGCTCCAGATTTGAAGCTGTGTAGAAGGAGACACCAGTGGAGGTAAATGAGGAGATATCAGCTGCAGCCCAGATTTAAAGCTGTGTAGAAGGACACACCAGTGGAGGTAAATGAGATATCAGCTGCAGCCCCAGATTTAAAGCTGTGTAGAAGGAGACACCAGTGGAGGTAAAAGAGAAGAACTCAGCTGCAGCCCCAGATTTGAAGCTGTGTAGAAGGACACTCCAGTGGAGGTAAAAGAGAAGAACTCAGCTGCAGCCCCAGATTTAAAGCTGTGTAGAAGGAGACACCAGTGGAGGTGAAAGAGAAGATATCAGCTGCAGCCCCAGATTTAAAGCTGTGTAGAAGAAGACACCAGTGGAGGTATCTGAGGAGATCTCAGCTGCAGCCCAGATTTAAAGCTGTGTAGAAAGACACTCCAGTGGAGGTAAAAGAGAAGATATCAGCTGCAGCCCCAGATTTAAAGCTGTGTAGAAGAAGACACCAGTGGAGGTATCTGAGGAGATGTCAGCTGCAGCCCAGATTTAAAGCTGTGTAGAAGGACACACCAGTGGAGGTAAAAGAGGAGATATCAGCTGCAGACCCAGATTTAAAGCTGTGTAGAAGGACACACCAGTGGAGGTAAAAGAGAAGATATCAGCTGCAGCCCCAGATTTAAAGCTGTGTAGAAGGACACTCCAGTAGAGGTAAAAGATAAGATATCAGCTGCAGCCCCAGATTTAAAGCTGTGTAGAAGGACACACCAGTTGAGGCAAATGAGGAGATCTCAGCTGCAGCCCCAGAGTTAAAGCTGTGTAGAAGGACACACAGTGGAGGTAAATGAGGAGATCTCAGCTGCAGCCCAGATTTAAAGCTGTGTAGAAGGACACACCAGTGGAGGTAAATGAGGAGATATCAGCTGCAGCCCAGATTTGAAGCTGTGTAGAAGGAGTAACCAGTGGAGGTAAAAGAGGAGATATCAGCTGCAGCCCAGATTTGAAGCTGTGTAGGAGGAGACACCAGTGGAGGTAAATGAGGAGATATCAGCTGCAGCTCCAGATTTGAAGCTGTGTAGAAGGACACATCCGTGGAGGTAAATGAGGAGATATCAGCTGCAGCCCAGATTTAAAGTTGTGTAGAAGGACACACCAGTGGAGATAAAAGAGAAGATCTCAGCTGCAGCCCCAGATTTAAAGCTGTGTGGAAGGACACACCAGTGGAGGTAAAAGAGGAGATCTCAGCTGCAGCCCCAGATTTAAAGCAGTGTAGAAGGACACACCAGTGGAGGTAAATGAGAAGAACTCAGCTGCAGCCCCAGATTTGAAGCTGTGTAGAAGGACACACCAGTGGAGGTAAAAGAGAAGATCTCAGCTGCAGCCCCAGATTTAAAGCTGTGTGGAAGGACACACCAGTGGAGGTAAAAGAGGAGATCTCAGCTGCAGCCCCAGATTTAAAGCAGTGTAGAAGGACACACCAGTGGAGGTAAATGAGAAGAACTCAGCTGCAGCCCCAGATTTGAAGCTGTGTAGAAGGACACTCCAGTGGAGGTAAAAGAGAAGAACTCAGCTGCAGCTCCAGATTTAAAGCTGTGTAGAAGGAGACACCAGTGGAGGTGAAAGAGAAGAACTCAGCTGCAGCCCCAGATTTGAAGCTGTGTAGAAGGACAAACAGGTGGAGGTAACTGAGGAGATATCAGCTGCAGCCCCAGATTTAAAGCTGTGTAGAAGGACACACCAGTGGAGGTAAAAGAGAAGATATCAGCTGCAGCCCCAGATGTAAAGCTGTGTAGAAGAAGACACCAGTGGAGGTATCTGAGGAGATCTCAGCTGCAGCCCAGATTTAAAGCTGTGTAGAAGGACACACCAGTGGAGGTAAAAGAGGAGATATCAGCTGCAGACCCAGATTTAAAGCTGTGTATAAGGACACACCAGTGGAGGTAAAAGAGAAGATATCAGCTGCAGCCTCAGATTTAAAGCTGTGTATAAGGACACACCAGTGGAGGTAAAAGAGAAGATATCAGCTGCAGCCCCAGATTTAAAGCTGTGTAGAAGGACACTCCAGTAGAGGTAAAAGATAAGATATCAGCTGCAGCCCCAGATTTAAAGCTGTGTAGAAGGACACACCAGTTGAGGCAAATGAGGAGATCTCAGCTGCAGCCCCAGATTTAAAGCTGTGTAGAAGGACACACAGTGGAGGTAAATGAGGAGATCTCAGCTGCAGCCCAGATTTAAAGCTGTGTAGAAGGACACACCAGTGGAGGTAAATGAGGAGATATCAGCTGCAGCCCAGATTTGAAGCTGTGTAGAAGGAGTAACCAGTGGAGGTAAAAGAGAAGATATCAGCTGCAGCCCAAGATTTAAAGCTGTGTAGAAGGACACACCAGTGGAGATGAAAGAGAAGATCTCAGCTGCAGCCCCAGATTTAAAGCTGTGTAGAAGTACACACCAGTGGAGGTAAAAGAGGAGATATCAGCTGCAGCCCAGATTTGAAGCTGTGTAGAAGGACACACCAGTGGAGGTAAAAGAGAAGATCTCAGCTGCAGCCCCAGATTTAAAGCTGTGTAGAAGGACACACCAGTGGAGGTAAATGAGGAGATATCAGCTGCAGCCCAGATTTAAAGCTGTGTAGAAGGACACACCAGTGGAGGTAAAAGAGAAGATCTTAGCTGCAGCCGCAGATTTGAAGCTGTGTAGAAGGAGACACCAGTGGAGGTAAATGAGGAGATATCAGCTGCAGCCCAGATTTAAAGCTGTGTAGAAGGACACTCCAGTGGAGGTAAAAGAGAAGATATCAGCTGCAGCCCCAGATTTAAAGCTGTGTAGAAGGAGACACCAGGGGAGGTAAAAGAGAAGATATCAGCTGCAGCCCCAGATTTAAAGCTGTGTAGAAGGACACACCAGTGGAGGTAACTGAGGAGATCTCAGCTGCAGCCCAGATTTAAAGCTGTGTAGAAGGAGACACCAGTGGAGGTAAATGAGGAGATATCAGCTGCAGCCCAGATTTGAAGCTGTGTAAAGGACACACCAGTGGAGGTAAATGAGATATCAGCTGCAGCCCCAGATTTAAAGCTGTGTAAAGGACACACCAGTGGAGGTAAAAGAGAAGATCTTAGCTGCAGCCCCAGATTTGAAGCTGTTTAGAAGGACACACCAGTGGAGGTAAAAGAGAAGATCTTAGCTGCAGCCGCAGATTTGAAGCTGTGTCGAAGGAGACACCAGTGGAGGTAAATGAGGAGATATCAGCTGCAGCCCAGATTTAAAGCTGTGTAGAAGGACACACCAGTGGAGGTAAAAGAGAAGATCTTAGCTGCAGCCCCAGATTTGAAGCTGTTTAGAAGGACACACCAGTGGAGGTAAAAGAGAAGATCTTAGCTGCAGCCCCAGATTTGAAGCTGTGTAGAAGGACACTCCAGTGGAGGTAAAAGAGAAGGACACACCAGTGGAGGTAAATGATGAGATATCAGCTGCAGCCCAGATTTAAAGCTGTGTATAAGGACACTCCAGTGGAGGTAAAAGAGAAGATATCAGCTGCAGCCCCAGATTTGAAGCTGTTTAGAAGGACACACCAGTGGAGGTAAAAGAGAAGATCTTAGCTGCAGCCGCAGATTTGAAGCTGTGTCGAAGGAGACACCAGTGGAGGTAAATGAGGAGATATCAGCTGCAGCCCAGATTTAAAGCTGTGTAGAAGGACACTCCAGTGGAGGTAAAAGAGAAGGACACACCAGTGGAGGTAAATGAGGAGATATCAGCTGCAGCCCAGATTTGAAGCTGTGTAGAAGGACACACCAGTGGAGGTAAAAGAGAAGATCTTAGCTGCAGCCCCAGATTTAAAGCTGTGTAGAAGGACACACCAGTTGAGGTAAAAGAGAAGAACTCAGCTGCAGCCCCAGATTTAAAGCTGTGTCGAAGGAGACACCAGTGGAGGTAAATGAGAAGATATCAGCTGCAGCCCAGATTTAAAGCTGTGTAGAAGGACACACCAGTGGAGGTAACTAAGGAGATATCAGCTGCAGCCCACATTTAAAGCTGTGTAGAAGGACACACCAGTGGAGGTAAAAGAGAAGAACTCAGCTGCAGCCCAGATTTGAAGCTGTGTAGAAGGAGACACCAGTGGAGGTAAAAGAGAAGATCTCAGCTGCAGCCCAGGTTTGAAGCTGTGTAGAAGGAGACACCAGTGGAGGTAAAAGAGAAGATCTCAGCTGCAGCCCAGATTTGAAGCTGTGTAGAAGGAGACACCAGTGGAGGTAAAAGAGAAGATCTCAGCTGCAGCCCCAGATTTAAAGCTGTGTAGAAGGACACACCAGTGGAGGTAAATGAGATATCAGCTGCAGCCCCAGATTTAAAGCTGTGTAGAAGGACACACCAGTGGAGGTAAAAGAGAAGATCTTAGCTGCAGCCCCAGATTTGAAGCTGTGTAGAAGGAGACACCAGTGGAGGTAAATGAGGAGATATCAGCTGCAGCCCAGATTTGAAGCTGTCTAGAAGGACACACCAGTGGAGGTAAATGAGGAGATATCAGCTGCAGCCCAGATTTGAAGCTGTGTAGAAGGACACACCAGTGGAGGTAAAAGAGAAGATCTTAGCTGCAGCCCCAGATTTAAAGCTGTGTAGAAGGACACACCAGTGGAGGTAAAAGAGAAGAACTCAGCTACAGCCCCAGATTTAAAGCTGTGTAGAAGGAGACACCAGTGGAGGTAAATGAGAAGATATCAGCTGCAGCCCAGATGTAAAGCTGTGTAGACGGACACACCAGTGGAGGTAACTGAGGAGATATCAGCTGCAGCCCACATTTAAAGCTGTGTAGAAGGACACACCAGTGGAGGTAAAAGAGAAGAACTCAGCTGCAGCCCAGATTTGAAGCTGTGTAGAAGGAGACACCAGTGGAGGTAAAAGAGAAGATCTCAGCTGCAGCCCAGATTTGAAGCTGTGTAGAAGGAGACACCAGTGGAGGCAAATAAGGAGATCTCAGCTGCAGCCCCAGATTTAAAGCTGTGTAGAAGGACACTCCAGTGGAGGTAAATGAGGAGATCTCAGCTGTAGCCCCAGATTTGAAGCTGTGTAGGAGGACACACCAGTTGAGGTAAATGAGGAGATATCAGCTGCAGCCCAGATTTGAAGCTGTGTAGAAGGAGACACCAGTTGAGGTAAATGAGGAGATATCAGCTGCAGCCCAGATTTGAAGCTGTGTAGAAGGAGACACCAGTGGAGGTAAAAGAGAAGATCTCAGCTGCAGCCCAGATTTGAAGCTGTGTAGAAGGACACACCAGTGGAGGTAAAAGAGAAGATCTCAGCTGCAGCCCAGATTTGAAGCTGTGTAGAAGGAGACACCAGTGGAGGTAAATGAGGAGATATCAGATGCAGCTCCAGATTTGAAGCTGTGTAGAAGGAGACACCAGTGGAGGTAAATGAGGAGATATCAGCTGCAGCCCAGATTTAAAGCTGTGTAGAAGGACACACCAGTGGAGGTAAATGAGATATCAGCTGCAGCCCCAGATTTAAAGCTGTGTAGAAGGAGACACCAGTGGAGGTAAAAGAGAAGAACTCAGCTGCAGCCCCAGATTTGAAGCTGTGTAGAAGGACACTCCAGTGGAGGTAAAAGAGAAGAACTCAGCTGCAGCCCCAGATTTAAAGCTGTGTAGAAGGAGACACCAGTGGAGGTGAAAGAGAAGATATCAGCTGCAGCCCCAGATTTAAAGCTGTGTAGAAGAAGACACCAGTGGAGGTATCTGAGGAGATGTCAGCTGCAGCCCAGAATTAAAGCTGTGTAGAAGGACACACCAGTGGAGGTAAAAGAGGAGATATCAGCTGCAGCCCCAGATTTAAAGCTGTGTAGAAGGACACTCCAGTAGAGGTAAAAGATAAGATATCAGCTGCAGCCCCAGATTTAAAGCTGTGTAGAAGGACACACAGTGGAGGTAAATGAGGAGATCTCAGCTGCAGCCCCAGAGTTAAAGCTGTGTAGAAGGACACACAGTGGAGGTAAATGAGGAGATCTCAGCTGCAGCCCAGATTTAAAGCTGTGTAGAAGGACACACCAGTGGAGGTAAATGAGGAGATATCAGCTGCAGCCCAGATTTGAAGCTGTGTAGAAGGAGACACCAGTGGAGGTAAAAGAGAAGATCTCAGCTGCAGCCCAGATTTGAAGCTGTGTAGAAGGACACACCAGTGGAGGTAAAAGAGAAGATCTCAGCTGCAGCCCAGATTTGAAGCTGTGTAGGAGGAGACACCAGTGGAGGTAAATGAGGAGATATCAGCTGCAGCTCCAGATTTGAAGCTGTGTAGAAGGAGACACCAGTGGAGGTAAATGAGGAGATATCAGCTGCAGCCCAGATTTAAAGTTGTGTAGAAGGACACACCAGTGGAGGTAAATGAGAAGATCTCAGCTGCAGCCCAGATTTGAAGCTGTGTAGGAGGAGACACCAGTGGAGGTAAAAGAGGAGATCTCAGCTGCAGCCCCAGATTTAAAGCTGTGTAGAAGGAGACACCATTGGAGGTAAAAGAGAAGAACTCAGCTGCAGCCCCAGATTTGAAGCTGTGTAGAAGGACACTCCAGTGGAGGTAAAAGAGAAGAACTCAGCTGCAGCTCCAGATTTAAAGCTGTGTAGAAGGAGACACCAGTGGAGGTGAAAGAGAAGAACTCAGCTGCAGCCCCAGATTTGAAGCTGTGTAGAAGGACAAACAGGTGGAGGTAACTGAGGAGATATCAGCTGCAGTCCCAGATTTAAAGCTGTGTAGAAGGACACACCAGTGGAGGTAAAAGAGAAGATATCAGCTGCAGCCCCAGATGTAAAGCTGTGTAGAAGAAGACACCAGTGGAGGTATCTGAGGAGATCTCAGCTGCAGCCCAGATTTAAAGCTGTGTAGAAGGACACACCAGTGGAGGTAAAAGAGGAGATATCAGCTGCAGACCCAGATTTAAAGCTGTGTAGAAGGACACACCAGTGGAGGTAAAAGAGAAGATATCAGCTGCAGCCCCAGATTTAAAGCTGTGTAGAAGGACACTCCAGTAGAGGTAAAAGATAAGATATCAGCTGCAGCCCCAGATTTAAAGCTGTGTAGAAGGACACACCAGTTGAGGCAAATGAGGAGATCTCAGCTGCAGCCCCAGATTTAAAGCTGTGTAGAAGGACACACAGTGGAGGTAAATGAGGAGATCTCAGCTGCAGCCCAGATTTAAAGCTGTGTAGAAGGACACACCAGTGGAGGTAAATGAGGAGATATCAGCTGCAGCCCAGATTTGAAGCTGTGTAGAAGGAGTAACCAGTGGAGGTAAAAGAGAAGATATCAGCTGCAGCCCAAGATTTAAAGCTGTGTAGAAGGACACACCAGTGGAGATGAAAGAGAAGATCTCTGCTGCAGCCCCAGATTTAAAGCTGTGTAGAAGGACACACCAGTGGAGGTAAAATAGGAGATATCAGCTGCAGCCCAGATTTGAAGCTGTGTAGAAGGACACACCAGTGGAGGTAAAAGAGAAGATCTCAGCTGCAGCCCCAGATTTAAAGCTGTGTAGAAGGACACACCAGTGGAGGTAAATGAGGAGATATCAGCTGCAGCCCAGATTTAAAGCTGTGTAGAAGGACACACCAGTGGAGGTAAAAGAGAAGATCTTAGCTGCAGCCGCAGATTTGAAGCTGTGTAGAAGGAGACACCAGTGGAGGTAAATGAGGAGATATCAGCTGCAGCCCAGATTTAAAGCTGTGTAGAAGGACACTCCAGTGGAGGTAAAAGAGAAGATATCAGCTGCAGCCCCAGATTTAAAGCTGTGTAGAAGGACACACCAGTGGAGGTAAATGTGGAGATATCAGCTGCAGCCCAGATTTAAAGCTGTGTAAAAGGAGACACCAGTGGAGGTAAATGAGGAGATATCAGCTGCAGCCCAGATTTAAAGCTGTGTAGAAGGACACACCAGTGGAGGTAAAAGAGAAGATCTTAGCTGCAGCCGCAGATTTGAAGCTGTGTAGAAGGAGACACCAGTGGAGGTAAATGAGGAGATATCAGCTGCAGCCCAGATTTAAAGCTGTGTAGAAGGACACTCCAGTGGAGGTAAAAGAGAAGATATCAGCTGCAGCCCAGATTTAAAGCTGTGTAAAGGACACTCCAGTAGAGGTAAAAGAGAAGATATCAGCTGCAGACCCACAATTAAAGCTGTGTAGAAGGACACACCAGTTGAGGCAAATGAGGAGATCTCAGCTGCAGCCCCAGATTTAAAGCTGTGTA
This sequence comes from Lissotriton helveticus, assembly GCF_964261635.1. NCBI lineage: Eukaryota > Metazoa > Chordata > Amphibia > Caudata > Salamandridae > Lissotriton > Lissotriton helveticus. Next base: position 1,960,063,500 of record NC_136068.1, on the reverse strand, counting down.
GAAGGACACACAGTGGAGGTAAATGAGGAGATCTCAGCTGCAGCCCAGATTTAAAGCTGTGTAGAAGGACACACCAGTGGAGGTAAATGAGGAGATATCAGCTGCAGCCCAGATTTGAAGCTGTGTAGAAGGAGTAACCAGTGGAGGTAAAAGAGAAGATATCAGCTGCAGCCCAAGATTTAAAGCTGTGTAGAAGGACACACCAGTGGAGATGAAAGAGAAGATCTCTGCTGCAGCCCCAGATTTAAAGCTGTGTAGAAGGACACACCAGTGGAGGTAAAATAGGAGATATCAGCTGCAGCCCAGATTTGAAGCTGTGTAGAAGGACACACCAGTGGAGGTAAAAGAGAAGATCTCAGCTGCAGCCCCAGATTTAAAGCTGTGTAGAAGGACACACCAGTGGAGGTAAATGAGGAGATATCAGCTGCAGCCCAGATTTAAAGCTGTGTAGAAGGACACACCAGTGGAGGTAAAAGAGAAGATCTTAGCTGCAGCCGCAGATTTGAAGCTGTGTAGAAGGAGACACCAGTGGAGGTAAATGAGGAGATATCAGCTGCAGCCCAGATTTAAAGCTGTGTAGAAGGACACTCCAGTGGAGGTAAAAGAGAAGATATCAGCTGCAGCCCCAGATTTAAAGCTGTGTAGAAGGACACACCAGTGGAGGTAAATGTGGAGATATCAGCTGCAGCCCAGATTTAAAGCAGTGTAGAAGGAGACACCAGTGGAGGTAAATGAGGAGATATCAGCTGCAGCCCAGATTTAAAGCTGTGTAGAAGGACACACCAGTGGAGGTAAAAGAGAAGATCTTAGCTGCAGCCGCAGATTTGAAGCTGTGTAGAAGGAGACACCAGTGGAGGTAAATGAGGAGATATCAGCTGCAGCCCAGATTTAAAGCTGTGTAGAAGGACACTCCAGTGGAGGTAAAAGAGAAGATATCAGCTGCAGCCCAGATTTAAAGCTGTGTAAAGGACACTCCAGTAGAGGTAAAAGAGAAGATATCAGCTGCAGACCCACAATTAAAGCTGTGTAGAAGGACACACCAGTTGAGGCAAATGAGGAGATCTCAGCTGCAGCCCCAGATTTAAAGCTGTGTAGAAGGACACACAGTGGAGGTAAATGAGGAGATCTCAGCTGCAGCCCAGATTTAAAGCTGTGTAGAAGGACACACCAGTGGAGGTAAATGAGGAGATATCAGCTGCAGCTCCAGATTTAAAGCTGTGTAGAAGGAGACACCAGTGGAGGTAAATTAGGAGATATCAGCTGCAGCCCAGATTTGAAGCTGTGTAGAAGGACACTCCAGTGGAGGTAAAAGAGAAGATATCAGCTGCAGCCCCAGATTTAAAGCTGTGTAGAAGGACACTCCAGTGGAGGTAAAAGAGAAGATATCAGCTGCAGCCCCAGATTTTAAGCTGTGTAGAAGGACACACCAGTGGAGGTAACTGAGGAGATATCAGCTGCAGCCCCAGATTTAAAGCTGTGTAGAAGGACACACCAGTGGAGGTAAAAGAGAAGATATCAGCTGCAGCCCCAGATTTAAAGCTGTGTAGAAGGACACTCCAGTGGAGGTAAAAGAGAAGATATCAACTGCAGCCCCAGATTTAAAGCTGTGTAGAAGGACACACCAGTGGAGGTAAATGAGGAGATCTCAGCTGCAGCCCAGATTTAAAGCTGTGTAGAAGGACACACCAGTGGAGGTAAAAGAGAAGATATCAGCTGCAGCCCCAAATTTAAAGCTGTGTAGAAGGAGAATCCAGTGGAGGTAAATGAGGAGATCTCAGCTGCATTCCCAGATTTAAAGCTGTGTAGAAGGACACTCCAGTGGAGGTAAAAGAGAAGATATCAGCTGCAGCCCCAGATTTAAAGCTGTGTAGAAGAAGACACCAGTGGAGGTAACTGAGGAGATCTCAGCTGCAGCCCAGATTTAAAGCTGTGTAGAAGGACACACCAGTGGAGGTAAAAGAGGAGATATCAGCTGCAGACCCAGAATTAAAGCTGTGTAGAAGGACACACCAGTGGAGGTAAATGAGGAGATATCAGCTGCAGCCCAGATTTGAAGCTGTGTAGAAGGACACACCAGTGGAGGTAAAAGAGGAGATATCAGCTGCAGACCCAGATTTAAAGCTGTGTAGAAGAAGACACCAGTGGAGGTAACTGAGGAGATCTCAGCTGCAGCCCAGATTTAAAGCTGTGTAGAAGGACACGCCAGTGGAGGTAAAAGAGGAGATATCAGCTGCAGACCCAGAATTAAAGCTGTGTAGAAGGACACACCAGTGGAGGTAAATGAGAAGATATCAGCTGCAGCCCAGATTTGAAGCTGTGTAGAAGTACACACCAGTGGAGGTAACTGAGGAGATCTCAGCTGCAGCCCAGATTTAAAGCTGTGTAGAAGGACACACCAGTGGAGGTAAAAGAGGAGATATCAGCTGCATACCCAGAATTAAAGCTGTGTAGAAGGACACACCAGTGGAGGTAAATGAGAAGATATCAGCTGCAGCCCAGATTTGAAGCTGTGTAGAAGTACACACCAGTGGAGGTAAAAGAGAAGATATCAGCTGCAGCCCCAGATTTAAAGCTGTGTAGAAGGACACTCCAGTAGAGGTAAAAGAGAAGATATCAGCTGCAGCCCCAGATTTAAAGCTGTGTAGAAGGACACACCAGTTGAGGCAAATGAGGAGATGTCAGCTGCAGCCCCAGATTTAAAGCTGTGTAGAAGGACACACAGTGGAGGTAAATGAGGAGATCTCAGCTGCAGCCCAGATTTAAAGCTGTGTAGAAGGACACACCAGTGGAGGTAAAAGAGAAGATCTTAGCTGCAGCCGCAGATTTGAAGCTGTGTAGAAGGAGATACCAGTGGAGGTAAATGAGGAGATATCAGCTGCAGCCCACATTTGAAGCTGTGTAGAAGGACACACCAGTGGAGGTAAATGAGGAGATATCAGCTGCAGCCCAGACTTAAAGCTGTGTAGAAGGACACACCAGTGGAGGTAACTGAGGAGATATCAGCTGCAGCCCAGATTTAAAGCTGTGTAAAGGACACTCCAGTAGAGGTAAAAGAGAAGATATCAGCTGCAGACCCACAATTAAAGCTGTGTAGAAGGACACACCAGTTGAGGCAAATGAGGAGATCTCAGCTGCAGCCCCAGATTTAAAGCTGTGTAGAAGGACACACAGTGGAAGTAAATGAGGAGATCTCAGCTGCAGCCCAGATTTAAAGCTGTGTAGAAGGACACACCAGTGGAGGTAAATGAGGAGATATCAGCTGCAGCCCCAGATTTAAAGCTGTGTAGAAGGACACACCAGTTGAGGCAAATGAGGAGATCTCAGCTGCAGCCCCATATTTAAAGCTGTGTAGAAGGACACACAGTGGAGGTAAATGAGGAGATCTCAGCTGCATCCCAGATTTAAAGCTGTGTAGAAGGACACACCAGTGGAGGTAAATGAGGAGATATCAGCTGCAGCCCAGATTTGAAGCTGTGTAGAAGGAGACACCAGTGGAGGTAAAAGAGAAGATATCAGCTGCAGCCCAAGATTTAAAGCTGTGTAGAAGGACACACCAGTGGAGATAAAAGAGAAGATCTCAGCTGCAGCCCCAGATTTAAAGCTGTGTAGAAGGACACACCAGTGGAGGTAAAAGAGGAGATCTCAGCTGCAGCCCCAGATTTAAAGCTGTGTAGAAGGACACACCAGTGGAGGTAAAAGAGAAGATCTCAGCTGCAGCCCCAGATTTAAAGCTGTGTGGAAGGACACACCAGTGGAGGTAAAAGAGGAGATCTCAGCTGCAGCCCCAGATTTAAAGCTGTGTAGAAGGACACACCAGTGGAGGTAAAAGAGAAGATCTCAGCTGCAGCCCCAGATTTAAAGCTGTGTGGAAGGACACACCAGTGGAGGTAAATGAGGAGATATCAGCTGCAGCCCAGATTTAAAGCTGTGTAAAGGACACTCCAGTAGAGGTAAAAGAGAAGATATCAGCTGCAGACCCACAATTAAAGCTGTGTAGAAGGACACACCAGTTGAGGCAAATGAGGAGATCTCAGCTGCAGCCCCAGATTTAAAGCTGTGTAGAAGGACACACAGTGGAGGTAAATGAGGAGATCTCAGCTGCAGCCCAGATTTAAAGCTGTGTAGAAGGACACACCAGTGGAGGTAAATGAGGAGATATCAGCTGCAGCCCCAGATTTAAAGCTGTGTAGAAGGACACACCAGTTGAGGCAAATGAGGAGATCTCAGCTGCAGCCCCATATTTAAAGCTGTGTAGAAGGACACACAGTGGAGGTAAATGAGGAGATCTCAGCTGCATCCCAGATTTAAAGCTGTGTAGAAGGACACACCAGTGGAGGTAAATGAGGAGATATCAGCTGCAGCCCAGATTTGAAGCTGTGTAGAAGGAGACACCAGTGGAGGTAAAAGAGAAGATATCAGCTGCAGCCCAAGATTTAAAGCTGTGTAGAAGGACACACCAGTGGAGATAAAAGAGAAGATCTCAGCTGCAGCCCCAGATTTAAAGCTGTGTAGAAGGACACACCAGTGGAGGTAAAAGAGGAGATCTCAGCTGCAGCCCCAGATTTAAAGCTGTGTAGAAGGACACACCAGTGGAGGTAAAAGAGAAGATCTCAGCTGCAGCCCCAGATTTAAAGCTGTGTGGAAGGACACACCAGTGGAGGTAAATGAGGAGATATCAGCTGCAGCCCAGATTTAAAGCTGTGTAGAAGGACACTCCAGTGGAGGTAAAAGAGAAGATATCAGCTGCAGCTCCAGGTTTGAAGCTGTGTAGAAGGACACACCAGTGGAGGTAAAAGAGGAGATCTCAGCTGCAGCCCCAGATTTAAAGCTGTGTAGAAGGACACACCAGTGGAGGTAAAAGAGAAGATCTCAGCTGCAGCCCAGATTTAAAGCTGTGTAGAAGGACACTCCAGTGGAGGTAAAAGAGAAGGACACACCAGTGGAGGTAAATGATGAGATATCAGCTGCAACCCAGATTTAAAGCTGTGTAGAAGGACACACCAGTGGAGGTAAAAGAGAAGATCTCAGCTGCAGCCCCAGATTTAAAGCTGTGTGGAAGGACACACCAGTGGAGGTAAATGAGGAGATATCAGCTGCAGCCCAGATTTAAAGCTGTGTAGAAGGACACTCCAGTGGAGGTAAAAGAGAAGATATCAGCTGCAGCTCCAGGTTTGAAGCTGTGTAGAAGGACACACCAGTGGAGGTAAAAGAGGAGATCTCAGCTGCAGCCCCAGATTTAAAGCTGTGTAGAAGGACACACCAGTGGAGGTAAAAGAGAAGATCTCAGCTGCAGCCCAGATTTAAAGCTGTGTAGAAGGACACTCCAGTGGAGGTAAAAGAGAAGGACACACCAGTGGAGGAAAATGAGGAGATATCAGCTGCAGCCCAGATTTGAAGCTGTGTAGAAGGACACACCAGTGGAGGTAAAAGAGAAGATCTTAGCTGCAGCCCCAGATTTAAAGCTGTGTAGAAGGACACACCAGTGGAGGTAACTGAGGAGATCTCAGCTGCAGCCCACATTTAAAGCTGGGTAGAAGGACACACCAGTGGAGGTAAATGAGAAGATATCAGCTGCAGCCCCAGATTTAAAGCTGTGTAAAGGACACTCCAGTAGAGGTAAAAGAGAAGATATCAGCTGCAGACCCACAATTAAAGCTGTGTAGAAGGACACACCAGTTGAGGCAAATGAGGAGATCTCAGCTGCAGCCCCAGATTTAAAGCTGTGTAGAAGGACACACAGTGGAGGTAAATGAGGAGATCTCAGCTGCAGCCCAGATTTAAAGCTGTGTAGAAGGACACACCAGTGGAGGTAAATGAGGAGATATCAGCTGCAGCCCAATTTTGAAGCTGTGTAGAAGGACACACCAGTGGAGGTAAATGAGGAGATATCAGCTGCAGCTCCAGATTTAAAGCTGTGTAGAAGGAGACACCAGTGGAGGTAAATTAGGAGATATCAGCTGCAGCCCAGATTTGAAGCTGTGTAGAAGGACACTCCAGTGGAGGTAAAAGAGAAGATATCAGCTGCAGCCCCAGATTTAAAGCTGTGTAGAAGGACACACCAGTGGAGGTAACTGAGGAGATATCAGCTGCAGCCCCAGATTTAAAGCTGTGTAGAAGGACACACCAGTGGAGGTAAAAGAGAAGATATCAGCTGCAGCCCCAGATTTAAAGCTGTGTAGAAGGACACTCCAGTGGAGGTAAAAGAGAAGATATCAACTGCAGCCCCAGATTTAAAGCTGTGTAGAAGGACACACCAGTGGAGGTAAATGAGGAGATCTCAGCTGCAGCCCAGATTTAAAGCTGTGTAGAAGGACACACCAGTGGAGGTAAAAGAGAAGATATCAGCTGCAGCCCCAAATTTAAAGCTGTGTAGAAGGAGAATCCAGTGGAGGTAAATGAGGAGATCTCAGCTGCATTCCCAGATTTAAAGCTGTGTAGAAGGACACTCCAGTGGAGGTAAAAGAGAAGATATCAGCTGCAGCCCCAGATTTAAAGCTGTGTAGAAGAAGACACCAGTGGAGGTAACTGAGGAGATCTCAGCTGCAGCCCAGATTTAAAGCTGTGTAGAAGGACACACCAGTGGAGGTAAAAGAGGAGATATCAGCTGCAGACCCAGAATTAAAGCTGTGTAGAAGGACACACCAGTGGAGGTAAATGAGGAGATATCAGCTGCAGCCCAGATTTGAAGCTGTGTAGAAGGACACACCAGTGGAGGTAAAAGAGGAGATATCAGCTGCAGACCCAGAATTAAAGCTGTGTAGAAGGACACACCAGTGGAGGTAAATGAGAAGATATCAGCTGCAGCCCAGATTTGAAGCTGTGTAGAAGTACACACCAGTGGAGGTAACTGAGGAGATCTCAGCTGCAGCCCAGATTTAAAGCTGTGTAGAAGGACACACCAGTGGAGGTAAAAGAGGAGATATCAGCTGCATACCCAGAATTAAAGCTGTGTAGAAGGACACACCAGTGGAGGTAAATGAGAAGATATCAGCTGCAGCCCAGATTTGAAGCTGTGTAGAAGTACACACCAGTGGAGGTAAAAGAGAAGATATCAGCTGCAGCCCCAGATTTAAAGCTGTGTAGAAGGACACTCCAGTAGAGGTAAAAGAGAAGATATCAGCTGCAGCCCCAGATTTAAAGCTGTGTAGAAGGACACACCAGTTGAGGCAAATGAGGAGATGTCAGCTGCAGCCCCAGATTTAAAGCTGTGTAGAAGGACACACAGTGGAGGTAAATGAGGAGATCTCAGCTGCAGCCCAGATTTAAAGCTGTGTAGAAGGACACACCAGTGGAGGTAAATGAGGAGATATCAGCTGCAGCCCAGATTTGAAGCTGTGTAGAAGGACACACCAGTGGAGGTAACAGAGAAGATCTTAGCTGCAGCCCCAGATTTAAAGCTGTGTAGAAGGACACACCAGTGGAGGTAAAAGAGAAGAACTCAGCTGCAGCCCCAGATTTAAAGCTGTGTAGAAGGAGACACCAGTGGAGGTAAATGAGAAGATATCAGCTGCAGCCCCAGATTTAAAGCTGTGTAAAGGACACTCCAGTAGAGGTAAAAGAGAAGATATCAGCTGCAGACCCACAATTAAAGCTGTGTAGAAGGAGACACAGTGGAGGTAAATGAGGAGATCTCAGCTGCAGCCCAGATTTAAAGCTGTGTAGAAGGACACACCAGTGGAGGTAAATGAGGAGATATCAGCTGCAGCCCAGATTTAAAGCTGTGTAGAAGGACACTCCAGTGGAGGTAAAAGAGAAGATATCAGCTGCAGCCCCAGATTTGAAGCTGTGTAGAAGGACACACCAGTGGAGGTAACTGAGGAGATATCAGCTGCAGCCCCAGATTTAAAGCTGTGTAGAAGGACACACCAGTGGAGGTAAAAGAGAAGATATCAGCTGCAGCCCCAGATTTAAAGCTGTGTAGAAGGACACACCAGTGGAGGTAAATGAGGAGATCTCAGCTGCAGCCCAGATTTAAAGCTGTGTAGAAGGACACACCAGTGGAGGTAAAAGAGAAGATATCAGCTGCAGCCCCAAATTTAAAGCTGTGTAGAAGGAGAATCCAGTGGAGGTAAATGAGGAGATCTCAGCTGCATTCCCAGATTTAAAGCTGTGTAGAAGGACACTCCAGTGGAGGTAAAAGAGAAGATATCAGCTGCAGCCCCAGATTTAAAGCTGTGTAGAAGAAGACACCAGTGGAGGTAACTGAGGAGATCTCAGCTGCAGCCCAGATTTAAAGCTGTGTAGAAGGACACACCAGTGGAGGTAAAAGAGGAGATATCAGCTGCAGACCCAGAATTAAAGCTGTGTAGAAGGACACACCAGTGGAGGTAAATGAGGAGATATCAGCTGCAGCCCAGATTTGAAGCTGTGTAGAAGGACACACCAGTGGAGGTAAAAGAGGAGATATCAGCTGCAGACCCAGAATTAAAGCTGTGTAGAAGGACACACCAGTGGAGGTAAATGAGAAGATATCAGCTGCAGCCCAGATTTGAAGCTGTGTAGAAGTACACACCAGTGGAGGTAACTGAGGAGATCTCAGCTGCAGCCCAGATTTAAAGCTGTGTAGAAGGACACACCAGTGGAGGTAAAAGAGGAGATATCAGCTGCATACCCAGAATTAAAGCTGTGTAGAAGGACACACCAGTGGAGGTAAATGAGAAGATATCAGCTGCAGCCCAGATTTGAAGCTGTGTAGAAGTACACACCAGTGGAGGTAAAAGAGAAGATATCAGCTGCAGCCCCAGATTTAAAGCTGTGTAGAAGGACACTCCAGTAGAGGTAAAAGAGAAGATATCAGCTGCAGCCCCAGATTTAAAGCTGTGTAGAAGGACACACCAGTTGAGGCAAATGAGGAGATGTCAGCTGCAGCCCCAGATTTAAAGCTGTGTAGAAGGACACACAGTGGAGGTAAATGAGGAGATCTCAGCTGCAGCCCAGATTTAAAGCTGTGTAGAAGGACACACCAGTGGAGGTAAATGAGGAGATATCAGCTGCAGCCCAGATTTGAAGCTGTGTAGAAGGACACACCAGTGGAGGTAACAGAGAAGATCTTAGCTGCAGCCCCAGATTTAAAGCTGTGTAGAAGGACACACCAGTGGAGGTAAAAGAGAAGAACTCAGCTGCAGCCCCAGATTTAAAGCTGTGTAGAAGGAGACACCAGTGGAGGTAAATGAGAAGATATCAGCTGCAGCCCCAGATTTAAAGCTGTGTAAAGGACACTCCAGTAGAGGTAAAAGAGAAGATATCAGCTGCAGACCCACAATTAAAGCTGTGTAGAAGGAGACACAGTGGAGGTAAATGAGGAGATCTCAGCTGCAGCCCAGATTTAAAGCTGTGTAGAAGGACACACCAGTGGAGGTAAATGAGGAGATATCAGCTGCAGCCCAGATTTAAAGCTGTGTAGAAGGACACTCCAGTGGAGGTAAAAGAGAAGATATCAGCTGCAGCCCCAGATTTGAAGCTGTGTAGAAGGACACACCAGTGGAGGTAACTGAGGAGATATCAGCTGCAGCCCCAGATTTAAAGCTGTGTAGAAGGACACACCAGTGGAGGTAAAAGAGAAGATATCAGCTGCAGCCCCAGATTTAAAGCTGTGTAGAAGGACACACCAGTGGAGGTAAATGAGGAGATCTCAGCTGCAGCCCAGATTTAAAGCTGTGTAGAAGGACACACCAGTGGAGGTAAAAGAGAAGATATCAGCTGCAGCCCCAAATTTAAAGCTGTGTAGAAGGAGAATCCAGTGGAGGTAAATGAGGAGATCTCAGCTGCATTCCCAGATTTAAAGCTGTGTAGAAGGACACTCCAGTGGAGGTAAAAGAGAAGATATCAGCTGCAGCCCCAGATTTAAAGCTGTGTAGAAGAAGACACCAGTGGAGGTAACTGAGGAGATCTCAGCTGCAGCCCAGATTTAAAGCTGTGTAGAAGGACACACCAGTGGAGGTAAAAGAGGAGATATCAGCTGCAGACCCAGAATTAAAGCTGTGTAGAAGGACACACCAGTGGAGGTAAATGAGAAGATATCAGCTGCAGCCCAGATTTGAAGCTGTGTAGAAGTACACACCAGTGGAGGTAAAAGAGAAGATATCAGCTGCAGCCCCAGATTTAAAGCTGTGTAGAAGGACACACCAGTGGAGGTAAAAGAGGAGATATCAGCTGCAGACCCAGAATTAAAGCTGTGTAGAAGGACACACCAGTGGAGGTAAATGAGGAGATATCAGCTGCAGCCCAGATTTGAAGCTGTGTAGAAGGACACACCAGTGGAGGTAAATGAGGAGATCTCAGCTGCAGCCCAGATTTAAAGCTGTGTAGAAGGACACACCAGTGGAGGTAAAAGAGAAGATATCAGCTGCAGCCCCAAATTTAAAGCTGTGTAGAAGGAGAATCCAGTGGAGGTAAATGAGGAGATCTCAGCTGCATTCCCAGATTTAAAGCTGTGTAGAAGGACACTCCAGTGGAGGTAAAAGAGAAGATATCAGCTGCAGCCCCAGATTTGAAGCTGTGTAGAAGGACACACCAGTGGAGGTAACTGAGGAGATATCAGCTGCAGCCCCAGATTTAAAGCTGTGTAGAAGGACACACCAGTGGAGGTAAAAGAGAAGATATCAGCTGCAGCCCCAGATTTAAAGCTGTGTAGAAGGACACACCAGTGGAGGTAAATGAGGAGATCTCAGCTGCAGCCCAGATTTAAAGCTGTGTAGAAGGACACACCAGTGGAGGTAAAAGAGAAGATATCAGCTGCAGCCCCAAATTTAAAGCTGTGTAGAAGGAGAATCCAGTGGAGGTAAATGAGGAGATCTCAGCTGCATTCCCAGATTTAAAGCTGTGTAGAAGGACACTCCAGTGGAGGTAAAAGAGAAGATATCAGCTGCAGCCCCAGATTTAAAGCTGTGTAGAAGAAGACACCAGTGGAGGTAACTGAGGAGATCTCAGCTGCAGCCCAGATTTAAAGCTGTGTAGAAGGACACACCAGTGGAGGTAAAAGAGGAGATATCAGCTGCAGACCCAGAATTAAAGCTGTGTAGAAGGACACACCAGTGGAGGTAAATGAGAAGATATCAGCTGCAGCCCAGATTTGAAGCTGTGTAGAAGTACACACCAGTGGAGGTAAAAGAGAAGATATCAGCTGCAGCCCCAGATTTAAAGCTGTGTAGAAGGACACACCAGTGGAGGTAAAAGAGGAGATATCAGCTGCAGACCCAGAATTAAAGCTGTGTAGAAGGACACACCAGTGGAGGTAAATGAGGAGATATCAGCTGCAGCCCAGATTTGAAGCTGTGTAGAAGGACACACCAGTGGAGGTAAAAGAGAAGATCTTAGCTGCAGCCCCAGATTTAAAGCTGTGTAGAAGGACACACCAGTGGAGGTAAAAGAGAAGAACTCAGCTGCAGCCCCATATTTAAAGCTGTGTAGAAGGAGACACCAGTGGAGGTAAATGAGAAGATATCAGCTGCAGCCCAGATTTAAAGCTGTGTAGAAGGAGACACCAGTGGAGGTAAATGAGAAGATATCAGCTGCAGCCCAGATTTGAAGCTGTGTAGAAGTACACACCAGTGGAGGTAAAAGAGAAGATATCAGCTGCAGCCCCAGATTTAAAGCTGTGTAGTAGGACACACCAGTGGAGGTAAATGAGGAGATATCAGCTGCAGCCCAGATTTAAAGCTGTGTAGAAGGAGACACCAGTGGAGGTAAATGAGGAGATATCAGCTGCAGCCCAGATTTGAAGCTGTGTAGAAGGACACACCAGTGGAGGTAAAAGAGAAGATCTTAGCTGCAGCCGCAGATTTGAAGCTGTGTCGAAGGAGACACCAGTGGAGGTAAATGAGGAGATATCAGCTGCAGCCCAGATTTAAAGCTGTGTAAAGGACACTCCAGTAGAGGTAAAAGAGAAGATATCAGCTGCAGACCCACAATTAAAGCTGTGTAGAAGGACACACCAGTTGAGGCAAATGAGGAGATCTCAGCTGCAGCCCCAGATTTAAAGCTGTGTAGAAGGACACACAGTGGAGGTAAATGAGGAGATCTCAGCTGCAGCCCAGATTTAAAGCTGTGTAGAAGGACACACCAGTGGAGGTAAATGAGGAGATATCAGCTGCAGCCCAATTTTGAAGCTGTGTAGAAGGACACACCAGTGGAGGTAAATGAGGAGATATCAGCTGCAGCTCCAGATTTAAAGCTGTGTAGAAGGAGACACCAGTGGAGGTAAATTAGGAGATATCAGCTGCAGCCCAGATTTGAAGCTGTGTAGAAGGACACTCCAGTGGAGGTAAAAGAGAAGATATCAGCTGCAGCCCCAGATTTAAAGCTGTGTAGAAGGACACTCCAGTGGAGGTAAAAGAGAAGATATCAGCTGCAGCCCCAGATTTGAAGCTGTGTAGAAGGACACACCAGTGGAGGTAACTGAGGAGATATCAGCTGCAGCCCCAGATTTAAAGCTGTGTAGAAGGACACACCAGTGGAGGTAAAAGAGAAGATATCAGCTGCAGCCCCAGATTTAAAGCTGTGTAGAAGGACACTCCAGTGGAGGTAAAAGAGAAGATATCAACTGCAGCCCCAGATTTAAAGCTGTGTAGAAGGACACACCAGTGGAGGTAAATGAGGAGATCTCAGCTGCAGCCCAGATTTAAAGCTGTGTAGAAGGACACACCAGTGGAGGTAAAAGAGAAGATATCAGCTGCAGCCCCAAATTTAAAGCTGTGTAGAAGGAGAATCCAGTGGAGGTAAATGAGGAGATCTCAGCTGCATTCCCAGATTTAAAGCTGTGTAGAAGGACACTCCAGTGGAGGTAAAAGAGAAGATATCAGCTGCAGCCCCAGATTTAAAGCTGTGTAGAAGAAGACACCAGTGGAGGTAACTGAGGAGATCTCAGCTGCAGCCCAGATTTAAAGCTGTGTAGAAGGACACACCAGTGGAGGTAAAAGAGGAGATATCAGCTGCAGACCCAGAATTAAAGCTGTGTAGAAGGACACACCAGTGGAGGTAAATGAGAAGATATCAGCTGCAGCCCAGATTTGAAGCTGTGTAGAAGTACACACCAGTGGAGGTAAAAGAGAAGATATCAGCTGCAGCCCCAGATTTAAAGCTGTGTAGAAGGACACACCAGTGGAGGTAAAAGAGGAGATATCAGCTGCAGACCCAGAATTAAAGCTGTGTAGAAGGACACACCAGTGGAGGTAAATGAGGAGATATCAGCTGCAGCCCAGATTTGAAGCTGTGTAGAAGGACACACCAGTGGAGGTAAAAGAGGAGATATCAGCTGCAGACCCAGATTTAAAGCTGTGTAGAAGAAGACACCAGTGGAGGTAACTGAGGAGATCTCAGCTGCAGCCCAGATTTAAAGCTGTGTAGAAGGACACGCCAGTGGAGGTAAAAGAGGAGATATCAGCTGCAGACCCAGAATTAAAGCTGTGTAGAAGGACACACCAGTGGAGGTAAATGAGAAGATATCAGCTGCAGCCCAGATTTGAAGCTGTGTAGAAGTACACACCAGTGGAGGTAACTGAGGAGATCTCAGCTGCAGCCCAGATTTAAAGCTGTGTAGAAGGACACACCAGTGGAGGTAAAAGAGGAGATATCAGCTGCATACCCAGAATTAAAGCTGTGTAGAAGGACACACCAGTGGAGGTAAATGAGAAGATATCAGCTGCAGCCCAGATTTGAAGCTGTGTAGAAGTACACACCAGTGGAGGTAAAAGAGAAGATATCAGCTGCAGCCCCAGATTTAAAGCTGTGTAGAAGGACACTCCAGTAGAGGTAAAAGAGAAGATATCAGCTGCAGCCCCAGATTTAAAGCTGTGTAGAAGGACACACCAGTTGAGGCAAATGAGGAGATGTCAGCTGCAGCCCCAGATTTAAAGCTGTGTAGAAGGACACACAGTGGAGGTAAATGAGGAGATCTCAGCTGCAGCCCAGATTTAAAGCTGTGTAGAAGGACACACCAGTGGAGGTAAAAGAGAAGATCTTAGCTGCAGCCGCAGATTTGAAGCTGTGTAGAAGGAGATACCAGTGGAGGTAAATGAGGAGATATCAGCTGCAGCCCAGATTTAAAGCTGTGTAGAAGGACACTCCAGTGGAGGTAAAAGAGAAGAACACACCAGTGGAGGTAAATGAGGAGATATCAGCTGCAGCCCAGATTTGAAGCTGTGTAGAAGGACACACCAGTGGAGGTAACAGAGAAGATCTTAGCTGCAGCCCCAGATTTAAAGCTGTGTAGAAGGACACACCAGTGGAGGTAAAAGAGAAGAACTCAGCTGCAGCCCCAGATTTAAAGCTGTGTAGAAGGAGACACCAGTGGAGGTAAATGAGGAGATATCAGCTGCAGCCCAGATTTGAAGCTGTGTAGAAGGACACTCCAGTGGAGGTAAAAGAGACGATCTCAGCTGCAGCCCCAGATTTGAAGCTGTGTAGAAGGACACACCAGTGGAGGTAAATGAGATATCAGCTGCAGCCCCAGATTTAAAGCTGTGTAGAAGGACACACCAGTGGAGGTAAAAGAGACGATCTCAGCTGCAGCCCCAGATTTGAAGCTGTTTAGAAGGACACACCAGTGGAGGTAAAAGAGAAGATCTTAGCTGCAGCCGCAGATTTGAAGCTGTGTCGAAGGAGACACCAGTGGAGGTAAATGAGGAGATATCAGCTGCAGCCCAGATTTAAAGCTGTGTAGAAGGACACTCCAGTGGAGGTAAAAGAGAAGGACACACCAGGGGAGGTAAATGATGAGATATCAGCTGCAGCCCAGATTTGAAGCTGTGTAGAAGGACACACCAGTGGAGGTAAAAGAGAAGATCTTAGCTGCAGCCCCAGATTTAAAGCTGTGTAGAAGGACACACCAGTGGAGGTAAAAGAGAAGAACTCAGCTGCAGCCCCATATTTAAAGCTGTGTAGAAGGAGACACCAGTGGAGGTAAATGAGAAGATATCAGCTGCAGCCCAGATTTAAAGCTGTGTAGAAGGACACACCAGTGGAGGTAAATGAGAAGATATCAGCTGCAGCCCCAGATTTAAAGCTGTGTAAAGGACACTCCAGTAGAGGTAAAAGAGAAGATATCAGCTGCAGACCCACAATTAAAGCTGTGTAGAAGGACACACCAGTTGAGGCAAATGAGGAGATCTCAGCTGCAGCCCCAGATTTAAAGCTGTGTAGAAGGACACACAGTGGAGGTAAATGAGGAGATCTCAGCTGCAGCCCAGATTTAAAGCTGTGTAGAAGGACACACCAGTGGAGGTAAATGAGGAGATATCAGCTGCAGCCCAATTTTGAAGCTGTGTAGAAGGACACACCAGTGGAGGTAAATGAGGAGATATCAGCTGCAGCTCCAGATTTAAAGCTGTGTAGAAGGACACACCAGTGGAGGTAAAAGAGAAGAACTCAGCTGCAGCCCAGATTTGAAGCTGTGTAGAAGGAGACACCAGTGGAGGTAAATGAGGAGATATCAGCTGCAGCCCAGATTTAAAGCTGTGTAGAAGGAGACACCGGTGGAGGTAAATGAGGAGATCTCAGCTGCAGCCCAGATTTAAAGATGTGTAGAAGGACACACCAGTGGAGGTAAATGAGGAGATATCAGCTGCAGCCCAGATTTGAAGCTGTGTAGAAGGACACACCAGTGGAGGTAAAAGAGAAGATCTTAGCTGCAGCCCCAGATTTAAAGCTGTGTAGAAGGACACACCAGTGGAGGTAAAAGAGAAGAACTCAGCTGCAGCCCCATATTTAAAGCTGTGTAGAAGGAGACACCAGTGGAGGTAAATGAGAAGATATCAGCTGCAGCCCAGATTTAAAGCTGTGTAGAAGGACACACCAGTGGAGGTAAATGAGAAGATATCAGCTGCAGCCCCAGATTTAAAGCTGTGTAAAGGACACTCCAGTAGAGGTAAAAGAGAAGATATCAGCTGCAGACCCACAATTAAAGCTGTGTAGAAGGACACACCAGTTGAGGCAAATGAGGAGATCTCAGCTGCAGCCCCAGATTTAAAGCTGTGTAGAAGGACACACAGTGGAGGTAAATGAGGAGATCTCAGCTGCAGCCCAGATTTAAAGCTGTGTAGAAGGACACACCAGTGGAGGTAAATGAGGAGATATCAGCTGCAGCCCAATTTTGAAGCTGTGTAGAAGGACACACCAGTGGAGGTAAATGAGGAGATATCAGCTGCAGCTCCAGATTTAAAGCTGTGTAGAAGGAGACACCAGTGGAGGTAAATTAGGAGATATCAGCTGCAGCCCAGATTTGAAGCTGTGTAGAAGGACACTCCAGTGGAGGTAAAAGAGAAGATATCAGCTGCAGCCCCAGATTTAAAGCTGTGTAGAAGGACACTCCAGTGGAGGTAAAAGAGAAGATATCAGCTGCAGCCCCAGATTTGAAGCTGTGTAGAAGGACACACCAGTGGAGGTAACTGAGGAGATATCAGCTGCAGCCCCAGATTTAAAGCTGTGTAGAAGGACACACCAGTGGAGGTAAAAGAGAAGATATCAGCTGCAGCCCCAGATTTAAAGCTGTGTAGAAGGACACTCCAGTGGAGGTAAAAGAGAAGATATCAACTGCAGCCCCAGATTTAAAGCTGTGTAGAAGGACACACCAGTGGAGGTAAATGAGGAGATCTCAGCTGCAGCCCAGATTTAAAGCTGTGTAGAAGGACACACCAGTGGAGGTAAAAGAGAAGATATCAGCTGCAGCCCCAAATTTAAAGCTGTGTAGAAGGAGAATCCAGTGGAGGTAAATGAGGAGATCTCAGCTGCATTCCCAGATTTAAAGCTGTGTAGAAGGACACTCCAGTGGAGGTAAAAGAGAAGATATCAGCTGCAGCCCCAGATTTAAAGCTGTGTAGAAGAAGACACCAGTGGAGGTAACTGAGGAGATCTCAGCTGCAGCCCAGATTTAAAGCTGTGTAGAAGGACACACCAGTGGAGGTAAAAGAGGAGATATCAGCTGCAGACCCAGAATTAAAGCTGTGTAGAAGGACACACCAGTGGAGGTAAATGAGAAGATATCAGCTGCAGCCCAGATTTGAAGCTGTGTAGAAGTACACACCAGTGGAGGTAAAAGAGAAGATATCAGCTGCAGCCCCAGATTTAAAGCTGTGTAGAAGGACACACCAGTGGAGGTAAAAGAGGAGATATCAGCTGCAGACCCAGAATTAAAGCTGTGTAGAAGGACACACCAGTGGAGGTAAATGAGGAGATATCAGCTGCAGCCCAGATTTGAAGCTGTGTAGAAGGACACACCAGTGGAGGTAAAAGAGGAGATATCAGCTGCAGACCCAGATTTAAAGCTGTGTAGAAGAAGACACCAGTGGAGGTAACTGAGGAGATCTCAGCTGCAGCCCAGATTTAAAGCTGTGTAGAAGGACACGCCAGTGGAGGTAAAAGAGGAGATATCAGCTGCAGACCCAGAATTAAAGCTGTGTAGAAGGACACACCAGTGGAGGTAAATGAGAAGATATCAGCTGCAGCCCAGATTTGAAGCTGTGTAGAAGTACACACCAGTGGAGGTAACTGAGGAGATCTCAGCTGCAGCCCAGATTTAAAGCTGTGTAGAAGGACACACCAGTGGAGGTAAAAGAGGAGATATCAGCTGCATACCCAGAATTAAAGCTGTGTAGAAGGACACACCAGTGGAGGTAAATGAGAAGATATCAGCTGCAGCCCAGATTTGAAGCTGTGTAGAAGTACACACCAGTGGAGGTAAAAGAGAAGATATCAGCTGCAGCCCCAGATTTAAAGCTGTGTAGAAGGACACTCCAGTAGAGGTAAAAGAGAAGATATCAGCTGCAGCCCCAGATTTAAAGCTGTGTAGAAGGACACACCAGTTGAGGCAAATGAGGAGATGTCAGCTGCAGCCCCAGATTTAAAGCTGTGTAGAAGGACACACAGTGGAGGTAAATGAGGAGATCTCAGCTGCAGCCCAGATTTAAAGCTGTGTAGAAGGACACACCAGTGGAGGTAAATGAGGAGATATCAGCTGCAGCCCAGATTTGAAGCTGTGTAGAAGGACACACCAGTGGAGGTAAAAGAGAAGATCTTAGCTGCAGCCGCAGATTTGAAGCTGTGTAGAAGGAGATACCAGTGGAGGTAAATGAGGAGATATCAGCTGCAGCCCAGATTTAAAGCTGTGTAGAAGGACACTCCAGTGGAGGTAAAAGAGAAGAACACACCAGTGGAGGTAAATGAGGAGATATCAGCTGCAGCCCACATTTGAAGCTGTGTAGAAGGACACTCCAGTAGAGGTAAAAGAGAAGATATCAGCTGCAGACCCACAATTAAAGCTGTGTAGAAGGACACACCAGTTGAGGCAAATGAGGAGATCTCAGCTGCAGCCCCAGATTTAAAGCTGTGTAGAAGGACACACAGTGGAGGTAAATGAGGAGATCTCAGCTGCAGCCCAGATTTAAAGCTGTGTAGAAGGACACACCAGTGGAGGTAAATGAGGAGATATCAGCTGCAGCTCCAGATTTAAAGCTGTGTAGAAGGAGACACCAGTGGAGGTAAATTAGGAGATATCAGCTGCAGCCCAGATTTGAAGCTGTGTAGAAGGACACTCCAGTGGAGGTAAAAGAGAAGATATCAGCTGCAGCCCCAGATTTAAAGCTGTGTAGAAGGACACTCCAGTGGAGGTAAAAGAGAAGATATCAGCTGCAGCCCCAGATTTGAAGCTGTGTAGAAGGACACACCAGTGGAGGTAACTGAGGAGATATCAGCTGCAGCCCCAGATTTAAAGCTGTGTAGAAGGACACACCAGTGGAGGTAAAAGAGAAGATATCAGCTGCAGCCCCAGATTTAAAGCTGTGTAGAAGGACACTCCAGTGGAGGTAAAAGAGAAGATATCAACTGCAGCCCCAGATTTAAAGCTGTGTAGAAGGACACACCAGTGGAGGTAACAGAGAAGATCTTAGCTGCAGCCCCAGATTTAAAGCTGTGTAGAAGGACACACCAGTGGAGGTAAAAGAGAAGAACTCAGCTGCAGCCCCAGATTTAAAGCTGTGTAGAAGGACACACCAGTGGAGGTAACTGAGGAGATATCAGCTGCAGCCCACATTTAAAGCTGGGTAGAAGGACACACCAGTGGAGGTAAATGAGAAGATATCAGCTGCAGCCCCAGATTTAAAGCTGTGTAAAGGACACTCCAGTAGAGGTAAAAGAGAAGATATCAGCTGCAGACCCACAATTAAAGCTGTGTAGAAGGACACACCAGTTGAGGCAAATGAGGAGATCTCAGCTGCAGCCCCAGATTTAAAGCTGTGTAGAAGGACACACAGTGGAGGTAAATGAGGAGATCTCAGCTGCAGCCCAGATTTAAAGCTGTGTAGAAGGACACACCAGTGGAGGTAAATGAGGAGATATCAGCTGCAGCTCCAGATTTAAAGCTGTGTAGAAGGAGACACCAGTGGAGGTAAATTAGGAGATATCAGCTGCAGCCCAGATTTGAAGCTGTGTAGAAGGACACTCCAGTGGAGGTAAAAGAGAAGATATCAGCTGCAGCCCCAGATTTAAAGCTGTGTAGAAGGACACTCCAGTGGAGGTAAAAGAGAAGATATCAGCTGCAGCCCCAGATTTGAAGCTGTGTAGAAGGACACACCAGTGGAGGTAACTGAGGAGATATCAGCTGCAGCCCCAGATTTAAAGCTGTGTAGAAGGACACACCAGTGGAGGTAAAAGAGAAGATATCAGCTGCAGCCCCAGATTTAAAGCTGTGTAGAAGGACACTCCAGTGGAGGTAAAAGAGAAGATATCAACTGCAGCCCCAGATTTAAAGCTGTGTAGAAGGACACACCAGTGGAGGTAAATGAGGAGATCTCAGCTGCAGCCCAGATTTAAAGCTGTGTAGAAGGACACACCAGTGGAGGTAAAAGAGAAGATATCAGCTGCAGCCCCAAATTTAAAGCTGTGTAGAAGGAGAATCCAGTGGAGGTAAATGAGGAGATCTCAGCTGCATTCCCAGATTTAAAGCTGTGTAGAAGGACACTCCAGTGGAGGTAAAAGAGAAGATATCAGCTGCAGCCCCAGATTTAAAGCTGTGTAGAAGAAGACACCAGTGGAGGTAACTGAGGAGATCTCAGCTGCAGCCCAGATTTAAAGCTGTGTAGAAGGACACACCAGTGGAGGTAAAAGAGGAGATATCAGCTGCAGACCCAGAATTAAAGCTGTGTAGAAGGACACACCAGTGGAGGTAAATGAGAAGATATCAGCTGCAGCCCAGATTTGAAGCTGTGTAGAAGTACACACCAGTGGAGGTAAAAGAGAAGATATCAGCTGCAGCCCCAGATTTAAAGCTGTGTAGAAGGACACACCAGTGGAGGTAAAAGAGGAGATATCAGCTGCAGACCCAGAATTAAAGCTGTGTAGAAGGACACACCAGTGGAGGTAAATGAGGAGATATCAGCTGCAGCCCAGATTTGAAGCTGTGTAGAAGGACACACCAGTGGAGGTAAAAGAGGAGATATCAGCTGCAGACCCAGATTTAAAGCTGTGTAGAAGAAGACACCAGTGGAGGTAACTGAGGAGATCTCAGCTGCAGCCCAGATTTAAAGCTGTGTAGAAGGACACGCCAGTGGAGGTAAAAGAGGAGATATCAGCTGCAGACCCAGAATTAAAGCTGTGTAGAAGGACACACCAGTGGAGGTAAATGAGAAGATATCAGCTGCAGCCCAGATTTGAAGCTGTGTAGAAGTACACACCAGTGGAGGTAACTGAGGAGATCTCAGCTGCAGCCCAGATTTAAAGCTGTGTAGAAGGACACACAAGTGGAGGTAAAAGAGAAGATATCAGCTGCAGACCCAGAATTAAAGCTGTGTAGAAGGACACACCAGTGGAGGTAAATGAGAAGATATCAGCTGCAGCCCAGATTTGAAGCTGTGTAGAAGTACACACCAGTGGAGGTAAAAGAGAAGATATCAGCTGCAGCCCCAGATTTAAAGCTGTGTAGAAGGACACTCCAGTAGAGGTAAAAGAGAAGATATCAGCTGCAGCCCCAGATTTAAAGCTGTGTAGAAGGACACACCAGTTGAGGCAAATGAGGAGATGTCAGCTGCAGCCCCAGATTTAAAGCTGTGTAGAAGGACACACAGTGGAGGTAAATGAGGAGATCTCAGCTGCAGCCCAGATTTAAAGCTGTGTAGAAGGACACACCAGTGGAGGTAAAAGAGAAGATCTTAGCTGCAGCCGCAGATTTGAAGCTGTGTAGAAGGAGATACCAGTGGAGGTAAATGAGGAGATATCAGCTGCAGCCCAGATTTAAAGCTGTGTAGAAGGACACTCCAGTGGAGGTAAAAGAGAAGAACACACCAGTGGAGGTAAATGAGGAGATATCAGCTGCAGCCCACATTTGAAGCTGTGTAGAAGGACACACCAGTGGAGGTAACAGAGAAGATCTTAGCTGCAGCCCCAGATTTAAAGCTGTGTAGAAGGAGACACCAGTGGAGGTAAATGAGAAGATATCAGCTGCAGCCCAGATTTAAAGCTGTGAGAAGGACACACAAGTGGAGGTAAAAGAGAAGAACTCAGCTGCAGCCCAGATTTGAAGCTGTGTAGAAGGAGACAACAGTGGAGGTAAAAGAGAAGATCTTAGCTGCAGCCCCAGATTTAAAGCTGTGTAGAAGGAGACACCAGTGGAGGTAAATGAGGAGATCTCAGCTGCAGCCCCAGATTTGAAGCTGTGTAGAAGGACACACCAGTGGAGGTAAAAGAGAAGATCTTAGCTGCAGCCCCAGATTTAAAGCTGTGTAGAAGGAGACACCAGTGGAGGTAAATGAGGAGATCTCAGCTGCAGCCCCAGATTTGAAGCTGTGTAGAAGGACACACCAGTTGAGGTAAATGAGGAGATATCAGCTGCAGCCCAGATTTGAAGCTGTGTAGAAGGAGACACCAGTCGAGGTAAATGAGGAGATATCAGCTGCAGCCCAGATTTAAAGCTGCGTAGAAGGAGACACCAGTTGAGGTAAATGAGGAGATATCAGCTGCAGCCCAGATTTGAAGCTGTGTAGAAGGAGACACCAGTGGAGGTAAAAGAGAAGATCTCAGCTGCAGCCCAGATTTGAAGCTGTGTAGAAGGACACACCAGTGGAGGTAAAAGAGAAGATCTCAGCTGCAGCTCCAGATTTGAAGCTGTGTAGAAGGAGACACAAGTGGAGGTAAATGAGGAGATATCAGCTGCAGCCCAGATTTAAAGCTGTGTAGAAGGACACACCAGTGGAGGTAAATGAGATATCAGCTGCAGCCCCAGATTTAAAGCTGTGTAGAAGGACACACCAGTGGAGGTAAATGAGGAGATATCAGCTGCAGCTCCAGATTTGAAGCTGTGTAGAAGGAGACACAAGTGGAGGTAAATGAGGAGATATCAGCTGCAGCCCAGATTTAAAGCTGTGTAGAAGGACACACCAGTGGAGGTAAATGAGATATCAGCTGCAGCCCCAGATTTAAAGCTGTGTAGAAGGAGACACCAGTGGAGGTAAAAGAGAAGAACTCAGCTGCAGCCCCAGATTTGAAGCTGTGCAGAAGGACACTCCAGTGGAGGTAAAAGAGAAGAACTCAGCTGCAGCCCCAGATTTAAAGCTGTGTAGAAGGAGACACCAGTGGAGGTGAAAGAGAAGAACTCAGCTGCAGCCCCAGATTTGAAGCTGTGTAGAAGGACACACCAGTGGAGGTAACTGAGGAGATATCAGCTGCAGCCCCAGATTTAAAGCTGTGTAGAAGGACACACCAGTGGAGGTAAAAGAGAAGATATCAGCTGCAGCCCCAGATTTAAAGCTGTGTAGAAGAAGACACCAGTGGAGGTATCTGAGGAGATCTCAGCTGCAGCCCAGATTTAAAGCTGTGTAGAAAGACACTCCAGTGGAGGTAAAAGAGAAGATATCACCTGCAGCCCCAGATTTAAAGCTGTGTAGAAGAAGACACCAGTGGAGGTATCTGAGGAGATCTCAGCTGCAGCCCAGATTTAAAGCTGTGTAGAAGGACACACCAGTGGAGGTAAAAGAGGAGATATCAGCTGCAGACCCAGATTTAAAGCTGTGTAGAAGGACACACCAGTAGAGGTAAAAGATAAGATATCAGCTGCAGCCCCAGATTTAAAGCTGTGTAGAAGGACACTCCAGTGGAGGTAAAAGAGAAGATATCAGCTGCAGCCCAGATTTAAAGCTGTGTAGAAGGACACTCCAGTGGAGGTAAAAGAGAAGATATCAGCTGCAGCCCCAGATTTGAAGCTGTGTAGAAGGACACACCAGTGGAGGTAAATGAGGAGATCTCAGCTGCAGCCCAGATTTGAAGCTGTGTAGAAGGACACACCAGTGGAGGTAAAAGAGAAGATATCACCTGCAGCCCCAGATTTAAAGCTGTGTAGAAGAAGACACCAGTGGAGGTATCTGAGGAGATCTCAGCTGCAGCCCAGATTTAAAGCTGTGTAGAAGGACACACCAGTGGAGGTAAAAGAGGAGATATCAGCTGCAGACCCAGATTTAAAGCTGTGTAGAAGGACACACCAGTAGAGGTAAAAGATAAGATATCAGCTGCAGCCCCAGATTTAAAGCTGTGTAGAAGGACACTCCAGTGGAGGTAAAAGAGAAGATATCAGCTGCAGCCCAGATTTAAAGCTGTGTAGAAGGACACTCCAGTGGAGGTAAAAGAGAAGATATCAGCTGCAGCCCCAGATTTGAAGCTGTGTAGAAGGACACACCAGTGGAGGTAAATGAGGAGATATCAGCTGCAGCCCAGATTTGAAGCTGTGTAGAAGGACACACCAGTGGAGGTAACAGAGAAGATCTTAGCTGCAGCCCCAGATTTAAAGCTGTGTAGAAGGACACACCAGTGGAGGTAAATGAGGAGATATCAGCTGCAGCCCAGATTTGAAGCTGTGTAGAAGGACACACCAGTGGAGGTAACAGAGAAGATCTTAGCTGCAGCCCCAGATTTAAAGCTGTGTAGAAGGACACACCAGTGGAGGTAAAAGAGAAGAACTCAGCTGCAGCCCCAGATTTAAAGCTGTGTAGAAGGAGACACCAGTGGAGGTAAATGAGAAGATATCAGCTGCAGCCCAGACTTAAAGCTGTGTAGAAGGACACACCAGTGGAGGTAACTGAGGAGATATCAGCTGCAGCCCAGATTTAAAACTGTGAGAAGGACACACCAGTGGAGGTAAAAGAGAAGAACTCAGCTGCAGCCCAGATTTGAAGCTGTGTAGAAGGAGACACCAGTGGAGGTAAAAGAGAAGATCTTAGCTGCAGCCCCAGATTTAAAGTTGTGTAGAAGGAGACACCAGTGGAGGTAAATGAGGAGATCTCAGCTGCAGCCCCAGATTTGAAGCTGTGTAGAAGGACACACCAGTGGAGGTAAAAGAGAAGATCTTAGCTGCAGCCCCAGATTTAAAGCTGTGTAGAAGGAGACACCAGTGGAGGTAAATGAGGAGATCTCAGCTGCAGCCCCAGATTTGAAGCTGTGTAGAAGGACACACCAGTTGAGGTAAATGAGGAGATATCAGCTGCAGCCCCAGATTT
Organism: Lissotriton helveticus; assembly: GCF_964261635.1. Taxonomy (NCBI): domain Eukaryota; kingdom Metazoa; phylum Chordata; class Amphibia; order Caudata; family Salamandridae; genus Lissotriton; species Lissotriton helveticus. The sequence continues at coordinate 1,960,039,033 of NC_136068.1, read as the reverse complement.
AAAGCTGTGTAGAAGGAGACACCAGTGGAGGTAAATGAGCAGATATCAGCTGCAGCCCAGATTTAAAGCTGTGTATAAGGACACACCAGTTGAGGTAAATGAGGAGATATCAGCTGCAGCCCAGATTTGAAGCTGTGTAGAAGGAGACACCAGTGGAGGTAAAAGAGAAGATCTCAGCTGCAGCCCAGATTTGAAGCTGTGTAGAAGGAGACACCAGTGGAGGTAAATGAGGAGATATCAGCTGCAGCTCCAGATTTGAAGCTGTGTAGAAGGAGACACAAGTGGAGGTAAATGAGGAGATATCAGCTGCAGCCCAGATTTAAAGCTGTGTAGAAGGACACACCAGTGGAGGTAAATGAGATATCAGCTGCAGCCCCAGATTTAAAGCTGTGTAGAAGGAGACACCAGTGGAGGTAAAAGAGAAGAACTCAGCTGCAGCCCCAGATTTGAAGCTGTGTAGAAGGACACTCCAGTGGAGGTAAAAGAGAAGAACTCAGCTGCAGCCCCAGATTTAAAGCTGTGTAGAAGGAGACACCAGTGGAGGTGAAAGAGAAGAACTCAGCTGCAGCCCCAGATTTGAAGCTGTGTAGAAGGACACACCAGTGGAGGTAACTGAGGAGATATCAGCTGCAGCCCCAGATTTAAAGCTGTGTAGAAGGACACACCAGTGGAGGTAAAAGAGAAGATATCAGCTGCAGCCCCAGATTTAAAGCTGTGTAGAAGAAGACACCAGTGGAGGTATCTGAGGAGATCTCAGCTGCAGCCCAGATTTAAAGCTGTGTAGAAAGACACTCCAGTGGAGGTAAAAGAGAAGATATCACCTGCAGCCCCAGATTTAAAGCTGTGTAGAAGAAGACACCAGTGGAGGTATCTGAGGAGATCTCAGCTGCAGCCCAGATTTCAAGCTGTGTAGAAGGACACACCAGTGGAGGTAAAAGAGGAGATATCAGCTGCAGACCCAGATTTAAAGCTGTGTAGAAGGACACACCAGTGGAGGTAACAGAGAAGATATCAGCTGCAGCCCCAGATTTAAAGCTGTGTAGAAGGACACTCCAGTAGAGGTAAAAGATAAGATATCAGCTGCAGCCCCAGATTTAAAGCTGTGTAGAAGGACACACCAGTTGAGGCAAATGAGGAGATCTCAGCTGCAGCCCCAGATTTAAAGCTGTGTAGAAGGACACACAGTGGAGGTAAATGAGGAGATCTCAGCTGCAGCCCAGATTTAAAGCTGTGTAGAAGGACACACCAGTGGAGGTAAATGAGGAGATATCAGCTGCAGCCCAGATTTGAAGCTGTGTAGAAGGAGTCACCAGTGGAGGTAAAAGAGAAGATATCAGCTGCAGCCCAAGATTTAAAGCTGTGTAGAAGGACACACCAGTGGAGATAAAAGAGAAGATCTCAGCTGCAGCCCAGATTTAAAGCTGTGTAGAAGGACACACCAGTGGAGGTAAAAGAGGAGATATCAGCAGCAGCCCAGATTTGAAGCTGTGTAGAAGGACACACCAGTGGAGGTAAAAGAGAAGATCTCAGCTGCAGCCCCAGATTTAAAGCTGTGTAGAAGGACACACCAGTGGAGGTAAATGAGGAGATATCAGCTGCAGCCCCAGATTTAAAGCTGTGTAGAAGGACACACCAGTGGAGGTAAAAGAGGAGATATCAGCAGCAGCCCAGATTTAAAGCTGTGTAGAAGGACACACCAGTGGAGATAAAAGAGAAGATCTCAGCTGCAGCCCAGATTTAAAGCTGTGTAGAAGGACACACCAGTGGAGGTAAAAGAGGAGATATCAGCAGCAGCCCAGATTTGAAGCTGTGTAGAAGGACACACCAGTGGAGGTAAAAGAGAAGATCTCAGCTGCAGCCCCAGATTTAAAGCTGTGTAGAAGGACACACCAGTGGAGGTAAAAGAGGAGATATCAGCAGCAGCCCAGATTTGAAGCTGTGTAGAAGGACACACCAGTGGAGGTAAAAGAGAAGATCTCAGCTGCAGCCCCAGATTTAAAGCTGTGTAGAAGGACACACCAGTGGAGGTAAAAGAGGAGATATCAGCAGCAGCCCAGATTTGAAGCTGTGTAGAAGGACACACCAGTGGAGGTAAAAGAGAAGATCTCAGCTGCAGCCCCAGATTTAAAGCTGTGTAGAAGGACACACCAGTGGAGGTAAATGAGGAGATATCAGCTGCAGCCCAGATTTAAAGTTGTGTAGAAGGACACACCAGTGGAGGTAAAAGAGAAGATCTTAGCTGCAGCCGCAGATTTGAAGCTGTGTAGAAGGAGACACCAGTGGAGGTAAATGAGGAGATATCAGCTGCAGCCCAGATTTAAAGCTGTGTAGAAGGACACTCCAGTGGAGGTAAAAGAGAAGATATCAGCTGCAGCCCCAGATTTAAAGCTGTGAGAAGAACACACCAGTGGAGGTAAATGAGGAGATATCAGCTGCAGCCCAGATTTAAAGCTGTGTAGAAGGAGACACCAGTGGAGGTAAATGAGGAGATATCAGCTGCAGCCCAGGTTTAAAGCTGTGTAGAAGGAGACACCAGTGGAGGCAAATGAGGAGATCTCAGCTGCAGCCCCAGATTTAAAGCTGTGTAGAAGGACACACAGTGGAGGTAAATGAGGAGATCTCAGCTGCAGCCCAGATTTAAAGCTGTGTAGAAGGACACACCAGTGGAGGTAAATGAGGAGATATCAGCTGCAGCCCAGATTTGAAGCTGTGTAGAAGGAGTCACCAGTGGAGGTAAAAGAGAAGATATCAGCTGCAGCCCAAGATTTAAAGCTGTGTAGAAGGACACACCAGTGGAGATAAAAGAGAAGATCTCAGCTGCAGCCCAGATTTAAAGCTGTGTAGAAGGACACACCAGTGGAGGTAAAAGAGGAGATATCAGCAGCAGCCCAGATTTGAAGCTGTGTAGAAGGACACACCAGTGGAGGTAAAAGAGAAGATCTCAGCTGCAGCCCCAGATTTAAAGCTGTGTAGAAGGACACACCAGTGGAGGTAAATGAGGAGATATCAGCTGCAGCCCCAGATTTAAAGCTGTGTAGAAGGACACACCAGTGGAGGTAAAAGAGGAGATATCAGCAGCAGCCCAGATTTAAAGCTGTGTAGAAGGACACACCAGTGGAGATAAAAGAGAAGATCTCAGCTGCAGCCCAGATTTAAAGCTGTGTAGAAGGACACACCAGTGGAGGTAAAAGAGGAGATATCAGCAGCAGCCCAGATTTGAAGCTGTGTAGAAGGACACACCAGTGGAGGTAAAAGAGAAGATCTCAGCTGCAGCCCCAGATTTAAAGCTGTGTAGAAGGACACACCAGTGGAGGTAAAAGAGGAGATATCAGCAGCAGCCCAGATTTGAAGCTGTGTAGAAGGACACACCAGTGGAGGTAAAAGAGAAGATCTCAGCTGCAGCCCCAGATTTAAAGCTGTGTAGAAGGACACACCAGTGGAGGTAAAAGAGGAGATATCAGCAGCAGCCCAGATTTGAAGCTGTGTAGAAGGACACACCAGTGGAGGTAAAAGAGAAGATCTCAGCTGCAGCCCCAGATTTAAAGCTGTGTAGAAGGACACACCAGTGGAGGTAAATGAGGAGATATCAGCTGCAGCCCAGATTTAAAGTTGTGTAGAAGGACACACCAGTGGAGGTAAAAGAGAAGATCTTAGCTGCAGCCGCAGATTTGAAGCTGTGTAGAAGGAGACACCAGTGGAGGTAAATGAGGAGATATCAGCTGCAGCCCAGATTTAAAGCTGTGTAGAAGGACACTCCAGTGGAGGTAAAAGAGAAGATATCAGCTGCAGCCCCAGATTTAAAGCTGTGTAGAAGGACACACAGTGGAGGTAAATGAGGAGATACCAGCTGCAGCCCAGATTTGAAGCTGTGTAGAAGGACACACCAGTGGAGGTAAAAGAGAAGATCTTAGCTGCAGCCCCAGATTTGAAGCTGTGTAGAAGGACACACCAGTGGAGGTAAATGAGATATCAGCTGCAGCCCCAGATTTGAAGCTGTGTAGAAGGACACACCAGTGGAGGTAAATGAGGAGATATCAGCTGCAGCTCCAGATTTGAAGCTGTGTAGAAGGACACACCAGTGGAGGTAAAAGAGAAGATCTCAGCTGCAGCCCCAGATTTAAAGCTGTGTAGAAGGACACACCAGTGGAGGTAAATGAGGAGATATCAGCTGCAGCCCAGATTTAAAGCTGTGTAGAAGGACACACCAGTGGAGGTAAAAGAGAAGATATCAGCTGCAGCCCACATTTAAAGCTGTGTAGAAGGACACACCAGTGGAGGTAAAAGAGAAGATCTCAGCTACAGCCCAGATTTGAAGCTGTGTAGAAGGAGACACCAGTGGAGGTAAAAGAGAAGATCTCAGCTGCAGCCCAGATTTGAAGCTGTGTAGAAGGAGACACCAGTGGGGGTAAATGAGAAGATATCAGCTGCAGCCCCAGATTTAAAGCTGTGTAGAAGGACACTCCAGTGGAGGTAAAAGAGAAGAACTCAGCTGCAGCCCCAGATTTAAAGCTGTGTAGAAGGAGACACCAGTGGAGGTAAAAGAGAAGATATCAGCTGCAGCCCCAAATTTAAAGCTGTGTAGAAGGAGACACCAGTGGAGGTAAATGAGGAGAGCTCAGCTGCAGCCCCAGATTTAAAGCTGTGTAGAAGGACACTTCAGTGGAGGTAAAAGAGAAGATATCAGCTGCAGCCCCAGATTTAAAGCTGTGTAGAAGGACACACCAGTGGTGGTAAAAGAGGAGATATCAGCTGCAGACCCAGATTTAAAGCTGTGTAGAAGGACACACCAGTGGAGGTAAATGAGAAGATATCAGCTGCAGCCCAGATTTGAAGCTGTGAAGAAGGACACACCAGTGGAGGTAAAAGAGAAGATATCAGCTGCAGCCCCAGATTTAAAGCTGTGTAGAAGGACACTCCAGTAGAGGTAAAAGAGAAGATATCAGCTGCAGCCCCACATTTAAAGCTGTGTAGAAGGACACACCAGTTGAGGCAAATGAGGAGATCTCAGCTGCAGCCCCAGATTTAAAGCTGTGTAGAAGGAGACACCAGTGGAGGTAAATGAGGAGATATCAGCTGCAGCCCAGATTTAAAGCTGTGTAGAAGGACACACCAGTGGAGGTAATTGAGGAGATATCAGCTGCAGCCCAGATTTAAAGCAGTGTAGAAGGACACACCAGTGGAGGTAAATGAGGAGTTCTCAGCTGCAGCCCAGATTTAAAGCTGTGTAGAAGGACACACCAGTGGAGGTAAATTAGGAGATATCAGCTGCAGCCCCATATTTAAAGCTGTGTAGAAGGAGACACCAGTGGAGGTAAATGAGCAGATATCAGCTGCAGCCCAGATTTAAAGCTGTGTAGAAGGACACTCCAGTGGAGGTAAAAGAGAAGATATCAGCTGCAGCCCCAGATTTGAAGCTGTGTAGAAGGACACTCCAGTGGAGGTAAAAGAGAAGATATCAGCTGCAGCCCCAGATTTAAAGCTGTGTAGAAGGACACTCCAGTGGAGGTAAAAGAGAAGAACTCAGCTGCAGCCCCAGATTTAAAGCTGTGTAGAAGGAGACACCAGTGGAGGTAAAAGAGAAGAACTCAGCTGCAGCCCCAGATTTGAAGCTGTGTAGAAGGACACACCAGTGGAGGTAACTGAGAAGATATCAGCTGCAGCCCCAAATTTAAAGCTGTGTAGAAGGAGACACCAGTGGAGGTAAATGAGGAGATATCAGCTGCAGCCCAGATTTGAAGCTGTGTAGAAGGAGACACCAGTGGAGGTAAAAGAGAAGATCTTAGCTGCAGCCCCAGATTTAAAGCTGTGTAGAAGGACACACCAGTGGAGGTAAAAGAGAAGAACTCAGCTGCAGCCCCAGATTGAAAGCTGTGTAGAAGGAGACACCAGTGGAGGTAAATGAGAAGATATCAGCTGCAGCCCAGATTTAAAGCTGTGTAGAAGGACACACCAGTGGAGGTAAAAGAGACGATCTCAGCTGCAGCCCCAGATTGAAAGCTGTGTAGAAGGAGACACCAGTGGAGGTAACTGAGGAGATATCAGCTGCAGCCCCAGATTTGAAGCTGTGTAGAAGGACACACCAGTGAGCTAAATGAGGAGATATCAGCTGCAGCCCAGATTTGAAGCTGTGTAGAAGGAGACACCAGTGGAGGTAACTGAGGAGATATCAGCTGCAGCCCAGATTTAAAGCTGTGTAGAAGGACACACCAGTTGGGGTAAATGAGGAGATACCAGCTGCAGCCCAGATTTGAAGCTGTGTAGAAGGAGACACCAGTGGAGGTAAATGAGGAGATATCAGCTGCAGCCCAGATTTAAAGCTGTGTAGAAGGACACACCAGTGGAGGTAAATGAGGAGATCTCAACTGCAGCCCCATATTTAAAGCTGTGTAGAAGGAGACACCAGTGGAGGTAACTGAGGAGATCTCAGCTGCAGCCCAGATTTGAAGCTGTGTAGAAGGAGACACCAGTGGAGGTAACTGAGGAGATCTCAGCTGCAGCCCAGATTTGAAGCTGTGTAGAAGGAGACACCAGTGGAGGTAAAAGAGAAGATATCAGCTGCAGCCCCAGATTTAAAGCTGTGTAGAAGGACACACCAGTGGAGGTAAATGAGAAGATATTAGCTGCAGCCCCGGATTTAAAGCTGTGTAGAAGGACACACCAGTGGAGGTAATTGAGGAGATATCAGCTGCAGCCCAGATTTAAAGCAGTGTAGAAGGACACACCAGTGGAGGTAAATGAGGAGTTCTCAGCTGCAGCCCAGATTTAAAGCTGTGTAGAAGGACACACCAGTGGAGGTAAAAGAGAAGATCTCAGCTGCAGCCCAGATTTAAAGCTGTGTAGAAGGACACTCCAGTGGAGGTAAAAGAGGAGAACTCAGCTGCAGCCAAGATTTAAAGCTGTGTAGAAGGAGAGACAGTGGAGGTAAATGAGGAGATACCAGCTGCAGCCCCAGATTTAAAGCTGTGTAGAAGGACACACCAGTGGAGGTAAATGAGGAGAACTCAGCTGCAGCCCAGATTTAAAGCTGTGTAGAAGGACACACAGTGGAGGTAAATGAGGAGATACCAGCTGCAGCCCAGATCTGAAGCTGTGTAGAAGGACACACCAGTGGAGGTAAAAGAGAAGATATCAGCTGCAGCCCAGATTTAAAGCTGTGTAGAAGGAGACACCAGTTGAGGTAAATGAGGAGATATCAGCTGCAGCCCAGATTTGAAGCTGTGTAGAAGGAGACACCAGTGGAGGTAAAAGAGACGATCTCAGCTGCAGCCCAGATTTGAAGCTGTGTAGAAGGACACACCAGTGGAGGTAAAAGAGAAGATCTCAGCTGTAGCCCAGATTTGAAGCTGTGTAGAAGGACACACCAGTTGAGGTAAATGAGGAGATATCAGCTGCAGCCCAGATTTGAAGCTGTGTAGAAGGACACACCAGTTGAGGTAAATGAGGAGATATCAGCTGCAGCCCAGATTTGAAGCTGTGTAGAAGGAGACACCAGTGGAGGTAAATGAGGAGATATCAGCTGCAGCCCAGATTTGAAGCTGTGTAGAAGGACACACCAGTGGAGGTAAAAGAGAAGATCTCAGCTGCAGCCCAGATTTGAAACTGTGTAGAAGGAGACACCAGTGGAGGTAAATGAGGAGATATCAGCTGCAGCCCAGATTTAAAGCTGTGTAGAAGGACACACCAGTGGAGGTAAATGAGATATCAGCTGCAGCCCAGATTTAAAGCTGTGTAGAAGGAGTCACCAGTGGAGGTAACTGAGGAGATCTCAGCTGCAGCCCCAGATTTAAAGCTGTGTAGAAGGAGACACCAGTGGAGGTAAAAGAGAAGAACTCAGCTGCAGCCCCAGATTTGAAGCTGTGTAGAAGGACACTCCAGTGGAGGTAAAAGAGAAGAACTCAGCTGCAGCCCCAGATTTAAAGCTGTGTAGAAGGAGACACCAGTGGAGGTGAAAGAGAAGATATCAGCTGCAGCCCCAGATTTAAAGCTGTGTAGAAGAAGACACCAGTGGAGGTATCTGAGGAGATCTCAGCTGCAGCCCAGATTTAAAGCTGTGTAGAAAGACACTCCAGTGGAGGTAAAAGAGAAGATATCAGCTGCAGCCCCAGATTTAAAGCTGTGTAGAAGAAGACACCAGTGGAGGTATCTGAGGAGATGTCAGCTGCAGCCCAGATTTAAAGCTGTGTAGAAGGACACACCAGTGGAGGTAAAAGAGGAGATATCAGCTGCAGACCCAGATTTAAAGCTGTGTAGAAGGACACACCAGTGGAGGTAAAAGAGAAGATATCAGCTGCAGCCCCAGATTTAAAGCTGTGTAGAAGGACACTCCAGTAGAGGTAAAAGATAAGATATCAGCTGCAGCCCCAGATTTAAAGCTGTGTAGAAGGACACACCAGTTGAGGCAAATGAGGAGATCTCAGCTGCAGCCCCAGAGTTAAAGCTGTGTAGAAGGACACACAGTGGAGGTAAATGAGGAGATCTCAGCTGTAGCCCAGATTTAAAGCTGTGTAGAAGGACACACCAGTGGAGGTAAATGAGGAGATATCAGCTGCAGCCCAGATTTGAAGCTGTGTAGAAGGAGTAACCAGTGGAGGTAAAAGAGAAGATCTCAGCTGCAGCCCAGATTTGAAGCTGTGTAGGAGGAGACACCAGTGGAGGTAAATGAGGAGATATCAGCTGCAGCTCCAGATTTGAAGCTGTGTAGAAGGACACATCCGTGGAGGTAAATGAGGAGATATCAGCTGCAGCCCAGATTTAAAGCTGTGTAGAAGGACACACCAGTGGAGGTAAATGAGAAGAACTCAGCTGCAGCCCCAGATTTGAAGCTGTGTAGAAGGACACTCCAGTGGAGGTAAAAGAGAAGAACTCAGCTGCAGCTCCAGATTTAAAGCTGTGTAGAAGGAGACACCAGTGGAGGTGAAAGAGAAGAACTCAGCTGCAGCCCCAGATTTGAAGCTGTGTAGAAGGACAAACAGGTGGAGGTAACTGAGGAGATATCAGCTGCAGCCCCAGATTTAAAGCTGTGTAGAAGGACACACCAGTGGAGGTAAAAGAGAAGATATCAGCTGCAGCCCCAGATGTAAAGCTGTGTAGAAGAAGACACCAGTGGAGGTATCTGAGGAGATCTCAGCTGCAGCCCAGATTTAAAGCTGTGTATAAGGACACACCAGTGGAGGTAAAAGAGAAGATATCAGCTGCAGCCCCAGATTTAAAGCTGTGTAGAAGGACACTCCAGTAGAGGTAAAAGATAAGATATCAGCTGCAGCCCCAGATTTAAAGCTGTGTAGAAGGACACACCAGTTGAGGCAAATGAGGAGATCTCAGCTGCAGCCCCAGATTTAAAGCTGTGTAGAAGGAGTAACCAGTGGAGGTAAAAGAGAAGATATCAGCTGCAGCCCAAGATTTAAAGCTGTGTAGAAGGACACACCAGTGGAGATGAAAGAGAAGATCTCAGCTGCAGCCCCAGATTTAAAGCTGTGTAGAAGTACACACCAGTGGAGGTAAAAGAGGAGATATCAGCTGCAGCCCAGATTTGAAGCTGTGTAGAAGGACACACCAGTGGAGGTAAAAGAGAAGATCTCAGCTGCAGCCCCAGATTTAAAGCTGTGTAGAAGGAGACACCAGTGGAGGTAAATGAGGAGATATCAGCTGCAGCCCAGATTTAAAGCTGTGTAGAAGGACACACCAGTGGAGGTAAAAGAGAAGATCTTAGCTGCAGCCGCAGATTTGAAGCTGTGTAGAAGGAGACACCAGTGGAGGTAAATGAGGAGATATCAGCTGCAGCCCAGATTTAAAGCTGTGTAGAAGGACACTCCAGTGGAGGTAAAAGAGAAGATATCAGCTGCAGCCCCAGATTTAAAGCTGTGTAGAAGGAGACACCAGGGGAGGTAAAAGAGAAGATATCAGCTGCAGCCCCAGATTTAAAGCTGTGTAGAAGGACACACCAGTGGAGGTAACTGAGGAGATCTCAGCTGCAGCCCAGATTTAAAGCTGTGTAGAAGGAGACACCAGTGGAGGTAAATGAGGAGATATCAGCTGCAGCCCAGATTTGAAGCTGTGTAAAGGACACACCAGTGGAGGTAAAAGAGAAGATCTTAGCTGCAGCCCCAGATTTGAAGCTGTTTAGAAGGACACACCAGTGGAGGTAAAAGAGAAGATCTTAGCTGCAGCCGCAGATTTGAAGCTGTGTAGAAGGAGACACCAGTGGAGGTAAATGAGGAGATATCAGCTGCAGCTCCAGATTTAAAGCTGTGTAGAAGGACACTCCAGTGGAGGTAAAAGAGAAGGACACACCAGTGGAGGTAAATGATGAGATATCAGCTGCAGCCCAGATTTAAAGCTGTGTATAAGGACACTCCAGTGGAGGTAAAAGAGAAGATATCAGCTGCAGCCCCAGATTTGAAGCTGTTTAGAAGGACACACCAGTGGAGGTAAAAGAGAAGATCTTAGCTGCAGCCGCAGATTTGAAGCTGTGTCGAAGGAGACACCAGTGGAGGTAAATGAGGAGATATCAGCTGCAGCCCAGATTTAAAGCTGTGTAGAAGGACACTCCAGTGGAGGTAAAAGAGAAGGACACACCAGTGGAGGTAAATGAGGAGATATCAGCTGCAACTCAGATTTGAAGCTGTGTAGAAGGACACACCAGTGGAGGTAAATGAGGAGATATCAGCTGCAGCCCAGATTTGAAGCTGTGTAGAAGGACACACCAGTGGAGGTAAAAGAGAAGATCTTAGCTGCAGCCCCAGATTTAAAGCTGTGTAGAAGGACACACCAGTTGAGGTAAAAGAGAAGAACTCAGCTGCAGCCCCAGATTTAAAGCTGTGTCGAAGGAGACACCAGTGGAGGTAAATGAGAAGATATCAGCTGCAGCCCAGATTTAAAGCTGTGTAGAAGGACACACCAGTGGAGGTAACTAAGGAGATATCAGCTGCAGCCCACATTTAAAGCTGTGTAGAAGGACACACCAGTGGAGGTAAAAGAGAAGAACTCAGCTGCAGCCCAGATTTGAAGCTGTGTAGAAGGAGACACCAGTGGAGGTAAAAGAGAAGATCTCAGCTGCAGCCCAGGTTTGAAGCTGTGTAGAAGGAGACACCAGTGGAGGTAAAAGAGAAGATCTCAGCTGCAGCCCAGATTTGAAGCTGTGTAGAAGGAGACACCAGTGGAGGTAAAAGAGAAGATATCAGCTGCAGCCCCAGATTTAAAGCTGTGTAGAAGGACACACCAGTGGAGGTAAATGAGAAGATATTAGCTGCAGCCCCAGATTTAAAGCTGTGTAGAAGGACACACCAGTGGAGGTAAATGAGAAGATATCAGCTGCAGCCCCAGATTTAAAGCTGTGTAGAAGGAGACACCAGTGGAGGTAAATGAGGAGATATCAGCTGCAGCTCCAGATTTGAAGCTGTGTAGAAGGACACACCAGTGGAGGTAAATGAGGAGATATCAGCTACAGCTCCAGATTTGAAGCTGTGTAGAAGGACACACCAGTGGAGGTAAAAGAGAAGATCTCAGCTGCAGCCCAGATTTGAAGCTGTGTAGAAGGACACACCAGTGGAGGTAAAAGAGAAGATATCAGCTGCAGCCCCAGATTTAAAGCTGTGTAGAAGGAGACACCAGTGGAGGTAAATGAGGAGATATCAGCTGCAGCTCCAGATTTGAAGCTGTGTAGAAGGAGACACCAGTGGAGGTAAATGAGGAGATACCAGCTGCAGCCCAGATTTAAAGCTGTGTAGAAGGACACACCAGTGGAGGTAAAAGAGAAGATCTTAGCTGCAGCCCCAGATTTGAAGCTGTGTAGAAGGAGACACCAGTGGAGGTAAAGGAGGAGATATCAGCTGCAGCCCAGATTTGAAGCTGTGTAGAAGGACACACCAGTGGAGGTAAATGAGGAGATATCAGCTGCAGCCCAGATTTAAAGCTGTGTAGAAGGACACACCAGTGGAGGTAAATGAGATATCAGCTGCAGCCCCAGATTTAAAGCTGTGTAGAAGGACACACCAGTGGAGGTAAAAGAGAAGATCTTAGCTGCAGCCCCAGATTTGAAGCTGTGTAGAAGGAGACACCAGTGGAGGTAAAGGAGGAGATATCAGCTGCAGCCCAGATTTGAAGCTGTGTAGAAGGACACACCAGTGGAGGTAAAAGAGAAGATCTTAGCTGCAGCCCCAGATTTAAAGCTGTGTAGAAGGACACACCAGTGGAGGTAAAAGAGAAGAACTCAGCTACAGCCCCAGATTTAAAGCTGTGTAGAAGGAGACACCAGTGGAGGTAAATGAGAAGATATCAGCTGCAGCCCAGATGTAAAGCTGTGTAGACGGACACACCAGTGGAGGTAACTGAGGAGATATCAGCTGCAGCCCACATTTAAAGCTGTGTAGAAGGACACACCAGTGGAGGTAAAAGAGAAGAACTCAGCTGCAGCCCAGATTTGAAGCTGTGTAGAAGGAGACACCAGTGGAGGTAAAAGAGAAGATCTCAGCTGCAGCCCAGATTTGAAGCTGTGTAGAAGGAGACACCAGTGGAGGCAAATAAGGAGATCTCAGCTGCAGCCCCAGATTTAAAGCTGTGTAGAAGGACACTCCAGTGGAGGTAAATGAGGAGATCTCAGCTGTAGCCCCAGATTTGAAGCTGTGTAGGAGGACACACCAGTTGAGGTAAATGAGGAGATCTCAGCTGCAGCCCAGATTTGAAGCTGTGTAGAAGGAGACACCAATGGAGGTAAATGAGGAGATATCAGCTGCAGCCCAGATTTAAAGCTGTGTAGAAGGACACACAGTGGAGGTAAATGAGGAGATATCAGCTGCAGCCAAGATTTAAAGCTGTGTAGAAGGACACACCAGTGGAGGTAAATGAGATATCAGCTGCAGCCCAGATTTAAAGCTGTGTAGAAGGAGACACCAGTGGAGGTAAATGAGGAGATATCAGCTGCAGCCCAGATTTGAAGCTGTGTAGAAGGAGACACCAGTGGAGGTAAATGAGGAGATATCAGCTGCAGCCCAGATTTGAAGCTGTGTAGAAGGAGACACCAGTGGAGGTAAAAGAGAAGATCTCAGCTGCAGCCCAGATTTGAAGCTGTGTAGAAGGACACACCAGTGGAGGTAAAAGAGAAGATCTCAGCTGCAGCCCAGATTTGAAGCTGTGTAGAAGGAGACACCAGTGGAGGTAAATGAGGAGATATCAGATGCAGCTCCAGATTTGAAGCTGTGTAGAAGGAGACACCAGTGGAGGTAAATGAGGAGATATCAGCTGCAGCCAAGATTTAAAGCTGTGTAGAAGGACACACCAGTGGAGGTAAATGAGATATCAGCTGCAGCCCCAGATTTAAAGCTGTGTAGAAGGAGACACCAGTGGAGGTAAAAGAGAAGAACTCAGCTGCAGCCCCAGATTTGAAGCTGTGTAGAAGGACACTCCAGTGGAGGTAAAAGAGAAGAACTCAGCTGCAGCCCCAGATTTAAAGCTGTGTAGAAGGAGACACCAGTGGAGGTGAAAGAGAAGATATCAGCTGCAGCCCCAGATTTAAAGCTGTGTAGAAGAAGACACCAGTGGAGGTATCTGAGGAGATGTCAGCTGCAGCCCAGATTTAAAGCTGTGTAGAAGGACACTCCAGTAGAGGTAAAAGATAAGATATCAGCTGCAGCCCCAGATTTAAAGCTGTGTAGAAGGACACACCAGTTGAGGCAAATGAGGAGATCTCAGCTGCAGCCCCAGAGTTAAAGCTGTGTAGAAGGACACACAGTGGAGGTAAATGAGGAGATCTCAGCTGCAGCCCAGATTTAAAGCTGTGTAGAAGGACACACCAGTGGAGGTAAATGAGGAGATATCAGCTGCAGCCCAGATTTGAAGCTGTGTAGAAGGAGACACCAGTGGAGGTAAAAGAGAAGATCTCAGCTGCAGCCCAGATTTGAAGCTGTGTAGAAGGACACACCAGTGGAGGTAAAAGAGAAGATCTCAGCTGCAGCCCAGATTTGAAGCTGTGTAGGAGGAGACACCAGTGGAGGTAAATGAGGAGATATCAGCTGCAGCTCCAGATTTGAAGCTGTGTAGAAGGAGACACCAGTGGAGGTAAATGAGGAGATATCAGCTGCAGCCCAGATTTAAAGTTGTGTAGAAGGACACACCAGTGGAGGTAAAAGAGAAGAACTCAGCTGCAGCTCCAGATTTAAAGCTGTGTAGAAGGACACTCCAGTGGAGGTAAAAGAGAAGAACTCAGCTGCAGCTCCAGATTTAAAGCTGTGTAGAAGGACACTCCAGTGGAGGTAAAAGAGAAGAACTCAGCTGCAGCCCCAGATTTGAAGCTGTGTAGAAGGACACTCCAGTGGAGGTAAAAGAGAAGAACTCAGCTGCAGCTCCAGATTTAAAGCTGTGTAGAAGGAGACACCAGTGGAGGTGAAAGAGAAGAACTCAGCTGCAGCCCCAGATTTGAAGCTGTGTAGAAGGACAAACAGGTGGAGGTAACTGAGGAGATATCAGCTGCAGTCCCAGATTTAAAGCTGTGTAGAAGGACACACCAGTGGAGGTAAAAGAGAAGATATCAGCTGCAGCCCCAGATGTAAAGCTGTGTAGAAGAAGACACCAGTGGAGGTATCTGAGGAGATCTCAGCTGCAGCCCAGATTTAAAGCTGTGTAGAAGGACACACCAGTGGAGGTAAAAGAGGAGATATCAGCTGCAGACCCAGATTTAAAGCTGTGTAGAAGGACACACCAGTGGAGGTAAAAGAGAAGATATCAGCTGCAGCCCCAGATTTAAAGCTGTGTAGAAGGACACTCCAGTAGAGGTAAAAGATAAGATATCAGCTGCAGCCCCAGATTTAAAGCTGTGTAGAAGGACACACCAGTTGAGGCAAATGAGGAGATCTCAGCTGCAGCCCCAGATTTAAAGCTGTGTAGAAGGACACTCCAGTGGAGGTAAAAGAGAAGAACTCAGCTGCAGCTCCAGATTTAAAGCTGTGTAGAAGGACACTCCAGTGGAGGTAAAAGAGAAGAACTCAGCTGCAGCCCCAGATTTGAAGCTGTGTAGAAGGACACTCCAGTGGAGGTAAAAGAGAAGAACTCAGCTGCAGCTCCAGATTTAAAGCTGTGTAGAAGGAGACACCAGTGGAGGTGAAAGAGAAGAACTCAGCTGCAGCCCCAGATTTGAAGCTGTGTAGAAGGACAAACAGGTGGAGGTAACTGAGGAGATATCAGCTGCAGTCCCAGATTTAAAGCTGTGTAGAAGGACACACCAGTGGAGGTAAAAGAGAAGATATCAGCTGCAGCCCCAGATGTAAAGCTGTGTAGAAGAAGACACCAGTGGAGGTATCTGAGGAGATCTCAGCTGCAGCCCAGATTTAAAGCTGTGTAGAAGGACACACCAGTGGAGGTAAAAGAGGAGATATCAGCTGCAGACCCAGATTTAAAGCTGTGTAGAAGGACACACCAGTGGAGGTAAAAGAGAAGATATCAGCTGCAGCCCCAGATTTAAAGCTGTGTAGAAGGACACTCCAGTAGAGGTAAAAGATAAGATATCAGCTGCAGCCCCAGATTTAAAGCTGTGTAGAAGGACACACCAGTTGAGGCAAATGAGGAGATCTCAGCTACAGCCCCAGATTTAAAGCTGTGTAGAAGGACACACAGTGGAGGTAAATGAGGAGATCTCAGCTGCAGCCCAGATTTAAAGCTGTGTAGAAGGACACACCAGTGGAGGTAAATGAGGAGATATCAGCTGCAGCCCAGATTTGAAGCTGTGTAGAAGGAGTAACCAGTGGAGGTAAAAGAGAAGATATCAGCTGCAGCCCAAGATTTAAAGCTGTGTAGAAGGACACACCAGTGGAGATGAAAGAGAAGATCTCTGCTGCAGC
The DNA here is from genome assembly GCF_964261635.1 of Lissotriton helveticus. Taxonomy (NCBI): domain Eukaryota; kingdom Metazoa; phylum Chordata; class Amphibia; order Caudata; family Salamandridae; genus Lissotriton; species Lissotriton helveticus. Next base: position 1,960,023,206 of record NC_136068.1, on the reverse strand, counting down.
CCCAGATTTAAAGCTGTGTAGAAGGACACACCAGTGGAGGTAAAATAGGAGATATCAGCTGCAGCCCAGATTTGAAGCTGTGTAGAAGGACACACCAGTGGAGGTAAAAGAGAAGATCTCAGCTGCAGCCCCAGATTTAAAGCTGTGTAGAAGGACACACCAGTGGAGGTAAATGAGGAGATATCAGCTGCAGCCCAGATTTAAAGCTGTGTAGAAGGACACACCAGTGGAGGTAAAAGAGAAGATCTTAGCTGCAGCCGCAGATTTGAAGCTGTGTAGAAGGAGACACCAGTGGAGGTAAATGAGGAGATATCAGCTGCAGCCCAGATTTAAAGCTGTGTAGAAGGACACTCCAGTGGAGGTAAAAGAGAAGATATCAGCTGCAGCCCCAGATTTAAAGCTGTGTAGAAGGACACACCAGTGGAGGTAAATGAGGAGATATCAGCTGCAGCCCAGATTTAAAGCTGTGTAGAAGGAGACACCAGTGGAGGTAAATGAGGAGATATCAGCTGCAGCCCAGATTTGAAGCTGTTTAGAAGGACACACCAGTGGAGGTAAAAGAGAAGATCTTAGCTGCAGCCGCAGATTTGAAGCTGTGTCGAAGGAGACACCAGTGGAGGTAAAAGAGAAGGACACACCAGTGGAGGTAAATGAGGAGATATCAGCTGCAACCCAGATTTGAAGCTGTGTAGAAGGACACACAAGTGGAGGTAAATGAGGAGATATCAGCTGCAGCTCCAGATTTAAAGCTGTGTAGAAGGACACACCAATGGATGTAAAAGAGAAGATCTTAGCTGCAGCCGCAGATTTGAAGCTGTGTAGAAGGAGACACCAGTGGAGGTAAATGAAGAGATATCAGCTGCAGCCCAGATTTAAAGCTGTGTATAAGGACACTCCAGTGGAGGTAAAAGAGAAGATATCAGCTGCAGCCCCAGATTTGAAGCTGTTTAGAAGGACACACCAGTGGAGGTAAAAGAGAAGATCTTAGCTGCAGCCGCAGATTTGAAGCTGTGTCGAAGGAGACACCAGTGGAGGTAAATGAGGAGATATCAGCTGCAGCCCAGATTTAAAGCTGTGTAGAAGGACACACCAGTGGAGGTAAAAGAGAAGATCTTAGCTGCAGCCCCAGATTTAAAGCTGTGTAGAAGGACACACCAGTTGAGGTAAAAGAGAAGAACTCAGCTGCAGCCCCAGATTTAAAGCTGTGTCGAAGGAGACACCAGTGGAGGTAAATGAGAAGATATCAGCTGCAGCCCAGATTTAAAGCTGTGTAGAAGGACACACCAGTGGAGGTAACTAAGGAGATATCAGCTGCAGCCCACATTTAAAGCTGTGTAGAAGGACACACCAGTGGAGGTAAAAGAGAAGAACTCAGCTGCAGCCCAGATTTGAAGCTGTGTAGAAGGAGACACCAGTGGAGGTAAAAGAGAAGATCTCAGCTGCAGCCCAGGTTTGAAGCTGTGTAGAAGGAGACACCAGTGGAGGTAAAAGAGAAGATCTCAGCTGCAGCCCAGATTTGAAGCTGTGTAGAAGGAGACACCAGTGGAGGTAAAAGAGAAGATATCAGCTGCAGCCCCAGATTTAAAGCTGTGTAGAAGGACACACCAGTGGAGGTAAATGAGAAGATATCAGCTGCAGCCCCAGATTTAAAGCTGTGTAGAAGGAGACACCAGTGGAGGTAAATGAGGAGATATCAGCTGCAGCTCCAGATTTGAAGCTGTGTAGAAGGAGACACCAGTGGAGGTAAATGAGGAGATACCAGCTGCAGCCCAGATTTAAAGCTGTGTAGAAGGACACACCAGTGGAGGTAAATGAGATATCAGCTGCAGCCCCAGATTTAAAGCTGTGTAGAAGGACACACCAGTGGAGGTAAAAGAGAAGATCTTAGCTGCAGCCCCAGATTTGAAGCTGTTTAGAAGGACACACCAGTGGAGGTAAAAGAGAAGATCTTAGCTGCAGCCGCAGATTTGAAGCTGTGTCGAAGGAGACACCAGTGGAGGTAAATGAGAAGATATCAGCTGCAGCCCCAGATTTAAAGCTGTGTAGAAGGAGACACCAGTGGAGGTAAATGAGGAGATATCAGCTGCAGCTCCAGATTTGAAGCTGTGTAGAAGGAGACACCAGTGGAGGTAAATGAGGAGATACCAGCTGCAGCCCCAGATTTAAAGCTGTGTAGAAGGACACACCAGTGGAGGTAAAAGAGAAGATCTTAGCTGCAGCCCCAGATTTGAAGCTGTTTAGAAGGACACACCAGTGGAGGTAAAAGAGAAGATCTTAGCTGCAGCCGCAGATTTGAAGCTGTTTAGAAGGACACACCAGTGGAGGTAAAAGAGAAGATCTTAGCTGCAGCCGCAGATTTGAAGCTGTGTCGAAGGAGACACCAGTGGAGGTAAATGAGGAGATATCAGCTGCAGCCCAGATTTAAAGCTGTGTAGAAGGACACTCCAGTGGAGGTAAAAGAGAAGGACACACCAGTGGAGGTAAATGATGAGATATCAGCTGCAGCTCCAGATTTGAAGCTGTGTAGAAGGACACACCAGTGGAGGTAAATGAGGAGATATCAGCTGCAGCCCAGATTTAAAGCTGTGTAGAAGGACACACAGTGGAGGTAAATGAGGAGATCTCAGCTGCAGCCCAGATTTAAAGCTGTGTAGAAGGACACACCAGTGGAGGTAAATGAGGAGATATCAGCTGCAGCCCAGATTTAAAGCTGTGTAGAAGGACACTCCAGTGGAGGTAAATGATGAGATATCAGCTGCAGCTCCAGATTTGAAGCTGTGTAGAAGGACACACCAGTGGAGGTAAAAGAGAAGATCTTAGCTGCAGCCCCAGATTTAAAGCTGTGTAGAAGGACACACCAGTGGAGGTAAAAGAGAAGAACTCAGCTACAGCCCCAGATTTAAAGCTGTGTAGAAGGAGACACCAGTGGAGGTAAATGATGAGATATCAGCTGCAACCCAGATTTGAAGCTGTGTAGAAGGACACACCAGTGGTGGTAAAAGAGAAGAACTAAGCTGCAGCCCCAGATTTAAAGCTGTGTAGAAGGAGACACCAGTGGAGGTAAATGAGAAGATATCAGCTGCAGCCCAGATTTAAAGCTGTGTAGAAGGACACACCAGTGGAGGTAACTGAGGAGATATCAGCTGCAGCCCAGATTTAAAGCTGTGTAGAAGGACACACCAGTGGAGGTAACTGAGGAGATATCAGCTGCAGCCCAGATTTAAAGCTGTGTAGAAGGACACACCAGTGGAGGTAAATGAGGAGATATCAGCTGCAGCCCAGATTTGAAGCTGTGTAGAAGGACACACCAGTGGAGGTAAAAGAGAAGATCTTAGCTGCAGCTCCAGATTTAAAGCTGTGTAGAAGGACACACCAGTGGTGGTAAAAGAGAAGAACTAAGCTGCAGCCCCAGATTTAAAGCTGTGTAGAAGGAGACACCAGTGGAGGTAAATGAGAAGATATCAGCTGCAGCCCAGATTTAAAGCTGTGTAGAAGGACACACCAGTGGAGGTAACTGAGGAGATATCAGCTGCAGCCCAGATTTAAAGCTGTGTAGAAGGACACACCAGTGGAGGTAAAAGAGAAGATATCAGCTGCAGCCCAGATTTAAAGCTGTGTAGAAGGAGACACCAGTGGAGGTAAAAGAGAAGAACTCAGCTGCAGCCCAGATTTGAAGCTGTGTAGAAGGAGACACCAGTGGAGGTAAAAGAGAAGATCTTAGCTGCATCCCCAGATTTAAAGCTGTGTAGAAGGAGACACCAGTGGAGGTAAATGAGGAGATCTCAGCTGCAGCCCAGATTTAAAGCTGTGTAGAAGGACACACCAGTGGAGGTAAAAGAGAAGATATCAGCTGCAGCCCCAGATTTGAAGCTGTGTAGAAGGACACACCAGTTGAGGTCAATGAGGAGATATCAGCTGCAGCCCAGATTTGAAGCTGTGTAGAAGGACACACCAGTTGAGGTAAATGAGGAGATATCAGCTGCAGCCCAGATTTAAAGCTGTGTAGAATGACACACCAGTGGAGGTAAATGAGGAGATCTCAGCTGCAGCCCCATATTTAAAGCTGTGTAGAAGGACACACCAGTGGAGGTAAATGAGGAGATATTAGCTGCAGCCCAGATTTAAAGCTGTGTAGAAGGACACACCAGTTGAGGTAAATGAGGAGATATCAGCTGCAGCCCAGATTTAAAGCTGTGTAGAATGACACACCAGTGGAGGTAAATGAGGAGATCTCAGCTGCAGCCCCATATTTAAAGCTGTGTAGAAGGAGACACCAGTGGAGGTAACTGAGGAGATCTCAGCTGCAGCCCAGATTTGAAGCTGTGTAGAAGGAGACACCAGTGGAGGTAAAAGAGGAGATCTCAGCTGCAGCCCAGATTTGAAGCTGTGTAGAAGGAGACACCAGTGGAGGTAAAAGAGAAGATATCAGCTGCAGCCCCAGATTTAAAGCTGTGTAGAAGGACACACCAGTGGAGGTAAATAGAAGATATCAGCTGCAGCCCCAGATTTAAAGCTGTGTAGAAGGAGACACCAGTGGAGGTAAATGAGGAGATATCAGCTGCAGCTCCAGATTTGAAGCTGTGTAGAAGGACACACCAGTGGAGGTAAAAGAGAAGATCTCAGCTGCAGCCCAGATTTGAAGCTGTGTAGAAGGACACACAAGTGGAGGTAAAAGAGAAGATATCAGCTGCAGCCCCAGATTTAAAGCTGTGTAGAAGGAGACACCAGTGGTGGTAAATGCGATATCAGCTGCAACCCAGATTTAAAGCTGTGTAGAAGGAGACACCAGTGGAGGTAAATGAGGAGATATCAGCTGCAGCTCCAGATTTGAAGCTGTGTAGAAGGACACACCAGTGGAGGTAAAAGAGAAGATCTCAGCTGCAGCCCAGATTTGAAGCTGTGTAGAAGGACACACCAGTGGAGGTAAAAGAGAAGATCTCAGCTGCAGCCCAGATTTAAAGCTGTGTAGAAGGAGACACCAGTGGAGGTAAAAGAGAAGATCTTAGCTGCAGCCCCAGATTTAAAGCTGTGTAGAAGGACACTCCAGTGGAGGTAAAGGAGGAGATATCAGCTGCAGCCCAGATTTGAAGCTGTGTAGAAGGACACACCAGTGGAGGTAAAAGAGAAGATCTTAGCTGCAGCCCCAGATTTAAAGCTGTGTAGAAGGACACACCAGTGGAGGTAAAAGAGAAGAACTCAGCTACAGCCCCAGATTTAAAGCTGTGTAGAAGGAGACACCAGTGGAGGTAAATGATGAGATATCAGCTGCAACCCAGATTTGAAGCTGTGTAGAAGGACACACCAGTGGAGGTAAAAGAGAAGATCTTAGCTGCAGCTCCAGATTTAAAGCTGTGTAGAAGGACACACCAGTGGTGGTAAAAGAGAAGAACTAAGCTGCAGCCCCAGATTTAAAGCTGTGTAGAAGGAGACACCAGTGGAGGTAAATGAGAAGATATCAGCTGCAGCCCAGATTTAAAGCTGTGTAGAAGGACACACCAGTGGAGGTAACTGAGGAGATATCAGCTGCAGCCCAGATTTAAAGCTGTGTAGAAGGACACACCAGTGGAGGTAAAAGAGAAGAACTCAGCTGCAGCCCAGATTTGAAGCTGTGTAGAAGGAGACACCAGTGGAGGTAAATGAGGAGATCTCAGCTGCAGCCCAGATTTAAAGCTGTGTAGAAGGACACACCAGTGGAGGTAAAAGAGAAGATATCAGCTGCAGCCCCAGATTTGAAGCTGTGTAGAAGGACACACCAGTTGAGGTCAATGAGGAGATATCAGCTGCAGCCCAGATTTGAAGCTGTGTAGAAGGAGACACCAGTGGAGGTAAATGAGGAGATATTAGCTGCAGCCCAGATTTAAAGCTGTGTAGAAGGACACACCAGTTGAGGTAAATGAGGAGATATCAGCTGCAGCCCAGATTTAAAGCTGTGTAGAATGACACACCAGTGGAGGTAAATGAGGAGATCTCAGCTGCAGCCCCATATTTAAAGCTGTGTAGAAGGAGACACCAGTGGAGGTAACTGAGGAGATCTCAGCTGCAGCCCAGATTTGAAGCTGTGTAGAAGGAGACACCAGTGGAGGTAAAAGAGAAGATATCAGCTGCAGCCCCAGATTTAAAGCTGTGTAGAAGGACACACCAGTGGAGGTAAATAGAAGATATCAGCTGCAGCCCCAGATTTAAAGCTGTGTAGAAGGAGACACCAGTGGAGGTAAATGAGGAGATATCAGCTGCAGCTCCAGATTTGAAGCTGTGTAGAAGGACACACCAGTGGAGGTAAAAGAGAAGATCTCAGCTGCAGCCCAGATTTGAAGCTGTGTAGAAGGAGACACCAGTGGTGGTAAATGCGATATCAGCTGCAACCCAGATTTAAAGCTGTGTAGAAGGAGACACCAGTGGAGGTAAATGAGGAGATATCAGCTGCAGCTCCAGATTTGAAGCTGTGTAGAAGGACACACCAGTGGAGGTAAAAGAGAAGATCTCAGCTGCAGCCCAGATTTGAAGCTGTGTAGAAGGACACACCAGTGGAGGTAAAAGAGGAGATATCAGCTGCAGCTCCAGATTTGAAGCTGTGTAGAAGGACACACCAGTGGAGGTAAAAGAGAAGATCTCAGCTGCAGCCCAGATTTGAAGCTGTGTAGAAGGACACACCAGTGGAGGTAAATGAGGAGATCTCAGCTGCAGCCCAGATTTGAAGCTGTGTAGAAGGAGACACCAGTGGAGGTAAATGAGGAGATATCAGCTGCAGCTCCAGGTTTGAAGCTGTGTAGAAGGAGACACCAGTGGAGGTAAATGAGAAGATATCAGCTGCAGCCCCAGATTTAAAGCTGTGTAGAAGGACACACCAGTGGAGGTAAATGAGGAGATATCAGCTGCAGCTCCAGGTTTGAAGCTGTGTAGAAGGACACACCAGTGGAGGTAAATGAGGAGATACCAGCTGCAGCCCAGGTTTGAAGCTGTGTAGAAGGACACACCAGTGGAGGTAAAAGAGATATCAGCTGCAGCCCCAGATTTAAAGCTGTGTAGAAGGACAGACCAGTGGAGGTAAAAGAGAAGATCTTAGCTGCAGCCGCAGATTTGAAGCTGTGTCGAAGGAGACACCAGTGGAGGTAAATGAGGAGATATCAGCTGCAGCCCAGATTTAAAGCTGTGTAGAAGGACACTCCAGTGGAGGTAAAAGAGAAGGACACACCAGTGGAGGTAAATGATGAGATATCAGCTGCAACCCAGATTTGAAGCTGTGTAGAAGGACACACAAGTGGAGGTAAATGAGGAGTTCTCAGCTGCAGCCCAGATTTAAAGCTGTGTAGAAGGACACACCAGTGGAGGTAAATGAGGAGATCTCAGCTGCAGCCCAGATTTGAAGCTGTGTAGAAGGACACACCAGTGGAGGTAAAAGAGAAGATCTTAGCTGCAGCCCCAGATTTAAAGCTGTGTAGAAGGAGACACCAGTGGAGGTAACTGAGGAGATATCAGCTGCAGCCCACATTTAAAGCTGTGTAGAAGGACACACCAGTGGAGGTAAATGAGAAGATATTAGCTGCAGCCCCAGATTTAAAGCTGTGTAGAAGGACACACCAGTGGAGGTAAATGAGAAGATATCAGCTGCAGCTCCAGATTTGAAGCTGTGTAGAAGGACACACCAGTGGAGGTAAAAGAGAAGATCTCAGCTGCAGCCCAGATTTGAAGCTGTGTAGAAGGACACACCAGTGGAGGTAAAAGAGAAGATATCAGCTGCAGCCCCAGATTTAAAGCTGTGTAGAAGGAGACACCAGTGGAGGTAAATGAGGAGATATCAGCTGCAGCCCAGATTTAAAGCTGTGTAGAAGGAGACACCAGTTGAGGTAAATGAGGAGATATCAGCTGCAGCCCAGATTTAAAGCTGTGTAGAAGGAGACACCAGTGGAGGTAAATGAGGAGATCTCAGCTACAGCCCAGATTTAAAGCTGTGTAGAAGGAGACACCAGTGGAGGTAACTGAGGAGATATCAGCTGCAGCTCCAGATTTGAAGCTGTGTAGAAGGACACACCAGTGGAGGTAAAAGAGAAGATCTCAGCTGCAGCCCAGATTTGAAGCTGTGTAGAAGGACACACCAGTGGAGGTAAATGAGGAGATATCAGCTGCAGCTCCAGATTTGAAGCTGTGTAGAAGGAGACACCAGTGGATGTAAATGAGGAGATATCAGCTGCAGCCCCAGATTTAAAGCTGTGTAGAAGGACACACCAGTGGAGGTAAATGAGATATCAGCTGCAGCCCCAGATTTAAAGCTGTGTAGTAGGAGACACCAGTGGAGGTAAAAGAGAAGAACTCAGCTGCAGCCCCAGATTTAAAGCTGTGTAGAAGGAGACACCAGTGGAGGTGAAAGAGAAGAACTCAGCTGCAGCCCCAGATTTGAAGCTGTGTAGAAGGACACACCAGTGGAGGTAACTGAGGAGATATCAGCTGCAGCCCCAGATTTAAAGCTGTGTAGAAGGACACACAGTGGAGGTAAATGAGGAGATCTCAGCTGCAGCCCAGATTTAAAGCTGTGTAGAAGGACACACCAGTGGAGGTAAATGAGGAGATATCAGCTGCAGCCCAGATTTGAAGCTGTGTAGAAGGAGACACCAGTGGAGGTAAAAGAGAAGATATCAGCTGCAACCCAAGATTTAAAGCTGTGTAGAAGGACACTCCAGTGGAGGTAAAAGAGAAGATATCAGCTGCAGCCCCAGATTTAAAGCTGTGTAGAAGGACACACCAGTGGAGGTAAATGAGATATCAGTTGCAGCCCCAGATATAAAGCTGTGTAGAAGGACACACCAGTGGAGGTAAAAGAGAAGATCTTAGCTGCAGCCCCAGATTTGAAGCTGTTTAGAAGGACACACCAGTGGAGGTAAAAGAGAAGATCTTAGCTGCAGCCGCAGATTTGAAGCTGTGTCGAAGGAGACACCAGTGGAGGTAAATGAGGAGATATCAGCTGCAGCCCAGATTTAAAGCTGTGTAGAAGAAGACACCAGTGGAGGTGACTGAGGAGATATCAGCTGCAGCCCAGATTTAAAGCTGTGTAGAAGGACACACCAGTGGAGGTAAATGAGATATCAGCTGCAGCCCCAGATTTAAAGCTGTGTAGAAGGACACACCAGTGGAGGTAAAAGAGAAGATCTTAGCTGCAGCCCCAGATTTGAAGCTGTTTAGAAGGACACACCAGTGGAGGTAAAAGAGAAGATCTTAGCTGCAGCCGCAGATTTGAAGCTGTGTCGAAGGAGACACCAGTGGAGGTAAATGAGAAGATATCAGCTGCAGCCCCAGATTTAAAGCTGTGTAGAAGGAGACACCAGTGGAGGTAAATGAGGAGATATCAGCTGCAGCTCCAGATTTGAAGCTGTGTAGAAGGAGACACCAGTGGAGGTAAATGAGGAGATACCAGCTGCAGCCCAGATTTAAAGCTGTGTAGAAGGACACACCAGTGGAGGTAAATGAGATATCAGCTGCAGCCCCAGATTTAAAGCTGTGTAGAAGGACACACCAGTGGAGGTAAAAGAGAAGATCTTAGCTGCAGCCCCAGATTTGAAGCTGTTTAGAAGGACACACCAGTGGAGGTAAAAGAGAAGATCTTAGCTGCAGCCGCAGATTTGAAGCTGTTTAGAAGGACACACCAGTGGAGGTAAAAGAGAAGATCTTAGCTGCAGCCGCAGATTTGAAGCTGTGTCGAAGGAGACACCAGTGGAGGTAAATGAGGAGATATCAGCTGCAGCCCAGATTTAAAGCTGTGTAGAAGGACACTCCAGTGGAGGTAAAAGAGAAGGACACACCAGTGGAGGTAAATGATGAGATATCAGCTGCAGCTCCAGATTTGAAGCTGTGTAGAAGGACACACCAGTGGAGGTAAATGAGGAGATATCAGCTGCAGCCCAGATTTAAAGCTGTGTAGAAGGACACACAGTGGAGGTAAATGAGGAGATCTCAGCTGCAGCCCAGATTTAAAGCTGTGTAGAAGGACACACCAGTGGAGGTAAATGAGGAGATATCAGCTGCAGCCCAGATTTGAAGCTGTGTAGAAGGACACACCAGTGGAGGTAAAAGAGAAGATATCAGCTGCAGCCCAAGATTTAAAGCTGTGTAGAAGGACACACCAGTGGAGATGAAAGAGAAGATCTCAGCTGCAGCCCCAGATTTAAAGCTGTGTAGAAGGACACACCAGTGGAGGTAAAAGAGAAGAACTCAGCTGCAGCCCAGATTTAAAGCTGTGTAGAAGGACACACCAGTGGAGGTAAAAGAGAAGATATCAGCTGCAGCCGCAGATTTGAAGCTGTGTAGAAGGAGATACCAGTGGAGGTAAATGAGGAGATATCAGCTGCAGCCCAGATTTAAAGCTGTGTAGAAGGACACACCAGTGGAGGTAAATGAGGAGATATCAGCTGCAGCCCAGATTTAAAGCTGTGTAGAAGGACACACCAGTGGAGGTAAATGAGGAGATATCAGCTGCAGCCCAGATTTAAAGCTGTGTAGAAGGACACACCAGTGGAGGTAAATGAGGAGATATCAGCTGCAGCCCAGATTTAAAGCTGTGTAGAAGGACACTCCAGTGGAGGTAAATGATGAGATATCAGCTGCAGCTCCAGATTTGAAGCTGTGTAGAAGGACACACCAGTGGAGGTAAAAGAGAAGATCTTAGCTGCAGCCCCAGATTTAAAGCTGTGTAGAAGGACACACCAGTGGAGGTAAAAGAGAAGAACTCAGCTACAGCCCCAGATTTAAAGCTGTGTAGAAGGAGACACCAGTGGAGGTAAATGATGAGATATCAGCTGCAACCCAGATTTGAAGCTGTGTAGAAGGACACACCAGTGGTGGTAAAAGAGAAGAACTAAGCTGCAGCCCCAGATTTAAAGCTGTGTAGAAGGAGACACCAGTGGAGGTAAATGAGAAGATATCAGCTGCAGCCCAGATTTAAAGCTGTGTAGAAGGACACACCAGTGGAGGTAACTGAGGAGATATCAGCTGCAGCCCAGATTTAAAGCTGTGTAGAAGGACACACCAGTGGAGGTAACTGAGGAGATATCAGCTGCAGCCCAGATTTAAAGCTGTGTAGAAGGACACACCAGTGGAGGTAAATGAGGAGATATCAGCTGCAGCCCAGATTTGAAGCTGTGTAGAAGGACACACCAGTGGAGGTAAAAGAGAAGATCTTAGCTGCAGCTCCAGATTTAAAGCTGTGTAGAAGGACACACCAGTGGTGGTAAAAGAGAAGAACTAAGCTGCAGCCCCAGATTTAAAGCTGTGTAGAAGGAGACACCAGTGGAGGTAAATGAGAAGATATCAGCTGCAGCCCAGATTTAAAGCTGTGTAGAAGGACACACCAGTGGAGGTAACTGAGGAGATATCAGCTGCAGCCCAGATTTAAAGCTGTGTAGAAGGACACACCAGTGGAGGTAAAAGAGAAGATATCAGCTGCAGCCCAGATTTAAAGCTGTGTAGAAGGAGACACCAGTGGAGGTAAAAGAGAAGAACTCAGCTGCAGCCCAGATTTGAAGCTGTGTAGAAGGAGACACCAGTGGAGGTAAAAGAGAAGATCTTAGCTGCATCCCCAGATTTAAAGCTGTGTAGAAGGAGACACCAGTGGAGGTAAATGAGGAGATCTCAGCTGCAGCCCAGATTTAAAGCTGTGTAGAAGGACACACCAGTGGAGGTAAAAGAGAAGATATCAGCTGCAGCCCCAGATTTGAAGCTGTGTAGAAGGACACACCAGTTGAGGTCAATGAGGAGATATCAGCTGCAGCCCAGATTTGAAGCTGTGTAGAAGGACACACCAGTTGAGGTAAATGAGGAGATATCAGCTGCAGCCCAGATTTAAAGCTGTGTAGAATGACACACCAGTGGAGGTAAATGAGGAGATCTCAGCTGCAGCCCCATATTTAAAGCTGTGTAGAAGGACACACCAGTGGAGGTAAATGAGGAGATATTAGCTGCAGCCCAGATTTAAAGCTGTGTAGAAGGACACACCAGTTGAGGTAAATGAGGAGATATCAGCTGCAGCCCAGATTTAAAGCTGTGTAGAATGACACACCAGTGGAGGTAAATGAGGAGATCTCAGCTGCAGCCCCATATTTAAAGCTGTGTAGAAGGAGACACCAGTGGAGGTAACTGAGGAGATCTCAGCTGCAGCCCAGATTTGAAGCTGTGTAGAAGGAGACACCAGTGGAGGTAAAAGAGGAGATCTCAGCTGCAGCCCAGATTTGAAGCTGTGTAGAAGGAGACACCAGTGGAGGTAAAAGAGAAGATATCAGCTGCAGCCCCAGATTTAAAGCTGTGTAGAAGGACACACCAGTGGAGGTAAATAGAAGATATCAGCTGCAGCCCCAGATTTAAAGCTGTGTAGAAGGAGACACCAGTGGAGGTAAATGAGGAGATATCAGCTGCAGCTCCAGATTTGAAGCTGTGTAGAAGGACACACCAGTGGAGGTAAAAGAGAAGATCTCAGCTGCAGCCCAGATTTGAAGCTGTGTAGAAGGACACACAAGTGGAGGTAAAAGAGAAGATATCAGCTGCAGCCCCAGATTTAAAGCTGTGTAGAAGGAGACACCAGTGGTGGTAAATGCGATATCAGCTGCAACCCAGATTTAAAGCTGTGTAGAAGGAGACACCAGTGGAGGTAAATGAGGAGATATCAGCTGCAGCTCCAGATTTGAAGCTGTGTAGAAGGACACACCAGTGGAGGTAAAAGAGAAGATCTCAGCTGCAGCCCAGATTTGAAGCTGTGTAGAAGGACACACCAGTGGAGGTAAAAGAGAAGATCTCAGCTGCAGCCCAGATTTAAAGCTGTGTAGAAGGAGACACCAGTGGAGGTAAAAGAGAAGATCTTAGCTGCAGCCCCAGATTTAAAGCTGTGTAGAAGGACACTCCAGTGGAGGTAAAGGAGGAGATATCAGCTGCAGCCCAGATTTGAAGCTGTGTAGAAGGACACACCAGTGGAGGTAAAAGAGAAGATCTTAGCTGCAGCCCCAGATTTAAAGCTGTGTAGAAGGACACACCAGTGGAGGTAAAAGAGAAGAACTCAGCTACAGCCCCAGATTTAAAGCTGTGTAGAAGGAGACACCAGTGGAGGTAAATGATGAGATATCAGCTGCAACCCAGATTTGAAGCTGTGTAGAAGGACACACCAGTGGAGGTAAAAGAGAAGATCTTAGCTGCAGCTCCAGATTTAAAGCTGTGTAGAAGGACACACCAGTGGTGGTAAAAGAGAAGAACTAAGCTGCAGCCCCAGATTTAAAGCTGTGTAGAAGGAGACACCAGTGGAGGTAAATGAGAAGATATCAGCTGCAGCCCAGATTTAAAGCTGTGTAGAAGGACACACCAGTGGAGGTAACTGAGGAGATATCAGCTGCAGCCCAGATTTAAAGCTGTGTAGAAGGACACACCAGTGGAGGTAAAAGAGAAGAACTCAGCTGCAGCCCAGATTTGAAGCTGTGTAGAAGGAGACACCAGTGGAGGTAAATGAGGAGATCTCAGCTGCAGCCCAGATTTAAAGCTGTGTAGAAGGACACACCAGTGGAGGTAAAAGAGAAGATATCAGCTGCAGCCCCAGATTTGAAGCTGTGTAGAAGGACACACCAGTTGAGGTCAATGAGGAGATATCAGCTGCAGCCCAGATTTGAAGCTGTGTAGAAGGAGACACCAGTGGAGGTAAATGAGGAGATATTAGCTGCAGCCCAGATTTAAAGCTGTGTAGAAGGACACACCAGTTGAGGTAAATGAGGAGATATCAGCTGCAGCCCAGATTTAAAGCTGTGTAGAATGACACACCAGTGGAGGTAAATGAGGAGATCTCAGCTGCAGCCCCATATTTAAAGCTGTGTAGAAGGAGACACCAGTGGAGGTAACTGAGGAGATCTCAGCTGCAGCCCAGATTTGAAGCTGTGTAGAAGGAGACACCAGTGGAGGTAAAAGAGAAGATATCAGCTGCAGCCCCAGATTTAAAGCTGTGTAGAAGGACACACCAGTGGAGGTAAATAGAAGATATCAGCTGCAGCCCCAGATTTAAAGCTGTGTAGAAGGAGACACCAGTGGAGGTAAATGAGGAGATATCAGCTGCAGCTCCAGATTTGAAGCTGTGTAGAAGGACACACCAGTGGAGGTAAAAGAGAAGATCTCAGCTGCAGCCCAGATTTGAAGCTGTGTAGAAGGAGACACCAGTGGTGGTAAATGCGATATCAGCTGCAACCCAGATTTAAAGCTGTGTAGAAGGAGACACCAGTGGAGGTAAATGAGGAGATATCAGCTGCAGCTCCAGATTTGAAGCTGTGTAGAAGGACACACCAGTGGAGGTAAAAGAGAAGATCTCAGCTGCAGCCCAGATTTGAAGCTGTGTAGAAGGACACACCAGTGGAGGTAAAAGAGGAGATATCAGCTGCAGCTCCAGATTTGAAGCTGTGTAGAAGGACACACCAGTGGAGGTAAAAGAGAAGATCTCAGCTGCAGCCCAGATTTGAAGCTGTGTAGAAGGACACACCAGTGGAGGTAAATGAGGAGATCTCAGCTGCAGCCCAGATTTGAAGCTGTGTAGAAGGAGACACCAGTGGAGGTAAATGAGGAGATATCAGCTGCAGCTCCAGGTTTGAAGCTGTGTAGAAGGAGACACCAGTGGAGGTAAATGAGAAGATATCAGCTGCAGCCCCAGATTTAAAGCTGTGTAGAAGGACACACCAGTGGAGGTAAATGAGGAGATATCAGCTGCAGCTCCAGGTTTGAAGCTGTGTAGAAGGACACACCAGTGGAGGTAAATGAGGAGATACCAGCTGCAGCCCAGGTTTGAAGCTGTGTAGAAGGACACACCAGTGGAGGTAAAAGAGATATCAGCTGCAGCCCCAGATTTAAAGCTGTGTAGAAGGACAGACCAGTGGAGGTAAAAGAGAAGATCTTAGCTGCAGCCGCAGATTTGAAGCTGTGTCGAAGGAGACACCAGTGGAGGTAAATGAGGAGATATCAGCTGCAGCCCAGATTTAAAGCTGTGTAGAAGGACACTCCAGTGGAGGTAAAAGAGAAGGACACACCAGTGGAGGTAAATGATGAGATATCAGCTGCAACCCAGATTTGAAGCTGTGTAGAAGGACACACAAGTGGAGGTAAATGAGGAGTTCTCAGCTGCAGCCCAGATTTAAAGCTGTGTAGAAGGACACACCAGTGGAGGTAAATGAGGAGATCTCAGCTGCAGCCCAGATTTGAAGCTGTGTAGAAGGACACACCAGTGGAGGTAAAAGAGAAGATCTTAGCTGCAGCCCCAGATTTAAAGCTGTGTAGAAGGAGACACCAGTGGAGGTAACTGAGGAGATATCAGCTGCAGCCCACATTTAAAGCTGTGTAGAAGGACACACCAGTGGAGGTAAATGAGAAGATATTAGCTGCAGCCCCAGATTTAAAGCTGTGTAGAAGGACACACCAGTGGAGGTAAATGAGAAGATATCAGCTGCAGCTCCAGATTTGAAGCTGTGTAGAAGGACACACCAGTGGAGGTAAAAGAGAAGATCTCAGCTGCAGCCCAGATTTGAAGCTGTGTAGAAGGACACACCA
Organism: Lissotriton helveticus; assembly: GCF_964261635.1. Lineage (NCBI taxonomy): Eukaryota > Metazoa > Chordata > Amphibia > Caudata > Salamandridae > Lissotriton > Lissotriton helveticus. The sequence goes on along the minus strand of NC_136068.1, from coordinate 1,960,007,663 downwards.
GTGGAGGTAAAAGAGAAGATATCAGCTGCAGCCCCAGATTTAAAGCTGTGTAGAAGGAGACACCAGTGGAGGTAAATGAGGAGATATCAGCTGCAGCCCAGATTTAAAGCTGTGTAGAAGGAGACACCAGTTGAGGTAAATGAGGAGATATCAGCTGCAGCCCAGATTTAAAGCTGTGTAGAAGGAGACACCAGTGGAGGTAAATGAGGAGATCTCAGCTACAGCCCAGATTTAAAGCTGTGTAGAAGGAGACACCAGTGGAGGTAACTGAGGAGATATCAGCTGCAGCTCCAGATTTGAAGCTGTGTAGAAGGACACACCAGTGGAGGTAAAAGAGAAGATCTCAGCTGCAGCCCAGATTTGAAGCTGTGTAGAAGGACACACCAGTGGAGGTAAATGAGGAGATATCAGCTGCAGCTCCAGATTTGAAGCTGTGTAGAAGGAGACACCAGTGGATGTAAATGAGGAGATATCAGCTGCAGCCCCAGATTTAAAGCTGTGTAGAAGGACACACCAGTGGAGGTAAATGAGATATCAGCTGCAGCCCCAGATTTAAAGCTGTGTAGTAGGAGACACCAGTGGAGGTAAAAGAGAAGAACTCAGCTGCAGCCCCAGATTTAAAGCTGTGTAGAAGGAGACACCAGTGGAGGTGAAAGAGAAGAACTCAGCTGCAGCCCCAGATTTGAAGCTGTGTAGAAGGACACACCAGTGGAGGTAACTGAGGAGATATCAGCTGCAGCCCCAGATTTAAAGCTGTGTAGAAGGACACACAGTGGAGGTAAATGAGGAGATCTCAGCTGCAGCCCAGATTTAAAGCTGTGTAGAAGGACACACCAGTGGAGGTAAATGAGGAGATATCAGCTGCAGCCCAGATTTGAAGCTGTGTAGAAGGAGACACCAGTGGAGGTAAAAGAGAAGATATCAGCTGCAACCCAAGATTTAAAGCTGTGTAGAAGGACACTCCAGTGGAGGTAAAAGAGAAGATATCAGCTGCAGCCCCAGATTTAAAGCTGTGTAGAAGGACACACCAGTGGAGGTAAATGAGATATCAGTTGCAGCCCCAGATATAAAGCTGTGTAGAAGGACACACCAGTGGAGGTAAAAGAGAAGATCTTAGCTGCAGCCCCAGATTTGAAGCTGTTTAGAAGGACACACCAGTGGAGGTAAAAGAGAAGATCTTAGCTGCAGCCGCAGATTTGAAGCTGTGTCGAAGGAGACACCAGTGGAGGTAAATGAGGAGATATCAGCTGCAGCCCAGATTTAAAGCTGTGTAGAAGGACACACCAGTGGAGGTAAAAGAGAAGAACTCAGCTGCAGCCCAGATTTGAAGCTGTGTAGAAGGAGACACCAGTGGAGGTAAAAGAGAAGATCTTAGCTGCATCCCCAGATTTAAAGCTGTGTAGAAGGAGACACCAGTGGAGGTAAATGAGGAGATCTCAGCTGCAGCCCAGATTTAAAGCTGTGTAGAAGGACACACCAGTGGAGGTAAAAGAGAAGATATCAGCTGCAGCCCCAGATTTGAAGCTGTGTAGAAGGACACACCAGTTGAGGTCAATGAGGAGATATCAGCTGCAGCCCAGATTTGAAGCTGTGTAGAAGGAGACACCAGTGGAGGTAAATGAGGAGATATTAGCTGCAGCTCAGATTTAAAGCTGTGTAGAAGGACACACCAGTTGAGGTAAATGAGGAGATATCAGCTGCAGCCCAGATTTAAAGCTGTGTAGAATGACACACCAGTGGAGGTAAATGAGGAGATCTCAGCTGCAGCCCCATATTTAAAGCTGTGTAGAAGGAGACACCAGTGGAGGTAACTGAGGAGATCTCAGCTGCAGCCCAGATTTGAAGCTGTGTAGAAGGAGACACCAGTGGAGGTAAAAGAGGAGATCTCAGCTGCAGCCCAGATTTGAAGCTGTGTAGAAGGAGACACCAGTGGAGGTAAAAGAGAAGATATCAGCTGCAGCCCCAGATTTAAAGCTGTGTAGAAGGACACACCAGTGGAGGTAAATAGAAGATATCAGCTGCAGCCCCAGATTTAAAGCTGTGTAGAAGGAGACACCCGTGGAGGTAAATGAGGAGATATCAGCTGCAGCTCCAGATTTGAAGCTGTGTAGAAGGACACACCAGTGGAGGTAAAAGAGAAGATCTCAGCTGCAGCCCAGATTTGAAGCTGTGTAGAAGGACACACCAGTGGAGGTAAAAGAGAAGATCTCAGCTGCAGCCCCAGATTTAAAGCTGTGTAGAAGGAGACACCAGTGGAGGTAAATGAGATATCAGCTGCAACCCAGATTTAAAGCTGTGTAGAAGGAGACACCAGTGGAGGTAAATGAGGAGATATCAGCTGCAGCTCCAGATTTGAAGCTGTGTAGAAGGACACACCAGTGGAGGTAAAAGATAAGATATCAGCTGCAGCCCAGATTTGAAGCTGTGTAGAAGGACACTCTAGTGGAGGTAAAAGAGAAGATATCAGCTGCAGCCCCAGATTTAAAGCTGTGTAGAAGGACACACCAGTGGAGGTAAATGAGGAGATCTCAGCTGCAGCCCAGATTTAAAGCTGTGTAGAAGGACACACCAGAGGAGGTAAAAGAGAAGATATCAGCTGCAGCCCCAAATTTAAAGCTGTGTAGAAGGAGACATCAGTGGAGGTAAATGAGGAGATCTCAGCTGCAGCCCAGATTTAAAGCTGTGTAGAAGGACACACCAGTGGAGGTAAAAGAGGAGATATCAGCTGCAGACCCAGATTTAAAGCTGTGTAGAAGGACACACCAGTAGAGGTAAATGAGAAGATATCAGCTGCAGCCCAGATTTGAAGCTGTGTAGAAGGACACACCAGTGGAGGTAAAAGAGAAGATATCAGCTGCAGCCACAGATTTAAAGCTGTGTAGAAGGACACTCCAGTAGAGGTAAAAGAGAAGATATCAGCTGCAGCCCCAGATGTAAAGCTGTGTAGAAGGACACACCAGTTGAGGCAAATGAGGAGATCTCAGCTGCAGCCCCAGATTTAAAGCTGTGTAGAAGGACACACAGTGGAGGTAAATGAGGAGATCTCAGCTGCAGCCCAGATTTAAAGCTGTGTAGAAGGACACACCAGTGGAGGTAAATGAGGAGATATCAGCTGCAGCCCAGATTTGAAGCTGTGTAGAAGGACACACCAGTGGAGGTAAATGAGGAGATATCAGCTGCAGCCCCAGATTTAAAGCTGTGTAGAAGGACACACCAGTGGAGGTAAAAGAGACGATCTCAGCTGCAGCCCCAGATTTAAAGCTGTGTAGAAGGACACACCAGTGGAGGTAAATGAGGAGATCTCAGCTGCAGCCCCAGATTTAAAGCTGTGTAGAAGGACACACCAGTGGAGGTAAAAGAGAAGATATCAGCTGCAGCCCCAGATTTAAAGCTGTGTAGAAGGACACACCAGTGGAGGTAAAAGAGAAGATATCAGCTGCAGCCCCAGATTTAAAGCTGTGTAGAAGGACACACCAGTGGAGGTAAATGAGAAGATATTAGCTGCAGCCCCAGATTTAAAGCTGTGTAGAAGGACACACCAGTGGAGGTAAATGAGAAGATATCAGCTGCAGCCCCAGATTTAAAGCTGTGTAGAAGGAGACACCAGTGGAGGTAAATGAGCAGATATCAGCTGCAGCTCCAGATTTGAAGCTGTGTAGAAGGACACACCAGTGGAGGTAAATGAGGAGATATCAGCTACAGCTCCAGATTTGAAGCTGTGTAGAAGGACACACCAGTGGAGGTAAAAGAGAAGATCTCAGCTGCAGCCCAGATTTGAAGCTGTGTAGAAGGACACACCAGTGGAGGTAAATGAGGAGATACCAGCTGCAGCCCAGATTTAAAGCTGTGTAGAAGGACACACCAGTGGAGGTAAATGAGATATCAGCTGCAGCCCCAGATTTAAAGCTGTGTAGAAGGACAGACCAGTGGAGGTAAAAGAGAAGATCTTAGCTGCAGCCCCAGATTTGAAGCTGTTTAGAAGGACACACCAGTGGAGGTAAAAGAGAAGATCTTAGCTGCAGCCGCAGATTTGAAGCTGTGTCGAAGGAGACACCAGTGGAGGTAAATGAGGAGATATCAGCTGCAGCCCAGATTTAAAGCTGTGTAGAAGGACACACCAGTGGAGGTAACTGAGGAGATATCAGCTGCAGCTCCAGATTTGAAGCTGTGTAGAAGGACACACCAGTGGAGGTAAAAGAGAAGAACTCAGCTGCAGCCCAGATTTGAAGCTGTGTAGAAGGACACACCAGTGGAGGTAAAAGAGAAGATCTTAGCTGCATCCCCAGATTTAAAGCTGTGTAGAAGGAGACACCAGTGGAGGTAAATGAGGAGATCTCAGCTGCAGCTCCAGATTTAAAGCTGTGTAGAAGGACACACCAGTGGAGGTAAAAGAGAAGATATCAGCTGCAGCCCAGATTTAAAGCTGTGTAGAAGGACACACCAGTGGAGGTAACTGAGGAGATCTCAGCTGCAGCCCAGATTTGAAGCTGTGTAGAAGGAGACACCAGTGGAGGTAAAAGAGGAGATCTCAGCTGCAGCCCAGATTTGAAGCTGTGTAGAAGGAGACACCAGTGGAGGTAAAAGAGAAGATATCAGCTGCAGCCCCAGATTTAAAGCTGTGTAGAAGGACACACCAGTGGAGGTAAATAGAAGATATCAGCTGCAGCCCCAGATTTAAAGCTGTGTAGAAGGAGACACCAGTGGAGGTAAATGAGGAGATATCAGCTGCAGCTCCAGATTTGAAGCTGTGTAGAAGGACACACCAGTGGAGGTAAAAGAAAAGATCTCAGCTGCAGCCCAGATTTGAAGCTGTGTAGAAGGACACACAAGTGGAGGTAAAAGAGAAGATATCAGCTGCAGCCCCAGATTTAAAGCTGTGTAGAAGGAGACACCAGTGGAGGTAAATGAGATATCAGCTGCAGCCCAGATTTAAAGCTGTGTAGAAGGACACACCAGTGGAGGTAAATGAGATATCAGCTGCAGCCCCAGATTTAAAGCTGTGTAGAAGGAGACACCAGTGGAGGTAAAAGAGAAGAACTCAGCTGCAGCCCCAGATTTGAAGCTGTGTAGATTTACACTCCAATGGAGGTAAAAGAGAAGAACTCAGCTGCAGCCCCAGATTTAAAGCTGTGTAGAAGGAGACACCAGTGGAGGTAAAAGAGAAGAACTCAGCTGCAGCCCCAGATTTGAAGCTGTGTAGAAGGACACACCAGTGGAGGTAAAAGAGAAGATATCCGCTGCAGCCCCAGATTTAAAGTTGTGTAGAAGGACACTCTAGTGGAGGTAAAAGAGAAGATATCAGCTGCAGCCCCAGATTTAAAGCTGTGTAGAAGGAGACATCAGTGGAGGTAAATGAGGAGATCTCAGCTGCAGCCCAGATTTAAAGCTGTGTAGAAGGACACACCAGTGGAGGTAAAAGAGGAGATATCAGCTGCAGACCCAGATTTAAAGCTGTGTAGAAGGACACACCAGTGGAGGTAAATGAGAAGATATCAGCTGCAGCCCAGATTTGAAGCTGTGTAAAGGACACACCAGTGGAGGTAAATGAGAAGATATCAGCTGCAGACCCAGATTTAAAGCTGTGTAGAAGGACACACCAGTGGAGGTAAAAGAGAAGATATCAGCTGCAGCCACAGATTTAAAGCTGTTTAGAAGGACACTCCAGTAGAGGTAAAAGAGAAGATATCAGCTGCAGCCCCAGATGTAAAGCTGTGTAGAAGGACACACCAGTTGAGGCAAATGAGGAGATCTCAGCTGCAGCCCCAGATTTAAAGCTGTGTAGAAGGACACACAGTGGAGGTAAATGAGGAGATCTCAGCTGCAGCCCAGATTTAAAGCTGTGTAGAAGGACACACCAGTGGAGGTAAATGAGGAGATATCAGCTGCAGCCCAGATTTGAAGCTGTGTAGAAGGACACACCAGTGGAGGTAAATGAGGAGATATCAGCTGCAGCCCCAGATTTAAAGCTGTGTAGAAGGACACACCAGTGGAGGTAAAAGAGACGATCTCAGCTGCAGCCCCAGATTTAAAGCTGTGTAGAAGGACACACCAGTGGAGGTAAATGAGGAGATCTCAGCTGCAGCCCCAGATTTAAAGCTGTGTAGAAGGACACACTAGTGGAGGTAAAAGAGAAGATATCAGCTGCAGCCCCAGATTTAAAGCTGTGTAGAAGGACACACCAGTGGAGGTAAATAGAAGATATCCGCTGCAGCCCCAGATTTAAAGCTGTGTAGAAGGAGACACCAGTGGAGGTAAATGAGGAGATATCAGCTGCAGCTCCAGATTTGAAGCTGTGTAGAAGGACACACCAGTGGAGGTAAAAGAGAAAAACTCAGCTGCAGCCCCAGATTTGAAGCTGTGTAGAAGGACACTCCAGTGGAGGTAAAAGAGAAGAACTCAGCTGCAGCCCCAGATTTAAAGCTGTGTAGAAGGAGACACCAGTGGAGGTAAAAGAGAAGAACTCAGCTGCAGCCCCAGATTTGAAGCTGTGTAGAAGGTCACACCAGTGGAGGTAACTGAGGAGATATCAGCTGCAGCCCCAGATTTAAAGCTGTGTAGAAGGACACACCAGTGGAGGTAAAAGAGAAGATATCAGCTGCAGCCCCAGATTTAAAGTTGTGTAGAAGGACACTCTAGTGGAGGTAAAAGAGAAGATATCAGCTGCAGCCCCAGATTTAAAGCTGTGTAGAAGGACACACCAGTGGAGGTAAATGAGGAGATCTCAGCTGCAGCCCAGATTTAAAGCTGTGTAGAAGGACACACCAGAGGATGTAAAAGAGAAGATATCAGCTGCAGCCCCAAATTTAAAGCTGTGTAGAAGGAGACACCAGTGGAGGTAAATGAGGAGATCTCAGCTGCAGCCCCAGATTTAAAGCTGTGTAGAAGAAGACACCAGTGGAGGTAACTGAGGAGATCTCAGCTGCAGCCCAGATTTAAAGCTGTGTAGAAGGACACACCAGTGGAGGTAAAAGAGGAGATATCAGCTGCAGACCCAGATTTAAAGCTGTGTAGAAGGACACACCAGTAGAGGTAAATGAGAAGATATCAGCTGCAGCCCAGATTTGAAGCTGTGTAGAAGGACACACCAGTTGAGGCAAATGAGGAGATCTCAGCTGCAGCCCCAGATTTAAAGCTGTGTAGAAGGACACACAGTGGAGGTAAATGAGGAGATCTCAGCTGCAGCCCAGATTTAAAGCTGTGTAGAAGGACACACCAGTGGAGGTAAATGAGGAGATATCAGCTGCAGCCCCAGATTTAAAGCTGTGTAGAAGGACACACCAGTGGAGGTAAAAGAGACGATCTCAGCTGCAGCCCCAGATTTAAAGCTGTGTAGAAGGACACTCCAGTGGAGGTAAAAGAGAAGATCTTAGCTGCAGCCGCAGATTTGAAGCTGTGTAGAAGGAGACACCAGTGGAGGTAACTGAGGAGATCTCAGCTGCAGCCCCAGATTTAAAGCTGTGTAGAAGGAGACACCAGTGGAGGTAAATGAGGAGATCTCAGCTGCAGCCCCAGATTTAAAGCTGTGTAGAAGGAGACACCGGTGGAGGTAAATGAGGAGATCTCAGCTGCAGCCCAGATTTAAAGCTGTGTAGAAGGACACACCAGTGGAGGTAAATGAGGAGATCTCAGCTGCAGCCCCAGATTTAAAGCTGTGTAGAAGGACACACCAGTGGAGGTAAAAGAGAAGATCTCAGCTGCAGCCCCAGATTTAAAGCTGTGTAGAAGGACACACCGGTGGAGGTAAATGAGGAGATATCAGCTGCAGCCCAGATTTAAACCTGTGTAGAAGGACACACCAGTGGAGGTAAAAGAGAAGATCTTAGCTGCAGCCGCAGATTTGAAGCTGTGTAGAAGGAGACACCAGTGGAGGTAAATGAGGAGATATCAGCTGCAGCCCAGATTTAAAGCTGTGTTGAAGGACACACCAGTGGAGGTAAAAGAGAAGATATCAGCTGCAGCCCCAGATTTGAAGCTGTGTAGAAGGACACACCAGTGGAGGTAAATGAGGAGATATCAGCTGCAGCCCCAGATTTAAAGCTGTGTAGAAGGAGACACCGGTGGAGGTAAATGAGGAGATCTCAGCTGCAGCCCAGATTTAAAGCTGTGTAGAAGGACACACCAGTGGAGGTAAAAGAGAAGATATCAGCTGCAGCCCCAGATTTGAAGCTGTGTAGAAGGACACACCAGTGGAGGTAAATGAGGAGATCTCAGCTGCAGCCCAGATTTAAAGCTGTGTAGAAGGACACACCAGTGGAGGTAAAAGAGAAGATATCAGCTGCAGCCCCAGATTTGAAGCTGTGTAGAAGGACACACCAGTGGAGGTAAATGAGGAGATATCAGCTGCAGACCCAGATTTAAAGCTGTGTAGAAGGAGACACCAGTGGAGGTAAATGAGGAGATCTCAGCTGCAGCCCAGATTTAAAGCTGTGTAGAAGGAGACACCAGTGGAGGTAAAAGAGAAGATATCAGCTGCAGCCCCAGATTTGAAGCTGTCTAGAAGGACACACCAGTGGAGGTAAAAGAGAAGATATCAGCTGCAGCCCCAGATTTGAAGCTGTTTAGAAGGAGACATCAGTGGAGGTAAAAGAGAAGATCTCAGCTGCAGCCCAGATTTGAAGCTGTGTAGAAGGACACACCAGTGGAGGTAAAAGAGAAGATATCAGCTGCAGCCCCAGATTTAAAGCTGTGTAGAAGGACACACCAGTGGAGGTAAATGAGGAGATCTCAGCTGCAGCCCCAGATTTAAAGCTGTGTAGAAGGACACACCAGTGGAGGTAAATGAGGAGATATCAGCTGCAGCCCAGATTTAAAGCTGTGTAGAAGGAGACACCAGTGGAGGTAAAAGAGAAGATCTCAGCTGCAGCCCCAGATTTGAAGCTGTGTAGAAGGAGACACCAGTGGAGATAAAAGAGAAGATCTCAGCTGCAGCCCAGATTTAAAGCTGTGTAGAAGGAGACACCAGTGGAGGTAAAGGAGAAGATATCAGCTGCAGCCCAATATTTAAAGCTGTGTAGAAGGACACACAGTGGAGGTAAATGAGGAGATCTCAGCTGCAGCCCCAGATTTAAAGCTGTGTAGAAGGACACACCAGTGGAGGTAAATGAGGAGATATCAGCTGCAGCCCAGATTTAAAGCTGTGTAGAAGGACACACAGTGGAGGTAAATGAGGAGATCTCAGCTGCAGCCCCAGATTTAAAGCTGTGTAGAAGGACACACCAGTGGAGGTAAATGAGGAGATATCAGCTGCAGACCCAGATTTGAAGCTGTGTAGAAGGAGACACCAGTGGAGGTAAAAGAGAAGATCTCAGCTGCAGCCCCAGATTTAAAGCTGTGTAGAAGGACACACCAGTGGAGGTAAATGAGGAGATCTCAGCTGCAGCCCCAGATTTAAAGCTGTGTAGAAGGACACACCAGTGGAGGTAAATGAGGAGATATCAGCTGCAGCCCAGATTTGAAGCTGTGTAGAAGGACACACCAGTGGAGGTAAAAGAGAAGAACTCAGCAGCAGCCCAGATTTGAAGCTGTGTAGAAGGACACACCAGTGGAGGTAAAAGAGAAGATATCAGCTGCAGCCCCAGATTTAAAGCTGTGTAGAAGGACACACCAGTGGAGGTAAATGAGGAGATCTCAGCTGCAGCCCAGATTTAAAGCTGTGTAGAAGGAGACACCAGTGGAGGTAAAAGAGAAGAACTCAGCTGCAGCCCAGATTTGAAGCTGTGTAGAAGGACACACCAGTGGAGGTAAAAGAGAAGATATCAGCTGCAGCCCCAGATTTAAAGCTGTGTAGAAGGACACACCAGTGGAGGTAAATGAGGAGATATCAGCTGCAGCCCAGATTTAAAGCTGTGTAGAAGGACACACAGTGGAGGTAAATGAGGAGATCTCAGCTGCAGCCCCAGATTTAAAGCTGTGTAGAAGGACACACCAGTGGAGGTAAATGAGGAGATATCAGCTGCAGCCCAGATTTAAAGCTGTGTAGAAGGACACACCAGTGGAGGTAAAAGAGAAGATATCAGCTGCAGCCCCAGATTTAAAGCTGTGTAGAAGGAGACACCAGTGGAGGTAAATGAGATATCAGCTGCAGCCCAGATTTAAAGCTGTGTAGAAGGAGACACCAGTGGAGGTAAATGAGGAGATATCAGCTGCAGCTCCAGATTTGAAGCTGTGTAGAAGGACACACCAGTGGAGGTAAAAGAGAAGATCTCAGCTGCAGCCCAGATTTGAAGCTGTGTAGAAGGAGACACCAGTGGAGGTAAATGAGGAGATATCAGCTGCAGCTCCAGGTTTGAAGCTGTGTAGAAGGAGACACCAGTGGAGGTAAATGAGGAGATATCAGCTGCAGCCCAGATTTAAAGCTGTGTAGAAGGACACACCAGTGGAGGTAAAAGAGAAGAACTCAGCTGCAGCCCCAGATTTGAAGCTGTGTAGAAGGACACTCCAGTGGAGGTAAAAGAGAAGAACTCAGCTGCAGCCCCAGATTTAAAGCTGTGTAGAAGGAGACACCAGTGGAGGTAAAAGAGAAGAACTCAGCTGCAGCCCCAGATTTGAAGCTGTGTAGAAGGTCACACCAGTGGAGGTAACTGAGGAGATATCAGCTGCAGCCCCAGATTTAAAGCTGTGTAGAAGGACACACCAGTGGAGGTAAAAGAGAAGATATCAGCTGCAGCCCCAGATTTAAAGCTGTGTTGAAGGACACTCCAGTGGAGGTAAAAGAGAAGATATCAGCTGCAGCCCCAGATTTAAAGCTGTGTAGAAGGACACACCAGTGGAGGTAAATGAGGAGATCTCAGCTGCAGCCCAGATTTAAAGCTGTGTAGAAGGACACACCAGAGGAGGTAAAAGAGAAGGACACACCAGTGGAGGTAAATGAGGAGATATCAGCTGCAGCCCAGATTTGAAGCTGTGTAGAAGGACACACCAGTGGAGGTAAATGAGGAGATATCAGCTGCAGCCCCAGATTTAAAGCTGTGTAGAAGGACACACCAGTGGAGGTAAAAGAGACGATCTCAGCTGCAGCCCCAGATTTAAAGCTGTGTAGAAGGACACACCAGTGGAGGTAAATGAGGAGATCTCAGCTGCAGCCCAGGATTTAAAGCTGTGTAGAAGGACACACCAGTGGAGGTAAAAGAGAAGATATCAGCTGCAGCCCCAGATTTAAAGCTGTGTAGAAGGACACACCAGTGGAGGTAAATAGAAGATATCCGCTGCAGCCCCAGATTTAAAGCTGTGTAGAAGGAGACACCAGTGGAGGTAAATGAGGAGATATCAGCTGCAGCTCCAGATTTGAAGCTGCGTAGAAGGACACACCAGTGGAGGTAAAAGAGAAGATCTCAGCTGCAGCCCAGATTTGAAGCTGTGTAGAAGGACACACAAGTGGAGGTAAAAGAGAAGATATCAGCTGCAGCCCCAGATTTAAAGCTATGTAGAAGGAGACACCAGTGGAGGTAAATGAGGAGATCTCAGCTGCAGCCCCAGATTTAAAGCTGTGTAGAAGGACACGCCAGTGGAGATAACTGAGGAGATATCAGCTGCAGCCCCAGATTTAAAGCTGTGTAGAAGGACACACCAGTGGAGGTAACTGAGGAGATATCAGCTGCAGCCCCAGATTTAAAGCTGTGTAGAAGGACACACCAGTGGAGGTAAAAGAGAAGATATCAGCTGCAGCCCCACAATTAAAGCTGTGTAGAAGGAGACACAGTGGAGGTAAATGAGATATCAGCTGCAACCCAGATTTAAAGCTGTGTAGAAGGACACACCAGTGGAGGTAACTGAGGAGATATCAGCTGCAGCCCCAGATTTAAAGCTGTGTAGAAGGACACACCAGTGGAGGTAAAAGAGAAGATATCAGCTGCAGCCCCAGATTTAAAGTTGTGTAGAAGGACACTCTAGTGGAGGTAAAAGAGAAGATATCAGCTGCAGCCCCAGATTTAAAGCTGTGTAGAAGGACACACCAGTGGAGGTAAATGAGGAGATCTCAGCTGCAGCCCAGATTTAAAGCTGTGTAGAAGGACACACCAGAGGAGGTAAAAGAGAAGATATCAGCTGCAGCCCCAAATTTAAAGCTGTGTAGAAGGAGACACCAGTGGAGGTAAATGAGGAGATCTCAGCTGCAGCCCCAGATTTAAAGCTGTGTAGAAGAAGACACCAGTGGAGGTGACTGAGGAGATCTCAGCTGCAGCCCAGATTTAAAGCTGTGTAGAAGGACACACCAGTTGAGGCAAATGAGGAGATCTCAGCTGCAGCCCCAGATTTAAAGCTGTGTAGAAGGACACACAGTGGAGGTAAATGAGGAGATCTCAGCTGCAGCCCAGATTTAAAGCTGTGTAGAAGGACACACCAGTGGAGGTAAATGAGGAGATATCAGCTGCAGCCCCAGATTTAAAGCTGTGTAGAAGGACACACCAGTGGAGGTAAAAGAGACGATCTCAGCTGCAGCCCCAGATTTAAAGCTGTGTAGAAGGACACACCAGTGGAGGTAAAAGAGAAGATCTCAGCTGCAGCCCCAGATTTAAAGCTGTGTAGAAGGACACACCGGTGGAGGTAAATGAGGAGATATCAGCTGCAGCCCAGATTTAAAGCTGTGTAGAAGGACACACAGTGGAGGTAAAAGAGAAGATCTTAGCTGCAGCCGCAGATTTGAAGCTGTGTAGAAGGAGACACCAGTGGAGGTAAATGAGGAGATATCAGCTGCAGCCCAGATTTAAAGCTGTGTAGAAGGAGACACCGGTGGAGGTAAATGAGGAGATCTCAGCTGCAGCCCAGATTTAAAGCTGTGTAGAAGGACACACCAGTGGAGGTAAATGAGGAGATCTCAGCTGCAGCCCAGATTTAAAGCTGTGTAGAAGGACACACCAGTGGAGGTAAAAGAGAAGATATCAGCTGCAGCCCCAGATTTGAAGCTGTGTAGAAGGAGACACCAGTGGAGGTAAATGAGGAGATCTCAGCTGCAGCCCAGATTTAAAGCTGTGTAGAAGGAGACACCAGTGGAGGTAAAAGAGAAGAACTCAGCTGCAGCCCAGATTTGAAGCTGTTTAGAAGGAGACATCAGTGGAGGTAAAAGAGAAGATCTCAGCTGCAGCCCAGATTTGAAGCTGTGTAGAAGGACACACCAGTGGAGGTAAAAGAGGAGATCTCAGCTGCAGCCCAGATTTGAAGCTGTGTAGAAGGAGACACCAGTGGAGGTAAATGAGGAGATATCAGCTGCAGCTCCAGGTTTGAAGCTGTGTAGAAGGAGACACCAGTGGAGGTAAATGAGGAGATATCAGCTGCAGCCCAGATTTAAAGCTGTGTAGAAGGAGACACCAGTGGAGGTAAATGAGGAGATATCAGCTGCAGCCCAGATTTAAAGCTGTGTAGTAGGACACACCAGTGGAGGTAAATGAGGAGATATCAGCTGCAGCTCCAGATTTGAAGCTGTGAGAAGGACACACCAGTGGAGGTAAATGAGGAGATATCAGCTGCAGCTCCAGATTTAAAGCTGTGTAGAAGGAGACACCAGTGGAGGTAAATGAGGAGATATCAGCTGCAGCCCAGATTTGAAGCTGTGTAGAAGGAGACACCAGTGGAGGTAAATGAGGAGATATCAGCTGCAGCTCCAGATTTGAAGCTGTGTAGAAGGACACACCAGTGGAGGTAAAAGAGAAGATCTCAGCTGCAGCCCAGATTTGAAGCTGTGTAGAAGGAGACACCAGTGGAGGTAAAAGAGAAGATCTCAGCTGCAGCCCCAGATTTAAAGCTGTGTGGAAGGACATACCAGTGGAGGTAAAAGAGAAGATCTCAGCTGCAGCCCAGATTTAAAGCTGTGTAGAAGGACACACCAGTGGAGGTAAAAGAGAAGATCTCAGCTGCAACCCAGATTTAAAGCTGTGTAGAAGGAGACACCAGTGGAGGTAAATGAGGAGATATCAGCTGCAGCTCCAGATTTGAAGCTGTGTAGAAGGACACACCAGTGGAGGTAAAAGAGAAGATCTCAGCTGCAACCCAGATTTAAAGCTGTGTAGAAGGAGACACCAGTGGAGGTAAATGAGGAGATATCAGCTGCAGCCCAGATTTAAAGCTGTGTAGAAGGAGACACCAGTGGAGGTAAATGAGGAGATATCAGCTGCAGCCCAGATTTAAAGCTGTGTAGAAGGACACACCAGTGGAGGTAAATGAGATATCAGCTGCAGCCCCAGATTTAAAGCTGTGTAGAAGGAGACACCAGTGGAGGTAAAAGAGAAGAACTCAGCTGCAGCCCCAGATTTGAAGCTGTGTAGAAGGACACTCCAGTGGAGGTAAAAGAGAAGAACTCAGCTGCAGCCCCAGATTTAAAGCTGTGTAGAAGGAGACACCAGTGGAGGTAAAAGAGAAGAACTCAGCTGCAGCCCCAGATTTGAAGCTGTGTAGAAGGTCACACCAGTGGAGGTAACTGAGGAGATATCAGCTGCAGCCCCAGATTTAAAGCTGTGTAGAAGGACACACCAGTGGAGGTAAAAGAGAAGATATCAGCTGCAGCCCCAGATTTAAAGCTGTGTAGAAGGACACACCAGTGGAGGTAAATGAGGAGATCTCAGCTGCAGCCCAGATTTAAAGCTGTGTAGAAGGACACACCAGAGGAGGTAAAAGAGAAGATATCAGCTGCAGCCCCAAATTTAAAGCTGTGTAGAAGGAGACATCAGTGGAGGTAAATGAGGAGATCTCAGCTGCAGCCCAGATTTAAAGCTGTGTAGAAGGACACACCAGTGGAGGTAAAAGAGGAGATATCAGCTGCAGACCCAGATTTAAAGCTGTGTAGAAGGACACACCAGTAGAGGTAAATGAGAAGATATCAGCTGCAGCCCAGATTTGAAGCTGTGTAGAAGGACACACCAGTGGAGGTAAAAGAGAAGATATCAGCTGCAGCCACAGATTTAAAGCTGTGTAGAAGGACACACCAGTGGAGGTAAATGAGGAGATATCAGCTGCAGCCCCAGATGTAAAGCTGTGTAGAAGGACACACCAGTTGAGGCAAATGAGGAGATCTCAGCTGCAGCCCCAGATTTAAAGCTGTGTAGAAGGACACACAGTGGAGGTAAATGAGGAGATCTCAGCTGCAGCCCAGATTTAAAGCTGTGTAGAAGGACACACCAGTGGAGGTAAAAGAGACGATCTCAGCTGCAGCCCCAGATTTAAAGCTGTGTAGAAGGACACACCAGTGGAGGTAAATGAGGAGATCTCAGCTGCAGCCCCAGATTTAAAGCTGTGTAGAAGGACACACCAGTGGAGGTAAAAGAGAAGATATCAGCTGCAGCCCCAGATTTAAAGCTGTGTAGAAGGACACACCAGTGGAGGTAAATAGAAGATATCCGCTGCAGCCCCAGATTTAAAGCTGTGTAGAAGGAGACACCAGTGGAGGTAAATGAGGAGATATCAGCTGCAGCTCCAGATTTGAAGCTGCGTAGAAGGACACACCAGTGGAGGTAAAAGAGAAGATCTCAGCTGCAGCCCAGATTTGAAGCTGTGTAGAAGGACACACCAGTGGAGGTAAATGAGATATCAGCTGCAACCCAGATTTAAAGCTGTGTAGAAGGACACACCAGTGGAGGTAACTGAGGAGATATCAGCTGCAGCCCCAGATTTAAAGCTGTGTAGAAGGACACACCAGTGGAGGTAAAAGAGAAGATATCAGCTGCAGCCCCAGATTTAAAGTTGTGTAGAAGGACACTCTAGTGGAGGTAACTGAGGAGATCTCAGCTGCATCCCCAGATTTAAAGCTGTGTAGAAGGACACACCAGTGGAGGTAAATGAGGAGATCTCAGCTGCAGCCCAGATTTAAAGCTGTGTAGAAGGACACACCAGAGGAGGTAAAAGAGAAGATATCAGCTGCAGCCCCAAATTTAAAGCTGTGTAGAAGGAGACACCAGTGGAGGTAAATGAGGAGATCTCAGCTGCAGCCCCAGATTTAAAGCTGTGTAGAAGAAGACACCAGTGGAGGTGACTGAGGAGATCTCAGCTGCAGCCCAGATTTAAAGCTGTGTAGAAGGACACACCAGTGGAGGTAAATGAGATATCAGCTGCAACCCAGATTTAAAGCTGTGTAGAAGGACACACCAGTGGAGGTAACTGAGGAGATATCAGCTGCAGCCCCAGATTTAAAGCTGTGTAGAAGGACACACCAGTGGAGGTAAATGTGGAGATATCAGCTGCAGCCCCAGATTTAAAGTTGTGTAGAAGGACACTCTAGTGGAGGTAACTGAGGAGATCTCAGCTGCATCCCCAGATTTAAAGCTGTGTAGAAGGACACACCAGTGGAGGTAAATGAGGAGATCTCAGCTGCAGCTCAGATTTAAAGCTGTGTAGAAGGACACACCAGAGGAGGTAAAAGAGAAGATATCAGCTGCAGCCCCAAATTTAAAGCTGTGTAGAAGGAGACACCAGTGGAGGTAAATGAGGAGATCTCAGCTGCAGCCCCAGATTTAAAGCTGTGTAGAAGAAGACACCAGTGGAGGTGACTGAGGAGATCTCAGCTGCAGCCCAGATTTAAAGCTGTGTAGAAGGACACACCAGTGGAGGTAAATGAGGAGATATCAGCTGCAGACCCAGATGTAAAGCTGTGTAGAAGGACACACCAGTGGAGGCAAATGAGGAGATCTCAGCTGCAGCCCCAGATTTAAAGCTGTGTAGAAGGAGACATCAGTGGAGGTAACTGAGGAGATCTCAGCTGCAGCCCAGATTTAAAGCTGTGTAGAAGGACACACCAGTGGAGGTAAATGAGGAGATATCAGCTGCAGCCCAGATTTGAAGCTGTGTAGAAGGACACACCAGTGGAGGTAAAAGAGACGATCTCAGCTGCAGCCCCAGATTTAAAGCTGTGTAGAAGGACACACCAGTGGAGGTAAAAGAGACGATCTCAGCTGCAGCCCCAGATTTAAAGCTGTGTAGAAGGACACACCAGTGGAGGTAAAAGAGAAGATCTCAGCTGCAGCCCCAGATTTAAAGCTGTGTAGAAGGACACACCGGTGGAGGTAAATGAGGAGATATCAGCTGCAGCCCAGATTTAAAGCTGTGTAGAAGGAGACACCAGTGGAGGTAAATGAGGAGATATCAGCTGCAGCCACAGATTTAAAGCTGTGTAGAAGGAGACACCAGTGGAGGTAAATGAGGAGATCTCAGCTGCAGCCGCAGATTTGAAGCTGTGTAGAAGGAGACACCAGTGGAGGTAAATGAGGAGATATCAGCTGCAGCCCCAGATTTAAAGCTGTGTAGAAGGAGACACCAGTGGAGGTAAATGAGATATCAGCTGCAACCCAGATTTAAAGCTGTGTAGAAGGACACAGCAGTGGAGGTAAATGAGGAGATATCAGCTGCAGCCCCAGATTTAAAGCTGTGTAGAAGGACACACCAGTGGAGGTAAATGAGGAGATCTCAGCTGCAGCCCAGATTTAAAGCTGTGTAGAAGGACACACCAGAGGAGGTAAAAGAGAAGATATCAGCTGCAGCCCCAAATTTAAAGCTGTGTAGAAGGAGACACCAGTGGAGGTAAATGAGGAGATCTCAGCTGCAGCCCCAGATTTAAAGCTGTGTAGAAGAAGACACCAGTGGAGGTGACTGAGGAGATCTCAGCTGCAGCCCAGATTTAAAGCTGTGTAGAAGGACACACCAGTGGAGGTAAAAGAGAAGATATCAGCTGCAGACCCAGATGTAAAGCTGTGTAGAAGGACACACCAGTTGAGGCAAATGAGGAGATCTCAGCTGCAGCCCCAGATTTAAAGCTGTGTAGAAGGACACACCAGTGGAGGTAAAAGAGAAGATCTCAGCTGCAGCCCCAGATTTAAAGCTGTGTAGAAGGACACACCAGTGGAGGTAAAAGAGAAGATCTCAGCTGCAGCCGCATATTTAAAGCTGTGTAGAAGGACACACCGGTGGAGGTAAATGAGGAGATATCAGCTGCAGCCCAGATTTAAAGCTGTGTAGAAGGACACACAGTGGAGGTAAAAGAGAAGATCTCAGCTGCAGCCCCAGATTTAAAGCTGTGTAGAAGGACACACCAGTGGAGGTAAATGAGGAGATCTCAGCTGCAGCCCCAGATTTAAAGCTGTGTAGAAGGACACACCAGTGGAGGTAAATGAGGAGATATCAGCTGCAGCCCCAGATTTAAAGCTGTGTAGAAGGACACTCCAGTGGAGGTAAAAGAGAAGGACACACCAGTGGAGGTAAATGAGGAGATATCAGCTGCAGCCCAGATTTAAAGCTGTGTAGAAGGACACACAGTGGAGGTAAAAGAGAAGATCTCAGCTGCAGCCCCAGATTTAAAGCTGTGTAGAAGGACACACCAGTGGAGGTAAATGAGGAGATCTCAGCTGCAGCCCCAGATTTAAAGCTGTGTAGAAGGACACTCCAGTGGAGGTAAATGAGGAGATATCAGCTGCAGCCCAGATTTGAAGCTGTGTAGAAGGACACACCAGTGGAGGTAAATGAGGAGATATCAGCTGCAGCCCAGATTTGAAGCTGTGTAGAAGGACACACCAGTGGAGGTAACTGAGGAGATCTCAGCTGCAGCCCCAGATTTAAAGCTGCCCAGTGACTGATGGGGACTGCTGATCACACACTATTTATCAATGTTAACACTTGCACATGATGGATGAGCAGAATAATACAAGCACATGGATTCATAGGAGGGCCCAGTCAGGCAACAAACACGGAAGTAACTCTCTACAGACGGGATCTCTGACTGTCTAAATGCCACCTTCACCTCCCCGTCTTGGGAGTTTCATCATTTGCTCCTACAGGAAACAGCACTCTCTTTGCTGTGATATTTGTGGGGCTGGGGGTTGTTCTTGTTTACATCATGTTTATATATTTCTATAAAA
Source organism: Lissotriton helveticus (assembly GCF_964261635.1). Taxonomy (NCBI): domain Eukaryota; kingdom Metazoa; phylum Chordata; class Amphibia; order Caudata; family Salamandridae; genus Lissotriton; species Lissotriton helveticus. The sequence continues at coordinate 1,959,988,836 of NC_136068.1, read as the reverse complement.
ACATCTTTACTAAGAGACAACACCAAATGCTGACTGAGATCCAATGTTTCTTGACCTCTTCCAATGCAGACTCTGTTAGCTGCAGAAGGGCCACTAGAGCAGAGGCTCCAGATGTGCACCACAGCCACAGACCAGGGTAAGACCAACAGGAAGCTGCTCCTGATCTCAACCAGCTGTGCTTCTCTTCCACTAAACTCTTGTGCTTAGGGGGAGCCTGGGGATCCAGTGATCCTCTGACCTCAGTCGGGGCCATTATTCTTAGACCGTACAGGATGCAATATTAAAAAAAGGATGAAAAGTGCTTAGAGAGGGAGAACAAAGCACAGCAGGCCACCCTCGGCTCTTTCAAGGTGTAATTACTTCTGAGGGTGTATACATCATTGGACTGTCCCCTGCATATCTCTCTTTCGGAATTAATGGTTAACTCTTACCTGGAGACCAAGGGGCCGATTCACAGAACTAACTTAAGACAAAATCCTAAACTTACTACTTTTGGTATTCAGAGAAGTTAGGATTTTGTCTTAAGTTTGTCTTAACTTAAGACAAAATCCTAACTTCTCTGAATACCAAAAGTGGTAGGTTTAGGGTTTTGTCTTAAGTTAGTTCTGTGAATCGGGCCCATAGAGTACATGTAATGAGTGATATATTTGAACTTTCAGCTTTCAAAAAGACCCTTCCTCCTCAGCTAAATGTAAACACTGTTATCCTGGGTGGGTCGCATTTGAATCTTTGCAGAGTGCACTGAGCCTTTCATTCTTGTGAGAGCAATGTAATGTGAGTTGGGGAGGATGACAATTACCATATAAGTATCTTGAGAAAATTCTAATTGTTATGATTACAGTGAATCCTAAAGAGTAACAGTTTTAGGAAACGAACATGGTATTAATTAAAAAGTATGGTGGTTTCGTGATTTGTGGCCTTTTCTAGATTGTCAAATGTATTTCATGGCTCTACATTGAGCTGCCTCACTGCTCTCATTGTGAAGCATCCCTTTGGGTGACTAAATGTTACACCTTTCTTAAAAAAAACGTTCTTTCTTGTTTTACTTTTGTATTCTCTATGTTATATGCTGGCTACTCCTATTTTCTTAACCTGCAGGTCCAGTGCATCTTAAAGGTGGAATGGGGTCCCTGTGCCCTGATACATTTGCAAAAAAGTGAAGTGGCAATGAAACATGTCGGCCGTTCAGCTTAAAATGGTCTAAACGTGAATGTTCTTTTAACTATGAGTGCAGGCACTACAAATTAAAGACAAGTGCAGTCTGCTCTTCCGTAACTCATTTTTAAGTTGTGTAGTGCTTGTGAGAAAGAATGCTCTCCTTTCTAAACGGGGATCGATATACATATGTTTAGATGTGCACTGTATACTGTTAGTAGTTCAAAGGTCACACACATAAATTCCTTTCTCACTCATGTTTTGGGTGTTGGTTTTCGTTCCTTTCTAGGAAAGTGCTGATGATGAGAGAGTAAACTATTTGGCGAGAAACCGTAAATCGTGCCTTAGTGGTTGCTTACGTGAGGCACTTCCTAAACACACACTTTTTACTTGTCTTAACATTTGTAAGAATCATTTCTTAGCACATGGCCTGGTTTCGCTTCATATATAAACATGGGACGGTTCAAAAGTAGGTACTAGACCGATTCCCACCAAAACAGAAGAAGTGGAGTGTAGGAGAGTAGGATCTGCTTACTATGGTTAACCCCACTTTTTGCTGGTGTTTCACTGTTTTTCGGCTTTAGTCTGGCTGGGGCCCTGCTAACCAGGACCCTAGCTTAGCTGCTTCTTCTCTAAATTGATTGCATCTACTTTAGGTACCCTCCAGATTTGTTACTGGGTTACCCTTGTGAGTCCATAGTATATGGTACTTTAGGTATGTACCAAGGGCATAGGTACCCCAGAGACCTACCAGGGGCTGAAGCACTTTGGAATCCTACCCCCCCCCCCCCGCCAGTCCTGGCGGCGGGGGTAGAATTCCTCCCTTCTAGAGTGAGAAGACAAGTACACACTTACCTGACCGGTAATAGTTTAAAAGAGCCTGGCATTACAAATTGGATGCTGCAGCCACAGACATGAGTCTGACCTCCTGCTGCTGGACAAAACTCCAGCAGGGAAGGCCTGGACTATAGGTTTCCTGCCACAGGGAGGTGCCAGCACCTCCCCAGACAGGCTTTTGTGTATTGGGGCAGGGCGGGTGCATTCAGTGAATGCTTTTCAGACAGTGCTGGGGGCACACTTGGTGTCCCTGTGCATACGTCAGTTCACACAGGTTGCAGGGGCACTCAGCCCCTGCTCTGGCGCGAAACCGGACAAAGGGGAAGGGGTGTAACCACCCCCTCCCCAGGTCCTCTCATAGGTGGGACCCTAGAGTAAGTCCAACCCCTAAACTTAGTATAAGTATAGAAACCCAGTCCTTAGGACTTTAGATTATACCTGAACGAAACTCTGCAACATATATCCTGAAACTTCCACATTCTATTTTGACTAGAAGATGGAAGAATCTCCCTTGGGGTCAAAGAGTGACTCCCCTGTTCAAACAGGCACCGAAGAAGCATCTTGCCGGTCGGCATTTCCAAAGCTCCCGCCGGATACTGAAGGATTTGCAACACAAGCCATGGACTTCCAGACATCTCCGAGGCCAACACGAGATCACAACAAAGCTGAGACCCGTAGCCATCACAAGAGATGTGGGACCGGAACTCCTGGGCACCCTGCACATTTGCTAGTGCATCTACTTTCAGAGCTTTCCCAAAGTTGTTCATTGGGCTACTCGTAGTCCAAGCGCTGAGCACCATCTGCACCGAAGATTGTGGGCCTACACTCCACGAGTGTTCCGTGCGCCAGCTCTTAGCATTTCTGCTCAAGGACCCTTTGCGATCCCTGGTCCGTCGACTGGTGGGTCCCCACGAAGGTAACTATTTTGTTCCTTGGGCTTCACTGGTCGCTCCTGACATACCCTGACTCCCCTCCAAAGGGTGAGTCCCTCAGACCTTGCTGGTCTGCTCCGAAGCCAATCTTTGCATTCTGCGAGGGTTGCTGTTGCCAAGGCTTGCTTGGGTCAACTGACACCGCGACACTCAACATCTGACGTGGAACAGCTCGAATCCAGCTCCTGGTTGTCGTCTACACCTCCTGGTACTCATGGCTGAAGAGTCAAGCTTCACCTTCTGCTCCTGAAATCACCTAACATCGGTGGGCATCTGCTCATCGCTGCCCTGGTCACTGGCCAGTGACCCAGACTCTGTCCCCTCTGCTTTCAGGTTCTTCAGATCTCTGATCCACCCTTGGATCCATCCGGACACTTTCCACTTGGACACCTGCAGCAATTTATCCTAGCTCGCCATAGAAAACGACGACAAAACCCGACACGAAAAGACACCTATGCACCCGGCTTTCCTGGGTGAGGTAACTCGAGTACTTCGGTGCTCCCATGGGTGTTGACTCTCGAACTGTCTAGTTCTCAAGGGATTTGCTCCAAGTCCACTCCTAAGTATCCCTATTCTTTAAAATTCTAATTGCAACTTTCCCCATAGAAGTTAATGGTGATTCGCGGCTGTGTTTAGACACTGCGCGTGTCCCCCGTAGGTCTCCTGCGTCTCTACCTTGGGTGGTTCCTGGTTGCCCCAGCGGTTCTACAGGCCCTAGGCCTTGTATCTATGTCTGTCGTAGTTCTTCTACCACTTACTTAGTATATGGTTTGTGAGGCCCCTAGGGCTAAACGTATACTGTGCTAATTTGCTGTGTGCTAAATACGTTTACTGTATGTACTTTTGCCTCTAGCCTCATAAAGAGACTAAAGGGATGTGTTTTGATTAAATACATATATTTCATATATATACCTGGTGTGGTTCTCCTATCATTTGGTCAATCACAAGGTTATTGACTGGTAAAACAAGCTACTTTACATTCCTCCAAGACTTAGCCTGAAGGCTGCTCTCCACAGCTACGTCTAGGATAGCTTTCATTAAAGGTTGTCTTTAAAACTACCATCAATAAGGGTCATTTGGACTGGTGCAAGGTGCTCCCTAGAATAGTGGACAGCATATGCCAGGCCAACTTCTCACATGGGGTACCCCAATAAATTCCAGTGTGATGTGTAACGTGCAATAAGGGCTTTTTTGGATATGGTATAGTTGAGTGGACGGTGCCCTTGATGCATATTTTTGTCTCCAAGGGTCCTCTTTGAGGAATAATGAATATCACAGATCTTGTTTGCTGGAGAATAGTGACAGCTGATGGAAATCTGAATGGTTATGTATCAAGCATGCTGAGGTCATGCGTGTCCTCCCTCATTCACATGCATGTTGAAGCAATGAATCTGTTTAATCATACTTTTCTGACATCCCACTTTTGCAAATCATTGTTTTCTATGTGACAAATAGGGCGTCAGTAGTGTCATATTTTATATGGAGAATGTTCATGAAATTTTCGACAAATATGCTTGACACACTGCCTCTAAGATGAGCCTGACTGCTCGTGCCCGCTACCGAGGGGGTGAGCAAGAGTTATTTTAGGAGTGTAACTCCCTTACCCTGACTAGGAAGAAGGGTCCTTACATGGACAAAGGTTCTTAACTCTGCCAACTAGAGACCCCCATTTCTAACAGTGTTCCTTGAGGGTGAGTTCAATCCCCTCGGCATTGAGTGAAAGTTGGGGTTTGAAGCTGTCAAGGTTCGTATCACAGAGCCAGGTTTGTACTGTGTCTTATAGTTGAGCTTCAGGCAGATGCCAGACAGCCAGGTCTGGGAGTCGTGCAGGTGTGTTTGAGGCATTGGATGTCTGAAGCAGAGGAGACTTTCCAGTACAAGTAGGTTGAGTACAAACTGCAGTGAGTGTAAAGCACTAGCTGAGGGTGTTTTTCACGCTCCAACCATTATAATCCATCAATCTCTCTTCAAGTGACCCCCACCCATCTTCAAATATTCTCATTTACCAACTCGGAGCGATGTACATCACGTCTATGAGAATAACATTTCAATATCAATAAAGTAAAATATTAAATACAAATAAATAGCATCCATTTGCATCAAAGTAAGGGAAGAACCATAGTTTCAGTAATCTGAACTGTTCCAAGTATGTGCACTGGGGACCCTCTCTATCCTGTATTGACAAATGATGAGGTAATACCTGGGGACAAACAGGAGTTTAAGGATACTGACGGGGTCTGTTTCTTCACAGATTCCTATCTGATGATATTTCATATATTCCACAAACACAAGTATGTAAGGCAATAAACAATGAAGCTTCTCATTCCATTTTCCTGAGATATTCCCCCCCCCAATAATGATTGGTCTCATGTGGAACACATCAGAAGTCACCGTGAGTTCAAAACATACCCAGCTGAGTAGGACCTGCGTGATCAGGGTCGCAGTTGCGTACATGGACATAAACTTAAACACCGCAAATGAGGTCACAAGAGCACAGCGCCCCTCCCTGGTGGGAAAGACAAAAAACACTTGTTGATTAGGCAATCAAACAGTACTTCAAAGCTTCTCTCCCCACCACTAGTTGCAAAAGCAACAACAACATAAGAACAGCAAGCACAGTACACAGCTTATTCACTTTGTGGCAGTAAGTGACACCTACAGGACCTAAGGGTGTCAATGAGCTATAAATGTGGAGAAACCACAACTAACCACTCATGATCTGTTGTCAGCATGAATGAAAACTTCCATAAATGATCTGTCTTTGCCCAGCTCATCTCCGACCATAGATTTAGGACACAGCACCACAGTGTAGGTGCACTACTCAGCTGGGAAAGTGACTGAGAATTGTAAGGGCTTTGTTTACCAGTTCCCTATTGTTTGTTATAGACACTGGGCAACTTCTTCTCACCGCTACACTGCAATATCCCTTGTCCACATACAAATCTGGTGCCACCACATTCAGGGTTAAAGGTGTTTAAAGTTGCAAAGACTTTTAGGCCAGGTGTATCCTTCAAAATATGGATAACAATACAGAGGCCGGGCACACACTAAGTCCAATAAAACTATCAATTGTTATGACACATTTCCTGGTCTTTAATTGTCTTTCTCTTTGTCCAGCCAGCCAACACGTGTTTCGTTGTTTAGGGTGCTCCCCACAACTTCCTCAGGGTGGAATATAACACAGATTTAGATGTAGTGTAAGAACACCACACATTATACACATGTGCTAATCTTTGTGGAAACCCAAACCTTCCTTTCAAGTAGATGGTGAATGTGAAATTCAAATCAATTGTTTTTTCTTTTTTCACAACCATAGAACATATCACACCACATTTAAAAGCTGTTTATAACCGTGCATGATCAATACAATATTAAAACTGAATGTGAGAAGTTGGCCTGGTATATGATGCTCACTAGTTCTAGTGATCACCTCGTACCATGCCAAGCAACCAACCCGTATGATGATTGGTTGTAAGTCAACCTTATAGACCAGCTATCCTAGTGGTAGCATGGACAAAGCAGTCTTAGGCTAAACTCTGTAAAGGCATGTGAAGCCAGCTGTTTTACCATATACACTCTCCTTGAATACCAAATGAAAGGACACCACACAGATATATATTGAAAATATATATATATTTATTTACTACAAGTATCCCCTATACCCTTTATGAGCACAGAAGCAAATGCGTTAAAACAAAACAGGGTTTAAATACACAAAAGTTGCACAATATGGATAGGCCCTGGTGGCTCCTAAAACCATATACTAAAATAGTGGTATAAGAACCACGTATCCAAAAGGAAGAAGGCCTATGGCCTTGGGAATCGCTGGGACTACGAGGAGCTAACAATAGTTAGTGACCAGGAGGCCCACGGGATGCGTGTGCAGTGCTTGAAGTTACACGCGGGCATCCATAGACTTTCAATGGGTGCGTAAAAAGTACAAAGTTACTGCAAAGGGAACCTTCCGGATGAACCAGAACCTAACAACTTAAAACTTATACACTAGAGATGTTTCTCTCAACAGGAGCACCGGAGTGCCAGCGTTACCTCACCCACAAGACGCGGGTGCATAGGGTTCAAAGTGCGTCAGGTTTCGTCGTGCGGTTCAATGGAGCCTGAAGATGAAGATGCTGCAGGCGGCCAGTCGGGATGAGTTCCGGTGGATCCAAGGATGGATCTGAAGATGTGAAGACCTGAAAGCAGAGGGGACAATGTTCAAAGTCACTAGCCAGTGACTACCGTGGAACCAGGAGGGAACCAGGAGATGTCGGATGCCAACAGGTGAAGAAGGGAAGCTTGTCTCTGCAGCCACGTAGACACGAAGAGGTCAGCGACATCCAGGAGTCAATCACGAGCTGTCCCACGCAGGCTCTCGCTGATGGCGGTGTCGGCAACTTGATTGAAGCAAACAGGCCTTGGCAAAAGCAAGTCACGCAGGAAGTGAAGAAAGCTTGTTGCGCTGACCAGCAAGGTCAGAGGGGCTGCTCCTTTCTACAGGAGCGAGGGAGCGAGCAACCAGACCAGTAGTGTTGATTGTCGATTTCGTCGCCAAGATGGCCACTAGCCAACGGGCCAGTAACCAGGATGACGTGTCGAGTGGCAAAATGCAAAAGGGCCCCAGGCACATCGTGGAGATGCTGGGGGGGCTGATCTTCGGTGCAGATGCTGCTCGGTAGTGGGGCTTCTCAAACCCCAAAGCACAGCGTTGAGTGTACCTCGGGTGCTGCGCAGTCATCTTCTCGGGGGTCTTTCAAGATGGCCGGTCCCACGTCTCTCGATGCCTCCACGGGTCTCTTCTTTTCAGGGACTGTGGATCGGGCTGTGAGATGTCTTGGAATCCAGATCTTGTTGGGCTCTGGGCTCGGGCTCCGGCGGGAGGCGGTGGCAAAGCAGTCCTCGAGTTGCTGGTTGGTGCCTGTATTCACAGGGTGGTCACTCCTTGGCCACAAGGGAGATGCTCTTCAGTCTTCTGTGCAGCAGAATGTCGAAGTCCAGTTTTCTTCTTAGTTGCAAGTCGAGTTCAGGATGATCTGAAGTCTTAGGACACAGCTCCTACTCTTAAACCAAATCTAGGGGCCGGATTACCTGCTAGGTCCCTCCTCTGGGTGGGACCAGGAAGGGGGGCGGTTACACCCCCTTTCCTTTGTCCAGTTTTGTGCCAGGACTGGGGCTGGAGAGCCCCAGGACCGGTTTGAACTGGCATATGCACAGTGACACCTTGTGTGCCCCAGGCATGTCTCATTCTATTCAGCCCTCCCAAACCCACTACACAAAATCCTGTCTGGGGTGGTGCAAGCACCTCCCCTGACAGGAAACCCTTTGTCCAAGCCTCCCAAACTGGAAGGACTCCCAGCAGCAGGAGGTCAGACTTGTGTCTGTGGTGGCAGCATCCATTTTGTGATGCTGAGGCTCATGTTTAACTTTACCCGTGTTTCAGGTTAGGTACATGTCGTGTCCCTCTAGAAGGGTGGAATGCTACCCCCGTCGCCAGAATTGGCGAGGGGGAAGTATTCCAATTTGTATGACACCTTACTCGACATGTATTGATAAAGCCAAACCAAAGATAGCATTTAACCGCGAGGTTCATAATGCACTTAAGAGTATATGGTATGGCAATATCATGAAACAGCTGAAGGACATTGTTCCGAAAGCTGCAGACAGGCTCAGCTCATGCCAGAGCACCATCTCACATGAAACCAAGCACTCTGCCTCCAGGATTGTTAAGGCCTGCCATAGGAGTGACTTATAGGTTACCATGTGTCCATATATGTTAGATATAGATATACTATATCTAAGTAAGAGGTGATTACACCAACTTACCCCAGCTGATTTATCAGCCAGTTGTGTCAAATATGGAGGCCAGGCAAGGGGTGGCATAATACATGCTGCAGCCCCTGGTAGGCCTTGGTTACACCTATGCACTGGGTACCTAGGGTACACTGTTACAGGGGCCTATAAGGTGAACCAGTTCCAATTGTGTATGTACCTAAGGTACATGGAGTCCATTTTAAGGAGAGATCAATTAGCCTAGGGCCCTGAATAGCAGGATCCCAGGCCAACTAAGTCAAAAACCAGCTAAACACTAGGCAAACAGTTTGGGGGTAACCATAGTCAGATATCCATCTTCCTACACAACCCCCCCCCCCCCCAAACGAAAGGAGATAAGGCTATCCTTGACCAGGTAAGCCTATATTGCCTAAGTGGCCATATAAGGAAGTACCAGCTCTGGCTTGGTTTCTCCCTGTCTCATGGTCCACTAAGCAATCCCTCACCCTAAGGGTATCAGAGGGTCTCCACCATAGGGAATCTCTACCTGTGGTGTGTTTTGGCAAAGTAAAAGGCTGGTGTTGAGATGGAGTATTGAAGTGAGATTCCTCTCTAGGACTCAGCTTCCTCTAATCACTCTCCACCATGTAGGCCTTTCTTTCCTTGACTGAGTTGCACTGTGCTCTCAGGGTCAACCTCTGGCTACCTAAAGCTGGAAGCTGGGTCCCTTTTGTGGGCTTACTGGAGGGACAGGTCAGGTTTGGGGTTTTTAAGTCCCAGGTTTGGCTGTGCCCAACAGAGTCCCTCTGGGGGAGGTCCCTAACTAATTTTAAGGGGGATCCCTCAGGACTTTCAGGAATTTTCACCTGGCTAGGGCTGCTAGTTTTGGTGCCCCTAATCTGCTGATGGGGAGGTTCCTGGGGACAGTGGGCTCTGTGGGGTCCACTGGCCTCCCTGTCCTCCACAGCCCTGGGCTGAGTGAGGCAGGGTAGAGAGGGGCAGGTTACCTGTTCCAGACTGGGTCCCACCTTGGAAGGGTCCACTGACATCAGATGGTCTGCCAGGCTAGGCCTGACTACCTCTGGGGCAGTTCCTTCACAAGGGGTAGGTCAGTTCCCTGAGGAGGCTGACTCTCACCTAATGTGTGGTGGGGGTTGACTTTTCTTCCTCCCCAATGCTCTCTGTCTGAGTGGAGTGATCCATAGTTTCAGGCTTCACAACACTGAAATCTGTTTGAGTGTGGGCTGTGACCATTACAGCCCTTCCAACCTTTTCAGGGAGGCACTCAGTCTGTGTTTGGGCTGTGACTGTCACAGCCCTGCCAACCTTTTCAGGGAAGTCTGTCTGAGCCTGGGCTGTGGCTACCACCGCCCTTCCAACCTTCTCAGGGAGGAAATCTGCTTGGACTGGGGCTGCAACTTTTACAGACCCACTAACCTTTCTGGGAAGGCCTATCATTCTAGAATGGGTTTCCTGTTCCACCTCAGCCCAGGCTGAGATTTCTAAGTCATTCCCCAGTAAGCAATCTACAGGTAGGTTTTTAGACACTGCCACTCTCTTGGGGCCAGTGACATCTCCCCAACTAAGATTGACTACTGCCATGGGATGGCTTCTCTGCACTCCATCAATGTTGGTCACCTGGTAAGTGAATCCAGGTATAAGCTGAGCAGAGGGGACTAGGTGGTCAATCACCATGGTGACACTAGCCCCTGTGTCTCTGTAGGCCTCAACTTTCTGGCCATTGATGTGGGGCTCCTGTCTGTACCTGCCCAAAGTGTTGGGACAAGCAGTGAAGTTGGCAAACCCCATGCCATTTTCACAGACAAGAGTTGCTGTGGTAGGGGATCTGGTTAGGCCAGAGTTCCCCTGTGCTCCCAAAGTAAGCCCAACCACATTCTTGGGGGCACTCCCACCACCTGGGGGATTACTACTAATAGTAACAGGAGGTTTGGGAGTATTACTGGGGGCTATGTTCTCCTTATTGTTGGCCTTTGGGCAATTGCTGTCAGTTTTCCAATGGCCTACCTGCTTGCAGTTATGGCAATAAGGTTTCTTTTGGGACCCACCCCCCTCATTGGAGTTTTGGGGCCCTGGGGAAGTCTTCTCTTTGGATTTATCCCCACCCTTCTCTTGAGGCTTGGTAGTCTCTTTCTTTTGGTCACCACCCTGGTTCTTAGGCCTAATCCTGGTTCTGACCCATTTGTCTGGCCTCTTACCCAATTCTTGTGGAGAGGTCAGATCAGAGTCCACCAGGTGCTGATGTAGAAGCTGGTTTTGACAATTATTTCAGATTTGCTCTCTCATCATTAAATTATACAATCCTGTATAGTCTGTAACCCTACTTCCCAGCAACCAGCCCTCCAGAGCCTTAGTGGCACATTCAACAAATTCAGACCAGTCCTGAGTCTGTGTCTTCTGGGTTTACTGAACATCAACCTGTACTGTTCAGTGGTTAAGCCTAACCCATCCATCAGAGCACTCTTCAGGACCAGGTAGTTTCTAGAATCCTCAACACTAACTGTGAGGAGTCTGTCTCGGCCTCTACCTTCAAAGGAGAGCCACAAGATTGCTGCCCACTGATCCTGAGGGACCTGCTGTACTCTGCAGGCTCTCTCAAGTGCAGTCATCCACTTGTGGATATCATCCCCAACTTTGTAGGGGGGCACAATCTTACTCAGGTTTCTATTGTCATAGGACCTGTCTTTATCCTTAGGGATAGTGCTGCCACCAGTGGATCCTAATCCACTCTCTCTAGGCTGTCTTGCTCTAGCAAGCTTCTCTTGGATCAGGGCTACTTCCAGCTCTCTCTTCTGGATCCTAAGCTCAGCCTCTCTCATTTTGGCCTCATGTTCCCTCCTCTGAGGGGATGTCATTCTCCTTCTGAAGTGACCATGAGAACCTCTAGAAGCCTGGGAAGTGTTAGATTCACCTGAGTGATTCCTTCTCCTCCTAGTCTCCTGGTTAAGTCCACTTGGGAGTCTGAGTGGGTTTAACCCTGACTCAGTCCCAAATTGGCTTAAGTTATCCTGGCTAAGTCTCCTGTCTCTCATCATCAGAATCACTTTCTTCTTCCTCCTCTTCCTCCTCCTCATCCTCAGGCTGAGTATCCCCAGTGTTCTGGTTTTCCACATCTATCTAGACAACAGGGACAGGGGTATCAGTGTTATCATCTTCAGAGGGAGAGCCTCCTTCTCTAGACCCTTTGTTATGTTATGTTATGTTATCGTTATTTATACAGTGCACAGCTGCCCCAGCGGAGGGGCGTCCTGGCGCTTGAACAGGTACTAAAACATAACACGCAGAAAAAGGAAAAAGACGACTAACCAAGTACAGAGAATGGGAAAGTTTTAATAGCACGCCTAAAAGTGGTAGGATTATCCAGAGCTCGAATGTGCACCGGGAGTGAATTCCACAAACCAGCGGCAAGCACTCAGTAGGAGCGGCCACCCATCCTGCCGAGTTTGAAACAGGGGCAGGCCCCAAGATAGAGAGCCTCCGATCTCAGGGACCTCGAAGGGACATAGGGGATAAGCAAGTTAGCAAGTGCAGGCGGCGAAGAGAGCTTCATGATTTTAAAGGCCAGGCAAAGCGACTTAAACTTAATTCTTTGTCTGACCGGCAGCCAATGAAGGGCGGACATAGTGCTGGAAACAGAACAATGTCTAGGAAGCCCAACAATGGCCCACGCTGCAGCATTCTGTACCCTTTGTAGCCTAGATGCCTCAGCCTGGTTTATCCCCAACGGCAGCTGCTGTAGTCCAGCCGAGATAAAACCGTGGCTTGGACCACGAGCTGCCGGGTAGAGGGATCAAAAAACTTAAGGATCAGTCTTAAGCCTCGCAAAATGCCGTAGCAGGTGGCTGCAACCTTCTTCGTATGGCTCGTAAAGGTAAGCGCTGGATCCAGCCAGACCCCTAAGTTCTTTACTTCGGAAGCTGGAACGGGAGTGACGCCCAGTTCTGGAGGCCACCACTGATCTCCCCAAAGCTCTGCATGTTTCCCCAAAACCATGACTTCGGTTTTATTGGCGTTCAGTTGTAAGCAATTGGTTCTCAACCAATTTGCTACTGCCACTAGTCCTGCTCGGAATCTGGGGGCATCCACTTCAGGGTCTCCATTCAGTGTCACCGCCAGCTGCGTATCGTCAGCATATGAGGTCATCGTCAAACCCCATTGTTTGACGATCGCAGCTAGCGGTTTCACGTAGAGGTTGAACAAGGTCGGGCTCAACGAGGAGCCCTGTGGAACCGCCAGATCCAAAGGATGGAAGGTGGACTGGCCGGGTGGTATAGCCACCTTAAAGGACCGACCCGAGAGAAAAGAGCGGAACCACTGAAGAGCAGTCCCCGCTATTCCAGCTTCCTCTAGGCGCCGAATTAAAACACGGTGGGACACAGTATCGAATGTGGCGCTCAGATCTAATAAAAGGAGCGCCGCCGTTCGCCCGGAGTCGAGCACCAGACGTAGGTGCTCGATCATGTAGAGCAAAGCGGTCTCGGTACTGTGTCCCGACCGGAAGCCATTCTGACTCGGGTCCAGTATATGGTTACGGGAAAGGTGGTCAGATAAGATGGAATTTACATGAGCCTCAATGACTTTGGCGGTCCAGGGAAGAAGAGATATGGGGCGGTAGTTCTCAGGCAGGAGCGGGTCTGAATTTGCCTTCTTCAGAACTGGGGTGACTACCGCCTGCTTCCATGAGGAGGGGACCGTTCCGGATGATAACGACAAATTGATCAAGGAAAGTATTGGAACACGACACAAGGAGGAGAGAATCCTGATTTGATCAGGCTTCAGCGGATCCAAAGGAGAGCCAGATTTAATCCTGAGGCTCAGCATATCAAAAGCCTCCATAGACAGGTCAGGCAAGGAGGTCAGAGTCTCACAAGCCAGGGAGTTAGAGCCAGCTGGCTCTGGATCGAGCAGAGACAGATCAAATCCTCGGTAGATAGCCTGCACTTTCTCTAAAAAGAAAGATGCCAGACTTTCACAATGAGAGTCGGTGCAGATTTCTGCCGAAGTGGCCCTTTTATTCAAAAGGTCTTTAAGGACTTTAAAGATTAATTTTGAGGGGTTAGTACTGGTTTGGAATTCCTGGGCATAGAATGCGGCACGAGTTCTACAAATTGCCCTGTGATAGGTCTTAAGTTTGGCAAAATAAGAGGATTTCAGACTAGGGTCGTAGGACTTCCTCCATTCCCTCTCAGCTTTCCGGCAGATTTTTTTAAGCTCGGCAAGAGAGTCGTTATACCACGGGCCAGGTAACTTAGTATGACATTTCGACCAGCACATTGGTATGAGGGAGTCAAGGGCATCCGAAATCCATTTGCAAAACAGTTCGTAACTGTCAGGAAGGGCTTCTCGTTTAGGCATGCACAGATAGTTTCCCCAATCAGTAAGTGTCCTTTGGTGGCAAAGACACCTTGCCCCTTATTTAGTTGGTGCGCTCTGGTTTCTAAATACCGCTGGAGGCAGGTCAGGCACTTCCCTGTTGCCACTGTTTGCTCCAGGGGTTAGCGCTCTAGCTGTTCCTGTGATTGTGAGCACAGCTGAATATGAAGCGCGAGCGTTCGTTTAACGTCGCACTTCAACCGTTATTTTTCGAGAGGCGGATGCTTGTTCGCGCTCTCCAGCTCTTGTGAGGCCAGTCAACTAAATACATATGCGAAAAAATCCTAGGACGTCTAGGTATATAGGTGTACAGATAAGACAGGCCAGTTATCAAGAAGAAACAGTAGGGGAGGATGAACGAAGTTGTATAAAAAGTATATTTTTATTTTGTCTATTTAAAAATCATATTAGAAATGACTGGGGGTCAAACCAATATGACGGGTATTAAAATAGCTTTGTCAAAATTCCATACAATAATCATAACGAGTTAACATAAAATTCATAGTACAAAAAATAGAGAAATATATTAACAAAAGCATACAGATAATCACATCAATAATAAAACAAGCATAAGAACTCGACGCGCGTTTCGGCAGGGGACCGCCTTCTTCAGGAGACACAATTTTAATTCAAAGGTAGACTTCTATCCGTACAGCAAGAACACCCAAGGGGAGTCTTCATATAAACGTGATGCGTATATGGAATAGGTATTGGTAGAGGGATTCCTTATGATTCCATGAACGATGGATGAAAATTGCTGACGAAGTTATTCATTAAATAAACACTTGATGGCCATATTCGAGGTGTCCTAGAACAATGGGTACCGGAAAAACACTATAGCTAGAGCCTACATTAGATGGTAGACTTGGCGCTTGAAACAAGGTCGCTGTTGATGGCACCTTATCTCGTTGTTAGTTAAACAGGCTCTTGGTATATCTTAAAACGAAGTAATGCCTGTGTTCGACGCAATTCTGAGTGGTGGCTTTAGAATCGCGCCTTGTAATGTGGAAAAATAAGACACTCGTGATGTGGCTCGATACTGGCGGACAGCAAGATGTAGCTGCTTCGTCTTCCGGCGTGTGGGGGTTCGTCCTCCCTAGCGATACAATCAACTAAATACCACGTTTGGTATCTGGCTTTCTTTGTTTCTTCGACTCCGAGCTTCTGTGGCGGCATCTCCGGTGTGCCTTCAGTGGTTCAGCTCGGTTCGGAGAGTCTCTGAACAGGCGTCTGACTCACGTCGTGTTCCTCTTCAGACCTCCTGAGTTTCCTGGCAGTTACCCTCGTCTTGTGAGCCAAGCAGCAGTGACAGCCTTTTTCCACGCCAGCTCCGTGTTCCAGAGGCAGCATTCACCATATATTTGGTGAGACCTTTCCTTGCTCTAGTACTCGTTATTCATAAGGAGTTCAGCCTTTTATCTGCAATTAGTACAGAGACATATCTTTTGAGTCCATATATTGTTATTTGCTCTTCAGTTAAAGACTGTGAACTCTATATTTGGCCTCAGTCTAGTAGATAATTACTCTCATGAAGTAATGAGTAATAGAGAAGTTCTTCACTTCAATGAACTAGCAGAATTTGCTTAATAGGAGTTCAAGCAGAAACTTGTTAACTGAGAGCGCCCTCTGCTGACTGAAACAGGCGCCATCAATTGGTACTGAACATTTAGTCATTGGCACTTGGAATATTGTGTGGAGAACAGCGACCAGAGAATTCTACAAGTAAATAATAATATATATATATATTCTTGTGTACCACCTTTATCTTCAGTCTCCTCTTCCTCCACGTATTCCATTTTGGCTCAAGAACTTTGCAGGAGTGTTCTATTTAGAGATTTACTAGAGAAGGGCTAACCCCCACACTAAGTCAGGTAAAAGAAAAGAGAGACAGTAATAATTTAGTAGTATTGTTTTCCATGAGCATGAACTTAGTAATGTTTTGTTAAATCTTGTAGGAAGAACATTCTCCTCAGCAGAACTATCGAGGTGAAGATTCTAGTGTGGGCAGTCTCTCTGTTTGTCTCTTCCAACTCCCCTTTCCCCTGCGTCACTGGGGCAAGAGAAATCTGGCACAGTGGTGTGAGGGAGTTGGGAGCTCCCATCCTCTTCAGCCGGGCATTCCCGCGGATATCAGGAAATTACAGGTACTAATCCGACAGATTGAAGTGCCCGCAGTTGCCTTCCGCCTGGGTGTCATGGCTGAGGGACTAGATGTAAAGGCCCTGGGGTCCATTTTGGAAGGCTTACAGAAGCAGTTGATTGAGACAAGGGAAGAAGTTAGAAAATCAAATCAAGAGACTAGTTTCCTTCGTCAACGTTTAAATGAACTCACAGTTAGTCCTAGACCAGATTTTGGGGGTTAGAGATCTCAAACCTTTAATCCATCTCCATCTTCCTCTGAGCTTACTACTCAGGTGGTGCATGCCATGTCCCCCACTATCCCGCTTGCTCCACCAGAAAGGTTTATGGGAGATCCAAATAAGGCACAGGTATTTGTCACGCAGTGTTCGTTGCATTTCCTGTGCAAACCTATAATTTTCAAGGAAGACCAATCCAAGGTGGCGTTCATGCTGTCGTACCTGAGTGGGGATGCTGCGGCATGGTCTTTGCCACTGGTGTCTACCAATGATCCCATGTTATACAACTTTGAAGAGTTCGAAACGGAATTTTTACGAATATTTGATCGCAGAGCAATTTCTCAAACTACAGATAATGAGCTTCTAGATTTGAAACAGGGGAATCGCGAGTTAGTGGCATACTTAGCACATTTCAACAAACTTATTGTGGAGACTAAGTGGCCATCAGAAAAAAGAGCAGCGATATTCTACAGAGGTCTGAGAGAAGAACTAAAGGATGGCTTAGCTCAGATTCCCAAAAGACCCACAGATGTTTCTGAATTGATTGACCTGGTTCTTCAAATTGACCAGAGACAATCTGAGAGGCGTTCAGAGCGGCGTAAGGAAAATAGACCTTTTCCTCCCAGGTTTGATCGGATTCGCTCTGAAGGAATTAAACCTAAGGAAGAAGCTATCGCTGAAGAACCGATGCAAATAGGAACGGTTCGAGGACCTTTGAGTAAGGAAGAACGTGAAAAGAGAAGAGTCAGAAAATTATGTATGTATTGTGGTGGATCAGGCCATTTTGTCAAGGAGTGTCCCCGAAGACCGAAGACGTCGTCATGGGTAAAAAGAGAAGCTCCACCAGTAGACGGAGTTGCTCTGGTGGACGCCGAATCTAAGTCAACTCCCTTTGTGCAGTCCTTGTCCAACACTATGCAGTTCTCCGCACCACATCTCATTCTATCTTGTCAAATTCATTTTGGAAAAGATCAACGAGCAACTGTGGCAATAATGATTGACTCTGGGGCCACTGGAAATTTTTGCGATATCCTATTTGCAAAAAGTCTACGAATTAATTTTGTGAGAAAAATCAAACCAGAGCCTGTGCGAGCAGTTGATGGTACTCCACTATCCTCCGGCCCGATAGCATTTGATACCGAAGTAATTTCGGTTTTGGGTCCTGGGAAACATTGCAGTTTCATTTGCTTCAGTCTAATTGACGCCCCTCAATTCCAGCTAATTTTGGGCTTGCCCTGGTTAACCGAACACAATCCAAAGATTGATTGGGCCAGGAGAACTGTAGATTTGAATTCTGAGTATTGCTTGGAACATTGTTTTCATCCTCCTCCACAGGAGAAGGAATTAAGTGAATCTTACTGTTTGGCTAACCAACCGCAGATGATTTGTTTGGTGGAACTTCCTGATTTTCCTGCTCAGTACCAAGACTTGAAATCCATTTTTGATGAACAAGAAGCGCAAAAGCTTCCTCCCCATCGGGAGTATGACTGTACTATTGAATTGGAGCCTGGTGCCTCCCTACCTTGCAGTCGCATTTATGCTCTTTCCGAATCAGAAAATTTGCATTTAAAAGAGTACTTGGACAAGAACTTGGCAAACGGATACATAAGACCTTTTTAGTCTCCAGTTTCCTCTCCTCTTTTTTTCATTCCCAAGAAGGACAAGAGCTTGAGGACTTGCATAGACTATAGGGCTTTGAACTTGGTGACTAGAAAAAATTGGTACCCGTTGCCACTCATCTCTGAACTTTTGGACCAGGTGAAAGAGTCCCATGTCTACACCAAATTAGATCTAAGGGGGGCTTATCACCTGGTTCGGATGGCAGAGGGGGATGAGTGGAAAACGGCGTTTCGGACCCGATTCGGGCTTTTTGAGTACCAGGTGATGCCCTTTGGGTTGTGCAATGCTCCTGCGGCTTTTCAGCATTTTGTAAATGATATCCTTCGGGAGTTTTTGGATCGATTTGCAGTCGTCTATATAGATGACATTCTTATTTTTTCCAAGAATATTGAGGAGCATGTTTTGCATGTCCGAACCATTTTGGAATGTCTCTTAAAAAATCAACTCTACGTAAAATTGGAAAAGTGTGTGTTTCATACCACCAAGGTCGAATTTTTGGGATTCATTCTTTCCCCAGATGGTGTGTCTATGGATGAATCTAAGCTTAAGGCAATTCGTGATTGGCCAGCTCCAAGTACTGTAAAAGAAATCCAAAGTTTTTTGGGATTCGCCAATTTTTATCGGCGTTTCATTTAGAATTTTTCTGAGAAGGTGAGTCCAATCACCCGTTTGCTTCGAAAAAATGAAAAGCAGTTCCGTGCTCCCTCCGGTTACTTTCTTCCACTTTCTGATATTTTTGTTCCAATTTAAGTCACAACAAAAGCCCAGGTTGTGCAGTAAAAACAGAAAATAAAAACAAAATATCACTGGGTGCCCTTGAGTTCCTGTCACATCATAAAGAAAAACAAAAAAAACAATCCAGAATGGTTAAGACAAGAAGCAGCCCTGGCAGCTCCCTACTTCCAAGGCAAGACAAAATGGGGAGCGCCTCCACAGGGAGGGGTTCCAGGAGAGGGTGAGCTGGCTGGGCAGGGGTCAGGGGAGTGGACACTCCTTGGACCCCCGGAGAGTGGTGAGGGGTGCAGCGCCTCTCCTTTGGGCTCTGACACCTAAAAGGGAAGTTGACCCAAGGCAGAGGGAGGCTGAGGAGGGAAAAGCCTGAGAGGACCTACCTCATGGCCTGGTCCCTCGCTGCCTCGCGATGGAGTCACATCTCTCCTGCTCATAGGCGTCTCTCCTGCCCATAGGCGTCTCTCCTGCCCATAGGCGTCTCTCCTGCCCATAGGCGCCTCTGCTGCCCATAGGCGTCTCTCCTGCCCATAGGCGCCTCTCCTGCCGGTGGCGTCTCTCCTGCCCATAGGCGCCTCTCCTGCCCACAGGCGCCTCTGCTGCCCATAGGCATCTCTCCTGCCCATAGGCGCCTCTCCTGCCGGTGGCGTCTCTACTGCCCATAGGCGCCTCTCCTGCCCATAGGCGCCTCTCCTGCCCATAGGCGCCTCTCCTGCCCATAGGCGTCTCTCCTGCCCATAGGGGTCTCTCCTGCCCATAGGGGTCTCTCCTGCCCACAGACGTCTCTCCTGCCCACAGGCGTCTCTCCTGCCCATAGACGCCTCTCCTGCCCATAGGCGTCTCTCCTGCCCATAGGCGCCTCTCCTGCCCATAGGCGTCTCTCCTGCCCATAGGCGCCTCTCCTGCCCATAGGAGTCTCTCCTGCCCATTGGCGCCTCTCCTGCCCATAGGAGCCTCTCCTGCCCATAGGCATCTCTCCTGCCCATAGGCGCCTCTCCTGCCCATAGGCGTCTCTCCTGCCCATAGGCGCCTCTCCTGCCCATAGGAGTCTCTCCTGCCCATTGGCGCCTCTCCTGCCCATAGGCGCCTCTCCTGCCCATAGGCGTCTCTCCTGCCCATAGGCGCCTCTCCTGCACATAGGTGCCTCTCCTACCCATAGGCGTCTCTCCTGCCCATAGGCGCCTCTCCTGCCCATATGCGCCTCTCCTGCCCATAGGTGTCTCTCCTGCCCATAGGCGTCTCTCCTGCCCATAGGCGTCTCTCCTGCCCATAGGCGCCTCTCCAGCCCATAGGCGTCTCTCCTGCCCATAGGGGTCTCTCCTGCCCATAGGCGCCTCTCCTGCCCATAGGCAGCTCTACTGCCCATAGGTGCCTCTCCTGCCCATAGGCGTCTCTCCTGCCCATAGGTGCCTCTCCTGTCCATAGGCGTCTCTCCTGCCCATAGGCGTCTCTCCTGCACATAGGTGCCTCTCCTGCCCATAGGCGTCTCTCCTGCCGGTGGCGTCTCTCCTGCCCTGTACGGCTCCCGGTCATAACATGGCGCATTGGTTCCGATTTAAATACCAGCAATACTGAAGCCGCACCGAAGCCGCTTCGATGAGTACCCGCTCTGGGAGCCATCTTAGTAGGATAATGTATCTCAAATATAGGGCTCCTGGGCGCCCCGCACTGCAAACCAAGCTCGTGAATCATTGGTTCATGCCAATATTCAGAGGATCCAGCTGAGAGCGACGTCAGCACCTTATAGAATCACCAAAATGACCCTGACAGGAGGTCTTTACTTCCAATATGCCCCCACAGAGGATAGTATGCCTACTAGACACAAGGGGGCATATTACCAACAACTAGCGATAATTTTTGTCTCTAACTTGTTTAGAGACAAAAATTATCGCCGCACATCGGCGATTTTTATCGCAGATAAACCTTGCTATTAGCAAGGTTTATCGCAAATGCGATAAAAAACGGCCGCAATGCATGAATATCGCTGAAAAGTCAGCGATATTCATGCATTATCGAGCAAATGCTCTTAGCCATGTTATCCACCTCCCATTGGATAACATGGTGAAGAACTGCTCAGGGCAGGTGTTAGCTTTTGGAGATATTCGCGCTTAGCGCGAATATCTCCAAAAGTTGGTAATAGGAGATAGCGATGTTAGCGACTGTTTGCAGTCGCTAACATCTTGGCACGCCCACTTTGCATGTCATTAGTGATAAATATCACTGACATGCAAAGCGGGGCCCAAGATGGTCGCTATCTCCTATTAGCTGTCACTAACTGGTGTTAGCGACAGCTTGGTAATAGGGAGATAATTTTATCTCCGCTTTCTTGGCTTTTAAAGCCAAAAAAGCGGAGACAAACCCCCTTGATAATATGCCCCAAGATTTTTTCAATCAGTAAAAGGGGTGTGGGTGGCCCGCTCAGAGATCGTTCTGAGCTCTCACCCCAAATTAAACCCAACAGTCTTTCTTTACCTCTGGGTGGAAGATAGGAGGTATTTACTTCCAATATGCCCCCTCGGGAAGAGGACAATGTCCCTATAGACATACATTTTTCTGTGCCTCATAAAAAAGAGGTTGGAGTGCCCACAACTTTTCCAAATGTTCAGAAAAACTGTTGTGACGATTCTGGACTACGGGCAAGGCACACTGCATGGGCGAGCTGCCTCCGCCCTTTTCAATTTCCAAGACTTTTACCCCCCCAGTATCTAATGGCCTTTTTGTCCCCTATGGGCAGATTTAGAGTCAGTGCCCTCAATCAACCCCCAGCGAGCAGAAAGACTGATCACACTTTAATGCCTGAGTGAGACGCCCCAACCCCCATTTTAATTTTTGGGCCTATTTTTCCCTCCTGTCCAGCGGGCTTTGGGTCCTCTGGGGCAGAGTTTGGGTAACTGCCCTCAACCGACCATCAGGTGTGCAGAAAATCCACCTCCTTTTTTGTTTTTTTGGGTCTATTTTTCCATGGTGTCCAGTGTCGCTTTCTGTTCCCGGGACAGATTTTGGGTAATCACCCTCAATCCAACTCCCGGAGGTGCCAAAACACCTATGCCAGTATTCTTGGGTGAGAGCCTGGCAGGATGCCTAGGTGAGCCCCACCACACACCTTTTTGGGGGCAGGAAAAGGATTTAGGGGCAGCACTCAGCATCACGCAGTGCTCCCCCCCCCCGGAATAGGTGCATACATTATTCTGTTCCCGAGTGTGGATTGAGGGTATCAACCCAAAATCTGCCCCGGGAGACAGAGAGGTTTTAGGACGCAGGGGAAAAATAGTCCCAAAATAGACTTTAACGTATGTAAAGGCTGTCATTCGCCAATCAGATACTGACTTAGTGTGGCTCAATGGTTAGAGCGGCAGACCCTGATGCAGAGGTCTGGCCCAGGACCAGGGTTCAATTCCCGCCTCGGCGGGTCTTGGACTCAATTTCCCCGGACCTGATAATTCTCGCCTCGGTGCCTTTTCTAATCATGGGTCCCACTCTGCAACTCTGGGCAATAGCTTGCTTAATCTCCACAACGGCCCCCACAACGCTAAGGATGCCTGGCTTCACCCTGGGGGTGCCCAGGAGTGGACACCTCACAGGGAAAGCCAGGATGGGTTCCACAGCGGTATACGGACAGCGCCGGGACCCTACCTCAGGGAAGTAGCTGTGCGCTCTATAAATACCGGGACATTTACATTTACATTTACTTATCATTCTATGTAACACGGTACTTTAACGAAATTCAGCAAAATACCATGACATTTTGAAAAAGAACAGCAACTACAGATATCACTAAGTTAAAATGCCTTATAACTTACAGTATTCTTGCTCTACTTACCTCTAGAACACGAAAGGATCATCTGCACACCATAATGTGTAATCCTGCCAAATTTTAATGAAATCCTCTAGCCGTTTTCATGCCACACATAAGTACAAAGTCCATGGGAAATGCATTGGTGCCGAAACACGGCATGGGACCCCCTTTTTTCTTTGGACCCCCTTGAGTATTTCTGTATAAAATGCAGACTTCGCTAATGTAGAAAGAGGAATAGGTCTGCAAAGTCTAGTGGTGATTAGTCAACAGGCGCAAAGTTATTAGAAACCAAAATTCAGAGGTATCCTAAGTCTGGGAATCCTAACTGTGACTACAGAGTGGCTATCCAGTGGCAGTCACCGCTCGGAAGCTATAGTTAGGATCATGTCTCCAAATGTTGCTAATAACTTTGGCACCTTTTAACGAATTTCCATGAAACTGTCCAAAAAAGTGCTACTTTTTAAATAGTTTGCACATGGAAAGTTTTGTGGTGATCCATTAAGCAGGGGCCGCGCAACTCCTCCCCCTAAAACAGGCTGATCCCCCTGGCCCAACCCTCCCCCCCTTTTTCTAACTGAAAATGGTGGGAGCCGCAATTTTTAAAAACATTTTACCAAAGGCGCACAGAACCTCCGTGGATTCATGGTCCCTCTAGGATCTTACCACCAGGACACGAGGCCCCATCCCCCAGGTATGATAATTTCATGAAGACGGGGGTCACACAGGCCCCTCCACTAGTATCCAAGAGGCCCTGGGACAACACCCTCAGGGCTGATAATTTTGTTAAGAAGGGGGGTCAGGGTGCCCCTCCCTAAGCCTCCAATAGGCCTTGGGGACACATCCACCGAGGCTGATAACTTAAATAAAGGGGAGGGGGCTGTGCAGTCCCCTCCCTGAGCCATACAATGGCCCCGGGGCAGGCTCAGTGACAGTGTGTCGGGGTCCCCAACACTCAGGATACCATCTGTTTACCTGCCATCAGCGCAGGCAGGGAAATCACTACTGTTCTCCCACCGGGCGAGAGCACATAACTGCTCCCGCCCGGTTAGAGAACAAAGCGTCTCCTTGCCCGTGCTCTCGGGCAGGGAAATGCTTTGATTGCTCCCACCGCGCGGGATCAAAAGAAAACTGCTCCCACGGGGTGTGAGCGATGCTGGCAATCCCCCGGCACCCGTGGGAGCAGGTGAAACTATGCGGGCTCTCGGCCTCCCCCCAGAGATTGTTAGAAGCGGAGGGGGAGGGGGAGAATTCGGCTGTCTGTGTGGGTGTCGGCCGGAGTGTGGCCAACCCCCAGCAGTGCACGTCCGAAGGCCATGCGCAGAGTGGGGTTGACGGCCTACAGTGGGGTATGTGCAGGGCTTGGCTGTGCACAAAGGGTGCTTGGCTTTACTTATGGTTATAAAATATTACTTTATGTTAAAAAAAAGCATAGAAATTTACTGAAAAAAATAAAGGTTAAAGTAAAGTTATTGTTAAATGAAATGTTCAGTAATGGCAAACTGCGGTATAGGTGAGAAATTCATAACTGCAATTCAACGGCTGTATGTAAACACCAGGGCTAGTGTCTTGATCAACGGGATTTTGTCAGAAACTTTCATTATTACAAGAGGGACAAGACAAGGGTGTCCTTGTTCACCCCTCTTGTTCGCCATTTATATAGATACATTTATTCGTAGGCTGGAAAACAATGAACTAATCTCTCCCATCCGAGTGTGTGACAGGGATACAAAATGCTTAGGATACGCTGATGACATCGCTATTGTGGCAGGGGACCCTATAAATGCTGTGATTGCGATAGAAGTGGAAGCACTACTCTTTGGTAACGCTTCTGGGTACAAATTGAATGCGAGTAAAACGCAGATTGTGCTGAATAGTAAGGTCATGATGAACGACCCTAGAGTAACCGACAGGGCGACATATCTGGGGGTTAGCATCTGTGCGGATATTGAGCTAATTATCAGCAAGAATATAGATCCGCTTATCCAACGCACCAAGAAAGAACTGATTAGATTGAACAACCTACACCTAACTATTGGTGGTCGAACTAATGTAGTTAAGATGTTGTATTTACCAAAGTTTCTATACTTCTTCCAAGCTATTTACTTAGAATTTTCTCCACAAGTATTTAAAAACATAGATTCAATGTTCTCTAGGTTTGTTTGGGGATATAATCGACCACGCAGGGCATTGAGATGGCTCACTAACCCAAGAGAACATGGAGGTTGGGCTCTCCTAACTTCAAGCTATATTACTGGGCCACAGTATTAAGATATAGCATCAGCCTTATAACTGGTAACCCAGGAAGTGGCAATATACCAACACCACAAGAACTTATTCTGGGAGCAGGGGGCGCTGGATGTCTGTGGCGACATGTTAACGATAGTTATTTTAAAAAAATCAAATTTAAGACTATCAATAACGTTAGCAAAGTCTGGGGGAATGTTAAAAAGCTATTAGGACTAGGCCGCTACTTCCATTATACTCCCTTGAGTCAGAACTCGGATCTCCCGGAAATATTTCACGATATCTGTATAAAGAACTGGAATGATCTAGGGATTACTAAGCTTGGATGTTTTTTCTCGACTAATGGATTTAAATCCTTTAACGAACTAAAGCTAGAATTTAATATTACCAATAGGGATTTTTTTTAATTCCTTCAAGTGAGAGATTTTTTATTGAAGAAAGGGGGTGGCTGGATCAAATTTCAATCATGTGAAGTTATAGAAAACCTACATAGAGAAGTGCCACTAAAAATTGGGGAGATTTATGGGGCTATGAATGCATTGCTACCAGATGACATGAATAAACATATAGAGGCCTGGCAGATTAAACTTGGGCTGTCTCTCCGAATCTTGGCATATTCATATGAAATGTAACTTTCTTGCTTTATGTCGATTAGGCTTCAAGCGCAATATTATAAGACCTATTTTTCGCTATATTATACCCCTTCTAAAATAGCTAAATGGGGAACTGGGAAAGGTACAACTTGCCCACGCTGTGCTCTCCCAGCGGCAGACAACATCCACATGTTAGCCTCCTGCGACTCCCTAATTAATTTGCTCGCCGAAATCTCAGGCTTTCTAACAGAGGTAGCGCATTATGATGTAAGCATTACAACAGCAGAAGTCATGTTAGGTGTTTCAAATATTGAAAGGCCAAAACAGATACAAGGGCTAATCTTTGTTGCGATGGGGGTGTTCCGGCTGAGTATCGCATCAGCTTGGCTTGATCCGATACCACCATCGTTTATACAGTGGAGGGCCAGACTATTAGCCACATGTAGCCTGGAAGTCACCATCTATAGGAATAAAGGGTATAACACGCGCAGAAGAGGAATGAAGATTTGGGGTCCTCTGCTTGACTGGATTCAAGAGAATGATTAGGGGGGACAATTGGAGATACTTGATATGGGAATAAGTTGCCAAATCTATGTGGTTTTTCCCTTTGTTGGATTTTTTTCATTTTTTTTCATATCTTATTTTCTTTTCTTAGAAAATGATTAAGGTGTAATGTGTATCTACTTATGTTTGATTTCATAAATTGGTACCTGGTCTCGTGGGGGGGAGGTGGGTGGTGGTGTGTGCTCAGTTGTAAATGTTATTAAAAATGTGCAATAAAGATTGTTAAAAAAGAAATGTTCAGTAACAACTTAATGTTTTAAACTCTAAAACCACAGAATTTCACCAGTTAATAGTTATAGTTATCTCAAGTAAGTATTAATTGTGCCCTAAGGTAACTATAACTTGCACACTCACCATTCACTGCTAATTACCCCACATATTGCATTATTCATGGCATCTTCCTTGACATCATTAGTAATCTCACTGCAACATTTCCAGTGAAATTATTGATGAGAAACCTGTGCATGGCGGGGGTGATTTGCGCCACCTTGGTTTACTCTGGAGCCTGAAACTTTACGGAAGTAAAACCAAGGTGCTTGTGGTAGGAGGTGGTCCGTCAGTGTGGTCGTCGGCGTGGTGGCCGTCAAACCTGGGTTCCAGTCCTATACCGTGCACCCACGCGAAGAATCTGGGGGTATGGTTGGATTCTAACCTTACATTTGAACCTCACTCTAGACGTGCAGTGGGGACGTGTTTTGAAGTCCTTAAGGGCCTACGAAAAACCATGGATCTCCTGCCTATGGAGGCCAGGAAGACGCTGGTGCATGCCCTTGTTACTTCTCGTTTAGACTATGGCAATACACTATATCTGGGCGCCGCCGCTAAATGTTTAAACAGACTTCAGGTTCTGCAGAATGCAGCGGCACGGCTGGTCCTCATGCAACCCAGGAAGGCTGCCCCCTAAAGTGCCTTAGACACCTTACATTGGCTTCCAGTTAGGAAGAGAGTGACGTTTAAGGCTCTCTGCACGTGCCATCGCATCATCCAGGGCACTGGCCCTGTGTACCTGCGGTGTCTCCTTACCTCCTACACGCCTGCACGGCCTCTTAGATCAAGTGGGACTGGCCTGCTGTTAGTCCCTACCGTTAAGAAGGCTAGGATGGGTGGTAGGTCCTTTCGGCTTCTGGAGGCCCAGAGCTGGAATAAGCTCCCTCTTAACCTCCGGTCGGAATCATCTAAGATGAAGTTTAGGAAGGATCTTAAAACTTACCTGTTCTCACATTAATAGTTATGCTCTGACGTTGTCCTAGGTTTTGTGGTTTTGCCTCTCCCACTTATCCAAGCGCGGGGACACGCCGACTTGGCGTAACCAGGCGCTTTATAAAATTCCTTATTATTATTATTATTATTATTACTAAGCCACTCAGGGCTGTGCAAGGTGGCCTTGTGTGGCTTGATAAATTGCATCTCAAGCGTTGCATTGCTTTTGCACCCCATTGCATGCCGTAAAAGCAACGCAACCCTTTGATAAACATGGCTATCTCCTCTTACTCCTGACGCATCTCACAATTCCGATATAGACATGAGGTTTATAGTTTACATTGTTTGAGTTTGGAGTGATGAGGTAGTTATTCTAACCGCTGCCAGAAGGGTGGCTTCCTATATGCATTGGGGCCGTGTTCTGTTGAGGTGAACTTTGATAGGTGCCTGTGAGGCATACAAGAGGGGTGGGATTTCAGGGCCAAGCACTGCAACATTCATACCTGAATGTGGCACCGCATCTACTTGTGTAGGGAAGTCCCAGAGGTGGGGTCTTCCAGAGCAACAAACGTAGCCATGTACACACAACATGCACTGGCAATATAACTTCCCAACCTGGAATGTTCAGGGGCTGGGGACCACCACCAAACGTCTTGGAATGGTATCCTACTTGAGGTCAGAGTGATACATTTCACATGCTTTCAAGAGACCCATCTCGTCACAGTAGAGCTTCCAAAGTTATGTAAGAAGTTGAGCTGTCAAATAATAGGCACAGCACATCCACCTGTTAACCAGGGGTTGGGTCTGGATAGAACCAGGTGTGTCCAGGTGTGTCCAACGAGTAGCTCAGACTGTCATAGATGAGGAATAAGGCTGGGCAGTAAGCTCCGCTCCGCCGGTGGAGATTGAGGAGTTTTTGCTACTTCGCACTCTGCTGGGAGTGTGAAGTTTGGCAAAAACAGCTCTTCCAACCACAGGAGAAGCAAAGATTACCAGTGAACACTGCTGCAGTGCTCACCCCTTATCATCACAGCACACTCCAACACAGTAGAGTGCACATCTGGCCGCAATAACTCAATAACGAGCTTTCGCTGTCCTGAGGATGCCAAAGGGAAGCTTCTCAGTCAGGAACCAAACATTATTCACAGTCCTATCACATGGAATGCTGGGAAGTGTAGTCCCCAGGCAATGTCACACGAACGCCAAGGTTTACAGAGTCACTTACTCCTCCGGTGAGCAACACAGCAAGGACTGTGCGTTCCCTTTAAGGGCTGCTGCTCCAGCTGATTCTCTCCAGGCACCCAGGTAGGAAAAACCTTCATATTCTCGCAGCACTAATTTGGACCTAGCAGCTCTTCCTGATGCTGGACAGGGTACAGAGGACTTTCTCACACTAGGTAGTGGCCTCCTAGAAAGCCTTCCAGTGCTGGGATTGCAATTTGTATTTGCAGTGTTTCAAAAACTAGGGTTGTTACCAAATGTCCTTAAATGGATATCACTAATGTATGTTATTACCTTGTAATGTGTGCCGACTGAGCAGGTCTTCTCTCATCCATGGTGGATTCCACTAGCGATGGGGGCGCGGTGCCGCTTTCAATACTCTTCTTTGCTCTCACATTGGATCCCCTTGCCTGCGTTCTCCATCACTTCTCTGCCAACTGGGGTACTAGATTATTGGCAAGCCTATGTATGGTCTCTGTGTACGTGAATGATGCCCTCTTATATCTAAGGGGACCCAGTCACAGTTTGCCGGGTATTATGATGATCCTAGAGGCGTCTGGATCACACTCATGTTTAAAGGTAAATTGGGTGAAATCCTGCTCATTTCCAGTTTTTCCAATGACTGGCAGGTCAAATCCAGAATACGCCCACTCATGCTTAAGTGGGCACCTGATACCTTCAGATACCTGTTGTGCAGGTGTACCACACTGATGAAAACTTAGTATTGGGATAGTGGTATATGTTGGCATGGCAATCAATGGAATTAAGGCTTCTCTCACTTTGTATTCAAGGCTTGCCTCTTTCATCACTTTGTAGTCATCCTAATGATGTTGATTAAATCATTCTTCACAGAATTAAACTCTGTTCTCACGAAACCTTTATGAGCATCCCCGAGGACACGGCGGGAGCTAGCAAAGCTGATGGGATTCTAAGTGACAGAGACATGAGGATTCCCAGTGTGGAAGTATGCTATTGTAGAGCCATATGTTATGGCCAATGAGATGGACTGCAGTCCGGGCATATCCAAACGCCACGCAGATCCATCCGGACTGTGGAGATGTAGGGGGTGGGGGAGTGTCGTTGGGAACCAAGAAGGGACTTTTGAAGTTCACAACTGTGGCCTGGGTTGCATAGTATTGCTTGCACAAATATGTAAGTACAGTGGGCAAAGAACCATTGTATGTACCTGAGATACCACTAGGGAGTCAACAAGCAAAGTTTTAAAGAACTCACACACACTTGTGTTCTGGTTCATGGAGGACCTGGCTGGATTGTTCTTATTGGAGCAGGGTGATGACGTATTTGCACTATGGCAGCATCCAAACTGATGTGGCATGGTGTGCAAACAAATGATGAACTAGGACTGTACCAGAGTAAATACTAGTGGCTGAGATTATTTCAAGCATTCCATCCATCACTTTTTCTATACTTCAGGAGAAGTCAGAGCCCGCTTGCGCCAAAGACTCAAATGGAATACTTACTGGTTGGGTAGGCATGTGGTGACTATTTACTATGCATCCCTGTCTCCTGCGTCCTACACCGCCCTGACTGCATTGAAGCAGCAATGGAAGTTGTGCCTGGGAATGTAAATCACAGCCGTAAAGTGGCCCAAGGTTTTGAGATACCCTAAGATTGTAACAAGGAACCCTAGCTTCATGTGTATATACAAATAAATGACCTTCATCAAACACATTTACACCCTAAGAGAGTGGCCAGAATGTCCCTGGTCTCACAAGATCTGTCTCGGCCCGAGGGGTCAATTGATACACGTTGACTATCACACAGTGTAGGATTCCCCTCAAATACAACCCTACTGGGCTTCTGTGACCAAAATAACAGCGGAAATATCTTGGAAGGTGGTACCCGCGGACAACTTGGTTTGTCTGTAGGACTGAGGCAAAGAACCAAAAAAGCAGTAAACACGTGTCCATTCATAGGTTTGCCCTTGGCCTTATCCAAAAGGTATATAGCTATGGGGTGGAAGGCAGGAGTAGCTCTTGGATGTGCTTCCTGGCTACTCAAGGAGAAGAAATGGTTGATCGTGGAGTTAGGTGTGCTACGGGGGGCTGTGAGGCGAGGAGGTAGGGGTGAATTGGCGATCACCTCCGTCCGTGGGGGTATGAATTGTATTGATGACGCCTTTATTGATTAGATGCTGTACGGCTGGTTGAAAGGTGTGCTAAATGAAATAATAGATGCACTTTGTCATCCAAATATGTGTACACAGGTCCCCCAATGGAAGACTCTGCTATGTCCGTGTTGGTGGGTGCCAACACGTGGACTGATTGAAGCTGAAGTAGGAGTGAATTCCCTTTCAGTAATAAATCTGAATAGAATCCATTTTTTGATTGACATCCACTTTGTATTTCAAGGTGGGTAATTCCATATTCCGCAGGTAAGGTTACCACTGGATATACCATTTGTCAACAGCAACACATGTTTCACCTCCTCAGACTGACATGCCAGGGCTTTCTCAAGGCTTCTAGGAAACAATAGCAAATCCCTTCACATCTTCATTTAAAGAGCACTTTCAATAGTGTATCTATCCCCTCAGCCCAGCAGTTCTGTGCTCCCTCCAGTTGCTTTCTTCCACTTTCTGATGTTTTGTTGCAATTTAAGTCACAACAAAAGCCCAGATTGTACAGTAAAAACAGAAAACAAAATATCACTGGGTGCCCTTGAGTTCCTGTCACAGCATAACAAAAAAAACAAAAAAAACAATCCAGAAAGTTTTAACCTAGAACCATCCCTGGCAGCTCCCTGCTTCCAAGGCAAGACAAAATGGGGAGCGCCTCCAACAGTGAGGGCTTCCAGGAGAGGGCGAGCTGGCTGGGCAGGGGTCAGGGGTCAGGGGTCAGGGGAGGGGCACTCCTTGGACCCCCCGGAGAGTGGTGAGGGGTGCAGCGCCTCTCCTTTGGGCTTTGAAACTTAAAAGGGAAGTTGGACCAATGGCAGAGGGAGGCTGAGGAGGGAAAAGCCTGAGAGGGCCTACCTCATGCACTGGCACCTCGCTGCCTCGCGATGGAGTCACTATGAATGAGTTTGAGCTCGAGACACTGCTGTCCTCGTCATGTGATCTGGGCAGTGGTTAAAGTTTTTTTAATCACTGATGTAGTCCTTGTTACGTGGCTTTTGAAGTTCTGGACACAAAATGACGTTATCTAATATTAGATGCTATAATGTTGTGATATATGTTACATACAAACAAGATGTAACATTGGAAACATTTTGAAAATAAATAAACAGAAATTTAAAAAAATATTGCAGAGAGTAAATATGATCTAACATTTTAATGTTTTAGTTGAATGTTAAAAATAAGTATTTTAATTCAATTTACATTTATAATATTACATTAAAATAATGTTAGGATTTTTTTAAACTAACTTATGAACTTTAATCATTTTCTCAATAGTTTCTAATCAGGAGATCTTCCTCAGGGTGGCCGGGATCTTCATCTACAGGTAAACATTTACCAGTGGTCACTTTACACGTCATTTCAGTCTTAGTTGTTTCCACCCCTTGAGCCGGGGGGTTTGAGACATGTAACTCTACACTTACATGTAAATATACACTTGGAAATTGTGACTTGAAAATTGTGTAGACTTGCGCACTGGTGCAGGAGTAGATTTACACTTGAGTAAATGTACATGTGTAGGTTTACCCTTGAGAATATGACACCTGTGTTTACTGTGTGTCTTTTCCTGTGACCAGTGCATGAATTGTTTTTCACTTAATACTAACAATACACAGTATTTGGCTTACTTGATGACTTCAGAAACACATTTAATATTCGGGGTTCGCGACGTGAAGGGCGAAGCCATTGACGCTTCTTGCTCCGAAAGCGAGATACCAACGTGAGCCGTTCTCAGGGCCTGTTGACAAAAATGTGTGTTAAGATTATTAGTCCTTGAGGAAGCTTTTGAATATTATATATTTACATGTGACTAGCTTTTGCACTGCAATGTAATACAGTTCTAACTGACACCCCCAAAGCACAACTGGCAAAAAAGAATTACGACACTACACTGCCGGAAAAAGAACCTTCTTCCATTCTGAAGGCATGAAGAGACTCTTAAAGACAGGATGGCTGCCTGGGTCATGTGATAAATACATGTACTGATGTTGTTTGACACATGTTGGTTGTACTTTCCCTGACACCATTTGTAGCCACACAAGGACTTTAAAGAGCAGTGATTCCAACCAATCAAGTTCTAGGAGGAGTTAGAGGAATCAATCATTTGATCCTAGATAATAGAGAAGGGACTATCCTAATGACCCAGCTGCTTCTCCCACTGATGCGTCGAGGACATCCAGCAGTCTGTGCACGGCAAGGTGCAGGGCTTCTTATACTCACCCCACAGTCGTTAGCACCATCTCCGCACATTCCCACATAGTAACTAGAAAACAAAAGTTAGAGAAAGTGAGTTCTGAAGCTGAAGTCTTGATATTTTCACCAAAATCCTCCTAGTGAACAACAAATAATTGTACTTCATTCTCATTCCCATGCTCCTAATTGTCCACATGAAGTGCGGCTCAGGGATCGGCTGGGACAAGCAGCCATGATCTCTGTAACTCTACTTTATCAGAAGGATAATACAAAGTAAAGAAGACCTCACACGTGTCCTTGTCGCCCACAGCAAACCTGCCATTCGGAAAATAATCCTACTTT
This sequence comes from Lissotriton helveticus, assembly GCF_964261635.1. Lineage (NCBI taxonomy): Eukaryota > Metazoa > Chordata > Amphibia > Caudata > Salamandridae > Lissotriton > Lissotriton helveticus. The sequence goes on along the minus strand of NC_136068.1, from coordinate 1,959,955,762 downwards.
AACACCTGCAATGGGGCATCTGCATATCTATCTAAAAGTGGTTCATCTTTAAACAGTACACTACCAGGCCTTCCTCCTTTAACCTCAAAGACCTCACTGGCAAGGCTGTCATACACGTCGCTTATGAAGTTCAATCGTTTCCTGAGTTTGTAAAAATCTCAAAATTCTGCACCTAAACTGCAAATGAAATACGTTGTGGCTGATAATCATCCTCATAATGGAATCTGAGAGGACTTTTTTTCCTGTATGATGGGGTAAGTCATGTGGCGTAAGAAAACTTGAGGGGACACCGGTGCCAAGTGCATGGAGGGCCTCATCCAGTAAAGCCAGTCAGGAGCTCTCAGGCCAGGGGACCGCTTCCCGTGCAAAGTGCCGGAGGGGACCCCCTGCAGTTCGGGGGCTAATGTCACGCCACTCAAGAAAGTTGACATCAAAATCTAAACTTCTACTATCCTCACTGGAACTGCCTTGCTCAATGCAGGGCCAGGTTTGATGTAGGAGTTAAGGTGGAATAACATATGTTTTTGGATGTTAAATTATTCCGTGCAGATCTGTATTTGCATATCAATTTGTTTGTTACAGCAAGTGCATTCATGTGATCATTCCTCCTCCGTCAACTGATGGCGTCTAGGAATCTGAAGGTTACTGCTTCTAGTTCTTTAAAAAGGTCTCCTTTATAAGCACTGGTGAGTTACTGTATCACATCCTCTTTTATTATCATTTGCAAGGGATAGCAGCATATATGCCATTTGTATTTTGTGTGCTACACTACTATTGAGTGATTTTTTTTATTTGCATTGGGCCAAAGATCTTTGTAAATGTTAATGTGGTGTCAAAATCCCTTAGAACACAAAGGGGCATACTTACTAGAATCTAGCAGAGCGCTGGGTTCCGGCAAAATTGGTAACGCCACACTCCATCAGTTTAAAAAAGCAGGGATACGCTGTATTTACAATAATGCGACACACCCCTGCGTTTCTGCAGGCACTAAAGTAGCTGCCTAGCACCAGTGCAGGCACCCTTGCGCCATGTTGCACGGGTGGCTGTCCTGCAGGGGTAATAGTTTATGAGCAGGAGGGGACACCTTCCTGCTCATAAAATTCTTTGCAGGCGATTTGCTGTTTCTATGCATGCTTCAGAATACAGCACATGTGGAAAGAACAAAATAGGAGGAGAAATGAAACATTTCACCTCTTAACGCCTGCTTAGTACCAGGTATTCCCAGGCGATATTTGTGGCGCTGCCCCATACCTTGAAATTATGGGGCAGTGTCAAAAAGCAAAGGGTGTTGCGGTGGAACACCCACTGCAACACCCATTGCACGCCACTTTCACGCTAAGTGCTGCATGAAAGGGGCATTATTTACGAGGCGGTATTGCCTTGTTTTTAACACAGGCTTAATGCCGCCTTGTAAATAAGGCGAATTACCTCCTTGTCCCTCCCTCGCTTCCATTCCTTACGCATTGAGGCATCCCTGCCTCACCAGACACCCATACCGCGTGATTTATCACGCAGGGACTATAAGTAACCCCCACCACCCTCAAAACCTCTAGTTTTTCTCTTGTCTCACCTGTTGAGATGCGCCTACCACGCGCTGGCCATTTGCGGTGCTGCGGTCTTTTTCTGAAGTTCTTCATTTGGATTCTTCGTGGGAGTTCCTATCCTTGTCGTTCTCTGCCTGCAGGGCCTGGCGGTGCTGGCCTAGGCAGCGCAATGCCTTCCCTCGCCGTGTCTGGAGTAGAGGTGCACTCTTGGCGGAGGAGCGGGCGGGGTCCGGCTGACGGAGTCACCAATCCTGTTTGGCTGGGGCTGTCTTTCCTGGTTGAAGGCCGGCGGTGGGGACGACAGGGTTCCTCTGCTGGCTGTTTCTGTCCCTGATTACAGTAAGGGGCTCTAGTGAGGCCGTTTTATATCCTTTATTATGGGTTTGCTGCTTGGGTTGTGTTTTTTAAACCACTTTGCCTCATTTCAGTACCTCCCGGTTGTTCGGCTCCCTGTTTGTTGGGGACTCAATCTACATTAGCTCAGCACCTGGGATTGGCAACTGGTGTCTGCTCAGTCTGTCCCCACATTCACCCTTGAGTTCGACCCCCCCCCCACGCCTCCCAACTCATGAACTCAGCACACGGGGAGGGGGGGCACCTTCCGAAGTGACATCACTCGGCCAGCTGTATTGCTGAGGTTCTCTCTGCTGTGCTTCTAGTGTTTGGTTCGTTCTGGCGATGGGTCCTGCCTCAGGCAGTCTTTTGGGGTGCTGTGGCTGGCGCTCTTTGAGCCAGGGACCCTGCTGTGCGCTGGGCTTCTCATTCTGCGGTGGGTCTGGTGGACTCGCCCTCTGAGGGCTCTACTTCTTTGGGAGCTGCCAGGCATTCTACCTCTTCCGGGCAGTTTGTTCTTTTCGGGAAGTGGTTCCTGCAATCCTCTGACCCTTTAGGGAAGGCTTGGGGTTTACGTCTTTCTCTGCTCCTGAGGGGTCGATGACGTATTTCCGCTGTGTGTTAGGCCCCGCGTGCTCGCTGTGCCCTTTCATGGACGCATGCTCAGGGGGGTTCCGGCAGTGGTTGTGCTCCCTGGTGGAGGGGGGGGGGGTCTCTCTTCCTCACTCTGTCATGGCTGGCTTTATTCGTCTTCTGGTGTCTGTCTTTGGGTGGCTCGCCATGGCTATTCATGGGGTGACGGACTGCTCAGGCTTGCCTGTCCGCATGGTGCAGCAGGCCATTCTCCTGGCTGCCGTCTCTTCGGTTGTGCCTGGGTCCCTGTGAATGCGAGTCTGGAGGGCGGATACTTCAGAGGGGTCTTCTCTCCTTGTGTTCCCCTTTGTTGGCTTGATGCTTTTTGATGTGAATTTCTGGATTCTGTCTCTTTTCTCAGCTTCTTCTTCCGGTCTTCCCGGAGGTCCTCTGTTCCTTTCCTGAGCCGTTGGCGTACCTTCCTGACCATAACGGCGTCAGCAGTCGCGGTTGCCAGGGCCTGTCGGTTGCCTTCAGGCGATGTCCTGGCGGCCGGCTGCGGCGAGGCGGCCTCTTGGCCTTTGGGCGTGAGGCTGTTGTCTTTCCTAGATGCTTGGTGGCTGGATGTGTGGGTTCGCTGAGCATTGGTCAGGAGTGGTTGTCCTTTTGGCTTTGTTGCTGTTCCACCCAGTTGGGTCTCCATCCGTGCACCTGTCCCTTGGTCCTCGGCGCCGTGGTCGGCTCTTCTGGAGGGGGTTCGGGTTCTTCTGGCGCAGGAGGCGTTCGTACCGGTCCCCCTGTCTCAACGGGTCAGGGTTGTTATTCCATTTTGTTTCTGGTCCAGGAGGTGTCTGGGGGGTTCCGGCCGGTTCTGGACCTCAAGAGGGTGAATGGTTGGGTTTGGACCGTTCACTTCAAGATGGTGTCCTTGCAATACATCATTCCTTTGGTGGGGGTCCGGGACTTCATGTCTTCTTTCGATCTGAACGATCTGTGACTCTCACTTCCAGTTTGTGTTTTTTTCCGTTCGGGCTGAAGTCCGCTCCGCAGGTCTTCCCCAAACTTCTGGCTCCTTTGGTCGCTTTGGTCCATGGCCTAGGGTTATTTCTGCTTCCTTACCCGGACGATTGGTTGGTCCATGCTCCCTCGTTCCGGTTGGCTCTCAGTCACACAGAGGTGGTCCTGGCCATTTTGAGGGGGCACGGCTTTCTTATCAATGTCAGGAAATCCTTCCTTGTTCCATCCCAGGATCATCTCTTCATTGGGGCTTGGTTTCGGTCGGATTTGGGGGTGGTCTCTCTACCTGAGGCTCGGGTGGACAAGATTCGTTCTCCCATACTGTCTCTTCTGTCCGGTACGGCTCAGGTGGCGGGTCGTTGGCTCCGGGTGCAGGGGGACATGGCGGCCACGGTCTTTCTGGTTCCATGTGCCAGGTTTCATTTGCGCCCTCTGATGGCTCATGTTCTGGCGCATTGGTCTCCCAATTGCCTTCCCCTCTCTTCTCCGATTCTGATGTCCCGTCTGATCAAACCCGCTCTGGGTTGGTGGTTGGTTCGGGATCGTCTGCTGAGGGGGGTCTCTCACTCTCTCCGGCTTCCCGTAGTGGTCACCACGGATGCCGGCCTCTCGGGTTGGGGGGGGCCTGGCTGGGGGTTCATCGGACCCTGGGCTTTTGGTCCCCCTCTCAGGGCAGGGGGTCTTTGAATTGGAGGGGATTAGAGGCAGTCCGTCTGGCTCTGTTGGCCTTCTCTCTGTATCTGCAGGGTTCAGTTGTTCTAGTTCGTATGGATAACGTTACTGCCATGGCTTATGTGAACAGACTGGGGGGGGCCAGGTCCTCGTCTCTGGCTCTGGTGGCATCGCAGTTGTTCGGTTGGGCGGAGTCTCATCTTGTGGCTCTCTCGGCTATTCTCATTCGGGAGGTGTCCGATTCCCTGGCTAAAACTTTATTCGGGCAGATATATAGCATGTAGACTAAATCTTGTTCTCTTCCTTTACATAGCTTACATAATCCTGTTTTGTCCCAATATTAATTATAAACGCTTATAGGCAATATCCTTAAACGAAGCATAATGATACTGTGTTAAATGCTGTGTTCTAGTGCAAATCTCAAATGATTTTGATAGGTCTTACACTCAAGAGAAGATGTATAGGATCTACTGGGATAACTGAGAACAGTGAGCAGAGTCTAAGTCAAAGTTTAGGCGATGTGCCATATTTTAAAAAAGAGCTTTAGATGGGCCCGCGACCAATTCTGTAAAAGTGATAGCGCAGTTGAAGTATAATAAAGCTACTACGAGATTTTCATTAAAAGTGTAATTACCCGACCCAACCTTATATGTTTCGTTCTTTACGAGAGCTCTCAGAATATCTCGTTCCGCATGTAACACATTATATGCCCATCTAAGAACATTGGCGAAGGCATTTTTATAGGCACAAGTCAGGGACAATTCCAAACAAGTGCCTGAGCAGGAGTATTTTTCGTAGTGACTTCCCTTTGTTCTTATTCAGAATATGCCATTTGTTTATTTGTAAACATTCTAATGTGAATGGGAAGGTGGGAGGGATTTCAGCACAGTATATTTCCAGGAGTGGATACAAATTTCTCTTATCAGAGAAAGAATAAAAACTCTTTATTGCACTTACATGCGCTGCAGCCTTAAATTCCAAGGGGGAGATTTACAAGCCCCTTGCACCACATTTACGCTGTCGTTGAGTCACTTCTGTGATGCAGCGGCTGAGTAAACCATACGCCATGTTGTGCCGTATTTACAATGTGACGCATCTAGGGAGAACCGTCACGTTGTAAACCCTTGCGCCACATGAAACCTGCATCAGGTTTCATGTGGCGCAGGGTTTTACAACGCAGTTTACGAGGCGTACAATGCAGGCATGCCTCGTAAAAGTGACGCAGTGAAATCTACAACATTTCAATGAGTCACTTTTTCGGCCATGCTGCAGGCATAAGGATTGACGCAGCATGATAGGCATAGGTCACCCTTGAGCCCTGCTGGAGCCGCGTCACGCTTGCGACGCAACTCCAGCAATGCGCTGCCTTTCCGGCGGGGGATGCATTACGAACCTGCCCATCCGTGCGACACGGTGTGCCGCATTGTAAATGTGGTGCATCAGTGGTGGCGCACGGGTGATTTGGCATGTCGCAACTTTTCTGGCACATCCCTGCTGATTAGCTGAGATGCGCCAGAAGTTGTAAATCTACCCCCAAGTGCCGAAGATTGGAGTTATTTTCGAGCGTCTGTGCAAGTACCCTCCTCATGTAAGTGTACGCCTTGACTACTGCCACTGATTTCCTTCTATCCAGTTAAAATGAATATAATATTTGCTTCCCCTGAATGGTACCCCTTTTGTTTTAGAAATATTTACTTTCAGAAAATGTTCTTCGGTATATCTGAAGAGACCATCTAAGTTACGTTGTAAGCCGATTAGTGTTAAGTCCAATATGAATACATCGTGGACATATATTAGAGTGCGTATGTCATGGGAAGGTATTTTAGGAGGGAAATTCTTTTATCTTAAAAGGCACTCTGATAGGTCGCTTACGAATAAGGAAAACAAAGGAGGAGCTAAGAAGAAGCCCTGCTTCAGGCCATTCGAGGTGAGGATCCTATGGGTTAAACCCTTAACCCCCACCCCTCCCCATCTGGACTCTACACCACGTTGCTTAATGCAAAGCCACAATTAATCTTAATAGAGCACCCGGGATCCCCATTACACCAATTTCCTCCATAGGGTAGGTCTATCGACCCTATCAAGGCTGTTGAAAAATCTACAAACATGCCATACACTATCTGCTGCTTTTTTATAACATACTTGTCGATTATTGTTTGCAGAAGTCCAATGTCATTGGTCACAGGGTGATCAGGACAAACACCTGCCGGGGCCCGCGGAATCGCGCCCTTGGAGAAGGCCCAGTCCTTCAGGTGATCTAAAATGCCTGCCCCATGCTGTATGCTTTGGAGGGCAGAGGCAAAATGTGAATGACAACTTAACAGACCAATGAGGAGGCTCGCTATCCAAAAGGTCTTCTATATATGTATATTATTACGTTTTTTGGAGGGAGAGCAGTGGTCTAGCGCGATAGCTTAAACAGTTTCAAATGGAAGACATAAAAAGAGCAAACATACCTTCATTGTTGAATAAAGTGGAGTAAGGTGTCGCGAAGAATGCAGATAAACTTGCTTATATACCCAGGAAGTAGTCCTCACAGTGACACCCAGAAATGTATAAGTTAATTATGTTATGGGTGTCTCTGTCTTTGGTGCCCACTGCTGCCTTGGTGCTCGCTGCTGTCGTGAGTTTGCCCCCCCTCCCCCTCTCTGTGTGCATTTCTTTGCCTCCCCTTTATTCATTGGGCTAAGTTGTGTTAACTGTTCTGTGCCACAGTCCCTTTTTGCCTTCTGTATCCCTGTCTATTCCCGCCGCTGCCTCCCTGTGGCCCTGTCCCCCACTCTCCCATTTGCCGCCCGCTCCGGCCTCCCAGCTGCTCCTTCCTTCCACCTCCCCTTATATGGCTGTGGCTGTGCGGCTGTGCAGCAGGCACCCCGCTGGCATGCTAAAGGCAAGCACGTCTGCGCCCGTCCGTGCCTGGACCGCGCCCAGGGCCAGAACCCCTGGCCCTCGTGGTCGCCACAACGCCCAACACCGCTACGATACCAGCACCCTTCATGCACTCAACACCAGACGATCAAGCACCTGCTTCCTGGCAACCCCGAAGCGCACCCACAGACTTTTCCCCTGCCAGAACTGCAGCTTCACCAGCATCCGCCCCACCAAGCCGCCAACCAGGAAAGAACCCAACTACCTCAGATGCATCCTCCTCAACACTCGATCTGCCCGCAAGCACGCCATTGAACTCTGGGACCTTCTGGACTCAACCTCCCCGGACATCGCCTGACTGAACCCCGCCTCCGCACCCGACATCGCCATAGCCATCCCAGAAGGCTACAAGATCACCTGCAGGGACCGCACCAACGGAGTAGGAGGAGGAATCGCCATCATCCCCTGGAAAACTATCAGAGTCACGACCAACACCGACGACACCCTTAGCACCCCCGAACACCTTCACTTCCAGATCCTCACCGATGCCAACCCTCATATTCAGACCCCCCCAGACCCGACCACAGTTGAGCGACTCCATCGCCGACTTCATCAGCACACACGCCCTCGCCTCCACGGACTACATCCTCCTCGGGGACATGAACTTCCACCTCGAGAACAACAACACCAACTCCACCACCCTGATTGACAACCTAGCTAACCTAGGACTCAGACAACTCGTCACAACACCCACCCTCTCTGCTAGCCACACTCTTGACCCCTTCTCCCCCGCAAGCCCCCATGTCTCCCTCAACCACGCCACCGACTTCCACTGAACCGACCATCGCTGCGTCCACTTCACCTTCAAGAAGCCCACCACGCACCACCGCACCCAACAGACGCCTCGCCGATGCTGGAGCAAAGTCACCGAAGACCAGTTAGACCTGTGCGACTCGCTGGCCACCTTCTTCCATCGCAAGACTGCAGACATCCACGACAGCTTCAACAACACAACCACCAAGACAACCATTGAAACCCCTGCTCCCAGGACCACCAGCCACGCCAACTGCCTACTCTCCTGGACCCACATCAACAACGACGGCACCATCAAGATCATGAACACCATCCCCTCTGGATCTCCATCAGACCCCTGCCCACACCACATCTTCAACAAAGCCAGCACTGCCATTGCATCCCATGTCCTGAAAGCCATCAACTTCTCCTTCGAGACAGCAACCTTCCCGGAGAGGTGGAAGCACACCGAGATTAACGCCTTACTCAAGAAACCCAAGATGGAACCCAAGGACCTCAAGAACCTCCGACCCATCTCCCTGCTCCCATTCCTGGCGAAGTTCATCGAGAAGACCGTCAACAAACAACTGACCCACTACCTCGAGGAGAACAGCATCCTGGACCCATCAAAGTCCGGGTTCCACAGCATCCACAGCACCGAAACTGCCCTCATCGCCACCACCGATGACATCAGGATCCTGTTAGACAACGGAGAAACCGCGGCCCTCATCCGCCTGGACCTGTCAGCTGCCTTCGACATGGTTTGCCACCACACACTAAAAACAAGCCTCCACGACGCCAGGATCCAAGAGAAGGCCCTGGACTGGACCACCTCCTTTCTCTCCGGCAGAACACAGAGCATCCACCTCCCCACATTCCGCTCCAAAGCTGCCGAGATCATCTGCGGCGTACCCCAGGGCTCATCCCTCATCCCAACGCTGTTCAACATCTACATGGCACCGCTCACCCACTTTGCCCGACCTCAACATCATCTCCTACTCCGACTACACCCAGCTGATACTCTCCCTCACCAAGGACCCCCATGAAGGAATGAAGGCCGTCTTAGAATGGATAAGGAACAGTCGACTAAAGCTGAACTCGGACAAAATGGAGGTCCTCATCCTTGGATCCACCCCTTTGGCCAGGAACGACTCCTGGTGGCCGACCGCACTGGTAACAGCTCCAACGCCCACCGACCACACCCGCAACCTAGGGATCATCCTGGACCCCAACCTCTCCATTACCAAGCAGGTCAACGTCGTCTCTTCCTCCTGCTTCAACACCCTCCACATGCTTTGCAAGATCTACAGGTGGAACAAGAAAAACGTCACTCAGGCCATTGTCAGCTGCAGGTTGGACTAAGGAAACTCCCTCTTTGCAGGAGCCTCCGCCAAACTCCTGAAACGGCTTCAACGCATCCAGAAAGCCTCTGCACGCCTGACCTCGACATCCCTCACTGCAGCCACATCACACCACACCTGAGCGACCGGCACTGGCTCCCCATCAATAAGAGGATAACCTCCAAGCTCCTCACCCACGCACACAAGGCACTCCTCAACACCGGGTAGCGTACCTCAACAGCCGACTCAACTTCCACACCCCCACCCGCCAGCTCCGCTCCACCAACCTCACCCTGGTCACAGTCCCCCGCATCCGAAGAGCGACCTCCGGGGGCAGATAGTTCTCCCCCTCGCCGCCAAGACCTGGAAAACCCTCCCCTTCCACCTACGGCAGACCCAAGACCTGCTGACCTTCAGAAGACTCCTCAAGACCTGGCTCTTTGAGCAGTAGCAACCCCTCCTCCACCCACCGCCTTGAAACCCTCACGGGTAAGTAGTGCGCTTTCCAAATGCCATGATTGATTGATTGATTGCATGCAACTTGCAGCACCACACTTATTCCACATAACTATTTTGCTGCTACAAAAGCGTCCTTTATTTGACTTGACTTGAAAAGGGCCTCTGCTCGATGGCCCCAAAACTACAGACCTCCCTTGCATGACTTCAAGACACCAGGGGGGGGGGGGGGGGGGGGCCCTCAGGTGAATAGATTTTAGGGGATTGATTTACGTGGCAATTTTGTCATCTAAAAGCGCTCCCAAAGATTGGTTGCTTCTGGCACTTGGCCCCAGTGGGTTGCAAGCAGCGGTTGAAGTGCACTATATAATACATGGGAACTGTGATGCTGCGGGTAGAGGGGTCGGATCAGTGAGTGTGGGGGTGTGGTCAAAGGTCTGGCTAAAAAACTAAGTATTCTGTACTTTTTTGGGTCTTTCACCTTCAGGTAGCTACATATAAAATAATGCGTAGCTTAAGTGAAAAATAAGTAAAAAGAGTTAAATTAATCAGTGGGAAATGCACTATTGTAAGCTAGGAAACCTCTTTTAGTTAACACCCTGCAGAGGTCAGTGAGTAATCACAGAGCCACAGAATCTTGGTTGGTGCAGTGGAGAATAGTGACCAGTGTATTTTTTGTGCTGGGCGGTCCCCAGCCTGTGACAGAAAGCACTGTGAATATGTAGGTTATTTTAAATTTGGCTTACACACAGTCTAAGACAGACTGCTACAAAATACGGAAAATGTTTAAAATAAAATGATGCTTTTAGTTTTACCCAGACTGTATGTAAAGCAATTTCATTATATAGCTGTCCCTTAAAAGCACACACTTCACAGCTTTGCTGGTTACTCCCTTGCAATATTACCACTCCCAAGCACCCTTTACATTTGCAGATTAACCCCTCCCAGTCTGGTGACGGAACCGCTGTGATGATGGAGCGATTCCGTCACGGCCCGCTTGACACGCCTGCGCTGGACGTTCTGTTGAGCGGGCGGAACCGCTCCGTCACCAGCCACGGACCCGCTGTGCTGATGATGGAGCTTGACACGCCTGCGCTCCGCGGATTCCGCTGATACTTTTCGAAATTAACCATCCTTTTTTAACAAAATGTAGGAGAATGTTTTTTTATAAATTAAAATAGGTAAGGCAGGTCGTGCCCCTCCGATCCCGTCTACTCCGACCACTAGTTACACTGTTGATTTTCCTGATAGTAAAACAAATATTGCCTGCAGCAAGACCAAATCCATGCAGAAACCCTTACCTTGGAAAACACCTATACATCTTGGGCCTCATTTATGAGGCCTTGCGTCAGTTTTGCGCTTCCGATGCGTCACTTTTTGTGACGCATCGGCAGCGTAAAACATGCCTCCTGTTGCGCACTATTTACAAAGTGACGCATCTAAGCAGATGCGTCACTTTGTAAACCCCTGCGCTACATTATACCTGCGTCAGGTATAATGTATGCAGAGGGGGCGTTCCCCCGTAAAAAGCCTCGTAATAGTGTCGCAGTGAAATCTATGAGAATTCACTGCGTCACTTTTAGGACGCTGTTGCGTCAAAATCTTGCGCCTGTCTCACAGCAGGCGTAAGACTGACGCAGGCCCTTTCACATGGGGCTTTCCCCACGTGAAAGGACGCATTGCTGGAGTTGCGTCACTTTTGTGACACACTCCAGCAATGCGTCACTTTTGCGCTTACAGATACGTCAGAAATACTGACGCATCTGTAACTCCTTGCGACATGATGTGTAATACTGTAAATATGACGCATCATTCATGTCGCAAGGAGTGCGCACTGAGAAGTGACGCATCGCTGCTTTCACGCAGCGATGCGTCATTTCACATAAACGAGGCCCCTTGTCTTTACAAGTTCAAACCAGCCGCGACTGCAAAACATGGGCCACTCTTTATATCTAAGTCAATAATGGGGTCACTTATTTTGGTTCCCAGGGCTGTTTTCTGTCCTAGTCTCACCCAGATTACAAAAGAACAGAGGCCTTTTTTGCGCTCAGTTCCAATATTCTGTCCAGAACTATTTTAGCTTTTTTGCGAATCCACTCTTACCGCTCACATGTTCAGACTGCTAAAGACGCAGCAGGGTTCTTCGAAAAAATGATATGTACTTTATAAAATTCGAATGTAAGGAATACATGTTTAAAATGTGTAATATTTCTAATAAATAGTTATGAGTATGTCAAAGATGAACATTTGCGTCTTGGACATTCGGGAAGTGTTTACTCAACACCGACTGAAGATGGAGCCTTTTCAATACAGGTCTGGTAAGGACAGATGCTGGCGCCGTAAGGACTCACGGGCTGTTTACAGGGTCCTTTTCAATACAAGTCTGGTAAGGACAGATGCTGGCGCCGCAAGGACTCATGGGCTGTTTACAGGGTCCTTTTCAATACAGGTCTGGTAAGGACAGATGCTGGCGCCGTAAGAACTCACGGGCTGTTTACAGGGTCCTTTTCAATACAAGTCTGGTAAGGACAGATGCTGGCGCCGCAAGGACTCACGGGCTGTTTACAGGGTCCTTTTCAATACAAGTCTGGTAAGGACAGATGCTGGCGCCGCAAGGACTCACGGGCTGTTTACAGGGTCCTTTAAAATACAGGTCTGGTAAGGACAGATGCTGGCGCCGCAAGGACTCACGGGCTGTTTACAGGGTCCTCTCCAATACAGGTCTGGTAAGGACAGATGCTGGCGCCGCAAGGACTCACGGGCTGTTTACAGGGTCCTCTCCAATACAGGTCTGGTAAGGACAGATGCTGGCGCCGCAAGGACTCACGGGCTGTATACAGGGTACTTTCCAATACAGGTCTGGTAAGGACAGATGCTGGCGCCGCAAGGACTCACGGGCTGTATACAGGGTACTTTCCAATACAAGTCTGGTAAGGACAGATGCTGGCGCTGCAAGGACTCACGGGCTGTTTACAGGGTCCTTTTCAATACAGGTCTAGTAAGGACAGATGCTGGCGCCGCAAGGACTCACGGGCTGTTTACAGGGTCCTTTTCAATACAGGTCTGGTAAGGACAGATGCTGGCGCCGTAAGGACTCACGGGCTGTTTACAGGGTCCTCTCCAATACAGGTCTGGTAAGGACAGATGCTGGCGCCGCAAGGACTCACGGGCTGTTTACAGGGTCCTTTAAAATACAGGTCTGGTAAGGACAGATGCTGGCGCCGCAAGGACTCACGGGCTGTATACAGGGTACTTTCCAATACAGGTCTGGTAAGGACAGATGCTGGCGCCGCAAGGACTCATGGGCTGTATACAGGGTACTTTCCAATACAAGTCTGGTAAGGACAGATGCTGGCGCTGCAAGGACTCACGGGCTGTTTACAGGGTCCTTTTCAATACAGGTCTAGTAAGGACAGATGCTGGCGCCGCAAGGACTCATGGGCTGTTTACAGGGTCCTTTTCAATACAGGTCTGGTAAGGACAGATGCTGGCGCCGTAAGGACTCACGGGCTGTTTACAGGGTCCTTTAAAATACAGGTCTGGTAAGGACAGATGCTGGCGCCGCAAGGACTCACGGGCTGTTTACAGGGTCCTTTTCAATACAGGTCTGGTAAGGACAGATGCTGGCGCCGCAAGGACTCACGGGCTGTTTACAGGGTCCTTTTCAATACAGGTCTAGTAAGGACAGATGCTGGCGCCGCAAGGACTCATGGGCTGTTTACAGGGTCCTTTTCAATACAGGTCTGGTAAGGACAGAGGCTGGCGCCGTAAGGACTCACGGGCTGTTTACAGGGTCCTTTTCAATACAGGTCTGGTAAGGGCAGATGCTGGCGCCGCAAGGACTCACGGGCTGTTTACAGGGTCCTTTTCAATACAAGTCTGGTAAGGACAGATGCTGGCGCCGTAAGGACTCACGGGCTGTTTACAGGGTCCTTTTCAATACCGGTCTGGTAAGGACAGATGCTGGCGCCGCAAGGACTCACGGGCTGTTTACAGGGTCCTTTTCAATACAGGTCTGGTGAGGACAGATGCTGGCACCGCAAGGACTCACGGGCTGTTTACAGGGTACTTTCCAATACAGGTCTGGTAAGGACAGATGCTGGCGCCGCAAGGACTCACGGGCTGTTTACAGGGTCCTTTTCAATACAGGTCTGGTGAGGACAGATGCTGGCGCCGCAAGGACTCACGGGCTGTTTACAGGGTACTTTCCAATACAGGTCTGGTAAGGACAGATGCTGGCGCCGCAAGGACTCACGGGCTGTTTACAGGGTACTTTCCAATACAGGTCTGGTGAGGACAGATGCTGGCGCCGCAATGACTCACGGGCTGTTTACAGGGTACTTTCCAATACAGGTCTGGTAAGGACAGATGCTGGCGCCGCAAGGACTCACGGGCTGTTTACAGGGTCCTTTTCAATACAGGTCTGGTGAGGACAGATGCTGGCGCCGCAAGGACTCACGGGCTGTTTACAGGGTACTTTCCAATACAGGTCTGGTAAGGACAGATGCTGGCGCCGCAAGGACTCAAGGGCTGTTTACAGGGTCCTTTAAAATACAGGTCTGGTAAGGACAGATGCTGGCGCCGCAAGGACTCACGGGCTGTTTACAGGGTCCTTTTCAATACAGGTCTAGTAAGGACAGATGCTGGCGCCGCAAGGACTCACGGGCTGTTTACAGGGTCCTTTTCAATACAGGTCTGGTAAGGACAGATGCTGGCGCCGTAAGGACTCACGGGCTGTTTACAGGGTCCTTTAAAATACAGGTCTGGTAAGGACAGATGCTGGCGCCGCAAGGACTCACGGGCTGTTTACAGGGTCCTTTTCAATACAAGTCTGGTAAGGACAGATGCTGGCGCCGTAAGGACTCACGGGCCGTTTACAGGGTACTTTCCAGTACATGTCTGGCAAGGACAGATGCTGGCGCCGCAAGGACTCACGGGCTGTTTACAGGGTCCTTTTCAATACAAGTCTGGTAAGGACAGATGCTGGCGCCGCAAGGACTCACGGGCTGTTTACAGGGTCCTTTTCAATACAGGTCTGGTGAGGACAGATGCTGGCGCCGCAAGGACTCACGGGCTGTTTACAGGGTACTTTCCAATACAGGTCTGGTAAGGACAGATGCTGGCGCCGCAAGGACTCACGGGCTGTTTACAGGTTCCTTTTCAATACAGGTCTGGTGAGGACAGATGCTGGGGCCGCAAGGACTCACGGGCTGTTTACAGGGTACTTTCCAATACAGGTCTGGTAAGGACAGATGCTGGCGCCGCAAGGACTCAAGGGCTGTTTACAGGGTCCTTTAAAATACAGGTCTGGTAAGGACAGATGCTGGCGCCGCAAGGACTCACGGGCTGTTTACAGGGTCCTTTTCAATACAGGTCTGGTAAGGACAGATGCTGGCGCTGCAAGGACTCACGGGCTGTTTACAGGGTCCTTTAAAATACAGGTCTGGTAAGGACAGATGCTGGCGCCGCAAGGACTCACGGGCTGTTTACAGGGTCCTCTCCAATACATGTCTGGTAAGGACAGATGCTGGCGCCGCAAGGACTCACGGGCTGTTTACAGGGTCCTTTTCAATACAAGTCTGGTAAGGACAGATGCTGGCGCCGCAAGGACTCACGGGCTGTTTACAGGGTCCTCTCCAATACATGTCTGGTAAGGACAGATGCTGGCGCCGCAAGGACTCACGGGCTGTTTACAGGGTCCTTTTCAATACAAGTCTGGTAAGGACAGATGCTGGCGCCGCAAGGACTCACGGGCTGTTTACAGGGTCCTTTTCAATACAAGTCTGGTAAGGACAGATGCTGGCGCCGCAAGGACTCACGGGCTGTTTACAGGGTCCTTTTCAATACATGTCTGGTAAGGACAGATGCTGGCGCCGCAAGGACTCACGGGCTGTTTACAGGGTCCTTTTCAATACAAGTCTGGTAAGGACAGATGCTGGCGCCGCAAGGACTCACGGGCTGTTTACAGCCTCCTTTTAAATACAGGTCTGGTAAGGACAGATGCTGGCGCCGCAAGGACTCACGGGCTGTTTACAGGGTCCTTTTCAATACAGGTCTGGTAAGGACAGATGCTGGCGCCGCAAGGACTCACAGGCTGTTTACAGGGTCCTTTTCAATACAGGTCTGGTAAGGACAGATGCTGGCGCTGCAAGGACTCACGGGCTGTTTACAGGGTCCTTTTCAATACCGGTCTGGTAAGGACAGATGCTGGCGCCGCAAGGACTCACGGGATGTTTACAGGGTCCTTGTCACTTTGTTTCCGCCCG
Source organism: Lissotriton helveticus (assembly GCF_964261635.1). NCBI lineage: Eukaryota > Metazoa > Chordata > Amphibia > Caudata > Salamandridae > Lissotriton > Lissotriton helveticus. The sequence goes on along the minus strand of NC_136068.1, from coordinate 1,959,939,901 downwards.
GACTCCCCGGGGGTCATTTTTGTCACCTCCTCTGCTCTGGTAAACTGGCAGCCGTGCCAGGAGCAATGAATGACATTACGTGCCAGGTTTATCAAAATTTCACGCAAAGCAACGCAGCCAGACACCTTGCTGTGCCGCGCTACATGAAAGTGAGAGGGCAATTATGCATCATATTTAACATTATATGGCGTATTCCTGTCCTCTCCCTGCGATTTTGTACAATGTGCTGCCTACGCAGGCACCCTTGCACACACACTGCAGGCAGGGTTGTTTATGTGCAGGAAGGGGCTCCTTAGAGGCTTTACCCTCTTTCCGTGTATGCTGCAGAATACACGTCTGTGTGTGGAGGATCATTCGAAGAGCCAGGTCCTGAGGTCGTTCTTGAATTGCGTCAGCGATGCGAATTGCTGTGGTGCTGTGGCAGGGTGTTCCAGGTCTTGAGGTCCTTCTTGTACTGTGTCAGCGATGCGGATCGCCTGAGATGGAGGGGCAGGGAGTTCCAGCTCTTGGTGGCAAAGTAGGAGAAGGAGCTTCCTCCGGTTCTGGTCTTGTGGATCCTTGGGACTGAGGCTAGGGTGCAATGGGCGGAGCAAAGTTGTCAGGCGAGAACGTTGAATGTGAGGCGGTGGTTCAGGTATGCTGGCCGCATGTGCGTGCTGCGTGGTTGCGTGCGGTGGTGGCAGGGTCTAGGGTGGTGCAGAGACAGAATACCAAGTCAGAAATATCGAGCTGCAAAAACATCAAGCCAGAAATATCGTGGGTCAGAAATATCGACAGCAAGAATATAGTGGTCAAGAATATCGATTTAAGGTAAGTTATATTGACTTTGAAAATATTGTGTTGAATATCGTTTGCAAATTTGTTAAAATTAACTTTTTCATTAATGTTATGTATTTTTGTATATATTTTATATGTATGTGATGTATTTTTTGTATAACAATTGTTTATATTTTTAATATATGTTTCACATTTTTATTAGTTATTTTTTTATTGGAATTTTGCCCTTTTAGTTCCTTAGCGGGTTGTGGGTTTATAGGGGAATAGGGTGGGAAGTAATTTAATTAGATTAAATTTAATAAATAAAGAAATTAGGGAATTTTGCGATTTTAGTTTCATAGCGAGTTGTGGGTTTATAGGAGAATAGGGTGGGAAGTAATTTAATTATATTAAATGTATTGATTAATATTTATTTATTAATATTTGTTTAATTGAGATGTTATAGTGTTAAATATAAATTATATTACTAACTAATAATAATTGTTAATTAACTAGGAATTAATTATCGGTATTGTGTAATTAATTGTAGGAGTGTTTTGTGGTGTTTATTGGTCTATTGGGTGGGAAGAAATTTATTTTTAATTAATTAATTAATAATATTTTGTTAATACATTTTTAATAATTGATAATTCATTTTGGTAATGTTGTGTTGGGGTTTTTATAGGTGTATAGGGTGGGAAGGGTGGGAAGTAATTTATTTGTTATTGATGAAGTAATAATTGGTTGTTAATTTATTGTGATTAATTGGTCATTAATTATGGTAATTGGGTAATTAATTTTAGGTGTGTTTTGTGGTTTTTATAGGTGTAAAGGGTGGGAAGGGTGGGAAGTAATTTATTATTTTTAATTGATGATTTAATAATTGGTTGTTAAATAATTTTAATTAATTGATTGATAATTAATTATGGTAATTGTTTAATTATTTTTAGGTGTGTGTTTGAGTAGTTAATTATTGTTTATTAGTTTTATTTATTACTAATAATTTGTTTATTTGGTTATTAATTATGTTAAATATGTTAATACATTTAATTTAAAATTTGACGTATTTTCTTATTGGTGTGGTGTTATAGGGTAGGAAATACAATAAATACATTTATGTTTTCATTCATTCTTTTGTTTGTAACCATTTTTTAGTTTAAAATAATTATTTATTTGTAAATATATTTATTAAAGTATTTGATATAATATTTCTAGGTTTTGTTATATGTAAATAATATTTAATATGTGTTCTTTTTATATGTTTAATATTTTTAAATTTTATTTTTTAAATGTGTATTATTTTTTTATTTACATTAATTACATTACATAACATTAATTTTTAATAAAATAAATTGTGTTTGAGTGTGAACAGTAATTGTTTTTTTCATTGCTATCTAACACTCTCCCTACTGTTGCACTCACTGGAGTGGGAATAGTAATGTTTTCTCCTCTGCTATCTAGCAATTTCCCTATTGTTGCGTTCAGTGGAGTGGGAATATTAATTTTTATCTTTCGGATAGCCTGCACTCTCACTCCTGTTGCACTCACTGGAGTTGGAATAGTAATTTTTACCTCTCTGCTATCCAACACTTTCCCTATTGTTGCTCTTACTGGAGTGGGAATAGTAATTTTTACCCCTACGCTATCCAGCACTTTCCCTACTGTTGCACTCTCTGGAGTGGGAATAGTAATTGTTTCCCCTCTGCTATCCAACGCTTTCCCTGCTGTTGCACTCACTTGAGTGGGAATAGCAATTTTTTCCCTACTGTTGCACTCTCTGGAGTAGGAATAGTAATTGTTACCCCTCCGCTATCCAGCACTTTCCCTGCTGTTGGACTCACTGGAGTGGGAATAGCAATTTGTACCCCTCTGCTACCCAACACTTTTTCTACTGTTATACTCACTGGAGTTGGAATAGTAATGTTTACCTCTCTGCTATCCAACACTTTTCCTACTCATTGGAGTGGGAATACATTTTTTTACCCCTCCGCTATCCAACAAGTATCCTTCTGTTGCATTCAGTGGAGTGGGAATACATTTTTTTACCCCTTTTCTATTCAACTTTTTCACTACTGTTGGACTCTTTGGAGTGGGAACAGTAAGTTTTGCCCATCCGCTATCCAACACTTTCCGGACTGTTGCAGTCTCTGGAGTGGGAATAGTAATTGTTACTCCTCTGCTATCCAACACTTGCCCTACTGTTGCACTCACTGGAGTGGAAATAGCACTTTTTACCCGTACGCTATCCAGCACTTTCCCTCTTGTTGCATTCGCTGGAGTGGGAATGGTAAATTTTAACTCTCCGCTATCCAATACTTATCCTGCTGTTGCACTCCATGGAGTGGGAATAGTAGTTTTTACACCTCTGCTATCCAACATGTTCCCTATGGTAACGCTAAATGAGGTGGGAATAGTAATTTTTACATCTCCAATACTTTCCCTACTGTTGCACTTACTGTAGTTGGAATAGTAAATGTTATTATTTTGCTATCCAACACTTTTCCTACTGTTGCACTTAAAGTATTGGGCAATTTAAATGTAATGTTTTAATTTATTCTAGATTTTTTTAATTTTAAAATATTTGTTTCTATATATTATTTTTATATAATTTTAAAAAATTCTAATAAATAAATGATAATAGTTTATGAATTATTTTAAAGTAAATATATATGTATAAATTATGATGTTAGTGTGTTTATTTTTTTAAAGTTTATTTCTTATATTTTGTAAACATGTCTATTAAATGTAATTTATTATGTTAAAATTAATATTAATATTTAATATATATTCATTTATTTTATTTTATATATACATTTCAATCGATATTTTTTACATCTATATTTTTTACATCGTTGTTTTTTTATTCTATATTGTTGTACTTACCTGTTTTAGGTAAAGGAGTCGATAATTTTGTAGTCTATATTTTTTTATTGATATTTTGAACATCAATATTTTTGTAATCGATATTCCTATCAGTGAACCATCTAGGGCATCGAAGTTGTCATAGATCTGCCTGATCTTGTGGTGAAAGAAGGTGCTGAGTTTGGTGCAGTTTTTGCTGTTGTGTGCGTTGGTGTTGATTCTGTTTGGAAGGCCATTTCTTTTTGGTTTTGAGGAGGTGGTGGGCGTTGCTGACTGATTTGAAGGTTGCATAGGTTTCCAGGGTTTTGTTGTTCATCCATCTCTTCTCGAGTCGTCGGCAGGTATGTGTAGGTGCAGGAGTGAACCAGCTGGCTTTCTTGGTGTGTTGCTTGCCGGGTCTCATCTTGAGAGATGCTAGCGTTGGCGCAGTCGGAGATCCATCGGTGGAGGTGGCGTATTGTGATGTTGGTGTCAGTTGGCGTTGGCGCAGTGGTTGTGCTGTGGGAGACTGTTGTCGAGGACTTCTAGCGGACAATACCAATACTTACAGGGGCCTTTAGACCAGCCCAATGATCACCATGGTTTAGCCTCTTTGTCACTCATTTTCTGGCTTCTTATTCAGTGTTTTCCTTCCACTTTTTTCTTTTAAATGTAACTCTGCCTCACCTCTTCAGTTGCTCCCCTTTACCATGGCCGCTTAGTGGCATTCACTGTCATCACTCGCCTCCCACTCCACCGTCGTTCCTCAGCCTCTCTATCATTGAGGTTTTCTTTCTTTTTTCCTTTTTTCCTTCTGTAACTTGCTGCTGAGCTATGTCTATTTGAAAAATGCACCTTTGCGCACCTTTATTTTCCATTTATTGTGCCCAGATCGATGCCCGGCGCCTCATATAGATGTATAGTCACTGTGCCAACAGGTCTCTATTGCCAGGAACGACAATGACTTTCTCATTTTTTCTGGCCATATTTATTTACAGATTATCTTCATAGGGATGGTCTTTGTTTGTATTTAACACCCTTTACATGGAGTGTTAAAGCTTGAGCTGTCTATTCAAGCTCATGCTGAGCTCCTTCAAGCCGCAGCCAATATGTGGAGCAGGAATATTACCCCGAAGCATGCCCAGGCCTGGCTGACCCTCCCCGCTCCAGGAGACAGACATGTAAAGGGGAACACACTTGATAAAAAAGACTCAAACTTACAACAGATTCATGAATAACAAATCATCAATTCTCATATTTCATTCTACAAGTTACAACTTACAAAGAAAATCAGGTGCTGGTCCACTATGGAATCCTTAGGAACAGGTGAAAGGGGACTGAGCCCCATTAGCACCCCAAGACCACACTAAGGGCAAAATATGCCCCATATAAATACATAATAACAAGATCAATGCTGTTCAATCTATTCAGATTTGTGAATGTTTCCAATGATTTTTGCTCAAGCACTTGTAAAACACCAGCATAACAAGGACTCCTCACAAAGGATCCCCACAGAGCCTTTAAAATGAGCCTCTAATATCGCTGCACCCTCCATGTGAACAGTATCAGATGCAACTAGAGGCAGATAATCACTAATACAACCTCACCAGCAACACTGGCGCCCTCTCTGGATACACACCTGGCACTGCACATGAGTGGACTGATGTCACCTGCACTTCTACCAAATGACCACTGGGTGTCAGTAGAGCTCCTTTGAATGATGCTGACTTTGAAACCCTTACACACTCTGCTTGTTATGTATAATATGCAGTGGTGTAGTTAGGGGTGGGGGGGGGCGGTCTGCCCCAAGTGGCACCAGTTTTAGGGGCGGCAGCCTAGTCCCACTCTTACCTGCCGTCTCGGGGCAGCAATCTATAGTAGTGCCCCCCACCCCTGCTCTCCAATCAGCAGCCGAGGGGCAGCAAATGAGAAAAATAGTGCAAGCCCCCCCTGCACTTCGATGCCGCCACAGGGGGGCGGCACACGCGGGGACCGCCATGGGCGGCCAAAGTGCTAGCTATGCCTCTGACAATATGGATAAATATAATGTGTGATCTGGGGTCAACCGCGCCCCCCCTCTCACCCTTCGGAAGAGGTGAATTTTAAGGTCTGGTTAGACGCAGCATCAATCAATCAGGTCATTTATAGAGCGCACTACTCACCCGTAGGGTCTCAAGGCGCTGCATTGTCTGCCTTGCAGAGTTTATATGATCCATACAGAGAGTGACAGGGCCGAGTGCCGCCCACCTCTGTTGTTGCATTGTTGTGTCATTGACACACATAATTCAGCCATTGTTTCCCGTCCATTTCTTACACATTACAGGTCTGTCTCAGGGCAGACACAGGTGGAGAGGCTGCCTGTGCTACAGATCTGTCTCAGGACAGGCTGCCTGTGCTACAGGTCTGTCACAGGACAGACACAGGTGGAGAGGCTGCCTGTGCTACAGATCTGTCTCAGGACAGGCTGCCTGTGCTACAGGTCTGTCACAGGACAGACACAGGTGGAGAGGCTGCCTGTGCTACAGATCTGTCTCAGGGCAGACACAGGTGAAGAGGCTGCCTGTGCTACAGATCTGTCACAGGATGGACACAGGTGGAGAGTCTGCCTGTGCTTTAGATCTGTCTCAGGGCAGACACAGGTGAAGAGGCTGCCTGTGCTACAGATCTGTCACAGGATGGACACAGGTGGAGAGGCTGCCTGTGCTACAGATCAGTCTCAGGATAGACACAGGTGGAGAGGCTGCCTGTGCTACAGATCTGTCACAGGGCAGACACAGGTGGAGAGGCTGCCTGTGCTACAGATCTGTCTCAGGACAGACACTGGTGGAGAGGCTGCCTGTGCTACAGGTCTGTCACAGGACAGACACAGGTGGAGAGGCTGCCTGTGCTACAGATCTGTCTCAGGGCAGACACAGGTGGAGAGGCTGCCTGTGCTACAGATCTGTCACAGGGCAGACACAGGTGGAGAGGCTGCCTCTGCTACAGGTCTGTCACAGGACAGACACAGGTGGAGAGGCTGCCTGTGCTACAGGTCTGTCACAGGACAGACACAGGTGGAGAGGCTGCCTGTGCTACAGATCTGTCACAGGATGGACACAGGTGAAGAGGCTGCCTCTGCTACAGATCTGTCACAGGAGACACAGGTGGAGAGGCTGCCTCTGCTACAGGTCTGTCACAGGACAGACACAGGAGGAGAGGCTGCCTCTGCTACAGGTCTGTCTCAGGACAGACACAGGTGGAGAGGCTGCCTGTGCTACAGATCTGTCTCAGGGCAGACACAGGTGAAGAGGCTGCCTGTGCTACAGATCTGTCACAGGATGGACACAGGTGGAGAGTCTGCCTGTGCTTTAGATCTGTCTCAGGGCAGACACAGGTGAAGAGGCTGCCTGTGCTACAGATCTGTCTCAGGGCAGACACAGGTGAAGAGGCTGCCTGTGCTACAGATCTGTCACAGGATGGACACAGGTGGAGAGGCTGCCTGTGCTACAGATCAGTCTCAGGATAGACACAGGTGGAGAGGCTGCCTGTGCTACAGATCTGTCACAGGGCAGACACAGGTGGAGAGGCTGCCTGTGCTACAGATCTGTCTCAGGACAGACACTGGTGGAGAGGCTGCCTGTGCTACAGGTCTGTCACAGGACAGACACAGGTGGAGAGGCTGCCTGTGCTACAGATCTGTCTCAGGGCAGACACAGGTGGAGAGGCTGCCTGTGCTACAGATCTGTCACAGGGCAGACACAGGTGGAGAGGCTGCCTCTGCTACAGGTCTGTCACAGGACAGACACAGGTGGAGAGGCTGCCTGTGCTACAGGTCTGTCACAGGACAGACACAGGTGGAGAGGCTGCCTGTGCTACAGATCTGTCACAGGATGGACACAGGTGAAGAGGCTGCCTCTGCTACAGATCTGTCACAGGAGACACAGGTGGAGAGGCTGCCTCTGCTACAGGTCTGTCACAGGACAGACACAGGAGGAGAGGCTGCCTCTGCTACAGGTCTGTCACAGGACAGACACAGGTGGAGAGGCTGCCTCTGCTACAGGTCTGTCACAGGACAGACACAGGTGGAGAGGCTGCCTCTGCTACAGGTCTGTCACAGGACAGACACAGGTGGAGAGGCTGCCTGTGCTACAGGTCTGTCACAGGACAGACACAGGTGGAGAGGCTGCCTGTGCTACAGATCTGTCACAGGATGGACACAGGTGAAGAGGCTGCCTCTGCTACAGATCTGTCTCAGGATGGACACAGGTGGAGAGGCTGCCTGTGCTACAGATCTGTCACAGGACAGACACAGGTGGAGAGGCTGCCTCTGCTACAGGTCTGTCACAGGACAGACACAGGTGAAGAGGCTGCCTCTGCTACAGATCTGTCTCAGGATGGACACAGGTGGAGAGGCTGCCTGTGCTACAGATCTGTATCAGGAGAGACGCAGGTGGAGAGGCTGCCTGTGCTACAGATCTGTCACAGGATGGACACAGGTGGAGAGGCTGCCTGTGCTACAGATCTGTCACTGGATAGACACAGGTAGAGAGGCTGCCTCTGCTACAGGTCTGTCACAGGACAGACACAGGTGAAGAGGCTGCCTCTGCTACAGATCTGTCTCAGGATGGACACAGGTGGAGAGGCTGCCTGTGCTACAGATCTGTCTCAGGAGAGACACAGGTGGAGAGGCTGCCTGTGCTTTAGATCTGTCTCAGGATGGACACAGGTGGAGAGGCTGCCTGTGCTACAGATCTGTCACAGGATGGACACAGGTGGAGAGGCTGCCTGTGCTACAGATCTATCACAGGAGAGACACAGGTGGAGAGGCTGCCTGTGCTACAGATCTATCACAGGAGAGACACAGGTGAAGAGGCTGCCTGTGCTACAGATCTGTCACAGGATAGACACAGGTGGAGAGGCTGCCTGTGCTACAGATCTGTCTCAGGACAGACACAGGTGGAGAGGCTGCCTGTGCTACAGATCTGTCACAGGACAGACACAGGTGGAGAGGCTGCCTCTGCTACAGATCTGTCTCAGGACAGACACAGGTGGAGAGGCTGCCTCTGCTACAGATCTGTCTCAGGACAGACACAGGTGAAGAGGCTGCCTGTGCTACAGGTCTGTCACAGGACAGACACAGGTGAAGAGGCTGCCTCTGCTACAGATCTGTCTCAGGACAGACACAGGTGGAGAGGCTGCCTGTGCTACAGATCTGTCACAGGATAGACACAGGTGGAGAGGCTGCCTGTGCTGCAGATCTGTCACAGGATGGACACAGGTGGAGAGGCTGCTTGTGTTACAGATCTGTCTCAGGACAGACACAGGTGGAGAGGCTGCCTGTGCTACGGATCTGTCTCAGGACAGACACAGGTGAAGAGGCTGCCTGTGCTACAGATCTGTCTCAGGACAGACACAGGTGGAGAGGCTGCCTGTGCTATAGATCTGTCACAGGATGGACACAGGTGGAGAGGCTGCCTGTGCTACAGATCTGTCTCAGGACAGACACAGGTGGAGAGGCTGCCTGTGCTATAGATCTGTCACAGGAGAGACACAGGTGGAGAGGCTGCCTGTGCTATAGATCTGTCGCAGGATGGACACAGGTGGAGGGCTGCCTCTGCTACAGGTCTGTCACAGGATGGACACAGGTGAAGAGGCTGCCTGTGCTACAGATCTGTCTCAGGACAGACACAGGTGAAGAGGCTGCCTGTGCTATAGATCTGTCTCAGGACAGACACAGGTGGAGAGGCTGCCTGTGCTACAGATCTGTCTCAGGATAGACACAGGTGAAGAGGCTGCCTGTGCTACAGATCTGTCACAGGATGGACACAGGTGGAGAGGCTGCCTGTGCTACAGATCTGTCTCAGGATAGACACAGGTGAAGAGGCTGCCTGTGCTACAGATCTGTCACAGGATGGACACAGGTGGAGAGGCTGCCTGTGCTACAGATCTGTCTCAGGAGAGACACAGGTGGAGAGGCTGCCTGTGCTACAGATCTGTCACAGGATAGACACAGGTGGAGAGGCTGCCTGTGCTACAGATCTGTCACAGGATGGACACAGGTGGAGAGGCTGCCTGTGCTACAGATCTGTCACAGGATGCACACAGGTGGAGAGGCTGCCTCTGCTACAGATCTGTCACAGGATGGACACAGGTGGAGAGGCTGCCTCTGCTACAGATCTGTCTCAGGACAGACACAGGTGGAGAGGCTGCCTCTGCTACAGATCTGTCTCAGGACAGACACAGGTGGAGAGGCTGCCTGTGCTACAGATCTGTCACAGGATGGACACAGGTGGAGAGGCTGCCTGTGCTACAGATCTGTCTCAGGACAGACACAGGTGGAGAGGCTGCCTGTGCTACAGATCTGTCACAGGATGCACACAGGTGGAGAGGCTGCCTCTGCTACAGATCTGTCACAGGATGGACACAGGTGGAGAGGCTGCCTGTGCTACAGATCTGTCTCAGGGCAGACACAGGTGGAGAGGCTGCCTGTGCTACAGATCTGTCTCAGGACAGACGCAGGTGGAGAGGCTGCCTCTGCTACAGATCTGTCTCAGGATAGACACAGGTGGAGAGGCTGCCTGTGCTACAGGTCTGTCTCAGGGCAGACACAGGTGGAGAGGCTGCCTGTGCTACAGATCTGTCACAGGGCAGACACAGGTGGAGAGGCTGCCTGTGCTACAGATCTGTCTCAGGACAGACACTGGTGGAGAGGCTGCCTGTGCTACAGGTCTGTCACAGGACAGACACAGGTGGAGAGGCTGCCTGTGCTACAGATCTGTCTCAGGGCAGACACAGGTGGAGAGGCTGCCTGTGCTACAGATCTGTCACAGGGCAGACACAGGTGGAGAGGCTGCCTCTGCTACAGGTCTGTCATAGGACAGACACAGGTGGAGAGGCTGCCTGTGCTACAGGTCTGTCACAGGACAGACACAGGTGGAGAGGCTGCCTGTGCTACAGATCTGTCACAGGATGGACACAGGTGAAGAGGCTGCCTCTGCTACAGATCTGTCTCAGGATGGACACAGGTGGAGAGGCTGCCTGTGCTACAGATCTGTCACAGGAGACACAGGTGGAGAGGCTGCCTCTGCTACAGGTCTGTCACAGGACAGACACAGGAGGAGAGGCTGCCTCTGCTACAGGTCTGTCACAGGACAGACACAGGTGGAGAGGCTGCCTCTGCTACAGGTCTGTCACAGGACAGACACAGGTGGAGAGGCTGCCTCTGCTACAGGTCTGTCACAGGACAGACACAGGTGGAGAGGCTGCCTGTGCTACAGATCTGTCACAGGATGGACACAGGTGAAGAGGCTGCCTCTGCTACAGATCTGTCTCAGGATGGACACAGGTGGAGAGGCTGCCTGTGCTACAGATCTGTCACAGGACAGACACAGGTGGAGAGGCTGCCTCTGCTACAGGTCTGTCACAGGACAGACACAGGTGAAGAGGCTGCCTCTGCTACAGATCTGTCTCAGGATGGACACAGGTGGAGAGGCTGCCTGTGCTACAGATCTGTATCAGGAGAGACGCAGGTGGAGAGGCTGCCTGTGCTACAGATCTGTCACAGGATGGACACAGGTTGAGAGGCTGCCTGTGCTACAGATCTGTCACTGGATAGACACAGGTAGAGAGGCTGCCTCTGCTACAGGTCTGTCACAGGACAGACACAGGTGAAGAGGCTGCCTCTGCTACAGATCTGTCTCAGGATGGACACAGGTGGAGAGGCTGCCTGTGCTACAGATCTGTCTCAGGAGAGACACAGGTGGAGAGGCTGCCTGTGCTTTAGATCTGTCTCAGGATGGACACAGGTGGAGAGGCTGCCTGTGCTACAGATCTGTCACAGGATGGACACAGGTGGAGAGGCTGCCTGTGCTACAGATCTATCACAGGAGAGACACAGGTGGAGAGGCTGCCTGTGCTACAGATCTATCACAGGAGAGACACAGGTGAAGAGGCTGCCTGTGCTACAGATCTGTCACAGGATAGACACAGGTGGAGAGGCTGCCTGTGCTACAGATCTGTCTCAGGACAGACACAGGTGGAGAGGCTGCCTCTGCTACAGGTCTGTCACAGGACAGACACAGGTGGAGAGGCTGCCTCTGCTACAGATCTGTCTCAGGACAGACACAGGTGAAGAGGCTGCCTGTGCTACAGGTCTGTCACAGGACAGACACAGGTGAAGAGGCTGCCTGTGCTACCGATCTGTCTCAGGACAGACACAGGTGGAGAGGCTGCCTGTGCTACAGATCTGTCACAGGATAGACACAGGTGGAGAGGCTGCCTGTGCTGCAGATCTGTCACAGGATGGACACAGGTGGAGAGGCTGCTTGTGTTACAGATCTGTCTCAGGACAGACACAGGTGGAGAGGCTGCCTGTGCTACAGATCTGTCTCAGGACAGACACAGGTGAAGAGGCTGCCTGTGCTACAGATCTGTCTCAGGACAGACACAGGTGGAGAGGCTGCCTGTGCTATAGATCTGTCACAGGATGGACACAGGTGGAGAGGCTGCCTGTGCTACAGATCTGTCTCAGGACAGACACAGGTGGAGAGGCTGCCTGTGCTATAGATCTGTCACAGGATAGACACAGGTGGAGAGGCTGCCTGTGCTACAGATCTGTCACAGGATAGACACAGGTGGAGAGGCTGCCTGTGCTGCAGATCTGTCTCAGGGCAGACACAGGTGGAGAGGCTGCCTGTGCTACAGATCTGTCACAGGATGGACACAGGTGAAGAGGCTGCCTGTGCTACAGGTCTGTCACAGGATGGACACAGGTGGAGAGGCTGCCTGTGCTACAGGTATGTCACAGGATGGACACAGGTGGAGAGGCTGCCTGCGCTACAGATCTATCACAGGACAGACACAGGTGAAGAGGCTGCCTGTGCTACAGATCTGTCTCAGGACAGACACAGGTGGAGAGGCTGCCTGTGCTACAGATCTGTCTCAGGATAGACACAGGTGGAGAGGCTGCCTGTGCTACAGATCTGTCTCAGGACAGACACAGGTGGAGAGGCTGCCTGTGCTATAGATCTGTCACAGGATAGACACAGGTGGAGAGGCTGCCTGTGCTACAGATCTGTCACAGGATAGACACAGGTGGAGAGGCTGCCTGTGCTGCAGATCTGTCTCAGGGCAGACACAGGTGGAGAGGCTGCCTGTGCTACAGATCTGTCACAGGATGGACACAGGTGGAGAGGCTGCCTGTGCTACAGATCTGTCACAGGATGGACACAGGTGAAGAGGCTGCCTGTGCTACAGGTCTGTCACAGGATGGACACAGGTGGAGAGGCTGCCTGTGCTACAGGTCTGTCACATGATGGACACAGGTGGAGAGGCTGCCTGTGCTACAGGTCTGTCACAGGACAGACACAGGTGAAGAGGCTGCCTGTGCTACAGATCTGTCACAGGAGACACAGGTTGAGAGGCTGCCTGTGCTACAGATCTGTCTCAGGACAGACACAGGTGAAGAGGCTGCCTGTGCTACAGATCTGTCTCAGGACAGACACAGGTGGAGAGGCTGCCTCTGCTACAGGTCTGTCACAGGATGGACACAGGTGAAGAGGCTGCCTGTGCTACAGATCTGTCTCAGGACAGACACAGGTGAAGAGGCTGCCTGCGCTACAGATCTGTCTCAGGATGGACACAGGTGGAGGGCTGCCTGTGCTACAGATCTGTCTCAGGACAGACACAGGTGAAGAGGCTGCCTGTGCTACAGGTCTGTCTCAGGACAGACACAGGTGGAGAGGCTGCCTGTGCTACAGATCCGTCTCAGGACAGACACAGGTGAAGAGGCTGCCTGTGCTACAGGTCTGTCTCAGGACAGACACAGGTGGAGAGGCTGCCTGTGCTACAGATCCGTCTCAGGACAGACACAGGTGAAGAGGCTGCCTGTGCTACAGATCCGTCTCAGGACAGACACAGGTGAAGAGGCTGCCTGTGCTACAGATCTGTCTCAGGAGAGACACAGGTGGAGAGGCTGCCTGTGCTACAGATCTGTCACAGGAGAGACACAGGTGGAGAGGCTGCCTGTGCTACAGATCTGTCACAGGATAGACACAGGTGGAGAGGCTGCCTGTGCTACAGATCTGTCTCAGGACAGACACAGGTGGAGAGGCTGCCTGTGCTACAGATCTGTCTCAGGACAGACACAGGTGAAGAGGCTGCCTGTGCTACAGATCTGTCACAGGATGGACACAGGTGGAGAGGCTGCCTCTGCTACAGGTCTGTCACAGGATGGACACAGGTGAAGAGGCTGCCTGTGCTACAGATCTATCACAGGAGAGACACAGGTGGAGAGGCTGCCTGTGCTACAGATCTGTCGCAGGATGGACACAGGTGGAGAGGCTGCCTCTGCTACAGGTCTATCACAGGATGGACACAGGTGAAGAGGCTGCCAGTGCTACAGATCTATCACAGGAGAGACACAGGTGGAGAGGCTGCCTGTACTACAGATCTGTCTCAGGACAGACACAGGTGGAGAGGCTGCCTGTGCTACAGATCTGTCACAGGATGCACACAGGTGGAGAGGCTGCCTCTGCTACAGATCTGTCACAGGATGGACACAGGTGGAGAGGCTGCCTGTGCTACAGATCTGTCTCAGGGCAGACACAGGTGGAGAGGCTGCCTGTGCTACAGATCTGTCTCAGGACAGACGCAGGTGGAGAGGCTGCCTCTGCTACAGATCTGTCTCAGGATAGACACAGGTGGAGAGGCTGCCTGTGCTACAGGTCTGTCTCAGGGCAGACACAGGTGGAGAGGCTGCCTGTGCTACAGATCTGTCACAGGGCAGACACAGGTGGAGAGGCTGCCTGTGCTACAGATCTGTCTCAGGACAGACACTGGTGGAGAGGCTGCCTGTGCTACAGGTCTGTCACAGGACAGACACAGGTGGAGAGGCTGCCTGTGCTACAGATCTGTCTCAGGGCAGACACAGGTGGAGAGGCTGCCTGTGCTACAGATCTGTCACAGGGCAGACACAGGTGGAGAGGCTGCCTCTGCTACAGGTCTGTCATAGGACAGACACAGGTGGAGAGGCTGCCTGTGCTACAGGTCTGTCACAGGACAGACACAGGTGGAGAGGCTGCCTGTGCTACAGATCTGTCACAGGATGGACACAGGTGAAGAGGCTGCCTCTGCTACAGATCTGTCTCAGGATGGACACAGGTGGAGAGGCTGCCTGTGCTACAGATCTGTCACAGGAGACACAGGTGGAGAGGCTGCCTCTGCTACAGGTCTGTCACAGGACAGACACAGGAGGAGAGGCTGCCTCTGCTACAGGTCTGTCACAGGACAGACACAGGTGGAGAGGCTGCCTCTGCTACAGGTCTGTCACAGGACAGACACAGGTGGAGAGGCTGCCTCTGCTACAGGTCTGTCACAGGACAGACACAGGTGGAGAGGCTGCCTGTGCTACAGATCTGTCACAGGATGGACACAGGTGAAGAGGCTGCCTCTGCTACAGATCTGTCTCAGGATGGACACAGGTGGAGAGGCTGCCTGTGCTACAGATCTGTCACAGGACAGACACAGGTGGAGAGGCTGCCTCTGCTACAGGTCTGTCACAGGACAGACACAGGTGAAGAGGCTGCCTCTGCTACAGATCTGTCTCAGGACAGACACAGGTGAAGAGGCTGCCTCTGCTACAGATCTGTCACAGGACAGACACAGGTGGAGAGGCTGCCTCTGCTACAGGTCTGTCACAGGACAGACACAGGTGGAGAGGCTGCCTGTGCTACAGATCTGTCTCAGGGTGGACACAGGTGAAGAGGCTGCCTGTGCTACAGATCTGTATCAGGAGAGACGCAGGTGGAGAGGCTGCCTGTGCTACAGATCTGTCACAGGATGGACACAGGTGGAGAGGCTGCCTGTGCTACAGATCTGTCACTGGATAGACACAGGTAGAGAGGCTGCCTCTGCTACAGGTCTGTCACAGGACAGACACAGGTGAAGAGGCTGCCTCTGCTACAGATCTGTCTCAGGATGGACACAGGTGGAGAGGCTGCCTGTGCTACAGATCTGTCTCAGGAGAGGCACAGGTGGAGAGGCTGCCTGTGCTTTAGATCTGTCTCAGGATGGACACAGGTGGAGAGGCTGCCTGTGCTACAGATCTGTCACAGGATGGACACAGGTGGAGAGGCTGCCTGTGCTACAGATCTATCACAGGAGAGACACAGGTGGAGAGGCTGCCTGTGCTACAGATCTATCACAGGAGAGACACAGGTGAAGAGGCTGCCTGTGCTACAGATCTGTCACAGGATAGACACAGGTGGAGAGGCTGCCTGTGCTACAGATCTGTCTCAGGACAGACACAGGTGGAGAGGCTGCCTCTGCTACAGGTCTGTCACAGGACAGACACAGGTGGAGAGGCTGCCTCTGCTACAGATCTGTCTCAGGACAGACACAGGTGAAGAGGCTGCCTGTGCTACAGGTCTGTCACAGGACAGACACAGGTGAAGAGGCTGCCTGTGCTACCGATCTGTCTCAGGACAGACACAGGTGGAGAGGCTGCCTGTGCTACAGATCTGTCACAGGATAGACACAGGTGGAGAGGCTGCCTGTGCTGCAGATCTGTCACAGGATGGACACAGGTGGAGAGGCTGCTTGTGTTACAGATCTGTCTCAGGACAGACACAGGTGGAGAGGCTGCCTGTGCTACAGATCTGTCTCAGGACAGACACAGGTGAAGAGGCTGCCTGTGCTACAGATCTGTCTCAGGACAGACACAGGTGGAGAGGCTGCCTGTGCTATAGATCTGTCACAGGATGGACACAGGTGGAGAGGCTGCCTGTGCTACAGATCTGTCTCAGGACAGACACAGGTGGAGAGGCTGCCTGTGCTATAGATCTGTCACAGGATAGACACAGGTGGAGAGGCTGCCTGTGCTACAGATCTGTCACAGGATAGACACAGGTGGAGAGGCTGCCTGTGCTGCAGATCTGTCTCAGGGCAGACACAGGTGGAGAGGCTGCCTGTGCTACAGATCTGTCACAGGATGGACACAGGTGAAGAGGCTGCCTGTGCTACAGGTCTGTCACAGGATGGACACAGGTGGAGAGGCTGCCTGTGCTACAGGTATGTCACAGGATGGACACAGGTGGAGAGGCTGCCTGCGCTACAGATCTATCACAGGACAGACACAGGTGAAGAGGCTGCCTGTGCTACAGATCTGTCTCAGGACAGACACAGGTGGAGAGGCTGCCTGTGCTACAGATCTGTCTCAGGATAGACACAGGTGGAGAGGCTGCCTGTGCTACAGATCTGTCTCAGGACAGACACAGGTGGAGAGGCTGCCTGTGCTATAGATCTGTCACAGGATAGACACAGGTGGAGAGGCTGCCTGTGCTACAGATCTGTCACAGGATAGACACAGGTGGAGAGGCTGCCTGTGCTGCAGATCTGTCTCAGGGCAGACACAGGTGGAGAGGCTGCCTGTGCTACAGATCTGTCACAGGATGGACACAGGTGGAGAGGCTGCCTGTGCTACAGATCTGTCACAGGATGGACACAGGTGAAGAGGCTGCCTGTGCTACAGGTCTGTCACAGGATGGACACAGGTGGAGAGGCTGCCTGTGCTACAGGTCTGTCACATGATGGACACAGGTGGAGAGGCTGCCTGTGCTTCAGGTCTGTCACAGGACAGACACAGGTGAAGAGGCTGCCTGTGCTACAGATCTGTCACAGGAGACACAGGTTGAGAGGCTGCCTGTGCTACAGATCTGTCTCAGGACAGACACAGGTGAAGAGGCTGCCTGTGCTACAGATCTGTCTCAGGACAGACACAGGTGGAGAGGCTGCCTCTGCTACAGGTCTGTCACAGGATGGACACAGGTGAAGAGGCTGCCTGTGCTACAGATCTGTCTCAGGACAGACACAGGTGAAGAGGCTGCCTGCGCTACAGATCTGTCTCAGGATGGACACAGGTGGAGGGCTGCCTGTGCTACAGATCTGTCTCAGGACAGACACAGGTGAAGAGGCTGCCTGTGCTACAGGTCTGTCTCAGGACAGACACAGGTGGAGAGGCTGCCTGTGCTACAGATCCGTCTCAGGACAGACACAGGTGAAGAGGCTGCCTGTGCTACAGGTCTGTCTCAGGACAGACACAGGTGGAGAGGCTGCCTGTGCTACAGATCCGTCTCAGGACAGACACAGGTGAAGAGGCTGCCTGTGCTACAGATCCGTCTCAGGACAGACACAGGTGAAGAGGCTGCCTGTGCTACAGATCTGTCTCAGGAGAGACACAGGTGGAGAGGCTGCCTGTGCTACAGATCTGTCACAGGAGAGACACAGGTGGAGAGGCTGCCTGTGCTACAGATCTGTCACAGGATAGACACAGGTGGAGAGGCTGCCTGTGCTACAGATCTGTCTCAGGACAGACACAGGTGGAGAGGCTGCCTGTGCTACAGATCTGTCTCAGGACAGACACAGGTGAAGAGGCTGCCTGTGCTACAGATCTGTCACAGGATGGACACAGGTGGAGAGGCTGCCTCTGCTACAGGTCTGTCACAGGATGGACACAGGTGAAGAGGCTGCCTGTGCTACAGATCTATCACAGGAGAGACACAGGTGGAGAGGCTGCCTGTGCTACAGATCTGTCTCAGGATAGACACAGGTGGAGAGGCTGCCTGTGCTACAGATCTGTCGCAGGATGGACACAGGTGGAGAGGCTGCCTCTGCTACAGGTCTATCACAGGATGGACACAGGTGAAGAGGCTGCCAGTGCTACAGATCTATCACAGGAGAGACACAGGTGGAGAGGCTGCCTGTACTACAGATCTGTCTCAGGACAGACACAGGTGAAGAGGCTGCCTGTGCTACAGATCTGTCTCAGGACAGACACAGGTGAAGAGGCTGCCTGTGCTATAGATCTGTCTCAGGACAGACACAGGTGGAGAGGCTGCCTGTGCTACAGATCTGTCTCAGGATAGACACAGGTGAAGAGGCTGCCTGTGCTACAGATCTGTCACAGGATGGACACAGGTGGAGAGGCTGCCTGTGCTACAGATCTGTCTCAGGATAGACACAGGTGAAGAGGCTGCCTGTGCTACAGATCTGTCACAGGATGGACACAGGTGGAGAGGCTGCCTGTGCTACAGATCTGTCTCAGGAGAGACACAGGTGGAGAGGCTGCCTGTGCTACAGATCTGTCACAGGATAGACACAGGTGGAGAGGCTGCCTGTGCTACAGATCTGTCACAGGATGGACACAGGTGGAGAGGCTGCCTGTGCTACAGATCTGTCACAGGATGCACACAGGTGGAGAGGCTGCCTCTGCTACAGATCTGTCACAGGATGGACACAGGTGGAGAGGCTGCCTCTGCTACAGATCTGTCTCAGGACAGACACAGGTGGAGAGGCTGCCTCTGCTACAGATCTGTCTCAGGACAGACACAGGTGGAGAGGCTGCCTGTGCTACAGATCTGTCACAGGATGGACACAGGTGGAGAGGCTGCCTGTGCTACAGATCTGTCACAGGATGCACACAGGTGGAGAGGCTGCCTCTGCTACAGATCTGTCACAGGATGGACACAGGTGGAGAGGCTGCCTCTGCTACAGATCTGTCTCAGGACAGACACAGGTGGAGAGGCTGCCTCTGCTACAGATCTGTCTCAGGACAGACACAGGTGGAGAGGCTGCCTGTGCTACAGGTCTGTCTCAGGACAGACACAGGTGGAGAGGCTGCCTCTGCTACAGATCTGTCTCAGGACAGACACAGGTGGAGAGGCTGCCTCTGCTACAGATCTGTCTCAGGACAGACACAGGTGGAGAGGCTGCCTCTGCTACAGGTCTGTCTCAGGACAGACACAGGTGGAGAGGCTGCCTCTGCTACAGATCTGTCTCAGGACAGACACAGGTGGAGAGGCTGCCTCTGCTACAGGTCTGTCTCAGGACAGACACAGGTGGAGAGGCTGCCTGTGCTACAGATCTGTCACAGGAGAGACACAGGTGGAGAGGCTGCCTGTGCTACAGATCTGTCTCAGGACAGACACAGGTGAAGAGGCTGCCTGTGCTACAGATCTGTCACAGGACAGACACAGGTGAAGAGGCTGCCTGTGCTACAAATCTGTCTCAGGGCAGACACAGGTGGAGAGGCTGCCTCTGCTACAGGTCTGTCACAGGACAGACACAGGTGGAGAGGCTGCCTGTGCTCCAGATCTGTCTCAGGACAGACACAGGTGAAGAGGCTGCCTGTGCTACAGGTCTGTCACAGGACAGACACTGGTGGAGAGGCTGCCTCTGCTACAGGTCTGTCACAGGACAGACACAGGTGAAGAGGCTGCCTGTGCTACAGATCTGTCTCAGGGCAGACACAGGTGGAGAGGCTGCCTGTGCTACAGATCTGTCACAGGATAGACACAGGTGGAGAGGCTGCCTGTGCTACAGATCTGTCTCAGGACAGACACAGGTGGAGAGGCTGCCTGT
The DNA here is from genome assembly GCF_964261635.1 of Lissotriton helveticus. Classification (NCBI taxonomy): domain Eukaryota; kingdom Metazoa; phylum Chordata; class Amphibia; order Caudata; family Salamandridae; genus Lissotriton; species Lissotriton helveticus. Next base: position 1,959,919,909 of record NC_136068.1, on the reverse strand, counting down.
GCTATAGATCTGTCACAGGATGGACACAGGTGAAGAGGCTGCCTGTGCTACAGATCTGTCTCAGGGCAGACAAAGGCGGAGAGGCTGCCTGTGCTATAGATCTGTCACAGGATGGACACAGGTGGAGAGACTGCCTGTGCTATAGATCTGTCACAGGATGGACACAGGTGGAGAGACTGCCTGTGCTACAGGTCTGTCACAGGATGGACACAGGTGGAGAGGCTGCCTGTGCTACAGGTCTGTCACAGGACAGACACAGGTGAAGAGGCTGCCTGTGCTATAGATCTGTCACAGGATGGACACAGGTGGAGAGACTGCCTGTGCTACAGGTCTGTCACAGGATGGACACAGGTGGAGAGGCTGCCTGTGCTACAGGTCTGTCACAGGACAGACACAGGTGAAGAGGCTGCCTGTGCTACAGATCTGTCACAGGATAGACACAGGTGGAGAGGCTGCCTGTGCTACAGATCTGTCTCAGGACAGACACAGGTGAAGAGGCTGCCTGTGCTACAGATCTGTCTCAGGACAGACACAGGTGGAGAGGCTGCCTCTGCTACAGGTCTGTCACAGGATGGACACAGGTGAAGAGGCTGCCTGTGCTACAGATCTATCACAGGAGAGACACAGGTGGAGAGGCTGCCTGTGCTACAGATCTGTCTCAGGACAGACACAGGTGAAGAGGCTGCCTGTGCTACAGATCTGTCTCAGGACAGACACAGGTGAAGAGGCTGCCTGTGCTATAGATCTGTCTCAGGACAGACACAGGTGGAGAGGCTGCCTGTGCTACAGATCTGTCACAGGATGGACACAGGTGGAGAGGCTGCCTGTGCTACAGATCTGTCACAGGATGCACACAGGTGGAGAGGCTGCCTCTGCTACAGATCTGTCACAGGATGGACACAGGTGGAGAGGCTGCCTGTGCTACAGATCTGTCACAGGATGCACACAGGTGGAGAGGCTGCCTGTGCTACAGATCTGTCACAGGATGGACACAGGTGGAGAGGCTGCCTGTGCTACAGATCTGTCACAGGATGCACACAGGTGGAGAGGCTGCCTCTGCTACAGATCTGTCACAGGATGGACACAGGTGGAGAGGCTGCCTGTGCTACAGATCTGTCTCAGGACAGACACAGGTGAAGAGGCTGCCTGTGCTACAGATCTGTCACAGGACAGACACAGGTGAAGAGGCTGCCTGTGCTACAGATCTGTCTCAGGGCAGACACAGGTGGAGAGGCTGCCTGTGCTACAGATCTGTCTCAGGACAGACACAGGTGAAGAGGCTGCCTGTGCTACAGGTCTGTCACAGGACAGACACTGGTGGAGAGGCTGCCTCTGCTACAGGTCTGTCACAGGACAGACACAGGTGAAGAGGCTGCCTGTGCTACAGATCTGTCTCAGGGCAGACACAGGTGGAGAGGCTGCCTGTGCTATAGATCTGTCACAGGAGACACAGGTTGAGAGGCTGCCTGTGCTACACATCTGTCACAGGATAGACACAGGTGGAGAGGCTGCCTGTGCTACAGATCTGTCACAGGATAGACACAGGTGGAGAGGCTGCCTGTGCTACAGATCTGTCTCAGGACCGACACTGGTGGAGAGGCTGCCTGTGCTACAGATCTGTCTCAGGGCAGACACAGGTGGAGAGGCTGCCTCTGCTACAGGTCTGTCACAGGACAGACACAGGTGGAGAGGCTGCCTGTGCTACAGATCTGTCTCAGGACAGACACAGGTGAAGAGGCTGCCTGTGCTACAGGTCTGTCACAGGACAGACACAGGTGAAGAGGCTGCTTGTGCTACAGATCTGTCTCAGGACAGACACAGGAGGAGAGGCTGCCTGTGCTACAGATCTGTCTCAGGACAGACACAGGTGAAGAGGCTGCCTGTGCTATAGATCTGTCTCAGGACAGACACAGGTGGAGAGGCTGCCTGTGCTACAGATCTGTCACAGGATGGACACAGGTGGAGAGGCTGCCTGTGCTACAGATCTGTCACAGGATGCACACAGGTGGAGAGGCTGCCTCTGCTACAGATCTGTCACAGGATGGACACAGGTGGAGAGGCTGCCTGTGCTACAGATCTGTCACAGGATGCACACAGGTGGAGAGGCTGCCTGTGCTACAGATCTGTCACAGGATGGACACAGGTGGAGAGGCTGCCTGTGCTACAGATCTGTCACAGGATGCACACAGGTGGAGAGGCTGCCTCTGCTACAGATCTGTCACAGGATGGACACAGGTGGAGAGGCTGCCTGTGCTACAGATCTGTCACAGGACAGACACAGGTGAAGAGGCTGCCTGTGCTACAGATCTGTCTCAGGGCAGACACAGGTGGAGAGGCTGCCTGTGCTACAGATCTGTCTCAGGACAGACACAGGTGAAGAGGCTGCCTGTGCTACAGGTCTGTCACAGGACAGACACTGGTGGAGAGGCTGCCTCTGCTACAGGTCTGTCACAGGACAGACACAGGTGAAGAGGCTGCCTGTGCTACAGATCTGTCTCAGGGCAGACACAGGTGGAGAGGCTGCCTGTGCTACAGATCTGTCACAGGATAGACACAGGTGGAGAGGCTGCCTGTGCTACAGATCTGTCTCAGGACAGACACAGGTGGAGAGGCTGCCTGTGCTATAGATCTGTCACAGGAGACACAGGTTGAGAGGCTGCCTGTGCTACACATCTGTCACAGGATAGACACAGGTGGAGAGGCTGCCTGTGCTACAGATCTGTCACAGGATAGACACAGGTGGAGAGGCTGCCTGTGCTACAGATCTGTCTCAGGACCGACACTGGTGGAGAGGCTGCCTGTGCTACAGATCTGTCTCAGGGCAGACACAGGTGGAGAGGCTGCCTCTGCTACAGGTCTGTCACAGGACAGACACAGGTGGAGAGGCTGCCTGTGCTACAGATCTGTCACAGGAGACACAGGTTGAGAGGCTGCCTGTGCTACAGGTCTGTCACAGGACAGACACTGGTGGAGAGGCTGCCTGTGCTACAGATCTGTCACAGGATAGACACAGGTGGAGAGGCTGCCTGTGCTACAGATCTGTCTCAGGAGAGACACAGGTGGAGAGGCTGCCTGTGCTACAGATCTGTCTCAGGACAGACACAGGTGAAGAGGCTGCCTGTGCTACAGATCTGTCTCAGGACAGACACAGGTGGAGAGGCTGCCTGTGCTACAGATCTGTCTCAGGACAGACACAGGTGGAGAGGCTGCCTGTGCTACAGATCTGTCTCAGGACAGACACAGGTGGAGAGGCTGCCTGTGCTACAGATCTGTCTCAGGACAGACACAGGTGAAGAGGCTGCCTGTGCTACAGATCTGTCACAGGATAGACACAGGTGGAGAGGCTGCCTGTGCTACAGATCTGTCTCAGGGCAGACACAGGTGGAGAGGCTGCCTGTGCTACAGATCTGTCTCAGGACAGACACAGGTGGAGAGGCTGCCTCTGCTACAGGTCTGTCACAGGACAGACACAGGTGGAGAGGCTGCCTCTGCTACAGATCTGTCTCAGGACAGACACAGGTGGAGAGGCTGCCTCTGCTACAGGTCTGTCACAGGACAGACACAGGTGAAGAGGCTGCCTGTGCTACAGATCTGTCACAGGAGACACAGGTTGAGAGGCTGCCTGTGCTACAGATCTGTCACTGGATAGACACAGGTGGAGAGGCTGCCTGTGCTACAGATCTGTCTCAGGACAGACACAGGTGGAGAGGCTGCTTGTGTTACAGATCTGTCTCAGGACAGACACAGGTGGAGAGGCTGCCTGTGCTACAGATCTGTCTCAGGACAGACACAGGTGAAGAGGCTACCTGTGCTACAGATCTGTCTCAGGGTAGACACAGGTGAAGATGCTGCCTGTGCTACAGATCTGTCTCAGGGTAGATACGGGTGAAGAGGCTGCCTCTGCTACAGGTCTGTCACAGGACAAACACAGGTGAAGAGGCTGCCTGTGCTACAGATCTGTCTCAGGACAGACACAGGTGAAGAGGCTGCTTGTGTTACAGATCTGTCACAGGAGACACAGGTTGAGAGGCTGCCTGTGCTACAGATCTGTCTTAGGACAGACAAAGGCGGAGAGGCTGCCTGTGCTACAGATCTGTCTCAGGACAGACACAGGTTGAGAGGCTGCCTGTGCTACAGATCTGTCTCAGGAGAGACACATGTGAAGAGGCTGCCTCTGCTACAGATCTGTCTCAGGACAGACACAGGTGAAGAGGCTGCTTGTGTTACAGATCTGTCACAGGAGACACAGGTTGAGAGGCTGCCTGTGCTACAGATCTGTCTTAGGACAGACAAAGGCGGAGAGGCTGCCTGTGCTACAGATCTGTCTCAGGACAGACACAGGTTGAGAGGCTGCCTGTGCTACAGATCTGTCTCAGGACAGACACAGGTGGAGAGGCTGCCTGTGCTACAGATCTGTCTCAGGGCAGACAAAGGCGGAGAGGCTGCCTGTGCTACAGATCTGTCACAGGATGGACACAGGTGGAGAGGCTGCCTCTGCTACAGGTCTGTCACAGGACAGACACAGGTGAAGAGGCTGCCTGTGCTACAGATCTGTCTCAGGACAGACACAGGTGGAGAGGCTGCCTGTGCTACAGATCTGTCACAGGATGGACACAGGTGGAGAGGCTGCCTGTGCTACAGATCTGTCACAGGATGGACACAGGTGGAGAGGCTGCCTGTGCTACAGATCTGTCACAGGAGAGACACAGGTGGAGAGGCTGCCTGTGCTACAGATCTGTCACAGGATGGACACAGGTGGAGAGGCTGCCTCTGCTACAGGTCTGTCACAGGACAGACACAGGTGAAGAGGCTGCCTGTGCTACAGATCTGTCACAGGAGACACAGGTTGAGAGGCTGCCTGTGCTACAGATCTGTCACTGGATAGACACAGGTAGAGAGGCTGCCTGTGCTACAGATCTGTCTCAGGACAGACACAGGTTGAGAGGCTGCCTGTGCTACAGATCTGTACTGGACAGACACAGGTGGAGAGGCTGCCTGTGCTACAGATCTGTCACAGGATGGACACAGGTGGAGAGGCTGCCTGTGCTACAGATCTATCTCAGGACAGACACAGGTGGAGAGGCTGCCTGTGCTACAGATCTGTCACAGGATGGACACAGGTGGAGAGGCTGCCTGTGCTACAGATCTGTCTCAGGGCAGACACAGGTGGAGAGGCTGCCTGTGCTACAGATCTGTCACAGGATGGACACAGGTGGAGAGGCTGCCTGTGCTACAGATCTGTCTCAGGGCAGACACAGGTGGAGAGGCTGCCTGTGCTACAGATCTGTCACAGGATGGACACAGGTGGAGAGGCTGCCTGTGCTACAGATCTGTCACAGGATGGACACAGGTGAAGAGGCTGCCTGTGCTACAGATCTGTCTCAGGACAGACACAGGTGGAGAGGCTGCCTGTGCTACAGATCTGTCTCAGGACAGACACAGGTGGAGAGGCTGCCTCTGCTACAGATCTGTCTCAGGACAGACACAGGTGGAGAGGCTGCCTCTGCTACAGGTCTGTCACAGGACAAACACAGGTGAAGAGGCTGCCTGTGCTACAGATCTATCACAGGAGAGACAGAGGTGGAGAGGCTGCCTGTGCTACAGATCTGTCTCAGGACAGACACAGGTGGAGAGGCTGCCTGTGCTACAGATCTATCACAGGAGAGACACAGGTGGAGAGGCTGCCTGTGCTACAGATCTGTCTCAGGATAGACACAGGTGGAGAGGCTGCCTGTGCTACAGATCTATCACAGGAGAGACACAGGTGGAGAGTCTGCCTGTGCTTTAGATCTGTCTCAGGGTGGACACAGGTGAAGAGGCTGCCTGCGCTACAGATCTGTCTCAGGACAGACACAGGTGGAGAGGCTGCCTGTGCTACAGATCTGTCTTAGGACAGACACAGGTGGAGAGGCTGCCTGTGCTACAGATCTGTCTCAGGACAGACACAGGTGGAGAGGCTGCCTGTGCTACAGATCTGTCACAGGATGGACACAGGTGGAGAGGCTGCCTGTGCTACAGATCTGTCACAGGATGCACACAGGTGGAGAGGCTGCCTCTGCTACAGATCTGTCACAGGATGGACACAGGTGGAGAGGCTGCCTCTGCTACAGATCTGTCTCAGGACAGACACAGGTGGAGAGGCTGCCTCTGCTACAGATCTGTCTCAGGACAGACACAGGTGGAGAGGCTGCCTGTGCTACAGGTCTGTCTCAGGACAGACACAGGTGGAGAGGCTGCCTGTGCTACAGATCTGTCACAGGAGAGACACAGGTGGAGAGGCTGCCTGTGCTACAGATCTGTCTCAGGACAGACACAGGTGAAGAGGCTGCCTGTGCTACAGATCTGTCACAGGACAGACACAGGTGAAGAGGCTGCCTGTGCTACAGATCTGTCTCAGGGCAGACACAGGTGGAGAGGCTGCCTCTGCTACAGGTCTGTCACAGGACAGACACAGGTGGAGAGGCTGCCTGTGCTCCAGATCTGTCTCAGGACAGACACAGGTGAAGAGGCTGCCTGTGCTACAGGTCTGTCACAGGACAGACACTGGTGGAGAGGCTGCCTCTGCTACAGGTCTGTCACAGGACAGACACAGGTGAAGAGGCTGCCTGTGCTACAGATCTGTCTCAGGGCAGACACAGGTGGAGAGGCTGCCTGTGCTACAGATCTGTCACAGGATAGACACAGGTGGAGAGGCTGCCTGTGCTACAGATCTGTCTCAGGACAGACACAGGTGGAGAGGCTGCCTGTGCTATAGATCTGTCACAGGATGGACACAGGTGAAGAGGCTGCCTGTGCTACAGGTCTGTCACAGGATGGACACAGGTGGAGAGACTGCCTGTGCTACAGGTCTGTCACAGGATGGACACAGGTGGAGAGGCTGCCTGTGCTACAGGTCTGTCACAGGACAGACACAGGTGAAGAGGCTGCCTGTGCTACAGATCTGTCACAGGATAGACACAGGTGGAGAGGCTGCCTGTGCTACAGATCTGTCTCAGGACAGACACAGGTGAAGAGGCTGCCTGTGCTACAGATCTGTCACAGGATGGACACAGGTGGAGAGGCTGCCTGTGCTACAGATCTGTCTCAGGATAGACACAGGTGAAGAGGCTGCCTGTGCTACAGATCTGTCACAGGATGGACACAGGTGGAGAGGCTGCCTGTGCTACAGATCTATCACAGGAGAGACACAGGTGGAGAGGCTGCCTGTGCTACAGATCTGTCTCAGGATAGACACAGGTGGAGAGGCTGTCTGTGCTACAGATCTATCACAGGAGAGACACAGGTGGAGAGGCTGCCTGTGCTACAGATCTGTCTCAGGGCAGACACAGGTGGAGAGGCTGCCTGTGCTACAGATCTGTCACAGGATAGACACAGGTGGAGAGGCTGCCTGTGCTACAGGTCTGTCACAGGACAGACACAGGTGGAGAGGCTGCCTGTGCTACAGGTCTATCACAGGACAGACACAGGTGGAGAGGCTGCCTCTGCTACACATCTGTCTCAGGATAGACACAGGTGGAGAGGCTGCCTGTGCTACAGGTCTGTCACAGGACAGACACAGGTGGAGAGGCTGCCTGTGCTACAGGTCTATCACAGGACAGACACAGGTGGAGAGGCTGCCTCTGCTACACATCTGTCTCAGGACAGACACAGGTGGAGAGGCTGCCTCTGCTACATATCTGTCACAGGAGACACAGGTGGAGAGGCTGCCTCTGCTACACATCTGTCTCAGATTAGACACAGGTGCCTGTATTCTCTGGGCAGACACGGGCGAGAGGCCTTTAGTGCAGTCCTGAGACAGATCTGTAGTGCAGACAGCCTCTCTCCACCTGTGTCTATCCTACAGAGAGCTATTGATACACTTAGAAAGAGCACAGGATCTCTGGGAGCGACACAGGTGAATGACCACAGGCCGGCCCTGCTCAGCCTGTGAAGAATCTTCAGTTAATTAGAGAGAGGCTGACTTGGGGTGATGTCCTTGGATAGAACCACCAGAAAAGGGTCACTCTGGAACAGGCCCTGCTGCTGCTCCCTAGAACAGGGACATCACTGGCCACAGGTGACCTGTGTGGCAAGCAAGTGTGTAATTCTCTAAATGACAGCTTCTGACAGGGTGTGGGAGTCACCCTGTGCCTGCTACGCACATTCAAGTTCCCACTGCCCCTCCTGCCATTAAAAATATAAGTAGACATGTGACACTCTTGCGCACTTCTAGGTAAAACTGCACTCCTTGTAACTCACAGCAATCATTGTACGGTGTCCATCTGTCTGTCCTATCAGTTTGTATCCCCGTTCAAGAGGTCCCACACAGCCACATGCTTCATACATTATTACATAGTTTACTTACTCTAATTTAATCAGTTCTCCAACCAAGCTTGCTTTCAGTCTAGGGGACATCCTGGCAAAGATGACGCCATTCAGCAGGAACTGGAAGAAAGAGGAGAAGGAGAACAGGTTACTCTTTGCAAAACAACAGGATCCCAGTGTATCGATTTATAATAATAATTACCACCGATAATGGATCATCGGTATTTGCTCATAACAGCTATAATCCCATAATTATACTTATTGTATCAAAGTCAGAAAGGTGAAAAGCTGAATAGACGTGACAGGATTCAAACATGTAACCTTCAGCTTGCACCCAGGCATCACCTGTCAATGGCGTTTGAACCTCACAGACTGTGTCCTGCACTGGGATTAGCAGAGGAGACTCGACTTGTAACACACACGATTGTACCCAGCACTGGGATTGGCTGATGTGACTCTTGCCTTGTGGTTTCTTGGGGATGCATACAAGATTGTGTTCTGCACTGGGTTTGGCTGCAGACACAGTTACTCACTCACCCAGAGAGACAGTCATTCAACCATTCAGCCTCTTACACAGGTACTCATTCACCACACAACCACTTCACACAACCAGTCACTAATCCATAATGCCAATCACAGATCCTCTCACTCTGCTGTACGGCCACACACACAGCCACTCACTTAACCAGACAGGCACTCACACAGGCACTAACTCATCTATACATATTCTCACACAAGCACTCACTCACCCATGCAGCCAATAACAAACTCAGTCACACACTTATGCAATTACTCATTTTTATATATACACACACAGCCAAACAGTTTATCTTTTTTTAACCATGGAAGGCAGTTCTGAGAAGAACCTTTTTTTCTTCTTTTTTTCTGGAACTGTGTTTTTTTCCCTAATACTTTGCACTTTTTTTGTATTTTTTCTTAAACAAAATGGCAACAAGGGGAAAAAACCTAACCACAAAAACAGTGGAGTAAACTAGAGTAAATTGAAAAATAGATGAACAGGAATGTTGCCTTGCTGTCTCCAAAATGACATCAACAAATTGCTCACCGGCTGTCAGTGTGGTGTTGTACTGAAGGCATAACTTTCAATGCACCTTAACTCGGGAGATATTTGTGGGCGTCTCCTCTCCACTTCCACTGGAACTCTCTCTCCAGGAGCAGCTGATGCAGCCCTGGAGGTTGATGGCCCCCTCTCCTGCACTCACCTTCCGTCACTTAAGTTGTTTTTTATGGTACTTTTTCAAGTGGGGCTACATACTTGTTGTAGCACATGAATATTGTTCTGCTGTCCCACTTCATAGTGTGTTATTACACAAGGTGCACTTGACAAACTGTGCCACTGTTTTAGATAAATATCGCACGCTATGCTCTGCTTCTTAGCTGGCGGTGCCTCATCAGGATAGTCTTCCGGTGCTGCTGGTAACTCCTGCTCCTCAGCATCTTCATAAGCCTCCTCCGCACCTTTTCCTGACACCATTTTATTTGAGCAAAAATGCCCAAAAAATTCTGACACCATAGTTCTATACTCAAAGTACAGTTGAACTCCAAGAATGAACCAAATAGCAATTGGAACCTTCAAGAAGGCAGGCATGGACGGGAACTTCATTTAAAGATCAAGGAAAACTGTCTTCTCCAATGAAATCTCTTTCTTACATCGTCACAAGATCTTCGTGAATACCGAAGTCATCGTAAGTACGGCCTCATTGTGAAAACAGAGGATACATTTTAAAAGTGTTTTACATTCAAAATCATTACAGAACTAGAAGTTTAAACACTATATTGGTAAACAGCTATTGATAATTCCATACTTGTATACAAACCTTGGTGCGGGTCAATTTTTTGTGATATATGTTTAAGTGACTGTTCAGTCACTATTAGAGGATGTATATGGGTCACATCCTCGACCTTGTCGCACGAGGAACCATTTGCTAGATAGGCATTACTAAGAGTGAAAATCTGTGCCGGTCATTATAGCTCTGACCCTTGAGTGTTTTTGTGTTAGTAAACAGCTATTGTCAAACATTATTTCCGATATGTGTATATAAGTTTACACTTTTTGAAAACCGGAACATACTTATCACAATAATCTGCTACAAATTTGTGACGATTAATTTAAAAAACTGAGTTATTAATCCACTGAAACAAATTAGAAGAACTGCCACAGAGAAATTCAACAATGGGGGATCTATCGTGCAGGCGTGGTATATAATATGCAGTAGACATATTCAACAATGGGGGATCTATCGTGCAGGCGTGGTATATAATATGCAGTAGACATATTCAACAATGGGGGATCTATCGTGCAGGCGTGGTATATAATATGCAGTAGACATATTCAACAATGGGGGATCTATCGTGCAGGCGTGGTATATAATATGCAGTAGACATATTCAACAATGGGGGATCTATCGTGCAGGCGTGGTATATATTATGCAGTAGACATATTCAACAATGGGGGATCTATCGTGCAGGCGTGGTATATAATATGCAGTAGACATATTCAACAATGGGGGATCTATCGTGCAGGCGTGGTATATAATATGCAGTAGACATATTCAACAATGGGGGATCTATCGTGCAGGCGTGGTATATAATATGCAGTAGACATATTCAACAATGGGGGATCTATCGTGCAGGCGTGGTATATAATATGCAGTAGACATATTCAACAATGGGTGATCTATCGTGCAGGCGCGGTATATATTATGCAGTAGACATATTCAACAATGGGGGATCTATCGTGCAGGCGCGGTATATATTATGCAGTAGACATATTCAACAATGGGGGATCTATCGTGCAGGCGCGGTATATATTATGCAGTAGACATATTCAACAATGGGGGATCTATCGTGCAGGCGCGGTATATAATATGCAGTAGACATATTCAACAATGGGGGATCTATCGTGCAGGCGCGGTATATAATATGCAGTAGACATATTCAACAATGGGGGATCTATCGTGCAGGCGCGGTATATAATATGCAGTAGACATATTCAACAATGGGGGATCTATCGTGCAGGCGCGGTATATAATATGCAGTAGACATATTCAACAATGGGTGATCTATCGTGCAGGCGCGGTATATAATATGCAGTAGACATATTCAAGAATGGGGGATCTATCGTGCAGGCGCGGTATATAATATGCAGTAGACATATTCAAGAATGGGGGATCTATCGTGCAGGCGCGGTATATATTATGCAGTAGACATATTCAAGAATGGGGGATCTATCGTGCAGGCGCGGTATATATTATGCAGTAGACATATTCAAGAATGGGGGATCTATCGTGCAGGCGCGGTATATAATATGCAGTAGACATATTCAAGAATGGGGGATCTATCGTGCAGGCGCGGTATATAATATGCAGTAGACATATTCAAGAATGGGCGATCTATCGTGCAGGCGCGGTATATAATATGCAGTAGACATATTCAACAATGGGGGATCTATCGTGCAGGCGCGGTATATAATATGCAGTAGACATATTCAACAATGGGGATCTATCGTGCAGGCGCGGTATATAATATGCAGTAGACATATTCAACAATGGGGGATCTATCGTGCAGGCGCGGTATATAATATGCAGTAGACATATTCAACAATGGGGGATCTATCGTGCAGGCGCGGTATATAATATGCAGTAGACATATTCAACAATGGGGGATCTATCGTGCAGGCGCGGTATATATTATGCAGTAGACATATTCAACAATGGGGGATCTATCGTGCAGGCGCGGTATATAATATGCAGTAGACATATTCAACAATGGGGGATCTATCGTGCAGGCGTGGTATATAATATGCAGTAGACATATTCAACAATGGGGGATCTATCGTGCAGGCGCGGTATATATTATGCAGTAGACATTTGCACAATGACAAAACAGCAACAAATTTCCCAGCACAAAATAACGCAAATGCGTACACATGTTCCCGAAAACCGGAGACTCTTCTTAAAAAATGAGTTTTCATTCTGGTCCTCATGTCCATTTTACAAAAATTCAACCTCAATGTGAAATATATACAAATATAAACATAGCATGTGCCCCAGGTAATGCTCCACTTGAGAAACATGGGAACAAAACTGTCTTCTTAGCCTGGGAGAATAGAAATCAAAAACATTCCCTATAAAAATCTTTATTGAAAAAAGATCGGAAATGATTAACAAAAGTGAATGTGTTAAAAGTATATTGGACACAAATCTGAACTTCAGTGAGTATGATGAATGAGTTTGTTAATGACATCTCCGTCTATGAGCAGAGAGCAGGGTTCTGTCCTTTAAGTACAATTAGGGCATAATTATGAGTTTGGCGGTCCACTGGACTGCCGAATCCGTGGTGGCGGTCCACGAACTAACAGACTGGGGGTCCGCCCATCGTATTCCAGTTTGGTGGTTGGACTGCCACTGGACCTCTGTGTCTGCTGGGGATCCGGGATCCTGTCAGGCTGAGTAATATGCTGACAGTGCCGCTGCAGAACTGCTACACGGTACAAAAGGGGGTGGTGATGGACGGAGCATCTGAACCAATCAAACACTCACACCCAGTCAACAGATCTGGGTTTAATCCATCACCGATCTTTAGCCCACTCTGCCACCCCAGTTCAGACATGGCCATATGCAAATCAGTCTGACCCTGTGCCTTATGGGAACAGTCCAGCCCGAACTGCCAAGCCATGCCTTCCATGGCCCGGAAAAAAGTTTCCGAGGACCGGTTTCCGGCATTTCAGCCGTCTTCAGCCAGGCTTGCTTGAATCCAGTGGCAAAGTGCTAAGTTTTATATTACGAGTTGCCTCACCACCAGCCTTTCCATGGTGGTGAGGCCACAAAAGGGCCCCAAACAGAGCCCATTGCCACTGCAGGGACAGGGGGTGGATGCAGGGGTGCACATGTTGTGTCCCCTGCAAATGTGCACCCCACATGCTGCATGCCACACCATGCAGGAATGTGCTGTGAGGGTGTCACAGCAGTGCCTGTCTGAGCACATATTTACGATCTGACCACACATGGTGTGGTCGCATAGTCTCATTTCCCTATGGGACCTTGTGCTGCCACCATAAACTGGCCATAGCACAACCTCCCATAGAGAAATGGGACTTTGTACAAAACCTTGCACAGTGTGGCAGGCACCTCAAGGTGCCTGCCACACGGTGCAGGGATTAACAGTTGGACACCATAGGTGCCCCAGCAGCCCACAAACAGAGGTGGCAGGGTGACGGGGTCAAACTAGGTGCCCCCAATGTCACTTTCTGACTGGCTTACCATGTCGGACAACCCGACATGTAAAGCCTATCGGAAACTGACATCATAATCCCTACGGCGGAATCGAGTTAACGGCACTTTTGCGCATCCAAAGTCACGATAAATTCAATGCCCCTTTCTCAAGCTGGTGCTAACAGCCCACATCACCACTTTTCCAGCGATAGCATTGTCAAAAAACATTGCCACGGATGACCCCGGCAACTATCACTAATGAGATGCAGAGTAGGTGTTCTCGAGCGCAAAGCAGTGACAACACCACTTCCCAGCATTCTCAATGACCAGGCAGATCAGCAATAAGAAGACAAAACAGGCGATAAGGCATGTTAGCTGTAGAAAACTAACACCTGCTCTGACACAAAAGGTACATTTTTGACCTTTTGTCTGATGACACGCTGGATGCACTGTTTCTTACGGAAACCTGGCTAAATGACAGCGGCGGCCCAGACATTGCGGAAGCCCTGCCACCAAACTATGCCATAGTGAGAAGAGACAGACTTATAAGAATTGGGGGTGGCATAGCAGTCATAATTAAAAAATCGCTGCAATGCACTCTCGAACCGGTCTCTTTGAATTCTTGTGAAATAGCCTTTTTTAAACTTGCACTGATCCCGAATTTTACACTTACTGGGTTGCTAGTCTATCGACCGCCCGGCCCTGCACAAGCCTGGGCAACGCAGTTTTCGGATTTGGTTGCCTCATTTCTGGTAAACTCAAGCAATCTCTCCATTGTAGGGGATTTAAATATTCATCTTGATGACCCTCAGAATAATCAAGGATTACATTTGATTGATGATCTGGCAGCAATGAACATCACGCTGTACAATACGGGAGCCACTCATAGAGGCGGCCATCTACTGGACCCCATCTTTTCCAGCCTCCCCCGGCTTCAATGCTCTCCCTCCCTGCCCCTACACTGGTTAGATCACTTTCTCATCAAATTTAACCTTCCTGTCCCTGTGAATCCTGCTCCTTCCAAACCTATAGTCCAGTATCGAAAAAGGAATTGGAAGAAACTCGATCTGAATCTTCTCAAGTCCACTCTAGATGCAGTGTCACACGATGTGGTGGTAGAGTCGGACGACATGGAAACAGTAGCTGTAAAGACTGACAGATGGCTTATGAAGGACATCGATGCCTGCTTGCCGTCTGCACATAAGAAAGTCAAGGCACATAACTCCCCGGCGCTGTGGTTCAACGACTCGCTGAAAGCTATAAAATCGAAATGTAAACGCCTGGAGCGCCTCTGGAGGAAAGTCCACTCTCCAGCGGCGGGCCTGAATTACAGGAGGGAACTCAGGCTTTATCATAAAGACTGTACCACAGCTAGAGCAGGCTTCGTGGCAAAGACTATTTCGGAAGCCACAAATAAATCTAGAACACTTTTTAACCTAGTTAAAGAGCTAGCGGGCTCTCAAACTATAGCTGAACCTCTGCCATTGAGCAATGTCCAATGCGAAGATCTGGCTTGCTTTTTCACTAGTAAGATTGAGACTATCTATACCGACATTTCCAAACAACATTTGGAGCATGTTGTAAGTAACTCTGACACTGGCTCGGGGAATGTAGATTTTTCTCTACAGACAGACCTGTCCTATGAACCAATTAATTACTGGCCTGAGATGAATATGCAAGGTTTGAAAGAGATACTAGGGAAACTGAAATCCGGGTCTCCAGTCGACCCTCTCCCAATCTCTATCCTCAAACTCCTTGACTCCCAGCAACTCTCTGTGATCTGCAAGGCACTAAATCAGTCTCTGTCCTTGGCTACGGTTCCCTCTTTGTGGAAACACGCCATGGTTTCACCTCTGCTGTAGAAAACAACGGCAGATCCTAAAATATTGGCTAACTTTCGTCCTATCTTCCGTCTGCCTGCTTTCTCCAAAATATTGGAGAAGCATGTTCATAGTCATCTCGCCCATTATACAGAATTCAATAACATATTCCATCCTACGCAGTCAGGTTTCCGGTCGGGTTTCTCAACAGAGACAACTCTACGGGGAGTGTCCGAATATCTGCGTCACTTAATAGACAAAGTGGACTCTGCTGCGCTGATCTTGCTTGACCTCAGCGCAGCATTTTATACCATCTCCCATAAAATTCTGTTAAAATCCCTCTTTGATATGGGCGTTAGAGGCAAAGCCTTGGATTGGATTGCCTCTTTTCTGACTCAAAGAACTTTTCAAATTACCTCGAACACTGGGTCCTGCAATATCCATAGATCCCCTTATGGAGTCCCTGAGGGCTCGGTGCTTAGCCCTTTGCTTTTTAATTTGTATGTCTCCCCACTTGCGCAGATTGCTGAATCTGAAGGCTTGACCATGTTTACTTATGCGGATGATTCGCAAATTATTTTCTCACTATCGAATGTAGAATGTGATTCTGGATCGCCGCTGCAGGCGGGTCTAAGCAAAATCGCAATTTGGATGACGGAAAACCTGTTGAAGCTCAACGGTGATAAAACAGAGGTTTTAATCCTGGGCTCAAACCCGGATCTTTGGAACACAAGACATTGGCCTCCTGAATTGGGATCTCTTCCCAGTCCGTCAGACCAAGTGCGCAATTTGGGCATTATCCTTGATAAAGGCCTGACTATGCTGCCTCAAGTTAAGAAGCTAACAGCCACGTGCTTCACCATCTTGAGGTGGCTTAGAAAAATCATTTGGATGCTGCCCGAGGACACGCAAAAATCTGTAGTCAATGCCCTCATCACCTCGCGGCTTGACTACGGAAACGTCCTTTATCTAGGATCTTCGCAGGCTGTTTTGAGACGTCTTCAGCTTGTGCAAAATGCCGCTGCTAGACTGCTGTGCAAGTGTAACAGAAGAGAGCGCATGTCAGGTCATCTCAAGACATTGCATTGGCTCAGATTTGAAAACAGAGTCAAGTTCAAGACTCTGAGTTTCATGCACAAAATCAAATTCGGCTCTGCCCCCAAATATCTTCAATCCTTGGTACATACCTACCTCCCTGCCCGCTGTTTGAGATCCTCATCGCAGGGCCTTTTCAGCGTGCCCAGGTTTCATTTAGCCAGGATGGTTGGTAGATCTTTCTCGCTTTTGGGACCAAAGCTGTGGAACTCCCTCCCTCTTAAATTACATACAGAAACAAGCTATGTACAGTTCCGCAGAGCCATAAAGATCTGGCTGTTTAATCAATAATTTCCTGATCTGACCTCGTATCCGATTTTTATTATTTTTCATCTGCTATCTTTCTCTTTAGCGCTTTACAAACCTAACAAATAAATAAATAAATAATAAGACCTGGTTTAAAGTCGGATGACAACCGGCAGCAGCCAAGAGAGCACAGCCCATAGATACACCTGAAGACCAACAGATGCCATGGAGCCACTGATCATGCAGCACGAAGCCCCAAAAGGGCCACAACACCCGCCGCCACCACCCCCAGGACCTCTAACACCCTGGACACCCCTACATCCCACCCGGACCACCACAGAGGCAGGGTAGACCATGACAGCGGACCTGCAGAAAATGCACCAACCTCATAGACCCAACACCAGAGAATGCCATTGCCCACCACAGGCTCAAAAGGGCAACCATCCTACGCATCCTGACAACGGTTGCCCACAGGCTGACGGTACTAACACAGCAGACAACCAACATCCCTCCGCTGATAAAGCTGCTGGCTGTGCTGCACCTGCTGGCCTCTGGGACCTTTCATCCAACAACCGCCAGAGTCTGAGGAGTCAGCCCTATCAAACAACTGTCTCGGATGCCATCATCAGCTTGGTACCCCAGTACCCATACTCCCCCCACACTGCGTATGAACAGCTGGAGACCAAGCAAGGCGTCTAAGCCATAGCTGGCTTGCCTCACATGTCAGGGGCAATTGACTGCACACATGTCCTACTCGTGCCCCCAATTACCTCAACAGAAAGCACACGCATTCCATCAATGTGCAGGCAACAGTGGACCACCTGGGAATCACCACCAATGTCGCTGCCAACTACCCAGGCAGGGTGCATGATTCCTACTTGTTTCGACAGTCCATCATCAACCAGCTCTAACAGGATGGCACCCATGGAAATACACTGCTTGTTGGCAAGTACCAAATAAACACACCACACCCCCCAACTCCACAATCAAGCAAATCTCAACTCTGGGAATGCACACGTCACATACTCACATTCAACATACCACACAACATGCACAGACACAACAGCATAACTTACTGCGGCAACCTGGGCTAGCCATGTACATGAGTCATCAACGGCATGGCACCTCAGCCACACAATGGCGGAATGTGGGGAGAGGTGGGAACTAGGCCTGGGCGGTAAATTCCCTTCCGCTCGCGGAATTTGCGGAATTTGGGTAATTTAGCGTTCTGCGGAGAACGCGAAATTGCCCAAAATTCTGCATTCCGCGACTTCGCAAACATTTTTGCTTGTTCGCGTTCTCAAATGCGTGTTCGCGAGATATTTCCCCCAGAGCACGCAAACAGCGATTGCGAACAGTAAGAAAGCATCTCAAACAAGCAATTCCGCGTGTTCACAGAGATTTTTTACCGTTTCGCTGAGATTTGTGTAACGCGATTATGCAAATTCTGCCCACCACTAGTGGGAACCAGGCATGTGTGACGGAGGCAAGTGACCCATGAATGAGAATGTACACAATGCCAAGTGTGGCGGAGATGTGCTGGACTGACTGCAGTATGCATACCACAGACATATCCATGTCTACGTTCACTACTGGTGTATGGAGTCTAGTGGGCAGTGGACGCAACCATGTCACGCCACCCAGTGGGGAAGATCCCGGAAATGTAGCTTTTGACGCCCCCCCCTGGAAACATGTGCGGATTGGGTTGGCCCTGTGTAGGCCAGGCGAGCATAGGGGTGTGAATTAAAAGCACGCAGCTCTGGGCGTGGTACTCTTCCGGAATGCCAAATTTGTCTGCCAGGGTGGGGCACAAGGCCGTTGCCGTCGCCATGAGTAGTGTTGCCTGTGAACCTGTGTGCCTCCTGCACCCCAGGCCGCTGGTCCTGGACCCGTCGTGCGCACCCCTGCGCAGCTAGGTCTCACTGCCCACCTGCCAACACCGGTGTGTGTCAAGGAGGGCCCACCACATGCTAGCGCAAGCCCCAAGCCTGAGGCCCGCGAGCTTAACAGCCTCCTCAGACCATCAAGGCCTCCGCAACACAGGCCCGCAGTACTCCTTTATTGTTGACATACTCCACCGGCCTACACAGCTGCCCGGTGGGTCACACATTTGGAACTGAGTCCTAATTACACAATGGCAGAGTACACACTTTATAATAGATTATATGTCACTGTGCTCCCTTCAATGTGGTGCCAGCAACTCTGTGCATAGCATCCGCACGACACCTGTCTGTGGTCCTTTTCTGACTACTGCCTTCGGCCTACACTGCGGTACAGTAGGACACACATTGGGAACTGAGTCTTGATTTATTTATGGTAGCCTTTATATCATTGCACTTTTTCTCATCGCAGACTGAATACCCCTTCAGCTCCATTGCCACTAATTCTGTTCCCCGACAGCCATGGACACTTTCTGGTTGAACTTTGGTGTCGACTGTGTCTATGGCCTGGGGGTTGTCTTCATCATCATGTCAGTAATACTGATTCATTGGCAAAAACGAGGCTGTAGCATTCCACTTCTCAATTTTCCGCTTCCGTAAGGCTTCTACCCTCTGCATCATGCCCTGGAGGACACTTTCCACTTTCACCCGCAACCCTCCGCCACATTCACCTCGGACATCGATGAGGACACGCTCAGCTCGTGTGGCCCACCTCACCGCACCGCAAGTCATCGTCCTGTGGCGGGTTGTCTGTGCCGGCTGCAGTGCATCCCAGGCCACTAACTCCGTAGAGCTGAAGTCAGGGACCCTGTCCGGTGATATTTTGGATGGCCTCTGAGACGATGGCCTTGGGGTCCTCAATGCCATGTGGCTGTGGCCCTGCGCTGTCTGCTGCCTTCGGACTCAACTGCGGTCAACCAGGGCTCACACATCAAATTGAGTTCCGACCGGCCTGGACGTCACATCACCGCAGGAGGAACACATCACCACTGCCAGAATCAACTCCAAATGCCAACTGCCAGAGTCAAAACAGCGGTACTAGCAGACTAACGGAGGTGCCACACCTGTTCTGGATGCCATCAACTGCCTGATACCCTGCCCAGCACTCCACATATCTGGGTATGTGTATTCTCCCATACGGAGCATGTCTTGTTCGTCATAACATATTCTTGGCAGACTCAGAGACTGAGCCAGGCTGGGCCGGGCACTGCGAGGCAGGAAGTAAGTGAAGGGTCGAGGATACAGGTGGGGGCTGTATCGCTCCTCAGCGAGGCTTCAGGAGACAGGAGCTGAATCTGATGTCCGGGCCCTTTTGAGGCCTAGAAACGGGGACTTTATAATGGAATAACGTGCACACTGAGAAACGTGGCAACGTAGCTTTACATAGGCCTGATATTCGTAGTATTCACGAGGACTGGAAACTGGCATACTAGAGGTGGACACAACTGTAATTGCGTCATTAATCGGACATGGGGAATGCATATGCATATTTAATCATGCATGCCCACCCGTAACAGGGCCCAGCAGCTGCTGGGGCTGGATCTGGGATGAGCGCGCTGACTTTTAATAACAATACATGAGCATATATACATAACGCAAACACATAGCATTACATTGCAGTAGGCGTAGCAGTGGGTGGAGCAGAAGGCGTGACGCGTAGCAGTCGCGAAAGATAAGGGCGAAAGTAGGTGTAACTGGGCGTATACATAGACATGTGATGTAAACGTAACAGAATATGTCATGAATGGGGCGGAAACCATGGAGGGGGCTGCCTAAGGAGCCGGGACCTCTAACCTGATAGTGCGCGCAAACTAGCAATGACGTATCACTAGGAGAAGCTGGGGGCTATGAACTCTGTGCTAGGAGCAGAGACTGAAGTCTGGAGGGTCAGGGCGACATGTACCTAAACAGTATCTAGTATCTGATGTTTAGAGAACATGTTGATATAAACTAGAAGTCAGGAGAGGAAAGGCTAACTTGATTCTAAGACTGGACCATGCATTATTCTACATGTAGTGCGTGATGAAGAATATTAAATGACCATTAAATGCAGTATTTCTCTAACGTGGAGACGTGAAGGCTAGACAATGACGGAAACTATTGATGCAGTTCAGTAGCTTAGGAATGCAGAGAAGGAGGACTGAACTGATAACTGGAATCATAACATATTCTTGGCAGACTCAGAGACTGAGCCAGGCTGGGCCGGGCACTGCGAGGCAGGAAGTAAGTGAAGGGTCGAGGATACAGGTGGGGGCTGTATCGCTCCTCAGCGAGGCTTCAGGAGACAGGAGCTGAATCTGATGTCCGGGCCCTTTTGAGGCCTAGAAACGGGGACTTTATAATGGAATAACGTGCACACTGAGAAACGTGGCAACGTAGCTTTACATAGGCCTGATATTCGTAGTATTCACGAGGACTGGAAACTGGCATACTAGAGGTGGACACAACTGTAATTGCGTCATTAATCGGACATGGGGAATGCATATGCATATTTAATCATGCACACATAACTTATGATGGATGACACGTAGGGACACAGAACATGGCAAAATTTACTTTTCCACATTCCCTCCTTGTCACTACGTTTCCATCAGGAAACATCAATATTCATGATACCATCTATCATTTCATACAGTATCATTTGCTCGTCTCGAATTATCCTGGAACGGGATGTAGAACGGGGCTTGGGACTAGGAATACAAGAGGTAGCACAAATGCCGCAAATCGCAGGGCCACATTGTATACAGAGGCAGCAGCTGAATATGATCGCTACTGCAATACCTAGAAAGGACAATATTTTCCATCCCCAGGCGGAAATTATATTCCAGAACCAACCGGACCATGTCCAGGTGCCTGGATCTTGGTGTATCAGATGGGCAATTTTATGGAGTCTGGTTATAGCTGAATAAACAGACGGCGCGTTATTTGGAATAAAAATGCAGCAACTAGATCCGATGACTCTACAGGCCCCGCCCCTATCGGCCAGTATGACGTCAAGGACGAGACGATTTTGTAAAACGACAAATCTCATAGCAGATTGCTCTTCGGTTAAGTTACCTAGAGCAGAGGCAGTCTCATTTACTACAGCTTCGAGGGTTCTGGTTAACCTACGGATCAGTTTACTATTCTGGATAGGTCCTATAAAGAAGAAGAAACCTCTGTTGAAATCTGTATACTGTTCTAGAGCAGTTTCAGTATAATCGACAATTGGGGACTCCCTTTTATGTCTAATGTGTACTAGATGTGTATTCCTATGATAATCAGGTGGGGCTAGAAAAACTGGTGGCAGTAGGAAGGCAATGTAACAGGTTCCCTCCCAATCGAGGGGCAAACGAACATATGCGGTTTGACCACAAATAAAATAAGAATGACGTGAAGCTTTGAAGATAGATTTCCCACTGTCACTATACTTGACAATAGTAGTACAATCACTATGTCCTACATGTACGGAACCATTATTTCGGACACATAATTCGCCTTTGACTGGTAGTACTGAAATAGCAGTAAGTCTGGAGTAGTATCAGACTGAACATTCAGGACCATGAAATTCGACGAATAATTACCTAAATTATACACTTCATTTTCTAGATCTAACCCTGTTCTGTGGGGGAGACCTTGCTTGTCTGGAAAACATGTATTGTTAAGAAAAGATATATCTGTTGAGGATGACGTTAACGTGGACCATGCTCCACACGAACCATTATGTGAAAATGGATAAGGAAAAAGTGGCAGAACTCCCTTCTGGGTCTGGAAAGGGGGGAGTCGACCACACACCCAACAATTAGTGGTATTGCTGGACTGGTGTGAGTAATGTAACATGCGGATAAATGAGTTATTTCGCATAGCGAGGCGGTAAGAGAGTTCATGAGGGGGCAGGTCACTAAACGTGTGCTCTACTGTAGCATTAGCAGACTTATTTACATGTGAAACTGGGAAACATAGGTAAAATGCATAACTGGTGCAGGAAATCATAAGGCTGGAAAACAATATGAAACATAGAAAAACGATACATCGGATTGAGTTTTGACTAACTCTCTCACTATGGGGGTCTATTTTATACATGTCAGAAACAGTCTAACCGTTTCACCTAGGGGAGGACTTAGACAATCAAACTGACTGACTTATTTTACTAGACCGGAGTTTTAGCTTGTACTCCTGTTGCGGAGTTTTCTCTAACAGGGGAGGGGTTGTAGCAATGTCTTTTGCGGGACAGTCCTTGAGAACAATGCTTTGGCAATCCTTCAAATCCTGGGAAATGTTCTTTAAGACGGGTTTCAGTCCATTAAAAAGTTTGACATGAGAAAGGTGCACCCAGCCTTTGCGTCCTTCCAACTTCACGGCTGTACGGGTGGTGAGGAGGACCTGTCGGGGCTCTTTCCAACGAGGTTCCAGCGGACTTGATCTGTCAAAGTTGCGGACCATCACCATGGATCCTGGAACGATTTCGTGCGGTGCCACCTCGGTATTGTCTGGAAATGCGGCGGCAACCTGTGAACGACATGAGTTGAGGGCAGACATCAAGGAAGCTAGGTAATCTGTCAGCATATTACTTGAAACATCGGTAATACTTCGGGGTCTAGGAGTACCCCACATGTTAGGGGGGCGGCCAAAAACGACCTCATACGGGGACAGACCTGATCTGGAATGTGCGACCATGCGCATATAAAATAAAGCGACTGGTAGAGCTACTAGCCAGTCCACACCTTTTTCTTTACACACTTTTGCAATACGGATTTTCAGGGTCTGGTTATGTCTCTCTACAAGACCGGCTGCTTCAGGATGGCGTACACAATGAAACTTCCACTGGTACCCTAATAACAGGGAAACATGCTTCATGAGTTCAGATGAGAATGGCTGGCCGTTGTCAGAATATACGACTCTAGGGAGTCCATAACGGGGGAAGAACTCACAAACCAACTGCTTGGCAGTGGTCGCGGCTGTGTAATCTGGGACTGGATATGCTTCTGTCCACCTGGACAAAGCGCATACAACTACAAGGACATACTTGAAACCTCGACATCGCTCCATCTGAATATAATCCATCTGGAGGACTTCAAAAGGGTGGTCAGGGGGCTGGAATCCACCTTGTTCCACCGGGACACTTTTACCTGGATTAAACTGACAACATATCATACAGGTACGGACTTTCTGCTTGGCTGCAGCTCGTAAATGCTTGTTAAACCAAATGTTCTGGATACTGTCTAACATAGCTTTTTGAAAAGAAGGGTTATTTGCCGGGCGCACAGCGTTTTTTAAAAAGTTTTTAAGGTTGTATGGATCTCCAGAGTATCGCCTTCTGTCTGGAGGCGTAATGTACTGAAATAAGGGCTGCACTCTCAACACTGAGAGATGTCCTCTAGGATCCAAAAATGTCCTTGAATCGAGGTTTCACAAAAAGATTATGACTCTACTCCAAAGGTTGTAGTCTAAATGTTTTATTCACATGTGTTCATAGCTTGTTATGTTCACAAGCGTTTGCTGCTGTTCCTGTTCCATTAACATTTTGCACTCATACCATCCCAATGCATTTCGGCATTTCCATTATGCCTTCATCTGGGGATATATTTCTAAAAACGAAGAAATGCTTATATTTTACATCATGTAAAAAATAGTTCATAGGCTGCCTAATAGATGCTAAATAATTATACAACAGCGAATTCATGCAGTGTGTGTGGTTAAAAAACTGGTTTGTCACAATGAAGGGTGATATAACGTGAAAGAAAACGATTATGGTTAAAATAATAAAGTCTAAAGTGCAAGGTGAAATAACATGTGCGTTAAGTTGCTGACTCGTGCTGGTAGGAAAATAACTTGTGCATTTCAGCTGCTTAACTAAAGTAGACGGAGTGCTGTGAATTATATACAAATAAAAGCGAGAATTTAGCATGTGAAACTCCTAAGCTTGACATTAATCAAACACCTAAGTGTCTTACAAATTCAGTGGCTAAGGGAAACGCTTACCGCGAAAGAGCAAATGTGCGTCTGTGATGGTAAAGGCTGTAGCTGGGTTCGGCAAAGGTCTGTGACCCGGAAATAAATATACAGAAAAAGGTTACGTGAGGGCGCGACCTGGTAGGGACTGTGTTCAAAGTAAAATGCAGGGGTGAAAACGGGTAGGGAGCGCGTTAAAAAAGTGGGATGTTTGAAGGGTGGTGAAAAAGGCGTGGTGAATGAAAAACAGTGGTTAACTAGAGATCACAATGAATAAAGTTACTAAAACTAACATGTAGTATAATAATATCAGGCAATGTAAACAAACTAATATGATTAAACATGAATTACAAGCTTTGAATGGTGGGATGAAAAAACCACTCTGCGCAGGTAAGGAGTCATTGGCTGGGGCCCCAGCTCTTCAAAGATAACATAAATATTCCACTCGGTCATTTAGGCCGAATGGTTTCATGCTGCTCAAGGTGAAAATCCAATAATTTTCTCTTTTTAATAATTCCTGATGATTGTCCTTACCCTCTTGTTGTTTCACAGTTTCCAACACGCAATATCTTAGCTGGCCAATGACTCCTTACCTGCGCAGAGTGGTTTTTTCATCCCACCATTCAAAGCTTGTAATTCATGTTTAATCATATTAGTTTGTTTACATTGCCTGACATTATTATACTACATGTTAGTTTTAGTAACTTTATTCATTGTGATCTCTAGTTAACCACTGTTTTTCATTCACCACGCCTTTTTCACCACCCTTCAAACATCCCACTTTTTTAACGCGCTCCCTACCCGTTTTCACCCCTGCATTTTACTTTGAACACAGTCCCTACCAGGTCGCGCCCTCACGTAACCTTTTTCTGTATATTTATTTCCGGGTCACAGACCTTTGCCGAACCCAGCTACAGCCTTTACCATCACAGACGCACATTTGCTCTTTCGCGGTAAGCGTTTCCCTTAGCCACTGAATTTGTAAGACACTTAGGTGTTTGATTAATGTCAAGCTTAGGAGTTTCACATGCTAAATTCTCGCTTTTATTTGTATATAATTCACAGCACTCCGTCTACTTTAGTTAAGCAGCTGAAATGCACAAGTTATTTTCCTACCAGCACGAGTCAGCAACTTAACGCACATGTTATTTCACCTTGCACTTTAGACTTTATTATTTTAACCATAATCGTTTTCTTTCACGTTATATCACCCTTCATTGTGACAAACCAGTTTTTTAACCACACACACTGCATGAATTCGCTGTTGTATAATTATTTAGCATCTATTAGGCAGCCTATGAACTATTTTTTACATGATGTAAAATATAAGCATTTCTTCGTTTTTAGAAATATATCCCCAGATGAAGGCATAATGGAAATGCCGAAATGCATTGGGATGGTATGAGTGCAAAATGTTAATGGAACAGGAACAGCAGCAAACGCTTGTGAACATAACAAGCTATGAACACATGTGAATAAAACATTTAGACTACAACTTTTGGAGTAGAGTCATAATCTTTTTGTGAAACCTCGATTCAAGGACATTTTTGGATCCTAGAGGACATCTCTCAGTGTTGAGAGTGCAGCCCTTATAACATAGCTTTTTCTCCTAAATGTGCTGGACTATGTGCGGTATTAATAATGACTTGAACCATAGAGTCGGGGAGAAACCATGTGGCTCTACCCTTCGTTAACCATCCTTGATCTGTCTGGACCCCTCCTTGTTCGGACCATTTCTTGATTTCTTCGGGAGTAGCATGTAACTGGATATCTATGACATCTTGTGTAGGGTTGTTAGACCTGGCATCATTGGCATGAGTCTCTCCTCCATTTTTTCTGTTTGCCTCTTCTGTTTACGATGTTTTTGCTGGTATATGCTTTGGGCACTGTGCCACTGCTGATCAGTGCCACAGTGCAAGTGCTCCCTATGTGAAATTGCTGTATTGATTTACTTCCATGTTTGGCTTATTTGGTTTACTATCAGTCCCTAGTCGAGTGCACCAGGAGTGCCAGGGCTTGTAAAGACAAATGCTGCTAGTGGGCTTGCAGCACATGTTGTGCCACCCACAAGAGCGGCCTAGTAAAAGTATGTCTGAAGGTCTGCCATTGCCAGACCACGTGCAGTCTGACTGTCACGAAGACTGCGCAAGTACACCTACTTACCAGTCCCTAAACCTTCCCTTAACTTCATGTTAGTCACCCCTATAGTAGGCCCACGGGCAGGGTGCATTGTAAGCATAAGGTAGGACAAGCCTGACAAGGTTGGCATGTCCTAATAGTGAATTACATCCATAGTCGTTTTTCACTATTGTAAGGTAGCCTGCTCTCCATCAGTTAGAATGGGCTGCCAGGATTATTAATGCTATAATCCTAGCGGGCTCGGGGAGCATGGTGCAATGTCGAGTTTGGTATCCCTGAACTCAGGGTTTAATAACGCATCCGTTTGTATGGATGGTTTTTGGACTCTGTGTTTGAAAATAGCACTGTTAGAAAGTAGCTATTTTCTTGTCTAACTGTCTACCGGTCTCTGCTGGTTCTGGTGTGCGTGTGACAGGAGCTGGGTGGCTCCAGAGAGTCTGAATGAGTCAGTGTGGGATGAGTGGGGCATTTGCATTGAGAGTAGGGGAGAGTAGCTCTTGATAGCCTGCCCTGCCTGATACAATGTTGGCTCCGCCCCCCTGCCGGGCGACTGATGACTCTGTGCTTGCCTGGGACTTCCCTGGCCCGCCTCCTGTCGGGCAGCTGATGGCCCTGCCCCTGCCAGTGACAATGCTGGCTCCGCTCCTGCTGAGCGGCTGAGGACTCTGCCCTGCCCAGTGAATAGGCCAGGTGCTCTGGCCTGGCAACACCCACAACAAACCCAGGATGGGGGGAATTTCCCCTGCATGGACAAAGGGATCAAAGCCAAAAAGGGGTATAAGAGAAGGACCCCTGAACCAAGAATTTAGATCACTTCTGACAAGGAAACCTGAACCAAGGACAAGAAGCCTGCTGATCTAAGGACTGCCTACCCCTTCTGCCAGAGTGCTGTTTGTTGGGGGAATCCTGCATTGCTTCTTTATTTTTGCCAAGGAACCAGGAGAGAGGAACTGTGTGTGTACTCTCACTCTTTGCTGAGAAAATCTCCAAGGGCTGGAAGAGTGCCAGTCTCCTGTTGAAGTCACAGGGCTAAAGGACTTCATCTGCTTAAAGTGCTATTTGCTGGAGTTTGTGAATCCAGCACCTTTGAAAGAATCCAGCAATCTCGACGCCGACGGACGCCGCCGAATCCAGCTCGACATCGTGAGTAACGGCTCCAGTGTCCCGCTTCCTCGACGCCGGCCGCCGGGCCCGATCGACGCCAGCAGCAACGCCAGTGAGTAGTGAGTTCGGCTCCAGCTCCAAGTGACCCCGTGTCTGCACCGCCGCTGATCGCATCGACTTCGAGCCCTCTCGACGCCGTGAGCGCTGCTCACTCTTGCAACATCGACATCGACGCCGAAGACGCGACGCCGGACATCTCGACGCCGCTGATCATCGAGTGCTTCACTTTTCCAAGGTACTGTGTTGTTGGGGTCTGTGCGACTCCGGGCTCGACGTAGCGCTCCTCGCGGTCGACGCCGAACCTTTGGATTAACTTTGCCTCGACGTCGTGTGACTCCCGTGTGGGTTACATTGTTGCCAAGAACTTTGATTTAGAGAAGAAGAGTTGCTTTTGATACTAAAGACTTTTGTGCTAAGAAGAAACCGTGCTTGAACTATTATTTTTCCTTCCAAGAGTATTTATTAAGATTGTGGTATATTTTTGTCGTTATTTGGTCTTGTGCTAAGCCTTATATAAAAATACTTATTTTTATAATACTACTGTGTCGTGTCCATTTGTAGTGTATTCACTTTATTACTGTATGTGGTCATAAATGCTTAACGCACTGCCTCTGAGATAAGCCTGTCTGCTTTGCCAAGCTACCAAGGGGGTGAGCAGGGGTTATCTAAGTGTGTGATCTCCTTGCCCTGACTAGAAAAGGTGTGTCCCTATTTGTCAGAAGTGTATACCTCTGCCAACTAGAGACAGCCGCTTCTAACATTGGTGGGTCAGCGGTGGGATTTTGAACTTTGCATTTATGACCCATGTGCAGTGATTAGTGTGCGCTACATAGTGAAAGCAGACCATAGCGCAGCCACAATCTGTTTTGGTTGGATATTCTATTTTTGTTCTCCGCTTTTCCTGAAGCTTGATTTTTTGAACACTGCCAGTTTTGACCATGAGTGACGCCGGAGTCACTCCCCTTGTTGTTGTTGAGGAGGAATTTGATAGGAGTAAGATAAGTGATTATTCCTTAAGGGAGCTGAAATCCCTTTGCAAGCAATTTAAAGTTCCTACCACAGGCTGCAAAAACAAACCAGAATTTCGCAAAGCATTGGAAGCCTGGTTAGAGGCCAGGAATCCCTCTGCCCCGGTGGTGGTACCGACAGAGGAAGGGGAGGAGGAAGTGCCCGTGACTGGGCCTGTATCCCCTCCTGGCAGCAGTGTTTCCTCCAAAGGTCTTTCCCCTGAAGAAAGAGAAGAAAGGGCGAAGGAGCGAGCTTACAACATGGAAATGGCAAAACTTAAGATAAATGGGCAGTTGGAGATAGAGAATGCAAGAGGCAGGAGAGAAGCTGATTTGGAGATCAAAAGATTAGAGTTTGAAAGAGAGAAGTTAGCTTTTGAGCGTGATACCAAGTTGAGGGAGTTGGAGCTCCAAGCTAAAAAGTTAGAATTGAATCCCTCTGGTGGCAGCGTCCCATCTGTGCCTGCAGAAAGTAGGTTTTATTTTCCCAAAGATGTGATCAAAGATTTTCAGAAGAATGAGGATATTGGTCAGTGGTTTAAAGCATATGAGTTAGCATTGTTGGCCCACCGGGTCCCTGAGAAGGATTGGGGAGCGGGGTTGTGGGGTCGCTTTGTGAATGAGGGAAGAGATACCCTGTTAGACATGCCTGTTGAGAATAGGACGTCTTATGCTCATATGAAAGATGCTTTAATGTTAAGGTATGGCCTAACCCCAGAAAAGTACAGACAGGCCTTTAGAGAATGTAAGAAGTTGCCTGGTACCACGTGGGTGGAGTATGTGTCATATTTTTGCAGAGCCATGGATGGTTGGGTAAAGGGCAGCAAAGTGGAAAGTTATGATGCTCTTTATGATTTATTTGCTTGGGAGCACTTGTCTAATAACTGTTTTCCAGAGCTGCGCCAGCACCTTATTGATAGCAAGATATCTAACCCTAGAAAACTTGCTGAAGAGGCGGACCGCTGGGTCAGTACCCGGGTCCACAAGGGTCCAGTGGGAGACTCAGCCAAAGGTGGGCAGGGTCCCCAGCAGAAGAGTGGGGGGGACAAGGGTAAACAGAAGGAGTCCCAGAAAGGGCCCCAAAGTAATCCCCAAGGGAACCAAGGGAAAGGTTCCCAGCCTCCCCCTGTGAAGAAATCAGAGGCCCCGCCAGGTAAACCTGGTCATAGGGGCCCACTGACCTGCTTCGTTTGTAAGCAGGTAGGACACCGTTTTTATGACCCTCAGTGTCCCTTGAAGAAGTCTGGTGCACTACCCAGTGCACCACCCCGTCAGTTGGCTAGTGTAGCTCTGGGAGGGGAGGAGATGGTTGCCCATGGTGGGGAGGGTCCCGCGGAGATGTCCCTGGTCTCTCTAGGAGACATGGAATTGGTCCCTCCACCCCCTCTGCCTAGTAACACTAAGAAATATAGGCAGTGGGTGACCATTAATGGCCATAGAGTGGAAGCTCTCAGAGACACCGGAGCGAGTGTGACAGCTGTCAAGTGTCACTTGGTGTCCAGAGAGCAGGTTGTTCCCCACGCATTCTACCCTGTGATAGCTGCTGACAACTCCCAGAAAGAGTGTGAGGTAGCTCAAGTTTCCTTTGAATGGGGGGGAGTTTCAGGTACTCTTCAGGTTGCTGTGAGGCCCGCCATGCCTGTTGATTGTCTCCTGGGCAACGATTTAGAAGACTCCCCTTGGGCTAAGGTGGAGAGGGAGACACATTTGAAAATGTTGGGTGTGCCAGAGTGGGTGTGTGCAACCACTCGATCCATGACAGCAAGTAAGGGTGTTGATGGGGTTCTGGAGCCTGAAAGTATGGCCCAGGACCCAGCTGTGAAGAGAAGAGGCAGGGGGCGCGGGAAACCGTCCCCCGTAGTTCCCGTGGTCCAGGAGGAGGCAGACCTCGAGGGGGATGCCCTGGAACCCACAGGTGAACAAGTTGCCGAACTGGGAGACCTGCCCGAGCTGACCCATTGGCAGCAGGATGGTGGTCCCTCCAGGGAGGAATTCTGTGCAGAACAGAAAGTGTGCCCTTCTCTTGTGGGTATGAGGCAGCAGGCCTCAGCCCAAACCTCAGGTGATCAGTCAGGGTCACATTTTGTGTACTGGGAGAACGACCTCCTGTATAGCGAGCCTAAGGCTGCTGAGCCTGGGTCAGCCCGTGTGCTGGTGGTACCCCAGCGCTTCAGAGCCTTCCTACTGGGTTTGGCTCATGACGTTCCTTTAGCTGGACATCTGGGGCAGGACAAGACCTATGACAGGCTTGTCACCCATTTTTATTGGCCTCAGATGCGAAGGGACACAGATGTCCATTGCAAGACCTGTCAGACTTGCCAGGCAAGTGGGAAAAGCGGGCGGAAGCAGAAGGCTCCCCTCCAACCTTTTCCCGTGGTCAGTACCCCCTTTGACCGGGTGGGGATTGACATTGTTGGGCCACTGGACCCCAAGACAGCCCTGGGCAACAGGTTCATCCTGGTCTTGGTGGACCATGCCACACGGTACCCGGAAGCCATCCCTCTCAGAACAGTGACTGCCCCCGTGGTGGGACGGGCACTGATGGGTGTTTTCTCCCGAATGGGGTTCCCCAGAGAGGTGGTGTCAGACCGGGGCACCAACTTCATTTCCAACTATATGAAGTCTCTGTGGAAGGAGTGTGGGGTAACTTATAAGTTCACCACTCCGTACCACCCTCAAGGTAATGGGTTGGTTGAAAGATTCAACCGTACCCTTAAAGGCATGATTATGGGTCTTGAAGAACCAATGAGGCGTAAATGGGACGTCCTCTTACCATGCCTGTTGTTTGCTTACCGTGAGGTGCCACAGAAATCTCTAGGGTTCAGCCCCTTTGAGCTTTTGTATGGTCACCCGGTAAGAGGACCTTTAAGTCTGGTCAAAGAAGGCTGGGAGCAATCTCCCAGGAAACCTCCCCAGGATGTATACAGTTACATGCTGGCCTTTAGGAACCAGACTAGGCGCTTCAGGGATCTTGCTCAGGCAAATCTGGAGGCCAGCCAGGAGGAGATGAAGCGGTGGTACGACCAGAGGGCCACTCTGGTAGAGCTTCAGCCTGGACAGAAAGTTTGGGTCATGTCCCCTGTGGAACCTTGTGCGCTCAAGGACAGGTGGACTGGACCATTCGAGGTTGTGGAGAAGAAGAGCGATGTCACCTACCTGGTGGATTTAAAGTCTCCCAGGAACCCCTTGCGGGTCCTGCATGTCAACCGTTTGAAGCCCCACTTAGAAAGGTCCGAAGTGGGCATGCTCCTAGCTACAGATGCTGGAATGGAGGAGGAGAGTGAGCCTCTTCCTGACCTCCTGTATGCAAAAGAGCAAGATGGGTCAGTGGATGGTGTTGTCCTCTCTGACACACTGACCCCTGAACAGCAGCAGGATTGTCGCCATTTGTTGGGGCAATTCCCTGATCTGTTTTCCTTGATTCCTGGTGTTACTCAGTGGTGTGTCCATGATGTAGACACCGGGGACAGCACTCCTGTCAAGCACAAGGCTTACAGAGTGACTGACAAGGTCAGAGCATACATCAAGGAGGAGGTCTCCAAGATGTTTGCCCTAGGGGTGGTTGAGTCCTCTAGCAGTCCTTGGGCCAGCCCCGTGGTCTTGGTTCCAAAGGCTGCAGCGCCTGGTGCTTCACCGGAACTTCGGTTCTGTGTGGATTACCGAGGACTCAATTCAGTCACCAAGACTGACGCGCACCCCATCCCCAGAGCTGATGAGCTCATCGATCGGTTAGGGGCTGCCCAGTACCTTAGTACGTTTGATCTAACGTCTGGGTACTGGCAGATCGCCTTGACCGATGGGGCAAAAGAGAGGTCAGCATTCTCCACACCAGATGGGCACTACCAGTTCCGGGTTATGCCCTTTGGGATGAAGAATGCCCCTGCCACCTTCCAGAGGTTGGTCAACCAGGTCTTGGCTGGACTGGAGGATTTCAGTGCCGCCTACCTGGACGACATCGCAGTGTTCAGCGCCAGCTGGGAGGAACACTTGTGCCACCTCCAGGAAGTGTTGTTGGCCCTGCGCAGAGCAGGCCTCACAATCAAAGCCAGTAAGTGCCAGATTGGGCAGGGTTCAGTGGTGTACTTGGGGCACCAAGTAGGGAGCGGCAAGGTGGCCCCCCTACAACCCAAGATTGATACCATCCTGGCATGGGCACCGCCCAAAACCCAGACTCAGGTGAGAGCCTTCCTGGGTCTCACGGGTTACTACAGGAGGTTTGTCAAGGATTATGGTAACATTGTGCACCCCTTGACTTCGCTGACTTCCAGGAAGCAGCCACGACTTGTGAACTGGACTGACGCCTGTCAGACGGCCTTTGACACCCTGAA
Organism: Lissotriton helveticus; assembly: GCF_964261635.1. Classification (NCBI taxonomy): domain Eukaryota; kingdom Metazoa; phylum Chordata; class Amphibia; order Caudata; family Salamandridae; genus Lissotriton; species Lissotriton helveticus. Next base: position 1,959,886,701 of record NC_136068.1, on the reverse strand, counting down.
AACTGCAATGTGCACCGCACCCATACTCCAGGCACCCGACTTTTCTAAAGAATTTGTTGTCCAGACGGACGCTTCAGAGCATGGCGTGGGGGCTGTTCTAGCTCAGGTGAATGAAGAGGGCCGAGACTTACCTGTAGCCTTCATCAGCAGGAGGTTACTTCCCAGGGAACAGAGGTGGAGTGCGATAGAAAGAGAAGCATTTGCTGTGGTCTGGGCACTGAAAAAGCTGAGACCCTACCTGTTTGGGACTCACTTCCGGGTGCAGACAGACCACCGGCCCCTCAGATGGTTGATGCAGATGAGGGGTGAGAATCCAAAGCTGTTGAGGTGGTCCATTTCCCTACAGGGGATGGACTTCACGGTGGAACACCGCCCTGGCACAGATCACGCCAATGCTGATGGTCTGTCCAGATTTTTCCGCCTTAGTGATGAGGACTCCCTAGGGTAAGGGTAGTTCTCCCCACATTTCAGCTGGAGGGGACACGTGTTAGACCTGGCATCATTGGCATGAGTCTCTCCTCCATTTTTTCTGTTTGCCTCTTCTGTTTACGATGTTTTTGCTGGTATATGCTTTGGGCACTGTGCCACTGCTGATCAGTGCCACAGTGCAAGTGCTCCCTATGTGAAATTGCTGTATTGATTTACTTCCATGTTTGGCTTATTTGGTTTACTATCAGTCCCTAGTCGAGTGCACCAGGGGTGCCAGGGCTTGTAAAGACAAATGCTGCTAGTGGGCTTGCAGCACATGTTGTGCCACCCACAAGAGCGGCCTAGTAAAAGTATGTCTGAAGGTCTGCCATTGCCAGACCACGTGCAGTCTGACTGTCACGAGGACTGCGCAAGTACACCTACTTACCAGTCCCTAAACCTTCCCTTAACTTCATGTTAGTCACCCCTATAGTAGGCCCACGGGCAGGGTGCATTGTAAGCATAAGGTAGGACAAGCCTGACAAGGTTGGCATGTCCTAATAGTGAATTACATCCATAGTCGTTTTTCACTATTGTAAGGTAGCCTGCTCTCCATCAGTTAGAATGGGCTGCCAGGATTATTAATGCTATAATCCTAGCGGGCTCGGGGAGCATGGTGCAATGTCGAGTTTGGTATCCCTGAACTCAGGGTTTAATAACGCATCCGTTTGTATGGATGGTTTTTGGACTCTGTGTTTGAAAATAGCACTGTTAGAAAGTAGCTATTTTCTTGTCTAACTGTCTACCGGTCTCTGCTGGTTCTGGTGTGCGTGTGACAGGAGCTGGGTGGCTCCAGAGAGTCTGAATGAGTCAGTGTGGGATGAGTGGGGCATTTGCATTGAGAGTAGGGGAGAGTAGCTCTTGATAGCCTGCCCTGCCTGATACAATGTTGGCTCCGCCCCCCTGCCGGGCGACTGATGACTCTGTGCTTGCCTGGGACTTCCCTGGCCCGCCTCCTGCCGGGCAGCTGATGGCCCTGCCCCTGCCAGTGACAATGCTGGCTCCGCTCCTGCTGAGCGGCTGAGGACTCTGCCCTGCCCAGTGAATAGGCCAGGTGCTCTGGCCTGGCAACACCCACAACAAACCCAGGATGGGGGGAATTTCCCCTGCATGGACAAAGGGATCAAAGCCAAAAAGGGGTATAAGAGAAGGACCCCTGAACCAAGAATTTAGATCACTTCTGACAAGGAAACCTGAACCAAGGACAAGAAGCCTGCTGATCTAAGGACTGCCTACCCCTTCTGCCAGAGTGCTGTTTGTTGGGGGAATCCTGCATTGCTTCTTTATTTTTGCCAAGGAACCAGGAGAGAGGAACTGTGTGTGTACTCTCACTCTTTGCTGAGAAAATCTCCAAGGGCTGGAAGAGTGCCAGTCTCCTGTTGAAGTCACAGGGCTAAAGGACTTCATCTGCTTAAAGTGCTATTTGCTGGAGTTTGTGAATCCAGCACCTTTGAAAGAATCCAGCAATCTCGACGCCGACGGACGCCGCCGAATCCAGCTCGACATCGTGAGTAACGGCTCCAGTGTCCCGCTTCCTCGACGCCGGCCGCCGGGCCCGATCGACGCCAGCAGCAACGCCAGTGAGTAGTGAGTTCGGCTCCAGCTCCAAGTGACCCCGTGTCTGCACCGCCGCTGATCGCATCGACTTCGAGCCCTCTCGACGCCGTGAGCGCTGCTCACTCTTGCAACATCGACATCGACGCCGAAGACGCGACGCCGGACATCTCGACGCCGCTGATCATCGAGTGCTTCACTTTTCCAAGGTACTGTGTTGTTGGGGTCTGTGCGACTCCGGGCTCGACGTAGCGCTCCTCGCGGTCGACGCCGAACCTTTGGATTAACTTTGCCTCGACGTCGTGTGACTCCCGTGTGGGTTACATTGTTGCCAAGAACTTTGATTTAGAGAAGAAGAGTTGCTTTTGATACTAAAGACTTTTGTGCTAAGAAGAAACCGTGCTTGAACTATTATTTTTCCTTCCAAGAGTATTTATTAAGATTGTGGTATATTTTTGTCGTTATTTGGTCTTGTGCTAAGCCTTATATAAAAATACTTATTTTTATAATACTACTGTGTCGTGTCCATTTGTAGTGTATTCACTTTATTACTGTATGTGGTCATAAATGCTTAACGCACTGCCTCTGAGATAAGCCTGTCTGCTTTGCCACGCTACCAAGGGGGTGAGCAGGGGTTATCTAAGTGTGTGATCTCCTTGCCCTGACTAGAAAAGGTGTGTCCCTATTTGTCAGAAGTGTATACCTCTGCCAACTAGAGACAGCCGCTTCTAACAAGGGTCCTTAACTGTCATACATGTAGTCGGATCTGGAGCATGTGTCTGTGTCGGATTAACTTGAATGTCTGGAGTCTGTGCTGTAAGCTTGGCTGTGCGATCTGCTAGATCATTACCTTGGGAAATAATGTCAGTAACTTTCGTATGTGCTTTGCACTTCATGATAGCAATAGATGTCGGCAAATGTATGGCATCTAACAGAGCTTGAATAAGGAGACCATGCTGAATCTTGGTTCCATGAGAAGTCATGAAACCTCTCTCCTGCCAGAGCACTCCGAAGTCGTGTACAACTCCAAATGCGTAACGTGAATCTGTGTAAACATTAACTTTCAAGTTCTTGGCGTGTATACAGGCTTGTGTCAGAGCAACTAGCTCTGCTGCTTGAGCGGACAGGGTGTCAATGCGGTGTGTCTCAATAACTTCAGTGTCAGTAGTCACTGCATACGCGGCGACTAGTTCTCCTGTACTTGTTCTCATACATGAACCATCCACATAAAGTGTCAGGTCGGGGTCTGGTAACGGAATATCTGTCAGGTCTTGTCTTGGCTTTGTCGTAATGTTAACTACTTCCACACAATCATGTGTGGCTGGATTTGTATTAACTGATGGTAACAGTGTAGCAGGATTTAAAATGTTGCAGCGTCTGATTTCTATGTGTGGCTGGAACAGTGTCAATTCATAACCTGTTAAACGTGCAATTGTCAAGTGCTGAGTTTGTGTTCGGTTTAAAAGAACTTCCACAGAGTGTGGAACTTGTACTGTCAAGGTATGTCCTAAGACTATGGAATCACTTTGTCTGATAGCTAGGGCTGTGGCTGCAACTGACTTGAGGCACGCAGGCAGAGCCTGGGCTACAGGATCTAATGTGCTCGAAAAATAAGCACAGGGCTTGTATTGTCCTGCTTGATCTTGTGTGAGAACAGATAATGCTGTACCTTCGCGTTCAGTGACGAAAAGTGTAAAAGGCTTACTGTAGTTCGGTGTCGCTAGAACTGGAGCTTGGCATAGGGCTTTCTTTAACTCATTGAAACTAAGTGTATGTTCAGATGTCCAAGGGAGGACAGTCGATACGGCTGCCTCCTGTGTCGTTAACCGTATCAGTGGTTTGGCTAGAAATGCATACTGAGGAATCCATTGTCTACAGTAAGAAGTGAGGCCGATAAAAGCACGTACCTCCTTCTGGGTCTTGGGCTGAGGAAGACTCGCTATTAACTGGATACGGTCTGGTGTCAACTGCCTACCCCTCTTGGACAGTAAGTGTCCTAAGTAGACCACTTGCTGGACACAGAATTGAAGCTTAGAAGGGGACACCTTGTGCCCCATCTCGGCTAGGAAATACAAAACTGTAAGGGATGCTCGCTCGCAAGCACGTTCAGAACGGGCTGTGATCAGTAGATCATCGACATACTGGAGCAGGGCAGTGTCAGTTGGCATGTGAATGTTGTCTAGTTGTCTCTTGAGTGCTTGACTGTAAATACTAGGACTTTCTGTGAAACCTTGAGGAGCTCGTGTAAACATATAGCTCCTTCCATTTAAACAAAATCCGAAAAGGAACTGGCTGTCTGGATGAATAGGGACACTAAAAAATGCGTTCTTGAGGTCTATGACAGTGAAGAACGTGGCTTCGGAATCAATGGCCGTTAATAGGGAAGAGATGTCTGGAACAACTGGGTACTGAGGAATAATACATTTATTAAGCTCTCGTAGGTCAATCACTAATCGATATACTGGGGGTGCATTTGGATCAGTACGTTTCATGACTGGAATGATCGGAGAATTACATACGTTGGAGTCAGTTTCTACAACCACTCCTTGAGCCATGAGCTCGTCAATAATTTTGGATAAGGCTGCTACAGCCTCAGGTGGCAATCTGTACTGTCTGATTCGTGGTAACACTACACCTGGCTTGAGAGTCACACGATAGGGTGTGATTTGCATGTAACCTACATCAGTTGGACCTTGCGCCCATAAGTGCTGCGGAACATTAGACAGTCTTGAATCAAAATCTCGTAATACATAGTGACCCTTGAAGTCACGTAGGAACAATCGTATTCCCTCTGGGGAACAGCATATAACTGCACCTAACTCTTTCAGTGTCTTAATGCCTAATAGATTTTCTGGACATGACTTAGTAAGTAACAGATCAGTAGTGCGGGACAATGGACCTACTTCTAGGGAAACTGGTTTTGAAATCTCATTTACGATAGGTTTTCCTGAAAATCCAAGGGAAACATTTCTTGAGCCTGAGAGCGGAGCCCCTGGAACTTCGGCATGACTAATTGTGGTCCTACTTGCCCCTGTATCAATCAAAAACTTTCTGTCTTTCCCTAATACTTGACTGTGAACATAGGGACCTTCTTGATCTACAGGTATCTCGATGAGAGGCAAGCCTACCTCCCTCTCTAGGCTGTTTCATGAATACTGCTGGTACTCTGGATACTCAGACTGTGCATACTGGTACATCTGCGATGTAACATGCTGTGTTGCAGCGATAGGCTGCGGTGCGGTAACTGTCTGTGGTGCATTCTGTGACTGAGGAATCTGTGAAACTTGTTCTTGTCTAGGCGGACGTGGTCTTTCTTTAGTCTTACCAGTAGCTATGTTGTGTTTCAGAACTGCACACTCATTTATAAAATGACCTGGCTGTTTACAATAATTGCAGTTCCCTTTAACGGGAGCTGCAGGATGACTGGGTTGATTCGGACCCCTCTTCTGACTGTCTTGAGGAACAGATTGTGCAACTAGTACTTTCATTTTCGTGTCTTTCATACGTTTTCTTTCGTGTTCTTGTTCTTCTCTGATTCTATTCTGGTGGTATTGAAGCATCTGCAACATCTGGGACGGGGTATTAGCTTGCCAGGTACTTTCGACTTTCAAAACTCGATTTTTAATTTGTGGACTTGAATTCTCGACTAATTTAGTAACAAAGAGATGAGGGTATGACTCACTACTTGTCTTGAGGCCACTGTTGATGCTGAAACATTTTTCAAATCTAGAATAAAAATCACTAATATCCTCATCTTGCTTCTGTTTACAGGCTGAGATTGCATCCCAGTCTTCTTTTCTAGTTGTCAATAATCTGGGTAAAACTTGTATTAATAATTCTGGTAATTCTTTACATTTATCTCCAAGACCGGTACCTGGTACTCGTGCCTTGTCTTCGGCTTCTAGAACTGCCCAATCGATCTTTTTCTCTCCCACCTCCCATTCTTTTTCCTTTAGCTTTTCATACACCCCTGCGGGCAGCAGAACCTTTAACATTTTAATGATATCTGGGTATGTGTATTCTCCCATACGGAGCATGTCTTTTAATTCTCTATGGAACCCTGCTGGATCTTTGTCATGACAGGGAATTAATTTCTTCATCTCGAGGAGTTCCATCTTTGTAATCGGAGTGTAAACAAACACTCGCTGCATTTCGCCACCCGTTCCTTTAACTGGGTGGACTTCTCGTAACGGATTCTGTCTCTCCATGTAAAATGGTTTACTTTCTGGAGGTGAGACATGAACAAAATGCGGGTTCAGAAACGTTCTATATTTGTGACGCTGTTCTAGAATGACACTAATTAAATCGGTACCTAAACCTTTCCATCTATACTGGAGTAACTCGTTCAGGATATCATATAACGGACCTGGATCAGAGTGTTGACCCTCATACAAAGTAATGAGGTGCTGAATCATATACATACCCGCCAGTCGTTGTTCGGCTGGGGGCATTTTCAGAAACATTTGTGCCACTATTTCGTCTGGAAAAGTGGTAGAATCAGTAATCCATCGGACTGCTGATCGGGCTAGTTCTTGTTCATGCATGGTACTTAACTCACTGTAACCGATTCGTGATTTCAGAATGTGATCGGTAGCTTGGAATACTTGTTCTAGTGAACCTTGTTCTGGTGCTGGAGAATGAAAAATAGACTTGTGTTCTAGGCGTAAATGGCGATCTGGAAATCTAGATTTTCCTACATACGCTATTCTGGCGGGATTCTCGTCCTCTACCTCTTCAGTATCAGAGTTATTTTCTTTCTCGCTTACTTGTGCTGCTTTACGCTGTTCGTGTATCTTTATTATTTCTCTACGGATTTTCTTGTACATACTCTCCATAGCACCGACGGTCTTGTGTTTACCCTCGGCTATATTATCACTCCACCTTGTCAGGATTTTCATTTCGCCTGGATCTTTAGACGGGTAATCTTGTTCTCTTATTAGACAATTGATCAGAAACTTTAATATCATGAGCTGGATCTCGGCTTTCCTTTGAGACATGGCCTCGCTAATACTTTCTGGATCATCTCCTGTACGGATGAAACGATATATTCTGTCTAGATCTTCTTTCATATTCGGTAAGGTGACTAGATACTCGGCCACCTTTCTTACGCGGAATGAATATAAAACCATATTATCCTCGCCTGGGACTGGATCATAGCCGCATTCGGCAAGGGATTTTCTTATTTCTGCTACAGTCTGATGTCTGGGCGTACGCTGTGACGCTTGTGCATGTAATTCGGATAACGTTAAACGCTTGTGTGGCGGCGGGGTTTGAGGAGTACCTCCCCCTGCGGCCCCTAAACTGGAGTCTAGGTCTACTGAGGCTCTTCGTCCTGGCAGAGTGGGAAATGGAAATGTAGGCTGGACTTGTATGACGGACTGGACCGGGGGTACCGTAACAGGTACTCCGGTGTCTGGAGGAGCGGGAAGTGCCTGATTTACAGGGACTGGTGGAGCGCGAACAGGATTTGCATATTCTGGGACTGTGTCGTCCAAATAGGACGAAATAAAAATATCAGCTGCGGTCTGTTTGTGACGTAGCTTGGTCGGAACTAATGGTGGCGGGAAATTACTGGATGCCTCTGGGGTCGCTTTTGGCAAGCCCTCGGCAAGGAGAGGATACATACCCCTAATAAGGGCATGCCTCTGTCTGTCTGACTGTTCGGCTTTGACTTGTTCACCTATCTCGATTAGTTCTTTTTCTTGTGCTCGTTCTAAGGATTCTCTACTTAATTCTGACTTTCTGATTTCCTTTTCAGTTCTTTTATGAGATTCTTTACGCCATAACTCGATGGCATCTTTCTGTGACTGTCTGGCTTTCTTTTTCCATAATGCCTCTTCTACTCGCATGATGCACTCGGCATCCCATGTACCCGATACGGGCCATCTATACTTTTCTTCTAACTGTTTGGTATACTCTACCCATAAATCTAGATACAATATGGCGCTTATGCCATGTTTCTGATACATAAAGTGACCTGGACTGTCCCTCGGCGGGACAGGAACTGCTTCTTCTAACAAACCCTTTCTAGTTTTTAGCTGACGTAATCTCGAAAAGAGAGACATTGTAAACTTGAATCGGAACACAATACAATACACGAGAAACAATAACAACTGGGAAAACAATTCAGGCATACCACGACATTGGAAATACATTGAACAACATCATAACATAACAGTTCGGACAGAATATTACCTGGAATACTGAGAACAGAAACACAAGAATTTCTCGAGAACGGAACAGACTAGAGTTACTGGATGCACTGTTGAAACAGTACGGAACATACCGGTCCCATAAAGGGACGCATCAAGACCCGTATCCACCTAGGTGAACACTTCGTTTGTGAGTCTGTGTACCACCAACCCACGGACCAGAGTCAATTTAGATTGACCCTGTCTAGATACTACCCCAGTAATGGTACTCACCGGGCAGCAAGAACGGAAAGCCTCGGACTGGACTGGACTGCTACGACGACGGACGACGAACTTCGGACTTCAGTTACGGGTGGGCCTCCGGATACCTCGGACCTTGGACTCTTGGCTTGGGCTCTGGTCGGGACTCGCCGCGTTCCTCCACCGTCTCGTTTGGATGCTGGACCGCCTCCTCCGTCTCCTCCGTGGGCCTGAGGGATACTTGAAGCAGAAATATCTGCCGGTGCACAGAAGAGTTCCGTCACGACTGCAGAGGGTCAGGGGGTCGGCGTGGCTTCACCGACGCGTGGGAAAGGGCAAGTCCCTGTTCGGGCGCCATTATGTGGTAAATAAATAAATAATACCTCTCTTTTTGACTAGACATATATCATAACAGATAGCTCAATAAATAAGAGTCAAGATTCGAGGTAGTAGGAGTTTTGCAGGTTTAATACAGCATAAGGACAGGAACAGGACAACCTGCATAGGAATAGGATGACAGGGCCCAGCAGCTGCTGGGGCTGGATCTGGGATGAGCGCGCTGACTTTTAATAACAATACATGAGCATATATACATAACGCAAACACATAGCATTACATTGCAGTAGGCGTAGCAGTGGGTGGAGCAGAAGGCGTGACGCGTAGCAGTCGCGAAAGATAAGGGCGAAAGTAGGTGTAACTGGGCGTATACATAGACATGTGATGTAAACGTAACAGAATATGTCATGAATGGGGCGGAAACCATGGAGGGGGCTGCCTAAGGAGCCGGGACCTCTAACCTGATAGTGCGCGCAAACTAGCAATGACGTATCACTAGGAGAAGCTGGGGGCTATGAACTCTGTGCTAGGAGCAGAGACTGAAGTCTGGAGGGTCAGGGCGACATGTACCTAAACAGTATCTAGTATCTGATGTTTAGAGAACATGTTGATATAAACTAGAAGTCAGGAGAGGAAAGGCTAACTTGATTCTAAGACTGGACCATGCATTATTCTACATGTAGTGCGTGATGAAGAATATTAAATGACCATTAAATGCAGTATTTCTCTAACGTGGAGACGTGAAGGCTAGACAATGACGGAAACTATTGATGCAGTTCAGTAGCTTAGGAATGCAGAGAAGGAGGACTGAACTGATAACTGGAATCATAACATATTCTTGGCAGACTCAGAGACTGAGCCAGGCTGGGCCGGGCACTGCGAGGCAGGAAGTAAGTGAAGGGTCGAGGATACAGGTGGGGGCTGTATCGCTCCTCAGCGAGGCTTCAGGAGACAGGAGCTGAATCTGATGTCCGGGCCCTTTTGAGGCCTAGAAACGGGGACTTTATAATGGAATAACGTGCACACTGAGAAACGTGGCAACGTAGCTTTACATAGGCCTGATATTCGTAGTATTCACGAGGACTGGAAACTGGCATACTAGAGGTGGACACAACTGTAATTGCGTCATTAATCGGACATGGGGAATGCATATGCATATTTAATCATGCACACATAACTTATGATGGATGACACGTAGGGACACAGAACATGGCAAAATTTACTTTTCCACATTCCCTCCTTGTCACTACGTTTCCATCAGGAAACATCAATATTCATGATACCATCTATCATTTCATACAGTATCATTTGCTCGTCTCGAATTATCCTGGAACGGGATGTAGAACGGGGCTTGGGACTAGGAATACAAGAGGTAGCACAAATGCCGCAAATCGCAGGGCCACATTGTATACAGAGGCAGCAGCTGAATATGATCGCTACTGCAATACCTAGAAAGGACAATATTTTCCATCCCCAGGCGGAAATTATATTCCAGAACCAACCGGACCATGTCCAGGTGCCTGGATCTTGGTGTATCAGATGGGCAATTTTATGGAGTCTGGTTATAGCTGAATAAACAGACGGCGCGTTATTTGGAATAAAAATGCAGAAACTAGATCCGATGACTCTACAGGCCCCGCCCCTATCGGCCAGTATGACGTCAAGGACGAGACGATTTTGTAAAACGACAAATCTCATAGCAGATTGCTCTTCGGTTAAGTTACCTAGAGCAGAGGCAGTCTCATTTACTACAGCTTCGAGGGTTCTGGTTAACCTACGGATCAGTTTACTATTCTGGATAGGTCCTATAAAGAAGAAGAAACCTCTGTTGAAATCTGTATACTGTTCTAGAGCAGTTTCAGTATAATCGACAATTGGGGACTCCCTTTTATGTCTAATGTGTACTAGATGTGTATTCCTATGATAATCAGGTGGGGCTAGAAAAACTGGTGGCAGTAGGAAGGCAATGTAACAGGTTCCCTCCCAATCGAGGGGCAAACGAACATATGCGGTTTGACCACAAATAAAATAAGAATGACGTGAAGCTTTGAAGATAGATTTCCCACTGTCACTATACTTGACAATAGTAGTACAATCACTATGTCCTACATGTACGGAACCATTATATTGGACACATAATTCGCCTTTGACTGGTATGACTGAAATAGCAGGTAAGTCTGGAGTAGTATCAGACTGAACATTCAGGACCATGAAATTCGACGAATAATTACCTAAATTATACACTTCATTTTCTAGATCTAACCCTGTTCTGTGGGGGAGACCTTGCTTGTCTGGAAAACATGTATTGTTAAGAAAAGATATATCTGTTGAGGATGACGTTAACGTGGACCATGCTCCACACGAACCATTATGTGAAAATGGATAAGGAAAAAGTGGCAGAACTCCCTTCTGGGTCTGGAAAGGGGGGAGTCGACCACACACCCAACAATTAGTGGTATTGCTGGACTGGTGTGAGTAATGTAACATGCGGATAAATGAGTTATTTCGCATAGCGAGGCGGTAAGAGAGTTCATGAGGGGGCAGGTCACTAAACGTGTGCTCTACTGTAGCATTAGCAGACTTATTTACATGTGAAACTGGGAAACATAGGTAAAATGCATAACTGGTGCAGGAAATCATAAGGCTGGAAAACAATATGAAACATAGAAAAACAATACATCGGATTGAGTTTTGACTAACTCTCTCACTATGGGGGTCTATTTTATACATGTCAGAAACAGTCTAACCGTTTCACCTAGGGGAGGACTTAGACAATCAAACTGACTGACTTATTTTACTAGACCGGAGTTTTAGCTTGTACTCCTGTTGCGGAGTTTTCTCTAACAGGGGAGGGGTTGTAGCAATGTCTTTTGCGGGACAGTCCTTGAGAACAATGCTTTGGCAATCCTTCAAATCCTGGGAAATGTTCTTTAAGACGGGTTTCAGTCCATTAAAAAGTTTGACATGAGAAAGGTGCACCCAGCCTTTGCGTCCTTCCAACTTCACGGCTGTACGGGTGGTGAGGAGGACCTGTCGGGGCTCTTTCCAACGAGGTTCCAGCGGACTTGATCTGTCAAAGTTGCGGACCATCACCATGGATCCTGGAACGATTTCGTGCGGTGCCACCTCGGTATTGTCTGGAAATGCGGCGGCAACCTGTGAACGACATGAGTTGAGGGCAGACATCAAGGAAGCTAGGTAATCTGTCAGCATATTACTTGAAACATCGGTAATACTTCGGGGTCTAGGAGTACCCCACATGTTAGGGGGGCGGCCAAAAACGACCTCATACGGGGACAGACCTGATCTGGAATGTGCGACCATGCGCATATAAAATAAAGCGACTGGTAGAGCTACTAGCCAGTCCACACCTTTTTCTTTACACACTTTTGCAATACGGATTTTCAGGGTCTGGTTATGTCTCTCTACAAGACCGGCTGCTTCAGGATGGCGTACACAATGAAACTTCCACTGGTACCCTAATAACAGGGAAACATGCTTCATGAGTTCAGATGAGAATGGCTGGCCGTTGTCAGAATATACGAATCTAGGGAGTCCATAACGGGGGAAGAACTCACGAACCAACTGCTTGGCAGTGGTCGCGGCTGTGTAATCTGGGACTGGATATGCTTCTGTCCACCTGGACAAAGCGCATACAACTACAAGGACATACTTGAAACCTCGACATCGCTCCATCTGAATATAATCCATCACGTAGGAACAATCGTATTCCCTCTGGGGAACAGCATATAACTGCACCTAACTCTTTCAGTGTCTTAATGCCTAATAGATTTTCTGGACATGACTTAGTAAGTAACAGATCAGTAGTGCGGGACAATGGACCTACTTCTAGGGAAACTGGTTTTGAAATCTCATTTACGATAGGTTTTCCTGAAAATCCAAGGGAAACATTTCTTGAGCCTGAGAGCGGAGCCCCTGGAACTTCGGCATGACTAATTGTGGTCCTACTTGCCCCTGTATCAATCAAAAACTTTCTGTCTTTCCCTAATACTTGACTGTGAACATAGGGACCTTCTTGATCTACAGGTATCTCGATGAGAGGCAAGCCTACCTCCCTCTCTAGGCTGTTTCATGAATACTGCTGGTACTCTGGATACTCAGACTGTGCATACTGGTACATCTGCGATGTAACATGCTGTGTTGCAGCGATAGGCTGCGGTGCGGTAACTGTCTGTGGTGCATTCTGTGACTGAGGAATCTGTGAAACTTGTTCTTGTCTAGGCGGACGTGGTCTTTCTTTAGTCTTACCAGTAGCTATGTTGTGTTTCAGAACTGCACACTCATTTATAAAATGACCTGGCTGTTTACAATAATTGCAGTTCCCTTTAACGGGAGCTGCAGGATGACTGGCTTGATTCGGACCCCTCTTCTGACTGTCTTGAGGAACAGATTGTGCAACTAGTACTTTCATTTTCGTGTCTTTCATACGTTTTCTTTCGTGTTCTTGTTCTTCTCTGATTCTATTCTGGTGGTATTGAAGCATCTGCAACATCTGGGACGGGGTATTAGCTTGCCAGGTACTTTCGACTTTCAAAACTCGATTTTTAATTTGTGGACTTGAATTCTCGACTAATTTAGTAACAAAGAGATGAGGGTATGACTCACTACTTGTCTTGAGGCCACTGTTGATGCTGAAACATTTTTCAAATCTAGAATAAAAATCACTAATATCCTCATCTTGCTTCTGTTTACAGGCTGAGATTGCATCCCAGTCTTCTTTTCTAGTTGTCAATAATCTGGGTAAAACTTGTATTAATAATTCTGGTAATTCTTTACATTTATCTCCAAGACCGGTACCTGGTACTCGTGCCTTGTCTTCGGCTTCTAGAACTGCCCAATCGATCTTTTTCTCTCCCACCTCCCATTCTTTTTCCTTTAGCTTTTCATACACCCCTGCGGGCAGCAGAACCTTTAACATTTTAATGATATCTGGGTATGTGTATTCTCCCATACGGAGCATGTCTTTTAATTCTCTATGGAACCCTGCTGGATCTTTGTCATGACAGGGAATTAATTTCTTCATCTCGAGGAGTTCCATCTTTGTAATCGGAGTGTAAACAAACACTCGCTGCATTTCGCCACCCGTTCCTTTAACTGGGTGGACTTCTCGTAACGGATTCTGTCTCTCCATGTAAAATGGTTTACTTTCTGGAGGTGAGACATGAACAAAATGCGGGTTCAGAAACGTTCTATATTTGTGACGCTGTTCTAGAATGACACTAATTAAATCGGTACCTAAACCTTTCCATCTATACTGGAGTAACTCGTTCAGGATATCATATAACGGACCTGGATCAGAGTGTTGACCCTCATACAAAGTAATGAGGTGCTGAATCATATACATACCCGCCAGTCGTTGTTCGGCTGGGGGCATTTTCAGAAACATTTGTGCCACTATTTCGTCTGGAAAAGTGGTAGAATCAGTAATCCATCGGACTGCTGATCGGGCTAGTTCTTGTTCATGCATGGTACTTAACTCACTGTAACCGATTCGTGATTTCAGAATGTGATCGGTAGCTTGGAATACTTGTTCTAGTGAACCTTGTTCTGGTGCTGGAGAATGAAAAATAGACTTGTGTTCTAGGCGTAAATGGCGATCTGGAAATCTAGATTTTCCTACATACGCTATTCTGGCGGGATTCTCGTCCTCTACCTCTTCAGTATCAGAGTTATTTTCTTTCTCGCTTACTTGTGCTGCTTTACGCTGTTCGTGTATCTTTATTATTTCTCTACGGATTTTCTTGTACATACTCTCCATAGCACCGACGGTCTTGTGTTTACCCTCGGCTATATTATCACTCCACCTTGTCAGGATTTTCATTTCGCCTGGATCTTTAGACGGGTAATCTTGTTCTCTTATTAGACAATTGATCAGAAACTTTAATATCATGAGCTGGATCTCGGCTTTCCTTTGAGACATGGCCTCGCTAATACTTTCTGGATCATCTCCTGTACGGATGAAACGATATATTCTGTCTAGATCTTCTTTCATATTCGGTAAGGTGACTAGATACTCGGCCACCTTTCTTACGCGGAATGAATATAAAACCATATTATCCTCGCCTGGGACTGGATCATAGCCGCATTCGGCAAGGGATTTTCTTATTTCTGCTACAGTCTGATGTCTGGGCGTACGCTGTGACGCTTGTGCATGTAATTCGGATAACGTTAAACGCTTGTGTGGCGGCGGGGTTTGAGGAGTACCTCCCCCTGCGGCCCCTAAACTGGAGTCTAGGTCTACTGAGGCTCTTCGTCCTGGCAGAGTGGGAAATGGAAATGTAGGCTGGACTTGTATGACGGACTGGACCGGGGGTACCGTAACAGGTACTCCGGTGTCTGGAGGAGCGGGAAGTGCCTGATTTACAGGGACTGGTGGAGCGCGAACAGGATTTGCATATTCTGGGACTGTGTCGTCCAAATAGGACGAAATAAAAATATCAGCTGCGGTCTGTTTGTGACGTAGCTTGGTCGGAACTAATGGTGGCGGGAAATTACTGGATGCCTCTGGGGTCGCTTTTGGCAAGCCCTCGGCAAGGAGAGGATACATACCCCTAATAAGGGCATGCCTCTGTCTGTCTGACTGTTCGGCTTTGACTTGTTCACCTATCTCGATTAGTTCTTTTTCTTGTGCTCGTTCTAAGGATTCTCTACTTAATTCTGACTTTCTGATTTCCTTTTCAGTTCTTTTATGAGATTCTTTACGCCATAACTCGATGGCATCTTTCTGTGACTGTCTGGCTTTCTTTTTCCATAATGCCTCTTCTACTCGCATGATGCACTCGGCATCCCATGTACCCGATACGGGCCATCTATACTTTTCTTCTAACTGTTTGGTATACTCTACCCATAAATCTAGATACAATATGGCGCTTATGCCATGTTTCTGATACATAAAGTGACCTGGACTGTCCCTCGGCGGGACAGGAACTGCTTCTTCTAACAAACCCTTTCTAGTTTTTAGCTGACGTAATCTCGAAAAGAGAGACATTGTAAACTTGAATCGGAACACAATACAATACACGAGAAACAATAACAACTGGGAAAACAATTCAGGCATACCACGACATTGGAAATACATTGAACAACATCATAACATAACAGTTCGGACAGAATATTACCTGGAATACTGAGAACAGAAACACAAGAATTTCTCGAGAACGGAACAGACTAGAGTTACTGGATGCACTGTTGAAACAGTACGGAACATACCGGTCCCATAAAGGGACGCATCAAGACCCGTATCCACCTAGGTGAACACTTCGTTTGTGAGTCTGTGTACCACCAACCCACGGACCAGAGTCAATTTAGATTGACCCTGTCTAGATACTACCCCAGTAATGGTACTCACCGGGCAGCAAGAACGGAAAGCCTCGGACTGGACTGGACTGCTACGACGACGGACGACGAACTTCGGACTTCAGTTACGGGTGGGCCTCCGGATACCTCGGACCTTGGACTCTTGGCTTGGGCTCTGGTCGGGACTCGCCGCGTTCCTCCACCGTCTCGTTTGGATGCTGGACCGCCTCCTCCGTCTCCTCCGTGGGCCTGAGGGATACTTGAAGCAGAAATATCTGCCGGTGCACAGAAGAGTTCCGTCACGACTGCAGAGGGTCAGGGGGTCGGCGTGGCTTCACCGACGCGTGGGGAAAGGGCAAGTCCCTGTTCGGGCGCCATTATGTGGTAAATAAATAAATAATACCTCTCTTTTTGACTAGACATATATCATAACAGATAGCTCAATAAATAAGAGTCAAGATTCGAGGTAGTAGGAGTTTTGCAGGTTTAATACAGCATAAGGACAGGAACAGGACAACCTGCATAGGAATAGGGTGACAGGGCCCAGCAGCTGCTGGGGCTGGATCTGGGATGAGCGCGCTGACTTTTAATAACAATACATGAGCATATATACATAACGCAAACACATAGCATTACATTGCAGTAGGCGTAGCAGTGGGTGGAGCAGAAGGCGTGACGCGTAGCAGTCGCGAAAGATAAGGGCGAAAGTAGGTGTAACTGGGCGTATACATAGACATGTGATGTAAACGTAACAGAATATGTCATGAATGGGGCGGAAACCATGGAGGGGGCTGCCTAAGGAGCCGGGACCTCTAACCTGATAGTGCGCGCAAACTAGCAATGACGTATCACTAGGAGAAGCTGGGGGCTATGAACTCTGTGCTAGGAGCAGAGACTGAAGTCTGGAGGGTCAGGGCGACATGTACCTAAACAGTATCTAGTATCTGATGTTTAGAGAACATGTTGATATAAACTAGAAGTCAGGAGAGGAAAGGCTAACTTGATTCTAAGACTGGACCATGCATTATTCTACATGTAGTGCGTGATGAAGAATATTAAATGACCATTAAATGCAGTATTTCTCTAACGTGGAGACGTGAAGGCTAGACAATGACGGAAACTATTGATGCAGTTCAGTAGCTTAGGAATGCAGAGAAGGAGGACTGAACTGATAACTGGAATCATAACATATTCTTGGCAGACTCAGAGACTGAGCCAGGCTGGGCCGGGCACTGCGAGGCAGGAAGTAAGTGAAGGGTCGAGGATACAGGTGGGGGCTGTATCGCTCCTCAGCGAGGCTTCAGGAGACAGGAGCTGAATCTGATGTCCGGGCCCTTTTGAGGCCTAGAAACGGGGACTTTATAATGGAATAACGTGCACACTGAGAAACGTGGCAACGTAGCTTTACATAGGCCTGATATTCGTAGTATTCACGAGGACTGGAAACTGGCATACTAGAGGTGGACACAACTGTAATTGCGTCATTAATCGGACATGGGGAATGCATATGCATATTTAATCATGCACACATAACTTATGATGGATGACACGTAGGGACACAGAACATGGCAAAATTTACTTTTCCACAGTGCCACTAACTCAGTGAACCACGACTCATGGACCATTTCTGAATGAGTTTTGTGCTGTGGAGAATTCACGCAGCAATGTCAGCTCAGGCAGTGTGAGAGACCTGGGACAATGATGAGGAAGATGATGCATATGTAACATACCCCACTGCAGCTGCATCAGGAATAAACTAAAGGGACACAATCCTAGACATTTTTTTCACATTAGAACACTCTTCTCCAGTGCCCCAACCTCAGTGCACTGCAACTCAGGGACACTTCTGTTTACAGATTGTGTACCTCTGTACTTGCTCCAGATACCACAATGATGCTCCGCAGTTGTCTCTGTGATGCTGGTGTTTTCTGTTTCCGTTTTGATGGTGTTCACTGTTCAAGTTGTTGCCAGCACCAACCACTCCATGTGGGCTGGCTTACACTCACCCCACACCCATCCAGCACAGGAGTCACTGTACATGTGACCCTGCCAATAAAGGGGCCGGGCGCATGTGCCCGTAGCCAGTTCTACAAACTAGCTGCATGTGTCGGTGTGGTCATGATGTATGCATGAGGGCCCCGGGGCCTACAACATTAGATTGTGCTGTGTACAGCGGACGCAACCATGTCACCGCTGACAGCGGGTAAGACCTTGAGCATGTAGCTTTGTCGTCAACCACTCAATATGTCGTACGAAGGTCCAGCTTGGGGGGGTGTATGATGATTCTGGGGCTCTGGTCGTGGTTCATTGCAGGAAGTGTTCAGTGTCGCAGTGTGGGTCTCCTTTGTAGGGTGTAGGTGGTCTCTTATGGGACTTGAACACCCACATATGTGAACTACTTCAGCTTCCATGAGCTCTGACCCCACCAGCAGCTGTTCAGCTACCTCCTTTTGGCATTCTGACACCTGGTGTTAGAAGGGGCGATCTCAGAGGGCCAGGTTATGCTCACCCGACCACCCCGGGACCCACCTCTCCCACAGATATTGCTGAGTCTTATCGTGAGGTCCCCACCGAGGGGGGGGGACTTCGACTCTAGGATCGTACACACTGAGCTCACACCACACTTACGAACGGACACCACACCGTAGGTTTTCAGTAACAAGTTCTTTATCAAACAGTAAGCAGAAATTAGCACTCTTATTTACAAGCCATCGAGGGATCGTAAAGTCTTTGGGGATTCGGGACGAGGGAAGCGGGACAGTCTCAGTCTTTAGGCCAATACGAAGCGTACCCTGCGCGCAGTTCTCAATCCTCGAGCCGGGAGATACGGAAGATGATGGTCGTACTGGCTGCTTCACTCACTTCGGGTCGACTCAGGTCGTGGTGGTAGCGTTGATGGTCCAGCCGGACCAGAGTACTCCTCGAGCCGCGACGAGGTCAGCAGGGCCCGATCTGGAGATGTTCTTGAGGAGCCGCAACAGCGTCAGCAGGGCTCGGAGGTCTTAGTTCGGTCTTTGCAAGGATGAGCAGCGACAGCGTCAGCAGGGCTCGGAGGTCTTAGTTCGGTCTTTGCAAGGATGAGTCGCGACAGCGTCAGCAGGGCTCCGATGGTCAAGTTCCAGGTTACGAGTAAGAGCCCCGTCAGCGTCAGCAGGGCTCAAGGATTCACAGGTTCAGTTCTCCCAAGGGTCAGCTGCGATCAGATCAGCAGGGCTTTCTTGTCCAGGATACAACTGCCCGCTAGTTGTGGTGCGGGCCTCGATATAGTCCAGTGGCTCTTTGATGTCCGGACCCTCGCAGGCGGAGGTCTCAGGCCTTGGGGGCTGGCCGTTGAAGACGTCCGGCGGTTGGCTCTTTGATCCTTTGAAGCTGCGTCCGGGAATTCCCAGACGCCCAGTGGGTCTGGAGCCGGCACTCGGGGAGGCCAGAGGTGCAATCGAAACTGGCCCACAGGGGAGGGCCCAAGGTGTGACAACAACCAGTCCCTCGGCGGAGGCCGGAGGTGCCATCGAAACTCCCTGGCTTATCTCACTCGGGGAGCCTTTTACCCCCCAGCCGGGATTGGCGCGCCTTGGGTCTAAGTTTCGCTGGGTCCGGGGTCATGCTAGGCCCAGGGAGTCAGGGGTTTCGGGGAAGGAAAATGGCTGCCGGGCCTCGGGGGGCATGCAGGTTCTGGGCGCTCGGAGCCGGGAGCGGGACGGGACATGCGGGGCTGGTCGTTGATTACGGGGTTTGGGCATACAGGGAGCCGGGCGACCAGGGGACTCTGGGTGCAGGGCTACGCTAATGGGGTGCTGAGGAACGGGGGGAACCACGCCACGAGGCCGGGTCCAACACGCGTCCCCCCCAGCTGAAAGGCGGAGAGAACTACCCATCCTCTTGGGGGTTCTCTTCACTGAGGCGGAAGAATCGGGACAGGCCGTCGGCATTGGCGTGGTCAGCACCAGGCCGGTGCTCAACAGTGAAATCCATCCCCTGGAGGGAGATGGACCAGCGCAACAGTTTGGGGTTCTCCCCTCTCATTTGCATTAGCCACCGGAGGGGTCGGTGGTCGGTCTGGACCCGGAAGTGAGTACCGAACAGGTAGGGCCTCAGCTTCTTCAGGGCCCAAACCACCGCGAAGGCCTCCCGCTCGATGGTGCTCCACCTTTGTTCTCGAGGGAGTAACCTCCGGCTAATGAATGCCACTGGCTGGTCTAGGCCTTTGTCGTTCATCTGGGACAGGACTGCTCCGATGCCATGTTCGGACGCGTCCGTTTGGACCACAAACTCTCGGGAGTAGTCGGGGGCCTGTAGTACCGGGGCAGTGCACATGGCTTCCTTTAATGCTTCGAACGCCTCTTGGCAGGCGGCGGTCCAGCTGACTTTCTTCGGCTGGTTTTTGGAGGTTAACTCCGTGAGGGGGACTGCGAGGCTTCCGTATCCTTTTATGAATCTTCGGTAGTACCCCGTGAGCCCTAGGAACGCCCGTACTTCCGTCTGGGTCGTGGGGGCCTCCCAGGCCACGATCGCATCGATCTTGGGCTGGAGGGGGCCTCAAGGCCGCTTCCGACCTGGTGCCCCAGGTAGACTACGGACCCTTGTCCGATCTGGCACTTGCTTGCCTTAATGGTGAGCCCGGCCCTCTGCAGGGCCGTCAGCACCTCCCAGAGGAGTTGGAGGTGCTCGGACCAGTGGGAGCTGAATACCGCGATATCATCTAGATACGCAGCGCTGAATTCCTCCAACCCAGCCAGTACCTGGTTAACCAGCCTCTGGAAGGTGGCCGGGGCGTTTTTCATCCCGAAGGGCATCACCCGGAAATGGTAGTGACCATCCGGGGTGAAGAAGGTGGATCTCTCTCGGGCCCCCTCTGTGAGGGCGATCTGCCAGTATCCGCTGGTCAGGTCGAACGTGCTGAGGTAGCGAGCAGCCCCTAGGCGGTCAATAGGCTCGTCTGCTCGGGGAATGGGATGGGCGTCGGTTCTGGTGACTACGTTGAGCCCGCGGTAGTCTACGCAGAACCTCAGCTCAGGAACAGCACCGGGGGCGGCCGCCTTCGGAACCAGGACCACGGGGCTGGCCCATGGGCTGTCAGAGGCTTCGACCACTCCTAGAGCTAGCATCTTAGAGACTTCGGGCTTGATGCAGGCCCGGACTCTGTCAGGGACGCGGTAGGCTCTGTGCCGTACCGGAGGGCTGTCCCCGGTGTCCACCTCGTGGACGCACCAGCTGTTGACGCCGGGGGTGAGAGAGAAAAGGTCCGAGAATTGTCCCAGTAACTGGCGACAGTCCTCACGCTGCTCAGGGGTGAGGGAGGAGGAGAGACTCACTCCCTCTACGGAGCCATCATTTTCCTTCGCACACAGGAGATCGGGGAGATGCTCCGTTTCCTCTTCCTCTCCGTCGTCAGTGGCGAGGAGCAAACTCAGCTCGGACTGCATGAAGTGGGATTTGAGGCGGTTCACATGGAGGACCCTCAAGGGGTCCCTGGGGGACTGAACATCGATGAGATAGGTCACCTGGCTCTTGCGTTCCACCACCTTGAAGGGCCCGGTCCATTTGTCTTGCAGGGCACAGGGTTCCACTGGGGCCATCACCCAGACCTGCTGCCCGGGTTGAAACTCGACCAGAGTGGAATTCTGGTCATACCAACGTTTCATCTCTTCCAGACTGGCCTCGAGGTTTGCCTCGGCCAGTTCTCGGAACTTCCGAGTCTGGTTTCGGAGGGCCAGGATGTATCGAAACACATCCGGAGGGGGCTCTTGGGCCGCCGTTTCCCAACCTTCCTTAACAAGGCTTAGGGGCCCCCTGACGGGGTGCCCATAGAGCAGCTCGAAGGGGCTAAACCCCAAGGGTTTCTGGGGGACTTCGCGGTACGCGAACAGGAGACAGGGAAGGAGGACGTCCCACTTGCGCCTCAGGGGCTCTTCGAGGCCCATGATCATTCCCTTGAGGGTCCGGTTGAATCGCTCAACCAGGCCATTCCCTTGGTGGTGGTAAGGGGTGGTGAACTTGTACGTCACCCCACATTGTTGCCAGAGGGACTTCATGTACTTCGAGATGAAGTTTGTTCCTCGGTCGCTCACTACTTCTCGGGGGAATCCCACCCGGGAGAAGATCCCCATGAGGGCCCGCCCCACTACGGGGGCCGTCACCGTTCGGAGGGGGATGGCTTCGGGGTATCGGGTGGCATGGTTCACCAGGACGAGGATAAATCGGTGGCCCAAGGAGGTCCGGGGGTCAAGAGGCCCCACGATATCGATGCCCACCCGCTCAAAGGGGGTACTGACCACGGGGAAGGGTTGGAGGGGGGCCTTGCGCATCCCGCCGCTCTTCCCGCTGGCCTGACACGTGGGCAGGACTTGCAGTGGGCCTCCACATCGGAGCGCATGCCGGGCCAGTAAAAGTGCGTGACCAGGCGGTGGTACGTTTTGTCTTGTCCAAGGTGTCCCGCCAGGGGTACATCATGGGCCAGGTTCAGGAGGAAGCCGCGGAAGCGTAGGGGTACCACCAGCACCCGGGCTGACCCTAGCTCGGCAGACTTCTGTTCGCTGTATAACAGGCCGTTTTCCCAATAGACAAGGTGGGAGCCGGACTGGTCACCGGCGGCCTGGGTGGCGGCCTGCTGCCGCAGCCCAATTCAAGGAAGTACAGGAGGTCTGTTCTAGGCAGAATTCTTCTCGGGACGGCCCTCCCTCCTGGCGCCACTGGGTCAACTCAGGGAGGTCGTCCAAGCTCGGGGTCTGTTCGATGTCAGGGCTGAGGGGACCGGCGTCGGGGACAAGGTTCTTACGGGGAGACAGCTCGGGGGTTTCAGATGACCCGAGGACCTCGGGATCCTCGGGGACTGGCTGGGAGTGCTCGGGGCTTGCCCCCTCTGGGGAGGACACTCGGGCGGTCATGGAACGGGTGCTCACACAGGCCCATTCGGGTAGGCCCACCATCTCCAGGTGGGTCCTTCGTTCTACCTGCTTCCACGGGGAGCTCTCCAGGTCGTTACCGAGTAGGCAGTCCACGGGCATGTCGGTGCAGACTGCTACTCGTAACTCTCCGGAGACGCCCCCCCATTCGAACGGGACCTGAGCTATTCGGCAGGTGCGGATGGAATTGTCAGCTGCGATCACTCTGCAGGAGGCGTGGGGTACAATTTGGTCCTCTGTGACTAGGTGACACCTGACTGCAGTGATGCTGGCCCCTGTGTCTCGGAGCGCCCCTATGTGGTGGCCATTGACGGTCACCTGCTGTCGGTCCTTCTCCGTGTTGTCTGGCAGGGGGGCTCCGGGGACCATCTCCCTATCACCCATGGAGACTAAAATCATGGCGGCTGTGTCACCCCCCTCGAAATCCTCCCCTTCTTCTTCTTCTAGGGCTACGGAGGCTAGCTGGCACGCTGGGGGACCTGCAGCAGCGGGTTTCTTGAACAGAGGGCAGCGGGGGTCATTGGCATAATGCCCAGGTTGCTGGCAATGGAAGCAGGCTTGGCTGACTCGGGGTCCTGGTCGGGTTGGAGGAAACCCTGCTCTAGCTGTGGGAGGAGATGTTCCGGACTGGTTTCTGGGGGGGGCTTCGTGGGGACCCTACCTGGAACTCCCTCTGTCTACTCTGACCCCCCCTCCACGCTGGCGGGAAGATCCTTGCTCGTTTCGGCCATAGTCTCCCCCGGGACCCCGGGGGACCCGGGTGCTCACCCAGCGATCTGCTTCGACGGCCAGCTTCCGGGGGTCAGCCAACTTGCTGTCCAGAAGGTGCTGTCTCAGTTCCACAAAGCAATTCGTGGACAAATGTTCATAGGCGATGAGATCAATGAGTGGACACCTTGCTGCCCTTGATCCACCCTTCCAAGGCCCGGCTGTAGAAGTTCACATATTCCACCCATGTCGTGCCGGGGATCTTCTTGCAGTCTCTAAACCGTTGTCGGTACATTTCTGGGGTGAGCCCGTACCTTGTGAGGAGGGCCTCCTTCATGTGGTGGTAGGATGTTTGCTCGGAGGACAGTAGATCGAGCAGGGTGTCTCTCCCCTCACTCAGGAATCGTCCCCACAGCCCGGCTCCCCAATCCGCCCGCGGAACTCGGTGGGAGGTCATGGCGACTTCGTAGGCCTTGAACCATTGCTGGATATCATCGTTCTTGTAATACTCTTTTACCACATCCTTGGGGATGTGGACTTTGGGTTCCACCGGGGGAACGGCTTCTCAGGTCCCCGAGGTTCGGTTGTCGTCGCTCCGGGCCTTTAGTTCGATCTCCTTCAGGCCGCGCTCGTGCTCTAGCTGGAGTCGTTTGCCTTTGTGTTCTCTCTGGAGTTTCTTCTCCTCCAGTTCTCCTTGCAGCCGCAACTGCTCGATGGCCAGTTTCTTCTCGGCCAACTTGAGTTCTCCTTCTATCTTCAGGCGCGCTAATTCTAGCTCGTGGTTTCGGTTGCGCTCTCGGTCGGTCATTTCCTCTGATGACAGACCTCTCTCCGTGCTGGGACTCCGTGTCGGGGACTCTGCTCTCTCACCCTCTTGGCCGCGGGTTTCGGTCGGGGGTCCTCCCTCTCCACCGTCTTCTGTTGGCGGGGGAGGATGGGCTCCGGCCTCTACCCATGCTGCCAGGGCTTTTTGAAAGTCCTCCTTGGTGTTTAACCCAGTTGTAGCGATGTGAAGGTCTTTGCAAAACTGCTTTAGCTCTCGGTGTGTATAATCTTCCAGAAGGTCTATCTGGAAGGTGGTCTTGTCGCTCATTAGGATGAGACTCATGGTTGTTCTTCGTTCGGGTAGTGTGTCAGTTACTGTACGATCCCTAGACGTAGGTTCTTATCTTGTCGCTGCCACCAATGTTAGAAGGGGCGATCTCAGAGGGCCAGGTTATGCTCACCCGACCACCCCGGGACCCACCTCTCCCACAGATATTGCCGAGTCTTATTGTGAGGTCCCCACCGAGGGGGGGGGGACTTCGAGTCTAGGATCGTACACACTGAGCTCACACCACACTTACGAACGGACACCACACCGTAGGTTTTCAGTAACAAATTCTTTATCAAACAGTAAGCAGAAATTAGCACTCTTATTTACAAGCGATCGAGGGATCGTAAAGTCTTTGGGGATTCGGGACGAGGGAAGCGGGACAGTCTCAGTCTTTAGGCCAATACGAAGCGTACCCTGCGCGCAGCTCTCAATCCTCGAGCCGGGGGATACGGAAGATGATGTTCGTACTGGCTGCTTCACTCACTTCGGGTCGACTCAGGTCGTGGTGGTAGCGTTGATGGTCCAGCCGGACCAGAGTACTCCTCGAGCCGCGACGAGGTCAGCAGGGCCCGATCTGGAGATGTTCTTGAGGAGCCGCGACAGCGTCAGCAGGGCTCGGAGGTCTTAGTTCGGTCTTTGCAAGGATGAGCCGCGACAGCGTCAGCAGGGCTCGGAGGTCTTAAATCGGTCTTTGCAAGGATGAGCCGCGACAGCGCCAGCAGGGCTCCAATGGTCAAGTGCCGCTCGCTCAGAGGTTTCTTGTTTTGCAACTACCGCTCGTCGCTACAGGAGTAGCTATTAAGACCCTCCACTGCCCTTGTATCCAGCCTGAGGAAAAGACCAACTCCGTGGCCGCAGAGGAGGTGAGAGGCGCGGCCCCCGGGACTGCGAGGACCAGCATTCACCACCAACAGCTGGGTCCTCTTCCCGCGTGAGCCGCGCCCCCTCCCAGTGCCACGCCTCCAGCAGATTGCTCTTTACTTCTCGCGGCCCCCGCTACGCGGGAGCCGCTCGCTCAGAGGTTTCTTGTTTTGCAACTACCGCTCGTCGCTAGAGGAGTAGCTATTAAGACCCTCCACTGCCCTTGTATCCAGCCTGAGGAAAAGACCAACTCCGTGGCCGCAGAGGAGGTGAGAGGCGCGGCCCCCGGGACTGCGAGGACCAGCATTCACCACCAACAGCTGGGTCCTCTTCCCGCGTGAGCCACGCCCCCTCCCAGTGCCACGCCTCCAGCAGATTGCTCTTTACCTCTCGCGGCCCCCGCTTCACGGGAGCCGCTCGCTCAGAGGTTTCTTGTTTTGCAACTACCGCTCGTCGCTACAGGAGTAGCTATTAAGACCCTCCACTGCCCTTGTATCCAGCCTGAGGAAAAGACCAACTCCGTGGCCGCAGAGGAGGTGAGAGGCGCGGCCCCCGGGACTGCGAGGACCAGCATTCACCACCAACAGCTGGGTCCTCTTCCCGCGTGAGCCGCGCCCCCTCCCAGTGCCACGCCTCCTCTCTTCCTAATCCATATTAAAGTAAGCCCAATAGCGCGCACCGCGGGACGCGCGCGTGTTTCGCAGCCCGGGGCGAAGCCCGGGCCAAGGGCGGGCCCGTTTAAGCCCGTTAAAGACCGGATAAGACTGGACTGGGCCACTCTATTGTCATTTTGTTTTTGCTTTATTTATTACCCCATCTCGTGTTATATTATTCACTGGTGCTTTGTTGTGTCCCGGAGCTGTACACCATCTTTTTCCAACTTCGTGTTTCCACATCATAAGCATGTCGACCAGAAACACAAGAAGCAGTAAGTCCTCTCGTGCCGCCCAGACCATCGGCCCGATTGATCATTTTATTGCACGTGCCAACGACGCTATCAACCAGGGTGCCCTTATACTAGAGAGACGGGTCTCCCAAGATCTGGCGGCAGCTAAACGTTCCTCTTTGGGACTATTGGCTTCGGCTAGAACCCCGCTGCGCAACCTAGACTCTGGCGCTTTACTGGACTCCCACACTGTCCCCGGTACTGTGGATCTATCAGTGACCATTGACCTTTCAGCTACTCAGCTATCCCAGCCCCCCTCACCCCAATCCCCTTCATCACTTGAGAGAACGCCATCTCTTTCTATTAATCCCAGTGGGGAGGATTCATACACTCGGGGTTTGAGGGAGGGCGCTATATCCAAGAAAAGCAAAGGGTCAAAAGGAAAAAGATTATGCCCCGGAAAACAATTCCCCGGCCTCTCCCAGATCCTTTGATTCAACCTACCACCCAATTTTCACCCTCCAAGCAAGGTACAAGCAAAATTATATCACCTCAGCAAGAGGCTTACTCCACAACACCAAATATTATTAACCTTTCCTCTAATATGCCTAAAATCTGCCCCAATGATAATGAGGATAGAGGGCAGGGTTTTTGTACCCAAGATACACGTTTACTAGAAAGACTAGAGATATTAATCAAGTCATATTTGCAACCCATCGAGCTATCCCTGTCTAAACTTGAAAAGTCTCTAGAAGTGCTAATTTTAGAAACCAAATCTAACAAGACTTCAACTCTCACTCTCCCTGCGGCTCAGAAATCTAACCCAAAATCCATCAAAACAGGGACAACAACGATCTGTCAAGCCCCTAAACCTATAACCACTAGTGCAGCAGTTCACCAGCAACCATTAAAAAAGGCTGCGCAACAAACGATCTCAACTACTGCAGCAAAAAAGGGTCCAGCTACCCCATCAGTCCCAGTCCCGTCCTTGGCTTCTCGCCCAACTAGCATTTCTACTCATGCTCCAAATTTAGCAAAATCCCCAGTAACTAAAAATGCCGCTTATAACACCAAGCCGAAAAACAGCCGTTTTATCATCTCCCCCCAGAAGCCTCCCCGTTTGTCGTCATTATGACTGAGGTTCCCGAGTTAAACCCTAACTCAGAAGAACCTGGCTGGTCTCTAAAAAACAAAGTGTTACAC
The DNA here is from genome assembly GCF_964261635.1 of Lissotriton helveticus. NCBI lineage: Eukaryota > Metazoa > Chordata > Amphibia > Caudata > Salamandridae > Lissotriton > Lissotriton helveticus. Next base: position 1,959,858,978 of record NC_136068.1, on the reverse strand, counting down.
TGGTTGTCAGCCAATAGGCCACCTTCTCCCTAGGCCAACAATAGGGTTACAACAGTTCGCAGGTTCCCCTGGGTAGGCAAAGAGCTTAAAACAATTCATGGGGATTGTGTGATCATTAATTTTGAAGATCCACAAGCAGTTGAACATATCGGTTCCTGGGGCCCTGAACTTTCACAAGATGGTATAGGTACCAAACGCTTATCTTTCTTTTACCCGCCAGTAAACCGTTTTGTGTCAGGCCCAGAATGGAACTGGACCCAGGTAGGAAATTGGAACAGAAGACCAGATTGGGTTGACTGGGCAGGGCAGGGGGGTAGAGACACCGCGCCATCCTTCGGCTGGAGGGGTGTTCCTACATACAATAGATATGACTGTCTGGAGATGGTGGATTGACCACCACCTGATAACATCCAGGTCAGCGGGAATTTTGATAACATCCAGGATAATGTGAATCTTTATTCCACTGGACCACTACCCCTTACCTCCCCTAAATGTTTATTTCTTCTGACCCTACCTTCTAGTCCCTTGCCATCGCCCCACATTGACGACTTAACTGTGCTAGCAGAAGTACCCCCACAAATGTGTTTTGAACCCCAGCCTGTTCTTGTCCCTGTTGAAACTTGTATTCCTCCCCATACTTTACTTCAATCTGGAAGCCCAGTGGTTGATACTCCATTTCCCTTACTTTGTTATTATCTGTATTGTATTGGAATGTAGCAGGTCTTCGATCTAAGATTGTCCTCAAACCATGGTTGGACTTTGTTTATACCCACCAGATAATTTGTTTTCAGGAGACCTGGACAATTGACCCAATTCATTTACAAGGCTACAAAACATTTCATACCTCGGCAACCATTACCACCCATGGTAGGTCTAAGGGAGGACTAGCAGTGTACATTTCTAACAATCTGGATGTAAAGACGATTACTGTTCTCCATACCACCCCAAATTACCAAATTATAACGGTCATTTTTAACAATTGTACGTCATACTGTTTTATTAATTTTTACAATAATTTACCCCCTGCAGATTGTGTTAAACCTGTATCAGACATTGCTCACTTATTAAACGAGCAACGAGCAAAGCATCCATCAATTGCCTACAACGTAATATGGGGGGGGGATTTCAATGTCCCACTGTGTACCAACTATAAGAAAGGCATTTGCGGGCTTCTGGACGAAGATCACTGTCCATTGACTCATTTTACGCATTCCCAACTAGGCGACTCCCTCAATGACAGTTTCATATCACTAGAACTGATGTACGCAAATGAACTCGTTGACCCCCCTGAAGATTTCAGACCCACTTTCCATGGCAGGGGCCTCTTAACCACTATAGACTTTATTTTAGGTTCTTACACTTTAAAGGGCACGCTTCTTAAATTTAATACTGGCTCCGAAATCTCAGGTGATCACTTTCCGAACAGTATCATCCTTAAAATAATCTTGGATGATCCTCATCCAAGTAAGAAGAGTTTACTGACTCAGAACTCCTTGGCCATGGACAGAACCAATGGAGTTTCTGTAAAATGGTCTAAGATTGATCCCACATTAATCACCACCAAGGTCATATCCAAGGCACTTCCTTGGATATACATCTGCCTGGTGGATGAATCTCCCCTGAGCTGATTATATCTAGTTTTCAAGAGATTCTAAAAATCATACAGGCCGAGTTATTCCGTCATCAAAAATCAGGTAACCAGACCTCTCCAGGATGGTTCAACTCGGCCTGTCGTAAAGCTCTATCCGCCTTAAAAAAGGCAACACATGACCCTGTTCGTGATAAAAAAGTAATAGCTAAACTCAGATTAGAGTATAAGCAGGCCCAAAATAACTGTGAAAGGGAACTTAAGAAAAAATTATGGGCCCAATTACACGCAAGCTGCCAAAGCAAGGACAGCTCCCAGTTTTGGCGTGTAATTAAGGGGCATGTGGTAAATAAATAAATAATACCTCTATTTTTGACTGGATATACAATAACAGATAGCTCAATAAATAAGAGTCAAGATTCGAGGTAACTGGAGTTTGCAGGTTTAATACAGCATAAAGGACAGGAACAGGACAACCTGCACGGGAATAGGATGGCAGCGCTGCACAGGGCAGGGACAAAGGAATGGTAACTTTTAATAACAGTGCACAAGTATATATACTTAAACAAAATACATGGTATTCAATACAATAGGCGTAGCAGTGGGCAGGGCCTGTAGCAGTCGCGAAAGATAAGGCAGAAAGTAGGTGTAACAAGAGGCGTGAACAGGGCGTATACATAGACATGTGATGTAAACGTAACGGAATATGTCATAAATGGGGCGGAAACATGGAGGGGGCTACCTAAGGAGCCGGGACCTCTAACCTAGTGGTGCGCGCAAGCTGGCAATGACGTGTTACTAGGGAGAAACTGGGGGCTATGACTTCTGCGCTAGAAGGAGAGACGAAAGTCTGGAGAGTCAGAGCGACATGTACCTAAACACTATCTAGTATCTGATGTTTAGAGAACATGTTGATAGAATCCAAAAGTTATCAGGGTAAAGGCTAACAGACTCTAAGACTGGTGCATGCATTATTCTACATGTAGTGTGTGTTGAGGAATATTAAATGACCATAAATACAGTATTTCTCTTACATGGAGACGTAAAGGCTAGACGATGACTGAAACTATTGATGCGATTCAGTAGCTTAGGAATGCAGAGAAGGAGAGCTGGACTGATAACTAGAATCATAACATACTCTTGGCAGACTTGCAGGCAGAGCCAGGCCGAGCCGGGCACTGTGAGGCAGGAAGTAAGTGAAGGGTCAGGGATACAGGTGGGGGCTGTATCGCTCCTCGGAGAGGGTTCAGGAGACAGGAGCTGAATCTGAGTCCGGGCCCTTTTGAGGCCTAGAAACGGGGATTTTCAATGAAATAACGTGCACACTGAGAAACGTGGCAACGTAGATTTACATAGACCTAACACTCGTAGCTTTCACGAGAACTGGAAACTGGCATACTAGAGATGGACACAACTGTAATTGCGTCTTTAATCGATGATGGGGAATACGTATGCATATTAATCATGCACATACAACATAAGATGGGGAACACGTAGGGACACAGAACATGGCAAAATTTACTTTTCCACATTCCCTCCTTGTCACTACGTTTCCATCAGGAAACATCAATATTCATGATACCATCTATCATTTCATACAGTATCATTTGCTCGTCTCGAATTGTCTTGGAACGGGACTTAGGACTAGGACTTGGAATACAGGATGTAGCACAAATGCCGCAAATCGCAGGGCCACATTGTAAACAGAGGCAGCAACTGAATATGATCGCTACTGCAATACCTAGAAATGACAATACTTTCCATCCCCAGGCAGAAATTATACTCCAAAACCAACCGGACCATGTCCAGGTGCCTGGATTCTGGTGTAACTGATGGGCAATTTTATGAAGTCTGGTTATAGCTGAATAAACAGACGGTGCGTTATTAGGAATGAAAATGCAGCAACTAGATCCGATGACTCTACATGCTCCTCCTCTATCGGCCAGTATGACGTCAAGAACGAGACGATTTTGGAGCACGACAAATCTCATAGCAGATTGCTCTTCGGTTAAGTTACCTAGAGCAGAAGTAGTCTCATTCACTACTGCTTCAAGGGTTCTGGTTAACCTACGGATTAACTTACTATTCTGGATAGGTCCTATAAAGAAGAAGAAACCTCTATTGAAGTCTGTATACTGTTCTAGAGCAGTTTCAGTTTGATCGACAATCGGGGACTCGATCTCCCTTCTATGTCTAATGTGTACTAGATGTGTGTTTCTATGATAATCGGATGGGGCTAGGAAAACTGGTGGCAGTAGGAAGGCAATGTAACAGGTTCCATCCCAATCGAGGGGCAGACGAACATATGCGGTCTGACCACAAACAAAATAAGAATGACGTGAAGCTTTGAAAATAGATTTCCCACTGTCACTATACTTGACAATAGTAGTACAATCACTATGTCCTACATGTGCGGAACCATTATTTCGGACACATAATTCGCCTTTGACTGGTAGTACTGAAATAGCAGGTAAGTCTGGAGTAGGATCAGACTGAACATTCAGAACCATGAAATTCGAAGAATAATTACCCAAATTATAAACTTCATTTTCTAGGTCTAACCCTGTTCTGTGGGGAAGACCTTGCTTGTCTGGAAAACATGTACTGTTCAGAAAGGACATATCTGTTGAGGATGACGTTAACATGGACCAGGCTCCACATGAACCATTATGTGAAAATGGATAAGGAAACAGTGGCAGCACTCCCTTCGGTGTCTGGAAAGTCGACCACACACCCAACAATTAGTGGCATTGCTGGTCTGGTGTGAATAATGTAACATACGGATAAACGTATTGTTGCGCATAGCAAGACGATAGGATAGTTCGTGAGGAGGCAGATCACTAAACGTATGCTCTACTGTAGCATTAGAAAACTTATTTACATGAGAAATTGGAAAACATAAATGAAATGCATAACTTGTACAGGTAATCATTAAACTCAAAAACAATATAAAACTTAGAGAAACGATACATCGGATAGAGTTTTGACTAATTCTCTCACTATGGGGGTCTATCTCATACATGTCAGATACCTGTCTAACCGTTTCACCCAGGGGGGCTTAGACAATTAAACTGGCTGACTTATTTTACTAGACCGGAGCTTACTTTTATACTCCTGCTGTGGAGTTTTCTCTAACAGGGAATCCTTTGAATCAGAGTCAATAGCGGGACAGTCCTTGATAATAGTATCTTGGCAGTCTTTAAAATCTTGACAATCCTTGGAAATGTTCTTGGAAACAGTTTTTAGTCGGAGTCCGTGAAATTTCTTGACATGCGACAGGTGCACCCACCCCTTCCTGCCTTCCAACTTGACGGCAGTGCGGGTGGTCAAAAGGACTCACTTCGGCTCCTTCCAGCGAGGCTCCAGCGGACTTGAACGATCGAAATTCCGGACAAGCACTAGACTTCCTGGAACGATTTCATGCGGTTTCACCTCGGTATTGTCTGGAAATGCGGCGGCGACCTGTGAACGACAAGAGTGTAGGGCAGACATCAAGGAAGCTAGGTAATCTGTCAGCATATTACTGGAAACATCTGTAATACTTCGGGGTCTAGGTGTACCCCACACGTTCGGGGGGCGGCCGAATACGACCTCATAAGGGGACAGACCTGATCTGGAATGTGCGACCATGCACATATAAAATAGAGCGACTGGCAGAGCTACTAGCCAGTCTACACCTTTCTCTTTACAGACTTTGGCAATACGGATTTTCAAGGTTTGATTATGTCTCTCTACGAGACCGGCTGCTTCTGGATGGCGTACACAATGGAACTTCCACTGGTACCCTAGTAAAAGGGAAACGTGCTTCATAAGTTCAGATGAGAATGGCTGGCCGTTATCAGAATACACGACCCTAGGGAGTCCATAGCGGGGGAAGTATTCACGAACCAACTGCTTGGCAGTGGTCGCGGCTGTATAATCTGGGACTGGATATGCTTCTGTCCACCTGGACAAAGCGCATACAACTACAAGGACATACTTGAAACCTCGACATCGCTCCATCTGAATATAATCCATCTGGAGGACTTCAAAAGGGTGGTCAGGAGGCTGGAATCCACCTTGTTCCACCGGGACACTTTTACCTGGATTGAACTGACAACATATCATACAGGTACGGACTTTCTGCTTGGCTGCAGCTCGTAAATGCTTGTTGGACCAAATGTTCTGGATACTGTCTATCATGGCTTTTTCTCCTAAATGTGCAGGACTATGTGCGGTATTTATAATGACTTGAACCATAGAGTCGGGGAGAAACCATGTGGCTTTTCCCTTCGTCACCCATCCCTGATCTGTCTGGACCCCTCCTTGTTCGGACCATTTCTTAATTTCTTCGGGAGTAGCATGTAACTGGATATCTATGACATCTTGAGTAGGGTCCTTAACTGTCATACAAGTAGTCTGTTCTAGAGTGGATGTCGGTGTCTTGCTAACTGGAGTGTCTGGAGTCTGAGCTGTGAGTTTGGCTGTTTGATCCGCTAGATCGTTTCCTTGAGAAATAATGTCAGTAACTTTCGTATGTGCTTTGCACTTCATGATAGCGATAGCTGTCGGTAAATGTATTGCATCTAACAGAGCTTGAATGAGGAGACCATGCTGAATCTTGGTTCCATGAGAAGTCATGAAACCTCTCTCCTGCCAGAGCACTCCAAAGTCGTGTACGACTCCGAATGCGTAGCGTGAATCTGTGTAAATATTAACTTTCAGGTTCTTGGCATGTATGCAGGCTTGGGTCAGAGCAACTAGCTCTGCTGCCTGAGCAGACAGGGTGTCAATACGGTGTGTTTCAATAACTTCAGTGTCAGTAGTCACTGCATACGCGGCTACTAGTTCTCCTGTACTTGTTCTCATACATGAACCATCCACATAAAGTGTCAGGTCGGGATCTGGTAATGGAATATCTGTCAGATCTTGTCTTGGCTTTGTCATAGTGTTAACTACTTCCACACAGTCATGTGTGGCAGGATTTGAAGTAACTGACGGTAACAGTGTAGCAGGATTTAGAACATTGCAGCGTCTGATTTCTATGTGTGGCTGGAACAGTGTCAATTCATAACCTGTCAAACGTGCAATTGTCAAGTGCTGAGTCTGTGTTCGGTTTAAAAGAACTTCCACGGAGTGTGGAACTTGTACTGTCAAGGAATGTCCTAATACTATAGAATCACTTTGTCTGATAGCTAGTGCTGTGGCTGCAACTGACTTGAGGCACGCAGGCAGCGCCTGGGCTACTGGATCTAGTGTGCTCGAAAAATAAGCACAGGGCTTGTATTGTCCTGCTTGATCTTGGGTGAGAACAGATAATGCTGTACCTTCACGTTCTGTGACAAAAAGTGTAAAAGGCTTACTGTAGTTCGGTGTTGCTAGAACAGGAGCTTGGCATAAGGCTTTCTTTAATTCATTAAAAGCAAGTGTATGTTCAGATGTCCAAGGGAGAACAGTCGATACGGCTGCCTCCTGTGTCGTTAACTGTATCAGTGGTTTGGCTAGAAATGCATACTGAGGAATCCATTGTCGGCAATAAGAAGTGAGGCCGATAAAAGCACGTACCTCCTTCTGTGTCTTGGGCTGAGGAAGACTCGCTATTAACTGGATACGGTCAGGTGTCAACTGCCTACCCCACTTGGACAGTAAGTGGCCTAAGTAGATCACTTGCTGGACACAGAATTGAAGCTTTGAAGGGGACACCTTGTGCCCCATCTCGGCTAGGAAGTACAGAACTGTAAGTGATGCTCGCTCGCAAGCACGTTCAGAACGGGCTGTGATCAGTAGATCATCGACATACTGGAGCAGAGCAGTGTCAGTTGGCATGTGAATATTGTCTAGTTGTCTCTTAAGTGCTTGACTGTAAATACTAGGACTTTCTGTGAAACCTTGAGGAGCTCGTGTGAATTTATAGCTCCTTCCATTTAAACAGAATCCGAAAAGGTACTGGCTGTCTGGATGAATGGGGACACTGAAAAATGCGTTTTTGAGGTCTATGACTGTGAAAAATGTAGCCTCAGAATCAATGGCTGTCAATAGGGAAGAAATATCTGGAACAACTGGGTACTGGGAAATGATACATTTATTGAGTTCTCGAAGGTCAATCACTAATCGATATACTGGGGGTGCATTTGAATCAGTACGTTTCATGACTGGAATGATAGGAGAATTACATACATTGGAGTCAGTTTCTACAACTACTCCTTGAGCAATGAGCTCGTCAATAATTTTGGATAAGGCTGCTACAGCCTCAGGTGGCAATCTGTACTGTCTGATTCGTGGTAACACTACACCTTGCTTGAGAGTCACACGATGGGGTGTGATTTGCATAAAACCAACATCAGTTGGACCTTGTGCCCATAGATGCTGCGGAACATTAGACAATCTCGGATCAAAATCTCGTAAAACATAGTGACCCTTGAAGTCACGTAAAAACAAACGTATTCCCTCTGGGGAACAACAAATAACTGCACCTAATTCTTTCAATGTCTTAATGCCTAACAAATTTTCTGGACATGACTTCGTAAGTAATAGATCAGTAGTTCGGGACAATGGACCAACTTCTAGAGTAACTGGCTTTGATATCTCGTTTACAATAGGCTTTCCTGAAAATCCAAGGGAAACATTTCTAGAGCCTGAGAGCGGAGCCCCTGGAACCTCGTCATGACTAATAGTCGTCCTACTTGCCCCTGTATCAATCAAAAACTTTCTGTCTTTCCCTAATACTTGACTGTGAACATAGGGACCCTCTTGATCTACAGGAATCTCGATGAGAGGCAAGCCTACCTCCCTCTCTAGGCTGTTTCATGAATAAGCTTGATACTCTGGATACTCTGTCTGTGCATACTGGTACATCTGCTGTGTAACATGCTGTGTTGCAGCTATAGGCTGCGGTGCTGGAACTGTCTGTTGTGCATTCTGTGGTGACTGAGAAGTCTGTGAAACTTGCTCTTGTCTAGGCGGACGTGGTCTTTCTTTAGTTTTACCAGTGGCTATGTTGTGTTTCAGAACTGCACACTCGTTTATAAAATGACCTGGCTGTTTACAATAATTGCATGTCCCTTTAACGGGAACTGCAGGATGACTGGCTTGATTCGGACCCCTCTTCTGACTGTCTTGTGGAACAGATTGTGCAACTAGTACTTTCATTTTCGTGTCTTTCATACGTTTCCTTTCGTGTTCTTGCTCTTCCCTGATTCTATTCTGGTGATACTGGAGCATCTGGAGCATTTGGGACGGAGTATTAGCTTGCCAGGTACTCTTGACTTTCAAAACTCGATTTTTAACTTGTGGGCTTGAATTCTCGACTAGTTTAGTAACAAAAAGATGAGGGTATGACTCACTAATCGTCTTCAAACCACTGTTGATGCTAAAACATTTCTCGAATCTAGAATAGAAATCACTAGTATCTTCGTCTTGTTTCTGTTTACAGGCTGAGATTGCATCCCAGTCTTCCTTTTTAGTGGCTAATAATCTAGGCAGAACTTGTATTAATAATTCTGGTAATTCTTTACATTTGTCTCCAAGACCGGTACCTGGTACTCGTATCTTATCTTCAGCTTCTAGAGCTGTCCAATCAATCTTTTTCTCTCCCACCTCCCAATCTTTTTCTTTGAGTTTTTCATATATGCCCGCGGGCAACAGGACCTTTAACATTTTAATTATATCTGGATACGTGTATTCTCCCATACGGAGCATGTCTTTTAATTCACGGTGGAACCCTGCTGGATCTTTATCGTGACAGGGAATTAACTTCTTCATTTCTAAGAGTTCCATCTTGGTAACTGGGGTGTAAACAAATACTCGTTGCATTTCACCACCCGCTGTCCTAACTGGGTGTACTTCTCGTAACGGATGCTGTCTATCTATGTAAAATGGTTTACTTTCTGGAGGTGAGACATGAACAAAATGTGGGTTCAGAAACGTTCTATATTTATGGCGCTGTTCTAGAATGACACTAATTAAATCGGTACCTAAACCTTTCCATCTATACTGGAGTAACTCGTTCAGGACATCATGTAACGGGCCTGGATCAGAATGTTGATCCTCATACAGTGTAATGAGATGCTGGATCATATACATACCCACCAGTCGCTGCTCGGCTGGGGGCAGTTTCAGAAACATTTGTGCCACTATTTCGTCTGGAAAAGTGGTAGAATCAGTAGCCCATCGGACTGCTGATCGGGCTAGTTCTTGTTCATGCATGGTACTTAACTCACTATAACCGATTCGTGATTTCAGAATGTGATCGGTAGCTTGAAATACTTGTTCTAGAGAACCTTGTTCTGGTGCTGGAAGAGGAACAGTTTTCTTGTGTTCTAGGCGTAAATGTCGGTCTGGAAATCTAGATTTACCTACATACGCTATTCTGGCGGTATTCTCGTCGTCTACCTCTTCAGTTGGAGAGTCATTTTCTTTCTCGCTTACTTGTGCTTCTTTACGTTGTTCGTGTAACCTTATTATTTCTTTACGAATTTTCTTGTACATACTCTCTATACTATTGAGTGTCTTGTGCTTACCCTCGGCTATATTATCACTCCACTTTGTCAGAATTTTCATTTCGGTCGGATCTTTAGTCGGGGAATCTTGTTCCCTAATTAAACAATTGATCAGAAACTTTAATAGCATGAACTGGATCTCAGATTTTCTGTGAGACATGACTTCACCAATACTTTCTGGATCTTGTCCTGTACGGATGAAACGATACATTCTGTCTAGATCTTCTTTCATATTCGGTAGGGTGTCCAAATACTCGGTCACCCGTCTTACACGTAATGAATATATAACCATACTATCATCACCTGGGACCGGATCATAACGGCATTCGGTAAGAGCTTGTCTGATATCTGCAACAGACTGATGTTTGGGCGTGCGCTGTAACGCACGTTCATGTAACTCGACTGACGTTACACGTTTGTGTGGCAGCGGGGTACCCGGAGGACCTCCTCCCGCGGCCCCTAAACTGGAATCGTCGACTGATACTCTTCGTGCTGGCAGAGTGACCAGTGTAGCGGGTACTTGTAATGTAGGCTGGACCGGGGGTACCGTAACAGGTGCTGTAACAGGTGCCCCGGTGACTGGAGGAGCATGAATTACATTATTTACAGGAGCTGGTGGAACAGGATTTGCATATTCTGGGACTGTGTCATCCAAATAGGACGAGAGAAAAATATCAGCTGCGGTCGGTTTGTGACGTAGCTTGGTCGGAACTAAAGGTGGCGGAAAATTACTGGATGCCTCCGGGGTTGCTTTTGGCAAGCCCTCGGCAAGAAGAGGATACATACCCTTAATAAGGGCATTCCTCTGTCTGTCTGACTGTTCGGTTTTAACTTGTTCACCTATTTCGATTAGTTCCCTTTCTTGGGCTCTTTCTGAGGATTCTCTACTTAATTCTGACTTTCTGATTTCTTTTTCGGTTCTTTTATGAGATTCTTTGCGCCATAACTCGATGGCATCTTTCTGTGACTGTCTGGCTTTCTTTTTCCATAATGCTTCTTCTACTCGCATGATGCACTCGGCATCCCATGTACCCGATACGGGCCATCTATATTTTTCTTCTAACTGTTTGGTGTACTCCACCCACAAATCTAGATACAATATGGCACTTATGCCATGCTTTTGATACATAAAATGACCTGGACTGTCCCTAGGCGGGACAGGAACTGCTTCTTCTAACAGACCTTTTCTAGTTCTTAACTGACGTAATTTTGAGAACAGAGGCATGACTGAACTGTAGTCTAGACACAATACAATACACAATGAACACGATAATTACTGAAGATACACCACTTTCATACCACGACATTGAAATACATGAATGACATTTAAAATAACAGTTCTGACAAAATACTACCTGGAATACTGAAAACAGAATACATGAATTTCTCGAGAACAGAACGGACTAGAACAGAAACTAGATGCACTGCTAAAACAGTACGAAACTTACCGGTCTCATAAAGAGACACGTCAGGACCCGCATCCACCTAGGTGAACACTTCGTGTTGGATCTGTGTACCCAAACCCACGGACCAGAGACAATGCAATTGACCCTGTCTAGATACTACCCCAGCAACGGTACTCACCGGGCAGCAAGAACGGAAGGCCTCGGACTGGACTGGACTGCTACGACGACGGACGGACGAACTTCGGACTTCAGTTACGGGTGGGCCTCCGGATACCTCGGACCTTGGACTCTCGGCTTGGGCTCTGGTCGGGACTCGCCGCGTTCCTCCACCGCCTCGTCTGGATGCTGGACCGCAACCTCCGTCTCCTCCGTGGGCCTGAGGGATACTTGAAGCAGAAATATCTGCACGTGCACGGTATGGTTCCGTCACGGCTGCAGAGGATCAGGGGGCTTGCGTGGCTTCACCGGCGCGTGGGGAAAGGGCAAGTCCCTATTCGGGCGCCATTATGTGGTAAATAAATAAATAATACCTCTATTTTTGACTGGATATACAATAACAGATAGCTCAATAAATAAGAGTCAAGATTCGAGGTAACTGGAGTTTGCAGGTTTAATACAGCATAAAGGACAGGAACAGGACAACCTGCACGGGAATAGGATGGCAGCGCTGCACAGGGCAGGGACAAAGGAATGGTAACTTTTAATAACAGTGCACAAGTATATATACTTAAACAAAATACATGGTATTCAATACAATAGGCGTAGCAGTGGGCAGGGCCTGTAGCAGTCGCGAAAGATAAGGCAGAAAGTAGGTGTAACAAGAGGCGTGAACAGGGCGTATACATAGACATGTGATGTAAACGTAACGGAATATGTCATAAATGGGGCGGAAACATGGAGGGGGCTACCTAAGGAGCCGGGACCTCTAACCTAGTGGTGCGCGCAAGCTGGCAATGACGTGTTACTAGGGAGAAACTGGGGGCTATGACTTCTGCGCTAGAAGGAGAGACGAAAGTCTGGAGTGTCAGAGCGACATGTACCTAAACACTATATAGTATCTGATGTTTAGAGAACATGTTGATAGAATCCAAAAGTTATCAGGGTAAAGGCTAACAGACTCTAAGACTGGTGCATGCATTATTCTACATGTAGTGTGTGTTGAGGAATATTAAATGACCATAAATACAGTATTTCTCTTACATGGAGACGTAAAGGCTAGACGATGACTGAAACTATTGATGCGATTCAGTAGCTTAGGAATGCAGAGAAGGAGAGCTGGACTGATAACTAGAATCATAACATACTCTTGGCAGACTTGCAGGCAGAGCCAGGCCGAGCCGGGCACTGTGAGGCAGGAAGTAAGTGAAGGGTCAGGGATACAGGTGGGGGCTGTATCGCTCCTCGGAGAGGGTTCAGGAGACAGGAGCTGAATCTGAGTCCGGGCCCTTTTGAGGCCTAGAAACGGGGATTTTCAATGAAATAACGTGCACACTGAGAAACGTGGCAACGTAGATTTACATAGACCTAACACTCGTAGCTTTCACGAGAACTGGAAACTGGCATACTAGAGATGGACACAACTGTAATTGCGTCTTTAATCGATGATGGGGAATACATATGCATATTAATCATGCACATACAACATAAGATTGGGAACACGTAGGGACACAGAACATGGCAAAATTTACTTTTCCACAGGCACATGCATCAAACTATTTAGGAAGTGCAAACGGTGCGAATCGGTAAATTCGGCCGTTTGCACTTCCTAAATACGTTTTTGGGATGCATCAAACACTTTTTCAGAATTCGCATTTTTTTGCATTTCTTAAAAATGCGAATGCATTTAAGGAATCGCGGGGCATATTATCAAGGGGGTGTATCTCCGCTTTTTTGGCTTTAAAAGCCAAGAAAGCGGAGATAAAATTATCTCCCTATTACCTAGCTGTCGCTAACACCAGTTAGCGACAGCTAGTAGGAGATAGCGACCCTCTTGGGCCCCACTTTGCATGTCAGTGATATTTATCACTAATGACATGCAAAGTGGGCGTGCCAAGATGTTAGCGACTGGAAACAGTCGCTAACATCGCTATCTCCTATTACCAACTTTTGGAGATATTCGCGCTAAGCGCGAATATCTCCAAAAACTAACACCTGCCCTGAGCAGTTCTTAGCCATGTTATTCAATGGGAGGTGGATAACATGGCTAAGAGCATTAGCTCGGTAATGCATGAATATCGCTGACTTTTCAGCGATATTCGTGCATTGCGGCCATTTTTTATCGCATTTGCGATAAACCTTGATAATAGCAAGGTTTATCTGCGATAATTTCTGACGATGCTTAGCGTTAAAAAATTCGTTGCTAAGCATCGTTAGCGATAAATATCGCTTAACGTTGGTAATATGCCCCCGCATTTGTGCGATTCCTTAAATGCAATGCATCATTTAAAAAAAAAATGCGAATTATGAAATAGGAAGTGCAAATTAACACAAGGTTGACCCTCGTGTTAATTTGCGAAAATCTGTCAAAAAGCAAAAAAATTCATTTTTTAAACTGTCATGTTACAGACACACATGTCCTTAGGACATGTGTGTGTGAAACATGCACTTTCAAATGCATTTCAGGGGTGCAGGGGGGGTCCTTTGGACCCCCCTCTGCACCCTTGGAATGCATCAACAAATTGCGAATTTGTAAATGCCTTCCCATTGACTCCTATGGGCCTTTTGGCCCATAGGAATCAATGGGATTTGCGAAAATGCACTTAGGAATTCGCTATTTATTTGCGATTCGGTAAAAATTGCGATTTTTACCGAATCCCAAATCAATAGCCAAAAAAATGATGCATAGCATTTTGCAATTCTTAATTTGCGATTCGGTAATTTTCGCAAATTAAGAATCGCAAAATCTATGAATGATGCATGTGCCCCTAAATCTCCTTTTCTGGCAGATGTTAATTCCCACCAGCACCTGGATGTGGCAGTGACTGCAGACGAATGGGTGACCCACTATTCAAAAATCTTTAGTGGTTCCCCTTCGGCCTGCTCTACTCAGGTTATAACGACTGCCGTTTCTCCCAGGAGGCAGGTATACCCAATAGACCTCAATTTTAGTTTAAGTGAGATCATACAAGCTCTATCCTCTTCTAAAACCGGAAAGGCCCCTGGCCCCGATGGAGTCCCCCTTGATATTTTCGTTACCAACATAGACCTGTGGTCTCCCATTGTCACCCAGGTGATGGCGGCGGTATCAAAAGTTGGTCTATTACCCTCCTGGTCGTCCTCTATACTTCTTCCAATTTTTAAAAAGGGAGAACGAAATAATCCAGCCTGTTACAGGCCTATCTCCCTCCTGGATTCTATGGGGAAGGTCGCGGGTCGCCTAGTCCTGGAACGCCTCCAGGATTGGGCGACTGAGAACAACATCATGACCGACCTGCAATACGGCTTCCAGGAGGGGCTCGGCACAGTTGAGCAGGCCTTAAATTTAACTCTCCTAATAGGCAAGTAAGTGGGGGCAAAAGGGGGCAACCTCTACCTGGTCTACGTCGACTTAAGTGCGGCGTTTGACTGTGTAATTCACGCCAAGCAGTGGTCCATCCTAGATGGCCTGGGTGTTGACCCTCCACTTATTAAGTTCTTACGTGAACTGTATTCCGATGCCACTGCTTGTGTAAGGTTTGGCATTGGAGGAGAACTCTCATCCTCATTTTCAGTTACCAGAGGCGTCAGGCAGGGCTGTGTCCTGGCTCCTTTTTTATTCAATCTATACACTAACGGGCTGGAACCAGCCATGTTAGTAGGGAGTCAGGACCTACCTACCATCAGTCGTCGCCCTATTCCAGCATTACTTTATGCTGACGACTCTGTAATACTAGCCAGAACACTTGTCCAGCTACAAAAACAGCTGGACAAGTACTGCCAGTTTATGCTTTCTCTGGGGTTAAAAGTGAACAAAAACAAAACCTTTGTTATGTATACAGGTCCCAAGGTAAAGAATCCTAAACCCCTTTACATCGACCAAGTCAGATTAGAACGAGTCAGAGAATACCCTTATTTAGGTATGCTAATTGACGACCAACTGTCATGGAAAAGAGGGACGACAAGCAGGAAGCTCCTCTACCAGAGAGCGACCTCGGCACTTGTCTCATTTTCCAGGAAGTTGAGTAAACCTGCCCCATCTGAACTGCTAAAAATCTACCATGCTAAATGCCATAGCATAGCAACATATGGGGCAGGTGTCTGGGGATATGTCCCCACAGACAATCTGCAAAAAATTCAAAATGGCTTCCTAAAATACTTATTGGCACTCCCATCTAGTGCTCCAACTTACGGATGCCATATTGAGCTTGGTATTGACTATCTCTCCGATAACATCAAATGTCATCCTATTCTCTTATGGCACCGCATTTGGAACAAGCCACAATGCCATTTAACTCGTTCCCTGATTTCCGATTGTCTAAATATGGTATGTTGGAAGAAAATTCCATGGTTACTGTATGTTTTTAATTTTCTAGAGGACTTGAACTGCACACACTACTTCACTGAGCCCTCTACAATGGTTGACATTAGTAGAAGTACTATGAAAAATCTATGTCTTAACCATTTAAGGGAACTACGTCTCTCTCTTGAAGTAACTAAGCAAACAAATGTGCAAGTACTGACGGTCCAAGTTTCCATTGGTATCCAGCCTTACCTTACTTATTACCTATCCAACTACGAAAAGTACCTATTGACTAGGTTTCGTTTTAATTTATTTTTTCGTCTTGTCACTTTCCCCACTGTGTTAAATTGGTCCCGCGAATTAAACAAATGCCCGTGTGACCAAGACTCTCCGCAATCGACCATTCATTCAATTTTGTTTTGTCAATATTACAAACTAGCGCGCAAACGCTGGATTACTCCACTTTTGCGCCTAATGGGATTGAGGACATGTCGCCCAGCACTTTTGGCACTTCAGATGCTAGATTCACAATACGTGGCAAAGAATGTTGCCCTTTGTTTAAAGTCTTGTTTAAGGACCCGTAGTAAATTAGGTCTAATTTCTTATTGATTGATGAACATTCGCATCAATTTATATATTAGATCTTAAACTAAAGTCTTTTTTATAATCGTTATATCACAATGCAATAACGTATTAATGTATTTATGTAACATTGTTATAATGTGATTTTATATAACTGTACCTTGTATGCTGTACTTTTTATGATTATCTCTAGATAACCGAATAACAGTTTTTTTAATGAATGAATGGTCAAGTTCCAGGTTACGAGTAAGAGCCGCGTCAGCGTCAGCAGGGCTCAAGGATTCTCAGGTTCAGTTCTCCCAAGGGTCAGCCGCGATCAGATCAGCAGGGCTTTCTTGTCCAGGATACAACTGCCCGCTAGTTGTTGGGCGGGCCTTGATATAGTCCAGTGGCCCTTTGATGTCCGGACCCTCGCAGGCGGAGGTCTCAGGCCCTGGGGGCTGGCCGTTGGAGAGGTCCGGCGGTTGGCTCTTTGATCCTTTGAAGATGCGTCCGGGAATTCCCAGACGCCCAGCAGCTCTGGAGCCAGCACTCGGGAAGGCCAGAGGTGCAATCGAAACTGGCCCACAGGGGAGGGCCCAAGGTGTGACAACAACCAGTCCCTCGGGGGAGGCCGGAGGTGTCATCGAAACTCCCTGGCTTATCTCACTCGGGGAGCCTTTTACCCCCCAGTCGGGATTGGCGCGCCTTGGAGTCTAAGTTTCGCTGGGGCCGGGGTCATGCTAGGCCCAGGGAGTCAGGTGTCTCGGGGAAGGAAAATGGCTGCCGGGCCTCGGGGGGCATGCAGGTTCTGGGCGCTCGGAGCCGGGAGCGGGACGGGACATGCGGGGCTGGTCGTTGATTACGGGGTTTGGGCGTACAGGGAGCAGGGCGACCAGGGGACTCTGGGTGCAGGGCTACGCTAATGGGGTGCTGAGGAACGGGGGGAACCACGCCACGAGGCCGAGTCCAACACCTGGCATTGGAATGCGATGTGTGCATAGGTGAAGCATTGGGAGCCAGCCCTGGTGGAGGGTGCTTCCTGCTGTGTGGTCTGTGCAGGGGCTGGGGCCCCCGCTCCTGGGGATGGGATGCCTAAGATGTCCATGGGCTATTGTAGGGCATTGGTATCAAAGGTGTGGTGGTCCTCTCCTGCATCACTGATGAGTAGTCTGGTCTGCTCTGCTGAAGGTGTTGTTTGTCCCTCTGCAATGTGAATGGGAGATGCATGTTGACATTGTGTTGAAATGTATGTTGGCGCATTGTTCTGATTTACATGCAGACTGTATGACCGTGTACATTGTGGCTGTTTGGGAGGTGATGTATATTTGATGCGGGCTGGACTGTTCCCATGAGGCACAGGGTCAAGACTGGTTTGAATATGGCAAGGTCTAAACTGGGGTGGCATGGTGAGCAAAGGAATGATGGATTTAACCCAGATCTCTTGACTGGGGGGGAAATGTTTTGATTTGTTCTGCATTCCATCCATCAATTGTGTGTCTTTTGCATATTTGCTGCGGGACAGTGGACATTTGGGCTACATGACGGATGTGTGGTTGTACACGTGCATTTCCATCTCACAGTTTCCTGATATGTTGGATGTGATTTGCCTGTTTCTGCGAATGAGCGGACCCAGTTGTGTCCTCTGTTCTGCAGTGTCAGTGTTGCAGTTTGTGCCACATTGTCGTCAAATGTGCTGTTATTGCTATGTGTGTGTGCTGCAGTGTGCCACGGGGATTAGGGACATGATCCAGGGTCATTGTGGGTGTGCAGTGTGCTACTAATCTTTGTGCATGTGTGACATTGTGCCCATCTCTCCCCGTCCCCCCGGGCCCTGGCCGTTACGCACCCTGTTGATGTGTCGGGTCCTATCGAGCTGTGTCCGGACTCCCGACTTCTTGCGACGTCTCCACCCTGATGACTGTGGCCTCCATTTCCTCCAGCTCTTCCTGCAGCGCAGGACTCCCACCTCCGGTTGCCGTTGCTGCCTTGCTGTTGGCAGCGGATTTGTTCTTGCTTTGGCTTTTCACATCATGCCAGCGCCTCTTGTCCTCCTCCATAGACCTCCTCGACACTGCGACTGCATTCACGTTTGTCATTTTGATGTTCAGTGGATGGTAGTGTTCTGTCACCTTCGAGATGCTGATCTGGTTTTCCTGCGGACTGCTGCCCGTCTTCCTCTTCCTCTTCTCCTTGCCCTTCCCCGACCCCGAGGTTCCTTGCTGGTGGTCTGATGGGCTTGTGGGGTTTGCTTTGGCCTCTGCACTGGATCTGGGTGCATCCATGTTGCTACGCAGTTTCTTTTATTTTTGGTTTGTTTTTCTTGTTCTACTTTTATAGTGCGTTTTCCCGCATGACGCATGGGAATTGCAGGCCTGTCGCTGGTTTTCGGTGGTTTTCGCTGATTTTTGTATCGCGCTTGGCCTCATCGCTACTTTTTTTGCATTTGTGGCATCTCAGTAGTTTTAACGTGGTCATTTAACAAGTTATCATGAGCCTATCGCATGGTGCCGCTGGGTTGAGAATGCCACGTTAACACAATGTTGTTTTCCCGCGATAGAATGCGATGTGCAAAGTTGCATTAAGCTAATTTTGCGTTTATTATCACACGTTCTTGAGAATATCCTCCTAAATTTTTGTGATTGATGTTTTTGATACAATATTTGGTATAATGATATTTATGATTTCGATATTGTGTCAGTGAACCGTTTTTTCACATTTCCCATGTATATAGGCGAAATTTTTTTAAAACATCCTTAGTTGAGGATAACATGTCAAACCGTAAACTGTAGTATGAGTTAAAAAACTAACAGCATTGTGTGTTGTACCTCCTGTGTGTGTGGATGAGTTCTACACACCAATTACTGAATCAGAGTACTTGACACAAATTGAGGAAAAATTTGATAAATTACTTTGATGACTCATCTAAGCAGGCCATCTATGCAGGTCGGGTACAGAAGGAAGCCGAGGTTTCCCATTGACTGGTGGAACTGTTATTCAACCTGCTTAGAGGGAGGTGTAAAGTAAGGGTGGGTGGCAAACTCTGCTCTGTCAGGGGAGCTCGGAGAGTTTTGCCACTCAATGCTCCATTTGGAGCACGGAGTTCGCAAAAACTCTGCCAAACGCCAGAAGAGAGGAGTTTTCCGGTGCGCTCTCGCCTCTAGTCCTGGACTCCGTACCATTAACAGCTTCAATGATGCTAGCTGCTGCCAAAAGCCACCCGGGTTGTCACTTCGTACAGTTGCATAACCTCTTGCGGCTCACCTCTTCTTCTCGCTCCTGAAAACTGCAGTTCCCCATCCACCCCCTCCATGTGCTGCTGTGGAGGCAAAAACCAAATGGCCGTGCGCACTGGTCTCAGACCAATCTTCTGCCTCTCCCTCCTTGGGAGCTCCTTCTTCTCAAGCCTTATTGGTCCGCGCTGCTGCTAGGAGCCGATACGAGTTTGGTGAGGTTGACGTGCAGCTGTCACCTGTCAAGGGTGCTAACCACTCAAACATGGGGCAATACAGGGGTGCAACTATGCAATAGCTGTGAGTTGGTCACACAAGGTGACTGTTTGAATGGTTTGCATTTTCAAATGGGTCTACAAGTTCCAACAAGCCATATTTTAGGCAGGTAAACAGGATTGATTTAGAATATTTCACTTTTATTTTTGGTTGAACAGGTAACTGGACAGTTTTTTAGAAAAAATAAGCCTTGTCAACCATTGCTTGCTGGTGGTTTTGAAAATGTCTTCAATGTTTTTGTCAGAGAAAATAATAATCATGCTTCTAACTCTTGGCCGCGTCCCACTAACGGAATTGTAGTCGTCTGCCCGGACGTGTCATCAGGCGAGGCGTAGTGAGGCGAGGTAGGCGAGTTCGGATGGTGATCGCGCAGGTTGAGGAGAGACGAGCTGCTGCTGCTGCGGCCGGTCGAGAAGCCGACCCGATTTCCCCTCGGGCATTGTCAGCATTCCCAGGACCGAGACCAGGACCGGGACCGGGATTTTGATGGCAGTGGTACACCGGTAAGTCGGCAGAAGTACGCGGGAGGAGGTGAGGGTGTGGAGAGGCGTGCGGCGTCCTGCCTCCCCCGCCGCTGCCGTTGTTGGTAGTGGGCAGGGCATCTGGTTGGTCAGTCGACACAGTAAGGCCGTATCCCCCGTATAGCCCACCCCCCTCCCCCCAGGAGCTGCATGTCAAATTGTACCCCCTGTACTCCTTGGTTTCCTGTGTCTGCCTCAAATGGCCCTGTAGGAAGCTCTCTCCTGCTCTGGTCGGTGTCTGCTTCTGCGTTCCTTCTCCTGCCACCTTAGCCATTCAACAGCGCGGTGCACCCGGCTGCTCTCTCCAGCTCTGGGGCTGCTCCCCCCGCCCCCCCCGAGTTTGTCGAGTGACAACCGGCCTATCACCCGCTCAGGCCATTGACTGGCTGGCTGGCTGATTGGTTGAGCCATTTGACCCACTGATCCCACCTTCTGTGCGACCCCATCTGGCGGGGGGTTAACACAGAGGCGAGGTCCTGACTCCCAGTCCAGTCCATTAAGCCCAGCCCAGTCCAGCCCTGCCCAGGCTCGAGAGGTGCGGTGCGTGCGGGTGGTCGCAGACAAGCTGACTGGGGTCGGGAAAAATATCAAAGCCATAGTCAAAGAGCGGGGGGGGGGTGCCACGACTCAGTTAATGACGAGGCATACGCCCACAAAAGTACTAAAAGTGCTAAAGTGCTAAAAGTGCATCTCAGTCAGCCATCAACCAACCGGGAGCGACTGACGCTTGAATCTGGGGATCACGGTTTGATCCCCGGCTCCGGCGGCAGGTTAGCCCAGCACCATGTGACTCTGGGCAATAGCTTGCTTAATCTTCCCGACGGCCCCCAGCGCCTAGAGACCCTTACGGGTGATTGTGCGCTTTACAAATGTGGATTATTATTATTATTATTATTATTAGATCTTCAATCTTCAATCACCTTGGCAGCGCCATCCCAGCCATTTTTAGCCACCACAGCCACCCCTGCACTGCATCGGCTTCAACAAATCAATTAAAGCTATGAGATCTGGGAAAGTTAGAAAGACCATAGCGGCACCAAAATGGCGGAAATCAAAACAGCCGGCATCCAATGAAGAGCGCCATCCCGGTAACCACAAGCCCCCTCGGACCTGCCAGGAAACAGCAGCTGCGGCAAAATCTTTGCCAGTCGGCTGCTGCAACCCCAGTCTTAAAGGCAAGAGTACGGACATACCAAATGCCTCAAAATCCTCGAACTTGTTGGATTACTTTAAAAAAATCTCAACTATGACTAATGCTCTTTCAAAGTCCCAGTCTCAGGAGCCCACCAACTTTGTAGCCGCGGACCAGCAGGCCGCAACAAGTATGCCCCCCTACAACTGCTATCCCCATTACACTGGCCAACGAAAATTAAAGAGTCAGCTCACCCCCCGGGTGTTTACATTTTCGGATCAGCACTTAATGACTTGCCCTCGGCCCGGGGGGGGGGTGAGGGGGGTTGCAAGCTCCAAACAAAATCTCTTTAGTTACCACCTGGAGCCGCAACTTGGTCAGCAACTTTCACCCACTGTAGAGGACACGCAAGGAGTATGCCCGTTGCAACCCTCTCCGGTGAGCCTACAGCACAATCCAAGCTCTTTTACAGACCAAACTCAGAAACTGGAAACACTAATAACATCCCTTTGACAACACCTTGTCGTGTCAAAGGAAACCATAATGGCTCCTCACTGTCAATTAACTCTTGCTCAAATTCATGCGCAAAACCCGTATGCGCACAGTAACATTTCTCAACCGTCCCACTTACTCCAAACTATAAGTACACCCAAGGAGTACTTGGAAGTGCTAAGCCCCCAGCATACTGCATTTTCACCACCAGCAAAAATAATGACATAACCACAAAAATCGCCCAAAAAATCTGATCCAAATGACCAGCTCCTAGCGGACCTGTCATTCTTCTTCAAAAACAATCAAAATTCCGCCAATCATACGCCAAACCCAAAGCCCATCCAAGAAGAGCCTACAGCAATTGGGGTTTGGCCGCAACTCCTCCAAACCTTTCAACAAACAGTCAACGCACTAAATTACCATTCGGACAAACTGGATGTGCAGGTCAATCTTCTGAACACCCTAGCGCTGTTCACGGCAGGGATCGACAATAAACTTGATAAACTGAACAACTTAATATTAGGAGCGCAAGCTTCGACAAAGCTCATACAGTCGGTCTGTTGCTGCTCCCCAATAATCGACTCAGTCTCTTCGCTTCCAGACTTCTTAACTAGTGTAATAAAAGAAGTCAGGCTGCTGAAGGGAGGCAATCCACCTATAACCCCTTGTCCGCAACTGCATAAAATTCCAGACACGACCCAAGATCGAGTTAACCCGTGGCCCATGGCAAATAAAGGCACTAAGCCAAGCGGGGGAACAGTTCTCTGTCCAAACCAGCCGAGAGAGCAGTTAAAATCTGGCCAACCTCATTCAGCACCAACGGGGTTAGACCCGATCAAAGCGATGACTGAAAACGCTGGGGCCCCAAGTGGGTGCACGGACCATCAAGCGACAGGGTTAACGGAAAGTTTAGTGGCCTCAGCCCCCACTAAATCAGAAGGACTACCAGCTCCTCTACCACCCTGCAGCAAGAGAGAGCGCAAACACTTGCGCAAACAGAGGAACAAAATAAGGGCAAAAACAACAGCTGTCCGCCCGAAATTCTTTCCCCTCTTTGAAATGGCGGCTAATAAAAAAGCTCTAAATGAGACAGCTGCACATCACCCCTAGCAAACCCTAGTGTCAACAATATAAAAGGGGACCCACTAGTACCCACCATTCAAACAACCGCGAGGAGTTCCCACGACCCAACCGAGCGAGGAGCGCGAAGAGCAATAGATGAGTCCAGCACTGTCACAGAACAACCACGGATGAAAACTGATGAACCAAGCTTACCTGGGTCCACAGTGACCCAAGTAAAACCTAACCCAGTGTCAGCCTCAACTTCGTCTCGGGTGGACCCCACAATAACAAGAATGAATCTCACAAAAACAATTCATAATCAAAAAACAATTTTGCCCAAAAATAGCCAGCCTACGTGGAATACCCCCTATTGCCCGACGCAACAGGAGCAGGAACTAGACGCAGGCCAGCCACCTAACAAAACCAAAAAGATGGCCCCAAGTGAAAAAAATAACGAGAACAAAAATGATCCATCATATTTTCACATTCTACTGGCACCGGAATATAAATCAAAAGGTCGGCAAGACATCCTTAACAGGTCGAACATAATAAAACTAGCGGAAGTCATCCCTGGGCTTGCAGGTCTGGTATCGGACGATATCGAATCCATCGAATTCCTCCCACCAAGAGGCACCCAACCATCTGAGGTAACCCTGGTGTCTCTTAAGTCGGCCAGCTGGGTAGGAACCTTTCTGGACCATAAGGCCACCTTGTGGGATTGAGGCATTCGAGTATACCCATACTCCACTCCAGGCTACCCTACTGCCTTACTAAATCAGCCAACCCCACCTCGAAAAGTTGGAACCACCAGACCGGAGGAACATCCCAGACCGTATTCGATTTTAAAAAATGCGTCAGGACCCGAAGAACAGTATAAAACCCCTCCAACAGCGGTCCCTTACGTCGATGCAAGATAAGGATGGGAGTGGCTCCCAGTCATCCTGTCAACCAAAAGTTTAGAATGACCGTCTGAAGTAGAGTGCAGGGGTCCTAAGCACAAAACCCTGGCAAAGTCAGTCCCCTTAGTAGCCTCATCAGCAACTGTGCACAATCCACAAGTAGATTCGACCTTCTTAATGTGTTCATGGAACATAAGTGGACTCCATCAGAAAATTACGAACCCTGAAACTTTTTGCTTTCTATGCGAGCATGCAGTAATAGCCATGCACAAAACCTGGGCCTTACAAGGATGTCCTGTTATTGGCTTTACTGTACTATGGAAACCAGCACTCAGGGACAGCCGCTACGGTTACCCTAAAGGGGGCCTGTCAAAATACATATCAAACAGCTTAAAAGGCCCAATTTCACCATTATCCATTGATAAAGACTGGTTACTAGGGGTCAAAATCAACCTATGGCGGAATCAGCGCTCACTTTTCCTTCTAAACGTGTACATTAACCCAAGTACGCGCACAAAAAAAGATCACCTGGCCCGTTTAACGGAAATCATGAGCGACATAGCCGCAGAACACCCCAACTCAGATTGCATTGCCACGGGAGATTTTAACACCAACTTATTCCAAGATAAACTAGCAGACACAGAAGGGCCTTTTTTATTTTCGATCACTGAGGCCCTGACACAAACCAAACCGCCCAATCAAGCCCACTGCGGACTGGGCGAACTGTGTGTGATGCGATTTTACAGTGCAGGTTACCTGGTAATCAATGGCAGGTCGGCGGGTGATACCCCTCCAAACTAGTCTTGGACAAACGTCAGCAAGCAATCTTATCTGGACTATACCATCTGTAACTCAGACTTGCTTCACTGTCTGGCCAGTTTCCGTATTCATTCACGAATCGAAAGTGACCATAGGCCCCAGGTCATATCCTTTGACACAAAACCAATGAATCATAAACCTGCCCCTCCAACCTGCCGGGGAATATACACGGAGAACCTAACGCGCCTCAAGTGGAATGAAGACATCAGCCAGAACATCCTACAAGAAAGTTTGGACATCATAAGAGGCGGAATCGATCAAGATGCCTTACCGACTTCGACATGGTCGATGCTCTGCACTCACCTGACCAAACTTTTTCCAGTAAAACAGCAGGCCCAAAGGCCAATTCAGCACTGCAAGTTCACACTGTCAACACAGACAAAATTACTTAAGAAAGCAAGAAATAACGCTTTGCGGTTACTAGCAAAATCTCCGGGGAATAGCGAATGCTTAAACCTTTACCAAGCTTCCCAAAAGTCTTTCAGGCTGGCGATGACTAAAGACAAACAGTCGCACGAAAACCAATTCTGGTGCAAATTGGTGTGGGAGAGTAAGAGTAAAAACTCAAGAAAATTTTGGGCCCTAATTAAGCATACAAACCCGAGTACATCGAGCTTTGGATCAGCAAATATCCAAGAATCGGATTGGGCAACATTCCTTACTGACCACTTCAGGTCTTCAGAACATCCAG
Organism: Lissotriton helveticus; assembly: GCF_964261635.1. Taxonomy (NCBI): domain Eukaryota; kingdom Metazoa; phylum Chordata; class Amphibia; order Caudata; family Salamandridae; genus Lissotriton; species Lissotriton helveticus. The sequence continues at coordinate 1,959,833,383 of NC_136068.1, read as the reverse complement.
GACCAACAGGACATAGCCCCCCAAGAGTGACTGAGTGCTCACATTCGGTGAAGAAGGACCTTGAGGTGACACAAGAAAGGGTTGCCGCAGCAGTGAAAAAAGCAAGATCAGATGGAGCACTGGGCCCAAATGGCCTGCCACAGAGTCTGTTCAATTCAATTCAAAAACTTTATTCGATCATTGATTAATGATCATAAAAGTACATACATACATAAGTAATAAAGCATGAGGGTACAGCAAAATTTTAAGTTATTCACATATCAAAAAAGGGTGCTTTTCCTCAAACATATCGATTTTAAAATAAATACAGCAGTAAAAAAACAGATGTCCTGTGAATCAAGTCCAAATAAAAGCCCCATGGCCGATACAATAGTGGATACATTATATTTTTTTTAAAGCGGTTTCAGATATATTTTTCGGAGGTGAAGATAAAGAGGGCATAACAATAAAAAATGCTCCGTACTTTGTTTTGTGGTCCCATCACACGGACAGGGGGCAGTAGTATAGGTCTTCATTTCAGGATACGCAACAAGCAAATGAACAATCCCCATCCGTAATCTTGTCAATACATATTGGTGGGATCGGATAGTAACCGATTTAAGGTATCCTGAAAGCCCCATTTCTTCCTTAGTATATCTGTCGTAAAAAACATGTGTGGAGAACTGAGCAGTAGCTGCGTTACGCTTCACCATGCTAACCCTCAAAAATTCATGTTTAAGCTCACTCTTCGAGATATCTAAAACACAAAAAGGGTTATCACGCACAGTAAGATTAAAAACATCATTAAATGTTCGAATAATATAGTTAAGCCAAGGGATGCGGGAACATCTGTCCATATGAAGACAGTCTAAAATAATTTTTCTTGTGAAACCAGTCTGTTCCTTAATCCATATAGATCTCCATACTAACAGGGGTCTTAATCTGATCAAGTCAGATAGATGTTCTAGACCAACCTCCTGATGGATCAGCTTTGTTGAGGCAGAAGATGGTAAACACAGGAGTTTTTTGACAAATTTGTTTTCCTCAACCTGGAGCATGTTGTTATTACAATGGCCCCACACTCCTGAGCCATATAGGGCCAGAGCAACACATTTATGGCGGTATAAGTACAACATGTCTGGTATCCGTCTTGAGCCTAACTTGGATGCGAACTTAAATATGCCAAAAGAACACTTGGCCATTTTGGCTCTTACATTAATCATTTCAGGTGTCCACATCCCCCCTCTGTTAAAAGTGATACCCAAATAACAGAATTTGTCCACCACTTTTATAGTTTGGTCCATAACTGTAAATGGCCTTAAGTTTTTAATTTTCTTCCCACAGGGCATTATAAAAGTTTTTGAATTATTAATTTTTAATTTTCTCCCATTAATAAAATCTGCAAATTTATTCATAAGTTTTTGCAACCCAAGAGGGGTTTGTGAGAGCAGAACCGCGTCATCCGCGTAAAGCAATATTGGGATGGAAAGGCCGTCAGCAGTCGGTGCATCTGCACTGATGGTCCGTAGTTCCGACTCAATTGCGTTTATAAAAAGGGAGAAAAGAAGAGGTGCAAGGACACATCCCTGCCTAATTCCAGAACCTACTTTAATACTGGGTGTACACTCCCCCGATTGCCCGTAGCGTATCCTAGCCGTCAGATTCCTATAAAGTTGGGCCAAGAAATAGATAATATCCTGTGGAGCACCCATGTCCAACAAGGTTGACCACAGGAGACCATGGTCAACCAGGTCGAAGGCACTGGTCAGGTCGGCAAAACAAAGAAACAACGAGCCTTGTTTAGCCCTTGTATATTTGCATATAATGAGATCTAAATTAATTGTTCTATGGTGCCTAACCCCTTGCGGAATCCATACTGAGAATCCGCAAGGATCCCTTTGTCTTCTACCCATTCCTCCAGACGACTCAGTAATACTCTACTCATAATTTTTAGGGAAGCAGTGAGGAGAGAAATCGGGCGGTAGTTTTTTGCCTCACCCCTCTCCCCTTTTTTATACACCGGGATAATGATTGATTCCCCCCAAGTCTGTGGGGCCGCAATCGTTGCAGCTGCATTAAAAACCTTTGTTAACAATGGGCTCCAGATAGAAACCTCGGCTTTATAAAGGTCAACGGGTACCCCATCAGGGCCCGGCGCCTTTCCCCCCTTGCTGACCCGGATGGCGGCATCCACCTCAGAGACTGTAATATTAAGAGGTAGGGGGATAAAAGCCACGGTCTCCCTATCACCCCCTACAACTAATCCTTCAGGGTTAAAAATACTAGTAAAATGAACCACCCATTGTTCCTCAGACACCTGAGCAGACATTACCGGGGCTTCTTCATTATGGAGGAAGGGACTATTGACAGTGGACCAGAAAAGCTTGGCATCCTTAAGATCCACTGCCTTAGTCAAGTTGTTCCAGGCCTCCTCCCTTAGTTCCTGTTTCCTATCCCTCAGATGAATTGAGTATTCCCTTCTAAGGGTTTTTACTGCTTCCTTATCCCTGGGTTTACCCTTAAGGGCAACTTTAAGTCTTTGTAAGGATTTAGTACATTCCCTATTAAACCATCCCCCGTTATTCCTAGGGCCCTTTGGTTTTCTTCCAGTTAAGATTTGTGCAATGTTTTTATTAATGATGTCGAAGCTAGCTAGAATATCAGCATTATCCTTTTCGGGTTCGAGACAGCATTCCACCTCCTCTATACAGGCAGACACAATGGTACATAATAAACGTTCCTCATTTTGCCTACCCCATTTAATTCTAGGGCCATTGGGTCTATGTGGAACTACATCTGTCACTGCACCATGTGACGCCTTTACTTTATCCCCCCACAAGGAGAGATACATAGTTAGACAGTTATGATCGCTTAAGGCTGGGTCTACTATTACAGGTAAGGAACACAAAGCTGTAATACTGGAGGAGACAATGAGGTAGTCGATAACCGTGGCACAATTCCTACCAATAAAGGTCGGTACAGAGTTACCCTCACTGTCTACGCCAGGTAACATAATGCATAAATCCATTTTAAGCATAAGAGTGTTTAGAGATTCCCCATAAACCGTATGTAAAAAATGGGTCTGATCTTCCCCCTCCTCACCCCCATACCCACACACCCTTTTGCCAGCAAATGGGCACATGTGAATGTTGAAATCTCCGCCCCACAGAATATCAAAAGACACATCACTGCGCCCATATAGCTTTTCCACCTCCGCTTCAAGTTCATCAACCATATCTGTTTTTGAATGGTTAAAAACATTGTTGTAATGGTTTATTACTAAAACATTTCGCCCATTCCTGTGTTGTAACCACAACAGCTGAGAGTGCAGACCAACAATCCGGTGGATTTTCACTCGAACCGGTAACCTCACAGAGAGCAATATCACCATCCCACCACTGGCTCTCCCCATGTTGGATGGCTGAGCATGGCAATTATAGGCAACATACCCATCAAGATAGACATCTTCGGCCGCCCAAGTCTCCTGGAGACACAAGATGTCAAATTGGGTTATAAATTCTAACCATCCTAGACGATCTGTCTTATTATTCCACCCAGCAATATTCCAACTCGCCATCTTATATCCCCGTTCTGTTAAACTAACAGCCTCCATAGATGGTGGGGGTAGGGTATGGATGTGGATTACTTCCCCTGGCACGGGGTCTTCAGACAGTCGGGTCGGAGTTGTACTTCCATTGGCCGAGGTAGGAGTATCTGAGTTACAATGAAGCTGCCCAGAATTACGTATATTACCCCCAGAGCTACAAGTAGCATTGTACCCATTGGGTGGGTTAATATCAGTTGAGCCTTTTTCCCCCGTGCCTGCACCCGTATCTCCCCCTGTGTCTCCACAGGATTCCTTGCCCCCCTCCCCTGTGGCTCGATGGCTTCAGTCACTGTCTTCCAGGCCACTAAACACGTCAAACCTGTTGGTGGTATCTAGGGGTGTAAAAGGTTTGAGATGATCCATTCTCCTGTGTGTTAGGGAGTTGTACCTTGGGCCTACAGTATTCCACCCATACGGATCTACAACTATAGGTGGTTGCTTGTCATTAAATATAGGGCCATTATTGTAGACAGGTGGACGATATGGGTTTGAGAGCATTTGCCTCAATAAGGGGGGGGGGAGCACGCCTTGATTGGTGATTGGGTGGGAACACCACTGAGCGAGGATAAAAATATGTTAGGGGACGAGGAGTAATAGATTTACTACCGTGGTCAGAAGGCCAGTTAAGTATAAAATGGACCGCATTCTGATCTCTAAAATTAATGACCACTATGTCTCCCTCAATATCTTTGGGTCTTCCTCCCAGCCAAGGAAGGCGGCGGACATGGACAATTTCTCCATTAATATTATTTGCAATAGGTCTGTGTAGACTTAACCAATGCGATATTTTATTTTTGAGCTGGGCAAAGCCCTCCCGTTTGTTCTTCTCCAGCTCTGATACCCCAGTAAGAACTACTACAAAGGGTACAGCTTCTGGTGGTAGTTCTGGAAGGGGGCCCTTGTTATAGTTACCTCGAGCCTGCCGCTCGTTTCCTCTTTCTCTCTTTTTATTCCCTGGGGCTTGACCAAGGTTATTCGGCTGTCCATTAGACATTACAGCCGGGGACAATGTGGGTTTACTTTTAAGTATAACAGGGTTACTCCCTGATGTACTTCCACTGATATTATTTGAAGATTGAGGCAAAATGGTAGTCTGAACAGGGGTAGGTATAATAGTTATAGCAGGAGTTCCTGATGAAGTAAGTAAAATTGGAGTTTGAATAAGGGGATTAGGCAGCACTTTATTAATCCCTATCTTGATTCCCAGTTCATGTTCTATCTTCCCAAGTCTATTTTCTAATTTATTGAGTCTATCTACGATAGCCAGAGTATGGGTCCTCATTATAGACTCTATGCTATCGATCAAGGCACCATTTAAAGGTTCCTGTAGAGTCACAACCGCGGGGGGGCTGTCGGCGGTGGAGATGACAGGGTCTATAAAGGGGGTTACGCCTGGATGCGTAGGTGATATAACTATCCTTCCTTTTTCTGTTACTTTGACCCGTCCTCCCCTAATACTATCGTCCTTTTTAATACCAAAGTCTGCATGATTAATTTTCCTCTTTGGAAGGTCAGATTTTTTACGCCTTTTTGTCGGAGGAGGGCCATAAATTTTAACTGGTGTGACTTTTTTTGGCCTACTTTTAACTGCTTTGGTTTGTTTAGGAATAGGGGTAATGTGTGCTTTGGTTATAACAATAGATTTAGTTGTACTAGGAGTGGTAGCAACGGTTGGCAGTTTACTAGTAGTGCCTAAGGGTTCAAATTTGCTCGTAGATATTCCCTCTCTAAATATTAGAGGGATGCTGTCCTGCGAGGGGGTACAGATATTTTTAATAAAAGTTCCGTCCCCCGTAGAGCTAATTAACACTGGTGAAACCGGGAATGGTCTATTCTTTAGGCTTTCAACCGACCGCCGTCGCTCAGCCCGAAGTTCTTCAAGGGTGGCGGTGGTTGGAGAATCCAAGAGAGTTTTCTTAAAGTAATTATCTAATTTCCCATTTATCAAACTCACAGGTTTCTCAGGGCCAACCAACTCCGGGGTTAGTATTTCGATTGACATAATGATTGATAATATAGTATACCCCCCAAGCACTTACACAATACAATAGTCCTAGGCCGTTCAGTAATCGACCAGGGAATCTGGCCCAGTCCAGTCTCTTTAGGCCTCTGAGGGCCACAGAGGGCCCGCCCTTTGCCCGGGCTTAGCCCCGGGCGCTCCCGCGCGCTCCCGCGCAGCAGGGCGCAATTATTCTTGTCGGGCGCTTCCTCCAATTGGGTGAAGGGGCGGGACCAAGAGGGAGAGCAGCCCAGGTGTCACGGGCGCGGGGTTTCCCTTGGGCTCCTGGGAAACGGAGTCCACACCCCGTCGCTCGCAGCCCTCTGTCCCAATCCACGGTCAGCAGAGTCTTGAGCCCAAGTCCTAGGGCGACGCGGGACCCGCGAAGCGGGTTCCGCTAGCAGCTAGTGCAGAACAAAGATCCTGTAGGAACGGCTGAAAAGTCAAAAGCAATCCGACCACGTTGCTGGAGGTAAGGTGAGTGTGTTTAAATCTGACACAGCCTTCTGGCCAGGAACATTAACAAACCTTTTTAATTATGCTTTGAAAACTGCAACGATCCCTGACTCATGGCGGGGAGCCAGAAGCCACCCAATCTATAAAACAGGATCCCGCGCCTCGCCGAACAATTACAGACTCATTGCCCTTTTGGACATTGAGGCTAAGCATTACGCAGGCCTCCTTTTGGAGGACCTGAGGCTATGGGTAAATGAAGACAACTTGACACCAATGAACCAGACAGGGTTTGTTGCTAATTCAGGGACAATGACCAATCTATTAGCAGTGTCAACCATTGTCGACAAAGCACTTTTAACATCCAGGTCAGTGCTCTGCTGCTTTGTCGATTTTAAAGCAGCATTTGACAGGGTCCCCAGGGCGGCTCTATGGGAAAAACTAAGGAAGTGGGGGATCCCTGATAAACTACTGGAGGCAATCGTTCAACTTCACTCCCGTACCTGGGTCCGGGTAAAGTTGGGGTCCGGCACACATCTCTCGTGGAAAATTATGACAACCAGAGGTGTGAAGCAGGGATGTGTGCTGCCCCCTCTTCTTTTTAACCTGTTTATATCAGATCTGTCAAGCACTCTGGACGATACAAACAGTCATCCCCCAAAGGTGGGGGGTACGGCTATAAGTAACCTTCTGTACGCCGATGACCTAGTTCTCTTTAGCCTCACCAGGGTCGGGCTGCAAAGGCTCCTCGACAAACTGCTTAGTTATACAACCACAAACCAATTAGAGGTCAACCTTAGGAAAACGCAAGTTGTCCCCTTTGGTAAAAAACGACACGCCGGTGGAGGGTGGTCATTCAACAACACAAGCCTCGCTATAGGCCAGTCATACAAATACCCAGGTGTCCACCTGGACGCCAGATGTAATCTTATAAAACAACGCAATGAGATCGCAGTTAAAGCTACGACCCTTGCGGTGTCACTAGGTAAGCTCTCTAAAAATCTCTCAGGCCCAACACTTACGCCTCTCTTGGAAGTCATGAGAGCGAAAATAGGCCCTACCCCATCATACGGCATAGAGACATTCCGGGGCAAATTGAATATTGCTCTGTTAGACCTGTCAGCCCTAGGGTGGTCTTTCCCTGTGGGTTTTTTGCCCTTGCCTCATTTTTCCCACCTTCTTTTTGTTGGCCCTTAGGTCTTCGGGCACCTTTTCATGGCTAATCCATGTTAGGGTGCAGGTGCTCTCTACTTCAAACATGGCTGCCACTGGCCCCTGCTACTGCAGCGTGGTCTTTTAGTGTAGCACCCTAGCTGCCAGGAGCTGGCTGGATCCCCATACAATGTTGCAATGCCAGCCACCCATCCCCTGTCCATAGGTAGAATGGGGAAGCTCCTGGAACCTTCCAGAAGAAAGGCGGAGCTGACTTTGCCGCCTTAGAGAGTGGTCACCTGACCTGGGCATACTTAAGCAAGGGAGGGAACTTTTTCTAGTCAGTTGGGGCATCACTGACTGGGGGAACCCACGCAGGAGTTTTAGGAGGGAGGGCCTAGTTAGGAACTTATGCTACTGGGAGTGACAGGATTTAGGTGCTGCCTCTTAAGCTGAGTGAGGTGTCCTAGACTAGCCCCCTGATCTGACCCAGCGGTAGGAAACCCCAGGGTCCATCTGCAGTGACTGAGGAAAACTCATCCACCCTCCAACTCAACCCCCCCCACTTCAAGAAACCAACATCTAAGGGCGCAGAACCATCCAAGCGCCAATAAGTCTACTTTCCTTTGACCAGAGACTGCTGGGGGATCGACCAGGTACTGGACTGTGCTGCCCTGCGCACCCCTGCCTGCAGTGGGCCCTCCTTGCCCCACCTGTCTCCCCCCCTGACTGAACTGCTTTGCTGTCCATTCTGCCTGCAGTCCTTGCCAAGCTGTGTGGAAAGCGCTATATTCTGCTCCCTCTGTGCCCCAGCGCTGTTCTGACTGAGCTAGTTGCATTCCTCACTGGAATTCTCCACCAGCGCTGTGGCCTGACTCCCCTCTCTGTCAAGCGCTGGTTCATAACTGCCTAGAATACCAAGCGCTCCCCTGAGCTATCTGAACTGGCCCCCCCACGAGTAGCGCTGAAGCGCCTGAACGCCCCCTTCACGGGGTGCCATTGAACCCCCTCTCCCCGCCGCAGCCCGGAGCTGGTCGTGCCGTCTGAGGCGCCTGAGGAGACCTCCTCGTCATCGCGGCTCTGGCGCCGCTCTGGCATCACCCCCGAGGCGCTGCCGGCCTGCCCGCGCGGCTGCCTGCCGTCGCTGTGACCCGCCCCAGCTGTGATCTGCCCCTCGGCGGCCCCCGTATGCTAGGAGAGGGCCGCCGCATCAAGTGAATCAGGCTGCGGTAGGCCTGAAGCCAGAGTGTGCCTCACGTGACCGGGGAGCTCCTCCGCCACGCCCCTGAGCGCCGCGCTGCCATTGGCGCTGGCTGGCGCGCCCTCGAGGCGGGCGACGTGGTTAGCGGGAACAGTCCCGGCCCCTGCTCTGATTGGTCCCCGGGCCGGAGCTGAAGGCCCAGAGAATGCCCGGACTCATCGCGGAGGGGGTCGTGGAGTCAGGAAGCCCCCTCCGATCTGCCCCCAATGCTGATCTTGCCTCGTCCCCGGCGCTGGTGCCCTGAAGCTGTACCTGCACCGCGCCGGGTCGAGTGAGGCCCCGGGAGGGTTGGAACCCCTCTTCTGCGGCAGTACCTGCGCAAGGGCCCCGGAGGGCCGAAAAACCTAAGGTAACCCCCAGGGGAGGAGGGCGGAAGGCCGGTTTTAGGCCCGAGTTCGCCCCTCCCCCCGGGGAGCACTGTGACTGGGCCCTGTTGGCCCCATTGGCCCGCAAGCAGTCGTGAAGCCTGATTTACGCATGAGGTGTGCTGGGGCCAAGTAACTGTACATGCCTGTAGAGCAGGCCCTATTGAATTAACTGTTTCCAGCCCCTTGGTGATAAGATCGTTCAGGTCATTGACTGTTGGTGTTTGGTGGCCGTCCTATGCGGCCTGTATTGCTCCTGCCTGTCTAAATGTTTTCAAGCCTGCTGATAAAGTGGTTATCTTTTCCCTGTACTGAATTTCTTGCAGGGGCGGGCTTCTACAGTTCCTGATGGGGTTAAATTCTGATCCCTAGTGATTTATTCAATACTATTTTAATGATCTGACTTTGGCTACTAAACTGTTGATATTTACAAGAGGAAATGTTTATAATTGCTGCCTGAATGCTAGTCCATGGTTTATGGAAGTACCCTTTTAGCCTGCTGAAGAGTATAACGCGACAGGCTGTGGTATTTGAAGTTTCTGCTTTACTGGAACTATTTAATGAATTGTTTCATCATCTTAAAGGAACTGTATTTTGAAAGGCGTCCATGAAATGCTTAAATGAGGTACTTTAATGAAATACTAATGATTTGCTAATGCATTAATTGCTTTGATCTAAAGCCTACATAAAAGATCTTGATTTTCAAACACAACTACTGGTGTGGTCTCCATTATTGCGCCCACTTCGTGTCTCAGTGGATGAGTGTGTTAAGTAGCTGCTTTACACGTAAGACCCTGGCTGCCTTACTGCTCGAGCCAAGCTACCCCCCCAGAGAACTGGCGGTCCCAGTTCTTACATTGTTGCCGAAAGGTGGGATCCAAGACCTGTAGTTACCTAACACCCTCCAGTGGGACAGAGTGCGCTGCAATTAATTGGACACCTATCGTGCCACAAGCTTACTCAATTGCCCACCACTGTCTAAGTCTGCAAAGTGTGTAGGAACCTGTGTTAACCCAGCATCGTTGCCTACATCCTAGAATCTTTCTTTCAGGTTATCTGGGTCCCCACCTGACAAAATGGAGTTCCAGCTGGCTGACCTTGATAGGTGCACGGTAGTGCAGTTAAGGGAGTTTTGTCAGGGGATGGGGGTGCCGGTGGGAGCGAGAGCTGTAAAAGAAGAGCTCCGCACCGCCTTGAGGGCATGGGTAAGGGGCCACCCAGGGGAGAGAGAGGATGAGGAACAGGGGGAACAGGTCACACAAGGGGAGGCGGACACTCAAGAAGACCCAGGCCTACTCAACATTGACATGTCCGACAATGTGTTGCCAGGAAGACATTCCGGGGCAGGGAGTAGTGTATCAAAGGGGAGTGCATCGTCGCAGGAATACGAGGACAGGAGGGAGGAGAGGCGATTGAAGTGGGAGCTTGCCAAGTTAGAGCACGAGAGGGTGAGAGAAGGGGAGGATAAGCAGTTTGCTATGGAGGAAAGGAAGCTGGCGCACGAGCTTCTGCTCAAGGAAATGGAGCTGAGAGCACTACAGTTGGGTGCGCCAGGTAGTCCGAATGGTGGCAGCGTACCAGAGGCTCATCAGGAGCCCAGATTCTGGTTACCTAAGGAGGTGATAGCGAGCTACACCAAGGGGGATGACATTGCCAGGTGGTTGGAGGCGTATGAAGTGGCCTTGACTGCCCATGGGGTGCCCGAGAAACATTGGGGAGGTGGTTTGTACCAGTATATACCCCCTGACGTCAGGGACACCCTCCTGTATCTGGATAAGGCAGACCAGTTTAGGTATTCCCCCATGAAGGAGGCGCTCATTAAACATTCTGGCTTCAACCCTGAAAGGTATCGCCAGAGGTTCCGTGGCAGCCATAAGCTGTCCACGCAGAATTGGGTAGATTTTTTTGAGTATGCCCGTAAGGCTCTGGGTGGTTGGGTGCGTGGCAGCGAGGTGCGTGATTTTAAGGGTCTGTATAACCTTTTTTTGAGAGAGCACCTCCTGGATAAGTGTTTTCCGGAGCTGCGCCAAGATCTGGTGGACCGCAAGCTTACTGATCCCCGTGAGCTTGCGGAGGAGGCGGATACTTGGGTCAGCACCCGGGTGTCACGCAAGGGCCCCGGGGGAGATGGCCCGAAAGGCGGACAGGGCGCCCCTCAGAAGAAAGAGGGTGGAGATAAAAGACCGAAGTTCTCACGAGGCCCACAAACTAGACAGTTTGGGAGAGGAGTAGGTACCCCATCTCAGAACCGTTCCCCAAAACGCACTTACCCTGACAAGAGTCAGCAGCCAAAAGTGGTCCGGTGCTATGAGTGCGGAGAGGTCGGACACTACAAGGGAGATGCCCAGTGTCGCAAACGACCCCCAGCCCCCACTGGTGGCAAGAGTCCCGGGGTGGCTAGCGTAGCGCTTGGGTTGGAGCTGCCCCTAGATAGGGAAGGGGAGTGGACAGGCCTGACCCTGGTTTCACTTGGGGATAGAGAGATGGTCCCAGTGACGCCATTACCATCGAATACTGCTAAGTACCAGCAGAGGGTGAAGGTCAATGGGGAGGAGGTGGACGCTCTGAGGGACACAGGAGCCAGCATGACCACCGTAGTGAGGCGGCTGGTGTCCCCTGAGCAGGTAGTACCTGATGTGTACCATCCGGCCGTGTTGGCTGATGGCAGTATGAGCTACTATCCCGTGGCTCAAGTTCCCTTTGAGTGGGGAGGAGTGTCAGGCCTGTTGAGAGTTTCGATCAGCCCTGCCTTGCCTGTGGACTGTCTGCTCGGTAATGACCTCGAACATACCGCCTGCAAGGAAGTGGAGTTTAAGGCCCACACTGTGATGCTGGGGTTACCAGGGTGGACTTGCGTAGTCATGCGGTCCATGGCTGCCCGGCAAGAAGCTCAACCCGGGTTGGAGACTGAAACAATGGCCCAACCCAATGCCGGTCCAGAGGAGAGTGTTGTGGAGGACACACCCAGTGTGATGGATGGGGAGCCCGCGGAGGTAACCCTGGAGTCCGTGGAGGTGGAGGTCGTTCCCGTGGGGGACTTGCCGACCCTTGCCGAGTGGCATGTGGAAGGAGGGCCTACCTGGGAAGAATTCTGTCGGGGGCAAAAGGAGTGCCCCACGCTTGAAGGCATGCGGCGACAGGCCGAAGCCCAAGCGGTCAACCAAGAGACCGGCAGTTATCACGTGTATTGGGAGGATAGCCTCCAGTACAGTGAGCCAAGGGTTCCGGTGCATGGATCCTCGAGGGCCTTAGTGGTCCCCCAGTGCTACCGGGCCTTTTTGATGGAACTGGCGCATGAGATACCCTTAGCCGGACACTTGGGCCAGGACAAGACCTTTGCAAGGCTAGTCCCACATTTTTATTGGCCCAGGATGAGAGTTGCCTCTGACACCTATTGCAAGACCTGCAAGACTTGCCAGGCCAGTGGCAAGACGGGGACCAAAGTGAAGGCCCCATTAGAACCACTCCCGGTGGTCGGGACCCCTTTCGAGCGGGTCGGCATTGACATCGTTGGGCCGTTGGATCCTCCGACCTCTGCGGGACATCGGTTCATCTTGGTGTAGGTGGACCACGCCACTCGGTACCCGGAGGCCATCCCTCTGAGGACCGTTACTGCACCTGTGGTGGCGCGGGCCCTGTTGGGGATATTCACCAGAGTGGGATTCCCCAAGGTCGTGGTGTCGGACAGAGGCACAAATTTCATGTCGGCCTACATGCAGGCCATGTGGAAGGAGTGTGGAGTGACCTACCGGTTCTCCACTCCTTACCACCCCCAGACTAACGGGCTCATAGAGCGCTTCAACAAGACCTTGAAGGGGATGATCCGGAGCCTGCCAGAAGACTTGAGGCGGAAATGGGACATCCACCTCCCTTGCTTGCTGTTCTCGTACCGCGAGGTACCCCAGAAGGAAGTCGGGTTCAGCCCCTTCGAACTGCTCTATGGCCATCCCGTTAGGGGACCCCTCAGCCTGGTCAAAGAGGGGTGGAAGAAGACTTCAAAGAAGCTTCCCCGTGATGTTGTCAGCTATATGCTGGCGTTCCGCAGCCAGATGGCCAAGCTGTGGAAAGAAGCCTCAGACAACTTAGAGGCTAGCCAAGCCGTCATGAAGGAGTTGTATGACCGCAACGCTCGGACGGTAGAGTTGGACGCTGGACAGAAGGTGTGGGTCATGGAGCCTGGGGCGCTTAGTGCCCTCCAGGACCGGTGGACTGGTCCGTACGAGATTGTGGAGCATCGAGGCCAGACCACCTATGTCGTTGACTTGAAGACCCCCCGTCAGCCCCATTGGGTGCTCCACGTCAACCGCCTGAAGCCTCACCATGAGCGATTGGAGCTTGCTCTCCTCATGGTGACGGATGGGAGTGAGGAGGAGGAGAGTGAGCCTCTTCCTGACCTTCTAGCGGCTCGGGAAAAGGATGGTTTAGTGGAGGGAGTTGTCCTCTCCCCATCCTTGACCCCAGAACAACAGAGGGACTGCCGCCAGGTACTGGCGCAGCACGCCTCGTTGTTCTCCCTCACGCCTGGAATCACACATCTGTGTACCCAAGATGTGGACACACTGGGACAGTCCGCCAGTGAAAACCAAGTCTTACCGGCTGTCCGAGAAAGTGAGGAACAGCATCCAGGGTGAGGTGACCAAGATGCTGGAGCTGGGAGTGATCGAACCCTCCAGCAGCCCGTGGGCTAGTCCGGTCGTGCTGGTGCCGAAAGCGGCTCCACCGGGCACCACACCAGAACTTCGGTTCTGTGTGGACTGTCGGGGGTTGAACTCTGTCACCAAGACAGATGCTCACCCGATACCACGGGCGGACGAGCTGATTGACCGGCTGGGAGCAGCCAAGTACCCCAGCACCATCGACTTGACATCAGGGTACTGGCAGATTGCTATGGCCGATGGAGCGAAGGAGAAGACAGCGTTCTCCACCCCCGAGGGCCACTTCCAATTTCGAGTGATGCCCTTCGGGCTCAAGAATGCTCCGGCCACCTGCCAGCGGTTGGTGAACCAGGTGCTATCTGGCCTGGAGTCCTTCTCAGCGGCGTACCTGGATGACATAGCTGTCTTCAGTAGCACCTGGGAGGACCATCTGCAGCATCTCAGGGAGGTGCCTCGGGCGTTGCAACGCACTGGCCTCACCATCAAGGCTAGCAAGTGCCAGATTGGACAGGGATCTGTCGTGTACCTGGGACACCTGGTGGGCGGGGATAAGGTGCAACCCCTCCAGGCCAAAATTGAGACCATCCTGGCCTGGGAGCCCCCCAAAACTCAGACTGAGGTCCGAGCTTTCCTCGGCCTCACTGGCTATTACCGCAGGTTCGTCAAGGGATATGGCACCATCGTGGCCCCCTTGACCGAGTTGATGTCCAAAAAGCAGCCACGCAAGGTGATCTGGACAGCTGCTTGCCAGGAGGCATTTGAAACACTGAAGCGCGCGATGTGCACCGCTCCGGTGTTGGCCACTACGGACTTCCAAAAAGAATTCATCGTGCAGACAGATGCCTCAGAGCATGGCGTAGGCGCCGTGCTGTCGCAACTCAACGAAGATGGCCAAGACCAACCTGTGGCCTTCATTTCCAGAAGACTCCTCCCTCGGGAACGGCGATGGAGTACCATCGAGCGAGAAGCCTTCGCTATGGTCTGGGCATTGAAGAAGTTGAGGCCATACCTTTTTGGCTCTCACTTCCTAGTTCAAACCGACCACCATCCCCTTCGCTGGCTCATGCAGATGAGAGGTGAAAATCCCAAGTTGCTAAGGTGGTCCATTTCCCTACAGGGGATGGACATTAGGGTGGAACATCGGCCCGGAGCTGACCACGCCAATGCTGACGGTCTCTCCCGGTTTTTCCGCCTTAGTGACGAGAAATCCCTAAAGGTTGGGTAGCTCTCCCCACTTTCAGCTGGGCGGAACGCATGTTAGACCTATCAGCCCTAGGGTGGTCTTTCCCTGTGGGTTTTTTGCCCTTGCCTCATTTTTCCCACCTTCTTTTTGTTGGCCCTTAGGTCTTCGGGCACCTTTTCATGGCTAATCCATGTTAGGGTGCAGGTGCTCTCTACTTCAAACATGGCAGCCACTGGCCCCTGCTACTGCAGCGTGGTCTTTTAGTGTAGCACCCTAGCTGCCAGGAGCTGGCTGGATCCCCATACAATGTTGCAATGCCAGCCACCCATCCCCTGTCCATAGGTAGAATGGGGAAGCTCCTGGAACCTTCCAGAAGAAAGGCGGAGCTGACTTTTGCCGCCTTAGAGAGTGGTCACCTGACCTGGACATACTTAAGCAAGGGAGGGAACTTTTTCTAGTCAGTTGGGTCATCACTGACCTGGGGAACCCACGCAGGAGTTTTAGGCGGGAGGGCCTAGTTAGGAACTTATGCTACTGGGAGTGACAGGATTTAGGTGCTGCCTCTTAAGCTGAGTGAGGTGTCCAAAGCTAGCCCCCTGATCTGGCCCAGCGGTAGGGAACCCCAGGGTCCATCTGCAGTGACTGAGGAAAACTCATCCAGCCTCCAACTCAACCCCCCCCCACTTCAAGAAACCAACATCTAAGGGCGCAGAACCATCCAAGCCCCAATAAGTCTACTTTCCTTTGACCAGAGACTGCTGGGGGATCGACCAGGTACTGGACTGTGCTTCCCTGCGCACCCCTGCCTGCAGTGGGCCCTCCTTGCCCCACTTGTCTCCCCCTGACTGAACTGCTTTGCTGTCCATTCTGCCTGCAGTCCTTGCCAAGCTGTGTGGAAAGCGCTATATTCTGCTCCCTCTGTGCCCCAGCGCTGTTCTGACTGAGCTAGTTGCATTCCTGACTGGAATTCTTCACCAGCGCTGTGGCCTGACTCCCCTCTCTGTCAAGCGCTGGTTCATAACTGCCTAGAATACCAAGCGCTCCCCTGAGCTATCTGAACTGGCCCCCCCACGAGTAGCACTGAAGCGCCTGAACGCCCCCTTCACGGGGTGCCATTGAACCCCCTCTCACCGCCGCAGCCCGGAGCTGGTCGTGCCGTCTGAGGCGTCTGAGGAGACCTCCTCGTCATCGCGGCTCCGGCGCCGCTCTGGCATCACCCCCGAGGCGCTGCCGGCCTGCCCGCGCGGCTGCCTGCCGTCGCTGTGACCCGCCCCAGCTGTGATCTGCCCCTCGGCGGCCCCCGTATGCTAGGAGAGGGCCGCCGCATCAAGTGAATCAGGCTGCGGTAGGCCTGAAGCCAGAGTGTGCCTCACGTGACCGGGAAGCTCCTCCGCCCCGCCCCTGAGCGCCGCGCTGCCATTGGCGCTGGCTGGCGCGCCCTCGAGGCGGGCGACGTGGTTAGCGGGAACAGTCCCGGCCCCTGCTCTGATTGGTCCCCGGGCCGGAGCTGAAGGCCCAGAGAATGCCCGGACTCATCGCGGAGGGGGTCGTGGAGTCTGTCGTAAATAAATAATTAATTACCGATACTATTTTTGAATATAATGAATAAAACAGATAGCTCAATAAATAAGAGACAGGATTCGAGGTATCTTGAGTCTTCAGGCTTTAATCAGGCATAAGGGAAGGGACAGAACAGCCTGGAAGCACGGGACGGCAGCTGCACACCGAAAAGTAACATGATACAGTATATATACTTAAACAAATACATTACATTCAATACAGTAGGCGTAGCTTGTAGCAGTCGCGAAAGATAAGAGTAAAATGGGAGTAACAAAAGGCGTGTACAGGGCGTGTACAGGGCGTATACATAGACATGTGATGTAAACGTAACAGAAATGTCATAAATGGGGCGGAAACATGGAGGGGGCTACCTGAGCAGCTGGGACCTTTAACCTAGTGGTGCGCGCAAACGGGCAATGACGTGTTACCAGGAGGAACTGGGGGCTATGACTTCTGCGCTAGAAGAGGAGACTACAGTCTACAGTGTCAGAACGACATGTACCTATATCATATCTGGTATCTGGTGTTTGGAGTACATATTGATAGAATCCAGAAGTTATCAGGGCAAAGGCTACTAGACACTAAGACTGGTGCGTGCATAATTTTACATGTATTGCGTGTGCTAGGAATATTCTATGAATATTAATACAGTATTTCTCTTACATGGAGACAGAAAGGCTAGACCATGGCTGAAACTATTGATACGATTCAGTAGCTTAGGAATGCAGAAAAGGAGGGCTGGACTGATAACTAGAAACATAACATACTCTTGGCAGACTGGGAGGCAGAGCCAGGCCGGGCCGGGCACTGCGAGGCAGGAAGTAAGTGAAGGGTCAGGGATGCAGGTGGGGGCTGTATCGCTCCTCGGAGAGGGTTCAGGAGACAGGAGCTGAATCTGATGTCCGGGCCCTTTTGAGGCCTAGAAACGGGGATAATTCAGTGAATTAACGTGCACACTGTAAAATGTGGCAACATAGGTTTACATAGGCCTAATACTCGTTGCTTTCACGAGGACTGGAA
This sequence comes from Lissotriton helveticus, assembly GCF_964261635.1. Taxonomy (NCBI): domain Eukaryota; kingdom Metazoa; phylum Chordata; class Amphibia; order Caudata; family Salamandridae; genus Lissotriton; species Lissotriton helveticus. The sequence goes on along the minus strand of NC_136068.1, from coordinate 1,959,816,149 downwards.
ACTGACATACTAGAGATGGACACAACTATAATTGCGTCTTTAATCGATCATAGGGGGATACATGCATATCGATCATGCACATATAGCATAATATGGGGAAGACGTAGGCACATACAACATGGCAAAATTTACTTTTCCACATTCCCTCCTTGTGCCCTACGTTTCCATCAGGAAACATCAATATTCATGATACCATCTATCTGCTCATATAGCATCATTTGCTCATCTCGAATTGTCTTGGAACGGGACTTAGGACTAGGAATACAAGAGGTAGCACACATGCCGCAAATCGCAGGGCCACATTGTATACAGAGGCAGCAACTGAATATAATCATTACTGCAATACCCAGGAATGACAATACCTTCCATCCCCAGGCAGATATGATACTCCAGAGCCAACCGGACCATGTCCAGGTGCCTGGATTCTGGTGTAACTGATGGGCAATATTATGAAGTCTGGTTATAGCCGAATAAACAGACGGCGCGTTATTAGGAATGAAAATGCAGCAACTAGATCCGATGACTCTACAAGCTCCTCCTCTATCGGCCAGTATGACGTCAAGAACGAGACGATTTTGGAGCACAACAAAACGCATAGCAGATTGCTCTTCGGTTAAGTTACCTAGAGCAGAAGTAGTCTCATTCACTACTGCTTCAAGGGTTCTGGTTAACCTACGTATTAACTTACTATTCTGGACAGGTCCTATAAAGAAAAAGAAACCTTTATTGAAGTCTTGATACTGTTCTAGAGTAGTTTCAGTTTGATCGACAATTGGGGACTCGGTCTCCCTTCTATGTCTGACGTGTACTAGATGTGTGTTTCTGTGATAATCCGATGGGGCTAGAAAAACTGGTGGCAGTAGGAAGGCAATATAACATGTTCCATCCCAATCGAGGGGCAGACGAACATATGCGGTCTGACCACAAACAAAATAAGAATGACGTGAGGCTTTGAAAATAGATTTCCCACTGTCACTATACTCGACAGTAGTAGTACAATCACTATGTCCTACATGTGCGGAACCATTTTTTCTGATACATAATTCGCCTTTGACTGGTAGTACTGAAATAGCAGGCAAATCTGGAGTAGTATCGGACTGAACATTCAGGACCATGAAATTCGAAGAATAATTACCTAGATCATATACTTCATTTTCTAGATCTAACCCTGTTCTATGGGAAAGACCTTGCTTGTCTGGAAAACATATTCGATTCAGAAAGGACATATCAGTTGAGGATGCCGTTAACGTGGACCATGCTCCACACGAACCATTATGTGAAAACGGAGAAGGAAAAAGTGGCAGAACTCCCTTCGGGGTCTGGAAAGGGGGGAGTCGACCACACACCCAACAATTAGTGGCATTGCTGGTCTGGTGTGAATAGTGTAACATTCGGATGAATGTATTATTACGCATAGCGAGACGATAGGATAGCTCGTGAGGAGGCAGATCACTAAAGGTGTGCTCTACTGTAGCATTAGAAAACATATGTACATGTGAAATTGGAAAACATAAATGTAAAGCATAACTTATGCAGGTAACCATAAGACTCAAAAATAACAAGAAGAATAGAACAATATTACATCTCTTAGAGTTTTGACTAACTCTCTCACTGTGTGGGTCTATCTCGTACATGTCAGGAACCTGTCTAACCGTTTCACCCGAGAGGGACTTAGACAATTAAACTGGCTGACTTATTTTACTAGACCTGAGTTTATCCTTATACTCCTGCTGCGGAGTTTTCTCTAACAGGGGAAGCTTGAGTTCAGAGTCTGTTTTTAGGCAGTCTTTAGGAATAAGGCAGTCCTTAATAAATGTCTTTTCTCGTAATCCATGGAACTTTTTAATATGGCTGAGGTGGACCCACCCCTTCCTGCCTTCAAGTTTGACAGCGGTCCTTGTTGTCAACAACACCATGCGAGGCTCCTTCCACCGAGGCTCCAGCGGACTTGAACGATCAAAATTTCGGACCAAAACATGTTCTCCAGGAACGACCTCATGCGGTTTCACCTCGGTGTTGTCGGGAAATGCGGCGGCAACCTGTGAACGACAAGAGTGTAGGGCAGACATCAAGGAAGCTAGGTAATCTGTCAGCATATTACTGGAAACATCTGTAATACTACGGGGTCTAGGTGTACCCCACATGTTTGGAGGGCGGCCGAATACGACCTCATAAGGGGACAGACCTGATCTGGAATGCGCAACCATCCGCATATAGAATAAGGCTACTGGCAGGGCAACCAGCCAGTCTACACCTTTCTCTTTACATATTTTTGCGATGCGAATTTTCAGGGTCTGATTATGTCTCTCTACGAGACCGGCTGCTTCAGGATGGTGCACACAATGATACCCTAACAGAAGGGAAACATGTTTCATGAGCTCGGATGAGAATGGCTGGCCGTTATCTGAATACACGACCCTAGGAAGTCCATAGCGGGGAAAGAACTCACGAACCAACTGCCTGGCAGTGGTCGCAGCTGTGTAATCCGGAACTGGATATGCTTCTGTCCACCTGGACAAAGCACATACAACTACGAGGACATACTTAAAACCTCGACATCGCTCCATCTGAATATAATCCATCTGGAGGACTTCAAAAGGGTGGTCAGGAGGTTGGAATCCACCTTGTTCCACCGGGACACTTTTACCTGGATTGAACTGACAACATATCATACAGGTACGGACTTTCTGTTTGGATGCAGCTCGTAAATGCTTGTTGAACCAAAGGTTCTGAATACTGTCTAACATAGCTTTTTCTCCTAGATGTGCTGGACTATGTGCGGTATTAATAATGACTTGAACCATAGAGTCGGGGAGAAACCATGTGGCTTTTCCCTTCGTCAACCATCCTTGATCTGTCTGGACCCCTCCTTGTTCGAACCATTTCTTGATCTCTTCGGGAGTAGCATGTAACTGTATGTCTATGACATCTTGTGTAGGGTCCTTAACTGTCATACAAGTAGTCTGATCTGGAGTGAGTGTCTGTGTCGTGTTAACTGGAATGTCTGGAGTCTGAGCTGTAAGCTTGGCTGTTCGATCTGCTAGATCGTTACCTTGGGAAATGATGTCAGTGACTTTCGTATGTGCCTTGCACTTCATGATAGCAATAGCTGTCGGTAAATGTATTGCATCTAACAGAGCTTGAATAAGAAGACCATGCTGGATCTTGGTTCCATGAGAAGTCATAAAACCTCGTTCTTGCCAGAGCACTCCGAAATCGTGTACGACTCCGAATGCATAACGTGAATCTGTGTATATATTAACTTTTAGGTTCTTGGCACGTATGCAGGCTTGGGTCAGAGCGACAAGCTCTGCTGCTTGGGCGGACAGGGTGTCTATACGATGTGTTTCTATAACTTCAGTATCAGTAGTCACTGCATACGCGGCTACTAGTTCTCCTGTACTTGTTCTCATACATGAACCATCCACATAAAGTGTCAGGTCGGGATTAGGTAATGCAATGTCTGTCAGATCTTGTCTTGGCTTAGTCATAGTGTTAACAACTTCCACACAGTCATGTGTGGCTGAATTTGAAGTCACTGACGGTAACAGTGTAGCAGGATTTAAAATGTTGCAGCGTCTGATTTCTATGTGTGGCTGGAACAGTGTAAGTTCATAACCTGTTAAACGTGCAATTGTCAAGTGCTGAGTCTGGGTTCTGTTTAAAAGAACTTCCACGGAATGTGGGACTTGTACTGTCAGGGAGTGTCCTAACACTATGGAATCACTTTGTCTGATCGCTAGAGCTGTGGCTGCAACTGACTTGAGGCACGCAGGCAGAGCCCGGGCCACCGGATCTAATGTGCTAGAAAAATAAGCACAGGGCTTGTATTGTCCTGCTTGATCTTGTGTGAGAACAGATAATGCAGTACCATCACGTTCTGTGACAAAAAGTGTAAAAGGCTTACTGTAGTTCGGTGTTGCTAGAACGGGTGCTTGGCATAAGGCTTTCTTTAACTCATTAAAAACAAGTGTATGTTCCTGGGTCCAAGGGAGGACAGTCGATACGGCTGCCTCCTGTGTCGTTAACTGTATCAGTGGCTTGGCTAGAAATGCATACTGAGGAATCCATTGTCTGCAGTAAGAAGTGAGGCCGATAAAAGCTCGTACCTCCTTCTGTGTCTTGGGCTGTGGAAGACTCGCTATTAACTGGATACGGTCAGGTGTCAACTGCCTACCCCACTTAGACAGTAAGTGTCCTAAGTATACCACTTGCTGGACACAGAATTGTAATTTTGAGGGGGACACCTTGTGCCCCATCTCGGCCAGAAAATACAGAACTGTAAGTGACGCACGCTCGCAGTCACGTTCAGAACGGGCTGTGATCAGTAGATCATCGACATACTGGAGCAGAGCAGTGTCAGTTGGCATGTGAATATTGTCTAGTTGTCTCTTAAGTGCTTGACTGTAAATGCTAGGACTTTCTGTGAAACCTTGAGGAGCTCGTGTGAATTTATAGCTTCTTCCATTTAAACAGAAACCGAAAAGGTACTGGCTGTCTGGGTGAATGGGGACACTGAAAAATGCGTTCTTGAGATCGATAACTGTGAAGAACGTAGCTTCAGAATCAATGGCTGTCAAGAGGGATGAAATATCTGGGACTACTGGATACTGAGGTATGATACATTTATTAAGTTCTCGGAGGTCAATCACTAATCGATATACTGGAGGTGCATTTGGATCAGTACGTTTCAGGACTGGAATGATAGGAGAATTACATATATTGGAGTCAGTTTCTACAACCACTCCTTGAACAATAAGTTCGTCAATAATCTTGGATAAGGCTGCTACAGCCTCAGGTGGCAATTTGTACTGTCTGATTCGTGGCAAAACTACACCTTGCTTTAGAGTCACACGATGGGGTGTGATATGCATACAACCTACATCAGTTGGACCTTGCGCCCATAAATGCTGTGGTACATTCAATAATCTTGGATCAAAATCACGTAATACATAATGACCTTTGAAGTCTCTCAAAAACAAACGGACCCCTTCTGGGGAGCAGCAAATTACTGCACCTAATTCTTTCAATGTTTTAATGCCTAACAAATTTTCTGGACAAGATTTCGTAAGTAACAAATCAGTAGTTCGGGACAATGGACCAACTTCTAGAGTAACTGGTTTCGAAATATCATTAACAATAGGCTTTCCTGAAAATCCAAGGGAAACATTTCTAGAGCCTGAGAGCGGAGCCCCTGGAACCTCGTCATGACTGATGGTAGTCCTACTTGCCCCTGTATCAATCAAAAACTTTCTGTCTTTCCCTAATACTTGACTGTGTACATAGGGACCCTCTTGATCTACAGGTACCTCGATGAGAGGCAAGCCTACCTCCCTCTCTAGGCTGTTTCATGAATACGGCTGATAATCTGGATACTCTGTCTGTGCATATCGGTACATCTGCTGTGTAACATGCTGTGTTGCAGCGATAGGCTGCGATACTGGAACTGTCTGTCGTGCATTCTGTGGTGACTGAGAAGTCTGTGAAACTTGTTCTTGTCTGGGCGGACGTGGTCTTTCTTTAGTTTTACCAGTAGCTATGTTGTGTTTCAGAACTGCACATTCGTTTATAAAATGACCTGGGTGTTTACAGTAATTGCAGGTCCCTTTAACGGGAGCTGCGGGATGACTGGCTTGATTCGGACCCCTCTTCTGACTGTCTTGTGGAACAGATTGTGCAACTAATACTTTCATTTTCGTGTCTTTCATACGTCTCCTTTCGTGTTCCTGCTCTTCCCTGATTCTGTTCTGGTGATACTGGAGCATTTGTAACATTTGTGACGGAGTATTAGCTTGCCAGGTACTTTCGACTTTCAATACTCGATTTTTAACTTGTGGACTTGAAATTTCGACTAGTTTGGTAACAAAAAGATGAGGGTACGATTCACTACTTGTTTTCAGACCACTGTTAATAATAAAACATTTTTCAAATCTAGAATAAAAATCACTAGTATATTCATCTTGTATCTGTTTACAGGCTGAGATTGCATCCCAGTCTTCCTTTTTTGTGGCTAGTAATCTTGGCAAAACTTGTATCAATAACTCGGGCAGATCTTTACATTTCTCCCCAAGACCGGTACCTGGTACTCGTAAACCATCTTCAGCTTCTAGAGCTGTCCAATCAATCTTTTTCTCTCCCACCTCCCATTCTTTTTCCTTGAGTTTTTCATATACCCCTGCGGGCAACAGGACCTTTAACATTTTAATGATATCAGGATACGTGTATTCTCCCATACGGAGCATGTCTTTTAATTCACGGTGGAACCCTGCTGGATCTTTATCGTGACAGGGAATTAACTTTTTCATCTCTAAGAGTTCCATTTTTGTGATAGGGGTGTAAACAAATACTCGTTCTAGGTCTCCACCCGCTGTCCTAACTGGGTGTACTTCTCGTAACGGATGCTGTCTATCTATGTAAAATGATTTACTTTCTGGAGGTGAGACATGAACAAAATGTGGATTTAGAAACGTTCGGTATTTGTGGCGTTGTTCTAGAATGATACTAATTAAATCGGTACCTAGACCTCTCCATCTATACTGGAGTAACTCGTTCAAAACATCGTGTAGCGGACCTGGATCAGAATGCTGTCCCTCATACAGTGTAATGAGGTGCTGGATCATATACATACCCACCAGTCGCTGCTCGGCTGGGGGCAGTTTCAGAAACATTTGTGCCACTATTTCATCTGGAAAAGTGGTGGAATCAGTAGTCCACCGGACTGCTGATCGGGCTAGTTCTTGTTCATGCATTGTACTAAGCTCACTATAGCCTATTCGTGATTTCAGAATATGATCGGTGGCCTGGAATACTTACTCAAGAGAACCCTGTTCTGGTGCTGGAGGAGGGAAACCTTTCTTGATCTAGGCGTAAATGTCGGTCGGGAAGTCTAGTTCTACCTACATACGCTATTCTGAAGGGATTCTCGTTGTCTACCTCTTCATTAGGAGAGTCGTCTTCTTTCTCAGTTACTTGTGCTGCTTCCCGTTTCTCGTGTAACTTTATTATTTCCCTACGAATTTTCTTGTACATACTCTCTATACAGTTCTGTGTCTTGTGTCTTCCCTCGGCTATATGGTCACTCCATTTGGTCAGGACTTTCATTTCTTCTGGATCTTTATCCGGATAATCTTGTTCCCTTATTAAACAATTAATTAAAAACTTTAAAAGCATGAGCTGAATCTCGACTTTTCTTTGAATCATGGCGTCGCGAACACTCTCTGGATCCACTCCTGTACGGATAAAACAATATATTCTGTCTAGATATTCTTTCATATTGGGCAGGGTGTCCAAATAGTCGGTCACCCGTCTTAAACGTAATGAATATATGACCATAGTACCATCGCCTGGAACTGGATCATAACGACATTCGGTAAGTGCTCGCTTGATATCTGTAAATGTTTGAATTTTTGGCGTACGTTGTAACGCTCGTTCATGTAGCTCAAGTAGCGTCATACGTCTGTGTTGAGGCGGGGTTCCAGGAGGACTTCCCCCCGTGGCTCCTAAACTAGAACCGTCGGTGTGTACTGTACGTGCTGGTAGAGTGACTGATGTAGCGGGTACATTTACTGTAGGCTGGACCGGGGGTACCGTAACAGATGCTGCAACGGGTGCCCCGGTGGCTGGAGGAACAGGAATTACATTATTTACGGGAGCAGGCGGAACAGGATTTGCATATTCTGGGACTGTATCGTCCAAATAGGACGAGAGAAAAATATCAGCTGCGGTCGGTTTGTGACGTAGCTTAATCGGAACCAAGGACGGCGGAAAATTACATGGTGCTTCCGGGGTTGCTTTTGGCAAGCCCTCGGCAAGAAGAGGATACATACCCTTAATAAGGGCATTTCTCTGTCGGTCTGACTGTTCTGCTTTAACTTGTTCACCTACTTCGATTAATTCCCTTTCTTGGGCTCTTTCTGAGGATTCCCTACTTAATTCTGTTTTTCTGATTTCTTTTTCGGTTCTTTTATGAGATTCTTTGCGCCATAACTCGATGGCGTCTTTCTGGGACTGTCTGGCTTTCTTTTTCCATAATGCTTCTTCTACTCGCATGATGCACTCGGAGTCCCATGTACCTGACATGGGCCATCTGTATTTCTCTTCTAACTCCTTGGTATAATCCACCCATAAGTCTAGATATAATATGGCACTTAAGCCATGCTTATGATACATAAAATGACCTGGACTGTCCCTAGGCGGGACAGGAACTGCTTCCTCGAGCAACCCTTTTCGGGTTTTTAACTGACGTAACTTAGAGAATAGAGGCATTGTCTAGGCTGGAATCTGGACACAATACAATACACGATAAACACAATAATAACTGGAAAAACAAATCACTCATACCACGACATTGAAAACACATGGAATAACATTTAGAATAACAGTTTGGACAGAACACATGAATTTCTCGAGAACAGAACTTACTAGAATGACTAGATGCACTGCTATAACAGCGCGAAACTTACCGGTCCCATAAAGAGACACGTCAGGACCCGTATCCACCTAGGTGGACACTTCGTGTTGGATCTGTGTACCCAAACCCACGGACCAGAGACAAATTAATTGACCCTGTCTAGATACTACCCCAGCAACGGTACTCACCGGGCAGCAAGAACGGAAGGCCTCGGACTGGACTGGACTGCTACGACGACGGACTACGAGCTTCGGACTTCAGTTACAGGTGGGCCTCCGGATACCTCGGACCTTGGACTCTCGGCTTGGGCTCTGGTCGGGACTTGCCGCGTTCCTCACCGCCTCGTCTGGATGCTGGACCGCAACCTCCGTCTCCTCCGTGGGCCTGAGGGATACTTGAAGCAGAAATATCTGTACGTGCACGGTATGGTTCCGTCACGGCTGCAGAGGATCAGGGGGCCTGCGTGGCTTCGCCGGCGCGTGGGGAAAGGGCAAGTCCCTGTTCGGGCGCCATTATGTCGTAAATAAATAATTAATTACCGATACTATTTTTGAATATAATGAATAAAACAGATAGCTCAATAAATAAGAGACAGGATTCGAGGTATCTTGAGTCTTCAGACTTTAATCAGGCATAAGGGAAGGGACAGAACAGCCTGGAAGCACGGGACGGCAGCTGCACACCGAAAAGTAACATGATACAGTATATATACTTAAACAAATACATTACATTCAAGACAGTAGGCGTAGCTTGTAGCAGTCGCGAAAGATAAGAGTAAAATGGGAGTAACAAAAGGCGTGTACAGGGCGTGTACAGGGCGTATACATAGACATGTGATGTAAACGTAACAGAAATGTCATAAATGGGGCGGAAACATGGAGGGGGCTACCTGAGCAGCTGGGACCTTTAACCTAGTGGTGCGCGCAAACGGGCAATGACGTGTTACCAGGAGGAACTGGGGGCTATGACTTCTGCGCTTGAAGAGGAGACTACAGTCTACAGTGTCAGAACGACATGTACCTATATCATATCTGGTATCTGGTGTTTGAGGTACATATTGATAGAATCCAGAAGTTATCAGGGCAAAGGCTACTAGACACTAAGACTGGTGCGTGCATAATTTTACATGTATTGCGTGTGCTAGGAATATTCTATGAATATTAATACAGTATTTCTCTTACATGGAGACAGAAAGGCTAGACCATGGCTGACACTATTGATACGATTCAGTAGCTTAGGAATGCAGAAAAGGAGGGCTGGACTGATAACTAGAAACATAACATACTCTTGGCAGACTGGGAGGCAGAGCCAGGCCGGGCCGGGCACTGCGAGGCAGGAAGTAAGTAAAGGGTCAGGGATGCAGGTGGGGGCTGTATCGCTCCTCGGAGAGGGTTCAGGAGACAGGAGCTGAATCTGATGTCCGGGCCCTTTTGAGGCCTAGAAATGGGGATAATTCAGTGAATTAACGTGCACACTGTAAAATGTGGCAACATAGGTTTACATAGGCCTAATACTCGTTGCTTTCACGAGGACTGGAAACTGACATACTAGAGATGGACACAACTATAATTGCGTCTTTAATCGATCATAGGGGGATACATGCATATCGATCATGCACATATAGCATAATATGGGGAACACGTAGGCACATACAACATGGCAAAATTTACTTTTCCACAAGTCAGGAAGCCCCCTCCGATCTGCCCCCAATGCTGATCTTGCCTCGTCCCCGGCGCTGGTGCCCTGAAGCTGTACCTGCACCGCGCCGGGTCGAGTGAGGCCCCGGGAGGGTTGGAACCCCTCTTCTGCGGCAGTACCTGCGCAAGGGCCCCGGAGGGCCGAAAAACCTAAGGTAACCCCCAGGGGAGGAGGGCGGAAGGCCGGTTTTAGGCCCCGAGTTCGCCCCTCCCCCGGGGAGCACTGTGACTGGGCCCTGTTGGCCCCATTGGCCCGCAAGCAGTCGTGAGGCCTGATTTACGCATGAAGTGTGCTGGGGCCAAGTAACTGTACATGCCTGTAGAGCAGGCCCTATTGAATTAACTGTTTCCAGCCCCTTGGTGATAAGATCGTTCAGGTCATTGACTGTTGGTGTTTGGTGGCCGTCCTATGCGGCCTGTATTGCTCCTGCCTGTCTAAATGTTTTCAAGCCTGCTGATAAAGTGGTTATCCTTTCCCTGTACTGAATTTCTTGCAGGGGCGGGCTTCTACAGTTCCTGATGGGGTTAAATTCTGATCCCTAGTGATTTATTCAATACTATTTTAATGATCTGACTTTGGCTACTAAACTGTTGATATTTACAAGAGGAAATGTTTATAATTGCTGCCTGAATGCTAGTCCATGGTTTATGGAAGTACCCTTTTAGCCTGCTGAAGAGTATAACGCGACAGGCTGTGGTATTTGAAGTTTCTGCTTTACTGAAACTATTTAATGAAATGTTTCACCATCTTAAAGGAACTGTATTTTGAAAGGCGTCCATGAAATGCTTAAATGAGGTACTTTAATGAAATACTAATGATTTGCTAATGCAATAATTGCTTTGATCTAAAGCCTACATAAAAGATCTTGATTTTCAAACACAACTACTGGTGTGGTCTCCATTATTGCGCCCACTTCGGTCTCAGTGGATGAGTGTGTTAAGTAGCTGCTTTACACGTAAGCCCCTGGCTGCCTTCGTGCTCGAGCCAAGCTACCCCCCCAGAGAAATGGCGGTCCCAGTTCTAACATGCTCTAAATCAACACACGACCAGAATATATAAAAGAGTTCTCCAGCTGCCAAATTCTGCATCTGCAGCACAGATAAGATTAGAGATGGGGTCACTAAACTATGAGGCTTCCAATGTCGGCACTTACCGAAACCTCTGTCATAAACTGAGACAAGCGGTCCCAGGCACATTAGAATCTTTAGTCTGGCTAGAAATCACCCAGAAAAATCCAGATGGAACGTTTGGTCACCTCTTTAAGGCCGCCATTCATCAAATGTCAGCGAGTGATCTATGAGCCCTTAACCCCAGTCAGACAGCATTTAAAACGGCCATTAAAAAATGTGTGAGAACTAGATCACTTATCATAGATAAAGCACTTTTTGCGAAACGCAGCCACGCTTGAGCTCTCATAAATTCTTATAGATGGCTAGCCCCCACCACTTACCTGTCTTGTACATATTCACTGTACCTAAAACGCAGCCTTATAGCTATTAGAATGGGTGACTGGCGATTTCTGCAAGATCTGCCTTCCTGGCGACGCACGGTGGAAGATCCAACTTGCAGAGGGTGTGGTAAAACGGCCGAAACCTTATTGAATGTGGTTTGCCTTTGCCCACTCTTTAATTCCCAACGCAGGTGCAAACTAAAAGCTGAATGGAATAGGCTGGGTGCCCGGACCTGTAGGCAAGCCATTATTGTGGCTTTGAACCCTGAAAATACAGTCTTAAACATAAGACTAGCAAATTTCATTCAGCAAGCATACCGTCATTTTAAGCAGAAGAGGTCCCATGAAGCTTCTTCCTCATCCTTTTTAACCATTTAACATATCTTAAAAAATACCCCAATTTCTAAGGATGACAAAATGAAAAGAGCATGAGCAGTATCCCTAAGAATATTGGGTTGTTTTTATATGTAAGATTCTACTGACTGTGTGAGTAACATAAAAGGGGCAAAGAGTTCTGCATATTATGTGTTAACCTACCCTCCCTTTAGCTCATTACATATTTGTGTTTTTTATATCCTATTTTAAAATGTTACGGAACTAGGAGGCTCAGGATGTGGACGATCTCTATTTTTTTCATTTTTATGATTGTCATAACCGATCGCGCTTCTGTACTCATTTTAACCTTTGGTACATAATGTAATTTTGTATTCTTCTTTTAAAGATATCTGTGTTATATCTAAATAAAGATTTTTTTGATTTTGATTAATAATGGTGATTTTGACATTTTGCTGTTATATCTCTAAGCGTCAGCAATATCGCAACATTACAGTAAAGTTTTTTACTGATGTAGTCATTCCTAAATTGTAGCTCTATAGAGTTTTAGTTGTTTATGCAAATGTGTGACAGGATCATGAAATGTGTCACTGAGTTTGAATTGGCTGCAGAAGACATATTTTATTTATTCGATGTGCCTTGTTGCCATTTACCATGTCCCCCACATATTGTAGTTATTGAACACAGCATCAGCCTGCAGTTGTAGCGGCAATTAAGAAAAACTATAATTAATAATAAACTATTGAATAACTGCAGTCTGACTGGATTGTGGATTTTGTCAACAGGAAACATGTGACAATACAACAGAGGAAAGCTAGGTGATGGCAACCCTCAGCTGTCTATATGGGATTCATTGCTGCCTGGACCACTCATCAATAAAAGAACCACTTGTGGAAGGAAAAAAGCTCAAAGGCAAGACTGGCTATTATAAGAGTTATGAAAGGTGAAGCACACTTGTTACTATTAACTGCAGCAGTCATGGAGGGCTTCTATGAGCAGCGAGCAGTCTCAGAGTTTACTGAAGGGGTCAACTTGAAGGGGATCTCTCGGACTTCTTGAAGAGCAGTCAGAGCAGCGGCCTGACCCAGACACTCCACTGACTGTAGAAACAAACACATCAAGCCTGAATATAAAATGAAAATAGGACAATTTTCCTGATTGAAGTCAATGGGAAAGTGTGGGAAAATATATTTAAAATTGAGAAAAAAAAATCTTACACATTGTTAATAAAATAGACTATATTTTTATAAATTAAGTTACGTTTTTAAGTGTTTGCTGAAAAAGAATTCCTATTTTTAAACTATTTATAAATACATATTTTACATTTTAAACATGGTGTGGTTTATTGTTTCGTGCGTTATAATGATTAAAAAAATGTTTATGTCTTAAAGTCTTAAAGATGGACACAACTATAATTGCGTCTTTAATCGATCATAGGGGGGTACATGCATATCGATCATGCACATATAGCATAATATGGGGAACACGTAGGCACATACAACATGGCAAAATTTACTTTTCCACAAGTCAGGAAGCCCCCTCCGATCTGCCCCCAATGCTGATCTTGCCTCGTCCCCGGCGCTGGTGCCCTGAAGCTGTACCTGCACCGCGCCGGGTCGAGTGAGGCCCCGGGAGGGTTGGAACCCCTCTTCTGCGGCAGTACCTGCGCAAGGGCCCCGGAGGGCCGAAAAACCTAAGGTAACCCCCAGGGGAGGAGGGCGGAAGGCCGGTTTTAGGCCCCGAGTTCGCCCCTCCCCCGGGGAGCACTGTGACTGGGCCCTGTTGGCCCCATTGGCCCGCAAGCAGTCGTGAGGCCTGATTTACGCATGAAGTGTGCTGGGGCCAAGTAACTGTACATGCCTGTAGAGCAGGCCCTATTGAATTAACTGTTTCCAGCCCCTTGGTGATAAGATCGTTCAGGTCATTGACTGTTGGTGTTTGGTGGCCGTCCTATGCGGCCTGTATTGCTCCTGCCTGTCTAAATGTTTTCAAGCCTGCTGATAAAGTGGTTATCCTTTCCCTGTACTGAATTTCTTGCAGGGGCGGGCTTCTACAGTTCCTGATGGGGTTAAATTCTGATCCCTAGTGATTTATTCAATACTATTTTAATGATCTGACTTTGGCTACTAAACTGTTGATATTTACAAGAGGAAATGTTTATAATTGCTGCCTGAATGCTAGTCCATGGTTTATGGAAGTACCCTTTTAGCCTGCTGAAGAGTATAACGCGACAGGCTGTGGTATTTGAAGTTTCTGCTTTACTGAAACTATTTAATGAAATGTTTCACCATCTTAAAGGAACTGTATTTTGAAAGGCGTCCATGAAATGCTTAAATGAGGTACTTTAATGAAATACTAATGATTTGCTAATGCAATAATTGCTTTGATCTAAAGCCTACATAAAAGATCTTGATTTTCAAACACAACTACTGGTGTGGTCTCCATTATTGCGCCCACTTCGGTCTCAGTGGATGAGTGTGTTAAGTAGCTGCTTTACACGTAAGCCCCTGGCTGCCTTCGTGCTCGAGCCAAGCTACCCCCCCAGAGAAATGGCGGTCCCAGTTCTAACATGCTCTAAATCAACACACGACCAGAATATATAAAAGAGTTCTCCAGCTGCCAAATTCTGCATCTGCAGCACAGATAAGATTAGAGATGGGGTCACTAAACTATGAGGCTTCCAATGTCGGCACTTACCGAAACCTCTGTCATAAACTGAGACAAGCGGTCCCAGGCACATTAGAATCTTTAGTCTGGCTAGAAATCACCCAGAAAAATCCAGATGGAACGTTTGGTCACCTCTTTAAGGCCGCCATTCATCAAATGTCAGCGAGTGATCTATGAGCCCTTAACCCCAGTCAGACAGCATTTAAAACGGCCATTAAAAAATGTGTGAGAACTAGATCACTTATCATAGATAAAGCACTTTTTGCGAAACGCAGCCACGCTTGAGCTCTCATAAATTCTTATAGATGGCTAGCCCCCACCACTTACCTGTCTTGTACATATTCACTGTACCTAAAACGCAGCCTTATAGCTATTAGAATGGGTGACTGGCGATTTCTGCAAGATCTGCCTTCCTGGCGACGCACGGTGGAAGATCCAACTTGCAGAGGGTGTGGTAAAACGGCCGAAACCTTATTGAATGTGGTTTGCCTTTGCCCACTCTTTAATTCCCAACGCAGGTGCAAACTAAAAGCTGAATGGAATAGGCTGGGTGCCCGGACCTGTAGGCAAGCCATTATTGTGGCTTTGAACCCTGAAAATACAGTCTTAAACATAAGACTAGCAAATTTCATTCAGCAAGCATACCGTCATTTTAAGCAGAAGAGGTCCCATGAAGCTTCTTCCTCATCCTTTTTAACCATTTAACATATCTTAAAAAATACCCCAATTTCTAAGGATGACAAAATGAAAAGAGCATGAGCAGTATCCCTAAGAATATTGGGTTGTTTTTATATGTAAGATTCTACTGACTGTGTGAGTAACATAAAAGGGGCAAAGAGTTCTGCATATTATGTGTTAACCTACCCTCCCTTTAGCTCATTACATATTTGTGTTTTTTATATCCTATTTTAAAATGTTACGGAACTAGGAGGCTCAGGATGTGGACGATCTCTATTTTTTTCATTTTTATGATTGTCATAACCGATCGCGCTTCTGTACTCATTTTAACCTTTGGTACATAATGTAATTTTGTATTCTTCTTTTAAAGATATCTGTGTTATATCTAAATAAAGATTTTTTTGATTTTGATTAATAATGGTGATTTTGACATTTTGCTGTTATATCTCTAAGCGTCAGCAATATCGCAACATTACAGTAAAGTTTTTTACTGATGTAGTCATTCCTAAATTGTAGCTCTATAGAGTTTTAGTTGTTTATGCAAATGTGTGACAGGATCATGAAATGTGTCACTGAGTTTGAATTGGCTGCAGAAGACATATTTTATTTATTCGATGTGCCTTGTTGCCATTTACCATGTCCCCCACATATTGTAGTTATTGAACACAGCATCAGCCTGCAGTTGTAGCGGCAATTAAGAAAAACTATAATTAATAATAAACTATTGAATAACTGCAGTCTGACTGGATTGTGGATTTTGTCAACAGGAAACATGTGACAATACAACAGAGGAAAGCTAGGTGATGGCAACCCTCAGCTGTCTATATGGGATTAATTGCTGCCTGGACCACTCATCAATAAAAGAACCACTTGTGGAAGGAAAAAAGCTCAAAGGCAAGACTGGCTATTATAAGAGTTATGAAAGGTGAAGCACACTTGTTACTATTAACTGCAGCAGTCATGGAGGGCTTCTATGAGCAGCGAGCAGTCTCAGAGTTTACTGAAGGGGTCAACTTGAAGGGGATCTCTCGGACTTCTTGAAGAGCAGTCAGAGCAGCGGCCTGACCCAGACACTCCACTGACTGTAGAAACAAACACATCAAGCCTGAATATAAAATGAAAATAGGACAATTTTCCTGATTGAAGTCAATGGGAAAGTGTGGGAAAATATATTTAAAATTGAGAAAAAAAAATCTTACACATTGTTAATAAAATAGACTATATTTTTATAAATTAAGTTACGTTTTTAAGTGTTTGCTGAAAAAGAATTCCTATTTTTAAACTATTTATAAATACATATTTTACATTTTAAACATGGTGTGGTTTATTGTTTCGTGCGTTATAATGATTAAAAAAATGTTTATGTCTTAAAGTTTTAATTAATATTGTATTATATTTTAAAGATATTTTAGGTATTTCACAGATTAAGTGCAATTTTGATTTTATTTCTCTTTGACCATTTTTAAAATAATTTTAATTTGTGTTTTACTATTAACTAGCAGCCCGTCCCGACGTTGTCCGGGTATGAAATAGAATGTGTGTAATGTGTGTATTTGGTAAGGGCAATTTATTTTAAAATCTCGCGGTAGACAAAATTTTTTGTTCCATTAGAATAGGGATGGAGAAGGCCCGGCTGCAGCCCTGGTTGATGTTAGCAGGCGTGTGCAATGTCGTTGAATGAGAGAGTTATCAGCCGCGGGTAAATCCGTTTAATGAGAGAGTTGAGTGACAGCGAGTAGGAGAGGCTGCAGTAATTGTCCCCGCAGACACGCTCATTTGCGTGTTCCCTTGCTTGAGGCCCAGATGCAGGCCTGTTTGATGTTATCAGGCACGTGTAATTAGTGTACTGATCCACCGCCTGAGCCCGGCTAGAGCCCTGGTTGATGGTAGCAGGCGCGTATAATTTCGTTGAATGAGAGAGTTCAGTAACAGCGCCCAGGAGAGGCTGCAGTAACGTTACTTACCAGGCCTCCAGGTGAACGCGTTTGTCACGCCCCCAGCACACGGCCACAGCAGACGATCTTCTGATTAATGTATGACACACATGGCATTAAGGGCGGAACGTAGCACACGCCCCCAGCGTTTCTCATGCCCCCAGCGTGCCCCTTGATGCGGCGCAATTGCGTTCACATGGCATGAAGGCCAGACACACGCCCCCAGCGTTTCTCACACCCCCAGCGTATCACGCCCCCAGCGTGCCCCTTGATGTAGCGCAGCAATGTAATTGCCACTTGTATGTACGACTCACATGGCATGAAGGGCGGACACACGAGTGTGTCTTGCCCCCAGCGTTTGTCACGCCCCCAGCACACGCCCATAGCCCACGATATGATGGCCGTACCACACGCCCCCCAGTGTTAGTCACGCCCCCAGCCCACGCCCACAGCACAACACAGACACGCCCACAAGGGACTACTTTGCTGGCACGGTTCTTCTACCTTTTTAATGTATAGAGGAGTTGGCCTAACGGCTAAGGTGCTCGACCTCGGACCTGGGTTCGAGTCTTGGTAACGACGCCAAACATCCTGTGATTCTGGCAAAATACTTAATCTCCCCGTGCCTAACAAAAATGAATGTGTGTCCTCATGTAACATAACTGGTGCTATGTAAAGCACTCTGATACTGATTCAGTTCGGGTCAAGTTTGCGCTATATAAAACTCTGCAAAAACAAAAATATATATATGGTGGCCGTCTGCATAGCCTATGTCCTTCTGCTGCAACTGCCCTTTCCAAAGCTGTATTGGGTGTTGTGATTGGTGCTGTGGTTACTGAGATTACCCGCCTCAAAGGTTTGGGCTCTCTCTTTATAATATTAGTATGGATATAGTCAGAAATTGTGTCATTTGTGCCAATTCGGACACATCTTTAAAAACATTATGGCCCAACATGGGTGAGCACGTCATTCTGAAAAACCCATGGCACACCTTTGTGATGGATATTATGCGACTCATTGATCCTAACGGCGACCCGTTGTAAAGGTTGTAGAGAGAGTGGACACAGATGTGTTATCCTTTCTTGATGATATGTTCACTGAGGAAGGGTTGCCTGTGCGTATCATCACGGATAATGGTGTGCAATCTAACAACGTGAATCAAATGGTATTTCCAGAGGGTATGCATCACACATTGCACCACTTCTCTTTATAATCCAAGTGGAAATTGAGGTAATGAGTGGTTTAACAGAGGGCTCAAAGGAGCTATACAAGTTGGTTGCAGGTGTAGCTAGTGATAAATGGGAAACTCAAGAGCTCAAGATGGTTTGGATTGTATAGAAGTATCACCAATAACACAACAGGTTGTTCCCCATTTGAAATTATGAGGGGTAGATTACCCAGAACAAAAAGCAATCCTGCTTGGTTAGTTGAGTCCACTTCTACAAGCGTGGATTTGGAAATGGTAAAAGAAAGAATCAAGAAAACTGATGTAACCAATAAACACAATTTTGATCTGAAAAGGGGATCTAAAGGTAATCCTAGGGTCAGTATTGGGATGATGGTAAAAGTTAAAAAACCTTAGAGAGTGAAGAAGGGGGAAAGTCAATACCTGGGTACCTTTGAGGTTCAATCAATCAATCATACTATTTGTATAGCGCGCTACTCACCCGGAAGGGTCTCAAGGCGCTTGGGCGAAGGGGTCTGCTATTGCTCAAACAGCCAGGTCTTGAGTTGTCTCCTGAAGGCGAGATGGTCCTGGGTCAGCCAAAGGTGGTTGGGGAGGGAGTTCCATGTCTTGGCCGCCAGGTAGGAGAAGGATCTGCCTCCGGCATTGGCTCTTCGGATGCGTGGTACGGCGGCGAGGGCGAGGCTAGTAGAACGTAGCTGACGGGTGGACGTGTAGAAGGTCAGGCGGTAGTTGAGGTACTTGGGGCCCAGGTCGTGGAGAGACTTGTGTGTGTGGGTGAGGAGCCTGAACGTGATCCTCTTGCTGACGGGGAGCCAGTGCAGGTCCCTCAGGTGGCCGGAGATGTGGCTGCGTCAGGGATGTCCAAGATGAGTTGGGCGGAGGCGTTCTGGATGCGTTGGAGTCTTTTCTGTAGCTTGGCTGTGGTTCCGGCGTAGAGGGTGTTTCCGTAGTCCAGTCGGCTGGTGACGAGTGCCTGGGTGACCGTCTTCCTGGTTTCGGTCGGGATCCAGCGGAAGATCTTCCGGAGTATGCGTAGGGTGTTGAAGCACGATGAGGAGACGGCCTTGACTTGTCTGGTCATCGAGAGGGAGGAGTCCAGGATGAAGCCCATGTTGCATGCGTGGTCTGTTGGCTTGGGAGTGGTGCCCAGGGCGGGGGGCCACCAGGAGTCGTCCCAGGTGGAGGGCGATGATCCCAGGATGAGGACTTCCGTCTTGTCTGAGTTCAGTTTCAGGCGGCTGTTCTTCATCCATTCGGCGACGTCTTTCATCCCTTCGTGTAGGCTAGAACTGGCGGTGTCGGGGTCTCTGGTGAGGGATAGGATCAGCTGTGTGTCGTCGGCGTAGGAGATGATGTTGAGGTTGTGCTGGCATGCGATGGCTGCAAGAGGTCTCATGTAGACGTTAAAGAGGGTTGGGCTGAGTGAGGATCCTTGCAGAACGCCGCAGATGACTTCGGTGGCCTCGGATCGAAACGGGGGGAGGTGGACTCTCTGTGTTCTTCCGGCGAGGAACGAGGTGATCCACTCCAGTGCCTTCTCTTGTATACCGATGTTGCTTAGGCGTTGAACTAGGGTGCGGTGGCACACAGTATTGAACGCTGCAGAGAGGTCCAGGAGGATGAGTGCCGCTGTTTCCCCGTTGTCGAGCAGGGCTCGGATGTCGTCGGTGGCTGCGATGAGGGCGGTCTCGGTGCTGTGGTTGGCTCTGAAACCGGACTGCGAGGGGTCGAGGGATCCGTTCATCTCGAGGAAGGCGGCAAGCTGTCTGTTGACTGTCTTTTTGATGACTTTGGCAGGAAAAGGGAGGAGCGAGATTAGGTGGAAGTTCTTGAGGTTGGTGGGGTCTGCTGTAGGTTTCTTCAGTAGGGCGCTGAGCTCGGCATGCTTCCAGCTCTCCGGGAAGGTGGCGGTGTTGAAGGAGGTGTTGATGATGTTCCGGGGTTGGGGTGCGATGGTGGATTTGGCCTTGTTGAAGATGTGGTGGGGGCAGGGGTCAGTTGGAGATCCGGAGTGGATGGTGCTCATCGTGTGGGCCGTGTCTTCGGTGGTCACCGTGGTCCAGGTGCGGAGGGTGGCGGTGGGGGGCGTTGGTTCGACGGTAGGGTGCGTGGATGGTGCCTCGAAGCTGTTGTGGATGTCGGCGATCTTGCGGTCGAAGAACGAGGCGAGAGAGTCGCAGAGATCTTGTGAAGGAGTGATGTCGTTGTTGCCGGTGCTGGGGTTGGAGAACTCCTTGACGATGTTGGAGAGTTCCTTGCTGTCGTGGGAGTTGTTGTCCAGTCGTTCCTTCAGAGATTTCTTCTTGGTGGTGCGGATAAGCTGGTGGTGCTTGCGGGTGGCATGTTTGAGGGCGGTCATGTTGTCAGTGGTCTGGTCGCGGAGCCATGCTTTCTCGAGGGTGCGGCAGTTATTCTTGGAGTCCTTGATTTCGTCGGTGAACCAGGAGGCCTTCTTGCTTCTGGGTCTGCTGGGAGGTTTCTTTAGTGGCGTGAGGTCGTCGGCGCAGGCGGTCAGCCACTGCGTGAAGTTGCGGACTGCTTCGTTGGGGTCCGTTGTGTGGCGGGTGGGTTCTTGCTGAGGGAGGTGGTGAGCTGCTCGGCGGTGATCTTGCTCCAGCTCCTGTGAGGAACCTGTTGCGGGTGGTGGTGGGTCGTGGTTCTTCTGGAGTGGTGTGGCTCACTGGTTAGAGGCGGCAGACCCGGAAGCAGAGGACGGCCCGGGACCAGGGTTCAATTCCCGACGCGGCAGGGTCGTGGACCAGGGTCAGCGGACTCGATAATTCTCGCTTCGGTGCCTACTCCAACCAGGGATCACACTCGGCAACTCTGGGCATTAGCTTGCCTCATCTCCACAACGGCCCCCCCATACACCGGGGATGCCTGGTTTCACCTTGGAGATACCCAGCAGGGATCATCTCACAGGGAAAGCCAGAACGGGTTCCCCAGTGGTCTACAGCGCTGGGACGCCCCATTGATGGGGTAGCCATGCGCTTTACAAGACAACATAACATAACAACATAACATTCTGAAGCTGAAGTGGACGCAGCTGTGGTCAGTCCAGTGGAGTCCGGTGGCGTGGCTGAAGGTGATGTGCTTGCTGGAAGAGAAGACGGGATCAAGCGTGTGGCCGGCGTAGTGGGTGGGGGTGTTGACCAGTTGCTTGAGTCCGAGGTTAAGGACATGTTGAAAAATGCGGTGAGAATTACTGATGGCAGAGTGTGGAATATTAGCCATTTTCAAAGGGGACAGAGGTGTGTATGAAGAGTAGTGTTCCAGATCCAATGGGAGTTTTGGTTGTGGAGAAAGTATCCCCAAAGAAGTGATTCCGCTTGTGCTAGTAGAGAATGTTGTGATGCAATAACCTGGAAGAAACAACAACTAATGCTTTAGGAAACAGAGGGGTTTGAAAAAGACCTGGGTGGTTGTCTGATTTTGTTGCTCACGTCAGGAGTACATTTTCAATTCCAAACAGAGTACAGAGGGGCACATTACCAACAAGTAGCGATAATTATCGCTTAATAGGCTGAGCGACAATTTTTTTATCGCTAGATATGTTAGCGGAGAAAACATGCTATTAGCAACGTTTTTCTCCATTGTGCTAATATATCCAGCGATAGCGGTGAAATGCGTGAATATCGCTGAGAATACAGTGATATTCACGCATTAGCGACGAAATTCTCTTAGCCATGTTATCCACCTCCCATTGGATAACAAGGCTAAGAACTGGTCTGGGCAGGTGCTAGTATTTGGAGATATTCGCGCTTAGCACGAATATTTCCATCGCTACGCCTGCCTTGCTAATAGGTGATAGCGATGTTAGCGACTGCTTTCAGTCGCTAACTGGTTGGGTACGCCCACTTTGCATGTCATTAGCGATAAACATCGCTGACATGCAAAGCGGGCCCCAAACCACTCGCTATCGCCTAAAAGCTGTCGCTAACATCAGTTAGCGACAGCTTGCTAATAGGGCGATAGAATTATCGCCACTTAGCGGCTGAAAACGGCCGCTAAACCGGCGATAATTGCCTATCGTCCTGCTTGATAATATGCCCCATTGTTTTTAGCTTACTATGTTGTTAGTCTTTTGTGTTGTATTTTTTTGTTTTTATTCAAGGATGAATTATGTGTTTACTTTTGTTTCATCTTCGCTCATCTCATGATCCTGGTATTCCATCCTGAAACTGCTAGGTTTGTGCCATGACAGTGTTGTGGCAGTTTACGGGGAGCTACCGGAGCAGGAAGACGTGTAACTGGTGGTGCCCCTTTTCTGTGGAATAAAGTACATGTTAAGCAATCCTTGTCGCGTTTTACTTAACACAACTGTTCTTCTAACTAATTGGTAACTTTACAAAGCGTTTGCTTTGTTTTTGGCTTTGAAGAACAGCGCGGTGATGAGAGCAACAGAGACTGTCATTACTTCAATGTATCTTTGTGAGACTGCGCAGTGACACGCACACCTTTTGAAATTTCTTGAATATATTTATGAGCTGCGGGGTGATATCTTAACCGGACACCTTTGGACATTGATTTAGTCTACCTTTATTAATTCTACTCCCTATAAGAGTGTTTAATATTTTTACAAGTATGTGTTGCATAATTCTACGGTTGGTGTAGGAACCTGATGTTATGGGCACATTTGATATTCTTTATTTGGTGCAGAATTGTTTAAATAGGTAATTTGTTTGCATTCTAATCAGATATCCCAAGGTATTATATAATGTTTGTCCAACTGAATACCAGGGAGCGTCAGTATTCAGTCACCTATTCCTCAAGGGTATCTTTATGTGCCTAGAATTTCTCTGAACCCCCTGATGAGGAAGGAGAGATACATCATCTTATCAATTAAACCATCTTTAGCAGTATTTTCCTCATAATCCTTGGGTTCAGTATTCTGAACATCAATAAAAAAACTTGGGATCCACTTCCACAACTTTAGACACCTTCCACCAGTTACGACTAGTCAAACGTACTGCACTTCTACAAATCTTATTGATTTTCACAAGTTCAGAATAGTTGGATTTTCCTTTCTTTACAAAAGACAACCTATTAATACTGACAACATCTCCCACATTGAAATGTTTTGCAGACACACACTTCTTTTTTTTGTCATAAAAAACATTTTGCTTCACTTGAGCATTTTTAACATTGTTTTTCGCAATTGCATCCAAATCAGCCCATGGTGAAGTCTGTTTGAGCCATTTAGACATCCACGCTGGTTTAAACTCAGTGGAGGCTTCCAAAGGAGAAATGCTGGTTGTAGAGTGGGGTGTTGTTCTGTAAAACCAAAGCATGGTCCTCACAGCTACTGGTACTACAAGTTTATGCCACAGAGCCACACATCTACACTCCCCTATCACTCTGTCGAGGTGCTTAATCAGACCATTGGTTTGCAGGTGACAGAGTGAACTCTTTAAATTGTTAATGCCTCTTTCCTGAAGAAAATGTTCCTCTTCCATTGATACAAATTGGACCCCGTTATCAGAGACTATCACTTTAGGAAACCCCTCCCTCATCTTTAAGAAAATTCCAAGATTGCTTTGGAATCTGGATCCCCAACAAACTTTACCCCTGTCTATTTAGGATAGTAGTCGACCAGGACTAAAGCAGACAGAGAATGATGTGGCAGGTAATAACATGGATTCATAAGGTCAATGCTCAGTTCAACCCATGGCCTTGAAGGCAAAGAAATAGGAGTCAAAACCTTGTCACTCCTGGAACAAATCTCCCATTCATAAACCATATCATCAATGTCCCTGTCCATCTGTGGCCATCGGAAGTCTACACATACTGTGCGCTTGGTAAGAGTGGCCCCAAGATGCCCTTCATGTGCCTTTTTTAACAATATGTTGTTTATCTTCACAGAATGAACTCATTTGTCTGACCTCATTATTAAACCATCTTCCAACGGTAACTCATCAGATACTTTTACATAAGGTTGAATTGTGATCTCAAATTTTTTTTCCCTAGGCCAACCTTCAATAATGTATTTAGCTACACGCTTTAAAACAATGTCCTCTTCAGCCGCACTCTTCCACTGCTCTCTGGGAAAAAGGACAAGCACTTTCAATTTCAGTTGCTACCACTATACAGTAATCCAGGTCTTCGTGATCAGGAGCACTCAAATCACCACTTTCACTCTCTGTCTCCTCTACATTTATATGAAAACATGACAGTTAGTTTGCTTTGATATTGTTTCCACCAGAAATGTGCTCAATATTAAACTGAACTTGCAGCAATTTGGTGGACAGCCTGGCTGTACGGGGAGTATTATTCCTATTAGACGTTCCTCCTAATATATTAAACTAAGGGGCTGTGGTCTGTCTGCAGTGTAAATATTCTGCCCCACAAATAACACCCTTATTTTTCAATTGCCCACCAGCATACCAAAAGTTATTTTTCAGTGACCGAGTAGTGCAACTCAGCATTACAAGCACTCTTGATGCAAACCCAATGGTTTATTCTTCATTGGCAATTCTCTGGGCCATCACTGCACCCAAGCCATGATTGCTTGCTTCAACTACAAGAGAATACGGTATTGAAGGATCTGAGGGTTTTAACGCTTTTACCTCACTCCGTCATCTCTTCACCCATTCAAAAGCTGCCTTGCAACTTTCATCCCATTCAAATTCAGTTTTCTTCTTTAGCAAATTTGATATAGGTCCGACTCTAGTAGCATAATCAGGTATAAACAGCAAATACAATTTGCTCAGCCAACTGTGACGTTGAGAGGAGGTGATTGTGATATAGCATTCACTAATCCTGGTCCAGGTTGGACACCAGTGCTGGAAATTGCATGACCCAGGTATTCAACAGATTGGTTAATAAACTCACATTTCTCACGTTTCAAAATAAACCTTGTCTCTGGAATAGAGACATAACTTTGTTCATTATGCCATCATCGTGGTTCTGCCTATCATGTGAATGGATCAAAACGTCATCTTGGAGAATGGCAACATTCTTCACATCGTTAAGAAGATTCGCCATGAGAAGTTGAAATACTGACGCAGCCGAAAGACGCAGTTAAACTTTAAGATAAAAGTTATTTGTCCTCCAAGAAATATTTCAAGCATTCCTTTCAAGGGATTCAAGTTGTAGGCATTTTCCCTATGTGTCTCAAATTCCATATAAATTTACCCAGGATCAGATTTTGTGAATAAGGATTATGATTGACCCAATTTGGAGAATAAGCTATCTCAGAGAAAAAATGCTTTCATCTAATTAGTGTCATCTATGTGATTTTAGAGTTATACACATTATTGTCTCTTCTTAGACTGTCTGTTGTTTTGGGAAGTGCGGAAGAAAGTCACTTGTCCTATTTTTAGGAACCATCAAGCTACAAAATGATCAGAAGCATTAGTCACTTTATTAAAAATGAAATATTTAGATTTGATTGTGTGTAATACGGTAACTCCAAAGGGATCTTTTATTGTTTAATATTTGGGGTTGTATCAATTACATCATTTATCAACAAAACAAATATAGGAGTTTGTAAAAGTGCTTTTTGAATTTAACTTGTAATAGGTGTTTTTAAGAAAAAGGTATAAAATCTATTATGTTAAAGTGAACTAGTGTTGCACTCTGCAGCTTATTATAATGTTTATATCCATGGAGATTTGACATTGAAAAAGATATTTGCATGCCTTTTACAACAATTTTTGTTTTCTATTTCTGAAGGATTATGTCTTGGAAATAGATACATTTAGATTATTTGAAAATCTAAAACGTACTTTTGGGAGCAGACTGTAGAAGTGCTGTAGTATAACTTGATATGTTTTTCCATCCATGGCAAAGTAGTAATTTCGCAACAGCATCGCGTGGCTGAATTTGTCTTCAATGTTAATGAACATCTCCTGTAATCAAAAACATTATTGCAAAATTGTCATTATGAATGGGTCACTTGCAGAATTAACATCAAATTAAACCAATGGCATGAAATGATATCCCTCTTCCTGTAAAACACTGCCAACTGATGGCAGGACCAGGTGCTCTTTAACACACCCTTTTATCACTGTTACAAGACCATCAGTGTTCTGGAAAATAAACCAACTCTATCCACTTCCAAAGAACATTTTGCCTTCAGGACATTGTTCAAAGTTTGCGTGCCTCATGACGGTACCCTCTGACCAGGACGTTTGGATGTGTAAACATATTGTTACATCACATGACATAAGTGTGCTCTCGGCAGTGCCTCATGTCTGAATCTTCTAATCATATGCATAATTCTGAGGAAATGCATATTTTCCACAGTCCACCCTTATTTTACTCAGGATAAATGGTGTGTTGACCTCTGCAGTCAGTGGTTGTGAACCTGCTGCCCAGGCCCAAGCACATTTGCTATTTTTAAAATGTTGGGTATTTTTATTTCCAAATTGCCTTTGGTGTCACTTTAGTATGACACCTTCTTGTTTGCAGGTGCATCTATATCCCTGACCCCTACCGCCCATATCACAAGCCAGGTCTTTCAAGGAGGGATGGGGGTGTATCTTCTTTGCTGCTTCTAAAATTCAACATGATTTAGTTGAATATTTTCCTTGCAGTCCCGGCTGAAGGGCCTACCTCCTGCTACATAAAATATTATGTGAAATTAAATTTCCAACTTTTAATTGAAATTCATGAACAAAGGTCATTTCTCAGTGTGTAGGTAACCTGGGCTAGAAAGACTAGTACCAATTTTAAAATCTGATTATTTAATACTTTTTTCAAAGAAGCACCTTTTTCCCATTGAAAAGGGGACCCAGCAGCCCTAAAGGAGACCTACTAACAGGAGGCCACAAGAGGTGTTGTAGGTAGCAGGAGAATTCCTTTAAAGCTCACGGGGGGGAGTAGGAAGGGTCAGTGGTAGAGGTGGTTTGCAGCAGAGAGCTCTTCCCAATTGGAACAAGTCTCCATTTTGGATTTCTAGACCATGAAAACTTGTGATTGTTTTGATGCCCAGGATGGATCTAGTGACATTTCCGTGGATTAGGCAGGTCTTCACCAGCAATGATTGCACGGTCACCCTTTAAAGTCCCGTCCTGCATCTACGCCAGAGTGAGGCCTGCTAGGCTCCGTAGAGGAGGAAGACATCCATCACCGCTGCATTGAGCAGTTCCTCCTAGGTTCAGCTGAGCTCCTGCGCCGCTACTCCTGATACATAACACAGAGATTGGAACTCATTTTTGGTGCAGACGAGGGATGGTGGGTATAGGAAGCCACTCACACACCTTCAATTAACCATTGAATTGAAATCTTCAACAAAGCAGAACTCTGGACAGTCACAGGGAAGTCTTTCTGCTTGTAGTTTTACTCAATGTTAAAACCAATTTATTTTAAGTTCCCCCCGGGATGATATACTACCCTGTGGCAAAATCATGAAAGTGACCAAGTACCCATCTTAGCGGCTTCCCGTTAACATCACTGCTGTGGTGTGGGACCTTCTCCAGGTCTTTCATTCTTTTCCAAGCCATTCATATTTCCTTTTTCTGCTTTTCTAAGAATTCACATTTTTGTGTTCTTACGATATGAAATATTTCTCTTACAAGCGTTTAGGTGGACAGTTTCTGGTTGATTGACCCACAGAGTGTGGTATGATATTCAGCTCTGTGCGCCCTAATGTCACTGGTAAGCACATTAACATGTCCGGTGAAGCCCTCCACAGAGGTACGCATCGGACAGCGGGCAGTGTGAGAGGTGGTAATGGGGCTCTCCCTTTAACGGAAATTGGGGCAAGGTGGAGCCATGAGTGATGCCCCAACAATCATGATACCAATAAGAAGGACTCTTTATGTACCACACTAGTGTCTTCAACTTACAAACTTGTTCACAAATCCATGACTTGAGGAATGGAGGGGGCTCTGCTGCTCGACATGTCGGCGAGGCGCGGATCCAGCCTCAGGTTGGCCATCATCACAGACAGAAGGAGAATCTTCTCAAGAGAGGTTTGAGAAGTGAGAAATGTGACATGTCTTAATAACATCGCGTGCCGGGCCCTGCGATCCAACAATCTTTCCACTGTTCACTTTGGGGCTCACATGCTCATGGGTATTCTCTTCTTTTAACACCCAGAAGTTATTTTGTATTATATGTATTAAAATGTGAATGACTGTTTTGCGAACTGTGTATTTTACCCTCCATACTGTGAGCATGTCAAGAGAATGCTGGAAATCCATAAGAAAGACTCTGGGTGGATGTTTTTAACTTACACATCTGACAAGCTCTAAAAAAGCTGGAGAACAACTCTATCTGAAACGTTTTCTGTTCCTCTCTCAAGCTACTGCGATGCATACTCAGAAGGCATTGCTTACGTCTACTCCGTCCATCTTGCTCTTCTGACCGTCCACCACTCGTAGGGTGATGGATGGCGGGCTGGAGCCTTCGGGTCCACAGGCGGTGACCAGGACACCTCTGCTAGACTCAGGGATCATTCCAGAACGTTTCCCAACAGTCAGCGCCGTCTGAAGGTTGTCACCTGAGGAACATACACATCCGTCATCTATTAAATACCACATGTTCACACCCAAACATCAACAGCAAACACCAAAATGGCGTGGTTAGGAACGTGGCCGCACAGATTTAGTTTCAAATTCATCATAGCACGTCCAGTCATGCCTAAACAGGACTAGCGACCATGCACTCTGGACGACGAACAAGGGGACAGTCTAACAAGGGGACAGTCTAACAAGGGGACAGTCTAATTACGTAGCAGGGGTGGTCGAAGGCACATGAAATTACAAAGGGTGAATGCAAATGTAAATCCATCAATAGGGCTGTGTTTACAGAGCTATGAAATGAAATAGAAGGTGAAAGAAAAAGAGAGCATAGGAATATCAGAAAAGTAGTAATATATATCAAGACACATCTGCAAACCCAAAAGTGTGAATTTGGAGACAAGGTAGGTCTTCAGTCTCATCCACAACTGGGTGCTTAGGATCATCCGATACATTGCAAAGTAGATAAGACCAATTGGGTCCCAAAAAATCCCGAGGTCTAGATGTAGGTGGGTGCAACAAGATAAACCTCTCCATTTGTAGCAGGACGCGATTCAACACGCCCAGCTGGGTACAGTTGTTACTGTTGATGCTGTAATACTAGTTGCACCAACGCCACCTTGGGTGCTCGATCCACCATAATACGGGCGCTTGTGATCCTAACTTCCTACATCTAAAAGAGCATCTGCAAGAGGATCCCTGACAGTTTCTTGATCGCCGCCATTGTTTGATTCATTTTAAAATAATTACTGCACGAATAAAAATCCACTCCACCGCTAGTGGTTATTTGCGGATCAATTTTACCTCCATGAATGTTGACGAGGTAGAGATTTTGCCTCAACTGATTTCTCTCTATGGATAGGAGGATTACAGCCATTTGCACTGGTTCTCCAGGAAAATAGACCTCACATTAATTGTCTCAAGTGTGGTTATGAGCATGCGCCTGAGTCAGAATAGGATTCTTGTGTGCCCGCAACACACGTTAGGTAATATGGGTGGAATAAATGATTGCAGATCCTGGCATGTGAATCTTTTTTATCACACCTGATGAACCTAATATTGTGATTACTTCTGTGGAATAAATGAGTTGCCTGAATGAATGGCTCTTTACATCATGTGTCATTTTGTTTTCCAGAATGAATCGTTGATAACAGACCCGTAAGTTTCGCGGTTCAGTAAGCGCTATATGGGTGCACCCTAGGGTGGGCGCTCATTTCCTTTTCACTGGTCCTGAAGAAAGCCTAGCTGCAAAGCACGAAAAGGGTGAAACATGTAGACCTTGCCTCTATTACACCACAGATGTCCGTGGCCAAGAAAGCCATAGAAAACATCAACCAACTTTGTTTTTAATCTTGTCCTCTGACCCCACCAATAAAAAATTTTAAGGAGTCATAGAGGCAATCTTAAAAATCACTTTCACCAGTCACTCACCTTGCACCATTGAAAATCCCGCTCTGCTGTAATTCAGGCATCACAGCACACCTGAGAGGCACTCGGCCCCTCAGGTGGGAACCCGATGATGAAGCAGCCACCAATTAGGTGGATGGGTGAGGGTTCTTATTTAAAAAGGAATCGCTTCCTCTTTTCACCACATTTAGGAGCAATCCTTCCCAGGAATTACTCTTACTTTGTTGTGTGTGTATATCTCTAGGGGACCAGGAGTATACCCTTTCTCTCTTTGTGTTGTGTAGAAAGATAGCCAGGTATTTAACGAAGTCTGTAACGCAACTGATGGTGTTCTAGGGTAACCTGTGTTTTACTCTCAGTTATCGGGAAAAGGTTTGATTTAGACCAATTCATGGAAATACCAGAACATGTCCCAAACCTGACAATCTCACATATCAGTGGGGCGAGCCTGACCTCTGGGCCCCTCACGAACAGCAATATATCATCTGCACGCACGGACAGCAGGAAGTGTCCATGAAGAAAGCTGAGGCCGCCATGCAGGTGCTGTTCTTGGAGCTGCCTAAACTAAGGATCCTTGGTCAATATAAATAATAAAGGAGAGAGGGGGCATCCCTGCTCACGCTAATGGGAATGTGTCTGATGTGAGGCCATTCTCAGAAATACAGGTCATCAGACGTGCACATAAGGGTGAGACGATTGCTGGAGGGTCTCAAGCAAATATTTCCATTCCAGGGATTCAAACCCCTTTTCGGTCTCAAGCTGTGGTACTGTCGCTCTAACCTCAGGGTTTATTTGATTGATCGCAGCAATCGCCATGCAGAGATTTGATGTTGTGGATGAATGGGTGGAAAATTCCGACTGTACAGGAGCAACCATGAGCTCCAGCAGGAGGGAGAGCTCGGGGGAAAATATTTTATCAAGAATCTTGTTATCAAGATTTGGTAATGAGAGGGGTTGATAAGAGGCACCTATAGAGGGTTCTGTTCCCGGTATGGGGAGGATAAAGGCGATGGCTTTCTGCATCAAGAGAGTAATTCCCTGTTTCGAAGCGCCTCTGCATATTCCTCAAAAAGTTGGGAAGCAAAAATATGTTTGTACGCTTATTAAAAATCTGTAGTGAGCCCATCTGTGCCCGGGGCTTTAGCACGTGAATCAATGGCGGCAATAACCTCCTCCGAGGAGATGTTGACTCGGAAACTGTTGATGGCAGCCCTCAAGCCACACCAGCACCACTTTGTTTAGGTAGTTAGTCATATCTTCCAGGGGCACAGCACCCCAGGAGTGTAAAGAAAGGAGTAATAATGTACAATTTTTACTGGATGTGCCCAATCCCACAGATATGCCAACCTATAGAGAGTCATGGTATCATGAGTACTTTCACTGCCCGAGTGTGGTATTTGCAGGGGGTACCAGAAAAGTCCCATTGTGCATCCAGCACTAAATGTAGGGTAGTCTCCATATCATGGCATCTATGCAAGAGGTGTGCAGTGTGGAGAATACATCTAGTAAAAGCTGAGGGTCATCAATATTTGGTGTGTATGTATTGACCAGTACTAATTTGACTTTTTCTAAGGTGCCACTAGAATAACAAATCTGCAAACGCAGTCGCCATTGATCTGATTAAGTTTAAAGGTTGTCAGGACGTACGAGAATACACACTCCTCTGGGAATAAGTATATGAAGAGAAGCAGCGGTGAGGGATCACTTTGGGTCAAAGGAAGATGAGCATTTGGGTGCCAGGTGTGTCTCTTGAAAGAAGCCCGCATTGATCTTGTGGTGGGCCAGGTATGTCGATACGCTGCTGACTTTGCGATGGTCGTTAGGATCTCTGATATTCCAAGTGAGCCATTTAAGAGTGTGCCTACGACAAGTCGTTAATGAAAGAGTGACAGAAAATAAACAAAGTAGTGTGTGACATCCAGATGGCAAAGAATCGTGCATTAATAACCATTGAGCGTACATGACAGCGAATCAACTGACATGACAAGACCTTAACACAGCCACACTGAAAACCTAAACATTCAGTGCTACTTTGCTGAAACCAAGAACCCATGAGCAAAACAAGAGCCAACAACGGGGGATACACACTAAGAGGTGTGAAATCACTTCAAGGCAAGTGTAAGTGAAAGAACATAGTAGCAGTTTGTTTAAATTAGCAGGAGGGAAGTGCTGCTACCTGTAAAGCATGGAAAACACAAGATAAGAAGAGTATGAACATCACAACCAGTCCCCTACAAGAAGTTATCACAAAGGGGATGCCCCAGGCATCTTGGAAGTGGGAAGGAGAGGATAAGTTCAGCTTGGAAATTCAGTCTTCCTCCGAGTTGGCCTGCCTCCTTACGTCAGGACAGTCACCCCCAGAAGAACGAGTCGTTGATGCAGGTGAGGAAGCAGATCACGTTGAGCCAAATTTGTGGATGTAATTTGGAAGGAAAGGACCCTGCCATCAAGTTCCATCCTTACCTTAGTCACACTGGATATGGCATATCTCATATCACTGTACATCAGTAAAGTCAGAACCTTGATGGTGAAGTGGTTCTTTCTCATGAGCTAATCGCAGAGCAGTATATCAGTCACGGAAGTTGATGAGTCTGGCTATGATCGGCCGGGGAGTTGCCCCTGGAGAGGGACCATGGGGAAGTGACCTACAAGCTCATTCCACAAGACACACCTCAGAGAAATGTTTACGACGGAAGAGAAATGTAACCGGGATTCCAACGAGGCTGCCCTCTGGTTGGTATTTGTAGGTTCAGCAATGCCCATAATGCGGACATTCTTGGATCTGGAGCGCTCTCCAAGGTCCTCATTCTTCACAGCGGGGATCAGAAACTGCTTTTCTAGATTGGTGACTTCGGCTAGTAGCACCTGTGTGAGCCTCAAGGCAAGAGATCCCATACTCTGCTCCATCAAGTCAAGCATCAGTGGACTGTGCGCTGATTTTGAGTTCCAGCAGGATGGCCGCTAAGGAGTGCCCAGGTGCTTCGCCCTCAGCACCTAACTGGTGATCAGCAGTGCATGTGGACGATGCAGAATGGTGTTTTATGTTATCAATGTGGTATTTCCCCTGCTTTAGGTTCCCTTGCTCATCACAAGCAGTAAAACAGCGTGATAAAGGAATGGGGAGAGTAGCAGGGAAAGCCCGCCCGCAACTCCACGGCAGAGAGATCACACGTACCAAATATGACGTAAAGCGGGGCCTATCCAAGGCTGCATGTGTCTACAATGTCAGGCAAGGCCAGGCATGTGCTCTTACTGGAGGGTGGTGAAAACGATGTATAAGGTCCTAAGTTGGGCTCGAAGAGAGTGCTGTTCATCCAACACTTGTTCTCTGTGTGGCCCGCGAATGACTCAAGCATGAGGGGAGGAGGAAAAGTCCAAGGGTGGTTGTTGGGTTTGTCTGCAGTGCATCATAGATCACTCTACCCAGCCCACTCCTACCTCATCCCCATGGTCCAGGGAAGCACAGCACATGTGCTGCAGGGCCCAAGGTGGGGAGACACAAGGGGACACTGTTGGTTGCGCCCACCCAACATGGCAGGCCGGTGAGGGAGCGGGCCTCAGGACCACCAGCAGCTCATGTTGCTGCTTGGCTTCTGATGCGTATGTTCTAAGAGCAATGCTGTGTGGTCCCCGGGGCCCTGGAGGGGTGCAAGACATCCTTCCCAGAGAGTGGAGGGGGACTTATTATGTTAATGGCTCCCCAGTGCTCAGGAGTCCCCTTGCGGAGCATAGCTCTGCACTAGGCCACCTTCTTAGTTGCCTGCCTCCATCCCGCACAGAAGTTACAGGCACATCATTGCTTGCAATTCATAGACCATAGAGGGAGAGAAGCAAAATGATATGGAGTGGAAGCTTACACTTTGAACAATCACACACCACCCGTTGTTTCTCTGGAGACCGTGATGGTGGACATGTATGTGGCCGTATTTCAACACTGGAGACATCTTTTAAAATATTTTAAATTGTGTTTTCTGAACCATGAGTTTCATACTGAGGACCTTTGATGTTAAAACATCATTAAAACTTTTTTATAGAGGTGTCAACATCTGATTCACTATAGGGAGTTACAAAGAATCTGTCAAAAGAAAATAAACCTCCAGCAGATTGCCCGTCTAGACATCAGGTGGACTAACCACGCTAGTTAGAGGAATTAGTGGAGATACCTCTGTGCTGGTCATCCGTTCCACAAAGATGTTGAGCCAGTCATGGTGATAGAACTGCTGCCAATTTTATAGTGAATTATTGACTAGCATTTCTGGCAGATTAAACTCAACGAAAGACCAGTCTGGAATCAAAGGGCAGAATTTCTTCAAATTGCACATAGATGTTGTAAAGCTGCTCTGCCCAGGAGTAGAGCCCAATGATGGTGGATAATCAAATAACGTCCTAGCAGACAAAAATGTAATGGCCAAACAAATTTTAAATCAGACTATTAAGAATGGTTTAGATTTGAGAAATTTGTGGGAATTGGTGGGACTTGAACTGACCTGTGTCTTAAGACAGAATACTCTAACATCTCCCTCAAGTCCTTGAGGTTGCAAAAAAAGGTTCTTTCGAGGGGAACTTCCTCCAGTGAAAAGCAGATTGGCCCGATATGTCATGGGAACAATAAAAGGTATGAGCAGTATAATATTTTTTAAAGCCTTTTAATAATGCAATAGTTCGCTATCATAAATATAAAACGCAGGCGTCTAGGAAGTACAAAAGAAATAACATTTTAGGTTAGGAGAAAATAAAGAAAGGAATTCCAGTCTGGACTTGTCATCTGCCAATTAAAAAATGAGCTTGACTGTTTTGTTTACTTTGATTTAATTTGTTTTGATTTGCCCATATTAACAACACACTTTTATTTTTGCAGCAGAACTCCACTTTTATACTGCAATTACTTGCTGATTGTGACACGTGCAGTGTAGTTATTGCAGTAGTTGAGGGCCACCATTGCAGATTTTATTTTCAGTAAAACCACAAGCATTTTTATACATCACTGACAGAGTGGAGCCTATCATACACATTGTGTAACATAGATCGTGTTTGTACTGCAGAATGACTGTAACTTATTCATTGTCTTAAGATGTTTTTTTAATTCTAAGTGACTTTGAAGGGGCTGATTCTGATACGGGTTGGAAATGCTTCCCGACCGGATCGGGTTGGAAATGGTTTCCGACCCACTCGGATCGGGAGAGTCCGACCGACCAAGTACGATGCATCCGGATGCTTCCAGATACGATTTGGTTGGACTCCCATTGACTTCTATGGGAGCACATGTTCCTAACCGCATCATAATTGGGCACTGGGTCGCTCCCGATCCTATTTGGAAGGAGCAAATGCCATTAGGAGGCCTTCCTAACCGCATCAGAATCAGGCCCTGGGTGGGAATGCTTTCCAACCCGCATCAGAATCGGGCCCTAAGTGTTTACAAATAAAACTTCTATAACAAATACTTATGATTGATAGTTGGGCTTAGTTACGAGAACATGGCAAATCCATGTAAAAGATTTTCACACTGAAGACTTTGATATCTTATTTGAATACATTTGTTTTACATATTTGACTAGATGCTTCAATTGTAAGGGTGGACAAGTTAGGCTTCTTGCTTCACTCTTTAATACAGGGTTTCACCCGTGTGAACAGCATGTTCCGAGACCCAACAATAATCTTACATACCTGTCACCATTACTGTCCTGATTCTGGCCTCCAAGAGTTCCTCCAGCACAGGCTTCGTCTCCGGCTTGAGCTGGTTTTCCATCACCAGCAGCCCAAGAAATTCCAAGTTAGATTCAACCTCTTCCCTTCGAAGTAAAAGTAAAAGGCAAATGATACTGTAACGTAAGAATGTCTTTCATGTTTTCTTCTTTAGAGCCAATCTCTGGATCAATCAATGCGCATCTATTTCCCTATTTGGTATCCCTCTTAAATCTTTCTCTTGCTTTGGGCATATACTTAAGACTCTCCAAATATACTCAAAAATGCATTCATCATTACCACTTTTAAAAAAAAATTCACTCCTTATACAACACAAAGTTTTAGTCTAGGGCAGAGTTCTTCTATCTGTGGGGTGCGCCCCCCCAGGGGGGTGCACCACTGTCTCAGGGGGGGGCGCACTCCTCACGAAGATCTTCCCATTCAGAGTATTTTACTGTCCCGTGGCATCACAAGTTCAAAGGGGAATTCTCCGGTAACTGAGGGCTGGAGGGGAGGGAGGGGAAATAGATAAGACAGGACGTGTGCTTTTGTCACCGTCCCAGGAGGGGGTTCGTTGGTAGAGCTTGGATGCTACAGCTGCAGTGGGAGGCAGGGACTCCTCTGCTAGAAACGAAAGCAAACCCGTTCCTTTGTGTTCGATTTCAGAGCAGAGGAGACTCCTCGCCTCCCACTGCAGCTGAAAGGAAGGTCTTTCCTTGCTTTCCGTTTTAGCAAAGGAGCATCCTGCCACTCAAAGCAGCTGAAACATTTAAGCTCTACCAGTTTACCCCCATCCTGGGAGGAAGCTCTTAGTAGAAAGGAGACAAAGTTTCTTTTAAATTTACACAGGCAGGCGCTGCAACACCCACAGGGCTTCAAGTTACCAACAGAAAAATGAGCTATGTGTTTTTTAAACAGTCTGCTTGTCTTGACACCAAATATGTATATAAATAAACATTTGTAATGTGACGTTTCTGTCTTTGTTCCATTTTATTATCAGGCATGGACCATTCAGGCAGCCCTAGACCACAATTAAAAGTGCTACTATCTATATTTGTTGTTGAAAGTATGCACAGACATGTGCTAACAATACAGTTTAGGTGACTGTTTATTTTTGTACCAATTGGGCCATCAAAATAATGAGCTGGCAACCCTAACCATAAAACTGGAAGTTTGTTGCAAGATCAGCACATTTATTTCCTCCACCCTGATCCCTGGTTAATGCCATAATAGCAATAGTTTAACATATCTGAAACCCTACGCGGCCTTCAATAACCTGCTGTGTGAGTTCAAGTGTCTGGGAATGCACCCTGCATTCAGACAACTCACTCTCATTTTCGCCCTTCACTTTCATGCTCACCCCGCACACACACTGATCACCCTGCACTCACAGCGATCACAATGCACACACACTGATCACCCTGCACTCACAGCGATCACAATGCACTCACACTGATCACCATGCACTCACAGTGATCTCCATGCACTCACACTGATCACAATGCACTCACACTGATCACCATGCACTCACAG
Organism: Lissotriton helveticus; assembly: GCF_964261635.1. Taxonomy (NCBI): domain Eukaryota; kingdom Metazoa; phylum Chordata; class Amphibia; order Caudata; family Salamandridae; genus Lissotriton; species Lissotriton helveticus. Next base: position 1,959,778,702 of record NC_136068.1, on the reverse strand, counting down.
CGATCACAATGCACTCACACTGATCACCATGCACTCACAGTGATCTCCATGCACTCACACTGATCACAATGCACTCACACTGATCACCCTGCACTCACAGCGATCACAATGCACTCACACTGATCACCATGCACTCACAGTGATCTCCATGCACTCACACTGATCACAATGCACTCACACTGATCACAATGCACTCACAGTGATCTCCATGCACTCACACCATTCACCCTGCACTCATAGCGATCACAATGCGCTCACACCATTCACCCGCTCACCCTGCACTCACACTGATCACCATGCACTCACACTGATCACCATGCACTCACACTATTCACCCTGCACTCATAGCGATCACAATGCTCTCACCCCATTCACCCGCTGACCCTGCACTCACAATAATCACTCTGCACTCACAATGATAACAATGGACTTACAATGATCACCATGCAGTCACTCCTATCACCATGCACTCACAGTGATCTCCATGCACTCACACTGATCACAATGCACTCACACTGATCACAATGCACTCACAGTGATCTCCATGCACTCACACCATTCACCATCCACTCATAGCGATCACAATGCGCTCACACCATTCACCCGCTCACCCTGCACTCACACTGATCACCATGCACTCACACTGATCACCATGCACTCACACTATTCACCCTGCACTCATAGCGATCACAATGCTCTCACCCTATTCACCTGCTCACCCTGCACTCACAGTGATCACTCTGCACTCACAATGCACTTGTGCTGTTCTCCCTGTACCTCACCCTGCAGTCACACAAGCACACGACTCACCCTGCACTCATGAAACACTTCACTCACATGTCCCCCTTTCTGCTCAATGTGCATACTCACTCAAATAAGACCATCACTAACCATTCATTAATTTGTCCCTCTCTGCACTTACATCCGCACCCAAATTCATATGGTCACCTCACTCCCCCTGCAGTCCCTCCTCTTATCCTTCTCTCACACTGTCGCATAACTCACCGTGCACTCACATGGGCACTCCTACCACCCACAAAGTGCACGGGGTTAATGTGCCTGCTATAAAGAATGTGTACCATGCAGATCAAAGAACTCAGGGGCATATTACCAACGTTAAGCGATATTTATCGCTAACGATGCTTAGCAACAAATTTTGTAACGCTAAGCATCGTCAGAAATGATCGCAGATAAACCTTGCTATTATCAAGGTTTATCGCAAATGCGATAAAAAACGGCCGCAATGCATGAATATCGCTGAAAAATCAGCGATATTCATGCATTACCGAGCTAATGCTCTTAGCCATGTTATCCACCTCCTATTAGATAACATGGCTAAGAACTGCTCAGGGCAGGTGTTAGCTTTTGGAGATATTCGCGCTTAGCGCGAATATCTCCAAAAGTTGGTAATAGGAGATAGCGATGTTAGCGACTGTTTCCAGTCGCTAACATCTTGACATGTCCACTTTGCATGTCATTAGTGATAAATATCACTGACATGCAAAGTGGGGCCCAAGATGGTCGCTATCTCCTACTAGCTGTCGCTAACTGGTGTTAGCGACAGCTAGGTAATAGGGAGATAATTTTATCTCCGCTTTCTTGGCTTTTAAAGCCAAAAAAGCGGAGATAAACCCCCTTGATAATATGCCCCTGAGTGTGGGTAAACTAGGAGTAGCGCTATAAAAAAAATGAAATGTTTGCCAGAAAGGTGCTATAGAGAGATGGGGTGCATTGTTGGTGAGTGGTGGTGAGGGATTTCAGGGAGAAGGAGGAAATGGGGGAGGGGGGCCAAAACAGAACGTTGCACTATGTGCGTCCAGTGCCAGGGCCAGCCCTGGATGGCAGTGTTAGCCCCCCCGAAGTTCGGGTCTAGTTGCGCCCCTGTACACAAGTATAGGCATGTCGTGCCCCATCAAGGTTTTCGTCCTAAATTACCAAAGGACGTTTTTACATGAACTGCAATCCAGCCTTCCAGGGGTTCCCTTGATAGAGGCATCTCTGATTTTGCCCTGATGGCCGGGAATCATTCCTAAACAGATTCTAGTAAATACTGTTTTGTTCCATTTCGGTTTAATGTGATTGATGTGAGAGAGTCTGTTACTATTTGCAGAGGAATGTTTTTGTTTCATGCAACAACCATAAAAAAGTTTATTTTAGATCAAAACGGGTCCACACATTTATGTTTGTGGTGTTATTGTTAATCTAGGTCGTGTAAAACAAAGCAAGCTAGTATACAGAACTTGCGCACATTTTATCTTGGAAAATTGTGGTTTGAGCTGCGTAATAAGCCTCTGTTATTTCACCACACCCATTCACAAGCCTGACGTTTACTAAACACTCTCATTGTGTTAAACATTACTTGCCGAATATGGCCCGTGATATGCACATGGCAGTCGATTATGTAGGGTACCAGATTCCAGAAATTTCTGTCAGGTGGTGGGGGGGCCCAACATCTAAAAAAATTCAGCTGGGGGGGGGGCTCAACCTACAAAAGTTTGAAGACCTCTGGTCTAGGGGATGCTAGTAGCCCCTCTAAGTATGCCCTGGGGGAAGCACACTGCTACATGGGTAGCACTTCTGAGCCTCTGGCACAATTTCAATGGGCAGGTGATCCATCAATCATTGGAACAATCTCACATCGGCGTGAGTTTCTTCAGTTGATAGACTTCAGGACATTACGACTAGGATTTTGTCTTAGTTAAACTTAAGTTTGTCTTAAGTTTAATTGAAGACCAAAACTTAAGATTGACTGAGACAAAATCCTAACTTTAGTTGTCCTAAAGGCCTTCTGTGAATACCGAGAGTCGTACAGTTAGGATTTTGTCTCAGATTACTTTTGCGAATCGGGCTCACCCAGTCTGCTTTGCCAGTTTCACTTCCCCAACTACAAATCTTTCCTAATGAATACATTCTGAGGATGCCACTCAAATATTCAATATTACCTGAGACAGTAGTCTGAGGCCTTATCCATCTATTTGGCTGCATTCTCAATGTAATCGTACAGCTAGTTCTGGTTATCCTGAATCTGTCAATTAACTACAATGTATTTCCCTTCAGGAGATCCATAGAGCAGAGTTACTGATTGGATGTTGGCTGCCAAACATTGAAATATACTGATTTGGTATTTGGACACCTACAATACACCCCTACCATACTCAATTGGCATCTATTTGGAATCACATTTTAGGAGTTGTAACAACCTTAGACGTCAGCGTACATATTAGGAAAAACTCTAAAAGAAATAACCATTCCAGGCACTCAGAAAGCTCCCTGAGATGTTTTAGTTTAGGGTGTTGTTCTAAACATGCTTTCGTATTCAGTCAGGCACTCACAGAGACCTAAGATGGTTTTGTAATCCTGAGTCCACAGCCTGAAGCTGGCCATGGGTCACACTAGAAGAAGGACTTGAGGAACAAGATAAAAATGATAGTCATATCAAAGGCCACTAAATACTAATCGAGCAATTTCCAATTACAGTAATGGGATCATCTCAGCAGAGCAGCTGCTTTCTCTTGCTGAGGTTTGAGGTTTACATCTGGAAAGAGTTACCTCCTCTTCCTGAAAGGGCTTGCGGGATGGCGGCCTCTCTCTCTTACCTTGCTAAACTGCGCAGTTCAGATGGCGTCTGTGATGGCATAGGCTTGTACGCCAATCCAATGACCCGAAATCCTTGCATGGTGTAAATCTGGAGTTCGCTTGAAAAGTTGGAAGGGACTATTCAAAGAAATAAATATCACAGATCAACATTCTGCTACATCACAAGAGCTCACATTTTCACGATTTCATTTAGTCACAAGACAACTGATATTTAGGCTTAGGTGGAGAGCGCTTTATGATATTATTTAACCACATGAAACCTATTGTGTTGGTGAAAAGTGAGCAGAAACCCATGAGGCACAGGGTCAGAATGATTTGCATATAGCCATGTCTGAACTGGGGTGGCAGAGTGAGCTAAAGAACGGTGATGGATTAAACCCAGATCTGTTGACTGGGTGTGAGTGTTTGATTGGTTCAGATGCTCCGTCCATCACCACCCCCTTTTGTACCGCTTTTGGCCGCCATAAGTGTGGCAGGGTATGCTCAGACGTGAGTCCCTTTCTCACTTTGCCACTGGATTCAAGCAAGCCAGGCTGAAGAAGGCTGCAATGCCAGAAACCGGTCCTCGGAAGCTTATTTCCGGTCCAGGGAAGGCATGGCTTGGCAGTTCGGGCTGGACTGTTCCCATGAGGCACAGGGTCAGACTGATTTGCATATAGCCATGTCTGAACTGGGGTGGCAGAGTGGGCTAAAGAACGGTGATGGATCAAACCCAGATCTTTTGACTGGGGGGTGAGTGTTTGATTGGTTCAGGTGCTCCGTCCATCACCACCCCCTTTTGTACAGTGTCGGTACTGCAGACAAGATGCAGAGCCACTATGCATTGGTTTCAAGGTGTGATGCACCGGGTTTCTTTGTGCAATTGTGGGGATGTGTCAATCTCTCCAAACTGCTGTGATGGCAATGGGATGTTCTGATGCATCAGGGCTCTTGAGGCGCTGCATTGGTTCTGAGAGTGATGTGCTGATCCTACTCCAGCAACTGGGTCGATACACCACTTCTGTTACACGCACAACGGAGATGCATCGATTTCCATGATGCAAGTATCTGAACTAGGAACAGGAGCAGGGGTAGAGACTTTGGTATCCCTGAGTCTCAAGCTACAGGAGGCAGGTCGAAAAGACCTTTCAGCACACTTGGATGTAGAAGCAGAGCCCAGCTCTCCTTCAGCAGAGTCATAGAGCAGCAGGTAGCAAGGCAGCACAAGAGAAAGGCAGGCCTTCCAGGTAAGCAGTCCAGCAAATAGTTCTTTGAGCAGGGACAGCAGTTTCCCTGACGTGAGTTCAGTTGTAGATCCAGAAGTGTCTGATCTGGTGGGGCCAGAGACCCGGAATTTATATCTAAATGTGCCTTTGAAGTGAATGACACTTCAAAGATTAGCTTTGAAGGGCCCAAGTATCCCTTTCAACCCAGTCTTGTCTGCCAGGCTATCTGTAGGGGTAATCAGTCCTTCGTGTCGGTCAGGCCACTACATATTGATGTGTAAGTGTTAGCCCAGGAAGGGCCATCAAAATGCAGATGTATGTAGATGGGTTTTCAGCCACACCTAGCTCCCTGTGTTTGTAGCTGTCTGGATGTCATCCAGCCCAGACTTGTATTGGAGACATACTGCAAGGCACACAGTGCAGTAAGAGCAGAGAAATGTCTAATTTCTAAAAGTAAACACAAGGAGATGATGGACGGAGCGCTGAAACTTTTCAGACACTCACCCCCAGTCACAGATTTGTGTTAAATACATCATCGTTCTTTAGCTCAATTTGACACCCCAGTTCAGACACAGCTATATGCAAGTCAGTCTTTTCCCTGTACCTCATGGGAACAGTCCAGCCCAAACTGCCAAGCCATGTGTTCGCTAGACCAGAAACAAGCATCCTGGGAACTGCTCCCATAGGGCGCAGAGTCAAGACTGATTTGCATATGGCTGGGTCCAAACTGGAATGGCATGGTAAGCAGAAAAACGATGGATTTAAGCCCAGATCTCTGTACTGGGGTGAATGTAAGATATTGTTCTGCATTCTGTCCATCAATTGTTCTTTTTTAATTTCTAACAGTGACATTTCTAAAATAGTAATGTTAAATCCAACTTTACCGTAAAGAGGATTTATCGTTACCAGCTCCAAAGAAATTAAACACAATGCATCTACTCTGTTTTAACAATGAATTACAGCTTAAAGGTATTTTAAGGAATTCCCAATGTTAGCCCGTGGGAGGGGTAGGCCTCACAGTAGTGAAAACAAAGGTAGGTGCTTGTCACTGCCAGGATATGTAAAACTCAGAAGTGCATGTCTTACTTTGACAGCACCCTGCCTTATGGGCTACCTCGGGCCTACCTTCGAGGTGACTTAAGTGTAACAAAAGGGAAGTTTAAGGCTTGGCAGAGGGGTTTTATATGCCAAGTCAAAGTAGCAGTAAACTGCACACACAGGCCCTGGAGTAGCAGACCTTAGACATGTTTAAAAGTCTACCGATAAGGGTGGCAAAATCAGGGCTGCAGGAACACTAGTAGAATATAATTTACAGCCCCATGGCACAGGTAGTGCACTTTACTAGGTACTTAAGATTACATTTATTATGGCGATTGGGGATGAACCAGCAGTAAAGTGTGAAGAGTCCTAAAGCCAACGCAAAATTGTGCAGAATAATGAAGGGAGTCAGGCAAAAAGTTTGGGGAAGACCACCAGAAGACTATCAAATCTAACAGTAGCCATGTGGACATCAGTATCCATGGGGTGATCAGTAGCCACATGCAGATCATCTAAGACGAGTAGAGTGACATCTCGGTGCCTACAAATGGGTTGGAAACCCAGCTGAGCATCATGGAAAATGTCAAGGAATTGGGAGAGCGATCCAGCTACATGTGGTTCTATTATTTGGCTGGTACCAGAAGTAGATAATGCTTCGGACCAGCCTAGTGAGTAATGTAAAATGATTGATTACTGAGTTAGTAGAAAGTGCATAACAAGTGTAGCCAGTGTGCTTGGTGCAGTCAATCATGGGTATATAGTTGAGATGTGATGAAGCAGTGCTACTCCTCGGAATGCAACTCCATTTAACCAGGGACATTTCCTGATCTGCTGGATCAAGAGAACTACATCAATATATTTAGAAACTTACAATTCAAAGGGAATTATGTTCAGAGTGTGGTGAAGCAACATGATTTACCAATAAAAGTCAATACCAAAACAGATGGCAAAGCTGAGGCTCAAATCAATGTGGAAATGAAAGCAGTGACCTGGCACCGCCACCAGCTGCTGTTTTTGAGTCCTTGTCATCATTACTTTATAAGACAATCTTCATTTTTCCACAACGAGTTTCACAGCCACAGAGTTGGTCAGAAATGACCACTGTCTTCTGATGACTGCAGGAAGAGGCAGCAGCTGTGTTCAACCTGCCAATGAGAAGCAGGGAACTGTCCTAGCTTCACCTCACCGGCTGGCGGTTGGCTGTGGATGGAAACATGACTGCCTTGCCTTCTGGAACCTTTGCCCTATGTTTAGAACGAGGAGGAGGCCAATGCATGACCTTTGAATACTGACAGGTGGCATCATCATTGACAGCACATGTGAAGTCAACGGGAAATGGGCACTACAACGCAGCCGTTTCCACGCAAACCTTAACCACGCATGCATTACAACACATGCGTGGTTACCACGAAAGCCTTTACCACGCATCCCTTTACTACAAGATACGTAGTAAAGGCATGTGCGGTAAAAGCTAAGTTTAGAAAAAAGGGGCTTGGGGGTCTCTCCCCTAAAATAAAAATAAAAGAGTGGGATAAAAGAGGGGTTGGGGGGTAACCCCCCGAAAAAAACACGCACCTGACGTCACGTCGTGAAGTGGATTCAATCGGCATCGGTTGAGAAAAAACAGAAAGAAACTTCTGCTTCCTCTTTACGACGTCACCAAGGAAGATAAAGGAGAGGAGATGACGTGAAGAGGTAAGGGGAATTTTAATTAAAAAGAAATATGTAAGGATTGAGGGTTCAGGGCAGGGGTGATTATAAAAAGGATTGGGGGATGGGGGTGTCACGTAAGAGTACAGGGGAGGGGTATAACCTTTACCAAGAGTATGCCCTTACCATGCATACATTTACAACGAAAATCGTTGTAAATGTATGCATGATAAATGAATATTTGTGGTAAAGGTTATGCGTGGAAATAGCATTCCGTTGTAACGCATGGGTGGTAAAGGCCTGCGTTGTAACGGAATGCATTGTAACAACATACAACCGAAGTCAACAAGACATTAGCACCCCTGATTCTAAGATGGTATTCAGAGATTCTCTGTAGATTTCATGGTACATGGACAGCGAAGACACCCTGAATGCAGATGGAGCTCTGATTGCTTGAGGGTGCCCCGAATATGTCTGCTCGGCTGATACTCACAATTCAAAGGGGATTATGATCAGAGTGTGGTGAAGCAACATGATTTACCAGTGAAGTCAAAGCCAAAACAGAAGGCAAAGCTTACACTCAAACCACTGTGGAGAAAAGCAGTGTGTTGCACAGCTATCACACGGTGTTGTTGTGTCCTGGTCATCATTACTTTATAAGAGTCTTCTTTTATCCACCAACAGTTCCACAGCCACAGAGGTGGTCAAATGTGACCAGAGGCTTCTGATGACAACAGGGCTGTTTTCAATCTGCCAATGGGAATCAGGGACCACCTCACAGGCTGGCGGTTGGTTGTGGATGGAAACATGACTGCCTTGTCTTTTGGCTCCTGCACCCTCTGCTGATTACAAGGAGGATGCCATGGCATGCCTTTTAATGCTGACATGTGGCACCATCATTGACAGCACATGTGGAGTCAAAAACACATTAGTGTTTCTGATTCCAAATTGGTATTGAGAGATTTTCTACAGCGATTTCATGGAACATGGACCGCGGAGACACCCTGAATGCAGAGTTTTGTTTGCTCTAGGGTGTGAGGAATATGTCTGCTTGGTTCATATATTGCTTACCTTGCTTTGAAGATATCACTCGAATTCTCCACCTTGGTACGTCTAATGTAAGCGCACCCCCATATTGTACTGTAAATGGTCCGTTTCAGTCTGTCCTCTGCCTCTATTGACTTGTGGCTCTTCCCTAGAGCCCCTTGACGTCACCCTAAGGTGTGATACATATCTTCCCCTTCGGTACTCCTGTCTGTAAATCCCCTCCTTTGAGGTAATTCATGATTTCCGGACTCTGAGACGTATTATGGAGACATGTTTATTTAGAGGGAATTTGAAACCTCTTAGACATTGCATTGCAACAGAAAGGATTTGAGCTTTCTGGGAAGGTTTGTGCTCCAGTGTTGCCATTATCACAAAGGTCTTTCTTTCGTCAATACAATTTGATCTTCTACATTACATGTAGAGCGTGGTTTGGCCAGTGGCCCACCAAGGGCTGACCCATTACCTCTTGCTCTATGCTCTAAATATGATTGACAGTTTAAAACACCAATAGAAACAGCCCATATTACCGCCCGGATGCCTCCTCTTTTGGTAACTGCACACTCCCTTTAAAATATCTCCTGTATCTTCAGTGACAAGTTTGCCTGTCTATGTATCATGCACTTCAGGTGCCCAGTTAGATGTCATTTATTTCCCATCCCTTTTTTAGGCTGTTAAAGTGACATTGTAATTTGGCAACTGCCTGTGGTTTGGGTGCTGCTGGTGTATGTAGCAATCTGTTATTGCCTCCTTCAAAAATACTTAAAATAAAATGCATTGTACAGTTGTGAGGTTTATTATTTAAAACATCACTAGTAAAACAGCTGTATCTGTAAGTTGTTTGAAGATTGAAATTGTAATTGCAATCAAACAGGGTTCACATTTAGGTGGCAGTATATTTTATTTTTTTCATTTTCATTTCTATGGCATATGCTGGCACCACACCATCCAGCACAGGACAGCACTATTGCCTTTGCCAATGCTCGTTCTAAACTGTAAATTAATGGTGTTCTGGGCCCATAAGGCAATATTTTGCCAAGATATCATCTTTCCACAATACAATATTTACCTAAAGTTTGTCTTTCATTTCTTGCTATTTATAATGCTGTTCACCAGCTGCAAACATGCGGGAGGGCAGATTTAATTTTTAATATCCCCCCGCCCCCATTTCTGTGTAGAATTAAAATATTATAAGCTGTAGAATATTCCCAAATGTGTATATTGAGAATATTGCATGTCATAAACAAGTTCTGGAACTTTGCAAGATGCTCACTGGGGGCCCTCATGCCTACTTAAGGAGAAGGTACCAGGGAACCATAGAAGATTCACTAATGTTGGAGATTCTCGGTGGTGAGTCGTTTTGACTCCATGTCTGAATACCTGTCTCAGGTCTGCAGAAGCTGATCACCTTCTCTGGTGCTCCTTTCATGAAGGCCAGGCACTGGTCGCCCCCAACCACCTGTGTGACAACCGACATCCTCTGTAGGCCTGAAGAGAAGGGGAACTGGTGCACGATGGCGAGGCCTTCAACAGGAACCTAAGGACGAACCAGAACATTACGTCAGCATGACTTTGAACAGTTAGATTAACTTTTCTTCTATTTCACAGTTTTTGAGGGCACTATAAGCTGTTCAGGACACATGTTACATAATGGAGGTATCACGTGTCATAGCACAAATGTCCCAGGTGATGTGGCTGATAGACGACTTGGAGCCACACCCAATTATGAGTACTTAGGGTGACCCAGAGTCTCTGCTGGTTGTGGAGGTGACTCAGAGTCTCTGCTGGTTGTAGAGGTGACTCAGAGTCTCTGCTGGTTGTGGAGGTGACTCAGAGTCTCTGCTGGTTGTAGAGGTGACTCAGAGTCTCTGCTGGTTGTGGAGGTGACTCAGAGTCTCTGCTGGTTGTAGAGGTGACTCAGAGTCTCTGCTGGTTGTGGAGGTGACTCAGAGTCTCTGCTGGTTGTGGAGGTGACTCAGAGTCTCTGCTGGTTGTAGTGGTGACTCAGAGTCTCTGCTGGTTGTGGAGGTGACTCAGAGTCTCTGCTGGTTGTGGAGGTGACTCAGAGTCTCTGCTGGTTGTGGAGGTGACTCAGAGTCTCTGCTGGTTGTGGAGGTGACTCAGAGTCTCTGCCGGTTGTGGAGGTGACTCAGAGTCTCTGCTGGTTGTGGAGGTGACTCAGAGTCTCTGCCGGTTGTGGAGGGTTCAACGGAGCCACGGGGAGGCTTCACACATTGAGACAGTGTCCCTGGAATGAGTGTGACTATAGGCCCCCCTCCCACCCGTTATAAGGTTCATGGGGCATTATATCCTTAGGGATCAAATCACAAAGTAGTATACCTATTTAGATATTGTATACTGTGCATGGTTATTTGGCATGCTCATCACATAGTAAATACTACATGTACATACACTACTTTATTTAGATATCTTATAGACATCGCTCCTTATTATATGATGAGTGTAGAAGGGATCCTCTTGGTCCTGAAGAAGAAGCCAGGGGAGGGCTTCGAAACATGGGAAGGACGGCTCATAAGGCAATATACCTACGTTTCCCCCACTTTTAATAATACCAGCTCAAAGGAATATTGAAGTTTTTTAGTCCAACGAGACAGGTATTTTTTAATTTACTCTCTCATTCACTCCCGACCCTTCCACACACACTCCTACATGACACATGGTCTTTTTTTTTAAACAGTGCTCTCACGTAGTAGTAGGTCGTAGCACGCCCGTCCCGCAACTGGGCGGCAGACCCCTATGATGAAACATGACACCAAGGGCCTTTTGGTGTGTGAGGGGTATTTTAACAAAACTATGTTTTTTTCCACCACTGTAGGGAACATGCATAGTCTGGGAGGACACAGCTTTACATCTGTATGAGGGTGGATCTCTATGTTTTCCATCTGTTGTGGAGGTGAACCGGAGTCTCTACTGGTTGTGGAGGTGACTGAGAAACTTTGCTGGTTCTGGAGGTGACTCAGAGATTCTGCTGTTTGTGGAGGTGGCGCAAAGTCTCTGCCAGTTGTGGATGTGACCTAGAGTCTCTGCTGGTGTGGAGGTGAACCAGAGTCTCTGCTTGTGGATGCAACCTAGTGTCTGTCCTTGTTGTGGAGGTGACTCAGAGTCTCTGCTGGTTGTGGGGGTGACCAAGAATCTGTGGTGTTGTGAAGGTGGCCCAAAGTCTCTGCTAGTTGTGAAGGTGACCCATAACTTCTGCTGGTTGTGGAAGTGACTCAGAGTCTCTGTTGGTAGTCAAGGTGGCCTAGAGTCTCTGCTAGTTGTGGAGGTGACCCAGAATCTTTGCTGGCTCCGGAGGTGATGCAGAGACTCTGCTGTTTGTGGAGGTGGCCCAAAGTCTCTGCTCATTGTGGATGTGACCTAGAGTGCTGGTTGTGGAGGTGACCTAGAGTCTGTGCTGGTGTGGAGGTGGCCCAAAGCTCCTGATCATTGTGGAGTGAACCAGAATTTCTGCTGGTTGTGGAAGGGACCCAGCATCTCTGCCGGTTGTGATGGTGACTCAGAGTTTCTGCGGGTAGTGAAGGTGGCCCAGAGTCTCTGCTGGTTGTGGCGGGGACCCAGAACTAGGGTCTCTGCTGGTTGTGGTAGCGGCCTAGGGGCAGATTTACGACTTCTGGCGCATCTCTCCAGAAGAGTTGCGTGCATCTGCCCACCAGTGCGCCACCACTGATGCGCCGCAATGCGCCGCACCGCTCGGATAGGCAGATGCATGACGCATCCCCGGCGGAAATTCGGCACATTGCTGGAGTTGCGTTGCAAGCGCGACGCAGCTCCAGCAAGGCTTGGGGGTGCCCTATCTGTAGCATGCTGCGTCAATCCTTACGCCTGCTTCAAGCAGGCGCAGGGTTTTGACGCAGCATAGCCCTAAAAGTGATTGAGTGAAATCTTGTAGATTTCACTCAGCCACTTTTAGGAGGCGTTCCTGCACCGGAACACCCCCCCCTCCTGCACCAGAACGCCTACATGTGGCGCAGGGTTTACAATGTGACGCATCTCCCCGATGCGTCACGTTGTAAATACCCCGCAGCATGGTGCTGGATTTTGTTCGCCACCGCTGCGTTATAAAAGTGACGCAACGGCGGCATAAAAGAGGCGCAAGGGGCTTGTAAATCTGCAGCCTAGTGTCTCTGCTGCTTGTGGAGGTGGCCCAGAGTTTCCTTTGGTTGTGGATTCGATACAGAATCTCTGCTGGTTGTGGAAGCGACCTAGATTCTCTGCTGGTTGTGGAGGCAACCCACAGTCTCTGGTGGTAATGGAGGTGACCTAGAGTCTCTGCTTGTTGTGAAGATGACCCAGAGTCTCTGATGGTTGAGGAGGTGTCCCAGAATATCTGCTGGCTGTGGAGGTGTCCCAGAGTCTCTGCTGGTTGAGGAGGTGACCAAGAATCTCTGCTGGTTGTGGATGTGACCTAGTGTCTTTCCTGGTTGTGGAGGTGGCCTAGAGTCTCAGCTGGTGGTGGAAGTGACACAGAATCTGTGCTGTTGGTGGAGGCAACCTACAGTCTCTACTGGTTGTGAAGGTGACCTAGAGTTTCTGCTTGTTGTGAAGATGATCCAGAGTCTCTGCTGGTTGTGGAGGTGACATAGAACCTCTGCTGTTTGTGGAGGTTACCAAGAGTCTCTGCTGGCTGTGGATGTGACCCAGACTCTCTGCTGGTTGTGGAGGTGTCCCAGAGTCTCTGCTGGTTGTGGAGGTGACTCAGAGTCTCTGCTTGTTGTGAAGATGACCCAGAGTGTCTGATGGTTGTGGAGGTGACCCAGAATATCCGCTGGTTGAGGAGGTGTCCCAGAGTCTCTGCTGGTTGAGGAGGTGTCCCAGAGTCTCTGCTGGTTGTGGAGGTTGAGGTACTGGGTTTTTCAGAACCGGTACCGAACCGGTAACCCAGTGGTGTCAGGGAACACACCCAAAGACCTCGAGTACTTTCCTGATTCAGACCACAGAAACTCAGAGTCTTCTAGGTGACGTCAAGGATCGGTTTTATTGGCTGCAACCAAGTAACAGGCGTCCTAGAAGTACAACAACACGGGATGTATATTCTCAGGAGACTGCTCAATCTTACAAAGTCAGGCTTCTCTTTTTATACAAAATATTGTGCTTTAGGCAAACATTCTTGGATTTACAGTAGACCATTCAAATATTTTCACTACAAAGGAAAAGCAGAGTCATGATGACAAACCCACATTTCACTTCGTCCAGCCCACAACAAATTACCCAGCAAGGCCCAACATTTCCATCAGATACCGGTGGACCCCCAATAAAAACGGGCACCTCCCCATCATAAAGCAAGTGAGAGAGAAAAGAGCAGGGACAGGTGTGAGCAAGATTCGGCAGGGTGTGTGTGCGATGAAAAGGGTTTATAGCCTGTTGTGCCTTGATGCTATCTCGCTCGGCCACTGGGAGAGGAACTGACCAAACAGGTTTGGCCTGGGGCAATGGTTCCAGCTTGCCCAGGTCAGAGAAAAGTCAATTAAGGTGTACGTGTCCTTTGGAATCGAATTTGGCTTAATTTGTCTGCCTATGTGAGGGCAACTCACAAAATGGCTGCCGTACACAAAATGGAAGCCAAGGGTTTAGAACGAAAATGACGATTTCGAGGTGAAATCGTCACTCGAATATGACGAAAATGCTTGTACATAGTGTACTAGCCATTCTCGGTCTTTTGATATAAAAATCGTCATGCTATGATAAAGTTTAGTCATTGACATGTTGCTGTAACTTCATCCTTGATACAGGTTTCCTTACACATGATGTAGCACAGAGGCCACATATTGCAGGAGCACACGGTGAAGAGGTGTGGCGCCGCGGCCAGGGCGACTGACGCTGGAATCTGGGGACCACGGTTCGATCCCCGGCTCCGGCGGTAGGTTAGCCCAGCACCATGTGACTCTGGGCAATAGCTTGCTTAATCTTCCCAATTGCCCCCAGCGCCTAGAGCCCCTTACGGGTGATTGTGCGCTTTACAAATGTGGACTTTACTTTACTTTACTTTACTGCACGCACAGACAGAACAGGAAAAGAATGGCTAAGACCATCCCAATGACCATCAGAATTTTCCATCCCCAGCCGGATATCAGTTCCCAGAACCATCCCATTAACGACCAATCTCCTTTATCCACATGAATAGATTCGGAAATCTTATGCAGTTTGGAGATGGCCTGGTACACTGTTGGAGCGTTATCTGGAATGAAAACACAGCAACTCGATTGGATCAATTTACATACCCCACCTCGGTCTGCAAGTATGACATCTAATGCGACCCTGTTCTGAAGTGTCATAAGACGATCCGACTCGAGCTCAGCCGTCAAGTTACTAAGGGCGCCAGCAGTTTCAATTACGGTGGATTCAACCACCCTTGTCAATTGCCTTATGTTCCTGCTGTTAACCATGGGTCCCCAGAACGGCAGAAAACCCTTTACGAAGTCCCCAAATTCTTGACTTGCAGTGTCTTCTTTACTCAAGACACCTCTAACTACCCTTGTCTTGTACTAGTCTGCCGCTGCTGTGTAGGTGGGAGGCAACAGGAACGAAACAAAACATGAGCCCGAAAAGTCAAGGGGCAACCATGTATAGGCTCTATCATGGCAGATGAAATAGGTACCCTTAGCTGCTAAAAACGCAGGGGAAGTCCTCTACCTCTAGGCGCTTGTTGAACACCTCTACCTCTTGTGTTTGGCACACCATTTGCACGCTGTAATAGAATAGGGCAACTATACTTAAAATGACCCTCTTCCTTGCAATATGAACACTGATTGGGGCCTACAGGGACACGTGATTGAGTATACTCGACTCTTTGTGAGTTCCTCTGATACTGTTGAGGCTGCTGATAATTATTCTGATAGTTACTCTGACCACCATTATTCTGGCCACCACCACCACGTGGCGGATACGCTTGCTGTAACAGAACCTTCGTTTTCAACTCTTTAGTTTTCTTTTCTGCTCTATCTTTCTCATCTTTGTCTCTATTTTCATAATATTGTGCAATAGCCAATATTTGTGCTGAAGAGGAAACTGCCCATGAGCTCTCTGAATCCTTCAACTTTTTACACAACTCGGGAAGCAGATTGTGCACAAATTTATCGACGAACAATCGCTGACCACCTTCTGTGCTCATATCTTGACCACTGTGGTCGACGAACGTTTCTTCAAACCTGGTGAAGAAATCTGACACCGTTTCATCTTTCTTCTGCTTACACGCAGACAATTTATCCCAATTCACACGCATCGCAGGCATTAAAGTTTTCATATAATCAATGATTTTACCAGGAAGTTCTGCTACTAAAGGCTCAGGTTTAGCACCACCAACTTGTCGGCCATCTGCAGCAGTAATATTAGCCCATGAGTCACCTAATTGCTGATCATGATCTGCATGACGAATCTTTCCCCATAAAGGCTGTGGAACAACATTCCCAAATAACATGTCTATGTCGGCTAAATTCATGATGCATGACGCAGCAGTCTGTGACAACTCCTTGTAATACCCTGCAGGATTCTTACGGGGATCAGGCAATGTCTGTTTAAGGGCCAAAACTTCAGCTCGCTTCCATGGGACATGTACCCACACACGCTGAAAGTGTGCGGGTATGGCTGGGGGTTATTGTTATGACCAGCTGCTACTTCTTCCTTCCATACCGGAGGAACTTCTCTCATGGGATATTGTCTCGCCTTCCTCTTAGCAGAGGAATCTGACTCAAACAATGAACGAGAAACACCTTTAGTCCTTAACGACAACAACGTCGCAACTGCTTTCTCAACATCTGAACCCACAACTGCGCCTTTTGAAAACTCGAACCGTACATGGCTCAACTCAGGCGGATTAGAGTCCAAATCATTTTCTTCTAAATCTTCACACAGAAAAACACACATTTTCTCAAAAACGTATCGCTGTTTTGATGCTTCCCACTGATGGAAGACATCCATAACAGACTCTAGACCATATTTTGTAGGTTCGGTCATCCATCTATGTGCCAAATAATTCAATGTTTCCTTCTCCCTAGAATCAGGCTGTTGACTACGCAACTGCTTACGCTCTGTGTCAGGAGTTACACTTGTTGCACCAAAGAAAGGATATAGAAGACTGGTGACTGTGCTAGTCACTCTCTGACGAACAGAAGGAGAAGTCGATGAAAAGACAAGAGGGAAAGAAGGGTGAGACGAGGCAGATGCAGAGGCAGTGTCAGGAGAAGTACCAGGAGTGGTAGTCGATATAGTAGTCAAAGTTGCAGGAAGCATAGGAGGAACAGATGTTAAAGTCAGTGGCCCTTGAGCAGGCTGCACCGGAGGAGCAGGAGCCAGCTGAAGAGTAGCTGGTGGGTGCGGTGGAGGAGCAGGAGGCATAACAACCACAGGTTGCTCAACTAAAGGTTGTGGGGGTGCCGTAGCATTTTGCGCATAGGGGGGGGTGGCGAACTTAACAAATGCGCCATTAACGGATCTTTTTCAAGCTCTTTTGCTTCATCTTGCTGAAGAGGCGGCAAAACTGGATAACATTTATCAATGACCATTTTACGTTGCCTGTGCAACTGCTCACTCATCTGTTCTTCTTCATTGTCTTTATACTGCATAGCAGCTTGCATTATCGAAATACCCCTTTCTCTCTTATTTTTCTTCGCTAATTTAATTTCCTTCTGTTTGGCTTCCTTACGCCATAGGCGGAAAGAGTCAAATATCGCCGGCCGGGCTTTCTTCTTAAAAAGTCTAACTTCAAGATTATCTAAGATTTCCGTGTCAAAGCTACCGTAGTGGGGCCATTTTAAAACACCATCTTTTCTGGTGTATTTGATCCACACTTCATTGTATGTGATGGGGCCTACTCCATGTTTCACATACAATTCATAAGTTGGAGTTCCAATCGGAGGAACCGGACACGAGTCCTCCAATCGTGAGTCCCTATTATTACAACCAAGACAAAACAAATTTCCAAGTCTGCTAAGACCAGGCATCTTCGCTCTCTAGTCTAGCTCCAAACTTCAAAGGATTATCGATTACGATATTCTCGTGAATACACGAGTCCTTCGGCTTTGGCACTTGCAAGTTCCAAACAAAGTGATCCCAAAGGGATACCCAAAACTAAGAACCAACTAAGGACTGGGAGACGCTCCACTTATACTTAACTGAGATATTGATGATGTCACCAGAAGACTCGTCTTAGCGTTTCGCTCTCCCAAATTTAAAGGATCCAAATCAGGGCGATAGCCAGGGCAGCAGTCCTTCGTAGCCGTCGGGAAGCGGGGAACCTCGCAGCAAAGACTTTCGGACCACGTCGACATGCAGGGGTCGATGAAGTGGTTGGCCTTCCTACAGAATTTTCACACAAAGCTCCTCACGAACCTCTGGCTGGACCGGTACCTCTGGTATCACCCCACGTTGGGCACCAACTGAGGTACTGGGTTTTTCAGAACCGGTACCGAACCGGTAACCCAGTGATGTCAGGGAACACACCCAAAGACCTCGAGTACTTTCCTGATTCAGACCACAGAAACTCAGAGTCTTCTAGGTGAAGTCAAGGATCGGTTTTATTGGCTGCAACCAAGTAACAGGCGTCCTAGAAGTACAACAACACGGGATGTATATTCTCAGGAGACCGCTCAATCTTACAAAGTAAGGCTTCTCTTTTTATACGAAATATTGTGCTTTAGGCAAACATTCTTGGATTTACAGTATACCATTCAAATATTTTCACTACAAAGGAAAAGCAGAGTCATGATGACAAGCTCACATTTCAGTTCGTTCAGCCCACAACAAATTACCCGGCAAGGCCCAACATTTCCATCAGATACCGGTGGACCCCCAATAAAAACGGGCACCTCCCCATCATAAAGCAAGTGAGAGAGAAAAGAGCAGGGACAGGTGTGAGCAAGATTCGGCAGGGTGTGTGTGCGATGAAAAGGGTTTATAGCCTGTTGTGCCTTGATGCTATCTCTTTCGGCCACTGGGAGAGGAACTGACCAAACAGGTTTGGTCTGGGGCAATGGTTCCAGCTTGCCCAGGTCAGGGAAAAGTCAATTAAGGTGTACGTGTCCTTTGGAATCGAATTTGGCTTAATTCGTCTGCCTATGTGAGGGCAACTCACAAAATGGCTGCCGTACACAAAATGGAAGCCAAGGGTTTAGAACGAAAATGACGATTTCGAGGTGAAATCGTCACTCGAATATGACGAAAATGCTTGTACATAGTGTACTAGCCATTCTCGGTCTTTTGATATAAAAATCGTCATGCTATGATAAAGTTTAGTCATTGACATGTTGCTGTAACTTCATCCTTGATACAGGTTTCCTTACACATGATGTAGCACAGAGGCCACATATTGCAGGAGCACACGGTGAAGAGGTGTGGCGCCGCGGCCAGGGCGACTGACGCTGGAATCTGGGGACCACGGTTCGATCCCCGGCTCCGGCGGCAGGTTAGCCCAGCACCATGTGACTCTGGGCAATAGCTTGCTTAATCTTCCCAACGGCCCCCAGCGCCTAGAGCCCCTTACGGGTGATTGTGCGCTTTACAAATGTGGACTTTACTTTACTTTACTTTACAGCACGCACAGACAGAACAGGAAAAGAATGGCTAAGACCATCCCAATGACCATCAGAATTTTCCATCCCCAGCCGGATATCAGTTCCCAGAACCATCCCATTAACGACCAATCTCCTTTATCCACATGAATAGATTCGGAAATCTTATGCAGTTTGGAGATGGCCTGGTACACTGTTGGAGCGTTATCTGGAATGAAAACACAGCAACTCGATTGGGTCAATTTACATACCCCACCTCGGTCTGCAAGTATGACATCTAATGCGACCCTGTTCTGAAGTGTCATAAGACGATCCGACTCGAGCTCAGCCGTCAAGTTACTAAGGGCGCCAGCAGTTTCAATTACGGTGGATTCAACCACCCTTGTCAATTGCCTTATGTTCCTGCTGTTAACCATGGGTCCCCAGAACGGCAGAAAACCCTTTACGAAGTCCCCAAATTCTTGACTTGCAGTGTCTTCTTTACTCAAGACACCTCTAACTACCCTTGTCTTGTGCTAGTCTGCCGCTGCTGTGTAGGTGGGAGGCAACAGGAACGAAACAAAACATGAGCCCGAAAAGTCAAGGGGCAACCATGTATAGGCTCTATCATGGCAGATGAAATAGGTACCCTTAGCTGCTAAAAACGCAGGGGAAGTCCTCTACCTCTAGGCGCTTGTTGAACACCTCTACCTCTTGTGTTTGGCACACCATTTGCACGCTGTAATAGAATAGGGCAACTATACTTAAAATGACCCTCTTCCTTGCAATATGAACACTGATTGGGGCCTACAGGGACACGTGATTGAGTATACTCGACTCTTTGTGAGTTCCTCTGATACTGTTGAGGCTGCTGATAATTATTCTGATAGTTACTCTGACCACCATTATTCTGGCCACCACCACCACATGGCGGATACGCTTGCTGTAACAGAACCTTCGTTTTCAACTCTTTAGTTTTCTTTTCTGCTCTATCTTTCTCATCTTTGTCTCTATTTTCATAATATTGTGCAATAGCCAATATTTGTGCTGAAGAGGAAACTGCCCATGAGCTCTCTGAATCCTTCAACTTTTTACACAACTCGGGAAGCAGATTGTGCACAAATTTATCGACGAACAATCGCTGACCACCTTCTGTGCTCATATCTTGACCACTGTGGTCGACGAACGTTTCTTCAAACCTGGTGAAGAAATCTGACACCGTTTCATCTTTCTTCTGCTTACACGCAGACAATTTATCCCAATTCACACGCATCGCAGGCATTAAAGTTTTCATATAATCAATGATTTTACCAGGAAGTTCTGCTACTAAAGGCTCAGGTTTAGCACCACCAACTTGTCGGCCATCTGCAGCAGTAATATTAGCCCATGAGTCACCTAATTGCTGATCATGATCTGCATGACGAATCTTTCCCCATAAAGGCTGTGGAACAACATTCCCAAATAACATGTCTATGTCGGCTAAATTCATGATGCATGACGCAGCAGTCTGTGACAACTCCTTGTAATACCCTGCAGGATTCTTACGGGGATCAGGCAATGTCTGTTTAAGGGCCAAAACTTCAGCTCGCTTCCATGGGACATGTACCCACACACGCTGAAAGTGTGCGGGTATGGCTGGGGGTTATTGTTATGACCAGCTGCTACTTCTTCCTTCCATACCGGAGGAACTTCTCTCATGGGATATTGTCTCGCCTTCCTCTTAGCAGAGGAATCTGACTCAAACAATGAACGAGAAACACCTTTAGTCCTTAACGACAACAACGTCGCAACTGCTTTCTCAACATCTGAACCCACAACTGCGCCTTTTGAAAACTCGAACCGTACATGGCTCAACTCAGGCGGATTAGAGTCCAAATCATTTTCTTCTAAATCTTCACACAGAAAAACACACATTTTCTCAAAAACGTATCGCTGTTTTGATGCTTCCCACTGATGGAAGACATCCATAACAGACTCTAGACCATATTTTGTCGGTTCGGTCATCCATCTATGTGCCAAATAATTCAATGTTTCCTTCTCCCTAGAATCAGGCTGTTGACTACGCAACTGCTTACGCTCTGTGTCAGGAGTTACACTTGTTGCACCAAAGAAAGGATATAGAAGACTGGTGACTGTGCTAGTCACTCTCTGACGAACAGAAGGAGAAGTCGATGAAAAGACAAGAGGGAAAGAAGGGTGAGACGAGGCAGATGCAGAGGCAGTGTCAGGAGAAGTACCAGGAGTGGTAGTCGATATAGTAGTCAAAGTTGTAGGGAGTATAGGAAGAGCAGATGTAAAAGCCGGTGGCCCTTGAGGAGGCTGCACCGGAGGAGCAGGAGCCAGCTGAAGAGTAGCTGGTGGGTGCGGTGGAGGAGCAGGAGGCATAACAACCACAGGTTGCGCAACTAAAGGTTGTGGGGGTGCCGTAGCATTTTGCGCATAGGGGGGGGTGGCGAACTTAACAAATGCGCCATTAACGGATCTTTTTCAAGCTCTTTTGCTTCATCTTGCTGAAGAGGCGGCAAAACTGGATAACATTTATCAATGACCATTTTACGTTGCCTGTGCAACTGCTCACTCATCTGTTCTTCTTCATTGTCTTTATACTGCATAGCAGCTTGCATTATCGAAATACCCCTTTCTCTCTTATTTTTCTTCGCTAATTTAATTTCCTTCTGTTTGGCTTCCTTACGCCATAGGCGGAAAGAGTCAAATATCGCCGGCCGGGCTTTCTTCTTAAAAAGTCTAACTTCAAGATTATCTAAGATTTCCGTGTCAAAGCCACCGTAGTGGGGCCATTTTAAAACACCATCTTTTCTGGTGTATTTGATCCACACTTCATTGTATGTGATGGGGCCTACTCCATGTTTCACATACAATTCATAAGTTGGAGTTCCAATCGGAGGAACCGGACACGAGTCCTCCAATCGTGAGTCCCTATTATTACAACCAAGACAAAACAAATTTCCAAGTCTGCTAAGACCAGGCATCTTCGCTCTCTAGTCTAGCTCCAAACTTCAAAGGATTATCGATTACGATATTCTCGTGAATACACGAGTCCTTCGGCTTTGGCACTTGCAAGTTCCAAACAAAGTGATCCCAAAGGGATACCCAAAACTAAGAACCAACTAAGGACTGGGAGACGCTCCACTTATACTTAACTGAGATATTGATGATGTCACCAGAAGACTCGTCTTAGCGTTTCGCTCTACCAAATTTAAAGGATCCAAATCAGGGCGATAGCCAGGGCAGCAGTCCTTCGTAGCCGTCGGGAAGCGGGGAACCTCGCAGCAAAGACTTTCGGACCACGTCGACATGCAGGGGTCGATGAAGTGGTTGGCCTTCCTACAGAATTTTCACACAAAGCTCCTCACGAACCTCTGGCTGGACCGGTACCTCTGGTATCACCCCACGTTGGGCACCAACTGAGGTACTGGGTTTTTCAGAACCGGTACCGAACCGGTAACCCAGTGATGTCAGGGAACACACCCAAAGACCTCGAGTACTTTCCTGATTCAGACCACAGAAACTCAGAGTCTTCTAGGTGAAGTCAAGGATCGGTTTTATTGGCTGCAACCAAGTAACAGGCGT
This sequence comes from Lissotriton helveticus, assembly GCF_964261635.1. Classification (NCBI taxonomy): domain Eukaryota; kingdom Metazoa; phylum Chordata; class Amphibia; order Caudata; family Salamandridae; genus Lissotriton; species Lissotriton helveticus. Next base: position 1,959,756,075 of record NC_136068.1, on the reverse strand, counting down.
CCTAGAAGTACAACAACACGGGATGTATATTCTCAGGAGACCGCTCAATCTTACAAAGTAAGGCTTCTCTTTTTATACGAAATATTGTGCTTTAGGCAAACATTCTTGGATTTACAGTATACCATTCAAATATTTTCACTACAAAGGAAAAGCAGAGTCATGATGACAAGCTCACATTTCAGTTCGTTCAGCCCACAACAAATTACCCGGCAAGGCCCAACATTTCCATCAGATACCGGTGGACCCCCAATAAAAACGGGCACCTCCCCATCATAAAGCAAGTGAGAGAGAAAAGAGCAGGGACAGGTGTGAGCAAGATTCGGCAGGGTGTGTGTGCGATGAAAAGGGTTTATAGCCTGTTGTGCCTTGATGCTATCTCGTTCGGCCACTGGGAGAGGAACTGACCAAACAGGTTTGGCCTGGGGCAATAGTTCCAGCTTGCCCAGGTCAGAGAAAAGTCAATTAAGGTGTACGTGTCCTTTGGAATCGAATTTGGCTTAATTCGTCTGCCTATGTGAGAGCAACTCACAAAATGGCTGCCGTACACAAAATGGAAGCCAAGGGTTCAGAACGAAAATGATGATTTCGAGGTGAAATCGTCACTCGAATATGACGAAAATGCTTGTACATAGTGTACTAGCCATTCTCGGTCTTTTGATATAAAAATAGTCATACTATGATGAAGTTTAATTCTCGAGTGCAGAATTTTCAGAACTACAAGATGTCCCAAAGTCTCTGCTGGTTGTGGAGGTGACCCAGAGTCTCTGCTGGTTGTAGATGTGACCTAGTGTCTTTCCTGATTGTGGAGGTGACCTAGAGTCTCAGCTGGTTGTGGGGGTGACCTAGAGCCTCTGCTGGTTGTGGAGGTGACCAAGATTCTCAGCTGGTTCTGAAGGTGACCCTCCCTGCTGGTTGTGGATGTGACCTAGTGTCTTTCCTGATTGTGGAGGTGACCTTGAGTCTCAGCTGGTTATGAATGTGCCATAAAGCCTCTGCTGGTTGTGGAGGTGACCAGGAGTCTCTGCTGGTTCTGAAGGTGACCCAGAGTCTCTGCTGGTTGTGGTTGTGACTCAGAGCCTCTGCTGGTTGTAGAAGTGACCCAGAATCTCTGCTGTTTGTGGAGGTGGCCAAAAGTCTCTGCTAGTTGTGGATGCGACCTAGAGTCTCTGCTAGATATGGAGATGACCTAGAGTCTCTGCTGGAGGTGGATGTGTACTCGAGTCTCTGGAGGTGGCCTAGAGCCTCTGCTGATTCTGAAGGTGGCCCAGAGTATCTGATGGTGGTGGAGGTGACTGAGAGTCTATGCTGGTTGTGGAGGTGACCCAGAGTCTGCTGGTTTTTGGAGGTGACCTAGAGTCTCTGCTGGTTGTGAAGGTGACCTAGTGTTCCTTGTGGTTGTGGAGGTAATCTAGAGACGTTGCTAGTTGTGGATGCAACCTACAGTCTCTGCTGGTTGTGGAGGTGACCCAGAATATCTGCTGGTTGTGGAGGTGTCCCAAAGTCTCTGCTTGTTTGTGGAGGTGACCCAGAGTCTCCGCTGCTTTGTGGAGGTGACTCAGAGACTCTACTGGTTGTGGAGATGACCCAGAGTCTCAGCTGGTTGTGGAGGTGACCTAGAGTCTCTGCCGGTTGTGGAGTTGACCTGGTGTTTCTGCTGGTTGTGGATGTGACCTTGAGCCTCTGCTGGTTGTGTGGGTGACCTAGAGTCCCTACTGGTTGTGGAAGTGACCTTGAGTCTCTGCTGGTTGTGGAGCTGACCTGGAGTTTCTGTTGGTTGTGGTGGCGACCTAGAGTCTCTGCTCGTTGTAGAGGTGACATAGAGTTTCTGCTGGTTGTGAAGGTGATCTAGAGTCTCTGCTGGCTTCTGGTTTGGAGATGACCTAGAGTATCTGCTGGTTTTGGAGGTGACCTAGCGTCTCTGCTGGTTGTGGAAGTGACCTAATGTTTTTGCTGGTTGTGGATGTGACCTAGAACCTCTGCTGGTTGAGTGGGTGACCTTGAGTCTCTGCTGGTTGTGGAGGCGACCTAAAGTCTCTGCTGGTTGTAGAGGTGACAGAGTTTCTGCTGGTTTCGGAGGTGACATAGAGTCTCTGCTGGTTGTGAAGGTGATCTAGAGTCTCTGCTGGCTGCTGGTTTTGGAGGCAACCCAGAGTCTCTGCTGGTTGTGGATGTAGGCTAGAGTCTCCGTTGGCTGTGGAGGCGACCTTGAGTCTCTGCTGGTTGTGGAGGTGACCTTGAGTCTCTGCTGGTTGTGGAGGTGACCCAGAGTCTCTTCTGGTTGTGGAGGTGACCTAGAGTCTCTTCTGGTTGTGGAGGTGACCTAGAGTTTTTGCTGTTTGTGTAGGTGGCCTATAGTCTCCGTTGGCTGTGGAGGCGACCTTGAGTCTCTGCTGGTTGTGGAGGTGACCTTGAGTCTCTGCTGGTTTTGGTTTTAGAAGTGACCTAGAGACTCTACTGATTGTGGGTGTAACACAGAGTCTCTGCTGGTTGTGGAGGTGACCCAGAGTCTCTGCTGGTTGTGTAGGTGACCTTGAGTCTCTGCTGGTTGTGGAGGTGACCTAGAGTCTCCGTTGGCTGTGGAGGCGACCTTAAGTCTCTGCTGGTTGTGGAGGTGACCTTGAGTCTCTGCTGGTTTTAGAAGTGACCTAGAGACTCTACTTGTTGTGGGTGTGACACAGAGTCTCTGCTGGTTGTGGAGGTGACCCAGAGTCTCTACTGGTTGTGGGGGTGAACCAGAGTTTCTGCTGGTTGTGGAGGCAACCCAGAGTCTCTGCTTGTTGTGAAGATGACCCAGATTCTCTGTTGCTTGTGGAGGTGACTCAGAATCTCTACGGGTTGTGGAAGCAACATAGTGTCTCTGCTGATTGTGGAGGTGGCTCAGAGTTTCTTCTAGTTGTGGATTCAATCCAGAATCTCTGCAAGTTGTGGAAGCGACCTAGAGTCTCTGCTTGTTGTGGAAGCGACCTAGATTCTCTGCTGGTTTTGGAGGTGACCTAGAGACCTTGCTGGTTGTGGAGGCAACCTACGGTCTCTGCTGGTTGTGGAGGGGACCCAGAGTCTCTGCTGCTTGTGGATGGTGACCCAGAGTCTCTGCTGGTTGTGTAGGTGACCCAGAATCTCTTCTGGTTGTGGAGGTGTCCCAGAGTCTATGCTAGTTATGGAGGTGACCTAGAGTCTCTGCTAGTTGTGGAGGTAAACTGGAGTCTCTGGATGTGACTTAGAACATCTGCTGGTTGTGAAGGTGGCCCAGAGTCTCTGAGGGTGGTGGAGGTGACCCAGAAAATCTGCTGGTTGTGGAGGCGTCCCAGAGTCTTTGCTGGTTTTGGAGGTGACCGAGAGTCTCTGCTGGGTTGTGGAGGTGACCCAGAACCTTTGCTGGTTTGTGGAGGTGACTCAGAGTCTCTGCTGGTTGTGGAGATGACCCAGACTGCAGAGTTTCTGCTGGCTGTGGAGGTGGTCTAGAGTCTCTGCTGGTTGTGGAGGTGACCTAGTGTTTCTGGTGGTCGTGGATGTGACCCAGAGTCGCTGCTGGTTGTTGAGGTGACCTAGGGTCTCTGCTGGTTGTGGAAGTGACCTGGAGTCTCTGTTGGTTGTCGAGGCGACCTAGAACCTCTGATCATTGTGGAGGTGACATAGAGTCTCTGCTTGTTGTGAAGGTGATCTAGAGTCTCTGCTGGCTGCTGGTTTTGGAGGCGACCTAGAGTCTCTGCTGGTTTTGGAAGCAACCGAGAGTCTCTGCTGGTTGTGGAGGTGGCCTAGATTTTCTTCTGGTTGTGGAGGTGACCTAGAGTTGTTGCTGTTTGTGGAGGTGGCCTAGAGCCTCTGCTGGTTGTAGAAGTGACATAGAGCCTCTGCTGGTTGTAGTAGAGACCCAGAGTCTCTACTAGTTGTGTGTGTGACACAGAGTCTCTGCTGGTTATGGAATTGACCTAGAGTCTCTGCTGGTTGTGGAGGTTACCCAGAATCTCTATTGGTTGTGGTGGTGAGCCAGAGTCTCTGCTGGTTGTGGATGCGACCCAGAATCTCTGCTGGTTGTGGAGGGGACCTACAGTCTCTGCTGGTTGTATAGGCAACCCAGAGTCTCTTCTGGCTGTGGAGGTCACCTGGAGTCTCTTCTGGTTGTGGAGGTGACCCAGAGTTTCTGCTAGTTGTTGTGAGAAGTTGGCCTGGTATATGATGTCCACAGTTCTGTGGGCACCTTGTATCAGTCCAAACAATCCCTTATGAGGGTGGTTGTAAGTCAAACTTATAGACAAGCTATCCTAGGGGTAGCATGGACTAAGCAGCCCTAAAGGCTTAACTCAAGAGGGCATGTGAAGCCAGCTGTTTTACCATATGCAATCCTGTAATACCAAATGAAAGGACACCACACAAGTTATATATTATAAAAATATATGTATTTATTCTCAGAATAGTCCCCTGTACGCTTTATGCGCAATGAAGCACAAGCGTTTAAACAAAAGCACAATATAACATATACAAGTTGCACGTTTTTGGATGAGGCCGGTGGCCACTCAAACCATATATCAAAAAAGTGGTATAACAATCACTAATAGATTGGGGGTAAGGCCTAGGGCCTTGGGAATCGCTGGGACTACAGTGAATTAACCACAGTTAGGACGGGAGTGGCCCGCGGGATTCGGGTGCAGCGCAGAAAGTACAAGCATGTACCAATGTAAAGTCAAAGGTGCGCAAAAGTTATCGTTTTACTGTTTAAAGAGTCTTCCGACTGGACTAGGGCTACCAAACTTTAGAGTTAGGCACTAGAGGTGTGTACCAGTGTAAGAACACCGGCGCTAGTAAGTTACCTCACCCACAGGAAGCGGGTGCATAGGTGCCAAAGTGTGTCGGGTCTCGTCACGCAGTTCGATGGTGCCTGAAGATGAAGATGCTGCAGGCGTCCAGAAGAGAACTGTCCGGTGCGATCCAAGGGTGGATCGAAGTTGAAGAGTACCTGAAAGCAGAGGGGACCGAGTATGGGTCACGAGTCAGTGACCAGGAAGGAACCAGGAAGGAACCAGGCAATGTCGGGCGCAATCAGGTCGATGTTGTGTAGCTTCTCTCCGCTGCCACGTGGTCTCTGGGGCACCGAGGATGTCCTGGAGTGAATCAAGAGCTGTCCCATGGAGGATCTCGCTGTCTGCAGTGTCGGCTTCACGATTGGAGTCAACAAGCCTTGGCAAAGGCAACCCACGCAGGATTCGAAGATGGCTTAATACTCAGACCAGCAAGGTCTGAGCGGGTGCTCCTTTTCAGGGGAGCGAGTGCCAGTCTGGAGCAAACAGACTAGCTGTTCAAGTTTGAAGGTTCGTCGGTTCTGGGGCCACTAGCCAACGGGCAAGCGACCGGACCAACGCATCGAGCAGAAAAATGCAGAAGGGCCCCACGCAGCACTCGTCGAGTGTGGAGGGGTGAGCTTTGGTGCAAAAGCTGCTCGGGGCTGGAGCTTCTCAAACTCCAATGCACAGCATTGAGGAAGCCTCGGATGCTGCACGGTCAGCGCTTAGTGGTTTATTCAAGATGGCCGCTCCCACGCTTCAGGTCGCCTCCACGGGTCCCAGCTCTGCATGGACTGTGGATCGGGCTTTTGGAAGTCAGGATAGCTGGCTCTTGTCAGTCTCTGTTGCTCGAGTTCCGGCGGGAACTGCAACAAAGCAAATGTAGAGGTGCTGGATGGTGCCTGTTTGCACAGGGTGGTCACTCCTTGACCACAAGGGAGATTCTTCAGCCTTCCATGTCGAGTGGGATGTCAAAGGGTCCAGAGTTTCATTTCAAAAGTTTCAGTCAGGATAATCTGATGTACATTGGCACTGCTCCCACTTATATTCCAAATCTGGGGGCTGGATTACCTGCTAGGTCCCTCCTATGGGTGGGACCCAGGAAGGGGGTGGTTACACCCCTTTCCTTTGTCCAGCTTCCTGCCAGGACTGGGGCTTGAAAGCCCCAGAACCGGTTTGGATGGCATTTGCTTGGGGACACCTTGTGCGCCCCAGGCAGTGTCTAGTTTCTTTCAACCCTCCCTGCTACAATCCACTATCTCCTGTCTGGGGTGGTGTGACACCTCCCTGTGACAGGAGATCCTTTGATCAAGCCTCCTCTGTCGAGTATCAGTCAGCAGCAGGGGGCCAGACTCGTGTCTGTGGCAGCAGCATCCATTTTGTGATGCTGGGGCTCTGGTTTGGATTAACCGCATTTGCAGTAAGTAACATGTCTTCCCCTCCTGGAGGGGTGGGATGCTGCCGCCATTGTCAGAATCGTCGAGGGGGTAGCATTCCATGTTGTATGACACCAAACACAACATGTTTTGATAAAGCCAAACCGGAGTTGGAATAACCGTAAGGATTATAATGCACTTAAGAGTATATGGTATGGCAGTATCACTGGAACAGCTATAGGGAAATGGTCCCGCAAGCTGCAGACAGGCTCAGCTCATGCCAGAGCACTATCTCACATAAAACTACGCACTCTGCCTCCAGGATTGTTAAGGCCTGCTGTAGGAGTGGCTGATAGGTATATATGTGTCCAGATATAGGTTTAGACATAGGTATACTATATCTAAGCAAGGGGTGATTACACCACCTTGCCCCAGCTGAGTGATCAGCCAGTTGTGTCAATTTAAGACCACTGTAAAGTCCATCCCCTGTAGGGAAATGGACCACCTGAGCAGTTTGGGATTTTCACCCTTCATCTGATTAAGCCATAAGCGGGGCTTATGGTCTGTCTGAATTAGGAAGTGAGTGCCAAACAAGTATGGTCTCAACTTCTTCAGGGCCCAAACCACAGCAAAGGCCTCCCTCTCAATGGCTGACCAACGTTTCTCTCTAGGGGTCAGCCTCCTGCTAATAAAAGCAATGGGCTGGTCTTGACCATCTACATTGAGTTGTGAAAGCACAGCTCCCATCCCCAACTCAGAAGCATCTGTTTGAACAATGAACTGTTTGGAGTAGTCAGGACTCTTCAGGATAGGTGCAGAGCACATGGCCTTCTTCAGGTCATCAAATGCCTTTTTTCACAGCTAACTGTCCACTGAACCTTGTTGGGCATCTTCTTGGATGTCAAATCATTTAATGGTGTCACAATGGACCCATAGTTCTTTACAAACTTCCTGTAATACCCAGTCAGGCCCAAGAAGGCTCTGACTCTTGTCTGGGTAGTTGGAGGAGCCCAGTCCTGTATGGTCTGGATCTTGCTTTCCAATGGTTGAACTTGACCCCCACCTACTAGGTGGCCCAAGTACACAACCTTGCTCTGCCCTATCTGGCACTTGGTAGCCTTGATAGTCAGGCCTGCCTTTTGCTGGGCCTCCAGAACCTTCTTCAGGTGGATCAGGTGATCCTCCCAGGTAGAGCTAAAGACAGGAATAACATCTAGATATGCTGCACAAAAGTCATCCAACCCAGAAAGGACTTGATTCACCAACCTTTGGAAGGTGGCAGGTGCATTCTTCAAACCAAAGGGCATTACCACAAACTGATAATGTCCACTGGGGGTAGAGAATGCTGTCTTGGCCTTTGACTCCTCAGCTAACCTGATTTGCCAATTTAGACAGGCACACACCAATAGCGGAAGGTTGCCCGCTTTGTTCTACTGTAAATATTAGAACTATGCACTTAATTTCTTCTTTTCTTTCTCCAAACACTTGAGCACCCTTTACTCTCTTACTGACTATACTTAAATAGTCCTTGCGCCGTTTTCTTCATTACTATTGTTTTATAAAAATTGTAAATAAAAATGTAATATTCTTTCAAAGTACATTCTTTGAGTGTGGTTACAATGTTTTGAAATTGTCAATATGCCAGGGTATTTGCTCATTTTCATTTAATGTGGAGCCAATCCAAATAAGATGTATATCTCCCTCATTTAGCTTGAGTCTAAGTATGCTGATTTAATTTGCATTTCCAGAATTTAAAAATACCTTTCATGTAAAGTTTGTTTCCTGATTGATAGTCAAGGACCACTGTTTCGTAAACCCTGATTTGCCAATAGCCAGCTGTCAGATCAAATGTGCTCAGAAACTTGGCAGACGCCAATTTGTCAATGAGCTCATCTGCCCTTGGAATGGGATGAGCATCTGTCCTAGTGACAGCATTGAGACCTCTATAGTCCACACAAAATCTCATTTCTCTCTTTCCATCTTGGGTATGAGGTTTTGGCACAAGGACTACTGGGCTGGCCCAGGGGCTCTCTGATGGCTCAATCACTCCAAGTTCTAACATTTTCTGCACCTCAGCCTTGATGCAATCTCTGACATGGTCAGGTTGCCTGTAAATTTTATTCTTCACAGGTAGACTATCACCAGTGTCCACCACATGGGTGCACCAGGTAGTCTGACTGGGTGCGAGTGAAAACATGTATCTATGGGCTTGCAAAACCTGTCTGCAGTCCATCTGTGGCTGGTCAGTGAGGCTGCCTGCCAAGCCTACTCCATCAACTGAGCCATCATCAGGGTTTTGGGAAAGCAGGTCTGGGAGAGGGTCACTCTCTTCCTCCTGATCCCCATCTGTAGCCATGAGCAAGCCCATGCTTTCCCTGTCAACAAATGCTTTCAATCTGTTCACATGGAGCACCCTGTGGGGGCTCCTAGGGGTTTCAAGGTCCACCAAGAAGGTGACCTCCCCCTTCTTTTCCAGTATGGTGTAGGGTCCAGACCATTTGTCCTGGAGAGCTGCTGGGGCCACTGGCTCCAACACCCACACCTTCTGTCCTGGCTGGTACTCAGTCAGAACAGCCTTTTGATCATGCCAAGCTTTCTGTAATTCTTGGCTGGCCTCCAGGTTTTTGGATGCTTTCTCCATGTACTCAGCCATCCTGGAGCGGAGACCAAGTACATAGTCCACAATATCAAGTTTGGGCTTTTTGAGAGGTAACTCCCATCCTTCCCTCACAAGACACAATGGACCCCTCACAGGGTGGCCACACAAAAGTTCAAAAGGGCTGTAGCCAACCCCCTTCTGTGGGACCTCTCTGTAAGCAAAGAGTAAGCAGGGTAAAAGGATGTCCCATCTACGCCTGAGCTTTTCAGGTAATCCTTTCATCCTTCCCTTTAGGGTCTTGTTGAATCTCTCAACAAGCCCACTGCATTGTGGGTGATAGGGTGTGGTGAACTTGTAGTTCACTCCACACTCCTTCCACATTGCCTTTAAGTATCCAGACATAAAGTTTGTACCTCTGTCTGAAAGTACCTCCTTTGGAAAGCTCACTCTGGAGAAAACTCCAAGTAGGGCCCTTGCCACAACAGGAGCTGTTGTGGTCCATAGGGGAATTGCCTCTGGTTTCCTGGTGGCATGATCCACTACCACCAGGATAAATCTGTGCCCAGATGCTGTTTGGGGATCCATTGGTCCAACAATGTCAATCCCAACTCTCTCAAAGGGCACCCCCACCACAGGTAGAGGTATAAGGGGGGCCTTTGTGGTACCACCTGATTTGCCACTGGCTTGGCAGGTGACACAGGAGCGACAAAACTCCTTGGCATCTTCTGACATATGAGGCCAGTGAAAGTGAGGGACAAGCCTGTCCCAAGTCTTCTTCTGGCCTAAGTGTCCTGCAAGGGGAATATCATGGGCCAAGGTTAGAAGGAAGCCCCTAAATTGCAAAGGTATGACCAACCTCCTGGTTGTACCAGGCTTGGGGTCTCTAGCCTCTGAATAAAGGAGCCCATCATCCCAATATACTTTATGGGTACCTTGAGCATTCCGTGCAGCCTCAGCAGCAGCTTGCTGTCTGAGGGGTTCAAGTGAAGGGCAAGTCAACTGAGCCTGCCCCAGGTCTGCCCTTCAGGGTCCCTCTGTCCCCAGAAACTCAACCTGATCAGGTTCAAGCTCTTCAGAGACAGTCTCCTCTTGGATCACAGAATCACCCTCCTGTGAGGTCTGATCCTCAACCTGGCTCTGCCTTGACCCTCTTGCTCCTTCTCTTGGGTTGTGGTTGGTCTATTGTTTCAAGATCCACCACAGGTTCAGGTAGGCACTTCTTGGCCTGGGACCTGGTTACAGCAAGGACATGTGCTGAAATCCCTAGCATTTCTGCATGAGTCCTGTACTCCACTTCTGACCATAATGATTCCTCCAGATCATTGCCCAACAAACAGTCAACTGGGAGGTCTGCACTAACAACAACTCTTTTGAGGCCAGTTACCCCTCCCCAGGAGAAATTAACAACAGCCACACTATGTGTAGTAGTGGTGTTGCTAGCATTGGTCACCAGGTAATTCTCACCTAGTATCATCTGTTCAGGGTCCACAAAGTTAGGTGTCACCATAGTGACACTGGCACAAGTGTCCCTGTAGGCCTGAGCCATTTTCTCATTAATTAAAGGCGTCTGCCTGTACTTGCCCAGGTTACTAGGACTCACAGTAGAGGACATAGCTATGTCCCCCTCACAGATCAGAACTGCCTGAGTAGGGATCCTGACTAAGCCAGTCTCCCCCTCAGATCCCAGGGTTAACCCTACTATCCCCTTGGGTTGTGTACTACTACTGCTAACTGTACTAGGGGGTGCAGGTGTCTTAGCATCTGCAGTAGTAGCCACTGGGTTCCTTTTAGAGCATTCACTTCCCCAATGAGAAGTGGACGTACAAGTATTGCACCAAGGTTTCTTTGGGCCACCATTCTTCTTCTTTTTCCCATTCTGGGAACCACCCTCCTTATTATTAGTTTGGGGGCCTGTAGAAGACTTCTGGTCTTTATCTTTCTGATTACCACCCTTTTGGTCTGCTTTCTTCTGATCACCTCCTTGGTTCTGGGGTTTCTGCTTAATCCTTGTTCTGGCCCATTTGTCTGCCTTCTTCCCCAATTCTTGGGGAGAGGTCAGATCAGAGTCAATAAGGTATTGATGCAACAGCTGGTTCTGACAGTTATTACGGATCTGCTCTCTCATTATAAGATTGTACAATCCTGCATAGTCTGAGACTTTACTTCCCTGCAACCAACCCTCCAAAGCCTTAGTGGCACAATCAACAAAATCAGTCCAGTCTTGAGTCTGTGCTTTTTGGGTGTCTCTGAACAACAACCTGTATTGCTCAGTGGTTAGGCCAAACCCTTCAATAAGAGCACTCTTCAGGACAGAGTAGTTTGTAGCATCCTCATTTCTAACTGTGAGGAGCCTGTCCCTCCCTTTCTCAGAAAAGGAGAGCCACAAGATTGCTGCCCACTGATCTGAAGGAACCTGCTGTTCCATGCAGGCTCTCTCCAGAGCAGTTATCCATTTGTGGATGTCATCCCCATCCCTGTAGGGGGGCACAATCTTACTCAGGTTTCTATTGTCATAGGACCTGTCTTTATCTCTTGGGATAATGCTGCCACCAGTGGGAGTCTCCCCACTTAACTTTTGCTCTCTTGCAAGCGAGCTGGGGTATAGGGTGTGATTCTCTTGAGGCACTAGAAATGTGAGAATCCCTGGAAGGGCTTCTCTCTCTCCTATTGCCTGGGAGAATCCTGTTATGTACTCTGGGAAGGGGCTGGCCCTCTCCATTTCCATGTAGGTCCAAGTTGGCCCGGCTAAGCCTTCCAACTGGTCTCTGGTTATCCCCTTGATCATGATCTAACTCTTCACCTTCTGATTCAGGGTCTACCTCCTCATTTTCTACTTCTGGGGAGGTGTTCTCACTATCTGGGGGATGCATTCCTTCTCCTGATCCTGAGGGGACTATCTTGCCTTTTCCAAGGTCATCTTTCTCCAGGATGGCCACCATGACAGGAATGGTAGGGTTGTGACCCTTTCTCAGCTTCCTGGCAGTGCACAGGGCACTCAAGTCTCTGTGGCTGAATCTGTCATAGTCTGAGGTTGCCTTGGGGGGGGGGTCAACCACCACAGGTAGAGAGCCTGTAGCTTCACCTGTGCCAGACATGACTCTAGTGTGGTGTAAGTGATGCACCTACCTACATTAAGTGTTTTCCTACTGTCCCTTACTAGTGAGTTGTAGTCAGGGTGTGCTAAGCCCTTCTACCTACAACCACTAAGTTCAGTAGAACTTAAATATTCTAAGCTTTGTTTATATGTACCTAGGCACTTAATGTGATCTTTCAATTTGATTAAAAGATTGCAATGGTAAAACAACAGCAAGCTCAAATCCGCACCGCTGCTCAGCAATGTGAGAAGTTGGCCTGGTATATGATGTCCTCAGTTCTGTGGGCATCTTGTATCTTGTATTTTGTTTGGGCCCATACAACCCTTCCGCTATGCGGGTGCTTTAAACGATTGTAATCTTTCATTGGAGTATCTCCATTTATAAATGCATGCTGCCATGCCTTATTGAATGCTGCATTACCACTCCAGGTAACGCAGGGCACTTTGCATGAGTCACTCAGTTCTTATTCCTATGGTCAATCCCTTTCATTGCTGATGCTTTTATTCATACATATTTTGGCATGAAGCTTTTTCTTTCATTTCACATGTTCACTTGTCATAACCAGACCTCGGCGGCAGAGAAGCAAGCCACGCTCTAACCGCCGAGGCCCTGCGCCACACCCAGGCACATCACGGGGATGCTTGAAAATGCCCTGAGGCAACACTTCAAAGTGCTGAAGTTTGAACGGCCTTCTTTTGCCTTTCTATTTTCAGGACCGACGGCACGCACAATAGCATCCACCCTCACTGGTCAGACTGGGGCCCATGTTTGGAGATCTTTGGGGGGGTCATCTAATAACACCTTTGGTTGTGCTTGGCGTCCCGATGAGTTGAATCTGCCTGTTTGATATTCGGTGACAGCCTAACTGCTCTGTGATTTTAACAAGAACCATTAATAATAATTTAATACTAACAGTCCCCATAGTCTCAAGAACATTGTGCTGACTATATTGAATGCATTGCAAACACACCAAATAAATAATGTGATTTATGTTATGTTATGTTAAGATGAATTTGTCAGGCGCACTTACACCATAGGTCTCTTGGCGCTGTTTCTACATAAGCTGCTGCGGGGGTCCAGTTTAAACAGTTTGTCCAAAGAGCCAGGTTTTTAAGGCTTTTCTGAATCCCAATCACAGATCCTGACTGAGAGTGGGAATGAGTTCCAGAGCCTGGGGGCCAGATAGGCAAACCTACTCCCGCCTAGTCGTTTTAACTTAATTGATGGAATAGACAAAAGGTGGAGGTGGGCGGAACGAAGATTGCGTGTGGGGACGTGTCTCGTAATTAGGCTGTTAAGAAATTTGGGGCTGGTGTAATGCAAGGCCTTAAAAATTATACAGCCCGACTTGAACGCAGAGCGTTGCGCCATAGGTAGCCAATGTAGGCTGCGCAGTAACATCCTGGCAGACTGCCATCTCGGCTGCCTGTAGATCAGTCTGGCCGCCTGATTCTGAATTATTTGTAGGCGGTTTACCAGACCTAAAGGAAGGCCGGTGTACAGAGAGTTGGAGAAATCAAGGCGGGAGAGTACCAGCTCAATCACCACCTGGATCAGGGCTTGATGAGACAACAGGTAGGCGATCTTTCTTATTTTTCATAGTTTGTGGAAAAGTAAATTTTGCCATGTTCTGTGTCCCTACGTGTTCCCCATCTTATGCTATATGTGCATGATTAATATGCATATGTATTCCCTTATGATCGATTAAAGACGCAATTACAGTTGTGTCCAACTCTAGTATGCCAGTTCCCAGTTCTCGTGAAAGCTACGAGTATTAGGCCTATGTAAAGTTATGTTGCCACGTTTCACAGTGTGCACGTTAAATCAGTATAAGTCCCCGTTTCTAGGCCTCAAAAGGGCCCGGACCCAGATTCAGCTCCTGTCTCCTGAACCCTCGCTGAGGAGCGATACAGCCCCCACCTGTATCCCTGACCCTTCACTTACTTCATGCCTCACAGTGCTTGGCTCGGCCTGGCTCTGCCTGCCAGTCTGCCAAGAGTATGTTATGATTCTAGTTATCAGTCCAGCTCTCCTTCTCTGCATTCCTAAGCTACTGAATTGCATCAATAGTTTCCATCACAGTCTAGCTTTTATGTCTCCATGTAAGAGAAATACTGTATTAATGGTCATTTAATATTCCTCAACACGCACTACATGTAGAATAATGCATGCACCAGTCTTAGAGTCTGTTAGCCTTTACCCTGATAACTTTTGGATTCTATCAATATGTTCTCTAAACATCAGATACTAGATAGTGTTTAGGTACATGTCGCTCTGACTCTCCAGACTTCAGTCTCTTCTTCTAGCACAGAAGTCATAGCTCCCAGTTCCTCCTAGTAACACGTCATTGCCAGCTTGCGCGCACCACTAGGTTAGAGGTCCCGGCTCCTTAGGTAGCCCCCTCCATGTTTCCGCCCCATTTATGACATATTCTGTTACGTTTGCATCACATGTCTATGTATACGCCCTGTTCACGCCTCTTGTTACACCCACTTCAGTCTTATCTTTCGCGACTGCTACGAACCCCGCCCACTGCTACGCCTACTGTATTGAATACCATGTATTTTGTTTAAGTATATATGCTTGTGCACTGTTATTAAAAAGTTAGCGCGCTCATCCCAGATCCTGCCCCGGCAGCTGCCGGGCCCTGCCATCCTATTCCCGTACAGGTTGTCCTGTTCTTGTCCTTTATGCTGTATTAAAACCTGCAAACTCCAGCTACCTCGAATTTTGACTCTTATTTATTGAGCTATCTGTTAATTAATTATTCCGAAAAATAGATCAGGTATTTAATTATTTATTTACCACATAATGGCGCCCGAACAGGGAATTGCCCTTTCCCCACGCGCCGGAGAAGCCACGCAAGCCCCCTGATCCTCTGCAGCTGTGACGGAACCATACCGTGCACGTGCAGATATTTCTGCTTCAAGTATCCCTCAGGCCCACGGAGGAGACGGAGGTTGCGGTCCAGCATCCAGACGAGGCGGTGGAGGAACGCGGCGAGTCCCGACCAGAGCCCAAGCCGAGAGTCCAAGGTCCGAGGTACCCGGAGGCCCACCCGTAACTGAAGTCCGAGGTTCGTCCGTCTGTCGTCGTAGCAGTCCAGTCCAGTCCGAGGCCTTCCGTTCTTGCTGCCCGGTGAGTACCGTTGCTGGGGTAGTATCTAGACAGGGTCAATTAATTTGTCTCTGGTCCGTGGGTTTGGGTACGCAGATCCAACACGAAGTGTCCACTTAGGTGGATGCGGGTCCTGACGTGTATCTTTATGAGACCGGTAAGTTTCGTACTGTTTTAGCAGTGCATCTAGTTTCTGTTCTAGTCCGTTCTGTTCTCGAGAAATTCATGTATTCTGTGTTCAGTAGTTCAGGTAGTATTTTGTCCGAACTGTTATTTTAAATGTCATTCATGTATTTCAATGTCGTGGTATGAGTGATCAGTCTCAAGTCATTATTGTGTTCATTGTGTATTGTACTGTGTCCAGATCCCAGTTTACGTCATGCCTCTGTTCTCAAAATTACGTCAGTTAAGAACTAGAAAAGGTCTGTTGGAAGAAGCAGTTCCTGTCCCGCCTAGGGACAGTCCAGGTCATTTTATGTATCAAAAGCATGGCATAAGTGCCATATTATATCTAGACTTATGGGTCGAGTACACCAAGGAATTAGAAGAGAAATATAGATGGCCTGTATCAGGCACATGGGATGCCGAGTGCATCATGCGAGTAGAAGAAGCATTATGGAAAAAGAAAGCCAGACAGTCACAGAAAGATGCCATCGAGTTGTGGCGCAAAGAATCTCATAAAAGAACCGAAAAAGAAATCAGAAAGTCAGAATTAAGTAGAGAATCGATAGAAAGAGCCCAAGAAAGGGAATTAATCGAAATAGGTGAACGAGTTAAAGCCGAACAGTCAGACAGACAGAGAAATGCCCTCATTAAGGGTATGTATCCTCTTCTTGCCGAGGGCTTGCCAAAAGCAACCCCGGAAGCATCCAGTAATTTTCCGCCACCCTTAGTTCCGACCAAGCTACGTCACAAACCGACCGCAGCTGATATTTTTCTCTCGTCCTATTTGGACGACACAGTCCCAGAATATGCAAATCCGGTTCCACCAGCTCCTGTAAATAATGTAATTCATGGTCCTCCAGCCACCGGGGCACCTGTTACAGCACCTGTTACGGTACCCCCGGTCCAGCCCGTAGTACAAATTCCCGCCACATCAGTCACTTTGCCAGCACGAAGAGTATCAGTCGACGATTCCAGTTTAGGGGCCGCGGGAGGAGGTCCTCCTGGTACACCGCCGCCAAATAGACGTCTAGGGGTAGTCGAGTTACATGAACGTGCATTACAGCGTACGCCCAAATATCAGTCCATTGCAGAAATCAGGCGAGCTCTTACTGAATGCTGTTATGATCCAGTCCCAGGCGAGGATAGTATGGTTATATATTCCGTACGTATAAGGCAGGTGTCCGAGTATTTGGTCACCCTACCGAATATGAAAGAAGATCTAGACAGAATGTATTGTTTCATTCGTACCGGAGACGATCCAGAAAGTATCGGTGAAGTCATGTCTCTCAGGAAATCTGAGATCCAGTTCATGCTATTAAAGTTTCTGATCAATTGTTTAATTAGGGAACAAGATTCCCCGACTAAAGATCCGAACGAAATGAAAATTCTGACAAAGTGGAGTGATAATATAGCCGAGGGTAAGCACAAGACACTCAATAGTATAGAGAGTATGTACAAGAAAATACGTAAAGAAATAATAAGGTTACACGAACAACGCAAAGAAGCTCTAGGAAGCGAGAAAGAAAATGATTCTCCTACTGAAGAGGTAGACGACGAGAATCCCGCCAGAATAGCGTATGTAGGTAAATCTAGATTTCCAGACCGACATTTACGCCTAGAACACAAGAAAGTCTTTCATCTTCCAGCACCAGAACAAGGCTCTCTAGAACAAGTATTTCAAGCTACCGATCATATTCTGAAATCACGAATCGGTTATAGTGAACTTAGTACCATGCATGAACAAGAACTAGCCCGATCAGCAGTCCGATGGATTACTGATTCTACCACTTTTCTAGACGAAATAGTGGCACAAATGTTTCTGAAACTGCCCCCAGGCGAGCAGCGACTGGTGGGTATGTATATGATCCAGCACCTCATTACACTGTATGAGGGTCAACATTCTGATCCAGGTCCGTTACATGATATCCTGAACGAGTTACTCCAGTATAGATGGAAAGGTCTAGGTACCGATTTAATTAGTGTCATTCTAGAACAGCGCCATAAATATAGAACGTTTCTGAACCCGCATTTTGTTCATGTCTCACCCCCGGAAAGTAAACCGTTTTACATAGACAGACAGAATCCGTTACGAGAAGTACACCCAGTTAGGACAGCGGGTGGTGAAATGCAACGAGTATTTGTTTACACCCCAGTTACCAAGATGGAACTCTTAGAAATGAAGAAGTTAATTCCCTGTCGCGACAAAGATCCAGCAGGGTTCCACCGTGAATTAAAAGACATGCTCCGTATGGGAGAATACACGTATCCAGATATTATTAAAATGTTAAAAGCCCTGTTGCCTGCGGGCATATATGAAAAACTCAAAGAAAAAGAATGGGAGGTGGGAGAGAAAAAGATCGATTGGACAGCTCTAGAAGCTGAAGATAAGATACGAGTACCAGGTACCGGTCTTGGAGACAAATGTAAAGAATTACCAGAATTATTGATACAAGTTTTGCCTAGGTTATTAGCCACTAAAAAGGAAGACTGGGATGCAATCTCAGCCTGTAAACAGAAACAAGACGAAGACACTAGTGATTTTTATTCCAGGTTTGAGAAATGTTTTATCATAAACAGTGGTTTAAAGACGAGTAGCGAGTCATACCCTCATCTTTTTGTTACTAAATTAGTCGAGAATTCAAGTCCACAAGTTAAGAATCGAGTTTTGAAAGTCGAAAGTACATGGCAAGCTAGTACTCCGTCCCAGATGTTACAGATGCTCCAGTACCACCAGAATAGAATCAGAGAAGAGCAAGAACACGAGAGAAGACGTATGAAAGACACGAAAATGAAAGTACTAGTTGCACAATCTGTTCCTCAAGACAGTCAGAAGAGGGGTCCGAATCAAGCCAGTCATCCTGCAGCTCCCGTTAAAGGGACATGCAATTATTGTAAACAGCCAGGTCATTTTATAAACGAATGTGCAGTTCTGAAACACAATATAGCCACTGGTAAAACTAAAGAAAGACCACGTCCGCCTAGACAAGAACAAGTTTCACAGACTTCTCAGTCACCACAGAATGCACAACAGACAGTTCCAGCACCGCAGCCTATTGCTGCAACACAGCATGTTACACAGCAGATGTACCAGTATGCCCAGACAGAGTATCCAGAGTATCAAGCGTATTCATGAAACAGCCTAGAGAGGGAGGTAGGCTTGCCTCTCATCGAGATTCCTGTAGATCAAGAGGGTCCCTATGTTCACAGTCAAGTATTAGGGAAAGACAGAAAGTTTTTGATTGATACAGGGGCAAGTAGGACTACCATCAGTCATGACGAGGTTCCAGGGGCTCCGCTCTCAGGCTCTAGAAATGTTTCCCTTGGATTTTCAGGAAAACCTATTGTAAACGAGATATCAAAGCCAGTTACTCTAGAAGTTGGTCCATTGTCCCGAACTACTGATCTATTGCTTACGAAGTCATGTCCAGAAAATTTGTTAGGTATTAAGACATTGAAAGAATTAGGTGCAGTCATTTGCTGCTCCCCAGAGGGAATACGTTTGTTTTTGCGTGACTTCAAGGGTCACTATGTTTTACGAGATTTCGATCCGAGATTGTCTCATGTCTCATGTTCCGCAGCATGGGCACAAGGTCCAACTGATGTTGGTTTTATGCAAATCACACCCCATCGTGTGACTCTCAAGCAAGATATAGTGTTACCACGAATCAGACAGTACAGATTGCCACCTGAGGCTGTAGCAGCCTTATCCAAAATTATTGACGAGCTCATTGTTCAAGGAGTAGTTGTAGAAACTGACTCCAATGTATGTAATTCTCCTATCATTCCAGTCATGCAACGTACTGATCCAAATGCACCCCCAGTATATCCATTAGTGATTGACCTTCGAGAACTCAATAAATGTATCATTCCCCAGTACCCAGTTGTTCCAGATATCTCATCCCTATTGACAGCCATTGATTCTGAAGCTGTATTTTTCACAGTAATAGACCTCAAGAATGCATTTTTTAGTGTCCCCATTCATCCAGACAGCCAGTACCTTTTCGGTTTTTGTTTAAATGGAAGGAGCTATAAATTCACACGAGCTCCTCAAGGTTTCACCGAAAGTCCTAGTATTTACAGTCAAGCACTTAAAAGACAACTAGACAATATTCACATGCCAACTGACACTGCCCTGCTCCAGTATGTCGATGATCTACTGATCACAGCCCGTTCTGAACGTGACTGCGAGCGGGCATCACTTACAGTTCTGTATTTCCTAGCCGAGATGGGGCACAAGGTGTCCCCTTCGAAGCTTCAATTCTGTGTCCAGCAAGTGATCTACTTAGGCCACTTACTGTCCAAGAGGGGTAGGCAGTTGACACCTGACCGTATCCAGTTAATAGCGAGTCTTCCTCAGCCCAAGACCCAGAAGGAGGTATGTGCTTTTATCGGCCTCACTTCTTATTGCAGACAATGGATTCCTCAGTATGCATTTCTAGCCAAGCCACTGATACAGTTAACGACACAGGAGGCAGCCGTATCGACTGTCCTCCCTTGGACATCCGAACATACACTTGCTTTTAATGAGTTGAAGAAAGCCTTATGCCAAGCTCCTGTTCTAGCAACACCGAACTACAGTAAGCCTTTTACACTTTTCGTCACAGAACGTGAAGGTACAGCATTATCTGTTCTTACACAAGATCAAGCCGGACAATACAAGCCTTGTGCTTATTTTTCTAGCACATTAGATCCAGTAGCCCAGGCCCTGCCTGCGTGCCTCAAGTCAGTTGCAGCCACAGCACTAGCTATCAGACAAAGTGATTCCATAGTATTAGGACATTCCCTGACAGTACAAGTTCCACACTCCGTGGAAGTTCTTTTAAACCGAACACAGACTCAGCACTTGACAATTGCACGTTTAACAGGTTATGAACTGACACTATTCCAGCCACACATAGAAATCAGACGCTGCAACATCCTAAATCCTGCTACACTGTTACCGTCAGTTTCTTCAAATCCTGCCACACATGACTGTGTGGAAGTAGTTAACACCATGACAAAGCCAAGACAAGACCTGACAGATATTCCACTACCAGATCCCGACCTGGCACTTTATGTGGATGGTTCATGTATGAGATCAAGTACAGGAGAACTAGTAGCCGCGTATGCAGTGACTACTGACACTGACGTTATAGAGACACATCGTATTGACACCCTGTCCGCTCAAGCAGCAGAGCTAGTCGCTCTGACCCAAGCCTGCATACGTGCCAAGAACCTGAAAGTTAATATTTACACAGATTCACGCTACGCATTCGGAGTTGTACACGACTTCGGAGTGCTCTGGCAAGAGAGAGGTTTCATGACTTCTCATGGAACCAAGATTCAGCATGGTCTCCTCATTCAAGCTCTGTTAGATGCAATACATTTACCGACAGCTATCGCTATCATGAAGTGCAAAGCACACACGAAAGTTACAGACATTATTTCTCAAGGCAATGATCTAGCAGATCGAACAGCCAAGCTTACTGCTCAGACACCAGACATACCAGTTAACAAGACACCGACATCCACTCTAGAACAGACTACTTGTATGACAGTTAAGGACCCTACTCAAGATGTCATAGACATCCAGTCACATGCTACTCCTGAAGAAATCAAGAAATGGTCCGAACAAGGAGGGGTCCAGACAGATCAGGGATGGTTGACAAAGGGACAAGCCACATGGTTTCTCCCCGACTCAATGGTTCAAGTCATTATCAATACCGCACATAGTCCTGCACATCTAGGAGAAAAAGCCATGTTAGACAGTATCCAGAACATTTGGTTCAACAAGCATTTACGAGCTGCAGCCAAGCAGAAAGTCCGTACCTGTATGATATGTTGCCAGTTCAATCCAGGAAAAAGTGTTCCGGTGGAACAAGGTGGATTCCAGCCTCCTGACCACCCTTTTAAAGTCCTCCAGATGGATTACATTCAGATGGAGCGATGTCGAGGTTTCAAGTATGTCCTTGTAGTTGTATGCGCTTTGTCCAGGTGGACAGAAGCATATCCAGTCCCAGATTACACAGCCGCGACCACTGCCAAGCAGTTGGTTCGTGAATTTTTCCCCCGTTATGGACTCCCTAGGGTCGTGTATTCTGATAACGGCCAGCCATTCTCATCTGAACTCATGAAGCACGTTTCCCTTTTGTTAGGGTACCAGTGGAAGTTCCATTGTGTACGCCATCCAGAAGCAGCCGGTCTCGTAGAGAGACATAATCAAACCTTGAAAACCCGTATTGCCAAAATCTGTCAAGAAAAAGGTGTAGACTGGTTAGTTGCCCTGCCAGTTGCTTTGCTTTATATGCGCATGGTCGCACACTCCAGATCAGGTCTGTCCCCTTATGAGGTCGTATTCGGCCGCCCCCCGAACATGTGGGGTACACCTAGACCCCGAAGTATTACCGATGTTTCTAGTAATATGCTGACAGATTACCTAGCTTCCTTGATGTCTGCCCTACACTCTTGTTGTTCACAGGTTGCCGCTGCATTTCCCGACAATACTGAAGTCAAGCCACACGAGGTCCTTCCTGGCACCCTGGTCTTAATCAGGAATTTTGATCGTTCAAGTCCGCTGGAGCCCCGCTGGAAGGAGCCGAAGTTAGTCCTTCTGACCACCCGCACGGCCGTGAAGTTGGAAGGCAGAAAAGGCTGGGTGCACCTGTCTCACGTCAAGAAATTTCATGGACTAAGAACTAAAACGTTCAGTGATACTTCTACAGACACTTCCGAGTCTAAAAATTGCCCTATTCTCAAGGACTGTCCCGCTATTGACTTTGATTCAAAGCCCTCCCTGTTAGAGAAAACTCCGCAGCAGGAGTATAAAAGTAAGCTCCGGTCTAGTAAAATAAGTCAGCCAGTTTAATTATCTAAGTCCCCCTCGGGTGAAACGGTTAGACAGGTATCTGACATGTATGAGATAGACCCCCATAGTGAGAGAGTTAGTCAAAGCTCAATCCGATGTATCGTTTTTCTAAGTTTTATATTGTTTCTGAGTTTGATGGTTACCTGCACAAGTTATGCATTCCATTTATGTTTTCCAAGTTCACATGTAAATAAGTTTTCTAATGCTACAGTAGAGCACACGTTTAGTGATCTGCCTCCTCACGAGCTATCCTATCGTCTTGCTATGCGCAATAACACATTCATCAGAATGTTACACTATTCACACCAGACCAGCAATGCCACTAATTGTTGGGTGTGTGGTCGACTCCCCCCTTTCCAGACACCGAAGGGAGTTCTGCCACTGTTTCCTTATCCGTTTTCACATAATGGTTCGTGTGGAGCCTGGTCCATGTTAACGTCATCTTCAACAGATATGTCCCTTCTGAATAGTACATGTTTTCCAGACAAACAAGGTCAGCCCCACAGAACAGGGTTAGATCTAGAAAATGAAGTTTATAATTTGGGTAATTATTCTTCGAATTTTATGGTCCTGAATGTTCAGTCTGATCCTACTCCAGACTTACCTGCTATTTCAGTACTACCAGTCAGAGGCGAATTATGTGTCAGAAATAATGGTTCCGCACATGTAGGACATAGTGATTGTACTGCTATTGTCAAGTATAGTGACAGTGGGAAATCTATTTTCAAAGCTTCACGTCATTCTTATTTTGTTTGTGGTCAGACCGCATATGTTCGTCTGCCCCTCGATTGGGATGGAACCTGTTACATTGCCTTCCTACTGCCACCAGTTTTCCTAGCCCCATATGATTATCATAGAAACACACATCTAGTACACATTAGACATAGAAGGGAGATCGAGTCCCCAATTGTCGATCAAACTGAAACTGCTCTAGAACAATATACAGATTTCAATAGAGGTTTCTTCTTCTTTATAGGACCTATCCAGAATAGTAAGTTAATACGTAGGTTAACCAGAACCCTTGAAGCAGTAGTGAATCAGACTACTTCTGCTCTAGGTAACTTAACCGAAGAGCAATCTGCTATGAGATTTGTCGTGCTCCAAAATAGTCTCGTTCTTGACGTCATACTGGCCGATAGAGGAGGAGCATGTAGAGTCATCGGATCTAGTTGCTGCATTTTCATTCCTAATAACGCGCCGTCTGTTTATTCAGCTATAACCAGACTTCATAAAATTGCCCATCAGTTACACCAGAATCCAGGCACCTGGACATGGTCCGGTTGGTTCTGGAGTATAATTTCTGCCTGGGGATGGAAAGTATTGTCATTTCTAGGTATTGCAGTAGCGATCATATTCAGTTGCTGCCTCTGTATACAATGTGGCCCTGCGATTTGCGGCATTTGTGCTACCTCTTGTATTCCTAGTCCCAAGTCCCGTCCTAGATCCCGTTCCAAGACAATTCGAGACGAGCAAATGATACTGTATGAAATGATAGATGGTATCATGAATATAGATGTTTCCTGATGGAAACGTAGTGACAAGGAGGGAATGTGGAAAAGTAAATTTTGCCATGTTCTGTGTCCCTACGTGTTCCCCATCTTATGCTATATGTGCATGATTAATATGCATATGTATTCCCTTATGATCGATTAAAGACGCAATTACAGTTGTGTCCAACTCTAGTATGCCAGTTCCCAGTTCTCGTGAAAGCTACGAGTATTCGGCCTATGTAAAGTTATGTTGCCACGTTTCACAGTGTGCACGTTAAATCAGTATAAGTCCCCGTTTCTAGGCCTCAAAAGGGCCCGGACCCAGATTCAGCTCCTGTCTCCTGAACCCTCGCTGAGGAGCGATACAGCCCCCACCTGTATCCCTGACCCTTCACTTACTTCATGCCTCACAGTGCCTGGCTCGGCCTGGCTCTGCCTGCCAGTCTGCCAAGAGTATGTTATGATTCTAGTTATCAGTCCAGCTCTCCTTCTCTGCATTCCTAAGCTACTGAATCGCATCAATAGTTTCCGTCACAGTCTAGCTTTTATGTCTCCATGTAAGAGAAATACTGTATTAATGGTCATTTAATATTCCTCAACACGCACTACATGTAGAATAATCCATGCACCAGTCTTAGAGTCTGTTAGCCTTTACCCTGATAACTTTTGGATTCTATCAATATGTTCTCTAAACATCAGATACTAGATAGTGTTTAGGTACATGTCGCTCTGACTCTCCAGACTTCAGTCTCTTCTTCTAGCACAGAAGTCATAGCCCCCAGTTCCTCCTAGTAACACGTCATTGCCAGCTTGCGCGCACCACTAGGTTAGAGGTCCCGGCTCCTTAGGTAGCCCCCTCCATGTTTCCGCCCCATTTATGACATATTCTGTTACGTTTGCATCACATGTCTATGTATACGCCCTGTTCATGCCTCTTGTTACACCCACTTCAGTCTTATCTTTCGCGACTGCTACGAACCCCGCCCACTGCTACGCCTACTGTATTGAATACCATGTATTTTGTTTAAGTATATATGCTTGTGCACTGTTATTAAAAAGTTAGCGCGCTCATCCCAGATCCTGCCCCGGCAGCTGCCGGGCCCTGCCATCCTATTCCCGTACAGGTTGTCCTGTTCTTGTCCTTTATGCTGTATTAAAACCTGCAAACTCCAGCTACCTCGAATTTTGACTCTTATTTATTGAGCTATCTGTTAATTAATTATTCCGAAAAATAGATCAGGTATTTAATTATTTATTTACCACAAGTTGGAAAAGAGAATAAGAGATCATCATTCCCACATGACCCCTCAAGGAGAGATCGGAATCTATGGTCACTCCTAGACTTTTCACTGATGGGGACGGAACAGGAGGGGAGCCTAATTCGCCCGGCCAGAAGTGAGGTCCCCAACTCGTAAGACTCTTCCCAGGCAGCACCAATTCGGTTTTCCCGGGGTTAAGCTTCAGTTGGTTCTGATCCATCCAGCCATGAATATGCAGCATTGTAGCTTGAAATTCAACGGCCGCATTTTGGGAATCTAGCTTAAAGACCAACTAAAGGTCGTCAGCATATTTAAATACTGTTACATTCCTAGCCTTGAGTGAGTGAATCAGGGGGCGAATGTACAGGTTGAACAGCAATGGGGATAGGGATGAACCCTGAGGAACTCCACATGAGCTAGTCAGGTTAGGGGCCGTATAACTCCCAAGACGTACCGCCTGGGTTCTACCTGTTAAAAAAGATTTTATCCACCCATGTGCTGTTCCCCGGATCCCTGCTTGTTCGACACGGTGCATTAAGATGTTATGATTGACCGTGTCGAACGTGGCCAACAGATCTAACAGCACGAGTGCCTGCGGGGTTCCCTTGTCAGCATTGGCTCTTAGGGTATCTATCACTGCCAGGATTACCGATTCCGTAGGGCAGGTCGGAAGCCGGCTTGGTTCGGTTCTAGGTAGTTGGAGTTTTCAATAAACTTAGACAAACATCTAGTCACATGGGCCTCCAGTATTTTTGAAAGATAGGGAAGAAGTGAAATCGGACGGTAGTTGGCAGAGATGGACGTATCTGCTCCTGGTTTCTTGAGCAGGGGGACTAGCACTGCCTTTTTGAGAGCCGTAGGTACTTCCCCTTTACTCAAGGATTCATTAAGAAGGGGTAGAAGGCTGTGCGGTAAGGCCGAGAAAACTTCACTCAAAATAGCGGGGGATAGCAGTCTTTGGGAGAGCCCGACTTGACTCGAGACATTA
The DNA here is from genome assembly GCF_964261635.1 of Lissotriton helveticus. Classification (NCBI taxonomy): domain Eukaryota; kingdom Metazoa; phylum Chordata; class Amphibia; order Caudata; family Salamandridae; genus Lissotriton; species Lissotriton helveticus. The sequence goes on along the minus strand of NC_136068.1, from coordinate 1,959,730,364 downwards.
GTTCAAGTAGGGTATCGGGGCAGATTTCCATAAGTTGATCTATGATAAATGGGTTATCAGGGTTAGCCCCTGGGGGTTCCTCATGCGCTACCGAGGGAATACTCGCCATGATGATTTCAATTTTTTCCACAAAGACGCTGCTCAGTGCTTTACACCGCACTTGAGTAGGAACCAAACAAGGGGTGATTCTGTCTTCGCTACTGAGGTCATTGATAATCCTGAAGATTTCTTTGGATTTATTTGTAGCAGCGAGAATCTTTGTGGAAAAATATAGGGTCTTCGCAGCCAATAGGGCTTTCTTATAGTCCCTGCGAGCAGTGAGATAACGTTGACTTTCATCACTGGCGTAACTGTGCCTCCACTTCCTTTCTGACTGACGCAGAAGTAGTTTTTGTAATTTGAGGTCCGTAGTGAACCATTTGTGTGCTTCGGCCTGTCTTGTCCGGGAGAATTTAATAAGAGGGGCATGGATATCACTCGCAGCTAGTAACCAGTTAGAGATACCCTTTTTCATAGAATCAACATTAGTATTAGTGTCAGCAGAGGGGAGGGAGCTAGTTAGAGTAGCCAGAAATTCCCGAGTGGCAAGCTTTTTCCATTTCCTAGTCATGCTTCCCGCTACTTTCAGTGGCTTAACCCTTCCATTAAAAGTAACTGTAAATTCGTTTAAATGGTGATCCGACCAGATGCATGGGGAGATGAACGAGGGTGACAGTTCAATATTATACGACCATATTTGATCTAAGATATGGCCTTTTATGTGCGTGGAAGCCGAGATATGTTGGACCAAGTTTAGGTTAGAAAGCGTTTCAGTCAGTTCTGCCGACTGAGTCCCTCCTCCTTCGTCGTTAAACCAGTAATTCAAATCTCCAATGAGCATGAATCTAGCGTGGTTCATTGCGAGGTTGGCTATCTGTTCGCTAAGAGAAAGAGGAAAAGAAAGCATAGGCTGGGGAGGGCGATACATGAGTACCAGCGCCAAGGATCCAGAATTTGTATCAAAGTTGATGACCATATTCTCAACCTCAGGAAGGATCAAGGAGTTCAATTTATTGAATTTATGGCATTTATTTATAATGGCAGCAACTCCCCCTCCCGCCCTCCCTGCCGGCCTATTAACTGATAGAATGTAATAATCAGCGGGAAGTGCAGCTAAGATGTCGGGGGTGGAGTCGGGAGTGAGCCAAGTCTCGGAGAGCAGCAAGACGTCTGGTTTCGCTGACGTTAACAGTGAAAAAATTTCAAGTTTATGCCTCACCAGCGAACGGGTATTAAGGTACATGACCCGAAGGGAAGTCGATTTAGGTTTAGTTGGCAACTCCACGGTTTCCGAGAAAGGAGTAGGGTAATCTACCTGTTCATGGGAGATACCGTGTATCCTAATCCGGTCCATGATATCCGATGGTAGCCCGGATTCATATTGCTCAAGAGCTCTAAGCTCATCTGAGCTATAAGCCATAATTTGACCAGGGTATATGGCCCCTGGGCCCGGGCTGGGGCAGACGGGCTTGCCTTTGGTGCGCCTTAGGCACGCCGCCAGCGTGCCCGCTGCGCGCGTCCACTGCACTCCCGCGTACTCATGCACATATGTACGTGTACTGACCCCGCCTCTAAGCCCCGCCCCGCTCTGGCTGATTAGCTAAGGTTGCTGGGAGGGTGTCAGGCAGTGTAACAATTCAATTCTAGTGCCCCATGCGATTCGGTAAGTGAGTTTTAAAAACACAATATTTCAATCCTAGTAAAAATTCCCACAGTATTCCTATCACAGTTTAGTTTCCCAATTTTAATTTAGCACAAACTGAGAGGACCGCGCGGCAGCAAGCGTGTAGTAGCTGGCCCCTCGCGTTCTTCCTCCTTTTGAGGTCTGACCCCGCCTCTAAGCTCCGCCCCGCTCTGGCTGATTGGCTAAGGCTGCTGGGAGGTTGTCAGGTAGTGTAACAATTCAATTCTAGTGCCCCACGCGATACGGCAAGTGAGTTTTAAAAACACAATATTTCAATCCTAGTAAAAAATGACCAATGCTGGCCTGAAAGAAGTTTGGGCTTAACAGAGCTCAAAGTAATCACATGCACCAGGTGTGAGCAGGCTAGCAGCAGACAGCCACAGGGGAGCTACATTCTTCCACCCATCCTTGGCCTGCAGGGGTGGAGGTGAAGCAGTAGCAAGGAATTCTAGGTGATGGAGTTTCAAGCATGAGCAGGCTGGCTTCCACAAAACCTGGCATGGATTTGGAATTTCCAAGTAGCATCCAAATGGCTGGAGGTCACTATGGGCCCGATTCACAGAACTAACTTAAGACAAAATCCTAAACTTACTACCATTTTAGTATTCACAGAAGGCACTTACTCATTTTGGTATTCACAGAAGACACTTACTCATTTCGGTATTCACAGAAGTTAGGAGTCCTAACTTTAGGACTCCTAAATGCCTTCTGTGAATACCGAAAGTCCTAAAGTTAGGATTTTTCTCAATTTAGGAATTGTAAAGTTAGGACTCCTAACTTTCGGACTCCTAAATGCCTTCTGTGAATACCGAAAGTCCTAAAGTTATGATTTTTCTCAATTTAGGAATTGTAAAGTTAGGACTCCTAACTTTAGGACTCCTAAATGCCTTTTGTGAATACCGAAAGTCTTAAAATTAGGATTTTTCTCAGTTTAGTAGTAGTAAAGTTGAGAAAAATCCTAATTTTAAGACTTTCGGTATTCACAGCAGGCATTTAGGAGTTCTAAAGTAAGGAGTCCTAACTTTACTACTACTAAACTGAGAAAACCCCCAATTTTAAGACTTTCGGTATTCACAGAAGGCATTTAGGAGTCCAAAAGTTAGGACTCCTAACTTCTGTGAATACCAAAATGAGTAAGTGCCTTCTGTGAATACCAAAATGAGTAAGTGCCTTCTGTGAATACCAAAATGGTAGTAAGTTTAGGATTTTGTCTTAAGTTAGTTCTGGGAATCGGGCCCACGATATGCATGCAGGGGAGGGTCAGGAAGATTATTAGTACACTGGAATGTCACACAATTTGTGCCCCTGGTGGTGGTCATGGCACAACTACTCAACAAACTACAACTTACAACAAAAAACAGCTTAATAGTAATCACACAGGCAAAACCCAATGCCTTAGACCAGTGCTTGTTGGATTATGGTTTTTGTTTTCAAGGTCACTTCCTAAGCACTTGGTTTGTAATGTTTTTTAATCGCATGATGTATCTGCCAATTTTGGTCTAAGATTGCTGGACTTTGGTTTGTACCTTTGACACACAAGTTGCCTGTCATACACTTGGTGGAATATGAGGTGACCACACACTCTGGCGGTAATGAGCTAGGGTTCCATTTACCGGTTGATGACATCACATTTTCAAATATTATTGCGAATACCCCTGATGAAGGGTTATATACCCGAAATGCATTGGGTTCTGGTGGAGCAAGAAGTCTGTCGCCATACATGAATTTGAATTTTCAATGGAATTGATGATGGAGTATACACATGATATATACTGAAGATTTATGCACCTAAGCAACAAGTAAAGAAGTGAAATTGAAGAACTTCAACACATCTTTTGAGGATTTATTAAGATTTTGGTAGTGCATCACAGTACTGGGTAGCCGGTGAACAACACTTACAACGCAACTTTTACATCGCAGAGCCTTTACAACGCAGCCATTACAACGCAAACTATTACAACGCATTGCTCTGGGGGGAGCTCTAGGATAGGGAATAGGTTAATTTACTATCCAATAACCTTCCCTAGTGTCTACGGGGACTGGAGTTGGAATAGTAAATTAAACTATTCACTATCCAGCGCCCCAAAGCACTATGCATTGTAATGGACTGCGTTGTAATACTTGCGTTGTAAAGGCATGAGATGTAAATGCATGCGTTGTAATGTCATACATTCGGGTAGCCTGCCGGCTACCAGCAATTTCAACTAACACATATGATGCTCAGGTGTAATTGATATTCCTTATTCTACATCAAAGTTGGATACTGCAACCTTTTCATAACATTTTAATTTAATTTAATTTTATAATTAGTTTTCTTTTTTTCCATAGTATCGACCAGCAGTTCAAGACGGTTTGATCTGTTTAGAGCTTTATGTAAATTTTTGTATTTCTCTCCTTTTAACTCTTTCTGCATGTGCTGCACTCTTCAGCACATATTAAAAGATAAAAAAGCCTCAGAGGATTGGTTTGTCACAGGAAGGTGCCCCTTTATGTGCAAAAACAATCCTGGCTGTAACGTAGGCACCCTTGCAGCATGGTGCATGGGAGCCTCGGTTGACTTGTGGCAGCCAGCACAGATGGAGAAGAGGAATGCACCAGAACTTAGTCAATATGGCAAATTCCTGCCCTCTCCATTTGAGGCAGCACAGCGAGTGGTCTTACTGCATTGTGTTGTGTCAAATCTTTGTAAATCTTCCACCCCAAATGTAAGTACCTTGGTGGCCTTCGGTCCGGGCTTGAGAATCATTGATGATGTTCGCTTCCCAACGACGTCTTCACTGATACTCTGATCCTCAACCTCCTGGCAGCAAAAAGAAGAAAATCATGTAGGGCAGTGATAAGCAATGTAACTAACAACATACATATATATATATGTAATGTTTCAAGATACTGCAGTTATTTGTTTTTAAATAATCAATAGGATGTTTGCGTCCGACAGAGCTCAGTAGAGCCGCAGTTGTTAAGCAGGGCTTGAAGGCCATCTTGCAACCAAAAGTGCCCTTGTTATACAAATTGCCATTAAAAGTTTAGTCTTTCCTCTATAGCCACGGAACAGTACCAAAAACAAGCAATGCCAATATGTTTGACTTTAAAGGAATGTTTTATGCTAATGTGAAATATCACAAATAAATAGCACGGGAAGAGATGTATTTGTGTGGAAGGAAAGCTCTGTAGAATAATATTGGTGTATTGACGTAGGTTAAAAGGTCATATGACAGTTGAGTTGAGAAGCCAGAGATGAACATTAATTTAGGTTCATGCCCGCCCTCCTCCCATCTGTGCTACTGCCAGTAAAAAAACACCATACCTTTTCTAGTTATTTAAGACACTTTTACAGTGTAACAATGTCATGTATGTACCCCTGAAAGTTCAAGCTCAGGCAGCTGAATAAATAAACAAAATGTTCACAGCTGTGTTGAGGGCAAGCACTTCTTTGTGGAGGCACACAACTCCTGCCCAATCAAAACATGTACTCCTGGCTCCCAACATATGTCTGAAGCCAAAGCCTCTCCCTAGTGATGCCCACGTGAGTGTCTGGCAAAAGTTAGGCCAGCTTCTTCTGATATCTATTTATGGAACCAGCCGACAGCACATTCTTATGACGCTCAGTTCTGTCACTTGTTTGATGTTTCCCTCAGGCAGCGTGGCATGGCTGACATCTTAGACGCATCAGCGAGAAGATCAGCAGGTTTGACGCAAACAAAGGTGGTGGAGTCAACGACATTGGAGATAAACTGAAGCGGCCTCTTTTAGATAGTTTGAGAGCGGCTTTTGAGTCTATGTTCATCCATTCTGTAGTAGCTTCTAGATCTGCAATGGCTTTGCTTAGTTGTAGGGTCAAAGGATTTTTAAGGTCTTCCTTAACTTTAATCATTTCATGCAGGTGGTACTTCTGGGTGTGGGCTTTAGATTTCAAGATGCTATAGCGAAGTGTTATGAAGGCAGGGCTGCATGCATATTCCTGGATTTGCTAAGCCAAATGCCAAATGGGCCTGTGATTTTCTTGTGTATTTGGAAGTAAGAAGACTTATTTGAACATTTTGCATTATATTGAGTCCAGCAGGGGTGTTGGGTGTATGAAAGCAATAGAAGAAATGTGGCTTTGAGGATGGAGTCTACTGTTGAGCTATACAGCTGAGCATTTGACATGACAAATATCGAGACCAATGCTTTATTCTGTCTGGTTGCCGGTTGTATCATGGGGAGCCATTGTTAGAAAGACATATTCCTACAATGCGCGAGTGCACAAACCACAATGGCCACCTCCCGGTGAGCTCCTCATCGGAACATGCCAAATACTTGCAACTAGGTTAACCGCTGCTTTAGATTTTCTTATTCATCCAGAACAGTCTGGGTTTATAAGAAATGGATACTCGGTCAATAACACAACAACTTCATTACATGTTATAAAACAAGGGTCTATTTTATCCTTACCATCAGGAGTACTTGCATTGGATGCAGAGAAAGCTTTCGATAAAGTTCATAGGCAATTTATATTTCATAATTTAATAGCATTTAATTTTGGTGATTTATTTATTTGTATGATATCGGCTCTTTACTCTACTGCTACTGCTTGTTCATTTATTAATGGCCAAACTTCAAACCAATTCTCACTTTTCAGAGGTACCAGAAAGGTTGTCCACTCCCCCGCTTTTATTTCTTCTTGTTATTGAACCTTTGCTTGTTTCCATTAAGGAAATATAATGCTATCGCTGGTATTAATATTAATCAGGTTATTATTAAAACATTAGCATATGCAGATGATGTACTTATATTTATTAGCAATCCTGTATCCTGATTCCCTCCTTTATTAGAGATTATTTCCTCTTATTCCGAAATTTCTGGGTACACGTTAAATACTAATAAAACTGAATTTTTTCATTAAATATTCATTGTACTCCAGATATGTTACCTATGAAAGAAATAATTTGGCAAAGAGATACATTTAAATACCTTGTCATTTGGTTATCTTCATCTATAAAAACAATTTAATCATTAAATTGTGAATCTATTTTAAGTTATATTAAGGATAAAATGTATAAATGGTCTTTACTTAATCTTTCATGGTGGGGAAAAATGGACTCCATAAAAAAGACTATAGCACCAAAAATGTTTTATTCCATAGCCATGATTCCTACTCCATTTCTTTCTTCACAACCACCTGACTTATTGTTTCGTTATTATCTCTTCATGTTTGATGATCTTTGGTTATTTTTCTAGAAGAGGAGCCCAGTTATCTTTTGATGGTATTAATCATAATTCTAATTCCTATCATTTATTTTTGAAACGTATTGGTTATTATTTATCTTCTTAAAATATATTGTTCTCTACTTATTTATTGATATTATATTTGCTTTAGTCTCTAATTGTTAGTAACTCTTCTTTAATGATTATCAGTAGCATATTTATACCTGTTTCTTCTCCTTTCCTTTTAATTTTTAGTAATACTATTACTATATTATATTGTACCTGTTTAAATGTAATTGTTGGTCTTTATATCCATGCATTCTTATTGGGAACTTTTTGTATGGTTATTTTTTGTGTTGTCAATGTTTATTATAACATTTGATAAACTATTATTCCTAAATAATTGTAAAAAGTAGTGTGAAACAAATTGCTGTTACCCAGAGTCCAGCTCTCTTTTGCCTGATATTTCAATTCCCCAAAGATTATTATTTTTGTTTTAGCTTCACTGGCTCTGAGCTTATTGAGCTGATTGTAAATGTGAAGCTCATTCAATGTTCGCTGAAGCCCCACCGGTGGATGTGAGATCATGGCTCTCAACAGAGATTTTGGGATAACCCATTTTGCCAATATGAACCCCAATATATTGTGGTCCACTCTGTCGACGGACAACAAATAGACTATGAAACAAGTAAAAAAGGGGGAAAAACAGATTTATTGATAGGTATATGTGCTACGTACATTAGTGCCAAGATGTTGTTTATTGTGCTACAGTTAAGCCTACAACTGGTCTGAAAAAATAGAATAATGTGCTTGTGACTGGCCCATTGTTCTAACTCCTCCAAAAGGATTATGGTGTAGGCTTTGTCTTGTACATCTAGTGGTGTAATAAGGCGATCATTTTTTTATTTGTTCTTTATTTTAGGAGTTTTATATAGTGCTGACACGAACACGGTGGTATCAGAGAGCTTTACAGCAACAAACATGACAGAATCATAGGCAGTCATAGTCCACTAATAAACAGAGGGGCATATTATCAAGGGATTTATCTCAGCTTTTTTGGCTTTAAAAGCCAAGAAAGCAGAGATAAAATTATCTCCCTATCAGCAACAGGGTGCTAACACGCAAATTCGCATGTTAGCACCCTTTTTCTCTACGCTTCCCCTTGCATCTCTAATGAGATGCAAAGGGGGCGTTCCAGAGAAAAATAATAGGAGAAATGTTGTTAAGCGACATTTCTCCTATTATCAAGGATTTCGCTAACCCTGTTAGTGATAAAAAAAGCAGCGCTAACCGCGGTTAGCGCTGCTTTTTTTACACCTGGTATTTTCCTGACTTAGCCATGATATCCTATGGAAGGTGGATATCATGGCTAAGTTTGTGAGCCCCTATCATCAAGCTCACGCCAAACTTCGAGAGATTATCGTTGGTTTTCCAGCGATAATCTCTCATTTGGCAGTTAGCGCGAGGATTTTTATCACTTCTGAGATAAACCTTGCTAATAGCAAGTTATCTCTGCGATAATTTCCGGCGATGCTTAGCATTAAAAAATTTGTTGCTAAGCCTCGTTAGCGATAAATATCGCTAATGGTTGGTAATATGCCCCAGAGATCCTGGATAGTTATCAGTTTGAAATATTGTCGTAAAAGGTCAGTTCAGGCAGAGTGGAAAGTTCCATTCAGGAGTTGAGGATCGGAATAGCGAGGAGATTTGTGGCAGTGATAAGTGGGGGATTACGAGATCATTATAGCTGTATTTTGCCTGTCACCTTTATTAAATATTGGATTCAAAATGTAGCCTTTCCATGAGTCTGGAACTAATCCTAGTACAAGTGTTGCAGAAAATAAGGAAAATAGGGGCATATTACCAAAGCTGAATAAATTCCGGCGGCTAGACGCTCTTTGCCGAGCGCGTCTATTAAGTCCGCAGTCTTTGTTTACAGACATATTCTTAGTGTTGCGGAGATGTTTTTCGTCTTCGTGTTTTCCCGTCAAGTGGCAGAAATATTCCAGTCTCTTCTGAAGCTGTCCAGAGACGTCAGCCTACAGTATCCTGTCAATATTGAAGCGCCTCCAGAGTCTTCAGCCTGCAGCAACCTGACTCTTCAGAAGCGCCTCCTGAGACTTCAGTCAGCAGCTGGTCGGAGAGTTTGTTTTCTCGAGCCATTCCTGGCATGAGAATCTTCCCCATTTGCCTCAGCTTTCTTTACAAGCGGTAAGAGAACTTTCATTTCGAATTTCGCTTGTTGGATAAAATATCTTCGCTACTTAATGAACTTGCCAGACGTCATGGATTTACACTTGGTGCAGCGGTGTGAGGAATCCTCTGTTTGGATTACAGCTTTCTGAATTAACCCAGCCTTCAGTCAGTGAGAGCCTATTCACAGAACTACACCTATGTTCAGCCAGGAGTGAAGTTAGCTTCGTGAATTGTTATATTTCCTTTTGGGTCGTCTCACTGCTCATGCAGTCGCATCAGGGTTGGCCTACCTGCTACCAATTGTATATGGAAGTATCTTAATTATATGCATGTGGTTGATACTGTTGTATACCACCACTTCTTCTCTGCTCGTGCTAAAACTACCACTTCTTCTCTGCTGGTGCTAAAACTGAGACTTTGACCCATCCTTACTTATCGCAACTAAGACTGTGAAGTTCTACAATTAAATATCTCAGGATTATACTATAAGAGAGCAGCAAATACCACATTAGCAAAAGGTAGGAAGAGAGTTAGAAAGATCTTAGGTTAGTAAGCCCAGGGTGTTTAGAGAACTGTAATAATGATGTGTTTAATGTTTTAGGTGCGACCAGACCTGTAACAGAAGAGTCTAGACGACACCTGTGTGGCAGTCTCTCTTGTCTTTCCACTTCCCCTTTCCCCCTCCTTCCTGGACTTAGAGTACTCTGGGTCCAGGGGTGTTGGGGAGTTGGGAATTATTCAGCTGGGAACCTTCCTTCACGCCATCTGCTCCCACGGAAATCAGAGGAATTCAGGTACACTTCGTGACAGATTGAAGTGCCCTACATTTCTTCCGTCTGAGCAAGATGGCTGAAGGATTCGATGTTAAGGCGTTAGCTTCCATTTTGGAAGGGTTACAGAAGCAATTGAGCGAAACCAGGGAAGAGGTTAGGAAATCTAATCAGGAGGCAAGTTATCTTCGACAGAGAATAGATCAACTTTCTGGAAGTCCTAGTCCTAACTTTGGGGGTCTAAAATCTCCAACCTTTGATCCCTCTCCCTCTACGTCCTCTACTCTAACCACGCAAGTGGTGCATGCTATGTCCCCGACAATTCCGTTGGCCGCCCCAGAAAGGTTCCAGGGTGACAAGCATAAAGCCCAGATTTTTATGACTCAGTGCTCCTTGCATTTTCTTTGCAAGCCAATTTTGTTTAAAGAAGACCAGTCCAAGGTGGCTTTCGTGCTTTCTTACCTGAGTGGTGACGCAGCGGCGTGGTCCATGCCTTTGGTTTCCTCTAATGATCCGGTTCTGTATAAATTTGAAGACTTCAAAGCTGAATTCTTACGGATCTTTGACCGAAGAACAATCTCGCAGACCACAGACAATGAATTGTTGGATCTGAAGCAGGGCAATAAGGAATTGTTGGCCTACCTGGCGCAGTTTAATAAACTGATTGTACAAACCAACTGGCCAGCGGAAAAGAGAGCAGCGATTTTTTACAGGGGACTCAAGGACGAGTTGAAAGATGGATTAGCTCAAATTCCAAAGAGACCCACGGAAGTGTCTGAGCTCATTGATCTTGTGCTCCAAATTGATCAACGGCAATCCGAGCGGCGTAGTGAGAAGCGAAAGGATTTCAAGCCGTTTCCACCTCGTTTAGATCGTGCCAGGCCGGAATCAGTCAAGAATGTCGAAGGAAGTGTTGGAGAAGAGCCTATGCAAATCGGCACAGTCAGAGGCCCTCTCTCGAAGGAAGAAAGAGAGAAACGACGATTGGGCAAGCTATGCATGTACTGTGGCCAGTCCGGTCATTTTGTCAAGGAATGTCCAAAGAGGCCCAAAACAAATCAGTGGGTGAAAGACAAGCCCCACCAGTAGATGGAGTTGCTCTGGTGGGAGCTCAGCAAGAAACAACTCCCAAATCTCAACTTTTAGCAAATATTCTACAGTCGGCAGCACCTCATTTGATACTGTTTTGTAAAATCCAATTTGGGAAGATTCGTGAGGAAGAGGTTGCCATTATGTTGGACTCTGGTGCAACTGGAAATTTTTGCGATATTCAGTTTGCTAAATCCTTGGGAATCCAATTTGAGAAGAAACCTCGGCCTGAGCCGGTTCGAGCGGTGGACGGCACCAATTTATCATCTGGTCCGATTGTCTTTGATGCTGAGGTCATAACGGTACTGGGTCCAGGAGAGCATCGAAGTTAAATTAGTTTTAATCTCATTGACGCTCCGCAATTTCAGATGATCCTCGGACTACCTTGGCTCACGGAACACAACCCTCATATTGATTGGGCAAGTCGCACCGTGGAAATGAATTCGACCTTTTGTTTGGAGCACTGTTTTCAGGTTCGGGTGGAAAGGGTCCAGGCCACTATGTCATCAAGCTTGGCAGATCAAGCACAGATGATTTGTGCTGTGGAGGTGCCCGAAATCCCAGAGGAATATCGAGACCTTATGGAGGTGTTCAACGAGAAGGAAGCTCGAAAACTGCCTCCACATAGGGAGTATGATTGTCGGATTGAGCTCGAGCTGGGAGCCTCTTTACCTTGTAGCCGGATCTATGCCCTATCAGAACCCGAGAATCAGCATTTGAAGGAGTACATTGAGCAGAGCCTGGCTTGTGGCTTTATACGACCATTCCAGTCACCAGTGTCTTCCCCTCTCTTCTTTATCCCGAAGAAGGATGTCTCTCTGAGAATCGGTATTGATTACAGGGCTTTAAATCAGGTGACGAAGAAGAACCGCTACCCGTTACCCCTCATTTCTGAGCTCCTTGATCAGGTGAAGGATGCTTGTATTTATACCAAGTTGGACTTGAGGGGGGCATATCATTTGGTTCGCATGGCAGAGGGAGAGGAGTGGAAGACGGCATTCCGGACTCGGCTGGGGTTGTTTGAATATCAAGTAATGCCTTTTGGCTTATGCAACGCCCCAGCCGCCTTTCAGCATTTTGTTAATGATGTACTTCGGGAGTTTCTGGATTGTTTTGCAGTGGTGTACATCGATGACATCCTCATTTTTTCCAACAATCCAGAAGAGCATGTGGGTCACGTCCGAGTCATTCTGAAACGATTATTGGAACATCATTTGTTTGTAAAACTGGAGAAATGTGTCTTCCATACATCTAAAGTGGAATTTTTGGGTTTTATTCTTTCTCCTGAAGGAGTATTTATGGATGACACCAAGTTACAAGCAATAAAATCTTGGCCAGCCCCTAGATCGGTGAAAGAAATACAAAGCTTCTTGGGATTCGCAAATTTTTATCGGAGGTTCATTCAGAATTTTTCTGGGAAAGTAAGTGTAATTACGAGGCTATTGAAGAAGAACGAGCGTTTTGACTGGAAAAAAGATTCCGAAGAGGCTTTTCAATCCTTAAAAGAAACCTTTGTATCAGCCCCGACTTTGCAACATCCAGATCTGAAGGAACCTTTCTTCATTGAAGCTGATGCATCTAATTTGGCCACTGGTGGAATTCTAACTCAGCGCCATAAGCAGACTGGCCAATTGCATCCTGTGGCATATCACTCTCGTAAATTGTCTCCAGCAGAAATCAATTACTCAATAGCAGATAAGGAACTTTTGGTGGTTAAAGATGCGTTTAAGGTTTGGAGACATTACTTGCTTGGAGCTAAGCATGTGATAACTGTTTTCACTGATCATCGCAATCTGCAATTTTTAAAATCAGCAAGGACCCTTACCCCCCGTCAGTTGCGGTGGTCTCTTTTCTTTGCAGATTACAATTTTGTCTTGACGTATAAACCTGGATCTGCTAATGGGAAGGCGGATGCTCCTTCTCGTCTCAGCACCGAAGGTGGAGTAGAAGAAGTCACAGAAGGTTTTATCATCCCACAAGAAAAGTTGGTCGCCACCGTAGTAGCGGATGATTTAGGAGATCGGATCAGAGAAGAATTTCATGGAACAGAATTCTCCAACTGGATAACGGAAGGTCCGGATCGAGAAGTTAGAGAAGGGAAGCCATATGTTCAAGGAAAGATGTTCGTTCCTAGTGAGGAATGCAGAAGGAGGTCATTCAGTTGCTTCATGATCATCCTTTGGCAGGCCATAAGGGAGCAGTCAAGACTTTGGAACTGGTGAAGAGAACCTTCTTTTGGCCTGGTATGGACACTCAGGTGAGACAGCATGTTGCCACTTGTGAGCAGTGTGTTAAGGGGAAAAGTTCCAGACAGTCCCCACAGGGTTTACTCCAGCCTCTGCCCACTGCCCCTTCCCCATGGCATACCATTCTGATGGATTTTATTGTAGACTTGCCCTCCAGTCAGGGGTATTCTGTGATTTGGGTGGTGGTCGACCAATTCACGAAGATGAGTCACTTTATTCCTTTGAAGGCCTTACCTACCGCTCCACAATTGGCTTCCCTATTTGTTCAGCATATAGTCAGGCTTCATGGGATTCCAAGGGTGGTCATTTCTGACAGGGGTTCACAATTTGTTTCCCGATTTTGGAGATCATTTCTGAGGGGATTGGGGGTGGATTCTCGTCTGTCCACCAGTTTCCACCCAGACATGGATGGACAGACAGAAAGAGTTAATCAGGACCTGGAGGAGTATCTCCGTCTGTACTTAATGGATCAGGAGGGGGAATGGCCCTCTTTATTGAGTACTGCGGAGTTTGCTTATAACAACTCAGTCCATTCCGCCAAAGGTTTCTCCCCATTCTTTCTAAATTCAGGTCGACATCCAAATATGTTTACTGGAAAGGTGGAGGTTGAGGTCCCAGCTGCTGAGGAGGTGATTCGGAACTTGCAGAAGACTTTTCAGTCAGCATCTCTTAATCTCTCCAAAGCGAAATCTGGATATAAGAGACAGGCAGATAAACGACGAAGAGAGAGCCCAATTTTTAAGGCTGGGGATTTGGTTTGGATCTCTACTTGCCACATGAGGCTAGTTGGGAATCGAAAGTTTCAACCAAAGTTCGTGGGCCCTTTCCCAGTGGTGCGCATGGTCAATCCTGTTAGTGTAAAGATAGCTCTCCCTAAGTCAATGAAAATCCATCCCACCTTCCACGTCTCTTTGATTAAGCAGAATCCACCAAATCTGAGACTAAATCTTCCACCTACTTCTATGCAAGTTCAATCAGCTGAAGAATTTGAGGTGAAAAGAATTCTGGACTCCAAATGGAGAAAGAACCGCCTGTTCTATTTGGTTGATTGGAAGGGTTTCGGCCCAGAGGATCGATCTTGGGAGCCTAGTTCAAATGTTCACGCTCCAAGATTGGTTGCTGAATTTCACAAGATCCACCCACAGAAGCCCAGGGAGGGGACTTTGGTGGGGGTACTGTCAGACCCAGATTGAGAACTGTCTCATTTGGCTCAAAATACACTGCTCACCCAGCTGCTACTAATGTACTTGCAGTCTGGAGTTGGCGGCAGCGGGTGGCGCAGTCGCTGTCTGCTTAATGCCAGCATTGGTTCCTGGTTGTGACATTCATTCATGGCAGTCAGCGCTCTAGTGGTTAGCCTAATCAGCCATTTCACGTGCGCTGGTGTTTTACACTGAGCACTTCAACTGAAGAAATTCCGGCGGCTAGACGCTCTTTGCCGAGCGCGTCTATTAAGTCCGCAGTCTTTGTTTACAGACATTTCTTGAAATGTGCTGTAATTTTGGTAAATATCTAGAGTATTATTCTTAGTGTTGCGGAGACGTTTTTCGTCTTCGTGTTTTCCCGTCAAGTGGCAGAATTATTCCAGTCTCTTCTGAAGCTGTCCAGAGACGTCAGCCTACAGTATCCTGTCAATATTGAAGCGCCTCCAGAGTCTTTAGCCTGCAGCAACCTGGCTCTTCAGAAGCGCCTCCTGAGACTTCAGTCAGCAGCTGGTTGGAGAGTTCGTTTTCTCGAGCCATTCCTGGTATGAGAATCTTCCCCATTTGCCTCAGCTTTCTTTACAAGCGGTAAGAGAACTTTCATTTCGAATTTCGCTTGTTGGAGAAAATATCTTCGCTACTTAATGAACTTGCCAGACGTCATGGATTTACACTTGGTGCAGCGGTGTGAGGAATCCTCTGTTTGGATTACAGCTTTCTGAATTAACCCAGCCTTCAGTCAGTGAGAGCCTATTCACAGAACTGCACCTATGTTCAGCCAGGAGTGAAGTTAGCTTCGTGAATTGTTATATTTCCTTTTGGGTCGTCTCACTGCTCATGCAGTCGCATCAGGGTTGGCCTACCTGCTACCAATTGTATATGGGAGTATCTTAATTATATGCATATGGTTGATACTGTTGTATACCACCACTTCTTCTCTGCTCGTGCTAAAACTACCACTTCTTCTCTGCTGGTGCTAAAACTGAGACTTTGACCCATCCTTACTTATCGCAACTAAGACTGTGAAGATCTACAATTAAATATCTCAGGATTATACTATAAGAGAGCAGCAAATTCCACATTAGCAAAAGGTAGGAAGAGAGTTAGAAAGATCTTAGGTTAGTAAGCCCAGGGTGTTTAGAGAACTGTAATAATGATGTGTTTAATGTTTTAGGTGCGACCAGACCTGTAACAGAAGAGTCTAGACGACACCTGTGTGGCAGTCTCTCTTGTCTTTCCACTTCCCCTTTCCCCCTCCTTCCTGGACTTAGAGTACTCTGGGTCCAGGGGTGTTGGGGAGTTGGGAATTATTCAGCTGGGAACCTTCCTTCACGCCATCTGCTCCCACGGAAATCAGAGGAATTCAGGTACACTTCGTGACACAGGCGTAGCGATTAAAGAATTTGCGCTAAGCGTGAATATCGCTGAAAACTAACGCCTGCTCAGACCACTTCTTAACCTGTATATCCAATGGGAGTTGGATATTCAGGTTGAGACCCTATTGGCGTTAATGCCTGAATATTGCTGGATTCCCAGCGATATTCATGCATTTCGCTGCTATCACCGGATATTTTTTTCGATTTGGAGATAAACGTTGCTAATAGCACGTTATCTCTGCGATAAAATCCGGCGATGCGCGGTGATAAAAAAAATGCCGCTAAGCTTATTTAGTGATAAATATAGCTAGTTGTTGATAATATGCCCCCTAGTCTTTTTATCCAGCTCTTCACTTATATAACATAGCCAGGGTTCCAATAGAACCTGGGCCCCTTTGCATCTGCAGGTTCTGATTGAATGTGTCACTCGGTTGACGGTGATAACAGTTTCCTTCTGTGGATATTTAATCAATTAATATCTGTTCTTGCTAATTGTAATATTGACATTGCATGTGATGGTTGTGGGATCCTCATGAGGATTGAAAGGGTTTAGATGTGTTTAGTTCACATGAGTGAAAATGCCATTTCCCGTCTAGTCACTCAAGAGCCACATATGGAGGCTTCTAAGTTGTTTACCAACATCCAGAATTTGGCTTGGTCATTTGGTCTGAAAAGTCTGTATACATGGAACCACTGTGCATCGTTATGGTTTCTCTTTTCCTTCTACTACTGTTTATGGAGCAAGTACTTTACTTTAGTACGCAAATAATGTTGAGGGATGTGGGGCAGTTCATCTTATTGTTTCTAGGTTGCGGACAAACCTCTGTCTTATTGTTTTACCTGGCTGGGAACCAGAAATTAGAAGATCTCCGCTTAGCAAATGTGTCTGTGGCACTTGCATGCTGCAGAACCACATGTAGGGATTTGATAACCCTGGGCCAAGTGACTATGGACACAGTGTGCCCTGCAAAGTGATGCAGTGGCCCCTTGAAGCTGCTTTCTGCCTCCGAGCATTTAGTGCTCAGGGTTCATGGAGCTCTATTTCAATCTCTTCTGATGGTGATTTCCACACCTTACTGCATTTTAAAGTAGTAGCTTGAAATTAAGAAACAATTATCACTTCCTGTCCAATGAATTATATGAAAGGAACGAGACACATGTCTAATCTATCTTGGTAGCTCTGTTGTAGGACTCAGGTGTGTTTTGATGATCAGGCAAAAGATTCTAGATTTGGTAAGGACTGGAGACCAAGCGAATTAAGTAAATTGCTGACCTTTCAAGTTTCAGTGTTCTTGATATTAAAGAGTTCTTCTTCAGCATGTACAGATTATGTACGCTGGATTTCATCAACTGGTTGTAGGTTGAAGTCACCAGTAATGGCCATCTCATGCCTTGAGTTCTTAAGTAATATTTCTTTGATTTCTTTGAGAAAGTCCAAGACTACCTTTCTATGATCATCTAGATTTTAGGTTAAGTAAATGTTTACAGTCGTGATGGAAAAAGTTATATTACTAAGGCGACATTGGTCTAGTGTAACCGCCTGAGGTGAGCTGCTAGAGATGTTGCTGGGTGTAATATTAGGGCCCGATTCACAGAACTAACTTAACCCAAAATCCTAAACTTACTACCATTTTGGTATTCACAGAAGACACTTACTCATTTTGGTATTCACAGAAGGCACTTACTCATTTTGGTATTCACAGAAGGCACTTACTCATTTTGGTATTCACAGAAGGCACTTACTCATTTTGGTAGTCACAGAAGGCACTTACTCATTTCGGTATTCACAGAAGGCACTTACTCATTTTGGTATTCACAGAAGGCAGTTACTCATTTTGGTATTCACAGAAGGCACTTACTCATTTCGGTATTCACAGAAGATAGGAGTCCTAACTTTAGGACTACTAAATGACTTCTGTGCATACCAAAAGTCTTAAAGTTAGGATTTTTCTCAGTTTAGGAGTCCTAAAGTTAGGAGTCCTATCTTTAATACTCCTAAACTGAGAAAAATCCTAACTTTAAGAATTTCGGAATTCAAAGAAGGCATTTAGGAGTCCTAAAGTTAGGACTCCTAACTTCTGTGAATACCGAAATGAGTAAGTGCCTTCTGTGAATACCAAAATGGTAGTAAGTTTAGGATTTTAGAAAAATGGGGTCGCACACTGCTTATACACCAGCGGGATCGCCCCTAAGGACCATGGTAATTGTAGTAACGTTTTCTGCGATGCAAAGGCACGCAGGTGTGGGGTCCCGAGCTCGTCGGCCCACGGCTCCAAGGAGCATAAACATTAGAAAAATGGGGTCACAATCTGCTTATACTGCGAAAGAAGATGCAACGCAGAAAACAGTACTACAATTACCGTGGTCCTTAGGGGCGATCCCCCTGGTGTATAAGCAGTGTGCAACCCCATTTTTCTAATGTTTATGCTCCTTGGAGCCGTGGGCTGAGGAGCTCGGGACCCCGCACCTGCGTGCCTTTGTGTGGTACTATACCTGGAAATATTTGGCAGCACGCAGCAACCCCAGAAGATGGCCTAATCCCTGCTGATGAGGGGTAAATACCCCGAAACACGTGTACAGGGATGGCGAAGACTTGAAGATACTCGAGAATTCGAAAGAATATGCATCGCAGAAAACGGTACTACAATTACCATGGTCCTTAGGGGCGATCCCGCTGGTGTATAAGCAGTGTGCGACCCCATTTTTCTAAAGTTTAGGATTTTGCCTTAAGTTAGTTATATGAATCGGGCCCTTAGACTTTAAGATGGTTGTGGCATGGACTTATACATCACAAATGTATTTGATTTTATTGTCAGTTGATGGACCTCCTGAGACCCTTTGATTGGGTGTGGTCCTATGTTCTAAGTTTCTTGGAGGCATATGATATTCCAGGTAGTCAGGAATTCGTATGCCTCATCATTGCCTAATAATATATTGAGTCCTACAACATTCCAAGAAATGAATTTGAGATGGCTGTTGCTTGTTTTGCTCTTTTTCTTTGAATATTCAGCTGAACTCGGTGCAATTTTTAGAATGTGCACCTACATTTTTGGCAACCCAGATCCAGTTGTGGTCTATGGACGAGGAGTTTTCAAGCAGTAAATTTACGATATTTTGTTTTCTGCATCTAGGTGATTTGAAATTGGGATCTTAGACATTAAATATGGTTCAGAATCACCTTATGCTCTTGTGAGTATTGTTTGAGACTACGGCGGGGGGTTTATATGCTTCCTTGGCTCCGGGCAATAGGTCAGGATACTTTATATGTTTCACACATCTCAGCCTGATGGCCCACTAAGTGAACAAGTCCTAATTTGCAAAATATGATTTCAGATGCGTCTGAAGAGCACCAACAATCGTGAGACACTTGTTTTTAGGTCTCGCCTATGAAGCGCGCATATGTTGCATTGGAAAGAGACCTTTAGAAATCGGGCCGGTTTTGCAGGCAAAAACGTGCACGCGCTGCATTGCTTTGAATGGCAACGCGTGCACGTTTGGCGATTCCCTTGCGTGAGCCAGCGGCACCATGTGTTAGCAATTATCGCGCTCGCTCCTGCAAGGGAAACGCTGCATGCTGTCGGCCGCACACTCCCAACCCCCTACTTGTGCAAGGCGTGCACGCTTGTTATTTTAAGCTCCTTGGTTTATCGGATTGAACATCCAGCTGGAAGCATCTTCAAGGTATGCCTTCTACATTGCTGGTGCATCTGTCTTGTACCAAGGACTGTCTATAGTGAATGTATTTGCACACCCTTATTTGAAAGGCGGAGTAGTTGTTGAAGTTATTTTGGAATTATAAATCTTATTTTTCTGTTGGACCTTAGAAAGAAAAAAAAGGTGTATTTTCAGCTAGTGTACACTTTTTAATTTGCACAGTAGTACATTTTCTACGTTCTCATTTTACCAATTTGGGAATTAGTGTATCTATCGACAATGCAGTGCTTTCCCTTTCGACGCTGAATACCTGGTAGTGATTGCGTTTTTACAGCAGTCCCTTGGCAACCGTCTCCTCGACTCCAAATTCAGTAATGGCTCCCAGAATTACCTCAAAAATTACCTGACATACGCCCCTCACAAATGGGGTCCTAATGAGCTTCCACCATAACGCAACCACCATATAAAGCGCCCAGCCCTCCCAGACCTTTCCTTACACATTCACTTATACCCCCTCCCGTCCCCTTCAAGAGCTCTGGGTCTCCAAACCATGCTGCAGCTCAAACAGTTCTTTGAATCCAGAGACCTAACCTAATGCAAGACATCATCTAAAAAAAATATGCAACTACAATCAGACAGTCATCATTGATGCCATGTTCTCTGCACAAAACATAGTCATATATCTGAATAGTCATACATTCAGGTCTTTGTGCTACAGTTTAGCTTACAGAGCTCTATCATTCACTCTGTGTTCTGCTCTATCCATTCCAGTATTCTGGCGAAAAGGGCTAGTTTGTCTGCCAAGGCTCGACTATCGTCCTTCGCGGGATCTAGGCTGCGAAAAATCCATCTCTTTTCCATGCTTAAAGTAACAGCGTCTTCCATGCCACCATTTCAATCGACCGATTTCAGCAGCTTCACTAGTCAGGTGTACTCAGACCAGTGTGCTCTTGTACATTACTGGACACATACCATTAATGTAGAAATTATTGCATGTTATTTATGGTTGACATTTTCTCTTTTGATAGGTCACAATACCTAATATTTTACATTTTGAAATTACGCCTTGGAGGCTTTTTTGTTTACTAATAATGGACTGCCAAACCCATTATCCGCAAGCAGGACGGATTAAAATAGATTTTGGAGCATAGACATGGGGTATAATATATTTCACTACATATTTGCACATTGTTCTTTTTAAGGCCTTTGTTTTGCTACTCTTTTAAGCCGTGGGTATGCATTTTATTTCATACTTGGTGTCTATGGAGTGTTGTTCCCTCACGTCTTTGAGTGGTATTCCTCTGCATGTTTCATTGCGTCGTTTTGTACGCCCACCCCGACCACCACTGACATCTCGTAAAGTGCCATATAATAACACCGTTGTCTTTAGCAGCTCGTAGCTAGTCGCTAGGTTTTAGGCGAGGAAGACAGATTGACGTCTTGCAAAGTTTCAACAGAGAAGGCTCCAGCGAGCCGGGGGAGGGGTGGTGCCCATAGACTCGTATGTGCTTTCCACCGGTTCATGACATGGTTTGAAACCTGAGCTTGGGTTTCATACAAGGGAACTGGAATATAAATCCGCCACCTGTGTTTTCTCTGTAATCTTTTATCAAACTGTGTGACCCCGTTGGCTTGGTATTGGTAGGTATGATTGTATAGTAATAAAGAGATCTCAAGAATAATTTATTCTTTAACGTGCTGAAGTAAATTCCAAACGCAATGTAAGAAAGTTATCACGTAGCATGTATGAAAAAAAACATTCCTCCAATCAGTGCACAATGTGTGCAAGAGACGCTGCGAAGTAAATAAATGCAGTATTGTGGACTATACAATGCATATCAGCACGCATGAAACGTGAATAATGAATTGATCGGCATGGATGGGTTAAGTATGATAAAAAATTAAGACTTACTATGATCACAATAATTAATTGTAATATTTTCTTTCTCACTGAAAGCTTCTTGTGCACATAAAAAAAAAATCAGTGACATGGTCAGACCAGGTTGTGCATTATCACGTACGAATTATGAGTTAGAATAAAAATAAGCCTCACTGAGCGCGTTAAGTGCTCTGCTCCTCCGTTGCCTTTTGGGCTCTGCCAGTGGGGCCATTGGGGGAGGGGGGGGCTGGAGCCAGGGATGCTGTCTCTCCTTTATTCTGGGAGCTGGAAGCAGCATAGTCCTGTCAATCCTCTCCAGAGGCGTCAGAAGCAGGCCTGCTGCCTGAGACCCTCTTGGTTACTCAGCGAGTCTGTTTCATGTTTGCAACATGTCTTCCTCCAGCCTGTTAATTTGTAAATACACGAAGACTGCCGCTGCCCGGGTCCCCCACAGGGGGACATCAGCAGGGCAGCCCCCTTAGTGCCCATTAGTCGTAGCACCCCCCCTCCTTCAGTCCTCGTAGAGGGGGAGGCTCAGGCAGTTCACCAGCCCCTCCTCTGGCCGGGTGCACAAGTGACGTGCATCCGGGGGAGGGCGCGTCGGGGGCGGGCCGGGTATTTAGGTCCCAGCCGCCCAGTTTGCGACCTCTTTGCTGGCATCCTGCCCCGGCTGCTTCCTGTCTGGACCCTGTTCCGGTCGTCCTGCGCCTGCCTGCCTCGCTGCAAACCGTCTTCGTCGTCGTCGTTGTTCTTAGGTAGGTGCCACTCTCTCACCTCCCCCCGGCCCCATCCCTGGACTAAACCCAGGTCGCACAGGAGCCCTGTGGTTGGATACCACAGGGGGGAGAGGTGGCCGCAGGAGGAACAGCAACCGCAGGTTCAGGGGCTAGGGCGCTCAGAGATTACGAATATTGCGCCGAGTAAGCGCTCCAAATAGTTACCCTGCACGGTACTGGAAGGGAGATTCTCTAAGTAGATCTCAAAAGAGCCTTCAACGCATGATTGGGACAATTAGTGACATGCCTAGAGAGGTAAGCCTGGTAGCTAGGGACATGATGCCTAGGTAGATGGCTTGGCCGCCCTGCACAGGCAGGCGATTACAACAAGGGCCTAACCAAGCTTGCTGCCAGGCAGGGGCTTACACAACTAAGGTGATTACATTAAGGTTGCAGGCATGCAGCAAGAAATGGATGCTCAAGCCCACCGCCCGTAAGATAACCCAACTCAGATAATAACACGGTGCTAGAGCCAGAATGGCAGGATAGTCCCCAAGGTGGGAGATGGCCATTGTTGCGCCTCGCAGGTCAGGGACAGCCGCTCACACTAGCTGGAGCCTGTAAAGGGGATAAAGGGTGCTGGGCCCAAAATCTCCATCACGAAGCAGTGGGGGAGAGCAGGCGGTTGTGTCTTTAAGGGACGGAGGGATAATTTGAACATAACCATGAAGTTGTCAGGTCTATGTGGCAAAATTGGGATGGACATGTTCCTTGAAGCTGTGGAATGCAAGTATTGAACACAGAGGTGGGGGCTCCGTCATCGACGGTAGCCTCCTCCACAGCTGTGGCGGAGTTACAGGGTGATCTGGAGGCAGACGGGTACAGTAAGGGTACCTCTGCGGCAGACCGGTACAGTAAGGGTACCTCTGCCTGGCACAGTAAGCGTGCCTGAGCCAAAGACCTGGACCCGCAGGGAGGTTCTGGGAAAACCGCGATGGTGCCCTGTTAGTCCTTCGGGCGGTTGGGGGGCCTGACCAACCGGGGGTGTGCCAAACCACGCTCCGCCCAGAAAGGGGCAGGAGTATAAGACATGATCACGTGATCCGGAAGGGGATCAGCAAAGGCAGCCCTGTCCGGGCGTCGACCCACCGTGCCGGCTGGCTCATAAGGCGGGCGGGGCAGCGAGGGGCTGCCTGCCCTTGATCGCCCGTAAGATAACCCACTAAAACATCATACTTGTGTTGTATGAAAATAAACCTGCAGCAGTTCTTTACCCATAACAATGTGTCCTGTGTAATCATTATATGGTCAAGTGTACAAAATGCAAGGGGGAGCGGATGACGGTGTGGGCACTAAGGGGGTAATTAAGATTCGTCCTGTTTCTCTTGTAAGCCATGGGCCGGACATTGGAGGAGTAGAGCCGGCCATAGCATTGGAAACAAGAAGAATCTTACCTTCCCTCTGTCTTCAAGCATTTACGAATTAACAGGCTGACAGACGAAATGTTGCAAAAATGACTCGCTGAGTAACCAAGAGTGTCTCAGCCAGCAGGTCTGCTTCTGAGGCCTCTGGAAACGTTCAAGGCAGCTCTAATCACTGTGCATCCTGCAGAGCCCGAAACTTGCACATTAATTATCTGCCGAGTGCAATGGGAAGGAGTGGGACGGATTGGTTCACACAGAGTAAAGCTGCCATGAATGCAGTCAGCCAGGGGGACCCCTTGTTTACTTCTGTGAGGGCTGGGGAAAGGGGAGTATATCCTCTGACACCCTTTGCATGCTTGTGTCCAGAAACATACAAAGGAAAAAGGGGACACCTGGTGGCCTTGTACAACAAGCATTGGCATAGCCAATAGGTCTCGCCTTTGGGATCTTATAATTGTTTAGTCATGCAACAGTTGATGTTGTTCCACCAAGGATATTGTGTTGCATAACTAAATACATATAAAGTCCCAAAAGCGAGACCTATTGGCTATGCCAATGTTTGTTAGTGTTGATGCCACCAACATAGCTTTGATTGTTTCTTCGTTATTTAGATTTTCAAGTTTTGTATTGTGTCCATTGTTTGAGCAGGTGATATATTTTTTAGCAGGTTGTCAACTTTAGTACTGGTTAGTGGAGTAAGGTTGTGAATTAGAAGTTGTAATGAATCAGATTGGGTACATAGTTTATCCAGACTTGATGTGCAGACACAAGAATGTTGGTCAGTGGAATGAGAGTCAAATAGTTTGCCTAGCTTGAGTCTATAGATTTATTTTGTTGCCGAGGTTGGTGATGCCTGTGGCACGAGATTGCAGCAGGTCTACCAGGAGTCGATGTGGAATAGAGTGAGGTTTACTGTAGTAAGAATACTGCTGGTTGTGTTAGTCGTGAAGCCCAGTGATAGAGTAATATTATTTGTATGTACAGTAGGCCTGGGTGGTGAACTTTGCTCCGTTCGTGCAGTTTGCAGAGTTTTTGACACTCCGCACTCAGCGGAGCTCGCGGAGTGCAGAAAACTTGGCTTCGCAATGTGCAGTGGAGTTTTTTCCGCGAACGATAAGTTTGCGAGCGCGATCTGCCGCTCGGGTAGAATTTCTACCTGAGCTGCAGGAATACCAGCACAAACTGCAATTCACACTGTACTCCGTCATTCGCGGAACTTAGTGGAGTTTTTTGTAACTTTGCGGAGTGCCCAGGCCTAATGTACAGCCTACTCAAGTTGTTGTACATCTAAGTCATCTAGAGGAAAGCTTTCAATCTCACTTATCTCACTATTGAAACAAATTGGGGTATTAGTACCCTCATCCAATAATAACCACAATACATGTCAAGGTGAACCACGATATCACTAAATTAAACTGAGCTAAAACCTCCTGGTAGTCAAGGCACAGAGCAGACAAGCTTAACTTAGAGGCAAGGTGTAAAGTAAAGACAAATTCCAAACCAATTTAGAAAAATATAGTAATATTTATTAACTAGAATGACACCAAAATGAAAAAAATCCAATACATAAAACCGGAGTAATTAATTTTTAAAGTTTCAATTTAAAATAATCCTGGGCGGTGAACTCCGCTCCGCTGGTGAAGTTTGCAGAGTTTCCCGCACTCCGCGTTACGTTGAGTTCGCAGAGTTCCAAAAAACTCCGCTCCACATAGCGTTGCAGAGTTTTTTTCCTTGCTCGCGTTCGTCAACATCGAGCAAGCGAGTGTGAGCGAGGAAAATCAACCTCCCGGCGAGATTTTGCCTCGTTCGTAATTATCAACATCAAGTTGGCAAGCGCGAGCCTGGAAAATCAACCTCTCGGTGAGATTCCTCAACACGGGGGAGGTCAGGATTCTCATTGCGAGTGGTCACGTACGCTCGCATTGAGAAACTTCCCATTGAGAAAGCAGCCGCTCGAGTAAAAATCTACTTGAGCGGCAGAAAAGGAAAGCTTGCGCTGTGCATGGTGCCGTTCACAATGATTGCACAGTGTGGACAAGCATCCAGCACTGTGCAATCACCGCAAATAGAATTTTTCTATCGTACATCACTAGAGTTTTTTTTGCACTTCGCAGAGGTCCGAGTAGCGCAACTCTGCGAACTACGCCCAGGGTTAATTTAAAATTGTGTCAGAAAGCGTTTAGCGCCAACCATGGTCACCTGTTGTGTTGGACTTGACAAGGTAAAGGTTTAAGGTCAACTGCAATGGACCGTGGGTCGGATACAAGAACCTAGTTTGTCCTGGTAAAATGTTATCTTCACACTTGTAAATCTTTATGGAACAGAAAGTGTTCAGTGTTGCAAGGAAGTAGTCTGTAGGGCTTGTCAATGGCGGAGAGCCGAAGTTCCAGTTCTTGGTAAAGCTGTCGACAAAGGCAGGAAAGCTCAGTTTGGGAAAAGTTTATGGTTCATGCCCAAACTGCCCTCAATATCAAATAGATGCAAGCAGCGGCTTGGTCTGGTGACGTTTTCTACAAGCGGACATTAAAACTTTTCTGAGCATGGATTTGCTCAGCGGGGCAAGACTGCAGTCCAAGCCAAAGATGGCTCGAAGTCATTGGATGCTGGCCTGCGGTGGTCCTATTCAAGTGGATATGCTCTAGAGAAGAATATAATGAGAACTGCGGCAAACTCAGTTCCAGCAGGAATGCACCCTCAGTGGAACAGCTTGGCTGATTGTTATGGTCCCACTCTGGTTCTCAGGGCAAAAGTTGGCAAACTGTTTCCAAGTCCCAGACCAGACAGCTAGGCTGTGAGGAGTACTCTCTGATGCTGGCCAAGAGTCCAGACCCTTAGAACTGCACTTTAAGGTTAGGACTTGAATCAGCAGAGGTCAGCAGAAGGGACCATGCCCCATAATCTTGAAACTCAAAATAAATGCCTGTTGAAGCTTGTTGTAGCCCTATAGCTCAAACAGTTGGTTACCAAACTAACCCTTGAAGTCACGTCTGGGATAATGGGTACAAGGAGTGCAGATTGAGTCTACTTCAGATCTTCAGACAGCAGGACAGTCCTTCTGAATCTTTCGCAGTCCAGCTGTGTGCTGAGGAAAGTACTGGGGATGCCACATGTATGCCCAGTTCCACCCGGTTGGTGGGGAAAACTCCTGTCCACTCCCTAACCAATGGGGTAAAAGTTCCCAGGGATGACCCTACCCAATTTTGATGCACTTCTTGTGTGTTTATCCCAATCCCAAAGTGCCTCCTCTGCTCAAAACCAACATGTCAGAACCTTAATTCCCCTGTGCAGAGTTCCTGTCTGCATCTCTGCGGGTGGCCAGGGAAACGAGCAACCGATCATCTGTGGTCAATTCAATTCAATTCAAAAATACTGTATTCGGATTACAAAAAATCCATAAAAGCCACACATTTACATAAAAATACATTTTTAAAATAATTACGCGATTTCCACAAATAGTTAAAAACCGCAGATGTTTTCCAATCATTAATGTAAACAATTAGTGTAATTCAGTTACTAAAGTGCAGTACAATTTACTAAAGTGCAACGGCATGGGGGACTTAAAGGCACATGAACATTTCATGGAGAATCCATTGATTTTCGTGCAGAGAAGATGACTTTCAGAAATGAAATTACACGAAAAATCAGTTCATCATTTTCTAATTTTAAAAGCATAGAATAAGATTGAGTCAGGGAAACTGGTCTTTGTTTTTTAAAATATGGGACTAAAAACCACTTAATGTATTTTATAAAAAATTTGCAATGAAAAAAGAAATGTAAGTCATTTTGTCTGCTGTGTCCATCGCAAGGGCAGGGGCATAACTCATTTCCAGAATTCGTCGTGCTGTGGCCCATTGGAAAACAAAGTGAGTATTTTATGATTCCAGCTCTTAAGCGATATAGTAACGATCTTTCCCAGTTGGTCATAGGAAGTCTTAGATATAAAGGGATTTGTTGTGGAGATGAGTCGTTATTTATGTTATTCACATATAATTTGACAGTTTGTTTTTGCAGTTCTATCTCCATCCTCTTTTCCCTGAAGAGGGCATAAAGTTCAATTTGTATTTCCTTTTTATCTGTGCTCTTGATCTGGGAGGGATCGTTAAAAAGATGGGTTTTGCCAATGCTATCTAGGCTTTCCTTTGTCGCCCGGAGCCACGGGATACTCATGCCTTTGTCACAGGCTAGACATTCAGACACAATTTCCTGTGTTAAAGTAGCACGGTCATTGGTCCAAATGGCCAGCCAAAATAATGCTGGTCGTGTGGCAATAAAATCAGTTATGTAAGGCAAATTGAGTTCGGCATGGCAAATGTACCCGGATGAAGAGATTGGGGCTCCGAGAAGTTTTCTACATAACCGGTTTTCTTCTATCTGCAGGCTAGATGGTTTCACTGTCCCCCAAATCTCAGCGCCATAGGTTGCTACCGGGACACATTGCAGTCTGTATATTTTCACGATTGCCTTAGTAGTTTCTGACCTCTTTGGCCGTGGCAGGGAAAGGATTGAGTTTATGGCCTTTGAGAACTTGCCTGTGGCGTGGGCGAGATGCCCACTCCACAGGCCGTTCGCAGCAAAGACCATGCCTAAGTAGGGGAATGATTTGATAGAGTGCAACTTCTCTTGACCAATCGGAATGGAGTTGAGTTGTTTGGCCCCTGGCCCACAGGTCATAATATATGATTTTTTTAAATTCACTTTCAAGTCCAGGTTCCCCATAAAATGTGCAAAGTTCTTGACCAGGGCACGTAGGGCGTTCGGTGTTAAGCCCATAATCACCGCATCATCGGCATACAGAAGTGCGGGTAACAATTTCCCTTGGATTTTCGGGACATCAGTTGTCGTCTTTTTCAAGGAATCACTCAATCCGTTTATATAAATGATGAACAACAGGGGTGCTAAAACGCACCCCTGCCGGACGACTCTTTCTACCTTGATTGCCCCTGAGATCTCACCCTCCATGCCAATTCGTACCTGGGCTTTAGTGTCCGCATGTAGGTAGGCTAGGAAATATACCAAAGATTCATCAAGGCCATAGGAGAGTAGGGTCGCCCACAGTTTTGACCTGTTCACAAGGTCGAATGCGGACGACAAGTCCATAAAGGCTAGGTAGATAGGTGAAACCCTGGCTATGGTGTATTTGCCTATTATAAGATTAAGGTTCAGGCATTGTTCTGTTGTCCCAACCTTGCTTCTGAAGCCCATTTGACATCTGTCCAACACCCCTGTTTTTTCGGCCCAATCGTTCACTCTATTGTACAGCACCCGACCCAGAATTTTCAGGGTGTTGTCTAAGAGTGAGATGGGCCTATAGTTTGCAGGGTCAGATCTTTCACCTTTTTTGTAGATAGGCACTATTGTGCTTGTGGACCAGGTGTCAGGGATGGCGCCCATCAGCAGACAATTGAAAACATTGACCAGAATAGGCCCCCAAAATTCTGGTTTGTGTTTGATTAAATCAATTGGGAAGCCATCCGGCCCTGGTGCTTTGATTGATGGCCAGAACGACCTCCCCCAGGGTTATATCTAATGGGCTCAGTTTGCCATGGCTGGAGTCTTCTGTAGAAGCAGTAGGGTTGGCATATATTTTGGAGAAATGTTGCTCCCAATGCTGGCTTGAGATAGTACAGCTGGTTGGTGACAACTGTTTCCCCATGTCCCGCATCTTCCTTACAGCAGGCCAGAAGGTTGCGCTATTTCCCACAGCAGCAGAGACGGTTAGTTCATTCCAATGATCCTCTACCATGGTGGCCTTCCTTGTCCCTATGGCTTTTTTATACGCCTGCCTGGCGGACCGTACATCTACTTGACTCCTCGGTTTAGAATTTAAAGCCCTGCGAAGAGCCTTATTTGCCGCTGAACAGCAACTGTCGAACCACCTAGGCTCGTCATTGTTTGTTCTGTTGGGGACTGTCAGAAGAGTCTTAATAACATTGCAAAGATTTACAAAGTCTTTGACTATCCTTTGGTGGTTCCCATCAGTAAGTGAGCATGAGTCAACTGTTGATTGGTGGTTGCTTATGATTGTGTTCATAATGCGTCCGCAGTCCACCCCTTTCCACTTTAGCCTTAGGTTATCAGATGATGGCACAATATCCCTAGCTCCCAAAGTGCGGGGCGGAGCTTGAATCGGGCCCAATCTTAAACTAATTTCCAAAGCATTGTGGTCTCCAAAAGCTGTTTCTACAACTCCTGCCTGGATAACTTTATCTAATAATTCTGCAGACGTGAAGATATAATCTACCGTACTGGAGAAATCTCTGCCTCTGAAAGTTGGGATATATGCAGTTTCACTATTTTTGCATGTGTCCATTATATTCAATAGGGTGTGTGTGTTTATAACATTTTTCAATTCATTCCCACGTTTGGTGGCCTATCTGATTGAATTGCACCTACTCTAGTTTCCACCAGTTTGGCATTAAAGTCTCCAGCTAAGATAATCCTATTGTTGGCACGGTTATTGGCTGATTCGGTTATTCTTGTAATGTTCTCGAATAGCTCTATATAGTTCCTATTAGGGGTCGAGTGAAAATCGTTATTATAAAAATTAATAAAGTATAACGATGACCTGCATATAAACTCGATTATTTGAATGTTTGGGCTTTTAGTTGGTATTAATTTGGTAGCCCCCCCTAGAGTTATCCTGAATCCAATCAGCAGGCCTCCCATGGGGCGTCCAAAGACTGGCTTCTGTGCGCTAATGCTGTGACATTCAAAACCCTCTATAGCTGTTTCCGAGGTGGCCCATGTCTCTTGTAACATTATTATGTCTCTGTTAGATATAAATTTTAACCATTCCTGGTCCGACACCCGCTGTTGAAGTCCAGCTACGTTCCAGCTGAGGATCTTTAATACGCTGTTAGAGTTTTTACGAGGGTAGGGATCTGGGGGGTTAGATGTTACAGGCCCTTTAATAATACCAACTACTTGATCTTCTGTTGTTAGTGACAACCTCAAACAATTTTGGGCCAGTTGTGTACTTGGGCTATCCTTATCATGCGCCTCTATGTTTTTAATAAGCTCGATGGGGCAACCCTGTTTTGTTCCCTCCAGTTCAATGTTCAGCAGCCGGGGTGATGGTGGGAGTCAATCAACCATCTCTAGGCTGCTGAATCTATTGAAAACTGGTATTCCCCAAAAGGCATCTCTGCTTATTTTATTTCTTTGAGGGTATCTGTGGTTATCTCGCCCCCGCTCACCCCAGTTGTTTCCCCCGTCTTTTTGCCCCACCTGGCACCAGTCTCCATTAAAGGCATGGACGTACTGGTTAAACCTATCAGAATTCCTAGATGGATAGAAGAAAGAAAGGTGCCTTGTCTCTATACCTTCACTGTACCCCTCACTTCTCCATGAACAGATATATTCCACCGTGCGTGGGTCATCAAAGTTAATAATCACACAGTCACCATGTGTTTTCTTTGTCTCATGGCCCACCCACGGTACCCTTCTAACTGTTAGAATGTTACTCCTGCAGTATGGGGGTAGGGGTCTATTATTGTTTAGCCAGTAACTCAATCAATCAATCAATCAGGTCATTTGTAGAGCGCACTACTCACCCGTAGGGTCTCAAGGCGCTGGGAGGAGGGGGGGGGGGTGCTGCTACTGCTCGAACAGCCAGGTCTTGAGCTTCTTCCTGAAGGAGAGGTGGTCTTGGGTCAGGCGCAGATTGGTCGGAAGTGAGTTCCAGGTCTTGGCGGCCAGGTAGGAGAAGGATCTTCCTCCTGTTGTCGCTCTTCGGATGCGGGGGACGGCGGCGAGGGCGTGGTTGGTTGATCTGAGGAGGCGCTTGGGAGTGTAGAAGTTGATCCGGTTGTTGAGGTAGCTCGGGCCTTGGTCGTGTAGGGCTTTGTGCGCGTGGGTGAGGAGCCGGAAGGTGATTCTCTTGTTGACCGGGAGCCAGTGCAGGTCTCTCCGGTGTCCGGAGATGTGGCTGCGTCGGGGGATGTCGAGGATGAGTCTCGCCGAGGCGTTCTGGATCCGCTGGAGTCTCTTCTGGAGTTTGGCAGTGGTTCCGGCGTAGAGGGCGTTGCCGTAGTCCAGTCGGCTGGTGACGAGGGCTTGGGTGACCGTCTTCCTCGTCTCGGTGGGGATCCACCGGAAGATCTTACGTAGCATGCGCAGGATGTTGAAGCATGACGAGGAGACGGCGTTGACTTGTCTGGTCATGGAGAGGGAGGAGTCCAGGATGAAGCCCAGGTTGCGTGCGTGGTCTGTCGGTTTGGGTGCGGTGCCCAGGGCGGGGGGCCACCAGGAGTCGTCCCAGGCGGAGGGCGTGGAGCCCAGGATGAGGACCTCCGTCTTGTCTGAGTTTAGTTTCAGGCGGCTGGTCGTCATCCATTCGGCTACGTCTCTCATCCCTTCGTGCAGGTTGGCTCTGGCGGTGGCGGGGTCGTTGGTCAGGGAGAGGATCAGCTGGGTGTCGTCGGCGTAGGAGATGATGTTCAGGTTGTGTTGGCGTGCGATGGCCGCGAGGGGGCTCATGTAGATGTTGAAGAGGGTTGGGCTCAGCGAGGATCCTTGGGGTACGCCGCAGATGACTTTGGTGGCCTCTGACTTGTACGGTGGTAGGCGGACTCTTTGTGTTCTTCCGTCGAGGAAGGAGGTGATCCAGTCCAGTGCCTTCTCCTGGATTCCGATGTTGCTGAGGCGCTGTACTAGGGTGCGGTGGCAGACAGTGTCGAAAGCCGCGGAGAGGTCCAGGAGGATGAGGGCCGCTGTTTCTCCGTTGTCCATCAGAGTTCGAAGGTCGTCGGTGGCGGCGATGAGGGCGGTCTCGGTGCTGTGGTTCGCCCGGAAGCCGGACTGTGATGGGTCGAGGGATCCATTCGTCTCGAGGAAGGCGGCTAGCTGTTTGTTGACGGTCTTCTCGATGACTTTGGCCGGGAACGGGAGGAGCGAGATGGGACGGTAGTTCTTGAGGTCGGTGGGGTCTGCTGTGGGTTTCTTGAGGAGAGCGCTGAGTTCGGCGTGCTTCCAGCTCTCAGGGAAGGTGGCGGAGTCGAAGGAGGTGTTGATGATGTCCCGCAGGTGGGGTGCGAGGACAGCGTCGGCTTTGCTGAAGACGTGGTGAGGGCAGGGGTCAGTCGGAGATCCGGAATGGATGGAGTTCATGGTGCGGATGGTGTCTTCGGTGCTGATCGGGGTCCAGGTGCGGAGGGTGGTGGTGGGTGGCGTCGTTGCGGTTGTGGCTTGCGTTGGTTGGTTGCTGAAGCTGTTGTGTATGTCCGTGATCTTGTTGTGGAAGTAGGACGCGAGGGAGTTGCAGAGGTCTTGCGACGGGGTGATGTCGTTGTTTCCGGCGCTGGGGTTGGAGAGCTCTTTCACGATGTTGAAGAGTTCCTTGCAGTTGTGTGCGTTGTTGTCCAGCCGGTCCTTGTATTCATTTTTCTTGGTGGCGCGGATCAGTTGGTGGTGTTTCCGGGTGGCGAGCTTGAGGGTGGTCATGTTGTCCGTCGTTGGTTCCCTTCTCCAGGCTTTCTCGAGGGCTCGACAGTTCTTCTTGGAGCACTTGAGTTCGTCGGTGAACCATGGTGTTTTTCTGCTGCAGGATCTGCTGGGCGGGGTCCTCAGAGGGGCGAGTTCGTCCGCGCAGTTGCTGATCCACTTCGTGAAGTTGTCGGCGGCCTGGCTGGGGTTCGCTGAGTTGGCGGGAGGGTGCTGGCTCAGGGAGGCGGTGAGCTGGTCGGCTGTGATCTTGTTCCAGCTTCTGCGAGCAACCTGTTGCTGGAGGTGGTGGATCGTCGTTCTTCTGAAGGTGAAGTGGACGCAGCTGTGGTCCGTCCAGTGGAGTCCTGTTGCGTGGCTGAAGGTGACGTCTTTGCTGGATGAGAAGACGGCGTCGAGTGTGTGTCCGGCGAGGTGGGTGGGGGTGGTCACCAGTTGCTTGAGTCCGAGGTTGTCGAGGTTGTCGAGCAGGGTGATGGTGTTGCGGTCGTTGTTGTTCTCCAGGTGGAAGTTGAGGTCCCCCAGGAGGATGTAGTCGGCGGAGGGGAGAGCGTGCGGGCTGACGAAGTCGGCGATGTCCTCGCTGAATCGTGTGCGCGGTCCCGGGGGTCGGTAGATCAGGGTGCCTCTGAGGGTGGTCTTCGGGTCGGTGTGGATCTGGAAGTGCAGGTGTTCAGCGGTGGTGAGGGTGTCATCGGTGTTGGTACTGATGCGGATGGTGTCTCTGTGGATGATGGCGATGCCTCCTCCGGTCTGGTTGTCGCGGTCTCTCCGGGTGATCTTGTAGCCCTCTGGGATGGCGATGGCGATGTCCGGGGCTGAGGAGGCGTTCATCCAGGTCTCGGTGATGAAGGCAACGTCGGGGGCGGTGGTGTCGAGCAGGTTCCAGAGTTCTACGGCGTGTCTGTGGACGGAGCGGGTGTTGAGCAGGATACACTTGAGGTGGGTGCTGCTGGAGTTCGGCTTGGCGGGTGCAGGGAAGGTCCGGATGCAGGTGAACTTGCAGGCGAGGCAGCTGAAGGGTCCGTGGGTGTGCTTCGGGGCGGCTCGGTGACATCCTGGGATGTGGCCGGTGTTGAGTGCGATGAGGTCGGCGGCGCTGTAGGTTCGTCGGGTCGGCTTCCGTCGGTGGGGGCCAGGGGTCCTGGCGCTGGTCGCGGTCCGGTCGCGGACGGGCGCAGACGGGCTTACCTTTGGCGCGCCTTCGGCGCACAATCGGCGCGCCCGCTGCGCGTCAACGCTGCGCGTTCGCACGGTCGCCATATAAGGCGAAGTGCGCGGGTGGGCGGAGCAGCTGGGAGGCGGGAGCGGGGAGGGAACAGAAGGGAAAAGGGGCGGGGTCGGTGGTAGTGGCGGGAAGCGGGGGCGGCGAGGGAGGCGGGAAAGCGAGCGAGGAATGTCAAACAGGCTAATACGGGGAAAAACGCTTAAAAACAGGCACAAGTGATGGACAAAACAGCTGAACACGGAGAAAAAAGCCTAAGAGAAAAGTACAGGCACAAGTGATTGACAAAATAGCTAAACACGGAGGAAAAAGCCTAAGAGAAAAATACAGGCACAAGAGATTGACAAAAACAGGCTGAACACGGGGGAGGGATTTGAAAAATAAAAACAAGCACAAGCGCGTGGCAAAGGAAGGCAAACTGACGGCAGCAGGGTCAGTCGGCAGCGAGGCAGCGAGGCAGCTAGGAACAGTTAGGGGGGCACACGCAGCAGCTGGCGGCCGTGCGGCGCGGGGGTGTCCCACAAGTGGGTCACACTCACCTGTGTCGCACGGTCGCCATATAAGGCCAAGTGCGCGGGTGGGCGGAGCAGCTGGGAGGCGGGAGCGGGGAGGGAACAGAAGGGAAAAGGGGCGGGGTCGGTGGTAGTGGCGGGAAGCGGGGGCGGCGAGGGAGGCGGGAAAGCGAGCGAGGAATGTCAAACAGGCTAATACGGGGAAAAACGCTTAAAAACAGGCACAAGTGATGGACAAAACAGCTGAACACGGAGAAAAAAGCCTAAGAGAAAAGTACAGGCACAAGTGATTGACAAAATAGCTAAACACGGAGGAAAAAGCCTAAGAGAAAAATACAGGCACAAGAGATTGACAAAAACAGGCTGAACACGGGGGAGGGATTTGAAAAATAAAAACAAGCACAAGCGCGTGGCAAAGGAAGGCAAACTGACGGCAGCAGGGTCAGTCGGCAGCGAGGCAGCGAGGCAGCTAGGAACAGTTAGGGGGGCACACGCAGCAGCTGGCGGCCGTGCGGCGCGGGGGTGTCCCACAAGTGGGTCACACTCACCTGTGTCGCACGGTCGCCATATAAGGCCAAGTGCGCGGGTGGGCGGAGCAGCTGGGAGGCGGGAGCGGGGAGGGAACAGAAGGGAAAAGGGGCGGGGTCGGTGGTAGTGGCGGGAAGCGGGGGCGGCGAGGGAGGCGGGAAAGCGAGCGAGGAATGTCAAACAGGCTAATACGGGGAAAAACGCTTAAAAACAGGCACAAGTGATGGACAAAACAGCTGAACACGGAGAAAAAAGCCTAAGAGAAAAGTACAGGCACAAGTGATTGACAAAATAGCTAAACACGGAGGAAAAAGCCTAAGAGAAAAATACAGGCACAAGAGATTGACAAAAACAGGCTGAACACGGGGGAGGGATTTGAAAAATAAAAACAAGCACAAGCGCGTGGCAAAGGAAGGCAAACTGACGGCAGCAGGGTCAGTCGGCAGCGAGGCAGCGAGGCAGCTAGGAACAGTTAGGGGGGCACACGCAGCAGCTGGCGGCCGTGCGGCGCGGGGGTGTCCCACAAGTGACTTTGTTTAGTAGAGACCAAGTAGGTTCTTCAGTACTGTCTGATAACTCGGGAACTCCCGTCATCACCACTACATATGGGCTTGATCCAGGGGGCAGATTAGCAGGAAATCTTCCTTGATTTCCTTTGTTCCTGTCCTTAAAGTTGTTAGTGGTGCCCCCCTTTGGTTGTGTCGGGTTGGATTGTGTCCCCTGTGGGTTTGTATTTACGGTGGGTGGCCTAGGATTTTTCGCGACTCCCTTTGGAGGTGAGGTTAGCTTGGGTGTATTACTAGAGACTGCAACTGGTTTTTTCGCGGGTTGTCCCAAAGGATGTTGAATATGTGGTTTGGCCGTCACTAAAGTTGGTATTCCTTTTGGGGATGGAGTTTTGACAAGGGCACTTAGTTCGTTTAATTGTTTTTCCATATTCCCTAGTCTCTTTTCTATGGTAGCAAGATGGACACTTATAATGTCCCCAACCTTCGTTATAAGTTGGTTTGTTAAGGGACAGTCTTTACATGATGACTCCGTGATGGGCGAGTCTCCTTTATGACCCGGTCCTATATTAGATTTTTTGTTAGCCTTTTTAGAGTTGTTGGATAGGCTTTTCCCCTGCTTCCTCTGGGGTAGAGGGTTTCCCTTGGATGTAGATGTGTTTAAACCTTGGGGCTGTTTCTGTTTCTGTATAGCTCCCTCCCTTAAGCCTCGCAATGCTTTTGAAGTGGGGGTTGAGTCCTCAAATGTGTGTATAGTGACCAAATCTCGGGGAGGGGATGAATTAATATCCATGAGGTCGGGATCTATAATCAGGATCGGGTCGGTGGCAAGAGCATGTGTGGTGTCTGTTATCGGAATAGAAAGTAATTGGGACTCCACAATAGATGTTGTATGCAGGCTCTCAGGGAAACTCATTGCTGGAATAGAGTTTGTGACAAGATCTAATTGTGTGTTAAAGTTATCAGTGACATCTAAGTTGGGAGATTTCTCCAAACTCCGTAATGAGTCTGAGAGTAATTGTGTTACTGATAAATCCACAGTGTTAGGCATAGTGTGGGTCTCTGCGCTAACGCCAACTACAGAGACACCGTCAGCAGGGTTGTTCCTATTAGGTGTATTTGCTGAGGCAAGGAGGCCCAATGAAGAACGTCTGGCTTGGGCCAGTTCCAGGGAGACTCTGCGTTCCAATAATGATATGCCATGGTCGATCGCTTCGTTGGCCCTGAAGATGAAATTATCGATTGGGCCAGTAACCTTCCCTACTCCTGCAGCAGTTTTGCTGCGACTGCCCCTTGTGGACATGGCAGTATGTATGACAATTAATCGCCTAGTAGGGGCAGGGCGTAAATGGGAGGAATGTATGTAGAGGACTTACTTTCGGAGTGTCTGATTACGTGGATATCAATAAGGTGGCCCGTCCCGTCCTTCGTAGTCCTCGGACGGCCTCAGACGGCCCGCCCTTTGCCCGGGCTTAGCCCCGGGCGTCCCGCTCGCGTCCCGCGACGCTGGGGGCTCGTATTTTTATGTGCCCCTCCCGGCGCGTGTGACGCGTCGGGGAACACGCCGCCGCTGAGGCAGTCGGGATTTGCAGTCCCGAGGCGGCGGCGCGGCTGGTGGCGGTGTTGTCGCCTCTGTCCGACTCTCCCCCACTCCTGTGGCCGTCAGCAGCCTCTCCACTATTCTGGCGCTCCCACTGGCAAAGGTAAGGTCCGCTTGTAAATAATGCTTTTTCCCCCCGCTCCACCGAGGGCTCGTATCTTTATGTGCCCCTCCCGGCGCGTGTGACGCGTCGGGGAACGCGCCGCCGCTGAGGCAGTCGGGATTTGCAGTCCCGAGGCTGCGGCGCGGCTGGTGGCGGTGTTGTCGCCTCTGTCCGACTCTCCCCCGCTCCTGTGGCCGTCAGCAGCCTCTCCACTATTCTGGCGCTCCCACTGGCAAAGGTAAGGTCCGCTTGTAAATAATGCTTTTTCCCCCCGCTCCACCGAGGGCTCGTATCTTTATGTGCCCCTCCCGGCGCGTGTGACGCGTCGGGGAACGCGCCGCCGCTGAGGCAGTCGGGATTTGCAGTCCCGAGGCGGCGGCGCGGCTGGTGGCGGTGTTGTCGCCTCTGTCCGACTCTCCCCCGCTCCTGTGGCCGTCAGCAGCCTCTCCACTATTCTGGCGCTCCCACTGGCAAAGGTAAGGTCCGCTTGTAAATAATGCTTTTTCCCCCCGCTCCACCGAGGGCTCGTATCTTTATGTGCCCCTCCCGGCGCGTGTGACGCGTCGGGGAACGCGCCGCCGCTGAGGCAGTCGGGATTTGCAGTCCCGAGGCGGCGGCGCGGCTGGTGGCGGTGTTGTCGCCTCTGTCCGACTCTCCCCCGCTCCTGTGGCCGTCAGCAGCCTCTCCACTATTCTGGCGCTCCCACTGGCAAAGGTAAGGTCCGCTTGTAAATAATGCTTTTTCTGTGGTCACTCTTCCCTAGTTCTGGAGGTGTCATCTCTCCCACTAAGCCTGGTGCCTGAGTGACTAGAGGGACAAAGGAAAGGGACGGGCCTAGCTGTTAGCAACATCTGCCTGTGACAAGGTTGGCCTCTTGGAAGTTGATTAAGCTTCTGGGTAGAGCCTCGCAGGGAAACAGAACACCTCCCCATACCCAAGATCTTTGCCTCAGCTGAGGGAGAAAATTCACATCTCATCAAGGGGGCTATTCACCTCTTGGGTGACAGATGAAAGCTTATGCAAAAAGGCCCACTAGAGGCTTTTGTCAGGTAACTTTTCAAAAAATAGCTATTTCAAAAATAGGTATTGCAAATGGTTTCCTTCATGATTTCTGTTGATTATTAAAGTCTCTGTTGGGTCTATTATCAATCTTTATTACTTGGAGTGCAGGGAAAATTAAGAAAGTGACCACTGAGTTGTTCAGGGGGTCTTGGTGAAGACTGATGTGTCAGTTACTATTGCTGTAACTACTAGAGTCTAGGTCCACAGTTTGTTGAGTGACAGGGCTGCCACCTGCAAAGGTTCCCAGAGAGTGCGGGGACCACTCTGTGCGCATGTTTCCTCTTTTTTTTCTGACCCAAACCAACCAGACCTGAGGGCTGTATGGGAGGACTGCTAGAGAAATGTGAGTCACAGTCTACATCCACCTGACCATCAGGCCACCATCACAGCACCAAAATCCTTGCATGAGAGAGATTATTAATTTTGATGGGTCAGGTCGGGTCAGATGGAGAAGATTGGTGACATCTACTAGCTTTAGCACGTTTGAGAATACCTCTACCATTAGATCCGTAAGGATCAAGAGACTCAATGAAGTTTCGAAGAAATACAAGGAGGCGTCTGACGTGCACTGGAAGCATTAGCCATCCGGCAACGTATGGAGCGTAATTGGAAATAAAGCCTTCTATGTTCTGCGAGGGCAAACGCAAAGCACTCACGGCATCAGCATTGGCAGCGGGCTGCCGAAGCAGAGGTTAGGGTAGGAAAACACACCACTCAAGTTCAAGGTCACCTCATTTGATTAACCCCTTCGACGCTCATGACGAGCTGGGCTCGTCATGAGGTAGCCTCCTCGCACGCTCATGACGAGCCCAGCTCGTCATGTAAAGTGCGCTTTCGCAAAATCCAGCGTACGGGGGGAAATCATGCCGCACGCATGCGGTTAAAATGAAAACCAAATTCTCTGCATTTGCTTCTAAGTTTTCATAAGTTTTAGGGTGATTCAGAAATTGTATTTCTGTGGCTCCTTGACACTTTTAACCATTTAATAAAATTCTTGTGCTTACTCTAGTGACATGCTTAGTACACAACGCTGAATTCCCACGGAAAGAGGAAGCCAATTTGGAAAACCCCAAGCTGATATTTTACAGACCCCCAGCCTTCCAGCTACCTTGTCACAGAGGGAATCCACAAGGTGTCCACACTCATTGAATATTGATTCTGCCTTCTCTATGTTCTCTTATAGCATCTGTATATTTGGGGTTCACTTAGATGTAGATGGAAACCACACAGATGACAAAATGCCTCATGCCCCCCACCTCACTTGCAGGAAAAGCTGGCTACCCCAACAGCTCAATTCCAGCAGCACTTTTCCTGTCTGGGTCTGCCATGTATTAGCCATGGCAACCTTGGACGGGAAATTAAACAATTGTCCTCCTTACAATGAAAGAAAATCTTTGGTACATGTGGAACATTAGTTATTTTTTTCCAAAGATGGACCCGCAGCAACTGTTCCAATTTCCCAAATGCAGCGCCTGTCATACACACAGGAGCCACTCCAGGGCAGAAAATGCCTCTGACATCGCAGTGCACTCAATCGGGGGGCTAAGAAAGGCACTCTGTCTTTATCAAGTTAACTTCTTCTATCAAATTTAAAGAAACAGGTTGAGCTCATTCAATTCGGTGTCTTCTTATAGAAGATAAGTTTGCATAATTCAAAATGTAAGCTGCAGAGGTGGTGTGTGCTGTATCGGATAATCATGAAAATCTATTCAGCACACCACAGACTCAAATGGCACTTATAAAATGGGAGCACTTATTAACCATGTTAATTACTGCATTGATCTTGGAGAGATGGCAGGCGAGTGATCAGGGCAGATTTACAAATTTTCACTCGGTTGTAGGCACAGACACTGTACTAGATGCTCTGGTGATACAAAGACAAGGGCTGAGGTTTGTATGGTCTGACTCTTAAATATCAATGCGATGGTGAGTATGAGTATGAATGAAGCAACGACTTGTTACCCAAGAGGTGCCTTCAAACATCTTGAGGTCCAGCGGATCCCCTTGAAGTCTCCCATCGATGACCATCAGTGAGTGGCAGCTCGCGAGGGCTCCCAGGAGCGGCCCCCAGGGTAAGGCTGCACCAGAGCTGAAGCGGTACACAGTCTGGAAACTGAAACAGAAACAATAGTGAGGACTCATGCTTGCCTGATATCAGGGTTAATGATATTGTTTTAAAAGAATAAGAAATACAGCATCAACATGTGTACGAAGTTGGGCCGTATCCGAGTGACTCAACAAAGGCGCCTCTGTCCTCCAGTATGGGATGATACCTCTCTGTGTCAACAGGTGTCGGCTCACACTGATATCCATCACCAGTGAGTCTGACTCTCCACCATTGATGATGGGATACCTTTCATTTTGGTGGGACGGCCAGGCTGTGGAACTCCCTGCCTTCCCATATGCGGCTGATCAATTCCGAACATGAATTCAAAAAGACCCTGAACACTTGGCTTTTCAGCCAATGCTAATATCTCGGTTGGACCTCCCTTTCCCAAAGTGACCGCGTAGCGCCGAGACACCTCTGCTTGAGTAGCTGTTGCGCTCTACAAATGCTATTATTATTATTATTATTTTTCAAAGCTCAACCCTTGTAAACCACAGTGTCTTCTCATCTCTTCCTCTGGGGATGTCTTTTCTGCTTATCATACTTTTTTTCCAGGTACTACTGTGTGTTTCTACATCTCTTGGCTTGTCTCTGAACTTCACACAACAAACAAGTGAACTGATTGCTACATGTTTATCTCAGCTTTCCTGATTGTGGAGATTAAACCCTTTGCCGCCATCATCTGATTATAGTTATGTCCTGATCTTTTCAAGGCCAAACGGTGGTGCCACTCTTCTTTCTGGCCTATCTCTATCAATATTTGCTTCCCTAAAAGGCATGATCCACTCTCAGACTACCTTCTCACCGGTGCTCCTCACTTGACCACATCACATCTATTTTCTGTTCATAACAATGGCTACCTTGCTCTTTGCAATCACCTTCTAGCTTTCACGCATAATGTACAATGCACTTGTCATGGGAGAACCACCCAGAAAGCTGCATATAGCAGAGTTTGCAGACTACAAGCTTGGATCTGCTGTGCCTGGATATTCACAAATTCCACCATCTACATCTCTCTGCTCATACTCTCTATAAAATCCCTTGCATCAGAGTCCACTTCCGGGCCAGTTCTTTGATTCACGCCCGCTGAGATGCCCTCATTCCTGCATAGTTTTCAGTGGTTGACTCAGTGCTGTTTCTACGGAACAGTTGCTGATATCTGAAGTTATTTATAATTCTTGAATCACAATGTGTCTGGATATTTTTCTTTTACATTTAATTAATTGATTCACTTTTTTCTAGACTGTACGCCTCCATGGTGTTTTTGTGCTAGAGATGGCAATTTAAGGAGAAGTAAATACATGAATGTGTACCTAATGCTACTTCTACCATTTGGTTTATCCGGCCAAACCCCTCTATGCAAAAACCCCAATGAACTGCAAGTTGGAAGGATAAACAGCAAAAATTGAATAAAATTCGAAAGGTGCATTTGTTCCAGATGTCTGTATTTAAGTCGCGCCTACCTCCCACGGTCATGTGTATTCGAACCTGTGCAGGATTAACCAGGTAAGACCTCTGTGGCTCGGTTTGTTTACAATCCATCCTCTGTTCTCGTGTCTCATAAGGAAATTCATAAATCTACACTTACTCCTAGGGTGTGAGGGCCACGCTTATTAACTGAGACATCCAATGATGGCTTCAACCTACAAAAGCGAGAGAAATATACTGAAAGATGTTCATATGTCCTTAAACAGTCTCAGGTCTGTTCTTCGTTGTTTGAATGCCTTGAATCACTTTTAAATTAGAAAAGATGTCAGCGATTGAAAGAAAGTTTTATCTCTGCTTGAAAGAGACTTGAGTCTATTCATCCTGGATGAAGACTATAACTTACGATTGAAGGCAGCTTTAAGATAATTTTGGGCTTCAGTACCTCTTCTTAATTTGTGGTTACTATTTTGAATAGGAGTGGACGGAACTCGCGGAGTTTCACTTACATGACAACTCCATGAGATTCCGTGGAGTGACGCGAACGGGCGGAATTGGCATGTTGTGCTGAATTTTAGCACCAGGAGCTTGGTCCACGCTGCAAAATCAGTGCGAATGGCACCATGCGGCTGGATAACTGACAGAATATCGACTGTCAAAATATCGACTGGCCAAAATATCGAGGTAAAAATATTGAATGCCAGAATATCGACTTCCTATCTAAAAACAGGTAAGTACAAAAATATCGACAGGAAAAAATATAGACAGTCAAAATATCGATTTTTTTAAATATCTTAAAATTAATTTAAAACTAATATAAGAATAAATATAATTAATTTAAACATACTTAAAATACTTAAATAAACTTAAAATTAATAAATATTTAATGTAACTAAAACATTTTTTTTTCATTTAAAAAAAAAAAAAATATATATATATATATATTTGGTTGGTCCGTCACCCGCCCCTGGATGCAGAAAGAATAACGGCAGTTGCGGGGTTATTCCAGCCTCGCTCCGGGCTTCAGGCACTGCCCTCGTCGCCCCTGTCTAATGGATTTCCGCATTTGGTGGCTGAGGCGTCATAGGGGAGCTAAGGAAGCTTCACTGTGGACCTACAAGCTGCCTAACAAAACACCACATTTTCGTTTTGTTTCATGGACTCACTCTGCTTTCATCCGCACTCAAGCACAAGGGAACCCACGGCTTTTTCCACCCCCACCACACCAATCTCATCAGCCCACCAACAAGGGACTCTGGGACATGTAGTCTTTCCCACCACGCGGGATGCTGCACAGGTGTGCTGTTACCAACGCAATTGGGGGAGGTGCAGAACCGCAAGTCCGGGTCTTAAGAGAGGCGGAATCCACAGCTGAGTGACATTATCCTGTGGAAGCTTCAGGCGCTGAAGACGGCACAACAACAGCCAGAAATGCATCCACCTTAACCTGCAGTAAAGCTTCCAAACGTTTCCCCTGGGTCTCTGCCCTCTCTTTTCCAGGAAGGAGAACATACCGCATATATATATATATATATATATATATATATATACATATTATTAACAAAACATATACAATCTATTTTCCGTAGGATAGCGAGAGGGTTAAATTTACTATTCCCACTCCAGAGAGTGCAACAGTAGGGAAAGCGTTGGATAGCGTAGGGATAAAAATTACTATTCCCACTCGTGAGTGCAACAGTAGGGAAAGCGTTGCATAACGTAGGGGTAAACATTACCATTCCAACTCCAGAGAGCGCAACAGTAGGGAAAGCGTTGGATATCGTAGGGGTAAAAATAACTATTCCCAACCCAGGGAGTGCAACAGTAGAGAAAGAGTTGCATAGCATAGGGGTAAAAATTACTATTCCCACTCCAGTGAGTCCAACAGTAGGGAAAGCGTTGGATAGCGTAGAGATAAAAATTACTATTCCTACTCCAAAGAGTGCAACAGTAGGGAAAGCGTTGGATAGCGTATTAGATGTATTAAGGAGTTATTCTGATATTGTATATGGTCTACATAGGTATGGCCCTCGTTAGAGCTTTTGGGCGAGGGTACCCAGCCGATCCACGGCAATACATTGGGTCTATTTGACGTTTAAAACTTAGATTGTTTAGAAATTTTTCAAATTATCATTTGTACCTATGTGACCATTAAAACCTCAACAGCATTTCTTTTGAAGGGTGACATGCCGATCCACGAAAATACAAACATTAAAACTCCACTCTAAGATGGCCCCCATAGATGCGCTATGATTGTGGTCCGTCTTTTATGTTTACAACGCATCTCACTGAATATGTATGGCTCACCTGCGGCGCTCGATTGACACCGAGGAAGGCTTGTAGCCGAAACGCGTCTGTTTCACTCTGTTTCATAAATAAAACCAAGTACAAGCACCAGTCTGATTTCCGAGTGCTGTTTTCTCACTGAGGAGCTGAGAAATTGGAGCTGCATAGATTTGCGGGACCCGCTGCCGCAGACCGCACCCACCCGCGAGTGCCCCGATGGACCAGTGGGACCGGGAGCATTGAAACTGAAGACGGGCACCGCTGTAATCGCTAACGCGCTACCAAAGGTCGGGGATCAGGAAGAGTTAAGTCTGAGCGCAACGAGCTGAGGACAGTGACCGGACACATTGAGGAGACCGGGGCTAGATCCATTCCCGAGGTAAGCGC
Source organism: Lissotriton helveticus (assembly GCF_964261635.1). Lineage (NCBI taxonomy): Eukaryota > Metazoa > Chordata > Amphibia > Caudata > Salamandridae > Lissotriton > Lissotriton helveticus. The sequence goes on along the minus strand of NC_136068.1, from coordinate 1,959,685,720 downwards.
GTGCTCAAAGACATATATTGAGGAACTGCGACGCGCAGCAGGGTGACAGGGAACCAGAGACTGGTGTACAGGCACTGACACAAACAGAGTGAAAAACGAAAGCCCATTTAGGGCATGTATTGCGAGAATGCACGCAGAGATGCAGCCAGGGGCATGTTTAGGAAACAAGATGCAGCAGCCGTAGTAATAAACACACAGCAGCAGCCACAGCGTCACACTAAACTGGAAGAGCTCCTGATTAAGTTGGAGAGACTTTATGAGCGTGAGGTGGGCATGTGGTGGGAGGCAACAACTTTGCAAAGCTACATCGATGACAAAAGGGTGCCGAGAGGTCTCAGAGTATACACTATCCCATTGTATGAGAACCCTGATCCTCAACTGCTGACAGACTGGGCGGCACATACCGCCAATTACTGTGAGGGAACTTTAAGAATCTTGGTCCAGTATGCTTGGAGCGACCGTGATAAAGCTCTAGCGGAGATCCCGACACTAGAAGCAGATCTGGCGAAGGAGGAAGCAGTTGATAAAATTTCAACATTAAAGGATCAGATGAAAACTAGACTAACCAAATATGAAGAAAAAATAAAGACAAGAAAACAAGAAAAATATACCAGAGACGAAAACGATTATCTACAAGGTAGAGTACTTACCTTTGCCAAAAAATATGACGCCCCTAGAAAGGAGGTATACCGAAGAAAAGCATTGGGCATAGTCTCACCAGAAGTAACATCTGAATCAGATGTAATGGACAACGAATCAGTGGAAGACCGCCGCAAGAAATCTACAACCGAGAGATCTAAGGGCGAAGAGGCAGCCTCATCTCCCCATTTTCAGGACGAGTTCAAGGTCATACGCCAGGCATGGCTGCGTGGGGGAAAGGTGAAACCACCGGAAAGCCAAAACGCAGGACACGCAGGGCAGGCGGTGGCAGGAGGAGGACAAAGCCGGCCAAGGAGAAACCGAAAGAAAACGAACAGATTTTAGGAACATCTGAAGATCTAACCGTTGTCAACCTCACAACTAAATCATTAACGGAAGCAGAAGAAAATCTACTGCGCTTGGGGTTGACCTTCAGTCCAAACAGTAGGTCTGAATATACACAAACTAGAATCGATCTACACGGTTTCGTAAGAAAACTCAAACTGCATAAATATCATAAGATCAGAGCAGCAACAAAAACCACGAAAACAATATCGAAAAGAATGACGGCCACTGACCTCCTATCGTGCAATGACCTAAGAAGTGTGGACAATCTCGAGAGATTGAGACTAAATGTCGATACACAGAACTCGCAAGAAGCCTCAATGGTGGAAAGAGCACAAAGGAATGCAATTGAGCAGGACAGAGATGAAAGTTCATTCAAACCAGCATCTACTTTCTGTCCAATCATGCCCTGGGACGCCATTGATGCATTCTCAGAAACAGTCTTGAAAGATTTAGTGGAAATGAGAGGCAAGCCAAAAACATTTAAATGGGCGGATAACATCACAGTCGAGCAGAGAAATGCTCTCAAAAATCTGCAACAAGATGAAGAAATCATCATAAAACCCTCGGATAAGGGGGGAAATGTTGTGATCCTCTCCAGAGACTACTATCATGAAGAAGCCCTAAAACAATTAGCGGATACGAATTACTATCAGAAAACAACTGGGGAGAGATACTATGAGAGCATAAAACAATACGACAAACTGATGAACAAATGGTACAAAAGATCAATGCTGGGCAGTGAAAAAAATCTCTTCCTACGGAGCAATAACCCAACGGTACCAACATTCTACCACCTGCCGAAACTTCACAAAAATGCCACTGAACCACCAGGGAGACCAATAGTCTCATCGATCAATGGCCTGACGGAGAACATGTCCAAGTTTATCGATAACTATTTATTCCCATTGGTTAGAGAGTTGAAATCTCACATCAGGGATACTAAAGATTTCCTGATGAAAATTGAGGACTTCACATGGGAACCAACACACCTGCTGATGGTTCTGGACATATCAAGTCTCTATACAAATATAAGACATGAACAGGGCATCACAGCGGTCGAATATTACCTCAATAAGAGACCAGCAAGATTTGCCTTACATAACTGTATGTTGTTGGAATTTGTTGAATTTTGCCTGACAAGTAACATCTTCCTGTTTGATGATCAACATTATATACAGGTATCTGGAACGGCCATGGGTACCTGCTTCGCTCCCAGCTACGCGAACCTGTTCGTGGGCTGGTGGGAGGAGCGGGTGCCCATGGTACTCTGTACAGATGGACAAGAATCAGGCAGGGTAGTGAGGTGGCACCGATATATCGACAACCTCTTCATCGTGTGGCAAGGGACGATGGAGATGGCTCTGAGATATATCGAGGTCTTGAATGCCAACAATTACAATCTACACTTCTCGGGAAAGGTAGATCCAGTGGCAGTGGATTTTCTAGACCTGAGAGTGTTTGTTGACTAGGAAAGACTGCATACCTCACTATACCGTAAACCTACGGCAGGCAATTCAATTTTAAGTGCAGACAGCAATCACCCAACTAAACTCATACAGAGCATTCCCTATGGAGAGCTGTTAAGGCTAAAGAGGAACAGTAGCAGAGATGAAGACTTTGAACTAGCGGCAGAGGGGAGCATCGAAAGATTTATCAAAAGAGGATACGATGTACACTCTTTAGAAAGAACATTGGCAAAGGTTAGGAAAATCCCAAGGGCAGGCTTACTCCAAACGAGGATTGAATCAAAAAAGAAAGACACAGGCGGCAAGTTCCGCATGATAACAACTTATAGCTCAGAATCACACATATTCAAAGGGATAACGGCTAAAAACTGGCACATCCTCTTGACAGATCAGACCATTAAAGAGGATATTCCTGCGAAACCTCAGATCACATTTCGCAAAGCAAGATATCTTAAAGATACGCTTGTGCGAAGCCACTTTGAACAGAGGAAACCCAAACAACAGACACTAACCGAAATGAAGGGTTTTTACCCTTGTGGTAAATGTAAAGCCTGTGCTGGGAGCAGACGGATACTATCCTATCATGTACCAGGGGCAGATATCATGAAACCTATGACATGCAGCACACCATTTGCAGTCTATTGTCTTGTCTGCCCTTGCGGCCTAAGATACGTGGGTAGCACCATCAATCCATTAAAGATGAGGGTCCTGGAACATCAAAGGGCAATTGAGAAGGTTGACACATCATACCCAGTCGCAAGACACTTCAATGAGGCACACAATAGGGATAGGAGCAAGCTACAATACTTCGGGCTTGATTGTATTCCAGCAAGCATTCGGGGAGGTGATAGACTAAAACAACTTAGACGTCTAGAATCCAGATACATAAGTGATCTGATGACTAAGGTACCTCGAGGGTTGAACAGCGGAGAAGAACTGGCTGTTCACCTGGGCAAGTAGACAATATTCTGGCTAGAATAGAGATCTGGATTCCGCTATACCATCTGCTTGAATTGCTCAAAATGCTATAGTTGCTAGAAATGATATAATTGCTAAAAATGCAGAAAATGTAAAAAAAATTTGGAGACTGCCAAACATGAGAAAACTGAGATCATTAAGAACATTGTGAATAAGATACATCAAATGCAAGGTTATGATAAGGAATTAGAATGTAAATTTGAGCATGAAAGCGAATCAAATTGATCTACCTTGCTTCATGAACTTTAACGTATATGTGTATATATATACAACTTATTCTCCAATCACGTCTCTCTTCCTGCTTTATGTTTTACCCCTCCTGTTCCCCTTTTTTCTTTTTAAACCTTCTCCAACTTTCCCCTTTCCTTTTCAACCCTTTTTCCCCCTTTTCATTTGTTCACTTTTTCCCTTTTCTCTTTTTTCCTCTTGTTCTCTTGCCTATTTATGTTTATAATCTTGATTAGATTACAAGCAAACTGGTTAGTCTGTGAGCTCATGAACTCTTCGTTCTTTCTTTATGGGGCGAATCCAGTTTTGTGATAAGACAAATGAAAACGCTATTATTTGGAAGGACCGTATTTTTTACTTTTTTTCTTTCACACTAATTCCTAGACAGATCATGCTCCCACAAATGTACAGCACTGGTAACGTTGATGTTTTGTAAACATTGCATAAGGTTATGCAAAATGGTATCCAACTGAGGATGTATTAAGGAGTTATTCTGATATTGTATATGGTCTACATAGGTATGGCCCTCGTTAGAGCTTTTGGACGAGGGTACCCAGCCGATCCACGGCAATACATTGGGTCTATTTGACGTTTAAAACTTAGATTGTTTAGAAATTTTTCAAATTATCATTTGTACCTATGTGACCATTAAAACCCTCAACAGCATTTCTTTTGAAGGGTGACATGCCGATCCACGAAAATACAAACATTAAAACTCCACTCTAAGATGGCCCCCATAGATGCGCTATGATTGTGGTCCGTCTTTTATGTTTACAACGCATCTCACTGAATATGTATGGCTCATCTGCGGGGCTCGATTGACACCGAGGAAGGCTTGTAGCCGAAACGCGTCTGTTTCACTCTGTTTCATAAATAAAACCAAGTACAAGCACCAGTCTGATTTCCGAGTGCTGTTTTCTCACTGAGGAGCTGAGAAATTGGAGCTGCATATATTACCTACTGGCGGTCGCCAGTAGGTATATATAGTTAGGATTTTTTCTCTATGGGTTTTTTGAAAATTCTATGTCTAATAACTTTGGCGTTTGTGGACGGAATTGGCTGAAATTTTCAGGAAAATGGCACATTTTGTTTCTGAGCAGCCCTTGAAAATTTGGGGGGGGTTCGTCAAGGGGGGGCCGAGAAAAAAGGGGGGTCCCAAAACGTGTTTTTAACATTGAGTTTTCCATAGGGCGGTTGGCCTCACTTTTAGCCCGAACGGCTGAATGGATTTGCACGAAACTTGGCAAAATTGTAGGGACTGGTAGCCCGATGTGCCTTTTGTAGGTCTCAATATATGTGCTCCAGTGGATTTTGAGAAATTAACGTTTAAAAAAAGATATATATCTGTAACAGCGGACCGGGCAGCGTCCTAGGACGCGTACTTTTCGCGCAACGGAGCTTTGTGAAGCGAAGCTGATTGGTTCTCCGGCGTCTGTCAACATTCCAAACAGTCCGTAGCGGCCGCCATCTTGTCTCTCGGTAGGATCGAGAGACAAGAGGAGGCCAAAGCGAAGGGGCAAATGACCATAAGGGGGAATAGTAGATCCTCGCTGACCCCCTAGGTTTGATGTGGAGGTTTTAAAAGGGCCCCGCGGGGCAAAAAAAAATAATAATAATAATAATCGAACACCTGAATGGATTTGCACGAAACTTGGCAAAATATTAGGGACTGGTAGCCCGATGTGCCTTTGCTAGGTCTCAATATATGTGCTCCAGTGGATTTTGAGAAATTAACGTTCAAAAAAAGATATATATCTGTAACAGCGCTCCGCTTCGCGTACTTTTCGCGTTACGGAGCTTTGCGAAGCTGATTGGTTCTCCGGCGTCTGTCAACATTCCAAACAGTCCGTAGCGGCCGCCATCTTGTCTCTCGGTAGGATTGAGAGACAAGAGGAGGCCAAAGCGAAGGGGGAAATGACCATAAGGGGGCATAGTAGATCCTTCCTGACCTCTTAGGTTTGATGTACCATTTTGCCAAGTTTGGTGTAATTCCGTTCAGCCATTCAGGCTGTAGACGTATGTAAATGTCCTATGGAAAATTGCATGGGGAAAACACATTTGAAAGTGTTGAAATTTAGAACCAATTAAAATGTTACTTTGGTTTTGTATTTGTGTGTGATGAAAGTTAATTGGTTATGTATATATGTCAAATGAGAGGAAACCACAGCCATTTTGTGATACTACTGTCTGAGGTACATTTGTGAGGAATTTTTGGTGGTGAATTTCTGGTGTTTGATTTACACAGTACTAACACTTCTGCTACTTTTAAAAAGGTGAGTTGTTAATTTGTAAGGGGAACTATGTTGTACACTTGAAGATAATTTGAAAAATGTTTTCTGTTATTTATTTGCAGTCCTTCTGTTATACTAAATACTTGATAAAGTTAGTTTTATATTATGTATTACTAAAAACGATAAATGAAAGTGATTATTTTTTTCTGCAATTTACAGCAAGCAATTTCAAAATAAAATGGCTCACAATGAAGAGACCGTGGCAATTTCTTTTGAATTGTCCACTACATTGATTGAAATTGAGAGCACCAATAATGAAATATTGTCACAAGGAGGACATGACTTGTATGATTCCATTAGATTGATTGAAATGGACAGCACCAAGAATGAAATATTGTCACAAGGAGATGACTTGAATGATTCCACTACATTGATTGAAATTGAGAGCACCAATAATGAAATATTGTCACAAGGAGGAGATGGCTTGTATGATTCCATTAGATTGATTGAAATGGACAGGACCAATAATGAAATATTGTCACAAGGAGGAGATGACTTGAATGATTCCACTACATTGATTGAAATTGAGAGCACCAATAATGAAATATTGTCACGAGGAGATGACTTGAATGATTCCACTACATTGATTGAAATGGACAGCACCAATAATGAAATATTGTCAGAAGGAGGAGATGACTTGAATGATTTTTTTGATCAATCTCTTGATGGCGAATTTATCGAGTGTTTGGAGACCATAGAGTTACAAGAATCATCATTGCAGACTTTTAATGAGGAGATTCCAGATGAGATGATTGAAGAGGAAATTACTGATGAGGACATGTTACTAGTTGTTTCAAATTTAGAAAATTTTGAAGAATAAATTTATATTTAGAAATCAAAAATTGTTTGAGACATTATTTATTTTTATTTTTAATTTATGAGGTTGTAGCGAAGTGATTGTAGTATAAAATGAGACTTATAGTATAGAGTGCAACATTTTTATGTTACATGGTAAGTTTACTCATATTTACTTCCCTTCTGCCACTATATTATCTCCAATGTGTATTTGACATGTCTTCTTCATCTCCGGCCTCCTTTCTCTCACTGTGTGTCTCCGATGCATCTTATCGCTGGTATTTTGTGTAATTACAGAAGAGAGTAAAATAAAATAGTTCGGAACGTGAAAAGGGGGCAAAGTAGAGTACTCCTCACCCCCTAGGCCTTTTTAGGCGGTCCCAAAAGGATCAGTTTCTGCTTTCCTGAGAGATTATGGTATGAGTTCCATATACCACAATAACTTGCATTACAACATGCAAGATATCTATCTCCTATTACCAACTTTTGGAGATATTCGCGCTAAGCGCGAATATCTCCAAAAAGTAACACCTGCCCTGAGCAGTTCTTAGCCATGTTATCCAATGGGAGGTGGATAACATGGCTAAGAGTATTAGCTCGGTAATGCATGAATATCGCTGAGTTTTTAGCGATATTCATGCATTGCGGCCGTTTATTATCGCATTTGCGATAAACCTTGATAATAGTAAGGTTTATCTTCGATAATTTCTGACGATGCTTAGTGGTAAAAAATTGGTTGGTAAGCATCGTTAGCGATAAATATCGCTTAACTTTGGTAATATGCCCCAACGTCTGTTAACGTTCGATTCGAAGGAAATGAGGAAGTGTTGAAAAACATTGTCTGCGCCATCTTGCCTTTTTTGAAATGCCACACTTTTGTCGTGCACGGCAGCCATTTTAGATGTCTTGACCAGACCCACTCTCTGCACGCTGTCGATTCGTAGCATGGCTCCTCACCCTCGCAAGCATCTTCCCCAGGCACTGGTCACCCCCGCTCTCTGTCTTATGCATGGGCAATAAACCTCCCCCCATCTGCGCTGCTCTTCCCTGAGAATCACACTGTGCCCGCCCGACACCTCCCTTTCGCCCTATTCACTACCGCACCCTCTGACACTCCTCTTCCTCTGTGTCCGAATGTCCAGGCCGGTCCTAGGGTATCAGCTAGCCCTGCAGATGTAGTTTATGGCCCCAGCTGTAAAGAATCACCCCTCTTCAAAGGAGTTATAGTAGATCAAGGCCCACACCCGATGAGATCCGTCACACCACACGTGTTCCTACTATCTGAAAACTATCCTGTATTGTGATTGGGGAGGGGACCGAGCCTGAAGCGGAAGATTCCAGGAATGACTCTTTGTACATCAAAGTTTTTACAATTATGTGTCACATAAAAAATATATAGCACTCCAACAAAGTAGTAGGAATATAAAACTTTAATAACATATAAATATATACAACAAAACAAAAACAGTAAAAACATTTAAACAACGAAGAGACCGTGGCAATTTATTTTGAATTATCCAATAGATTTATTGAAATTGACAGCACCAATAATGAAATATTCTTGTCAGTAGCGGTCTGTTGTGCGAATAGTTCCAAGGCAGCAGAACGCGCTGAAATCTGGATGTCACGAAGGTGATGTCTAGCAAGTTGCCGCCCAGCAAATAACGGCGTGGGGCGCCGCGGGGGTGAGTGAGTCCAGTAGGCACCACAGCTATTCTTACCGGCATTGCAGAATTACTGCTGGGGACAATGCCTGTGCTGGAGCAGGGTCACAGCAGAAACAAAAAGGATTCTGTTGAAGATGTTGTTGGTTTTCAATTTGAAAACAGTTCTGGTGTCAACTGCTATGCTAATGTAGTGGTTAATGTTTTGTTTTCTCTAGAAAATGTAAAAGAGGGGGAGGCAGTCCAAAGTTCCGTTAAAAGGGCAAAGGAAAGGATCGGTGGTTTGAACTATCAGTCAAAAAGGGGAGGGGGTGCAACAATTTTTCCTACCGGGTCACACTGTGCTTTCACCGGAAGTGAGGTCTGCAGGATTCTAGTAATTCAAAGTGAGGCTGGCGCCGACGTCCCGCGGATACAGTTTCGTCACTCCACGGGTGATCATGGCAGTCATTCCCCATCGGGGGTGGGAGACTCCCGCGGCTCCTCTAGAATCTTCAAGGTCGTGGAGGACTACGGTGGTGGAGTCAACCAGTGACCGGGCCATTTCTTTATGCTGGGCCCGCTCTTGCCAGGTCGACCGCCATTTTGAGAGTTCGGTAGCTACTGGCGATCGCGGGGTCAAATGAACGGACGGGCTCCACCCTGCCGGGCGAGACGTTGCAGCATGGCCACAGTGGAAGAACTCTTTTCCGGGCGCCTGGACCGCTGAGGGTGCAGCTGGGAAGCCTCCACTGGGGAGGCGGGAGAGGCCTGTTCGCACCGTCTCTCCCTCCCAGTGCACCCCACGGCGTCTCGCTTGAGATTTGTTATGGCCGGACCAGGCGATGAGGACGAGGGGGGGGTCGGAGGCATGTGCAAGACATCCCCCCCCAGTGTTGTCGCAGCCATTATAAAAGAAAGAAGTGTCCCGTCCGTCTTCGGGCCGGGCTTCCGGTGGATGTCGGCCGGACGCCCCTGGCTCTGGCCCCATGAACGGGTTTCTTGGTTTATCGGCTGCAGCCGGATTCCGTCGGCCTCGGCCCCCCGACCGTTGGTGGCCGGACCGGAAGAGCATGTGGCGGGACTACCTGCAACTCTCAAGGGCCACCGCGGCCGGACTGGGAGAGAGAGGGGAGGGTCGAGGAGACATTCCCCCCCCCCTGCAACTGTTCAGCGTTGTAAAGGCAATCCCCTGGCCGGGTCCCGTTGGTCTCGGCCTCTCCTCCGGCTACACCCTACGTTAGGATCTCCTGGCCGAGGCGTGGCAGCAGGACCTGCCTTATATGGGCTGCTCCCGGCTGGGCGTAGCCGGAACCCTGCCCCACCTTGGAAGTTTCCAGAGTGGGGGCGGATGTTCTACTGACTTGCATTTTCCCTAGTCTATCGATTTTTTTGGCGTGGCAGGCGGTGGGACAGCGAGGGGTGATTTGGTTTCTCTTACTGTTTTTCTGGTCTCTCACCACTGGCATATTTTAACGTTTTCTTGTTTCTAGGACATTAATAGGTTTTATCATTACGTTATGTTATCGTTTCTTTGTTCGTTGTTTAATAAAAGTTCATGTTCATCAGTGGCCTACTGATTTTCGTTTTCCTATTCTTTTCTTTCCAGGTTGTTTCATGCTAAAGTTTCTGTTAACAGGATACAGTGATCACTTCGTTATTATTGCATATGTCCTTTTCACTAGGGGTGCTCTCTGGTCGGGCCAGATGACGTATGTCTAGTAAATGGTCCGGGTGAAACAGGTGCATCAATCAGTGGGGATAGGCATGATAGATTACAACGGGGGAGAAAGGTCCGCATTACGTACCCTTTCACTACTTGCAAAGATTTTCCTACGTTTATTTGCAAACAGGGAATACCTCCAAAAAGAACTAATTCCCAAACAGTCAATGTTCGGACAATCAATCAATCAATGAGGAATGAAATAGGTACGACGTGTTAAAGGCTTGCGTTACCTACCCTTCACTATCTGCAAAGGGAGAGAGAATATTCCTATTCTTCCTCGTTTGCAGGTAGAGAAGATCCTTAAGAGAATTAACATCGAACAATTCAATGCTCGATTGAAACAATCAACAAGGGGTACTGTGAACACAAATGAACGCCGCTTATGTACATACGCATTGCTATTTTCAACAGGTTGTTCCTAATGTTTCTATTTTAGCGAGGTCAAAAAGAGATCCCATTAGTGGCCTACTGATTTTGCTCGATTCCTTTTGTTTTTTTACACGATTTTTCGCTATCTGCAAAGACTAAACAGAGTATTGCGACTCTGTGCTTGTTTGTAAATAGAGAATGAACCAAAGAGAACAATCAATCAAATGGAGAGAGAAGCAGGCACGACGGATTACAAAGGGGGAAAGGGCTGCGTTAACTACCCTTCACTATCTGCAAAGAGAGAGTACTCCTAATAGAAATGAGGGGTGGGGGGCAGCAATCAAAGCAGATCAGTGTGCATAAACACGAAAAAAAAAATTCTTACCACGTACTTGACATTCGACAGCTTATGATATTTGCTATTAAAAAACCATTGAAATTCACTGAAAAAACCATAGGTTATAGACCATATATAGTTAGGAATTAGCATTTACAAAACCTTGAAAATTCACTGAAAAAACCATAGGTTATAGACCATATATAGTTAGGAATTAGCATTTAAAAAACCTTATTTTACTCACACAAAACCATTGAAATTCCATATATAGTTAGTTGCACTAACTATATATTGCGCACCCGCAATCCACTGCTGATGATGTCACATATTACATCATTCATGACATGGTCAGTGACATCACTGATGACATCACTGATGACATCTCAAATGACATCACTGATGACATCTCATTTGACATCAATGACCACATCACTGATGATATCATTCATGTGACAATACAATGCATCTCCTCACATTTTAATATAACCTCTGTTTCACCCAGTGTTAAAAACAGAGTATAATTTTTGAAACCATTGACACACCAATACTAGTTACTACATACGTACTCACTGATTCCTACGTCTACACACACATTCACTCATTCACCCATACAATCATTCATACATACAATCACTCATGTTTACAACACAATCATATGCACTCATACACCTATACAGACACTCACACTCTGCCACTCATCCATGGAGTTACTCACACACCTAGTCAGTCCTGTAAAGAATCAATCACACTTCCATTTTCTACTCTATACAGTTAAACATAGAGCACCTTACGTTTTCAACCATATACTAACACATACTTACTCTCTTATACAATCATTGATACAAGTACACATTGATCTGTACAGAGTCACACACCTCCCATCCAGCCACACACACACTCAGTCTCCCATGCAAATACTTGGGCAATCAATCAATAACCCATATAGTTACTCATATAGCTACTGATCAACACATGCAGCAGTTTACAGAACAACAGACATAATGATGCACAAATTAAGACAGTTTAGTCACTAACCCATGCACTCAGTGAGACACATTTAATCACTCACTCATACATTCAGTCATGCACCTACTAAATCCTTCGTCCAGACACTTATACATCCACTCATTCTTCAATATGTAAGACATATTTTAACTTTACAGAAACATAGTCACTGGATGTTGTCATCAGTGATGTCACTGACCATGTCATGAATGATGTAATATGTGACATCATCAGCAGTGGATTGCGGGTGCGCAATATATAGTTAGTGCAACTAACTATATATGGAATTTCAATGGTTTTGTGTGAGTAAAATAAGGTTTTTTAAATGCTAATTCCTAACTATATATGGTCTATAACCTATGGTTTTTTCAGTGAATATATATATATATATATATATATTGCGCTCAAAAAACTTCTCCGTGAAAAAGAAGAGGGCAGCACTCAGGAGAGTTACTTTCAGCGTGCAGTTTATTCAGCACAGACAAACGTTTCGGCAAGAAGCCTTCGTCGGTGTCACAGCCCATGATTCAAAAACACACCTTAAATCCAATCAAGTGGTTAGTCATGAACATCAACAAGGGACTAAACCCTCAGCAGTATCAAAGGCGCCATCTTAGAGTGGTTTTCTAAGAGTCAAAAAACCATACAGATCTGAACCATGGATTGGTTAAATCAAATACGCAGAGGGCAAAATTCAATAATGCGTTCCAACAATTACACAAAAGAAATATGGCCGTGGATCGGCAAAGGTCCCTTGGATGAGAAGGATAAACAAATTCATAACCACATACAATCAGGTGCTAAAATTATACATAAATATGTGCAAAAAGGAAGTGGCCTACTTCATATGAGCGGTCAAAGTGGACAGTGTTAGATACTATGATTCAACCATAATTAAGAAATATAGAAAAAAGTGGTTAAATGATCAGTCCTGCACCACAGTAAAACAGATACCTCACGTCCGTCCGGCGGGAGATAAGCAAAAGGCTATATACAACATGATCATAACTACACAGTAAGGAATGGACGAGTTAATAAAGTCCATTAAATCAAAGTTTGATAAGTGTAGAAAATGATCTAAGTCAAATTACATACACAAACATACAGATACTAGCACAGTCTAAGAGGAGTGAGATTCGATACGAGATATATGATATATGTACACACAGTATGTTATTGGATATGGAAAAGTATATACATATATATACATATATATACCCATGTGTATATAAATATGTACGCAATACTTTACAAAGACTGTTAATCAGCCTGAGTATATAATATACCATGTAATCAAAGCACAATATGTACATATATACATATATTTACATTTAAACATTATCATATTTTCATAAGTTGGCCATGCTTTCGGATAGATATGCAGGATGTTCTAGCATATAGATGGTATAAAGGCATAACAGAATGACTACAGACTTATTTCCTGCTCTATTATTTCCCCAAATGAACCACCATATCCTCACCACTATTCATGCCCTTGGGGAACTTAGTAGACAGATCGATTATATATCTGGACTCAAGACGCCTGAGCCTCCTTAACCTGTCTCCACCCCGGGGATTGGATGGGACATGATCCAAGCCAAAGTAGCGCAATTTCGTTCTATCCCTTTGATGATACTCGGCAAAATGCCTCGCTACTGGGTAAGTGGGGTCCACTTTGTCGATAGCCCTCTGATGTTCAAGCACTCTCAGTTTAAGTTGGTTGATGGTACTACCAATATATCTGAGACCGCATGGGCATATCAGACAGTACACAGCGTAGGTGGTACTGCAGGTGATAAACTTATTGATTTTCTTAGTTATTCCTGCATCAGGGATATCATATTGCAGGACCCTACGGCTGTTGCTACACGCTTTACATTTCCCGCATGGGAAAAAACCACTCATGGTTTTTAAAGTGTTGGTATTACTTTGAGTGGGTAGGGGTTCTAAATGGCTGTGTACTAGCGCATCTCCCAGAGACCTCGCCTTGCTAAAGGTCACCTGGGGATGTGCAGGCATATCCTCTCTGAGTACCTCGTCTGTGAGCAAGATGTGCCAATTCTTGCGCATCAAGCTCCTCAGTCTGTCAGCACCTGCAGAGTAGGGGGTAATCATTCTAAAGACATTCCCACTGTTCTTATCTGGCGGCCTTGCTTTTTCAGCTAGCAGCTCAACTCTCGAAATCGTTCTCACTTTTTTCAATGCATTAGACAAAAGTGGCTCATCATAACCTCTGGATCGAAAGCGAGAAAGACATTCCGAGGCAGCCGCCTCGAAATCCTTATCTTGGGTGCTGTTCCTTTTGATTCTCAAGAGTTCACCATAAGGGATACTCTTGACAAGCTTCGGTGGGTGGGCACTACTTGCAAACAGGATAGAGTTTCCTGCCGTCTCTTTTCGATAAAGAGACGTTTGGACTCGGCCTCCTTCAATGTGAACCCGTAGGTCCAAATAGTGAGCTGCCACCCCACTAATGGTCCCGGACAGGTGCACATTGTAGACATTGTTATTAAGAATATCAATGTATTTTCTGGCCGATTCCTCTGTACCCTGCCACACGATGAACAAGTCATCTATGTAGCGGTACCAGTGTACCACTTCCCCACTCTCACCATCTTTGTCCAGTTTTGTGATAAGACAAATGAAAACGCTATTATTTGGAAGGACCGTATTTTTTACTTTTTTTCTTTCACACTAATTCCTAGACAGATCATGCTCCCACAAATGTACAGCACTGGTAACGTTGATGTTTTGTAAACATTGCATAAGGTTATGCAAAATGGTATCCAACTGAGGATGTATTAAGGAGTTATTCTGATATTGTATATGGTCTACATAGGTATGGCCCTCGTTAGAGCTTTTGGACGAGGGTACCCAGCCGATCCACGGCAATACATTGGGTCTATTTGACGTTTAAAACTTAGATTGTTTAGAAATTTTTCAAATTATCATTTGTACCTATGTGACCATTAAAACCCTCAACAGCATTTCTTTTGAAGGGTGACATGCCGATCCACGAAAATACAAACATTAAAACTCCACTCTAAGATGGCCCCCATAGATGCGCTATGATTGTGGTCCGTCTTTTATGTTTACAACGCATCTCACTGAATATGTATGGCTCACCTGCGGGGCTCGATTGACACCGAGGAAGGCTTGTAGCCGAAACGCGTCTGTTTCACTCTGTTTCATAAATAAAACCAAGTACAAGCACCAGTCTGATTTCCGAGTGCTGTTTTCTCACTGAGGAGCTGAGAAATTGGAGCTGCATATATATATATATATATATATATATATATATATATATATATCCAACACTTCAGGAAGCACCCACAAGGAAGGCCACAGGAAGCTTCATAAAAGTTCAATTTCTTTATTTATCGGCAACTCGCCAGCAGTCACCTGACAAGGATTCAGGTATCCAATTCATTAGCCAGACGCGTTTCAGGAGTTGTACTCCTTTCTTCAGTGGCATACAGAAGGAATGACAGGATTGCGCTGCAGATGCACAGTTCTTATTTCAAAGCACCCGCCCCTGTGGGCGTGGCTGTCACCACAGCCCCATGGTGCTTGTAGTCCATCTTAATATTCCCCAGTGGGTGCGCTCCTCCGTTCCTTAAAATAACAACATGTTTCAAACCCATGTGGGTGGGTGCACAGACCTTGTCAAAGCGGCTGCACTGCTTCATAGGAGTCGATAGAACTTCGTGCAGCAACAGCCCTGAACTGCGCCCTCACGTCTTAGCTATGCAAATGATAGCTATAGACATTATGTTCACTGCATGATAATATAATACCTACAGGTGATGTAAAAGAAATTTAAATTCAAGAACCTGAAATTTCTATTTCTGTTCTTTAAGACACAGACCACATCTTCTCAAAACAATACAAGAAATTCCATTTAGGTGGTGACCAACCTCACCTGTTCTCTCCTGAAGGGACGAGTCCCCACAGATCCAGGCCATCTTCTGTTAAGGTTCCTGTCTGTGGAAGAATATGAAATAGTATTACTTATCTCACCTCTTCCAGAAAGTGTCACAGAAGGAAGATTCGAGGTATCCTGGTGCTGCATTATGTATTTTTCACCTCCTTACCAGATATATCATGTGTTCAAAATTACATTTATTTGAATTCACTAGTTGGACTTCCCATAATTTATTATAAATACATTTGGATTGCTGAACCTTTGTGTTTGCAGCCTTGACTCTTTAACCAAAATCCAAACGCACAATGGCATCATGTGATGTTGATTGCAAAGAGTTTGTTAATGAAAATAAACTGCTGGCAAGCCAGTCCAGGCTCATCAAATTCTGAGATAGACACTGACTTAGGGAAGTGGATTCAAGACTAAAGACGTGTCTTGTGAAGAGGCCAATATTTCACTTGCTTGCTGGGTGATGGTAACGATTTCTCTACGTATACTTGGAGGTAAGCTACCAACCCTCTTCACAGAAATATTATGGACATTTTCTCCCCATCAGTTGCCAGATCCTGGAAAAGGGTATACGAAAGGATAGACCTTGCTAACCTGGTGGTAGAAGAAAGGTATATGCAGTCTTTACCCTGCAGGATGTCACCACGCAGGTAAGTATCGCGCAGGTAAGTACCACATATGTACGTACCGTGCACCGCCTCCCATGCATCCTGACCAGATCTACATAAACTATACAGCAGCCTACTTTTGGAGGGTGTTTGCCTCTTCGTGGCAAATAACCTAATCTTGGTTGAGATTCTGAGTAGCAGATACACGAGGATCACACTTGCACGAAGTGGCGGGCCGCTCTGTTCCAGGACTGAATAACTGGCGAAGGATACAAGTCACCCGTTTACACAATGAGACCTCATATTCCCTACAGACTTTTGTAAGTGCATTGGCAACTCTAATTTTCCTGCGATTAGGTTTGCAATCACCGCCAACTCACTCACTTCTCCGTGTGCACAGAGCCCGAATGCTGGAAATGTCACAATGAAAGAGTTGGGTATTGGTTGCCTCAAGGGATAGCGATGCAGTGAACAAGCCCTCATTGACGGCTAATATACAGAATACACCCTTGGCCAACTCTCCATATCTCTCCATTCCCACACCCGCTACCCTGCCACTTACAGGTGGAACGTTCAGCAGATTTCCCAAGGATTTCCTGGCACAGCATATCCCGCTAGGTGGTCCTAATGACCAAGAAGTCCATTGCAAAGATGGGGCAGTTGACCTATGCTTCAGAGCAAGCTGGCCACACTCTGGGGTCATGGGTTAGAAGAATCAAACTGAAAGTTCTTGTATGTGCCTGACTGTGTGGGCAAAGCTAAACGTTTGCCAAACTCTGGTGGAACGTGCTCATTATCCCAGTCCCTCCATACAAATCTGAACCCCACTCTGATTATTACAGGCTGCAGATCCCCAGTGAATATAAACAAAAGCCCATGTGATTGCAAATAGGGGCATGCAAGGTGGCTTCAAGAAGCTGCATTTACCTTATCGAAGCAGACAATGTTGACTTGTCCCCATAGGTTGATCCGCTGAGGGCTGAAGCAGAAGATGCCCTTATTCTTCAGCCGTTTCTGGGCGTACATGACACCCACCGCTAGAGCAGCCAGGAGAGCAGGTGGCACGGCTATGGTTATCACAATGATCGCCATGATTATCGTTTCCGCAGCGGATTTCTGGTGGTAGAAGGACACCACATTGTAAGCAGCTACAAACGCAGACCCTATAGTTAGAATGTTTCGTATGCTTAACACTGCAAATTGCAATGGAAAATTCCACCATATCCCTATTTATTTTATATCCTTAAGTTAAAATTGGTATGCTTTTAGAAGTCAATGAATACACAAACTGTATTGGCTCTGTGTGTACTACATCCACAGATGGAAGTTCAGGACTCCCCTGCAGACACTGTCACCCACACCAGACAGAGCCCACGCAAGCATCATATATGCCTTCCACTTCACTCAAGCAACCAGTGATGGCCCTTCCTGTGCGCAGAACTGTGGTGCATTTGGACTGGATTCGAAGAACGGATTCTTCCGATTGAGGGCAAACATGTGTCCTGAACCACAGTCACAGTCTTACTCTTAAGGATCAGTTTTGTTGGCTGATTCCACCCAAACCTCCAGTAACCATCCTCCGTGGGCTCCGGGGTCTCAATGTGATAACTAGTAGATTTGTTTCCCTTGTTGACCTCTGGTGTAGACCTCTGGTGTGGACCTCTGGTGTGGACCTCTGGTGTGGACCTCTGGTGTGGACCTCTGGTGTGGACCTCTGGTGTGGACCTCTGGTGTAGACCTCTGGTGTGGACCTCTGGTGTGGACCTCTGGTGTGGACCTCTGGTGTAGACCTCGGGTGTGGACCTCTGGTGTGGACCTCTGGTGTGGACCTCTGGTGTGGACCTCTGGTGTAGACCTCTGGTGTGGACCTCTGGTGTGGACCTCTGGTGTGGACCTCTGGTGTGGACCTCTGGTGTAGACCTCTGGTGTGGACCTCTGGTGTGGACCTCTGGTGTAGACCTCTGGTGTGGACCTCTGGTGTGGACCTCTGGTGTGGACCTCTGGTGTGGACCTCTGGTGTGGACCTCTGGTGTGGACCTCTGGTGTGGACCTCTGATGTGGACCTCTGGTGTGGACCTCTGGTGTGGACCTCTGGTGTGGACCTCTGATGTGGTGTGAGACCCCTTATTGAGGTATCACTGACTAATGTTTTTTTTAATGGTTTTGAGCTTCAACCTGCAGAGCCCAATTAAATAAAATCAGCTGCTACAGACGGCAGAGGTAAGAGTAGGTGCACATGTGTGGGTTGAGTCAGGAAGACTATTGACTATCTGTGCATTGGTAGCTCTGTGGCAGATGGGGCCAAGTCTAACATTAAATATTTCAATTGGGCACTTAAAGGAAATGCAACAGTCCTTTTGGGTGAAGTGTAAAATGTGTTTTCTATGTTGCACATGTGATGTTTGAACTGCTTAACACTGTAACTTTAGTTTGGAACATGAAACTAGGATCAGACATGTTAGGGACTTTATGGGTGCAGTCGCGTATGGCTTGTCTATCCAGGACCAACGCCACTTTACATCTGCACACCCTTTTGTTAAATCATTTGAAATACTGTACAAGGATGCCAACAAGTATTCCATTTGTGCTCTATGAATGAGAGATTTGTTCCATGTGTGATCTAGAACCACGGGGACAGTTTCCAGTAGAAATGTGGAAAGATTCATGACATCTCATAAACCCAAGAAGAAGGAGGTCTATGGTATTCTTTCTGAGCTGAAAGCGGTGCTTACATGTTGCAGGCGGCTGATGGTCCTGGGCACACTCAGAGTAGTACAGTTTAAGTTATCACAGTGGTATTGAGTTAAAAATTTGAAATTAATTTGGTTTGCTTTACTGCTTTGCATCAATGTTAAACCCAATCAGGGAGACCGTGGGTGTACGTATATTGTACATCTGACATTACATTGTACACATAGAAGCTTTAGTCCTGGGCCTTGTCAAGCTAACATGCTCCAACAGAACATCCATGACTGCCTCCCTCCCAAAAATGGGTGCTGCTATAGCCGGGCCATGCACACTATTCCTGTCATTGAAGAAGAGTCCCTGGCCTTCACACTTGTCCAGTCACCATGTGTCCTTCCACTGCTGCTGGTGTTTGCAGCACATCCATGTTGATCTCTGGCACAATCCTGGTTTGTGAGGAAGCCACCAAGAAGTGAAATGCGGCCTACCAGGCAGAAGAAGAACCACCCAGAGCCATAGTCACACCCTAGCCTCTCCTAAGCCTCAATGTCCCACTGCCTTCCAAGCCCTAAGCCCTACCTCAGGCTGCTCCAGTTCACACCCCTCTGCCTCCCCTAGCCCTAACCCAGTGCCTCCCACACCCCAATACCCATACCCTTTTGAAACTGAATTCACCACATCATTAAAAGTCCCTCAAAACAGTGAATTAATGAAAATGTTACTTACACCTGCCCTGATGTATATCACAATTGAGTAAATCACTGCCATGAGGCCAAATACAGCAAGACACATGAGAAACCGGGCTGCATCTTGGTGCAGTTTGAAGTTGACAGGCCTGGAATATATGATGGACCTCACCAGATCACCTTTTGCTGTGTTGAACCCTAGCGGAGATACAATAACATGAGATTATGGGAAGTATCTACTTAAGGAAGTGTATATAACAATGCAAAGGTAAACAGCAGTGAACAGTATGTATACAGGATCTATAGAGCTGCATGCTGTGGCTGACATTCAACATTTTACCGGAGGAGCTTATTGAGGACGTATCTTGGATTAGTCAGGCAACAAGCAAGCAGGATACCAATGCAAGGACAATGCAACACACTGGTAGTGGGAATAAAAGTGGAGCATTAGGCTGAAACTGAAGGCTCTTACTTGGCTCTGGAGCTTAGTCCAATACGTCACAGGATATTTAGCAGACTAAATGTTTATGTTCCAGGCATCTACATGGGTGATTGTTGGTGCTCTTGTGGTGCTACCTACTTAGTCCATGCCCAGGGACTGAAAAATGTATTTAATATTGTCCTTGCATTTAGTCATGATTGTGTTTGTTTTCAAATCTTTCTTATATATATATTCAACTCAAATACTGTTACATTTTATTGGAAACAGAAAACAAAAAGATATGCAGTTTTTTTTTGCAAAAGAATCAATAAAATATGTAATTACGAATAACAATTGTGAATTCCCTAATATTGTCCTTTCACCACATGATGTCCGCCTACTTTGTGTGTGGACTAGGCCTGGGCTGTAAATTCCGTTCCGCTTGCGGAATTTGGGTAATTTTGTGTTCCGTGGAGAACGCGAAATTGCCCAAAATTCTGCGTTCCGCTACTTTGCGAAATTTTTTGCTTGTTCGCGTTCTCAAATGCGTGTTCGCGATATGTTTCCCCCCGAGCACGCAAACAGCGGTTGCGAACAGTAAAAAAGCATCGCGAACAAGCAATTCCGCGTGTTCATGGAATTTCTGCGTGTTTGCAGAGATTTTATACCGTTTCGCGGAGATTTGTGTAACGCGATTACGCAAATTCCGCCCACCCCTAGTGTGGACTACAAAATGGATATCAAAATGCATTTTGTACATACCAAGATATTAATAATATGATATGACTGCACATGTTTCCTTTTTAACTTTCAAATGTCTGCTCTTGTGCCATATCCTGTAGATATTATGTTGGGGGGGCTGTAACCAATTTAGATCAGGTGAGAGTGTTCTTTCTCATTATGCTTAGATGCATTGCAAAGTACTGTATCTTAAATAATACATATTGCGGACGTCACTGGGGCCAGATGGCCCCTGGGAATCGGACCAAGGACCACCGGTACCCCCCAATGGCAGGGTGACCGGAACGACCCCCCCATCCCAATAGCCCCAGCTAAAACGCTAAACCGGGGCCACTCACCTGGCCCCGGAGTAGAGAGGAGCAGGCTTGGGAGCAAGTTGAGCTCCAGGAGAGGCACGGGCTGCTTCAGGGGCGGATCCCCCTCGTGGAGACAGACCTGGGATCAATCAGAGCGCTGTTGAAGGGGAGACAACCCCAGATGTCGCTAGATGTGGCGACCGGACCCCGAAACATCCGATCGAGAAGTCTACAGAAGCAGAGCCACGTCGCGCACCACTGCACTGGTGTCGCCTGACTCCAAGATGGCCGCCCATATTGGTGTAATTTGGAGAACATGTTTCCTTTCGTGACGGAGAAGGACTGGCGATCACCCATATACTGTTGGCACGGAGATGACCTCCGCTCCGGTCTAGAGAAACCCCATATAGACTCGAAGCCCTGTCTCTCACCCCTGCCACGGGCCGCCTGACTCCAAAATGGCTGCCCGCAACAACGCAAGCACCGGAACCCAGTTTGTGCATGCGTCAGGCTTGCATACACTTTGAGTTGGGCATAGACTCAGTGACCTCACTCTCTAGCAGGATTAATACAGCCCCCTGGCAGGGGGTAAGCGCTGTGGATTCATCAAGAGGGCCTAATCCAGAGAGAAATCCCGCAAGAGACCCCTGACAACCCCGGAGACCACTGCCTCAAGCTCTCCAACGTTAGTGTTGACAGCCTGTCAACTGCCGTCCAGGGCCCTAACAAGTCCTGGTTGAAGGGAACCACCAACAACTGGTCCCACACCGCAGTGTAGCCACCACCCGGCCACACGCCCAATCCCACCCTCCTCGAGCCTCTGCAACTCCATCCGCGACACTCCAAAGTTTCAGGCACCAGGGACATTCTGAGGACCCCTCTGACGCCTAGCTAACAGCTCTCTCCCCGAGAGAGACCCCCCCTACCCCCAACCCTCCACCCTGACACACTAGAGGAACGCACAAGAGGACCCCTTTGACACCTGGCCTAGCTAACAGCCCCCTCCCCTAGAGAAACTTCTCCCCTAAATCCCCTTCCCTCCACCCTGACAATCAGCTCTCCCCTCCCTGGCACTCTCCCTCCTACACACAAGAGGAACGCCACCTCTTTTAACCTAGCTGTTGGTGCAAAAGTCACACATTGCTGGAGTTGTGTCGCAAACTCATAAGCACGACGCAACTCCGGCACTGCATCACTCCTTACACCTGCTCCAAGCAGGCATAGCGTTTTGACACAGTATCGTCCTAGAAGTGGCACAGCCACTTCTACAAAGCTTTCCTGCGTGGGAACACTCACCCTGCATAAAATATACCTGACGGAGGTATAATGTGGCACAGGGCTTTACAAGGTAAGGCATCTCCCTAGATGTGTCACGTTGTAAATAGGCCACAACATGGCGCATTGTTTACATCGCTGCTGCATCCCAAAAAGTGATGCAACTGCGGTGCAAAAGGGTAGCAAGAAGCTAGTAAATCTGCCTCCTATATTTATAGCTGATGCACTAATGCCTATGGGTAGAAGTGAAATGTGTGATGACAAGCAACCTATATGACAACGGTGTCCTTCGCTTATTCAAATATATAAAAGAAACATTTGTAAAAACAATGGACCAACTCAACACATAAAATGGGCTTGTGGGAGCAAAGCAGTTGACAGATGAACTAATCTGCTGCTGCCCCCGTGGCCCCTCCCCCCACCGGATCCTGCTCCCGCCTCCCAGCTGTGTCCCTCCCCATCCCCTTCTTAATAGCAGTTGCATGCCAAAGGCAAGCGCATCTGCGCCCGTCTGCAACCCGACCGCAACCAGCACCAGGGAACCTGGTTTCCAGACTCCCCACTCCTATGACTCAGCTGCCCTCCATGCACTCAACACTGGAAGAAACAACAACTGCCAGCTGTCGATGCCGGAACCCACCCATGGCCATTTTCCTACCGACACTGCCGCCGAACCTTCACCAACCTCCGAACTGCCAATGCTACCGCCCACACTCCGGACGCCAGCAAACCCGAACCACTGAAGAGCCTCCTCCTCAACTTACACTTGTTGCACAGACACGCAATAGAGATCTGGGACCTCCTTGACACCCTTTTGCTAGATATTGCCTTCCTCAAAGAAACCTAGACAAACTCCACCTCCGCCCCCGACATTGCTACAGCCATCCCGGACGGATACAAGATCCAGAGGAAGGATCTCACAACCACCCAGGAGGAGAAGTCCTCGTCAGGTACAAGAACTTCCTCTTACTCACCACTTCCAGCACAAATGTCTCCTCGGCCACCATGGAACACCTCAATTTCCAGATCCATACCAGCCCCATAACGACCCTACGTGGCAGCCTCACCTACTGACCCTCCGGATCATAAATCACATTCATCACAACCATCACTGACCTCATCACACCCCAAGCCACCCCCTCCATGGACTACATACTGCTCGGAGACCTGAACTTGAAGGAAAGAAGTCGCATCCTGGATGAGCAGCAACTGTCTGAAGCTTGACTCTGAGAAAACAAAAGACCTCATCCTTGGACCCAACCCCTCAGCATGGGACAACTCCTGGTGGTCCTCTGTCCTCGGCGACCCTCCACTCTCATGGACGATGGCCGTAACCTCAGCATTATACTCAACTCATCCCTCACCATGACCCCACAGATCAACACCTCCACATCCTTCACAAGACTTTCTAGTGGATCCCTCCGAAACCATAAAGCCTGTCACCCACGCACTCCTAACAAGCAGACTGGAACCGGTAATGCCCTCTACGTCGGATTCAACAAATCCCTGCTCCGAAAGCTCCAGACCATCCAGAATACTGCTGCCAGACTCAGCATACCACAACATGAACACATCACCCACCACGTGTGAGACCTCCACTTGCTCCCCTTCGAGAAGAGAGAAATCATCAAGCTACTCGCTCACACCTACAAATCCCGCCCCAACACCAGACCCCAATACCTCAACTAAAGGGACTCCTTCCACATATCCAAGAGAAACCTCTGCTCTGCCGAAACCCCGCACATCAGCAGAGCCTGAGCTGGTAGAAGAGCCTACTCCCACATCGCGGCAAAGCCCTGGGACGAGTTCCCGCTCAACATTAGACAATACCCCACTCTGAACACCTTCATGAAGTGCCTCAAGACCTGGCTCTCTGGCTGAATCGGAGCTGCATGCCCCCCTTACCCAGCGCCTTGAGACCCCCACGGGTGATAAGCATGCTTTACAAATCCCTGATTGATTGATTGATTGATTGATTGATTGAATCTGAAGCCTCAAAGTTTTCATAACTCATACTGACACATGGAAAGCACATGGGGACAGTATCACCGTGAAATGGAGCATTGCTCAAACTGTCCTAAGCGAACACATCACACGCCAGGGAAAGGTGGAGTTAGAAAACTGTGCGAAAAATATCAAATACCAAATGGGGAAGTTGCTATATTATATGAACAAAGACTGCACAAACCCTAGGATCGAATTTATGTGGTTTAACTCTTACACCTGATTTTCCTATCATCTAAGCATATCAGCAAAATGTTTGTGGGAGCAGAAGACAACTGCATTCGATGCAGAGCTGGGAATGCAAATTTCCATCACAAGGGGTGGGAATGTCCACAGATCATGTAATACTGGAACTCAGCTAATGAATTCTGATTTGGAGGTTCCAGTTCGAGGAAAAATAAATCATCAAACAATGTACCCTCCTGGCATATCTCCTAAATAATAGGATAATAGCTATGACATGAAAGGCAGAAGCAGCACCTCTCAAACTACTCAGGCTAAGGAAGCTGCAGAGACTGGTGACTGCTGAGATTGAGACGCTCAAGAGGATGCAGAAACCAGGAAATGCAGGCGGATAGCAGACCAGTGTTGAAGCATGCAGACACCCATTGGACAGTGGTGCTTCAGCATCAGGGCATCAGGTTGCAACTCTGCCAACTGTGCATTTAAACACCCTGGGCCTCATTTATGAGGCCGTGCGTCACTTTTACGCCGCCGTTGCGTCACTTTTCATAAATGAGGCCCCCTGGCCTTTGCTTCTGCCACACTGCTCAATATTTAATGTAGCATTGCACACGGAAACATAACTTTTAACACGAAGAGTGCCAGTGCACAGGTCACCCCTCTCAGCCTCCTGATGACAAGTGAGGGGTGAGGTTGAGGGGTGCAGCTACAATGCATCCACATTATGGAAGGCATTTTACATAATATTTGCAATGTATAATGCCAAAAACTGTGTAAGATTATGTCAGCGTGAACAAAAGATCCCTGGGGATGAATTCAAACGTGTTGGTGGCCTCCCTCGGAAGCCACGGTGAGAGCTACCGGATGTGTGTTGTGTATGTGAATGACATCTTTCCCTGATGGATGCCTGAAGACTTGGAATCTGATGATGACTGTCAGTCAATCTCTCCAGGAATCCTGGTGTGGGAGAGTGGTATTTTGGCGAGGGTGGTTGTGAGGCCTGTCCAACGGATAATGTTACTATTCTGTGTTAGGTCCAGTTAGAGTCACTTAGGGGCAGACCTACAAGAAAGTGCTGCAGCGCGGCACTGCAAGCCCTTTGGCTGCGCCATGCTTCGACACTTTCAGAGCACAGGAATGCGAAAAATTTACAAGAATATGTCGCATTCTCCCCTGCGCTGGCGCACAAACACCTGCCAAGCGCTGGCGCAGGCACCCTTGCACCATGGTGCAAGGATGCCTGTGCCATGGGGCACCTTCCTGCACAAAAACAATCACTAAAGCATTTTTCCTCTTTCAATGTGTGTTGTAGCAGCACGCATTGAAAGAGGAAAAAACGAGGAGAAATGAAAACATTTCTCCTCGTTGCGCCTCCCTACGCATTCAGACGCATCTACAGATTTACGATTTCTCATAAATCTGGAGATGTGTCTTGTTCCATGGGTGTTGCGTGGGAACACCCACAGCAACACCCATGGAACACCCCTTCAATGCAAAGTGCTGCGTGTGAAGGGGCCATATTTACAAGTAGAGGAAAAATCACGCAGGGTGGCGTTTCTTGTCCTCATAAATATGGAGGAGCCCCCTGCGCCACCAGCACGTCACGAAAAGTGACGTACTGGTGGCGCAGGTGGCTTGTAAATCTGCCCCTTTAATTTCAACATACCCTCGGTCCAGGGTGACTGTGACACAGCGCAGTCAGGCTCAACTCAAAGGAAAACAGTTGTAGAGCATTTACCAGCACCTAAAAAGTTAAAAGGTAAAAAAAACATAATAAAAATCGCACTTCGATTTCATGAAATAGCATATGTATTTTTATCTCTAAGTGAACAAAATGTGATGAGGTGAGTTGGAGATATGATTTTTAGGTGTTTTAGAGTTTTCTGGTTCCAAAAAGTGCCAAATGACAACCGCGGGTATCTAGACCACGTCAAAGTCAAACGTTAAGGCCGACTGCAATGGAGTGCGGGTCAGATTCAGGGACCAGGTTTGTCCCGGAGAAAAGTTTACCTTCTGACCAAGGGCCTGATTTAAATCCGGGCAGACAAGTTACTCTGTCAAAAGGGTGATGGATATCCTGTCTGCTAAATTATCAATCAATCAATCAATCAATCAATCAGAGTACTTGTAAAGCACGCTACTTACCCATGAGGGTCTCAAGGCGCTGGGGGAGGGGGGTGCTGCTACTGCTCGAAGAGCCAGGTCTTGAGGAGTCTTCTGAAGGTGAGTAGGTCTTGGGTCTGTCGTAGGTGGGTGGGGAGTGTGTTCCAGGTCTTGGCGGCGAGGTAGGAGAAGGATCTGCCTCCGGAGGTTGTTCGTTGGATGTGGGGGACAGAGGCGAGGGTGAGGCTGGCGGAGCGGAGCTGGTGGGTGGGGGTGTAGAAGCTGAGTCGGCTGTTCAGGTAGGCTGGTCCTGTGTTGTGTAGTGTTTTGTGTGCGTGGGTGAGGAGCTTGAAGGTGATCCTCTTGTCGACAGGGAGCCAGTGTAGGTCTCTCAGGTGGGGGGTGATGTGGCTGCGGTTGGGGACGTTGAGGATCAGTCGGGCGGAGGCGTTTTGGACGCGTTGTAGTCGTCGTAGGTGTTTGACTGGGATTCCTGCATAGAGTGCGTTGCCGTAGTCCAGTCTGCTGCTGACGAGGGCCTGTGTCACTGTTCTTCTTGTTTCGGTCGGGATCCACTTATAGATCCTGCGGAGCATGCGGAGGGTGTTGTAGCACGAGGAGGAGACGGCGTTGATCTGCTTAGCCATGGAGAGGGAGGAGTTGAGGATGAATCCTAGGTTGCGTGCATGGTCGGTGGGTGTTGGTGCTGTTCCCAGTGTGGTCGGCCACCAGGAGTCGTCCCAGGCTGAGGGGGTGGGTCCGAGGATGAGGACCTTTGTCTTGTCCGAGTTCAGCTTCAGACGGTTGCTACTCATCCAGTCGGCGACGGCCTACATTCCCTCGTGGAGGTTGGTTTTGGCGTTGTGCGGGTGCTTGGTGAGGGAGAGGATGAGCTGGGTGTCATCTGCATAGGAGATGATGTTGAGGTCGTGCTGGCGGGCCACTAGTGCGAGGGGGCGCCATGTAGATGTTGAACAGCGTCAGGCTGAGCACTGTGGGATGCCGCAGATGATGTCGGTGGCTTTGGATCGGAAGGGCCTGCTGCGCTACCCTAAGGCAAAAAACCCATAAATAAGGCCCCAAAACTTTGCAAACGTATTTCACTATATTTGTGCTACTTATGAAAAAGAAATTAGAACAAAATATTGCCTCAAACTATAAACGTATATGTCATATATTGATACGTACAGTATTTTTACACCTAATCGAACAGAAATAGTGCTTGTAATATTTGCCTTCTGTCCTGCACAGACATTGCTTGCGCTATTCCTTTTTCACACTAGCACAGAAAAGGATGTAGGTATATAAGTCTACTTGCTTTTACTGCAATTTGTTTTGCGTTATTGTCAAAGGATCAAATCCCAGCATGTTTGCACATGATAAAAGGACATTGGAATATGCCCTTCACTAAATTGCTTTAAACTTCCGTCTGCCAAATTTCAAAGGTGGGTGGTATATAGTTTTGTTTTCATAGGACAGACATAATAAAGATCTCTGCTGCAGACTCAGGAAGAGATTCATTGTGCATTATAAGGAATAAAGTACCCCCAACCATAAATAAAACTGGAATCACAAGTCAGCTCTGAGTTCAATAGCCATGAAGGTATGTTAACCCATAAATACCTATCATGACATAGACATTCCTGCAGTCTTGACCT
The DNA here is from genome assembly GCF_964261635.1 of Lissotriton helveticus. Taxonomy (NCBI): domain Eukaryota; kingdom Metazoa; phylum Chordata; class Amphibia; order Caudata; family Salamandridae; genus Lissotriton; species Lissotriton helveticus. The sequence continues at coordinate 1,959,657,301 of NC_136068.1, read as the reverse complement.
CTGGACCCTGTTGCACAATTTTCACTTTTGTAAAAAGAGTCAGTGGAACTATTATCACAGACAAAGGCAAAGCTGAGTTAGTGACCTTACCAGTTTGCAGAACCACAGCTCTGGCGGGGCCGGAAGCAGATGCCTTGCTCTGGATGAGGTTGGTGCCACAGAACAGGACGTGCCTCTTATAATCCTCCCCACTGTACTCCTTCCAGGGCATGGGGCTGTCTGCTTCAGGTAATGGCATCTTTGTGACTGGTACACTCTCCCCTGTAAGGAAAAAGTAAGCTTCTGCATTACACTTGTTTACAGACCTCTGGCAGAAGTAAAACATTATTAAGAGTGAGTCCATGAAGTGGCATTTTAAACACAAACATGTTCCTCAGTATTCTAAAACGTGTTGTGTTTAGGTTCACTCTGCCACCAAGGCAACACCCTTTCACTTGCTCAAGAAAACACAATTAATATCCACAGCTATCCAATGATTCAGAAGGGTAGAAAGAGAAAACAGAAATGTTGAGACAAGAGTTAAAGAGACACAAATAAAGAAATAGAGAACCAGATCTAGAGAAAGTAAAAAAGAGGGAAAAAGAGAACGCGCTAGGAGAAATGGAGAGAGAAAAAAGAGGAACGGCGAGTGGAAGAAAGTGTAGCGACAAGAGACAAAGTGTTGAGGAGGAAGCAAGGGAAGCAGAAGAAGATAGAATGAGAATGAGAGAGAGCACGCGCGAGAGAGAAGTATTACATATTGGTGGCGTTTATTACACAGAATGTAGTGATTTGAAAAAACTATTTTCCCCAAAAATGTGAAGTATTTCCTGGGTCTGTGAAATATGGTTTCATTATAAAAATGAGAGGGCCCAAAGCTGCAGAGCCTCACCAGTGTCAGGGCCACTAGGGGTCGGAGGCAGTAGAGGAACAAAGTATGGAGCAGGGCGACCTAAAGTGGGCCGCCGCAGGCCCCTGCGTACATTTGCCACCCGCGCAGAGCAAGTGGTAAATGCATGCAGGAAACCCCAATGAAGGTTGTATTTTGTGTGGTTTTACAACTAGACACAAAATTGCCCATTCCATGGGGTTCTTCACATAATTGCATGGTGCTAGGTGGATTTGACTAGGTGGTGATGGTAAAATGGTCATTGCTGTAGAGATACATTTCGCGCCATTTTAGTTTGCCTTTATAAGTTGGCTTCTTTCCGGGATGTGATTTGAACATATTTTTCACTAAGACCAGGAAATGCCACACCTGCATTTTTTATAGTTAGACATTGTTGTTCTGTAGTCTGCACTGTTAGTTTGAGTGACACCTACTTGAACGCTTTATCTTTGCTTTGTTTTGTACTCGCCGGAGACAACTCTTTTACCCAGACTCAATAAATCTGGTTTTCTGCATCCCTTGCAGGGCTGGTTGGGTCAGCATCCCCTCAATGGTGTGCCTCCCCTGATCCACACGCCTCGGCCTGGGACTGTAAACACAGCACATACAGCTTTGTCTAAGCAGCATCACAGGGTCATCTGCTATCTCAGCGTGGTGCCGGGGTTTTCTGCATGCATTTTCACTCATCAAGATTGCCAAGTCACCAGGCAGGTCGCTCCCCACGCCACCACGCGGCCCTCCTGTGTGCCCTGAGCCACTGCTGCTGCTCATACTGGTTTGTACCTGCTTGTTTTACTTTTCTGTGCTCTCTGTACTTGTGCCCCCTGTGCCTCACTTTGCCTGTGTACCCCCGCTCTGTGCCCCCACCTGCTCAGTTAGCATTGTTGTTTTGTGCCCCTCTGTGCCCTCTTTTGCCTTCTGTATTCAGCTTCAGGAGAACCACGACCCACCACCACCACCCGCAACAGGTTCCCCGTAGGAGCTGGAGCAAGATCACCGCCGACCAGCTCACCACCTCCCTCAGCCAAAACCCTCCCGCCAGCGCAGCGGACCCCAACGAAACTGCCCACAACCTCACACAGAGGCTCACCAACTGCGTCGACGACCTCGCACCACTGAAGAACCCTCCCAGCAGACCCGGCAGCAAGAAAGCCACGTGGTTCACCAACGAACTCAAAACATCCAAGAAACACTGCCGCACCCTCAAAAAAGCCTAGCGCCAAGACCAGACTACAGAAAACATGACTGCCCTCAAGATCGCCACCCGCACACACCACCAGCTGATCCGCACCACCAAAAGGAAAACATTCAAAGAACGACTGGACAACAACACCCACAAAAGCAAGGAGCTCTCCAACCCCAGCGCCGGAAACAACGACATCACCCCCTCGCAAGACCTCTGAGACTCACTCGCCTCCTTCTTCCACCGCAAGATCACCAACATACACAACAGCTTCGGCGCACCAACCACGCACCCAATGACCGGACCAACTCCCCCCACCACCACCCTACGCAACTGGACCCCGGTCAGCACCGAAGACACCACCCGCACGATGAACACCATCCACTCCGGATCCCCAACTGACCCCTGCCCCCACCACGTCTTCAACAAGGCCGACTCCATCATCGCACGCCAACTCCGTGACATCATCAGCATCTCCTTCAACACCGCCACCTTCCCGGAGAGTTGGAAGCATGCCAAGCTCAGCGCCCTCCTGAAGAAACCGACAGCAGACCCCACCGACCTCAAGAACTTCCGCCCCATCTTGCTCCTCCCTTTCCCCCCCAAAGTCATCGAGAAGACCGTCAACAAACAGCTCGCCGCCTTCCTTGAGATGAACGGATCCCTCGACCCCTCACAGTCCGGTTTCCGAGCCAACCACAGCACCGAGACCGCTCCCATCGCAGCCACCGACGACATCAGATTCCTGCTTGACAACGGGGAAACAGCTGCCCTCATCCTCCTGGACCTCTCTGCAGAGTTCGACACGGTCTGCCACCGCACCCTAATACAGCGCCTCAGCAACATCCGAATCCAAGAGAAGGCACTGGAATGGATCATCTCGTTCCTCGCCGGAAGAACCCAGAGAGTCCGCCTCCCCCCGTTCAGATCCACGGCCACCGAAGTCATCTGCGGCGTACCACAGGGATCCCCGCTCAGCCCCACCCTCTTCAACGTCTACATGAGCCCCCTCGCAGACATCACACGCCAACAGAACCTTAACATCATCTCCTACGCCGACGACACCCAGCTGATCCTCTCCCTTTCCAACGACCCTGCCACCGCCAGAGCCAGCCTACACGAGGGAATGAAGGACGTCACCAAATGGATGAAGAACAGCCGCCTGAAGCTGAATTCCGACAAGATGGAAGTCCTCATCCTGGGATCATCCCCCTCTGCCTGGGACGACTCCTGGTGGCCCCCTACAAACGGACCACGCACGAAACCTGGACTTCATCCTGGACTCCTCCCTCTCGATGACCAAACAAGTCAACGCCGTCTCGTCATCCTGTTTCAACACCCTGCGCATGCTCCGAAAGATCTTCCGCTGGATCCCCACCGAACCCAGGAAGACGGTCACCCAGGCAACCATCACCAGCCGATTGGACTACGGGAACACCCTCTACGCAGGAACCACAACCAAACTACAGAAAAGACTCCAGTGCATACAGAACGCCTCCGCACGACTCGTCCTGAACATCCCCCGCCACAACCACATCTCCGCCCACCTGAGAGACCTGCACTGGCTCCCCGTCAGCAAAAGGATCATGTTCAGACTCCTCACCCACGCACACAAGGCTCTCCACGACCTGGGCCCCAAGTACCTCAACAACCGCCTCACCTTCTACACGCCCACCCGCCAGCTGCGATCGACCAGCCTCGCCCTCGCCACCGTACCACGCATTCGCAGAGCCACCGCTGGAGGAAGAGCCTTCTCCTTCCTAGCGGTCAAGACATGGAACTCCCTCCCCATCCACCTACGACTGACCCAGGACCATCTCTCCTTCAGGAAGCAACTCAAGTCCTGGCTCTTCGAGCAGTAACGGACCCCTCCCCCCAGCGCCTTGAGACCCTACCGGGTGAGTAGCACGCTATACAAATTGTTTTGATTGATTGATTGATTGTATCCTGCTGTGTGCCCGCTCGCCCCCGTCCAATCTCTTTCCCACCGCTGCGTCCCCTGTGGCACGCACCCCTCTGCCCCCATTTGCCGCCCTGCTCCCGCCTCCCAGCTGCTCCTCCCTCCCACTCCCCCTCACATGGAGGCCGCGCGCAGCGGCCGCGCCGCTGGCGCGCCTTAGGCACGCCTAAAGCAAGTCTGTCTGTGCCCGTCTGTGCCTGGACCATGCCCAGCACTAGGACCTCTGGCCCCCACACTCACCACGACACACTTCACCGCTACGACTCCAGCACCCTCCACACACTCAACGCCTGACGTCAGGCACCTGCTGCCTGGCTACCCCGAAGTGCACACAAGGACCCTTCTACTGCCGGAGCTGCAGCTTCTTCAGCATCTGGCCCGCCAACCCACCCACCGAAGAACCCAACTTCCTCAGATGCATCCTGCTCAACACCCGCTTCGCCTGCAAACACGCCGTCGAACTCTGGTACCTACTCGACACCAGCGCCCCATACGTCACCTTCCTGACGGAGACCTGGGTGACCCCTACCTTGGAGCCCAACACTGCCATAGCCATCCCAGGAGGCTACAATATCACCTGCAAGGACCGCACCAACGGAGTAGGTGGAGGAATTGCCATCGTCCACAGAAACACCCTCAAAATCTCGACAGATGGTGATGACACCCTCAGCACCGCCAAACACCTGCCCTTCAAGATCCACACCGACCCCACCACCACCCTCAGAGGCACCCTCCTCTACAGACCCCCAGGACCCCAACCTCAGTTCACTGACTCCATCGCCGACTTCATCAGCACACACGCCCTCGCCTCCACGGACTACATTCTCCTGGGGGACCTGAACTTCCACCTCGAGAACAACAACAACTCCAACACCTCCACCCTGATCAACACCCTCTGCAACCTCGGACTCAGACAACTTGTCAAAACACCCACTCGCCACTGTCCCCTGCATCCGAAGAGTGGCCGCCGGTGGCAGATCAGTCTCCCACCTTGCCGCCAAGACGTGGAACACCCTCCCCATCTGCCTACCGCAGACCGAAGACCTCCTAACCTTCAGGAGACTCCTCAAGACCCGAATCTTCGAACAGTAGCAGCATTCCCCCCAGCGCCTTGAGACCCTCACGGGTATGTAGTGCGCTTTACAAATGCTTTCTTTGATTGATTGATTGATTAAGTTAACTCTCTTGCGTCCCAATGTCTTCCGCACACTATTCCCCAAATACTGCACAATGAATGAATGAATGAAACAACACTTGTATAGCGCTATCTACCCGGAGGCCTCGTAGCGCTTATCAGAGAAATCAGAGAAATGCTTCAGCTCTGAGTGAGGACAACAAGTTACGGCTCTTCTGGCACCTTCGTCACATTCACAAATGTGGCTTGCTGTAGCATGTGCTTTCTCTTGGAGCAGGAAGGGCTTATGTGTTCAACCTTTACTTGACTCTTTGTTTGTGCTGCAAGGATGCAAGGATGCCGGAGCAAAGAGTTTATTCGTTTCAGATCCATGTAAAATCAGGATCCGTGCACCGTGCTTACACAATATGCAGTGTGGCATGCCGACCACCCGTGGACACCCTTCTCAAATGTGACGTTGTGTTAGTTGTCGCCTCCTCCCCATTCCTATATTTCCAATGAAAGACTTTACCTTCAAGAATCACTGCACCCAAATGAAACGCATCCAGGACTCTGGCTAGCACTGGCTGGAATTCTAGGGATTTATTTTTGCCTTTTAGAAACTATATCTTTGCCACAGACTTCTCATGATCAATTGCAAAAAGTTTCTTCTTAACTCATATAATGGTCTGTGGGCTAGTTGAGGATCAGACCACTAACCTCTTATGGAAATAAATGTACTTGAAACCCGTTAATCATGTATATTGCGCTCAATTGGTATTTTGGTCTGGATTTCGACAGCACAGCTATCAAACAGGGGGGCATATTATCAAGAACAGGCGTTAAAATGATCGCCGCTTAATCGGCAGAAAACTGCCGCTAAAGCAGCGATAATGGGTTGATAATATTCCCTTGTGAATTCCCATAGCAGCCCAGGTTAACATCAGAGCCTGGGCTGCTATGGGAATTCACAAGGACATATTATCAATCCCATTATCGCTGCTTTAGCGGCAGTTTCCTACCGATAAAGCGGCGATAATTTTATTGCCTGTTCTTGATAATATGCCCCATGGTTCTTTCTTACAACATACACAGAGTGGGCCTTGAGTCCACATCTTTCAACCATGAGTTACTTTGATCAGCCTCTGTAAGCCATTGACTTGAGACTTGGTAAATGTCATCTTGACTCAGCCGGGCGGAGTATTTATCTCTCTTTTAATGGCATTGGTTGTTGGTGTACCCCTCCACCTTAACGCCAATGTGTGTTTTTAATCACATGAGGGTCTACCCCACAACTGTAGCCTTCTTCGATAATGTCAGCTGGCTCCCTCTCCAATGTCTTCTTCTAATGTGCCAATCCTGCGTCCATTAACACACAAACCCCAGACCTGTTAGCTGTTGCAATGCTTGTTTCTAAACAGTAGATTTACCTTTCTTTACTGGTCATAGACCCAAAAACATATTGACCAAAGCTGAATCAGTGGAAACCATTTGTAAAGGTTTAATTTGATTTTAGAGCAGGGATTCTACTTGACTAACACATTGTACAGTCTCCTGGATAACCTCACAACAAGGCAGGACAGCCTAGGCACAAGCCAGTGCACTAGCAGGGGGGGGGGGATTCTCACCTTGGAACCCCTTTTATTGGTGCAGTAAAGATGGGAAAATGAGACAGCAATAACTGGTGATCAGAAACCTAAAGACAACTAATGGTACCAGACACCTTTCATCTAGTTTTAGGATTTCCTGAGGTTGATGTTGTTCTGAGAGTACTGGCGCATCAGAGGATATTGTGTAAGACTAATTGGTTATTTATTGAATATGGAACTGCGCATTTATTACGACCGCTATTTTTATGTATAGTATGTATTTATTGCATTTGCACTTTTATGGTCAAGTGACCGAAATAAAGTACTTTGATGATGAACTGTGTCACAGAAGACAATATAAAAAGTGTTCATACCTGTAAGCATGCCTTCATCGACAATGCAACTCCCATTAATGAGAACAGCATCACACGGCAAATAGAGCTTGTTTCCAGTTAATATAAGCACATCTCCGGGGACTAAATTGTGTGATTCCACCTCTTCGTACTCTATAAAAAAAAGAAAATATATTGTTTAGACATTCCTATTATTATGGAGAGTTCATAACTTGGTGTTGCACTTTTGCAGTCTTGTTTTTAAGTGTGGATAACCCAGACAAATAATTTGTTATCTTAAAATGTGAAATTCAAAACATTTCAATAACCATTCTGTTAGAATCCTTGTTTGAGCTCCTCCATCAATAGAATTCAATGTTTCTCAAATATATCATATCCAAGAAGAGGTAATTTAATGCTGTAAAAATGTCAGAAAGCAGAAAAAGAGAAGGGCTTAGGAAGAAAAGAAGCTCACATCTCCTACAACATTTATTAGTGCTATGCGAATGTTTTGAAATGATACAAGAACTAACTTCTAAAAACAAAAAAAAACACTGAACTTCACCAGTTAAAGGTTAGTGACATAACTGCAGTCTTCTCTCCTGACATACACTGTTTTTGTCCTCACACATTACAATACTCATAACATGTTAAATGACAAGATGAATGGAACTTAAAGTGGGGTTGTAAGCATGGCTCTAAGGTTGTGTGCTTTTGTGGTCATCTCAGGAATGTGTGTGTAGTATATTTTAGCACTGGTGTATGAGCCCTGGACGAGCAGAAACAACAATACTAGTCAGGCTAGGGGCTGAAAACTTTAAATTGTCCTGTGCTCACCCTCTGGTAGCTTTGCACAGAGCAGTCATACTTAACTTAAAGGCAGTGAGTAAAGAATTTGTGCAACACCTCAAACAGTAAAACAGTGAAAACACCACACAAAATGATTCTACAACAGGTTAGAAAATTAGCTCTGATTTTAATAAATAAAATAAGGCCCAAACAAAAATAATCCAATTAGATGTTGATTTATAAAGTTTATAGTGAAAAATAGTGCTAAGAAGCACAAAGTGCTATTGGGGATATCTGGTTGTGCCCGACTAGAACAAAGTCTCAAGTTCAGGTCACCCACTATGGAGCGCGCGCCAAACGCTGGGACCCAGTTAGGCCCGCTGAACAGAGTACCTTACATCCTGGTTGCGGATAGTTGCATGGATCCACGTAGAAGATGTGTTGTGCAGCCGAGGCGATGCATCGGTTTCGAGATGCGGTGAGGCTGTGAGGTCCTGTTGTCTCAGCGCCAAGGATCCCATCGATGGGGCTTAAGATGCAGAGTCCGGTGTCAAGGTTACGAAGCACAGCTGAGGCGATGCGTCGGCTTTGATGAGCGGTGAAGCTGCGTTTGGAGATTTAGTATCCTTGTTGACACTGCTATGCTGGGAGAAACATCTTGCAGAGATGGTTCCAAAGGCAATGCGTTAGCCCCAAGATGCAGGGGGAAACAGCGTTTACAACGCTGCCATTACATTGCGTTCCTTTTAAAACGCGGTCATTATAACAACCGCGTTGTTACAATGTGATGCCTGTACATCGCAAGTCATTAGATAGACTTGCTGTAGGGGGCATTCTAACCTAAGGAATAGTATTATTTACTAATCCAACACCTTCCCCACTGTTGCGCAGGCTGGAGTAAATTATACTATTTCTAAATCCCGCCCGCCCCCTACAGCAAGTCAATCTAGTGACTTGCAGTATAAAGGTATCGCGTTCTAACAATGCGGTCTTTGTAACGACCGTGTTGTGACAGAACGAGATGTAATAGCATGCAATGTAACATGCTATATTCGATGCAGGAGGTGGTGGTGATGCAAGTCTTTTAGCCATGGCTCCAATACACGCAGCAGCTGCGATGTAGTAGTTCTGCTCTAGGATGCTCCGCTCAGCCGGGTAGATGCGTCAGTTAGGCTCAAGGATGCATCGCTCAGCAGAGAAGAGTCATCAGTTTCACTAGCAAGCACCCTAGGCCCACATCCAAGGGTCCATGACTGGTGGTAACACCACTTGGCAGGGTAGACTGACAGATGACAGAGTTAAGGTGCAGGTGCCAGCCAACTAGCGCACTCTGTACCTCTGAGCTCTGGGGTCAAGAGATGCAGGACCATTTAAGTTCTGGATCAAAACCATATAATATTAAGTTAACGTAGTAGGGAACCACAATCTTTACGTTAACTTAATATTATATGGTTTTGATCCAGAACATAAATTGTCTGAACCGTTAGCTAAACTTGTTTATATCATAATCGCAGTGGCAAGATCATTGTTACTCCAGTATTGGAGGTCAGAGACGGTTCCTAGTAAGCATGGGCGGATTTTGCGGATTCGCAATCCGCGAATTTGCAGATTTGCGTATTTGCGGATTGCGACAATACGCAAAATCCGCGAATTCTCGCGGATTTGCGGATTTTTTGGGGGGGTGTGTGTTCGCACGGGTTTCTGCAAGTTCGCGAGGGTTTTGTACAATTTCGCAAATTGCGAACTTACTTGTCGGGTCGCCAGTTTTGCGAACTTGTTGTTTCTACGTGCCCAGCCTGTTTGCAAGGCTTTCTTCATCACTGCCACCCTCTGTCACCACTGGCACTCTCTTTGGTCACCCATGCCACCCTCTGGCTCACCCATGTCACCCTCTGTGTCATCACAGCACCCTCTGGTTCACCAGTGTACATTATTGGGGCAAAGCAAAGCACTGCCATCCTCTGTCAACACTGGCACTCTGGTTCACCCATGCCACCCTCTGGTTGGCACACCCATGCCACTCTCGGTGTCATCACAGCACCCTCTGATTGACCAGTGAGTGTACATTATTGTGGCAAAGCCAAGCACACCTGCTAAGTGCTTTAAGTTTTGCAAACAACAACACCTGCCCTGCCCCAACTGACATTAATGAAGGCTGGCACCTGCTTGTCTGCTCCCTTTCCTTTTTGTTGCAATGTAAATTTTTTTTAACAGGATGCAATGGCATACTTGTAACTATTCTGTGACTGTCAGAGCAGGGTCACACAATAGTTGCAAGTAGGCACCTGGATTCTGGAGGGCCCCTTCAGGAAGCACTACAGGTAAATGGTTACAAATGATGGGCTCGAACTTTTGCACCTGCTCGTTGGTTTTGCTTTTGCAAAACTCGTTTTTCGGTAATTTCGCCCTATTCGCGAGGCGCGGCGTCGTGCGAAATCGACCGTGGAAGCCGCGAACTCGTGCGAGTTACCCCAAGGTTGAGTATGGGCGCCGCCATTTTGTTTGCGTGACGTATTTCCGTTTCCGCCCGCTATGTGTAATCTCGCGCAATGAGCGCCTTGCGAATGCAAGTTCGCACGAGTTCGCGAGAGAAATCGCGTGCGAACTTACTTACACGCACGTGTTCGGGCCGCCATCTTGTTTTTCATTCATTCCTATGTGTCTGGGCATGGTGTTTCTATCCTCTGTATATCTCTGCCATCCTTTGCTTGTTTTAATATTTTTTTGATCTATTTAACTTTTTTTCTATCCCTCTAGTTTTCTAGGTCTATATTTTTGTGTTTTAGGCTACTTTTGTTTACTTTTCAACTACTTTGTTAAACTTTTATTTCCTTCTTCCCTACTCTTATTCTTTTTCATTTTCCCTCCTTACTGCTAACACCTGCCCAGAACATGGTGAAGACAGCTGTCAAGCTGCCCAAGACGGGCACCGCAGCCCGTGCCCGGCTCCCGTGTGGCCGTTTGAGGGTGGAAATGGTGGTGCCCAGGGAGATCTTCAGCCCTGAGGAGGTGGGGGCACTCGTTTTTTATGTGCAGCGCCGTCTCCCCAGGACCATCGCGGCAGGCGGCAGGATCGCTGCTGGTTATACCAACAGCCAGGAGCGACGGAAGCGGTGGGGGCAGGTGTGCCGGGCCCTTTTTGACATCACAGGGGTCCAGCGCACCTACAATCAAGTGACCCACCGCTGGACCGATATCCTGGACCGAGAGCGCGACCTGCTAGACCTGCTGGGAGTGGAGGTCCCCGGGCTTGGTGAGTAGTAGTAGCAATTTTTTCATCACTCACTACTCTGTTTTTTCTCCTGCTCTGTGTGACTGTGTTATATTGCAAATGTTTGCTTTAACTTTTTTACAAAGAGCAATAATGCTGCTGATTACATTGATAGGAGAGGTAAATTAATATTTCAAAATCTTCTGTGCATTTCAGGTGCACTGCTCTCCTTCTCTGTGGCGGTGCCACTGCTTATTTGTTTTCTATTTTGTGTTCATTTAATTGGGCTGAGTAATGTATGAGTGTACTTTACAGAACTGCGTAATGCTAGACACAAAGGGGCAGATTTACAAGCCCCTTGCGCCACGTTTACGCTGCCTTACCTGACGCACAGCGACGTAAACGTGGCGAATCCATGCGAGTCATGTACAACGAGATGCATCTAAGGAGATGCGCCACGTTAAGGCCTGGGCCTGCGCCACAATGGGAGCGTTCCCACGCAGGGGGGGGGGGGTGGGAGGTGGCGGTCAGGCAGCTGTGCGCCTCGCAAAAGTGCCTGCGTGAAATCTACAAGATTTAACGCAGTCACTTCCGCGACGCTACTACGTCAATTCTTTATGCCTGCTTGCTTGAAGCAGGCGTAAGGACTGATGCGGTATGTTGAGTATTGGGCAGCCCTGAGCATTGCTATAGTTGCATCGCGCCTGCGACGCGACTCTAGAGATTCGCCCCTCTTTCGTCACGAGATGCGTCACGCATCTGCCTACCCTTGCGCCAGGGTTTGCCGCATTGTAATTGCGGCGCATCTGCCGTGACGCAAGGTTAGTTTTGCGTTACGCATTTGTTCTGGTGCACATCTGGAGGTGTCCAGCTCAGAACTCGTAAGTATGCCCCTAAGTGTCAGATTAGCAATTACCTGCGCATCCCTGCAAAGTGTGCGGCACGCCAGCACCACCCATGGATGCGCCGTATATACAATGCGGCACACCATGGTCCCGAAACGTCACCGAAGCGTAACGCATCGGTGCCGTAAAGGCGGCTCATTGATGGAGTTGCGTTGCAACGATGGCGCAGCTCCAGCAATGCTGCGTCAAGCCGTACGTCTGCTTCATGCAGGCGCAGGGTTTCAGTGACGCATCATTGTCCTAAATGACTGTTTGAAATTTTATATATTCCCCATAGCCACTTTTAGCATGCGTTCCTGCGCAGGAACGCCCTCCCTTGCACTGGAACGCTCCCTTATGGCGCAGGGCTTTAGAATGGGATGCATCTCCCATATGCGTCACGTTGTTAATATACGCCACACCATGGCGCCTCTCTTGTTGTGGCGCTGCGTCACAAAAGTGACGCAAGAACGGAGCAAAAGAGCTGCAAGGGGCTTGTAAATCTGCCCCTAGAGTAGAGGCTCAGGTGCAGTCCTTCTTTTGTAGCCCTTTTTTTGGCTGAAATAGTTGGTTCTTGTTCTATCTAAATGTTTGATTTGGTTGACAAGGACATCGACAAGCAGCAATCATCAATGTTTTCTGTTCTTTCTTTCATGTTGTACGTCAGGTCCGCCCAGGGGCAAGCGGACGGAAAAGGAGGATGCTGTGGCTCCAAAGGAGGAGGATGCAGGCCAGGGCGGCGAGTGCTCCTTTGCTGGCCCCAGTAAGTTTTCATTTAAATATAGAGGACCTATTGTTGTCCAAGCGTTCCTAATTTAATTTTTTTGAAATAGTGTTTAGATAGGAGCAAAATCCATAATACTACTGTTGCAGGGACAATTCTCCACAAACCTAACTATGGACACCAAAGACCAGAGTAATAATATTTCAGAGTGACGTGTTTGGCACACTGTATAAACCTGGTAGTGTCAGCGGCACGGACTCCTCCTTGCAAAAATTACAAAACCTTTCGCTCAGTCACTCGAGTCTGGAGGACCAAAAACCACAGAGTCTATTCAAGTTTAAAAGCTTTATTAAAAGTTAAAGTAAACACATATATTAAAATAAAGTTAGCTGGAAATGGAAAAGTGCTTGGTGCTGAGTTGATGAGTAATGGAACACATTTCTTGTGGTCGAGCCGAGCTTTCACCTGGTTTGAAGTTGATGTTGCTCTTGTCCTTAGAAGTCCAGTTTCTGTCTGTTCAGAGAAAAATGGAGTGTGTTAAAATTAATCAAGCATTCATCAATTATGACAAAAAAATGCAGCAAGACAACAGCCTTCCCTGGAAGGAGGGACATTTTTACTTTAGACTAGAGTAGACAGTCAATTAATTTTTCTGTTGTTGTCACATTTCTTCATTCATAGACCAAATACTAGTGAGTGGTGTAATCTAACATTCTTAAATCTACTTTGTAGGTGGAACATCTGGTGGCGGGGCCAGCTCGGATGTGGTGGTGATAATTGACTCTGAGTCCGAGGGTCAATCTGGGGAGGAGGCGGCGCTAGAGGAGTCGGACCGAGAGCAAGAAGTACAGACTGTGAGGAAGGAGACGGTGGCGGTGGCGAGTACAGGTAAGCTGGATCATGGTACTATCTGGCTCTTAGATAGGATATGATGTGTATCCAGTGCTGGCCCAGTGACAATTACAATATGGTAATTACAGCAGGCTGGGACCGAAAGACAGATAGAGGCAGAGACAGAGAGAGAGGAAGACAGAAGGAGAGAGAGAGAGGGAGGGAGCCAGAGGGAGGGTGAGGGAGGGAGACAGAGAGAGAGAGACAGCGAGGTAGAGGGAGACACAGGGAGACAGAAAGAGGGAGACAGAGAGAGAGAGAGAGAGGGAAACAGACATATCGCCTGGGCCTGGTGCAGATGATACGGTTGCTAGTGTGGTTAACGGCTCAGAGGAAAAGTCACTCACTTCTGCCAGATCTCTTTCATATGAAAGAGCACCAAACCAAGGATACAAGTGAGTTGTGGGAAGGGAAATGGTGATTCAAGCGCCCCCCCTTGCCCCTCCCTGCGGACGCCCATGATATTGGCCTGAATAGTTTTGTACTGCGCTGGCTAGTTGCTAGTTGTACTGTGACACAACTTCCTGCTGAATCATTTTGTGTTAATCATATTCTTAAAGAGCATTGGTTACATATTATGTCTTTCTTTCTTCATATAGTTGGTCATACTAAAACCTCTAAACCGACGAGGAGTATGCTGGCTGTACTGGCCCGGCAACGGAGGCTGGAAGCAACTGTTGCCCAATATCGGCGGCTGGTGGAACTGGAGGGGGATGACACGCAGTCCAGTGCATCAAATGTAACATCTGCATCCTCCTCCGTGACCCCACGTTCTGCCGGTAAGCGCAGTGCTCCAGCGAAACGGAGCCGTGCTGGCAGACGCCACCGCCAAGCAGCAAAGGCTGCACCTCACAGCAGTGTAAAGGCTCGCTTGCGCCGAGCACTCCGCAGAGTGTCCGACCTAGAGGCGGAGGTCCATAAATGGAAAGACTATCAGAATGTGGTGGAGGGCCTCCGCTTAGATCACGCCATGCTCCGGGAGGAGTACGATGCCCTGGCCCTAAGGCATGATGCCCTGGAGGCCAAACTCAACACTGTGCATCCCTAGAGTGTCCCTTGCCCCTTTTTTAGAGACTTTTGGGGGGTGGGAATTGGGAGTTGGGTTTTTTTGGGACTTTTGGGGACTTTTGAATGACTATTTATTTGTTGGGGTTAGGGATGGTCTTGCGGGAGATTATTTTGTTAGGGATATAAAAATATACTTTTTCAAACTTTATCTGAGCATACCTGTTTTTTTACTACTTTTGAGCTTGGTGGGTGGTGGTTTTGCAGTAAGTTCATTTAACTGAACACTGTCATCGTGTTGGTTGACGTGTAATAGGCCAAATGTTTTCCAAAGTAAATGCCTGTCACAGAGTTTGTTAATTCAAGAGCCCTAGGACTTTGCTGCTAGTACCACTGTCACTCTCTCGCCTCTCCGAATACTCCATTATACTACCTCCCATCCAAACGCTTATCTTACCTGTAATTTGTGTTTGAGGGCTGGCTCCACCTGGAATTCACAGTGTCCTAAGGCGTTCTGCAGCAGGGCCCCAACTGGAGTTTCCCGGCGTGGATTTTCTGCAAAACAAAAGCAATCAACATTAGAAATATGGCAGCGGTGCTCACAGACCCCAAAATCCTAGAAGCCCCACAGACAGCACCCCTAAGACAGGCAAGCGAGCAATAATAACGCCTAAACGTTCACGTGTAATAGGCCAAATGTTTTCCAAAGTAAATGCCTAACCAATTTCATCCCTTAATAGACCTTGCCAGCAATGGCCCAGCCAAGACCCCTAAACCCAAACGCAAAAAAGTCACACTTAGCAAATTGTATTTAAATGAGGACTCACTACTTCCAGACAGTCCCTCTTTAGGGGACTCGTCAACGTACGTTTCTTCATTGTGCAGAATCCAGGCATCAGCATTACGGGAAATGGATAGGGTGAGTGGAGGAGGAGGATAGACGACCAGGACTGAGTTCTTGTCAACTAACTGTTGTGAACCTGAGGAATGCTGCGGCATCAAAATCAAGACAGTTCTGTTGATGGGCTTGTTGTTTGATGGGGTGATTACAGTTTTGTTGTGAATGTGATGAAGCACTTGCTAAAAAAAGAAAGACAGACACACAGGAATAAAAGTGAATAAGGACTAATGTTAAAGTTAATGAATCATTGACTCATTTTCAAAACTCGCTGTCAGGGAAGCAGAGCTCATCCTCATACTCTGCAAATTCAGTCGGTAGTACTTCTGGTAACTGAGGAGAACTTTCCTCAGGTAGGTCGGTGTCCTCGTCTTCTTCCTGCGTGCATTCTCGTATTTTGTAATCTGGTGGTATGAAGTGCTGGTTCATCTTTATCATGGTGAGCCGCTCCACATTTGCGGGCAAGAGGCGGGACCTTTTGCAAGTCACAATGCCACCAGCAGAACTAAAAACACGTTCTGAAGACACGCTTGCGAGTGGGCAAGACAAGTAATTGATAGCCAGGTTGGTGAGCTCTCGCCATATGTTTCTTTTCCCATGCCAATACGCCAATGGGTCCTCAGTAATATTGACCACTGTTGAGTCATCCAGATAGGCCTGCACCATTGAAAGAATGTCCTCCCGGATTCCTGTACTTTGCACTTCTGTGTCCTTTCTGGGACAAGGAAACCCTAGCTCACTTAGCCAATCCGCTTCAGACATATCGCCTGGGCCTGGTGCAGATGATACAGTTGCTGGTGTGGTTAACGGCTCAGAGGAAAAGACACTCACTTCTGCCACAGGCACAGATGCAGAAGTGCTTTTTTGGGACGCCTGATGGCCTGCTGATTCACTAGTAGTACTGTCTTCTCCTACAGTTTCCTTCCGCTCTCTTTCAAAACGAACGGCTGACTGAGCTAACCAACCTTTGTACTCTGTAACATCTGATGTTTCAAAAGGAATTATTACTTTGCCAAACAATGGCTTTTTGTAACGTGGATCCAGAATAGTAGCACAAATGTAGTGCTGTTGTTTCTTGATATTTACAATCCGTTCATTGCTAACTAGGCGTTGTAATAATCTCTGCGCCAACTCATATGCTTCATTCTTTCCAGCATCCTTTAATTTTGAAGACACCACCTTGACTTGGTGCTCGAGCTTCAGCAACAATGGGATAGCTTTGCTCAAAGAACAGTCCTCCCTGCTGACGTCACGCGTGAAGACCTCAAAAGGACGAAGCATGTCTGTCAGGCTTTTAACTAGCTGCCATTGCTCCACCGCTAGCATCATTTCTGTCGTATCACCACCCAGGTTGTAGAAATACTCATTGACTACTGGAAACAGCTCATGCAGACGCTCAAGCATGTAGAAGGTTGAGTTCCAACGTGTTGCCACCTCCTGGATAAGTGCTTTCACTGGCATTCTACGTTCATTTTGCTGGCGCCTCAGCTCCTTCCGGGCCTTAAAAGAATGGTTGAAATGTGTGCATATTCTTCTGCAGATGGTCAGTATTTTGTCGACTGCAAGTTCTTTTTTCAAGAAATTTTGCACGACAAGGTTCATACAGTGCGCCAAACACGGCACTCTGAAATAGTAACCGTCCTCCATGGCCCTAACTACATTGCTGCCATTATCAGTAGAAACATAACCAACCTTGCAATTTCTTGGGGGCAGCCATTGCGAGACCTTTTTGTTAAAGTCATCCAAAATGTTGGCTGCAGTATGACTTTTCTCCATGCCAAACATGGCTAATGTTGCATGTTTACGAGCACCCTTAAAAATCTCGACTAAGTCACCACCTGCATTTATCTGTTTTGTAACCCCTGAAAAAGAGACCCAGTGTGCAGTGATGCACATGTAATCAAGGGCTTGGCAACTGGTCCACATGTCTGTTGTCAGGTGTTTAGTGTGAACAGCACTCTTCTGCAAAGCTGCCCCAACCAACTCAAGCACCTCTTTATGTAGTGCTGGAACAGCAACCCTGGCAAAATAGTACCGGCTAGGAACCTTCCATTTAGGGGCCAGTGTTGCCACGAGTTCAAGAAAACCCACACCTTCGACAAACGAAAAAGGGAGAAGGTCCACCGCTAGCATTTTAGCCAGCTTAGTGTTATACAGGCGTACAGTTGTGTGGTTGCGTTGAAATTGCGCATCTGAGGAGAACATGGCTGAAATGGTGCGCTGGACAAATTTCCTGGATGATGTTGATGCCTTCTTCGACCCACTTCTGCTCAGTGTTGACATTTTCCGCATTGGTGTGTCTCCCAGACTCTCAGTGTGCCTCCTATGTGTTCCGGAGGGTGTGGTGCTGCCAGGGGTACTGGGTGCAACCGGACAAATGTCTGACGCTTCTTCTACCTCCCCGTCATCTTCAGATGAAACACCTAGTATGGGTATATTTTGGCCACTTGCCCTTTGGGATTGCTTTCCCTTGATGTTTGCTAGGTGCGCAAACCATTCGACAGCGTGCCTTCTTTGAAGATGACCTATCTGGCCTCCGGTTCCATAGTTGGTACCAGTCTTACCACGGCTAACTCTAGTCTTACAAATGCAACAAACGGCTATGTTATCATACTTTGCATGGACACTAAAAAAGTTCCAAACTGGGGACTGGAAACTTCTGGTTTTGCCGCACGAGATGATACTGCCAATGCCAGATGAAGCAGTGGTGGATGAGCCTTGCAGACATCTACTGGGTTGTGCAATTATTGCAGCAACCCTACTTGAGGGAGTCGAGCTGGATGGAGTCCCCCTCTGGGGTGAAAATATGGGAGCTGTAGGTTTTGTTGAACTTGTGGTACTACTTGACTGCGTTGGTGGTGCTACCAGTGGCACGTCGCCAGGGTCACGCTCAGCATGACGTCGGGATAGGGTGTAAATGTCTGTCTGCTGCATGGCCGGTGTGGCTGGAATGACGTGTGTGATGACTAGGTCATTGCTGTCATCCTGTTCATCAACATCAGAATGCACCACTTCATCAAGTCCGGCGTTCGGATCCATAAGTATGAGCTTTCTGGGGCCCTTCCTTTTAACATGTGATACCTTTCGCAGCTCATGGTGTGCCTCCCTCTCAGACGTCGGAGATGGTTGCCAATCTAGATCCAGATCATCATCTGATGGAGCGGGGCTTGAAGAGGAACTTCTACACACACTCCTTGATCTTTTCCTTGCTGGGGAGCTGGGAGAAAATGAATCATCAGGAGGAATGCCTTCGTCTTCCTGACATGATACCCCGGCTCCAAAGTCAATTTCCTCCTGTGCCCCTACTCTTGGAAGAACATCCATTGTGGGCACTTGCACCGCTCCATGCGCCGCTACATGGGCCTCTTCACTGACCTCTACTTGCAACTCTCCATGGACCTCTCCTTCTCGGCCTTCTCTTTCTCGGCCTTCTCCTTCTCGGCCTTCTCCTTCTCGGCCTTCTCCTTCTCGGCCTTCTCCTTCTCGGCCTTCTCCTTCTCGGCCTTCTCCTTCTCGGCCAGCTCCTTCTCGGCCAGCTCCTTCTCGGACAGCTCCTTCTCGGACAGCTCCTTGCGCATGTACTTGTGCTTGTACTAGTAGCCCATGCAGTTGTTGTTGCTGCTTTGGTTGTTGAATAGTACTTGTGAGATGAGTTACAACCTGTGTTGATGGTGTGCTGCTACTTTCTTGCGATGAGCCAACATCACTGGTCGTTGGTGATTGAACCACTAAACAGGCTACCTGTGCAGCACTCATGGTGGGCCTTTCTTTTTTCCACAAAAATTTTGTGGTGGTGCCACCAGTCTCCTTGGTAAGTGGTGCCACTTGCTTCTTCTTCTCCTTAGTAGAGACATCTTTCTTGCCAGAGGAGCTACGGGCACCTCTTTTTGGAGCCATCTTCTTCAGATGTCGGAACAACAGGCCGCAGCAGGACCTCTTCCTGGCACTGATGCTCAACGATGATGCGGAGTTATTGACTTTGTGCACCTAAAAGCAAACAAAGACAGAGGAACATCAGTAAATATATGTTGCATATGTAGCGCTTCAATAAATAGTTTGCAAGTAGGCATTTATGAATACACACGTGCACACCACACAATATGGAAATTTCAAAATTAGGAATTGCTAAATTTTTGGGAAACAGGAATTTAACATTGATCCAAGAGAGCACACACAGAGAGGGTTATAGTTTCATGTACCACTGACTCCCCCTGGGCACAATGGGTGAAAGCAAGGCAAAATGGGTGCAGGCCTGTGGCACAAAGCTCACTGCCTGCCTTCAAAATGGCCGCTTGACCCCCATCCACATGGCCAGGACCATGCCTCAAAATGGCCTCCACCAACATAGCCAGCCCCCAACCCCTACTCCAAAAAGTCAAAAAACACAACACCAATCAAATCACCACAATCCAATGCCATCCATCAAGTTTCAGAAGGTTTATGCTGCCTGCTGGTGGTTTTCTGGTGCAGAATTGCAATTTTTGCAATTTCGCGAGTGCGAGGTTGTTGCTTCACGACGCGAACGTGGCGAAAAACCAGCTAAATCCGCGAACAGACCGATTCTGGGCCCCCTGGGCATGATAAAATCACAGCACACTGGGTGCAGGCCTATGGCACAAAGCACACAAACTGCCTTAAAAATGGCCCCTAGACCCCCACCCACATGGGACCAGGCAATAAAATGGCCCCCACCCACATAGCAAGCCCCCAACACCACCCCAAAAAGTCGTAAAACATACAAATATCACCACAATCCAATGCCATCCATGCCCTGGCCAGAATCATGTTAAAATTCAACAAAACAGTTGTATCATGCATGCACCCATAACTAAGCCTGGTAGTTTTCAACTCATGTGCAGAATTGTAATTTTTACAATTTCACGAGTGCGAGATTGTTGCTGCGCGGGACGCGAGCAGTGCGAACACAGGCAATTTTTTTTTAAAAATCCGATTTTCGCCTGGGCATAATGAAAAAAATCAGAGCAGACTGGATAGCCCCCCTAGGGCACAAAGCACACTGCCTGACTTCAAAATGGCCGCTTGACCCCATCCACATGGCCAGGACCTGCAGGATCATGCCTCAAAATGGCCTCCCACCAACATAGCCAGCCCCCAACCCCACCCCAGAAAGTCGAAAAACACACACAAAAATCACCACAAACAAACAACATCCACTTATCAACTTACTTGTGAAAACAAATTTAGAATCTAAAAGTAATCCAAGAAGCCTCAAAGCCAAATCTCCAGCAGCATCCACAAAAAGTAATCCTTCCCAGTCAAGATCGAATTCAAAGTGGCCAGGAAATGGACTAAGCAATGGGAGGAGCTTGCTGGACAGGAACAGGAAGTTGGAGACTGGGTCACTTCCTTCACCCCTCCCCACTTGTAATTTTTGTAATTTCGCGAGTGCGAGATTGTTGCTGCCCGCGCCGCGGCCCGCGAGCAGTGCGAACACAAGCAAAAAATCCGCTGCGCGCGGATTTGCGTATGTTCGCCACATCCGCGAGAGTTCGCGGATTGCGGATTTACCGAAAATCCCAAAAATCCGCGAGCGGAACGGATTTTGCGCCCATGCTTAGTTCCTAGCGTAGATGAGTGGCTTCAAAAAATTAAAAGAGTCAGGAAAAGTGAACATGTATATGCACAAAGGATCAGGGGGCTGAGAACATTTTCAAAAATATGGGAATTATATTTTGATTAGTTGTTATGATTGTTAGTAGATTAAGACAAGTAAAGCTTTGTATCGGATGCCTGCACTATTAGTTTCGTTATATGGGTTATATGGGTTATGTTAAAGCCTTATTATCCATTGTGTATCACTCGCTATGATGTATATTGTCAAGCACTTCAATAAAAAAAAAAAAAAAAAGAGATGCAGGACTAGTACTTCTCACGCAGGCAAGAGGGCAGCAGGCAGCAGATCAACAGAGCAAAGCAGGAGAGCGGCAGTCCTTTCAGCAGCACAGCAGTCCTTATTCCTGGCATAGTTTCCACAGGTCTAGAAGTGTACTCAAATAGAAGAGCCTGAGGTCCAGTACTTATACTCAGCAGCGCCTTTCAAGTGGGGGAGACTACAAAGACATGCCTTTGAAGTCACAGAATCCCTGCCCTTCCTGCCCTGGCTCCAGACTCACTACCTGGGGGATGCAGCCCTTTGTGTGGGATCAGGGCATAGCCTATTCAGGTGTGAGGCCGTGCCTATTACCTACTTCTCATCCAGCCAGAAATGACTCATTGAGACACACCTGAGCTCACATTGTGTATGGCTGTTTAGCAGGAATTTACAAAGCCCAGCTGCCAACTACATGTGATCAGAGACAGGCTAGGAGGTACCAAATAGCTGAAGGAAGAAAATACCAACTCGTTAAAAGTGGCATTTTCAGAATTTTTATTTAAAATTCGACTTCACCATAAATTAGGATTTTTTATTAGGATTCCAGAGTCACAAAGCTTGAATCATTTGTATCCCCCCTTTTGAAAATTATACTTATAAGATATAATAAGTTAATCTAAATGTTATACTATGGGAGAGGTCTTGCATCAGTGACAATTGAATCTGACAGGTCTAAGAGACTGTGAGAAGGAAGAGTGGGACTATGAGTAGCAAAGATTAGCGTAAGTAATCAAGGTATTGTCTACATGTCTACATTACTAACCTGAGGTGTTCTGAATTCTTTGCTATGGACTGAAGCACAAATAAATAAAAACACCATAAAGAGGTGTTACAAAATGAAAAATTGTTTTGAAACAGTCAAAAGTTCTCCAACCTTAAAAATATATAGCACTTGAGTCTACCATTAATGTGTAATGTCACCCAAATTGACGGTGAGCTGTATCACAAAGGTCAATTACAGGGATTCCACCAAACCAAGCCTGCTCTCTGGTGAACTTTCTTGAATCCCCTCATGAAGATGGAGCCAGAAATGAAATAAGCCAAGAAAATGGTGGATCTAATCCATCTAGACGAAGGCTCGGTTGAAGATTCTCTCCCCAGACATGTATAGTATTCAGAGAGATGATTTAGCTCATGGTAACCTCTGTTCTCTACAGGAAGGCAAGCTACCCCAAAGGTAAATCTAAACAATGCAACATCTCTTCTTCTACGGACAGTGCAGTGGAACAAATGCTTAAAAACACACCACTAGCCCAGTAACATACCGAGAGGGCCGTAGGACTGAATGTTGCAACTATCCTCAATGGCTCCCTACGTTACATGGAACTTACAACATCCAAGTGCCTAGCCAATGTTTATGTGATTGGGAAGACAGGTAGTTTCAGTGGTCAGGAATGTCTGGAGGCATCATTAATACCAGTGTAGCCCAAGCCATCAGTCAATGTTTTCAGATGGGCAAGATTTCTTAAAGGAACCTGGCCAACAATGTTTCTTCTTCTAGAACCCCAACTATTGGCTACTATAGGTGCACAGAATAACTGGACTGCTCTGCCCTTAATTAGCCTTGCTTACCTCCCTTGAAAGCCTCAGCCTTGAAGAACTTCCAGCTCACCCTAAACACTGACCCGGTCGTTGACTTGGGGATCACATTTTGTGGGTGTCTCTAGGCTGGCATGGCTGCCATCTGAGCCAGTGATGAAATGACCACCTTCTTAGCCAGCATGGAACAATCAAGAAAATGTATGCTGCCACATTGTCCGTCATCCTGACCAGAATTCCATATCAGTGAAAAGGGAGTGAAAGCATAGAGGAGACACCTGCCAAGACATACTCCATGTTTCCTGTCCTCATGACCTGAAAATCTATAGCAAAAGGTCAGAGCATGGGCATTGAGTGTAAAGGCAGACAAGTCAGTAACTGATATCTTGAAACAGATGGATCATTCGACCGTCTCCCAGTTCAATACTAGATATTGCAGTAAGGGACAAACTTAAGTAGCCCGAGCGCGGAGAAGGTGCAAATTCACCCAACAGCACGGGCTGATTGCTAGTGGTGCTAATAACCAGGATATGGTTCACATCTGCCAATTTACATACACACACCTGTTTCATCTTTATGTTACAATTCCCCATTGCCATTTTCTATTGTACCTTCAGAGAACAGCCTGAAGGCTGCGGGTCATTTTTGCAAATTATTTCATATTTGAAGAATTATTTTTCTCTTTTTCTTTTCCCTGGGCCTCCTGATAAACCCATGAGCTATATCCTACACAGATCTACCAATATGCTCCAGCCGAAGCTGCAGGGCTGCCCAGTCGTTTAGCAGAATCCATATTCTTGGAGAGGACAAATATTTACTCCTATCAAAGCCACATCAGTGGACAGATCCGCCAAGGACATAAACACGTTGTCAAAGTATAGAATTGACCTCTTGCCTGCGCTGAATGTTCCGCACTAGTGCGGAACGTTCTATTGCGTGGGCGGGGCCGCGGCATTCAACGGACGACGCGCAGCACTACCGAGGTAGTGCACGCGATGTCCGTTGAACGTGGGCAGCAGCGATGGGGTTAACAAACCTTTTGATACACCACATGGTCATCTTGCTGGAGCTGATGAAGGGATCATGTCTGGATCAGACAATCCTTAAATTGTAAAATATAGATATTCCCTCCCAATACAAAATGCAACTGGTGAGCGCAATACTTTTGTAAAAACTCTGGAAGTTGGCTCATGGCCGATCTCTAGACCTCCAGACCTCAAACCACACACCTGTGGGATTTTTAATGTGTCTCATTGGAACATGGAGCTAGGTATATTTCAGACATAAAGAAGCTAAAAACCGACAAAGTTTCCATCACATATGGAACCTCATCTTCCCCCGGCATGAGAAAGATGAGGTTTCATGTTATGTGAATGTTTCTTCCTTTTTTGTTCTTAGTTTGTATATATAGATTCTATTTGCCTCCTGTACAGCTGCCCCTACTCATGCTTCAGACATTCCCAAAGGTCCCTGAGGAGACCGCTTGCCAGGTATCTGGCCATGCTTCCTACGCAAATGTGCCAGAGATGAGGACAGGGAATTTGATGAGGAAGAAGATGAAAGTCATTGTCTGCCTTTGCATGTATTCACTCAAAGTATGAGTCATCCAGAATGAATGAATGAATGAATGAATGAATGAATGAATGAATGAATGAATGAATGAATGAATGAATGAATGAAAGAAAATGTATAACCGCGCAACTAAAACCCGAAGGCATCAAGGCGCCTATAAAATAAATCTTAAAAGGCAGAGGCAAAACTACGGGTATGCTTTGGCAAAAAATCGTGACTTCAAAGCTTTCCTAAAGGACTGAAGAGTGGGAAGGGCTTTAATTTCAGCAGGAAGAGCATTCCACATCTTAGGTGCCACTGTGGAAAAAGCTCTGCCACCCCATTTGGCTCTGCGAATACGTGGTACAGATAACAAAGATTTGTTCGCAGAGCGCAGATTCCTCGAGGGGCAATAGGGGGCCAAAAGAGCCCCAATCCCCACTGACCTATTTCTCGCCAATGCGCCAAAGGTAAGGCACAGGATTTTAAAAGAAATCCTGTCCTCAACAGGTAGCCAATGGAATGCCTTCCAAGCAGAAGTGGCCGATGCACGCTAGGGAAGGTCCAACACAAACTTAGCTGCCGCATTTTGGACCAGTTGAAGGCGCTGGAGCAGCCCCCTGCTGAGACCTGCATACAGCGCATTACAATAGTCAAGTCGGGAGCCAATAAGGGCTACCACGACTTGCTTTCTGGCCTGCTGGGATAAGTAGTGCTTGATTCTCCTCAAGATGTGAATTATGCCCCAGCAGGTAGAGACTGTTCGATTCACCTGCTGTCGCATATTGAGGGTGGGCTCAATCAGGACCCCAAGGTTTTTAGCCAGAGCGGTAGGTACCGGACAAGCTCCCAAAGAGGCAGGCCACCAGTTAGCCGACCAGATGTCCTCTTTACCCCCAAACACCAGAATCTCCGTCTTCTCCCCATTCAATTTTAATGAATTGTGAGTCATCCATTTTGCGACTGCCTCCAAACAAGATCTCAAATTGGAGGCAGCCTCGTTAATGGGCTGGGAGAGGGAGACCAGGATCTGGGTGTCGTCGGCATAGGAGACTACCTCCATCCCAAAAGATCTTATCAACCTGGCAAGTGGGGGCACCACTGCAGGGCCTTACATTGTGCTATATCTTTTGAAACACAGAGGAGGTCATCTCTTCATTCCCATCGGTTTTGTATTCCAAAAGGAGACATCAAATATAGGGAAAAGGATAGGAACTCTTTAAATGAACATGACAACAGCACTGCCTGGAATCCAAGGCTGGCGTGCATGATAATGTATGAACTATAGCAGCAGTCACTTACTGTGATGACATTGATTGTTTCTGAGCATAAAGACCACTTCTTCTTGAATGTCCTTATTGGAAGAGACAACCCCAATCTGAGTGGTGGTTTCAAAGAATCCCCCATCTGCCTATGATCAATCATTGATGTAAAACTATGTCAAACACACATGAGTATGGCTTTACAGGAGTTGTAATCTCCATGCTATGATGTCATGAAATTAGAGCGACCGTCATCATCATCACTGATGACTCGCCTTCAGACAGAATGTGACAATCACCAATTAAACCCAAAGGTAACAAGGAGAAGCCATTGGCATCACAGAAAGCATGACATCTCTTTCTTATCGCGTATGCCTTTCAGATGGTGGCTGCCTAGTGCTCAAATACAGAATATTTCATTAGTAGCAGAAACATGCTGTTGTCTCTAGCCTTTCTATTCTTTTCTCTCCATATGTTCGCCTACTTGCAATGTAAGTTGGCAAATGTTATGACAAGCCTAACAAAAAAGTAGATTTTTCATTTCTGTTTCTTATGTTGTTTTAATGTTCATTCAGCTTTTTGTGATTGTGCATTTATGTTTGATGTTGTATTACTAATAAAAGTCAGGATAGCTTTGAGCTGGTCTTAAACAGGATAATTAACCAGCTGCCACAATGTCAATCAATATTTGCCTGCTGTCACAACACATGCAGGTGATGGTGGAGAAATAGGGGCCAGTCCTGCAGATAGATTCTTCCTGGGGCCTGCCCTGTAGATAGATTACCACTGAGACATATGCTCCTGTAGATAGATTACCACTGAGACATATGCTCCTGCAGATAGATTCTTCCTGGGGCCTGCCCTGTAGATAGATTACCACTGAGACATATGCACCTGCAGATAGATTACCACTGAGACATATGCTCCTGCAGATAGATTACCACTGAGACATATGCTCCTGTAGATAGATTACCACTGAGACATATGCTCCTGCAGATAGATTCTTCCTGGGGCCTGCCCTGTAGATAGATTACCACTGAGACATATGCTCCTGTAGATAGATTACCACTGAGACATATGCTCCTGCAGATAGATTCTTCCTGGGGCCTACCCTGTAGATAGATTACCACTGAGACATATGCTCCTGTAGATAGATTACCACTGAGACATAGGCTCCTGCAGATAGATTACCACTGAGACATATGCTCCTGCAGATAGTTACCACTGAGACATATGCTCCTGCAGATAGATTCTTCCTGGGGCCTGCCCTGTAGATAGATTACCACTGAGACATATGCTCCTGTAGATATATTACCACTGAGACATATGCTCCTGCAGATAGATTCTTCCTGGGGCCTGCCCTGTAGATAGATTACCACTGAGACATATGCTCCTGCAGATAGATTCTTCCTGGGGCCTGCCCTGTAGATAGATTACCACTGAGACATATGCTCCTGTAGATAGATTACCACTGAGACATATGCTCCTGCAGATAGATTCTTCCTGGGGCCTGCCCGGTAGATAGATTACCACTGAGACATAGGCTCCTGCAGATAGATTACCACTGAGACATATGCTCCTGCAGATAGATTACCACTGAGACAGATGTTCCTGCAGATAGATTCTTCCTGAGGCCTGCCCTGTAGATAGATTACCACTGAGGCATAGGCTCCTGCAGATAGATTACCACTGAGACATATGCTCCTGCAGATAGATTACCACTGAGACATATGCTCCTGCAGATAGATTCTTCCTGGGGCCTGCCCTGTAGATAGATTACCACTGAGACATATGCTCCTGTAGATAGATTACCACTGAGACATAGGCTCCTGCAGATAGATTACCACTGAGACATATGCTCCTGCAGATAGATTACCACTGAGACATATGTTCCTGCAGATAGATTCTTCCTGGGGCCTGCTCTGTAGATAGATTACCACTGAGACATATGCTCCTGTAGATAGATTACCACTGAGACATATGCTCCTGCAGATAGATTCTTCCTGGGGCCTGCCCTGTAGATAGATTACCACTGAGACATATGCTCCTGCAGATAGATTCTTCCTGGGGCCTGCCCTGTAGATAGATTACCACTGAGACATATGCTCCTGTAGATAGATTACCACTGAGACATATGCTCCTGCAGATAGATTCTTCCTGGGGCCTGCCCTGTAGATAGATTACCACTGAGACATAGGCTCCTGCAGATAGATTACCACTGAGACATATGCTCCTGCAGACAGATTACCACTGAGACATATGCTCCTGCAGATAGATTCTTCCTGGGGCCTGCCCTGTAGATAGATTACCACTGAGACATAGGCTCCTGCAGATAGATTACCACTGAGACATATGCTCCTGCAGATAGATTACCACTGAGACATATGCTCCTGCAGATAGATTCTTCCTGGGGCCTGCCCTGTAGACGGATTACCACTGAGACATATGCTCCTGTAGATAGATTACCACTGAGACATATGCTCCTGCAGATAGATTACCACTGAGACATATGCTCCTGCAGATAGATTACCACTGAGACATATGCACCTGCAGATAGATTACCACTGAGACATATGCTCCTGTAGATAGACTACCACTGAGACATATGCTCCTGCAGATAGATTACCACTGAGACATATGCTCCTGTAGATAGATTACCACTGAGACATACGCTCCTGTAGATAGATTACCACTGAGACATATGCTCCTGCGGATAGATTCTTCCTGGGGCCTGCCCTGTAGATAGATTACCACTGAGACATATGCTCCTGCAGATAGATTACCACTGGAACATATGCACCTGTAGATAGATTCTTCCTGGGGCCTGCCCTGTAGATAGATTACCACTGAGACATATGCTCCTGCAGATAGATTCTTCCTGGGGCCTGCCCTGTAGATAGATGACCACTGAGACATATGCTCCTGCAGATAGATTACCACTGAGACATATGCTCCTGCAGATAGATTCTTCCTGGGGCCTGCTCTGTAGATAGATTACCACTGAGACATATGCTCCTGCAGATAGATTACCACTGAGACATATGCACCTGCAGATAGATTACCACCGAGACATATGCTCCTGCAGATAGATTACCACTGAGACATATGCTCCTGCAGATAGATTACCACTGAGACATATGCTCCTGCAGATAGATTACCACTGAGACATATGCTCCCGTAGATAGATTACCACTGAGCCATATGCTCCTGCAGATAGATTACCACTGAGACATATGCTCCTGCAGATAGATTACCACTGAGACATATGCTCCCGTAGATAGATTACCACTGAGACATATGCTCCTGCAGATAGATTACCAATGAGACATATGCTCCTGCAGATAGATTACCACTGAGACATATGCACCTGCAGATAGATTACCACTGAGACATATGCTCCTGCAGATAGATTACCACTGAGACATATGCTCCTGCGGATAGATTCTTCCTGGGGCCTGCCCTGTAGATAGA
This sequence comes from Lissotriton helveticus, assembly GCF_964261635.1. Lineage (NCBI taxonomy): Eukaryota > Metazoa > Chordata > Amphibia > Caudata > Salamandridae > Lissotriton > Lissotriton helveticus. The sequence goes on along the minus strand of NC_136068.1, from coordinate 1,959,628,137 downwards.
TTACCACTGAGACATATGCTCCTGCAGATAGATTACCACTGGAACATATGCACCTGTAGATAGATTCTTCCTGGGGCCTGCCCTGTAGATAGATTACCACTGAGACATATGCTCCTGCAGATAGATTCTTCCTGGGGCCTGCCCTGTAGATAGATGACCACTGAGACATATGCACCTGCAGATATATTACCACTGAGACATATGCACCTGCAGATAGATTACCACTGAGACATATGCTCCTGCAGATAGATTACCGCTGAGACATATGCTCCTGCAGATAGATTACCACTGAGACATATGCTCCTGCAGATAGATTCTTCCTGGGGCCTGCCCTGTAGATAGATTACCACTGAGACATATGCTCCTGTAGATAGATTACCACTGAGACATAGGCTCCTGCAGATAGATTACCACTGAGACATATGCTCCTGCAGATAGATTACCACTGAGACATATGTTCCTGCAGATAGATTCTTCCTGGGGCCTGCTCTGTAGATAGATTACCACTGAGACATATGCTCCTGTAGATAGATTACCACTGAGACATATGCTCCTGCAGATAGATTCTTCCTGGGGCCTGCCCTGTAGATAGATTACCACTGAGACATATGCTCCTGCAGATAGATTCTTCCTGGGGCCTGCCCTGTAGATAGATTACCACTGAGACATATGCTCCTGTAGATAGATTACCACTGAGACATATGCTCCTGCAGATAGATTCTTCCTGGGGCCTGCCCTGTAGATAGATTACCACTGAGACATAGACTCCTGCAGATAGATTACCACTGAGACATATGCTCCTGCAGACAGATTACCACTGAGACATATGCTCCTGCAGATAGATTCTTCCTGGGGCCTGCCCTGTAGATAGATTACCACTGAGACATAGGCTCCTGCAGATAGATTACCACTGAGACATATGCTCCTGCAGATAGATTACCACTGAGACATATGCTCCTGCAGATAGATTCTTCCTGGGGCCTGCCCTGTAGACGGATTACCACTGAGACATATGCTCCTGTAGATAGATTACCACTGAGACATATGCTCCTGCAGATAGATTACCACTGAGACATATGCTCCTGCAGATAGATTACCACTGAGACATATGCACCTGCAGATAGATTACCACTGAGACATATGCTCCTGTAGATAGATTACCACTGAGACATATGCTCCTGCAGATAGATTACCACTGAGACATATGCTCCTGTAGATAGATTACCACTGAGACATATGCTCCTGTAGATAGATTACCACTGAGACATATGCTCCTGCGGATAGATTCTTCCTGGGGCCTGCCCTGTAGATAGATTACCACTGAGACATATGCTCCTGCAGATAGATTACCACTGGAACATATGCACCTGTAGATAGATTCTTCCTGGGGCCTGCCCTGTAGATAGATTACCACTGAGACATATGCTCCTGCAGATAGATTCTTCCTGGGGCCTGCCCTGTAGATAGATGACCACTGAGACATATGCTCCTGCAGATAGATTACCACTGAGACATATGCTCCTGCAGATAGATTCTTCCTGGGGCCTGCTCTGTAGATAGATTACCACTGAGACATATGCACCTGCAGATAGATTACCACCGAGACATATGCTCCTGCAGATAGATTACCACTGAGACATATGCTCCTGCAGATAGATTACCACTGAGACATATGCTCCTGCAGATAGATTACCACTGAGACATATGCACCTGCAGATAGATTACCACTGAGAGATATGCTCCTGCAGATAGATTACCAATGAGACATATGCTCCTGCAGATAGATTACCACTGAGACATATGCACCTGCAGATAGATTACCACTGAGACATATGCTCCTGCAGATAGATTACCACTGAGACATATGCTCCTGTAGATAGATTACCACTGAGACATATGCACCTGCAGATAGATTATCCCTGAGACATATGCACCTGCAGATAGATTACCACTGAGACATATGCACCTGCAGATAGATTACCACTGAGACATATGCACCTGCAGATAGATTACCACTGAGAGATATGCTCCTGCAGATAGATTACCACTGAGACATATGCTCCTGTAGATAGATTACCACTGAGACATATGCACCTGCAGATAGATTACCACTGAGACATATGCACCTGCAGATAGATTACCACTGAGAGATATGCTCCTGCAGATAGATTACCACTGAGAGATATGCACCTGCAGATAGATTATCCCTGAGACATATGCACCTGCAGATAGATTACCACTGAGACATATGCTCCTGCAGATAGATTACCACTGAGACATATGCACCTGCAGATAGATTACCACTGAGACATATGCACCTGCAGATAGATTACCACTGAGACATATGCACCTGCAGATAGATTCTTCCTGGGGCCTGCCCTGCAGATAGATTACCACTGAGACTTATGCTCCTGCAGATAGATTCTTCCTGGGGCCTGTCCTGTGGATAGATTACCACTGAGACATATGCTCCTGCAGATAGATTCTTCCTGGGGCCTGCCTTGTAGATAGATTACCACTGAGACATATGCACCTGCAGATAGATTACCACTGAGACATATGCTCCTGCAGATAGATTCTTCCTGGGGCCTGCCCTGCAGATAGATTACCACTGAGACCTATGCTCCTGCAGATAGATTCTTCCTGGGTCCTGCCCTGTAGATAGATTACCACTGAGACATATGCTCCTGCAGATAGATTACCACTGAGACATATGCACCTGCAGATAGATTACCACTGAGACATATGCTCCTGCAGATAGATCCTTCCTGGGGCCTGCTCTGTAGATAGATTACCACTGAGACATATGCTCCTGCAGATAGATTACCACTGAGACATATGCTCCTGCAGATAGATTACCACTGAGACATATGCTCCTGCAGATAGATTACCACTGAGACATATGCACCTGCAGATAGATTCTTCCTGGGGCCTGCCCTGTAGATAGATTACCACTGAGACATATGCTCCTGCAGATAGATTACCACTGAGACATATGCTCCTGCAGATAGATTACCACTGAGACATATGCACCTGCAGATTGATTCTTCCTGGGGCCTGCCCTGCAGATAGATTACCACTGAGACATATGCTCCTGCAGGTAGATTACCACTGAGACATATGCTCCTGCAGATAGATTACCACTGAGACATATGCTCCTGCAGATAGATTACCACTGAGACATATGCACCTGCAGATAGATTCTTCCTGGGGCCTGCCCTGCAGATAGATTACCACTGAGACATATGCTCCTGCAGATAGATTACCACTGAGACATTTGCTCCTGCAGATAGATTCTTCCTGGGGCCTGCCCTGCAGATAGATTACCACTGAGACATATGCTCCTGCAGATAGATTACCACTGAGACATATGCTCCTGCAGATAGATTACCACTGAGACATATGCACCTGCAGATAGATTACCACTGAGACATATGCACCTGTAGATAGATTACCACTGAGACATATGCTCCTGCAGATAGATTACCACTGAGACATAGGCTCCTGCAGATAGATTACCACTGAGACATATGCACCTGCAGATAGATTACCACTGAGACATATGCACCTGTAGATAGATTACCACTAAGACATATGCTCCTGCAGATAGATTACCACTGAGACATATGCTCCTGCAGATAGATTACCACTGAGAGATATGCACCTGCAGATAGATTACCACTGAGACATATGCTCCTGCAGATAGATTACCACTGAGACATATGCTCCTGCAGAATGATTACCACTGAGACATATGCTCCTGCAGATTGATTCTTCCTGGGGCCTGCCCTGTAGATAGATTACCACTGAGACATATGCTCCTTCAGATAGATTACCACTGAGACATATGCACCTGCAGATAGATTACCACTGAGACATATGCTCCTGCAGATTGATTCTTCTTGGGGCCTGCCCTGTAATGTAAAAAATATTTCTATAGCGCAACTAACACCAGACGGTTTCTTGGCGCTCGAGCACAGGGGGAGAACAGTCCACATGACAAAGGTGTTAGTGATACACACTACAGAACAAATAAGTTTTGAGGAGAGACCTAAAATGACTATAGGAGGAAGCAAGTCTAATACCTAGGGGGAGTGAGTTCCAAAGAGAAGGGGCAAGAAAAGAAAATCTCAAACCTCCATGCTTCTTGCGTTTATAAACTGGGACTTTAAGCAAGGCAAGATGAGAAGAACGGAGGTTACGTGAGGGAACGTAGGGGTGTATTAGTGAGGAAATAAAGAACGGACCCGTTCCGGCAAGGGACTTAAAAATAGTACAACCTAGCTCGAATTTACAACGCTCGGACACGGGGAGCCAGTGAAGGGATTTTAACAAAGGGCGAACGTGTTGATGTTTGGGTTGATGATAAATGAGGCGCGCAGCCTGGTTCTGAACAAGCTGTAACCTCTTCATTAAATACGCCGGGATGAAAACATAAAGAGAGTTGGCGTAATCCAACCTTGAGATGACTAAGGCTAACAGAACTAAAGTGAGAGCCTCAGTGGTAAAAAAACGAGTAATCTAACGGACTTTCCGCAGCTGAAAAAAACTGGAAGAGACTACAGCATTAATCTGGGGCTTCAGTGTGAGATCTTTATTAATGATTACCCCCAGACTTTTAGCTGAGTCGACTGGGCTGGGGGGACACCCAACCTCGCAGGCCAACAGGTGGATTTCCATGGGTAAGCAGCGCCCTTGACAAGAACCAACTCGGTCTTGTCGGGGTTAAGTTTGAGGTGGTTGGCCCCCATCCAGTCATTGATATGTCATAAAATTGACTGGAAATCGGCACGGGACTGGGCCGAAGAGTCGATATTAAAAACCAGCTGAATGTCATCCGCGTAATTGAACGCGGTGACATGGCTGCCTCGCAAAGAGCGAATAAGGGGAACCAAATAAAAATTAAAAAGAAGAGGGGATAGGGAGAAACGCTGCGGAACACCACAGGTCAGTTTGACCATATCCTCAGTGAACTGCGAGAGTCGGACCGCCTGGTGGCGATTGCTTAGAAAGGAGCGGATCCAGTCAAGGGCCGTGCCCCGAACGCCGGCCTCCCTGACACGATCGACCAGAATATCATGGTCGACCGTATCAAAGGCAGCCGACAAGTCCAGGAGCACCAGAACCTGGCTGATGTTAGAGTCCGCTCCTCTTCGCAGTTCCTCCATAACAGACAAGATAACCGACTCCGTGGAGTGGGCGGGTCTAAACCCAGCCTGTTGGGGGTCGAGATATTGAGAATGCTCGATGAATGAGCTCAGGAGGTTGGTCACATAAGACTCAAGAATCTTGCCAAGGTACGGGAGAAGGGAAATGGGACGATAGTTGCTCATGACCACAGGGTCTGCCGTTGGTTTCTGCAGATAGATTACCACTGAGACATATGCTCCTGCAGATATATTACCACTGAGACATATGCTCCTGCAGATAGATTCTTCCTGGGGCCTGCCCTGTAGATAGATTACCACTGAGACATATGCTCCTGCAGATAGATTCTTCCTGGGGACTGCCCTGTAGATAGATTACCACTGAGACATATGCTCCTGTAGATAGATTACCACTGAGACATATGCTCCTGCAGATAGATTCTTCCTGGGGCCTGCCCTGTAGATAGATTACCACTGAGACATAGGCTCCTGCAGATAGATTACCACTGAGACATATGCTCCTGCAGATAGATTACCACTGAGACATTTGCTCCTGCAGATAGATTCTTCCTGGGGCCTGCCCTGCAGATAGATTACCACTGAGACATATGCTCCTGCAGATAGATTACCACTGAGACATATGCTCCTGCAGATAGATTACCACTGAGACATATGCACCTGCAGATAGATTACCACTGAGACATATGCACCTGTAGATAGATTACCACTGAGACATATGCTCCTGCAGATAGATTACCACTGAGACATATGCACCTGCAGATAGATTACCACTGAGACATATGCACCTGTAGATAGATTACCACTAAGACATATGCTCCTGCAGATAGATTACCACTGAGACATATGCACCTGCAGATAGATTACCACTGAGACATATGCACCTGTAGATAGATTACCACTAAGACATATGCTCCTGCAGATAGATTACCACTGAGACATAGGCTCCTGCAGATAGATTACCACTGAGACATATGCTCCTGCAGAATGATTACCACTGAGACATAGGCACCTGCAGAATGATTACCACTGAGACATATGCTCCTGCAGATTGATTCTTCCTGGGGCCTGCCCTGTAGATAGATTACCACTGAGACATATGCTCCTTCAGATAGATTACCACTGAGACATATGCACCTGCAGATAGATTACCACTGAGACATATGCTCCTGCAGATAGATTACCACTGAGACATATGCACCTGCAGATAGATTACCACTGAGACATATGCTCCTGCAGATAGATTACCACTGAGACATATGCTCCTGCAGATAGATTACCACTGAGACATATGCTCCTGCAGATTGATTCTTCTTGGGGCCTGCCCTGTAATGTAAAAAATATTTCTATAGCGCAACTAACACCAGACGGTTTCTTGGCGCTCGAGCACAGGGGGAGAACAGTCCACATGACAAAGGTGTTAGTGATACACACTACAGAACAAATAAGTTTTGAGGAGAGACCTAAAATGACTATAGGAGGAAGCAAGTCTAATACCTAGGGGGAGTGAGTTCCAAAGAGAAGGGGCAAGAAAAGAAAATCTCAAACCTCCATGCTTCTTGCGTTTATAAACTGGGACTTTAAGCAAGGCAAGATGAGAAGAACGGAGGTTACGTGAGGGAACGTAGGGGTGTATTAGTGAGGAAATAAAGAACGGACCCGTTCCGGCAAGGGACTTAAAAATAGTACAACCTAGCTCGAATTTACAACGCTCGGACACGGGGAGCCAGTGAAGGGATTTTAACAAAGGGCGAACGTGTTGATGTTTGGGTTGATGATAAATGAGGCGCGCAGCCTGGTTCTGAACAAGCTGTAACCTCTTCATTAAATACGCCGGGATGAAAACATAAAGAGAGTTGGCGTAATCCAACCTTGAGATGACTAAGGCTAACAGAACTAAAGTGAGAGCCTCAGTGGTAAAAAAACGAGTAATCTAACGGACTTTCCGCAGCTGAAAAAAACTGGAAGAGACTACAGCATTAATCTGGGGCTTCAGTGTGAGATCTTTATTAATGATTACCCCCAGACTTTTAGCTGAGTCGACTGGGCTGGGGGGACACCCAACCTCGCAGGCCAACAGGTGGATTTCCATGGGTAAGCAGCGCCCTTGACAAGAACCAACTCGGTCTTGTCGGGGTTAAGTTTGAGGTGGTTGGCCCCCATCCAGTCATTGATATGTCATAAAATTGACTGGAAATCGGCACGGGACTGGGCCGAAGAGTCGATATTAAAAACCAGCTGAATGTCATCCGCGTAATTGAACGCGGTGACATGGCTGCCTCGCAAAGAGCGAATAAGGGGAACCAAATAAAAATTAAAAAGAAGAGGGGATAGGGAGAAACGCTGCGGAACACCACAGGTCAGTTTGACCTTATCCTCAGTGAACTGCGAGAGTCGGACCGCCTGGTGGCGATTGCTTAGAAAGGAGCGGATCCAGTCAAGGGCCGTGCCCCGAACGCCGGCCTCCCTGACACGATCGACCAGAATATCATGGTCGACCGTATCAAAGGCAGCCGACAAGTCCAGGAGCACCAGAACCTGGCTGATGTTAGAGTCCGCTCCTCTTCGCAGTTCCTCCATAACAGACAAGATAACCGACTCCGTGGAGTGGGCGGGTCTAAACCCAGCCTGTTGGGGGTCGAGATATTGAGAATGCTCGATGAATGAGCTCAGGAGGTTGGTCACATAAGACTCAAGAATCTTGCCAAGGTACGGGAGAAGGGAAATGGGACGATAGTTGCTCATGACCACAGGGTCTGCCGTTGGTTTCTTTAAAATAGGCACAACCTCTGCAACTTTAAATAGACTGGGGACTGAGCCGGAAGAGAGAGACTTGTTCAGAAGCCCCAAAGGGTGAAGCGGGCAGGCTGTAAAGGCCTCACGAAGAATTAGGGGGGGACAACAGTCAGTGGGGGACCCAGAGGTAACCTTATTTAAAAGAACTAAGAATTCCTCCTCCGAGATAGGGGGAAACTGAGTCAATAACTGAGGGTTAAGAATGGGTGAGGGAGAATTAAGCATAGAAGGAGGGGAAGGACCCGCAAGGGAAATACTGTTTTTAATGTTGGCAATTTTGTCCACAAAGAATTGATTAAGGGAGTCACAGAGCGCACGAGAGGGAGGAGGTTTAATAGTGACCCTATCTGGATGTGACAGCTCCTCCACAATTGAAAAAATATCTTTAGTTGTAGACGCTGACTCCACAATCTTTTTGGAAATATAAGAGGGCTTTGCAAGTAAAACCGCCGCTTTATACTCTTTAAGCAGAGACGTGAAACGTAGTCTCGTATCAGCAGCGTAGCCTCATCGCCAGCGGCGCTCGGCTTGCCTAAGACCGAGCTTTAAGCCTTTAAGATCTTCAGTAAACCATCTTTGGGCATCGTGCAAGTGCTTGAGCTTAATCTGCTTAAGAGGTGCCACAGCGTCGCTGGCTGATTCGAGCCAGCCTGTGAGAGCAGAGGCTTTGGTGTCAATGAGGTCAGAGTCAGAGGGAGAAGGGGTTGAAGTTCTAAGAAGGTTAACAAATTCACTTAGGTCTGCTCTACTCCAGTTCCGGGCCGAGAGGTTGCCCTCTAGGACCCTACCGGGATAGGAAGTGACCGTAAGGAGGAAAGAAATAATAAAATAGTATGACCATAAACAAGGGGGGATAAGAGGGGCAGAGATATCCAAGTTCAGGGTCCAGACCTGGTCTAGGACGTGACCTTTGATATGAGTCGCTGCGTTTATGTGTTGGCTACAGTTCATTCCAGATAGAAGATCGGAGAACATAATAGAACAGAAGCTCTCTTTCTCGTGAGTGGGCCAGTAATTAAAGTCTCCCAAAAGTAAAATTTTGGAGTGATTAATCACTAATTGGGAGAGCATGTCACCAAAGAGCATTGGAAAATCAGGCATCGGCTGAGGGGGGCGATATGCTAGAACACAAGTAAGGGGGGTCATTGGGGATTCCAATCTCAGCACAAGAAAGTCAACCAAAGGAATAATAACAGTTGACAGAGTGGAAAATCTACTTGGATATTTAATAATCGCTGCCACCCCACCTCCTGGCCTGCCACAAGCTCTATTCGCTTGAAGAATATAGCACCCAGAGGGCTCAGCTGCAAGAATATCTGGAGAGGACTCCTCATTGAGCCCGGTCTCAGCCAGCAGCAGTATGTCAGGTTTAAAGGAGTCTAAGTAGTGGAACATTTCCAGCTGGTGTTTTACCAGAGAGCGAGTATTAAGATAGCTCACCTTGAGTTGGGAGTATAGGGGCCCTGTGGTGGGAAGGGGATCAGAATCTGGAGAGGGGAGTAAAATGGGGAGAGGACCAGGTGCCGATACCAGAAGAGAATCTATCTCGGGGAGAGTTTCCCTGTCACAAAATAGCGCCAGTGACTCAAGTCTAGTCCGAATAGTCATAGTGAGAGTCCGAGGGGCACGCAATGAGAGTAGATCAGAAGATGAATATCTGAGCAAACGGGCAGGGGGACTAGCCCCTAGCCCCGGTCTGCCGCGGACGGGCGCAAACGAGCTTACCTTAGGCGCACCTTCGGCGCGCCATCGTCTCGCCCGCTGCGCACGTCCACTGCGCTTCCGGAGGGGCATTGCAATTTGAGGCTAAACCCCACCCCCAACTAGACCGCAGTGCACATATGCTCTTGAAGATAAATTCTTCCTGGGGCCTGCCCTGTAGATAGATTACCACTGAGACATATGCACCTGCAGATAGATTACCACTGAGACATATGCTCCTGCAGATAGATTCTTCCTGGGGCCTGCCCTGTAGATAGATTACCACTGAGACATATGCTCCTGCAGATAGATTCTTCCTGGGGCCTGCCCTGTAGATAGATTACCACTGAGACATATGCTCCTGCAGATAGATTACCACTGAGACATATGCTCCTGCAGATAGATTACCACTGAGACATATGCTCCTGCAGATAGATTACCACTGAGACATATGCTCCTGCAGATAGATTACCACTGAGACATATGCTCCTGCAGATAGATTACCACTGAGACATATGCTCCTGCAGATAGATTACCACTGAGACATATGCTCCTGCAGATAGATTACCACTGAGACATATGCTCCTGCAGATAGATTCTTCCTGGGGCCTGCCCTGTGGATAGATTACCACTGAGACATTTGCTCCTGCAGATAGATTACCACTGAGACATATGCTCCTGCAGATAGATTACCACTGAGACATATGCTCCTGCAGATAGACTACCACTGAGACATATGCTCCTGCAGATAGATTACCACTGAGACATATGCTCCTGCAGATAGATTCTTCCTGGGGCCTGCCCTGTAGATAGATTACCACTGAGACATATGCTCCTGCAGATAGATTACCACTGAGACATATGCTCCTGCAGATAGATTACCACTGAGACATATGCTCCTGCAGATAGATTCTTCCTGGGGCCTGCCCTGTGGATAGATTACCACTGAGACATATGCTCCTTCAGATAGATTACCACTGAGAGATATGCTCCTGCAGATAGATTACCACTGAGACATATGCTCCTGCAGATAGATTACCACTGAGACATATGCTCCTGCAGATAGATTCTTCCTGGGGCCTGCCCTGTGGATAGATTACCACTGAGACATATGCTCCTTCAGATAGATTACCACTGAGAGATATGCTCCTGCAGATAGATTACCATTGAGACATATGCTCCTGCAGATAGATTACCACTGAGACATATGCTCCTGCAGATAGATTACCACTGAGACATATGCTCCTGCAGATAGATTACCACTGAGACATATGTTCCTGTAGATAGATTACCACTGAGACATATGCACCTTCAGATAGATTACCACTGAGAGATATGCTCCTGCAGATAGATTACCACTGAGACATATGCTCCTGCAGATAGATTACCACTGAGACATATGCTCCTGCAGATAGATTCTTCCTGGGGCCTGCCCTGTGGATAGATTACCACTGAGACATATGCTCCTTCAGATAGATTACCACTGAGAGATATGCTCCTGCAGATAGATTACCATTGAGACATATGCTCCTGCAGATAGATTACCACTGAGACATATGCTCCTGCAGATAGATTACCACTGAGACATATGCACCTGCAGATAGATTACCTCTGAGACATATGCACCTTCAGATAGATTACCACTGAGACATATGTTCCTGCAGATAGATTACCACTGAGACATATGCACCTGCAGAAAGATTACCACTGAGACATATGCACCTGCAGATAGATTACCACTGAGACATATGCTCCTGCAGATAGATTACCACTGAGACATATGCTCCTGCAGATAGATTACCACTGAGACATATGCACCTTCAGATAGATTACCACTGAGACATATGTTCCTGCAGATAGATTACCACTGAGACATATGCACCTGCAGATAGATTACCACTGAGACATATGCACCTGCTGATAGATTACCACTGAGACATATGCTCCTGCAGATAGATTACCACTGAGACATATGCTCCTGCATATAGATTCTTCCTGGGGCCAGCCCTGCAGATAGATTATCACTGAGACATATGCACCTGCAGATAGATTACCACTGAGACATATGCTCCTGCAGATAGATTACCACTGAGACATATGCACCTGCAGATAGATTACCACTAAGACATATGCACCTGCAGATAGATTACCACTGAGACATATGCACCTGCAGATAGATTCTTCCTGGGGCCTGCCCTGTAGATAGATTACTACTGAGACATATGCACCTGCAGATAGACTACCACTGAGACATGTGCTCCTGCAGATAGATTACCTCTGAGACATAGGCTCCTGCAGATAGATTACCACTGAGACATATGCACCTGCAGATAGATTACCACTGAGACATATGCACCTGCAGATAGACTACCACTGAGACATATGCACCTGCAGATAGATTACCACTGAGACATATGCTCCTGCAGATAGATTACCACTGAGAGATATGCACCTGCAGATAGATTACCACTGAGACATATGCACCTGCAGATATAGATTACCACTGAGACATATGCTCCTGCAGATAGATTACCACTGAGACATATGCTCCTGCAGATAGATTCTTCCTGGGGCCAGCCCTGCAGGTAGATTACCACTGAGACATATGCTCCTGCAGATAGATTACCACTGAGACATATGCACCTGCAGGTAGATTACCACTGAGACATATGCACCTGCAGATAGATTCTTCCTGGGGCCTGACCTGTAGATAGATTACCACTGAGACTTATGCTCCTGCAGATAGATTCTTCCTGGGGCCTGCCCTGTAGATAGATTACCACTGAGACAAATGCTCCTGCAGATAGATTACCACTGAGACATATGCTCCTGCAGATAGATTCTTCCTGGGGCCTGCCCTGTAGATAGATTACCACTGAGACATATGCACCTGCAGATAGATTCTTCCTGGGGCCTGCCCTGTAGATAGATTACCACTGAGACATATGCTCCTGCAGATAGATTACCACTGAGACATATGCTCCTGCAGATAGATTACCACTGAGACATATGCTCCTGCCGATAGATTACCACTGAGACATAGGCTCCTGCAGATAGATTACCACTGAGACATATGCACCTGCAGATAGATTACCACTGAGACATATGCACCTGCAGATAGATTACCACTGACACATATGCACCTGCAGATAGATTACCACTGAGACATATGCTCCTGCAGATAGATTACCACTGAGACATAGGCTCCTGCAGATAGATTACCACTGAGACATAGGCACCTGCAGATAGATTACCACTGAGACATATGCACCTGCAGATAGATTACCACTAACACGTAGGCTCCTGCAGATAGATTACCACTGAGACATAGGCACCTGCAGATAGATTACCACTGAGACATATGCACCTGCAGATAGATTACCACTGAGACATATGCTCCTGCAGATAGATTACCATTGAGACATATGCTCCTGCAGATAGATTCTTCCTGGCGCCTGCCCTGTAGATAGATTACCACTGAGACATATGCACCTGCAGATAGATTACCACTGAGACATATACTCCTGCAGATAGATTCTTCCTGGGGCCTGCCCTGTAGATAGATTACCACTGAGACATATGCACCTGCAGATAGATTACCACTGAGACATATGCTCCTGCAGATAGATTACCACTGAGACATATGCTCCTGCAGATAGATTCTTCCTGGGGCCAGCCCTGCAGGTAGATTACCACTGAGACATATGCTCCTGCAGATAGATTACCACTGAGACATATGCACCTGCAGGTAGATTACCACTGAGACATATGCACCTGCAGATAGATTCTTCCTGGGGCCTGACCTGTAGATAGATTACCACTGAGACTTATGCTCCTGCAGATAGATTCTTCCTGGGGCCTGCCCTGTAGATAGATTACCACTGAGACAAATGCTCCTGCAGATAGATTACCACTGAGACATATGCTCCTGCAGATAGATTCTTCCTGGGGCCTGCCCTGTAGATAGATTACCACTGAGACATATGCACCTGCAGATAGATTCTTCCTGGGGCCTGCCCTGTAGATAGATTACCACTGAGACATATGCTCCTGCAGATAGATTACCACTGAGACATATGCTCCTGCAGATAGATTACCACTGAGACATATGCTCCTGCCGATAGATTACCACTGAGACATAGGCTCCTGCAGATAGATTACCACTGAGACATATGCACCTGCAGATAGATTACCACTGAGACATATGCACCTGCAGATAGATTACCACTGACACATATGCACCTGCAGATAGATTACCACTGAGACATATGCTCCTGCAGATAGATTACCACTGAGACATAGGCTCCTGCAGATAGATTACCACTGAGACATAGGCACCTGCAGATAGATTACCACTGAGACATATGCACCTGCAGATAGATTACCACTAACACGTAGGCTCCTGCAGATAGATTACCACTGAGACATAGGCACCTGCAGATAGATTACCACTGAGACATATGCACCTGCAGATAGATTACCACTGAGACATATGCTCCTGCAGATAGATTACCATTGAGACATATGCTCCTGCAGATAGATTCTTCCTGGCGCCTGCCCTGTAGATAGATTACCACTGAGACATATGCACCTGCAGATAGATTACCACTGAGACATATACTCCTGCAGATAGATTCTTCCTGGGGCCTGCCCTGTAGATAGATTACCACTGAGACATATGCACCTGCAGATAGATTACCACTGAGACATATGCTCCGGCAGATAGATTACCACTGAGAGATATGCACCTGCAGATAGATTACCACTGAGACATATGCTCCTGCAGATAGATTACCACTGAGACATATGCTCCTGCAGATAGATTCTTCCTGGGGCCTGCCCTGTAGATAGATTACCACTGAGACATATGCACCTGCAGATAGATTACTACTGAGACATATGCTCCAGCAGATAGATTACCCCTGAGACATAGGCACCTGCAGATAGATTACCACTGAGACATATGCACCTGCAGATAGATTCTTCCTGGGGCCTGACCTGTAGATAGATTACCACTGAGACTTATGCTCCTGCAGATAGATTCTTCCTGGGGCCTGACCTGTAGATAGATTACCACTGAGACTTATGCTCCTGCAGATAGATTCTTCCTGGGGCCTGCCCTGTAGATAGATTACCACTGAGACATATGCACCTGCAGATAGATTACCACTGAGACATATGCTCCGGCAGATAGATTACCACTGAGAGATATGCACCTGCAGATAGATTACCACTGAGACATATGCACCTGCAGATATAGATTACCACTGAGACATATGCACCTGCAGATAGATTACCACTGAGACATATGCTCCTGCAGATAGATTACCACTGAGACATATGCTCCTGCAGATAGATTCTCCCTGGGGCCTGCCCTGTAGATAGATTACCACTGAGACATATGCACCTGCAGATAGATTACTACTGAGACATATGCTCCAGCAGATAGATTACCCCTGAGACATATGCACCTGCAGATAGATTACCACTGAGACATATGCACCTGCAGATAGATTCTTCCTGGGGCCTGACCTGTAGATAGATTACCACTGAGACTTATGCTCCTGCAGATAGATTCTTCCTGGGGCCTGCCCTGCAGATAGATTACCACTGAGACATATGCACCTGCAGATAGATTCTTCCTGGGGCCTGACCTGTAGATAGATTACCACTGAGACATATGCACCTGCAGATAGATTCTTCCTGGGGCCTGACCTGTAGATAGATTACCACTGAGACTTATGCTCCTGCAGATAGATTCTTCCTGGGGCCTGCCCTGTAGATATATTACCACTGAGACATATGCTCCTGCAGATAGATTACCACTGAGACATATGCTCCTGCAGATAGATTACCACTGACACATATGCTCCTGCAGATAGTTTACCTCTGAGACATATGCTCCTGCAGATAGATTACCACTGAGACATATGCACCTGCAGATAGATTACCACTGAGACATATGCACCTGCAGATAGATTACCACTGAGACATATGCTCCTGTAGATAGATTACCACTGAGACATATGCTGCTGTAGATAGATTACCACTGAGACATATGCTCCTGCAGATAGATTACCACTGAGACATATGCTCCTTCAGATAGATTACCACTGAGACATATGCACCTGCAGATAGATTACCACTGAGACATATGCACCTGCAGATAGATTACCACTGAGACATATGCACCTGCAGATAGATTACCACTGAGACATATGCACCTGTAGATAGATGATCCCTGAGACCTAAACTGCAGATAGATTCTCCCTGGGGCCGTCCTGCAGATGGATTTCATTGCAAGACGGGAGGCTACCACTATGCAATAACTTTTATTGCTGCCCCAAACATTTAGCCCTTTAAAGAAGATGTATTACATCATAAGTAAAACATTTCTTAGAGCTTTAGAAAAACAACATAACATCATTGTAGCTATGCATTATCCTCTTTTATTCTCTGCTTCTCTACAGTTAAGTGTTCCCACTAGGCGGCTCTGAGATTTACTCCATTTTTTATTTAATAACGTCGAACATTTGCTAAAAATTATTTCCTTAACAGACTACACAAGGTAGGTGAATCTTGCCTTTCTCCTTTAGGCAGTTACCCCTCCAATTTTTGGTTGGGTCCCTATTTGCCTATATCTACCCTTCAAGGCGACAATTACACTTCAGTTAACTGCATTTTATGTTCTTACTCTTAAGACAAATGATGTGTCTTAAGACTTTAATACTAACTTTCGCCCATTGCTTAGGGCTGTCGGAGCACTTGCCTGCTTCCACTTCACTCCCTCTCCGATACCAGCGAACGGACTGAGGGGCATATTATCAAGGGGGTTTATCTCCGCTTTCTTGGCTTTTAAAGCCATAAAAGCGGAGATAAACCCCCTTGTTATCTCCCTATTACCTAGCTGTCGCTAACACCAGTTAGCGACAGCTAGTAGGAGATAGCGACCATCTTGGGCCCCACTTTGCATGTCAGTGATATTTATCACTAATGACATGCAAAGTGGGCGTGCCAAGATGTTAGCGACTGGAAACAGTCACTAACATCGCTATCTCCTATTACCAACTTTTGGAGATATTTGCGCTAAGCGCGAATATCTCCAAAAACTAACACCTGCCCTGAGCAGTTCTTAGCCATGTTATCCAATGGGAGGTGGATAACATGGCTAAGAGCATTAGCTCGGTAATACTTGAATATCGCGGACTTTTCAGCGATATTCATGCATTGCGGCCATTTTTTATCGCATTTGCGATAAACCTTGATAATAGCAAGGTTTATTTGCGATAATTTCTGACGATGCTTAGCGTTAAAAAATTCGTTGCTAAGCATCGTTAGCGATAAATATCGCTTAACGTTGGTAATATGCCCCTCAGTCTCTGGATCAGCACTCCCAATGCAGTCTCTCTACACTGACTACTAGCCAGCCGGGTGCTCCTCGTTGCGACTTCCCCAAGGAAATCCCAATAGGGCAAACCTGAATCTGACTCCACTGGACACCCGAGACCGTACGTACGGGCAGAGACAGAAAATCAAGAAAGCGTCATACGGACCGTACCGGTCCTAACTTGCCTGCTAAAAAGAAGCGTCACATGTCAGGAGTGATATAGTGATGTATGACCAGCATAATTAAATTAGAACAAGGACTTCCAGAGTCCTCCGCTTTAATGGTGCGTTACCATCAGCATAACGAAAGGTAGCAACCATTCGTACGCAGGTCGACAACTACAGAAGTTCCTCAATTCCTAAACGCCAGATACAAAAAAAAAGAAAGGAAGAGAAAGTAATGGAATAACTCCTTTTGATTAATCAATACCCTTATAAATCCCCTATCATTCAGACTAAACAACGTCATATAATGAGACAGAGGGGAGTACAAGCAGACCCCTTAACAAAAGTATGCTGATTAACGACTTTCAGAAAGAATTTAAATCCCCATTGAAAGAGGCAGTTGAAGCTGCCCCTAGCAAAAGGAAAATAGATTATTATGAGGAGGATTTAATATCACTCTCAGAGGAGGAGACTCCCACTAGGAAAGGAGGTAAGGCCCTGAAAAAAACAGCACTTAACTAACGTTATTACTAGTAAGCGCGCTACAAAATATAGAGAAAAACCTCTGGGTAGCCTCTGCGTTACGAATGACCTCGGTACCCATAGCGGCACAGTGAGCAAAAGCAGCCCTATTGGTGGATGTAGTTCAGGTGTCCATTGCAACCGGACAAGATCAAGTGACCTTCGTGGTACAAAGGACAACAGCCTGCAGACTGGAAACGAATCCCACCCCTACGATAAGAACCCTGAGGATGAGGAGGACCAAAACATCTTCGACCCTCTAGAGACCCTAGATTATGACCTCCTTGATGAGGACCTAGGCCAGCTTTCTTATTCTAAGGGCATTAAAGACCCGGCAGGGGTGGAAATGTTTAATCCAAACCACATCACGCACCAGAGGGGGTCAGATTGTTGGCCCATGGACCATGTATCAAAATTCATAACATTTTGGATTCGCAATTCCCTTGAAAAGGAAGCGCGAAACTAAACGAGGGTCAAATTGACCTGAGATCAAGACCAGTCAGCCTTAGCGGAAGCATGTCTGATGTTAGACCAGATGGTGGGAACCAAGTGCTGATATCCTTTGTGAAAACATATAAAGC
The DNA here is from genome assembly GCF_964261635.1 of Lissotriton helveticus. NCBI lineage: Eukaryota > Metazoa > Chordata > Amphibia > Caudata > Salamandridae > Lissotriton > Lissotriton helveticus. The sequence goes on along the minus strand of NC_136068.1, from coordinate 1,959,609,821 downwards.
AATATCTACAGCTACTATTTCTGGATGGGTAAGAGCAATCATGTCAGAAGCAGGAGTGGATTTAACAACAACACCTCCTCTCGAGGTGCAATGGCAAGCAACGTATTTTGGGCTAGAGGTACACTTTCAGATATACTTAAAGTGACTAAGTGGTCAAATGCTTCTACCTTTGCAAGTTTTTATCTTAGACCAGTGGAGCACGTGAGCAGTGTGGCGTTAAATAGCTTTAAACTTGCATAATGGTAGCCTCCGGTCTTGTAATGAAATGGCGAATCACCAATTATCATACAGAGGGAATCTTGATTTTATTAAAGACAAAGGAGGCTGACATTATCCCACCCACCACGCGCCTGCGGAGGAGAAGATAAGACTTTATATAGAGATATAACTGCATTTGTTGCATCGCAATGTTATCTAACTACTATGCATGTCTTTTCGCATTCGCTGAAGTTCATTTCATTATTTCCGTGTATAACTTTTGTTATAAAACTTGTTTTTATAATTTAATTACATTTCCTTTTAAGCTGGTATGACGCATTTTCCCCTATTTTCCAGAGAACTCATCACTGGGAAGTTTCTATTTTCATCAAAGGAAATCACCCACACTACAGAAAAACACGGATGGGATTAACTTTTTGTCGCAGCCTTAAGGGGGTGATGCATAGTTACCAATATGTTATGTTGTTTTCCTAAAGTTCTATGGAATGTTTTACTTATGATGTAACACATGTTCTTTAAAGGGCTGCATGTTTGTGGCAGCAATAAAAGTTATTGCATAGTGGTAGACTCCGTTGTCTTTAATGAAATCAAGGTTTTCTCTGTATGATAATTGGAGACTCGCCATTCTCCCTGGGTCCTGTCCTGCAGATAGATTCTCCCTGGGACTTGTCTTGCAGATAGATTCTCCCTGGATCCTGTCCTGTAGATAGATTCTCCCTGGGACTTGTGTTGCAGATAGATTCTCTTGTAGGGCTGCCCTGCAGGTAGATTATCTCTAGGGCATGTCCTGATGATACTTTCTTCCTGGGGTCTGCCAGATGGATAGAGTCTCGCTAGCGCCTGCTCTGCAGATAAATTATGCATAGAGTCTACCCTACAGATAGATTCTGTAGCCTTAGCCCTAAGCTAGCATTGGAGTCTTCATTAACTCTCTGGCCTCGATCTATTGGAATTCTACTATTCCCGTAATCCCTAGTGGCTTAACACTTTGATTATAAAAATTGATCCAATGATAAGGAGATGACATTCAAAATCCTTTGGGAAAATCTGTGAAGGTTATCCAAGAGGAAAGGTCCCATATACGGATCATTAAAATTAAAAATCACACAGTCACCAGTAAAAGATTTTATTGTACCACCCACCCAGTCCACTCTTCTTGCCATTATGATTTTAGTAAACAGTTGATAATTCCTCATTTGTGAACCCTTCAAATTGGCTGTCAGCCAATGAAGACATTTGTCCATCAGCTGTCTTGTGGACTCACTCTGATTTTCTCGAAGAGGGGGTACATTTGCCAAAACCAATACCAGTGGAGCTGCTGCTGGTGGGAGATCAACAAATTGGTGCAATTGGTTACCTGGTGCTCTTATATAACTCTCAGAAGATCCTCTTACTCGCTTAAGCCCTCTTGAATCTCCTGGGATGATGGCACCTGTTTCAATGAGTCACTTTCACTCTTCTCTTGAGTGCTTTGAGAGTCCCCATGTATGTTTGGTTTAGAGATTCCTGTTTGCGGCAATAAGAGGGACGAGATATTATCAGCCGGTAGAACTGGCGTTCGTTTACTTATGGATGGTTCCAAACCTTTATTCAGTTGAGTTAGAATGTTGCCTCTAGGAAATTCCTGGTTAGAGTTTCTTACAGGAGGGGCTCTAGATAATAATAGGCAATTCTGTGACTCAAGATCCACCAGTCTACTTTCAATTTGAGACAGTTTTGTTAAAATAGGATCCATTATAGCTGCCAGCCTTTTGGTTTCGTCAGTCCAAAGGGACTCATCTGGGGGAACTTGGGGTAATAAAGGACTAGCCACTAGGGGGACTACTGTTGTAATGTTTGAGTTTGTCACCCTAGTTTCTGGTCCTTTTAGTTTAGTAACCCAGGTGTTTTTAGGTTGTTTTTGCTTTGTGTTTATAGTACTCCCTGTTCTAGTGCTCCTGGCCGGTAGTTTAGGAGTAAGGTCCTTCTGGGGCGTATTTACGGGGGATATTTCTATCTCCCTCCTTAGTGTGGCCTGAGTAGGTGAAGAAGAAGGCCTAGACCCCTGTTGGCCTGGTGGGAGATCCAGTGATGTAAGCATGGATTGGAGTTGATTGCGTGGCCAGTAAAACTTTGTTGGATCTATCAGGAGTTACCACCAGAGGGACAAGATGTGGCTCGATTGAAAGGCACCTTTCAGTTAGCTCTATTTCATGTGTACGACCACTTGCTGCTCTAATCAGAAAAGAGCCCAGGGTTGTAGTTACCCCTCCTATATTCTTGTCCCCCTAGGCCCTTCTTTCGACATAATTTGCCCAAAAAAACAGTACCTGTCTGTTATGCTGATGTTAGAGAGGGGGGCTAAGCCCAGCCTCTCCAGGGCTCCGACGGGCGTGGAAGGGCCCGCCCTTGGCCCGGGCACATCCCCGTGCGCGTCCCGCACCGCGGGCCGGCTTCTTGCCTTTATAGCACGTCTGTGCGCTAGTCCTGCTGGATGTTGTGGCCCTGTGAGTCCCCGAGCAGTCCGTGTGTCAGGCAAACAGCAGGGAGCCAGGGAACAGTTAATGCAGCTATAAGGCACTGCGGGCCAGTGTCTTGCCTTTATAATGCTTCCGCACGCTAGTACTGCTGGATATTGTGGTCCCCCGTGAGTTCTGGAACAGTCCGTGTGTCAGGCTAATAGCGGGGAGCCAGGGAACAGTTAATACGGTTACAAGGCGTCGCGGGCCAGCGTCTTGCCTTTATAGCGCATCCGCGCGCTAGTCCTGCTGGATGTTGTGGTGCCCGTGAGTCCCAGAGCAGTCCGTGTGTCAGGCAAATAGTGGGGAGCCAGGGAACAGTTAATGCGGCTACATTAATATAATTTAACCAGAATTCCTCAGACTATAATTACAACAAATGTAACTCCACCAAGTAATAAAGCATGTATAGAAAACTAGTCTAATTATTAACTCTAACTGTAGGAAGTAAAGCTTGGTGGGAAGGGGTAAAAAACATATTCAGGATTCATAACCAACCACAGCACTGAGACAGCCCTGAACGCAGCCACTGATGACAGTGAAACCCGTCTGGACCCCGGTGAAACAGCAGCCCTCAGGCTCCTGGACCTGTCAGTCACCTTCAAAACCGTCTCCCATCAAATCTTAAGCCACCAGACTATCACATTGGAATCCAGGGACTCACCCTCAAATGGATCGCATCATACATCAGCAAAAGAACCAAGAGAATCCATCTTCCGCCGTTCACCTCTGAACCCAAGAAGATCATCAGCAGCGTCCCCCAAGGGTCATCCCTCAGCCCCACCCTCTTCAGCACCGCCAGATTCCACAGACTGCACATCATCTCCTGTGCCAGAGATACCCGTCCCACCACCGGACACAACTTCCACAGATGTATGATGAACATCACCAAGTGGAGGAAGGACAACTGTCTCAAACCCAACACAGACAAAACAGAAGTACTCATCTTTGGGACAACACCTTGCCATGGAACAATGCATGGTGGCCTGCTCCCCACCCGGACAGACCACACCTGCAACCTTGGGACAGCAAGCAAGCTATCCATGAAGAAAAAGGTAAAATCAGTCTCATCTGCCTGCTTCTACACTCTGTGCATGCTCCGAAGGAACTTCAGGTGGCTCTCAGTCAACACCAGAAGGATCATCAGGCAGGCCCTCATCACCAGCAGGCTGAACTACGGGAACACGCTCTACATAGGAATCACCACAAGGCTCCCGAAGAGACTAAAGAAATGACAAAACTCAGCTGCAAGACTTCCTCGACTTCCTCAACCTCCTCAGATGGACCCACATCACACCCCACCTCAAGAAGCGACACTGGCTCCCGATCCTGAAGGGATGCCAGTTCAAGATGTTCACTTACACATGTACGGCCCTGCACATCAAGGGACCGACGTACATCAACAAATGTATGACCTTCCACCAGCCTGTCCAAAATCCAGTTATGGACAGCACCCCTTGTGATTTACTGTCCACAGGATCCAGGAACTCATGTCAAAGATTGATTGAAGATGTCACACTGTGCACCCAGTGTGAGGGCGACCACTAGCATGAACGTGTGTATGTGGGAGCGACCACTCTCCAGAGCATGGGAGAGTTAGGAGAGGACAGTATCCCACTTATCTTTGAGTCACATGCCCTAGAGTTGGAATTGCACTTTGTGGTGTCACATTTGTCACAGACTCAGTCATAATAGTCAAACATATTTTGAAAGGAATTACAGCAATTAATGTAATTCAATGAACTCATAAATGAAGGAGTAAAAAGAGTCCCTCGATATAGATGTACGCTTTGGATTGGTTGAAATGTGGGCTGTCATTGACATCGGATGTTATTGTCTGTGCTTTGCATGTTATTTATATCTTTTAGCGCACAATGACCTGGGGTCTCCTATTGGTGCCAGACAAGAAGGCCAAACCAAACTAGGGTGATACAAAGAAAGTTTGTAAGAGAATAGTCAGGTTTTTAACTGGTCCTGGAAGGTGACCAAATTTGATTGACTTCTAATGTACAATGACAAATATTCAATTTAATTCCCAGCTGATGAGCAAAGTATCTCCTGCTTTGGTGTGCTTTCCTAATCTTGGGAACATTGTGAAGGTGGGCTCAGGATGAGCCAGGATCTAGCAGGAAAGTAAGAGAAGTTGGACCAATGACATGTAAGGCCTTATGTAAAAACTTTAAAAAAAAATACTTTTAAAATGCATGTGTTTATCCAGTCAAAGCCATTTATTTTTGGAAACTGATGACTCATGCCACATAAATCCTTTAGCCCTTAAGGGGGCTTCTGATTCTGAACCTTCAAATATAAAGGCATGACGTCTTAGAACAGCTGCACCAAACTCACCTCCAGTTTTCAGACTCACGGTGACCATGACGCTATTGTTCGCCGCAACCAAGTTATGCAGGTTAACTGATTGCTGTGAGAGAGGAGCAAAACGATGCACATGTTAATATGAACAGAAATATTCCACACTTTTTAACATCCTGGACAGATTTATAATCTCTTTCTAACACTGAATTTAGAATTGCGTTCTAAGGTGGGCCGTCAATGCTCCTCTAACACCCTCAGGAATCTCTGCAGTCCTTGGAAGTGAGTTAACACCTCTTCAGTGTATCATGATCATCACTTCACTAGGACTTAAAGATCTTGTTAAATAATACAAGAAAGATGGTTAAACCTTAAGTTAGCTTCTAAAGGTTCTGGCTTGAGGACACTCAATGATGCTTAGATATCTCCGGATCTGTTGCAGAGACTGAGAGGTTGGATCTGTGACTGAAGAGTCTCCAGGAATGTGTTCATACCACAAGAAGGCCTCACAGCACCATGACATTTTAAAAAACCCTCTCAGGTTGGATACGATGGAAGAGGGGACCCCCAGGTTTTTGTAAAGAATGCCAACTGATTTGGTAAAAGGGATGATTAGTGAATTAGCTATTGCCCTGTGTGCATCTACCCATGGGCATCAAGTCACCAAAATACCAGGAATAGTGCAAATGATATCACTTGCCCTTTCACTGCTGACATCACAGGAAGTGACATCACAAGTCTCATTCTCTCTTGTTACTGCAGGAACTGATCTCACACGACCATGCACTTGCGGACACTCAAGTAAAGTAAATTACAGGTGCAAGATCAATAATATTGCCAGTATATTCTGAGAGCTCATAAAAGTGTATTTTAGTTTGCAACCACATGTCAATTAATGAGATGCCAGACTATTCCATGGGTCAGCCATCATATACACCAGTGCAGCAATTGCTTGAATAACTACAACTACATATAACCATAGCTTGTAGTGCCTAGGCACAGTCATGATATATTCATGTATTTGTTCAAATGTCCAAACATAGGGCATCATTACGATGGCCCTGTCGGAGGTGGTTGGACTGCCGTATTCTCATCGGAAGCGGTGGGTAAAACCGCCGGATTATGATGCTTGCATCATGTATTACGACTGACTGCTAAAAGACTGCTGGCTCCGACCGAGGTGGCGGTCGGAGAAAAACAGCAGCCATAGGGCATTACAGGGAGCTCTGATCGCCGTCCGGATTACGATGTGGGTTTCCAACGACCGAACCGTGGCGGTCCGACCGCCTGCTACAAGTAGTCAGAAACAAACAATTGGAGGGCATACTCACTCAAATCTGCTTCTCTCCAGCAGTCTCTGGCATAGATCCCTTCCTCCAGGTCCCCCTACACCAGGGCAGCTGCACCATGAAAGCTACGATCCTGTGGGCGCCGGAATCCAAGTAAGTCCTCATGTGGTATCTATCCCCTTTGAGTGGACTGTGCACAATCCGCCACACTCATGCACAAGACATATCCCCAGGTGGTCGGTCCGACTACCATCGTCGTAATGAGGTCTATAGTTCCAGATGCTCAGGACCAGGACTACCCCAAAGTGGTCCAGCAAGCCATTACTTATGGTACCCAGATCTTGCATACTTTGGACAGCAAATGTATCCATAATGCTAAGCAGATTGTGGAGACTTAAGACAACTTTCTTCCTTAGGTTAAACATTTACTACATGCTGAGCTTTGGGCAGCAGACGTGGCCCTCTGGTTGCCAAATTGTTACTATCTTAGGGGTTAAGATTGTAGATATAATGCTAAAATGAAACAGATCTTGGATGCTCAGATCTCGGATTGCAGAGATTTCCACCAGGTAACACGGATTGTAAATGTTGTCAACGGTAGGGAGGTTGGGGGTAACCTTGTCAAACAACATCAGTTCTGCTTCCTGAATATTCAGCCTTTCTTAATACAGAAGTTAGTAACCAGGCTGTGAAGGATGAATCTCCTCATAGTAAGAGAATAGAATACATTAATGTTTGCACATGTGCCTAGTATTTTAATCTTTAACATGATTGTTTCTTTTGATAAATTTGTGATTTAATCTTTCAATAAATAGTGCTTGATAAGCACTATTTTACTGAATGGTTAAAATGTTACGTACAGTAGCCACGTGTTCGTGATTCTGCAATTTTGAAAAAAAAGGTCTATTGTGAATTGAACCTGTGAGCGTGTTTTCATTTTAAAATTAGCTCACATTTGTTGTGTGACTGTCTTGACCCACATATCATTTCATGTTGCTTTTGAGTCGTATCTAAATAGAATATTACAACAGTACTTTATAAGAATACTTTGCCAATGACAATCAAGACACCATTTAAGCATTTTCTTCCCCACCTGGAGAGTGGGTGCATATTATAGACACTGAAGTTCTGCATGCTCTCAGTCATTCTCAGAGGGAATACATGCCCTTTGACTCAGAACCATGTAGCATACATGGACATGATGTTGCTAAGATGCAGGCAAGGACACTGATATATGAAAATAAACACACATCATTAAGGCCTGTTGGTGTTTAGGTCCCGCTCCTTCTAGCTTTGAGGATAGGGGTCACAGGGACAGTTAGTGGCTCTGTGAGTGACTGTATGGGTGGGTGAGTGGGTGTGTGTAAGTGACTGTGTGGGTGGGTGAGTGGTTATGTGAGTGGCTGTAGGAGTAAATGAGTGGGTATGTGAGTGGCTCTGTGGGTGAGTTGTGTGAGTACTTGTATGGGTCTGTGAATGGGTATGTGAGTGATTGTGTGGGTGTGTGAGTAGTGTAGGTCCTATATTCCCAATAGGCTCTGCGCATTGGAATAATATATCCTATAGATGTGACGTAGGACTTAGGTCGACTAGGTCTCTATCTAATATATTAGACTTAACTGTGAGTGCCAACTAGCTCAGAGGTCACTAGAAACTTTCTCGAATAAACAAGAAGGGAATAGTTTCTGACAACCGCATAAACATGACAACTTTTTTTCCCAAGAATAAGAAATGTATCTCTAGAGTCGTGGAAGCAATAGATAGTTATTTCACCCAGTCAATCGTGCATGCTTCGTTTCACCAGAGGTGCAGAGAAATAGAAAGACAGGCGTTTTCAATACAATTATTTATTGAACAGTCTTCTTTCTCATGCAGAAGAAATGAACTGCTACAATCGAAATACTGGTTGCAAAGTAAAATGTGTACAGTAAGAAGAGTATCATAAAATAATACTGTAAAAGCATGGTTTGGTTTCTAAGCCATAAAATACATAGAATACATAAATAAATAATAAATACTAAAAGTACTTAACTGGTGTTTCTAAAATACGCCTACCCCGATGTACCTAACCTAGGTCTAGTACGAGGGAAGAAGTAAGTGATGTGTAGGATAGGTTTAGTATTCTTTTGCCAAGAATCTATCCAAGATTTCTCTTAGGGTCTAATCAGCTCCGTACCTTGGTTTAGAATGAAGGAGGTCTGGTATCTCTCTGTCTCAGGACTCGATTTACCAACAACCCGCAAGGGTAGCTTGGAAAAACTGGAGCTGGATTTCTCGGCCAGAGAAAAGACAGCGTCTCTCTCAGTGCGTCTGCTGGATGGTCGGCTTCCTTCGGCACTTGCTGCAGCGAGATGCGTCAGGCAAGTAGATAGTCGAACTGCTCCAAACCACTGTGTGTTTGCTAAGGCAAGTGTGGGGATATTCATACCTTGAAGGTGGCAGGTTTGACGTAAGGTTGGACATAATAACGTCATCAAAGTGTCTCAGTTCTTGGATAACTCAATATTCAAGCAGGGGGAAGTTCCTGACTGCTGAAGGCGGGTTTTTCCAAGAAATCGTTGTAGATTTTTGGACCTAGTGGAAGCAGCCAGGCCGTATTTGGACTTGCATGAGCTATGTCTTAATATGGTTATGATTTCTATGCCTATATAAGGATATGGTGATTTATACCTATATAAGGGCATGAATCAGGAAAATTACACTAGGGTCCTAAAATAATATACAACACCCACTCCACTTATTATGTTCGACATTACTAAATCTGTAAGCATCTAAACATATCTAAAGCATGTGTTCACAATCCCACCTAAAAATACATAAAATGCATTCAAAAAAGGTTGTACACATACATTTTAAAAGCAATAGCTGTCATTCAAAGCATATTTAACGACGTTGGAAATGCTATCTGAATGAATAATGAAATTACATTTATGAAATGGCTCTAAGTTACAGAAGAAAAAAGGTCAAGACCATTCCAAAGCATAATATATAAACTGTTTTTGTTTTGAGGACAAGGCCAAATATTGTCTCTAGGAAGTGTTCAAAAGAATTTCTTGTTCTCTAAGAATAGTTCTACTTTAAGCAGATTACTTTGTGAATACAAATCCAAATAGTAGAAAAATAGAGTTCCAAAGTTAGAAGTTTTGTTTTGAAAAAAATGAAGGTCGAATTCACAGTTGATAGAACGCTGTGCGCAAATTTCAAAAATTATTCTCGGTGTTGGGAAAAAACATTAAATCTTCTATGCTGGCAAAGAAATCGTATACCATAGTAGGTCGAAGTTGAACCACTTCATTAAGTAGATCAATCGTACACAGATGAGAAGTATCGCCATCAGAATTAGCAACGTGGAGTTTCCGGCCCGGAGGCGGAGCTTCCGGCTTGGAGGCGGGGATTTAGCCATGGCTGAAATCTCCACCTCTGGGCCACAAGCTCCGCCTCCGGGCCACAAGCTCTGCCCCAAGCAGGAAGCTCCGCCTCCGGGCCGGAATATCCGGCCCGAGTGTGGACGTAAAGTTAGTAGTCTTAAATCTATTCTGTGAATACCGAAAGTAGTAAGTTCATTCTGTGAATCCCGAAAGTAGTAAGTTCACTCTGTGAATCCCGAAAGTAGTAAGTGCATTCTGCGAATACCAAATAGTAGTAAGTTTAGGATTTAGTCTTAAGTTCATTCTGTGAATCGGGCCCTTAGGAACTACATTACATGGTGCCCAACGTTTGGTAAGGCACTAATTTAACGCTAGATACTAAAGTAACTCAGTCGTGCTTTTCACGGAGACCCCTTTTTCCCATAAAATACTACAATAGATGTCTAGAGTGGGTTAAAGGATAAAATATCCACCATAACTGAGTAGTGCGAAAGTACTATGTATTAGTTTTGGGTTTATTCAACGTTGAAGGATACAGTGTTCCAAAATATTGTGCACCTTATCTTTCTTTCCTTGAAATTTGCTCTGCATTCTTTCAGCCAACAAAATGACTGAACACCAGAACGGTGGAGCTGCAGCATCTCAGCCGGGTTTAGATGACACAGGTTTTCAACAAAACGACCCGGATGCTATAATCATCCCAGAAAATTTAAGGAAAACCATCAATATAAAGCTTATAACAAATGGCCTATCATCAAGAGGTGCTAGGGTAATTTTTGTCATAGAGGCACATGAATATCGGCAGACAGACGTATTCTATTCATGGATTATCTTCCCTGCAGCAAATCCAGTAACACACGTGTTCCACTTTTACAAAGAAGAGGAACATCCAACGGAATACACTCCTTTTCGAGGATGTTGAAATTCCATTAACATACCAAGAGCATGCGCTCAGGTCTAAAGGTGCCCTACAATATCAAAATCACATTACCAGGCTCAGTCCACTAGGTAGACCAGGAGCAACATGGCCAGTACTAGCCAGCTATACACCACATCCTGCCATTGAAGAAATGTCAGATGCGGAACTATTAGTTCAACTAAAAAAACTAATCAAAATCCATAGACAATTGCTTCAATATGTCATGCAGACTTTAACAGTCCAACCTCCTATAAGGAGTCCACAACACACCCCTCACCAGGGGAACACAAATAAAAATACACCACAGACTATACAATCGGTCATTGGTAAATTGCCCGCAAAAAGGGAACAAATTCCATTCTGGATAGCTCAAAAAATTACTCAAATCGAGGCAGTATTTCCTTATTGTTGAAATCCTGTGTGTTGGACTTTGGCCCTTAGGGCAGGTTCACCCCGAGACTTTTTGCTTGAAATGGTGACCTGGCAATGGTGATTTTTTGGGTTCTGCGCGCTTTCACTGTGTCCCAGTGGAAAGTGCGTGCGCACTGTGAGTGCATGTGCTGAGCTAGGCCTGCCCGCCCATAGGAATGCATGGGGAATGTATGTGTCCCTGGTAGTTCCTGATGCGTGGGGTGTACAGGCTTGAGTCTGGTATGTGTGAACTCGTGAGAGTGAATGCTGCGAGATGGTGTATGCAGCATGTATGTGTCTAGAAGGGAAGCGCCATTTCTAGACATGGCTGTACGTGTGCTGTGAGGGTGCTGGCGTGTGATTGGCTGGAGCTGGCTGGCATGCCAGGCTCCAGGAAGTCTGGATGGGTCTGCCCGGTGGTGAGTGGGAGATTAGCATGAGTGATGTGTGGGAGGAGTGTACCTGTGTCCTGGATGGGCTGGGTTTTCCCCACACAATGCTGGCTCCGCCCCCCTGTGGTGCGTCTAATGACCCAAGCCCTGCCAGTGAATAGAGAGGGTGGTTGAGGTAAACAGAGTACTCAAGAACCAGCTGCGACTGGTTCCGCCCCCACCCTGCACCTTCAGACAAAGGGAAATACTGTATAAAAATGGGGCTGTGTCCCCACTGAAGTTGTTCTCTTCCAGGATCCTGAGGGGGCTGTTGCTGCTGCTGCTGGGCCAGAGGACCGCCACTTGGGGTGTCTCCCTGCCTGGAGACCCAGTGAGCTGGCTCTGGGCCCAGCCTTGCCCCCCCCTGCCTGCCCAAGGACCTTTGCTGGGCTTGTTGGCCCCTAGTGCTTGGGAGCGCTTTGGATTGCCTTTTGGGCGCCTGAGAGCGCTTTGTTGAGACCCAGCGCTTAATAGCGCTTTATTTGCCACTTTAGCGCTGGGAGCGCTTTACTGGCCTTTGTGGCGCTTGGGAGCGCTTTGATCGTTAAAGCCGGTGCCCACCCGGCATTGGACCCGTTTCGCTGGTTTCTTGGCGGAGCGAGAGCCCACCTCGCATTATATTTAAATTACGAGGGTTCACCGCCGCAGCCCGGAGTGTTCTGAAAACGTTGCCGGGCCGCTGCCAAGTGCGACCCGGAAGTGCTTGGCCGGCCGGCCAATTGCATCGCGTCCCCGAGGTAGGACCCGGAAGTCAGGCAAGCTGCGGCGGGACAACAGGAAGCGGACGGGAGTCCACCCCGCGCTCCTGTAGCAGAGAAGAAGCCGGCACCTTCCGCCCCTCCCCGAGGCTCCCAGGAAGTGAAAAGGTGAGCCCCGGAGGGTGAGAGGGGCTCCCGTGCCAGGAGAGAGCCCCGCCCGCGGTAGAGTCCAGCGAGAGGAAGTCCCCGCGTCACGTCCCGGTGAGTGCTGGTGCTTGGAAAGAGGAGAGGGGGGCGTCGGGACACATTGCCGGTGTCCGCCCCGCCCCCTCTCCTTAGCGCGACCTCGCGCTTGTGATTATTGAGAGCCTGCGAGGCTCTTGGCAGCCAGTTGTGGTCTAAAGCCCTAAGAGGGCCAAGGGGGCATTTCTTTGACTCTCGAGTCCCCAGGAGGGGGACTCCAACACTCCCCACATTTGTGCCTAGAGCCCTGAGAGAGGCTCTAGGCGCGCCAAGTGTTCCTGGGTCCCCCGTGAGGGACCCCACAGCCCAGTGAGGCTGCACCTTGGCTTTAAGAGTCCAGAGAGGCTCTAGGGGGGCATTTTGATTTACTTGGAGCCCAGAGAGGCTCAAGGTGCCACCTATGTTTTTAGAGCCCAGAGAGGCTCAGGGGGACATTTTGTTTCTGCAGAGCCTGTGAGGCTCCCACGATTGGCCCATCCTTCCCTGCACCAGTTGTCCAGCACTTTGTGGGCAACTGCCATGTTTAGGCCCTGACATTGGGACACAGGGACAGTCACAGGTGGTGACTTGTGAGTTTGGCGCAATTGTACTGTTCCTACACCTCTGAATGTATTGTGATGCATCATGTGTTTTCCCTTGTTTCTACACCTCTGAATGAATGTTATGCATTGCATCATGTGTTATGTCCTTACACCCCTACAGGTACTGTAATACTTAGGTGGTTGTTTTCTCCCTAGTACAGGTGGTGCTAGTGAGGTCCTGGTTACCAGTGATTACTGGTTGTGTGCTATTTTGTGCTAAAGTAAATTTATATTTTACATTCTAAATGCTACTTCTGACAGTGTTACTTCTGATTCCTGACAGTGGTCCAGGTGGCCCTGTCTTGTAAATAATCCCCTGTAAATTCTGCCCGTGCCTCTGGCACATTGTAAAGTGTGTGTTTTATCTAATGTATGTTTGGTGTAATACAAAGGCTATTTTTATATAACCTTGTGTGGAGTTTCCTTTGTGGTGGGCCTGGGTGTTGTTGCTGGGGTGCGTGCGCAAATACTTAACTTACATCGCCTCCAAGTTTAGCCTTGCTGCTCGCGCCACGTTACCTAGAGGGTGAGCAGGGGTTATCTTGGCGTGTAACTCCCTTGCCCTGACTTGGGAGTGGTGGTCTCTGACTGACTTTGGCGAAAGCCCTGGCCAGCCGGGGATCCCATTTCCAACACTGTGTTTCTCAGGAGGTGTACTATCTGTTTACCAATGGGGTACACCTGGAAGACTGCGACACTTGGGGTACAGTCTCTGCTGCAATCTACACTAAAACACATGGTGTACCGTCTATGGCGGTAATACCAGACGTCCGGAAACAGATTCAAAATTAATACGGGGCGAGCCTGCTTTAAATCCAGGTATGAAGTTACTGAAGGATTTCAAACAGGTCTCAGCTATAATATTAACTAATATTAAAGGTGAGGCAGCATCCGTGGCGATCCGCCAAAAACTTGAATTTGACGTAAATGAACAACCATATGAATTGGCCAGAATAATTGAAAAATCCCATGAAGAACTAGGTAGAGACAGTTTGGGTGGTAAACCAGTGAAACCCCAACTGACTGAAAGTCCTGAAAAGGTCTTTATAAAAAATACTCTCACTTCTCCAAAAAAGAAGTGGGAGAACACTAAACAAACCCTTCCTAAAGAGAAGCGTACTCAATCCAGAGGTAGGTCTCCTCAAAAGGAGCCCTCTGAAAAGAGGTATAACCTCAGGAACAGGGATAATTTGAGAAAACCTGATAGATATCAAGATACTGATACACGTTCCTCTCGTAACTTTCAGACTTCCTCACAGAAATCAGAAAGAAGAGAACGGTCAGAACAAAAAGACAATCAACACCTTCCAAAAAATAAGAAAACCCAATTCACCAAGAGGAAGGTAGCAGGCCGTAAAATCGGACATGCCAAGGATGTTGAGGACACAACACAAGAACGGGGAGTGGGCCCAGACAATGCTAGACAGCGCAGCAGAAGTCACCATAGCTCGCAAGATCCTGAAGGATCGACTGGAGACAGTGGACGTGAATGAGTACATCCAAGTTGAAACTCCCAATACCACGGTTAGTGTACTCCATTAAGTTATATGGAGTAACTCTCCGGATAGAGGGGGACATAACTAGGAAGATAAGAGTACTCTTTTCGGGGAAGCTCTCAAAGGGTTATGACATTCTTCTAGTCGAACAAGACTGGCCACCACAATTTGTCAGGGAGTGCCCACATGGCAAGACATCATTATGCCAGCCTTCTCAAATCATATTCCAATTCATAAAAAGTACACCTATGCCAGAAAATGGGCAGTACCCCAGGCTCCAGCATTACATAAAAATCATGTTGGATAGGGTGAGGATTCTCCTCTCCATAAAATTCAATAAAAAACTCAACCAACTGCACAAAGGAAGTATCCAGTTAAGCAAGAAGCTATAAAACAGGTCAAGGAGATATTAGATCAACTTGAATATCAAGGGGTGATTGATAGATGAACCTCATACATGAACAATCCTTTGTTTCCTGTCTCCAAACCGGACAATACATATTGTCTAGTCTTGTACTACAGACATTTAAACTCTTGTTGCAAAACCTTTGCAGTACAAAATGCACACAGTGCAGCACTAATGAATAACATTGTGCATAAAAAATATAAAACCACATTAGATATTTCTAACGGTTTCTTCTGTCAAAATATCGCACCATAAAGCAGGTACTTGACCGCTTTCTCAATTATGGGGACACTACGTCACTTTTGTCGTCTCCCCCAGGGATTGAAGAATAGTCCACCTTTATTTTCAGCCAGAGTAACAGAGTTACTACAAACGTATGATGATGAGGCATTATCTTATGTCGATGACATCTATCTAACAGACAATGACTTGGATAGGCACTTGAACAGAGTGAACATCATAATACTTGGCTTCGTATCTGAAGGGTACAAATTCAATTTTAAGAAATCACGAATTGCCCACCTCAACGTCCTATTTCTAGGATACAAGCTTTCTAGTGAAGGAAAAAGCATGGCAGCAAACTTTTTAGAGAAGTGTGAGCTGCTTCAACCTCCAAAAACGCTGAAAAACTTACAGTCGATTCTAGGTTTCCTGAATTTCGGAAGAACTTACATGATAAATTACGCAGAAAGGGTTAAACCTCTCTACAAACTAATCAAACCTGATTTCAAAACCGTTAATTGGACTCAAAAACACACTGAAATTTTGCGAACAGTCCAAACGGACATGTTGGCAACAACACACTTACAAACAGGTGTAAACGTACGCAACCATGTAATCCGAATCATTCCAGGAAGATGCGGATTCACATACATAACCTTTAATGAAGGAGAAAAAGTATCAATAGCTTATAAATCATAATTGTACACACAAGCTGAAATGAAATTCACTTCTCCAGAAAAAATTCTGACAGCGGTTCAAACTGCAGTAGCAAAAGAGAGCGCCCTCGCACAGGGAAAACGCATAATGGTCGTCACACCTGTACCTGCCTTAAAGGCAATGACAATAGCAAGCATTCCAAATGCTAAGGTTTTACATCTGAAATGGATACAATGGGTTAACTCTCTTTCTGCAACAGACGTTGAATACGTTTTTGACCCCTTCTTGAATACTCAAGAATTTCCATAATACGAACAAGAATGTCTTCTGCCTACTGAGATTCTGCCTCTAGAACAGTATGTATAATTTATACAGATGGATCAGCACAGCCCGCAATTGGGGGTAAACAAGCGTATATGCTGTGTGCGGAATTGTTAAAGGTCGCCGGCGCAATGGTAAATTCCTACCTATGGTCACAAAATTGCAATCTCTAGGAGATTGTACAGCTCAGCGAGCTGAACTACAGGCATTCAAGATGGCGCTTGAAAATACTGATCGCAAATTCCCCACACTCAAAGTGTGCGATTCCTATTATTGAATCCAATCTTACAATGAATACTTGCAGAATTGGATTCAAAACGGTGTCAAAGATGCAAAAGGTGGCACAATCAAGCATAAATTGCTTTGGGAACAAGTAGTTCAATTACAGAAAGAACTACAAAAGATTCACATGATCCATACACTGAGTCATCAACGTGATGGCGTTCACGTTGCAGGGAATTCATTGGCTGATGAAGCCGCAAAGGCAGCTGTCCAAACAGCTTCTGTAGCTGCAATCACTCGTTCAAAAATTAAAATAGACAGCGAAATAATGCAGGCTGTCACTGCATCAAGCGAAGACAGTTGTAAAACATTACCAAAAGACTTTCCACTCAAGTACTCATATGTAACTGATGCAAATAATGTTCCGTCTGCTCGAATCCCTGGTGTGAGGGATAGAGTAATTCCAAACATGGAACATAGATTAGGTCTAATTTTAGCCGCACATGACGGGCTTGCCTCTGCACACGCATGTGTTTCCACCACAGTGTCGTTATTAAAACAAAGATACTGGTGGCCGCGCATGAGGAAACAGACCCAAAACTAAGGTTTGGAATGTGAAATCTGCCAAAAGATGAAAGTCTCGACAGTGAAACTTCCTGCGCAGATGAACCTTTTAATTTCAGATAAACTATTAGCGCACGTTTACCTGGACCACTGTGGTCCCCTACAGAGGGATGGTAACTATAAATATATTATGGTCGCAGTGGATTCATGCTCAAGATTCATTTGGAAGTGGCCTCAGCGCTCGGCTGATGCCCGAACTGTTATAAAAGATTTGCGAGTCTTTATCGGCAAATATGCAGTTGGCACGCTACATTCTGACCAGGGTCCTGCATTTAGCTCCAAAACTTACAAGGAGGCCATGGCCAATATGGGCGTTGCATTGCGGTATTCTAGTCCATTCCATCCTGAGGGAAATTCTGTAGTGGAAAGAAAAAAACGGGACATACAGCAATCTATAACAGCTAGGGTATTAGGCTCAAGTGACGGGTTGGTCAAACATCTAATAAGTGTCTAACATAGTCTTAACAATCTGCCAAGAAGTTCTCTGGGTGGAATCACTCCATATGAAATCCTTTTTGGTACTAGAATGATTGTCGAAGACCTTGATCATCACACTTCAATGGTACAACAAAAACCCTTTGATATCAAAGACCATTTGGCTGTTTTGCAGGACTTAAATGAAACAAGGAGAATTCTAAGCAACACATTACAAAAGCCAACGACCATTGAAGAAAAACCACCTGACCCAGCAAGGCCTGCCTGGATTCCAAAGATTGGGGATCTAGTCAGAGAAAAGATCGGGGACAAGAAGGAATTTGGCCTTCTTACAGACAACCAGTACCTTTCTGCAGCAATCACCGGATCAAGAACAGTGTTACTGCCGCCCCCTGCTGGAAGAAAGGTGAAAAGGTTTGTGTCTATCGACCTGGTAAAACCACATCATGTGGCCGATCATAAGTAGTAGGCCAGTGGACTCCAAAGATGGAGCAGACAACCAAATCTGGCTAATATCCAAGAGGTTCAAACTGAGAGACTCATCACCTTTGCAAAATCTGCAGTGCGAAAAGAAGGACTATGCAACAAAGCCATGGAAATTGTACCTCTTGAGACCCAAATAACAGTTTGTGAGGAAACACCTGTCTACAATGATATAGCATCGGACTATACTAACATGACAAGTAATGGAGTAGCCCCAGCGATTTTGTCTAATCCTGATGCAATACCAACAATTGACAGAACTGCCTCTGGGCTATTTCATTAACTTTGATACGTTTTCCGAGGATCCCAGTGAGCCTGACACAATGCCAGCTAAAAAACTTTTAAAGAACAAGTGATGGGATCTAAATTTGATAAACACATATTATTGGCCTAATATACACAATATAACCTTACAACTATATGATTATATGTTTAGAGTTGATTGTATTCACGCAATAACCAATGATTTACTTTTAGTTCGCCTACACCTATTGGTATGATAGGAGTCACTCTGTTTCGTTTCCCTGTGTGCAAGTACTGTTTCCCTGAAACCACGTGATTATGCTTTCCGCATGAATCTTTGATGGCTGATTTAGCCATCTATTCCACTTGTTAGCTTGAAGCTTAGGAAACCCAAGGTCACACCTGCCCTTCTTGTGGGATGCGCACATAGCAGAGCCCGTTCATGTACTCCCCGGGCTACAGATAGACAGGGAGGCACCCTACTGACCTGCCCCCGGAATAGCTAAGGCCTAGGCTATTTGCAATCAATTGTGCCATATATGGGTATTCCTTTGGGCTCGCTGACAAGTTGTATCTTTCCTTGTAAGGTGGCATTGTGGGATGTATGTAACGTATATATGCTTTGTATCATTTGCATGTAGTCAGTCTCCTCTGCGCACCTCCGAGGGTCGTGTAGACCAAGGCTCCTCTGTCAGGGCTTGTATTTGATAAATAAACGATTGAACCTTCTCCATTGCCGACTGATGGGCATATTATCAAGGGGGTTTATCTCCGCTTTTTTGGCTTTAAAAGCCAAGAAAGCGGAGATAAAAATATCTCCCTATTACCTAGCTGTCGCTAACACCAGTTAGCGACAGCTAGTAGGAGATAGCGACCATCTTGGGCCCCACTTTGTATGTCAGTGATATTTATCACTAATGACATGCAAAGTGGGCGTGCCAAGATGTTAGCGACTGGAAACAGTCGCTAACATCGCTATATCCTATTACCAACTTATGGAGATATTCGCGCTTAGCGTGAATATCTCCAAAAGCTAACACCTGCCCTGAGCAGTTCTTAGCCATGTTATCCAATGGGAGGTGGATAACATGGCTAAGAGCATTAGCTCGGTAATGCATGAATATCGCTGACTTTTCAGCGATATTCATGCATTGCGGCCGATTTTTATCGCATTTGCGATAAACCTTGGTAATACCAAGGTTTATTTGCAATAAAAATCGTCGCAGCTCTGCGGTAAATTTTTGTCTCTAACCAAGCAATAGCAATAATTATCGCTATTGCTTGGTAATATGCCCCTGAATTATTAGTACCGATATTGCTATATGGGCTATTGGTGAGTATAGTCCATTAGTATTTCAAATCAAATCAAATCATCTTTATTCGGTTTCCATTTTTTTGAAAGCCATAAAAGTACATAAAAACACAATAAAATATTAAAAAACATTCATTCTGTATCAAAACAGTGTCTTGAGAGCGCATTTTTTGCCGTCCATCTTATATCGAAAGAGGCTTCTCAATCGGAATTCATAAGTTCATTCGGTGCCTAATACATAATTTAAGATACTGTGCAATAGATTTGGTCATCAGATTATTTTCCAAAAACTGTAATACCAAGTAGGCAGGGCGACATTTGCGAATTTTAAAAACTTTTAGTAATGGTATTATCCACCGCCTGCGTAGTGGCGTATAACATTTACAAAAAAGGAGGACATGAATTGTAGACTGTGGGGACATTTGGTCACAGGGGCACACAGAAATATTATGTGACCAGTCATTAGTATTTAAATTGAATCCTTCACAAGCAACAGAACTTTTTCATCAACTGGTAAAGACTTATCTGGTTTCACCATGGGTTGAATTTTGGATTATGCTAGGCGTACTTTTCCTACTACTTTGGCTAATTCTTGTGCTAACTCTGGGAATGCGGATGAATGGGAGATATAGTAAAATGGACACAGCAAGTAAGAACATTAACTTGCTCCTGAAGCCAGACAAATCATCTCATTGTGAACAAAGAGACTTGTCATCAGTGAACATCACAGCCATTCCTAAACCTGCTGGTATAGCTTGGGACAGAACTGATTGTGAAAACTTTGGTCCTGCAGAGCTGTTGAAGATTCCACATCAATTCAAGGTTTCCTTGAGTGACTTTGTTTCACTCAGCACATTTTCTGATGATTGGGACTTTGAAACTGTTAATAATATGATGTCACACTTAGAAATGTCAGCAACATTTACCAAACATGAATACTAATAAGGTTCATCAGATTATGAACAAATGTATTGTTATAATAACTATGGTCATCATTATTTGCACAAGTCTGCAAACCCCAGAAATATTTATACTTTCAATCAATGGGAACACTGTCCGACACCACCAAAAGGCAGCTCAAAAACATTCTATGAAAAATGTCCATACTTCTCAGTTTTTAACCTCTTGGATGCTATGGGAATTCCCCTGCTGTGCTGGGATTTCGCGATCCTCGCACATTCATGACGAGCTGGGCTCGTCATGAGCGTAGCAGGAGGCTACTGCATGACGAGCCCAGCTCGTCATGAGCGTCGAAGGGGTTAATGTCTCAAATCCAGAAACTTTTTACTTTAGAAATCTTAATAAGACAGGAATGAAAAGTACGTTGACTAATACTAAGCAAATTTATTCTGCGGCCTTTTATGCTCAGCTGTCCACATTAGGTTTCGACTTTTGGAAAGACAACATTGAGACAAAAACTGTCTAGGGCACAAAAGACTGGCAGGTGCAAGGATTAGAAGCCTTATTTAGAGACTGCATCATCCCTGAACAAATAATGTTTTTGAACGACACTGTGCAACAGACATCCTGTCTTGGCCTAGCGAAGATAAAAGATTTAAACAAATCGTCCATACCTAATAGCAAAAACACTGCAAAGGGGGTGGTCAACGTAAAAACAATTTTACTTAAAAACAGAACTGATCCTGATTGGAAAAATGGTTAATCTGGCCCACAGACACAAACAACTGTCAAGAAAGATTCCTGAACAAGACACAAGGGTTTACATTCACTAGGCCAGATCCAAGATATGTCCAGAGACAACATCCAGGGATAGTAACATCATACAGTGTAGGAAAACTGTGCCTTGATTGGCTATAAAAATCCACACTAACAGAGGTAAAACAACACTTATCTTTACTTAAAAATGGCATTGATCTGAGGAACTTCTTACAAGGACCTCCTAAACTGTGTCATAAAAGTTTTATATACGCTGGTATATATGCCATTTATAATGAAGCTTGGAAAGCGACACAAGCAGAGACTGCAGAACGAATTCAAGAAATTGATCGTATTAATTTAGAGAAATCTCTCTCTGTAGTTGACAATGGTTTAACGACTCTGTCAGTTTTGAAAAAGATTTATAGCAAACAGATAATTATATGCCAAAACCTCTCACTCATATATTGACGTATATAGCTACAACAATCACACAATTCTCTATGTATATAATAACAAAGAGATATATAATTTGATATACAAAAATCTTTTTATTTCATATCAATAATTATCTGATTCTTTTGGTTGTCCTATATAGACTTTATAAATGGATGTTTATAGTACAAAATTGTATATTACATTTTCTAGAAGTATACACATATAAAGAAAAACATGAAAACATAAACATATATCACAAAAAACCAAAAGGACAAATCGGTCAATAGTCTATTGTGGTAGGCAAAAGCGGTGAATTTTGGCACTACGCGCGTTTCGGCATTCTGCCTTCATCAGGTGACCGTCATTCACGTGTATACTGTACAGGACAACAAACTTATGCAGTATCGGTATGTTGATAGTGGTGAAATATTTTTAAGGCCCACATCTATTTTCATCAATCGAGTTAGCGCAGGTATAGCACTAGTTTTCGTTTCCAGAGATGTTTATAATAAATTCATATGGTAATGAGACCCAGTCTGTGGTCAAGATGCTTGCTCGGAGTAAGTTCAAGTGCTATAATCAGCGACCCATGGGTGGCATAAATGTCTTTATTCAAATATGTAAGCGAACTGAAACACCGTACTTGGAGGCCGGCACATATGTTTTTGATATCTTCTTTTCTTAGAACGGGTGAACAAGAGGCAGTTTCTATCTTTTCATTTTTGTTGCAAAAAGCGGACACCGTGCAACGTGTATCTATCAGCACATCGGAGGGGAGGTTCGGCGCGAGAATACTACCCTGCAAAATCAAGAAAGGTTTCTTTGCCTATCCAAAAGATGCACGGCGTCCGCTTTTTGCAACAAAAATGAAAAGATAGAAACTGCCTCTTGTTCACCCGTTCTAAGAAAAGAAGATATCAAAAACATATGTGCCGGCCTCCAAGTACGGTGTTTCAGTTCGCTTACATATTTGAATAAAGACATTTATGCCACCCATGGGTCGCTGATTATAGCACTTGAACTTACTCCGAGCAAGCATCTTGACCACAGACTGGGTCTCATTACCATATGAATTTATTATAAACATCTCTGGAAACGAAAACAAGTGCTATACCTGCGCTAACTCGATTGATGAAAATAGATGTGGGCCTTAAAAATATTTCACCACTATCAACATACCGATACTGCATAAGTTTGTTGTCCTGTACAGTATACACGTGAATGACGGTCACCTGATGAAGGCAGAATGCCGAAACGCGCGTAGTGCCAAAATTCACCGCTTTTGCCTACCACAATAGACTATTGACCGATTTGTCCTTTTGGTTTTTTGTGATATGTGTTTATGTTTTCATGTTTTTCTTTATATGTGTATACTTCTAGAAAATGTAATATACAATTTTGTACTATAAACATCCATTTATAAAGTCTATATAGGACAACCAAAAGAATCAGATAATTATTGATATGAAATAAAAAGATTTTTGTATATCAAATTATATATCTCTTTGTTATTATATACATAGAGAATTGTGTGATTGTTGTAGCTATATACGTCAATATATGAGTGAGAGGTTTTGGCATATAATTATCTGTTTGCTATAAATCTTTTTCAAAACTGTTATTTCCCTACCTATAGCAAACCTATTAACGTAGGGGTCCCCTGCTTTTCAAACTGTGTTAACGACTCTGTCATCCAGATTTTATTCTTTGGACAGCAAAGTATCCTCTGCCATAGACATAATGGAACGGGACTTGCTCATGCTACAGCATAGACAGTCACAATTGCGTTATATAATGCTATTAGGCTGGACGTTACAAAATCTTCGTTGTGGATATGTGCCATGGTGTCTAATCAACACCACGTCATTGTTTTCTGTATTTAACCTTACAGATTAACAAATCACTTTGGCACAAAGAGGAGCAGACTATACAGTGCTGAACATTGAAAAACTGGAAAGATTACCATTAACTGTTTCTGAAAAACCAGCGACAGAATGGATAATATATGGGACAATCACTCTGCCGGTGACAATTTTCCAAATTCAATATTGTTTGAAACATATACCAGCAGGCGTATATGAAAGGTTGAGTAAAGAATACATCAAGTCAACCTGGGATTTACAATAGACACACAGATGTTGGAGTGGGGGAAAAGAAGTATTTCTTAGTGGTACACTTTTATGCCAGGGTATTAACTTACACAGAGCCTGTGACGGTTCTTCGACCAACTTATCCTGCCACCTGCAAGGTTCTCCAGCTGCAGTGATAGATCCAATTGTTAGGTGGCTTTCTAATGGAAACTACATTAGGTTGAATGATCACAGCTGCTGTGGCATGTTGCCAGGAATAGCCTATCTCGTAACTGTGTCAGCCAGGGTCACTTGTTGTATGCAAGTATTGTTTCCTAAAACTAAGACAGACGGGCAGTCGCCGTTATGGCCTTCACTGAACATCTCTTCTATACGAATTGATACTTTAAGCAGAATGAAAGCCATTTCTTTTACAAAAAACTGTGCCACTGACCTCGTCCAAAGAGATGTATGAACTGCAAGTTGCAAGAACTTCTGCAGAGATACATGCCCTTTTATCAACAAACTGCCCTGTACATTTCGTATAAATGTTAGGTTGTATATTAAACATGTCTGATACGAGTGGTATTGTACATGTATTTAAGACCGTTTGTTCATGACTATGTTAGCACCTTTTGAAGCAGTCCTCGGCATATTTCCAAACTTCGTGCACTCTGTGTTTGGCGGACTGCCTCTCGTTTTGGGACTCGTAGCAGGGATATTATTTTTGCTCCTTCTGCTCCGATATGGCAAGCCAACTCACCAACGACGCCCAGATCACCGTGGAGAACACTCTTCTGGCGAATCAGGTGTCATGAGCGCATAATCCAAATTTTGGGCTTGGCTCATTTAAGAGATCTGAATACCACATGGTTTCTATCATTCAGACCAATCTGGCAAGATTGCATCTTACCTGTTGTACGATGCCTGCTATGCGGAGAAGAATGCGTGCAAGACATCTGTCTGACACTCCCATCAGTCATGCTAACGGAAGTTGATTCTTTGCTTGGACCAGTAATGGCTCATGCACTGTGTTGTCCCCAGTGGCTACCAATCCTGATGACAGCATTCATTGAGGTCTCACAGACGCAAACTGCTTTCGGTGAGATACGTGGATCTACAGGCACACAGGTACCATCTACGACGAACATTACTAATGCGACTGACGCTGACTGTGATGCTTCTCATCTATGTACGATTGATCTGCTTAACGAGGTAGTCCAACTTTCACCTACAGTAGTAGACAAATTCTTTTGGAGCTTAGAAGATTTGATGTTTTCTCCAAACAATGACCCTGACTTTTGAAATTGGTCTATTTTTTCTACGTATTGACTTTCTTCCAAAATTGAAAACTTTTTTGGCACGATGTAATCTGCTTAAAGTAGAACTATTCATAGAGAACAAGAATTCTTTGAATACTTCCAGGAGACAGTATTTGACCTTCTCCACAACTGAAACAATTTATATATTTTGTCATGGAATGGTCTCGACTTTTTTCCTTTATTAAGAGCCATTTCATGAAAGTAATTTCATGACTCATTCGGATAGCATTTCCAATGTCATACAATATGCTTCTAATGAATCTATTACTTCTAAAATGCGTACAGCACAAATGCTCGTTTTTTCATGTACAATCATTTCAGATGCATTTTTTTATGTATTTTGGGTGGGGTTTAAACACATTATGCTTTAGATATGTTTTGAATGCTTAGAATTTAGTAATGTCGAACATAATAAAGTGGAGTGGGTGTTGTATGGCGTTTTAGGACCGAGTGAATTTTCCCGATTCATGCCCTTATATAGGTACAATTCACATTGCCCTAATATAAGCATAGAAATCATACCCATATTTAGCCATAGCCCATGCAGTCCAGATACAGGCATTGCTACTTCTACGCGTTCCAAAAAGTCACAACAATTTCTTGGAAAATCGGCTTAAGCAGTCAGGGACCTCCCCATCCTTGAATGTCCAAGAAGTCATGGAGTTTTCAAAGAACTGCCATTCCCTTGGAGTTCTTTCCTGACGTTACCATGCCAGACTTTACGTCAAAATAGGCACCTTCAAGGTATAAATATGCCTTCACTTGCTCTAGCAAAACACACAGTGGTTTGGAGCAGTTCGACTATCTCCTTGCCCGACGCAGCTCGCTACAGCAAGTGTCGAAGGAAGCTGACCCTCCAGCTGACGTACTGATTGAGAAGCCGTCCTTTCTCTCGCTGAGAATCCAGCTCCAATGTTTCCAAGCTCCCCTTGCGGGGTGTTGGGAATCGAGTCCGAGACAGAGATACCAGACCTCCTTCATTCTAAAACCGAGGTACGGAGATGATTAGACCCTAAGAGAAATCTTGGATAGATTCTTGGCAAATAATTCTAAACCTATACTACACCACACTTACTTCTTCCCTCATACTAGACTTAGGTTAAGTACACGCGGAGTAGGCATATTTTAGAAACACCAGTTGAGTACTTTTTAGCCATTGTTATTTATGTATTTATGTATGTATTCTTATGGATTAGAAACCATACAATGCTCTTACAGTATTATTTTTTAATACTCTTCTCGCTGTACGCATTGTACTTTGCAGCCTGTATTACGATTGTAGCAGTTCATTTATTCTGTATGAGAAAGAAGACTGTTCATTAAATCTTTTTATTGAAAATGCCCTTCTTTCTATTTCTCTACACCTCTGGTGAAACGAAGCATGCACGATTGACTGAGTGAAATACCTATCTATTGTTTCCACAACTCTAGAGATACATTTCTTATTCTTGGGAAACAAAGTTGTCATGTTTATGCGGTTGTCAGAAACGAATCCCTTCTTGTGAATTCAAGAAAGATTCTAGTGACCTCTGAGCTAGCTGGCACTCACTATTAAGTTTAATATATTCGATAGAGACCTAGTCGACATCAGTCCTACGCCAAACCTATAGGATATATTATTCCAATGCACAGAGCCTATTGGGAATATAGGAACTACACTACACCATGACAGTATATTTAGGTTAGCTTGATGTATAACTATTGCACCCCAGCTGTAGCCACACATCCTTCATTTCATGCCGCTCTATTTCCCTTTCGGTAGATTTTCCACTCATTTTTTTGGAGTGCAACCTTTTTATCTTGCTGTCCAGGTGTGGACCCTTCAAAGCCCCTTCCCATAAGATACATTTTTTCGGTGCGTCAAAGCACTCACCTTCCGGAGGTCATAGGTAGTGACTATGATTGAAATTAGAGTCATAACGATGATGATACCAGGAATTTCATAGTTCTCAAAGGACAGCCAAAGACCCATAGCAACAGCTTGGAACAAATAAAAGGGATTTAGAATCTGTGTAGAACAAAGAGAAAACAGATAAAAGTAGCTTTCAAAGATTATTTAGATTATTGACATTAATCAATGAAACAGATATTTTCAAGGTCAGTATGTTTTGACAGAACTAGTGCAAGCTGCAATAGAGCAGTGGGTCTGTGGCGTGAAGATCTCCCTGAGGGTGCTGAAGTAGAGACTGGGCATATTAACATAATATCCCTGGGTATAATTAGAATTAATTTAAATTGGGGAGTACGGTTTTTAGGGATAGTTAATTATTTCCTACATCATTTTTGTTCAATTACCAGCAAAAGGACAATATAAATGCATAACTGCAGGCAAAGGTTTGGAATTATCCAATGGATTCAGGCTACAGCTATGACACATAATATTTGAAACTCTATACAGTAATTAACCACTCACACCTGAAAGAGCTGTCATTGTAATAACCTGATTAATAACCGATTAACCTATTAAAAGCCCTTATCAGCCAGTTCACTGTGTTATTAATTTGGGTTTTTTCTTACACAGTAAGAGTCCAGGAACCTTTCCTACCTCTTTGAAGAGCAGTTTCCACACTGGGACTACCTCAACTTCAATAGCATTGGGTCCGCATATCAGTTTCCTACAAAGAACAATTCCTTGGTTAGTAATAAACACTGAAAAGACACCACATGTGTATATCATTGCTTTCTGAGGTTCCAGCACATTGAGCACATGTGAATAAACTCTACACGCCTCAGATCCCATGACCTTCACAGGATTGCGAGACGTTGACTCCGCCTGGCTGTGAACAGATTCTTACACTACTTCAAGCTACCTGGTCACCGATGAAGGGAACATTTACCCTCAAGGATGCAAACTAGGGTTCAACAGAAGTAGCAGCTGATCGCATCTTCCCCACATGTCCCAGTGCATGCTGCATCAGTACATGTCCCAGTGAATGCTGCATCATCAGAGCTGTGATGTTTCCAAGGTCCATGAATGAGCAGCTTCTCCAGTCCAGGTCTGTTCATTGCTCTCTTGCAGTCCTCTATATATGATGCTATAAACAGGACAAGTGCTTCAGTGCACACAAGAGCCTGACTTGATGAGAACCTCAGACATGGACAAGGGAATCTTGCCAGCCTTGCCTCTGTCACCTCTGACCTATGTGTGGAATTAAAGGGGCAAGCAGTGGATCACAGGAGGGGGCTGGGAAGGTCTCTGGTGTGTGAGGAGTGTGCACACTCACTGCCTGCAGCACTGTAGTCACTCCAGAGAATGGAGCCATTTGTCCCTTGACACTGATGCTGGCTCATGGAAGGCACAGCAGAGGTCTCTGTAACATCTCACTTACACTTTGCTGCTTGACACAATAACTCCCAAAGCCTAACATGGCGACTTACCATGAATGTGGGGGCCATCTTTGAACAGCAAGGCTGTGTCGTGGAAGCACAGGATCAACTCAAACTATGAGAATATGAGCTGCAGCTGTTTTCGGTACAGGTGTTTTTAGTGCAGTTGATGCAGCTGGCACTAAAATATTGGTCTAAGTGTAGGATTTGGCTTTTTGCATAATTTTGTGACAGCAAATTGCATACATTTCACAGACCTCTACTTACAGAATGTGCAGTTTGGAAACCAAAAACAAGGACTTCGAGCAAGCAAAGGACGACACAAGGAGAAGATGGACGGAGCGCTGAAACTTTTCACACTCACCCCCAGTCACAGACCTGGGTTGAAGACTGATTAGCATATAGCTGTGTCTGAACTGGGGTGGTGGAGTGAGCTAAAGAACGATGATGATTCAACCAAGAACTGTGGCTGGTGGTGAGTGTCTGAAATGTTTCAGCGCTCCGTCCATCATCTGGCCCTGGTCTTGTCCCGTTTAGACTTCTCCAATTCTATTTACTTAGGACTCCCCTTGTTTTTGTCTAAACGCTTACAAATTGTTCACAACCAAGCGGCCAGACTGATCTTTAAACACCGCAGTAGGAGATCGGCGAAACCACTATTGGCTGCTCTCCACTGGTTACCCATAGCCCAACGGGTAACATTTAAAGTAGGATGTCTGACTTTTAAGGCTCTTCACAGGAAAAGCCCCATGTTCATCAACAACCTAATTGTCAAGCATGAGCCTACCCGCAACCTTCGTTCAGCTCACCTGTCCCTCCTCACCCTACCCTCTTTCAAACGGAAGCGTCAGGGTGGGTGCCGATTTGCTTTTCTTGCCCAAAAGGTGTGGAACACTTTTCCTCTGACGATCAGGAGATGTACTAACCTTATGGAGTTTTGGAGAGCCTTGAAGACCTGGCTATTCAAGCAAGCTTCTGGATAGGTTAACTGCTTTCAATTTTCCTCACTGCCAGCGCCATGAAACCCTTGGGTGCCCGTGCGCTTAAAAAGTTTAGACTAACATAACATACCATAACATCTGCTTGTGTTTGCTTTGTTCGCCCTAAGTTGGCAGGGTATGCTCAGACGTGAGTACCTTGCTCACTTGGCCACTGGATTTAAGATAGCCTGACTGAAGACGGCTGGAATGCCAGAAACCGGTCCTCAGAAGCTTGTTTCTGGTCCAGGGAAGACATGGCTTGGCAGTTCAGGCTGGACTGTTCCCATGAGGCACAGGGTCAGACTGATTTGCATATGGCCATGTCTGAACTGGGGTGGCAGAGTGGGCTAAAGAATAGTGATGGATTAAACCCAGATCAGTTGACTGGGGGTGAGTGTCTGAAAAGTTTCAGCGCTCCGTCCATCATCTCTTTGTTTTCAGTTTTGCAAGCATGCATGTTGAACAATGTGAAACAATTTGAATCCCCCCAAAAATATTTTAAGTGCAGTAGAAGACCTCAGATAATGAGCCCCATAAACCTTCAAAGAGCTCTTGTTAAATCCTCATTTCTTCACAGTGCCTGTAAGTGCTACATGGAGTGCATTTAACACC
This sequence comes from Lissotriton helveticus, assembly GCF_964261635.1. NCBI lineage: Eukaryota > Metazoa > Chordata > Amphibia > Caudata > Salamandridae > Lissotriton > Lissotriton helveticus. The sequence goes on along the minus strand of NC_136068.1, from coordinate 1,959,580,029 downwards.
AGTAAAGTGTAATGTGCTGCTCATTTTGAGCACTGGCTCAGGATCTTCCTACCTGATTTCTTGTTCTTCGCTTGTGAATCCGGATCCGAGCTTTGTGTGTATGTCGGTGCAGGAGTACCTGTCCTCCAGAGCCCTGAAATGAGAACACAAGACACTGTTTTGCATATTTTATAATTGACAAATATCTGACACATTTACATTCATCCAAGAGGCCTTCTTATTCCTTTACTTCAGATGGATTGCTACTCATTGATCTAAGCTGATTAAGATAGCTCAGTGTGTTAAGGAGCCTGCTGCACACACCTTTGAGCAACTACAGGAAACATTCTCCAAACTGACTCAGTCTTTCATCCATCTGAGAAGGCTAAAATGTGGTCTATTGAATCAGTAACGAGGAAGGGGTGTGAAAGGTTCACAAATGCATGCTTCAATATTGGTAAAGTTTGTAATCTTGGAGAGAAAGACTGCCAGGACCCAAGATAGCTGCTGCTAACACAGCTCCTGCGACTGGGTCCATTAATATATCACCATCCTTGTAACCTTCACCATCTGCGAACTTATAGACCTGACTGAGCAGCAGAGGGCAGAAAAGGTGGGCTGTCCAAGCAGCCTGCAGGTCCCAGTGCCACAGCTGGAGCTGGAGGAAGATGGACCCCCTTCTAGTGCTATGATGGAGTGTCACAACCTGGGGGGGGCAAAGGTGAGAGGTCCAGTGGCGACAGAACAGCCCATGACTACATCAGAGCCTAACCCCCAAGTTATATGGCCGGAGTGGCACAAGCAGGACAGGCTGGTGTATTCTAGGGCGTCCGTAAGAGAGGAGGCGAGGCACACACACCAGCCACCAGAAGCACCAATGCACACTCGGCCCAGATCTATCAAAGGACTGCGTCACTCAAGGAGACCCAAGAGCAACGCCATTCTTAAGTCAGATTTACCAAGCCACACAAAGCCGCCTTGCGTGACCCTGCACGGCTCGATGAATCTGGAGCAACACAAGGCTGTGAAATGAATTCCCTTGCATTACCGTGCGCTGGTCAAGAGTTACATGGGTGGAGCGTGTGTGTTCCTATGGATCCATCCGTGTTTCTTGGCGTATTCACAGATTTACTAAGGGAAGTGCACCTGGGAATGTGTCAGAGTTGTACACCTTCTCGATAGAGGAGCAAGGCATAAAATATCTTTATTTCTTCTCATTCTTCGGCCACACTTACATTATTGTCCCCCGCTCAATGTATCTTAGGAATGGCAGTTTTGATTTTAACATGCTAAGCAGTGTTTTAAGTGGGCAAAGCTCTGCCTCTGCTGAGCACTCACTTGGGTCCTTGAGGGTGCTGCCTCAGCAAAGGAAATCATCTGGAAGCCAAACAATGTATAAATTAGAGTGACGCGGCTGTACCCGACTAAAGACCTTGATAAGAAGGGCTGCGGAAGAAAGGAGAAGGACCAGGAGGACAAGGATGATGAGCAGTGGGAGAAGAAGGGCCATGAGGTGGACCACCAGGAGGGCTCGGAGGACCAGAGCTACATGGACAGGAGAAGAAGAGACCCCTAAACCATGAGGAGGAGGAGGGTTACCATTGTGTGGAAAAGTAAATTTTGCCATGTTATATGTGCCTACGTGTTCCCCATCTTATGCTATATGTGCATGATCGATATGTATGTATTCCCTTCTGATCGATTAAAGACGCATTTACAGTTGTGTTCATCTCTAGTATGCCAGTTTCCAGTCTTCGTGAAAGCAACGAATATCAGGCCTATGTAATCCTACGTTGCCACGTTTTACAGTGTGCACGTTAATTCATTGAATTATCCCCGTTTCTAGGCCTCAAAAGGGCCCGGACCCAGATTCAGCTCCTGTTTCCTGAACCCTCTCCGAGGAGCGATACAGCCCCCACCTGTATCCCTGACTCTTAGCTTACTTTCATGCCTCGCAGTGCCCGGCTCGGCCTGGCTCTGCCTCTTAGTCTGCCAAGAGTATGTTATGATTCTAGTTATCAGTCCAGCCCTCCTTTTCTGCATTCCTAAGCTACTGAATCGCATCAATAGTTTCCGTCATGGTCTAGCCTTTATGTCTCCATGTAAGAGAAATACTGTATTAGTATTATAGAATATTCCTCGCACACGCACTATATGTAGAATTATGTATGCACCAGTCTTAATGTCTGTTAGCCTTTGCCCTGATAACTTTTGGATTCTATCAACGTGTTCCCTAAACACGAGATACTAGATATGCCCGGGTACATGTCGCTCTGACACTCCAGACTTTCGTCTCCTCTTCTAGCGCAGAAGTCATAGCCCCCCAGTTCTCCCTAGTAACACGTCATTGCCAGTTTGCGCGCACCACTAGGTTAGAGGTCCCAGCTGCTCAGGTAGCCCCCTCCATGTTTCCGCCCCGTTTATGACATATTCTGTTACGTTTGCATCACATGTCTATGTATACTCCCTGTACACACCTCTTGTTACACCCACTTTATGCCTTATCTTTCGCGACTGCTACAAACTCCGCCTACTGCTACGCCTACTGTATTGAATACAATGTATTTGTTTAACTATAAATATTGTGCACTGTTATTAAAAGTTTGCTAGCCATTCCCAGATCCTGCCCCGGCAGCTGTCGGGCCCTGCCATCCCATTCCCATGCAGGCTGTCCTGTTCCAGTCCTTTATGCTTGATTAAAGCCTGTATACTCTAGCTACCTCGTATCTTGACTCTTATTTATTGAGCTAACCGTTTATTGATTATAGTCAAAAATAGATTAGGTAATTAATTATTTATTTACCACATAATGGCGCCCGAACAGGGACTTGCCCTTTCCCCACGCGCCGGAGAAGCCACGCAGGCCCCCTGATCCTCTGCAGCCGTGACGGAACCATACCGTGCACGTGCAGATATTTCTGCTTCAAGTATCCCTCAGGCCCACGGAGGAGACGGAGGTTGCGGTCCAGCGTCCAGACGAGGCGGTGGAGGAACGCGGCGAGTCCCGACCAGAGCCCAAGCCGAGAGTCCAAGGTCCGAGGTATCCGGAGGCCCACCTGTAACTGAAGTCCGAAGTTCGTCCGTCCGTCGTCGTAGCAGTCCAGTCCAGTCCGAGGCCTTCCGTTCTTGCTGCCCGGTGAGTACCGTTGCTGGGGTAGTATCTAGACAGGGTCAATTAATTTGTCTCTGGTCCGTGGGTTTGGGTACACAGATCCAACACGAAGTGTTCACCTAGGTGGGCGCGGGTCCTGACGTGTCTCGTTATGAGACCGGTAAGTTTCGTACTGTTTTAGCAGTACATCTAGTCATTCTAGTAAGTTCTGTTCTCGAGAAATTCATGTGTTCTGTTCTCAGTATTCCAGGTAGTATTCTGTCCGAACTGTTAGTTTAAATGTTATTCCATGTGTTTTCAATGTCGTGGTATGAATGATTTGTTTTTCAGTTATTATTGTGTTTATTGTGTATTGTATTTTGTGTCCAGACTCCAGCCTTAGTCATGCCTCTGTTCTCAAAGTTACGTCAGTTAAGAACTAGAAAAGGTCTGCTCGAGGAAGCAGTTCCTGTCCCGCCTAGGGACAGTCCAGGTCATTTTATGTATCATAAGCATGGCATAAGTGCCATATTATATCTAGACTTATGGGTCGAGTATACCAAGGAATTAGAAGAGAAATATAGATGGCCCGTATCAGGTACGTGGGATGCCGAGTGCATCATGCGAGTAGAAGAAGCATTATGGAAAAAGAAAGCCAGACAGTCCCAGAAAGATGCCATCGAGTTATGGCGCAAAGAATCTCATAAAAGAACCGAAAAAGAAATCAGAAAGTCAGAATTAAGTAGAGAATCCTCTGAAAGAGCCCAAGAAAGGGAATTGATCGAAGTAGGTGAACGAGTTAAAGCCGAACAGTCAGACAGACAGAGAAATGCCCTCATTAAGGGTATGTATCCTCTTCTTGCCGAGGGCTTGCCAAAAGCAACCCCGGAAGCACCATGTAATTTTCCGCCGCCATTAGTTCCGATTAGGCTACGTCACAAACCGACCGCAGCTGATATTTTTCTCTCGTCCTATTTGGACGACACAGTCCCAGAATATGCGAATCCTGCTCCGCCAGCTCCAGTAAATAATGTAGTTCCTGTTCTTCCAGCCACCGGGGCACCTGTTACAGCACCCGTTACGGTACCCCCGGTCCAGGCCATAGTACAAGTTCCCGCTACATCAGTCACTCTGCCAGCACGAAGAGTATCAGTCGACGATTCCAGTTTAGGGGCCGCGGGGGGAGGTCCTCCTGGTACCCCGCCGCCACACAAACGTGTAACGTTAGTCGAGTTACATGAACGTGCGTTACAGCGTACGCCCAAATATCAGTCCGTTGGAGATATCAGACGAGCTCTTACCGAATGCCGTTATGACCCAGTCCCAGGCGATGATAATATGGTTATATATTCATTGCGTGTAAGACGGGTGACCGAGTATTTGGACACCCTACCGAATATGAAAGAAGATCTAGACAGAATATATCGTTTCATCCGTACAGGAGACGATTCAGAAAGTATTGGCGAAATCATGTCTCTAAGGAAAGCTGAGACCCAGCTCATGCTATTAAAATTTCTAATCAATTGTTTAGTAAGGGAACAAGATTGTCCGACTAAAGATCCGACCGAAATGAAAGTCCTGACAAGTTGGAGTGATAATATAGCCGAGGGTAGACACAAGACACTCAGTAGTATAGAGAGTATGTACAAGAAAATTCGTAAGGAAATAAGGTTACACGACAATCGTAAAGCAGCACAAGTAAGCGAGAAGGAAAACGACTCTTCTACTGAAGAGGTAGACGACGAGAATCCCACCAGAATAGCGTATGTAGGTAGAACTAGACTTCCCGACCGACATTCACGCCTAGAACACAAGAAAGTTTTCTCCCTTCCAGCACCAGAACAAGGTTCTCTAGAACAAGTATTTCAAGCTACCGATCACATTCTGAAATCACGTATCGGTTATAGTGAACTTAGCACCATGCATGAACAAGAACTAGCCCGATCAGCAGTCCGATGGGTTACTGATTCTACCACTTTTCCAGACGAAATAGTGGCACAAATATTTCTGAAACTGCCCCCAGCCGAGCAGCGACTGGTGGGTATGTATATGATCCAGCACCTCATCACGCTGTATGAGGGACAACATTCTGATCCAGGTCCGTTACATGATGTTCTGAACGAGTTACTCCAGTATAAATGGAAAGGTTTAGGTACCGATTTAATTAGTGTCATTCTAGAACAGCGCCACAAATATAGAACGTTTCTGAACCCGCATTTTGTTCACGTCTCACCTCCAGAAAGTAAACCATTCTACATGGATAGACAGAATCCGTTACGAGAAGTACATCCAGTTAGGACACCGGATGGTGAAATGCAACGAGTATTTGTTTACACCCCTATTACAAAGATGGAACTCTTAGAGATGAAGAAATTAATTCCCTGCCACGACAAAGATCCAGCAGGGTTCCATCGAGAATTAAAAGACATGCTCCGTATGGGAGAATACACGTATCCTGATATCATTAAAATGCTAAAGGTCCTGTTGCCCGCAGGGGTATATGAAAAACTCAAGGAAAAAGAATGGGAGGTGGGAGAAAAAAAGATTGATTGGACAGCTCTAGAAGCTGAAGATAAAATACGAGTACCAGGTACCGGTCTTGGGGAGAAATGTAAAGAATTACCAGAGTTATTGATTCAAGTTTTGCCAAGATTATTAGCCACGAAAAAGGAAGATTGGGATGCAATCTCAGCATGCAAACAGAAACAGGATGAAGACACTAGTGATTTTTATTCTAGATTCGAAAAATGTTTCATTATCAACAGTGGTTTGAAGACAGGTAGCGAGTCATACCCTCATCTTTTTGTTACTAAACAAGTCGAGAATTCAAGTCCACAAGTTAAAAATCGAGTTTTGAAAGTCGAAAGTACTTGGCAAGCTAGTACCCCGTCACAGATGCTCCAGATGCTCCAGTATCACCAGAATAGAATCAGGGAAGAGCAAGAACATGAAAGGAGACGTATGAAAGACACGAAAATGAAGGTACTAGTTGCACAATCTGTTCCACAAGACAGTCAGAAGAGGGGTCCGAATCAAGCCAATCATCCTGCAGCTCCCGTTAAAGGGACATGCAATTATTGTAAACAGCCAGGTCATTTTATAAACGAGTGTGCAGTTCTGAAACACAACATAGCAACTGGTAAGACTAAAGAAAGACCACGTCCGCCTAGACAAGAGCAAGTTTCACAGACTTCTCAGCCACCACAGAATGCACAACAGACAGTTCCAGCACCGCAGCCTATCGCTGCAACACAGCATGTTACACAGCAGATGTACCAGTATGCCCAGCAGAGTATCCAGAGTATCAACCGTATTCATGAAACAGCCTAGAGAGGGAGGTAGGCTTGCCTCTCATCGAGATACCTGTAGATCAAGAGGGTCCCTATGTACACAGTCAAGTATTGGGGAAATACAGAAAGTTTTTGATTGATACAGGGGCAAGTAGGACTACTATCAGTCATGACGAGGTTCCAGGGGCTCCGCTCTCAGGCTCTAGAAATGTTTCCCTTGGATTTTCAGGAAAGCCTATTGTAAACGAGATATCAAAGCCAGTTACTCTAGAAGTTGGTCCATTGTCCCGAACTACTGATTTGTTACTTACGAAGTCATGTCCAGAAAATTTGTTAGGCATCAAAACATTGAAAGAATTAGGTGCAGTTATTTGCTGCTCCCCAGAAGGAATACGTTTGTTTTTAAGGGATTTTAAAGGTCACTATGTATTACGAGATTTTGATCCAAGATTGTCCAATGTACCGCAGCATTTATGGGCGCAAGGTCCAACTGATGTAGGTTTTATGCAAATCACACCCCATCGTGTGACCCTCAAGCAAGGTATAGTCTTGCCACGAATCAGACAGTACAGATTGCCACCTGAGGCTGTAGCAGCCTTATCCAAAATTATTGACGAGCTCATTGCTCAAGGAGTGGTTGTAGAAACTGACTCCAATGTATGTAATTCTCCTATCATTCCAGTCATGAAACGTACTGATCCAAATGCACCTCCAGTATATCGATTAGTGATTGACCTTCGAGAACTTAATAAATGTATCATACCCCAGTATCCAGTAGTCCCAGATATTTCATCCCTATTAACAGCCATTGATTCCGAAGCTACATTTTTTACTGTAATCGACCTCAAGAATGCATTTTTCAGTGTTCCGATTCATCCAGACAGCCAGTACCTTTTCGGTTTTTGTTTAAATGGAAGGAGCTATAAATTCACACGAGCTCCTCAAGGTTTCACAGAAAGTCCTAGTATTTACAGTCAAGCACTTAAAAGACAACTAGACAACATTCACATGCCAACAGACACTGCCCTGCTCCAGTATGTCGATGATCTACTGATCACAGCCCGTTCTGAACGTGATTGCGAACGTGCGTCACTTACAGTTCTGTATTTCCTAGCCGAGATGGGGCACAAGGTGTCCCCTTCGAAGCTTCAGTTCTGTGTCCAGCAAGTGATCTACTTAGGCCACTTACTGTCCAAGTGGGGTAGGCAGTTGACACCAGGCCGTATCCAGTTAATAGCGAGTCTTCCACAGCCCAAGACACAGAAGGAGGTACGTGCTTTTATCGGCCTTACTTCTTACTGCAGACAATGGATTCCTCAGTATGCATTTCTAGCCAAGCCACTGATACAGTTAACGACACAGGAGGCAGCCGTATCGACTGTCCTCCCTTGGACCCAGGAACATACACTTAGTTTTAATGAATTAAAGAAAGCCTTATGCCAAGCACCTGTTCTAGCAACACCGAACTACAGTAAGCCTTTTACACTTTTTGTCACAGAACGTAATGGTACTGCATTATCTGTTCTCACACAAGATCAAGCAGGACAATACAAGCCTTGTGCTTATTTTTCGAGCACATTAGATCCAGTAGCCCAGGCTTTGCCTGCGTGCCTCAAGTCAGTTGCAGCCACAGCTCTAGCTATCAGACAAAGTGATTCCATAGTATTAGGGCACTCCCTGACAGTACAAGTTCCACACTCCGTGGAAGTTCTTTTAAACCGAACACAGACTCAACACTTGACTATTGCACGTTTAACAGGTTACGAACTGACACTGTTCCAGCCACACATAGAAATCTGACGCTGCACCGTTTTAAATCCTGCTACACTGTTACCGTCAGTTACTTCAAATCCTGTCACACATGACTGTGTGGAAGTTATTAACACTATGACTAAGCCAAGACAAGACCTGACAGACATTGCATTACCTACTACCGACCTGACACTTTATGTGGACGGTTCATGTATGAGAACTAGTACAGGAGAACTAGTAGCCGCGTATGCAGTGACTACTGAAACTGAAGTTATTAAAACACACCGTATTGACACCCTGTCTGCTCAAGCAGCAGAGCTAGTTGCTCTGACCCAAGCCTGCATACGTGCCAAGAACCTGAAAGTAAACATATATACAGATTCACGTTATGCATTCGGAGTTGTGCACGACTTCAGAGTGCTCTGGCAGGAGAGAGGTTTCATGACTTCTCATGGAACCAAGATTCAGCATGGTCTCCTCATTCAAGCTCTGTTAGATGCAATACATTTACCGACAGCTATCGCTATCATGAAGTGCAAGGCACATACGAAAGTTACTGACATCATTTCCCAAGGTAATGATCTAGCAGATCGAACAGCCAAGCTTACAGCTCAGACACCAGACATTCCAGTTAACAAGACACAGACATCCACTCCAGAACAGACTACTTGTATGACAGTTAAGGACCCTACACAAGATGTCATAGACATACAGTTACATGCTACTCCCGAAGAAATCAAGAAATGGTCCGAACAAGGAGGGGTCCAGACAGATCAGGGATGGGTGACGAAGGGAAAAGCCACATGGTTTCTCCCCGACTCTATGGTTCAAGTCATTATTAATACCGCACATAGTCCAGCACATCTAGGAGAAAAAGCCATGTTAGACAGTATACAGAACCTTTGGTTCAACAAACACTTACGAGCTGCAGCCAAGCAGAAAGTCCGTACTTGTATGATATGTTGCCAGTTCAATCCAGGTAAAAGTGTCCCGGTGGAACAAGGTGGATTCCAACCTCCTGACCACCCTTTTGAAGTCCTCCAGATGGATTATATTCAGATGGAGCGATGTCGAGGTTTCAAGTATGTCCTTGTAGTTGTATGCGCTTTGTCCAGGTGGACAGAAGCATATCCAGTTCCAGATTACACAGCCGCGACCACTGCTAAGCAGCTGGTTCGTGAATTCTTCCCCCGTTATGGACTCCCTAGGGTCGTGTATTCTGATAATGGCCAGCCATTCTCATCTGAGCTTATGAAACATGTTTCCCTTTTGTTAGGGTACCAGTGGAAGTTCCATTGTGTGCGCCATCCAGAAGCAGCCGGTCTCGTAGAGAGACATAATCAGACCCTGAAAATCCGTATTGCCAAAGTATGCAAAGAGAAAGGTGTAGACTGGCTAGTTGCCCTGCCAGTTGCTCTATTCTTTATGCGCATGGTCGCACACTCCAGATTAGGTCTGTCCCCTTATGAGGTCGTATTCGGCCGCCCCCCAAATATGTGGGGTACACCTAGACCCCGCAGTATTACAGATGTTTCCAGTAATATGTTGACAGATTACCTAGCTTCCTTGATGTCTGCCCTACACTCTTGTCGTTCACAGGTTGCCGCTGCATTTCCAGACAATACTGAAGTGAAACCACATGAGGTCATTCCAGGCGACCTCGTGTTGGTCCGGAATTTTGATCGTTCAAGTCCGCTGGAGCCTCGCTGGAAGGAGCCGAGATTAGTCCTTCTGACCACCCGTACGGCCGTGAAGTTGGAGGGCCGCAAGGGTTGGGTCCATCTGTCGCATGTCAAGAAATTCCATGGACTCCGTGATAAAACTTTTGCCAAGAACATTTCCAAGGACTGTTCCATCTCTAAAGACTGCCTGAAACCAGACTCTAAATCAGACAGTATTCTCAATCCCGAACTGAAAGTTCCTCTGTTAGAGAAAACTCCGCAGCAGGAGTATAAATTAAAACTCCGGTCTAGTAAAATAAGTCAGCCAGTTTAATTGTCTAAGTCCCCCTCGGGTGAAACGGTTAGACAGGTATCTGACATGTATGAGATAGACCCCCATAGCGAGAGAGTTAGTCAAAACTCTATCCGATGTATCGTTTTTCTAAGTTTTCTATTGTTTCTAAGTTTGATGGTTACCTGCACAAGTTATGCATTGCATTTATGTTTTCCAACTTCTCATGTAAATAAGTTTTCTAATGCTACAGTAGAGCACACATTTAGTGATCTGCCTCCTCACGAGCTATCCTATCGTCTTGCTATGAGAAATAATACATTCATTAGAATGTTACACTATTCACACCAGACCAGCAATGCTACTAATTGTTGGGTGTGTGGTCGACTCCCCCCTTTCCAGACACCGAAGGGAGTTCTGCCACTCTTTCCTTATCCGTTTTCACATAATGGTTCGTGTGGAGCATGGTCCACGTTAACGTCATCTTCAAATGATATGTCCCTTCTGAATAGAACATGTTTTCCAGACAAGCAAGGTCTCCCCCATAGAACAGGGTTAGATCTAGAAAATGAAGTTTATAATTTAGGTAATTATTCTTCGAATTTTATGGTCCTGAATGTTCAGTCTGATACTACTCCAGACTTACCTGCTATTTCAGTACTACCAGTCAAAGGCGAATTATGTGTCAGAAAGAATGGTTCCGCACATGTAGGACATAGTGATTGTACTACTACTGTCGAGTATAGTGACAGTGGGAAATCTATTTTCAAAGCTTCACGTCATTCTTATTTTGTTTGTGGTCAGACCGCATATGTTCGTCTGCCCCTCGATTGGGATGGAACATCTTACATTGCCTTCCTACTGCCACCAGTTTTTCCAGCCCCATCTGATTATCACAGAAACACACATCTAGTACATGTCAGACATAGAAGGGAGATTGAGTCCCCAATTGTCGATCAAACTGAAACTGCTCTAGAACAATATCAAGATTTCAATAAAGGTTTCTTCTTCTTTATAGGACCTGTCCAGAATAGTAAGTTAATACGTAGATTAACCAGAACCCTTGAAGCAGTATTGAATGAGACTACTTCTGCTCTAAGTAACTTAACCGAAGAGCAATCTGCTATGAGATTTGTCGTGCTCCAAAATCGTCTCGTTCTTGACGTCATACTGGCCGATAGAGGAGGAGCATGTAGAGTCATCGGATCTAGTTGCTGCATTTTCATTCCTAATAACGCGCCGTCTGTTTATTCAGCTATAACCAGACTTCATAAAATTGCCCATCAGTTACACCAGAATCCAGGCACCTGGACATGGTCCGGTTGGCTCTGGAGTATCATATCTGCCTGGGGATGGAAAGTATTGTCATTTCTAGGTATTGCAGTAATGATCATATTCAGTTGCTGCCTCTGTATACAATGTGGCCCTGCGATTTGCGGCATTTGTGCTACCTCTTGTATCCCTAGTCCTAAGTCCCGTTCCAAGACAATTCGAGACGAGCAAATGATGCTATATGAAATGATAGATGGTATCATGAATATAGATGTTTCCTGATGGAAACGTAGGGCACAAGGAGGGAATGTGGAAAAGTAAATTTTGCCATGTTATATGTGCCTACGTGTTCCCCATCTTATGCTATATGTGCATGATCGATATGTATGTATTCCCTTCTGATCGATTAAAGACGCAATTACAGTTGTGTCCATCTCTAGTATGCCAGTTTCCAGTCTTCGTGAAAGCAACGAATATCAGGCCTATGTAATCCTACGTTGCCACGTTTTACAGTGTGCACGTTAATTCATTGAATTATCCCCGTTTCTAGGCCTCAAAAGGGCCCGGACCCAGATTCAGCTCCTGTTTCCTGAACCCTCTCCGAGGAGCGATACAGCCCCCACCTGTATCCCTGACTCTTAGCTTACTTTCATGCCTCGCAGTGCCCGGCTCGGCCTGGCTCTGCCTCTTAGTCTGCCAAGAGTATGTTATGATTCTAGTTATCAGTCCAGCCCTCCTTCTCTGCATTCCTAAGCTACTGAATCGCATCAATAGTTTCCGTCATGGTCTAGCCTTTATGTCTCCATGTAAGAGAAATACTGTATTAGTATTATAGAATATTCCTCGCACACGCACTATATGTAGAATTATGTATGCACCAGTCTTAATGTCTGTTAGCCTTTGCCCTGATAACTTTTGGATTCTATCAACATGTTCCCTAAACACGAGATACTAGATATGCCCGGGTACATGTCGCTCTGACACTCCAGACTTTCGTCTCCTCTTCTAGCGCAGAAGTCATAGCCCCCCAGTTCTCCCTAGTAACACGTCATTGCCAGTTTGCGCGCACCACTAGGTTAGAGGTCCCAGCTGCTCAGGTAGCCCCCTCCATGTTTCCGCCCCGTTTATGACATATTCTGTTACGTTTGCATCACATGTCTATGTATACGCCCTGTACACACCTCTTGTTACACCCACTTTATGCCTTATCTTTCGCGACTGCTACAAACTCCGCCTACTGCTACGCCTACTGTATTGAATACAATGTATTTGTTTAACTATAAATATTGTGCACTGTTACTAAAAGTTTGCTAGCCATTCCCAGATCCTGCCCCGGCAGCTGTCGGGCCCTGCCATCCCATTCCCATGCAGGCTGTCCTGTTCCAGTCCTTTATGCTTGATTAAAGCCTGTATACTCTAGCTACCTCGTATCTTGACTCTTATTTATTGAGCTAACCGTTTATTGATTATAGTCAAAAATAGATCAGGTAATTAATTATTTATTTACCACAATTGCCAGAGGGGACCGGGAACACATAGGTGAGGAGCAACAGGACAAGGAAACTGGGAGCAGCAGACCCAGGTAAACAGATGAAAGAAGACCAGCACCAGGAGAGCAATGGAAGAAAGGACCAGAGAAAGAAGAACCAAGAGGGAAGAAGCAAATGGAACAGGATCAGGAAGACCAGAGGCAGAAAGGACCCGGTTCAGCAGAAGGCCCTGGATCAGAAGGACTAGGAGGGATATGAAGGATAAGGACGTCCAGGCCCAGTGGGGCTGGGATCAGATGCTCCGCGAGGGCCCGGCTCAGGAGAATCCTAAACCAGAGTGACAGGAACGACATGAACCAGGGTAACACGCAACACGCAGCATGGGAACTAGGAGGACGAGTACCACAGGGATGAGAAACACCGGACCCAGGAAGGGCATTACCAGGAGGACCATGATAGAGGGGACCAATGTCAGATGGACAAGAACAAGGTCGAACAGGGGACCGGGAGGACTAGAAGAACTAGGACGACCAGGAGGGTCACGGAAACCTAGGCCAGTAGCACCAGAAGACCTGATGCATGAGGACAGACGAAGGACAAAGAAGCACCGGAACTAAGACCAAGATGACAGGGGACCAGGAGCAGAAGGTGGGCTATGAACGGGGATTCCCCTTCCCCATTCCAATTTTAAAAGGGATTTATTGATAGTTTACCAGTGCAATTACAATTACAAGCCATTGATGAGCTAAAGACCCCTGAGGACCCCTTTCCCATTCAAAATCATGCTGAAAGCCTGGGGGGGGAGTTCTAAAATAGAAAAACATTTTTAGTTTTGGAATCCAGTCATAGGAATGGTGGCGTGCTGTCACTTGCAGCCACCATCGCTGTTAGTACAGTCAATTACAGAGGGTCTCAAATTAGCGCCTGCTTAATATATATTAATAAGGCAGGTCATTCTTCAAAGGATGTAAAGAAGATCGACTGCTGAGGTAAGTACATTTTTCTTTGTTATGTTAATTTTTAAAATTATTTCTTTATATTATGTCTTGTCTCTTCGACATACTTTGCCTTGTGCCATGCTCCAATACTGTTGGTCGCGCTGTCGCTTAGAAACATCAAAAACAACAGTAAGGTACCCGCAGCAAGTACACTATTCCCCACCATGTTCAAGAGTTACCAGTCGCCATTGGCCTCCAGACAAGATACTAGGGAAGGATGTTGCAGGACTTCCTAAAGACATGGGGTTCTTGTCATTCTATGCTTTTTGTGTATTTTATGTAAACTTTTTTGAAGACAAAGAAAGCACAATTTGTCATTTATGTTATCAGAAACCCCTGAGGAGAACTACTACATCTCTGTAAAAGTTTCTTTAAATCTTTCAACTATGGACCAGTGACACTGTTGCAATGTGTAAACAGAAGTCGCCCAGCACAGATGGAAGCTGATGGTATCTCAGTCAGTCAAACAAGCTTTATTCGACATAGTCATAAAAGCATTACAGATAAAAATGTATTTATAAAAATAGAGTTAAGATTTATACAGAAATTTAAAACAGTTCTAAAATTCAAAATTCATTACAATATTAAAAAATCATCATATTAAAATACATCAGATATTCAGGTAGAAGGTGATTTATCAAAAGCCTATCCCTTTACATTTTTGTTCCTAATAATCCATGGTATCTCATCTATCTGCTACCATCCACAACAGAACAGCGGAGTATCCTAGGACACGCCCACTTTAGCAGAAAACACAACAGGCAGCTCCTATGAGATGATAGTTAAGATTCGCAGACAATAGAATGGGCCCTGTGTATGGTCAACAGTCATGGATCCAAGAAATTTAATGTTTTCTTCTAAGACATGTCCATATTGGACAGATGTTGCCAGTGTCTTGACAGCAGACCCCCCAGAATCCTTTGTTGATTTATGCGCACTTCACCTTTGCATATTCAGGGGCAGCATAGCCCTCCCAGATCAAGAAGTCTAGAGCTGGACCTGATGTGATCATACATAACACAGGGGGGCATATTACCAACGATTAGCGATATTTATCGCTAACTAGGCTTAGCAACGAATTTTTTATCGCTAAGCATCGCCGGAAATTATCACTGAGATAACGTGCTATTAGCAACGTTTATCTCCAAAGCGATAAATTTTCCGGCGATAGCGTGAATATCGCTGAGAATACTGCGATATTCACGCATTAGCGACAAAATGCTCTTAGCCACCTCCCATTGGATAACATGGCTAAGAATTGGTCAGAGCAGGCATTAGTTTTTGGCGATAGCGGGAATATTTCCATCGCTACGCCTGCCTTGCTAATAGGCGATAGCGACGTTAGCGACTGCTTTCAGTCGCTAACAGGTTGGGTACGCCTACTTTGCATGTCATTAGCGATAAATATCGCTGACATGCAACGTGGGACCCAAACCGCTCGCTATCGCCTAAAGCCTAAAGCTGTCGCTAACTGCTATTAGCGACAGCTTGCTAATAGAGCCATAGAATTATCTCCGCTTAGAGGCCGTTTGATAATTGCCTATCGCCCTGCTTGGTAATATGCCCAAGGGCCTTCAAGACTTAAAGGTGAGGCCTGAGCTCAGGAGGTGTGGCTTTCCTGGGAAAACTCCCTGCAATCAGCATGAAGACTTCTGAATAGAGAAAAGTTTGGGCTGGACTTTTCCCATGAGGCACAGGGTCAAGCCTGATTTGCATATTGCCATGTCTGAACTGGGGTTGCTTGGTGAGCAAAATAACAATGGATTAAACCCAGATCTGTGACTGGGGGTGAATGTTTTGCCATTGTGCAACATTCCGTCCATCATCTTGTGTGTTTTGATGCTCTTCTCATAGGCAGCCAGAGAAGTTTCCAGTGGGTCTACCAAAGAGAAAAAGAGGATATATTGCTTTATAAACAGATGTAATACAGGTAGGCGTATCGTTAACATGGTTTACTTTAGCAGTCTTTATCTGGATGGCACAGAAGGATTGTCTTTAACAGGCCTTGAAGAGGGTAGGACTTTTGTGTTCTTCCTGGGAGTTATGTGACCTTCCATTGCAGGAGCCGGGACTCCGGCTCAACCCTATGCCGGGCTCTAACAGGTCTAAGATGCCCGAGGCGATAGGATGCTTGAACCTCCCCCACTTCCATAATACAAGCTTATGGCTGGAGGCAAACAGTTCATCAATTCCTTGTGTAGAGAAAACGAACCATACCCAATTTTCGTGAACCGGTTCTCCGAGCTGTCCCAAACATACCGAATCTTCTGTACCTGAATACATCGGACCTGCAGAAACAAACATGACCGTATCAGAAGACCACGTCATCCCGCCACAGTGTGATCATATAGGAGAAGGTTACATATGCAACGTTCAAAATATCATCCTTCTACGAATTTATCTTAATGAGTTTTGGGTCTAAAAGAAAGGGTACTTTGATAAATGAGTTTTGCCTATTGATCCCCACTGGATTATTCTCTTCTTGGACACCCTGGTTCATGGACTGTTGCTGTGGATGAGTCTCACTACCAAAGGCTCAGTCACTATCAGCTCTGTACAAATGGAATACGGATTGCTAACTACAGGTGTGACTTTTTTATGATACGGCCCATTGCCGCTACGGTAATAAGCTCTAGGCTGGTTGAATGTGAACACATGCACACACTTGTGTGCACATGTGTGGGGCTGTGTTTAAGACTACCCTCAAACTCACTCAAGGACCTGTGCACGAGTAGGCTCTACCAGAGGGTACCCTTCGTGGATCGTTGTTGACTTGTGCAGGCTTTATAATAGTATTTATAGTGCTTTGTTGTGTTATAAACTATCGGTAAAATCTCGAAATCTTCCCCAAACTGCAGTTTCACCATAGTTAGACCAAGGGACTCAGTTGACGCACCAATATTATGCTAAGTCAGGATACTGAATTCAGGTATGAACTTCAAGATTGATTTTTCTCTCAACAGGCTCCTAATTATATTTGGGCCTTTGACTCACACTACTGGGTCACATTGATTACTCTGCTGGTCTGCTGGAGGATCAAAGGCCCTCTGACACAAAAGGGTAACTAGACAGAAATTAGGCAAGCATGTGCCTGAAGACTGGAGTACAAGCGGGCACCACCTCCACTGAGGAGGCCTTGGACTGCTCTGCCTTGCTATCCTGAGAGAGTCACGTGCCACAAAAGATTGCGTGGTTCTCAGAGGATTGCGGACTAGTTTCTTGTGAAGGACCCACATCCTTCACCACTAATGAAACGACCCACTTTCTTTTAGGTGAGTAAATGGCAGTGTGATTGAATCTTTGGGTGACTGACTAGGTGTGTGAGTAGCTCTATGGGTGAGTGTCTGTACGGGTATATGAGTACTTATAACAGTGGCTGTATTGGTGAGTGACTGTGTGCATGAGTAACTGTATGGGTGAGTGAGTGGATGTGTGTTTGGACCTATGAATCAGTGAGTGGGTATGTACTAATTGGTATTGGTGTGTGTATGGTTTCGACAATGGTAGTCTGTATTTTAGAGTGGGAGTATGAAAGGTTATATTAGTGTGTGAGGAGGTGCATCAGATATTAAGTGGATGATGTAATCTGTGATGTCATCAGTGATGTCATTTGAGATGTCATGAGTGATGTCATCAGTGATGTCACTGACCATGTCACAAGTGATGTAATATGTGATGTCATCAGCAGTGCATTGCGGGGCGCAAATTATTGTTGGCTCAGCTCACTATAACTGCTGAATTTCTATGGTTTTGTATGAGTGAAATGTCAGCCTAACTATAACGTCCCTGAAACCTGTGTTTTTCCCAGTGAATTTCTAAGGTTTGTTAAAGGCTAAAACAAACTATAACCTCTTAGCAATCCCACTGTATGGGCCTTACTGGAGGTAAGAGGAGGGGTTGGTGGCCCCCAAGGACATCTTTGTGGGGCAACTACCCCTCATATTACCTCCAATAAGTCCTAGAAAGCAGGATTGATAAATTCTCATAGCAGGCCACTCCCCCTCTGCCCACCACTCTGCGAATGCACCCCTTGGTGCGCTCTTGGATGGGAATTGAAGACCCCTTCGCTGCTAGGGGTCCTTGGGGGCCAACAAGCCTACAGTAAGCACTACACAGTGGGATTGTTGAGGGGTGGACACAGGCCCCACCCCCTTTCTCCACCACTCTGCAAACACGCCTCCTGGCACGCTCTTGGTTGAGGATGAAGTCCCTATGCCTTCGGAGGGTCCCTGGGGGCCACCTTGCCCTTCTGTTACCGCTATAAGCCCCACACAGCTGGATTGCTGAGAGTGGTCAGAGGCCAGACCCCCTTTCTACACCACTCTGCAAACACACCTCCGTGCGCACTGCAGCTTCGGGGATGAAGTCCAGTGCAGTCCTTGGGTCCTCAGGACACAAGGGGACCTCATTGCCCCACTGCCAGTGCGCCAAGAGGCACATTTGCAGGGTGTTGTAAAAAGGGGCGTGGTTTTGGACCACCTATCTGCAATCCTACTGTGTGGGGCTTACTGGAGGTACCTGGTGGGCTAGTTGGCCCCTAAGGACCCTCACCAGTGAAGGTAACTTCATACCCAACCCAGAGTGCGCCAAGAGGTGCGTTTGCAGAGTGATGCAGGAAAGGGTTGAGGCCTCCTGCAAGTTGTCGGTTTCTTTTATTTTTTTTGTTTTAGGAAGAGGAGCTGTGTGGCCCCCCCTTTCCATGAGCCTTTTGGGCCCAGGGGACCCCATCCCCCAGGGCCTGAGGAATTTAAAAAAACACATTGAAAACTATAGGGGGCGCGAGGCCCCCTCCTGAGGCCGATTACGGCCCCAGGGAGCCCATCTCCTGGGGTGAGGCCTTTATTTATTTTTAAAGGGGAGGCGTGACATTCGACCCCCTTCCCAGGTTGATTTTGGCCCCAGGGACCCCATCCACCGGGGCATTGCCACTTCTATTTATTTTTTAAACTGAATTTAAAGGAAGGGGGCTGAGCATCACCCGTCCTGAGACCATTTTCAGCCCAGGGGACCCCATCCACATTTTTTTAAAATTTATTTTTCTAAAAGAGGGGCGCTGTGCGACCCCCTTTCCCAGGCTGATTTTGGCCCCTGGGACCCCATCCCCAGGGCCCAGACTTTTTTTAATTGAGAAAACAGAGGGGGGCTGAGTGGCCCACCCTCCCCGGCCATTTTTGGCTGGGGACCCATCCCTTGGGTCATGGGCACTAGTCCCTGCTGGCTCCCCGCCTCCTGCAGGAGCCGGCATTGCTTTTGGACAAAGGGAGCTGCAAACATGCAGTTTTTCTGCTCTCACTTCTATGAAGCGAAGCAGATGTTTGCCTTGGCGGGGCGGGAGAAGTGCACTCAACAGACATGATAAATGCCCCCAAATATACAGTCATTACTCATTACCCAACATATCATTTCTGCTAACTATACCTAAACTCACTCAATTCAATCATTTCTGCAGCTTCTCAATCCTTATATTTCTAACACAATATTCAAATCACTCTCTTTTTCTCTTGATTAATTCTAAGGACCTAATTATGAAGTGTGGCTCAAATGGTTGGAGCGGCAGACCCTGATGCAGAGGTCTAGCCCGGGACCAGGGTTCAATTCCCCGCCTTGGCGGTTCTTGGGCTCAATTTCCACGGACCTGATAATTCTCGCCTCAGTGCCTATTCTAATCATGGGTCCCACTCTGCAACTCTGGGCAATAGCTTGCTTAATCTCCACAATGGCCCCAAAAGCGCTGGGATGCCTGGCTTCACCCTGGGGGTTGCCCAGGAGTGGACACTCACAGGGAAAACCAGGAAGGGTTCCTAAGCGGTATATGGACAGTGCCGGGACACTACCTCAGGGAAGTAGCTGTGCGCTCTATAAATACCGATAGATTTACATTTACATTTACATTTACATGTCCGCTGAAGTTTTGAAGTTGCCTCCAACCGACATTGCTGCGGATCGGGAACCGACCAACTTCAAGTCGGCGGTTTTTACCACAATATTTGGATGCGACCGCACATGGTGCCGTCATAAACTGCCATTTCTCAATGGGAGCTTGTGCGGCGGGTGGAAACGGCCCGCAGCACAAACTCTCATTGAGAAATGGCAGTTTGTGAACATCCCTGTACTGTGCGGTCCCTCCGACTGCTGCCTCCGACGGCATGAATTGTAATGCGTCAGTCGGACTGCAGCAGTAGATGCGGTCCCGACCCCAACCGACAGTTATCGATTGCGGTGCAACCGCATTGTAATGAGGCCCTTAGTCTGGGATGTATTTTAAAACTTCTAAATCTTTCCTCAATTTCTTCTTGCAATCTCAATCTACCTTGCTTCTGCAGCATTTATACTCATTTTCACTCTCCTTTCATTTAATTCTCTAATAACATTATGTTCTACACCATTCTGCTCGAAGACCCCCCTTCCATTAGTATTTTTAAAGGGTTATTAAAGGGTTAAGTAAGTAGTGTAATAGGTCTATTTTCTTTATTGATATGATGCTGACTCTTAATTTCAGATAATTAATTGAAAGGGAAATCCAGATCAACATCATATTCCTCTAACAGATCTTGTCCTTGTAGAATTGATAAAAAGATACTACACAGTAAAAAATAGCTCAGACGAACAGAACCAGGTATGTAAGTAGATATACAACTACTGCTCATAATCAGAATTTCCCTTTAATTAACAAGCAAATGAACGTGTTTACTTAAAATTGACATTTGAATCATTTCTATTATCTACATGTTCATTATTATGATAAGAGTCGTGTCAGTGAGAAGTGCACTCTTTCACTTATGAAAACTCCATTTTCTATTGTAAGCAGAGTCACAGCCCTGAACCCTGGCTGACGCAGCGGCAAATAGTGACGTGCGTATTTATAGTTTGAGGTTGCAGCCTGAAACAGAAAGCACTGTGGGTATAAATGTCATTATTTTAAGATTGTACTGCATACAGTGTAAACGAGGCCACTGCTATTGTGTGGCAGGGGCGGACCAAATTATGCGGTAGGGTTGACTAAATGATGCAGCAAGAAAGGGGAAATTATGTGGCATAACGCAGCACATGGGGTGATAATATTATTACTTTTGTGACATTTCTACACATGGTAACACCGTCTGGGCAATTTTACTTAATTTGCACCAGTTAAAAGCCCAAACACAACTATAATCGATTGAAAGACGACCAGTCAACCTTTGCAAAGTACCTTTCCCTGCGCCGGGACACATGTTGCCACGTTTTTGCAACTTTTGCTCCATTTGAGCTAGAAACAATGTGGCATATTAACAAGCTGAAGTATCGCCGCTCACTTCCAGCGCCCTATTAACGAGGGCATTGCAACGCCTGCCACAAGCCCACTTTGCATGTCAGCGAGAAACATCCCTAATGGGATGCAGGGTGGGCGTTCCCACGTCCAACCACATGTAAAATGTGGTTGGAGGTGGTAACACCCTATCACCAAGGCAGGCGTTGGGAGAGGGAGACCTGCGATAAACTTGTTTATCGCAGATCTCCCAACGCCTGCTCTGATCAGGTGTTAGGCATTGATAACATGGGGGAGTGGATCATAAAGCTGAATCCACCCCCCCCATATTATCAAGGCCCACATTAGCGCGTGACAACAACGCTTGTTTTCACGCGCTAATGTTCACTATCGCCGGCTATCGCAGGATTTACTATTGCCTATGTTTTGCGCGTTGATGATAACGCGCTAACACAGCGAAAAAGTCCGGCGATAGCTGGCGATAGTGAAATGTGCGATGTGCGTTTTGTAACGCACATCTTGTTAATATGCCCCAATATGTTTTGATGAAATGTTTAGTTCATGCAGCAGATGACAGATTATGTGGAAAATGCAGATAGAGCCAGGGCTACCGAAACACATAATTACAGTTTCCCTGAGTATAATACAGGCTCCCACAAACTGAGTTAGTGTTTAGGGATAAACAAGTGCTTTTAAAGAATACGTTTTAAAAATAGGTAATCAGATTGTACCCAGTGCCAACATGTTGAGTGAGTGAGTGAGTGAATGTATTTCTAAAGCGCACTAATGCCGAGGCGTCTTGGCACTGTACATGGTAACTAAGATATTTGCTGGCCAATGTCCTATAGAGTAAAAAGCCACGTCTTGATTTCCTTCCTGAACAGCCTATGGTTGGAAATTCGTCTTAACTGCTGTGGTAAAGAGTTCCAAAGCCTAGAGGCCAGAGGGGAGAAACCCTTCCCTCTGCAGCGTTGTCTATTGATCTTACAGACCAAAGCCAGCCCTTCAGAGGCAGACCTCAAAGATCGGTTTGGCTGGTACCATGGGAATAGGTTTTGAAGGTCAGAGGCCCCCACTCCCGCCAATGCTTTGTGAACCAAACAGAGTGCTTTAAAGTCAATCCGCCTCTGTCAAATGTCAAATGTCAAATTCTCTTGTATAGTGCACTTATCACCGAAGAGGTCTCAAGGCACTCCCCTGAACTGGGAGCCCGTGAAGCTGCCTGATGGCCTGTGAGGTGGAGTGATATTTAGGCAGGTGGAGAAGTAGTCTGGCTGCGGCATTCTGAATAGATTGCAACTTGGCCATTTGAGCGCACCCTGCTCCTTAGTAGAGGGCATTGCCATAATCTATTCTAGAAAAGATAGTAGCGATTATGACAGATTTCCTAAGATGATATGGAATAAACGGTAGAATCTTTCGTAGCCCCTTAAGCGTAAAGAAGCAGGCAGAGACCACCTGATTCACCTGAGGCTTCCAGGACAGATCTTTATCGAAAATGAACCCTAGCTTCCTTGCTTTCGCCACTGGGACCGGACAGGCTCCCGCTGGTGTGGGCCACCAGCTTTGGTTTCAGATAGACGCTTTCTGTCCAAACTCTAGGACTTCCGTCTTTTCTGTGTTCAACTTCAAAAAGTTCAAGTTCATCCACTCCATGACCTCCGACATACAGCCGGAGAAATCATCAGCCTTGGAATCCACAGAGTGGGACACAGAGACGATCAGCTGAGTGTCATCAGCATATGACACTAGCTTGAAGCCCAGGTTCTTTATTATCTTTGCCAAAGGGGAGACGTAAATGTTAAACAAGGTGGGCGATAGCGCCGAACCCTGAGGGACTCCTCCTGGGAGGGAAAATTTGTCTGACTGATGGCCATTCCAGACAATGACTTGTTCCCTGTCAGATAGAAAGGAGGTGAGGAAATCTAACGCTGGGCCCTCGACACCAACATCCTGGAGCCATTGGATGAGTACCCCATGATTTACGGTGTCGAAGGCCGCTGTTAGATCCAGCAGAACCAGTGTGACTCTGCCTCCCTCATCCATCCCTTTCCGAATTTCCTCCGCTGTCATCAGTAAGGCCGTTTCCGTGGAGTGATTTACATGGAAGCCATGCTGGGTGCCATCGAGAATATGGTGTGTCTCGAGATAGGAAGATAACTCCCCATTCATGGCTTTCTCCACCAGCTTAGCTGGCAGCGGAAGGCAGGAGATGGGACGATAACTCTTCTCATCGGAGGGGTCTAACTTTGGCTTTTTTAGCAGGGGGCGAATACAGGCCTTTTTCCAAGCTGATGGAAAGACTCCCGAGCTCAAGACCTGATTCAAGACCGGCAATAGTAGGGCACTTATCTCTGCCGGTGCCAGATGGAGCACGAAAGGTGGACAAGGGTCCATCGGAGAGCCTGACTTGGTTTTCAACAGCAAGTCAGCCAGTGTATTCTCGTCCAAAGGGGAAAACAGTGAAAAGCCACTTTGTGCTCT
The DNA here is from genome assembly GCF_964261635.1 of Lissotriton helveticus. Taxonomy (NCBI): domain Eukaryota; kingdom Metazoa; phylum Chordata; class Amphibia; order Caudata; family Salamandridae; genus Lissotriton; species Lissotriton helveticus. The sequence goes on along the minus strand of NC_136068.1, from coordinate 1,959,556,474 downwards.
GCAGGCGCCGCCGTGCCCATCTTGCTTGATCTGTATCCTATTAGCTGCTCTGGACAGATCGTTATACACGGATTGTACCTTATTCTGGAAGTAGGACGCCAGCTTATCCGTAAATGCTTTGTCTGGCTAAAAGCTAGCGCCCCGTGGACAACTCAGAAGGGTGTTAACAGTGGAGAATAGTTCTCTACTAGAGTGGGCAGCATCTTGGATCTTCTTAGAATAATAGGAGGTTTTCACCTGAATGATTAGGTTCTTATAGTCCTCTAGTGCAGCACAATAGATTTTCTTGTGGGATGGGTCATATTTCGTTCTCCACACCCGCTCTTTCTGTCTGCACTTAATTTTGGCCATTTTTAAATCTGACGAATACCAAGGAGAGGAAACCCGTTTCTGCAGCACTCTAAGTGCCTTCTCCAGCGCTACCAGGTTGGCCGTATTAGGAAGGCTGACTTGTAAAGCCGTAGCCGCCTGGTTGGCATCAGGGTAGGCCCCTACTCTTTCCTCAAGAGCACCTAGTAAATCTGACCTGGTGACTGATTTCCAAGCCCGGTATTTCCTGGGGGGGACCTAAGTCTCCTTCTAATAGAGGAGTTGGTGAGCAGAATGGTGAAAAACACTGCAAAGTGATCAGACCATACCATTGGCGTTACCTTGCTTTTTGCAACATGAGGCATATTAGTGCAGATAGCGTCCAAGGTACGGCCCGCATTGTGAGTAGGTTCATTCACAATCTGCTCCAAATTATGACAGGAGAGTATGTCCAGGAGGTTAAGCGTCTCCGGGTTATTTGTGTTCTCAAAGTAAAAGTTAAAATCTCCCAGAATAGTATAATATTTGTGCTCCAGGGAGTTCTCTAGGTGGGATTGGATTGCCGCTGAAAATGGGGCTCTAGGGCAAGGGGGCCTATAAATTAGTAAGCCAGAGAACGAGGAGGTATTGTCATATTTCAAAGTGAAGCACCCTCCAGGCTCTCAGGCATAGCCTGCAGAGTAAGCAAGGATCGGTGGATTATGGCTAAACCACCCCCCTTCCTTCAGCTCGGCTGATATTTGCAACTGTATAGCCTGAAGGGACAGCGATGTTCCAATCAGGGTCACTGCTATCGTTGACCCAGGTCTCTGTAAGAAATAGTACATCCGGATCTTCTGTCTGTTTTAGACACTCAAGTTGGTATTTGTGTCTGGCCATCGACCTCACAGTGAGTAGCACACGGCTAATGACCCTGTTGTTCTCTTTCGCAAGCATAGTGCCCACACTGGGATTATTCGGAAGAGGAGGGCCCCTGCCTCGCCCTGACACGATGTTCTGCCCCTCCATAAGTTCCTCCTTCAGGTTATGCCGCGGACAGACCCAATCGACCTATCCCTGATATGGGGATCGCACACTCCTGTGCTAAATTTTAGAAGGCATTCTTTTGAATAAATTAGTGTATTGGGTGGACCAGGGGGACTGGCGCAAGGCGCAATCCGTGCGCTGACAGGCGCAGACGGGCTTGCCTTTGGCGAGCAACATGTTTATAAGTCCAATCGATGACCCTTTTATTCAGTATAGCAGGTGCAGTGGCACTGGGGCCCAAAGGTGTTCGGGGCCACTCCATCTCAATAATGACTGCCTTACTGTACTGAAGAGGCGTGGCCGCTCACTGTCCTCGCTGGTTTAGAGCTGAGAGCATCCTTGCTGCAAAGAGACGGGCAGAGTGTGTGAGCACCTTACTTCAGAAAGGGGCAGAGTCTGATTCAAGATCTGATTGGTGGTCAGGCATTGAGTGAAAGGCATGAGGGAGGCAGAGCAGGCAGCCAGCCGCAACGGGCACAGCTATTTTTAGCACAGGCGGTTCACTGCATTGGGCCCAGGAGTGAAAGGGACTCACAACAATTATGGTGAATGCTGTTTTTTCGGTCAATTTCGTTTTTTTATGTAGTGGTTCTTTTCTCATATTTTGGGGCTGATTATGACGCAGTCGGAAATGGCTCCGACTGTCACTCAGACCTGTTCAGACCTCATCATAAGCAGCGGGTCGGATTCCTTTCCAACCAAACCATTTGGATGGTTTCAGTCGGAGAGGACTCTGGGGCATATTACCAACAAGTATCGATAATTATCGCTAAATAGGCTTAGCGACGATTTTTTTATCGCTGCCTATCGCTGGATATGTTAGCGGAGAAAACATGCTATTAGCAACGTTTTTCTCCATTGTGATAAAATATCCAGCGATAGCGGCGAAATGCGTGGATATCGCTGAGAATACAGCGATATTCACGCATTAGCGACAAAATGCCCTTAGCCATGTTATCCACTTCCCATTGGATAACATGGCTAAGAACTGGTCTGAGCAGGCGTTGGTTTTTGGCGATAGCGGGAATATTTCCATCGCTACGCCTGCCTTGCTAATAGGCAATAGCGATGTTATCGACTGCTTTCAGTCGCTAAGAGGTTGGGTACGCTCACTTTGCATGTCATTAGCGATAAATATCGCTGACATGCAAAGCGGGCCCCAAAATGCCCGCTATCGCCTAAAAGCTGTCGGTAACTGGTGTTAGCGACAGCTTGCTAATAGGTCGATAGATCTATCGCCGCTTAGCGGCCGAAAACGGCCGCTAAACCGGCGATAATTGCCTATCGCCACCCTTGGTAATATGCCCCTCTGACTGGCCATTCTGACTGCCATCCGACGGGCTCGGAGAGCCCGTCCGACAGTCAGAAAGACTTCAGTGATCCCAAAGGTGACTCTTTCTGCCCGAGGGATTACAATGTTGGATTCCAACAGCCTTTCTGTGTTGGTCTTTCGGACACAGAAAGGCTGCCGGAAGTCGACTTTGGGGGCACAGCCTCCGTTAATCTCTGCACCTTGAGGTGGTGCCACGTGGTGCAGGAATGAACTGCGCCTCTTCTCTTCACAATGAAAGCGTGCATTCCGGTCGGAAATAAAGGGACAGTCTTCCTCCAGCAGGCTACAGGCCATCTTTGTTGCTGGATTCCTCGGTCAAAGTTGTAGGGCGAGTCTTGTTAACCAGATTTCAGGACTGATGTACAGTATGGCTTTCGTAAGGGTCTGGGCACAGTGGAGCAAGGCCTGAACTTAAACACCATGATAGGCAAAGACATCAAGGCAAAAAGGGGCGGGCGACTCCTGGCCTTCATGGACTTACCTGCGACACTGGACTGCGTTATCCACGATAAACTGTGGAAGATTTTAGAGAGGACGGGGGTGGACGACTCCTTAATATCCTTCTTGAGGCAGCTTTACCTGGGGCTGTATAAGGGGTCGGGAGGGAGTGCACAAAACAATTTAATGTAACGAGAGGAGTGAGACAAGAAAGGTTGTGTCCTGGCTCCGTTCCTTTTTACGCTTTACATAAATGACTTAGGAACCGTTTCGTTGCAAGAGTGCCAGGACCGACCGTTAGTAGGGAAACGTCCAGTACCTGCACGTATGTACGCGGACAACGCGGTCCTTATGGCAGGCACTCGCAAGGGCTTCAGAGGGTAGTTCCTAGTTTTGCAAATTTTATGTCTAATTTGGGTCTTACTGTCAACCCCTCGAAGACATTGATAATGAAGTGCGTGGCAGGTAGTAATGAGAGCAGTGCTTTTTTCAGACACCAAGTGGATTGAATGCACAAAAACTTTTTTTTAACTTGGGATTTTGTTCGACCGGATGGGGACTTGGACTCAGGCAGTCAAGGCCAGGAGGCTGGCATTTTCAAAGGCACTAACTTCCCTATCAAATTTAAGCAGGAAACTAGGTAGACGGCGACCGTTGGCAGAACTGTTACAAATGTACAAGGCTAAATGTGTTGCAATCCTATGGCACGGGTGTTTGGGGTTATGACGATGTTAACACCTTACAGATTGCTGAAAACAGTTTTTTTATGTTCTTGCTGGCCATCCCAGATAGTACTTCTACCTTCATTTGTCACACAATATTAGGTATGCCATACCAAGCTGATATTATAAGAATTCTGCCAGTCCTCCTGTGGCATCGGATTTGGACATCAGACAAGACGACACTTAATCGCCAAATCCTGGGTGACAGCTGAGGGGTAGATGGGGCTATTCATATCAGGTGGCTGGAGTACGTTAAAGACTGTGGGGCATATTACCAAGGGCCCTTATCACCGCTTTAGCTGGACTTTTTCCCGCTACAGCGGCGATAATTTGATCACCCTAATATCAAGCTGTCGTAACACCAGTTAACGACAGCTAATAGGCGATAGCGGGCATTTAGGGGCCCACTTTGCATGTCAGCGATATTTATCGCTAATGACATGCAAAGTGGGAGTGCCAAGATGTTAGCGACTGAAAACAGTTGCTAACATCGCTATCTCCTACTACCTACAAAGGTAAGCGCGAATATCTCCAAAAGCTAACACCTGCCCAGAGCAGTTCTTAGCCATGTTATCCAATGGGAGGTGGATAACATGGCTAAGAGCATTGTCACGATAATGTGTGATTATCGCTGTATTTCCAGCGATATTCACGCATTTCGAATGATTTTTATCGATTCTGAGATAAACCTTGTGGATAGCAAGGTATCTCAGTGATTAAAATCGTTGTAGCGCGGCGATAAAATTATTCCCGCTACCCCTGCTTAGCAATAAATATCGCTATTGCTAGGTAATATGCCCCTTTATGTTTAATTTAGGCCACCCAGAATACTATACTGACCCCACCACCCTGTGCACACTGCCAGGGAAATATTTCAAAAATAGTTGCTTGCGCTTTGTGGAAGAAATAAGATGTAGCACCGAATTAACAAAAGTAACAGTTCAAGCGCACCATCGCATTTTGACAAGTTTTAAAATACAGTCATACATAAGGATGACTCCAGGCGACTATGATAGATTCCTGCTAACACGGTTCAGACTGGGCACCTTTCATAGATCAATACCTTTCTCAGAACCGAATGATCGGTCGAGACTGCTGAGTAAAGGCCCGTGCGACGATATATCTGTGCAGTCGACCATGCACGTATTATTCTTTTCCAAATTGTAGTCTGTACAGAGGTGGAGGTGAATCCTTCCGGTGCCTCAAACGTTCAGTCTGAGACAATGTCGCCCCGCTATTCTGGTTTTACAATCCCTAGAATGAGAATTTGTTATCGCATCTGTTACTGTGTTCGTAAAGAATGTTTTTAAATGTAGAAAATCTCTTATGATGTGAGTGTATAATGAGCACAACGCAATCATCGGCTCTACTTTTTATAATCATGCTACGATTGTATTTTAACTGACTTTTATGGTCTGATAATTCCATTTAAATTTTAATGTGCTTTTATGATTATCTTATTCAAGTAATCTAATAAGCTTGTTTGATTTGATTTTTGATAAAATAATGTGGTAATATCGCTTTTGTAATTAATAGTAATACAGCATTAGGTGTTTATTACCGCAACATGACAAGCTCCACCGGTTAGATAACGATGTAAAACCTCCTGGTTCACCCTCCATGATCTACAAGAAGTATTCACAGTATTGTCCCGGCAAAAATGTCCAGAAGATTTACCTGGAGTGATTTGTGCAGAGAGAACGTGTGGAATTTGAATATAAATTGTAATCCATTATCAAGTGCATGCTGCCGTATGTGCCCGATCTGGGGTCATTGGGGCATTGGTAATGAGTCGTTCAGTATGGACAACTGAACATCTAGAACCCCCCCTCCAGAATGCTGCTGCTGTGATACTGCTGATGGTGAGGATACTCAAGGCTCTACCTTGTACTCTGGCTGGGAAACGTCGCTTACAATGCGGTCGTTACATCGCGGTTTTTAGAACGGAAGTCGTTACAACGACTTGCGCTGGATGGCGCTCTAGGACAAGGAATAGTATAATTTACTATCCAACACCTTCCCTACTGTATGTAGACTGGAGCTGGAATAGTAAATGATACTACTCCTAAGTCCAGCGTCACTCCAACGCAAGTCGTTGTAACGACTTGCGTTGTAAAAACCGCGATGTAATGGCTTGCGATGTATTAGCATGCGTTGTAATGTCATACAGCCCTCTGGCTCCGTGACACTGCTGACGGTGAGGATACCGAAGTCTCTACCTTGTACTCTGGATCCATGATGGCTCGGTGGATGATGTCGTTCTCGAGAGCTGCAATCAGATGGTCTTCCTTCCCGCTCGAAGGGCCCAGGAGAGCAGACAGGAAGATCCATCTCACCTTCTTCTTGGAGTAGCTTTTAAAATCGTCCTAAAGAGAGATGTCACTGAGAGTTATTCCATGGTCCATGGACAGCAGAGGAGGAAGTCAACTCACAACTGTTGAACAATACTCTACTCTTTCTGTCTCTAGACTACAAGATGGAAGAGAACCTTATCATAGAAACACACTTCAGATCCCTGGGAACTTGACCAGTTGTAGAGAGTCATGGAAGACTGTTCTTATCTCATAGTTCAATTTTTTCCCCTGAAAGTCTGTTCACTGGAATAAGGACATTACCGCTCTCAAGGACAAACAAACTAAAACTGAAATAGTGATGTGGAACCGCTGTAGAATGTAGTGACACTGTAAATTGAATCAACAATATTTCTGGTGCTCAAGGACCAGCCTTATTCTAAGTGCGGCGGTAGATCTGAATTGGGTACAAATAGTGTTTGCACTGATTTTTCACTCGGAGTCGGGGCAAATTTCATTTAACCATGCACTGTCCTCCAGGCGCTGTCTACAGGAATCTGCGTGTTCAACGCACTTTGCAAAGTCAAGCACCACAATGTACTACTGGTTGCAAAGGCTGTTAGTGCACATTACTCACCATATGAACCAGAGAAACCCTAATCAGTTGCAAAACAATGTAATCATCTTTGCCGCTCTCCTGTGCCCTTCCCACCCCCGCACGATTGTTGTGGGGATGTTGATGGGGGGAGGGGTTTTCTTACTGGAAGTAGAATAATGGGCTTACTCTCTTCTGCTTGCTTTTCTTTAGTGCATCTTTTACACTTCATTTGTGGTAACATGCAATGTGAGTTCCCTGTGATTGGATAATGATCGCTGTTAATGCCTTGGTTTCGTACTACGATTGGATAATCGCCTGCGGAAGGTAATTCACCTGTACCGTTGCACCGTACCTTGATCATTGCACTGATCATAATAAAAACATGTTTGAAGAAACACGGGAACAACCTTTACAACAAAGGTTTTACAACGCGGTACTGTTACCACGCAACTTTTACAACGCAAGTCGTTACGACGACTTGCGCTGGGGGGCGCTCCAGGATAGTAAATAGTTTAATTTACTATCCAACTCCTTCCCTACTATCCACGGGGACTGGGGTTGGAATAGTAAATTAAAATATTTACTATCCAGCCCCCCCCAACGCAAGTCGTTGTAACGACTTGCGCTGTAAAAGTTGCGTAGTAACGGCACGCGTTGTAAAAGTACACGTTGTAACGTCGTACATCCGAAGAAACACTGTCATCATGCTATGACGAGTGTTCACCCTTCGCTCTCAGAGTCTGGAAACCGGAATATCATCGAGAAAAAATGTAGCGTCCTAAATATTATTTACATAATATTCCCACATTGTTCATAACAAAACATCTACATACATTGTATTATTATTATTATTATTATTATTAGAATTTATATTGCCCAACAGCTACCCAGAAAGGGTTTCCCGGCGCATAGAGAGAAGCCATGACAAGGTGGAGCCGGGCATCTTATTTATCGAGCAGCCAGGTTTTAAGCAACGTACGGACATTGGAGAAGCTTGTTTAATTTCTAAGCGAGACTGGGCGGGAATTCCAGTAAGATGGCCCTGGATATGTGAAGGGTTTTCCTCCTATTCGTGTTCTTTTTTATTTAGGGACCAAAAAACGGCCGTGGGAGGCTGAACGTAGATTTCTGGATGGAGTGTAGGGTTTGGCCAAAGTGCAGAGGTAGTTGGGGGCTGTTCCAGATTTAATTTTGTGCATGTAGGTGAGTGTTTTAAATTTCACTCGATTTTCAATGTTTAGCCAGTGTTGTTTACGTCGGAATGCGGAGATCGATTCTCTTTTTGGTACTTTGCATAAAAGTCTGACTGCCGCATTTTGGGCCATCGGTAATCTGTGGATAATCTGCTCGTTTGAGCCAACATAAAGAACATTTCCATAGTCTAGCCGAGAGGTAATTAAGGCATTGACTGCAGTTTTTTTGTTGTTTCTGGTAGCATCCAACAGATGTTTCTCAGCCATTTGATGATGGAAAAACAAGTGGCCGCGACTTTTACTGAATCACCATGCATACTCAAAGTGTCATCAGGGAGTACACCTAGGTTTGGCACTTGTGATGCGGGGGTAGGAAAGGTGCCCGTTTTGTCTGGCCAATGTTGAAGGCTCCAAAGATTTTTTTGCTTTCCCAGTATTAGTACCTCTGTTTTTTCTCCGTTCAGTTTTAGGAAGTTAGATTGCATCCAGGCTGCTATATTAGTTAGTCTTGTCTTGAGTGTGGAGGTGTCATTGGGGTTTTGCGCAGATAGTGAAAACATGATTTGAGAGTCATCTGCGTAGGAGTAGATTGACAGCCCGGATTTTTCAGCCAGCTCCGCTAAAGGTTTTACGTAGAGATTGAATAGTAGCGGGCTTAAGATGGAGCCTTGTGGTACACCATGTGCAAAAGAGTACGTTTTGGAGCAAGCGTTCTGGGAAAAACTTGAAAAGTTGTGTTTGAAAGGAATGCTTGAATCCATTTGAGAGCTGCTCCACCTATTCCTATTTCGCTCAGTGTGTTTATGAGCACAGTGTGTGAGATGGTGTCAAAAGCGGCACTCAAATCTAACAGGATGAGAGCCACTGTTTCTCCTCTATCTAAATTCTGGCGGATAGCTTCCGTAACACCTCGGAGGGTGGTTTCAGTCGAGAAGCCAGCTCTGAAGCCTGACTGTGAGGGATGGAGTAAGTGATGTGTTGCTACATATTGCGTCAGATGTATATGAATGTGTTTTTCTAAAATATTTGATAGAATCGGAAGCAATGATATGGAACAATAGTTTTTGGTATCGGCAGGGTCTGCATTTGGCTTTTTTAATAGTGGGTGAATCATGGCGTGTTTCCATGTGGGGGGAATCACTGACTCTTTAATCGATGCATTTAAAAGATGGGTTAAGACTGATAGCACTGAGTGATTTAGTTGTTTGAGAATGTTGGCTGGAAGTGGGTCCTTCGGTGATCCATATTTAATTGATTTCAGAAGTGCATCCACATTTTCCGTTGTAAGGCGGGGCCAGTCAGTTAGGACGTAGTCCGCGTCGCTTTGACTGCTTTGTTGCACAGCAGGGGGATGAGGTGCCGCTGGCATAGGTGCATTGGAGCTCGCTGAGCTATCATGTACATATTCTTGTGAGACAATCTCTTCATATATTCCCACAACTTTATTTATAAAAAAGGCTGCTAATTCCTTGCATTTGGTTTGGGTCAATATTGGTGGTTTGGCTCAGGTGTCCGAGCCGGCAAGTTCTTTTACTGTGTTAAACAATGTTTTTGCACAGTTAGACGCATTATAGATGGTTAAATTCACAAATGTGGCGCAAGCTTGTTTACATTCTTTGTGATATTTGCTCAAAGCTGTTTTATAGGCCTGTTTGATTGATTGGTCATAGTCTCACCTCCACCTTCCTTCAAGGATCTTGCAGCTAGTTTTTAAAATTTTTATAGAATCGTTTTACCGATGGAAGATTCTTTTGTATTTTATGGTGGGGAGGCGGGTGTCAATGGCTTCTGGAATCCAGTTATGACCGGTCTCAGCGAGGGGGGCAACTTTTTGCTCTAGGATTGGTTTATGGGCATCAAGACATTCATTACATTTGTCGATGTCTAACTGTTTCCAGTTTCTCGGTGTTTCCCCTGTTCCTTTTGCGTTATTAGAGGTATTCTTGTCGTATGGAGGGGTCAGAGTGAAGTTTATCTGATAGTGGTCAGACCGACTAGTTGGTAAGCAGGGGAGCGGATGATTGTATTTAGATTAGAGAAAATGGGATCTAAGGAATGTCCGGCTGTATGGGTGGGACCGGAATTTAGTAGCTTGAGGTTTAGGGAAGCAAAAGATGAAATCTCTTCCATAAAAGTGGGAATCCAGGGGCATATTATCAAGGGGTTTATCTCCGCTTTTTTGGCTTTAAAAGCCAAGAAAGCGGAGATAAAATTATCTCCCTATTACCAAGCTGTCGCTAACACCCGTTAGCGACAGCTAATAGGAGATAGCGACCATCTTGGGCCCCACTTTGCATGTCAGTGATATTTATCACTAATGACATGCAAAGTGGGCGTGTCAAGATGTTAGCGATTGGAAACAGTCGCTAACATCGCTATCTCCTATTACCAACTTTTGGAGATATTCGCGCTAAGCGCGAATATCTCCAAAAGCTAACACCTGCCCTGAGCAGTTCTTAGCCAATGTTATCCAATGGGAGGTGGATAACATGGCTAAGAGCATTTGCTCGATAATGCATGAATATCGCTGACTTTTCAGCGATATTCATGCATTGCGGCCGTTTTTTATCGCATTTGCGATAAACCTTGCTAATAGCAAGGTTTATCTGCGATAAAAATCGCCGATTTGCGGCGATAATATTTGTCTCTAAACAAGTTAGAGACAAAAATGATCTCTATTGGTTGGTAATATGCCCCCCAGTTAGCAAGGTGCTCTGGGGGTCGATATATTAGCACTCCTGAATAAGTGAAATTGGGGGAGAAAGTAAGTTTAAATAGTGCAGCTTCGCAGGCAGTAATAGGTGGCTGCTCCAGAGTGCAGCAGAAGTTTGTTTTTTAATATTACCGCAATCCCCCCCCTATGCTTTTTGTTCGATCCCTCTTGCAATAGCATAATTGGAAGGTAGGGCTCCTGCCATGTCAGGGCCTGAGCTCTCATGGAGCCAGGTTTCCGTGAGGAAAACCACATCCGGTCGGTCATTCAAGAGTAGGTCAAAAATATTAGCTTTGTGTTTGGGGAGCAAGCGGCGGTTTATGCTTCGGAACGGGGTTATTTGTTTGCCAGCGTGGGATGTATTTACGTCATCATTAGGGGTGAAGTGAAATCCGCAATGTGTGCAGATTAAAGGATCAGTGATAGTGGGGGCTCTGGCGCAATTGGGTGTTAGAGAATTATTAAGGGCCTTCCGAAAGTCGGAGTCATATTCATAAATCCCCGTCTTACTTGCCTGTTTTTGCATAGGTGGATTGGTTGGTTTTTTTCTCGTTGTAGTGCCAGGGGTCCTGGCCATGGGCCCGGGCCAGGCGCGGACGGGCGCAGACGGGCTTGCCTTTGGCGCGTACACTCTAAGGTGTCCATTAATCCCTAACTGTGCCCAACAACTAGCCCGCTGCCTGCTCCGATTACCTCCAAGATGGTGGCGGTTTTCAGCGGCAGTCACCGGTGTTGCCCAGCGTCCCCTGATCAGCTCCTAGTCGTCTGAATCGGGTAAGCTGAGACCAACAGTGCAGTTTTTAAAATATTGCGTGAAGTTTTGAAAATAAAACAAAGTACAAACAAAGTACAGAGTAAGTGGCTAAAAAACGAATACTCCTGGCTCCGCCTCAGGAGTTACTGACTTGTAAGATTTTGTAAACAATATTTAGGACATAATATTTACGTTGGAAGATATATTTATATGTGCTATTATGATATACAGTCTGTCAGAAATGGGGTTGCCAATTCTACAGGGGGTACCATGGAACAGAGCGGGCAGGCCAAGCTTCAGAGGACATGTGAAACATCCACGCAGTACCCACATACGACACACCAGGCACACCACAAAAGAGACATGACACCAGTTCGAGTTGGAAAAAGAGTAAGATCTGTATTCTCTCCAACCTGCGAAGGTAAAGCACAAAATCAGTGGTAATCACAACAGGGCGCCAACCGGCACCAGAGCAAAGTAAAACCGGGGGATTATTTACAAGGGGACAATGGGAACAATGGTTAAGTCCACGGCTGAAATAAAAAAAAAGAATGTGTGGTCATAGCATGAATCCTAGATAGTCTATGTGATGGAAAGAAAGAAAAACTAATGAAGCCCCAGGGCGATCTCGCGGGGCAAACTCAGGCCTTCATCCTTGGCCTCGCCTAGAAATCAGCTGTAAGGGTCAAATACAACATCAAGCATGAATACCCAGCAGGGCCTGCATCCGCATCTCCTGGGGAAAGAAGCAGGCGGCACCTGGCCTTAACAGCTGGCAGAGGCATAAACATTTCATTAAATAGGCGTACCCATCTCGTGGAGCAAGAATGAACTTTACACTATCAGCAGTGTCCAGATGAGGGAAGAACACTAGGCGTCGGCCTGTGGGCAGATCCGGGTAAGATAATCATTAGGCAGGCAAGCACGACATGCCTGGACTCAGTAGGCCGGTACCCCTGGGCACATGTCAGTGGCCACAACAGCTTTAGCCACGGATGGAACACCTTTAATAAACCCACAGGGTTATTGTGGAGGAAGCCGTGCTGTTTTATTACAGGTGTTCCTGGCCCATGAGTTAGGGCCGCGCCTTATGTTAAAGCTGGGAGCTTAGGTTACTGCGCCCCCTGCCCAGGATTGGTTGTGTCCTGTTGGCCTAATTCACATTGAACCTGGGGGCATAAACCGTAGTCAGGGAAAACAGTAGGCATGACATCAGCATAGGATGGCACGCTAGTATACCTTGGCAACAGGACACACCCAATCCTGGGCAGGGGGCGCAGTAACCTAAGCTCCCAGCTTTAACATAAGGCGTGGCCCTAACTCATGGGCCAGGAACACCTGTAATAAAACAGCACGGCTTCCTCCACACTAACCCTGTGGGTATAAACATCAGGCGTAGCTTGTGTGGCATGAACTCTTCCAGGGACACCTTAGGGGAAACAATAACACATGGGGCATAGAACTTTAGGCCTACGAACCTCAGCTTAGGGCAAACCCTCCCCGGGGCATAGACATGCCGATTGGCAAACACACAGGGTAACTTGCGTTAGCATAGATCGCAGTCAACCGGGAGCACCCTGAAATGACATGGGAGATCAGGCTGTCAGCATGGACCTCCGTAACACACTTCACTGTAGGCAGTTAATCAGCATTTCCTTAACCAGGGATCACCATGTCATTATGCACGGATAGCCAGTTCCTTAGGACTCAGGTAACTCTCTGTGATAATAACCTTTCAGAGCCTTTCCCTTCCCCTAACCAGGGGTTAATTCCACCAACTGTCCGTCACTAGGAGCCTAACTAATGTCCAGACCCAGTTTGGAGGATGATCCCAGCACAACTGAGGCCAACGGGGCCCCACCAACAGTCTCCAGGGGGCGGGCACCGACCCTGTGCCCCGGCACACCCCCCAACCCACTATGCGGCCGAGTCCCCACTCACCGGCAGTGCAGGGCCTCTCTCTCCCGCAGTCACCGGAGGGCTCTGCTCCGGTGCGGGAACACGCGGGGGCTCTCCCTCACTCAACGGGAGCCCCGCAACAGCCAACACGTTTCCGGTCTTCCCCACGGCCCCCCCCTGCTCCTGGGAACCGGGGCTTCTGATGGCGGGCACGAGGCTCCAGGCGACTTCTTGAGCCGCCAATGTGACCTTACCAGCGGTGGCACAGACAGGCGGGGTGGCCCTGGCTCCGGTCGCTCTCCACGGGCTTCCGAGGCGGAGGGGGTAGGCTCCGACAATGCGCCTCGAGGATCCCCCTCCGTGCTCCTGCAGCCAGCTGCGGGGCTCGCAGCAACACTCGGGGCACTCCATAACCGGCGGAGGCGGCGTAGGCTCCCGCGCTCCGCTCTTCCACACGGCGGCGTCACTTGGGTCCCTCCTGGACCTCAGTAGGCCTCTTCGGCTGCCTCCTCCGCACGCCCGGGGCTCCCTCCTTGCCACGGGAGCCCCGCGACACAGCCGGCGGGCTTCTTCCGGCTTCCTCGGGCTGCCCGGGCGGCAGCCAATCACTACGCGGGGCTGGGGGGCGCGGCCAGTGATGTCGCGTCTCCCCCGTCACGTGATGCAGGCCCGGTCAGCTTCAGGGCCTAGCGCAGCCCTCTCCTCACTCCAGCGGCCCTCTCCTGGTACCGGGGGCCGCTGCGACGACAATGGCAGCAGCAGGGGGCTCCTCGCTATCGCGCCGGGCCGCGGCGGTGATTCTGGGTCCCAGGCGCAATCCACCGGCAGCGCCACAGACTTCACGGCGCCCGCAGTGATGACAGCAGCCACGAGTGGTAGGCACCCTTTCATTAATTATTTATACCGCCAAAAGCGTGCCAAAACGCGGGGTAGGCTCCCGCGGCGCTATCTCCTCAGCAAAAGGGCGCAAACACATGGGGAAGGCACCCACAGCGCTATTCACGGCGCCCAGCTCCTCTCTCGGGCCACACAGCTTCCAGGGCCCTGGGGCTCCAAGGGGCACAGTGCTTTCGGTGCCCACGGCGCTTGAAGGGCCAGCAGCGCTTCAGCAACAGAGCAGTTCCTTAGGGGCACACTCCTTCACGAGGATAGCGCTTGATAGGCACACATCGAAAAGGGGGAGGGGGGGCGACAGTCCCAGCAGCAGGCCCAGGGGTCTCCGGGTAACTCTCCTCACCTCCTGGGGGCGGGTCCTGTCCTCAGCACTCCTTCCCTTTCAGGGCGCTTCTTCACGCAGCGCTGGCGTGGTGAAAGGTCCCACAGCTTCCGGGACCTCGGGGGGCCCTCCTTCCTCAGGGGCCCTGGGGACAGAGCAGTAGCACTACTGGGCCAGGACAACAGGTAGTGGGGGCATCATCAAAGCAGGGTGGTAGGCTCTCACCATCCCCACTGCACGTGGCCCTCCTTCCACACAGCAGCCTGAACTCCTGAAGTGGGGCTTCACTAGCCCTGGGGACAGTAGGGGGGTTCTGGATGGGTGCAGGGTCCAGCCCACAGGCCCACGTGGCGGTATCCCCTCGCAGCAGGTCCCCTCGCATTCCTGTCCCAGTTCTGTCTCACTGCATGGTGGCACACCCCCCTTACTTATACCCTCCTCCCAGGCAGTGCCAGAACCTTCTAGAATATTGGTAAAACTTGCCTAAACTGGCTCAGGGGGAGGAGTAGAGCACCCTGGGTGCCAGGCTTTCCCTCCAATAGCTAGGGGTGGCTGGGTACCTGACGACTAGACTGCTAACCTCCTGCAGTCAGGTGGCACAACGCACAGCCTGGGCATCCATTTTAAAAACACAGCATTTCACCAGGGTCCATTTTACAAGGGGGAATTGACAAGAGCTCACATCATTGCATGGCATTACTTATTAACAAGGTGTCTCACACCACTCATGGCCTATACAGGTTTATTACCATGGGGGAGACATTTCAAATTAGGGGGGCAAAAAGTGAAAAAGTTTGGGGGAGAAGGGCCAAGTCCAACACAGTCAAACAATGCTATTTACCTATGTATTGTTCCTTTATTGTCCCTCCGTAGCATAGCTTTGGATTTAGTTAGAAGAAGGTAGACACATTAGTGGCTCACGGGAGCTGCATTGCAAGGTCCCTCAAGCTCAGAATAAGTAGACCCCAAGGGGCTCTCCAAGCTTCTGTCACTCAGAATCGGTTCACTTCAGACAGAGGAAGTGCAAGCTTCCCTCACCCAGAAGAGGCTCACTGCAGACAGAAACAGTGCAAGCTTTCCTCACCCAGAAGAGGCTCACTTCAGACAGAAACAGTGCAAGCTTCCCTCGCCCAGAAGAGGCTCACTTCAGACAGAAACAGTGCAAGCTTCCCTCGCCCAGAAGAGGATCACTACAGACAGAAAGAGTGCAAGCTTCTCTCGCCCGGAAGAGGCTAAATTCAGACAGAAGCAGTGCAAGCTTCCCTCACCCAGAAGAGGCTCACTACAGACTGTAGCAGTGCAAGCTTCTGTCACCCAGAAGAGGCTCATTTCAGACAGAAACAGTGCAAGCTTCCCTCACCCAGAAGACGCTCACTACAGACAGAAACAGTGCAAGCTTCCCTCACCCAGAAGAGGCTCACAACAGACAGAAACAGTGCAAGATTCCCTCGCCCAGAAGAGGCTCACTACAGACAGAAACAGTGCAAGCTTCCCTCACCCAGAAGACGCTCACTACAGACAGAAACAGTGCATGCTTCCCTCACCCAGAAGAGGCTCACAACAGACAGTAGCAGAGCAAGCTTTCCTCACTCAGAAGAAGCTCACTGCAGACAGAAGCAGTGCAAGCTTCTCTTGCCCAGAAGAGGCTCACTTCAGACAGAAACAGTGCAAGCTTCCCTCACCCAGAAGAGGCTTATTATAGACATAAACAGTGCAAGCTTCCCTCACCCAGAAGAGGCTCACTACAGACAGTAGCAGTGCAAGCTTCTGTCACCCAGAAGAGGCTAATTTTCAGACAAAAACAGTGCAAGCTTCCCTCGCCCAGAAGAGGCTCACTACAGACAGAAGCAGTGCAAGCTTCCCTCGCCCAGAAGAGACTCACTGCAGACAGATGCAGTGCAAGCTTCCCTCACCCAGAAGAGCCTCACTGCAGACAGAAGCAGTGCAAGCTTCCCTCACCCAGAAGAGCCTCACTGCAGACAGAAGCAGTGCAAGCTTCCCTCACCCAGACGAGGGTCACTACAGACAGAGGAAGTGCAAGCTTCCCTTGCCCAGAAGAGGCTCACTTCAGACCAAAACAGTGCAAGCTTCCCTCACCCAGAAGAGGCTCACTACAGACAGTAGCAGTGCAAGCTTCTGTCACCCAGAAGAGGCTAATTTTCAGACAAAAGCAGTGCAAGCTTCCCTCACCCAGAAGAGGGTCACTACAGACAGAGGAAGTGCAAGCTTCCCTCCCCCAGAAGAGGCTCACTGCAGACAGAAACAGTGCAAGCTTCAACTTCTACGCGCCCAACCGCCACCTCCGATCTCAACTTCTACGCGCCCAACCGCCACCTCCGATCAGCCAACCACGCCCTCGCCGCCGTCCCCCGCATCCGAAGAGCGACTACGGGAGGAAGGTCCTTCTCCTACCTGGCCGCCAAGACCTGGAACTCCCTCCCGACCGACCTGCGCCTGACCCAAGACCACCTCGCCTTCAGGAAGAAGCTGAAGACCTGGCTGTTCGAGCAGTAGCGGCACCCCCCCCCCCCCCCCCAGCGCCTTGAGACCCTACGGGTAGGTAGCGCGCTATATAAGTGTCACTGATTGATTGATTGAAGCTTCTCTCGCCCAGAAGAGGCTCACTTCAGACAGAAACAGTGCAAGCTTCCCTCACCCAGAAGAGGCTCACTACAGACAGAAGCAGTGCAAGCTTCCCTCGCCCAGAAGAGGCTCACTGCAGACAGTAACAGTGCAAGCTTCCCTTGCCCAGAAGAGGCTCACTGAAGACAGAAACAGTGCAAGCTTCCCTCGCCCAGAAGAGGCTCACTGCAGACAGAAGCAGTGCAAGCTTTCCTTACCCAGAAGAGGCTCACTGCAGACAGATGCAGCGCAAGCTTCCCTCACCCAGAAGAGGCTCATTACAGACAGAAACAGTGCAAGCTTCCCTCGCCCAGAAGAGACTCACTACAGACAGAAGCAGTGCAAGCTTCCCTCACCCGGAAGAGTCTCACTATAGACAGAAAGAGTGCAAGCTTCCCTCACTCAGAAGAGGCTCACTGCAGACAGAAACAGTGCAAGCTTCCCTAGCCCAGAAGAGGCTCACTTCAGACAGAAACAGTGCAAGCTTCCCTCAACCAGAAGACGTTCACTTCAGACAGAAACAGTGCAAGCTTCCCTCGCCCAGAAGAGGCTCACTTCAGACAGAAACAGTGCAAACTTCCCTCGCCCGGAAGCATAGTTTCCCAGACAGACAGGTGCAGTGCACGCGGGTGCAAGCTTCCCTCACCCAAAACACATGCAGTACAGACAGTAGCAGTGCATGCTTCCTCCACCCAGAATAGCAAGCATTCCTCACCCGTAAGAGGTTCAATATAGACAGTAGGAGCAGTGCAAGCTTCCATAAAATACCCAGAAGAGGCTCACTTCAGACAGAAACAGTGCACGCTTTCTTCGCACAGAAGAGGCTCATTTCAGACAGAAACACTGCAAGCTTCCCTCGCCCAGAAGAGGCTCACTTCAGACAGAAACAGTGCAAGCTTCCCTCGCCCAGAAGAGGCTCACTACAGACAGAAACAGTGCAAGCTTCCCTCACCCAGAAGAGGCTCACTGCAGACAGAAGCAGTGCAAGCTTCCCTCACCCAGAAGAGGCTCACTGCAGACAGAAACAGTGCAAGCTTCCCTCACCCAGAAGAGGCTTACTGCAGACAGAAACAGTGCAAGATTCCCTCACCCAGAAGAGGCTCACTGCAGACAGAAACAGTGCAAGCTTCCCTCACCCAGACACGGCTCACTGCAGACAGAAACAGTGCAAGCTTCCCTCCCCCAGAAGAGGCTTACTACAGACAGAAGCAGTGCAAGCTTTCCTCACCCAGAAGAGGCTCACTACAGACAGAAGCAGTGCAAGCTTCCCTCCCCCAGAAGAGGCTTACTACAGACAGTAGCAGTGCAAGCTTTCCTCACCCAGAAGAGTCTCACTACAGACAGAAACAGTGCAAGCTTCCCTCACTCAGAAGAAGCTCACTGCAGACAGAAGCAGTGCAAGCTTTCCCCACCCAGAAGAGGCTCACTTCAGACAGAAACAGTGCAAGCTTCCCTCGCCCAGTAGAGGCTCATTACAGACAGAAACAGTGCAAGCTTCCCTCGCCCAGAAGAGACTCACTACAGACAAAAGCAGTGCAAGCTTCCCTCACCCGGAAGAGTCTCACTATAAGACTGAAAGAGTGCAAGCTTCCCTCACTCAGAAGAGGCTCACTGCAGACAGAAACAGTGCAAGCTTCCCATGCCCAGAAGAGGCGAGCTACAGACAGAACCAGTGCAAGCTTCCCTCAACCAGAAGACGTTCACTTCAGACAGAAACAGTGCAAGCTTCCCTCGCCCAGAAGAGGCTCACTTCAGACAGAAACAGTGCAGGCGTCCCTCGCCCGGAAGCATAGTTTCCCAGACAGACAGGTGCAGTGCACGCGGGTGCAAGCTTCCCTCACCCAAAACACATGCAGTACAGACAGTAGCAGTGCACGCTTCCTCCACCCAGAATAGCAAGCATTCCTCACCCGTAAGAGGTTCAATATAGACAGTAGGAGCAGTGCAAGCTTCCATAAAATACCCAGAAGAGGCTCACTTCAGACAGAAAGAGTGCAAGCTTCCCTCGCCCAGAAGAGGCTCACTGCAGACAGAAACAGTGCACGCTTTCTTCGCCCAGAAGAGGCTCATTTCAGACAGAAAGAGTGCAAGCTTCCCTCGCCCAGAAGAGGCTCACTGCAGACAGAAACAGTGCACGCTTTCTTCGCCCAGAAGAGGCTCATTTCAGACAGAAACAGTGCAAGCTTCCCTCACCCAGAAGAGGCCTACTACAGACAGGAGCAGTGCAAGCTTTCCTCACCCAGAAGAGGCTCACTACAGACAGAAGCAGTGCAAGCTTCCCTCACCCAGAAGAGGCTCACTGCAGACAGAAGCAGTGCAAGCTTCCCTCGCCCAGAAGAGGCTCACTTCAGACAGAAACAGTGCAAGCTTCCCTCGCCCAGAAGAGGCTCACTACAGACAGAAACAGTGCAAGCTTCCCTCACCCAGAAGAGGCTCACTTCAGACAGAAACAGTGCAAACTTCCCTCGCCCAGAAGAGGCTCACTACAGACAGAAACAGTGCAAGCTTCCCTCACCCAGAAGAGGCTTACTACAGACAGAAACAGTGCAAGCTTCCCTCACCCAGACAAGGCTCACTGTGCAAGCTTCCCTCACCCAGACAAGGCTTCCCTCCCCCAGAAGAGGCTTACTACAGACAGAAGCAGTGCAAGCTTTCCTCACCCAGAAGAGGCTCACTACAGACAGAAGCAGTGCAAGCTTCTCTTGCCCAGAAGAGGCTCACTTCAGACAGAAACAGTGCAAGCTTCCCTCACCCAGAAGAGGCTCACTGCAGACAGAAGCAGTGCAAGCCTCCCTCGCCCAGAAGAGGCTCACTTCAGACAGAAACAGTGCAAGCGTCCCTCGCCCAGAAGAGGCTCACTACAGACAGAAACAGTGCAAGCTTCCCTCACCCAGAAGAGGCTCACTGCAGACAGAAGCAGTGCAAGCTTCCCTCACCCAGACAAGGCTCACTGCAGACAGAAACAGTGCAAGCTTCCCTCCCCCAGAAGAGGCTTACTACAGTCAGAAACAGTGCAAGCTTCCCTCAACCAGAAGAGTCTCACTACAGACAGAAACAGTGCAAGCTTTCCTCACCCAGAAGAGTCTCACTACAGACAGAAACAGTGCAAGCTTCCCTCCCCCAGAAGAGGCTTACTACAGACAGTAGCAGTGCAAGCTTTCCTCACCCAGAAAAGTCTCACTACAGACAGAAACAGTGCAAGCTTTCCTCACCCAGAAGAGTCTCACTACAGACAGAAACAGTGCAAGCTTCCCTCGCCCAGAAGAGGCTCATTACAGAAAGAAGCGGTGCAAGCTTCCCTCCCCCAGAAGAGGCTCACTAAATACAGAAACAGTGCAAGCTTCCCTCACTCAGAAGAAGCTCACTGCAGACAGAAGCAGTGCAAGCTTTCCCCACCCAGAAGAGGCTCACTTCAGACAGAAACAGTGCAAGCTTCCCTCACCCAGAAGAGGCTCACTTCAGACAGAAACAGTGCAAGCTTCCCTCGCCCAGAAGAGGCTCACTACAGACAGAAACAGTGCAAGCTTCCCTCACCCAGAAGAGGCTCACTTCAGACAGAAACAGTGCAAGCTTCCCTCGCCCAGAAGAGGCTCACTGCAGACAGAAGCAGTGCAAGCTTCTCTTGCCCAGAAGAGGCTCACTTCAGACAGAAACAGTGCAAGCTTCCCTCACCCAGAAGAGGCTCACTGCAGACAGAAGCAGTGCAAGCTTCCCTTGCCCAGAAGAGGCTCACTTCAGACAGAAACAGTGCGAGCTTCCCTCGCCCAGAAGAGGCTCACTACAGACAGAAACAGTGCAAGCTTCCCTCACCCAGAAGAGGCTCACTGCAGACAGAAGCAGTGCAAGCTTCCCTCACCCAGACAAGGCTCACTGCAGACAGAAACAGTGCAAGCTTCCCTCCCCCAGAAGAGGCTTACTACAGTCAGAAACAGTGCAAGCTTCCATCACCCAGAAGAGTCTCACTACAGACAGAAACAGTGCAAGCTTTCCTCACCCAGAAGAGTCTCACTACAGGCAGAAACAGTGCAAGCTTCCCTCCCCCAGAAGAGGCTTACTACAGACAGTAGCAGTGCAAGCTTTCCTCACCCAGAAAAGTCTCACTACAGACAGAAACAGTGCAAGCTTTCCTCACCCAGAAGAGTCTCACTACAGTCAGAAACAGTGCAAGCTTCCCTCACTCAGAAGAAGCTCACTGCAGACAGAAGCAGTGCAAGCTTTCCCCACCCAGAAGAGGCTCACTTCAGACAGAAACAGTGCAAGCTTCCCTCGCCCAGTAGAGGCTCATTACAGACAGAAACAGTGCAAGCTTCCCTCACTCAGAAGAGGCTAACTGCAGACAGGAACAGTGCAAGCTTCCCTCGCCCAGAAGAGACTCACTACAGACAGAAGCAGTGCAAGCTTCCCTCACCCGGAAGAGTCTCACTATAAGACTGAAAGAGTGCAAGCTTCCCACACTCAGAAGAGGCTCACTGCAGACAGAAACAGTGCAAGCTTCCCATGCCCAGAAGAGGCGAGCTACAGACAGAAACAGTGCAAGCTTCCCTCAACCAGAAGACGTTCACTTAAGACAGAAACAGTGCAAGCTTCCCTCGCCCAGAAGAGGCTCACTTCAGACAGAAACAGTGCAAGCTTCCCTCGCCCGGAAGCATAGTTTCCCAGACAGACAGGTGCAGTGCACGCGGGTGCAAGCTTCCCTCACCCAAAACACATGCAGTACAGACAGTAGCAGTGCACGCTTCCTCCACCCAGAATAGCAAGCATTCCTCACCCGTAAGAGGTTCAATATAGACAGTAGGAGCAGTGCAAGCTTCCATAAAATACCCAGAAGAGGCTCACTTCAGACAGAAAGAGTGCAAGCTTCCCTCGCCCAGAAGAGGCTCACTGCAGACAGAAACAGTGCACGCTTTCTTCGCCCAGAAGAGGCTCATTTCAGACAAAAACAGTGCAAGTTTCCCTCACCCAGAAGAGGCTTACTACAGACAGGAGCAGTGCAAGCTTTCCTCACCAAGAAGAGGCTCACTTCAGACAGAAACAGTGCAAGCTTCTCTCACCCAGAAGAGGCTCACTACAGACAGAAGCAGTGCAAGCTTCCCTCGCCCAGAAGAGGCTCACTTCAGACAGAAACAGTGCAAGCTTCCCTCACACAGAAGAGGCTCACTGCAGACAGAAACTGGTCAAGATTCCCTCGCCCAGAAGAGGCTCACTGCAGACAGAAGCAATGCAAGCTTTCCTTACCCAGAAGAGGCTCACTGCAGACAGATGCAGTGCAAGCTTCCCTCGCCCAGAAGAGGCTCACTACAGACAGAAGCAGTGCAAGCTTCCCTCACCCGGAAGAGTCTCACTATAGACAGAAAGAGTGCAAGCTTCCCTCACTCAGAAGAGGCTCACTGCAGACAGAAACAGTGCAAGCTTCCCTCGCCCAGAAGAGGCTCACTTCAGACATAAACAGTGCAAGCTTCCCTCGCCCAGAAGAGACTCACTTCAGACAGAAACAGTGCAAACTTCCCTCGCCGGGAAGCATAGTTTCCCAGACAGACAGGTGCAGTGCCCGCGGGTGCAAGCTTCCCTCACCCAAAACACATGCAGTACAGACAGTAGCAGTGCATGCTTCCTCCACCCAGAATAGCAAGCATTCCTCACCCGTAAGAGGTTCAATATAGACAGTAGGAGCAGTGCAAGCTTCCATAAAATACCCAGAAGAGGCTCACTTCAGACAGAAAGAGTGCAAGCTTCCCTCGCCCAGAAGAGGCTCACTGCAGACAGAAACAGTGCACGCTTTCTTCGCCCAGAAGAGGCTCACTTCAGACAGAAACAGTGCAAGCTTCCCTCGCCCAGAAGAGGCTCACTGCAGACAGAAACAGTGCACGCTTTCTTCGCCCAGAAGAGGCTCATTTCAGACAGAAACAGTGCAAGCTTCCCTCACCCAGAAGAGGCTCACTGCAGACAGAAGCAGTGCAAGCTTCCCTCACCCAGAAGAGGCTCACTGCAGACAGAAGCAGTGCAAGCTTCCCTCACCCAGAAGAGGCTCACTACAGACAGAAGCAGTGCAAGCTTTCCTCACCCAGAAGAGGCTCACTTCAGACAGAAAGAGTGCAAGCTTCCCTCACCCAGAAGAGGCTTACTACAGACAGAAGCAGTGCAAGCTTCCCTCCCCCAGAAGAGGCTTACTACAGACAGAAGCAGTGCAAGCTTTCCTCACCCAGAAGAGGCTCACTACAGACAGAAGCAGTGCAAGCTTCTCTTGCCCAGATGAGGCTCATTTCAGACAGAAACAGTGCAAGCTTCCCTCCCCCAGAAGAGGCTTACTACAGACAGAAGCAGTGCAAGCTTTCCTCACCCAGAAGAGGCTCACTACAGACAGAAGCAGTGCAAGCTTCCCTCACCCAGAAGAGGCTTACTACAGACAGAAGCAGTGCAAGCTTTCCTCACCCAGAAGAGTCTCACTACAGACAGAAACAGTGCAAGCTTCCCTCCCCGGGAAGAGGCTCACTACAGACAGAAACAGTGCAAGCTTTCCTCACCCAGAAGAGTCTCACTACAGACAGAAACAGTGCAAGCTTCCCTCCCCGGGAAGAGGCTCACTACAGACAGAAACAGTGCAAGCTTCCCTCCCCCAGAAGAGGCTCACTACAGACAGAAGCAGTGCAAGCTTTCCTCACCCAGAAGAGGCTCACTACAGACAGAAGCAGTGCAAGCTTTCCTCACCCAGAAGAGGCTCACTACAGACAGAAGCAGTGCAAGCTTTCCTCACCCAGAAGAGGCTCACTGCAGACAGAAGCAGTGTAAGCTTCCCTCACCCAGAAGAGGCTTACTACAGACAGAAGCAGTGCAAGCTTTCCTCACCCAGAAGAGTCTCACTACAGACAGAAACAGTGCAAGCTTCCCTCCCCGGGAGGAGGCTCACTACAGACAGAAACAGTGCAAGCTTCCCTCCCACAGAAGAGGCTCACTACAGACAGTAGCAGTGCAAGCTTTCCTCACCCAGAAGAGTCTCACTGCAGACAGAAGCAGTGCAAGCTTTCCCCACCCAGAAGAGGCTCACTTCAGACAGAAACAGTGCAAGCTTCCCTCGCCCAGTAGAGGCTCATTACAGACAGAAACAGTGCAAGCTTCCCTCGCCCAGAAGAGACTCACTACAGACAGAAGCAGTGCAAGCTTCCCATGCCCAGAAGAGGCGAGCTACAGACAGAAACAGTGCAAGATTCCCATGCCCAGAAGAGGCGAGCTACAGACAGAAACAGTGCAAGCTTCCCTCAACCAGAAGACGTTCACTTCAGACAGAAACAGTACAAGCTTCCCTCGCCCAGAAGAGGCTCACTTCAGACAGAAACAGTGAAAGCTTCCCTCACCCAGAAGAGGCTTACTACAGACAGGAGCAGTGCAAGCTTTCCTCACCAAGAAGAGGCTCACTTCAGACAGAAACAGTGCAAGCTTCTCTCACCCAGAAGAGGCTCACTACAGACAGAAACAGTGCAAGCTTTCCTCGCCCAGAAGAGGCTCACTACAGACAGAAGCAGTGCAAGCTTCCCTCACCCAGAAGAGGCTCACTTCAGACAGAAACAGTGCAAGCTTCCTTCGCCCAGAAGAGGCTCACTACAGACAGAAACAGTGCAAGCTTCCCTCATCCAGAAGAGGCTCACTTCAGACAGAAACAGTGCAAGCTTCCCTCTCCCAGAAGAGGCTCACTACAGGCAGAAACAGTGCAAGCTTCCCTCACCCAGAAGAGGCTTACTACAGACAGAAACAGTGCAAGCTTCCCTCACCCAGACAAGGCTCACTGCAGACAGAAACAGTGCAAGCTTCCCTCCCCCAGAAGAGGCTTACTACAGACAGAAGCAGTGCAAGCTTTCCTCACCCAGAAGAGGCTCACTACAGACAGAAGCAGTGCAAGCTTCTCTTGCCCAGAAGAGGCTCACTTCAGACAGAAACAGTGCAAGCTTCCCTAGCCCAGAAGAGGCTCACTACAGACAGAAGCAGTGCAAGCTTCTCTTGCCCAGAAGAGGCTCACTACAGACAGAAGCAGTGCAAGCTTCCCTCACCCAGAAGAGGCTCACTACAGACAGAAGCAGTGCAATCTTCCCTCACCCAGAAGAGGCTCACTGCAGACAGAAACAGTGCAAGCTTCCCTCGCCCAGAAGAGGCTCACTGCAGACAGAAGCAGTGCAAGCTTTCCTTACCCAGAAGAGGCTCACTGAAGACAGATGCAGTGCAAGCTTCCCTCACCCAGAAGAGGCTCATTACAGACAGAAACAGTGCAAGCTTCCCTCGCCCAGAAGAGACTCACTACAGACAGAAGCAGTGCAAGCTTCCCTCACCCGGAAGAGTCTCACTATAGACAGAAAGAGTGCAAGCTTCCCTCACTCAGAAGAGGCTCACTTCAGACAGAAACAGTGTAAGCTTCCCTCGTCCAGAAGAGGCTCACTTCAGACAGAAACAGTGCAAACTTCCCTCGCCCGGAAGCATAGTTTCCCAGACAGACAGGTGCAGTGCACGCGGGTGCAAGCTTCCCTCACCCAACACACATGCAGTACAGACAGTAGCAGTGCATGCTTCCTCCACCCAGAATAGCAAGCATTCCTCACCCGTAAGAGGTTCAATAGAGACAGTAGGAGCAGTGCAAGCTTCTATAAAATACCCAGAAGAGGCTCACTTCAGACAGAAAGAGTGCAAGCTTCCCTCGCCCAGAAGAGGTTCACTGCAGACAGAAACAGTGCACGCTTTCTTCGCCCAGGAGAGGCTCATTTCAGACAGAAACAGTGCAAGCTTCTCTCACCCAGAAGAGGCACACTACAGACAGAAACAGTGCAAGCTTCCCTAGCCCAGAAGAGGCTCACTACAGACAGAAACAGTGCAAGCTTCCCTCACCCAGAAGAGGCTTACTACAGACAGAAGCAGTGCAAGCTTCCCTCACCCGGAAGTGTCTCACTATAAGACTGTAAGAGTGCAAGCTTCCCTCACCCAGACAAGGCTCACTGCAGACAGAAACAGTGCAAGCTTCCCTCGCCCAGAAGAGACTCACTACAGACAGAAGCAGTGCAAGCTTCCCTCACCCGGAAGAGTCTCACTATAAGACTGTAAGAGTGCAAGCTTCCCTCACTCAGAAGAGGCTCACTGCAGACAGAAACAGTGCAAACTTCCCATGCCCAGAAGAGGCGAGCTACAGACAGAAACAGTGCAAGCTTCCCTCACCCAGAAGACGTTCACTTCAGACAGAAACAGTGCAAGCTTCCCTCACCCAGAAGAGGCTCACTTCAGACAGAAACAGTGCAAGCTTCCCTCGCCCAGAAGAGGCTCACTTCAGACAGAAACAGTGCAAGCTTCCCTCGCCCGGAAGCATAGTTTCCCAGACAGACAGGTGCAGTGCACGCGGGTGCAAGCTTCCCTCACCCAAAACACATGCAGTACAGACAGTAGCAGTGCACGCTTCCTCCACCCAGAATAGCAAGCATTCCTCACCCGTAAGAGGTTCAATATAGACAGTAGGAGCAGTGCAAGCTTCCATAAAATACCCAGAAGAGGCTCACTTCAGACAGAAAGAGTGCAAGCTTCCCTCGCCCAGAAGAGGCTCACTGCAGACAGAAACAGTGCACGCTTTATTCGCCCAGAAGAGGCTCATTTCAGACAGAAACAGTGCAAGCTTCCCTCGCCCAAAAGAGGCTCACTTCAGACAGAAACAGTGCAAGCTTCCCTCGCCGAGAAGAGGCTCACTGCAGACAGAAGCAGTGCAAGCTTCCCACGCCCAGAAGAGGCTCACTTCACACAGAAACAGTGCAAGCTTCCCTCGCCCAGAAGAGGCTCACTTCAGACAGAAACAGTGCAAGCTTCCCTCACCCAGATGAGGCTCACTACAGACAGAAACAGTGCAAGCTTCCCTCGCCCAGAAGAGGCTCACTGCAGACAGAAACAGTGCACGCTTCCTTCGCCCAGAAGAGGCTCACTACAGACAGAAACAGTGCACGCTTCCTTCGCCCAGAAGAGGCTCACTTCAGACAGAAACAGTGCAAGCATCCCTCGCCCAGAAGAGGCTCACTACAGACAGAAACAGTGCAAGCTTCCCTCACCCAGAAGAGGCTCACTTCAGACAGAAACAGTGCAAGCTTCCCTCGCCCAGAAGAGGCTCACTACAGACAGAAACAGTGCAAGCTTCCCTCACCCAGAAGAGGCTTACTACAGACAGAAACAGTGCAAGCTTCCCTCACCCAGACAAGGCTCACTGCAGACAGAAGCAGTGCAAGCTTTCCTCACCCAGAAGAGGCTCACTACAGACAGAAGCAGTGCAAGCTTCTCTTGCCCAGAAGAGGCTCACTTCAGACAGAAACAGTGCAAGCTTCCCTCACCCAGAAGAGGCTCATTATAGACAGAAACAGTGCAAGCTTCCCTCGCCCAGAAGAGGCTCACTACAGACAGTAGCAGTGCAAGCTTCTGTCACCCAGAAGAGGCTAATTTTCAGACAAAAACAGTGCAAGCTTACCTCGCCCAGAAGAGGCTCACTACAGACAGAAGCAGTGCAAGCTTCCCTCGCCCAGAAGAGGTTCACTGCAGACAGATGCAGTGCAAGCTTTCTTCACCCAGAAGATGCTCACTGCAGACAGAAACAGTGCAAGCTTCCATCACCCAGACGAGGGTCACTACAGACAGAGGAAGTGCAAGCTTCCCTCACCCAGAAGAGCCTCACTGCAGACAGAAGCAGTGCAAGCTTCCATCACCCAGACGAGGGTCACTACAGACAGAGGAAGTGCAAGCTTCACTTGCCCAGAAGAGGCTCACTTCAGACCGAAACAGTGCAAGCTTCCCTCACCCAGAAGAGGCTCACTGCAGACAGAAACAGTGCACGCTTCCTTCGCCCAGAAAAGGCTCACTTCAGACAGAAACAGTGCACGCTTTCTTCGCCCAGAAGAGGCTCACTTCAGACCGAAACAGTGCAAGCTTCCCTCACCCAGAAGAGGCTCGCTACAGACAGAAGCAGTGCAAGCTTCCCTCACCCAGAAGAGGCTCACTGCAGACAGAAACAGTGCAAGCTTCCCTCGCCCAGAAGAGGCTCACATCAGACAGAAGCAGTGCAAGCTTCCCTCACCCAGAAGAGGGTCACTACAGACAGAGGAAGTGCAAGCTTCCCTCAACCAGAAGAGGCTCACTGCAGACAGAAACAGTGCAAGCTTCCCTCGCCCAGAAGAGGCTCACTTCAGACAGAAACAGTGCAAGCTTCCCTCACCCAGAAGAGGCTCACTACAGACAGAAGCAGTGCAAGCTTCCCTCACCCAGAAGAGGCTCACTTCAGACAGAAACAGTGCAAGCTTCCCTCGCCCAGAAGAGGCTCACTTCAGACAGAAGCAGTGCAAGCTTTCCTCGCCCAGAAGAGGCTCACTGCAGACAGAAACAGTGCAAGCTTCCCTCGCCCAGAAGAGGCTTACTGCAGACAGAAGCAGTGCAAGCTTCCCTCACCCAGAAGAGGCTTACTACAGACAGAAGCAGTGCAAGCTTCCCTCGCCCAGAAGAGGCTCACTGCAGACAGAAACAGTCCAAGCTTCCCTCACCCAGAAGAGGCTTACTACAGACAGAAGCAGTGCAAGCTTCCCTCGCCCAGAAGAGGCTCACTGCAGACAGAAGCAGTGCAAGCTTTCCTTACCCAGAAGAGGCTCACTGCAGACAGATGCAGTGCAAGCTTCCCTTGCCCAGAAGAGGCTCACTGCAGACAAAAGCTGTGCTAGCTTCCCTCGCCCAGAAGAGGCTCACTTCAGACAGAAGCAGTGCAAGCTTCCCTCACCCAGAAGAGGCTCATTAAAGACAGAAACAGTGCAAGCTTCCCTCACCCAGAAGAGGCTCACTACAGACTGTAGCAGTGCAAGCTTCCCTCACTCAGAAGAGGCTCATTACAGACAGAAACAGTGCAAGCTTCCCTCGCCCAGAAGAGGCTCACTACAGACTGTAGCAGTGCAAGCTTCCCTCACTCAGAAGAGGCTCATTACAGACAGAAACAGTGCAAGCTTCCCTCACTCAGAAGAGGCTCACTACAGACAGAAGCAGTGCAAGCTTCCCTCACCCATAAGAGGCTCATTACAGACAGAAACAGTGCAAGCTTCCCTCGCCCAGAAGAGACTCACTACAGACAGAAGCAGTGCAAGCTTCCCTCACCCGGAAGAGTCTCACTATAGACAGGAAGAGTGCAAGATTCCCTCGCTCAGAAGAGGCTCACTCGAGACAGAAACAGTGCAAGCGTCCCTCGCCCAGAAGAGGCTTACTACAGACAGAAGCAGTGCAAACTTCCCTCACCCAGAAGAGGCTCACTACAGACAGAAGCAGTGCAAGCTTCCCTCGCCCAGAAGAGGCTCACTACAGACAGAAACAGTGCAAGCTTCCCTAGCCCAGAAGAGGCTCACTACAGACAGAAGCAGTGCAAGCTTCTCTTGCCCAGAAGAGGCTCACTACAGACAGAAGCAGTGCAAGCTTCCCTCACCCAGAAGAGGCTCACTACAGACAGAAGCAGTGCAATCTTCCCTCACCCAGAAGAGGCTCACTGCAGACAGAAACAGTGCAAACTTCCCATGCCCAGAAGAGGCGAGCTACAGACAGAAACAGTGCAAGCTTCCCTCACCCAGAAGACGTTCACTTCAGACAGAAACAGTGCAAGCTTCCCTCACCCAGAAGAGGCTCACTTCAGACAGAAACAGTGCAAGCTTCCCTCGCCCAGAAGAGGCTCACTTCAGACAGAAACAGTGCAAGCTTCCCTCGCCCGGAAGCATAGTTTCCCAGACAGACAGGTGCAGTGCACGCGGGTGCAAGCTTCCCTCACCCAAAACACATGCAGTACAGACAGTAGCAGTGCACGCTTCCTCCACCCAGAATAGCAAGCATTCCTCACCCGTAAGAGGTTCAATATAGACAGTAGGAGCAGTGCAAGCTTCCATAAAATACCCAGAAGAGGCTCACTTCAGACAGAAAGAGTGCAAGCTTCCCTCGCCCAGAAGAGGCTCACTGCAGACAGAAACAGTGCACGCTTTATTCGCCCAGAAGAGGCTCATTTCAGACAGAAACAGTGCAAGCTTCCCTCGCCCAAAAGAGGCTCACTTCAGACAGAAACAGTGCAAGCTTCCCTCGCCGAGAAGAGGCTCACTGCAGACAGAAGCAGTGCAAGCTTCCCACGCCCAGAAGAGGCTCACTTCACACAGAAACAGTGCAAGCTTCCCTCGCCCAGAAGAGGCTCACTTCAGACAGAAACAGTGCAAGCTTCCCTCACCCAGATGAGGCTCACTACAGACAGAAACAGTGCAAGCTTCCCTCGCCCAGAAGAGGCTCACTGCAGACAGAAACAGTGCACGCTTCCTTCGCCCAGAAGAGGCTCACTACAGACAGAAACAGTGCACGCTTCCTTCGCCCAGAAGAGGCTCACTTCAGACAGAAACAGTGCAAGCATCCCTCGCCCAGAAGAGGCTCACTACAGACAGAAACAGTGCAAGCTTCCCTCACCCAGAAGAGGCTCACTTCAGACAGAAACAGTGCAAGCTTCCCTCGCCCAGAAGAGGCTCACTACAGACAGAAACAGTGCAAGCTTCCCTCACCCAGAAGAGGCTTACTACAGACAGAAACAGTGCAAGCTTCCCTCACCCAGACAAGGCTCACTGCAGACAGAAGCAGTGCAAGCTTTCCTCACCCAGAAGAGGCTCACTACAGACAGAAGCAGTGCAAGCTTCTCTTGCCCAGAAGAGGCTCACTTCAGACAGAAACAGTGCAAGCTTCCCTCACCCAGAAGAGGCTCATTATAGACAGAAACAGTGCAAGCTTCCCTCGCCCAGAAGAGGCTCACTACAGACAGTAGCAGTGCAAGCTTCTGTCACCCAGAAGAGGCTAATTTTCAGACAAAAACAGTGCAAGCTTACCTCGCCCAGAAGAGGCTCACTACAGACAGAAGCAGTGCAAGCTTCCCTCGCCCAGAAGAGGTTCACTGCAGACAGATGCAGTGCAAGCTTTCTTCACCCAGAAGATGCTCACTGCAGACAGAAACAGTGCAAGCTTCCATCACCCAGACGAGGGTCACTACAGACAGAGGAAGTGCAAGCTTCCCTCACCCAGAAGAGCCTCACTGCAGACAGAAGCAGTGCAAGCTTCCATCACCCAGACGAGGGTCACTACAGACAGAGGAAGTGCAAGCTTCACTTGCCCAGAAGAGGCTCACTTCAGACCGAAACAGTGCAAGCTTCCCTCACCCAGAAGAGGCTCACTGCAGACAGAAACAGTGCACGCTTCCTTCGCCCAGAAAAGGCTCACTTCAGACAGAAACAGTGCACGCTTTCTTCGCCCAGAAGAGGCTCACTTCAGACCGAAACAGTGCAAGCTTCCCTCACCCAGAAGAGGCTCGCTACAGACAGAAGCAGTGCAAGCTTCCCTCACCCAGAAGAGGCTCACTGCAGACAGAAACAGTGCAAGCTTCCCTCGCCCAGAAGAGGCTCACATCAGACAGAAGCAGTGCAAGCTTCCCTCACCCAGAAGAGGGTCACTACAGACAGAGGAAGTGCAAGCTTCCCTCAACCAGAAGAGGCTCACTGCAGACAGAAACAGTGCAAGCTTCCCTCGCCCAGAAGAGGCTCACTTCAGACAGAAACAGTGCAAGCTTCCCTCACCCAGAAGAGGCTCACTACAGACAGAAGCAGTGCAAGCTTCCCTCACCCAGAAGAGGCTCACTTCAGACAGAAACAGTGCAAGCTTCCCTCGCCCAGAAGAGGCTCACTTCAGACAGAAGCAGTGCAAGCTTTCCTCGCCCAGAAGAGGCTCACTGCAGACAGAAACAGTGCAAGCTTCCCTCGCCCAGAAGAGGCTTACTGCAGACAGAAGCAGTGCAAGCTTCCCTCACCCAGAAGAGGCTTACTACAGACAGAAGCAGTGCAAGCTTCCCTCGCCCAGAAGAGGCTCACTGCAGACAGAAACAGTCCAAGCTTCCCTCACCCATAAGAGGCTTACTACAGACAGAAGCAGTGCAAGCTTCCCTCGCCCAGAAGAGGCTCACTGCAGACAGAAGCAGTGCAAGCTTTCCTTACCCAGAAGAGGCTCACTGCAGACAGATGCAGTGCAAGCTTCCCTTGCCCAGAAGAGGCTCACTGCAGACAAAAGCTGTGCTAGCTTCCCTCGCCCAGAAGAGGCTCACTTCAGACAGAAGCAGTGCAAGCTTCCCTCACCCAGAAGAGGCTCATTAAAGACAGAAACAGTGCAAGCTTCCCTCACCCAGAAGAGGCTCACTACAGACTGTAGCAGTGCAAGCTTCCCTCACTCAGAAGAGGCTCATTACAGACAGAAACAGTGCAAGCTTCCCTCGCCCAGAAGAGGCTCACTACAGACTGTAGCAGTGCAAGCTTCCCTCACTCAGAAGAGGCGCATTACAGACAGAAACAGTGCAAGCTTCCCTCACTCAGAAGAGGCTCACTACAGACAGAAGCAGTGCAAGCTTCCCTCACCCATAAGAGGCTCATTACAGACAGAAACAGTGCAAGCTTCCCTCGCCCAGAAGAGACTCACTACAGACAGAAGCAGTGCAAGCTTCCCTCACCCGGAAGAGTCTCACTATAGACAGGAAGAGTGCAAGATTCCCTCGCTCAGAAGAGGCTCACTCGAGACAGAAACAGTGCAAGCGTCCCTCGCCCAGAAGAGGCTTACTACAGACAGAAGCAGTGCAAACTTCCCTCACCCAGAAGAGGCTCACTACAGACAGAAGCAGTGCAAGCTTCCCTCGCCCAGAAGAGGCTCACTACAGACAGAAACAGTGCAAGCTTCCCTAGCCCAGAAGAGGCTCACTACAGACAGAAGCAGTGCAAGCTTCTCTTGCCCAGAAGAGGCTCACTACAGACAGAAGCAGTGCAAGCTTCCCTCACCCAGAAGAGGCTCACTACAGACAGAAGCAGTGCAATCTTCCCTCACCCAGAAGAGGCTCACTGCAGACAGAAACAGTGCAAGCTTCCCTCGCCCAGAAGAGGCTCACTGCAGACAGAAGCAGTGCAAACTTTCCTTACCCAGAAGAGGCTCACTGAAGACAGATGCAGTGCAAGCTTCCCTCACCCAGAAGAGGCTCATTACAGACAGAAACAGTGCAAGCTTCCCTCGCCCAGAAGAGACTCACTACAGACAGAAGCAGTGCAAGCTTCCCTCACCCGGAAGAGTCTCACTATAGACAGAAAGAGTGCAAGCTTCCCTCACTCAGAAGAGGCTCACTTCAGACAGAAACAGTGTAAGCTTCCCTCGTCCAGAAGAGGCTCACTTCAGACAGAAACAGTGCAAACTTCCCTCGCCCGGAAGCATAGTTTCCCAGACAGACAGGTGCAGTGCACGCGGGTGCAAGCTTCCCTCACCCAACACACATGCAGTACAGACAGTAGCAGTGCATGCTTCCTCCACCCAGAATAGCAAGCATTCCTCACCCGTAAGAGGTTCAATAGAGACAGTAGGAGCAGTGCAAGCTTCTATAAAATACCCAGAAGAGGCTCACTTCAGACAGAAAGAGTGCACGCTTTCTTCGCCCAGGAGAGGCTCATTTCAGACAGAAACAGTGCAAGCTTCTCTCACCCAGAAGAGGCACACTACAGACAGAAACAGTGCAAGCTTCCCTAGCCCAGAAGAGGCTCACTACAGACAGAAACAGTGCAAGCTTCCCTCACCCAGAAGAGGCTTACTACAGACAGAAACAGTGCAAGCTTCCCTCACCCGGAAGTGTCTCACTATAAGACTGTAAGAGTGCAAGCTTCCCTCACCCAGACAAGGCTCACTGCAGACAGAAACAGTGCAAGCTTCCCTCGCCCAGAAGAGACTCACTACAGACAGAAGCAGTGCAAGCTTCCCTCACCCGGAAGAGTCTCACTATAAGACTGTAAGAGTGCAAGCTTCCCTCACTCAGAAGAGGCTCACTGCAGACAGAAACAGTGCAAACTTCCCATGCCCAGAAGAGGCGAGCTACAGACAGAAACAGTGCAAGCTTCCCTCACCCAGAAGACGTTCACTTCAGACAGAAACAGTGCAAGCTTCCCTCACCCAGAAGAGGCTCACTTCAGACAGAAACAGTGCAAGCTTCCCTCGCCCAGAAGAGGCTCACTTCAGACAGAAACAGTGCAAGCTTCCCTCGCCCGGAAGCATAGTTTCCCAGACAGACAGGTGCAGTGCACGCGGGTGCAAGCTTCCCTCACCCAAAACACATGCAGTACAGACAGTAGCAGTGCACGCTTCCTCCACCCAGAATAGCAAGCATTCCTCACCCGTAAGAGGTTCAATATAGACAGTAGGAGCAGTGCAAGCTTCCATAAAATACCCAGAAGAGGCTCACTTCAGACAGAAAGAGTGCAAGCTTCCCTCGCCCAGAAGAGGCTCACTGCAGACAGAAACAGTGCACGCTTTATTCGCCCAGAAGAGGCTCATTTCAGACAGAAACAGTGCAAGCTTCCCTCGCCCAAAAGAGGCTCACTTCAGACAGAAACAGTGCAAGCTTCCCTCGCCGAGAAGAGGCTCACTGCAGACAGAAGCAGTGCAAGCTTCCCACGCCCAGAAGAGGCTCACTTCACACAGAAACAGTGCAAGCTTCCCTCGCCCAGAAGAGGCTCACTTCAGACAGAAACAGTGCAAGCTTCCCTCACCCAGATGAGGCTCACTACAGACAGAAACAGTGCAAGCTTCCCTCGCCCAGAAGAGGCTCACTGCAGACAGAAACAGTGCACGCTTCCTTCGCCCAGAAGAGGCTCACTACAGACAGAAACAGTGCACGCTTCCTTCGCCCAGAAGAGGCTCACTTCAGTCAGAAACAGTGCAAGCATCCCTCGCCCAGAAGAGGCTCACTACAGACAGAAACAGTGCAAGCTTCCCTCACCCAGAAGAGGCTCACTTCAGACAGAAACAGTGCAAGCTTCCCTCGCCCAGAAGAGGCTCACTACAGACAGAAACAGTGCAAGCTTCCCTCACCCAGAAGAGGCTTACTACAGACAGAAACAGTGCAAGCTTCCCTCACCCAGACAAGGCTCACTGCAGACAGAAGCAGTGCAAGCTTTCCTCACCCAGAAGAGGCTCACTACAGACAGAAGCAGTGCAAGCTTCTCTTGCCCAGAAGAGGCTCACTTCAGACAGAAACAGTGCAAGCTTCCCTCACCCAGAAGAGGCTCATTATAGACAGAAACAGTGCAAGCTTCCCTCGCCCAGAAGAGGCTCACTACAGACAGTAGCAGTGCAAGCTTCTGTCACCCAGAAGAGGCTAATTTTCAGACAAAAACAGTGCAAGCTTCCCTCGCCCAGAAGAGGTTCACTGCAGACAGATGCAGTGCAAGCTTTCTTCACCCAGAAGATGCTCACTGCAGACAGAAACAGTGCAAGCTTCCATCACCCAGACGAGGGTCACTACAGACAGAGGAAGTGCAAGCTTCCCTCACCCAGAAGAGCCTCACTGCAGACAGAAGCAGTGCAAGCTTCCATCACCCAGACGAGGGTCACTACAGACAGAGGAAGTGCAAGCTTCACTTGCCCAGAAGAGGCTCACTTCAGACCGAAACAGTGCAAGCTTCCCTCACCCAGAAGAGGCTCACTGCAGACAGAAACAGTGCACGCTTCCTTCGCCCAGAAAAGGCTCACTTCAGACAGAAACAGTGCACGCTTTCTTCGCCCAGAAGAGGCTCACTTCAGACCGAAACAGTGCAAGCTTCCCTCACCCAGAAGAGGCTCGCTACAGACAGAAGCAGTGCAAGCTTCCCTCACCCAGAAGAGGCTCACTGCAGACAGAAACAGTGCAAGCTTCCCTCGCCCAGAAGAGGCTCACATCAGACAGAAGCAGTGCAAGCTTCCCTCACCCAGAAGAGGGTCACTACAGACAGAGGAAGTGCAAGCTTCCCTCAACCAGAAGAGGCTCACTGCAGACAGAAACAGTGCAAGCTTCCCTCGCCCAGAAGAGGCTCACTTCAGACAGAAACAGTGCAAGCTTCCCTCACCCAGAAGAGGCTCACTACAGACAGAAGCAGTGCAAGCTTCCCTCACCCAGAAGAGGCTCACTTCAGACAGAAACAGTGCAAGCTTCCCTCGCCCAGAAGAGGCTCACTTCAGACAGAAGCAGTGCAAGCTTTCCTCGCCCAGAAGAGGCTCACTGCAGACAGAAACAGTGCAAGCTTCCCTCGCCCAGAAGAGGCTTACTGCAGACAGAAGCAGTGCAAGCTTCCCTCACCCAGAAGAGGCTTACTACAGACAGAAGCAGTGCAAGCTTCCCTCGCCCAGAAGAGGCTCACTGCAGACAGAAACAGTCCAAGCTTCCCTCACCCAGAAGAGGCTTACTACAGACAGAAGCAGTGCAAGCTTCCCTCGCCCAGAAGAGGCTCACTGCAGACAGAAGCAGTGCAAGCTTTCCTTACCCAGAAGAGGCTCACTGCAGACAGATGCAGTGCAAGCTTCCCTCACCCAGAAGAGGCTCACTGCAGACAAAAGCTGTGCTAGCTTCCCTCGCCCAGAAGAGGCTCACTTCAGACAGAAGCAGTGCAAGCTTCCCTCACCCAGAAGAGGCTCATTAAAGACAGAAACAGTGCAAGCTTCCCTCACCCAGAAGAGGCTCACTACAGACTGTAGCAGTGCAAGCTTCCCTCACTCAGAAGAGGCTCATTACAGACAGAAACAGTGCAAGCTTCCCTCGCCCAGAAGAGGCTCACTACAGACTGTAGCAGTGCAAGCTTCCCTCACTCAGAAGAGGCTCATTACAGACAGAAACAGTGCAAGCTTCCCTCACTCAGAAGAGGCTCACTACAGACAGAAGCAGTGCAAGCTTCCCTCACCCATAAGAGGCTCATTACAGACAGAAACAGTGCAAGCTTCCCTCGCCCAGAAGAGACTCACTACAGACAGAAGCAGTGCAAGCTTCCCTCACCCGGAAGAGTCTCACTATAGACAGGAAGAGTGCAAGATTCCCTCGCTCAGAAGAGGCTCACTCGAGACAGAAACAGTGCAAGCGTCCCTCGCCCAGAAGAGGCTTACTACAGACAGAAGCAGTGCAAACTTCCCTCACCCAGAAGAGGCTCACTACAGACAGAAGCAGTGCAAGCTTCCCTCGCCCAGAAGAGGCTCACTACAGACAGAAACAGTGCAAGCGTCCCTCGCTCAGAAGAGGCTTACTACAGACAGAAGCAGTGCAAACTTCCCTCACCCAGAAGAGGCTCACTACAGACAGAAGCAGTGCAAGCTTCCCTCGCCCAGAAGAGGCTCACTACAGACAGAAGCAGTGCAAGCTTCCCTCACCTAGAAGAGGCTCACTACAGACTGTAGCAGTGCAAGCTTCCCTCACTCAGAAGAGGCTCATTACAGACAGAAACAGTGCAAGCTTCCCTCGCCCAGAAGAGACTCACTACAGACAGAAGCAGTGCAAGCTTCCCTCACCCGGAAGAGTCTCACTATAGACAGGAAGAGTGCAAGCTTCCCTCGCTCAGAAGAGGCTCACTGCAGACAGAAACAGTGCAAGCTTCCCATGCCCAGAAGAGGCGCGCTACAGACAGAAACAGTGCAAGCTTCTCTCACCCAGAAGAGGCTCATTACAGACAGAGGAAGTGTAATCTTCCCTCCCCCAGAAGAGGCTCACTGCAGACAGAAGCAGTGCAAGCTTCTCTTGCCCAGAAGAGGCTCATTTCAGACAGAAACAGTGCAAGCTTCTCTCACCCAGAAGAGGCACACTACAGACAGAAACAGTGCAAGCTTCCCTAGCCCAGAAGAGGCTCACTACAGACAGAAACAGTGCAAGCTTCCCTCACCCAGAAGAGGCTTACTACAGACAGAAACAGTGCAAGCTTCCCTCACCCGGAAGTGTCTCACTATAAGACTGTAAGAGTGCAAGCTTCCCTCACCCAGACAAGGCTCACTGCAGACAGAAACAGTGCAAGCTTCCCTCGCCCAGAAGAGACTCACTACAGACAGAAGCAGTGCAAGCTTCCCTCACCCGGAAGAGTCTCACTATAAGACTGTAAGAGTGCAAGCTTCCCTCACTCAGAAGAGGCTCACTGCAGACAGAAACAGTGCAAACTTCCCATGCCCAGAAGAGGCGAGCTACAGACAGAAACAGTGCAAGCTTCCCTCACCCAGAAGACGTTCACTTCAGACAGAAACAGTGCAAGCTTCCCTCACCCAGAAGAGGCTCACTTCAGACAGAAACAGTGCAAGCTTCCCTCGCCCAGAAGAGGCTCACTTCAGACAGAAACAGTGCAAGCTTCCCTCGCCCGGAAGCATAGTTTCCCAGACAGACA
Source organism: Lissotriton helveticus (assembly GCF_964261635.1). Classification (NCBI taxonomy): domain Eukaryota; kingdom Metazoa; phylum Chordata; class Amphibia; order Caudata; family Salamandridae; genus Lissotriton; species Lissotriton helveticus. The sequence goes on along the minus strand of NC_136068.1, from coordinate 1,959,518,139 downwards.
GGTGCAGTGCACGCGGGTGCAAGCTTCCCTCACCCAAAAAACATGCAGTACAGACAGTAGCAGTGCACGCTTCCTCCACCCAGAATAGCAAGCATTCCTCACCCGTAAGAGGTTCAATATAGACAGTAGGAGCAGTGCAAGCTTCCATAAAATACCCAGAAGAGGCTCACTTCAGACAGAAAGAGTGCAAGCTTCCCTCGCCCAGAAGAGGCTCACTGCAGACAGAAACAGTGCACGCTTTATTCGCCCAGAAGAGGCTCATTTCAGACAGAAACAGTGCAAGCTTCCCTCGCCCAAAAGAGGCTCACTTCAGACAGAAACAGTGCAAGCTTCCCTCGCCGAGAAGAGGCTCACTGCAGACAGAAGCAGTGCAAGCTTCCCACGCCCAGAAGAGGCTCACTTCACACAGAAACAGTGCAAGCTTCCCTCGCCCAGAAGAGGCTCACTTCAGACAGAAACAGTGCAAGCTTCCCTCACCCAGATGAGGCTCACTACAGACAGAAACAGTGCAAGCTTCCCTCGCCCAGAAGAGGCTCACTGCAGACAGAAACAGTGCACGCTTCCTTCGCCCAGAAGAGGCTCACTACAGACAGAAACAGTGCACGCTTCCTTCGCCCAGAAGAGGCTCACTTCAGACAGAAACAGTGCAAGCATCCCTCGTCCAGAAGAGGCTCACTACAGACAGAAACAGTGCAAGCTTCCCTCACCCAGAAGAGGCTCACTTCAGACAGAAACAGTGCAAGCTTCCCTCGCCCAGAAGAGGCTCACTACAGACAGAAACAGTGCAAGCTTCCCTCACCCAGAAGAGGCTTACTACAGACAGAAACAGTGCAAGCTTCCCTCACCCAGACAAGGCTCACTGCAGACAGAAGCAGTGCAAGCTTTCCTCACCCAGAAGAGGCTCACTACAGACAGAAGCAGTGCAAGCTTCTCTTGCCCAGAAGAGGCTCACTTCAGACAGAAACAGTGCAAGCTTCCCTCACCCAGAAGAGGCTCATTATAGACAGAAACAGTGCAAGCTTCCCTCGCCCAGAAGAGGCTCACTACAGACAGTAGCAGTGCAAGCTTCTGTCACCCAGAAGAGGCTAATTTTCAGACAAAAACAGTGCAAGCTTCCCTCGCCCAGAAGAGGCTCACTACAGACAGAAGCAGTGCAAGCTTCCCTCGCCCAGAAGAGGTTCACTGCAGACAGATGCAGTGCAAGCTTTCTTCACCCAGAAGATGCTCACTGCAGACAGAAACAGTGCAAGCTTCCATCACCCAGACGAGGGTCACTACAGACAGAGGAAGTGCAAGCTTCCCTCACCCAGAAGAGCCTCACTGCAGACAGAAGCAGTGCAAGCTTCCATCACCCAGACGAGGGTCACTACAGACAGAGGAAGTGCAAGCTTCACTTGCCCAGAAGAGGCTCACTTCAGACCGAAACAGTGCAAGCTTCCCTCACCCAGAAGAGGCTCACTGCAGACAGAAACAGTGCACGCTTCCTTCGCCCAGAAAAGGCTCACTTCAGACAGAAACAGTGCACGCTTTCTTCGCCCAGAAGAGGCTCACTTCAGACCGAAACAGTGCAAGCTTCCCTCACCCAGAAGAGGATCGCTACAGACAGAAGCAGTGCAAGCTTCCCTCACCCAGAAGAGGCTCACTGCAGACAGAAACAGTGCAAGCTTCCCTCGCCCAGAAGAGGCTCACATCAGACAGAAGCAGTGCAAGCTTCCCTCACCCAGAAGAGGGTCACTACAGACAGAGGAAGTGCAAGCTTCCCTCAACCAGAAGAGGCTCACTGCAGACAGAAACAGTGCAAGCTTCCCTCGCCCAGAAGAGGCTCACTTCAGACAGAAACAGTGCAAGCTTCCCTCACCCAGAAGAGGCTCACTACAGACAGAAGCAGTGCAAGCTTCCCTCACCCAGAAGAGGCTCACTTCAGACAGAAACAGTGCAAGCTTCCCTCGCCCAGAAGAGGCTCACTTCAGACAGAAGCAGTGCAAGCTTTCCTCGCCCAGAAGAGGCTCACTGCAGACAGAAACAGTGCAAGCTTCCCTCGCCCAGAAGAGGCTTACTGCAGACAGAAGCAGTGCAAGCTTCCCTCACCCAGAAGAGGCTTACTACAGACAGAAGCAGTGCAAGCTTCCCTCGCCCAGAAGAGGCTCACTGCAGACAGAAACAGTCCAAGCTTCCCTCACCCAGAAGAGGCTTACTACAGACAGAAGCAGTGCAAGCTTCCCTCGCCCAGAAGAGGCTCACTGCAGACAGAAGCAGTGCAAGCTTTCCTTACCCAGAAGAGGCTCACTGCAGACAGATGCAGTGCAAGCTTCCCTTGCCCAGAAGAGGCTCACTGCAGACAAAAGCTGTGCTAGCTTCCCTCGCCCAGAAGAGGCTCACTTCAGACAGAAGCAGTGCAAGCTTCCCTCACCCAGAAGAGGCTCATTAAAGACAGAAACAGTGCAAAAGTAAATTTTGCCATGTTCTGTGTCCCTACGCCTCATCCATCATATGTTATGTGTGCATGACCAATATGCATATGTTATTCCCCATGTCCGATTAATGACGCAATTACAGTTGTGTCCACCTCTGATATGTCAGTTTCCAGTCCTCGTGAATACTACGAATATCAGGCCTATGTAAAGTAATGTTGCCACGTTTCTTAGTGTGCACGTTATTCCATTATAAAATCCCCGTTTCTAGGCCTCAAAAGGGCCCGGACCCTGGATTCAGCTCCTGTCTCCTGAAAGCCTCGCTGAGGAGCGATACAGCCCCCACCTGTATCCTCGACCCTTCACTTACTTCCTGCCTCGCAGTGCCCGGTGCAGCTTGGCTCTGCCTCTGAGTCTGCCAAAAGTATGTTATAGTTCCAGTTATCAGTTCAGTCCTCCTCCTCTGCATTCCTAAGCTACTGAACTGCATCAATAGTTTCCGTCATTGTCTAGCCTTCTCGTCTCCATGTTAGAGAAATACTGTATTTAATGGTCATTTAATATTCTTCATCACGCACTACATGTAGAATAATGCATGGTCCAGTCTTAGAATCAAGTTAGCTTTTCCCCTCATGACTTCTAGTTTATATCAACATGTTCCCTAAACATCAGATACCAGATAGGGTTTAGGTACATGTCGCTCCGACCCTTCAGACTCTAGTCTCTGCTCCTAGCACAGAGTTCATAGCCCCCAGCTTCTCCTAGTAACACGTCATTGCCAGTTTTCGCGCACCATTAGGTTAGAGGTCCCGGCTCCTTAGGTAGCCCCCTCCAAAGTTTCCGCCCATTCATGACATATTCTGTTACGTTTGCACCACATGTCTATGTATACGCCCAGTTACACCTACTTTTACTGTTATCTCTCGCGACTGCTACGCGTCACGCCTTCTGCTCCACCCACTGCTACGCCTACTGCAATGTAATGCTATGTGTTTGCGCTATGTATATAAGTCAATGTTTTGTTATTGAATGTTAGCGCGCTCATCCCAGACCCAGCCCCGGCAGCTGCCGGGCCTTATTGTCCTATTCCCATGCAGGTTGTCCTGATCCTGTCCTTATGCTGTAATAAACCTGCAGAAACTCCTACTACCTCGAATCTTGACTCTTATTTTATTGAGCTATCTGTTATGCTATAAGTCTAGTCAAAAATAGGGTATTATTTATTTATTTACCACATAATGGCGCCCGAATAGGGACTTGCCCTTTCCCCACGCGTCGGTGAAGCCACGCCGACCCCCTGACCCTCTGCAGTCGTGACGGAACCATACCGTGCACTGGCAGATATTTCTGCTCCAAGTATCCCTCAGGCCCACGGAGGAGACGGAGGAGGCGGTCCAGCATCCAAACGAGACGGTGGAGGAACGCGGCGAGTCCCGACCAGAGCCCAAGCCGAGAGTCCAAGGTCCGAGGTATCCGGAGGCCCACCCGTAACTAAAGTCCGAAGTCCGAAGTCCGTCGTAGTCCAGTCCCGTTCGAGGCCTCCCGTTCCGTGCTGCCCGGTGAGTACCATTGCTGGGGTAGTATCTAGACAGGATCAATCTAAATTGACTCCTGGTCCGTGGGTTGGTGGTACCCAAGCCCACAAACGAAGTGTTCACCTAGGTGGATACGGGTCTTGATGCGTTCCTTTATGGGACCGGTATGTTCCGTACTGTTACAGCAGTGCATCCAGTAACTCTAGTCTGTTCCGTTCTCGAGAATTCTGTTCTGTTTCTGTTTTCAGTATTTTCAGGTAGTATTCTGTTCAAACTGTTATGTTATGATATTGTTTAATGTATTTCCAATGTCGTGGTATGCCTGAATTGTTTTCCCAATTGTTATTGTTTTTCGTGTATTGTATTGTGTTCCGATTCAAGTTTAGAATGCCGCTCTTTTCCAAGTTACGTCAGTTAAAAACTAGAAAGGGTCTGTTAGAGGAAGCAGTTCCTGTCCCGCCTAGGGACAGTCCAGGTCATTTTATGTATCAGAAACATGGCATAAGCGCCATAATGTATCTAGATTTATGGGTAGAGTATACCAAACAGTTAGAAGAAAAGTATAGATGGCCCGTATCGGGTACATGGGATGCCGAATGTATCATGCGAGTAGAAGAAGCATTATGGAAAAAGAAAGCCAGACAGTCACAGAAAGATGCCATCGAGTTATGGCGCAAGGAAGCTCATAAAAGAACGGAAAAGGAAGTCAGAAAGTCAGAGTTAAGTAGAGAATCCCAAGAACGAGCCCAAGAAAGGGAGTTAATCGAGATAGGTGAACAAGTCAAAGCCGAACAGTCAGACAGACAGAGGCATGCCCTCATTAAGGGTATGTATCCTCTTCTTGCCGAGGGCCTGCCAAAAGCGACCCCAGAGGCATCCAGTAATTTCCCGCCGCCATTAGTTCCGACCAAGCTACGTCACAAACCGACCGCAGCTGATATTTTTATTTCGTCCTATTTGGACGACACGGTCCCCGAATATGCCAATCCTGTTCGCGCTCCGCCAGTCCCTGTAAACCAGGTAATTCACGTTCCTCCAGACACCGGAGTACCTGTTACGGTACCCCCGGTCCAGCCTATAGTTCCATTTCCCACTCTGCCAGGACGTAGAGCCTCAGTAGACGACTCCAGTCTAGGGGCCGCAGGAGGAGCTACTCCTCAAACCCCGCCGCCACACAAGCGTTTATCAGCACTCGAATTACATGCTCAAGCATCACAGCGTACTCCTAAAAGTAATAAGTCTGTTACAGAAATCAGACAAGCCCTTAACGAATGTGTCTATGATCCAGTTCCAGGCGAATATACTATGGTTTTATATTCTTTACGTGTAAGGAGAGTGACCGAGTATCTAGTCACCTTGCCGAATATGAAAGAAGATCTAGACAGAATATATCGTTTCATCCGTACAGGGGATGATCCAGAAAGTATTGGCGAGATTATGTCTCAAAGGAAAGCCGAGATTCAGCTCATGATATTAAAGTTCCTGATCAATTGTTTAATAAGAGAACAAGATTACCCGTCTAAAGATCCCGCCGAAATGAGAATCCTGACAAGGTGGAGTGATAATATAGCCGAGGGTAAGCACAAGACCGTCAGTGCCATGGAGAGTATGTACAAGAAAATTTGTAAAGAAATAATAAGGTTACACGAACAACGTAAAGCAGCACAAGTAAGCGAGAAAGAAAGTATCTCTGATCCTGAAGAGGAAGAGAACGAGAATCCCGCCAGAATAGCGTATGTAGGAAAATCTAGATTTCCAGATCGCCATTTACGCCTAGAACCCAAGTCTATTTTTCATCCAGCACCAGAACAAGGTTCTCTAGAACAAGTATTTCAAGCTACCGATCACATTCTGAAATCACGAGTCGGTTACAGTGAATGAACAAGAACTAGCCCGATCAGCAGTCCGATGGATTACTGATTCTACCACTTTTCCAGGCGAAATAGTGGCACAAATGTTTCTGAAACTGCCCCCAGCCGAGCAACGACTGGTGGGTATGTATATGATCCAGCACCTCATTACTCTGTATGAGGGTCAACATTCTGATCCAGGTCCGTTACACGATATCCTGAACGAGTTACTCCAGTATAGATGGAGAGGTCTAGGTACCGATTTAATTAGTGTCATTCTAGAACAGCGCCACAAATATAGAACGTTTCTGAACCCGCATTTTGTTCATGTCTCACCCCCAGAAAATAAGCCATTCTACATAGACAGACAGAATCCGTTACGAGAAGTCCACCCAGTCCAAGGGGCGGGTGGCGAAATGCAACGAGTGTTTGTATACACTCCAATATCAAAGATGGAACTTCTTGAAATGAAGAAATTAATTCCCTGTCATGACAAAGATCCAGCAGGGTTCCATAGAGAATTAAAAGACATGCTCCGTATGGGAGAATACACTTACCCAGATATCATTAAAATGTTAAAGGTCCTGTTACCCGCAGGGGTGTATGAAAAGTTAAAGGAAAAAGAATGGGAGGTGGGAGAGAAAAAGATCGATTGGACAGCTCTAGAAGCTGAAGACAAGGCACGAGTACCAGGTACCGGTCTTGGAGATAAATGTAAAGAATTACCAGAATTATTGATTCAAGTTTTACCCAGATTATTAACAACTAGGAAAGAAGACTGGGATGCAATCTCAGCCTGTAAACAGAAACAAGACGAGGATATTAGCGATTTTTATTCTAGATTTGAAAAATGTTTCAGTATCAACAGTGGTCTCAAGACAAGTAGTGAGTCATACCCTCACCTCTTCGTTACCAAATTAGTCGAGAATTCAAGTCCGCAAATTAAAAATCGAGTTTTGAAAGTCGAAAGCACCTGGCAAGCAAATACTCCGTCCCAGATGCTCCAGATGCTCCAGTATCACCAGAATAGAATCAGGGAAGAGCAAGAACACGAAAGAAAACGTATGAAAGACACGAAAATGAAAGTGCTAGTTGCACAATCTGTTCCTCAAGACAGTCAGAAGAGGGGTCCGAATCAAGCCAGTCATCCTGCAGCTCCCGTTAAAGGGAACTGCAATTATTGTAAACAGCCAGGTCATTTTATAAACGAGTGTGCAGTTCTGAAACACAACATAGCTACTGGTAAGACTAAAGAAAGACCACGTCCGCCTAGACAAGAACAAGTTTCACAGATTCCTCAGCTACAGAATGCACAACAGACAGTTTCCGCACCGCAGCCTATTGCTGCAACACAGCATGTTACGTCACAGATGTACCAGTATGCACAGTCTGAGTATCCAGAGTACCAGTCATATTCATGAAACAGCCTAGAGAGGGAGGTAGGCTTGCCTCTCATCGAGATACCTGTAGATCAAGAAGGTCCCTATGTTCACAGTCAAGTATTAGGGAAAGACAGAAAGTTTTTGATCGATACAGGGGCAAGTAGGACCACAATTAGTCATGCCGAAGTTCCAGGGGCTCCGCTCTCAGGCTCAAGAAATGTTTCCCTTGGATTTTCAGGAAAGCCAATAGTTAATGAAATATCTAAGCCAGTTACTCTAGAAGTAGGTCCATTGTCCCGTACTACTGATCTGTTACTTACTAAGTCATGTCCAGAAAATCTATTAGGTATTAAGACACTGAAAGAGTTAGGTGCAGTTATTTGCTGTTCCCCAGAGGGAATACGTCTGTTCCTACGTGACTTTAAGGGTCACTATGTGTTACGAGATTTTGATTCAAGATTGTCTAATGTTCCACAGCATTTATGGGCGCAAGGTCCAACTGATGTAGGTTACATGCAAATCACACCCCATCGTGTGACTCTCAAACCAGGTGTAGTGTTACCACGAATCAGACAGTACAGATTGCCACCTGAGGCTGTAGCAGCCTTATCCAAAATTATTGACGAGCTCATGGCTCAAGGAGTAGTTGTAGAAACTGACTCCAATGTATGTAATTCTCCGATCATTCCAGTCATGAAACGTACTGATCCAAATGCACCCCCAGTATATCGATTAGTGATTGATTTACGAGAGCTTAATAAATGTATTATTCCTCAGTACCCAGTTGTTCCAGACATCTCTTCCCTGTTAACAGCCATTGATTCCGAAGCCATGTTTTTCACTGTCATAGACCTCAAGAATGCATTTTTTAGTGTCCCCATTCATCCAGACAGCCAGTTCCTTTTCGGATTTTGTTTAAATGGAAGGAGCTATATGTTCACACGAGCTCCTCAAGGTTTCACAGAAAGTCCTAGTATTTACAGTCAAGCACTTAAGAGACAACTAGACAACATTCACATGCCAACTGACACTGCCCTGCTCCAGTATGTCGATGATCTACTGGTCACAGCCCGTTCTGAACGTGCTTGCGAGCGAGCATCCCTCACAGTTCTGTATTTCCTAGCCGAGATGGGGCACAAGGTGTCCCCTTCGAAGCTTCAATTCTGTGTCCAGCAAGTGGTCTACTTAGGACACTTACTGTCCAAGAGGGGTAGGCAGTTGACACCCGACCGTATCCAGTTAATAGCGAGTCTTCCCCAGCCCAGAACCCAGAAGGAGGTACGTGCCTTTATCGGCCTTACTTCTTATTGTAGACAATGGATTCCCCAGTATGCATTTCTAGCCAAGCCACTGATACAGTTAACGACACAGGAGGCAGCCGTATCGACTGTCCTCCCTTGGACATCTGACCATACACTTAGTTTTAACGAGTTAAAGAAAGCCCTATGTCAAGCTCCAGTTCTAGCTACACCGAACTACAGCAAGCCTTTTACACTTTTCGTTACTGAACGGGAAGGTACAGCATTATCTGTTCTCACACAAGATCAAGCAGGTCAATACAAGCCCTGTGCTTATTTTTCGAGCACATTAGATCCAGTCGCCCAGGCGTTGCCTGCGTGCCTCAAGTCAGTTGCAGCCACAGCACTAGCTATCAGACAAAGTGATTCCATAGTTTTAGGACATTCCCTGACAGTACAAGTCCCACATTCAGTAGAAGTTCTCCTAAACCGAACACAAACTCAACACTTGACAATTGCACGTTTAACAGGTTATGAATTGACACTGTTCCAGCCACACATAGAAATTAGACGCTGCAACGTTCTGAATCCTGCTACACTGTTACCATCAGTTAATTCAAATCCAGACACACATGACTGTGTGGAAGTAGTTAACATTACGACAAAGCCAAGACAAGACCTGACAGACATTCCGTTACCAGATCTTGACCTGACACTTTATGTGGATGGTTCATGTATGAGAACTAGTACAGGAGAACTAGTCGCCGCGTATGCAGTGACTACTGACACTGAAGTTATTGAAACACACCGTATTGATACCCTGTCCGCTCAAGCAGCAGAGCTAGTCGCTCTGACACAAGCCTGTATACATGCCAAGAACCTGAAAGTTAATGTTTACACAGATTCACGTTACGCATTCGGAGTTGTACACGACTTCGGAGTGCTCTGGCAGGAGAGAGGTTTCATGACTTCTCATGGAACCAAGATTCAGCATGGTCTCCTTATTCAAGCCCTGTTAGATGCCATACATTTACCGACATCTATTGCTATCATGAAATGCAAGGCACATACGAAAGTCACTGACATTATTTCCCAAGGTAATGATCTAGCGGACCGCACAGCCAAGCTTACAGCACAGACTCCAGACATTCCAGTTAATGTGACACATACTCCAGATCCGATTACATGCATGACAGTCAAGGACCCTACACAAGATGTCATAGATATACAGTTACATGCTACTCCCGATGAAATCAAGAAATGGTCTGAACAAGGAGGGGTCCAGACAGATCAAGGATGGTTAACGAAGGGTAGAGCCACATGGTTTCTCCCCGATTCTATGGTTCAAGTCATTATCAATACCGCACATAGTCCAGCACATTTAGGAGAAAAAGCTATGTTAGACAGTATCCAGAACATTTGGTTCAACAAGCATTTACGAGCTGCAGCCAAGCAGAAAGTCCGTACCTGTATGATATGTTGTCAGTTTAATCCAGGTAAAAGTGTCCCGGTGGAACAAGGTGGTTTCCAGCCCCCTGACCACCCTTTTGAGGTCCTCCAGATGGATTATATTCAGATGGAGCGATGTCGAGGTTTCAAGTATGTCCTTGTAGTTGTATGCGCTTTGTCCAGGTGGACAGAAGCATATCCAGTCCCAGATTACACAGCCGCGACCACTGCCAAGCAGTTGGTTCGTGAATTTTTCCCTAGATACGGACTCCCTAGAGTCGTATATTCTGATAACGGCCAGCCATTCTCATCTGAACTCATGAAACACGTTTCCCTGTTGTTAGGGTACCAGTGGAAGTTTCATTGTGTACGCCATCCAGAAGCAGCTGGACTAGTCGAAAGGCATAATCAGACTCTGAAAATCCGCATTGCAAAAGTCTGTAAGGACAAAGGTGTGGACTGGTTAATAGCTCTGCCAGTCGCTTTATTTTATATGCGTATGGTCGCACATTCCAGATCAGGTCTGTCCCCGTATGAGGTCGTATTCGGCCGCCCCCCTAACATGTGGGGTACTCCTAGACCCCGAAGTATTACCGATGTTTCATGTAATATGCTGACAGATTACCTAGCTTCCTTGATGTCTGCCCTCAACTCATGTCGTTCACAGGTTGCTGCCGCATTTCCAGACAATACCGAGGTGGCACCGCACGAGATCGTTCCAGGCTCCCTTGTAATGGTCCGAAATTTTGACAGATCAAGTCCGCTGGAACCACGTTGGAAGGAGCCACGTCAGGTCCTCTTGACCACCCGAACTGCCGTCAAGTTGGAAGGCAGGAAGGGGTGGGTCCACCTTTCTCATGTAAAACTTTTCAAAGGATTGAAACCATCGTCTAAAAACATTTTCCAGGATTCGAAAGACTGCCAAAATATTGCTCTTAAGGACTGTCCCGCACAAGACATTATTACAACCCCTCCCTTGTTAGAGAAAACTCCGCAGCAGGAGTATAAGTTAAAGCTCAGGTCTAGTAAAATAAGTCAGTCAGTTTGATTGTATAAGTCCTCCCCTAGGTGAAACGGTTAAATTGTTTCTGACATGTATAAAATAGACCCCCATAGTGAGAGAGTCAGTCGAAGTTCACTTCAATGTATCGTTTTTCTGAGTTTCATATTATTTCTCAGCATAATGATTTCCTGCACCAGCTACGCATTTTTCCTGTATTTACCAGTTCCTCATGTAAATATGTCTGCTAATGCTACAGTAGAGCACACGTTTAGTGATCTGCCTCCTCACGAATATTCTTACCGCCTCGCTATGCGCAACAACACATTTATCCGTATGTTACATTATTCACACCAGACCAGCAATGCCACTAATTGTTGGGTGTGTGGTCGACTCCCCCCTTTCCAGACACCGAAGGGAGTTCTGCCACTTTTTCCTTATCCATTCTCACACAATGGTTCATGTGGAGCATGGTCCACGTTAACGTCATCCTCAACAGATATGTCTTTTCTTAACAGTACATGTTTTCCAGACAAGCAAGGTCTCCCCCACAGAACAGGTTTAGATCTAGAAAATGAAGTATATAATTTAGGTAATTATTCGTCGAATTTCATGGTCCTGAATGTTCAGTCTGATACTACTCCAGACTTACCTGCTATTTCAGTACTACCTGTCAAAGGCGAATTATGTGTCCGAAGTTATGGTTCTATACACATAGGTCATAGTGAATGTACTACTGTTATCAAGTATAGTGACAGTGGGAAATCAGTTTTCAAAGCTTCACGTCATTCTTATTTTATTTGTGGTCAAACTGCATATGTCCGTCTGCCCCTCGATTGGGAGGGAACCTGTTACATTGCCTTCCTACTGCCACCTGTTTTCCTAGCCCCATCTGATTATCACAGAAACACACATCTAGTACACATTAGACATAGAAGGGAGTCCCCAATTGTCGATTATACTGAAACTACTCTAGAACAGTATACAGATTTCAATAAAGGTTTCTTCTTCTTTGTAGGACCTGTCCAGAATAGTAAACTGATCCGTAGGTTAACAAGAACCCTTGAAGCTGTAGTTAATGAGACTGCCTCTGCTCTAGGTAACCTAACCGAAGAACAATCTGCTATGAGATTTGTCGTTTTGCAAAATCGTCTCGTCCTTGACGTCATACTGGCCGATAGGGGCGGGGCCTGTAGAGTCATCGGATCTAGTTGCTGCATTTTCATTCCAAATAACGCGCCGTCTGTTTATTCAGCTATAACCAGACTCCATAAAATTGCCCATCTGTTACACCAAGATCCAGGCACCTGGACATGGTCCGGTTGGTTCTGGAATATAATTTCCGCATGGGGATGGAAAGTCCTGTCCTTTTTAGGTATTGCAGTAGCGATTATATTTAGCTGCTGCCTCTGTATACAATGTGGCCCTGCGATTTGCAGCATGTGTGCTACCTCTTGTATTCCTAGTCCCAAGCCCCGTTCTAAATCCCGTTCCAAGACAATTCGAGACGAGCAAATGGTACTGTATGAAATGATAGATGGTATCATGAAAATTGATGTTTCCTGATGGAAACGTAGTGACAAGGAGGGAATGTGGAAAAGTAAATTTTGCCATGTTCTGTGTCCCTACGCCTCATCCATCATATGTTATGTGTGCATGACCAATATGCATATGTTATTCCCCATGTCCGATTAATGACGCAATTACAGTTGTGTCCACCTCTGATATGTCAGTTTCCAGTCCTCGTGAATACTACGAATATCAGGCCTATGTAAAGTAATGTTGCCACGTTTCTTAGTGTGCACGTTATTCCATTATAAAATCCCCGTTTCTAGGCCTCAAAAGGGCCCGGACCCTGGATTCAGCTCCTGTCTCCTGAAAGCCTCGCTGAGGAGCGATACAGCCCCCACCTGTATCCTCGACCCTTCACTTACTTCCTGCCTCGCAGTGCCCGGTGCAGCTTGGCTCTGCCTCTGAGTCTGCCAAAAGTATGTTATAGTTCCAGTTATCAGTTCAGTCCTCCTCCTCTGCATTCCTAAGCTACTGAACTGCATCAATAGTTTCCGTCATTGTCTAGCCTTCTCGTCTCCATGTTAGAGAAATACTGTATTTAATGGTCATTTAATATTCTTCATCACGCACTACATGTAGAATAATGCATGGTCCAGTCTTAGAATCAAGTTAGCTTTTCCCCTCATGACTTCTAGTTTATATCAACATGTTCCCTAAACATCAGATACCAGATAGGGTTTAGGTACATGTCGCTCCGACCCTTCAGACTCTAGTCTCTGCTCCTAGCACAGAGTTCATAGCCCCCAGCTTCTCCTAGTAACACGTCATTGCCAGTTTTCGCGCACCATTAGGTTAGAGGTCCCGGCTCCTTAGGTAGCCCCCTCCAAAGTTTCCGCCCATTCATGACATATTCTGTTACGTTTGCACCACATGTCTATGTATACGCCCAGTTACACCTACTTTTACTGTTATCTCTCGCGACTGCTACGCGTCACGCCTTCTGCTCCACCCACTGCTACGCCTACTGCAATGTAATGCTATGTGTTTGCGCTATGTATATAAGTCAATGTTTTGTTATTGAATGTTAGCGCGCTCATCCCAGACCCAGCCCCGGCAGCTGCCGGGCCTTATTGTCCTATTCCCATGCAGGTTGTCCTGATCCTGTCCTTATGCTGTAATAAACCTGCAGAAACTCCTACTACCTCGAATCTTGACTCTTATTTTATTGAGCTATCTGTTATGCTATAAGTCTAGTCAAAAATAGGGTATTATTTATTTATTTACCACAGCTTCCCTCACCCAGAAGAGGCTCACTACAGACTGTAGCAGTGCAAGCTTCCCTCACTCAGAAGAGGCTCATTACAGACAGAAACAGTGCAAGCTTCCCTCGCCCAGAAGAGGCTCACTACAGACTGTAGCAGTGCAAGCTTCCCTCACTCAGAAGAGGCTCATTACAGACAGAAACAGTGCAAGCTTCCCTCACTCAGAAGAGGCTCACTACAGACAGAAGCAGTGCAAGCTTCCCTCACCCATAAGAGGCTCATTACAGACAGAAACAGTGCAAGCTTCCCTCGCCCAGAAGAGACTCACTACAGACAGAAGCAGTGCAAGCTTCCCTCACCCGGAAGAGTCTCACTATAGACAGGAAGAGTGCAAGATTCCCTCGCTCAGAAGAGGCTCACTCGAGACAGAAACAGTGCAAGCGTCCCTCGCCCAGAAGAGGCTTACTACAGACAGAAGCAGTGCAAACTTCCCTCACCCAGAAGAGGCTCACTACAGACAGAAGCAGTGCAAGCTTCCCTCGCCCAGAAGAGGCTCACTACAGACAGAAACAGTGCAAGCGTCCCTCGCCCAGAAGAGGCTTACTACAGACAGAAGCAGTGCAAACTTCCCTCACCCAGAAGAGGCTCACTACAGACAGAAGCAGTGCAAGCTTCCCTCGCCCAGAAGAGGCTCACTACAGACAGAAGCAGTGCAAGCTTCCCTCACCTAGAAGAGGCTCACTACAGACTGTAGCAGTGCAAGCTTCCCTCACTCAGAAGAGGCTCATTACAGACAGAAACAGTGCAAGCTTCCCTCGCCCAGAAGAGACTCACTACAGACAGAAGCAGTGCAAGCTTCCCTCACCCGGAAGAGTCTCACTATAGACAGGAAGAGTGCAAGCTTCCCTCGCTCAGAAGAGGCTCACTGCAGACAGAAACAGTGCAAGCTTCCCATGCCCAGAAGAGGCGCGCTACAGACAGAAACAGTGCAAGCTTCTCTCACCCAGAAGAGGCTCATTACAGACAGAGGAAGTGTAATCTTCCCTCCCCCAGAAGAGGCTCACTGCAGACAGAAGCAGTGCAAGCTTCTCTTGCCCAGAAGAGGCTCATTTCAGACAGAAGCAGTGCAAGCTTCCCTCACCCAGAAGAGGCTCACTGCAGACAGAAGCAGTGCAAGCTTCCCACGCCCAAAAGAGGCTTACTGCAGACAGAAGCAGTGCAAGCTTTCCTCACCCATAAGACGTTCACTTCAGACAGAAACAGTGCAAGCTTCCCTCACCCAGAAGAGGCTCACTTCAGACAGAAACAGTGCAAGCTTCCCTCGCCCAGAAGAGGCTCACTGCAGACAGAAACAGTGCAAGCTTCCCTCGCCCGGAAGCATAGTTTCCCAGTCAGACAGGTGCAGTGCACGCGGGTGCAAGCTTCCCTCACCCAAAACACATGCAGTACAGACAGTAGGAGTGCACGCTTCCTCCACCCAGAATAGCAAGCATTCCTCACCCGTAAGAGGTTCAATATAGACAGTAGGAGCAGTGCAAGCTTCCATAAAATACCCAGAAGAGGCTCACTTCAGACAGAAAGAGTGCAAGCTTCCCTCGCCCAGAAGAGGCTCACTGCAGACAGAAACAGTGCACGCTTTCTTCGCCCAGAAGAGGCTCACTTCAGACAGAAACAGTGCAAGCTTTCCTCACCCAGAAGAGTCTCACTACAGACAGAAGCAGTGCAAGCTTCCCTCACCCAGAAGAGGCTCACTGCAGATAGAAGCAGTGCAAGCTTCCCTCACCCAGAAGAGGCTCACTACAGACAGAAGCAGTGCAAGCTTCCCTCGCCCAGAAGAGGCTCACTTCAGACAGAAACAGTGCACGCTTCCTTCACCCAGAAGAGTCTCACTACAGACAGAAGCAGTGCAAGCTTCTGTCACCCAGAAGAGTCTCATTTCAGACAGAAACAGTGCAAGCTTCCCTCTCCCAGAAGAGGCTCACAACAGACAGTAGCAGTGCAAGCTTCTGTCACCCAGAAGAGGCTCATTACAGACAGAAACAGTGCAAGCTTCCCTTGTCCAGAAGAGGCTCACTACAGACAGAAGCAGTGCAAGCTTCCCTCGCCCAGAAGAGGCTCACTGCAGACAGATGCAGTGCAAGCTTCCCTCACCCAGAAGAGGCTCACTACAGACAGAAACAGTGCAAGCTTCCCTCACCCTGAAGAGGGTCATTGCAGACAGAAGCAGTGCAAGCTTCCCTCACCCAGAAGAGGCTCTCTTCAGACAGAAACAGTGCAAGCTTCCCTCGCCCAGAAGAGGCTCACTGCAGACAGAAACAGTGCAAGCGTCCCTCACCCAGAAGAGGCTCACTAAAGACAGAAGCAGTGCAAGCTTCCCTCACCCAGAAGAGGCTCACTTCAGACAGAAGCAGTGCAAGCTTCCCTCACCCAGAAGAGGCTCACTGCAGACAGAAGCAGTGCAAGCCTCCCTCGCCCAGAAGAGGCTCACTGCAGACAGAAGCAGTGCAAGCTTCCCTCGCCCAGAAGAGGCTCACTTCAGACAGAAACAGTGCAAGCTTCCCTCGCCCAGAAGAGGCTCACTTCAGACAGAAACAGTGCAAGCTTCCCTCGCCCAGAAGAGGCTCACTTCAGACAGAAACAGTGCAAGCTTCCCTCGCCCAGAAGAGGCTCACTACAGACAGAAGTAGTGCAAGCTTCCCTCACCCAGAAGAGGCTCACTTCAGAAAGAAACAGTGCAAGCTTCCCTCTCCCAGAAGAGGCTCACTACAGACAGAAGCAGTGCAAGCTTCCCTCACCCAGAAGAGGCTCACTTCAGAAAGAAACAGTGCAAGCTTCCCTCACCCAGAAGAGGCTCACTACAGACAGAAGCAGAGCAAGCTTCCCTCACCCAGAAGAGGCTCACTGCAGACAGAAACAGTGCAAGCTTCCCTCGCCCAGAAGAGGCTCACTTCAGACAGAAGCAGTGCAAGCTTCCCTCACCCAGAAGAGGCTCACTGCAGACAGAAACAGTGCAAGCTTCCCTCACCCAGAAGAGGCTCACTGCAGACAGGAACAGTGCAAGCTTCCTGCACCCAGAAGATTCTCACTGCAGACAGAAGCAGTGCTAGCTTCCCTCGCCCAGAAGAGGCTCACTTCAGACAGAAGCAGTGCAAGCTTCCCTCGCGCAGAAGAGGCTCACTACAGACAGAAACAGTGCAAGCTTCCCTCGCCCACAAGAGGCTCACTGCAGACAGAAGCAGTGCAAGATACCCTCGCCCAGAAGAGGCTCACTTCAGAGAGAAGCAGTGCAAGCTTCCCTCCCCCAGAAGAGGCTCATTTCAGACAGAAACAGTGCAAGCTTCCCTCGCGCAGAAGAGGCTCATTTCAGACAGAAACAGTGTAAGCTTCCCTCGACCAGAAGAGGCTCACTACAGACAGTAGCAGTGCAAGCTTCTGTCACCCAGAAGAGGCTCATTTCAGACAGAAGCAGTGCAAGCTTCCCTCCCCCAGAAGAGGCTCACTACAGACAGAAACAGTGCAAGTTTCCCTCGCCCAGAAGAGGCTCACTGCAGACAGAAACAGTGCAAGCGTCCCTCACCCAGAAGTGGCTCACTACAGACAGAAGCAGTGCAAGCTTCCCTCACCCAGAAGAGGCTCACTTCGGACAGAAGCAGTGCAAGCTTTCCTCACCCAGAAGAGGGTCACTACAGACAGAGGAAGTGCAAGCTTTCCTCACCCAGAAGAGGCTCACTGCAGACAGAGGAAGTGTAAGCTTCCCTCACCCAGAAGAGGCTCACTTCAGACAGAAACAGTGCAAGCTTCCCTCGCCCAGAAGAGGCTCACTTTAGACAGAAACAGTGCAAGCTTCCCTCACCCAGAAGAGGCTCACTTCAGACAGAAACATTGCAAGCTTCCCTCACCCAGAAGAGGCTCACTTCAGACAGAAACATTGCAAGCTTCCCTCACCCAGAAGAGGCTCACTGCAGACAGAAGCAGTGCTAGCTTTCCTCGCCCAGAAGAGGCTCACTTCAGACAGAAGCAGTGCAAGCTTCCCTCATCCAGAAGAGGCTCACTGCAGACAGAAGCAGTGCAAGCTTCCCTCACCGAGAAGAGGCTCACTGCAGACAGAAGCAGTGCAAGCGTCCCTTGCCCAGAAGAGGCTTACTACAGACAGAAACAGTGCAAGCGTCCCTTGCCCAGAAGAGGCTTACTACAGACGGCAGCAGTGCAAGCTTCCCTCACCCAGAAGAGGCTCACTGCAGACAGAAGCAGTGCAAGCATCCCTCACCCAGAAGAGGCTGTCTGCAGACAGAAACAGTGCAAGCTTCCCTTGCCCAGAAGAGGCTAATTACAGACAGAGGAAGTGTAAGCTTCCCTCGCCCAGAAGAGGCTCACTGCAGACAGAAGCAGTGCAAGCTTCCCTCACCCAGAAGAGGCTCACTGCAGACAGAAGCAGTGCAAGCATCCCTCACCCAGAAGAGGCTGTCTGCAGACAGAAACAGTGCAAGCTTCCCTTGCCCAGAAGAGGCTAATTACAGACAGAGGAAGTGTAAGCTTCCCTCGCCCAGAAGAGGCTCCCTGCAGACAGAAACAGTGCAAGCTTCTGTCACCCAGAAGAGGCTCACTACCGACAGAAACAGTGCAAGCTTCCCTCGCCCAGAAGAGGCTTACTACAGACAGAAGCAGTGCAAGCTTTCCTCACCCAGAAGAGGATCACTACAGACAGTAGCAGAGCAAGCTTCTGTCACCCAGAAGAGGCTCACTGCAGACAGAAACAGTGCAAGCTTCCCTCGCCCAGAAGAGGCTCACGGCCGACAGAAGCAGTGCAAGCTTCCCTTGCCCAGAAGAGGCTCACTGCAGACAGAAACAGTGCAAGCTTCCCTCGCCCAGAAGAAGCTCACTGCAGACAGAAGCAGTGCAAGCTTTCCTTACCCAGAGGAGGCTCACTGCAGACAGATGCAGTGCAAGCTTCCCTCACCCAGAAGAGGCTGTCTGCAGACAGAAGCAGTGCAAGCTTCCCTCACCCAGAAGAGGCTGTCTGCAGACAGAAACAGTGCAAGCTTCCCTCACCCAGACAAGGCTCACTACAGACAGAAACAGTGCAAGCTTCCCTCCCCCAGAAGAGGCTCACTACAGACAGAAGCAGTGCAAGCTTTCCTCACCCAGAAGAGGCTCACTACAGACAGAAGCAGTGCAAGCTTCTCTTGCCCAGAAGAGGCTCATTTCAGACTGAAACAGTGCAAGCTTCCCTCGCCCAGAAGAGGCTCATTACAGAAAGAAGCGGTGCAAGCTTCCCTCCCCCAGAAGAGGCTCACTAAAGACAGAAACAGTGCAAGCTTCCCTCGCCCAGAAGAGGCTCACTACAGACAGTAGCAGTGCAAGCTTCCCTCACCCAGAAGAGCCTCATTGCAGACAGAAGCAGTGCAAGCTTCCCTCACCCAGAAGAGGCTCACTGCAGACAGAAACAGTGCAAGCTTCCCTCACCCAGAAGAGGCTTACTACAGACAGGAGCAGTGCAAGCTTTCCTCACCCAGAAGAGGCTCACTACAGACAGAAGCAGTGCAAGCTTCCCTCGCCCAGAAGAGGCTCACTACAGACAGAAACAGTGCAAGCTTCCCTCGCCCAGAAGAGGCTCACTACAGACGGCAGCAGTGCAAGCTTCCCTCACCCAGAAGAGCCTCATTGCAGACAGAAGCAGTGCAAGCTTCCCTCACCCAGAAGAGTCTGTCTGCAGACAGAAGCAGTGCAAGCTTCCCTCACCCAGAAGAGGCTGTCTGCAGACAGAAACAGTGCAAGCTTCCCTCACCCAGACAAGGCTCACTACAGACAGAAGCAGTGCAAGCTTTCCTCACCCAGAAGAGGCTCACTACAGACAGAAGCAATGCAAGCTTCCCTCGCCCAGAAGAGGCTCACTTTAGACAGAAACAGTGCAAGCTTCCCTCACCCAGAAGAGGCTCACTTCAGACAGAAACAGTGCAAGCTTCCCTCACCCAGAAGAGGCTCACTTCAGAAAGAAACAGTGCAAGCTTCCCTCACCCAGAAGAGGCTCACTACAGACAGAAGCAGTGCAAGCTTCCCTCACCTAGAAGAGACTCACTACAGACTGTAGCAGTGCAAGCTTCCCTCACTCAGAAGAGGCTCCCTGCAGACAGAAACAGTGCAAGCTTCCCTCACCCAGAAGAGGCTCACTGCAGACAGAAGCAGTGCTAGCTTTCCTCGCCCAGAAGAGGCTCACTTCCGACAGAAGCAGTGCAAGCTTTCCTCACCAAGAAGAGGCTCACTACAGACAGAAGCAGTGCAAGCTTCCCTCACCCAGAAGAGGCTCACTACAGACAGAAGCAGTGCAAGCTTCCCTCTCCCAGAAGAGGCTCACTGCAGAGAGACGCAGTGCAAGATACCCTCGCCCAGAAGAGGCTCACATCAGACAGAAGCAGTGCAAGCTTTCCTCACCCAGAAGAGGCTCACTACAGACAGAGGAAGTGTAAGCTTCCCTCGCCCAGAAGAGGCTCACTGCAGACAGAAGCAGTGCAAGCTTCCCTCACCCAGAAGAGGCTCACTGCAGACAGAAGCAGTGCAAGCTTCCCTCACCGAGAAGAGGCTCACTGCAGACAGAAGCAGTGCAAGCGTCCCTTGCCCAGAAGAGGCTTACTACAGACAGAAACAGTGCAAGCGTCCCTTGCCCAGAAGAGGCTTACTACAGACGGCAGCAGTGCAAGCTTCCCTCACCCAGAAGAGGCTCACTGCAGACAGAAGCAGTGCAAGCATCCCTCACCCAGAAGAGGCTGTCTGCAGACAGAAACAGTGCAAGCTTCCCTTGCCCAGAAGAGGCTAATTACAGACAGAGGAAGTGTAAGCTTCCCTCGCCCAGAAGAGGCTCACTGCAGACAGAAGCAGTGCAAGCTTCCCTCGCCCAGAAGAGGCTCCCTGCAGACAGAAACAGTGCAAGCTTCTGTCACCCAGAAGAGGCTCACTTCAGACAGAAACAGTGCAAACTTCCCTCCCCCAGAAGAGGCTCACTACCGACAGAAACAGTGCAAGCTTCCCTCGCCCAGAAGAGGCTTACTACAGACAGAAGCAGTGCAAGCTTTCCTCACCCAGAAGAGGATCGCTACAGACAGTAGCAGAGCAAGCTTCTGTCACCCAGAAGAGGCACACTGCAGACAGAAACAGTGCCAGTTTCCCTCGCCCAGAAGAGGCTCACTACAGACAGAAGCAGTGCAAGCTTCCCTCATCCAGAAGAGGCTCACGGCCGACAGAAGCAGTGCAAGCTTCCCTTGCCCAGAAGAGGCTCACTGCAGACAGAAACAGTGCAAGCTTCCCTCGCCCAGAAGAAGCTCACTGCAGACAGAAGCAGTGCAAGCTTTCCTTACCCAAAGGAGGCTCACTGCAGACAGATGCAGTGCAAGCTTCCCTCACCCAGAAGAGGCTGTCTGCAGACAGAAGCAGTGCAAGCTTCCCTCACCCAGAAGAGGCTGTCTGCAGACAGAAACAGTGCAAGCTTCCCTCACCCAGACAAGGCTCACTACAGACAGAAACAGTGCAAGCTTCCCTCCCCCAGAAGAGGCTCACTACAGACAGAAGCAGTGCAAGCTTTCCTCACCCAGAAGAGGCTCACTACAGACAGAAGCAGTGCAAGCTTCTCTTGCCCAGAAGAGGCTCACTACAGACAGAAGCAGTGCAAGCTTCCCTCGACCAGAAGAGGCTCACTTCAGACAGAAACAGTGCAAGCTTCCCTCACCCAGAAGAGGCTCACTACAGACAGAAACAGTGCAAGCTTCCCTCGCCCAGAAGAGGCTCACTGCAGACAGAAACAGTGCACGCTTCCTTCGCCCAGAAGAGGCTCACTACAGACAGAAACAGTGCAAGCTTCCCTCCCCCAGAAGAGGCTCACTACAGACAGAAGCAGTGCAAGCTTCCCTCGACCAGAAGAGGCTCACTTCAGACAGAAACAGTGCAAGCTTCCCTCACCCAGAAGAGGCTCACTACAGACAGAAACAGTGCAAGCTTCCCTCGCCCAGAAGAGGCTCACTGCAGACAGAAACAGTGCACGCTTCCTTCGCCCAGAAGAGGCTCACTGCAGACAGAAACAGTGCACGCTTCCTTCGCCCAGAAGAGGCTCACTTCAGACAGAAACAGTGCAAGCTTCCCTCGCCCAGAAGAGGCTCACTTCAGACAGAAACAGTGCAAGCTTCCCTCGCCCAGAAGAGGCTCACTTCAGACAGAAACAGTGCAAGCTTCCCTCGCCCAGAAGAGGCTCACTACAGACAGAAACAGTGCAAGCTTCCCTCACCCAGAAGAGGCTCACTGCAGACAGAAACAGTGCAAGCTTCCCTCGCCCAGAAGAGGCTCACTACAGACAGAAACAGTGCAAGCTTCCCTCGCCCAGAAGAGGCTCACTACAGACAGAAGCAGTGCAAGCTTCCCTCACCCAGAAGAGGCTCACTACAGACAGAAACAGTGCAAGCTTCCCTCACCCAGAAGAGGCTCACTACAGACAGAAGCAGTACAAGCTTTCCTCACCCAGAAGAGATTAACTACAGACAGAAACAGTGCAAGCTTCCCTCGCCCAGAAGAGGCTCACTGCAGACAGAAGCAGTGCAATCTTCCCTCACCCAGAAGAGGCTCACTGCAGACAGAAGCAGTGCAAGCTTCCCTCACCCAGAAGAGGCTCACTACAGACAGAAGCAGTGCATGCTTTCCTCACCCAGAAGACATTCACGTCAGACAGGAACAGTGCAAGCTTCCCTCACCAAGAAGAGTCTCACTGCAGACAGGAACAGTGCAAGCTTCCCTCACCCAGAAGAGTCTCACTGCAGACAGGAACAGTGCAAGCTTCCCTTGCCCAGAAGAGGCTCACTACAGACAGAAACAGTGCAAGCTTCCCTTGCCCAGAAGAGGCTCACTACAGACAGAAGCAGTGCAAGCTTCCCTCACCCAGAAGAGGCTCACTACAGACAGAAACAGTGCAAGCTTCCCTCCCCCAGAAGAGGCTTACTACAGACAGAAGCAGTGCAAGCTTCCCTCACCCAGAAGAGGCTCACTACAGACAGAAGCAGTGCAAGCTTCCCTCGAACTAGAAGAGGCTTACTGCAGACAGAAGCAGTGCAAGCTTTCCTCACCCAGAAGACGTTCACTTCAGACAGAAACAGTGCAAGCTTCCCTCGCCCAGACAAGGCTCACTGCAGACAGAAAGAGTGCAAGCTTCCCTCGCCCAGAAGAGGCTTACTGCAGACAGAAGCAGTGCATGCTTTCTTCACCCAGAAGACGTTCACTACAGACAGAAACAGTGCAAGCTTCCCTCGCCCAGAAGAGGCTCACTACAGACAGAAACAGTGCAAGCTTCCCTCGCCCAGAAGAGGCTCACTGCAGACAGAAGCAGTGCAAGCTTCCCTCGCCCAGAAGACGTTCACTTCAGACAGGAACAGTGCAAGATTCCCTCACCCAGAAGAGTCTCACTGCAGACAGGAACAGTGCAAGCTTCCCTCACCCAGAAGAGGCTCACTGCAGACAGAAGCAGTGCAAGCTTCCCTCGCCCAGAAGAGGCTTACTGCAGACAGAAGCAGTGCATGCTTTCCTCACCCTGAAGACGTTCACGTCAGACAGGAACAGTGCAAGCTTCCCTCACCCAGAAGTGTCTCACTGCAGACAGGAACAGTGCAAGCTTCCCTTGCCCAGAAGAGGCTCACTACAGACAGAAGCAGTGCAAGCTTCCCTCACCCAGAAGAGGGTCACTACAGAGAGAAACAGTGCAAGCTTCCCTCACCCAGAAGAGGCTCACTACAGACAGAAGCAGAGAAAGCTTCCCTCACCCAGAAGAGGCTTACTACAGACAGAAGCAGTGCAAGCTTCCCTCACCCAGAAGAGGCTCACTACAGACAGAAGCAGTGCAAGCTTCCCTCACCCAGAAGAGGCTTACTACAGACAGAAACAGTGCAATCTTTCCTCACCAAGAAGAGTCTCACTACAGTCTGAAGCAGTGCAAGCTTCCCTCACCCAGAAGAGGCTTACTACAGACAGAAGCAGTGCAAGCTTCCCTCACCCAGAAGAGGCTGTCTGCAGACAGAAGCAGGGCAAGCTTCCCTCACCCAGAAGAGGCTGTCTGCAGACAGAAACAGTGCAAGCTTCCCTCACCCAGACAAGGCTCACTGCAGACAGAAGCAGAGCAAGCTTCCCTCACCCAGAAGAGGCTTACTACAGACAGAAGCAGTGCAAGCTTCCCTCACCCAGAAGAGGCTCACTGCAGACAGATGCAGTGCAAGCTTTCCTCGCCCAGAAGAGTCTCACTTCAGACAGAAACAGTGCAAGCTTCCCTCGCCCAGAAGCAGAGCTTCCCAGACAGACAGGTGCAGGGCACGCGGGTGCAACTTTCCTCACCCAAAACACATGCAGTACATACAGTAGCAGTGCACGCTTCCTCCACCCAGAATAGCAAGCATTCCTCACCCCTAAGAGGTTCAATATAGACAGTAGGAGCAGTGCAAGCTTCCATAAAATACCCAGAAGAGGCTCACTTCAGACAGAAACAGTGCAAGCTTCCCTCGCCCAGAAGAGACTCACTTCAGACAGAAACAGTGCAAGCTTCCCTCACCCAGAAGAGGCTCACTGCAGACGGAAACAGTGCAAGCTTCCCTCGCCCAGAAAGGGCTCACTTCAGACAGAAACAGTGCAAGCTTCCCTCGCCCAGAAGAGGCTCACTGCAGACAGAAAAAGTGCACGCTTTCTTCACCCAGAAGAGGCTCACTTCAGACAGAAACAGTGCAAGCTTCCCTCACCAAGAATAGCCTCACTACAGACAGAAACAGTGCAAGCTTCCCTCACCCAGAAGAGGCTTACTACAGACAGAAGCAGTGCAAGCTTTCTTCACCCAGAAGAGTCTCACTACAGACAGAAACAGTGCAAGCTTCCCTCACCCAGAAGAGGCTCACTACAGACAGAAGCAGTGCAAGCTTCCCTCACCCAGAAGAGGCTTACTACAGACAGGAGCAGTGCAAGCTTTCCTCACCAAGAAGAGGCTCACTACAGACAGGAGCAGTGCAAGCTTCCCTCACCCAGAAGAGGCTGTCTGCAGACAGAAACAGTGCAAGCTTCCCTCGCCCAGAAGAGGCTTACTGCAAACAGAAGCAGTGCGAGCTTCCCTCACCCAGAAGAGGCTCACTGCAGACAGAAGCAGTGCAAGCTTCCCTCGCCCAGAAGAGGCTCACTTCAGACAGAAACAGTGCAAGCTTCCCTCGCCCAGAAGAGGCTCACTACAGACAGAAACAGTGCAAGCTTCCCTCACCCAGAAGAGGCTTACTACAGACAGAAGCAGTGCAAGCTTTCTTCACCCAGAAGAGTCTCACTACAGACAGAAGCAGTGCAAGCTTCTCTCACCCAGAAGAGGCTCACTACAGACAGAAGCAGTGCAAGCTTCCCTAGAAGAGGCTTACTACAGACAGGAGCAGTGCAAGCTTTCCTCACCAAGAAGAGTCTCACTACAGACAGAAGCAGTGCAAGCTTCCCTCACCCAGAAGAGGCTGTCTGCAGACAGAAACAGTGCAAGCTTCCCTCGCCCAGAAGAGGCTTACTGCAGACAGAAGCAGTGCAAGCTTCCCTCGCCCAGAAGAGTCTCACTACAGACAGAAACAGTGCAAGCTTCCCTCACACAGAAGAGGCTCACTACAGACAGAAGCAGTGCAAGCTTCCCTCGCCCAGAAGAGGCTTACTGCAGACAGAAGCAGTGCATGCTTTCCTCACCCAGAAGAGTCTCACTGCAGACAGATGCAGTGCAAGCTTCCCTAGCCCAGAAGAGTCTCACTTCAGACAGAAGCAGTGCAAGCTTCCCTCACCCAGAAGAGGCTCACTGCAGACAGATGCAGTGCAAGCTTCCCTCGCCCAGTAGAGGTTCACTGCAGACAGCAGCAGTGCAAGCGTCCCTCGCCCAGAAGAGGCTAACTGCAGACAGAAGCAGTGCAAGCTTTCCTCGCCCAGAAGAGGCTCACTGCAGACAGAAGCAGTGCAAGCTTCCCTCGCCCAGAAGAGGCTCACTGCAGACAGAAGCAGTGCAAGCTTCCCTCACCCAGAAGAGGCTCACTTCAGACAGAAACAGTGCAAGCTTCCCTCGCCCAGAAGCATAGTTTCCCAGACAGACAGGTGCAGTGCACGCGGGTGCAAGCTTCCCTCACCCAAAACACATGCAGTACAGACAGTAGCAGTGCACGCTTCCTCCACCCAGAATAGCAAGCATTCCTCACCCGTAAGAGGTTCAATATAGACAGTAGGAGCAGTGCAAGCTTCCATAAAATACCCAGAAGAGGCTCACTTCAGACGGAAACAGTGCAAGCTTCCCTCGCCCAGAAGAGGCTCACTGCAGACAGAAACAGTGCAAGCTTCCCTCGCCCAGAAGAGGCTCACTACAGACAGAAACAGTGCAAGCTTCCCTCGCCCAGAAGAGGCTCACTTCAGACAGAAACAGTGCAAGCTTCCCTCGCCCAGAAGAGGCTCACTTCAGACAGAAACAGTGCACGCATCCTTCGCCCAGAAGAGGCTCACTTCAGACAGAAACAGTGCAAGCTTCTCTCGCCCAGAAGAGGCTCACTTCAGACAGAAACAGTGCACGCTTCCTTCGCCCAGAAGAGGCTCACTGCAGACAGAAACAGTGCACGCTTCCTTCGCCCAGAAGAGGCTCACTTCAGACAGAAACAGTGCAAGCTTCCCTCGCCCAGAAGAGGCTCACTTCAGACAGAAACAGTGCACGCTTCCTTCGCCCAGAAGAGGCTCACTTCAGACAGAAAGAGTGCAAGCTTTCCTCGCCCAGAAGAGGCTCACTTCAGACAGAAACAGTGCAAGCTTCCCTCGCCCAGAAGAGGCTCACTTCAGACAGAAACAGTGCACGCTTCCTTCGCCCAGAAGAGGCTCACTTCAGACAGAAACAGTGCAAGCTTCCCTCACTCAGAAGAAGCTCACTGCAGACAGAAACAGTGCACGCTTCCTTCGCCCAGAAGAGGCTCACTTCAGACAGAAACAGTGCAAGCTTCCCTCGCCCAGAAGAGGCTCACTACAGACAGAAACAGTGCACTGTTCCCTCGACCAGAAGAGGCTCACTTCAGACAGAAACAGTGCAAGCTTCCCTCGCCCAGAAGAGGCTCACTACAGACAGAAAGAGTGCAAGCTTCCCTCGCCCAGAAGAGGCTCACTGCAGACAGAAACAGTGCAAGCTTCCCTCGCCCAGAAGAGGCTCACTGCAGACAGAAACAGTGCAAGCTTCCCTCACTCAGAAGAGGCTAACTGCAGAAAGGAACAGTGCAGGCTTCCCTCACCCAGAAGAGGCTTACTACAGACAGGAGCAGTGCAAGCTTTCCTCACCAAGAAGAGTCTCACTACAGACAGAAGCAGTGCAAGCTTCCCTCACCCAGAAGAGGCTCACTACAGACAGAAGCAGTGCAAGCTTCCCTCACCCAGAAGAGGCTGTCTGCAGACAGAAACAATGCAAGCTTCCCTCGCCCAGAAGAGGCTCACTGCAGACAGAAGCAGTGCAAGCTTCCCTCACCCAGAAGAGGCTGTCTGCAGACAGAAACAGTGCAAGCTTCCCTCGTCCAGAAGAGGCTTACTGCAGACAGAAGCAGTGCAAGCTTCCCTCACCCAGAAGAGGCTCACTGCAGACAGAAGCAGTGCAAGCTTTCCTCACCCAGAAGAGTCTCACTGCAGACAGATGCAGTGCAAGCTTCCCTAGCCCAGAATAGTCTCACTTCAGACAGAAGCAGTGCAAGCTTCCCTCACCCAGAAGAGGTTCACTGCAGACAGATGCAGTGCAAGCTTCCCTCCCCAGAAGAGCCTCACTGCAGACAGAAGCAGTGCAAGCTTCCTTCGCCCAGAAGAGGATCACTTCAGACAGAAACAGTGCAAGCTTCCCTCGCCCAGAAGAGGCTCACTGCAGACAGAAGCAGTGCAAGCTTCCCTCACCCAGAAGAGGCTCACTTCAGACGGAAACAGTGCAAGCTTCCCTTGCCCAGAAGAGGCTCACTACAGACAGACGCAGTGCAAGCTTCCCTCACCCAGAAGAGGCTCACTTCAGACAGAAACAGTGCAAGCTTCCCTCGCCCAGAAGAGGCTCACTGCAGACAGAAGCAGTGCAAGCTTCCCTCACCCAGAAGAGGCTCACTGCAGACAGAAACAGTGCAAGCTTCCCTCGCCCAGAAGAGGCTCACTGCAGACAGAAACAGTGCAAGCTTCCTTCACCCAGAAGAGGCTCACTTCAGACAGAAGCAGTGCAAGCTTCCCTCACCCAGAAGAGGCTCACTTCAGACAGAAACAGTGCAAGCTTCCCTCACCCAGAAGAGGCTCACTGCAGACAGAAGCAGTGCAAGCTTCCCTCACCCAGAAGAGGCTCACTGCAGACAGAAAAAGTGCAAGCTTCCCTCGCCCAGAAGAGGCTCACTGCAGACAGAAACAGTGCAAGCTTCCCTCACTCAGAAGAGGCTCACTACAGACAGAAACAGTGCAAGGTTCCCTCGCCCAGAAGAGGCTCACTTCAGACAGAAACAGTGCAAGCTTCCCTCGTCCAGAAGAGGCTCACTACAGACAGAAACAGTGCAAGCTTCCTTCGCCCAGAAGAGGCTCACTGCAGACAGAAGCAGTGCAAGCTTCCCTCACCCAGAAGAGGCTCACTGCAGACAGAAAAAGTGCAAGCTTCCCTCGCCCAGAAGAGGCTCACTTCAGACAGAAACAG
This sequence comes from Lissotriton helveticus, assembly GCF_964261635.1. Classification (NCBI taxonomy): domain Eukaryota; kingdom Metazoa; phylum Chordata; class Amphibia; order Caudata; family Salamandridae; genus Lissotriton; species Lissotriton helveticus. Next base: position 1,959,489,817 of record NC_136068.1, on the reverse strand, counting down.
TGCAAGCTTCCCTCGCCCAGAAGAGGCTCACTGCAGACAGAAGCAGTGCAAGCTTCCCTCACCCAGAAGAGGCTTACTACAGACAGGAGCAGTGCAAGCTTCCCTCGCCCAGAAGAGGCTCACTGCAGACAGAAACAGTGCAAGCTTCCCTCGCCCAGAAGAGGCTCACTGCAGACAGAAACAGGGCAAGCTTCCCTCGCCCAGAAGAGGCTCTTCTGGGCGAGGAAGTGCAAGCTTCCCTCGCCCAGAAGAGGCTCACTACAGACAGAAGCAGTGCAAGCTTCCCTCACCCAGAAGAGGCTTACTACAGACAGGAGCAGTGCAAGCTTTCCTCACCCAGAAGAGTCTCACTGCAGACAGGAACAGTGCAAGCTTCCCTCACCCAGAAGAGGCTCACTGCAGACAGAAGCAGTGCAAGCTTCCCTCGCCCAGAAGAGGCTCACTACAGACAGAAACAGTGCAAGGTTCCCTCGCCCAGAAGAGGCTCACTTCAGACAGAAACAGTGCAAGCTTCCCTCACACAGAAGAGGCTCACTACAGACAGAAACAGTGCAAGCTTCCCTCGCCCAGAAGAGGCTCACTTCAGACAGAAACAGTGCAAGCTTCCCTCACACAGAAGAGGCTCACTACAGACAGAAACAGTGCAAGGTTCCCTCGCCCAGAAGAGGCTCACTTCAGACAGAAACAGTGCAAGCTTCCCTCACACAGAAGAGGCTCACTGCAGACAGAAGCAGTGCAAGCTTCCCTCGCCCAGAAGAGGCTCACTGCAGACAGAAACAGTGCAAGCTTCCCTCACTCAGAAGAGGCTCACTTCAGACAGAAGCAGTGCAAGCTTCCCTCACCCAGAAGAGGCTCACTGCAGACAGAAACAGTGCAAGCTTCCCTCGCCCAGAAGAGGCTCACTGCAGACAGAAACAGTGCAAGCTTCCTTCACCCAGAAGAGGCTCACTTCAGACAGAAGCAGTGCAAGCTTCCCTCACCCAGAAGAGGCTCACTTCAGACAGAAACAGTGCAAGCTTCCCTCACCCAGAAGAGGCTCACTGCAGACAGAAGCAGTGCAAGCTTCCCTCACCCAGAAGAGGCTCACTGCAGACAGAAAAAGTGCAAGCTTCCCTCGCCCAGAAGAGGCTCACTGCAGACAGAAACAGTGCAAGCTTCCCTCACTCAGAAGAGGCTCACTACAGACAGAAACAGTGCAAGGTTCCCTCGCCCAGAAGAGGCTCACTTCAGACAGAAACAGTGCAAGCTTCCCTCGTCCAGAAGAGGCTCACTACAGACAGAAACAGTGCAAGCTTCCTTCGCCCAGAAGAGGCTCACTGCAGACAGAAGCAGTGCAAGCTTCCCTCACCCAGAAGAGGCTCACTGCAGACAGAAACAGTGCAAGCTTCCCTCGCCCAGAAGAGGCTCACTTCAGACAGAAACAGTGCAAGCTTCCCTCGCCCAGAAGAGGCTCACTGCAGACAGAAGCAGTGCAAGCTTCCCTCACCCAGAAGAGGCTTACTACAGACAGGAGCAGTGCAAGCTTCCCTCGCCCAGAAGAGGCTCACTGCAGACAGAAACAGTGCAAGCTTCCCTCGCCCAGAAGAGGCTCACTGCAGACAGAAACAGTGCAAGCTTCCCTCGCCCAGAAGAGGCTCTTCTGGGCGAGGAAGTGCAAGCTTCCCTCGCCCAGAAGAGGCTCACTACAGACAGAAGCAGTGCAAGCTTCCCTCACCCAGAAGAGGCTTACTACAGACAGGAGCAGTGCAAGCTTTCCTCACCCAGAAGAGTCTCACTGCAGACAGGAACAGTGCAAGCTTCCCTCACCCAGAAGAGGCTCACTGCAGACAGAAGCAGTGCAAGCTTCCCTCGCCCAGAAGAGGCTTACTGCAGACAGAAGCAGTGCATGCTTTCCTCACCCAGAAGACGTTCACGTCAGACAGGAACAGTGCAAGCTTCCCTCACCAAGAAGAGTCTCACTGCAGACAGGAACAGTGCAAGCTTCCCTCACCCAGAAGAGGCTCACTACAGACAGAAGCAGTGCAAGCTTCCCTCACCCAGAAGAGGCTCACTACAGACAGAAGCAGTGCAAGCTTCCCTCACCCAGAAGAGTCTCACTACAGACAGAAGCAGTGCAAGCTTCCCTCACCCAGAAGAGGCTTACTACAGACAGGAGCAGTGCAAGCTTTCCTCACCAAGAAGAGTCTCACTACAGACTGAAGCAGTGCAAGCTTCCCTCACCCAGAAGAGGCTGTCTGCAGACAGAAGCAGTGCAAGCTTCCCTCACCCAGAAGAGGCTGTCTGCAGACAGAAACAGTGCAAGCTTCCCTCACCCAGACAAGGCTCACTGCAGACAGAAACAGTGCAAGCTTCCCTCCCCCAGAAGAGGCTCACTACAGACAGAAGCAGTGCAAGCTTTCCTCACCTAGAAGAGGCTCACTACAGACAGAAGCAGTGCAAGCTTCTCTTGCCCAGAAGAGGCTCATTTCAGACAGAAACAGTGCAAGCTTCCCTCGCCCAGAAGAGGCTCACTGCAGACAGATGCAGTGCAAGCTTCCCTCACCCAGAAGAGGCTCACTTCAGACGGAAACAGTGCAAGCTTCCCTCGCCCAGAAGAGGCTCACTACAGACAGAAACAGTGCAAGCTTCCCTCGCCCAGAAGAGGCTCACTTCAGACAGAAACAGTGCAAGCTTCCCTCGCCCAGAAGCAGAGCTTCCCAGACAGACAGGTGCAGGGCACGCGGGTGCAACTTTCCTCACCCAAAACACATGCAGTACATACAGTAGCAGTGCACGCTTCCTCCACCCAGAATAGCAAGCATTTCTCACCCGTAAGAGGTTCAATATAGACAGTAGGAGCAGTGCAAGCTTCCATAAAATACCCAGAAGAGGCTCACTTCAGACAGAAACAGTGCACGCTTTTTCGCCCAGAAGAGGCTCACTGCAGACGGAAACAGTGCAAGCTTCCCTCGCCCAGAAAAGGCTCACTGCAGACAGAAACAGTGCAAGCTTCCCTCCCCAGAAGAGGCTCACTGCAGACAGAAACAGTGCAAGCTTCCCTCGCCCAGAAGAGGCTCACTGCAGACAGAAACAGTGCACGCTTTCTTCGCCCAGAAGAGGCTCACTTCAGACAGAAACAGTGCAAGCTTCCCTCGCCAAGAATAGCCTCACTACAGACAGAAACAGTGCAAGCTTCCCTCACCCAGAAGAGGCTCACTACAGACAGAAGCAGTGCAAGCTTCCCTCACCCAGAAGAGGCTTACTACAGACAGGAGCAGTGCAAGCTTTCCTCACCAAGAAGAGGCTCACTACAGACAGGAGCAGTGCAAGCTTCCCTCACCCAGAAGAGGCTGTCTGCAGACAGAAACAGTGCAAGCTTCCCTCGCCCAGAAGAGGCTTACTGCAAACAGAAGCAGTGCAAGCTTCCCTCACCCAGAAGAGGCTCACTGCAGACAGAAGCAGTGCAAGCTTCCCTTGCCCAGAAGAGGCTCACTTAAGACAGAAACAGTGCAAGCTTCCCTCGCCCAGAAGAGGCTCACTGCAGACAGAAAGAGTGCAAGCTTCCCTCACCAAGAATAGCCTCACTACAGACAGAAACAGTGCAAGCTTCCCTCGCCCAGAAGAGGCTCACTGCAGACAGAAAGAGTGCAAGCTTCCCTCACCAAGAATAGCCTCACTACAGACAGAAACAGTGCAAGCTTCCCTCACCCAGAAGAGGCTCACTACAGACAGAAGCAGTGCAAGCTTTCCTCACCAAGAAGAGTCTCACTACAGACAGGAGCAGTGCAAGCTTCCCTCACCCAGAAGAGGCTGTCTGCAGACAGAAACAGTGCAAGCTTCCCTCGCCCAGAAGAGGCTTACTGCAGACAGAAGCAGTGCAAGCTTCCCTCGCCCAGTAGAGGTTCACTGCAGACAGAAGCAGTGCAAGCTTCCCTCACCCAGAAGAGGCTCACTGCAGACAGATGCAGTGCAAGCGGCCCTCGCCTAGAAGAGGCTAACTGCAGACAGAAGCAGTGCAAGCTTCCCTCACCCAGAAGAGGCTCACTTCAGACAGAAACAGTGCAAGCTTCCCTCGCCCAGAAGCATAGTTTCCCAGACAGACAGGTGCAGTGCACGCGGGTGCAAGCTTCCCTCACCCAAAACACATGCAGTACAGACAGTAGCAGTGCACGCTTCCTCCACCCAGAATAGCAAGCATTCCTCACCCGTAAAAGGTTCAATATAGACAGTAGGAGCAGTGCAAGCTTCCATAAAATACCCAGAAGAGGCTCACTTCAGACGGAAACAGTGCAAGCTTCCCTCGCCCAGAAGAGGCTCACTACAGACAGAAACAGTGCACGCTTCCTTCGCCCAGAAGAGGCTCACTTCAGACAGAAACAGTGTAAGCTTCCCTTGCCCAGAAGAGGCTCACTTCAGACAGAAACAGTGCAAGCTTCCCTCGACCAGAAGAGGCTCACTTCAGACAGAAACAGTGCAAGCTTCCCTCACCCAGAAGAGGCTCACTACAGACAGAAACAGTGCAAGCTTCCCTCGCCCACAAGAGGCTCACTGCAGACAGAAACAGTGCACGCTTCCTTCGCCCAGAAGAGGCTCACTGCAGACAGAAACAGTGCACGCTTCCTTCGCCCAGAAGAGGCTCACTTCAGACAGAAACAGTGCAAGCTTCCCTCGCCCAGAAGAGGCTCACTTCAGACAGAAACAGTGCAAGCTTCCCTCGCCCAGAAGAGGCTCACTTCAGACAGAAACAGTGCAAGCTTCCCTCGCCCAGAAGAGGCTCACTACAGACAGAAACAGTGCAAGCTTCCCTCACCCAGAAGAGGCTCACTGCAGACAGAAACAGTGCAAGCTTCCCTCGCCCAGAAGAGGCTCACTACAGACAGAAACAGTGCAAGCTTCCCTCGCCCAGAAGAGGCTCACTACAGACAGAAGCAGTGCAAGCTTCCCTCACCCAGAAGAGGCTCACTACAGACAGAAACAGTGCAAGCTTCCCTCACCCAGAAGAGGCTCACTACAGACAGAAGCAGTGCAAGCTTCTCTTGCCCAGAAGAGGCTCACTTCAGACAGAAACAGTGCAAGCTTCCCTCACCCAGAAGAGGCTCACTACAGACAGAAACAGTGCAAGCTTCCCTCGCCCAGAAGAGGCTCACTACAGACAGAAGCAGTGCAAGCTTTCCTCACCCAGAAGAGATTAACTACAGACAGAAACAGTGCAAGCTTCCCTCGCCCAGAAGAGGCTCACTGCAGACAGAAGCAGTGCAATCTTCCCTCACCCAGAAGAGGCTCACTGCAGACAGAAGCAGTGCAAGCTTCCCTCACCCAGAAGAGGCTCACTACAGACAGAAGCAGTGCATGCTTTCCTCACCCAGAAGACATTCACGTCAGACAGGAACAGTGCAAGCTTCCCTCACCAAGAAGAGTCTCACTGCAGACAGGAACAGTGCAAGCTTCCCTCACCCAGAAGAGTCTCACTGCAGACAGGAACAGTGCAAGCTTCCCTTGCCCAGAAGAGGCTCACTACAGACAGAAACAGTGCAAGCTTCCCTTGCCCAGAAGAGGCTCACTACAGACAGAAGCAGTGCAAGCTTCCCTCACCCAGAAGAGGCTCACTACAGACAGAAACAGTGCAAGCTTCCCTCCCCCAGAAGAGGCTTACTACAGACAGAAGCAGTGCAAGCTTCCCTCCCCCAGAAGAGGCTCACTACAGACAGAAGCAGTGCAAGCTTCCCTCGCCTAGAAGAGGCTTACTGCAGACAGAAGCAGTGCAAGCTTTCCTCACCCAGAAGACGTTCACTTCAGACAGAAACAGTGCAAGCTTCCCTCGCCCAGACAAGGCTCACTGCAGACAGAAAGAGTGCAAGCTTCCCTCGCCCAGAAGAGGCTTACTGCAGACAGAAGCAGTGCATGCTTTCTTCACCCAGAAGACGTTCACTACAGACAGAAACAGTGCAAGCTTCCCTCGCCCAGAAGAGGCTCACTACAGACAGAAACAGTGCAAGCTTCCCTCGCCCAGAAGAGGCTCACTGCAGACAGAAGCAGTGCAAGCTTCCCTCACCCAGAAGAGGCTCACTACAGACAGAAACAGTGCAAGCTTCCCTCACCCAGAAGAGGCTCACTACAGACAGAAGCAGTGCAAGCTTCCCTCGCCCAGAAGACGTTCACTTCAGACAGGAACAGTGCAAGATTCCCTCACCCAGAAGAGTCTCACTGCAGACAGGAACAGTGCAAGCTTCCCTCACCCAGAAGAGGCTCACTGCAGACAGAAGCAGTGCAAGCTTCCCTCGCCCAGAAGAGGCTTACTGCAGACAGAAGCAGTGCATGCTTTCCTCACCCTGAAGACGTTCACGTCAGACAGGAACAGTGCAAGCTTCCCTCACCCAGAAGTGTCTCACTGCAGACAGGAACAGTGCAAGCTTCCCTTGCACAGAAGAGGCTCACTACAGACAGAAGCAGTGCAAGCTTCCCTCACCCAGAAGAGGGTCACTACAGAGAGAAGCAGTGCAAGCTTCCCTCACCCAGAAGAGGCTTACTACAGACAGAAGCAGTGCAAGCTTCCCTCACCCAGAAGAGGCTCACTACAGACAGAAGCAGTGCAAGCTTCCCTCACCCAGAAGAGGCTTACTACAGACAGAAACAGTGCAATCTTTCCTCACCAAGAAGAGTCTCACTACAGTCTGAAGCAGTGCAAGCTTCCCTCACCCAGAAGAGGCTTACTACAGACAGAAGCAGTGCAAGCTTCCCTCACCCAGAAGAGGCTGTCTGCAGACAGAAGCAGGGCAAGCTTCCCTCGCCCAGAAGAGGCTCACTGCAGACAGAAGCAGTGCAAGCTTCCCTCACCCAGAAGAGGCTTACTACAGACAGGAGCAGTGCAAGCTTCCCTCGCCCAGAAGAGGCTCACTGCAGACAGAAACAGTGCAAGCTTCCCTCGCCCAGAAGAGGCTCACTGCAGACAGAAACAGGGCAAGCTTCCCTCGCCCAGAAGAGGCTCTTCTGGGCGAGGAAGTGCAAGCTTCCCTCGCCCAGAAGAGGCTCACTACAGACAGAAGCAGTGCAAGCTTCCCTCACCCAGAAGAGGCTTACTACAGACAGGAGCAGTGCAAGCTTTCCTCACCCAGAAGAGTCTCACTGCAGACAGGAACAGTGCAAGCTTCCCTCACCCAGAAGAGGCTCACTGCAGACAGAAGCAGTGCAAGCTTCCCTCGCCCAGAAGAGGCTCACTACAGACAGAAACAGTGCAAGGTTCCCTCGCCCAGAAGAGGCTCACTTCAGACAGAAACAGTGCAAGCTTCCCTCACACAGAAGAGGCTCACTACAGACAGAAACAGTGCAAGCTTCCCTCGCCCAGAAGAGGCTCACTTCAGACAGAAACAGTGCAAGCTTCCCTCACACAGAAGAGGCTCACTACAGACAGAAACAGTGCAAGGTTCCCTCGCCCAGAAGAGGCTCACTTCAGACAGAAACAGTGCAAGCTTCCCTCACACAGAAGAGGCTCACTGCAGACAGAAGCAGTGCAAGCTTCCCTCGCCCAGAAGAGGCTCACTGCAGACAGAAACAGTGCAAGCTTCCCTCACTCAGAAGAGGCTCACTTCAGACAGAAGCAGTGCAAGCTTCCCTCACCCAGAAGAGGCTCACTGCAGACAGAAACAGTGCAAGCTTCCCTCGCCCAGAAGAGGCTCACTGCAGACAGAAACAGTGCAAGCTTCCTTCACCCAGAAGAGGCTCACTTCAGACAGAAGCAGTGCAAGCTTCCCTCACCCAGAAGAGGCTCACTTCAGACAGAAACAGTGCAAGCTTCCCTCACCCAGAAGAGGCTCACTGCAGACAGAAGCAGTGCAAGCTTCCCTCACCCAGAAGAGGCTCACTGCAGACAGAAAAAGTGCAAGCTTCCCTCGCCCAGAAGAGGCTCACTGCAGACAGAAACAGTGCAAGCTTCCCTCACTCAGAAGAGGCTCACTACAGACAGAAACAGTGCAAGGTTCCCTCGCCCAGAAGAGGCTCACTTCAGACAGAAACAGTGCAAGCTTCCCTCGTCCAGAAGAGGCTCACTACAGACAGAAACAGTGCAAGCTTCCTTCGCCCAGAAGAGGCTCACTGCAGACAGAAGCAGTGCAAGCTTCCCTCACCCAGAAGAGGCTCACTGCAGACAGAAACAGTGCAAGCTTCCCTCGCCCAGAAGAGGCTCACTTCAGACAGAAACAGTGCAAGCTTCCCTCGCCCAGAAGAGGCTCACTGCAGACAGAAGCAGTGCAAGCTTCCCTCACCCAGAAGAGGCTTACTACAGACAGGAGCAGTGCAAGCTTCCCTCGCCCAGAAGAGGCTCACTGCAGACAGAAACAGTGCAAGCTTCCCTCGCCCAGAAGAGGCTCACTGCAGACAGAAACAGTGCAAGCTTCCCTCGCCCAGAAGAGGCTCTTCTGGGCGAGGAAGTGCAAGCTTCCCTCGCCCAGAAGAGGCTCACTACAGACAGAAGCAGTGCAAGCTTCCCTCACCCAGAAGAGGCTTACTACAGACAGGAGCAGTGCAAGCTTTCCTCACCCAGAAGAGTCTCACTGCAGACAGGAACAGTGCAAGCTTCCCTCACCCAGAAGAGGCTCACTGCAGACAGAAGCAGTGCAAGCTTCCCTCGCCCAGAAGAGGCTTACTGCAGACAGAAGCAGTGCATGCTTTCCTCACCCAGAAGACGTTCACGTCAGACAGGAACAGTGCAAGCTTCCCTCACCAAGAAGAGTCTCACTGCAGACAGGAACAGTGCAAGCTTCCCTCACCCAGAAGAGGCTCACTACAGACAGAAGCAGTGCAAGCTTCCCTCACCCAGAAGAGGCTCACTACAGACAGAAGCAGTGCAAGCTTCCCTCACCCAGAAGAGTCTCACTACAGACAGAAGCAGTGCAAGCTTCCCTCACCCAGAAGAGGCTTACTACAGACAGGAGCAGTGCAAGCTTTCCTCACCAAGAAGAGTCTCACTACAGACTGAAGCAGTGCAAGCTTCCCTCACCCAGAAGAGGCTGTCTGCAGACAGAAGCAGTGCAAGCTTCCCTCACCCAGAAGAGGCTGTCTGCAGACAGAAACAGTGCAAGCTTCCCTCACCCAGACAAGGCTCACTGCAGACAGAAACAGTGCAAGCTTCCCTCCCCCAGAAGAGGCTCACTACAGACAGAAGCAGTGCAAGCTTTCCTCACCTAGAAGAGGCTCACTACAGACAGAAGCAGTGCAAGCTTCTCTTGCCCAGAAGAGGCTCATTTCAGACAGAAACAGTGCAAGCTTCCCTCGCCCAGAAGAGGCTCACTGCAGACAGATGCAGTGCAAGCTTCCCTCACCCAGAAGAGGCTCACTTCAGACGGAAACAGTGCAAGCTTCCCTCGCCCAGAAGAGGCTCACTACAGACAGAAACAGTGCAAGCTTCCCTCGCCCAGAAGAGGCTCACTTCAGACAGAAACAGTGCAAGCTTCCCTCGCCCAGAAGCAGAGCTTCCCAGACAGACAGGTGCAGGGCACGCGGGTGCAACTTTCCTCACCCAAAACACATGCAGTACATACAGTAGCAGTGCACGCTTCCTCCACCCAGAATAGCAAGCATTTCTCACCCGTAAGAGGTTCAATATAGACAGTAGGAGCAGTGCAAGCTTCCATAAAATACCCAGAAGAGGCTCACTTCAGACAGAAACAGTGCACGCTTTTTCGCCCAGAAGAGGCTCACTGCAGACGGAAACAGTGCAAGCTTCCCTCGCCCAGAAAAGGCTCACTGCAGACAGAAACAGTGCAAGCTTCCCTCCCCAGAAGAGGCTCACTGCAGACAGAAACAGTGCAAGCTTCCCTCGCCCAGAAGAGGCTCACTGCAGACAGAAACAGTGCACGCTTTCTTCGCCCAGAAGAGGCTCACTTCAGACAGAAACAGTGCAAGCTTCCCTCGCCAAGAATAGCCTCACTACAGACAGAAACAGTGCAAGCTTCCCTCACCCAGAAGAGGCTCACTACAGACAGAAGCAGTGCAAGCTTCCCTCACCCAGAAGAGGCTTACTACAGACAGGAGCAGTGCAAGCTTTCCTCACCAAGAAGAGGCTCACTACAGACAGGAGCAGTGCAAGCTTCCCTCACCCAGAAGAGGCTGTCTGCAGACAGAAACAGTGCAAGCTTCCCTCGCCCAGAAGAGGCTTACTGCAAACAGAAGCAGTGCAAGCTTCCCTCACCCAGAAGAGGCTCACTGCAGACAGAAGCAGTGCAAGCTTCCCTTGCCCAGAAGAGGCTCACTTAAGACAGAAACAGTGCAAGCTTCCCTCGCCCAGAAGAGGCTCACTGCAGACAGAAAGAGTGCAAGCTTCCCTCACCAAGAATAGCCTCACTACAGACAGAAACAGTGCAAGCTTCCCTCGCCCAGAAGAGGCTCACTGCAGACAGAAAGAGTGCAAGCTTCCCTCACCAAGAATAGCCTCACTACAGACAGAAACAGTGCAAGCTTCCCTCACCCAGAAGAGGCTCACTACAGACAGAAGCAGTGCAAGCTTTCCTCACCAAGAAGAGTCTCACTACAGACAGGAGCAGTGCAAGCTTCCCTCACCCAGAAGAGGCTGTCTGCAGACAGAAACAGTGCAAGCTTCCCTCGCCCAGAAGAGGCTTACTGCAGACAGAAGCAGTGCAAGCTTCCCTCGCCCAGTAGAGGTTCACTGCAGACAGAAGCAGTGCAAGCTTCCCTCACCCAGAAGAGGCTCACTGCAGACAGATGCAGTGCAAGCGGCCCTCGCCTAGAAGAGGCTAACTGCAGACAGAAGCAGTGCAAGCTTCCCTCACCCAGAAGAGGCTCACTTCAGACAGAAACAGTGCAAGCTTCCCTCGCCCAGAAGCATAGTTTCCCAGACAGACAGGTGCAGTGCACGCGGGTGCAAGCTTCCCTCACCCAAAACACATGCAGTACAGACAGTAGCAGTGCACGCTTCCTCCACCCAGAATAGCAAGCATTCCTCACCCGTAAAAGGTTCAATATAGACAGTAGGAGCAGTGCAAGCTTCCATAAAATACCCAGAAGAGGCTCACTTCAGACGGAAACAGTGCAAGCTTCCCTCGCCCAGAAGAGGCTCACTACAGACAGAAACAGTGCACGCTTCCTTCGCCCAGAAGAGGCTCACTTCAGACAGAAACAGTGTAAGCTTCCCTTGCCCAGAAGAGGCTCACTTCAGACAGAAACAGTGCAAGCTTCCCTCGACCAGAAGAGGCTCACTTCAGACAGAAACAGTGCAAGCTTCCCTCACCCAGAAGAGGCTCACTACAGACAGAAACAGTGCAAGCTTCCCTCGCCCACAAGAGGCTCACTGCAGACAGAAACAGTGCACGCTTCCTTCGCCCAGAAGAGGCTCACTGCAGACAGAAACAGTGCACGCTTCCTTCGCCCAGAAGAGGCTCACTTCAGACAGAAACAGTGCAAGCTTCCCTCGCCCAGAAGAGGCTCACTTCAGACAGAAACAGTGCAAGCTTCCCTCGCCCAGAAGAGGCTCACTTCAGACAGAAACAGTGCAAGCTTCCCTCGCCCAGAAGAGGCTCACTACAGACAGAAACAGTGCAAGCTTCCCTCACCCAGAAGAGGCTCACTGCAGACAGAAACAGTGCAAGCTTCCCTCGCCCAGAAGAGGCTCACTACAGACAGAAACAGTGCAAGCTTCCCTCGCCCAGAAGAGGCTCACTACAGACAGAAGCAGTGCAAGCTTCCCTCACCCAGAAGAGGCTCACTACAGACAGAAACAGTGCAAGCTTCCCTCACCCAGAAGAGGCTCACTACAGACAGAAGCAGTACAAGCTTTCCTCACCCAGAAGAGATTAACTACAGACAGAAACAGTGCAAGCTTCCCTCGCCCAGAAGAGGCTCACTGCAGACAGAAGCAGTGCAATCTTCCCTCACCCAGAAGAGGCTCACTGCAGACAGAAGCAGTGCAAGCTTCCCTCACCCAGAAGAGGCTCACTACAGACAGAAGCAGTGCATGCTTTCCTCACCCAGAAGACATTCACGTCAGACAGGAACAGTGCAAGCTTCCCTCACCAAGAAGAGTCTCACTGCAGACAGGAACAGTGCAAGCTTCCCTCACCCAGAAGAGTCTCACTGCAGACAGGAACAGTGCAAGCTTCCCTTGCCCAGAAGAGGCTCACTACAGACAGAAACAGTGCAAGCTTCCCTTGCCCAGAAGAGGCTCACTACAGACAGAAGCAGTGCAAGCTTCCCTCACCCAGAAGAGGCTCACTACAGACAGAAACAGTGCAAGCTTCCCTCCCCCAGAAGAGGCTTACTACAGACAGAAGCAGTGCAAGCTTCCCTCCCCCAGAAGAGGCTCACTACAGACAGAAGCAGTGCAAGCTTCCCTCGCCTAGAAGAGGCTTACTGCAGACAGAAGCAGTGCAAGCTTTCCTCACCCAGAAGACGTTCACTTCAGACAGAAACAGTGCAAGCTTCCCTCGCCCAGACAAGGCTCACTGCAGACAGAAAGAGTGCAAGCTTCCCTCGCCCAGAAGAGGCTTACTGCAGACAGAAGCAGTGCATGCTTTCTTCACCCAGAAGACGTTCACTACAGACAGAAACAGTGCAAGCTTCCCTCGCCCAGAAGAGGCTCACTACAGACAGAAACAGTGCAAGCTTCCCTCGCCCAGAAGAGGCTCACTGCAGACAGAAGCAGTGCAAGCTTCCCTCACCCAGAAGAGGCTCACTACAGACAGAAACAGTGCAAGCTTCCCTCACCCAGAAGAGGCTCACTACAGACAGAAGCAGTGCAAGCTTCCCTCGCCCAGAAGACGTTCACTTCAGACAGGAACAGTGCAAGATTCCCTCACCCAGAAGAGTCTCACTGCAGACAGGAACAGTGCAAGCTTCCCTCACCCAGAAGAGGCTCACTGCAGACAGAAGCAGTGCAAGCTTCCCTCGCCCAGAAGAGGCTTACTGCAGACAGAAGCAGTGCATGCTTTCCTCACCCTGAAGACGTTCACGTCAGACAGGAACAGTGCAAGCTTCCCTCACCCAGAAGTGTCTCACTGCAGACAGGAACAGTGCAAGCTTCCCTTGCACAGAAGAGGCTCACTACAGACAGAAGCAGTGCAAGCTTCCCTCACCCAGAAGAGGGTCACTACAGAGAGAAGCAGTGCAAGCTTCCCTCACCCAGAAGAGGCTTACTACAGACAGAAGCAGTGCAAGCTTCCCTCACCCAGAAGAGGCTCACTACAGACAGAAGCAGTGCAAGCTTCCCTCACCCAGAAGAGGCTTACTACAGACAGAAACAGTGCAATCTTTCCTCACCAAGAAGAGTCTCACTACAGTCTGAAGCAGTGCAAGCTTCCCTCACCCAGAAGAGGCTTACTACAGACAGAAGCAGTGCAAGCTTCCCTCACCCAGAAGAGGCTGTCTGCAGACAGAAGCAGGGCAAGCTTCCCTCACCCAGAAGAGGCTGTCTGCAGACAGAAACAGTGCAAGCTTCCCTCACCCAGACAAGGCTCACTGCAGACAGAAGCAGAGCAAGCTTCCCTCACCCAGAAGAGGCTTACTACAGACAGAAGCAGTGCAAGCTTCCCTCACCCAGAAGAGGCTGTCTGCAGACAGAAGCAGGGCAAGCTTCCCTCACCCAGAAGAGGCTGTCTGCAGACAGAAACAGTGCAAGCTTCCCTCACCCAGACAATGCTCACCGCAGACAGAAACAGTGCAAGCTTTCCTCACCCAGAAGAGGCTCACTACAGACAGAAACAGTGCAAGCTTCCCTCGCCCAGAAGAGGCTCACTGCAGACAGATGCAGTGCAAGCTTTCCTCGCCCAGAAGAGTCTCACTTCAGACAGAAACAGTGCAAGCTTCCCTCGCCCAGAAGCAGAGCTTCCCAGACAGACAGGTGCAGGGCACGCGGGTGCAACTTTCCTCACCCAAAACACATGCAGTACATACAGTAGCAGTGCACGCTTCCTCCACCCAGAATAGCAAGCATTCCTCACCCCTAAGAGGTTCAATATAGACAGTAGGAGCAGTGCAAGCTTCCATAAAATACCCAGAAGAGGCTCACTTCAGACAGAAACAGTGCAAGCTTCCCTCGCCCAGAAGAGACTCACTTCAGACAGAAACAGTGCAAGCTTCCCTCACCCAGAAGAGGCTCACTGCAGACGGAAACAGTGCAAGCTTCCCTCGCCCAGAAAGGGCTCACTTCAGACAGAAACAGTGCAAGCTTCCCTCGCCCAGAAGAGGCTCACTGCAGACAGAAAAAGTGCACGCTTTCTTCACCCAGAAGAGGCTCACTTCAGACAGAAACAGTGCAAGCTTCCCTCACCAAGAATAGCCTCACTACAGACAGAAACAGTGCAAGCTTCCCTCACCCAGAAGAGGCTTACTACAGACAGAAGCAGTGCAAGCTTTCTTCACCCAGAAGAGTCTCACTACAGACAGAAACAGTGCAAGCTTCCCTCACCCAGAAGAGGCTCACTACAGACAGAAGCAGTGCAAGCTTCCCTCACCCAGAAGAGGCTTACTACAGACAGGAGCAGTGCAAGCTTTCCTCACCAAGAAGAGGCTCACTACAGACAGGAGCAGTGCAAGCTTCCCTCACCCAGAAGAGGCTGTCTGCAGACAGAAACAGTGCAAGCTTCCCTCGCCCAGAAGAGGCTTACTGCAAACAGAAGCAGTGCAAGCTTCCCTCACCCAGAAGAGGCTCACTGCAGACAGAAGCAGTGCAAGCTTCCCTCGCCCAGAAGAGGCTCACTTCAGACAGAAACAGTGCAAGCTTCCCTCGCCCAGAAGAGGCTCACTACAGACAGAAACAGTGTAAGCTTCCCTCACCCAGAAGAGGCTTACTACAGACAGAAGCAGTGCAAGCTTTCTTCACCCAGAAGAGTCTCACTACAGACAGAAGCAGTGCAAGCTTCTCTCACCCAGAAGAGGCTCACTACAGACAGAAGCAGTGCAAGCTTCCCTAGAAGAGGCTTACTACAGACAGGAGCAGTGCAAGCTTTCCTCACCAAGAAGAGTCTCACTACAGACAGAAGCAGTGCAAGCTTCCCTCACCCAGAAGAGGCTGTCTGCAGACAGAAACAGTGCAAGCTTCCCTCGCCCAGAAGAGGCTTACTGCAGACAGAAGCAGTGCAAGCTTCCCTCGCCCAGAAGAGTCTCACTACAGACAGAAACAGTGCAAGCTTCCCTCACACAGAAGAGGCTCACTACAGACAGAAGCAGTGCAAGCTTCCCTCGCCCAGAAGAGGCTTACTGCAGACAGAAGCAGTGCATGCTTTCCTCACCCAGAAGAGTCTCACTGCAGACAGATGCAGTGCAAGCTTCCCTAGCCCAGAAGAGTCTCACTTCAGACAGAAGCAGTGCAAGCTTCCCTCACCCAGAAGAGGCTCACTGCAGACAGATGCAGTGCAAGCTTCCCTCGCCCAGTAGAGGTTCACTGCAGACAGCAGCAGTGCAAGCGTCCCTCGCCCAGAAGAGGCTAACTGCAGACAGAAGCAGTGCAAGCTTTCCTCGCCCAGAAGAGGCTCACTGCAGACAGAAGCAGTGCAAGCTTCCCTCGCCCAGAAGAGGCTCACTGCAGACAGAAGCAGTGCAAGCTTCCCTCACCCAGAAGAGGCTCACTTCAGACAGAAACAGTGCAAGCTTCCCTCGCCCAGAAGCATAGTTTCCCAGACAGACAGGTGCAGTGCACGCGGGTGCAAGCTTCCCTCACCCAAAACACATGCAGTACAGACAGTAGCAGTGCACGCTTCCTCCACCCAGAATAGCAAGCATTCCTCACCCGTAAGAGGTTCAATATAGACAGTAGGAGCAGTGCAAGCTTCCATAAAATACCCAGAAGAGGCTCACTTCAGACGGAAACAGTGCAAGCTTCCCTCGCCCAGAAGAGGCTCACTGCAGACAGAAACAGTGCAAGCTTCCCTCGCCCAGAAGAGGCTCACTACAGACAGAAACAGTGCAAGCTTCCCTCGCCCAGAAGAGGCTCACTTCAGACAGAAACAGTGCAAGCTTCCCTCGCCCAGAAGAGGCTCACTTCAGACAGAAACAGTGCACGCATCCTTCGCCCAGAAGAGGCTCACTTCAGACAGAAACAGTGCAAGCTTCTCTCGCCCAGAAGAGGCTCACTTCAGACAGAAACAGTGCACGCTTCCTTCGCCCAGAAGAGGCTCACTGCAGACAGAAACAGTGCACGCTTCCTTCGCCCAGAAGAGGCTCACTTCAGACAGAAACAGTGCAAGCTTCCCTCGCCCAGAAGAGGCTCACTTCAGACAGAAACAGTGCACGCTTCCTTCGCCCAGAAGAGGCTCACTTCAGACAGAAAGAGTGCAAGCTTCCCTCGCCCAGAAGAGGCTCACTTCAGACAGAAACAGTGCAAGCTTCCCTCGCCCAGAAGAGGCTCACTTCAGACAGAAACAGTGCACGCTTCCTTCGCCCAGAAGAGGCTCACTTCAGACAGAAACAGTGCAAGCTTCCCTCACTCAGAAGAAGCTCACTGCAGACAGAAACAGTGCACGCTTCCTTCGCCCAGAAGAGGCTCACTTCAGACAGAAACAGTGCAAGCTTCCCTCGCCCAGAAGAGGCTCACTACAGACAGAAACAGTGCACTGTTCCCTCGACCAGAAGAGGCTCACTTCAGACAGAAACAGTGCAAGCTTCCCTCGCCCAGAAGAGGCTCACTACAGACAGAAAGAGTGCAAGCTTCCCTCGCCCAGAAGAGGCTCACTGCAGACAGAAACAGTGCAAGCTTCCCTCGCCCAGAAGAGGCTCACTGCAGACAGAAACAGTGCAAGCTTCCCTCACTCAGAAGAGGCTAACTGCAGAAAGGAACAGTGCAGGCTTCCCTCACCCAGAAGAGGCTTACTACAGACAGGAGCAGTGCAAGCTTTCCTCACCAAGAAGAGTCTCACTACAGACAGAAGCAGTGCAAGCTTCCCTCACCCAGAAGAGGCTCACTACAGACAGAAGCAGTGCAAGCTTCCCTCACCCAGAAGAGGCTTACTACAGACAGAAGCAGTGCAAGCTTCCCTCACCCAGAAGAGGCTGTCTGCAGACAGAAACAGTGCAAGCTTCCCTCGTCCAGAAGAGGCTTACTGCAGACAGAAGCAGTGCAAGCTTCCCTCACCCAGAAGAGGCTCACTGCAGACAGAAGCAGTGCAAGCTTTCCTCACCCAGAAGAGTCTCACTGCAGACAGATGCAGTGCAAGCTTCCCTAGCCCAGAATAGTCTCACTTCAGACAGAAGCAGTGCAAGCTTCCCTCACCCAGAAGAGGTTCACTGCAGACAGATGCAGTGCAAGCTTCCCTCCCCAGAAGAGCCTCACTGCAGACAGAAGCAGTGCAAGCTTCCTTCGCCCAGAAGAGGATCACTTCAGACAGAAACAGTGCAAGCTTCCCTCGCCCAGAAGAGGCTCACTGCAGACAGAAGCAGTGCAAGCTTCCCTCACCCAGAAGAGGCTCACTTCAGACGGAAACAGTGCAAGCTTCCCTTGCCCAGAAGAGGCTCACTACAGACAGACGCAGTGCAAGCTTCCCTCACCCAGAAGAGGCTCACTACAGACAGAAGCAGTGCAAGCTTCCCTCACCCAGAAGAGGCTTACTACAGACAGGAGCAGTGCAAGCTTTCCTCACCAAGAAGAGTCTCACTACAGACAGAAGCAGTGCAAGCTTCCCTCGCCCAGAAGAGGCTCACTGCAGACAGAAAAAGTGCAAGCTTCCCTCACCCAGAAGAGGTTCACTACAGACAGAAGCAGTGCAAGCTTCCCTCACCCAGAAGAGGCTCACTACAGACAGAAGCAGTGCAAGCTTCCCTCGCCCAGAAGAGGCTCACTGCAGACAGAAACAGTGCAAGCTTCCCTCACCCAGAAGAGGCTCACTACAGACTGAAGCAGTGCAAGCTTCCCTCACCCAGAAGAGGCTTACTACAGACAGGAGCAGTGCAAGCTTCCCTCACCCAGAAGAGGATTACTACAAACAGAAGCAGTGCAAGCTTCCCTCGCCCAGAAGAGGCTCACTGCAGACAGAAACAGTGCAAGCTTTCCTCACCAAGAAGAGTCTCACTACAGACAGAAGCAGTGCAAGCTTCCCTCGCCCAGAAGAGGCTCACTGCCGACAGAAGCAGTGCAAGCTTCCCTCACCAAGAAGAGGCTGTCTGCAGACAGAAACAGTGCAAGCTTCCCTCACCCAGACAAGGCTCACTGCAGACAGAAACAGTGCAAGCTTCCCTCACCCAGAAGACGTTCACTTCAGACAGAAACAGTGCAAGTTTCCCTCGCCCAGAAGAGGCTTACTGCAGACAGAAGCAGTGCATGCTTTCCTCACCCAGAAGACGTTCACTTCAGACAGAAACAGTGCAAGCTGCCCTCGCCCAGAAGAGGCTTACTACAGACAGAAGCAGTGCAAGCTTCCCTCACCCAGAAGAGGCTGTCTGCAGACAGAAACAGTGCAAGCTTCCCTCACCCAGACAAGGCTCACTGCAGACAGAAACAGTGCAAGTTTCCCTCACCCAGAAGACGTTCACTTCAGACAGAAACAGTGCAAGTTTCCCTCGCCCAGAAGAGGCTTACTGCAGACAGAAGCAGTGCATGCTTTCCTCACCCAGAAGACGTTCACTTCAGACAGAAACAGTGCAAGCTGCCCTCGCCCAGAAGAGGCTTACTACAGACAGAAACAGTGCAAGCTTCCCTCGCCCAGAAGAGGCTCACTACAGACAGAAGCAGTGCAAGCTTCCCTCACCCAGAAGAGGCTCACTACAGACAGAAGCAGTGCAAGCTTCCCTCACCCAGAAGAGGCTTACTACAGACAGGAGCAGTGCAAGCTTTCCTCACCAAGAAGAGTCTCACTACAGACAGAAGCAGTGCAAGCTTCCCTCGCCCAGAAGAGGCTCACTGCAGACAGAAACAGTGCAAGCTTCCCTCACCCAGAAGAGGCTCACTACAGACAGAAGCAGTGCAAGCTTCCCTCACCCAGAGGAGGCTCACTTCAGACAGAAACAGTGCAAGCTTCCCTCGCCCAGAAGAGGCTCACTTCAGACAGAAACACTGCAAGCTTCCCTCACCCAGAAGAGGCTCACTTCAGACAGAAACAGTGCAAGCTTCCCTCACCCAGAAGAGGCTCACTACAGACAGAAGCAGTGCAAGCTTCCCTCACCCAGAAGAGGCTCACTTCAGACAGAAGCAGTGCAAGCTTCCCTCGCCCAGAAGAGTCTCACTACAGACAGAAGCAGTGCAAGCTTCCCTCACCCAGAAGAGGCCTACTACAGACAGGAGCAGTGCAAGCTTCCCTCACCCAGAAGAGGCTTACTACAGACAGAAGCAGTGCAAGCTTTCCTCACTCAGAAGAGGCTCACTACAGACAGAAGCAGTGCAAGCTTCCCTCGCCCAGAATAGGCTCACTTCAGACAGAAGCAGTGCAAGCTTTCCTCACCCAGAAGAGGCTCACTACAGACAGAAGCAGTGCAAGCTTTCCTCACCCAGAAGAGGCTCACTACAGACAGAAGCAGTGCAAGCTTCTCTTGCCCAGAAGAGGCTCATTTCAGACAGAAGCAGTGCAAGCTTCCCTCGCCCAGAAAAGGCTCATTATAGACAGAAACAGTGCTAGCTTCCCTCGCCCAGAAGAGGCTCACTACAGACAGAAACAGTGCAAGCTTCCCTCGCCCAGAAGAGGCTCACTACAGACAGAAGCAGTGCAAACTTCCCTCGCCCAGTAGAGGCTCACTTCAGACAGACAAGTGCACAAAAACCGACAGTGCAAGCTTCCATCATCCGGAACAGGTAGACAACAGAGAGACAGGTGCAGTAAAGTCAACAGTGCAGACTTTAATTGCGCGGAACGGGTAGAATGCAGACAGACAGGCGCAGTAAAGCCAGCAGCGAAAGCTTCCAACACCCGAGACTGGTGGAATACAGACAGGTGCAGTAAAGTCAGCAGTGCAAGCTTCCAACACCAGAACGGGAAGACTGCGGTCAGACAGGTGCAGTACAGTCTGTAGTTCTAGCTTCCATCACCAGGAACAGGAAGACTACAGACGGACAGGTGCAGTGAAGTTAACAGTGCAAGCTTTAATTATGCGAAACAGGTACAATGCAGACAGACAGGTGCAGTAAGGCCAGGAGGGTAAGCTTCCATCCCCGCGAACAGTTAGAATACAGGGAGAAAGGTGCAGTAAAGCCTGCAGTGCAAGCTTCCAACACCTGGAACAGGTACACTATGAACAGACAGGTGCAGTAAGTCCAACAGTGCGAGCTTCCATCACCAGGAACAGGTAGAATACAGACAAACAGGTGCAGTAAAGATAACATTGCAAGCTTCCCTCACCCAGAACAGGTGATGAGAGACAGACAAGTTCAGTAAAGCCAACAGTGCAAGCTTCCATCATGCAGAACATAAACACTAGAGACAGATAGTGCAAGCGTCCATCACCCACAACACAGTGGCGTAGCTAGGGGGTGGTGGGGGGGTCGGTCCGCCCGAGGCGGCACCATTTTTGAGGCGGCCCGTTGCGGCCGCGGCGGCGTTTATACTTTATTTGGGACCGTGTTGCGCCGGAGCGTGTTTGCAGGATACAGAAGTGGCGGGCTCGCAGCAGCACGAGTTCATAGCGCCATAAGCCTCATTTCGAGGCGCGCTCCAAGTGAACACTGGCGCTCAGGGATGCGCTCCCGGTGGTCACTTTGCTCTCATTAGGAGGAGATGAGAGTAAATCTCTCTCTCTTCCGACTTTGGCACAGGCAGTTTCCACTGCGGCCTGTCAGGAAATAAGAGTGCGTGAAACAGCACCACTTTGCCAAAATGACTTTGAGATCAAATCTGAAGCCGAAACAGTGACACGTAGAATTAAAGGGGCGCAGAACCCCCCGGCTGCCCCTCTTCTGACTTGCGTTCTCAATTCTTCTCATTGACTTGATGTTTTGTTATTTTGTGCACATGATGCGCTTTTTGTCTCCGTTCACTCAAAGCGAAACCGACCTGTTTGGAATCGCTTGTTGTCAATGGACGATGAATATCTCTAGCTGCATTTGCTGGCTTGACAATGCTTTCCAGTCTAGATCGATGCATGTAGCCTTATTGTGTAGAAACCACAGCAATGGAGTGCACACCGCTAACCCTGCGTGCCGGTTCGGGCATCGAGGCCATTGACGGTTGTTTGGCGGCCTTCTTCTCCACCCCTAACCATTTCTCTACTGATGAGGGAAGTTATCCCGAAACCCGAGCCATGTCTCGGGCGATACCCAAAAACCCGGGACATGTATCGGGTCTAGAGATTCATCAGTCCAACAAGTACCGACTTGCACCCACCTGGGTGATCCACTATTGAACTACAAGTACCAGAATCCCGAGGGGCGATCCGGAGGAGGGGCTAGCGGTGTGCGCTCCATTGCGGTGGTTTCTATTAATTGGCTCCCTTGAGCTTTGAGCCGACGGGCTCCTGGATGCTGCCCTGCGTGCCGGTTCGGGCATCGAGGCCATTGACGGTTGTTTGGCGGCCTTCTTCTCCACCCCTAACCATTTCTCTACTGATGAGGGAAGTTATCCCGAAACCCGAGCCATGTCTCGGGCGATACCCAAAAACCCGGGACATGTATCGGGTCTAGAGATTCATCAGTCCAACAAGTACCGACTTGCACCCACCTGGGTGATCCACTATTGAACTACAAGTACCAGAATCCCGAGGGGCGATCCGGAGGAGGGGCTAGCGGTGTGCGCTCCATTGCGGTGGTTTCTAGCCTTATTGTGTAGCTGAGGTTATTCTGATAAGTCATCTCCTTGACAACATTTGTCTCAGTTTTGGAATAAATGCATTTTTTGCATTCGAATTCTGATCCTCATGTAAAGCGCTCTGAAACCTTCGGGTCTAGCCAGGGCTACATAAAACCTTTCAAATTAATATTTGTGTCTGCAAAACTGTGCAGTAGGGTTACCGCCAACACGAAATTCATGCTTGAAAAATATTTGAGCGCTTTATTCCCCATTGATTACTGCAGAACCGAAACACGGGTGGAAATTCACATTCAAATAGTGTTTGCACCGCGGTGTATTTTTTGTGATCACAACACTTGGAATAAAGTTACAAGTAGCCGGATGTTTATCTAAGATGGAGGTAACTATTAGCAGCAATACTACGTGTCTCTCGGACATCTTTCAAGTGCTCACCGTCCTTTTTTCCCTGCAACCCCCCTCTCCCCCCCAAGGGGCGGCAATCTGAGGGATGCCCCAGGAGCCACAGGCTCTAGCTACGCCCCTGCCACAACAGGTACATTACAGACACAGACACACAGTTGCAGTAAAGCCAACAGTACAAGCTTCCTTCACCTGGAACAGATCCAATACGGATAGACAGGTGCCTTACAGTTAGTCCAGTGCCGTCAAATCAGCAGTGCAAGTTCCCTCACCAAGGAACAGATGCAGTACAGACAGCGGCAAAGCAAGGCCCCCTCACCCCTGACCCAGAGCAGTTGTAGTACAGACAGCATCAGCAGTGTAAGCTTCCCTCAACTAGAACAGGCACAGTACAGACAGACAGAAGCATTAAATCCAGCAGTGCTAGCTCCCCTCACCCAGAATGGGTTCACTACAGATGGACATGGGCAGTAAACCCAACAGTGCAATCGTCCCTCACCCGAATCAGGTACAGTACAGATAACTACCCAGAAGAGGTTCACTACAGACAGACAGGTGCAGTAAAACCGACAGTGCAAGCTTCCATCACCCGGAACAGGTACACAACAGAGAAACAGGTGTAGTAAAGTCAACAGTGCAGACTTTAATTGCGCGGAACAGGTACCATGCAGACAGACAGGTGCAGTAAAGCCAGCAGCGAAAGCTTCCAATACCCAGAACAGGTAGACTAGGAACAGACAGGTCAGTAAAGCCGACAGTGCAAGCTACCATCACCCTGAACTGGTACACTGCAGACAGATAGGTGCAGTAAAGCCAACAGTACAGGTTTCCATCACATGGAACAGGAACAGTACGGATCGACAGGTTCCTTACAGATGGGTGGGTGCGGTAAAAAAAACTGTTCAAGTTCCCCTAACCCAGAACAAATGCAGTACAGACTGCGGCAAATCAAGGCTCCCTCGCCAGTTGCAGTGCAGACAGGAGTGCAAGCTTCCCTCACCAAGAAAAGTTGCAGTACTGTGAGCAGTGCAAGCTTTTCTCACCCAGCAGAGACGCAGTGATAGCTATCCACACCGGCAAGAGATGCAGTGATAGCTATCCACACCAAGAAGATATGCAGCGATAGCTTCCCTCACCCAGAAGAGATGCAGTGAGAGCTATCCCCACCCAGAAGAGATGCAGTGATAGCTTCACTCACCCAGAAGAGATGCAGCGATAGCTATCCACACCCAGAAGAGATGCAGTGAGAGCTATCCACACCCAGAAGAGATGCAGCGATAGCTATCCACACCCAGAAGAGATGCAGCGATAGCTATCCACACCCAGAAGAGATGCAGTGATAGCTATCCACACCCAGAAGAGATGCAGTGATAGCTATCCACACCCAGAAGAGATGCAGTTATAGCTTCCCTCATCCAGACGAGATGCAGTGATAGCTTCCCTCATCCAGTAGAGATTGAGTGATAGCTATCCACACCCAGAAGAGACGCAGTGATAGCTTCCCTCATCCAGACAAGATGCAGTGATAGCTTCCCTCATCCAGTAGAGATTGAGTGATAGCTTCCCTCACCCAGAAGAGATGCAGTGATAGCTTCCCTCATCCAGACGAGATACAGTGA
Organism: Lissotriton helveticus; assembly: GCF_964261635.1. Classification (NCBI taxonomy): domain Eukaryota; kingdom Metazoa; phylum Chordata; class Amphibia; order Caudata; family Salamandridae; genus Lissotriton; species Lissotriton helveticus. Next base: position 1,959,466,155 of record NC_136068.1, on the reverse strand, counting down.
TAGCTTCCCTCATCCAGTAGAGATTGAGTGATAGCTTCACTTACCCAGAAGAGATGCAGTGATAGCTTCACTCACCCAGAAGAGATGCAGTGATAGCTTCCCTCATCCAGTAGAGATTGAGTGATAGCTTACCTCACCCAGAAGAGATGCAGTGATAGCTTCACTCACCCAGAAGAGGTGCAGTGATAGCTTCACTTACCCAGAAGAGATGCAGCGATAGCTTGACTCACACATAAGAGATGCAGTGATAGGTTCCCTCACCCATAAGAAATTGAGTGATAGCTTCCCTTACCCAGAAGAGATGCAGTGATAGCTTCACTTACCCAGAAGAGATGCAGTGATGGCTTCCCACATCGAGAAGAGATGCAGTGATGGCTTCACTCACCCAGAAGAAATGCAGTGAAAGCTTCCCTCATCCAGAAGAGATTGAGTGATAGCTTCCCTCATCCAGAAGAGATGCAGTGATAGCTTCCCTCACCCAGTAGAGATTGAGTGATAGCTTCACTTACCCATAAGAGATGCAGTGATAGCTTCACTTACTCAGAAGAGATGCAGTGATAGCTTCCCTCACCCAGAAGAAATGCAGTGATAACTTCACTCAACCAGAAGAGATGCAGTGATCGCTTCACTCACCCAGAAAAGATGCAGTGATGGCTTCCCTCACCCAGAAGAGATGCAGCGATAGCTTCACTCACCCAGAAGAGATGCAGGGATAGCTTCCCTCACCCAGAAGAGATGCAGTGATAGCTTCCCTCATCCAGAAGAGATTGAGTGATAGCTTCCCTCACCCAGGAGAGATGCAGTGATCGCTTCACTCACCCAGAAGAGATGCAGTGATGGCTTCCCTCACCCAGAAGAAATGCAGTGAAAGCTTCCCTCATCCAGAAGAGATTGAGTGATAGCTTCCCTCACCCAGAAGAGATGCAGTGATAGCTTCCCTCATCCAGACGAGATGCAGTGATAGCTTCCCTCATCCAGTAGAGATTGAGTAATAGTTTCACTTACCCAGAAGAGATGCAGTGATAGCTTCCCTCATCCAGTAGAGATTGAATGATAGCTTACCTCACCCAGAAGAGATGCTGTGACAGCTTCACTTACCCAGAAGAGATGCAGTGATAGCTACACTCACCCAGAAGAGATGCAGTCATAGCTTCCCTCACCCATAAGAAATTGAGTGAAAGCTTCCCTTACCCAGAAGAGATGCAGTGATAGCTTCACTTACCCAGAAGAGATGCAGTGAGGGAAGCCATCTCTGCATCTCTTCTGGGTGGCTTCCCTCACCCAGAAGAAATGCAGTGAAAGCTTCCCTCATCCAGAAGAGATTGAGTGATAGCTTCCTTCAACCAGAAGAGATGCAGTGATAGCTTCCCTCACCCAGAAGAGATGCAGTGATAGCTATCCACACCCAGAAGAGATGCAGCGATAGCTATCCACACCCAGAAGAGATGCAGTGATAGCTATCCACACCCAGAAGAGATGCAGTGATAGCTTCCCTCATCCAGACGAGATGCAGTGATAGCTTCTCTCATCCAGACGAGATGCAGTGATAGCTTCCCTCATCCAGTAGAGATTGAGTGATAGCTTCCCTCACCCAGAAGAGATGCAGTGATAGCTTCCCTCATCCAGACGAGATGCAGTGATAGCTTTCCTCATCCAGTAGAGATTGAGTGATAGCTTCACTTACGCAGAAGAGATGCAGTGATAGCTTCACTCACCCAGAAGAGATGCAGTGATAGCTTCCCTCATCCAGTAGAGATTGAGTGATAGCTTACCTCACCCAGAAGAGATGCAGTGATAGCTTCTCTCACCCAGAAGAGATGCAGTGATAGCTTCACTTACCCAGAAGAGATGCAGTGATAGCTTGACTCACCCATAAGAGATGCAGTGATAGCTTCCCTCACCCATGAGAAATTGAGTGATAGCTTCCCTTACCCAGAAGAGATGCAGTGATAGCTTCATTTACCCAGATGAGATGCAGTGATGGCTTCCCTCACCCAGAAGAAATGCAGTGAAAGCTTCCCTCATCCAGAAGAGATTGAGTGATAGCTTCCCTCAACCAGAAGAGATGCAGTGATAGCTTCCCTCATCCAGACGAGATGCAGTTATAGCTTCCCTCACCCAGAAGAGATTGAGTGATAGCTTCACTTACCCAGAAGAGATGCAGTGATAGCTTCACTTACCCAGAAGAGATGCAGTGATAGCTTCACTCACCCAGAAGAGATGTAGTGATAGCTTCACTTACCCAGAAGAGATGCAGTGATAGCTTCACTCACCCATAAGAGATGCAGTGATAGCTTCACTCACCCAGAAGAAATGCAGTGATAGCTTCACTCAACCAGAAGAGATGCAGTGATGGCTTCCCTCACCCAGAAGAGATGCAGTGATAGCTTCACTCACCCAGAAGAGATGCAGGGATAGCTTCCCTCACCCAGAAGAGATGCAGTGATAGCTTCCCTGATCCAGAAGAGATTGAGTGATAGCTTCCCTCACCCAGGAGAGATGCAGTGATCGCTTCACTCACCCAGAAGAGATGCAGTGATGGCTTCCCTCACCCAGAAGAGATGCAGTGAAAGCTTCCCTCATCCAGTAGAGATTGAATGATAGCTTACCTCACCCAGAAGAGATGCTGTGACAGCTTCACTTACCCAGAAGAGATGCAGTGATAGCTACACTCACCCAGAAGAGATGCAGTCATAGCTTCCCTCACCCATAAGAAATTGAGTGAAAGCTTCCCTTACCCAGAAGAGATGCAGTGATAGCTTCACTTACCCAGAAGAGATGCAGTGAGGGAAGCCATCTCTGGATCTCTTCTGGGTGGCTTCCCTCACCCAGAAGAAATGCAGTGAAAGCTTCTCTCATCCAGAAGAGATTGAGTGATAGCTTCCTTCAACCAGAAGAGATGCAGTGATAGCTTCCCTCACCCAGAAGAGATGCAGTGATAGCTATCCACACCCAGAAGAGATGCAGCGATAGCTATCCACACCCAGAAGAGATGAAGTGATAGCTATCCACACCCAGAAGAGATGCAGTGATAGCTTCCCTCATCCAGACGAGATGCAGTGATAGCTTCTCTCATCCAGACGAGATGCAGTGATAGCTTCCCTCATCCAGTAGAGATTGAGTGATAGCTTCCCTCACCCAGAAGAGATGCAGTGATAGCTTCCCTCATCCAGACGAGATGCAGTGATAGCTTTCCTCATCCAGTAGAGATTGAGTGATAGCTTCACTTACCCAGAAGAGATGCAGTGATAGCTTCACTCACCCAGAAGAGATGCAGTGATAGCTTCCCTCATCCAGTAGAGATTGAGTGATAGCTTACCTCACCCAGAAGAGATGCAGTGATAGCTTCTCTCACCCAGAAGAGATGCAGTGATAGCTTCACTTACCCAGAAGAGATGCAGTGATAGCTTGACTCACCCATAAGAGATGCAGTGATAGCTTCCCTCACCCATGAGAAATTGAGTGATAGCTTCCCTTACCCAGAAGAGGTGCAGTGATAGCTTCACTTACCCAGATGAGATGCAGTGATGGCTTCCCTCACCCAGAAGAAATGCAGTGAAAGCTTCCCTCATCCAGAAGAGATTGAGTGATATCTTCCCTCAACCAGAAGAGATGAAGTGATAGCTTCCCTCATCCAGACGAGATGCAGTTATAGCTTCCCTCACCCAGAAGAGATTGAGTGATAGCTTCACTTACCCAGAAGAGATGCAGTGATAGCTTCACTTACCCAGAAGAGATGCAGTGATAGCTTCACTCACCCAGAAGAGATGTAGTGATAGCTTCACTTACCCAGAAGAGATGCAGTGATAGCTTCACTCACCCATAAGAGATGCAGTGATCCCAGAAGAAATGCAGTGATAGCTTCACTCAACCAGAAGAGATGCAGTGATCGCTTCACTCACCCAGAAGAGATGCAGTGATGGCTTCCCTCACCCAGAAGAGATGCAGTGATAGCTTCACTCACCCAGAAGAGATGCAGGGATAGCTTCCCTCACCCAGAAGAGATGCAGTGATAGCTTCCCTGATCCAGAAGAGATTGAGTGATAGCTTCCCTCACCCAGGAGAGATGCAGTGATCGCTTCACTCACCCAGAAGAGATGCAGTGATGGCTTCCCTCACCCAGAAGAGATGCAGTGATAGCTTCCCTCATCCAGACGAGATGCAGTGATAGCTTCCCTCATCCAGTAGAGATTGAGTAATAGCTTCACTTACCCAGAAGAGATGCAGTGATAGCTTCACTCACCCAGAAGAGATGCAGTGATAGCTTCCCTCATCCAGTAGAGATTTAGTGATAGCTTACCTCACCCAGAAGAGATGCTGTGACAGCTTCACTTACCCAGAAGAGATGCAGTGATAGCTTGACTCACCCATAAGGGATGCAGTGATAGCTTCCCTCACCCATAAGAAATTGAGTGATAGCTTCCCTTACCCAGAAGAGATGCAGTGATAGCTTCACTTACCCAGAAGAGATGCAGTGATGGCTTCCCTCACCCAGAAGAAATACAGTGAAAGCTTCCCTCATCCAGAAGAGATTGAGTGATAGCTTCCCTCACCCAGAAGAGATGCAGTGATAGCTATCCACACCCAGAAGAGATGCAGCGATAGCTATCCACACCCAGAAGAGATGCAGTGATAGCTTCCCTCATCCAGACGAGATGCAGTGATAGCTTCTCTCATCCAGACGAGATGCAGTGATAGATTCCCTCATCCAGTAGAGATTGAGTGATAGCTATCCACACCCAGAAGAGATGCAGTGATAGCTTCCCTCATCCAGATGAGATGCAGTGATAGCTTCTCTCATCCAGACGAGATGCAGTGATAGCTTCCCTCATCCAGTAGAGATTGAGTGATAGCTATCCACACCCAGAAGAGATGCAGTGATAGCTATCCACACCCAGAAGAGATGCAGTGATAGCTATCCACACCCAGAAGAGATGCAGTGATAGCTTCCCTCATCCAGACGAGATGCAGTGATAGCTTCTCTCATCCAGACGAGATGCAGTGATAGATTCCCTCATCCAGTAGAGATTGAGTAATAGCTATCCACACCCAGAAGAGATGCAGTGATAGCTTCCCTCATCCAGATGAGATGCAGTGATAGCTTCTCTCATCCAGACGAGATGCAGTGATAGCTTCCCTCATCCAGTAGAGATTGAGTGATAGCTATCCACACCCAGAAGAGATGCAGTGATAGCTTCCCTCATCCAGACGCGATGCAGTGATAGCTTCCCTCATCCAGTAGAGATTGAGTGATAGCTTCCCTCACCCAGGAGAGATGCAGTTATCGCTTCACTCACCCAGAAGAGATGCAGTGATAGCTTCCGTCACCCAGGAGAGATGCAGTGATCGCTTCACTCACCCAGAAGAGATGCAGTGATGGTTTCCCTCACCCAGAAGAGATGGAGTGATAGCTTCACTCACCCAGAAAAGATGCAGTGATGGCTTCCCTCACCCAGAAGAGATGCAGTGATAGCTTCACTCACCCAGAAGAGATGCAGTGATAGCTTCCGTCACCCAGGAGAGATGCAGTGATCGCTTCACTCACCCAGAAGAGATGCAGTGATGGCTTCCCTCACCCAGAAGAGATGGAGTGATAGCTTCACTCACCCAGAAGAGATGCAGTGATAGCTTCCCTCACCCAGAAGAGATGCAGTGATAGCTTCACTCACCCAAAAGAGATGCAGTGATAGCTTCCCTCACCCATAAGAGATGCAGTGATAGCTTCCCTCGCCCAGAAGAGATGCAGTGATAGCTTCACTCACCCAGAAGAGATGCAGTGATAGCTTCCCTCACCCAGAAGAGATGCAGTGATAGCTTCCCATACCCAGAAGAGATGCAGTGATAGCTTCACTTACCCAGAAGAGATGTAGTGATAGCTTCACTTACCCAGAAGAGATGCAGTGATAGCTTCACTCACCCATAAGAGATGCAGTGATGGCTTCCCTCACCCAGAAGAGATGCAGGGATAGCTTCCCTCACCCAGAAGAGATGCAGTGATAGCTTCCCTCATCCAGAAGAGATTGAGTGATAGCTTCCCTCACCCAGGAGAGATGCAGTGATCGCTTCACTCACCCAGAAGAGATGCAGTGATGGCTTCCCTCACCCATAAGAAATGCAGTGAAAGCTTCCCTCATCCAGAAGAGATTGAGTGATAGCTTCCCTCACCCAGAAGAGATGCCGTGATAGCTTCCCTCATCCAGACGAGATGCAGTGATAGCTTCCCTCATCCAGTAGAGATTGAGTGATAGCTTCACTTACCCAGAAGAGATGCAGTGATAGCTTCACTCACCCAGAAGAGATGCAGTGATAGCTTCCCTCATCCAGTAGAGATTGAGTGATAGCTTACCTCACCCAGAAGAGATGCAGTGATAGCTTCACTTACCCAGAAGAGATGCAGTGATAGCTTGACTCACCCATAAGAGATGCAGTGATAGCTTCCCTCACCCATAAGAAATTGAGTGATGGCTTCCCTCACCCAGAAGAGATGCAGTGATTGCTTCCCTCACCCAGAAGAGATGCAGTACAAGCTTCCCTCACCCAGAAGAGATGCAGTGTTACCTTCCCTCACCTAGAAGAGATGCAGTGATAGCTCCCCTGACCCAGAAGAGATACAATGATAGCTTCCCTCACCCAGAAGAGATGCAGTGATTGCTTCCCTCACCCAGAAGTGATGCAGTGATAGCTTCCCTCACCCAGAAGAGATGCAGTGATTGCTTCCCTCACCCAGAAGAGATGCAGTACAAGCTTCCCTCACCCAGAAGAGATGCAGTGTTACCTTCCCTCACCTAGAAGAGATGCAGTGATAGCTCCCCTGACCCAGAAGAGATACAGTGATAGCTTCCCTCACCCAGAAGAGATACAGTGATAGCTTCCCTCACCCAGAAGAGATGCAGTGTTACCTTCCCTCACCTAGAAGAGATGCAGTGATAGCTCCCCTGACCCAGAAGAGATACAGTGATAGCTTCCCTCACCCAGAAGAGATGCAGTGATAGTTTCACTCACCCAGAAGAGATGCAGTGATAGCTTCACTCACCCAGAAGAGATGCAGTGATAGCTTCCCTCACCCAGAAGAGATGCAGTGATAGCTTCCCTTACCCAGAAGAGATGCAGTGATAGCTTCCGTCACCCAGAACAGATGCAGTGATATCTCCCTTCACCCAGAAGAGATGCAGTGATAGCTTCCGTCACCCAGGAGAGATGCAGTTATCGCTTCACTCACCCAGAAGAGATGCAGTGATAGCTTCCGTCACCCAGGAGAGATGCAGTGATCGCTTCACTCACCCAGAAGAGATGCAGTGATGGTTTCCCTCTCCCAGAAGAGATGGAGTGATAGCTTCACTCACCCAGAAAAGATGCAGTGATGGCTTCCCTCACCCAGAAGAGATGCAGTGATAGCTTCACTCACCCAGAAGAGATGCAGTGATAGCTTCCGTCACCCAGGAGAGATGCAGTGATGGCTTCACTCACCCAGAAGAGATGCAGTGATGGCTTCCCTCACCCAGAAGAGATGGAGTGATAGCTTCACTCACCCAGAAGTGATGCAGTGATAGCTCCCCTCACCCAGAAGAGATGCAGTGATAGCTTCACTCACCCAGAAGAGATGCAGTGATAGCTTCCCTCACCCATAAGAGATGCAGTGATAGCTTCCCTCGCCCAGAAGAGATGCAGTGATAGCTTCACTCACCCAGAAGAGATGCAGTGATAGCTTCCCTCACCCAGAAGAGATGCAGTGATAGCTTCCCTCACCCAGAAGAGATGCAGTGATAGCTTCACTTACCCAGAAGAGATGCAGTGATAGGTACACTCACCCAGAAGAGATGTAGTGATAGCTTCACTTACCCAGAAGAGATGCAGTGATAGCTTCACTCACCCATAAGAGATGCAGTGATGGCTTCCCTCACCCAGAAGAGATGCAGGGATAGCTTCCCTCACCCAGAAGAGATGGAAGAGATGCAGTGATAGCTTCCCTCATCCAGAAGAGATGCAGTGATAGCTTCACTCACCCAGAAGAGATGCAGTGATAGCTTCCCTCGACCAGAAGAGATGCAGTGATAGCTTCCCTTACCCATAAGAGATGCAGTGATATCTTCACTCACCCAGAAGAGATGCAGTGATAGCTTCCCTCACCCAGAAGAGATGCAGTGATGACTTCACTCACCCAGAAGAGATGCAGTGATAGCTTCCTTCACCCAGAAGAGATGCAGTGATAGCTTCCCTCACCCAGAAGAGATCGAGTGATAGGTTCCTCCACCCATAAGAGATGCAGTGATAGCTTCCCTCACCCAGAATAGATGCAGTGATAGCTTCCCTCATCCACAAGAGATTGAGTAATAGCTTCCCTCACCCAGAAGAGATGCAGTGATAGCTTCCCTCACCCAGGAGAGATGCAGTGATCGCTTCACTCACCCAGAAGAGATGCAGTGATAGCTTCCCTCACCCAGAACAGATGCAGTGATGACTTCACTCACCCAGAAGAGATGCAGTGATAGCTTCCCTCACCCAGAACAGATGCAGTGATAGCTTCACTCACCCAGAAGAGATGCAGTGATAGCTTCCTTCACCCTTAGGAGATGCAGTGATAGCTTCACTCACCCAGAAGAGATGCAGTGTTAGCTTGACTCACCCGGAAGAGATGCAGTGATAGCTTCACTCATCCAAAGGAGATGCATTGATAGCTTTACTCACCCAGAAGAGATGCAGTGATAGCTTCACTCACCCAGAAGAGATGCGGTGTTAGCTTCACTCACCCGGAAGAGATGCAGTGATAGCTTCACTCACCCAGAGGAGATGCATTGATAGCTTCACTCACCCATAAGAGATGCAGTTATAGCTTCCCTCACCCAGAAGAGATTGAGTGATATCTTCCCTCAACCAGAAGAGATGAAGTTATAGCTTCCCTCACCCAGAAGAGATTGAGTGATAGCTTCCCTCATCCAGACGAGATGCAGTTATAGCTTCCCTCACCCAGAAGAGATTGAGTGATAGCTTCACTTACCCAGAAGAGATGCAGTGATAGCTTCACTTACCCAGAAGAGATGCAGTGATAGCTTCACTCACCCAGAAGAGATGTAGTGTTAGCTTCACTTACCCAGAAGAGATGCAGTGATAGCTTCACTCACCCATAAGAGATGCAGTGATAGCTTCACTCACCCAGAAGAAATGCAGTGATAGCTTCACTCAACCAGAAGAGATGCAGTGATCGCTTCACTCACCCAGAAGAGATGCAGTGATGGCTTCCCTCACCCAGAAGAGATGCAGTGATAGCTTCACTCACCCAGAAGAGATGCAGGGATAGCTTCCCTCACCCAGAAGAGATGCAGTGATAGCTTCCCTGATCCAGAAGAGATTGAGTGATAGCTTCCCTCACCCAGGAGAGATGCAGTGATCGCTTCACTCACCCAGAAGAGATGCAGTGATGGCTTCCCTCACCCAGAAGAAATGCAGTGAAAGCTTCCCTCATCCAGAAGAGATTGAGTGATAGCTTCCCTCACCCAGAAGAGATGCAGTGATAGCTTCCCTCATCCAGACGAGATGCAGTGATAGCTTCCCTCATCCAGTAGAGATTGAGTAATAGCTTCACTTACCCAGAAGAGATGCAGTGATAGCTTCACTCACCCAGAAGAGATGCAGTGATAGCTTCCCTCATCCAGTAGAGATTGAGTGATAGCTTACCTCACCCAGAAGAGATGCTGTGACAGCTTCACTTACCCAGAAGAGATGCAGTGATAGCTTGACTCACCCATAAGGGATGCAGTGATAGCTTCCCTCACCCATAAGAAATTGAGTGATAGCTTCCCTTACCCAGAAGAGATGCAGTGATAGCTTCACTTACCCAGAAGAGATGCAGTGATGGCTTCCCTCACCCAGAAGAAATACAGTGAAAGCTTCCCTCATCCAGAAGAGATTGAGTGATAGCTTCCCTCACCCAGAAGAGATGCAGTGATAGCTATCCACACCCAGAAGAGATGCAGCGATAGCTATCCACACACAGAAGAGATGCAGTGATAGCTATCCACACCCAGAAGAGATGCAGTGATAGCTTCCCTCATCCAGACGAGATGCAGTGATAGCTTCTCTCATCCAGACGAGATGCAGTGATAGCTTCCCTCATCCAGTAGAGATTGAGTGATAGCTATCCACACCCAGAAGAGATGCAGTGATAGCTTCCCTCATCCAGATGAGATGCAGTGATAGCTTCTCTCATCCAGACGAGATGCAGTGATAGCTTCCCTCATCCAGTAGAGATTGAGTGATAGCTATCCACACCCAGAAGAGATGCAGTGATAGCTTCCCTCATCCAGACGCGATGCAGTGATAGCTTCCCTCATCCAGTAGAGATTGAGTGATAGCTTCCCTCACCCAGGAGAGATGCAGTTATCGCTTCTCTCACCCAGAAGAGATGCAGTGATAGCTTCCGTCACCCAGGAGAGATGCAGTGATCGCTTCACTCACCCAGAAGAGATGCAGTGATGGTTTCCCTCACCCAGAAGAGATGGAGTGATAGCTTCACTCACCCAGAAAAGATGCAGTGATGGCTTCCCTCACCCAGAAGAGATGCAGTGATAGCTTCACTCACCCAGAAGAGATGCAGTGATAGCTTCCGTCACCCAGGAGAGATGCAGAGATCGCTTCACTCACCCAGAAGAGATGCAGTGATGGCTTCCCTCACCCAGAAGAGATGGAGTGATAGCTTCACTCACCCAGAAGAGATGCAGTGATAGCTTCCCTCACCCAGAAGAGATGCAGTGATAGCTTCACTCACCCAAAAGAGATGCAGTGATAGCTTCCCTCACCCATAAGAGATGCAGTGATAGCTTCCCTCGCCCAGAAGAGATGCAGTGATAGCTTCACTCACCCAGAAGAGATGCAGTGATAGCTTCCCTCACCCAGAAGAGATGCAGTGATAGCTTCCCTTACCCAGAAGAGATGCAGTGATAGCTTCACTTACCCAGAAGAGATGTAGTGATAGCTTCACTTACCCAGAAGAGATGCAGTGATAGCTTCACTCACCCATAAGAGATGCAGTGATGGCTTCCCTCACCCAGAAGAGATGCAGGGATAGCTTCCGTCACCCAGAAGAGATGCAGTGATAGCTTCCCTCATCCAGAAGAGATTGAGTGATAGCTTCCCTCACCCAGGAGAGATGCAGTGATCGCTTCACTCACCCAGAAGAGATGCAGTGATGACTTCCCTCACCCATAAGAAATGCAGTGAAAGCTTCCCTCATCCAGAAGAGATTGAGTGATAGCTTCCCTCACCCAGAAGAGATGCCGTGATAGCTTCCCTCATCCAGACGAGATGCAGTGATAGCTTCCCTCATCCAGTAGAGATTGAGTGATAGCTTCACTTACCCAGAAGAGATGCAGTGATAGCTTCACTCACCCAGAAGAGATGCAGTGATAGCTTCCCTCATCCAGTAGAGATTGAGTGATAGCTTACCTCACCCAGAAGAGATGCAGTGATAGCTTCACTTACCCAGAAGAGATGCAGTGATAGCTTGACTCACCCATAAGAGATGCAGTGATAGCTTCCCTCACCCATAAGAAATTGAGTGATGGCTTCCCTCACCCAGAAGAGATGCAGTGATTGCTTCCCTCACCCAGAAGAGATGCAGTACAAGCTTCCCTCACCCAGAAGAGATGCAGTGTTACCGTCCCTCACCTAGAAGAGATGCAGTGATAGCTCCCCTGACCCAGAAGAGATACAATGATAGCTTCCCTCACCCAGAAGAGATGCAGTGATTGCTTCCCTCACCCAGAAGAGATACAGTGATAGCTTCCCTCACCCAGAAGAAATGCAGTGATTGCTTCCCTCACCCAGAAGAGATGCAGTACAAGCTTCCCTCACCCAGAAGAGATGCAGTGTTACCTTCCCTCACCTAGAAGAGATGCAGTGATAGCTCCCCTCACCCAGAAGAGATACAGTGATAGCTTCCCTCACCCAGAAGAGATGCAGTGTTACCTTCCCTCACCTAGAAGAGATGCAGTGATAGCTCCCCTGACCCAGAAGAGATACAGTGATAGCTTCCCTCACCCAGAAGAGATGCAGTGATAGCTTCACTCACCCAGAAGAGATGCAGTGATAGCTTCACTCACCCAGAAGAGATGCAGTGATAGCTTCCTTCACCCAGAAGAGATGCAGTGATAGCTTCCCTTACCCAGAAGAGATGCAGTGATAGCTTCCGTCACCCAGAACAGATGCAGTGATATCTCCCTTCACCCAGAAGAGATGCAGTGATAGCTTCCGTCACCCAGGAGAGATGCAGTTATCGCTTCACTCACCCAGAAGAGATGCAGTGATAGCTTCCGTCACCCAGGAGAGATGCAGTGATCGCTTCACTCACCCAGAAGAGATGCAGTGATGGTTTCCCTCACCCAGAAGAGATGGAGTGATAGCTTCACTCACCCAGAAAAGATGCAGTAATGGCTTCCCTCACCCAGAAGAGATGCAGTGATAGCTTCACTCACCCAGAAGAGATGCAGTGATAGCTTCCGTCACCCAGGAGAGATGCAGTGATCGCTTCACTCACCCAGAAGAGATGCAGTGATGGCTTCCCTCACCCAGAAGAGATGGAGTGATAGCTTCACTCACCCAGAAGAGATGCAGTGATAGCTTCCCTCACCCAGAAGAGATGCAGTGATAGCTTCACTCACCCAGAAGAGATGCAGTGATAGCTTCCCTCACCCATAAGAGATGCAGTGATAGCTTCCCTCGCCCAGAAGAGATGCAGTGATAGCTTCACTCACCCAGAAGAGATGCAGTGATAGCTTCCCTCACCCAGAAGAGATGCAGTGATAGCTTCCCTTACCCAGAAGAGATGCAGTGATAGCTTCACTTACCCAGAAGAGATGCAGTGATAGGTACACTCACCCAGAAGAGATGTAGTGATAGCTTCACTTACCCAGAAGAGATGCAGTGATAGCTTCACTCACCCATAAGAGATGCAGTGATGGCTTCCCTCACCCAGAAGAGATGCAGGGATAGCTTCCCTCACCCAGAAGAGATGGAAGAGATGCAGTGATAGCTTCCCTCATCCAGAAGAGATGCAGTGATAGCTTCACTCACCCAGAAGAGATGCAGTGATAGCTTCCCTCGACCAGAAGAGATGCAGTGATAGCTTCCCTTACCCATATGAGATGCAGTGATATCTTCACTCACCCAGAAGAGATGCAGTGATAGCTTCCCTCACCCAGAAGAGATGCAGTGATGACTTCACTCACCCAGAAGAGATGCAGTGATGGCTTCCCTCATCCAGACGAGATGCAGTGATAGCTTCCCTCATCCAGACGAGATGCAGTGATAGCTTCCTTCACCCAGAAGAGATGCAGTGATAGCTTCCCTCTCCCAGAAGAGATGGAGTGATAGGTTCCTCCACCCATAAGAGATGCAGTGATAGCTTCCCTCACCCAGAATAGATGCAGTGATAGCTTCCCTCATCCACAAGAGATTGAGTAATAGCTTCCCTCACCCAGAAGAGATGCAGTGATAGCTTCCCTCACCCAGGAGAGATGCAGTGATCGCTTCACTCACCCAGAAGAGATGCAGTGATAGCTTCCCTCACCCAGAACAGATGCAGTGATGACTTCACTCACCCAGAAGAGATGCAGTGATAGCTTCCCTCACCCAGAACAGATGCAGTGATAGCTTCACTCACCCAGAAGAGATGCAGTGATAGCTTCCTTCACCCTTAGGAGATGCAGTGATAGCTTCACTCACCCAGAAGAGATGCAGTGTTAGCTTGACTCACCCGGAAGAGATGCAGTGATAGCTTCACTCATCCAAAGGAGATGCATTGATAGCTTTACTCACCCAGAAGAGATGCAGTGATAGCTTCACTCACCCAGAAGAGATGCGGTGTTAGCTTCACTCACCCGGAAGAAATGCAGTGATAGCTTCACTCACCCAGAGGAGATGCATTGATAGCTTTACTCACCCAGAAGAGATGCAGTGATAGCTTCACTCACCCAGAAGAGATGCAGTGTTAGCTTCACTCACCCAGAAGAGATGCAGTGATAGCTTCACTCACCCAGAAGAGATGGAGTGATAGCTTCACTCACCCAGAAGATATTCAATGTGTGGGAAACTGGGTTCTCTTGTAGTGCCCTCCCACTTTTTGCCTGTTGTTCTATCCAACTTTAACTGAGGTGTACTGGGTCACTGCTAACTGGGATCCCAGTACCAGTCTCCTCTCCCGAACACTGCACCACTATTGGCACAACTTCAGCACTCCTGTAAGCCCCTTTTCCCCCATCCAACGCAACCTCAAGTAACCCCTATGTGCTATTTGCTTCTAAGCACTATATTGAAGTTTGACTTAAGAGATCCTCTGCACAGTCTGATCCCTAGTAGAACAAAGTGTATATTCAATTAGGGTAATATTTTAGCAATGTAATTACTGAGACTATCTTGGGACAGATTTAATTGATGCACTTTACTATTGTCCTTGAACTGTGGAATTGCTAACTATGGCACGCTGGCACTTTAACTCGCAATATGTGCAATATCTTGCTGTAGTAATTATTGACTTTTTAATAGAGAGCTTTATGTTTTAGATATCATGCGATTGTGAAGATGTTTTGATTATAATTATTTTTATTTATCACACAATAAAGAATGTATTATTATGATTATATTGCTGTTTAGTCTTTCAAAATTCATATCTCAAGTTCTGCATGTAGGATTTTTGTTGTTTTAGTATTTTTTTTACTCATAAAAAAACTATTTTTTTTTCTAAACAAGTATTGAGTCTTTCTTTGTGTTTTCACTGTGTTACTGTAATTAATGTGTTGCCCAAATACTTTACACATTACCGCTTAAGTTAAGCCTGTCTCCTCTGTGTCAAGCTACCAGAGAGTGAGATCAGGTTAATGTTTGCTGTGTATCTGACTTACCCTGACTAGAATTGTGGCTCCTACTTGGACAGGGTATATACTCTGACAATCAGAAACCTTCATTTCTAACTGGCATGCCTTAGCGGAGACTTACATATATAGTTATGGGACTTATGTACTTTCACAATAGTGGTAGTGACAAAGTTGTGTGTGCAGTGTACGCACAGCTTGTTCAGTCTCCAATGGAAGCTGAAGGCCGTGCTTTCACTTTGTCACACACAGAGTGGCACAACTGGTGCTCTTATGCGAACAGCTCACCTTACATGCCCTGGGTACTGGGCACCATATACTAGGGACTTAGAAGTAAGCTAGCACGTGCCAATGGGGAAATCCAATTAAGCCTGCCATTTTAAAAGGGAAAGAACACTGCCACTGAGGTCTGGACAGCAGACCTCGGTGCACTCTCAAAGTAAAAAAAACGGGAGACAGTGTCCTACATGGGGAACTAAGGGCCAGATGTAGGAGCCAAAATACCGGTCGGTAATGGCCGATTTCGGCCGTTACCGACCGGTATTTATGATTCGGCATGTAGGGGCCATTATTTTACCGATTCTGTAAAATACCGAACCTGTATTTTTACGGATTCGGTAAATCCAAATGTAGGTGACACTCCTAAGAGTGCCACAGGCCCTTAAGAGTCGGTATTTTACCACCCAATCCTATTGTGTGGTAAAATACCAAATTCAAGTGCGCATGCACATCTGTGCATACACACCTGTGCCATGTGACACACAGACATGCCCTTAGGGCATGTCTGTGTGCCACATGGCACACATGCCTGTACTTGGGGTGCTAGAGGGTGTCAAAGTGACACCCCCTACACCCTTGCAGGATTCGGTATTTACCGATTCGGTAAATACCGAATCGGTATTGCCCATTGATTCCTATGGGCTTCAAGGCCCATAGGAATCAATGGGCAATACCGATTCAGTATTTACCGAATCGGTTGTTACCGATTCGGTAATTCCAAATTAAAAAATACCTACATCTCCCACCTTCTAATTTACCGATTCATAAATACCGAATCGGTAAAATTCGGTATTTATGAATCGGTAAATTAGAATAACCTACATCTGGCCCACAGTGGGGTAAACCAGCACAAAAGCATGCTTTCTTACAGTTGGTCATTAGTTGTTAACACTCCCTCTAGGGGCAAATGGTGTTAGTGAAGCCTTGAAGCTTCCCTGGGTGTGAGGGGTGTTCATGTGAATTACAATGCTGTGGGGGGGGGGTGACTTCAATATGAAGCTCTGCACATATGATCCAGCCACTCTGATGACCTGTGCTCATTTGCAGTGGGATGAATACAAATCCAAAGCTGGTTTATGGTAAGGAATAAGTATTGTGATTTACAAAAAACTCTTGAGAGTTATGAAAATAGTTGATGCAACCCTGCTATGCATCAGGACTATCGGTGATTGGGAAGATCAAGTATGTAACAATTTCTATTTTTAGGAGACTATTTAGGGGACTGTTTTTTAGGTGTATCTTTACATGTGAAAGGTAACAATCTAGTTGCTCAAACTGAAATTGTCCAATGTCGAGAGTGGGCTGGCCGTTTGCTGGGGTGGGAGGGAGTATAATTTGAATGACATCTCAACTGATCACTGGTGAAAGAATGTTGCTTGGTAGACCCTAAATATGTATGTATTTTCTGTATGATATTTGTTTGGAAAACAAAAGGCTGGCAATACAAATAAAGCTGTTATAGGCCAAACCTAATAAAATGCAAAACTGAAAAAAATAGAAAACAAAGGACAGGCCGTCTCCATCTACTTTCCCAAGATCTGGGGCTATGTTGTGTAAACATCAGAACTGCCTTCATTCTCTTGCAATTCAGGAAAGACCAGAAAATTCACCTCTTCAAAGCAAATGGCATCTGGTAGCATAAGAACCCACCACCCATGTACATGGGGCCTTTGAGTAAATGATTCCTACCATGTTCCCAGAGTAGGTCTCCATTGCAGTCTGCAAAGTCCCAAACATCTCTAACATACATGCTATTGCCCAAGAATGGATGTATGACGTTAAAACGCATACTTTTACAACGCATACCGTTACAACGGGACTTTTACAACGCAAATACTATTACAACGCATGTATTTACAACGCATTTTTTTACAACGCAGGTACCTTTACAACGCATACCATAACAACGTAAGTATTGGTAAGTATATATAATTTTTTTAATTGTAAATTATTTAAAATTAATATAATTTAATGTAATTGTATTTAATTTAATTTAATTTCATTTAATTAATTTAATTTAAATTTAATTTTATTTTATTTTTACCCTGTACCCCTGTACCCCAAAAACCCAAAACTGACCCTGAACCCAAAAAATACCCCTTTATCCAAAAACTGAAAACTGACCCTAAACCCTAAAAATACCCCTTTACCCAAAAACTGAAAACTGACCCTGAACCCTAAAAATACCCCTTTACCCAAAAACCCAAAACTGACCCTGAACCCTAAAAATACCCCTTTACCCAAAAACTGAAAACTGACCCTGAACCCTAAAAATACCCCTTTACCCAAAAAACCAAAACTGACCCTGAACCCTAAAAATACCCCTTTACCCAAAAACTCAAAACTGACCCTGAACCCTAAAAATACCCCTTTACCCAAAAACCCAAAACTGACCCTGAACCCTAAAAATACCCCTTTACCCAAAAACTGAAAACTGACCCTGAACCCTAAAAATACCCCTTTACCCAAAAACTCAAAACTGACCCTGAACCCTAAAAATACCCCTTTACCCAAAAACCCAAAACTGACCCTGAACCCTAAAAATACCCCTTTACCCAAAAACCCAAAACTGACCCTGAACCCTAAAAATACCCCTTTACCAAAAAACCCAAAACTGACCCTGAACCCTAAAAATACCCCTTTACCCAAAAACCCAAAACTGACCCTGAACCCTAAAAATAACCCTTACCCAAAAACCCAAAACTGATAACATTTTAAATATAATTATATACTTACCAATACTTACGTTGTAATGGTATGCGTTGTAAAGGTACCTGCGTTGTAAAAACATGCGTTGTAAATAAATGCGTTGTAATAGTATTTGCGTTGTAAAAGTTCCGTTGTAATGGTAGTGCGTTGTAAAAAATGCGTTGTAACGGGTGTATACCCCCAAGAATGCCTCTTGCATTGTGCACTTCTGTCATCCGACCCATCTCAACAAGCAAGGCCCCTTACCGTGGTCCTCAATAACATGACATCCGCGTCTTCCAAGGTGGACGGCGCACAGTTCACCCACACCTCCCACTCCGGCTTCCAGTAGAACAGAAAGAGAAGAAGGCCGAGGGACAGGACGTGACCAATGATGCACAACACCCTTCGGCATGGATGTGTCTTGTATCCAAACATTTCCTGTGAAGTAAAAGCATTAACATGGAGCGTTAAGAAACTGACTTTATTGAGGCACCTTATCCACTTCATAGACATTGAATACAATGAACATTGTTGATCTCTGTGTAGTTGCACATTTTCTGGCATGCCCAATACTTGCAGCAGAGCACTTTTCACCCTCAGGTATTGAACTGAGCAACATTTGCAGGAGTGACTTAACACCTGCAGACTTTGATCGACATGTACAGTACATGAGCAGCTTCTTTAGCTGACGTACATGTAAGGTTGTGGTTTCCTGTAAAGAAGACAGGACGCTGTGGGTGGTGGGAAAGCTGCTTTATTTATAGATTATATATTTCACAGAGAGCGCCGAGCATGCTGCTTCTCACCAGCAGCTCCGTCACCCGATTCGCGCTCTCACAGCGCGTACCTAAAATGGCCGCCGTTCACGCTACGTCACCGCGTAGCGTGAACACTAGACCGCAACACTACATATCTCCCCCTTTTGTATCAATTGGGAAGAGGCAGTCTGTAGGGGTTGTTTACTTTCCTTCTCCCAACTCAAAGTCCCGGAACCTAGAAGGCCTCACAATTAATCAGCCCCCCCTGGTACGTCTTACAGGGGTGGACGTCACTTCTATCCCGCTGACCACCGTGGACCCCATCTCTCTACCTTCTTGGGTACACGGGCTCACTCTGCCGGGAGACTCTCTCTCCTCTCGAAGTTGAACCTCTGCTCTGGGACTTCCGCCCTCTCCTGGCTCCATCTCTGGTTCTGCATCTTCCATATATCCTTCCTGTATCGAATTGTCATTCTCCAGTGTCCTTTGACCTGCTGACACTTGTTCCCGATCTTCAGGGAACCATTTTAAGATCTTATTAAATCGAGCCATCCGATCCTGGGACCACACATTTCCATCACTGAGCAATGCAGCTCGGTCATACACTTCTTTTACTTGTAAGGGTTGGCTGTATTTGCTGTCACCTTTCTTCTGTAACACCGCCAGCTTGACCCTAACCCATTCTCTTTCCTCCAAGGACGTGTCTTTTACATTCTTCCTCTTATTGTAGTGTTCCATATTAATGGATTGTGCTCTTTCAAGGTTGTTCTGCACCACAGTAGGAGACCATTTACTTGTCACCGTCTTCTCCTTCCAGGCCAGATTATCCCTTGTGAACGGATCTCTGCCTCTCAGAATTCGGAAGGGGCTGTACCCTGTACCTGTAGGTGTGATACGGTAGGCCCATATCATATGTAAGATCTCCTTTTCCCAGTCCTTCCCCATCATGATGGCTGCCTGGATGGATCCCATTAATACTCTGTTAAAGCGTTCCACTTGGCCATTTCCAGCTGGATGATACATGGACGTGTGTTTCGATGTAATTCCATTTCTCTCCATGTATTTGAGCCATTTCTCTGACGTGAACTGGGGGCCATTGTCACTTAATATTGACTTGGGAATGCCTTCCCTGAGAAAGGTCGCGGTGAGGAACTTGAGTATTGTATCAGTGTCCATTTCCTCTTGAATATGTAGGCCATTTGGAGTATCTGTCCACTATGGCGCATATATATTTAGGAGTCCCTTGGTCATCCAATATAGGTCCCAATATGTCTATACAGAGCTCCTCCCAAGGATTGTTCGGGGTGGAGAATTTTCCCAGGGCTGGCCTCAATGGCGTCATCGTCTTATCTGCTCGCTGGCATTGGTCACACTCTCGTACATGTCGTTCTGTTTGTAGGTCCATGCCTGGCCACCAGTTTCCCTGTTTGGCTCTCAACTTGGTTTTAACGATACCTAGATGGCCCTCATGCAGTATCGCTAACAACCTGGGATTTATCCCTACGGGGGCACCACCTTATCTCCTCTGTACAGGAACGCCCCCTTGTCATCTAGAGACAATTCCTCTCTTACTTCATAGAATTTCCTGATGTCCCCTCGCAGATGCCTTATCTCGGGCCATCCGCCCACGATGTGTTCCATCGCCTCTTGGATGTTCTGGTCCTCTCTGTATCCTTCCATCCACTCTTGATTGCTTATTACCTTCTCTGGGTCTTCCATCAAAGCCACCATCTCTTCATTAGCTTCCATCCCTTCGGTGACTTCCTCCATTGCAGCGGCTCTACTCAGATAGTCTGCCACCTTGTTCTTACTTCCCGGAATGTACTCTACGTCATATCAGTACTCCAATAGCTTCAGGGTCATCTTGGCTATCCTAGGGGTGGTGTTTGCATGTCCACTGGACGTGAGTACCTTCACCAGGGGTTTGTGGTCGGTCTTCAGTTGGAACCTCGTGCCCCACAAGAACTGGCAAAACTTGGCCATGGCCCACACTACTGCTAGCATTTCCTTTTCGATGACACTGAACTTCTTTTCTGTATCTGTCAGGGCTCTGGAGACGAAGCTTAATGTTTCCACCATTCCACTGCCCCTTTCTTGCATTAGGACGGCTCCCAATCCTTTGTCACTGGCATCAGTCGTCAATATTGTTTGTCCATGTGGGTCATACCCTTGCAGGGGTATGGCCTGACTGACCTCATTTTTGATGCTTTCAAACTCCATCTGCGCTTCTTCCGTCCATATGAATGCTGTCTTTTCTCTTGTGAGTTGCCTCATGTGATGAGTCTTGGTGGCAAAGTGTTGTACAAACTTACTGTAGTACTCAGCCGTCCCTAAAAACGATCTGACTTCTTCCTTACTGGAGGGAGGTGGCGCGTCGCAGATGGCCTTCACATTATTCTTTTTTGGTGTGATGCCTTGCTCTCCTATTTCGTGTCCAAGGTAGGTTACTGAAGCCATCCCTAGACGGCACTTCTCCCACTCTGCCGTCAAGCCTTTTTCTTCCAGCACGTCAACACCTTGGCCAATTTGGTGTCATCGTCTCCCCGGTCTCTTCCCATCACCAGGATATCATCATGGAAGTATTGGACTCCTTCCATGTCTTTGAAAAGACGGTGCATGAGTTTCTGTAAGACGGCCGCTGCCGATGCAAGTCTGAAAGGCATTCTGCAGAATTGGTAACACCCAAAGGGTGTTATGAACGATGTCAACTTTCTACTCTCCGGGTGTAGCGCAATTTGGTGATATGCCGATGTTAAATCAATGGTGGAGTACCATTTTATACCATTGGTCCTAGCATTTCCTCTATGCGGGGTAATAGGAACTTTTCCACCACGATTCCTTTGTTCAGTTCGCGCAGGTCCACACACAGCCGGATCTTGCCGTTGGGCTACATTACTAGTTCAAGTTCAAGTTCAAGATCAGGAATTTGTATAGCGCACTGCTCACCCAGAGGGTCTCAAGGCGCTTGGGGAAGGGGATCATTATTTGTCGAATATCCAAGTTTTAAAATCTTTCCTGAAGGCGATGTGATTTTGAGTAAGGCGGAGGTGAGTAGGGAGTGAGTTCCAGGTCTTGGCGGCAAGGAAGGAGAAGGATCTGCCACCCATGGTGGATTTTCGGATGCGTGGGACTACGGCAAGGGCTTGATTGGACGATCTTAGTTGGCGGGTGGGCTTGTAGAAGGACAGGCGAGTGTTGAGGCATTCGGGGCCTAGATTGTAGAGGGCCTTGTGGGCGTGGGTGAGAAGGCGGAATGTAATTCTTTTGTAGACGGGAAGCCAGTGGAGGTCTTTTAGGTGTTCGGTGATGTGATCTTTGCGAGGGACGTCTAATATGAGTCTCGCTGATGCGTTTTGGATGCGTTGGAGTTTTTTCTGTAATTTTGCTGTGATTCCGGCGTAACGTGTGTTGCCGTAATCGAGTCGACTTGTGACCAGTGTGTGGGTGACAGTCTTTCTTGTATCCAGGGGGATCCAGCGGAAGATCTTTTTGAGAGTGCGAAGTATGTTGAAGCAAGAGGATGAGACTGCGTTGACTTGTCTGGACATCGAGAGAGAGGAGTCTAGGATGAAGCCAAGGTTACGTGCATGGTCTGTGGGTGTGGGTGCTGTGCCCAGAGCGGAAGGCCACCAAGAGTCGTCCCAGGCAGTGGGGGAAGATCCTAGGATGAGCACCTCCGTTTTGTCTGAGTTGAGCTTTAGGCGGCTATGATTCATCCATTCGGCTACATATTTCATGCTTTCGTGAAGATTGGTTTTGGCGGTGTTGGGGTCTTTGGTGAGGGAAAGGATAAGCTGGGTGTCGTCGGCGTATGAGATGATGTTGAGGTTGTGTTGGCGCGCGATGGGAGCGAGTGGACTCATGTAAACGTTGAAGAGGGTGGGACTGAGTGAAGATCCTTGTGGTACGCCACAAATGACTTCGGTGGCTTCAGAGTTGAAAGGGGGAAGTCGGACTCTTTGGGTTCTCCTAGCGAGGAATGAGGTGATCCAGTTCAAGGCTTTTCCTTGTATTCCAATGTTGCTGAGGCGTTGTATAAGGGTACTGTGGCAGACTGTGTCGAAAGCGGCAGAGAGGTCGAGTAGAATGAGGGCCACTGTTTCACCGTTGTCCAGTAGAGTTCGGATGTCGTCAGTAGCTGCAATTAGGGCAGTTTCGGTGCTGTGTTTGGCTCGAAATCCGGATTGGGATGGGTCTAGGGAGTTGTTGGATTCAAGGAAGGCGGCGAGCTGGCTGTTGGCGGTTTTCTCGATGACTTTGGCCGGGAATTGGAGGAGGGAGATGGGCCGGTAGTTTTTAAGTTCCGAGGGGTCTGCTGTGGGTTTCTTCAGGAGGGCGCTGAGCTCGGCGTGTTTCCAGCTTTCTGGAAAGGTGGCAGAGTTGAATGAGCAGTTGATGACATCACGGAGATGGGGTGCGATGATGGAGTCTGCTTTGTTGAAGATGTGGTGGGGGCAGGGGTCAGTTGGTGAGCCAGAGTGGATTGAGTTCATTAGGCGGATGGTTTCTTCAGTGGTGATTGGGTTCCAGGCGCTAAGGATGTTAGTTGGCGGGGTTGGATCTGAGGGGCGTGGGGAGGGATGAACGCTGGGAGTGATCTCGAAGCTGTTGTGGATGTCGGCAATTTTGTTGTAGAAGAAGGAGGATAACGCGTTGCAGAGGACTTGGGAAGGAGTAATGTCGTTGGATGCTGCGGTGGGGTTGGTGAATTCTTTAACGATGTTGAAGAGTTCCTTGCTGTTGTGAGAGTTGTTGTCGAGACGATCCTTGAATGCTGATTTTTTGGCGGATCGGATCAGTTGGTGGTGTATTCGGGTGGCCATGTTGTCTGTGGTCGGGTTTTTTCTCCATGTTTTCTCCAGGGTGCGGCATAGCTTCTTGGATTTTTTAAGGTCATCGTTGAACCAGGGAGCCTTTTTGTTGGTTGATTTGATCTGGTGTTTTTTCAGGGGTGCTAATTCGTCAGCGCTATGGGTGATCCATTGCTTGAGATTGGTGGCTGCTTGGTTTGGGTCCAATGAGAGGGTGGGAGGGTTTTGATTGAGTGATGTGAGGAGTTGGTCGGAGGTGATTTTATTCCAGTTTCTCCGAGGAATGGGTTGTGGGCGGTTGTGGTTTAGGGTGGTTTTGTAGGAGATGTGCTTGCTGGAGGTGAAGATAGGGTCGAGCGTGTGTCCGGCTGCGTCGGTGGGGGCGTCAACGAGTTGTTTGAGTCCGAGATTGGCCAAGTTGTCCAGAAGGGAGGTGGTGTTGCTGTCGTGTTTGTTTTCAAGGTGGTAGTTGAAGTCGCCTAAAAGAATGTAGTTATCGGAGGCGAGGGCATGTGGGCTGACGAAGTCCGTGATGTCATCGCTGAATTGAGTGCGGGTGCCTGGGGGCCTGTAGATGAGGGTGCCTCTAAGTGTGGTCCTAGGGTCTATGTGGATTTGAAAGTGGAGATGTTCTGCGGATGTAAGATTATCATCGGTGCTGGTCGTGACTTTGATGGTGTTCTTATGGACGATGGCGATGCCTCCTCCTGTTTGGTTGGTGCGGTCTTTACGGGTAATCTTGTAGCCGTCCGGTATGGCTATGGCGATGTCGGGTGTTGATGTGTTCATCCATGTTTCTGTAAGGAAGGCGATGTCAGGTGAAGCAGTGTCGAGTAGGTCCCAGAGTTCCGTAGCGTGTCTGTGGACCGAGCGGGTGTTGATCAGGATGCACTTCAGGTGGTTAGCGTCGGGGCGGCGTGTGGCGGAGGAGGGTTTGGTGAGGGTCCTGGAGCAATTGAGCTTGCAGGAGAGGCAGGAGAATGGACCGTGGGTACGTCCTGGGGTGGCTAAGCAGCATTGTGGTGTGCGTCCGGGGTTGAGGGCGAGGAGAGTTGCAGCATCATATGTGACTCTAGTGGGTTGGGTGCGGCGGGGAACAGGGGGTCTGACGCTGGGCGCGGTCCAGGCGCGGACGGGCGTAGACGGGCTTACCTTTGGCGCACCTTCGGTGCGCAAGGGGCGCGTACCGCTGCGCGTGGACGCTGCGCGAAAATGCATCTGCCATATGCGGGTGGTGGAGGGGGGAGGGGCGAGGTAGGATCAGCTGGGAGGCGGGATCGTGGAGGAGGGGACGGGTTCCGAGGCACAAACAACAACAAAATGGCCGGAAAAAGGGAAACAGGCAGCAAGATGGGGCACACAATGAACACACGGAAATGCTTCAAGCTCTAATACAGCGCTAAATAATACAGTCAGGCGCTAGCAATGTGAACAGTGCTGTATTCTCGACAGCGCAATTAATTCTGGTCGCAAAACACTCGAAATTGCCTAGAAATAATACAGAGCACTCGAGGATGCTTCTAGCGCTTTGATCGCTGAGGCAGGCAGCAGCTATCGCACACAAGAATCACAGAGCAGCTAACGATACCAGTGGAGCAGGGAGGCAGGGAGCGATCGCTTCTGAAAGCGTCAGGGCAGTCACCACTACCACCAGAGGCGCCAGCCACTCCGCGCACGTTATAGGTTCAATAATTCCGTTCTTCTCCAGCTCCCGCAACTCCTGTTGCACTGCTTCTCTCACTGCAATGGGGACGTTGCGTACTTTGTGTGATAATGGTGTGGCATCGTCCTTGAGAACTATCCTGTGCGTGAACTTTTCCAGCTTCCCGACTTTCCCGCCAAACACTTTCGGGAAGTCCTTCTGCAGTTTCTCTAGGTCCGGCCATTGTTGCGGCGCCGTCATTAACACCTGTATAGCTCCTCCGGGGTCCAGTTTGATGTCCAGGTCTCCTTGATCCATCCAACCTAGGACCGATGGGCCCTTTTCCGCTACATATAGATTGCATTCCGCTCTCCGTCCGCTGAATTTAAATTTTAACAATCGGGCCCCACCATAGGGATACGTTCACCCGTGTACGAGACAGGCCTAATGTCCAGAGGTTCCAATTTTGGTCCCAAATGAGGCTTGAACTTCTCATTCCAAACTGCTCTCTGGACAATTGTATACGGTGAACCCGAGTCCGCCGCGATGCTTCTCTGTACTCCACCTATCGTCATGTCGCACTGTGGTTTGTTCGATATTCGGATGTCCACACCCAGCACTTGATCCTCTATACACAGCACCGTGTCCTCTTCCTCCTGCCTGCTCTCCTCCGTGTCTTCCTGGTCTTGGTCCACATACTTCACCGTGTTACGACAAGCTTTCTTCCGACACACCTTTTCGTAGTGCCCCATTATGCCACAGAACATGCACTTTGCTCGGAACGCAGGACATCTCTTGTCGTATGCTTCATGGGCCGGACTGCCACACCTGTAGCATGGGTTTTTGGCTCCTCTTGTCTGCTTCCCTTGCGGTCCCGGTTTCCCCATCCATTTGTTGGGTCCACTGTTGTTTGGCACCATACTCTTGTCCCATCCCTTGGGTTCTTCTTCGTCGACCTTGTTCACCATCGGCCTGGCTACTGGTTCTCTCCTTGCTGCATCCGCACATCTCTTCGCTAGCTCAGCCTTTTTTACTATCACGATCACCTCCTTTAGCGTGACATCGCCACTGGCCCATAATTTGTCTTGCACCGTTTTGTTTGTCATGTGCATCACTATCTGGTCCTTGATGAATTCATCATGGAGCACGCCAAATTTGCACGTCGTCGCTAACTTTTTCATCGCTGCCACGTACTTGTCAATCGACTCTCCTATTTCTTGTTTTCGCTGCTGGAAATTGTAACGGTCTATTGACACACATACTGCTGGCCGGTAATGCTCGTTGAGTTCTTCTATGGCATGTGCAAATACATCATCATCTGCATCTTGTCGGGGCTTGGGCACTAGGTTCTTGAATACCCTAATCCCTTCGGGCCCAGGTTGTGCAGCAATATCCTTCTTTTCCTTTTGCTCGTGAATACTTCTTCATTCTCGTCTTCCAAGACCTCGATATAATTGAGAATGAACTCTCTCCAATCTTCCCACTTCATCAGGGGCTCTCCCGATTTGGGCAGGAATGGTATTGGAAATGTCGCTGAAGACGCCTGCGCGCTCATGACTTCGCGCTTCTTGGGCGCTGTATCCAGGCTCTTGGGGCTGCCTGGTGCCCTGTTCTCCTCCCCCTGCTCTGGTTGGACTTGAGGACTCTCTGCAACTCCTGCACCACTGCTCCTTGGTTCCGCCAGGGCACCTGTCCTGTTAGGGGCTCTCTCTCGTCAGTGCTTCCCCCGTGCGTGCTTCCAGTAATCCAGTTGGCTGTGGGCATCCTTCTACTTCTAGCCTGCACCCTTTTGTGTCCCATGTGGTGCTACTGCGTGTTGATTCCTTCCCCCTTTTTTCCAGGGGTGGTAGCTGCCCTCGTACCTGGTTTTGCCGGTGTTCAAGCTGTGCTGGCCTGACCTGATGCTTCTGCCGCGCTCTCCGTGGTGTTCCTGCTCCCTTTCTATCATGGGGCCTGTATTTTTGCTGTTGGCCTTCTTCCTGTGCTTCTTGTGGATTCCTTCTCTTTATTTTTATTTTGCCAGGTCCCAGCCTTCGTCGTCATTGTAAGGTTGTGGTTTCCTGTAAAGAAGACAGGACACTGTGGGTGGTGGGAACGCTGCTTTATTTATAGATTATATATTTCACGGAGAGCGCCGAGCATGCTGCTTCTCACCAGCAGCTCCGGCACCCAACTCGCGCTCTAACAGCGCGAACCTAAAATAGCCGCCGTTCAGGCTACATCACTGCGTAGCGTGAACACTAGAACGCAACACTACAGTACAACCTTCACATTAACAATTTATTAATTTAACAAATGTGTTGTTTCGTAGGTTGAACTATGACAAATTAACCCCCTGAAAACTATGAGTTCTGAACTAGAGTGTATTCCATCAGATTCTGCTGACTGTACCAGAATACTGTGTTTTAGAGAAATCTCCAAAGAAACATCAGAAGGAACCCACATAACTATTGTCAACCTGTGGGTTCAATGATTTTTGGACAGCAGAAGAAGGATGGGATCAACATATTTGAATTGGGGGACGATGCAAAAATCAGTGTAATCATGAGACATGTCAGACAGTGACCCGCCTCAACAAATCTGCTTTGCTCTTATCCAATTACTTATTGAAGGGCAGAGAGAGGAATCAGAAGTATCTGGCAGCAATGTGGACAAACTTCTGTCTACGAAGTGCTGATTAATGGCTGCAGCCGTGGTTACACAACTAGTTTTTTTCTTATTCCTTTTACCGCTCATATTTGCCACCAAAGTAGACTGAGGCCCTTCAACTCCCGGCCAGCGAGTATGCCCCACTAATGTGGCTTGCTTCCCTCTCACTGTGTAAGCAGAAACCTGAGTTTCAAAACCCTGTATTCCTCATTGCTCGGGTCCTTGAGCCTCGATGGAGCTCAAGTCGGATACACCAACCAGATTCACCATCGTCAGAGAGTTTACATTTTGAATTAGTCCTTTAAGTCACAATCCACCAAAGGGGTACATTTCTAAAGCCCACAGGACCTCAAGAAAGGTACTTATAGTCTCACCGGGTGTCAGACAGAGACCAGCTGCAAGGCCCAGTCCAGGGCCACTTGCTACTGGTCAGCTGGGCAGTTGCAGGAAAGGCCTCTGGTAGCTTGTTGTCTTCCTGCAGCTTGAACTGGAGACCAGCCTTATGACTCCACTTATTTGTGTTGGATAAAGACAGAGTAGGTCCAGAGCATTTTTGTTCGACTTCATGTCCAGGAAGTGTTCTGAAGAGGGTGCCTAGAGATGCCACGTTTATTCCTGACACAAGCTAGCAGGTGGGAATGACTCCTGGCCCAACCAATGGAGAAAATGTTCCCAGGGCCAACAATACCCACATGGGACATTTTCACAAAAAACTTGGGCGCTAAGGCCTGGGGATGTGTATGAGGAGTATACTAAGGTACTCTTAGAGTCTTTCTACATCCAATACTAAAATACAAATCAAATTGAAGCAGCCACTGTACCCACAATAAACCGTGTGGCAGAAGTCTGGTAGGATAAAAGCAGACTTCACCAGTAATCAGACAGTGGATACAGAATAATTGTCTTGGTATCCTGTTCTCTACCTTTTCATTGCACCCTAAGTGTTATGTATAAAACTGGCAAAGCAGTAGAGCAGGATTTAACAATCCAGCTGAATTTGACAAAGTGTCAAAATGGATGCCCACAGCCTCACCCTGCATATTCTGTGAGGTTCAGATGAGTCATCTCTTCACAATTAGGTCAGACTAATGTCTGCTCCTGGGAAGCATTACAAACCTTGTTCACACCTATTCAAATGCTTGTCACTGGCTGGGAGAAGCTGGAGAGAAAATACAAGTTAGCCTTGAGGAATTTAAGGCAGGGAAAAGTTAACATTCTAAAAGTTGCTTTTTCTGAATATTTATTAGAAATCTGACTTCACCATTGAATTATACTTTTTATGTCTATTAAACACTGTTGTTTCATTATTTTTCTAGCTAGTCCCATCCTGAGCTACAGTATTAGAATTTCAATTTGTACTCTTGTTCTCTTCATAGGACACCTAGGCCTGCCACAGTGAAAAATAACTTCTAGGTGCTACTCACTGTAAGGACATGGTAATATTACAATTCTGTATGTCCTACTTTTAATTACTATGCACACTGCCTTGTGGGCTATAAGAAATACATAGGGGTGATTTATCTATCTATATAAATAAAATTGTAAATGTTCGTTTGTTCAAAATCTTAAATCTCCAAAAGTTCTTCACCAATTTTCTTTGAAATTTTGACACAACATTGGATTTGAATACACGCTTGTCCAATACGCACATGTTTTTAATCGAAAGGCCGAACAGACATGTTGTTGCATCCCTTGTATATATATCATCCTATAGTCTACATATATCAGGATGGATAGTTGGTGTCAGGATGGCAGACCGGGAAGTGGGTAGAGGGAGGGGGAGGAGTTGGTTCACTTTGCAACATTAAGAAGGGACGCATAGAGACAATAGTCTACATAGATTAGGATGGACAGTTGGTGTCAGGATGGCAGACCGGGAAGTGGGTGGAGGGAGGGGGGAGGAGTTGGTTTACTTTGCAACATTAGCGTGTGTTTTTATATACACAACGTTGGATTCGAATGCGCGCATGTCCAATAGGCGCGTGTTTTTCATCAAAAGGCTGAACAGACCCTATCGATTTGCTTGCTGCTCAACAACTACAAGGGACGCATTGAGACAATAGTCACTAAAACATATTGTATACCCACAAGCATTGTGAAATTAAACATATTAGAAACGTGCGCTTACTCTTTTCTTTCTCTTCCATTTAACTAGACTAAGCCACAGCAACGCGTGGCCGGGTACAGGTAGTTAATAATGTTAATGTTAATAATGAAAACAGTATTTTTTACTTGTCAAAAGAGTTTATTTTGACTGGTCAAATTGCATTTTTTAAACAGCGACAGTCAGGCTATACAACCTACGGCTGAAGCCATGCCAGCAGTACTACTTTAGTGAACTGCACAATAGGTGCTTGTGAGAAATTGTTGGTTTAGAAAGGTGTGAGCCACAGTCACAATTCCTGTTAGGGCGAACAACTAAAGTCACTAACTTAACCTGTGCTCAACCCTCTGGTAGCGTGACATAAAAGCAGCCAGGCTTAACTTAGGGGCTATGTGCAAAGTATTTTTTGAGGCACCCAAACAGCAATAAAATGAAAACACAACACAAGTGAAATGAAGAGCCTAACGAGGTAAGTTGGGAAGCTCTTTATTAACGACCAATCCCGTCCACTCCCTGGAAGCAACTGCCAACCCTCCAACGTTCCGCTTTCCACGCAGGGTATGTGGTCACGAGGAGAGGGTTCCATCAGATCAGGGAAGAACCCAACAACAAGAAAAACCCCACACCAATTTAGAACAATAGAGTACATTTTAATAAGTTATTTGGGAAGAAGAGAAAAATCCAGTAGATAGAACTGGAGATATGCAATTTTAAAAATTAAGTTAAAAATAGTGCTTGGGAGACAAAATGCCAACTGTGGTAATCTGGTCACGCCGGACTGTGATACAAGTTTAGGTCGACCACGATGGAACACGGGCCAGATAGAGGGACCAAGTTAGTCCCATGGAAAAATGTACCTTCAATCCTAGTTCCAGAGCTTTGCAGTTGTGCCACGCAAGCGAGATCCAGCGTTGGTGATGTGTCAGGCTGTGGTATTTCCAAGATGACAGAGCTGCAATGCAAGATCCTACAACAGAGATGGGCCCGCAGTGGTGGGTTCAATGAGCTGTGGGTCTGGGATGTGAGGTCCTACATAGGAAATGTTTCACATAATGGTGGTTCCAATGATGTGAGTGTCTGCGCTGTGGGGTTCTGCATTGTCGATGCGTCAAACAGCAGTGGTTCCGATGGAGCTGTGTCATACAGCGGCAGTTCCGGTGCAGGGCTAAGAGGAGATACGTTGCGCTGCATTGGTTCTGCTGGAGATCACAGCTGGGCTGGAAGAGCACATTTAGCCCCACTTATAAGGGGTCAAGAACTGGAGAGGCACCACTTGCAGGGTTAGGACTTAAAGCTGGTAGAGCCCAGGTGGTGGGTTAAAGATGGTTGGAGGCTTTTCTGTCCCTCAGGCTGTGATCAGGAGTCCGGATAACTGGCCCTTGGAGTCACTCTGGTGGCCCTGAGTTGAAGATGCAGGTCCAGTCCTTCTCACTCAAGACAATAGGACAGCAGAGCAGCAGGGCAGCAGGGCAGCAGGGCAGAAGGGCAGTACTCCTTGCAGAAGGGCAGCACAGCTGTCCTCCTTCTGATTCTTCAACAGGTCTAGACGTGCACTGAAGAGTTGGGTCTGAGGGCCCAATATTTATACGTGGTCCCAACTTTGAAGTGGGATAGAATTTCAGAGTTCTCCCCTACAGAGGTGTCTGGAACTTCCTTTGTTCCAGCCCTGCCCCCAGCCGTGTCTGGGGGCACAACAACCCAGTGTGAAACCCTTTGTGATGTGCAAGTGTAAAACTGACAGCTCTGTTCCCCCATCCTGCCAACGCCCTTTACCCTCTTTTCTCACTTTCTAGGAGTAATACACAAAACCCAAATACCAGATACACCTCGTCATGTCACCTAGAAACAGACTGAAGGCACCAAATCGGACAGGAAAATGCCAAATTTCAAAAAGTGTAATTTTCAAATCTGTGAACTAAAACTCAACTTTACCATTAAAAACAATATTAAATTGCAATTCCTCAGGTACCAAAAGCAAGCCCTTCTGCGCCCGTACTCATCTGGACATCGCCCAGTACCATGGTCCTTGGACCATCCACCATTACAACATCAGCACCCTCCTCGTCCTCCACACAGGACACCACTCGTCACAGAAGAACACCCAAGGACCTTTCTCCTGCCGAAACTGCAGCTGCACCCTCTCCCACCTCCGCACTCCAGCTCCTTCCGCCATCCAGCCAACCAACAGGGGACCTGATTGGCTCAAATGCATCATCCTCAACATGTGCTCCCTCCACATACACAACACAGAAATCTGGGACCTCATCGACTCTGTGTCTACCAACATCGCCTTCCTCATGAAAACCTGGACAAACCGTAGCTCCACCCAGGCATCCCCACCGCCATCCCCGACTGCTACAAGATCCCCCACAAGGACAGCACGATCCGACCAGGAGAAGGCACCACCATCATCCACAAAAAAAAACTCCACCTGACCACCCACTCGGACGACCCAACGACAACCATGGAAAACCTCCACTCCCAGATATAGGCCAACACCACCCTCCGCAATCACTCTTTTCTACAGACCTCCTGGCCCCCACCCACCCTTCACCAATGCCATTCTCAATTTCAATGCACCCCAGGCTCTCGCATTCACTCACTACATCCTTCTCGGCGACCTCAACTTTCACCTGGACAAATCTTATGACAAGAACTGTGCATCCCTTCTGGAAAACCTTGCCAATGTAGGACTCAAACAGCTAGTCACCTCTCCAACCCACCCAGCATGACACATGCTCGACCTCGTCTTTTCTGCCAGTGAAAACATCACCTACAGCCACACCCCTGAACCCCTCTGGACCAACCAACACTGCATGCATTTCGCCTTCACCAAACTCACTGTACACCACCGCCCTCACAGTCCACGTGCAGTAGCTGGAACAAGGTCACTGAAGAACATCTCACCACCTCCCTCAGCACTACAACACCGCCGACATCTGCCGATGCTAACACTGCAGCACACAACCTCCACCAATGGATATCCAACTGCTCCAACACTCTGGCACCCCTCCAGAGGGCACCCGGCAAGCAACACTCGAAGAAAGCGAGCTGATTCACTCCCACCCTCCACGAATCCAGGCACACCTGCAGACGACTTGAGAAGAGACAAAAGAACAATAAAACCCTGGAAACCCACATAACCTTCAAAGCCAAAGTCACCGCACACCACCTCCTCCTCAAAACCACAAAGAAAATGGCCCTCCAAGACAGTATCAACACCAATGCACACAACAGTAAATAACTCTTAGCCTTTGTCAAGGGGTTTACAAAGCCTAACAGCGAGACCACAAATGTCCCATCCTCCTAAGACCCCTGCAACAAACTCGGCACCTTCTTCCACCACAAGATCAATGCAAAAACAACAGTTGATGGACACAATGCAGAACAATGTCATACATTCACCCCATTGCAGAGATCTGGGCCTAAATCCATCATTTGTTAGCTCACCACACCACCCCAGTTCAGATATGGCCGCTATATGCAAATCAACCTTGACTCTGTGCCTCCTGGGAACAGTCCAGCCCGAACTGCCAAGCCATGTCTTCCTTGGACCGGAATCAAGCATACTAGGACCGCTTTCTGTCTATCAGCAGTCCAGCAGAAAGAAATACCCTTTTGAAATATGAATCGCATCACCCCCGCAACCTACGGGACAATTTACCGTTTGGGCAATACCTCAGAATGAGAAGAAATTGCACAAGAAGGGAAGATTTCTTTAGAGAGGCAGAAACCCTAACGTAGTGACTACGGGAACGAGGTAACCCACTGGGGCTTCTCAAACGTGCGAAGAAGAGGGCTTGGTATAGCCCTAGAGAAGAGCTACTAACCCCAAAGGAGAAAAAAGCAAGCACCAACAACATAGTGTGTGTCACGACATTCAATTCCAAAAGCAACAGCATAAAAAAGATTGTCAATAATGATGGAACCTGGTTGCGGGGGGCGTGGCTAGGCGCGCAATGGAGACGGCAGCGCCTGAGTGAAGCTCCGAGCTGAGCTTCCCCTTCCCCGGACCATTTCTCCGGGCAATTATCCTTGAATCTGCCCGAAACTTCGGGCGGACCACCTGTATGTAGTTTTCGGCATTCTGGCCGACTTTTGGGATTTGAGCTCCGTGGAGAATCCCCGGCCTTTCCTAGGGCTGCCTAGCGGGACTGGAGACAGCCTGACCGGCGTGGAGACCTACGAGGGACCGTGGTCTGGGCCGTAACACTAGGCCCCAACACAAGGCCTGAGATCCGGCATCACCCACATCTGTGCACGCTGCGGCGCGGGCCCCGAGGCCCCCTCGGACTGACCACCCTCTGCGCTTCCCCTCCCCGCCGCTGAAGAGAGACCGTATGTACCTTCCTGCCGGGGGGTTGAGGCATTGTGAACTGGGCCGGAGACACACAGGCTGGACTGCCTACCCGTGCACCGGGCAGCGTGGCAGCCCGGGAGAAGCCTGAGACCACCAAGACAGCGTGGACGGGTGCAGGGACTTCCGAGACGGACCCACTGCCTGGACCACTCGACGTGCTCCGTGGGGCATGCTACACACGGAGCCCTGGACCCGGAGACAGCCGAGATGCACTGATTGCCACTTCACTCGAACTGCGGCGGTGAGCTGGTGAAGGGCCCGGTCTGGCTGCTCCTGCCGTACCACTCCTGGCTGGCGGATGATAGCTGGCCCCACGCAGCGCCCGCCGGATCAACTGTCGGTGCACCTGAGAGGTGAGGAGACATTACCACTGAAGCCCCCCTCCAGCTGGAAATCCCTCCACTGATAGACTGAATGGCGCTTGAAGGGGCTCACCTACACGGCGAACAGCGCACGCCGGCTGCACCCGCATGCTGACGGTGCGGCTACCCAACCGACCCTAACGCCCCTTCACAAGACGACCAACGTGGGGGTGGGGAAGCGCTGCTGGATTGCTACCCCCTGCTTCCACCCTCTAAACCCTCGTGTGGTGGGTGAGCCCGCGAGGCGCGGCGCCGACTGGTTGAGGGGTTTCGAGGCACGACACCAGCATTGTGTAGCCACACTACGCTGCCCAGTCAGCTGCCAGCGTCTATCAGCTGCAATTCAATGGTCCCGGACTCTTCGGCAGCCGACCTAGTACGGACCCGAGGCCCCTGCACCAACGGGTACAAGCACACCTGAGGACTCGGCTGAGGACGGGGATCACGCCCTGACAAAGCCCACCACTCACGTTGACGACGCACGGGGGACAAGCTGCACTGCCCCGCAACGACGGTCTCTGTGAACGCCTCCCTGTGCCCTACCAACACTGCTGGACCTGGAGACGGCGGTCGCCCCGGCCCCTGGCTCAGCGGCTGGTGAAGTCACCTCGCACATGTCCGGAGGGGTGAGAACCCGCACTGGTACCGAGGAGCCCCGCCGAAGGGAAAATCTGACAAGTCACTACGCAAGATGGCGGCTGACCAAGTCACGTCCAGGTTGGATAATGTGCTCGCTGCCATGGAACGCCTGGAACAGTCCCTCCAACAGACCAGGGCGTCCCTGGAATCTAAGATAGACAGTTTCGCCATTGACCTTACCCACCTACGGGACGACCACAAGAAATTGGCTGATCGCACTAAGATACTGGAGGGAACGGTTAGCGACCTTGGCCCCACGGTCTCACAAACTGACAAGCACGTGCAAGATCTCCTGAATAGGGTAGAATTCCTAGAAGACCGTGCCGAGGATGCGGAAGGGAGGGCGAGACGCAACAACATCAGACTCGTCGGAGTCCCGGAAAAATGGGAAGGCGCCAGGCCGACTCAACGTGTGGAAGACTGGATACGTGAGCTATTACCTGAGGACACACTCTCGCCACAATTTGTGGTAGAGCGAGCACATCGAGTGCCCACGAGACCTCACACCACAGGCTCCAACCCGAGACCGCTGCTCTTCAAAGTTCTGAACTATCGTGACAGGGACACTATTCTGAGAGAAACCAGACGGCTCGGGGAGGTCCGGATCGACAACACCACGGTGATGTTCTTCCCAGATTACACCATACAAGTACAACGCCTACGCCATGATTTTCTGGAAGTGAAACGTCGACTGCGGGAGGCAGGTCTCAAGTACTCCTTGCTTTTCCCCGCGAGACTGAGAGTAGTGGCACGAGACAAAACCTACTTCTTTAACAACCCGGTGGAGGTGAGCGACTGGCTCGGTAGTGGCACGGACACAGTGCCGAGAAATGCGCAGGAGCCTGAGATACGACCCAGAGGACGCGGACCGCGGCGCAGACGTCGGAACAGAGGACGCACGGACGACCTCCCAGACGGCGCGACTCGCCACTCCCCGCCGCTGGACCAAATGCTCCAGGAACAACGAGACGCTCTCCGGAGGGTCTCCCAGCTGAGTGCTTCGCCGACTTCAGACAATGCTCAAGCCACAAGCCCGCAGATGGCTCAAAGCGATGATGAAGCTATCTACGGGATTCCAGACTCTCAACTATCGGTGGAGCTGCCGGAGGTCACGCCACAAACGGCTGACATGCCCCACTGATTCACGTTGCACACAGCCAGCGGCTGATACCGGGGCGGCGGAGGTGAGACTCTTGGACGGACGATCGTTGAGATGCAGCGGCCACGGCTGCAGCTAAGGACATCCCTCGCCGCCCTGGAAGCAGATGGAGAAGCCCTAGCGCAGTGAGTACTCACCCAGAGGTATGGACGCTGTGAAAGCGATGTGGGGGTGGGTTTGCTATATCATCCATCCATATCACGTGGACGCGATCCTACCCCACACGATTGGGGAGTACAGTTTGCTTCTCTCACTTACGCACGCATAGACGCCCGGGGGGCTGAACCAATGGTGAAGACATGGTCTATTTGGTTGCCGCGGTTGACTGCATGGTGGGATTCATTTGTAGTCTGGGGAAGGGCAACAGAACGATCTCACTTGATTGGACATTGAAGAACTGCCTTATTGGTACCTAGCTCAAGCTGCCCCCTAGACTTGAACGTTAACATTTCGCCCTATTGGCGTGTTTGGACGGCGACATGTTCCGTAGCCGACCTTATGGTATTTACTGTTGTGTAGCACTGTTAGTGGACCCAGTTACATTCCTCCTTCCCCACGTCAGAGAACTGCCTAAGCCCTTGATAACAATGTCGGGATCTGTGTCTGGGGGGGGGGGGGGCGGGGAGCTTTGTTATGTTATGTTATGTTATGTTAAACTAAGTTTATATAGCGCACGGCTACTCTAAAAGAGTGTCCCGGCGCTTTCCAAAGGCAGCTCAATACAGAATAACATAACAAGAAGAGCAAATACAGAAAACAAACAAAACAAAACCCACCCAGAAGAAACTAGAGATTAAAAAGCCAAGTTTTCAGACTCTTCCTAAACTGAAGCAAATTGGGGGTACTGCGTAGCGCCAGTGGAAGAGTGTTCCACAGCTGGGGGGCCTTACAGCTGAAAGAACGGCCCCCAGTGCGGGCCTTCCTCACACGCGGAACCACAGCTGTGAAAAGAGATTCAGACCGCAGCGAGCGGGTTGGGCGATAGAAGGCCAACCTGCGCCGTAGGTACCCGGCCCCTGAGCCAAAGAGTGCTTTGTGCATCAGCGTCAGGGATTTAAACATAATCCGCTTCCGGATGGGCAGCCAGTGGAGCATTTGCAGCAGCCCAGAAGCTCGTGCTCGCCTATGCAGGCCAAAGATGGCACGGGCAGCAGAATTTTGAGCCACCTGCAGGCGCTGGACTAGGTAGTCAGGGAGGCCAAGAAAAAGGGCGTTGGCATAATCCAACCTAGATCCGATAAGCGCCTGGACGGTAATCCGCCTATGCTCCGCAGAAAGCAGTGGAAGAAACTTGCGGAGCATTTTCAGAATGCCGAAACAGGTGCCGGCCAGACCCAGGACATGCGCCCTCAGCGAAAGCTTATTGTCCAGTTTAACCCCAAGATTTTTGGCGACCACTGATGACTGTGCGGGAGGGCACATTTCAGACGGCCACCATAGCTGCCACTCAGGGTCGGTGACACAGCCGAAGAATAAAACCTCCGACTTACTGGAGTTGGCCTTCAGGCTGTTCCGCTGGAGCCAATCGAATACCATGCCCAAACAACCCCGGATATTCTCTCCATCAAATGCTAGATTTTTACCGCATGTGAAGAGGAGTTGCGTGTCGTAGGGCACGATCTGGGCCCCATAAGCCTCCACCGCCGCCGCCAGAGGGGACATGTAGATGTTAAACAACGATGGGCTCAACACAGAACCCTGTGGAACCCCGACTCCCAAATGCGGCATCTCGGCGGAGCTCTGGGAGACCCAGACCGTCTGGCGGCGGCCTTCCAGAAAGGATGTAAACCATTTGAACACCGTCCCCCTGATGCCGATGTCATGGAGCCTGGCGAGGAGCGCCTCATGGGGGACGGTGTCAAAGGCCGC
This sequence comes from Lissotriton helveticus, assembly GCF_964261635.1. Classification (NCBI taxonomy): domain Eukaryota; kingdom Metazoa; phylum Chordata; class Amphibia; order Caudata; family Salamandridae; genus Lissotriton; species Lissotriton helveticus. Next base: position 1,959,427,971 of record NC_136068.1, on the reverse strand, counting down.
CGACAGGTCCAACATGACTAACATGGCCTTGCCACCAACATCCAAGGTCTCCCTGATGATCTCTGAGACCTCCAACAACGCCGTTTCCGTGCTAAAATTAGGACGGAATCCGGATTGGGAAGGATGGAGCAGATTGTTAGTTTCAAGAAAGCTCGACAAGACACCATGGACATGTTTTTCAGTGATCTTCGCCAAAGCCGGAAGAAGCGAAATTGGCCTGTAGTTGGCCAGAACATCGGCATCAAGACCAGGCTTTTTCAGGAGGGGGATCACCATCGCCCTTTTCCAGGTGCGAGGAACACTCCCCTCCCTCAGAGAGACGTTGAGGATGGGATTAACCAGGGAATTCACCACCGCCGCCATCTCTGCCAAAAATTTGGCAGGGCAGGGGTCAAGTGGCGAGCCTGATTTAAGGCTGGCCAGCAACACCCGGGACGCCTCGCTAGAGACAGCAGGAAAATCTGTCAGCACTGCGACAGGCGTAGGCGATGACCCATGTCCCGCCCCGGAGCCGCAGCCGCCCTCCTCCACGCTCTCCGGGAAAGAAGCCTTTCCGTCAGCCACTGCTGCAGAGCCTCCGTGTCTTTTTCCAGATCACCCGAGAGATGACAAGGATGTTCCGAGAGCGCCTGCTCCAACATATCGGGCATCACTCTATGCAGCGCTCTTGAGGCTGGTCTAGGCAGCAAGGGGGCGCTGTTGGCCGGCCGCCCACTCTCCAACACGGAGAACCTAATCAGCCTATGATCCGTCCATAGCACCGGCAAAGTTTCGACATCGGCAATCGGGACTGACGAGAACACCTGATCGAGGGTATGCCCTTTCTCGTGCGTGGGACCTGACACAAACGGTGCAAGGCCCAGCGGAGATGTAATGTCCAGCAGTTTGATGGTATCCGGGTCGCTGGTCGCTTTAAGATGGAAATTGAAGTCGCCCGCCACTACACAATGCTGTGTAGTCAGCGCCAGCGCAGATATCACTATCTGCAAGTCCTCCAAGAAGGAGCCCAGAGGGCCTGGCGCCCTATAAACCACCAACCCCTTAAGCGCTTGAACCGGGGACAATCTGAGCATAAAGGCAATGGACTCCGAGCCCCCGATGGAGTTCAGAGGGAGAACTGAGCAAAGAACGTTTTTCCTCACCACCACAGCTACTCCACCGCCCCTGCCCTTCCCTCTATCCTGCCGAAAGATGTTATAAGCCGGAGGAATGGCAGAGAAAATGTCCGGCTGAGACGCCTCTCCCAACCAAGTTTCGGTTAGGAGAAGACACACGGGATTTTCCCTTACCAGAAGATCATATAAGTGCTGGGCATGACAGCCCAGTGACCGCGTATTCAGCAGCAGGCAGAGATGTTTCGCACAGGCCTCGTCAGGCCTATACACGTTGATCGGAGTCCAAATCGGCGACCTGCCACAGGCCGGACAACGCCGTTTGCCTCTGAAACGCCCCGGAAAAACCGAGCGGCACGAACAAGAGTGGGTCTGCATAGCACGCAGCTTCGCCGACGTGTAGGTAATCATCCTCCCCCTCACCTGGCCGGGCAGCAGCCCACCGCCGCCCCGGCGCCTCCGGGATGCTGACGGGTGCGGACAGGCAGGACTTCGGCACGACTCAGGCTAAGCGAGGGCGTCCACCTGCGTGTTTCGCTGCGCGTAGCAGAGCGACTTTAAATAGGCGCTCCAGTCATCCCTATTGCGCGAGTCCGCTCAAAGATGGCGGCCGCCGCCGAATGGAAGTGCCCCAATCCAAAATGGCCCCCAAAGTAGTCCCCCAAGACCCGAACCCACCGAAGTGGTGGTGCTTTGAGGCACACTAGTGCGATTTTAAATGCAGTAAGGGGAAAGAGGGGCGCGAGCTGCAGGCAGCGGAATTAAAACCAGGGGTAAGTGAAAACAAATAAGGAACCAAAATCCAAAACGAGGAAAGCTTAAAATAACCATGAGGCTTTGTGGGGGCGGTCGCCTGGGGGGTGGGTGGCGGGGGAGGCGGATGCCTCATACCGAGATAGGAAATATGGCTGAGATTAAGATTTGCACATGGAATGTGAGAGGAATGCACACACCATCGCGTCGGTACCAAATATACTCATATTTACGTCGCCATAAATTCCATGTAGTTCTCTTGCAGGAAACACATTTAAACAAGGCTGAGGTCCATGCGCTGCGTAGGAGATGGCGCGGCCAGATCTATGCAACTGAGTACTCCTCCTATGCCCGTGGGGCGCTCATATGGATAAGACCAGGTACTCCTTGGGCAGACATGGATGCACAGATAGACGCGGGAGGCCGGTACGTGGTAGTGAGGGGCAGATTAGATGGACACCCGGTAGTACTTGCCTCCATATACTCCCCTAACACTGACCAGGGAGGCTTCCTCGACTGCCTCTCCGCGGCGCTGGCGCCCTGGCATGGGCTTCCGTGGCTCCTTGGAGGCGACTATAACTGTGTCCTGGACATACACTTAGACAGGTCCACTGCTCCCCCACCTAACGCTCAGGCACACGTCACGACGAGGGCTCTCCTCGCCTGGGCCCAACAATGGCGCCTACAAGACGCTTGGAGAACCCGCAACCCCACGACACGCACATACTCCTATTGGTCGGGCGCACATGCACTACATGTCCGTCTGGACAGATACATGGTCTCCCCTGACCTCCTTCCGCTGGTCCTAGATTCTCAATATATGGGGCGCACCCACTCTGATCATAACCCTCACACATTGACCATTGCATGGGACGTCCCGCATCCTCCCATTCCCACCTGGCGCCTCCAACCAGACCTCTTACTTGACGCGACATTCCGAGAATCCTTGCTCACACAATCAGCCCAGTACTTTGAACTAAATACTGACACGGCGTCCTCTCCCCAAACCGAGTGGGATGCTTTCAAGGTGGTGACACGGGGGCTCTGCCTGGGGACACAAGGACATATGCGACGCCAAATTGAACGAGACCTGACACGGTTGGAATCAGAACTGCTAGACCTCGAATGCCCTACAGGGGGGGATACGACCGCCCGACTGACTGCCGCTAGGGCGGAACACGACCGCCTACTAGACCGTCTGAAACATGTCAACTTCGCGGCGCACTCTGCTCGGATCCACAGGCAGGGTGACAGACCGGGCAAGCTACTGACCTGGCTGATCGCACGGGAAGACCGATCGGCTCCGATATCGACCATACAAGCCGGAGATGGCAGGTCACTATACTCTCAGCGCCAAATCCATGAGGCTTTCACAGACCATTACACAGGCCTATACCGCTCCCAGCTCCTTGTCCCGATACCTACAATAACGGACTATCTCTCTGACATACAATTACCTACCCTGACGGCGGCACAACAGGATGGCCTCGAAGCACCATTGGATCCCGAGGAACTCCGCGACACCATCTTCAATCTCTCGAACGGTAAGGCTCCGGGACCAGATGGCTTGCCGGCCGAGTTCTATAAGGCCGCCTCCGACATCCTGATCCCACACCTGGTGCGGATGTACTCCGCGGCTGTCGATGACTTTACCCTGCCCCCAACTCTCAATGAAGCGACGCTTGTCTCCTTACTCAAACCTGGCAGGGATGGCACGCAGATGGGCTCTTACCGCCCTCTCGCACTTTTGAATACAGACTACAAAATTATTGCCTCTGCGCTTGCCCGCAGGCTGGCCCCTATGGTTCCTACGCTGGTACATCAAGACCAAAACGGGTTTGTACCGACGAGACACACATCCCACAACATCCGACGGCTATTTCGCTTGCAGGAATATGCCACGAGACAGTGGCCACGAGCAGGGTGCCTTGTGCTCGACCTGGAGAAGGCTTTTGACTCGGTGGAGTGGCCCTACCTGCGAGCGGTGTTGGAGAAGTTCGAGCTGGGGGATGACTATCTGACGATGGTCGGCCTTTTATACCGTACGCCCACGGTCCGAGTTCGCACTGGAACATTACTCTCCGACCCGATTCGAGTGCGGAGGGGCACCAGACAGGGTTGCCCGCTGTCGCCCCTGCTGTTCTCCCTAGCAGTGGAACCCCTAGCCGCGGTGCTCCGGTCGCAAGGAGCTGAATGGGGAATACCATTGGCGGACGGGCTACATGTAGTGTCCTTATATGCCGACGATCTGCTCTTATACATCAGAGACCTCAACAACATCCCAGAATCCCTTACTACCATCTTCGGCACCTTTGAGGACATGTCGGGATTACGAGTAAACTGGGCCAAATCGGGAGCCTACTCCTTCAATCCAGACGTTCCCGAATGTGACATACGCATTGGGGGTGGACGGTTACAGTGGTACCCAAGCACGTTCAGGTACCTTGGGATACACATCTACCGGGACCCACTGGACATCTTGGAAGGAAATCTGATGAGGGCGATCGCTTCTACCAGAGCACAGGTGGGGTTCTGGAACACACTGCCACTCAATGTCCCTAGTCGCGTAGCCTTAGCTAAAATGATAGTACTACCGCGGCTGTTATATTATTTTGCAAACATACCAACATATGTACCTACTCGGGTGTTCCGCGACCTCGAGGTCCTGCTACGAAGCCTGATTTGGAACAAAGGTCGGCCTCGGGTCGCATTGACGAAACTCTACATGCCCACTGCGGAGGGCGGACTAGCAGTTCCAAACATGGAGCTATATTATCTAGCAGCACAAATGCAGTGGGTGTCAAACTGGCTAGGTGGTAGGAACCTGAGCGACACGGCCACAGACACCACCGTTTGGTCCCTGTTCCAAATTCAAGTACTATTCCACCCGCTGACTCGGACTCCCCGACCAACGCAACTACTGCTCGCGGTGGCACGCAGATGTTTCCTCCGCTGCTTGCGTCTGACGCGGGTAACGACACCGTATGCGCTGATATTGCCACTGTTAGGCACCCCGACGGCGGCGGGGACCCTGACCACTGCACAGTTGGATAGCTGGATCACCGCCGAGGTGGAAACGATGGGCGACCTATATTCCGACGGCGCCCTTCTGCCCTTTGCAGCCCTCGTAGGGGATACATCCCTCCCGGCTGGACAGTTCCTAACACACGCGTCCCTCGTCCACGCACTGACCGCCGCTTGGGGAGACATGTCTAGAGAGCCGCCAACACATCACTTCATGCAGTACCTGCATGTCATGAGCAACGGCACTCACATTATACATTGGTTAACGCAAGCACTCCTCCTACATACGCACCCGGCGTCTGTACACCTACAGGCAAAATGGGCAACGGACAGAGGGCGGGACTGGACGGACAAGGAGTGGGCTATGATCCTGGCTGGTCCAGTGAACATCCCCCATAGCCCTCGCTTTAAAATCATACAATTTTACATATTACATCGCGCGTATCTCACCCCTGACAAGATCAATAAGTACTTTTCAGTAGCCGACACTGCCTGCGGCCGCTGCTCTCTTGTAGGCGCGGATCTCCTCCACATGCTCTGGCTCTGTCCTGCCCTCCAGCAGTACTGGGACGGAGTGACCACGATACTCCGACATTGCACTGGGGAACAGGTACCGAGCACGTGGGAAGCCTGTGTATTAGGTTTGTATAAGCGCACACACCTAAATAGGGTACAGGCTAGATTCTGGGACCTCGGACTTCTCACAGCCAAAAGACTACTTACAAGGAGATGGAAAGCAGCCACACCCCCACACCTCCGACACTGGAGCCTGTCGCTGACAAACTGGGCGCGGGCCGAGAGTTCTGTCCTGCGGCGGGAAGAGACGGCAGGGCTCAGGAAATTCCCCATTGCACAACAATGGGAAGACATACTACACTCCTTCCTGCAGAAATGTACGGAACAGGGAATTATGTGAAGGACTAGGGACTGCCATTCCCACTCCCTGATACGGCGCTTTAATGAACACACACGATGCACCACGCACCTTTCCATTGCCGTCAGGCTCAACACACTATCTGACCTGTACTCTCCTGCCTCGCACTGACGGTCACTTGCCCCACTCTCGGAGACGCACCGTCGCATGAGACGTTGCGACGGGAGCCTGAGCACCGCACCGGAGTGCCGCGCCCGCCGGCCACTCGTGCCCCCCCCCCTGATGGCTCCGCTGCACGGGCGGCTTGCACTTTCCCGGGCCCTGGCCCCCCCCGCCTGCCCACCCCGCGAGACACGACTGACACGCTGATCCAGACCTTCACCCCCTCGACGCTATGGCAAGCTCTACACATACCTACCCCTACCTACCTCCTGTATAACCCTTGTCGCTGTTTTGTAGTTAGTTGTTGATTTGGTTTCTTCTTCCCTCAGACCATGTCCGTGCACGTACAACTCCATGCCCTACACCATTTTCTCTTGCGAGACGGGACACATTCGGGTGTGTCGACCGCAGTTTGGACACTTCGCCTGGGCACTGAGGTGCAGAACGACTCTTTTTACTGATATAGATACACTAAGTAGTCACGCGCCCCAAACACGCTTAGTCGCTCAACACTCCCTCACAAGACGCCAAGCCCATATGAATGTTGACCCGCGCAGAAGCACTCACCGATGACATACATTAGCCGTGACGGGCACGGCTGCCGCCACTGCCGCAGATGAGGGTAGATTCGGCACAGTCACTTTGACCCACTGACTACATATAGAAAAACCCATAGACCACACATTTACTAAACATCGAATGTATGTATGCTATGGAGTAATGTAGAATACTGATATACGCTGCCGGACCCCAGGGTTGCCGGACTTGAAGCTGTGTTCACTTACCTTTTATATCGCAGAGTTTATTATCTGCAGCTAGCCCAGCTGGGCTGTAAGCTATGTGGCTGTGTACTATGTATGTTGGACAATAAAGGTCTTTAAAAAAAATTTAAAAAAAAATAAAAATGATGGAACCTGGTTGCTCCAGAATTGAACAGCCAAGAAAATCCCATGTTTGCCTTTAAGAGGGGGAGGAATGTGAAAGACAATGTGGTTAAAGCCTACCTGGATCCTCCCAAACAGCATGACCTGCGAGACCTACTTGGACTCCCACCAGTACTAGGACACTTTAAATGTGGCTCACGCAAAGCCTGCCCATCATGCATGGAAGGACAGACATTAATGCATGACCATAAGACATACAATCTACCTTCACTGACCAATTGCAACAGTACTAACGTTATTTACATCATTCTCTGCCTTTGCAACATCCCTTACATTGGCCAGACCACCCAGAAGGTGAAAGCCAGAATTTTGCAGCACATGAGCAAAATAAGATGTAAGGTGCAGGGTGCACCACTTGTAGAGCACTTCCTTTCCCTAAATCATACACCAGAAAGCATGAATCGGAGGGTGGAGGAGAAGATTAATGCCAACCCCAGGGGAGGTTCCATGTCTGCGGCCCTAAACCGAAAAGAGTGTAAATGGATACACACCCTTAACTCAGTAGCCAAAGGGCTCAATGAACACGAGGAGATATCAAAGCAGATGGGACTACTGTATATAAGCTGACACAGCGCCCAAACGCGTATGCATTTGTGGCGCCGATGGATGAGATCCTGCTCCTTCCGTCAGCCTCCACAGATAGAAGTCTGTTCAAATCATGCATTTAGGTAAGAGTTGTGTTGCATTTTTGCTGGTTACGTGGGCGATCCGATCAGATAGCCCGAGGGGTGAACTCACCCCTTTTGAAGCGGTATTTAGACCCCGAGTTCAGGCACGGGTTATACCCTACTTCTCACATATAGGTGTCACTATACTGCATCCTATTAGTCTCTCTCTCACACACGCTTAAATTATTGTTTCAGACTGTGTACATATAACCCCTGCAACCTTGTCTTGAGGACCACCAACAGGGGCACCTTAGGGTCGAAACGTCGACGCACTATCTAGGTCCAGCCTGACCGGGTTTCTGTACTAAGAATGAAACTCCTGGATTAGAATCAAGCTCTGGCTTCCCTAAATTGTATATAAAAAAGTCTTTGACACTGTATATGTTGTTCACCATCTTGTCACTATGCACAACAGTCACCCGTAGACACTTTAAGAATTCCGTATACACAAATTATGTTTCACAGTCTGTTTATTGTAAAAATTGTATTGCTCATCATGGAATGACGTAATTCTGATAAATACTTAAACCAACCACTTGAAGAGCAGAACTGATTCATTGAGTACTGTTTTTTGAATATGTGTGTGTGTTAAGAGATTATACCATTTCCTTTTTACATTTATTGTACCCAAGCAACTGGTGGACACCCCACCCACTACGCCGGCCACAGGCTAGACCCCATCTTCTCCTCCAGCAAGCACATCTCCTTCAGCCACTCCACCACACTACACTGGACAGATCACAGCTGCGTCCACTTCAACTTCAGGAGAACCACGTCCCTCCACCACCCACAACAGGTTCTCCGCAGAAGCTGGAGCAAGATCACCGCCGACCAACTCACCACCTCCCTCAGCCAGAACCCTCCCACCGACACGAGGGACCCCAACGAAGCAGCTCGCAATCTCACACAGTGGCTCACCAACTGCGCCGATGAACTTGCACCACTGAAGAACCCTCCCAGCAGACCCGGCAGCAAGAAAGCCTTGTGGTTCACCAACGACCTCAAAAACTCCAAGAAGACCTGCCGCACCCTTGAGAAAGCCTGGCGCCACGACCAGACAACAGAATACATGACAGCCCTCAAGAACGCCACCCGCAAACACCACCAGCTGATCCGCACCACCAAGAGGACAACATTCAAAGAACGATTGGACAACAACACCCACAACAGCAAGGAACTCTTCAGCATCGTTAAAGAGCTCTCCAACCCCAGCGCCGGAAACAACAGCATCACACCGTCGCAAGACCTCTGCGACTCACTCCAGAAACCGGTCCCCGGTAGCTTGTCTCCTTTCTGGTGAAGAATTGGCTTGGTAGTTTGGTCTTCCCTGTTCCCATGATGCACTGGGCCAGGGACAGACTAATTTGCATATAGCCAGGTTCTGAGCTGGGATGGGGCAGTGAGCTAAATAACGGTGATGGATCAAGCCCTGATCTTTGGACTGGGTAAGAGTGGTCTGCTTAATTCAGACACTCTGTTCATCACCACCCCCTTTTCTGAATCGTTTTTGGCCACTATAGGTGTGGCAGGGTATACTCAGACATGAGTCCCTTGCTCACTGCTCCATCAGGATTCAAGCAAGCCGGGCCGACGAGGCTGAAATGCCAGAAACCGGTCCCCGGTAGCTTGTCTCCTTTCTGGTGAAGAATTGGCTTGGTAGTTTGGTCTGCCCTGTCCCATGATGCACTGGGCCAGGGACAGACTAATTTGCATATAGCCAGGTTCTGAGCTGGGATGGGGCAGTGAGCTAAATAACGGTGATGGATCAAGCCCTGATCTTTGGACTGGGTAAGAGTGGTCTGCTTAATTCAGACACTCTGTTCATCACCAGCCCCTTTTCTGAATCGTTTTTGGCCACTATAGGTGTGGCAGGGTATACTCAGACATGAGTCCCTTGCTCACTGCTCCATCAGGATTCAAGCAAGCCGGGCCGACGAGGCTGAAATGCCAGAAACCGGTCCCCGGTAGCTTGTCTCCTTTCTGGTGAAGAATTGGCTTGGTAGTTTGGTCTGCCCTGTCCCATGATGCACTGGGCCAGGGACAGACTAATTTGCATATAGCCAGGTTCTGAGCTGGGATGGGGCAGTGAGCTAAATAACGGTGATGGATCAAGCCCTGATCTTTGGACTGGGTAAGAGTGGTCTGCTTAATTCAGACACTCTGTTCATCACCACCCCCTTTTCTGAATCGTTTTTGGTCACTATAGGTGTGGCAGGGTATACTCAGACATGAGTCCCTTGCTCACTGCTCCATCAGGATTCAAGCAAGCCGGGCCGACGAGGCTGAAATGCCAGAAACCGGTCCCCGGTAGCTTGTCTCCTTTCTGGTGAAGAATTGGCTTGGTAGTTTGGTCTGCCCTGTCCCATGATGCACTGGGCCAGGGACAGACTAATTTGCATATAGCCAGGTTCTGAGCTGGGATGGGGCAGTGAGCTAAATAACGGTGATGGATCAAGCCCTGATCTTTGGACTGGGTAAGAGTGGTCTGCTTAATTCAGACACTCTGTTCATCACCACCCCCTTTTCTGAATCGTTTTTGGCCACTATAGGTGTGGCAGGGTATACTCAGACATGAGTCCCTTGCTCACTGCTCCATCAGGATTCAAGCAAGCCGGGCCGACGAGGCTGAAATGCCAGAAACCGGTCCCCGGTAGCTTGTCTCCTTTCTGGTGAAGAATTGGCTTGGTAGTTTGGTCTGCCCTGTCCCATGATGCACTGGGCCAGGGACAGACTAATTTGCCTATAGCCAGGTTCTGAGCTGGGATGGGGCAGTGAGCTAAATAACGGTGATGGATCAAGCCCTGATCTTTGGACTGGGTAAGAGTGGTCTGCTTAATTCAGACACTCTGTTCATCACCACCCCCTTTTCTGAATCGTTTTTGGCCACTGTAGGTGTGGCAGGGTATACTCAGACATGAGTCCCTTGCTCACTGCTCCATCAGGATTCAAGCAAGCCGGGCCGACGAGGCTGAAATGCCAGAAACCGGTCCCCGGTAGCTTGTCTCCTTTCTGGTGAAGAATTGGCTTGGTAGTTTGGTCTGCCCTGTTCCCATGATGCACTGGGCCAGGGACAGACTAATTTGCATATAGCCAGGTTCTGAGCTGGGATGGGGCAGTGAGCTAAATAACGGTGATGGATCAAGCCCTGATCTTTGGACTGGGTAAGAGTGGTCTGCTTAATTCAGACACTCTGTTCATCACCACCCCCTTCTCTGCGACTCACTCGCCTCGTTCTTTCACCGCAAGATCGTCGACATACACAACAGCTTCAGCGCACAGTCCACGCACCCAACCACCAAACCAGCACACCCCAACACCACCCTATGCACCTGGACCCCGGTTATCACCGAAGACACCACCCGCATGATGAACACCACCCACTCTGGCTCCCCAACCGACCCCTGTCCACACCACATCTTCAACAAAGCAGACACCATCATCTCACCCCATCTCCGGGACATCATTAACTGCTCCTTCGCATCCGCCACCTTCCGGGAGAGCTGGAAACATGCCGAGCACAGCGCCCTCCTGAAGAAACCCACCGCGGACCCACAGACCTCAAGAACTTCTGCCCCATCTCGCTCCTCCCTTTTCCTGCCAAAGTCATCGAGAAGACCGTCAACAGACAGCTCGCCGCCTTCCTCGAGACAAACGGATCCCTCGACCCCTCACAGTCCGGTTTCCGAGCGAACCTCAGCACCGAGACCACCCTCATCGCAGCCACCGATGACATCAGGTCCCTGCTTGACAATGGGGAAACAGCTGCCCTCATCCTCCTGGACCTGTCAGCAGCCTTCGACACCGTATGCCACCGCACCCTGATACAGTGCCTCAGCAACACCGGAATTCAAGGAACGGCCTTGGAGTGGATCATCTCGTTCCTCACCGGAAGAAACCAGAGAGTCCGCCTCCTTCCGTTCCGATCCGCGGCCACCGAAGTCATCTGCGGCGTTCCGCAAGGTTCCTCGCTCAGCCCCACCCTCTTCAACGTCTACATGAGCCCCCTCGCAGCCATCGCACGTCAACACAACCTCAACATCATTTCCTACGCTGACGACATCCAGCTGATCCTCTCCCTCACCAACGACCCCACCACCGCCAGAGCCAGCCTCCAGGAAGGAATGAAAGACGTTGCGGAATGGATGAAGCTCAGCCGTCTGAAACTGAACTCAGACAAGACGGAAGTCCTCATCCTGGGACCATCCCCCTCTGACTGGGACGACCCCTGGTGGCCCCCTGCCCTGGGCACCGCCCCCAAGCCAACAGACCATGCACGCAACCTGGGCTTCATCCTGGACTCCTCCCTCACGAAGACCAAGCAAGTCAACGCCGTCTCTTCATCCTGTTTCAACACCCTGCGTATGCTCCGAAAGATCTTCCGGTGGATCCCCACCGAAACCAGGAAGACGGTCACCCAGGCCCTCGTCACCAGCACACTGGACTACGGGAACACCCTCTACGCTGGTACCACAGCCAAACTCCAGAAAAGACTCCAACGGATACAGAACGCTTCTGCACGACTCATCCTGGACATCCCCCATCACGGCCACATCTCTGCCCATCTGAGAGACCTGCACTGGCTCCCCGTCAGCAAGAGGATCACGTTCAGACTCCTCACCCACGCACACAAGGCTCTCCACGACATGGGCCCCAAATACCTCAACAGACGCCTCACATTCTACACACCCACCCACCAGCTTTGTTCCGCCAGCCTCGCCCTTGCCACCGTCCCACGAATTCGCAGAACCACCGACGGAGGAAGATCCTTCTCCTACCTGGCGGCCAAGACATGGAACTCCCTCCCCACCCACCTACGGCAGACCCAGGACCATCTCTCCTTCAGGAAACAACTCAAGACCTGGCTGTTCGAGCAGTAGCAACTCCCCCTCCCCCCAGCGCCTTGAGATCCTAGCGGGTGAGTAGCGCGCTATACAAATTCGCTGATTGGTTGATTGATAATCAATGTCAGCTCTACCGGACAGAACCAATCTTTCTTTAATTGTACCACTCGGGGTGACAAATGTAAAAACAACAGTTGATGGAAAGAATGCAGAACAATGTCATACATTCACTCTAGTACAGAGATCTGGGCCTAAATCCATCGTTTTTTTTGCTCACCACACCACCCCAGTTCATACATGGCCATATACGCAAATCAGCCTTGACCCTGTGCTTAATGGGAACAGTCCATCCCGAACTGCCAAGACATGTCTTCCCTGGACCGGAATCAAGCATCCTAGGACCGGTTTCTGGCTATCAGCCATCTTCAGCCAGGATAGCTTGACTCCAGTGGAGTGGAGAGCACGGGACTTACGTCTGAGCATACATGTCCCACTCGGGGTGACAAATGCAAAAACAACAGTTGATGGACAGAATGCAGAACAATGTCATACATTCACTCTAGTATAGAGATCTGGCAGTTCGGGCTGGACTGTTCCCATGAGGCACAGGGTCAGACTGATTTGCATATGGCCATGTCTGAACTGGAGTGGTGGAGTGAGCTAAAGAATGGTGATGTATTAAACCCAGATCAATTGACTTGGGGGTGAGTTTTTGATTTGCTCAAGTGCTCCGTCCATCACCTCCTTTTGTATCGCTTTGTTCGCCCTAAGTGTGGCAGGGTATGCCCAGACGTGCGTTCCTTGCTCACTCTACCACTGGATTCAAGCTATCCTGGCTGATGAGGATTATGAATCCAAAACCGGTCCTAGGAAGCTTGTTTCCGGTCCAGGGAAGACATGGCTTGGCAGTTCGGGCTGGACTGTTCCCATGAGGCACAGGGTCTGACTGATTTGCAAATGGCCATGTCTGAACTGGGGTGGTCGAGTGGGCTAAAGAACGGTGATAGATTAAACCCAGATCAGTTGACTGGGGGTGAGTATTTGATTTGCTCAAGCGCTCCGTCCATTACCCCCTTTGGTATCGTCCACCACAAGATCAGGCACATCTATGACAGCTGTGACACCCAAGACTCTCCCACCAAGCCCGACACCACCGCACCCAACTATGCCGCCCCCCCAACAGATCCTGCTCAACTGGACCCACTTCACCACAGACTACACACTCAAGACCATGAAGAGCACCCATTCCAGAGCCACCTTGGACCCATGCCCGTACCACATCTTCCATAGAGTAGCCAGCTCCATTGCCCCCGAGCTTCGCAGCACAATCAACTGCTCCATTGAGACCGCCACCTTCCCTGATGACTGGAAACACACAGAGATCAACCCCCTGCTTAAGAAACCATCCGTCGACCAAACAGACCTCAAGAACTTCAGACCCATCTCCCTGCCCCCCTTCCCAGCCAAGGTCATCCGCGTTCATCAAAGCGAACCATGTCCTGGACATCTCCCAATCCAGCTTCCGAAGAAACCGAAGCACTGAGATGCCACTGACGACATCTGTTCCCTCCTCGACAGGTGAAAAACCACAGCCCTCATCCTACTGGATCTCTGTGCTGCCTTCAACACCATCGCCCAACGCACCCTGATCATTAGACTCCAGAATGCCGGCATTTGCGACAAGGCCCTGGGCTGGATCCACTCCTTCCTCACTGGTTGAACACAGTGAATCAGACTTCCTCCATTCATCTCAGAACCTACAGAGTTCAGCTGTGGAGTGCCCCAGGGCTGCTCCCTGATCCCCACCGTCTTCTATGTCTATATGGCTCCACTCACAGCCATTGTCAGGTACCACTAACTCAACATCGTCTCCTATGCCGACGACACCCCGCTGATCCACTCCCTTACCAATCAACCCACAACTTCCAGAAACAACTTCCACAGGGGGATGAAGGCCGCTGCCACCTGCACGAAAGACAGTTGCCTCAAGCTTGGTATGACTCCAGGCGGCCTGGGAGCCCCCCCTCCGACCCCACGGACCACGCATGAAACCTCTGCATCATACCGGTCTCCTCACTCACAATGAACCACCAGGTGAATGCCGTATCATCATTTTGCTTCCACACATTTCGCCTGCTTCATAAGACATCAGATGGATCCCCACTGAAACCAGAAAGACGTTCACCCATGCGCTCCTCAGCAGCAGACTTGACTACGGCAACGCACTCCACGCCGGTGTCCTCTAGAAACTCCTCAGAAAAATACAGAACATTCAAAATGCCACAGCCAGGCTGGTCCTCAACCTCCCAACCGTAGCTGCATCACCAAACACCTTCTGAAAATACACTGGCTCCCAGTCGACAAAGAATCACTTTCAAGCCCCTCACACACGCCTACAAAGCCCTCCATGATGCCGGCCCAGCATATCTGAACCACCGCCTCTCATTCCAAGTACCCAACAGACACCTCCGCTCCATCCAACTGACTCTGGCTACCGTCCCATGGAGCCACAAGACTAGAACAGGAGGAAGATCCTTGTCCTATCTCTTGGCAAAACCTGGAACACCCGACCTCTCCACCTCAGGCAAGCCCCGTCGCTGACCCCATTCAGGAAGGATCTCAAGACCTGGAACACCCTACCTCTGCACCTCAGGCAAGCCCCGTCGCTGACCCCATTCAGGAAGGATCTCAAGACCCGGCTCTTCGACAGAAGCTCGCCTTCCCATATGGCTGATTCCCCTGCTGAGCTGAGCGTTCCATTAAAATGGGCGTGCTCATGATGAGCTCAGCTCGTCATGAGCACCGGAGCGCCGTGGCTCATGACGAGCTGACCTTGACATGAGCACCGGGGTGCTGTAAGCACCCCCTCTGCCCCCCAGCACAGTGAGGGAATGTGCCCCGCACGGAAGGGGTTAATGGTGACTTATATGTTATATAAAGGGCATTTTCTGCTTGGTAAAGGTTGTGTTTTTGCTAGGCTGAATGGCAGTTTAAAACCGCATGCCGGCTGCAGGGGCGGGCCTGAGACATGTTTTAAGGGACTTCTTAAAAGGGTGGCACAATAAGTGCTGCATTCCCACTAGTAGTTTTTAAGTTACCAGCCCTAGTAATATCAAATACCACTTTACTTGGAATTTATAAGTAAATTAAATCTGCTCATCCGGTGCACATCATGTTTTAAGGAGAGGGCACAAGTCCTTTAGCGCTGTTTGGCAGGGATGAAGTGCACAGAGTCCTAAAGCAAACAGAAACCAATGAATGAACATAGGAGTGAAGGCAAATGTTTGGGAAAGACCCCCCTGAGGCTGACAGGTCCAATGGTGCTGCAGTGCACTTGTGGCATTAAACGTCCAGGCCCCAGCTACACCTTCTACCCTGTACCATTCACTAGTGACTTATAGATATGTGAAATATATCAATTGGGATTATGTCAGTGTCACAATGGTTAAAAGGGCAGCACAGGAATAGTACTACTGTGTGGCAGGGATAAGTGCACAGAGTTCTAAAGCCAGGAAAAACAAAGGGTGGCAAGAGGGGACAACTCTAGGGTGACAACGCACTGCAGGGAGATTCCAAACACAATTATTTGAGGAACAACCAAATGGCACCGAAGAAGGCTTGTCTTCCATCGCTAAGAAGGAAATAAGTCCTATATTTAGCCATAAAAAGAAGCATATTAGGCCTGAATCCCTGATTAACACCAAAGGATGATCAACGGATGCAAAGAAGAGGGCGGGAAGGGTGAGATCTGAGCAGGAGCCCTGAAGGCATCGGTGTGGGCTCAGGAGTGGGTTTAAAGGACCCTTTTCATTCTACCCCTGAGGAATGCAACAGCCCCCTCCCTCGTTCCGCAAACTCCCCAATGAGCCCTGCCTAGGACGTCAAACTCATTAGCACATTCATTCAGAATGACGACTAACGACCTCCTGGAGCTCCATGGAGAGAACTTTAATCTGCTTCAATCAGCCCTGGTAAAGACAGAGCTCTGATGTGGAGAACCTATATTGTAGTTTGTCTATACATAGCGGCAGCCGCGGTCCGTACCGGTAACAGCGGGGGTGCGGCGGGGCCGCGGGAGGGGGGACTTCGAGGGACATGGCTCGACTGCCCCACCGCTGTTACCTGCTCGGACCGCAGCTGCATAGCACTTACCACCCCTGATGAGGCATCGAAGCACTTTGCCGCGAGTAGCATGCTACCCTGAATGCCGACGTTAGAGTTAAATAGGTAGTAGATTAGTGGTGTGTGCTTTCTTTCTCCTTGTGGATCAGTTGTGGTTAGTTTGTGCTCTTGAGATGTGATTCATTTATAGTTGTGTTGGGAAAGGGATGGACTCCTTGAAGTTGATTGGGTCAGGGAACATGTGAGATGTTGTTGGGGGCCCAGGTGCTTGTTTCCGGTCCAGGGAAGGCATGGCGTGGCAGTTCGGGCTGGACTGTTCCCATGAGGCCTAGGGTCAGACTGATTTGCATATGGCCATGTCTGAACTGGGGTGGCAGAGTGGGCTAAAGAACGGTGATGGATTAAACCCAGATCAGTTGACTGGGTGTGGGCATTTGATTGGTTCAGATGCTCCGTCCATCACCACCCCCTTTTGTACCGCTTTGTTCGCCATAAGTTGGCAGGGTATGCTCAGACGTGAGTCGCTTGCTCACTTTGCCACTGGATTCAAGCTAGCCCGGCTGAAGACGGCTGAAATGCCAGAAACCGGTCCTCAGAAGCTTGTTTCCGGTCCAGGGAAGACATGGCTTGGCAGTTCAGGCTGGACTGTTCCCATGAGGCACAGGGTCAGACTGATTTGCATATAGCCATATCTGAACTGGGGTGGCAGAGTGGGCTAAAGAACGGTGATGGATTAAACCCAGATCAGTTGACTGGGGTGAGTGCTTGCAATCTTCAACGCTCCGTCCATCATCCCCTTTGGTTTTGCTGGGGTGCCCAGGTGTGCCTGTTAGTTGGGTGAATTGGATAAAGGAGGGAAGAGTTTAGAAAGGAGGTTTTGGGGTCCATAGTAGGCAGAAAGATGTAGTAAAATGTATACATACCAGTGCTTAATTTGAGCTGGTGCTTTCCGGTTCTGAGCACCGGCACTTAATTGGTTTCCAGTGCTCGGCACCGCCATCTAATTGTCAACACCACACTTAGGGCAGTCTGCCACAAGGTGGCACTGCTCATGTAATTTAGAGATGAGCAGAATAACAGTTGTTTAGGAAAACAATCTACATAAAAAAATTGCTAATACCTGCCTCCCCAGCCATTCCTTTAGCTTTGGGGACCTGGAATATTCTGAACTATCGCATTTGCATGTGAGAGAGATGGTTACTAGATGTTTTGGCAGCGATGACAGGAACGATGGGTGGTGCAAGCTGCAGTGGCCTCCAGGTCGGCGCCCTGGCACTTAATATTTTACTTACACCTTATGTGCCTTCACCGGCGGCTCTCTGCCTGCATTTCTGCCCTTGCTCCTGGCTTCATTTGCAGTTTGCCGAACGCACTGGGGTGGGACTTCGTCCCCCAGTGTGCACTAGGGCTGGGAGGAGCCTCGGGACGCTAAACCCCGCCCCAGGCTTCCCGCAGTGAGGGAAGGGGCTGGCCGTGTGCCCGGGCCAAGAGGGGCCCGTCCTCGCCCCTCATTGCTCCGAAGAGGCCAGGGCGGGGCAATCCACCTGTCCTGGGGTTGCGTCCAATGTTGAAACGAGTAACTTCAACTCTCTCATCGCCCATATTATGCCTCGTGCTGTTCTCCTCCTATTGGCTGTTACAGCTAGAATGGGCAAGCAAAAAGCACCTCAAAACCCTTCACTAGCACAAAACAAGCATTTGCAATGCAATCGGTCTCGCCTTTTGGACCTTATAAGTGTTTAGCCATTGAACACATATATGACATCTTACAAACAAACTATTTTTAAAATATGTGTTGAACTGCTGCTGCATTGGGCGGTCCCATGTGAGCTGAAGAGGTATAAGTGCTTCTCACGTCATCAGGCGGCATGTCCTGAGAGCTGGACTCAGCCAAGCACTGAGCGCTTGCACCACATGAACCCCCTGGTGCCACCATGCCCACGGTCACCCGGAGGGGGTCTCCCAAGCTTCCTGGGCCACGGGTGTGAGTGGCGTCTGGATTGTGAAAGGCAACACTGGTCGAAATATGTCCTTCTTCAGCGGGTTTGTTTGCCATGGAAGCGCCATGATGTCCAGAAAAGGGGCCTCGACAAACCTCATAACGTGTCCTCTCCGTGGGGGTGGTTTGCCCAGTGGACATTAACCGAGGTCACCAATCCAAGAAAAGGCAGCATATATTCCAGCCAGGTCCGTTTCCATTGGTACCACATGGAATGAGGCACTTTAGAAATCAAGGGTGGATCACAACACATCTGTTCGCTTGTCTTGTGTCACATGCATCACCCATTCAATACCTTTTTTGTCCCTGAATTTTGCTCCTTGAAGTTAGAACGCACTACAAATGCCTCTGCTCAATGCCAGAAAAGTAACAGGGGAGCCCGAGAGGGATGTGGGGGGGTGGCTCTCCTTGCTCCAGTGCTGACCGGAGCGCGACTGCAAGTCCAGAAAGTGCGCTCGTTAAAGTGCTGGAATACACTGATATCCCAATATAAATAAATAAATATATATATGTATTTATTTATATTTATTACCTACTGGCGGTCGCCAGTAGGTAGTTATAGTTAGGACCAAGTTTCCATAGGAAATCCACAACATTCTATTTGGAATAACTTTGGCGCTGGTAGACGAATCTTCGTGAATTTCTCCAAGAAAATGGCCTGCTCAGTTCCGCTCCTTCCCTGAAAGTTTGGGGGTGATTCGTCAAGTGGGGGCGAGAAAAAAGGGGGGCCCCAAAACGTGTTTTCCCCATGCAATTTTCCATAGGGACCTTTAGCCAGGGCTACAGCCCGAACAGCGGAACGGAATTACACCAAATTTGGCAGAGAGGTAGAGTTCGGTTCGCAGATTGTGCTTTTTGTTAAATGGTAACAACTTCAGTAGTTTCTGAGGAAATTACAAGTAAAATCATAGCGATATCTAGAGACGGAGTGCAGCACGCGTACGGAAATCCGTTCAATTACGAGAGCGAGCTGCATGCTGATTGGCTGTGAACTGTCTGTCAACACTCGAAACCAGGAAGTGTTGGCTGCCATCTTGTGCCTCGATAGAACCGAGTCACAAGAAAACAGTAAAACAAAGTTGAGAAATAAGGGAAGGGGGCAGGCTAGAAACATTCTGAACCTCTAGGAATGCTCAGGGGGTCGTACATGGATGTTTAGGCTCAATTTTGTATTTTTTTAAAATAAAAAATGGCGGGGTACTCCTGCAGTACTTGTACGCGGTGGAAAAGGTGAAAAAAAACTAGAAGTCCGTTTTATTCATTAGGTCCCGGGGGGCAAATGACGGGGGCAATTTTTTTACATAATGGGGGCTTGTAAGGTGCCCCGAGCACTGGGGAACGGCACTCCTCTGGTTTTATTTTGAAGTATGTGGGGGGGTTACGGTCCTACTCCCCGCAGTCTCAGGGAGCGGCACCCCTCGGCTCTTTTTTTAAAAGAAATATGTTTTGAGCTCTCTCTCTCTCTCTCCCCATACACGTCGCGGGGAACGCCACCTTTCTAGGGCAGTAATATGTAAAATGACCTTCCAGCTCCAGGTACCTGCATTGTCTGGGTTTTTTTATTAATGTTGGGAGGGTGGGCTTGATAATACGTCCTTGTTAATTCCCATAGAAGCGCATGTTCTGGTGTTAACATGGGCTTCTATGGGAAATAACAAGGTCGTATTATCAAGCTCATTATCGCCGTTTTATCGGCTGTTTCCTGACAATAAAATGGCGATAATTTTAACACCGGTCCTTGATAATATGCACCTAAGTTTACTGGCCAAAAAGAAGAGCAATGGGCCATATTATCAACAAAAGGCAATACATTATCGCCGCTTTTATCGGCAGGAAACTTGCAATATTGTTTAGAGAAGGCTGAGTATTTTGCTGCATATGAGAATAGTTTGATATACTACATTTGTAGACTGTCTCGCTACTTTAGTGTGTTTAGTGAGATCATGAAACATCAAGGTTATGTTGGATACTGTGTGTGTTATTCGGAATGATGTTTGCACATTCGAGCGATAAGAGATATGCAGCTGTGGCATCTCTTATACTTGCACGTTTAGTAATGAAGTGTGCAGGCATGATTACACACAGTTTGAGAACATTCGTATCTTGACACTTTGTGTAGAACTCAATGTGATCCACTACTGCTGAGTAACAGAGGTATGGGTCTGCCTATGTAGTCGTATGAGATATTCTGTAGTTATAAACTAACCTGCTAAGTAGGGAGGGTGAAATGTAGGTATATTTTGAATCTGTTTCCCTTTTGCATTATAGGATGCTTTCTCCCTTTGTATTTTATGGAATAGTAACAATGCTGACAACTTTGTTTCTGATAATATGTTTGCTTGTATTATGTAAGGTACTGGGCATGATATTACGGTGTTAGAAATAAACATTTCAAAGTTGCAGGTGTGTTTATTAAGTGCTTGTTTTGGACTGGTGTAAGAATGTAACGAAAGAGTGCTTTTGTTATCTACCTTACCTGAGGTAGCCTAAGTCGCATGTTGTGGGTAGACTAATAATTGGTGTTTTTGCTCTAGGGTGAAGAACCAATGAGTCACTGATTGCTAGTCTGTTAGGGGGTTTGGGTACTAAGGTGGGGTTTAGAACACCGTAATTCACTGAGGTCGTAAGTCTTTATGCACAGTTGTGTGTAGGAGCAGAATCACTGCAACAGTAGTTACAACAAAAAAACTCGATAAAGGGCCTTGAGTTTGAATCAAAATATGAAATTGAAGAATAATTGATAAGTGCAGCCAAGAAAGGGAGCAAGTGTTCAAATTTCACAGTGCCTTCGGCTGGGGTAGTTATTATAATAAAAAGCGTTGATAAAGGGACAATGGACATTAACCGAGGTCACCAATCCAAGAAAAGGCCGCATATATCCCAGCCAGGTCCGTTTCCATTGGTACCACATGGAATGAGGCACTTTAGAAATCAAGGGTGGATCAATACACATCTGTTCGCTTGTGTTGTGTCACATGCATCACCCATTCAATACCTTTTTTGTCCCTGAATTTTGCTCCTTGAAGTTAGAACGCACTACAAATGCCTCTGCTCAATGCCAGAAAAGTAACAGGGGAGCCCGAGAGGGATGTGGGGGGGTGGCTCTCCTTGCTCCGGTGCTGACTGGAGCGCGACTGCAAGTCCAGAAAGTGCGCTCGTTAAAGTGCTGGGTACACTGATATCCCAATATAAATAAATAAATATATATATATATATTTATATTTATTACCTACTGGTAGTCGCCAGTAGGTAGTTATAGTTAGGACCAAGTTTCCATAGGAAATCCACTACATTCTATTTGGAATAACTTTGGCGCTGGTAGACGAATCTTCGTGAATTTCTCAAAAAAAATGGCCTGCTTCTTCCGCTCCTACCTTGAAAGTTGGGGGTGATTCGTCAAATGGGGGCGAGAAAAAAGGGGGGTCCCAAAACGTGTTTTCCCCATGCAATTTTCCATAGGGACCTTTAGCCAGGGCTACAGCCCGAACGGCGGAACGGAATTACACCAATTTTGGCAGAGAGGTAGAGTTCGGTTCGCATATTGTGCTTTTTGTTAAATGGTGTAAATCCCTTCAGTAGTTTCTGAGAAAATTACAAGTAAAATCATAGCGATATCTAGAGACGGAGTGCAGCACGCGTATGGAAATCCGTTCAATTACGAGGGCGAGCTGCATGCTGATTGGCTGTGAACTGTCTGTCAACACTCGAAACCAGGAAGTGTTGGTGGCCATCTTGTGCCTCGGTAGAACCAAGTCACAAGAAAACATTAAAACAAAGTTGAGAAATAAGGGAAGGGGGCAGGCTAGAAACATTCTGAACCTCTAGGCTTGCTCAGGGGGTCGCACATGGATGTTTAGGCTCAATTTTTGAATTCTTTTAAAATAAAAAATGGCGGGGTAATCGTGCAGTACTTGTACGCGGTGGAAAAGGTGAAAAAAAACTAGAAGTCCGTTTTATTCATTAGGTCCTGGGGGGCAAATTACGGGGGCAATTTTTTTGCATAATGGGGGCTTGTAAGGTGCCCCGAGCACTGGGGAATGGCACTCCTCTTGTTTTATTTTGAAGTATGTGGGGGGTTACGGTCCTACTCCCCGCAGTCTCGGGGAGCAGCACCCCTCGGCTCTTTTTTTAAAAGAAATATGTTTTGAGCTCTCTCTCTCTCTCTCCCCATACACGTCGCGGGGAACGCCACCTTTCTAGGGCAGTAATATGTAAAATGACCTTCCAGCTCCAGGTACCTGCATTGTCTGGGTTTTTTTATTAATGTTGGGAGGGTGGGCTTGATAATACGTCCTTGTTAATTCCCATAGAAGCGCGTGTTCTGGTTTTAACATGGGCTTCTATGGGAAATAACAAGGCCGTATTATCAAGCTCATTATCGCCGTTTTATCGGCTGTTTCCTGACAATAAAACTGCGATAATTTTAACACTTGTCCTTGATAATATGCACCTAAGTTTACTGGTCAAAAAAAAGAGCAATGGGCCATATTATCAACAAAAGGCAATACATTATTGCCGCTTTTATCGGCAGGAAACTTGCAATATTGTTTAGAGAAGGCTGAGTATTTTGCTGCATATGAGAATAGTTTGATATACTACATTTGTAGACTGTCTCGCTACTTTAGTGTGTTTAGTGAGATCATGAAACATCAAGGTTATGTTGGATACTGTGTGTGTTATTCGGAATGATGTTTGCACATTCGAGCGATAAGAGATATGCAGCTGTGGCATCTCTTATACTTGCACGTTTAGTAATGAAGTGTGCAGGCATGATTACACACAGTTTGAGAACATTCGTATCTTGACACTTTGTGTAGAACTCAATGTGATCCACTCCTGCTGAGTAACAGAGGTATGGGTCTGCCTATGTAGTCGTATGAGATCTTCTGTAGTTATAAACTAACCTGCTAAGTAGGGAGGGTGAAATGTAGGTATATTTTGAATCTGTTTCCCTTTTGCATTATAGGATGCTTTCTCCCTTTGTATTTTATGGAATAGTAACAATGCTGACAACTTTGTTTCTGATAATATGTTTGCTTGTATTATGTAAGGTACTGGGCATGATATTACGGTGTTAGAAATAAACATTTCAAAGTTGCAGGTGTGTTTATTAAGTGCTTGTTTTGGACTGGTGTAAGAATGTAACGAAAGAGTGCTTTTGTTATCTACCTTACCTGAGGTAACCTAAGTCGCATGTTGTGGGTTGACTAATAATTGGTGTTTTTGCTCTAGGGTGAAGAACCAATGAGTCACTGATTGCTAGTCTGTTAGGGGGTTTGGGTACTAAGGTGGGGTTTAGAACACCGTAATTCACTGAGGTCGTAAGTCTTTATGCACAGTTGTGTGTAGGAGCAGAATCACTGCAACAGTAGTTACAACAAAAAGGCTCGACAAAGGGCCTTGAGTTTGAATCAAAATATGAAATTGAAGAATAATGGATAAGTGCAGCCAAGAAAGGGAGCAAGTGTTCAAATTTCATAGTGCCTTCGGCCGGGGTAGTTATTATAATAAAAAGCGTAGATAAAGGGCCTGTACTTTGAATTTGAAATAAAGAAGAATGATTGATAAAACCAGCCAAGAAAAGGAGCAAGTAGGTGTGTGTATGTGTGGATGATGTGTTGATTGAGCATAAGATGAAGAAGGTGAAAAATAAGAAAGGCTGCAGACATGCAAATTTTGTACTTCTTTGTAAGGGAAGTGCCTGATTAGTTTTCCTGTGCGCATATATATATATATATATATATATATATATATATATTATATATATATATATATACTTATATATTGACTCAAAAAACCATAGGTTTTACATACGTTATAGTTAGGAAGTAACATTTAAAAAACCTTAGAAATGCACTGAAAAAAACATAGGTTTCAAACATGTTATAGTTAGGAATTAGCATTTAAAAAACCTTGCAAATTTACTGAAAAAACCAGAGGTTTCACACATGTTATAGTTAGCTGGACATTTCACTCATACAAAACCATTGAAATTCCCACGTTATAGTTAGTTCAGCTAACTATAACTCGCGCGCCCGCAATGCACTGCTGATGACGTTACATATTACTGATGAGGTTGTGGGTTCCTGAGCACACAGATAACACTTCAAGATGGCCGCCACTAACTGCTTACTGAATGAACTGGGGACTCTTGGCATCTGGCACATTATAAATACATCATCAACGGGAAAACGGATGTACGTTGCTACATTACCCACACCTTATGGAGATTTTTATTGCAACACCTATATCTGCTTAGAACACTGATAACAAACTGTGTACGCTTGGTATCTGGCACTTTATCAACACGTCATCTAGGGACAACGGATGTATGTTGTTACATTACCCACACCTTACTAAGATTTTCATTGCAATACCTGTATGCGCTTAGAACACTGATAAGGAAAGTTCACACTTATACCACTCTCAAGATGGCCGCCACTATCAGAAATGATTTACTTTCAGAATGCACCGTACACACCCCCAATGCGTCATGGACACACGGAACCAATCACCTGAGGCCGCAGCCGCCCATGCCGGAAGTCAAAATGGAGCAGACCGATCAACGACGGTGCACCAGATTTCAGGGCAGGAGCGCGATTAGGTGACTGGCGTGGCTCATGGAGCATCAAGGTAAGCATTGACACGGTAGCCTCCGCCTGTGTCCCGGGAGCTTTGACTGGCTGACACACGCCGAACCACAAGGTGGTAACTGACGGATGGCTCCTAGACCCGGGGCCATATCCTACAGACCCGCCCAATGAACGGTGGGTTAGCGGTAGGATTTCAAGCAGTCTTTATTGATTAATTACATTGCGGAGCGGCACTCCCGGATCTCTGGGTTTGCTGGAGCATTGAGCCGGGGTTGCAGTGGTTGGTCGCCACAGCGACCACACGGACTCGGGCTCGTGTTTCCACTTCCCCGGGGAGTCACGAGAGTTACCCACGCTGCGGGTTGTATAACTTTATGGATCTTAGCCCCGCACCGACATGGTTAGGGGAGCGGCGGTGATTGGTCTCGATACTGGTTCCTGATTATGAGCGTAAGCCAGTCAATCACTAAATTTCTTGCCTATTAATTAACTCCAGGCAGTTTTTCAGCCGTCCCCGCATTCACCACCGAGAGGGGGCCGACCCACTGCCCCCCTTTCTCTATTATCTCTAACAGGACATCAAGATCAAGGTGTCCCTAAGCCGAGGTTTTGGTGAGAGGACCCGCTCCATTTCACGTGCATAAAAGGTCGACGGCGTTTCGGACCCCTATAAAGTATCAGGGACCATCATCAGGACAATTACAATGAAAAGCCTTAGGTTAATTAAGCCTCTAAATGCCGGGTAGCCTCGTTAGATAGAGGCTGGCTCCTCGGGCAAAAGATACGCGATCACCCAGAATTGTAATTGTCCTGATGATGGTCCCTGATACTTTATAGGGGTCCGAAACGCCGTCGACCTTTTATGCACGTGAACTTAACTGTGATTACTACTGTAATGTCCAGTGCATGTTTGTTATACTCTGTACAATTGTACTGTTTATAGAGTAACGTTGTTTCGCCTTACAAAGCCCTTCTCTGCTGTCTACATCACCTCTTGTACTTGCTCTGTTAGTACTGGACACAGGCTTGTTGTCCACTCTGGTTGATTGTTGGATGGTATCTTTATGTGATTTCAATACATAAATCTTGAGTAAAAACTCTGGAAGACCCCTGTCCGGCTGGACATGTCTGTCCTGAAAATATAGATTGACTCTGTCTATATTTTATTCTTGTGATACTCCTTTATGTTTGGGACCACTGTTGTTGTTCAAAAGTATGCTCCCCATGGTCCCTGCAGACTAATCTTGGGGTCCCTTGTTGTTATCAAAAACACCACATGTCACAAGCATGTCATTGCAGTGCCCTTCCATGTAAAGTCTGACCTCCGAGGACACACAGCCACGCTCATCACATGTCACACGCATGTCACCACATGCCACAAGCATGTCATTGCAGTGCCCTTCCATGTAAAGTCTGACCTCCGAGGACACACAGCCACGCTCATCACATGTCACACGCATGTCACCACATGTCACAAGCATGTCATTGCAGTGCCCTTCCATGTAAAGTCTGACCTCCGAGGACACACAGCCACGCTCATCACATGTCACACGCATGTCACCACATGTCACAAGCATGTCATTGCAGTGCCCTTCCATGTAAAGTCTGCCCTCCGAGGCCACACAGACACGCTCATCACATGTCACAAGCATGTCATTGCAGTGCCCTTCCATGTAAAGTCTGCCCTCCGAGGCCACACAGACACGCTCATCACATGTCACAAGCATGTCATTCCAGCGTGCTTCCATGTAAAGTCTGCCCTCCGAGGCCAGGTTTCTATTTGTGTATTTCAAAATATAGATTTCAAAGAGGGTTTGCTTTTCTAAGAAAACATAAAAAAAACTTTCTCCACAATGTAGCACATTACGACTTATACACTAATAAATATCACTCACTCTAAGGCTGTATGATTACAATACCACAAACTCATGTGGAACTTTCTTTCCTGTCTCAGCTGCATTCCTGCCCTGGGTTGTTTGCCACGTTTCACAGGCTGTGTGAGGGGCTGTGTGAGGGGCTGTGTGAGGGGCTGTGTGAGGGGCTGTGTGAGGGGCTGTGTGAGGGGCTGTGTGAGGGGCTGTGTGAGGAGATGTGTGAGGGGCTGTGTGAGGGGCTGTGAGGAGCTGTGAGGGGCTGTGTGAGGGGCTGTGTGAGGGGGGTGTGTGAGGAGCTGTGTGAGGAGCTGTGTGAGGGGCTGTGAGGGGCTGTGTGAGGAGCTGTGAGGGGCTGTGTGAGGGGCTGTGTGAGGGGCTGTGTGAGGGGCTGTGTGAGGGGCTGTGTGAGGGGCTGTGTGAGGGGCTGTGTGAGGGGCTGTGTGAGGGGCTGTGAGGAGCTGTGAGGGGCTGTGAGGGGCTGTGAGGAGCTGTGTGAGGGGCTGTGTGAGGAGCTGCGAGGAGCTGCGAGGAGCTGTGAGGGGCTGTGTGAGGGCCTGTGTGAGGGGCTGTGTGAGGGGCTGTGAGGAGCTGTGAGGAGCTGTGTGAGGGGCTGTGAGGAGCTGCGAGGAGCTGTGAGGGGCTGTGTGAGGAGCTGTGTGAGGGCCTGTGTGAGGGGCTGTGTGAGGGGCTGTGAGGAGCTGTGAGGGGCTGTGTGAGGGGCTGTGTGAGGAGCTGCGAGGAGCTGTGTGAGGGGCTGTGTGAGGAGCTGTGTGAGGGGCTGTGTGAGGGGCTGTGTGAGGGGCTGTGTGAGGAGGATGTATGAGGGGCTGTGAGGAGCTGTGTGAGGGGCTGTGTGAGGGGCTGTGAGGAGCTGTGTGAGGGGCTGTGTGAGGGGCTGTGTGAGGAGCTGTGTGAGGGGCTGTGTGAGGGGCTGTTTGAGGAGCTGTGTGAGGGGCTGTGTGAGGGGCTGCGAGGAGCTGTGTAAGGGGCTGTGTGAGGAGCTGTGTGAGGAGCTGTGTGAGGGGCTGTGAGGGGCTGTGAGGAGCTGTGAGGAGCTGTGTGAGGGGCTGTGTGAGGGGCTGCGTGAGGGGCTGTGTGAGGGGCTGTGAGGAGCTGTGTAAGGGGCTGTTTGAGGAGCTGTGTGAGGGGCTGTGTGAGGGGCTGTGAGGGGCTGTGAGGGGCTGTGAGGGGCTGTGTGAGGGGCTGTGTGAGGGGCTGTGTGAGGAGGATGTATGAGGGGCTGTGAGGAGCTGTGTGAGGGGCTGTGTGAGGGGCTGTGAGGAGCTGTGTGAGGGGCTGTGTGAGGAGCTGTGTGAGGGGCTGTGTGAGGGGCTGTTTGAGGAGCTGTGTGAGGGGCTGTGTGAGGGGCTGCGAGGAGCTGTGTAAGGGGCTGTGTGAGGAGCTGTGTGAGGGGCTGTGAGGGGCTGTGAGGAGCTGTGAGGAGCTGTGTGAGGGGCTGTGTGAGGGGCTGCGTGAGGGGCTGTGTGAGGGGCTGTAAGGGGCTGTTTGAGGAGCTGTGTGAGGGGCTGTGTGAGGGGCTGTGAGGGGCTGTGAGGGGCTGTGAGGAGCTGTGAGGGGCTGTGAGGGGCTGTGTGAGGGGCTGTGAGGGGCTGTGAGGGGCTGTGTGAGGGGCTGTGAGGGGCTGTGAGGGGCTGTGTGAGGGGCTGTGAGGAGCTGTGTGAGGGGCTGTTTGAGGAGCTGTGTGAGGGGCTGTGTGAGGGGCTGTTTGAGGGGCTGTGTAAGGGGCTGTGTGAGGAGCTGTGTGAGGGGCTGTGAGGAGCTGTGTAAGGGGCTGTTTGAGGAGCTGTGTGAGGGGCTGTGTGAGGGGCTGTGAGGGGCTGTGAGGAGCTGTGAGGGGCTGTGAGGGGCTGTGTGAGGGGCTGTGAGGGGCTGTGAGGGGCTGTGAGGAGCTGTGAGGAGCTGTGTGAGGGGCTGTTTGAGGAGCTGTGAGGGGCTGTGTGAGGGGCTGTGAGGAGCTGTGTAAGGGGCTGTTTGAGGAGCTGTGTGAGGGGCTGTGAGGGGCTGTGAGGAGCTGTGTGAAGGGGCTGTGTGAGGGCCTGTGTGAGGGGCTGTGTGAGGGGCTGTGAGGAGCTGTGTGAGGGGCTGTGTGAGGAGCTGTGAGGAGCTGTGTGAGGGGCTGTGTGAGGAGCTGTGTGAGGGGCTGTGTGAGGGGCTGTGTGAGGGGCTGTGTGAGGGGCTGTGAGGAGCTGTGTAAGGGGCTGTGTGAGGAGCTGTGAGGAGCTGTGTGAGGGGCTGTGTGAGGAGCTGTGTGAGGGGCTGTGTGAGGAGCTGTGTGAGGGGCTGTGTGAGGGGCTGTGTGAGGGGCTGTGTGAGGAGCTGTGTGAGGGGCTGTGTGAGGGGCTGTGTGAGGGGCTGTGTGAGGGGCTGTGTGAGGGGCTGTGTGAGGAGCTGTGTGAGGAGCTGTGTGAGGGGCTGTGTGAGGGGCTGTGTGAGGAGCTGTGTGAGGAGCTGTGAGGAGCTGTGTGAGGGGCTGTGTGAGGGGCTGCGTGAGGGGCTGTGTGAGGGGCTGTGAGGAGCTGTGTGAGGGTCTGTGTGAGGGGCTGTGTGAGGGGCTGTGTGAGGGGCTGTGTGAGGAGCTGTGTGAGGGGCTGTGTGAGGGGCTGTGTGAGGGGCTGTGTGAGGGGCTGTGAGGAGCTGTGAGGAGCTGTGAGGGGCTGTGAGGGGCTGTGTGAGGGGCTGTGAGGGGCTGTGAGGAGCTGTGAGGAGCTGTGTGAGGGGCTGTTTGAGGAGCTGTGAGGGGCTGTGTGAGGGGCTGTGAGGGGCTGTGTAAGGGGCTGTTTGAGGAGCTGTGTGAGGGGCTGTGAGGGGCTGTGAGGAGCTGTGAGGAGCTGTGTGAAGGGGCTGTGTGAGGGCCTGTGTGAGGGGCTGTGAGGAGCTGTGTGAGGGGCTGTGTGAGGAGCTGTGAGGAGCTGTGTGAGGGGCTGTGTGAGGAGCTGTGTGAGGGGCTGTGTGAGGGGCTGTGTGAGGGGCTGTGTGAGGGGCTGTGAGGAGCTGTGTAAGGGGCTGTGTGAGGAGCTGTGAGGAGCTGTGTGAGGGGCTGTGTGAGGAGCTGTGTGAGGGGCTGTGTGAGGGGCTGTGTGAGGGGCTGTGTGAGGGGCTGTGTGAGGAGCTGTGTGAGGAGCTGTGAGGAGCTGTGTGAGGGGCTGTGTGAGGGGCTGCGTGAGGGGCTGTGTGAGGGGCTGTGAAGAGCTGTGTAAGGGGCTGTTTGAGGAGCTGTGTGAGGGGCTGTGTGAGGGGCTGTGAGGGGCTGTGAGGAGCTGTGAGGGGCTGTGAGGGGCTGTGTGAGGGGCTGTGAGGGGCTGTGAGGGGCTGTGAGGAGCTGTGAGGAGCTGTGTGAGGGGCTGTTTGAGGAGCTGTGAGGGGCTGTGTGAGGGGCTGTGTGAGGGGCTGTGAGGAGCTGTGTAAGGGGCTGTTTGAGGGGCTGTGTGAGGAGCTGTGTGAGGGGCTGTGAGGAGCTGTGTAAGGGGCTGTTTGAGGAGCTGTGTGAGGGGCTGTGAGGAGCTGTGAGGAGCTGTGAGGAGCTGTGTGAAGGGGCTGTGAGGAGCTGTGTGAGGGGCTGTGTGAGGAGCTGTGTGAGGAGCTGTGAGGAGCTGTGTGAGGGGCTGTTTGAGGAGCTGTGTGAGGGGCTGTGTGAGGGGCTGTGAGGGGCTGTGAGGAGCTGTGAGGAGCTGTGTGAGGGGCTGTTTGAGGAGCTGTGAGGGGCTGTGTGAGGGGCTGTGTGAGGGGCTGTGAGGAGCTGTGTAAGGGGCTGTTTGAGGAGCTGTGTGAGGGGCTGTGAGGGGCTGTGAGGGGCTGTGAGGAGCTGTGAGGAGCTGTGTGAAGGGGCTGTGAGGAGCTGTGAGGAGCTGTGTGAGGGGCTGTGTGAGGAGCTGTGAGGAGCTGTGAGGAGCTGTGTGAGGGGCTGTTTGAGGAGCTGTGTGAGGGGCTGTTTGAGGAGCTGTGTGAGGGGCTGTGTGAGGGGCTGTGAGGGGCTGTGAGGGGCTGTGAGGAGCTGTGAGGAGCTGTGTGAGGGGCTGTTTGAGGAGCTGTGAGGGGCTGTGTGAGGGCCTGTGTGAGGGGCTGTGTGAGGAGCTGTGTGAGGGGCTGTGTAAGGGGCTGTTTGAGGAGCTGTGTGAGGGGCTGTGTGAGGGGCTGTGAGGGGCTGTGAGGAGCTGTGAGGAGCTGTGTGAAGGGGCTGTGAGGGGCTGTGAGGAGCTGTGTGAGGGGCTGTGTGAGGAGCTGTGAGGAGCTGTGTGAGGGGCTGTGTGAGGGGCTGTGTGAGGGGCTGTGAGGGGCTGTGAGGAGCTGTGAGGGGCTGTGAGGGGCTGTGTGAGGGGCTGTGTGAGGGGCTGTGAGGGGTTGTGAGGAGCTGTGAGGGGCTGTGAGGGGCTGTGTGAGGGGCTGTGTGAGGGGCTGTGAGGGGTTGTGAGGAGCTGTGAGGGGCTGTGAGGAGCTGTGTGAGGAGCTGTGAGGAGCTGTGTGAGGCGCTGTGAGGGGCTGTGTAAGGAGCTGTGAGGAGCTGTGAGGGGCTGTTAGGGGCTGTGTGAGGGGCTGTGTGAGGGGCTGTGTGAGGGGCTGTGAGGGGCTGTGAGGAGCTGTGAGGAGCTGTGAGGAGCTGTGTGAAGGGGCTGTGAGGGCTGTGAGGAGCTGTGTGAGGGGCTGTGTGAGGAGCTGTGAGGAGCTGTGTGAGGGCCTGTGTGAGGAGCTGTGTGAGGGGCTGTGTGAGGGGCTGTGAGGGGCTGTGAGGGGCTGTTTGAGGAGCTGTGAGGGGCTGTGTAAGGAGCTGTGAGGAGCTGTGTGAGGGGCTGTGTGAGGGGCTGTGAGGGGCTGTGAGGGGCTGTTTGAGGAGCTGTGAGGGGCTGTGTAAGGAGCTGTGAGGAGCTGTGAGGGGCTGTGAGGAGCTGTGTGAGGCGCTGTGAGGGGCTGTGTAAGGAGCTGTGAGGAGCTGTATGAGGAGCTGTGTGAGGGGCTGTGAGGGGCTGTGTAAGGAGCTGTGTGAGGAGCTGTGTGAGGGGCTGTGTGAGGGGCTGTGTGAGGGGCTGTGTGAGGGGCTGTGAGGAGCTGTGTGAGGAGCTGTGTGAGGCGCTGTGAGGGGCTGTGTAAGGAGCTGTGTGAGGAGCTGTGTGAGGCGCTGTGAGGGGCTGTGTAAGGAGCTGTGAGGAGCTGTGTGAGAAGCTGTGAGGAGCTGTGTGAGGCGCTGTGAGGGGCTGTGTAAGGAGCTGTGAGGAGCTGTATGAGGAGCTGTGAGGGGCCGGCTGATGGCTGAGGGGGGTTGGGGGGGGAGGGTGCTGCTCTGTCCTCAAGCTGCCTTTTGTGAATACAATAAGCCCACCGCGTGATGGCAGCCTTCGCAGAGATGAAAGAGGGGGAAGAGAGGTGCGAGCGTATCAGAGGAGAGGAAACGCATGCGTAACTGCGCTGCGTAAAAGTATGTGTGATAAGTCTGCTATGAGTGCATTGTGTGTCCTGTGGGCGCCGCATGTGCTGTGATCGTGGGTGTGTTTGTGTTAGGTGGTGAGTGAGTTCCAGTGTGCGTGTGTGAGTGTGGTTTGCCTTTGGGCATGTGCGTTGGATGTCTTCGCTCTTCATTGAATCCACGTGGTGCACACCTAAAAACCTAGGGGCATATTTACAATAACTGGCGCATCCCTGCATGTCAGCAGGGAAGCGCCACTTATTGTGCGCCATGCCTCCGCCACAATGGATGCGCGGCATTTACAATGCGGCGCACCATGGGGCAAAAACGGCACAGAGGCGTCACGCATTGCTGAAGTGCGACGCAGCTCCAGCAAGGCTCTAGGGTGCCCTATCCTTCAAATGCTGCGTCAATCCTTACGCCTGCTTCAAGCAGGCGCAGGGTTTTGACGCAGCATTGGCCTAAAAGTGACTGAGTGAAATCTTGTAGATTTCACTCAGCCACTTTTAGGAGGCGTTCCTGCGCCGGAACGCCCTCCCCTGCGCAGGAACGCCTCCTTATGGCGCAGGGCTTTACAACGTGACGCATCTCCCAGATGCGTCACGTTGTTAATACCCCGCACCATGGTGCATCTTTTGCGCCACCGCTGCATCACAAAAGCGACGCAACGACGGCGCAAAAGAGGCGCAAGGGGCTTGTAAATCTGCCCCCTAGCGGCTTCTAGGTGCTGCCTTGGCTGTGCTTTTATGCTCCTGGATGTTGAGTGCGTCATTGCGTGGATTAGATTCTGGTTTGTTTTGAGGACACACCCACTGCATCTCTTGACACCAGGACCAAACAACGTGAAATCATTTACAGGATGTAATTATATCCTGTGTACATGTAGACACAAATGAGATGTCGCGTGCCAACACACCCATGTTTACAATAGATAACAGCAGGTTCTGCAGGTGGCACCCAACAGCGGCCCTGGCAGTGCCACCTCACCCATCTCCAGCAGACACACAGCTCCTGACCTCACATACACCAGCCCCTGACGGGTCCCACACCTGCAGCGTTCCTTGCACCAGCGCCCCCCCCACCCAGCAGACACACAGCTCCTCACCTCACATACACCAGCCCCTGACGGACCCCACACCTGCAGCCTTCCTTGCACCAGCCCCCCCACCCACCTCCAGCAGACACACAGCTCCTCCCCTCACATACACCAGCCCCTGACGGGTCCCACACCTGCAGCGTTCCTTGCACCAGCGCCCCCCCCCCACCTCCAGCAGACACACAGCTCCTCATCTCACATACACCAGCCCCTGACGGACCCCACACCTGCAGCGTTCCTTGCACCAGCGCCCCCCCCACCTCCAGCAGACACACAGCTCCTCATCTCACATACACCAGCCCCTGACGGACCCCACACCTGCAGCGTTCCTTGCACCAGCGCCCCCCCCACCCACCTCCAGCAGACACACAGCTCCTCACCTCACATACACCAGCCCCTGACGGACCCACACCTGCAGCGTTCCTTGCACCAGCGCCCCCCCCACCCAGCAGACACACAGCTCCTCACCTCACATACACCAGCCCCTGACGGACCCCACACCTGCAGCGTTCCTTGCACCAGCGCCCCCCCCACCCACCTCCAGCAGACACACAGCTCCTCACCTCACATACACCAGCCCCTGACGGACCCCACACCTGCAGCGTTCCTTCCACCAGCGCCCCCCACCCACCTCCAGCAGACACACAGCTCCTCATCTCACATACACCAGCCCCTGACGGGTCCCACACCTGCAGCGTTCCTTGCACCAGCGCCCCCCCACCCACCCACCTCCAGCAGACACACAGCTCCTCATCTCACATACACCAGCCCCTGACGGACCCCACACCTGCAGCCTTCCTTGCACCAGCGCCCCCCCCACCCACCTCCAGCAGACACACAGCTCCTCACCTCACATACACCAGCCCCGGACGGACCCACACCTGCAGCGTTCCTTGCACCAGCGCCACCCCCCACCTCCAGCAGACACACAGCTCCTGACCTCACATACACCAGCCCCCGACGGACCCCACACCTGCAGCGTTCCTTGCACCTGCGCTCCCCCCCACCTCCAGCAGACACACAGCTCCTCATCTCACATACACCAGCCCCTGATGGACCCCACACCTGCAGCATTCCTTGCACCAGCCCCCCCCCCCCCACCCAGCAGACACACAGCTCCTCACCTCACATACACCAGCCCCTGACGGGTCCCACACCTGCAGCGTTCCTTGCACCCCCCCCCACCCACCCAGCAGACACACAGCTCCTCATCTCACATACACCAGCCCCTGACGGACCCCACACCTGCAGCGTTCCTTGCACCCCCCCCCACCCACCCAGCAGACACACAGCTCCTCACCTCACATACACCAGCCCCTGACGGACCCCACACCTGCAGCCTTCCTTGCACCAGCGCCCCCCCCCCCCACCCAGCAGACACACAGCTCCTCACCTCACATACACCAGCCCCTGACGGGTCCCACACCTGCAGCCTTCCTTGCACCAGCACCCCCCCACCCACCCCCAGCAGACACACAGCTCCTCACCTCACATACACCAGCCCCTGACGGGTCCCACACCTGCAGCGTTCCTTGCACCAGCACCCCCCCCCCACCCAGCAGACACACAGCTCCTCATCTCACATACACCAGCCCCTGACGGACCCCACACCTGCAGCCTTCCTTGCACCAGCACCCCCCCACCCACCCCCAGCAGACACACAGCTCCTCACCTCACATACACCAGCCCCTGACGGGTCCCACACCTGCAGCGTT
Source organism: Lissotriton helveticus (assembly GCF_964261635.1). NCBI lineage: Eukaryota > Metazoa > Chordata > Amphibia > Caudata > Salamandridae > Lissotriton > Lissotriton helveticus. The sequence goes on along the minus strand of NC_136068.1, from coordinate 1,959,392,778 downwards.
CCTTGCACCAGCACCCCCCCCCCACCCAGCAGACACACAGCTCCTCATCTCACATACACCAGCCCCTGACGGACCCCACACCTGCAGCGTTCCTTGCACCAGCGCCCCCCCCCACCTCCAGCAGACACACAGCTCCTGACCTCACATACACCAGCCCCTGACGGACCCCACACCTGCAGCGTTCCTTGCACCAGCGCCCCCCCCCCCCACCCAGCAGACACACAGCTCCTCACCTCACATACACCAGCCCCTGACGGGTCCCACACCTGCAGCGTTCCTTGCACCAGCACCCCCCCCCCACCCAGCAGACACACAGCTCCTCATCTCACATACACCAGCCCCTGACGGACCCCACACCTGCAGCGTTCCTTGCACCAGCGCCCCCCCCACCCAGCAGACACACAGCTCCTCACCTCACATACACCAGCCCCTGACGGACCCCACACCTGCAGCGTTCCTTGCACCATCGCCCCCCCACCCACCTCCAGCAGACACACAGCTCCTCACCTCACATACACCAGCCCCTGACGGACCCCACACCTGCAGCGTTCCTTGCACCAGCGCCCCCCCCCACCCACCTCCAGCAGACACACAGCTCCTCTCCTCACATACACCAGCCCCTGACGGACCCCACACCTGCAGCGTTCCTTGCACCAGCGCCCCCCCCACCTCCAACAGACACACAGCTCCTCACCTCACATACACCAGCCCCTGACGGACCCCACACCTGCAGCGTTCCTTGCACCAGCGCCCCCCCCCACCCAGCAGACACACAGCTCCTCACCTCACATACACCAGCCCCTGACGGACCCCACACCTGCAGCGTTCCTTGCACCAGTGCCCCCCACCCACCTCCAGCAGACACACAGCTCCTCATCTCACATACACCAGCCCCCGACGGACCCCACACCTGCAGCGTTCCTTGCACCAGCGCCCCCCCACCCACCTCCAGCAGACACACAGCTCCTGACCTCACATACACCAGCCCCTGACGGACCCCACACCTGCAGCGTTCCTTGCACCAGCGCCCCCCCACCCACCTCCAGCAGACACACAGCTCCTCACCTCACATACACCAGCCCCTGACGGACCCCACACCTGCAGCGTTCCTTGCACCAGCGCCCCCCCCCACCCAGCAGACACACAGCTCCTCACCTCACATACACCAGCCCCTGACGGACCCCACACCTGCAGCATTCCTTGCAGCATCGCCCCCCCCCCACCTCCTGCAGACACACAGCTCCTCATCTCACATACACCAGCCCCCGACGGACCCCACACCTGCAGCGTTCCTTGCACCAGCGCCCCCCACCCCCACCTCCAGCAGACACACAGCTCCTCATCTCACATACACCAGCCCCTGACGGACCCCACACCTGCAGCGTTCCTTGCACCAGCGCCCCCCCCCACCCAGCAGACACACAGCTCCTCATCTCACATATACCAGCCCCTGACGGACCCCACACCTGCAGCGTTCCTTGCACCAGCGCCCCCCCCACCTCCAGCAGACACACAGCTCCTCATCTCACATACACCAGCCCCTGACGGACCCCACACCTGCAGCGTTCCTTGCACCAGCGCCCCCCCCACCCCCAGCAGACACACAGCTCCTCACCTCACATACACCAGCCCCCGACGGGTCCCACACCTGCAGCCTTCCTTGCACCATCGCCCCCCCCCCCACCTCCAGCAGACACACAGCTCCTCACCTCACATACACCAGCCCCTGACGGACCCCACACCTGCAGCGTTCCTTGCACCAGCGCCCCCCCCACCTCCAACAGACACACAGCTCCTCACCTCACATACACCAGCCCCTGACGGACCCGACACCTGCAGCGTTCCTTGCACCAGTGCCCCCCCCCACCCAGCAGACACACAGCTCCTCACCTCACATACACCAGCCCCTGACGGACCCCACACCTGCAGCGTTCCTTGCACCAGCACCCCCCCACCTCCAGCAGACACACAGCTCCTCCCCTCACATACACCAGCCCCTGACGGACCCCACACCTGCAGCCTTCCTTGCACCAGTGCCCCCCCCCCCCCACCTCCAGCAGACACACAGCTCCTCACCTCACATACACCAGCCCCGGACGGACCCCACACCTGCAGCCTTCCTTGCACCAGCGCCCCCCCCCCACCCAGCAGACACACAGCTCCTCACCTCACATACACCAGCCCCTGACGGGTCCCACACCTGCAGCGTTCCTTGCACCAGCGCCCCCCCCCACCCAGCAGACACACAGCTCCTCACCTCACATACACCAGCCCCTGACGGACCCCACACCTGCAGCGTTCCTTGCACCAGCACCCCCCCCCCCCCACCCAGCAGACACACAGCTCCTCATCTCACATACACCAGCCCCTGACGGACCCCACACCTGCAGCGTTCCTTGCACCAGCACCCCCCCCCCCCACCCAGCAGACACACAGCTCCTCACCTCACATACACCAGCCCCTGACGGACCCCACACCTGCAGCGTTCCTTGCACCAGCGCCCCCCCCCCCCCACCTCCAGCAGACACACAGCTCCTCACCTCACATACACCAGCCCCCGACGGACCCCACACCTGCAGCGTTCCTTGCAGCATCGCCCCCCCCACCTCCAGCAGACACACAGCTCCTCATCTCACATACACCAGCCCCCGACGGGTCCCACACCTGCAGCGTTCCTTGCACCAGCACCCCCCCCCACCTCCAGCAGACACACAGCTCCTCATCTCACATACACCAGCCCCTGACGGACCCCACACCTGCAGCGTTCCTTGCACCAGCGCCCCCCCCCCACCCAGCAGACACACAGCTCCTCATCTCACATACACCAGCCCCTGACGGACCCCACACCTGCAGCGTTCCTTGCACCATCGCCCCCCCACCCACCTCCAGCAGACACACAGCTCCTCACCTCACATACACCAGCCCCCGACGGGTCCCACACCTGCAGCGTTCCTTGCACCAGCGCCCCCCACCCACCACCCCCAGCAGACACACAGCTCCTCACCTCACATACACCAGCCCCTGACGGACCCCACACCTGCAGCGTTCCTTGCACCAGCGCCCCCCCCACCCACCTCCAGCAGACACACAGCTCCTCACCTCACATACACCAGCCCCTGACGGACCCCACACCTGCAGCGTTCCTTGCAGCATCGCCCACCTCCTGCAGACACACAGCTCCTCATCTCACATACACCAGCCCCCGACGGACCCCACACCTGCAGCATTCCTTGCAGCACCCCCCACCCCCACCCAGCAGACACACAGCTCCTCACCTCACATACACCAGCCCCCGACGGGTCCCACACCTGCAGCGTTCCTTGCACCATCGCCCCCCCCCCACCCATCTCCAGCAGACACACAGCTCCTCACCTCACATACACCAGCCCCCGACGGACCCCACACCTGCAGCGTTCCTTGCACCATCGCCCCCCCCCACCCCCACCTCCAGCAGACACACAGCTCCTCACCTCACATACACCAGCCCCCGACGGACCCCACACCTGCAGCCTTCCTTGCACCAGCGCCCCCCCCCACCTCCAGCAGACACACAGCTCCTCATCTCACATACACCAGCCCCTGACGGACCCCACACCTGCAGCGTTCCTTGCACCAGCGCCCCCCCCACCTCCAGCAGACACACAGCTCCTCATCTCACATACACCAGCCCCTGACGGACCCCACACCTGCAGCCTTCCTTGCACCAGCGCCCCCCCACCCACCTCCAGCAGACACACAGCTCCTGACCTCACATACACCAGCCCCTGACGGACCCCACACCTGCAGCGTTCCTTGCACCAGCGCCCCCCCACCCACGGAGCAGACACACAGCTCCTCATCTCACATACACCAGCCACCGACGGACCCCACACCTGCAGCGTTCCTTGCACCAGCGCCCCCCCCACCCACCTCCAGCAGACACACAGCTCCTCATCTCACATACACCAGCCCCCGACGGGTCCCACACCTGCAGCCTTCCTTGCACCATCGCCCCCCCCCCACCTCCAGCAGACACACAGCTCCTCACCTCACATACACCAGCCCCTGACGGACCCCACACCTGCAGCGTTCCTTGCACCAGCACCCCCCCCACCCCCAGCAGACACACAGCTCCTCATCTCACATACACCAGCCCCTGACGGACCCCACACCTGCAGCGTTCCTTGCACCAGCGCCCCCCCCACCCACCTCCAGCAGACACACAGCTCCTCACCTCACATACACCAGCCCCTGACGGACCCCACACCTGCAGCCTTCCTTGCACCAGCGCCCCCCCCACCCACCTCCAGCAGACACACAGCTCCTCATCTCACATACACCAGCCCCTGACAGACCCCACACCTGCAGCCTTCCTTGCACCAGCGCCCCCCACCCACCTCCAGCAGACACACAGCTCCTCATCTCACATACACCAGCCCCTGACGGACCCCACACCTGCAGCCTTCCTTGCACCAGCACCCCCACCCACCTCCAGCAGACACACAGCTCCTCACCTCACATACACCAGCCCCTGACGGACCCCACACCTGCAGCGTTCCTTGCACCAGCGCCCCCCCCACCTCCAGCAGACACACAGCTCCTCATCTCACATACACCAGCCCCTGACGGACCCCACACCTGCAGCGTTCCTTGCACCAGCGCCCCCCCCCACCCACCTCCAGCAGACACACAGCTCCTCACCTCACATACACCAGCCCCTGACGGACCCCACACCTGCAGCGTTCCTTGCACCAGCGCCCCCCCCCCACCCACCTCCAGCAGACACACAGCTCCTCACCTCACATACACAGCCCCTGACGGACCCCACACCTGCAGCCTTCCTTGCACCAGCGCCCCCCCACCTCCAGCAGACACACAGCTCCTCATCTCACATACACCAGCCCCTGACGGGTCCCACACCTGCAGCGTTCCTTGCACCAGCGCCACCCCCCCCCCACCCAGCAGACACACAGCTCCTCACCTCACATACACCAGCCCCTGATGGACCCCACACCTGCAGCGTTCCTTGCACCAGCGCCCCCCACCCACCACCCAGCAGACACACAGCTCCTCACCTCACATACACCAGCCCCTGACGGACCCCACACCTGCAGCGTTCCTTGCACCAGCGCCCCCCACCCACCACCCAGCAGACACACAGCTCCTCACCTCACATACACCAGCCCCCGACGGACCCCACACCTGCAGCATTCCTTGCACCAGCGCCCCCCACCCCCACCCAGCAGACACACAGCTCCTCATCTCACATACACCAGCCCCTGACGGACCCCACACCTGCAGCGTTCCTTGCACCAGCGCCCCCCTCCCCACCCCCAGCAGACACACAGCTCCTCACCTCACATACACCAGCCCCTGACGGACCCCAAACCTGCAGCATTCCTTCCACCAGCGCCCCCCCCCACCCACCTCCAGCAGACACACAGCTCCTCATCTCACATACACCAGCCCCTGACGGACCCCACACCTGCAGCGTTCCTTGCAGCATCGCCCCCCCCACCCCCAGCAGACACACAGCTCCTCATCTCACATACACCAGCCCCTGACGGGTCCCACACCTGCAGCGTTCCTTGCACCAGCGCCCCCCCACCCACCCACCTCCAGCAGACACACAGCTCCTCACCTCACATACACCAGCCCCCGACGGACCCCACACCTGCAGCGTTCCTTGCACCAGCACCCCCCACCCCCAGCAGACACACAGCTCCTGACCTCACATACACCAGCCCCTGACGGACCCCACACCTGCAGCGTTCCTTGCACCAGCGCCCCCCCCACCCACCTCCAGCAGACACACAGCTCCTCATCTCACATACACCAGCCCCCGACGGGTCCCACACCTGCAGCCTTCCTTGCACCAGCGCCCCCCCCCACCCAGCAGACACACAGCTCCTCATCTCACATACACCAGCCCCTGACGGGCCCCACACCTGCAGCCTTCCTTGCACCATCGCCCCCCCCACCTCCAGCAGACACACAGCTCCTCACCTCACATACACCAGCCCCCGACGGACCCCACACCTGCAGCGTTCCTTGCAGCATCGCCCCCCCCACCTCCAGCAGACACACAGCTCCTCATCTCACATACACCAGCCCCTGACGGACCCCACACCTGCAGCGTTCCTTGCACCAGCGCCACCCACCTCCAGCAGACACACAGCTCCTCATCTCACATACACCAGCCCCTGACGGGTCCCACACCTGCAGCGTTCCTTGCACCAGCGCCCCCCACCCACCACCCAGCAGACACACAGCTCCTCACCTCACATACACCAGCCCCTGACGGACCCCAAACCTGCAGCATTCCTTGCACCAGCGCCCCCCCACCCACCCACCTCCAGCAGACACACAGCTCCTCACCTCACATACACCAGCCCCTGACGGACCCCACACCTGCAACGTTCCTTCCACCAGCGCCCCCCCCACCCACCTCCAGCAGACACACAGCTCCTCATCTCACATACACCAGCCCCTGACGGACCCCACACCTGCAGCATTCCTTGCACCAGCGCCCCCCACCCCCACCCAGCAGACACACAGCTCCTCATCTCACATACACCAGCCCCTGACGGACCCCACACCTGCAGCGTTCCTTGCACCAGCGCCCCCCCCACCCAGCAGACACACAGCTCCTGACCTCACATACACCAGCCCCCGACGGACCCCACACCTGCAGCCTTCCTTGCACCAGCGCCCCCCCCCCACCTCCAGCAGACACACAGCTCCTGACCTCACATACACCAGCCCCTGACGGACCCCACACCTGCAGCGTTCCTTGCACCATCGCCCCCCTCCACCTCCAGCAGACACACAGCTCCTCATCTCACATACACCAGCCCCCGACGGACCCCACACCTGCAGCGTTCCTTGCACCAGCGCCCCCCCCACCCACCTCCAGCAGACACACAGCTCCTCACCTCACATACACCAGCCCCTGACGGACCCCACACCTGCACGTTCCTTGCACCAGCGCCCCCCCCCCACCCCCAGCAGACACACAGCTCCTCACCTCACATACACCAGCCCCTGACGGACCCCACACCTGCAGCGTTCCTTGCACCAGCCCCCCCCCCACCCACCACCCAGCAGACACACAGCTCCTCATCTCACATACACCAGCCCCTGACGGACCCGACACCTGCAGCGTTCCTTGCACCAGCACCCCCCCCACCCACCACCCAGCAGACACACAGCTCCTCATCTCACATACACCAGCCCCTGACGGGTCCCACACCTGCAGCGTTCCTTGCACCAGCGCCCCCCCCACCCAGCAGACACACAGCTCCTCATCTCACATACACCAGCCCCTGACGGACCCCACACCTGCACGTTCCTTGCACCAGCACCCCCCCACCCACCTCCAGCAGACACACAGCTCCTCACCTCACATACACCAGCCCCTGACGGACCCCACACCTGCAGCGTTCCTTGCACCAGCACCCCCCCCACCCACCACCCAGCAGACACACAGCTCCTCATCTCACATACACCAGCCCCTGACGGACCCCACACCTGCAGCGTTCCTTGCAGCATCGCCCCCCCCACCCCCAGCAGACACACAGCTCCTCATCTCACATACACCAGCCCCTGACGGGTCCCACACCTGCAGCGTTCCTTGCACCAGCGCCCCCCCACCCACCCACCTCCAGCAGACACACAGCTCCTCACCTCACATACACCAGCCCCCGACGGACCCCACACCTGCAGCGTTCCTTCCACCAGCACCCCCCCCCACCCACCTCCAACAGACACACAGCTCCTCATCTCACATACACCAGCCCCTGACGGACCCCACACCTGCAGCGTTCCTTGCACCAGCGCCACCCCCCCACCTCCAGCAGACACACAGCTCCTCATCTCACATACACCAGCCCCTGACGGACCCCACACCTGCAGCGTTCCTTGCACCAGCACCCCCCACCCCCACCCAGCAGACACACAGCTCCTCACCTCACATACACCAGCCCCTGACGGACCCCACACCTGCAGCGTTCCTTGCACCAGCGCCACCCCCCCACCTCCAGCAGACACACAGCTCCTCATCTCACATACACCAGCCCCTGACGGACCCCACACCTGCAGCGTTCCTTGCACCAGCGCCCCCCCCCCACCTCCAGCAGACACACAGCTCCTCATCTCACATACACCAGCCCCCGACGGACCCCACACCTGCAGCATTCCTTGCACAAGCGCCCCCCCCCACCCAGCAGACACACAGCTCCTCATCTCACATACACTAGCCCCTGACGGACCCCACACCTGCACGTTCCTTGCACCAGCGCCCCCCCCCACCTCCAGCAGACACACAGCTCCTCATCTCACATACACCAGCCCCTGACGGACCCCACACCTGCACGTTCCTTGCACCAGCACCCCCCCCACCTCCAGCAGACACACAGCTCCTCACCTCACATACACCAGCCCCTGACGGACCCCACACCTGCAGCGTTCCTTGCACCAGCGCCCCCCCCCACCCACCTCCAGCAGACACACAGCTCCTGACCTCACATACACCAGCCCCTGACGGACCCCACACCTGCAGCATTCCTTGCACCAGCGCCCCCCCCCACCCAGCAGACACACAGCTCCTGACCTCACATACACCAGCCCCTGACCGGTCCCACACCTGCAGCGTTCCTTGCACCATCGCCCCCCCCCCCCACCTCCAGCAGACACACAGCTCCTGACCTCACATACACCAGCCCCTGACGGACCCCACACCTGCAGCGTTCCTTGCACCAGCGCCCCCCCCACCCACCTCCAGCAGACACACAGCTCCTCATCTCACATACACCAGCCCCCGACGGGTCCCACACCTGCAGCCTTCCTTGCACCAGCGCCCCCCCCACCCAGCAGACACACAGCTCCTCATCTCACATACACCAGCCCCTGACGGGTCCCACACCTGCAGCGTTCCTTGCACCATCGCCCCCCCCACCTCCAGCAGACACACAGCTCCTCACCTCACATACACCAGCCCCTGACGGACCCCACACCTGCAGCGTTCCTTGCAGCATCGCCCCCCCCACCCCCAGCAGACACACAGCTCCTCATCTCACATACACCAGCCCCTGACGGACCCCACACCTGCAGCGTTCCTTGCACCAGCGCCCCCCCCACCTCCAGCAGACACACAGCTCCTCATCTCACATACACCAGCCCCTGACGGGTCCCACACCTGCAGCGTTCCTTGCACCAGCGCCACCCCCCCACCCAGCAGACACACAGCTCCTCACCTCACATACACCAGCCCCTGACGGACCCCACACCTGCAGCGTTCCTTGCACCAGCGTCCCCACCCACACCTCCAGCAGACACACAGCTCCTCACCTCACATACACCAGCCCCTGACGGACCCCACACCTGCAGCGTTCCTTGCACCAGCGCCCCCCCCACCTCCAGCAGACACACAGCTCCTCACCTCACATACACCAGCCCCTGACGGGCCCCACACCTGCAGCGTTCCTTGCACCAGCGTCCCCACCCACACCTCCAGCAGACACACAGCTCCTCACCTCACATACACCAGCCCCTGACGGACCCCACACCTGCAGCGTTCCTTGCAGCATCGCCCCCCCCCACCTCCTGCAGACACACAGCTCCTCATCTCACATACACCAGCCCCTGACGGACCCCACACCTGCAGCGTTCCTTGCACCATCCCCCCCCCACCCAGCAGACACACAGCTCCTCACCTCACATACACCAGCCCCTGACGGACCCCACACCTGCAGCGTTCCTTGCACCAGCGCCACCCCACCTCCAGCAGACACACAGCTCCTCACCTCACATACACCAGCCCCTGACGGACCCCACACCTGCAGCGTTCCTTGCACCATCCCCCCCCCCACCCAGCAGACACACAGCTCCTCACCTCACATACACCAGCCCCTGACGGACCCCACACCTGCAGCGTTCCTTGCACCATCGCCCCCCCCACCCATCTCCAGCAGACACACAGCTCCTCACCTCACATACACCAGCCCCCGACGGACCCCAAACCTGCAGCGTTCCTTGCACCATCGCCCCCCCCACCTCCAGCAGACACACAGCTCCTGACCTCACATACACCAGCCCCTGACGGACCCCACACCTGCAGCGTTCCTTGCACCAGCGCCCCCCCCCAACCCAGCAGACACACAGCTCCTCACCTCACATACACCAGCCCCTGACGGACCCCACACCTGCAGCGTTCCTTGCAGCATCGCCCCCCCCACCCCCAGCAGACACACAGCTCCTCACCTCACATACACCAGCCCCCGACGGACCCCACACCTGCAGCATTCCTTGCACCAGCGCCCCCCCCCCACCCAGCAGACACACAGCTCCTCACCTCACATACACCAGCCCCTGACGGACCCCACACCTGCAGCGTTCCTTGCACCAGCGCCCCCCCCCCCACCTCCAGCAGACACACAGCTCCTCATCTCACATACACCAGCCCCTGACGGACCCCACACCTGCAGCGTTCCTTGCACCAGCGCCCCCCCCACCTCCAGCAGACACACAGCTCCTCATCTCACATACACCAGCCCCTGACGGGTCCCACACCTGCAGCGTTCCTTGCACCAGCGCCACCCCCCCACCCAGCAGACACACAACTCCTCATCTCACATACACCAGCCCCTGACGGACCCCACACCTGCAGCATTCCTTGCACCAGCGCCCCCCCCACCTCCAGCAGACACACAGCTCCTCACCTCACATACACCAGCCCCTGACGGACCCCACACCTGCAGCGTTCCTTGCAGCATCGCCCCCCCCCACCTCCTGCAGACACACAGCTCCTCATCTCACATACACCAGCCCCTGACGGACCCCACACCTGCAGCGTTCCTTGCACCATCCCCCCCCACCCAGCAGACACACAGCTCCTCACCTCACATACACCAGCCCCTGACGGACCCCACACCTGCAGCCTTCCTTGCACCAGCGCCCCCCCCCACCCAGCAGACACACAGCTCCTCACCTCACATACACCAGCCCCTGACGGACCCCACACCTGCAGCATTCCTTGCACCATCGCCCCCCCCCACCTCCTGCAGACACACAGCTCCTCACCTCACATACACCAGCCCCTGACGGACCCCACACCTGCAGCGTTCCTTGCACCAGCGCCCCCCCCCACCCAGCAGACACACAGCTCCTCATCTCACATACACCAGCCCCTGACGGACCCCACACCTGCAGCATTCCTTGCACCACCCCCCCATCTCCAGCAGACACACAGCTCCTCCCCTCACATACACCAGCCCCTGACGGACCCCACACCTGCAGCCTTCCTTGCACCAGCGCCCCCCCCCACCTCCAGCAGACACACAGCTCCTCGCCTCACATACACCAGCCCCTGACGGACCCCACACCTGCAGCGTTCCTTGCACCAGCGCCCCCCCCACCTCCAGCAGACACACAGCTCCTCACCTCACATACACCAGCCCCTGACGGACCCCACACCTGCAGCGTTCCTTGCACCAGCGCCCCCCACCCACCACCCAGCAGACACACAGCTCCTCACCTCACATACACCAGCCCCTGACGGACCCCACACCTGCAGCGTTCCTTGCACCAGCGCCCCCCCACCCACCTCCAGCAGACACACAGCTCCTCACCTCACATACACCAGCCCCTGACGGACCCCACACCTGCAGCGTTCCTTGCACCAGCGCCCCCCCCCACCTCCAACAGACACACAGCTCCTCACCTCACATACACCAGCCCCTGACGGACCCCACACCTGCAGCGTTCCTTGCACCAGCACCCCCCCCACCCACCTCCAGCAGACACACAGCTCCTCATCTCACATACACCAGCCCCTGACGGACCCCACACCTGCAGCGTTCCTTGCACCAGCACCCCCCCACCCACCTCCAGCAGACACACAGCTCCTCATCTCACATACACCAGCCCCTGACGGGTCCCACACCTGCAGCGTTCCTTGCACCAGCGCCCCCCCCACCCACCTCCAGCAGACACACAGCTCCTGACCTCACATACACCAGCCCCTGACGGACCCCAAACCTGCAGCGTTCCTTGCACCATCGCCACCCCCCCCCCCACCCAGCAGACACACAGCTCCTGACCTCACATACACCAGCCCCCGACGGGTCCCACACCTGCAGCATTCCTTGCACAATCTTTATGGTGCCCACATGCAGTAAAGCGCTATACGGTGATGACACAGCGGCTGCCACACGCGGGCCCTGGGGGGTTGAGACGTCACAGACTGAGGCACCAGGACTTAAAAAGTCTTGTGCAGAGAGATGGGGGGGGCGCACCTGTCACCTGACCTCTTCACAGCCGAGCACAAAGAAACTTCAAGGAATGAAAACCAAAAACAAGGAGGAGGGGCCCTCACAGCTGTGCAGTGTGGGGTTCTGTTGCAGTAACCCCCCCCTCACTTTTTGCCAGACTACTGATGCACTTTTACTCCAATCAGGCTCCCAGGACCTGTGTTCTTTCCCTAAAACTAACCCTATTGGCATCTCTTGCCACGGGTCAGTCCCTGGTAAATGGAACCACCGGTACCCAGGGCCCTGTGACCAGAGAAGGCCCCTGAGGGCTGCATCACTTATTGTGCCACCCTTAGGGGCCCTGTGCCCTGGCACACACACACACACACACACGCACACACACACTGCCTCTGCAGGCTGCGTATCTCGGTGCAGAAGAAAGTGAAGAGTGGACACGGCACACATCCCTGTGTACACAACAGAGCTGAAGCAAAGTTTCACTCCAAGACCGGACGCGCAGCAGACTCCATATTTCCTTACTAAAATACCACCAATTAATCCATGTTTAATTCATTTTATTTCCAGATACTCCAAAGTTTATCTTCTTTATGTTGTTACATGTGAGGCACTTATGTATAAACCAAATCCAAAAGACTTTATTCTGATAAGAACGTATCCATTAAAGTAGTGTGAGAACTTGGCCTGGCATATGCTGTCCACTATTCTAGTGGGCACCTTGCACCAGTCCAAACAACCCTTATTGATGGTAGGTTAAGGACAACCTTTATAGAAAGCTATCCTAGTGGTAGCTGTGGAGAGCAGCCTTCAGGCTAAGTCTTGACGGAATGTAAAGCAGCTTGTTTTACCAGTCTATAATCTCATGAGTGATCAAATGAAAGGAGAACCGCACCAGGTATATACATAAAATATATGTATTTATTCTAAACACATCCCTCTAGTCTCTCTATGAGGCTAGAGGCGAAAGTACATACAGTAAACATATTTAGCACACACCGAATTGGCACAATATACGTTGAGCCCTAGGGGCGTACCAAACCATATACTAAGTAAGTGCTATAAGAACCACGATTGACATAGATACAAGGCCTAGAGCCTGTAGAACCGCTGGGGCCACCAGGAACCAACCAAGGTAGTGACACAGGGGACCCACGGGGGATGCGTGCAGTGTCTGAACACAGCCGTGGATCACCATTGACTTCTATGGGGAAAGTCGCGGTTGGAGATTTACAGATTAGGGACACTTAGAAGAGGACTTTGATCAAACCCCTTTAGAACTAGGAGGTTCTAGAGTCAACACCCACAGGAGCACCGGAGTACTCGAGTTACCTCACCCAGGGAAGACGGGTGCATTGGTGTCTTTTCGTGTCGGGTTTTGTAGTCGATTTCAATGGCGAGCTGCTGCAAAGTGCTGCTGGCGACCAAGTGGAAAGTGTCCGGGCGGATCCAAGGGTGGATCGGAGATCTGAAGAACCTGAGAAGCAGAGGAGACAGATTCTGGGTCACGTGCCAGTGACCAGGATGGCGATCAGAAGATGCCCACCGATGTCGGGTGATTTTAGGTGAAGAAGGTGAAGCTTGACTCTTCAGCCACGAGGACCAGGAGGCGTTGACGATGACCAGGTGCTGGATTCGAGCTGTCCCACAAAAGATGTCATATCCTGCATTGTCGGATTCTAGGTGGGACCCAACAAGCCTTGGCAACAGCAACCCAAACAGAAAGCAAAGATTGGCTTTGGTGCAGACCAGCAAGGTCTGAGGGACTCGCCTGTTGGTAGGCCATCAGGGTACGTCTGGAGCAATCGGGAAAGCCCAAAGGAAAGAAGAGTTACCATCTTGGGGACCCACCAGTCGATGGACCAGGGATCGCGAAGGGGCCTCAAGCAGAAATGCTAGAAGCAGACTCACGGAACACTCGTGGAGTGTAGGCCCACAATCTTAGGTGCAGATGGTGCTCGGGGATTAGACTACAAGTAGCCCAACGCACAACTTCGGGAAATCTTGGGAAGTCAATGCACTTGCAAATGCGCACGGTGTCCAGGAGTTGAGGTTCCACATCACTCGGGATGGCTGCAGGTCTCAGCTTTGCTGTGATCTGCTGTCGGCTTCTGAGAAGACTGGAAGTCCATGTCCTGAGTCGCAAATACTTCAGAGTCCGGCGGAAGCCTTGGAAATGCAGACCAGCAAGACGCTTCTTGGTGCCTGTTTGAACAGGAGAGTCACTCCTTGACCCCAAGAGATAATCATCCATCTTCTAGTCGAAATAGAATGTCGAAGTTACAGGATATATGTTGCAGAGTTTCGTCCAGGTGTAATCTGAAGTCCTAAGGACTGGATTCTGTTGGAAATGGGATCCCCGGCTGGCCAGGGCTTTCGCCAAAGTCAGTCAGAGACCACCACTCCCAAGTCAGGGCAAGGGAGTTACACGCCAAGATAACCCCTACTCACCCTCTAGGTAACGTGGCGCGAGCAGCAAGGCTAAACTTGGAGACGATGTAGGCTAAGTATTTGCGCACGCACCCCAGCAACAACAACCAAAGGCCCACCACAAAGGAAACTCCACACAAGGTTATATAAAAATAGCCTTTGTATTACACCAAAACACATTAGATAAAACACACACTTTACAATGTGCCAGAGGCACGGGCAGAATTTACAAGGGGATATTTACAAGACAGGGCCACCTGGACCACTGTCAGGAATCAGAAGTAGCACTTTCAGAAATAGCACTTAGTACATAGAATATAAATTTACTTTAGCACAAAATAGCACACAACCAGTAACTACTGGTAACAGGACCTCACTAGCACCCCCTGCACTAGGGAGGAAACAACCACCTATGTATCACAATACCTGTAGGGGTGTAAGAACATACACATGATGCAATGCATGACATTCATTCAGAGGTGTAAAGGCACATGACGCATAAACAATACATTCAGAGGTGCATAGAAAGTACAATTGCGCAAAACTTAGATCAGTCACCACCTGTGACAGTCCCTGTGTCCCAATGTCAGGGGCCTAAACGTAGCAGTTGCCCACAAAGTGCTGGGCAACTGGTTCAGGGAAAGTTAGGGCAAAGTTGGAGCCTCTCTGGGCTCAAGAACCACCACTGTGGCACTGCGGAGCCTCACTGGACTCTCAGAACAAATGGGCAATGAGCCTCTCTGGGCTCACAAAGCAATCTGCCACCTCGAGCCTCGCAGGGCTCAAAACCAAAAAGGTGCAGCCTCACTGGGCTGTTGGGGACCCCCACGGGGGAATGGCACCCTCAGAGCCTCTCTGGCTCAAAGAACAAATGGCCCCCAGGAGCCTCTCTGGGCTCCTTCACAATTAGCGCCTGGAGCCTCGTGGTGCCAACAAACAAATGCCACCTTGGACCCCTCTCTGGGCTCCAACAACACAGGTGCAGCCTCGCTGGGCTGTGGGGGCCCCTCACGGGGGACCCTCGAGCAAGTGGGGCGCTTCTGGGGTGAGTCCCCCCCTCTGGGGGACTCGTGACGCAAGGTACGCCCTGGTGGAGCGGCCCGCTGTCAAGTGGGGCCGCTCGAGTAGAGGCAGGGGGGGGGGAGAGGGTGCGCGACCTCGCGCCTCTCTCCCTGGCCGGCTTTCACTCACCGGCTGCTGGGCTCCTCACTCCCGGGCGGCGGCTCCTGCACGAGAGCTCCCGCTCCTCGGGGGCTCTCTCCACACTTCTCCTCCGGGGCCTCGAAGGTCCAGGACTCTTCCTGGGCGGCGGGGCTCCTCTTCTCTCGTCCCGGGGCTCTTCTCTCCACTCGGGGAGCCTCGGGAACCCGGCCGGCAGCTTCTCTGCTGCGGGGGGCGGGACTTCCGGGTTGCCTGTCTCGGGCCACGCTGCGATTGGTCAGCCGGCCCAGTGCTTCCGGGTCGCCGCGGGCAGCGCGGCGGCTCGCTTTTTAGGCAGGCAGGCGGCTTCCCAGGATCCGAGGAGTGGGCTCCCTCGTGAATCCAATAAATCACGGGCACAACAAAGCGGCAAGGAGCGGGGTGGCACCCGCGCCGCCAAAGCAAATATAAAGCGAGGTAGGCACTCGCTAGGCACCGCAATTTCGGGCTGATGCCGTGTGGGCACCGGCTGGCTCTCAAAGCGCTAGCAGCGCTAGCCTCTAAGCAAAGGCGCTCCCAAGCGCCACCGGGCCAAATAAAGCGCTCTCAAGCGCTAAGCAAGGGATTCCAGCGCTCCCCAGCGCTGAAGGGCAGAGAGCAGCGCTCTCAGGGCTGTAGGCACAGCACAAGCTCCAGCAGGGGCTGTAGGCAGGCAGGGGGGGCAAGGCTGGGCCAGAGGCAGCACACTGGGTCTCCAGGCAGGGAGACACCCCAAGTGGCGGTCCTCCTGGCCCCAGCAACAGCCCCCTCTGGCAGGATCCAACAGCAGAACAACTTCAGTGGGGACACAGCCCCATTTTTATACAGTGCATTCCTTTGTTCAAGGGTGTAGAGTGGGGGCGGAACCAGTCGCAGCTGGTTCTTGAGTACTCTGTTTACCTCAACCACCCTCTCTATTCACTGGCAGGGCTTGGGTCATTAGACACACCACAGGGGGGCGGAGCCAGCATTGTGTGGGGAAAACCCAGCCCATCCAGGACACAGGTACACTCCTCCCACACATCACTCATGCTAATCTCCTACTCACCACCGGGCAGACCCATCCAGACTTCCTGGAGCCTGGCATGCCAGCCAGCTCCAGCCAATCACACGCCAGCACCCTCACAGCACACGTACAGCCATGTCTAGAAATGGCGCTTCGCTACTAGACACATACATGCTGCATACACCATCTCGCAGCATTCACTCTCACGAGTTCACACATACCAGACTCAAGCCTGTACACCCCACGCATCAGGAACTACCAGGGACACATCCATTCCCCATGCATTCCTATGGGCGGGCAGGCCTAGCTCAGCACATGCACTCAGAGTGCGCACGCACTTTCCACTGGGACACAGTGAAAGTGCGCAGAATCCAAAAATCACCATCTCCAGGTCACCATTTCAAGCAAAAAGTCTAGGGGTGAACCTGCCCTAAGGGCCAAAGTCCAACATAACCCCCTTCCAGCCAAAACGCAGGGGAGACCAATCACCACCGTGATGGACTTCCCTGCTTGGGGCGATAGAACACGGACGCAGGCCCGCAACTGCAGGGACACCCTCCTGTTCTACGTCACGGTGAACCCATGGGATTCCCTCTAAACACACTGTCTGGACCAACTGGGCTACCCCACTGGTACTCCCAAGTTGTCCGCGGCCAGGACCAGGCCCTGGGCCACCCAGGTGCCCCTGGTCCATGCCAATTCGCAGAGCGGGGGGTAGTAACCCCTGGCAAATAGGAGCCATTCTCCACTCTTCCTGTCTGCAAGGCAGGACTAGACTGCCACTGGTTCTCCAGCCTAAGGCCTACAACCTCAGGCGGACCAGGAGTCTCAGGGAAGGCTCTCCTCCCCTTACCTCTTCTTCTAGGGTTCCTCCTCCTCCGGCGAGGGGTACACCTAGAACGCCATTCCAACCCAGGACTTATCCACTCAGGTTGCACCGGGGTCAGAGGTGGGCTCTCCCACCCTCTCCACCCCCTTCCAGAGGTCTGCCCTCTCCCACCTGGAGAAGTTCCTCTGGAAGAAGAACCGGTCAGGACACTGGTTACAGTCGTCCTACCCTTCAGGTCAGGCTGACCCTGAAACTGGCCTCCCAACCTCCGGTCTAAAACCTTTGGTGGAACAATTGCCTGGCACTCCAGGACTTCTGGGGACTCACACACAATCCCCCTGAGGCTAACAAATGACACATCTGTTGTGTGATTGTCTGTCTGGCGCAGATCTCCCGCCCTCTGTCCACCTGACAGTGCGTGACGATCCCCCAGACCAGAAATGGCGCCACCCGGGTCTCTACACGGGAACCTAGCCCAACTGGGTAGTCCCTGACCCACTGGTCCTTCCACTGGGGAACTCCCCCAATCACTCCTCACTCTGGACTCCTGTACCCTCCCTACCGGAGCGGTACTGCCAGACTCTAGAACCACAGGAGCTCTGGTTACAGACGCTCCAGGTCCTCTACTCACTAGGAGATCCTCCTCAACTGGGTTAACAGGACAGCCTAGGTCCCCAACCTGGTGTTCCCTCAAGAAACCACCCAGGTTCTGAGACAGGGCTTCGGGCCTCTGGGGGCTCTCAGCCACCCACTGACTCCTGCTCCACTGAGCCAGGCAGTCAGCCCCTACACCCTTCTCACTAACCAGGGACCTAGCTGGGCTACACTGAGCCTCTTCCACCACGCTGGGCTGGAAGATCCCTGACCCACTACTTTTGGAGTCACTCCCTAATGACTCTACAGAACCCCTGGTATCTTCCCAGCGGTCTGCTTCCTCTGCAAGGTCCCAAAGACAAAAACATTTCAACTTCAGCAGGTGCTGGCGCAACTCTGGACACACAACATTGAGCAACTGCTCTTTGAGGAACATACTCACTACTCCGTCCCTCTCATCGTCCGGGTTAGCCGCCAGCCAATCCTCCATTGCATCAGAACAGTCATCCACAAAATACCCCCACTTCTGGTGAGGCGGTTTCCTATGGTTCCTGAACTTCAACCTGTTCTCCTCCTCTTGGGAAACAGGTTCCATACTCTGGGAACTGGGACTTTCTAGACTGAGATTTAAATAGCTGCCACCACTGGACCCAACCCTCCCTGGGGGATCCAGAAACTCAACACTGCGCGCAGGGGATAGTCTACCCTCCAGAGCTACTTCGCCTCTGGTGGAGGCCCTCTCAGCCTCCTCTATCCTTTCCTGCGCTAAGACCCTCTCGGTCTCTAGCTGTTGCTTCTTAACCTCCAGCTGTTGCTTTCTAATGCCCAGCTGTGCCATAGCCTGGGCATGCTCCAACCTGAGCCTCTCTAAAGCCAGCTGGTGCTCCCTTTCTCTCCTCCTATCTTCCAGCTCCTCTGGGGACAGGGAAAGGGATGAGGCGCTGCCTCCTAAACTGGACCCAGCAAGGGACTCCCTATCTATGGGGTCCTCACTCTCTGCTGGCGTCCCTGTGCTGTCATCTTCTTCCTCCTCCTCAGACTCTTCAGGGCTCCCCTCTGACCCACCACCCTCATGGTGTGAGACCCGGGCCCTCTCCTCACTGTGCTCACGCTCCCAGTCCTCCTTCTGCCATTGGATTAGGTTACCCCTAAGTTGGGACTGGGTGTCTGACTCATTCACTGCAATGTCTCTCTCTTCGCAAAACTCTCTCAGTTCATGCAAAAACAGACCCCAGACATTAAAAGCAGACTCCATCTTGGCAAGATGATCACAGACACGTGCGACACAGGGAACTGAACAATCTGAAGTAAGAGGACACAATTCCAAAACTTCAACAATCTCCTTATCAAAGAGAACTCATACTCATGCGTCCAGGAAAACACACCATTCATCCACACACACCCTCCCCTCGGATCGGTAAGGCAGTTTCTACCACCCCTGACTTCTCAACCTGACCAAAAGCGACACAGGTACCAAACTCTGGAAGCAGGGCGGGGGACAAATGTACTGAACACAATCAAATGACACTCTTCAGGAGAAGAAACAATGGAATTTCACCAAAAACAATAATCCCCAAAAATGTGGTCATCTAAAATGCAGAGTTTTGTGGTGCAGCCAGCTGCTACTAAGGTACAAGGCAAACACAAATCCTTATCCCACCGCTTGCCGCCAATGTTGGAAATGGGATCCCCGGCTGGCCAGGGCTTTCGCCAAAGTCAGTCAGAGACCACCACTCCCAAGTCAGGGCAAGGGAGTTACACGCCAAGATAACCCCTACTCACCCTCCAGGTAACGTGGCGCGAGCAGCAAGGCTAAACTTGGAGGCGATGTAGGCTAAGTATTTGCGCACGCACCCCAGCAACAACAACCAAAGGCCCACCACAAAGGAAACTCCACACAAGGTTATATAAAAATAGCCTTTGTATTACACCAAAACACATTAGATAAAACACACACTTTACAATGTGCCAGAGGCACGGGCAGAATTTACAAGGGGATATTTACAAGACAGGGCCACCTGGACCACTGTCAGGAATCAGAAGTAGCACTTTCAGAAATAGCACTTAGTACATAGAATATAAATTTACTTTAGCACAAAATAGCACACAACCAGTAACTACTGGTAACAGGACCTCACTAGCACCCCCTGCACTAGGGAGGAAACAACCACCTATGTATCACAATACCTGTAGGGGTGTAAGAACATACACATGATGCAATGCATGACATTCATTCAGAGGTGTAAAGGCACATGACGCATAAACAATACATTCAGAGGTGCATAGAAAGTACAATTGCGCAAAACTTAGATCAGTCACCACCTGTGACAGTCCCTGTGTCCCAATGTCAGGGGCCTAAACGTAGCAGTTGCCCACAAAGTGCTGGGCAACTGGTTCAGGGAAAGTTAGGGCAAAGTTGGAGCCTCTCTGGGCTCAAGAACCACCACTGTGGCACTGCGGAGCCTCACTGGACTCTCAGAACAAATGGGCAATGAGCCTCTCTGGGCTCACAAAGCAATCTGCCACCTCGAGCCTCGCAGGGCTCAAAACCAAAAAGGTGCAGCCTCACTGGGCTGTTGGGGACCCCCACGGGGGAATGGCACCCTCAGAGCCTCTCTGGCTCAAAGAACAAATGGCCCCCAGGAGCCTCTCTGGGCTCCTTCACAATTAGCGCCTGGAGCCTCGTGGTGCCAACAAACAAATGCCACCTTGGACCCCTCTCTGGGCTCCAACAACACAGGTGCAGCCTCGCTGGGCTGTGGGGGCCCCTCACGGGGGACCCTCGAGCAAGTGGGGCGCTTCTGGGGTGAGTCCCCCCCTCTGGGGGACTCGTGACGCAAGGTACGCCCTGGTGGAGCGGCCCGCTGTCAAGTGGGGCCGCTCGAGTAGAGGCAGGGGGGGGGGAGAGGGTGCGCGACCTCGCGCCTCTCTCCCTGGCCGGCTTTCACTCACCGGCTGCTGGGCTCCTCACTCCCGGGCGGCGGCTCCTGCACGAGAGCTCCCGCTCCTCGGGGGCTCTCTCCACACTTCTCCTCCGGGGCCTCGAAGGTCCAGGACTCTTCCTGGGCGGCGGGGCTCCTCTTCTCTCGTCCCGGGGCTCTCCTCTCCACTCGGGGAGCCTCGGGAACCCGGCCGGCAGCTTCTCTGCTGCGGGGGGCGGGACTTCCGGGTTGCCTGTCTCGGGCCGCGCTGCGATTGGTCAGCCGGCCCAGTGCTTCCGGGTCGCCGCGGGCAGCGCGGCGGCTCGCTTTTTAGGCAGGCAGGCGGCTTCCCAGGATCCAAGGAGTGGGCTCCCTCGTGAATCCAATAAATCACGGGCACAACAAAGCGGCAAGGAGCGGGGTGGCACCCGCGCCGCCAAAGCAAATATAAAGCGAGGTAGGCACTCGCTAGGCACCGCAATTTCGGGCTGATGCCGGGTGGGCACCGGCTGGCTCTCAAAGCGCTAGCAGCGCTAGCCTCTAAGCAAAGGGCCTCCCAAGCGCCACCGGGCCAAATAAAGCGCTCTCAAGCGCTAAGCAAGGGATTCCAGCGCTCCCCAGCGCTGAAGGGCAGAGAGCAGCGCTCTCAGGGCTGTAGGCACAGCACAAGCTCCAGCAGGGGCTGTAGGCAGGCAGGGGGGGCAAGGCTGGGCCAGAGGCAGCACACTGGGTCTCCAGGCAGGGAGACACCCCAAGTGGCGGTCCTCCTGGCCCCAGCAGCAGCAACAGCCCCCTCTGGCAGGATCCAACAGCAGAACAACTTCAGTGGGGACACAGCCCCATTTTTATACAGTGCATTCCTTTGTTCAAGGGTGTAGAGTGGGGGCGGAACCAGTCGCAGCTGGTTCTTGAGTACTCTGTTTACCTCAACCACCCTCTCTATTCACTGGCAGGGCTTGGGTCATTAGACACACCACAGGGGGGCGGAGCCAGCATTGTGTGGGGAAAACCCAGCCCATCCAGGACACAGGTACACTCCTCCCACACATCACTCATGCTAATCTCCCACTCACCACCGGGCAGACCCATCCAGACTTCCTGGAGCCTGGCATGCCAGCCAGCTCCAGCCAATCACACGCCAGCACCCTCACAGCACACGTACAGCCATGTCTAGAAATGGCGCTTCGCTACTAGACACATACATGCTGCATACACCATCTCGCAGCATTCACTCTCACGAGTTCACACATACCAGACTCAAGCCTGTACACCCCACGCATCAGGAACTACCAGGGACACATCCATTCCCCATGCATTCCTATGGGCGGGCAGGCCTAGCTCAGCACATGCACTCAGAGTGCGCACGCACTTTCCACTGGGACACAGTGAAAGTGCGCAGAATCCAAAAATCACCATCTCCAGGTCACCATTTCAAGCAAAAAGTCTAGGGGTGAACCTGCCCTAAGGGCCAAAGTCCAACAGATTCCTATACTTATACTAAGTTAGGGGGTTGGACATACTCTGGGGACCCACCTATTGGAGGGTCTGGGGAGAAGGGTAGTTACACCCATTTCCCTTTGTCCAGATTCACGGTAGAGCAGGGGCTGAGTGCCCCTGCAACCGGTTTGAATGGGGATATGCACAGGGACACCAAGTGTGCCCCCAGCACTGTCTGAAAAGCATTCTCTCAATGCACCCACCCAGCCCCAATACACTAAAGCCTGTCTGGGAGGTGGTTACACCTCCCTGTGACGGAAACCTATTGTCCAGGCCTCCCCTGCCGGAGTTTCATCCAGTAGCAGGAGGTCAGACTCGTGCCTGTGGCTGCAGCATCCATTTTGTGATGCTAGGGGCCAACAAAATGGCCGGATAAGACGCACACCTCCGCAGCTCCGGTGAGCTGATCCAAATCCGACATTGATTACCCACCCAAAACGTATGAATGAAGGATGGTGCACCGATAGAAACTGGTCCGTCACAGCAAGATAATTTAGAAAAAGTTCCTTTCTTTTAAATCTTAGAAGGCCTAAGCCAACGCGTTTCGCCCCGAAAGGGACTTCGTCAGGGCTGAAAAGAACAAAAGAAACACATAAGCGCACAGCTGTATACATATAACCAAATTATGTACAAGACCGTGTATTACAAAGTTATATATACAGCATGTACCCAGGTGCTACACTGGTAAACATATATTTAAAAAACAATACACACATATATATCTAAAAAGACAAGTGAGACAACCTCAGGGGAAGAAAAACACAGTGTATCACAAATATAAAAGCTTTGAGTCTGTTGGTATTGTGTTGACCTGGGAGCCAAAAAGTACAACACGTAGACACAAACAGACAATGTAAACACATGATTCTAACCAGATCATAGGAGATATATACCATACATTGCCCGTAGAGTGACAGCAGCAGGTATACTGGCTAATCGATATCATCAAAGGTATGTAACCAAAATGCTAAGTGAATAAAATATCAGGAAGACTCAGTAAAAAAAGAACATCAAGAGAAAAATCAATATGAAAAAAGATGAGAGGAATGACTCAAAACGTCCTGTTTTAGCGAGCAACAGGTCGCTGAAGGTCTGGACACTGCCTGGGGCCCGGAACCGGAGCTCCCCAATGCAAACTCTGGGAGTTCTGCCAATCCAAAGTCAGTGCCCGCCCAGCAGACAGGCCCAAGATGGCGGCCGGGCCTGAGTGAGACCGGAGGACCCGGAGAGGAGGCGGTATCTGCGCTGTGCGGCCAACGGGAGCCCAGACGACACAGGCGGACTCGAGCGCTCGGCTGTGCCCCCAACGAGAGAGTGGGACAGAGGAGCGGTCGCCGGCGGTGCGCCTCGGGGGCACTGCACGGCTGGGAGTGCGGGGAACACCGGAGCCCGGTCCAGGAGCCCTGCTGAGGTAGGCCGCGACAGAGAGGGTGAGAGGACCCGGCCCTGACCTGCGTCCTGCAAGAGCACCAAACGGGGGCCAGAAGCGGGGCCGCAGGAGGCAGCGGAGATGCCCCCTGGGGGGCCCCAGACCTGTGGCAAGGGAGCCCCCGCCGACATCTGGTGACACCCGCACCGGGGAAAAGAGTGGCGCGGCGGGCATCAGTGAGGCTGCCGACCCCGGGAGTGACAACACCGCGGTTGGAGGCAGCTTGGACAGCGGGGGATCTCCCAACAGACACCTATGTTGTCGGCAAAGGTGACATTGCGGGGCCTTCCCTGATCCCCCCCCCGGTCACGGGACAGGGGCCTACAATAATAGACCGGCGTTGGAGCCTGCACCCGGTGGGGGAGCGGCTGGGCACACCTTTGGCCGGGCGACACCTACGGGGGTGAGACTTCTAGGAGTCGCACAAGCCTCGGGCCGGACAGACAGCCCGCTGTGAGGGAGCCATAAAGGGCCTGAACGAAAGGAGCCAGCCCTGCGGATAGCGAGTAGGCCATCCGGAAGCGGATTTGAACAGACTGGCCAGGGAGGTCGACGCAAGGGCCGGACTTTCAGGTGCGCCCAGAACGGGTAAAAAAGAAGCGGCCGCCAGGGCGCCATGGCTAGGGCCACTGGACCGGTATGCCACGACCCAGATTCTCGCAGAGACTGCCCCCCCCAGGCCCGCGCTCGGACACAGAGCATTTGATGGGAGCCATACAAGCCTCAAGAGATGATATACAGGCATCCCGGGCGGCGCTAGAAGTCAAGATCGAGGAAGTGGGCTCAGAAGTCACACTACTGAGGCAGGACTTTTGTAACTTAACGGAGAGGGTCACCATGGCTGAGACGAGAGTGGGCGAGGCGGAGGACTCAATCACTACCCTCAAGAAAGACATGGAGGAACTTCAGGCCTCGCATCGCCAGCTACAATGGAAGGTGGACGACGCGGAAAACAGGGCCCGCCGCAACAACCGCCGCTTTGTGGCATTTAGAGAAGGTCTCGAGGGGACCAATATGGTGGCGTTCCTGCACTCATGGATACAGAAGACCTTCCCGACGGCGAGGTTCTCTAATTGTTTCCTGATTGAGCGTGCGCATCGTGCGCTGCTAGCAAAACCGCCGGTGGGGTTGAGGCCGTGGCCTGTCATCGCGCGCTTCCTGAACTTTTCTGGTCGGGACGTGCTCCTGCGGGAAGCCAGAAAACTGGGGGAGATCCGACTGGAGAATACCCAAATCATGATATTTCCTGACTATAGTCAGGAGGTGCAAAAACAGAGGCGATCCTTTGACCTCGTGAAAGCTAAATTAAGATAACTACAAATTCAATATATGCTGTTCTTCCCGGCGAAATTGAAAGTGTTATATAAGGAGAAGACACACTTTTTCACTCATCCGGAAGATGCGTGGCAGTGGCTTGAGGAGCGCCCTATGTTCCGGAGAGTGAGCGGAGAGAGGCGGCAAGTGCGCCATCTACAAGTGGACCACAATAGGGACTACCAAAAACTCTGAGGCGGCGAGGATCGAGGACTAGCCGGCGCGGCCAGACGACTCCATATCCCTCGCAAAGTGCGGTGGGCAGACTGCGGCGGAACTCGGCCACCCCTGGCACTAGAGACACGGCAGGGTCCAGATTTCGCTGCCTGGAGAGGAAGGCACGCTCTGATGGGGAGGAAGATTCGGGTGGTCACTCTTCGGGAGATGAGGAATCGGGGGCTCCATCACTACATCCACTAGTAGTGGCCATCCACGAGATGGAACAGGACAAGGCCAAGCAGACGGGGAGCTCGCGGAACGATACCCAGAACTCACATTCTTGAATTGCGACAGAATGGGTGATGGAGATTTCAGCTTGACTGGAGAGCACGCAAGTTGTTTCCAACCCCCCCCTACCTATTGTTGGTTACGTAGTATTATTGTGCACGCATACGTAGCTCTAATGGGAATGTCCTTTATGTTATACACATAGATTGCTAACGTTGGTTTGCAGGGGGTGATTCAGGGAGGGCGACATACCTTCTCCGCCGGCCGGTACTAGATTCTATGTCTCTGTGGAAGATGGGACCGAAGGGGGAGGGAGGTGGGGTGGGGGGTGGGGAGGGAAGTTGTTTTTGTTTTCAGATGAGAGAGATTGAGGATGTATGGGGGGGACTTGATTGTGTTCTCAAGGGGTTGGACGGGGGGCTGGGGGGAGGGGGAAATGTTTTAGCATGTCATGTTGACCACACACATGCACAACCCGACGACCCCCAGTACAAGACACTAGATACACTTATGCCCCAATGCATGATACGATAAAGGGTAGCCCTGGGAGGTAGGGTAGACCACGTGATGGTCTTAAGGTGCTGACGTGGAATGTTAATGGCCTAGGCTGTAAGATCAAGCGAGGGCTGGTGAACAATTATGTGAAGAGATCGGGGGCAGATGTCATACTTCTTCAGGAAACACACCTGCAGGGTACCAAGTGTGCCTTCCTGGGTAGGGGACAGTACAGAGTTCTGGCACACGCAGGTTTCACATTGGGCTCGAGAGGGGTCGCAATCCTGATTAAAAAACCTCCACCCATGAGAATAGCGCAGACCTGGACGGACCCACAGGGGACATATGTGGCAGTGCGGGGACACTGGAGAAGGAAGGAATACACATTTCTTTCGGCTTATGCCCCACCCAAATTACAGGCGGGGACACTCAGGGGAGGCACTGATATTCTCCTCAACACAACAGACACGGTTCAAATTCTAGGGGGCGACTTCAATGATGTGATGGACCATGTGGTGGACAGGACGGGAGACCGAGATAGGGCCCCTAGCTTCACCCTGCTGGCCACAACGATGGCTACACTAGGCCTGATTGATGTTTGGAGATGGCTCCATCCTGAGACTAGGTCGTACTCCTTCTTTTCTGGAGCACATAAAGTGTACTCTCGCTTGGACTGTCGTGTATTTCTATAGGTTCTGAATCGATCCCCCTATTCCTGACCATATTCTGGTTAACCTACCTAGCTAGTTAACTAACAGTCAGCCCATGAGGCAAGAAATCCCCCATGATGCAGATACCGTTATCTGACGCAGTCACACTACGGCACAGGAACGTGTTATCTGATTAGGTCATAACGCTTGAGATCTAATTAGACAAGCGACATTCCTCCAGCCCCTGATAAGGCATACGACGTTCTCATAACAAATCAAACCTATGACAACCTGGATAATCCGTGCGGCCATTGTTTTGATTTCACAGAGAACTTTAGTAAAGAATGTGCTAACGAGCAAGTCGTATGACATCTTTATTGACGTACCTATGTCCATCCTTACGTCAATCCCGGCACCTTTAAGGTATAAATATTGCCGACCTTGCCCTATGCAAACACACGCGTGGTGACAAGACGGAGCAGCCATACTTGCCGAAGCCGAGAGCAGAAGCAGACCCCGCAGGCAACAGCCCCGCCTTCCTGACGCGCTGAGAGACGCGCTGCTATCTCAAGCCGAGAGACCCAGCACCGGCGCTTCTGGGCAGCCCTCGCAGGCAGCCTGGAATATCGAGAGCAGAGAAAGAGATACCATTCCTCATTCATCCTAAATTCCAGGTACAGAACTGAATAACCCCTCCTAGAGAATTCTTTAGTTATTCACTTGGCAAAAACAAACTTAACTTAAACTGTAACTTTCTATTCCCGCCCACGTATTAGACTTAGGTCAGGTACACGGGGTAGGCGTATTTAGAAACACCAGTTGAGTACGTTTAGTCAAATGTATATGTGTATGTAAATATATTTTAATCATTTTAAACATCATATGGCTCAGAAACCATATCAATGTTTTTACAGTATTATTTTATACTATTGCTTTTAATGTATGCACTTTACTTAACTATAAGTATTGCAATAATATCGATCCATTTCTCTTGTACGAGAAAAGAGACTGATCAATAAATAACATCTTTTATTGAACACGCCCGTCTCCTCCTTTTCTCTACATTCTGATGAGACTAAGAATGCACGTACTGACTGAGTAAAATAATTGCCTTGTGCTCACACGACTCTTGAGATTGACTCTTGATTAGGGGAGAGCAAAGTTGTCATGTTCTATGGTTGTCAGAAACTAAATCCCTTCTTGTCTAATCAGGGGAGTTAATCCTTCCTTGAACATTCGAGAAAGTTTCTAGCGAACTCTGAGCTTAGCTGGCAAACCCAAAAATTAAGTCTAGTATCGACAGTAGTAGACCTAGTTAACGTCTGGCCTAGGCCTTTACTGCTGTAGGTACTATTCCAATGCGCAGAGCCTATTGGGAAAATAGGAGCTACACTACATGGCGCCCAACGCGTTTGGAAAGGGCGATAAAACTAACGTAAGACATTTAGAGTAACTCAGTCGTGCTTTCTCACTCAGACCCCTTTTCCCAAATACTCCAAAGACGTCTGGAGTGGGTGAAAGGTTATAATATCCTCCAAAACCTCGCAGGAGGGAACTCCTATGTTTGGTTCTTGGTCTAAGTCAACGTTGAAGGATAAACAGTGTTCCAAAATATTGTGCATCTAATCTCTGTTTCCATAAAGAAACCTGATCTGCAAATAAACATAATACCATCCTGTCAGCAAAATGGACAGCGATGAAGAACGAGAGGTTACTAGATTAGCTACTGAAATAGCAGATGCTGATGCTACCATGCAAGCAGCAGACGCGGATATAATACTCATTCCGGTCGCCAAAAGAAGATCTATAACCTTAAAACTTATAGAAAATGGACTGACACCTAGAGGTGGCACAGTCATATTCGTAATCGAGGCACACGAATATCGGCAGACAGAGGTATACTATACATGGATACATTTTCCAGCAGCTAATACTATAACAAAGTACTTCCACTATTACAAAGTAGAGGAACCTCCTAATGAGTACACTCCTTTCGAGGAGGTGGAAGTACCACTCAAATTCCAAGAGCATTTGCTCTTATTTGATGGCGCCCTAAAACATAATAATCACATTACAAGGCTCGGTCCTTTAGGAAGACCAGGAGCAACGTGGCCGGTCTTAGCCGGATACACACCATATCCAGACATCGAAAGAATGCCTGCAGCAGAGCTGCTAATACAGCTAAAACAACTACAAAAAATTCACAGACAATTAGTTCAGTATGTAATGCGGACTTCAACAATTCAGCCAGCGATTAAACTTCCACAGCTGACCCCTCACCAGGGGAACACAAATAAAATTACACCACAGAACATCCAATCCTGCCTAGGTAAAGTTCCAGCTAAACGGGAACAAATACCATTCTGGTTGGCACAGAAAATTACCCAAATAGAGGCGGTGTTTCCTGACACCACCCCATTAGAAAAACACAGGATTCTGACTATATGTCTCCCAATGGGAATCGCACCACACATTGAGGACTGTGACACTTGGGGTACAGTCTTTGCTTCCATCTACACAAAAACGCACGGTGTTCCATCCATTTCGGTAATACCAGATGTGCTAAAACAAATTCAAGATGAATACGGTCCAGAACCTGCTTTAACTCTTGGTATGAAATTACTAAAAGACTTCAAGCAGGTATCGGCTATATTACTAGCCAACATAAAGGGTGAAGCAGCAAACGTGGCGATCCGCCAGAGGTTAAAAGAGACAGATATAGCAGACCAACCAGCTGAAATTGCCAGAATCATAGAAAAATCCTATGAAGAACTAGGCAGAGATAGTCTAGGTGAAATACCAGTAAAACCGCAACTGACTACAAGTCCAGAAAAAATGTTTTTTAATAATAATAATAATTCACCAAAAAAGAACTGGGATGGGAACAAACAATCCAATCCAAAAGAAAAGAAATTCCAGTCCAGAGGAAGGTCTCCTAGGCGAAGAGAGAAATCTCCAAACCCGAGACAAAGGTCACCTCAGAGTGAACCCTCTGGGAATAGATATAACCTTAGAAATAGGGATAATATTAAAAAACCTGATAGATATCAAGACATTGATACACGTCCCTCTCAATCTTTTCAGAATTCCTCGCAGAAATCGGAAAGAAGAGGACGATCAGAAGAGCACGCCAAGTCCAAAGACAAGGAACCTGCTCAACTGAAAAAGAAATCACAATTTCCAAAAAAGAAGGTAGCCAGTATCAAGGTAGTTAACAATGCCGAGAATACTGAGGACACAACTGAAAAACGGAGAGTGGGCTCAGACAATGCTAGACAGCGCAGCAGAGGTGAGCATAGCTCGCAAAGTCCTTATGGATCATCTGGAGACAGTGGACACGAATGAATACCTTCAAGTGGAAACTGCAGACACCAGAGTTAGCAAGCCCCACAAAATATACGAGATAACATTACGTATAGAGGGAGATAAGACTAGGAAAATAAGGGGACTATTTTGGGATAACCTCTCAAAGGGTTATGACATACTTCTAGCTGAAAAAGACTGGCCACCAGAGTTTGTCAGGGAGTGCCCTCATGGCGAAGAAGTAATTATGCCTGCCTTCTCGAATCAAATCCCGATTCATAAAAAATACACACTTGCTAGAAAGTGGGCAGTGGCCTTAGCACCTGCTTTATATAAAAATCATGTAGGATGGGATGAGGATTCTCCTCCTCACAAAATCCAGTTAAAATCACAACCAACTGCACAAAGGCAGTACCCAATTAAGCAAGAAGCTAAAAAACAAGTAAATGAAATACTAGATCAGCTAGAATACCAGGGGGTGATTGAAACTTGCACCTCACAAATGAACAATCCTTTGTTTCCGGTCTCCAAACCAGACAATTCATACCGTCTAGTTTTGGATTACCGACACCTTAACACATGTTGCAAAACTTTTGCAGTGCAAAACTCACACAGTGCTGCACTAATGAATAACATAGTGCGCAAAAAATACAAAACTACCTTGGACATCTCCAACGGATTCTTTTGTCAAAACATAGCACCAGAGAGCAGATATTTAACAGCTTTCTCAGTAAATGGCACTCAAAAACGATTCTGTCGGTTAGCCCAGGGGTACAAGAACAGCCCGGGGGTATTCTCAGCGAGAGTAACAGAATTACTACAACAATATGATGATGAAGCATTATCTTATGTCGATGACATTTACTTAACAGATGATGACTTGGAAACTCACTTGAAAAGAGTGAACACCATAATACTTGGTTTCGCTGCAGAGGGTTACAAATTCAACTTCAAAAAATCCAGAATTGCCCATCTGACAGTCCTATTCTTAGGATATGAGTTATCAAGTGAAGGCAAAAGCCTGGCAGACAATTTCCTAGAGAAATGTGCCGTAATCCAAGCTCCTAAAACACTAAAAAACCTACAGTCAATTCTAGGCTTCCTAAATTTCGGAAGAACTTACATTGCAAATTACGCAGAAAGGGTCAAACCCCTTTACGATCTAATTAAACCAGACTTTAAAAGATCCAGTTGGACTCAAACACACACAGAAATTTTGAGATCCTTACAAACAGACATGCTAATTAAAACAAAATTAGAAACCCGTGATAATACACGCAACCTTGTGATCCGAGTCATCCCAGGGAGATGCGGATTCACATACCTGACCTCTAATGAGGGAGAAAAGGTACCAATTGCATTCAGATCACACTTGTACACAAAAGCTGAACAGAGATTCAGCAACAAAGGAAAAATTGTTCAAGCAGTTCAAACCGCAATAGCTAGAGAAAAAGAAATAGCTGACGGTAGACATATCACAGTCAGAACAGCTGAATCAGCCTTTGAAGCATTAACAACACCGTGTAATTTACCAACAACAACATTGGATCCAGAATGGTTACAATGGGTAATTTCAATCACAACGGACAAAGTATACTACTTCTTTGATCCAGAACTAGAAGAATTAAAAAATCTAAAATATGAAAAAACGTATCCTCTGCCAATCGACATTCTGCCTCTACGACATTACGCCTGTGTAATCTACACAGATGGACATGCCCAACCCTCCGTTTGGGGAGAACATGCATACAATCCCACATGTGAGATCACAAAAGAAGTGTGGCGCGGAGGTAAACTAAGACCTCTATTAACAAAATCACAC
This sequence comes from Lissotriton helveticus, assembly GCF_964261635.1. Classification (NCBI taxonomy): domain Eukaryota; kingdom Metazoa; phylum Chordata; class Amphibia; order Caudata; family Salamandridae; genus Lissotriton; species Lissotriton helveticus. The sequence goes on along the minus strand of NC_136068.1, from coordinate 1,959,360,620 downwards.
TCAGTAGAAACTAATTCAGAAATGCAAACTGAAATAATAGCTTTGAAAATGGCGCTAGATAATGCGGATCGCGAATTCCCGACACTTATAGTGTCAGATTCATATTTCTGCGTCAAAGCATATAACAAGGATTTGCAGACATGGATTCAGAACGGTTACAAAGATGACACAGGTGCACCAATAAAGCAGAGACTTCTCTGGGAACAAGTAGCTCTTTTGAAGAAAGAACTACCAAAGACTCACGTGACTCACTCACTGAGTCATCAACGTGATGGCGTTCACGTTGTGGGGAATTCATTGGCTGAGACAGCCGCAGCGGCAGCCACTAAATCGGCTCCCGTAGATCGAAAAAAGCATACATTAAAATACATTGACGGTGAAACAGTGCTGGCGGTGAAAACGTCATCAAAAGGCGACTGCTCAGCGTTACCGATCAACTATCCACTCAATTATACATACATAATCGATGCAAACTCCGTCCCTTTTGCTCGAATCCCTGGAGTGGGGGATAGAGTGATTCCAAACATCGACCTGTGTTCCTTTGAACATTTTTAATAATTTTTTGTGTATAATTTTATGTATTTGTTGTATTTGTTGTGTACAATGTATCTGCTTTTTTAAAAAACTCAAGACAAATGTGCAATAAATTTATGTCCATTTTATACATACCAAATTTTTGATTTAGACTGCTTCTTGTCACATGAAATGTCTTACACAGTGATATGCTAATATGTCCATGTCCATGACCGAAACACAAAAAAACCTGGTGCTGTGAGAACTTATCCATTGATAACTGAACTCTAGTGGTTGTGTCCAGTAAAGGAATTTGCCTAGTGGGCGGCCTACGTTGTAGGTACCCCACCTCTAGACCATCTTTCAATATAGGGACATTGTTACACTTTTCTCTGACACTTGTTAATCGCAGACGCACACATGGGCGAGGGTCACAGACACCTTAAATTAAAGGATTCTCTGGAAGAATTGCAATCACGGTACTGGTGGCCAGGCATGAGCCTCCATCTTACCATCTTTGTAAAAAACTGCCCAAACTGCAACAGAGATCGCAGTGGGGAGAGAAGCAGTTTAATACCTCGTCGTATCAAGGCAGATAATGTTACCAGCAAAAAGAATGGCTTGCGATTAACATATTCAGTAATGTTATGTGCTAAGCACTCCTCTCTTTACTCCTTGATCAAAAATTTAAACAAAATTATTGTAAATGGTGCTAACCCATATCTTGACTAGCCCCTAGTCAAGTTGGTACAAATCACAATAATTCACAGAAACCTGTGATATGGGGTGCACTATTCACATACACACAATTACGTGTTGAGTTTTCAAACCTTTGTTTTACCTACTCGTTTTTCAACAATATTACCACAAAAACAATTAGTGAAAATAAACTAATTCAAAAAATTTGCATCAACATTTCTCCACGTTGTGCTGAAAACATAAATGACATAACACCAAAAAATATCTTCTTCAAACAATGTTTTCTTTCTTCAAACAAGATTTATTCTTCTTTGTCCATCAGAGACAAATATGAATTCCTCAGACAACTCATGAAGCCATGTCCCAATGCATTTCGGTATGCACCTTCGTCAGGGGTATATGCTTCACTTGTAACCACACGAAAATGAAGTGCCCAACTTCTCTTCTTTCGGTCTTTTGCGATTAACATATACAGGCTAGTTCCCACTTATAATGTAGATCCACAGCACTCAGCTGACGTCCGGACTGTTATACAAGATTTGCGAGTCTAAATGGCATATACGCTAAGAGCATGTTACGTTCGACCATTGTTTTTTCTTTTTCTCAGGCAATCCAGCCTGGGGGGAAAAGAATGACCAAATGAGCACAGCCCAGCAGGAATCTTCTCACTTCCTTCCTGAGGGTATGGGATGGTGTAAAGAAAAAACCAAGACAGAAAGCAATCTATAATAGAAAGGATATTAGGTTCGGGAGCTGGGTGGGTCAAACATCTAATAAGTGTCCAACGTAGTCTAAATAACTTGCCAAGAAATTCTCTGAAGGGATTCAGTCCGTACGAATTATTATTCGGAACTAGGATGTTGATCTCTGACCTTGATAGTCAGACTTCAGTGGTAACAGAAAAAAGCTTTGATGTCAAAGACCGTTTGGCTATTTTGCAGGACTTAAACAAAACAAGAAAAGACCTGAGCAACATACAGTTGAAACAACAGCCAACAACCACTGAAGAACCACCACCTGTCCCAGCAAGACCTGTCTGGATTCCAAAAGTCGGGGATCTAGTCAGGGAGAAGATCGCGGTAAAGAAGGAATTTGGGCCTTCTTACAGAAAAGCAGTTCCTGTCTTGTCTGTCAACGGGACAAGATCAGTTGTACTACCGCCACTTGCTGGAAAAAAGGAGAACCGAGTTGTATCCATCGACCTGGTAAAACCACAACATGTGGCCGATAACAAACAGTAGGCCAAGTGGACTCCCAATAAGTAGCAGAACACCAAGGTTTGCTACCAGTGCAGAGGTCCTAACAAAGAGGCTCATCACATTCGAAACGCCTACAGAAGAACAACAAGGACTATGCAACAATGCAATAGAACTCAGACCTCTGAAAACCCAAATAAAGACATTTAGCAGAGACACACCAATCTATACTGAAGTACCAAGTGAAAATGCAAAAAACAAAAATCCTGAACCAATTGGAACAATTGACAGAACTGCATCCGGCTACTTCATTAACTTCGATGATTCCTCTGAGGGCTTCAGCGAATCAAAGACACAGCCATCATCAAAATCCTTTAAAGACAAAGCGAAGGAACTTTTGAAACAACTAAAAGAAACATATCTGATTTCTCCATGGATTGAATTTTGGGTGGGTTTTGGTGCATTTATCCTCATACTTTGGCTCATCATGGTATTTACTTTGGGACGCTTCATTGAGGGAAAATATGCTAAAATGGACACAGCAAGTCAGAACATCAACTTGGTCCTCAAACCACACACATCTTCACACGTCGAGAAACGAGAACTTTCTTCAGAACTTTCTTCAGCCAACTTCACAGCAATTCCAATACCTGGTGGGGTAGCCTGGGACAACACTGACTATGAAATTTATGGTCCGGTCGAGATCCTGAAATATCCACACCAAATTAAGATCTCTTTGAGTGACTTTGCAAAACCAAACTCATTTGCTGATGATTGGGACTTTGAAAGTATAAACAATATGATGTCTGACTTAGTAATGTCTGCTAAATTTACAAAACATGATTATTTGCAAGGTTCTACAAATTATGATAGTATGTATTGCTATAACCACTATGGTAACCATTTCTTGCATAAATCTGCACAACCTAGAAATGTTTTAAATTTTAATCAATGGGAACATTGTGCTACACCTCCAAAAGGGAGCTCTAGAACCGTTTATGACAAATATTCATACTTTCAAGGTTTTAACACTAGTAATGCTGAAACATTTTATTATAAATTGTCAAACAAGACAGGGACCAAAACCATGATAACCAACACAAAATTGATTTATTCTGATTCATTCTTTGAAAAAATGAATACTTTTGGATTCGATTATTGGGACAAAAATGTTGATTTGAAAAGTGTTTGGGGCACAAAAGAATGGCAAGTACAGGGTTTAGAAGCTTTGTTTAGAGCCTGCATGATCCCAGAACAAATGATATTTTTAAATGACACTGTTCAACAAACCACCTGTCTTGGCTTAGCCAAAATCAAAGATTTAAATAACCCGTCTATTCCAAAGCCAACAATGTTTAGCAATAACTCTGATACAGATGAAGAAATAGACATAAACCATATACTTAACCAAAACAGAACACATCCTGATTGGAAACAATGGTTGATCTGGCCCACAGATACAAATAACTGTCAAGATAGATTCCTGAATAAAACACAGGGTTTCAAAATGACCAGGCCAGACCCTAGATATCCCCAAAGACATCACCCAGGGATAATAACAACCTACAGTGTGGGCAAATTATGCCTTCAATGGCTACAAACTTCCACACTGCCTGAAATTAAGCAACACCTAACTTTACTTACTGATGGTGCTGACTTGCGTGATTTCATAATGGGACCACGCAAACAGCGTCAAAAGCGTTTCATAGCAGCCTCTGTATATGCAGCATACAATGAGGCCTGGAAGGTTACTCAAATTGAGACAGCAGAAAGAATACGGGAAATTGACCGTATTAATTTGGAAAAATCACTTTCTGTAGTGGACAATGGGTTAATGACTCTGTCCTCCAGAATTTTTTCATTGGACAGCATTGTGTCTTCAGCAATCGATATATTATCGCAAGACTTACTGTTATTACAACATGGTCAGTCACAATTGCGTTCTATCGTACAGCTTGGCTGGACGTTACAAAATCTGCGTTCAGGCTATGTACCTTGGCGTTTAATCAACACTACGTCACTATTCCAAATCTTTAACCTTACTGATAGACAAATCGGTATGGCGCAGAAGGGTGCTGATTATACAATCTTGAGCATTGAAAAACTAGAAAGATTACCGTTGACAATGTCAGAACGACCTGTCAGTGAATGGATAATCCACGGAATCATAAATATTCCAATCTCAACCTTCAGGTTTCAATACTGCCAAAAATATATACAGGCTGGCATGTACGAGAAATTGGGAAAGGGGTACCTTAAAACAACTTGGAACCTGCCCTATTCACATGCATGTGTCAGTAACAAAGGACAGAAAGTGTTTCTTAGTGGCAACAATTGTGCTATGTCACTAAGCGGCACGCTTCTGTGTAACGGTATTAGTTTGCACGGAGCCTGTGAAGGGAATTCATACAACCTTTCATGTCACCAGCAAGGCGCACCTGCAACTGAAATAGAACCATTCTTTCAAAGACTCTATAATGGGAGTTACATTCTTATTGTAGACCGCAGATGCTGTAGTCTTATGCCCGGGACTCCTTATCTAGTAACAACAACGGCGAAGGTCAAGTGCTGTGGACGTTCTTTGTTCCCCAGCTCCTTTCCAGACAGGGAGGCGAGGGCATGGCCCAGTTTGAAAATTACTTCTATTCGAATAGACACTTTAAGCAGAATGAAAACAGTGCTTCTTCAGACGCCTACAAGGCTCACGTCATCAAAAGAAACGTATGATCTACAAGTCGCAAGGACGACTGCAGAGATACATACATTATTATCAACCAATTCCCCCGTACATTTCGCGGAAATCCTGAGCGAAATCTTAAATATTTCTGATACCACAGGAGTCTCAAAGGTATTTAAGACAGTATTTTCGATGACATTAACACCATTCAAAGCCATACTGGGTATTTTTCCAGATTTCGTCCATTCGATTTTTGGCGGACTTCCCCTAATCCTAGGACTAATTGCAGGAATCCTATTCCTAGTCCTTATTTTTCGATATGGCAACCCATGTCACAGATCAAACTCTCGCGACAATGGAAGATACGATCCTAGCCATTGGATACCGGGACCGGATATCAAAAATCCTGGGACTCTCCCGGCTTAGAGACCTAAACATGACTTGGTTTCTATCATTTCGACCAATGTGGCAAAGGTGTGTTTTACCTGTACTAAGGTGTCTGCTATGCGGAGAAGAATGCGTGTTAGACACCTGTCTGACGCTACAATCGGATGCGCCGGTGGATGCAGATACACTGTTGGTTCCTACCAAGGTTCACGCACTGTGCTGCCCTCAAAGGCTGCCAATTCTGATGACGGCATTCCTGGAATCTTCACCACTGCGATTGAAGAGTAGTGAAGTACGAGATGAAAGCAGCATCGAACAGGTACGACCTTCTGTCAGCAATGCAAATCAGAATGTCAATGCAGACAATCATGCGCATGAATGCATGGTTACCCCTATTTCCGACTTAGTGGAACTTTCCCATGAAGCTGTTGACAGTTTTTTCGAAAGCCTGAATGATATGATGTTCTCTCCGGAACAGAAATAGAGACTTTTGAGTAAACTCGCACACGGCGTTCCCTGAATCCGGCCTTCAACTTAAAAAATAAAGTCACATGAACAATTACAATCCAGTTCACGGACAGCAACTTTTTTCAGCAAGCCCTTAAAATATTTTTCAATATATTTTTCCCCGGGACACTGATCTTCTGCTTAAAGTAAGAAACTATTCCTAGAGAACTAAGATTTCTATTTTTAGATTCTTTATAGACTTTATATAGACTTTAGCTGCCCGCTGGTATGTTCACAATATATTTTATGTGATGAAATGGTTTCGACTTTTTTTCTGTATAGCCATATTAAGAGCCATTTCATGTGTATTTCTCATATACCAACAAGCAATAATGCATAACAATGCGTGTTTACTTTTGCATTTAATTCATAGCTTAAGTGCATACAATATATATGACTGCAATTTTTCAGTATATTTGAAAATTTCAAAATGCATTTATGTATTTTGGGGTGGTAAGGTATACACTATACTCTATAGTATGTTGTACTATGTTATACTATGCATAGATTAGTAGATATGACCATAGTTAGCGTGGAGTGGGTGTCGTGTATTTCTATAGGTTCTGAATCGATCCCCCTATTCCTGACCATATTCTGGTTAACCTACCTAGCTAGTTAACTAACAGTCAGCCCATGAGGCAAGAAATCCCCCATGATGCAGATACCGTTATCTGACGCAGTCACACTACGGCACAGGAACGTGTTATCTGATTAGGTCATAACGCTTGAGATCTAATTAGACAAGCGACATTCCTCCAGCCCCTGATAAGGCATACGACGTTCTCATAACAAATCAAACCTATGACAACCTGGATAATCCGTGCGGCCATTGTTTTGATTTCACAGAGAACTTTAGTAAAGAATGTGCTAACGAGCAAGTCGTATGACATCTTTATTGACGTACCTATGTCCATCCTTACGTCAATCCCGGCACCTTTAAGGTATAAATATTGCCGACCTTGCCCTATGCAAACACACGCGTGGTGACAAGACGGAGCAGCCATACTTGCCGAAGCCGAGAGCAGAAGCAGACCCCGCAGGCAACAGCCCCGCCTTCCTGACGCGCTGAGAGACGCGCTGCTATCTCAAGCCGAGAGACCCAGCACCGGCGCTTCTGGGCAGCCCTCGCAGGCAGCCTGGAATATCGAGAGCAGAGAAAGAGATACCATTCCTCATTCATCCTAAATTCCAGGTACAGAACTGAATAACCCCTCCTAGAGAATTCTTTAGTTATTCACTTGGCAAAAACAAACTTAACTTAAACTGTAACTTTCTATTCCCGCCCACGTATTAGACTTAGGTCAGGTACACGGGGTAGGCGTATTTAGAAACACCAGTTGAGTACGTTTAGTCAAATGTATATGTGTATGTAAATATATTTTAATCATTTTAAACATCATATGGCTCAGAAACCATATCAATGTTTTTACAGTATTATTTTATACTATTGCTTTTAATGTATGCACTTTACTTAACTATAAGTATTGCAATAATATCGATCCATTTCTCTTGTACGAGAAAAGAGACTGATCAATAAATAACATCTTTTATTGAACACGCCCGTCTCCTCCTTTTCTCTACATTCTGATGAGACTAAGAATGCACGTACTGACTGAGTAAAATAATTGCCTTGTGCTCACACGACTCTTGAGATTGACTCTTGATTAGGGGAGAGCAAAGTTGTCATGTTCTATGGTTGTCAGAAACTAAATCCCTTCTTGTCTAATCAGGGGAGTTAATCCTTCCTTGAACATTCGAGAAAGTTTCTAGCGAACTCTGAGCTTAGCTGGCAAACCCAAAAATTAAGTCTAGTATCGACAGTAGTAGACCTAGTTAACGTCTGGCCTAGGCCTTTACTGCTGTAGGTACTATTCCAATGCGCAGAGCCTATTGGGAAAATAGGAGCTACACTACAGGACTATATATTTATGGCTAGGCAGGCGCTGCAGGTCTGGGACACGGCAGACTATTGTGCACGAGGCATATTAGATCACGCACCACTGTTGTGAGCGGTGAGAGGGGGTAGAAGGGAGAGGCCCACGACACTCAGGTTAACTGCCTGGGACCTACAAAATGCAGACATTTTGAGAGGCCTGCGAGCGGATGTGAAGGTTTACCTGGCGGACAATGAAGGTTCGGTGGCCTCCCGGGTGTTACTGTGGGAGGCACTCAAAACGGTACTCCGAGATAGGGCGCAAAATAGGCTAGCGGAGGACAGACGGAAAGTCCAAGCTGAGGTCCAGGCTATGGAAGTCCAAATACTGGCTTTAGAGCACGAGCACCAGGCCACTAGCGAGTAGACCCGGGGACGCTTAGACGTCTATCAGATGCGCAAGCCCAATACAAGCACTTGGTGACAGGAGAGGCTAAGACACAGGCCCTGGCGACTCTGTACCGCCTCTATGATGTGGGGGACAAATCCGGGAGGTTATTAGTGTGGCTTAGTAAGAAGGAGAGGGATGAGAGATGGGTGGAAAAGGTGAGAGATGGACAGGGGGGATGGGCACGAACAGATGTAAGGATAGCGGAAACCTTTGCAGGGTAGTATGAGGCCTTCTATGACGCAAGGGACTTAGGGACAAGGGAGGACGCATTGCAATATTTGGCGGACATCAACCTCCCGATACTTGAGAAGGCAGACCAACAGGACCTGGAGGCAGATATAACGGAGGATGAAATTAGGAAGTCCATGGTTAAGCTCCGACCGAGGAAGGCCCCTGGCCCTTATGGCTTCACGGCGGAATTCTTAAAAAAAACGGCAGACCTCCTGACCCGTCACTTACTGGGCCTCTTTGTGGATGCCGAGGCGGAGGGGAAGTTCCCACTGGGCCTCAGACAAGCCACGATCATTCCGATCTTTAAGCAGGGTAAGTCACCCGATGACTGTTCATCTTATCGCCCCATTTCCCTCCTGAATATGGAGGCGAAGCTCTATGCAACGATATTGGCTCTCCGCCTGAGACGGGTAATTCTGGGACTGGAGCACCTCGACCAAACGGGGTTCCTCCCTGAAAGGGCGACCAGATACAATCCAAGGAGGACTCATAATTGGTTAATGGAGGTACGTACTAGAATGGACCCACATTGGTTCGTCTCCCTTGACGCCGAAAAGGCGTTTGGCGCTGTCCACTGGCCTTTCCTGGAGGGGGTACTAGAACGATTTGGTTTTGGACCCAAATACAGACAGAAAATCAGCTTGCTTTATACTGATTCCAGAGTGAGAGTTCGGGTCAATGGGACACTATCCGGGGACTTCCCTATACGTCGGGGTACTAGACAGGGATGCCCCCTGTCTCCCTGTTGTTCGCCCTCTCCATAGAAGTAATGGCATGCGCGGTCCGACAGAATGAGGGGATCAAGGGGTTCCGGATAGGGCAGGCAGAAGAAACTGACGAAAAACTATCCCTATATGCAGACGACGTCCTTCTGTATATTACGCAGCCAGAGGTTACCATACCGGCGCTGTTCTCGGAACTCGACCGTTATGGGGCCAAGGCGGGCAACCAGATCAATTGGCACAAGTCAACTCTCTATGATCCCCAAGAGGGGGAAGTGTGGCCCACGCTGCCGGCGAGGCTGCAAACGACCAGAGAGGGATTTACATACCTGGGGATATTTATAACGACTGACAGTGCCCTTTCCTATGAAAGGAATGTTAACCGAGTAATACATAACTTTACCGAGGATGCGGCTAGATAGAAATTGCTCCCCCTTACGGTACTGGGCAGGGCAGCGATGTTTAAGATAATTTCGCTCCCAAGATTCTTATATGCCTTCCAAAATGAATATTTCCCCCTGCAGTGCTGGGTCTTCCAGGACATTCATGAGGAACTGAGGTCTTTTCGATGGCTGGGGAAGCAACCCAGGCTAGCGCTATTGACCTTGCAGAGACACCAATATGATGGGGAGATCTCTTTTCCCGACATAGAGGCCTACTATTGGGCAGAACACCTGGCCCCCATCAATGAATGGAAACATGCCCTGGCCACCCACCCCACCTATGCGCTGGAACGGCACACCATGGGCAACCGTCCGTGTATACATTATTTGTACGGAGGCAAGGGGAGGGCCAGACTGCTGTCTGTTACTAGAAGCACACTGGAGGTATGGACAAGGGCGACAAAGACAATAGGATGGGAACGCAAACCGACAAAACAAACCCCACTGTGGAAATGCGCCTGGTTGAAGGAACTTAGTAAGTTGAGAGGGTTCCAAGGCTGGGATGCCATTGGCATATCGACTCTAGGCGATGTGATAAAGAAGGGGGTGCTACACTCCTTTCCCTCGCTGCGACAGGAATATGGGCTCCACCACTCCCAATATTTTAAATATATGCAATTGCGACACGCATGGAGGGTGGAGGGGGCTTTGACGGAGGGCCGCCTTTTGCAAGAACGGATCCCTGGGAAGGCAGTGTCCCTAACGTATAAAACAATAATGAATGATAGACCAGATAGACTTGGGAGCCTCAGGGCCACGTGGGAGCGGGAGGTGGGTGCCATGGATGCGGTGGATTGGGGTATGGTCCTGATGCATTCGAGGGAAGTGGCGATTAAATCATGCCTAAGGCTGATCCAGTTTAAGATCCTTCATAGGACTTATTTTGACAGAGTGCGATTGCATAAAATGGGGAGAGTGTTTGATCCACGCTGTTTGCGCTGTGGCCATGACAGGGGGGACTTCTATCACACGATATGGTCCTGCTCAAAAATCTAAACCTATTAGGGGAGGTCTTGTCAGAGCTGGGGGAGGTGCTGGAGATTGCCATACCTTTAGACCCTAAACTTGACCTTCTGGGAATGACGAATGATGTGGATTTGGCTCGCCCCCTGCTGATTTTCCTGGTGCTTGCATTAGTGGTGGCCAAGAGAGACGTGGCCGGGAAATGGGGGGCGCCTGACATACCGCAGCTGGAGGAGTGGAGGAGGGGTATGGACCTATACATGGCGGCCGAAAGAGTCGCATATAAAGCAAGAGAAGCCCAAAGAAGTTTGGTAGGGTGTGGGGCAAATGGCGTCGATACCATGGACTGGATGGAGGACTGTGATGTGACAAGGAGGCCTGGGTTCCTGGTCTACGCTGACCGGAAATGGATGAAGGAACGGAGGCTAGTATCATTGTGTACTCGGGGAGAGATCTGGATGAACTATCGGAAACAAGAAACTGTGTCCTGGACCAAGTGGCGGGAGCGGAGGGCGGGTGGTTGGGGATGTGGGGGTGTTGCTCGATACTGACATGCTTGTTGTATGATTTTGCACTGCAAAAAGTCAATTAAAAAATGGTTCAATTTGTGATGCTAGGGCTCTTTTAAACTATGCCAGAATTACACTTGGAGCGCAGGCGCGGACTAGACTGACACCCGAGTTACACTCAGAGCCCAGACGAGGACTAGACTGAGGTACACACAAAGCCTAGGCATGGACTAGACTAGACTGATGCCCGAGATACTCTTGGAGCCCAGGCGTGGCCTAGACTCACACCTGGGTTACACTTGAAGCCCAGGCATGGACTAGACTGACGCCCGAGATACTCTCGGCGATACAAAAGGGGATGATGGACGGAGCGTTTGAGCAAATCAAACACTCACACCCAGTCAACTGATCTGGGTTTGATCCATCACCATTCTTTAGCTCACTCAGCCACCCCAGTTCAGACCTGGCTATATGCAAATCAGTCTGACCCTGTGCCTCATGGGAACAGTCCAGCCCGAACTGCCAAGCCATGTCTTCCCTGGACCGGAAACAAGCATCCTGGGACCAGTTTCGGATTCATAATCCTCATCCGCCAGGCTATCTTGAATACAGTGGTCAAGTGAGCAAGGGACTCACGTCTGAGCATACCCTGCCACAATACTCTCGGAGCCCAGGCGTGGACTAGACTGACGCCTGAGTTACACTCGGAGCCGGACCTTTTAAAACTTCTTGGGCTCTGAAAAACCATTTATTCACACTGGCTCCACTTTGAACAATTCAGTGCACGAGTTTGTGTTCCGAGTGTATTCGTTCGTTAGCGCAAGGACACCCGAGGTTAATCACACACTTAAACAAAACTATTAGTTAATAAATAAACAAAATGAGTGAAGCAGTGACCTATCCACATAAAACGCGGTTCAGTGATCCGCTCAGTGCGCACTCTTTCAGCAGGCGCTTTAACCCTCCGCGCCACTTTGCGATAAGACAAAACCCGATCTCTCTCCAGCAGGAGCATTGATCACCAGAGGTATCTTGACATTTTAATTGTTGCTTGAAAACCGCTGGACACACCAGGAACTCTGCAGCAGGTGTTTTTAAACCCAGAAGTTATTTTATGAGACAGCGCCCCCCTAAACTCAGCAATGGGTGCTGCTGCACCGGTCGCACCGTCCTGAGGGCGTCACACACTGGAAATAGATTCTCAGACATCGAGTAAAGCATTCTTCAGCCCTCGGTCATTTAAATAAATTGCTCAAAAGACTCATCTTGTTTTTCGGGAAGGTCACCCTAAAAACAACTTTGTTAAGGTTACCAACTGACTCCGCGTCACCATGAGACACCATTTTTCAGTGCTGGGTTTTCAATAACAATCTGGTGCATTCTGGGAGCGGTAGTCATGCTCATTTCAACTGAAACAATTGGCCTACAGCGCCTGACAGCAAGGAAAGCCCGGACTGGAATGCAGGGTTCCTGCTGACATGGAGTCATTTGGTGCCCTTACAGCTCAGTCAAAGTCATAAAATGATTGGGGGGGGCAGGGGGGGTATTATCATTTCTGCTCCTAGATGACGTAATTGGAAACGTTGTCTAAATGCTAACCCACTTCTTTGAACCCATTTCCAAATTAAAGTAATATTTAGAGAGGGCATTTTGCAGTTTAATATATTCAACACTTGCCTAACCCCGTGTGATCCTGGGCAGATCGTTATTTTTCCCTGTGTCTCTTTCCATGCCATTTATGGCAGCGCTTAGCTATAGGCTGAATTCAAACTTGTAAGCGCTATAGGAAAATAACTTAAGTATTTCTCTGACCCTGGACATGCCTGAGACTCAGCTCGTGATAGGGGGGCACAGACCCCCCTCTCCCAATGAAAGTGAGCTGTGACAATGTGGGCCCACCCTGGCAGGGCCGTCCCAGGGCGTCTGGGGACAGGTGCAGCGTCTGAACAGTGTTCTAGCGCCAAGAGAGGCAGAGAGGGTGACACAGCGCCTAGACTCCGCAGAGAGGGTGACACAGCGCCTAGACTCCGCTCCAAGAGAGGCAGAGAGGGTGACACAGCGCCTAGACTCCGCAGAGAGGGTGACACAGTGCCTAGACTCCACAAAGAGGGTGACACAGCGCCTAGACTCCGCAGAGAGGGTGACACAGCGCCTAGACTCCGCAGAGAGGGTGACACAGCGCCTAGACTCGGCTCCAAGAGAGGCAGAGAGGGTGACACAGCGCCTAGACTCCGCAGAGAGAGTGACACAGCGCCTAGACTCGGCTCCAAGAGAGGCAGAGAGGGTGACACAGCGCCTAGACTCTGCAGAGAGGGTGACACAGCGCCTAGACTCCGGCAGAGAGGGTGACACAATGCCGAGAGAGGCAGAGAGGGTGACACACCGCCTAGACTCCGCAGAGAGGGTGACAGAGCGCCTAGACTCCGCAGAGAGGGTGACACAGCGCCTAGACTTGGCTCCAAGAGAGGCAGAGAGGGTGACACAGCGCCTAGACTCTGCAGAGAGGGTGACACAGCGCCTAGACTCCGCAGAGAGGGTGACACAGCGCCTAGACTCTGCAGAGAGGGTGACACACCGCCTAGACTCCGCTCCAAGAGAGGCAGAGAGGGTGACACAGCGCCTAGACTCCGGCAGAGAGGGTGACACAGCGCCTAGACTCCGCAGAGAGGGTGACACAGCGCCTAGACTCCGCAGAGAGGGTGACACAGCGCCTAGACTCTGCAGAGAGGGTGACACAGCGCCTAGACTCCGGCAGAGAGGGTGACACAATGCCGAGAGAGGCAGAGAGGGTGACACACCGCCTAGACTCCGCAGAGAGGGTGACAGAGCGCCTAGACTCCGCAGAGAGGGTGACACAGCGCCTAGACTTGGCTCCAAGAGAGGCAGAGAGGGTGACACAGCGCCTAGACTCTGCAGAGAGGGTGACACAGCGCCTAGACTCCGCAGAGAGGGTGACACAGCGCCTAGACTCTGCAGAGAGGGTGACACACCGCCTAGACTCCGCTCCAAGAGAGGCAGAGAGGGTGACACAGCGCCTAGACTCTGCAGAGAGGGTGACACAGCGCCTAGACTCTGCAGAGAGGGTGACACAGCGCCTAGACTCCGCAGAGAGGGTGACACAGCGCCTAGACTCCGGAGAGAGGGTGACACAGCGCCTAGACTCCGCAGAGAGGGTGACACAGCGCCTAGACTCCGCAGAGAGGGTACACACAGCGCCTAGACTCCGCAGAGAGGGGTTCACAGCGCCTAGACTCCGCAGAGAGGATAAACACAGCGCCTACACTCCGCTCTTACCATCTCGTTCTCCTCCCCTTGGTTGAGCAGGGCATGGCGGTGCTTCTCGGGGTCCCTCTCCATCCCGGGGGTGCCGCTGCCCTCTCCCCGCTGCCTGGGAGAAGTCGGGCTCAGCATCCACGTCTCTTCCTCCCTCCGCCGGGGTTAATGATTGTCGATCCGCAGTCCCGGCTCATTCTTATATCTCGAGCTCACACCTTCCTCATCACAGGCAACTCCTGGCGCCTCCAACTCCTCCCCAGACACAGGGCTCTTCCACTCCCTGTGTGTACCTGAGCCCTGTGTGCACCTGAGCCCTGTGTGCCTGTGGAGGGAGCCTGTGTGTACCTGAGCCCTGTGTGCCTTTAGAGGGAGCCTGTGTGCACCTGAGCCCTGTGTGTACCTGAGCCCTGTGTGCCTGTGGAGGGAGCCTGTGTGTACCTGAGCCCTGTGTGTACCTGAGCCCTGTGTGCCTTTAGAGGGAGCCTGTGTGCACCTGAGCCCTGTGTGTACCTGAGCCCTGTGTGCCTGTGGCAGGAGCCCTGTGCCTGTGGAGGGAGCCTGTGTGTACCTGAGCCCTGTGTGCCTGTGGAGGGAGCCTGTGTGTACCTGAGCCCTGTGTGCCTTTAGAGGGAGCCTGTGTGCACCTGAGCCCTGTGTGTACCTGAGCCCTGTGTGCCTGTGGAGGGAGCCTGTGTGTACCTGAGCCCTGTGTGTACCTGAGCCCTGTGTGCCTTTAGAGGGAGCCTGTGTGCACCTGAGCCCTGTGTGTACCTGAGCCCTATGTGCCTGTGGCAGGAGCCCTGTGCCTGTGGAGGGAGCCTGTGTGTACCTGAGCCCTGTGTGTACCTGAGCCCTGTGTGACTGTGGAGGGAGCCTGTGTGTACCTGAGCCCTGTGTGTACCTGAGCCCTGTGTGCCTGTGGAGGGAGCCTGTGTGTACCTGAGCCCTGTGTGTACCTGAGCCCTGTGTGCCTTTAGAGGGAGCCTGTGTGCACCTGAGCCCTGTGTGTACCTGAGCCCTGTGTGCCTGTGGAGGGAGCCTGTGTGTACCTGAGCCCTGTGTCTACCTGAGCCCTGTGTGCCTGTGGAGGGAGCCTGTGTGTACCTGAGCCCTGAGTGCCTGTGGAGGGAACCTGTGTGTACCTGAGCCCTGTGTGTACATGAGCCCTGTGTGCCTGTGGCAGGAGCCCTGTGCCTGTGGAGGGAGCCTGTGTGTACCTGAGCCCTGTGTGTACCTGAGCCCTGTGTGCCTGTGGAGGGAGCCTGTGTGTACCTGAGCCCTGTGTGTACCTGAGCCCTGTGTGCACCTGAGCCCTGTGTGTACCTGAGCCCTGTGTGCCTGTGGAGGGAGCCTGTGTGTACCTGAGCCCTGTGTGCCTGTGGAGGTTGCCCTGTGTGCACCTGAGCCCTGTGGGCCTGTGGCGGCAGCCCTGTGTGTACCTGAGCCCTGTGTGCCTGTGGAGGGAGCCTGTGTGTACCTGAGCCCTGTGTCTACCTGAGCCCTGTGTGCCTGTGGAGGGAGCCTGTGTGTACCTGAGCCCTGAGTGCCTGTGGAGGGAGCCTGTGTGTACCTGAGCCCTGTGTCTACCTGAGCCCTGTGTGCCTGTGGAGGGAGCCTGTTTGTACCTGAGCCCTGAGTGCCTGTGGAGGGAGCCTGTGTGTACCTGAGCCCTGTGTCTACCTGAGCCCTGTGTGCCTCTGGAGGGAGCCTGTGTGTACCTGAGCCCTGAGTGCCTGTGGAGGAAGCCTGTGTGTACCTGGGCCCAGTATGCCTGTGGAGGTTGCCCTGAGTGCCTGTAGAGGGAGCCTGTGTGTACCCGAGCCCAGTGTGCCTGTGGAGGGAGCTCTGGGTGCCCTTTGTGTGCCTGTTGCGGGAGCCCTGGGTGTACCTGTGGAGGGATCCCTGGGCGCCCTGTGTGTGCCTGTTGCAGGAGCCCTGGACGTGCCTGTGAAGGAAGCTCTGGGTGCCCTGTGTGTGCCTGTTGCAGGAACCCTGGGCGTGCCTGTGAAGGAAGCTCTGGGTGCCCTGTGTGTGCCTTTTGCAGGAGCCCTGCACGTGCCTGTGGAGGGAGCCCTGGGCGCCCTCTGGGTGCCTTTTGCAGGAGCCCTGGGCATGCCTGTGGAGAGAGCTCTGGGTGCCCTGTGTGTGCTTTTGCAGGAGCCCTGGGCATGGCTGTGGAGAGAGCTCTGGGTGCCCTGTGTGTGCTTTTGCAGGAGCCCTGGGCATGCCTGTGGAGGGAGCCCTGGGCGCCCTCTGGGTGCCTTTTGCAGGAGCCCTGGGCATGCCTGTGGAGAGAGCTCTGGGTGCCCTGTGTGTGCCTGTTGCAGGAGCCCTGGGCGTGCCTGTGGAGGGAGTCCTGGCTGGGTGCCCTGTGTGTGCCTGTTGCAGGAACCCTGGGCATGCCTGTGGAGAGAGCTCTGGGTGCCCTGTGTGTGCCTGTTGCAGGAGCCCTGGATGTGCCTGTGAGGGAGCCCTGGGTGCCCTCTGGGTGCCTTTTGCTGGAGCCCTGGACGTGCCTGTGGAGAGAGCTCTGGGTGCCCTGTGTGTGCTTTTGCAGGAGCCCTGGGCATGGCTGTGGAGGGAGCCCTGTATTGGCTCCTGAGGGTGGTGACGGGTGTGTGGTAGGGCTCTGCCAGCACGGTTACATTTCCCATAATAGCGGCGATATTTGTAAATAAGGATATTTTAAAAGAAGTGATTAACAACTTTTTTACTGTGCCTTACTGTGTTTTTACTAACTTGGGAGGGACCGGAGCGGCTCTGCTCCTAGCATTCTACTCCCTCTGGCCAGGTCTGTCCGTGCGAGCGGACCCGCCAGCTTGAGGGTAGTCCTCACTTGCGCTCTAGTGGTTCGCGCTCAGGGCTCAATCAATCAATCAATCACGACATTTGTATTGCGCGCTACTCACCCGGAAGAGTCTCAAGGCGCTGGGGGAGGGGGGGCGTGACTGCTCGAAGAGCCAGGTCTTGAGCTGCTTCCTGAAGGAGAGATGGTCTTGGGTCAGCCGAAGGTGGATGGGGAGGGAGTTCCAAGTCTTGGCTGCCAGGTAGGAGAAGGATCTTCCTCCAGCTTTGGCTCTGCGGATGCGTGGTACGGTGGCGAGGGCGTGGCTGATCGATAGTAGCTGGCGGGTGGGCTTGTAGAAGGTCAGGCGGTCGTTGAGGTACTTGGGGCCCAGGTCGTGGAGAGCCTTGTGTGCGTGGGTGAGGAGTCTGAACGTGATTCTCTTGCTGACGGGGAGCCAGTGCAGGTCTCTCAGGTGTCTGGTGATGTGGCTGTGTCGAGGGATGTCCAGGATGAGTCGTGCGGAGGCGTTCTGGATGCGTTGGAGTCTTTTTTGAAGTTTGGCTGGGGTCCCGCGTAGAGGGTGTTCCCGTAGTCCAGTCGGCTGGTGACGAGTGTCTGGGTAACGGTCTTCCTGGTTTCGGTGGGGATCCATCTGAAGATCTTGCGGAGCATGCGCAGGGTGTTGAAGCACGATGAGGAGACGGCGTTGACTTGTCTGGTCATCGAGAGGGAGGAGTCCAGGATGAAGCCCAGGTTGCGTGCGTGGTCCGTTGGTTTGGGAGTGGTGCCCAGGGCGGGGAGCCACCAGGAATCGTCCCAGGCGGAGCGGGATGATCCCAGGATGAGGACTTCCGTCTTGTCTGAGTTCAGTTTCAGGCGGCTGTTCTTCATCCATTCGGCGACGTCTTTCATCCCTTTGTGTAGGCTGGCTCTGGCGGTGGCGGGGTCATTGGTGAGGGAGAGGATCAGTTGGGTGTCGTCGGCGTAGGAGATGATGCTGAGGTTGTGTTGGCGTGCGATGTCTGCGAGGGGGCTCATGTAGACGTTGAAGAGGGTTGGGCTGAGTGATGATCCTTGTGGTACGCCGCAGATGACTTCGGTGGCCTCGGATCTGAACGGGGGGAGGCGGACTCTCTGGGTTCTTCCGGCGAGGAACGAGATGATCCACTCCAGAGCCTTCTCCTGGATTCCGATGTTGCTGAGGCGCTGCACTAGGGTGCAGTGGCAGACAGTGTCGAACACAGCAGAGAGGTCCAGGAGGATGAGGGCCGCTGTTTCCCCGTTGTCGATCAGGGATCTGATGTCGTCGGTGGCTGCGATCAGGGCGGTCTCGGTGCTGTGGTTGGCCCGCAACCCGGACTGTGAGGGGTCGAGGGATCCGTTCTTCTCGAGGAAGGCGGCGAGTTGTCTGTTGACGGTCTTCTCGATGACTTTGGCAGGAAAAGGGAGGAGCGAGATGGGGCAGAAGTTCTTGAGGTCGGTGGGGTCCGCTGTTGGTTTCTTCAGGAGGGCGCTGAGCTCGGCGTGCTTCCAGCTCTCCGGGAAGGTGGTGGTGTGGAAGGAGGTGTTGATGATGTCCCGGAGATGGGGTGCGATGATGGCGTCGGCCTTGTTGAAGACGTGGTGGGGGCAGGGTTTGGTTGGGGATCCGGAGTGGATGGTGTTCATCGTGCGGGTGGTGTCTTCGGTGCTGATCGGGGTCTAGTTGCAGAGGGTGGTGGTGGAGGGCGTTGGTTCGGTGGTAGGGTACGTGGTCTGCGCGTCGAAGCTGTTGTGTATGTCGGCGATCTTGCGGTGGAAGAACGAGGCGAGTGAGTTGCAGAGGTCTTGCGAGGGAGTGATGTCGTTGTTTCCGGTGGGGTTGGAGAACTCTTTGACGATGCTGAAGAGTTCCTTGCTGTCGTGGGCGTTGTTGTTCAGTCGTTCTTTGAGTGCTGTCTTCTTGGTGGCGCGGATCAGCTGGTGGTGTTTGCGGGTGGCGTTCTTGAGGGTGGTTCTGTTGTCTGTGGTCTGGTCGTGCCGCCAGGCTTTCTCGAGGGTGCGGCAGTTCTTCTTGGAGTCCTTGAGTTCGTCGGTGAACCAGGGGGTGTTCTTGCTGCGGGGTCTGCTGGGAGGGTTCTTTAGTGGTGCGAGGTCATCGGCGCAGGCGGTCAGCCATTGTGTGAGGTTGCGGGCTGCTTCGTTGGGGTCCGTTGTGCTGGTGGGAGGGTTCTGCCTGAGGGAGGCGGTGAGCTGCTCGGCGGTGATCTTGCTCCAGCTCCGGCGAGGAACCTGTTGCGGGTGGTGGTGGGTCGTGGTTCTTCTGAAGCTGAAGTGGACGCAGCTGTGGTCAGTCCAGTGGAGTCCGGTGGAGTGGCTGAAGGAGATGTGCTTGCTGGATGAGAAGACGGGGTCAAGCGTGTGGCCGGCGTAGTGGGTGGGGGTGTTCACCAGTTGCTGGAGTCCGAGGTTGGCGAGGTTGTCCAGCAGGGTGGTGGTGTTGCTGTCATTGTTGTTCTCCAGGTGGAAGTTGAGGTCCCCTAGGAGGATGTAGTCAGCGGAGGGAAGGGCGTGCGGGCTGATGAAGTCTGCGATGTCTTCGCTGAATTGTGTGCGTGGTCCCGGGGGTCTGTAGATGAGTGTTGGAAATGGGATCCCCGGCTGGCCAGGGCTTTCGCCAAAGCCAGTCAGAGACCACCACACCCAAGTCAGGGCAAGGGAGTTACACGCCAAGATAACCCCTACTCACCCTCTAGGTAACGTGGCGCGAGCAGCAAGGCTAAACTTGGAGGCGATGTAGGTTAAGTATTTGCGCACGCACCCCAGCAACAACAACCAAAGGCCCACCACAAAGGAAACTCCACACAAGGTTATGTAAAAATAGCCTTTGTATTATAATAAATATACATCAGATAAAACACACATCTTGTTACACTGTGCCAACAGGCACGGGCGGAATTTACAAGGGATATTGCACAGGACAGGGCCACTTGGACCACTGTCAGGGGTATCAGCACTTTTAGAACTTAGCACTTGTAGAAAGAAAAATCAGTGTATCACACAATATAAAAATAGAGCACACAACCAGTAATCACTGGTAACAGGACCTCACTAGCACCACCTGTACTAGGGAGAAAACAACCACCTATGTATTACAATACCTGTAGGGGTGTAAGAGGAAAACACATGATGCAATGCATAACATTCATTCAGAGGTGTAACGGCACATGACGCATAAAAACACATTCAGAGGTGCAGGGGAAGGAAACACATGATGCAGAACCTACATTCAGCGGTGTAAAAGCAAAGCACATGACGCATAAAAACACATTCAGAGGTGCAGCACAAGAGAACACATGATGAATAAACTACCCATTCAGAGGTGTATAGAAAGTACAATTGCGCCAAACTCACGTAAGTCACCACCTGTGACTGTCCCTAGGCCCTCTGGCCTTGTTGGGGCTAGGACGCCCTGTGTCCCAAGTGTCAGGGTCCTAAACGTGGCAGTTGCCCACAAAGTGCTGGGCAACTGGTGCAATTGAGGTTTGAGCCTTCCAGGGCTCAAGAATAACAAGGGGGCCAATGTGGGAACCTCGCTGGGCTCTCAGAACACTGGTGGGGCGAAAGGAAATGCCCCCTGGAGCCTCCTCTGGGCTCTAGAACCACCACTGTGGCACTGCGGGGCCTCTCTGGGCTCCTGGACAAGGAATGGCGCCCTGAGCCTCTCTCAGGCTCTTCTTTCCAGAACGACTGGGCCCCAGAGCCTCTCAGGGCTCTCAAAACGAATATGCCCCCTTGAGCCTCTCTGGGCTCTTCAAACGACTGTGGGGGCAAGAGCCTCTCGGGCTCGAGATACGCAGATTGCCCCCAGGAGCCTTTCAGGCTCAAGTACCAAATTCGGCCGTCTCTGGAGCCTCTCCGGGCTCAACAACACAGGTGCCCCCGGGGCCCCCGTGGGCCTCGCATCCCAACTAGGGCGCCTCGAGCCTCTCGTGTGCTCAGACACCAATGGGGGCGCTCTCGAGCCTCTCGTGGGCTCAGGCAACAATCTTGGGCGGGGAGCCTCGCAAGGCTCAACAAATCTGCCCCCCAGGAGCCTCGGGCTCCACAACACGCAATGCCCCTCTCGTCGGGGCGGCCCCCTAGCAACCGGGGCCGCTCTGGGGAAAAGGCACCACTGCTCCCGCACTCACCCGGTCTCGCTGCAGCTGGCTGGCGGGCTCCCGCTCCTCTCTCCACCGGTGGGACTCGGGGAAGCCTCGCTCTGCTGCAGCACTCCTCAGGTGTTCTCCCTCGGTCCCGGGAAGGCAGGCGCCGCTCTCCCTCGTCCCCGGGCAGCTTCAGGCTTCCCTTCTCTTTCCAGGCAAGTCCCGGGCCGGCAGCCAATCCGAGCGCGGCCCGGGGAACTACGTCCGCTTCCTGGTGTCCCGCTCGTCCCGCCCCCGGCCTGCCTGACTTCCGGCCGGGCGGCGGCGGCGATTTTGGCAAAGAAAAAATACGGCAAGGTGCGGGGCAATGCCGGGTGGGCACCGGCTGAAGCACACAGAGCGCTTCCAAGCGCCAAATACGGGCACAGCGCTTCCAGGCGCTTTAGGGACAATAAAGCAGCGCTTCCTGCGCTAACTGCAAAATAAAGCGCTCTTAGCGCTAGGAGGGAAAAGAAAAGCGCTCCTCAGCGCTATCGATCCAATTCAGCGCCCCCAGGCGCTATAGGACAACAAAGTCCAGCAAAGGTCCTTCAGCAAGGCAGGGGGGGGCAAGGCTGGGCCCAGAGCCAGCACACTGGGTCTCCAGGCAGGGAGACACCCCAAGTGGCGGTCCTCTGGCCCAGCAGCAGCAACAGCCCCCTCAGGATCCTGGAAGAGAACTTTTTTTCCAAGGGGACACAGCCCCTTCTTATACTGTAACTTCCTTTGTTACAATGTGCAGGGTGGGGGGAAAACCAGTTTCAGCTGGCTTTGGAGCACTCTTAATGGCCCAACCACCCATTTCATTCACTGGGGAGGCTAGGGTCGTTAGACACACCACAGGGGGGCGGAGCCAGCATTGTGTGGGGAAAACCCAGCCCATCCAGGACACAGGTACACTCCTCCCACACATCACTCATGCTAATCTCCCACTCACCACCGGGCAGACCCATCCAGACTTCCTGGAGCCTGGCATGCCAGCCAGCTCCAGCCAATCACACGCCAGCACCCTCACAGCACACGTACAGCCATGTCTAGAAATGGCGCTTCGCTACTAGACACATACATGCTGCATACACCGTTGCGCAGCATTCACTCTCACGAGTTCACACATACCAGACTCAAGCCTGTACACCCCACGCATCAGGAACTACCAGGGACACATACATTCCCCATGCATTCCTATGGGTGGGCAGGCCTAGCTCAGCACATGCACTCAGAGTGCGCACGCACTTTCCACTGGGACACAGTGAAAGTGCGCAGAATCCCAAAATCACCATCTCCAGGTCACCATTTCAAGCAAAAAGTCTAGGGGTGAACCTGCCCTAAGGGCCAAAGTCCAACAATGAGGGTGCCTCTGAGGGTCCATAAAATGACGCTGGAGCGAACGCGCAGGCGGCTTGCCAAAGGCAAGCCCATCTGTGCCTGTCCGCGCCAAGGTAGCGCCCAGCGCCAGCCATGCTGCTCTTTTTGCTGGCGGGAGGATATCCCCTCTGGAAGGGGTCTCCCTACATTACTCTAGTCAGACCTTGCTTAACATAGGCGAGTATGCCAACAAGGCACATCTTGTATTTGCGGAGTCAGCTCTCCCTTTGAGCGATTTCCTGACTGGGGTTCTCTTATCATGCGGTCTTCTTAATGTGAGGTCTCTGCCAAAACACAAGGTGGAGCTTCAACTGTTAGTAGAATCACATCAGCTAGATGTCCTATTCATGACGGAGACCTGGACTCACCCCAATTGTGAGATCGATCCGGGCTGGGCCTGCCCGCATGATTACAAAATTCTTCACCTCCCTAGACCTAAGGGTCGTGGTGGCGGGGTAGGGGTTATTTATAGGGCCTCCTGGCAAATTGCGACCATTGACATGGACCAGGTTAATGGAGTGGAGCTACTTGGCCTGTTCATAAAAAATGACGCTGGTCTTATTTTTACTGGGCTTATTTGTTATAGACCACCTGGGGCCTTTAACGCTCAGCAGCAACTTTCACTGCTAGCCACCCTCACTCACATGGCAGCCACCCATAACAAATTGGTAGTCTTATGGGACTTCAATTTGTGGCTAAATGGCTCCCTGGACACTGGTTTTCTTAACCTTCTCCACTCTTGTGAAGGCATTGGCCTCCACCAGCAAGTTGGGGAAGCCACTCACAAGAAGGGGCATCGTCTTGACCTTATCTTCTCGGTTCCCCAATTACTGCACATACGGGAAATTCTGCCCATGGATTGGACAGATCATTTCTTAATCAAATTTTATGTTAATTTTAATGTCGCTTTAACCCAGGCCCCGTACACTACTACAGAATTTCTGTGGAGGGACTGGAAAGCTCTCGCACGGCTGGGTTCCTCTGACTCGGTATTTAAGGTCGGAGATTGTTTTTCCCTGGATAAACAGGTCGACGAGAACTATGCCTCTCTGTGCCTTAGGATAACTGCATTGGTAGACTCCCATGCCCCTCTCAAAAAACGTAGTCATAAGGGCAGAGCTTCTGCCCCTTGGGTTAATTAAACTTTAAGGGCCTCGAAACTAGCCTGTAAACAGGCCGAGAGGGAATGGAGGCAGGGTTATACAGACTCAGGCAGATGGCTTTGGAAGACCAAACTTGTAGAATATAAGACCTTGATTCACAAATCCAAAGCCGACTGGACTGTTCCCATGAGGCACAGGGTCAGACTGATTTGCATATAGCCATGTCTGAACTGGGGTGGCAGAGTGGGCTAAAGAACGGTGATGGATTCAACCCAGATCTTTTGACTGGGTGTGAGTCTTTGATTGATTCAGATGCTCCGTCCATTACCACCCCCTTTTGTACCGCTTTTGGCAGCCATAAGTGTGGCAGGGTATGCTCAGACGTGAGTCCCTTGCTCACTTTGCCACTGGATTCAAGCAAGCCGGGCTGAAGACGGCTGGAATGCCAGAAACCGGTCCTCGGAAGCTTGTTTCCGGTCCAGGGAAGACATGGCTTGGCAGTTCGGGCTGGACTGTTCCCATGAGGCACCGGGTCAGACTGATTTGCATATGGCCATGTCTGAACTGGGGTGGCTGAGTGGGCTAAAGAATGGTGATGGATTAAACCCAGATCAGTTGACTGGGTGTGAGTGTTTGATTGGTTCAGATGCTCCGTCCATCAGCACCCCCTTTTGTCGTGCTTCATCATAGGGCAGCTCCTCAATGGGCCGGCGCTGCAATGCCCAGCGGGCCCGCAGGGGGGCTCTTTGACGGAGGTCTGCTATGTTGTTTGCCCACTGGCCCCAGAAGATGGGGTGTTGGGGTGAATATGTAGTGAGTAGAGTGGGGTGAAGGTGAATCTAATAGCTAAGAGTGTTGGAAGATACAGGAAATTAAACCTGCTGCAGCTCAATATCTGGGGTGAAAAGTGAAAGTGGTGAATAGGTCGACATGTTTCGTGCCTTGATTCTCCGAAAGGATGAGCGGCATTTCATCAGGACTGGGGGGAAAGGAATCCTCATCTACTCTAAGGGGGACTGTCCCCCTTACTTTAAAGCAGAGGAGGGTTCTTGTCCCCCCAGTCCTGATGAATCGCTGTCATTCTTCACCATGGCTGCACGCAGCAGTCTGTGCGGGTGCCAGCTGTTCTTCTTACCCCCCCCCCATGACCCACCGGGCCTCCAAGGTGTAAAAGTGGAACGTTGGTGTACCCACGGTAAGTGACAAAGGGTAAGGGCACCAGTGGAGGGACCGTGGGTGTCTCTCTTTTAACAGTGTTTAAACTAATACTCTTGGAAAGGAGAATAAACCATCCCCATGTGCTGGCTCGGATGGTCCCCAGCACTGGGAAAGTGCGTAACGCAAACACCGACAAGCAAAAACACACAACGAGTACCGGGCCCTGGACTATAAAGAGTTCCCTTGACGGCTACTTCCCGGTCTATTGTGCCCGGGTGTGCGGATGGAGCAGGTGTACTGTCCAAAGAGCTTGTATGGTCTGGCAGAGTACCAAGGGGCAGATATACGTTGCCTGACGCACCTCTGCAAATCAGCAGAGATGCGCCAGGAAAGATGCGGCACAAAATGTACCCTTGCGCCACCCATGATGCGCTGCATTTACAATGCGGCGCCCCATGGCGCAGGAATAAACAGATGCGTGTCGTATCTAGGGCATGAGGTTGGCGCAGTGCTGAAGTTGTGTTGCGTGCGGCACGCAACTCCAGCACTTTTCCAACTTGCCCTATCTGTAACATGGTGCGTCAAGCCTTACGCCTACTTCAAGCAGGCGCAGGGATTTGACGCATCAACGTTGGTGAAGTGACGCAGTGAAATCTTGTAAATTTCACGGAGTCACTTTTCAGGGGCGTTCCTACGAGGGAACGCCCCCCCCTGCGTGGAAACACCCACATGAAACTTGACGCAGGTTACATGTGGCGCAGGGCCGTATTCCGTGACGCATCTCCATAGATGCGTCACAATGTAAGTATGACGCAACGTGGAGCAGGGTTTACGCCGCCGCTGCGTCACAGAAGTGACGCAACGGTGGCGCAAAAGTGCGGTATGTCCAACATAAATCTGCCCCAGAGTGCTTTTCTAATACCTGGTCTCCAGTCTACACTTTTTGTAAAAGCGCTAAAGAAGGTGCTAGGATACGTTTTATTTCTTCGAGGGGTGATGGAATGTGTTCCTCACCAGCTCCTCAGTGCTGTAGGAGGGATGGAGAGTGTTGCCCATATTGACACTATGTGCTATCGGCCAGTTGTAATGAACACAGCCAGTGATCGCGCCTTCGAGCGCGTGGTTCGCCAGGCACGAGCTTCGAATGCACACCCTCCACAACAAGAGCACTGTGCTCATGACGAGCTGAGCTCGTCATGAGCATGGAAGGGGTTAACACAGCCAGTGATCGCGCCTTCGAGTGCGTGGTTCGCAAGGCACGAGCTTCGAATGCACACCCTCCACAACAAGAGCACTTTCTGCCTCTTGCACTTTGATAACAGCCAGCCTCAAGAGCACTTTCTGCCTCTTGCACTTTGATAACAGCCAGCCTCAAGAGCACTTTCTGCCTCTTGCACTTTGATAACAGTCAGCCTTCTTACATTAAAAAGCCGATCTGCAGCGTTGGATTTGTACAGTAGCTACGCACAGTAAATATTGTAACGTAAACAACACATATATACATATTACATACTCCTTTTGTTTGAATTACAGTTTTGTCAGCATTGGCAGAGCGGGCCATGTCATGTTAAAGATCTGCTTAGAAGGTGCGTGTATACAAGTTTGAGTAACCAATGAAAAACAATGCTATATTTCTATAAAATAACTACGTGTGCTTGGATAGTTCTGAGCACCAGGACGCCCCCGGGAGTCCCTCCCGATTCTAGGCAGACACAGCGCCAGCTGCGCACTCCGTGCTTAGTCTTCTCCCGCTCCCCATGTCCTCCACCCCCAGCTGCGCACTCCGTGCTTAGTCTTCTCCCGCTCCCCATGTCCCCCACCCCCAGCTGCGCACTCCGTGCTTAGTCTTCTCCCGCTCCCCATGTCCTCCACCCCCAGCTGCGCACTCCGTGCTTAGTCTTCTCCCGCTCCCCATGTCCTCCACCCCCAGCTGCGCACTCCGTGCTTAGTCTTCTCCCGCTTCCCATGTCCTCCACCCCCAGCTGCGCACTCCGTGCTTAGTCTTCTCCCGCTCCCCATGTCCTCCACCCCCAGCTGCGCACTCCGTGCTTAGTCTTCTCCCGCTCCCCCTCCACCCCCAGCTGCGCACTCCGTGCTTAGTCTTCTCCCGCTCCCCATATCCTCCACCCCCAGCTGCGCACTCCGTGCTTAGTCTTCTCCCGCTCCCCATATCCTCCACCCCCAGCTGCGCACTCCGTGCTTAGTCTTCTCCCGCTCCCCATATCCTCCACCCCCAGCTGCGCACTCCGTGCTTAGTCTTCTCCCGCTCCCCATGTCCTCCACCCCCAGCTGCGCACTCCGTGCTTAGTCTTCTCCCGCTCCCCATATCCTCCACCACCAGCTGCGCACTCCGTGGTTAGTCTTCTCCCGCTCCCCATGTCCTCCACCACCAGCTGATTAAACTAATCGACATTCAAGCAGAAGTGCTCCGAGCATTCCTCCCCCTTCACATGTTTAAGCAGCTTGATGTCTTAACCACGCACGAGCAAACACACAACTTCTTTTTTGAATCAGCGCTCGCAGCTTTTATGGAATCAATACATTAATGTAACTGCAGGAGGCAGCATCCCTGACTTCCATTCCTAGGCGGCATTCATCTTTCACCTGCTCTCAGTCGTTTATCCTTCTCCAGCACCAGAACAAGGTTCTCTCGAGCAAGTATTTCAAGCTACCGACC
Organism: Lissotriton helveticus; assembly: GCF_964261635.1. Lineage (NCBI taxonomy): Eukaryota > Metazoa > Chordata > Amphibia > Caudata > Salamandridae > Lissotriton > Lissotriton helveticus. Next base: position 1,959,332,916 of record NC_136068.1, on the reverse strand, counting down.
ACATTCTGAAATCACGAATCGGTTATAGCGAGTTAAGTACTATGCATGAACAAGAACTAGTCCGATCAGCAGTCCGATGGATTACTGATTCTACCACTTTTCCAGACGAAATAGTGGCACAAATGTTTCTGAAATTGCCCCCAGCCGAGCAACGACTGGCGGGTATGTATATGATTCAACACCTCATTACTTTGTATGAGGGTCAACATTCTGATCCAGGTCCGTTACACGATGTCCTGAACGAGTTACTCCAGTATAAATGGAAAGGTTTAGGTACCGATTTAATTAGTGTCATTCTAGAACAGCGCCACAAATATAGTATGTTTCTGAACCCGCATTTTGTTCATGTCTCACCCCCAGAAAGTAAACCCTTTTACATAGACCGACAAAATCCGTTACGAGAAGTGCATCCAGTTAAGACAGAGGGTGGTGAGATGCAACAAGTGTTTGTTTACACCCCGATCACAAAGATGGAACTCTTAGAGATGAAAAAATTAATTCCCTGTCATGATAAAGATCCAGCAGGGTTCCACCGAGAATTGAAAGACATGCTCCGTATGGGAGAATACACGTATCCAGACATAATTAAAATGCTAAAGGTCCTGTTGCCCGCAGGGGTATATGAGAAACTCAAGGAAAAAGAATGGGAGGTGGGAGAGAAAAAGATCAATTGGGCAGTTCTAGAAACTGAAGATAAGGCACGAGTACCAGGTACCGGTCTTGGAGACAAATGTAAAGAATTACCAGAATTATTAATACAAGTGTTACCCAGATTATTAACCACTAAAAAGGAAGACTGGGATGCAATCTCAGCCTGTAAACAGAAACAAGATGAAGATATTAGTGATTTTTATTCTAGATTTGAGAAATGTTTTAGCATCAACAGTGGCCTCAAGACAAGTAGCGAGTCATACCCTCACCTTTTTGTTACTAAATTAGTCGAGAATTCAAGTCCACCAATTAAAAACCGAGTTTTGAAAGTCGAAAGTACCTGGCAAGCTAATACCCCGTCCCAGATGTTACAGATGCTTCAATATCACCAGAATAGAATCAGAGAAGAGCAAGAACACGAGAGAAAACGTATGAAAGACACGAAAATGAAAGTACTAGTTGCACAATCTGTTCCTCAAGACAGTCAGAAGAGGGGTCCGAATCAAGCCAGTCATCCCGCAGCTCCCGTTAAAGGGAACTGCAATTATTGTAAACAGCCAGGTCATTTTATAAACGAGTGTGCAGTTCTGAAACACAACATAGCTACCGGTAAGACTAAAGAAAGACCACGTCCGCCTAGACAAGAACAAGTTACACAGACTCCTCAGCCACAGAATGCACAACAGACAGTTACTGTACCGCAGCCCATCGCTGCAACACAGCATGTTACACAGCAGATGTACCAGTATGCACAGTCCGAGTATCCGGAGTATCAGTCATATTCATGAAACAGCCTAGAGAGGGAGGTAGGCTTGCCTCTCATCGAGATACCTGTAGATCAAGAAGGTCCCTATGTTCACAGTCAAGTACTAGGGAAAGACAGAAAGTTTCTGATTGATACAGGGGCAAGTAGGACCACTATAAGTCACGCCGAAGTTCCAGGGGCTCCGCTCTCAGGCTCTAGAAATGTTTCCCTTGGATTTTCGGGAAAGCCTATTGTAAATGAAATATCAAAGCCAGTTACTCTAGAAGTAGGTCCATTGTCCCGCACTACTGATCTGTTACTTACTAAGTCATGTCCAGAAAATCTATTAGGCATTAAAACACTGAAAGAATTAGGTGCAGTTATATGCTGTTCCCCAGAGGGAATACGATTGTTTCTTCGTGACTTCAAGGGTCACTATGTATTACGAGATTTTGATCCAAGATTGTCTAATGTTCCGCAGCATCTATGGGCGCAAGGTCCAACTGATGTTGGGTTTATGCAAATCACACCCCATCGTGTGACTCTCAAGCCAGGTGTAGTGTTACTACGAATCAGACAGTACAGATTGCCACCTGAGGCTGTAGCAGCCTTATCCAAAATTATTGACGAGCTCATGGCTCAAGGAGTAATTGTAGAAACTGAATCCAATGTATGTAATTCTCCGATCATTCCAGTCATGAAACGTACTGATCCAAATGCTCCTCCAGTATATCGATTAGTGATTGACCTTCGCGAACTTAATAAATGTATTATTCCCCAGTACCCAGTTGTCCCAGATATTTCTTCCCTATTGACAGCCATTGATTCCGAAGCTTCATTTTTCACTGTTATAGACCTCAAGAATGCGTTTTTCAGTGTCCCCATTCATCCAGACAGCCAGTTTCTTTTCGGATTTTGTTTAAATGGAAGGAGCTATATGTTCACACGCGCTCCTCAAGGTTTCACAGAAAGTCCTAGTATTTACAGTCAAGCACTCAAGAGACAACTAGACAACATTCACATGCCAACTGACACTGCCCTGCTCCAGTATGTCGATGATCTACTGATCACAGCCCGTTCTGAACGTGCTTGCGAGCAAGCATCCCTTACAGTCTTGTATTTCCTAGCCGAGATGGGGCACAAGGTGTCCCCTTCGAAGCTTCAATTCTGTGTCCAGCAAGTGATCTACTTGGGCCACTTGCTGTCCAAGTGGGGTAGGCAGTTGACACCAGATCGTATTCAGTTAATAGCGAGTCTTCCTCAGCCCAAGACCCAGAAGGAGGTACGTGCTTTTATCGGCCTTACTTCTTATTGCAGACAATGGATTCCTCAGTATGCATTTCTAGCCAAGCCACTGATACAGTTAACGACACAGGAGGCAGCCGTATCGACTGTCCTCCCTTGGACATCTGAACATACACTTAGTTTTAATGAATTAAAGAAAGCCCTATGCCAAGCTCCAGTTCTAGCTACACCGAACTACAGTAAGCCTTTTACACTTTTCGTAACTGAACGCGAAGGTACAGCATTATCTGTCCTCACACAAGATCAAGCAGGACAATACAAGCCTTGTGCTTATTTTTCGAGCACATTAGATCCTGTAGCCCAGGCTCTGCCTGCGTGCCTCAAGTCAGTTGCAGCCACAGCACTAGCTATCAGACAAAGTGATTCCATAGTCTTAGGACACTCCCTGACAGTACAAGTTCCACACTCCGTGGAAGTTCTTTTAAACCGAACACAAACTCAGCACTTGACAATTGCACGTTTAACAGGTTATGAATTGACACTGTTTCAGCCACACATAGAAATCAGACGCTGCAACGTCCTAAATCCTGCCACACTGTTACCGTCAGTTAATCCAAATCCTGCCACACACGATTGTGTGGAAGTAGTTAACATCATGACCAAGCCAAGACAAGATCTGACAGATATTCCATTACCAGATCCCGACCTGACACTTTATGTGGATGGTTCATGCATGAGAACCAGTACAGGAGAACTAGTAGCCGCGTATGCAGTAACTACTGACACTGAAGTTATTGAAACACACCGTATTGACACCCTGTCTGCTCAAGCAGCAGAGCTAGTTGCTCTGACTCAAGCCTGCACACATGCCAAGAACCTGAAAGTTAATGTTTACACAGATTCACCTTACGCATTTGGAGTTGTACACGACTTCGGAGTGCTCTGGCAGGAGAGAGGTTTCATGACTTCTCATGGAACCAAGATTCAGCATGGTCTCCTTATTCAAGCTCTGTTAGATGCAATACATTTACCGACATCCATTGCTATCATGAAATGCAAAGCACATACGAAAGTTACTGACACTATTTCTCAAGGTAATGATCTAGCAGATCGCACAGCTAAGCTTACAGCACAGACTCCAGACATTTCAGTTAAGCCAACACAGACACTTACTCCAGATCCGACTACATGTATGACAGTTAAGGACCCTACTCAAGATGTCATAGATATCCAGTTACATGCTACTCCCGATGAAATCAAGAAATGGTCCGAACAAGGAGGGGTCCAGACAGATCAGGGATGGTTGACGAAGGGTAAAGCCACATGGTTTCTCCCCGACTCTATGGTTCAAGTCATTATCAATACCGCACATAGTCCAGCACATTTAGGGGAAAAAGCAATGTTAAACAGTATCCAGAACATTTGGTTCAACAAGCATTTACGAGCTGCAGCCAAGCAGAAAGTCCGTACCTGTATGATATGTTGCCAGTTTAATCCAGGTAAAAGTGTCCCGGTGGAACAAGGTGGATTCCAGCCTCCTGACCACCCTTTTGAAGTCCTCCAGATGGATTATATTCAGATGGAGCGATGTCGAGGTTTCAAGTATGTCCTTGTAGTTGTATGCGCTTTGTCCAGGTGGACAGAAGCATATCCAGTCCCAGATTACACAGCCGCGACTACTGCCAAGCAGTTGGTTCGTGAGTTCTTCCCCCGTTATGGACTCCCTAGAGTCGTATATTCTGATAACGGCCAGCCATTCTCATCTGAGTTGATGAAACACGTTTCCCTGTTGTTAGGGTACCAGTGGAAGTTCCATTGTGTACGCCATCCTGAAGCAGCCGGTCTCGTAGAGAGACATAATCAGACCCTGAAAATTCGCATCGCCAAAGTATGTCAAGAGAAAGGTGTGGACTGGCTAGTAGCTCTGCCGGTCGCCCTGTTCTATATGCGCATGGTCGCACATTCCAGATCAGGTCTGTCCCCGTATGAGGTCGTTTTCGGCCGCCCCCCTAACATGTGGGGTACTCCTAGACCCCGAAGTATTACCGATGTTTCAAGTAATATGCTGACAGATTACCTAGCTTCCTTGATGTCTGCCCTCAACTCTTGTCGTTCACAGGTTGCCGCCGCATTTCCAGACAATACCGAGGTGGCACCGCATGAAATCGTTCCCGGATCCATGGTCCTAGTGCGAAATTTTGATCGTTCAAGTCCGCTGGAGCCTCGCTGGAAGGAGCCCCGACAGGTCCTCCTGGCCACCCGCACAGCCGTGAAGTTGGAGGGACGCAAAGGCTGGGTGCATCTTTCGCATATCAAAAAGTTTTATGGATTGAAACCAGTTTCAAAGAACATTTCCGAGGATTTAAAGGACTGCCAAAGTACTATTCTTAAGGACTGTCCCGCAAAAGACAATGATATTGCACCCTCCCTGTTAGAGACAACTCCGCAACAGGAGTATAAGAAAAAGTTAAGGTCTAGTAAAATAAGTCAGCCAGTTTGATTGTCTAAGTCCTCCCCTAGGTGAAACGGTAAGACCGGTTTCTGACATGTATAAAATAGACCCCCATAGTGAGAGAGTTAGTCAAAACTCAATCCGATGTATCATTTTTCTGAGTTTCGTTTTATTTCTCAGCATTATGATTTCCTGCACCAGTTATGCATTTTATCTGTATTTTCCAGTTTCTCATGTAAATAAGTCTTCTAATGTTACAGTAGAGCACACGTTTAGTGATCTGCCTCCTCATGAACTCTCTTATCGCCTCGCTATGCGTAACAATTCTTTTATCCGCATGTTACATTATTCACACCAGACCAGCAATGCCACTAATTGTTGGGTGTGTGGTCGACTCCCCCCTTTCCAGACACCGAAGGGAGTTCTGCCACTCTTTCCTTATCCATTTTCACATAATGGTTCGTGTGGAGCATGGTCCACGTTAACGTCATCCTCAACAGATATGTCTTTCCTTAACAGTACATGTTTCCCAGACAAGCAAGGTCTTCCCCACAGAACAGGGTTAGATCTAGAGAATGAAGTTTACAACTTAGGTAATTATTCTTCGAATTTTATGGTCCTGAATGTTCAGTCTGATACTACTCCAGACTTACCTGCTATTTCAGTACTACCAGTCAAAGGCGAATTATGTGTCCGAAATAATGGTTCCGTACATGTAGGACATAGCGATTGTACTACTATTGTCAAGTATAGTGACAGTGGGAAATCTATTTTCAAAGCTTCACGTCATTCTTATTTTATTTGTGGCCAAACCGCATATGTTCGTCTGCCCCTCGATTGGGAGGGAACCTGTTACATTGCCTTCCTACTGCCACCTGTTTTCCTAGCCCCATCTGATTATCACAGAAACACACATCTAGTACACATTAGACATAGAAGGGAGATCGAGTCCCCAATTGTCGATTATACTGAAACTGCTCTAGAACAGTATACAGATTTCAATAGAGGTTTCTTCTTCTTTATAGGACCTATCCAGAATAGTAAGCTACTCCGTAGGTTAACAAGAACCCTTGAAGCTGTAGTAAATGAGACTGCCTCTGCTCTAGGTAACTTAACTGAAGAGCAATCTGCTATGAGATTTGTCGTGCTCCAGAACCGTCTCGTCCTTGACGTCATACTGGCCGATAGGGGCGGGGCATGTAGAGTCATCGGATCTAGTTGCTGCATTTTCATTCCAAATAACGCGCCGTCTGTTTATTCAGCTATAACCAGACTCCATAAAATTGCCCATCTGTTACACCAAGATCCAGGCACCTGGACATGGTCCGGTTGGTTCTGGAATATAATTTCCGCCTGGGGATGGAAAGTATTGTCCTTTCTAGGTATTGCAGTAGCGATCATATTCAGTTGCTGCCTCTGTATACAATGTGGCCCTGCGATTTGCGGCATTTGTGCTACCTCTTGTATTCCTAGTCCCAAGCCCCGTTCTAAATCCCGTTCCAAGAAAATTCGAGACGAGCAAATGATACTGTATGAAATGATAGATGGTATCATGAATATTGATGTTTCCTGATGGAAACGTAGTGACAAGGAGGGAATGTGGAAAAGTAAATTTTGCCATGTTCTGTGTCCCTACGCGTCCTCCATCATATGTTATCTGTGCATGATTAATATGCATATGTATTCCCCATGTTCGATTAAAAGACGCAATTACAGTTGTGTCCATCTCTAGTATGTCAATTTCCAGTTCTCGTGAATACTACGAATATCAGGCCTATGTAAAGCTACGTTGCCACGTTTCTCAGTGTGCACGTTATTTCATTATAAAGTCCCCGTTTCTAGGCCTCAAAAGGGCCCGGACACCAGATTCAGCTTCTGTCTCCTGAGCTTCGCTGAGGAGCGATACAGCCCCCACTTGTATTTCTGACCCTTCACTCACTTCCTGCCTCGCAGTGCCCGGTTCAGCCTGGCTCTGCCTCTGAGTCTGCCAAGAGTATGTTATGATTCTAGTTATCAGTCCAGCCCTCCTTCTCTGCATTCCTAAGCTACTGAACCGCATCAATAGTTTCCGTCATTGTCTAGCCTTTACGTCTCCATGTAAGAGAAATACTGTATTAATGGTCATTTAATATTCTTCATCACGCACTACATGTAGAATAATGCATGCTCCAGTCTTAGAGTCTGTTAGCCTTTACCCCGATAACTTTTGGATTCTATCAACATGTTCTCTAAACATCAGATACTAGATACTGCTTAGGTACATGTCGCCCTGACTCTCCAGACTTCAGTCTCTGCTCCTAGCACAGAGTTCGTAGCCCCCAGCTTTCTCCTAGTAAGACGTCATTGCCAGTTTGCGCGCACCATCAGGTTAGAGGTCCCGGCTCCTTAGGTAGCCCCCTCCATGTTTCCGCCCCATTCATGACATATTCTGTTACGTTTGCATCACATGTCTATGTATACGCCCTGTTAACACCTACTTTCACCCTTATCTTTCGCGACTGCTACGCGTCACACCCTTTGCTCCACCCACCGCTCCGCCTATCATATGTACTGTAATGCAACTGTTTTACTATATATGCTTGTGTATTGTTATTAAATGCTAGCGCGCTCATCCCAGATCCAGCCCCGGCAGCTGCCGGGCCCTGCCATCCTATTCCTATGCAGGTTGTCCTGTTCCTGTCCTTTATGCTGTAATAAACCTGCAAACTCCTACTACCTCGAATCTTGACTCTTATTTATTGAGCTATCTGTTATTGCTATGCCTAGTCAAACCTAGATCCGGTATTATTTATTTATATACCACACTACATTGGCCAAACTACCCAAATTGTCAAACATAGGATTATACAACACAAGAGCAGAATTAATTGTAAAGTACTAACTGCTCCACTAGTCATGCACTTCCTTGAAAAACAACATACTGACTCAGACTTGCGTTGGATGGTCATTGAAAAACCGACATTACCGGTTAGAGGTGGGAACATGACACATCTCTTAAACAGAGCTGAATGCAAATGGATCTCACGTGTTGACTCCGTCAACCGGGGACTCAATACCCTTGATGAATGGAACAGCACCATTACAGTATAATTATGTCAATCCTTATTGAAATGTACCCCTTGCCTACCTGTTTTCCCATCTGTTTCTTTCCCCTTCTCTCCCCTCCGTTCTCCCCCTCCTCACCTATCTCCATCCTCCTCTCCCTCTCTTCCCTTTCTTTCCCCCTCCCCCCTACCCCCGCTCTTTTTTTCTTTTCTTTTCTCTCTCTTTTTTCTTCCCCCCCCCTCCCCTTCCTGTCCTCCCACGTTATACATTATATATGAAACATGTATACTAATCCTCTGGTTTCACACCATAGACGTTCTTGGACACCATCTCTCTGTAATGCCAACGTAACAAGGCGTCCATGTAACTTCAAATTGATGTTAATTAGTTCCTTGATCCATCAGACCCCAGCCTTACATGTAATCCATTCTACCCTGGTTTTGTGATTACTGTGTCTGTGTAAATACACTTCAAATGTTTGGTAATTTTTATCTTCCACCTACTACCATAGGTTGTCTGTCATCTCATGCATCCATAGCTGCGAGGGCCTCTAAAACGTCCCCGGCCTGTACCTTCTTCCTGTTGACTTTCCGTTGCCACAGCAACCTGATGACACGTTTCCCCCTTCCCTCCGGCCACGCCCCTGACCTACCGGCCACGCCCCCCCTGCCCTCGCGAGCCGTCTCATTTATTGTTTACAGCCCGCCGGCACCCTGTCGCTCCTGCATCCATTGCGAGCCTACCACGCTAGGAGAGCACTCACCGCCCGCTCCAGTCCCTAAGTAATACAGGTACGTTGAACGACGGCTGTTTTGACAACCTCGCTCACCCTTGCGCGTTCGGCTATTTATTTTCCTTGACCGGCTCGTTAAGGCTCTTCCTCTCTGCCCACAGGCTTCCCCGCCGCTGACTCCCTGAAGCCACGATCAGGTAATCTTTTTATCCGGTTGCTCCATCCTTAGCAACTCGTTTGCCACGCTATAACTAACACGCTCCTTCCTCCCTCCAGCCCGCCCCTCCGCAGACCCAGACCGGAGGACTTGTCTCACGCAATCAGTGTATGCGTGCGCGGGTATGTACATGACCCTTCACCCCTGTTCACTCGCACTGACCCCACTCTCCTCACTCTCCCAATGAGATCCACTTAGGGCACACGGTAAATACACCTGTCCTTACTAGCCACACGCTATAGCCCTGAACCCAGTCATTACTTGGAGCTTTGATTACAACTCGGGTGATTAGCTGCACGCCTTCACTCTTTACCTAGTCATCACTTGGAGCCGCTACTACCCTCACGGAACTGTTGTGTGCGCTCGTGGATAATTACTTATTCATTCACCTTTTACTCCTTATCCACCCGCTAGAGCTCCCCACCTTCACCGGCTATGTACCTTAGCCCTAAACCTAGTCAGTCCCTTTTTTCCCCCCCAACCCCCCCCCACCCATCACCGCCCAGTACCCCAGCCCCATACTTACCCGTCCTTTCTTCTTACAGCACTGCCCTCATCGACAACCTTGTCCTGATGACGATCGAAACGCCGTCGACACTGCAGCATTATTTGTTGACGCATTTCACGTTTTGTGCTCCAAACAATTTATTGAATTTTGCTTCAAAGTAATTGCAACTTGAAACTGTGGAGCCATCACTGTACATATTTCTTGTCACTATGCGTCGTTCACGCTGCTCACTTTAGCACTTGCACTTTCACTTATTGTAAATATCACCATTCATCAAGTGCCTCTTCGGTTGTCACATGATTTGCTCGACACAGTGCTGGTTAACTGTATTTAGCCATGTGAAAGACCCTAAAAACCTGCTAAATAATAAGCTTCTTCTAAAAAAACGTCTTTGAGACTCCTTGGTTCTGTCCTGTTCTTTGTAATGCTAATTGCATACTGTATTTAATTGACTTCTATTGAGACCAGTTGGGAATTGTTTCATTTTGCGGTTTAAACTCCATCATAATAAGTCGGTCAACTTTAAACCTACCATGTCGGTCGTAATCAGGCTCTAATTGATTATCCCAGAATCACAGGATATTGAGCAGCAGATACTCGAAACAGGATCCTCAGCTCTCTAGTCAGCAGCTCTCGCCGCTCTGCCACATCCTCTTCACTCCTGTGGCACTTGTCAGGGTGCTGCTTCCTTCGTCCTGGACGGTGATTGATCAAAAAAGATCATTATTCATCGCTGGTGAACCTGATGCATTACTAATGCTTGTTCCTCTTTCTGTGTCCAACAACGCATCCCACCCTTGCATCTTGTTGCACTAGGCACTAAATTGTGCACCGGTGCAGGCAGAAAGGAATGCACCGTACCTTGTTAATACGGAACATTCTTGCACGTTTGAATTGGCGTAGGCCAGCGCTGCTCGATGCCAGTTCATTGTAAATGAGGCCCTGAATCTCCCGCCCCTTCCTGTGGCATGGTCTGGGTCTGTTGGTGGGTACTTTAACGCGGGGGGCCAGGTGTGTCCTGAAGAAAGGGAGGGAAGAGAAGCAAAACCTCCAGCAATAAATAACTAAATCAATAAATAATAAATAACTAAGTACATGGAGTCGGGGTATCCAGGGAGTCCACTGATGCTGTCGCTGAGTACCAAGCTGCCTGCTCTTGAATCCAAAGTGTGTGTGCTGTTCTTTCACCACCCTCATGCGCCCTGTGCAGGATGGCAGAGTCCTTCAAGTCTCTCCGACACCTGTGCCAGTCCACGGAGGGCGAGCAGCCGGGGTGGCACCGAGCCCACCTGCCTGAGGTGCCCCGTTCTTTCACTGTGCCAGGCTTGCACACCCCGCCCCTGGGGCATACCTGAGGATGAACACCAGAAGACATCCACTCCAGCTTTATATAGCGCCAACTCGCCCCCAGCGCAGTAGAGCGCTTGACATAAGCACAAGATTACATTACACAGGGTCAGATTTCTCTTTCTAGGCACAGGGAGATTACATGATTTTGCCAGAATGACAACATAATGAGCTGAAGCTGGGACTCAAACCTAGGGGTCGATTATGATGGCGGTGAATCCGCATCCTCCGGGCCTGTGGAAGCCACCGTCGATCCGGATGATGTGGATTCACCGCTGCGGTCCTTGAAAACACCCACCGCCAGATTAGGATGGTGGTGGGATCAGCGGCGGATGGCAGGTCCTTCCGCCACTGATCCGCAGGGTGTTGACCGCTATTTGGTGGCGGTGTCTGCAAGACACCGTCAGCCAAATTAGGATGCGTATGGAAACATGCTTTTCCGCTGCCGTTTTTCCGCCGTGGAAAAGCATGTGGACCTTTGTGGGCCCCCAGGGTGAAGGGGGGGGTGGGCGTGCACATGGGGGGGGTACCTCTGGTGCAAATGCAATGCATGCATATTTAACATTGCGGCGGGCGCTGCTTTAAGCAGCACCCGCCGCAATGTTAAAGATACGGGATGTGACTGCCAGGGTGGCGGTCACATCCTAATTGGTATGGAGGGAACACCGCTGCCCATGCGGACGGTCCCTCCACCTCGGGGGTGGCAGACGGACGCAAGTCCGTCCTCCATCCATATCGACCACCTAGTTCCCCAGTTCAAAGGTCAGGCCACATCGCCTCGCTTTCACACAGCAACAAACAACTGATGGTAGTTCGGGTACTACGTGTGCATTTTAACTAGCGCAGTCAAGAAATCTACTACAAGATAAGCCTTGAGTTCTCCGCCTTTCATCATTTCACAAAGTAGAGAGGCAGAGCCAGCAGTGGGAAAGGAGGTTAAGAGGGCATTTCTGGTCATGCCATCCCTGCCACCCTGTTACAACACCTGCTGTGCTCATCCATGCCAGACAGGATGCCCCGGGTAGGTGGAGGCCGACTGAAGGGAGCAGCAGGGAGCTAATGCTCCAGGCTGATAAACAGAGGAGTCAGCCTCCCTCTGGCGTTTATTTACTTATCTCCCTGTCTTGCCTGCCTAGGTGGCGTGTTTATGGTCCAAGGGTTTATGAAAAGTAAATAAATACCACATGGAGACTTTTTATTCTGTTTTTTTTGCGACAGGCATCCCTGGAGTAATTGTCTTTTTATAATATGGGGGTGAGATATAAAGTGCTCTGACACCCTGTGCTGCGCTATCAAACAATGACCTTATAAAACACAAATTAGTAAGTGCTATTGGCCTTGTTATTCGGGTAACTACTCATACATCTGACATTCTTACAGTGCCTCCACAAATAAGAGGGGGACTAGGAGCTGGCTGTGGTGCAGTACCCGTGCTCCTGATATTAATCCCGCTCCCAAGTAAAGGGCAGCTGTTCCAATGGTAGGGGTGCTAAAAGTCACCCACTCCCCGGAAGTAGAGGGAATAAAGTGGAGAAGGGAGAGTCCTAGGTCTAGAACCCTCTAGTCAGAGGCAAGCACATGTCTTGTCTCTTGTTGCCCTCACACACCCGAAGGATGTCATGCTTTATCATCGGGCGATTGCTCCTCGTCGGGCCAGCGCTGCAATGCCCTACAGGTCCCCGAAGGGTCCCTTTGGTGGAGATCTTTTGTTAGAACAGCCTTCAGATGAGTGCAGGTGTGTTTGGGGGAGTCCTAAGTGGAGGGTGAGAGGGTGCCTGACAAGTTAAAACGGGCTAAGGGATACCAGGAGTCGATTCATTTATTGTGTCAGAATAAAAAAGACCCCGAAGGTCGTGAGTTACTCCAACAGGCATAATGTGCCCCAGTAACTAAAATGTCAACATGTTTCGTGCCTCACTAGTCATTAAGATCCGTGGAGCTTCATCAGGACAAAAAAAGCTGTGGTGTGACAGTAAACGTGAGTGAATTGGTCTAGAAACCCTACTAAATCAGTGCGGGCCACATCTGTAAATACCTACAGTCAGGCTAAAACTAAATAGTTAAACCGCTGTTGAAGGAACGTAGGATTAAAAGAGGGAGACGAAAAAACAAAAGACAAACATGAAACACATCGGAGGGGTCATTGTGAGCCTCCACAAAGCGCATCAGTCAGCGCACATTGTATATAGAAACAACATCGAGACCGACTACACAACAGACCATAAGGCTTACTCCAAAAGCGGTGGCTATCGTGGTGAGCAAACAAGGCCGGCTGCAGGTCATGCCAGGCCGCCGGCATTGCATATGCGGCGTATGCCTGCCCCAACAATATTGCACCCAAGCTGTGTGAAGACGTAAAGAATAATGGTGCCCATATTGTGGGACAAGGAAATGCACTGATTACACTGACAGCGTGATGCTACGCATAAGATCGAACGTGGTTCACATAGCGCCGCGTGGCAACTCGTAGGAGCGTAGGAAGGGAGCCCTTACCTTGAAGGTATGAAAAGAGTTTCTCTATAGGCCAGCGCGTGAGGTCACCCGCACCTTTATGGGCTGTGAAAACAAAACACGGAGTGAGACAAAATCATACACGCCACATAGCTGCGACTTATTGGGGCAGATTTATGAAGGCCTTGCGCCGCCGGTGCGTCATTTTTAACATGGGAAAAAGTGACCCACCGGCGGCGCAAGGCCTTCATAAATCTGCCCCATTGTGCTTAGCCTGTCGGCATGGCCGGAGCCCTGGCCACATAGGAATACTCACAGTTTCCGTCAGTGTACTGGCTCTCAGCACCTACCTGCCACCACGCCTGCCTGCATATTGCATGGCCACGGTCTGCATGCCTAAGATATAGTAGCAGGGCTGGCAGTGAAGGGAGGTACCTACTTCCGGGTTGCCTTGTCAAGTCGGGTTTAGCTGCTCATAAGCGAGGATGCAAGGGTCAGGTCGCCGTGTAATGCGCATGTGCGGGGATGTATGGCTTTGTACGGCTGGTCTGACCTTGCGAGTGCGCTAAGAATCGTGAAATGTGCCCGGGCGGTTGCCATAGAAAGGAGAAAATGTCAACAATCATTCGAAGGCAGGTTGTACGGGCACCTGATCTGGGAGGCAGACGGGAGGTGAGAGCCCGAAGGCGCTCGTCTGCTGATGCACCGGTTAATATGTCAGGGTAACACCACTCTCTGTAGAATGTACATGACCGGGCTCAGGAAGCGCCAACAGGTAAAATTAAAAAAGATTACCATTGGATTCCTTGGTAGTTTCCAACGTATGCAAAAAGGCCAAATCACAAACAGGAGATGCTCCACCCCCAGACAAAGAATCTAAGCTGATAGACCATTCGGGGAAGAGGGTAGCCTCACAAGCTGCAAGCACTTCGCACATCCCTAATACACAAGCGCTGTTACCTAGGTACGATGAACTAAGGTGCATGAACTGGTGCGGGAGGGACAGCTCATTTCCAGTAATTCTATGTCAGGACAGGAGGCTCTGATTATGCTTTCTCATTTCTTTAATGAAATGCTCAGCAGCCAATAAAAACAAAACTACAAATCCCATGAACACTTGGGAATGACCATAGAGGTTACACTATATAAGGTCCAAACACTAGTCCTTCTTCCTCTTTCTTTGCTGCTCCGCAGCCAGTTAAGTCTCTTTACCTTTATTACATTGCTTTTGCTGATATTGCTGTTGTGCATATTGTTGTGTACACTTGCCTTGTATTCCGCTGCTTGTGTTTCTTGTGCGCGGTGCTTGTGTACTTTCTCTCGGCTTCGGTGCCGGTATTTTGCACGTCCGTTTGCGGCGTGTCTTCTTGGGAGCGTGTGTTCGCCTCCCTGCGCCTGGCCGCTTTGGTGCCCGGTTGCGTTGGTGGAGTGGGAGCAGGGGTCGTCGGCTTCTTAGGAGAGCGCGAGCGCTCTCGAGCCGGTGTTTCAGCGGCAGCAGCGTCGCGCATGCGCGCTGCTTTGTTTCCGGCTTGAGGCTGTTTTCTCCTCACGCCGGTCGAGTGAATGAACGCTTCTCACCAGCGCTCATGCCCACAGCCCTGAACTTTCGACCCCGTCTACGCCGGAGCACAGGAAAGTGCTTTGGTTGATGTTCTTGTGTGCATAGGCTCTGCCTAGAGTGATTTTTTGTTGGCAGGCTTGTCTCCCTCCACGTTTGAATTGTTTGCCTAGAGTTTGGTCCTTCCAACCTCTCTTTAGCCTGCTTTGGGGTTGTCACTCCCCCCTTACTTGTATCCTTGATACTCCATATCTGTTCCAGTCATCTTGTGGGCATTGAATTTCTGCACTCTGGTGCGATGGCTGATTACTATGAGGCTGATGATGACTGTTTTTACAATGAAGAAGAGGATGACCCTCTTGAGTACAACCTGGTGGAGGAATTGGATAAAGGTGTACAGCTTTCAGTGAATAAGGCGCTTGTTAGGGCTATTAATCCCCTGAAACGTCATTTGAATGAATATGCTGTTCAACAGGGTTGGTTACCTCCCTCCCAGAAGTCCGCCAAGTCGCCTCATAACCCACATAAATCGGACTTTCAGAGACTGGCGAAGGTTTTGACTTCTGATAAGCCCAAATCTTCTGGGTCACATTACATGGAGGAGTCTGACCATGCTCAGGCTTCTTCAGGTCAGGATTCTCCCCCTCCAAAGAAGCGTCTCCGCAAGGAGCATTTTGTTGACGCCTCTGAGCGTCCTCCCCTTTTAAATTTCGAACCGGAGGACATTGTCCATCCACATTCGACATCGTGGTTGCCCGCTCCGGCAGTGGCCGCTTATCTTGAGGCGCATGTTCGCCAACCCTTTGAGGCGCCTGTCCGGGCTAGACTTCGCTCCGAATGCCCGAGGCCGGACCTTGCGGACCACATAGCAGAGACCCCGGAGGTGGACCCGATGATGGTTACCTACCTTAAGAAATATTCAAAAGATCCTAAGAAAGGCCTGAACCGTTCCTGGAGGTCTTGCCAGGATAAATTGATGGACATGCGGGGCCCCCTCTCCAAGATCCTGGATCTCGGCTTCAAAGCGAAGGAAGCTTCGGCAACTGTCAATCCTGATGAGCTCATTGAGTGGGCTCAGAGGGCTGTCTGCATGTTCGGAAATGTTAATTGCGCAATTTCTGCAGAACGGCGTAGGTCCATTCTCCTTAAATTGGATCCCAAATTGGCAGAATTGGCAACTTCGGAGGCCGGTCCGGAGGCGCAGGGCCTTCTATTTGGCCAACCCTTCTTGAAGGAACTGACTAAATTTGTATCCGCCTTCAGCGGCATTGATAAAGCACAGGCGTCCTTGCGCCGGGCCATGCGTCCGGTTTTTACCAAGGCCGGACGACAAAGGGGACGATCGTTCGGCCGTGGGTCGCAGCAGCAGTCCCAGAGAGGAGCCTCGCAGCAGCGTGGTGGGCAGTATGACTCTGGTTACTCCACCCGCGCCAATTTCTATCCTTCCCGTAAAGGAAAAGGTCAATACGGCAAAGGGCGATCTGGTGGACACCAAGGCCACTATCAAGATTCCGGAGCTACAGGTGAGCCTACTTCAAGCATGCGATGTGATGTTGGGGGGCAGAGTGCAATTTTTCCTGAACAATTGGCGCATGATCTCCAACGATGCTTGGGTGCTAGAAACCGTTCAGGGTTTCAAGATAGAGTTCTATCACCCAATGCATCAGACCCGTCTTCCACCTCCTATACTTTTTTCCCGTCACTCTCAGGCTTGTCTATCAGAAGAAATCGAGGTTCTCCTCAAAAAAGGAGCGGTTGTTCCTACCGAACGCCATCCGAAGGGCTTTGTCAGCTCAGTCTTTCTGGTCGAGAAGAAAGGAGGCGGGTCTCGCCTGGTTCTCAACCTGAAAGACTTCAACAGCGGGGTGGTCTACAGGCACTTCAAGATGGAGGGCATCCATCTGTTGCGGGATCTCCTTCGGGAGGGAGATTGGATGGTCCGTCTGGACCTGAAGGACGCATATCTGTCAATCCCGATTTACAGGCCCCATCGTCGTTTTCTCCAGTTCCAATGGCTGGGTCGCTGGTACGAGTATCAGGTTCTCCCGTTCGGCCTTTCGTCGGCGCCATGGTGCTTCACGAAATTACTGAGACCAGTTGTAGAACATCTTCGTTCCAGGGGAGTCAGACTAATCATATATCTGGACGACATTCTTTTTATGGCGGATTGCCCTCTCCGACTTCTGCAGCACCTGGAGTGGTCCATCACACTCTTGCAGTCTCTCGGTTTTCTGGTCAATGTTCCGAAATCGGTTTTGGTTCCCACTCAATCTATCGATTTTCTGGGCTTTCAGATAGACTCGGTGACTTGCCAACTTCTTTTGCCCAATCAGAAGCTCCGCTACATCAGGAGGGAATTGACGTCTGTTATTTCCAAACAGACTGTGTCCTTGAGGTCGTTGGCACGTGTGGTAGGTCTTCTAGCGTCCTCCATTCAGGCGATCTTTCCGGGTCCTCTTCATTACAGAGCGATGCAACGCCTGAAGATTCAACATCTCCGGAAAGGCCTCCGCTATTCGGATCAAGTTCCTCTTTCGGAGGAAGTGCGGGGGAAGATGCAATGGTGGTTGGACCACATGGAGGCCTGGAACGGTCGAGCCCTGTTCGGTTCATCTCCGGAACTGGTGATCGGATGCCAGTCAGTGGGGTTGGGGAGCCCGTTGCGGGTCTGTTTCGACAGGGGGTCGTTGGTCGCCCCGGGAGTTGTCTCTCCACATAAATTGTCTGGAACTCCTGGCGGGTTCCTTTGCGATACGGTGTTTTTCCCCCCTACAGACGAGTTGTTGCATTCTTCTCCGAATGGACAACGTGTCCGCAGTCCGCTATGTCAACAAGCTGGGCGGGACTCGGTCCAAGATCTTAGCGGAGATCGCCAAGGATTTTTGGCATTTTTGCCTCCACCGGAAGATCACGGTTATTGCAGAGTATCTTCCGGGCCGCAACAATCAGGTTGCGGATTGGCACTCCCGCCATCTTCGGGATTTCAGCGACTGGAGACTTCATCCTCGAGTCTTCCGTGCCATTCTTCGGCAGTGGGGCCAGTGTCACCTGGATCTGTTTGCCTCTCGCCTCAACGCGCAACTTCCCCAGTTCTACAGCTGGAGACCGGATCCCTTAGCTCTGGCCACGGACGCTTTTCTCCAACAGTGGCCATCGACTCTTTGTTACGTGTTTCCCCCGTTCATGATGATTCCCAGAGTGCTTGCTTACACCAAGCGGTTTCGAGCGGAGCTGATTCTGATTGCTCCCTTATGGAAGGCTCAAGCGTGGTTCCCGGTTCTCCTGGAGATGTGTTGCGAACCTCCCCTCCTTCTTCCCCTGAAGTGGAATCTGTTGCAGGATCCTCTCGGAGATCCGCATCCCCTCATTCTTTCCGGCACTCTCCGGTTACTGGCATGGCGAATCTCGGGGATCGTTGGTCGATCCCAGGCATTTCTAGCGACGCTGCCACATTCATTAGTAACGCCCGGTCTCCCAATACCCACAAACGGTATCGAGGAGCTTGGAAACGCTGGTGTGATTGGTGTGTTCAACGGGAAGTTGATCCCGTTTCTGCGGATGTCAGTATGATCATTAATTTTTTGACTTCCTTGGCCACTTCCGGTCTGGCTTATCGGACCGTTAATAGTTTTCGTTCTGCTATTTCTGCGGGCCATGTCCACATTGATGGTAAACCTGTTGGTGAACATCATTTGCTTTCCAAACTGCTTAAAGGGATTCGTCTTGCGAAACCCCCCACACCGAAATATGTGTCTTTGTGGGATGTTTCGGTTGTCCTGAGGTTTTTGGAGGCTTGGCCTTCTAATCTTTTGTTGTCCCGTAAACAGTTGTCTGCAAAACTGACCATGTTACTGTGTCTGGTATCTTGCAAGCGGGTTTCGGATATTCGCGCCTTGGACCTTGCGGGTCGCAGTTTCACCCCTGAGGGTGTTACTTTCACTCTCTCTAGGAGGACTAAATCCAACACTTCCTCAATAACATATCCTTCTTTTCCTGATCATCCCAATCTCTGTGTTGTCCAGTGTTTGAAGGATTATGAGGTGAGTACCGCTTCTTTGCGTACGGACATGCAAGGTCAGTTGTTGATTGCCTTGCAGAAGCCTTTCCGTCCTGTTGCACCGGCTACCCTGGCTCGCTGGGTACGCTGGCTCATGTCTGAGGCAGGCATTGATGTTTCTGTGTTTGGGGCACATTCTGCTAGAGGGGCAATGGCCTCAAAAGCTTATTCCATGGGCGTTACTCTATTTGACATTATGAAGGCTGCAGACTGGTCTTCAGACTCTGTCTTCAAACAATTTTATTATAAACCAATTGTTAGTGTTGCCTCTGTTGTGGTGGACGAGCTTTGAACAAGCATAATCGGAGCCTCCTGTCCTGACATAGAATTCAAAATTTGCAAACATTCGTGACAAGAATTTTCAATTCTATTAAGGACTAGGAGGCGAGGATTATCCCACCCTTGTTAAGACTATATTGCATTGTTATGTACTGTATAATATTTGCATATTGTTGCAGATTTATCTTTCCTTGTTCTTTTTTCCCCCCCTGACTTGCTTTGATTTTTCTCCATTATTTGGATATTACGGCTCTGTATCTTTTTCAGGTTCAGACCAGAAATGATGTGGTTGATCTTCCTCGAGAGTCTCCTATGTCTCCTTGTTCTCGGGCCCAGGATTCCTCCATCCTCTGCTACAGGATCCTTTGGATTTCGGCAGCGTGCTTGGAACTTTTGTTGTTGCTCTACCTGGGATTGTTTTTCGATGTTGAACTGTTTCCCCAAAGAAAGAGGAAGAAGGACTAGTGTTTGGACCTTATATAGTGTAACCTCTATGGTCATTCCCAAGTGTTCATGGGATTTGTAGTTTTGTTTTTATTGGCTGCTGAGCATTTCATTAAAGAAATGAGAAAGCATAATCCTCGCCTCCTAGTCCTTAATAGAATTGAAAATTCTTGTCACGAATGTTTGCAAATTTTGAATTCTATCAGTTGCACCCTAGAGACGGCAGACACTGCAGCCAGAGCTGTCAACACCAGTGTCCTTTTAAGAAGGCATGGCTGGTAGTGGAGGTTGTGGGAGGAGCCCCTGTGTGCTGGTGTTTCTGCTCCAGCTGTTATTGCTCGAGTTACTGTTGGTTGAGCGGTTTAAATTGTTAGAGGTTGTTGAGCCGTCATCTGAGCGTGCGTCGTTCTCAGAAGCTTCAAAATCCTCTTTGGTATAGGGGCATATCTTTTCCCTGTCAAATCTTTTGATATCCTTTTTCAACTTCTGGATTTTCTGTTGCAAAAGGTGGTCGTGGTGGTCTGACATCTCGGCATTGATCTCAGCCAGGCGGGATTTGAAGGCAGAGATGCTAATGCCAGTTTTGAGGCCATTTCCTGCGATGTTGATTTTAATAATTAGGGCTCCTGAGAGACCCTTAGCTGTGCCGATGATCAATATGAGCCAGTCGCGGGTACATTTCCACGCGATCTGGCTCCATTCGCGTCTGAAGATGAGATCATCGAGGAAGATCCGTGGTGCAGTCCTCACCAACAATCCATTGGGTGCGTATTGGCTCTCAGATATAAGTTATTAATCACGATACCAAACAAAGGGTAGCTGTTCCGATGGTAGGGGTGCTTCACCGCTTTATTTCCTCTACTTCCGCTGAGTGGGAGACTTTCAGATTTCACAGCGTCACTCTATACCTTCACTGCGTTAAAATAACTACGCCTGCTCAGGGCCAGGGGTAAGGAATGACGCTGGGCTTTTTGAATGGGACTCACCCATCCGTCCAACTCCAGCAATGAGTCACTTTTGTGCCAACAGATGCGTCAGAATTTCAGACTCATCTGTTAATCCTTCTGCCATAGAGCACTGTATTGTAAATACAACGCATACTTAGTGGCGCAAGGACATTCGGTACTGGCACACGGAAACTGACGCATCAATGCAGACGCGTCAGTTCCTTGTAAAGGAGGCCCTCTATTTTGGGGCCCTGTTCTAGTGGGTGGGTCAGGTGGGCCAGGCCCACCCAAGGAAATACTCCGGCCCGCCCAATGCGGATCCAGAAGTAGAAGAGCACCCATTTGTGCCCATCGTTATAATACTTCACTTTTGTCTGCGGCTCGTGCTTTTGTCGATCCCGCTAGCAGGAGAGCTGAGGCAAAGGACTTTACTGCTGTAAAGAATTCCAGGCTTTCTTAATTTGCTCCTGAGGATGGGGTACCCCAAACCTTATTGGGTGACAAGGTTGTCCGTTTCCAGAGTTTTCTCCGTGCACTTATGGGTCGTGATATTTCTCTGAGACAAATATTGTCCATTTCTGCACTTTATGGGACTCTGGAAGGGCCTCGTGCTTATAACTTTGTGTAAAATGTTTGGCATTCGTTTTCAGCCTGGCACTGCCCCCATATAACAACTCTAAAAAAACTTTAAAATGACATCATCATGGAGACGTTATAACTTTATATCACAAAGTTGAAAGAAATGTCGTTTTTTTTTTCTATTTACCCAAAGGTTTTTCTGGCCTTGAACTTGAAATACAAATGGAGGCCATTTTGGTAAAATCCTCTCAAACCTTGTGATTGGTGGTTAATGATGAGACAGGTGGTGTCTCTGAAAGGCTGACAGGCATGGGTAAGAATCAAACCATATGTCAGAGAATACTTCATTATATTGTTGCCGGGCATGTGACTGAATCCGTCCCCCTACAGACCCGACCCAATTGTCACTGTTCCCCTATTCTAGACTTCCAAAGCTGTTTATACAAATTGTTGTTTATATGTCTCATGATATGGTCTGTATTGTGCAAAATCAAAATGCTAATAAAAACAAGCTTCAAAAAATGTGACTGAATCCGCCCCAGCCCGGCCCCTTTTCATAGTCACCTGGGGCCTCATTTACAAGCCTTCTGGCTGCGCTGCCCTATGTCAAAAGAAAAGGGCAGGAATGCGCTGTATCTATGAGATACAGCGCATTCCTGTCCTCTTCCCCAGCACTGGGGCACAATTGGCTGCGGTCATGCGCCAACGCGGGCACCCTTGCACCATGCGCCAACGCGGGCACCCTTGCACCATGCGCCAACGCAGGCAGCCTTGCACCATGCGCCAACGCAGGCACCCTTGCACCATGCGCCAACGCAGGCACCCTTGCACTATGCGGCAACGCAGGCACCCTTGCACCATGCGCCAACGCGGGCACCCTTGCACCATGCGCCAATGCCGGCACCCTTGCACCATGCGCCAACGCAGGCACCCTTGCACCATGCGCCAACGCCGGCACCCTTGCACCATGCGCCAACGCAGGCACCCTTGCACCATGCGCCAACACAGGCACCCTTGCACCATGCACCAACGCGGGCACCCTTGCACCATGCGCCAACGCGGGCACCCTTGCACCATGCGCCAACGCAGGCACCCTTGCACCATGCGCCAACGCCGGCACCATGGTGCAAGGGTGTGCATTGTGGGAATAATTATTTATGACACCTGCTTGCCTGAAAATCAATGGAGGCGATTTCCTCCTTCTATGTTTGCTGCTGAATGCAGGACACATAGAAATTGGAAAAACAAGCATTTGCAATGCAATAGGTCTCGCATTAATGAGGGTTTGAGCTATTGGCAACGCACTATCTTAAACTCTTGCAAATGCAAGACCTATTCCATTGCAATTATTTTTGTGTTTACCAGCACTGAGGTGGCGGGTTCACATTTAAGGGGACCCCTCCCCTTTCTTTAGACAAGCAACGTCCAAAGAAAGGGGCGAGGCCGACATCAAAGTAAAACAGAGGCCTGCAGCACTTTGACCAAGAAAGCATCTATTTGTCAAGTTGACAAAGAGATGTTTTTTGTAAAAACAGGCTCAGAGCTCGTGTGAGCGCCACTGACTGATCTTAGAGTTACCCAGGGAGGATGAGCAGCTGCCAGGCCCTGCTAGGGCTCACAGGCTCACTCTGGTGACAGCAGTGCTATCTCTCTCACCAGACAGATCCCACAGGCGAAGAGCTCGTGTGAGCGCCACTGACTGATCTTAGAGATACCCAGGGAGGATGAGCAGCTGCCAGGCTCTGCCAGGCCTCACAGGCTCACTCTGGTGACAGCAGTGCTATCTCTCTCACCAGACAGATCCCACAGGCGAAGAGCTCGTGTGAGGGCCACTGACTGATCTTAGAGATACCCAGGGAGGATGAGCAGCTGCCAGGCCCTGCCAGGCCTCACAGGCTCACTCTGGTGACAGCAGTGCTATCTCTCTCACCAGACAGATCCCACAGGCAAAGAGCTCGTGTGAGCGCCACTGACTGACCCAGGGAGGATGAGCAGCTGCCAGGCCCTGCCAGGGCTCACAGGCTCACTCTGGTGACAGCAGTGCTATCTCTCTCACCAGACAGATCCCACAGGCGAAGAGCTCGTGTGAGCGCCACTGACTGATCTTAGAGATACCCAGGGAGGATGAGCAGCTGCCAGGCCCTGCCAGGCCTCACAGGCTCACTCTGGTGACAGCAGTGCTATCTCTCTCACCAGACAGATCCCACAGGCTCAGAGCTCGTGTGAGGGCCACTGACTGATCTTAGAGATACCCAGGGAGGATGAGCAGCTGCCAGGCCCTGCCAGGCCTCACAGGCTCACTCTGGTGACAGCAGTGCTATCTCTCTCACCAGACAGATCCCACAGGCGAAGAGCTCGTGTGAGCGCCACTGACTGATCTTAGAGATACCCAGGGAGGATGAGCAGCTGCCAGGCCCTGCCAGGGCTCACAGGCTCACTCTGGTGACAGCAGTGCTATCTCTCTCACCAGACAGATCCCACAGGCAAAGAGCTCGTGTGAGCGCCACTGACTGACCCAGGGAGGATGAGCAGCTGCTAGGCCCTGCCAGGGCTCACAGGCTCACTCTGGTGACAGCAGTGCTATCTCTCTCACCAGACAGATCCCACAGGCGAAGAGCTCGTGTGAGGGCCACTGACTGATCTTAGAGATACCCAGGGAGGATGAGCAGCTGCCAGGCCCTGCCAGGCCTCACAGGCTCACTCTGGTGACAGCAGTGCTATCTCTCTCACCAGACAGATCCCACAGGCGAAGAGCTCGTGTGAGCGCCACTGACTGATCTTAGAGATACCCAGGGAGGATGAGCAGCTGCCAGGCCCTGCCAGGCCTCACAGGCTCACTCTGGTGACAGCAGTGCTATCTCTCTCACCAGACAGATCCCACAGGCTCAGAGCTCGTGTGAGGGCCACTGACTGATCTTAGAGATACCCAGGGAGGATGAGCAGCTGCCAGGCCCTGCCAGGCCTCACAGGCTCACTCTGGTGACAGCAGTGCTATCTCTCTCACCAGACAGATCCCACAGGCGAAGAGCTCGTGTGAGCGCCACTGACTGATCTTAGAGATACCCAGGGAGGATGAGCAGCTGCCAGGCCGTGCCAGGGCTCACAGGCTCACTCTGGTGACAGCAGTGCTATCTCTCTCACCAGACAGATCCCACAGGCTCAGAGCTCGTGTGAGGGCCACTGACTGATCTTAGAGATACCCAGGGAGGATGAGCAGCTGCCAGGCCCTGCCAGGCCTCACAGGCTCACTCCGGTGACAGCAGTGCTATCTCTCTCACCAGACAGATCCCACAGGCAAAGAGCTCGTGTGAGCGCCACTGACTGACCCAGGGAGGATGAGCAGCTGCCAGGCCCTGCCAGGCCTCAAAGGCTCACTCTGGTGACAGCAGTGCTATCTCTCTCACCAGACAGATCCCACAGGCAAAGAGCTCGTGTGAGCGCCACTGACTGATCTTAGAGATACCCAGGGAGGATGAGCAGCTGCCAGGCCCTGCCAGGCCTCACAGGCTCACTCTGGTAACAGCAGTGCTATCTCTCTCACCAGACAGATCCCACAGGCTCAGAGCTCGTGTGAGGGCCACTGACTGATCTTAGAGATACCCAGGGAGGATGAGCAGCTGCCAGGCCCTGCCAGGCCTCACAGGCTCACTCTGGTGACAGCAGTGCTATCTCTCTCACCAGACAGATCCCACAGGCGAAGAGCTCGTTTGAGGGCCACTGACTGATCTTAGAGATACCCAGGGAGGATGAGCAGCTGCCAGGCCGTGCCAGGGCTCACAGGCTCACTCTGGTGACAGCAGTGCTATCTCTCTCACCAGACAGATCCCACAGGCTCAGAGCTCGTGTGAGGGCCACTGACTGATCTTAGAGATACCCAGGGAGGATGAGCAGCTGCCAGGCCCTGCCAGGCCTCACAGGCTCACTCCGGTGACAGCAGTGCTATCTCTCTCACCAGACAGATCCCACAGGCTCAGAGCTCGTGTGAGGGCCACTGACTGATCTTAGAGATACCCAGGGAGGATGAGCAGCTGCCAGGCCCTGCCAGGCCTCACAGGCTCACTCCGGTGACAGCAGTGCTATCTCTCTCACCAGACAGATCCCACAGGCGAAGAGCTCGTGTGACCGCCACTGACTGACCCAGGGAGGATGAGCAGCTGCCAGGCCCTGCCAGGCCTCACAGGCTCACTCCGGTGACAGCAGTGCTATCTCTCTCACCAGACAGATCCCACAGGCAAAGAGCTCGTGTGAGCGCCACTGACTGACCCAGGGAGGATGAGCAGCTGCCAGGCCCTGCCAGGCCTCAAAGGCTCACTCTGGTGACAGCAGTGCTATCTCTCTCACCAGACAGATCCCACAGGCAAAGAGCTCGTGTGAGCGCCACTGACTGATCTTAGAGATACCCAGGGAGGATGAGCAGCTGCCAGGCCCTGCCAGGCCTCACAGGCTCACTCTGGTGACAGCAGTGCTATCTCTCTCACCAGACAGATCCCACAGGCTCAGAGCTCGTGTGAGGGCCACTGACTGATCTTAGAGATACCCAGGGAGGATGAGCAGCTGCCAGGCCCTGCCAGGCCTCACAGGCTCACTCTGGTGACAGCAGTGCTATCTCTCTCACCAGACAGATCCCACAGGCGAAGAGCTCGTGTGAGCGCCACTGACTGATCTTAGAGATACCCAGGGAGGATGAGCAGCTGCCAGGCTCTGCCAGGGCTCACAGGCTCACTCTGGTGACAGCAGTGCTATCTCTCTCACCAGACAGATCCCACAGGCTCAGAGCTCGTGTGAGGGCCACTGACTGATCTTAGAGATACCCAGGGAGGATGAGCAGCTGCCAGGCCCTGCCAGGCCTCACAGGCTCACTCCGGTGACAGCAGTGCTATCTCTCTCACCAGACAGATCCCACAGGCGAAGAGCTCGTGTGAGCGCCACTGACTGTTCTTAGAGATACCCAAATGCAGGCGTTTACCTAAAAAATATAGGCACATGTGCAGGTCTCGCATTTACGAGAGTTTTAGCTCAAACTTACGCAGGAAAACATAAACTCACTAGCATAAACTATACTAGGCAAAACAACCTCCTAAGCATAATAAAAACCCAGTTAGGGGTATCAACAGGCATAAAGGCATTGCACATTACGCATAAATCACATTAGGCAATTATTATTACAAACACAGAATACCATCACCCTGCGCAAGAATCACATTAGGTACTGTCCCCAGGCCCACTGGCCTTCCATGGGGCTCAAACGCCCTTAGTCCCAAAAGTCAGGGCAGGTTGCGTAGGCAGAAAACAGAAGAGTGCGCCAGAGTTTAGGGCCTAAACGTGGCAGCTGCCCACTACTTGCTGGGAAGCTGTAAAGGCACCAATGTGGGCAAAGGAGTGCGCCACACTCCTGAGTTCAAAACATGTCCCCTAGAAATGAGGAAGCTAAACGGTGCAGCTGCCCACTCCTTGCTGGGCAGCTGTAAGGTAGGGAAAATACTGTAAGGGCTCTCAGTAGCCCTTCTAAACAAATTGCGCCAAACGTTGGAGCCCTCTAGGCTCAGAAAACAATATGTGCCTGGTTGAAGCCCTCAGGCTCTGAAATCACCTATTCCCCCGAAGCGGGGAGCGCACTGGAGCTAAAAATAACATAGGGGAGCCACTCGAGGCTCTAGGACCCTGATGCCCAGCGTGGGAAGGAACCAGGGTGTTGGACTTTGGCCCTTAGGGCAGGTTCACCCCGAGACTTTTTGCTTGAAATGGTGACCTGGAGATGGTGATTTTTGGATTCTGCGCACTTTCACTGTGTCCCAGTGGAAAGTGCGTGCGCACTGTGAGTGCATGTGCTGAGCTAGGCCTGCCCGCCCATAGGAATGCATGGGGAATGTATGTGTCCCTGGTAGTTCCTGATGCGTGGGGTGTACAGGCTTGAGTCTGGTATGTGTGAACTCGTGTGAGTGAATGCTGCGCAACGGTGTATGCAGCATGTATGTGTCTAGTAGCGAAGCGCCATTTCTAGACATGGCTGTACGTGTGCTGTGAGGGTGCTGGCGTGTGATTGGCTGGAGCTGGCTGGCATGCCAGGCTCCAGGAAGTCTGGATGGGTCTGCCCGGTGGTGAGTGGGAGATCTGCATGAGTAATGTGTGGGAGGAGTGTACCTGTGTCCTGGATGGGCTGGGTTTTCCCCACACAATGCTGGCTCCGCCCCCCTGTGGTGTGTCTAATGACCCAAGCCCTGCCAGTGAATAGAGAGGGTGGTTGAGGTAAACAGAGTACTCAAGAACCAGCTGCGACTGGTTCCGCCCCCACTCTGCACCCTCAGACAAAGGAATGCACTGTATAAAAATGGGGCTGTGTCCCCACAGATGTGGTTCTCTTCCAGGATCCTGAGGGGGCTGTTGCTGCTGCTGGGCCAGAGGACCGCCACTTGGGCTGTCTCCCTGCCTGGAGACCCAGTGTGCTGGCTCTGGGCCCAGTCTTGCCCCCCCCTGCCCCTTGAAAGGACTTTTGCTGGAGCTTGTGCTGTGCCTACAGCACTGAGAGCGCTGCTCTCTGCCCTTCAGCGCTGGGGAGCGCTGGAATCCCTGCATAGCGCTTGAAAGCGCTTGATTTTGGCCCTAAGCGCTGTGAGCGCTGTGTTTTCATCCTGTGGCGCTGGAGAGCGCCTGCCCGTCGTTTCTAGCGCTACTAGCGCTTTGAGAGCACAGCCGGTGCCCACCCGGCATCTGATCGCCCCGTGTGGCGGTTTGACGGCGCGGGTGCCACCCCGCTCATTGCCGCTTTGATTTGGCCCGTTTTTGTAATTTACTACGAGGGAGGCCACCCCTCGGTAAATTCATCCCCGCCTGCCTGCCTAAGAAGCGAGCCGCCGCGCTGCCCGCGGCGACCCGGAAGCACTGGGCCGGCTGACCAATTGCAGCGCGGCCCGAGACAGGCAAACCGGAAGTCCCGCCTCGCCGCCGGGAGAGGAGAGCCCAGCAGCGAGGAGAGGCGGCGGAAAGGTGCAGGCGGGGCCCCGTGGCGGAGAGGAGAGCCCCGCCGCCCACAAGAGGAGAAGTGTGGTAAAGGAGCCCCCGAGGAGCGGGAGCTCCCGTGAAGAGCCGCCGGGCAGAGGAGGCCCCCGTGTCACGTCCCGGTGAGTGCTGGGAAAGAGGAGAGGGGGGCGTCGGGACACTTTACCGGTGTCCGCCCCGCCCCCCTCTCCATAGCGCGACCTCGCGCCTGTGATTATTGAGAGCCTGTGAGGCTCTTGGCAGCCAGTTATGGTCTAAAGCCCTGAGGGGCTCCGGGAGCATTTCGGAGAGCTCGAGTCCCCCGAGTGGGACTCCGGCGACCTGGGCATATCTGTCACGAGCCCAGAGAGGCTCAAGGCGCCCCAGTGTTTAGAGCCTGCGAGGCTCTTGGCCAGCATTATTGCTTTGGGTCCCCAGAGCGAGGGACCCCCCCAGCCCAGCGAGGCTGTACCTTTCTGTTGCTGGAGCCCTGAGAGGCTCAGCAGCCCCCCCCTTGCTGGTGAGAGAGCCTAAGAGAGGCTCACCAGTGCCACAGTGGTGGTTCTTTGGTTGTTGTTGCTGGGGTGCGTGCGCAAATACTTAGCCTACATCGCCTCCAAGTTTAGCCTTGCTGCTCGCGCCACGTTACCTAGAGGGTGAGTAGGGGTTATCTTGGCGTGTAACTCCCTTGCCCTGACTTGGGTGTGGTGGTCTCTGACTGACTTTGGCGAAAGCCCTGGCCAGCCGGGGATCCCATTTCCAACACAGGGCCTCTCTGGCCCTTTAAATCAATAATGTGCCCCGGGAGCCATCTCGCCTCTAAAAATAATTGCTGCATTGTTGGAGCCCTCAGGCTCTAGGAATAATGATGCCCAGGACGTTGGAGCGGACTGGCGCCCAGGAACCAATTCTGCCCACCTTTGGAGCGGCCCACTGCAGGACGGGGCCGCTCTGAAGGGTAAATAGACTTGGGCCTCGGTCAGGCACACCACCTGAGTCAAGTCAAACAACTTTATTCGGTTATTCATGTAAACAACCATAAAAGCACAGTTCATTAAACAAACAGTAACATATAAAAAAGTTAAAAAGACAATATAGAACAGGGAAGTCACAAGCAGAATGTTCAATAAAAAGTATAAAAATTGTCGACATTAAAAGCAATATCTATAGCACTATTACCCCTCCATGCTGTTCCTAAATTTTAGTGCTAATTTTAAAAAACTGCTTACATATAAAGTGCAATCATAACTTAGCAGCTGAAGGTAAAAAAGTGCAGGTTTAATTTGTACAAAGTTCCGTTTTTTAAGACATGGTTTTAGATAGAGCCTCCGGGGTATAGCATAGTAAGGGCAGATGAATAGAAAGTGTGCCAGGTCTTGCGGAGACTTTTCGTCGCAGCCGCAAGCCGGCAACACTTGACCACGATAAGACCCCTTAGGTACGGCCAGTAATAAATGAAATAGGTCCAGGCGAAACCTCGCCAACAGGAAGCGATCATAACCTAGCATGGGCCAGGACAGATATGGTTCCATATGTGGTGAAGATTTCAATAGCACATGTTTCCGTACGCTGCCTTTCTTTAGTTCGCCCTCCTCCCGGGCCAGATACCTGGATGTGATAAAGGTTTTCTTCACATAAATAACATCTGATTTACTGATGGATTCTGGCGTTAAAAGGAGATCAGGGCGCCCTAATTCAGTAAAGCAATCTGTTAAATACTTAATCCAGGGGACTTTAAGCCTGTTATCCCATGTTAGGGCTTCCCTCAAAATTTGCTGTGTGAGGGATAGATCACTATTTAGCCAGCAGTTTAGCCAGCAAAGTAAGGGATTTAAGGCTATCTTGGCACATAAGTATGACATACCCAACTCTTCGTGCACGATGAAGTTTGCTGTTCCCCTTGGGACCCTCAGTACCTGCTTCAGAAAATTATTTTCTGTTACCTCCAAATCGTCCAGTGAAGTATACCCCCAGAGCTCGCTTCAACAGCCAATGGCAACGCTCTTCGCCTGGTAGAGTTGAAGCAACGCGGCCACCGGGCTGTTGCCCATTTTTCTTGAAAAATCAAGTATTGCTGCATTTGCCCGGGTTACCTCCCCCTTTTTCTTCTGTACCGCGGGTCCCCAATGCAGTTGGTGGTCGAAGAGGACACCGAGGTAGGAGAAGGTCTTAGTTACTGGGATTTTTTCCCCGTTAACATTAAGAGAGTTGGGCTTTTTGCTTCCTAGGCCTACCTTCATTACGAAGGATTTGGAGTTGGTAATGCTCAGGTCTCGGGACTTCATAAAAGCAAAAAAAGAATTTAACAGCGTTTGGAGACCGATCGCAGTCCTGGCCAGCAGGACTGCGTCGTCCGCATAAAGTAGAACCGGCAGACCTTTCTGTCCGACGTAGGGATAATCTGCTCCCGTTTTTAGGAGGTACTCCTCCAGATCATTTATGTATAGATTGAAGAGGAACGGGGCAAGAATACATCCCTGCCGGACACCCCGGTGGACTCCAAATTCCCTCGTTACTTTTAGATCTTGTGTGTACCGGACATTGGCTCTCGTGTCCGAATGCATATCTGCTAGCAGGTTGATCAGATTCTGCTCCACACCCATGTAATGTAAAATGTAATGTAAAAAGAATTTATAAAGCGCAGCTAACACCCAACGGTTTCTTGGCGCTAAAGAAAAAAGGAGGCTGACAATCTGAGGGGCTAGAAGCGTTAATGATAAGCATTACAAAACAAGTGAGTTTTAAAGAGACCTAAAGTGGATGTAGGAGGGGGCTTGTCTCAATCCTAACGGGAGGGCGTTCCAGAGTAATGGGGCAAGGAATGAGAACCTTAGTCCACCCAGTTTTTTACGTTTGAAGGTCGGGGTCCGGAGTAATACCAGGTGGGAGGAGCGAAGATTACGGGAGGGGACATACGGGTGTAGTAGGGATGAAATTAAAGAAGGGCCTGCGCCTGCAAGGGATTTGAAGGTGATGCACCCCAATTTGAACTTACAATGTTCGGATACCGGGAGCCAGTGGAGGGATTTTAACAGGGGGCGGACATGTTGGTGTTTAGGCTGACGGTAGATAAGCCGTGCCGCCTGGTTTTGTACGAGTTGTTCAGTTGATAGGCCGGAATGCCAACATAGAGCAAGTTGGCATAGTCTATCCTGGAGATGACTAGGGCCAGCAAAACCAGGGTGAGAGCCTCGGTGGTCAAGAAGCGTGCAATCTTTCGGATTTTCCTTAACTGGAAAAAACTAGAGGAGACCACCGCGTTGATCTGGGGCTTCATGGTGAGGTCGTTGCTGACAATGATCCCAAGGCTCTTTACTGAGTTGACAGGGCTGGGGGGAGACCCAGCCTCGTGGGCCAGAAGGTGGATTTCCAGGGGTTAGAGACTCCCCCGACAAGCAGTAACTCTGTCTTGTCGGGGTTGAGTTTCAGATGGTTCACCCCCATCCAGTCACTGATGTGACAGAGGGTGGTTTGGAAGTTGTCGATGGAGTGGTCCGAGGAACTGATATCGAAAACCAACTGAATGTCGTCCGCGTAGTTAAACGCGGTGACACCGCTGCCGCGCCTCGTAAGAACCGAATGAGGGGAGTGAGGTATAAATTGAAAATAAGGGGAGATAAGGAGGAGCCCTGTGGAACGCCGGAGGTTAGTTCGACCTCATCGGCAGAAAACTGAGAGAGCCGAACCGCTTGGCGGCGATTGCTCAGAAAGGAGCGAACCCAGTCAAGGGCGGTGCCCTGGATGCCAGCCTCTCTGACACGGTCGACCAGGATGTTATGGTCGACCGTGTCAAAGGCGGCCGATAAGTCCAGGAGCACCAAGGCCTGACTGGTGTTGGAATCAGCCCCTCTCTGCAACTGAAAGTATAACAGATTCCGTAGAGTGGTTGGGTCGAAATCCAGCTTGTTGGGAATCAAGGAAGTGAGAGTCTTCAATGAAGGTTCTCAGGGTGTTAGTAACATGAGACTCAATGACTTTACTGAGGTAGGGTAGGAGGGATATAGGACGGTAGTTACTCATAACCGTGGGGTCTGCCGTGGGTTTCTTCAGAATGGGCACAACCTCTGCTCTTTTACCTCTGCTCTTTTAAACGACCAAGGGACCCAGGGACTAGGCAAGAAGAGAGAGAGTTGTTCAGCAGCGCCAAAGATGGGGAAGGGCAGGCTGTAAAGGCCTCACGGAGAATCAGGGGAGGGCAACAGTCCGTGGGGGATCCGGAGGCAACCTTTTTTAGGAGGGCGAGAAGCTCCGTCTCCGAAATTGGAGGAATCTGTGTCAGCTGCATGGAGTTGGGAGAGAGCAAGGAAGGGTCGAGCTCAGGAGGGTGGCGCGGGGTTAAGGAAAGAATGCTGTTTTTGATGTTGGCGATTTTCTCCACGAAAAAGCGATTTAAAGAATCACAGAGTGCACAAGAAGGAAGGGGTTTAATGGTGACCCTATCTGGGTTTGACAGTTCCTCCAAAATGGAGAAAATATCCTTGGTTCTAGTGGAGGAGTCAGCGATTTTTTTGGAGAAGGAAGTGGTCTTAGCTTGTAGGACCGCTAGTTTGTATTCCTTAAGCAGGGATGTAAATCATATTTTCATGTCGGGGGCGTAGCCGCGTCGCCACCGGCGCTCAGCCTGTCTGAGGCCCAATTTCAGGGCTTTTTAGGTCCTCCGTGAACCACCTTTGAGCATCATGCAAGCGCTTAATTTTAATCTGTCTGAGTGGGGCCACAGCGTCGCTTGCTGATTCTAGCCAGTGTGTAAGGGCAGAGGCTTGAGTATCGATGGATCCAAGATAGGGGAGGGGGGGTGGAGGATCGGAGTAATATGACAAATTCACCGAGAACGGCCCTGTTCCAATTCCGGGCCGGAAGGTTGCCTTCCAGGACTCTGCTAGGGCAGGGAGCAATCATGAGGGAAAAGGAGATCATAAAATGGTCTGACCATAGGCAGGGTGAGATTAAGAGGGCGGTTATGTCCAGATTGGAGGTCCAGATCTGGTCTAGGGTGTGGCCTTTAATGTGAGTTGCTGATTTTATATGGGAGAGGCAGTTCATGCTAACAAGAAGGTCGGAGAATGTAGCAGAACAGGCACTCTCTTTGACGTCAAAGGGCCAATAATTGAAATCGCCTAGGATTAAAAGTTTAGAGTTGTTAATGACAAGTTGGGAGATTATGTCTCCAAACATTGTCGGGAAATTGGGCATGGACTGAGGGGGAAGGTAGACTAGGACGCAGACGAGCGGGGTCGCTGGAGAATCAAGCTTCAGCACGAGATGGTCGACCAAGGGAATACCGACTACAGTCAGGGCGGAGAATCTAATAGGGTTCTTAACAATCGCTGCGACCCCACCTCCTGATTTACCAGAAAGCCTGTTCACTTGGATGATGTAGTAACCAGTGGGGATTGCCGCAAGAACGTCAGGGGCAGACTCCTCATTGAGCCAGGTTTCTGTTAGTAGTAATATGTCCGGTTTCTCAGAGTCTAGCAGGGCAAAGATTTCCAACTGGTGTTTTACCAGTGAGCGTGTATTAAGATAAATGACTTTTAGGTTAGAATTTAGAGGCCTATTAATAGTGGGAAAACTGGAGGCTGGCAGGGAGACTGAGGGTATAGGTGTTTCCATCTCGGGAAAGGTGTCTCTGGCGCAGAAAATCCCCAGTGGCTCAAGGCTGGACGGGAGTGCTTGGGGGGTAGGGTGGCAGAAGTGTAGGCGGATCAAATCAGCAGTAGTGTATTTGATAAAACCGGCCGGGGGACAGGCCCCGTGCCCCGGTCGGCCGCGGACGGGCGCAGACGGGCTTGCCTTAGGCACGCCTTCGGTGCGCTGACGGCGCGCCCACTGCGCTCGTCCGCTGCGAGTCCGAGATATACACATTTTATAGGGGATGGTGGGGGCGTGGCCTCGTGTGAGTGGGCGTGGCCTGTGGTCAGGTCGGAGGATGGCGCCGAGGAAAGATTTCCCTCGCCCGCGGCAGCGTTAACCTCCGCTGCGCGGGAGTGACTGAGTGGGAGTAAGTGCCCAGCAGCAAGAAGCAGGTAAGAATAAGTTAAAAGCGATTCAAAGTTCAAAGTTTTTTAAAAGCAACATACATTAGCTCCCGGCTGTGCCTCAGGAGTGTCAGGGACCTAGGCTCGGGCTCGTAATCAGCCCGGCTTAAGAAAGTGGGGGGCGTGGCCTCGTGTGAGTGGGCGTGGCCTGAGGTCAGGTCGGAGGATGGCGCCGTGGAAAGATTTCCCTCGCCCGCGGCAGCGTTAACCTCCGCTGCGCGGGAGTGACTGAGTGGGAGTAAGTGCCCAGCAGCAAGAAACAGGTAAGAATTTGGGCCATGGCATCCCAGAGCCTACCACGGTTTACGCAATCGAATGCCGACGATAGGTCCATGAATGCCATGTGAATTGTGCCTTGCCGGCCCATGGTGTATTTCCCTAGAACCATATACAGGTTAAGACACTGGCTAACTGTAGAGTGACCAGGCCTAAAGCCGTATTGGATTGGAGACATTATTTTGTTTTCGTCTGCCCATGTTACTAGTCTGTTTAAAACTACCCCCCCCCCACTACTTTGACCACCGAGTTAATTAAGGATATGGGTCTGTAGCGGAGGGGGCTATTTCGGTCTCCTTTCTTGAACACGGGTACTATAGTAGAGACCCCCCATGACC
This sequence comes from Lissotriton helveticus, assembly GCF_964261635.1. Taxonomy (NCBI): domain Eukaryota; kingdom Metazoa; phylum Chordata; class Amphibia; order Caudata; family Salamandridae; genus Lissotriton; species Lissotriton helveticus. Next base: position 1,959,298,031 of record NC_136068.1, on the reverse strand, counting down.
TTGGGCAGCCGGAGACCACCGCTGCATTAAGTACGGCGGTGAGGACAGGCGCCCATAAGGATGTACATGATTTAAAGAGGTCCGGGGGAAGGCCATCTGGCCCCGGGGCCTTGTTACTTGTCAGTCCAAGGATTCCTTTTTCGACCTTGTTAATTGAGAAGAGCAAATAGTTCTCCTCGGGGGCATCAAATCTGTATTCTGCTCGTGGCACGATACTTTTAAAAATGGAACTAAAATGGGAAACCCACTCCTCATCTGGGATGTTTGTGCCAAGGGCAGAATTACTGGGTTGATCAAACAGAGGCTTATTTATAATTTCCCAGAACTTAGCGCTGTTTCCCGGGGTCTAAGAGGGTCTCCCAAACACTTGCCTTCACCTCTTTCTTTCGCTTAGCAAGGGATTTGTTATAGTTAGTGCGCAGAGCCTTAATACGGGCCGGGTCTCTAGGTTTTGTCTTTAAGGCCATCTTGAGATCTCGGCTGGCCCTAGAACAAGAGTGGTCAAACCATTTTGGGCCACTACCTGCATGCCCTGTGGATGGCACGGTTAACAATGTCCCTACTGTTAATACAACGCCCTCAAATGCAGACAAGGTTAGCTGTGGTGACGATGCTGGCGACACACAAAGCGAAAGTTCAGAACTACACAAGTTATTGATTGAAGTGTACAAATCGTTGGAGTTCACCATTGTCCATTTTAGACGACGTTTTCGGTCAGTACTCTTCAAGGTCCCATGGGCTTCACGTGGCTTGCGCAGATCAAAGATTCCTCCACCCAATTTAATACAAAGAGGATTATGGTCGCTATGTATATTTACTTGGATAGAAAAATCCAACACGAAATTGGCAAGTTTACCAGATAATAATATATGATCTATATATGAGCCAACTGTGTGTCCTTTATACGTGGGATTGGGGTGAAGGGTGTGATCAGCCACCGTGGACATAGCAGCAGTTAAATTATTTTCGTTCATCAGGTTGTTCAGTTGGATTCCTCGCCGAGAATGATCGAAATGAAAACCTCTCAGGCTGTTGCACCCCATTTGACCCATAGTAGTCACTCCTGGATTCCCACAGGGGTGTGTATTGAAGTCACCTGCAATGAGTATTTGACGCGGCAAAATACCCTCTCTCAGAAAGTCATACAGGGACACTAAACTACATTCTCCATTCTGGTTTACTGCGTTGTAAAAGTTAATCAGGGTTAAAGGGTTTTTACCCTTCTTCAACACTAAGACTTGGATGTTACTGTCACCAGGAAGGTGCTTGATTATTTGACATGGGAGTGCCAGGTTGACATAAATTGCCAAACCCCCTTTGCTCTTCCGCTACGCGATGGTTCAGCTGGTGTAAAGAAACTTTGATTCCCCTCGATGAAGATGTTTCTTCTACCAGCCAGGTTTCTTGGAGGCATATCACAGCATGTTGTTTGATAAAAGTCAGCCAGGTGGGATCGCAGACTTTATCTGCCAACCCTGCAATGTTCCAGGAGACTAAGCTTGAGCTACAAGGTGTCGAAGAACATGAGGTTTTAGTAGCTATGTTTGTGTACTCCCTGTCAGCTGGATTTGAGCCGAGGGCCTCTATATAGGTGATAACCTGTTCTCCCGTGGTGTTACAAGTTTGGTCTATATGGAGGGTGACAAGGCTGTGATCGTTTAGTGAAACACTGCCTGAGCTTAGCCAGGCTTGGGGTGGCAGGGCCTCCAGTGGAGATCTCATTTCTTGTGTTGTAAAGAAACTTAGCTTAGTGTTTTCTACAGCTATTGTATTATGCGGTGCATTGGTATTAACCTCGTTTGTTGGGCCTCTATCAAGATTAGTATGGTCAGTAGTAATGTGGGCAGTTGATAGTTCATGGAGTCAGTCTACCCCCTCCAAGCCACCCTGTCCAAGGAAGGCATTAAACCTATTGGAAATGGGAACCCTATACTGGTTGTTTAGATAGTTAGAGTGAGGATACTCAAGTGGAGGAGTGTGGCTCACTGATTAGAGCGGCAGACCCTGATGCAGAGGTCTGGCCCGGGACCAGGGTTCAATTCCCGACGCGGCAGGGTCCTGAGCCCTAAAATGTCCACGGACTCGATAATTCTCGCCTCGGTGCCTATTCTAATCATGGGGTCCCACGCTGCAACTCTGGGCAATAGTTGCTTAATCTCCACTACGGCGGCCCACCCGCTGCGGGATGCCTGGCTTTCACCCTGGGGATACCAAGTAGGGGTTATCTCACAGGGAAAAGCCAGGACGGGTTCCCAAGGCAAGCGCCTTGATGCCTTCGGGTGATACGTGCGCTATATAAGTCGCGATACATTTACATTTACATTTACATTGGTATGTTTGGTATGGGTTTTCCCTCCTCTCTGGTTGTGTGACAAAGGGATTTATAATTCTATAGTCCCTGGGTATGGCCCGAGTTACATACTGTGAGTCATTAGGGATATAGTGCCTGTAAACCCCTGAATTGTCCCAGAATGGATGCTGATTACCATGGGCATTCAATGTCCCTTGTTCCAACGGGTGCTGTTGGTACATATTGCTAAGCCCTGAGTCGTTTGGGGGATAAAAGTAACTGAGGCCCACGGTACGAATCAAACTGTTTGTGGGACCATCCCTCCAATTGCTGATGTAACTTGCCACACGATTGTCTTTAAAGTTTATGATGATGCACTCTCCCTCTGTAGACTTAAATCTATGTCCCACCTAATCTACCCTTCTGACGTGGGATATTTGACCATTAAGGTGTGAGGGGATCGGTCTGTGGCTAGTAAGCCAGTGACTTACTTTGTTTTTTAGTTCCCCGTAAGTTTCCATTTTCCCTTCACCAAGTTTCGGGACGCCTATCATTACTATGGTGAAGGGGTGAGATTCAGGGGGAAGATTAATACGGATGGGCTTTTTGACTGATTTCAGGTTAGTGGGTGGGTCAGGCCGGCCGGCCAATGGCAGTGAGGCTTGGAAGAGGTGTAGTTGGAGCCACTTTGTTCCTAGAGGAAGATCTTGTAGCAATAGGTGTCTTTTTTACTTTCGTCATATTGTACTGGGAAATATTTTCCTGATGTCTGAATCTTGTGCTTTACTAGAATTCAGGGATGCAATACTATGTAGAATACAGATTTAAATGTTTCTCACACGGCTGGAATAAGGAATGCGTAAAAAGTCACCTTTGCACGTCTTCCCTGGTGGTAGATGTAGGGGAGGTAGCCCGTCCCGTCTACCTGAGGGCCACAGAGGGCCCGCCCTTTGCCTGGGCTTAGCCCGGCTCCGCCCCGCGCGCTCCCGCGACGCGGGGAGTGGAGCGTTTCTTTATGCGTCTCCTGGCGCGCTCTGCCTCAACGCGACTTCCTGTCGCGGAGGCTGCCGGGGATTGTAGTTTCTGTGTCTCTCCCCCGCTCGGCGGCAGCAATGATGGAAAGGAGCTGCGGCGGGGGGAGAGCACAGGCAGCAGAGTGGGCAACAGTCCCAGGAGCAGGCGAGTCTTTTGATGCAGGTATGATGGCTCTTAACAGGGTCAGGGCGATTTGGCAGAATCTCACCTGATCTCGCGGCACCCCCACCCAGCCCTGTCTCACTCACCGGGGCTGTCTGGCGCGGGCCGAAGTCTCCGCTGGGCTCTGTCTCCCCGCAAGCTGCTTCTTGACTCCGGCTGCGCTGCTCCTCTCTCTCCCGGTCTTGGAGCGCGGGGTAGACTCCCGTCGCTTCTTCACTCAGGTGCACGCGGTGCCGACGCGGCAGCCTCGATCAGGCCGCCATTGTGGATGCCCCTGAGGACGCTCCCACTGTTGCCGGGCACTCCTGCGTGAGCACCAATCACAGCGCAACTCCCCTCTGACGTCAGTGGGGAGCCAGCGCGGTGCTCCGGGGACTCCTGGGCCGATCGGCGGTGATTCGAGGGGTAGACTCCCTCTTCAAAGAATATAGAAAGCGAGGACGGGCGCAGACGGGCTTGCCTTTGGCGCGCCTTCGGGATTAAACAAAGTCAAGTCACGGGGTAGGCACCCACGCCGGGTTAAATAAACATCCGGTCATAATGCAGGGTGGGCACCTGCTCGCAACTATTTAAAATAAGTGGGGTGGCACCCACGCCGCAAATTAGGGCGTAGTGGGGGAATCTCCACGCCGGGGATTCCCTTGGCTCAGATGATCGCAGCTTCGTGCTGCTGCCCACAATCAGAAGCGCTGCTCAGGAAAGCAAAGCGCTCCCCAGCACCACAGTCAAGCGCTTCTCCAGCAATAAAGATATGGCGCTCCCTAGGCGCTGTAGTACAAGGTCCAGGGAAAGTCTTGGAAGGAAGGCAGGGGGGCACAGGCTGGGCCCAGAGGCCAGCTCACAGGGCCCTCCCGGCAGGGAGGCAGTCTCCAGCAGCGGTACCTCCTGGTGCCCAGCAGCAGCAGGCCCCACTCAAGATAGGATCCAAAGAGAGAACAACTTTACAAGGGGTCACAGCCCCTTTTCATATACATTTTTCCTTTGTCTCAGGCTGCAGGGCAGGGGGACAATCAGTTACAACTGGTTCTTGAGCACTTTGTTGTGCTCAGCCCCTCCCCCCATTCACAGGACAGGCAAGGGACATCAGACGCACCACAGGGGGCGGAGCCAGCATTGTGGAGGGAAGGCCCAGCCCTATTCAGGTCCCAGGTGCACTCCTCCCTCCCATCAACATGCAGATCTCTCCATTCACCACCGGGGCAGACCCATCCTGACTCCTGGAGCTAGGCACACCAGCCAGCTCCAGCCAATCACAAGCCAGACAGTCAATTCACATTTACTACACAGACATGCCAACTTCTAGAAGAGTTCGCACATACCAAACTCGACTCTGCATTCCCCACACACCAGGAACTACCATGGACACACGCATTCAACCATGCATTCCTATGGGAGGGCAGGGCAATCTTACCACACGCACTCACACTGCGCACGCACTTTACACTGGGACACAGGGTTAAAGTGCCCAGAATCCAAAAACAACTAGTTTCAGGTCACAATTAAAAGCAAAAAAGTTTAGGGGTGAGCCTGCCAAAAGGGCCAAGTCCAAAAGACGGTATCAAAGGCCGAGGAAAGGTCTAGCTAGATGAGCAAGCAGGCTCCATTTTGATCAAGGATTTGTACTGCATCATCAATTATATTGGTCATGGCTAATTCTGTGCTGTGATCTGTACAGAAACCTGATTGGTATTTGTTAAGTAGGTAGTAATGGTGGATATAGGGCGGTAGTTGTTTAAGTTTGCAGGGTCGGCCAAAGGTTTCTTTAGAATGGGGGTTACATGCCCAGCTTTGAGGGTGTCTTGTATGCAACCTTGTGGTAAAGAGTTATTTATGATCTCAGTCCAGTGAGGTAAGAACTGCGGAGTGAAGCCATTTATGGTTTTTGTTGGAAGAGGGTCAGGGCAATGAGCATTTTGCGAATGGATTCTTCATTGTAAGTATTGAAGGATAACCAAGACGCATTGTTTTTTAGGACAAACTTTGATGAGCTTCGATGCGGCGCAATTGGTAGGGATGGTGATGGGTTCGTATGTGAGGCAGAGTGCTTGATTATATCATTGAGAAAGTCCGTCTTAATGTTTTCTGTCTTCAGGGTGAAGAAGGTAGCGAATTCTTCACAGTTGGTTCGTGGGCCTAATTGATCTTGGGGGCGAGGCATTGAATCCTGAAATTGAGTTTTGATTCGTTCAAAAAGTTTTTTTGGGCAATTTTTTGCCTGATCCAATTGGTGGCTGGAGAAATCTGCTTTGGTGCGCTTGATTTTTCTGTAGTAGGGGTTTCTCTTCTTTCTTAGTATTTTGAGGTGTTTGGCGAAAGGATCTGATCTCCATGTGTGTTCTGATGTTCGTCTGTCATCGTTGAGTTTTCCATTGTACCAGGGCTTAGAATCTTTTGTGGAGACTCTCTTTAGTTGAAGGGGGGCTACCTCATTTAGTGTCGAGTTCATGGAAGTGAGGTAGTGGTTGGTGAGATCCTGAACTTCGGATACCCCTTCAGGCGGAAGAAGTAGGTTATAACGAAGGTTGTGATTGTGTTAATGTCAATGTTTTTCAAATTCCTCTTCCGTACTTTAGGTCTCATGGGCTGAACCGAGTTGAGTTTCACAGTTTCATTGATGAAAAAGGTGATAATATGATGGTCGGACCAATCACAATGATGTATTGTTTCTAACTGGATGGAGTCAGCTTTAGAGATTACTAAATCAAGGATTGATCCTTTACTGTGTGTAGTGCGGTAGAGGGAGTGAAGAGAGCATACTGGTTTGTCATTGCTAGTTATGTTGAGGCATAAGTATTCACAAGAGAGGAATACAGGGATATGGATCTGTTTACTGAAATATTGTTACAGTGTATGCAGGCTATACCACCCCCTGTCTTGTCAATTCTTTCCAGTCTGATGATAATATAGTTTGGGAGTACTAGTATGGCAATGGTGGGTGTTGTGGACTCCTTTAGCCAAGTTTCGGTTAAAATTAGCAAGTCCGGTTCTTGTGTGAGAATGAGGTCAGCTATGTCTGCGGAGTGTCTTGAGGTCGATCTACAGTTAAGAAGTATACACTTGAGACGGGCGTGATGTGGGATGAACTTGGTTCCTGAATGCTGGGAACTTGTATAAGGTTGTGTTTGATGAAGCCTCTCGGGTTGTGTTTCGTGGGCCTGTGGGTGTTGGGGGGGAATAATTGGTATTGGGGCCATATTGGGCGGGTGCGCTAGGGAGATAGTTTTGCGGTTCATGTGTGAGGGTTCATAGGATTGGAGTAGAGAGAGTAAATCTTTCTCAGAGAGAGGATTGGTATTGCGGATTGAGTGTGTTGATTTATTGTGGGAAGGCACTGAATTCCATTTGGGGATGGGAATTTCGAAGTAACTAATGGGTCAGGTGTGCATTTGATTTAGTCTGTCGTGTAGATCTAATGTACCAGGGTTGGCTCAGAAGAGCCTCAGATATAGCTAGTAAATCTTCTTTGATTTGCCGTAATGAGAGTCTCGGGTCTGGTGAGGGTGTGTTCCAGATTGGAGGATGAAGTGTGATTGTGTGAGGGGTGCTTAGGTCAGGTGGGTGGTGTGAGGGAGGCATGTCATCTACGTTGTTGTGGGGTGTCCTATCTGATTCCATCTCCAGAACAGGGACGGGAGAGCTAGAATGGAGAGTGGGCGTGTGATGCGTTGAGGTGTGTGGTGAGAGTGTGGTTGTGGTAGTGTACAGTTTGCACCGGGTAGTGTTGTTAATGGGGGAGATATGTTAATTTCAGGGGGGAATGCTACATCTGTTAAGAGTATATATGCTGGGGTAGTAGTGAGGAGGGAGTGTCTTATGGGGGTGTCTAGTGTGGGAGAGAGTTTAGTTGTAGCAAGGGGTCATGGAAGCGATGCGGTGGTGTGTGAGTCTGTAGTGGGTGTAGTAGGAAGGGGGGATTGTCTTGTGTGTGAGTCGATCGGAGAGGTGGGAGTAGCATAGAGCTCGGGTGTACATACTGGTCGGGCTAGTAGAAGAGCATGGTTATAGGTAGGATTAGGCAACGTGATAGGTTGTGTGCTGGAGGTGGGGGTTGTCTGGGGAAGGGTTTGGGATTTAATTACTTGTTCTTTGATAATGGGGAAGATGTTGTCCTGCAGGTTTAAGCTGTGGTTAGTTGATTGTATGAGAAAGGTTCCGTTATAAATAGATAGTAATGGTTACTGTCGCTTTGAAAGTTTAGGAGTGGGAGATAGAGATAATGAGACAGTAAGTGGTTTTCCTAGTGGAGGAGATCGTGAAGATAGCCAGGAATGCTTTCCTCCATTGTGCTGTCATATTGATACGCATTACCTATATACTGTGTTAAGTTAGCATGAGCTTATTAAATGTTTTAAACGCCATTTTACCTTTTGCTGCTTCTGCACACGACACACAATTGTTGTTTTAGCTTTCAGCCCGGTAGAGCGTTGTGATTTACTCGAGAATAGTATGTTATTGCTCTGATATCAGCTTTGCTTGGTAAACTGTGTCTGTAAAGTGAGTGCTGAAACCTTCAAGGATAACTCGACACAGTGTTGTTGTGAGGTCTGATCTTCGCACGTTCCTAGACATAACATACATGCAAGCGGCAGCCACATTCTGGCTTTAGGCACGTTTTATATTGCTGCACACAGGGCACACACTACACTTGATGATGCTTCGCAAGCAGAGGGCTGGTGGAAGATGATGTGATCCCTTCACACTAGGATCTTGAGGTATGGGGCCGCCCTGCTAAAACCCAAAGAGACCTTCTTAGATATAATATATTATGCTAGTTAGGGAGGGTGAGAATTAGGTGTTGTTAACCCCTATTCATTTCAGCATTTTTAGTATGTTGTCACCTTTTGTATTCTAATGACTAGTAACTATGCTGATAACTTTGCTTCTTATAATATGTTTGCTTGTATTATCTAAGATACTGTGTTTGAGAACCCTGCATTAGTGAATAAACATTTCAAATGTGCACGCGTCCTCATTTACTCCACGTTCTGGTTTGAAATGATTGTATAACGAAAGAGTGTTCATGTATTCCACGTGACCTGAGGTATTCTAAACCAATGAGACACTGTAGCTAGCTCGGTAAGGGGATTTTGGGTACTAAGGTGAGTTTTGGCACACCGAAATTCACTGAGGTTCCAATTCTCTATGCACAGTTCTGTAGGAGAACAGAATCCCTGCTACATGGCGCCAATACGTTGGTGGTGTTATTTCATGACACTTGAGTAGTACATCATTCAATCCATAACCCCTTCACTGTCGTTTCCGGAAAGCGGTGGTGTCGGAAATAACCTACCTATTTGTGAAATATGTCTTTTCAAGCTTGAATCTTTCTAAACGGTTTCCTTGAATTACATGCCCAGTTGTGCTACAAAGTTTCCTCTGTCTTTTTTTTCTTCTGTATTATCATGGCGAATGCCGTGGACATTCCGCAACATAGTCGCATTGAAGTGTGCAATCATTTGCTGAATTATAATGTCCCTGTGGATGGCATGGCCATGATAATTGTGGTGAGTACGGAATTAGCTTACCCATACGAGATATTTTACTCGTGGGTGACCTTCCCAGCTGTGGACCGAAATTCTGGTGTGTTCCACACATACACTCCCACTCCTGTGCCAAATGAATATACTCCGTATAGAACACAGGAAGTACCTATAGATACTTGGCAGCATCGCATTTGGTTTAGTGGCGCCCTCCACCACACTTTAGCAGCTCCGAGGTTAGGTCCTTTGTCCATTCCGGGCGCAAATTGGCCTGTTTTGGCTGGATTTACTCCTCATCCTCAACACGGCAATTGTACCGTTGTTGAGCTAAGAAGACTACATGTAGTCTCAATTAGCGTTATTCGATTGTTGGTACCATACATAACCCGTAATCTCCCGGGCGGGGCCCCGGGTGGTGCGGCGCTTCTTGCAGGACAGGGCGGCATGAAGCTCAGTCCCGTGATGGTCAATGCAGTGATGGGCATGCGTCCCCAAGATAAGGATAAATTTCCTTTCTGGCTTGCCGAGAAATTTGACCAGGTGGAAGCAGTATTTCCTAACATGACTCCTGGTGAAAAACACAGGATTCTGACAATTAGTTTACCCAAAGACTTGGCCCCTGAAATTGGTGACTGTGAGACCTGGGGTAGATCATTTGCGGCGGTCTATGCGAGGTGCTACGGCACTCCGTCTATGACTGTCCTGCCTGCGGTCCTTAAGCGTGTTCAGGATGAGCACGGACCTGAGGCTGCGGGTGAATTGGGTATGCGCCAGTGTGTCACCTTTGATGTGGTTTGTGATCTCATTCTTGCTAATGTCAAGGGGGATGCAGTGAACTTTCAGGTAGCTAATGCTTTGAGTGCGCTTCCCGATGCAGAGAAACCCCGACAGCGAGGATTATTGTGGTGGCTTGTAAGACCGTGGGCCGCAATAGTATGGGTCTTAAGCCATTTTCTACTAAAGAGAAAACACAACCCCAAAGACACAAGTCGGAGACTGATGTCCAGCCCAAGACAAAAAAACAAATTTGGCCTAGGAAACTTAAACAGGGAAAGCAACAGAAACAGGAGTCTCGTCCTGCATCTCCAGTGCCTGCCCCCACAGAACGTGTTTATGACTTGCACGATCGCGCGAAGATTAAATCACCTGATCAAGTTCAGGTTTCTGATCAACGCTCTCCTCGTTCTTTTCAGGATTATTCTGCCACGGCGACCGGTGGTGGAGGAGGCGGCAGGGGTCGGGGTGGCCACCAAGGACGCGACCAGCCCGGCCCAAAAGACGGTGCAGGGAAGCAGGAAGGTTCTACGCCAAAGAGACCCCAGTTTCAAAAGAAGAAGGTCGCCGCTTTAACAGCGAGATATGCCACAGATAGTGAGAACGCGGCTTCGGAATCTGACATGGGCTGTTACCTTGCTGGACAGCGCGGCGGAGATTACCATAGTGCGAGAGGCCCTGCGTCCACTACTGAAGGTGACAGCGACTGACCGTTATGTTGTAGTTGAAACAGCTGACACTAGAGTTGCTCCCCCTGACAGACTTCATGAAATCGTCCTGTTAATCGAAGGTGACATACAGCGTACCATAAAAGGGATATTTTGGGAAAATCTTTCGTCTACGTATGACATTTTGTTATCAGAGGCTGACTGGCCCCCACCTTTTGTGCTCGCAGCTCCGCGAGGGGAGGAGGTAATCCTCCCTAGTTTCACGCACACAGTCTCGAAAGAGCATGCGCTGAATTTTGCACAAGAGTGGGCTAAGGCTCTAGCGCCGGCTTTGTACCGTACACACTGTGGTTGGGATAAATTTTCCCCACAAAAAGAGATTCCTTTGCGGTCTCAGCCACAGCCTCAACCTCAATATCCCATTAAACGTGAAGCTAAGGCTTCCATTGCGGAAATCATTGAACAATTGGAATATCAAGGAGTGATTGAAACATGTGTGTCACCGATGAATAACCCTCTGTTTACTGTGACCAAGCCGGACGGTTCTTATCGTTTGGTATTGGATTACCGGCATTTAAACTCGCATTGCCGTACCTGTGCAGTACAGAATACTCACGGCTCTGCCTTGGTGGATAGTCTAGTGCGTAAGCGTTTTAAGACCACGCTTGACATATCCAACGGTTTTTATGCCGACCAATTGGATGGTCTAAGTTCCCAATGGACCTCCTTTACTTGCGGCGGTGTCCAAAAACAATTTCGGCGTTTGCCTTTGGGCTATAAGAATAGTCCTGGGATTTTTACTGCCCGCATAGTCTCTCTCCTAGAGAGAGTCGACCCTGATGCTTGCTCGTATGTGGATGACATATATCTCACAGACGACGAACTATGGGAGCATCTGTGTAGGGTTCATTGCTTAATTTGTAGCTTCGCAGACATGGGTTACAGATTCAATTTTGCAAAATCGCACATTGCAGAATATACAGTGTTGTTCCTGGGCTACGAGCTCAACAATGAAGGTAGAGGATTGGCTCCTCACTTCCTGGAGAAATGTGCACAACTGCGTGCTCCTAGAACTCTGAAAAAATTACAGTCTTTGCTGGGTTTTTTGAATTTTCGGAGAAAATACATTCTGGAATATGCCCAGCGTATCAAGCCTTTGTATGCTTTGATACAACCAACTTTTTCCAAATCATGCTGGCTGCCGGAGCACTCAGCTATTCTGCAATCCTTGCAGGCTGATCTGCTCACTTCAAAATTTTTGCTGACTCGTGACAACCACACCAACCTGGTGATAAGAATTATCCCTGGGACGGTTGGTTTCACATACCTGACTTTTAATGAAGGAGACACAGTACCTATTGCTTACAAGTCACACTTGTACACTTCGGCTGAAATGCGTTTTTCAACTGTGGAGAAAGTTTTGACGGCTGTACAGATGGCGATTCTTAAGGAGCGTGCTCTGTCACAGGGAAGACGCATGTTGGTTGTTACCCCGTGTACTGCCTTGGAGGCAGTTTCGAAAGCCAGTGTACCTAATTCAAAAGCTTTGCACCCTCGGTGGATACAATGGGCTGCTTCCTTGACGTCCCAGGATGTCACGTTTATTTTTGACGCCTCATTGCGGTCGCAGGAGTACTTACAGTATGAATTTGTTCATCCAGCTCCTTCAGCTATGCGACCTTTGGAAGATTTCCATTGCATCATTTACACTGATGGTTCGGCGCAGGTGGCGCATGGCTCTAAACATGCCTACATTTCCGTATGCGCCATTGTGGTCGGTGCCATGGTGAACGATGAGTTCAAGTCCAGAGTCGTGCACACGCAGACTCTAGGGGACTGCACCGCACAATTGGCAGAGCTTCGGGCTCTTATTCCTTTTACTTACAGATGCCTAAAAGATGGAAAAGAAGTGTATCTTAAAGGTGAAGAATGCACAGAAACACCAGATCTCTCATTAATGTTTAGACACATTCAATTGCATGGTTCTTGCAACCAAGAACGGACAAATTTAGCCTGTGTTTTGAAAGGTACTCCTGATCCCGCTATCGTCCCCACTTTCACATTACTGGCAAATGGCAGTTATTTACTTTTATATAATGAAGATTGTTGTGGGTTAATTAGAGATATTGCTTATGTGGTTACAGTGACTGAACATGTAGTTTGTTGCAAAAACGTTCTATATCCTCGTCCACATGGGAACTCAGATGTTTCCATCTGGCCGCGGATTCCAACCTTGACGGCGGAGTTCAATGGAATGAGTAGAATAAGAGCCCTTTTGTCTCAGAAAAAAGTGGCCCTGAGTTCGGCTCGTGAAACATTTGTCCTTCACGTCGCCAACACCCACACAGAGGTGCAGGCACTATTAAATACTGACTTGCCATTGCATTTAAGTGAGCTGATTCATACAATCTTTAACGCGTCCTCCACTTCTGGCCTCACACACTTTTTTAAGATAGTTAACAGTGGTCTTGTAACTTCATTTGAAAAAATATTTGGAGTCATCCCTGCTTTCTTCCATTCGATTTTTTTGAGCTTGTTTGGTGGATTTCCTGTTTTGCTGGCGTTGGCTGCAGGCGTTCTGGTGATATTTTGTTTTATTAAGAATGGCTGCCCATTTGGTTGTGAAAAAAAGAATGGCTGCCCATCCTGTGTTTCACGACGCGCAGCACCACCTTGCACTGTTTCGCAACAGGATGCTTGAATACTATGGCACGCTGCGGCTCGCCACCTTAAGCGCAGCATATGGATTACCTTTCCGATTTTCCTATTTTACATGTGTCCAGCCTGTGTTTCATTGCCTGAGCTGCGATTTCGAGTGGGCCCTTGATTTGTGTCTCTGCAAGACGGTGTCTCCTAACGTGGATTTTAATCGACAGATGAGTCCCTTAGTTGCTCATGAGTTGGTTTGTTCTGACGAAAGGATTATGGCCTTGGCAGCGATGCATGGACTAATGGGTAATTGGAACATACTCGCGGCAGCAAAAGATTTCTTGACACATAGCTTCATTGAGAACCCACCAAGTTGTCCTCTGATGGTGCTAGAGGCTCCGGTACTAGAAGAGCATGAATGTTCTTTCCCCCTATTGAATTGTATGGCTGATTTGTTTTCTGATGATAATAGTGACTTCCTTTTGGAGGCCGTTGCTACTTATTTTGCATATTCCATCCTTGGCTGAATGGAATTGAAGCTTTTATTAACATTGAACTTTTTTCAAATTTTTTGTTGCTGAATTATGACTAAATTTACATGTCCCGGAACTATTGACTTTGACAAGTTGACTTTTATCAATTTTAAAAATTTTAGGATTATGTCAAATTTGTTCTATTCCCAGAGCTATTGACTTTGATCATATTGTTCAGAGGATACAATTTTGGATTTTTTAAGTGACGAAATTATTTCTCGCTTACTCAGAATTTGACCTAACTATCGTTCTTGAACTCTGCACTTCATCGTTGAGCCCCTTATATTATTATGTCTGGTTCGGGCTCGGATCATGGGGGGGGTTGTCATATTGATACGCATTACCTATATACTGTGTTAAATTAGCATGAGCTTATTTAATGTTTTAAACGCCATTTTACCTTTTGCTGCTTCTGCACACGACACATAATTGTTGTTTTAGCTTTCAGCCCGGTAGAGCGGTGTGATTTACTCGAGAATAGTATGTTATTGCTCTGATATTAGCTTTGCTTGGTAAACTGTGTCTGTAAAGTGAGTGCTGAAACCTTCAAGGATAACTCGACACAGTGTTGTTGTGAGGTCTGATCTTCGCACCTTCCTAGACATAACATACATGCAAGCGGCAGCCAAATTCTGGCTTTAGGCACGTTTTATATTGCTGCACACAGGGCACACACTACACTTGATGGTGCTTCGCAAGCAGAGAGATGGTGGAAGATGATGTGATCCCTTCACACTAGGATCTTGAGGTATGGGGCCACCCTGCTAAAACTCAATGAGACCTTCTTAGATATAATATATTATGCTAGTTAGGGAGGGTGAGAATTAGGTGTTGTTAACCCCTATTCATTTCAGCATTTTTAGTATGTTGTCACCTTTTGTATTCTTTGGACTAGTAACTATGCTGATAACTTTGCTTCTTATAATATGTTTGCTTGTATTATCTAAGATACTGCGTTTGAGAACCCTGCATTAGTAAACAAATATTTCAAATATGCACCCGTCCTCATTTACTCCACATTCTTATTTGAAATGATTGTATAAAGAAAAAGTGTTCATGTATTCCACGTGACCTGAGGTATTCTAAGTTCATGTTCTGGTTTGTCTAAACATTGGGAGTTTGTAATAACCAATGAGACACTGTTGCTAGTCTGGTAGGGGATTTTGGGTACTAAGGTGAGTTTTGGCACACCCTAATTCACTGAGGTTCCAATTCTCTATGCACAGTTCTGTAGGAGAACGGAATCCGAACGGAAAGGCGATTCAGGCCTCCTTCTTGGAGAGCTCGGAGGAGGGTTGTTGCGGCCCCGGGGCGGGACATGGGTTACCGTCCATGCCTGTCGCTGTGTTGTCAGACTTTCCAGCCGGTTCCAGCGATGCGTCCCAGGTGCTGTTGGCCAGTCTTAAATCAGGCTCGCCACTAGACCCCTGCCCTGCCAAATTTTTGGTCTGGATGGCGGCGGTGGTGAACCCCCTGGTCAACCCTATCCTCAATGCCTCCCTGAGGGAGGGGAGTGTCCCACGCACCTGGAAAAGGGCGATGGTAATCCCCCTCCTGAAAAAGCCTGGTCTTGATGCCGAGGTTCTGGCCAATTATAGGCCAATTTCACTTCTCCCGGCTCTGGCCAAGATCACAGAGAAACATGTCCATGGCGTCTTGTCGAGCTTTTTAGAAGCCAACAATCTGCTCCATCCATCCCAATCCGGATTCCGTCCTAATTTCAGCACGGAAACGGCGTTGTTGGAGGTCTCGGAGATCATCAGGGAGACCTTGGATGTGGGCGGCAAGGCCATGTTAGTCATGTTGGACCTGTCGGCGGCCTTTGACACCGTCCCCCATGAGGCGCTCCTCGCCAGGCTTTATGACATCGGCATCAGGGGGACGGTGTTCAAATGGTTTACATCTTTTCTTGAAGGCCGCCGCCAGACGATCTGGGTTTCCCAGAGCTCCGCCGAGATGCCGCCATTGGGAGTCGGGGTTCCACAGGGTTCTGTGTTGAGCCCGTCGTTGTTTAACATCTTCATGTCCCCTTTGGCGGCTGCGGTGGAGGCCTATGGGGCCCAGATCGTGTCCTACGCTGACGACACGCAACTCCTCTTCACATGCGGTAAAGACCAGGCATTTGATGGAGAGAGTATTCGGGGCTGTCTGGGAATGGTCTTCGACTGGTTCCAGCGGAACAGTTTGAAGGCCAACTCCAGTAAGTCGGAGGTCTTATTCTTTGGCTGTGCCACCGACCCTGAATGGCGGCAATGGTGGCCGTCTGACATGTGTCCTCCTGCACAGTCATCACAGGTTGCCAAAAACCTTGGTGTCAAGCTGGACAACAAGCTTTCTTTGAGAGCTCATGTCCTTGGGCTGGCCGGCACCTGTTTCGGCATTCTGAAGATGCTCCGCAAGTTCCTACCATTGCTGTCTGTGGAGCATAGGCGGATTACTGTGCAAGCGCTCATTGGATCCAGGTTGGATTACGCCAACGCCCTTTTCCTTGGCCTTCCTGATTATTTGGTCCAGCGCCTGCAGGTGGCACAAAACTCTGCTGCCCGTGCCATCTTTGGCCTGCATAGGCGAGCACGTGCTTCTGGGTTGCTGCATACGCTTCACTGGTTGCCTATCCGGAAGCGGATCATGTTTAAATCCCTGACGCTGATGCACAAAGCATTGTTTGGTTTAGGTGCTGGATACCTGCAGCGAAGATTGGCCTTATATCGCCCAGCCCGCTCACTGCGGTCCGAATCTCTCTTTAATGCCGTGGTCCCGCGTGTGAGGAAGGCCCGCACTGGGGGGCGCTCCTTCAGCTTCAAGGCTCCCCAGCTGTGGAACTCGCTTCCGCTGGCGCTACGCAGCACCTCCAATCTGCTTCAGTTCAGGAAGAGCCTGAAGACTTGGCTTTTTAATCTTTAGGCTTTTTCTGGTGGGTTTTTCTTTTTTTTTTTCTTTGTATCTGTTGTTCCTTGTTGTGTTATTTCACACCGAGCTGCCTGTGGAAAGCGCCGGGACACTCTTTTAGAGTAGCCGTGCGCTATACAAACTCAATATAACATAACATAACAATCCCTGCTGCATGGCGCCCATACGTTGGTGGTCTTATTTCATGACACTTGAGTAGTACATCATTCAATCCTTAACTCCTTCACTGTCGTTTCCGGAAAGCGGTGGTGTGGGAAATAACCTACCTATTTGTGAAATAGGTCTTTTCAAGCTTGAATCTTTCTAAACGGTTTCCTTGAATTACATGCCCAGTTGTGCTACAAAGTTTCCTCTGTCTTTTTTTTCTTCTGTATTATCATGGCCAATGCCGTGGACATTCCACAACATAGTCGCATTGTGGTGCACAATCATTTGCTGAATTATAATGTCCCTGTGGATGGCATGGCCGTGATAATGGTGGTGAGTGTGGAAGTAGCTTACCCATACGAGATATTTTACTGGTGGGTGACCTTCCCAGCTGTGGACGGAAATTCTGGTGTGTTCCACACATACACTCCCACTCCTGTGCCGAATGAATATACTCCGTATAGAACACAGGAAGTACCTATCGATACTTGGCAGCATCGCGTTTGGTTTGCTGGCGCCCTCCCCCACACTTTAGCAGCTCCGAGGTTAGGTCCTTTGTCCATTCCGGGCGCAAATTGGCCTGTTTTGGCTGGATTTACTCCTCATCCTCAACACGGCAATTGTACCGTTGTTGAGCTAAGAAGACTACATGTAGTCTCAATTAACGTTATTCGATCGTTGGTACCATACATAACCCGTAATCTCCCGGGCGGGGCACCGGGTGGTGCGGCGCTTCCTGTAGGACAGGGCGGCATGAAGCTCAGTCCTGTGATGGTCAATGCAGTGATAGGCAAGCGTCCCCAAGATAAGGATGAATTTCCTTTCTGGCTTGCCAAGAAATTTGACCAGCTGGAAGCAGTATTTCCTAACACGACTCCTGGTGAAAAACTCAGGATTCTGACGATTAGTTTACCCAAAGACTTGGCCCCTGAAATCGGTGACTGTGAGACCTGGGGTAGAACATTTGCGGCGGTCTATGCGAGGTGCTACGGCACTCCGTCTATGACTGTCCTGCCTGCGGTCCTTAAGCGTGTTCAGGATGAGCACGGACCTGAGGCTGCGGTTGAATTGGGTATGCGCCTGTGTGGCACCTTTGATGTGGTTTGTGATCTCATTCTTGCTAATGTCAAGGGGGATGCAGTGAACTTTCAGGTAGCTAATACTTTGAGTTCCCTTCCCGATGCCGAGAAACCCCGACAGTTAGCAAGGATTATTGTGGTGGCTTATAAGACCGTGGGCCGCAATAGTAGGGGTCTTAAGCCATTTTCTACTAAAGAGAAAACACAACCCCAAGGACAGAAGTCGGAGACTGATGTCCAGCCCAAGACAAAAAAACAAAATTGGCCTAGGAAACAAAAACAAGGAAAGCAACAGCAACAGAAACAGGAGTCTCGTCCTGCATCTCCAGTGCCTGCCCCCACAGAACGTGTTTATGACTTGCGCGATCGCGCGAAGATTAAATCACCTGATCAAGTTCAGGTTTCTGATCAACACTCTCCTCGTTCTTTTCAGAATTATTCGGCCTCAGCGACCGGTGGTGGAGGAGGCGGCAGGGGTCGGGGTGGCCACCAAAGACGCGACCAGCCCCGCCCAAAAGACGGTGCAGGGAAGCAGGAAGGTTCTACGACAAAGAGACCCCAGTTTCAAAAGAAGAAGGTCGCCGCTTTAACAGCGAGATATGCCACAGATAGTGAGAACGCGGCTTCGGAATCTGACATGGGCTCTGACCTTGCTGGACAGCGCGGCGGAGATTACCAAAGTGCGAGAGGCCCTGCCTCCACTACTGAAGGTGACAGCGACTGACCGTTATGTTGTAGTTGAAACAGCTGACACTAGAGCTGCTCCCCCTGACAGACTTTATGAAATTGTCCTGTTAATCGAAGGTGACATACAGCGTACCATAAAAGGGATATTTTGGGAAAATCTTTTGTCTACGTATGACATTTTGTTATTAGAGGCTGACTGGCCCCCACCTTTTGTGCTCGCAGCTCCGCGAGGGGAGGAGGTAATCCTCCCTAGTTTCGCGCACACAGTCTCGAAAGAGCATGCGCTGAATTTTGCAGAAGAGTGGGCTAAGGCTCTAGCGCCGGCTTTGTACCGTTCATACTGTGGTTGGGATACATTTTCCCCACACCACGAGATTTCTTTGCGGTCTCAGCCACAGCCTCAATATCCTATTAAACGTGAAGCTAAGGCTTCCGTTGCAGAAATCCTTGAACAATTGGAATATCAAGGAGTGATTGAAACATTTGTGTCACGGATGACCAACCCTCTGTTTACTGTGACCAAGCCGGACGGTTCTAATCGTTTGGCATTGGAATACCGGCATTTAAACTCGCATTGCCGTACCTGTGCAGTACAGAAAACTCACGGCTCTGCCTTGGTGGATAGTCTAGTGCGTAAGCGTTTTAAGACCACGCTTGACCTCCTTTACTTGAAGCGGTGTCCAAAAACAATTTCTGCGTTTGCCTATTGTCTATAAGAATAGTCCTGGGATTTTTACTGCCCACATAGTCTCTCTCCTAGAGAGAGTCGACCCTGATGCTTGCTCGTATGTGGATGACATTTATCTGAAACTTTGTTATCCTGGTGCACACGTTTTCAAAAGATTTTTTAAGAACATATATTCTAAGTGTTCTTAGGTAGCGCAACTCATGTCACAAGGCGGCCTACCCTTGCCTTACAATGATTGGATGCGTAGTGTGGACGGTGAACGCCGTCCTACATATGAGTGCGCTGTTTTTCAATGAAACACTGCGGTTTCTTCTCCACTTGATCCAATTTTTACTTGAATTATTCCATATATATAACAAATCTGTAATCCATTTTAGTTTTGCAAATGATTTGTAATTTATTTCACAGTTTCATGTAGGATAATATGCCAATTATCAATACATCTTGTATTCCCAATGCATTTCGGGTCTCTAACATAGGACCCTTCGTCAGGGGACTAGGAAAATGAAAGGAAACAGGACCAATTAATTCACTGTCCAAAATATACAGCTATATCAATTTCAATGTACAAAATTAACATAAACTTGCAATTTTCCAGCCTTAGATTTGTGTATGACTCCTCAGTTATAATATACAATACAATGTACGTGGCTTTTCTTCATAACGAGCTAGTAGATATATCACTGTGTTCTGCCAAAATATACACAGATAGTGCGCGATTTCGTACTTATACCAAATACTTGTGTAAAACATCAACCCCATTCACTCGTTTGCATACTCTACTTACATTCGACCGTCCGGTCTGCAGTATGAAGTACACTAGCGTCTCTGTGTTGCAGTTTTACGCGCCAAAAAACTAGACACTGACTTTCAAGTAAAGTTCCGGCCACGTGATCGGAACATCATCCAATCACGGCGGAGTATTACTCAGGTCATGTGACAGGGTCCGTGCTGGCTTCACGGAAGTACACAGAAATGAACCCACTCGTTGTTGTTATTAATGAAATATTGCTACGAGTCAAAATAGCTACATTGTGTTGTTTCGTAGCGATGAGCACTAATTAAAACAATAACCAATAATTGAGCAAAATATACTAAAAAATACATTAAATCTTAAATATCCAGATAACACTTCAAGGTTTAAGGAAATATCTCAAGTCCATAGCTGTGATTTATAAAAAACATGAATGTTCAATTCTATCATTAAGCCCCATTGGGTGGGCCGAATTAAGTTTTTTAATCCAATAATATTCGCATCTAAGTCTTTGCTTAGTGGGATCCAGGTCTCTGCGTGTGACAATTTTCTCTAAGACCATGTATCTTAACTGGGATATTTGATGCCGTGCTTCCAGCCAGTGACATGCAATGGTCGATTTCGAGTTCATAAGTCTGATATTACTCTTATGTTCTGTTATTCGTGTTTTTATTTTTCTCTCGGTTTGTCCTACATAGGTTTTACCACATGGACATTTGATAACGTACACACAGTTTGTCGTATCACATGTACTGTTGTGTTTAAGTTCAATAGGATGCCCTTTAGTGGGGTGAGTAAATTGGTTGCCAGTGATCACATTTCCACAGTGAATGCAATTATGGCATTTCTGCATGCCTTTAAAAGTTATAGTGGGTTTCTTGGGTGTGTTTAACATTTCTTTTATATTTCTTGATCTTTGAAATGCGAAGGTTATTTTTTCATTGTACAGATCTTTCAAATCAGGCTCTTGCTGAATGAGTCTCCAATGACTGTTCACTATTTTTTTGATTTTTAGTGCATCTGTAGAAAATTTAAGTACACAAACAGTTTTAGTCTCTTGAGTTTTAACTGTTTCCGTTAACATGCTGGTACGAGATTGATTGGCCACTCTTTCCATGGAAGTTTTCAGAACATCATTAGGATATCCTCTTGCTTGATACTTCTTAATTTGCTCTTGCAAATATTTTGACAACTGTTCTTCATTAGAAGTTATTCTTTTCATTCTTATGAATTGAGAAGTAGGTAAGTGCTTTTTCAACGCCATAGGATGAAAACTTTGAAACAGTAAAGATGAATTTTTATCTGTTTTCTTAATGTGTACATTTGTTGCAATACTATTGTTGGTGATTGTCACTTTCACATCGAGAAATGCAATGCTTTGTTCATCTATGGTGTGGGGGAATTTGATTCTTTCGTTGCACTCATTGAGTGCCCTGATGTTGTTTTCCAGATCTTCTTTAGCTCCTCTCCATATTATGAATAGATCATCAATATACCTTTTGTACATGATCAAGTGGTCTGTCCATTGCAGATTTTTCAAAATGTGATCAGTTTCAAATTTGTTCATAAAGATATTTGCGTATGAGGGCGCTCCCCCAAAGCCCATAGATGTCCCACTACTTTGGTTGTAGTATTTACCATCCCATTCAAAATAACTACAAAATAGTGCGAATTGCATGAGTTGTATGATGAGTAATTTTTGTTCTTCTTGAAGATCACTGTTAATGAGGCTCCACTCTAATGCTTCTAAACCTTCATTATGGGGAATAGAGGTGTAGAGGGCAGTTACATCAATAGTACACAGTAGGTAAGTTTCATCCATCTTCAATTCAATATTTTGCAATAAGTTCAAAAAATCTGTCGTGTCTTTAATATATGTAGCAGAATTTTGTACAATCGGTTGCAAGAACCTGTCTATGAATTTTCCTATGGGCTCAGAGATTGACCCACACGCGGAGACAATGGGTCTAAATGGCGGATTTTGCAAATCTTTGTGTATTTTAGGTGTCATATACAGCTTAGGTCGTCTGGGATATTTTATCTCAAAAAACTGTTTGGTTTTTTCATTGATCCACTTCATTTCAAAAGCATGATTGATGATCTTTTGTAAAATTTGTTGATATTCAAGAGTCGGGTCTGATTCTAGTGGAAGATATACATCAGAATTATTTACATGATCATTAACACTTTTAATGTAAAAGTCAGTGTCCATTACTACAAGGGCCCCTCCCTTGTCTGCCTTTTGAAACGTCAATTGTTCGTTGTTGGTTAGATTTTTCAAAGTATTCCACTCACTGGATGTGAGATTACTTTTTTTAGGTTTGCTGTATGTTATTTTTTGCACATCTGTCAATACTGATCTCTCAAAAGCTTCAATAGTTTTGTGGGTGAATGGAGCACAAAATGAACTTTTTGGTAGAAATTCTTTCTCCCAAGTTTTTTCAGCTTGAACTTCAGTCGCGTCTTTAAAGAAGTACCTTAATTTCAATGATCTAAAGAATTTGAATAGCGCAATATCTGTTTCTGCTGAATTTGAGGAGTATGTAGGTACAAATGTCATGCCTTTGTTAAGAATTTTAGTTTCAGCTTGAGTGAGTTGTTTAGATGAAATATTCACAATTAATTGGGTTTCGCTTTCTGACTCCTGGTCCTTTCTGCTATGCCTTTTTCTGTTTCTGCGTCCCCGTCTGATGGGTCTATAGTTGTCGGTGGAGCGTTTGCCGCAGGGCTGATCTCTAAAAAACTCACTTGTGGAGTCACATTACTGGTAGATGGTTTTTCAGTAAGAATTGTGGTTTTCATAATGGGTCTCCTCGTAGATGCTATATCTGAATCAGATACTACACTTTCTTGGGAAGAAGATGTGGTGGTTTTTTTTGGTTGTTGCTGTTGAGTTTGCCATTGCTTTTGATTGTAAATGTCTGCCCAAGTATAGACCTCATCCAGTTTGTAGTCCAAAGTGTCTCTGCGATATTTCCGCACTTTTCGTTCATTGATTTCTTTGGAATACTTATCAAGTTTACTATTCACCTCGTTTAAAGTTGTTTGCAGATCTGCAATTGTACTAATTTGTGTTTTCAACGACTCAATTTCTTCTTCAATTTCTTTTAAAGCTTTTGAAAGTTCTTCCACTATAAGTAGGATCAAATCCAACGAACATTTGTTTAAAATTTGATACCACCGTTCAACGAATTTCTTGCTATTTTTGCACAACATGGGCTTGAGGGCTATCCTGAGACCTCTCGGTATTCTTTGATTTTTATGGTAATGGATGAGTGTAGTGGCATGCATCCTCTGGTTTATTTCTTTTTTGCTCAAATATTCAAATTGTCGTATTAACTGTGCTAAAGTGGTTTTCTGAGGAGTGAATTGTCTGGTCTCCAGACATGCAACTAGACGAAATAGCATTGATTACTACTAATAAAGTGGAAACGTTAGCTTTTACAGCAGAAACAGCTAAAGAAATTTATGATCTGATTCAGGAGACCAGACAATTCACTCCTCAGAAAACCACTTTAGCACAGTTAATACGACAATTTGAATATTTGAGCAAAAAAGAAATAAACCAGAGGATGCATGCCACCACACTCATCCATTACCATAAAAATCAAAGAATACCGAGAGGTCTCAGGATAGCCCTCAAGCCCATGTTGTGCAAAAATAGCAAGAAATTCGTTGAACGGTGGTATCAAATTTTAAACAAATGTTCGTTGGTTTTGATCCTACTTATAGTGGAAGAACTTTCAAAAGCTTTAAAAGAAATTGAAGAAGAAATTGAGTCGTTGAAAACACAAATTAGTACAATTGCAGATCTGCAAACAACTTTAAACGAGGTGAATAGTAAACTTGATAAGTATTCCAAAGAAATCAATGAACGAAAAGTGCGGAAATATCGCAGAGACACTTTGGACTACAAACTGGATGAGGTCTATACTTGGGCAGACATTTACAATCAAAAGCAATGGCAAACTCAACAGCAACAACCAAAAAAAACCACCACATCTTCTTCCCAAGAAAGTGTAGTATCTGATTCAGATATAGCATCTACGAGGAGACCCATTATGAAAACCACAATTCTTACTGAAAAACCATCTACCAGTAATGTGACTCCACAAGTGAGTTTTTTAGAGATCAGCCCTGCGGCAAACGCTCCACCGACAACTATAGACCCATCAGACGGGGACGCAGAAACAGAAAAAGGCATAGCAGAAAGGACCAGGAGTCAGAAAGCGAAACCCAATTAATTGTGAATATTTCATCTAAACAACTCACTCAAGCTGAAACTAAAATTCTTAACAAAGGCATGACATTTGTACCTACATACTCCTCAAATTCAGCAGAAACAGATATTGCGCTATTCAAATTCTTTAGATCATTGAAATTAAGGTACTTCTTTAAAGACGCGACTGAAGTTCAAGCTGAAAAAACTTGGGAGAAAGAATTTCGACCAAAAAGTTCATTTTGTGCTCCATTCACCCACAAAACTATTGAAGCTTTTGAGAGATCAGTATTGACAGATGTGCAAAAAATAACATACAGCAAACCTAAAAAAAGTAATCTCACATCCAGTGAGTGGAATACTTTGAAAAATCTAACCAACAACGAACAATTGACGTTTCAAAAGGCAGACAAGGGAGGGGCCCTTGTAGTAATGGACACTGACTTTTACATTAAAAGTGTTAATGATCATGTAAATAATTCTGATGTATATCTTCCACTAGAATCAGACCCGACTCTTGAATATCAACAAATTTTACAAAAGATCATCAATCATGCTTTTGAAATGAAGTGGATCAATGAAAAAACCAAACAGTTTTTTGAGATAAAATATCCCAGACGACCTAAGCTGTATATGACACCTAAAATACACAAAAATTTGCAAAATCCGCCATTTAGACCCATTGTCTCCGCGTGTGGGTCAATCTCTGAGCCCATAGGAAAATTCATAGACAGGTTCTTGCAACCGATTGTACAAAATTCTGCTACATATATTAAAGACACGACAGATTTTTTGAACTTATTGCAAAATATTGAATTGAAGATGGATGAAACTTACCTACTGTGTACTATTGATGTAACTGCCCTCTACACCTCTATTCCCCATAATGAAGGTTTAGAAGCATTAGAGTGGAGCCTCATTAACAGTGATCTTCAAGAAGAACAAAAATTACTCATCATACAACTCATGCAATTCGCACTATTTTGTAGTTATTTTGAATGGGATGGTAAATACTACAACCAAAGTAGTGGGACATCTATGGGCTTTGGGGGAGCGCCCTCATACGCAAATATCTTTATGAACAAATTTGAAACTGATCACATTTTGAAAAATCTGCAATGGACAGACCACTTGATCATGTACAAAAGGTATATTGATGATCTATTCATAATATGGAGAGGAGCTAAAGAAGATCTGGAAAACAACATCAGGGCACTCAATGAGTGCAACGAAAGAATCAAATTCACCCACACCATAGATGAACAAAGCATTGCATTTCTCGATGTGAAAGTGACAATCACCAACAATAGTATTGCAACAAATGTACACATTAAGAAAACAGATAAAAATTCATCTTTACTGTTTCAAAGTTTTCATCCTATGGCGTTGAAAAAGCACTTACCTACTTCTCAATTCATAAGAATGAAAAGAATAACTTCTAATGAAGAACAGTTGTCAAAAATTTTGCAAGAGCAAATTAAGAAGTATCAAGCAAGAGGATATCCTAATGATGTTCTGAAAACTTCCATGGAAAGAGTGGCCAATCAATCTCGTACCAGCATGTTAACGGAAACAGTTAAAACTCAAGAGACTAAAACTGTTTGTGTACTTAAATTTTCTACAGATGCACTAAAAATCAAAAAAATAGTGAACAGTCATTGGAGACTCATTCAGCAAGAGCCTGATTTGAAAGATCTGTACAATGAAAAAATAACCTTCGCATTTCAAAGATCAAGAAATATAAAAGAAATGTTAAACACACCCAAGAAACCCACTATAACTTTTAAAGGCATGCAGAAATGCCATAATTGCATTCACTGTGGAAATGTGATCACTGGCAACCAATTTACTCACCCCACTAAAGGGCATCCTATTGAACTTAAACACAACAGTACATGTGATACGACAAACTGTGTGTACGTTATCAAATGTCCATGTGGTAAAACCTATGTAGGACAAACCGAGAGAAAAATAAAAACACGAATAACAGAACATAAGAGTAATATCAGACTTATGAACTCGAAATCGACCATTGCATGTCACTGGCTGGAAGCACGGCATCAAATATCCCAGTTAAGATACATGGTCTTAGAGAAAATTGTCACACGCAGAGACCTGGATCCCACTAAGCAAAGACTTAGATGCGAATATTATTGGATTAAAAAACTTAATTCGGCCCACCCAATGGGGCTTAATGATAGAATTGAACATTCATGTTTTTTATAAATCACAGCTATGGACTTGAGATATTTCCTTAAACCTTGAAGTGTTATCTGGATATTTAAGATTTAATGTATTTTTTAGTATATTTTGCTCAATTATTGGTTATTGTTTTAATTAGTGCTCATCGCTACGAAACAACACAATGTAGCTATTTTGACTCGTAGCAATATTTCATTAATAACAACAACGAGTGGGTTCATTTCTGTGTACTTCCGTGAAGCCAGCACGGACCCTGTCACATGACCTGAGTAATACTCCGCCGTGATTGGATGATGTTCCGATCACGTGGCCGGAACTTTACTTGAAAGTCCGTGTCTAGTTTTTTGGCGCGTAAAACTGCAACACAGAGACGCTAGTGTACTTCATACTGCAGACCGGACGGTCGAATGTAAGTAGAGTATGCAAACGAGTGAATGGGGTTGATGTTTTACACAAGTATTTGGTATAAGTACGAAATCGCGCACTATCTGTGTATATTTTGGCAGAACACAGTGATATATCTACTAGCTCGTTATGAAGAAAAGCCACGTACATTGTATTGTATATTATAACTGAGGAGTCATACACAAATCTAAGGCTGGAAAATTGCAAGTTTATGTTAATTTTGTACATTGAAATTGATATAGCTGTATATTTTGGACAGTGAATTAATTGGTCCTGTTTCCTTTCATTTTCCTAGTCCCCTGACGAAGGGTCCTATGTTAGAGACCCGAAATGCATTGGGAATACAAGATGTAGTGATAATTGGCATATTATCCTACATGAAACTGTGAAATAAATTACAAATCATTTGCAAAACTAAAATGGATTACAGATTTGTTATATATATGGAATAATTCAAGTAAAAATTGGATCAAGTGGAGAAGAAACCGCAGTGTTTCATTGAAAAACAGCGCACTCATATGTAGGACGGCGTTCACCGTCCACACTACGCATCCGATGACATTTATCTCACAGACGACGAACTATGGGAGCATCTGTGTAGGGTTGATCGCTTAATTTGTAGCTTTGCAGAAATGGTTACAAATTCAATTTTGCAAAATCGCACATTGCAGAATATACAGTGTTGTTCCTGGGCTACGAGCTCAACAATGAAGTTAGAGGATTGGCTCCACACTTCCTGGAGAAATGTGCACAACTGCGCGCTCCTAGAACTCTGAAAAAATTAGTCTTTGCTGGGTTTTTTGAATTTCGGGAGAACATACATTCCGGAATATGCCCAGCGTATCAAGCCTTTGTATGCTTTGATACAACCAACTTTTTCCAAATCATGCTGGCTGCCGGAGCACTCAGCTATTCTGCAATCCTTGCAGGAGGATCTGCTCGCTTCAAAATTTTTGCTGACTCGTGACAACCACACCAACCTGGTGATAAGAATTATCCCTGGGACGGTTGGTTTCACATACCTGACTTTTAATGAAGGAGACACAGTACCTATTGCTTACAAGTCACACTTGTACATTTTTCAACTGTGGAGAAAGTTTCGATGGCTGTACAGATGGCGATTCTTAAGGAACGTGCTCTGTCACAGGGAAAACGCATGTTGGTTGTTACCCCGTGTCCTGCCTTGGAGGCGGTTACGAAAGCCAGTGTACCTAATTCAAAAGCTTTGCACCCTCGGTGGATACAATGGGCTGCTTCCTTGACGTCCCCGGGTGTCACGTTTATTTTTGACGCCTCATTGCGGTCGCAGGAGTACTTACAGTATGAATTCGTTCATCCAGCTCCTTTAGCTATGCGACCTTTGGAGGATTTCCATTGCATCAGCAAGTTGCGCATGGCTCTAAACATGCCTACGTTTCCGCATGCGCCATTGTGGTCGGTGCCATGGTGAACGATGAGTTCAAGTCCAGAGTCGTGCACACGCAGACTCTAGGGGACCGCACCGCACAATTGGCACAGCTTCGGGCTCTGATGCTTGCATTGGAGTACGCAGATCCTAGTGTGACGACTCTTATTGTAAGTGACTCATATTACTGTGTCCAGTCTTACAATGAAAACTTGTTCTTTTGGAATCAAAATGACTTTCGTGATTCCAAGGGTAGCACAATAAAACATAAAATGATCTGGGTTCGAGTGGCTGAGCTTAAAGAGCAGTTGCCACTTGTGTTTGTGATTCATACTCTCGGCCATCAGCGTGTTGGACTTCACGCTGTAGCTAACTCGCTTGCTGATGAGGCAACAAAATCAGAGGTATCTACATATTTGGTTGCACCGGTTACACGGTCCAAAAGTAAGATTGATGATGATATCTTGGTGGCTGTTTCTGCCACTGAGAAGGGACGTAAATATCCTACGGGGTTCCCTTCGAAGTAAACATACCACTTAAGCCCCCATTAGGTTCCCTATGTGAAAATTCCTGAAGTTGGGGATAGGTTCATTCCCAACTCGGACCGCAGAAATACATTGATCACAGAGGCACATGAAGGTGTTGCGTCTGCGCATGCGGGCGTCTCGGCCACTGTATCACAGTTACAACAGCGTTTCTGGTGGCAGGGACTGTACAAACACGCGCGATTATGTCCTTCAATGTGACATTTGCCAGCAGATTAAGCCTTTGACTGCTGCTCGTCCGCCACAGACACAGTTGTACATATCTAATAAACCGCTAGGCTGCGTTTATTTAGATCACTGCTGTCCTTTTTCTTCTGACACTGCATATAAGTATATCTTAGTCACAGTTGATTCATGCACACGCTTTGTCTGGGTCTGGCCCCACCGTAGCGCTGATTCACGGACTGTCATAAGAGATTTGCGCGTCTTTGTACGGATCTTTGCCTGTGGTACCTTCCATTCGGATCAGGGTCCTGCTTTCGCCTCTAAGGCGTATAAGGATGCCATGATTTCGATGGGGGTCCAAGTCAAGTTTTCGTCTCCATACAGACCTGAGGGTAACAGTGTAGTGGAACGAATGAACCGCGACTTAAGGCAATCATTGACAGCCCGAGTTATAGGCACTGGCAGGAACTGGCTGGTCCATCTCAATGGCGTACCGCCTGCTCTTAATAATCTCCCTAGAAGGTCTCTGGGTGGGCAGACCCCATACAAAATGCTCTTTGGTATCAAGATGTATGTCCCGGACCTTGGCGGTCTAGACTGCGTGGCCCAAGCCACAGCCTTCGACGTAGATGAACTTTGCAATGTTTTACAGGATCTACAAAAGACCAGAGACAGTCTTGCAAAGGAACATTTGCCCTCCACATCGGATGATGCGTTGCTGATACCGGTAGTTGGCTGGCTACTACAAGTTGGAGAACTGGTTCGAGAGAAGATCGATAACAAGAAAGAATTTGGTCCTTCCTATCGAGCTCCGGTTCCTGTGCTTGGCGTGAAGGGCACAAGAACAGTCATTTTACCACCACTTCCAGGTCGTAAGGAAAATAGGTTTATCTCAATTGACAATGTCAAAATACACAGAGTGGCCGATTCTTCTTAGTATGACACCGGCTGTCTCCTGTCCTTTGTTTGTGAGGAGTTCTGTATTGGCCAGTGCTTCTAATCCCGAGCCAGAAGTGGCCATCGAGATGCCTACAATTTCCAGTCCTTAAATTAAATACTTTGCCTGGTACTAATGTTGATGAACTTGATTACACTTACCCAACTGATGAATCGATGCCTGATTTGCAAACACGTTTGGCGACAGAATCCAGATTTTCTTTTGACACTGTTTCGAATAACTCAAAAAAGTCCTCACGTTTTGCAGTTTATGCCAGTTTATTTAAAAAACACTTTTTGATTCCCCCTTGGACATATATTTGGTTGATGCTTTTTTCAATTTACCTTTTTATGTTCGTTGGTTTTGTGTTTTATTTTTTTTGAACCGTCGATGGACACTATGTCGAGGAGAGAACATGCATTCGACATCTCAATGGTACTTTGGCACTCCTTTCCTCATCGCATTCGGCACACAAACTGAAGAGAGACTTGACTTTTGTTAATATCACTGCTTGGCCTGTCCTTGATGGGATTGTGTGGAATGCTGTTAAATTTCAAATCCATGGCCCAACTGAGGTTGTTAATGTTCCTAATGTGCTCAGAGTAAACATGGGGGATGTGGTAAAACAAAACATACGTTCTGATGATTGGGATGTTCAGGCCGTAGAGCCATTGTTTTCTGATTTGAATTATTATGCTGCCTTTGATGCTGAGGATTTGTATTTGGCATCTACTAATTATAGTGATTTATTTTGCTTCCAACATTTTGGCAACCATTATCTGCATAAAACTAATTCCAGAAGGAGTGCTGTAAATTATACACATTGGGAACATTGCCCGGCTCCTTTACAAGGCAGTTCGAGTATTTGTTTGAAAAAGGACACTTATTTTTACTGACTTTATTCAGTCCAATCCCGCATCTTTTTATTTTAAAATGACACAGAAGTCCATGTCCAAGGTTAGACTTACCGATACTAAGTTATTGTACTCAAAGTCCTTTCTAGACAAGCTGGCTATAGAAGGCTACGAGTTATGGAAGGAAACTGTTGACCTTAAATCTGTTTGGGGTTCTAAAAGTTGGCAGGTACAAGGCACTGAGGCTTTGCACCATGCATGTCTCATCCCAAATCATATGTTGTTTTTAAATTCTACCATTTCTCAAACTGCATGCTTTGGATTGGGAACTTCTAAAAGATTAAATTCTCCTTCCCTACCTGATTTAGAAGAATATTCCGGTTGGAGTAATACAACTGAATTTTCGATTAGAGAGTTGCAAACTCTTTTGCAAAATTCGTCCTTTAACATTTTCCAGTTTGAACCCAAGAGGTTGGCTGATGTGGCACAGAAGTGCTGACTCATGCCACTTATTCTGTAGGCAAGTTGTGTCAGAATTGGCTCAAACATTCTACCTTGGCATCGGTTAAACTGCATTTATCCAAGCTAACTGATGATGTGGATTTAAATGATTTCATAAAAGTCCCGGCTAGTGGTAGACCGAAAAGATGGATATATGCGATTTACAATGAAATCTGGAAAAACATCACAGATTGAGGCGGCTACACGCCTTAGGGCCATTGATCAAGCTAATTTAGAGAAAGTGCTTGCAGTAGTAGATAATAGCATTAACATGCTTTCTTCCCGCGTTTACACTTTAGATAATATTGTGTCTTCTGTTGTTGATATTGTGCAAGATTAAGTGTCTGTGTTATACCATGGTCAAAATCAGATGCGTTCCATTATGCAATTTGCATGGACCCAGCAGACGCTTAAGAATGGGAAAGTACCTTGGAATTACATGAACGTTTCCTCCCTCTTTGCCCCTTTTAATTTGACTGATAAGCAGCGATTACTTTCAATGAGAGATGCCTCTTTTTCTATGTTACACATTGAAAGGTTGGAGTCTTGACCGTTTTCTGTGGCAGAAGCCACTGCTGCAAGGAGGCTTATCCACGGGTTAATCACGTTACCATTTGCTTTGTTTAAATTTACAAATTGTATGCGATATATTGCGATAGGCAGATACGAACCGCTAGGTAGTTCATTTCTACATGAAGCCTGGTCGCTTCCTTTTACTTACAGATGCCTAAAAGATGGAAAAGAAGTGTATCTTAAATGTGAAGAATGCACAGAAACATCAGATCACTCATTAATGTGTAGACACATTCAATGCATGGTTCTTGCAACCAAGAACGGACAAATTTAGCCTGTGTTTTGAAAGGTACTCCCGTTCCCGCTATCGTCCCCACTTTCACATTACTGGCAAACGGCCGTTATTTACTTTTAAATATTGAAGATTGTTGTGGGTTAATTAGAGGTATTGCTTATGTGGTTAGTGACTGAACGTGTAGTTTGTTGCAAAAACGTTCTATATCCTCCTCCACATGGGAACTCAGATGTTTCCATCTGGCCATGGATTCCAACCTTGACGGCGGAGTTCAATGGAATGAATAGAATAAGAGCTCTTTTGTCTCAGAAAGAAGTGGCCCTGAGTTCGGCTCGTGAAACATTTGTCCTTCACGTCGCCAACACTCGCACAGCGGTGCAGGCACTATTAAATACTGACTTGCCATTGCATTTCAGCGAGCTGATTCATACAATCTTTAACGCGTCCTCCACTTCTGGCCTCGCACACTTTTTTAAGATAGTTAACAGTGGTCTTGTAACTTCATTTGAAAAAATATTTGGAGTCATCCCTGCTTTCTTCCATTCGATTCTTTCTAGCTTGTTTGATGGATTTCCTGTTTTGCTGGCGTTGGCTGCAGGCGTTCTGGTGATATTTTGTTTTATTAAGAATGGCTGCCCATCCTGTGTTTCACGACGCGCTGCACCACCTTGCACTGTTTCGCAACAGGATGCTTGAATACTATGGCACTCTGCTGCTCGCCACCTTAAGCGCAGCATATGGATTATCTTTCCGATTTTCCTATTTTACATGTGTCCAGCCTGTGTTTCATTGCCTGAGCTGCGATTTTGAGTGGGCCCTTGATTTGTGTCTCTACAAGACGGTGTCTCCTAACGTGGATTTTAATCGACTGATGAGTCCCTTAGTTGCTCATAAGTTGGTTTGTTCTGACGAAAGGATTATGGCCTTGGCAGCGATGCATGGACTAATGGGTCATTGGAACATACTCGCGGCAGCGCATGATTTCTTGACACATAGCTTCATTGAGAAGCCACCGAGTTGTCCTCTGATGGTGCTGAAGGCTCCGGTACTAGAAGAGCATGAATGTTCTTTCCCCCTATTGAATTGGATGGCTGATTTGTTTTCTGATGATGACAGTGACTTCCTTTTGGAGGCCGTTGCTACTTATTTTGCATATTCCATCCTTGGCTGAATGGAATTGAAGCTTTTATTAACATTGAACTTTTTTCAATTTCTTTTTGCTGAATTATGACTAAATTTACATGTCCCAGAACTATTGACTTTGACAAGTTGACTTTTATCAATTTTAAAATTTTTAGGATTATGTCAAATTTGTTCTATTCCCAGAGCTATTGACTTTGCTCATATTGTCCAGAGGATACAATTTTGGATTTTTTTTTAAGTGACGAAATTATTTCTCGCTTACTCATAATTTGAACTAACTATCGTTCTTGAACTCTGCACTTCATCGTTGAGCCCCTTATATTATTATGTCTGGTTCGGGCTCGGATCATGGGAGGGATGACATATTGATACGCATTACCTATATACTGTGTTAAGTTAGCATGAGCTTATTAAATGTTTTAAATGCCATTTTACCTTTTGCTGCTTCTGCACACGACACATAATTGTTGTTTTAGCTTTCAGCCCAGTAGAGCGTTGTGATTTACTCGAGAATAATATGTTATTGCTCTGATATCAGCTTTGCTTGGTAAACTGTGTCTGTACAGTGAGTGCTGAAGCCTTCAAGGATAACTCGACACAGTGTTGTTGTGAGGTCTGATCTTCGCACCTTTCGAGACATAACATACATGCAAGCGGCAGCCACATTCTGGCTTTAGGCACGTTTTATATTGCTGCACACAGGGCACACACTACACTTGATGGTGCTTCGCAAGCAGAGAGCTGGTGGAAGATGATGTGATCCCTTCACACTAGGATCTTGAGGTATGGGGCCACCCTGCTAAAACCCAAAGAGACCTTTTTAGATATAATACATTATGCTAGTTCGGGTGGGTGAGAAATAGGTGTTGTTAACCCCTATTCATTTCAGCATTTTTAGTATGTTGTCACCTTTTGTATTCTATGGACTAGTAACTATGCTGATAACTTTGCTTCTTATATTATGTTTGCTTGTATTATCTAAGATACTGCGTTTGAGAACCCTGCATTAGTAAATAAATATTTCAACTATGCACGCGTCCTCATTTACTACACGTTCTGGTTTGAAATGATAGTATAACGAAAGAGTGTTCATGTGTTCCACGTGACCTGAGGTATTCTAAGTCCATGTTCTGGTTTGTCAGAACATTGGGAGTTTGTAATAACCAATGAGACACTGTAGCTAGCTCGTTAAGGGGATTTTGGGTACTAAGGTTAGTTTTGGCACACCCTTATTCACTAAGGTTCCAATTCTCTATGCACAGTTCTGTAGGAGAATGGAATCCCTGCTACAGTGCTCTACGTTTAGTGTAGAAGATGATATCAGTGGTTATATGACATTTGTTTATTGAGAAGTAGGGATCAGAGATGGGTGTTTCAGGGTGTAGTTTTATCAGGTTGTGTTTAAAGTGTGTGGATGCTTCTCATGAGAGGTTGGGGGGGTAGATGATGGTGAAGGTATGAGTTCCTGTGAGTTCCATGATGATGCTCTGCGACCTTTGACCATGCCACCAGGCAGATTGCTCCCCTCACCGCTGCGCAGCCCCCGTGTGTGACCTGTGAGCTGCTGTCACCCGTGTGGGCCCGCCTGCATCCTTGCGAAGTACTGCTCTGCTGTTGTTTCTGTGTTTCTGTGCCCATCTTTGGCATTCTGTTCTGTTTCACATTCTGCCCACCTGTGCCCGTTTTTTCGCCCCTGTGCCCCTCTTCTCTCCTGCGCCCTCACCTTCCATGTCCCCCGCCGTTTCCCGTCACTGCATCCCTGCAGCACCGCCCCCTTTCTTTCCCATTGGCCGCCCTGCTCCCACCTCCCAGCTGCTCCTCCTTCTGCCCTTCATATGGAGGCCGCCAAGCGGCCACACGCAGCGGGTGCGCCGCTGGCACACCGAAGGCACGCCAAAGGCAAGCCCATCTGCGGCCATCCTCGCCTGGACCGCACCCAGCACCAGGACCCCTGGCCCCCGCCGAAGCCAGGAAACCCGACTGAGATACGACACCACCGCCCTCAACGCACTCAACACAGGGCACCCACCCACCTGCTACCTAGCCACCCCAAAGCGCACCCATGGACCCTTCAACTGCCAAGCCTGCAAATTCACCTGCCTCTGAACCTGCACCCCGCACCCTGGACCAAGCAACAACAACAACCACCTCAAGTGCATCCTACTCAACGCCCGCTCCGTCCACAAGTACGCCATCGAACTCTGGGACCTACTCGATACAACAGCACCGGACATCGTCTTCCTCACGGAAACCTGGATGAACGCCTCCTCAGCCCCCGACATCGCCATAGCCATCCCGTATGGATACAAGATCACCCGTAAGGATCGAGTCAACCAAACCGGAGGAGGAATCGCCATTATCTACAGGAACACCATCAGCGTCACGACCAACACCAAAGACACCCTCACCGCCACCAAACACCTACACTACCAGATCCACACCGACCCCAAGACCACCCTCAGGGGAATCTACAGACCCCTTGGCCCATGCACACACTACAGCGATACCATCGCCGACTTCATCAGCCCGCATGCCCTACCCACATCAGAATACATCCTCCTAGGGGACCTGAATTTCTACCTGGAGAACAATAACGACAACAACACCACCACCACCCTGCTCAACAGCCTCGCCAACCTCGGACTCAAGCAACTGGTGAACACCCCCACCCGCTACGCCGGCCAAACCCTCGACCCCATCTTCTCCACCAGCAACCATGTCTCCTTCAGCCACTCCACCGGCCTACACTGGACTGACCACAGCTGCATCCATTTCACCTTCAAGAAGACTACCTCCCACCACCGCCCGCAACAGATCCCCCGCAGAAGCTGGAGCAAAGTCACCACAGACCAGCTAACCACATCACTGAGCCAGAACCCACCAACTGACACCTTTGACACCAACGACGCAGCCCGCAACCTCGCACAGTGGATCACCAACTCCGCCGATGCCCTCGCTCCACTAAAAATCCCCCCAGGCAAGACCGGCAACAGGAAAACCACATGGTTCACCGACGCCCTCAAAGAATCAAAGAAATCCTGCCGAACTCTCGAGAAAACCTGGCGCCAAGAGCAAAAAACACAAAACATGACAGCTCTCAAGAACGCCAATCGCAAGCACCACCAGCTGATCCGCACCACCAAAAGGACATCGTTCAAAGAGCGACTGGACAACAACACTCACAACAGCTAGGAACTCTTCAGCATCGTAAAAGAACTCTCCAACCCCAACGCCAGCAACAATGACATTACACCATCGCAAGACCTCTGCAACTCCCTCGCCACGTTCTTCTACCGCAAGATCGCCGATATACACGACAGCTTCGCGCCCAGACTCCGCCTCCACTCACCAAACCAACGCCCCCCACCAGCACCCTCAGTGCCTGGACCCCCATCAGCACTGAAGACACCACCCACGTCATGAACACCATACACTCCGGCTCCCCCTCTGACCCATGCCCTCACCACATCTTCAACAAAGCCGACGCCATCATCGCACCCACCTCCGGAACGTCATAAACAACTCCTTCACGTCCGCCACCTTCCCAGAGAGCTGGAAACACGCAGAGATCAATGCCCTTCTGAAGAAACCCACAGCAAACCCCAAAGACCTCAAGAACTTCCGCCCCATCTCTCTCCTTCCCTTCCCGGCAAAAGTCATCGAAAAGACCGTCAATGAACAGCTGACTACATTCCTCGAGGTCAACAACTCCCTCGACCCATCCCAGTCCGGATTTCGAGCCAACCACAGCACCGAGACCACCCTCATCGCAGCCACCGACGAAATCAGGACCCTGCTTGACAACGGGGAACAAGTGCTCTCATCCTCCTGGACCTCTCAGCCGCCTTTGATACCGTCTGCCACCGCACCCTAATAACCAGCCTCCACGACACGGGGATCCAAGGAAAAGCTCTGGACTGGATCACCTCGTTCCTCTCTGACGGAATCCAGAGAGTCCGCCTCCCTCCCTTCTGCTCCGCGGCCACCGAGATCATCTGCGGCATACCCCAAGTCTCCTCGCTCAGCCCAACCCTCTTCAATATCTACATGAGCCCCCTCGCCGCCATCGTACGCAAACATAGCCTCAACATCATCTCCTACGCTGACGACACCCAGCTGATACTCTCCCTCACCAAGGACCCAGCCACCGCCAAAACCAACCTCCAGGAAGGAATGAAAGACGTCGCAGAATGGATGAAGCTCAGTCGTCTGAAACTGAACTCAGACAAGACGGAGGTCCTCATCCTCAGACATTCCCTATCCGCCTGGGACGACTCCTGGTGGCCCACATCATTGGGCACCTCACCGACACGCACGCAACCTAGGATTCAACCTGGACTCCTCACTCTCAATGACCAAACAAGTCAACGCTATCTCATCCTCATGCTTCAACACCCTGCGCATGCTCCGAAAAACTTCCGGTGGATCCCCACCGAAACCAGAAAAACAGTCATCCAGGCCCTCGTCACCAGCCGACTGGACTACGGGAACACCCTATACGCAGGAACCACAGTCAAACTTCAGGAACGACTTCAGCGCATACAGAACGCCTGCGCACGACTCATCCTCATCATCCCTTGCCACAACCACATATCTGCCCACCTGAGAATCCTGCACTGGCTCCCCGTTAGCAAAAGGATCACGTTCAGACTCCTCACCCACGCACACAAGACACTCCACGACGCAGGCCCCGAATACCTTAACAAACACCTCTCCTTCTACACTCCGACCCGCCAGCTCCGCTCCACCAGCCTCGCCCTCACCACCGTCCCACGAATTCGCAGAACCACCACCGGAGGAAGATCGTTCTCCTACCTGGCCGCCAAGACATGGAACTCCCTCCCCGCCCACCTGTGAATGACCCAGGACCACCTCACCTTCAGGAAGCACCTCAAGACCTGGCTATTCGAGCAGTAGCAGCACCTCCCCTCCCTTCAGCGCCTTGAGACCCTCACGGGTGAGTAGTGCGCTCTATAAATGGACTGATTGATTGATTGAATATGTGATATGGTGCTATAGAGCGATATGTGTGTGTGTGGCTCTTAAGGGGGTCAGTGGTGTGTGGGGGTGGAAGGCTTGGGAGGGTTAGGGGAATATGAAGGAGGGTGATGGAGCAGTTATGGTGGTGGTGTTCGAATGGCTCTTAATGGAGTCGGTGTTATTTGGGGGTGATGGGCTTGGGAAGAAGAAGAGTGCATACATTTGTGAAGGCCAACTCTGCCCTGGCATTTCTGGGGGACTACAACACATGGTATGGTCAAGTAGTGTGGGAGGCATGTCCGGGTTCCCTAGGGGTCAAACAATTCCTCAAGGGCATCAGTCCCGTTCATTTACTTTGTGAAATTAAGTGAAGCTATTCAATTATATATATATATCTTTCTACAGGGCATTCTTTTCCTTTCACGTTGGCGTAGGGCAGAGCTGCAAGCTGCCCTGCTGTGCTGGACTACGCCAAAATGCCATCAATGAGGCCCACAATTTTCAACATTGGTGATTAGCGGTGAGGATAAGACTTGTGTTTGTACAGACCCTTACAGTAATTTGGTGTACACTACTATCCACATCTAAGACCAATTTGAATCAATTGTCTCTGATCCCCAGTCTGTATTTTCTTTCCTGATATCATTAAATTGGCATTTTTAATTCCTCCATTCCTCATGATTGGCATTTGTACTTTTTCCTAAAATCATGTCTCCGATTGGAGGTACCATAACTGGACCTGCAGCTGCAAGCATGGATTTTGAGTTGGGGAACTACTCAGTGCAGCAAATGAAGGATTTTTGCAAAGGGTTTAAGGTTTATACCAAGGACTTCACCAAGATGGTGGAGCTGCAAATGGCACCGGGCCCTGATTGGAATTCAAGGATACAGCACACGAAACCCCAGAGGATGAGGATAATGATGAGGACATGGGAAGGATGAGGAGCTGGACCAGGATTCAGTGGAGAATTCGGGAATGCCTATAGGATAGAGGGCAACCTGCCTACAAAGAGAGATGGTCCTCCACAGAGCAGGAAGCAGTGTCTTCTCTAAAGTCCTATCCCCAGAGGACCTGGAAGACAGGAGGGAGCGGAGAACATTTAAGTTACAACTTGCCAAGTTAGAGGCAGAGCAAATGAGACAGGCCTTAGAGGAGAATGGCTCACCATTGAGATGGAATAGAAAACAAGATTATAAGCTACACAAGAAAATAAACAGGTGTTGGTTCAGGAGTTGAGCCTAGGAGAGCTGGTGGCTACAGTTCTGACTTGCCCTCTGAAAGGAGTGTCCACATACCCAAGGGTCTTGTATCTGACTTTGTAGTGGGAAACAACATAGACCGATGGATTGAGACCTATGAAATCGCCTTACAGATGCACAAGATCCTTGAGGGAGATTGGGAACTAGACCGTGGAGGCATATCCCTAGTGGAGGGAGGTAAACTCTACTGGCCCTAAATGGGAGTGACAGGATGAGGAATCCCCGCATGAAGGATGTACCAATCAGGAATTTTGGTTTGACCCCAGAAACGTGCATACAGAAGTTCAGGGACAGTCAGAAGCTATCTCAACAGACTTGGGTGGATTGTGTAGATTCCTTTTTCAAGGCACTGGATGGTTGGGTGCGGGGCAGTGAGGTAAAGTATGACCAGGGTGTGTATAATGTGTTTGCAACAGAGCACCTGTTTAGTCTTTGTTTTCCAGATCTGCCCCACCACCTTCTTGATAGTCAGCTCTCTGATCCCAGGAAACTTGCTAAGGAGGCAGACCACTGGATCAGCCCCAGGGTCCAAAGGAAGGTTTCCAACTAGGACACAGGCATGGGAACTCTATCTGTCCTAAGAAACCACCCACAGGGGATACCTCTACAGGGTTGACCAATGTGGCCTTAGGGGTAGGTAGTCCCCAGAGGCAAGTCATAGACCATGTTGTGATCTCCCTTAGTTGGGAGGTGCACTAGGACAGTGAGCTGATCATTCCTGAGAGTGGGAGATGTCACTTCCACCAGGTGACAGTGAAAGGGGTCCCAGTCACTGCTCTGAAAGACACCTGGACTAGCCAGGCCATGGATGTGGAAAGGCTAGTTTCCCAGAGCAGTACAATGGCCAGGTGTGCAGGGTACCTGCATCCCATGGGCAGTACTTCTTCTGCCCTAAGACCCTGGTATCCCTAGAGTGGGGTGTGGGAGTGACCCAGAAGAGGGGCATCGTTAGTCCCCACATACCTTGGACTGCATTCTGGGGAATGAGTTGCCCCCGGTGTAAGGGGAACTGGGAGGGGTGGCTGCCATAGGTGCTCTAACAATTCAGTTTTCTGGGGGTACCACTCCCAAACAGAGGGTACCGGTCCGCAGATGAAGGAACAGGGTGAGGGCGAGCCCATTCCTTTCTCCTGTTCAGCCTCAGCGAGCAGACCCTGGGCTGAATGGCCAGTCTCATGATACCATCCCTAAACTGGTGGGAGGGTCGGCACCTGGGGCTACCACCCCCAACTTTAATAATCCACAGAGGTTAGGGACCCTAGATGGCCTGGGGTCTGGTGGTGGACCCCGACAGCTGTCAGTGGCCTCTGTTGGTTGTTGTCCTTGGTGACAGAGTTTTCTCTGGGTTGGGGGCTATGGCGGTTCTGCCGGCCTCCTGGGATGCATCTGTGAGCAAAGTAAGGTTAGGTTCTGTGACGATGGGGTCCAGAGGTAAGGAGTAGGGCTCCTCAGGGGTCAGTTCAGTGGGACCAGAGAGTAAAGACAGAAGGATCCAACTACGTTCAGAGAGCCATAGAACTGGCACTTACTGCTGATGCCATTGTGGCCACTTTCCATGTTCCATCGCCCTAAGCACGGACGTCCATCAAGGTATTGATTAGATTTCCCTGTTTGTAGCCTTGAAAGGGGCTCTGCTGGAAATGGTCCCTTCTTCAGGGTCACCTCAAATATTTTGCTTTCCTCCTCCCCTTTTTGCTGAATTTGTTTTTACTGGATTTAGGACTCTGGACACGTCACCACTGCTAACCAGTGCTAAGGTGCATGTGCTCAATAATCTAAACACGGTAACATTGGCTTGTTCACAATTGGCATATTTAATTTACTAATACGTTCCTAGT
The DNA here is from genome assembly GCF_964261635.1 of Lissotriton helveticus. Classification (NCBI taxonomy): domain Eukaryota; kingdom Metazoa; phylum Chordata; class Amphibia; order Caudata; family Salamandridae; genus Lissotriton; species Lissotriton helveticus. The sequence goes on along the minus strand of NC_136068.1, from coordinate 1,959,256,913 downwards.
AAAATGCACAGCATGTCTCAGGGCCTATGACTAAATGCCACCAGGGGGCCTGAGCACTGCTTTTGGCGCCCACCGCAGTAGCCCTTCAAACATGTCTCGGGTCTGCCTTTGCAGAGGCTGTGGGCGCAGTTTTAAACTGCCATGTCGACCTGGCAAGTTAACCCTCCAAATCATAAAGCAAACAGGTTAAATGCACTCTACATATAATCAAAATGTTAATGAATTCTCCCAGGCAAGGTTTCAGGGCGCTACCCTGCTGCGTGCTCCGTCCCAGGCACGCAATTATAATCATAAATCAGCTGATGCAACAGTCCGAAGGTGCACACCATCAGAAATATCTGTATCAATATAAACCATTTAAATCCAGTTATGTTGATTTATTCTTGTGGGTCCTCTTTATACATCAATCTTCTTCAACGTTTACTTCAAGCATCGTGATTTCAATGTATGTATGCTTGCGAATTGTCAATTCAGGGCAAATACAGCAGCACGTCGAAATTCACGCAAACGTTGAGTAGTTACAATGTTGTTAACCCACTGCATTTCAGGATCGTACCCTTCCTCAGGGGTAACTGTAGTATAAAAATAGCTTTTCCGATTTTTGATTAGTGCATTTTGACAAACTTAATTTTCTAAAAACATTTTGTTAAATAAAATGGAAAGAAATACACAATTTGAAAAACGCTTAACCCACAAAACGTGCCACAAAAATACCAGTATGCATGTGACCACCATGTGAAAACCATAGGCCAAGATGAAAAAAAATATGTGTAATACGCTGTGCAGCGAGTAAATATTGTTTACAAACTACTTACAAAAATAAAACCTCTATGTGCATAGTGTCATTTAAACGGGCTATACAGCCAACATAATCTATGAATCCATATTTTAGTTCTAGCCTATATTCCTCCCGTAACATGATTATCGTGTTTCAAGCGCTTCGGTGGACCGGACGGACAGCTCCAAACTGGACCTCCTCACACAAGTGAAACTAATCCCCTTTCTTTTCAACGTGCGATGTAATTGGCCCCAACTACGTGCTTCCGCCCAACATGCAAAAGTAAAAATAGAAAAGCCCAAAATAGTATAAAATAACAACAACGCAAGTCAATACATTCATTATTGCCACAACATAAATAAAACCTAAATAACAAATTTTAAAAAAATCCACTAATATAGTACAATAGTGTACATCATTAATGAAATAAGTTTTTCACCAGCCCCTAAATCATTGTAAACACGACGTTCTCTTTAATTATATGGTTTAGGATTTGTACACACTATGCGCGCCTCCTACATCCAGAGTCAACGTCTGGCAGTATGGCGTCATGGTGCGGTGGCTATGTTGGGCACTGTCCTATTCCAACCTCGCCCTATCACCAGCCGCGCCCTCACAGCATCAGGTACACTCATTAAAACTTAGCTGCATAGTTTGTGAATGTGAATAGCGCATGTTTGTTACCAAACCAGGATCTGGTTGAAGATTCACAGCGGCGCAAATCCGTCTGCCATACGGTTGTGTGGCGTAACACAACTAATTTGGAAATGAAGAGGATTACTAGGTCATGGTATCAGCTGAGGCAATACTCACGTGTTCCAGCAATAAATAGCTAAAAATGCTATGAGTGCTGCTGTTATTAATATGTACCTCTATTGTGTAGATCTAACCCATTGAACCAGATGAAATCTGACCCATAGACCCAGACGAAGGTTGCATGATCAAACATTGTGCATCAAGGCGCCGATACGCACCTGCAGCTAGTCTTAGGGCCCTTTTACGATGGCGAGTGGATTTTGTCCACCAGCCACCATAATGTTCAACAGCACCGACCGCCAGAGGTGCTTCGGTCCCGACAGGCCCATTAGGATGTGACCGCCACCCTGGCGGTCGCATCCCACATATTTAACATTGTGGCGGGCGGTGCTTCAAGCATCACCCGCCGCAATGTGAAATATGCATGTTGTGCATTGGCATGCACAACGTGACAGGCACCGTGCGTTGTCTGCTATCTTGTGTATGCAATGAAGGGGGTACCATAAGTAGCCCCTAGTGCAGACCCCCGACCCTCTGCAGGCCCATAATGGGCCCCCAAAGCATTTTCCGAGCCTGCCTTTCAATGGCGACCTGTAGAAAAGCGGCGGACGGTCTTTCCGTCGGCCGCGGTGCGCCTCGCCATACTAATATGGCAGGGGTGACAGAGGGGTATTTGGCAGGCGGTTTGCCAATGTCTGGCCGGCAGTGGCGATTCCCCCGAGATCCTAATAGGCCTCTTAAAAGCTATCCGCCACAGCTGCTTTGCAGGTAAATGCCCTCAGATCCACTCAGAAAGGGTAATCAGATAGGTGGTGTGGGAACGCAGTACCCCAGATCAGGACTCAAGAATCGTGGCTTGCTGACTTGTCCTGCGAATGTGAATCCTCCAAGAACCCTGAAGCACCTCCAGCCTTTGACAAATTGCTGAGCACCTGGAGTTCTGGACTTTTTGGTTCCGTCCAGAGGTGTCAGGGACAACACCCAAAGACCCCGGAGTTCAACCTGTCTTGGTACACAAATAAACAGAAACACGGGCTTCTCGATGGTGGCGTCAAAGACCAAAGGTTTATTACTGCAGGGACACAGAAGTCACAGAAACTACACATGGGCAGTATCTAGGAGCCTGTTCGATTTGTACAAAGAGGATTGCTCCTTATATACTAAATATTGGGCTTCAGGCAAATTCTTTACATGTTACCACAGTTCTAATCATTTGTGTCTTAAACAATAAATATTTGGCGATGTACAGGAATCGTCGACAGTATCTGATGTCAAAACATTACGAAATGAGGGGTTCCCACTAGTCCATCATACTCCCATGTCAATTCTTCATTCAAGACCCGGACCGCCTCATCGTAAATTTCGTTACCTCCCCCTAATAAAGGCCCAGAAGGAAAGGAGTAGAGCCAGGTGTGGAAGATAGAAAGACAGGATAAGAAATGTTTGTGGGTCGTAAACGGGCACGGTTACCAGTTTCGGCCGCTTAATCATGATCAGGCCAACGAACACAAGAACCAGTATGGCAGGACTGGCCTCAGGCTGGGGAGGCAGTTCTTGCCGAGTCATGCTGCCACAGCGTTGCTGGCCTAAGGTGCACGTGTCACTAGCAAGGTGAATCGCCGGTTAAGGCCTACGTGTCCTTAATGAAAAAGAGGTCATTGCGTGTCCATTGACTATGTGAGGGCAAGGAATACAAAATGGCTTCCGTGATCTAAGATGGATGCCATGGGTAAATCACAAATGTGTTGGTAACAGGAGTGCTCTTGCTCGTAGCATAGCGAAAACACCAGGATATACTAAATGGATCATTTGCGGTTCACCGATACCAAAATTATGTATTTACGACAATGTTACAAACACGAGAAAAAATGATCACGGAACCTCAGACCCTCCTTTTGCCCTTACTTAGGCAATTACTCAGTCTATATCAGAGTCAGAGTCCATTTCTATGCTCATTAGATCAGCGATATGTCGTTGTGTCATCATCCTGCCTCGTGCCTTTTCTCCTAATGCAGGTGGTTTCCTGAAACAGGTTGCAGCGCAGAGACTACACAGAGCGGGACCACACTGGATAATAAGACAGCACGAGAACAGAAATACTAGGATGACACCAATAACCATTAGAACCTTCCATCCCCACGCTGATACCAGAGTCCAAAACCACTCCATGAAGGACCAGTTTCCCTTATCTATGTGTATAGAGTCGGAAATCTTATGTAGCTTAGAGATTGCTTCATAGACTGTTGGAGCATTATTAGGAATAAAGACACAGCAGCTCGATTGGATCATTCTGCATACCCCACCTCGATCTGCAAGTATTACATCTAGAACCATACGGTTCTGCAACGTCATGAGACGATCCGCCTGAAGCTCAGCTGTTAAGTTACTAAGGGCACCAGCAGTTTCTGTAATAGTAGATTCAACTACCCGTGTTAGTTGGCGAAGATTTCTACTATTGGCCATAGGCCCCCAAAACGGAAGGAAACCTTTGAAAAAGTCTCCAGCTTCTTGACCAGCGGTATCTTCCTTGCTGAAAACACCTCTTGCTACTCTGGTTTTGTGATAATTTGAAGAAGCAGTGTATGTCGGAGGTAACAATCGAGCAATATAACATGAACCTGAAAAGTCAGCAGGCAGCCATGTATATGCTCTGTCCTGACAAATGAAGTAGGTACCCCTAGCAGTCAGAAAGGCAGGGGAGGAGTCAGACGGAAATACGTAAGTCTCAACGCACTCACTGATCCCTAGCTGAGCTTTCGGATTTCTCCCATTTCCTTGCAAACAGACCTGACCTCGGTGAGGCACGACCCAAACTGAAGTGGAGCTTTTACGCTTGCTTTCTCCCAAACTAAGGCGGTACTCTGTAGAGTTCCAAGTCAAATACACCAGCAATTCATCTTTAGGATAAGATGGAGTATTATTGACGTCTTTAATCATATCAATAATTCCCTGGACTAAAGCTTTGTTGGCTGAGTTGTATTTAGTGGACCGTGGTGGACGCGGAGGATAGGTCTCAAGGGCGTATGAAAAAATGGTCTGAAAGGCCTGAAATGATCCATTATAGCTAAAAGGCAAGACTAGATAGGGAATGCCTTTATCCATAGTGTGAGGTATCAACCCACACACCCAGCAGTCTGTAGTATTAACTATCAGTTGGTGTTGATGCAAGAGCTGTACAAATGTATTGTTCATAAATTCTGAGCGTCGAGCTTGTTCGTGTTCAGGAAATGAGTGAAAAGAATGCATAGAAGAAACTGTAGAAGTAACAGGATTAAGGGGAGGCACTGTAGTTACTGGCATAAAAATCAAATGTATGCAAAAGATGATTCCACCCACCAACGTTATTAAAACAATTAAAAATGTAACTGCACATTGTATTAGAAAGCATTTGCTGTGAAGTATTCTGTACAGTCTATTTCTGCGAACATAAATTACATTTTCTCGTTGTAGCTCAGGAAGCTCCATCTTCTACGACCGTTCGCGACCACTGATGATGTGTACGTAGATGAAAATGCCTCTATCAGCCCTGGGAGTTCCCAGAACTAACAGAAAGGTCGACCTTGTGTCGGACCCCCGCAGATTCAACTAGGCACACAGCCACGACCCTACGGCTACCCAGACGGCAAGGCAATTTTAAAACAAAAAGAAACAATACAAAGTATTAGCAAACTTCCTGGCTGGAGGCAATGTTATAGCAAATTCAAATCTGAAAATAGGCAGTTTCCTGCTTTATTTGTCCATATTGCGAGAACGTAAGTTGTATCTCAGTTTTGCAGGAGCTGTCTGATCTGGAAACAATGTATTTTCAGCTGACGTTGCAATGTTCACGTTCGCAGATGGCAAATGTTCTTTTGGTGCAGATGGCAAATGTTCATTGGGTGTGGATGACAAATGTTCAGGGTTCAAAAGAGCATTTTCAGGAGGAGAGTCAGAATTTGGTGAATCCGTGATCAGTTCTGCATCGCTGAAAGGTATGAACCTGGGGACTTGTTCCGTTTCAGAGGCACCGATTCCTTTCTTTACCCAGTTGTCGTAAGGAAGTGGCAGGGGCACACGTTTAGCATGAGTCGTATGGATCCAATTCCTTCTTCCGGCCACACGAATAGCAGTTCTCGTTGCTAGCAGGACTTGGAACGGGCCAATAAATCTGGGCTGAAGATTTTTCGTTCTTGCAAAATTTCGGATGACCACCTGATCACCCGGTTTCAGCTGATGGCCTGGACTCTCCGATGGCTTTGGCAATGCATCGAAAACCTGTTGGTGAATAAGACTTAATTTAGCAGTCAAGTCGAAAAGGTAATCAATTAACATTGGGTATTCCAGCTGCTTAAATTCTTTCGGTCTAGGTACCCCCCAAACATTTGCAGGACGACCGAAAACTATTTCGTAGGGACTAAGCCCTACTCTAGAATGTACAGTTGCTCTTGTTGATAGCAAAGCCAAAGGCAATGCGTCTGGCCAGGACAAGCCCGTGGATGCTTGTATCTTAGCGAGTTTCAGTTTAAGGATGCCATTGTAACCCTCGACTAAACCCGCGGACTGGGGATGATTTGCACTATGGAATTTTTGCCTAATCCCTAGGCCGACACACACACTCTGCATAACTTTCCCTACGAACTCACTTCCGTTATCTGACCATACAATCCGTGGCATTCCGTATCTGGGGAAGTATTCTTTAAGAAGAATTTTGGCAGTGGATAAGGCAGTATTGTCCTTGAGTGGGTATGCTTCGATCCATCTGGAAAAAGCACAAACTACCACTAGGACGTATTTCAGGTTATTACAACGGTCCATGTGAATGAAGTCTAGCTGGATCACTTCAAAAGGGCAGGAAGGAGGAGCGAAATGACCTGCAGGTGTGGGGATTCCCTTGCCAGGATTATGCATCAAGCATACCATACAATTCCTCACCACTCTCTCTGCACACCTACTAATCCCGTCATTCTTCCAGACCGGAGCCAACATCTTACAAATCCCTTTTGAACTGATGTGCGCTGATCCATGCGCCATCGTCACTACTGCAAGCACATACGCATCAGGCAACATCCAACGCTGTTGTTCCGACAAGTCAATCCAACACCCACTCGAGTCCAATTTACCCGTGCTCTCTCTCCATGCACGTTTTTCCTCCTCAGTCGCCTCTTTCTGAATTTCTTTCACGCTTTCCACTGTGTCTTCACACATTCCAGACTCAGAAATCCATCTTGCAGACGTTGCAACATACATTCTACTCATCATATTTCTGGCTGTCTGTTTTGCAGTCTCATCAGCAAAAGCATTCCCACGACCAACATCATCCGTGATTGCTTTATGAGCACTGCATTTCACAATCGCAACTTCAGTCGGTAAGGTTAGAGATTCCAACAAGTCATTAACTAGCTGACCATGTTGAATCTTAGTCCCATGGGACGTAATGAAACCTCTCTCTTTCCACAAACGGCCAAAACTATGGGCCACGCCGAACGCGTACTGACTATCTGTGAACACATTCACTCTCTTTCCCTTAGCTAAAACGCACGCTCTTGTTAGCGCGATCAATTCTGCAGCCTGGGCAGAATTCTGACTCACTCTTGCAGTCTCCACAATCGTACCCAAAGTCGTTACTGCATAAGCAGCAGTCACATCACCATTCTCCAATTTGAAGCAAGACCCGTCAACATACAACGTGCCATCTGGTTCTGACAACGGAGTGTCTTTTAGGTCGATTCGTCCTTTTGTTTCTTCCTCAGTTCTGAAACAACAGTCGTGTGGTTCGGAATCACTCGACTCTTGACTAGTCGGCAACAATGTTGCTGGATTCAATACATTGCATCTTTTGATCTGAATATGACTAGCTAATAGTGTCAGTTCATAACCTGATAATCTAGCACTGGTAAGGTGTTGCGTCTTGGTTCGGTTCATGAGTGTATCCACAGCATGGGGAACCATGACTACTAGCATGTTGTTCATTACTAAACCAGCAGATTGTCGAATGGAAGCTGCAGCTGCGGCTGTAGCTCTCAAGCAACTAGGCAATGCTCTAGCTACTGGATCTAATGTTGATGAAAAATACGCACAAGGGCGTTGTTTATCACCAAATTTCTGCGTCAAAACACTCAATGCACAACCTTCTCTCTCGTGGACATAGAGCGTAAATGGCTTACTGTAGTCGGGTGTACCCAATACAGGTGCTGAACACAGTGCATTTCGTAACTCAGAAAAACTCTGCTGACATTCAGCAGATTATGGTACCGGACTTGGAACACCTTTCCCAGTCAAGGCTACCAATGGTTTTGCTAGAAGAGAAAAATTTGGGATCCATTGCCTACAATATGAGGTAATACCCAAAAAGGCACGTACTTCTCTCTGTGTGCTAGGAACATTCATCTGTGTAATTGCTTTTATTCTCTCTGGGGTCAACTTCCTTCCCTCCTTTGACAAGAGATGACCTAGGTAGGTCACTTCTTGGCAGCAGTATTGCATTTTCGAAGGTGACACCTTGTGATTCAAATCCGACAAGTGATGCAATAAAGAAATCGTAGCTGTTTTGCAAGTTTCCTTGTCATCGGCAGCCACTAGAAGATCATCGACATACTGTACTAGAGCAGAACCACGAGGAAGTACGAAGGAATCTAACTGACTTTTTAATGCTTGACTGTAAATGGATGGGCTTTCACAATAACCTTGTGGAGCGCGTTTAAATCTAAAACTTCGTCCTCCTAGAGAAAAACCGAAAATATCTCTGCTTTCCTCGGCTATCGGAATGCTGAAAAAGGCATTTTTCAAGTCGACAACCGAAAACCATGCTGCTGTAGCAGGAATCAACGTTAACAATGCAGTAATGTCTGGTACCACTGGAAACTGTGGGATCACAATTTTATTAACCTCTCTAAGATCAATTACGAACCTATATACTGGAGGCTTTGTAGGGTCAGTTCGTTTCAAAATAGGCAGTACCGGACTATTACAGACATTACCTCTAGTTTCTTCTATAACGTCTTTCTTGATCAGGTCTTGTACTATTAGTAGGAGCGCACGCTCACCTTCACTAGAGATTCTGTATTGTGGAATTCGTGGAAGTTTGACATTTGCTTTCAAAGTTACTACATAGGGTGGAATTTCCAATAGACCTACATCATTAGGACCAGTCGCCCAAAGAGCATCAGGGAGTGAACGCAGCTCTGGTGGGAGCGCATCCATCGATAAGTACATCGGAGAGATTATTCTTTTACCCAACGTAAGCTGTACTCCTGCTGGAGAACAGTACAATGTCGCGTACAGGCGTTTTAACAAGTCTAAACCAAGCAGATTTTCGTTACAACCTGTCGTCAAAATCAGGGGTGCTTTCAATTGACGGGGTCCAACAGAAATAGACAAAGGACCAGAAACAGGGTTGTGAACAGGGGCGCCCGAAAAACCTACTGAAACGTTTGTTGAGCCAGACAAAGGTGCGCCAGGGAGTTTAGCATGTATGATAGAACTTTTTGCTGCACCAGTATCCAACAGAAACGGTTCGACTATACCTGATGTTGCTACTGCGACATAAGGTCCACTCTGATCTACTGGTACTGATACTACTCCCTCTCTTTGTCCATGGCTGTCCTAGTATTCACTTTGCTGAATTTCCTCACTAGTTTCATAATAGTCTTCGACATGATATTGTGGAGACCTATTCTGTTGGGCAGATTGTCCATTTCGCTGATCGAAATAATTAGAGGGGCGATCACTTGTCTGTGGAGGCATAGCACCTCGTCCTCGACCTCTAGAGTTTTGCATAGAACTACCACGACCTCTCTGAGCGGCCGCATCATTATTTTGCGCCCGAACTGGACAATCACTTTTGTAATGACCTTCCTTTTTGCAATAAGCACATTGATTCCATTGATATTGTGGCCTTTGAAAATTATAATCCGTTCTTTGATATGACCCTTGCTGCATATTAGTTTGATTCGTGCGAGGCGGATAAGCTTGCTGTAAAAGTACTTTAGTTTTTAAATCTTTCGTCTTTTTATCTGATTTCTCCTTCTCTTCTTTATCCCTATTTTCGTAGTATTGAGCAGTCGCAAGTATTTGCGCAGTCGTAGAGACAGCCCACGCACTTTCAGAATTCTTTAATTTACTACTAAGTTCTGGCAACAGATTGTGCACAAATTTATCGACAAATAATCTCTGGCCTCCTTCTGTGCTCATATCCTGACCACTATGATCCACGAAAGTCTCCTCGAATCTTGTGAAAAAGTCGGAGACACTTTCGTCTTTCTTTTGTTTGCACGCGGACAATTTGTCCCAGTTAACGCGTAATGCTGGCATCAAGGTTTTCATTAAATCGATTATTCTACCAGGCAAATTAGCAATTAAAGGTTCAGGTTTGGAACCACCTACTTGTTGACCATCCGCTGCAATTATAGCTGCCCAGTCACCACCTAGGGCAACTGGATGATTCTCTTTACGAATTTTAGCCCAAATTGGTTGCGGTACTACGTTACCAAATAGCAGATCTATGTCAGCAAGATTCAATACACAAGCGTCAACTGTTTGAGCCAACTCTTTGTAGTACCCTGCAGGATTTTTACGCGGATCTGGCAAAGCCTGTTTTACTGCTAATACTTCAGCTCGCTTCCATGGAATATGTATCCAGACTCTCTGGAATTGGGCCGGAGCGGCTGCAATACCAAGCGGTGCATTAGCTTGCACAGCTTCGCGCCAAATTGGTGGAACCTCTCTCATTGGATATTGACGATTTCGTTTCGTACTACGTTTCTCTAACTCTCTTGGTGAAAGAAGGGATGCGTCGGATCTATAACTTAGAACCAGTTCCATCGCTTCTTTTATATTTTGTCCAACTATCATACCTGTAGCAAACTCTTTCTGAACATTAATTAATTCTCCTAGATTTGATTCAGGGTCATCCTCTTCCAATTCCTCACGTAGAAGGAAACACATTTCATCGAACACATATCGTTGTGTCGGTTCGTTCCATTGCATAAATGTATCTAATACATTTTGTACATTATATCTTCCAACTTTCGAAACCCATCTAAGAGCAGTGGAATCTAGTATTCCTCTTTCCTCAGTACTGGGAAGCTGACTACGTCTCTGCACAGAGTCAGAGGTAGGAGTCTTAATCAGAGTTTTATAGAAGGGAGATAGAATATTAGAGACAGAATCAGTGATTCTTCGACGAACAGAAAGCGGAGTCATAATATTAGCAGAGGCAGTGAATAGAGTAGCAGTTGGAACAGATAGATCAGGAACAGTAGGAGTAGCTTGAAAATTAGCTTGTGAAGTAGCAGGTGTGAGCGACACAGGCATAGGTAAAGAAGTCGGCAACCCTAGAAGAGGGGTTGTCGAAGGAACATTAATATTGACCACAGGAGGTACAGGAACTAGATTCAGGGGAGCGAGAACAGGGACACCAGGTTGTCCAGCAACCGGTAATTGAACATTCGGTATAGGTGGAGCCGTAGCACCTTGTGCATACGGTGGGGGTGATCGTAACAAGTAAGACAACAGGGGATCCTTTTCAGGGTCCTCTACTATCTTAGCCGTACTCGATGGCAAAGCAGGGTAGCACTTGTCTATCGCTAAATTACGCTCTCTATCGGCCACCTCCATCGCTTTCTCAGACTCGTTGAGTTGCAGCTGCCTAGCAGACTGTTCTAAAGTCAACTCTTGCTCTTTCTGTTCTTTCTTCAGCTTTTTAATTTCTCTCTGTTTAGATTCTTTTCGCCAATAACGGAAAGAATCAAACATTGCCGGCCGGGCTTTCTTCTTAAACAACCTTCTTTCTAGATTATCGAGAACTTCAGGTTCGAAACTACCATGTAGTGGCCAACTAAGGACACCGTCTTTCTCTGTGTAGCGGATCCATACCTCATTATAAGAGATAGGGCCCACACCAAATTTGCAATATAGATCATAAAGGGGAGTTCCAATCGGAGGAACCAAACATGAGTCCTCCAACCGGGAATCACTGTTGCAACTAAAACAAGACAACATACAATTTTTCTGACTTATCATTTTATAATCCGGAACACAAGACAAACAAGACACAAACAGAAAAGATGCGCACTCGAACCACGAACTTAGGCCTACCAGAACTGACAAATGTATCGATACCTGAACTGAACAGAATGATTATCGTAACTAGAATAACCAGTGATAATCTTACAGAACTGAACTGAACTGAGAACTAAAAGGATTATCCAAACGGGAGCAATCCTCACAAAATATTTAACTAGCAACCACTGAATACTTAACTGAGGCACTGAAGACGTCACCAAGGAGAAACCCGTCACGTTTCGCCGTACTGAGGACTGTACCTCGGGTCCAAGACAGGGCGACGGTCAAGGCAACGGAGCACTGCAGCCGTCTGAACGGGAACCCTCGTGGAAGAGGACGTCGGGGCCACTTTTGCGATATGCCGGGATCGATGAAGTGGGGCGCCTCCCTCTGAAATCTTCACACGAAGCTCCTCGAATTCTTCAGGCTTTTGGACCGGTACCGAATGACGTCGCCCCACGTTGGGCGCCAAATGGAGTTCTGGACTTTTTGGTTCCGTCCAGAGGTGTCAGGGACAACACCCAAAGACCCCGGAGTTCAACCTGTCTTGGTACACAAATAAACAGAAACACGGGCTTCTCGATGGTGGCGTCAAAGACCAAAGGTTTATTACTGCAGGGACACAGAAGTCACAGAAACTACACATGGGCAGTATCTAGGAGCCTGTTCGATTTGTACAAAGAGGATTGCTCCTTATATACTAAATATTGGGCTTCAGGCAAATTCCCTCCATTGGAGTAGCGGAGCTACTCTCCTGCAGCCTGCAGTCACCGAACCACAAAGTCCGGGTTAGCATCTGCTGCTCTCATGACTCTGATGCAGCACCCAAGCAAGACGAGGTACATCAGCTCTGAAGGGTCAGATCTGTCCCCACACCAGGACCTACCGGAGCCATGCCGTACCAATTCCCTGGGTACTGGAACCTTTACACCGAAGACCAAGAAGAAATAGTCGAATCCAAACTCCAACGACACAGGACGCAGACACCTGTTGAGGGACATCGAGACCTCTGAGAGCCGCTACGTGAGTGACTCAGCTGTACCTGGAATCACTTCTGCAACCTGCCTGCCCCTGACTGCGGGGACAATCTTGATGCATGATGCTTGGCTGCGCTCCGCATCCAGCCCGCCTGGCCTGGGTAATGACAGACGTGCTGCCATGGTCCTGAGGCCTTTGTGATTGATAGCGAAAAAATATATATCCAGGCATCAACAACGTAGACAATTGGCACAATTTAGACATATCACAAAAAACACAAGTAAAGAGAAATAATAACTAGTAACTATGATATCACAAAATGTAATAACAATAATAAAAATTGATGAACACATTCAATCAGATACGAATGATAAAAAAGATAAAAAAAGAGAATGCAGTGTTTAATTGTCGTATTCTCTACAAATTAATAAGGAGAAATAAATGTTGTTGATTTCCCCGGCTGATTATCGAAGTCGATGTCTGTCTGTCGACGTGTTTCGACACAACAAGTGTGTCTTCCTCAGGACAACATCAGCGTATTTCTATAATTTAAAAAATTCCAAATTACAAAATGTTTACTTGTGTTTTAACAGGTACAATGTCTTTTCTTTTTTTATATACAACTTGCCAGAATTGTCTTACAACAAAAACGAATTATACCACAGATACAGAGACACATTAGGACATATAAAAAACCAAATAATCAAAAATATGAACAACTTCTTAATATTTTTCCACTAATGTATTATTATTATTAAAGAAATTTATATGCAGAGAGCGCAACTAAACCCGGAGGCATCAAGGCGCTGAGGATGGAAACCAGAGAGCTCAAATATCAGCCAGGGGGGGATTAGAGATAGGCTTTTTGGAATAGCCAAGTCTTGAGTGCCTTGCGAAAATGTATGTGGGAAGAAATCACCTTGAGGTCATTAGGGAGCGTATTCCAGAGTCTGGGCGCAAGGAAGCGGAAAGACCTTCCACCCCATCTGGCCTTGGCGATACGGGGGACAGTGAGTAGGTATTTGCTGGATGAACGGAGTGTTCTACCGGGGACATAATGGGCCACAAGGGCACGTATAGCCTCCGGTCCAGATTGATTCAGGGCACGATGAGTAAGGCATAAAGCCTTAAAATTGATCCTTGCCTGCATAGGAAGCCAGTGCAGGTCTTTTCTGATAGAAGTGCCCGAGGAACGTTTAGGGGCACCTACAACAAACCGGGCAGCTGCATTCTGAACGGTCTGAAGGCGCTGGATAAGACCACTGCTAATGCCAAGATAAAGGGCGTTGCAGTAGTCCAGTCTGGAGGCAATGACTGCTATTGCTACCTGTTTGCGTGCCCCAGGAGAGAGATAATGAGTGATCTTTCTCAGAATCCTCAGGGCATTGCAACAGGTGGACACAGTCCTACTAACCTGCTTGTCCAGAGAAAGGGAGTGTCCAAAATGATCCCAAGGTTGCGGGCAGAAAACGTAGGCACAGGACAAGCCCCAAGAACAGACGGCCACCAATCCAAAGACCAGATCTCACTTTTGCCCCCAAAAACAAGGACCTCCGTTTTCTCGCCATTCAATTTAAGGAAGTTCTTGACCATCCATCCGGCGACAGCCTCCATGCAGTTTTTAAAATTATGCGCAGTGGAGCTCACAGATTGGGAGATGGAAGCCATAATCTGCGTGTCGTCGGCGTAGGAAAGAACTTCCAGCCCAAAGGATCTTATAAGCCTGGCGAGAGGAGCGACGTAAATGTTGAAAAGCGTCGGGCTCAGTGAGGAGCCCTGGGGGACCCCACACTTCACGGCCTTAACAGATGACATGTACTCGCCTAGCTTGACCCTTTGCTTCCGTTGGTCAAGAAAGGAGGCAAGAAGATTAAGTGCAGAGCCCTTAACTCCCAGCTCACTGAGTCGGCTAACAAGAATGGAGGGGGACAGGGTGTCGAAAGCCGCCGTAAGGTCAAGTAACACCAGTAAGGTGGTATGACCGGTGTCGACCTTAGAGCGAATATTATCGACCACCACTGTAAGTGCCGGTCAGTGCTGTGGGTCCTCCGGAAGCCATGCTGAGAGGGATCAAGAGAGTTGGTGCTGTCAAGGAATGCACTTAGATGGAGGTTGAGATGAGACTCCAGAAGTTTAGCAGGAGAAGGGAGATGGGACGAAAGTTCTTTAATGTCCCGGGGTCCAGTGTAGGTTTTTTAAGTAGGGGCTTTACGGTGGCCAGTTTCCAGGAGAGGGGATAAATCCCCTCTGAAATGGCCATGTTCATCACATCCATCAAAGGGGGAAGGATAGTGTGTCTACAGTCTTTGAGGACCTTTAGGGGGCATGGGTCCAGGGGTGATCCGGACTTTAGCTTGTCCAGCAGAGAGTTCAAATGGGTAAGGGTGATAGCGGGGAACTGGGAAAAAGAGTAAGAGGGGGTAGGAACAGAGGTATCCGGAGGGGTCAAAAAGGAGGCAGAGAGGGGACTGGAATTACGTGATTCCAAGTCTATGTAAATATTCATGATCTTCTCATGGAAGAAAATAGAGATCTGGTCACATAGAGCCTGTGAAGGTGTTATAGGGTCAGGCATCTGAATGAGGGAAAGGTTATCCACAATCTTAAATAGATCACTGGATGATTTAAGGGAGGACGTGAGTTTGGAATAGTGAGCCTGTTTATCTCTAAGTACAGCCGCTTTATAGTCTTTGAGGAGAGCTCTATGTTTTTCCCTCTCGGTAGGGTCAAAATGTGTCCTCCAAAGCCTTCCCTGCCTTCTACAGCCTTGTCTAAGACTCCTAAGGGATTCGGAGTACCAGGGAGCAGAGGGCCGTTTTCTAGCAGAATAGTGGAGGCTAGCCGGGGCGAGTGAGTTGACAGCCTCCGTCAGGGAATTAGAAAGGTCAAGAGCCATCGAGTGTACGTCACCGGTGGAAGAACGCTTGTGCGTGGCCAGGAAAGGGGCAAGGGAGTTATTAGTAATCTCCCCAAAATTCCTTCTCAAGACCCACTTGGTGTGATGGGGCTGGAGGCCATTGAGAGAGGGAGGGGAGAAACGAAAAGGAACTGCAAAATGGTCTGACCAAGACAGAGGGAAGGGGGTACCAATAGAGAGTCGGGAATCGTTACTAAAAATTCCATCTAGAGTGTGGCCAGCTAGATGAGTGGGCCCGGTCCCCAGCAGAGGTATGTCATAGGAGGATAAAGCATCCAACAATTGGGAAGTGTCCGGGGAAGTATGTTTTTCCAAATGGAAATTAAAGTCTCCCAAAATGGTTAGGGAGGGCCCATCAATATAGGGCTCTAGAATATTAAGGAGTTCAGAGCAGAACGCCGACCTAGGGCCAGGGGGTCTATAGACCAATATCCCGGTAAAGGAGATAGTGGGGGAGGGGGTAAGGGTAAAATGCATTGCCTGTAGGTGCTCGGATGGAGAGGACAGATGGACAGTCCGGCATTTTACAGAGCTGAGGTAAAGTATCCCCAGGCCACCTCCCACACGGCCTACTCTGTCCATCCTAGCCAGCGAGTATCCTTCAGGAATAGCATTTATCAGATCGGGCTGAGAAGATTCTGAAGCCCAAGTTTCAGTAATGAAGGCCCAGGTGGGCTTTTCCTGTGAAATAAGGTCTCTGAAGGAGATGGTATTTTTGACCAGCGAGCGGGTGTTCAGAAGAAGACCCGTGTAAACAGTGAGAAAGGGGGATGGCTTAGCAGGGAAAGGGCGATTGATAACCTCATCCGGCAGGGTTGACATAATGTGTTTGTTCATACAGCCACATGCAGGGGTCTTGGTAAGAATTTCAGGAGTAAGGGAGTAATGACAGGGTAGCCTGGAGGGTTTTAAGGCTTGCAGGACAGAAGGAAGATGGAAAGAATCACCTGAAACATAATGGCTGGCCCCTGGCGCCTCCTTGTCGCTGACGGGCGCAGACGGGCTGGACTCTGGCTCGACTCCGGCGCGATTGCGGCGCGACCGCTGATCGCGTCCTCTGCGCAGAGTCATGACCAGTTGTTTAAATACTGGCGACTAGAGCGCCTCAAGCAGGAGTGCCCAATCAAAGATGGCCGCTGCCAAAATGCGGCGCCCGGGAGCCTCGGCCCGTAAATCGGCCGATAGCCGCCCTGGGTGCTAGGCAGAAATATTACAGTGATGCCACTGAAGCAAAGTGCAAAATCAGCAGAGTCCCTCACCACACACAGACAAGTATTAAAAAATAAAAAGCGCCACGCTAAACTCCGTGGACGCTGAGGAGGAGGGAGGGAGCGGACACAAGGGCAGGGATCAGAAATGCAATAGATGAAGAGCAAGTAAAATAGATTAAAAACGCTGTTCAACAAAGCCTCCTGGCATCCGCCTGGGGAGATAAACGAGCAGCAATCACACGGATGCTCTCGTAGGCTGCTTAAATACTGGCGACTAGAGCGCCTCAAGCAGGAGTGCCCAATCAAAGATGGCCGCTGCCAAAATGCGGCGCCCGGGAGCCTCGGCCCGTAAATCGGCCGATAGCCGCCCTGGGTGCTAGATACTCTCCAAAAAGAGGGCTCAAGCATAGGCCTCATAATTAAAGGAGCACCTAAAACATGTGTTGGTGTCATTAATAGCGGTGCAGAAAC
Organism: Lissotriton helveticus; assembly: GCF_964261635.1. Classification (NCBI taxonomy): domain Eukaryota; kingdom Metazoa; phylum Chordata; class Amphibia; order Caudata; family Salamandridae; genus Lissotriton; species Lissotriton helveticus. Next base: position 1,959,239,761 of record NC_136068.1, on the reverse strand, counting down.
CATAACATATTGTTGTCAAGTATATAATGAGGCAGAAAAATTAATAAAATACAGAGATCATTGGTGCTAATTCCCTACCTACTCAAGGATACTCTCAATACTACCAAGTCATAGATAGGTAATGTCTTTATAGTTATTTTTAAACCGGGAACATCCCATTGATAAAGGATGACAAAACCCCCCCATAGACATGTTAGATTTATATAAGCGAAACATACCAGTGATTAATTTTCATACGTTTCTTCCTGTAATATTTTCTCAAAGTACGTTGATTAAAAAAAAGGCCTTTGTGACCTGCTCCCTCAAGTGGGACCCCTCGGACTTACCTTTAAGTCTTGTGCAGTGTGTTTTCAGGTGGACCCCTTCTTCATAGCATGCATTCTCCAGACCGAATCCGGGATGCTCCCAAACATCTGCCTTGCTCAGTATCAGAATCCAGAATTCAGGAGGTGAACCTCGAGAACCCACTGTGTGATTTCCAATGCTTTTTCCTATATTCTCCAATTGACTTCTATTGTGCTTAATTGCACACAACAGTGAATTATTTTGCAAACTTTAAAAATTCATAACTTAAAAAATACTTACTTTAGAACCTTCTTGATCTGAGAAATTATCTAAAATATAAATGTAATTACATAAAAGTGACGTTATTGTTACAAATTGGTCTCAGATTTATTCTAGAGTGTGTGTCTCATTTATTAACTCTGTGATTACAAGAAATGCTTCGCACTACCCTCTGATAAGCCTAACTGCTCGTCCACACTGCCTCAAATAGAGCATTAGAATTATCTACTTTTACCTCTCTATACCAATAAGGGATCCACTGGAGTCACTGCACGTTTTAGTACACTATATAGAGAGCCATCTTCCTACAGTGGAAAACGCAGCAGTTGCAGAATCACATAATTCCATAGGCCTGACCTATGACCTCTTTACGGTCTGAAGCTCCTTTACCCGTCAAGAAGCTGGTGCAAGATGATTGCACCACCGCATCATGCTACTCTGCACCGTTCAATCCTCCCAAATATTGCCCATGGGTCCCAGCGTTGCCCCCTTCCATGCCAACATTTGTATGGGTTTGTTTGAAAGGGAATCCGCCTAGTCCATTAAAGCCTGAGAATGGCTGCAATGTGTGTTTTGGGTACATATATTGATGACATCATCATAATATTGGCTGGCACAAAAGAAAAGATGTCAGCATATTATAGATTTCTTATCAAGATTGCATTTATTGTGAGGCTTACAATGTTCATACATGGAACTGAAATACCCTTTTTTGGATGTGCAAGTGTATATTTACAATAATAAGATTAAAAGTCTACTGTTTCGTAAGAAAACAGCCAACACGAGAACATTACTGGCCAACAGTGTTCGTCCTGCCTCTGTAAAATGTCCATTCCTTTTGGAGAAATGCTCCACATATGAAGGAATTGCATCAGAAAAAACTATTTGAGGCCAACTGAAAAGCACTTATCAAATACTTGGCTTTGAGTGGATATCATCAAATATCTTTGCACAAGACATAGAAAAGAGTATTAAAGTGTCCCAGGGTCAGATCCCTTGCGAATAAAGAAAGAAATATAGCAAAAAGGAAAGATTAGCATTCATGGCTTACTCTAGACCCAGTCATCAGTTTTAGAAAATACTCAATGGACATTGAGCAATGTTGGAATATGTGCCAAGTTTGGTAAATGTCTATTAAATTGGCCACTTATATCTTACTGAAGAGAATTGACAAGTCTAAATTACTTAGAACAACCTGACTTGAGAGTTGAAAGTTAGTTTCCAAAAATCCCAACGGGCTTCTACGCTTGTGAAAAATGCTTGGATTGCCCACTCGGTTTAAACAAAAAAACTGCAATTTGTTACAACACATAGCAAAGAAGTTTGTTCAGACATTTCATACATTTTCGTACAACATATGTAATCTATTCGATTATTTGTAGATATGAGAACATTTATATGGGGAGCACGAGCAGACGATTAAGACTTGGGATTTTGACACATGCTAGAACTTGTCAAAATACAGAACAAACTTATCCTTCAGTCACACATATCTGTCCCAGAGGCAATGACAATGAAACACTACTATTTCATGGGATTGACCACATTTCAGCCGACCCCAGAGGGTCAACCGAGACCTCATTCTTAGACGCATGGAAGCCGGGTGGATCTGCTGCCTTCAGGCAGCGGACAGAGGACTAAACAAGGACAATGAGCGACAATATTTGTTATGTAGCCGACATTTATCTGTCCATGGAAAGAGCATAACAACCCCTTTAGGATGTGGAACGATGTCAGCGGGTATAATAAGTATTGGTCATGGATTCTTAGATATGGTGGTTTAATATATCCAGTGCTTGTTATCTGCTCGAGATGACGTCCCTGTCAATGTTTTCACAAATGTTTATGTAGACTGTGGAATGACGCTTCTGGTGCTGGAGATTAACTTTAGGATGCGTATGTTTGAGCAGACTCAGCGGTAGTTATCTGCTCTAGATATCATTCACATTAATGCATTTACTAATCAGTTGTTTGTGCAATATCTAGACACTTCTCAGTGATAATAAAAACCTAGGGGCATATTAACAAGATGTGTGTTAAAAAACGCACAGCGCACATTTCACTATCGCCGGCTATCGCCGGATTTTTTCGCCGTGTTAGCACGTTATTATCAACGCGCAACACGTAGGCGATAGTAAATCCTGCGATAGCTGGCGATAGGGAACATTAGTGCGTGAAAACAAGCGTTGTTGTCACGCGCTAATGTGGGCCTTGATAATATGGGGGGTGGATTCAGCTTTATGATCCACACCCCCATGTTATCAATGCCCTAACACCTTATCAGAGCAGGCGTTGGGAGACCTGCGATAAACGAGTTTATCGCAGGTCTTTTCCTCCCAACGCCTGCCTTGGTAATAGGGTGTTACCACCTCCAACCACATTTTACATGTGGTTGGACGTGGGAACGCCCACTTTGCATGTCATTAGCGATGTTTCTCGCTGACATGCAAAGTGGGCTTGAGGCAGGCGTTAGCATGCCCTTGTTAATAGGGCGCTGGAAGTATCCCCGCTTTTTCGGCGAATTGTGCAGAGAAAGCGGCGATACTTCAGCTCGTTAATATGCCCCCTAGGATCTTTCCTCTATGGTACGGTAGACTTAAGACGGCGCATTGTTTAGGAGACTCTGAGTGAAACCTGGTCAGCGAATTGTAACACTGTGTTGTTCAAAGTTACATGTATTCGGGATAGATCTTTGGATACGAGGGATTTAGCATACCGAGTGCGTGGTATCCGCTCAAGATGGTGCTCCCATCAATGCTTTTATTTATAATTTGTTTGCACACTACCCAGAATGTCTAATAAGTTTGTTATACAAACCTCTCGAACAAACTGTGACTCAGAGTCTTTCAGTTGTACAGAGTGTGGGCGACCTGCTCCTGGTTATTTCTTTCTCATTTGGCCCTGGTTTTTTGAGTAACAGTTTATGAGGACAATAATAAATAGATTTTCAGGCTGCTCAATTTGTGACCAGTCTAACATGGCCCTGAGAGGGACTGTCAGATATTAACTTTGGAGGCAAAACTGAGAATTCTAAGAAGAACATAAACAAATTGAGTATAAGAAGTAGTAGTATATGAGGCAGGCATCAGATGTCTTTATTACTAGATAAAGTCTGTCTTTCAATCTCTTTATATGAATTTCTTCCGATTGCCTTATTAAAACAAGACTGGGCTCATTTATTTTGCAAAAAAAGAATAATATTTGTCCAAACATGATGGAAACGCTTGTATATCATTTTTCACATGTGTCACTTATTTGTGTTTGATACAAAGGGTTGTGATGAAAGTGTGTTAGCGGTCTCTTTGTTTTTAATATTTGTAATCTGGAATTGATTTAAATAAATTTACATTATTTTGATTTACAGCCTTGAGGAACGAAACACCTTGCCCATGACTGCATTTTGGATGTCTTTGAATAGACAAATAATGAATCATTTTTAAGACTCTTGGAAGGCGTTTAAGAATTAATTCAATTTAGTCACATGAAGTGAAAAGTTATTTGCCAAGAGGCTACCAAAGACAGAAAAATGTTATGAGGGATGCATAATGAGAGTGTCTCTCTCACACGCTAAGAGTAATACCATAAGCATGTTATCCTAGAGCTGGCAGGATATTACTGCAATACGGGGTGCTCCAGGTCTCCCTGATAAATAAAGAATCCCCCATCAATATTTAGATCCACAATATCCTAAGTGTGGCATTCGGCAGAGAGGACGTCTTTATTGCCTGCCCCTCCCCCTCTGGAGATGCTTTATTGTCATGGACTCCCCTGGTCCGAAACACAGAGACGACACTGGAGCCGATGCTGGACCTCCTATTCCTCTCGGGCCTAACCTGTTCAAGGAACGGAAACTCCTTAAATAAAGCGTGGTCCCCGGTGGGGATAAAATAAGAAAAGAGAGACTTGCAGTACTGGATGTGCTCGGCGGCTTTGCGACACTGCCTCGCAGCATTGGTCACTCCAGAGACCTTTCGTCTGCGAGGTAGATACGCACGGGACCAGAACCTCTGGTATTGCGATGACGCAATACACTGGAAATAACAAGAGTAGGCAGCTGCCATCAGTACCCTAACGGGCCTCTATATACAGTGACCATGCATTGACTTCAGTGACGTACACTTACAGGTTCATCAGCAGCTCGACATGAGAAAAATTACCAAAATCACTGATTGGAGTTTGGAACACTGCCAAGGATTAAACCTGGAACACAGATTTTGTTACAAGTTTCATACATATATCAATGACTCTGAAGCGCTCTAGGCACTACTGTTCATCAGAGAAACACGGAGCACAAGTCTTTAATCCTACCACTTTTCACATTTCTAGCCCCAGGGTTGCTAATTGTGCCCACGAGAAAAGTCAATCGTCTTTGAAGACGTGGATACTCGGTGCTGCTTATAACAATTGGAGGATTAGCGTGCCCTAGCCTGAAATCAAGTACTTTGCCTCGTTCTTCTACTTGACTGAAGTTTGAAGAAGATCTCGAGGCTTTGACTTAGAGAGTCTTGATGGGTCCGGAGTAGCTGTGCAGGAGGGAGAGAGGAGGAAGACATCAAGGGAGTTGGAGCCACTGGAACCAACGGTTCAGATGCACTTAAAGGCACTTGGACAGCTTCTCGGTTCTAGCAGGATTCTTTAGGTGAGTGAGAAGGGGGAAGCTTGTTACGCAGGGAGTGAGGCAAAGCCACTATTCGGGGTTGAGCAGGGTTTATATACCCTCTCTATGACTCAACGGATGTAGCTAAATCACGTGTGGCACGTGGGGCACGTGGCTGTCTGAGAGGATCTTGAACCTTGGAGAAAGTACGTGTTTGTTCACTCACTTTGACCTTGCAAGTGCAATATGATGATCGGAACCAAATAACAAGAAACAAAAGTATTGTTTTCGCTTAAACGTGTATAATGGAAAACAACGCCAAGGCCCCAGTAATAGCAGGAGCGAGGCTTGCATTGGCTCATGGGATTCTGCGGTAAGCTTGCAGGGATTCAATGGAAAACCACAGCAAGGCCCTAGTAACAATGGGTGCAGAAAATCTATTGGATCACAGGTTCTGGGGGACGCTTGCAGGGATTCAAGCGGAACGGAATTACAGATCTTGAGGAACATCAGTCATGGTATCTTATTGCGCCATGAAGCACCGCAGGGATAAAGCAAGTTGAGCGCACTACACAGAGGGTGTATGAGGGGGTTGCGACAGTCATGAGGGTAGGACTTGAGAGTAGGACTCAATGAAATGAAAAGATTTCCAGCAATTCTAAAGCACAGAAGGATACATTCTACAGACTCCGAACAAGGCTCATCAGCTGACCTGATCATGGCTCCTTCCAGGGATGCTGAACCAGTAGCATTTCCAGTCAAATGGCCACCAAAGGCTCAATCATGCCCACGCAATTGGCAAGTAGTCCACATCATCTTAACCCTTTCGCTGCTAGTCCGTTACTCCCCAATCCCTCGTGCTAAGCCTTTATTTGACTGTTTGGGGGTAGTTTGCGCTTAGGCCCCTGTACCTTTTGTCCAAATAAGGTTTCCATGTCAAATTTGTGCCCGTCTCTTACTAACACCCAGAGGATTCTAAAGGTACCCAGGGCTTGTGGATTCCCCTGGAGGGGATCCAGAAATTGGCCAAAATGCAGCTAAATTTAGTTTTTTTTTTTTAAATGGGAAAAAGTTGCTGCAGAAGAAAGTGTCTGTTTTTGTCCCTGCAAATGTCATCAGCAAAGGGTTTCTGGTGCAGCAATCACCATCTTCTCAGCTTTCAGGGACAGGCATTCATTTGGTCAAATATAAAGAGTGAAATATAGGTGCCAAGGAAACCAATATATTTCCGAAATGAGTCTCTGCGGACATGCGGAAGGGTCAGTCTTACATTTCTTGTGCGTCTGCCCAGGGGTCAATACATGGAGACGCCACTTTTTACTTCCAGCCCTCAGTTCCCTTCGGATGCGACCATGCTGACCCGCCTCAATAGCATTCCTAAACAGCCAGTCGCGACAGCTTGCATGCAGGACGACAACGTTTGTGCAACTAGTCAGCAAACTGTTACAAACAACATCAAACCCGCATTGCTGACCTCAGACCCAAGTCTTGCGTCTGCCCCACCCTATACTGCAAAGAGCAAACCCACAATCATTGAAAAAGAAGACAGCGGACAGCTAGCACTCTTTGTACATGGACCGAACTCTACTGTGTCAGACAAAACTTAGGCTCCACTTTTAACTTTAAGGTCATTGCATGACTGCACCCGCGCATATTAATTTCAATCTTGCGGCCGCCACAAACTGCACAGCACAGGATTGCGAATAATGGGAACGGAGGATAGTGAATACTTGGTATGCACTTGTACATAGTCTGATTTCACCCCTGATTTTAGATGTATAATGCCTTATTTTAAGATTTGTGCTTGAAAATGAAATGATTAGAAGGGATGCTTTTAAAGACAAAAAAGCAATTTCTGCACATGAAACCCTAGCCCAGTGGCCGCCCCAAATGTAACAAAGCATCTGCAACTAGTGAACACTTGGCACAATATGACCAGAAATGTGTTGTCTTGATTTTTATACGCATTGGGCCCGATTCACAGAACCAACTTAAGACAAAATCTTAAACGTACTAGTGCCTTCTGTGAATACCAAAATGGTAGTAAGTTTAGGATTTTGTCTTAAGTTAGTTGTGTGAATCGGGCCCAATATGTTTAACGTCCTATTTTAAGAAGGTCGAATGAATTCGCTATTTTGCAAATCAAACCCTTGTCTAGATGTAGCCACAAGTGGCACAGTGTCGATACATTAGTCACTTAAAGCCACGCTAGTGGTGATCCCGGATCTGTTTGATCACAGGCTCCCCTCACTGCTTTAGATGTAACATGTATAACGCTTTACTAGTGATTTTCAAACAACAATATTTTTTTATCGGCAGGAACATATTATCTGTTATTTCGAACGTTGCAATGGTGAAGAAAACCAGCGCTTAAGGAAATATTGCTCCATGCGATGTCAAGTAAGCACAACTCAAAATAAGCACTTTGTCATATATGATGTATTTTATGCTAAAATTGTAATGGTTTTAATTAACTATGGGGGGCCGCTCGCAAGCCGCAATGTGATCCACGGGAATCCTGCCTTCTGACTCCCACTACCCTTGGACGCCTCTGAGCATTTTGGCATTTTGGACGCTGTTTGGACGAACCAGGACGGGCGTGGGACTGCGAGGTCCAGCACCCTCAGCGGCTTGACACTCGCCGCAGCTGGAGCCTCTTCCCGCCTCCTCCTACTTAGCTCCACCTACACCCGCGTATCACAGGATGCGCGCGGGAAAAGTGCGAGCGAAGCCCGGGCCAAGGGCGGGCCCGTTGTAGCCCGTTCAAGCACGGTCGAGACCGGACCGGGCCATTCCCCTTGGCTTTTCTCTTTCACCGCCTTTCTCGCTATTTCTGATCCTTTTAAAGGATTTAAAGGATTATGGCTACAAGAGAGACGAGGAGTAAAACCTTACAGACTGGTGGTCATCCAACAGGTACTCTCGATAATTATTTTGTCAAAGCTGGTTCACTTTTAATCGATGAAATCACTATATTGGAAAGGCGTATATCGCAAGAGATCGAATGGGTTAGAAAATCCTCCACGGGCACAATAGCGCACGCCAGATCTCCTGTGAATGGACACGATCAAACGGACAATGAATGACGGGACAATGGGGCGATAGGTCCATCTGCTGCATCCATTGCGACCTCGTTACATGGGGATAATGAACCCCCAGGCACTGAACATATACGACCATTAACCCCATCCCCTGCCCAATTGCATCTTACCTCTCCCTCCCTCGTACCAACTACTCCAATTAATGAAACTCCCAGTGCCAGAGAGAGTCATTTAAAAAGTGGAGTCAGGGAGGGAGCAGTACCTAAAAGGAAGAGAGGGGCCCAAAACCCTGGGGGTCGCAAGGCAAAAGTTCCAAAGCATAACATCTAAGGGGAGGTTAACACCTTGGAATACAGTAAAACTGCACCCTTACCCGCTAATGATACTACGACAGCACTCCTAACCACTCCACCTATGCGAGTCTCCGAACAGGTAAATTCTAGTCTCATAACCACGGAAGGAGGAGCTATTACCATCGCCAATATTGGCGCCCTCCTGAGTTCACTTCTCAGCCCTTAGAAGCCCGTCTAACTAGGTTCGAAGCTAGGCTGTCAACCATAGAAAAAACATCAGGAGTAATTGTCGACGGTCTTAAAATAGATAACAAGGTTAGCAGGGGGGGGGGGCATATCCAATAATAAGAGGGGACTAACAACTGCAAGTTCTACCAAGGATGCTACAATAGCCCCAAATAACTCACATCCACAGCCGTTTACCACTCACCCTGTAACCTCTTGCTCGAAGGAAGGTGTAAGTACAACTATTCCCACTGAGTCTAACATTAAATCTAAGCAGGGGGTGGTAAACAAAACAAACAAAATCATGTCTATCGACCTTCCCCCCCGAGGCTAGCCCATTTGTAGTTATCCTTGCAGGCATACCGGAATTAAAACCAGACATTAAAGAAGCTGTCGCCTCATTAACAAATAAGGCGGTCAGTTGGCTCACCCTAAACAGACTGCTTCCCCTAGGAGTAGCGAGTGAGGTACTCATGGTAAGAAGAGTCCCCTGGCTAGGTAACACAAATAAATCTATTAAATGGGACTGTGTCTTAATAAATTTCAGGGACCCTAGGACCGTATCTCACATATGTGGGTGGCCATATCTCAACCTGGGAACATCCATCCAGTCCTTACCCCTATCCTTCTTTTACCCCCCTTGGAGTAACACTTGGGAGGAGGAGGGCTGGGATTCAGTCCCCATGAGAGGGAGAGGTCAGGGAAGCCGGGAGAGAGGAGCATTCCACCGCCCGATAGCGCAGGAGACCACCTATCCCACATTGTATAATAGGTTTAGTTGTCTGGACACGATTGACTGACTCCACCCATTAAGGAGGGGGTCGATCCATCACCTACACAGGGTAGCACAGGCGGGCAAGATTACCTCTCCTACTCGAAGCATCTCTCACACTCCAGGGATCAAGTCTCGTGTAGTATTACAGCACGACAAGGAAAGTCAATATCCTATACTTGGGTCACAATCTAGAGATATACAATCTCCAGCTAGACAGGGGGACTCAATTCGTAATGTTACGTCGCCAGCTAGCTTAATCGGCCAGGGGGGCTCCCCATGTTCCCCTTTTAATCCCGAACAACTTGGGCTATTACCTCGAAACATACAATCTTCAGTTAGAATGGGGGCACTAAATCAAACCCCATCATCGCTGGTTAGCCTATTCGGCCAGGGGGCTAACTCAAGTTCTATTTCTAATTCCAAACAAGCTTCAGTAAAGATACTGTCTTGGAATCTGGCCGGTCTGGGAAACAAGCCCGATTCAACAGACTGGAGCACATTTATAGACTCGAAAGATGTATGTATGTTTCAAGAAACCTGGGCAAGAGAGGAACACACTCGCCCTGGTTTTGCAGTATTTTCCATCCCCGCACAATGGGGGGGCAAGGAGCGTCCCTCTGGTGGCCTCGCCACCTGGGTGGCAACCCACCTGGGCTGCAAGGCAACATCTTATCACACAGCTTCTGAGGACGTGCAATGCGTCCGCTTGGAATGGCCCAATTCCATTAAACTTGCAGTAGTAAATGTCTACTCCAGGCCGGTATACATCACCAGAGAGTCCAGTACCATTGAGGAACTTTCCAGGATTACTAGATGGACCGATAATGGAGGAGGACGCGCTGTGGCTAGAGCCTCCCACGGGCGGATCCTCCGCCCAGAGCTTGGACACCTTTGGCATTTCAGATCACCGCCCTAACCCTCAAACACGCCATTAGGGCTTGTAATGGGCGTTTGAATTCAGATATTCCCCCTAAATGTACATGCAATAAAGTTGGGATGGAGTCGAGATTGGACTATATTTTAGTCCAATTGTCCTCCTGGTCAAAAATTAAGGACTTCAGGGTGATAGCAAGGGACGATAGCGACCACAACGCGCTTGAATTACACCTTACATCACACCTTACATCCGCCGAACACCTCCACTTCCATATCCACACCGACCCTAGGACCACACTCAGAGGCACTCTCATCTACAGGCCTCCAGGAACCCGTAAACAATTCAGCGAAGACATCACTGACTTCATCGCTCCACATGCCCTCGCCTCCGAGAACTACATTCTACTGGGAGACCTCAACTTCCACCTGGAAAAGAAGAACGACAGCAACACCACCACCCTTCTGGACAACCTGGCCAATCTCGGCCTCAAACAACTTGTTGACACCCCCACCCATGTAGCCGGACATACGCTCGACCCAATCTTCACCTCCAGCAAACACATCTCCTTCGATCGCACCACAGCTCTCCATTGGACGGACCACAGTTGTGTTCACTTCAGCTACAAAACTACCCCGACCCACAACCCCCCTCAACCTATTCTCCGAAGAAAATGGAACAAAATCACCACCGACCAACTCCTCACATCGCTCAACCAAAACCCACCCTCCCTCTCATCGGACCCAACCCAAGCTGCCATCAAATTCAAACAATGGATCACTCACAGCGCGGACGAATTAGCACCCTTGAAAAACCATCAAACCAAACAAGACAGCAAAAAGGCCCCCTGGTTCAACGATGACCTTAAGAAATCCAAGAAGTTATGCCGTACTCTCGAGAAAACATGTAGAAAAAACCCAACCACCGACAACATGACCACCTTCAAGACTGCCACCCGCAAACACCACCAGCTGATTCGATCCACCAAGAAATCAGCATTCAAGAATCGACTCGACAACAACACCCATAACAGCAAGGAACTATTCAACATCATCAAAGAATTCACCAACCCCACCGCAGCCTCAAACGACATTACTCCCACCCAAGACCTCTGCGACTCATTATCCTCTTTCTTCTACAACAAAATCGCCGACATACATAACAGCTTTAAGAACATTGCGAAAGAACAGCCCACCCCACCCACTTCCAAAACCAAACAGCTCTCCAACAACCTTAACGCCTGGAACCCAATCACCACCGAAGACACCATCCTCCTAATGAACTCCATCCATTCAGGTTCGCCAACCGACCCCTGTCCCCACCACATCTTCAACAAAGCAGACTCAATCATCGCACCCCATCTCCGTGATGTCATCAACTGCTCCTTAAACTCCGCTACCTTCCCAGAAAGCTGGAAACACGCCAAACTCACTGCCCTCCTGAAGAAACCCACAGCTGACCCCTCTGAACTTAAGAACTACCGCCCCATTTCCCTCCTCCCTTTCCCAGCCAAAGTCATTGAGAAAGCCGTCAATAGCCAGCTCGCCGCCTTCCTTGAATCCAACAACTCCCTCGACCCCTCACAGTCCGGCTTTCGAGCCACACACAGCACCGAAACTGCCCTCATTGCAGCGACAGATGACATCCGAATGCTACTGGACAACGGAGAAACAGCTGCCCTCATCCTACTCGACCTCTCCGCCGCCTTCGACACAGTCTGTCATAGCACGCTCATACATCGCCTCAGCAACATCGGCATACAAGGAAAAGCATTAGATTGGATCATCTCGTTCCTTGCCGGGAGAACCCAAAGAGTCCGACTCCCCCCTTTCAAGTCAGAGGCCACCGAAGTCATCTGCGGAGTCCCACAAGGATCCCCACCCTCTTCAACGTATACATGAGCCCCCTTGCATCCATCGCGCGACAACACAACCTCAACATCATCTCCTACGCTGACGACACCCAGCTGATCCTCTCCCTCACCAATGACCCTAACACCGCCAAAACAAATCTTCACGAAGGCATGAAAGAAGTAGCCGAATGGATGAAAAACAGCCGCCTAAAACTTAACTCAGACAAAACGGAAGTTCTCATCCTAGGATCTTCACCCTCTGCCTGGGACGACTGTTGGTGGCCATCGGCCCTGGGCGCAGCACCCATACCCACAGACCACGCACGCAACCTGGGCTTCATCCTAGACTCCTCCCTATCAATGACCAGACAAGCTAACGCCGACTTATCCTCTTGCTTCAACGTATTCCGTATGCTCAAAAAAATCTTCCGTTGGATCCCCACCGAAACAAGAAAGACGGTCACCCACGCACTGGTCACTAGCCGACTGGACTATGGAAACACCCTCTATGCCGGAACCACAGCCAAATTACAGAAAAAACTCCAACGCATCCAAAATGCATCAGCCAGACTCTTATTGGACATCCCTCGCCAAGCTCACATTACCGGCCACCTGTATGTATGTATGTATGTATGTATAGGCATTTATATAGCGCACTACTTACCCGTAGGGTCCCAAGGCGCTTCGACCGCTGCGAAACCCTTCCTGGCTTCCCTGAGAGATGGTCCCTTAATGGGTATCTCCAGGGTGAGACCAGGCATCCCCGGCGGTCTGGTGGGGCCGTTAGTGAAGATGAGGCAAGCTAATGCCCAGAGTTGCCGAGTGTGATCGCTGATCAGAGTGGGCACCGAGGCGAGAATTATCGAGTCCGCTGACCCTGGTCCAGAAACCTGCCGCGCCGGGAATCGAACCCTGGTCCCGGGCCGTCCTCTGCTCTCGGGTCTGCCGCCTCTAACCAGTGAGCCTGAAAGACCTACACTGGCTTCCCGTCAACAAGAGAATAACATTCCGTCTCCTCACCCACGCTCACAAGGCCCTCTACAAACTAGGACCTGATTGCCTCAACACACGACTGTCCTTCTACACACCCACCCGCCAACTAAGATCCTCCAACCAAGCGCTTGCCGCAGTTCCGCGCATCCACAGATCCACCATGGGAGGAAGATCCTTCTCCTACCTGGCGGCCAAGACCTGGAACTCTCTCCCCACTCACCTCCGCCTCACACAGAACCACATTTCCTTCAGAAAGGAACCTAAAACCTGGCTATTCGATAAATAATGCTCCCCCTCCCACAAGCGCCTTGAGACCCTATGGGTGAGTAGTGCGCTATACAAATCTCTGAACTTGAACTTGAACTTGAATTAGAATATTCTCTCCCTGGTCTAGCTAATGAACAAAGGGCTGGTGAAGATGTGGGCGCTATAGGGTTGACCCTGACAAACAATAGACGTAGAGTGAGGTGGGAAAAATTAGCCGCTAACCCTGAAAAGGTCTCAAAGTTGTATGGCTATGTTATCCCCATACTAGAAAAGGTGAGTGCACTAGTGGTTCAATCCAATGTCCATGAGATGTATAAAGAACTTCGGTCCGCACACGAGGACCTTATTAAGAATACTGCTGAAGTCCTCTTTGCCCCAGCAAAAACTGGGGGCAGCACGCGCCATTGTTCAAAGTGGTACAATGCCGCCTGCCGAAAGGCTAAAGCAGATCTAATGATTTCCCTAAAGCAGGGTAACAACAGATCCATAATACAGGCAAGGAGAAGGGACTATAAGCACGTGACCACTCATGCCAAAGCAGAATGGGACCAGGAGAAATGGGAGAACCTCACTGCCACTCTAGCAGTCAGGGATTCCCGTAAATTCTGGTGAATTGTAAATACTGGGTCCACTGAGCCACCCTCGGCTATCGAACCTAATATCTCAGCCAAGGTCTGGCAAGAACACTTCCAAGCCCTTTACACAGGAGCTGAGGTGGATATAGTTGGGGCCTCAACTAACTTACTGTTAAACAGTGGCCCACAACTAGAGGGGGACCTCTTTGTAGAGAAAGAGGTCCAGGCTGCTATTTCAGGGCTGGCATCTGGCAAAGCTCCAGGCCTGGATGGGCTACCTGGTGACCTCTTTAAACAAGAGCCAGCCGTATGGGCTCCCTATCTCCTAACGATCTTTAATGCCATACTGAGGGGCATGGAGGTGCCCTGTACTTGGCTGGGCGCAGAGATTGTCCCTATATATAAGAAGGGTTCACCTCTGCTCCCAGCCAACTACAAGACCATCAGTCTCATCGATGTGCCACAAAAGCTATTCGGGAGACTGATACTAGATCGCCTCCAAGATTGGATCGAAGAGTTTTCTATTCTGAGCCCTTACCAGGCAGGAATCAGAAAGAAAACCTCAACAACGGATCAGATCTTCCGCCTCAATCTCCTATTCTGGAAAACTGCTACAATCGAAGGCGGCAGCTTATATACGGTCTTTGTAGACCTGCGTGCCGCCTTCGATTTGGTGCCAAGACATAAACTCTGGTCCGTGCTAGCGGAGATGGGTATTCAACCCGACATCCTGAATATCTTGATAAGACTCCATCAAGAACATTTTGCACGGGTTAGGTGTGGCAGGAATGGGATGCTCTCAGAAGATTCCCCGTTGACAGAGGGGTGAGACAGGGCTGTGTGCTTGCACCTACTCTGTTCTGCCTCTTTGTCAACGGGGTAATCGCCCATCTAACTAGGATCAAGGACATCGACGCCCCAAGGCTCAATGGCAGCAGGGTGCCCGCAATCATGTTTGTGGACGACACCCTGCTGCTGTCTAAATCCCCGACGGGGATACAACGAGTTCTGGATGGTTTTGTGGCATTTTGTGGGGAGCGGGGGCTGGAGATCAATGCTTTGAAAAACAAGTATATGATCTTCAGCCCCCCATCCTCAACTCGCCCCAACCCAACTATAGGCACATCGAGACTAGAGAGGGTTCACACATTTGAGTATTTAGGGGTAACCCTCAATCAAAACATGACCTGGGACACTCACCGAATAAAGGCCAATCTTAAATTGGCGCAGCTTATAGGTGGTATCACCAGGATAACAAATAGATCGACCTATAAACCCCTCGGCCCAGTGCTTGAAATATATAAAATGCAGGCGAGGGGGGCAGTCGCACATGGCGGAGATATGTGGGGGCACACACCGGTATTAAATCTGATGCTCACAGAAAATAAGTTCATCAGGCAGCTGGCAGCTCTACCTTCCAGCTCCCCGTTCTTCCCCCTTAGACTCGATTTGGGACTTAGATCAATAGAGGAAGAATTGGGTTTAAAACCATTATCATTCTGGCAACGACTTTGGATTACTCCAGAGCTCTTGACATATAGGATGGAGCTGAAGGAGATTTTAAGCTTGCCAAATGCAAAAAAAACTCCATGGTTAAAATATATAAAAACTACATGTGAGAACCTGGGAAGGCCAGAATTACGGTTAGACCCTGAAAATGCTTGTAGCAAGGTTACACGCAAACATTTATCCAGGGAAAATTATGATTTAAAATTAAACACTTCACTAGGGAACGTGCGGTTGGGGTCCTTGACTAGGTCATTTATTCAATTTAAAGACTCCTACCTTCTTGAACATGTCCTAGATGACATTTACCCAGCCCGGACTAGGAAATTGATTTTACAGTGGAGGTACGGCACTCTTCCCCTCGGAGCATTCACAAGTACTTGGTCCCTCCCTCCCTCCGCTGAGCAATGTCCCGCGTGTCTATCCCAGGTAGAAAATGAAATACACGTTGCATTCTTTTGTAAAGCTTATCAAAAACCGAGAAAGTATTGGCTTTTCCCTCTTCTTAAAAACCTAGGCTTCAGGCAATGCATCCCAGCCTATAGAATATTAAAGGCGGACGTATCACCACCAACTGTGTTTGCGTTAGCTACATTTTTAACTGCTATGTGGCATATGCGCACTCGCTACATCCAGAACTCGGATATGGACTTGGTACTGGCTTCATAATGAATTTTTTACAGACCAGGTCAAATTGGAATGATCTGTAATGGTTTTCACCATTCGATAGAAATGTGATTTTCCATAGTATGTAGCTGTCGGATTTGCACCTGCACTAGCACTTTTGAACCTGTATTATAAGATGACAATTGTAATTATCTTTTTTAACTTCTGTTTTATGTATAAGTATCAAATCATGAATGTTGTTAATGTATGATGTATATCTTTCATGATCCAACTGATCGAAATAAAGAAAGAAATGAATGAATAATTAACTACACAATAAAGTTGTTTTCCACTTACAGAATTGTTTAGCTTTCAGTTTTTTTCTAAACACAGAGTTTGTTGCATTTATTCATTTCATAACATCATCATGTCTCTTAAAGTGAAGAAGTAAGCTTTGTGTACGAAAGAGGGTTTTACAAAACATTAACCTGGCAGCCAGCACCTGTTCATAGATAGACATTGGCTTAGAATAGCACAATTCCAACTTTACCCCCCACCCAAGCAGCGAGACGATGTCACCTATCTACTCTTTGTGGCATTGTGTGGGGGTGGCGGCGTGTAACCTGTGAGTCTAAGGTGTTGGAAGGGAATGGTGGAGACCTCATCTTGTGATCTAAACATTTTACTTCTGGTTTTATCTATGTATTTCATGCCCGGTTCCAGCACAAACTGAATAAAGAGGAACTAAAAAAAGAGAAAAAATTGACTACCACTTCGAACAAGCATTAGCAAAGTCCATTGGCCTGATCTTGGCAAGCTGGTGCCATGGTAATTTTTTATTGCAAGCTTTTGAAGCAAAAATAAAAAGGGAAAAGAAATCAATTATGCCAACAAATAAAAGCTGCTAATTTATGTTAGCATTTTTTTAAATTTAATAAACATTCACCCATGCAGATGTTAGACAGCTACAGTGTCTCTAAAACACATGTGTTTAAAAGGAGGGCAAGAAAAATATGCAGTATTTAAACTTGATATAAAAAATAAATTAAATAAAAAGCGCACTGAGAACCAACTTTGCTACTGAGGAAGAAGGGACTATTTTCTGGGCGGATGTGCACAGTCTTCAAAGGCTTTGTGCAGTCACTCAGTGAAAGGAGCCAATGGGTGAAGCAGGCTGCCTCACTGCCCCATGTTGTATGATGTGGAGGGCAGGAACAAAATGTGAATGACAGCTTAGCAGGCCAATGAAGAGGCTTGCTGTCCAAACTTTCTTCTCTATATGTCTATTATTTATGAGTTTGTGAGGGAGAGCAGAGGTCTAGCGAGAGCTGAAACAGCTTCAAAGGCCAGACACAAACAGAAGAATAAACAAACCTTCTTTGTTGAATGAACTGGGGTGAAGTGCTTCAAAGAATGCAGATATACACAGGTGCTTAATATAGCCAGGAAGTAGTCCTCACAGTGACACCCAAAAATGTATAAAATAATGAGGCTTCGTGCAACACCACACTTATTCCACACAAGGATGTTGCTAACAAAGCGGCCTTTCGTTTACTTAACTTGAAAAGGGCCTCTGATGGATGGCACCAAGACTACAGACCTCCTTTCCAGGCTCCCTGAAGAAAGAACTCACTGGACACAATCTAAGATTTTGTGACCAAGACCTAGTAGCACCAAGATGTTATAACTTTGGCCACATACAGCTGAGAGATTGTGTGCGCTGGCATTGGGTTTGCGGGGGGAACAGCCTTTACGACACGGCTGTTACACTGCCGTGCCGTTACAACACGGTTTTTCCAACGCAAGTCGTTACCACGACTTGCGCTGGAGGGCGCTGCAGGACAAGGAATTTTTTAATTTACTATCCAACACCTTCCCTACTGTACGTAGGCTGGTGTTAAAATAGTAAATTAAAAAATTCCGAAGTCCGCACCCCTCCAACGCAAGTCGTGGTAACGACTTGCGTTGAAAAAACCACGTTGTAACGGCACGCGGTGTAAAAGCATGCGTTGTAAAGCCGTACATCCGGTTTGCGGTGCTTGATTCCAACCTTGACGTAACCTATAATGCAGTCAGCTTCTTAATACTCCTTATATATAGACAGACACATTTCAGGTACTGTAAGCATGAATGTATATTTTCCCCATGCAGGGATATATTACCTGCCCTGAACCTCTACACCTCTGGTACAGGAAAACCATAATAGGGATGCACAAATACACCCTGGCATTGAGAGGCATTGTGAAAGATTATACATTTAGCAAGGCTGATGAGTGTCAGTGTATACAGGGCAACACAAATAGATGAACTTAATGGGTAACTGTACACTTCCTGCTGTGACTAGTCATGATGGTAACATTACAATGTGCGCATCTAACCCAAGCGCCGGGACACTCTTTAGAGGAGCCTTGAGCTTTACAAATACAGACTAACATAACATAACAGTAGCAAGAGTCTGTCAGGAGTTTTTCCGCTCGCATGGAAAAAGGCCTGCATCCGGCCGTTGCTAAAAAAGACTAAGCTAGACCCCATGGATGAAAAAAACTATCACCCGATCTCCCGTCTGCCTCTGCCTTCCAAATTATTAGAGAAAGCCTTGAATCTGGAGATATCATCTTATCTTGAGACAAACAACCTCCTCGATAACACCCAACATGGCTTCCGTGCAAAAAATTCTACGGAAACAGCACTAATAATGGCTGCAGAGGAGATACGAAAGGGCATGGACAAGGGAGGTAGAGTCACCCTGGTCCTGTTGGACCTAACACGGCCTTTGACACCGTAAACCATGAGATACTTATTCAAAGGCTCAGGAATGCGAGTGTCAAGGGCATAGCGCTGGATCTCCTGACCTCCTTTCTGTCCGACAGAGAACAAGTTATCTTCTGGAATGGATACCAATCAGAAAAATTCATCCTCCCTGGAGGAATTCCTCAGGGATCTGCTTTGTCGCCCACTCTGTTCAATATCTACGTTGCACCTCTGGCGAAACTAATCAAAAAACAGGGCTTTAACCGCATGCGTGCGGCGGATATTTTCGCGCTGTGCGGCTTTTTAAAAAAAGTCGCGTTACATGACGAGCTCAGTTCGTCATGAGCGTGGAAGGGGTTAAGCTAGTGTCATATGCAGATGATACTCAGCTGATTGTCTCAGTTTCCCATTCTGTGGAATTCAAGGCAGACGACTTTTCCCTATGTATGTCGGAAGTTACTTGGTGGATGAACCAGAACTTCTTAAAGCTGAATACGGGAAAAACTGAAATTCTTGAGTTCGGCCAAAGAGCTTCCATTTGGAATCAGCTCTAGTGGCCCACCTAAGCAGGGGACTGTCCGATTCCATTGGCCAAAGTCAGGAACGTCGGCATAGTGTTCGATAAGGACATGTCCTGGAGACCACAGATTAATCAAGTGGTTTCAGCATGTTTTTACACGCTCAAAGGGTTGATAAAGATACTGCCGTTTATCCCTTTCTTCCTTAGGAAAACAGTTGTTATTGCTACTATCTTCTCGAGAATTGACTACGGCAATGCCCTTTTTTTAGGAGCCGGCACTGCCCAAATGGCAAAGCTGCAATCAGTTCAAAACGCAGTGGCAAGACTACTTCTCAATCTGCCTAAGCATCATCCCACCTCTTGTTCCATCAGGCAGTTACACTGGCTCCCAGTGAAACACCGAGTGGACTTCAAAGCACTATGCTTGGTCCATAAGGCACTGTCTGGAGATGGTGCCTTCGACCTTCAACTTCTATTCACTCGTTATCTGCCAACTCGGTCTCTGAGGTCCACTACGCAGGGTTTGGTCACTGTCCCTAAGATCAAAAGACAACGTTGGGGAGGCAAGGGTTTCTCCTATCTGGCCTCAAGGTTATGGAACTCCATCCCACTACAGCTCACACAGATCTCCAATCGGAGGTTATTCAGGAAGGAAATCAAGACATGGCTGTTTACCCAATGAAATATTGGTTAGTGTTAGAAGGGCGATCCCATGGGAGGCCAGAATATGTACCTGACCACCCTGTGACCCACCTCTCCTAGGAACACTGCCGAGCACTGGCGGGAGACCCCTCGGGGAGAGGGTCTCGAATCTAGGATCGCACGCGCTGAGCTAGCACCAGGCTCTCCACACCACTGGAGTCAAGCTATCCAGGCTGATAGCCAGAAACCGGTCCTTGGATGCTTGATTCCGGTCTGGGAAAGACAGGGCTTGGCAGTTCGGACTGGACTTTTCCCATGAGGCAAAGGGTCAGAGCTGATTTGCATATAGCCAGTGTCTAACCCAGGGTGGTGTGGAGTGAAAAAAAACGATGGATTTAGGCCCAGATCCTTGTACTGGGGTGAATGTATGACATTGTTCTACATTCTGTCCATCAACTGTGTTTTTTGTAATTTTCACCCCGAGTGGGCTGGGTATGCTCAGACGTGAGTCCCAGGCTCTCCACACCACTGGAGTCAAGCTATCCAGGCTAAATGAAGGCTGATAGCCAGAAACCGGTCCTTGGATGCTTGATTCCGGTCTGGGAAAGACAGGGCTTGGCAGTTCGGACTGGACTTTTCCCATGAGGCAAAGGGTCAGAGCTGATTTGCATATAGCCAGTGTCTAACCCAGGGTGGTGTGGAGTGAAAAAAACGATGGATTTAGGCCCAGATCCTTGTACTGGGGTGAATGTATGACATTGTTCTACATTCTGTCCATCAACTGTGTTTTTTGTAATTTTCACCCCGAGCTAGCACCACTCGACAAAGGGACACCACACCGTAGATTTCAAGAGAACGTATTCTTTATCTCTCAAGCCAAATGGATCTTTATGATCCGCAGATTTCTTATATACAAGCAGAGCAAGGGCTCAAAGAGTCTCGGTAGGGATTAGGGTAGCGGGACAGTTTTAATGTTCAAGTTCGATGCGGGTGCGTATCCGGCGCACAGCTCTCAATCCTCGAGCTGGGGGATACGGTGAGATCTTGGGTCCAGCCGGACCAGGATAGTTTCTGAGCCGTGATCGAATCAGCAGGGCTCGAGCAAGGATGAGGCAGTTCTTATGGTCTTTAGGGAGCCGCAATCGAATAATCAGGGCTCAGGGGTTCTCAAGGTTGCAAGGGAGCCGCGACCACGTCTGCAGGGCTCAGATGGTTCCGGGCAAAAGTCCTTCTCTGCCGGGTAGGAGCCGCGACGATGTTAGCAGGGATCTCGTAGTTCCAGCATACAACTGACTTGATCGTCCCAGAGCACCCCTTGATATAGGACTGCTCCTCTTTGATGTCCGGAGTCTTCGCAGGCGGATGTCTTAGCACTTGGGGGCCGTTTGTTGGAGGTTCCTCCTAGGCGGCCCCTTTCATCCCTTCAAGTTGGGTCTGGAGGGATCCCAGACACGCAGTAGGCTTGGAGCCAGCCCTCAGGGAGGCTGGATGGGCGATCGAAACTCATCTCTCGAGGGGAGGTGGGAGGTGTGATCGAACTACTCCTCCCTCTCTCACTCGCGGGGAGCGCTCTACCCCCCAGCCAGGTATGGCGCGTCTAGGGCCGAGGTCATGCTGGGGCGGCCATCTTAGGTGCAGGGGAATGGGCACCGGGCCTTGGGTACCAGGAAGATGGAGGCAGAGGACGGGGAAGCCCAGTGTCATGGGTGTGGGTCATGGAGGGAATGGTCAGGTGAATCAGGGCCCTGGGGATGTGCACGGGTCAGGGGGGGTCACTACGGGTCAGGGAGGACCACGCCACGAGGCCGGGTCCAACAGTTAGCACTTGCTCAGTTACCTCACATAGCTCTAAGATGCCTCGGCAATAGTGCGCTTTAGAAATACCTTCACTCACTCACTCAATGTACACAGATGTGTATTGTTTGCCTGAGTAAGTTTCCTTCTATGCAAAAAACCATCAAATTTCACCCCTAAATCACTCGCTGTGAAGAGGAGGCCTAAAGACGCTTGCAACATAATGCTTTATTTGAAATGTGGTCCAGATCGACTAACACATGCAGGCTTGGGTAATGACCAGTAGCTAGGATTGATTCAAGCATTCAATAAATCAAGCAGTAGGTTTGTAGAATGCTTCTTGTCACCTGTGAGGGTATCCAGGCGCATTTCAACCATCACTTTTATGTATACTTCAGTGTGTCGCCCTAAGTCTGATGTGAATCCGCCCCAACCTAGAAAATATTATTTGCAGCCTTTGGCGTACCGGGGTCAATAAAAACAGAGAATAGCCCTGCTTTTCAGGGAGTGGATCACAACGCATGGAGTGTGCACCCGGCACAGAGGGGAACGCACCCTGGCTGTTGGGGTCACCCAAAGGAGATAATAAAAGGAGCACACGGCTCACAAGCAACCGTGCCGAGCAGAGCTCAAGAGCCTGTTGTATAAGACCTGGCGGCCATCTTAGGCCAGTGGCATAATGAAGCTTGAAGGGGGCCCTGCAAGGTACATGGAGGGGCCCCCCTCCAGGCTTAGTCAGGAACACTCAGGACAGGATACAGTGCTGAGGGGACCCCTGAAGCTTGGGGCCCCCGCTCCATGGGAGGCTGCGGGGCCTATGTTACTGCACAGGCTTAGGCCCAGCTATGTGTAGGCTGCAGCCATCGAATGAAAGCTTGTCTTATGGGGCACGCGGTGTCAGGTTTTTGGGCAGGGTGGGCAGAATTGGCAAACCTGGATGATGTCCAGATGGCGTGGCTTACTGTGGATGTAGTGGTGGTGCCTCAGCCCGTACATTGCTTGGTGCAGCAGGTGCAGTGGCACCAGACTCCAAGGGGCCTAATGAACTTTGATTGTGGGGTTTGGAACAAGGTTGATATCGATGACTAATTAAATTACAATCAGAGCGCGTGCGCCAGAATAGATGGGACAAGGTGGGGAGGGCGTCTCTGGGCACCGGTGGGGGGAGGGGCCTCAGGTGAATAGATTTCAGGTGATTGATTTAAGTGACGTTTTCATCATCTAAAAGCTCTCCCTCGAATTTGGCTGCCTCTGGCACTTGGCTACAGCGAGTGGGTTGTGCTTGTGGTACAAGTAGCGGTAGGAATGCACTAAATAATGTATGGGAACTGTGATGGCCATCCTTGCACCTGAGTTGTAGGAAAGATTGTTTTTCTGCAGGAAGAGGCACAATCCTTAGCGGCTTTTCCCTCTTTCCATGTGTGGAGGAAGAAGAAACAACGAGGAGAAATAAAGATGTCTCCTCGTTGTGCCTCTACTAGGAAGACGTAGCGACAAGGGCTTCCTGTGCCATTGGTTGCTTGGACTTGGGATGGGACTAGGGCCTCTATTGGACGTATAGATCAGGGTTTTTGAACTGATTGGGTGCTTGGACTAGGGCTAAGATTGGCTGAAAGGTCCTGGTCTCCTATTAGTTCTAGATTTTTAGGGCTAGTGTTGTGATTGGATAGTGTTAGGGCTAGGGTTCCCATTGGCTGACGGGGTCACCTGATTACTAGGGCTATAAAAGGTCAGGGTTAGGCCATCTCAGCCCGGGCGTCGAGGCTAAGGGTGGAAAGGACAAGGGAAGTTGTCTGTTTGAGCCTGTTCTAGACTGACCAGGACCAGGGCCAGAAATGCTGCCCAATATACATACCTCCATTATGCAATTATATACTTTCAATGTACTTATGGATTTATATATGTATCCCTTTCTTCTAACTTAGCATTTCCAATGCACTTCCCTATTTCTCAGCCTATACTTCGCTCAATATATCCTCTGCATCCACTCTCTCATTTAACCCCAAACCCCATACCACTAGTGTGATCCCCAAAATAACCCTTTCTAGACTCTCTCCTACTCTACCCCACCTTGCATCATCTGACACCTCTTTTACTACACCAATCCCCCAAAACAAACCTTTCAAACTCTTCCCTCTTTTCTACCCCTTCCCAACCCTTCTCAATCCAAATAATGGACTAACATATCCACCACTAAAATTACTTTCATGTTTCACCATACTAATTCAACACTAATCCTGATGGGTTCCAGAGTAGCGTGCTACTTGCGCTTCAAAACCCCATCAGGGGTAGCAAGCGTTATATAAATACAAACCTCTTTCCTTTCACTATCCCGCCACCTACCCTTCTCTACCCAAATAACTGAATAACATATCCACTACTCAAATTACTTCAATCCTTTATGGGTTCCGGAGTGGCGTGCTACTCACCAGAAAAGCGCTTCAACATCCATCAGGGGTAACAAGTGGTCTATGAATGCAAACCTTTCTTCCCCTTTAATCCCTCCACTATCCTTCTCACTCCAAATAACTGACTAATATTCACCACTGAAATTAATTTCACATTTCACCATATTAATTCACCACTAATATGGGCTTCCTGAAAAGCATGGTTCAACACCCCATCAGGGGTAACAAGCGCTATATAAATACAAATCTTTTTTTCATCCTCTATCCTTCTGCTATCATTCCAAATCCAAATAACTGACTAACCTATCCACCCCTTAAAATGCACTTGCATGTTTCACTATACTAATTCAACACTAATCCTCTATGGGTCCTGGAGTAGCGTGCTACCCGCTGAAAAAGCCATTTGACGCCTCGTCAGGGGTAGTAAGTGCTATATAAATGCAATTACAATACAATACAATTCCCAGGATTGACTTTCTTGATAAATCTAGAAATGTACCAAAGTCCACTTATGTAGTGAGAACAGCCACGCTCCACCCATGTAACCCCTTCCCACGCTCCGCCCATGTAACCGCTTCCCACGCTCCACCCATGTAACCACTTCCCACACTCTACCCATGTAACCGCTTCCCACGCTCAACCCATGTAACCCCTTCCCACGCTCCACCCATGTAACCCCTTCCCATGCTCAACCCATGTAACCTCTTCCCACGCTCCGCCCATGTAACCGCTTCCCACGCTCCACCCATGTAACCGCTTCCCACGCTCCACCCATGTAACCCCTTCCCACGCTCCACCCATGTAACCCCTTCCCACGCTCCACCCATGTAACCGCTTCCCACGCTCCACCCATGTAACCCCTTCCCACGCTCTACCCATGTAACCCCTTCCCACGCTCCGCCCATGTAACCCCTTCCCATGCTCCGCCCATGTAACCCCTTCCCACGCTCCACCCATGTAAGCCCTTCACACGCTCCGCCCATGTAACCGCTTCCCATGCTCCGCCCATGTAACCCCTTCCCACGCTCCACCCATGTAACCCCTTCCCACGCTCCACCCATGTAACCCCTTCCCACGCTCTACCCATGTAACCGCTTCCCACGCTCCACCCATGTAACCGCTTCCCACGCTCCCCCCATGTAACCCCTTCCCACCCTCCACCCATGTAACCGCTTCCCACGCTCCACCTATGTAACCCCTTCCCACGCTCCACCCATGTAACTCCTTCCCATGCTTCACCCATGTAACCCCTTCCCACGCTCCACCCATGTAACCGCTTCCCACGCTCCACCCATGTAACCGCTTCCCACGCTCCACTCATGTAACCACTTCCCACGCTCCACCCATGTAACCCCTTCCCACGCTCCACCCATGTAACCCCTTCCCACGCTCCACCCATGTAACCCCTCCCCACGCTCCACCCATGTAACCGCTTCCCACGCTCCACCCATGTAACCGCTTCCCACGCTCCACCCATGTAACCCCTTCCCACGCTCCACCCATGTAACCGCTTCCCACGCTCCACCCATGTAACCGCTTCCCACGCTCCACCCATGTAACCGCTTCCCACGCTCCACCCATGTAACCCTATCACGCTCCACCCATGTAACCACTTCCCATGCTCCACCCATGTAACCGCTTCCCACGCTCCACCCATGTAACCGCTTCCCACGCTCCACCCATGTAACCGCTTCCCACGCTCCACCCATGTAACCCCTTCCCACGCTCCACTCATGAAACTGCTTCCCACGCTCCGCCCATGTAACCCCTTCCCACATGCTCCACCCATGTAACCCCTTCCCACGCTCCGCCCATGTAACCCCTTCCCACGCTCCGCCCATGTAACCCCTTCCCACGCTCCACCCATGTAACCCCTTCCCACGCTCCACCCATGTAACCCCTACCCACGCTCCACCCATGTAAACCCTTCCCACACTCCACCCATGTAACCGATTCCCACGCTCCACCCATGTAACCCCTTCCCACGCTCCACCCATGTAACCCCTTCCCACGCTCCACCCATGTAACCCCTTCCCACGCTCCACCCATGTAACCCCTACCCACGCTCCACCCATGTAAACCCTTCCCACACTCCACCCATGTAACCCATTCCCATGCTCCACCCATGTAACTCCTTCCCACGCTCCACCCATGTAACCCCTTCCCACGCTCCACCCATGTAACCCCTTCCCACGCTCCACCCATGTAACCCCTTCCCACGCTGCACCCATGTAACCCCTACCCACTCTCCACCCATGTAACCCCTTCCCATGTAACCCCTTCCCACGCTCCACCCATGTAACCCCTTCCCACGCTCCACCCATGTAACCCCTTCCCACGCTCCGCCCATGTAACTGCTTCCCACGCTCCACCCATGTAACCCCTTCCCACGCTCCACCCATGTAACCCCTTCCCATGCTCCACTCATGTAACCCCTTCCCACGCTCCACCCATGTAACCCCTTCCCACGCTCCACCCATGTAACCGCTTCCCACGCTCCACCCATGTAACCCCTTCCCACGCTCTACCCATGTAACCCCTTCCCACGCTCCGCCCATGTAACCCCTTCCCACGCTCCGCCCATGTAAACCCCTTCCCACGCTCCACCCATGTAACCCCTTCCCACGCTCCGCCCATGTAACCGCTGCCCATGCTCCGCCCATGTAACCCCTTCCCACGCTCCACCCATGTAACCCCTTCCCACGCTCCACCCATGTAACCCCTTCCCACGCTCCACCCATGTAACCGCTTCCCACGCTCCACCCATGTAACCCCTTCCCACGCTCCACCCATGTAACCGATTCCCACGCTCCACCCATGTAACCCCTTCCCACGCTCCACCCATGTAACCCCTTCCCACGCTCTACCCATGTAACCCCTTCCCACGCTCCACCCATGTAACCCCTTCCCACGCTCCACCCATGTAACTCCTTCCCACGCTCCACCCATGTAACCCCTTCCCACGCTCCACCCATGTAACCGCTTCCCACGCTCCACCCATGTAACCGCTTCCCACGCTCCACTCATGTAACCGCTTCCCACGCTCCACCCATGTAACCCCTTCCCATGCTCCACCCATGTAACCCCTTCCCACGCTCCACCCATGTAACCCATTCCCATGCTCCACCCATGTGACCGCTTCCCACGCTCCACCCATGTAACCGCTTCCCACGCTCCACCCATGTAACCCCTTCCCACGCTCCACCCATGTAACCGCTTCCCATGCTCCACCCATGTAACCGCTTCCCACGCTCCACCCATGTAACCGCTTCCCACGCTCCACCCATGTAACCCCTTCCCACGCTCCACTCATGTAACCGCTTCCCACGCTCCGCCCATGTAACCCCTTCCCACACGCTCCACCCATGTAACCCCTTCCCACGCTCCGCCCATGTAACCCCTTCCCATGCTCCGCCCATGTAACCCCTCGCTCCGCCCATGTAACCCCTTCCAACGCTCCGCCCATGTAACCCCTTCCCACGCTCCGCCCATGTAACCCCTTCCCACGCTCCGCCCATGGAACCCCTTCCCACGCTCTGCCCATGTAACCCCTTCCCACGCTCTACCCATGTAACCGCTTCCCATGCTCCACCCATGTAACCGCTTCCCACGCTCCACCCATGTAACCCCTTCCCACGCTCCACCCATGTAACCGCTTCCCACGCTCCACCCATGTAACCCCTTCCCACGCTCTACCCATGTAACCCCTTCCCACGCTCCACCCATGTAACCCCTTCCCACGCTCCACCCATGTAACCCCTTCCCACGCTCCACCCATGTAACCCCTTCCCACGCTCCACCCATGTAACTCCTTCCCATGCTCCACCCATGTAACCCCTTCCCATGCTCCGCCCATGTAACCCCTTCCCACGCTCCACCCATGTAAGCCCTTCACACGCTCCGCCCATGTAACCGCTTCCCATGCTCCGCCCATGTAACCCCTTCCCACGCTCCACCCATGTAACCCCTTCCCACGCTCCACCCATGTAACCCCTTCCCACGCTCTACCCATGTAACCGCTTCCCACGCTCCACCCATGTAACCGCTTCCCACGCTCCACCCATGTAACCCCTTCCCACCCTCCACCCAGGTAACCGCTTCCCACGCTCCACCCATGTAACCCCTTCCCACGCTCCACCCATGTAACTCCTTCCCATGCTCCATCCATGTAACCCCTTCCCACGCTCCACCCATGTAACCGCTTCCCACGCTCCACCCATGTAACCACTTCCCACGCTCCACTCATGTAACCGCTTCCCACGCTCCACCCATGTAACCCCTTCCCACGCTCCACCCATGTAACCCCTTCCCACGCTCCACCCATGTAACCCCTCCCCACGCTCCACCCATGTAACCGCTTCCCACGCTCCACCCATGTAACCGCTTCCCACGCTCCACCCATGTAACCCCTTCCCACGCTCCACCCATGTAACCGCTTCCCACGCTCCACCCATGTAACCGCTTCCCACGCTCCACCCATGTAACCGCTTCCCACGCTCCACCCATGTAACCCTATCACGCTCCACCCATGTAACTGCTTCCCATGCTCCACCCATGTAACCACTTCCCACGCTCCACCCATGTAACCCCTTCCCACGCTCCACTCATGTAACCCCTTCCCACGCTCCGCCCATGTAACCCCATCCCACACGCTCCACCCATGTAACCCCTTCCCACGCTCCGCCCATGTAACCCCTTCCCACGCTCCGCCCATGTAACCCCTTCCCACGCTCCACCCATGTAACCCCTTCCCACGCTCCACCCATGTAACCCCTTCCCACGCTCCACCCATGTAACCCCTACCCACGCTCCACCCATGTAAACCCTTCCCACACTCCACCCATGTAACCCCTTCCCACGCTCCACCCATGTAACCCCTTCCCACGCTCCACCCATGTAACCCCTTCCCACGCTCCACCCATGTAACCCCTTCCCACGCTGCACCCATGTAACCCCTACCCACTCTCCACCCATGTAACCCCTTCCCATGTAACCCCTTCCCACATGCTCCACCCATGTAACCCCTTCCCACGCTCCACCCATGTAACCCCTTCCCACGCTCCACCCATGTAACCCCTTCCCACGCTCCGCCCATGTAACTGCTTCCCACGCTCCACCCATGTAACCCCTTCCCACGCTCCACCCATGTAACCCCTTCCCATGCTCCACTCATGTAACCCCTTCCCACGCTCCACCCATGTAACCCCTTCCCACGCTCCACCCATGTAACCCCTTCCCACGCTCCACCCATGTAACCGCTTCCCACGCTCCACCCATGTAACCCCTTCCCACGCTCTACCCATGTAACCCCTTCACACGCTCCGCCCATGTAACCCCTTCACACGCTCCGCCCATGTAACCCCTTCCCACGCTCCACCCATGTAACCGCTTCCCATGCTCCGCACATGTAACCCCTTCCCACGCTCCACCCATGTAACCCCTTCCCACGCTCCACCCATGTAACCCCTTCCCACGCTCTACCCATGTAACCCCTTCCCACGCTCCACCCATGTAACCGCTTCCCACGCTCCACCCATGTAACCCCTTCCCACGCTCCACCCATGTAACCGCTTCCCACGCTCCACCCATGTAACCCCTTCCCACGCTCTACCCATGTAACCCCTTCCCACGCTCCACCCATGTAACCCCTTCCCACGCTCCACCCATGTAACCCCTTCCCACGCTCCACCCATGTAACTCCTTCCCATGCTCCACCCATGTAACCCCTTCCCACGCTCCACCCATGTAACCGCTTCCCACGCTCCACCCATGTAACCGCTTCCCACGCTCCACTCATGTAACCGCTTCCCACGCTCCACCCATGTAACCCCTTCCCACGCTCCACCCATGTAACCCCTTCCCACGCTCCACCCATGTAACCCCTTCCCATGCTCCACCCATGTAACCGCTTCCCACGCTCCACCCATGTAACCGCTTCCCACGCTCCACCCATGTAACCCCTTCCCACGCTCCACCCATGTAACCGCTTCCCATGCTCCACCCATGTAACCGCTTCCCACGCTCCACCCATGTAACCGCTTCCTACGCTCCACCCATGTAACCCCTTCCCACGCTCCACTCATGTAACCGCTTCCCACGCTCCGCCCATGTAACCCCTTCCCACACGCTCCACCCATGTAACCCCTTCCCACGCTCCGCCCATGTAACCCCTTCCCATGCTCCGCCCATGTAACCCCTCGCTCCGCCCATGTAACCCCTTCCAACGCTCCGCCCATGTAACCCCTTCCCACGCTCCGCCCATGTAACCCCTTCCCACGCTCCGCCCATGTAACCCCTTCCCACGCTCCGCCCATGTAACCCCTTCCCACGCTCTACCCATGTAACCGCTTCCCATGTGCCACCCATGTAACCGCTTCCCACGCTCCACCCATGTAACCCCTTCCCATGCTCCACCCATGTAACCGCTTCCCACGCTCCACCCATGTAACCCCTTCCCACGCTCTACCCATGTAACCCCTTCCCACGCTCCACCCATGTAACCCCTTCCCACGCTCCACCCATTTAACCCCTTCCCACGCTCCACCCATGTAACTCCTTCCCATGCTCCACCCATGTAACCCCTTCCCACGCTCCACCCATGTAACCGCTTCCCACGCTCCACCCATGTAACCGCTTCCCACGCTCCACTCATGTAACCACTTCCCACGCTCCACCCATGTAACCCCTTCCCACGCTCCACCCATGTAACCCCTTCCCACGCTCCACCCATGTAACCCCTTCCCACGCTCCACCCATGTAACCGCTTCCCACGCTCCACCCATGTAACCGCTTCCCACGCTCCACCCATGTAACCCCTTCCCACGCTCCACCCATGTAACCGCTTCCCACGCTCCACCCATGTAACCGCTTCTCACGCTCCACCCATGTAACCGCTTCCCACGCTCCACCCATGTAACCACTTCCCACGCTCCACCCATGTAACCCTATCACGCTCCACCCATGTAACCGCTTCCCACACTCCACCCATGTAACCGCTTCCCACGCTCCACCCATGTAACCGCTTCCCACGCTCCACCCATGTAACCCCTTCCCACGCTCCACTCATGTAACCGCTTCCCACACTCCGCCCATGTAACCCCTTCCCACACGCTCCACCCATGTAACCCCTTCCCAAGCTCCGCCCATGTAACCCCTTCCCACGCTCCGCCCATGTAACCCCTTCCCATGCTCCACCCATGTAACCCCTTCCCACGCTCCACCCATGTAACCCCTACCCACGCTCCACCCATGTAAACCCTTCCCACACTCCACCCATGTAACCGATTCCCACGCTCCACCCATGTAACCCCTTCCCACGCTCCACCCATGTAACCCCTTCCCACGCTCCACCCATGTAACCCCTTCCCATGCTCCACCCATGTAACCCCTACCCACGCTCCACCCATGTAAACCCTTCCCACACTCCACCCATGTAACCCATTCCCAAGCTCCACCCATGTAACCCCTTCCCACGCTCCACCCATGTAACCCCTTCCCACGCTCCACCCATGTAACCCCTTCCCACGCTGCACCCATGTAACCCCTACCCACTCTCCACCCATGTAACCCCTTCCCATGTAACCCCTTCCCACACGCTCCACCCATGTAACCCCTTTCCACGCTCCACCCATGTAACCCCTTCCCACGTTCCACCCATGTAACCCCTTCCCACGCTCCGCCCATGTAATCGCTTCCCACGCTCCACCCATGTAACCCCTTCCCACGCTCCACCCATGTAACCCCTTCCCATGCTCCACTCATGTAACCCCTTCCCACGCTCCACCCATGTAACCCCTTCCCATGCTCCACCCATGTAACCGCTTCCCAAGCTCCACCCATGTAAACCCCTTCCCACGCTCTACCCATGTAACCGCTTCCCAAGCTCCACCCATGTAAACCCCTTCCCACGCTCTACCCATGTAACCCCTTCCCACGCTCCGCCCATGTAACCCCTTCCCACGCTCCGCCCATGTAACCGCTTCCCACGCTCCACCCATGTAACCCCTTCCCACGCTCCACCCATGTAACCCCTTCCCACGCTCCACCCATGTAACCCCTTCCCACGCTCCACGCATGTAACCCCTTCCCACGCTCCACCCATGTAACCGCTTCCCATGCTCCACCCATGTAACCCCTTCCCACGCTCCACCCATGTAACCCCTTCCCACGCTCCACCCATGTAACCCCTTCCCACGCTCCACCCATGTAACCCCTTCCCACGCTCCACCCATGTAACTCCTTCCCATGCTCCACCCATGTAACCCCTTCCCACGCTCCACCCATGTAACCGCTTCCCACGCTCCACCCATGTAACCGCTTCCCACGCTCCACTCATGTAACCGCTTCCCACGCTCCACCCATGTAACCCCTTCCCACGCTCCACCCATGTAACCCCTTCCCACGCTCCACCCATGTAACCCCTTCCCACGCTCCACCCATGTAACCGCTTCCCACGCTCCACCCATGTAACCGCTTCCCACGCTCCACCCATGTAACCCCTTCCCACGCTCCACCCATGTAACCGCTTCCCACGCTCCACCCATGTAACCACTTCCCACGCTCCACCCATGTAACCGCTTCCCACGCTCCACCCATGTAACCCCTTCCCACGCTCCACTCATGTAACCGCTTCCCACGCTCCGCCCATGTAACCCCTTCCCACACGCTCCACCCATGTAACCCCTTCCCACGCTCCGCCCATGTAACCCCTTCCCACGCTCCGCCCATGTAACCCCTTCCCACGCTCCGCCCATGTAACCGCTTCCCACGCTCCACCCATGTAACCGCTTCCCACGCTCCACCCATGTAACCCCTTCCCACGCTCCACTCATGTAACCGCTTCCCACGCTCCGCCCATGTAACCCCTTCCCACACGCTCCGCCCATGTAACCCCTTCCCACGCTCCGCCCATGTAACCCCTTCCCACGCTCCGCCCATGTAACCCCTTCCCACGCTCCGCCCATGTAACCGCTTCCCACGCTCCACCCATGTAACCCCTTCCCACGCTCTACCCATGTAACCCCTTCCCACGCTCCACCCATGTAACCGCTTCCCACGCTCCACCCATGTAACCGCTTCCCACGCTCCACCCATGTAACCCCTTCCCACGCTCCACACATGTAACCCCTTCCCATGCTCCACCCATGTAACCCCTTCCCACGCTCCACCCATGTAACCGCTTCCCACGCTCCACCCATGTAACCGCTTCCCACGCTCCACTCATGTAACCGCTTCCCACGCTCCACCCATGTAACTCCTTCCCACGCTCCACCCATGTAACCCCTTCCCACGCTCCACCCATGTAACCCCTCCCCACGCTCCACCCATGTAACCGCTTCCCACGCTCCACCCATGTAACCGCTTCCCACGCTCCACCCATGTAACCCCTTCCCACGCTCCACCCATGTAACCGCTTCCCACGCTCCACCCATGTAACCGCTTCCCACGCTCCACCCATGTAACTGCTTCCCACGCTCCACCCATGTAACCCTATCACGCTCCACCCATGTAACTGCTTCCATGCTCCACCCATGTAACTGCTTCCCATGCTCCACCCATGTAACCCCTTCCCACGCTCCACTCATGTAACCGCTTCCCACGCTCCGCCCATGTAACCCCTTCCCACACGCTCCACCCATGTAACCCCTTCCCACGCTCCGCCCATGTAACCCCTTCCCACGCTCCGCCCATGTAACCCCTTCCCACGCTCCACCCATGTAACCCCTTCCCACGCTCCACCCATGTAACCCCTACCCACGCTCCACCCATGTAAACCCTTCCCACACTCCACCCATGTAACCGATTCCCACGCTCCACCCATGTAACCCCTTCCCACGCTCCACCCATGTAACCCCTTCCCACGCTCCACCCATGTAACCCCTTCCCACGCTCCACCCATGTAACCCCTACCCACGCTCCACCCATGTAAACCCTTCCCACACTCCACCCATGTAACCCATTCCCACGCTCCACCCATGTAACCCCTTCCCACGCTCCACCCATGTAACCCCTTCCCACGCTCCACCCATGTAACCCCTTCCCACGCTCCACCCATGTTGTGGTATATAAATAAATAATACCGGATCTAGGTTTGACTGGACATAGTAATAACAGATAGCTCAATAAATAAGAGTCAAGATTCGAGGTAGTAGGAGTTTGCAGGTTTAATACAGCATAAAGGACAGGAACAGGACAACCTGCACAGGAATAGGATGGCAGCGCTGCCTGGGACAGGATTGGACTGGCGTAACATTTAATAACAGTACACAAGCATATATACTAAAACTGTTGCATTGCAATACATACAATAGGCGGAGCAGTGGGTGTGGTCAATAGCAGTCGCGAAAGATAAGGGTGAAAGTGGGTGTAACAGGAGGCGTATACATAGACATGTGATGTAAACGTAACAGAATATGTCATAAATGGGGCGGAAACATGGAGGGGGCTACCTAAGGAGCCGGGACCTCTAACCTAGTGGTGCGCGCAAACTGACAATGACGTGTTACTAGGAGAAGCTGGGGGCTATGAACTCTGCGCTAGGAGTAAAGACTGAAGTCTGGAGAGTCAGGGCGACATGTACCTAAACACTATCTAGTATCTGATGTTTAGAGAACATGTTGATAGAATCCAGAAGTTATCGGGGTAAAGGCTAACAGACTCTAAGACTGGTGCATGCATTATTCTACATGTAGTGCGTGTTGAAGAATATTAAATGACCATAAATACAGTATTTCTCCTACATGGAGACGTAAAGGCTAGACAATGACGGAAACTATTGATGCGATTCAGTAGCTTAAGAATGCAGAGAAGGAGGGCTGGACTGATAACTAGAATCATAACATACTCTTGGCAGACTCGTAGGCAGAGCCAGGCCGAGCCGGGCACTGCGAGGCAGGAAGTAAGTGAAGGGTCGAGGATACAGGTGGGGGCTGTATCGCTCCTCAGCGAGGGCTCAGGAAACAGGAGGTGAATCTGGTGTCCAGGCCCTTTTGAGGCCTAGAAACGGGGACTTTACAATGAAATAACGTGCACACTGAGAAACGTGGCAACGTAACTTTACATAGGCCTGATATTCGTAGTATTCACGAGAACTGGGAACTGGCATACTAGGGATGGACACAACTGTAATTGCGTCTTTAATCAAACATGGGGAATACATATGCATATTAATCATGCACACATAACATAAGATGGGGGACACGTAGGGACACAGAACATGGCAAAATTTACTTTTCCACATTCCCTCCTTGTCACTACGTTTCCATCAGGAAACATCAATATTCATGATACCATCTATCATTTCATACAGTATCATTTGCTCGTCTCGAATTTTCTTGAAACGGGATTTAGAACGGGACTTGGGACTAGGAATACAAGAGGTAGCACAAATGCCACAAATCGCAGGGCCACATTGTATACAGAGGCAGCAACTGAATATGATCGCTACTGCAATACCTAGAAAGGACAATACTTTCCATCCCCAGGCGGAAATTATATTCCAGAACCAACCGGACCATGTCCAGGTGCCTGGATCTTGGTGTAACAGATGGGCAATTTTATGGAGTCTGGTTATAGCTGAATAAACAGACGGCGCGTTATTAGGAATGAAAATGCAGCAACTAGATCCGATGACTCTACATGCCCCGCCCCTATCGGCCAGTATGACGTCAAGGACGAGACGATTCTGGAGCACGACAATTCTCATAAAGGATTGCTCTTCGGTTAAGTTACCTAGAGCAGAAGTAGTCTCAATCACTACTGCTTCAAGGGTTCTCGTTAATCTACGTATCAGTTTACTATTCACGACAGTACCTAAATAAGGGAAGACACCTTTATTGATATCTATGTATTGTTCTAGAGCAGTTTCAGTATAATCGACAATCGGGAGGTCTCTCTTGTGTCTAGTATGTACTAGGTGGGAATTCCTATGATAGTCAGGTGGGGCTAGAAAAACTGGTGGCAGTAGGAAGGCAATGTAACAGGTTCCCTCCCAATCGAGGGGCAGACGAACATATGCGGTCTGACCACAAACAAAATAAGAATGACGTGAAGCTTTGAAAATAGATTTCCTACTGTCACTATACTTGACAATAGTAGTACAATCACTATGGCCTACATGTACGGAACCATTCTTTCTGACACATAATTCACCTTTAACTGGTAATACTGACATAGAGGGTAAGTCTGAAGTAGTATCAGACTGAACATTCAGGACCATAAAATTCGAAGAATAATTACCCAAATTATAAACTTCATTTTCTAGATCTAACCCTGTTCTGTGGGGAAGACCTTGCTTGCCTGGGAAACATGTACTGTTAAAAAAAGACATATCTGTTGAGGATGACGTTAACGTGGACCATGCTCCACACGAACCATTATGTGAAAATGGATAAGGAAAGAGTGGCAGAACTCCCTTCGGTGTCTGGAAAGGGGGGAGTCGACCACACACCCAACAATTTGTGGCATTGCTGGTCTGGTGTGAATAATGTAACATGCGGATAAAGGAATTATTACGCATAGCAAGACGATAAGATAGTTCATGAGGAGGCAGATCACTAAACGTATGCTCTACTGTAGCATTAGAAGACTTATTTACATTAGATACTGGGAAACACAAATAAAATGCATAACTTGTGCAGGTAATCATAAGGCTGAGATATAGCAGAAAACATAAAATAATAGTGCAACTTTTAGATTTCTCACTAACTCTCTCTCTGTGGGGGTCTATTATATACATGTCAGAAACCGGTCTAACCGTTTCACCTAGGGGAGGACTTAGACAATCAAACTGGCTGACTTATTTTACTAGACCTTAATTTTAGCTTGTACTCCTGCTGCGGAGTTTTCTCTAACAGGGAGGAATCTGTATCATTGTCTTTTGCGGGACAGTCCTTGAGAATAGTACTTTGGCAGTCTTTGAAATCCTCGGAAATGTTCTTGGAAACAGTCTTTAGTCCGTAAAACTTTTTCACATGAGACAGGTGGACCCAGCCCTTCCTGCCTTCCAGCTTGACGGCAGTACGGGTGGCCAGGAGGACTTGCTTGGGCTCCTTCCAGCGGGGCTCCAGCGGACTTGAACGATCAAAATTCCGGACAAGAACCATACATCCGGGAACGATTTCATGCGGTGCCACCTCGGTATTGTCTGGAAATGTGGCGGCAACCTGTGAACGACAAGAGTGTAGGGCAGACATCAAGGAAGCTAGGTAATCTGTCAGCATATTACTTGAAACATCGGTAATACTTCGGGGTCTAGGTGTACCCCACATGTTAGGGGGGCGGCCGAATACGACCTCGTACGAGGACAGACCTGATCTGGAATGTGCGACCATGCGCATATAAAACAAAGCGACTGGCAGAGCTACTAGCCAGTCCACACCTTTCTCTTTACATATTTTGGCGATGCGGATTTTCAGGGTCTGATTATGTCTCTCTACGAGACCGGCTGCTTCAGGATGGCGTACACAATGGAACTTCCACTGGTACCCTAACAAAAGGGAAATATGTTTCATGAGCTCAGATGAGAATGGCTGGCCGTTGTCAGAATATACGACCCTAGGGAGTCCATAGCGGGGGAAGAATTCACGAACCAACTGCTTGGCAGTGGTCGTGGCTGTGTAATCTGGGACTGGATATGCTTCTGTCCATCTGGACAAAGCGCATACAACTACAAGGACATACTTGAAACCTCGACATCGCTCCATCTGAATATAATCCATTTGGAGGACTTCAAAAGGGTGGTCAGGGGGCTGGAATCCACATTGTTCCACCGGGACACTTTTACCTGGATTAAACTGGCAACATATCATACAGGTACGGACCTTCTGCTTGGCTGCAGCTCGTAAATGCTTGTTGAACCAAATGTTCTGGATACTATCTAACATAGCTTTTTCTCCTAAATGTGCTGGACTATGTGCGGTATTGATAATGACTTGAACCATAGAGTCGGGGAGAAACCATGTGGCTTTTCCCTTCGTTACCCATCCCTGATCTGTCTGGACCCCTCCTTGTTCGGACCATTTCTTGATTTCATCGGGAGTAGCATGTAACTGGATATCTATGACATCTTGAGTGAGGTCCTTAACTGTCATACAGGTAGTCGGATCTGGAGTATGTGTCTGTGTCGGATTAACTGAAATGTCTGGAGTCTGTGCTGTAAGCTTGGCTGTGCGATCTGCTAGATCGTTACCTTGAGAAATAATATCAGTAACTTTCGTATGTGCTTTGCACTTCATGATAGCAATAGATGTCGGTAAGCGTATGGCATCTAACAGAGCTTGAATAAGGAGACCATGCTGAATCTTGGTTCCATGAGAAGTCATGAAACCTCTCTCCTGCCAGAGCACTCCAAAGTCGTGGACGACTCCAAATGCGTAACGTGAATCTGTGTAAACATTGACTTTCAGGTTCTTAGCATATATGCAGGCTTGGGTCAGAGCAACTAGCTCTGCTGCTTGAGCAGACAGGGTGTCAATACGGTGTGTTTCTATAACTTCAGTGTCAGTAGTCACTGCATACGCGGCTACTAGTTCTCCTGTACTTGTTCTCATACATGAACCATCCACATAAAGTGTCAGGTCGGGATCTGGTAATGGAATATCTGTCAGATCTTGTATTGGCTTAGTCATAGTGTTAACTGCTTCCACACAGTCGTGTGTGGCAGGATTCGAAATAACTGACGGTAACAGTGTAGCAGGATTTAGAACGTTGCAGCGTCTGATTTCTATGTGTGGCTGGAACAGTGTCAATTCATAACCTGTTAAACGTGCAATTGTCAAGTGCTGAGTCTGTGTTCGGTTTAAAAGAACTTCCACGGAGTGTGGAACTTGTACTGTCAAGGAATGTCCTAATACTATGGAATCACTTTGTCTGATAGCTAGTGCTGCGGCTGCAACTGACTTGAGGCACGCAGGCAGAGCCTGGGCTACAGGATCTAGTGTGCTCGAAAAATAAGCACAGGGCTTGTATTGTCCTGCTTGATCTTGTGTGAGAACAGATAATGCTGTACCTTCACGTTCAGTGACGAAAAGTGTAAAAGGCTTACTGTAGTTCGGTGTAGCTAGAACAGGAGCTTGACATAAAGCTTTCTTTAACTCATTGAAACTAAGTGTATGTTCAGATGTCCAAGGGAGGACAGTCGATACGGCTGCCTCCTGTGTCGTTAACTGTATCAGTGGTTTAGCTAGAAATGCATACTGAGGAATCCATTGTCTGCAATAAGAAGTAAGGCCGATAAAAGCACGTACCTCCTTCTGGGTCTTGGGCTGAGGAAGACTCGCTATTAACTGGATACGGTCAGGTGTCAACTGCCTACCCCTCTTGGACAGTAAGTGGCCTAAATAGATCACTTGCTGGACACAGAATTGAAGCTTCGAAGGGGACCCCTTGTGCCCCATCTCGGCAAGGAAATACAAGACTGTAAGTGATGCTCGCTCGCAAGCACGTTCAGAACGGGCTGTGATCAGTAGATCATCGACATACTGGAGCAGGGCAGTGTCAGTTGGCATGTGAATATTGTCTAGTTGTCTCTTAAGTGCTTGACTGTAAATACTAGGACTTTCTGTGAAACCTTGAGGAGCTCGTGTGAATTTATAGCTCCTTCCATTTAAACAAAATCCGAAAAGAAACTGGCTGTCTGGATGAATGGGGACACTGAAAAACGCGTTCTTGAGGTCTATGACTGTGAAAAATGAGGCTTCGGAATCAATGGCTGTCAATAGGGAAGAGATATCTGGGACAACTGGGTACTGAGGAATAATACATTTATTGAGTTCTCGAAGGTCAATCACTAATCGATATACTGGGGGTGCATTTGGATCAGTACGTTTCATGACTGGAATGATCGGAGAATTACATACATTGGAGTCAGTTTCTACAACTACTCCTTGAGCCATGAGCTCGTCAATAATTTTGGATAAGGCTGCTACAGCCTCAGGTGGCAATCTGTACTGTCTGATTCGTGGTAACACTACACCTGGTTTGAGAGTCACACGATGGGGTGTGATTTGCATATAACCTACATCAGTTGGACCTTGCGCCCATAAATGCTGTGGAACATTGGACAATCTCGGATCAAAATCTCGTAATACATAGTGACCCTTGAAGTCACGTAGAAACAGTCGTATTCCCTCTGGGGAGCAACATATGACTGCACCTAATTCTTTCAGTGTTTTAATACCCAACAGATTTTCTGGACACGACTTCGTAAGTAACAGATCAGTAGTGCGGGACAATGGACCTACTTCTAGAGTAACTGGCTTTGATATCTCATTTACAATAGGCTTTCCTGAAAATCCAAGGGAAACATTTCTAGAGCCTGAGAGCGGAGCCCCTGGAACCTCGTCGTGACTAATGGTGGTCCTACTTGCCCCTGTATCAATCAGAAACTTTCTGTCTTTCCCTAATACTTGACTGTGAACATAGGGACCCTCTTGATCTACAGGTATCTCGATGAGAGGCAAGCCTACCTCCCTCTCTAGGCTGTTTCATGAATATGGCTGATACTCTGGATACTCAGACTGTGCATACTGGTACATCTGCTGTGTAACATGCTGTGTTGCAGCAATAGGCTGCGGTGCTGGAACTGTCTGTTGTGCATTCTGTGGCTGAGAAGTCTGTGAAACTTGTTCTTGTCTAGGCTGACGTGGTCTTTCTTTAGTCTTACCGGTAGCTA
This sequence comes from Lissotriton helveticus, assembly GCF_964261635.1. Taxonomy (NCBI): domain Eukaryota; kingdom Metazoa; phylum Chordata; class Amphibia; order Caudata; family Salamandridae; genus Lissotriton; species Lissotriton helveticus. The sequence goes on along the minus strand of NC_136068.1, from coordinate 1,959,198,806 downwards.
TGTTATGTTTCAGAACTGCACATTCGTTTATATAGTGACCGGGCTGTTTACAATAATTGCAGGTCCCTTTAACGGGAACTGCAGGATGACTGGCTTGATTCGTACCCCTCTTCTGACTGTCTTGAGGAACAGATTGTGCAACTAGTACTTTCATTTTCGTGTCTTTCATACGTTTTCTTTCATGATCTTGCTCTTCTCTGATTCTATTCTGGTGATACTGAAGCATCTGTAACATTTGGGACGGGGTATTAGCTTGCCAGGTACTTTCGACTTTCAAAACTCGATTCTTAACTTGTGGACTTGAATTCTCGACTAATTTAGTAACAAAAAGATGAGGGTATGACTCGCTACTTGTCTTGAGGCCACTGTTAATACTAAAGCATTTCTCAAATCTAGAATAAAAATCACTAGTGTCTTCGTCTTGTTTCTGTTTACAGGCTGAGATTGCATCCCAGTCTTCCTTTTTAGTCGCTAATAATCTTGGCAAAACTTGTATTAACAGTTCTGGTAATTCTTTACATTTCTCTCCAAGACCAGTACCTGGTACTCGTATCTTATCTTCAGCTTCTAGAACTGCCCAATCGATCTTTTTCTCTCCCACCTCCCATTCTTTTTCCTTGAGTTTTTCATATACCCCTGAGGGCAACAGGACTTTTAACATTTTAATTATATCTGGATACGTGTATTCTCCCATACGGAGCATGTCCTTTAATTCTCGGTGGAACCCTGCTGGATCTTTGTCGTGACAAGGAATTAATTTCTTCATTTCTAATAGTTCCATCTTTGTAATCGGGGTGTAAACAAATACTCTTTGCATTTCACCATCTGCTGTCCTGACTGGGTGTACTTCTCGTAACGGATTCTGTCTATCTATATAAAAGGGTTTACTTTCTGGAGGTGAGACATGAACAAAATGCGGGTTCAAGAACGCACTATATTTGTGACGCTGTTCTAGAATGACACTAATTAAATCGGTACCTAAACCTTTCCATCTATACTGGAGTAACTCGTTCAGGACATCATGTAACGGACCTGGATCAGAGTGTTGACCCTCATACAATGTGATGAGGTGCTGGATCATATACATACCCACCAGTCGCTGCTCGGCTGGGGGCAGTTTCAGAAACATTTGTGCCACTATTTCGTCTGGAAAAGTGGTAGAATCAGTAATCCATCGGACTGCTGATCGGACTAGTTCTTGTTCATGCATAGTACTTAATTCACTGTAACCGATTCGTGATTTCAAAATGTGATCGGTAGCTTGAAATACTTGTTCTAGAGAACCTTGTTCTGGTGCTGGATGATGAAAGATTTTCTTGTGTTCTAGGCGTAAATGGCGGTCTGGAAATCTAGATTTTCCTACATACGCTATTCTGGCGGGATTCTCGTCCTCTACCTCTTCTGTAGAAGAGTCATTCTCTTTCTCGCTTACTTGTGCTGCTTTACGTTGTTCGTGTAACCTTATTATTTCTTTACGAATTTTCTTGTACATACTCTCTATACTACTGATGGTTCTGTGCTTACCCTCGGCTATATTATCACTCCACCTTGTCAGGATTCTCATTTCGGCCGGATCTTTAGTCGGAGAATCTTGTTCTCTTATTAAACAATTAATCAGAAACTTAAATAACATGAGCTGGATCTCAGCTTTCCTTTGAGACATGGCTTCGCCAATACTTTCTGGATCATCCCCTGTACGGATGAAACGATATATTCTGTCTAGATCTTCTTTCATATTCGGTAGGGTGTCCAAATACCCGGTCACCCGTCTTACACGGATGGAATATATAACTGTACTATCATCACCTGCAACTGGATCATAGCGGCATTCAGTAAGGGCTCGTCGGATTTCTGCAACGGACTTATATTTGGGCGTACGCTGTAACGCACTTTCATGTAACTCGACTAACGTTACATGTTGGTGTGGCGGCGGGGTACCAGGAGGACCTCCCCCTGCGGCCCCTAAACTAGAATCGTCGACTGATACTCTTCGTGCTGGCGCGGCGGGAAATTGTAATGTGGGCTGGACCGGGGGTACCGTAGCAGGTACTCCGGTGACTGGAGGAGCAGGATTTACATTATTTACAGGAGCTGGCGGAACAGGATTTGCATATTCTGGGACTGTGTCGTCCAAATAGGACGAAATAAAAATATCAGCTGCGGTCGGTTTGTGACGTAGCTTGATCGGAACTAATGGTGGCGGAAAATTACTGGATGCCTCCGGGGTTGCTTTTGGCAAGCCCTCGGCAAGAAGAGGGTACATACCCTTAATAAGGGCATTCCTCTGTCTGTCTGACTGTTCGGTTTTAACTCGTTCACCTATCTCGATTAGTTCCCTTTCTTGGGCTCGTTCTAAGGATTCTCTACTTAGTTCTGACTTTCTGATTTCTTTTTCGGTTCTTTTATGAGATTCTTTGCGCCATAACTCGATGGCATCTTTCTGTGACTGTCTGGCTTTCTTTTTCCATAATGCTTCTTCTACTCGCATGATGCACTCGGCATCCCACGTGCCTGATACGGGCCATCTATACTTTTCTTCTAACTCTTTGGTGTACTCTACCCATAAATCTAGATATAATATGGCACTTATGCCATGCTTCTGATACATAAAGTGACCTGGACTGTCCCTAGGCGGGACAGGAACTGCTGCTTCTAACAGACCTTTTCTAGTTTTCAACTGACGTAGTTTGGAAAATAAGGGCATGACTGAACTGTAATCTAGACACAATACAATACACAATGAACACGATAACTACACCACTTTCATACCACGACATTAAAAATACATGCAGAACATTTAAAATAACAGTTCGAACAGAATACTACCTGGAATACTGAAAACAGAATACATGAATCTTCTCGAGAACAGAACTGACTAGAACAGAAACTAGATGCACTGCTAAAACAGTACGAAACTTACCGGTCTCATAAAGAGACACGTCAGGACCCACATCCACCGAAGTGGACACTTCGTTTTGGGTCTGTGTACCACCAAAACCCACGGACCAGAGTCAATTAGATTGACCCTGTCTAGATACTACCCCAGCAACGGTACTCACCGGGCAGCAAGAACGGAAGGCCTCGGACTGCACTGGACTGCTTTGACGCCGGACGGACGGACTTCGGACTTCAGTTACGGGTGGGCCTCCGGATACCTCGGACCTTGGACTCTCGGCTTGGGCTCTGGTCGGGACTCGCCGCGTTCCTCCACCGCCTCGTCTGGATGCTGGACCGCAACCTCCGTCTCCTCCGTGGGCCTGAGGGATACTTGAAGCAGAAATATCTGCCGGTGCGCAGAAGAGTTCCGTCACGGCTGCAGAGGGTCAGGGGGCATACGTGGCTTCACCGGCGCGTGGGGAAAGGGCAAGTCCCTATTCGGGCGCCATTATGTGGTATATAAATAAATAATACCGGATCTAGGTTTGACTGGACATAGTAATAACAGATAGCTCAATAAATAAGAGTCAAGATTCGAGGTAGTAGGAGTTTGCAGGTTTAATACAGCATAAAGGACAGGAACAGGACAACCTGCACAGGAATAGGATGGCAGCGCTGCCTGGGACAGGATTGGACTGGCGTAACATTTAATAACAGTACACAAGCATATATACTAAAACTGTTGCATTGCAATACATACAATAGGCGGAGCAGTGGGTGTGGTCAATAGCAGTCGCGAAAGATAAGGGTGAAAGTGGGTGTAACAGGAGGCGTATACATAGACATGTGATGTAAACGTAACAGAATATGTCATAAATGGGGCGGAAACATGGAGGGGGCTACCTAAGGAGCCGGGACCTCTAACCTAGTGGTGCGCGCAAACTGACAATGACGTGTTACTAGGAGAAGCTGGGGGCTGTGAACTCTGCGCTAGGAGTAAAGACTGAAGTCTGGAGAGTCAGGGCGACATGTACCTAAACACTATCTAGTATCTGATGTTTAGAGAACATGTTGATAGAATCCAGAAGTTATCGGGGTAAAGGCTAACAGACTCTAAGACTGGTGCATGCATTATTCTACATGTAGTGCGTGTTGAAGAATATTAAATGACCATAAATACAGTATTTCTCCTACATGGAGACGTAAAGGCTAGACAATGACGGAAACTATTGATGCGATTCAGTAGCTTAAGAATGCAGAGAAGGAGGGCTGGACTGATAACTAGAATCATAACATACTCTTGGCAGACTCGTAGGCAGAGCCAGGCCGAGCCGGGCACTGCGAGGCAGGAAGTAAGTGAAGGGTCGAGGATACAGGTGGGGGCTGTATCGCTCTTCAGCGAGGGCTCAGGAGACAGGAGGTGAATCTGGTGTCCAGGCCCTTTTGAGGCCTAGAAACGGGGACTTTACAATGAAATAACGTGCACACTGAGAAACGTGGCAACGTAACTTTACATAGGCCTGATATTCGTAGTATTCACGAGAACTGGGAACTGGCATACTAGGGATGGACACAACTGTAATTGCGTCTTTAATCAAACATGGGGAATACATATGCATATTAATCATGCACACATAACATAAGATGGGGGACACGTAGGGACACAGAACATGGCAAAATTTACTTTTCCACAATGTAACCCCTTCCCACGCTCCACCCATGTAACCCCTTCCCACGCTGCACCCATGTAACCCCTACCCACTCTCCACCCATGTAACCCCTTCCCATGTAACCCCTTCCCACATGCTCCACCCATGTAACCCCTTCCCACGCTCCACCCATGTAACCCCTTCCCACGCTCCACCCATGTAACCCCTTCCCATGCTCCACCCATGTAACTGCTTCCCACGCTCCACCCATGTAACCCCTTCCCACGCTCCACCCATGTAACCCCTTCCCATGCTCCACTCATGTAACCCCTTCCCACGCTCCACCCATGTAACCCCTTCCCACGCTCCACCCATGTAACCGCTTCCCACGCTCCACCCATGTAACCCCTTCCCACGCTCTACCCATGTAACCCCTTCCCACGCTCCGCCCATGTAACCCCTTCACACGCTCCGCCCATGTAACCCCTTCCCACGCTCCACCCATGTAACCCCTTCCCACGCTCCGCCCATGTAACCGCTTCCCATGCTCCGCACATGTAACCCCTTCCCACGCTCCACCCATGTAACCCCTTCCCACGCTCCACCCATGTAACCCCTTCCCACGCTCTACCCATGTAACCCCTTCCCACGCTCCACCCATGTAACCGCTTCCCACGCTCCACCCATGTAACCCCTTCCCACGCTCCACCCATGTAACCGCTTCCCACGCTCCACCCATGTAACCCCTTCCCACGCTCTACCCATGTAACCCCTTCCCACGCTCCACCCATGTAACCCCTTCCCACGCTCCACCCATGTAACCCCTTCCCACGCTCCACCCATGTAACTCCTTCCCATGCTCCACCCATGTAACCCCTTCCCACGCTCCACCCATGTAACCGCTTCCCACGCTCCACTCATGTAACCGCTTCCCACGCTCCACTCATGTAACCGCTTCCCACGCTCCACCCATGTAACCCCTTCCCACGCTCTACCCATGTAACCCCTTCCCACGCTCCACCCATGTAACCCCTTCCCATGCTCCACCCATGTAACCGCTTCCCACGCTCCACCCATGTAACCGCTTCCCACGCTCCACCCATGTAACCGCTTCCCATGCTCCACCCATGTAACCGCTTCCCACGCTCCACCCATGTAACCGCTTCCCACGCTCCACCCATGTAACCCCTTCCCACGCTCCACTCATGTAACCGCTTCCCACGCTCCTCCCATGTAACCCCTTCCCACACGCTCCACCCATGTAACCCCTTCCCACGCTCCGCCCATGTAACCCCTTCCCATGCTCCGCCCATGTAACCCCTCGCTCCGCCCATGTAACCCCTTCCAACGCTCCGCCCATGTAACCCCTTCCCACGCTCCGCCCATGTAACCCCTTCCCACGCTCCGCCCATGTAACCCCTTCCCACGCTCCGCCCATGTAACCCCTTCCCACGCTCTACCCATGTAACCGCTTCCCCTGCTCCACCCATGTAACCGCTTCCCACGCTCCACCCATGTAACCCCTTCCCACGCTCCACCCATGTAACCGCTTCCCACGCTCCACCCATGTAACCCCTTCCCACGCTCTACCCATGTAACCCCTTCCCACGCTCCACCCATGTAACCCCTTCCCACGCTCCACCCATGTAACCCCTTCCCACGCTCCACCCATGTAACTCCTTCCCACGCTCCACCCATGTAACCCCTTCCCACGCTCCACCCATGTAACCGCTTCCCACGCTCCACCCATGTAACCGCTTCCCACGCTCCACTCTTGTAACCACTTCCCACGCTCCACCCATGTAACCCCTTCCCACGCTCCACCCATGTAACCCCTTCCCACGCTCCACCCATGTAACCCCATCCCACGCTCCACCCATGTAACCGCTTCCCACGCTCCACCCATGTAACCGCTTCCCACGCTCCACCCATGTAACCCCTTCCCACGCTCCACCCATGTAACCGCTTCCCACGCTCCACCCATGTAACCGCTTCCCACGCTCCACCCATGTAACCGCTTCCCACGCTCCACCCATGTAACCACTTCCCACGCTCCACCCATGTAACCCTATCACGCTCCACCCATGTAACCGCTTCCCACGCTCCACCCATGTAACCGCTTCCCACGCTCCACCCATGTAACCGCTTCCCACGCTCCACCCATGTAACCCCTTCCCACGCTCCACTCATGTAACCGCTTCCCACACTCCGCCCATGTAACACCTTCCCACACGCTCCACCCATGTAACCCCTTCCCACGCTCCGCCCATGTAACCCCTTCCCACGCTCCGCCCATGTAACCCCTTCCCACGCTCCACCCATGTAACCCCTTCCCACGCTCCACCCATGTAACCCCTACCCACGCTCCACCCATGTAAACCCTTCCCACACTCCACCCATGTAACCGATTCCCACGCTCCACCCATGTAACCCCTTCCCACGCTCCACCCATGTAACCCCTTCCCACGCTCCACCCATGTAACCCCTTCCCATGCTCCACCCATGTAACCCCTACCCACGCTCCACCCATGTAAACCCTTCCCACACTCCACCCATGTAACCCATTCCCAAGCTCCACCCATGTAACCCCTTCCCACGCTCCACCCATGTAACCCCTTCCCACGCTCCACCCATGTAACCCCTTCCCACGCTGCACCCATGTAACCCCTACCCACTCTCCACCTATGTAACCCCTTCCCATGTAACCCCTTCCCACACGCTCCACCCATGTAACCCCTTTCCACGCTCCACCCATGTAACCCCTTCCCACGTTCCACCCATGTAACCCCTTCCCACGCTCCGCCCATGTAATCGCTTCCCACGCTCCACCCATGTAACCCCTTCCCACGCTCCACCCATGTAACCCCTTCCCATGCTCCACTCATGTAACCCCTTCCCACGCTCCACCCATGTAACCCCTTCCCATGCTCCACCCATGTAACCGCTTCCCACGCTCCACCCATGTAAACCCCTTCCCACGCTCTACCCATGTAACCCCTTCCCACGCTCCGCCCATGTAACCCCTTCCCACGCTCCGCCCATGTAACCCCTTCCCACGCTCCACCCATGTAACCCCTTCCCACGCTCCGCCCATGTAACCGCTTCCCATGCTCCGCCCATGTAACCCCTTCCCACGCTCCACCCATGTAACCCCTTCCCACGCTCCACCCATGTAACCCCTTCCCACACTCCACGCATGTAACCCCTTCCCACGCTCCACCCATGTAACCGCTTCCCATGCTCCACCCATGTAACCCCTTCCCACGCTCTACCCATGTAACCCCTTCCCACGCTCCACCCATGTAACCCCTTCCCACGCTCCACCCATGTAACCCCTTCCCACGCTCCACCCATGTAACTCCTTCCCATGCTCCACCCATGTAACCCCTTCCCACGCTCCACCCATGTAACCGCTTCCCACGCTCCACCCATGTAACCCCTTCCCACGCTCCACCCATGTAACCGCTTCCCACACTCCACCCATGTAACCACTTCCCACGCTCCACCCATGTAACCGCTTCCCACGCTCCACCCATGTAACCCCTTCCCACGCTCCACTCATGTAACCGCTTTCCACGCTCCGCCCATGTAACCCCTTCCCACACGCTCCACCCATGTAACCCCTTCCCACGCTCCGCCCATGTAACCCCTTCCCACTTTCCGCCCATGTAACCCCTTCCCACGCTCCGCCCATGTAACCACTTCCCACGCTCCACCCATGTAACCCCTTCCCACGCTCTACCCATGTAACCCCTTCCCACGCTCCACCCATGTAACCGCTTCCCACGCTCCACCCATGTAACCGCTTCCCACGCTCCACCCATGTAACCCCTTCCCACGCTCCACCCATGTAACCCCTTCCCACGCTCCACCCATGTAACCCCTTCCCACGCTCCACCCATGTAACCGCTTCCCACGCTCCACCCATGTAACCGCTTCCCACGCTCCACCCATGTAACCCCTTCCCAAGCTCCACCCATGTAACCGCTTCCAACGCTCCACCCATGTAACCGCTTCCCATGCTCCACCCATGTAACCGCTTCCCACGCTCCACCCATGTAGCCCCTTCCCACGCTCCACTCATGTAACCGCTTCCCACGCTCCGCCCATGTAACCCCTTCCCACACGCTCCGCCCATGTAACCCCTTTCCACGCTCCGCCCATGTAACCCCTTCCCACGCTCCACCCATGTAACCCCTTCCCACGCTCCACCCATGTAACCGCTTCCCACGCTCCACCCATGTAACCCCTTCCCACGCTATACCCATGTAACCCCTTCCCACGCTCCACCCATGTAACCCCTTCCCACGCTCCACCCATGTAACCCCTTCCCACGCTCCACCCATGTAACTCCTTCCCATGCTCCACCCATGTAACCCCTTCCCACGCTCCACCCATGTAACCGCTTCCCACGCTCCACCCATGTAACCCCTTCCCACGCTCCACCCATGTAACCGCTTCCCACACTCCACCCATGTAACCACTTCCCACGCTCCACCCATGTAACCGCTTCCCATGCTCCACCCATGTAACCCCTTCCCACGCTCCACTCATGTAACCGCTTTCCACGCTCCGCCCATGTAACCCCTTCCCACACGCTCGACCCATGTAACCCCTTCCTACGCTCCGCCCATGTAACCCCTTCCCACTCTCCGCCCATGTAACCCCTTCCCACGCTCCGCCCATGTAACCACTTCCCACGCTCCACCCATGTAACCCCTTCCCACGCTCTACCCATGTAACCCCTTCCCACGCTCCACCCATGTAACCGCTTCCCACGCTCCACCCATGTAACCGCTTCCCACGCTCCACCCATGTAACCCCTTCCCACGCTCCACCCATGTAACCCCTTCCCACGCTCCACCCATGTAACCCCTTCCCACGCTCCACCCATGTAACCGCTTCCCACGCTCCACCCATGTAACCGCTTCCCACGCTCCACCCATGTAACCCCTTCCCACGCTCCACCCATGTAACCGCTTCCAACGCTCCACCCATGTAACCGCTTCCCATGCTCCACCCATGTAACCGCTTCCCACGCTCCACCCATGTAGCCCCTTCCCACGCTCCACTCATGTAACCGCTTCCCACGCTCCGCCCATGTAACCCCTTCCCACACGCTCCGCCCATGTAACCCCTTTCCACGCTCCGCCCATGTAACCCCTTCCCACGCTCCGCCCATGTAACCCCTTCCCACGCTCCGCCCATGTAACCACTTCCCACGCTCCACCCATGTAACCCCTTCCCACGCTCTACCCATGTAACCCCTTCCCACGCTCCACCCATGTAACCGCTTCCCACGCTCCACCCATGTAACCCCTTCCCACGCTCCACCCATGTAACCCCTTCCCACACGCTCCACCCATGTAACCGCTTCCCACGCTCCGCCCATGTAACCCCTTCCCACACGCTCCACCCATGTAACCGCTTCCCACGCTCCACCCATGTAACCCCTTCCCACGCTCCACCCATGTAACCGCTTCCCACGCTCCACCCATGTAACCGCTTCCCACGCTCCACCCATGTAACCGCTTCCCACGCTCCACCCATGTAACCCCTTCCCACGCTCCGCTCATGTAACCGCTTCCCACGCTCCGCCCATGTAACCCCTTCCCAGACGCTCCACCCATGTAACCCCTTCCCACGCTCCGCCCATGTAACCCCTTCCCACGCTCCGCCCATGTAACCCCTTCCCACGCTCCGCCCATGTAACCGCTTCCCACGCTCCACCCATGTAACCCCTTCCCACGCTCTACCCATGTAACCCCTTCCCACGCTCCACCCATGTAACCCCTTCCCACGCTCCACCCATGTAACCGCTTCCCACGCTCCACCCATGTAACCCCTTCCCACGCTCCACCCATGTAACCCCTTCCCACGCTCCACCCATGTAACCCCTTCCCACGCTCCACCCATGTAACCGCTTCCCACGCTCCACCCATGTAACCGCTTCCCACGCTCCACCCATGTAACCCCTTCCCACGCTCCACCCATGTAACCGCTTCCCACGCTCCACCCATGTAACCGCTTCCCATGCTCCACCCATGTAACCGCTTCCCACGCTCCGCCCATGTAACCCCTTCCCACGCTCCGCTCATGTAACCGCTTCCCACGCTCCGCCCATGTAACCCCTTCCCACACGCTCCGCCCATGTAACCCCTTCCCACGCTCCGCCCATGTAACCCCTTCCCACGCTCCGCCCATGTAACCGCTTCCCACGCTCCACCCATGTAACCCCTTCCCACGCTCTACCCATGTAACCCCTTCCCACGCTCCACCCATGTAACCGCTTCCCACGCTCCACCCATGTAACCCCTTCCCACGCTCCACCCATGTAACCCCTTCCCACACGCTCCACCCATGTAACCGCTTCCCACGCTCCACCCATGTAACCCCTTCCCACGCTCTACCCATGTAACCCCTTCCCACGCTCCACCCATGTAACCGCTTCCCACGCTCCACCCATGTAACCGCTTCCCACGCTCCACCCATGTAACCCCTTCCCACGCTCCACCCATGTAACCCCTTCCCACGCTCCACCCATGTAACCCCTTCCCACGCTCCACCCATGTAACCGCTTCCCACGCTCCACCCATGTAACCGCTTCCCACGCTCCACCCATGTAACCCCTTCCCACGCTCCACCCATGTAACCGCTTCCCACGCTCCACCCATGTAACCGCTTCCCATGCTCCACCCATGTAACCGCTTCCCACGCTCCGCCCATGTAACCCCTTCCCACGCTCCGCTCATGTAACCGCTTCCCACGCTCCGCCCATGTAACCTCTTCCCACACGCTCCGCCCATGTAACCCCTTCCCACGCTCCGCCCATGTAACCCCTTCCCACGCTCCGCCCATGTAACCCCTTCCCATGCTCCGCCCATGTAACCGCTTCCCATGCTCCACCCATGTAACCCCTTCCCACGCTCCACCCATGTAACCCCTTCCCACGCTCCACCCATGTAACCGCTTCCCACGCTCCACCCATGTAACCCCTTCCCACGCTCCACCCATGTAACCCCTTCCCACACGCTCCGCCCATGTAACCGCTTCCCACGCTCCGCCCATGTAACCCCTTCCCACACGCTCCACCCATGTAACCGCTTCCCACGCTCCACCCATGTAACCGCTTCCCATGCTCCACCCATGTAACCGCTTCCCACGCTCCACCCATGTAACCGCTTCCCACGCTCCACCCATGTAACCCCTTCCCACGCTCCACCCATGTAACCGCTTCCCACGTTCCACCCATGTAACCGCTTCCCACGCTCCACCCATGTAACCCCTTCCCACGCTCCGCCCATGTAACCGCTTCCCACGCTCCGCCCATGTAACCCCTTCCCACGCTCCGCCCATGTAACCCCTTCCCACGCTCCGCCCATGTAACCCCTTCCCACGCTCCGCCCATGTAACCCCTTCCCACGCTCCGCCCATGTAACCGCTTCCCACGCTCCACCCATGTAACCCCTTCCCACGCTCTACCCATGTAACCCCTTCCCACGCTCCGCCCATGTAACCGCTTCCCACGCTCCACCCATGTAACCGCTTCCCACGCTCCACCCATGTAACCCCTTCCCACGCTCCACCCATGTAACCCCTTCCCACGCTCCACCCATGTAACCCCTTCCCACGCTCCACCCATGTAATGGCTTCCCACGCTCCACCCATGTAATCGCTTCCCACGCTCCACCCATGTAACCCCTTCCCACGCTCCACCCATGTAACCGCTTCCCACGCTCCACCCATGTAACCGCTTCCCACGCTCCACCCATGTAACCCCTTCCCACGCTCCACCCATGTAACCGCTTCCCACGCTCCACCCATGTAACCCCTTCCCACGCTCCGCCCATGTAACCCCTTCCCACGCTGTAACCGCTTCCCACGCTCCACCCATGTAACCCCTTCCCACGCTCCACCCATGTAACCGCTTCCCACGCTCCGCCCATGTAACCCCTTCCCACACGCTCCACCCATGTAACCGCTTCCCACGCTCCGCCCATGTAACCCCTTCCCACACGCTCCACCCATGTAACCGCTTCCCACGCTCCGCCCATGTAACCCCTTCCCACACGCTCCACCCATGTAACCGCTTCCCACGCGCTGCCTTTCGCTACTTCTGATTTCCCAAGCCTCGCAGGGCCACGCAAGGTGGCCTCGTGGCAAACGTCATTCTATGTTTTGCACCCCCTGCATCGCCTAGCGCGGCACCAGGGCGATGGAAAGCTTTGATCATTGTCAGCTGCCTCTCATGTGGCAAATGCTGCAAGTCCTTTCACGATTCTACGTGTGGAACCTGTCAGAACGCACCCAAAACCTCTGTGAAACTGTGACTGGTTATGTAAATCCAGTACTTGTAAAGCGCGCAGCTACCCGGAGGCATCCCGGCGCTGGGGGCCGTTGGGTAGATTAAGCGAGCTATTGCCCAGAGTCAATTATTAACAAATTTAATAACAAATTTACTATTTTTTTCAAAGAAGAATGGATCATGAGCTGAACTTTGTGTGACACTAAAGTTTTATTTCATTACAATGTTTTTAGAAAGCAGCCCACCCTTAGGTTGTAAAAGGGTAAATACATTCTGCTCACATTTGACAAAGACTGTCAGGTAAAAACACATAACTATTGACCTTGTTTATGAAAGTCGCATGAACATGTCACCAATGACATGCATGATCCCCTCCGTCCCCCAGATCTCTGCATCAGCAGCTCATAAAGTCCTGTTTTGCTTTCTCGCAGCTTTAGCTGTTTGTTGTCGAAGACCTCAGGCGGACGATACCAATACTTACAGGGGGCTTCAGACCACCCACTGGTTACCATGGTTAAGATTATTGGTCACTCATGTTGTGGCTTCTTATTCAGTGTTTTCCTTCCTCTTCTCTGTCCCTATCTTACAACAGAGCTGCTTCACTGACCTTTTGATTTGATGACTTGTATACTTCCACTGCTCACTTTCATGGAACTATTTTTTTTGCCTTGAGCCCTCCATGGCTGTGCATTCATGTGTGTTCTGCCAGGTATGCTGCTTCCCACTCACTTCTATGCCCCTGGTTTCCATGTTGCCCTCTCTGCCTCGTCAGTTGGATCTCTACCTCTTTTCTTTTCAATTTGACGTCGCCCCCACCTCCTCACTTGCTCCCCCATCTTGTCCCCTTTTCCCGGGCTGCATTCACCATCATCACCCCCTCCCCCTCCACCATCGTTCCTCAGCCCCTCCCCCTCCAGCCCCTCCCCCTCCACCATCGTTCCTCAGCCCCTCCCCCTCCAGCCCCTCCCCCTCCACCGTCGTTCCTCAGCCCCTCCCCCTCCACCGTCGTTCCTCAGCCCCTCCCCCTCCAGCCCCTCCTCCTCCACCGTCGTTCCTCAGCCCCTCCCCCTCCAGCCCCTCCCCCTCCACCGTCGTTCCTCAGCCCCCCTCCACCCTCGTTCCTCAGCCCCCCCTCCACCCTCGTTCCTCAGCCCCTCCCCCTCCACCGTCGTTCCTCAGCCCCTCCCCCTCCACCGTCGTTCCTCATCCCCTCCCCCTCCACCGTCGTTCCTCAGCCCCTCCCCCTCCAGCGCCTCCCCCTCCACCGTTGTTCCTCAGCCCCTCCCCCTCCAGCCCCTCCCCCTCCACCGTCGTTCCTCAGCCCCTCCCCCTCCACCCTCGTTCCTCAGCCCCCCCTCCACCCTCGTTCCTCAGCCCCTCCCCCTCCACCGTCGTTCCTCAGCCCCTCCCCCTCCACCGTCGTTCCTCATCCCCTCCCCCTCCACCGTCGTTCCTCAGCCCCTCCCCCTCCACCGTCGTTCCTCAGCCCCTCCCCCTCCACCGTCGTTCCTCAGCCCCTCCCCCTCCAGCCCCTCCCCCTCCACCGTCGTTCCTCAGCCCCTCCCCCTCCACCGTCGTTCCTCAGCCCCTCCCCCTCCACCCTCGTTCCTCAGCCCCTCCCCCTCCACCCTCGTTCCTCAGCCCCCCCTCCACCGTCGTTCCTCAGCCCCTCCCCCTCCACCGTCGTTCCTCAGCCCCTCCCCCTCCACCGTCATTCCTCATCCCCTCCCCCTCCACCGTCGTTCCTCAGCCCCCCCTCCACCGTCGTTTCTCAGCCCCTCCCCCTCCGCCGTCGTTCCTCAGCCCCTCCCCCTCCACCGTCGTTCCTCAGCCCCTCCCCCTCCACCGTCGTTCCTCAGCCCCTCCCCCTCCACCCTCGTTCCTCAGCCCCTCCTCCTCCACCCTCGTTCCTCAGCCCCCCCTCCACCGTCGTTCCTCAGCCCCTCCCCCTCCACCGTCGTTCCTCAGCCCCTCCCCCTCCACCGTCGTTCCTCAGCCCCCCCTCCACCGTCGTTCCTCAGCCCCTCCCCCTCCACCCTCGTTCCTCAGCCCCTCCTCCTCCACCCTCGTTCCTCAGCCCCCCCTCCACCGTCGTTCCTCAGCCCCTCCCCCTCCAGCCCCTCCCCCTCCACCGTCGTTCCTCAGCCCCTCCCCCTCCACCGTCGTTCCTCAGCCCCTCCCCCTCCACCCTCGTTCCTCAGCCCCTCCTCCTCCACCCTCGTTCCTCAGCCCCCCCTCCACCGTCGTTCCTCAGCCCCTCCCCCTCCACCGTCGTTCCTCAGCCCCTCCCCCTCCACCGTCGTTCCTCAGCCCCTCCCCCTCCACCGTCGTTCCTCAGCCCCTCCCCCTCCACCCTCGTTCCTCAGCCCCTCCTCCTCCACCCTCGTTCCTCAGCCCCCCCTCCACCGTCGTTCCTCAGCCCCTCCCCCTCCACCGTCGTTCCTCAGCCCCTCCCCCTCCACCGTCGTTCCTCAGCCCCCCCTCCACCGTCGTTCCTCAGCCCCCCCTCCACCGTCGTTCCTCAGCCCCTCCCCCTCCACCGTCATTCCTCATCCCCTCCCCCTCCGTCGTTCCTCAGCCCCCCCTCCACCGTCGTTTCTCAGCCCCTCCCCCTCCGCCGTCGTTCCTCAGCCCCTCCCCCTCCACCGTCGTTCCTCAGCCCCTCCCCCTCCACCGTCGTTCCTCAGCCCCTCCACCGTCGTTTCTCAGCCCCTCCCCCTCCACCGTCGTTCCTCAGCCCCTCCCCCTCCAGCCCCTCCCCCTCCACCGTCGTTCCTCAGCCCCTCCCCCTCCACCGTCGTTCCTCAGCCCCTCCCCCTCCACCGTCGTTCCTCAGCCCCCCCTCCACCGTCGTTCCTCAGCCCCCCCTCCACCGTCGTTCCTCAGCCCCTCCCCCTCCACCGTCATTCCTCATCCCCTCCCCCTCCGTCGTTCCTCAGCCCCCCCTCCACCGTCGTTTCTCAGCCCCTCCCCCTCCACCGTCGTTCCTCAGCCCCTCCACCGTCGTTTCTCAGCCCCTCCCCCTCCACCGTCGTTCCTCAGCCCCTCCCCCTCCAGCCCCTCCCCCTCCACCGTCGTTCCTCAGCCCCTCCCCCTCCAGCCCCTCCCCCTCCACCGTCGTTCCTCAGCCTCTCTCTATCAAGACTGTTTCTTCATTTTTTCCTCCTTGGGGGGGGGGGGCCGGCGTCTGTAACTTGCCGTGGGTCCACTTCTATTTGAAAAATGCAGCTTTGCGCACATTTCATTATTTTCTACTGATTGCACCCAGATTGATGCCTGGCGCCTTCGAACTGTAACTAAAAAATAAAGAAATGGCAGCTGCGTCATACCATATGTGTGCTTATGCATGCTGATGCATACACACAAAGAGACACTATACCAATAGGTCTCTATTGCCAGCAAAGACAATGACTTTGACAAAGCTTGTTTAATTTACTCTGCTCATATTTCTCTTCTGATCCTCTTCACATAAAATGGTCTTTGTTTTTATTTGACACCCTTTACGTGGAGTTCTTAATTGAGCCTTTGTCTTTTAGCTTCCAAATTAATCTTCTGCTGAGCTCCTTCGAGCCGCAGCCAATCAATGGAGCAGGAACATTACCCTGAAGAATGCACAGGCCTGGCTGATCTTTCAAGCACCAGAAAACAGAATGAAAAGGGCAGAGCACGAGTCGGGTACACGCGGGTGGACGGCGTCCACTCACCATTTTCACTGGGGGGACGCCGTCCACCCTGCCAAGAAGTTGGGCTCCACTGAAAAATATGCTGAACTCGTCCCGGTGTAATTTGCAAACACCGGGACACGTTCAGCCCCGCCTGCCTTTTGTTGTCTGCTTTGATCCGCAACAACGTGCAGGATGAGACGGGGCTTTCTTCGTTCAGACTCCTGCTGCGCCCACAACAAAGGCCGGATCTGAGGGGCCATCAGCCTCCTCTTCTTGGAGTCTCCTGGCTGGGAGCGGTCACCTCACACCTGATGCAAGTGCAGCAGAGGGGAACCACACACTTAAGAGAGGCAGCGTTTCACTTTGTGCCTGCATTGTAAGAATATCAGATGCGTTGGTCCTTTCCAGTGTTTCTACAAAATAAATAGCATTTACATAGTGCTAACAACCCCTGAGGAGTCAATATAATCATTTAAATATCATTATTTTTTCTTGTAAAGCACTATGGGTAGAGGAAGTTTACGCTGACAAAAGACAACATTGTATTATCGGTAGCTTACAAAAGTCTGAATCTTCTGCCTAAATCAGGAGGATTTCCCTAAATACTCGATATATGCTCCAATGTACTCATGATAGACAAGTTAAACATATATGTGAGGGCTTAAGATCGGATGTCATCTCTTATGATGCCACTTCCTGTGAAGTCACTTGCTGTAATGTCACACGCGCAATGTCCCACGCCGCGATGTCACACGCCGCAATGTCCCACGCTGCGATGTCACATGCCGCGATGTCCCACGCCGCGATGTCACACGCCGCGATGTCACACGCCGCGATGTCACACGCCGCGATGTCAATTGTTTTCTGATTACCTAGATTAGTCCGCTCACTTCTTTTTTTAGAACTTGTGCTCTGGAAAAAGGTAACGATGAACACATTTAATGAAAAAACTAATCTATTTTTATATTTCATTCTGCAAGTTACACCCTGCAAACAAAATCACACACAATGCTGGTCTGCGATGAAATCAAGAACAGGGCAAAGGGGACTGAACCCCATTATCACCCCGAGACCACACCAAAGTCAGAATCAGAATCAGAAAGTACTTTATTCGGTTAAAATCATTAACCATAAAAGTGACAACATGAAAATTACACTTTATACAAATCTGGTAAAAAAAAAACCCACACATTATCATTATATTTCTTTTACACCAATAGTTTTCCGTAATTTAAGAACATGTTTAAAAAAGCTTGAAAGTACAACGACGGTTAAAACTGTATCCATTTTCTGACATTCTAGAAAAGCTGAACGACATCTGTTTAAATTCATGTCTTTAAGGAAGGGGATTAAAACTTTTCTGCGAGGTATAATATAAAATTTACAAAAGAATAAAATGTGAATATCAGATTGGGGTGAGGAATCATCACAAGGGCAGGTGGGTAAATGTCGCGACCATAAATTCATTTCTGGGAAGGACAAGAGTCTAAAAACAAGATTTAATCTAAAGCGGGTTAAGAGAAATCGATCATAATTGGACATCAACAGGGTCAAATAGGGCTGTACTTTTACACCAGTCAATATTAAATTGTGCGAGGCAACTGTCTTTTTGCTGGCTTCTGCTCGCCTTCTTTTGTCCTCAAGGTAGTCCAAACTCAGTTTTTTCAGAAATTTTCTGGGTATGTTTCCCATAGAGGGTGGGTCCTCATAATATTCGCGGTGTCCAATATCAATCATAAAATGTTTAATATATGCTAGCCAGTCAACGGTACCCGTATTTTCCATATTTAATATATCCTGTATCACAGCCCGATTAACTACACATTCGTTAGTAGTCCATACCCTGTGCCACAAGAGAATGGGCTGTATTCTACTTAAATCTGATATGTGGGGTTGGCCCAGTTCCATATGAAAAATATAAGTTGAAACGCTCTGCGGTACAGCTAGAACATCCCGCAAGAATTTGTTTTCAACAATTTGTAATGGTTCAATATTAGAAAAACCCCAGAGTCCCGCACCATACAGGGCTACAGATGTACATGTGGCCTTATATATAGTCAAGATTTCACTTATTGGTTAATTACCCAGCTTTTTAAAAAAAAGTCTTGATGGCCATTAAAGTTTTTTGGAACAAAAGAGTTCTGGCCTTTATAGCACTTGTCCATCCCCCCAGTTCATGGAACAAAATACCCAAGTAAGGGAAAGAAGTAATATTTTCCAAGGGAACATTGTTTAAAAACATACCAAAGTCAAAATATGCCCCATATAAATACATATTAACAAGATCAATTCGGATTTGTGAATGTGTGCAATGATTTTTGGTCAAGCACTGCATCATAACACGGACTCCTCATAGAGTAGCTTAATGGGGTCTGTAAAATGAGCCTCTAAATATCACTGCACCCTCCATGACAAAAGTATCAGATGAAAATAGAAATAAATAATCACTGATACAACCTGACCACCAACATTGGTGCCCTGTCTGAATCCAAACCTGGCAAGAGTTGCATCACCTGCATTTCCATTAAATGACCACGGGAGGACAGCAGAGCTCCATCGAATGATACTGACATTCTAAAAGCTTACACACCGGCGCTTACTCTGCTGGTTATGTACAGTTTGAATAATATAATGTGCTGATCTCTCTGAGCACTCACACCTCTCACCTTTCGAAGAGGCTGCTGAGGTCTGGCCGGAGGCAGCATTATCTGCCTTGCAGAGTTTAGATGATATATACAGAGTGAGAGGCCTTAGGTCTGGCTGGAGGCAGCATTATCTGCCTTGCAGAGTTTAGATGATATATACAGAGAGAGAGGGCAAGTAACACCCCCTCTGTTACTGCATTGTTGTGTCATTGACACATTGATCAGCCATTGGTTGTTTATACCTGTCAATCACGGTGGATTACCCCAGCTCTTCCTGCTCCACAGAACCTTTTACCCAGCTGAGGTCAAAATACTTCCCCAGGTGGCCAAGATGGCGTCGGAGTGAGACGTGTTGCGAGTCCCTCCGGCGCCAACATTAGCTTTACCCTGTTATAGCCCCCTCCCTGCCCGCTGTGAGCCCCGAGGTGCGAGGGCACGGTCCGGTAGCGGAGTTTGCCTCCCGGAAGCGCTGTGGCAGTGGTGCTTTGCCAGACGCACTGCGGCGTGGTGCGGCTCTGAGATCCCCGGCCTTGAGTTGGGGGAGTGACCGAAGAACAGGAGCGGCGGCGCGGAGAGCGGGCGCCATCGAGGAGCCAAGCGCTGCGGTGTCCCCGGGCTGGTCGGCGCTGTGATCGCCCTTTCCCCGACAGCTGCTGCGTGAGGTAACGGGTTTTTAGGAACCCGTTGGTGCCAGGGGATAACACCCAAAGACCTCTGAGTTCTCCCTTGTTCCGGACCACAGAAACACGGAGTCTTCTAGTCGCAGTCAAAGATCAAGTTTTATTGGTAGCTACCAAGTAACACGTGTCCCAGAAGTACACCACACGGATAGTAGGTTCTCGGGAGACTGTTCGTTTTTACAGAACCAGCCTTCTCCTTATATACAAAAATAATAGCTTCGAGCAAGAATTCTTGAGTTTATGATATGGCTATACACATATTTCTACAATAATACAAAGAGCGAAGTCATGTAAGCAAGCCCACATTTTAGATGTCCAGTTCGTTGATAGATTACCCAGTTAGGCCCGGAACTCCCATCAGATATCGATGAAACCTCCTAGTCATAAAACTGGCCATAAACAAGGAACGTGGACAGGTGCATGTTTGCAGAAAGCATGGTCTGTATGTAGTGAATGGTTTGTGGAATGTTATGCATTGATGCTATCGTATTCGGCCACTGGGCGAGGAGCTGCCCAAACAGGTCTGGCTGAAGGCAGTGGAGTCAGTTGGGACAGGTCAGGGGGAAGTCAGGGAAGGTGGACGTGTCCTTTTGGTTCAAGCTCGACCTTTAATTGACTTATCATGAGGGCAAGGTACAAGATGGATGCTGCTTACAAAATGGAGTTTAAAGGGTCGGAACGGAAACTATGATTTAGGGGTGTTGGCAACCTCCGATCATGACGCAAATGCATAGGGATGATGTCCTAGTCATTATCGGTTCGTCGATACTAAATTCGTCATGGTATGTTGATGTTTTGTGACACGGGTATTGGACCTCGATATCGGGATAACAACAGGGTCCAGATTTTCAGAACCACAGACCCTCCTTTTTCCCTTATGTAAGGCAATAACTCACGTTAATCTGAGTCAAAATCGGTATGGAGAAATTCGTGGAGATGCTGCTGTAGCATCATTCTGTTACTCCGTTCGTCCCTTGACACAGGCTTCCGTACACACGAAGTAGCACAGAGGCCACATAGTGCAGGAGCGCACTGTACACATAGGCAGAACATAAACAGAAGTGCCAAGATCATCCCAATGAAAATCAGTGTTTTCCATCCCCAGCCGGTGATCAGTTCCCAGAACCACCCCAGCAAGGACCAATCCCCTTTCTCAACGTGAAGGGAACCAGATATTTCATGTAGTTTAGAGATGGCCTGGTACACTGTCGGCGCATTATCAGGGATGAATATACAACAACTGGATTGGATGACTCTACACACACCACCACGATCGGCGAGTATGATATCTAGGGCAACTCGGTTCTGAAGGGTCATAAGTCGATCCGACTGAAGCTCGGTTGTCAAATTGCCAAGGGCTCCGGCCGTTCCAATCACGGCGGATTCAACTATCCTTGCTAACTGACGAATATTCCTGCTGTTCACCATAGGCCCCCAAAATGGCAGAAAACCCTTTGCAAAGTAAGCGAATTCCTGACTTGCGGTGTCGTCTTTACTCACGACACCCCGAGCTGTCCTTGTCCGATGGTAATCTGCTCTGGCCGTGTAGGTGGGAGGCAGCAGAAATGAGATGAAACATGTACCTGAGAAGTCAGGGGGCAACCACGTGTAGGCTTGGTCGTGGCAGACGAAATACGTGCCTTTGGCTGCTAAGAGTATAGGGGAAGTTCGGGAAGCGAACACATATGTTTCTGTGCAAATGCTCTTTCCTAACTGTGCCGTGGGATCCCTACCAATACCCTGTAAACATAAATGACCTCGGTGGGGCACTACCCAAACTGGGCGGGATTTCTTTGCTGCCTGGCTCTTGATCAGGTAAACCCCATGTTTGGTCACGTTCCAACGGGTGTAGGGACTGAGTTCATCTTTGGGGATTGTCAGATATGTGTCGATATCCCTACTCATATTTCTTATCCCTGAAATTAGTGCCTTGTTACTGGAATCGCTCTCAGTGGAACGGGTCGGGTATGGTTCTAGGGCGAATAGGAACATGGTCTGGAAAGCCCACAGAGAGCCATAATAACTGAATGGCAGAATGAAGTATGGGATCCCCTTATCGGTTGTGTGTGGCATGAGTCCGCATATCCAACAGTTCGAGGTGTTCATTATGGACTGGTGTTGGTATAGAAGTTGAATGAAAGAGTTATTTACAAATTCGAGTCTTCGGGCAGACTCGTGTTCAGGTAGAGGGTGAAAGTAGTGTGGAGAAATAGTAGGAGGAGGTGGTGGCTGGGTGTCATTCAAAAAGGTAACTTTAAATACGAATAGAGTATAACCAGTCAAAAACACAACTATGCTACATGACATTAAAACACATATTATCAGGAATCTTCTTTTGGACAGTATCGTGCATAACTGTTTTTCAAAGTTCGTGAGTCTGATAGGTCTCTCTACCCTAGGAAACTCCATCCTCTAGTTGCTGCCCGCGGTGGTAGATTGATTCTGCCAGGGAGCGCGCTCTGTTCAGTCCGGGGTAACTCCCGTGGACCAACCAGAACCGTGGACCTAAAACTTCCCCAGTTGCACTCCCCAGACTTCAACCGCGACCCTAGCAGCAGAACCGGATGGCGTATCGAAAATCAAAAATGAGCAAGTTCCCTGGGACGAGAGAGCTGAAAAATCAAAAATAGTTCTTAGGGGAAAAGAAATTCACATTAGTTTGCATTTTTATTAGTCTCTTTGTCTAGACCTTAGGTTGTACCGTCGTTTCCCAGGTACGGTGTGGTCTTCAAACAATGTCTCGGGTTCGGTAGTGTCCAATTGCATAGACGGTGACACAAGTCCTTGTAAAATATGATCACTCTCCTTTTCGGTACTAGTTTCTTTCAAACGTGCATCGCTGAAAGGGATGAAGCGAGGTACGGATTCTGTCTCGGAGTCGGCAAGTCCTTTATTGACCCACCGGTCGTATGGAAGGGGTAGAGGGACCCGTTTACAATGGGTCCCATGTACCCAGTTCTTTTTGCCTTCCACCCGAACGGCAGATCTCGTGGAAAGAAGTACCAGGTGCGGTCCGGTCCACCTCGGTTGTTCATTGTTGGTGCGCTGGAAGTTCCGCACCAGGACCCACGTGCCGGGTTCGATGAGGTGGCCTGGATCGTCAGAGGCTGGCGGAGAGGAACTGTGAACCTGTTGGTGTAAAACACGCAATTTAGTTGTCAATTCGCACAAATAGTCAAGCAGTACGGGGTGTTCTATTTCACTGAGTTTCTTTGGTCTTGGCACGCCCCAGACGTTGGCTGGGCGGCCAAACACTATCTCGTGGGGGCTAAGTCCTAATCTGGAATGCACAGTCATTCTGGTTGACAAGAGTGCTAGAGGCAAGGCGTCGGGCCATTTAAGACCTGTACTGGCTTGGACCTTGGCTAGTTTGAGTTTTAAAGTGCCATTGTAGCACTCTACTAATCCAGCTGATTGGGGGTGATTTGCAGCGTGGAATTTTTGGTGTATGCCTAGACACTCACACACTCTCTTCATCACGCATCCTACGAATTCACTTCCATTATCACTCCAGACAATTCTAGGCATACCAAACCTCGGGAAGAACTCTTTGACAAGGGCTTTGGCAGTTGACAAGGCGGTATTGTCCTTAAGGGGGTACGCTTCCACCCACCTGGAGAAGGCGCAAACAACGACGAGCACATACTTCAGATTGTTGCACCTCTCCATGTGGATGAAATCGAGCTGCAAAACCTCGAACGGGTACGTTGGAGGCGCAAAATGACCAGCTGGAGTTGGGGTTCCCCTACCGGGATTGTACTTCAAACACACCATACAGCTTCTGACCACATTCTCTGCATATTTTGGGATATTACTATTCTGCCATACTGGGGCCAATAGTTTACATATTCCTTTCGAACTGATGTGCGCAATTCCGTGAGCCATCGTTACTACTGCAAGCACGTATGCATTAGGTAATAGCCATCGCTGGTGTTCTGATAGTTCGACCCAACAACCATTCGCATCTAATCTACCTGTGCTTTCTCTCCATTCATTCACCTCGTTCTCAGTGGCCTCGGCTTGTATCGATTTCACGCTGTCAATGGTGTCCTCACACATTCCCACATCAGCAATCCATCTAGCGGGACCCACAACATACATTCGACTCATTGTGTTCCTTGCAGTTTCTTTCGCAACCTCGTCTGCAAATGCATTCCCGCGGCCAACATCATCCTGAATCTTTTTGTGTGCACTGCATTTTATGATGGCAAATTGTAGTGGCAAGGTCAGTGACTCAAGGAGCTCATTAACTAGCTGACCATGTTGTATCTTTGCACCATGTGACGTAAAGAACCCACGTTCACGCCACAATCTCCCAAAACTGTGAGCCACACCAAAGGCGTATTGGCTGTCAGTGTACACATTCACTCGCTTTCCTTTCGCCAACACACATGCTCTGGTAAGTGCAATAAGTTCTGCGGCTTGTGCAGAATTGTGGGAAATACGCGCGGTCTCTATAATGGTGTGTAATGTCGTTACGGCATATGCTGTAGTCGTATCACCATTCGGCAACTTGAAGCATGAACCATCAACCCATAAAGTATCATTGCATTCGGGAAGGGGAGTGTCCTGTAAGTCTACTCTCCCTTTTGTCTCTTCTTCTGTCCTAAAGCAGCAGTCATGGTTATCAATTTTGTCTGTGTCTGTTTCTGTCGGGATGGGAAGTAGCGTAGCGGGGTTGAGTGTATCACACCTCTTTATGTGGATGTGACTTGCTAGCAGTGTAAGTTCGTAACTGGATAGTCGAGCGCTAGTGAGGTGTTGTGTCTTTGTCCTATTTAGCAAAATGTCTACTGCATGCGGAACCATAACGATCAGAGTATTATTCATGACTAATCCAGCAGACTGTCGAATGCAGACAGCTGCTGCGGCGGTTGCTCTCAGACAACTTGGAAGGGCTTTAGCCACAGGATCTAGAGTTGCCAAAAAATACGCGCATGGGTGCTGTTTGTCCCCAAAGTATTGCGTTAAGACTGATAATGCACAACCTTCCTTTTCGTGGACATATAATGTAAAAGGCTTACTGTAGTTGGGGTTTCCCAACACAGGAGCCGAACATAATGCATCACGCAACTCGTGAAAACTCGTCTGACAATCTTCAGACCAGGGCATAGGATTGGGCGTGTCCTTACAGAGTAGTGTCAGCAAGGGTTTAGCTAGTAATGAGAAATTCGGTATCCATTGTCTACAGTACGATGTAATGCCCAAGAAGGCTCGAACCTCTCTCTGTGTCCTTGGGGCACTTAGTTCTGCGATTGCCTGTATTCTTTCTGGTGTCAGTCTCCTTCCCTCCTTCGATAAGATGTGACCTAAGTAGGTTACGTCTTGTCGACAAAATTGTAGTTTGGAAAGAGAGACTTTGTGCTTCATGTCACATAAGTGATGCAATAATGACAACGTGGCTTGCTTGCAAATTTCTTCAGTGTCTGCAGCGATCAGCAGATCGTCTACGTACTTAATCAAAGTTGACCCATCTGGCAGCACAATTGTGTCTAGTTGTGTTTTCAGAGCCTGACTGAATATTGATGGGCTTTCGCAGTAGCCTTGAGGAGCGCACTTGAAGCGGAAGCTTCGTCCTCCTAAATTGAAGCCGAAAAGGTCTCTACTCTCTTCAGCAATCGGGATGCTGAAGAAAGCGTTCTTCAGGTCGATCACCGAGAACCAAGCTGCTGAAGCTGGAACCATTGTCAATAAAGCAGTAATGTCGGGGACAACTGGAAACTGTGGGATAACTACCTTATTTACTTCTCTGAGGTCAATCACAAACCTATACACAGGGGGCTGTGAAGGATCAGTACGTTTTAAGACTGGCAAAACTGGACTGTTACAAACGTTACCTGTTGTTTCTTCGATAACATCTTTATCGATCAGATCATAAACGATCGTTAACAACGCCTTTTCACATTCGCTAGATATTTTGTATTGGGGAATACGTGGCAACCTAACGTTGGCTTTCAAAGTTATGACATGCGGTGCTATCTCCAAACGACCGACATCATTAGAACCATTAGCCCAAAGTATATCAGGGAGTGATGACAATTCAGTTGGAATATTTTCCTTTGACAAATACATTGGAGAAATGACTTTCTTACCTAAAGTAAGTTGTACTCCCAAGGGGGAACAGTATAGAGTCGCATATAACCTTTTTAGCAAATCCAAACCTAACAAATTTTCACCGCAACCTGTCGTAAGAATGAGGGGTGCTTCCAACTCGCATGCGCCAACAGAAAGTAATATAGGACTAGAGATCGGATTTCTAACAGGGGCGCCAGAGAAACCTACTGAGACATTCATTTCGCCAGACAAAGGTGCGCCAGGAAGTTTCGAGTGCATAATAGAACTTTTTGTAGCACCAGTATCCAGCAGAAATGGCTCTGACACTCCTGATGTAATTACCTCGACATAAGGTCCATTCTGATCTACTGGAACTGAAACAACTCCCTCTCTTTGTCCATGGCTGTCCTAGCAATCGTTACCCTCATTTTCGTGTTCGGTGTAATAGTCGTCAGCATAGTACTGAGCTGACTTAGACGATGCATTATTCTGTTGGTCAAAGCTATTCATGGAATTCTGAGGCGGAAAAGAAGCTGTGTTCTGGGAGAAATTTCCACGGCCCCTACCTCTAGGGGCATGTTGAACACCTCTTCCCCTTACACCTGAAACACCGTTCAAGCGTCGCGCAAGAGCCGGACAATTACTTTTGAAGTGACCCTCTTCCTTGCAATACGCACATTGATTCGGGCCATACGGAACACGCTGATGGGGAAACTCGTTTCCTTGCGCGTTTCTCGAATACTGCTGTTGTTGCTGATAATTGGGCTGACTAGCCATACGAGGCGGATAGGCCTGCTGAAGAAGAACTTTAGTTTTTAAATCTTTCGTCTTTTTGTCTGCCTTATCTAGCTCGTCTTTGCGCCTATTTTCATAGTTCTGGGCTGTTGCTAAAATCTGCGCTGACGTGGAGACAGCCCAAGCACTTTCTGAATCTTTTAGTTTAGTACACAGTTCAGGAAGCAAATTATGTACAAATTTGTCTACGAACAATCTTTGGCCACCCTCGGTAGCCATATCCTGACCACTATGGCCGGTGAAAGTTTCCTCAAATCTCGTGAAAAAGTCAGACACATTCTCATCTTTCTTTTGCTTGCACGCAGAGAGTTTGTCCCAGTTTACGCGTACTTCAGGCATTATTGTCTTCATGTACGCTATAATTCTACCGGGAAGTTCAGCTATTAATGGCTCAGGTTTAAAACCACCGACTTGTCTAGCATCTGTAGTTGTAATGTTCGCCCACGAGTCACCTAATTCCTGGTCATGATCCGTATGACGGATTTTACTCCATAAAGGATGGGGAACAACGTTCCCAAACAACATGTCTATATCCGCTAAATTCATTATACATGAGCTTGCAGTTTGCGACAACTCCTTATAATACCCAGTCGGATTTTTACGGGGATCCGGTAGTGTCTGCTTGAGTGCTAAAACTTCTGATCTTTTCCAGGGGACATGTACCCATACACGCTGGAAATGAGGCGGAATTGGCGGTACTGCATTTGCATCGCCTTCCCTCCAAACCGGAGGAACCTCTCTCATGGGGTACTGTCTCGCTCTTTTCCTACTAGATGTACCACATTCAGATGATGACCCAGAATTACCACCCGTACTTCGATGTGATAATAATATCTCAACTGCTTTTTCAACATCGGGACCTACGATCATACCCTCCCCAAATTTAAATCGTACACTACACAACTCTTGCTGGTTGCTCTTCTGACCATTATCTTCCAAATCCTCACACAGAAAAACACACATCTGCTCAAAGACGTATCTTTGCGTTGGTTCATCCCATTGACGGAAGACGTTCATGACAGACTCTACATCATATCTCGCTGTATCCATAGCCCAATTCCGTGCTAACTTATTCAATGACTCCCTTTCCTGATAATCAGGCATTTGGCTTCGTAATTGTCTTCGTTCCGTATTAGGGGTCGTTTTAGGCGACCGAAAAAGTGGTGAAGGAAAGTTAGTAACAATGCTGGCCATTTTATGCCAGACGGAAGGCGAAAGTGGAGGAATAACTGGCGGTAGAACAGAGTCACGCAGAGCAGAAACATTCGTAGAACGAGTATCAGAGAAAATAGAAGGTGCGCTAGGCGAAGTTGTAGAAGTAACAGTAGGAGAAGTAGATGTGATCGGTGAGCCTTGAGGAGGCTGCACCAGAGAAACAGGAGCCAGCTGAAGAACAGCTGGTGGGTGCTGTGAAGGAGCCGGTATAACAGCTACCAGAGGTGCAACTAAAGGTTGCGGAGGTGCTGTGGCATTTTGTGCATAGGGTGGTGGCGAATTTAATAAGTGGGACATTAATGGATCTTTCTCGGATGTTTCCTCTTGACCTTGTCCCTTATTTGGTAGCATCGGGTAACATTTATCTACTGCTAGTTTCTTTCTCCTAAGTGTTTGTTCGCTTTCCTGCTCTTCCTCGTTATCTCTGTATGCAAAGGCAGCTTGTACCATTGACATTCCTCTTTTATTCTTTTTTGCTAATTTTATTTCTTTCTGTTTGGCTTCTTTGCGCCATAAGCGAAAAGAGTCAAACATCGCCGGCCGGGCTTTCTTCTTGAACAATTTGACCTCTAGGCGATCTAATATTTCTGGATCAAAACTACCATATTGGGGCCATTTTAAAACACCATCCTTGCGGGTGTATTTTATCCATGCTTCATTATATGTGATAGGACCTACGCCGTGCTTTACATAGAGCTCGTATGTTGGAGTTCCAATTGGAGGAACCGGACAAGAATCCTCTAATCGGGAGTCCTTACTACAACCAAGACAAAACAAGTTTCCAAGTCTGCTAAAACCAGGCATCTTCGCTCACTAGTCTAGCTTCAAACTTCAAAGGATGATCTATTACGATACTTCTCGTGAATACACGAGTCCTTCGGCTTTGGGGCTTGCAAGTACCAAATCAAAGCGTATCTCAAGGATACCAAAAACTAAGGACAAACTAAGGACTGGGAGACGCTCCACTTATACTTAACTGAAGTATTTGAAGATCTGTGACGTCGCTAGAAGACTCGTCTATCGTTTCGCTCTACCATGGATCACTGGGTCCAAAACAAGGCGATAGTCAGGGCAGCAGTCCTTCGTAGCCGTCGGGACGCGGGGAACCTCGCAGCAAAGACCTTCGGAACCACGTCGACATACAGGGGTCGCTGGAGTGGCTGGCCGTCCTCTGAAATTTTCACACGAAGCTCCTCACGAACATCTGGCTTGGACCGTCGCCGCTTGATATCGCCCCGAGTTGGGCGCCAACTGAGGTAACGGGTTTTTAGGAACCCGTTGGTGCCAGGGGATAACACCCGAAGACCTCTGAGTTCTCCCTTGTTCCGGACCACAGAAACACGGAGTCTTCTAGTCGCAGTCAAAGATCAAGTTTTAATAGTAGCTACCAAGTAACACGTGTCCCAGAAGTACACCACACGGATAGTAGGTTCTCGGGAGACTGTTCGTTTTTACAGAACCAGCCTTCTCCTTATATACAAAAATAATAGCTTCGAGCAAGAATTCTTGAGTTTATGATATGGCTATACACATTTCTACAATAATACAAAGAGCGAAGTCATGTAAGCAAGCCCACATTTTAGATGTCCAGTTCGTTGATAGATTACCCAGTTAGGCCCGGAACTCCCATCAGATATCGATGAAACCTCAATAAAGAAGGCCACCTCCTAGTCATAAAACTGGCCATAAACAAGGAACGTGGACAGGTGCATGTCTGCAGAAAGCATGGTCTGTATGTAGTGAATGGTTTGTGGAATGTTATGCATTGATGCTATCGTATTCAGCCACTGGGCGAGGAGCTGCCCAAACAGGTCTGGCTGAAGGCAGTGGAGTCAGTTGGGACAGGTCAGGGGGAAGTCAGGGAAGGTGGACGTGTCCTTTTGGATCAAGCTCGACCTTTAATTGACTTATCATGAGGGCAAGGTACAAGATGGATGCTGCTTACAAAATGGAGTTTAAAGGGTCGGAACGGAAACTATGATTTAGGGGTGTTGGCAACCTCCGATCATGACGCAAATGCATAGGGATGATGTCCTAGTCATTATCGGTTCGTCGATACTAAATTCCTCATCGTATGTTGATGTTTTGTGACACGGGTATTGGACCTCGATATCGGGATAACAACAGGGTCCAGATTTTCAGAACCACATGCGGAGTGCTCCTGGGTGCGTGGGCGCTACCGGACGGCTGCACCAGGGCCCGGTGAGATAGAGCTGGGACCGGAGGCCTGCTGGGGACGGCCGGAGCCGCTGCCGCGCTGCCCCTTCTCCCCCCTCCTCGATCAGCGTGCTGCTTTCACGGCCGGAGCGGCCCTGCTACATCTTGCGGCGGCCCCGCTGTGGTGGTGTCCTGCTGGGGGCGGCCGGAGCTACCCGTCGCCGCCCTTCCCTCATCAGTGGTCAGTGGGCTGCCTTACTGAAGTGGGCCGCCGTTGGGGGGCCCTGGCCTTGAGAGCGTCTGGCATGCCTGAGGTTCGGTGGAGGGCCTTCCAGATCTCCGCGGGACAGCGGTGAACTCCGACCTTTCCTTGGGGGCTGGTGCCTCGTGGCGGCCCGGACTGTCGGGGTTCCCGGATGGACGCAGTTTGAGGAGCAAGGGACTTAGAGACATCGTCGGCCGCTGCCAAGTTGTGGGCCCCGGCTGCAGGTGACTATACCAGGACGTTGGCCCGGGTCCCTGGCCCGACTGATTTGCAGGAGAACTCCCACTGGGTGGTCGTATCTTGGGCGCATCCTCCGGCGGACCGCGCTTGGACTGGCTCCGACGCAGAGGTCTGGCAGCACATGCGGTGTGGTGGACTTGCACAAGCGCCCGGGCGGTGTGAGTGGTTGCGAGCGGCCTGTGCCACGTGGGGAGCGCGGTACCAGACGGCGGACTGCGGAGCACCTACGTCCTGTGCAGAGGCCAGTAGCTGATCTGAGAAGGTGAGAGGACTGGCTGTTGGAGCTGCTGTGTTCGCGGAGGGATCGCTCCCTGGACCGGGGCAATCCCGGCCCTCTATTCGCTACAGTTGTAACGATGGATTTAGGCCCAGATCCTTGTACTGGGGTGAATGTATGACATTGTTCTACATTCTGTCAATCAACTGTGTTTTTTGCAATTTTCACCCCGAGTGGGCTGGGGATGCTCAGACGTGAGTCCCAGGCTCTCCACACCACTGGAGTCAAGCTATCCAGGCTGAATGAAGGCTGATAGCCAGAAACCGGTCCTTGGATGCTTGATTCCGGTATGGGAAAGACATGGCTTGGTAGTTTGGACTGGACTGTTCCCATGAGGCACAGGCTCGGAGCTGATTTGCATATAGCCAGTGTCTAACCCAGGGTGGTGTGGAGTGCAAAAAAACGGTGGATTTAGGCCCAGATCCTTGAACTGGGGTGAATGTATGACATTGTTCTACATTCTGTCCATCAACTGTGTTTTTTGCAATTTCACCCCGAGTGGGCTGGGGATGCTCAGACGTGAGTCCCAGGCTTTCCACACCACTGGAGTCAAGCTATCCAGGCTCATGAAGGCTGATAGCCAGAAACCGGTCCTTGGATGCTTGATTCCGGTCTGGGAAAGACATGGCTTGGTAGTTCGGACTAGACTGTTCCCATGAGGCACAGGGTCAGAGCTGATTTGCATATAGCCAGTGTCTAACCCAGGGTGGTGTGGAGTGCAAAAAAACGATGGATTTAGGCCCAGATCCTTGTACTGGGGTGAACGTATGACATTGTTCTACATTCTGTCCATCAACTGTGTTTTTTGCCACTTCCTGTGATGTCACTTGCTGTAATGTCCCACGTGCGATATATGCTCCAATGTACTTATGATAGACATGCTAAACATATATGTGAGGGCTTAAGATCTGATGTCATCTCTTATGATGCCACTTCCTGTGATGTCACTTACTGTAATGTCCCACGCCGCGATGTCACACGCCGCGATGTCACACGCCGCGATGTCAGACGCCGCAATGTCAATTGTATTCTGATTACCTAGATTAGTCCGCTCACTTCTTTTTTTAGAACTTGTGCTCTGGAAAAAGGTAACAATGAACACATTTAATGAAAAAACTCATCTATTTTTATATTTCATTCTGCAAGTTACACCCTGCAAACAAAATCACACACAATGCTGGTCTGCGATGAAATCAAGAACAGGGCAAAGGGGACTGAACCCCATTATCACCCCGAGACCACACCATAGTCAAAATATGCCCCATATAAATACATATTAACAAGATCAATTCGGATTTGTGAATGTTTGCAACGATTTTTGGCCAAGCACTGCAGCATAACACGGACTCCTCATAGAGTAGCTTAATGGGGCCTTTAAAATGAGCCTCTAAATATCACTGCACCCTCCATGACAAAAGTATCAGATAAAAATAGAAATAAATAATCACTGATACAACCTGACCACCAACATTGGTGCCCTGTCTGAATCCAAACCTGGCAAGAGTTGCATCACCTGCATTTCCATCAAGCGACCACTGGATGTCAGCAGAGCTCCATCGAATGATACTGACATTCTAAAGCTTACACACGGGCACTTACTCTGCTGGTTATGTCCAGTTTGAATAATATAATGTGCTGATCTGGCCTCAACCAAGTGAGGGGTGAGCACTCACACCCCTCACCTCTCGAAGAGGCTGTTGAGGTCTGGCTGGAGGCAGCATTATCTGCCTTGCAGAGTTTAGATGATATATACAGAGTGAGAGGCCTTAGGTCTGGCTGGAGGCAGCATTATCTGCCTTGCAGAGTTTAGATGATATATACAGAGTGAGAGGCCTTAGGTCTGGCTAGAGGCAGCATTATCTGCCTTGCAGAGTTTAGATGATATATACAGAGTGAGAGGCCTTAGGTCTGGCTGGAGGCAGCATTATCTGCCTTGCAGAGTTTAGATGACATATACAGAGTGAGAGGCCTTAGGTCTGGCTAGAGGCAGCATTATCTGCCTTGCAGAGTTTAGATGACATATACAGAGTGAGAGGCCTTAGGTCTGGCTAGAGGCAGCATTATCTGCCTTGCAGAGTTTAGATGATATATACAGAGTGAGAGGCCTTAGGTCTGGCTAGAGGCAGCATTATCTGCCTTGCAGAGTTTAGATGACATATACAGAGTGAGAGGCCTTAGGTCTGGCCGGAGGCAGCATTATCTGCCTTGCAGAGTTTAGATGATATATAGAGAGTGAGAGGCCTTAGGTCTGGCCGGAGGCAGCATTATCTGCCTTGCAGAGTTTAGATGATATATACAGAGTGAGAGGCCTTAGGTCTGGCTAGAGGCAGCATTATCTGCCTTGCAGAGTTTAGATGATATATACAGAGTGAGAGGCCTTAGGTCTGGCTAGAGGCAGCATTATCTGCCTTGCAGAGTTTAGATGATATATACAGAGTGAGAGGCCTTAGGTCTGGCTAGAGGCAGCATTATCTGCCTTGCAGAGTTTAGATGATATATACAGAGTGAGAGGCCTTAGGTCTGGCTAGAGGCAGCATTATCTGCCTTGCAGAGTTTAGATGATATATACAGAGTGAGAGGCCTTAGGTCTGGCTAGAGGCAGCATTATCTGCCTTGCAGAGTTTAGATGATATATACAGAGTGAGAGGCCTTAGGTCTGGCTAGAGGCAGCATTATCTGCCTTGCAGAGTTTAGATGATATATACAGAGTGAGAGGCCTTAGGTCTGGCTGGAGGCAGCATTATCTGCCTTGCAGAGTTTAGATGATATATACAGAGTGAGAGGCCTTAGGTCTGGCTGGAGGCAGCATTATCTGCCTTGCAGAGTTTAGATGACATATACAGAGTGAGAGGCCTTAGGTCTGGCTGGAGGCAGCATTATCTGCCTTGCAGAGTTTAGATGATATATACAGAGTGAGAGGCCTTAGGTCTGGCTGGAGGCAGCATTATCTGCCTTGCAGAGTTTAGATGATATATACAGAGTGAGAGGCCTTAGGTCTGGCTGGAGGCAGCATTATCTGCCTTGCAGAGTTTAGATGACATATACAGAGTGAGAGGCCTTAGGTCTGGCTGGAGGCAGCATTATCTGCCTTGCAGAGTTTAGATGACATATACAGAGTGAGAGGCCTTAGGTCTGGCTGGAGGCAGCATTATCTGCCTTGCAGAGTTTAGATGATATATACAGAGTGAGAGGCCTTAGGTCTGGCTAGAGACAGCATTATCTGCCTTGCAGAGTTTAGATGATATATACAGAGTGAGAGGCCTTAGGTCTGGCTGGAGGCAGCATTATCTGCCTTGCAGAGTTTAGATGACATATACAGAGTGAGAGGCCTTAGGTCTGGCCGGAGGCAGCATTATCTGCCCTGCAGAGTTTAGATGATATATACAGAGTGAGAGGCCTTAGGTCTGGCTGGAGGCAGCATTATCTGCCTTGCAGAGTTTAGATGATATATACAGAGTGAGAGGCCTTAGGTCTGGCCGGAGGCAGCATTATCTGCCTTGCAGAGTTTAGATGATATATCCAGAGTGAGAGGCCTTAGGTCTGGCTGGAGGCAGCATTATCTGCCTTGCAGAGTTCAGATGATATATATACAGAGTGAGAGGCCTTAGGTCTGGCTAGAGGCAGCATTATCTGCCTTGCAGAGTTTAGATGATATATACAGAGTGAGAGGCCTTAGGTCTGGCCGGAGGCAGCATTATCTGCCTTGCAGAGTTTAGATGATATATACAGAGTGAGAGGCCTTAGGTCTGGCTGGAGGCAGCATTATCTGCCTTGCAGAGTTTAGATGATATATACAGAGTGAGAGGCCTTAGGTCTGGCTAGAGGCAGCATTATCTGCCTTGCAGAGTTTAGATGATATATACAGAGTGAGAGGCCTTAGGTCTGGCTAGAGGCAGCATTATCTGCCTTGCAGAGTTTAGATGATATACACAGAGTGAGAGGCCTTAGGTCTGGCCGGAGGCAGCATTATCTGCCTTGCAGAGTTTAGATGATATATACAGAGTGAGAGGCCTTAGGTCTGGCCGGAGGCAGCATTATTTGCCTTGCAGAGTTTAGATGATATATACAGAGAGGGAGGGCTGAGTGCCACCCCCACTTTTACTGCATTGTTGTGTCATTGACACATTGATCAGCCATTGGTTGTTTATAGCTGTCAATCACGGTGGATTACCCCAGCTCTTCCTGCTCCACAGAACCTTTCACCCAGCTGAGGTCAGAATACTTCCCCCAATAAGGCGTGGACTACCCAGCATGCATCAAGGGGACGCGCGTCACAAAGACAGCCCGAGAATACCAAAGAAACTCATAATGAAGACAACAATCACCAAAGACAGAATCCCGGGAGGGAGCGACGGGCTCAGGAATGGAACGGGAAGACCTGGACTTGGAGTAATGAAGATTACCAGTTAGACAATATGGTGTATACATTATTGCATTTCTATTCTGACTTTGTGAGGTATAGGTGCTTATTTTCCTGCTTCTTTCCGGAGTTTCCCTGCTGATTTTTCTTTGACGTCCGTGGAGTCATATGTGTACGAGGTATTTTGGGGGACATGTATCTTATTGTCTCCAGCCCGACTGCCTTTACATTTGAGACGCTTTGCAGTTTTCTTCGTTGCTTCACATTAAGTGCTGAACTTCATGGTTTCATGGCACTTAGATTTACTGCCTCAATTTTGGCTCCCATTTACTATTATGCATTGTCTATGTTTATACACATACCTGCATTTTCTTTCCATCATTTCTTATCTTATCATTTATGTTATGTAATGTTTCACTGTTTATACAATTGTATTGAGGCTCATTGTTTCGTATAATACTGCCATTACAATTCTGACATTCCTGTCTTAATTTAATCATATTATGTACTTTTTATCATATTGCCATTTACATGGTACTCTGCTGGTAATGCATTTCTTCTTCAGCATGCAAGTTTCTACGTTTTTTTACTACTTCTATGCTGAGCATTTTCTTTGTATCCTTTGCTTCTTCATATGTTCTGACATGGGCCGTTTTCTCTTTGCTAACCTTTGCTTCTTTCTATTACTTTAATTTACAGTGTATCTTCTCTTGTACACAGTTTTGTGTGTGTATCCCCGGTGCGTTTTTCTCAAGTGTGGTCTTATTTAAGGTGTGATTGCACTATTTATGTTCTGTGTGGTGCAGTTCACCCCGATCGCATTTTCCTTGCACTTACTGTTTGGGGAGGCACAATTTGGTGTTATTCACTCTTTCTATACTATTCACTACATGTCCGTCCCCTGGGATGATGTGTACGCCACCCGCTTTTGCTTTCTTGTTGGGTGTAAGTCACCCGTTTCTTGATTCTGGTTGGATTGCTTAATTTCTGGTTGGGCGTAGGTCACCCGTTGCTTACTTATGAGTGCTTTCTCTTTGGGTGTTAGTCACCCTGGCATCATTGGCGTGGGTCTCCCTTCCTCTCTACTCTTCATATCTTGTATGTTGGAATGGTTTTCGACTCTGAGTGCTGGTTCCTCTTTGATTAACAATAGGGTTTTGGGTGATGATCTTTAAGTTGTTAAGTCTGGAGTTTTGTGTAAACAAATCAATCAAAAAGAGTTATACAGAGAGTCAGATCTGATCACTTTTCTGTGATTGATTGTGTTCTCATTAAGAAACCTTTCACAGTGTCCAGAGGTCAATCTTCTTTGTCTCTTCCTGGGCAGGTATCGAGGGACAGGAAACCTTCTTTGCTGTCGGATGGGGGGGGGGGGGGGGGATTAAGGATAGAGATGTTAAACTCACTAATGAGCAGGCAGAACATTTTAAACAAATGTATCATGATAGAGATGAGTTGGTGAATTTTCTTCGACATTTGATGCTCCGGCTCGCGGTTCATCTACACCTGTTGCTTCTGGAGCTGTTCCTATTCTTCCTCCAGTTTCTGATTCTGTTTATTCCTCTGCTGCTTGTGTTCCTGGAAGTTCTTCCTCCAGACTTTTCAAACTGTTGGGGCTGAAGGACGGGTGTCTCACGGGTGTCTCGCCGTCCACGCGCTGTCAAACTGCCATCCAAACTGATGGATTATGTGTTGGATTAAGAGTTTTTTTGTTTTTTGTTTTCATTATGGTGAAAGGGGGTAGCTATTAGTATTACGATGTTCTCTGGATCCCAAATGTTCTGTCAGAACCTTTATTCCTTTAGGTTCTGGTTGATGAGCTGAGAGTCCGTCTGTCTGTCTGTCTGTCTGTCTGTCTGTCTGTCTGAGGTGTTGCTGTGGGTTCTTCTCTTTAAGGTTTTCTTTTACCAATAAAAGCTTACAACTACTGGGAACGGTCTTAAAACATTATTAACAGCTTAGCTACGTACCAAACAAGGCAATCTGCAAACCTGTGTCCGTGAAGGGTGTGAACCACGCACAGGTCACATCATCACTTAAGTCCGGTCGCAGCCGCTGCTTTTAAAATGCGAGAAGCAACAAAATGGCCACTTGAATGTTGAAAAGCAGAGGGAGCAGCGGGGGGTGGGGGGTTCTGCAGAATGAGCAGAGCACGGGGGGGGGGGGGCTGCAGAGGGCCAGAGGTGCGTCTGACCAGCGGCCTGTGATATTGTTTTCATAAAGTTTGTTGTCTGCTCCTCCAGGGAGGCCTACGCCGGTTTATTGCCCCAGTCTATTTCACTCCTGGGAGTGAAAGTAAAAAAGAACAAACATCGGCTGTTCTCTCTCTGTACAAGCTGAGAAAGCGCTGAAAAGTTTGCCATGTAAATCATGCAATACACCGTGTAAAATACGATAACATCCACTCAAATTTAAAAAAGCACATGCGAAAGCTTTGACGTTAGTAGTAGGATGGGATACCATTCACATCAAACCTCTGGCCGCAAGAGTGACAGGGCCTGGCCTTAAACGGTCCTGGCCTTAAACTGTTGGCGGCAACAAGTGACAGGTGGCACTTTTACTGCCTCTGGGGTGTTAAAAGCAGCTGTCCCGGAAGGGGGCGTATGAGTCATAGGGGGCGGGTTGGTTTTGGAGACAGGCGTGGCGGAACCGCCCTGAGGCCATGTGTCCCTGTTGAGGTGTAGAGGTATATGCCTCTTTTAGGGGTTGTGGTTTCTTAGAATACATATAAGCCTGTGTCAGGAGCATGGTATAGCAAGCAGCCGCTGGACTACGTGAAGGGTCGCCATGGCAGAAAGGAAGAGCTACACCCCATTTGTGAGAAAACATTGGTTTGGTGGCTCACAGCTCCCCATCAGTAGCTATTACAGAACCATAAGCCCTTTGGTAATGGACGAGAATGCTCAACCAGAAGAACCTAAGGATATAGGCTGCGACATTACTGCTTTTGGCTGTGGGTTTGCTAAGCGCTTTGGCACCACCGGTCTCAAGGATTGACCGCGCCAGGTGTCCCCGATTAAGCGTGACAGCAGCTCTAGCGAGGGTTCGAGTGATGGTGGGTCGTCTGAGCAAAGCATGCTCTTGGAGGTGGAGGATGAGGAAGAATCCATAGTTCCGCCTAATACACCCGTCTATGAAGACTTGGGTTTTCACGAGAGTCTTGTTCCTGAGAATGTCCCTGTTCAAAAGCCTGATACAAGCGTGGAAGATGAGGGAGCATCGGCTGTTATTAGCGACTCTCAAGATGTCAGAAGCGCGGCTGATGGGGCATCGCAGGATATTAACAACTCCCAAGATGGCAGAGCCGCCGCCGAGGGCTGTGAAAATGTGAAGGTGGATCAAAATGTTATGAGAAGCCATTTACATAAGGATGTATTTTATTTCTACAACTATCGAACACTAATATTTCTTTTTTTGGTTTTTGGCCCTCTAGAGAGCAACACCAGTGGGATGCACTTACTTCATAATGCACAAAGAAAATCAAACTATACCCCCTCCTAATACGCACATCTATGAAACCATGGATGTTCAGATGGCTATGAGTCCTACGAAGGTAGTTGTGCAACAGCCTAATACAAGCGTGGAAGATGAGGGATCACCGATGGATATTACCGACTCAAGATTTCAGAGCCGCTGCAGAGGGTGGTGAAAATGTGGTGGTAAGTCAAAAATGTTACGCGTAGACCCTTCACATGAAAGTTTGTTGTATTTCTACCGCTAACGGGGTGTCAATATTTATCTTTTGAACCTAGGATGAAACACCGAAAAGAACTGAGGCCCAAGGGCAGACTGCAAAAGGTCGCAGCTTGAATCTGTCCTGTATATGCTGTGCAAACCAGACTGGAAGTTCCACAAAGCCGAGTTCACCTGTGCCCATGGAATGTGAAGATGGTTCTAAGAATGACGAGTTTGAAAAAGCAACGGCGTGGTTCACCATATTGGGTGTTAAAGGTTTCGCAGCTATGGTTGTACCAACATGTGTCAAACGGGACTATTACAACATGTGCTTCGGCCATCGTATTAGGGACCCTCAACAGGGGGCGCACAAGTGTCTAGCCGAATCATACAGAGACTGAATGATACGGCACATATGTAGTTTGCTTGATCCGTACAAGATGTATAAGCTGCTAAGGGTGGTGCACGGCCTGAGCGCTGAAAATAATTTTGTCCACCCGAACATGTTGAAGATCTTGATGGCGACAGTAAAGGAGATACGCTATGCCAATGACCCCTGCGCAAAACTAAGAAGCATGCTAAACGCCTGTGCGTGCTGTGACAGAAAAATGATAGAAAGACTTATAGAAAGGTGTATGTCTAATGTGTATCTAAAAAGCAGAAAAGTAGAGGCCATGGCACCACAAAGGTTGTTTTATAATAGATAAGTCCTGATGTATTGTTACGTGCTAGCATGTATTTAAAGTAGTAGAATGTTAGACCCAAAAACCGTATATGTGTTAAACCGTACTTACTACGCATACTGTGAAAAGATATGAAACCCCTTTTGTTTGTGATTTGGTAATGCTCATTATTTTTTTATAAAATGTTCTTACACAAAACAAGCGTCTTTTATTTCCTGTACTGTAATGACTGCTAACATGTCGGAGGGCCTGTTAAGAAAACTTTATTATGATACAAGAGGGGTTGGCAGCTTTGGAAGCGGAGCCGCTCTATATAGAAGGGCTGGGGCTGAAAAGCTGTGAAGACGTGGTAATCAGGAGAGGAGGCGTATTCACTACATAAACCAGCCAGAAGACGTTTTAAGAGGCGTCCTATAATCGTTAATGCGTGTATAGATTATCAGTGGCAAGCGGACATAATCAGCCTTCAAGATATAGCAAAACATAACGACGGCACCTGTTATATATTAACACTCATAGATGTGTTGTCCAAGTACGCGTACGGAGAGGCGCTGCGTTTTAAAAGTAGAAATAGCGTCACAGCCACTTTTAAGGCCATCTTCGATAAGGGGTGCATTCCTCAAAAACTACAAACAGATGCCGGAAAAGAATTCTTAAACAAGTCATTTCAGAAATTATTAAAGCACCACAATGTTCAGCATTTTGTAACACACGGAGGTAAAAGCATCGGTTGTAGAAAGGTTTAACAGAACTTTAAAGTCTAGCATGTGGCGGTATTTTACGGCCAACAATACATACAGATACGTGGATGTTCTACAGGCTTTTTTAGCTGTATATAATGCCAGTTATCATAGGACCATCAAAATGGCACCTGAAGAGGCAACCCCTGATAATTCGTTAACTGCTTGGAGAAATGTGTATGGTGCTAACTTCGGGACAAAGGTGAAGAAGCCTGTTTTTAAAAATGGTGATCACGTAAGGATTTCAGAACTGAAAGGAGTCTTCACGAAGGGTTACCAACAGACCTTTAGTGATGAAATATTTATAGTGGAGAGTGTGGAGCTTAAGGAAGGGCTGTACATTTACAGGTTAAAGGACTATGATGGGAAAACGGTGTCGGGATCCTTTTAGAAGGAAGAGTTACAAAATGTGCCCTATGATCCAACCCGTGTGTATAGGGTTGAAAAGGTTCTGAAAAGGAAAGGTACAGGTGCTAAGAGCCAGGCATATGTCAAATGGCGCGGCTGGCCTGAGAAATTTAACAGTTGGGTATTGGCCAGCTCCCTGAAGGGTGTGTGAGCTAAAAGCCGCTGCGACGATGGAGACTACACCCTTTTATATAACCTTACCATCCAACGCTTCTAAGGACATGTTCCCCAAAAATCAGATTTCTAATTACACCGTCAAATTGGCCAAGGCTGTGGACCTGAAGGGAGACTGGGAGGTTGCCCTAACAGAAATGCAATACCCTAGAACATGGAATACATTTACCGCGGCCGAAACCAAGTTTCACATCAAGAGGGAACAGGACCCCCACGGGCATACAAACATCCTTCCCGCCCGGCTACTACCCAAATGTTTCAAAAGTTGTCGAAGCCATCAACAAATCCATAGCCGGTATCAAAACCGCATCCAAATATTCATCTGGTGCTAGATAATGTGAGAAGGAAGGGGTTTCTTAAATCCATAAACCGAAACACCCTGTTTAACCGCTCAGGTAAATTAAAAAGGATTTTAGGGACAGTACAACATGTGAAAAGCCCCGTGGAACAAGATCACACGTGCCCCGATATTAATGGGGGGTTCTACACGCTCTATGTGTACAGCGATATTGTAGAGTCTCAGAGGATAGGTGATAGTTACTCGCCGTTGTTAAGGTGGGTGCATGTGCAGGGTGATAATACCATGGTCAACATACAATTTAACAAACCTGACTACGTCGCAGTTTCTAAAAACCATTTTGACACTATTTCAAATATGATCTACGATGATCAGTCTGAGCCGGTGGCCTTTAAATACGGGAAAGTTATTGTCAAGCTTCATTTAAGGCCTAGACACGACAGAGGGTATTAAGCAGCCATCATGGTGGTTATGAAAACCTACGGAGATCCGTCTATGTACAGAGACTATTACAGAAGTCAAGCCGGTTATGGAGGACCACCGTACTTTCAAGGTTCACCTGTTATGTACGGGGCTGGATTAGGAGGATTCTTTAGGAGTCTGTTTAGAAGAGCTATGCCTTTCCTGAGAAGAGGCTATGAAGTTGCAAAGCCTCATGTTAAGGCGGCTGCAACGAACATTGCCCAGGAGGTGGTGGGGTCTGTTATGTGGAAAGTAAATTTTGCCATGTTCTGTGTCCCTACGTGTTCCCCATGTTATGTTGTATGTGCATGATTAATATGCATATGTATTCCC
Source organism: Lissotriton helveticus (assembly GCF_964261635.1). Lineage (NCBI taxonomy): Eukaryota > Metazoa > Chordata > Amphibia > Caudata > Salamandridae > Lissotriton > Lissotriton helveticus. Next base: position 1,959,156,849 of record NC_136068.1, on the reverse strand, counting down.
CATGATCGATTAAAAACGCAATTACAGTTGTGTCCATCTCTAGTATGCCAGTTTCCATTTCTCGTGAAAGCTACGAATATTAAGCCTATGTAAAGTTACGTTGCCACGTTTCTCAGTGTGCACGTTATTTCATTGAAAGTCCCCGCTTCTAGGCCTCAAAAGGGCCCGGACTCAGATTCAGCTCCTGTCTCCAGAACCCTCGCTGAGGAGCGATACAGCCCCCACCTGTATCCCTGACCCTTCACTTACTTCCTGCCTCACAGTGCCCAGCTCGGCCTGGCTCTGCCTGCCAGTCTGCCAAGAGTATGTTATGATTCCAGTTATCAGTCCAGTCCTCCTTCTCTGCATTCCTAAGCTACTGAATCGCATCAATAGTTTCAGTCATCGTCTAGCCTTTACGTCTCCATGTAAGAGAAATACTGTATTAATGGTCATTTAATATTCCTCAACACGCACTACATGTAGAATAATGCATGCACCAGTCTTAGTGTCTGTTAGCCTTTACCCTGATAACTTTTGGATTCTATCAACATGTTCTCTAAACATCAGATACTAGATAGTGTTTAGGTACATGTCGCTCTGACTCTCCAGACTTCAGTCTCTTCTTCTAGTGCAGAAGTCATAGCCCCCAGCTTCTCCTAGTAACACGTCATTGTCAGTTTGCGCGCACCACTAGGTTAGAGGTCCCGGCTCCTTAGATAGCCCCCTCCATGTTTCCGCCCCATTTATGACATATTCTGTTACGTTTACATCACATGTCTATGTATACGCCCTGTTCACGCCTCTTGTTACACCTACTTTCTTCCTTATCTTTCGCGACTGCTACAAACCCCGCCCACTGCTACGCCTACTGTATGAACTCTAATGCAATTGTTTAAGTATATATACTTGTGCACTGTTATTAAAAGTTAGCGCGCTCATCCCAGATCCTGCCCCGGCAGCTGCCGGGCCCTGCCATCCTATGCCCGTGCAGGTTGTCCTGTTCCTGTCCTTTATGCTGTATTAAACCTGCAAACTCCTACCTCGAATCTTGACTCTTATTTATTGAGCTATCTGTTATTGTTATATCTAGTCAAAAATAGAGGTATTATTTATTTATTTACCACATAATGGCGCCCGAATAGGGACTTGCCCTTTCCCCACGCGCCGGAGAAGCCACGCAAGCCCCCTGATCCTCTGCAGCCGTGACGGAACCATACCGTGCATGTGCAGATATTTCTGCTTCAAGTATCCCTCAGGCCCACGGAGGAGACGGAGGTTGCGGTCCAGCATCCAGACGAGGCGGTGGAGGAACGCGGCGAGTCCCGACCAGAGCCCAAGCCGAGAGTCCAGGGTCCGAGGTATCCGGAGGCCCACCCGTAACAGAAGTCCGAAGTTCGTCCGTCCGTCGTCGTAGCAGTCCAGTCCAGTCCGAGGCCTTCCGTTCTTGCTGCCCGGTGAGTACCGTTGCTGGGGTAGTATCTAGACAGGGTCAATTGTATTGTCTCTGGTCCGAGGGTTTGGGGTACACAGATCCAGCACGAAGTGTCCACTTAGGTGGATGCGGGTCCTGACGTGTCTCTTTATGAGACCAGTAAGTTTCGTACTGTTTTAGCAGTGCATCTAGTTTCTGTTCTAGTCCGTTCTGTTCTCGAGAAATTCATGTATTCTGTTTTCAGTATTCCAGGTAGTATTTTGTCCGAACTGTTATTTTAAATGTCATTCATGTATTTCAATGTCGTGGTATGAAAGTGGTGTAATTATCGTGTTCATTGTGTATTGTATTGTGTCTAGACTACAGTTCAGTCATGCCTTTGTTTTCCAAATTACGTCAGTTAAAAACTAGAAAAGGTCTGTTAGAAGAAGCAGTTCCTGTCCCGCCTAGGGACAGTCCAGGTCATTTTATGTATCAAAAGCATGGCATAAGTGCCATATTGTATCTAGATTTGTGGGTGGAGTACACCAAACAGTTAGAAGAAAAGTATAGATGGCCCGTATCGGGTACATGGGATGCCGAGTGCATCATGCGAGTAGAAGAAGTATTATGGAAAAAGAAAGCCAGACAGTCACAGAAAGATGCCATCGAGTTATGGCGCAAAGAATCTCATAAAAGAACCGAAAAAGAAATCAGAAAGTCAGAATTAAGTAGGGAATCCTTAGAAAGAGCCCAAGAAAGGGAACTAATCGAAATAGGTGAACGAGTTAAAACCAAACAGTCAGACAGACAGAGGAATGCCCTCATTAAGGGTATGTATCCTCTTCTTGCCGAGGGCTTGCCAAAAGCAACCCCGGAGGCATCCAGTAATTTTCCGCCACCCTTAGTTCCGACCAAGCTACGTCACAAACAGACCGCAGCTGATATTTTTCTCTCGTCCTATTTGGACGACACAGTCCCAGAATATGCAAATCCTGTTCCACCAGCTCCTGTAAATAATGTAATTCATGGTCCTCCAGCCACCGGGGCACCTGTTACACCTGTTACGGTACCCCCGGTCCAGCCCGTAGTACAAATTCCCGCCACATCAGTCACTCTGCCAGCACGAAGAGTATCAGTCGACGATTCCAGTATAGGGGCCGCGGGAGGAGGTCCTCCTGGTACCCCGCCGCCAAGTAGACGTCTAGGGGCAGTCGAGTTACATGAACGTGCGTTACAGCGTACGCCCAAATATAAGACTATTGCAGAAATCAGGCGACTTCTTACTGAATGCTGTTATGATCCAGTCCCAGGCGAGGATAGTATGGTTATATATTCCGTACGTATAAGACAGGTGTCAGAGTATTTGGTCACCCTACCGAATATGAAAGAAGATCTAGACAGAATGTATCGTTTCATTCGTACAGGACAAGATCCAGAAAGTATTGCTGAAGTCATGTCTCTCAGAAAAGCTGAGATCCAGTTCATGTTATTAAAGTTTCTGATCAATTGTTTAATACGGGAACAAGATTCCCCGACTAAAGATCCGACCGAAATGAAAGTTCTGACAAGGTGGAGTGATAATATAGCCGAGGGTAAGCACAAGACACTCAATAGTATTGAGAGTATGTACAAGAAAATACGTAAAGAAATAATAAGGTTACACGAACAACGCAAAGAAGCACAAGTAAGCGAGAAAGAAAATGACTTCTACTGAAGAGGTAGACGACGAGAATACCGCCAGAATAGCGTATGTGGGTAAATCTAGAATTCCAGACCGACATTTACGCCTAGAACACAAGAAAGTCTTTCATCTTCCAGCACCGGAACAAGGTTCTCTAGAACAAGTATTTCAAGCTACCGATCAAATTCTGAAATCACGAATCGGTTATAGTGAACTTAGTACTATGCATGAACAAGAACTAGCCCGATCAGCAGTCCGATGGATTACTGATTCTACCACTTTTCCAGACGAACTAGTGGCACAAATGTTTCTGAAACTGCCCCCAGCCGAGCAGCGACTGGTGGGTATGTATATGATCCAGCACCTCATTACACTGTATGAGGGTCAACATTCTGATCCAGGTCCGTTACATGATGTCCTGAACGAGTTACTCCAGTATAGATGGAAAGGTTTAGGTACCGATTTAATTAGTGTCATTCTAGAACAGCGCCACAAATATAGAACATTTTTGAACCCGCATTTTGTTCATGTCTCGCCTCCAGAAAGTAAACCGTTTTACATAGACAGACAGCATTCGTTACGAGAAGTACACCCAGTTAGGACACCAGATGGTGAAATGCAACGAGTATTTGTTTACACCCCAGTTACCAAGATGGAACTCTTAGAGATGAAGAAATTAATTCCCTGTCACGACAAAGATCCAGCAGGGTTCCACCGAGAATTAAAAGACATGCTCCGTATGGGAGAATACACGTATCCAGATATTATTAAAATGTTAAAAGTCCTGTTGCCCGCAGGGGTATACGAAAAACTCAAGGAAAAAGATTGGGAGGTGGGAGAGAAATAGATCGATTGGACAGCTCTAGAAGCTGAAGATAAGATACGAGTACCAGGTACCGGTCTTGGAGACAAATGTAAAGAATTACCTGAACTATTAATACAAGTTTTGCCTAGATTATTAGCCACTAAAAAGGAAGACTGGGATGCAATCTCAGCCTGTAAACAGAAACAAGACGAAGATACTAGTGATTTTTATTCTAGATTTGAGAAATGTTTTAGCATCAACAGTGGTTTGAAGACGAGTAGTGAGTCATACCCTCATCTTTTTGTTACTAAATTAGTCGAGAATTCAAGTCCACAAGTTAAGAATCGAGTTTTGAAAGTCGAAAGTACCTGGCAAGCTAGTACCCCGTCCCAGATGTTACAGATGCTCCAGTATCACCAGAATAGAATCAGAGAAGAGCAAGAACACGAGAGAAGACGTATGAAAGACACGAAAATGAAAGTACTAGTTGCACAATCTGTTCCACAATACAGTCAGAAGAGGGGTCCGAATCAAGCCAGTCATCCTGCAGCTCCCGTTAAAGGGACATGCAATTACTGTAAACAGCCAGGTCATTTCATAAACGAGTGTGCAGTTCTGAAACACAATATAGCCACTGGTAAAACTAAAGAAAGACCACGTCCGCCTAGACAAGAACAAGTTTCACAGACTTCTCAGCCACAGAATGCACAACAGACAGTTACAGCACCGCAGCCTATTGCTGCAGAGCAGCATGTTACACAGCAAATGTACCAGTATGCACAGACAGAGTATCCAGAGTATCAAGCGTATTCATGAAACAGCCTAGAGAGGGAGGTAGGCTTGCCTCTCATCGAGATTCCTGTAGATCAAGAAGGTCCCTATGTCCATAGTCAAGTATTAGGGAAAGACAGAAAGTTTCTGATTGATACAGGGGCAAGTAGGACTACTATAAGTCACGACGAGGTTCCAGGGGCTCCGCTCTCAGGCTCTAGAAAGGTTTCCCTTGGATTTTCAGGAAAGCCAATTGTTAACGAGATTTCCAAACCAGTTACTCTAGAAGTAGGTCCATTGTCCCGAACTACTGATCTATTACTTACGAAATCATGTCCAGAAAATTTGTTAGGCATTAAGACACTGAAAGAATTAGGTGCAGTTATTTGCTGTTCCCCAGAGGGAATACGTTTGTTTTTACGTGACTTCAAGGGTCACTATGTTTTACGAGATTTTGATCCGAGATTGTCTAATGTTCCGCAGCATCTATGGGCGCAAGGTCCAACTGATGTTGGTTTTATGCAAATCACACCCCATCGTGTGACTCTCAAACCAGGTATTGTTTTGCCACGAATCAGACAGTACAGATTGCCACCTGAGGCTGTAGCAGCCTTATCCAAAATTATTGACGAGCTCATGGCTCAAGGAGTGGTTGTAGAAACTGACTCCAATGTATGTAATTCTCCTATCATTCCAGTCATGAAACGTACTGATCCAAATGCACCTCCAGTATATCGATTAGTGATTGATCTTCGAGAACTCAATAAATGTATCATTCCCCAGTATCCAGTAGTCCCAGATATCTCATCTCTATTGACAGCCATTGATTCTGAGGCAATATTTTTCACAGTAATCGACCTCAAGAATGCATTTTTCAGTGTTCCAATTCATCCAGACAGCCAGTACCTTTTCGGTTTTTGTTTAAATGGAAGGAGCTATGAATTCACACGAGCTCCTCAAGGTTTCACAGAAAGTCCTAGCATTTACAGTCAAGCACTTAAGAGACAACTAGACAATATTCACATGCCAACTGACACTGCCCTGCTCCAATATGTCGATGATCTACTGATCACAGCCCGTTCTGAACGTGCTTGCGAGCGAGCATCACTTACAGTCCTGTATTTCCTAGCCGAGATGGGGCACAAGGTGTCCCCTTCGAAGCTTCAATTCTGTGTCCAGCAAGTGATCTACTTAGGCCACTTACTGTCCAAGTGGGGTAGGCAGTTGACACCTGACCGTATCCAGTTAATAGCGAGTCTTTCCCAGCCCAAGACCCAGAAGGAGGTACGTGCTTTTATCGGCCTTACTTCCTATTGCAGACAATGGATTCCTCAGTATGCATTTCTAGCCAAGCCACTGAGACAGTTAACGACACAGGAGGCAGCCGTATCGACTGTCCTCCCTTGGACATCTGAACATACACTTAGTTTCAATGAGTTAAAGAAAGCTTTATGCCAAGCTCCTGTTCTAGCTACACCGAACTACAGTAAGCCTTTCACACTTTTTGTCACAGAACGTAATGGTACAGCATTATCTGTTCTCACACAAGATCAAGCAGGACAATACAAGCCCTGTGCTTATTTTTCAAGCACCCTAGATCCAGTAGCCCAGGCTCTGCCTGCGTGCCTCAAGTCAGTTGCAGCCACAGCACTAGCTATCAGACAAAGTGATTCCATAGTATTAGGACACTCCCTGACAGTACAAGTTCCACACTCTGTGGAAGTTCTTTTAAATCGAACACAGACTCAGCACTTGACTATTGCACGTTTAACAGGTTATGAACTGACACTGTTCCAGCCACACATAGAAATCAGACGCTGCAACGTTCTAAATCCTGCTACACTGTTACCATCAGTTACTTCGAATCCTGCCACACATGACTGTGTGGAAGTAGTTAACACTATGACTAAGCCAAGACAAGATCTGACAGATATTCCATTACCAGATCCCGACCTGACACTTTATGTGGATGGTTCATGTATGAGAACCAGTACAGGAGAACTAGTAGCCGCGTATGCAGTGACTACTGACACTGAAGTTATTGAAACACACCGTATTGGCACCCTGTCTGCTCAAGCAGCAGAGCTAGTTGCTCTGACACAAGCCTGCATACACGCCAAGAACCTGAAAGTTAATATTTACACAGATTCACGCTACGCATTCGGAGTTGTACACGACTTCGGAGTGCTCTGGCAGGAGAGAGGTTTCATGACTTCTCATGGAACCAAGATTCAGCATGGTCTCCTTATTCAAGCTCTGTTAGATGCAATACATTTACCGACATCTATTGCCATCATGAAATGCAAAGCACATACGAAAGTTACAGACATTATTTCTCAAGGAAATGATCTAGCAGATCGAACAGCCAAACTTACAGCCCAGACACCAGACATACCAGTTAGCAAGACACCGACATCCACTCTAGAACAGACTACTTGTATGACAGTTAAGGACCCTACTCAGGATGTCAGATATCCAGTTACATGCTACTCCCGAAGAAATCAAGAAATGGTCCGAACAAGGAGGGGTCCAGACAGATCAGGGATGGTTGACGAAGGGAAAAGCCACATGGTTTCTCCCCGACTCTATGGTTCAAGTCATTATCAATACCGCACATAGTCCTGCACACTTAGGAGAAAAAGCCATGTTAGACAGTATCCAGAACATTTGGTTTAACAAGCATTTACGAGCTGCAGCCAAACAGAAAGTCCGTACCTGTATGATATGTTACCAGTTCAATCCAGGTAAAAGTGTCCCGGTGTAACAAGGTGGATTCCAGCCCCCTGACCACCCTTTTGAAGTCCTCCAGATGGATTATATTCAGATGGAGCGATGTCGAGGTTTCAAGTATGTCCTTGTAGTTGTATGCGCTTTGTCCAGGTGGACAGAAGCATATCCAGTCCCAGATTACACAGCCGCGACCACTGCCAAGCAGTTGGTTCGTGAATATTTCCCCCGCTATGGACTCCCAAGGGTCGTATATTCTGATAACGGCCAGCCATTCTCATCTGAATTAATGAAGCACGTTTCCCTGTTGTTAGGGTACCAGTGGAAGTTCCATTGTGTACGCCATCCCGAAGCAGCCGGTCTCGTAGAGAGACATAATCAAACCTTGAAAATCCGCATTGCCAAAATCTGTCAAGAAAAAGGTGTAGACTGGTTAGTTGCCTTGCCAGTCGCTCTGTTCTATATGCGCATGGTCGCACATTCCAGATCAGGTCTGTCCCCTTATGAGGTCGTATTCGGCCGCCCCCCGAACGTGTGGGGTACACCTAGACCCCGAAGTATTACAGATGTTTCCAGTAATATGCTGACAGATTACCTAGCTTCCTTGATGTCTGCCCTACACTCTTGTCGTTCACAGGTTGCCGCCGCATTTCCAGACAATACCGAGGTGAAACCGCATGAAATTGTTCCAGGAAGCTTGGTTCTTGTCCGGAATTTTGATCGTTCAAGTCCGCTGGAGCCTCGCTGGAAGGAGCCGAAGTTAGTCCTTTTGGCCACCCGTACTGCCGTCAAGTTGGAAGGCAGGAAGGGGTGGGTCCATCTGTCACACGTCAAGAAATTTCACGGACTCCGACTACAAACTGTTTCCAAGAACTTTTCCAAGGATTGTCAAGATTTTAAAGACTGCCGAGATACTATTCTTAAGGACTGTCCCGCAAATGACATTGATTCAAGTCCTCCCCTGTTAGAGAAAACTCCGCAGCAGGAGTATAAACTGAAGCTCCGGTCTAGTAAAATAAGTCAGCCAGTTTAATTGTCTAAGTCCTCCCCTAGGTGAAACGGTTAGACAGGTATCTGACATGTATGAAATAGACCCCTATAGTGAGAGAGTTAGTCAAAACTCAATCCGATGTATCGTTTTTCTAAGTTTTATATTGTTTCTCAGCCTGATGGTTACCTGCACGAGTTATGCATTTCATTTATGTTTTCCAATTTCTCATGTAAATAAGTCTTCTAATGCTACAGTAGAGCACACGTTTAGTGATCTGCCTCCTCACGAACTATCCTATCGTCTTGCTATGCGCAACAATTCCTTCATCCGTATGTTACATTACTCACACCAGACCAGCAATGCCACTAATTGTTGGGTGTGTGGTCGACTCCCCCCTTTCCAGACACCTAAGGGAGTTCTGCCACTCTTTCCTTATCCGTTCTCACATAATGGCTCATGTGGAGCCTGGTCCATGTTAACGTCATCCACAACAGATATGTCTTTTTTGAACAGTACATGTTTTCCAGACAAGCAAGGTTTTCCCCACAGAACAGGGTTAGATCTAGAAAATGAAGTTTATAATTTGGGTAATTATTCTTCGAATTTCATGGTCCTGAATGTTCAGTCTGATCCTACTCCAGACTTACCTGCTATTTCAGTACTACCAGTCAAAGGCGAATTATGTGTCAGAAATAATGGTTCCGTACATGTAGGACATAGTGATTGTACTACTATTGTCAAGTATAGTGACAGTGGGAAATCTATTTTTAAAGCTTCACGTCATTCTTATTTTGTTTGTGGTCAGACCGCATATGTTCGTCTGCCCCTCAATTGGGAGGGAACCTGTTACATTGCCTTCCTACTGCCACCAGTTTTCCTAGCCCCGTCTGAATATCATAGAAACACACATCTAGTACACATTAGACATAGAAGGGAGATTGAGTCCCCGATTGTCGATCAAACTGAAACTGCTCTAGAACAGTATACAGATTTCAATAAAGGATTCTTTTTCTTTATAGGACCTATCCAGAATAGTAAGTTAATACGTAGATTAACCAGAACCCTTGAAGCAGTAGTGAATGAGACTGCCTCTGCTCTAGGTAACTTAACCGAAGAGCAATCTGCTATGAGATTTGTCGTGCTCCAAAATCGTCTCGTTCATGACGTCATACTGGCCGATAGAGGAGGAGCATGTAGAGTCATCGGATCTAGTTGCTGCATTTTCATTCCTAATAACGCGCCGTCTGTTTATTCAGCTATAACCAGACTTCATAAAATTGCCCATCAGTTACACCAGAATCCAGGCACCTGGACATGGTCCGGTTGGTTTTGGAGTATAATTTCTGCCTGGGGATGGAAAGTATTGTCCTTTCTAGGTATTGCAGTAGCGATCATATTCAGTTGCTGCCTCTGTATACAATGTGGCCCTGCGATTTGCGGCATTTGTGCTACCTCTTGTATTCCTAGTCCCAAGTCCCGTCCTAGATCCCGTTCCAAGAAAATTCGAGACGAGCAAATGATACTGTATGAAATGATAGATGGTATCATGAATATTGATGTTTCCTGATGGAAACGTAGTGACAAGGAGGGAATGTGGAAAAGTAAATTTTGCCATGTTCTGTGTCCCTACGTGTTCCCCATGTTATGTTGTATGTGCATGATTAATATGCATATGTATTCCCCATGATCGATTAAAAACGCAATTACAGTTGTGTCCATCTCTAGTATGCCAGTTTCCAGTTCTCGTGAAAGCTACGAATATTAAGCCTATGTAAAGTTACGTTGCCACGTTTCTCAGTGTGCACGTTATTTCATTGTAAAGTCCCTGTTTCTAGGCCTCGAAAGGGCCCGGACACCAGATTCAGCTCCTGTCTCCTGAGCCCTCGCTGAGGAGCGATACAGCCCCCACCTGTATCCTCGACCCTTCACTTACTTCCTGCCTCACAGTGCCCGGCTCGGCCTGGCTCTGCCTGCCAGTCTGCCAAGAGTATGTTATGATTCCAGTTATCAGTCCAGCCCTCCTTCTCTGCATTCCTAAGCTACTGAATCGCATCAATAGTTTCAGTCATCGTCTAGCCTTTACGTCTCCATGTAAGAGAAATACTGTATTAATGGTCATTTAATATTCCTCAACACGCACTACATGTAGAATAATGCATGCACCAGTCTTAGTGTCTGTTAGCCTTTACCCTGATAACTTTTGGATTCTATCAACATGTTCTCTAAACATCAGATACTAGATAGTGTTTAGGTACATGTCGCTCTGACTCTCCAGACTTCAGTCTCTTCTTCTAGTGCAGAAGTCATAGCCCCCAGCTTCTCCTAGTAACACGTCATTGTCAGTTTGCGCGCATCACTAGGTTAGAGGTCCCGGCTCCTTAGATAGCCCCCTCCATGTTTCCGCCCCATTTATGACATATTCTGTTACGTTTACATCACATGTCTATGTATACGCCCTGTTCACGCCTCTTGTTACACCTACTTTCTTCCTGATCTTTCGCGACTGCTACAAACCCCGCCCACTGCTACGCCTACTGTATGAACTCTAATGCAATTGTTTAAGTATATATACTTGTGCACTGTTATTAAAAGTTAGCGCGCTCATCCCAGATCCTGCCCCGGCAGCTGCCGGGCCCTGCCATCCTATGCCCGTGCAGGTTGTCCTGTTCCTGTCCTTTATGCTGTATTAAACCTGCAAACTCCTACTACCTCGAATCTTGACTCTTATTTATTGAGCTATCTGTTATTGTTATATCTAGTCAAAAATAGAGGTATTATTTATTTACCACAAGAAGGAGCTGGTTTGATGTATAAGCCACGCGCGAGTGTCAAAAGGAAACGGCGGGTTTCCAGACGCAGGGGTCCCCCAGCCCCCTATAATAAACAAAAAAAGGACAGCTTCAAAACGCCCTCAGAAAAGAAGAGCTCCAAGACGGAAGAGAGCTGCGAAGAAGTGAAGCAGTTCTAAAGTAAATATTTTTTAAAGCCTTGTAAACACAGCCATGGCCTTCGTACATTGTGGATCTGGAGAGTACGCCAAATCAGAGTTGGACTTGTTTAGTCTAAAACCCACGCAGACAAGCATCGAAAACCGCTTCATCATGGAGGTATCACCTTTAGCAGCATTGACACCGCTGGCACCTATAGAGTTTTGTGTGTCAGGGGCCACCGATATGTATTTGGATCTCAACAACATCCTGCTGCATCTTATGTGTAAAATCGTAAAAGCGGATGGGTCAGACTATGCTAAAGTGGCACCAATCGCTTACCCTCTAGCTACCATGTTTAATCAAGTGGACATTTCCCTGGGCGACCGACTCATCACCCTGAACGATAACATGTACACCTACAGAGCCTACATAGAGAGTATTCTAAATTACAGCAGCGATGCCCTTGACACACAACTTTCAGCTGGTCTCTTTCACAGGGATACACACGGCCAGTTTGAAATCACAGCTCTGGATGGTGATAAGGGTTTTATAAAAAGAGCGTGGCATGCTGCAGCCAGCCGTACATTTGACCTCCTGGGGCGCATTCATTCGGACCTCTTCTTCCAGGATAAACTGCTCATCAATGGAATTGATCTTCAGATCAAGCTCAATCGCAACAAGGACTCATTCTGCCTCATCAACGGGGATGCTGAACAGTACAAGCTGAGCATACAGGCCGCGAGCCTGTTTGTAAAGAGAGTGAAAGTGTCCCGAGCGCCAGGTTAGCGCACGCCGAAGCTTTGCAAATATCCAACGCCAAGTACGCTGTGGAAAGAGTAGCTCTGAAGGTATTTAGCATCCCTGCAGGTACCCGCTTAACACAACAGCAGAATTTATTTCTGGGGCAGCTACCAAAGCTCATCATCATAGGGTTTGAGGACAATACAGCTTTTAGTGGCACCTATGGCTCAAACCCCTTCAATTTTAAACACTACAACATCAACTACGCAGCGCTGGTCCATGAGGGCAATGGGATTCCTGCAAAACCCTACACACCTAGTTTTGCCGCCGGGCATTACATCAGGGAATATCAGGGACTGGTTTCGATAACAGGATAGCATAAAAGGGACTGCGGTGTAGCAGTGTCAAGAGAAGGCTATGGACGTGGATACACGCTGTTCGCATTCGACCTGACACCGGACATGGAAGATGGCGATCACTACAACCTGGTCAAAAAATGGGAATCTAAAAGCTGAAATACGATTCGCAGATCTACTGGTGGCTAATGTGAATATGGTCGTATTCTCTGTATTCGACAGCATCATTCAGATCAACCACGCGTGGCAGATTTTGTTTGACTATCTTTCGAACATTTGTGAAATGGATACGGTGCAGATACGGGACTTCTTAAGCAGACATAAATACGCTAGGAAATACTTTTTGGGTGTTTTCCCTAGCGATGGGTTACCAACCGAAATAGGGGCAGAAAGACCATGCACCCTAGTCTTTAACACAGACCCGCATGACCAGGCTGGGACACATTGGGCAGCCATGTTGATAGATGTTGACAAGGTTACCTTGTTTGACAGCACTGCGGAGTTCCATGAGCACAGACTCTATACAACTCCTATATTCAAGTTTGTAAAAAAAGCTGCAGCTGTGGTGGAGTATAACAAACTAAGGGTGCAGGATTCCATGGCCATCACATGCGGGGAACATTGTATTTATTTTATCAGTAAAATGTCACAGGGTGTTTCGTTTAGAAATTTCTTAAATCTATATTCGAGGGATCTTGTTAACAATTATATTATAGTTGTAAAATATGTAAAAGAAAACACCCGGGTGTCGGTCAGACCTGTGAAAACAGAATATGTACCTTGTCAAAACTGTAAGGGTTTATAACTGTTGTATGCTGAATGTTGAACGTATGAAATAAAGACATTATATTTTTTTAAAACATGCATTCAGACTCGTTATTTCAATAAACATGCACCATAAAATGTTTTTAAAAGACGACTGAGACGGTTTGTAAAGTTATAACAGGGTGTTTATTACAAACATGTAGTTGACAAAACTTTATTGAAGAAAGCTAGGAATAAAAATATCACACCCACAATTAGTCAAAAAGTCTATAGAAACATCAAGGAGTAATCCATGTGAGGGGTAGTTGGGGCCATGTCTTTTTTTTCGAGATGTCGCCGGCGCTGCAGGGGTAGACCAAGTAGGGGATAGCCTTCAGACTTCAGAACCTGTAGGCGATGGTAGTAGGGGGTTCTTCAAATTGTCTAACAGTCTGCGGTGTTCATTATTACCAATGAGCGTGGCGGGTATATTGAGTTCAGCAGCCGCCCTCAAACTGCTCCCACCCTCTCGGGGTATTTTGAGGCGTTAGGATTTTGGGGGGTGTGAGACCTTTGACTAGATCGTACATACAAGACCCTGCAACCGGTTAGCCCTTGTCGAGAAACTCGCCTCGATCATTCCAAGGGGTTAGGTCTTTAGAAGCGGCTAGTTTACTCATTATCATCTGCACAGTCCCTTTGTGCCCTTGACCTATATTTTTTAAGAGGTCTCCTACAAAGGTATCTGAGGCTGTCGCAAGATCGGGAGGCGGTTGTAGGGGCTGAGGGTCGTTGGCCGGAGCAGCTGGTTGTTCAGAGTCTGGGGTATATAGAGTCAGCTTGTTTTTCTCGGTATTCCACTGGGCGTAGTAATTGAAGACATTTTTGAGAGTGCTGTTGTAAAGGTTAGCCTTGTCGTAGGGGTTTAGATCAGTCCTGCTCAAAATGTCTTTAATTTCAGTATCCAGGCGTAGAGTCTCATTTCTAAGGATATCCCAGGCGTTGTCCGAGGAAGACCCCAGATGCTCCATTTGCTGCCTAGGAACCAGATACATTTTTGTGGCATGATCCATCACTGACCCGAGAGGAGGCTTGTAATTACAGGTATAGCTATCCCCAGCAAGTTACCTATAAAGCCCCCAGACTGTTTCACCAGTTTCTTCTTGGTGAGGAGTGTGGCCCTTTTATTACTGAGCTTCTTGATAAGCCCCTTCTTCAGAACCCGTAACTGATGCTTTGATATAGGGACGTTGCCTTTTAGGGTGTTTAGGGCTATTTCTGAAATGGCTGCCACTAAATCGTCAGAAGCTGTTCCCAGGGTGGCCTTTCTGTGTTGGGGGCTGGCTGCAACAAGCATTTTCAGGAGGGCTAAATTACGGCGTAGGTGTGCAGACATGGTCACCAATGAGCGTTATAAGGGTGGGGCTGTAAATGGTTCTAAAAGACATCAGCGGTGCTTTTTATAGGTCCTGGTCTTGGGCTTTGGGGTGTAAACTACAGGTAGCTCTGGGGGAAAAATATTAGCCCTTAGTCTATAGTCTTCTAGAGTTTCATTTTTTAAGTCTACCAACAGGTGCCCGTGGGGTTTTGCTGTAGCGTCGTTAAAGGCCTCCATGAAGTGTGTGTTTCCGGGGTACATCTGTTTAGCTATGACGGCTATTTGTTGTTTGTCAAGAGGGTTTTTAAATAAAACAAGGTATGAAGTATTGAGAGGTATAGAAACTACTGTTCTTGCCTTTGTAAAACAAGTTCTGCACAATGTAGCAGATGCTTAGATTACGATGATGTGAATACTGAGTAAAAGCTCTCTCTAACTCGGGATGATCACCACCTTCACGCATCAGATCATCAACAATTATCATATTTACAAGGGTTGGGGGTAGGAGCTCATCATCGTTTAGGTTATCCGGTATGCCCTCAATAAATTTGAACTGGCGGCCCAAGTCTGTATAAAGAGGCTGCCAGCATGAATAAAGCCACACAATGTTGTTAGGGGTTTGTGATAAAGCAGAGCCGGCATTTTCTAAGAGCTTTTTTATAAAGTAGCTTTTACCACAGTTTGAGGGTCCTGTTAGCACGCAGTAGAACGGATGCTGTAACCTAGTGTCCATGCTGTGGCGGCTGTCTCTCTAATGGGTCTAATAACTATAAGGCAGTGTTTTATAGTCGGTGGTCAGGACCCTTTTATCAAAAACAACTCGCAATGTTTTATGTGGAGGCTGGGTTGTGATTTCCCACTTCTTTTTGGATCTGACTATGCAGGGCTGGTTCACGACTATGGTTTTAGCATTCTCAGAAACGTCTGCTGTAGCGTATTCATGCACCAGATTCTTCAAACTATCAAAATTGATTTTTAGGGTGTTGCTGACATTTAATGTTATCCCTTTGACCTCCATACACACCTTATTCTTGTTGGTACGGTAACTGTATGTTTTAGGCCCAGAGGCTGTATATTCAATTATATATTCATCCTTATCTAGCTCACTGGTTAGGTCACCCAGATAATCTCCAAGAGGAGGGTCTTCATCCCCCGGCTTGCTCAGAAAAATCACAGAATCTGTATCGTGATACAAGCAGCGATCCTGGAGCTTATCCATAACCCCGTAAAGCTCTAGACGAGCGTGGGCTGTCGTGAAGCAGGCTATGAAAATGTTTATGTTGTTACTCGATGTGGGGTACTCTTGGGCGTATTTCCAACACAAAGCAGCGGTATCGTCATCGATAAACTCGCAGCTGGACACCTCGTAGCAGGGGGCAAACAGGTACTTGAACAGTTCATCAGGATCTGATATTAAGGTAGTATTTGAAAGGTTTGTGCACTGTGCAAATTTTCCCCATAAGGAGTTGAGAGTTTGGCTAACTTGCGGCGTGCAGGATTGACCTCTATCAGATGGGGGCATAACCGGATACCCTCGTGAGCGTAGTAGCCGTCGATGTATTTCTGTTTTGCATCCTGACTAGTACACAATTCAGGATACCCCGAGGCCTCCTGTTTGTCTCTGAGAAACAAATTAATGTAGGGGGCAAAGAGTTGTGCTGTAGTGTTCTTAAAATGCCACACTTCGTGTACTCTAACTAGCCTGTACCCTTTCTCTAATGCAGCTTGTACCTCGATGCTACACCAGGTCCCTGTGAGCATCCTTTGTTCATCGGTGTGTCTGCAGCCGTCAACCTCTTTAAACATCGCACATGTTCGGCAGAGGGGGAACATCAGCTTGCCATCGACTCGACATGGTAACACAGGGAAGGAAAGCTGCTTAGGAGGATAGATTTCACATTTGATAAGCCCAAAGTATTCGGATAGGGGCTTAAAATCTCTATAGATGGTGGGATGACCCAGTGGGTACAACTTCATCTTGTTCACAAAAGGGTACAGACTGGTGAAATCATAGTAGTGTATTTTCTCACCCTCACCAGCGGCCTTGTACAGCTGTATGGCATTTGTACGCCCCCCAAATAAGGCATCACGGGGCTCCAGAGGTTTGGGTAAATCACGAGTCTGAAGAAAAGAGCAGAGACCTGTGTCGGTTTTTAACATGTCTAACCACTCATGCTCCCATAGAACTCTCATAGTAAACCCCTGCTTTTCAACATACAGGGCCTTTGTCAGAGTACGTCTGTATAAGTGTTCAAAGGTGGCCCCCAACATTTTGTTATACTCTAGGGGCTTGTAACACTTGGGGCAGCCGTGGTAAAAACAACCTTTGAATTCAAAGGCTGTCGGCACACCCTTAATTAGAGAGTACCCGTACAGGTAATAGGGGCCCAGGCGGTATTCACCACCCTGTAAGGCATGTTGAATCTGGATGTCTTCCTTCTCAGAGATGTGCATGAGCCACTGGATAGAGGGGGTTGAATAACGTTTCTGTTTACCGTTATAGAGGTCTGGCGGTACTAGAGCTATATTTTCTGGCATCAAAAACCTGTGTTTGTAGATGGACATACACATGGAGGCCAGAGTGACGTTTTGAAATGGGTCTATGTAGTCGACCGTTTGCCGCATTTCAGGGGTTTTGGATGTCAAGGCCTTGACTTTCTTAGTCAGTGTCTTAGGTTTCAAGACCGTGACTTCTTTAATCATAGACACCACAACATCTCTGAAGAGGTTACAAGCTTGTCGTAGGATCATTACATCCACCTGACAATAAGCTCTCAACTCTGTTTGAAAGTGAAACTCCTTTTCACGGTTTTCAGAGTACCATTGTAGAAAGCTCACTTTCTCATCAGGCATCATGTATTCAACCCCGTAGCTTTCAGGAGGAGGCATGGGGCCCACATAATTCTGGTTAGCCCAGGTGTTAAAGAAGTGTGGAAAATAACCTTTACACCCTGGGAACCCAAAGGCCTTTGGCAGCTTGCTCAATTTCATGGGTAGGAAATTCAGGGTGTCTATGAAACGTATTTTTAAAGGGCATACCGTCATCAGCATCAGTTTAGACCCCTGGGTTATGAGTTCCACCTGTATCTTTTCATGAATCATGTTTCGCAGAATAAAGAAGGAGTCGTAGGCTTTTGAGTTGTGGGCGAGCATGGTATACCCTTGGAATTTGGATTGAATGAAAGTGCTTAGGAAATCACCAACACACGTTCGCCCCTCAAACTCCCACCTGGCGTTGGAAGTTAGATGGTGTGTGTTAATATAGTTAGGCTGGTGTACCCCCGTCTCTTGTGTGCACTCTGTATCAAACAATATACAGTCTTCGGGCTTGGTCTGCGGTGGACCTTTAACCATATAACACTGGTGGTTGGGGCCATCAGTGTAAGACACATGGCAGCGGGGGCATATCATACCTTTGCACTTGTGATCCGTTGCCACATACCGCCCACACTCGCTGCAGTCCTTTTTAGGGATGCATTTGAAAGATTTTACGTGTATGTTCAAGCAGGCTTGTGAGCGACAAAACAACCTACATGTGCAGCACCTCACCTTCACGGTGGGGTCTTCTATGCAACCGTCCCTCTGACACATCTTACAATGCATTTCACACTGGTGGTATGTTTTATTGTTGTATATATGGTCGCAGTGGGCGCACACATACTTGACCCCCAGAAAACCTTTAAGGTTCAAGAAGCCGTAAAAATGATTTTCGATGTGGAGGACATATACGGTCTTGTTTCTCACAGGTTCCCCGGTTGTAAAGTACTGCCAGGAACTGCTGTGATAAAGAACTTTCACCGTTCTCAAAAAGACCTATATCGCCAAAGCCGACCACACGGTCAGGAGGTATTTCAAGAACCTCATGGGCTTCTAGACATGATGACAGCGTCAGGGGTCTTGCGAGCCATCAGCAGACCCACGATGCTGGCCGCCAGACATGTATTGGTAGCGGGATTGTTAAAGTTGAGCAGCCACCGCTGTTTCTTACCAATTATTTGACTGTATAGTATGCTCTTTAAAGGTCTGGAAAAACCCCCCTCACGCCCCCGTACAATGAGGGCTATAACTCTAAAAGTGCCATAGGCGACTAGTTCAGCCTAACTCTGTAAAAGCCTTGAGAGGTTTTCTAAAAATTGCACAGCGTCAAAAACATCTCGGGTCTTCCGCCTGGTGAACAACGGAGTGTCAAAACCCTGCCCCTGAAAGCGGAGTTGGAAAAAGTCATTAGGCCCCACATTGTGTAACAACCTTTCTATGAAAAGAGCGTGGAGACTTACACTCAGGTCTCTGTACTTCAGTTAAACGTCAGATCACTTGCCAAG
The DNA here is from genome assembly GCF_964261635.1 of Lissotriton helveticus. Taxonomy (NCBI): domain Eukaryota; kingdom Metazoa; phylum Chordata; class Amphibia; order Caudata; family Salamandridae; genus Lissotriton; species Lissotriton helveticus. The sequence goes on along the minus strand of NC_136068.1, from coordinate 1,959,138,007 downwards.
CATCATCTGGAGGTACATACACTTATTGAGGAAGAATCTCCTGATGTCTTCTTTATCTGTGAAACGTGGCTCCAAGATGAGGACACGACAGGCATAGTGAATCTCACACTCCCCCCGGGATATTTGATCAAGACACTCAATAGGAATCCAGAGGTGGTGGAATCGCAGTTATTTACAAAGCCCAATACCCCTGCTTTTTTGTCAAGGAGGATCTATGTGGTAGTGAATGTGCCCGCTTCAAGATTACTATTAGTGCACAATTCACACTCTCGGGTTTGTATATCTACCGACCACCGGGCCCTGCCTTGAAGTTTATTGAGGCTCTGTTGGAAATTGCTAACCCACTAGTGGTGGGATCCACTTCACTATTCTGGGGGATCTGAATCTCCATTTCGATCAAACCCAGGATCCTACTATTTGTAAATTACTGGCGGACCTGGCGGCCCTCCAGCTAGAATTATTGATTACTAAGAATACGCATATGGCAGGTCACAACCTGGACCCAGTGTTCTCGAACTTTCCATATATGAAAGGGGAGGTGCCTAAGCCTATGGGCTGGACGGACCACTTTTTGGTCAAAGTCAACGTGGATATCCCGGAGCCTTTATTGGTGGAGGGGGTGTACAGAATCCAAAAAAGGCCCTGGCACAAACTCAAATTGGAGGACTTCCATGCTTCTTTAGGGACATTACCCCTTCAAAATTTAGCTGACCCGGAGGCGGCGTATACGGCCTTTTGCGACTGGATTGTGAAAGGTCTGGATGCGCTCATTCCTGTCAAATGGACTAGGGGGTCGCAGGTCCATCTCAAACCCATGGTATAATGAAACCCTGAGAGCTTTAAGGAAGCAATGTAAGAGCCGAGCGCTCTTGGAGAAGGGACTACAAGGAGGGTGATAAAGCGATTTGTTCTGCGCGTGCGGCCTTCTATGCGGAGGAAATAAAATCTAGATCGAATCCCACCAAATGCATTTTCAAAATTGTGCAAGAATTAAAGAATTCTAGGTCCAGGATATCTAAGATATCCTCTGCACAGCAATGCGAAGAACTAGCTATCTTTTTGATTGAAAAGGTGAATAATATCTATAAGATCTTCCCGTGGCACCCTCCTGGTCTATATGATCTTGTAGACAACAGGGCGGGAGACACCAGTTTAACATCTATCCCAGAGATTTCTGGAGAAAAGCTAGTCAAACTTTGCAGGAAAGTGAAAGCGGGCTCGCCATCTGACCCTATGAGGCCGGCTCAATTTATGGAGTCCCTGGTGCACCTTCAACAGCCGATCGGTGCAATACTCAACCTGTCCTTCTCCACTGCCACAGTTCCTAAGGCCTGGAAACAGGCACAAGTTACTCCCATCATTAAGAAACCTTCACTAGATCCCTCCAAACCCGAAAACTTTAGGCCAATCTCCCTTCTTCCGTGGATGGCCAAGATTGCCGAGGCCCATGTTAATAATGTTCTTTCTGAGAACATGAGCCAAAATAACATTCTGGATCCGTCGCAAAACTGATTCAGGCCTGGCCATAGCACAGAGTATGCCCTTCTTGCCTCTACTGAACATCTAAGGTTGATCCTCGATGCCGGCCAAAGTGCAGCGCTGATTCTGCTAGATCTCAGCGCTGCCTTTGATATGGTTTCTCATGAGATCCTTCAGCACCGATTGGAGGTGGTAGGGATCACGGGAGCTGCCTTACAGTGGTTTCGATCTTTCCTAGAGGAGAGATCCTTTCGGGTTTCGGCACCACCGTACATTTCTCAGTCTCACTCTATCGGCCAGGGAGTCCCGCAAGGTTTGGCACTTAGCCCATCTTTGTTTAATCTATATGTGCAACCCCTGGCGGTCGTGGCTAAAGAGTGGGACCTTGAGCCGGTCTCATATGCGGAGGATACACAGCTGGTCATTACTCTAGCTGAAGGGCCATCGGTGTCTGCCACGAGGTTTAGAGATGGCATGGCAGCAGTGGCCCAGTGGATCTCAGAACTGCCTGCAGCTCAATGGCAGTAAAACTGAGGTTCTGCTGGCAGGAAAAAACACCGCCCTCCGGAACGACATTGGTGGCCGGCATCGCTGGGTAATATACGATCAAACAAGGTAACAAAAAGGCCCCCTGGTTCAACGATGAGCTTAAGAAATCCAATAAGTTATGTCGTACCCTCGAGAAAACCTGGAGAAAAAACCCAACCACTGACAACCTGACCACCTTCAAAGACGCAACCCGCAAACACCACCAATTGATCCAATCCACCAAGAAATCAGCATTCAAAGATCGTCTCGACAACAACGCCCAAAACAGCAAGGAACTATTCAACATTGTCAAAGAATTCACCAACCCCACCGCCGGCACCAACGACATCACTCCCTCCAAGACCTCTGCGACTCTCTATCCTCTTTCTTCCACAACAAAATCGCTGACATCCATAACAGCTTTAAAAACCTGTCCGAAGAACAACCCACTCCATCCACCTCAGAACTAAAACAGCACTCTCACTACCTTTGCGACTGGAACCCAATCACCACTGAAGACACCATCCGACTGATGAACTCAATCGTCTCAGGATCACAAACTGACCCTTGCCCCCACCACATCTTCAACAAAGCAAACTCCATCATCGCACCCCATCTCCGCGATGTCATTAACTGCTCCCTCAATTCCGCTACCTTCCCAGATAGCTGGAAACATGCCGAACTCAGCGCCCTTCTGAAGAAACCCACAGCGGACCCCTCTGAGCTTAAGAACTACCGCCCGATCTCTCTCCTCCCCTTCCCGGCCAAAGTCATCGAGAAAGCCGTCAATAGCCAGCTCGCTGCCTTCCTTGAATCCAACAATTCACTAGACCCCTCACAGTCCGGCTTCCGAGCCAAACACAGCACCGAGACCGCACTCAACGCTGCTACGGATGACATCTGAACGCTACTGGACTGCGGAGAATCAGTTGCCCTCATCCTACTTGACCTCTCCGCCGCCTTCGACACAGTCTGTCATAACACCCTCATACAACGCCTCAGCAACGTCGGAATACAAGGAAAAGCGTTGGACTGGATCATCTCGTTCCTCGCTGGAAGAATTCAGAGAGTCCGACTCCCCCCATTCAAATCAGAGGCCACCGAAGTCATCTGCGGCGTACCCCAAGGATCATCACTCAGTCCCACCCTCCTCAACGTGTACATGAGTCCCCTCGCATCCATCGCACGACAACACAACCTCAACATCATCTCCTACGCAGACGACACCCAACGAATCCTCTCCCTCACTAAAGACCCCAACACCGCCAAAACCAATCTACACGAAGGAATGAAAGAAGTAGCCGAATGGATGAAGAACAGCCGTTTAAAACTAAATTCTGACAAAACGGAAGTCCTCATCCTAGGACCATCCCCCTCTGCATGGGACGACTCATGGTGGCCACCGGCCCTGGGCACAGCACCCATACCAACGGATCACGCAGGTAACCTGGGCTTCATCCTAGACTCCTCCCTCTCTATGACCAGACAAGTCAACGCCGTCTCCTCATCTTGCTTCAACATCCTACGCATGCTCAAAAAAATCTTCCGCTGGATCCCCACCGAAACAAGAAAAACATTCACCCACGCACTAGTCACTAGCCGACTAGATTATGGAAACACCCTTTACGCCGGAACCACAGCCAAACTACAGAAAAAACTCCAACGCATCCAAAACGCCTCAGCCAGACTCATACTGGACATCCCCCGTCAAGCCCACATCTCCAGTCACCTAAAAGACCTCCACTGGCTTCCCGTCAACAAGAGAGTAACGTTCCGTCTCCTTAGCCAGGCACACAAGGCCCTCTATGACCTAGGACCAGAATGCCTCAACAAACTACTATCCTTCTACACACCCACCCGCCAACTACGATCATCTAATCAAGCCCTCGCCGCAATTCCACGCATCAATAGATCCACCATGGGAGGAAGATCTTTCTCCTACTTAGCGGCCAAGACCTGGAATTCCCTCCCCACTCACCTCCGCCTTACACAGAACCACCTCTCCTTTAGAAAGCAGCTAAAAACCTGGCTATTCGATAAGTAATGCACCCACCCTCCCCAAGCGCCTTGAGACCCTCTGGGTGAGTATTGCGCTATACAAATTTCTGAACTTGAACTATACCAACGCCCAAGCCCCTAGTGAAGAATTTGGGAGTATGGATGGATGCCTCGCTCAGCTTTCAGTCCCACACAAAGAGAGTGGCAGTTACTTGTGTGGGCTTGCTAAGAGGCCTAAAACCTATCCTGAAGTACATCGAACCAACAGCTTGCCAGCTTATAGTTCAAGCTACGATCATCTCGTGCCTGGACTATGCTAGCGTGCTGCTCCTAGGGGGCGAACAAAGCTGAGATTTTGCGACTTCAACGAGTCCAGAATCTGGCAGCAAGAACTCTGATTGGGCTCCCTCGCAGATGCTTCGCTAGAACAACGATTGGAAGACTACACTGACACCTGATTGCGTCGCGGATTAAATTTAAAGCCCTTGTCATGGCATTTAAAATCCTTAAAACCGGGAGACCGGTTCTACTACGCCCAATGCTGTCCTGGTACAGGCCACCCCGGAGTCTGCGCTCTTCGGGGCAATACTTGGTGGAGGTTCCACGTACCAAACTTTGTCGTATGGGTGGTCGCTCCTTTCGGCTGTTAGCGGCCAAACTATGGAACACTTTGCCGGCTCACATCCGTGGTATTGAGAATCTGCTAGCTTTTCGGAAAGCCATCAAGACCATCTTGTTCTCACTGCCATAGGCTCCTGTATTTGCCTGACTGTCCTTGAGCATGTGATCCTTCTGGTCTAGCAGCGCCGGGACGCCTCTTTGCTGGGGCAGCTGTTGCGCTTTACCAAATCACTAACATAACATAAGAGCTCCTGCACAGCCTGATGTAAAGCTAGAACACCATGAGTGGTTGCTGTTATTTGGTGTAGGTTAACAAATCCAAACTCCTCAGTGTTCTACGGCCCTAAACCTCTCTACATTGCGAGTGTAACTTCTAACACTCTCTAAAAACAAGGGCTCTGGGCCCTCATCAGTAGGAGTGTGATTTGCGGAGGTGTTCTCTGCTGTGTCATTTAGGGGGGTCATGGTGGGATATGTCTCAGGGGTCCTTGTAAACCTGCGGGTAGCGCATATTCTCGCCTTCTTCAGCTTATGAATTAAAAGCTGGCGTTGCTTTGTACTATTAAACCACTTTTTTTTTACTGACCCATGCTTTTCTAGATACCAAGCCCCAGCCTATCTGAACAGGTGGGTCGGTGTCGCTGTAAGTCTTGTTCATGGAGGCCGTCACTACAGATACACCCATAGGACCTTCTGAATGATGCTGTTTGGAGTTTTAAAGCCCGCCCCCCTACCCCCTTCAAATGGCCTACCCTCTGTATGTTAGACCCTGCACCTATGTATTGTCGGTGGTGAAGTGTTGGTTTATATGTTTCAGGCGTTGGTCTTGAAGCTATGGTACCTTGTTTTAAGGGGTCTAGGGAAATAGTGTTGTCTTGTTTGAGGGGCTGTGGGGCAGCAGATGGCCTCTGCTTGAGCAGTTGTAAGAAGCGTACAGACTTTGTCACCAACCTCTGGACCTTGCGGGTATATTTTGGGGGCCTCTTATGAGCACCAGTGGTTGTGGGGGTCTTTAGGGGCTGGTGCTGCCATAGTCACGCCTGTATACCGTGTATGTCGGCCACAGCCGCCTGACACGTCTGCATTATCACTTTTTTACACAACCCAACTGTAGGAGCTGGGGTCGCCAGTTCCCCGGGGGTTGCCTGGCACGAGCAGGTAGGCACCTGAAAGCTTAGGTGTTAAGTGACTACACAGCACACACTCACTGAGACAATAAAAGGCACGCAATGACTGACGCCACTCCAGGGTGTTTGATTAAAAATCAAATAACTTTTATGTAGGATTAAGGTTCAGGAGTGGAAAATCACATTATCAATTGGTCATTAAAGCATTTCATAGGAGGGGAGAAAAGGGAGCAGTTCAATAAACAATATAGCATGTCGCAGTGAACATTTCATCAGAGACTTAGCATTTCATTAGTTAACAATGAACACTTCATGAAAGAATTAGCATTTCAACCAGCTCATCAGGCAAGGATGAGCATAACCTGTAACAAGTGTCCAAAGGTCTTCAGGTAGTAACCTGTTCAGTAGGAAAATCAATTAACATCTCACCAAGCAAGGGTGAACTTTACATAAAACTCCTCAACAAGAGTAAAAGATATCCTTCAGCAGGAATCGGCTGGGCAGTAAATGAGGATAGAACAGTTCATTAAATGTAGAACATTTCATGCAGAATGAACATGTCATCAGGCCACACCAATCATGGCATTAGGCAGGGATAAACAACCCTGTCATCTGGTAAAGGCGAACACTTCCTCACGTAAGAATAGACCTTTTTACATGCACTCAGGAGGACCCAACATTTCCGAATCGGGAGTAAATAGGTCATTAGAAAGTAAAACATGTCCTCAATCAGAGGGAACACCCCATAAGGTAAACATGACATTTTCATCATCAATGCAGCATCTCTTAATAATCATTTGCCTGCGGGAGTAAAGGGGTGTGATTCTTTAATCACCACAGCATATCGCAATAACCCTGTCAGGAAAGAAAATAGCGTTTCCCTACACAGCAGTAAACATTCCAGTAGGTATAAACCATATGTCAGCAGGTAAATTGACACATTGCCTCCAGCATGGATAAAATATTTCATTAATAAACAACCCCTGCAGCATAGCACTTTTAGGCATCTGGGCAACTGTTCCTTGGATAGGATAAACATTTCATGAAGCCCGCCCCTGCAAGGAATACATTACAACGACAGTCAATTAGCCGTCCTGTTAGCAGGAATAAAACATTTCCTATATCACTGTAGCACTCGGGAACCCCTACCCTAGACAGGAGTAAAACATTTAATTAGCTGAGTGAATGGCTTCAGTACCCAGGTTAAGCCATGCATAAGGCTAAGATTTAAACATTTGTTTACGCAAGGGTAAAACATTCCATTGACCTTAGGTAGAGCATTTCATGAGACATATAAAGTTGGCTCATGCATATGAAACTTTTCCTTGGCATAAGCAAAACATATCTTTAAGTAAGGGAGGCAGACCAATGCACACAGACCGGCATCAGCATTTCATCAGGCGGTCAGGAGTCTTTCATTTAATCAAAACCAAGCCAGGCATAAGGCTAAGAGTAGAACTTATTGTGAAGGCACTAGTATCCCCAACCCTTTAGGACACGGGTGACATTTACTTAATGAAGCTAGGAAAACATTTCATCTGGCACGTAAACTGGGGCCCCTGGGACCTCCAAAGCAGCCCAGTGACAGTAGGACTTTTAAGTCCTGCCTAGGGGCAGGGAAGAACATCCATTTCCTCCCCCCAACGCGGGGTTAAACTTTAATTAGACTCAGGCCCAGTTCCGGGTCTCTAATGGGGCCCACGGGACCCAGTCCAGCACTTTGGGTCCTGTCAGAGGGGGTTGGGGGGCCGACAAGGCCCAACTAATGTTTCTCCCGGGGAGGGGCAGCCTCGGGGCTCCCACTTGGCTCTTGGGGGGCCCGCTCTTCCTCTTGGCCTTCCACCCGCCTCGCCGGGGAGTTACCTTAATCTTCGGGCTTCCGGGCCCCTTTCGGAGGTTTGTTGACAGTGAGGAGGGCTCTTACTCCTCTGAGCCCTCCCCGATGATTACCGGCTTTTCTCGGGCTCTCGCTCTCCTCAGAGAGCCCTCCGGTGCTGGCAGGCTGTTCCCGGGCCTTCCCTGGCTTTCCTGTGCCCCGGGGACCAATCAGCGGGTTGCGATGGGGGGAGGCACAACCTCTGCCTCCAATCGCGGAGCAGGCACGGTGGGTGCGGCCGCAGCAGCCAATCGCTGCGCGGCGCTGGACGGGGGCGGGGCCAGTGACGCGGCCGGCGCCCCCCGTCATGTGGTGCTGGAAAGCGGCTTCACCGGGCCTAGCGCAGCCCTCCCTGAAGTAGCGGCGGCCCTCCCCTCACACCGGGGGCCGCCGAGGGGGGAATGCCATAGTCAGCGGGGGTCTTCCACGAGCGGCGCTCGGGCCGCGGCGGTGAGTGCAGCCCCAGCAATCGCGCTACTCCGCCCCGACGCTTCAGGGGCAGGGGGGGCGCCACGAGGCAGGTCAGCGCTTAATTAGCACAGCGCTGGGAACCGGCCAGGGCTCCATGGGGCAACAGCGTCTTCCCAGGCAAGGCGGAGCTCGGCGATTCTAACGCTCAGGGTTTCTCGGCGCTTTGAGGTACAGTAGGATAGCGCTTTAGAGCGATAGCGCTTAGGGGCAATTTCAACAGCGCTTGGGGGGCATAGCGCTTCTCAGGAGGAATGCAGTGCTGGGGCCCTAAGCAGCCCAATCACTTGAGGTGCCAGCGCTAAGGCACTCGTGGGTCAAATGGTCAGCAGAGATAGCGCTTGGAGTAGGTCACAGCGCTCGGAGGGACCCACAGCTCTGGCAATCTATGGCAGTTCAGATGATGCAGGACAGCAGTCCACAGCGCTCCTCGGGTAGTTTAAGTGGGAGGCAGATCACAGTTCAAACAGGACAGGCCACACGACAGTGGCAGGTCAGCGCAGGGACCCAGGTCAGGACAAAGGGGGCGCAGGCGCAGCACAGTCCAGTACCTGGTTGATTCTCCAGCAGTCCTGTAGCAGTTATACTTCTTGGCACGTGATGGACTTTGCGCCCTTGTAAATATCAGTTTCTTGTTTCTTGAAGGGGGGCTGAGTTGGGGGCTGCAGGCAGGCTTCGTCTGCAGGTCACTGTAGATGGTCTCTGGGGTTCCCTACCGCCGGGCCAGATCAGGGGACGTGTCTAGGACACCTCACCCAGCTTAAGAGGCAGCACCTAAATCCTGTCACTCTCAGTAGCATAGGTTCCCAACTAGGCCCTCCCGCCTAAAACTCCTGCGTGGGTTCCGCAGGTCAGTGATGCCCCAACTGACTGGAAAAAGTTCCCTCCCTTGCTTATATAGGCCCAGGTCAGGTGACCACCCTCTGAGGCGGCAAAACTAAGCTCCGCCCTTATTCTAGAAGGTGCCAGGAGCTTCCCTACTCTGTGGGCAGGCAAGGTAGGCTGGAATGGCAACATTGTTTGGAGTCCCTTCCAGCTCCTGGCAACTAGAATGCGCCTTTACAAGACCACGCTGCAGTAACAGGGGCCTATGGCAGCCATGTTGAAGGTAGAGCACCTGTACCTAACATTGATTTGAATAATACACAGGGCATTACAACCTCGCAGGGCCTATACAATTACATTATAAAGGGGGGGACATCCAGAATTCGGGGAAGCAAAAAGCAAAAAGATTTCTGTGAAAAGGGCCAAGTCCAACACCAACCCTTTCCAAGACCTTCTGTTGGGCCTTCTGTTGGGCCTCCCTCTTGAAGCCGCTATTGGAAAACCCCAGCTCAATTTTCATGTTTGCGCCGTTCGCCTGACGTTTTAATTTTCGAACAGCCATCTGCATCTCTTTTGTACGAGCCCCCAATACATCTAGGGTGTTTACAGACCCATCTTGTTCCTGCTTAGGGGGGCCCACCTTGCGCGGCCTAATAAATGGATGCAACTCCTCAGGACCCTCTATACTGCTAACAGCCTTAGCCCCATTCTTTAACGCCTGTTATTGGCGTGTTTTACAATTAGCGAGCCTCCATTGCTGTTGGTATGGTGAGTTCAGGAGTGTAAAAGTGCCAAAAGGGCGTGCAATAAGCGGCAAATCATAGTAGTCCACGGCTGAATTGTCATCCACACTTATTGCTGAGGGCTGTGTGGGGCTTACGACGGCCTCGGGGCTGGACACGGGACTGTACAGGGGCTGGCAGCGGGGCTGGACACGGACCTGTACCCGGACCTGGCCGCGGGGCTGGACGCGGGGCTGGACGCGGGGCTGTACACAGGGCTGTCAGCGGGGGTGGTGGGGTCGTATGCTCCCTGAGGGGTACTAGGGGACAAAGGGTATGAGGATTGTGAGGAGCTGTCGTAATCAGGGTGCCTAACTGAAATGCCTGTGTCAGGGTGTGGTTACCTGGGTTCTGTAAACCCCCGATGTTCGATGACCCCTGGTACACCGCTTCTGGGGTTCTACCTATGCTGTCTACCAACCCCCTCATCACCTCAAGAGCGAGGCTATTCATGATAGAAGGACCTTCTAGGGGTTGCGCATTATCACCTGTTGAGCCCCTAGGCCCGGCCTGAACACTTACAATTGGCTTTGGGGTCTGCTCCGGGGCGTGCACGTCTACATGTACAGTTATTTTATTTGGCACTGTCTGAGGTTTCAGGACGCAGGATGGATCCAGCGTTGCATTAGGGTTGCTGAGGGACACTGCTAACTGTAGCTTAGGGACCCCCGGTTTCAGCTTCAGATGTTTTCTTGAGAGGCGCGATGTTTTAGGGGCTTGTGGCGGCGCCATCTCTTCTACACCCTCCGGTACAACTACCGCCTCCTTGGGGCTCATGGGTGTATAGGCCTCATTCAAGGGCTTGGCAGCCCTTTTTACAGATTAGTCTAAGGGGCTATCTTGGGGTTCAGGGGTCCTCGGTTTCTTCTTCAGGCTTAAGGGCCTTGCCTGGACCTCTGGGAGCACCGGCGCCGTCTTCTTTATGTTTAAGGGTTCGGTTTGGGGCTCTGTGAATACCTTACAGGACTTCACACGCTTTAAAGGGTTGGGAAGGTTCTCTGAGTCCCTATGTTTCTTCTTAAAGGTTACCACGGTTGAGACACCCATCCCTTTTGATACCCTGAGAGGGCTCAGACCCGATGTACCGGTTTTACACAGACCCTGCCCGGTGTTATCTCTGTTTGTAAACACTCTGCCAGTGCTGACCCCACCCCTGTGCAGAATGGATTGTTGTAGAGATTGTTCATCATGTTGGCTAGTGTGTAGGACGTTGAGAGTTTCTCATGAGGTACACGCCTACTCACGCCTTTTGTGCCGTTTCTGTTGTTCTGGACGGTCGCTGTTATGTCCCTTAAGGGCTGTGCAGGCCTCTTCAGCAGCATGTTTCTGAGCCGCTTCTAAAATATAAACAGAAAAATATATATATTAGAGAAAGCATAAAACACATACAAGCACCACCATCCTACGTTCTACACAGCCACCTTTTTTCTATAGCCATTGCTACAAGCCGCTGTACCCTTCTGCTTGAGTCTGTAACACCTCTAGTACTTCTCACACCCTTTTGTTAAAAACACACCTGAAAGAGGTCTTTTTGCAGCTCCTTTCTTTGACAGGGGTCCAGCTTTACACGTTAAAGCTTTCCTCTTCAGCGGTCTTTCTTGTGGACGTTGCGCAGCCTCTTGTACCTCGACACAGTCCTGGAATAACGTAGAGGCCCCTGTAAAGAAAAATTATACCCAACATAAGTCATCTTTCTGAGGAGTCCCCCTATACACCCTCAGGGTCAGGACTCTGGCCTACCCACCAACTCCCCAGCGTCTTAGGCAGTTTAAATAACAGTGGCCTTTTTATTTACATGTAGGAACTGTAGTGTTTTGCACACTGTTCGAGCTCCTTGAGCCTCAAGGTACACCATAAGATCTTCAAAAACTTGTTGTAGGTCGGGATCATAAGCTGTAAAAGCATACATACATGAGAACCCATTAGAAAAAAAGAGAACTTCTGAGAGATTGGTGTACAAAACTACGTAGAACTACACAACTATATATATATATATATACCTGGCTGCGGGGCTGACAATTGTCCGGCGTTGCTAGTTATTACAGTGGTGTCCATCGCCGGGGGTATACTGGTAACTGCTGCTTTTACAGGGTCTTGCATCTGTATTAAACATTAAATGAAAGCAGGGGTTTTAAAACGCCTTTCTTAAACAAAAGTATTACAACTTCAAACAATTCAGGTATACATCTTTAAAAAACCTGTTAAGAGGGGTGCAACAGACATTTTTTAAAAAAAGCGTTGCATGTGCTGCGCTAAAACATATGTTAAAAAGAAACAACCTGCGACATATCCTTTGCTTATGGGTAAATCACTTTAGGTACACAGGACCCTTCTGACATTTAAGCAGGCCCGGGGGCATTTTAGAAAAAAAAGCGGGCAACAAGGGTCCTGGAGCCCCGTGACACAGCCAGACACCCCACACCCTGAGCAGCGCCCTGGAGAAGCGGGCTGGGGGTCATCTGATAAAAAGAAAGCGGGAAACAAGGGTCCCCCGGAGCCCCAACGGCCCCCGGAGCCAGACACCCCACACCCCGAGCAGCGCCATGGAGAAGCGGGCTCGGGGCGATTTAAATAAAAGACTCGGCAATCGGGCCCTGGAGTCTTGAAGACCCCAGGACCCCCACCACCCTCACCCCGAGCAGCGCCAGGGTGAAGCGGGCTCAGGGTCATTTTATACCAAAAAAAAGCAGCGAGGCACACGGGCCCCCGGAGCCCCTGGAGGACCCAGGGCCCCCAGAGCAGCGCCCTGTGCAAGCGGTCTCCGCGTGATTTTTAAAATAAAGAGGCACAACGAGGCACACAGAGCCCCGTGGACGCTGGACCCCCTCCAACTCTTCCCTACAGGATCTCCTGCAAGGATGCAGACCCATACTTCTGACCCGCAAAAACAACGGCTTGGTGAGTACAAAAAAAGGCATTATTTATTTTCATATGTATGCCTTGTTTATTTCATGTTTGAGCTCAGCCACACTTAAAGCATTAGTGGACTACAGATACAATATTTCTATGTGTTGCAAAGAACGCTGCTTCCTGCACCTGGACCCTATTAAGGCCCCTGCATTTTGTACCTTTATCATACACCCCTGAAGCTCTATGCCAGCCCTACACCACCAACCCCAATAACATTAAATACCTACACACATAGCTTTAAACTCAATCCTTCAACAAAACCTTTATTCACTTTAAACACATTTACATTACAATTCAAGTCTTTTAAAAAAAAATCATTTTCACCATTATTCACATTAAACACAACACAAGCTTAACAGTTTACAAACCATACTACATACTACTATTTAACATTTTCAAAACTACAGATTTATATACTTTACATAACACAAACATACATCATTGCACCATCCATTATTGTTTTTAATTATATATATTTTTAAAAACACCTTTATTCGTAAGCAAAAGGATATACACAGCTTGCAGCCTACAACCCCAAGGGCCGGCAGCGCAATGCCTAAATAGTTGGGCTGCGATGCAGTCCATAAGAACACAGCCTGTATGCCGACATCCCTGGGGTCCGGCGGCGCTCACTGACCTGTTGCAAAAAATGTAAGACTAATCTTGAGAATTCTTGCGTTGCAGTCAATTCTATTGTATATCGTAGAGACTCAAGGTCTAAAAGCCGTGAGCCATGAGCTGTAACAATGATCGCTACGGTGTATTTTTGTGTTAAACCATAGAATCCCCTATACTAGTATGCCAAACTGGAACTTCCCCCCCCCCCTCCCCGAAAATTAGTTCCCCTACCCCACCCCAACCTACCCCAACCTACGATCTAGTTCCTTAACCTGCCTGTTTACTACAAACCCGCCACCTGTCTTGTCTTTCCTCTTATCATAGACTCCAGTGTACGTCCTCACTGCTAGCGTGTAGGCGTATCCCCAAATCTAGAACTCTCCTATCTGGTGAAGTTCCTATCTGGTGAAGTTCCTATCCTGCCTATAGGGTCTGGCAAGGGGGTACCCATTAATGCAGGGTGATGTGAGGTCAGTGAAGTCTGTGTCGCCACTATTCAGCACTCTCCTGTCCGTCAGGCTGTGTGTCAGTAGTATCCTCCCTAGTGCTCCTGAATACTTGGTATAAACTCCAGAAATTCTTAGGGCGACTCATGGGGGGCAGCAACTCACTGTAGTGCTCCGTTTGCGTGCAGCAATACATCATGTCGCGCGCCCATCTCCTCTGTGGGAAGCGGGCCTCTCATCCAGCATTGTGCAACCGTCCGGCGTGCTAATAGCAGACCTATGTCCGTCAATCGCCTAAACGCCACAGGCAGACTTCTGGAGAAATCAATCAGCGTCAGGGCTGGGTCAATTGGCAATTCTGTTTCGAGAATTTCGCCCATCTCCGCAAACACTTCTCCCCAGAATTTACGTATTCTGTGCCAACTCCACGCTAAATTTATGAAGTCGGCGTTGGGCGCATGGCACCTCTCACATTCCGAGGTATGCCTCAAACCATAGCGGTGTAACCTTTCCGGGGTGTAGTATACTCTTTGTAGGAACTTAAAGTGGATCAATCGGTGTCTGCCGTTCAGCAACAATCTCTTGGTGCTCATGCAGCAGTACTTCCACATGGCAACGTCTATAGTGATCTCCAAATCCCTTTGCCATGCGAGCCTAGCTTTTGAGGGTTCCTGACTCCTGTGCGCAGCAATCGCCTTATACAGGTGCGTTATCAATTTCTGTGACTGTCGTTTTAACAACAAGGGTGAGTTACGGCATCTCTGGGGGCTCCGCCAGTTCCGGGCCCAACGCGTCTTTCAGCGCACTTCGTACCCTGTGGTATTGAAAGCGCTGTAGCAACGTGGTCTCCTCCCGGGGGCGCGATAATTGTTCCCAGGTTTTTGCTTTCCCATCCACAAACATGTCGCCGGCTGTCTTAATATCTAGCCTGTGCAGTGCCTGTACTATGCCCTTCTCTGCAATCGGCGGTATCCACAGCGCCCACTCAATAGCCATCAAGGGGGAGTATATAAAAGGTGCCATTCCTGGCCTTCAGTAGCACTTGCCATGCATGTTGGGTTGCAGAGATCGAGTCTAAGATTCCAGTTCTGCGGTCAGCTGGGGTGCATATAGTGGCAGGTAATGGGAGCGGGTCCACAAACAGCTGTTCCATTCGCACATGGGGTATGCCTGCAGCCCCATGAAGCCACGTATGGAGATGGGCAGCCTGCGCCACCCTGTAGTATCGTTCTAGTTCCGGGGCACCCAGGCCTCCCAGCTCATATGTGAGCGTAGACCATTGTACCCTAGGCTGTTTCCCACCCCAGGCCAATCGGATCATGAGCTTCGTCAGGTTCCTGAAGAAAGCTTTCGACAGTACTATGGGCAAGTTAGTAAAAAGGAATAAGAACCTAGGGAGCACCACCATTTTCATTATGGCAATCCTGCCCATCAGAGACAGCGGGAGTTTGCACCATTTTTCTAGGTCGTCTTCAAGTTTGCCGTACGCCACCCCATAGTTCTCACGGAACAAAACATCAGCATCTGTATGTATCATGATGCCTAGATATCGCACCGGGTCCGTTGACCACTGTAGAGGATATTCCATTTCGAAACGTTCTGTTATCGGGGTCAGCGGGAACACCACCGACTTAGTCCAGTTTATTTTAAGTCCGGACAGTGCACCAAATCGGACTACTTCCCTAAGTACCGGGGTCAGGTTCGCCTCTGGGTTTCGCACATAGAGTAAGGTGTCATCCGCATAGGTTGAGATGACAATTTTGTATGTTGGAAAGCTAATCCCTCGATGCCAATGATACTCCCTCAGCGGGCATGCCAAAGGTTCCGCCACTAACGCATACAGTAAGGGCGACAGGGGGCATCCCTGCCTCCTGCCTCTGCTAATCTCGAAGGGGTCGGAAACACGTTCCCCAATACGTAGTCTGGCAGTTGGTTTCCAATACAGCGCACCTATCATTTGGAGCAGTGGTTCCCAAACTTTTGTGACCCGTGGCTCCCTTGATCTAATTGGCAGTTGGCCGTGGCTCCCCTCCATTTTTTTACCGGTGGACGGGTGGGTGGGGATGTAAGCCCGACTTCGGGAGTACTTCCTGTTTTCCTTAAATTAATTGGGATGCAATGAAGGTATTTAATCATATTTGTAACAAAATAAAAAGTTAACAGTTTTAAAAGGGGAAAAACAAACTTTTGTTTTATGCGCTGATACCTTTTCTCTCATCGAGAATGTAAATGCGTTGTGAACTCAGGCGCGGGAGGCTGTATTGAAGCCAGTGACCATACTGATGTTTCAGTAATATTTGAATGCAGGACCATCCGAGAGTTCTACTGGGTTTGGTCTAGAATAGTTTAGAAAAATGACGAAGGCCCTGTCTGTAAACGCACATTTGAAGATGTTTTTTAAACAAAATACACTTTCGCCCTTAGTCTGCTTCTAGTGTTCATGCCTGCTTCCATCGTGCCCTCAGACTACCCTTCTGTCCGTACCTGCCCCCATACCCCTGACTGCCCCCTCTGTCCATGCCTGCCCCCGCGCCCTCAGACTGCCCCTTCTGTGCATGCCTCCTTTCTTCGTGCACTCAGTCTGCTCATTGTGTCCATGACTGCTCCATTTGTGCCCCCTGATTGACCTATCTGGCAATGCCTGCTCCCACTGTGCTTTCAGACTTCCCCTTTTGTCCATCCCAACCCCCTTCGTGCTCTCAGACTACCTCATCCATCCATGCTTTTCCTCCATGCCTGCTCCCTTTGTGCCCTGAGACTGCCCCTTTCCAGGGGCGGCTGGTGACATTTGAAAGTGGTGAGGTGTAAAATGTGTTTGTGAGTCCACCACGGCAAGCGAGCAAGCCTGAACAACCTAAGGTATTTTTTTTTTTTTATTTTTTTTTTTAAAGAGTGGGCAAACTGGGACACATTAAGGATTTTGGGGGCCCTGGGCCTAACATATTCAGGGGGTCCCCGGCCCCTGTTGGGAACCGCTTTGAATATATGGTCCAGTTTCAGCTGTTTCATCCCCTCTTTGACTAGGTCACAGACAGTGCACAGCCATTCCTCCAAAATTCTAAATGTGTTTCAATCTATAATATTCATGGATAGTGATGACGTGTTTTCAATATTTGCAACAGACAAGCAGCTCACTAATATTAATGCAAATAATCTATGACACCCTTCCATTTCTCATGTGTGTGTGAGGTACTATTTTGATCTAAAAGTAACTTTAAGGATGTTGCATGAAACAAACTAACATTTCTCTGCAAAATGTCACTCTGAAATAGACTAGTCTCCCACATCACCCACATTAAAAACAAATGTCAGGAAAACGGTATTCAAAAAGTCTGTTTATGAAGGTCTAAAGAAAATAATTAAATTAATATCTAAAAATCAAAATGGTTAGAAATAGAAAAATGTTATCAGGGAATTTTTGCTGCGCTAATAAATCGCTCATAACAGGCAAATGAATGCACTAACGTAGAAGAGGCTGGTACCATGCGCACAACAGACCTGCCGATAAAACATACAGCAATACACTGCGTGTGGGGGAACTGTAGGAGAGTAGGGTCTGCTATCCTATGGTCACCCCAAATTTTTGCTTTTTGCTTCACTGGTTTTCGACTACTGAGGCTGTGGGCCTGCTGATCAGACCCCCAGCCTGCTGTTCTCTCACTAAATTAAAGACACATGTGCTATAGGCACATACCAATTGGAAATGGACTCCTTGTCAGCCCCTGTATAATGCACTATAGGTGCCCAGGGCATAGGGGCCACCAAGGCCTACCAGGGGCTGCAGCATATCTTTTGCCACCTCTGGCTGGTTCTTAAATTGACACAACTGGCTGATCACTCAGCTGGGGTAAGGTGGTGTAATCACCCCTTGCTTAGATATAGTATACCTATATCTAAACCTATATCTGGACACATGTAAACCTGTGAGCCACTCCTATGGAAGGCCTCATCAATCCTGGAGGCAGGGTGCGTGGTTTTATGTGAGATGGAGCTCTAGCATGAGCTGAGCCTGTCTGCAGCTGTCGGGAACAACTCCCTAAGCTGTTTCAGGATAATGCCATACCATATACTCTTAAGTGCCTTATAATCCTCGCGGTTAAATAGCAACTTTGGTTTGGCTTTATCAAAACATGTCGTGTAAGGTGTCATATGATTTGGAATACCATCCCCTCGCCAGTTCTGGCGACGGGGATGGCATTCCACCCCTCTAGAGGGGTAAGACATGTTCCTTTACTAAATGCGGTTAATTTCTCCAAAGACCTTAAGATCCACAAAATGGATGCCTCTGCCACAGACAAATGTCTGGACCCCTGCAGTTGACCGAAACTCAGCAGATGGGGCCTGGACAAAGGGTTTCCTGTCACAGGAGGGTGTCACCACCCTCCAGACAGGAGATAGTGGATTGTAGCAGGGAGGTTTGAAAGAAACCAGACACTGCCTGGGGCGCACAAGGCTGCCCCTTGCATAATCCGGCCAAACCGGTTCTGGGGCACTCCAGCCCTCGTGCCAGGGCGGCCTGGATCAAAGGAAAGGGGTGTATCCACCCCCTTCCTGGGTCCCACCCATAGGGAGGGACCAAGCAGGTAATCACGCCCCCCAGATTGGAATAAGAGTGGGAGCAGTGCCAATGCACATCAGATTTCCTGGAAGAAACATTAGAAACGAAACTCTGGACCCTTGGACCTCCATCTCAACGTGGAAGCCCGAAGAATCTCCCTTGTGGTCAAGGAGTGACCACCCTGCAGCAGCAGGCACCATCCAGCCATCAACGTCTACTTAGTTGCAGTTCCCGCCGGAACTCGAGCGACTGAGATCGACGAGATCAAGCTTGCCTGCCTTCCAACAGCCCGATCCACAGTCCCTGCAGAGCTGAGACCCGTGGAGGCGACCGGAAGCGTGGGGCACGCCATCTTGAATTGACCACGAGACGCTGACCGTGCAGCCCACGAGTGACCCTCGAAGCTGTGCACTGGGGTTTGAGAAGCCCCCACCCTGAGCTACTCCTGAGCCGAAGTTCAGCCCTCCACACTCGACGAGTGCTGCGTGGGGCCCTTCTGCTCCATTTGGCTCAACGCGTTGGCCCGGTCACTTGCCCGCTGGCTAGTGGTCCCTGTGCCGACGAAACTACAAAGAAGACTCGTGAATCTGGTTGCTCCAGATCCACACCAGCTCCCCTGAAAAGGAGCCCCGACTCTGACCTTCCTGGTCCGAGTGAGAAGCAATCTTCCGATCCCGCGTGGATTGCTCTTGCCAAGTGTTGGTTGCTCCAAACTTGAAGCCGACTGCACCGACGGTGAGAGCCTGTGTGGGACAGATCCTGACCTGCTCCTGGACGTCGCAGATGCCCCAGAGCCCACGTGACAGCGGAGAGAAGCTCCTCGACGACCACCTGATTGCGCCCGACATTGCCTGGTTCCGTCCTGGTTCCACCCTGGTCACTGCTGAGTGACCCAGACTCTGTCCCCTCTGCTTTCAGGTACCCTTCGACTTGAGTCCACCCTTGGACTCCACCGGACACTTCATCTTTAACCCGCCTGCAGCCCTTTCAGCTTCAAGCACCAAGAGCCTGCGTGTCAAAACCCGACGCCACTTCGACCCTGTGCACCCACTTCCTGTGGGTGAGGTAACTTTGCTCCGCCGGTGTTCCCACACTGGTGCACATCTCTAGGGTCTGTGTGTTAAGTTTTGTTCCTCTAGGTCCAGCGGAAGTGTCCTTAAACTTTAACTTTATGACTTTTACGCACCATTGGTTAACATTGGTGCATGCGTGCGCTTTCCGCACAGCTCCCGAATCCCGAGGGCCATTCCCGACTTCAGCATTGCTTGTCCTGACTGCTCCCAGCGATTCCCTAGGCCCTAGGCCTAACCACTGTTCGAGTGGCATCTCTTATACCACTTGTTTAGTATATGGTTTGAGTGGCCACCCGCCCTCATCCATAATTGTGCAACTTGTATGTTTAAACAGTGCTTTTGATTTAACGCTTGTGCCCCTTTATTCATAAAGAATACTGGGGATTGTTTTTAGTAATAAACACATATATTTTTATAATATATACTTGTGTGGTGTCCTTTCATTTGGTATTACAGGATTGTATGTGGTAAAACAGCTCGCTTAACACGACCTCTTAAGTTAAGCCTTTAGGCTGCTTAGTCCATGCTACCCCTAGGATAGCTTGTCTAATAAGGTTGACTTACAACCAGACACCATAAGGGATTGTTTGGTCTGATAATAGGTGGTTCCAGAATTGGAAACATCACCTATCAGGCCAACTTCTCACATTGGTGAGCAGCGGTGCGGATTTGAGCTTGCTGTTGTTTTACCATTGCAATCTTTGTATCAAATTGAAAGATCACATCAAGTACCTCTAGGTACATATAAAATCAAAAGCTTAGCATATTAAGTTCTACTGAACTTAGTAGTTGTAGGTTGAAGGGATTAGCACACCCTGACTACAACTCACTAGTAAGGTACAGTAGGAAAACACTTAGTGTAGGTAGGTGCATCACTTACTAGAGTCATGTCTGACACAGGAAAGGCCTCAGGGTCTACTCCTGTGACAGTTGACCTTACCCAGGCAACTTCCAGCTATGACAAGCTAACCCGAAAGACTTGGTTGCCTTGTGCAAATCAAGAGGGTTAAAAAGGGGCAGAAGCCCCACCTGTCCAATCCTGATAGCCATTCTAGAACAGGATGACTTAGAAAGGGCGAAAGGAATTCCCCTAAGGTCAGGAGATGGAGAGAACCCAGCTGTAACTGGTACCCCTCAGGAGGAAGAAGGAGAAGAGGTGGATGAGGACTCAGAGATTGAGGACACAGAAGACCAGGGTCAGGAGGGTAGCCAGGTTGGATTTGCCAGGCTTAGCCAGGCCAATTTAAACCTACTGGGAAATGGAGAGGGCCAGCACCTCCCCAGATCCCACAGTCTTATTCTCCCAGGCAACAGAAGAGTGAGATCTCCCTCAGGGGACTCTCATATTTCTAGTGCCTCCAGAGAATCTGAGAGAGGTATGACTGCCTCTCAAAAGACTGAGCATAGGGCCAGAATGAGGGCTGTCAGACTCCAGATAGAGAGGGAGGAGGTAGCCCTGGCTCAAGCTAAACTTACCTTGGCAAGAGAGCAGAAATTAAGTGGCTTAGATGCCACTGGTGGCAGCATTTTTCCAAGAGAAAAAGACAGGGGCTATGACAATAGAAACCTGACAAAAATTGTGCCCCCCTTTAAAGAAGGGGATGACATCCACAAATGGATGACTGCTCTGGAGAGAGCCTGCATGGTACAGCAGGTTCCTCAGGATCAGTGGGCTGCAATTTTATGGTACTCCTTTTCTGAGAAAGGGAGGGACAGGCTCCTCACAGTTAGACCTGAGGATGCCAAAAACTACTCTGTTTTGAAGAGTGCTCTTATTGAAGGGTTTGGCCTAACCACTGAGCAATACAGGTTGTTGTTCAGAGACACCCAAAAAGCACAGACTCAAGACTGGACTGATTTCGTTGAGTGTGCCACTAAGGCTTTGGAGGGTTGGTTGCAGGGAAGTAAAGTTTCAGACTATACAGGATTGTACAATCTTATAATGAGAGAACAGATCCTTAATAACTGTACAAACCAGCTGTTGCATCAATACCTTATTGACTCTGATCTGACCTCTCCCCAAGAATTGGGAAAGAAGGCAGACAAATGGGTCAGAACAAGGATTAAGCAGAAACCCCAGAACCAAGGTGGTGACCAGAAGAAAACAGACCAGAAGGGTGGTAATCAGAATCAGAAAGATAAAGAAAAAGACCAGAAGTCTTCAGGCCCCCAAACTAATAGTAAGGAGGGTGGTTCCCAAAATGGAAACAAGAAGAAGAACAAAGGTCCAAAGACACCTTGGTGTAATACCTGCAAATCAGTTTCACACTGGGGCAGTGAGTGCACCAAGGCAAATCCAGTTCCCACCACTACAGCTCCTAAAGCAACTGCAACCCCAAGTACAGTAAGCAGTGGTGGAACACAGTCCAAGGGTGTAGCTGGGTTGACCCTGGGTATTGAAGTAGGATCTGGCCTAGTCAGAATCCCTACACAGGCAGTTCTCCTGTATGATGTGGACATTGAGTTGCCCACTGCAGTAAGCCCCAGTAACCTGGGCAAATACAGGCAGACTCCCTTAATTAATGAGAAACTGGCTCAAGCCTACAGGGACACATGTGCCAGTGTCACAATGGTGACACCTGACTTTGTGGACCCTGGACAGATTGTACTAGGTGAGAGCTACCTAGTGACCAACGCCAGCAACTCCACTACCTCCCATAGTGTGGCAGTTGTGAACTTCTCCTGGGGAGGGGTTGATGGCCTAAAGAAAGTTGTGGTGAGTGCAGACCTACCAGTAGACTGTCTGTTAGGCAATGACCTTGAAAGCTCAGCATGGTCAGAAGTGGAGTACAGGACTCATGCAGAAATGCTAGGCATTTCAGAGCATGTCCTTGCCATGACAAGGGCTCAGGCTAAGAAGTGCCTTCCTGAACCAGTGGTGGATCTTGAAACAATAGACCAACCACAACCCAAGAGAAGGAGCAAGAGAGGAAAGGCTCAGCCTTCCACCTTGCCCCAGGTTGAGGATCAAGTTTCAGAGGAAACTGATACTGCAGTCCAAGAGGAGACTGTCTCTGAGGAGCTTGAACCTGACCAGGTTGAGTTTCTGGGGACAGGGGGACCCTCAAGGGCAGACCTGAGGCAGGCTCAATTAGATTGCCCTTCCCTTGAACCCCTCAGACAGCAGGCTGCTGCTGAGGCTGCTGGGGATGCCCAAGGTACCCATACTGTGTATTGGGATGATGGACTCCTTTACTCAGAGGCTAGAGACCCCAAGCCTGGCATGACCAGGAGGTTGGTTATACCTCTGCAGTTTAGGGGGTTCCTTCTTACCTTGGCCCATGATATTCCCCTTGCAGGACACTTAGGCCAGAACAAGACGTGGGACAGGCTTGTTTCACACTTTCACTGGCCTCACATGTCAGAGGATGTCAAGGAGTTTTGTCGCTCCTGTGTCACTTGCCAAGCCAGTGGTAAGTCAGGTGGCACAACAAAGGCCCCCCTAATACCACTACCTGTGGTGGGGGTCCCCTTTGAAAGAGTTGGAATTGATATTGTGGGTCCAATGGACCCCCAAACAGCATCTGGGAACAGATTCATACTGGTGGTAGTGGATCATGCCACCAGGTATCCAGAGGCTATTCCCCTGAGGACCACCACAGCACCTGTGGTGGCAAAAGCCCTCATTGCAGTTTTCTCAAGAGTGGGCTTCCCAAAGGAGGTGTTATCAGATAGGGGCACCAATTTTATGTCCAGCTATCTGAAAGCAATGTGGAAGGAGTGTGGAGTAAACTACAAGTTTACCACCCCCTACCATCCACAGTGCAATGGGCTTGTGGAGAGATTTAACAAGACCCTTAAAGGCATGATAAAAGGATTACCAGAGAAGCTCAGGCGGAAATGGGACATTCTTTTACCCTGCCTGCTCTTTGCTTACAGAGAGGTCCCACAGAAGGGGTTTGGCTACAGCCCTTTTGAACTTTTGTTTGGCCACCCTGTGAGAGGTCCATTGTGTTTGGTGAAGGAAGGATGGGAGTTACCTCTCAAAAAGCCCAAACTAGACATAGTGGACTATGTACTTGGTCTCCGCTCCAGGATGGCTGAATACATGGAAAGAGCATCCAAAAACCTGGAGGCCAGCCAAGAATTGCAGAAAGCTTGGCATGACCAAATGGCTGTACTGGTAGAGTTCCAACCAGGACAGAAGGTGTGGGTACTGGAGCCAGTGGCTCCAGCAGCACTCCAGGACAAATGGAGTGGACCCTATCCTATCATTGAAAAGAAGGGAGAAGTCACCTACTTGGTGGACTTTGGAACACCCAGGAGCCCTCACAGGGTAATCCATGTGAATCGCTTGAAAGCATTTGTGGACAGGGAGGACATGAGCTTGCTCATGGCCACAGATGGGGATCAGGAGGAAGAGAGTGACCCTCTCCCAGACCTGCTTTCCCAGAACCCTGATGATGGTTCAGTTGATGGAGTAGCCTTGGCAGGCAGCCTCACTGACCAGCAACAGATGGACTGCAGACAAGTTTTGCAGGCCCACAGGCATTTGTTTTCACTCACACCCAGCCAGACTGACTGGTGTACCCATGTAGTGGACACTGGTGACAGTCTGCCTGTGAAGAATAAGATCTACAGGCAACCTGACCATGTCAGGGATTGCATCAAGGCTGAGGTGCAAAAGATGTTAGAGCTTGGAGTGATTGAGCCATCAGAGAGCCCATGGGCCAGCCCAGTAGTCCTTGTGCCAAAACCTCATACCCAAGATGGAAAGAGAGAAATGAGATTTTGCGTGGACTACAGGGGTCTCAATGCTGTCACTAGGACCGATGCTCACCCCATTCCAAGAGCAGATGAGCTCATTGACAGATTGGCTTCTGCCAAGTTTCTGAGCACATTTGATCTGACAGCTGGCTACTGGCAAATCAGATTAGCTGAGGAGTCATAAGCCAAAACAGCATTCTCTACCCCTAGTGGACATTATCAATTTGTGGTAATGCCCTTTGGTTTGAAGAATGCACCTGCCACTTTCCAAAGGTTGGTGAACCAAGTCCTTACTGGGTTGGATGACTTTTGTGCAGCATATCTAGATGATATTGCTGTCTTTAGCTCCACCTGGGAGGATCACCTGATCCACCTGAAGAAAGTTTTGGAGGCCCTGCAAAAGGCAGGCCTAACTATCAAGGCCACTAAGTGCCAGATAGGGCAGAGTAAGGTTGTATACCTGGGCCACCTAGTAGGTGGAGGCCAGGTTCAGCCACTGGAAAGCAAAATCCAGGCCATACAGGACTGGGCTCCTCCAGTTACCCAGACACAAGTCAGAGCCTTCTTGGGCCTGACTGGGTATTACAGAAAGTTTGTGAAAAACTATGGGTCTATAGTGACACCATTAAATGACCTGACATCCAAGAAGATGCCAAAAAAGGTTCAGTGGACAGTTAGCTGTCAAAAGGCATTTGATGACCTGAAGAAGGCCATGTGCTCTGCACCTATCCTGAAGAGTCCTGACTACTCCAAACAGTTCATTGTTCAGACAGATGCTTCTGAGTTGGGGGTGGGAGCTGTGCTCACAACTTAATCAAGATGGTCAAGACCAGCCTATTGCTTTCATTAGCAGGAGGCTGACTCCCAGAGAGAAACGTTGGTCAGCCATTGAGAGGGAGGCCTTTGCTGTGGTTTGGGCATTAAAGAAGTTGAGGTCCTACTTGTTTGGAACTCACTTCCTGGTGCAGACAGACCATAAGCCCCTCTTATGGCTCAATCAGATGAAGGGTGAAAATCCCAAACTACTCAGGTGGTCCATTTCCCTACAGGGGATGGACTTTACAGTGGAGCACCGCCCAGGGACTGACCATGGTAATGCAGATGGTCTCTCCAGGTACTTCCACTTAGAACATGAAGACTTATCTGGTCAAGGTTAGTTTAATGTCCCTGCGTTTGGGGGGGGGGGTTGTGTAGGAGAGTAGGGTCTGCTATCCTATGGTCACCCCAAATTTTTGCTTTTTGCTTCACTGGTTTTCGACTACTGAGGCTGTGGGCCTGCTGATCAGACCCCCAGCCTGCTGTTCTCTCACTAAATTAATGACACATGTGCTATAGGCACATACCAATTGGAAATGGACTCCTTGTCAGCCCCTGTATAATGCACTATAGGTGCCCAGGGCATAGGGGCCACCAAGGCCTACCAGGGGCTGCAGCATATCTTTTGCCACCTCTGGCTGGTTCTTAAATTGACACAACTGGCTGATCACTCAGCTGGGGTAAGGTGGTGTAATCACCCCTTGCTTAGATATAGTATACCTATATCTAAACCTATATCTGGACACATGTAAACCTGTGAGCCACTCCTATGGAAGGCCTCATCAATCCTGGAGGCAGAGTGCGTGGTTTAATGTGAGATGGAGCTCTAGCATGAGCTGAGCCTGTCTGCAGCTGTCGGGAACAACTCCCTAAGCTGTTTCAGGATAATGCCATACCATATACTCTTAAGTGCCTTATAATCCTCGCGGTTAAATAGCAACTTTGGTTTGGCTTTATCAAAACATGTCGTGTAAGGTGTCATACGATTTGGAATACCATCCCCTCGCCAGTTCTGGCGACGGGGATGGCCTTCCACCCCTCTAGAGGGGTAAGACATGTTCCTTTACTAAATGCGGTTAATTTCTCCAAAGACCTTAAGATCCACAAAATGGATGCCTCTGCCACAGACAAATGTCTGGACCCCTGCAGTTGACCGAAACTCAGCAGATGGGGCCTGGACAAAGGGTTTCCTGTCACAGGAGGGTGTCACCACCCTCCAGACAGGAGATAGTGGATTGTAGCAGGGAGGTTTGAAAGAAACCAGACACTGCCTGGGGCGCACAAGGCTGCCCCCTTGCATAATCCGGCCAAACCGGTTCTGGGGCACTCCAGCCCTCGTGCCAGGGCGGCCTGGATCAAAGGAAAGGGGTGTATCCACTCCCTTCCTGGGTCCCACCCATAGGGAGGGACCTAGCAGGTAATCACGCCCCCCAGATTGGAATAAGAGTGGGAGCAGTGCCAATGCACATCAGATTTCCTGGAAGAAACATTAGAAACGAAACTCTGGACCCTTGGACCTCCATCTCAACGTGGAAGCCCGAAGAATCTCCCTTGTGGTCAAGGAGTGACCACCCTGCAGCAGCAGGCACCATCCAGCCCTCGACGTCTACTTAGTTGCAGTTCCCGCCGGAACTCGAGCGACTGAGATCGACGAGATCAAGCTTGCCTGCCTTCCAACAGCCCGATCCACAGTCCCTGCAGAGCTGAGACCCGTGGAGGCGACCGGAAGCGTGGGGCACGCCATCTTGAATTTACCACGAGACGCTGACCGTGCAGCCCACGAGTGACCCTCGAAGCTGTGCACTGGGGTTTGAGAAGCCCCCACCCTGAGCTACTCCTGAGCCGAAGTTCAGCCCTCCACACTCGACGAGTGCTGCGTGGGGCCCTTCTGCTCCATTTGGCTCAACGCGTTGGCCCGGTCACTTGCCCACTGGCTAGTGGTCCCTGTGCCGACGAAACTACAAAGAAGACTCATGAATCTGGTTGCTCCAGATCCACACCAGCTCCCCTGAAAAGGAGCCCCGACTCTGACCTTCCTGGTCCGAGTGAGAAGCAATCTTCCGATCCCGCGTGGATTGCTCTTGCCAAGTGTTGGTTGCTCCAAACTTGAAGCCGACTGCACCGACGGTGAGAGCCTGCGTGGGACAGATCGTGACCTGCTCCTGGACCTCGCAGATGCCCCAGAGCCCACGTGACAGCGGAGAGAAGCTCCGACGACCACCTGATTGCGCCCGACATTGCCTGGTTCCGTCCTGGTTCCACCCTGGTCACTGCTGAGTGACCCAGACTCTGTCCCCTCTGCTTTCAGGTACCCTTCGACTTGAGTCCACCCTTGGACTCCACCGGACACTTCATCTTTAACCCGCCTGCAGCCCTTTCAGCTTCAAGCACCAAGAGCCTGCGTGTCAAAACCCGATGCCACTTCGACCCTGTGCACCCACTTCCTGTGGGTGAGGTAACTTTGCTCCGCCGGTGTTCCCACACTGGTGCACATCTCTAGGGTCTGTGTGTTAAGTTTTGTTCCTCTAGGTCCAGCGGAAGTGTCCTTAAACTTTAACTTTATGACTTTTACGCACCATTGGTTAACATTGGTGCATGCGTGCGCTTTCCGCACATCTCCCGAATCCCGAGGGCCATTCCCGACTTCAGCATTGCTTGTCCTGACTGCTCCCAGCGATTCCCTAGGCCCTAGGCCTAACCACTGTTCGAGTGGCATCTCTTATACCACTTGTTTAGTATATGGTTTGAGTGGCCACCCGCCCTCATCCATAATTGTGCAACTTGTATGTTTAAACAGTGCTTTTGATTTAACGCTTGTGCCCCTTTATTCATAAAGAATACTGGGGATTGTTTTTAGTAATAAACACATATATTTTTATAATATATACTTGTGTGGTGTCCTTTCATTTGGTATTACAGGATTGTATGTGGTAAAACAGCTCGCTTAACACGACCTCTTAAGTTAAGCCTTTAGGCTGCTTAGTCCATGCTACCCCTAGGATAGCTTGTCTAATAAGGTTGACTTACAACCAGACACCATAAGGGATTGTTTGGTCTGATAATAGGTGGTTCCAGAATTGGAAACATCACCTATCAGGCCAACTTCTCACAGGAACAAATGACCATTGTACTTGGAACTGTTAAGCACAAAAAGGAGACGTAAAATGCGCTGCTAAACGAGTCATGAGTCCTGATGCAAAGGTAGGACTCTGTCTGAATACACGCCTGAGAGTGTAACAAAACTAAAGACTCTGGGAACATAATTTCTGTGTGAATCTAATTTTTTACCCAATTGTTGTTCTGTTAATTAATGCTCGCCAGAATACCAAGGTCACCTAAACTGCACGAGGTTGAGAGTTTTAATGGCATCAATAAATAAAGTAAAGTGCAGCATTCCAGACAACCAGTAAAGGTCAGAAAAGTTCACATATGCACAAAGCTCGCAACACCCATTGGACTCAAAGATTCAGCCCCTGACCCGACCCCCCCCATCTCCCCTTCCCCGTCGTGTGTGGCAGCCCAGGATGAGACGGCATCCCGGGTGCACACACAGCCGCACCCGAGCACTTGACAGGTCTTTTAAAGACCATTTACATGTTAATGAGGCCTTGCTAAGTTTCACACCTTCTAAGAGCCCCTGCAGCCCCACTCTGCATGTTGCCCAAATTGTGCCGCGGCGCCCCTGGCAACTCATAACGGCGCACCAGGGAGCCGCGGCGCACAGTTTGGGAACCACCTAGACCCATCCGTCGGAGGACCCGTAGCATGAACGGCCACTCCACTGAATCAAAGGCCTTTTCCATGTCTAGGAAGACAGCCACAGCCTTCACGTCCTGCCTCACGTGTTGTATGGTCCCCAAGACAGGGCGAATATTGTAAGTTAGATTCCTCCCCGGCACAAAGCCGGCCTGTTCCGGGGCAATCAGTTCAGAGGCCAAAAGGGCGAGGGGTGTAGCTAGAACCTTGGCGTATATTTTTGCGTCCACATTTAGGAGAGATAGTGGTCTATACGATCCACAAGTGTTAGGGTGTTTGCCAGGTTCCAATATGGTAACAATTAAGGCCTCTCTCATCGACTGGGGCATACTGCCCTCCACGCACACATCGAACAGTGTGGAGAGATGCGGAACCAGTTTGTCTTTGAATGCCTTGTAGAACCCCACCGTTAGACCATCAGCACCGGGAGCGCTGTTTGAGCGCATACTAGCTAAGGCGTCCGATATCTCATCCGTTTGGATAGGGCACATAAGGAATTCGCGCTGCGAGTCAGTTAAGAAGGGTAACTGTATATGTTCCAAGTAATCTTCCATATCAGTCTCCAGGTTCGCCGTCCTGGACGTATACAGCTCTGAGTAGTAACCCCTGAACTCTTTTAGTACATCCTCGTCTGTCGTGACAATGTCACCAGTGGGCGTTACCAGTTCCGAGATTTTCGGTGAACGCCTGCTGTTGCGCAGCATTTTGGCTAACAGGGAACTAGGGCGCTCGCTCTCCCCATATGTCCTTGCCGTCGCATATTTCCCCATGTGGCACACTTCTCTGTCCGCTTCTTCGTTAAATTCCGCAATGAGGGTTTTTATGTCCTCCGCTATCGTGGGGCTAGAGTCAGAGAGCTGCTGCTTCTCTAGATCAGCCAGTTGCGACTCTAAGTACTTCAGGCGTTGCCGTATCGACTTTAGCACACTTGAGTGCTTTGACATGGCTACTCATCGTATGAAGACCTTAAACGCTTCCCAAACTGTCTGGAAGCTATCCACAGAAGCAACATTTGTGTCGAAGGAGTCAATTTCCTCAGCTAGCTCCCCTCTAAAGGTCTCATCTAGTAGGGAGTAAGGGGGGAAGCGCCACGTGAAGGGTGGAATACGCCCTATCGGGGTCTCCAGCACAAGGAGGAGTGGCGAGTGATCAGAAAGGGTGCGTGATAAAACTGTGCTTGATAGTATATGTCTGGAGATTGAATGTGATGCTAGCCAGTAGTCAATCCTGGTGTGGATGTCGTGAAACACTGAGTAATGTGTGAACCCTCCTTTGCCAGTGTTCCTACTCCTCCATACATCGGCTAGGTCCAGCGTCAGTACCTCCGCCTGCAGTGCCATTGCGGCGGCCGACGGTCTTCGCTGGGGGCCCGTGGACCTGTCTAATTCCGGGTCCATCACCAAATTAAAATCGCCACCCCAGAGCATCTGCGCTGTGGAGTAATCTCGACAGTATCTCGCCACTGTTACATAAAAGTCTGGGCAGTCGTAATTAGGCCCATAGACGTTAACCACAATAAGGTCATGCCCCTTCCCCTTGCATCTCGAAATCAGATATCTGCCTTCAATGTCTGCATGTAACAAACCTAGCTCTAACTTGGATCTAGGATTAACCCATGTTATGACCCCTCTAGAGTGCGTTGTGTATCCTGCCACTGTGGTGTTACCCGACAGGCCCCTTGACTGTAGCATCCTGCTATTGATTGGGAGATGTGTTTCTTGGATGAGAGCCAAGTCTATGTGATGCCTCTGCAGGTAATTCAGTACTTTCCTGAGTTTTCGGTGATCATTTAACCCCCGTACATTCCAAGTGAGAGCTCTAAGGGTTTCCCTAGTGTCAGCAGCGTACACCTCTGATGCATTAGTCATCCGTGCCATATGGACAGGCAATGAGTACAAGCAACAACAATGCAGCGAGGGAGCTTAACACAAGCGAGTGGAACCATTTGAAGTATTTGAAACTGTTTCCCTACGCCCCCCTTCCCCACCCACAGCAGACTACCCCCAACCTGGTCTATCTGAAATGTGGACCCTGCCCCCCCCACCCACAATCAAAACCCCAACTTTAAGTACCAGCCACATTTCCATGCTTAACGCGCTGGGGTGGAGGTAGCCGAGTAACATAGTCCCCTCCCAATCAACTCTTGATTCTCATTCAGCTCTACACCTACCCCCGCTGTGCGCAGACTGAGATCAGAGCAGGGTATTCTAAACTTTAAAGTAGCAATATTAGCATCCCCAAAGCTTCAGCCCGCAGCTAGCCCTCTGGCGGGCAGTCACTTTGTCCATCTGAGGTCCTAGCTTAGTGTCTCGCGCCACGAGCTAAAGACAATGGAAGGACGCATCTCTCAAGTATCTAGATCAACCACACCCTCCCCTCCAGTCACTTATCTTTAGAAGTCTTCATTCCCCGAAGTCCTGGCCGCTAATCGCAGTTCTCACGATATCATCGCTACTGCGGCCACTGCAGTCGCCTTGGTATCAGAGTGTTTCAAGTTGGAACGTTGCAGCACTTAGTCCTGGTCGTCCAGACGACTTCCACTTGCTCCGACGTCCGCTTCCTCTGTATCGGTAGCGTTCTTGTCCCGGGACCAATGCTTCATGGCTTTCTGTAGTTCTTTTGGGTCTGTGAAGATATGAGTGACCTCTGTTAACGCGTAATTTAGCTGGATATAAAAGAGCATAGTCCAGACCCATCTCCCGTAGACACTTTTTGTGTGGGATAAACTGTTTGCGCTCCTCTTGGACCTTTGCAGTAAAGTCAGGGTACAAAGAAATCGCCGATCCTTCGTATTGTAGTGCTTGTTTGGACCTAGCCAACCTTAACGCAGTGTCTGTCTCTATAATTAAGAAACTTCGCTATGATGGGTCGAAGAGGCGCTTCAGGTTTGGGGCGTGGTCCAAGCGACCTGTGTGCTCTTTCTACACTAAACATGTCTGAGAACGCGTCTTCACCCAGGAGTGTTTTGAGTAGCTTTTCAACAAACAGTTCCATGGGGCCCGTGTGTGTACTTTCCGGAAGGCCCGTGATGCGTAGGTTGCTTCGACGCGACTGCGCTTCCAAGTCCTCGGTCTTGTCCTGCAGGACCTGCATCATCCTCTCCATCCTTTGCTGCGCTGTGTCTAGGTCCGTTTGTGCCTCTTCTGCTTCCGTCACCCTTCTCTCCGTTATATTGTGCCTTTCCGCATGTTTGTCCAGACGTTCCGTCATGCGGTCCATTCTGTACGTCATGGCGTCAAGTTTAGTGCCCAAAGCTGAAATACTAGCCTGTAGGCTGTGCTCCATGGACAGCAGCATGTCTTTGATGTCCGAACTCGGCCCACGTGGGTCCTCAGGCTGCGCGCCCGCACTGTTCTCCAACGTCGGGCTGTGCTGCTGTAGCCTCCTCTGTGCGAAGGGTAGTCTGCTCTGGGTCTTGTCGCCTTTACCCATCTTGCGTGGGGTAGAACAGTCGTCTTCTGTAGTGCCCCTCCCTCTGCAAATTGTGGTAAATACCGGATCCACTAATGCGCTCCCAGATGTCTCCACTGCACCGGGGGCCAATTTACCTGCGTGCCACACGCGAGAGGTTAGGATTCTCTGGGTCGCTCTACAGAGTCAGTGACACCTGGCACTATTCCAGCCGCTAGAATAAGGTAGGCAAAGTCGCACCATCACGCCACAATATGGCCGCCCCACTACCAGGGTAAGGTGGGCTTAGAACAGGCTCTTTGCGAATCCCACGTCGAACTTTAGCCCCCCTCAGTTATCGTCCCTGGGAGTCCGAGCAGGACGCTCCCTCTACCCCTTCCGAATAAGTGTGGGGCTCCAACACCGTCAATCCAGAAATCTCGAGGGGCTCGGACCACCAGTAATCGTCCCCGCCCCGTAGCAGCTGCCGGGTTTCTCTGCCAAGTTGTGGCCAAGTCGAGGGAGGATGTCCTATGCTCTCGAGTGATCTCCGGGCCAATGCATGTGCACACCAAGTCTTGTTGTCTAGCAGACCCCCAGCGATCAGCCCGGACCCTTAGGCTCACCCCAATGTCAGTTCAAGCCCCCGGGTGTCAGCGTAGTGCTGCCCCTCTGCCAATCTCCTCATACATCGATCGTGCTTCAGATGGGGGGGGGGGGGGAAATCCCAGGCCAATCACCACCACCTGTGCACGACCCTCCTAGGAAAGTGTGGGGAGCCTCTGACCTTCAAGTGTTCAATCGCAGGGGGACCTCCAATGTTGCACAGCCCCACTCGTGTTTCCTCGGTCTGAGGCTTACAGTGTCTTCCGACGTACCTTGGCAGCTGAATCTGTGGTGTGCAGCAGCTATCCGCTACCGTCGCTGCTCTTACTCGGGACCTCCGCACTCAGCCTGAGCGGAATATTTCACTACTCATCGGCCAGTCTCTGGGTCCCCGGGACTCCCAGCACGCCGTGGCCGCAAGTCGCGTGACGTAGTCCGGGCACTGGCTGCACTCCAGTCCGCGGCCTTTCCGGATCTCGCAGTCGGCTGTCCGCAGCCCTCTCCGCGGCTCCAATCGCCGGTCTTCGGGGGAAAGTAGCATCCAGCTCTGCCTTTGGGTGACTGGTGAGGGGGTGTGCGGCGGTTCGAGCTTGCTCTGGAAGGATATTTAGAGGATAGATGTACTGCACACGGCGGAGCCTCGGACTCAAGCTGCCATTCCGCTTGCTGGCTAGCTCCGCCCCCCTTCTGCGCCATCCATTATTTACCTTCCTTAAACTGTCGCAGGCGGCTTCAATCTGGGATAAGTTGTTCAGGTCCATTCTTGCTTAAGTTCCAAGGGTTGTCTCTGTGCCTCCAAAACAATCCACGCAAGTCACTCCACCCAAAGGTCTTGAAGGGTTTTGTTGGTGCAGAAATCCACAAGGTGCAGCAAAGCAATCCACTCCAGTCACTCCTCAAGGGTTTTTTGAATGGGTGTTTGGCAGTGTTCCTTAAGGGGGCTTTTTATACTTGTCCAGGCATGCTAATTAGAAGCCCCCCACACCCTTTATGACTTGAGGGGGTTTAGAACAATGTCATGGTGGCCTTTGGGTGGGAACCTTTTTTCTATCCTTGTACAGTATAACCAGTAAATCAGTTTATTACTTTGACAGCTGTTACTCAAACTCAAGGCCTATCCCGGGAAGAGTGGGGTTAGACAATGGGGGGCTTGGGTGGCCATCGCAAAACTCTTCACACCTACGTGACACCTCCTGGGAAGTAGGGAGCCCGGGAACAGGATCCGACGCCAAGGTCAGAGTTTTTTCCTGCCAGGCATGTCAAGTTTGGGACTAGCCTGTTAAGTTTCCTGCCAGCCATGTCAAGTTTCCTGCCAGGCCTGTCAAATTTGGGACCAGGGGCTTTGCGATGTGTTTATTGCATCCTAACAGCTGCACCTTGTTTCAGGGTCTCATGGGAAGCTTTGGCTCGACATGCCACCTGTCTTTTTCGCATCTCAAAGCTCAGGGCTGGCTGGGGGTTTATATTTTATAATGGGCTTGTATTAGCATATTTTTTTTTGAGAACTGCCAGAGGAAGGTTTGTGAGGACCCTCTACAACTTTGACACCTACATGCCACAGTCTTCTTCCCAGGCCCTGGGCTGGGGGACTCAGGACAGCCCCGCAGCTGTTCAGCCAACAGCGGTCTGCAACCCCAGTTTTAAACAAGCCCAGGCATTTCCCTACTACATGCACACACTTTTTCGATGCACTTTTTTAAACACATACACAATTACCCGATGTTTTGCAATCAAACCTGTCAGTTTTGGGACTAACCCTACATGTCACCCATTTAAAACCAGAGTGTTTGCGGCCAGCAAGTTGCTGCCAGGCCTGTCAAATTTCCAGCCAGCCGTTTCCTGCCAGACCTGTCACTTTTGCGGCCAGAGGTTTGATGTGAATGGTATCCCATCCTACCACGGATGTTAATACGTCACATATCATTGCACTTATTAAAAGTGAGACTTTTAAAACATGTACCATAGACATGAACCATTTCTGCACCGTGCCCGGGCGACAATGCCCTTTGGGAACTAAGAGGAAAGTAAGGTGTAATGTGCACCCTGTACGTGGCCCACATTCCTATAGATAAAGCAACATTGTAGTCTAATAAATGAAACAGGACGTTTGTACGCCTGGCGACTGAACTCATGTATTTCAAGCTACCTTCATATGCGAAAATGAAGAAAATGGAGGCTTGCTGAAATAAAATATTTGACTAAGATCACTCAATTTGGTAACGTGGAGAAGCCAGGATTAATACCACGTTTCTGGTTCTGCTTAAGTGGCTATCTTTTTGTCTCTCTTGTTTTTCTTCAAACATTTGTTTTGTTTTTAACTCTGTGCATAATTTCCACAGTGCTTATCAAGCACTGAAGAGACAGGGTGCCATGCCAGGTGTGCCATGCCAACTTGTGTTTGCATTGAAAGAAAACAGTTAACCATGTCACATTTTCTGCATTCATGTTCATTTTGCCACCTCTATTATCTCAGAATTCCTGAGGAAGTGAAGTTGGTGCTGAACACCAGTGGAGTGGTAAGTGTGGCGTGGGCCCCAGTGCAAGGAAGGATCTGGACGGCTTGCCCGCTGTTGGCATGGTAAAATACAGCAATGCTCAGCTTTCAGCAGGCCCCTTAGGCCTCTAGACCTTGGTATCACTGCACCTGCTGCACCAATGGAAGCAACACATCTGCATAGCGCTAAATGTAGCATTTTCCTCAGGAGGCACTAGCTCACTGTTTTCATATATTGTACAAGGGTCTCGCTACCATTCGTGCAGCAGGTGCACCAGAGTCCATTGAACCACATATTTGGATCAAAAGTAGGCACAAGTATGCAAGAAACATAACCAGTCATTTAGCGCTATTTTAGTAGCACAAAAATTACCTTGCATCCAAAATGGAAGTAAAGATGTATTTTGCGCTAAGAAATAGTGCTAACGACTATAGAGCCTGAATAGCAGTGTAAGCAGCCACTCGTGCTCACTGAATGTACTGAGCTAGGATTTTTCTCCCAGCTTACGGGCATATCTATATCTATATCTATACTAATATTATAGAGAGAGCCCAAACCTTTGAGGCGGGAAAGCTCCGGAACCACAGCGCCAACCGGAACACCCAATACAGCGTTCCAAAGGAGAGTATCAGCAGATGGTCATAGGCTATACACCAGCCCAACATATACATTAGAAGGGAAAAAGAACGTTTGGGGAAAAGTAGTCCAGTGTGGGAGTGTGCGTTGTGCTGGGGGCGTGTGCATAGAGCGATAGGCACGGCATTCGTCAAAACCCAACCCTGCTGAATTATACCGCTTGCGAAGGGCACGCCATTCGTCAAAACACAACCCTGCCAAAAGCCAACCCTGCTGAATTATACCGCTTGCGAAAAGCGTTGTGCTGGGGGCGTGTGCATAGAGCGATGGGGGGCGTGTGCATAGAGCGATGGGCGCGGCATTCCTCAAAGCCAAGCTGGATTCCACCGCTTGCGAGAAGCGGAAGTTGCATTTGCCATTAGAAGCGGGAGTTGAATTTGGCATTGTTGGCCGTTCACGTCATGTGGTGCCTCTAAGTGGCGCTACAGCGGACAAACTCGTTCGCGGCTGCCGCGTTGCCTGGAGCGGACACACACGTTTGCATATTGCGGTAATGACAACAAACAGAAGAGCACACGCTTACCTTCAGCGGTACCAAACGAGTGCTTCTGAGCAGAGCCACAGGCAAGTTTTGAAAGCAATTTACCTTGCCTATTACAACCATTGCAGGCATTCTATTTCATCCCCGGACAACGTCGGGACGGGCAGCTAGTTTGCAATAAAGTGGCGAAGCGTGTCATTAAGCCAAGTAGGCTAAAAACACGCTTCATCACTTTAGAAATGCAGGGCTGCACCATCTTCACTAGAATATTGTGCAGCCCTGCATTTCCCCTTGCTCTGGCGCTACCTTTTGCTGCCTAGCGCTAAACGCAGGCACCCTTGCACCAGAGTGCAAGCGTGCCTGTGTAGAGGGGAAAATTGTTTATGTGCAGGAAGGGCCCCCTTCCTGTACATAAACAACCTTTATATGGTGTCTTCGATGTAATGTCACGGGTTTAAGGGATATGGCAGTCTTCTGCCTATATCTTATGGTGTCAAGATCGGTCTTCCTCATTTTTCAGTGTTAACATT
Organism: Lissotriton helveticus; assembly: GCF_964261635.1. NCBI lineage: Eukaryota > Metazoa > Chordata > Amphibia > Caudata > Salamandridae > Lissotriton > Lissotriton helveticus. The sequence continues at coordinate 1,959,101,281 of NC_136068.1, read as the reverse complement.
TATTGTACTTCAAGTCAAATAAAAAGCAAGTGTTTGAGAAATTGCTTATTTTTAATTAGAAAGATTCTTTATCATATTTTTTGTAGGCCACTTTGCCAGAGTTTTGGTCAGCAGCAGGAGGCCATACTCGGGTCTGGCTGCTGCATCCATTTTGTGATGCCAGGGCTCTTTTAAACTGTTACCGGGTAGACCGGTGTGTACATGTCTCTCCCTTGTTGGGATCAAAATTTGATAACATGCATTATTGGCCTAATATATTCAATATAACCTAGTCGTTATATTATTATGTATCTAGAGTTCACTATGGTTGCTTATCGACTAACGACTCACTGTTTATTTGTTTGCTCCTATTGGTATAACCGGAACCATTTTGTTTCATTTCTCTATGTGTAAAAGCGGTTTCCCAGAAATCACGTGATTAGGCCTTCTGCTCGAAACCACGATGGCAGCCAAAACTGCCTACGATAGTTAGTTGGTAGCTCAAGGAAAACTCAAGGTCACACCTGCCCTTCTTGTGGGATGCGCACATTCTAGCAGAGCTCATTCCTGTACTCCCCGAGCTCCAGATAGACAGGGAGGCACCTCACTGACCTGCCCCCGGAATGGCTTAGGCCTAGGCTACTAGCAAATCAATTGTGCCTTATATGGGTATTCCTCTTGGCTTACTGACAAGTTGTGTTTTTCCTTGTAGGGTGTCATCTTGAACACATGAAACGTATATATGCTTTGTATTTTGAACATGTAATCAGTCTCCTCTGCGCACCTCCGAGGGTCGTGCAGACTGAGGCTCCCCTGTCAGGGTTTGTATTTTAAGAATAAATGATTGAACCTTCTCCATTGCCGACTGAATTATTATAATGATTATTGGTATATGGGTTATTGGTAAGTGTGGCCCGATAGATTTATTTTGAATCCTTCAGTTGGCGACTCCGCTGGGACTCTGCGATAGGGTCGTCCCCACCTGTAAACAGGAGTAATGGGACAAGGAGGAGTTCTGGCCGAGGGGGTGGACAGAAAGAGGATCCTGATTTGAGACACCCGTTTGTGGTATGAAAACAAGCCGTTCCACTCTCGAGCCCAGTATCCCTCCCAGCTGCTGAAGACCCTACGCCGGAGTCCTACGGGCTTAACCCGAGAGAAGAACAGACTGTGCCTGTGTTTAGGTGTCGGCAGTGGAGAACTCGCAATCGACCTGAGTGCACCAGGTGAGTGATATTTGTGATTGAATTGGATAAGGATCACTCGGAGGGAGTGTTTCCTTTTTGGATAACAGTTAACTGTTTGTTTGAAGGTGGCCGGAGAAGCCGGACCACGAGGGAATCTGGGGATCTACCGTTGCGGCGAAGGGGCTGCGCGGGTAGAGACCCCAAAGACTGGTTTGGTGAATAATTGAGGTTACATCTGATGCCCTAGCAGAGTATGGCGTTGCTCGCTTGAATTCACTCCGGGAAAGCCCTGGGAGCAACTGGGTAAGCTAGGGTTCTGGAGATGTGTCCAGATGCCCGGCCCAACCAGAACAGGACCATGGGATGGCCTGTGAGAGAGTTTGTGGTTCGCCTATCAGATGTTCTCAGAACAGTCTAACAACTGTTCCCTTTTTGGTGAGACTTTGTTGGTCTGGAGTTCTGTTGAATCAATTCCCCGAACAGGAGTCGACGGGCTCTGTTCATATTTGAAGACGTCATTTGCATTGAATAGGTTCTGAGAAGTATTTGCCTTGTACTGTTTTACAGCACTTTATTGTGTTGGTTGAATGAGGAATGTATGAGAGACCGGTGAGAAGGAATGTGTCCAAATAAGTGTGTGTGTTGTGACGTTGTATAAACAAAACTAGTAAAATAAACATAATGCCTTGTTTTAGTAAAATATGTTTTGGGTGCTGCTGCAGGCGAGGTACACGGCTGGAAGAACGACAGCCGGCCCCTCCTGAGGGCAGTCCCAGTTTCGATATGTATGTCAAGCATGGTCTACAACTGATTTTGTTTAATACCCTTTGGAACATATACACAAAGGATAATGCAAGTTTACAATGGCCGCTTACGGGGTCTTTTGATGAGCAGAAGATTAATTATATACAGAATAAATTATTCATGAAGAAAAGCCGCCAGTCAATGTTTGATTCCTTGAACTTATGGTTAAAGGAGGCAAAAAGACGACGGATCAGAGAGGAGAAGTTGGGGAGGCTGAAAAGTGAGCAGACGATTACTCAGAAGGCAGCAGCATACGATAAGGGAAAGTTAGAACAGAATATTGAAAGAATGGATAGGCAGTTTCGATTAGATACTAATAAAAGCTATGTGGCTAGACCAGAGACAGGAGATGAATTAGAGGAATTACTAGAAGCCCGACCACCTCCCCCTTATGCTCCACAAGGCTTGTATCCAGCCGTACCTGTGTTACAAGCTGGCCAGGCAGGAGCCGTTTCGGCCGCCAAACCACAGATAGGGGTGGTCGCCACGGCCCCTGCTGGCGGATCGGGACATGATGCCCAGTTGCCCCTCCTTCTCTACGATTAACTACCTCACCCCTAATATCCCTTCGGCCGGACGCGGCTGTCCCTTCTCCCTTACACCCTGTATTCCTCTCCCCTCCGACGCAGACTACCTCACATCTCCAGAATACAATTAGTCTGGGTGCTACGCCCTAACGACCGATGTCAGACTTGATTGATCAGCGAGCTTTCATTCGGTCGTTGTTGGGACAGGAAGGGAGGAGGACTATTATAGTTCAGGCATCCCAGTGGATGCGAAATCCTATTTACACTTTAGACGATATTTGGAGTACTATGAAGGATTTTGAACCTGTTGCACAACAGCTGGCTTTAGAAAGCATGGCAATTCGATTAATTTCCTTATGGGAACAGCATTTTGAGGAAGGAATTCCCCGCAAATATTGCGTGATATAAGGGACCATGCTCATAAATTCCATCTTGCGGTTGAGGACGTTTATCAGAATGTGACAACGCTGTTGAATTATCGGGAACGGGTGCACCGAAAGAGTGCCGAATGGGGAGCTCAACACCCCATGAGAGGTGCATCCTCTCTTTTTCCCGGAAGTTCCTGAGATAAGAGACAATGCGGGTACTGTCACTAGAGCACGTGTGGACACTAGGCTTCAGCAACAATGGGTTTACACCCCTTGGAAACAAAGCGAGGTCCTTACGCTAAAAGCCCAGCTCCCTGTCCCCCGTAAAAATCCTACAGCTTATTACAAAGAATTGACCGAAGCTGCCAATTCCGCCATGACTAGCTGATATCGAGCTATTTTTTGGTCTCCTGATTCCAGTGGATATCTGGAGACAGATGCATGGTACGGACCATGCTCCCGAATTAGGAGGAACATGGGACCAATTAAAAAATTGGGATACGGAACGAAAGCCAGGTGAAAAACCCCGGGATGAAATATTAGCAGTACCCGATAAAATTGCTGAATATATGAAGACCCTTCTCCCTCCCAGGAAAATAGATTGAGATAAATTAACAGCGTGTAAACAGAAGGACGAAAGTGTCAGATTTCTTCACTAGGTTTGAGAAAGTTTTCATAGATTTCAGTGGCCAGGACCTCTCTACTGAGGGAGGAATTAGATTTGTGAATAGATTTGTCACCAATTTGCTCCCGGAGGTTATGTCCCGTCTCCAATCGGCTGAGAGCACGTGGACTACGGCTGCACCATCTGTTATCCTTAGTATGGCCCAATATTATGAACATCGTGAGAACGAGAGTAAGGAAAGATCAGAGAAGAAGACGAAGGATCTAAAAACAAGAGTACTACTGCAGAAAGTCAGTAGAGGACAAACTTCAGGACGGGGAGTGCGAGGCTCGTTCCAGAGAGGCCAGATGACAGGAAGAGGTAGAGGAGGCACTCCGAATGTTGGCATAAACCAATGTTCCTATTGTAAGGAGGAAGGACATTGGAGGGTGGATTGCCCTCTGTTGCAAGGAAGGAACGGACCCAGTGGAGGACGAGGAAGAGGACTGGGGAACATAGATCGAAATAGTGTGAGACGGGAGGAATCACAGCATGAGGGTTCTCGTAAGAATCATTTTGATGACCCTCAGAATAGACAATACTACAATGAGACTTATCAGGAGGACAGGTATGATAAACGAGATTATGCATGAGACAGCCAAGGACAGAGCGGGGGCCATATTACAGTACCAGTTGACCAAGAGGGACCTTATGTAAAAGGAGAACTGTTGGGTACATCGGGGAAGTTTTTAGTGGATACTGGGGCGATGAGTAGTTCAGACGCCCATACACTGGTCCCAGGGGCAGCTCTCTCTGGCCAAAATAATGTATCAGTAGGATTCTCTGGAATACCGGTAGTGAGCCCCGTTTCAAAACCTCTGCCTTTTACGATTGGTCCCATTTCCATGCATACACCCTTCCCCCTCACTTCTAATTGTGGAGAAAACTTGCTAGGGTTGGATAACTTGAAAAGATTACATGCACAAATTTATTGTTCCTCTGATGGTGTCTTTCTAACAATGCAGAAACCGTCTGTAGAGATGACCCAATATTTCGCTAAGAATGAGACCTAGCCTCCTGAATTCTCTACTATTCCTCAGACATTATGGGCAACAGGGGACACCGATGTTGGTCTGTTAAGAATAGCCCCTGTGTCAATAACCGTGAAACCGAATGCACAGATGCCCCGCATTCTACAGTATAAAATTTCACCAGAAGGTAAACAAGCCTTGCTGCATATCATTCGTGACCTCATGGACAAGGGGGTAGTGGAAGAAACAGCTGCTAATGTCTGTAATAGTTCAATTTTGCCGATTCTGAAGAAGACACCGATTGATGGTGCCCCTGATTATAAGTCTGCATATCGTTTTGTGATTGACCTTCGAGCGGTCAATAAAATAGTAGTCCCTCAATACCCAGTGGTACCAGATATTGCAGCGATTCTTACACTGATTCCCCCTACTGCACAATATTTTTCTGTAATAGATTTAAAGAACGCCTTCTTTAGCATCCCAATTCACGCTGATAGCAGACATATCTTCGGATTCTCATTAGGAAGACAAAGCTTTAGATTTACGCGTGCACCACAAGGCTACACAGAAAGCCGTAGCATATATAGCCAGGCTCTGAAGGCAGTCCTGGATGTATTAATTTTGCTTGCAGGTAATGCGATCATCCAATATGTGGATGATATTTTGGTGGCCTCCGATACAGAGGAAGGCTGCAAGGAAGCGACCGTGAAATTGTTACATCATTTGGATGATAAAGGAAATAAAGTCTCCCTCTCCAAATTTCAATATTGTCGACAGGAAGTGACCGACCTTGGCCACTTACTGTCGAAAGCGGGGAGACTACTAACACCGGAACGAATATCTGTAATTACTAACATGTCGTACCCCGTACTCAACGTGATGTCCGTGCTTTTCTTGGCATAACCTCTTACTGTCACCAATGGATTCCTAACTATTCACTCCTCTCTAAACCCTTGTTGTATTTGACTACTAAAGATGTGCATGAACCCCTACCCTGGACGGATGAATGTCAAGAAGCCTTTGACTCTTTGAAATCTGCTTTGTGTTCTGCACCTGTCTTGGGTACCCCGGATTACCGGAAGCCTTTTTCACTTTATGTGCATGAGATGGACAGTTGTTCCCTTTCAGTGTTAACACAGGGTTTTGGCGGAAAACAGACACCCTGTGCCTTCTTTTCATCAGTACTAGACATGGTCGCACAAGCCCTTCCCAGTTGTCTGAGGGCCACTGCGGCGGTAGCGGTGGCCATCCGACAATCAGAAGGTATAGTTTTGAATACAGATCTCACAGTTATGGTACCGCATGCTGTGGATATTCTGTTAAATAGAACTAAGACCCAGCACCTTACCAGTGCTCGATTAACAGGATATGAGTTAACATTGTTTGCACCCAACATTACTATTAAAAGATGTGCTACATTGAATCCAGCAACACTTCTGCCTCTCCCTTCCAATGATAAAAAGGACGATATCCATGATTGCATATTTAGAACTGAAGAGGAAACAAAAGGGCGTGTAGATCTTACCGACACCCCTTTACCAGAACCCCAAGGAGAATTGTATGTTGATGGTTCTTGTTTTAAATTACCAGATGGAACTGCAACAGCTGCGTATGCTATTACGACCCTGAAAACGGTGGTGGAAACCGCTAGGATCTCATCACTCAGCCCAGGCAGCTGAATTAATAGCTTTGTTACGAGCATGTGAAATCAGTAAAGGCCTGAGAGTAAATATTTATACAGACAGCCAGTACGCCTTCGGCGTTGCCCACAGCTTTGGGAGGCTGTGGAGGGAAAGGGGTTTCTTTACCACACATGGCCAGAAAATTCAACATGGTCCTTTAATTGACCGATTGTTACTTGCCTTGACACTACCAGATAAAGTTGCCATCATCAAATGCAGTTCTCATAAGAAAGTCATTGATTCCACAGGAAAGGGAAACGCATATGCTGATTCAGTATCCAAAGAAACAGCACAAACTAAGATGACTCCGATGTTTCCTAGTACTTCAGCCCAGTGGGTGGCGGAAACGTCGGTGTTCGACAATACCATTGAAAGTGTAAAAGAGTTACAAAAAGAAGCTACCATAGATGAAGCAAAAAGGTGGGAACAGGAAGTGGGACAATTGGACAAGAATGAATGTTGGATAGATCGAACTGAGAAGCAGCGTTGGTTACTTCCTAATGCATTGGTATATGCTGTAGTGACCATGGCTCATGGTCCAGCACACATAGGAGCAAAGGGTATTAGTGCAGTGTTAGATCCAGTCTGGAATAACCAAAATATTCCCATAACTGCAGTACATGTGGTCAAGTACTGTCCTGTGTGTTTGCGTTATAACTCAGGGGGTAGAGAATCTGTCCTGAGTGGAAATTTTGCACCTCCATCTTTGCCATTTGAAGTTATACAAATAGATTACATACAAATGGAGAGAGTGAACAACTTGAAATACGTCTTGGTGGTGGTTTGTGCTTTCAGTAAATGGGTTGAAGCCTACCCCACCAAGGAAGCCACTGCAGTTGCAACTGCCAAAGCTCTGGTGAAGGAATATTTCCCCAGATATTGCGTTCCCCGGATTATCTGGTCTGATAACGGGACGCATTTTAATACATCACTGGTTCAGAGTGTTTGTGATGGTTTACAAATTAGGCAGAAATTTCATGCAGCCAGGCATCCCCAGTCAGCTGGTCTAGTTGAAAAATATAATGGTATATTAAAACTGAAGATGGCAAAAATTTGTGCCAGTACTGGATTAAAATGGCCTGATGCCCTCCCTTTAGCATTATTGTCTTTGAGAACAACACCACACACGAGAACGGGGTTATCTCCTTACGAGGTAATTTTTGGACGTCCTGCTAATGTGTGGGGTGTCTCTAGGCCTAGGTCCTTTAGAGATATTGACTATCCTTTGATGACAGACTACTTGTATGCCTTGACTAAAGATCTGCGTTCTATTCATCAACAGGTATCCGAGACATTGCGGCCGCTATCAGAGGGTCCTGGACATCGATTGGAACCAGGCCAGTGGGTTTTGGTGAAGAACTATCAACGGAAATCGAGTTTGGAACCAAAGTGGTCTGAACCCTACCAGATCATACTAGCCACAAGGTCGGCCGTGAAGGTGCATGGGTGCAGACACTGGATACATGCGAGCCATCTGGAGCGCCGCCCGCTCCCTTTGATTTGCAAAGCCGCAAAGGAATCCCAAGCCAAGAAGGAGAGTCGCTTCAGAGTCTTGTACCCTTCTCGGACGCCTGAGAGGAGGGGCAGCCAAGTGAAGTGTTGCCCCAGGTGACATGGCGGTGACTCGATCAGCAGAGACCGTTGTTTCTGGTACATCACAGGGTTCGAATGTATCTGATGCCCGTGCAACTGAGTTATTTGTTGATCAAGAGCGACCTGGTCGCTGTAACTACGACCTGCGGCCCCAAAAACAGCGCGGTACCCCAGATTCTCATGGTAGGAGTTAGGGAAAGACTTGAGTTGAGAAACATCGGATAGACTTACTGGGGTACTGGCAAGACACTGGACTGAACCCGTTGAGAGCTTGGAACACTGTGCTAAATAGCTCTGTTCAGAAAGAAAGACTAAGGTGGGGGCTGCAGTTGCACCACGGAACGAAGAAAGTTGGTTGCCGTTTCTTTCTCTTTGATGGATGACAAGAGTCTGCCTGTGAGGCTCTAAACGGACACAGGAAGAAGAACCCCTCTGGTGGTGTGCGTGCTTTGTGGATACAAAGATAGTTTTTTGGACTTATAGAGAGGGACCGAGTTATATTTGGACATAGAGAGCATGTTTCCTTTTGCTTGATTTGCAATGGAGGATGAAAGGCCATTAGCCCCTCGGCGATATGTGGATAATATGCATTTATTTTCCAGATGGTCCACCAGAGTGAATGTGGCATTCGTTGCTTTTATCGTCATCATTACAATGATTATGATGTGTGTATTCGTATACTTAGAGTTTCAGCATCCTGTACAGAAGCTGTTAGGAACTACTGTGGCCCCAGAAGAACATTTCTTCTATTCTTTGCCCCCTCATAAGGCAAGACAGAGAAACTTATATGAAAATGCTTTTATTGAAATGTTACATCAAACTCACAGCACCACAAACAAAACGAATTGCTGGGTATGCGGGTTACTTCCCTTAGTCATGCATCAGCATGAACTATTCATTTCCTTGCCAATGTCTTACTTAGCTAGCTGTGAAGCCTGTTTCCAATTATTGTCTTTGATGTATTCACATTATGTAGCTGAACCGAAAATGTATACTGAAAAAGATTATGAGGCCATTTTGAAGTATATAGAACAGCATCAAGGATTTGACGCAGAAGGAAATGGTGGAGAGGGCTCTTTAGACCCCAATGCCTGCATGAATGTACATACAGATTATAAGAATATTACATGGTTGATGGAGGAAATGCAGGATTTTGAACTTTTTAATGACACTATGTATTGCCAGCAAGACCGAAATGTTACAAATGACAAAGCATTGCCAATCCCCATTATCAATACTACCTCTCCCTTCTGCATACAGGGACGAGGCCATATTAAGGTAGGAAAGAGCAGATGTAATTATACCTACACTCTACAGGTATATAGTACCCCACCTAGGATTACACCCCGGGATGTGTATTTTGTCTGTGGTGAAAAAGCATATACATGGCTCCCACGGGGATGGGCAGGAAGTTGTTATCTTTCATTTCTGTACCCTCCTGTATATATTGCTCCACCAGATTATCATCGAACTCAGTTAGTTCAGAAAGGGACAGGGGTTAGCCGAAATGTTAGGAGCTTTGACACCAACAGTACTGATCAGACAGACACTTCCCTGCAGCAGTTCGAGGAATTTTGCCAAAGGTCTCACCCCCTTTTGGGGACCTATATTCAATAGCCGCAGTATACGACGTTTGTCCCGAATAGTTGAGAACGTGGTTCAGACCACTACTGGGATCTTAACTAACATTACCGTAGAGCTTCAGGCGACTAGGCTTGTTTCGCTTCAGAACTGGATGGTTCTTGATGTCATCCTCGCCGATAGGGGAGGAGCCTGTTGTGTGATCGGCAGCTCTTGCGGCGTGTTTATCCCTGATTCATCCCCTACCATTCACCTGGCCATTCAAAAACTACATAGACTAGCCAGCGAAGCACATGTAGATAACGGCACCTGGTCCCGTAGCAGTTGGTTTTGGGGTCTCTTAGCTACTTGGGGTTGGAAGATATTTATAGTACTAGCTGGAGCTTTTGGGGTAATATTTACGTGTTGCCTGTGTCTCCAATGTGGCCCAGCCTGCTGCTCATTCTGTGCAGCAAGGATCACATCTGCTTTGAATTTTTCTCGTCAAGAAAAAGCCGAGAAGCAGATGATCCAAAAGGAGGTGTCAGATCTCATGCAGATTGATGAAGGAGTTTTCGTAGAATGAAATCTAGTTATATTGGCTATAGTAGGCCAAAAGGGTCTGTTGGGATCAAAATTTGATAACATGCATTATTGGCCTAAAATATTCAATATAACCTCGTAGTTATATTATTATGTATCTAGAGTTCACTATGGTTGCTTATCGACTAACGACTCACTGTTTATTTGTTTGCTCCTATTGGTATAACCAGAGCCATTTTGTTTCGTTTCTCTATGTGCAAAAGCTGTTTCCCAGAAATCACGTGATTTGGCCTTCTGCTCGAAACCACGATGGCAGCCAAAACTACCTACGATAGTTGTTAGTTGGTAGCTCAAGGAAAACTCAAGGTCACACCTGCCCTTCTTGTGGGATGCGCACATTCTAGCAGAGCTCGTTCCTGTACTCCCCGAGCTCCAGATAGACAGGGAGGCACCTCACTGACCTGCCCCCGGAATGGCTTAGGCCTAGGCTACTAGCAAATCAATTGTGCCTTATATGGGTATTCCTCTTGGTTTACTTACAAGTTGTGTTTTTCCTTGTAGGATGTCATCTTGAACACATGAAACGTATATATGCTTTGTATTTTGAACATGTAGTCAGTCTCCTCTGCGCACCTCCGAGGGTCGTGCAGACTGAGGCTCCCCTGTCAGGGTTTGTATTTGAAGAATAAACGATTGAACCTTCTCCATTGCCGACTGAATTATTATAATGATTATTGGTATATGGGTTACTGGTAAGTGTGGCCTGATAGATTTATTTTGAATCCTTCACCCTCTAGAAGGGTGAAATTCTATCCCCACTGCCAGGAGTGGCCGTGGGGGGTGGGGGGTAGGATTCCAAAGTGTTTGACACCAAACACGACATGTTTCCATGCAGGCATTCCAAAGTTAGCATTTACTGCAAGGTTATAAGGCACTTAAGAGTTTATGGTCTGGCTGCATTACAAAACAGCCCTGGCTGCAGAGGGGTCCTGCTGATGAAAGGGCACCCTCTCACACAAAACCAAGCACCCTGCCTTCAGGATTGATAAGGCCTGCCATAGGGGTGACTGGTAGGTTTCTATGTGCAGTGATTTAAGGTAGATATGGGTAACCTATATCCTAGTAAGGGGTGCATGCACCACCTTACCCAGGCTGCAGTAGCAGTCCTGTGGTGTCATTGTGGAAGGCTTCCCAGGGGTGGCATAATACATGCTGCAGCCCCTGGTAGGCCTCTGGGGTACATATGCCCTTAGTACCTAAGGTACCATATACTAGGGACTCACAGGGGTACCCCAGTAACCAAACTGGAGTGGAATCAATTTAGAGATGAATAGCAGATCCCAGCCAAAGTAAGTCAAAAACCATCAAAACACGAGGAAAGAACTGGGGGCAACCATGTAGTCAGATTCCACCTTCCTACAGTAACCATGAAATCAGATCCTACTTTCCTGCACTCCTTAATCTTTTTTATCCTCTTCCTTTAAAACTGTTCTACCCCTCTTCTCAGCTAGGAGGAAGCATGCACGCCCTGCTCTGTGAGGCATGCTGTAATCCCTCTGAGGTCATAGCCCATGCTCACGCTTTCCATTTGTTGCTTTGTGTGCCCTTTCTAAATTGTTTTTTTATTTATTGGTGAAACGCTGCTCTTTGTTCCACCATTGGGTGTGTTTTCTCTTTAGTGGCAACTGTCCCTGTTAGAAGTGCCCTTACACTTGGATTAATTTATCATTGGTCCGGTGCACTCTTCTTTGCATTGAATGGTCCCACGCCGTTTCTTGATTGGCCATGGCTGCTCTCATTCCCTTTATGTAGATTTACGATCTGCTTCTATCTCCGATCTCTACCCGTTGTCTGCGTGCCTTTGCTCCCACCCCCTCACATTGTCTGTGTTCACCAGAACCTAGGCTGCTATGGGAATTCACAAGGGCATATTATCAAGCCCATTATCGCCGCTTTATCAGTAGTTTGGTGCCGATAAAAGAGGCGATAATGTATCGCCCTTGCTTGATAATATGGCCTTCTGTTCCTACACAGAACTGTGCACAGAGACCCAGGACCTCAGTGAATTGTGGTGGACCAAAAAACTCACCTTAGTGCCTAGAAACCCTAACCAGCTAGCATCAGTGTCCCATTAGCTCTTCATCCAATAGCAAAGGAACCAATGATTAGACAACCCAGAACATGCGACTTAGGTTATACTCAGGAATGGTGGAAGCAAGAACACTCTTTCGTTATACTCTCATACCAGTCCACAACAGGATTAATAAGAGACACGGGCAAAGTTAAAATATTTATTTTAACGACGTGCTCTAAGATGCAGTATTTTTGCCAACATAAGACATACAATCAGAAATAATATGGTCAGCATTGTTACAATTCCATAAAATACAAAAAGAGAAATCATATTACAATGATTGTGAAAACTGGTCTTATAATGCCTAGTATAACATCTTCCCTAGATAGGAACTATGTTTTATAAAATATAGGTCTCTTAGGCTTGTTTGGGGGACCCCATACCTCTAAGATCAGCAGCAGGATCTGCAAAAGCTCTCTGTCTCTCTGGAAAATTGGGCTTCTTCCAAGTGTGTGAAATCATGCTTACACGATGGCTGCAGCTCCATATATGTTATTAGCAGATCAGTCCGAACAACAGCTACCTTGTTACGATAACCTTGGAGGCTTTTAAAACACTGTGAGCAGCCTAGAGTCTCGATGGAAGTCTAGGGATGCTGAAAACAAGCCTTTCTCATGTGAAGCATTTCACGCACCCTAACTTACAACAACATTCCTATGTAGTGTTGTGTGCAAAAGCAACAAAAAGGTAAAATGGCGTTTAAACTTCTGATAAGCCTATGCTGACATAGCAGTGTGAGTAACAAGGCTCAGCCCTCACTACACCGTCCCTTGATCGGAGAACGCACAATAGCGGGGGCACATTTTTTAGAACGCAGAGTTCAAGTTCAAATGAAAATGAACCAAGCTTAACATTTCGCCAAACTGGATCATTGGGAGTAAAATCCTAATTAGGAACAATAAAAATTGAAAAACCCAACAGGGGTGTAAACTGACAAAACACATGTAACACGTGAAATGTGGAAAAAGGCAAAAAAGAAGGGAAAATATTGTTCATTACGTGTCTATGAAGCAGACAAAAATGTAACTTCATTCCAACGTGTTGATGATGTTCATGTTTAATTGGTTCTGACTGAGGTCAGGCTCCAGCTCCCCCGTGAGTTTTAGCACCTCAACGCGCTTGCCTATCGCAGTCTTTCCAGAACATTCTGTGGTTCATTTTCTTTAACAGTTCACAATGAGGTATGGGATTCTTTTTGATCGATTCCTTGAGGATTAACCAATCAGTCAGTAGACAACTTTGAAAATTAATATGGATAAGTGCTCAGTTTTAAACAGAACCAGTAGGTGGCGGTCTTGGACTGTCAAAGACTTGCTGAATCGTTACAGTTTGTTAGAAGCCGAATAAACAAAGCACAGGTCTCTGCCAGTAGGGGGCGCTGCTCTGTCTCCCTAGTAACCCTCTTAACTCACAAAGAGAGGCCAGTTTCTCTTAATTAGTTTAATTCTACGCTCCGGCACTTAACAAATGAAGGTGGAAACAGTGCCGATTAGCGCTCCATACATAGCTGCCAAGTTTTCAGTTTTCTGATGTGTGACATTCCCATGTGTGTAGTACTTTTATGTGTGACATTTCAAGCCTCAAGTGTGAAACTTTGAGTGACACTATATTGTGAGTGAAATAAGATTTGCATTCATGACATGAAATTATTTTCAGAATTAACGCCCTTTTCTCATATGTGGTGGTCCTTCATGCATGAAGGCCAGGGGCGCTTTACATGAGAATCCGATATGTCTTTATTTCGCATGAGTACGTTACATGTTTTGCTTCAACGGTTCTACGTAGACCGTTCTGGCCGCTAGGCCACATCTCGTTCCGCCTCTTCCTCCTCCTCCCGGATCAGTTCTCCAATAAGGCCCCTCTCTCACTGCAGTTTAGACCGTCCCAGATTTGGGCGTCTATTTAGAAGCTTCGCTTTGCCGCTGGACAGCCACATCTGTGTGATACCAGGGTTTGAGCAGGGGGTGCTTTTGTACATTCATAGGCGGGTGTGTGGGTTTGTGTTTATTTAGGTCTTCACCTCTCTGTAGTTGTCTTGGCTGGGATATGAGTTTCTGTGCTAGTGGGATATTTCTGCTAATTATTGAGAATCCTGTACGTCCCGTTGTACACCGGCACCATCTTGTGGCCATGATAAGCAATACTCAGATCTTAGCTTTTATACACCCAGCAAAGTGAGAAACTGGTTCTACACGGTTTTAACGCACTTCAGGATTGGAGTTCTGGACTTTTTGGTTCCGTCCAGAGGTGTCAGGGAAAACACCCGAAGACCCCGGAGTTCAACCTGTCTCGGTGCACAAACAAACAGAAACACGGGCTTCTCGATGGTGGCGTCAAAGACCAAAGGTTTATTACTGCAGGGACACAGAAGTCACAGAAACTACACATGGGCAGTATCTAGGAGCCTGTTCAATTTGTACAAAGAGGGTTGCTCCTTATATACTGAATATTGGGCTTCAGGCAAATTCTTTACATGTTAGCACATTCCAAAACCTTTGTGTCTTGTACAATAAATATTTGGCGTTGCACAGGAATCGTCAACAATATCTGATGTTAAAAAACATTACGAACGAGGGGTTCCCACTATTCCATCATAATCCCATGTCAACTTTCCATTCAAGACCCGGACCGCCTCATCGTAAATTTCGTTACCTCCCCCTAATAAAGGCCCAGAAGGAAAGGAGCAGAGCCAGGTGCAGAAGATAGAAGAGTAGGATAAGAGATGTTTGTGGGTCGTAAATGGGCACGGCTACCAGCTTCGGCCGTCTAATCATGATCAGGCCAACGAACACGAGAACCAGTATAGCAGGACTGGCCTCAGGCTGAGGAGGCAGCTCTTGCCGAGTCATGCTGCCACAGCGTTGCTGGCCTAAGGTGCACGTGTCACTAGCAAGGTGAATTGCCGGCTAAAGCCTACGTGTCCTTAAATGAAAAAGAGGTCATTGCGTGTCCATTGACTATGTGAGGGCAAGGAATACAAAATGGCTTCCTTGTTCTAAGATGGATGCCACGGGTAGAACAGAAATGTGTTTGTAACAGGAGTGCTCTTGCTCGTAGCATAGCGAAAACACCAGGATATACTAAATGGATCATTTGCGGTTCACTGATACCAAAATTATGCATTTGCGACAATGTTACAAACACGGGTAAAATCGTCACGGAACCTCAGCCCCTCCTTTTGCCCTTACATAGGCAATTACTCAGTCTATGTCAGAATCTAACTCTATGCTCATTAGGTCAGTGACATGTTGTTGCATCATCATCCTGTCTCGTGCCTTTTCTCCTAATGCAGGTGGTTTTCTGAAACAGGTTGCAGCACAGAGAGTACACAAAGCGGGACCACATTGGATAATAAGGCAGCATGAGAACAGAAATACTAGGATGACACCAATGACCATCAGAACCTTCCATCCCCACGCTGATACCAGAGTCCAAAACCACTCCATGAAGGATGGAGTATTATTGACGTCTTTAATCATGTCAATAATCCCCTGGACTAAAGCTTTGTTGGCTGAGTTGTATTTAGTGGACCGTGGTGGACGCGGAGGATAGGTCTCAAGGGCATATGAAAAAATGGTCTGAAAGGCCTGAAATGATCCATTATAGCTAAAAGGCAAGACTAGATAGGGAATGCCTTTATCCATAGTGTGAGGTATCAAGCCACACACCCAGCAGTCTGTAGTATTAACTACCAGTTGGTGTTGATGCAAGAGCTGTACAAATGTATTGTTAATAAATTCAGAGCGTCGAGCTTGTTCGTGTTCAGGAAACGAGTGAAAAGAATGCATAGAAGAAACCGTAGAAGTAGTAGGATCAAGGGGAGGTACTGTAGTTACCGGCATAAAACTCAAATGTACACCAAAGATGATTCCACCCACCAACATTATTAAAACAATTAAAAATGTAACTGCACATTGCATTAGAAAGCATTTGCTGTGAAGTATTCTGTACAGTCTATTTCTGCGCACATAAATTACATTCTTTCGTTGCAGCTCAGGAAGCTCCATCTTCTACAATCCGCTCGTGACCACTGATGATGTGTACGTAGATGAAAATGCCTCTATCAGTCCTGGGAGTTCCCAGAACTAACAGAAAGATCGACCTTATGTCTGACCCCCGCAGATTCAACTAGGCACACAGCCACGACCCTACGGCTACCCAGACGGCAAGGCAAAATTTTAAAACAACAAAAATAATAGTAAACTTCCTGGCTGGAGGCAATGTATCAGAAAATTCAAATGTGAAAATTGGCAGTTGCCTGCTTTATTTGTCCATATTGCGAGGTCGCAAGTTGTATCTCAGTTTTGCAGGAACTGTCTGATCTGGAAACAATGTATTTTCAGCTGACGTTACAATGTTCACGTTCGCAGATGGCAAATGTTCAGGGTTCAAAAGAGCAGTTTCAGGAGGAGAGTCAGAGTTTGATGTATCTGTGATCAGTTCTGCATCACTGAAAGGTATGAACCTGGGGACTTGTTCTGTTTCAGAGGCACCGATTCCTTTCTTTACCCAGTTGTCATAAGGAAGTGGCAGAGGCACACGTTTGACATGTGTCGTATGGATCCAATTCTTCCTTCCGGCCACTCGAATAGCAGTTCTCGTCGCCAATAGGACTTGGAAAGAGCCAACGAATCTGGGCTGAAGATTTTTCGTTCTTGCAAAATTTCTAATGACTACTTGATCCCCAGGTTTCAGCTGATGACCTGGACTCTCCGGTGGCTTTGGCAATGCATCGAAAACCTGTTGGTGAATAAGGCTCAATTTAGCAGTCAAGTCGAAAAGATAATCAATTAACATTGGGTATTCCAGCTGCTTAAATTCTTTCGGTCTAGGTACCCCCCAAACATTTGCAGGACGACCAAAAATTATTTCATATGGACTAAGCCCTACTCTAGAATGTACAGTTGCTCTTGTTGATAAAGCCAAAGGCAGTGCATCTGGCCAGGGCAAACCCGTGGATGCTTGTATCTTAGCAAGTTTCAGTTTAAGGGTGCCATTGTAACCCTCAACTAAACCCACGGACTGGGGATGATTCGCACTGTGGAACTTTTGTCTAATCCCTAGGCCGGCACACACACTCTGCATAACTTTCCCTACGAACTCACTTCCGTTATCTGACCATACAATCCGTGGCATTCCGAATCTGGGGAAGTACTCTTTAAGAAGGATTTTGGCAGTGGACAAAGCAGTATTGTCCTTCAGTGGGTATGCTTCGATCCATCTGGAGAACGCACAAACTACCACTAGGACGTATTTCAGATTATTACAACGATCCATGTGAATGAAGTCTAGCTGGATCACTTCAAAGGGGCAGGAAGGAG
Source organism: Lissotriton helveticus (assembly GCF_964261635.1). Classification (NCBI taxonomy): domain Eukaryota; kingdom Metazoa; phylum Chordata; class Amphibia; order Caudata; family Salamandridae; genus Lissotriton; species Lissotriton helveticus. Next base: position 1,959,083,948 of record NC_136068.1, on the reverse strand, counting down.
GAGCGAAGTGACCTGCAGGTGTGGGGATTCCCTTGCCAGGATTATGCATCAAGCATACCATACAATTTCTCACCACTCTGTGGTAAATAAATAAATAATACCCTATTTTTGACTAGACATATATCATAACAGATAGCTCAATAAATAAGAGTCAAGATTCGAGGTAGTGGGAGTTTTTTGTTGGTTTAATACAGCATAAGGACAGGAACAGGACAACCTGCATAGGAATAGGATGACAGGGCCCAGCAGCTGCTGGGGCTGGGTCTGGGATGAGCGCGCTGCCTTTTAATAACAATACATGAGCATATATACATAACGCAAACACATAGCATTACATTGCAGTAGGCGTAGCAGTGGGTGGAGCAGAAGGCGTGACGCGTAGCAGTCGCGAAAGATAAGGGTGAGAAGGAGGTGTAACAGGGCGTATACATAGACATGTGATGCAAACGTAACAGAATATGTCATAAATGGGCGGAAACATAGGAGGGGGCTACCTAAGGAGCCGGGACCTCTAACCTGGTGGTGCGCGCAAACTGGCAATGACGTGTTACGAGGAAAAGCTGGGGGCTATGAACTCTGTGCTAGGAGCAGAGACTAAAGTCTGGAGGGTTGGAGCGACATGTACCTAAACCCTATCTAGTATCTGATGTTTAGGGAACATGTTGATATAAACTAGAAGTCATGAGGGGAAAAGCTAACTGACTCTAAGACTGGAGCATGCATTTATTCTACATATAGTGCGTGATGAAGAATATTAAATGACCATTAAATACAGTATTTCTCTTAACATGGAGCCGCATAGGCTAGACAATGACGGAAACTATTGATGTAGTTCAGTAGCTTAGGAATGCAGAGAAGGAGGACTAAACTGATAGCTGGAATCATAACATAGTCTTGGCAGACTCAGAGGCAGAGCCAAGCTGCACCGGGCACTGCGAGGCAGGAAGTAAGTGGAAGGTCGAGGATACAGGTGGGGGCTGGATCGCTCCTCAGCAAGGCTTCAGGAGACAGGAGCTGAATCTGGTGTCCAGGCCCTTTTGAGGCCTAGAAACGGGGACTTTATAATGAAATAACGTGCACACTGAGAAACGTGGCAACGTAGCTTTACATAGGCCTGATATTCGTAGTATTCACGAGGACTGGAAACTGGCATACTAGAGGAGGACACAACTGTAATTGCGTCTTGAATCGGACATGGGGAATAACATACGCATATTGGTCATGCACGCATAACATATGATGGATGACACGTAGAGACACAGAACATGGCAAAATTTACTTTTCCACATTCCCTCCTTGTCACTACGTTTCCATCAGGAAACATCAATATTCATGATACCATCTATCATTTCATACAGTACCATTTGTTCATCTCGAATTGTCTTGGAACGGGATTTAGAACGGGGCTTGGGACTAGGAATACAAGAGGTAGCACACATGCCGCAAATCGCAGGGCCACATTGTATACAGAGGCAGCAGCTGAATATGATCGCTACTGCGATACCTAGAAAGGACAGGACTTTCCATCCCCAGACGGAAATTATATTCCAGAACCAACCGGACCATGTCCAGGTGCCTGGATCCTGGTGTAATAGATGGGCAATTTTATGAAGTCTGGTTATAGCTGAATAAACAGACGGCGCGTTATTTGGAATGAAAATGCAACAACTGGATCCGATGACTCTACAGGCCCCGCCCCTATCGGCCAGTATGACGTCAAGGACGAGACGATTCTGGAGCACAACAATTCTCATAAAGGATTGCTCTTCGGTTAAGTTACCTAGAGCGGAGGCAGTCTCATCTACTACAGCTTCAAGGGTTCTTGTTAACCTACGGATTAGCTTACTGTTTACAACTGTACCTAAATAAGGGAACACACCTTTATCAATATCAATGAATTGCTCTGCAGCAGTTTCAGTATAATCGACAATCGGGAGGTTTCTCTTGTGTCTAGTATGTACTAGGAAGGAATTCCTATGGTAGTCAGGTGGGGCTAGGAAAACAGGTGGCAGTAGGAAGGCAATGTAACAGGTTCCCTCCCAATCGAGGGGCAGACGAACATATGCAGTTTGACCACAAACAAAATAAGAATGACGTGAAGCTTTAAAAATAGATTTCCCACTGTCACTATACTGGATAATAGTAGTACAATCACTATGTCCTACGTGTACAGAACCATAATTACGGACACATAATTCGCCTTTGACTGGTAATACTGAAATAGCAGGTGAGTCTGGAGTGGTATCAGACTGAACATTCAGGACCATGAAATTCGAAGAATAGTTACCTAAATTATACACTTCATTTTCTAGATCTAAACCTGTTCTGTGGGGGAAACCTTGCTTGTCTGGGAAACATGTGCTGTTAAGAAAAGACATATCTGTTAAGGATGACGTTAACGTGGACCATGCTCCACACGAACCATTATGTGAAAAAGGATAAGGAAAAAGTGGCAGAACTCCCTTTGACGTCTGGAAAGGGGGCAGTCGACCACACACCCAACAATTAGTGGCATTGCTGGTTTGATGTGAATAATGCAACATGCGGATAAATGTATTGTTACGCATAGCGAGGCGGTATGAATATTCGTGAGGAGGCAGATCACTAAACGCGTGCTCTACTGTAACATTAGAAGGCTTATTTACATGAGGAACTGGAAAACACAGGAAAAATGCGTAACTAGTGCAGGAAATCAAAAGGCTGAGAAATAATATGAAACTTAGAAAAACGATACATCGGATTGAGTTTTGACTGACTCTCTCACTATGGGGGTCTATTTTATACATGTCAGAAACAGTCTAACCGTTTCACCTAGGGGAGGACTTAGACAATCAAACTGGCTGACTTATTTTACTAGACCTTAATTTCTGTTTATACTCCTGTTGCGGAGTTTTCTCTAACAGGGGAGGGGTTGTGTCAATGTCATTTGCGGGACAGTCCTTAGAAACAATGTTTTGACAAGTCTTGATATCCTGGGAAATGTTCTTGGAGACCGGTTTCAATCCGTAGAATTTCTTGACGTGCGAAAGGTGCACCCAGCCGCGGCGTCCTTCCAATTTCACAGCTGTACGGGTGGTGAGGAGGACCTGACGGGGCTCCTTCCAACGTGGCTCCAGCGGACTTGATCTGTCGAAGTTACGTACGAGCACCATCGAACCTGGAACGATTTCATGCGGTGCCACCTCGGTATTGTCTGGAAATGTGGCGGCAACCTGTGAACGACATGAGTTGAGGGCAGACATCAAGGAAGCTAGGTAATCTGTCAGCATATTACATGAAACATCAGTAATACTTCGGGGTCTAGGAGTACCCCACATGTTAGGGGGGCGGCCGAATACGACCTCATACGGGGACAGACCTGATCTGGAATGTGCGACCATGCGCATATAAAACAAAGCGACTGGCAGAGCTACTAGCCAGTCCACACCCTTATCTTTACATATTTTGGCAATTCGAATTTTCAGAGTCTGATTATGTCTCTCGACTAGACCGGCTGCTTCAGGATGGCGTACACAATGAAACTTCCACTGGTACCCTAACAACAGGGAAACGTGCTTCATCAACTCAGATGAGAATGGCTGACCGTTATCAGAATATACGACTCTAGGGAGTCCATATCGAGGGAAAAACTCACGAACCAACTGCTTGGCAGTGGTCGCGGCTGTGTAATCTGGGACTGGATATGCTTCTGTCCATCTGGACAAAGCGCATACAACTACAAGAACATACTTGAAACCTCGACATCGCTCCATCTGAATATAATCCATCTGGAGGACCTCAAAAGGGTGGTCAGGAGGCTGGAAACCACCTTGTTCCACCGGGACACTTTTACCTGGATTAAACTGACAACATATCATACAGGTACGGACTTTCTGCTTGGCTGCAGCTCGTAAATGCTTGTTGAACCAAATGTTCTGGATACTGTCTAACATAGCTTTTTCTCCTAAATGTGCTGGACTATGTACGGTATTAATGATGACTTGAACCATAGAGTTGGGGAGAAACCATGTGGTCCTACCCTTCGTCACCCATCCTTGATCTGTCTGGACCCCTCCTTGTTCAGACCACTTCTTGGTTTCATCGGGAGTAGCATGTAACTGGATATCTATGACATCTTGAGTAGGGTCCTTAACTGTCATACATGTAGTCAGATCTGGAGTGTGTGTCATGTTAACTGGACTGTCTAGAGTCTGTGCTGTAAACTTGGCTGTGCGATCTGCTAGATCATTACCTTGAGAAATAATGTCAGTGACTTTCGTATGTGCTTTGCATTTCATGATAGCGATAGATGTCGGTAAATGTATTGCATCTAACAGAGCTTGGATAAGGAAACCATGCTGAATCTTGGTTCCATGAGAGGTCATGAAACCTCTCTCCTGCCAGAGCACTCCAAAGTCGTGTACAACTCCAAATGCGTAACGTGAATCTGTGTAAACATTAACTTTCAGGTTCTTGGCGTGTATACAGGCTTGTGTCAGAGCAACTAGCTCTGCTGCTTGAGCGGACAGGGTATCAATACGGTGTGTTTCAATAACTTCGGTGTCAGTAGTCACTGCATACGCGGCGACTAGTTCTCCTGTACTAGTTCTTATACATGAACCATCCACATAAAGTGTCAGGTCAGGATCTGGTAACGGAATGTCTGTCAGATCTTGTCTTGGCTTTGTCGTAATGTTGACTACTTCCACACAGTCGTGTGCGGCAGGATTTGAACTAACTGATGGTAACAGTGTAGCAGGATTCAGGATGTTGCAGCGTCTAATATCTATGTGTGGCTGGAACAGTGTCAATTCATAACCTGTTAAACGTGCAATTGTCAAGTGCTGTGTTTGTGTTCGGTTTAAAAGAACTTCCACGGAGTGTGGGACTTGTACTGTCAAGGAGTGTCCTAAGACTATGGAATCACTTTGTCTGATAGCTAGTGCTGTGGCTGCAACTGACTTGAGGCACGCAGGCAGAGCCTGGGCGACTGGATCTAGTGTGCTCGAAAAATAAGCACAGGGCTTGTATTGTCCTGCTTGATCTTGTGTAAGAACAGATAATGCTGTACCTTCACGTTCAGTAACGAAAAGTGTAAAAGGCTTACTGTAGTTCGGTGTAGCTAGAACTGGAGCTTGGCATAGGGCTTTCTTTAACTCGTTGAAACTAAGTGTATGTTCAGATGTCCAAGGGAGAACAGTCGATACGGCTGCCTCCTGTGTCGTTAACTGTATCAGTTGCTTGGCTAGAAATGCATACTGGGGAATCCATTGTCTACAATAAGAAGTAAGGCCGATAAAGGCACGTACCTCCTTCTGGGTCCTGGGCTGAGGAAGACTCACTATTAACTGGATACGGTCTGGTGTCAACTGCCTACCCCTCTTGGACAGTAAGTGTCCTAAGTAGACCACTTGCTGGACACAGAATTGAAGCTTCGAAGGGGACACCTTGTGCCCCATCTCGGCTAGAAAATACAGAACCGTCAGGGATGCTCGCTCGCAAGCACGTTCAGAACGGGCTGTGATCAGTAGATCATCGACATACTGGAGCAGGGCAGTGTCAGTTGGCATGTGAATATTATCTAGTTGTCTCTTAAGTGCTTGACTGTAAATACTAGGGCTTTCTGTGAAACCTTGAGGAGCTCGTGTAAACATATAGCTCCTTCCATTTAAACAAAATCCGAAAAGAAACTGGCTGTCTGGATGGATGGGAACACTAAAAAATGCGTTCTTGAGGTCTATGACAGTGAAGAACGTGGCTTCGGAATCAATAGCAGTTAACAGGGAAGAGATATCTGGGACAACTGGGTACTGCGGAATAATACATTTATTAAGTTCCCGTAAATCAATCACTAATCGATATACTGGGGGTGCATTTGGATCAGTACGTTTCATGACTGGAATGATCGGAGAGTTACATACATTGGAGTCAGTTTCTACAACTACTCCTTGAGCCATGAGCTCGTCTATAATTTTGGATAAGGCTGCTACAGCCTCAGGTGGCAATCTATACTGCCTGATTCGTGGTAACACTACACCTGGTTTGAGAGTCACACGATGGGGTGTGATTTGCATGTAACCTACATCAGTTGGACCTTGCGCCCATAAATGCTGCGGAACTTTAGACAGCCTAGAATCAAAATCTCGTAATACATAGTGACCCTTAAAGTCACGTAGGAACAATCGTATTCCCTCTGGGGAACAACATATAACTGCACCTAACTCTTTCAGTGTTTTAATGCCTAATAGATTTTCTGGACATGACTTAGTAAGTAACAGATCAGTAGTGCGGGACAATGGACCTACTTCTAGAGTGACTGGCTTTGAAATCTCATTAACGATAGGCTTTCCTGAAAATCCAAGGGAAACATTTCTTGAGCCTGAGAGCGGAGCCCCTGGAACTTCGGCATGACTAATTGTGGTCCTACTTGCCCCTGTATCAATCAAAAACTTTCTGTCTTTCCCTAATACTTGACTGTGAACATAGGGACCTTCTTGATCTACAGGTATCTCGATGAGAGGCAAGCCTACCTCCCTCTCTAGGCTGTTTCATGAATATGGCTGGTACTCTGGATACTCAGACTGTGCATACTGGTACATCTGCGATGTAACATGCTGTGTTGCAGCAATAGGCTGCGGTACTGTAACTGTCTGTTGTGCATTCTGTGGCTGAGGAATCTGTGAAACTTGTTCCTGTCTAGGCGGACATGGTCTTTCTTTAGTCTTACCAGTAGCTATGTTGTGTTTCAGAACTGCACACTCATTTATAAAATGACCTGGCTGTTTACAATAATTGCAGTTCCCTTTAACGGGAGCTGCAGGATGACTGACTTGATTCGGACCCCTCTTCTGACTGTCTTGAGGAACAGATTGTGCAACTAGTACTTTCATTTTCGTGTCTTTCATACGTTTTCTCTCGTGTTCTTGCTCTTCCCTGATTCTATTCTGGTGGTACTGGAGCATCTGGAGCATCTGGGACGGAGTATTTGCTTGCCAGGTACTTTCGACTTTCAGAACTCGGTTTTTAATTGGTGGACTTGAATTCTCGACTAATTTGGTAACGAAAAGGTGAGGGTATGACTCACTACTTGTCTTGAGACCACTGTTGATACTAAAGCACTTTTCAAACCTAGAATAAAAATCACTAATATCTTCATCTTGTTTCTGTTTACAGGCTGAGATTGCATCCCAGTCTTCTTTTCTCGTTGTTAATAATCTGGGTAAAACTTGAATTAATAATTCTGGTAATTCTTTACATTTCTCTCCAAGACCAGTACCTGGTACACGTATCTTATCTTCTGCTTCTAGGACTGCCCAATCTATCTTTTTCTCTCCCACCTCCCATTCTTTTTCCTTTAGCTTTTCATACACCCCTGCGGGCAGCAGAACCTTTAACATTTTAATGATATCTGGGTAAGTGTATTCTCCCATACGGAGCATGTCTTTTAATTCTCTATGGAACCCTGCTGGATCTTTGTCATGACAGGGAATTAATTTCTTCATTTCGAGGAGTTCCATCTTTGTGATCGGAGTGTATACAAACACTCGCTGCATTTCGCCACCCGCTCCTCTGACTGGGTGGACTTCTCATAACGGATTCTGTCTGTCTATGTAGAATGATTTACTTTCTGGGGGTGAGACATGAACAAAATGCGGGTTTAAGAATGTTCTATATTTGTGGCGCTGTTCTAGAATGACACTAATTAAATCGATACCTAGGCCTCTCCATTTGTACTGGAGTAACTCGTTCAAGATATCATGTAACGGGCCTGGATCAGAATGTTGACCCTCATACAGAGTAATGAGGTGCTGAATCATATACATACCCACCAGTCGCTGCTCGGCTGGGGGCATTTTCAGAAACATTTGTGCCACTATTTCGTCTGGAAAAGTGGTAGAATCAGTAATCCATCTGACTGCTGATCGGACTAGTTCCTGTTCATGCATAGTACTTAACTCACTATAACCGATTCGTGATTTCAGAATGTGATCGGTAGCTTGAAATACTTGTTCTAGGGAACCTTGTTCTGGTGTTGAATGATGGAAAGTAGACTTGTGTTCCAGACGTAAATGGCGATCTGGAAATCTAGATTTTCCTACATACGCTATTCTGGCGGTATTCTCGTCGTCTTCCTCTTCAGGATCAGAGGTACTTTCTTTCTCGCTTACTTGTGCTGCTTTACGCTGTTCGTGTATCTTTATTATCTCTCTACGGATTTTCTTGTACATACTTTCCATGGCACCAATGGTATTGTGCTTTCCTTCGGCTATATTATCACTCCATTTTGTCAGAGTTTTCATTTCTTCCGGGTCTTTAGACGGGTAATCCTGTTCTCTTATTAGACAGTTAATTAAGAACTTTAATATCATGCGCTGAATCTCGGCTTTCCTTTGAGACATGGCATCACTAATACTTTGTGGGTCATCCCCTGTACGGATGAAACGATATATCCTGTCTAGATCTTCTTTCATATTCGGCAGGGTGACTAGATACTCGGTCACTCTCCTTACGCGTACGGAATATAAAACCATATTAAACTCGCCTGGAACTGGGTCATAGACACATTCGCCAAGGGTTTGCCTGATCTCTGCAACAGACTTATTACTTTTAGGAGTACGCTGTGATGCTTGAGCATGTAATTCGAGTGCTGATAAATGCTTGTATGGCGGCGGGGTTTGAGGAAGACCTCCTCCTGCGGCCCCTAAACTAGAATCATCAACTGATGCTTTTCGTCCTGGCAGGGTCGGTAATTGTAACGTGGGCTGGACTTGTATGGCGGGCTGACCCGGGGGGGCTGTTAAGGGCACCCCGGTGTCTGGAGGAGCAGGAATTACCTGATTTACAGGGACTGGCGGAGCGCGAACAGGATTTGCATATTCGGGGACTGTGTCGTCCAGATAGGACGAAATAAAAATATCAGCTGCGGTCGGTTTGTGACGTAGCTTGGTCGGAACTAATGGTGGCGGGAAATTACTGGATGCCTCTGGGGTCGCTTTTGGCAAGCCCTCAGCAAGAAGAGGATACATACCCTTAATGAGGGCATTCCTCTGTCTGTCTGATTGCTCAGTTCTAACTCGTTCACCTATCTCGATTAATTCTCTTTCTTGGGCTCGTTCTTGGGATTCTCTACTTAGTTCTGTCTTTCTGATTTCTTTTTCGGTTCTTTTATGAGCTTCTTTGCGCCATAACTCGATGGCATCTTTCTGTGACTGTCTGGCTTTCTTTTTCCATAATGCTTCTTCTACTCGCATGATGCATTCGGCATCCCATGTACCCGATACGGGCCATCTATACTTTTCTTCTAACTGTTTGGTATACTCTACCCATAAATCTAGATACAATATGGCGCTTATGCCATGCTTCTGATACATAAAGTGACCTGGACTGTCCCTGGGCGGGACGGGAACTGCTGCTTCCAGCAGACCCTTTCTAGTTTTTAACTGACGTAATTTTGAGAAGAGCGGCATGACTGGACTATAATCTGGACATAATACAATACACAATGAAAACACGAAATCACGTCGCACTCATACCACAACATTAAAATACATGAAGAACATTATGAATAACAGTTCGAACAGAATACCACCTGAAAATACTTGAAATTTCTCGAGAACAGAACTGACTAGAACAGAAACTAGATGCACTGCTGAAACAGTACAAAACTTACCGGTCTCTTAAAGAGACACGTCAGGACCCGCATCCACCGAAGTGGACACTTCGTTTGTGGGACTGTGTACCACCAACCCACAGACCAGAGTCAATTAAATTGACCCTGTCTAGATACCACCCCAGTAACGGTACTCACCGGGCAGCAAGAACGGAAAGCCTCGGACTGGACTGGACTGCTACGACGACGAACTTCGGACTTCGGACTTCAGTTACGGGTGGACCTCCGGATACCTCGGACCTTGGACTCTTGGCTTGGGCTCTGGTCGGGACTCTCCGCGTTCCTCCACCGTCTCGTCTGGATGCTGGACCGCCTCCTCCGTCTCCTCCGTGGGCTTGAGGGATACTTGAGCAGAAATATCTGCCACTGCGCAGAAGAGTTCCGTCACGACTGCAGAGGGTCAGGGGGTCGGCGTGGCTTCACCGACGCGTGGGGAAAGGGCAAGTCCCTATTCGGGCGCCATTTTGTGGTAAATAAATAAATAATACCCTATTTTTGACTAGACATATATCATAACAGATAGCTCAATAAATAAGAGTCAAGATTCGAGGTAGTGGGAGTTTTTTGTTGGTTTAATACAGCATAAGGACAGGAACAGGACAACCTGCATAGGAATAGGATGACAGGGCCCAGCAGCTGCTGGGGCTGGGTCTGGGATGAGCGCGCTGCCTTTTAATAACAATACATGAGCATATATACATAACGCAAACACATAGCATTACATTGCAGTAGGCGTAGCAGTGGGTGGAGCAGAAGGCGTGACGCGTAGCAGTCGCGAAAGATAAGGGTGAGAAGGAGGTGTAACAGGGCGTATACATAGACATGTGATGCAAACGTAACAGAATATGTCATAAATGGGCGGAAACATAGGAGGGGGCTACCTAAGGAGCCGGGACCTCTAACCTGGTGGTGCGCGCAAACTGGCAATGACGTGTTACGGGGAAAAGCTGGGGGCTATGAACTCTGTGCTAGGAGCAGAGACTAAAGTCTGGAGGGTTGGAGCGACATGTACCTAAACCCTATCTAGTATCTGATGTTTAGGGAACATGTTGATATAAACTAGAAGTCATGAGGGGAAAAGCTAACTGACTCTAAGACTGGAGCATGCATTTATTCTACATATAGTGCGTGATGAAGAATATTAAATGACCATTAAATACAGTATTTCTCTTAACATGGAGCCGCATAGGCTAGACAATGACGGAAACTATTGATGTAGTTCAGTAGCTTAGGAATGCAGAGAAGGAGGACTAAACTGATAGCTGGAATCATAACATAGTCTTGGCAGACTCAGAGGCAGAGCCAAGCTGCACCGGGCACTGCGAGGCAGGAAGTAAGTGGAAGGTCGAGGATACAGGTGGGGGCTGGATCGCTCCTCAGCAAGGCTTCAGGAGACAGGAGCTGAATCTGGTGTCCAGGCCCTTTTGAGGCCTAGAAACGGGGACTTTATAATGAAATAACGTGCACACTGAGAAACGTGGCAACGTAGCTTTACATAGGCCTGATATTCGTAGTATTCACGAGGACTGGAAACTGGCATACTAGAGGAGGACACAACTATAATTGCGTCTTGAATCGGACATGGGGAATAACATACGCATATTGGTCATGCACGCATAACATATGATGGATGACACGTAGAGACACAGAACATGGCAAAATTTACTTTTCCACAACTCTCTCTGCACACTTACTAATCCCATCATTCTTCCAAACTGGAGCCAACATCTTACAAATCCCTTTAGAACTGATGTGCGCTGCTCCATGTGCCATCGTTACTACTGCAAGCACATACGCATCAGGCAACATCCAACGCTGTTGTTCCGACAAGTCAATCCAACACCCACTCGAGTCCAATTTACCCGTGCTCTCTTTCCATGCACGCTTTTCCTCCTCAGTCGCCTCTTTCTGAATTTCTTTCACGCTTTCCACTGTGTCTTCACACATTCCAGACTCAGAAATCCATCTTGCAGACGTTGCAACATACATTCTACTCATCATATTTCTAGCTGTCTGTTTTGCAGTCTCATCAGCAAAAGCATTCCCACGACCAACATCATCCGTGATTGCTTTATGAGCACTGCATTTCACAATCGCAACTTCAGTCGGCAAGGTTAGAGATTCCAACAAGTCATTAACTAGCTGGCCATGTTGAATCTTAGTCCCATGCGACGTAATGAAACCTCTCTCTTTCCACAAACGGCCAAAACTATGGGCCACGCCGAACGCGTACTGACTATCTGTGAACACATTCACTCTCTTTCCCTTAGCTAAAACGCACGCTCTTGTCAGCGCGATCAATTCTGCAGCCTGGGCAGAATTCTGACTCACTCTCGCAGTCTCCACAATCGTACTCAAAGTCGTTACTGCATAGGCAGCAGTCACATCACCATTCTCCAATTTGAAGCAAGACCCGTCAACATACAACGTGCCATCTGGATCTGATAATGGAGTGTCTTTTAAATCAATTCGTCCTTTTGTTTCTTCCTCAGTTTTAAAACAACAGTCGTGTGGTTCGGAATCACTCGACTCTTGGCTAGTCGGCAACAATGTTGCTGGATTCAATACATTGCATCTTTTGATCTGAATATGACTCGCTAACAATGTCAATTCGTAACCTGATAATCTAGCACTGGTAAGGTGCTGCGTCTTGGTTCGGTTCATGAGTGTATCTACAGCATGAGGAACCATAACTACTAGCATGTTGTTCATTACTAAACCAGCAGATTGTCGAATGGAGGCTGCAGCTGCGGCTGTAGCTCTCAAGCAACTAGGCAACGCTCTAGCTACTGGATCTAATGTTGATGAAAAATACGCACAAGGGCGTTGTTTATCACCAAATTTCTGTGTCAAAACACTCAACGCGCAACCTTCTCTCTCATGGACATAGAGCGTGAATGGTTTACTGTAATCGGGTGTACCCAATACAGGAGCTGAACACAGTGCATTTCGTAACTCAGAAAAACTCTCCTGGCATTCGGCAGACCATGGCACTGGACTCGGAACATTTTTCCCAGTCAAAGCTACCAACGGTTTCGCCAAAAGAGAAAAATTTGGGATCCACTGCCTACAATATGAGGTAATACCTAAAAAGGCACGTACTTCTCTCTGCGTGCTAGGAACATTCATCTGTGTAATTGCTTTTATTCTCTCTGGGGTCAGCTTCCTTCCCTCCTTTGACAAGAGATGACCTAGGTAGGTCACTTCTTGGCAACAGTATTGCATTTTTGAAGGTGACACCTTGTGATTCAAATTTGACAAGTGATGCAATAAGGAAATTGTAGCTGTTTTGCAAGTTTCCTTGTCATCGGCAGCCACTAGAAGATCATCGACATATTGTATTAAAGCAGAACCAGGAGGAAGTACAAATGAGTCTAACTGGCATTTTAATGCTTGACTGTAGATGGATGGGCTTTCACAATAACCTTGTGGAGCGCGTTTAAACCTGAAGCTTCGTCCTCCTAGAGAGAAACCGAAGATATCTCTGCTTTCCTCGGCTATCGGAATGCTGAAAAAGGCATTTTTCAAGTCGATAACTGAAAACCATGCTGCTGTAGCAGGAATCAACGTTAACAATGCAGTAATGTCTGGAACCACAGGAAACTGTGGAATCACAATTTTATTAACCTCTCTAAGATCAATTACAAATCTATATACTGGAGGTTTTGTTGGGTCAGTTCGTTTCAGAATGGGCAGTACAGGACTATTGCAGACATTACCTCTAGTTTCTTCTATAACGCCTTTCTTGATCAGATCTTGTACTATCAGTAGGAGCGCACGCTCACCTTCACTAGATATTCTGTATTGTGGAATTCGTGGAAATTTTACATTCGCCTTCAAAGTTACTACATATGGTGGAATTTCTAAAAGACCTACATCATTAGGACCAGTCGCCCAAAGAGTATCAGGGAGTGAACGCAGCTCTGGTGGAAGTGCATCCATCGACAAATACATTGGAGAGATGATTCTTTCACCCAACGTAAGCTGTACTCCTTCTGGAGAACAGTACAATGTCGCATATAGGCGTTTTAACAAGTCTAAACCAAGCAGATTTTCATTACAACCTGTCGTCAAAATCAGGGGTGCTTTCAATTGTCGGGGTCCAACAGAAATAGACAAAGGACCAGAAACAGGGTTGTGAACAGGGGCGCCTGAAAAACCTACTGAAACGTTTGTTGAGCCAGACAAAGGTGCGCCAGGGAGTTTCGCATGTATGATAGAACTTTTTGCTGCACCAGTATCCAACAGAAACGGTTCGACTATACCTGATGTTGCTACTGCGACATAAGGCCCACTCTGATCTACTGGAACTGATACTACTCCCTCTCTTTGTCCATGGCTGTCCTAGTACTCCCTTGGCTGACCTTCCTCACTAGCTTCATAGTAATCTTCAACATGATACTGTTGAGACCTATTCTGTTGGGCAGATTGTCCATTTCGTTGGTCGAAATAATTAGAAGGGCGATCACTTGTCTGTGGAGGCATAACACCTCTTCCTCGACCTCTAGAGTTTTGCATATAACCACCACGACCTCTTTGAGCTGCCGCAGCATTATTTTGTGCCCGTACCGGACACTCAGTCTTATAATGGCCTTCCATTTTGCAATAAGCACACTGATTCCATTGGTACTGTGGCCTCTGAGAATTATACTCCGTTCTTTGATTTGACCCTTGCTGTGTATTGGTCTGATTGGTGCGAGGCGGATATGCTTGCTGTAAAAGAACTTTAGTTTTTAACTCTTTCGTCTTTTTATCTGATTTTTCTTTCTCCTCTTTGTCCCTATTTTCATAGTACTGGGCAGTAGCAAGTATTTGCGCAGTCGTAGAGACAGCCCACGCACTTTCAGAATTCTTTAATTTACCACTAAGTTCTGGCAACAGATTGTGCACAAATTTATCAACAAATAATCTCTGGCCTCCTTCTGTGCTCATATCCTGACCACTGTGATCCACGAAAGTCTCCTCGAATCTTGTGAAAAAGTCGGAGACGCTTTCGTCTTTCTTTTGTTTGCACGCGGACAATTTGTCCCAGTTCACGCGTAATGCTGGCATTAGGGTCTTCATTAAGTCGATTATTCTACCGGGCAAATTAGCAATTAAGGGTTCAGGTTTAGAACCACCTATTTGTTGACCATCCGCTGCAATTATAGCTGCCCAATCACCACCTAGGGCAACTGGATGATTCTCTTTACGAATTTTAGCCCAAATTGGTTGCGGTACTACATTACCAAATAGCAGATCTATGTCAGCTAGATTTAATACAAAAGCGTCAACTGTTTGAGCCAACTCTTTGTAGTACCCTGCAGGATTTTTACGCGGATATGGCAAGGCCTGTTTCACTGCTAATACTTCAGCTCGCTTCCATGGAATATGTATCCATACTCTCTGGAATTGGGCCGGAGCGGCTGCAATACCAAGGTTTACATTAGCTTGCACAGCTTCACGCCAAATTGGTGGAACCTCTCTCATTGGATATTGACGATTTTGTTTCGTACTACGTTTCTCTGACTCCCTCGGAGAACGAAGGGATGGGTCATTCCTATAACTTAAAACCAGTTCCATCGCTTCTTTTATATTTCGTCCAACTATCATACCTGCAGCAAACTCTTTCTGAACATTAATTAATTCTTCTAGATTTGATTCAGGGTCATCCTCTTCCAATTCCTCACGTAGAAGGAAACACATTTCATCGAACACATATCGTTGTGTCGGTTCATTCCATTGCATAAATGTATCTAATACATCTTGTACATTATATCTTCCAACTTTCGAAATCCATCTAAGAGCAGTGGAATCTAATATCCCTCTTTCTTCAGTACTGGGAAGCTGACTACGTCTCTGCACAGAGTCAGAGGTAGGAGTCTTAATCAGAGTTTTATAGAAGGGAGATAGAATGTTAGAGACAGAATCAGTGATTCTTCGACGAACAGAAAGTGGAGTCATAATATTAGCAGAAGCAGTAAATAGAGTAGCAGTTGGAACAGATAGATCAGGAACAGTAGGAGTAACGGGCAAAACAGCTTGTGAACTAACAGGTGTGAGCGATACAGGCATAGGTAAAGAAGCCGGCAACCCTGAAAGAGGGGGTGCCGAAGGAACATTAATAGTGATCACAGGAGGTACAGGAACTTGATTCAGAGGAGCGGGAACACCAGGTTGTCCAGCAACCGGTAATTGAACATTCGGTATAGGTGGAGCCGTAGCACCCTGTGCATACGGTGGGGGTGATCGTAACAAGTAAGATAACAGGGGATCCTTCTCAGGGTCCTCTACTATCTTAGCTGTACTCGATGGCAAAGCAGGATAGCACTTGTCTATTGCTAAATTATGCTCTCTATTGGCCACCTCCATCGCTTTCTCAAACTCGTTGAGTTGCAGCTGCTTAGCAGACTGTTCTAAAGTCAACTCTTGCTCTTTCTGTTCTTTTTTCAACTTTTTAATTTCTCTCTGTTTAGATTCTTTTCGCCAATAACGGAAAGAATCAAACATTGCCGGCCGGGCTTTTTTCTTGAACAATTTCGTTTCTAAATTATCAAGAACTTGAGGTTCAAAACTACCATGCAGTGGCCAACTAAGGACACCATCTTTCTTAGTGTAGTGGATCCATACCTCGTTATAAGAGATAGGGCCCACACCAAATTTGCAATATAGATCATAAAGGGGAGTTCCAATCGGAGGAACCAAACACGAGTCCTCCAACTGGGAATCACTGTTGCAACTAAAACAAGACAACATACAATTTTTCCGACTTACCATTTTATAACCCGGAACACAAAACAGACGAAACACAAATTAAAGAAAGGTGCGCACTTGAACCAAGAACTTAGGCCTACCAGAACTGACAAACGTATCGATACCCGAACTGAACTGAATGATTATCGTAACCAGAATAACCAGCGACAATCTTATAAAACCGAACCAAACCAAGAACTAAAAGGATTAGCAAAACAGAAACAACCCTTACGAAGTAACCAACTATCAACCACTTAATACTTAACTGAGGCACTGAAGACGTCACCAAGGAGAAACCCGTCACGTTTCGCCGTACTAAGGACTGCACCTCGGGTCCAAGACAGGGCGACAGTCAAAGCAACGAACCACTGCAGCCGTCTGAACGGGAACCCTCGTGGAAGAGAACGTTGGGCCACTTTTGCGATATGCCGGGATCGATGAAGTGGGGCGCCTCCCTCTGAAATCTTCACACGAAGCTTCTCGAACTCTTACGGCTTTTGGACCAGTACCGAATGACGTCGCCCCACGTTGGGCGCCAATTGGAGTTCTGGACTTTTTGGTTCCGTCCAGAGGTGTCAGGGAAAACACCCGAAGACCCCGGAGTTCAACCTGTCTCGGTGCACAAACAAACAGAAACACGGGCTTCTCGATGGTGGCGTCAAAGACCAAAGGTTTATTACTGCAGGGACACAGAAGTCACAGAAACTACACATGGGCAGTATCTAGGAGCCTGTTCAATTTGTACAAAGAGGGTTGCTCCTTATATACTGAATATTGGGCTTCAGGCAAATTCTTTACATGTTAGCACATTCCAAAACCTTTGTGTCTTGTACAATAAATATTTGGCGTTGCACAGGAATCGTCAACAATATCTGATGTTAAAAAACATTACGAACGAGGGGTTCCCACTATTCCATCATAATCCCATGTCAACTTTCCATTCAAGACCCGGACCGCCTCATCGTAAATTTCGTTACCTCCCCCTAATAAAGGCCCAGAAGGAAAGGAGCAGAGCCAGGTGCAGAAGATAGAAGAGTAGGATAAAAGATGTTTGTGGGTCGTAAATGGGCACGGCTACCAGCTTCGGACGTCTAATCATGATCAGGCCAACGAACACGAGAACCAGTATAGCAGGACTGGCCTCAGGCTGAGGAGGCAGCTCTTGCCGAGTCATGCTGCCACAGCGTTGCTGGCCTAAGGTGCACGTGTCACTAGCAAGGTGAATTGCCGGCTAAAGCCTACGTGTCCTTAAATGAAAAAGAGGTCATTGCGTGTCCATTGACTATGTGAGGGCAAGGAATACAAAATGGCTTCCTTCTTCTAAGATGGATGCCACGGGTAGAACAGAAATGTGTTTGTAACAGGAGTGCTCTTGCTCGTAGCATAGCGAAAACACCAGGATATACTAAATGGATCATTTGCGGTTCACTGATACCAAAATTATGCATTTGCGACAATGTTACAAACACGGGTAAAATCGTCACGGAACCTCAGGATACGGTTCATTTGTGTGACAATCTCAAGCATTGGCGTAATGCGGGAAAATTACAGAAAATGCATGATTATAATGCGAGATGCATGGCACGTGGCAGGGCTGTGCATAATGAAGTAATGATATCCTTCGGGATCTTGTTGGCGCTATATAAATCTATATAAATAAACCAAACAAAAGGAATGGGGTCTCCCTTACAGTCGAAAAGATGGCTCAGGATTCAGGAGGCTCCGCAAATGGCCTAAAAAAGCCGGAAAAAAATAAAGTTCAAAATCGGGTAGGTCTAGCCCCCCCCCCTCTGGATATATGGAAGTTTCATTAATCCTACGGCCCTTCCGATACCCCCACATAAAACTACTGAGAATGCGGTCTACTTTCCTAAAAAACATTCGGAATACGCAGCGTAATAGACCTAAAAAGTTAAAGAAATTTGGGGAGTATCTTCATTTTAATGGCATTGTATCTGCCCAAGATACTCAGTGGAAGTTTATGCCACGCCTTCAATTGTTTTTCAACTTTATTCAATAAAAAAACATAGTTTAGAGAATGTATTAGCTCAAATTTAGAAGACATTTGTAAACCCAAGTCAGTAACCTTCTCACAAGCACCTTCAACTACATCCTCCGGCTGAAAATCTTGCAAGACTTGAGTTTTGTTCCGATTTAGCTTATATCCGGAGAAATGACCAAACTATTTTGCCTCTATGTGTTCTATAGCCTCCTTTGGTTTCTCCGTAAACATATCATCGCCATATGCCGTCAACTTAAGAGAGTGCTGCTCAATATTCAGTGGGAGGATCGCAATATTAGCCAAAAGTGTTTGAATAAATGGCTCAATGTAAAGAGCAAATAAAAGAGGAGATAGGGGGCAACCCTGCGTTGGACCGCGCCTAATAGGAAAAGGAGTGGTTTGAATGTTAGAATAAAGTAACTTGGCTTTTGGATCCCTAAACATAGCTATCAACTTTCGAAAGTTTTATTTAATCCTAAAGGCTATAAGTGTTGCCCAAAGATAATCCCAGGCCACCCGGTCGAATGCTTTTTCTGCATCCAATAATGCCATGCCTAGTTGGATTTTTAATTTCCCCGCAGCATCAAAGGCAGCTATTGCCCTGTAAACATGGGCAGTTGTATCTCTCCCAGAAATGAACCCATGCTGCTGGGGAGAGACCAAATTGGCCATCATCGGGGCTAACCGGGAGGCCAATATCTTAGCAAACACTTTCGCATCTGCATTAATTTAAGAGATTAGGCGGTACGAGGCGCATTCTTTTAGATCTTTATTTTTCTTAAGAAAGAAAACTATATTTGAAATGTTCCATGAATCAGGTACCTGTTCTGTCCTGCCAATTTGAGAGATAACATCCCACAATACCGGAGCCAGGAGGTTTCTAAAATGCTTACAGAACTCGGCAGGGAGAGCATCATCACCTACAGCTTTCCCTAGTGAAAGCTCCGCTCTTGATTCCAAAACCTCCTCTACTGTAACCTCCTGTTCTAAAGCAAGGGAATCCTCCTCCGTCAAAGTCGGTAGACTGCTCCGATGCAAGTAATTTATCACCTGCCCTACCTCCGGAGAGTATAATTGTTGATAGAAAGTAGAGCATTGATTGGCTAGCTTCCCGGTTTCCCTAAAAAGGGCACCACCCTCCCCTTTCATAGCCTTGATCTTAGTTTAAACTGACTATCTCTAAGTTGATGAGCCAAAACTTCCCCAATCCTATCACCATATTCGTATTGTAGTGTCTTATGTTTGATAAAACAGGCTGCTACTTTTTCCATTAAAACACTGCTTGTAACAGCCTTCTACTCCAAGAGGAGTTGACACAAATGATCTTGTTCTGTCCTTTGATGATGAACTGCATAGGCATGTTGTAGTTCACAAATAATACGTTTTTGAAAAGCATCCCTGACTTGGCCATTCCGTTCCCTATTCTGCTGATAAATAAACTGCTGAATGGCGCCCCTAATGTATGCCTTCATAGCGTCCCATACGGTCAAAAGCTTGTTGAGCCTGTATTGTCTATGAGATAGTCAAAGATTTGTTTACCAATAACGATCTCAAATTTCGCATTTGTTACCAGATGCCTAGGCAATGTAAATAATTGAGCAGTTTTAATAGCAGTTTTTGCTTGAAAAGAAAAAATGATGGGGTTATGGCCAGACGTAATCTTGGCGCATATCTGCTAATGCCAATAAAATATCTGAAACCCAGGCCATATTGATTCTTGAATATTGATGATGTGATGCTGAATAATACGTGTAGCCTGGTTTGTTTAAGTGTAAAGTCCGCCATGCATCCTGCAAGGAGTATAATCTGGCCAATTCCAAGATAGAAGCTCTCACCTTCGTCGTTCTTGGAACCAGCGGTTGACTAGTGGAGTCTACCCATAAGAAATAACACAGTTAGAATCCCCAATCAATACCATCTCCCCCTGCTAACCCGCTAACTCTAGGCAAATATCAAATATAGTTGGATCGTCGATGTTTGGGCCATATAAGACACAAAAAACATAAATAACACTATTAATTTCTATTTGGGCAATAGCCCATCTTCCCCTTTGATCTGCTAGAACTTTATGAACTTGACACCCAAGCGTTTTGACACTAAAATGGCGACCCCCCTAATCGATATATTTTGAGAGGTACATACAACTACCTCTAGCCCAAGCTGTTCCAGAAGGCGCCGATCCTTATTGGCTAAATGTGTTTCCATCAAGATTACTAAATGGGTTTTATATGACTTAAGCTCTTACCGAACTAGTTGACTTTTAGATCTTCTATTCAAGCCAGCTACATTCCATGCTTAACACCTAATTCATGCTATATCTATTTAATAATATCCACCAAAACATAAGAAAAACCATAGCATTCACTATTGTTCTCCCATAACCATATATACAACAACCCCTCTTCTTTTTGACTTTTTCCCCACTTTTTAAATGCCCCACCCCCCTTGCAACACCCCCCTCTGCCTTCTTCAAGGCCACCCTCCTTTTCCCACAGAAGGAATCACCCCCAGAACAGCTGCTGCTGAATATAGCAGCTAGCATCTCCCAGGCCCCAGGCCCAGCCCTTTCTGACACAGCATGAACAGACAAAAGAATATCTATATACTTACACCCTGCTAATAACCCTGCTAAATCCCTATAGCAAAAGAGAAAAAAAAGGGCCAATAAAAAAACCACCCGTGATTCCACACTCATAACATCCTATGATGCGGCACCCCCCTGCCCATGGACCCAAGCATCCAAACATCCGAGCTATAGAATCAGAGCAGCAAATACAACCTCTAGGTGCTTATTAATAGCTACCCAGTTATACAGTCTGCCACTTTGTCAATGCCAATTTAGCCTCTACATCTGAAACAAAAAAAGTTTCACAACTTAGCCGATTCTTGGAGAAACGCCTGGGCTCCAGCAGCTTTAAAGGGATCAATTAATTGCCTCAGCTTCCAGCTCCTTTCCATATTTGCCTGACTTAAGTCTGACCCCAGGCCTCCAGCCCCCGACCCTTGGTCCCCCCAGCCCCCGACCCATGGCCCCCCCAGCCCCCGACCCATGGCCCCCCAGACCCCGACCCATGGCCCCCCCGCCCCCGACCCATGGCCCCCCCCAGACCCCGACCCTTGCCCCCCCACCCCCGACCCTTGGCCCCCCCAGACCCCGACCCTTGGCCCCCCGGACTTCGACCCCTGGCCCCCCAGACCCCGACCCTTAGACCCCCAGACCCCGACCCTTGGCCCCCCCAGACCCCGACCCTTGGCCCCCCCAGACCCCGACCCTTGGCCCCCCCAGACCCCGACCCTTGGCCCCCCAGACCCTGACCCTTGGCCCCCCAGACCCTTGGCCCCCCAGCCCCAGACCCTTGGCCCCCCCAGCTCCAGACCCTTGGCCCCCCAGCTCCAGACCCTTGGCCCCCCCAGCTTCAGACCATTGGCTACCCCAGCTCCAGACCCTTGGCCCCCCAGCTCCAGACCCTTGGCCCCCCAGCTCCAGACCCTTGGCGCCCCAGACCCCTGGCCCCCCAGACCCCGACCCTTGGCCCCCCAGCCCCCAACCCCTGGCCCCCCAGCCCCCAACCCCTGGCCCCCGACCTCTGGCCCCCCCAGCCCCTGACCCCTGGCCTCCAGCCCCTGACCCTGGCTCTGCAGGGATGACGCGTCTCAAAGGCCCACAATGCACCACTCTGCAGAGAGCCCTCGGCAGCGCCTGGAAGCCCCGATAGAAAGGTGGTCCCCGGTCTGGGGTGCAGGAGGGGCCAGACATTTGGAAAAAAGGTTCATTAAAAGTGACTCGGGTCAAGGAACCTCATGAATCCAGGCAGCGACTGCCCCCCCACACAAGACTGCCCCCCCCACACAAGACTGGCCCCCCCACACAAGACTGGCCCCCCCACACAAGACTGCCCCCCACACAAGACTGCTCCCCACACAAGACTGCCCCCCTACAAGACTGCCCCCCCCACACAAGACTGCCCCCCCCACACAAGACTGCCCCCACACAAGACTGCCCCCACACAAGACTGCCCCCCACACAAGCAGGCGCGGTTCCTCCATTGGGGCGTGGGGGCGTAGCCCCCCCTGCCGCCCGCAGCTCCCTCAGCGTTTTTTATTTAGTTAAGACTGACAACAATCATGTCAATGAATCAACATGACGTCAGACCGCCCTGCCCCTTCAGAGTCTGAAGGGGTGGGCGGTCTGGCGTCATGTTGATTGATTGACATGATTGTACAGGCACCAGGCAGGCAGCAACACAAGTGCGCATGAGTGGGGACGGAGGGTGAATTTTTTTACCCACGCATGCGCACTTGTGTTTTTGCGGCGTTGCGCATGCCCATCAGGGGCCCTAATGGGCGTGCTGCGGGCGAGAAGGTACCAGTGCCCCTGGTGCCAGGATTGGCCAGGGGCGCTGTGAGCCTGTGACGTGTGGGGAGCAGAGCCCAGAGGTGGCGCGGACCGGGACCGGCAGCAAGGTAAGAGTGTGTTTTTCTTTTATTTTAAAGTGTTTGGTGCGAGCGTGCGTGTACGCATGCATGAATGTTTGGTGGAGAGTGTTGCGAATGGATGTGTGTGTGTGTATGCATGTGTGAATACATTTATTTGAGTGTTGTGTATGTGTTTAGGAAGGACTGCTGCAGACAATGTACTCCCCTCTATTAGAGTTTCCTGCTGGCCCTTATGCACCAGCGCATTCATCAGAGACCTCTCTTGTGAAAAGCAGTCTTTCACCACTATTTGTTGCACAGCTGTTTTGATCTGCATGTGCCTATTATGCTAGCACTTAGTTACAAGTGGGGACTTGTGCCCGGTCCTTAGAACTCATTCCGCGAGCGACAACAACGTTTAGCTCTAATTCCAGCCAGCTCCCTAGTTGACTAAAACAGTGTTGTCCTGGGCACATCCATTTATCAACATGCATTAGAACTTTGTCGTCCACTAACAGTCGAAATTGTATTCACACACGCATACACACAAACACATCCATTCGCAGCACTAATTGTCTTCACAACCCCTTCTCTGACGTCAGGTACTGTTTTTAGGCGCCCGGAACCGTGATTTACCAAGTCGGGGCCTCTTAGAACGCTCCGGTGCACTCCACTCCGTACGTTTATTAGCCCCAGCCCTACCAACTCTCACGCATCTCGTGTGAGACGCGTACTCTTCCTGCAATGCTAACAGTGGTACGAGCCGTACCAATCTTGTGCGGCTCGTACTGCGGGGAGATTCAGCGCACTGGGCCACAAGCCCGGTCTCAGCGCACAGTCTATAGCGCACAGTTCTTGATACACGGGGAGAGCCCCACTACGCCTCACGCTTCTGGCGGTGCGGGACGCTCTGACTGCTTTTCACAAGAGAGGTCTCTGATGAATGCGCTGGGATTAGAACAGACAGCTTTTTCAGACTGTTGACTTTCCCGATTACAAACGACTGGTCTCGCAATTTAATTGCCCATGTGATGATGTCTCAGTACAGTCTAATATAGATTTTATTTTCTTTTGTAAATACTTTGCCTGAGGGAGAAAAAGATATTTACTACCCCTCTTAAAATCATGGGGCTTGAGGCAGTGTAGACCCGCTTTGATTAAACTGTATATGTTACAAGATGATCTGACTATTTTAACAGCAGCAAAGTTTTTAAAATATGTAATTAGATGCAGATTGTCGATGCAATAAGTTGAGGTAGTTGTAATCCGTAACCAACTGTACCTGATGTATTTTCAATCTTACCTATTGCGCTAGTTTGCACTTTAGGCCTGGGACGGCCCTTTAAAATACTAGTATTTATTACAGTACGACCTTCATGTTATTTTAGATTGCTTTTATCTGCCTATACGAAATGAATTGATTTTATATTTGTCTGTAATTGAAATGTTTAAATATGTTTAAATATGCTTATATGACTTGCTTTGTAAAGTCGAATAAAGCTACCTTTTGACTTTTGACTTTGAATGCGCTGGTGCATAAGGGCCAGCAGGAAACTCTAATAGAGGGGAGTACGTTGTCTGCAGCATTGTGATCCTGGTCCTCTTGTGTTGCTATACAGGATAGACTGTGCAAAGTGCGAACCCGTGCACTGACTGTTTCCAAGGTAGAACTAAGAACAATGCAACTGTGGGACTGTTTGCTACATGGCGTGGAGCTGTAGTCTTGGCTGTCCCGGGAGAGGTGTGCGCAGTTTGACCCTGGGACTACGAGGAGGAGGAGGGGAGAGAGAGGGGAGACAACGTGCCTGGGATTTTGATGAGAAGTGGGGCAACTGGATTTATGCTATTTTGCAGCAATGGCGTTTTCCGCCAAATGATGCGTTTCTTGCTGTTCCCTCATAACTATCAACTGCTGCATAATCTCCAGATTTTAACAAAAAACGTTTCTAGCTCAAACCGGTAAAAGATTACTAACATGCATTGGCATCGCCACTAGGGCTCACTTTTGTCCCCGTGTAAAGTTTAGCCACGCAGCACATACATACACCTTGGAGATACCTAGTAGGGACCATCTCACAGGGAAAGCCAGAACGGGTTCCCCAGCGGTCTACAGCGCAGAGATACCCCATGTGGGGTGATTCAGGCGCTTTACAAGACACCGTTACATTACATTACATGGCATCGCCAATTACAGAGTGACAAACTCCCGTAGGCCAACACGGAGGAATGTAGAATTGGGAAGAAAAGGCGCCAAGAGAGTGACTGATACTCCGCGTATTACGAGAGCATTTGCAGCGAGATGGTGATGATGCAAGATGTGCTGGGCAGGATAAGGACCCTCTAGAAACAAGTCTCTATTAATATAAATGGCTTGTTTAAACCCTTCCATGCAGCCGCGATTCCCCTGCTGTGCTCTACACAAACGAACAGGGCGGGGCCGTGACGAACCCCAGCCGTCATCAGCACACGAGCACCGTGGAGCGTGACGGCTGGGGTTCGTCATCAGCATGGAAGGGGTTAAATAAAAAAGATCATCATGTCCCTGGACTTCTCAGGGTCACCTAAGCGGTGGACTTGCAAGTCTGTTAGTTGGTCTGAAAAGGATAAAGGAGGAATAGAAGAGGGAAGAGTAAAAGTGTAGATGAGCTGAAATAAAATAGTTCGGTGAGAACCCAACGCTCTAGCGGGAAGATGGGAGGCAGGAGTCTGAGTTATGGCACAGTATTCGACACGGATGTATTGGTGTTCTATGTGCCATCTGCACCTGAGTCCGTATCCCAGTCAGCAAGGTCTTAGAGCTGAGATTTCATGAAAGTCTTATAGTCTGAATTCAGCACCGGAGCGTAATAGGACGGAATGTATGAAGCTCTGTGGTTATACTGAATAAGCAGCTACCTATCTTATGTCATCTATTAATGTAGTAACTGCACTTTCACAATTGCTTTATTAACCTTCCGGCTTTCACAAATTTGCTTGAAAATGCACGATTTTTCTTCTCTTTTTCAAAACCCCTTATGGGTTCGGGCTCGCTCGCTACGGTGCAGTATGCAAATCAGTTTGCGCCCACCACTTTAAAATGTCACCAGCCGCCCCTGCACACAAGACTGCCCCCCCCACAAGACTGCCCCCCCACGCAAGACTGCCCCCCCACGCAAGACTGCCCCCCCACGCAAGACTGCCCCCCACACGCAAGACTGCCCCCCCACGCAAGACTGCCCCCCCACGCAAGACTGCCCCCCTCACACAAGACTGCCCCCCCACACAAGACTGTGCCCCCCCACACAAGACTGTGCCCCCCCCACACAAGACTGTGCCCCCCCCACACAAGACTGTGCCCCCCCCACACACACAAGACTGTGCCCCCCCCCCACACACACAAGACTGTGCCCCCCCCCGGCCAGCAGAGGCCACAGCCCCGTCTAAGCCCCCGCGGGGCGGATTCAAGCCTGTTTGAAAATAAGCGAGAAGGGCTGGATTGTGGAATAGAAACCCTCCGGCCGCGTCTCAGCGCTTTGAACAGATTTCGAAGGGAGCGGCTGTTAATGACCGCTCCGGGGGGCATTATCAGACCCCCCACGGCTCCAGGCATAAGGGGCATGGGCAGGACAAGAAATAATTCCCACTGAATGTTCATTCACGCTGTTAGAATCAGCACTTCATTAAAGAATCCGAAGCCTTTTATTTAAAAAATACAACGGTGCGATTTATTTGTCCCGGTGTTTCTCTTCCACAGCGGGTGCAAAAGAAGGGGTTTGTGGGAAAAGAATTAGTGGCGGAGAAAAGAAAACTCCCGAGAGGCGCCGAGGAGACTTGAACTGGAACAACAACGAGCCAAGGAGGGGACCAGAGGGGGGGGGCCTGGAGCAGCAAAGGATGCCCCCCCCCAGGCATTGTATTTCTTTGAGTTCCCCTGGCGCTGGCTGGACCCGGGGGTGTCAGGGCACTTTACACGAGGATCCGCAATATTACAACCTTGCATCAGTGACAAGAAAACATTTCACGAGGCCGAGAAGCGATGGAGGGGGGGAGGGTAAGGGGCAGGGGGGGGGGGTAAAGAGATCTCTTCCTCAGCAGGTGTCAAACCCTCTCTCGCCTCCAGTCCTTTCCTTCAGCCTCGTTTCACAACGGACGCATTTTCTTTTTTTTTTTTTTTCTTTTTTTTTAAACCTTTATTCGTACAGAAAGGATATACAAGGCTGGGCCTACAACCGATCTGGCCGGCCACAACATGTTAAAGCAGTCAAAAATTCCAAAATAGTAGTCACAGAATCAGAGTAAAATTGTACATTCAATATAGTCGCTAAAAGAGAGGGGGAAGTATGAGGATCTATACAGCCAGCAATCAGGAGTAATATAGGTTAATTTTATAATATAACGATAGGGCGTATGGCAGGCTCAGCGAGAACAAAACAATATCCGGATACCCCGCACAAATCATTAACAGCCAAAGGATAAAGGGCAGCAATATAGAAATGGCAGTACTATACACATCGGTAGAAGGACAGACGTAGGAAGCACAAATCAATATGCAATCAATAATAACTTGGCGTACCCACCACCCAATAGCACTTGGATATAGAACAGGGGGGCCGGAATAGTAATATCATTAAAACTAGCCCGCCATACTAACCTGGGGAGAAAAAGAAAAGGGGAGGGGAGGAAGAGGGAAAAGGAAAAAAACACAGATTAAAAGAAGAGGAATGCCGCGTCGGAACAAGCTCCCCATAGCAAGGAACACACATAGGAACAGGGGAATTGCAACGATGAGGGCATGGGAGTCGCATCGGAAGCAGCAGAACTTTAAGAAGAGGAACAGCGACGTCACATGTCCCACCCAATCATACCACGGGAGGCAAAGGATAGACGCGGCACCCCCATAAAGAGATACAAAAGGGCCATAGAACTGAAGAAAATAAAACAACAAAAAAGACCCAACCCACCCATCCCACCCAGCACCCCTGCAGAAGGCTACAGCCTATCCTCCAAACAGCGCGCCTGTCGCCCTAAACCAGAACCCGAAATATAGTGGAGATGAGAGAAAAGAAACAGAAGACAAAAAAAAGATACGGAAACAAGATAGTAAATAGGAGGGAGGAGCATGAGATCAAAAATAAATACGGTCGGCTACAGCCCTCCACCCAACCATACACTACAGTACATGTGTACCAGAACGATATAGACTCGAACACGATAAAACTTTCAGAGAGGTTTCTCATAGCACTATGAATATGGGCAACTCCGCCATGAATTCGTATACCAATAATCTTTCGGGGGCCATGCATCTCACCCCAATCCCTTCTTCACTGCATTTACCACCCACCAAATAACAGCCTGAAGCGTGCAATACGATGCGAGGCAAGCACACAAATGAAAAAGAATACGATACAGATGCTGGTCAGAAAGGTCAATGAAAAAGCAAGTGAATAAAAATTCAAGTAAGCAATCCAAATATATCAGCAACAGCAACAGGGGCAATAAAAAACAGGAGTGCAGTCTCGTCGTTCGAAAAGGCGGGAGTATACTGGCAAAATAGAAACAAGACCTCATCAAGGTAAAAATAAGCAGCAGTCTGCCATCTTTCTCAGGCACCCGGGGATGATCGGGCCCTCGTACAATGTCTAAGTCTCCAGTTTCCGAACATCGAACAGGAGGTTCTGAAGCCGCCGATGTACAAATCCGTTGGTGGATAGCAGCACCATATTTCGGAGCCATCGAGGGGGGTGAGGCAATGGTATCACCGAGGCAAGAGGGGACCTTGAAGGAACGTCCACCCAAGATGGCGGTGGATCGGGACAAGTCCCCAGGAGCACCGGGGGCCAAGGTCGCGTGTAAAGATCTCAAGGCAGCAAGAACGTCGCCGATCGTAGGCTCACGTCCACATGGCCATCCTTCTGCGCAATCTAGCAACCGGAGATCGCCATCAGGAGGAAATCCACAGCTCCAAACTGCGGCAGCCATTTTGTAAATTCAACCCCTTCTTCACTCTCCGCCACCCCCGGAGCAGTCCACAGATGTAGGCCTTTACAGATGTCTGGGGGGCCCCGGCAATGACCACCGCGGTGCAGAAAAGAGAGCCCCACCAAGCGGAAGGTCGCCTATGGTCGAGCCGGCGCTCCTCAGAAGTGTAGCTCGAGCGCGAGGGTCCAGGGTCGATGAACGGAGCGGCGGCGGGGAAACCCCTTTACACGGTTAGTCCATGGAGCACCACGCCCCGCACCAGCCTCACGGCCGTCAAGGCTGGCCCGGTTCAGGATCACCGGGGATTTCTCACAGTGGCTCTCTCTCGTGGTGCAGTCTCTCGGCCGGGGCCAACAGTCGCCACAATGCCAGGCCGGATCCAATAGGCGAAGCCCCGGTCTCAGCTGCACAAAGGCCCCGGTTTCCGCGAGAGGGCACAACTCCGGATCCTCCGCAAGTCGGAGCCTCCAGGTCAGACGGTGAGTGGGAGCGAAGTGTTGCGTTTCTCTTTCTTCGAAAATGTATCGTCTCTGGGCAGGATATGTAGCAGGATATGTGAGTCAGGCCAGAGGGCTGACGGAGCCGAGCTACATGGCGACCATTTCGCTCGCGAGCTTGGCTCCTCCCCCAACGGACGCATTTTCAATCTGCGATACAACGAAGCCGCGGTTGTTTCTTATTTATCTTATGCAACCAACAACCATTGCCAAAGCCAACAGTCCTTGCTTGTTTTCAGTGTCCTGCTCCGGGTTCTAGTCTAGATCTGATGCAACGACAGAAGCAGCAAAATACGAGTCTATGCGTTTTTAAGCAAAGCCCTGAATTCCATCTACTGCGCCCCTCAGAGACCCCCCAGTGTTTCCATTCCACCTAAACCCCTGCCCCCCCTGCCCTCTGCTGAGGGACCTGCGGGAGGTGGAGGGGGCGGGGGGTTGGGATTGTTTTCATTTCAAGCCGGCGCTTCGCTGAGGGAGCCAAACCCCAAGAATGTAGGAATAGGCGGGTCACCGGAAAAGAATCTGGGGCGAGCATTGAACAATCACCCCTCGTTCCCCAAAAGCGGCCGCGGCATTTAATGCATCGAAAAACATGTTTACAGTGAAAACCGCTCTACAAATGACAGCCTCATTCCACCCCAAAAGCACCGCCCCACTGTCCGCGTCACACCCCGGTGCTCCCCTCCAGCATCGATGGATCTCTGCCGCAGGCGCCTGAACCCCCTGAGCTATCTCACATTCAGCCGCTCGGAGCAGCGCTCCTCGCACAGGCCGCTCACGGGTTCAACGCTCGCTGCTGACACGTGCAGTGGCCGGCCCTGGAGGGAGATGGACGGGGAAAGATTTTAAAAAGTTCGGGGCCGCGAGCGACTCCCCAGGTCAGCCTTTGAGGAAGGGGGGGGCGCAGTCTACCCGCCCCCCCACTCCTGCCCTGATGACCCCCTCAGAGGCGCTACTTACGATGAAAGAACTCCGTGGAGGGCTTCTGGGCGCTGAGAGGCTCCGTGCAGCGCTTCAGGGCGCTGAGAGGCTCCGTGCAGCGCTTCTGGGCGCTGTGATACTGATGGACCTAACCCGAGCGCTGGGAGCCGCCACCTATGTACCTGCCTCATTTGCATAATTAATGCCAGGTGAGTCACTCTGAAAGGCCCAGTTTGAACTCTCTCGGGGCTTCTATTGGCTGGGCCTTCACTGACATCACTTCCTGCACTGAAGGATTGTGTTTTTTTTTGTGCCTTTAAAAGCAGCAGCTGCAGCCCTCGCGAGTTAGTTGTGTGAAACATTTGTGGGGGTTTTAAGGGGGTGGTGGAGGATAATGTGATGGGAATTTTTTTATTTTTTGTTCAGACATTTTTTTGTGTGTGGACTCTGTGCTTGTTTTAATATGAGAAAAATTTAGCAACATTAGTTTCTTGTTCAGCTTTTTGAAAAGTTTTACACATTTTTTTGGATAGAAATGAAACGTGTATTGGGACAGTACATTTTAATTTTTTCCCTCCCAAAAAATGAAGTGTTAAGTGTGGTTTGTTTCAACGTTCAATATGTTAATACAATCACTTCACCTGCTGGATTCTTTTTTACACATTTTTGAGCGGGGTTACACTGCAGGGGAGGCAGTTCAGTTGACAGAACTACTAATGGGTGTAAAACCAACAAAGTGGTGCAATGGCTAAGCTGTCTACT
The DNA here is from genome assembly GCF_964261635.1 of Lissotriton helveticus. Lineage (NCBI taxonomy): Eukaryota > Metazoa > Chordata > Amphibia > Caudata > Salamandridae > Lissotriton > Lissotriton helveticus. The sequence goes on along the minus strand of NC_136068.1, from coordinate 1,959,053,011 downwards.
TAAGTATATTCTTGGGTTCTTAAAAAAATGTTTTTAATCTTCAAGAGGTTTATTTAGAAATATTAATATGATCATAAAAAAACAATACTTTGTATAAGCAATTATTTGTCAATGCACAAATGCAAGAAGGCACAATAAAAAGTAGTAATGATATACTATACTCATGAAAATAATAAAAGGAATTATAGAAGAGGATATGAGTGTAGCCCCAGGTTCACATGAAATGTAGATACCAACACTTGTGAATGAAACATGATCTTAAAACATTATAGGAAATGATAAATTAAGCAAATCTGTACAACGAGCAGTGGGAGGTCCGGAGGCTTGGAGACTTCTTGTTGTGAGAGATCGGGTAAAGAAGTTCTCTTCCAGTATCGTCTGGATATTGTGTGAAATAATAATAATAATAATCCACATTTGTATAGCGCACAATCACCCGTTAGGGTCTCTAGGCGCTGGGGGCCGTCTGGAAGATTAAGCAAGCTATTGCCCAGAGTCACATGGTGCTGGGCTAACCTGCCGCCGGAGCCGGGGATCGAACCGCGATCCCCAGATTCCAGCGTCAGTCGCCCTGGCCGCTGCGCCACACCTCTCCCAAGGCCCCAGAGGTGGAGTCGTTTTGTAGCAAGAGAGATGGGATGGACAAATGCTGCATCAAGGCGATGGTTGTGACACCGTGCACCACCACGCAAAATAAGACCATTTAGAGGAATTTTTCCAGTTCTTTGATATCAGCTGAAAAGCAACGGCTTTTAATAAATCAATAAGTAGCCATTGGGATCGGCCTCCCCCTCCGTCCGGTGTTAGACCGCAGAGGAAAACATTTGTGAAGTAGAGGGGGGTTGAGGTGTGAAAATAGTGTTAATTTGATGCCCTCAAAATATAAAAAGATGTGGACAGGTGAACAACATATGAAGATCAGCGTTAACCTGGGAGCAGGTCCAGCACGTATTAAGATTTGTGTTATGAATTTTATTTAGGTATGCAGGTGTAAAAAATAACAGATTATAAAGAAAGAAAAGTGTTTGTGTTGTGCGGGCGGCTCGAGATGATTTCCTGATTTTCGTCCAAATTCTGTTCCAAAAAGAAATAGACCAATTCACTCCCAAATCCGATTCCCACAAAAGTTCTACTTTAGTTATATCTCGGAGCTCAGGGGGAACCAATAAATGGGAATAAATGGTGAACGCTTTGGGGGTTATGCGGAGAAGATTATGCCAAGGGAAGGAGGGGGCGTTGGAGAAGATGAAGATTTGAGTTTAGCAGAAGTATCAAGTATAACATTCCGCAATATCAAAAAAGAAGGATTAAAGGAAGAAGGTAGATGATATAGGGACTATAATTGCGTAAATTGAAAAGGGGAGCCCTGATCAAAAAGTTGATGAACCCCAGAGCAGACCCTTGTGTCTCCAGCTCTTCCAGTATAGAGGTTTCTTGTTAGGAAGGATTTGTTTGTTGTGCCAGATTGTAGAACTGAGAAAAGTATCTAAATTATGTACAACTAAATGGGGTGCAATAGATAGTAATTTACAGGATTGCAGTTCAGTTCATACGTCTTTATTTCGAATATTTCATCATAAAAGACACAAACATAAAAACAGCAGCATCCAAAAATACACAGCAGAAAAAATATATTTTTGTTAAAAAGCATTAAAATAGCACAATATAAGCACATAAAACAGCTTTGTAGCAAAAATACGAAGGAGCTGCTACCGTGAAACATTACTTCAGATGATGAAATATAAAAATTAATACTCTTAAGATATCTTAAAACACAGCAGGTTGGTACTAAATCAACCCCTAACCTTGGTCCTAATAATACACATCCAACCAAGAAATGTTGCCACCGCAATTACAATACATTCCTGAGAATCCTTAAAGCCTCCAACCCCACCCGAGTACCGATGTTTTGACAAATAGGTTTAAGCCATTTTGTTCGGGGGGCTGAATAGGCAGGACATACAAAGAATATATGGCCAATAGACCCCCTTTGGTCCATACACCAAGGGCAGAATTCATCTCCCTGTCCTTTCCAAATTTATGTAAACGTTATTATGGGCAAGAAACCGATCCTAAACTGGTGGTATAACTTCCTCTCACTCATCTTAGTGGTGGTGTCCCAGTATTCTTCTAGGGACGGATCAAGTTTATGTTCTAGGAACGGTCCTGACAGGGATGAGGTATTTATCTGTGCAATATGTTTTTGCTGGACTAAATGCCAATATAGATCTTTAAAGGCTTTTTTCGATGGAAAAGGGTTGTTTACTGGATCGGTCCACAAGTTTCTTAAAGCCATTTTTTAAACCAGGGTATATTTCCCGAACCCACGATAGATCTAACATCCATAATTTCCTTTGCAAAAAGTGCCGGTTCGGGAGTGGTCCAGTTCCTCCTCCATAAGGCCACCGGTTTACAGCGTGCCGCATCATCAATTGAGTGGCATCCTAGATCCATTAAAAGCGGCTTCAATGGACTAGATCGAGGGTAGCCTATTATGTTTCTTAGAAATTTATTTTGGATTTTATCAATTTGGTATAGGTCTGCAAAACCCCAGAGGTCCGCTCCGTACAGGATCGCTGAACTAATCCTGGAGTTATAAATCTTAAAGGCAGGACCTATCCTTTTTGTTTTTGAGGACCTCTGTTCTTTGACTAAACACCCCGATAACTGGGCAAACTTGAGCGAGAGAGTGTCGATCTGGGGCTTCCAGCAAAGCTTATTTTCTAAGACAACCCCTAGATATGTCATAACGTTGGTCTGCTCAAGCAATAGCCATTCATTGTGACGTGGCCCACCACTGGTCTGTTTTTTGTAAGAATCATACATTTTGTTTTTGCTACATTCACCTGTAGATCAGAAACTTAGTGGCACCCAAGACTGGAGCATCGGTTGGAAAAGCTGAAAAGTACTGCACAACCCTGTTAATGAACAACAAAAACAAGGTTGGTGCTAGTACGCACCCTTGTCGCACACCCCGGACACAGGAAATCTCTTGGTAACCTGCCCTTGCTTACCCCAGCCCACCTGCGCAAAATGTTCGTTATGCAGCTTAATCACTATATCCAGGAGCTCCTGGGGCATCCCCATACTACTAAGAGCCCCCATAGCTTTGCCCTAGGGAACCAAGTCGAATGCGGACTTAAGGTCCACAAAGGCAGCGAAGATGGTACCACCTCCCAAACTAACAACTCTCCGGTAAATCAATATAAACCGGAGCACCTGCTCGATAGAACTTGTGCAGGATCTAAACCCAGCCTGCAGCGGAGACAGGATATCTTCAAGTTCTATCCAACTCTGTAGTTTAGCCAGCACCATCCTTGCCACAATTTTCTGTACAGAGTCTATCAAACTTATTGGTCGATAGTTCCCCGGGGTGGAGCGGTCCCCCTTTTTGTATATTGGCAGGATCTCAGCTGCACGCCAGGAATCCGGAATACATGCCCCCTTCACAATTGCATTGCCGAGAAAGGCAATGTATGGGACCCAATTTGTTAAATCATGTTTGAAAAGGTCTGCTGGAATGCAGTCCATTCCTGGGGCTTTTCCACACGGAACCGTTCTTAGAGCATCCTCCACATCTTTACGGTCAAACTTTAAGACTTGGCATCGGGCAAAGGACTTGTAGCATGAGTAGAGCAGATTTTTCCCAGTTCCAGCCCCCTAAACTGAGACTCAAAATACCCACCCATGGATGATGTACTAACATTTGTAGTATTCACTGAGGTGCAGATAACCGAACCTACAGACCCTCCCAATTCTGGGCTATTGCTCGGACTGGGAACTCCATTGGGTTGATGAATGAGAGGCTGCTCAGGTGTAACCGCAGACCTAATTGTACCCAACGATGATCGTTTAGCAAACAGAGAATCTAGAGATAGTCTTTTTTCTGTTAATGCTATCTCATGCTCTAATACGACTGCTGCCCTAGTAATGAACTGATCAAGAGTTCCAGTCACTGACCCCCCTATAGCACCAGTCCTAACATTTCTACCTTTCCCTGAGCGAAGCGCCATTTGCCTGCATGCACTAAAAATAGATATTATAGATAATTTAAAAAGTTCAGGGGCAACTAATTGAGTTGTGGACCAAATCTACAAAGCATGTATTAATCCCACAATATATTACAATCAAAGATTATGAAGCATGTAGACTCACTATTGGAATCACAAATTAAGGGGGGGTGACCCTGCCCGGCCCCTTTCGGCCTCGGATGGTCCCGCCCTTGTCCCGGGCTTCTCCCGGCGCGCGCCGCGCACCGGAAGCCCTAATTAATGTTATACAATCAGGCAGGGGGCGGGAAGAGGCACACAGCTGCACGGAGATACGGGGCTGCTGGTCCTCGCAGTCCCGTCCCGTCAGTCCTTTCGCCACACCCGAGATCTGAGTCCAGGGGCAGCTTCAGCAAGTAATATCCAGGAAACGCCAATATTAATGTCCCAAAAATGCCAGGGTTTGAAAAGCTACTGCGAGCGGCGACAGGATTGCTTATTCATGGGAGTAGAAAGCGTTTGCGGTTTGCGGGTGAAGGAGAGATATTCCTGAAATGAGAAGGGAACAAAAAATGAGGTCTCAAGATCTACCCAGAGAGGTTTATCCTCAGTCTGATTGGTAATCCAATTCGTTAGTTGGCGTAACTGAAAGGCCTTGTGATAATTGAAAAATGGGGGAAATTGACACTGCCCTCAGATTTTGGTTTTATTAATTTCTGTCCCGCCATTCTTGATTTTGTATCATTCCATAGAAAGGAAATCAGAATAGAATTGACCTTTGAAAGAATTTAGATGGAATAGGCAGTGGGATGTTGGAGAGGATATACAAAACTATTGAAGTTAGCATCATTTTGATTGTGTCAAGACGGCCCCACCAAGAGAGATGACGGGGATGCCAGCCTGCGATCAATGTTTTAAGCTCAGCAGAAGTATTCTTGGGTTCTAAACGATGCTCCTGCTTTTGAGTTTATACAGTACGATTCAATGCATTTTAGGGAACATCCTTGCAATTGTAAATGCTTAATGTTTAATTCAATTTGCAAAAATGCCTAACATGTCAGTGCTTAATTTGTTTTAAAAAAAAAAAATCTGGGCCCAAAGTTTTGGCTCCTAAGAGTGCAATAGAGAGATTGGCGATGGGGAAGGCCCCGGGACTTGATAGATTGCCCGGTGACCTCTTCAGACACCATCCAGAGATCTGGGGCCCGTACCTCCTCATTCTTTTTAATGCCATCACGGGAGGTATGGAGATCCCCTGTACTTGGCAGGGGGCGGAGATAGTGCCTATTTTTAAAAAGGGTTCTCCTCTTCTCCCAGCCAACTACAGGCCGATCAGCCTCATAGATGTCCCCCAAAAACTATTTTCTCGCCTTCTCTTGGACCACCTTCTAGACTGGATGGAGGTTAATGAAATTCTGAGTCCCCTCCAGGCTGGCTTCAGAAAAAACACGTCCACCATGGACCAGATTTTCCGCCTCGTCCTCCTATACTGGAAAACGGTGAGGATTGAGGGGGGGAGGCTGTACATGGTGTTCGTGGACCTGAGGTCAGCCTTTGACCTGGTCCCTCGCAAGAAATTATGGGAGGTCCTAAAGGAGCTGGGTGTTCCTACCCACCTACTGCATGCCATAATCAGGCTTCACAATAGTAATTATGCACAGGTTAGGTGTGGGAGGGATGGAGCGCTGTCATCAAGGTTCCCTGTTCTCAGAGGGGTAAGGCAGGGTTGCGTCTTGGCGCCAACCCTGTTTTGGCTTTTTGTTAACAGTGTCATATCCCATCTCGACAACGCCAGGGACAATGACGCTCCGTTTCTGGCAGGCAGGAGGGTACCGGCTATTATGTTCGCCGATGACACCCTCCTGCTTTCCAAATCCCCGATGGGGATTCAAAGGATCCTAGATGGATTTGGTCTCTTCTGTAGACAACATGGTCTAGAGATCAATACAGAGAAGACCAAATTCATGATATTCAACCCTTCCCTTAAAACTAGACCCAACCCAATATTGGGTTCAGCTAGTCTGGAAAGGGTAAAAACTTTCCAGTATTTGGGGGTAACCCTACATGAGAATTTATCTTGGGGCCCCCAAATAGCAAGATCCCGGCTAAAGCTGTCCCAACTGTCAGGTGCAATTTTGAAGGTTGCAAACACCTCTACTTTCAAACCCATTAGCCCGGCAGTAGAAATGTATAAAACTCAAGCCAAAGGTGCCGCGTCTTATGGTAGCGAGTTATGGGGGTTCAAAGCAGGGACAGAACTTGTCAGTGTAGAAAATAATTTCCTCAGACGTGTTCTGGCTCTCCCCCGTGGCACTCCCTTGCTCCCTTCGAGACTAGATGTGGGTCTCCCTTCTATTGCTGAAGATTTGGACTCAAAGCCATTAAGATTCTGGCATAGGATCTGGACCACCAGTGAGCTCGCACACTATAGGCAAGACCTCATCCATGTAATGAACTTGAACCAGCGTGACAGAATCCCATGGCTGGCCTTTATAAAGAAAGAACTGTATCGCATGAGACTCCCTGAGTTATGGGAGGCTCCTGAACAAGGCTGCCAAAGGGTTTCTCGCAAAAGGCTATTGGAAATATACAAGGAGAATAGTCTAGCTTCTTTGATGTCTGCACCAAACAACGGCAATTTAACTGATCCATTTCTGGAATCCAAAAATTCTTACCAATTTGAAGGTTTTATGGATATTATTTTCCCCATTTTAGCAAGAAAATTGTTTATCCAATGGAGGTTAGGCACTTTGCCTATCAAGACCTTTCCCTGCAAATGGCTAAAGAGGGACGACAAAACTTGTCCAGCGTGCAGTAATTATGATGAGGAGGAAATTCATGTTCTGTTTTTCTGCCCAGCTTATAACAGACCAAGGAAATATTGGCTAGTGCCATTATGTAGGAAATTGGGATTTAGGAGTTATTTGTATGCTTACAGAATATTAAAAACGAGTACTCTGCCCCACATAGTTTTTGCAGTTGCTAAATTCATAATGGCCATGTGGCAGATAAGGAAAAAACGACTAAAAATCTGAACATTGATATGAACTGTACCGTAACTTTTATTCACGTCTGGACTACTAATGAATAGTATTGTTATGTTATGTAATGTATTTTTATATATAGTGATGTTTTTTATTGTGGAAGTATTTATTGTATCTTTTATGGTCTAAAAGACCGGAATAAAGAATTTTTGGATTGGATTGGAATTGAGAGCGTGAACATGGGGCCAAGAGGTGGCAACAGAATATTATGCTTACGTAGAACAGAGAGCGTATGGATCATTAAGCTTCGTGCGGTAAAGTGTGGAATCAAAATTGAAAAAGATTTGCATGAATTTCTGTGATTCAGGTATACTGTTAACGAGTAGTATGTCATTAGACTGATTGGATGTTCTGGTGATAGAAAGTACGTGACAGTGATGATATTATTTCAGTGGGAATAACAAATACATCAAAGTAAGAATCCCACATTTTGCAGAAATGTGAGGGACAATAGAACTATAAAATCATATTCTGTGACTCATGAAGTAACAATGAATGATGACCCCGTCAATGATATGAATTCAAGTAACAATAACGTGGGAGGAAAGTGCTGTTGAAGCATGTTTGATCATATAAAATGTAACATGATAAATGCCAATTGATGGTCTCTCTCTCACCTTCCTGGAAGAAACAATGATTTGTTCAATTGTAATGTAACTATGGACAGACCATGAGAGTCCGTCCGTTATGTTGGTGGATTAGACGTACCCCCGAGCAGACTAGCCTGGATAGGCTCTGCACGGACAGTAATTTTACTATTACAAAAGATGACAAGCAGTGTACTAATATTACACTTAACTTGTACAAAGACATGATGATTTTATGATTTTATGATTAATTACGAAGAAACACGATATGCATAAAGCGCATACATAATTGAACGCTCTGATCACACTGGTTCGATTTTCATCTGCTTTAGTGCAACAAAATGTTTCTAACAATAACCTCCATCATAAGAAAATGGGGCAATATCTTGTAATTCAAGATATTGTGAAACCTTAAAGAAATGGCGACCATGCGTTATGTAACATAGCAACGATGTAGTGACGAAGTCCGCTGTCTGTCAACTAGGAAGTGGGGATCCCGACGGCTTTAAATATGCGCAGTAAAAGCGGATTGGCGTCTACAAGTATTACAAGATAGAATTTACGAACTGGGGGGGTTGCTGCACCTGATTTTGAGGTAAGGACGAGATTGCTTTAAAACCAAGTGGGTGACAGATTCGCGTTTTAGGAATGTTTAATTCGTTAATTGGGGAAAATAAGAATTGAGACTTTATTAGTCCATTACCACATGGCGTATGTCTCCTAGTATAACCATAAGTATTAGATGCAAACCTCGCCAACGGTGGGTTATAACCAGGACCTTATGATGTGAACTGACATGGCTTTTTCGTGTTTTCTTTTTTTTCTTTACGCCTGTGCTTAACACCACGGGCTCGTACTTAGTGATGGACTCAAGGCGTCTGGATTTATCATGATCCAACCATTATAAAAAAAAACCTTGTTTAAACAAATTGGACCGGTAATAGTGCCTGGATGAAAACGACAAAGAACCTTACAGTTCTGGGGCATAATTACCTACTGAGGGTAAGGTCCTTGCAATGGTTAACCATGACCATTTGAACAAACAATGTGTATCACAATGAATGACTAGAAGACGCTATGAGTGTTGTGGTTTTTCTCTTTTTTTTAAAATACGAGGGGTGATTTCCCAAAGTTGCTTTTAATATATGAGAAACTGAACGGAACTGTATAGAGAATTGGGGTCTTTCTGTGTGGGGAACCTCCTTGTCATATGCCGGGTAAACGGCAGTCGCACACAGCGCCTTTAACCATAATGATGGACTGTTCAAAAAATTAAGCCAAGGATATAGATTTCCACAGTCTTGTTTTGGCCTCCATGAATTAAAATAGAAGGCAATGGTGGGTCAATAGCCCAAACGAAAACAGAATGAGAAATGGCCAATGCTAATATACGCACAATACTCTTCCCTTAGAATGCCAAACAGGCACTACTAATCTCAACTGAACCGAGGTCGTATTTGTAGACATCTGGGCCAATACTAACTGAAAGACAGACGTTTGTTCCATCGAGTTACAAGATTCGGGTTTCAAGATTTCAAATAAAGGTGAGACAAGCGATAAAATATGTGCATGATGTATGCACTAGGTGATGGATGTGGTGTGGGCACAAGGTGACATGTATAATCACAGTACAATTATAACTGAGTATGTGAAAGGATATTCACCATGCCGCCTGTGCACGGATCACGCAACCGATTAGGTTTTACAAATCCCTTTAATTGTGCATTTTCCACCAACATAAACGGATTGTCTCTGGGTGGCACTGTCCATTACGGTGATATGTAAATACGTGTGTGTGTGAATTGAATAGGAATGTTTCTCTGTTTGACCACAAGATGATTTTTATGTAGATGGTATAATTAAATGTGAGTACATTGTCTTAAAGACATTTATAAATATCTTCTTTGCAGCCTTGAAAATGCCCTGTGGGCGAAACGCGCGTCGGCTGCTGTGGTGCTATGTACTATTGATCTGAAAATTAAAAGCATACATCTAACTGAAGACTGAAATTGGACCATTGCATTTTCTTTTGGAGAAATACGGATTTTGGACGATAGGGTGTAGAGACACTGCGATATTGTTTGAAGAGCAATACAAATATATTGGATTATAGAAACAATGATGTTGTGTGCTCAGGTGTTATGTATATAATTGTATGACCTGGGTTCATTTGAATCCGTGGACAAATTGACACTTTGGTGGGTAGGTGTTAATCACCTTTTAGAGCACCTTGGCCTGAGTTGTGGATAATAACAATTGGTACTCCTTTTTGAAACAAGGACAGCTAACAGATGTGCGGATCGTGATAGGCAAACCCATAACCCTGTGTTGTACACCTTTAGGAAGTAGACCTCATCCTTCAAGTTCTCATGGCTCTGCAGCAGGTTCTGGTTCTGGTAGCGCGATCGCTCCTCCAGTTCCTTCTGCAGATTCTCAGTCTCCAAGGACACCCGTTCATGTACAGAGTCTAGGGGAAGAGAAATGGGAGTAAGGATATGAAGAAGAAGTTGCTAATCTAGTATTGTAAACGTACACATGGCTGCAATAACTCAAATTGTGGCCCTCTTGAGAATTTGAGACATAAGAAAAACGACTTCTTGGGAAATTCAATAAAAAAAAGTGTCACAGCTTTCTGGAAAATGTTGACTTGATGCTGCAGGAAGGAATATGCACAGTTTTCTGAATAATGGCTGCTAGACAATTCAAAGTAATAATCTAACATTAAGCAAAGGTCCCTTCCAACAAGGAGAGATAAAAAACAAAAACCAAACACAGCAGTTCCGGAGAAGCTCACGCCGCCATGCCTCCGCTGCCCTAAGGATCCACGTGGGCGGCTTGGAAATGCCCTAGGACCCTGCGGCGGCAAATACTTTCACCGGAGCCCTCACCCCGAGCAGCGCCAGACACAAGCGAGCTCGGAGCGATTTAAAGAAAAAAGAAAGAATCGGCAATCGGCCCACGGAGCTCTGAAGACCCCAGCACCCTAACCCCGAGCAGCTTCATGGCAAAGCGGGCTCGGGGCAATAAAAAAAAAAAAAAAAGAGGCACAACTATGCACACGGGCTCCGGAGCCCCACCGGACACCAGGAACCCAGCCCCGAGCAGCGCCATGGGGAAGCGGGCTCGGGCAATTTTTTTTTTAAAAAAACGTGGGAATACAACGAACCCGGACCCTGGAACCCCAATGGACACCGGCGCCCCCACTCCAAACCCCAAGCAGCGCCATGGAGAAGCAGGCTCGGGGTCATTTTATTAAAAAAAAGCGGGAAACAAGGGCCCTGGAGCCCCGACGACCCCCGGAACGCCAGCACCCTCACCCCGAGCAGCGCCATGGAGAAGCGGGCTCGGGGTCATTTGATAAAAAAAAGAAACGGGCAAAAACACTCCCCAAGGACCATGGAGCCCGCAAAAACACTCCCCAAGGACCATGGAGCCCCACGTGTCCCCCAATAAAGGCCCGCAGGGTGCGAAAGACCAATCCCTACTAGTTCTGATGAGCAGCACAACAGGGTCCGTGACAATATGAGTAAAACAGCTAAACAAGGTTGGTGAGTACAAGCCTGTATTACTTTATTTTGAACTTGTAAAAACATTGTACTTTATTTAAAGACCCTATGGTACCCTTAAAGCAGTAGAAACCTCTGTAAAATGCTTCTATGTGCCGTAAAATACACGTTTCCCCTCGGCATGTACTCTCCTAAGGCCTACAACATTATGCCCCATAAATACAAACCCTGCAAACTCTACGCCCGCCCTACACCACCACCCCCATTAACATTAAATACCTTAACACATAGCTTTAAACTCTATGCCTCAACAAAGCCTTTATTCACTTTAAATACATTTACATGACAATTCATGTCTTGTAAAAACTTCATTGTCACCATTATTCACATTAAACACAACACATCGCCTTAAAGATTAACAGTTTACAATCCAGCCTACATAGTACTATTTAGCATTTTCAAAACTACAGCTTTGTATACTTTAAAGACTACATAAACATACATCCTTGCGCCATCCATTATTTACCTTCCTTAAACTGTCGCAGACGGCGTAAATCTGGGAGAAGTTGCTCAGGTCCATTCTTGCCTTAAGTTCCAAGGGTTGTCTCTGTGCCTCCAAAATAATCCACGCAAGTCGTTCCCCAAGGGTTTTGAATAGGTGCTGTTGCAGAAATCCACAAGGTGCAGCAAAGCAATCCAGGCCAGTCACTCCCCAAAGGTTTTTTGACTTGGTTGCTGGTGCAGGAGTCCTCCAGGTGCAGCAGAACAATCCACGCCAGTCGCTCCTCAAGGGTTTTGTTCCTTAAGGGGCCTTTTTATACTTGTCCTAGCATGCTAATTAGAAGCCCCCCACACCCTTTATGACGTGAGGGGGTTTAGAACAATGTCATGGTGGCCTTTGGGTGGGAACCTTTTTTCTATCCTTGTACAGTATAACCAGTAAATCAGTTTATTACTTTGACAGCTGTTACTCAAACTCAAGACCTATCCCGGGAAGAGTGGGGTTAGACAATGGGGGGCTTGGCTGGCCATCGCAAAACTCTTCACACCTACGTGACACCTGGGAAGTAGGGAGCCCGGGAACCGGATCTAGTGCCAATCCTAAACCTTACCATCTGTTTTTTTTTTTTAAAAGGTCAGAGTTTTTCCTGCCAACCTGTCAATTTTCCTGCCAGCCATGTCACCTTGGAACCCCTGTGTTTTGCGGTGTGTGAATTACATCCTACCAGCTGCCCCCTGTTTCAGGGTCTCATGGGAAGCTTTGGCTCTACATGCCACCTGTCTTTTTCACATCTTAAAGCTCCTGGGTGGCTGTGGTTTATATTTTATAATGGGCTTGTATTAGCATATTTTTTGAGAACTGCCAGAGGAAGGTTTGTGAGGACCCTTTACCACTTTGACACCTACATGCCATAGCCTTCCTCCCAGGCCCTGGGCTGGGGACTCAGGACTGCTCCGCAGCTGTTCAGCCAACAGCGGTCTGCAACCCCAGTTTTAAACATGCCCAGACATGTCCCTCCTACATACACACACTTTCCTACACACTTTTAAACACATACACAATTACCCCATGGTTTGCAGCCAAACCTGTCACTCTTGGGACTAACCCTACATGTCACCCATTTTAAAACCAGAGTGTTTGCGGCCAGCAAGTTGCTGCCAGACCTGTCAAATTTAAGGCCAGAGTTTGCTGGCAGACCTGTCAAATTTCCGGCCAGCCGTTTGCTGCCAGACCTGTCACTTTTGCGGCCAGAGTTTGATGTGAATGGTATCCCTACCTACTACTTCAATGCCCTTGCTTCTTTTCATCAACTTTAACCTTACTCATCCCCTTTTGGTTTCAATGCAGAGCTTCCGATCACAGATAACTAAAGTGATCTGATACATGCCCAACACAATATCCTGGTCAAATCGTAGAGTGAACCAGGCACCCATAGCAGGCATTACAAGAATATATCCTAAACCCACCGAGACAGTTCTTGTAGTTGGGAGAGGCCACCAGAAAAATACCCAATAGACTTGGGACATAGGATTCCCTGCAAGGAACACTAAGAAAAGGAAGCAATTGTGAAATGGAGAGCCACCATTATTATGCACTAATGGTGGATCGAATTATACAGCAGGTTTGACAAAATGTTGTGGCAAGAAAAGGCAAAGTATATTGCATAATGCACCCCACTGTGCGGCAGTAATATTTTGCTACATATGGAGATTTTTTTATTAACCCGTATTTGCTTTTATTTAAACATTTAAACACATGTACATTAAACTTCTGAGCAGATATAAATGTTAGCTAGTATATGGGTAGGGTCACCAACACAAGATGGAATGAAGAAATGATTACGGTTGAAGTATATTTCTCAGGGAGTTCAGGAATATCACATTACCGTGTTTTAAACACAGGCTAAAACTGTCTGGGGAAACATTTCACCTCAGTTGTACAATTTTACAACCAGACTACATGAATAACCAACTGAAAAGTGACTAGTTAACCTTTAAAAAGGTCTTCTGCATCCTAGCAAAATATGTTGTGCTTTTATTTAGCAAATCGTGATCCATTTGGATCAGAAACGAGTTTTGGTTTAAGTCTGAAAATTAAGCAGCAGATGGTGTTGTGTCATTTTCAGTCAACTTATAAATATGCAGACAACGCTGTTGACACAATCACGAAATTTCAGTAATCCTGGGTATACTTATTGGATTTTATATAATCCAGTATTAAAATAAAGGACTATTTCTAAATTCTATTAATGAAATTACCGATTTTCATGGTAAGTAGACATTAACATGGTTTAAGCGCCAAGAGCTGTTTGACTCAATCAATCAAAATATCTTTATTAGATTGTTAGAAGCAATCATAAAAGTACAAATAAAAAGAAGCACATTTCATTACAATATTAAAAGATACATATTTACAATACAGGAATTCATCAATTTCAAGGGATTCAAACTCGAAAAATGTAGATTTAGAGTGCGTTTAGATAATCATGCTTTTCCTACTGCGCATCACATTTTTTAAATACAGTGTTGTTGTTGCTACACATAGATGATTATCAAGACATTGGATATTAATCATAGCCACGCGACATTGACGGTGTCCTAATTCTCTTAAAAATGGTAATAAAACATTCTTTCTTATTGCATCATAGAATTTACAAAAAAGACAAACATGGATAGTACTCTGGGGTGAAATATTATCACAGGGGCAGGGAGGTAAACCATGCATCCAATTATTAATCATAGGAGAACTAACTAATCTGTGAAAAATACCAAATCTAAAGCGTGAAAGTAAAAAGCGCTCATAATTGTTAGATACATAGATTAGATAGGGCTGAATGTTAAAAGTCGTTAAAACCATTTGGTGCTGCAGAACAGAAGGTTTTAGGACCTCCGTTGCGATTCTTTGAGAGTCTAGAAAAGCTAGGCCCTGCCTCTTCAAATCTTTCCGTGAGATAGCTGAAACATTGGTAGGATTCAAAAAATAATCATCTCTCCCAATATCTTTTAAAAAGTTATGAACATTGTTCACCCATGGTATCCTTGTAGCTCCCTCTAATTTTAAAATGTCTGTCAGAACATCTCTATTTAGGTGTGTTGCTTCTTGCGTCCAGAGCCTGTGCCATAGTAGCACAGGTTCTAGTTTAATTAAGTCGCATATGTAAGCAAGACCCAGTTCTGCATGGCAGTTATAATTAGGAGAGCTTTTAGGGAGCGCCAAGATATACTTTAAAAATGAATTTTCAGCCGTCTGGATGAGAGCGGGGTTTGCAAAACCCCAAACCCCACTACCATATGTAGCACCAGCCATACTTAGCTTGATAGATTTTAATTAGTTCTACAGGTGGTCCAGTCCCTAATTTATTTGAAAAGATTTTGAGAGCAGCAGTCAATCGGATCAGCTCAAGTTTTTTTGCTGACACAGCTTGCGACCACATCTCATTCTGAGCGAAGAGTATCCCAAGGTAAGAAAACTGCTTGGCGAATTTGAGCTTCTGTCCTGCTATAAACATGGGCCTCTTAGGTTTACATTGCCTACCACAATACATAGTAAATGTTTTTGATGTATTAACTTTTAGGCCCAGCTCATTCATAAAGCGGGAAAAGCTGTCAACCACACGCTGTAAACCCACTTGAGTACGCGACATAAGAACAGCGTCATCCGTGTACAAAAGCGCTGGGATTGGGCGGCCACCTACATACGGGGGATCCAATTATCTTTGCACAGAACTTCTTCCAATCCATTTATATACAAATTAAAAAGGAAGGGGGCCAGGACACAGCCCTGCCTGACCCCACTCCTAATTGGAATTTTTTCAGTGCGTTCTCCCTTTAGGCCAAAGCGAACGTGGGCTGAAGCGTCGCTGTAAAAACGTTTAAGATAATAAATTATGTAATCTTCAACCCCAAGTTGTTCTAATAGTATCCACAGTTTAGAATGGACCACACAATCAAAAGCGGCCGAGAGATCAACGAAGGCCAAAAACAAGTTACCCTGTTTTGCCCTCGTGTATTTCCCGCCCAGCATTAAAAAATTAAATCCCTGTTCCACTGTCCCCAGACCAGGACGGAAGCCATACTGAAGGTCAGAGAGAACAGAGTTTTCCTCTGCCCACTCTAAAAGCCGATCCAAAATTACTCTGCCTGCTATTTTTGTAAAAGAATCCGAAAGGGCCCGGATCGTGTCTATTCCCCTTTTTGTAAATATAAACTATTACAGATTCCACCCAAGTGGGCAAGAAATCTGTAACACAACTGGTGTTAAGCACCTGGACCAGAAGGGGCGCCCACAGAGAAGAGATGGTCTTAAATATATCTATGGGAACACCATCTGGGCCAGGTGCCTTACCACACTGGCTTTTACACAGAGCTTTTTCAACCTCCTCGAGAGTGAAATGCAAATTTCGAGAGGGGGAGTAGTCAAAAACAGGCGTCACAGATCTTACTTGTCCCTCACCCTCATATACACTCGAGAAGTGCCTGACCCAGTCCGATTCAGGAATTGCTATTTCTATTTTCGGGCCAGCCTCTTCCCTTAGGAAGGGATCTCTGACAAGTTTCCAGAAACCCGCACTATCATTCCTCGTAGAAGCAGAATGAAGAGCTTCCCAAGCTTCAATCCTCTGAGTATTCTTCCTGTCTTTAATTGCTGTTTTGTATTCCTTCCTACATCTACTAACCTCCCCAGCACATCTAGGTTTTTATGCAGCTCCTTCTTTAGGAGCGCATAAGCCCTAGTACACTTGGAGTCAAACCAACCTCCCTCCTTTTTTTGGTTCTTAAATTGCCTCGTAAGGGAAGCCTTAATTTCGTTCGAGATTGAAAGGAATGTAAGGATGTAAGAATTTCAGGGGTGAGTCTACCCTTAGGCACGTCATTATTTCTGAAAAGCATTTATCAACCACTAATTTAATTATCTCTGTCTCATTCACCATGGCCCATTTTAGCGTATATCCATTAACGCTACCAATAGCTAAATTCATGTCCAGACTCTCACTTTCTTTTTCATTAATGAGAGTGGATGTAGTAGGTAGCAAGACGGCCACACAGAGCGGAAAGTGATCCCTCAATGCTATATCAGAGATCCTAAAAGAGTGGATTCTAGTGCCATATTTGTTGGAAACAGTAACATAATCTATAATTGTAGAGCAACCCCTACCATTAAATGTTGACGATGAAACAGAGGGTAAAGTGCACAGTTCATTTGCAAACCCCAGGTCAAATTTAGCCAGCAAACTGTTAAACTGTTCCCCTAAAGAGGAATGATTAAAATGTAGCCGGCCTTCACCATCGTCCTGTGCTAGACCACACCTATTATCCTGGGTTGCATCACACAAGTTACAGTTGAAATCCCCAAGCGTAATTATCATCAATTTGTGCTTAAAAATATTTTCCTGTTTAAACAATGCTTTACTCAATTTACTTAAAACAATACATCACCAGAAGGAATATTATTGTATAGATTGACAATAGCAATTGGAATATCACAGACCAGTACAAGTACTAAAAGTTGGAAATAAATGTCTGTGACAGGTTCAATAACTCTTACAAGATCTAGTGTGTTGGACAAATAAACACTCAAACCACCCTTTGCTCTTCCATGAAAGACAGGAAGGGCCGGAGTGTGACTTGGGATAATTTAGTAACTATTTAGCTAAGAAATTATTCCAGCCATGTCATAAGATTTGACTGTTCCTCTCCAAAATTCTATTATTATAATCACTTGCTTTTAGGCTTCTTTCTTTTATTTTTAGGTTCTGAAACACATAGGAACGGTTCCATTTTAGTTATAGTGTTCAATTTAGTTAGCCTGTTTACCTTTGGCCCTGAATACCCTGAATGGTCCTAGGTAATGGAGGCCGCTACTTTTCCTCCACTTATGCATAATCAACATGTCTGTCTTTAATGCAGATATTGCCTGTGCCTATCTTTACATGAACTGTGAAAGTCATTCAGATCTAGACATCAACAAGACCCCCAGTGCCAGAGCACTTTGGGACTGGTGCCTTTTTCAAGTCATAGAACATCCATCGCCAAAATAGTGTCGCAGAAATTGATGTCATCTCACCTATCTCCATAAGGAAACATCTGGTATGCACATAATCTATGTGAGACATTCCTCAACTTATGTCAGAAATTCAAATTTTTGATAAGATTCAGTATATAAGGACTGTCACTTGGCCACCTAGTTAGGAGAGGAATTTCACCCCAGCCGCAGACGAGTACAGCACCAGATTCCATCTCAACCGAAGAAGCCTCAAGCAAGGCTTCCTGAGGCTCTGCAAAGCACGTCATTCTGCCTTCTTCACTGATGCCAGGATTGTGCTCTCTTGTAGTCGCAATTTCCCAGCTCTTGGTCTTGTGCGCAAAATATTTAACAAATGATTCCAAATCGACAACAAACCCTGTCGTCGATGTATGTGCACCACATCCGAAACTCAGGCTTATTATTTATTCATCTTCTATAAATAGCATAGTGAGGGTGCAAGGGCTATACATTGTGATGTTACAATGTATCTGCGTTTTCACGGTTATTGAAAAGCATGGCTGCTTTTTATTATCTTCAGTGATGTTACCAATAGTAAGTGCACTAGATCAATAGGTTTTAAAATAAATACGTTGAAAAACATTCCATTTCTAGTAATATTGAGTGTGTAAACCATTAATAAATGATTGCTTGGATTACCACTGCTCCCTGCAAGTAACCCCAAAGCATTGACACCACCTCATTTATATACTAGGTTAAGACCACATTTGTAAAGCGCACAATCACCCGTAAGGGTCTCTAGGCGCTGGGGGCCGTCGGGAAGATTAAGCGAGCTATTGCCCAGAGTCACATGGTGCTGGGCTAACCTGCCGCCGGAGCCGGGGATCGAACCGTGGTCCCCATATTCCAGCGTCAGTCGCCCTGGCCGCGGCGCCACACCTCTTCCTAAAGGTGGAGTTCTGCGGGCCTACAATAACCGGTCTTTCAACTTCAGCGCTAGTGCATTGAACTAAGTTCACCCGTGTCACCCATGGGTGTGAAAACAAACCTTGTACAATTGAACAAGAGTCTCAGAGACTTACAGAAAATATCACTGTGCCAAAATGTGACAAAATCTGATAAAGGCGCCATTAAAAACAACAAGCATTAGCTAAAAGAAACTTTTACAGTACACCTAACTATACTCAAACTTTTTTTAATTAATAATGATAAAAATATGTAATTAAGAACTTGTTATTTGCTTTGTTTGCGGCGTTCTGATTCCTCTTCCTTGGCGCTCATGGACCTTCATTGGTTGCCAATTGTCCAGCGTATTGATTTTAAAGCACTTTGTCTGGTTTTCAGGGCCCTACACGGGCAGGGGCCGTCCACGCTGCAGGGGATGTTTTCCTGGTACACACCTTCTAGATCTCTCCGCTCTTCGTCAGCCTGTCTGTGGCTAATCCCTTAAATGGTGAGGACTCGGATGGGTGGACGCTTTTTTAGATTCTCTGTAGCTAAACTGTGGAATTCCTTACCCCTGCCTTTGAGAAATAGGGGGGACCTTTCCTCCTTTAAAAAAGGATTAAAAACGTACCTTTTCCCTAGGACAGTGTAAAGACTGTGGCAACGTAACAACGTGTATGTTTGGTCAAAGTCAAAGCGCCAGGATTCCCTTTGGGTGACAGTGTCTGCGCTATACAAATATGCCATACAATACAATACAATACAATACCTTGCTGGCCTTGAGGATGCTGATGGGCTCTGCATAGACACGGTCGCGGTTCTTCTCTAGGAACCCCGAACATCTGTACTCCACCTGCAGATAAGAACATTGCTCGATCAACCGAGAAACAGATACAGATAGAGCGAGAGATGAGTTGAATTCCAAGAAATGTGCACTGCTTACCATAACTAGTACATTTCTGGGTTTGCATTGACTGAACTATAACATCTAATTTTTTTTTTTTTAAAGATGCACAACATTTGTTCTGCCCATGACCCATTCAGAGATGTGCATGACCTCTGCATTACAGACCAGGTGTTTGGCTGCTGGGCTTGCCAGAACCAGCGCCCAACACGCCACATGGGACTGACCTCTGCATTACAGACCAGGTGTGTGGCTGCTGGGCTTGGCCAGAACCAGCGCCCAACACGCCACATGGGACTGACCTCTGCATTACAGACCAGGTGTTTGGCTGCTGGGCTTGGCCAGAACCAGCGCCCAACATGCCACATGGGACTGACCTCTGCATTACAGACCAGGTGTTTGGCTGCTGGGCTTGGCCAGAACCAGCGCCCAACACGCCACATGGAACTGACCTCTGCATTACAGACCAGGTGTTTGGCTGCTGGGCTTGCCAGAACCAGCGCCCAACACGCCACATGGAACTGACCTCTGCATTACAGACCAGGTGTTTGGCTGCTGGGCTTGCCAGAACCAGCGCCCAACACGCCACATGGGATTGACCTCTGCCATACAGACCAAGTGTTTGGCTGCTGGGCTTGCCAGAACCAGCGCCCAACACGCCACATGTTCAAGTTCAAGTTCAGGCATTTATAAAGCACACTACTCACCCAGAGGGTCTCAAGGCGCTAGAGGGAGGGGTTCACTGTTTATCGAATAGCCAAGTTTTCAGTTCTTTTCTGAAGGAGATGTGATTCTGAGTAAGGCGGAGGTGGGTGGGGAGTGAGTTCCAGGTCTTGGCAGCCAGGAAGGAGAAGGATCTGCCACCCATGGTGGTTTTACGGATGCGCGGGACTGCGGCGAGGGCTTGATTGGATGATCTTAGTTGGCGGGTGGGATAGTAGAAGGACAGTCGGGTGTTGAGGCATTCGGGTCCTAGATTATAAAGGGCCTTGTGTGCGTGGGTAAGAAGGCGGAAAGTAATTCTTTTGTTGACGGGAATGTGGTAAATAAATAATTAATTACCGGTTCTATTTTTGACTGGATACAATATAAACAGATAGCTCAATAAATAAGAGTCAAGATACGAGGTAGCTGGAGTATACAGGCTTTAATCAAGCATAAAGGACTGGAACAGGACAGCCTGTACGGGAATGGGATGGCAGCTGCCGGGGGCAGGAATAGGCAATTGGGTCGCTTTTAATAACAGTG
This sequence comes from Lissotriton helveticus, assembly GCF_964261635.1. Classification (NCBI taxonomy): domain Eukaryota; kingdom Metazoa; phylum Chordata; class Amphibia; order Caudata; family Salamandridae; genus Lissotriton; species Lissotriton helveticus. Next base: position 1,959,032,304 of record NC_136068.1, on the reverse strand, counting down.
CACAATATTTATAGTTAAACAAATACATTGCATTCAATACAGTAGGCGTAGCAGTAGGCGGAGTTTGTAGCAGTCGCGAAAGATAAGGCATAAAGTGGGTGTAACAAGAGGTGTGTACAGGGCGTATACATAGACATGTGATACAAACGTAACAGAATATGTCATAAACGGGGCGGAAACATGGAGGGGGCTACCTGAGCAGCTGGGACCTCTAACCTAGTGGTGCGCGCAAACTGACAATGACGTGTTACTAGGGAGAACTGGGGGGCTATGACTTCTGCGCTAGAAGAGGAGACTAAAGTCTGGAGTGTCAGAGCGACATGTACCTAAAGCCTATCTGGTATCTGGTGTTTAGAGAACATGTTGATAGAATACAAAAGTTATCAGGGCAAAGGCTAACAGACATTAAGACTGGTGCATGCATAATTCTACATGTAGTGTGTGTGCGAGGAATATTCTTATGAATATTAATACAGTATTTCTCTTACATGGAGACATAAAGGCTAGACCATGACGGAAACTATTGATGCGATTCAGTAGCTTAGGAATGCAGAGAAGGAGGGCTGGACTGATAACTAGAATCATAACATACTCTTGGCAGACTGGGAGGCAGAGCCAGGCCGAGCCGGGCACTGCGAGGCATGAAAGTAAGTGAAGGGTCAGGGATACAGGTGGGGGCTGTATCGCTCCTCGGAGAGGGTTCAGGAGACAGGAGCTGAATCTGAGTCCGGGCCCTTTTGAGGCCTAGAAACGGGGACAATTCAATGAATTAACGTGCACACTGTAAAACGTGGCAACGCAGGATTACATAGGCCTGATATTCGTTGTATTCACGATAACTGGAAACTGACATACTAGAGATGGACACAACTGTAATTGCGTCTTTAATTGATCATAGGGGAATACATGCATATCGATCATGCACATATAGCAAAAGATGGGGAACACGTAGGCACATACAACATGGCAAAATTTACTTTTCCACATTCCCTCCTTGTGCCCTACGTTTCCATCAGGAAACATCTATATTCATGATACCATCTATCATTTCATATAGCATCATTTGCTCGTCTCGAATTGTCTTGGAACGGGACTTAGGACTAGGAATACAAGAGGTAGCACACATGCCGCAAATCGCAGGGCCACATTGTATACAGAGGCAGCAACTGAAAATGATCATTACTGCGATACCTAGAAATGACAATACTTTCCATCCCCAAGCAGATATGATACTCCAGAGCCAACCGGACCATGTCCAGGTGCCTGGATTCTGGTGTAACTGATGGGCAATTTTATGAAGTCTGGTTATAGCTGAATAAACAGACGGCGCGTTATTAGGAATGAAAATGCAGCAACTAGATCCGATGACTCTACATGCTCCTCCTCTATCGGCCAGTATGACGTCAAGAACGAGACGATTTTGGAGCACGACAAATCTCATAGCAGATTGCTCTTCGGTTAAGTTACCTAGAGCAGAAGTAGTCTCATTCACTACTGCTTCAAGGGTTCTGGTTAGTCTACGGATTAACTTACTATTCTGGACAGGTCCTATAAAGAAGAAAAAACCTTTATTGAAATCTGTATATTGTTCTAGAGCAGTTTCAGTTTGATCGACAATTGGGGACTCGATCTCCCTTCTATGTCTGACGTGTACTAGATGTGTGTTTCTGTGATAATCTGATGGGGCTAGAAAAACTGGTGGCAGTAGGAAGGCAATGTAACAGGTTCCATCCCAATCGAGGGGCAGACAAACATATGCGGTCTGACCACAAACAAAATAAGAATGACGTGAAGCTTTGAAGATAGATTTCCCACTGTCACTATACTCGACAGTAGTAGTACAATCACTATGTCCTACATGTGCGGAACCATTATTTCGGACACATAATTCGCCTTTTACTGGTAGTACTGAAATAGCAGGTAAGTCTGGAGTAGTATCAGACTGAACATTCAGGACCATAAAATTCGAAGAATAATTACCTAACTTATAAACTTCATTTTCTAGATCTAACCCTGTTCTATGGGAGAGACCTTGCTTGTCTGGAAAACATGTTCTATTCAGAAGGGACATATCATTGGAGGATGACGTTAACGTGGACCATGCTCCACACGAACCATTATGTGAAAACGGATAAGGAAAGAGTGGCAGAACTCCCTTCGGTGTCTGGAAAGGGGGGAGTCGACCACACACCCAACAATTAGTGGCATTGCTGGTCTGGTGTGAATAGTGTAACATTCGGATGAATGTATTATTTCTCATAGCAAGACGATAGGATAACTCGTGAGGAGGCAGATCACTAAATGTGTGCTCTACTGTGGCATTAGAAAACTTATTTACATGAGAAATTGGAAAACATAAATGCAATGCATAACTTGTGCAGGTAACCATCAAACTTAGAAACAATAGAAAACTTAGAAAAATGATACATCGTATAGAGTTTTGACTAACTCTCTCACTATGGGGGTCTATCTCATACATGTCAGATACCTGTCTAACCGTTTCACCCGAGGGGGACTTAGACAATTAAACTGGCTGACTTATTTTACTAGACCGGAGTTTTAACTTATACTCCTGCTGCGGAGTTTTCTCTAACAGAGGAACTTTCAGTTCGGGATTCAAATCAATGTCTGGTTTAGAGTCTGGCTTCAGGCAGTCTTTAGAAATGGAACAGTCTTTAGAAATGTCCTTTATAAACGTCTTTTTCCGGACTCCATGGAATTTCTTGATATGCGACAGATGGACCCATCCCTTGCGACCTTCCAACTTCACGGCCGTGCGGGTGGTCAGGAGGACTAGTCGTGGCTCCTTCCAACGGGGCTCCAGCGGACTTGAACGATCAAAGTTCCTTAAGAGAACAAGGTCTCCTGGAATGACCTCGTGCGGTTTCACTTCAGTATTGTCTGGAAATGCAGCGGCAACCTGCGAACGACAAGAGTGTAGGGCAGACATCAAGGAAGCTAGGTAATCTGTCAACATATTACTGGAAACATCTGTAATACTGCGGGGTCTAGGTGTACCCCACATATTTGGGGGACGGCCGAATACGACCTCATAAGGGGACAGACCTGATCTGGAATGTGCGACCATGCGCATGAAGAATAAAGCAACTGGCAGGGCAACTAGCCAGTCTACACCTTTTTCTTTACATGTCTTGGCAATACGGATTTTCAAGGTCTGATTATGTCTCTCTACGAGACCGGCTGCTTCAGGATGGCGTACACAATGGAACTTCCACTGGTACCCTAACAAAAGGGAAACATGTTTCATTAGCTCGGATGAGAATGGCTGGCCGTTATCAGAATACACGACCCTAGGGAGTCCATAACGGGGGAAGAATTCACGAACCAACTGCTTGGCAGTGGTCGCTGCTGTGTAATCTGGAACTGGATATGCTTCTGTCCACCTGGACAAAGCGCATACAACTACAAGAACATACTTGAAACCTCGACATCGCTCCATCTGAATATAATCCATCTGGAGGACTTCAAAAGGGTGGTCAGGGGGTTGGAATCCACCTTGTTCCACCGGGACACTTTTACCTGGATTGAACTGGCAACATATCATACAGGTACGGACTTTCTGCTTGGCTGCAGCTCGTAAGTGTTTGTTGAACCAAAGGTTCTGTATACTGTCTAACATGGCTTTTTCTCCTAGATGTGCTGGACTATGTGCGGTATTGATAATGACTTGAACCATAGAGTCGGGGAGAAACCATGTGGCTTTTCCCTTCGTCAACCATCCCTGATCTGTCTGGACCCCTCCTTGTTCGGACCATTTCTTGATTTCTTCGGGAGTAGCATGTAACTGTATGTCTATGACATCTTGTGTAGGTTCCTTAACTGTTATACAAGTAGTCGGATCTGGAGTGAGTGTCTGTGTCATGTTAACTGGAATGTCTGGGGTCTGAGCTGTAAGCTTGACTGTTCGATCTGCTAGATCGTTACCTTGGGAAATGATGTCAGTAACTTTTGTATGTGCCTTGCACTTCATAATAGCGATAGATGTCGGTAAATGTATTGCATCTAACAGAGCTTGAATGAGGAGACCATGCTGAATCTTGGTTCCATGAGAAGTCATGAAACCCCTCTCCTGCCAGAGTACTCCGAAGTCGTGTACAACTCCGAATGCGTAACGTGAATCTGTATATATGTTCACTTTCAGGTTCTTGGCACGTATGCAGGCTTGGGTCAGAGCAACTAGCTCTGCTGCTTGAGCAGACAGGGTGTCAATACGGTGTGTTTCAATAACTTCTGTATCAGTAGTCACTGCATACGCGGCTACTAGTTCTCCTGTACTAGTTCTCATACATGAACCGTCCACATAAAGTGTCAGGTCGGGATTAGGTAATGCAATGTCTGTCAGGTCTTGTCTTGGCTTGGTCATAGTGTTAACAACTTCCACACAGTCATGTGTGGCAGGATTTGAAGTAACTGACGGTAACAGTGTAGCAGGATTTAAAACGTTGCAGCGTCTGATTTCTATGTGTGGCTGGAACAGTGTCAGTTCATAACCTGTTAAACGTGCAATGGTCAAGTGCTGAGTCTGTGTTCGGTTTAAAAGAACTTCCACGGAATGTGGAACTTGTACTGTCAGGGAGTGTCCTAATACTATGGAATCACTTTGTCTGATTGCTAGAGCTGTAGCTGCAACTGACTTGAGGCACGCAGGCAGAGCCTGGGCTACTGGATCTAGTGTGCTCGAAAAATAAGCACAGGGCTTGTACTGTCCGGCTTGATCTTGTGTGAGAACAGATAATGCAGTACCATTACGTTCTGTGACAAAAAGTGTAAAAGGCTTACTGTAGTTCGGTGTAGCTAGAACAGGTGCTTGGCATAAGGCTTTCTTTAATTCATTAAAACTAAGTGTATGTTCCTGGGTCCAAGGGAGGACAGTCGATACGGCTGCCTCCTGTGTCGTTAACTGTATCAGTGGCTTGGCTAGAAATGCATACTGAGGAATCCATTGTCTGCAGTAAGAAGTGAGGCCGATAAAAGCACGTACCTCCTTTTGTGTCTTGGGCTGTGGAAGACTCGCTATTAACTGGATACGGTCTGGTGTCAACTGCCTACCCCACTTGGACAGTAAGTGGCCTAAGTAGATCACTTGCTGGACACAGAACTGAAGCTTCGAAGGGGACACCTTGTGCCCCATCTCGGCTAGGAAATACAGAACTGTAAGTGACGCTCGCTCGCAGTCACGTTCAGAACGGGCTGTGATCAGTAGATCATCGACATACTGGAGCAGGGCAGTGTCAGCTGGCATGTGAATATTGTCTAGTTGTCTTTTAAGTGCTTGACTGTAAATACTAGGACTTTCTGTGAAACCTTGAGGAGCTCGTGTGAATTTATAGTTCCTTCCATTTAAACAAAAACCGAAAAGGTACTGGCTGTCTGGATGAATGGGAACACTGAAAAATGCATTCTTGAGGTCTATTACAGTAAAAAATGTAGCTTCGGGATCAATAGCTGTCAATAAGGATGAAATATCTGGGACTACTGGATACTGGGGTATGATACATTTATTAAGTTCTCGAAGGTCAATCACTAATCGATATACTGGAGGTGCATTTGGATCAGTACGTTTCATGACTGGAATGATAGGAGAATTACATACATTGGAGTCAGTTTCTACAACCACTCCTTGAGCAATGAGCTCATCAATAATTTTGGATAAGGCTGCTACAGCCTCAGGTGGCAATCTGTACTGTCTGATCCGTGGCAGGACTATACCTTGCTTGAGGGTCACACGATGGGGTGTGATTTGCATAAAACCTACATCAGTTGGACCTTGCGCCCATAAATGCTGCGGTACATTTGACAATCTTGGATCAAAATCGCGTAATACATAGTGACCTTTAAAGTCCCTTAAGAACAATCGGATTCCTTCTGGGGAACAGCAAATTACTGCACCTAATTCTTTCAATGTTTTAATGCCTAACAAATTTTCTGGACATGATTTCGTAAGTAATAAATCAGTAGTTCGGGACAATGGACCAACTTCTAGAGTAACTGGCTTTGATATCTCGTTTACAATAGGCTTTCCTGAAAATCCAAGGGAAACATTTCTAGAGCCTGAGAGCGGAACCCCTGGAACCTCGTCATGACTGATAGTAGTCCTACTTGCCCCTGTATCAATCAGAAACTTTCTGTCTTTCCCTAATACTTGACTGTGAACATAGGGACCTTCTTGATCTACAGGAATCTCGATGAGAGGCAAGCCTACCTCCCTCTCTAGGCTGTTTCATGAATACGGTTGATACTCTGGATACTCTGTCTGGGCATACTGGTACATCTGCTGTGTAACATGCTGTGTTGCAGCGATATGCTGCGGTGCTGGAGCTGTCTGTTGTGCATTCTGTGGTGGCTGAGAAGTCTGTGAAACTTGTTCTTGTCTAGGCGGACGTGGTCTTTCTTTAGTTTTACCAGTTGCTATGTTATGTTTCAGAACTGCACACTCGTTTATAAAATGACCTGGCTGTTTACAATAATTGCATGTCCCTTTAACGGGAGCTGCAGGATGACTGGCTTGATTCGGACCCCTCTTCTGACTGTCTTGTGGAACAGATTGTGCAACTAGTACTTTCATTTTCGTGTCTTTCATACGTCTCCTTTCGTGTTCTTGCTCTTCCCTGATTCTGTTCTGGTGATACTGGAGCATCTGTAACATTTGTGACGGGGTACTAGCTTGCCAGGTACTTTCGACTTTCAAAACTCGATTTTTAACTTGTGGGCTTGAATTCTCGACTAGTTTAGTAACAAAAAGATGAGGGTATGACTCGCTACCTGTCTTTAAACCACTGTTGATAATGAAACATTTCTCAAATCTAGAATAAAAATCACTAGTATCCTCATCCTGTTTCTGTTTGCATGCTGAGATTGCATCCCAATCTTCCTTTTTCGTGGCTAATAATCTTGGCAAAACCTGAATCAATAACTCGGGCAATTCTTTACATTTGTCCCCAAGACCGGTACCGGGTACTCGTATTTTATCTTCAGCTTCTAGAGCTGTCCAATCAATCTTTTTCTCTCCCACCTCCCATTCTTTTTCCTTGAGTTTTTCATATACCCCTGCGGGCAACAGGACCTTTAACATTTTAATAATATCTGGATACGTGTATTCTCCCATACGGAGCATGTCTTTTAATTCTCGATGGAACCCTGCTGGATCCTTGTCGTGACAGGGAATTAATTTCTTCATCTCTAAGAGTTCCATCTTTGTGATAGGGGTGTAAACAAATACTCGTTGCATTTCACCACCCTCTGTCCTAACTGGGTGTACTTCTCGTAACGGATGCTGTCTATCTATGTAAAAGGGTTTACTTTCTGGGGGTGAGACGTGAACAAAATGCGGATTCAGAAACGTTCGATATTTGTGGCGCTGTTCTAGAATGACACTAATTAAATCGGTACCTAGACCTTTCCATCTATACTGGAGTAACTCGTTCAGGACATCGTGTAACGGACCTGGATCAGAATGTTGACCCTCATACAGTGTAATGAGGTGCTGGATCATATACATACCCACCAGTCGCTGCTCGGCTGGGGGCAGTTTCAGAAACATTTGTGCCACTATTTCATCTGGAAAAGTGGTAGAATCAGTAGTCCATCGAACTGCTGATCGGGCTAATTCTTGTTCATGCATAGTACTAAGTTCACTATAACCGATTCGTGATTTCAGAATGTGATCGGTAGCTTGAAATACTTGTTCTAGAGAATCTTGTTCTGGTGCTGGAAGATGAAAGACTTTCTTGTGTTCTAGGCGTGAATGTCGGTCTGGAAGTCTAGATCTACCTACATACGCTATTCTGGCGGTATTCTCGTCTTCTACTTCTTCAGTATCAGTGTTGTCTTCTTTCTCGCTTACTTGTGCTGCTTTACGATTGTCGTGTAACCTTATTATTTCCTTACGAATTTTCTTGTACATACTTTCTATACTACTGAGTGTCTTGTGTCTACCCTCGGCTATATTATCACTCCACCTTGTCAGAACTTTCATTTCGGTCGGATCTTTAGTCGGACAATCTTGTTCCCTTACTAAACAATTAATTAGAAATTTTAATAGCATGAGCTGGGTCTCAGCTTTCCTTAGAGACATGATTTCGCCAATACTTTCTGGATCGTCCCCTGTACGGATGAAACGATATATTCTGTCTAGATCTTCTTTCATATACGGTAGGGTGTCCAAATACTCGGTCACCCGTCTTACGCGCAATGAATATATAACCATATTATCATCGCCTGGGACTGGATCATAACGGCATTCGGTAAGAGCTTGCCTGATATCTGCAACGGACTGATATTTGGGCGTACGCTGTAACGCACGTTCATGTAACTCGACTAACGTTACACGTTTGTGTGGCGGCGGGGTACCAGGAGGACCTCCTCCCGCGGCCCCTAAACTGGAATCGTCGACTGATACTCTTCGTGCTGGCAGAGTGACTGATGTAGCAGGAACTTGTACTATGGGCTGGACCGGGGGTACCGTAACAGGTGCTGTAACAGGTGCCCCGGTGGCTGGAAGAACAGGAATTACATTATTTACAGGAGCTGGCGGAGCAGGATTTGCATATTCTGGGACTGTGTCGTCCAAATAGGACGAGAGAAAAATATCAGCTGCGGTCGGTTTGTGACGTAGCTTAATCGGAACTAATGGCGGCGGAAAATTACATGGTGCTTCCGGGGTTGCTTTCGGCAAGCCCTCAGCAAGAAGAGGATACATACCCTTAATGAGGGCATTTCTCTGTCTGTCTGACTGTTCAGCTTTAACTCGTTCACCTATTTCGATTAATTCCCTTTCTTGGGCTCTTTCTGAGGATTCTCTACTTAATTCTAACTTTCTGATTTCTTTCTCTGTTCTTTTGTGAGATTCTTTGCGCCATAACTCGATGGCATCTTTCTGGGACTGTCTGGATTTCTTTTTCCATAATGCTTCTTCTACTCGCATGATGCACTCGGCATCCCACGTACCTGATACAGGCCATCTATATTTCTCTTCTAATTCCTTGGTGTACTCTACCCATAAATCTAGATATAATATGGCACTTATGCCATGTTTATGATACATAAAATGACCTGGACTGTCCCTAGGCGGGACAGGAACTGCTTCCTCGAGCAGACCTTTTCTAGTTTTTAACTGACGTAACTTCGAGAACAGAGGCATAACTAGGCTAGAGTCTGGACACAGTACAATACACGATAAACACAATAATAACTTTAAGAAAACAAATCACTCATACCACGACATTGAAAACACATGAAATAACATTTAAAATAACAGTTCGGACAGAATACTACCTGAAATACTGAGAACAGAACACATGAATTTCTCGAGAACAGAACTGACTAGAATTACTAGATGCACTGCTGAAACAGTACGAAACTTACTGGTCCCATAAAGAGACACGTCAGGACCCGCATCCACCTAAGTGGACACTTCGTGTTGGATCTGTGTACCCAAACCCACGGACCAGAGACAAATTAATTGACCCTGTCTAGATACTACCCCAGCAACGGTACTCACCGGGCAGCAAGAACGGAAGGCCTCGGACTGGACTGGACTGCTACGACGACGGACGGACGGACGAACTTCGGACTTCAGTTACAGGTGGGCCTCCGGATACCTCGGACCTTGGACTCTCGGCTTGGGCTCTGGTCGGGACTCGCCGCGTTCCTCCACCGCCTCGTCTGGATGCTGGACCGCAACCTCCGTCTCCTCCGTGGGCCTGAGGGATACTTGAAGCAGAAATATCTGCACGTGCACGGTATGGTTCCGTCACGGCTGCAGAGGATCAGGGGGCCTGCGTGGCTTCTCCGGCGCATGGGGAAAGGGCAAGTCCCTGTTCGGGCGCCATTATGTGGTAAATAAATAATTAATTACCGGTTCTATTTTTGACTGGATACAATATAAACAGATAGCTCAATAAATAAGAGTCAAGATACGAGGTAGCTGGAGTATACAGGCTTTAATCAAGCATAAAGGACTGGAACAGGACAGCCTGTACGGGAATGGGATGGCAGCTGCCGGGGGCAGGAATAGGCAATTGGGTCGCTTTTAATAACAGTGCACAATATTTATAGTTAAACAAATACATTGCATTCAATACAGTAGGCGTAGCAGTAGGCGGAGTTTGTAGCAGTCGCGAAAGATAAGGCATAAAGTGGGTGTAACAAGAGGTGTGTACAGGGCGTATACATAGACATGTGATACAAACGTAACAGAATATGTCATAAACGGGGCGGAAACATGGAGGGGGCTACCTGAGCAGCTGGGACCTCTAACCTAGTGGTGCGCGCAAACTGACAATGACGTGTTACTAGGGAGAACTGGGGGGCTATGACTTCTGCGCTAGAAGAGGAGACTAAAGTCTGGAGTGTCAGAGCGACATGTACCTAAAGCCTATCTGGTATCTGGTGTTTAGAGAACATGTTGATAGAATCCAAAAGTTATCAGGGCAAAGGCTAACAGACATTAAGACTGGTGCATGCATAATTCTACATGTAGTGTGTGTGCGAGGAATATTCTTATGAATATTAATACAGTATTTCTCTTACATGGAGACATAAAGGCTAGACCATGACGGAAACTATTGATGCGATTCAGTAGCTTAGGAATGCAGAGAAGGAGGGCTGGACTGATAACTAGAATCATAACATACTCTTGGCAGACTGGGAGGCAGAGCCAGGCCGAGCCGGGCACTGCGAGGCATGAAAGTAAGTGAAGGGTCAGGGATACAGGTGGGGGCTGTATCGCTCCTCGGAGAGGGTTCAGGAGACAGGAGCTGAATCTGAGTCCGGGCCCTTTTGAGGCCTAGAAACGGGGACAATTCAATGAATTAACGTGCACACTGTAAAACGTGGCAACGCAGGATTACATAGGCCTGATATTCGTTGTATTCACGATAACTGGAAACTGACATACTAGAGATGGACACAACTGTAATTGCGTCTTTAATTGATCATAGGGGAATACATGCATATCGATCATGCACATATAGCAAAAGATGGGGAACACGTAGGCACATACAACATGGCAAAATTTACTTTTCCACAGGAAGCCAGTGGAGGTTTTTTAAGTGACCGGTGATGTGCTCTTGGCGCGGGATGTCTAATATGAGTCTCGCTGATGCGTTTTGGATGCGCTGGAGCTTTTTCTGCAATTTTGTTGTAATTCCGGCGTAGAGTGTGTTGCCATAGTCCAGTCGACTCGTGACCAGTGCATGGGTGACAGTCTTCCTTGTTTCGAGGGGGATCCAGCAAAAGATCTTTTTGAGAATGCGAAGGACGTTGAAGCAGGAGGACGATACGGCGTTGACTTGTCTGGACATTGAGAGAGAGGAGTCTAGAATGAAGCCAAGGTTACGTGCATGGTCTGTGGGTGTGGGCGCTGATCCCAAAGCGGAAGGCCACCAGGAGTCGTCCCAAGCTGAGGGGGAGGATCCAAGGATGAGCACCTCCGTTTTATCTGAGTTGAGTTTTAAGCGGCTCTGTTTCATCCATTCGGCTACTTCTTTCATATCTTCGTGAAGTTTGTTTTTGGCGGTGTTGGGGTCTTTGGTGAGGGAAAGGATTAGCTGGGTGTCGTCGGCGTAGGAGATGATGTTGAGGTTGTGTTGACGTGCGATGGAGGCGAGGGGACTCATGTAGGCGTTGAAGAGGGTGGGACTGAGTGAGGAACCTTGAGGTACGCCGCAGATGACTTCGGTGGGCTCTGAGTAGAAAGGGGGGAGTCGGACTCTCTGGGTTCTCCCGGCTAGGAACGAGATGATCCAGTCCAAGGCTTTTCCTTGTATGCCGATGTTGTTGAGGCGTTGTATGAGGGTGTTGTGACAGACAGTGTCGAAGGCGGCGGAGAGGTCGAGTAGAATGAGGGCCACTGTTTCACCGTTGTCCAGGAGTGCTCGGATGTCGTCGGTCGCCGCAATGAGGGCGGTTTCGGTGCTGTGTTTGGCTCGAAAGCCGTTCTGTGAGGGATCCAGGGAGTTGTTGGATTCAAGGAAGGCTGCGAGTTGGCTGTTGACGGCTTTCTCGATGACTTTGGCTGGGAAAGGGAGGAGGGAAATGGGTCGGTAGTTTTTCAGTTCTGAGGGGTCTGCTGTTGGTTTTTTCAGAAGGGCGCTGAGTTCGGCGTGTTTCCATATTTCTGGAAAGGTGGCGGAGTTGAAGGAGCAGTTGATGACATCGCGGAGTTGGGGAGCGATGATGGAGTCAGCTTTGTTGAAGATGTAGTGGGGACAGGGGTCAGAAGGTGAGCCAGAGTGGATTGAGTTCATGAGGCGAATGGTATCTTCAATGGTGATTGGGTTCCAGGAGTTGAGGTAGTTAGTTGGAGGGGTGGGATCAGAAGGGGGTGGGGTGAGTTGGTCATTGGGAGTATTCTTGAAGCTGTTGTGGATGTCGGCAATTTTGTTGTAGAAGAAGGAGGATAGCGCATCGCAGAGGTCTTGGGAGTTAGTGATGTCGTTGGATGCTGCGGGAGGGTTGGTGAATTCTTTGACGATATTGAAGAGTTCCTTGCTGTTATGAGAATTGTTGTCGAGACGGTCCTTAAATGCTGATTTCTTGGCGGATTGAATCAGTTGGTGGTGTTTGCGGGTGGCTGTCTTGAGGGAGGCCATGTTGTCTGAGGTTGGTTCTTTTCTCCAATTCTTCTCCAGGGTGCGGCATGTCTTCTTGGATTTTTTAAGGTCATCATTAAACCAGGGAGCCTTTTTGCTGAATGATTTCAACTGGTGTTTTTTCAGGGGTGCTAGTTCGTCCGCACTGTGGGTAATCCATTGCCTGAGGTTTGTGGCCGCTTGGTCTGGGTCCGTTGTTAGGGTGGGAGTGTTTTGGCTGAGTGATGCGAGGAGTTGGTCGGTGGTGATTTTGTTCCATTTTCTTCGGGGAATGGGTTGTGGACGGTTGTGGGTCAGGGTTGTTTTGTAGCTGAAGTGAACACAGCTGTGATCCGTCCAGTGGAGAGCTGTAGTGTGATCGAAGGAGATGTGCTTGCTGGAGGTGAAGATAGGGTCGAGCGTGTGTCCGGCTGTGTGAGTGGGGGTGTCAGCAAGTTGTTTGAGTCCGAGATTGGACAGGTTGTCCAGAAGGGTGGTGGTGTTGTTGTCGAGAATGTTGTCAAGGTGGTAGTTGAGGTCTCCTAGAAGAATGTAGTTCTCAGAGGCGAGGGCGTGCGGGCTGACGAAGTCAGTGATGTCGTCGCTGAATTGAGATCGGGTGCCTGGGGGCCTGTAAATGAGGGTTCCTCTGAGGGTGGTCCTGGGGTCGGTGTGGATCTGAAAGTGGAGGTGTTCGGCGGTTGCAAGATTGTCGTCAGAGCTGGTTGTAATTTTGATGGTGTTTCTATGGACGATGGCGATGCCTCCTCCAGTTTGATTGGTGCGGTCTTTTCGAATGATCTTGTAAGTGTCCGGTATGGCTATGGCAATGTCGGGGGCAGAAGATGCATTCATCCATGTTTCAGTGAGGAAGGCGATGTCAGGTGACGCAGTGTCGATTAGGTCCCAGAGTTCGGTTGCGTGCCTGTGGACCGAGCGGGTGTTCAGTAGGATGCATTTCAGGCGGGTGGGTTCGGAGATGTGTGTGGAGGAAGTGAGTTTGTTGAGGGTCCTGATGCAATTGAACTTGCAGGAGAGGCAGGCGAATGGGCCGTGGGTACGTCCTGGGGTCGCTACACAGCATAGCGGGGTGCGTCCGGTGTTGTGGGCGAGGAGAGTAGCGGCATCGTATGTGAGTCTAGTGTTTTGGGAGCGGCGGGGGCCAGGGGGTATGGCGCTGGGCGCGGTCCAGGCGCGGACGGGCGCAGACGGGCTTACCTTTGGCGTACCTTCGGCGCGACTGGGGCGCGTTCGCTGCGCGTAAACGCTGCGCGCGAAAACATCTAACATAAGTAGATGGAGGAAGGGGAGGGGCGAGGGGGGGTCAGCTGGGAGGCGGGAGCGTGGTGGGGGGACGGGCTGGGATACACAACAACTGACATGGAACTGACCTCTGCATTACAGACCAGGTGTTTGGCTGCTGGGCTTGGCCAGAACCAGCGCCCAACATGCCACATGGGACTGGCCTCTGTCTTGGGGAGCAAACAGCTGCCTTGCACAGCTACCCACCACTTATCACAATCTTTTTTCATTGCTCATCCCCTTTCCAAGCCGCCTCACCAGGCCCTCCAGTGGAGCCTGGCAATACCAAGCATCCCTATGACTTTCACATAGCAGTCGCTAGCAGCACTAGGCACTCCAAACTCACGCATGCACCGAGGGAATGCTTTAAGTCCATCTCCTTTGACACCGCAGTATGTTTCAACCACAGCACATCCTACAGCAAGACGTGCTGCCTTGTACGGGCCATGCAACTTAACTTCTTTCGCAGGCTGAAAACTTCAAATGTTTCACTGATGCAGAGTTTGACTTCATATACTAAAGCATTAAATATGGACACACGCTATTGCCCATCTGGCAGAATGTGTGCCTAGACCAGGGTATCCCAGAAAGAAACTTAAAGGCATTGAACTGGAGGCTGTGCTTCTTTTCTGCATTCCATCACAGGCTGCTGAGGTATGGTCTGTAGGAAAGTGACCCTTTTTGACATGTCACCCCCACTTTTTGACTAGTACTTGATGCGATTTTGACAGAAGTGCACTGGGTTCCTTATCCAGGTCCCCAGTGCCAGATCTTTCCCAAAAGCCGTATAATTGCCCCCCTCCCTTATTTTTGCAATACCTTTAGCTCCCCGTGCAAGTCCCTAGAAAATGATACCCCTGATACCAAGGGCTAGGAGGCTAAAGAGGGTCTCCAAGGGCTGCAGCGTGTGTTGCGCCACCCTGAGGGATTCCTCAGGGAACTCCGGCACACCACCATTGCAGGCTGCGAGATTTAGTGCAGAGAAAAGTGAAGCCACAACATGGCACACCTCCTGTGTGCCATGACTGAAGACACTGCATGCAGTACAGACAAGTTACCTCTACAGTAGGCCTTACAGCCCCAAGGTTGGGTGTGTGGAAATATATGCACGAGCAGATATGACCCTGTGATGTCACATTTGATTCTTAGATATTACAAGTGAACAGGGAAGCCATTTTAAGTACATGTGCTGGACACTGGTATGTACGAGTTACCCAGATACACAATGGTTTAACTGAAACTAGAGATATTTGGTATCAAACATCTTGTATTAATAAACCCACACCGGATCTAGTGATAGATTTATTAATACATGCTCCCAGAGGGCACCCTAGAGAGTGCATCCTTGACCCTGGGGGAACCCTGGTTCTAACCCCAGGCAACCAACTCCCAAGTAGAAACATTAACTTGAAAAGTAATTTCAGTTGTTTTACAAACAAATGACTTAACTGTAACCAATCAAATTGCATTCAAACTGTATTTAATTGCATTATTCTTGCAAAATAGGATTACGCTTACCTGTACCGGGCCTGGCTTGGCTCTAGAAAATAAAATACAACTAAATATTTTTATACAAGCAAATTGGTCTGAGGTCAGTTTTTGAATGTGGCACAATTTCTTGCCTGAGTGTGTACAACAAATGCTTAATGCTACCCTTGATAAAACCTTCTTGCTCGCTCACGCTACCACAAATAGAGAGTAAGGTATGATCTGCTTTAGCCTCTTGTTACCTTTGGAGATCCACTGGATTCTGTGCACACTATACCTTACTTTGGTACAGTATATACGGAGCCAGCTTCTTACAACAAGGAGCTGAAAGGGTGACCCAAATCGAAGATGAAAAGAGACAGCACTTTGAAGCTAGACGGCAGCACCCTGCAGTCCGTTCCTTTATAGGGATCATGAGGCCCTACAAGATGAGAAGGTCTGCAAGAGGCTGATGCGACGCAGGCTCAGCCCACAACCTTCAGATGTTTCGTAAACTCCAGCCTGCTGAGGCCCCGCCTTGATCAGCACCTTCTGTAGCCCAGTCTACCCTGGCTGGCTCAGAGGTATAACACAGGCTGTAGTCATTTATAACCTTTCTGCAAATGTGACCAAGTAAGCACCAACAGGTTCAGCTCTCCTTTGCAACAGCAAAGAGGCGCGTACGATGGAAGACTGGGTCGGTGCTCCACTTACAGTATCAGCAAAATGAACGATGATGAAGGCCGTGCTGGAGAG
This sequence comes from Lissotriton helveticus, assembly GCF_964261635.1. Taxonomy (NCBI): domain Eukaryota; kingdom Metazoa; phylum Chordata; class Amphibia; order Caudata; family Salamandridae; genus Lissotriton; species Lissotriton helveticus. The sequence continues at coordinate 1,959,016,186 of NC_136068.1, read as the reverse complement.
CCGCGGCTTCTTGAAGTGATGGCTGCTCTGCAAATGCTGATCATATAGTTTCTGAGCCCAAAGCTGGTCGCTGCCTTTGAGCATCTAGAAAACAAAGAGAAAACAATGAAGACCTCTGGGAGGTTTAGGGGTTCAGCTTCAGGTCTGCAGGATTTTATTTATAGTCCTGGTGTAGAGGGTGGTGCAAGTAGAGACAGGAGACGGAGTTGAAGAAGAGAAAGGCAAACTATCAAAGGGCATGTGTGCCATGCACGTGGTGGAACAAAGCCAATCATAAGCTGCCATACAGGTCTCAAGTTTGGGGGTGTTTAGGCTCGGACACCACAGAATAGGTGCCCGCAGGGACCATCATCTCTTAGAGACGCGCTTATTTTCAGCAGTGCATGCCACCTCATGATATGTATGCTTGGCACTGTTCAAGAATCAAGAGTTGTTCTGCCAGGGGAGATTGACAATACTCAGACCCAATCTAGGAGAGGCATCCTCTCCCAAATGCAAGGTTTCACACAAAGCAAGAGGCATTGGGCGAAGTTTAACCCAAACAAGTGGGAGCACAAAGTATGGTGCACATCTGGCAGCACTGCATCAATCCCTTGCCTGGTGTGATTGCTTCTACGTTAACCCCTTCGACGCTCATGACGAGCTGGGCTCGTCATGAGGTAGCCTCCTCGCACGCTCATGACGAGCCCAGCTCGTCATGAATAATGGGATTTACAAATTCTCAGCGTGCCAGCTGAATTCCCCAAGCACGCATGCGGTTAAACCTCGAGTGGCCTTGAGGAATGCTGTGGGAGGGTTGTTTTGGGGTTCAGCTAGGAGTGTCTGACTACAGATCTATGTTCTACCCATGTCAACAGTTCACTGCATGCCCTGTAGATTACCTAGTGACTACTGCCCCCTTGAGAAGGCACTCACCTTACACTCCTCATCCAGCAGGTCAAGAATACCAAGCTTGGCCTCTATGAGGTCAATACAGGGCTGGTTGTCGTCGAAATCAATGCAGGTCCAGGGGATGCCCTCCGCAACGTACTCTTCCTGTTCTAGCTTAAAGACGTGCTGGCGGAAAAAAGTGGCAAACAAGACAACAAACAAGTGTGTCAAGGAAGGATGGCGCTCAGTGTCCCACGTAACCATTTAGAACAAAAGAGGAGGCACTCCTAAAATTCGCCCACTTAATTTCAGTTCAAGAGAAAATACTTTGACAATGAAATGAAATGAAATGAAATGAAAAATGAAATGAAAATGGGTTTTATAAAGCGCACTTAGCTGCCCGTAGGCTTCCAAGCGCTAAGACTGGAGTGGTTGTCTAACAGGGCATAGGGCCGGGGGGGGGGGAGCTAGTGTGGGACAAATGATATCAGTTGCTTTAGACACTGGGCCGAGGAGGGTCTACTTATTAAACAAAAACGTTTTCAATTGCTTTCGGAAGGAAGTCAATTGCGGATTGGACCTCAGGAGGAAAGGGAGGGTGTTCCATAACTTAGCCACGTTAAGGGAAAAGGAACGGCCTCCTATTCTTGTTCTTCTGAACTTGGGCACCATGGCCAAAAAGGCATTGGCCGAGCGCAGTTGTCTGCTAGGCTGGTACTGAGTAATTAGGGGGCATTGATTGCCGGGCCTGTTTCCCAAAATGCCTGGTGTGCAATGCATAGGGACTTAAAACTAATTCTGTCCTTAACAGGAAGCCAGTGCAGGCTTGTTAGTCCGGGTTTAGCAGACTGTCTGCGTGGAATTTGCAGTAATGTGCGGGCCGCACAGTTTTGAATGACTTGTAACTTTCGCAAAGTTGAGTCGGGGGCTCCCAAGTACAGAGCGTTACCAAAATCCAAACGAGATTGGATCAGGCCCTGATCACCATTTGCCTGGCTTCGAATGGTAGCAAAGGGAGGATCTTCCTGATAATTCTGAGAAGGCCGAAACAGGTAGCCGAGAACTTGGTTGCCTGATAATTTTCAAGGACCTGTCAAGCCAAGTACCCAGACTTTTGATGGTATCCTTGGGTACTGGAGGCGAGCCTAGACATGAAGGCCAGATTGAGTCAATTGAGGCTGGAGCCGATCCGCCCAGCAGCCTGAGCTCCGTCTTGTCCCCATTAAGTTTGAGACAAGATTGGGTCATCCAGCCTTTTACCTTCTCCAGACATTCCGCTAGGTCCACCCTGAGTGCGGAACCATCTTCCTGTGCCTAAGAGACCACCAGCTGAGTATCGTCAGCATAGGTAACGATCTTAATACCATATGGACGGACGATCTCAGCCAGCGGTCTCATATAGACGTTAAATAACGTCGGGCTCAGGGAGGAGCCCTGTGGCACTCCACAGCCCAGAGGTTTGCTAAAAGAATATGGTGTTTCCCTCAAAAACCTGAAAGATTCTGTCGCTCAGGAAGGATTTGAGCCATTCCAGTGCTCTGCCCATTATTCCGATGTCACGGAGACGCTGCACTAAGATTTGGTGGTTTACGGTATCAAAAGCAGCGCTAAGATCGAGGAGGATGACTGCCACTGATCCTCCCCGATCCAAGATTGCTCTTATTTCCTCCGTGACTGCCAACAGAGCGGATTCTGTTCCATGTTTGGGACGGAAACCCATCTGCGAGGGGTCAAGCAGCTGGTTGCTCTCCAGAAAACTTGTTAGGAGACCATTTAAATATTTCTCTAGAATTTTACTAGCCCAGGGAAGCAGGGAGATAGGACGATAGTTATTGAAGTTATTGATGTCCAAATTGGGTTTTTTCACCAGTGCGCGCACCATAGCCTGTTTCCACTCAGGAGGAACTATGCTGGTGGAGATTGAAGCATTGAGTACCTCCAACATAGTGGGAAGGATGGTTCGAGTGACAGCAACCATGGTGCCTGGGGTGCAGGATCCCGAGGGGATCTGATTTCACTTGCGTCATCAAAATAGCGAGTGAATCTGATTTTAGCAAAGGAAACTCCTCGAGCGAGGGTGATAGTGACCATGACATCCTGCTTAGAAGTTGACATACTGTCCACAGGGATGTTTAAGTCAGTATTCGGAAATGAGGAGTAGAAGAGATCAATTTTTGGGGAAAAGAAATCTGCAAGATCGTCGCAGCGAGCTTGTGAATTATCATGATTCAAAGGGGGCTGGGGAAGTTTAGTGAGGCTTTTCACGATCTGGTAGATCTCTTTAGAGTTGGACCTAGCTTCCGAGATTTTTTGTGTATAATACATTGTACCCTCTTTATCTCCTTTTTATATTCTCTGATAGCTTCTCTATAAATAGTTTTATCTAGCTCGGCGTACTCCAGGCGCCATTTTCTTTCTAGCCTTTTGCACTGGCATTTTTTCTCCCGCAGCTCAGCCGAGTACCAGGGAGCAAGGGTTCTGGATCTTTTTAGGGTAGTTCTTTTTATAGGCAATTATTTGTTCAATGATTTAGTTATCCAAGTGTTAAATTTGCCATTGGCTACCAAAGGATCATCATTAATTAATGGTTTTGTAGTTTCCAACTCGTTAACCCACTTATCCAGTGGGAGTTTTGACCAGTTCCGTGCTTCCCGTAATCTCAGTGTCAGTGCAGGGGGTATGTAGGTGTTCCAGGTAAGGGGGACTAACCAATGGTCCATCCAGGGGAGCGCAATCGGGGATTCAGCCTTCAGATTGAGGCAGTTGTTAAACACTGGGTCTAGTAGATGGCCTTTGACATGGGTGGGTAATAAGACAAGCTGAGCCAGCTGTAATGCCGAGAGATCCGTAATTAACTCTTGAGCAATGTGATCTGTGGTGTCATCAAAATGGATGTTCAGATCACCTAACAACGTAAAGTTGGAGGGGGAGGTAGCTAAAATCGCAACAGCTGATGGCAGAGATGTGTGAAATTGTTTTAGAGGTCCTGGGGGGCGGTATATTAATGCTCCAGAGAAGCTGATGTTTGGCGAGAATTCAAGGCAAAAAGACACACTCTCGCAGTCTAGGAAAGGATTAGGGGAACCGCGGCAAGTGTAGTGATCTTTGAATATAATAGCCAAACCGCCACCCTTTCCATGGGGGCGATCTAGCCTAGTTATTTGGTAGCCCTGCGACACGGCTTGAATCACCTCAGGGTCCGAGTACGGGGTAAGCCACGTTTTGGTGAGAAATACTACGTCAGGGTTCAGCTCGTCAAGCAATAAAGATATTTCAGTATGATGTCTAGGTAGGGACCTACAATTAAGAAGGTACATTTTAAAAGCATGCTGGCTCTCAGTAGGGGGTGAAGGTTTAATTTGAATATTACACTGCAGGCCCTTAGTAGGCATGTCCAACGGGTGGTAGGGATGGAGACAAGGTTCCAAGTCTTGTGTTCCAATCCTGCGCAGATCGTTAGGGCTATAGTTTATAGACTGCCCTCTGCGGGGAGCAGGGGTTGTGGCCCCTAGACCCGTACGTTCGCGGACGGGGGCCGACGGGCTTGCCTTTGCTTGACATTGTTTATTAACTAATCAGCAAGGTAGATTGTTTTACAAACAGCGAGGGTGTATGTGGTGCAGGCTGCAGCAAGGGTGTGTGTGGTGCTGTAAGTTGTGAGGCTTCCAACTGCAATTCAGTCATATAATGCCTATAAAAAATGACATTGCAATTTAAGGGGAAAAAAATAAGGCCAGCCATCTAGATCTCACAGTACACAGACGGCTATTCCCACAGGCTACCACCCCAAGTGAGAACAAGCATATTTATCTGGCTGCCCGGTAGGTTGCTTCCTGACCTGTCCAACTACTCAACGGGTCAGCGCTTTTCCTTACCATGTTGAAGTGCTGCTGGAGCTTCTCGTTGGCATAGTTGATGCAGAATTGCTCAAAGCTGTTCTCATCAAAGGTTTCAAACCTGCCAGAGGAATCAAAGAGGATGGAGGTCATTGGCAAGTTGCCACTACAGGGCAAGAGCTGAGGAGTTAAGAACATGCTTTCCTAGATTCATGAAGCGCCTTGTGCGTGTGCCGATGTCTTCTGTAAGCACGCTTATGCAAAGTTCTATAGAGTGGAGAACACGACAGGGCAACGAGTGGTCTTTGTAGCAAGGCTGAGTGGATTGTCAGAAATGAGAGAAACAGGAGCTAGCTCAGGATTAGTGCTGCAGAAGAGGACTACAGGTGGTAAGAAGATTGGGGGTTGAAGTGCATTTTACCCTCGGGAGAATGTTGGGTAGTGATGGTCTAAGGAATCCTTGCCTTAAAGGAGGTTTGTGTGGAGTTGCTTGGGTATGTGCACCTTAGCCTTGGAAGAGGTTAGTGTAGGAAGTTGCACGCCAGAAGGTGTGGATTGGTGCTCTTCTACCTTGGAGGAGGGTTAGCGTAGGAAGTTGCATGTCAGACGGTGTGGATTGTTGCTTCTCTGCCTTGGAAGAGGTTAGCGTAGGAAGTTGCATGTCAGAAGGTATGGATTGGTGCTTTTCTGCCTTGGAAGAGGTTAGTGTAGGAAGTTGCATGGCAGAAGGGACGGATTGGTGCTTTTCTGCCTTGGAAGTGGTTAGTGTAGGAAGTTGCATGTCAGAAGGTGTTGGTTGGTGCTTTTCTGCCTTGGAAGAGGTTAGCGTAGGAAGTTGCATGTCAGAAGGTATGGATTGTTGCTTCTCTGCCTTGGAAGAGGTTAGCGTAGGAAGTTGCATGTCAGAAGGTATGGATTGTTGCTTCTCTACCTTGGAAGAGGTTAGCGTAGGAAGTTGCACGTCAGAAGGTATGGATTGGTGCTTTTCTGCCTTGGAAGAGGTTAGCATTGGAAGTTGCATGTCAGAAGGTGTGGATTGGTGCTTTTCTGCCTTGGAAGAGGTTAGTGTAGGAAGTTGCATGTCAGAAGGTACGGATTGTTGCTTCTCTGCCTTGGAAGAGGTTAACGTAGGAAGTTGCATGTCAGAAGGTATGGATTGGTGCTCTTCTACCTTGGAAGAGGTTAGTATTGGAAGTTGCATGTCAGAAGGTGTAGATTGGTGCTTTTCTACCTTGGAGGAGGGTTAGCGTAGGAAGTTGCATGTCAGAAGGTATGGATTGGTGCTTTTCTGCCTTGAAGGAGATTAGCATAGGAAGTTGCATGTCAGAAGGTGTGGATTGGTGCTTTTCTGCTTTGAAGGAGATTAGCTTAGTATGTTGCATGTCAGAAGGTGTGGATTGGTGCTTTTCTACCTTTAAGGAGATTAGCTTAGTATGTTGCATGTCAGAAGGTGTGGATTGGTGCTCTTCTGCCTTTAAGGAGATTAGGGTAGGAACTTGCATGTCAGAAGGTGTAGATTGGTGCTTTTCTGCCTTGGAGGAGGTTAGAGTATGAAGTAGCATGTCAGAAGGCATGGATTGGCGTTTCTCTGCCTTGGAGGAGGTTGTTTACAGGGTTGATCATTCGATGTTTAACTATGTGCTGATACGCAATCGTTGCTCAGACGGCTCCCAAATTAACCTACACAAAACATACACCATGCCTCCATCTGAGAGAGATGCTTTACATTTTTATTTCTTCCAAGGAAACAGAGAGGTTGACTTTCAGAGATCTGAAGAAACATGCTAGAGTACAGGGAGAACAATGTGTGAGATGCCGCTAGCCCACACCACCATCCCAGCCCTGGGATTATTTAGAACCATATAGACCAACATCTACAGCAGAGTCTGGAAAAACAATTGTGTGTTAAATATTTATACTCAAGCTGACTAGTCTACGCGTATCATTTCAGGTGCCCTTAGTTCAGCGCCCGGTGAAGAAAAGCCAATTCCACACAGGATGGGAAATTCATATTTGAAAAGGGATGCAGCCGACTGGCATTCATATAGCACACCACAATGTAAAATTGCAAGGGCCCCAAAAAATGCTCATCGATTGCAGCAGTCAAGCTACAGTTCAGATGGGCATTACTCAACACTTCTGTCAAACACAAATTTACAATGACCATGGGAACATGTAGAGTTGAGGGGGCAACTTCCCTCGGACTCCAACAAGTAATGGATAGAACCATGGCTTGTCCTAAGGCCCTTGAAATTTAATGCAGGTCTGGTGTCTTGCACTTGAGCCATTCTGGTGCAGATGTTCCCTTACTCCCTTCCAGGATCACCGCTTCTGAAGCCTTCCCAGTCAGCACGAGCGCTCGAGGTTAGGTTCTTCTGCAGCCTTCCAAGTCAGCACCAGCGCTCAAGGTTAGTTTCTTTTCCAGCCTTCCAAGTCAGCACCAGCGCCTAAGGTTAGGTTCTTCAGCAGCCTCCCCAGTCAGCACCAGCGCTTAAGCTTAGGTTCTTTTGCAGCCTTCCAAGTCAGCATGAGTGATTGAGGTTAGGTTATTTTGCAGCCTTCCCAGTCAGCACGAGCGCTTAAGGTTAGGTTCGACTGCAGCCTTCCAAGTCAGCACCAGTGCTTAAGGTTAGTTTCTTCTGCAGCCTCCCCAGTCAGCATGAGCGCTCGAGGTTCGGTTTTTCAGCAGCCTCCCCAGTCAGCATGAGCGCTCGAGGTTCGGTTTTTCAGCTGCCTCCCCAGTCAGCACGAGCGCTTAAGGTTAGGTTCTTTTGCAGCCTTCCAAGTCAGCACGAGCGCTCGACGTTAGGTTCTTCTGCAGCCTTCCCAGTCAGCACGAGCGCTTAAGGTTAGGTTCTTCTGCAGCCTACCAAGTCAGCACGAGCACTTAAGGTTAGGTTCTTCTGCAGCCTTCCCAGTCAGCACGAGCGCTTAAGGTTAGGTTCTTCTGCAGCCTACCAAGTCAGCACGAGCACTTAAGGTTAGGTTCTTCTGCAGCCTTCCCAGTCAGCACGAGCGCTTAAGGTTAGGTTCTTCTGCAGCCTACCAAGTCAGCACGAGCGCTCGAGGTTAGGTTCTTCTGCAGTCTACCAAGTCAGCACGAGCGCTTAAGGTTAGGTTCTTCTGCAGCCTACCAAGTCAGCACGAGCGCTTAAGGTTAGGTTCTTCTGCAGCCTTCCCAGTCAGCACGAGCGCTTAAGGTTAGGTTCTTCTGCAGCCTCCCCAGTCAGCACGAGCACTTAAGGTATAGGTTCTTTTGCTGCCTTCCAAGTCAGCTTGAGCGCTTAAGGTTAGGTTCTTCTGCAGCCTTCCCAGTCAGCATGAGCGCTTAAGGTTCGGTTCTTCTGCAGCCTCCCCAGTCAGCATGAGCGCTTAAGGTTAGGTTCTTCTGCAGCCTTCCCAGTCAGCACGAGGGCTCGAGGTTAGGATCTTCTGCAGCCTCCCCAGTCAGCCTGAGCGCTTGAGGTTAGGTTCTTCTGCAGCCTCCCCAGTCAGCATGAGCTCTCAAGGTTAGGTTCTTCTGCAGCCTTCCCAGTCAGCACGAGGGCTTGAGGTTAGTTTCTTTTCCAGCCTCCCCAGTCAGCATGAGCGCTCGAGGTTTGGTTTTTCAGCAGCCTCCCCAGTCAGCACGAGCGCTTAAGGTTAGGTTCTTCTGCAGCCTTCCCAGTCAGCACGAGGGCTTGAGGTTAGTTTCTTTTGCAGCCTTCCAAGTCAGCATGAGCGCTTGAGGTCAGGTTCTTCTGCAGCCTTCCCAGTCAGCACGAGCGCTCGAGGTTAGTTTCTTTTGCAGCCTCCCCAGTCAGCATGAGCGCTCAAGGTTAGTTTCTTTTCCAGCCTTCCAAGTCAGCACGAGCGCTTGAGGTTAGTTTCTTTTGCAGCCTTCCAAGTCAGCATGAGTGCTCAAGGTTAGTTTCTTTTCCAGCCTTCCAAGTCAGCATGAGCGCTCGAGGTTCGGTTCTTCTGCAGCCTACCTAGTCAGCACGAGCGCTTAAGGTTATGTTCTTCTGCAGCCTTCCCAGTCAGCACGAGTGCTTAAGGTTATGTTCTTCTGCAGCCTACCAAGTCAGCACGAGCGCTTAAGGTATAGGTTCTTCTGCAGCCTTCCCAGTCAGCACGAGCGCTTAAGGTTAGGTTCTTCTGCAGCCTACCAAGTCAGCACGAGGGCTTGAGGTTAGTTTCTTTTCCAGCCTTCTCAGTCAGCACGAGTGCTTGAGGTTAGTTTCTTTTCCAGCCTTCTCAGTCAGCACGAGCGCTTGAGGTTAGTTTCTTTTGCAGCCTTCTCAGTCAGCACGAGCGCTTGAGGTTAGTTTCTTTTCCAGCCTCCCCAGTCAGCATGAGCGCTTAAGGTTAGGTTCTTCTGCAGCCTTCCCAGTCAGCACGAGCGCTTAAGGTTAGGTTCTTCTGCAGCCTTCCCAGTCAGCACGAGCGCTTAAGGTTAGGTTCTTCTGCAGCCTTCCCAGTCAGCACGAGGGCTTGAGGTTAGTTTCTTTTGCAGCCTTCCCAGTCAGCACGAGCGCTTAATGTTAGTTTCTTCTGCAGCCTTCCAAGTCAGCACGAGCGCTTGAGGTTATGTTCTTCTACAGAGCTCCATAAATCATGATAACCTCGGCGAAAATTGAATTGCAAATAATGGATTCATTTGTCAAACGTTTAGTGTAAGTGAAGATCAAAAACAGATTAAAGAGGCAAGGACCACACATCCCACAATAAAACCCAGCTGTATTGAAGGAGCACACCTGTGAACAATCCTGCACTGCTTATTTTTGCAGAATGTAGGCTTTCACCACCCTTGAAAGCCAATTAACGCCAACGGCACAGAGGTTGGTGAAGAGGCAGAGGTTGGTGAAGAGGCAGAGGTTGGTGAAGAGGCAGAGGTTGGTGAAGAGGCAGAGGTTGGTGAAGAGGCAGAGGTTGGTGAAGAGGCAGAGGTTGGTGAAGAGGCAGAGGTTGGTGAAGAGGCAGATGTTATGTCCAAGCTGGCTGGAATATTCCTCTTTCCCTTGAATCGCGGCAGCATTTCACCCAGCGTCAGACATCAATTCAAGGGAAGGCTGAGCGAAAGCCACCTTGGACCGTCACTCGGAGACTTGTATAGATTGAAGAAATTGCAAATCTGAGCCCATGGAGTCATCTTTAGACCCCAAGTCTACCCGTGAGCCCATCCTGCTGGCACTGGCTGGGTTGCAACTGCGTAAGCGAGATGATGGATAGCGCTTGACACGTTGTGTGGCCCAGTGAGCTGTGCGAATCAAGGGACCACAGTATACCAAGGAATTCATAGGATGCATACCCCGGATGCGGATGTACGACGTTACAATGCATGCTTTTACCACGCATGCTGTTACAACGCACGTTTTACTACGCATACCATTACAACGCATTACACTTAGGGGTGCTAGATAGTGAATAGTTTAATTTACTATGCCAACTCCAGTCCCCGTGGACACTAGGGAAGGTGTTGGATAGTAAATTAAACGTATTCCCTATCCTAGTTCACCCCCCAGTGTAATGCGTTGTAATGGGTTTCGTTGTAAAACCTGCGTTGTAACAGCACTGCGTGGTAAAAGTTGCGTTGTAAAGGATGTTTCCCCCCCGGATGCTGCTCCAATCAAGCAATTGTTTTAGAACAAAAAAGCAACAAAGATCACTGGGAGAACAGACTGTGGCTGGCCACGGAGCAGAGTTTTGGACTCTGCTTACGGCTCACGTCATCACGCAAAGCATCAGTAGCTCTTCAGAAATGAAATCAAGTCAAGACTGAAATCTTGCAGAACATGTGGAACAAGGTAGGGTCTTTTTTCAATTTATATTCTTAGGGCCGAATCCTACGCGGTGCAAACAAGACATTCCTGGCATCGACCAATCAAATTAAACAGAATATGACTGATCACAGCAAATTCCTCTGCGTGAACTCTGCATATTTTGAAAGCCATCCCCAAGCAACAGTAGCAGAGCTGCTCTTTCCACATGTTCCTTCTCCAAATATCTTCATATCTCTAAACCTTTGTAAACTGGCTAAAAACCATCGGGATCGACAAACTTCACCTCCCTGGACCAACACCAAGCATACCACCCATAGGAGGGTTTACCATCATTCACCGCACACGGATATATTGTACAGCACACTAAGAACACACCCACAGGAGGGTTTACCATCATTCACCGCACACTGATACATTGTACAGCACACTAAGAACACACCCACAGGAGGGTTTACCATCATTCACCTCACACTGATACATTGTACAGCACACTAAGAACACACCCACAGGAGGGTTTACCATCATTCACCGCACACGGATATATTGTACAGCACACTAAGAACACACCCACAGGAGGGTTTACCATCATCCACCACACACGGATACATTGTACAGCACACTAACATTCACCTCACACGGATACATTGCACAGCACACTAAGAACACACCCACAGGAGGGTTTACCATCATTCACCACACACGGATACATTGTACAGCACACTAAGAACACACCCACAGGAGGGTTTACCATCATTCACCACACACGGATACATTGTACAGCACACTAAGAACACACCCACAGGAGGGTTTACCATCATTCACCACACACGGATACATTGTACTGCACACTAAGAACACACCCACAGGAGGGTTTACCATCATCCACCTCACACGGATACATTGTACAGCACACTAAGAACACACCCATAGGAGGGTTTACCATCATCCACCACACACGGATACATTGTACAGCACACTAAGAACACACCCATAGGAGGGTTTACCATCATCCACCACACACGGATACATTGTACAGCACAATAAGAACACACCCACAGGAGGGTTTACCATCATTCACCTCAGGTGGATACATTGTACAGCACACTAAGAACACACCCACAGGAGGGTTTACCATCATTCACCTCAGGTGGATACATTGTACAGCACACTAAGAACACACCCATAGGAGGGTTTACCATCATTCACCTCACACGGATACATTGTACAGCACACTAAGAACACACCCATAGGAGGGTTTACCATCAACCACCTCACACGGATACATTGTACAGCACACTAAGAACACACCCACAGGAGGGTTTACCATCATCCACCTCACACGGATACATTGTACAGTACAATAAGAACACACCCACAGGAGGGTTTACTATCATTCACCTCACACGGATACATTGTACAGCACACTAAGAACACACCCACAGGAGGGTTTACCATCATTCACCTCACACGGATACATTGTACAGCACACTAAGAACACACCCACAGGAGGGTTTACCATCATCCACCTCACACGGATACATTGTACAGCACACTAAGAACACACCCACAGGAGGGTTTACCATCATCCACCTCACGCGGATACATTGTACAGCACACTAACATTCACCTCACATGGATACATTGCACAGCACACTAAGAACACACCCACAGGAGGGTTTACCATCATTCACCACACACGGATACATTGTACAGCACACTAAGAACACACCCACAGGAGGGTTTACCATCATCCACCACACACGGATACATTGTACAGCACACTAACATTCACCTCACACGGATACATTGCACAGCGCACTAAGAACACACCCACAGGAGGGTTTACCATCATTCACCACACACGGATATATTGTACAGCACACTAAGAACACACCCACAGGAGGGTTTACCATCATTCACCACACACGGATACATTGTACAGCACACTAAGAACACACCTACAGGAGGGTTTACCATCATTCACCACACACGGATACATTGTACAGCACAATAAGAACACACCCACAGGAGGGTTTACCATCATTCACCACACACGGATACATTGTACAGCACACTAAGAACACACCCACAGGAGGGTTTACCATCATTCACCACACACGGATACATTGTACAGCACACTAAGAACACACCCACAGGAGGGTTTACCATCATTCACCACACACGGATACATTGTACTGCACACTAAGAACACACCCACAGGAGGGTTTACCATCATCCACCTCACACGGATACATTGTACAGCACACTAAGAACACACCCATAGGAGGGTTTACCATCATCCACCACACACGGATACATTGTACAGCACACTAAGAACACACCCATAGGAGGGTTTACCATCATCCACCACACACGGATACATTGTACAGCACAATAAGAACACACCCACAGGAGGGTTTACCATCATTCACCTCACACGGATACATTGTACAGCACACTAAGAACACACCCACAGGAGGGTTTACCATCATTCACCTCACACGGATACATTGTACAGCACACTAAGAACACACCCATAGGAGGGTTTACCATCATTCACCTCACACGGATACATTGTACAGCACACTAAGAACACACCCATAGGAGGGTTTACCATCATCCACCTCACATGGATACATTGAACAGCACACTAAGAACACACCCACAGGAGGGTTTACCATCATCCACCACACACGGATACATGGAACAGGACACTAAGAACACACCCACAGGAGGGTTTACCATCATCCACCACACACCGATACACTGTACAGCACACTAAGAACACACCCACGGGAGGGTTTACCATCATCCACCAGACACCGATACATTGTACAGCACACTAAGAACACACCCACAGGAGGGTTTACCATCATTCACCTCACACGGATACATTGTACAGCACACTAAGAACACACCCACAGGAGGGTTTACCATCATTCACCTCACACCGATACATTGTACAGCACACTAAGAACGCACCCACAGGAGGGTTTACCATCATCCACCAGACACGGATACATTGTACAGCACATTAAGAACACACCCACAGGAGGGTTTACCATCATCCACCTCACACGGATACATTGTACAGCACACTAAGAACACACCCACAGGAGGGTTTACCATCATTCACCACACACGGATTTATTGTACAGCACATTAAGAACACACCCACAGGAGGGTTTACCATCATTCACCTCACGCGGATACATTGTACAGCACACTAAGAACACACCCACAGGAGGGTTTACCATCATTCACCTCACACGGATACATTGTACAGCACACCAAGAACACACCCACCCATTCACTGAGCAGCCTTCCTCACTTGATCGAACTGAACCAGCTGGAGGCACATTACCCACAATAGCACAATGAACGCGCCCCAGCGACTATGTGGATCCAGGTGTACCATGCAAGACTGACAACCTACTCTACATGGTGATACCAGCATGTCCGCTGCAAAGACAAACGATAAGTTAAGGATACAATACAAATAAACAGGTCTAACTCTGTATTAATACAATCTAAAGGTCACCACATCTCGTCCCAATGACACCAACTAGCAGTGTTGACCTACCAGCAAAAGAAACTCCCAGACCAGTAAAAAAAGAAAAAAACACATATATAGAAGCGAGCTGAGAGCAAGCACTCGAGACTGATAACACAGAAGATCAATACTTGCTTCGCAAGATAAGATACGGCGGGCCATTACCACAGGTGCTATTGGACGAGCATCGTTCCTGTGCGATGATGCATCGATGCAGCACCGAAGGAACAGGGTAGAGGCTAAACCTAGAAACTGGGCACTGCAGAGAGAGAGAGGGAGGGGTGATGAGAACTGAACCCTTCCTGCTCCAGCAAGCATGTATTAATGTCATTAATGAACGTTCTCGCAGACTTCTTCTTGGACATAAATGTCCGTCACCTTAGTCAAGTATCCTCACCTTCGATGCATAAGTTAAGGTGGCAGAAAGTTAACTCAGGATAATGCCCCCTGAAAATATTCATTCAGTCCATCATGCCTCAGGGTCTGGTCTTAATCCCAGCAGTGATGGGCAGGGCACTTTAAGTTTGAAGTGTGCATGTCTCTTGGCCAACGATCTTACGACGACCAGCCAGACATGCACATTTTAAACCTCTCTAACCCAGAGACAGCATAGGGTTCCAGCTCTCTCCGGAGCGCCGAAGGAGGCCGCTCCCTCCAATCCTGGTGCTGCAAGAGAGACGCTCCCAGATTGGTTACTGCAGTTTTCTGGGTCTTACGTTGGAGCCTGCCTGCAAAAGACTCGAGCGAGGAGGTTGTCGCGCCAGGACGGTTAAGTGTCAACATTTTTTTACTTTTTTTTCCCTATATTTTTGCCCCACCACCTTCATACATCCCAGCCACCAGTGGACCCTAAGGGTGTGAATCGTGCGCCTTTCCCGGTCCTTCTACCTCCGTGCTGTCCCATTTACGTTCATATCTAATTTATTGTTTTTTTTGTAGAGGGCTCATACAATCAGGAGGTCTCTTCAGGGCACTAATAAAAACCTCAGAGATTTCCTCCTCTTGTCTTCTATATCAAATCAGACAAATAATATATGTTACATTAAATGTCAGTTTACATGACCTAAGATGCCGGTTTTGAAGTACCGACGGAGAGGTAAGAGGGATTCTATCTCGCGGGCACACTTACTAGGTTCGAGTGCCGAGTGCTTGGTATTTTGTTTGGTTGCAAGAAACTTTTATATGCGAACGAACATGCTAGTGCAAGCGAAATATTGAACGGCTGAATCTACCCTTAAACGCCATTAATACACGCTATCTTACTGCACTCCGATTAACAACAGGCCGACGCGTTGTAATTAATTTTCTCAAAGGATGGCCTCTTTGATAATATATGCGACACGAGTCGGTGTCATTGTGTGAAGCCACATTCATTTGGTTTGCATCGTAGAATCCGTGTGATTTCTTTTAAACATGGTCTGGTGTTGCCTTGTGGCATGTGGTGAGAGATGCTTCGGTCTGAAGGGCTGTGGCGAGATGTACAAGTGAATGATGGATTTGACAATAATAACCTGTCGGTGTATATTTTTTGTCTCTCCATCATAGAGCGGTGCTTCCCCTTTTCCTGAGACGTGGCCAGGTTGGGTGAGGTCTGTACCTCTTACTAACATGGTAAGATGGGCTTTTTTTCGTTTCTTTCATTGTGAGTCATAGATATAGGCCCGATGATAACATAAGAGCACTTAATATGCAGTGATGTAAGGAGACATTTGGGATTCCAGTTATTATTCATAAATATGATCATAATGTAATGCGCTGGTTTATCTCATCATACACCCTGGTTCAAGCTTTATATTTCTTTGTTTCCTTCTCTCAACAGAACATGAAAAGAGGGAGATGAACACCTAGTTAAATCAGGTGATCTCTGTATCTTATTTTGATTTGAGCACTTATTTGTTTTCTCACATCACAAGTGCAGTAGCCATAAGTTGATTGGTCCTGAAGAAAGCAATGACGAATCTGTCGCTATATTGCTTAAACATGTCGACCACCTTAAACATTCAGACAGTCTATAATCTGTGACTGTCATTGACTACTTTTTAACATCAGGAGGTCGGGTTACACCAGAATAAAGTTATAAGTAACCTCTCCATCCTGTTTTAGCATCACTTTTCACAGTATCACTCTTTTGTTATTTCACCTTTTTTGAGCACTGCAAACATCAGTCCCCCCTTGTTGTTGATATTAAAATCCTCAAAACATGAGTGGCAAGACCATAGTTGGACCTGACTGACCGGCGGAGGAGCTCCTTTTTAACATCTTTTTTTAACATCTGGACCCCCGACCGTGACAGTTGTATGGCCTCTTCGGGCATGGTCTTGATGGAATCCCAAATGATGAAGGGCGGTTCCGTGTGGTGACTGATGGGCATCCTTCCATGACCATTGTAGGGATGTCCCGTGATAGATACATTAGGTTGAGGCAGGCAGTACCGCCATGGCTCCCAACCCAGAGAAAACTCTGTTACCAAGGACAACTACCAACAGAGGCCACTGACAGCTGTCAGGGTCCACCACCAGACCCCAGGCCATCTAGGGTCCCTAACCTCTGTGGATTATTAAAGTGGGGGGTGGTAGCCCCAGGTGCCGACCTCTCCCACCAGTTTAGGGATGGTATCATGAGACTGGCCATTCAGCCCAGGGTCTGCTCACTGAGGCTGAACAGGAGAAAGGAATGGGCTCGCCCTCACCCTGTTCCTTCATCTGCGGACCTGTACCCTCTGTTTGGGAGTGGTACCCCCAGAAAACTGAATTGTTAGAGCACCAGTGGCAGCCACCCCTCCCAGTTCCCCTTACACCGGGGGCTACTCATTCCCCAGAATGCAGTCCATGGTATGTGGGGACTAACGATGCCCCTCTTCTGGGTCACTCCCACACCCCACTCTAGGGATACCAGGGTCTTAGGGCAGAAGAAGTACTGCCCATGGGATGCAGGTACCCTGCACACCTGGCCATTGTACTGCTCAGGGAAACTAGCCTTTCCACATCCATGGCCTGGCTAGCCCTGGTGTCTTTCAGAGCAGTGACTGGGACCCCTTTCACTGTCACCTGGTGGAAGTGACATCTCCTACTCTCAGGAATCACCAGCTCACCTTTGTAAAGTGCTCCGATACCCCTGGGTTAGGTCAGTGCTATATAAAACTCCACAAATAAATAAAATAAATAAAAAATAAAAACTTGCCCCTAAGGCCACATTGGCCAACCCTGTGGAGGTCTCGCCTGTGGGTGGTTTCTTAGGACAGATAGAGTTCCCAGGCTTGTGTCCTAGCTGGAAACACTCAAAGCAGTGAAATTGAAAATGGGGATCCTTGGGCCAGCGCCCACTAGGTCTTCCTCCCAGTTTCTCAGAAGGGTCATGGGACCCCTTTCCTTCTCCCTTGCCCTGGGATCTGTCTGTGTCCCCCATGACTCTGCTGGGGTGAGCCTGAACCACCCCACTGGGGTTACTCTCAGGTACCTTCCTTTGGACCCTTGGGCTGATCCAGTCGTCTGGCTCCTTAGCAAGTTTCCTTGGATCAGAGAGCTGACTATCACGAAGGTGGTGGTGCAGGTTTGGAAAACAAAGACTAAACAGGTGCTCTGTTGCAAACAAATTACACACACCCTGGTCATACTTCACCTCACTGCCCTGCACCCAACCATCCAGTGCCTTGCAAAAGGAATCTACCCAATCCACCCAAGTCTATTGGGATTGCTTCTGACTGTCCTGAACTTCTGTATGTACGTTTCTGGGGGCAAACCTAAATTCCTGATTGGTACATCCTTCATGGGGGGGATACCTCATCCTGTCACTCCCATTTAGGGCCAGTAGGGTTTACCTCCCTCCACTAGGGATATGCCTCCACGGCCTAGCGCCTCAATCTCCCCCAGGGATCTTGTGCATCTGTAAGGCGATTTCATAGGTCTCAATCCATCCGTTCATGTCGTTTCCCACTACAAAGTCAGATACTAGACCCTTGGGTATGTGGACACTCCTTTCAGAGGGCAAGTCAAAACCGCAGCCACCATCTTAGTTGGACTCCGTCCTCCTGGCTTTCATGTCCAGCTCTCTTAGGCTCAACTCCTGAATCAACACCAGTTTATTTTCTTGCACAGCTTGTTGTTTTGTTTTCTATTCCATCTCAATGGTGAGCCATTCTCCACTAAGGCCTGTCTCATTTGCTCTGCCTCTAACTTTAGCTCGGCAAGTTGTAACTTAAATGTTCTCTCCTCCCTCCTGTCTTCCAGGTCCTCTGGGGACAGGCCATTAGAAAAGACACTGCTTCCTGCTCTGTGGGGTTTCCCTCTATCCTACAGGCATTCCCAGATTATCCACTGAATCCCGGTCCAGCTCCTCACCCTTCCCTATTTCCTCATCACTATCCTCATCCTCTGGGGTTTCGTGTGCTGCATCCTTGAATTCCAATCAGGGCCCGGTGCCATTTGCAGCTCCACCATCTTGGTGAAGTCCTTGGTATAAACCTTAAACCCTTAGCAGAAATACTTCATTTGCTGCACTGTGTAGTTCCCCAACTCAAAATCCATGATTGCAGCTGCAGGTCCAGTTATGGTACCTCCAATCGGAGACATGATTTTAGGAAAAAGTACAAATGCCAATCATGAGGAATGGAGGAATTAAAAATGCCAATTTAATGATATCAGGAAAGAAAATACAGACTGGGGATCAGAGACAATTGATTCAAATTGGTCTTAGATGTGGATAGTATTGTACACCACATTACTGTAAGGTACTGCACAAACACAAGTCTTATCCTCACCGCTAATCACCAATGTTAAAACTTGTGGGCCTCATTGATGGCATTTTGGCGTAGTCCAGCACAGCAGGGCAGCTTGCAGCTCTGCCCTATTCCAAAGTGAAAGGAAAGGAATTCCCTGTAGACATATATATAAATATAATTGAATGGTAATCTGACATAATATCGAAATTATTATATCGAACTGACATAATATCGAACATTAAATATCGTAGGTCAAAAATATCGAACAAAAAAATATTGTATACAAAAATATCGTAAATAGTATGCTTATCATAATATCTAAAGTAATTATATCGGAAGACAAAATATCGAGAAAAAAATATATCGTATAATAGTATATAATAGTAAAAAATATGCATATTAAGTTAATATTTTATTGAAATCAGTTAATGTTATTGAAAAAAAAATATTTTAATTTTTTTTTATCTTAAAACAATTATAAATACATATATATTTTTAGGAGCGGGTTATTGGGTTTATAGGGGATAAGGGTGGGGAGTGTTTTAAAAATATATGTTTAAATAAAATAATATTTATAAAATATGATATATATTTTTAAAATATTAATATAATGATTATAAAATGAAAAAAAAAAATTAAAAGTTAAAAAATTTTAGAATTTAGAAATTCGAATTTTTTTTAAAATGTTATACAAATTTGGAAAAATTTTCGATTTTCGAAATTCGAAATGTAATTTTTTTTTAACAATTTTGGTAACATATATGCATTTTAAGAAATTACGCAATATTGTTTATCTTATAAAAATTATAAATACATATATATTTTTAGGAGCGGGTTATTGGGTTCATAGGGGATAAGGGTGGGGAGTGTTTTAAAAATATATGTTTAAATAAAATAATATTTCAAAAATATGATATATTTTTTAACATATTAATATAATGATTATAATATTTAAATAAACATTTTTAAAAATGTTAAAAATTTTCGAATTTAGAAAATCGAAATTTAAATAACATTTTTTACTAAATGGAAAATGTTTTCGATTTTCGAAATTCGAAATTTAAATTAAAAATTTAACAATTTAGGAAAATAATATGTATAAAAAAAAGCGAAATTTTTATTATATAATTTAAATATATATATAATTAATATTAAAAATTTTATAAAATACAAATAAAAAATAAAAAATCCAAAATAGATTTAAATAAAATATGTAAAGATATTGAAAAATATATGTATTCATACTATTTCCAAAATATAGATTATATATTTATTAATAAATATATAATCATTAGAAATATAATACAATTAAATCTTATTGTTTTATAGTCTTTTAGTTTTAATTTAAAACTGTTATAATATTAGAAGTTTTTCCATATATAACAATTAAACATTTCCTATATTTATGTCCAGCACCTATTTCAATTTTATGTACACTGGAGTGGGAATAGTAAATTATATGTAATTAGTGTCCAGCACCTACTTCTATTTAATGTAGACTGGAGTGGGAATAGTAAATTATATGGTTTTGTTTTTTTAAGGGGTATTTTTTGGGTTCAGGGTCAGTTTTCATTTTTTGGGTAAAGGGGTATTTTTAGGGTTCAGGGTCAGTTTTTTGTTTTTGGGTAAAGGGGTATTTTTAGTGTTCAGGGTCAGTTTTCGGTTTTTGGGTAAATGGGTATTTTTAGTGTTCAGGGTCAGTTTTCAGTTATTGGGTAAAGGGCTATTTTTAGGGTTCAGGGTCAGTTTTCAGTTTGTGGGTAAAGGGGTATTTTTTGGGTTCAGGGTCAGTTTTCAGTTTTTGGATAAAGGGGTATTTTTAGTGTTCAGGGTCAGTTTTCAGTTTTTGGGTAAAGGGGTATTTTTAGGGTTCAGGGTCATTTTAAGTTTTTGGGTAAAGGGGTATTTTTTTTGTTCAGGGTCAGTTTTCAGTTTTTGGGTAAAGGGGTATTTTTAGGGTTCAGGGTCAGTTTTCTGTTTTTGGGTAAAGGGGTATTTTTAGTGCTCAGGGTCAATTTTTAGTTTTTGGGTAGAGGGGTATTTTTAGGGTTCAGGGTCAGTTTTCAGTTTTTGGGTAAAGGGTTATTTTTTGGGTTCAGGGTCAGTTTTCAGTTTTTGGATAAAGGGGTATTTTTAGTGTTCAGGGTCAGTTTTCAGTTTTTGGGTTCAGGGTTAGTTTTCAGTTTTTGGATAAAGGGGTATTTTTAGTGTTTAGGGTCAGTTTTCAGTATTTGGGTAAAGGGGTATTTTTAGGGTTCAGGGTCAGTTTTCAGTTTTTGGCTAAAGGGGTATTTTTAGGGTTCATGGTCAGTTTTCAGTTTTTGGGTAAAGGGGTATTTTTTGTGTTCAGGGTCAGTTTTCAGTTTTTGGGTAAAGGGGTATTTTTTGTGTTCAGGGTCAGTTCTCAGTTTTTGGGTAAAGAGCTATTTGTAGGGTTCAGGGTCAGTTTTCAGTTTTTGGGTAAAGGGATATTTTTAGGATTCAGGGTCAGTTTTCTGTTTTTGGGTAAAGGGCTATTTTTAGGGTTCAGGGTCAGTTTTCAGTTTTTGGATATAGGGGTCTTTTTAGGGTTCAGGGTCAGTTTTTGGGTAAAGGGGTATTTTTAGGGTTCTGGGTCAGTTTTGAGTGGGAATAGTAAATTATATTTAATTAGTGTCCAGCACATACTTCAATTTAATGTAGACTGGAGTGGGAATAGTAAATTATATTTAATTAGTGTCCACCACCTACTTCAATTTAATGTAGACTGGAGTGGGAATAGTAAATTATATTTAATTAGTGTCCAGCACCTACTTCAATTTAATGTAGACTGGAGTGGGAATAGTAAATTATATTTATTTAGTGTCCAGTAACTAATTGATATATATGTGGATTAATTTGGGAAGAGTTGTTGATTTATGTATAGTAAAATAATATATATTATATTTTGTGTATGGGGAAAAAACATTTTTATGATATTAATAGTAAAACACACACTTAATAACATTTTTCAAACAATATAAATTTATTAGGTATTGTATCATTTGCTGAGTAAATTATTTTCAACATATATTATTGACATTTGTGAAATATTTATATTTTTGAAACAAAAACATTATATAAATGTAAAATAATATTTTACATGAGAAAAATAAAACAGTATTGTTTAATGTCATATCACATTTTTATAGTGTTACATATGTTCTTAGTAAATGCAAATATTGTATTAATATTAATATTTTATATATTAATATTAATTATTTTAACAATGTATTTCGATACATTTTATTTTTAACATAGGTTTCTTTATATACATTTTGAAAATTGTCATAACAAAATTTTGTAACATTACATTCAATTTTTCAAATTTTTTACATTAATATTAAACATTTTGTTATTATATTTTTTTTTACAGTTTTACTACATATTTCACAATTATTTAATATAAGGAGAAAAAAAACATTGTGTTAAATATTGTACTAATTTTTCAAATATTGAAGGTCATTTTACACAGATTAATTCATATATTTGTCATTATGGACTATTTTGTTGCTTTTGGGTCTTTTATTTTGTAACCGGGTTAGGTCGTTTTGTGTCATTTGGATGGAGAGCAGCTCGCGGTTGGGAGAAACTTAACGTCGCTTAAGGTAAGGTTTGTTTTATATGTTTTATGTGTATTTAATGTTATTTTTGAGACTAGTGTGGTGATATTTATTGTTGTTAGATTTAAGTGAGTGGTATTACAGGATTTATTATTGTTTATTTACGTGTGGTAGGTACACGTCGTTTTACCGTTTTTTAGGCTTGTTTGGAGAGTTACTATATAGATGTTTTAAGTATAAGTATTAGGAATATAATGTTAATACTAATGTTAGTAGTTGTTTATGTGTAGTTTTATGTGGGTGGGAATGTATGTTTTATATGTTTCTGTTCTAGGTGTTTGCCATTTCGGAAAGAGCGTTTTTTTTTAAGGAAGTGTTTCTTAGTTTTATTAACTACTGCATTTCTAACACTTCTTCAAACTTTTCGGTTTTCCTGGAGCGTTTATTTTATTTTTGAACAATTTTCGGGATTTTTATGGTTTTCCATTGGATCTTTGTTGGATGGATTAGCGATTTTTGGTACATTTGCAGTTTTGCTTTTTTTTTTGGGAACATTTTACACTACCTGGATTATTTTGGGGGAGAAGGATTTCCTGGATTGTCGACATGCTTGGTGAGTTATTTATTTTTTTATTTTTTGTGGGTGGGTAATGTATTTATAAATTTGGTTCTGTGTTATAGTAATGCATTGTAAGTAATGTGTGCATATTTATGTAAAAAAATATGAAATATATTGCATACATTTAAGAGTTTTGAAAATAAAGATTTTGATGTTGTTTTAATTGCTTAGGTTCCATTTTTATGTACTTGTTTGGTGGTATTATTTATTTAGAGTAGTGTTTTGGCAATTAAGTTTAGGTATTCAATTCCTTTAGTACTAGGGTATAACTTTACTTGTTGTTCTAGATATTTGTGCATTTGTTTGGTTTGTTTAGATGTTTTAGGGAGTAGTTCAGTAATGGATTGTTCCATTCTAAACTCCTGGTAGCTTTGTTCTTTTTGAAGGCATTTAATGAATGTTTCTAAACTTGGTTTAGTTCTGCCAGTTGATTTTATAAAGGCATTGTGCCAACCTTCCACTGCGTTATTTGTTTTAGATTCTCCGTTTAAGGTGCTTTTGTAAACGTTCCACCAGGGTATTAGGAATTTAGGATTTCTTCTGTGGCCAGATCTATGGAGTCTGCCTACCCAGGTGTCTTCAAAGTAGTCCAAAAATGGACTCAGTTTTGCTTCATTTTGTTTATAAAAGGGGCTATCTATTAGAATGTTGTAGTGTTCTGCTACGTCTGTTTCTGGGACATAAGCTAGTGCAATGAGTTTTTTTATTTGATATGCAAAAGATGAGTCTGTTGCATATTCTATACTTAAGGTTGTCTTTTGTAGATGCCTCCATATACACTGGTTTAAATGGTAGTAGCAGCCTTGAATGCAGGTATGGGGGTGTAATTTCAATATGCTTGAAAGCATTGCTTGTTCAAAATCTAGGATTATTTTTTCTGGGGAATAGTCATTAGTTTTTTGTTTGATTATATTTAATAATTCCATATATGTGGAATTAGTTTTATTTGGTAGTAGTGCATAAAGAAGAGGTATGTTGCAGTTATTATATAGGCCACGTATGGTGTATAATTGGAAAAATGGTTTGGGACAAATGTTAAAAGTCCCGTCCATCATCCAATATTGAGTTTGCTGAAGTTTTATTAAGTTAAGATTTGTTCCTAAAATTATAAGTCTTTTATCGTTGCTTTCATTGTCATAAATGATAAATGGTTGTTTGTTTAGAGTTATGGTTTGGTTGGCATTTAAACTTATATCACTATGGGGTCGATTCCGATCCGGTAAAATAATCCGGCGTACGAATTGTATTCGTAGCCGATTCCGTACGAATGGGAAACTACCGTCCGACCAGCGAATTCCGATTTGCTACGATCCGTACGAATGACATTCCTTTACCCGTACGAATAAGCCTCGGGCAGACCACCGTACGATTCGTAATCAGTCCGTACAAACTCACTATTCCGATTCGGAACGAAATGCCTGAGCGAGATTCGTACGGGCCAAAGTATTCACGCTTCAACATTGATTCGTACGGGACATTCGCCTCACTGCAAGCTCCACCAATACATACTACACGCACACCCGTCGGCCAAGCCTACGCGAACACCCCCACCCGCCAACGGCCCGTACCGCTCACTCGCACGCACAAGTACGACACGCAACCCCCCCAACAAGCCTACGCGAACACCCCCACCCGCCAACGGCCCGTACTACTCACTCGCACGCACAAGTACGACACGCACACCCCTCGGCCAAGCCTACGCGAACACCCCCACCCGCCAACGGCCCGTACTACTCACTCGCACACACAAGTACGACACGCACACCCCTCGGCCAAGCCTACGCGAACACCCCCACCCGCCAACGGCCCGTACTACTCACTCGCACGCACAAGTATGACACGCACACCCCTCGGCCAAGCCTACGCGAACACCCCCACCCGCCAACGGCCCGTACTACTCACTCGCACGCACAAGTACGACACGCACACCCCTCGGCCAAGCCTACGCGAACACCCCCACCCGCCAACGGCCCGTACTACTCACTCGCACACACAAGTACGACACGAACCCCCCCCCCAACAAGCCTACGCGAACACCCCCACCCGCCAACGGCCCGTACTACTCACTCGCACGCACAAGTACGACACGCACACTCCTCGGCCAAGCCTACGCGAACACCCCCACCCGCCAACGGCCCGTACCGCTCACTCGCACGCACAAGTACGACACGCACCCCCCCAACAAGCCTACGCGAACACCCCCACCCGCCAACGGCCCGTACCGCTCACTCGCACGCACAAGTACGACACGCACACCCCTCGGCCAAGCCTACGCGAACACCCCCACCCGCCAACGGCCCGTACTACTCACTCGCACGCACAAGTACGACACGCACACCCCTCGGCCAAGCCTACGCGAACACCCCCACCCGCCAACGACCCGTACTACTCACTCGCACGCACAAGTACGACACGCACACCCCTCGGCCAAGCCTACGCGAACACCCCCACCCGCCAACGGCCCGTACTACTCACTCGCACGCACAAGTACGACACGCACACCCCTCGGCCAAGCCTACGCGAACACCCCCACCCGCCAACGGCCCGTACTAATCACTCGCACGCACAAGTACGACACGCACACCCCCCCCCCAACAAGCCTACGCGAACACCCCCACCCGCCAACGGCCCGTACCGCTCACTCGCACGCACAAGTACGACACGCACACCCCTCGGCCAAGCCTACGCGAACACCCCCACCCGCCAACGGCCCGAACTACTCACTCGCACGCACAAGTACAACACGCACACCCCTCGGCTAAGCCTATGCGAACACCCCCACCCGCCAACGGCCCGTACTACTCACTCGCACGCACAAGTACGACACGCACACCCCTCGGCCAAGCCTACGCGAACACCCCCACCTGCCAACGGCCCGTACTACTCACTCGCACGCACAAGTACGACACGCACCCCCCCCCCAACAAGCCTACGCGAACACCCCCACCCGCCAACGGCCCGTACTACTCACTCGCACGCACAAGTACGACACGCACACCCCTCGGCCAAGCCTACGCGAACACCCCCACCCGCCAACGGCCCGTACTACTCACTCGCACGCACAAGTACGACACGCACACCCCCCCCCTACAAGCCTACGCGAACACCCCCACCCGCCAACGGCCCGTACTACTCAAACGCACGCACAAGTACCGCAAGCACACATAACGCCAACACCAAAACGACCACAAGGACCTTGCTAACGAGTCGCACTACCACACTGAACATGTCTCCTGTGTACACACCTTTGACAATCAATGTCCTGGTCACAGCCAAGCAGCCAAACAGGGGACAACACCAACACCCACCCCAAATAACACCCACCCCAACAATTCAAATTAAGCCACACCCACCATTTGACCAATTAAAAGGGACCACACATACAACCCATCATCCTTTGCAACATACCCATTCTTGCGAGGAAACAGAGAGCACACCAACAATTGCAGCCACATACCTTCACACATACACCTTATCACATCTACACCAACACCACCTCCTTCACAATCACAAACACACACCCTCATCCATACACACCATCACACCCTCAATCACATACACCTCACACCATGACCACACCCAAGAATCCAAAATTCACTAACCCGGAGATGGAGATACTTACTGATGAAGTCATCAGAGTCGAGCCGCAGCTGTTTGGCGCATTGGTCAGACAGACCAGCCTGGCAGAAAGAACACGCCTGTGGGAGAGGATTGTAGACCGGGTCAATGCTGTTGCACCCATCAGACGCACCAGGGATGATTGCCAGTCCAGGTGGTACGATCTGCGGAGGATGGTGAAGAAAAAGATGGCACAGGATTACGCCAATGCACACCACACTGGAGGCGGTGGTCCCCGCAGACCTCCTGTATTCCAGCCCTGGGAGGAGAAGGTCATGGTCCTACTGCCAGCGGTGGGAGTACATGGAATAGAAGGAGCCATTGAGTCTGGTGAGTGTACAAAAAACACAAGTTACATGGGTAGACTAACAACAGTGCCCAGCAGCATGGGGTGGGTGGCCATGACTCCAAGCAGTACACAAGCAAATGGTGGTAGTTGCAAGGGGGTGGCACATAGGGTGCAATGTGTAGGGTAAGAGGCTGCTCTCATGCCATATGTCCCAGGGACACACACAAGCATAATGACCAATGCACAGGGATAGGTAAAGATCACACAAGATACTAGACCACAGCTTCTAAATATTTACTAATTGCTGACACACCTTACAGAGATGCATCATTTTGTGACAAAGTAAGGCAGTGTAGCAAGAGACCAAGTACAATCTACCTGTCTCCATCCCTGTCTCGCCCTCTGTCTCCCTCTCCCTCTGTTGCCCTCTCCCTCTATCGCCCTCTCCCTCTGTCGCCCTCTCCCTCTGTCGCCCTCTCCCTCTGTCGCCCTCTCCCTCTGTCGCCCTCTCCCTCTGTCTCCCTCTGTCTCCCTCTCCCTCTGTCTCCCTCTGTGTCTGTCGCCCTCGCCCTCTCCCTCTGTCGCCCTCTCCCTCTGTCTCCCTCTCCCTCTGTCTCCCTCTCCCTCTGTCGCCCTCTCCCTCTGTCGCCCTCTCCCTCTGTCTCCCTCTCCCTCTGTCGCCCTCTCCCTCTGTCACCCTCTCCCTCTGTCTCCCTCTCCCTCTCCCTCTGTCGCCCTCTGTCTCCCTCTCCCTCTGTCGCCCTCTGTCTCCCTCTCCCTCTGTCGCCCTCTGTCTCCCTCTCCCTCTGTTGCCCTCTCCCTCTGTCGCCCTCTCCCTCTGTCGCCCTCTCCCTCTGTCGCCCTCTCCCTCTGTCTCCCTCTGTCTCCCTCTCCCTCTGTCTCCCTCTGTCTCCCTCTGTGTCTGTCGCCCTCTCCCTCTCCCTCTGTCGCCCTCTCCCTCTGTCTCCCTCTCCCTCTGTCGCCCTCTGTCTCCCTCTCCCTCTGTCGCCCTCTGTCTCCCTCTCCCTCTGTCTCCCTCTCCCTCTGTCTCCCTCTCCCTCTGTCTCCCTCTGTGTCTGTCGCCCCCTCTCTCTCCCTCTGTCGCCCTCTCCCTCTGTCGCCCTCTCCCTCTGTCGCCCTCTCCCTCTGTCGCCCTCTCCCTCTGTCTCCCTCTCCCTCTGTCGCCCTCTCCCTCTGTCGCCCTCTCCCTCTGTCTCCATCAGTCAGTGTTTGTCCCTCGGTCACCTCAACGCACATCCCTGGGGCACACACACAGTTGCACACAAGCACTGCACAGGCCTCACAAACTCCATAGAGCTGAATGTTAAGGGATGTCTCACAAGTACCAGCAAACATCTGCTATGTGCCTGTAAGACGCCCACCATTTGCTGTCAACACTGTACTGTGTCAGGACACACATCTCAGAAAGCTCTATAGTACACAATGGGCACAGGTGTAGGCAGCACAAGTCCCTCCTGTGCTCATTGCCAACACAAACACCAGGACAAGGTCACACATCCTGTGCACCAACACAAATCCAACATAATGGCAGCATGCCACATGAGGGGACAGCCAAATCATGAACAATGGACGCTTGCAATTCTCAAACATAGTAATAGCATGGCCTGTTGTACACACCCCTTTCAGAAACTCATCCCCGGGGGACAGGCGTTGTATTGCAACACTGTCCCAATTGCCATGTACCACAACAAAACGCGTACTCATATGAATATGCATACAACTCTTACATGCACATAACAGAAGCTCCAGTCCATTGTGCCCCTCTAAAAAAGCTTGTGCCCCATCTCATTACCTTTGTGGATGTACATAAGTACCAACATGGACATGGGTATTGACAAGGTGATGCGTCTCAGGGAAGTGCCAAGTTCTAAAGCCATGATCTAGAAGTGGGTGTATGGTCCAGGGGTGATGGCATTGTTTGGCCAGCATGGAACAGCAAAAGACATCCAAAGTAGTAGCTGACATGCTAAATAATGATGCTCTGTCTCTTACATCAACATGCTGCATCTAAACTCTGTGCATGCTTGACGCACACATAAGAATTTTCACCGTATCCAGGATGTTGCGTGAAACTTACAAATGCTTTACACGTGTGGTGCCGGCCACACAAGACACAGCAATGGCTGTGTCAGTCATTGTCAAGAGATTGGAAGAATGTATATACCCCATCGTACATTTCATTTTTCTACCACTAAATACACAACTGTACAATGTCAACAATGTATAGCTTGTGGAACAGT
The DNA here is from genome assembly GCF_964261635.1 of Lissotriton helveticus. Lineage (NCBI taxonomy): Eukaryota > Metazoa > Chordata > Amphibia > Caudata > Salamandridae > Lissotriton > Lissotriton helveticus. The sequence goes on along the minus strand of NC_136068.1, from coordinate 1,958,987,080 downwards.
GATGCTGATAATGGATAACCAAACCACATGTCACTTGATATTGCCTTAACAGTGTCTGTCTCTCCCACACACAGGGCAACGTGCGGATCTCCCCCCCAGCCAGGGGGGCCAAGGATCCCAGTCCCAGGCTCAGCAGGACCCAGACCCCACCGCCAGCGCCGTCCCTCAACGCACTGTGGATGACCCCAACCAACCTGGCTCCTCTGGATCCCAAACCCCTGCAGCAACTGTACCAGCTACATCTCTGCCAACCACCGGACCTATTCCCACCACATCCCAGCAGACAGGTCAGAGCCCTGCCCATTATTCACAAGAGAGCCAGTCTGAAAATGAGGGACACCCTTTGTCGGGCGCCCCTGAGGTTGGTGACAACCTCCACCCTCCCAGCACTCAGGGGGCCCGTCGATCAGATGTGCCCACAAGCGCAGGCCGTGCTCATGTGGGTCAGGGTGGTGGGAGTGGCGCAAGGCGGAGGCGAGAATCTGGGCAGTCAGCTGCAGGGACCGGTATGGCTGAACTCGGTAACATCCTTGAGGCATACTGGCGGGACACCAGTGAGGTAAGCCAGCTTGCGGAGACCCTCAACCAGCTCAAAGAACAGCAGGCAGAGCAAATAGCCAGGCAAGACCTGCATTATGGACGGGTGGAGGCACACCAGGCTCAGCTCTTGATGGTGCATAGGGACATTGTCCATGTGCTACGTCAGATGGCTGCCAACATGCAGCCCCCTCCCTGTGTCACAAGGCCAGCAACATCACGGCAAAGTGCAACACCAGCCACAGGGAGGGAGGAGAGGGAGGAGGTTGAACCCTCTGACGTAGCGTCCCATGCACCGTCCATGCCTGCACATGAGGGTCCCCCAAGGAAGGTGGGTCGTCCACGCCGAAGACGTTGAGGGCCTGTGGCCCATGGACTTCTCCCAGGACACTGGACCTGGCATATAGCCCCTGGGTGCAACAGCATCCCCTATGAGACTCTCCCACATGGACTTGCTGGTCCCAGTCTGCCCAATGATGTCAGGCACTGTGGGCTGGACTCTGTTGACTGAAACAGTAAGGCATCTCATCTCCAGCAGTGAATTTTGGATTCCCCCCCTTTCTGTACAGCACCTATTCACGTTTCATGCACTAGAGCACCCAATAAATAATGTAAACATCATACGCATTTGGTGAGTAATCTTTGAAACAGCATACATGTATATGTGTCAGCAAATGTCATAAATGCAAGGTATACAACAAACAGCAGTCATCCACACACTTGGATCAGAATCTGAGTGAGGACTCACATTGGTCAGAAATTTCCACAAACTACATACATGGATGGTAAGACACACCTGTGTGGGACAGTCAATGCTGGAGGGGGGATTGAATCCCAATACTGCTAGCACAGGCAGGCCCAGGAGAGTCACTTTGAGGAGTACATGTCAGTGTCACAAAAGTAGTAGTCCATGTAGGGAGTACCTACAACTGTGTCCTCAGGTATGTGAGCTACCATCAGCATGATGCATTACTGTGTATGTGATTAATGCCGCACAGGATTACGGTGGCAGGACAGACTGTGGGCAATGGGCTGGAGCACTCTAGACAAGCACACGTGAATAGGTGACCTACCCCTATGGAGCTACAAGTACTATACTACTGTAATGGGAGCAACGCATACAGAAAAACGACGCACATCAGACAAATACCAACCCCGGAACGGCCAAATCACACCACACCCAAGAGACAGGGTCATGGTGTGTGTCCCATGTGCCAACTTGACTGACTGTGACAGCAATGTTGAAGTGGTGTGAGCATGTTGTGTTCTGGCACGTGACTGTAAGCTAACAGTTTTCTGATCTAGTGGTGTTGACAAGCTAACACTGTACAATATTGTGCCTATGTAAGGTGTGTGTGTGTTGGACACGCCACATGACCTGGTGGTACGTAGACCCAATGTCATGTGAATCTGCATAGTCGTGCCAGTATGTGTTGCACACACACGCATAGCAGCAGCTATGGCTGAATATAAAGCATTTTTATAGCACGAGGGTGAATGTCTGGTGTTGTCTGTGTGTAGGGTGGCCGGAGCATGCTCTATTAATGGATGGAAGGAGGGTCATCCTGTAGGTGTCTGTGTTCCTGGATAGTGTGTGCTGCATGTTGGCTGTGTATGCAGCTGCAGCAATGATTGAATACATGACGGCAGGAGGGGTGTGACTAATTGCTAAACAAACACATAACACAAGGGCACCCGCAATGCACAAAGTGACATGTGGATGTGAAGGCAGGAGTGTCTGTCTCACTCAGGAGCACTGACAACTAAATGGCACAGTAATCACCACACATCACAGTCAGTGGATCAGGGCCCTTACGGTCAAGTGGGGCACAAGACACACAGCGTCTGCAGGTGTATACAAGAGCTAGTATGTTCAAAGGAAAACTGCACCAACAAAGACATGTACGTCACACACAACATAGTATTCTAGCCTTCACCCACCCCATGCGTGTGGTCAATATACAGTTACACACCTAACAAGCATGAGGTAACTACGTTCAAAATAGTATATGTGCACATTAGACGGACATGTGTGTTGAGCCACAAGCAGGCACTATATTCTGTAGGAGTCAGACGTCATGCACAACATGATAATCTACATTGTGAGCCCATGGAGCTTTCACAATCATACATGTGCATTGTCAATAAGTCCAATTTACACTAATCATGATGTCACCTGTAATGCCGCTTTACAAATACCTACAAGGCTGTCAACGACTGGCCGTACCTTTCTTCATCAGACTGGTGTGATGCTCTAAGGGTTCCACCTCCAAATAGCCCATTGGTCTGAGTACAAACAACAGACACAAAAGGGTGATCAGGCAAGGGAAGGAGAGGATGGGAACTGCTGGGAGGGAGACCTGAAACAGAGGCAAATAAGCATTAGGACTACATTCTCATGTCACAGACACTTCAAAAACCTCATTAGCTACACTGTACCAGTCACACCTGTGAAGTGTACTGTCTGGTGAAAAATAATGATGATTAATCATGCCATCACATGAGATACGATGCTGTGACACGGACACATAAAAACTGGGACAGTGTTTCATCCATTAGAGTCATGTGTAACGCTCACAAGTGAGCACCCATGCAAAAAGATCTATGTAGTATAAACACATTCCCAGGCACAGATGAGGTGGACCTCAGTAACAAATGGAAACATATGGAAATCCAACTACCGCTAACTCTAAAGTCTGTATGTGATATTGGTTAGCCATAAGGGCCCTGTAGGCTAACTTGAGCAAATCCACTACAGCTGTTAGTATCACATATGATGAGGAAGCTAATGATCGACATGCAATGAAGGCACTCTGTAGCCTGTCTTTTGGTGTGTCAAGTTTGCATCACAATGCTAAACATCATATGCATGTACAACAAATATTAAGTGCAAGTGATGTCCATCCAAGCTACATAATCAGACCCTACCATAGCACAGTAATGGTGCCGGCGACCAGAGATTCATGTGAATGACCGCACTCCACTGGTGCAACACAAAAATTCACATATGCATCTTTCACACTTTTTACTTAGTCATGCTAAACATACATGGCATCATGTGCATCTAAACATCACGGCTACTCACTGTGAAGGCTGGCGTAGCAGTATTCTCAACCGGCACTGAGGTAACGACATGACAGTGACATGATATACTGCTGCAAGGGGCAATGCATCCATGTTAACTGATTCACAGGACAGTTGTCTTAAGATGTGGAACATACACTGGGCAACACCAACACCACATGGTTTCATGGTAATCACACTGGACTGGCCCACAAGCTGGAGGTGAGGATCCAGTCACATTCTAATGCACACAGTGAGGCTGCAATCCCCCACAGAGTCCGTGGTTGTGACCTCTGACATAATGTCATGCCATGGTATGTGCAATGTTGCTGTGGCAATGTCTACACACATTGATGCATTCACCAGAGTATCAAAGTACAACAGATGACAGAAGGGGTGACTATCCTGTCATGGGAGTGGCCATACATGTCATGAGGTACATAATGGAGTAGCATGTATGCAAGATGACACCACATGCACATGAACATGTACCACACATTCCTACACATACCAACGCTAAACAGCCTCATATGAGTCCTTAACCAAATTGACTTCTCCACATGTTCAAGCATGCTCCGTTGATGTGGCTGAAGTTGCAATCATAATGAGCAGTAGCAGGATGACCACGATGTACCCCAACGGACAACAGGCAGGGCGAGCTATGGATGAGAGTGGCACACAAGGGGTCAAGTTCGGTATAATGTCATTTTGTCAATGTCTGTTGAATAGCCAGATGTAGTATGACACCTGTACATTCTAAGTGCACACATAGCACGTATGTGTGTAGCATTACAACTGAACATGTGACACAGCACAACACACATCCAAGTGATCTTGCTTACAATCTGTTGCATACACAGCATGCTACCCATGCTACTCTATAGTCCATCTTTTACTTAAAAGATGAAAGGACTCACCATCATGAAAAGAAGTTGCGGATGAGGTGACCGCGGATATCATCTTCACCCTCCTCGTCACTGGCATCCTGGCCAAGGCCTTCATCCTCAACGGGCGGATGTTCCAGCTCATCAGGATCCAGGTAGAGTGGCACAGCCTTCTCCACTGCCATGTTGTGTAGCATGCAGCACACGGTGAAGATGTCACACACCTTGCGTGGGCTGTATTGGAGGGCTCCGCCTGTCTTGTCCAGGCACCTGAAGCGGCTCTTCAGGAGTCCAAAGGTCCGTTCGATCACCTGCCTGGTCTTCATATGAGCATTGTTGTAACGCTGGTCTGCAGCTGTCCTGGGGTTGCGTAGCGGAGTCATCAGCCACGGCATGTTTGGATATCCAGCGTCTCCTGCAATTTGACATCATGTACAAGAGTGAATCATATGATGCAGATCATGAAGTTGTGACATACTGACATACAGAGCTCACAGTGTATACTCACCAACTAGACATGCCCGGTGGTTGTGCAGCTGCAGCATCATCTGTGGTACCCTGCTACGCCTCATGATGAAAGCATCGTGGCACGATCCTGGATAACGTGCACAAACATGTGAGATAATCATGTTGGCAAGACACACCACCAGGGCATTTATCGAGTGGTAGTGTTTCCTGTTGCGATACGCTTGCTCCTGAGCCTGTGGTGGGACAAGAGTAACATGTGTACCATCAATTGCACCAATTACATGTGGCATACGGCCCAGGCCATAGAATTCCCCCTTGACATCTGTCAACTCTTCTGGAGTAGGGAATGTAATGAATTCATCAAGGTGGAGCAACATTGCTCCCAAAACATCACCCAATACCCGGCTAAACATGGTCTGAGACATCCCTCCCACATCAGCTATGGTAAATTGGAAGGTACCTGTGGCAAAGAAATGGAGGGCTGCCATCACCTTTACCTTGGGTGTCAGTGCACTTGTATACCTGTGGCGTGGTTGTAGGTGAGCCTCAAGCCTGCCCGTCAGGTCCTTGATCAACTGTCGGCCGAAGCGATATCGACGGATGCAGTTGCGCTCCCTCATGGCTTCCAAGTCAGGCAACGGCCTTTCCAGAGGGGGTGCCCTGCAAGACACAATTTTAAGGAAATGTCTACAACTGTCTGACTAAGACTATAACAATGTACATGGCACAAGCAACACTGCTTCAAATAATGTAGACAATTTGGAGTGTGGTGTGGGATACACACAGATGCCAGCTCCCACACACTCCTCCGTGGCGAAGGAAAATACCTGTAGTGTGTGGAATGGATGTGACATGCATACAAACCATCAGATGTAAAGGTCTTAGTGACCATGATAATGTATCATGTCAGTGAGACACGTCATGTCAATGTCAGTAGGAGGTTGTCTGCACACCCAGAGGGCAGACTGCAATACACACACACACCACATGTGCAATCATTTGCACTGTTCAGCCTTAGTCATGTCGCGGTGTGTACTTTCAGTGACAATGACATGACCATCATCATACAGCATGATAATTACATTTGTCACTGATGGTCTGTGATGCCATCACACATGTGAACGGGTCATTAACACACGTGGCATGGTGTGTGTACATTAGTCACCCTGCCATCACAGCAAGGACACAACATAGATGCTCCTACAGCAGATGCACAGTACTTTCAAGGACTAGTTACTTTCCTTTTGTAAACCAATATCTGTAAGGAACAGTAGGCAGTAGCAAAGTGTCACATTTCAATACATACATAGCTTAGGACTAATTAGCCTCCCTGGGTGGCATCGATCTGACCAGTGAGTGGTGGCTATCCAGGCCACACCGGAACAAAACCAGTGTTGTAGTGTGGTAAATAAATAAATAATACCTCTATTTTTGACTAGATATACAATAACAGATAGCTCAATAAATAAGAGTCAAGATTCGAGGTAGTAGGAGTATGCAGGTTTAATACAGCATAAAGGACAGGAACAGGACAACCTGCACGGGAATAGGATGGCAGCGCTGCACGGGGCAGGGACAAAGGAATGGAATGGCTTTTTAATAACAGTGCACAAGTATATATACTTAAACAAAATACATGATGTTCAATACAATAGGCGTAGCAGTGGGCAGGGCCTATAGCAGTCGCGAGAGATAAGGCAGAAAGTAGGTGTAACAAGAGGCGTGAACAGGGCGTATACATAGACATGTGATGTAAACGTAACGGAATATGTCACAAATGGGGCGGAAACATGGAGGGGGCTACCTAAGGAGCCGGGACCTCTAACCTAGTGGTGCGCGCAAGCTGGCAATGACGTGTTACTAGGGAGAAGCTGGGGGCTATGACTTCTGAGCTAGAAGGAGAGACGAAAGTCTGGAGAGTCAGAGCGACATGTACCTAAACACTATCTAGTATCTGATGTTTAGAGAACATGTTGATAGAATCCAAAAGCTATCAGGGCAAAAGCTAACAGACACTAAGACTGGTGCATGCATTATTCTACATGTAGTGTGTGTTGAGGAATATTAAATGACCATAAATACAGTATTTCTCTTACATGGAGACGTAAAGGCTAGACGATGACTGAAACTATTGATGCGATTCAGTAGCTTAGGAATGCAGAGAAGGAGAGCTGGACTGATAACTAGAATCATAACATACTCTTGGCAGACTGGGAGGCAGAGCCAGGCCGAGCCGGGCACTGTGAGGCAGGAAGTAAGTGAAGGGTCAGGGATACAGGTGGGGGCTGTATCGCTCCTTGGAGAGGGTTCAGGAGACAGGAGCTGAATCTGAGTCCGGGCCCTTTTGAGGCCTAGAAACGGGGATTTTACAATGAAATAACGTGCACACTGTGAAACGTGGCAACGTAACTTTACATAGGCCTAATACTCGTAGCTTTCACGAGAACTGGAAACTGGCATACTAGAGATGGACACAACTGTAATTGCGTCTTTAATCGATCATGGGGAATACATATGCATATTAATCATGCACATATAGCATAAGATGGGGAACACGTAGGGACACAGAACATGGCAAAATTTACTTTTCCACATTCCCTCCTTGTCACTACGTTTCCATCAGGAAACATCAATATTCATGATACCATCTATCATTTCATACAGTATCATTTGCTCGTCTCGAAATTTCTTGGAACGGGATCTAGGACGGGACTTGGGACTAGGAATACAAGAGGTAGCACAAATGCCGCAAATCGCAGGGCCACATTGTATACAGAGGCAGCAACTGAATATGATCGCTACTGCAATAACTAGAAATGACAATACTTTCCATCCCCAGGCAGAAATTATACTCCAAAACCAACCGGACCATGTCCAGGTGCCTGGATTCTGGTGTAACTGATGGGCAATTTTATGAAGTCTGGTTATAGCTGAATAAACAGACGGCGCGTTATTAGGAATGAAAATGCAGCAACTAGATCCGATGACTCTACATGCTCCTCCTCTATCGGCCAGTATGACGTCAAGAACGAGACGATTTTGGAGCACGACAAATCTCATAGCAGATTGCTCTTCGGTTAAGTTACCTAGAGCAGAGGCAGTCTCATTCACTACTGCTTCAAGGGTTCTGGTTAATCTACGGATTAACTTACTATTCTGGATAGGTCCTATAAAGAAAAAGAATCCTCTATTGAAATCTGTATACTGTTCTAGAGCAGTTTCAGTTTGATCGACAATCGGGGACTCGATCTCCCTTCTATGTCTAATGTGTACTAGATGTGTGTTTCTATGATAATCGGACGGGGCTAGGAAAACTGGTGGCAGTAGGAAGGCAATGTAACAGGTTCCATCCCAATCGAGGGGCAGACGAACATATGCGGTCTGACCACAAACAAAATAAGAATGACGTGAAGCTTTGAAAATAGTTTTCCCACTGTCACTATACTCGACAATAGTAGTACAATCACTATGTCCTACATGTACGGAACCATTATTTCGGACACATAATTCGCCTTTGACTGGTAGTACTGAAATAGCAGGTAAGTCTGGAGTAGGATCAGACTGAACATTCAGAACCATGAAATTCGAAGAATAATTACCCAAATTATAAACTTCATTTTCTAGATCTAACCCTGTTCTGTGGGGAAGACCTTGCTTGTCTGGAAAACATGTACTGTTCAGAAGGGACATATCAGTTGAGGATGACGTTAACGTGGACCATGCTCCACATGAACCATTATGTGAAAACGGATAAGGAAAGAGTGGCAGAACTCCCTTCGGTGTCTGGAAAGGGGGGAGTCGACCACACACCCAACAATTAGTGGCATTGCTGGTCTGGTGTGAATAATGCAACATACGGATAAATGTGTTATTGCGCATAGCAAGACGATAGGATAGTTCGTGAGGAGGCAGATCACTAAACGTGTGCTCTACTGTAGCATTAGAAAACGTATTTACATGAGAAATTGGAAAACATAAATGAAATGCATAACTCGTGCAGGTAACCATTAAGCTTAAAAACAATATAAAACTTAGAAAAACGATACATCGGATAGAGTTTTGACTAACTCTCTCACTATGGGGGTCTATTTCATACATGTCAGATACCTGTCTAACCGTTTCACCTAGGGGAGGACTTAGACAATTAAACTGACTGACTTATTTTACTAGACCGTAGCTTACTTTTATACTCCTGCTGCGGAGTTTTCTCTAACAGGGAGGGCTTGATATCAATGTCATTTGCGGGACAGTCCTTAAGAATAGTATCTTGGCAGTCTTTAAAATCTTGACAATCCTTGGAAATGTTCTTGGAAACAGTTTTTAGTCGGAGTCCGTGAAATTTCTTGACATGCGACAGGTGCACCCACCCCTTCCTGCCTTCCAACTTGACGGCAGTGCGGGTGGTCAAAAGGACTAACTTCGGCTCCTTCCAGCGAGGCTCCAGCGGACTTGAACGATCAAAATTGCGGACGAGGACCAGGGTGCCGGGAAGGATCTCGTGTGGCTTGACTTCAGTATTGTCGGGAAATGCAGCGGCCACCTGTGAACGACAAGAGTGTAGGGCAGACATCAAGGAAGCTAGGTAATCTGTCAGCATATTACTGGAAACATCGGTAATACTTCGGGGTCTGGGTGTACCCCACATATTCGGGGGGCGGCCGAATACGACCTCATAAGGGGACAGACCTGATCTGGAGTGTGCGACCATGCGCATATAAAACAAAGCGACTGGCAGAGCAACTAACCAGTCTACACCTTTTTCTTGACAGATTTTGGCAATGCGGATTTTCAAGGTTTGATCATGTCTCTCTACGAGACCGGCTGCTTCTGGATGGCGTACACAATGGAACTTCCACTGGTACCCTAACAAAAGGGAAACGTGCTTCATTAGTTCAGATGAGAATGGCTGGCCGTTATCAGAATACACGACCCTAGGGAGTCCATAACGGGGGAAGAATTCACGAACCAACTGCTTGGCAGTGGTCGCGGCTGTGTAATCTGGGACTGGATATGCTTCTGTCCACCTGGACAAAGCGCATACTACTACGAGGACATACTTGAAACCTCGACATCGCTCCATCTGAATATAATCCATTTGGAGGACTTCAAAAGGGTGGTCAGGAGGTTGGAATCCACCTTGTTCCACCGGGACACTTTTACCTGGATTGAACTGGCAACATATCATACAGGTACGGACTTTCTGCTTGGCTGCAGCTCGTAAATGCTTGTTAAACCAAATGTTCTGGATACTGTCTAACATGGCTTTTTCTCCTAAGTGTGCTGGACTATGTGCGGTATTGATAATGACTTGAACCATTGAGTCGGGGAGAAACCATGTGGCTTTTCCCCTCGTCAACCATCCCTGATCTGTCTGGACCCCTCCTTGTTCGGACCATTTCTTGATTTCCTCGGGAGTAGCATGTAACTGGATATCTATGACATCTTGAGTAGGGTCCTTAACTGTCATACAAGTAGTCTGTTCGAGAGTGGATGTCGGTGTCTTGTTAACTGGTATGTCTGGAGTCTGTGCTGTAAGCTTGGCTGTTCGATCTGCTAGATCATTACCTTGAGAAATAATGTCTGTAACTTTCGTATGTGCTTTGCACTTCATGATAGCGATAGATGTCGGTAAATGTATTGCATCTAACAGAGCTTGAATAAGGAACCCATGCTGAATCTTGGTTCCATGAGAAGTCATGAAACCTCTCTCCTGCCAGAGCACTCCGAAGTCGTGTACAACTCCGAATGCGTAGCGTGAATCTGTATAAATATTAACTTTCAGGTTCTTGGCGTGTATGCAGGCTTGAGTCAGAGCAACTAGCTCTGCTGCTTGAGCAGACAGGGTGTCAATACGGTGTGTTTCAATAACTTCAGTGTCAGTAGTCACTGCATACGCGGCTACTAGTTCTCCTGTACTCGTTCTCATACATGAACCATCCACATAAAGTGTCAGGTCGGGGTCTGGTAATGGAATATCTGTCAGGTCTTGTCTCGGCTTAGTCATAGTGTTAACTACTTCCACACAGTCATGTGTGGCAGGATTTGAAGTAACTGACGGTAACAGTGTAGCAGGATTTAGAACGTTGCAGCGTCTGATTTCTATGTGTGGCTGGAACAGTGTCAGTTCATAACCTGTCAAACGTGCAATTGTCAAGTGCTGAGTCTGTGTTCGGTTTAAAAGAACTTCCACGGAGTGTGGAACTTGTACTGTCAGGTACAAGACTTTGTCTAATAGCTAGTGCTGTGGCTGCAACTGACTTGAGGCACGCAGGCAGCGCCTGGGCTACTGGATCTAATGTGCTCGAAAAATAAGCACAGGGCTTGTATTGTCCTCCTTGATCTTGTGTGAGAACGGATAATGCAGTACCATCACGTTCTGTGACAAAAAGTGTAAAAGGCTTACTGTAGTTCGGTGTTGCTAGAACAGGAGCTTGGCATAAAGCTTTCTTTAACTCATTGAAACTAAGTGTATGTTCAGATGTCCAAGGGAGGACAGTCGATACGGCTGCCTCCTGTGTCGTTAACTGTATCAGTGGTTTGGCTAGAAATGCATACTGAGGAATCCATTGTCTGCAATAAGAAGTGAGGCCGATAAAAGCACGTACCTCCTTCTGTGTCTTGGGCTGAGGGAGACTCGCTATTAACTGGATGCGATCAGGTGTCAACTGCCTACCCCACTTGGACAGTAAGTGGCCTAAGTAGATCACTTGCTGGACACAGAATTGAAGTTTTGAAGGGGACACCTTGTGCCCCATCTCGGCTAGGAAATACAGAACTGTGAGTGACGCTCGCTCGCAAGCACGTTCAGAACGGGCAGTGATCAGTAGATCATCGACATATTGGAGCAGGGCAGTGTCAGTTGGCATGTGAATATTGTCTAGTTGTCTCTTAAGTGCTTGACTGTAAATACTAGGACTTTCTGTGAAACCTTGAGGAGCTCGTGTGAATTTATAGCTCCTTCCACTTAAACAGAATCCGAAAAGGTACTGGCTGTCTGGATGAATGGGGGCACTGAAAAATGCATTCTTGAGGTCGATCACGGTAAAGAATATTGCCTCAGGATCAATAGCTGTCAATAGAGATGAAATATCTGGAACAACTGGGTACTGGGGAATGATACATTTATTGAGTTCTCGAAGGTCAATCACTAATCGATATACTGGGGGTGCATTTGGATCAGTACGTTTCATGACTGGAATGATAGGAGAATTACATACATTGGAGTCAGTTTCTACAACTACTCCTTGAGCCATAAGCTCGTCAATAATTTTGGATAAGGCTGCTACAGCCTCAGGTGGCAATCTGTACTGTCTGATTCGTGGTAACACTACAACTTGCTTGAGAGTCACACGATGGGGTGTGATTTGCATGAAACCAACATCAGTTGGACCTTGCGCCCATAAATGCTGCGGGACATTAGACAATCTCGGATCAAAATCTCGTAATACATAGTGACCCTTGAAGTCACGTAAAAACAAACGTATCCCCTCTGGGGAACAGCAAATAACTGCGCCTAATTCTTTCAGTGTCTTAATGCCTAACAAATTTTCTGGACATGACTTCGTAAGCAATAGATCAGTAGTTCGGGACAATGGACCAACTTCTAAAGTAACTGGCTTTGATATCTCGTTTACAATAGGCTTTCCTGAAAATCCAAGGGAAACATTTCTAGAGCCTGAGAGTGGAGCCCCTGGAACCTCGTCGTGACTAATAGTCATCCTACTTGCCCCTGTATCAATCAGAAACTTTCTGTCTTTCCCTAATACTTGACTGTGTACGTAGGGACCTTCTTGATCTACAGGAATCTCGATGAGAGGCAAGCCTACCTCCCTCTCTAGGCTGTTTCATGAATACGCTTGATACTCTGGATACTCGGATTGGGCATACTGGTACATCTGCTGTGTAACATGCTGTGTTGCAGCTATAGGCTGCGGTGCTGGAACTGTCTGTTGTGCATTCTGTGGTGACTGAGAAGTCTGTGAAACTTGTTCTTGTCTAGGCGGACGTGGTCTTTCTTTAGTTTTACCAGTGGCTATATTGTGATTCAGAACTGCGCACTCGTTTATGAAATGACCTGGCTGTTTACAATAATTGCATGTCCCTTTAACGGGAGCTGCAGGATGACTGGCTTGATTCGCTTGATTCGGACCCCTCTTCTGACTGTCTTGTGGAACAGATTGTGCAACTAGTACTTTCATTTTCGTGTCTTTCATACGTCTTCTCTCGTGTTCTTGCTCTTCTCTGATTCTATTCTGGTGATACTGGAGCATTTGGAGCATCTGGGACGGGGTACTAGCTTGCCAAGTACTTTCGACTTTCAAAACTCGATTTTTTAACTTGTGGACTTGAATTCTCGACTAATTTAGTAACAAAAAGATGGGGGTATGACTCGCTACTCATCTTCAAACCACTGTTTATTATAAAACATTTCTCAAATCTAGAATAAAAATCACTAGTATCTTCGTCTGGTTTCTGTTTACATGCTGAGATTGCATCCCAGTCTTCCTTTTTCGTGGCTAATAACCTAGGCAAAACTTGTATCAATAATTCTGGTAATTCTTTACATTTGTCTCCAAGACCGGTACCTGGTACACGTATCTTATCTTCAGCTTCTAGAGCTGTCCAATCGATCTTTTTCTCTCCCACCTCCCAATCTTTTTCCTTGAGTTTTTCGTATATGCCCGCAGGCAACAGGACTTTTAACATTTTAATAATATCTGGATACGTGTATTCTCCCATACGGAGCATGTCTTTTAATTCTCGGTGGAACCCTGCTGGATCTTTGTCGTGACAGGGAATTAATTTCTTCATCTCTAAGAGTTCCATCTTGGTAACTGGGGTGTAAACAAATACTCGTTGCATTTCACCACCCGCTGTCCTAACTGGGTGTACTTCTCGTAACGGATGCTGTCTATCTATATAAAACGGTTTACTTTCTGGAGGTGAGACATGAACAAAATGCGTATTTAGGAACGTTCTATATTTGTGGCGCTGTTCTAGAATGACACTAATTAAATCGGTGCCTAAACCTTTCCATCTATACTGGAGTAACTCGTTCAGGACATCATGTAACGGACCTGGATCAGAATGTTGACCCTCATACAGAGTAATGAGGTGCTGGATCATATACATACCCACCAGTCGCTGCTCGGCTGGGGGCAGTTTCAGAAACATTTGTGCCACTATTTCGTCTGGAAAAGTGGTAGAATCAGTAATCCATCGGACTGCTGATCGGGCTAGTTCTTGTTCATGCATGGTACTTAACTCACTATAACCGATTCGTGATTTCAGAATGTGATCGGTAGCTTGAAATACTTGTTCTAGAGAACCTTGTTCTGGTGCTGGAAGAGGAACAGTTTTCTTGTGTTCTAGGCGTAAATGTCGGTCTGGAAATCTAGATTTACCTACATACGCTATTCTGGCGGTGTTCTCGTCGTCTACCTCTTCAGTAGGAGAGTCATTTTCTTTCTCGCTTCCTAGAGCTTCTTTGCGTTGTTCGTGTAACCTTATTATTTCTTTACGTATTTTCTTGTACATACTCTCTATACTATTGAGTGTCTTGTGCTTACCCTCGGCTATATTATCACTCCACTTTGTCAGAATTTTCATTTCGGTCGGATCTTTAGTCGGGGAATCTTGTTCCCTAATTAAACAATTGATCAGAAACTTTAACAGCATGAACTGGATCTCAGATTTTCTGTGAGACATGACTTCACCAATACTTTCTGGATCTTGTCCTGTACGAATGAAACAATACATTCTGTCTAGATCTTCTTTCATATTCGGTAGGGTGTCCAAATACTCGGTCACCCGTCTTACACGTAATGAATATATAACCATACTATCATCACCTGGGACCGGATCATAACGGCATTCGGTAAGAGCTCGTCTGATATCTGCAACAGACTGATGTTTGGGCGTGCGCTGTAACGCACGTTCATGTAACTCGACTGACGTTACACGTTTGTGTGGCGGCGGGGTTCCCGGAGGACCTCCTCCCGCGGCCCCTAAACTGGAATCGTCGACTGATACTCTTCGTGCTGGCAGAGTGACCAGTGTAGCGGGTACTTGTAATGTAGGCTGGACCGGGGGTACCGTAACAGGTGCTGTAACAGGTGCCCCGGTGACTGGAGGAGCAGGATTTACATTATTTACAGGAGCTGGCGGAACAGGATTTGCATATTCTGGGACTGTGTCGTCCAAATAGGACGAGAGAAAAATATCAGCTGCGGTCGGTTTGTGACGTAGCTTGGTCGGAACTAAGGGTGGCGGAAAATTACTGGATGCTTCCGGGGTTGCTTTTGGCAAGCCCTCGGCAAGAAGAGGATACATACCCTTAATGAGGGCATTCCTCTGTCTGTCTGACTGTTCGATTTTAACTCGTTCACCTATTTCGATTAATTCCCTTTCTTGGGCTCTTTCTAAGGATTCTCTACTTAATTCTGACTTTCTGATTTCTTTTTCGGTTCTTTTATGAGATTCTTTGCGCCATAACTCGATGGCATCTTTCTGTGACTGTCTGGCTTTCTTTTTCCATAATGCTTCTTCTACTCGCATGATGCACTCGGCATCCCATGTACCCGATACGGGCCATCTATACTTTTCTTCTAACTGTTTGGTGTACTCCACCCACAAATCTAGATATAATATGGCACTTATGCCATGCTTTTGATACATAAAATGACCTGGACTGTCCCTAGGCGGGACAGGAACTGCTTCTTCTAACAGACCTTTTCTAGTTCTTAACTGACGTAACTTTGAAAACAATGGCATGACTGGGCTGGAGTCTAGACACAATTACAATACACAATGAACACGATAATTACTGAAGGTACACCACTTTCATACCACGACATTGAAATACATGAATGACATTTAAAATAACAGTTCGGACAAAATACTACCTGGAATACTGGAAACAGAATACAGGAATTTCTCGAGAACAGAACGGACTAGAACAGAAACGAGATGCACTGCTAAAACAGTACGAAACTTACCGGTCTCATAAAGAGACACGTCAGGACCCGCATCCACCTAAGTGGACACTTCGTGTTGGATCTGTGTACCCAAACCCACGGACCAGAGACAATGCAATTGACCCTGTCTAGATACTACCCCAGCAACGGTACTCACCGGGCAGAAAGAACGGAAGGCCTCGGACTGGACTGGACTGCTACGACGACGGACGGACGAACTTCGGACTTCAGTTACGGGTGGGCCTCCGGATACCTCGGACCTTGGACTCTCGGCTTGGGCTCTGGTCGGGACTCGCCGCGTTCCTCCACCGCCTCGTCTGGATGCTGGACCGCAACCTCCGTCTCCTCCGTGGGCCTGAGGGATACTTGAAGCAGAAATATCTGCACGTGGCCGGTATGGTTCCGTCACGGCTGCAGAGGATCAGGGGGCTTGCGTGGCTTCACGGCGCGTGGGGAAAGGGCAAGTCCCTATTCGGGCGCCATTATGTGGTAAATAAATAAATAATACCTCTATTTTTGACTAGATATCCAATAACAGATAGCTCAATAAATAAGAGTCAAGATTCGAGGTAGTAGGAGTATGCAGGTTTAATACAGCATAAAGGACAGGAACAGGACAACCTGCACGGGAATAGGATGGCAGCGCTGCACGGGGCAGGGACAAAGGAATGGAATGGCTTTTTAATAACAGTGCACAAGTATATATACTTAAACAAAATACATGATGTTCAATACAATAGGCGTAGCAGTGGGCAGGGCCTATAGCAGTCGCGAGAGATAAGGCAGAAAGTAGGTGTAACAAGAGGCGTGAACAGGGCGTATACATAGACATGTGATGTAAACGTAACGGAATATGTCACAAATGGGGCGGAAACATGGAGGGGGCTACCTAAGGAGCCGGGACCTCTAACCTAGTGGTGCGCGCAAGCTGGCAATGACGTGTTACTAGGGAGAAGCTGGGGGCTATGACTTCTGAGCTAGAAGGAGAGACGAAAGTCTGGAGAGTCAGAGCGACATGTACCTAAACACTATCTAGTATCTGATGTTTAGAGAACATGTTGATAGAATCCAAAAGCTATCAGGGCAAAAGCTAACAGACACTAAGACTGGTGCATGCATTATTCTACATGTAGTGTGTGTTGAGGAATATTAAATGACCATAAATACAGTATTTCTCTTACATGGAGACGTAAAGGCTAGACGATGACTGAAACTATTGATGCGATTCAGTAGCTTAGGAATGCAGAGAAGGAGAGCTGGACTGATAACTAGAATCATAACATACTCTTGGCAGACTGGGAGGCAGAGCCAGGCCGAGCCGGGCACTGTGAGGCAGGAAGTAAGTGAAGGGTCAGGGATACAGGTGGGGGCTGTATCGCTCCTTGGAGAGGGTTCAGGAGACAGGAGCTGAATCTGAGTCCGGGCCCTTTTGAGGCCTAGAAACGGGGATTTTACAATGAAATAACGTGCACACTGTGAAACGTGGCAACGTAACTTTACATAGGCCTAATACTCGTAGCTTTCACGAGAACTGGAAACTGGCATACTAGAGATGGACACAACTGTAATTGCGTCTTTAATCGATCATGGGGAATACATATGCATATTAATCATGCACATATAGCATAAGATGGGGAACACGTAGGGACACAGAACATGGCAAAATTTACTTTTCCACAGTAGATTGGCATCCGACAAGGGCGTGGCCACGTTTTGGCCGTACCTACAACGCATACACTGGCAGCTGTTACACAAACATATCCCACAGAGAGTGTGGGTAGCAGGCAAAGATGCATGTCAAGTAGCTAAACATCACTCCCAGAGTAAGGGAGGATGATGACATCTTTGCGTAGTGCCTGTACCTCTTGGATACCCTCTACAGCGTAGCTAACGGGAATGTGTTCTGTGGTTTTGAGGGCTGCATGCAGATGCTTCCTGGGATGGGGTGGTAGGACAGGGAACATGGTCAGTCCGGGTAGGGCAGTGGGGGTCTGACAACGTGCCTATGTACAGACAAACATGCTGCGTGGCTGTACATGCTTGCCAATATACATACAGTACTCTCATCAAGATAGGCCTGCAGAGGCTCAGCGTAGCGTTAGTGTAGTTGAAGGACCTGAGTGACAAGTTGGTCCTCACCGCAGCAACAGGGAGATGAAGGGCCATGGTTCCAACCGCCCACATAAACACTACACTGAATGTTGCCCAATCATCCAAATACATCTTTTGAGTTGAGACATCACCTGTGTCTGGCTAGGTGTCCACAACACTCACATCCCCCAGTCCACCTGTCCTGTGGTCTTGGGACTGACACTCACGTGCCAGTGAGTCTTCATTACCCTCCCAATACTCATTAGGGCCAATTGTAATGAGGTGTGGCCAGCTCATTGATGTTTACATTCCCATGCAGCATTAAGAGCGGTGTTCTGCCACACAGTTACCACGGCGGAGCCGTACAGTGTGTGGTATCGGGGCCAGCACCACCCCAGAATGGCGCCACGGCTGACACCTGGGGGAGATCTGGCAGTGAGGTTGTGAGTTGAACCAGCGGGGACCAGGATGAACATTCCGATCATGTCTGTCACAGCGGTTCTGGGACGTATGCACCGCCTGCGTCCGTCACTCAGCGAGTGATGGCGTCAGGGGCATATCAACAGAGGCGCAACTGCCCCCTGACGGGTACGGTGGGCCAGAAGCTGATGCGGAGTCAGTGGGCGGGGTGAGGGACATCATGGACATGAGGAAGTGCACTTACTCCTCCTGTGTCACATGCAGGGCTGGGACCGTAGGTCGTGGTGCTGGCTACGATGGCTGCTATTCTGATGGAGCCGTGTGGTCGCCGTCACCCTAATCCCATGCAGCATTGCACTTGCATCGTGGTTATTTGTTAATGCAATTACACATCTCTGACTTTTTTTTTTTACCTGACGAGTTTCGCCTGGGGAATGATGTACTAATGAGGGGCTCACATGTCTCCACACCCACACACATGCACTGGTCCTACATCCCAACCATGAGCTATTGTGGTGCTGTGCCAACTGCTGGAGTCTGAGTGGCTTGTGGGACATATCACACCTGGATTCATATGTCAGGTCCCCGCAATTGGAGCGTCTCTTGTTGTTGTGCCTGACGTGAAAACCGTGGAGACACAGACGGTGAGGGTCACTCACCAACATCAGGCGTTTTCATTCCTCACAGGCTTTGTAAGTGACATCCCTATTGGCACGGTCTTGAGTATGACAATAAAAGGTAAATGTTCTGAAGTGTTAGTACAATGATTTAGGGTACAAAATGTGTAAGCTTTAACTTAGACCGGACCTGCGTTGGTGTTGAGAAACAAACAGAGGACCTGACGTGTGGACGCAGAGGTGACATATGACTACTCAGATAACGTCATCAGGGCACACACAACACCAAGGATACTTGCAGAGCCAGAGGATTTACACACCAACACACAAGTGTACGGTATTACGGAAATTGCCATGTCCAGGATGACATGTGGGGATATTCTGAGGTGAGTAATACTTTACTGACCTGTTCATGGCATATGCTAACAGCATGCACAATGTAGCACATGGCACACACATGACGTGGTCACACAGGGTCATGCTGTGCGGCTATGACACCTCTGTGACAGTGGGCATGTTCCTGTCATCATGTGCCAGTTCCCTGTACTGAATTGTGGCCCATTCGAGTGTTCATGTGCCTCGCTACATGTTGCAGACGTTAATCGTGTTGAAATTGTTGAATGCATGTGATGCACATGTGCATCATGAATGATGACATGTTGTGCAAGCTATTCACACATCAACTGAGGCACAGGGTCACAATCCCTGTGCTTCTTCAATGTCTGCCAAACCTGGCACATACTGATGTATGTGTGCCATGCTGATGTATGCATCCACATGGTTGACATGAGTGTAGACTACATCCCTGCTGTGTGATTTCCTGGTGTGACTCTCCCAATGGTGACATGAAGGTGGACAGGGACGCAGCCTACACAATCGTTCACTTGACCATGTCTGACACAATGTACCCCAATGGTACGTGCGTGTGTACGCATCGTTTCCCTATCGCCTTTAGGCTCTACGCGAGCTAAGCGTACCCCAATGGTACGTGCGTGTGTACGCATCGTTTCCCTATCGCCTTTAGGCTCCACGCGAGCTAAGCGTACCCCAATGGTACATGCGTGTGTACGCATCGTTTCCCTATCGCCTTTAGGCTCTACGCGAGCTAAGCGTACCCCAATGGTACGTGCGTGTGTACGCATCGTTTCCCTATCGCCTTTAGGCTCTACGCGAGCTAAGCGTACCCCAATGGTACGTGCGTGTGTACGCATCGTTTCCCTATCGCCTTTAGGGTCTACGCGAGCTAAGCGTACCCCAATGGTACGTGCGTGTGTACGCATCGTTTCCCTATCGCCTTTAGGCTCTACGCGAGCTAAGCGTACCCCAATGGTACGTGCGTGTGTACGCATCGTTTCCCTATCGCCTTTAGGCTCTACGCGAGCTAAGCGTACCCCAATGGTACGTGCGTGTGTACGCATCGTTTCCCTATCGCCTTTAGGCTCTACGTGAGCTAAGCGTACCCCAATGGTACGTGCATGTGTACGCATCGTTTCCCTATCGCCTTTAGGCTCCACGCGAGCTAAGCGTACCCCAATGGTACGTGCGTGTAAACGCATCGGTACACCATCAATGTGTAGCATTGCCAATGGCAATGTCACCGTACTTGTGTGTGAATTTAAAAAAATGCATAGGCAACAACTAGGGGAACAGTGTACTGTTCAAAATGCAAGCAGGTTGTCATGGATACGGAGTGTTTTTCAACTCCTACAGGTGTCCTTGAAGAATCAGTTGGGCAAAAGTATACAATGTTGCGAACGTTGTTGTTCAGCTCTGGCTCTATTTTCAAACCATGCATATGTGTGTCATGGGCTTAGGTGTGATGTGATTGGATGGAACATAGGATGCAAATTATGGTGGCCTATCACACACTACTCCTTGGACTCACAGACCCTCTGCAGCACAGATATAAGGCAGCATGTGGCTGTGGGGGGGCACTTGCCTGCACAACATTGGTGTGGTAACCACAGCTGCTGTCTCTGAATCCTCTGGACCCTGATTAGCTGAACATGGAGAGGGCACCTGCATTCACTGATGGTGAGAACAAAGCCCTGCTGGATGCCCTCCTGCCAAACTTCAGCAAGCTGTATGGGAGACCAGAGGATCAGGTGAGTGATTTGTGCAATACCTTGGAGTGTGCACCTGTTGTGTGTGTGACATCATTGCCACTGTGTAGTAATAGGGGATAGATGCAATGATGTTGTGAGTGAGTGCCAGGGTGCACAGTGTTGTTAGAAGAGAGTTATTTGTCGTAGTGTGGTGTGTGACAGCATGTCACGTGCTGCATTGCACCCAGATATAGCATATATTGTTC
Source organism: Lissotriton helveticus (assembly GCF_964261635.1). Taxonomy (NCBI): domain Eukaryota; kingdom Metazoa; phylum Chordata; class Amphibia; order Caudata; family Salamandridae; genus Lissotriton; species Lissotriton helveticus. Next base: position 1,958,965,713 of record NC_136068.1, on the reverse strand, counting down.
AGTGAGTGTCATGCTCAAAGAGTGTTTTGCAGCCCTCATGTCATCTGTAGATTGTCAATGTCATGCAAAGCAGTTGTGTTTGCACACAGGCCACATACTCCTGGACAATGATGCAAATGTGTGTGGCATACGATGCCCTGTTGTCATCATGTATTTTGTGCACATATGGGTGTCTTGGGAACATGCACCAGGTATACTGATGTTCTGTTACTTTACATTTGTGACAGGTATCTGCCTATGAGAAGGGTGAAATCTGGGTGGACATCGCCAGGGCTGTCCGGAGAGAGGGGGGACCTCGCAGGAGGCTTCGAAACATAAAGAAGAGGTGGCAGGACATCCGGTGCTGGAGCCGCCGCATCGCCCGAGTCCAGCTGAAGCTGGAAGCTCCACGCCGGCATGGCGGCAGCCGCCACCTCACCCCCAACATGCTCCGGGTCCTGGAAGTGGTGTTCCCAGACCTCCATAGGCAGTTGCAGGAGGGACAGCAGCACGAAGGGGGTATGTACATGTCTGTTTGTAGTCATGTGTGTGTGAAATGGTACCTGAAGAGCTCTAAGGCATGGTCACTCTCCCATAGTTTGAGTGGTGTGGTCAGACAGGCAGTTCATGCATTGGAATGTGATTGTCCCTCTGTCAGCAGCTGCTTCTTTACATGCCTTGCCCTACTACACATTAGAGTTTTGCTTTGGCTAATGCTTGTTTTTGACATGTACTCCGATGGTGCAGTGTCTCAGATTGCATCTTCCTTTGCACATCATCATGTTGTAGGGGGGTATGTGACACCTGTTCGTACCTCAAATGTAGCACCACATGTGCACTATGTCTGCCCTTCTTCATATTGTGGCACTGTTATTGAGTCTCAACAAGTGTTTTATGCAGAAGTCTGCCTCAGTGGCCTTTGTCCATGGTACACTTTCAAATTATCTTGTGTTAGCTACAGGTGCACAATGTACATGTGCTATGTTTTGGGCTTCTGCATACTAACACTGGGCAGTGCGTGTGTGCATATTCTCTACATCTGTTGCATGTTCTTTGTACATAGTATTGATGGTCTGCCACACAATGTGACTTTGGATGTACAAAGCGGTGATGGCAGTGTGAGGTGATGGAACACTTGTTTCAGGTCCCAGGATGGCATCACATGGCAGTTCGGCCAGGACTTTTGTAATGTTGGACAGAGTCTAAGCGAATCAAACATGACCAGGTCTTGATTTTGGTGGCTGGGTTGGCTAATGAACTGTTATGCATCATCAGCTATCCTGTTGTCAGGCAGTGGATCATGATTGTGTCTCTCATACAAGTATTTGCCTTGCCTGTACCTTGTCTCCTACCATACATTGAGCGTTGTGTCTCTGACATTTGTCCACAAGTAGACTTGTCATTATGCAGAGTTCAGTGTCATGTGACTCATGATGCATGCCATGTTGAGGAATGAGGCCAAATGATTTGCAGCTGATATGTCTGATGTGTACAGGTGACTGATATGTTTTCATTCTTCTCCTTGCTCACAGCATCATCATCTGAATCTGGAGGGGACACAGGCGCGGACCAGGCAGAGGGACACACCGACAGTGCCACCTGATGGGAGGTGTCAGAGGGAGGCAGCGGCACAGAGTGGGAGGAGAGTCTACAGGCCGCACGACATGTGACTGACACATCGTACCATGCCGACGAATCCGAGTCAGACTCTCAGGAGGGGGGGAATATGCAGCAATGGTCACTCATACATCTTTGGCTGCCCTCCCCTCCTACAGTCCCATCTCCAACCTCCCAGTCCTTGGTGTGCCTAGGGTCCGTGCTAGCCCCCGTGTCTCCTTTGTTCCCGGCACCGCAGCCCCTGCCCCTGTGTCCCCTGCTGCCCTCAGTGCTGAGACTGTGGACCTACTCCGGCAGATTGCAGTAGGTCAGACATCCATGCTGTCTGTCCTCCATGGACATACACAACTGATGACACAGGTGGTGTCGTTCATGGAGGGCATGTCATCGGCCATGTCTGATCTGCGTCGGAGTGTGGCTGCCATTGAATCAACACTGACGGCACCTCTCTACACCCAGCAGCATCTGTCCCCCCCCATCCTTCGGAGCCATCCACCTCTGCCTCTCACATACCTACACAGCATACACGCACACGCCACAGGTCAGACACACCCAGCGCACACACACAGCATAAGAAGCTCAAAGCTCCACGCACACAGTCTCAAGGGCAAGTAGGCACACCCACAGGGAGAGGGGAGACACCTCACACACGCATCCACACACCCAGTAGGACAGACTCACAGCCCTGTACCTCCACCCCCAATGTGTCCCCGGGTTCAGGTGGTAGTTTTTCCGCCCTGGCTGAGGTGTGCAGCCAGGTTTTTTAATCTACTTACGGCGATGCCCCAACCAGTGTGGATGAATCCACTACAACTGCACCCACTCCACCTGTCCTTCCCTCTCATGTCCATGCGGTGCCGGAGGATTCCACAGATGGTGCCCCCGTAGTCAGCACAGCTGATTAAACGCCATGTGCAGGCAGGTTTGGGTGAGATGACACCCATGAAGGCACAAACTATTGCAGAGACTCTATTGGACTGGCCATTGGCCTTTAATGAGCGAGGACTCTCATTTGCTTTTCTTTTGTGATTCCGCTGATTAAAGCTAATTTTTGCTTTTCAGATTTGTAGTTTGTGTGATGATGTCTGTGACTGCTGGGTGCCTGGGAGCTGGTGTCATGTTCACATTTAGGTCTACTAAAATGAGTCTATCTCCTGAGGGTAATGAGGTTGCAATGGTATGTTTATGATGTACGAGCTGGGCAGTGGTGGGCACTCTGATGCTGGGCACTCTGATGCTGGGCAGTGGTGGGCACTCTGATGCTGGGCACTCTGATGCTGGGCAGTGGTGGGCACTCTGATGCTGGGCACTCTGATGCTGGGCAGTGGTGGGCACTCTGATGCTGGGCACTCTGATGCAGGGCAGTGGTGGGCACTCTGATGCTGGGCAGTGGTGGGCACTCTGATGCTGGGCACTCTGATGCAGGGCAGTGGTGGGGACTCTGATGCTGGGCACTCTGATGCTGGGCAGTGGTGGGCACTCTGATGCTGGGCAGTGGTGGGAAGTGGTGGGCACTCTGATGCTGGGCAGTGGTGGGGACTCTGATGCTGGGCACTCTGATGCTGGGCAGTGGTGGGCACTCTGATGCTGGGCAGTGGTGGGCACTCTGATGCTGGGCAGTGGTGGGGACTCTGATGCTGGGCACTCTGTTGCTGGGCAGTGGTGGGCACTCTGATGCTGGGCAGTGGTGGGCACTCTGATGCTGGGCAGTGGTGGGCACTCTGATGCTGGGCACTCTGATGCTGGGCAGTGGTGGGCACTCTGATGCTGGGCAGTGGTGGGCAGTGGGGGGGGGGGGTTTAGCCATACACACACTCTGATGCTGGGCACAGGTGGGCAGAGGGGGGTTCTCAGACACACACTCTGATACTTACACATACAATTACTTAGCAGACGTATGTCCCACACGTCTATTGCACTGGTGTTGTGCGGTGAGCTGGATGACGTACATCGAGCTGGATGACGTACATGCGGCACGTATAACACTGGTGGAGTGCGGTGACGTACCGTACCCCGAAGTGGATGACGTAGGTGCGGGACGTCTCCGTATTACACTGGTGTTGTGCGGGGACGTACCCTACCCCGAGCTGGATGACGTACATGCGGCACGTATAACACTGGTGGAGTGCGGTGACGTACCGTACCCCGAAGTGGATGACGTAGGTGCGGGACGTCTCCGTATTACACTAGTGTTGTGCGGTGACGTACCCTACCCCGAGCTGGATGACGTACATGCGGCACGTATAACACTGGTGGAGTGCGGTGACGTATCAATCAATCAATCAATCAATCATGGACATTTATAGAGCGCACTACTTACCCGGAGGGTCTCAAGGCGCTTGGGGGGGGGGGTGCTGCTCCTGCTCGAACAGCCAGGTCTTGAGCTTCTTCCTGAAGGAAAGGTGGTCTTGGGTCAGGCGCAGGTCGGGAGGGAGGGAGTTCCAGGTCTTGGCGGCCAGGTGGGAGAAGGACCTTCCTCCTGTTGTCGTTCTTCGGATGCGGGGGACGGCGGCGAGGGCGTGACTGGCTGATCGGAGGTGGCGTTTGGGAGCGTAGAAGTTGATGCGGTTGTTGAGGTAGCTCGGGCCTTGGTCGTGTAGGGCTTTGTGTGCGTGGGTGAGGAGACGGAAGGTGATTCTCTTGTTGACGGGGAGCCAGTGCAGGTCTCTCAGATGTCCGGAGATGTGGCTGCGTCGGGGGATGTCGAGGATGAGTCTGGCCGAGGCGTTCTGGATCCGCTGGAGTCTCTTCTGGAGCTTGGCGGTGGTTCCGGCGTAGAGGGCGTTGCCGTAGTCCAGTCGGCTGGTGACGAGGGCCTGGGTGACCGTCTTCCTGGTCTCGGTGGGGATCCACCGGAAGATCTTTCGTAGCATGCGCAGGATGTTGAAGCATGACGAGGAGACGGCGTTGACTTGTCTGGTCATGGAGAGGGAGGAGTCCAGGATGAAGCCCAGGTTGCGTGCGTGGTCTGTCAGTGTGGGTGCGGTGCCCAGGGCGGGGGGCCACCAGGAGTCATCCCAGGCTGAGGGCGAGGAGCCCAGGATGAGGACTTCCGTCTTGTCTGAGTTCAGTTTCAGGCGGCTGGTCATCATCCACTCGGCTACATCTTTCATCCCTTCGTGAAGGTTGGCTCTGGAAGCGGCGGGGTCGTTGGTCAGTGAGAGGATCAGCTGGGTGTCATCGGCGTAGGAGATGATGTTCAGGTTGTGTTGGCGTGCGATGGGCGCGAGGGGGCTCATGTAGACGTTGAAGAGGGTGGGGCTCAGCGAGGATCCTTGAGGGACGCCGCAGATGACTTTGGTGGCCTCTGACTTGTACGGTGGTAGACGGACTCTCTGTGTTCTTCCGTCGAGGAAGGAGACGATCCATTCCAGTGCCTTCTCCTGAATTCCGATGTTGCTGAGACGCTGCACTAGGGTGCGGTGGCAGACAGTGTCGAATGCCGCGGAGAGGTCCAGGAGGACGAGGGCCGCTGTTTCTCCGTTGTCCATCAGGGCTCGGATGTCATCGGTGGCAGCGATGAGGGCGGTCTCGGTGCTGTGGTTGGCTCGGAAGCCAAACTGTGAGGGGTCGAGGGATCCATTCCTCTCGAGGAAGGCGGCCAGCTGTTTGTTGACGGTCTTCTCGATGACTTTGGCTGGAAACGGGAGGAGCGAGATGGGGCGGTAGTTCTTGAGTTCGCTGGGGTCCGCTGTTGGTTTCTTTAGTAGAGCGCTGAGTTCGGAGTGCTTCCAGCTCTCCGGGAAGGTGGCGGTGTCAAAGGAGGTGTTGATGATGTCCCGCAGGTGGGGTGCGATGACAGCGTCGGCCTTGTTGAAGACGTGGTGAGGGCAGGGGTCGGTCGGAGATCCGGAGTGGATGGAGTTCATCATGCGGGCGGTGTCGTCGGTACCGTACCCCAAAGTGGATGACGTAGGTGCGGTACGTCTCCGTATTACACTAGTGATGTGCGGTGACGTTCCGTACCCCGTGGTCGATGACGTAGGTGCGGGACGTCTCCGTATTACACTGGTGTTGTGCGGTGACGTACCCTACCCCGAGCTGGATGACGTACATGCGGCACGTATAACACTGGTGGAGTGCGGTGACGTACCGTACCCCGAAGTGGATGACGTAGGTGCGGGACGTCTCCGTATTACACTAGTGTTGTGCGGTGACGTACCCTACCCCGAGCTGGATGACGTACATGCGGCACGTATAACACTGGTGGAGTGTGGTGACGTACCGTACCCCGAAGTGGATGACGTAGGTGCGAGACGTCTCCATATTACACTAGTGTTGTGCGGTGACGTACCCTACCCCGAGCTGGATGACGTACATGCGGCACGTATTACACTGGTGGAGTGGGGTGACGTACCGTACCCCGAAGTGGATGACGTAGGTGCGGTACGTCTCCGTATTACACTAGTGATGTGCGGGAGTGTGTGGTGCAACATACCCAGACATGACAGTCGTGCAATGGAGATGTGCCCGTGTGGCAACACGTACAGGTATGTTGGAGTTCGTTGTACTCACCTTCTGCGCCGTCGTCGGTTTCTAAATACGAGGTGGTGGGCGTACAGGATAGGGATGACACGGACGATGGCGTTCATGTCTTGCTTGTCGTTTACCGGGTGCCGGGTTTGCCGGAGTGTGGGTTTACGGTAGTTTAGAGCTCTCGTAGCAAAAGAGCCGTACGGTGTGTGTTCGACACGGATCGTACTTCCTGGGTCGGAAGGCGCGGTCTATTTACGTACGGACGCTGCGTGGTGCGTCAGCCGACTGCAATTCGTATGGATTTTCGATTTGTACGGTGTTTTTTACGAGTCGTACGAAGTGACGCATTAATTTGTGATCGTACTTGCTGAATCGTACGGGGACGCCTACGGGTGCGATTCGTACGGGGAAAAACGCTCCGACCTGCAATTCGGAGCGCTTTTTACCGGATCGGAATCGACACCTATATGTTCTTGGAGGTGTTGTGGTAGTAGTAGTACTTTTTTTTGTTCGTGCTATAGTTCTTTTTAGTGCACGAACATTTGGCATCTGTGTTGTTGCTGTTTTAGGAATTTTGGGAATTTCTTCTTTTAATATGACACTGGTTGGTTTTTGGGAACCTGTGCTTGCTTCTTTTATGTTTTCTAATGCTGTTCTAACTTCTATTTCTGTTATGTTTGGTGGGTGGTTGTGCTCCCTTGTATAAAGTACAGTTGCTTCTCTAGTTGTTGCCCTTCCATAACACTTGTTAGAATAATATTTGCAACATTTCCAATTTACTTTCAAGCCATATTGTTTCTCCTGGGTATACGTGTAACCCATGTAGTAGAGTAATAGCTTTCCTTTCTGGCTGGTCACAAATTCTGCTCCCTCAGTCATTTTGTTGATTGTAAATCTACAAGAGATATATTTATTAGTTATGTAAATGGTCATGTTTGTGTATAAAATTAATTAATTAAACAATACTTTAGTATATACTTACAGTTTGTTCAAATCTGTGAAATAATTTGATATGCTTTATTCTTCGGTTGTTGACTGTGTTTTCTGTTTGTCTCTGATCTGTAAGCTAAAAATAAGAGTAATTTTAATGATTTGCTTTTGTAGATTTTTAGAGTTTCAGGGCCAATTTCTCTATAAAATTGGCTGCTAATAACTTTAGGATATTAAAAAAATTTGTGAATATACTTACTTTGTTACTTTTAGATAGGACGTTGGAGTAGAGTTGTCTGTTATTTCTTAGTAGAGTATTCTGTAGTAGTATCTGGGAAAAAAAAGATTTATTAGAAATGTTAGCATGTCTTTAGGTTTTTAACATTTTATCTGTTACTTTCGTTATTATATATACACACTTATTTTGTAATATCTTTGTGAATTGGTAATTTATTTTATTATTTTTGACAGTAGAGTTTTCTGTAGTTTTAGGAGGGAAAAAAAGTAGACATCTGTTATTAATTAGAACATGTGCTGTTTTGGGCGTTTTAACTCTTAGTTTTGTATTTGGAGGTACTTACTTTGTAAGTGTTCTTTTTGATTGTATAATGTTGTTGTTTGTTCTTTTGTAGTATAGTCTTATGTAGTCGTTTCTGAAATACAAATTTTCCTATGTTTTAGAAATGTAAACCAGTGTTTCATTTTAAACATGTTACTAGTTAATGAAGATGTTGAATATACTTACTTAGCTTTGTGTATCTTTGGTTCTCTGAGTATTTTTCTCTGTTTGTTGTCTGTCGAATTGTCTGTAGTGGTAGTAAAACATAGAAAGGAGATATGTATAATTAGTTACAAAATGTCCTCATTTATTTGGATTTTAGCTTTTAATTTAGTGAGTCATTATACTTACTTTCTTAGTTGTATCTTTATGTTTGAGTTCTGTATTCTTGTATTTGTTAGGATAGTTATCTGCAGCGTTAGAAGAGAAATAAAAAAGTATAGGATTTTAATAATATGGTTTGTATTTTATTAAAAAGATTTAAATGTGTTTTAAATATAGACAATATATTTACAAATTTTAGCGTTTTATTTAATTATAAATCAGTTGTGTGGTATATCTTAGTATACTAATCTGTAGTTAGTTGAGAAATGGAAAAGTGCATATTTAGTAATTAATTTACATTTTAGTAGTAAAATATATTTATATTATTTGATTTACTTACTTGAAAGTCATGAATCAATTCTTCTAATTTTGATGTTCTAGCCGTTGTAGTGCAATTCATCCATAGATGTGTCTCCTTTCCTTTTTTTTTGCATGTGGTTTGTGTTTAATGGATAATTGTTTATATAGAGTATTGTAATTAGCAATTAGTTTGCTATTGGTTAATTTAGTATTTCTGTGTGTTTATTGGTTAGTTAGTAGATTTGAATTTCGGTTAGGATTTTCATGTTGTTAGATAAGGTTAATGGAATTTAATTATGATTATAAGTAAATAAAATAAATATTTTTAAATATTTTGGAAATATAAATAAAAATTATTATATGTTGTTCAAATAAAAAAAATATTTAAAATGTATAAATAAATGAGAGGTGTTTATTTTATAGAAAATTATAATTTTGGCGATAGCAATTATGTTTATATACATATTTAATATTATCGATATATTTTAAATTACGATATTATTGTTGGCGATATTAGTGAAATCGATATTTTAGTACTTGTGTATACATTTTAATGTGATCGATATTTATGGTCTTCGATATGTATGTAGTCGATAATTTAGATATCGGTGTTTATGTATATCGATATTATGTTTCCGATATTTTGGTATATGTATAGTTAAGTATAGGATGTCGATATTAATGCTTCCGATATATTTGTGTCGATATTTTAGTATCTCGATAATGTGTCTTTCGATAATATGTCAGTGATCCTAATTGAATAGCTTCACTTAATTTCACAAAGGTAATGATCGGGACTGATGCGCCTGAGGAATTGTTTGCCCCCCAGGGCACCCGGGCATCCCTCCCACACTACTGGAGCATACCATGTGTTGTAGTCCCCCAGAAATGTCAGGGCAGAGTTGGCTTTCACAAACATATGCACTCTTTGTTCATTTGAGTCCTGTTCTAGCAGCAGTACCACTCCTGCACCCAGTTGAACAAATTCCTTCCTTCAGTCTATTTGCCTGTGTCTCTCTGTTTCAACCGATAAAGAAAAATGTGGAGACAAAAGATTGATAGATCCAGTTTCCACAATTGTTGTAGCCATAAAATGTGTGGGGAGACGAATCACCGCTCACACCATCTCTATAGTCATATATTCCTCAGTCTCCTCTCAGAGGTTGCAAAGCCAAGCTTCACACTGACCCATTTCTCACCTAGTGCAGAAGCGAGGAAGCCTCAAATGTATCTTTTTAACACTGTGTGGGCAAGTAACATTGATCGAAACAAAAGATGATTTATAGTTAGGATGGAGACAGGTTTCCCTAAGAAAGTTTAGAGTAAACTGATGAATGGTGCATTTGAATGCTTTCTGGGCCAGCAAAATGGATTAAAAATCTAGGATGGACTTACCCTACATTTTGCATGGGACTTCTAGTTTCTTTCCGGTGATTACTTACAAAAAAGGCATGGGGCACTGAGAACACGTAGGTGTTTGCTGGAAAAAAAGCCCAAAAGAGAACTGTTCTACAGTGCACGAAAACAGGGAGTAGTACATAAAAACCAGGGGCCGCATTTACAAGCTCCTGTGCGCTGCGGGAACGGCACTTTTATTGACATTCCAGCGGCGCACAGTGCGGTGTCATCTGTACAAGGCCACGTTCATGGTGTTGCAGATATGGCGTGAGGCAACGCAGCGCAAGTCGCTGTGAGACCTCACACCGCAATAGGGGGACGTGCCGGGGGCGTACCTGTGGGTGTTTTCACGTAACACCCGTGGCATTTGACACATTCACAGATTTACAACGTTCCGTAAATCTGGGAATTCATCTAAAGCCTCCTCCCCCCCAGGAGTGGAGCAACAAGGAGAAATAACTTCCTTTCTCCTTGTTAGGTCGAGCAGAGCGGTAGCGCGCATGCGCTGCTCGCTCTGGGAGGCATGCTGTTTTGGAGTATGCACTGGAAGCCCCGCCCACTCTCTGCCCATATTTTTCATTGGCGTATGTCATAGTCCTTAGTCAATGCTGGTTCTGATTGGTTAATAGGCTTGTTAGTCCCTCCTTGGTACAGCCTTGTCTTCATTGGTAACTTCCCTTGACGACTGGCATAGTATGTCTTATTTAGTCTGTAAGCACTATTTTGTTTAATGCGTTTCTCCTACTGCAGGCTGTTACATTCTGTATCATACTTTTTCTATGTTCATTAACATCTGGGTAAGTGACATCATGATGCTCCTGAGCTGCTGTCCATGAGCCATGTTTATATTCTAATAACATTCTGTATTCTGAAGGTGGTTGGGAGAGAAAAGGCCAGTTGCATCTGGATCTTTAAGCAATGAGGTTATGAATGCTGTGCTGGATAATAAACTCCAACTTAATTTATTTGATTCCTGGATTTGATTTTAACAATTTTGGCGACGAGGGAGAAGAACCAAGATACACTCCAGTCATTTTATCAGCACAGGTATGGAGTGTTTCAAAATAGTCATGTTTAATTAATTTTGTGCATTGATAGCACCAGCCGCAGTTGGAACATTACTTTACATTATTTGTGCATTGATAGCACCTGCGGCTGTATTTTAACAACTTTAATAAATTGCCTTCATCGGCAGTGGTACTTTCACCTATCCTCATCAATCTATTTGAAATTATAAAAGACTCTATTCGTTTTATATATTCATTGAATTTGGTAACCTACTATCGCAACTAAGCGCAAAAGACTGATTAATTAGATCTTGCCGAGCGCAGACTAATACTTTAAAAGATACTAGTGATTGACAACGTTACTACATATTCTAACTTCGTGTTCACTGCGCTGGTGAAGGTTAAATTAATGAATAAATGAATATTTTCGCCGCATTCACAGAAACGTGAAGAGAAGCTGTGAGACGGTGATTTGTGACAAGCAAATATTGCCTACATTGCGCTTTTCTCAAACTAAACTAATTAACATTTGAAGAGAAGTCCGATTGAAGATTTAGTTTTTACGTGTTTCATACTACATATCCATCATTTTGTATATGTTTAAAATTTGTTGCATCTCTTAAATTCTACTCACGCTGGACAGCAAGCGGCATTTCAGAGTTCCAACGAACATCCATGGCAACAGTGCTTTCCTCAGCCCATTGATCTTCGTCAAGACGGCACACAAGGCAAAGCTGTAATCTTCACCACGACGTTGTACACTTACGTCTGACGTCATCAGCAGCCATTTTGTATCACCGGAGCAACGTAAATAAATAAAACTCGAAGATTTGCGGTGATTCACATTTGGATACTACCCGAATTTGATTACTTCATTTTGCTTTATTTTTCAACGCAAGGAACTACTAATAGTGGTTTATTCATAATGTGGTATTTCATTTTTATTTTATAACGATTGAATATGTTCAAATGATATTAATATCTTAAGAGTTATGATATAATAGTTATTATATATTTATTCTTACACAATATATATGTTTTCAAAGGTACTTAGTTGATGCATATATAATATAACTATTCCTGCTTGTTTTATTTTCTTAATTCAACGTGTAAACATGCAGTTTGACCCCCCCCAGCAAAGTTTTTGCAGCCCAAGGGTGATCCTCCCATGCCTTGAGCAAGATGGAAGGAAGAATTTATTACATATATGAAAGCTATAGATGGAGAACGTATGGGGGCAGAAAGAAAGAAAAGTATTTTGTTGCATTGTTTAGGTTCGGAGAGGCAAGTTATTTTTAGATCTTTGCCTCAAATCGCGTCCCAGAGCGATGGTAGCAGTGATAATTTGAATGTATATAATGAGGCTTTATTAAGAATAGAAAAAAGATTTAAGCCTGTTACAAGTATTGCTTTAAAGAGATTCAAATTCTATACCAGAGAGCAAAAAGATGATGAAAGTTTTGATGATTTCCTCACAGGATTAAGATCTTTATCGTTACATTGTAATTTTGGAATGTTAACAGATGAAATGATAAGAGATCAAATCATTGTACATGTTAGGAATAAGAAAATACAAGAAAGATTATGGGTTTTAGGAAATCCCAGTTTGACTGAAGCAATTACAGAGGCAAAGGCTCTAGAACAGTCGGAGAAATGGATGCAGGTTGTCAAAGACAATACTAGTAAAAAATCGGCAGAGGAGGAAGTTTGTTATATTAAACCTAAAATTGAGAACACAGTGCAACAGCAACCTACAAAAGTTCCAACAACAACAACCTACACGTTTCCAACACAACTATAGGGGAAATTCGAACACTAATATGTACAGGTATGCCCAAGGGCAAACACGAAATATTGCGGTTTGTTTTAGATGTGGCAATAAATCTCATTTAGCATCATTTCTGGGTTGTCCTGCAATTAACAAGGAATGTAGGAATTGTGGTAGAGTAGGGCACTTCACAAGTGTGTGTAGGGACATTAGACGTAGTGTCACACCCTCCAGAGGTGCAGTGTCATTTGTTGCGGATAATGAAGTAAACTCATTCAATATGGTGCATGAAACAGACAAAGTTGATAGGGGTTTTGTTGTTTCCAGTATTGATGGAGTTCCTGATCATATTAACACCTTTGGTGCTATGACTTTTCCCCTCCTGTGCTGAATAATATGTAAATCCTTTGTTCATGACGAGCTCAGCTCGTCATCAGCACACGAGCAGTGTACTGCATGACGAGCTGAGCTCGTCATGAGCATGGAAGGGGTTAAGAAATCACCTAATAGTGATTTTAGAGTGTGTGGAGTGGACATAGTCCTAATGGTAGATTTAGGGTCCCCATGGACAATTATCACACGTCAATATTTTTTAGAGAAGTTGAACATGCATTTGAGTCTAAAGAATTTACTACCTTCTGACATTTTGGCTGAAAGTTTTGAAGGCAATCAGATTGAAGTTGAAGGTTACTTTGGAGTAAAAATCTGCTTTAAGCATAGGAGCACTGATATTAAGCTGTACATTGCAAAAAAAAGGAGTTAATGTCCTAGGATGGCGTGCTCAGTATAAACTAGGAATTATATTGAATCCAAGGGCCAAAGAGCCAGTCACTTTATGTGATGATACACTATATAATCAGATTGCTACCATTGGCAACAATAACAACTGTAATGATAGGGAGAAGGATTTGGTAAACAATTATAAGAATGTGTTTTGTGACAAGTTAGGGAAGTTAAAGAATTTCTGTCATAAAATTGTTCTGAAAGAAAATGCCACACCTATCAAACAAAAAATTAGGGGTGTCCCAATAAGTGTAAGACAAGAATTAAAAGATATGTTAAAAGAGTTATCAGATGAGGGAATCATTGAAACCATTGTATCGGCTGAATGGGTTTCTTCCATTGTTTTGGTCCACAAGCCGGACCAAAAATTGAGAGTATGTGTAGACCTTAGAGCTCTCAACTCTAATATTGTCATAGACTGTCATCCATTACCAAATATTAATGAAGTTGTGTCAATGTTTGAGGGAGCCCAGATATTTTCTACGTTAGATTTGCGATCAGCATATCACCAAATAGAACTTAAGGAAGAGTCAAAAAAAACTTACAGCGTTTATTACGCCTTTTGGGCTATACCAATAGACAAGAATGCCATTTGGGCGGGCGTCGGCGGCGTCAGTGTTCCAGAGAGTGATGTTCCAAATATTTAGGGATTTGGATGAATATGTCAAATGCTTCCAAGATGACATCTTAATTTTCTCAAGGGATGAAACAGAGCATATTTTTCATTTGAATGAAGTTTGCAAAAGGTTAGAGAGCCATGGCCTCACGTTGAAAGCACATAAATGTAAACTGTTTAAACATACAGTTGAGTATTTGGGTCACACATTGTCTGGAGATGGAATTGTTCCAAAAAAAACAAATGTAGATGCAATCGTTAAAGCCCCATCACCTACTAATAGGGATCAGTTGTTATCATTCACCGGGATGTGTGAATATTACAGTATGTTTGTGGAAAATTTCGCAACTAAAATGGAACCATTGCGGGTCTTGTTAAGACAGAATGTAAAGTATGTGTGGTCAAATGAACAACAGGAGGCTTTTGAATGCATAAAGAAGGATATAATTAATTCTCCTACATTGAAACCCTTTGTGAATCATTATTTTTAACTCACCACTATTACTTCTGTGTACCCTTAGCCCCGTTCCATCGCGGCTTCGTGCCGTTTGTGTGGAGGGCAGGGTGAGCTCCATTGTTCAGAGCCGGCTCCCCGTCCAGAACGGAGTTAGCGTTCTAGCTGGGGGCGGGGCTTAGAACTTAAAATGGCTACCCGGAAGCGCAGCGGTCGAGCGCAGCGGGAGCGCCGTCACCGCGCCGATGCCGTGCCAAAGGGGTGCCAGTCTGCGCCAGTCCGCGCTGGGACTGCGCCATGCGCCACACCCCTTGGCCCCTGTAATCCCCACAGTAGAACGAAGGTAATTACGTATTCCAGAATACAGCTGCAGAGCATAGGAAACACTGTAAATCATAAACTATGTTCTCGTTTTGATGCAGATTCTCTGTGCAACTTGCCGACTAACCCATGTCCAAAATGCGCTTTCAAAACAACCCCACCTCATTCACAACCAGGAACCCTCATGATCATAGGAAATGAGGACAAATACATAAACTGTACCCTTATTAACGCTCGCTCCCTCATAAAACATAGGGAAGACGTAGCCGAGCTAATAACCAACCAAAATATAGACATTATGTTTATAACTGAAACCTGGGCAGATGGCTATTATGCGACTAGATTAGATAGATCCTCTGGAAAAAGGGGAGGAGGTTTAGCAATAATATACCGAGTCAGCTTAGCTTTAAAAACCGAACCAGTGAACCATGACTCCGCAGAAGCGCTGAGTTTTACCATTACTCTTTCTCCTATACAAACTTTTAAAGGAACCCTATTGTATCGACCACCCACCTCACGTATACCTTTTCTGAATTCTCTTAATTCTTTATTAGAACCAGTAGCTGCTAACACAGAATATACTATACTGGGAGATTTTAACTTTCATTTAGAAATTCACGCAGATAAAGACTCAAATAGGCTTATCTCTGATTTCTTGGCGGCCGGTTTAGTACAACGGGTCTCCTCAGCCACTCATCAAGCTGGACATATTTTAGACGGTCTATTTACGAACAATTTATATATGAGTCAACCCACGGTGATCCCGCTCACATGGACAGATCACTCGGCAGTAAAATTCTCTATATTAGTCAGGCACTATAAAAACTCTATGCCCACCACACACTCTCAAATTAAATGTCATGATTGGAAAAATATTGATCATATTGTTTTCAATAACATCCTGGATTCGACAAAACCCAAAGACACAGAAGACCCACTTGTAGCATCTAACAATTATGGATACTGGCTGACCAATGCACTTGATTGCATTGCACCTGTTAAAAGTTTGCACCCCAACCGCATTAAACCATCAGCTCCTTGGTTCTCAGAACCTTTGAGGCTTGAGAGACAACGATGCCGAAATCTAGAGAGGCGCTGGCGCAGGAACTACGGCAATAATGATAAAATGATATATAAAAAAGCTCTGCTTATCTATAAAAAACTTATTATTACGGAAAAATGCAACTTTTTTAGTACACAAATAGAATCAGCTCAAAATTCTAGCAAACAGCTATTCCAAGTGGTTAAAAAATTAGCCAACTCTCCGTCCCCTGACTCTATAGAACCGTCTTAAACTTTTTGCAATGAGGTTGCAGAATTTTTTAAAGACAAGGTTGAAGATATCTTTAATAATTTCACCAAAAGATCTACTACTGCTTCAACTTGTCTAGATTACCCTCACAAATCAGCAAAGCCAATCCTGGAGGCTTTTTCCTCACTCTCTCAGCTGTCCATGGAACAGATTATGAACACTGTTAAATCAGGTTCACCTTTGGACCCATGTCCCCCACATATTCTTAAACCTGTGTCTAATTTGATAGCCCCGGTACTTACTAATATTTGTAATGCCATGTTCCGGACAGGTGACTACCCTTCAATCTGGAAGAAAGTCATTTTGAAGCCCCTTCTAAAAAAACGACACTAAATCCAGCAGAACTAAAAAGCTATCGACCCATTGCCTCGCTTCCCTATCCATCGAAAATTTTTGAAAAGGCAATGAATATACAACTGTCAAGCTTCATTAACAACAATGAGCTCCTAGATGACACCCAATTTGGGTTTAGAAAGGGCCATGGGACCGAGACCGCTCTGATAAAAGCAGCGGAGGAGGTCAGGGTAATCATGGACCAAGGCGGTGCAGCGGTCTTAATAATCCTGGACCTGTCCGCAGCTTTCGACACGGTCGATCATAACATTCTGATCGACCGTGTCGCAGCTATTGGTATTCAGGGCAAAGCTAAGGCTCTCTTGGCATCCTTTCTATCTGACAGAGAGCAGTCTGTGAAAATGGGGAGTTTTTACTCGCCTAACTTCACTTTGCCTTGTGGAGTTCCCCAGGGCTCCTCGCTAAGTCCGACGCTTTTTAACATCTATGTATCGGACTTACCGAGGGTGATCAAGTCATTCGGCATTGGATTAACATCATATGAAGATGACACCCAGTTAGTCCTGGCAATCCACAAAAATGGAGCAGCAGTGGCCGCTAACTTTCAGGAGGGTATGAGAGCAATCAGCACCTGGATGGGTCAGAATTGTTTAAAACTAAATTCTGACAAGACGGAGGTCACGATTTTTGGTGAGCTGACCCCTTCTTGGTCTCCAGTTTGGTGGCCATCAGAGCTAGGAGCTCCGCCCCTACCGGTATCGAAAGTCAGAAACCTAGGAGTCCTATTTGACAATAGGCTAACCTTCGTAGGTCACGCAAACGCCGTGGTCTCTGCATCCTTCTACACCTTGAGAATGGTAAAGAAATTGCTTCCTTTTTTACCCCCAAATGGAGGCAAAACTTTAATGTCCACTTTGGTTTTATCCAAAGTGGACTATTGTAACGGCCTACTGCTGAATGCACAAGAGCAAGTCGTGAACAAATTACAACTGGTGCAAAACGCTGCTGCAAGAATCCTAACCGGCACACCTAAATATTCATCTATCTCCTCCACCATCCGCCAACTACACTGGTTGCCGATTAGACCCCGCACGAAGTTTAAAGCCTTGTGTATCATATACAAGGCAATGAATAACATTGGACCAGATTTTCTAAAAAAATCCATCAGTATCTATAAACCCAATCGTTCATTACGCTCATCGGCACTCCAAATGCTTACTATGAAAGCATCATGGGGAGACACACGCTTTGTGGTTGCTGCTTCCAAACTATGGAATGTGCTCCCAACTCATATTAAATCCAGTTCATCTTTACTAACATTCCGGAAACATATTAAAACTTGGCTTTTTGACCAGTAAAGTCTCAGTAGGAACTCCTTGCAACTCTGTGAACTCCAGCGCCGAGACACCGGAAGGTATTTGTGCGCTATAGAAATCTTATAAATAAATAAATAAATAAATAAATAGGATGAAAAAAGAGTGTATTATCACGGTGGATGCCAGTTTCTATGGTTTAGGTGCCATTTTGTCTCAGAGAGAAGGAAAAGAGGAGTGGAACGTGGCTTTTGCTCCGCGCACATTAAACGAGTGTGAACGGAAATATGCGGCAATTGAAAGAGAGTTACATGCATGTGTGTGGGCGGTGGAACATTTTAGGTTATATGTATGGGGTTGTAGGTTTGTCCTCAGAACAGACCATAAACCGCTTGTTAATATATTGTCCACAGGTGGTGGTTGGCATTCCACTGCCAGGATTGCGAGGTTATCTTCTAGATTGCAAGAGTACAATTTTAGCACAGAGTATGTTCCAGGGAAAAAAAATGTTACTGCCGATTTCCTTTCACGTTTGCCCTGTGAGCAGGACAAGGTGGAGGTGGTTAAGGAAGGAGAATTCATTGTGACTATAGCTGATGTGATGGGAGACCAGTTTCAGGAGATAACAGAAGAGAAGTGGGACAGTTGTGTGAGGATGGATGATAGGTGGAGTTCCCTTAAAAAGTACATTATGGAAGGATGGCCTAAAAAAAAGTTAATTAAAGAGGAGCTTTTACCATTTGCGAAGGTAGCGGAAGAGTTGGATTGGGAAAATGTTTGTTTGTTTAAGTCAGGCAAATGTGTTCCACCACAAGGTGTACAAGAGGTCATACTTAAGCTAGCTCATAAAACACATCCGGGTATATCTTCTATGAAGAGGTTGATTAGAGCTTTCTTTTGGTGGCCTGGAATGGACGCATTTATAGATAGAGTAGTGAGAGAATGTGAAGAGTGTGTGTCGAGTGAAAGAATGTTAAGAACTTATGTTCTACCTTTAAAGCTTGTTAAGTGGCCAGACATGCCGTGGCAAAAGTTAGCTTTTGATATTTCAGGCCCATTTAAGAATCTACCAGAAAATTCACAATATGCCTTAGTCTTGATTGATTTTCATTCAAAATGTCCGGAAGTAAAGTTTGTACCTAATGCTACTACAAATGCAGTGATTGTTTTTTTTAAAGACATTTTTGCTCGAGAAAGTTGTCCTTCTGTGTTAATTACAGAGAATGGAGTGCAATTGAAATCAATAGAGATGGAGAATTATTTAAAGGAACATGGCATTACACACAAGTGTACATCGTTATATGAACCACATGAGAATGGCCAGGTGGAACGATTTAATAGGGTGTTGAAGTCATATATAACAGATGTGGTGAAAACGCGTGGTGAATGGATGAATGAGTTAAGAGAGGGATTGTGGGTTTATCGGATTACACCTCATACAACAACAGAGCTTAGTCCATTTAAACTACTCAAAGGAAGAGATCCCGCTTCAAAGATATGTCCATGGTGGTTTAAGAACAAGTGTCATGGTAAACTGGATACTAAAGAATGTGTACATGATACAGCTAGGAGGGTGGAAGTGAAGCAAAGTAAAACTTTGAATTGGTACAACAGGAAATGGAAAGTCAGAATCATAATTTTGTTGTGGGAGATTGGGTAAGAATTATGAGACTAGGTCTAATGATGAAAGGGTCATGTAAATTTGGTAAACCTATACAGATCAAAAAAGTGTTTGCTAATTCTGTAATTACTCAAGATGGAAAATTGTGGAATGTAAGGAGAATTGCTAAGTGTAATAATTTTGTTTCTGATTCTAGTTCTAGATGTAAACCCAACACTGATGTTTTAGGACAAAGTGTTGATGGCACGGTAGCTTCAAGGATAAAGCAAAATGTTTGTGTAAGAAATAGACCAGCTAGGTTTAGTGATTATGTCTGAACATTATGCTTGTTTATGGAAAAGGGGGATATGTTACATTCTGTATCATCCTTTTTCTATGTTCATTAAAATCTGGGTAAGTGACATCATGATGCTCCTGAGCTGCTGTCCATGAGCCATGCTTATATTCTAATAACATTCTGTATTCTGGAAGAAAAGGCCAGTTGCATCTGGATCTTTAAGCAATGAGGTTATGAATGCTGTGCTGGATAATAAACTCCAACTTAATTTACTTGAATCCTGGATTTGATTTTAACACAGGCACCACGTGCTTTTCTTACATTCAGCTCGCCATGCGCGCTTACACTTTCCAGCAGCCCCAGCCCCAAATGGCAGCCACTTCTTTGAAGTTCAATTGGTCTCGCATTTACAAGAGTTTGAGCGAAAACTCTCGTAAATGCGAGACCTGTACATGTGCCTATATTTCTTAGTAAACGCCTGCATTTCGAGAGCACAAACATCACACATTGGCTGTACCGAGGAGTCGAACGAAGCGCAGAGCGCTGTACAGAAAGGCAGATACTTTTACGAAGATCACGTGTCATTTGGCGCCGTTGTTTACTGCAATGCTTTTACGGAGAAGTGATAGCCTGGCCTCTAAGTTCCTGGTTGTGGAACATAGAGCCCCGGTTGTCCGTCTTCTATTTTATAACAGATTGTGCAGTGCTGCATAAGTCACTTGGTTTACCTATGGCTGCCTCTCTTCGTATGTCTGCAAAACTTTGGAGCAAAATAGGAAGAACACAGACAGTGCGCGCTTTCTTAAAACACAGGACATTTTATTTGATTTATGTGTGTGACATCCTCCCTGGGTAACTCTACGATCAGTCAGTGGCGCTCACACGAGCTCTTCACCTGTGAGATCTGTCTGGTGAGAGAGATAGCACTGCTGTCACCAGAGTGAGCCTGTGAGCCCTGGCAGGGCCTGGCAGCTGCTCATCCTCCCTGGGTATCTCTAAGATCAGTCACTGGCACACACACACAAGCTCTGGGCCTGCTTTTACAAAACAAATATCTGTTTATCAATAAATTATAGGTCCATTTATAAAGCGCTATGGTTACACTAATGCCAGTGTGTACCCGCGCTACGGTAAAATCAGCAAAAAAACAAAACAAAAAAAACAAAAAAATACAGAACCCTAGCCACCTGACTTATCCCTGAGGAAAGAGGAAAGTTTTTAGTTTTTTCCTAAAACATCTCTCTTGGGTCTCCATCCGGAGCTCCACAGGGAGGGCATTCCATTGCTTTGCCGCTAGAAGACGGAAGGACCGGCCACCCATCCTCGCTTTTTTAATAGCCGGAACACGTACCAAGCCCACCCCACCCGACCTCAGCTGATGCAAGGAAATGTGCGGGGACAAAAGTTCTTTTAGGTACCCCCGGGGCTTTTCCCTGCAGTATCCGGTGGCAGACGCAGAGTGCTTTAAAGATGATTCTTTGTTTAATCGGGAGCCAGTGAAGCGCCGCCCGGGCTGCCCTGGCAGATGACCTTCTTGGTCGCCTCAAAATGAGGCGGGCAGCTGCATTCTGCACTCCCTGCAGTCCTAGCAAGCATCTGGTTAGGGCGCCTAAGTACAGAATGTTGCCATAGTCTAGGCGTGAGGTCACCAGTGCATGTACAAGCGTCTTTCTGGCCACCATTGGTAGTAGGTCCAAGGTTTTATGCAGGACCTTCAAGATTCCAAGGCACGCGCCTGCCACCCCCCTGTTTTGGTAGTCGAAAGATAGGCAAGGGCCTAGCCAGACTCCCAGGTGTTTTGCCGGTGCACAAGGCGAAGGTATCGCCCCCAGGTCCTGGGGCCACCATGCAGATGACCACACAGTCGGGGCCTGCCCCACCACCAGTACCTCCGTCTTGTCGCCGTACAGCCTCAGGCAGTTATCAGCCATCCATGCAGCCAATTCTTGCATGCATGCCCTGAAGCTGGAGGCGGCAGACTCCGGCGCCTGGGTCAGGGAGACCACCAGCTGCGTGTCATCGGCATAGGATACAACCCTGATCCAAAATCCCTCCGCAATCTCCGCCACAGGGGCAACATAGATATTAAACAGGGTGGGGCTCAGGGTCGATACTTGCGGCACTCCCTGACTCAGCTTGATGACCCTGAAGTAGTGTTCGCCGTGTCTCACCTGGAAGCATCATCGCGACAGGAATGATTTTAACCAGCCTAAGGCATTGCCAGACAACCCACCTTTCTGCAAGCATTTCACCAAAGTATGGTGGGCTACAGTGTCAAAGGCGGCACTCAGATCTAATAGAATTAAGGCCGCCATTTGACCAGCGTCCACAAATTGTCGAATTGACTCAGTGACAAAAAGCAGAGCCGATTCGGTCGAGTATCTGGCACGAAAGCCAGACTGGGTCGGATAGAGGAGATCGTATTTCTCAGTGTGGGATGTTAGTTGTCCATTCGCCACTTTTTCCGGCACCTTAGCGTGTGGTACTGAAAATTCTGGACCTGTGCCACTAACATCGTGCCATCATGACGATTTTGATACCAGCAGACCGAGAATGACTAGTATATCAAACACAAGCATTTTCGGCATATTCAAGTGACGAAATCACCCTTTAATTAGAGATTCCGTCCTGAACCCTCAGGTTCAATTTTGTATACGGCAGCCATTTTGTGATTGCCCTCACATAGGCCGGTGACTAAGGCCAAAAACGAGTCTGAAGGACACGTACACCTTTGCTGACTTCTCTGTGACCTGAGCAAGCTGACTCCACTGCCTCAAGCCAAACCTATTCGGTCGGTTCCTTTCCCAGTGGCCAATCGAGATTAGTATCAAGGCACAGCATACCATAAACCTTTCATCGCACACGAACGATGCCTAATCTTACACACACCTGTCTCTGCTTTCTACTTTATGACCTGCTTTACGAGGAGGAGGTGCCCGATTTTATTAGGGGTCTGTCGATATCTGATGAAAATGTTGGGCCTTGCTGGGTGATTTACTGTGGGTTGGACAAACTGAAAATAAGCTTGTCATCATGAATCTGCTTTTTCTTTGTAGTGAAAATATGTGAATGGTCAACTGTAAAACAAGGAATGTTTGCCTGAAGCATAATATTTTGTATAAAAAGAGGCTTTGTAAGATGGAGCAGTCTCCTGAGAATATACACCGTGTTGTACTTCTAGGATACTCTGTGTTTCTGTAGTCTGGGACAGGAAGGACCCGAAGTCTTAGGGTGTTTTTCCCTGGCACCGCTGGGTTCTTAAAAACCCGGTACTTCAGTTGGCGCCCAACGTAGGGCGATTTCAGCGGTACCGGTCCAAGCCAGAGGTTCGTGAGGAGCTTCGTGTGAAAATTCTGGAGGAAGGCCGCCACTTCATCGACCCCTGCATGTCGACGTGGTCCGAAAGTCTTTGCTGCGAGGTTCCCCGCGTCCCGATGGCTACGAAGGACTGCTGCCCTGACTATCGCCCTGCCTTGGACCCTTTGATGATTTGTAGAGCGAAACTATAGACAAGTATTCTAGTGACGTCATCGATACCTCAGTTAAGTATAAGTGGAGCGTCTCCCAGTCCTTAGTTTGGTTCTTAGTTTGGGTATCCCCTTGGGATCTTTGATTTGGAACTTGCAAGTACCAAAGTCGAGGGACTCGTGTAATCACGAGACTATCGTATTTCGATAATCCTTTAAAGTATGAAGCTAGACTAGTGAGCAAAGATGCCTGGTCTTAGCAGACTTGGAAATTTGTTTTGTCTTGGTTGTAATAGGGATTCCCGATTGGAGGACTCGTGTCCGGTTCCTCCGATTGGAACTCCAACCTATGAGCTCTACGTGAAACACGGCGTAGGCCCCATCACATATATTGAAGTATGGATTCGATACACCAGGAAGGATGGTGTTCTAAAGTGGGCCCAATATGGTAGTTTTGACACAGAGATATTGGACAATCTAGAGGTTAGACTTTTCAAGAAGAAAGCCCGGCCGGCGATGTTTGACTCTTTCCGCCAATGGCGAAAGGAAGCCAAACAGAAATAAATTAAATTAGCTAAAAGGAATAAAAGAGAAAAGGGTATCTCGATAATGCAAGCTGCTATGCAGTATAAAGATGATGAAGAAGCTCAAGCAAGTGAACAGTTGCACAGGCAACGAAAAATGGCAATCGATAAATGCTATCCAGTTTTGTCACCTCTCCAGCAAGATGTAGCAAAGGAACTTGAGAAAGACCCTTTAATATCGCATTTATTGAATTCACCACCCCCCTATGCGCAGAGTGCTACTGCACCTCCGCAACCTCTAGTTGTGCAACCTCCGATTATTGTGCCTCAGATTCTTCCACAACCGCCAGCTCCTCTTCAGTTGGCTCCTACTGCTACGGCGCAGGCTCCTCAAGGGCCGCTGAATTTGCTACCTGCTCCCTCTGTACTTCCCACAACTTTGCCTACTGCACCGACTACCTCTTATGATTTTCCTACTGTTACTGCCTCTGCGTCTGCATCTGCAGCTGCCTTGCCTCACTCCGCTTTTCCTCCTGTTCTTTCAACGACTTCTCCTTCTGTTCAGCAGAGAATGACTGATACAGTTGCTAGTCTTCTGTATCCTCTTTTTGGGGCAACAAGTATGACCCCTGTTTCAACACACAAACAGTTGCGTAGTCAAATGCCCGATTCTAGAGAGCAGGAAACATTGAATTATTTGGCACATAAATGGGTTACATACCCCACAAGATATGAGCTAGATTCTGTTATGGATGTCTTCCATCAGTGGGAAGCACCGAAGCAGAGATACGTTTTCGAGAAAATGTGTGTTTTTCTTTTTGAGGAATTGGAGGAAAATGATTTAGAATGCAATCCGCCTGAGCTGTGTCGTGTACGGTACGAGTTTTCAAAAGGCACAATTGTGGGTTCCGATGTTGAAAAAGCAGTTGCGACATTGTTGTTGTTTAGGTGTGAGGGTGTTTCTCGGTCATTATTTGAGCATGATCCCTCTGCTAGGAGAAAAGCGCGACAATATCCGATGAGAGAAGTACCCCCAGTTTGGAAAGAAGGAGATCTAGCAGCTAACCCACCTATTCAGCCTCATTTTCAGCGTGTTTTTGTCCATGTTCCTTGGAAGCGAGCTGAAGTTTTGGCTCTTAAACAGACCTTACCTGACCCCCATAAAAATCCTGCAGGGTATTATAAGGAACTATCACAGACCGCAGGCTCATGTATTATGAATTTAGCTGACATAGACATGTTGTTTGGAAATGTGGTTCCACAGCCTTTGTTGGGATTGATTTGTCATACAGACCATGCGCCGGAATTAGGTGATACATGGGCTAATATTGCTACTGCAGATGGCCGACAAGTTGGTGGTGCTAAACCTGAGCCTTTAGTCGCAGACCTCCCTGGTAAAATTGTTACCTACATGAAGAGGTTAATGCCTGCTATGCGAGTGAATTGGGACAAATTGTCTGCATGTAAGCAGAAGAAAGAGGAAACCGTGTCTGATTTCTTCATCAGGTTTGAGGAGACATTTATCGACCACAGTGGTCAAGATATGAGTACAGAAGGTGGTCAATGGTTGTTCGTTGACAAGTTCGTACATAATTTGCTTCCTGAGTTGTGTAAAAAATTGAAAGACTCAGAGAGTTCTTGGGCCGTTTCCTCATCAGCACAGATATTGGCTACTGCGCAGTATTATGAAAATAGAGATAAGGACGAAAAAGATAGAGCAGACAAGAAAACTAAAGAGTTAAAAACGAAGGTTCTCTTACAGCAAGCTTATCCGCCTCGTGGTGGCCGGCATGATTTTCAGCAACCTCAGCAGTTTCAGAGAAACTCGCAAAGGTTCGAGTTTTCTCAACCACGTTTTCCTGTAGGCCCTAATCAGTGTGCATATTGTAAAGAAGAAGGTTATTTTAAAAGTAGTTGCCCTGCTTTGTTACAGCGTATGAATGGTGTTTCTAGCGCGAGAGGTCGAGGTGTTCCACAAGCATCTAGAGGTAGAGGACGTGGAGGTTTCCCCCAGAATACACGCTCCTTTCCGCCTCAGAATTCAATGAGTAGTTTTGATCAGCAGAATAACGCGTCTGGTAGGACGCCTCAGTACTATGCTGATGACTACTATGCGGAAGATGAGAATATGGAAGGTAATGATTGCTAGGACAGCCATAGACAAAGAGAGGGAGTTGTTTCAGTTCCAGTAGATCAGAGTGGACCTTATGTTGAGGTGATTACATCAGGTGTGTCAGAGCCTTTTCTGTTGGATACTGGTGCTACAAAGAGTTCTATTATGCACTCTAAACTCCCTGGCGCACCTTTGTCTGGTGAAATGAATGTTTCAGTAGGTTTTTCTGGCGCCCCGGTTAGGAACCCGATTTCTAGTCTTATGTCCCTTTCTGTTGGACCTTGTGAATTAGAAGCACCCCTCATTTTGACAACAGGTTGTGGTGAGAACTTGTTAGGTTTGGATCTGTTGAAAAGATTGTATGCAACTTTGTATTGTTCTCCTTCAGGAGTACAACTTACACTGGGTAAGAAAGTGGTCTCCCCAATGTATTTGTCGAAGGATAAACTTCCGACAAAATTGTCGCTTCTTCCTGATATTCTTTGGGCTACTGGTCCTAATGATGTGGGTCTTTTGGAAATACCGCCATATGTTGTGACATTAAAAGCGAATGTTAAAATGCCACGTATTCCCCAATACAAGATCTCTAGTGAAGGTGAAAAAGCGTTGCTAGCGATAATTTATGATTTGATTGAAAAAGATGTAATTGAGGATACAAGAGGCAACGTTTGCAATAGCCCGGTTTTGCCTGTTTTGAAGCGTACCGACCCTTCTCAGCCACCTGTTTACAGGTTTGTGATTGATCTTAGAGAAGTGAACAAAATCATTGTGCCACAATTTCCAGTCATTCCTGATATCACTGCCCTATTGACTAGGATTCCAGCTTCTGCGTCTTGGTTCTCGGTGATTGACTTGAAGAATGCTTTCTTTAGCTTCCCGATTGCCGAGGAAAGTAGGGATATTTTCGGCTTCAATTTAGGAGGTCGAAGCTTCCGGTTCAAACGCGCTCCCCAGGGCTATTGTAAGAGTCAGTCGATATATAGTCAGGCTTTAAAAACACAGCTTGATACGATTGTTTTACCTGATGGCGCTACCCTTATTCAGTACGTTCACGATTTGCTAATTGCTGCAGATACTGAGGAGATTTGTAAAGAAGTAACATTGTCATTGTTGCGTCATTTGTCCGATTTGCATCACAAAGTGTCCCTTTCAAAGTTACAATATTGTCGACAAGAAGTGACCTACTTAGGTCATCTCTTATCGAAGGAGGGAAGGAAACTGACCCCAGAAAGAATTCAGGCAATTTCAAAATTGAGTGTGCCAAGGACACAGAGAGAAGTGCGTGCTTTCTTGGGTATTACATCATACAGCAGACAATGGATACCAAATTTTGCTTTGTTGGCCAAACCTTTGGTGGCATTAACTTGTGGTCTGAAGATTGTCAGAAAAGTTTTTCTGAATTGCGTGATGCACTGTGTTCGGCTCCTGTGTAGGATACCCACGACTACAGTAAGCCCTTTACATTGTATGTCCATGAGAAAGAAGGTTGCGCATTGTCAGTGTTGACACAGTTGTTCGGAGACAAGCAGCGTCCATGCGCGTATTTTTCGTCGACTTTGGATCCGGTAGCTAAAGCATTGCCAAGTTGTTTAAGAGCCACAGCAGCAGCAGCTGTTTCTATTCGGCAGTCTGCTGGTTTAGTAATGAATAATACGTTGATTGTAATGGTTCCACATGCAGTGGACACTTTGTCAAATAGGACCAAGACACAGCACTTAACTAGTGCTTGATTGTCAGGTTACGAGTTGACACTGTTAGCGAGTCATGTGCACATAAAAAGATGCAACACTTTGTATCCAGCTACGTTGTAGCCGATTGTAGCAGAGACAGATGTTTCTGAACAGCATGATTGTTTTCTTAAGACAGAGGAAGAAACGAAAGGGAGAGTAGATCTCAGAGACACTCCTCTTGTGGAGTGTGATGGTACCTTATGGGTGGATGGTTCATGCTTCAAGCTCCTGAACGGTGATACGACTGAGGCATATGCTGTTACGACTTTGCATACGATTGTTGAAGCTGCACGTATCCCACATAATTCAGCTCAAGCAGCAGAGTTGATTGCACTTACAAGAGCGTGTGTGTTGTCAAAAGGAATGAAAGTGACCATAAATACCGACAGCCAGTATGCATTTGGTGTGGCCCATAGTTTTGGACGATTGTGGAAAGAACGTGGGTTTCTGACTTCGCATGGAGCCAAGATACAGCATGTTCAGTTGGTGAGTGAGCTTCTTGAGTCACTTACCTTGCCGTTGCAAGTTGCGATTGTGAAATGCAGTGCACATAAGAAGGTTACTGATGATGTTGGTCGTGGCAATGCATTTGCTGATGAAGTCGCGAAAGAAACAGCGAGGGATGTGATGAGTCGAATGTATGTTGCAGGCCCTGCGAGATGGGTTGGTGACATTGGAATGTGTGAAGATACGATAGAGAGTGTAAAGTCTATTCAAGCTGAAGCCACAGAGAAAGAGTTGAGTGTGTGGAGAGAGAATACGGGTAATTTGAATCTAAATGGTTGTTGGGTTGAATTGTCAGAACATAAGCGATGGTTGTTACCCGATGCATATGTGCTTGCAGTGGTTACAATGGCCCATGGAATGGCTCACATCAGTGTGAAAGGGATTTGTAAGTTGTTGGGTCCAGTGTGGCAAAATGCTAGAATCCCAAAATGCGCAGAGAATGTGGTCAAGAATTGCATGGTGTGCTTAAAATACAATCCTGGTAGGGGAACCCCAACTCCAGCTGGTCATTTTGCGCCTCCAACGTACCCGTTCGAGGTTTTGCAGCTAGATTTCATCCACATGGAAAGGTGCAACAATTTGAAATACGTACTCGTTGTTGTTTGTGCCTTTTCAAGATGGGTAAAAGCATACCCCCTGAAAGACAACACTGCCTTGTCTACAGCTAAAGCCCTTGTTAAAGAGTTCTTCCCTAGGTTTGGAATGCCGAGAATGGTCTGTAGTGACAATGGGAGCAAATATGTGGGTCAAGTGATGAAGAGAGTGTGTGAGGGGCTAGGAATCCAGCAAAAATTCAACGCTGCAAATCGCCCCCAATCAGCTGGACTAGTAGAATGCTACAACGGCATCCTAAAACTTAAATTAGCCAAGATTCAAGCAAGCTCTGGTCTTAAATGGCCTGACGCTCTGCCTTTAGCACTCCTATCAACAAGAATGACTGTGCATTCGCGAGTGGGACTTAGTCCCTCTGAACTTGTGTTCGGCCGCCCGGCCAACATATGGGGAGTGCCATGGCTGACAAAATTCAGTGAAATCGAACACCCTGTACTGCTTGATTATTTGTATGAATTAACGGCTAAATTGCGTGTTTTACACCAACAGGTTCACGATACTCTGCCTCAGGTTTCTGAAGATCCAGGTCACATCATCGATCCTGGCTCATGGGTTTTGGTGAAGAATTTCCAGCGAACAAAGAATGATCAGCCCCGCTGGACAGGCCCCTACCTAGTCCTGTTATCAACAAGATCAGCCGTGCGAGTGGAAGGAAAAAAGAACTGGATCCACGGCGTACACTGCAAGAGGGTTCCTTTGCCTCTGCCGTACGACTAATGGGTCCAGGAGGGTATCGCTGACTCTGAGACTGTGCCTCGTTTTCTGCCTTTCAGCGATGCACGTGTAAAAGGAACAATTTCTGAACGTGAAAGTGACAATCTTTTGCAAGGAGCTGTGTCAACGTCAATCCAATTGGACACTACAGAGCCTGAACTCCTGTTCCAGGACCAGACATTACCTGGAAAAAGACGTTATAACCTGAGGCCGAGAACTATGGACAAATAAAAAGGTTCCTTTTTGTTCTTTGCTATTTTTGAAAGTGCAGCTCTCTCATCTGAGAAACTTTTTTATTTTTGTTTTTCGAACCACCATCCGGGTTCAGCTGTAGGGTCGCGGTTGCCGAAGTCTTTGGAGTGCAGCCAAAGACGTTAGGTCGACGGTTCTGGTTGGTCTAAGGGAGTTGCCCTGGACTGACAGAAGCATTCCTTAGCATAGAACACCCTACCATCGCGAGCAGCAATTAGAGAGGATGGAGTTTTTCGAGATGGAGAGACCTGCCATAGAGATGAACTTTAAAGCTAAAATATGTAGAATGATGACCAAGAAAATCTTTTTGATATTATGCATTTTTATGTTGTTCAGTGTAATTATGTTTTTAATAGGATATGTTTTATTCTCTTTTCAAGTGACATTTGCACCCACTACACAGCCCATACCTCCTCCCTCTACTGTTTCCTCACATTCTTTTCACCCTTTTCTTGAACATGAGTCCCTTAGGAGATTAGAGTTTATTAATAACTCCTTCGTTCAGCTTTTGCACCAACACCAATTAGTAGTGAACACGACTGACTGTTGGGTGTGTGGTCTTATGCCTCACACTACTGATAAAGGTATCCCTTACCTGGTCCTGCCTTTCAGCCATAATGGTTCTGTGTGGGCATACAGAACGATGTTCAGTTATGCACATGAAGTCCACCCCCTACGTTCTGAAAAATATAATCCAAAGAATAGTGCTCTAGTTAAGGGTATAGTAGATATGATTAGGGAAGATACTTCCTATGAGACTATCCCGAGAGATGACACACTAGCATATATTGGATGGAACGTGACCGGATATGGAGTTACTCTGAGTGAAAAACAGTGACCTAAGAGATCCTCCCGATTTGGATTGTACCCCATCAGGGTCACCTATGTCTGCAAGGTAATGGCAAGAATCCCAGAGCTCAGTTAGGAAAAGGTATCTGCACGGAAACATATGTCTTTGCATCTCAGACTTCCCCTTTGTTCCTAGCAGCTAAGGGTACCTATTTCATCTGTCATGATAGAGCCTACACATGGTTGCCCCCTGATTTCTCGGGCACATGTTTAGTTTCATTCCTGTTGCCTCCCACCTACACAGCTGCAGCCGATTACCATAAGACAAGGATAGTTAGAGGTGTCTTCAGTGAAGAAGACACTGCAGGACAAGAATTTGGAGACTTCGTGAAGGGTTTTCTGATGTTTTGGGGACCCATGGTTAGCAGCAGGAACATAAGGCAATTGACGAGGTGGTTGAATCCACCGTAGTTGAAACTGCCGGTGCCCTTAGTAACTTGACTGCTGAGCTCCAGTCGGATCGTCTTATGACCTTCAGAACAGGGTCGCGTTAGACGTCATACTTGCGGACCGAAGTGGGGTATGTAAAGTGTTCCAATCGAGTTGTTGTGTTTTCATTCCAGATAATGCTCCAACAGTGTACCAGGCCATCTCCAAACTACATAAGATCTCTGAGTCTATTCATGTGGATAAAGGAGATTGGTCGTTGATGGGGTGGTTCTGGGAACTGATATCCGCCTGGGGATGGAAGATTCTGATGGTCATTGGGATGATCTTAGCCATTCTTTTCCTGTTCTGTCTGTGCGTACAGTGTGCTCCTGCTATATGTGGCCTCTGTGCCACATCGTGTGTAAGGAAAATTGTATCAAGGGACAAGCTAAGCAATAGGATGATGCTACAGCAACATCTCAATGACTTTATGAATATAGACCTGGACTCAGATTAGCATGAGTGTAGGTTATTGCCTATGTAAGGGCAAAAGGAGGGTCTGTGGTACTGAAAATTCTGGACCCGTGCCATTCACATCGTGCCATCATGACGATTTTGATACCAGCAGACCGAGAATGACTAGTATATCAAACACACGCATTTTCGGCATATTCGAGTGACGAAATCACCCTTTAATTAGAGATTCTGTCCTGAACCCTCAGGTTCCATTTTGTATACGGCAGCCATTTTGTGATTGCCCTCACATAGGCCAGTGACTAAGGCCAAAAACGAGTCTGAAGGACACGTACACCTTTGCTGACTTCCCTGTGACCTGAGCAAGCTGACTCCACTGCCTCAAGCCAAACCTGTTCGGTCGGTTCCTTTCCCAGTGGCCGATCGAGATTAGTATCAAGGCACAGCATACCATAAACCTTTCATCGCACACGAACCATGCCTAATCTTACACACACCTGTCTCTGCTTTCTACTTTATGACCTGCTTTATGAGGAGGAGGTGCCCGATTTTATTAGGGGTCCGTCGATATCTGATGAAAATGTTGGGCCTTGCCGGGGGATTTACTGTGAGTTGGACAAACTGAAAATAAGCTTGTCATCATGATGCTGCTTTTTCTTTGTAGTGAAAATATGTGAATGGTCAACTGTAAAACAAGGAATGTTTGCCTGAAGCATAATATTTTTTATAAAAAGAGAAGGCTGGCTTTGTAAGATGGAGCAGTCTCCTGAGAATATACACCGTGTTGTACTTCTAGGATACCTGTTACTGGCTGCAGCCAATAAATTCGATCTTTGACTTCACCAAGAAGACTCTGTGTTTCTGTAGTCTGGGACAGGAAGGACCCGAAGCCTTAGGGTGTTTTTCCCTGGCACCGCTGGGTTCTTAAAAACCCGTTACTTCAAGCAAAGTATGGTAAAAGGGAGATGGGGCGTAGGTTGTCTAGACGCTCTAACCCAAGGTGCGGTTTCTTCGGGAGTGGCAAGACCACCGCTTCCTTCCAGCAGTCAGGGACGCAACAGGTATCAAAGGAGGTCGTCACCAGGTGCCTTTTAAAAGGCTCCAGGCCTTCTAAGCTCCCTTTAACCTGATTGGGGAAGCCGGGTCCCTACCGGATCCAGACTTAATACTGTTGCAGATTTTAATCAGTTCTTCCGGGGGTGGTGGGTGGATGGGGTATCGAGAATTCCTTCAACCCTCCTCCCTCCATCACAGGTTCTCCAACTCCCATCCCCATCTCACCGCCCTGTGCCGCTTCCGAGAGGGTGGAATAGATTTTTTCCACCTTTTCGGAAAATAATTCGGCTATTTGATTACAGAGCTCTTTTGAGCCCGCAACCGGTGCATCAAAACTAGTACTTGAGGTGAGCTCCTTGTAGACCTTAAAAATCTCCCGGGTTGAGCTTCAAGCTGAATCAATTCTCTCTAGAAAATGATCCGCCTTGGCCCTTCTGATAAGTTTATGATAGTACCTTAATTCCCTTTTATACTGCTCTTTCCCCTGATCTGAATAGTCTACCCTCCAGAGCCTTTCCTGCCGTTTGCAGCCAACTTTGGCTGTTCTCAGGGATTCCGAGTACTATGGGGTGGATTTCTGGGTTCTGAATTGTTTTTTCCTCGCCCATGGGGCCATCCTGTCCAGAGCCTCCATGATGCCTTGATCTAAATTTTTGCAAGCTGTTTCTGCACGCTGCCCCCCGGCGGGCCATCCTTCCCCAAGGCTTCATTAAAACTTCCTGAGAGAAGACCCCCCATCTCCTACAAGCTGCTATCTTACTACTGGGTACCACTCTCCTGATCATCGGGCGTCTGATCACAAACGGCACCAAATAGTGATCTGTCCAGATGACAGGGAGGGGTGAATGAGCCAGAAAGTCCTCCCAGTTCTTGAACAAAGGGTCCAAGAGGTGGCCCTTTATATGGGGGGGGGGGGCGTGGATCTGAGTTCCAATTGAAAGGTAGCCATTTCCTGGCACAATTCACTAGCAATGAGGCAGGCCTTATCCTCCAAATGCAGGTTCAGGTCCCTGAGAACTATGAATTTCTCATAGCGCAAAGCAGGTTGTGCTAGGTAATCCAGTATGCTAGACATAAAATGAAATGAAATGAAAATGAAATGAAATGAAAAATTGCATTTATATAGCGCGTAACTACCCTGGGGCCTCGCAGCGCTTGAAGATAAAAATGGCTAGCGCAGGCTCAGGGTAGATCAGCAGGATTTAGCAAACAAATGCGTTTTCAAGGCCTTTCTAAAAGACAGGAGGTTGCTGTTTCCTCGGATGGCGAAAGGAAGGGCGTTACAGAGTCTGGCCGCCGAGTGGGAAAAGGAGCGGCCACCCCAGCGGGCTCTATTAATTTTAAAAGAGGTGGCCAGCTGCAGGGTGCCAGAACGAAGGGAACGGGCTGGAACATAGGGCGTGACCAGAGAGTGCAGAATCGCTGGGCCTGCACGGTGGAAGGATTTGTGCAGAATGCACAAAGCCTTGAACTGCACTCTGGCAGCCATTGGCAGCCAGTGGAGGTCTTTCAATGCCTTCCTCGCCGACTGCCGACGGGGCAAGTTGAACAGTAGGCGGGCCGCACTATTTTGTGTGACCTGAAGCCTCTGAAGTACCGAGGCCGGTGCTCCCAGATAGAGAGCGTTCCCGTAATCCAGGCGGGAGAGAATCAGGGCCTGGACCATGATCCTCCTCGCCTGGAAAGGGAGCAGGGGGAGCACCCGCCGGAGCATCCTCATTAGTCCAAAGCAAGTGGCGGCAGTCTTGGTAGCCTGGACCGAAAAGTCAAGGGCGGTGTCGAGCCAGATCCCGAGGCTCTTTATCTGGGACCTAGGGGCGGGGAGAACGACCAGACATGGTGGGCAGACGGATGCAAGAACAGACGGGGAAGGATTGCCGAGGAGAATGATGTCTGTCTTCTTCCCGTTAAGTTTTAGACAGGAGGCTTGCATCCATCTGGCAACAGCCTCTAGACAGGGGCCTAAGGTGTTGGATGATCCATCTGAGTGGTCTAGGGAGACCACCAGCTGCATATC
The DNA here is from genome assembly GCF_964261635.1 of Lissotriton helveticus. NCBI lineage: Eukaryota > Metazoa > Chordata > Amphibia > Caudata > Salamandridae > Lissotriton > Lissotriton helveticus. Next base: position 1,958,931,680 of record NC_136068.1, on the reverse strand, counting down.
ATCCGCGTAGGTGACAATACGCACACCAAAGGGATGGACTATCCTGTCCAGAGGTTCCATGTAGGCGTTAAAAAGGGTCGGGCTCAGGGAGGAGCCCTGGGGAACCCCGCACCTGAGAGGATGTTTGGGAGAGACTGTCTCGCCCTCGAAGACCTGAAAAAAATGCTCACTCAGAAAGGAGGCAAGCCATTCTAGGGCCGCGCCCGACACGCCCATGCCAGCCAGTCGATGTAATAGCATGGCATGGTTTACCGTGTCGAACGCGGCGCTAAGATCCAACAAGATGATGGCCACCTTTCCTCCCTGATCAAGAACGGTTCTTGCGTCTTCCATAACCGCTAACAAAGCGGTTTCGGTACCATGTTGAGGGCGAAATCCTGTCTGGGAGGCACGCAACAGATGGTTGGACTCCAAATAGTCTGTTAAGATGTTATTAACGTGCCTCTCCAGCAGTTTACTCAACCAGGGGAGCAACGAAATGGGGCGGTAATTGGACAAGTTGCTCTGATCCAGGGTGGTTTTTTTGAGTAGTGCCCTCACCATGGCACATTTCCAGGCAGGTGGGACCGATTTGGAAACAATGGAGGTGTTTAAGGTTTCCAAAATGACAGGACGAATAACGTCCAAGGCCTTGACAAGGATCCGGGGGGGTGCCGGGTCATTGGGTGACCCGGAGGTGACTTTGGAGATTAATCTGTCCAGACCACAGGCATCAAGAAGCGGAATTGTGTCCAGCTTGCAGAGAGCCAGAGAGTCAGCTGATTTGTGTGAGACAGAGCTGGCGTCGACCATGGGATTGCTAAAGGAGGAGTATATGGTCAAAATGTTCTTTGAAAAGAAAGCGGCCAACTCATTGCAGCGGTCCTGTGCACCTTCGGCAGTAGGACGCTCAGCAAGAGGTGAAATGAGAGACTTAGCTATCCTAAATATTTCCCTGGGCGCATTGGCTGCTGCATTGATTTTCCCTTCATAGAAGAGAGCTTGCGCCCTCTTGATCTCTGATTTGTAAAGCTTCATTACAGCCCTATAATCATCTTTCCTAGACTGAGAGTGGTCCTTCCTCCACGCTCTCTCAAGTTTACGACACTCAAGTTTTAATGACCTTAGAGCAGGAGTGTACCAAGGTGCAACTTTAGGTCTTCTAATAAGTTTACATGGGCGTTTGGGAAGAACCTGGTTGAGGGTGCTGGAAATCCAGTGGTCAAATTTGTTAGAGGCAGAGGCAGGAGTCATAACCTTCCTCGGGGGATCTTGGACAAGAACAGCTGTCCAGTCAGTGAGGGGGAGTGAGGACCATTTCCTGCCCAGATGCTTGGTAGGAGCATCACAGGGGGCAGGAGGGTTGGAGAGCCAGGTGTAAGGTATCAAAAAATGGTCGGTCCAGGGTAATGGAACAGGGGATTCTACATTAAGGTTGGTGTTACTATATATATGATCAAGAAGATGTCCCTTCTTGTGGGTCGCCTGATGGCCTCTCTGGCAGAGGTCTAACGCTTGCAGGTTGACCCGTAGGTTATTGGCTGACGTAGCATGGGGGTCATCCAGATGGAGGTTAAAATCCCCAAGCAAAGTAAAATTAGGCGAGGTTACCACTGCGTTGGCAGTGAGGTCCGTGATCTGCGTTATGAAATTATTAGGGGAGCCAGGTGGACGATAAAGTAAGATGCCGGAGAAGGTGATAGTGGGGGAAAAATCAAGCGCAAAGTGTAAACTCTCGCAGGTCGGCGAGAGATTTGGAGTAACACGACACTTAAAACTATCCCTGTATATGATGGCTAGGCCCCCGCCTCTCCCCGACTGGCGGTCGAGGCGCTTAAGGGTGTAGCCTTGAGGTGTGGCCCATGTTGTGGTCGGGTCATTGTCCATCTGGAGCCAAGTTTCCGTTAAAAATAGAGCGTCAGGATTGAGCTCTTCAATCAACAGGTACAGCTCCGTGAAGTGTTTCGGTAGCGACCGACAATTGAGAAGATACAGTCTCCAATTCTGTCCCGGAGGGAGAGAGCCGCTATATGGGCAGGAGGTACTCCACATACAGTGCTTGCAATGGTGTTCAGAATTAAATGGGGAGAAAGAGTGACGACAAGAGAGACTGGTGGGGGGTCGTAAAGAATGTAGCAAGAGAGAATTGTAAACAATACGATTCCCTACCATAGTGATAGTTTGATCCTAAACCAGGGTCAGCGAGAAGCGTCTGGACGCGGACTGGCGCAGACTGGCTTCTCTTTGGTGCCTCTTCGGCGCGTATACGGCGCTACCGCTGCGCGTCACCGCTGCGCGGGACGGGAGGGTCTATATAGATTAGGCGAGGGTGGAGACTAGCCCGTCAACCTCCCCAAGATGGCTGCCCTGAATGGAGCAACCAGGAAGTGGTATCGCTTGACCTCCCTCCACAACAATCAGCACAGAGCTGTTGTGGACCGAGGAGTAGGCAAACAGAATGCATGTAAGAGCTCAGCAATAGAATTAAAAACACAAATTATCACAATCAATAAAACCTTTAGCTTGACCCGGTGGTCTATAAATAAGGATCCCCTTCATAATATAATTTTGGTCAAGCTTGAGTGTAAAAGACCCTGCCTCACACTCCATCAGGCTGATGTCTTCCAGTGTGCAGTGGACATTGTGTTTATGAATAATAGCAATGCCACCCCCCGACCCCCTCTCCTATCCAGGTGTCTAATGGAATAGCCCTTAGGAGCTGCTTCCATGATATCCGGGGCTGACTCCTCATCTAGCCAGGTCTCCGTGAGGAACAAGATATCAACCTGGTCGTCGGCCAAAAGGTCGTAGACCTCCAGCCTATGCTTCCCCAGTGACCGGCAGTTTACTAGGCAGCATTTAAGTTCACTAGTTGCCCCCTCATCCTCCCTACTACCACCAAGGGTAAATGAACAGAAGCCTCAGTTTTTCCTTTTGTTATTGCACGCCATTTTATGCATACAACATTCCATCGTCTGGATGCGCATCCCAAGCAGATCTTGGGAGCTGTACTGGGTGGCTGGTCTGTCCCGGGCAGGGGTTTGGGCCCCAGACCCCGTCCGGCCGCAGACGGGCGCAGACGGGCTTTCCTTTGGCGTGCCTTCGGCGCGCCTGCGGCGGCCTGCTGCACGGTCGCGTAGGCATCCCCATTTATAGCTGCCTATGCGCAACTAGACCGCTAACCGGCCCCCCGGAAGTGCCTGGCTCTCCCTACCCCGCCCTCCATGCAATGGTACTGGTTACCGTGTCGGACCGGGGCAGTCCGATGCTGACGGACCGGGGCGGTCCGACGTCGATGCTTTTTTGGTCAAAGTGGCGCATGCCACTGTTTTACTTTGATGTCGGCCACGCCCCTTTCTTTGGACGTTGCTTGTCTAATGAAAGGGGCAGGATTCCTTAAATGTGAACCCGCCACCTCGGTGCTGGTAAACACAAAAATAATTGCAATGGAATAGGTCTTGCATTTGCGAGAGTTTAAGATAGTGTATTGCCAATAGCTCAACCCCTCATAAATGGGAGACCTATTGCATTGCAAATGCTTGTTTTTCCACTTTCTATATGTCCTGCATTCATCAGCAAACATAGAAGGAGGAAATCACCTCCATTGATTGTTTTCGTGCAAGCAGGTGTCCCTTCTTGTACAAAAATAATTATTCCCACATTGCACACACTTACACCATGGTACAAGGGTGCCTGCGTTGGCGCATAGAAGCCAATTGTGTCCCAGTGCTGAGGAAGAGGACAGGAATGCGCTGTATCTGATAGATACAGCGCATTCCTGCCCTTCTCTTTTGACATAGGGCAGCGCAGCAAGAAGGCTTGTGGTGCGGCACTACGCCAAAAGCTTGTAAATAACTATGACCTATGACTATTGACCAGGTGACTATGAAAAGGGGCCGGGCTGGGATGGCTTCAGTCACATGTCCGGCAACAATATAATTAAGAATTCTCTGACATATGGTTTGATTCTTACCCATGCCTGTCAGCCTTTCAGAGACACCACCGGTCTCATCATTAACCACCAATCACAAGGTTTGTGAGGATTTTACCAAAATGGCCAGCAATTTTATTTGAAGTTCAAGGCCAGAAAAACCATTGGGTAAATAGAAAAAAAACCTACATTTCTTTCAACTTTGCGATATAAAGTTATAACATCTCCATGATGATGTCAATTCAAAGGTTTTTTAGAGTTGTTATATGTGGGCAGTGCCAGGCTGAAAGCGAGTGCCAAACATTTTACATAAAGTTATCAGCATGAGGCCCTTCCAGAGTCCCATAAAGTGCAGAAATGGTCAATATTTTTCTCAGAAAAATGTCACAACCCAGTAGTGCACAGAGAAAACTCTGGAAATGGACAACCCTATCCCCCAATAAGGTTTGGCGAACCCCATCCTCATGAGCAAATTAAGAAAGCCTGGAATTCTTTACAGCAGTTAAGTCCTTTGCCTCAACCCTCCCGCTAGCAGGATCGACAAAAGCACGAGCCGCAGGCAAAAGTGAAGTAATATAACGATAAGGCACAAATGGGTGCTCTTCTACATCTGGATCAGCATTGGGCGGGCCGGAGAATTTCCTTGGGTGGGCCTGGCCCACCTGACCCACCCACTAGAACAGGGCCTCAGAATAGAGGGCCTCCTTTACAAGGAACTGACGCGTCTGCATTGATACGTCAGTTTCCTTGTGCCAGTGCCGAATGTCCTTGCGCCACTAAGTATGCGTTGTATTTACAATACAGTGCTCTATGGCACAAGGATTAACAGATGAGTCTGAAATTCTGACGCATCTGTTGGCACAAAAGTGACTCATTGCTGGAGTTGGACGGATGGGTGAGTCCCATTCAAAAAGCCCAGCGTCATTCCTTACCCCTGGCCCTGAGCAGGCGTAGTTATTTTAACGCAGTGAAGGTGTAGAGTGATGGCGTAAAATCAAAAAGTCTCCCACTCACCTGAAGTAGAGGAAATAAAGCGGTGAAGCACCCCTACCATCGGAACGGCTGCCCTTTGTTTGGTATCATGATTAATATCAGGAACACGGGTACTGGACCACAACCAGCTCCGAGTTTCCTCTTATTTGTTGAGACATATCAAGCACAGCGGTTCAGCCAAGGGACTCCCCTATTCTCTTTCTTTTCCACTCTTTCCTTGACTCTCTCCCCCCCCCAGACATGACTACCTCCACTTTGAATGACAATTTGGGAATGAGTTTTGGTGAGGACATCGTAGCAGAAATCCTCAGAACACCATGACTACTCGATAGTGAAGGACATATTGCAGCTGCCAATCTACAGGGAGACTGGAATTCCCTAGCATCACTTAAAAAGCTACAAATCGCTACAAAATTGCACTTTATGGGTCCGTAATGACCGAATATCTGAGAGCCAATACGCACCCAATGGATTGTTAGTGAGGACTGCACCACGGATCTTCCTCGATGATCTTATCTTTAGATGCAAATGGAGCAAGATCGCGTGGAAATGTACCCGCGACTGGCTCATATTGATCATCGGCACAGCTAAGTGTCTCTCAGAATCCCTAATTATTCAAATCAACCTAGCAGAAAATTACCTAAAAACTGGCATTAGCATCTCTGCCTTCAAATCCTGCCTGGCTGAGATCAATGCTGAAATGTCGGACCACCATGACTACCTTTTGCAAAAGAAAATCCAGAAGTTGCAAAAGGATATCAAAAGATTTAACAGGGAAAAGATATACCCCTATACCAAAGAGGATTTTCAAGCTTCTGAGAACGATGCACTCTCAGATGACGGCTCAATAACCTCTAACAATTTGAACCACTCAACCAACAGTAACTCGAGCAATAACAGCTGGGGCAGAAACACCAACACAAAGGGATTCCTCCCACAACCTCCACTACCAGCCATGTATGGGTACCCAACCAACCATATCCCCCACAAGGACCTATGTGGTACCCAGCCTCCCCAAGACCACAACAAGGCTTCTAATCACCGATCTTGCAACATCCTCCACCTCCTTTTTGGAACAGAGGCAGGGACAGAGGCAGAGGAAGAAGAAAAGGACACAAGCAGGTCCAGTGGCAAGACACAGAGAATCAGTGAACAACGAGGAGTATGACAAACCCAAGAACCTGATTGTAAACCTCTTCAAGAGGTCACTCAAACCTGATGAGGTCACAGTGCTAGAGAAAGGTCTGGGCTTCGTACCTACCTGCAGAGAAGATAACGCCTGACTCATTGAAGAACTACACTATCTATCTCGGAAGATCAGACTCAAGTCTTTCTTCAATGAGAATCCTACCCCTGAAAGAAGGGATACTGGTCTCAGACCACCTTCCGAATCCACCCCAACAACAGGAATGGTACCCAGCGAGGTTCTAACTTTTGAGAAAGCGGTCCTGAAGGAAGCCAACCAAGTTAAGTGGAAACACACATTAAACAACCTGCCGAACAGCCTCCATAAGGCCATCTCCTCCTTGAAAGTAGAGGACAGAATCATCATCAAGCCCGCGGACAAAGGGGGAGCCACAGTGATCCTCAACATTACTGAATATGAACAAGAATGCACACAGCAATCGAGTAACACCCAATGCTATGAGGAGATGGACACTGACCCCACAGAACAACGTCTCCCCCGCATTAGGATCAAGGTGAATGAGGCGGCCACTGGGGGTTGGATCTCCCCCCAGGAAGCAGCTTTTCTGGTCAGCACTAAATCTCAAGGTGCCATATTTCTACCTCCTTCCAAAGATCAATAAGGGCACTGTCCCTCCTCCTGGATGCCCAATCATTTCAGGTAATGGCTCCCTACTGGAGTCCCTGATCCAGTTCAGTTACTTCTTCCTACGACCTCTGGTGCAAGCTGCACTTGCATACCTCAAGGACACGCGGGACATCCTCAATCTTATTCAATCGATCAATGACAACAATATTGGGGAAATTTTGTGGGTGCCCAAGGTGGCACCGGGGTGTCAACGTTAAAATAATGCTCTCTCCGGCACCCAGAATGGCTGCTGACTGCAAAACCAGCAGAAGCTGAAGGGTCTTTGAGGCTCCCTGCAGCTCCCAAGTATACATTAAGGGGCCCATTACGATGCCGGGCGGATTGCCTCCTCCAGGCTGACGGTAGCCACCGCCGGCCTGACGGAGGCAATCCGCCCGACATCGTTTCCCAAATTCACCCCCGCCATATTAGTATGGCGGGGGGACCGCGGCGGACGGAAAGACCGTACGCCGCTTTTCCGCCCCGGTCGCCTTGCGGCCGGGGCGGAAAAGGAATAATATGGTGGCGGTGTCTATCAGACACCGCCAGCCATATTAGGATGGGGTGAAACAGATGCCTTTCCGTGGCAGCGATGCCGCCACGGAAAGGCATGCGGTCTTCACTTTGGTGGCCCCCTGCGGGCCTCAAAAGTGAAGGAGGGGTAGGGAGGTGCACACGGGGGGTACCTGTGGTACCCCCCTGCATTTGCATTTACAATGCGGTAGGCACCGCGCGGTGCCTGCCGCATTGTAAATGCAAATGCATACAAGCATTCATAGCATTGTGGCGGACGGTGCAGAGAGCACCGCCTGCCACAATGTTATGAATGCAGGATGCGGCCGCCACTGTGGCGGCCGCATCCTAATGCCACCCACGGGACCGCCCGCCCTTATGGCGGACGATCCCTACTCCCGATAGGATGGCGGATGAACTAAGTCCGCCCGTCATCCTAATGACCTCCAAAGTGTGGGTGTCCGGGGTGGTGCAGAGAAAGTGACAAGACAAAAGAATAATAAGTGAGCATCAGAAGATCTCTAGGAATGGAATGCATCATGATGGCCTGCAAGGGCTTTTTAATTATATTCTTTTATCCTGGTGATTACCCTAGAAGGGGCAGAGGCACTACCTTTAATTCTTTTGTAATATTGTGGAGGGCTGCGTGGAGGGCAGCCGTCCCTCAGCATCATTAATAAAACATACGCAGTAGGTTTTGCGGGTCATTGAATCCATAAACCAAAGAACGAATTCCATAATTTTAAAGCACTATGAGTAGGAGCTGTATCTTCTTTAGCTGGAGTGCAAAGACTCCTTGTGGTTGGTTTTACAGCTGCATTTTGTGGCCTGAAAATGTGAAAAAAAACAAAGACATGTTTATGGTTTATTTAAAATGTTTTGTGACAACAAGGATAATTATTAATCATTGGAATGTATGTACTAATATTAAACACATTTGACTATAATCACAGGTTCCGAAGTCACCAGCTCAGGCCGCGATGCCACACCCGCTTTCCCCCATCACCCTCTGGGGATACGGAACCCTGCTACGGAGCGGCTTGACTCTGCCATATCTGCTGGTAGGACCTGGGTGGGACAATTGCAAAACAAAAATGTAAAATAAAGACACAGGGAGAGTGAAAAACTAATGAAAAGTGAATCTAAAGTAATTTCTTTGTTGCTTTAAGCGACCTCCTACGTTCCGTTCTGGCCTCACTCTGCATTTGTTTTAAAGTAGAGTGCACTAAATCCAAAGAAGGAGGAGCGGCGATCCCGGGGGGAGGATGCAGCTGACCCCCCTACTGCCCCCTATTCTCATAGACCTGGCTAGTTGTTGAGTAGTCCCATACCAAATTACGCACCATGGCGTGGTCTACGTTTGCTGGACTTGCCTTGGATCTGGTCCTTCGCCTGTGAGAGGTTGATTTGCCATGAATTGCCTTTTGTACAGTAGACGATTCCCCCGAGTCTGTTTCATCTGTTGCGCTAAAGTCACTAGGAATAGGAGAGCCCCTCAGGAGAGCCATGCGTTGTCATTGCAGGAAGTTGTGGCAGTTGTGGCAATTGTCTAGAGACATCGGGAATGGGGCTGGCCAGGACCCTTGATTTGTTCGCAGGTATGACCCGTACTTTCCAGCAGGCCATTGTTCTTGTGGGACTCCTGGTTTGTCCGTTTCTGCTGAATCCGTTGGATCTGAGTGACCAGCTATCAGAATCCCATTAGGCAACTCCAAATCCATTTGTGAGCTCAGCTCCAGACCGGGTTGCACTTACAGCCCAGTTGTCAGGCCAGTTTTCATGCCTTTCTTGCCTATTTTTCCCCTTTTGCCTGGGATAGCAGGGTCAACTATGGATTCATTTACTCTTTTGCTTATCATAGCCGGGAGTGCTGGTGAGGGCATTGCAAACACCTCTACCGTCGTCGGCTGCCTCAGCATCCCCTCAGTGGTTGCCGCAGTCGCTGCTGTACGTAGACGAGTCCCTCCGGCTGTACCAACATCATTAGCGGAATCTTTAGTGGAGCATTCAGCAAAGTCTTTAGCAGCAGCTGTTTTTTTTACCTGAGCACCCCGCCGTTCTGGATTCGGTCCACGAGCTGTGGTGGGGGCGTTATCCGGTGCGATTGCAACAGCAGTATTAGGGGCATTAGAATGCGGCTGCTCGAGGCAACCCAGTGGCCATCAGGAGGGCGGGCTAGTAGTCCCAAAGGGCCTCCCCTGCCCCTCCCTCTTCTCTGGAAACCCACTCCTCCCCGGGCAGGAGGTACCCGGCTGGAGGGTGGGCGGGCCTGTGACGCGCATCCGGGGCGGCAAGCATGGCGAGGGGTATATATCCTCCCCTCGCCATTTTCCTGGCCTCTTTGCCGCTCCGGACGTCGCGCGTCGGTCACGGGACACTCTTTCTGCTGGAATTTGAGGTGAGTGGCCTTCTGACTGTTCCCCCCTGTAGTGTTGCTGCAGTGGGGCGTACCACTGCAGCACACGCCCCCTCCCACTGGTTCCTGTGCATCCCCCCCTGGGACGTGCAGGGTCTTTGGTTTACCCCGTACGTGAGCGCCGTTGCGCTCCCTTGTGAATAAATAGCCCAGAGCCCTGGGCGTGGTCAGTGAGAAGCTAGCCACCATCCTAACTACACGTGTCCCAGTGTCTCAATTACTCAGGCCCACACCGGGACACTACATTGGCGACGAGGGGGTCTGCCCCCCGCTCATCGCGTGCATCGACGAACCCGTGACCCTGCCGGTCACCCACGCCTGGCCCCGCTGCCCCGCAGCGCGCATCCTGCCAGCGGTGCGCCTCCCTGTTTGACAAGGCCGCCCAGCAGCTTGGTCCACATCTCCCGCCCTCACCTGGCCCGCCTGTGCCCCAGCGGAGTCCCCGAGTACCTCGCCTGCCTCTGGCGTGACGTCCTGCCTCCCGGCTGCCTGCGCCGCTGTCCGGCCCATCCACGTGGCCTCCTCCAGGTACGGGCTGCTGCCTGCCGCACCTCACGGCTGCCCCTGTGCCCTGCCTCCGCCTCTCTCCTGCCGCCCGGAGGCCCGCGGCCCGCTCCCTGCCGGCCGCCGGCCCCGCTCGTCGTCCCGGCACTCCCGCGCATGCGCGGTTCCGACGGCAGCCATACCTCACGCTTCTAGCGTGTCTGCGGAACCGGGAGGTTGCCATTCCTCACGCATCTGGCGGAGTGAGGCCTGTGAGTTCACCGGAGGTGCCTGTTTCTTCCTGTTGGGCCTGTGCGGCCCCGAGGGACCTGTTTCTGCCCACTAGTGCTAGGAGTGTGTCCCGTTCATCCTTCCGGCCGCCAGCATGGCCAATGTGCCCCCCCTGGAGCCCTTTTCCATCACCGGCACGCCACCCTCCCAGGCTTCTCGGTGGAAAAAGTGGGTGGAACGTTTGGAGACCTACTTTATTGCGGCGGAGGTCGCGGTGGAGAGACGCAGGGCGATGCTCCTACACCTGGGTGGAGAGGGGATCCACGACATCTCCAAGGATATCACGGAAGGCGATCCGCCCCTCACGTACGCCACCCTACGGGATGCTATCACCAGGTATTTCGAACCCTTCACCAGCGCAGACTACGAACGTTTCCTGCTCCGACAAGCGCGCCAACTCCCTGAGGAGTCAGTTGATGTGTTCTACGCGCGCCTTAAGAAATTGGCGAGCACGTGTACACTCCCAGACGCGGAAGACGAAATTCGCGCACAGTTCATTCAGGGGTGCGCATCTCTGAAACTGAGAGAGAGAGTCCTCGAAACAGACGCCATGCCCATGCGAGACATACTCGCTTTAGGACGGTCCAAGGAACTCTCCAAAGCCCGGGCGGCCCACATGGAGCCGGGCCCAGCCGTCAAGATCAAATCAGAGCCAGTGTGCGCTGTCCGGACGCAACGTCCAGATAGCCGGTCTAGGCCGCAGAGGACCCCCCAGCCCCAGCACTCCCAGTCTACCCGGGATCGAAACTGCATGTGGTGTGGTGGTACCACTCCGCACAAAGGAGCCTGCCCAGCTCAAGGAAAAATCTGCAGTGCATGCGGCAAAGCCAACCACTTTGCTAGTGTCTGTCTGTCGTCCCAACGGAAGAAGCCCAGCGGCCCACCCAGGAGAGCGCGGCAGGTGGCGCCACTCCCGGATACGTCACCCGGCAGTGACATGGACGACGACGACGAAGACGCCGCATCTGTCCACGTGGTGCGCATGCTCAACTCCCTGACGGCCGCTTCCTCGTCCGAGCCGATGTGCACTGTCCAAGTCCACGACCAGACCATCCGAGCTCTCATCGACACCGGGGCGATGATAAACCTCATGGCGGCCAGTGTATACCGGGACCTAGCGGACGCTCCCGCACTCCACCCCACCAGAGTGCAAGTGTTTGCCTACGGGACTCGGTGGCCCCTACGCCTGTGCGGGGTATTCAGAACTACCATTTCACATGACACCCGGCAGCTGCAAACAAAAGTCTACGTGTCCCAAGAGGGGTCAGGATTCCTCCTCGGCTGCAAGACAGCACGTGAACTTGGACTCATACACTTTGCCCTGACCGTACAAGCTCAAAGCCTGGACAATCTGGTCACTGAACACTCCTCACTGTTCGAGGGCATCGGATGCCTCCGTGGACCTCCTGTCCAGCTCCACATTGACCAATCCGTAGCCCCGGTAGCTCTGCGACACCGGCGGATAGCGTTCCACCTCCGACCCAAGGTAGAAGCCGAGCTGAGAATGCTGGAACAAGCGGGAATCATCGAACGTGTGACCGGGCCCACCCCGTGGGTGTCCCCCATCGTGGTGGCGAAAAAACCTAAGCAGCCCGACGCGGTACGGATATGTGTGGACATGCGCATCCCCAACCTGGCCATCAAGAGGGAACGTCACCTAACGCCAACCATTGACGACATCATCGGGGAACTCGCAGGGTCCAGGTGGTTCTCCAAAATGGACCTAAGATCAGGGTACCACCAGATTCCGCTTCACCCAGACTCACGCCCCATCACCACATTCTCGACCCATGCTGGCCTGTGGAGGTACACGAGGCTCAATTTCGGCATCTCAAGCGCCGCCGAAGTGTTTCAGAACATTATACACAACGTCCTTCAAGGTCTCGTCGGGGTGCTCAACGTGAGTGACGACATCCTGGTGCATGCCCCGACGCTGGAGGAGCACATCCGGCGCGTCCACGCTGTGTTCGATCGCCTCAAGGAGAGAGGGCTGACTCTTCACAAAGACAAGTGCGAGTTCCTGCGAAGAGACATAAGCTTCTTCGGGTACAAGTTCTCCGACCAAGGAGTAGGCCCAGACCCAGAAAAGGTCCAAGACATCCACAACGCGCCCGCCCCCACCTCAGTGACCGCAGTCCGCAGTTTCTTAGGCATGGTGACCTACTGCGGGCGTTTCATCAAGGACCTGTCCGATCTCACTGGACCACTCAGGAATCTCACAAAATCCAATACCGCTTGGACTTGGGGTCCGGACCAACAGGAGTCGTTTGAGAACACGAAAGCGGCTCTCTCAGCCGACACCACGCTAGTGTACTTCAACCCTCAGAACGAATCACAACTGCTTGTGGATGCCAGCCCCACTGGCCTGGGTGCCGTCCTCTCACAGCGTCAGCAATGCAGAGAGTGGGCCCCCGTTGCATACGCCAGCCGCACCCTCACACCCACCGAACAACGCTACTCCCAGATAGAGCGGGAGGCTATTGCAATTCTGTGGGGGTGCCGCCATTTCCACATCTATCTCTATGGACACCCTTTTTCAGTAGTCACTGATCACAAGCCCCTGATACCACTTTTCCAAGGCTCTTCCTCTCGCCCTCCCCCACGGATCGAGAAGTGGGTGCTGCAGCTGCAGGAGTTCCAGTTCACAGTGGAGTACCGGCCCGGCTCGCGCAACCCGGCGGACTATTTGTCGAGACACGCCCGACCCGTCTCGGATGCCGAAGCGGCCGAAGCAGCAGACACCGAGGAGTACGTCCGACTGATCGTCGAGAGGTCAAGACCACGCCCCATGTCTCTGGACGAGGTGTCAAGTGCCACCAAGGAGGACGATTGCCTCCAGATCGCGATCCAGGCCATAGAGAGCGGCGACTGGAAAGCACTCCAGAGCCCAGCTTCGTTCCGCACACCTGAGGCCCAAGCCATCCTGAAGGCATTATTTCAAGTCCGGCACGAACTGTCCGTGTCTACAGAAGGGTGCCTCCTGCGAGGCCCTCGCCTAATACTGCCCAGCAGTTTGACCCAGCAAGCCGCGGTCCTGGCACACGGATCACACCAAGGAATTGTCAAGTCCAAGAACAGACTCCGGAGCAAGGTGTGGTTTCCGGGGCTAGATAAAGCGGTTGAGGAAGTGATCCACAGGTGCCCAGTGTGTCTAGCGACGAGCCTCCCAAACCCTCCGGCGCCAATCGTGACAGAAGATGGCCCCACATCCCCGTGGGTGCGAGTGAGCGCGGACTTCGGTAGCCTCCCGGGAGGCAAGTACATGCTTGTAGTGGTGGATGACTTCTCCCGCTACCCAGAAGTGGAGATCGTGTCGTCGACGGCAACGTGGGAAGTAATACCAAAATTTGAGAAGATACTGGCCACCCATGGGCTCGTGGACGAGATCCGCACCGACAACGGACCCCCCTTTAACGGCAGTGAATTCACGGAATACCTCCAAAGCCATGGTATCAAGCACAGACGGATCACCCCCCGGTGGCCCCAGGCCAATGGAGAGGTCGAGCGCCTAATGAGGACCTTGAACAAGACTATACAAATTGCGGTTGCCGACGGCCAATGTCTGGAGCTAGCAATCTACCAGTTCCTCAGAGAATACCGTTTGACCCCCCACTGCACTACAGGAATCTCCCCAAGCCGACTTTCCTTCAATAGAGTCGTGGCAGATACCATCCCGCACCACCCGGCATGGGAACATGCCCCACACCCACAGAGCCGGTCCATGGAACAGCGCACCAAAACCAATCAAGAAGCGTCCCGACGAAGACGAGCAATGGATAGTCCGATTCAAGTCGGGGACAGGGTTCTGGTGAAAGACCGCCACCCCGGAGGGAAATTCCGCATGCCTTTTGAACTGGATCCGTGGACAGTGACAGAGATAAATGGAACAATGATCACAGCCACCAGAGCTGGCGAGTCTGTCACCAGGAATGTATCGTTCTTCAAGCAGGTGCCTGAAGAGAACATAGACTATGACCAGGATGAGTGGCACCCGACCACTCCTCATCAGCCCTCAAGTTCGGCGGATGTCAGCGCTGCAGCAAGCCAAGCAGAGAACAATAACCCCGGCATACAAGTCACACGGAGACCCGTAGAAGACTCCACTGCTCAAGAGACTAGAGACTCGGAGGAGTCACCTGCAGCCACCGGGGAGAGTCGAAGTCAGACAAGGTACAGCCTACGTCCGTGCCCGAAGCCGTCCCAGAGGTACCGTGACTTTGTGGCACAATGCTGGCGTTGAAGTGATCGAGATGGCTGACCCCGCCGAGAACTGAAGTAAGACTGTTCTGTTTTGAAGTTAAAATGCTATACCATGTTTGCAGGTTGATCAGAGACTATACCAGAGACAGTTGGTGAACTTTCGTATGGACTTTGTCTCTCCCATGCCTTACCACGGTCGCTGACCGGAGAGTTTGTGAACAATAGACTGTGGCTCCTAAATGTTTTGTATACTCCTGTTTTTCCCCTAGGTAAAGGAGGAATGTAGTGTTGCTGCAGTGGGGCGTACCACTGCAGCACACGCCCCCTCCCACTGGTTCCTGTGCATCCCCCCCTGGGACGTGCAGGGTCTTTGGTTTACCCCGTACGTGAGCGCCGTTGCGCTCCCTTGTGAATAAATAGCCCAGAGCCCTGGGCGTGGTCAGTGAGAAGCTAGCCACCATCCTAACTACACGTGTCCCAGTGTCTCAATTACTCAGGCCCACACCGGGACACTACACCCCCCTCTGTCTACTCCCTCCTCTCAGAGGTCGAGCAGGGCTAGGCGGCCCGCGAGCGACGGGCCGCAGTGGAGGAGGGGGTGCAGATTCGGCCTTGACCCCTTCCAGATGGAAGGTTTTCCCCGGCCCGCCGGGCAAGTTTCTGCCCGGGCCCTGGGTACTGCCTCCCCCCCGGGGGCTCAGCGTTTCCTTTGCCCCTGCAACCCAGATCACCCCCCCTTCCCTTCCGCCCGCATGGACACGGTTTGTGGCTGCGGGGGTCTCTCCTGGCCTGCCTGGTAAGGGCCTACTGGCCGAGTGGAGCCCTTGTGCAGTGGGTGTTCGCGCCCAGCATTCTCTCACCCTCGTGAGCTCTGGGGCCCTTCGCGCAGTCTTCCTCATGTACATCGGTGATAACGAGGGCAGTCTTCTCCCCGATTGATGCGCTGGCTCCACTCTCAGCCTAGCCTGCGAGAGGGGACCGGGAGATAGTGTTCGGTATCGGGGCGCACGCAGGGTGGTGGTGGCGGCGGTGCCAGTCCCCGTGTGCAGCCTTGGCCCAGGTCCTCGTGGAGCCACGCCTGCCCATTTGGTGCCAGCCCGGCGGTGCCGCGGCTTTCACGGTGCCTGGCGCACCGCATGGCGGTGATTGCTCATCACCACCTCTCAAATGCCATCACCTTTTCGGAACCTACGACCTGCACTTAGCCTCGGCACCCGCCTTGGAGGTTGTAAGTAGCCTCAGTTAACAGCCAGAGTGGCGATCTGGAAAGGTGGGGACACTGGGTTCGAGTCTGGTGGGTTGCTCGAACATCCGAGTATTCTGGGCAAGCAACATATGCTCATTTGCCTTTCAGAATGATCGTGTTCGCCAGGTTTGCAACCTTGCATAAACATTTTGGTCATTAGGGTCCCATATGTGGGTGGCCTTTATAGCGCGGGTTGAACGTTTTCTGTGTTCATGATTACAACTGTGGCATAAACATTATGGTTACTAGTGTTCCATCTGGTGGAGGCCCCCTCTTGACGCTATACTTGCAAGTTGGCTGATGTCATGTGGCCTAATGATAGGGGGTCCGACTTGGGAGCATTATTTAGGGTGGCTGACCGCCTGGTTCATTAGGTGTTGCAACGCATCTAGGCCTGAGGCCGCTGCGGGTAGAACGAAGCGGTTGCCTTGGGCCGGGTGTCCTGGTCACGAGCCACAGCGTAGGCTGCGTAGTCAAATCTTGATGGGTTTATTACATTTTGTATTGTGCCTTCCCCCTTGTACACGTGGCAGTTTGTTCGTTAAGGGGGGGAGCGCGAATCTCCGACCGACGACACCGCCCCTAGGTGCCCCCCCATTGTTATGATTTCCTGTTAGAAAATAAGGCGACACTGGTACAGGGGTTGTTTATGCAGTAATATTGTGCATAGACAGGGTATAGGTTTGGCATGGCCTGACAATTTTAGGTATAGAGTGCCCATCTGTGGAACTTGCTTGTGGTCACATGGGCAACGCACCATTCCTATCTCATTCAGGTCGAGGTTATGGGTTTTCTGGAAGGTTTTCTTGTCATTTTTTCTTGCATGAGTTCTGTGTGGCGAGCCTGGCACTAGGCAGCTTGCAGTGTTGTAAAGTGCGACACCCTGGGTCGGGCGGGCCCCCGGGCAGCCGGGGACTCCTAGGCCGAGCCACGTTTTGTTCTCATGCACTCATTTGCCTTTCAGACCATTTGTGCCCGCATCTTCCGCTCGCCTCCGCTTGCTCCCACCCGACTTACGGACCTATCCACCTGAGGTATGTATGGATAACTCTGGTTATCTGCAGTTGTCAGGAAAGTTGGTGTCCGCGCTTGTCTGTTGTGTGGGTCCGCGAGGTTTTCGGTCTCATGCCTCGAGGGTAAGTTTTTTCATGCATTCTTTTGCCTTACAGACCGATTCGTACCCGCATCCTTTCGCTTCACGCTTGCTGCTCTACCCTCCTTCTTCTCCCCGTCCACCAGGATCTAGACTTGGAGGTATGTATCGTGTGCCTTGGTTTCAGGAGGCGAGCTAGAAGGGTCCCGGGTGGGGTATACAGGCCGGCTATGCCTCCAATATGAGGTTGTGTATATGTGGTAAATGAGAGTAGAATCAGTCTGGGCATCTAAATATTCCCCCCACAACCCGGCACACGTTCTGGGTTCATGCTAGCTAATTTTCCCGCCCATATCTCTGGACACTCTAGTCCTTCCCAGTTCTACTGGGGCTTGCTGTGGCTATGTCGCATTGTGGGGCGTCTGCTGCCTCACAGCTTTCCTTTAGCTCACAGCCACTTTCTTTTGCAGGTAAAGAGCCCAAGTTCAGTATGAGCAGCCAGGGATCCCCCCGCTCTTCTCCCAGACGTCGCAAGTCTATGACTCCGGCCTAGGACCGTCGCAGGATGCACTGCTGAAAGCAGTCCTAGAGTTGATAAAGACCAATGGGGTTGCCTGGGCAAGTGAACTTTTGTATGCCAACAACCCCAGGGTTCCCGGGGTCGGGCCATCTCCTTCGCCCCCGGAACGGGAGATAATAGAGGAGACTGGGGTCACCAGGCCCAAGAGACTGAAGAAGCCCACAGTGAAGGACTTTCCCGCGGACCCCACCCCAAAAAGCCGTGCACCTGAACAGATCAGGAACGTAATTGTGCCTGCGCCTGCTTCCCCTCCGGCAGTGGCCAGGGCACTCCAACTCCCGCAGGCTGTTGTTCTGCCTACGGACTTTGCCACCCGGGACGATCTGGGTAAGCTCACGGACACCCTTGCGGATTTCATGTCAGAGGTCAGAGCTGGCTTGCGGTCTTCCTCCTTGCTGGTGGGAGCAGCTGCGGGGTCGCCTGGGGCTGGGTCCGTGGCCCCAGCGCCAGCCCCCGTGGCCTCAATCGACGCTTTGGTGAGACAAGTGTGGGGTGGGCTCTCGGACCTGGGAGGGACTAGCACCAGCAGCACGTTGTGCTACACTTCCCATGCCACCGCTCCTCCAATGTCCTTCTGCGCCCAGGCCGGTCAGGTGCCATCCACACCCCCTGCTTCTCCCTTGACCCCCGCAACCCCAGCCGCCTCGGCGTTGCCTGCGTCCCCTGTTGTGAGCACCTCCTCCCCCATCCCAATTGCCCCCCGTCCCGGCGGTTCTAATGACTATGGCACCCTTGCTGTCAGGTAAATGCTCCCTGGCATGGCAGGTGCCGCTGGCTGCCAAGGAGGGCATTTGGCGCAGGGAGTTCATTGACATTTTTTCGCTCCTTATGCTGGGGGCAGAGGGGGTGGACATCAGGAAAATGGGGGGCAAAGAGGAGGACAAGAAGTTTCGCTTTCAGTCTTGGCCGGAAAAGTCGATCAGGAACTGGAGACAAGCCTTTTCTATTTTAGCAGCAGTTATTACCGAACGTTTTCCCGAGCAGGCACAGGGTCTTTTCCAGTATGCGAGTGTCATAACAGAGGAGGCAGAATCGACCGCAGGCATGGGCTGGTACAGATACGACTGTGCGTTCAGGAAGAAAATCTGTCCTGAGTTAGACTGGGATCAAATGGAAGTGAGACTATGGATGCAACATATGGGTAAAGGTAGGACAGATGCTGGGGGCAAGGTGAATGCGCAGGAGAAGGTGAAGGCAAGCAAAGGCCAGAATACAGAGAGAAAAGGTTACTTCAGGCAGCCCTTTCGGTGGGACCGGGGTGGAGGGAGCTTTCACAGACAGGCTAACAGGAAGGGATTCTCAGCGACCTGCAGGGTATTCAACGGAGGAAGCTGCACGTGGGGTAAGGCCTGCAGATTTGCACACTCCTGCAGCAAATGCAATGGTTCCCACCCGCTTCGGCATGCGATAAGCGCGAGTCTGCAGCAGGCCCCGCCAGTAAAGACAAGTAACAACCCGTCCATCGCCGGGCCACCTTCATCCCGTCCTCCCTCGCCCTCCACTCCCCCTGTGCTCCTGCCCGCACAGGCCATCTCCTTGCATGCATGGCCCCCAGTGGTTGTATTTCCCTCCCACTCCAAGGGGCTGTCCCCCATCATCTTACACAACCTCTTGCCCTTACTGAGGCGCTATTCAAATGGGAAGGACAGGGCCATTCTGTCAGCAGGCTTTATTGAAGGTTTCAAAATACCTTACCTGGGTCCTATGGTCAGCAGGGATGCGGAGAACTTGAAGTCAGTTAGGGACCTCCCGTATGTGGTAGGTGAGAAGATTAAAGGAACTGGCCTTAGGGAGGGTAGCTGGTCCGTTCCACTCCCCTCCCCTCCTGCACTTTGTGGTATCTCCACTGGGTGTGGTGCCCAAAAAGGAGCCTGGGTCATTTAGATTGATTCGCAACCTCTCCTTCCCTGAGGGCAATTCTGTAAATGCTTGGTTAGCCGAGGGTGCTTGCTCTGTTTCCTACTGTTCGTTAGACATGGCAATTGACTTGGTCAGCAGAGCAGGGAAAGGGGCATGGCTAGCGAAGGCAGCCATAGAGGCAGCTATCAGATTTTTGCCGGTACACCCTGACAGCCAGCACCTCCTGGGCTGCAAGTGGAGAAGGGAGTTCTTCTTCGACAAATGCATGGCCATGTGCTGCGCGGTCTCGTGCGCCTTTTTCGAGGCATTCAGTTCCTTCCTGCAATGGGCGCTCTCGGAGAAATATGGCATCACAGCGGTGTCCCACTATCTTGATGATTTCCTTTTCATTGGTAGAGAGGGCACGCAGGAATGCAGTGAGGGATTGCAGTGCTTTACGGATCTGGTTGGACACCTGGGAGTGCCTTTGGCACCTGGCAAGACTGAGGGCCCGGCACAGGTTCTCACATTTCTGGGCATCGAGTTAGACACAGTTGAGGGTGTGTCGAGACTCCCTGCTGGGAAGGTGCAAGACTTGAAACGGGACATCAAGGTTCTGCTAGGAAGGGACAAAGCGCCTCTAAAGGCCATTCAGAGTCTACTGGGCAAGTCAAATTTTGCAGCTAGGGTCATTCCAGTGGGACGAGTTTTTGCTAGAAGATTAGCCAGAGCCACAGCCAAGGTAGCAAAGCATCATCATTTTGTGAAGTTGTCCGCTGGCTTGAAGAAGGACTTGGTAATGTGGGCAGAATTCCTCTCTGATTTCAATGGGACGGTCATCTGGAGGTCCCCATGGGTAGACAGTCCGGAAATCAGCATGTTTACGTACGCATCAGGTAGGGAGGGTTTTGGTGCAATCCTGTGCGAACTTTGGTGCGCGCAGGAGTGGCCCAACGCCTGACGCAAGCGCGGCATTACTGCCAACATCACAGTCCTTGAACTCTTCCCCATTGTCATAGCTCTACACCTCTGGCCTGGCCCCCTGGCAAACAGAAAGGTCCTGTTTTGGTCGGACAACATGGCAGTCATCCAGGCTATCAACGGGCAAACAGCCAGCTGCCCTTTGGTCCTTCGTCTGCTGAGGGAGCTAGCCAATAGGAGCTTGCGCGGCAACATTGAGTTTAGAGCTAGGCACATCGCAGGGGTCAAGAATGTAGCAGCTGACACTCTTTCTCATTTCCAGTGGGACCGTTTCCGGGCGGCTTGCCCGCAGGCGAGAGCAGAGATGACCCCCTTCCCACCTGCACTTTGGCGCATCTTGGAGTGGAGCAAGAGTTAAGAGCTTTGGGGGAGAGGTCTTTGGCCCCAGGTACGAGAAAGCGCTATGGGTATCACCCGGTCCATTTCCATAAATCTGTTGAGGAGATGGGCATAACAGCCTTAACTCTTGAGGACAGAGTGCAAACTTTTGTCGTGTGGGCTAAAAAGCAGGGAAAATGTCATTCCTGGGTATGCGGCCACCTGGCGGCGATCAGCCATGATGCTAGATTGAGAGGGGCTAGGGATCCTTCTAAGTCTTTTGTGATAAGGGCAGCTTTGAAGGGCTGGGCCAGGGATGAACCGAGGGTCCCCGACAATGGGTCACCCATTGACTTCCCCACTTTACAATCCATGCTAGACGTTCTGCAGGCAGTGGCGGACTCGTAGTTCGAGGCGTCCCTGTTTGCGGCGGCCTTCTGCCTAGCCTTCTTTGGCGCCTTCCGGAGCAGTGAGTTAGTGGCACGCTCCAGGACCGACAACTCTGGGAACGCCCTAGGGGTGGCAGATATTAGCATCGACAAGGGTCTGTCCATCAATCTCAGGCGGTCTAAGTCTGACCAAGCTGGTAAGGGGGTTGTCATTGTGCTGGACCACCTCGGGGACCATAGGTATTGTCCAGTGTCTGTCCTTCAGGCCTATCTCGCCCTCCGTCCAGTGGCACAGGGTTACCTCCTGATACATGCTGCTCTAAGCCCTCTCACTAAGTACCAGATGGACAAAATCATATTAGCATGCCTCGGCAGAGCTGGAAGGTTGGGTCAGGGGAAGAAGTTTTCCAGCCGCTCCTTCAGAATAGGGGCAGCGACTGCTGCATTCATGGCAGGCATGCAGCCGGCAAGTGTTCAGAAAATGGGACGTTGGGAGTCGCAGTGCTACAAGCGGTACGTCCGCCCTTGAGGGATTGCTGTGCCTCGACGCCGGTCTTTTCAGTGTAAATATTATGTGCTGTGTTCAGTGTGTTGTGCTAACATAAGTCAATATTGAAGTAATCAATCGTGTTTACGACCTGTGATTCAATAAATATATGGAAGTGATTTGTGTCTTTTCTTTTGACAGGGTCAAGAGTGTGGGTCTTGGGGCATTCTACCGTCTCCAGGTTGGGTCGGTGGGCAGCAATCAGGAACTGGACACAGGGCTTCACAGACAGAGAGTGTGTTTGGTTGGGTTTCCCGGGCATGCACTGGAACAGCCTGTTGCATAGGGTACAGGAAGCGCTAGTGGCAGTAGGGCCTTTGCCTCAGCACTTGGTCATACATTTAGGGGGCAATTACCTCACAAATTTAGGGAGGTCTGCACTATTGCAGAAGATGAAAACTGACCTAGGGGTAATTAGCGGTGTATTTGGAGATCGCGAAGTCTGGTGGTCAGAAATTGCGCCGCGCAGGGTTTGGCGGGGCGCTAGGTCTGGTGAAGCAGTTGATAGGTCTAGGAGAAGAATCAATAGCGCGATGAGAAGATTCACCCTGCAGAGGGGTTTGGGTTTCATCAGGCATGAAATGATTCAGGACAAGGTCAAGGGTTACTTCGAGGTGGATGGGGTCCACCTTTCACCGGTTGGCTTGGACTTGATCCTCCTGGACTTGAAAGAGGCACTTCAGAGCAAAGGTTGCAGGTAATCTAGGAGCGTGTGGGGGGGGGGGCCCAGGTGGCAGCAGGGGCCGCCACCTGGGCTGTGGCGGAATTACAGGGTGATCCGGAAGCGGAGAGGTGCAGCACTGTACTTCAGTGGGCACATAGGGGTGCCAGAGCCTAACCTGGAACCTCATGGGAGGTCCGGGAACCCGTGTCGGCGCCCCAGTAGTCCTTCGGGCGGTTGTGTGCCTGTGCAACCGGGGGTTTGCCTAGATATGCCCCGCAAGGGGCGTGAGTAGAGTATTACCATAATGGCGCAGCAGTTGGGTGGTTTGCCACAGTGCCCATTGGCTCGGCAGGCGGGCAGGTGGCGAGAATGAGGCCTGTCCTTGGATCGACTGTAAGATAACCCACCGTGATTACATATGTTGTATGTAGTAAACCTGCAGCATCTTTCCCAATCTAACACTGGTGTCTGTGTGTTATTTGCGGGATGTTGGGTATGTTGTGGGGTGGGGGTTGTTGTTGACCTGATGTGACTACCTCCGCGGGCCTCCGCCGTGACCTCCGGCGTGTCATGCATTCATTGCGCCCCCCTGACTGCTCTATCTTTCTTGGGAGCCATGGTTCGCTTCAACCGCCAACACTGCCCTGGAGACACCCCGAAGACCAGGCGCGGGCAGTGTGAGTTCTCGACCAGCAATCGGAGCAGAGGAGCAAGCCCGTTTGTTTAGAGCAGTGTTCTAGTGCCCACGAGCCTCATAACATGCCTAAAGGGCGACTTCCACCACTGGAGATAATTTGCTGGGTATCCACCTAGAGCTTCATCCCAAATGCGGAGTGCGGACCACGGATTGCGAAGCATGGAGTGTGGAGTGCGGAGAGTGAAGAACCGCAGCAGCAGCCCTCGTCAGGTCAGGTCAGTCCGCCATCTGCCCTCTTCTGGCGACACCCTTGGTTTTCTACTACATTACATTTTCTAAAATAGAAAGTCACAAAGGGCACATGCACGTGGTGAAGGCTTATTCACATCAAATAAAAGTGCACATTTCTTTCTGCAAACAAGAACATGTGAATGCAAGCTGGCTTCACCTGAGTCATGATACTGTAAGCAAATAAGGCATTATTTATCTAGTTAATAAACACACTTCAACATGGTGAAGTGCAAATGAATGGTTATTCCATGGGACCTTCCAACATAATATCACCCAGTACCATAATATCTCAGCTGCAACAAATCATGTTTGTGCTTCCAATGGCTCTAGCTGTGACCTTTTAAGCCCTGTCTCCAATACAGCTGCATTCAAAACTTGATGGCTAAAGGCCCTGAGGTCATCAAGTGATGCCAGAGGCCTACTGTCCAGCAGCTGGCTGGTGCTGCCCTCTGTCCTCGATAGCTCGTCCAGCCCTGATATGTGCACACGTGGACCAGACTTCATTTACCTCACAAATCCTAGGGGCTGCATTTGCAAAGAATTTGTGTAGGGCAGTGCTGCAAGTCTTTTTCCTGCACTGCCCCATGCCAATTCGAAAGGGCAGGGATGCACGATATTTACAAGATATGGGGCTAGATGTAGATAAATTGGATTTACTGATTCATAAATACCGAATTTTACCGATTCGGTATTTATGATTCGGTAAATCCAATGTAGGTAAAAAAATCGGTAAAACATACCGAATCGGTAAGTTTCGGTAATTACTGAATCTGTATTTACCGATTCGGTAATTGCCATTGATTCCTATGGGCCTTGAGGCCCATAGGAATCAATGGCAATTACCGAATTGGTAAATACCGATTCGGTAAAATTACCGAATTGTCAAGGGGGACAGGGTGTCACTTTGACACCCTGTTGCACCCCTGATTCTGGCTTGTGTGCCATGTGGCACACATACATGCCCTCAGGGCATGTATGTGTGCCACATGGCACAGGTGTACATGCACAGATGTGCATGTACACAGGGATTTGTTATTTACCATGAAATAGTATTGCATGGTAAATAACGAATTCTTAACGGCCTGTGGCACTGTTTCCAGTGCCACCTACATATAGATTTACCGATTCTGTAAATTTACAGATTCTGTATTTTACCAAATCGGTAAAATTACAGAACTGTTAAAATTTGGGCCCCCTACATCTAAAAAACCAAATACCGGTCGGTAACAGCCAAAATCGGCCGTTACCGACCGGTATCTGCCTTCCTACATCTGGCCCATGGTGCATTTCTGTCCTTTTGGCCGGTGCACAATTTTATGCCTATCACCAAATAGACACCCTTGCACCATGGCGCAGGATTTGCGCCGCCGCTGAGTCACAAAAGTGACGCAACAGCGGCGTAAATGATGTGCAAGGGGCTTGTAAATCTGCCCCCGTGTTTTGAACTTAAATCTAAACATGAGGTGGCCAAAAAATGAATAAACCACCTTTGACGTTGCTTCCAAGCAGGGACAGCATCTGTTGCATGAGCTGAAGATCCATCCACACAGATATTGTTTCCTCAGCTCATGTGTCTTGTCCAGTGGTCAGGTAAGGTGCATTTACTGACAAAGGCAAACCAATCTTAGTTTTTTTTTTAAATCAGCAAACCCACAATATTCAAGGAGACCATTGACAGCTGATTGTGGCTCCCACAGGGAAAGGCTTTACTCTACAATTGTGAGACATTGTATTAGATAATCAACATATAAGCAGAGGGTTTCTAAAACTGGAATGCATCATCACCTCCCTATGATTGCAGTTTATTTCCAACTCATCCTTCATCCCAACCTTTGACCCTAGGACACAGAGCGGGGCACAACATCCAAGGCACTCTCAGGGACCTCCTCGGCCAATCACATGACAGACAATGCAGGACCTGTAGCTCAGGTCCAAAGCGCCTCTGGGAATAAGGGTCATATTCACAAGAGAATGGCGGAGCATGGCGTTCAGCTACAATTGCTAGTGCCGCGTTCCGCCATTCTGAAAACGCAGAGATGCACCGTATTTACAAGACTGTGCTACACTCCTGCATTTCCCCTAGCACTGGCGCTAAATTTAGCAGCTTATTGCCAACGTGGGCACCATAGTGCGAGTGCGCCTGCGTTGCGGAGAACGTTGCAGGGAACGATTGTTCCTGCACATAAACAGCCAGTGGTTTCGATTTGTAACTTTTATGTATTCTGCTTTATGCAGCACACGTAGAAGTTGCGACTCATCAGTTTGAAATGATTGTTTATCTGCAAGAAAGGACACCGGTTTTCTTTTTCTATATGTGCTGCAGAATGCCGCGCACATATAAACAGAAAAACTAGGAGACATTTCTCATTTCTCATCGTTTCACCAGGTTAGGACCAGGTTTTCCCTGGTCTTATTTTTGGTGATGCCTTCTTTTTACCCCACCCTTGTAAATAGGGCTCAGCATGAACATCAGTAGGTGATGTTGTGGAGAGCCCACCGCAACACCCATTGCCGCCCACTTCACGCTCAGTGCTGCAAGAAAGGGGGCTTTATTTACAAGGTGGCGGCAAGCCACAGTAAGTAGCTCAACACCGCCTTGTAAATAAGGCAAAGGGACAAACGTCACCAGAACGTCTCAAAAAGTGACGTTCCTGTGGCGGTGGGGGCTTGTAAATATGCCCCAAGTTTACTTTTAGTGTGCGTGAGATACTCTATTTATCCAACAGAAACATACCAGCGCGCCACTTTTGTGATATTTATCTTGCAGTTGGACCTGATAAAACTAGTTGTTTCAAAATCCAAGCTTCCTAAAGTGATACCTAATAAAAGAGTTGTAAATCTTTGAAGCTTAGTAAACACATGGTTGGAAGATTACAGCTGTTTGTGCTGGAACTACTCACATGAAGTTTCAGGAATTGTGGTAATGGAGGGATAACTGATGCAAGATCTAGCATGAACCTGGATGTAAAACAAGCTCAGCTTTGGTTCAACAGGTGGGAACGGACTTGTCTAAAGGGCAGGTAAGAAAAAGACCTCCTGCAGAGGTCTGTGTGTAATGTGGAGGTCACAAATGTTTATTGTAGAGCAGAATGTTGCCCTTTAGTTTTGTTTTATGGGTGATGCTGTCCAAAGAGCTGGGGCTCATGGAATAGACTCCTGAAGGATGAAAGCCTGAGTTGACATTGTCTTGATGTGACTCTGAATCCTGCCTGTTGCTCAAGGTCTCTGCAGCTGCCTCAGCCCAGTAATGGAGCCTGTGATCTGATAGTTACCCACAGACCTTCACCATGGGCACCTGCTCTGCTGATGCTGCTGATGCTGCCGCATTGGAAATCAAGCCTGTAATCTGTAGAGCACTTCAGTTATCACATGCAAGGCATGTATGACTGAACCAACCTGCTTTTTGTATTTTGTTTTCTGGTACTTAAAGTTCTCCATGTATAATACAGTCATATAATTGTTGTTACACTGAAATGGAGTGCCAAATGCATCAAGGTCTTAGTGGTCAGTCTCAAATATTGTTACAACTAAGATGTCGTTTTTACCATGGATTAAATATCTGCTTACCGTTGTGTTAGGACAGGAGGGAGTCGTAGTTAGCCAGCTCCTAACTACTCGATTAAGAAAGTCTTGAAACTACTGGTAGCCTCTGGAAACCTCATGTTCTCCATTTTCACGATCCATGGATTTTACACGTGTGTGAATCTACATAGATCGCTTCTATAGCACCGTTTTAACCTCACTGTGTTATTTTCTCAACAGGGAAGGACGGTGCACACTCGCGTCTTCATTCTGCATCTCCAAGTACATCATTGGCACTTGCATTACTGCTTTCCTGTCCGCCCTTCTCCTTCTTTGGGTAAAAATCAAACAATTGACTTCTTTCATATACAAAATACTCTTGTTTATTATTGCGCACAAAAAACCTGGGGGCATATTACCAACAAGCAGCGATAATTATCGCTAAATAGGGTTAGCGACGATTTTTTTATCGCTGCCTATCGCTGGATATGTTAGCGGAGAAAACATGCTACTAGCAAAGTTTTTCTCCATTGTGCTAAAATATCCAGCGATAGCAGCGAAGTGTGTGAATATCCCTGAGAATACAGCGATATTCATGCATTAGCGACGAAATGCTCTTAGCCATGTTATCCACCTCCCATTGGATAACATGGCTAAGAACTGGTCTGAGCAGGCGTTGGTTTTTGCCTTGCTAATAGGCGATAGCGACGTTAGCGACTGCTTTCAGTCGCTAACAGGTTGGGTACACCCACTTTGCATGTCATTAGCGATAAATATCGTGACAGTTTGCTAATAGAGTGATAGAATTATCGCCGCTTAGCGGCCGAAAACAGCCACTCTACCGGCGATAATTGCCTATCGCCACCCTTGGTAATATGCCCCCTGATCCACACAGAAGAAACATATTAAAATTATTTTTCCAGCACTCATAGACATAGAAGGTTATATGGTCTACTGTAGCTATTTGGACTGCTTGCCAGGTTCTAAGAGCCTCATTAAGAACTTGGCAGAGTTTGACAGAGCAGGCGCCTCAGAAAGAGTCGTTGGATTTCCCACCCAGGCAGCCCCCTGCCCCCTCTCTGTGTAGAACAGGGCCTCAGCTGGCTCCACTGGTGGAAACCATTGTTCAATTCCTTCACCCACCACAGGATCACCCAGTCTCAGTGGAGAGTCAAGCTCTTTTATTTGAGTTTTTATAGAGCGAAAACAAATACCCTGAGGCATCTTGGTGCTAAGTAACAAGGTCATTAAAAGACCACAGCTATTATTTATTCAAAAGCTTAGGGGCATATTTACAATAAGTGGCGCATCCCTGCATATCAGCAGGGATGCGCCACTTATTGTGCGCCACACCTTCGCCACCATGGATGCGCCGCATTTACAATGCGGCACACCATGGTGCAAAAATGGCACAGATATGTCACGCATCTGTGCCGTAAAGGCGGTGCATTGCTGGAGTTGCATCGCAAGCGCGACGCAGCTCCAGCAATGCTCTGGGCGGGCCCTAATATGTTAATGCTGCGTCAATCCTTACGCCTGCTTCAAGCAGGGTTTTGACGCAGCATGGGCCCCAAAGTAACTGAGTGAAATCTTGTAATTTTAACTCAGCCACTTTTAGAAGGCGTTCCTGCGCCATGACGCCCCCCCCCCTGCACAGGAACGCCTCCTTCTGGCATAGGGCTTTACAACGTGACGCATCTCCCAGATGCGTCACGTTGTAAATACCCCGCACCATGGCGCATCTTTTGCACCACCGCTGCGTCACAAAAGTGACGCAACGGCAGCGTAAAAGAGGCGCAAGTGGCTTGTAAATCTGCCCCTAAGTCTTTAGAGACTTACAGAAGCTCAGAAGGGAGGAAGCTCTTTTAATTTCCAAAGAAAGCAAGTTTCAGTTTCAAGCGGCACCAACCACAAAGCTCCTGCCTCCCCAAGAGGAAAGTTTATAAGATAGCAGCACCACATGTCTAGCTGAGATGGAACGAAGAGTCCACTTAGGGACGGACCTTCTGAGTTTTTTTCTTAGAAAAGCTGGGCCTAATCCCTGAAGTGCTTTGCAAGTAATACAAAGAGTTTTGAATAGTATCCTCTTGTGAACAAGGAGTCCGTGTGGACTCACTAAGGCTTGGGAGGCAGAATGGAATATTGGATTTTCATCAATATCCTAGACACTGAGGGGCATATTATCAAGGGGGTTTATCTCCGCTTTTTTGGCTTTAAAAGCCAAGAAAGCGGAGATAAAATTATCTCCCTATTACCTAGCTGTCGCTAACACCAGTTAGCGACAGCTAGTAGGAGATAGCGACCATCTTGGGCCCCACTTTGCATGTCAGTGATATTTATCACTAATGACGTGCAAAGTGGGCGTGCCAAGATGTTAGCGACTGTAAACAGTCGCTAACGTCGCTATCTCCTATTACCAACTTTTGAAGATATTCGCGCTAAGCGCGAATATCTCCAAAAACGAACACCTGCCCTGAGCAGTTCTTAGCCATGTTATCCAATGGGAGGTGGATAACATGGCTAAGAGCATTAGCTCGGTAATGCATGAATATCGCTGACTTTTCAGCGATATTCATGCATTGCGGCCGATTTTTATCGCATTTGCGATAAACCTTGGTAATACCAAGGTTTATCTGCGATAAAAATCGCCGCAGGTCAGCGATACATTTTTGTCTCTAACCAAGCAATAGCGATAATTATCGCTATTGCTTTGTAATATGCCCCCATGTTTTGAAGAATCTAAAGTTTTTCCAGGAGAACCTTTGGCAGATTTAGAAACAACCCATTGCAATAGTCCAATGTGGAAAGTACAAGGGCCAGAACAACTGTTTTCAACACATTAGAGGAAGAAACTGAGCTATTATCCTGATCATACAAAGCAAAATAATGGAGGTGGAAATAACCTTATTTACAGAATCCTTATAAGTGAGCCAATTGTCGATCAGTATTCCCAGAATTTCCGCCGTATGAACCGGCCCTAGAAGCGGACCTAATTCATTTGGCCACCATGAGCGATTCCAGAAAGAAATGTTGTTTCCCAATAAAACAACCTCTGTTTTTGAGGAGTTCACCCATTCAGTTACTCATACATGCAGTCACTCATCCATACAGCACTATTATATGTACTCAAACACCTAAACACACACTCCTACACCATCACTCATCCATAGGGTTAATGACACACCTAGCTAGACATGTCAAGAATCAATAACACTGCCATTTACTCACCTATACAGTTATATATTTACTATCTAACCTATTCATACAGATGCTAACATATACTTACTCTCGTATACAATCACTGACACAAGCACACACTCATTTATACTGCTACTCTCACAATTACTCACTCTCACAAATAGTCATTTATATACTCTAACACTCACATGTAATGCCTTTCACATATGTAGTTACTCACACATATACCAGTGTGACATATATTCACTCACTAATACACTGATACACACACTCACTCACCTATACAGCTGTTTCGACATGCACTTTTGAACCCATACACCCAGTAAATTATCCACTCACA
Organism: Lissotriton helveticus; assembly: GCF_964261635.1. Classification (NCBI taxonomy): domain Eukaryota; kingdom Metazoa; phylum Chordata; class Amphibia; order Caudata; family Salamandridae; genus Lissotriton; species Lissotriton helveticus. The sequence goes on along the minus strand of NC_136068.1, from coordinate 1,958,901,416 downwards.
CATGTAGGCAGAAAGTTAAACGACACACACACACACTGAAGCACCCATACAGATACTCATGCAACCAATAAGTAACCCATATAGACAGTCATGTACCTAATCATCAACCCATGCAGCAGCTTACACAACAACTGACAGACTGATACAGACATTCACACACTTTAGTCATAAACCCATGCATTCAGCAAGACGCATTTAATCACTTATACAGTCAGTCACACGCCTATTAAATCTTCCACCCACACACTAATACACCAACTCATTCTTCAATACACCTTGGCATTAACATATGTAAACTATATTTAAACTTTACAGAAACACACATTCACAGGATGATGTCATCAGTGATGTCATTTGAGATGTCATCAGTGATGTCATCAGTGATGTCACTGACCCTGTCATGAGTGATGTAATGTGTGATGTCATCAGCAGTGCATTGTGGGGGCGCGAGTTTTAGTTAGCTCCACTAACTATAACTTTCAAATTTCTCTGGTTTTGTACGAGTGAAATGTCCAACTAACTATAACCTCCCTGAAACCTATGTTTTTTTTCAGTGAATTTCTAAGATTTTTTAAATACTAATTTCTAACTGTAACGTCTCTGAAAGCTATGTTTTTTTCAGTGAAAAAATATATACATATATATGTATACATTTATATTGAAAACTGTCAAACTGTATATCATACATTAAAAATAAAACCTAAATTTGCATTTACAATAGGACATATCTGCTAAATAAAATTCAAACTAAAACTAAACCAGCCATTGAAATAAAAGTATAAGCAGCTTGAACCAACAAAATCAAACAAATAATTAAATCAACTATAACAAGGCACACTAATTTAAATAACTAAGTGGTTTATTTACAAGCCCCTTTCGTCACCTTTACCTCTCATTTCCCATGTTAACAATGATGCAAAAGTGGAGCAAGCGGCTTGTTAATAAGCCCCTAAATATTTTAGAAACAACAAGCACTGCAAGACGAGAAAGATCTGCTGAATTTTTTCACCAGACATTTAAAGAACAAATATATACATCTCATCAACAACCTAACCAAATTAAGTAAGACTTGCATTTAAACTAAAACATAGGGCCTAATTTCAATGTAGGTGGGACCGACACCAACATCTGTGTCCGCGGATAGACCGTCGCATTACGCTGCGGACCGCTTTGGTGGAGGAACCGACCAACAGCTTCCGAAGAGCTTGGTCGGTCAGATGTCGTTCCCCAAAATGGAGGCAGTGCCTTCTCAGGTTCCTCCATGGGGATTACGATCCACATTTCTGCCAGCCTTTTCATGTCAGTTCTTCAAAAATGAAACAGCAGGCGAAAATTCTGTCCTGCGTGCCACTTCACTCTGGTGCCCCCCTACACAACCATGCACTGTGTGGCTGGCACAGCATGGTGCCTGTCATACGAAGCATGGATGTTTAAAAGTGTATATTTTCCATTGCTGCTTGTGCTGGATATTATAGCTTCCTGACCGTCATGAAAGCAGTCAAATGCAAACAATGGAAGCGGGACTGCCAACTCCTTGTAGAGCAGTCAGGCTTCCGCTATGGTGCCAGGTTGGACACTCGTCTGACAGCCGTCGTAATAGGGACCGCAGTTGCCAATAAACGTAAAAACATTAAATAAAAAATTATAAATAAAACACACTCAAACTTCTATCTCTTTACATACGCTTCCTAAAAGACAAAACTACGACTTGAAAAAGCAGTAAGCTGGCAGAAAAACAACAACTACCACAAACCATCATAAAGATATAAGAAAGTAAGTATACATAAATTTTTAAAAAACTATGGGGCATAATAGCAAGAACCTCGTTAAAATTATCGCTGTTTTAGTGGCAGGAAACTGCCGCTAAAACGGCGATAATGGGCTTGCTAATATGCCGTGTAGAATTCCAATAGAAGCCCAGGTGAGATGTCCTGCACATCTAACCTGGCCTTCTATTGGACTTCTATAATGCATATTAGCAAGCCCATTATCGCCAATTTAGCGGCAGTTTCCTGCCACTAAAACAGCGATAATTTTAACGAGGTTCTTGCTAATATGCCCCTATAAACTCAAATAGTTATTTAAATTTAACCTAACGACCTTAACCTCTGCAAACTACCAACAAATTACCATTTAAAATGAAACTATCTTTTTTTATCCAATGAAATAGAAATAGTTGCATAATTCTAAATGTAAACAAAGATCGCACACATTTTTAAATATTGTATATATTTATACTATTACCATACTTACAGATACAATGACAGGGGCAGCAAAGTAGATCACTACAACGAGAGGAAAGCAGTTACTAAATCACATGGGCTACACCCACAGCCAAGAAAGTGTATCAACAGAAAATACAGATTGGAAATTTACCAAATAATATTTAAATTAGGGGTGGGCGGAATTCTAATGAACTACATTAAATGACTAAGGAATATCAAAAAAGGGAGTGAAGAGGTGGTGCAACTCGGCACCGCGGTGGGCTAATCCTCCTCTTATGAAAGCATGAATAATCAACAAAGACCACCTGAAAAAATTATTCAGTACATATTCCGATGTTGTTGGAATATACTCAGTGTGTTAAAATACCCCTCACACACCAAAAGGGCCCTTGGTGTCATGCTTCATCATCGGGGTCTTCCCGCCCCCGCTGCGGGACGGGGCAGTGCTGCGACAAGCGGCTACGCCGGAGCACCTTTTTATTGTGAGTGCTATGTGAGTGATGATGGAGTGAGTGTCAGTGGGGTCAGGAGTGATAAAAAGTGAGATTAAAAGATACCTGGCCTGGTGTTTAGAAAAAATTATTTAATAGGCACTGGCTGGTATCGTTAAAAGGGGTGAGGCGGAGGGCAAGAACGGGTTACTAGTCTTGCTCTCCTGTGTGGGTCAACATGTTTCGGGGCGACATGCCCCTTCGTCAGGACCGGGTATATAGATCCCCCTGTCACTCACTAATGCGCTCCCACAGATAGAGAGTGTTATGTTTGATCAATGTGTATAGATATCATCACTCACATAGCACTCACAATAAAAAGGTGCTCCGGCGTAGCTGCTTGTCGCAGCACTGCCCCGTCCCGCAGCGGGGGCGGGAAGACCCCGATGATGAAGCATGACACCAAGGGCCCTTTTGGTGTGTGAGGGGTATTTTAACACACTACATTAAATGACTGCAGATTTCTGCAGAATTCTATGAGGGGGCAAAGTCAATGGGCACCACAATTCACCCCAACAAGGCTGGGTTATTCAAAAAGAGTTATTGCAGACAGCGGGAACAGATGTGCCATGTGCCCCACACCATTTGGGCAATTTTCTAGCACACTGAACTTGTTTATTTAGCCAAAGGTCAGGTCGCAGCTTCCGCTCATCTCTGCCAGGCGTCTGCTGGGCTGCAAGTGACTCCTGCCAGCTGAAGAGAGGATAGGGCAAGGTATGAATGGACTCCCGGCTAGCGAAGCAAGGCCCCCGAAACAGCCACCTGGACCGTACACAAAAGGAATCCAAACTCCGCACAGCCACATGTCTGACTGACAGGTCAGGCAGGGTCAGCCACGTGTTGGACTTAGTCTGACTTTACTAAAGCAGACAGACCTCAGTGGAAAGAGCAAAAGACACACAATTGATGGACGGAATGCAGAGCAAATGAAACATTCACCCCAATCAATAGATCTGGGTTGAATCCATTGTTCTTTTGCTCATCATGCCACCCCAGTTTAGACCCAGCCATATGCAAATAAGTCTTGACCCTGATGCACATGGGAGCATTCTAGCCCAAACTGCCAAGCTAGCTCCTCCCTGGAGCAGAAACTAGCATCCTGGGGCCAGTTTTAGGGTTTTACCCATCATCAGCCAAGCTAGCTTGAATCCAGTGGCACAGTGAGCCAGTGAATGTTTGACATTGTTCAGCATTCTGTCAATCAATTGGTTTTTTTTGCATCTGTCTCACCGAGTGAGACAAGTGTTCCCAGACATGGATCCTGTGCTCTCCATGCCACTGGAGTCCAGCTAGCCTAGCTGATGAGAGGTGATACCCCGAAACCGGCTTCGGTTTATTAAAAACTAAAATTGATTTTCTTTTAAAAATAAAAAAGCAGAAACTCCCTATGCCCATAGGATAGGTTCATAGGCAACAACCTGTAAAGAAATATAGAAACCCAATAGCAAAACAAATTGAATTCCCAAAAAGCCATGCACTTCACACTTAACCATCAAAATATAAGTAACTTAACACAATTAACATAACATAATGATACATTACTAAAATAGTGTATGAAAGTACAAAACTACAAACCGGGGGAACATCACTATTAATACATTTAAATATACCAAAAAGTCAATTAGGACACTATAATTAACTTGTAGACATCCCTCCTAAGTTCCCCTACGCTCAACACCCTTAAAATAGTCTTTAAAAAGGACTTACCTGTTCCGACAAACAGCAGCACCTTACATCGACAGGGTTCTGGGAAAATAAGCTAAAATAAAAGAAATAGATTATAAAACAGAAGAAGTACAATAGTAAAAAGACCACTAAATGAAACCTTTAAAAACAATCTTTTCAAAGAAATGAATGGGAAAAAATGTAAAAATCTTGAAAACATGTATGGAAAAATGTAAAAAAAACATTTAACATTTAAAACATGTCATAATATGTTGCTAAAATTGTTAAAAAATGTGTAAAGTATAAATTAAATATCCTGAAAAAACATATGTTAAATTGAGGTTGAAAATATGGAAAATAAAAGTGGCAAATACACAACATACAATGGTAATTAAATATAATTCACTTTTTTATTAATACAAATAATTTAAAAAAACCATTATTTACTTACGTTTATATAACAGTTTTTTTATGTTGAATATATATGTTTAAAAATGTAAAATTAGGAGGAGGAGCTTAGCGCGCACCCAAGATGGTCGCGTGAGCTCAGAGCTCCCGGACCCTCGCCACCTCCACCGGTTATCCTGCTCCTTATCCTGATTTGGACGACGGGCTTTTGTGGTCGTGACCCTGCTGATCATTTCCTCGTTTCCGCATTTCGTCTAGGCTCCCGGGAGCCGGAAATATGGACTTTTGACCATTTTTGGCCTGCTCCATGGTACTGCCCCGGGCTTGCTTTCCCTGCCAGCCGGGTGGTAATTGAATAACAACGGCACGTGTGACTCTCCCCTGCCCGGTCTCCAACTTTCGGTTTCGGTTCCGGTGCCTCCACCTCATGGACTCTGCCCTGGTCGCCTAGGTGATTTGATCCTCTCACCTGGCCCGCAGGTGCTTGGCGATCCTGGTTTTCCCTGCTTCTTGACTGGTGGCTGGCCTTTACCGATTCTCCGACTTGCTGAGGGCACTTCGAGTGCAGCCATTTTCACTAGGTCTCAGAGTACCCCTCGGGGCGCACGACCCAAAATGGCCACCAAGCCCGAGGGAGAAAGACGCAAGACCAGACCGGCAGCTCGAGGAGGCTCTGTGCAGTCCAACGTCATGGATCGATACACCCTCACTAAGGGCTCTCCGGGTGGACCGAGCAAACCCCCTGCCAACCTTGGGGACGACTCCCTGTTGGATGGAGATCTGTCATTGAAAGACGTCATGGGCGCCATTAATGGGATGAAGGCCACGCTAGAACAGCAATACGAGGCCCTGACCCATAAGTTGGACACAGTTGCCATAGATGTCACCCTGATCCGGGCGGACCTTGCGAAGACTAACGAGAAGGTCAAATCCCTAGATCTGAAGACATCTAGCCTTATTACCGACGTCTCCGAATTACAGACTGAAGTCGGTAACCTGAGGTCCGCCCGTGACTACCTCTCTCGACGCCTGGATGATTTTGAAGGCCGCGCTCGACGAAACAACGTCCGACTGGTCGGGGTACCGGAGACGACGGAATCGTCATCGGTGGATCTACTAGTGGAGGACCTTGTCCTGAATCACTTAGCGCCCAAAGGCCTTAGCAAGTTTTTTGCAGTAGAACGGGCCCACCGTATCCCGGGTGGCCCGCCTAAGCTTGGAGCTCCCCCGCGGCCCATCATTGCACGGATCTTTAACTTTTGTGACAGAGACGTGATCCTCCAGGCTTCCCGCACATCGGGCCCTACGGCTTATGAGAACGCTTCGGTTAACTTCTACCCGGACTTCACCCCGCAGGTCCAGAAGCAGCGCCTTGGATTTCAGGGGATGAAGAGGAGACTGCGGGACAGAGACATGAAATATGCCATGCTTTTCCCGGCTCGCCTGCGTGTGGTCTACAATGATAGGACATTTTTCTTTGATCATCCTGGAGCAGCCAGCGACTGGCTGGACTCACTGCCCCCTCGAGAACAATTTGATCGTCCTGATCACTCCGGTGGTGCGGGGGACGGCCCGGTGGAGCAGGTGTGGTAAATAAATAAATAATACCCTATTTTTGACTAGACATATATCATAACAGATAGCTCAATAAATAAGAGTCAAGATTCGAGGTAGTAGGAGTTTTGCAGGTTTAATACAGCATAAGGACAGGAACAGGACAACCTGCATAGGAATAGGATGACAGGGCCCAGCAGCTGCTGGGGCTGGATCTGGGATGAGCGCGCTGACTTTTAATAACAATACATGAGCATATATACATAACGCAAACACATAGCATTACATTGCAGTAGGCGTAGCAGTGGGTGGAGCAGAAGGCGTGACGCGTAGCAGTCGCGAAAGATAAGGGCGAAAGTAGGTGTAACTGGGCGTATACATAGACATGTGATGCAAACGTAACAGGATATGTCATGAATGGGGCGGAAACCATGGAGGGGGCTACCTGGGGAGCCGGGACCTCTAACCTGATGGTGCGCGCAAACTGGCAATGACGTATCACTAGGAGAAGCTGGGGGCTATGAACTCTGTGCTAGGAGCAGAGACTGAAGTCTGGAGAGTCAGGGCGACATGTACCTAAACAGTATCTAGTATCTGATGTTTAGAGAACATGTTGATATAAACTATAAGTCAGGAGAGGAAAGGCTAACTTGATTCTAAGACTGGACCATGTATTATTCTACATGTAGTACGTGATGAAGAATATGAAGAATATGAAATGACCATTAAATGCAGTATTTCTCTAACGTGGAGACGTGAAGGCTAGACAATGACGGAAACTATTGATGCGATTCAGTAGCTTAGGAATGCAGAGAAGGAGGACTGAACTGATAACTGGAACTATAACATATTCTTGGCAGACTCAGAGACTGAGCCAGGCTGGACCGGGCACTGCGAGGCAGGAAGTAAGTGAAGGGTCGAGGATACAGGTGGGGGCTGTATCCCTCCTCAGCGAGGCTTCAGGAGACAGGAGCTGAATCTGGTGTCCAGGCCCTTTTGAGGCCTAGAAACGGGGACTTTATAATAGAATAACGTGCACACTGAGAAACGTGGCAACGTAGCTTTACATAGGCCTGATATTCGTAGTATTCACGAGAACTGGAAACTGGCATACTAGAGGGGGACACAACTGTAATTGCGTCATTAATCAGACATGGGGAATGCATATGCATATTTAATCATGCACACATAACATATGATGGATGACACGTAGGGACACAGAACATGGCAAAATTTACTTTTCCACATTCCCTCCTTGTCACTACGTTTCCATCAGGAAACATCAATATTCATGATACCATCTATCATTTCATACAGTATCATTTGCTCGTCTCGAATTATCCTGGAACGGGATTTAGAACTGGGCTTGGGACTAGGAATACAAGAGGTAGCACAAATGCCGCAAATCGCAGGGCCACATTGTATACAGAGGCAGCAGCTGAATATGATCGCTACTGCAATACCTAGAAAGGACAATATTTTCCATCCCCATGCGGAAATTATATTCCAGAACCAACCGGACCATGTCTAGGTGCCTGGATCTTGGTGTATCAGATGGGCAATTTTATGGAGTCTGGTTATAGCTGAATAAACAGACGGCGCGTTATTTGGAATGAAAATGCAGCAACTAGATCCGATGACTCTACAGGCCCCGCCCCTATCGGCCAGTATGACGTCAAGGACGAGACGATTCTGTAAAACGACAAATCTCATAGCAGATTGCTCTTCAGTTAAGTTACCTAGAGCAGAGGCAGTCTCATTTATTACAGCTTCAAGGGTTCTGGTTAACCTACGGATTAGTTTACTATTCTGGATAGGTCCTATAAAGAAAAAGAAACCTCTATTGAAATCTGTATACTGTTCTAGAGCAGTTTCAGTATAATCGACAATTGGGGACTCCCTTCTATGTCTAATGTGTACTAGATGTGTATTTCTATGATAATCAGGTGGGGCTAGGAAAACGGGTGGCAGTAGGAAGGCAATGTAACAGGTTCCCTCCCAATCGAGGGGCAGACGAATATATGCAGTTTGACCACAAATAAAATAAGAATGACGTGAAGCTTTGAAAATAGATTTCCCACTGTCACTATACTTGACAATAGTAGTACAATCACTATGTCCTACATGTACGGAACCATTATTTCGGACACATAATTCGCCTTTGACTGGTAGTACTGAAATAGCAGGTAAGTCTGGAGTAGTATCAGACTGAACATTCAAGACCATGAAATTCGACGAATAATTACCTAAATTATACACTTCATTTTCTAGATCTAACCCGGTTCTGTGGGGGAGACCTTGCTTGTCTGGGAAACATGTACTGTTAAGAAAAAACATATCTGTTGAGGATGACGTTAACGTGGACCATGCTCCACACGAACCATTATGTGAAAATGGATAAGGAAAAAGTGGCAGAACTCCTTTCGGCATCTGGAAAGGGGGGAGTCGACCACACACCCAACAATTAGTGGCATTGCTGGTCTGGTGTGAGTAATGTAACATGCGGATAAATGAGTTATTACGCATAGCGAGGCGGTAGGACAGTTCATGAGGGGGCAGATCACTAAACGTGTGCTCTACTGTAGCATGAGCAGACTTATTTACATGTGAAACTGGGAAACATAGGTAAAATGCATAACTGGTGCAGGAAATCATAAGGCTGGAAAACAATATGAAACATAGAAAAACGATACATCGGATTGAGTTTTGACTAACTCTCTCACTATGGGGGTCTATTTTATACATGTCAGAAACAGTCTAACCGTTTCACCTAGGGGAGGACTTAGACAATCAAACTGGCTGACTTATTTTACTAGACCGTAGTTTCTGTTTATACTCCTGCTGCGGAGTTTTCTCTAACAGGGGAGGGGTTGTAGCAATGTCTTTTGCGGGACAGTCCTTGAGAACAATATTCTGGCAATCCTTCAAATCCTGGGAAATGTTTTTCAAGACGGGTTTCAGTCCATTAAAAAGTTTAACATGAGAAAGGTGCACCCAGCCCTTGCGTCCTTCCAACTTCACGGCTGTACGGGTGGTGAGGAGGACCTGTCGGGGCTCTTTCCAACGAGGCTCCAGCGGACTTGATCTGTCAAAGTTGCGGACCATCACCATGGATCCTGGAACGATTTCATGCGGTGCCACCTCGGTATTGTCTGGAAATGCGGCGGCAACCTGTGAACGACATGAGTTGAGGGCAGACATCAAGGAAGCTAGGTAATCTGTCAGCATATTACTTGAAACATCGGTAATACTTTGGGGTCTAGGAGTACCCCACATATTAGGGGGGCGGCCGAAAACGACCTCATACGGGGACAGACCTGATCTGGAATGTGCGACCATGCGCAAGTAAAATAGAGCAACTGGCAGAGCTACTAGCCAGTCCACACCTTTTTCTTGACAGACTTTGGCGATGCGGATTTTCAGAGTCTGGTTATGTCTCTCAACGAGACCGGCTGCTTCAGGATGGCGTACACAATGGAACTTCCACTGGTACCCTAACAAAAGGGAAACGTGCTTCATGAGTTCAGATGAGAATGGCTGGCCGTTATCAGAATATACGACTCTAGGGAGTCCATAACGGGGGAAGAATTCACGAACCAACTGCTTGGCAGTGGTCGCGGCTGTGTAATCTGGGACTGGATATGCTTCTGTCCACCTGGACAAAGCGCATACAACTACAAGGACATACTTGAAACCTCGACATCGCTCCATCTGAATATAATCCATCTGGAGGACTTCAAAAGGGTGGTCAGGGGGCTGGAAACCACCTTGTTCCACCGGGACACTTTTACCTGGATTAAACTGACAACATATCATACAGGTACGGACTTTCTGCTTAGCTGCAGCTCGTAAATGCTTGTTGAACCAAATGTTCTGGATACTGTCTAACATAGCTTTTTCTCCTAAATGTGCTGGACTATGTGCGGTATTGATAATGACTTGAACCATAGAGTCGGGGAGAAACCATGTGGTTCTACCCTTCGTTACCCATCCTTGATCTGTCTGGACCCCTCCTTGTTCGGACCATTTCTTGATTTCATCGGGAGTAGCATGTAACTGGATATCTATGACATCTTGTGTAGGGTCCTTAACTGTCATACATGTAATCGGATCTGGAGTGTGTGTCATGTTAACTGGACTGTCTAGAGTCTGTGCTGTAAGCTTGGCTGTGCGATCTGCTAGATCATTACCTTGGGAAATAATATCAGTGACTTTCGTATGTGCTTTGCATTTCATGATAGCAATGGATGTCGGTAAATGTATGGCATCTAACAGAGCTTGAATAAGGAGACCATGCTGAATCTTGGTTCCATGAGAAGTCATGAAACCTCTCTCCTGCCAGAGCACTCCGAAGTCGTGTACGACTCCAAATGCGTAGCGTGAATCTGTGTAAATATTAACTTTCAGGTTCTTGGCGTATATACAGGCTTGTGTCAGAGCAACTAGCTCTGCTGCTTGAGCGGACAGGGTATCAATACGGTGTGTTTCAATAACTTCAGTGTCAGTAGTCACTGCATACGCGGCGACTAGTTCTCCTGTACTTGTTCTTAGGCATGAACCATCCACATAAAGTGTCAGGTCGGGGTCTGGTAACGGAATATCTGTCAGATCTTGTCTTGGCTTTGTCGTAATGTTAACTACTTCCACACAGTCATGTGGGTCAGGATTTGATTTAGCTGATGGTAACAGTGTAGCAGGGTTCAGGACGTTGCAGCGTCTGATTTCTATGTGTGGCTGGAACAGTGTCAATTCATAACCTGTTAGACGTGCAATTGTCAAGTGCTGAGTCTGTGTTCGGTTCAAAAGAACTTCCACGGAGTGTGGGACTTGTACTGTCAGGGAGTGTCCTAATACTATGGAATCACTTTGTCTGATAGCTAGGGCTGTGGCTGCAACTGACTTAAGGCACGCAGGCAACGCCTGGGCGACTGGATCTAATGTGCTAGAAAAATAAGCACAGGGCTTGTTTTGTCCTGCTTGATCTTGTGTGAGAACAGATAATGCTGTACCTTCACGTTCAGTAACGAAAAGTGTAAAAGGCTTACTGTAGTTCGGTGTCGCTAGAACTGGAGCTTGGCATAAAGCTTTCTTTAACTCATTGAAACTAAGTGTATGTTCAGATGACCAAGGGAGGACAGTCGATACGGCTGCCTCCTGTGTCGTTAACTGTATCAATGGCTTGGCTAGAAATGCATACTGAGGAATCCATTGTCTACAATAAGAAGTAAGGCCGATAAAGGCACGTACCTCCTTCTGGGTCTTGGGCTGAGGAAGACTCGCTATTAACTGGATACGGTCTGGTGTCAACTGCCTACCCCTCTTGGACAGTAAGTGTCCTAAGTAGACCACTTGCTGGACACAGAATTGAAGCTTCGAAGGGGACACCTTGTGCCCCATCTCGGCTAGGAAATACAAGACTGTAAGGGATGCCCGCTCGCAGTCACGTTCGGAACGGGCTGTGATCAGTAGATCATCGACATACTGGAGCAGGGCAGTGTCAGTTGGCATGTGAATGTTGTCTAGTTGTCTCTTGAGTGCTTGACTGTAAATACTAGGACTTTCTGTGAAACCTTGAGGAGCTCGTGTGAACATATAGCTCCTTCCATTTAAACAAAATCCGAAAAGGAACTGGCTGTCTGGATGAATAGGGACACTGAAAAATGCGTTCTTGAGGTCTATGACAGTGAAGAACGTGGCTTCGGAATCAATGGCGGTTAATAGGGAAGAGATGTCTGGGACAACTGGGTACTGCGGAATAATACATTTATTAAGCTCTCGTAGGTCAATCACTAATCGATATACTGGGGGTGCATTTGGATCAGTACGTTTCATGACTGGAATGATCGGAGAATTACATACGTTGGAGTCAGTTTCTACAACCACTCCTTGAGCGATGAGCTCGTCAATAATTTTGGATAAGGCTGCTACAGCTTCGGGTGGCAATCTGTACTGTCTGATTCGTGGTAACACTACACCTGGTTTGAGAGTCACACGATAGGGTGTGATTTGCATATAACCTACATCAGTTGGACCTTGCGCCCATAAATGCTGTGGAACATTAGACAATCTGGGATCAAAATCACGTAAAACATAGTGACCCTTAAAGTCACGTAGGAACAGACGTATTCCCTCTGGGGAACAGCATATAACTGCACCTAACTCTTTCAGTGTCTTAATGCCTAATAGGTTTTCTGGACATGACCTAGTAAGTAACAGATCAGTAGTGCGGGACAATGGACCTACTTCTAGAGTAACTGGCTTTGAAATCTCATTTACGATAGGTTTTCCTGAAAATCCAAGGGAAACATTTCTTGAGCCTGAGAGCGGAGCCCCTGGAACTTCGGCGTGACTAATTGTGGTCCTACTTGCCCCTGTATCAATCAAAAACTTTCTGTCTTTCCCTAATACTTGACTGTGAACATAGGGACCTTCTTGATCTACAGGTATCTCGATGAGAGGCAAGCCTACCTCCCTCTCTAGGCTGTTTCATGAATACTGCTGGTACTCTGGATACTCAGACTGTGCATACTGGTACATCTGCGATGTAACGTGCTGTGTTGCAGCAATAGGCTGCGGTACTGTAACTGTCTGTTGTGCATTCTGTGGCTGAGGAGTCTGTGAAACTTGTTCTTGTCTAGGCGGACGTGGTCTTTCTTTAGTCTTACCAGTAGCTATGTTGTGTTTCAGAACTGCACACTCATTTATAAAATGACCTGGCTGTTTACAATAATTGCAGTTCCCTTTAACGGGAGCTGCAGGATGACTGGCTTGATTCGGACCCCTCTTCTGACTGTCTTGAGGAACAGATTGTGCAACTAGTACTTTCATTTTCGTGTCTTTCATACGTTTTCTCTCGTGTTCTTGCTCTTCCCTGATTCTATTCTGGTGGTACTGGAGCATCTGGAGCATCTGGGACGGGGTATTAGCTTGCCAGGTGCTTTCGACTTTCAAAACTCGATTTTTAACTTGTGGGCTTGAATTCTCGACTAATTTAGTAACAAAAAGGTGAGGGTATGACTCACTACTTGTCTTGAGGCCACTATTGATGCTAAAACATTTTTCAAACCTAGAATAAAAATCACTAATATCCTCATCTTGCTTCTGTTTACAGGCTGAGATTGCATCCCAGTCTTCTTTTCTAGTTGTCAATAATCTGGGTAGAACTTGTATTAATAATTCTGGTAATTCTTTACATTTCTCTCCTAGACCGGTACCTGGTACTCGTGCCTTGTCTTCAGCTTCTAGAACTGCCCAATCTATCTTTTTCTCTCCCACCTCCCATTCTTTTTCCTTTAGCTTTTCATACACCCCTGCGGGCAACAGGACCTTTAACATTTTAATGATATCTGGGTAAGTGTATTCTCCCATACGGAGCATGTCTTTTAATTCTCTATGGAACCCTGCTGGATCTTTGTCATGACAGGGAATTAATTTCTTCATCTCAAGGAGTTCCATCTTTGTAATCGGAGTGTAAACAAACACTCGTTGCATTTCACCGTCCTCTGTCTTAACTGGATGCACTTCTCGTAACGGGTTCTGTCTTTCCATGTAAAATGGTTTACTTTCTGGGGTTGAGACATGAACAAAATGCGGGTTCAGAAACGTTCTATATTTGTGGCGCTGTTCTAGAATGACACTAATTAAGTCGGTACCTAGACCTCTCCATCTATACTGGAGTAACTCGTTCAGGACATCATGTAACGGACCTGGATCAGAGTGCTGACCCTCATACAGAGTAATGAGGTGCTGGATCATATACATACCCACCAGTCGTTGCTCGGCTGGGGGCAATTTCAGAAACATTTGTGCCACTATTTCGTCTGGAAAAGTGGTAGAATCAGTAATCCATCGGACTGCTGATCGGGCTAGTTCTTGTTCATGCATGGTACTTAACTCACTGTAACCGATTCGTGATTTCAGAATGTAATCGGTAGCTTGGAACACTTGTTCTAGGGAACCTTGTTCTGGTGCTGAATGATGGAAAATTGGCTTGTGTTCTAGGCGTAAATGGCGATCTGGAAATCTAGATTTTCCTACATACGCTATTCTGGCGGGATTCTCGTCCTCTACCTCTTCAGTATCAGAGTTACTTTCTTTCTCGCTTACTTGTGCTGCTTTACGTTGTTCGTGTATCTTTATTATTTCTCTACGGATTTTCTTGTACATACTCTCCATGGCACTAATGGTATTGTGCTTACCCTCGGCTATATTATCACTCCACTTTGTCAGGGTTTTCATTTCGGCCGGATCTTTAGACGGGTAATCTTGTTCTCTTATTAGACAGTTAATTAAAAACTTTAATATCATACGCTGGATCTCAGCTTTCCTTTGAGACATGGCATCACTAATACTTTCTGGATCATCCCCTGTACGGATGAAACGATATATTCTGTCTAGATCTTCTTTCATATTGGGTAGGGTGACTAGATACTCGGTCACCCTCCTTACGCGTACTGAATATAAAACCATATTATTCTCGCCTGGGACTGGGTCATAGGCACATTCGCCAAGGGCTTGCCTGATTTCTGCAACAGACTTATTACTCTTGGGAGTACGCTGTGATGCTTGAGCATGTAATTCGAGTGCTGATAAACGCTTGCGTGGCGGCGGGGTTTGAGGAGGACCTCCTCCTGCGGCCCCTAGACTAGAATCATCGACTGATATTCTTCGTGGTGGAGCGGGAAATTGAAATGCTGGCTGGACCGGGGGTACCGTAGCAGGTACTGCATGGGGTGCCCCGGTGTCTGGAGAAGCAGGATGTGCCTGATTTACTGGGACTGGCGGAGCGCGAACAGGATTTGCATATTCAGGGACTGTGTCGTCCAGATAGGACGAAATAAAAATATCAGCTGCGGTCGGTTTGTGACGTAGCTTGGTCGGAACTAGTGGTGGCGGGAAATTACTGGATGCCTCCGGGGTCGCTTTTGGCAAGCCCTCGGCAAGAAGAGGGTACATACCCTTAATAAGGGCATGCCTCTGTCTGTCTGACTGTTCGGCTTTGACTTGTTCACCTATCTCGATTAATTCTTTTTCTTGGGCTCGCTCTAAGGATTCTCTACTTAATTCTGATTTTCTGATTTCTTTTTCGGTTCTTTTATGAGCTTCTTTGCGCCATAACTCGATGGCATCTTTCTGTGACTGTCTGGCTTTCTTTTTCCATAATGCTTCTTCTACTCGCATGATGCATTCGGCATCCCATGTACCCGATACGGGCCATCTATACTTTTCTTCTAACTGTTTGGTATACTCCACCCATAAATCTAGATACAATATGGCACTTATGCCATGTTTCTGATACATAAAGTGACCTGGACTGTCCCTAGGCGGGACGGGAACTGCTGCTTCCAGCAGACCCTTTCTAGTTTTTAACTGACGTAACTTGGAAAATATGGGCATGACTGAACTGTAATCTAGACACAATACAATACACAATGAACACGATACTTATTCCCCATTCATACCACGACATTAAAATACATGAAAAAAACATTTAAAATAACAGTTCGAACAGAATACTCCCTGGAAATACTGAGAACAGACACATAAATTTTCTCGAGAACAGAACTGACTAGAACAGAAACTAGATGCACTGCTGAAACAGTACGAAACTTACCGGTCTCGTAAAGAGACACGTCAGGACCCGCATCCACCGAAGTGGACACTTCGTTTGTGGGACTGTGTACCACCAACCCACAGACCAGAGTCAATTAAATTGACCCTGTCTAGATACCACCCCAGTAACGGTACTCACCGGGCAGCAAGAACGGAAGGCCTCAGACTGGACTGGACTGCTACGACGACGGACGACGAACTTCGGACTTCGGACTTCAGTTACGGGTGGACCTCCGGATACCTCGGACCTTGGACTCTTGGCTTGGGCTCTGGTCGGGACTCGCCGCGTTCCTCCACCGTCTCGTCTGGATGCTGGACCGCCTCCTCCGTCTCCTCCGTGGGCCTGAGGGATACTTGAGCAGAAATATCTGCCACTGCGCAGAAGAGTTCCGTCACGACTGCAGAGGGTCAGGGGGTCGGCGTGGCTTCACCGACGCGTGGGGAAAGGGCAAGTCCCTGTTCGGGCGCCATTATGTGGTAAATAAATAAATAATACCCTATTTTTGACTAGACATATATCATAACAGATAGCTCAATAAATAAGAGTCAAGATTCGAGGTAGTAGGAGTTTTGCAGGTTTAATACAGCATAAGGACAGGAACAGGACAACCTGCATAGGAATAGGATGACAGGGCCCAGCAGCTGCTGGGGCTGGATCTGGGATGAGCGCGCTGACTTTTAATAACAATACATGAGCATATATACATAACGCAAACACATAGCATTACATTGCAGTAGGCGTAGCAGTGGGTGGAGCAGAAGGCGTGACGCGTAGCAGTCGCGAAAGATAAGGGCGAAAGTAGGTGTAACTGGGCGTATACATAGACATGTGATGCAAACGTAACAGGATATGTCATGAATGGGGCGGAAACCATGGAGGGGGCTACCTGGGGAGCCGGGACCTCTAACCTGATGGTGCGCGCAAACTGGCAATGACGTATCACTAGGAGAAGCTGGGGGCTATGAACTCTGTGCTAGGAGCAGAGACTGAAGTCTGGAGAGTCAGGGCGACATGTACCTAAACAGTATCTAGTATCTGATGTTTAGAGAACATGTTGATATAAACTATAAGTCAGGAGAGGAAAGGCTAACTTGATTCTAAGACTGGACCATGTATTATTCTACATGTAGTACGTGATGAAGAATATGAAGAATATGAAATGACCATTAAATGCAGTATTTCTCTAACGTGGAGACGTGAAGGCTAGACAATGACGGAAACTATTGATGCGATTCAGTAGCTTAGGAATGCAGAGAAGGAGGACTGAACTGATAACTGGAACTATAACATATTCTTGGCAGACTCAGAGACTGAGCCAGGCTGGACCGGGCACTGCGAGGCAGGAAGTAAGTGAAGGGTCGAGGATACAGGTGGGGGCTGTATCCCTCCTCAGCGAGGCTTCAGGAGACAGGAGCTGAATCTGGTGTCCAGGCCCTTTTGAGGCCTAGAAACGGGGACTTTATAATAGAATAACGTGCACACTGAGAAACGTGGCAACGTAGCTTTACATAGGCCTGATATTCGTAGTATTCACGAGAACTGGAAACTGGCATACTAGAGGGGGACACAACTGTAATTGCGTCATTAATCAGACATGGGGAATGCATATGCATATTTAATCATGCACACATAACATATGATGGATGACACGTAGGGACACAGAACATGGCAAAATTTACTTTTCCACACAGGAATGAGGAGCGAACTCGGCTCCCGGGCCGCCATGTTGACTTTCGGCAGTGGTTTGATGCTACGCAACTATTGTTTGCTATTGTGTTGTCAGAACGGGGTGTGGGCGGGGGTCGGGTGAATCTTCCTCCTCTGGGGTTCTTTTCGTAGATTAGTTGTATATTAGGGCGACAGGCACACTGCAAGTTGGGGTGGCTCTTGAGTCTTACGCAGGGGTGCGGGGTGGGGGGTATGATGATGTTTTGGGGGGTTGAGGGGTTTCGATTTTTGTTTCTCTGTTTTCTTTAAGGCACTGTACTGATGATCTTCTGTATTTACGTGTTGCGTTGGGGGTGGGAGGGGCCTTGGGGTGGCCTGTGGGATGGGGGATAGGGGACTACGTATACTGTGTTGAAACGTCAATGGGTTGGGTGATAGAATTAACCACTTGGATGCTAAGGCATGCCGATCATGCCCATTGACTTTCCATTGAAATCAATGGAAACTCCATGACGAGTTACCCTTGTCATTAGCGCTGAAGGGGTTAAGAGGGGGGTGGTTTTGCAGATGCTGCGACGCTTGTCTCCGGATGTGGTTTTGCTTCAGGAGACGCATCTGCTCGGCAACACGTGCCATGCACTGAATAGGCGTGGCTATCGTCTCATTGCACACTCAGGTTTCACTTCTGGCTCCAGGGGGGTGGGTATTATGGTTCGGACCTCCCTCCCTCTCGCTGTAGACGATATTATACTTGATGAGAGAGGGTGGTACGCCGCCATTGTTGGGCGGTGGGAGGGGAAGGTGATCACTATGTTTTCGGTCTATATACCGCCGGGCCTCCAAACTACGACTTATGCCGATCTGGGAAGAGTGATTCTGGGGGTCCCCGAAGGTTTGCTGGTGGTTGGGGGGATTTCAATTCGGTAGTGTCTGGGACATTTGACCGTTACCCTCCCCGTGTTATCGCACAATCTCAATCCTGGTTGGGGGACTTCCTGGAGGCGCTGGGGCTGGCTGATTGCTGGCGTTTACATCATCCTGGGCAACCCCAGTATACCTTCCACTCTGGGGCCCACGGTAGCCTCTCGAGACTTGATTATGTACTGATGCCCTCCTCTCAGGCTTCCCTTATATGGGAGGTTAAACATCTAGCCAGGGGTATCTCGGATCATTCCCCGTTGTGGTTGGTTGTGAACGCACATCTGGGTTCGGAGGGTCGTCTCGCCCCGATTAACCCGTGGTACCTCCGCGACCCTAAGATCAGGAAGGAACTCCTTGCAGCGATCAATCACTACTTTACTGACAACGTTGGTTCAGTGTCCTCTTCTGTTTCTCTATGGGAAGCGTACAAAACTGTAATTCGAGGCCAGGCCCTCTCATCGATTGGCCATGTTAAGAGATGTAGGCGGGAGGAGGTTGTCCGTCTTGAGTCTGAAATTTCCGCCCTTGAAGGGGAGTTGGATTCTGGGGTCTCCCCTGAGAAGCTGCACCTTCTAAACCTGAAACAGCTTGAATATAGAGCGCTGGTGATTGATGCTGCGAAAGAGATGGGTCGTGAACGGCAGGGGCGGCTGTATGATGTGGGTGATAAGGCTGGGAAATTGCTGTCTTGGTTGGATAGGAGAGAATGCGCGAGTCGAGTAGTTCCTGTTGTGGTGGATGAAAATGGTGCGGATGTCACTGATCCAGCTGGAATCGTGACGCGCTTTGCTGACTATTTTCGGGTGGTGTGCTCCTCGGTGTCCGATCGGCAGGAGCGGGACTCCCACTTGCTTCTACGTCATATCTCGCTCCCATGCCTGTCTGATCAAGAGAGGGATCTGTTGGAAGCTCCGCCCACTGCGGATGAGATTGCGACCGCTATCCGCTCGATTCGCTCGGGGCGGGCCTCGGGCCCGAATGGGCTCCCCATTGAACTTTATAAGCTCTGTCCGGATGTACTGGCGCCGTATCTCCGATCGATGTTCTTGGAGTCGCTGGAGGAGGGGTTTCTTCCTCCTGACCAGAGACTGGCCTCCATAGTAGTTATCCATAAGGAGGGTAAGCCGCGTGACCGTTGTGAATCCTTTAGACCTATTTCCCTGATCAATGCTGAACCTAAGATCCTAGCCAAAGTCCTTGCTAATCGTCTGGTGTCTGTTATAAGCGATCTGGTTCACCCGGACCAGTCCGGCTTTATACCGCACCGAAACACGGCACTTAACCTTCGGCGACTGCATGGAGTCCTCGCGAGAGCGGGGACTCTGCGGGAGCCGGCCATCTTGGCGTCCTTGGACGCCACCATGGCGTTTGACACGATCGAGTGGCCTTATCTTTGGGCGGTCCTCAGTAAATTCGGTTTTGGACCCGCCTTTATTCGCTGGGTGCAATTGCTCTATGCTGACCCCTTAGCCAGGGTGGTGGTGAATGGGCGGGCCTCGACCCCCTTTGCTCTTGGTAGGGGGACACGCCAGGTCAAGTCAAGTCAAGTCATAGAATTTGTATAGCGCACTACATACCCAGAGGGTTTCAAGGCGCTTATGAAGGGGAGGAGGATTACTTGTCAAATATCCACGTTTTAAGTTGCTTTCTGAACGTTAGGTGGTTCTGGGTAAGTCGAAGGTAAGCGGGGAGTGAGTTCCATGTTTTAGCAGCCAGGTATGAAAAGGATCTGCCTCCCATGGTGGTCTTGTTGATGCGAGGTACAGTGGCGAGGGCTTGGCTGGAAGAACGTAGTTGGCGGGAAGGGGTGTAGAAGGACAGTCGTGAGTTGAGGCAATCTGGTCCGATGTCGTAGAGTGATTTGTGTGCGTGGGTGAGCAGTCGGAAAGTGATCCTCTTATTGACGGGTAGCCAGTGGAGGTCTTTAAGGTGACCAGAGATGTGTTCGTTGCGTGGGATGTCTAATATGAGCCTGGCTGAGGCGTTTTGGATTCGTTGGAGTTTCATCTGGAGTTTTGCGGTAGTGCCCGCGTAGAGGGTGTTTCCGTAGTCCAGTCGGCTCGTGACCAGAGCGTGGGTGACTGTTTTCCTTGTTTCGGAGGGGATCCAGCGAAAAGTTTTTCTGAGCATGCGAAGAATGTTGAAGCAGGAAGAGGATACGGCGCTGACTTGTCTGTTCATTGAGAGTGAAGAATCCAGGATGACGCCTAGGTTCCGTGTGTGGTCTGTCGGGATGGGTGCTTTTCCGAGGGCTTCCGGCCACCAGGAGTCGTCCCATGCAGAGGGGGATGTACCTAAGATGAGGACTTCTGTTTTGTCTGAGTTCAGTTTCAGACGGCTTTGTTTCATCCATTCGGCAACTTCTTTCATTCCTTCGTGTAGGTTAGTTTTGGCGGTGCTGGGGTCATTGGTGAGAGAAAGGATCAGTTGAGTGTCGTCCGCGTAAGAGATGATGTTGAGGTTGTGTTGGCGTGCGATGGCCGCGAGGGGGCTCATGTATACGTTGAAGAGGGTGGGACTGAGTGAGGATCCTTGTGGTACGCCGCAGATGACTTCAGAGGCCTCGGACTTGAATGGAGGAAGGCGGACTCTCTGGGTTCTTCCGGTGAGGAACGAGGTGATCCATTCAAGTGCTTTTCCTTGGATTCCGATGTTATTGAGGCGTTGTAGAAGGGTGCTGTGGCAGACTGTGTCGAAGGCAGCGGAGAGGTCGAGGAGGATGAGGGCGACGGTGTCTCCCTTGTCCAGTAGAGTTCGAATGTCGTCTGTTGCTGCGATGAGGGCGGTCTCAGTGCTGTGTTTTGCTCGGAAGCCAGATTGTGAGGGGTCGAGGGATTTGTTGGCTTCGAGGAAGGCGGCGAGCTGGTTGTTGACAGCTTTCTCGATGACTTTGGCCGGGAATGGAAGAAGCGAGATGGGGCGGTAATTTTTGAGTTCGGTGGGGTCCGCTGTTGTTTTTTTCAGAAGGGCGGTGAGTTCAGCGTGTTTCCAGTCTTCCGGGAAGGTGGCGGAGTTGAAGGAGCAGTTGATGACGTCTCGGAGGTGTGGTGCAATGACGGAGTCTGCTTTGTTGAAGATGTGGTGAGGGCATGGGTCTGTGGGGGATCCTGAGTGGATGGAGTTCATCAGGCGGATGGTGTCCTCAGTGGAGATTGGGTTCCAGTCGTTAAGGGTGTTCACGGGGGGAAGATGATCAGCAAATGATAGGGTGGGTTGGTTTCCGGGTTGGTTGTCAAAGCTGTTGTGGATGTCTGCAATCTTGTTGTGGAAAAATGAGGCTAGGGAGTCGCAGAGGGTTTGAGAGGGGGTGATGTCGTTGGAGTTGGCCGAGGGATTGGAAAATTCCTTGACGATGTTGAAAAGTTCCTTGCTGTTGTGGGCGTTGTTGTCAAGTCGATCCTTGAATGCTGTTTTCTTGGCTTTTCGGATCAGTTGGTGGTGAGTGCGGGAGGCGTTTTTGAAGGCGTCCTTGGTGCTGGTGGTTGGGTCTTTTTTCCAGGCCTTTTCAAGGGAGCGGCAGAGCTTCTTGGACTTCTTGAGATCATCGTTGAACCATGAGGCTTTCTTGCTGCCAGGTTTGCTTTGACGTTTTTTCAGTGGTGCTAAGGTGTCGGCGGTGTTGGATAACCATAGGCTGAGGTTGGCGGCGGCTTCGTTAGCGTTGGAAGAGAGGGCTGGGGAGTTTCGAAGGAGCGATGCGGAGATTTGGTCCGTGGTGATTTTGTTCCAGTTTCTTTGCAGTGTAGGTTGGAGGTGGATGTTGGGTTTTGGTTTGTTGTAGGTGAAGTGAACGCAGCTGTGGTCAGTCCAGAGGAGGTCCGTGGTGTGGCTGAAGGAGACATGATTGCTGGATGTGAAGATGGGGTCGAGTGTGTGACCTGCGATGTGGGTGGGGGAAGTGACTAGTTGTTTAAGTCCGAGGTTGGCGAGGTTGTCCACGAGGGTGGCGGTGTTGCGGTCGTTGATCTTTTCAAGGTGAAAGTTGAGGTCTCCCAGAAGAATATAGTCTTTGGAGGGGAGTGCGTGTGGAGTGATGAAGTCCGTGATGTCTTCACTGAATTTTGCGCGGGGTCCTGGTGGTCTGTAGAGGAGAGTGCCTCTGAGTGTGGTTTTGGGGTCGATGTGGATCTGGAAGTGAAGGTGTTCGGAGTTGGCGAGGTTGGCGTCAGAGCTGGTTGAGATGCGGATTGATTTCTTATGGACGATGGCGATTCCTCCTCCTGTGTGGCTGGTACGGTCTTTGCGAGTGATCTTATAGTCTTCAGGGATGGCAATGGTGAGGTCTGGTGCGGAGGAAGCATTCATCCATGTTTCCGTAAGGAAGGCGATGTCCGGAGAGATGGTGTCTAGTAGATTCCATAGGTCAATGGCGTGTCTGTGGACTGATCGGGTGTTGAGAAGGATGCATTGTAGGTGATTGGGGTCGGGGATCTGTGTTGTGGTCGTAGCGGAGATGTTGTCGATGCCGGTGAATTTGCAGGAGTGGCAAGAGAAAGGTCCATGGGTGTGTCCAGGAGCGGCTTGGACGCAGTTGGGGGCGCGACCGGGGTCAAGGGCTAGGAGGGTGGCGGCATCGTAGGAAATGCGGGAGGGCTGGGCAGCGCGAGGGGCAGGGGGTCTGGCGCTGGGCGCGGTCCAGGCGCGGACGGGCGTAGACGGGCTTACCTTTGGCGCACCTTCGGCGCGGCTGGGGCGCAGTCGCTGCGCGTGGACGCTGCGCGAATCTACAACTGTCATAAGTGGATGGAGAGGGGGGAGGGGCGAGGGGTGGTCAGCAGGGAGGCGGGAGCTGGGCGGGGACTGGTCGGGGAAGGCACAGGAAGCAAACAACAACAACAACAGCGATCCCAAAATGGCCTCAGCCGATATCTATTCAGAATGGGGCACAGAAGTCGAATTGCGCAATCTGAACAACAGAGGCACCGGTGAGATCAGGCAGACAACAGCGACAGCAGCGCTACAATAATCTAGATGCCAGGCGATCAACAGCAGCGCTATAATGCAGGCGGAGCGCTAAGACACACCAATGCAGCAGCGCTACAACACTCTAGATGCCAGGTAATCAACAGCAGCGCTATAATGCAGGCGGAGCGCTAAGACACACCAATGCAGCAGCGCTACAACACTCTAGATGCCAGGTAATCAACAGCAGCGCTATAATGCAGGCGGAGCGCTAAGACACAGCGAGGTTCCTTCCTTAAGGTAGGTAAAGTTACACTCTGTGGGTACTTGCGTAGGAGCGAGGTGGGGAAGCAGGGGTACTTCAGCAGGCAGACAGGAGCGGGGAGCAGCGTCTGGAGCGACCGTGTCTGTTGAAAACAGGACGGTCACAGCGCTGTAGCAGGCGAGAGGGGCAAATGGAGTCAGTGGGAGGGGTGGTCAGCAGGGAGGCGGGGACTGGTCGGGGAAGGCACAGGAAGCAAACAACAACAACAACAGCGATCCCAAAATGGCCTCAGCCGATATCTATTCAGAATGGGGCACAGAAGTCGAATTGCGCAATCTGAACAACAGAGGCACCGGTGAGTTCAGGCAGACAACAGCGACAGCAGCGCTACAATAATCTAGATGCCAGGCGATCAACAGCAGCGCTATAATGCAGGCGGAGCGCTAAGACACAGCGAGGTTCCTTCCTTAAGGTAGGTAAAGTTACACTCTGTGGGTACTTGCGTAGGAGCGAGGTGGGGAAGCAGGGGTACTTCAGCAGGCAGACAGGAGCGGGGAGCAGCGTCTGGAGCGACCGTGTCTGTTGAAAAGGGTTGTCCTTTGTCCCCGCTCTTGTTTTCCCTAGCTCTGGAACCACTGGCGGCTTGGTTGAGGTGGGAACCGTCCTTGAGGGGAATTAGATGGTCCCCGGACTTTGAGGATCGGATATCTCTGTACGCAGACGATATACTTTTGTACCTTATGTCACCTCGTAAGTCGTTAATCGTCCTTTTTGATGTTTTGACTTCCTTTCATAAAAATTCCGGTCTAGTTATCAACTGGTCAAAATCCTGTATTTATGTTCTTTCCGGTGACGCTCCACTTTTGCCACGTGGCTGTCCCATCTCGGTGGCGCTGGAGGGTTTTAGGTATCTGGGGATCTTTATTACCTTGGACCCCGCACTTCGATATAAACGCAATTTGCTGCCCCCCCTCCAGCGCCTCCGTGCGGATGTTGGAACGTGGAGTCGGCTTCCTCTCTCTCCTCTGGGACGAGCAGCGTTGTTTAAGATGATGTCGCTCCCCCGATTTCTCTATGCGCCTCAAAATACGCTCGATGTTGTACCGGCTAGCTATTTTCGGGAGATTGAGGGCCTCCAGAGGCAGTTGCTATGGGGGAGCCGGTCTCGCATCGCCCTTTCGAAGCTTACACTCCCGTGGTACGATGGCGGCATCGCTCTCCCTGACATCCGTCGCTACTGCTGGGCCTCTCAGCTGGGGGCCATCAATCATGGCACCTACACTCCTTCGCCAAATCCGGCCTTTGCGATGGCTAAATGGTTGTTGCCCGGTGGTGACTACAACAGGGCTCTGTATGCGAAGTTGACCGTCGGGTCACTTACGGGGCCCACTAAAACAGTCGTGCAGGTGTGGCATCGGGCCACGGCTGCTACAGGCTGGGCTGATAAGTTGACCCGTGCCACGCCGCTTTATGCCTCGGCTAAACTTGGCTCCCTCTGGCGGTCGAAGGGGTTTGATCGATGGGACATGATTGGGATCAGCAAGGTTGATGATGTATGGATCAAGGGTAGGGTCAAATCGTTTGATGAAATGAAAGTTGAATATGGGCTGAATGATAGAGAATCCTTTAGAAATGCGCAGGTCCGACACGCGGTCCTGTCTGTTTTCCCCCTGGGCTCGGATGTTCCGGAAGCGTCCCCGCTTGAGGATGGGATACTGGATGGGCATGTCCCTGATAGCACGATCTCCCTCATTTATAAAAAGTTAATCAATATTAGGATTGATCTATTGGATAGCCTTCAGGAGTTGTGGACTAGTGATGGTCTGGAGCTGGATGATGAGGACTGGCAGGCTGCGCTCTCTTCTCCTAAGGAGGTAGCTATTCCGGCACGCCTTCGATTTGTCCAGCTCAAAATTCTTCATAGGGTATATGTGACTGGTCCGCGTCTGGTGCGCATGGGATTCTCGGCGGATGGATTGTGCAGACGTGGTTGCGGTATGGTGGCCACGTTCCTACATATCATTTGGGAATGCCCTGCTGTACTACACTATTGGAATCGCGTGCATGATGTAATGAGTGAGTTATGGGTGTGCGATTGAAGCCTGAAGCGCGGAGATGCTTGTTGAATGTTTGGGAACCGAATGATTGTACCCAAGCGCAGCTTCGATGGGTGACACTGGGTAACATGATAGCCAAGCGTGACATTGCCCAGCTTTGGGGCGCTCAGAGGCCTCCTACCGTTCTGGCATGGCAACAGAACATGGACTGGTCCATGTTTCGTGAAAAGACTGTGTATGTCTCCCGGGGCAGACCTGGCAAGTGGGGGAAGATTTGGACTCAATGGAACGCGTACCGTGGAGATATATGTACCCCCCCCCTTTCGGAATTTGATACCGACTTGTCTTCCTCCCAACCTGATGTTTCCTCCGCAGAAGCATAGATATATTGATTGTTTCTGTTCTCCCATCCCACAGTATATTTTGAATGCGATACTGTTAGCTTTACGTTTGTACCCCCCCCCCCCGCAAAACCGCATGATGACATGCTTGTACTGGACTGCCTTGTTTTCTTTTGTTTTTCTATTTTCTTGTTCTTTACATTCAATAAAAAAGTTTTCACAAAAAAAAAATGTAAAATTATACAATAAATATACTTTAACCCCTCCCATGCTCATGAGCAAACGGCGCTCTAGTGCTCATGACGAGCTCAGCTCGTCATGGCCCGTGGAACGCTCAGGTGTGGGGAGAATTCCCCTCCTGTGCTGAACGTTCCAAGGGAGCCAATGGCCCTGTGACGAGCTGACAGGAGCGCCGTGCCTCATGACGAGCTGAGCTCATCATGAGCGTGCGGGCGCTGATCGCACCCCCTTCCCCCCAGCGCAGGAGGTGAATAATCCCCGCAGCGAAGGGATTAAAAACCTGAATAAAATGAAAAGAATTGTTTATTCTATAATTAAAAAGTAATTTATCATAATATTGCCTACAAACATGTAACTAACTATGGGGCTGATTGGGACTTTAGCGGTAACCGCCGTACAGCTTCGGCAGCAATTTCAAGAAGACCACTGAGGTAGCGGTCTTCTGTCTGTCGTATTAAGATATTTCCATAGCAGTATGTGGGTGGCGGATTCATGGTGGTGCATGCTTCACTCTGGAAATGAGCCAGAGGCCATTGCCAGCCATACTGCGGTGCCTCCAGACAGTCTGCCACCCTGTTTCTTTGCATTCTGTTGTGCAAGAGAAACAGTGCACCCGACTGACTGTAGGCAGGAGCACCAGTTACATTACACAAGAGCACTTTTGGGCTGGAGGTAGTTTTCTCCCTCATCACATGTCTTCTCGCTGACTCTTACATGGCAATGTGTCTGCCAGGAACAGGTCCGCAGAAAGGCAGTTCTTAATTGGGATGGAGGTGTGATGCATGGGACCCCCTTCAGGGCCTGCCTCTGCCATTGCTGTAGCTCAAATGTCGGCAGTGGTGGCAGTCTTGTGGTGGTTCAGCCACACACATCAAAATTGGGCGGTCGGACCGCCTAGAAGGTGGTGGTCAAACCGCCAAAAACAGTGCCGCAGTCATAAGAGATGCAGAAGTTGTAATCAGCCCCTATGTTTTTATTATATTTCTAAACTCAAACAATACTACTTAATAAAAACAATTTGTTTTTACAAAATACATATACATTGAAAATAAAGGATTGCAGACTAAAATTATAAAATTATATAATCACACTCCAGTATAAACCATTTGTAAACACCATAAAGCTGTTAGACACTAAAGATGTGACATTTATTATTCCCACTCTTATCTAACTATTTTGGGGTAAAATATTGAACACTAAAGCGATGACATGTACGATTCCCACTCCAATCTACACCCATTTGAGGAAGGCGTTGAACACTAAAATGGTTTCATTTACTATTCCCACTTCAATTGAACCATATTGGGTAAAGGTGTTCAATAAAAAAAATCCAAAAATACAGTGCTATATATACATTTTTAACATAAAAGTATATCAAGAAAGTTTTATGACAATTAATAATTAATATAATTATAAAAATATGTACTGCCATTCCTAATTTTTTTAGCATAAAAAAATAATTAAAATCATAATCATCCAAAGCCGCTTTGAAAACTCTGCATTGGCTGCCTATATAAGAAAGGATTACATTCAAGGCACTTTGCATCACCCATAAGTCCTTCCGGGGAGCAGGACCTGCAACCAATGAGCCCTTGATTACTCAATACTATCCCAATCGAATCCATCGATCTTCAACTATGCTGCTCGCAACAGTTCCAAAAATAAAGAGGGCAAGAAGTGGGGGCCATTCTTTCATTTATAACGCGGCAAAACTGTGGAACACCCTCCCCCTTCACATTCGACAGGAAACCAAACATGTGTCCTTCAGAAAACAACTAAAAACCTGGTTATTTTAACTCACTTTTCATTTTAGCAGAGCTGGCCTTGGGCCCACGTCTGCAGATAGCGCTGGGATGCCTCAGGGTAGCTATGCACATTATAAATATTTCTTTCTTTCATTCATATTCCAAAATTAATAATCATAAAATGAAAAATTAATAAAACCTATTTGTTTTAAAAAGAAATAAACATAATTGTAATATAGAATTCTATTTTGTAAACAAAAGGCATTTAAAATATTTATTTTAAAAATATTATTGAAAAGTTATAAAATGTAGGTTAATATCAAAATAATTAGTAATTTTTTTACTTTATTAAATAAATGTTCATTTATTTACTGTTAAAATTATCTTAATAACTTACAATTTTTCCTAATAATTTCTTTTTAAACAATATTTTATTTAATATTAAAGTAAAATAACAACACGTTTTAATTATTTGCATTATTAAAACAATTTCCTAGAAAAATTATAAAATGTTAAACTTGTACTTAAAATTGCTCTCATTTTTTTCTTTATTAAAATAGTGTTACATATTTTTCAATTTATTTTAAAATGTAACATTTTGATTCATATTAAAAAATGTGTTGAAAAATATGATATTCCTTCTTTATATATTTTAATTAATACTAGATTAAAATGTATTAACAACTTAAATGTAACAAAATAATTTAAACAATTGTAAAATATTAATTTCCATATCTTTAAAAATATTACCATAAAATGTACTTTGCGATATACACTTTTTAAAAATCTCCCAACCTTTATCTTCTGAAATTCCAATATCATGCCACTAAATAAATTATATAAAACCAATATTTATATACATTAATGCAACAAAAAATACTAATTTCAGCATTTTCATAATGATTAATTTATGTTACTAAAAACACAAATAAAAAATTGTAAAACATATAGGGGTCCATTAGGATGGCGGGCGGATTACCCCGCCAGGCTGGCGGTAGCCACCACCGGCCTGGCGGGGGCAATCCGCCCACCATCCTCACCTAAATGACCCCCTGCCATAATAGTATGGCGCGGAGGACCGCGGTGGACGGAAAGACCGCCTGGGCGGAAAAGTTCTAATATGGTGGCAGTGTCTAATAGACACCGCCGGCCATATTAGCATGGGCTTTTTTAGATGCCTTTCTTAGATACATCGCCGCCACGGAAAGGCATGCGGTCTTCACTTTGGGGGCCCCCTGCGGGCCCCCAGAGTGAAGGAGAGGTGGGGGTGCACACGGGAGGTACCTGTGGTACCCCCCTGCATTTGCATAAACAAAGCGGCAGGCACCGCGTGGTGCCTGACGCTTTGTGTATGCAAATGCATACGTGCATTTTTAGCATTGTGGCGGGCGGTGCTGAGAGCACCGCCCGTCACAATGCTAAAAATGCAGAATGCGCCCGCCACAGAGCGGGACGCATCCTAATACCCCCCACCATACCCCCGTCCATATGGCGGGCGGTCGCAATAACCGATAGGATGGCGGGCGGACTAAGTCTGCCCGCCATCCTAATGACCCCCATAGTCAAATACATTGCAAAAAAATACATAATAATTAACATTTACAGAATATATTACATACAGTGATATTTTGCACACTGATATGTTTTACAACAATATTAAAAACAGCAATAAAACAACATTTTTACCTTTGATATTCCTTTTGATGATATTTCTGGGATCACAATATTCTTGACACAATATTTTAGTATCATGATATTGTTTTCTAATATTTGGTCCAAACACCTCTAGGATTTCTATACCTGGCTAGCTCACTGAGAAATCCAACTGATGACAATGAACTGGAGAGTTATGTTGTGCAGGCAATTACACCTCTCTTTCTGCTTCAGTTCAGCCTAAAGTGCTTACTAGGAGATGATAACTATGGGGCTCATTACAATAGCAGTAGATCGAACTGCAGTCAGCATACCGCAGGCCAAGTAGTCAGCGGTCTGACCACCACGTTACCATCCGCTCGCAAAGAAAGGGCCACAGCACAAGCCGCCATGTAAAGGAGCACTTCCTCAACACCCCTGCACCATGTGTTGCATGGCTCATGGGGCATGGAGGGGCATGGGGGCACTACATGTGCCCCCTGGGCCACTTTACTGTGCCCCATGATGGCCCGGGCCCCTAAAATCCATGTTCCACAGCCTTTTGTATGATGGTCTTTCCGATGTGAAAAGGCTGTCAGAAAGAGATATCCTAATCCCCACTGTGGTGCCTGCCGCGGTACTACCTACATTAGGGATTATGAATCCCACTGCCGCCCCATCGGGATCATTGATCCTGGTGGAGGTGGTGGTCTTTTCCCAGACCGCTGTGGGTCCAACCATCAGTGCTTAGACCAAGAGGATGTCAGCGGTCAGACCGCAACCGATGGCCTGTTGGTGGCGGACAAACCGCTATCGTAATACGCCCCTATAATCAGCCAGAAGTCTCTTTCAGCTTTTGGAACCATCCCTAAATGCATATATCTTGAAGTACTTAACGTAAAACTTCACAACTTTGTAAGAGTTTCTCCATTCATAATGCAAGAAATGTGCTTATTGTTGTGCACTTTTCATATTCATTCCTCTATGCTGAAATGTGACTCCTACAGCCATGCCGCAAAAAACAAAGCAAATACCCAGACTATCAGAAACACAAGTATACATGTTTTGCTTGTTGTACTGAGAAAAAACTAAATCAATATTTTCCTTCTCAAAGTTTAGATTGGGCAGGTGAACAAAGATGCATGTAAAATGTGAGAACAATCAGTTTAAACCACATGCTCAACCCATGTTTGAAATTCTGCACATAGCATTTAATTGGTTCTATTTCTTTCAAATGCCCTCAATCCTTTTAGGACATTATAACCTCTCATTCCATGTGTTTGCTTGAGAATTAGCTTTTATTTTTTTAAATCAAAAAGGTCCTCGAGAAAGTTTCTTCTACAACTTCTACTTAATACAATGGATTTTTTGACTAACATTCACCATATTAATTGATGTTTGTAATTACCATAAAGGTTTATAGGTAAAGTAATACCTTCAATATCTTTACAGCCTAAAACTGTTGATATAACATTAGATGCACGTGTAATAATCTTTTCATCATCTTTTCCCTAGCAAGTTTCGACAAATTTCTACAAAATCAATGTTTTCAGACTGCAACATCTAACTATGGTTTTAGCCAAAGAGTCTTCTTACGATGTCACCAAGTCGGGCTCGGGACCGATCGACCACAGTTCGGCTGTTCTGATCGCCTGATTACGATGCGACCAAACACTGTTCGGTCACATACTCACTTTTCTCCATGGGAGCTTGTGTTGCAGCCATAAACCAGCCGTAACACAGGCTCCTGTAGAGAAATGGGGTTCTATGTAAAACCATGCATCCTGTGGCAGACACCCCATGATTTACGTTCCGACCGCCAACATCGTAATTGGTCGGTTGGACCACAAATCGACTGTATCGGTTGGAAAGCCTCCGACCGCTCGGAAAGCTTCTGAATAGCATTCGGAGGCTTTCCGACGCACATCATAAGCGGCCCCAGAATATTTTATGGCTGGATTCAAAGGTGTTATAGCAGAGCACCCTTAAGACATCTGCACCTAGTAGTGGTCATTGTAAATAAGTGATTTGTAAATGGCCACTGACACTACATAGGGAATATATTCTTCCTAAGGAGAAGCATAAACCATTACCTTACACTCCAACTGTGTTTCGTGTTGCTGCTCCTGTTGTGACAGAAATCAATTCCTGGCTATTTTCTAGTTCTCAGAGTACTTGACAAACGTTTGTGAATAACCACAAACCTGTGAGGATGTGGTAGTTGACCAGCTTTAGCAGGTGGCCTAGTTCTATAGTGTAAATGACCTACCTGTGTGAGCAGGTTTCCTCACACAAACAGTTCTCACATGCTGGTAGGAATTCCCGTGTGTTAAGAATGCAAATTCAAATTCTGTGGATCGTGTAAATTAATTAACACTTGAAGTCTAAGGGCCTGATTATGAGTTGGTGGTCCGACCACCTGAGAACAGCATCTGTGCCCGCCACTAGACCACAGAGCGGTCTTAAGAACACCATGTTATGAATTGATCAAGATGCCGGCGGTGTGCATGTGGAGATCCCGTCGTCGTGGCGAGTACTTTTTCATAATATATCAATGCCTGTGTACGCATTTTGACTGCATATGTGTTGGATGCACACATATGCATCATACATGTGGAAAAAGCCATCTACCATTGCCGGGGCTCGGCCCATATGTGGGCAGCCCTCGTAATGAGTGTATGTTGCAAAAGGGAGTTCCCTGTAGATTGTTGCAAACAGGGTGGTAATCCTCAGGATGAAGATCCTGCTATGAAGGGGGGTCCTGAAGAAAAGGATCCACTTCAAACTCTGCCAAACATGAAAGGGGTAAATGTGTACCCCTAATTCTTTGTGCCTTCAACCTTAAAGCATGTGGTTGGACTGCCGTGGTCACCTCGTTGAAAAAGCAACTCATAATACGGACAGTGGTGCAGCTCCCCAATGGTGGCTGCCAATGTCTTGGATAATCTGATAATTTATAAATAGCTGGACAGCTACCAGGGGCAGACTGAGAAATATTTAAACTGTTTATTGAAAGGCAAAAATTGCATCATAGGAAGTACAATGTATGAATTTCCCACTATAACAAGACTAGCACACAGATGTGTCCACTACTACCACGTGCATGAATAACTTCTCCCAGACACAGACATTCCAATCTGCCCTGGGTTCATTACTACTGGAATCTTTGGAGTCTGTTTTCCTTCATATTTTCCAAAATGTGGATCTAGTTTACTAAGACCTGTGATGCTGCACCTGCATGGAAGCCCACAGACGATTTGTAATTTCCAATCCCTTTTCACCTACTCCTTGTGAATTCAGTTTGCATGTAACCTTCTCAAAGACATACTACCTGCCTAAGAATTCCTCAAGTTCATACTCATGCTATGGATCATAATCCTTTCCTGTCAAAGCTCAGGTATCTCTGTTGAGGTGCTTAAAATCTACAATAGTTGGGAGATGTTATTCTCATGCTCTATTGATGATATGATCTAACCTTCCTGCTTTTTTTGGAGGGGTGAGGATTTGAGGGGGTCTGATTCAGTTCATGTTACTGCCACTATCCCATGTCATGTAATATGACCCATAGCAGAGGCGCCCATAAACTGTGATATCTCGCTATAACCTCTTCAGCCTTCTACCTCTAGTTTTATCAAATACGGTAACTAGACATCAAGGGGATGTTATCAATTTTGTTCCAACAGTGTCAAAATGCATTTTTACAAGTTATATATTTTGTTATTTTGAAATGCTCATGCTGTATGTGTAGATTGTGTCTGAAAATATTGTGTTCTTCAGCAGAAGGAAATGCAATAATGTAATAATCCATTCGCCCTGGGATAATTGTGTATCGACTTACCTAAATTCATTCAAGATTACACAATGTATCTGTCAGTTAATAAATGTGTTAGAATGTTTCATATGTAATCTATAGGCACTCTAAATATATTTACCAATTATCCTAAAATAAGCAATGGAAGCCTTGGTCCATTTGTCAGAAAAAAAACTGATACATTTTGCAAAGTGAAAGAAATATTAAAAGTTTGCTGTGAAAGAGACAGAAAAAGCTGGTACTTCTGTGAACAGCAAGTAGGTAAAAAAACACAGAACAATGCAAATCTTCCCTTACATAGTAACAATATAGCACACCACTAAAGCATAAAGGAATAAGAAAACCCCACATTCCTGATCTGCTTATCTGCATTGACAGTGATATGATTGCAGTTAGCAGTGGGTGTCAACAATGACCTGTTCCTGGCAGTGATTTCAGTTGTATGCTCGCGTGTGTTCGTACTAAAGTTGTGGCTAATCGTATCCATAACGATGCATTGACTAACTTATGCATTCTTCTCTCTTCTTAGAAAAAAAACGTTTTTGCAGTTTATCAATATCTCATTCACGATATGGCCATTATAATCCCCACTTACCTGACAAGTAAGCTGTTTTATTAATCTGTTTTACAAGCATATGTATGTCTTATCATTCCACATGTACTATATAATATCATATGTATCACAATAGACAGTACATTTTCAGCTTTGTGAGTATTCACTATGCTTAACTCTACATTTACGTACCTCATATATATGTGTGTTCATATTACCTACTGGCGGTCGCTAGTACATAGCTATAGTTAGGATCTATTATCCATAGAAAATCCGCAACATTCTATTTGGAATAACTTTGGCGCCGGTTTACGAATCTTCGCGAAATTTTCAAAACTGGTGGCCCGCTCCGGCCGGCTCGGATCCTAAAAGTCCCGGGGTGATTTGTCAAGCAGGGGCTAAGAAAAAAGGGGGGTCCCAAAACGTGTTTCCCCATGCAAGTTTCCATAGGAACCGTTCATCGCGGCTACAGCCCGAACTGCTGAACGGAATTACACCAAATTTAGAAAATAGGTAGCCCTTGGTTCAGACTCGTGCCTTTCAGTTAAATTTGTGTAAATCTGTTCAATAGTTCCTGAGAAAATCAAAAGTAAAATCATAGATATAACTATGACCGCAGTGGATCCGGGCATCCTGAGTGCACCGTAAGCGCACCCTTATGATCACGCTCTGCATTCTCATTGGTTGTCAACTGTCTGCCAACACTCCAAACCAGGAAGAGTTGGCAGCCATTTTGTGCCTCGGTAGAAGCGAGGGTCACTAAATCAGTGGAACAAGTGTTCAAAACGTATAAAGGGGGCACGGTAGAAATATCCTGACCCTCTAGACCTGCTTAGGGGGTCCCCCCAAAGTTTTTGGGGGGAGAAAATAGAGAAATGTGCGCAGTGTGCATGGATCCGCCATAAAAAAAAAAAAAA
This sequence comes from Lissotriton helveticus, assembly GCF_964261635.1. Classification (NCBI taxonomy): domain Eukaryota; kingdom Metazoa; phylum Chordata; class Amphibia; order Caudata; family Salamandridae; genus Lissotriton; species Lissotriton helveticus. The sequence continues at coordinate 1,958,866,408 of NC_136068.1, read as the reverse complement.
CGAAGCGCGGGCTCCTGTGCTTGTTTAAAAATTAGCTACCGGGGGGGGCCAAATCCCGGGGTCTAAAATATTACATTTGAAGGGGGGCCAAAGGGGCTCTGCAGCCCGGGGACCGCCATCCCTCGGTCATTCAAATAATTGGGTGGGGGGCTGCTGTGTCTTGGGGTGCCTACCCCCGGCACACTGCTGTTTGCTATGGCAGGGCAGGAGTCGAGGTTCCCGCTCTGTCACAGGAAACTTGATGTCGTGTTTTGGCAGCTCCTGAGTTAGCGTTTAGCACAGCTACACGGTCTTTTCTGTTAACTTGACCAAAACGAACGGGGGCCATTTTGAATCCCTCTGACTTCCGTTTCCTATGAACATGCTGCCTCGTGGTCAGTGTGCCCTTTTGTCCTTTCTCGATACCCATGGTCACTAGTCTGCTCGGCAACAGGCTATTTTTAGTACTGGTCAAGCGCACATGCGCATTACGCACCAATTGGTCACTCTTCAGGAATGTTCATGCTAACTGACCAGTGCTGTTGAAACTCCTCCCACATGTTGGCTGTGTTCCAAAAATGACCTTATATGTACCTAAAATGTGTAACTTGTAACCGCCTATCTTTTTATTGCTATTAAACCATATAAAAGAGGTCGCGCACCGATGTTCGGTGTGCTACTTCTTACATTGCCGAAGGGTGCTGTAGGAATGTATCACCACCCCATGGGGTCTTAATAAACTTGTCTTTTACCTTTTCCAGTGTCCGTGCCAACTTCTATACTAAGGTGTTCGAGAGTTTAGCAGAGTATGTAGGCCTGATTTGAACCCCACACCACAATTGGCGACCACGAAGGGACTCATCGGCGACTCGGATGCCCGAAGGAGAGGTCGTGACGAAGGTTAGGAAACTCGCCATGGACGCGATCGCTGCCATTGAGTGACCCGAGTCTCGGCACCCACGGTGTGTTTTCCCTCCCTTCCGATCTGACCTTCCAGGTGGCGCCGGTCCTCGACTGAGATTCTGATCTTGGATTGTCGTGATGTGCCGTTTTGGCTGATTTGACCACAGAACTTGGCAGTTGGACTTTGGACGTTTGAAAATATTTGGTAAGCTTTTGAGTGGTGAAGTAGTCTACTGACACTTACTGTGGCTTTTTGAAACTTTGAATTTGAATTTGAATTTGTTAGCTAACGTTTTGAATCTTTGAATTTGAATTTGAATATGTGAAGTGCACCTCACATAGGCAGGCATGTAGGGATATTTCTCTGATTTATTTGATTTGAACAGTGCACCGTGTTAGGTGGCATTTTTGTAGTATCACGTTTTCGTGGTACTTTTTGAAACATGCCTGTTTTTAGCACACTCCGTAGGATGTGCTGTTCTGAAAATGGTACCAATTATCGATTAAGTGCAAAACAGCCGGCTCCCCCAGACGGGACTCCAAATCGTGAAATGTATGTCAAATTCGGTATTCCACCAATAATGTATAGTACATTATGGCATAAGTATACTAAAACTGATCGTGAATTACAGTGGCCACTATATGGGTCGTTTGACCTTCGAAAGGTACAGTATGTAGAGCAGTGTTTGTTTCAGCGAAGGTCTAGACAAGATATGTTTGATTGTGTGCGTATGTGGGAGAAAGAGGTGCGTGAACGAGTGAAGCGTGAGGAAGCCTTGGCGGAGAAAGTGCAGCGGAAGGCTGCACATGACAAAGCTTTACAGCTACAGGAGAAGGAATTTCAGGAAAAGAAAGAGAGGGAGAGACGAGAACGTAATTTACAGGTTAATGGTCAATTCCCTATCAGGCGTCCTCTCTATCCAGTCCTTACTAATGAAACGGATGATTTTTCATTACTAGATCGTTGTCCGCCTCCGTACGTCGCACCCACGGCTCCGAGCGAGGGATCAGACGAGGATAGTGATCGAACACAGCGTACCAGGTTACATGCGGAACGAACTGCGGAATTACGTTCGTTGGCACGAAAGCTAAATATTAATACTGTTACTGTTTCTGACATTGCTGTAAAAATGGAACAGTGGCCTGATAAGGAACGACTGTATTTTTTAGATCATTTTGGAGATGAAGTTGTTGAGCGGTATAGAAAATATTCTCTCGAGTTAGAACCCAAGGAGATATCCGAGGGCCGTGAGAATTTTCGTAAAGGTCTTTTTGTTCTTTCAGATGCGGACGACTTCTTCAAGCGTTTGATTCAACTACGAAATGAGGCGATACGACTACGGGAGTTGGGAACGTCGAAGAATTCGTCTGCGTCCGGAGCGACGGGGATATCCAAAGAATGCCCTATTTTTGAAACAGATAAGATCGCTGCGATTAATATTAGACCCATGCGAGAAGCTGCGCCTTTACATGTCCCTCATAAAGGGGATGGCACCGATGATGATAAAAGTTCTAAGGATGCGAAAGGGTATTTTGTATATAATTGGGTTTATACGCCTTGGAATAGAGCAGATGTCATGGCGCTTAAGAATGCTTTACCTGATCCCCGTAAAAACCCTGCGGCTTTTTATGAAAATGTTGAAAGTGCAATTTCTTCATGTATCATGACGTTAGTTGATATTGATCTATTTTTCGGGTTGATATTGCCCCCTGATATGTGGAGAGTGATTCGTAGGTTTGATGACCTCACGACTCTCGGGGCCACTTGGAAAGATCTTGTTCAGGCTGATTTAGATAGAGAACCAGCATGTAAGCCGTGTCAGTTAATATTAGACCTTCCAGGGGCCATACTAACAAAACTAAAGACTCTTGCTCCCGCTAAAAAGATTGATTGGACTATATTAGCCTCGTGTAAGCAGAAAGCGGATGAATCAGTTTCCGATTTTTTCTCTCGCTTCGAGGAAGCGTTCCATGATTACAGTGGTCAATTATTGACAGAAGATACTGGCAGGCATTTATTCGTTGATAAGTATGTGGCTAATCTCCTACCGGAGATTGCGAAACGATTGAAAGCGAGTGAAAGTTCATGGACCACAGCAACCCCTGCTTCTTTATTAACTATGGCTCAATATTATGAAAGACAGGAATTGGAGGCGAAAGAAAGTAGTGAAAAGAAGGCGAAGGAATTGAAAACGAAGGTGATGTTAGCTCAGGTTCAGGCTACGAGAGGGAACAATAGAGGAGGGCGAGGATCATACAGTAATGCTCCTTCCCCTCGTTCTGACATTTCTGTGAATCAATGTGCATATTGCAAACAGTTTGGGCATTGGATTGCAGACTGTCCGGTGTTTCGAGAGCAGCGTAATTTGAGGGGACGAGGAAGTGGGAGATCTAGGAATTATTATGGAGGGTCAAGAGGAGGTTATGGCACGAACGATCGTGGAGGATATGGAGCCCTGTACATCCTGACAGTCGATATCTATTCGGCTTTACATTAAATAATAAATCGTACAGATTCTGTCGAGTTCCTCAAGGCTATACTGAAAGTCCTAGCATTTATAGTCAGGCATTAAAAAGACAGCTTGATTCCTTTGACTTACAAGAGGGAGTGGTTCTTATTCAATATGTAGACGATATCTTACTTGCTGCAGACACGCCAGAACAATGTGAGAAGAGTACCTTTTCCTTGCTTTCCTTCCTGGCTAAGCATAATCATAAAGTCTCGAAGAAAAAGCTACAATATTGTAGACCAAAGGTGACCTACCTCGGTCATCTTTTGTCTAAGGAGGGCCGTGCATTGACACCAGATCGAATTCAAGCAATCCTAGATACTCCAGTCCCTCGCACTCAGAAGGATGTTCGCGCCTTTATAGGTTTGACGTCTTTTTGTAGGCAATGGATATTGGGTTTTTCACATATCGTTAAACCAGTTAGCATTGTTGTCTAAAAATACACCGATTCCCATTGAATGGACGGATGAATGTCAGAATGCTTTTGAACAATTGAGACAAGCTCTTTGTTCTGCACCAGTGTTAGGTACACCTGATTACACGAAGATTTTTACATTATATGTACACGAGAAGGATGGGTGTGCATTGTCAATGTTAGTGCAGACACACGGAGATAAACAGAGGCCTTGTGCATACTTCTCGGCGGTACTCGACCCTGTGGCTCGAGGATTGCCTGGATGTTTTCGAGCAGTTGCAGCAACAGCAGTTGCGATACGACAAAGTGAGGGAATAGTTTTGTCACACAAATTGTTGGTGCTAGTTCCCCATGCAGTAGATGCGTTACTGAATCAAACGAAAACACAGCATCTAACTAGTGCCCGTCTGACAGGATATGAGCTAACGTTGTTGGCGCCGCACATCACACTAAAACGATGTGCAACACTAAATCCTGCTACTTTATTGCCGGATCCTGTTGCTGAGACCCAGAAGGAAGAACAACATGATTGTGTTTTTCTGACTGAGGAACAGACAAAGGGTCGTATCGATTTACAGGATACGCCATTTCCAGATGTAGATGGGGAACTGTGGGTTGATGGGTCATGTGTGAGGTTACCAGATGGTACGACTTCCGCAGCTTATGCGATCACGACACTTAAGACTGTGGTAGAAGCAGCACGGATACCCCAAAAATCAGCTCAAGCGGCTGAGTTGATAGCCTTAACGAAGGCATGTGAGTTAAGTGCTGGACTATGTGTGAACATTTACACGGATAGTCGTTACGCTTTTGGAGTAGTGCATGATTTTGGCCTACTTTGGAAGGAACGAGGATTCCTGACTTCACACGGAGTACACATCATGCATGGAGAATTGGTACGCGATCTCCTGAATGCACTGTTATGCCCAAAGAAAGTTGCAATAGTCAAGTGCTGCGCACATAAAAAGGTGACGGACAAAATAGGACAGGGCAATGCTTTTGCAGATCGCATTGCGAGAGAGACCGCTATGCTGCAAAATGATTTCCCCATGTATGTGGTAAAGTCACAAGCTGAGCGGTGGCATGATGCTAGAGAAGAAATACTCGATATACAGAAGTCAGCATCAGAGGCAGAACTTGTGAAATGGGCCACCGAGGGAGTATTGGATGATGAGGGTTGCTGGCGTAGTAAAGATATGGAGAGATGGAAACTACCCATGGCCTATTTACAAACAATGGTGCAAATGACACATGGACTGGCACACATTGGAGCTCTCGCAATTACTAAATTGCTTACACGAGTTTGGGAAAATGCTGACATTGCTAGCACGGCTAAGAGAGTAGTGCAGACCTGTCTGATATGTTTGCAGCACAATCCTGGACAAGGGACTCATACTCCTAAAGGTGGGTTTGTTCCACCTACTGCACCATTCGAAGTACTACAAATGGATTACATCCAGCTGGAACGCTGTAATAATCTCAAGTATGTCCTAGTAGTGGTGTGTGCCTTCAGCAAATGGATTGAGGCTTACCCTACGAAAGACAATACAGCATTGACAACAGCTAAGGTGCTACTCAAGGAGTACTTCCCGCGCTATGGTGTTTGTAAACTTATGTGGAGTGATAATGGCCCTCATTTCATTGGAAAAGTAGTGGAATATGTCCTGAAAGGATTGGGAATCAAACAACGATTCCATGCTGTCTTTCATCCGCAATCAGCAGGTTTAGTGGAGAGATATAATGCAACTCTGAAGCTGAAGCTAGCAAAGATAGTGGCATCGACATCTCTGAAATGGCCGGACGCTTTGCCTCTGGCATTGCTGTCCATTCGATCAGTGCCCCATTCTCGGTCTGGCCTCACACCCTATGAAGTGGTGTTTGGAAGGCCTATGAATATCTGGGGAGTTCCGAAACCTCGTTTGATACATGATATGCCTTGTATAATGATGAACGATTATCTGGCACGATTAACAAATGATTTGCTTTCTATTCATCAACAGGTTCGAGAGGCGCTCCCTGATAACTCCGCTGGTGAGGCTCACGATCTCCGTCCTGGGGACCACGTGATGGTCAAAATCTTTGAGCGATCCAGCAGTTTGGAACCGAGATGGCATGGCCCTGAGCAAGTGCTGCTGGCTACGCGAACTGCTGTGAGAGTCACCAACAAGAAGCGGTGGATTCATTCAACGCACTGCCGACGTGTCTCTCCGGATCTGGTGAGCCCTGTGGTGCTATCCGACTACAGAAAGATTTTGGATACAGAAAAGAGCCCAGCTGTCACGCCTGATGAATTGGAGGGAGCCTTCCCGGACCACGTTGTTTCTGATAAAGTGAAGTACAATCTACGCCCCAGGAAATAAGATTTCTTTTGTGCTCTTTTTGAAACTGGTTGGTGACCGCTCTGAGGTTTGTGAAACGGAAGCCGGGAATATCAAGGGGGGGGATCAGTTCTGCCCAGTGTAGCGACACCCGTCTTGAATCCCGGAGAACAAATCAACGGCAGCCTCGGTTCAGAACCATCGTTTTTATTTTTCCCGCTTAGTGTTGTTTTTAAAGAGTACTGTTTTATGAACTATGGCATCTCCTTCGACACGAAAGAGGAGAATTCTTGGTGTTGTTTTGTTTGTCTTGACCATAGTGGTGATCGCAGTATTAGCTTGGACTATAGAACTGTTGTTTCCTGTACGAGAACATTTACTGCCCACCACTCCAAGTCCGTCTGAACATTTTCATTTCACTCTGCCTTTTCACGAAGAAAGGCATAGGCAGACTTATTTGAATAACAGTTTTATTAAAATTTTGCATCATACTCATAACATGACCAATACGTCCAATTGTTGGGTATGTGGAATGTTGCCCGGACACCAGAAGAAGGGAGGAACACCACTCATTCCTCTCCCGTTTTCTCATAATGGTTCTTGTCATGCTTGGTACACTCTTCTTTTTACTCTGCGATGGCCGACGAAAGGTGGATTGCTTTTTCGGTTTAATAAAATATGCTATAACGATAAAGATGGCTATCCACACGCTGAAGGAACTAAATTCGAATGGGAAGAATATCGTCCGGACAATGTTTCTACACCTCGTGTATATACGAATCAAAGACTTACAAATGTGACGAGCATGCACATAATAACAGTCATCGATACAAAAGCAGATTTGTGTATTAGAAATAAAGGTACAATCCCTGTAGGCCGCAGTGAATGTAATATTACACTTACCTTTGATACACCAACTGGAATTGCATTTGTAGCTTCACGTAACACATATTTCATTTGTGGAAATAAGGGATACCATCGTCTACCATTGGGTTGGTTAGGAACGTGTTATGTAGCATTTGTATTACCACCTGTGTTTATTGCTCCTCCCATGTATCATAATGATTATGTTTTGTACCATGATTTCATATTGAATAGAGTGAAACGAGCAATAGATCTTGATGAAATAGACCAGACTGATACCACTTTACAACAATATGTAGATTTCAATCTGGGGTTATTTTCATTCGTGGGAGCTGCATTAAATAGTAGGAAGATAAGGCGGCTTACACGTGTAGTGGAAGCCGTTGCCAATGAAACTGCCTCTGCTTTAGGAAATATTACTGAGGAATTGCAAATTACCAGAATTGTGGCGCTCCAGAATCGAATGGTTCTAGATGTGATACTAGCTGATAGGGGTGGAGCATGCCGCGTCATCGGAAGTAGTTGTTGCGTGTATGTACCAGATAACTCACCTTCTGTATATGATTCGATTACAAAATTACACAAGATAGCTGCTGAGATCCACCCAGAAAATGGAACATGGACCTTTTCTGGTTGGTTCTGGACCCTGCTTAGTACTTGGGGTTGGAAATTATTAACGATTCTCTGTGTTTTTATTGGAGTATTATTTTTCCTTTGTCTATGTATTCAATGTGGCCCTACATTATGTACTGTATGTATCACAGCCTGTATTCCGTCCAAACGAGCTATTGTTAAGCAAGAGAAACTGATCAATGATGAAGTATTGAAAATAATGGCTATTAACATTGAGGATGAACATTCTGACCATGTCCACTATGAGGTAGCTTTTGCTAAACGCTAAAAGGGCCGTCTGTCGTGTTTTGGCAGCTCCTGAGTTAGCGTTTAGCACAGCTACACGGTCTTTTCTGTTAACTTGACCAAAACGAACGGGGGCCATTTTGAATCCCTCTGACTTCCGTTTCCTATGAACATGCTGCCTCGTGGTCAGTGTGCCCTTTTGTCCTTTCTCGATACCCATGGTCACTAGTCTGCTCGGCAACAGGCTATTTTTAGTACTGGTCAAGCGCACATGCGCATTACGCACCAATTGGTCACTCTTCAGGAATGTTCATGCTAACTGACCAGTGCTGTTGAAACTCCTCCCACATGTTGGCTGTGTTCCAAAAATGACCTTATATGTACCTAAAATGTGTAACTTGTAACCGCCTATCTTTTTATTGCTATTAAACCATATAAAAGAGGTCGCGCACCGATGTTCGGTGTGCTACTTCTTACATTGCCGAAGGGTGCTGTAGGAATGTATCACCACCCCATGGGGTCTTAATAAACTTGTCTTTTACCTTTTCCAGTGTCCGTGCCAACTTCTATACTAAGGTGTTCGAGAGTTTAGCAGAGTATGTAGGCCTGATTTGAACCCCACACCACATTGAGGGCATGATAACAAGGGCCATTTCGACCGAATTAAAAAAAAAATTATATTGTCCTGTTTACTAGGCGATGCTAAGATGCTTTAACGCATGTTAGCAGCCGGTTTGCTAACGGCTCGCCTCGCATCAGAAATGAGTTGTAATGTTGGCGTTCCCAGAGGTAGGTGTTTCTATGAGAATATAAAAAGGAAGAGGCAGGTATGACAACAGCGTTGTATTTACAAGGCGGGCCTGGATTTGAGGACCGATAGCAAAACTCTTGCTAATTTCGGTTTATGTCGGATCCTAACATCTGTTCTGAAGTAGACTTAAGCATGTTTAATATGCGAGTTGCATTGATATGCTAAGTCTGCAGTCTTATATTAAAAAGCTTTTCACTTGCGAACATGAATTATCGCTGTATTTCTCGCAATATTGGGGGCATATTTACAAGGACAGAGTTAAAATTATTGTCGCTTTAGCGTCAGGAAAGTGAAGCTAAAGCGGCCATAATGGGCTTAATAATAGGCTCTTGAGAATTCCAATAGAAGCCCAGGTTTACACCAGAACATTTTAACGCTGTCCTTGTAAATGTGGCCATTACAGACTCCTAATTTTACCGTAAAAAATGATCACCTACTACTAATTTTTATTCTTCCCGGGATCCCATCCCATGGGCGTATATACAACATTGGGGACTGTGGGTGGAGCCCAATGTCTCTATGGTCCCAGCCAGCTCCCTGCGTCCTTCGGAAGCCACCATTATTTTTCCACACGGGGACCTGCTAACATGCAGCTCTTCGTGGGGAAAAGCAATTTGCTTTGCATTTTGAAAGAGAGAGCAAGTTTTCGTGTTCTCACTTTCAAAATCCAAACCAAGTTTGCTATGGCAGAGCGGGAGCCTCGGCTCACACCCTGCCATAGCAAACAGCAGTGTAGAAAAAATCTTCCGGTAAGACAACAAAGGATTTTGAAGTCCATTATCGCCGTTTTAGGGGCAGTTTGCTGCCGCTAAAGTGGTGATAATTTTAACGCCGTCCTTGTAAATATGACCCTAAGTTTTGGAATGTCGACAATCCCGTCTCCCATTTAAATAGCCACAAAGTATTTATTGAAGTGCATACTGTGAAACGTGAAGCAGTATTGTCTGATTGGGATCGATAAAGAATTGCCCATTGTTGAGTACAGAGTAGGCAAATTGTACATGGGGTTTTGTAACAACAGTGGCTATTGCTTGTGCCCTCTTTTGAGGTTAATTCGAAGAGTTGGGCACTTCTTTTTCTCCTAATGTACATAGTGTTCTATCATCTCAGTTTGCTTTCCCTTCTGTCATGTAGAGGATCCTGGGTAAATATAACTGCTTCTGTTCAGCCAGCACCTTTGAACCCTACCCCAAACTGCTTACTGCCTGTTACCACAGTAACAGTAACACTTACCTGAGCACACAGGTCACAAGTTCAGCACACAATGTTGCTAATCAAAACAGCATGTGTGCTTGACTTTTCAAAATTTTCCATAGGAACCGTTAATCGCAGCTACAGCCTCTTATTGAAAAGGTAGAAGAGCTGGTAAAGAGTTAGATCCTGTATTACACTTCCAGTTATAAACACCATTCTTTGCTTAGTAAAACTTTGAGCCCCGTCAGTTATTCTTTTACAAATTAAGGGTATCATTTTAACGGCTTCTTCGTAAATATGCCCCTAAGTACTGTGTTAATGTCACATGTAAATTGGGCGCATAGGAGTACCAAGACGTTTTGTAGTCTAGGTGACTGCCACCTTCCTGTAAATTATTTCCTAATTGTAAGATGAGTTCGAGGCAACTTAAGTCCGGGATTGTCATACTCAGGATCTTTATTTTAATATGCAGGGCGTGCCTTGGCAGTCTTTGAAGCCTCGGTGGTGCTGGGCCATTCCTTATTTGTTTTGTGATTTCACGGGCAGTATTTACGGTGTTATAAAGTGATACACTCATAGAACTCTTGTAGTTGTATAATTATTATAATTATTCTGGATTTATGTGCCTAAGAGTTAGTTACATTATTTGTTGTTGGTCAACTGTAATGTTAAATAGTATTGAGTTTAAAATCTTCTCTAAAGAGATGATTATCACACTAAATAATAGTCAAATGTTGTCAGAAAAAGAAGACGTAAACACTCAGTGATGTATTTTTTTTTAATTATCCTTTATTAAAACAGAAATAAATAAATAGAAACGTAACTTTAATAGAACAGTATAATAAACAAAACGTGGGATGGACTCCAGCGGTAGCAGCATAGGTAACCTGCAAGATGAAAATGAAACATAAGTATGTGTGATATGTGGAAGAGGTAAAAAAAAAGCTAGTTTGAATTAAAAGATCATAGTGAAAATGGAAGGGAGGGTAGTGGGTGGGAAGTGAGAAGGGGAGGGAGAGATACAAGTAGAGAGGCAGGAGGAGATGGAGCGTCGGTTTATTGCACTCAGTCCTTAGTGTTTACTGTCTGTTAGTCTTTTGTCTATAGTCGCTTTATTAGCAGCTTCCTGGTGTAAAGTAGTGATAATGTTATAGCCGTTGTTTGATAATATAGTCGTACATTACTACTTACTGTAAAATCTATTGTATGCACCTGTGCACCCAGAGTGTTGCATCCCAGTGCCTACCCCGCAATGTGTTCAATTGTAGGTATTGCACGCTAAGGCTTCACAGCTCACCTGCCACCACTGTATGGAAGAGTAGGTCTCCACAATGGAACGGTGCCTTGATACCTCAATGGTAGGTGTTACACTGCTCAGGGCAGCATTGCTGGTGAGAGTTCCCGCTCAGCCCCTTTCCTCCAATCAATTAATTTCTGTAAAGAGAGAAATAATTTAATGCTGTAAATGCTTGGAGGTAAAGGAATGTTTATTTTAAGCTTGATAGAAAATAGGAGTTGAGTGCATCCTTCGTTTTTGAAGTACGATCAATCGTTAGTGGTAATCGTGGTTCAAAGAGGAGTGCACGAGAAAGCACAAGGTTAAATAATAATATATTATGGTAATGTTTATATACATAGGAATAGAGCGTATGCTAGAAGCTTAATGTTCGCGTGCAATGCAGTGGCGGGAGCCTGTGTGCATGTACACTCAGTAAGGAGCTAACTACAGTGTCCTAAATGCCAACACCACGTGTCTGTAGAGCAGCGCTTGCTGATTGCTGAGGTCTATAGTATGGTCCAGTAGGTCCTTAAAATTAACCGATGTAATTGAATGAGGGGACGGCAACATCGCTTTTTCTCACATGCACACTCAGGGTAGTGTACTCCAACCCCCCCCCCCCCCCCCCCTCAGAATCACCCTCAACAGGAGTCTGTAGGGCAGCGCTGCCCGTAGGCTTAGGCCTATCTTATTGTACAGATGCTGTTTAAAATGAGACAGAGGTGTGACTGAATGAGGTGAAATATTACAAATTAACATAACACTTGCCAATATTGTTTATTCACACGTGTGCAGTGTGACTTATGCATCCCACCCCTCTCGCAGGCTCGCGCTGAAGAGGTGTCTGTAGATAAATGCCCGCGGGCTGACATCTACAGTATGGTCCAGCAAGTCTTTAAAATGATTCAGAGACGAGAGTGAATGAGGGGAGAGATCGCATCATTATGCAGGACAATATAGTTTGTTCGCACCTCATTTAATTAGAGGCCTTGTGCACCTAGGCCGCTCTGCTTACCTGTTGCAAACACTACTTTTAGCAGATGTCTCAACTTGTATTCTGCTTTGGATCTTTACTGCGGACAGCATTGAATTTAGCCTTGATTTATTAATCTGCACTGTGGACAGCAGTGTTCATAACTTGAAAAGTGAAAGAGAAACAGTGAGAGAGCGAAAGAGTGAAGAGAGGAAGAGAGAGAAAGGAAGAATGAGAGAGAGAGAGGAAGAGAGAAAGAAAGAGATTGAAAGTGTGAGAGAGAGAAAGGAAGAGATGGAGCAGGATAGGGAATGTTGACACTGGAGAAAATCTTCGCAGCTCACTTTTTTGCCACCGGTGTGTGTCCAATTACGTGCTGGGTTATAATGTACCCTCAACTGTAGTGATCTGAAATATAGTATACAATTAGTAATTGCAGAGTACATACAACGCAACACGTATGTTTCTGTGTTGCGCCTATGCACACCCAGCCTTCTGTATTCCATCAACTCCCACTGCAAGTAGGTGTCTGTGCGCTCTTTTCTTCCTAGGGTTCTGTACCCCATGCACTACCACTGCACAGCGGTGACTTGTCATTACTGGGCACCCAGACTGCTGCACCCCATCCACTCCCAGTGCCTGGAGGTTATTGTCCATTCATGCGCACTCAGACTGCTGCACACTATCCAATCTCACCCCCCAGAGGTGACTTGTCGCTGCTGCAGAAAGAAGCTTCTCTGCTCACCCAGTGCCACCGGCGTGTTTCAAATACTGCCCACCATGTGCTGAAGCAACTTTCTCAGGTGTTGGTAGGATGGCCACGCATCATCGCAGATTACTCAGACGTTGAGCTTTGGTGGTGTTGGGGGGGTGGTGGTGAGGGACGTCAATACGTGAAGCACAACCTGTAAGATAAAAAGGAAGATAAGATTGTGCGTAATTTTTCATCAAAGGAGAGGGGAGAATAGAGAGTGAGAGAGTGACACTGAAAAGAATATTCACAGCTCACCTTTCTGTCACCGGTGTGTTTCCCACCACATGCCAGGACATAGTGCACCCTGAAGCTCCACATCTAAAGGATAGTAGAAGAAAGATGTTATGATTGGTAATTGCTACTATCTTAATGTGGAGAAGAATAACATCGCCCTCTCACACACCTCCCCTCCCCCATTAAAAATACAACCATGTGTATGGTTCTAACTTGTTTAATGGGCTTCAATTTATCAACAATTAGTAGAGTAGTAATGTTTTCCATCCGGTTATAAAAAACAAGTGGTGTGCAGCCATACACGTGGTTTCAATCATCACGTCCGTGTCTGTGCACGATAATTGAAACCCCTTGTCCTATTGGAGTCTATTACACGCAGCAAGCGCGCAATAGACACCAATAGGCCATGGGGGGAGCAATGCGTCCGTCTCTGGCCAATTGCGTGTAGTCTTTTAGAATAAGTCACACGCAAAAGGCCAATGGGGTAGCACGGAAGGAAACGGACATGCGCAAGCATTTGCGATTCGTAGGTTAGGTTCATATCCCCGTTTTTTCACTTCCAAAAAGTCTTGCGCTTCGTGAGCAGTGCTGTGCACTACAATGAAGGCACGAGCTGTACTGCGCACATCAATGGAGGCGCAAGTCCTAAATGAATTGAGAAAGGAAAGGTTGTCAAAATAAGATGGTAAATTTAAGGGTACATAGTATAAAGAAATAAATACTCATCTATTTTGCTACACATGTGGGAGCGACGGACATTTGACCGACTATAAAATGTTCCTGCTATTGGAAAAAGAAATGCAAATGCAATTAGACAGGGTACCTAGGATTGCGTACGCCTAAATCGCTGCGTCGCCTTTTTATATCCAATCTGCTGCATCCCATTTACTCCCTCCGGTGTGCACCCAGGCCTCACTGCTCACCTATTCACGGACAGGGCACCTTCTACATCATGGATAATCAACTGGTAGGGAGGAGGAAGAAAGTGTCCACTTATTTCCCTATGGGCAAGTATTAATTTATCAAAGAGAAAGGACACTTGTAGCAATTCAAAAACCATTGGTTTGAAAACACCCTCAAAAACTCAATGTTGTCTGGAAAAGCGGTATATCTTGTTCATCCGCCCCACATTGATGTTATGGCATTTATCATCGGATGCTGCAATACGTGCTCAATGCCAGCCTCATCCAGAGGCACCTCTGGTATCGAATGCAGTGTCCAGAGAATGAGGGATGCCCCCAAAAAAAGAATTAAATAACAAAAATATTAGAAATGTTTACAAAATAGAACATCACCAAAGTGCTTTATTAGAGAGTGAGGTTCTATTAAATTAAAAATTCGGGTACTTGACAGGATCGAGTTACTAGATCCCCTAGTATTTCAAAGCAAAATTGTCGACATGTTTCAGCTCCCTTTGGCCTACCTGGTCTATGGAGCTTTCTTCAGGACTTACAAACATATAGATGTACTCACACAACTTGTGCAGTATGTTTCAAAGTATCTTCTTTAGACACTTATTGTTGCAATACTTGTTCTCTGTGATCTGTGAATACAAAAGCAGAGACATGCAGCCATACACAGTTTAGGTAACTAGCTACGTTTCTGAATAAGGTAGGGGGTGAGGTTTTTCTTTATCTGAATTAGATGTCTATATTTCTATTAGAAATTCTGAAGAGAATAGAACTATTTTTGGTAGAGGGCCACAGTGTCATATCGAGCTATATGATGGATCGATGGATCAAGTTAAGTCATACTTCTGTCTCAGTTCCAGAGTTTAATTTACACTTTTATATATAGTGGGTTATAGGTAAATTGTGTATGACAGCCTTTTCACGTGACTCTAGTTTCGCTATAAAAACAAAGACGTGACAAATCACTATTATGCTCACTGGGTATGTGCTGCCTCGCAATTTTGATAATTAATTGGTATCGAACATGGAATCTCACTCTAATCATGTTGCACTGTCATATATATAGATGTAAATATAAAATCAAATCTACTCGAAGAAACATTCAGGAACACAGATTGTGAATCAGAATAATAAGGGAATTCCATTTTACCGATAGTTTGCAAAGTTTCTATCGAGTACGCTTGTAGAATGATATTTCTATCAGCCTTACCTTTACACGGAGAAAGTGTTGCCTCGTCAGGGAATATCGCTATGAAGCGCAAAGCTGGAGAAAAGGGGATGCACTGTGTTAAAAAGCGTCCCACTTTCATCTTACCGCTAGAAGGAGAAGGAAGGAGAAAGATGTGCTGCCGCCATTACCCGCGTGGTTTCGAATATTCTCACTTGTGCTGACTCTGCCCCTGGACATCAGGAGGGCGGGTTCAGGGCGTATTTAAGAGATCTTGACGGTGGTGCCTTTTTTTTTAACAACAACTTTATGCAGATCTCGTTTATACCGAAGTGTAATGTGTAATGCATTTGGCGGTTCAATTGCCATTTCATTTTTATCATTTTTTATCATTCGAGGATGGAAGGCAATTTTTTGAATAATTATCGTGAAATAAATATAACCTTAATTCGTAACGATTGTAACATTATGTGTGATGTCCTGGTTGTGTGGTGATTTTCATATCTTCGTCTTTGATTATACTTTCATAGAGTGTTCTGATGATCCAGTGCAAATGTATTTTATGGTGTTCCACATTTGTACTCCAAATGAAAAGTTCAGTTATTTCTTATATGTTTTCATTTTGCGAAGTGGTGCCATGGAATATTATCATTAAGGCCCCGCACATGAGTTTGGAGGCGATTTATCCATCTCTGTTCCTTTTCATAGAGTAGTTTCTCTGCATTATGTGACTTATCTGACAACATTTCTAAAACAGTCCAGTGTAGATCATCACATGAGTGGTTCAGTTCAACAAAATGTGCGCAGAGTTTAGTTGTGTTCTGTTTTTGTCTGATATTGCTTTTGTGTTCCCCTATTCGATTTTTAACCTTTCTGCAGGTCATCCCAATGTACTTTTTTTGGCAGGGACAGCTGGCAATGTAAATGACGTGGGTGGATATGCAGTTCGTGTGCTGTCTTTGGGTCCACAACAACGACTCTGTTAACTGCAATGTTTTTGATATTGTAGTTGATTTGCATGCTACACAAGTCCCACAGGGAAAGTGTCCTGTGATTGGTGTCATCGAAGCATCTCTTATTTGCTCAGGTGATTAACTTTTAGTCGGACGGGTGTGTACCAAAGTGTCCTTTAGATTCTTCATTCTTCTGTTGGCAAATCTAGGTTTTGGCCAGTCAAATCTTCCTGTATTCAGTATGTGCCAATTTTTCTTTACCAGTTTATGAACTTCATAGGATGATGGACAGAATGTCGTTACACAGGTGGTTAGATCTGGCACTTTTTCTTTTTGATGGATTTGTAAGAGGCATTCTCTTGGTTGGTTATTTGCTCTCTTTTACATTTAGAAATAGATCTGGAAGTCTAGTCTCTCGCTTTTAGTTTTTCACTAAGTTCTTGGGCCTGGTCCTTATAATCACTGTCTTTACTACAGTTCCTTTTAAGTCGTAGAAATTGACTGTATGGGAGGTGATCTCTCAGTGGCTTTGGGCGGTAACTCTTGTACGATAAAAGGCTGTTTTTAGCTGTGGGTTTTGTATATGTTTTTCAGACAAGCAAGGTCTTCCCCACAGAACAGGGTTAGATCTAGAAAATGAAGTTTATAATTTGGGTAATTATTCTTCGAATTTCATGGTCCTGAATGTTCAGTCTGATTCTACTCCAGACTTACCTGCTATGTCAGTATTACCAGTCAAAGGCGAATTATGTGTCCGAAAGAATGGTTCCGTACATGTAGGACATAGTGATTGTACTACTATTATCAAGTATAGTGACAGTAGGAAATCTATTTTCAAAGCTTCACGTCATTCTTATTTTGTTTGTGGTCAGACCGCATATGTTCGTCTGCCCCTCGATTGGGAGGGAACCTGTTACATTGCCTTCCTACTGCCACCAGTTTTTCTAGCCCCACCTGACTATCATAGGAATTCCCACCTAGTACATACTAGACACAAGAGAGACCTCCCGATTGTCGATTATACTGAAACTGCTCTAGAACAATACATAGATATCAATAAAGGTGTCTTCCCCTACTTAGGTACTGTTGTAAATAGTAAACTGATACGTAGATTAACGAGAACACTTGAAGCAGTAGTGATTGAGACTACCTCTGCTCTAGGTAACTTAACAGAAGAGCAATCCTTTATGAGAATTGTCGTGCTCCAGAATCGTCTCGTCCTTGACGTCATACTGGCCGATAGGGGCGGGGCATGTAGAGTCATCGGATCTAGTTGCTGCATTTTCATTCCTAATAACGCACCGTCTGTTTATTCAGCTATTACCAGACTCCATAATATTGCCCATATGTTACACCAAAATCCAGGCACCTGGACATGGTCCGGTTGGTTCTGGAATGTAATTTCCGCCTGGGGATGGAAAGTATTGTCATTTCTGGGTATTGCAGTAGCGATCATATTCAGTTGCTGCCTCTGTTTACAATGTGGCCCTGCGATTTGCGGCATTTGTGCTACCTCTTGTATTCTTAGCCCCAAGTCCCATTCTAAATCCCGTTCCAAGACAATTCGAGACGAGCAAATGATACTGTATGAAATGATAGATGGTATCATGAATATTGATGTTTCCTGATGGAAACGTAGTGACAAGGAGGGAATGTGGAAAAGTAAATTTTGCCATGTTCTGTGTCCCTACGTGTTCCCCATCTTATGCTATGTGTGCATGATTAATATGCATATGTATCCCCCATGTTCGATTAAAGACGCAATTACAGTTGTGTCCATCTCTAGTATGCCAGTTTCCAGTTCTCGTGAAAGCTACGAGTATTAGGCCTATGTAAAGTTACGTTGCCACGTTTCTCAGTGTACACGTTATTTCATTGAAAAGTCCCCGTTTCTAGGCCTCAAAAGGGCCCGGACACCAGATTCAGCTCCTGTCTCCTGAACCCTCGCTGAGGAGCGATACAGCCCCCACCTGTATCCTCAACCCTTCACTTACTTCCTGCCTCACAGTGCCCGGCTCGGCCTGGCTCTGCCTACGAGTCTGCCAAGAGTATGTTATGATTCTAGTTATCAGTCCAGCCCTCCTTCTCTGCATTCCTAAGCTACTGAATCGCATCAATAGTTTCCGTCATTGTCTAGCCTTTACGTCTCCATGTAAGAGAAATACTGCATTTAATGGTCATTTAATGTTCTTCAACGCACTACATGTAGAATAATGCATGCTCCAGTCTTAGAGTCTGTTAGCCTCTCCCCTCCTGACTCTTAGTTTATATCAACATGTCCTCTAAACATTAGATACTAGATAGGGTTTAGGTACATGTCGCCCTGACTCTCCAGACTTCCGTCTCTGCTCCTAGCGCAGAGTTCATAGCCCCCAGCTTCTCCTAGTAACACGTCATTGTCAGTTTGCGCGCACCATTAGGTTAGAGGTCCCGGCTCCTTAGGTAGCCCCCTCCATGTTTCCGCCCCATTTATGATATATTCTGTTACGTTTACATCACATGTCTATGTATACGCCTCTTGTTACACCCACTTTCACCCTTATCTTTCGCGACTGCTATTGACCACACCCACTGCTCCGCCTATTGTATTCACTGTAATGCAACTGTTTTAGTATATATGCTTGTGCACTGTTATTAAATGTTACCCCCATTCCCTTACGCCAGTCCAATCCTGCCCCATGCTAGCTAGCCATCTTGTCCGTGCAGGTTGTCCTGTTCCTGTCCTTTATGCTGTATTAAACCTGCAAACTCCTACTACCTCGAATCTTGACTCTTATTTATTGAGCTATCTGTTATTCATATATTCATTCAAAAATAGAGGTATTATTTATTTATTTACCACACAATCCCAGAAAGATGCCATCGAGTTATGGCGCAAAGAATCTCATAAAAGAACCGAAAAAGAATTCAGAAAAACAGAGTTAAGTAGGGAATCCGCAGAAAAAGCCCAAGAAAGGGAACTTCTAGAAGAAGGTGAACGAGTTAGAGCAGAACAGTCCAACAGACAGAGAAATGCCCTTATTAAAGGTATGTATCCTCTTCTTGCCGAGGGCTTGCCGAAGGCAACCCCGGAAGCACCCTGTAATTTACCGCCACCATTGGTCCCGATTAAGCTACGTCATAAACCGACTGCAGCTGACATTTTTCTTTCGTCCTACTTGGACGACACAGTCCCAGAATATGCAAATCGTATTCCGCCTGTTCACGCTCAGCATCCTGTAAATAATGTAATTCCTGCTCCTCCAGCCACTGGTCCCGGGGGTCAAGTTAATGTGCCCGTGCCCCCGGACCAGCCCACATTAAATATACCCGTTTTGCCAGTCACTCTACCAGCACGTACAGTATTAACTGACGATTCCAGTTCAGGAGGTGCGGGGGGAGGTGCTCCTATCACCCCGCCTCAAGTAAGACGACTGACGCCGCGAGACGCAGCGTTACAGCGTACGCCAAAAGTGGCTACATACGCAGACCTCAAGAGACTTCTTACCGACTGTATATATGATCCAGTCCCAGGCGAAGATCACATGGTATTATATTCAGTACGTTTAAGACGGGTTGCCAACTTTTTGGTCACCCTGCCCGATATGAAGGAACATCTAGACAGAATATATCGTTTTGTCCGTCCAGGAGAGAATCCAGGAAGTATTCACGAAGCCATGGTTCAAAGAAAAGTCGAGACTCAGCTCATGATTTTAAAGTTCCTGATTAATAGTCTAATAAGAGAGCAAGATTATCCAGAAAAAGATCAAGAAGAACTGAAAGTCCTGACTAGGTGGAGTGACAATATAGCCGAGGGAAAACACAAGACACAAGGTTGTATAGAGAGTATGTACAAGAAAATTCGTAAAGAAATTATAAGTATACACCGGAAGGAGGAAGCAAAAAGAGCAACCGAGAAAGAGAATGACTCTTCCAGTGAAGAGGTAGACAGCGAGAATCCCGCCATAATAGCGTATGTAGGTAGAACTAGACTTTCCGACAGACATTCTCGTCTAGATTACAAGAAAGTTTTTCCTCCTCCAGTACCAGAACAGTGTTCTCTTGAACAAGTATTCCAGGCCACCGATCAGATTCTGAAATCACGAATAGGTTATAGTGAGCTTAGTACCATGCATGAACAAGAACTAGCCCGATCAGCAGTCCGATGGACTAGTGATTCCGCCACGTTTCCAGACGAAATAGTGGCACAAATGTTTCTGAAACTGCCCCAGCCGAGCAACGTCTGGTGGGTATGTATATGATCCAGCACCTCATTACATTGTATGAGGATCAGCATTCTGATCCAGGTCCTTTGCATGATATCCTGAATGAGTTACTCCTAAACAGATGGAAAGGTCTAGGTACCGATTTAATTAGTGTCATTCTAGAACAGCGCCACAAATACAGAACCTTCCTGAATCCGCACTTTGTTCCTGTTCCACCCCCAGCCAGAAAGTCATTCTACATAGATAGACAGAATCCGTTACGAGAAGTACATCCAGTTAAAGGAGCGGGGGGTGATTTAGAGCGAGTATTTGTTTACACCCCTATCACGAAAATAGAACTTCTAGAAATGAAAAAGTTAATACCCTGTCACGATAAAGATCCAGCAGGGTTCCACCGTGAATTAAAGGACATGCTCCGTATGGGAGAATACACGTACCCTGATATCATTAAAATGTTAAAGGTCCTGTTGCCTGCGGGCATATATGAAAAACTCAAAGAAAAAGAATGGGAGGTGGGAGAGAAAAAGATAGATTGGACCGCATTAGAAACTGAAGATAATACACGAGTTCCAGGTACCGGTCTTGGGGATAAAGCCAAAGCATTGCCCGAATTGTTAATACAAGTTTTGCCAAGATTACTAGCCACGAAAAAGGAAGATTGGGATGCCATCTCAGCCTGTAAACAGAAACAAGACGAAGACACTAGTGATTTTTATTCTAGATTTGAGAAATGTTTCATTATTAATAGTGGTCTGAAAACAAGTAGTGAATCGTATCCACATCTTTTTGTTACCAAACTAGTCGAGAATTCAAGTCCACAAGTTAAAAATCGAGTACTGAAAGTCGAAAGTACCTGGCAAGCTAATACTCCGTCACAGATGCTCCAGATGCTACAGTACCACCAGAACAGAATCAGGGAAGAGCAGGAACATGAAAGGAGACGCATGAAAGACACGAAAATGAAAGTACTAGTTGCACAGTCTGTTCCACACGACAGTCAGAAGAGGGGTACGAATCAAACTAGTCATTCTGCAACTCCCGTTAAAGGGACATGCAATTACTGTAAACAGCCAGGTCATTATATAAACGAATGTGCAGTTCTGAAACACAACATAGCTACTGGTAAGACAAAAGAGAGACCACGTCCTCCTAGACAAGAACAAGTTTCACAGAATGCCCAGACACCGCAGAACGCACAACAGTCAGTTACAGTACCGCAGCCTATAGCTGCAACGCAACACGTTACACAGCAGATGTACCAGTATGCACAGTCAGAGTATCCAGATTATCAGCCGTATTCATGAAACAGCCTAGAGAGGGAGGTTGGCTTGCCTCTCATCGAGATACCTGTAGATCAAGAGGGTCCCTACGTGCATAGTCAATTATTAGGGAAAGACAGAAAGTTTCTGATTGATACAGGGGCAAGTAGGACTACCATCAGTCATGACGAGGTTCCAGGGGCTCCACTCTCAGGCTCTAGAAATGTTTCCCTTGGATTTTCAGGAAAGCCTATTGTTAATGAAATATCGAAACCAGTTACTCTAGAAGTTGGTCCATTGTCCCGAACTACAGACTTGTTACTCACGAAATCTTGTCCAGAAAATTTATTAGGCATTAAGACTCTGAAAGAATTAGGAGCAGTTATATGCTGCTCCCCAGAAGGGGTGTGACTGTTTCTGCGAGATTTTAAAGGTCATTATGTATTACGTGATTTTGATCCACGATTATTGAATGTACCGCAGCATTTATGGGCGCAAGGTCCAACTGATGTAGGTTGTATGCACATTACACCCCATCGTGTTACCCTGAAGAAAGGTGTTGTATTACCACAAATCCGACAGTACAAATTGCCACCTGAGGCTGTAGCAGCCTTATCCAAAATTATTGACGAGCTCATTGCTCAAGGAGTAGTTGTAGAAACTGACTCCAATGTATGTAATTCTCCTATCATTCCGATTCTGAAACGTACTGATCCAAATGCACCTCCAGTTTATCGATTAGTGATTGACCTTCGAGAACTTAATAAATGTATCATACCCCAGTACCCAGTGGTTCCAGATATTTCTTCCCTATTGACAGCCATTGATTCCGAAGCTACATTCTTCACTGTTATTGATCTCAAGAACGCATTCTTTAGTGTCCCCATTCATCCAGACAGCCAATTTCTTTTCGGATTCTGTTTAAATGGAAGGAGCTATAAATTTACACGAGCACCTCAAGGTTTCACAGAAAGTCCTAGCATTTATAGTCAAGCACTTAAGAGACAACTAGACAATATTCACATGCCAACTGGCACTGCCCTGCTCCAATATGTCGATGATCTACTGATCACAGCCCGTTCTGAACGTGACTGCGAACGTGCGTCACTTACAGTCTTGTATTTCCTGGCCGAGATGGGGCACAAGGTGTCCCCTTCGAAGCTTCAATTCTGTGTCCAGCAAGTGGTCTACCTTGGACACTTACTGTCCAAGAGGGGTAGGCAGTTGACACCAGACCGTATCCAGTTAATAGCACATCTTCCACAGCCCAAGACTCAGAAGGAGGTACGAGCTTTTATCGGCCTCACTTCTTACTGCAGACAATGGATCCCTCAGTACGCATATCTAGCCAAG
Source organism: Lissotriton helveticus (assembly GCF_964261635.1). Taxonomy (NCBI): domain Eukaryota; kingdom Metazoa; phylum Chordata; class Amphibia; order Caudata; family Salamandridae; genus Lissotriton; species Lissotriton helveticus. The sequence goes on along the minus strand of NC_136068.1, from coordinate 1,958,843,467 downwards.
CCACTGATACAGTTAACGACACAGGAGGCAGCCACATCGACTGTCCTCCCTTGGACCCAAGAACATACACTTGTTTTCAATGAGTTAAAGAAAGCCTTATGCCAAGCACCTGTTCTAGCAACACCGAACTACAGTAAGCCTTTTACACTTTTTGTCACCGAACGCGAAGGTACTGCATTATCTGTTCTCACACAAGATCAAGCAGGACAGTACAAGCCCTGTGCTTATTTTTCTAGCACATTAGATCCAGTGGCCCAGGCTCTGCCTGCGTGCCTCAAGTCAGTTGCAGCCACAGCACTAGCTATCAGACAGAGTGATTCCATAGTGTTAGGACACTCCCTGACAGTACAAGTTCCACACTCCGTGGAAGTTCTTTTAAACCGAACACAGACTCAGCACTTGACTATTGCACGTTTAACAGGTTATGAACTGACACTGTTTCAGCCACACATAGAAATCAGACGCTGCAACATTTTAAATCCTGCTACACTGTTACCTTCAGTTACTTCAAATCCTGCCATGCATGACTGTGTGGAAGTCGTTAACACCATGACAAAGCCAAGACAAGACCTGACAGATATTGCATTACATGATCCCGACCTGACACTTTATGTGGATGGTTCATGTATGAGAACAAGTACAGGAGAACTAGTAGCCGCGTATGCAGTGACTACTGAGACTGAAGTTATAGAAACACATCGTATTGACACCCTGTCTGCTCAAGCAGCAGAGCTCGTCGCTCTGACCCAAGCCTGCATACGAGCCAAGAACCTGAAAGTAAACATATACACAGATTCACGTTATGCATTCGGAGTCGTACACGACTTCGGAGTACTCTGGCAAGAGAGAGGTTTCATGACTTCTCATGGAACCAAGATTCAGCATGGCCCCCTCATTCAAGCTCTGTTAGATGCAATACATTTACCGACAGCTATCGCTATCATGAAGTGCAAAGCACATACGAAAGTCACTGACATCATTTCCCAGGGTAACGATCTAGCAGATCGAACAGCCAAGCTCACAGCTCAGACTCCAGACATTCCAGTTAACACGACACAGACAGACATTCCAGCCCAGACTACTTGTATGACAGTTAAGGACCCTACACAAGATGTACTAGATATCCAGTCACATGCTACTCCTGATGAAATCAAGAAATGGTCTGAACAAGGAGGGGTCCAGACAGATCAAGGATGGTTGACGAAGGGAAAAGCCACATGGTTTCTCCCCGACTCTATGGTTCAAGTTATTATTAACACCGCACATAGTCCTGCACACTTAGGAGAAAAAGCCATGTTAGACAGTATTCAGAACCTTTGGTTTAACAAGCATTTACGAGCAGCCGCCAAGCAGAAAGTGCGTACCTGCATGATCTGTTGTCAGTTCAATCCAGGTAAAGGTGTCCCGGTGGAACAAGGTGGATTCCATCCTCCTGACCACCCTTTTGAAGTCCTCCAGATGGATTATATTCAGATGGAGCGATGTCGAGGTTTCAAGTATGTCCTCGTAGTTGTATGCGCTTTGTCCAGGTGGACAGAAGCATATCCAGTCCCAGATTACACCGCCGCGACCACTGCCAGGCAGTTGGTTCGTGAGTTCTTTCCCCGCTATGGATTACCTAGGGTCGTGTATTCAGATAACGGCCAGCCATTTTCATCCGAACTCATGAAACAAGTATCTCTTCTGTTAGGGTACCAGTGGAAGTTCCATTGCGTACGACATCCCGAAGCAGCCGGTCTTGTAGAGAGACATAATCAGACTGTAAAGATCCGCATTTCCAAGGTATGCGCAGAAAAAGGCGTAGATTGGATAGTAGCACTGCCAGTCGCCCTTTTCTATATGAGAATGGTCGCTCACTCCCGTTCAGGTCTGTCCCCTTTTGAGGTAGTGTTTGGTCGTCCCCCAAATATGTGTGGTACACCTAGACCCCGTACAATTACCGATGTTGACAGTAATATGCTGACAGATTACCTTGCCTCCTTGATGTCTGCACTACAATCTTGTCGTTCACAAGTTGCCGCTGCATTCCCAGACAACACCGAAGTGAAACCGCATGAAGTCGTTCCAGGTGACTTCGTCCTCGTGAGAAATTTTGATCGTTCAAGTCCGCTGGAGCCCCGCTGGAAGGAGCCCCGCCTTGTTCTTCTCACCACCCGGACAGCAGTGAAAGTGGAAAACCGAAAAGGCTGGCTACACTCCAGCCATGTCAAGAAGTTTCATGGACTTAAATCAAAGACTGTTTTCAAGGACTGCCTCGTTCTCAAGGACTGTCCAGACACTGAATCTAAACTTCCCCTGATAGAGAAAACTCCGCAGCAGGAGTATAAACAGAAACTAAGGTCTAGTAAGTCAGCCAGTTTAATTGTCTAAGTCCCTCTCGGGTGAAACGGTTAGACAGGTTCCTGACATGTATGAGATAGACCCACAGAGCGAGAGAGTTAGTCAAAACTCTAAGAGATGTATCATTACTCTGTTCTTTCTATTATTCCTGAGTCTTATGGTTACATGCATAAGTTATGCTTTACATTTATGTTTTCCTATTTCACATGTACATATGTTTTCTAATGTTACAGTAGAGCACACTTTTAGTGACCTGTCTCCTCACGAGTTATCCTATCGTCTTGCCATGCGAAATAATACGTTTATCCGTATGTTACACTATTCACACCAGACCAGCAATGCCACTAATTGTTGGGTGTGTGGTCGACTCCCCCCTTTCCAGACACCGAAGGGAGTTCTGCCACTCTTTCCTTTTCCGTTTTCACATAATGGTTCGTGTGGAGCATGGTCTACGTTAACGTCATCCTCAAATGATATGTCCCTTCTGAACAGAACATGTTTTCCAGACAAGGAAGGACTTTCCCATAGAACTGGGTTAGATCTAGAAAATGAAGTATATGATCTAGGTAATTATTCCTCGAATTTCATGGTTCTGAATGTTCAGTCCGAGACTACTCCAGATTTGCCTGCTATTTCAGTTCTACCCGTTAAAGGCGAATTATGTGTCAGAAAGAATGGTTCCGCACATGTAGGACATAGTGATTGCACTACTATGGTCGAGTATAGTGACAGTGGGAAATCTATTTTCAAAGCTTCACGTCATTCTTATTTTGTATGTGGTCAGACCGCATATGTTCGTCTGCCCCTAGATTGGGATGGAACATGTTACATTGCCTTCCTACTGCCACCAGTTTTTCTAGCCCCATCCGATTATCACAGAAACACACATCTAGTACACGTTAGACATAGAAGGGAGATCGAGTCCCCAATTGTCGATCAAACTGAAACTGCTCTAGAACAGTACACAGACTTCAATAAAGGTTTCTTTTTCTTCATAGGACCTGTCCAGAATAGTAAGTTAATACGTAGGCTAACCAGAACCCTTGAAGCAGTAGTGAATGAGACTACTTCCGCTCTAGGTAACTTAACCGAAGAACAATCTGCTATGAGATTTGTCGTGCTCCAAAATCGTCTCGTCCTTGACGTCATACTGGCCGATAGGGGAGGAGCTTGTAGAGTCATCGGATCTAGTTGCTGCATTTTCATTCCTAAAAACGCGCCGTCTGTTTATTCAGCTATAACCAGACTTCACAAAATTGCCCATCAGTTACACCAGAATCCAGGCACCTGGACATGGTCCGGTTGGCTCTGGAGTATCGTATCTGTCTGGGGATGGAAAGTATTGTCATTCCTGGGTATAGCAGTAATGATCATATTCAGTTGCTGCCTCTGTTTACAATGTGGCCCTGCGATTTGCGGCTTGTGTGCTACCTCTTGTATTCCTAGTCCTAAATCCCGTTCCAAGAAAATTCGAGACGAGCAAATGATGCTCTATGAACAGATAGATGGTATCATGAATATTGATGTTTCCTGATGGAAACGTAGGGCACAAGGAGGGAATGAGGAAAATTGCATTTTGCCTTGTCATATGTGCCTACGTGTTCCCCATCCTATGTTATATGTGCATGATCGATATGCATATATCCCCCTATGATCGATTAAAGACGCAATTATAGTTGTGTCCAACTCTAGTATGCCAGTATCCAGTTCTCGTGAAAGCAACGAGTATTAGGCCTATGTTGCCATGTTTCACAGTGTACACGATAATTCACCGCAATTGTCCCCGTTTCTAGGCCTCAAAAGGGCCCGGACACCAGATTCAAGTTCCAGTCTCCTGAACCCACTCCGAGGAGCGATGCAGCCCCCACCTGCATCCCTGACCCTTCACTTACTTCCTGCCGCGCAGCGTGGTGCCCGGCCTGGCTCTGCCTGCCTGTCTGCCAAGAATATGTTATGCCTCTAGTTATCAGTCCAGCTTTCGTCTTCACATTCCTAAGCTAACGAACCACATAAACAGTTTCAGCTATAGTCTAGTCTTTCTGTCTCCATGCAAGAGAATTACTGTATTAATAATCATGGAAGATTCATAGCACACGCAATACATGAAGAATATATGCATGCACCAGCCTTAGTGTCAAGTAGCCTTTGCCCTGATAACTTTTAGATTCTATCAACATGTACTCCAAACACCAGATACCAGATATGCTATAGGTACATGTCGTCCTGACATCGCAGACTTTCGTCTCCTCATCTAGTGCAGAAGTCATAGCCCCCAGTTCTCCCCGGTAACACGTCATTGCCCGTTTGCGCGCACCACTAGGTTAAAGGTTCCAGCTGCTCAGGTAGCCCCCTCCATGTTTCCACCCACTTTATGACACTTCTGTGACGTTCTCATCACATGTCCATGTGCACGCCTTCTTTTCACGCCCATGTCTTCTTATCTTACGCTTGTCACTTGTTACGCCTACTGTATGTAATGTAATTATGATGTTATAGTATATATAGCTTGTACTGTTGATGAAGCGTCGCAGCTGCCTTCGATGTCACTTTATTTCAGGCTGTCCCGATCCTGTCCCTTCCCTTATGCCTGATTAAAGCCTGATAACCTCAGATTCCTCGGATCTTGCCTCTTATTTATTGAGCTATCTGTTATTCTTAATGTATTCAAAAATAGTACCGGTAATTAATTATTTATTTACCACAAAAGAATGAAATCCCCACCCATTTCCTTCACTTCTTCTTTCACTTTTGTGACTGCAAGACCTGTGTTTTTGCTCTCGGATCTTTGTTGGATTACTATCTTGGATTACTATGGCTGCCAGAGCATCCAGCAGTGAAGATGACACAGAGGGATTTCTTGATGAAGAGGTTCCTCAGCCGAAGATAAAAGAACACTTCATATGGAAGTTTTTTTCCATTCCAAATGATCAGTAAAAGGAAATGCTCCAAAGGTGGAGTGCAGGATTTGTCACACTGTCCTGTCACGGGGTGACCCCACCAAGAAATATTCATTTGGAAACTCCACTATGATTCAACATGTCGAGAGGAGGCACCCCCAGAACTTTGCCCGGGAGAGTGTCAGGGCTCTGGCACGAGAGGCTCCCAGTGATGGGGCCTCTAATTCAACCGGAGAAGAAACTACATCAGGGAGGGGGCGATCACAAGAGCTGATTCCTAACATTCAGCCTGCTTTTAATAAAGGCGTTATTAAATGCAGATATTGTGATCAGCTACTTTGCTATGGGGAACAAAGTGTTCGGCTCATGGTTCGAGCATTGGAGAACCATCGCTGCCGTTCCCAGCCCTAATTTTGTTGGTTTTTTTTGCTCCTGTTGAGCAGTTTCCCATTCCCTGTTTTTGTTTTTGTTAAAAAAAAAGGAAAAAAAAATAAAAAGTTCTTTTCAGAACTACCTCCAATTCTCATCAAAGAGCTGTATTCTTAAAAAAATGAAAAAGAGTAAGTGAAGTGGAGTGCATTGAGAGAGGAGAGGAAAATGAGTGAGAAAGCATAGAAAGGGATAAGAGGGGAAGTGAAGTGAAGTAGGGGGACTGAAAGAAGGTGAGTGTGCGGAAGGAGAGTGAGGAGAAGGGGAGTGAACATGGGGAATGTGGATAAGTGAAGAAAATGTAGTAAAGGAACGGGGTGTGAAAGGGTAAGAAAAGAGCAGTGATGTTTAGGAAAGAGTGGAGATACAGACTGGATAAAGACAAGTGAGTGTGAGACCAGGTAAGAAAGGCAGTGAAGAAACAGAGACAATGAAAGAAAAAATAACAGTACAAGACTGAAGGCCTCATTTATGCACCTGCCTCACAGCAGACATAAGACTGACGCAGGCCCTTTCACATGGGTTTGGCCCCATGTGAAAGGATGCATTGCTGCAGTTGCGTCACTTTTGTGACACACTCAAGCAATGCGTCACTTTTGCGCTTACAGATACGTCAGAAATACTGACGTATCTGTAACTTCTTGAGACATAATGTGTCATACATTAAATATGACGCATGAGTAGAAGACTGAAGGTCTCATTTATGAGGCCATGCGCCACTTTTACGCCACCGGTGCGTCACTTTTTGTGATGCACCAGTGCTGTAAAAAATACACCTTGTTGAGTCATATTTACAAACTGACGCATCTAGGTAGATGCGTCACTTTGTCAACCCCTGCTCCACATTATACATGTGACAGCTGTATTGTATGCAAAGGGGACGTATTGACATAAGGAAGGGTCGTAGAAGTGACGCAGTGAAATCTATGAGATTTCACTGCGTCACTTTTACGACGCTGTTGCGTCCAAATCTTGCGCCTGCCTCACAGCAAGCGTAAGACTGACGCAGGCCCTTTCACATGGAACTGGCCCTATGTGAAAGGATGCATTGCTGGAGTTGCATCATTTTTGTGACACACTCCAGCAATGCATCACTTTACTCTAAACACTCTACTTTATTTTTTTACTCTATTTTTTTACACTGTTTTTCCCCGTGGTACGCTCAGGGTGCGCGTACCGGAGAGCGCACCCGAGAGCGCACCCAGCGCTTACTCCGCGAAAATTTCAAAAAAATAAATACATCTTTTTTTGCCCTTCAGGGTCCTTCTAGGCCTCCTTTAGAAAACCTAGGGGATCAGGGGGTGTCTACTCTGCCCCCTTTTAATTATTTCCCCATTTATTTTTCACCTCTTGTGTCTCTGTTCTTGAGTCACAAGATGGCGGACTATGCAGACCATTTAGAATGTTTACAGACACCCAAGAGCCAATCAGCTTTTGAAATTTACAACCAATTAAAATGTTTCTTTGGTTTTAAATTTGTGTGTGATGAAGTTTCATTGGTTTTCTACTAAAGAAATGGTTTTCTAATGAGAGGGAAACACAGCCATTTTGTGATAGTACTCTTTGAGGTACATCTGTGAGGAATTTTTGGTGTTCTATTTCTGGTGTGAAATTTACACAGTATTAACTCTTCTACTGCTTTCTAAAAGGTAAGTTGTTAATTTGTAAGGGGAATTTAATACTTGATAAAGCTAGTTTAATATTATCTATTACTAAAAACAAAAAATTAAAGTGATTTTTGTTCTGCAATTTTCAGCAAGAAATTTGAAAAGAATATGGATCTCAATGAGGACACCGCTGATATTAATTTTGAAATTTCTGCGACCTTTGTTGAGGCGAGTTTGATTGAGGTCTTAAATGATCCTGTTGAGAACACTAACCATGAAGAAGAGAGGAGATGGAATGGAGGATTTTAATGATGAGACTTTGGATGCTGAATTAATGGAATTAATGGAATGTTTGGACTATGTTGAGTTCCAGGAGTCATTTATGAAGAGTTCTGATGAGGAGATTCCTGATCAGTTGATGTTAGAAGTTCTTCTAAATTATGAAAATTCTGAAGAATAAATTTATATTTAGAAATTATAAATTGTTTGAGACATTTTTCTATTATTCTACTTGAAATTTATGAGATAGTAGTGAAATGATTGTGGTATAAAGTGAGACTTATATTATAGAGTGCAACATTTCTGTGTTACATAGTAAGTTTACACACAGTTCCTTCCCTTCTCCCACTATATTTTCTCCAATGTGCACTTCTCTTCTTCATCTCATGCCTTCTTTCTCTCACTGTCTCTCTCTAATGTACACTATCGCCGCCATTTTTTGTATTTTCAGAAGACAGTGAAATGTAATGCTCCAAAGGTGGAGTGCAATATGTGCCATACTATATTTTGCAGAAAAGACTCCAGAATGAAGTACTATTTTGATAATCCAACTATGATTCGGCACGTGCAGAGGAGGCACCCCCAGAACTATGCCCGGAAGCGTGTCAGGGCTCTGGCACGAGAGGCTCCAAGAGATGGTGCCTCTACTTCAACTGGAGGAATAACCGCATCAGTGAGGGGGCGACCAGAGCAGCTAATCCCAAATATTCAGCCTGTTTTCAATAAGGCCTCCATCAAATGCAAAAATAGTGATGCCCTACTTTGTTACGGGGAACAAAGTATTATGATCATTGTTCGAGCATTAGAGAACCACCGCTGCCGTCCTCAGTCCTAATTTTAGTGAGAGAGGAAAAGAAAATGAGTGAGGGAGCAAAAAAAAGGGACGAGAGGGGAAGGGAAGTGAAGATTGAAAGAAGGTGAGTGTGTAAGTATAACTAAGTTATAGGGAGTGAGCTTGACAGATGAGGAGCGAGAGACTAAAGAGACGGAGAGAATGAGACTAACAGAGAGAGAATGAGGTAAGGGGAGTGTAGAACTAAGAAGATAGAGGGAGTAAGACAAGGAATTAGCGAAGTGGATTAAGGAGAGTAAAGGAAGGGAAAACAGTGAAAGAGCGAAGGATGGGAAGAGAGAGGAAGGAATGTAAAGGAGAAGATCTGAAAGAAGATGAATGTGAGAATATGGCTCAGTAATAGGGAGTGAGCATTATATAAGAGGAGTGAAAGACTAAGATGATGGAGAGAATGGGGGTAACACAGAGAGAGTGAAAACAGGACAGTGAGTAAGTTGGGCGGGTCTGTCCTCGGCGCTGCAGCGCTTTTGGCTCCTCTCCCCTGCCACGCCCCCTTGACCCTCTCTCTTTATGTGTCGTCCCCACATAACTGTTCCTGTCTTCCGGCGGCGCAGCGGGCGGGCGCAGCGGGCGCGACGAAGGCGCGCCGAAGTTGCGCCTAAGTTAAGCCCGTCTGCGCCCGTCCGCGACGGGCCGGGACCTGGGGCCATCCACTCTGCCTCTCGCCTGGTTTATACTGCTGCCCAACTTACTGCACTATCTGCCTTTCCCTCTCCTGCCCCTCTGCCCCTTCATCACCTACAATCACTTGGTATTCTCTCCTCTTCTTTACTTCGCCCGACTCTTGTTTCTTCCGATTCCCTTCCTCTCCCCCCTATTTCCCCTTCGGTTACTCGTTCCCCTCTGGCCCCTACGGTTGCCTCTGCCTACCTACTCAACACCCGGTCCGCAGTTAAACACCAGACAGCACTTTTTAATCTTTTAACCACTGATTTTCCAGACTTTTTATTTTTGACCGAAACCTGGTTCACTTCTGACTCTCTCCCTGATCTGCTAGCCATCCTCCCTGACACCTACTATGCTCTCCGAGCTGACCGCCCGGATGGCAAGGCTGGCGGGGGGGTGGCGATGATTGTCCGGTCGCCATTTAAATTTCAGCTCCTTCCTCACCCCCCCATTCCTAACGTGGACTACCTGGTGGCCCGCTCCCTCAACCTTCCTTCCCCCCTCACTGTGGTTCTTGTCTATCGCCCCCCTCAATCGATGCCTTCCTTTGTAGCCTCCATCCAGGAGTTGCTGGCCACCCTTGTGGTCAACAACTCCTCTGTGCTCCTTCTTGGTGACTTCAACTTCTGGCCAGGAGACCCTAAGGAAGACCTTTCTTCAAAAGACTTCTCTGTCACTCTTCAATGTTTGAACTTTACCTCTTATGTCACAGCCCCGACCCATGTGCATGGTCACATACTTGACCAAATTTGGTCGTCTTGTCCCCTTGCTTCACCTCCCTCCATCTCTCCCTGTGTCTGGTCTGATCACTTTATTATTTCTTTTTCTGTTCACTTAGGTATGGTTGTCAAACCCTCTCCCCCTAAAAACCTTCTAGCCCGCAACTGGAACCAAACCGATCTTGATTCCCTTTCACTCTCTTTGGTATCCTCTGCTCCTGATCTTACTTGTCTCCCCCTTGAATCTCAGGCCAAAGCCATAAGTACATGGCTTGCTGCTTCGTGTGACCGTGTGGCCCCGCTTAAAAAGATCAAAGCGGTTCGCCCATACGACGCGCACAAATGGTTCTCCACTGAGCTCAAGGTACTAAAACTTGATCTCAGGCGGGCGGAACGCCTTTGGAGACGTCAGTATTCTCCTCCTCTGCGAGTCCAGTACAGACAACTCCTTACCAACTACAAAAAAGCAGTCCTTAATGCCAAAACCTCTTACTTCACGGAGAGAGTATCGCTCTCCTTGAATAAATCTCGTGAAATCTTCTCTTTGGTTCGCAATCTTGCCACTTCTGATCGCTCCACCCCCAGCCTGGTTCCCTCCCAACCCCTCTGTCTGTCACTTAATAATTTTTTTATCGACAAGATTGCGAAAATTAAAGCTGACATTCCTATTGTGCCTCAGCCTACCCTCACCAGCCCTGTCACTCCCCCTTCTTCTTCCCTCGACACTTTCCCCCCCATCTCCCTTGACTTGTTTCACAACTACCTGTCTAAAGTTAAATCTGGCTCTCCTTTGGACGGTGTTCCTGCACGGATCCTCAAAATCCTTTTCACTAATTGTCCTGGTCCTCCCCTCTCTTTTCTCAACTCCTCACTGGCCTCTGGTGCTGTCCCCTCCTCCTTTAAATCTGCTGTTGTCCTCCCTATTCTAAAAAAACCTGGTTTAGATCCTTCCCTCCCCGCTAATTTCCGTCCCATTTCCCTTCTTCCCTACCTGGGTAAAATCCTAGAGACCCACGTCACCTCCTGCCTCTCCTCATACATCGAGGACAATGGCCTTTTAGCTTCCCACCAGGCGGGCTTCCGCCCTGGCCATTCTACAGAAGCGGTGGTTCTAGCGGTCTTGGATGAACTCAAGGGCAAGGCAGATGTTAACCTTCCCCAAGCCTTGGTGCTTCTCGACTTGTCCGCTGCGTTTGACACGGTCGACCATTCCATTCTTCTCGACCGTGTCTGCGCAGCGGGCATTCGGGGTGCGGCCCTCTCCTGGCTAGCATCCTTTCTTCAGGATAGGCATCAGGCTGTTCATCTCTCTGGTTTCTCTGCCCCTTTCTGTTCGGTCACTTGTGGTGTTCCTCAGGGCTCTTCTCTTTCCCCTCTCCTCTTTAATCTGTATATCTGTCCCCTTGTTTCCTCTCTTCTCAAGCTGGGGGTCTCTGTATATAACTACGCAGATGACCTCCAGCTTGTCTTTGATCTGTCCTCCTCTCCTGATTCTATTCCCAAGTTCAGTTCCACCCTTATCTTTATCTCGGAGTGGATGAGCGCCAACCATCTTAAGCTTAACCCCGATAAGACGGAACTTGTCCTCACGGGTGGTCCCTCTAACCCTTGGTCCCCTGCACATTGGCCCCCCTCTTTTGCCCCCCCCCCCACGCCCTCTCCCTCTGTTCGCACCCTTGGCATTAAAGTCAGCTCTGACTTAACCATGCACAGCCAGATCAGTTCTGTTGTGTCTTCATGTTTCCTCTCCCTCCGTCTTATTCGGAAAATATCTCGCTTTTTCACCATCGACGCGCTTAAAACCATAGTCTTGGCTTTAGTCATCTCACGCCTCGACTATGGCAATGGCCTGTACGTGGGTATCCCCTCCCACGAATCCCGACGTTTACAGGCCATTCAAAACCAGGCTGCCCGTCTCATTCTCTCCCTCCCCAAATCCTCTCACATTACCCCGGTTTTGAAATCCCTTCACTGGCTCCCCATCCGCTTCAGATCCCTCTTCAAACTTGCTTGCTTTGCCTTTCGCGCCCACTCCCGCTCTGCCCCTGCCTACATCACTTCCCTCATTTCTTCCTATGTTCCCAGTCGCACTCTCCGCTCTTCCTCTCTCTCCCTTCTTCACATTCCCCGCTTCCGCAAATCCAGATCCGGGGGCACTCGTTTTTCCGTCTTGGCCCCCCAGTTCTGGAATAGTCTCCCACTTCATCTTCGCTCCATTCCTATTTTCAGCCACTTCCGTAAAGCCTTAAAAACTTTTCTTTTTTCTTTGGCTTTTCCTTCTTAGGTCCCCTGTGTCCCCCTCCGTGAGTTCTGACCCAGGTCCCCCAGCGCCAGGAAGCCGCTTGGCAGCAGTGCGCTTTATTAAATATTGTTTTCATTCATTCAAGTTAGAGAACAGAGGGATTGACAGAAGCAGTTACTGAACTGCAGAAAAAGGAGTAAGGGAAGGGAAAAGAGTGAAGGAGTGAAGGATGGGAAAAGAGAGGAAGGAAAGTAAAGGAGAAGTTCTGTAATAAGGTGAGTGTGGGTGTATGGCCGAGTTATAGGGAGTGAGCGTGATGGAAAAGGAGTGAGAGACCAAGAGGACAGAGAGAATGAGGCTAACAGAGAGAGAATGAGGGAAGGGGAGTGTACAAATAAGAGGACAGATGGAGTAAGAGAAGGAATTAGTACAGTGGAATAAGAAATTAAGGGAAGAGAAAAGAGTGAAGGAGCAAAAGAAGGAAAGAGAGGAAGGAAACTAAAGGAGAAAGTCTGACCGAAGGTGAGTGTGGGAGTATAGCTGAGTTATAGGCAGTGAGCGTGACAGAAGAAAAGTGAGAGACTAAGGGGATGGAGAGAATGAGGCTAACTGAAAGAGATTAAGGGAAGGGGAGTGTAGAAGTAAGAAGACAGAGAAAGAAAGAGAAGTAGTAAGTGAAGTGGAGTCAGGAGAATATAAGAAGGGAAATATATAAAACAATGAAGTAAAACAAGAGAAAGGAAATAAATAAAAGAGAAGGCCTGTTTTCCCTATGGTGCGTTTCAGGACCTAATTTATGAGGACATGCGTCACTTTTACGCCGCTGGTGCGTCACTTTTTGTGACGCACCAGTGGTGTAAAAATTGCACCTTGTTGAGTCATATTTACAAAGTGATGCATCTAGGTAGATGCGTCACTTTGTAAACCCCTGCGCCACATTATACCTGCACCAGGCATAATTTATGCAAAGGGGGTGTATTGACGCAAAGAAGGGTCGTACAAGTGACGCAGTGAAATCTAAGAGACTTCACTGCGTCACTTTCAGGACGCCGTTGCGTCTAAATCTTGCGCCTGCCTCACAGCAGGCGTAAGACTGACGCAGGCCCTTTCACATGGGACTTGCCCCATGTGAAAGGATTCATCGCTGGAAATAATTTGTGGGTAATAGAGAAAGAGTAAGAAAAGTTGAGTGAATAAATTAGAAGACAGAGGGTTTGAGAGAAGGAGTTATTGAAATGGAGTAAGAAGAGTAAGTGAAAGCAAAAGCATGAAAGAGCAAAGGATGGGAAGAGAGAGGGAAGGAAGGAGTACGTAAGTAAAGAAAGAGAAAAGAGTGAAGGAGCGAAAGAAGAGAAGAGTCCGGAAGGAATGTAAAGAAGCTCTTAAAGAAGGTGAGTATAGGAGTATGGTTGAGTTATAGGTAGTGAGCGTGATAGAAGAGGAGTGAGAGACTAAAGGGACGGAGAGAATGAGGCTAACAGAGAGAGAATGAGGGAAGGAAAATGTAGAACTAACAGGATAGAGAAGTAAGAGGAGTTAGTAAAGTGGATTAAGGAGAGTAGGGGAAGAGAAAAGAGTGAAGGAGCGAAAGAAGGGAAGAGAAAGGAAGGAAAGTAAAGGAGACGGTTTCAAAGAAGGTGAGTGTGGCAGTATGGCTGAGATATAGGGAGTCAGTGTGACAGAAGGGGAGTGAGAGACTAAGGGGATGAAGAGAATGAGGCTAGCAGAAAGAAATTGAGGGAAGGGGAGTGAGGACAGAGGAAGAAAGAGAAGGAGTAAGTGAATTGCAGTAACGAGAGTAAAGGAAGGGAAAAAAATAAAACAAAGAAGTAAGAGAAGAGAGAGGAAAGAAAGTAAAAGAGAAGGCCGGAAAGAAGGTGAGAGTAAGAGAAGAGTGTGAAAAAAGAGAGTAAATGTGGGGATTCAGAATAAGAGAAGCAAGCGCAATAAGAGAAAAGAGGTGTGAGAATATCAAAGAAGAGTAGTGAGGTTATGGAAAACAGTATAGAGAAAATAAATATTGTACATTAAACTTACCTTACAAGTAATGTCAACTTAGTTTTATATTTTCATTTAAATTTATATCTGTGAAAGACAAAACAAAATAAGTTACAATATTTATAATATATATTTTACAATACAAGAGACAAAGTAGGAGATTAACAAGGGTAAGTGAGGTTGAGTGAAGGGCAGGGAGGTTGATGAAAAAGGGAAAATAAAGAGAGGATAAAAGCAAGTGAGCTTGAGACAAAGGAAGTGAAGGAGTGAGAATATAGAGGTAGTGAAGGAAAGAGTGAGAGAAAGGAACTGAGTAAGAGAACAAAGAAAGGTAAGGAAGGGAGTGTGGGTCAGTTTTAGGGAGTAAGCATAACGGAAGAGGAGTGAGACAGTGAGAGGATCCAGAGACTGAAGCTAAGAGACAGGCAGTTAGGGAAAGGGAGTGAGGATGTGAGAGGACAGAGGAAGTGAGAAAAGGAGTGAGTGCAGGGTAATAAGATGAGTGAGAGAAGGGGAATTATTGAGGGAACAAAGAAAAGAAACAAGGGGAAGGGGAGTGAAGTAGAGTGACTGACAGCTGGAAAATGGTAGATGGGAGAGAAGTAAAGGGCCGTGAAGGAGTGGTTAATGAGAATAAGTGAGGAAAATGGAATAAGGGAAGGGAGGTGAGGAAGAGTGAAAAAAGGCCAGTGAGGGTGAGTTAAGAGAAGTGATAGAGGGTGGAAATAGATAAGTGAGCGTAAGAGAATGGGATAATAATATATATTTAATAATACAAAATACAAAATAATTTCAACAACATGTTAAATGGTTTATTTTTGCTGTTCTCAGAATATATTGAATTTCACTTAAAACAGTGACTTCAAAAGTACTCATCATATAACAGCGGGCAAAAAAAACCACAATCAAAATGATTATGTTTAAAAAACCCATTGAATAATTTCTTAAATAATGTAAAATTTTAAAAACCATATCTAAACTCACTTTTGATCCATCCACTTTTCCACGAGGCCAAATAGTATATTGAAAGTCCTTTTCGATGAAAATTAGTCCAGAGTATTCGTAAATGTCTCATTTACCAGACTTTCTGAAAAAAAAGCTCTAACATCTTTTGCATTATGAAACAATACTTTTACTTCCACCTCTAGTTTACTTTTTATTAAAAAAATCTATAATACTCACAGCACACACTATATGATAAACATATACTATCTCTATGAGAACTACATGCTTTTATTACCTTCATCACTCTCATTCAGAAAGTAATTGTGAAGAGCCAACTAAGTTATATTAACTGCTGAAATCTTCATAGGCCAATTACCTTCCCTAAAATTTTGGTTGTAAGAACACTAGGTAAGAATTTAGTAAGTCAGAAGGCAAACGTTGTTTGAAAGTCAATTGAGTATCATTATAGACCTTCCAACCTTTTTCACATTTTAAATCACAAGTGTAATGTCCTGATGTTGTTGAAAGACCATCATGGTAAATAATTGCTGCAGTTGTAAAGGTTCTTCCTGAAATTGATAATTGAGAAGCCACAACATTTTTAATTAATGTTGTCTCACTCACTCAATAAACTTTATTCGACTATATTTCATAGCCATAAAAGTGCATAAAATCACATTACAAAGTAAGCAAAAGTAAAACAATTATGAACACAGATCAGAGATGTGCATGCTTCATAAAAATAAAAGCGTAAATGGAAATCACATTATCATAGTTTTACGCAAATAAAATACACTTTTGAGATAAGTCACAATAGAAGAAACAGTGAAAATGTCCTCCAAAGTCGAAATAGCCAAAAAGGCTGGGCGGCAAAATCTCAAATCCAAATATTTTAAAATGGGCACAATCCATCTCTTTCTGGATAACGAGTAAAATCTACATAAAAATAATATATGTATATCTGATTGATCAGAGATACAATCACAGGGACATTTAGGCAAAACCTGTCAGGTTTTGCCGTTGTTTATCCTCGGGATTGTATTGATGCTCAAAAGGGGCCCACCTCTAGATCATCCCTAGTCCGGCTATAGTTCACAGACTTTAAAGGAGATCAAGCGGGGGAAAAAAAAAGAAGTCCGGAGGGGAACAGCTGGGCTGGTGAAACTGGAGACCTGCAATACATACAAAGCACGAAATAAGTGGTATGTCCCCTGAGTTACCAACACGCTATACTATGTACATTATGAGCAACACCTCACCTGTAAGGCAAACAGGAAAGACCGTAGTGAGAGTGAATTAGAATAGGCTTCTTCTCATTCCCTAGGTATGCCTATAGTAACAGAGAAAAGAGAATATAATTATCGGCTTCCCTTCTACCCTTTAGCCGTTAAGGAAGGTATGATAGATCAACCTACCCCGAATCAGGACTGAGGAAGACAAGGAAGCCCATAGAACTAGAAATGACCTCTAATTCACTCTTCTCCAAATTAATAGACGAAAGCAAACGTAGAACCCACTGGTTAATTCACCAAAAGTTCTTGGTATCCCCTCCGAGGTGTGGATCGATAATTGGGAATCAGGAGTCCAGAGTATGGCATACCAACATTACACACACCCTTTAAGAATCCTGCACACCTACGTACATAGATCTGTGGAAAAGGTTTACTCAGATGACCGAGTACAGAAAAGCAGCCCAGAACAGTACAAAAGAAAACCACTGTTAGTTGCAGATCCTTCTCTGCAACCGCAACTCAGGGAAAACGATACCCTTGACGGTGAATGGCAAAAAACCCCTAGGTGTCCCGAACAGACGGAAAACAACCCCCACAGCAAAGACCTGAAACGAGGGTTCCGTTACCAGTTGCGGGCGCTTCCTAAGCCCCACCGTGTAATCCAACGATGGTCACAGGTACCGGAGACTGAAGAATAACGGGTGACTCCAGGATCTCACCCGGAATGAAAACGGGAGGCGATGACCCCGCACGCCACCTCGGGCGCTTCCAAAGCCCCGCCAAGTAATCCAAAGGTTAGCAGACACAAGAACACGGAACGTCTCCGTCAAGCCAAGTACAAAGAATAATCGGCAACGCGTCCACTGTTGGTGCCGTATTATCCTGTTTCCTGTTGCCCGGCGTCATACTGCCGCGCCGCATCAGGCATCATGGGAACTGTAGTTTTCAGACCCTGCAGAGTCCGTTTTTTCCGCAGGCAGTGATTTACCAGCGGCCGGGGAATCCTGACAAAACCCTTGCCGAGTCATTCATAACGGGGAAACTTAGTGATCTGAAAAGAATTCCAAATCTAAATCTAATTAATAGAAATCTTTCCTGTTCTTTCATGTACAATTTGAGATAGGGTTGAATGGAGTTAACATTAGTAGCCAACTGGTGAGAGATCACAGTTTTTTTCGTTAATTCACCTACTTGTCTTTGGTCGTGGAAAAAAGCCAGACACAAAGTTTTAAGGTTTTTTCTGGTGATCCCAAACAGAGTTTCCGGGTCATCAAAAAAACTCTGGATGCTTGATATTCTTACAGACTAATTTAATGTAACAAAACCATTTTATCCCTTTTGCCCCATCAAGTTTTAACACATCTCTCAGTATAAGTCTGTTTAGATGACATTTCTCATTACACCAAACACGATGCCATAATAAAATAGGTTGAACTCTGATTAGATCTTCTAGGAATGGTATTCCCAGTTCAGTATGGCAATTGTAATTGGACATGCTCCTAGGGAGAGACAATAAATAATGTAGGAAGTCGTTTTCAGTCACTTGTAATTTATAAACATTAATGTTGTCAATTTAGTTCCATCAGGTCTACATCGTTGGAACATTAAAATCACATACTGTCCATATCTTATTAAAAATAAAGTTGATAGCATTTCAGATTTACATTGAGTACAGACCATGTTTTGATTTGCTTCTCTAACTAGATTATTAAAAGTAAAGTCAAATATATAAATCTTTCAGTGTCTACTGCAGTACTACTTGAAAAGGAGCAATTGTCACAGTCATGTTGCCATTTATAAGAAAGGCCAAAAAGATTTTCTACATCTACTCCTTCATCTTGCAAAACAACAAGCATATACATTAAAAATTCCTGACAATCTTGCTGAATATTCTGTGAAAATTGATTTAGACCAGAACATATGTCTAAAACGTTTCGAATTTCAGAATCACTTTGTATTTTCGTTCTATCACTGCTACATTTCTCTAATACAGAATTTAATAAACAACAAAGTGTTTGATCACAATTTTCAGCAATCTGTTCTTTTACAGTTTGGAGAAAAAAAACAACATTAACCACTACATTAGCATAGCAGTTGACACCAGAACTATTTTCAAATTGAAATCCAACAACATCTTTAACTGAATCCATTTCCTTTCTGCTTACAATTACTGTTTCATCTACTTTTTTTCTTTTTGCTACAACTTCACTACAATTTTTCTAATTTCTTCTTTTTCGGCCTACCACACGCTTTTCAAAAAGAGGATATTGAGGTAAATTTGGAGAATACTCTCTTCTTAACCTATTATATTCTTTTACACAATTTAGATCTGCATTAATCTTTGTCTCATCAAAATCAATCAAATACAATCCAGATAAAGTTCTGACTCGAGATAAAGCAACATATGCCGTGCCCTCCTTGAACACAGAATTTCCAATATTCACCAAAGCACTATCAACACTTAAACCTTGAGATTTATGAATAGTTACTGCATATGCCAAAGAAACAAGAAACTGTTTTCTGCGGACATATAAATCTTTCACTAGCAAAAAGCGAGAAGAACAACGAGTGATTTGTTGTACTTCTTCAATACCATCAAATTTAATTTTTATAATTTCAATTCCATCTCTATTTCGGTAATTCACAAAATCCACAACATGACCATTGCTCCATTTACTAAACCTCTTTCCACATGTAAATTACGACGTAAAATTATACAGAGTCTTTTCCATACCAGCAGTTTTAGATATTGTCTTCTCTAAAGAATCCAATTTTGTTTTTAACTTTTCTGACAAAATAATAGTGGCTCCTTCATGTTCTATTTTATCAATAGCTCCCAGTTTCAAAATCTCTTGATTTTCCAACTTTAACATTTTGGTGTTGAAGATTGAACATTCTTGCAGAGTTGGTATCAAGCATATGACGGATTTGTTTTCAGAAATTTTCTTAAAAATATTCTCTGGGACAATATTTTCCTTTGGAAACAAATTGGAAATTAATCGTCCATGTAAAGCTTCTTTGCCATGCTGAGTTAGTTTTCCAATTCTTACATCTTGTAGAATATTTTTATAATCTTCATCCTTTGCCTGTTGCATATTTTGAAGTAGTTCTGCATATTTGAAATTTAGCCATATGTTAACATTTCCAATGCTTCCTAAGCACTTCCTGGTATCTTCATGCGTAAGCATTTTAAACACTGGCTGTCCTTTCACTGGAGTTAGTTGCAGTAAATCTCCAAAAACAATGATGTGTTTGCCTCCAAATAACACATCATAGTCTGTTTTAAGAGTTTCTTGCATTCTTAAATGCACAAAAGCAAGCATTACATTTGATACCATGCTTTCTTCATCAATGATAAGAAGTTTCATTTTTTATACGACTCTTGAAACTCCACAACAAGCTTCTCCAGATAGCTTGTGGTATTGTAATTTGTTATCATGCTCCACTGGCAGCATCAATAAGCGGTGTAAAGTAACCCCTTTAATGTTGTGCGCTGCCAACCCAGTTGGAGCAGTAACAACACAAGAGAGCGATGATTCCGTTGTTTTCTGCAAATATGTTGCAATCGCTTTAATCAGGAAACTTTTCCCAGTTCCTGCTTCTCCACTCACATACAGTCGAATAGGTACAAATGATGTACATGAGCACTCTTTCTTCTCATGAGATAAACCATGCTCAATTTGTTGTGTGACTTGGTCATATATTTGTCTCTGCTCAACGTTTAGTTCTTTTTCCAAATCTTCTAAGTCAACTCCATCCTCCTGAGCTTGTTCCATGGCTCTTTCAACTTCCTCTATGGCAGTGGCAGCTTCATTTTGTATAATTGGTCCTCCTAGTGGATCCTGACTCAATGATGCAGAACTATGACTGTCTTGAGAACTGTCTCTAGCAATCTCTGCTGCAATTGTAGCTTCTTGCTGTATTTCTTCGTTCAACATTTGCAGATAATTTGAAAAAAAAGGACATTCTATTGTATCCTTGGTTACAATGAACGAATCTTCATAAGTAAGAAAATCTCCAAGTAGTTCCTCTTCTCTACGCCAAGGCTTAAAGAGTTGTAAAAGAGCTTAGTAATAAAATTCCCTTTTGTCTGGAGAATCACAACTCAATTTACGATGATTAATCAAATGGCCTTTTCTTTGTTTTACTAAACAGCCTTCACATCCAATTACAGCATATACACCTTTATTGATGTCTTCTGTGATGTTCTTTTTAAAAAGGTAGGTTTGCAGAACTTCATAGAGACATGCGTTCTCAAGGTGAGTACTTCTATTTGGATAGTATGTATCCAACATGTTTGTCTTCAGAATATCTGTACTGTCTGGTTCTTTCTCCGCCAAATACTCTATTTCTTATACAGATTTCAAAACTCGGTTTCGTGTTGCAGCAAGACCTAGACTGACCCAAATGATGGTTCTAGTCTTGGCATATAGACTTGCTGATGACAACCGATCAGAACATTCATACTCTCCAATTTCTCGATGCGACAACATCTTCAGACTGTAACTCTATAATTTCTTGCTTAGACTCTTTACATGTGAAATTTCATCCCACATTTCTTTCAGTTCTGTCTTTTCTGATTTTGTGATATAAGATGTCACATATCGAGCCACAGCAATAGAGTTGTCAGCCACATATTGAATATCGATGTTAGCATTCCACATGGATAAAATGACTGGGTTGTAGTCATTTATGAATTTGGATTCCTCATTTCTTCTTAGGTTGTATGTTTTTTTGGGTGATTTTCTTGTCACAGTATGTCGCAGAGAAGACATAAAATTGTTGACTCTTCCTTTCGATGTTACTGGACGTGGAAATGCAAAACGACATTTCGTGTAGAACTTGTCCTTGGATTTGTATTTTCAACGACAGTATTTCCCACAACGATGACTTTGAAAGCGTAAAACTTGCTGTCTTAAATTGTTTTCTTCTGTATTTTTCGTAACAGCACATGTAGAATACTGCTCAATGAAACTCATCTATTTATCATCTGAATCTGTTCCAAATTTAGGTGCATCTTTAATCCATAGCAGCATATATATATGAGGAGCACCTCTTGCTTGATACTCCTTTCTCCAAAAGAAATCCAACACCTCTCCAAGCGGAGGATTTTTTTTGTTTGTAATAAAAGACATCATAGCTTCAAACCTATGATTGAAATATCTGAATACATTAACTCGATCCAAAGAGCACAGTTCTCCAGGTGTCTTGTATTCAATATTTTCAATGTTTTTATTTGCCTCTAGTAGAAATTCAAGTAAGTCTTCCCAAGCATACTCGGCACAGCTAAGAGTGAGGAACCATGTAGGAGTTCCTAGGTTTCTTAGCATACATTTCAATTCCCCATGACAACGATACCAATACTCGTTAGTACCACGCTGACATGCCATGAGATTAATTAGCTGAGATTCCAAAACACTGTCTTGCAGTTTGACTTTATCCATAAAATCCCTTGCCGAAACATTTCCTAGATGTGCTCTACTTTTCAGTATATGATTTACTGCATAGGAAAGTCCAGACAAGTCACTCTCAAACAGTAGATGGAACAAATATGGAATGCATTGACGAAACCTTGGATCTTCTGCATATAATCTTGAAGTCTGGTATTCAGATGCAGGAATTTAAACAGGTCGGTCGTCATATCGTCCACCTTTACCTGTTGGGAATAACTGTGGAAAACAACGAGCTTCCAAACTTTCTTCCCATACACTAATGGGACTTCCTTCGGCTTTTTTCATCTGAAACAAGTCAATAGCATTCCCCATTACTTCTTTGGAATGCAATGGATGAACACTATAATGTTCGTAAATTTCTTCACTTCTAGAGACATCAACTTTTTCTATTTGTCCAGCAGAGACATCAGTGTCGTCTTGTGCAGTTGTTTCCTCATCTCCGACATACACATTTCTATAGTGCTGTTTATTTTTTACCAAACACAACGTTGCCCTCTTGACTTTCCTAACATCCACTAATTCTTGCCAGATTTTCTTACTTTTTGTCGGAACACCATTAACTAGAATAACCAGAGGTTCCTCTTCTAATTTTTCAACAACAATTGTATCAATGTTTTTCTTAAAATCTAGAGGCAAATACACAACTCTTCCTTTTAATCCTCTCTGTAAATCTGAAGGAGGCAATTTCCCTGTCTTAGGCTCCATGCGAACAATAGCCTGAAAAGGATGCACACATTGAATCAGAATAGACTCATGTGTATTTAAATCCATCAATTCAGAAGAAATGTCTACCAACTCCATATTATTATGAACAGCTCTAGCAGGCATTCTGTTTTCATTTAATTTATGATAGCAATATGCACAAATACTTTGATCAGAGCCCAGATGAAAACAATTTTCAACCAACAAATAAGTTGCAAAATCCTTCCACTCATTATTATTTATCTTTTCGCTTTTTACATATAAATCAACTGATCTAGTCTGATGCTTATAATGATTCCGTCGACAACAAACACAAGAAAAATTAGGCCTTTCACTTGACTTCACTTTAAACTTTATAATTTCATTTTCAAATTTTTCTGTACTTAAAATGTCTACATTCTCTTCTACATTACCTTCTATTACTGTATCAATTTCTGCACTAACCTCTTTTTCACCAAAGTAACAAAACTCAATTTCATCACAAATGTTTTTGACGTCTAATTCAGTTCCATGCAAAAGAGCACTGTTTATCTGTTTTAGTTTAAGTGCTGGACTTTTTGCATAGTACAACCTTCTCACTAATTTCCTCACTTTATTATGATGCACTGCTAACATCCTAAAATGGTGAAAAACACTCTGACACACTTTTCTTGAAAGACAAGCCAGTGAATGCCCTTGCAAACCTTTTTTTTCTCTCACTCTACAAGGATATAACTCTTGTAAAATTTTCATTTTTTGTTTTACACTTTTCTTAGTATATGTCCGTAAGAAACTGTGAAACAAATCAATTGATTCCTGTAGGACACTACAAATACTACTACAATTCCATGTATATACTGGAGCCTTAGGACATCTCCCTAAAACTTCATCAGGTAATACCTCTTCTGTATTTCTAGGCACAATCTCTTCTTTTTCAACCGGACAACCGTCCTTCACCTCATATGCTCGACCACTCGTGTCAACTGCATGCACCAAATCATTATCTTGAAAGTAACTTTCTTCATTAAAAAATGGCTCAGAACTTGAACTATGCCTCCATTCTCCAGAAAAAACATCTTCAGGGTCCTTCTAGGCCCCCCTCAGAAAGCCTAGGGGGTCAGGGAATGTCTACCCTGCCCCCTTTTAATTATTTCCCCCTTTCTTTTTCACCTCTTGTGTCTCGATTCTACCGAGACACAAGATGGCGGACTCTCCGGACTGTTTAGAATGCTGACAGACACCCGACAGCCAATCAGCTTTCCGCTCGCGCACTCCCGTAGCGCGCCGGGTGCTCTCCCCGGTACGCGCACCTGTGAGCGCTCGGAGCGCGCCTATAGATATATATGTGTTTTTGAAGTTAATTTAAAAAAAAAAACACTGGAGCAATTTTCAGCAAACATAGCAAAGGTACATCTGCGTACCAGTCCCTACAATTTTGCCAAGTTTGGCCTAAATCCTTTCAGCGGTTCGGGCTGTAGACTCGTCAGACCGTCCTATGGAAATTAACATGGGGGAAACACGTTTTGGGACCCCCCTTTTTTCTCAGCCCCCACTCCACGAATCCCGTTCACATTATCAGGGAAGGAGCGGAGCGGAGCTGGGCAAAATTTGGAAAATTACATGCAAATTCCTCAACCGGTGCCAAAGTTATTCCCAATAGAATGTTGCGGATTTCCTATGGTAGCCAATCCTAACTATAACTACCTACTGGCGACCGCAGTAGGTAATATATATATGTCATCAAGGTACATATATGTTGAGTTATACATAGTAAAACTTAGCTTACCTATAGGAACTTATCTCCCTGATATGTTTATCATCGACATTCTGGACACAATGTTTTGTCCCATGATATTTTGGTTTCCGATCTACTGTGTATAGATCCTGGACAGTCTAGGGTTCTTGTCTGTTCATTTTATCCAACAAATGGCCTAAGTCTCACACAGAAACTCACATACATAGACTTGCACACACACATACACAAATGAATTGTCTATCTTTCTTACCCATATACACAGAGAAACCGGTGCTTGAGATTAAACAGATCCAGAGAGAGGCTGTGTCCTATGACAAACAGGTGTATTAATCTCCATGCACAGATTTAACCTTCTTCATGAAGTATCCCTTTGGGCATGAGTCTTTTCCTTACACTGTTAATCCTCACAGTTAGGGTTGTCATTGTAACTTGACTTATGAGTCCCAGTTCATACCTCGAATACTCTGAGCTTAGGCTTCCTTGGGGCAAAATGTTATTCTGTGCCTGAATGGGTCCCCCTTCCCCTTAAACCACAGGAATTAAACTTCATCTCTTTGCTTCTCATTGCCAGTGCTTCTTTAATTTCTGGAGGACTCTAGCACCTTCCACCTGAAAAGAACATGAAATGATGGTAAGAAAGGGTGTTGCTGCAAAGCCAGTCTCTATCCATAGTGATAGAAGCTTGACTTTTATAGCAACCGGCCCTGCCCTCTTCCTTCCTCTGCCCCTCCCCTTCCATTCTCATTGGTTGAGAAACATTCTGGCACAGCCCCTCCCCTTCCATTCTCATTGGATGAGAAACATTCTTGCCACTCCTTACCTCTCCACTATTGGTCCTCCTGTCATGTGGCTCCATTGTCTTCTCCTCACCAACAGTCCTTGGCTTTCTCTGAGTTCTGATGTATCGCAGCTGTCGGGATTATCCCCAGTCCCTCAAACAGCCAGTACTCTATTCCCAGGGGTGTAAGTTTGCTCTCTCCATTCTGGAACAGGGATTAAGGTGTAAAATAAATATGTTTGTGCTGTTTTGGCATGCTGCTATTGAGTGTTCTCTCTTGTTGAGGATGTTCTCCTGTCCTCCCTCTGCAACACGTCTCAGAGGTCTCTGGCTCGGACCCTTCACCCTCTAGAGTTTGTTTCTAAGTGTATCCTGAATTCACCTCTCACACATACATACACACTGAAGCACCTCAATCCATGTGCCAATACCTGTATATGCAATAACACATAGACACACAAACATTCACACACACAACCAGGACATGCAGACACATAGACACACAAACATTCACACAAGGACATGCAGACACATAGACACACAAACATTCACACAAACAACAAGGACATGAGGACACACAAACATTCACACAAACAACAAGGACATACAGACACATAGACACGCAAACATTCACACAAGGAAATGCCGACCCATAGACACACAAACATTCACACAAGGACATGCAGACAAATAGACACACAAACAACAAGGACATGCAGACACATAGACACACACACATTCACACAAGGACATGCAGACACATAGACACACAAACATGCACACAAACAACAAGAACATGAGGACACACAGACATTCACACAAACAACAAGGACTTGCAGACAC
This sequence comes from Lissotriton helveticus, assembly GCF_964261635.1. NCBI lineage: Eukaryota > Metazoa > Chordata > Amphibia > Caudata > Salamandridae > Lissotriton > Lissotriton helveticus. The sequence continues at coordinate 1,958,817,749 of NC_136068.1, read as the reverse complement.
ATAGACACACAAACATTCACACAAGGACATGCAGACACATAGACACACAAACATTCACACAAGGACATGCAGACACATAGACACACAAACATTCACACAAACATTAAGGACACGCGGACACACAAACATTCACACAAACAACAAGGACATGCAGACACATAGACACACAAACATTCACACAAGGACATGCAGACACATAGACACACAAACATTGACACAAACAACAAGGACATGAGGATACAAAAACATTCACACAAACAACAAGGACATGCAGACACATAGACATACAAACATTCACATAAACAAACAAAGACATGCAGACACATAGACACACAAACATTCGCACACACAACAAGGACATGCAGACACACAGACACACACACATTCACACAAGGACATGCAGACACATAGACACACAGACATTCACACAAACAAACAAGGACATGTAGACACATAGACACACAAACATTCACACACACAACAAGGACATGCAGACACACAAACATTCACACACACAACAAGGACATGCAGACACATAGACACACAAACATTCACACAAGGACATGCAGACACATAGACACACACACATTCACACACACAACAAGGACATGCAGACACACAAACATTCACACAAACAACAAGGACATGCAGACACAAAGACACACAAACATTCACACAAGGACATGTAGACACAGAGACACACAAACATTCACAAAAGGACATGCAGACACATAGACAAACAAACAGTCACACAAGGACATGCAGACACATAGACACACACACATTCAGCCACACAACAAGGACAAGCAGACACATAGACACACAAACATTCATACAAACAACATGGACATGCAGACACATAGACACACAAACATTCACACACAGAACACGGACATGCATACACATAGACACACAAACATTCACACAAACAAACAAGGACATGCAGACACATAGACACACAAATATTCACACAAAGAAACAAGGACATGCAGACACATAGACACACAAACATTCACACACACAACAAGGACATGCAGACACACAAACACACATCACTTTGATTGTTGACCGGTTTTGGTGCTGTTTTATCATAATATTCGTAGGTTATTATGGATTTATGATGGAATTTCCAGATTATACTTTGAATCAGCATCACCCTGTGATCACTTGCTTAACTGTATATTGTATGAGGTGTAAATAGCTATGTGCGTTTGAGAGCGTAGTAAGCTCTTAGTGTTTTTAGAATGTGAGTATTGTAGGGGTTACTGTGCTTTAGCCATAGAGAGGGGAGTGGGGAAGTCTATAGCTGCCACTGCTGCAAATGTTTGCAGTTATCTTGCAGTGTTTGTCTTGTAAATGGAGGGCTGGCTTTAGGGCAGTGCGACATGTGCGGCCGCACCCGGCGCCGGCCTCAGGGGGGCTGCTGTGTTTAGCAATAACTTACGATTTAAAAGCAGCTGATGCAGAGTTTCTTGTGCCTATAGATTTCAGACAGCAATAAATATGTCATGGTAACTCTTGTGATTACTGTTCTTGCTAGAGAGAGATCAGAGTTTTGTCTAGTGGCAGTTTTCACTCCCCATAAAGTAGCACAGAGGGTTAATATGCCTGCTGCAAAGAATAGATCTGTATTTAAAGTGGATAGCTGAGTGGATTAGAAAAGCCAGCCTTTACCAGCGCTTTAAAACAAATGTATGTGAGAGAGGGGCTCTGGAGAGATGAGGGAGCCTTCTGCCGGGTGGTGGTGAGGGAATCTGAGCAGGAGGTCATGGGGGAGGGGTGCTAAGAAAAGATTGCTGCACCAGGCGCCATCAGTGCTAAAGACGGCTCTGTGTAAATGCGATGATACCTGGGCATGCTATGCATCTTGTTATATCTGAAGGGGCTGATTGTTAATGCACATTATACTTCTTAGAAGTTTACATCTGCAGCAATATTGTTGCACAAGCAATCTCTACAGAATGATGAGTCAATACATTTCATTTTTAACTCTTAAAAAAACTTTTACCCTTTGCCTTTTGGTCCTTAAGCATGCCCATGAAATTGTAAAATTGTAACCTAATTGCTGTTTTCAAGATGTTCCCTTTTGATGACATCTACAGCTCGTGTCCATGTTTTCTTGTCTTTCAGTTACTTTAAACACCGCCTACCCCCAGCTGGCTCCATACAGACATGTCAAGAAGCTGATCTCGCTGCCTCTCCTGGTCTCCATTGGGGTCAATGGTGTCTGTGTCCTGGTCATCCTGGTGTGTGCTTTTGTCTTTGTCCAGTACCAGCCATGGTACGGCCCCACAGACGTCTTCAGGTAGAAACAATCTGCTGGGTTAAAACTTTCTTTGATGCCATTTGAGTTCATGTTTAAACTTCTAGTCATTTTCTGAACCTTCTATGCAAAAAGTTTGAATTCAAAACGTAGGCAGACCAAAAGATCAAAACTGAATTTTGGAAAAAATTATCTAAATATTAAAAGCTTTTACGTTGAAGAAATAATGAAGAACTTTGAAAAAACTGACAAAAGGTAACAAGGAAGAGCTACATTGAGAGCAGCGATAATATAGAAGGCTGGTTGTGGGATAGAGGTAGGGTGTGGGGAAAGCACCAGGCTGTAGGCTGGGGGTAGGGGTGAGTGTTGTGGGATAGAGATAGGGTGTGGGGAAAGCACCAGTCTGCAGGCTGGGGTAGGGGTGAGGGTTGTGGGATAGAGGTTGGGTGTGGGGAAAGCACCAGTCTGTAGGCTGGGGTAGGGGCGAGGGTTGTAGGATAGAGGTAGGTGTGGGGAAAGCACCGGTCTGTAGGCTGGGGTAGGGGTGAGGGTTGAGGGATAGAGGTAGGTGTGGGGAAAGCACCGGTCTGTAGGCTGGGGTAGGGGTGAGGGTTGTGGGATAGAGGTAGGTGTGGGGAAAGCACCAGTCTGCAGGCTGGGGTAGGGGTGAGGGTTGTGGGATAGAGGTAGGGTGTGGGGAAAGCACCAGTCTGTAGGCTGGGGTAGGGGTGAGGGTTATGGTTCGGGAAGATGTTAGGAATAAGTTTGGAAACAGAAGGTCACACATCATTAATTCACGCAAGTTCCCCAGCTGTGCTGTGTGATAGGGAGAGGGCAGGTATTTACAGAGATATGGTGCATTCTGCTCTCTTCTTGTGCTGACCCCATGTGTGCTGCCTAGCACACATGGGGTGCTAGGCAGCACACATGAACCAAGCTGCAAGGGTGCCTACACTACGGGTAGGATTGTTTTTTTTTGCAGAGAGTGACCTCTTCCTGCACAAAGACAATCCTAAGTGGCATATTCCTCTTTCTTTGTGTGCTGCAGAATACAGGAAGCAACAAGGAGAGATAACGATATTTCTCCCCGTTATGCTTCTTTCGGGAAGGAGCTCCATTTTGGCATCAACCCAGGTTTGCACGTCTTTGTAAATCTGAGTTTGCGTCAAGGTCCATTGGTGGATGCTTAGGAATGTCCATGTATTGAAAAGTGGGGTTTTCAGGAAAGAAGTAGAGTAGGCTTCAAATTAGTAGTAGAAGAAGTTTATTCATTTTAAGTAGTCTGTTTAGAGCAGCTCACCCAGCCAACTGACAGAAGCCCTTCAGATCCAAACACAGAGCACAAGCTGTATTCCAAACACTCAATTCTATTCCAGAACTCCACTGCATCAGAGACTGAGTTAATAAATAAATATAGATGAACATAAGAAATAGAGTTAAACAGCACATTACAACATATCTCCCTCCTTAAAGCAAATAAGAAAAACAAAACACAGATAAAAAGAACTATACAAGAATCATGTGGAATAATCCTGCAGATATGCAGTACTATGAACAATTCTAGAAGATTTCCTCTTAACAAACATTTCTTCATTAGGAGACACATTAGAAGAACTATCAGTCACTAAATTAGGAAAAGACCCTTTATCCAACACAGGAACCATCTCCCCTTTGTATAAAGCAACTCGATTCAGATTCCAAATTCTGTGATCTGAGGTTTTCACAGCATTTTTAAACACTTTAATGACCTTACACAGTTTAGAGAATTTAGAACCTGAAACACAAAAGCCAGGCCTTTTAATTAAAACAAAGTCACCTATACGAATCTTGGTAGCTTTTACAGCATGTTTAGAATCAAAATAATTTTTACTCTTCAAACATTTTAAATCTTCTTTCACCTTCCATGAATCCAAATCCAGAATATTCCCCCCTGAGAAAGAAATGCATTAACCCAGGGCGGGTCAAGTAACGTATCAGCATGCCTACCCCGAAATAACACGAAAGGTGTCTTACCTGTGGTTGTGTGAGGTGTAAACTGATATGTGCAAACCCTTTTTGTAAGCACTTCTTTCCAATTTTGCCCATTCTGCTTCGCTAGAGAAATTGTTTCTCTTAAAACACGATTAAACCTCTCAACAGTGCCATTAGACTAAGGGTCATACAAAGCGCATTTTTTATGAATAATCCCACAATTCCAAAAAAACTTTCCATCTCGTGCGAAACAAGTTGCACACCATTATCCGTGAGAAGAGTTTGAGGTATCCCCTCCCTGGAAATAAGAGTTTTGTGGAACTCAATGACAGTGTTAGTATTGATACTTTTAGTGATCAAAATATCAGGCCACCTGGAGTACAGATCTATACATACAATAACATAAGTGTCTGCACCATCACCATGAATGGGGCCTAGGATATCTAGTGCAATGTCCCTCCAAGGACCACTTGGGCGAGATCTCTTAACCATGTGTTGAGTTCGTAACTTAAAACTTTTCTCACTCAAAGAGCATGCATTCCCTAACTAATCTTTCAACCTGTAAATCAAGACCAGGCCACCAGTAACAAGAACGAATCCTCTCCTTGGTCTTCGAAATACCCAAGTGTCCCTCATGAGCCAAATCTAACAATTCCTGCCTCAAAGACAACGGTGGAACTAATTTATTATTATTATTATTATTAAATTTCTAAAGCGCTCAGCTACCCGTAGGTTTCCCGGCGCTAAAACCAAAAAGTGAGAGGGGAAAGTCAGAGGAGAACTGTTTAGATATCAAATAGCCAGGTCTTTATCTGTCCACGGAACCTGAGATAATTAGGTTCAATGCGTATCTGAAAGGGGAGAGAATTCCAGAGTGAGGGGGCCAGCCAAGCAAAAGAGCGGCCACCCATTCTGGCTTTCTTGATTCTGGGAACTGACAGTAGGTTTTGATTAGAAGATCGGAGATTACGAGGGGGCAGGTATGATTGTGCAAGGGGGTTGAGATAAGCGGGGGCTAATCCAGAGTTAATTCTGTGGATGATGCAGAGGGCCTTAAATTTTGTCCGATTTTCAATTCGGAGCCAGTGCAGGGAACGAATGGCATTTATGTCCCCTCAGCAACAAACCGTCACAGCACGAAAGTTGATCCCTAACAGACCAAAAGTCTTTTAACACCGAATCAGCCTGATCATTTCCTCTCCATCCATTCTGAATGCATTAAAAAACTTTCTGAACTACAGGGTCTCGGCCACAAGCATCCAACCACCTCTCACGTGTAACAATCTTATAATCAATGACACACACAAAATCAATTGAATCAGCTTCCTGCGAAGAGGCAGAACTATCAAAAGAAACCAACCTAGAAAGAGTGTCAGCCACAAAATTGTCAGACCCAGGAACATGTTTCACAGTACAATTGTAACCCTGCAAACCAATAACCCATTTAGAAATCCTGGGAGAAATATCATCAATACCTTTGTTGACTAAGGGAGAGGTGTGGCGCCGCGGCCAGGGCGACTGACGCTGGAATCTGGGGATTACGGTTCGATCCCCGGCTCTGGCGGCAGGTTAGCCCAGCACCATGTGACTCTGGGCAATAGCTCGCTTAATCTTCCCGACGGCCCCCAGCGCCTAGAGACCCTTACGGGTGATTGTGCGCTTTACAAATGTGGACTTTAGTCATTTCTGACACTAAAGGAAGTTCCCCACAGACATTTTTTAAGTTTAGTGACTGCCCAATACACCGCAAGAGCCTCCCTCTCAGTTACAGAATACCTGGACTCGGCCCCCTTGAGGCTCCTTGAAATAAACATTATGGTGTTTTCAGGAGAAGTGCCCCCTTGATAAAGAACAGCACCAAGCCCCTTTTCATTAGCATCGGTGGAGACAATAGAACCTTTTGTGGGATCAAAATTTCTCAAGTTAGGTGCATTTTCCAAACCTTTTTTAACACTAATAAACTCCTTCTCACATAAATCATCCCACACAAACTTACTCCCTTTCTTTAACAAACTCCTCATGTGAAAAGTTCCTTCAGCAAAGTTCTAAATAAATTTGCTATAGTATTCCGCCATACCTAAGAAACGCATAGGTTCCTCCTTAGACGTGGGAGACTTCAAGTCTGAAATAGTATCCACCAAATCACGCTTCGGAACCACACCTTGAGCTGTAATAGTGTGTCCCAGATAATCAATCTCATCCAATCCAAATTTACACTTGTCACGCTTAATAGTGAGATTGTGAGAATTAAGCCTGCTCAAAACTTGTCTTACCCTGCGCCTGTGCCCAATCTCATCAGACCCATATACTAGAATGTCGTCTTGATAAACAGAGACGCCCACAATATCCACTAAAAACCCTCTCCATCACCCTCTGAAAAACTGAGACTGCAGAGACCAACCCAAAGGGAAGCCTAACAAACCTAAAAGTTCCAAAAGGAGCGATAAATGCTGTCAGGTCTTTAGAGGAGTCATCCAACAAAATCTGATGAAAAGCGGAGGTAAAGTTGATGGTACTAAAGAATTTTGCACCTCGTACTAAGCTCACAATCTCAGAAATATTTGGAAGAGTGTTAGAAATGGGATTTCCGGTTGGCTAAGGCTTGCGCCAAAGTCAGGCAGAAACCACCATTCCTACGTCAGGGCAAGGGAGTTACACACCAAGATAACCCCTGCTCACCCCCTTGGTAACGTGACACGAGCAGTAAGGCTAAACTCGGAGGCTATGTAAGTTAAGTTTTTGCGCACACACCCCCAGCAACAACACCCAAGGCCCACCACAAAGAAAACTCCACACAAGGTTCTATATAAAAATAGCCTTTGTATTGTACAAAACACATTAGATAATAAATACACACTTTACAATGTGCCATAGGCACGGGCAGAATTTACAGGGGATTAGGTGCATGGGACAGGGCCACGGGCGCCACTGTCAGGAATAAACACTTTTAGAACTAGCACATGGTAGAATTAGCACTCTGTAGGGATAACCCTTAGCACATAGAACAATTGTAGAACCAAATAGAAAATAAAGCACACAACCAGTAACCACTGGTAAGAGGTATGTAGCACCTACGCAACCCTAACCACCTTAGGAAAATATTACGCTGGGAACCAGGACCTCACTAGCAACCCCTGTACTAGGAAGAACAACCACCTAAGTATCATTATGCATTTAGGGGTATAGGCATGAAAACATTATACATGATGCATACAAACATTTAGAGGTATAGGGAAAAGCACATGACGCATAAAAACACATTCAGAGGTGCAGAAAAGAACAATTGTGCAGAAATCACATAGACCACAACCTGTGGCTGTCCCCAGACCAACTGACCTCTCATGGGGCTAGGACGCCCTGTGTCCCAAATGTCAGGGCAGGCTGCGCAGGCAGCCAAAGAGATTGCGCAAAACCTAAACGTAGCAGCTGCCCACTAAGTGCTGGGCAGCTGTAGAACTCCTCTGGGCTTCCACCGGGACAAGGGGCCCAAAGCAACAAGGGGACCTGGAGCCTCTTGTGGGATCTTGCAACCAATATGGCCCCAACGTTGGAGTCCCTCGTGGGGGGGCTCAAAATAAACCAAATTCCCCCGGAGCTCTCTCGGGGGCTCTGAAACGTTGGAGCGGCCCGCTGACCAGATGGGGCCGCTCGGCACACCCCAAACACTGCGCCTCTCTCTATCCCGAGGGAGAGATCCGGAGCTCTCCGCCTCGCCCGACAACACTCACCGTGCTCTGCGGCGGGGAGGTTCCTTCACGTCGGGTCCCTGCGGGGCTCCCCCTTTACTCCGGGAGCCTCGCTACTCTGTCAGCTGGTGCTCCTCCCGCCGGTACTGTAGTGTAGTTCCTATAGTCCCAATAGGCTCTGCGCATTGGAATAATATCTTCAGTAGTGTAGACGTAGGACTGAGGTTAACTAGGTCTCTACTGACTATATTAGACTTAAGTTTTTTGCCAGCTAGCTCAGAGTTCACTAGAAACTTTCTCGAATAAGCGAGGAGGAGTTTAACCTCCCTGGATAGACAAGAAGGGATTTAGTTTCTGACAACCATAAAACATGACAACTTTGCTCTCCCTGAATAAGAGTATATCTCTAGAGTCGTTTGAAAACAAAAGACAGCTATTTCACTCAGTCAAAGGTGCGTACTTAGTTTCACCAGATTGCAGAGAAAAAGAGAAGCGGGCGTTTTCAATAAAAGGTGTTATTTATTGAGCAGTCTCTTTCCTCATACAAGAGAAATGAATTGCTACAATTGCAATACTTATAGTTAAGTAAAGTGCATACAGTAAAAGCAGGATGATGAAATAATACTGTAAAAGCATTGATATGGTTTCTAAGCCATATGATACTTTAAAATGGATAAAATAGATATACACTTTGACTAATTGTACTCAACTGGTGCTTCTAACTACGCCTACCCCGGTGTACCTGACCTAAGCCTAATACGTGGGAGGGAGTAAGTAAGTAGCAGTTTAAGTTAAGTTTGTTTTGCCAAGAATCTGACTCAAGAATTCTCTGTAAGGGTTTAGTCAGTTCAGTACCTGGGTATTAGAAGGCAGGAGGGCTGGTATCTCTCTCTCTGGACTCGGTATCCCAGTCACCCGCAAGGGTAGGCTGGAAACGCCGGAGGCTGGAATTCTCGGCAAGAGAAAAGACAGCGTCTTTCTCAGCGCGTCAAAAGGGAGGGGCAGCGTCCGTGGGCTCTCGCATCAGCTGGGCTCTTCGGAAGTAGATAGCTGCTCTGCTCCAGGATTACCACCGTGTGTTTGCTTAAGGCAACGTTGGTATATTTATACCTGAAAGGTGCCGGGTTTGACGTAAGGCTGGACATAAGACGTCAATAAAGATGTCACTAAGAACTGGTCGTTCTTGCAGTGCTTTACAGGAGTTCTCGGACTAAATCAAAACAAAGCCGCGGGGATTTCCCAGGTTGCTGGAGGCTTGGATTTGTTTAAGAACTCGGTGTGCTTTCTAGGGGGCTGGAGGAATAGGCTTGCTAAATGTGACAGCATGCGCTATGACTAAATTATGAAACGGGTTTCTATGCCGTTGTAGGGATATTATTGATTTATAACCGGACAAGGGCAAAGAATAGGAATATCGATTCAGGTACCTAGATAAACACACTACACCCACTCCACAAATTCATGTCCATAATTACTAAACTAAGCAATAGTAAACATATCTAACGGTGCAATATGTATACCGATCCACCCCAAAATACATTATTTGCATCTGAAATGGCATATGCGAAATACACGAAAAATGAGTATAGGTACTGTACGCTTTCAAGCAGTGTAATCATTCATTAGAAAGGATGCATATATATATCAGCATGAATGATTTGCGAAAATTACACATGAAATGGCTCTTAATACAGAAAAGAAAAGTGCGAGACCATTCCATCACATATAAATACAGTTTATTTGTAAATATGCTAGAGGCTGAGGTAATCTATTGTCTCTAGAGTTCCTAAAAATAGAAGGTCTGTTCTCTAAGAATAGTTCTACTATAAGCAGAGGATGAGTGCCCAAAAAAGTAAATATTTTGGAATCGGGAAAAAAATTGTTTCGTTTTTCAAGGGAAGAAGTCAAAACAGTTCCAAATATTTTCAGAAGCTTTTGTTTTTCAAAGCTGAAGGCCAAATTCAGAGTTCAGGGAACGCTGAGTGCTCATTTGCTTAAAACTTATTCTTTCTGTTCAGGGGAGAACATCCTTTCAGACAGACTTTCAAAAAAACAGTATACCGCTTCAGGTGAAAGTTCGACCAAGTTGGAAAATGCCGCAACTGTGCAGTCGTGAGAATGATTGCTATCATCGATGACATGATCAGCAGTGCTCACAGAAGGTCGTACCTGGTTGATGCTGCTCTCATCTTGCACTTCACTACCCTTCAATCGCAGTGGTGAAGTCTCAACAAATGCCGTCATCAGGATGGGTAACCGCTGGGGACAACACGATGCATGAGCCTTTACTGGACTTAGCAAAGTATCTGTATCCAAAGGTACTTCTGATTGTAGTGTGAGACAGACGTCTAACACGCATTCTTCTCCGCACAGCATACATCTTAACACAGGTAAGATACAGTTCTGCCAGATGAGTCTGAATGAAAGAAACCAGGTCATATTCAGATCTCTTAGCTGGGCTAATCCAAGGACTTTAGTTATGCAGTCCCAATAGCGTATAGCTAGGATTGTTTCTTCCATTGTTGCTGGAGTCTTGTCTGTGACATGGCTTGCCATAATGAAGCAGTAGTATCAAAAATAAAATGCCTGCTACGAGTCCCAACAGGAGTGGAAGGCCGCCAAAGATTGAATGGACAAAATTAGGAAAGATGCCCAGGACTGCTTTGAAAGGTGTCAACAGTCCCGAAAAAATTGTCTTAAATACACTCGCGATACCATTCGTATCAGAAATGTTTAAGATTTCGTTTAGCATTTCTGCGAAGTGTAAGGGGCAATTTGTTGATAAAAGGTTATGTATCTCTGCCGTTGTCCTTGCAACTTTGCTGAGGGTATGAGGGCAGTGTCACATTGGATGGCCGCAAATTGCCTCCAATGTAACGTTGCAAAAACAGAGGTTATGCTCTTCGGCAGAGCAAGTCTTCTGAGGTCTCCAGACTGGTGGCCGCTGGATTTGGGTCCAGTTCCAACATCAAAGCCACACGTTAAAAATCTAGGGGTAAAAATCGACCAAAAACTGACCCTTAAGGAACATACCAACCACATTGCAGGACTGTGCTTTCATACCATTGGCCTTCTAAGACGAGTCTTCCCGTATCTCCCTGACATCTACAGGAGGACACTCGTACAGGCCCTGGTTACCAGCCGTCTGGACTACTGCAACGGCCTGCTGACATTAGCAAACGCAGATGCAGTAGGCCGTTTGCAGGTAGTCCAGAATACTGCGGCTAGACTGGTCATGAGTGCACCGGCTAGGACTCCCTCTAAGCCCTTGTTGGATGAACTGCATTGGCTCCCTATACGGCAGCGCATCAGTTTTAAGATATGCTGTACGGTCCACAAGTGCTTATATGGGGATAGTCCTAAATATCTCTCTCAATCACTGGAGCTGTATCAACCTAGCCGGTCACTCCGCTCAAGCAACCAAGCTCTTCTGAAACCCCCTGCAACAAAAAAATCCAGACAAGGAGACCGAGCATTCTCCTCAGTCGGCCCTGCCTTATGGAATAAGCTTCCAACAGATTTGAGAATGACCACCAACCATCTCTCCTTTAGAAAAACATTAAAAACTCTCCTCTTCCGGGAAGCATTCCAGCCCCATTAATCTCTCTCACTGACTCTGCTAATGCTCATGGCTGGTAAAGCGGCAAAGCGCGGAGATACCCTTACGGGATTGATTCCGGCGCGATATAAGAAATTAAATAAAATAAATAAATAAACTTGGAGATCATACGTTTCTTTTGATGACGTCAAGGGCACAGGCGTCTGTAGAAGAACAGACTTCATTCTGCTTAAAGTATCAATTCGAATAGAAGAGATTTTCAAACTGGGCCAAATTTTTCCCTCCCTGTCTGGAGTGTCGTTCGGATACAATACTAGCATACAGCAAGTGACCATGGACGAAACGCTTACTAGATAAGCTTTTCCTGGCACCAAGCCACAACATCTGTGGTCCACTATTAGAATGTAGCTCCCGTTCGAAAGCCGTCTAAAGAATGGCTCTATTCGAGTTGCAGGTGTGCCAAGCTGGTGACATGAAAGGTTATTTGAAGTCCCCTCACAGGCCCCATGTAGATTTATACCCTGACACAGAAGTATACCACTTAGTGATTTTTCACAATTATCACCACTAAGAAATACATTCTGTCCTTTTTCACAATAACATGTGTGTGTGTAAGGTAATTTCCATGATGACTTAATGTATCCTTTACCCAACCTTTCATACTGGCCTGCCTGTATACACTTTTGGCAGTATCGAAATTGGAAAGTTGTTATCGGAATAGTTATGATTCCATGTATTATCCATTCGATGACAGGTCGTTCTGACATTGTCAATGGTAATCTCTCAAGTTTTTCAATGCTCAGAATTGTATATTCTGCTCCTTTTTGTGCCAAGCTGATTTGTATATCAGTAAGGTTAAAGATAGAGAATAGTGACATTGTGTTGATTAATCGCCAAGGCACGTAGCCTGAACACATATTTTGTAACGTCCAGCCAAGCTGTACAATAGAACGCAATTGGGACTGACCATGTTGTAACATTAGCATGTCCTGCTCTATTATATCGATTGCAGATGATACAATACTGTCCAGTGAATATATTGTGGAAGACAGAGTCATTAACCCATTGTCCACAACAGAAAGTGATGTTTCCAAATTAATACGATCAATTTCCCGTATTTTCTGTGCTGTTTCAATTTGAGTTTCTTTCCAAGCTTCGTTATAAGCTGCATATATAGAGGCCGCTATGAAATGTTTTTGACGCTGTATGCGTGGTCCCATAATGAAATCACGCAAGTAAGCAAAGTAAAGTTAAGTGTTGCTTAATTTCTGCCAGTGTGGATGTATGTAGCCATTCAAGGCAGAGTTTTCCTACACTGTATGTTGTTACTATCCCTGGATGTTGTCGCTGGGAGTATCTAGGGTCTGGCCTGATCAATTTGAACCCCTGTATTTTGTTCATGAATCTATCTTGACAGTTATTTGTGTCTGTGGGCCAGATCAACCATTCTTTCCAATCAGGATGTGTTCTGTTTTGGTTTAAAATATGGGATACGTCTATCTCAACCTCTGTAGTGCTATTACTGTCAGGTGTTGGCTTTGGAATAGACGGTTTGTTTAAGTCTTTAATTTTGGCTAGGCCAAGACAGGTTATTTGTTGAATTGTGTCATTCAAAAATATAATTTGTTCTGGGATCATGCAGGCTCTGAATAACGCTTCTAGACCTTGGACCTGCCAGTCTTTAGTACCAATCTTTAGTACCCCAGATCGTTTTTGTTTCAATGTTATTTTTCCAAAAATCAAAACCAAATGTATTCATTTTTCAAAAAATGTTTCTGAATAGATTAATTTTGTATTTGTCAGCACTGTTTTCATTCCTGTCTTATTTAACAGTTTGAAATAAAATGTTTCTGCTTCACTTGTGTTAAACCCTGAGAAGTATGGGAATTTCTCATAAAACTTTTTTGAACTACCTTTTGGTGGAGTTGCACAATGTTCCCATTGATTATAATTTAAAACATTTCTAGGTTGAGCAGATTTATGCAAATAATGGTTACCATAATGGTTGTAGCAGTACATCTGATCATAATTCGATGAACCTTGTAAATAATCATGTTCTGTACATTTTGCTGACATAACTAAGTCTGACATCATATCATTAATACTTTCAAAGTCCCAATCATCAGAGAATGTGCTCGGTTTTACAAAGTCACTTAATGAAACCTTAAATTGATGAGGATACTTCAAGAGCTCGACCGGGCCATATATATCGTAATCTGTTTTGTCTCATGCTACCCCACTGGGTATCGGATTGGCTGTGAAGTTCACTGAAGAAAGTTCTCTTTTCTCGATGTGTGAAGACTTGTGTGGCTTTAGGACCAGGTTGATATTCTGGCTTGCTGTGTCCATTGTAACATATTTTCCCTCAATGAAGTGTCCCAAGCATAGCACTATGATGAGCCAGAGCATGAGGAAAAGTACACCTAGCACCACCCAAAATTCAATCCATGGGGAAATCAGATAGGTTTCTTGTAGTTGATTAAAGAGTTCTTTAGTTTTGACTTTAAAAGTTTTTGTTGTTGTTGGCTGTTCCTCAGGTTCGCTCGGATCCTCAGAAAAGTCATCGAAATTGATGAAGTAGCCTGATGCAGTTCTGTCAATTATTGGAATTGCTTCTGGATTTTTCTTTGTTTCATTAGTATAGTCTGTGGCTACATCGTTGTAGACAGGTGTTTCTTGACGAATTGTTGCAATTTGGGTTTCAAGAGGCACAAGTTCCATGGCTTTGTTGCATAGTCCTTGTTGATTCACTGTAGGTTTATCAAATGTGATTAGTCTCTCAGTTTGAACCTCTTGATTTGTAGCAAATTTTGGTGTTCTGCTACTTCTTGGGAGTCCACTTGGCCTACTACTTATTATTGGCCACATGATTGTGGTTTAACCAGGTCGATGGATACAACTCGGTTCTCCTTTTTACCAGCAAGGGGCGGTAGTACTACTGATCTTGCTCCGTTGACAGCTAAGACAGGTACTGCTTTTCTGTAAGAAGGCCCAAATTCCTTCTTCACCGCGATTTTCTCTCTGACCAGATCCCCAATCTTTGGAATCCAGACAGGCCTTGCTGGGAAAGGTGGTTTCTCTTCAGTGGCTGTTGGCTGTTGTTTCAACTTTATGTTGCTCAGGTCTTTTCTTGTTTCATTTAAGTCCTGTAAAATAGCCAAACGATCTTTGATATCAAAGCGTTTCCTTCTACCACTGAAGTCTGACTATCGAGATCCTGGATATGCATTCTAGTCCCGAACAATAGTTCGTACGGACTGAAACCTTTTAGAGAATTTCTTGGCAGATTGTTAAGACTACGTTGGACACTTATTAAATGTTTGACCCACCCAACCCCCGAACCTAATACCTTAGCCGTTATAGATTGCTTTATGTCTCGGTTTTTTCTTTCCACAATCCCGTTTCCCTCAGGATGGAAGGGACAAGAATACCGCAATGCAATTCCCATGCTGGGCATGGCCTCCTTATAAGCTCGAGAGCTAAAAGCAGGACCCTGGTCAGAGTGTAGCATGCCAATTGCGTATGTGCTGATAAAGACTCGCAAATCTTTTATAACCGTTCTGGCGTCAGCCGAGCGCTGGGGCCACATCCAAATGAATCTCGTGCAGGAGTCCACTGCGAGACCATGATGTATTTATAGTTGCCATCCCTTTGTAAGGGACCACAGTGGTCCAGGTAAACACACGCTAATGGTTTATCTGAGATCAGAAGGGGCGTCTGTGCTGGTCTTTTTACCGTTGAAACTTTCATTTTTTGGCATATTTCACAATCTAGAACATAGTTCCTAGTTTGCCTTCTCATTTGTGGCCACCAGTATCTCTGTTTTAATAATGATACTGTGGCCGAGACACCAGCGTGTGCAGAGGCGAGCCCTTCGTGTGCCGCTATAATTAGTCCTAACCTATGTTCCATGTTTGGAATTGTCCTATCCCCCACTCCAGGGATTCGAGCAAATGGAACGTTATTCCCATCAGTTATGTATGAGTACTTTACTGGAAAGCCTTTCGGGAGTGTATTTATCGCATTATTTACAGTAGCGCTGACAGCTTGTAATATCTCGCTGTCTATTTTTGTTTTTGACCGGGTGATGGCAGCTACGGAAGCCGTTTGCACAGCTGCCTTCGCGGCCTCATCAGCCAATGAATTCCCTGCAACGTGAACGCCATCACGTTGATGACTCAGTGTATGTATCACGTGAGTCTTTTGTAGTTCCTTTTGTAAAAGAACTACTTGTTCCCAAAGCGTTTTATGCTTGATTGTGCCACCCTTTGCATCTTTGAAACCATTTAGAACCCAATTCTGCAAGTACTCATTATAAGACTGAACGCAATAATATGAATCGCACATTATGAGTGTGGGGAATTCGCGATCAGTATTTTCAAGCGCCATCTTAAATGCTAGTAGTTCAGCTCGCTGAGCTGTACAATCTCCTAGAGATTGTGTTTTAGTGACCAGTGGTCTAAATTTTCCTTCATGCCAACGACCTTTAACAATCGCGCACGCAACACTGTAAGCTTATTTACCCCCAACTGCGGGCTGTGCTGATCCGTCTGTATATATTATACAGCCGTAGTGTTCAAGAGGCAAGATTTCGGTCAGCAGAGGACATTCAAATTCATATTGGAGAAATTCTTGTGTTTTTAAATTAGGATCAAATTCGTAGACCACGTCTGTTGCAGCAAGAGAATTAACCCATTGGATCCATCTAGGATGTAGCGCTTTAGCATTTGGAATGCTTGCCTTTGTTACCGCTTCTAGGGATGGTACTGGTGTAACGATGATTATTCGTTTACCTTGTGCTAGGGCTCTTTCTTTTGCTACCGCAGTCTGAACCGCAGCTAGAATTTTTTCCGTTGAGCTAAATTTCATTTCAGCCTTTGTGTACAAATGTGATTTGTATGCTATTGGTACCGTTTCTCCCTCATTTGAGGTTAGGTATGTGAATCCGCATCTTCCTGGGATGACCCGGATCTCAAGGTTGCGAGTGTTATCGCGTGTTTGCAATTTTGTTTTAGCTAACATGTCTGTTTGCAATGATCTAAAAATTTCTGTGTGTTTTTGAGTCCAATTGATTGTTTTAAAATCTGGTTTTATTAGTTCATAGAGAGGTTTAACCCTCTCTGCATAATTTAGAATGTAAGTTCTTCTGAAATTCAGGAAACCTAGAATTGATTGTAAATTTTTCAGCGTTCTTGGTGCTTGGATTACAGCACATTTCTCTAAGAAATTGTCTGCCAGGCTTTTGCCTTCACTTGATAATTCATATCTTAAAAACAGGACAGTTAGATGGGCAATTCGTGACTTTTTAAAGTTGAATTTGTAACCCTCTGCTGTGAACCCAAGTATTATGGTGTTCACTCTTTTCAAGTGAGTATCCAAGTCATCATCTGTTAGATAGATGTCATCGACATAAGATAATGCCTCATCATCATACAGTTGTAGTAACTCTGTTACTCTTGCTGAGAATAATCCTGGGCTGTTCTTGAACCCCTGTGGGAGTCGACAGAATTTTTCTGCGAGCCCATTATTGAGAAAGCGGTCAAATACCTGCTTTCAGGTGCTATATTTTGACAAAAGAATCCATTAGAGATGTCTAATGTTGTTTTGTATTTTTTGCGCACGATGTTATTCATTAGTGCTGCACTATGTGAGTTTTGTACTGCAAAAGTTTTGCAACATGAGTTTAGATGTCTGTAATCCAAAACTAGACGATATGAATCGTCTGGCTTGGAGACAGGAAACAAAGGATTGTTCATTTGTGAGGTGCAAGTTTCAATCACCCCCTGGTATTCAAGTTGATCTAAGATCTCCCTGACCTGTTTTTTAGCTTCTTGCTTAATTGGGTACTGCCTCTGTGCAGTTGGTTGACATTTTAACTGGATTTTGTGAGGAGGAGAGTCCTCATCCCATCCAACATGGTTTTTATATAATGCAGGAGCTTGGGCTACTGCCCACTTTCTTGCAAGTGTATATTTTTTATGAATTGGAATGTGATTTGAGAAGGCAGGCATAATCATTTCTTCGCCATGAGGGCACTCCCTGACAAACTCCGGTGGCCAGTCTTTTTCAGCTAAAAGGATGTCATAGCCTTTGGAGAGGTTATCCCAAAATAGACCCCTTATTTTCCTAGTCTTATCTCCCTCTATACGTAATGTTATCTCGTATATTTTATGAGGTTTGCTAACTCTGGTATCTGCAGTTTCCACCTGAATGTATTCATTTGTGTCCACTGTCTCCAGATGATTCATCAGGATCTTGCGAGCTATGCTCACTTCTGCTGCACTGTCTAGCATTGTCTGAGCCCACTCTCCGTTTTTCAGCTGTGTCCTCAGGATCCTCGGCATGTTTGATTATTTTAATGCTGGCTACCTTCTTTTTTGGAAATTGTAGTTTTTTACTTTGAAGAGCAGGTTCTTTGTCTTTGGACTTGACGTGCTCTTCCCTGTGTTCTGACCGTCCTCTTCTTTCCGATTTCTGCGAGGAAGTCTGAAAAGATCGAGCGGGACGTGTATCACTATCTTGATATCTATCAGGTTTCTTCAGATCATCCCTATTTCTAAGGTTGTATTTTTTCTCAGAGGGCTCCCTCTGGGGAGACTTGTGTCCTTGGTCCAGAGATCTTTCTCTCCACCGAGGAGACTTTCCTCTGGACTGGAATCTTTTTTCTTTGGGAGTGGATTGTTTATTTCCATCCCAGCTCTTTTTTGGACAGTTTAGATTATTTTTAATAAATATCTTTTCAGGATTTTCAGTTAGTTGGGGTTTTACTGGTTTCCCACCCAAACTATCTCTTCCTAGCTCTTCATAGGATTTTTCTATGATTCTGGCAAGTTCAAATGGCTGTTCTACTATATCTGTTTCTTTCAGTTTCTGGCGGATCGCCACAGATGCTGCTTCTCCTTTTATGATAGATAATAATAAAGCTGAGACCTGCTTCAAGTCTTTCAGTAATTTCATACCCAGAGTTAAAGCAGGTTCTGGACCCTATTCATTTTGAATCTATCTTAGCACATCGGTTATTACCGCCATGGACGGAACACCATGTGTTTTTGTGTAAATGGAAGCAAAGACTGTGCCCCAAGTGTCACAGTCCTCCACATGTGGTGCGATCCCCATTGGAAGGCAGATAGTCAGAATTCTGTGTTTCTCAGTAGGGGTAGTATCCGGAAATACTGCCTCTATTTGAGTGATTTTTTGTGCTAACCAGAATGGAATTTGTTCCCGTTTTATGGGCACTTTACCCAGACATGACTGTATGTTCTGTGGTGTTATTTTATTTGTATTCCCCTGATGAGAGGTCAGCTGTGGAATGTTAATAGCTGGTTGGACTGTTGAAGTCTGCATTACATATTGGACTAATTGTCAATGTGCTAAAAGTTCTGGTACTGACATTTTTTTATGTCTGGATGCGGTGTGTAGCTGGCTAGAACCGGCCACGTTGCTCCTGGTCTACCTAGTGGACCGAGCCTGGTGATGTGATTATTATGTTTTAGGGCGCCTTTAAACCAGAGCAGGTGCTCTTGGTATTTTAGTGGGATTTCCACCTCCTCGAAAGGAGAGTAGTCATCCGGTGGTTCCTCTATTTTGTAATAGTGGAATTCATGTGTGACAGCGTTTGCTGCTGGAAAGTTTATCCATGAATAGAATACCTCTGTCTGCCGATATTCATGTGCCTCAATTACGAATATGACTGTACCACCTCTCGATGTCAGTCCATTTTCTATAAGTTTAAGAGTTATAGTTTGTCTTATGTTGACCGGGATGAGTATTGCATCCGGGTCGGTTTGCAGGAGACTATTGTCTTCCTCTAGGAGACGAGCTGCTATTCTAGCTGCCTCCCTATCTCCTTCACCGTCTGACATTTTACTGACAGGAAGGTTTTTTGTTGCAGATCAGGTTTTCAAGGAAACAAAGATTAGGTGCTTCAACGTTAAATAAACCAAAAACTATACATAGAAATCTCTTCCTACTAAGTTCCAGCGGATTTTAACCTTTTACCCACTCCAGACGTCTTTGGAGTATTTACGGGAGAAAGGGTCTGTGTGAAAAAGCACGACTGAGTTACTCTAACGTCTTGCGTTAGATTTATCGCCTTACCAAACGTTGGGCGCCATGTAGTGTAGTTCCTATAGTCCCAATAGGCTCTGCGCATTGGAATAATATCTTCAGTAGTGTAGACGTAGGACTGAGGTTAACTAGGTCTCTACTGACTATATTAGACTTAAGTTTTTTGCCAGCTAGCTCAGAGTTCACTAGAAACTTTCTCGAATAAGCGAGGAGGAGTTTAACCTCCCTGGATAGACAAGAAGGGATTTAGTTTCTGACAACCATAAAACATGACAACTTTGCTCTCCCTGAATAAGAGTATATCTCTAGAGTCGTGTGAAAACAAAAGACAGCTATTATACTCAGTCAAAGGTGCGTACTTAGTTTCACCAGATTGCAGAGAAAAAGAAGAGACGGGCGTTTTCAATAAAAGGTGTTATTTATTGAGCAGTCTCTTTCCTCATACAAGAGAAATGAATTGCTACAATTGCAATACTTATAGTTAAGTAAAGTGCATACAGTAAAAGCAGGATTATGAAATAATACTGTAAAAGCATTGATATGGTTTCTTAGCCATATGATACTTTAAAATGGATAAAATAGATACATACATATATACATTGACTAATCGTACTCAACTGGTGCTTCTAACTACGCCTACCTCGGTGTACCTGACCTAAGCCTAATACGTGGGAGGGAGTAAGTAAGTAGCAGTTTAAGTTAAGTTTGTTTTGCCAAGAATCTGACTCAAGAATTTTCTGTAAGGGTTTAGTCAGTTCAGTACCTGGGTATTAGAAGGCAGGAGGGCTGGTATCTCTCTCTCAGGACTCGGTATCCCAGTCACCCGCAAGGGTAGGCTGGAAACGCCGGAGGCTGGATTTCTCGGCAAGAGAAAAGACAGCGTCTTTCTCAGTGCGTCAAAAGGGAGGGGCAGCGTCCGTGGGCTCTCGCATCAGCTGGGCTCTTCGGAAGTAGATAGCTGCTCTGCTCCAGGATTACCACCGTGTGTTTGCTTAAGGCAACGTTGGTATATTTATACCTGAAAGGTGCCGGGTTTGACGTAAGGCTGGACATAAGACGTCAATAAAGATGTCACTAAGAACTGGTCGTTCTTGCAGTGCTTTACAGGAGTTCTCGGACGAAATCAAAACAAAGCAGCTGGGATTTCCCAAGTTGCTGGAGGCTTGGATTTGTTTAAGAACTCGGTGTGCTTTCTAGGGGGCTGGAGGAATAGGCTTGCTTAATGTGACAGCATGCGCTATGACTAAATTATGAAACGGGTTTCTATGCCGTTGTATGGATAATATTGATTTATAACCGGACAAGGGCAAAGAATAGGAATATCGATTCAGGTACCTAGATAAACACACTACAGTACTGGGCTCTTGCTGCGGGGCTCTTCCTCCGCTCGGGAGCCCTGGGCAGAAAGCTGACTCCGGATTGACGTGCAGGAGCGCGGGGTGGGCTCCTGGCCGCTTCCTGCGTCCTCCGGTCTTGCGGCCCTACCCACGTGCTGCATGACTTCCTGTTTGGGGCAGCAAATGGCAGCGCGGCACCTTGGACAAGCCTCCAGGCTCTGGGGCGCACTGCTGAGGTCAGCGCTGATTTCTTTGTCCTCAATACGGGAAGGACTCCCGTTAAATCAGCAAAAGGCTCCTGGCGGGGTGGGCACCTGCCAGGGACCCAGTCACCAGGCAAGAGTACCGCAATGAGCGGGGTGGGCACCTGTGCCGTGAATCATGGTAAAAGGAGCGGGGTAAGCACACGCGAGGACGGCCAAAATGCAGGGTGGGCACCTGCACAAATCAATAACCCTAACTGGCAATGGGCCAGGCAATCAGTCTTCCTGGGGAAGTAGGGACAAAGCGCCTCCAGGTGCTTGGCAGGCCACAGCAGTCCCCAAAGAAAAGCAAAAGTTCTTCAGGAGGTGGGGGGCAAGGCTGGGCCCAGGATCCAGCTCACAGGGTCCTCCTAGGCAGGGAGGCAATCCCCAGTGACGGTCCTCCTGGCACCCAGCAGCAGCAGCAGGCCCCCCTCAGCTTGGATCATGAAGAACAACATTTCTGGGGACACAGCCCCTTTTTATACAGTAAAATCCTTTGTCTGTGTGCAGGGTGGGGGGAAACCAGTCGCAGCTGGTTTTGGAGCACTCTTGATGTGCTCAGCCACCCATTCCTATTCACTGGCCAGGCTAGCGGCATCAGTCGTACCATAGGGGGCGGGGCCAGCATTGTGTGGGGAAAGCCCAGCCCTATTCAGGTCGCAGGTGCACTCCTCCCCAGCCACCACACATGCATATCTCTCATTCACCACTGGGGCAGACCCATCCTGACTCCTGGAGCCTGGCTCACCAGCCAGCTACAGCCAATCACACGCCAGACACAAATTACACAAACAAGTGGCACTTCCACGCTAGACACAATCATGCCGCATACATCATTGCGCAGCATTTAACCACACGAGTCCGCACGTACCACACTTGCACCTGTACTCCCCACGCATCAGGGAGCAACATGGTCACACACATTCCCCATGCATTCCTATGGGAGGACAGGCCAGCCTCACTACACGCACGCACTTCACCCTGGGACACAGGGAAAAAGTGCGCAGAAACCAAAAATCACTACCACCAATTCCCATTCATGAGCAAAAAGTTCAAGGGTGAACCTGCCAGAAGGGCCAAGTCCAACAAAGAGGATATCTGTCGACTACAACACACTTATTTAATTGCCTAAGGTCCACACAGAGCCTCAGATACCCATCCGATTTCTAAGCGGCAACCACTGGAGCCAACCAAGACGTTCATTCAAGCTCCTCAATAATTCCTTGAGATTTTAACGTATTAAGCTCTTTTAACATCTCATCCACGCACGAGCAGGATCAGCGCGAGGAAGGCAGTATGAATGGAAACAAACTGTGAGTTTATAGCGCATTTAACAAACTGTAATTTTATAGCGCATTTAATGTAAAAGTTAACGTAGAGCACAGTAAAAACTCCCAAATGTCTTGCATATGCAACAGCGAGTACGTTAAAAATTACAAGCAGTACAATACTCCCACGCTGAACGCGCTAGACAGATAATGAGAGCCACAATACAACATTTATAATCCCTTGGGTGCAGATACCGCAAAAGACCCAAAAATTTAGGCGGGCCCGAAGTATGATTTAAAATACAGGAAGAGTCTTACTTGAACGTCCAGTAGTCATCAGGCCACAGTGTGAACACGGTCTGAAGGTAAAATCCCAGATGTTGTTGAGCTGCTAGAAGAAACCCAAATCGTCGCCAATGTTGTCAAGTGGGTTTTTCAGGAAAGAAGTAGAGTAGGCTTCAAATTAGCAGTAGATGAAGTTTATTCATTTTATGTAGTCTGTTTAGAGCAGCTCACTCAGCCAACTGACAGAAGCCCTTCAGATCCAAACACAGAACACAAGCTGTATTCCAAACACTCAATTCTATTCCAGAACTCCACTGCATCAGAGACTGGGTTAATAAATAAATATAGATGAACATAAGAAATAAAGTTAAACAGCACATTACAACACCATGCTACAGCCAGGCAACGCCTAACCAATGCGAAGTGACACTAGCAGCAAAGTTGCTTAGCTCGGCTTAGTAAAAGCCAGTTATGATTTTGCATCGGGCTGAGCCACAAAAGTGAGGCAACACCGATGCAAAATGATAGCACATCTGGGTCAGAGTGAGGTGGAAGAAAATGCCTAGAGCAGGTTTACTGTTGGAGCTAGCACTGTGTAAGGGACTGGGACTGGTCCTTAAGGGGGTGTTGTTCTGATTAGTTACTGCACAGCCTGCAGTGAGTAGGGAAGTCAGCTTTAGGACAGACTTCCCAATTGATGTTCAAGGCCATGAGTGTGAGAAGAGTCTGCAACGGCTTCCTGTTTTCTTGAGCTTCTGAAGAGCTGCTACCAGAAGTGAGTGTTGAGATATTGTATATACCCGCTGTCAGATAAGGCCCACCTGCAACACGACGCTCCACTGAACTTTAGGCAGACACATTGATGAAACTTCACTCATCTTTACAGATACTGAGGTTTCACCTGGCTGTAAGGGCACATTTTGGATACTTGATTCTTGCAGGATATTTGTGCGTGTGTGTGTGTACTTATGGTCGACAAAATGTACAAAAATACATCCCTTGTTCCATGCATGGTGCTAATGGAAATATATCTATTAGAAATATATCTGAAAATATCTATATTTTTCCTGCTACTAAATACATTTCCATTCCTAAACGTTCCAAACAAGATTGAAACGACATGGGATGAGGTGTGCCTGTAATTGTGCTCACTTTCTGTTTGTGCACCCACACTTCCCCAGCTGCTTGTTGCTGCCAGGAGGGCTTTGTAGATGTAGCAATATAAACATTTTTTATTTTTACTTTTACCACTGCTTTTTCCCCGAAGGCTTTGAGAAAAGGATCAAAACATGCTTAGAAATGGCTGTTATTAATTTTAAAACTGTATCAGCTTTGATGTTTGCCTTTGGATTGTATGAGCCCTGTGATTGGACACTGGCTGCATGAGCAATGGTGATGTCAGCAGCTGTAGATCACTGTCTCAGCTATGGTGCCTTGGTTCAGGTGGGGTGCAGGTTGGTAAGCTGGGAGTGCCCTACTATAATTCATTGCCTGGACTTCACTACTACATTTTTGCTTAATATTGTATGTGTTTTAAAAACTATACAGTGCTAAATACCAACACTGAAGTTGTACACATAGATTTTTTTTAAACGCCTCAGAAACTGCAACTTTAGAATTCCATTTGGTGCTGATAAGGATCTGTTTCAAATAAATCGAAAGTGACATTGTGTTAAAATGTTGAATTACTTGGGGCTCAATCTGAATTTTGTTGAGTTAAAAAGGTACTTTCAGCCTGATTCATCAAGCTAAATTGCACTCGCAAAGGGCAAGATTCTCAGAATCTTGCCTTTTGCGAGTGCAATTTTTGCATTTGGGATTCATCATCCCAAATGCAAAAATCGCTATTTAAGAATTCGCATATTTGCGAGGAATTGGATTTAAGGAATCTCTAATAGAGATTCCTTAAATGCAATTCATCAACCAATTAGAAATAGCGAAATCGCAATATTTGGTCTCAATTTACCACCAAGTCTGACTTGGTGGTAAATTGCGAAAATAGTGTAAAAAGCACTTTAGTGCATTTTTTTCTTTTGCATGTTACACACACACATGTCCTTTGGACATGTGTGTGCGCAACACCTGTTCAAATGTGCATTTAAGGGGTGCTACAGGGTGTCCTTTGGACACCCCTGGCACCCTTAAAATCGCTATCTTATTTGCGAGTAGCAAATTGCTACTCGCAAATAAGGGATACTCCCCATTCATTCCTATGGGCCTTTTGGCCCATAGGAATGAATGGGGAGTTATTCCTTATTTGCGAGTAGCAATTTGCTACTCGCAAATAAGGAATGTGTAGGAATCGCTATTTATTTAGCAATTCCTATATACCGTTTTGCGAGTCCTCAATAGCGAATCGCTATGAATCGCTATTAGGGGCTCGCAAAACGGCCCCTTGATGAATCAGGCTGTTTGAGTTTCTACTGTTCCCTCACTGGGGCTATAATCACCTCCCTTGTAACCTTGTGAGGCCGCCATCTTTGATGAGGTACCAGTCTAGTTAAGCGCTCAGGAGGCATACTTGGAACAAGTCAGGATATGTGCAGGCCCGCGTGGGGACGCGTAGCGGGCGCGCTGCTGCTTTACCACCGGATTGCTACCTCCACCAATGTGTAGATCGCAGATGCGACCCAAACTTGCTAGCACATAGTTTCTATGCCCTGCTTACTTACCCCTATCAGGAGAGTTTTGGAAAACAGCATTTGAGGTGCTAAATTGGGAAGGACGTTTATTTACTATACCGCATAGGGGTTTTGCTCAAACTCACTTGCTGGCAGCCGACTCTGGCTTTTGAATATTCAATTGGGGCTTTCCCTCGGAATCCTCCATACCCTTGTTAGAACCAGTTTTAGTCTGGGTGATTCTGGTTCCTCATTGACCGGAGGAGGCCGAAACGCGTTGACTCCCACTATCCAGGACCAACGTTGTTCATCTAATAAAAAGATATATATATAAAACCCACAGGGTCTTAGACCAAAAAAACACTGTTGGAGGCAATTAAGTTGATCTCTGCATTCGTTTTTTCATCTTCCTTATAATCTTGCATTATGAACTGATAGATTAAAGTATTTTTTAATGTATTGGCATTTATTTTTTGTTTTGTAAAATTGATAAAAGTGTGAACAGAGCTCTGCCTTCTGTGAAGCCAAGATGTTAACCCTACAATGTGGCGGTACAAGCCCCTGCCCTGAACCCAGCCAGCTGCAGGGTAAGTGGGCCAAGGCCTTGTTAGTCTCTTTTCAGGAGACCTTGGGCCATATTATCAAGAAAGGGCGATACATTATCACTGCTTTTATTGGCAGGAAAATGCTGCTAAAGCGGCGATAATGGGCTTGATAATATGCCCTTGTGAATTCCCATAGAAGCCCAGGTTAACACCAGAACCTGGGCTTCTATGGGAATTCACAAGGGCATATTATCAAGCCCATTATCGCCGTTTTATCGGCAGTTCCTGCCGATAAAAGCGGCGATAATGTATTGCCCTTGCTTGATAATATGGCCCCTTGTAATCACAATCCTGCCAGGCCATTCTTTCATGCACTTCAGGTTCTCTTCATAACGTAACAGGTGTATTTGTGAGGCGCATGAGTACTCGACGGTTCCTGGCGCTGCATAACAGATGGTTATTGTTACCCACCTCAATGGTACTCATTTCATCGACCTCAAATGGATAAAAGGCTGAGTGGACCCGCCTGGATTTGAACCTGTGACCATGAGGTTGAACACAGGCTCCTGCAGTGGCTGCTTTAGTCCACTGAGCCACCAGACCCTTGCCTGCCGGCCATCCTTCGTAATGCAAATGACACAGTAAATTGAGTAACAAATCAGATATTAAATACCTCCCGCTCCATGGCGGAAGTTCCAAAAGCCTAAAAATTAGCGGTGGCCAAACCTCCGCTAAAAAAAAGCCCCTAGAAGACCCCTCCAATCTGGCCAACTATAGGCCCATTGTGCTGCTTCCTTGTGAGTTCTAACTCACTACATATAATATATTTGCCAATCAGGCATCAGACCCTAAGCACTGCATGGGGTCTCCTATACTGTAAGTCTCTGAAACCATGAAGATGACCCCGGACTCTGGCACGAATGCAGTGTTAATCCCATTGGATCTTTCGGCAGCTTTTGACCCCATCTCTCGCACTAATCTTCTTCAGTGTCCCACAAAGCACTGGCCTGGTTTAGATCTGTCCTGATAGATAAGAAACAACTTGTAGACATGGGACAGTTTTCTTTCTGCCGAGACATCAGCTGTGTTTGGTATTTCGGAGGGCTCGTCGCTCAGCGCGGTTGTATGTCAATACAACACGGTGTTTACACTGCACTACCATTACAACGCTGGTTTACCACGATTTGTGCTGTAGGGTGCTATACTTAGGAATAGTAAGATTTACTATTCCAACACCAGCCTACGTACAGTAGGGAAGGTGTTGGAATAGCAAATCTACTATTCCTTAGGCTAGAGCGCCCTCCAGCGCGAGTCGTGGTAAAAAATGGAATGGGAAGGAAAGTGGTAGAAGGAGGAACTGTAAAACGAAAAGAGAGTATAGAGGGAAGGGGAAAGGGGAATGGAAGGCAGGGAAGAACATCTGAGTGCAAAAAAGGAAAAATCCAGAACCTCTCCCCTCCCAAAAAAAGCCTTAAGAAAAAAAAATTGTCACACGTGCATCTCACTCACACACATGCAACCTGTTACACGTGTGCATCTAACTCATGCACACACACCCTGTCACACTTGCATCTCACCAATGCATAAACACCCTGTCAATTGTGTGCATCTCACTCTCACACATACAACATGCTAGACACCTGTAATTCACTCTCGCACATACACTCTGTCAATTGTGTGCATCTCACTCTCGTACATACAGCCAGTCACACACCTGCATCTCACTCATGCACATACAGCCAGTCACACACCTGCATCTCACTCTCACACATACAGCTAGTCACACATCTGCATCTCACTCATGCACATACAGTCAGTCACACACCTGCATCTCACTCTCACACATACAGCCAGTCACACACCTGCATCTCACTCATGCACATACAGTCAGTCACACACCTGCATCTCACTCTCACACATACAGCCAGTCACACACCTGCATCTCACTCTCACACATACAGCCAGTTACACACCTGCATCTCACTCTCACACAAACAGCCAGTCACACACCTGCATCTCACTCATGCACATACAGCCAGTCACACACCTGCATCTCACTCATGCACATACAGCCAGTCACACACCTGCATCTCACTCTCGCACATACAGCCAGTCACACACCTGCATCTCACTCATGCACATACAGCCAGTCACACACCTGCATCTCACTCATGCACATACAGCCAGTCACACACCTGCATCTCACTCATGCACATACAGCCAGTCACACACCTGCATCTCACTCATGCACATACAGCCAGTCACACACCTGCATCTCACTCATGAACATACAACCAGTCACACACCTGCATCTCACTCTCGCACATAGAGCCAGTCACACACCTGCATCTCACTCTCGCACATACAGCCAGTCACACACCTGCCTCTCACTCATGCACATACAACCAGTCACACACCTGCGTCTCACTCATGCACATACAGCCAGTCACACACCTGCATCTCACTCTCGCACATACAGCCAGTCACACACCTGCCTCTCACTCATGCACATACAACCAGTCACACACCTGCATCTCACTCTCGCACATACAGCCAGTCACACACCTGCATATCACTCATGCACATACAGCAAGTCACACACCTGCATCTCACTCATGCACATACAGCCAGTCACACACCTGCATCTGACTCTCGCACAAACAGCCAGTCACACACCTGCCTCTCACTCATGCACATACAGCCAGTCACACACCTGCATCTCACTCTCGCACATACAGCCAGTCACACACCTGCATCTCACTCATGCACATACAGCCAGTCACACACCTGCATCTCACTCTCGCACATACAGCCAGTCACACACCTGCCTCTCACTCATGCACATACAGCCAGTCACACACCTGCATCTCTCTCACACATACAGCCAGTCACACATGCGCATCTCACTCTCGCACATACAGCCAGTCTCACACCTGCATCTCACTCATGCACATACAGCCAGTCACACACCTGCATATCACTCTCGCACATACAGCCAGTCACACACCTGCATCTCACTCTCGCACATACAGACAGTCACACACTTGCCTCTCACTCATGCACATACAACCAGTCACACACCTGCATCTCACTCATGCACATACAGCCAGTCTAACACCTGCATCTCACTCTCGCACATACAGCCAGTCACACACCTGCATCTCACTCATGCACATACAGCCAGTCACACACCTGCATCTCACTCATGCACATACAGCCAGTCACACACCTGCATCTCACTCATGCACATACAGCCAGTCACACACCTGCATCTCACTCATGCACATACAGCAAGTCTCACACCGGCATCTCACTCATGCACATACAGCCAGTCACACACCTGCATCTCACTCATGCACATACAGCAAGTCTCACACCGGCATCTCACTCATACACATACAGCCAGTCACACACCTGCATCTCACTCTCGCACAAACAGCCAGTCACACATGTGCATCTCACTCTCGCACATACAGCCAGTCACACACCTGCATCTCACTCTCACACATACAGCCAGTCACACACCTGCATCTCACGCATGCACATACAGCCAGTCACACACCTGCCTCTCACTCATACACATACAGCCAGTCACACACCTGCATCTCACTCTCTCACAAACAGCCAGTCACACACCTGCATCTCACTCATGCACATACAGCCAGTCACACACCTGCCTCTCACTCTCGCACATACAGCCAGTCACACACCTGCCTCTCACTCATGCACATACAGCCAGTCACACACCTGCCTCTCACTCATGCACATACAGCCAGTCACACACCTGCATCTCACTCATGCACATACAGTTAGTCACACACCTGCATCTCACTCTCACACATACAGCCAGTCACACACCTGCATCTCACTCTCGCACATACAGCCAGTTACACACCTGCATCTCACTCTCGCACATACAGCCAGTCACACATGCGCATCTCACTCTCGCACATACAGCCAGTCACACACCTGAATCTCACTCTCGCACATACAGCCAGTCACACATGCGCATCTCACTCTCGCACATACAACCAGTCACACACCTGCATCTCACTCTCGCACATACAGCCAGTCACACATCTGAATCTCACTCATGCACATACAGCAAGTCACACACCTGGATCTCAATCTCGCACATACAGCCAGTCACACACCTGCATCACACTCATGCACATACAGCCAGTCACACACCTGCATCACACTCATGCACATACAGCCAGTCACACATGCGCATCTCACTCTCACACATACAGCCAGTCACACACCTGCATCTCACTCTCGCACAAACAGCCAGTCACACATGTGCATCTCACTCTCGCACATACAGCCAGTCACACACCTGCATCTCACTCATGCACATACAGCCAGTCACACACCTGCATCTCACTCATGCACATACAGCCAGTCACACACCTGAATCTCACTCATGCACATACAGCCAGTCACACACCTGCATCTCACTCTCGCACATACAGCCAGTCACACACCTGAATCTCACTCATGCACATACAGCCAGTCACACACCTGCATCTCACTCTCGCACATACAGCCAGTCACACACCTGCATCTCACTCTCGCACATACAGCCAGTCACACACCTGAATCTCACTCATGCACATACAGCAAGTCACACACCTGCATCTCACTCATGCACATACAGCCAGTCACACACCTGCATCTCACTCTCGCACATACAGCCAGTCACACACCTGCATCTCACTCTCGCACATACAGCCAGTCACACACCTGCCTCTCACTCATGCACATACAGCCAGTCACACACCTGCATCTCACTCTCGCACATACAGCCAGTCACACACCTGCATCTCACTCTCGCACATACAGCAAGTCACACACCTGCATCTCACTCATGCACATACAGCCAGTCACACACCTGCATCTCACTCTCGCACATACAGCCAGTCACACACCTGCATCTCACTCTCGCACATACAGCCAGTCACACACCTGCATCTCACTCATGCACATACAGCCAGTCACACACCTGCATCTCACTCATGCACATACAGTCAGTCGCACACCTGCATCTCACTCATGCACATACAGCCAGTCACACACCTGCCTTTCACTCATGCACATACAGCCAGTTACACACCTGCATCTCACTCTCGCACAAACAGCCAGTCACACACCTGCATCTCACTCATGCACATACAGCCAGTCACACACCAGCATCTCACTCTCGCACATACAGCCAGTCACACACCTGCATCTCACTCTCGCACATACAGCCAGTCACACACCTGCATCTCACTCTCGCACATACAGCCAGTCACACATGCGCATCTCACTCTCGCACATACAGCCAGTCACACACCTGCATCTCACTCTCACACAAACAGCCAGTCACACATGCGCATCTCACTCTCGCACATACAGCCAGTCACACACCTGCATCTCACTCTCGCACATACAGCCAGTCACACATGCGCATCTCACTCTCGCACATACAGCCAGTCACACACCTGCATCACACTCATGCACATACAGCCAGTCACACATGCGCATCTCACTCTCACACATACAGCCAGTCACACACCTGCATCTCACTCATGCACATACAGCCAGTCACACACCTGCATATCACTCTCGCGCATACAGCCAGTCACACACCTGCATCTCACTCATGCACATACAGCCAGTCGCACACCTGCATCTCACTCATGCACATACAGCCAGTCACACACCTGCCTTTCACTCATGCACATACTGCCAGTCACACACCTGTATCTCACTCATGCACATACAGCCAGTCACACACCTGCATCTCACTCATGCACATACAGCCAGTCACACACCTGCATCTCAATCATGCACATACAGCCAGTCGCACACCTGCATCTCACTCATGCACATACAGCCAGTCACACACCTGCCTTTCACTCATGCACATACAGCCAGTTACACACCTGCATCTCACTCTCGCACATACAGCCAGGCACACATGCATCTCACTCTCGCACATACAGCCAGTCACACACCTGCATCTCACTCTCGCACATACAGCCAGTCACACATGCGCATCTCACTCTCGCACATACAGCCAGTCACACACCTGCATCTCACTCTCACACAAACAGCCAGTCACACATGCGCATCTCCCTCTCGCACACACAGCCAGTCACACACCTGCATCTCACTCTCGCACATACAGCCAGTCACACATGCGCATCTCACTCTCGCACATACAGCCAGTCACACACCTGCATCACACTCATGCACATACAGCCAGTCACACATGCGCATCTCACTCTCACACATACAGCCAGTCACACACCTGCATCTCACTCTCGCACATACAGCCAGTCACACACCTGCCTCTCACTCTCGCACATACAGCCAGTCACACATGCGCATCTCACTCTCGTACATACAGCCAGTCACACACCTGCATCTCACTCTCACACAAACAGCCAGTCACACATGCACATCTCACTCTCGCACATACAGCCAGTCACACACCTGCATCTCACTCTCGCACATACAGCCAGTCACACATGCGCATCTCACTCTCGCACATACAGCCAGTCACACACCTGCATCACACTCATGCACATACAGCCAGTCACACATGCGCATCTCACTCTCACACATACAGCCAGTCACACACCTGCATCTCACTCATGCATATACAGCCAGTCACACATGCGCATCTCACTCTCGCACATACAGCCAGTCACACCCCTGCATCTCACTCATGCACATACAGCCAGTCACACACCTGCATCTCACTCATACACATACAGCCAGTCACACACCTGCATCTCACTCATGCACATACAGCCAGTCACACACCTGCATCTCACTCTCACACATACAGCCAGTCACACATGTGCATCTCACTCATGCACATACAGTCAGTCACACACCTGCATCTCAATCTCGCACATACAGCCAGTCACCCACCTGCCTTTCACTCATGCACATACAGCCAGTCACCCACCTGCATTTCACTCATGCACATACAGCCAGTCACACACCTGCATCTCACTCATGCACATACAGCCAGTCACACACCTGCATATCACTCTCGCGCATACAGCCAGTCACACACCTGCATCTCACTCATGCACATACAGCCAGTCACACACCTGCCTTTCACTCATGCACATACTGCCAGTCACACACCTGTATCTCACTCATGCACATACAGCCAGTCACACACCTGCATCTCACTCATGCACATACAGCCAGTCACACACCTGCATCTCACTCATGCACATACAGCCAGTCGCACACCTGCATCTCACTCATGCACATACAGCCAGTCACACACCTGCCTTTCACTCATGCACATACAGCCAGTTACACACCTGCATCTCACTCATGCATATACAGCCAGTCACACATGCGCATCTCACTCTCGCACATACAGCCAGTCACACCCCTGCATCTCACTCATGCACATACAGCCAGTCACACACCTGCATCTCACTCATACACATACAGCCAGTCACACACCTGCATCTCACTCATGCACATACAGCCAGTCACACACCTGCATCTCACTCTCGCACAAACAGCCAGTCACACACCTGCATCTCACTCATGCATATACAGCCAGTCACACATGCGCATCTCACTCTCGCACATACAGCCAGTCACACCCCTGCATCTCACTCATGCACATACAGCCAGTCACACACCTGCATCTCACTCATACACATACAGCCAGTCACACACCTGCATCTCACTCATGCACATACAGCCAGTCACACACCTGCATCTCACTCTCGCACAAACAGCCAGTCACACACCTGCCTCTCACTCTCACACATACAGCCAGTCACACACCTGCATCTCACTCTCACACATACAGCCAGTCACACATGTGCATCTCACTCATGCACATACAGTCAGTCACACACCTGCATCTCAATCTCGCACATACAGCCAGTCACACACCTGCATCTCACTCTCGCACATACAGCCAGTCACACACCTGCATCTCACTCATGCACATACAGCCAGTCACACACCTGCATCTCACTCTCGCACATACAGCCAGTCACACACCTGCATCTCACTCTCGCATATACAGCCAGTCACACACCTGCATCTCACTCATGCACATACAGCCAGTCACACACCTGCATCTCACTCATGCACATACAGCCAGTCACACACCTGCATCTCACTCTCGCACATACAGCCAGTCACACACCTGCATCTCACTCTCGCACATACAGCCAGTCACACACCTGCATCTCACTCTCGTGCATACAGCCAGTCACACACCTGCATCTCACTCTCGCACATACAGCCAGTCACACACCTGCATCTCACTCTCGTGCATACAGCCAGTCACACACCTGCATCTCACTCTCGCACATACAGCCAGTCACACACCTGCATCTCACTCTCGCACAAACAGCCAGTCACACATGCGCATCTCACTCTCGCACATACAGCCTGTCACACACCTGCATCTCACTCTCGCACATACAGCCAGTCACACATGCGCATCTCACTCTCGCACATACAGCCAGTCACACACCTGCATCTCACTCTCGCACATACAGCCAGTCACACATGTGCATCTCACTCTCGCACATACAGCCAGTCACACACCTGCATCTCACTCTCGCACATACAGCCAGTCACACATGCGCATCTCACTCTCGCACATACAGCCAGTCACACACCTGCATCTCACTCATGCACATACAGCCAGTCACACACCTGCATCTAACTCTCGCACATACAGCCAGTCACACACCTGCATCTCACTCTCGCACATACAGCCAGTCACACACCTGCATCTCACTCTCGCACAAACAGCCAGTCACACACCGGCATCTCACTCTCGCACATACAGCAAGTCAAATACCTGCATCTCACTCATGCAGATACAGCCAGTCACACACCTGCATCTCACTCATGCACACACAGCCAGTCACACACCTGCCTCTCACTCTCGCACATACAGCCAGTCACACACCTGCCTCTCACTCATGCACATACAGCCAGTCACACACCTGCATCTCACTCTCGCACATACAGCCAGTCACACACCTGCATCTCACTCTCGCACATACAGCCAGTCACACACCTGCCTCTCACTCATGCACATACAGCCAGTCACACACCTGCATCTCACTCTCGCACATACAGCCAATCACACATGCGCATCTCACTCTCGCACATACAGCCAGTCACACACCTGCATCTTACTCATGCACATACAGCCAGTCACACACCTGCATCTCACTCTCGCACATACAGCCAGTCACACACCTGCCTCTCACTCATGCACATACAGCAAGTCACACAC
The DNA here is from genome assembly GCF_964261635.1 of Lissotriton helveticus. NCBI lineage: Eukaryota > Metazoa > Chordata > Amphibia > Caudata > Salamandridae > Lissotriton > Lissotriton helveticus. The sequence goes on along the minus strand of NC_136068.1, from coordinate 1,958,782,607 downwards.
CTGCATCTCACTCTCGCACATACAGCCAATCACACATGCGCATCTCACTCTCGCACATACAGCCAGTGACACACCTGCATCTCACTCATGCACATACAGCCAGTCACACACCTGCATCTCACTCTCACACATACACCCAGTCACACATGCGCTTCTCACTCTCGCACATACAGCCAGTCACACACCTGCATCTCACTCATGCACATACAGCCAGTCACACACCTGCATCTCACTCATGCACATACAGCCAGTCACACACCAGCATCTCACTCATGCACATACAGCCAGTCACACACCTGCATCTCACTCTCGCACATACAGCCAGTCACACACCTGCATCTCACTCTCGCACATACAGCCAATCACACACCTGCATCTCACTCATGCACATACAGCCAGTCACACACCTGCATCTCACTCATGCACATACAGCCAGTCGCACACCTGCATCTCACTCATGCACATACAGCCAGTCACACACCTGCCTTTCACTCATGCACATACAGCCAGTTACACACCTGCATCTCACTCTCGCACATACAGCCAGGCACACATGCATCTCACTCTCGCACATACAGCCAGTCACATACCTGCATCTCACTCTCGCACATACAGCCAGTCACACATGCGCATCTCACTCTCGCACATACAGCCAGTCACACACCTGCATCTCACTCTCACACAAACAGCCAGTCACACATGCGCATCTCCCTCTCGCACACACAGCCAGTCACACACCTGCATCTCACTCTCGCACATACAGCCAGTCACACATGCGCATCTCACTCTCGCACATACAGCCAGTCACACACCTGCATCACACTCATGCACATACAGCCAGTCACACATGCGCATCTCACTCTCACACATACAGCCAGTCACACACCTGCATCGCACTCATGCACATACAGCCAGTCACACACCTGCCTCTCACTCTCGCACATACAGCCAGTCACACATGCGCATCTCACTCTCGTACATACAGCCAGTCACACACCTGCATCTCACTCTCACACAAACAGCCAGTCACACATGCGCATCTCACTCTCGTGCATACAGCCAGTCACACACCTGCATCTCACTCTCGCACATACAGCCAGTCACACACCTGCCTCTCACTCTCGCACATACAGCCAGTCACACATGCGCATCTCACTCTCGTACATACAGCCAGTCACACACCTGCATCTCACTCTCACACAAACAGCCAGTCACACATGCACATCTCACTCTCGCACATACAGCCAGTCACACACCTGCATCTCACTCTCGCACATACAGCCAGTCACACATGCGCATCTCACTCTCGCACATACAGCCAGTCACACCCCTGCATCTCACTCATGCACATACAGCCAGTCACACACCTGCATCTCACTCATACACATACAGCCAGTCACACACCTGCATCTCACTCATGCACATACAGCCAGTCACACACCTGCATCTCACTCTCGCACAAACAGCCAGTCACACACCTGCATCTCACTCATGCATATACAGCCAGTCACACATGCGCATCTCACTCTCGCACATACAGCCAGTCACACCCCTGCATCTCACTCATGCACATACAGCCAGTCACACACCTGCATCTCACTCATACACATACAGCCAGTCACACACCTGCATCTCACTCATGCACATACAGCCAGTCACACACCTGCATCTCACTCTCGCACAAACAGCCAGTCACACACCTGCCTCTCACTCTCACACATACAGCCAGTCACACACCTGCATCTCACTCTCACACATACAGCCAGTCACACATGTGCATCTCACTCATGCACATACAGTCAGTCACACACCTGCATCTCAATCTCGCACATACAGCCAGTCACACACCTGCATCTCACTCTCGCACATACAGCCAGTCACACACCTGCATCTCACTCATGCACATACAGCCAGTCACACACCTGCATCTCACTCTCGCACATACAGCCAGTCACACACCTGCATCTCACTCTCGCACATACAGCCAGTCACACACCTGCATCTCACTCATGCACATACAGCCAGTCACACACCTGCATCTCACTCATGCACATACAGCCAGTCACACACCTGCATCTCACTCTCGCACATACAGCCAGTCACACACCTGCATCTCACTCTCGCACATACAGCCAGTCACACACCTGCATCTCACTCTCGTGCATACAGCCAGTCACACACCTGCATCTCACTCTCGCACATACAGCCAGTCACACACCTGCATCTCACTCTCGTGCATACAGCCAGTCACACACCTGCATCTCACTCTCGCACATACAGCCAGTCACACACCTGCATCTCACTCTCGCACAAACAGCCAGTCACACATGCGCATCTCACTCTCGCACATACAGCCTGTCACACACCTGCATCTCACTCTCGCACATACAGCCAGTCACACATGCGCATCTCACTCTCGCACATACAGCCAGTCACACACCTGCATCTCACTCTCGCACATACAGCCAGTCACACATGTGCATCTCACTCTCGCACATACAGCCAGTCACACACCTGCATCTCACTCTCGCACATACAGCCAGTCACACATGCGCATCTCACTCTCGCACATACAGCCAGTCACACACCTGCATCTCACTCATGCACATACAGCCAGTCACACACCTGCATCTAACTCTCGCACATACAGCCAGTCACACACCTGCATCTCACTCTCGCACATACAGCCAGTCACACACCTGCATCTCACTCTCGCACAAACAGCCAGTCACACACCGGCATCTCACTCTCGCACATACAGCAAGTCAAATACCTGCATCTCACTCATGCAGATACAGCCAGTCACACACCTGCATCTCACTCATGCACACACAGCCAGTCACACACCTGCCTCTCACTCTCGCACATACAGCCAGTCACACACCTGCCTCTCACTCATGCACATACAGCCAGTCACACACCTGCATCTCACTCTCGCACATACAGCCAGTCACACACCTGCCTCTCACTCTCGCACATATAGCCAGTCACACACCTGCATCTCACTCTCGCACATACAGCCAGTCACACACCTGCCTCTCACTCATGCACATACAGCCAGTCACACACCTGCATCTCACTCTCGCACATACAGCCAATCACACATGCGCATCTCACTCTCGCACATACAGCCAGTCACACACCTGCATCCTACTCATGCACATACAGCCAGTCACACACCTGCATCTCACTCTCGCACATACAGCCAGTCACACACCTGCCTCTCACTCATGCACATACAGCAAGTCACACACCTGCATCTCACTCTCGCACATACAGCCAATCACACATGCGCATCTCACTCTCGCACATACAGCCAGTGACACACCTGCATCTCACTCATGCACATACAGCCAGTCACACACCTGCATCTCACTCTCACACATACACCCAGTCACACATGCGCTTCTCACTCTCGCACATACAGCCAGTCACACACCTGCATCTCACTCATGCACATACAGCCAGTCACACACCTGCATCTCACTCATGCACATACAGCCAGTCACACACCAGCATCTCACTCATGCACATACAGCCAGTCACACACCTGCATCTCACTCTCGCACATACAGCCAGTCACACACCTGCATCTCACTCTCGCACATACAGCCAATCACACACCTGCATCTCACTCATGCACATACAGCCAGTCACACACCTGCATCTCACTCATGCACATACAGCCAGTTGCACACCTGCATCTCACTCATGCACATACAGCCAGTCACACACCTGCCTTTCACTCATGCACATACAGCCAGTTACACACCTGCATCTCACTCTCGCACATACAGCCAGGCACACATGCATCTCACTCTCGCACATACAGCCAGTCACACACCTGCATCTCACTCTCGCACATACAGCCAGTCACACATGCGCATCTCACTCTCGCACATACAGCCAGTCACACACCTGCATCTCACTCTCACACAAACAGCCAGTCACACATGCGCATCTCCCTCTCGCACACACAGCCAGTCACACACCTGCATCTCACTCTCGCACATACAGCCAGTCACACATGCGCATCTCACTCTCGCACATACAGCCAGTCACACACCTGCATCACACTCATGCACATACAGCCAGTCACACATGCGCATCTCACTCTCACACATACAGCCAGTCACACACCTGCATCGCACTCATGCACATACAGCCAGTCACACACCTGCCTCTCACTCTCGCACATACAGCCAGTCACACATGCGCATCTCACTCTCGTACATACAGCCAGTCACACACCTGCATCTCACTCTCACACAAACAGCCAGTCACACATGCGCATCTCACTCTCGTGCATACAGCCAGTCACACACCTGCATCTCACTCTCGCACATACAGCCAGTCACACACCTGCCTCTCACTCTCGCACATACAGCCAGTCACACATGCGCATCTCACTCTCGTACATACAGCCAGTCACACACCTGCATCTCACTCTCACACAAACAGCCAGTCACACATGCACATCTCACTCTCGCACATACAGCCAGTCACACACCTGCATCTCACTCTCGCACATACAGCCAGTCACACATGCGCATCTCACTCTCGCACATACAGCCAGTCACACACCTGCATCACACTCATGCACATACAGCCAGTCACACATGCGCATCTCACTCTCACACATACAGCCAGTCACACACCTGCATCTCACTCATGCATATACAGCCAGTCACACATGCGCATCTCACTCTCGCACATACAGCCAGTCACACCCCTACATCTCACTCATGCACATACAGCCAGTCACACACCTGCATCTCACTCATACACATACAGCCAGTCACACACCTGCATCTCACTCATGCACATACAGCCAGTCACACACCTGCATCTCACTCTCGCACAAACAGCCAGTCACACACCTGCCTCTCACTCTCACACATACAGCCAGTCACACACCTGCATCTCACTCTCACACATACAGCCAGTCACACATGTGCATCTCACTCATGCACATACAGTCAGTCACACACCTGCATCTCAATCTCGCACATACAGCCAGTCACACACCTGCATCTCACTCTCGCACATACAGCCAGTCACACACCTGCATCTCACTCATGCACATACAGCCAGTCACACACCTGCATCTCACTCTCGCACATACAGCCAGTCACACACCTGCATCTCACTCTCGCACATACAGCCAGTCACACACCTGCATCTCACTCATGCACATACAGCCAGTCACACACCTGCATCTCACTCATGCACATACAGCCAGTCACACACCTGCATCTCACTCTCGCACATACAGCCAGTCACACACCTGCATCTCACTCTCGCACATACAGCCAGTCACACACCTGCATCTCACTCTCGTGCATACAGCCAGTCACACACCTGCATCTCACTCTCGCACATACAGCCAGTCACACACCTGCATCTCACTCTCGCACATACAGCCAGTCACACACCTGCATCTCACTCTCGCACAAACAGCCAGTCACACATGCGCATCTCACTCTCGCACATACAGCCTGTCACACACCTGCATCTCACTCTCGCACATACAGCCAGTCACACATGCGCATCTAACTCATGCACATACAGCCAGTCACACACCTGCATCTCACTCTCGCACATACACCCAGTCACACATGCGCTTCTCACTCTCGCACATACAGCCAGTCACACACCTGCATCTCACTCTCGCACATACAGCCAATCACACACCTGCATCTCACTCATGCACATACAGCCAGTCACACACCAGCATCTCACTCATGCACATACAGCCAGTCACACACCTGCATCTCACTCTCGCACATACAGCCAGTCACACACCTGCATCTCACTCTCGCACATACAGCCAATCACACACCTGCATCTCACTCTCGCACATACAGCCAGTCACACATGCACATCTCACTCATGCACATACAGCCAGTCACACACCTGCATCTGACTCATGCACATACAGCCAGTCACACACCTGCATGTCACTCATGCACATACAGCCAGTCACACACCTGCATTTCACTCTTGCACATACAGCCAGTCACACACCTGCCTCTCACTCATGCACATACAGCCAGTCACACACCTGCCTCTCACTCATGCACATACAGCCAGTCACACACCTGCATCTCACTCATGCACATACAGCCAGTCACACATGCACATCTCACTCTCGCACATACAGCCAGTCACACACCTGTATCTCACTCATGCACATACTGCCAGTCACACACCTGCATCTCACTCATGCACATACAGCCAGTCACACATGCGCATCTCACTCTCGCACATACAGCCTGTCACACACCTGCATCTCACTCTTGCACATACAGCCAGTCACACATGCGCATCTCACTCTCGCACATACAGTCAGTCACACACCTACATCTCACTCTCACACAAACAGCCAGTCACACATTCCGCATTTCACTCTCGCACATACAGCCAGTCACACACCTGCATCTCACTCTCGCACATACAGTCAGTCACACATGCGCATCTCACTCTCACACATACAGCCAGTCACACACCTGCATCTCACTCATGCACATAAAGCCAGTCACACATGCGCATCTCACTCTCACACATACAGCCAGTCACACACCTGCATCTCACTCATGCACATACAGCCAGTCACACAAGCGCATCTCACTCTCGCACATACAGCCAGTCACACACCTGCATCTCACTCATGCAGATACAGCCAGTCACACATGCGCATCTCACTCTCACACATACAGCCAGTCACACACCTGCATCTCACTCTCACACAAACAGCCAGTCACACATGCGCATCTCCCTCTCGCACATACAGCCAGTCACACACCTGCATCTCACTCTCGCACATACAGCCAGTCACACATGCGCATCTCACTCTCGCACATACAGCCAGTCACACACCTGCATCACACTCATGCACATACAGCCAGTCACACATGCGCATCTCACTCTCACACATACAGCCAGTCACACACCTGCATCTCACTCATGCACATACAGCCAGTCACACACCTGCATCTCACTCTCGCACATACAGCCAGTCACACACCTGCCTCTCAATCATGCACATACAGCCAGTCACACACCTGCATCTAACTCATGCACATACAGCCAGTCACACATGCACATCTCACTCTCGCACATACAGCCAGTCACCCACCTGCCTTTCACTCATGCACATACAGCCAAACACACACCTGCCTTTCACTCATGCACATACTGCCAGTCACACACCTGTATCTCACTCATGCACATACAGCCAGTCACACACCTGCATCTCACTCATGCACATACAGCCAGTCACACACCTGCATCTCACTCATGCACATACAGCCAGTCGCACACCTGCATCTCACTCATGCACATACAGCCAGTCACACACCTGCCTTTCACTCATGCACATACAGCCAGTTACACACCTGCATCTCACTCTCGCACATACAGCCAGGCACACATGCATCTCACTCTCGCACATACAGCCAGTCACACACCTGCATCTCACTCTCGCACATACAGCCAGTCACACATGCGCATCTCACTCTCGCACATACAGCCAGTCACACACCTGCATCTCACTCTCACACAAACAGCCAGTCACACATGCGCATCTCCCTCTCGCACACACAGCCAGTCACACACCTGCATCTCACTCTCGCACATACAGCCAGTCACACATGCGCATCTCACTCTCGCACATACAGCCAGTCACACACCTGCATCACACTCATGCACATACAGCCAGTCACACATGCGCATCTCACTCTCACACATACAGCCAGTCACACACCTGCATCGCACTCATGCACATACAGCCAGTCACACACCTGCCTCTCACTCTCGCACATACAGCCAGTCACACATGCGCATCTCACTCTCGTACATACAGCCAGTCACACACCTGCATCTCACTCTCACACAAACAGCCAGTCACACATGCGCATCTCACTCTCGTGCATACAGCCAGTCACACACCTGCATCTCACTCTCGCACATACAGCCAGTCACACACCTGCCTCTCACTCTCGCACATACAGCCAGTCACACATGCGCATCTCACTCTCGTACATACAGCCAGTCACACACCTGCATCTCACTCTCACACAAACAGCCAGTCACACATGCACATCTCACTCTCGCACATACAGCCAGTCACACACCTGCATCTCACTCTCGCACATACAGCCAGTCACACATGCGCATCTCACTCTCGCACATACAGCCAGTCACACACCTGCATCACACTCATGCACATACAGCCAGTCACACATGCGCATCTCACTCTCACACATACAGCCAGTCACACACCTGCATCTCACTCATGCATATACAGCCAGTCACACATGCGCATCTCACTCTCGCACATACAGCCAGTCACACCCCTGCATCTCACTCATGCACATACAGCCAGTCACACACCTGCATCTCACTCATACACATACAGCCAGTCACACACCTGCATCTCACTCATGCACATACAGCCAGTCACACACCTGCATCTCACTCTCGCACAAACAGCCAGTCACACACCTGCCTCTCACTCTCACACATACAGCCAGTCACACACCTGCATCTCACTCTCACACATACAGCCAGTCACACATGTGCATCTCACTCATGCACATACAGTCAGTCACACACCTGCATCTCAATCTCGCACATACAGCCAGTCACACACCTGCATCTCACTCTCGCACATACAGCCAGTCACACACCTGCATCTCACTCATGCACATACAGCCAGTCACACACCTGCATCTCACTCTCGCACATACAGCCAGTCACACACCTGCATCTCACTCTCGCACATACAGCCAGTCACACACCTGCATCTCACTCATGCACATACAGCCAGTCACACACCTGCATCTCACTCATGCACATACAGCCAGTCACACACCTGCATCTCACTCTCGCACATACAGCCAGTCACACACCTGCATCTCACTCTCGCACATACAGCCAGTCACACACCTGCATCTCACTCTCGTGCATACAGCCAGTCACACACCTGCATCTCACTCTCGCACATACAGCCAGTCTCACACCTGCATCTCACTCTCGCACATACAGCCAGTCACACACCTGCATCTCACTCTCGCACAAACAGCCAGTCACACATGCGCATCTCACTCTCGCACATACAGCCTGTCACACACCTGCATCTCACTCTCGCACATACAGCCAGTCACACATGCGCATCTCACTCTCGCACATACAGCCAGTCACACACCTGCATCTCCCTCTCGCACATACAGCCAGTCACACATGTGCATCTCACTCTCGCACATACAGCCAGTCACACACCTGCATCTCACTCTCGCACATACAGCCAGTCACACATGCGCATCTCACTCTCGCACATACAGCCAGTCACACACCTGCATCTCACTCATGCACATACAGCCAGTCACACACCTGCATCTAACTCTCGCACATACAGCCAGTCACACACCTGCATCTCACTCTCGCACATACAGCCAGTCACACACCTGCATCTCACTCTCGCACAAACAGCCAGTCACACACCGGCATCTCACTCTCGCACATACAGCAAGTCAAATACCTGCATCTCACTCATGCAGATACAGCCAGTCACACACCTGCATCTCACTCATGCACACACAGCCAGTCACACACCTGCCTCTCACTCTCGCACAAACAGCCAGTCACACACCGGCATCTCACTCTCGCACATACAGCAAGTCAAATACCTGCATCTCACTCATGCAGATACAGCCAGTCACACACCTGCATCTCACTCATGCACACACAGCCAGTCACACACCTGCCTCTCACTCTCGCACACACAGCCAGTCACACACCTGCATCTCACTCTCGCACATACAGCCAGTCACACACCTGCCTCTCACTCTCGCACATACAGCCAGTCACACACCTGCATCTCACTCTCGCACATACAGCCAGTCACACACCTGCCTCTCACTCATGCACATACAGCCAGTCACACACCTGCATCTCACTCTCGCACATACAGCCAATCACACATGCGCATCTCACTCTCGCACATACAGCCAGTCACACACCTGCATCTTACTCATGCACATACAGCCAGTCACACACCTGCATCTCACTCTCGCACATACAGCCAGTCACACACCTGCCTCTCACTCATGCACATACAGCAAGTCACACACCTGCATCTCACTCTCGCACATACAGCCAATCACACATGCGCATCTCACTCTCGCACATACAGCCAGTGACACACCTGCATCTCACTCATGCACATACAGCCAGTCACACACCTGCATCTCACTCTCACACATACAGCCAGTCACACACCTGCATCTCACTCATGTACATACAGCCAGTCACACACCTGCATCTCACTCTCGCACATACACCCAGTCACACATGCGCTTCTCACTCTCGCACATACAGCCAGTCACACACCTGCATCTCACTCATGCACATACAGCCAGTCACACACCTGCATCTCACTCATGCACATACAGCCAGTCACACACCAGCATCTCACTCATGCACATACAGCCAGTCACACACCTGCATCTCACTCTCGCACATACAGCCAGTCACACACCTGCATCTCACTCTCGCACATACAGCCAATCACACACCTGCATCTCACTCATGCACATACAGCCAGTCACACACCTGCATCTCACTCATGCACATACAGCCAGTCGCACACCTGCATCTCACTCATGCACATACAGCCAGTCACACACCTGCCTTTCACTCATGCACATACAGCCAGTTACACACCTGCATCTCACTCTCGCACATACAGCCAGGCACACATGCATCTCACTCTCGCACATACAGCCAGTCACACACCTGCATCTCACTCTCGCACATACAGCCAGTCACACATGCGCATCTCACTCTCGCACATACAGCCAGTCACACACCTGCATCTCACTCTCACACAAACAGCCAGTCACACATGCGCATCTCCCTCTCGCACACACAGCCAGTCACACACCTGCATCTCACTCTCGCACATACAGCCAGTCACACATGCGCATCTCACTCTCGCACATACAGCCAGTCACACACCTGCATCACACTCATGCACATACAGCCAGTCACACATGCGCATCTCACTCTCACACATACAGCCAGTCACACACCTGCATCGCACTCATGCACATACAGCCAGTCACACACCTGCCTCTCACTCTCGCACATACAGCCAGTCACACATGCGCATCTCACTCTCGTGCATACAGCCAGTCACACACCTGCATCTCACTCTCGCACATACAGCCAGTCACACACCTGCATCACACTCATGCACATACAGCCAGTCACACATGCGCATCTCACTCTCACACATACAGCCAGTCACACACCTGCATCTCACTCATGCATATACAGCCAGTCACACATGCGCATCTCACTCTCGCACATACAGCCAGTCACACCCCTGCATCTCACTCATGCACATACAGCCAGTCACACACCTGCATCTCACTCATACACATACAGCCAGTCACACACCTGCATCTCACTCATGCACATACAGCCAGTCACACACCTGCATCTCACTCTCGCACAAACAGCCAGTCACACACCTGCCTCTCACTCTCACACATACAGCCAGTCACACACCTGCATCTCACTCTCACACATACAGCCAGTCACACATGTGCATCTCACTCATGCACATACAGTCAGTCACACACCTGCATCTCAATCTCGCACATACAGCCAGTCACACACCTGCATCTCACTCTCGCACATACAGCCAGTCACACACCTGCATCTCACTCATGCACATACAGCCAGTCACACACCTGCATCTCACTCTCGCACATACAGCCAGTCACACACCTGCATCTCACTCTCGCACATACAGCCAGTCACACACCTGCATCTCACTCATGCACATACAGCCAGTCACACACCTGCATCTCACTCATGCACATACAGCCAGTCACACACCTGCATCTCACTCTCGCACATACAGCCAGTCACACACCTGCATCTCACTCTCGCACATACAGCCAGTCACACACCTGCACCTCACTCTCGTGCATACAGCCAGTCACACACCTGCATCTCACTCTCGCACATACAGCCAGTCACACACCTGCATCTCACTCTCGCACATACAGCCAGTCACACACCTGCATCTCACTCTCGCACAAACAGCCAGTCACACATGCGCATCTCACTCTCGCACATACAGCCTGTCACACACCTGCATCTCACTCTCGCACATACAGCCAGTCACACATGCGCATCTCACTCTCGCACATACAGCCAGTCACACACCTGCATCTCACTCTCGCACATACAGCCAGTCACACATGTGCATCTCACTCTCGCACATACAGCCAGTCACACACCTGCATCTCACTCTCGCACATACAGCCAGTCACACATGCGCATCTCACTCTCGCACATACAGCCAGTCACACACCTGCATCTCACTCATGCACATACAGCCAGTCACACACCTGCATCTAACTCTCGCACATACAGCCAGTCACACACCTGCATCTCACTCTCGCACATACAGCCAGTCACACACCGGCATCTCACTCTCGCACATACAGCAAGTCAAATACCTGCATCTCACTCATGCAGATACAGCCAGACACACACCTGCTTCTCACTCATGCACACACAGCCAGTCACACACCTGCCTCTCACTCTCGCACATACAGCCAGTCACACACCTGCCTCTCACTCATGCACATACAGCCAGTCACACACCTGCATCTCACTCTCGCACATACAGCCAGTCACACACCTGCCTCTCACTCTCGCACATACAGCCAGTCACACACCTGCATCTCACTCTCGCACATACAGCCAGTCACACACCTGCCTCTCACTCATGCACATACAGCCAGTCACACACCTGCATCTCACTCTCGCACATACAGCCAATCACACATGCGCATCTCACTCTCGCACATACAGCCAGTCACACACCTGCATCTTACTCATGCACATACAGCCAGTCACACACCTGCATCTCACTCTCGCACATACAGCCAGTCACACACCTGCCTCTCACTCATGCACATACAGCAAGTCACACACCTGCATCTCACTCTCGCACATACAGCCAATCACACATGCGCATCTCACTCTCGCACATACAGCCAGTGACACACCTGCATCTCACTCATGCACATACAGCCAGTCACACACCTGCATCTCACTCTCACACATACAGCCAGTCACACACCTGCATCTCACTCATGCACATACAGCCAGTCACACACCTGCATCTCACTCTCGCACATACACCCAGTCACACATGCGCTTCTCACTCTCGCACATACAGCCAGTCACACACCTGCATCTCACTCATGCACATACAGCCAGTCACACACCAGCATCTCACTCATGCACATACAGCCAGTCACACACCTGCATCTCACTCTCGCACATACAGCCAGTCACACACCTGCATCTCACTCTCGCACATACAGCCAATCACACACCTGCATCTCACTCTCGCACATACAGCCAGTCACACATGCGCATCTCACTCATGCACATACAGCCAGTCACACACCTGCATCTGACTCATGCACATACAGCCAGTCACACACCTGCATTTCACTCATGCACATACAGCCAGTCACACACCTGCATTTCACTCTTGCACATACAGCCAGTCACACACCTGCCTCTCACTCATGCACATACAGCCAGTCACACACCTGCCTCTCACTCATGCACATACAGCAAGTCACACACCTGCATCTCACTCATGCACATACAGCCAGTCACACATGCACATCTCACTCTCGCACATACAGCCAGTCACACACCTGTATCTCACTCATGCACATACTGCCAGTCACACACCTGCATCTCACTCATGCACATACAGCCAGTCACACATGCGCATCTCACTCTCGCACATACAGCCTGTCACACACCTGCATCTCACTCTTGCACATACAGCCAGTCACACATGCGCATCTCACTCTCGCACATACAGTCAGTCACACACCTACATCTCACTCTCACACAAACAGCCAGTCACACATTCCGCATTTCACTCTCGCACATACAGCCAGTCACACACCTGCATCTCACTCTCGCACATACAGTCAGTCACACATGCGCATCTCACTCTCACACATACAGCCAGTCACACACCTGCATCTCACTCATGCACATAAAGCCAGTCACACATGCGCATCTCACTCTCACACATACAGCCAGTCACACACCTGCATCTCACTCATGCACATACAGCCAGTCACACAAGCGCATCTCACTCTCGCACATACAGCCAGTCACACACCTGCATCTCACTCATGCAGATACAGCCAATCACACACCTGCATCTCACTCATGCACATGCAGCCAGTCACACACCTGCATCTCACTCATGCACATACAGCCAGTCACACACCTGCATCTCACTCTCTTGCATACAGCCAGTCACACACCTGCATCTCACTCTTGCACATACAGCCAGTCACACACCTGCCTCTCACTCTCGCACATACAGCCAGTCACACACCTGCATCTCACTCTCGCACATACAGCCAGTCACACACCTGCCTCTCACTCATGCACATACAGCCAGTCACACACCTGCATCTCACTCTCGCACATACAGCCAATCACACATGCGCATCTCACTCTCGCACATACAGCCAGTCACACACCTGCATCTTACTCATGCACATACAGCCAGTCACACACCTGCATCTCACTCTCGCACATACAGCCAGTCACACACCTGCCTCTCACTCATGCACATACAGCAAGTCACACACCTGCATCTCACTCTCGCACATACAGCCAATCACACATGCGCATCTCACTCTCGCACATACAGCCAGTGACACACCTGCATCTCACTCATGCACATACAGCCAGTCACACACCTGCATCTCACTCTCACACATACAGCCAGTCACACACCTGCATCTCACTCATGCACATACAGCCAGTCACACACCTGCATCTCACTCTCGCACATACACCCAGTCACACATGCGCTTCTCACTCTCGCACATACAGCCAGTCACACACCTGCATCTCACTCATGCACATACAGCCAGTCACACACCAGCATCTCACTCATGCACATACAGCCAGTCACACACCTGCATCTCACTCTCGCACATACAGCCAGTCACACACCTGCATCTCACTCTCGCACATACAGCCAGTCACACATGCGCATCTCACTCATGCACATACAGCCAGTCACACACCTGCATCTGACTCATGAACATACAGCCAGTCACACACCTGCATTTCACTCATGCACATACAGCCAGTCACACACCTGCATTTCACTCTCGCACATACAGCCAGTCACACACCTGCCTCTCACTCATGCACATACATCCAGTCACACACCTGCCTCTCACTCATGCACATACAGCCAGTCACACACCTGCATCTCACTCATGCACATACAGCCAGTCACACATGCACATCTCACTCTCGCACATACAGCCAGTCACACACCTGTATCTAACTCATGCACATACTGCCAGTCACACACCTGCATCTCACTCATGCACATACAGCCAGTCACACACCTACATCTCACTCATGCGCATACAGCCAGTCACACACCTGCCTTTCACTCATGCACATACAGCCAGTCACACACCTGCATCTCACTCTCGCACAAACAGCCAGTCACACATGCGCATCTCACTCTCGCACATACAGTCAGTCACACACCTACATCTCACTCTCACACAAACAGCCAGTCACACATGCGCATTTCACTCTCGCACATACAGCCAGTCACACACCTGCATCTCACTCTCGCACATACAGTCAGTCAAACATGCGCATCTCACTCTCACACATACAGCCAGTCACACACCTGCATCTCACTCATGCACATACAGCCAGTCACACATGCGCATCTCACTCTCACACATACAGCCAGTCACACACCTGCATCTCACTCATGCACATACAGCCAGTCACACAAGCGCATCTCACTCTCGCACATACAGCCAGTCACACACCTGCATCTCACTCATGCACATACAGCCAATCACACACCTGCATCTCACTCATGCACATGCAGCCAGTCACACACCTGCATCTCACTCATGCACATACAGCCAGTCACACACCTGCATCTCACTCTCTTGCATACAGCCAGTCACACACCTGCATCTCACTCTTGCACATACAGCCAGTCACACACCTGCATCTCACTCATGCACATACAGCCAGTCACACACCTGCATCTCACTCTTGCACATACAGCCAGTCACACACCTGCATCTCACTCATGCACATACAGCCAGTCACACACCTGCATCTCACTCTCGTGCATACAGCCAGTCACACATGAGCATCTCACTCTCGCACATACAGCCAGTCACACACCTGCCTCTCACTCATGCACATACAGCCAGTCACACACCTGCATCTGACTCTCGCACATACAGCCAGTCACACACCTGCCTCTCACTCATGCACATACAGCCAGTCACACACCTGCCTCTCACTCATGCACATACAGCCAGTCACACACCTGCATCTCACTCTCGCACATACAGCCAGTCTCACACCTGCATCTCACTCTCGCACATACAGCCAGTCACACACCTGCATCTCACTCTTGCACATACAGCCAGTCGCACACCTGCATCTCACTCATGCACATACAGCCAGTCACACACCTGCATCTCACTCTCGCACATACAGCCAGTCACACACCTGCATCTCACTCTTGCACATACAGCCAGTCACACACCTGCATCTCACTCATGCACATACAACCAGTCACACACCTGCATCGCACTCTCGCACATACAGCCAGTCACACACCTGCATCTCACTCTTGCACATACAGCCAGTCACACACCTGCATCTCACTCATGCACATACAGCCAGTCACACACCTGCATCTTACTCTCGTGCATACAGCCAGTCACACATGAGCATCTCACTCTCGCACATACAGCCAGTCACACACCTGCCTCTCACTCATGCACATACAGCCAGTCACACACCTGCATCTGACTCTCGCACATACAGCCAGTCACACATGCGCATCTCACTCTCACACATACAGCCAGTCACACACCTGCATCTCACTCATGCATATACAGCCAGTCACACATGCGCATCTCACTCTCGCACATACAGCCAGTCACACCCCTGCATCTCACTCATGCACATACAGCCAGTCACACACCTGCATCTCACTCATACACATACAGCCAGTCACACACCTGCATCTCACTCATGCACATACAGCCAGTCACACACCTGCATCTCACTCTCGCACAAACAGCCAGTCACACACCTGCCTCTCACTCTCACACATACAGCCAGTCACACACCTGCATCTCACTCTCACACATACAGCCAGTCACACATGTGCATCTCACTCATGCACATACAGTCAGTCACACACCTGCATCTCAATCTCGCACATACAGCCAGTCACCCACCTGCCTTTCACTCATGCACATACAGCCAGTCACCCACCTGCATTTCACTCATGCACATACAGCCAGTCACACACCTGCATCTCACTCATGCACATACAGCCAGTCACACACCTGCATATCACTCTCGTGCATACAGCCAGTCACACACCTGCATCTCACTCATGCACATACAGCCAGTCGCACACCTGCATCTCACTCATGCACATACAGCCAGTCACACACCTGCCTTTCACTCATGCACATACTGCCAGTCACACACCTGTATCTCACTCATGCACATACAGCCAGTCACACACCTGCATCTCACTCATGCACATACAGCCAGTCACACACCTGCATCTCACTCATGCACATACAGCCAGTCGCACACCTGCATCTCACTCATGCACATACAGCCAGTCACACACCTGCCTTTCACTCATGCACATACAGCCAGTTACACACCTGCATCTCACTCTCGCACATACAGCCAGGCACACATGCATCTCACTCTCGCACATACAGCCAGTCACACACCTGCATCTCACTCTCGCACATACAGCCAGTCACACATGCGCATCTCACTCTCACACATACAGCCAGTCACACACCTGCATCTCACTCTCACACAAACAGCCAGTCACACATGCGCATCTCCCTCTCGCACATACAGCCAGTCACACACCTGCATCTCACTCTCGCACATACAGCCAGTCACACATGCGCATCTCACTCTCGCACATACAGCCAGTCACACACCTGCATCA
Source organism: Lissotriton helveticus (assembly GCF_964261635.1). Taxonomy (NCBI): domain Eukaryota; kingdom Metazoa; phylum Chordata; class Amphibia; order Caudata; family Salamandridae; genus Lissotriton; species Lissotriton helveticus. Next base: position 1,958,764,477 of record NC_136068.1, on the reverse strand, counting down.
CACTCATGCACATACAGCCAGTCACACATGCGCATCTCACTCTCACACATACAGCCAGTCACACACCTGCATCTCACTCATGCACATACAGCCAGTCACATACCTGCATCTCACTCTCGCACATACAGCCAGTCACACACCTGCCTCTCAATCATGCACATACAGCCAGTCACACACCTGCATCTAACTCATGCACATACAGCCAGTCACACATGCACATCTCACTCTCGCACATACAGCCAGTCACCCACCTGCCTTTCACTCATGCACATACAGCCAGACACCCACCTGCATTTCACTCATGCACATACAGCCAGTCACACACCTGCATCTCACTCATGCACATACAGCCAGTCACACACCTGCATATCACTCTCGCGCATACAGCCAGTCACACACCTGCATCTCACTCATGCACATACAGCCAGTCGCACACCTGCATCTCACTCATGCACATACAGCCAGTCACACACCTGCCTTTCACTCATGCACATACTGCCAGTCACACACCTGTATCTCACTCATGCACATACAGCCAGTCACACACCTGCATCTCACTCATGCACATACAGCCAGTCACACACCTGCATCTCACTCATGCACATACAGCCAGTCGCACACCTGCATCTCACTCATGCACATACAGCCAGTCACACACCTGCCTTTCACTCATGCACATACAGCCAGTTACACACCTGCATCTCACTCTCGCACATACAGCCAGGCACACATGCATCTCACTCTCGCACATACAGCCAGTCACACACCTGCATCTCACTCTCGCACATACAGCCAGTCACACATGCGCATCTCACTCTCGCACATACAGCCAGTCACACACCTGCATCTCACTCTCACACAAACAGCCAGTCACACATGCGCATCTCCCTCTCGCACACACAGCCAGTCACACACCTGCATCTCACTCTCGCACATACAGCCAGTCACACATGCGCATCTCACTCTCGCACATACAGCCAGTCACACACCTGCATCACACTCATGCACATACAGCCAGTCACACATGCGCATCTCACTCTCACACATACAGCCAGTCACACACCTGCATCGCACTCATGCACATACAGCCAGTCACACACCTGCCTCTCACTCTCGCACATACAGCCAGTCACACATGCGCATCTCACTCTCGTACATACAGCCAGTCACACACCTGCATCTCACTCTCACACAAACAGCCAGTCACACATGCGCATCTCACTCTCGTGCATACAGCCAGTCACACACCTGCATCTCACTCTCGCACATACAGCCAGTCACACACCTGCCTCTCACTCTCGCACATACAGCCAGTCACACATGCGCATCTCACTCTCGTACATACAGCCAGTCACACACCTGCATCTCACTCTCACACAAACAGCCAGTCACACATGCACATCTCACTCTCGCACATACAGCCAGTTTACACACCTGCATCTCACTCTCGCACATACAGCCAGTCACACACCTGCATCACACTCATGCACATACAGCCAGTCACACATGCGCATCTCACTCTCACACATACAGCCAGTCACACACCTGCATCTCACTCATGCATATACAGCCAGTCACACATGCGCATCTCACTCTCGCACATACAGCCAGTCACACCCCTGCATCTCACTCATGCACATACAGCCAGTCACACACCTGCATCTCACTCATGCACATACAACCAGTCACACACCTGCATCGCACTCTCGCACATACAGCCAGTCACACACCTGCATCTCACTCTTGCACATACAGCCAGTCACACACCTGCATCTCACTCATGCACATACAGCCAGTCACACACCTGCATCTTACTCTCGTGCATACAGCCAGTCACACATGAGCATCTCACTCTCGCACATACAGCCAGTCACACACCTGCCTCTCACTCATGCACATACAGCCAGTCACACACCTGCATCTGACTCTCGCACATACAGCCAGTCACACATGCGCATCTCACTCTCACACATACAGCCAGTCACACACCTGCATCTCACTCATGCATATACAGCCAGTCACACATGCGCATCTCACTCTCGCACATACAGCCAGTCACACCCCTGCATCTCACTCATGCACATACAGCCAGTCACACACCTGCATCTCACTCATACACATACAGCCAGTCACACACCTGCATCTCACTCATGCACATACAGCCAGTCACACACCTGCATCTCACTCTCGCACAAACAGCCAGTCACACACCTGCCTCTCACTCTCACACATACAGCCAGTCACACACCTGCATCTCACTCTCACACATACAGCCAGTCACACATGTGCATCTCACTCATGCACATACAGTCAGTCACACACCTGCATCTCAATCTCGCACATACAGCCAGTCACCCACCTGCCTTTCACTCATGCACATACAGCCAGTCACCCACCTGCATTTCACTCATGCACATACAGCCAGTCACACACCTGCATCTCACTCATGCACATACAGCCAGTCACACACCTGCATATCACTCTCGTGCATACAGCCAGTCACACACCTGCATCTCACTCATGCACATACAGCCAGTCGCACACCTGCATCTCACTCATGCACATACAGCCAGTCACACACCTGCCTTTCACTCATGCACATACTGCCAGTCACACACCTGTATCTCACTCATGCACATACAGCCAGTCACACACCTGCATCTCACTCATGCACATACAGCCAGTCACACACCTGCATCTCACTCATGCACATACAGCCAGTCGCACACCTGCATCTCACTCATGCACATACAGCCAGTCACACACCTGCCTTTCACTCATGCACATACAGCCAGTTACACACCTGCATCTCACTCTCGCACATACAGCCAGGCACACATGCATCTCACTCTCGCACATACAGCCAGTCACACACCTGCATCTCACTCTCGCACATACAGCCAGTCACACATGCGCATCTCACTCTCACACATACAGCCAGTCACACACCTGCATCTCACTCTCACACAAACAGCCAGTCACACATGCGCATCTCCCTCTCGCACATACAGCCAGTCACACACCTGCATCTCACTCTCGCACATACAGCCAGTCACACATGCGCATCTCACTCTCGCACATACAGCCAGTCACACACCTGCATCACACTCATGCACATACAGCCAGTCACACATGCGCATCTCACTCTCACACATACAGCCAGTCACACACCTGCATCTCACTCATGCACATACAGCCAGTCACATACCTGCATCTCACTCTCGCACATACAGCCAGTCACACACCTGCCTCTCAATCATGCACATACAGCCAGTCACACACCTGCATCTAACTCATGCACATACAGCCAGTCACACATGCACATCTCACTCTCGCACATACAGCCAGTCACCCACCTGCCTTTCACTCATGCACATACAGCCAGACACCCACCTGCATTTCACTCATGCACATACAGCCAGTCACACACCTGCATCTCACTCATGCACATACAGCCAGTCACACACCTGCATATCACTCTCGCGCATACAGCCAGTCACACACCTGCATCTCACTCATGCACATACAGCCAGTCGCACACCTGCATCTCACTCATGCACATACAGCCAGTCACACACCTGCCTTTCACTCATGCACATACTGCCAGTCACACACCTGTATCTCACTCATGCACATACAGCCAGTCACACACCTGCATCTCACTCATGCACATACAGCCAGTCACACACCTGCATCTCACTCATGCACATACAGCCAGTCGCACACCTGCATCTCACTCATGCACATACAGCCAGTCACACACCTGCCTTTCACTCATGCACATACAGCCAGTTACACACCTGCATCTCACTCTCGCACATACAGCCAGGCACACATGCATCTCACTCTCGCACATACAGCCAGTCACACACCTGCATCTCACTCTCGCACATACAGCCAGTCACACATGCGCATCTCACTCTCGCACATACAGCCAGTCACACACCTGCATCTCACTCTCACACAAACAGCCAGTCACACATGCGCATCTCCCTCTCGCACACACAGCCAGTCACACACCTGCATCTCACTCTCGCACATACAGCCAGTCACACATGCGCATCTCACTCTCGCACATACAGCCAGTCACACACCTGCATCACACTCATGCACATACAGCCAGTCACACATGCGCATCTCACTCTCACACATACAGCCAGTCACACACCTGCATCGCACTCATGCACATACAGCCAGTCACACACCTGCCTCTCACTCTCGCACATACAGCCAGTCACACATGCGCATCTCACTCTCGTACATACAGCCAGTCACACACCTGCATCTCACTCTCACACAAACAGCCAGTCACACATGCGCATCTCACTCTCGTGCATACAGCCAGTCACACACCTGCATCTCACTCTCGCACATACAGCCAGTCACACACCTGCCTCTCACTCTCGCACATACAGCCAGTCACACATGCGCATCTCACTCTCGTACATACAGCCAGTCACACACCTGCATCTCACTCTCACACAAACAGCCAGTCACACATGCACATCTCACTCTCGCACATACAGCCAGTTTACACACCTGCATCTCACTCTCGCACATACAGCCAGTCACACATGCGCATCTCACTCTCGCACATACAGCCAGTCACACACCTGCATCACACTCATGCACATACAGCCAGTCACACATGCGCATCTCACTCTCACACATACAGCCAGTCACACACCTGCATCTCACTCATGCATATACAGCCAGTCACACATGCGCATCTCACTCTCGCACATACAGCCAGTCACACCCCTGCATCTCACTCATGCACATACAGCCAGTCACACACCTGCATCTCACTCATACACATACAGCCAGTCACACACCTGCATCTCACTCATGCACATACAGCCAGTCACACACCTGCATCTCACTCTCGCACAAACAGCCAGTCACACACCTGCCTCTCACTCTCACACATACAGCCAGTCACACACCTGCATCTCACTCTCACACATACAGCCAGTCACACATGTGCATCTCACTCATGCACATACAGTCAGTCACACACCTGCATCTCAATCTCGCACATACAGCCAGTCACACACCTGCATCTCACTCTCGCACATACAGCCAGTCACACACCTGCATCTCACTCTCGCACATACAGCCAGTCACACACCTGCATCTCACTCTCGCACATACAGCCAGTCACACACCTGCATCTCACTCATGCACATACAGCCAGTCACACACCTGCATCTCACTCATGCACATACAGCCAGTCACACACCTGCATCTCACTCTCGCACATACAGCCAGTCACACACCTGCATCTCACTCTCGCACATACAGCCAGTCACACACCTGCATCTCACTCTCGTGCATACAGCCAGTCACACACCTGCATCTCACTCTCGTGCATACAGCCAGTCACACACCTGCATCTCACTCATGCACATACAGCCAGTCACACACCTGCATCTCACTCTCGCACATACAGCCAGTCACACACCTGCATCTCACTCTCGCACATACAGCCAGTCACACACCTGCATCTCACTCTCGTGCATACAGCCAGTCACACACCTGCATCTCACTCTCGCACATACAGCCAGTCACACACCTGCATCTCACTCTCGCACATACAGCCAGTCACACACCTGCATCTCACTCTCGCACAAACAGCCAGTCACACATGCGCATCTCACTCTCGCACATACAGCCTGTCACACACCTGCATCTCACTCTCGCACATACAGCCAGTCACACATGCGCATCTCACTCTCGCACATACAGCCAGTCACACACCTGCATCTCACTCTCGCACATACAGCCAGTCACACATGTGCATCGTACTCTCGCACATACAGCCAGTCACACACCTGCATCTCACTCTCGCACATACAGCCAGTCACACATGCGCATCTCACTCTCGCACATACAGCCAGTCACACACCTGCATCTCACTCATGCACATACAGCCAGTCACACACCTGCATCTAACTCTCGCACATACAGCCAGTCACACACCTGCATCTCACTCTCGCACATACAGCCAGTCACACACCTGCATCTCACTCTCGCACAAACAGCCAGTCACACACCGGCATCTCACTCTCGCACATACAGCAAGTCAAATACCTGCATCTCACTCATGCAGATACAGCCAGTCACACACCTGCATCTCACTCATGCACACACAGCCAGTCACACACCTGCCTCTCACTCTCGCACATACAGCCAGTCACACACCTGCCTCTCACTCATGCACATACAGCCAGTCACACACCTGCATCTCACTCTCGCACATACTGCCAGTCACACACCTGCATCTCACTCTCGCACATACAGCCAGTCACACACCTGCCTCTCACTCATGCACATACAGCCAGTCACACACCTGCATCTCACTCTCGCACATACAGCCAATCACACATGCGCATCTCACTCTCGCACATACAGCCAGTCACACACCTGCCTCTCACTCATGCACATACAGCCAGTCACACACCTGCCTCTCACTCATGCACATACAGCAAGTCACACACCTGCATCTCACTCTCGCACATACAGCCAATCACACATGCGCATCTCACTCTCGCACATACAGCCAGTGACACACCTGCATCTCACTCATGCACATACAGCCAGTCACACACCTGCATCTCACTCTCACACATACAGCCAGTCACACACCTGCATCTCACTCATGCACATACAGCCAGTCACACACCTGCATCTCCCTCTCGCACATACAGCCAGTCACACACCTGCATCTCACTCTCGCACATACAGCCAGTCACACACCTGCCTCTCACTCATGCACATACAGCCAGTCTCACACCTGCATCTCACTCTCGCACATACACCCAGTCACACATGCGCTTCTCACTCTCGCACATACAGCCAGTCACACACCTGCATCTCACTCATGCACATACAGCCAGTCACACACCAGCATCTCACTCATGCACATACAGCCAGTCACACACCTGCATCTCACTCTCGCACATACAGCCAGTCACACACCTGCATCTCACTCTCGCACATACAGCCAATCACACACCTGCATCTCACTCTCGCACATACAGCCAGTCACACATGCGCATCTCACTCATGCACATACAGCCAGTCACACACCTGCATCTGACTCATGCACATACAGCCAGTCACACACCTGCATTTCACTCATGCACATACAGCCAGTCACACACCTGCATTTCACTCTTGCACATACAGCCAGTCACACACCTGCCTCTCACTCATGCACATACAGCCAGTCACACACCTGCCTCTCACTCATGCACATACAGCCAATCACACATGCGCATCTCACTCTCGCACATACAGCCAGTGACACACCTGCATCTCACTCATGCACATACAGCCAGTCACACACCTGCATCTCACTCTCACACATACAGCCAGTCACACACCTGCATCTCACTCATGCACATACAGCCAGTCACACACCTGCATCTCCCTCTCGCACATACAGCCAGTCACACACCTGCATCTCACTCTCGCACATACAGCCAGTCACACACCTGCCTCTCACTCATGCACATACAGCCAGTCTCACACCTGCATCTCACTCTCGCACATACACCCAGTCACACATGCGCTTCTCACTCTCGCACATACAGCCAGTCACACACCTGCATCTCACTCATGCACATACAGCCAGTCACACACCAGCATCTCACTCATGCACATACAGCCAGTCACACACCTGCATCTCACTCTCGCACATACAGCCAGTCACACACCTGCATCTCACTCTCGCACATACAGCCAATCACACACCTGCATCTCACTCTCGCACATACAGCCAGTCACACATGCGCATCTCACTCATGCACATACAGCCAGTCACACACCTGCATCTGACTCATGCACATACAGCCAGTCACACACCTGCATTTCACTCATGCACATACAGCCAGTCACACACCTGCATTTCACTCTTGCACATACAGCCAGTCACACACCTGCCTCTCACTCATGCACATACAGCCAGTCACACACCTGCCTCTCACTCATGCACATACAGCCAGTCACACACCTGCATCTCACTCATGCACATACAGCCAGTCACACATGCACATCTCACTCTCGCACATACAGCCAGTCACACACCTGTATCTCACTCATGCACATACTGCCAGTCACACACCTGCATCTCACTCATGCACATACAGCCAGTCACACACCTACATCTCACTCATGCGCATACAGCCAGTCACACACCTGCCTTTCACTCATGCACATACAGCCAGTCACACACCTGCATCTCACTCTCGCACAAACAGCCAGTCACACATGCGCATCTCACTCTCGCACATACAGCCTGTCACACACCTGCATCTCACTCTTGCACATACAGCCAGTCACACATGCGCATCTCACTCTCGCACATACAGTCAGTCACACACCTACATCTCACTCTCACACAAACAGCCAGTCACACATTCCGCATTTCACTCTCGCACATACAGCCAGTCACACACCTGCATCTCACTCTCGCACATACAGTCAGTCACACATGCGCATCTCACTCTCACACATACAGCCAGTCACACACCTGCATCTCACTCATGCACATAAAGCCAGTCACACATGCGCATCTCACTCTCACACATACAGCCAGTCACACACCTGCATCTCACTCATGCACATACAGCCAGTCACACAAGCGCATCTCACTCTCGCACATACAGCCAGTCACACACCTGCATCTCACTCATGCAGATACAGCCAATCACACACCTGCATCTCACTCATGCACATGCAGCCAGTCACGCACCTGCATCTCACTCATGCACATACAGCCAGTCACACACCTGCATCTCACTCTCTTGCATACAGCCAGTCACACACCTGCATCTCACTCTTGCACATACAGCCAGTCACACACCTGCCTCTCACTCTCGCACATACAGCCAGTCACACACCTGCATCTCACTCTCGCACATACAGCCAGTCACACACCTGCCTCTCACTCATGCACATACAGCCAGTCACACACCTGCATCTCACTCTCGCACATACAGCCAATCACACATGCGCATCTCACTCTCGCACATACAGCCAGTCACACACCTGCATCTTACTCATGCACATACAGCCAGTCACACACCTGCATCTCACTCTCGCACATACAGCCAGTCACACACCTGCCTCTCACTCATGCACATACAGCAAGTCACACACCTGCATCTCACTCTCGCACATACAGCCAATCACACATGCACATCTCACTCTCGCACATACAGCCAGTCACACACCTGCATCTCACTCTCGCACATACAGCCAGTGACACACCTGCATCTCACTCATGCACATACAGCCAGTCACACACCTGCATCTCACTCTCACACATACAGCCAGTCACACACCTGCATCTCACTCATGCACATACAGCCAGTCACACACCTGCATCTCACTCATGCACATACAGCCAGTCACACATGCACATCTCACTCTCGCACATACAGCCAGTCACACACCTGCACCTCACTCTCGCACATACACCCAGTCACACATGCGCTTCTCACTCTCGCACATACAGCCAGTCACACACCTGCATCTCACTCATGCACATACAGCCAGTCACACACCAGCATCTCACTCATGCACATACAGCCAGTCACACACCTGCATCTCACTCTCGCACATACAGCCAGTCACACATCTGCATCTCACTCTCGCACATACAGCCAGTCACACACCTGCATCTCACTCTCGCACATACAGCCAGTCACACATGCGCATCTCACTCATGCACATACAGCCAGTCACACACCTGCATCTGACTCATGAACATACAGCCAGTCACACACCTGCATTTCACTCATGCACATACAGCCAGTCACACACCTGCATTTCACTCTCGCACATACAGCCAGTCACACACCTGCCTCTCACTCATGCACATACAGCCAGTCACACACCTGCCTCTCACTCATGCACATACAGCCAGTCACACACCTGCATCTCACTCATGCACATACAGCCAGTCACACATGCACATCTCACTCTCGCACATACAGCCAGTCACACACCTGTATCTCACTCATGCACATACTGCCAGTCACACACCTGCATCTCACTCATGCACATACAGCCAGTCACACACCTACATCTCACTCATGCGCATACAGCCAGTCACACACCTGCCTTTCACTCATGCACATACAGCCAGTCACACACCTGCATCTCACTCTCGCACAAACAGCCAGTCACACATGCGCATCTCACTCTCGCACATACAGTCAGTCACACACCTACATCTCACTCTCACACAAACAGCCAGTCACACATGCGCATTTCACTCTCGCACATACAGCCAGTCACACACCTGCATCTCACTCTCGCACATACAGTCAGTCAAACATGCGCATCTCACTCTCACACATACAGCCAGTCACACACCTGCATCTCACTCATGCACATACAGCCAGTCACACATGCGCATCTCACTCTCACACATACAGCCAGTCACACACCTGCATCTCACTCATGCACATACAGCCAGTCACACAAGCGCATCTCACTCTCGCACATACAGCCAGTCACACACCTGCATCTCACTCATGCACATACAGCCAATCACACACCTGCATCTCACTCATGCACATGCAGCCAGTCACACACCTGCATCTCACTCATGCACATACAGCCAGTCACACACCTGCATCTCACTCTCTTGCATACAGCCAGTCACACACCTGCATCTCACTCTTGCACATACAGCCAGTCACACACCTGCATCTCACTCATGCACATACAGCCAGTCACACACCTGCATCTCACTCTTGCACATACAGCCAGTCACACACCTGCATCTCACTCATGCACATACAGCCAGTCACACACCTGCATCTCACTCTCGTGCATACAGCCAGTCACACACCTGCATCCCACTCTCGCACATACAGCCAGTCACACATGAGCATCTCACTCTCGCACATACAGCCAGTCACACACCTGCCTCTCACTCATGCACATACAGCCAGTCACACACCTGCATCTGACTCTCGCACATACAGCCAGTCACACACCTGCCTCTCACTCATGCACATACAGCCAGTCACACACCTGCCTCTCACTCATGCACATACAGCCAGTCACACACCTGCATCTCACTCTCGCACATACAGCCAGTCTCACACCTGCATCTCACTCTCGCACATACAGCCAGTCACACACCTGCATCTCACTCTTGCACATACAGCCAGTCGCACACCTGCATCTCACTCATGCACATACAGCCAGTCACACACCTGCATCTCACTCTCGCACATACAGCCAGTCACACACCTGCATCTCACTCTTGCACATACAGCCAGTCACACACCTGCATCTCACTCATGCACATACAACCAGTCACACACCTGCATCGCACTCTCGCACATACAGCCAGTCACACACCTGCATCTCACTCATGCACATACAGCCAGTCACACACCTGCATCTCACTCATGCACATACAGCCAGTCACACACCTGCATCTCCCTCTCGCACATACAGCCAGTCACAAACCTGCATCTCACTCTCGCACAAACAGCCAGTCACACATGTGCATCTCACTCTCGCACATACAGCCAGTCACACACCTGCCTCTCACTCATGCACATACAGCCAGTCACACACCTGCATCTCACTCTCGCACATACAGCCAGTCACACACCTGCATCTCACTCATGCACATACAGCCAGTCACACACCTGCATCTCACTCATGCACATAAAGCCAGTCACACACCTGCATCTCACTCTCTCACAAACAGCCAGTCACACACCTGCATCTCACTCTCTCACAAACAGCCAGTCACACACCTGCATCTCACTCATGCACACACAGTTAGTCACACACCTGCATCTCACTCTCACACATACAGCCAGTCACACACCTGCATCTCACTCTTGCACATACAGCCAGTCACACACCTGCATCTCACTCATGCACATACAGCCAGTCACACACCTGCATCTTACTCTCGTGCATACAGCCAGTCACACATGAGCATCTCACTCTCGCACATACAGCCAGTCACACACCTGCCTCTCACTCATGCACATACAGCCAGTCACACACCTGCATCTGACTCTCGCACATACAGCCGGTCACACATGAGCATCTCACTCTCGCACATACAGCCAGTCACACACCTGCCTCTCACTCATGCACATACAGCCAGTCACACACCTGCATCTGACTCTCGCACATACAGCCAGTCACACACCTGCCTCTCACTCATGCACATACAGCCAGTCACACACCTGCCTCTCACTCATGCACATACAGCCAGTCACACACCTGCATCTCACTCTCGCACATACAGCCAGTCTCACACCTGCATCTTACTCTCACACAGACAGCCAGTCACACACCTGCCTCTCACTCATGCACATACAGCCAGTCACACACCTGCATCTCACTCTCGCACATACAGCCAGTCACACACCTGCATCTCACTCATGCACACACAGTTAGTCACACACCTGCATCTCACTCTCACACATACAGCCAGTCACACACCTGCATCTCACTCATGCACATACAGCCAGTCACACACCTGCATCTCACTCTCGCACAAACAGCCAGTCACACATGTGCATCTCACTCTCGCACATACAGCCAGTCACACACCTGCCTCTCACTCATGCACATACAGCCAGTCACACACCTGCATCTCACTCTCGCACATACAGCCAGTCACACACCTGCATCTCACTCATGCACATACAGCCAGTCACACACCTGCATCTCACTCATGCACATAAAGCCAGTCACACACCTGCATCTCACTCTCTCACAAACAGCCAGTCACACACCTGCATCTCACTCTCTCACAAACAGCCAGTCACACACCTGCATCTCACTCATGCACACACAGTTAGTCACACACCTGCATCTCACTCTCACACATACAGCCAGTCACACACCTGCATCTCACTCATGCACATACAGCCAGTCACACACCTGCATCTCACTCTCGCACAAACAGCCAGTCACACACCTGCATCTCACTCTCGCACATACAGCCAGTCACACACCTGCCTCTCACTCATGCACATACAGCCAGTCACACACCTGCATCTCACTCTCGCACATAAAGCCAGTCACACACCTGCATCTCACTCATGCACATACAGCCAGTCACACACCTGCATCTCACTCATGCACATAAAGCCAGTCACACACCTGCATCTCACTCTCTCACAAACAGCCAGTCACACACCTGCATCTCACTCTCTCACAAACAGCCAGTCACACACCTGCATCTCACTCTCGCACATACAGCCAGTCACACACCTGCATCTCACTCTCGTGCATACAGCCAGTCACACACCTGCATCTCACTCATGCACATACAGCCAGTCACACACCTGCCTTTCACTCATGCACATACTGCCAGTCACACACCTGCATCTCACTCTCGCACAAACAGCCAGTCACACATGCGCATCTCACTTTCGCACATACAGCCAGTCACACACCTGTATCTCACTCAAGCACATACAGCCAGTCACACACCTGCATCTCACTCATGCACATACAGCCAGTCACACACCTGCATCTCACTCATGCACATACAGCCAGTCACACACCTGCCTTTCACTCATGCACATACAGCCAGTTACACACCTGCATCTCACTCTCGCATAAACAGCCAGTCACACATGCGCATCTCACTCTCGCACATACAGCCTGTCACACACCTGCATCTCACTCTCGCACATACAGCCAGTCACACATGCGCATCTCACTCTCGCACATACAGCCAGTCACACACCTGCATCTCACTCTCACACAAACAGCCAGTCACACATGCGCATCTCACTCTCGCACATACAGCCAGTCACACACCTGCATCTCACTCTCGCACATACAGCCAGTCACACATGCGCATCTCACTCTCGCACATACAGCCAGTCACACACCTGCATCACACTCATGCACATACAGCCAGTCACACATGCGCATCTCACTCTCACACATACAGCCAGTCACACACCTGCATCTCACTCATGCACATACAGCCAGTCACACATGCGCATCTCACTCTCGCACATACAGCCAGTCACACACCTGCATCTCACTCATGCACATACAGCCAGTCACACACCTGCATCTCACTCTTGCACATACAGCCAGTCACACATGCGCATCTCACTCTCGCACATACTGCCAGTCACACACCTACATCTCACTCTCACACAAACAGCCAGTCACACATTCCGCATTTCACTCTCGCACATACAGCCAGTCACACACCTGCATCTCACTCTCGCACATACAGTCAGTCACACATGCGCATCTCACTCTCACACATACAGCCAGTCACACACCTGCATCTCACTCATGCACATAAAGCCAGTCACACATGCGCATCTCACTTTCACACATACAGCCAGTCACACACCTGCATCTCACTCATGCACATACAGCCAGTCACACAAGCGCATCTCACTCTCGCACATACAGCCAGTCACACACCTGCATCTCACTCATGCAGATACAGCCAATCACACACCTGCATCTCACTCATGCACATGCAGCCAGTCACACACCTGCATCTCACTCATGCACATACAGCCAGTCACACACCTGCATCTCACTCTCTTGCATACAGCCAGTCACACACCTGCATCTCACTCTTGCACATACAGCCAGTCACACACCTGCCTCTCACTCTCGCACATACAGCCAGTCACACACCTGCATCTCACTCTCGCACATACAGCCAGTCACACACCTGCCTCTCACTCATGCACATACAGCCAGTCACACACCTGCATCTCACTCTCGCACATACAGCCAATCACACATGCGCATCTCACTCTCGCACATACAGCCAGTCACACACCTGCATCTTACTCATGCACATACAGCCAGTCACACACCTGCATCTCATTCTCGCACATACAGCCAGTCACACACCTGCCTCTCACTCATGCACATACAGCAAGTCACACACCTGCATCTCACTCTCGCACATACAGCCAATCACACATGCGCATCTCACTCTCGCACATACAGCCAGTGACACACCTGCATCTCACTCATGCACATACAGCCAGTCACACACCTGCATCTCACTCTCGCACATACACCCAGTCACACATGCGCTTCTCACTCTCGCACATACAGCCAGTCACACACCTGCATCTCACTCATGCACATACAGCCAGTCACACACCAGCATCTCACTCATGCACATACAGCCAGTCACACACCTGCATCTCACTCTCGCACATACAGCCAGTCACACACCTGCATCTCACTCTCGCACATACAGCCAGTCACACACCTGCATCTCACTCTCGCACATACAGCCAGTCACACATGCGCATCTCACTCATGCACATACAGCCAGTCACACACCTGCATCTGACTCATGAACATACAGCCAGTCACACACCTGCATTTCACTCATGCACATACAGCCAGTCACACACCTGCATTTCACTCTCACACATACAGCCAGTCACACACCTGCCTCTCACTCATGCACATACAGCCAGTCACACACCTGCCTCTCACTCATGCACATACAGCCAGTCACACACCTGCATCTCACTCATGCACATACAGCCAGTCACACATGCACATCTCACTCTCGCACATACAGCCAGTCACACACCTGTATCTCACTCATGCACATACTGCCAGTCACACACCTGCATCTCACTCATGCACATACAGCCAGTCACACACCTACATCTCACTCATGTGCATACAGCCAGTCACACACCTGCCTTTCACTCATGCACATACAGCCAGTCACACACCTGCATCTCACTCTCGCACAAACAGCCAGTCACACATGCGCATCTCACTCTCGCACATACAGTCAGTCACACACCTACATCTCACTCTCACACAAACAGCCAGTCACACATGCGCATTTCACTCTCGCACATACAGCCAGTCACACACCTGCATCTCACTCTCGCACATACAGTCAGTCAAACATGCGCATCTCACTCTCACACATACAGCCAGTCACACACCTGCATCTCACTCATGCACATACAGCCAGTCACACATGCGCATCTCACTCTCACACATACAGCCAGTCACACACCTGCATCTCACTCATGCACATACAGCCAGTCACACAAGCGCATCTCACTCTCGCACATACAGCCAGTCACACACCTGCATCTCACTCATGCACATACAGCCAATCACACACCTGCATCTCACTCATGCACATGCAGCCAGTCACACACCTGCATCTCACTCATGCACATACAGCCAGTCACACACCTGCATCTCACTCTCTTGCATACAGCCAGTCACACACCTGCATCTCACTCTTGCACATACAGCCAGTCACACACCTGCATCTCACTCTCGCACATACAGCCAGTCACACACCTGCATCTCACTCTCTTGCATACAGCCAGTCACACACCTGCATCTCACTCATGCACATACAGCCAGTCACACACCTGCATCTCACTCTCGCACATACAGCCAGTCACACACCTGCATCTCACTCTTGCACATACAGCCAGTCACACACCTGCATCTCACTCATGCACATACAGCCAGTCACACACCTGCATCTCACTCTCGTGCATACAGCCAGTCACACACCTGCCTCTCACTCATGCACATACAGCCAGTCACACACCTGCATCTGACTCTCGCACATACAGCAAGTCACACACCTGCCTCTCACTCATGCACATACAGCCAGTCACACACCTGCCTCTCACTCATGCACATACAGCCAGTCACACACCTGCATCTCACTCTCGCACATACAGCCAGTCTCACACCTGCATCTCACTCTCGCACATACAGCCAGTCACACACCTGCATCTCACTCTCGCACATACAGCCAGTCACACACCTGCATCTCACTCATGCACATACAGCCAGTCACACACCTGCCTCTCACTCATGCACATACAGCCAGTCACACACCTGCATCTGACTCTCGCACATACAGCAAGTCACACACCTGCCTCTCACTCATGCACATACAGCCAGTCACACACCTGCCTCTCACTCATGCACATACAGCCAGTCACACACCTGCATCTCACTCTCGCACATACAGCCAGTCTCACACCTGCATCTCACTCTCGCACATACAGCCAGTCTCACACCTGCATCTCACTCTCGCACATACAGCCAGTCACACACCTGCATCCCACTCTCGCACATACAGCCAGTCACACATGAGCATCTCACTCTCGCACATACAGCCAGTCACACACCTGCCTCTCACTCATGCACATACAGCCAGTCACACACCTGCATCTGACTCTCGCACATACAGCAAGTCACACACCTGCCTCTCACTCATGCACATACAGCCAGTCACACACCTGCCTCTCACTCATGCACATACAGCCAGTCACACACCTGCATCTCACTCTCGCACATACAGCCAGTCTCACACCTGCATCTCACTCTCGCACATACAGCCAGTCACACACCTGCATCTCACTCTCGCACATACAGCCAGTCACACACCTGCATCTCACTCATGCACATACAGCCAGTCACACACCTGCATCTCACTCTCTTGCATACAGCCAGTCACACACCTGCATCTCACTCTTGCACATACAGCCAGTCACACACCTGCATCTCACTCATGCACATACAGCCAGTCACACACCTGCATCTCACTCTCGTGCATACAGCCAGTCACACACCTGCATCCCACTCTCGCACATGCATCCCACTCTCGCACATGAGCATCTCACTCTCGCACATACAGCCAGTCACACACCTGCCTCTCACTCATGCACATACAGCCAGTCACACACCTGCATCTGACTCTCGCACATACAGCCAGTCACACACCTGCCTCTCACTCATGCACATACAGCCAGTCACACACCTGCCTCTCACTCATGCACATACAGCCAGTCACACACCTGCATCTCACTCTCGCACATACAGCCAGTCTCACACCTGCATCTCACTCTCGCACATACAGCCAGTCACACACCTGCATCTCACTCTTGCACATACAGCCAGTCGCACACCTGCATCTCACTCATGCACATACAGCCAGTCACACACCTGCATCTCACTCTCGCACATACAGCCAGTCACACACCTGCATCTCACTCTTGCACATACAGCCAGTCACACACCTGCATCTCACTCATGCACATACAACCAGTCACACACCTGCATCGCACTCTCGCACATACAGCCAGTCACACACCTGCATCTCACTCTTGCACATACAGCCTGTCACACACCTGCATCTCACTCATGCACATACAGCCAGTCACACACCTGCATCTTACTCTCGTGCATACAGCCAGTCACACACCTGCATCCCACTCTCGCACATACAGCCAGTCACACATGAGCATCTCACTCTCGCACATACAGCCAGTCACACACCTGCCTCTCACTCATGCACATACAGCCAGTCACACACCTGCATCTGACTCTCGCACATACAGCCAGTCACACACCTGCCTCTCACTCATGCACATACAGCCAGTCACACACCTGCCTCTCACTCATGCACATACAGCCAGTCACACACCTGCATCTCACTCTCGCACATACAGCCAGTCTCACACCTGCATCTTACTCTCGCACAGACAGCCAGTCACACACCTGCCTCTCACTCATGCACATACAGCCAGTCACACACCTGCATCTCACTCTCGCACATACAGCCAATCACACATGCGCATCTCACTCTCGCACATACAGCCAGTCACACACCTGCATCTCACTCATGCACACACAGTTAGTCACACACCTGCATCTCACTCTCACACATACAGCCAGTCACACACTTGCATCTCACTCATGCACATACAGCCAGTCACACACCTGCATCTCACTCTCGCACAAACAGCCAGTCACACATGTGCATCTCACTCTCGCACATACAGCCAGTCACACACCTGCCTCTCACTCATGCACATACAGCCAGTCACACACCTGCATCTCACTCTCGCACATACAGCCAGTCACACACCTGCATCTCACTCATGCACATACAGCCAGTCACACACCTGCATCTCACTCATGCACATAAAGCCAGTCACACACCTGCCTCTCACTCATGCACATACAGCCAGTCACACACCTGCATCTCACTCTCTCACAAACAGCCAGTCACACACCTGCATCTCACTCTCTCACAAACAGCCAGTCACACACCTGCATCTCACTCATGCACACACAGTTAGTCACACACCTGCATCTCACTCTCACACATACAGCCAGTCACACATGCGCATCTCACTCTCACACATACAGCCAGTCACACACCTGCATCTCACTCATGCACATACAGCCAGTCACACATGCGCATCTCACTCTCGCACATACAGCCAGTCACACACCTGCATCTCACTCATGCACATACAGCCAGTCACACACCTGCATCTCACTCTTGCACATACAGCCAGTCACACATGCGCATCTCACTCTCGCACATACTGCCAGTCACACACCTACATCTCACTCTCACACAAACAGCCAGTCACACATTCCGCATTTCACTCTCGCACATACAGCCAGTCACACACCTGCATCTCACTCTCGCACATACAGTCAGTCACACATGCGCATCTCACTCTCACACATACAGCCAGTCACACACCTGCATCTCACTCATGCACATAAAGCCAGTCACACATGCGCATCTCACTCTCACACATACAGCCAGTCACACACCTGCATCTCACTCATGCACATACAGCCAGTCACACAAGCGCATCTCACTCTCGCACATACAGCCAGTCACACACCTGCATCTCACTCATGCAGATACAGCCAATCACACACCTGCATCTCACTCATGCACATGCAGCCAGTCACACACCTGCATCTCACTCATGCACATACAGCCAGTCACACACCTGCATCTCACTCTCTTGCATACAGCCAGTCACACACCTGCATCTCACTCTTGCACATACAGCCAGTCACACACCTGCCTCTCACTCTCGCACATACAGCCAGTCACACACCTGCATCTCACTCTCGCACATACAGCCAGTCACACACCTGCCTCTCACTCATGCACATACAGCCAGTCACACACCTGCATCTCACTCTCGCACATACAGCCAATCACACATGCGCATCTCACTCTCGCACATACAGCCAGTCACACACCTGCATCTTACTCATGCACATACAGCCAGTCACACACCTGCATCTCATTCTCGCACATACAGCCAGTCACACACCTGCCTCTCACTCATGCACATACAGCAAGTCACACACCTGCATCTCACTCTCGCACATACAGCCAATCACACATGCGCATCTCACTCTCGCACATACAGCCAGTGACACACCTGCATCTCACTCATGCACATACAGCCAGTCACACACCTGCATCTCACTCTCGCACATACACCCAGTCACACATGCGCTTCTCACTCTCGCACATACAGCCAGTCACACACCTGCATCTCACTCATGCACATACAGCCAGTCACACACCAGCATCTCACTCATGCACATACAGCCAGTCACACACCTGCATCTCACTCTCGCACATACAGCCAGTCACACACCTGCATCTCACTCTCGCACATACAGCCAGTCACACACCTGCATCTCACTCTCGCACATACAGCCAGTCACACATGCGCATCTCACTCATGCACATACAGCCAGTCACACACCTGCATCTGACTCATGAACATACAGCCAGTCACACACCTGCATTTCACTCATGCACATACAGCCAGTCACACACCTGCATTTCACTCTCACACATACAGCCAGTCACACACCTGCCTCTCACTCATGCACATACAGCCAGTCACACACCTGCCTCTCACTCATGCACATACAGCCAGTCACACACCTGCATCTCACTCATGCACATACAGCCAGTCACACATGCACATCTCACTCTCGCACATACAGCCAGTCACACACCTGTATCTCACTCATGCACATACTGCCAGTCACACACCTGCATCTCACTCATGCACATACAGCCAGTCACACACCTACATCTCACTCATGTGCATACAGCCAGTCACACACCTGCCTTTCACTCATGCACATACAGCCAGTCACACACCTGCATCTCACTCTCGCACAAACAGCCAGTCACACATGCGCATCTCACTCTCGCACATACAGTCAGTCACACACCTACATCTCACTCTCACACAAACAGCCAGTCACACATGCGCATTTCACTCTCGCACATACAGCCAGTCACACACCTGCATCTCACTCTCGCACATACAGTCAGTCAAACATGCGCATCTCACTCTCACACATACAGCCAGTCACACACCTGCATCTCACTCATGCACATACAGCCAGTCACACATGCGCATCTCACTCTCACACATACAGCCAGTCACACACCTGCATCTCACTCATGCACATACAGCCAGTCACACAAGCGCATCTCACTCTCGCACATACAGCCAGTCACACACCTGCATCTCACTCATGCACATACAGCCAATCACACACCTGCATCTCACTCATGCACATGCAGCCAGTCACACACCTGCATCTCACTCATGCACATACAGCCAGTCACACACCTGCATCTCACTCTCTTGCATACAGCCAGTCACACACCTGCATCTCACTCTTGCACATACAGCCAGTCACACACCTGCATCTCACTCTCGCACATACAGCCAGTCACACACCTGCATCTCACTCTCTTGCATACAGCCAGTCACACACCTGCATCTCACTCATGCACATACAGCCAGTCACACACCTGCATCTCACTCTCGCACATACAGCCAGTCACACACCTGCATCTCACTCTTGCACATACAGCCAGTCACACACCTGCATCTCACTCATGCACATACAGCCAGTCACACACCTGCATCTCACTCTCGTGCATACAGCCAGTCACACACCTGCCTCTCACTCATGCACATACAGCCAGTCACACACCTGCATCTGACTCTCGCACATACAGCAAGTCACACACCTGCCTCTCACTCATGCACATACAGCCAGTCACACACCTGCCTCTCACTCATGCACATACAGCCAGTCACACACCTGCATCTCACTCTCTCACAAACAGCCAGTCACACACCTGCATCTCACTCTCTCACAAACAGCCAGTCACACACCTGCATCTCACTCATGCACACACAGTTAGTCACACACCTGCATCTCACTCTCACACATACAGCCAGTCACACATGTGCATCTCACTCTCGCACATACAGCCAGTCACACACCTGCCTCTCACTCATGCACATACAGCCAGTCACACACCTGCCTCTCACTCATGCACATACAGCCAGTCACACACCTGCATCTCACTCTCGCACATACAGCCAGTCTCACACCTGCATCTCACTCTCGCACATACAGCCAGTCACACACCTGCATCTCACTCTCGCACATACAGCCAGTCACACACCTGCATCTCACTCATGCACATACAGCCAGTCACACACCTGCATCTCACTCTCTTGCATACAGCCAGTCACACACCTGCATCTCACTCTTGCACATACAGCCAGTCACACACCTGCATCTCACTCATGCACATACAGCCAGTCACACACCTGCATCTCACTCTCGTGCATACAGCCAGTCACACACCTGCATCCCACTCTCGCACATACAGCCAGTCACACATGAGCATCTCACTCTCGCACATACAGCCAGTCACACACCTGCCTCTCACTCATGCACATACAGCCAGTCACACACCTGCATCTGACTCTCGCACATACAGCCAGTCACACACCTGCCTCTCACTCATGCACATACAGCCAGTCACACACCTGCCTCTCACTCATGCACATACAGCCAGTCACACACCTGCATCTCACTCTCGCACATACAGCCAGTCTCACACCTGCATCTCACTCTCGCACATACAGCCAGTCACACACCTGCATCTCACTCTTGCACATACAGCCAGTCGCACACCTGCATCTCACTCATGCACATACAGCCAGTCACACACCTGCATCTCACTCTCGCACATACAGCCAGTCACACACCTGCATCTCACTCTTGCACATACAGCCAGTCACACACCTGCATCTCACTCATGCACATACAACCAGTCACACACCTGCATCGCACTCTCGCACATACAGCCAGTCACACACCTGCATCTCACTCTTGCACATACAGCCTGTCACACACCTGCATCTCACTCATGCACATACAGCCAGTCACACACCTGCATCTTACTCTCGTGCATACAGCCAGTCACACACCTGCATCCCACTCTCGCACATACAGCCAGTCACACATGAGCATCTCACTCTCGCACATACAGCCAGTCACACACCTGCCTCTCACTCATGCACATACAGCCAGTCACACACCTGCCTCTCACTCATGCACATACAGCCAGTCACACACCTGCATCTCACTCTCGCACATACAGCCAGTCTCACACCTGCATCTTACTCTCGCACAGACAGCCAGTCACACACCTGCCTCTCACTCATGCACATACAGCCAGTCACACACCTGCATCTCACTCTCGCACATACAGCCAATCACACATGCGCATCTCACTCTCGCACATACAGCCAGTCACACACCTGCATCTCACTCATGCACACACAGTTAGTCACACACCTGCATCTCACTCTCACACATACAGCCAGTCACACACCTGCATCTCACTCATGCACATACAGCCAGTCACACACCTGCATCTCACTCTCGCACAAACAGCCAGTCACACATGTGCATCTCACTCTCGCACATACAGCCAGTCACACACCTGCCTCTCACTCATGCACATACAGCCAGTCACACACCTGCATCTCACTCTCGCACATACAGCCAGTCACACACCTGCATCTCACTCATGCACATACAGCCAGTCACACACCTGCATCTCACTCATGCACATAAAGCCAGTCACACACCTGCCTCTCACTCATGCACATACAGCCAGTCACACACCTGCATCTCACTCTCTCACAAACAGCCAGTCACACACCTGCATCTCACTCTCTCACAAACAGCCAGTCACACACCTGCATCTCACTCTCACACATACAGCCAGTCACACATGTGCATCTCACTCTCGCACATACAGCCAGTCACACACCTGCCTCTCACTCATGCACATACAGCCAGTCACACACCTGCATCTCACTCTCTCACAAACAGCCAGTCACACACCTGCATCTCACTCTCTCACAAACAGCCAGTCACACACCTGCATCTCACTCATGCACACACAGTTAGTCACACACCTGCATCTCACTCTCACACATACAGCCAGTCACACACCTGCATCTCACTCATGCACATACAGCCAGTCACACACCTGCATCTCACTCTCGCACAAACAGCCAGTCACACACCTGCATCTCACTCTCGCACATACAGCCAGTCACACACCTGCCTCTCACTCATGCACATACAGCCAGTCACACACCTGCATCTCACTCTCGCACATACAGCCAGTCACACACCTGCATCTCACTCATGCACATACAGCCAGTCACACACCTGCATCTCACTCATGCACATAAAGCCAGTCACACACCTGCATCTCACTCTCTCACAAACAGCCAGTCACACACCTGCATCTCACTCTCTCACAAACAGCCAGTCACACACCTGCATCTCACTCTCGCACATACAGCCAGTCACACACCTGCATCTCACTCTCGTGCATACAGCCAGTCACACACCTGCATCTCACTCATGCACATACAGCCAGTCACACACCTGCCTTTCACTCATGCACATACAGCCAGTCACACACCTGCCTTTCACTCTCGCACAAACAGCCAGTCACACATGCGCATCTCACTTTCGCACATACAGCCAGTCACACACCTGTATCTCACTCATGCACATACAGCCAGTCACACACCTGCATCTCACTCATGCACATACAGCCAGTCACACACCTGCATCTCACTCATGCACATACAGCCAGTCACACACCTGCCTTTCACTCATGCACATACAGCCAGTTACACACCTGCATCTCACTCTCGCATAAACAGCCAGTCACACATGCGCATCTCACTCTCGCACATACAGCCAGTCACACACCTGCATCTCACTCTCACACAAACAGCCAGTCACACATGCGCATCTCACTCTCGCACATACAGCCAGTCACACACCTGCATCTCACTCTCGCACATACAGCCAGTCACACATGCGCATCTCACTCTCGCACATACAGCCAGTCACACACCTGCATCACACTCATGCACATACAGCCAGTCACACATGCGCATCTCACTCTCACACATACAGCCAGTCACACACCTGCATCTCACTCATGCACATACAGCCAGTCACACATGCGCATCTCACTCTCGCACATACAGCCAGTCACACACCTGCATCTCACTCATGCACATACAGCCAGTCACACACCTGCATCTCACTCATGCACATACAGCCAGTCACACACCTGCATCTCACTCATGCACATACAGCCAGTCACACGCCTGCATCTCACTCTCGTGCATACAGCCAGTCACACACCTGCATCTCACTCTCGCACATACAGCCAGGCACACACCTGCATCTCACTCTCGCACATACAGCCAGTCACACACCTGCATCTCACTCATGCACATACAGCCAGTCACAAACCTGCATCTCACTCATGCACATACAGCCAGTCACACACCTGCCTTTCACTCATGCACATACAGCCAGTTACACACCTGCATCTCACTCTCGCACAAACAGCCAGTCACACATGCGCATCTCACTCTCGCACATACAGCCAGTCACACACCTGCATCTCACTCTCGCACATACAGCCAGTCACACATGCGCATCTCACTCTCGCACATACAGCCAGTCACACACCTGCATCTCACTCTCACACAAACAGCCAGTCACACATGCGCATCTCACTCTCGCACATACAGCCAGTCACACACCTGCATCTCACTCTCGCACATACAGCCAGTCACACATGCGCATCTCACTCTCGCACATACAGCCAGTCACACACCTGCATCTCACTCATGCACATACAGCCAGTCACACACCTGCATCTCACTCTCGCACATACAGCCAGTCACACACCTGCATCTCACTCTCGCACATACAGCCAGTCACACACCTGCATCTCACTCTCGCACAAACAGCCAGTCACACACCTGCATCTCACTCTCGCACATACAGTCAGTCACACACCTGCATCTCACTCTCGCACATACAGCCAGTCACACACCTGCATCTCACTCATGCACATACAGCCAGTCACACACCTGCATCTCACTCTCGCACATACAGCCAGTCACACACCTGCATCTCACTCTCGCACATACAGTCAGTCACACACCTGCATCTCACTCTCGCACATACAGCCAGTCACACACCTGCATCTCACTCATGCACATACAGCCAGTCACACACCTGCATCTCACTCTCGCACATACAGCCAGTCACACACCTGCATCTAACTCATGCACATACAGCCAGTCACACATGCACATCTCACTCTCGCACATACAGCCAGTCACACACCTGCATCTCACTCATGCACATACAGCCAGTCGCACACCTGCATCTCACTCAGGCACATACAGCCAGTCGCACACCTGCCTTTCACTCATGCACATACAGCCAGTCACACACCTGCATCTCACTCTCGCACAAACAGCCAGTCACACATGCGCATCTCACTTTCGCACATACAGCCAGTCACACACCTGTATCTCACTCATGCACATACGCCAGTCACACACCTGCATCTCACTCATGCACATACAGCCAGTCACACACCTGCATCTCACTCATGCACATACAGCCAGTCACACACCTGCCTTTCACTCATGCACATACAGCCAGTTACACACCTGCATCTCACTCTCGCACAAACAGCCAGTCACACATGCGCATCTCACTCTCGCACATACAGCCAGTCACACACCTGCATCTCACTCTCGCACATACAGCCAGTCACACATGCGCATCTCACTCTCGCACATACAGCCAGTCACACACCTGCATCTCACTCATGCACATACAGCCAGTCACACACCTGCATCTCACTCATGCACATACAGCCAGACACACACCTGCATCTCACTCTCACACATACAGCCAGTCACACACCTGCATCTCACTCTCGCACATACAGCCAGTCACACACCTGCATCTCACTCTCGCACAAACAGCCAGTCACACACCTGCATCTCACTCTCGCACATACAGTCACACACCTGCATCTCACTCTCGCACATACAGCCAGTCACACACCTGCATCTCACTCATGCACATACAGCCAGTCACACACCTGCATCTCACTCTCGCACATACAGCCAGTCACACACCTGCATCTCACTCTCGCACATACAGTCAGTCACACACCTGCATCTCACTCTCGCACATACAGCCAGTCACACACCTGCATCTCACTCATGCACATACAGCCAGTCACACACCTGCATCTCACTCTCGCACATACAGCCAGTCACACACCTGCATCTAACTCATGCACATACAGCCAGTCACACATGCACATCTCACTCTCGCACATACAGCCAGTCACACACCTGCATCTCACTCATGCACATACAGCCAGTCGCACACCTGCATCTCACTCAGGCACATACAGCCAGTCGCACACCTGCCTTTCACTCATGCACATACAGCCAGTCACACACCTGCATCTCACTCTCGCACAAACAGCCAGTCACACATGCGCATCTCACTTTCGCACATACAGCCAGTCACACACCTGTATCTCACTCATGCACATACAGCCAGTCACACACCTGCATCTCACTCATGCACATACAGCCAGTCACACACCTGCATCTCACTCATGCACATACAGCCAGTCACACACCTGCCTTTCACTCATGCACATACAGCCAGTTACACACCTGCATCTCACTCTCGCACAAACAGCCAGTCACACATGCGCATCTCACTCTCGCACATACAGCCAGTCACACACCTGCATCTCACTCTCGCACATACAGCCAGTCACACATGCGCATCTCACTCTCGCACATACAGCCAGTCACACACCTGCATCTCACTCTCGCACATACAGCCAGTCACACATGCGCATCTCACTCTCGCACATACAGCCAGTCACACACCTGCATCTCACTCATGCACATACAGCCAGTCACACACCTGCATCTCACTCATGCACATACAGCCAGACACACACCTGCATCTCACTCTCACACAAACAGCCAGTCACACACCTGCCTCTCACTCTCACACATACAGCCAGTCACACACCTGCATCTCACTCATGCACATACAGCCAGTCACACACCTGCCTCTCACTCTCACACATACAGCCAGTCACACACCTGCATCTCACTCATGCACATACAGCCAGTCACACACCTGCATCTCACTCATGCACATACAGCCAGTCACACACCTGCATCTCCCTCTCGCACATACAGCCAGTCACAAACCTGCATCTCACTCATGCACATACAGCCAGTCACACATGCGCATCTCACTCTCGCACATACAGCCAGTCACACACCTGCATCTCACTCTCGCACATACAGCCAGTCACACATGCGCATCTCACTCTCGCACATACAGCCAGTCACACACCTGCATCTCACTCTCGCACATACAGCCAGTCACACATGTGCATCTCACTCTCACACATACAGCCAGTCACACACCTGCCTCTCACTCATGCACATACAGCCAGTTACACACCTGCATCTCACTCTCGCACAAACAGCCAGTCACACATGCGCATCTCACTCTCGCACATACAGCCAGTCACACACCTGCATCTCACTCTCGCACATACAGCCAGTCACACATGCGCATCTCACTCTCGCACATACAGCCAGTCACACACCTGCATCTCACTCATGCACATACAGCCAGTCACACACCTGCATCTCACTCATGCACATACAGCCAGACACACACCTGCATCTCACTCTCACACAAACAGCCAGTCACACACCTGCCTCTCACTCTCACACATACAGCCAGTCACACACCTGCATCTCACTCATGCACATACAGCCAGTCACACACCTGCCTCTCACTCTCACACATACAGCCAGTCACACACCTGCATCTCACTCATGCACATACAGCCAGTCACACACCTGCATCTCACTCATGCACATACAGCCAGTCACACACCTGCATCTCCCTCTCGCACATACAGCCAGTCACAAACCTGCATCTCACTCATGCACATACAGCCAGTCACACATGCGCATCTCACTCTCGCACATACAGCCAGTCACACACCTGCATCTCACTCTCGCACATACAGCCAGTCACACATGCGCATCTCACTCTCGCACATACAGCCAGTCACACACCTGCATCTCACTCTCGCACATACAGCCAGTCACACATGTGCATCTCACTCTCACACATACAGCCAGTCACACACCTGCCTCTCACTCATGCACATACAGCCAGTCACACACCTGCCTCTCACTCTCACACATACAGCCAGTCACACACCTGCCTCTCACTCATGCACATACAGCCAGTCACACACCTGCATCTCACTCATGCACATACAGCCAGTCACACACCTGCATCTCCCTCTCGCACATACAGCCAGTCACACACCTGCCTCTCACTCTCACACATACAGCCAGTCACACACCTGCCTCTCACTCATGCACATACAGCCAGTCACACACCTGCATCTCACTCATGCACATACAGCCAGTCACACACCTGCATCTCCCTCTCGCACATACAGCCAGTCACAAACCTGCATCTCACTCATGCACATACAGCCAGTCACACATGCGCATCTCACTCTCGCACATACAGCCAGTCACACACCTGCATCTCACTCTCGCACATACAGCCAGTCACACATGCGCATCTCACTCTCGCACATACAGCCAGTCACACACCTGCATCTCACTCATGCACATACAGCCAGTCACACATGCGCATCTCACTCTCGCACATACAGCCAGTCACACATGCGCATCTCACTCTCGCACATACAACCTGTTGCAAGTGTGCATCTCACTCACGCACATACACCATGCTACACACGTGCATCTCACTTTCTTAGGCAAGTTGAAGAAGAAACTCTGACAGACGATGGATTTACCATGGAGGGTCACGGTTTAGCCATCTCATCATGGGATGAAATGTCTGTTGCCCCATAGATGGAGCAGGTTCTACAGACAGTCGTTCTTTCATGGCCTGGCCTCGAGGGGGAGGGGGTGTCACACGTTCTAAAGTTCAGTTTGAGTGACCCCCGTCCACAGCAGTTTGTGTCAACACAGGAATAGAGCCTGTCTGTCAGTGTGAGATGGCCTCAAGCAGAGTGGCCCACAGGCACACCCCAGGGACACCGGATGCCGCCTGTGTGAAGGATACTTACCTCTCTGAACTTATGGTGCTCAACTCTTTTTCCTGCTTCTTTAGTTTCAATCTGCTTCATTTTTCATTTGCTCAGTTGTAGATGGATTTCAATATCCTTCATGTTTTTTGCCCAATTCCAGCGTCTTTGTGGCTCAGCTCCTGCGCATTGATCTGTCTGTAGTCTGTATATTTGTGTAAGCCTCTTGTAATTCTAGGTACTTAACTTCTTTTTTGGTAGAGTTTGATTGAAAGGGCTAGGTACATGTAACAGAGACTTATCCTACCCTTAAATGTTTCAATCAATATATCAATCAATCAATCAATCAATCAATCAATCAGAACATTTGTAAAGCCCACTACTTACCTTGAGGGTCTGAAGGCACTGGGGGGGACTGCTACTGCTCGAAGAGCCAGTTCTGAGGAGTCTTCTGAAGGTCAGCAGGTCTTGGGTCTGCTGTAGGTGGATGGGGAGGGTGTTCCAGGTCTTGGTGGCCACCGGAGGTCGATCTTCGGATGCAGGGGACGGTGGCAGGGCGAGGTCGATGGAGCGAAGCTGGAGGGTGGGGATGTGGAAGCTCAGTCTGTTGAGGCACGCTGGTCTGGTGTTGTGGAGTGCCTTGTGTGCGTGGGTGTGGAGCTTGAAGGTGATCCTCTTGTTGACCAGGAGCCAGTGCAGGTCTCTCAGGTGGGGTGTGATGTGGCTGTGGCGAGGGATGTGTCGAGGATCAGGCGTGCAGAGGCGTTCTGAATGCGTTAAGTCGTTTCAGGAGTTTGGCCGTGGCTCCTGCGTAGATGGCATTTCTGTAGTCCAACCTGGCGCTGATGAAGGCCTGGGTGACCGTTCTTCTAGTTTTCGGTGGGGATCCACTTGTAGAACTTGCAGAACATGTGGAGGGTGTTGAAGCAGGGGGATGAGACGGCGTTGACCTGCTTTGTCATGGAGAGAGTAGAGTCGAGAATGAACCCTAGGTTGCGTGCGTGGTCGGTGGGTGTAGGAGCTGTTCCCAGTGCGGTCGGCCACCAGGAGGCGTCCCAGGCCGAGGATGAGGACTTCCGTCTTGTCTGAGGTTAGCTTCAGTCGGCTGTTCTTCATCCACACGGCGACAGCTTTCATTCCTTCGTGAAGGTTGGTTTTGGCGGTGTGGGGGTCCTTGGTGAGGGAGAGGATCAGCTGGGTGTCGTCGGCGGTAGGAGATGATGTTGAGGTCGTGTAGTCGGGAAACGTGTGGAGCGGTGCCAAGTAGATTTTAAACAGCGTTGGGCTGCGGGATGAGCCTTGGGGTACGCCGGAGAGGATCTCGGTGGCTTTGGAGAGAAAAGGGGGAGGCAGATGCTATGTGTTCTGCCGGAGAGGAAGGAGGTGGTCCAGTCCAGGGCCTTCTCTTGAATCCCGGCGTCGTGGAGGCATGTGCGAAGTGTGCAGTGGCAGACCGTGTCATCACAGTCATCTGGAGCATGCATTTATTCCAACAAAGAATGTGGATGGGACACTAAACAAACAGGTTTTAGATACAAATTAAAAGTTGTAAGGTTTACGTTGTTTTGAAAGTTATTCATTCTTCCAACACTCCCAATGTTGAGGAACTTTGTGAAAGGTTGCACCCTGCTTCGCCGCATACATATTCAAGTATTTTCTTGGATTTAAAAATACTTATTTTTTTTGCAGCTCTTGCAGTTCATCCAACCAAAGCCTGTTGTCAAGTGAAATTCACAATAGCACTCTGAGGGAAGAGATCACTTCTGAAACCTATGAATCCACCTCCTTGTGGTTCATCTCTGCCTTGTTCTACATCTCAACAAGCTTTGTTGTGTCGAAGGGGAAGCCTTTCCGGAAGCCTATGTACACCAACTGTGAGTACATTTTATGTTTCTAACTCTTCCTTTACTTCCGGGTCAGCGCCTCGCATGAGCATTTCATCTCTTAGTTGAATCCTTGTTACTTCTCCCCACTCAAAGCAAGAAGAGTATTCCCCTCCTCCTGACTGCTTGCTGGTCGATGGCTGCCTACGAAGGCCGACCGCAGGGGCCTCGTTGGTTTGCCCGATGATCTAACTTATGCAGCACCAACCGGCGGGATCCACTGTACATCCACCCATTCATCCACCCGGCTTCACGGTGCAGCAATGTCCTCCACTGGGCCCACATGCTATGGTCTTGTTTTTATAACTGGGGTTCTGGTTTCACAACCCAGAATATCAAGATATGATGATACTTTTACAGGTAATTCCAACCTCCCTGACCCATCACAACCATCCATGTCTTCTCAGGCACAGAAACCTATCGAGTACTCACCAGAGCCCTCTCCCTGGACCTCAGCCAAGGGCCCAGCAACATAAAGAGAAGCAGGGCCCCTCCCTGGACCTCAGCCTAGGGTTCAGCAGCAGATAGGGAAGCAGGGCCCCTCCCTGGACCTCAGCCTAGTGTTCAGCAGCACATAGGGAAGCAGGGCCCCTCCCTGGACCTCAGCCTAGGGTCCAGCAGCAGATAGGGAAGCAAGGCCCCCTCCCTGGACCTCAGCCTAGGGTTCAGCAGCAGATAGGGAAGCAGGGCCCCTCCCTGGACCTCAGCCTAGGGTTCAGCAGCAGATACAGAAGCAGGGCCCCTCCCTGGACCTCAGCCTAGGGTTCAGCAGCAGATAGAGAAGCAGGGCCCCTCCCTGGACCTCAGCCTAGGGTTCAGCAGCAGATAGGGAAGCAGGGCCCCTCCCTGGACCTCAACCTAGGGTTCAGCAGCAGATACAGAAGCAGGGCCCCTCCCTGGACCTCAACCTAGGGTTCAGCAGCAGATACAGAAGCAGGGCCCCTCCCTGGACCTCAGCCTAGGGTTCAGCAGCAGATAGGGAAGCAGGGCCCCTCCCTGGACCTCAACCTAGGGTTCAGCAGCAGATAGGGAAGCAGGGCCCCTCCCTGGACCTCAACCTAGGGTTCAGCAGCAGATACAGAAGCAGAGCCTCCTCCCTGGACCTCAGCCTAGGGTTCAGCAGCAGATAGGGAAGCAGGGCCCCTCCCTAGCCCTCAGCCTAGGGTTCAGCAGCAGATAGGGAAGCAGGGCCCCTCCCTGGACCTCAGCCTATAGTTCAGCAGCAGATACAGAAGCAGGGCCCCTCCCTGGACCTCAGCCGAGGGTTCAGCAGCAGATACAGAAGCAGGGCCCCTCCCTGGACCTCAGCCTAGGGTTCAGCAGCAGATACAGAAGCAGGGCCCCTCCCTGGACCTCACCATAGGGTTCAGCAGCAGATACAGAAGCAGAGCCTCCTCCCTGGACCTCAGCCTAGGGTTCAGCAGCAGATAGGGAAGCAGGGCCCCTCCCTGGACCTCAGCCTAGGGTTCAGCAGCAGTTAGGGAAGCAGGGCCCCTCCCTGGACCTCAGCCTAGGGTCCAGCAGCAGATAGGGAAGCAAGGCCCCCTCCCTGGACCTCAGCCTAGGGTTCAGCAGCAGATAGGGAAGCAGGGCCCCTCCCTGGACCTCAGCCTAGGGTTCAGCAGCAGATACAGAAGCAGGGCCCCTCCCTGGACCTCAGCCTAGGGTTCAGCAGCAGATAGAGAAGCAGGGCCCCTCCCTGGACCTCAGCCTAGGGTTCAGCAGCAGATAGGGAAGCAGGGCCCCTCCCTGGACCTCAACCTAGGGTTCAGCAGCAGATACAGAAGCAGGGCCCCTCCCTGGACCTCAACCTAGGGTTCAGCAGCAGATACAGAAGCAGGGCCCCTCCCTGGACCTCAGCCTAGGGTTCAGCAGCAGATAGGGAAGCAGGGCCCCTCCCTGGACCTCAACCTAGGGTTCAGCAGCAGATAGGGAAGCAGGGCCCCTCCCTGGACCTCAACCTAGGGTTCAGCAGCAGATACAGAAGCAGAGCCTCCTCCCTGGACCTCAGCCTAGGGTTCAGCAGCAGATAGGGAAGCAGGGCCCCTCCCTAGCCCTCAGCCTAGGGTTCAGCAGCAGATAGGGAAGCAGGGCCCCTCCCTGGACCTCAGCCTATAGTTCAGCAGCAGATACAGAAGCAGGGCCCCTCCCTGGACCTCAGCCGAGGGTTCAGCAGCAGATACAGAAGCAGGGCCCCTCCCTGGACCTCAGCCTAGGGTTCAGCAGCAGATACAGAAGCAGGGCCCCTCCCTGGACCTCACCATAGGGTTCAGCAGCAGATAGGGAAGCAGGGCCCCTCCCTGGACCTCAGCCTAGGGTTCAGCAGCAGATAGGGAAGCAGGGCCCCTCCCTGGACCTCAGCCAAGGGTTCAGCAGCAGATACAGAAGCAGGGCCCCTCCCTGGACCTCAGCCTAGGGTTCAGCAGCAGATACATAAGCAGGGCCCCTCCCTGGACCTCACCATAGGGTTCAGCAGCAGCTACAGAAGCAGGGCCCCTCCCTGGACCTCACCATAGGGTTCAGCAGCAGATACAGAAGCAGGGCCCCTCCCTGGACCTCGCCCTAGGGTCCAGCAGCAGATAGGGAAGCAGGGCCCCTCCCTGGACCTCAGCCTAGGGTTCAGCAGCAGATAGCGAAGCAGGGCCCCTCCCTGGACCTCAGCCTAGGGTTCAGCAGCAGATAGCGAAGCAGGGCCCCTCCCTGGACCTCAGCCTAGGGTTCAGCAGCAGATAGGGAAGCAGGGCCCCTCCCTGGACCAGGCCAACATGAGAGTGGGGGACCACTGCAAGACGAGTTAGAGGGGTCACCTGGCTTCTTCCTTCCTTTTGTTCCTACTTCTTATTTTTTTGATGGTTTTCTTTTGCTTTTTTTGCTCTTCTGCATATCTAAGAAAATCAAAATGTGTAATCTGTGGCATCAAAGGCCTCATTCACAAAACGAATTGTGCCTCAAGTGATATTTAGGTGAACAAATAGAAACACTCACGAGTGAACACTTAACACTGTGTTTTGCAGACGTAGTTGGTTTTAGTCACAAACATAATCACAACAGTATGGTGTCATTCCAGTTGTTTGTAACTCTGCTCCAAGTTACAGGCTGTGGGAGACCCTTTTAAGAAAATGGGGGTTGACCCAGACAAAGTCCAAGGACCTGGGTGTCGGATATTATAAACAACAAGGTGGTCCTAGACACAGAATTAATCAACACATTTGAATGTATCACTCATTATGAATCTGAGTTCATTCCTTGGATTGAATCCTGAAAAAAACCCAGAAAAAGAACAAACAAAAAACACACTATGCGCTAGTAGCCTTAATAATGATACCCAAAACAGAATAGATTATTCTGACAAATAGTGACATAATTTATTTCCTATACATATTTACAAATTTATACAGAACATGAGGTAGGGGAAAAATTCTGCCAGGTGCAGTAGAAAGTGCAAAAATGCATGCTCAAGTGAAAAGAAAAGATAAAAGAAAAAAGAAATCCAATTGTTTAAGATGCCTAGTTACTAATCCCTTAGGTTTGAGCCTGTCCCTCGCATATTAATCATACGATTTGTTTATAGTTTCCAGAGCAAAGGGGACACAAGGGAAGAAGGGGGGGTACAGGCATCACAAAATTGGGGGTGATCGTCGACGTTTTGACCCTGACGCTGCAGAGGGAGGATCAACACCTCAGCTACGGGTCTTCCTCAGGACGGGGGGGAGGAGAGGGATGGGGGACCTGGGGGGAGAGAGAAACCCAAACCAACAGTCAGCCAAAAGGTCTCACTAAGTCATGAAAATACCAAAAAAAACGAAGAACGGGAAGGGTACCTTACCTAGGTTTCATAAGATAAAGAGCCCAACAATGAGGTAGGCCACCTACGGATCTTTTCTTTTCACTTGAGCACACCTTTTTGCACTTTCTACTGCACCTGGCAGAATTTTTCCCCTACCTCATGTTCTGTATAAATTTGTAAATATGTATAGGAAATAAATTATGACACTATTTGTCAGAATAATCGATTCTGTTTTGGGTATCATTATTAAGGCTACTAGCGCATAGTGTGTTTTTCGTTTGTTCTTTTTCTGTTTATTTTTCAGGATTCAATCCAAGGAATGAACTCAGATTCATAATGAGTGATACATTCAAATGTGTTGATTAATTCTGTGTGGGGGAGATCCTAGGCAGAAAAAAATAGGTCTAACTTTACACCTGAAGTCTAACTTTACACCTGAGGTCTAACTTTACACCTGAGGTCTAAGTTTAGACCTGAAGTCTAACTTTACACCTTAGGTCTAACTTTACACCTGAGGTCTAAGTTTAGACCTGAAGTCTAACTTTACACCTGAGGTCTAAGTTTAGACCTGAAGTCTAACTTTACACCTGAGCTCTAAGTTTAGACCTGAAGTCTAACTTTACACCTGAGGTCTAAGTTTAGACCTGAAGTCTAACTTTACACCTGAGGTCTAAGTTTAGACCTGAAGTCTAACTTTACACCCGAGGTCTAAGTTTAGACCTGAAGTCTAATTTTACACCTGAGCTCTAAGTTTAGACCTGAAGTCTAACTTTACACCTGAGCTCTAAGTTTAGACCTGAAGTCTTACTTTACACCAGAGCTCTAAGTTTAGACCTGAAGTCCAACTTTACACCCGAGGTCTAAGTTTAGACCTGAAGTCTAACTTTACACCTGAGCTCTAAGTTTAGACCTGAAGTCTAACTTTACACCTGAGCTCTAAGTTTAGACCTGAAGTCTTACTTTACACCAGAGGTCTAAGTTTAGACCTGAAGTCTAACTTTACACCTGAGGTCTAACTTTACACCAGAGGTCTAAGTTTAGACCTGAAGTCTTACTTTACACCTGAGCTCTAAGTTTAGAACTGAAGTCTTACTTTACACCTGAGCTCTAAGTTTAGACCTGAAGTCTAACTTTACACCTGAGGTCTAAGTTTAGACCTTCAAGTCTAGTCTAACTTTACACCTGAGGTCTGAGTTTAGTCCTGAAGTCTAACTTTACACCTGAGGTCTAATTTTAGACCTGAAGACCAACTTTACACCCGAGGTCTAAGGTTAGACCTGAAGTCCAACATTACACCTGAGCTCTAAGTTTAGACCTGAAGTCTAACTTTACAACAGAGGTCTAAGTTTAGACCTAAAGTCTAACTTTACACCTGAGGTCTAACTTTACACCAGAGGTCTAAGTTTAGACCTTCAAGTCTAACTTTACACCTGAGGTCTAAGTTTAGACCTTCAAGTCTAACTTTACACCTGAGGTCTAAGTTTAGTCCTGAAGTCTAACTTTACACCTGAGGTCTAATTTTAGACCTGAAGACCAACTTTACACCCGAGGTCTAAGTTTAGACCTGAAGTCCAACTTTACACCTGAGCTCTAAGTTTAGACCTGAAGTCTAACTTTACACCTGAGGTCTAAGTTTAGACCTGAAGTCTAACTTTACACCTGAGGTCTAAGTTTAGACCTGAAGTCTAACTTTACACCTGAGGTCTAAGTTTAGACCTGAAGTCTTACTTTACACCTGAGCTCTAAGTTTAGAACTTAAGTCTTACTTTACACCTGAGCTCTAAGTTTAGAACTGAAGTCTTACTTTACACCTGAGCTCTAAGTTTAGACCTTCAAGTCTAACTTTACACCTGAGGTCTAAGTTTAGTCCTGAAGTCTAACTTTACACCTGAGGTCTAAGTTTAGACCTTCAAGTCTAACTTTACACCTGAGGTCTAATTTTAGACCTGAAGACCAACTTTATACCCGAGGTCTAAGTTTAGACCTGAAGTCCAACTTTACACCAGAGGTCTAAGTTTAGACCTGAAGTCTAACTTTACACCAGAGGTCTAAGTTTAGACCTGAAGTCTAACTTTACACCTGAGGTCTAACTTTACACCAGAGGTCTAAGTTTAGACCTTCAAGTCTAACTTCACACCTGAGGTCTAAGTTTAGACCTTCAAGTCTAACTTTACACCTGAGGTCTAAGTTTAGTCCTGAAGTCTAACTTTACACCTGAGGTCTAAT
Source organism: Lissotriton helveticus (assembly GCF_964261635.1). NCBI lineage: Eukaryota > Metazoa > Chordata > Amphibia > Caudata > Salamandridae > Lissotriton > Lissotriton helveticus. The sequence continues at coordinate 1,958,726,367 of NC_136068.1, read as the reverse complement.
TTTAGACCTGAAGACCAACTTTACACCCGAGGTCTAAGTTTAGACCTGAAGTCCAACTTTACACCTGAGGTCTAAGTTTAGACCTGAAGTCTAACTTTACACCTGAGGTCTAAGTTTAGACCTGAAGTCTAACTTTACACCTGAGGTCTAAGTTTAGACCTTCAAGTCTAACTTTACACCTGAGGTCTAAGTTTAGACCTGAAGTCTAACTTTACACCTGAGCTCTAAGTTTAGACCTGAAGTCTTACTTTACACCTGAGCTCTAAGTTTAGAACTGAAGTCTTACTTTACACCTGAGCTCTAAGTTTAGACCTGAAGTCTAACTTTACACCTGAGGTCTAAGTTTAGACCTTCAAGTCTAACTTTACACCTGAGGTCTAAGTTTAGACCTGAAGACTAACTTTACACCAGAGGTCTAAGTTTAGACCTGAAGTCTAACTTTACACCTGAGCTCTAAGTTTAGACCTGAAGTCTTACTTTACACCAGAGGTCTAAGTTTAGACCTGAAGTCTAACTTTACACCTGAGGTCTAACTTTACACCTGAGGTCTAAGTTTAGTCCTGAAGTCTAACTTTACACCTGAGGTCTAATTTTAGACCTGAAGACCAACTTTACACCCGAGGTCTAAGTTTAGACCTGAAGTCCAACTTTACACCTGAGGTCTAAGTTTAGACCTGAAGTCTAACTTTACACCTGAGCTCTAAGTTTAGACCTGAAGTCTAACTTTACACCTGAGGTCTAAGTTTAGACCTTCAACTCTAACTTTACACCTGAGGTCTAATTTTAGCCCTGAAGTCTAACTTTACACCTGAGCTCTAAGTTTAGACCTGAAGTCTTACTTTACACCTGAGCTCTAAGTTTAGAACTGAAGTCTTACTCTACACCTGAGCTCTAAGCTTAGACCTGAAGTCTAACTTTACACCTGAGGTCTAAGTTTAGACCTTCAAGTCTAACTTTACACCTGAGGTCTAAGTTTAGACCTGAAGACTAACTTTACACCAGAGGTCTAAGTTTTAACCTGAAGTCTTACTTTACACCTGAGCTCTAAGTTTAGAACTGAAGTCTTACTTAACACCTGAGCTCTAAGTTTAGACCTGAAGTCTAACTTTACACCTGAGGTCTAAGTTTAGACCTTCAAGTCTAACTTTACACCTGAGGTCTGAGTTTAGTCCTGAAGTCTAACTTTACACCTGAGGTCTAATTTTAGACCTGAAGACCAACTTTACACCCGAGGTCTAAGGTTAGACCTGAAGTCCAACATTACACCTGAGCTCTAAGTTTAGACCTGAAGTCTAACTTTACACCAGAGGTCTAAGTTTAGACCTAAAGTCTAACTTTACACCTGAGGTCTAACTTTACACCAGAGGTCTAAGTTTTGACCTTCAAGTCTAACTTTACACCTGAGGTCTAAGTTTAGACCTTCAAGTCTAACTTTACACCTGAGGTCTAAGTTTAGTCCTGAAGTCTAACTTTACACCTGAGGTCTAATTTTAGACCTGAAGACCAACTTTACACCCGAGGTCTAAGTTTAGACCTGAAGTCCAACTTTACACCTGAGCTCTAAGTTTAGACCTGAAGTCTAACTTTACACCTGAGGTCTAAGTTTAGACCTGAAGTCTAACTTTACACCTGAGGTCTAAGTTTAGACCTGAAGTCTTACTTTAACCTGAGCTCTAAGTTTAGAACTGAAGTCTTACTTTACACCTGAGGTCTAAGTTTAGTCCTGAAGTCTAACTTTACACCTGAGGTCTAAGTTTAGACCTTCAAGTCTAACTTTACACCTGAGGTCTAATTTTAGACCTGAAGACCAACTTTACACCCGAGGTCTAAGTTTAGACCTGAAGTCCAACTTTACACCAGAGGTCTAAGTTTAGACCTGAAGTCTAACTTTACACCAGAGGTCTAAGTTTAAACCTGAAGTCTAACTTTACACCTGAGGTCTAACTTTACACCAGAGGTCTAAGTTTAGACCTTCAAGTCTAACTTCACACCTGAGGTCTAAGTTTAGACCTTCAAGTCTAACTTTACACTTGAGGTCTAAGTTTAGTCCTGAAGTCTAACTTTACACCTGAGGTCTAATTTTAGACCTGAAGACCAACTTTACACCCGAGGTCTACGTTTAGACCTGAAGTCCAACTTTACACCTGAGGTCTAAGTTTAGACCTGAAGTCTAACTTTACACCTGAGCTCTAAGTTTAGACCTGAAGTCTAACTTTACACCTGAGGTCTAAGTTTAGACCTTCAAGTCTAACTTTACACCTGAGGTCTAAGTTTAGACCTGAAGTCTAACTTTACACCTGAGCTCTAAGTTTAGACCTGAAGTCTTACTTTACACCTGAGCTCTAAGTTTAGACCTGAAGTCTTACTTTACACCTGAGCTCTAAGTTTAGAACTGAAGTCTAACTTTACACCTGAGGTCTAAGTTTAGACCTTCAAGTCTAACTTTACACCTGAGGTCTAAGTTTAGTCCTGAAGTCTAACTTTACACCTGAGGTCTAAGTTTAGACCTTCAAGTCTAACTTTACACCTGAGGTCTAATTTTAGACCTGAAGACCAACTTTACACCCGAGGTCTAAGTTTAGACCTGAAGTCCAACTTTACACCAGAGGTCTAAGTTTAGACCTGAAGTCTAACTTTACACCAGAGGTCTAAGTTTAGACCTGAAATCTAACTTTACACCTGAGGTCTAACTTTACACCAGAGGTCTAAGTTTAGACCTTCAAGTCTAACTTCACACCTGAGGTCTAAGTTTAGACCTTCAAGTCTAACTTTACACCTGAGGTCTAAGTTTAGTCCTGAAGTCTAACTTTACACCTGAGGTCCAATTTTAGACCTGAAGACCAACTTTACACCCGAGGTCTAAGTTTAGACCTGAAGTCCAACTTTACACCTGAGGTCTAAGTTTAGACCTGAAGTCTAACTTTACACCTGAGCTCTAAGTTTAGACCTGAAGTCTAACTTTACACCTGAGGTCTAAGTTTAGACCTTCAAGTCTAACTTCACACCTGAGGTCTAAGTTTAGACCTTCAAGTCTAACTTTCACCTGAGGTCTAAGTTTAGTCCTGAAGTCTAACTTTACACCTGAGGTCTAATTTTAGACCTGAAGTCTAACTTTACACCTGAGGTCTAAGTTTAGACCTGAAGTCTAACTTTACACCTGAGCTCTACGTTTAGACCTGAAGTCTAACTTTACACCTGAGCTCTAAGTTTAGACCTGAAGTCTAACTTTACACCTGAGCTCTAAGTTTAGACCTGAAGTCTAACTTTACACCTGAGCTCTAAGTTTAGACCTGAAGACTTACTTTACACCTGAGCTCTAAGTTTAGACCTGAAGTCTAACTTTACACCAGAGTTCTAAGTTTAGACCTGAAGTCTAACTTTACACCTGAGGTCTAAGTTTAGACCTTCAAGTCTAACTTCACACCTGAGGTCTAAGTTTAGACCTTCAAGTCTAACTTTCACCTGAGGTCTAAGTTTAGTCCTGAAGTCTAACTTTACACCTGAGGTCTAATTTTAGACCTGAGGTCTAACTTTACACCTGAGATCTAAGTTTAGACCTGAAGTCTAACTTTACACCTGAGCTCTAAGTTTAGACCTGAAGTCTAACTTTACACCTGAGCTCTAAGTTTAGACCTGAAGACTTACTTTACACCTGAGCTCTAAGTTTAGACCTGAAGTCTAACTTTACACCAGAGTTCTAAGTTTAGACCTGAAGTCTGACTTTACACCTGAGGTCTAACTTTACACCTGAAGTCTAAGTTTAGACCTGAAGTCTAACTTTACACGTGAAGTCTAACTTTACACCTGAGGTCTAACTTTACACCTGAGGTCTAAGTTTAGACCTGAAGTCTAACTTTACACCTGAGGTCTAAGTTTAGACCTGAAGTCTAACTTTACACCTGAGCTCTAAGTTTAGACCTGAAGTCTAACTTAACACCAGAGGTCTAAGTTTAGACCTGAAGTCTGAGAGGCATATTTACGATGGCCCTACGGCACTTTTGTGATGCTCCGGAGGCACAGTGTGTGCAGACATTTACACGGCCACGCAAAGCTTCCCTGCATGGCTTTTCATGGCTTAGTAAATTTGGAGTAAGGCGATGCGTTCCATGGGTGAGGCTGTGGGTGTTCCCATGCACCAGCCGTGGCTTTTGACTGTAAATCTGGGGCAGCGCCAAAACTAACACCTTCCCAATTTTTAACCTTGAATTTGTAAAGCTCACAGCGACCCCTGAAGTGGTTTCACGGCGCTGGGGGCCCTCGGAAAGATTAGGTGAGCCATTGCCCAGAGTCACATGGTGCTGGGCTGACCTGCCGCCCGGGATCGAACCGTGAACCCCGTGGTCCGGAGTCCGGCACCTTGGCCGCTGCGCCACACCTCTTCCCAATGCAGGTGTAGCGAGGATAAATGTTTACATTTTCCCTCGTTTTTTCCTCTTTCTAGGTGTGCTGCATTCTGCCTCCTCTTATTGTTTTTGTGCAAGAATGTGTGTTTCTGCACAAACATAAGCATGCCAACAACACAGACACGCTTCCACCGCGGTGCAAAGGTGCATGCGTTGGCGCTAGGCTGCAGTTTCTGCACTGGCAGAAAGGACAGGAATGCACTGTCTCTTGTGAATGTGCTACATTTCTGCCCATTTATTGTGACATAGAGAAGCACAGCTAGAAGCTCGCAGTGCTGCCCTAGGACAAAATATTGTAAGTTTAGATCTGAAGTCTAAGCTTAGGCCTAAACTCCAACTTTGGACCTAGGGGCAGATTTACAAGCACCTTGCGCAACTATTGCGTCACTTTTCCCATGTTAAAAACGATGCAAAAGTGGTGCAAGGGGCTTGTAAATCTGCCCCCAAATGTTTTAATTTAGACCTAAAGTCTAACTTTAAACCTAATGTCTAAGTATAGACCCAAAGTCTACATTGGTCCAAGTTTAGACTAAACTGAGGGCCTAATTAGGATGCCGACAGGTGCAGTCCGACCACCGCCATCCTGGTGGTCCCACTGCTCGATTACAATCCGGGCGGGGTGACCGCCACCACAGCCAGAATCTTGATACCACGGCTGCGGTGGCATTGAAAGGGAAAACATTAGAAATGTGCTTTATACACTCTCAACATAAAGATTATGGATTTTATTTTAAGTATGTGTGTGTGCATGTACCTGTGTGTACGTCCTTGGGTATTCTTGTCCAGGAGCATGTGATTGTATGTGTGCTTGTGTTTTTTGGTAGTTTCTACATGTGTGTTTGTGTGTGTGTGTGTCTGTGTGTGTATGAGAGTGTAAGTGTAGCAATAACATTGAGCAAAACTTAGATCAGTCACCACCTGTGACAGTCCCTGTGTCCCAATGTCAGGGCCTAAACGTAGCAGTTGCCCACAAAGTGCTGGGCAACTGGTTCAGGGAAAGTTAGGGCAACGTTGGAGCCTCTCTGGGCTCAAGAACCACCACTGTGGCACTGCGGAGCCTCTCTGGGCTCCTGGACAAGGAATGGTGCCCTGAGCCTCTCTCAGGCTCTTCACAAGAATGGGCAATGAGCCTCTCTGGGCATGGCACCCTCAGAGCCTCTCTGGGCTCGCAAATCACAAATTGCCCCACGAGCCGCTCCTGGCTCGACAGAGAATGCGGCCGTTATGGTGGAGTCCCCTCTCCGGGGACTCAGGAAGACAACTAGCAGCAAGAGCCTCTCTGGGCTCTAACATAAGTGGGGCTAAGAGCCTCTCTGGCTCGGGTTGGAGTCCCCCTCTTGGGGACTCGAATTGCCCAGAAATGCCCCCTTTCGCTGGAGTCCCTCTCGGGGGACTCGGGAGATACTGGCCGCCTAGAGCCTCTCAGGCTCTCAACAACTACAGGCGCGAGGTCACGCTACGGGGGAGGGGCGGACACCGACAATGTGTCCCGGCGCCCCTCTCCCTTCTCGGCCACTCACCGGGTGTCTTCGCCGCAGCGCGGGACTCCTCTCCCCTCGGGGACGGCGGGGCTCTTTCCTTCGCGTCTCTTGTCCCTCCGCTCCTCCGATGACGCGGCAGGGGGGGGCTCGACCGCCTGGGCCAATCCCAGCGCGGCCGGGCTGTGACGCGGCCGGCTGCTTCCTCAGTCTCCCGCCTGGCCTCGTCAGGTAGCAATCCGCCTGACTTCCTCTGGGGCCGCCAATGGCAGCGCGGCCCTGGGGGTAGGGAGGCGGGACTTCCGGGTCGCCGCGGGCAGCGCGGCGGCTTGTTTTTAGGCAGGCAGGCGGGCTCCCATGATCCGAGGAGTGGGCTCCCTCGTGAATCAAATAAATCACGGACCTGGGCAATGCCGGGTGGGCACCGGCCTCCTAAGCAAATATAAAGCGAGGTAGGCCCTCGCTAGGCACCGCAATTTCGGGCTGATGCCGGGTGGGCACCGGCTGGCTCTCAAAGCGCTAGCAGCGCTAGCCTCTAAGAAAGGGTGCTCCTAAGCGCCACCGGGCCAAATAAAGCGCTCTCAAGCGCTAAGCAAGGGATTCCAGCGCTCCCCAGCGCTGAAGGGCAGAGAGCAGCGCTCTCAGGGCTGCAGGCACAGCACAAGCTCCAGCAGGGGCTGGAGGCAGGCAGGGGGGCAAGGCTGGGCCAGAGCCAGCACACTGGGTCTCCAGGCAGGGAGACAGTCCAAGTGGCGGTCCTCCTGGCCCCAGCAGCAGCAATAGCCCCCTCTGGCAGGATCCAAAAGCAGAACATTTTCTAAGGGGACACAGCCCCTTCTTATAGTAACAAATCCTTTGTTTCAAGGTGCAGGGTGGGGGGAAAACCAGTTACAGCTGGCTCTGGAGCACTCTTGATGGCCCAACCACCCATTTCTTTCACTGGGGAGGCTAGGGTCGTTAGACACACCACAGGGGGGCGGAGCCAGAATTGTGTGGGGAAAACCCAGCCCATCCAGGACACAGGTACACTCCTCCCACACATCACTCATGCTAATCTCCCACTCACCACCGGGCAAACCCATCCAGACTTCCTGGAGCCTGGCATGCCAGCCAGCTCCAGCCAATCACGCTCCAGCACCCTCACAGCACACGCACACATATCTCAATGTCCAGAAGTAGCACTTCCCTTCTAGACACATACATGCCGCAGACACCATCTCGCAGCATTCACTCTCACGAGTTTACACATACTAAACTCGAGCCTGCACTCCCCACGCATCAGGAACTACCAGGGACACACACATTCCCCATGCATTCCTATGGGAGGGCAGGCCAGCCATGCTACACGCACGCACTTTCACTCGGGGGCCCAGGGAAAAGTGCGCAGAGGCCCAAAAATCACTGACACAGGGTCACACATAAGGCAAAAAGTTCAGGGGTGAACCAGCCCTGCGGGCCAAGTCCAACACAATCCCCTTCCAGCCAAAACGCAGAGGAGAACAATCACCACCGTGATGGACTTCCCTGCTTGGGGCGATAGAACACGGACGCAGGCCCGCCACTGCCGGGACACCCTCCTGTTCTATGCCACGGTGAACCCCTAGGGTTCCTCCTAAAGCTACTGTAAATGTAAATGTATTGCGACTTATATAGCGCACGTATCACCCGAAGGCATCAAGGCGCTTGTTTAGGGAACCCGTCCTGGTATTCCCCTGTGGGATACCCCGGCAGGGTATCCACAAGGTGAAAGCCAGGCATCCCGCTGCGAGGGGCTGTAGTGGAGATTAAGCAAGCTATTGCCCAGAGTCGCAGAGTGTGATCCCGTGAGTCGAGTAGGCACCAGAGCGAGAATTGTCGAGTCTGTGGAATTTTTGAGCCCGAGTCCCGCCGAGGCGGGGAATCGAACCCTGGTCCACGGCCAATCTCAGCTTCCGGGTCTGCCGCCTCTAACCACTGAGCCACGCTTCTCTGTAAGGACCAGCTGGACTACCCCACTGGTACTCCTCAGCTGTCCGCGGCCAGGACCAGGCCCTAGGCCACCCAGGTGCCACTGGTTCCTGCCTACTCACGAAGTGGGGGGTAGTAACCCCTGGCACATAGTAGCCACTCTCCACTCCTCCTGTCTGCAAGACAGGGCTAGACTGCCACTGGTTCTCCAGCCTAGGGTCTACAACCTCAGGCGGACCAGGAGTCTCAGGGAAGGCTCTCCTCCCCTTACCTCTTCTTTTAGGGTTCCTCCTCCCCGTGCGAGGGGGACACCTAGAACGCCATGCCAACCTAGGGTTTAACCCCTCAGGTTGCACCGGGGTCAGGGGTGGACTCTCCCACCCTCTGCACCCCCTTCCAGAGGTCTGCCCTCTCCCACCTGGAGAAGTTCCTCTGGAAGAAGAACCGGTCAGGACACTGGTTACAGTCGTCCTACCCTTCAGGTCAGGCTGATCCTGAACCTGGCCTTCCAACCTCTGGTCTAAAACCTTTGGTGGAACAATTGCCTGGCACTCCAGGACTTCTGGGGACTCACACACAATCCCCCTGAGGCTAACAAATGACACATCTGTTGTGTTACTGTCTGTCTGGCGCAGATCTCCCGCCCTCTGTCCACCTGACAGTGCGTGACGATCCCCCAGACCAGAAGTGGTGCCACCCGGGTCCCTCCAAGAAGATCTAGCCCAACTGGCTAGTCTCTGGTCCACTGGTGCATCCACTGGGAAACTCATCCCCCAATCACTCCTCACGCTGGACTCCTGTACCCTCCCTACCGGAGCGGTACTGCCAGCCTCTAGAACCACAGGAGCTCTGGTTACAGACGCTCCAGGTCCTCTACTCACTAGGAGATCCTCCTCAAATGGGTTAACAGGACAGCCTAGGTCCCCAACCTGGTGTTCCCTCAAGAAACCACCCAGGTTCTGAGACAGGGCTTCGGGCCTCTGGGGGCTCTCAGCCACCCACTGACTCCTGCTCCACTGAGCCAGGTAGTCAGCCCCTACACCCTTCTCACTATACTGGGACCTAGCTGGGCTACACTGAGCATCTTCCACCACGCTGGGCTGGAAGATCCCTGACCCACTACTTTCGGAGTCACTCACCAATGACTCTACAGAACCTCTGGCCCTTTCCCAGCGGTCTGCTTCCTCAGCAAGTAACTCTGGATCAGTAAATCCAACTTGCAACAGGTGTTGTCGCAACTCTGGCGAACAACCACTGAGCACCTGCTCTTTAACAATAAGATAAAACAAGACTTCAAAATCAGAGTCAGTGTGAACCTCTACCCAAGCCCACAGTGCTCCATGACATTCATCCTCAAACTTCTCCCACGACTGGTGAGGCAGCTTCCTACTGCCCCTGAATTTCACCCTTAACTCCTCTTCTGGGGAAACAGGTACCAGACTGGGGGAACTGGGACTGGGATTCCCTATACTGGAATCTAAATAGCTGCCACCACTGGACTCAACCCTCCCTGGGGGATCCAGAAAATTATGACTGCGGTCAGGGGATAACCTACACTCTTGGGCTATCTTCTCCCTGGCCAAGGCCCTCTCAGCCTCTGCAGTCCGCTCATTCATACCCAGCTGCGCCATCTCTCTGGCATGCTCTAACCTGAGCTTCTCCATGGCCAGCTGGTGCTCCCTCTCTTCTTTCCTATCCAACCACTCCTCTGGGGACAGGGAAAGGGATGGGGTGCTACATCTGACACTGGACCCAGCAAGGGACTCCCTATCTCGGGGGTACTCACTCTCTGCTGGCGCCCATCCACTGTCAAACTCACTCTCCACATCAGACTCTTCAGGGCTCCCCTCAGACCCACCACCCACATGGTGTGCGGTCCGGGCCCTCTCCCTCTCACTGTGCTCACGCTCCCAGTCACTCTTCTGCCACAGGATCATGTTATCCCTAAGCTTGGACTGGGTGTCTGACTCACTCACTGGGATGTCTCTCTCCTTACATAACCGTACCAACTCATGCACACTGTACTTAAACAGGCCACAAAGGTTAAAAGGAGATTCCATCTTGACAGGATGCTCACAGACACGTGCAACACATGGGACCTTGCAATCTGAAGTAGGAGTACACAATTCCAAAACTTCCACACTCTCCTTAAAAAAAGAACTCACTCATGCGTCCAGGGAAACACACCATTCATCCACACACACCCTCCCCTCGGATCGGTAAGGCAGTTTCTACCACCCCTGACTTCTCAACCTGACCACACGTGACACAGGTACCAAACTCTGGAAGCAGGGCGGGGGACAAATGTAATGAACACAATTATCAAATGACACTCTTCAGGAGAAGAAACAATGGAATTTTACCAAAAACAATAATCCCCAAAATGTGGTTATCTAAAATTGTAGAGCTTTGAAGTGCGGCCAGCCGCTACTGTGGTACAACGTAAACACAAATCCTTATCCCACCGCTGCCACCGATGTTGGAAATGGGATCCCTGGCTGGCCAGGGCTTTCGCCAAAGTCAGTCAGAGACCACCACTCCCAAGTCAGGGCAAGGGAGTTACACGCCAAGATAACCCCTACTCACCCTCTAGGTAACGTGGCGCGAGCAGCAAGGCTAAACTTGGAGGCGATGTAAGTTAAGTATTTGCGCATGCACCCCAGCAACAACAACCAAAGGCCCACCACAAAGGAAACTCCACACAAGGTTATATAAAAATAGCCTTTGTATTATCATAAATATACATCAGATAAAACACACATCTTGTTACACTGTGCCCCCAGGCACGGGCGGAATTTACAAGGGATATTGCACAGGACAGGGCCACTTGGACCACTGTCAGGGGTATCAGCACTTCTAGAAATAATACTTTCAGAAATAGCACTTTAGAAAGTAAAATCAGTGTAGCACACAATATAAAAGTAAAGCATACAACCAGTAATCACTGGTAACAGGACCTCACTAGCACCACCTGTACTAGGGAGAAAAACAACCACCTACATGTCACACTACCTGTAGGGGTGTAAACACAAAACACATGATGCATCAACATTCAGAGGTGTAGCAATAACATTGCGCAAAACTTAGATCAGTCACCACCTGTGACAGTCCCTGTGTCCCAATGTCAGGGCCTAAACGTAGCAGTTGCCCACAAAGTGCTGGGCAACTGGTTCAGGGAAAGTTAGGGCAACGTTGGAGCCTCTCTGGGCTCAAGAACCACCACTGTGGCACTGCGGAGCCTCTCTGGGCTCCTGGACAAGGAATGGTGCCCTGAGCCTCTCTCAGGCTCTTCACAAGAATGGGCAATGAGCCTCTCTGGGCTTACAACGCAAAAGGGCTGGAGCCTCTCTGGGCTCCAAAACGAGGGAATGGCACCCTCAGAGCCTCTCTGGGCTCGCAAATCACAAATTGCCCCACGAGCCTCTCCTGGCTCGACAGAGAATGCGGCCGTTATGGTGGAGTCCCCTCTCCGGGGACTCAGGAAGACAACTGGCAGCAAGAGCCTCTCTGGGCTCTAACATAAGTGGGGCTGAAAGCCTCTCTGGCTCGGGTTGGAGTCCCCCTCTTGGGGACTCGAATTGCCCAGAAATGCCCCCTTTCGCTGGAGTCCCTCTCGGGGGACTCGGGAGATACTGGCCGCCTAGAGCCTCTCAGGCTCTCAACAACTACAGGCGCGAGGTCACGCTACGGGGGAGGGGCGGACACCGACAATGTGTCCCGGCGCCCCTCTCCCTTCTCGGCCACTCACCGGGTGTCTTCGCCGCAGCGCGGGACTCCTCTCCCCTCGGGGACGGCGGGGCTCTTTCCTTCGCGTCTCTTGTCCCTCCGCTCCTCCGATGACGCGGCAGGGGGGGGCTCGACCGCCTGGGCCAATCCCAGCGCGGCCGGGCTGTGACGCGGCCGGCTGCTTCCTCAGTCTCCCGCCTGGCCTCGTCAGGTAGCAATCCGCCTGACTTCCTCTGGGGCCGCCAATGGCAGCGCGGCCCTGGGGGTAGGGAGGCGGGACTTCCGGGTCGCCGCGGGCAGCGCGGCGGCTTGTTTTTAGGCAGGCAGGCGGGCTCCCATGATCCGAGGAGTGGGCTCCCTCGTGAATCAAATAAATCACGGACCTGGGCAATGCCGGGTGGGCACCGGCCTCCTAAGCAAATATAAAGCGAGGTAGGCCCTCGCTAGGCACCGCAATTTCGGGCTGATGCCGGGTGGGCACCGGCTGGCTCTCAAAGCGCTAGCAGCGCTAGCCTCTAAGAAAGGGTGCTCCTAAGCGCCACCGGGCCAAATAAAGCGCTCTCAAGCGCTAAGCAAGGGATTCCAGCGCTCCCCAGCGCTGAAGGGCAGAGAGCAGCGCTCTCAGGGCTGCAGGCACAGCACAAGCTCCAGCAGGGGCTGGAGGCAGGCAGGGGGGCAAGGCTGGGCCAGAGCCAGCACACTGGGTCTCCAGGCAGGGAGACAGTCCAAGTGGCGGTCCTCCTGGCCCCAGCAGCAGCAATAGCCCCCTCTGGCAGGATCCAAAAGCAGAACATTTTCTAAGGGGACACAGCCCCTTCTTATAGTAACAAATCCTTTGTTTCAAGGTGCAGGGTGGGGGGAAAACCAGTTACAGCTGGCTCTGGAGCACTCTTGATGGCCCAACCACCCATTTCTTTCACTGGGGAGGCTAGGGTCGTTAGACACACCACAGGGGGGCGGAGCCAGCATTGTGTGGGGAAAACCCAGCCCATCCAGGACACAGGTACACTCCTCCCACACATCACTCATGCTAATCTCCCACTCACCACCGGGCAGACCCATCCAGACTTCCTGGAGCCTGGCATGCCAGCCAGCTCCAGCCAATCACGCTCCAGCACCCTCACAGCACACGCACACATATCTCAATGTCCAGAAGTAGCACTTCCCTTCTAGACACATACATGCCGCAGACACCATCTCGCAGCATTCACTCTCACGAGTTTACACATACTAAACTCGAGTCTGCACTCCCCACGCATCAGGAACTACCAGGGACACACACATTCCCCATGCATTCCTATGGGAGGGCAGGCCAGCCATGCTACACGCACGCACTTTCACTCTGGGACCCAGGGAAAAGTGCGCAGAGACCCAAAAATCACTGACACAGGGTCACACATAAGGCAAAAAGTTCAGGGGTGAACCAGCCCTGCGGGCCAAGTCCAACAGTAAGCGCATTTGTGTGTGCTTGTACATGTCTGTGCATGTGATGGTGTTTGCGTGTGCATGTACTTGGATGTTTTAGTACTAGAGCATGAGATTTTATGTGTGCTTGTGTTTTTGGATGTTTCTGTATATGTGCTTGTGTGTGTGCGTATGTGTGCATATGAGAGTGTGTGCTCACATTTGTGTGTGCTTGTGCATGTCTGTGCGTGTGATGGTGTGTGCACGCTGGATTTGTTATTCTCTGACGGCCACTGTCCTGGATATTGACTCTAACTGCCAGATGCCTGACCTTAGGATGGCCACCAGTGTACCCGTGTACAGTACAGTCCCCTGCCTGACCCCAAGATGGCTTCCATAGTGGTCCCCTCCACGTTGTTTTACTTCCCTAGGACAATAATTGGACATTGACCAGACCTTGAACCTATCCCCTAACCTGCCTACAGATCAGGACTTGGAACCTGCGGAACTTACCCCAGACTGTAGAGACCAAGCGATTTGGCTGAAGCCCATATAGCTAAAGAGCAGATGGGTTGTGGACTCCCCCCCCCCCCACCATCACCTACCCAGCCAGACCTTGGGCAGATTTCCCCTTGTCTCTACGTCCTATCTTCCTCCTACCCCTTTACCCTATCCCCTTACCCTTCCTTGCTCCAATCACCTTGTCCCCTATGTTCTTTAAATGCTTTTCCTGATACTTGTGTAACTTTTAACTGATGTAAATTGCAAAATGATTGATTCTAATGTAAGGCGCTCTGTTTCCTTCGGGTCTAGCCAGCGCTATATAATAACTCATTAATTAAATATGTTCCCATTTAGTACTCTTTCTCTCTTTGTCTACCTCCCTAGCTCCTAGCTCCTATCCCCTCTCCCCTGAATCTCTCCCCTTGCCTGCTACTCTGCCTTGCCCCCTGTCCTTTGAGTCCTTTGACTAAGCACTCCTTCTCCCCTTTTTGGGGAAAGATCCAATATTTATACTCTGGAGTCTCAGCGAACCCGCTGAGAGAGTCCACTGCGCCAAGGGAGCCACTCACAGCTGAGGCATGGTATGGCACCCCTTGCCAAAGCACTCCCTCTCCCCTTTTTGGGGAAGGATGCGGTGTGTAGGCCTTGGAGTCTCAGAGACCCCTCTGAGAGAGTCCACTGTGTAAAGGGAGCCTCCCACAACAGAGATAGGGAAGTGATACCACTTCCCATGGGATCACAGCTCACTGGACTTTGGACGCAGCTTTGACTCGTCTACCGGTTTGTGTCCCCGTCGCCCTCCCCTCCTCCTTCCATGCTGTGTCTGTCACCCTCCCCTTCTACTTCCCCAGCACCTATCCCCTCCCCTGAATCTTTCCCCTTGCCTGCTTTTCCCCTTACGTATTTGTGCTTATTGTTTATCTCGACCTTACAAGTCACTATGTGGCCATGCTCTAATAACTGTGTAACCTTTGTAACGATGTAACCCGTAACTATGATCTGATGCTCATGTAAAGCGCTCTGGTACCTCCGGGTCTAGCCAGCGCTATATAAAACCTTTAAAATAAATAAATGAATACATAAATAAGTACACTAAAAGCAAATTATAAACGGTAAATTCACATTTTGATTTTGTTCCAGATCTGTTGTGTCTGGCTCTTTCTGCGCAGACTGCAATGATGCTTTTCCTCATGTTTACTAACAATGAATCTATACAGATACACCTACAGGTAAATATATTTATATTATACGTGAGTAATCGCAAGTCACAAAGGAGAATCATTTGACTTAATAAGGATGGAACTCATGCTGACACTTTAGTGCCTGCAGAAGGACTGATGTCTTTCACTTCATAGGTTTTCTAGGCCTGCACAACTTGGAACTTGTTTATCACATTTGAGGGGTAGGGGTCATCCAGGGGTGTGGTTACTGGGTGGCATTGGCAGGCAGAAAGGTTCACCATCAGTGCCAAAAAAGCCTTTGCTGTTATTTGAGTTTTAAAAAGTGATGTATAAAAAGTTTCCAAATATGGTAGATTACTCAGAGCCGGTGCACTTTCCACACATGGCAATGTTCCTGAAAACGCCGTGCCAAAGAGATGAAGGTTTTCAGTCACTGGAGAGGAGTGAATTCAAATCTGCTGCTGGTGGATGGAGGACAAATAATTAAACCAGATCCAATCAAACGTGGAAGTTAGCTCTGGTTTTATGATCATAGCACAGACACTATCTAGCAACTTCTTCAAGGATAATTATGAGGGGCCCGATTCACAAAAGTAATCTGAGACAAAAACCTAACTTTAAGACTTTCGGTATTCACGGAAGGCATTTAGGAGTACCAAAGTTACTGTGGGAGAGGTGTGCCGCCGCGGCCAGGGCGACTGACTCCGGAATCTGGGGACCACGGTTCGATCGCCGGCGGCAGGTTAGCCCAGCACCATGTGACTCTGGGCAATAGCTCGCTTAATCTTCCCGACGGCCCCCAGCGCCTAGAGACCCTTACGGGTGATTGTGCGCTTTACAAATGTGGATTATTATTATTATTAAAGTTAGGATTTTATCTCAATTAGTCTTAAATTTTGGTCTTCAGTTAAATTTAAGACAAACTTTTGCTTAACTGAGACAGAATCCTTACTTTACAACTAGGATTTTGTCTCAGTAACACTTAAGTTTGTCTTAAGTTTAACTTAAGACCAAAACTTAAGATTAACTGAGACAAAAATCCTAACGTTAGTAGACATAAATGCCTGTTGTGAATACCGAAAGTTGTAAAGTAAGGATTTGGTCTCAGATTACTTTTGTGAATTGGGCCCAAGGATCTGAAGTGATCTTTGGCAGAATGTTGGTAAAATCCATCAAGTGCTCCAGCACCACAGTATGAAATAAAACATGTACACATGTCTGCCAAGCGCTGTGGAGTACAAGAGCAGCACAACATGTTAGCGTTGGACAGTAAAGATGCATTTTTCTGTGTACACCCCTTAAAAAACTGGAACCTTTTTCGGGTTTGCAGACCCAAGGTATGGTAAAGGAAAAAGCAGAATTTAGGGGCATATTATCAATGCTGGCGATATGCTATTTTCCCTGCTTTAGCGGCTGTTTTCAGCTGCTAAGCGGCGATAAAACTATCGCCCAATTAGCAAGCTGTCGCTAACTGATCTTAGCGACAGCTATGAAGCGATAGCAAGCAGTTTGGGGCCCGCTTTGCATGTTAGCGATAATTATCGCTAATGACATGCAAAGTGGGCGTTCCCAACCCGTTAGCGACTGAAAGCAGTCGCTAACATCGCTATCGCCTATTAGCAAGGCAGGCGTAGCGATGGCAATATTCGCGCAAAGCGCAAATATCACCAAAAACTAACGCCTGCTCAGACCAGTTCTTAGCCATGTTATCCAATGGGAGGTGGATAACATGGCTAAGAACATTTAGTCGCTACTGCGTGAATATCGCTGTATTCTCAGTGATATTCATGCTATCGCCGGTAAATTTATCGCTTTGGAGATAAACGTAGCTAATAGCACGTTATCTCAGCGATAATTTCCGGCGATGCGCGGCGATAAAAAAATCGCTGCTAAGATTAGTTAGCGATAAATATCGCTAATCGTTGGTAATATGCCCCACAGTTCCCCGTTGACCCTAGCCTCTGACAAGATGCTGGAAAATGGCTTTCGAATACTCACAGTTCTACCTATGAACTTTAATAATAAGAATAATAATTAAATGATGGTCAACACATGAACCTCTAGGCCTGAATCCCGTAGAGCTTTATGCCTCTTTCTTTAATCGGAGTTGTGATAGGGATCAACTTGCAATATGTGCTCTGCCCTGCAGCGTTTGGTCATCTCCTACGGGACTGATAAAATAAATTGTTACCAGAACAGACCTTGCCTGACCCACAACCTTAACCTTTTTTTTTTAAATCAATAAACTTGTTTGAATCCAAGACAATAAAGACTGAGGGCAATCAATACTTGTGCTAAAACCTTAAAAGGTTTGGAGAGGTAGACCTCGCTGTGCAGAGACAGACCTGAACCTCCTGGAATAGTAGTGAGTGTGCCAGAAAAGGCTGTCTTTTGTAACTAAACATTGAGGGGCATATTACCAAGGGGGGCGATAGGCAATTATCGCAGCTTTTGCGGCCGTTTTCGTTTGCTAAGCGGCGATAAATCTATCGCCCTATTATCAAGCTGTCGCTAACTGATGTTAGCGACAGCTTTCAGGTGATAGTGAGCGGTTTGGGGCCTGCTTTACATGTCAGCAATATTTATCGCTAATGATATGCAAAGTGGGCGTGCCCAACCTGTTTGCGACTGAAAGCAGTCGCTAACGTCGCTATCGCTTATTAGCAAGGCAGGCGTAGCGATGGAAATATTCCCGCTAACGCCAAAAATTAACGCCTGCTCTGACCAGTACTTAGCCATGTTATCCAATGGGAGGTGGATAACATGGCTAAGAGCATTTCGTTGCTAATGCGAGAATATCGCTGTATTCTCAGCGATAATCACGCTATCGCCGGAAAATGTATCGCTTTGGAGATAACCGTTGCTAATAGCACGTTATCTCAGCGATAATTTCCGGCAATGCTTAGCGATAAAAAATTTGTTGCTAAACCTATTTAGCGATAAATATCGCTAATCGTTGGTAAAATGCCCCCTAGGGTCTCAGTTATGAGGAGTTGGTGTAGGGGCGCCACAAATCTGCTTGCTGCACTGCCCTACGCCAATGTGAAAGGGCAGCAGTGCACTATATTTATGAAATACGGTACATTCCTGTCCTTTCCCCCGGCGCTGGTGCGCACTTTGCTGTCTAGCGCCAGCGTAGGACCCCTGGCACCACGATGCACGGGTGCCTTCAATGCCGGCAAGAAAGGAGCACCTGTCTGTACTAAAACAGCCCTAAGAAGCGTTTTCCTCTTTCAATGTGGGCTGCAGAATGCGGCACTTATGGGAAGAGGAACCAACATGGAGAAATACTAAAATACATATATTTTTTCCAGAGTTTTATATAGCGCCAACTTGACCTGAACCCAACCGGGTATCAGAGCGCTTTACATAGCACCGGTTACATTACATGAGGACACACATTCATTTTTGTTTCTCTTCGTTACGCTTGCTCTGGCAGGAACGCCTCGTTAAAGTGAGTCACTTTTACGTCCACGCTGCGTCAAAACCCTGCGCCTGCCTGAAGCAGGAGTAAGGAGTGACGCAGCATGTTAGGCATAGGGCACCCCTGAGCATTATTTGAGCCGCGCCGCGCTTGCAACACAACTCCAACAATGCGCGCCCTTACCCCACAGGATGCGACATGCATCGCCCTATCCTTGCGCCACGGTGCCTCCGCATTGTAAATGCGACGCATTTGTGGTGGTGCAGGGAATTGTAGAAATGCGCCAAAACTCCTAAATACGCCCCCCTGAATCTTTATGCGGCAGCCCCTTCACTGTGTCTTTTTGAACCTACACAAAGAAAAATTTAGTTAATGCCTTAACCGCGGCGGAAAAAACGCCGCGGTGCCGGCGTTCTGAAGAGTGGGCGGGGCTCCGTCGGCCGTTGTCTGAAGGCAGCACCAGCGAGGTACTGAACGGCCGACGGGAGCACGGAAGGGGTTAAGAGGAGGAATCTAAGGTTCCCATCGGCTATAAACAGAAAACGTGTTTTGGAGAAAAAACAATTGCCGGCACCCTGTATTGTCCGATTGCATCCTGGTCGATGCACACACTTGAATCCTCTGCTCAAATGGCTGAAGTTGGTGGGACTAACGAGCCTCTAAATGTTGCGAACATTGTTTAAGCAGTTTGATCCAATACAACACAGCATTTTGAGTGTATTCAGACTATGAGCTGGAAGACTAAGGTTCAAACAATTTACATACGCAGAACTATGAGATTACATAGTCTACTCAAGAGAGTATGCTGGCACCCAGAACTATGAGATTACCTAGTCTAATCAAGAGAGCATGCTGGCACCCAGAACTATGAGATTACCTAGTCTAATCAAGAGAGCATGCTGGCATCCAGAACTATGAGATTACCTAGTCTCATCAAGAAAGCATGCTGGCATCCAGAACTATGATATTACATAGCCTACTCAAGAAGGCATGCTGGCACCCAGAACTAGGAGATTACATTGTCTACTCCAGAGAGCATGCTGGCATGCAGAACTATGAGATTTTATAGTCTACTCCGGAGAGTATGCTGGCACGCAGCACGATGAGATCACATAGTCTACTCAAGAGATTATGCTGGCACCCAGAACTATGAGTTTACATTGTCTACGCAAGAGAGCATTCTGGCGCCCAGAACTATGAGATTACATTGTCTACGCAAGAGAGCATGCTGGCACCCAGAACTATGAGATTACATAGTCTACTCAAGAGAGCATGCTGGCTCCCAGAACTATGAGATTACATAGTCTACTCAAGAGAGCATGCTGGCTCCCAGAACTATGAGATTACATAGTCTACTCTAGAGAGCATGCTGGCAACCAGAACTATGAGATTACATAGTCTACTCAAGAGAGAATGCTGGACCCAGAACTATGAGATTACATAGTCTACTCAAGAGAGCATGCTGGCACCCAGAACTATGAGATTACATAGTCTACTCTAGAGAGCATGCTGGCAACCAGAACTATGAGATTACATAGTCTACTCAAGAGAGCATGCTGGACCCAGAACTATGAGATTACATAGTCTACTCAAGAGAGCATGCAGGCACCCAGAACTATGAGATTACATAGTCTACTCTAGAGAGCATGCTGGACCCAGAACTATGAGATTACATAGTCTACTCAAGAGAGCATGCTGGCACCCAGACTATGAGATTACATAGTCTACTCAAGAGAGCATGCTGGACCCAGAACTATGAGATTACATAGTCTACTCAAGAGAGCATGCTTGCTCCCAGAACTATGAGATTACATAGTCTACTCTAGAGAGCATCCTGGCAACCAGAACTATGAGATTACATTGTCTACTCAAGAGAGCATGCTGGCACCCAGAACTATGAGATTACATAGTCTACTCTAGAGAGCATGCTGGCACGCAGAACTATGAGATTACATAGTCTCATCAAGAGAGCATACTGGAACCCACAACTATGATATTACCTAGTATCATCAAGAGAGCATGCTTTCAACCAGAACTATGAGATTACATACTCTACTCAAGAGAGCATGCTGGCACCCAGAACTATGAGATTACATAGTCTACTCAAAAGAGCATGCTGGCATGCAGAGCTATGAGATTACATAGTCTACTCAAGATAGCATGCTGGCATGCAGAACTATGAGTTTACATAGTCTCATCAAGAGAGCATGCTGGCTCCCAGAACTATGAGATTACATAGTCTAATCAAGAGAGCATACTGGCACCCAGAACTATGAGATTACATAGTCTACTCAAGAGAGCATGCTGGCACCCAGAACTATGAGTTTACATAGTATCATCAAGAGAGCATGCTGGCACCCAGAAATATGAGATTACATAGTCTACTCGAGAGAGCATGCTGGCATCCAGAAATATGAGATTACATAGTATCATCAAGAGAGCATGCTGGCACCCAGAAATATGAGATTACATAGTCTAACCAAGAGAGCATGCTGGCACCCAGAACTATGAGATTACATAGTCTAATAAAGAAAGCATGCTGGCACCCAGAACTATGAGATTACATAGTCTAATAAAGAAAGCATGCTGGCACACAGAACGATAATATTACATAGTCTACTCAAGAGAACATGCTGACACCCAGAACTATGAGGTTACATAGTCTAATAAAAAAAGCATGCTGGCACCCAGAAGTATGAGATTTCATAGTCTACTCAAGAGAGCATGCTGGTACCCAGAACTACAATATTACATAGTCTACTCAAGAGAGTATGCTGGCTCCCAGAACTATGAGGTTACATAGTCTACTCAAGAGAGCATGCGTGCACCCAGAACTATGAGATTACATAGTCTAATAAAGAAAGCATGCTGGCACCCAGAACTATAATATTACATAGTCTACTCAAGAGAGCACGCTGGTACCCAGAACTATGAGATTACATAGTCTACTCAAGAGAGCATGCTGGCTCCCAGAACTATGAGGTTACATAGTGTACTCAAGAGAGCATGCTGGCACCTAGAACTATGAGATTACATAGTCTACTCAAGAGAGCATGCTGGCACCCAGAACTATGAGATTACATAGTCTACTCCAGAGAGCATGCGTGCACCCAGAACAATGAGATTACATAGTCTACTCAAGAGAGCATGCTGGCACGCAGAACTATGAGATTACATAGTCTAATAAAGAAAGCATGCTGCCTCTCAGAAGTATGAGATTACATTGTCTACTCAAGAAAGCATACTGGCATGCAAAACTATGAGATTACATTGTCTACTCAAGAGAGCATGCTGGCACCCAGAACTATGTGATTACATAGTCTAATAAAGAAAGCATGCTGGCATCCAGAACTATGAGGTTACATAGTCTCATCAAGAGAGCATGCTGGTACCCAGAACTACAATATTACATAGTCTACTCAAGAGAGTATGCTGGCACCCAGAGCTATGAGATTACATAGTCTACTCAAGAGAGCATGCTGGTACCCAGAACTACAATATTACATAGTCTACTCAAGAGATTATGCTGGCACCCAGAACTATGAGATTACATAGTCTACTCCAGA
This sequence comes from Lissotriton helveticus, assembly GCF_964261635.1. Lineage (NCBI taxonomy): Eukaryota > Metazoa > Chordata > Amphibia > Caudata > Salamandridae > Lissotriton > Lissotriton helveticus. Next base: position 1,958,704,734 of record NC_136068.1, on the reverse strand, counting down.
GAGCATGCTGGCACCCAGAACTATGAGATTACATAGTCTACTCAAGAGAGCATGCTGGCACCCAGAATTATGAGATTACATAGTCTGCTGAAGAGAGCATGCTGGCACCCTGAACTATGAGTTTACATAGTATAATCAAAAGAGCATGCTGGTATGCAGAGTTATGCGATTATATAGTCTACTCAAGAGAGCATGCTGGCATCCAGAAATATGAGATTACATAGTATCATCAAGAGAGCATGCTGGCACCCAGAAATAGGAGATTACATAGTCTACTCAAGAGAGCATGCTGGCATCCAGAAATATGAGATTACATAGTATCATCAAGAGAGCATGCTGGCACACAGAAATATGAGATTACATAGTCTAAACAAGAGAGCATGCTGGCACACAGAACTACGAGATTACATAGTCTACTCAAGAGAGCATGCTGGCACCCAGAACTACGAGATTACATAGTCTACTCAAGAGAGCATGCCGGCAACCAGAACTATGAGATTACATAGTCTACTCAAGAGAGCATGCTGGCACGCAGAACTATGAGATTACATAGTCTAATAAAGAAAGCATGCTGGCACCCAGAACTACGAGATTACATAGTCTAATAAAGAAAGCATGCTGGCACCCAGAACTATAATATTACATAGTCTACTCAAGAGAGCATGCTAGCACCCGGAACTATGAGATTACATAGTCTACTCCAGAGAGCATGCGTGCACCCAGAACTATGAGATTACATAGTATGATCAAGAGAGCACACTGGCACCCGGAACTATGAGATTACATAGTCTAATAAAGAAAGCATGCTGGCACCCAGAACTATAATATTACATAGTCTACTCAAGAGAGCATGCTGGCTCCCAGAACTATTAGGTTACATAGTCTACTCAAGAGAGCATGCTGGCACCCGGAACTATGAGATTACATAGTCTACTCCAGAAAGCATGCTGGCACCTAGAACTATGAGATTACATAGTCTAATAAAGAAAGCATGCTGGCACCCAGAACTATGAGATTACATAGTCTACTCCAGAGAGCATGCGTGCACCCAGAACAATGAGATTACATAGTCTACTCCAGAGAGCATGCTGGCACCTAGAACTATGAGATTACATAGTCTACTCCAGAGAGCATGCTGGCACCCAGAACTATGAGATTACATAGTATAATCAAAAGAGCATGCTGGTATGCAGAGTTATGCGATTATATAGTCTACTCAAGAGAGCATGCTGGCATCCAGAAATATGAGATTACATAGTATCATCAAGAGAGCATGCTGGCACCCAGAAATATGAGATTACATAGTCTACTCAAGAGAGCATGCTGGCATCCAGAAATATGAGATTACATAGTATCATCAAGAGAGCATGCTGGCACATAGAAATATGAGATTACATAGTCTAAACAAGAGAGCATGCTGGCACACAGAACTACGAGATTACATAGACTACTCAAGAGAGCATGCTGGCACCCAGAACTACGAGATTACATAGTCTACTCAAGAGAGCATGCCGGCAACCAGAACTATGAGATTACATAGTCTAATAAAGAAAGCATGCTGGCACCCAGAACTATGAGATTACATAGTCTAATAAAGAAAGCATGCTGGCACCCAGAACTATAATATTACATAGTCTACTCAAGAGAGCATGCTGTCACCCAGAACTATGAGGTTACATAGTCTAATAAAGAAAGCATGCTGGCACCCAGAAGTATGAGATTACATAGTCTACTCAAGAGAGCATGCTGGCATCCAAAACTATGAGGTTACATAGTCTCATCAAGAGAGCATGCTGGTACCCAGAACTACAATATTACATAGTCTACTCAAGAGAGTATGCTGGCTCCCAGAACTATGAGGTTACATAGTCTACTCAAGAGAGCATGCTGGCACCCAGAACTATGAGATTACATTGTCTACTCAAGAGAGCATGCTGGCACCCAGAACTATGAGATTACATTGTCTACTCAAGAGAGCATGCTGGCACCCAGAACTATGAGATTACATAGTCTAATAAAGAAAGCATGCTGGCACCCAGAACTATGAGATTACATAGTCTAATAAAGAAAGCATGCTGGCACACAGAACTATAATATTACATAGTCTACTCAAGAGAGCATGCTGGCACCCAGAACTATGAGATTACATAGTCTAATAAAGAAAGCATGCTGGCACCCAGAACTATAATATTACATAGTCTACTCAAGAGAGCATGCTGGCACCCAGAACTATGAGATTACATGGTCTACTCAAGAGAGCATGCTGGCTCCCAGAACTTTGAGGTTACATAGTCTACTCAAGAGAGCATGCTGGCACCTAGAACTATGAGATTACATAGTCTACTCGAGAGAGCATGCTGGCACCCAGAACTATGAGATTACATAGTCTACTCAAGAGAGCATGCGTGCACCCAGAACAATGAGATTACATAGTCTACTCAAGAGAGCATGCTGGCACGCAGAACTATGAGATTACATAGTCTAATAAAGAAAGCATGCTGGCTCCCAGAACTATGAGATTACATAGTCTAATAAAGAAAGCATGCTGGCTCTCAGAAGTATGAGATTACATTGTCTACTCAAGAGAGCATACTGGCATGCAGAACTATGAGATTGCATTGTCTACTCAAGAGAGCATACTGGCATGCAGAACTATGAGATTACATAGTCTACTCAAGATAGCATGCTGGCATCCAGAAATATGAGATTACATAGTATCATCAAGAGAGCATGCTGGCACCCAGAAATATGAGATTACATAGTCTACTCAAGAGAGCATGCTGGCATCCAGAAATATGAGATTACAAAGTATCATCAAGAGAGCATGCTGGCACCCAGAAATATGAGATTACATAGTCTAAACAAGAGAGCATGCTGGCACCTAGAACTACGAGATTACATAGTCTACTCAAGAGAGCATGCTGGCACACAGAACTACGAGATTTCATAGTCTACTCAAGAGAACTATGAGAACTATGAGATTACATAGTCTACTCCAGAAAGCATGCTGGCACCCAGAACTACGAGATTACATAGTCTACTCAAGAGAGCATGCTGGCACCCAGAACTATGAGATTACATTGTCTACTCAAGAGAGCATACTGGCATGCAGAGCTATGAGATTACATAGTATGATCAAGAGAGCATGCTGGCACCCAGAACTATGAGATTACATAGTCTAATAAAGAAAGCATGCTGGCACCCAGAACTATGAGATTACATAGTCTAATAAAGAAAGCATGCTGGCACCCAGAAGTATGAGATTACATAGTCTACTCAAGAGAGCATGCTGGCATCCAGAACTATGAGGTTACATAGTCTCATCAAGAGAGCATGCTGGTACCCAGAACTACAATATTACATAGTCTACTCAAGAGAGTATGCTGGCACCCAGAACTATGAGATTACATAGTCTACTCCAGAAAGCATGCTGGCACGCAGCATGATGAGATCACATAGTCTAATCAAGAGAGCATGCTGGCACCCAGAACTATGAGATTACATAGTCTACTCAAGAGAGTATGCTGGCACCCAGAACTATGAGATTTCATAGTCTAATAAAGAAAGCATGCTGGCACCCAGAACTATAATATTACATAGTCTACTCAAGAGAACATGCTGGCACCTAGAACTATGAGATTACATAGTCTACTCAAGAGCGCATGCTGGCACCCAGAACTATGAGATTACATAGTCTACTCAAGAGAGCATGCGTGCACCCAGAACTATGAGATTACATAGTCTACTCAAGAGAGCATGCGTGCACCCAGAACAATGAGATTACATAGTCTACTCAAGAGAGCTTGCTGGCACCCAGAACTATGAGATTACATAGTCTACTCAAGAGAGCATGCTGGCACGCAGAACTATGAGATTACATAGTCTAATAAAGAAAGCATGCTGGCACCCAGAACTACGAGATTACATAGTCTAATAAAGAAAGCATGCGTGCACCCAGAACTATGAGATTACATAGTCTACTCCAGAGAGCATGCGTGCACCCAGAACTATGAGATTACATAGTATGATCAAGAGAGCACACTGGCACCCGGAACTATGAGATTACATAGTCTAATAAAGAAAGCATGCTGGCACCCAGAACTATAATATTACATAGTCTACTCAAGAGAGCATGCTGGCTCCCAGAACTATTAGGTTACATAGTCTACTCAAGAGAGCATGCTGGCACCCGGAACTATGAGATTACATAGTCTACTCCAGAAAGCATGCTGGCACCTAGAACTATGAGATTACATAGTCTAATAAAGAAAGCATGCTGGCACCCAGAACTATGAGATTACATAGTCTACTCCAGAGAGCATGCGTGCACCCAGAACAATGAGATTACATAGTCTACTCCAGAGAGCATGCTGGCACCTAGAACTATGAGATTACATAGTCTACTCCAGAGAGCATGCTGGCACCCAGAACTATGAGATTACATAGTCTACTCCAGAGAGCATGCTGGCACCTAGAACTATGACATTACATAGTCCAATAAAGAAAGCATGCTGGCACCCAGAACTATGAGATTACATAGTCTACTCAAGAGAGCATGCTGGCATCCAGAACTATGAGGTTACATAGTCTAATAAAGAAAGCATGCTGGCACCCGGAACTATGAGATTACATAGTCTACTCCAGAGAGCATGCTGGCACCTAGAACTATGAGATTACATAGTCTAATAAAGAAAGCATGCTGGCACCCAGAACTATGAGATTACATAGTCTACTCAAGAGAGCATGCTGGCACCTAGAACTATGAGATTACATAGTCTAATAAAGAAAGCATGCTGGCACCCAGAACTATGAGAATATATAGTCTACTCAAGAGAGCATGCTGGCACCCAGAACTATGAGATTACATAGTCTACTCAAGAGAGCATGCTGGCACCTAGAACTATGAGATTACATAGTCTAATAAAGAAAGCATGCTGGCACCCAGAACTATGAGATTACATAGTCTACTCAAGAGAGCATGCTGGCATCCAGAACTATGGGGTTACATAGTCTAATAAAGAAAGCATGCTGGCACCCGGAACTATGAGATTACATAGTCTACTCCAGAGAGCATGCTGGCACCTAGAACTATGAGATTACATAGTCTAATAAAGAAAGCATGCTGGCACCCGGAACTATGAGATTACATAGTCTACTCCAGAGAGCATGCTGGCACCTAGAACTACGAGAATACATAGTCTAATAAAGAAAGCATGCTGGCACCCAGAACTATGAGATTACATAGTCTACTCAAGAGAGCATGCTGGCACGCAGAACTATAAGATTACATAGTCTAATAAAGAAAGCATGCTGGCACCCAGAACTATGAGATTACATAGTCTACTCAAGAGAGCATGCTGGCATCCAGAACTATGAGGTTACATAGTCTAATAAAGAAAGCATGCTGGCACCCGGAACTATGAGATTACATAGTCTACTCCAGAGAGCATGCTGGCACCTAGAACTATGAGATTACATAGTCTAATAAAGAAAGCATGCTGGCACCCAGAACTATGAGATTACATAGTCTACTCAAGAGAGCATGCTGGCACCTAGAACTATGAGATTACATAGTCTAATAAAGAAAGCATGCTGGCACCCAGAACTATGAGAATATATAGTCTACTCAAGAGAGCATGCTGGCACCTAGAACTATGAGATTACAAAGTCTACTCAAGAGAGCATGCTGGCATCCAGAACTATGAGGTTACATAGTCTAATAAAGAAAGCATGCTGGCACCCGGAACTATGAGATTACATAGTCTACTCCAAAGAGCATGCTGGCACCTAGAACTATGAGATTACATAGTCTAATAAAGAAAGCATGCTGGCACCCGGAACTATGAGATTACATAGTCTACTCAAGAGAGCATGCTGGCACCTAGAACTATGAGATTACATAGTCTAATAAAGAAAGCATGCTGGCACCCAGAACTATGAGAATATATAGTCTACTCAAGAGAGCATGCTGGCACCCAGAACTATGAGATTACATAGTCTACTCCAGAGAGCATGCTGGCACCTAGAACTATGACATTACATAGTCTAATAAAGAAAGCATGCTGGCACCCAGAACTATGAGATTACATAGTCTACTCAAGAGAGCATGCTGGCATCCAGAACTATGGGGTTACATAGTCTAATAAAGAAAGCATGCTGGCACCCGGAACTATGAGATTACATAGTCTACTCCAGAGAGCATGCTGGCACCTAGAACTATGAGATTACATAGTCTAATAAAGAAAGCATGCTGGCACCCGGAACTATGAGATTACATAGTCTACTCCAGAGAGCATGCTGGCACCTAGAACTACGAGAATACATAGTCTAATAAAGAAAGCATGCTGGCACCCAGAACTATGAGATTACATAGTCTACTCAAGAGAGCATGCTGGCACGCAGAACTATGAGATTACATAGTCTAATAAAGAAAGCATGCTGGCACCCAGAACTATGAGATTACATAGTCTACTCAAGAGAGCATGCTGGCATCCAGAACTATGAGGTTACATAGTCTAATAAAGAAAGCATGCTGGCACCCGGAACTATGAGATTACATAGTCTACTCCAGAGAGCATGCTGGCACCTAGAACTATGAGATTACATAGTCTAATAAAGAAAGCATGCTGGCACCCAGAACTATGAGATTACATAGTCTACTCAAGAGAGCATGCTGGCACCTAGAACTATGAGATTACATAGTCTAATAAAGAAAGCATGCTGGCACCCAGAACTATGAGAATATATAGTCTACTCAAGAGAGCATGCTGGCACCTAGAACTATGAGATTACAAAGTCTACTCAAAAGAGCATGCTGGCATCCAGAACTATGAGGTTACATAGTCTAATAAAGAAAGCATGCTGGCACCCGGAACTATGAGATTACATAGTCTACTCCAGAGAGCATGCTGGCACCTAGAACTATGAGATTACATAGTCTAATAAAGAAAGCATGCTGGCACCCGGAACTATGAGATTACAAAGTCTACTCAAGAGAGCATGCTGGCATCCAGAACTATGAGGTTACATAGTCTAATAAAGAAAGCATGCTGGCACCCGGAACTATGAGATTACATAGTCTACTCAATAGGGCATGCTGGCACCTAGAACTATGAGAATACATAGTCTAATAAAGAAAGCATGCTGGCACCCAGAACTATGAGATTACATAGTCTACTCAAGAGAGCATGCTGGCACGCAAACTATGAGATTACATAGTCTAATCAAGAAGGCATGCTGGCACCCGGAACTATGAGATTACATAGTCTACTCAAGAGAGCATGCTGGCACGCAGAACTATGAGATTACATAGTCTACTCAAGAGAGCATGCTGGCACCCGGAACTATGAGATTACATAGTCTACTCATGAGAGCTTGCTGGCACCCAGAACTATGAGATTACATAGTCTACTCAAGAGAGCATGCTGGCACCTAGAACTATGAGATTACATAGTCTAATAAAGAAAGCATGCTGGCACCCAGAACTATGAGATTACATAGTCTACTCAAGAGAGCATGCTGGCACGCAGAACTATGAGATTACATAGTCTAATAAAGAAAGCATGCTGGCACCCGGAACTATGAGATTACATAGTCTACTCAAGAGAGCATGCTGGCACCTAGAACTATGAGATTACATAGTCTAATTAAGAAAGCATGCTGACACCCGGAACTATGAGGTTACATAGTCTACTCAAGAGAGCATGCTGGCACCCAGAACTACAAGATTACATAGTCTAATAAAGAAAGCATGCAGGCACCCGGAACTATGAGATTACATAGTCTACTCCAGAGAGCATGCTGGCAACTAGAACTATGAGATTACATAGTCTACTTAAGAGAGCATGCTGGCACGCAGAACTATGAGATTACATAGTCTACTCAAGAGAGCATGCTGGCACGCAGAACTATGAGATTACATAGTCTAATAAAGAAAGCATGCTGGCACCCGGAACTATGAGATTACATAGTCTACTCCAGAGAGCATGCTGGCACGCAGAACTATGAGATTACATAGTCTAATAAAGAAAGCATGCTGGCACCCGGAACTATGAGATTACATAGTCTACTCCAGAGAGCATGCTGGCACCTAGAACTATGAGATTACATAGTCTAATAAAGAAAGCATGCTGGCACCCAGAACTATGAGAATATATAGTCTACTCAAGAGAGCATGCTGGCACGCAGAACTATGAGATTACATAGTCTAATAAAGAAAGCATGCTGGCACCCGGAACTATGAGATTACATAGTCTACTCCAGAGAGCATGCTGGCACCTAGAACTATGAGATTACATAGTCTAATAAAGAAAGCATGCTGGCACCCAGAACTATGAGAATATATAGTCTACTCAAGAGAGCATGCTGGCACCCAGAACTATGAGATTACATAGTCTACTCCAGAGAGCATGCTGGCACCTAGAACTATGACATTACATAGTCTAATAAAGAAAGCATGCTGGCACCCAGAACTATGAGATTACATAGTCTACTCACGAGAGCATGCTGGCATCCAGAACTATGAGGTTACATAGTCTAATAAAGAAAGCATGCTGGCACCCGGAACTATGAGATTACATAGTCTACTCCAGAGAGCATGCTGGCACCTAGAACTATGAGATTACATAGTCTAATAAAGAAAGCATGCTGGCACCCGGAACTATGAGATTACATAGTCTACTCCAGAGAGCATGCTGGCACCTAGAACTACGAGAATACATAGTCTAATAAAGAAAGCATGCTGGCACCCAGAACTATGAGATTACATAGTCTACTCAAGAGAGCATGCTGGCACGCAGAGCTATGAGATTACATAGTCTAATAAAGAAAGCATGCTGGCACCCAGAACTATGAGATTACATAGTCTACTCAAGAGAGCATGCTGGCATCCAGAACTATGAGGTTACATAGTCTAATAAAGAAAGCATGCTGGCACCCGGAACTATGAGATTACATAGTCTACTCCAGAGAGCATGCTGGCACCTAGAACTATGAGATTACATAGTCTAATAAAGAAAGCATGCTGGCACCCAGAACTATGAGATTACATAGTCTACTCAAGAGAGCATGCTGGCACCTAGAACTATGAGATTACATAGTCTAATAAAGAAAGCATGCTGGCACCCAGAACTATGAGAATATATAGTCTACTCAAGAGAGCATGCTGGCACCTAGAACTATGAGATTACATAGTCTACTCAAGAGAGCATGCTGGCATCCAGAACTATGAGGTTACATAGTCTAATAAAGAAAGCATGCTGGCACCCGGAACTATGAGATTACATGGTCTACTCCAGAGAGCATGCTGGCACCTAGAACTATGAGATTACATAGTCTAATAAAGAAAGCATGCTGGCACCCGGAACTATGAGATTACATAGTCTACTCCAGAGAGCATGCTGGCACCTAGAACTATGAGAATACATAGTCTAATAAAGAAAGCATGCTGGCACCCAGAACTATGAGATTACAGAGTCTACTCAAGAGAGCATGCTGGCACGCAGAACTATGAGATTACATAGTCTAATAAAGAAAGCATGCTGGCACCCGGAACTATGAGATTACATAGTCTATTCCAGAGAGCATGCTGGCACCTAGAACTATGAGATTACATAGTCTAATAAAGAAAGCATGCTGGCACCCAGAACTATGAGATTACATAGTCTACTCAAGAGAGCATGCTGGCACGCAGAACTATGAGATTACATAGTCTAATCAAGAAGGCATGCTGGCACCCGGAACTATGAGATTACATAGTCTACTCAAGAGAGCATGCTGGCACGCAGAACTATGAGATTACATAGTCTACTCAAGAGAGCATGCTGGCACCCGGAACTATGAGATTACATAGTCTACTCATGAGAGCTTGCTGGCACCCAGAACTATGAGATTACATAGTCTACTCAAGAGAGCATGCTGGCACCTAGAACTATGAGATTACATAGTCTAATAAAGAAAGCATGCTGGCACCCAGAACTATGAGATTACATAGTCTACTCAAGAGAGCATGCTGGCACGCAGAACTATGAGATTACATAGTCTAATAAAGAAAGCATGCTGGCACCCGGAACTATGAGATTACATAGTCTACTCAAGAGAGCATGCTGGCACCTAGAACTATGAGATTACATAGTCTAATTAAGAAAGCATGCTGGCACCCGGAACTATGAGGTTACATAGTCTACTCAAGAGAGCATGCTGGCACCCAGAACTACAAGATTACATAGTCTAATAAAGAAAGCATGCAGGCACCCGGAACTATGAGATTACATAGTCTACTCCAGAGAGCATGCTGGCACGCAGAACTATGAGATTACATAGTCTACTTAAGAGAGCATGCTGGCACGCAGAACTATGAGATTCCATAGTCTACTCAAGAGAGCATGCTGGCACGCAGAACTATGAGATTACATAGTCTAATAAAGAAAGCATGCTGGCACCCGGAACTATGAGATTACATAGTCTACTCCAGAGAGCATGCTGGCACGCAGAACTATGAGATTACATAGTCTAATAAAGAAAGCATGCTGGCACCCGGAACTATGAGATTACATAGTCTACTCCAGAGAGCATGCTGGCACCTAGAACTATGAGATTACATAGTCTAATAAAGAAAGCATGCTGGCACCCAGAACTATGAGAATATATAGTCTACTCAAGAGAGCATGCTGGCACGCAGAACTATGAGATTACATAGTCTAATAAAGAAAGCATGCTGGCACCCGGAACTATGAGATTACATAGTCTACTCCAGAGAGCATGCTGGCACCTAGAACTATGAGATTACATAGTCTAATAAAGAAAGCATGCTGGCACCCAGAACTATGAGAATATATAGTCTACTCAAGAGAGCATGCTGGCTCCCACAACTATGAGATGCATTGCCACGAGCAGGAGGACAGACAATTGTTCTGACTAGAACTAATCAGGTGGTTCTCACTGGTGTGATTTATGGTTCCAATGAAAGCACGTGATCTACCAAAATGCAATGTTCGTGCCTTCAAACCGGCCGGGTAGAAGCAGAAATCAAGGCACACATCATTGGACTAAAGTATGTTTTCATCCCCAGTGATCAGACATCTCGCCTTTTCCAGGTTCAAATTAAATAAATCTCAGTCCACCAAAGCTGAATGATTTGCAAATAATCCTTTAGATGATTTGATCTTGATAAAACTCTAATATAGAGTCTGGCATCTGTGCAGTGACTGAGAGACAACCCTGGGACAACCCTTGATGTTCCCATGCATACTTGAGTCCTGAGGACACAGGGCAGGCTTAGGTTGCCTTCCATGAAAAAAACAACATTGTGATGGATGGATTGCTGAAAACTAATCTAAACCACCAATAATTCCTCTATGCTGCACTCTAGTCCACTGTTGTTTTGCCCACCATGCCCTTCAGGCAAGTACCAGCCATATGCAACCAGCCTTGGCCATGCTCGTTAGGAGCAGTGCAGCCGCAACTGCCGGATCATGTCACCTCTGAGAGGGCTGTAGCAATACATTGTTCATTTTAGCGTTCCCCTTGGCGTGGGAAGACTGCTGGTTGGGTAACTTGCATCAAATATGTTCTAATATAGATTGTGAACAAATGCATGTTTATAAATTAGCATTTTCATATTACATGAAAACCACGTAAAGCCATTGTGAATGCTTTAGCTTGGGAGGTATTAATGCTATAGTAGAGAACCTAAAAGTCATATATATGCCATCACATTGGCTTCACTCACAGATGAAGAAGGGAAATTCGGTACTATGTGTATGTGAAAAACTAAGGCTTAGAATTCATGTTAGGTAAAAAGGGTTGAAACATGTTATAACTTTACGTCAACAACATTCCACAGTTGTTGGCTGCCTTGAAATTGAATGTCGACAATATGCAGAAAGCTTTCATTGACAAGAGAAAAAACACTCCGACAACAAACACAAAGCTACCATTGAAACCAACAAATGAACACACACATTTTTTCTTACTTGTAAAGTGAACGGTTAAATTCAGATGAATAACATGCGCTCTTCTCCCACAGATCGTGTGCACTCCTCTCACCTGGAGAGTGTCTTTGCTCATTATGGGACTTGTGTTCTTGATCACAACCTACTTTTTGGAGGTGAGGTATTTTATGTTTGCATTTGCTCATTTTGAAAACAAGCAGGAATTAAGGATAGGCGTAGATTCAATAACAGAATGAATGTAGAGGAATAAAGAAATGTGCTTAATTTGCCGGAGGGTGACATAGATAAACTCCAGTCATTCCTTCAGCCACCGGACTCATTCATCAGAGATGGGACTTCACTTCACTCACTCATAATGATCAAATCATGAGTTTGAGAAGCTGCATCCTCAAATCCGAAATCATGGCCATATGTTCAGGTCTAATCAAAATTTAGGGCAAAAGGGACTAAGGTTTTTGGTAGATACACAACCCCGTTTGCAATGATTTATTGGTGGAAGTGTGTCTGTTGCCGTATAGCTCTGGTCATGTCCTGTCAGTGGCAAACAGTCATTGATTACCCTTCAGCTCTTTGCAGCTTCTCCAGAGCCTTTGATCTGCTGAAGTCTTTCTCCCTTCTCTTGTTTGCTGTTGCATCTTCTCCATAGCCTTTGATCTGCTGGAGTCTTTCTTCCTTCTCTTGTTTGCAGTTGCAGCTTCTCCAGAGCCTTTGATCTGCTGGGGTCTTTCTTCCTTCTCTTGTTTGCTGTTGCATCTTCTCCATAGCCTTTGATCTGCTGGGGTCTTTCTTCCTTCTCTTGTTTGCAGTTGCAGCTTCTCCAGAGCCTTTGATCTGCTGGAGTCTTTCTTCATTTCCCTTGTTTGCAGTTGCAGCTTCTCCAGAGCCTTTGATCTGCTGGAGTCTTTCTTCCTTCTCTTGTTTGCTGTTGCAGCTTCTCCAGAGCCTTTGATCTGCTGGGGTCTTTCTTCCTTCTCTTGTTTGTAGTTGCAGCTTCTACCATTTCACCTTCATGGTAATTAAACTCTTCAGTTTCTATTTCAGTTAGGGGCCCTCATGCCTCTGCTGTCCACATTAAGCAATGGCTGGAAGAGGCCACAGATTTGATATGGGCTGGGATTGAGCTCTCAGGAGGTTCTGACCATCCGACCCCTGTTAGTTAAAATGGTTTCTGGTGGCATCTTTGGCCCACTCTCGCTGGATCGGCGCAAGTAGCAAGGTTTTCATCAGAGAATCCTTGGGGTTATACATAAACAAATCACTGATGACTAGTTGCTTCTAACCCCCTTGGGGGCAGATGGGCTAAAAACATAAGGCTGATCTGCCATCAAGGGGGCAGAATCGACCAACATCATGGCTACCCAAAGGGGAGTGACCCTTCCCCAAGGGGCAGCTTGCCACTTTGCGGCAGTTGATAAATCCTTGCTGTCTAGTGGCTTCTGCCCCTCTTGGGGCAGATGGGCCTAAAAATGTAAGGACAATCTCCCCCAAGGGGGGCAGAAAAAGCCAAAATATTCACCCCTTTTAAAGGGGAGCGACCCTTGCCCAAGGGGCTGTTTTCCAAGATAACAAAGACATGTGACAATCCCTGGTGGCCTAGGGGGAATAAAATAAAATTAAAAAAAAATCGATCTAAACGGCCAACATAATTGCTGGCCAAAGGGGAGCAACCGTTCCCCAAGGGGCTTCCCCCTGCCGTGATGAAACTGATATTTAAAAAAAATCCCTAGTTTCGTGTGGGTATTCCTGATGCACGATCATGCCCCATGCGCAATCGTGCAGCAGGAATGCTCCAAAGAGACATCGCAGGGTAGAAGACCCCTTTCCTTTCCCCTGATACCTCTTTGTTTTAAAACCCACCTCTCCCTGAGGAAAAACGTATCTCTTTCTCCTAGACACGCTGGAAGCAAATGGCTTCCAGCGCGTCCTACTTCATCTAACGAGAACGACGCTGTGTGCGCGCTCACATCATTAGATGACAAGGAGCGGGGGCCGAGGGGCAGCAGCGGAAGGGCTTCTGCTGCCACCCTGGCGGTGGCAACTAGAAGGGTGCCAGCGCTTTCCCAGTGGGCGGGTGCTAGGACGCCCCGGAGCCAGCTCTCAGTATTGTTTCTTTTTTCTTTCTGAAGCTCGCAAATTGAAAACCTGAATTACATGCAACAAGATGCTGATCTCAGAATATTGATTTTATAATAATGTTTCTGTGAGAAACTAGGGCTTTTTGCAGTGACCCTCAATTTTGCCTGCATTTTAACTACTAGATGCTGGTCTTCTGATACGATTTGCACCCTGGTATCTGCTAACCAGACCCAGGGCCTGTGCTCTGATTAAAAGTACAGGGTAATTAGGTATAATTCTAATTGGTACTGACAACCTACCCGCCAGTCCCTAGTATATGGTAGGGTATGTAGATTCAGAGTAGGGGTGGGCGGAATTTAGGTAATCGCATTACGTAAATCTCCGCGAAATGGTACAAAATCTCCGCGAACACGCAGAAATTCCGCGAACGCGCGGAATTGCTTGTTCTCAATGCTTTTTTACTGTTTGCGATCGCTGTTTAAGTGCTCGGGAGAAATATCTTGCGAACACTCATTTGAGAACGCGAACAAGCAAAAAATTTCGCGAAGTCACGGAACGGAGAATTTACCAAAATTCGGCAAATTCAGTGAACAGAACAAAATTTAACGCCAAGACCTACTTTAGAGGCCCAGCAGATACTTTAAAGTATTAAAATTAGAGAATAAATCCAACAATTTGCCAATATTGGATTGACTATAACTATTACAGAAAATAAGTTATAGAACTTGATTTTCTGATGCGCCAAAACCAGCCTTCCAGCAGCCTCTCGTGATTGGCCAGCCTTCCAGCAGCCTCTCGTGATTGGCCAGCCTTTGACAGGCTGAGCCAATATGCTCTGGTCGGGTGTGAAGGGGCCTGCATGGAGACAGGACATCTGGTGGGGGAGAACTGATGCTGCAGAGCAAAAGCCAGGATGGGTGTGGAGTCGCCACACTAGTCTTCAAAGTGGGAATGACAGACAGGACACCGGCTCAACCCCACCCCTTCCTGCACCATCAGCCACACAGAAGCACCAGCAATTGAATTAGCAGTCGGCTAGAAAGGGAATGTTCGGGAAAGTTAGCGATGCCGGTGGGAGAGCTTAGTCAGATCTTAACCTCCAGGAGAGAGTTTCTCCATTCTGAATTTTAAAGTACAGCGGCTTCTGGGGCAAGAAAATGCCACACTTTGGAGGAAGCTGCCTTACTTCATGGCTGGCCAGGAGCGTCCCCTGCTTGTCACCCAAGGACACTGGATGAATATTAGAGAGCTTCCCAGCAACCGAGGGAGATCCCTGCTTTGAAACTACAAGAAGAATAAGGACTGCCCTGCTGGCACCGTGCACTGCACAAGAGAGGGCTGCACTCATGAGGACTGCACCTGCAGCACTCATAAGGACTGCACCTGCTGCACTCATAAGGACTGCACAAGAGAGGGCTGCACTCACAAGGACTGCACCTGCTGCACTCATGAGGACTGTACCTGCTGCACTCATAAGGACTGCACCTGCTGCACTCATAAGGACTGCACCTGCAGCACTCATAAGGACTGCACCTGCTGCACTGCACAAGAGAGGGCTGCACTCATAAGGACCGCACCTGCTGCACTCACAAGGACTGCACCTGCTGCACTCACAAAGACTGCCCTGCTGCACTCACAAGGACTGCACCTGCTGCACTCACAAAGACTGCCCTGCTGCACTCACAAGGACTGCACCTGCTGCACTGCACAAGAGAGGGCTGTGCTCATAAGGACTGCACCTGCTGCACTCACAAGGACTGCACCTGCTGCACTGCACAAGAGAGGGCTGCACTCATAAGGACCGCACCTGCTGCACTCACAAGGACTGCACCTGCTGCACTCACAAGGACTGCACCTGCTGCACTCATAAGGACTGCACCTGCTGCACTCACAAGGACTGCACCTGCTGCACTGCACAAGAGAGGGCTGCACTCATAAGGACCGCACCTGCTGCACTCACAAGGACTGCCCCTGCTGCACTCACAAAGACTGCCCTGCTGCACTCACAAGGACTGCACCTGCTGCACTCACAAAGACTGCCCTGCTGCACTCACAAGGACTGCACCTGCTGCACTGCACAAGAGAGGGCTGTGCTCATAAGGACTGCACCTGCTGAACTCACAAGGACTGCACCTGCTGCACTGCACAAGAGAGGGCTGTGCTCATAAGGACTGCACCTGCTGAACTCACAAGGACTGCACCTGCTGCACTGCACAAGAGAGGGCTGTGCTCATAAGGACTGCACCTGCTGAACTCACAAGGACTGCACCTGCTACACTCATAAGGACTGCACAAGAGAGGGCTGCACTCACAAGGACTGCACCTGCTGCACTCATGAGGACTGTACCTGCTGCACTCATAAGGACTGCACAAGAGAGGGCTGCACTCATAAGGACTACACCCGCTGCACTCATAAGGACTGCACCTGCAGCACTCATAAGGACTGCACCTGCTGCACTCATAAGGACTACACCCGCTGCACTCATAAGGACTGCACCCGCTGCACTCATAAGGACTGCACAAGAGAGGGCTGCACTCATAAGGACTGCACCTGCTGCACTCATAAGGACTGCACAAGAGAGGGCTGCACTCATAAGGACTGCACCTGCTGCACTCATGAGGACTGTACCTGCTGCACTCATAAAGACTGCACCTGCTGCACTCACAAGGACTGCACCTGCTGCACTCATGAGGACTGTACCTGCTGCACTCATAAAGACTGCACCTGCTACACTCACAAGGACTGCACAAGAGAGGGCTGCACTCACAAGGACTGCACCTGCAGCACTCATAAGGACTGCACCTGCTGCACTCATAAGAACTGCACAAGAGAGGGCTGCACTCATAAGGACTGCACCTGCTGCACTCATGAGGACTGTACCTGCTGCACTCATAAAGACTGCACCTGCTGCACTCACAAGGACTGCACCTGCTGCACTCATGAGGACTGTACCTGCTGCACTCATAAAGACTGCACCTGCTGCACTCACAAGGACTGCACAAGAGAGGGCTGCACTCACAAGGACTGCACCTGCAGCACTCATAAGGACTGCACCTGCTGCACTCATAAGGACTGCACAAGAGAGGGCTGCACTCATAAGGACTGCACCTGCTGCACTCATGAGGACTGTACCTGCTGCACTCATAAAGACTGCACCTGCTGCACTCACAAGGACTGCACCTGCTGCACTCATGAGGACTGTACCTGCTGCACTCATAAAGACTGCACCTGCTGCACTCACAAGGACTGCACAAGAGAGGGCTGCACTCACAAGGACTGCACCTGCAGCACTCATAAGGACTGCACCTGCTGCACTCATAAGGACTGCACAAGAGAGGGCTGCACTCATAAGGACTGCACAAGAGAGGGCTGCACTCATAAGGACTGCACCTGCTGCACTCATGAGGACTGTACCTGCTGCACTCATAAAGACTGCACCTGCTGCACTCACAAGGACTGCACCTGCTGCACTCATAAGGACTACACCCGCTGCACTCATAAGGACTGCACCTGCTGCACTCATAAGGACTGCACAAGAGAGGGCTGCACTCATAAGGACTGCACCTGCTGCACTCATGAGGACTGTACCTGCTGCACTCATAAAGACTGCACCTGCTGCACTCACAAGGACTGCACAAGAGAGGGCTGCACTCATGAGGACTGCACCTGCTGCACTCATAAGGACTGCACCTGCTGCACTCATAAGGACTGCACCTGCTGCACTCATGAGGACTGCACCTGCTGCACTCATGAGGACTGCACCTGCTGCACTCATAAGGACTGCACCTGCTGCACTCATGAGGACTGCACCTGCTGCACTCATAAGGACTGCACCTGCTGCACTCACAAGGACTGCACAAGAGAGGGCTGCACTCATGAAGACTGCACCTGCTGCACTCATAAGGACTGCACAAGAGAGGGCTGCACTCATAAGGACTGCACCTGCAGCACTCATAAGGACTGCACCTGCTGCACTCATAAGGACTGCACAAGAGAGGACTGCACTCATAAGGACTGCACCTGCTGCACTCATGAGGACTGCACGTGCTGCACTCATAAGGACTGCACCTGCTGCACTCACAAGGACTGCACAAGCGAGGGCTGTACTCATGAGGACTGCACCTGCTGCACTCATAAGGACTGCACCTGCTGCACTCATAAGGACTGCACCTGCTGCACTCATGAGGACTGCACCTGCTGCACTCATGAGGACTGCACTTGCTGCACTCATAAGGACTGCACCTGCTGCACTCACAAGGACTGCACAAGAGAGGGCTGCACTCACAAGGACTGCACAAGAGAGGGCTGCACTCATGAGGACTGCACAGGAGAGGGCTGCACTCACAAGGACTGCACCTGCTGCACTCATAAGGACTGCACCTGCTGCACTCACAAGGACTGCACAAGAGAGGGCTGCACTCATGAGGACTGCACCTGCTGCACTCATAAGGACTGCACAAGAGAGGGCTGCACTCATAAGGACTGCACAAGAGAGGGCTGCACACACAAGGACTGCACCTGCTGCACTCACAAGGACTGCACCTGCTGCACTCACAAGGACTGCACCTGCTGCACTCACAAGGACTGCACCTGCTGCACTCACAAGGACTGCACCTGCTGCACTCATACGGACTGCACCTGCTGCACTCATACGGACTGCTCCTGCTGCACTCATACGACTGCTCCTGCTGCACTCACAAGGACTGCACAAGAGAGGGCTGCACTCATAAGGACTGCACAAGAGAGGGCTGCACTCATAAGGACTGCACCTGCTACACTCATAAGGGCTGCACCTGCTGCACTCATAAGGACTGCACAAGAGAGGGCTGCACTCATAAGGACTGCACAAGAGAGGGCTGCACTCACAAGGACTGCACCTGCTGCACACACAAGGACTGCACCTGCTGCACTCACAAGGACTGCACCTGCTGCACTCACAAGGACTGCACCTGCTGCACTCATACGGACTGCTCCTGCTGCACTCATACGGACTGCTCATGCTGCACTCACAAGTCCTCTCTCTAAGGATAAGGAGTGGACGACCTGATCAGCAACCTGTAGAAAGGTACTGAAGGGCTCCCTGCAACGTCAATAACAAGGATAACTCCAGCTGACAAGCGCCCCTGGATTTTACTTGGATAGACTAGGTGCATTGTGGGAGTTGTAGTCCCAGACCCAAAGAGGGAAACCAGAGCTTCTGAACCCTTGGCTGGTGCTGTGGACAACTTTCCAGCATCAAGAGATTCTTCTGGAAGTATGAGTAAAAGTGTTACATTCTGGGTTGCCTGAACTCTTGACAATGTCCCCGTCCAGCACAACCTTTTCTAATCCTTTGAGCACTATTTGCTTCGAAGCGCTAGTTTTACTTTCAATCTATATACGTTCATATCTCTGGTTCCCTACATTGGATTTTATTGTGTTGGTGCAATTTTAATCATAAAAATGTTTCCTTTCTTTATAAATTAGCCCTGTATTTTATTGTGTGTTTTGTCTTACTTATTTTCAGTATGGGTGTTCTTAAATGCTTGACACGCCTGTCTCCCTAGTTAGTCCTCTCTGCTCCCAGCCAAGCTACCAAGGGTTGAGCTCGGATTCATTTATTGAGAACTTGACTGGACTTTATTTGCGATTGTGATGTTATTACGAGCTGTGGGAATCAACCGGCACTGCTTATAAATCACCTTCCAACAGTTTCTGCACATGTTCAACTCTCCTCATTAATTTTCTGCTAGCAATTCTGCCAGCCCACCTCTGTTGGCTCCTAGCGCCCCCGGGCAGCAATCGCGCTTTATAAATCTACCTTTCATTTCATTAGTTGTTTGCTCTTGGAATTGTGTCATTGGTTTATGATTTTGTCTATACGTTTTTAATGATTTTAATTAATTATAGAATTAATCCAATTCAGTTCAATTGTTTTCTAAAAGTTATAAATGATTCATTGTTTTGTAGGAATACATTTCTGACAATCGGAGGTTCTGGATTGCCCTGAAGAGGTGTATTAAATACAAGTCAAAAAGTAAATACAGGATTTTACAGAGATTGCTGGCGAAGGACCCACACTGGCCTCCCCTTGATGTCGCAATACATGCAGAGCCAATGGGGGCCGAGCTCGAGAGCAGCGTCGGGCTGCTAGAGATGCGTGTGTGAGAAGGATGGAAGAAGACTTCACCTGACCCAGAACCCTTGAGTCACTTGGAGCGTGCAAAGTGAAAGCTGCATCAAACATGCACAGTGTTTTGAGTTCAGCCAGACCCAACCATCCAACCCAATGATGAGCTCAGCCAATAGCCTTTGAGAATGTCTTGCACTTATTTAAAGGCTCTTAAATTCATGTAAAGGCTCTAAACATGTAGTAGGCATAACCCTCAGCCATAGTCGGTGCTCTGTTCTCTCTCCGCGGGCTGCAGGTCACAATAGTTGCAGATGTAATAAGTTAATTTGACATTACATCCTACCATCAGATGTTTGTGTCGACTGAATGTTTTATTAAAAACAAATTAAAATGATTTTACATTAAAGTACAATCCAATAATGCTGTGCAAAATGGATTACCAAAATATTTGCCTGATAAGTTATAAGTTAGGTCAACAAAGCATAGAGAAAAAACAAAAGTAAAGAATAATAAGGTAAAATTGGGGAATCCCGATAATGAGAATGGTGTAATACAGGGTAACTATGGGCCAAAGAAGTACTTTCCATGAACATCTAATCAAATGTCATCCCCAAAAAAAAGCAAGCTCAATGAATTTGACTTTGATGTTTGCCTGATTTGAGTTATTTTCCAGGGTATTGATTATTGCTCCAGCACCACTGAATTGAATATGACTTTGGAATGTCCCAGCCAGCTATAGCCATTTGCCTGACTGAAGATTTCATCCTCCGGACTGTTCTTAGGTACAAAGGTAAACGCTGGGTCAACCATCTACCTTGATCCACCCGCTAGGTGGGTCCGTAAAAAGAGGCGGGCATAGATCCTCTTGAGTCACACTTTTCATAGGAAACGCAGTCCATGACTTAACAAGTAAAATGCAGAAGACGTATTTTAGTGGCAGACCACATAAAGTAGACTTACCCTGCTATCTGTGGGGGTAAAACACACTTAGGGCCCGATTATGATGCGGTTACAAAATCATCCCATCTAGGGTCCGAATACGATGCTGTTAGAAACATAGGCTCCTATTGAAGTCAACGGGAGTCCAAACAAATCGTATCTGGAAGCATCCGGATGCAACGTACTCGTCGGCCGGACTCTCCTGATCCGAGGGGGTCAGAAACCATTTCCAAACCGATTCAGCCCGGAAGATTTCCTACCCACATCGTAATCGAGGCCTTAGTCTCTGTCGGGACCTGTTGTTTAACACATGTGATTTTCAAACATATGTTAGTCCTTATGATTGTCTCCACGCATATTGTGCACATACAATACTTTTTTCTGTAACGTATTTAATGCAGATATCACATTTGTCAATCACACTAAATGTTTATCACCTACAACTCTGCAATAAGGAACCATAGATGTGGGTGAAGTTGACCATCTCCCTGTATCCTGGGGACACATCGCCCACTTGTGCCGTGGAGATGGCATTGAAGCCGTATATTCTTCACGCTCTCCCTAAGATCTCTGCTCTGGTCACAGGTGTTCAGTGTGAGGCTCTTATGCTATTCTGATGATCTCAGAGATATTCAGTGGGGCTTCAGTCCTTTCTTCTGCTTGCTTGAGATGCTCACACTCTGTTGTGCAATTGCTGATAGAATGATTTAATCAATAATGCAATATATGATCTGATCAATGATGTAATTTGAGAATTTCTTAGCAATGTTATTGATGATATAATTGGGGGAGCAATCAGTGCTTTATTTTTGAGAATTGCTTGATGTCATTTTTTTCTCATGCATCATTCTTGATCACATTTATCAACATTTAGGAAGATTTTCCAAAATACGAATAACCGACAAAATATAAAAGCATACAATATCTTATGGTATTACCCATCTTGTAGTTGGTAAACAGCATTTGTAGTACAATATGTTGGTTAAATATGTGTGGTTTATTTTGGATCAACTTTAAAGTTATTTCTAAACCAAACAATTTCACAATAAAGATGAAAAAATAGGCGTGAGGCCCTTTTCTTCTAACCTGCAACAATGACTTCATTTAAAAACTATTTTAAGGAGTCAGCCTGAGTCCACTATTTTTAATGTCTGGGGTTGAAATTAAGTGGTTGTTATTGTTATGTTTGAGTCAACGGATTTTTTAATACTGTTTTAAAAATGATTTTTACTTTATATCTCATCATGCATTAATGTTGTTTCAAAAGGACTAACAATCTATTGTTTTACCTCATTAACGTCAGCTCAAGAAAACATAGAAACACAAAAGAAAACAACCACAAGGGGAAATCGGGGGATCCCCAATAATGCTCTGTTTATTAACCACATGCGCGCTAGCTGTTTTCCCGCTGCGCACTGCGTTTAAAAAAAAACCGCATTACATGACGAGTTCAGCTCGTCATGAGCGTACAAGCGTCGTCACTCATGACGAGCTGAGCTCGTCATGAGCGCGGAAGGGGTTAAAGTGTACACATGGTGGTCTGAAGCTGCAGTCTTGCTTCCCCAGCCTTTTTCTGCCAGATATTCTCATAAAGTCCTTATTTAACTCAGTTTATTGTGTGATATGTAGTAGCCAGCAGCCCTTCTCTAGGGTCCTTTCCTTTCCTCTCTTTGTAACCCACCATATGCAATGGTAATGCCGTTGGAACCCAATGTGGTTTTAATCACCATTTTTAAGGGTGGTCAACGTGTGCACCGTGCAGCGCTCTGATACTCATGGGTCATTATGAGCTCATAGAAACGTCAAATGAATGAATAAATATGGCCATATTCAGTGGTTCAGTTACAAGCCCTGTGCCCCACTCAAAGGTCACTCTTTGTGGCGTTCCGGTGGCGCACAGGGCTTAGCCTTCTCTACAAGGCGACGTAATGTAATCCAGTATTTGCAAAGCGCGATCAATTACTCCTGAGGGTGTCAAGGCGCTGGGGGCCGTTGGCTAGATTGAGTCTCATTCTGCTGGGCTAACCTGCTGCCGGCACCGGGGGTCAAACCATGAGCCCCCGTGTTCCGGAGTCAGCCTCCCTGGCCTCTGCACCACATACATAAACCCACCCTGTATAGCTTTTCATGGCCTTGTAGATATGGAGTGTGCAACGCAGTGCAAGTCGGTGCGTTGCCACACACTACACTGGGCATGCGTGCCATGGGTGTTACAGTGGGTGTGCTCAACTAACACCCATGGTATTGGAAAAATTCTGAGATTCTCAACAAACTTTACACCTGGTAATGCTCCAAAAGCCTACACCCCCCAGGGGAGGTGTACGCGAGACACAAAGTAGAGAAATAACATTATTTCTCCTCGTTTCTTCCTCTTTGTATGTGGGCTGCAGAAAGAGGGAATCGCCTCCATTGATTGTTTTTGTGCAGGAAGGTGAGACATCCATCACCCACACAGCATAGACACTCTTGCACCATGGTGCAGGGGTGCCTGCCTTGGCTCATGGGAGCCAATTGAGCACCAGCGCAGGGGGGAAAGACAGGAATGTGCTGTATCTGGAAGACACGGCTCATTCCTGATCTTTTCTTAGCCGTAGGGCGGCGCAGCAGGAAGCCCTGCGGCAAAATATTGTAAAAGAGACCCTCAGTACTTATCACCTTAGTATAATCAGAACAGACTCATCCTCAGTGACTTCAACTTTTACTATTCACCGGGACTGAGTTTTTTGCCAGAGTATTCAAAGCTGCTGAATGAATGAATGAATGAATATGACCTTTTGATGACCCTTCCCGCTGTGTACCCCACTAAAGATTTCCACCCAGCAGAGTCTTCTAAGTTCAAAGATTAAATGCTTTCATCTGGGTTACCTGCCAACTGCTGTCCATCCTCATTGTGGATCCGAAGAAAGAAGGTGAATAGCTCCAGTTGAATCACAATTGTCCAATTATTAAGTAATTTAGCATTTTTCATAGATTAGCGATGAAGACCTTTTTCCAATCCTCTCCTACCTGTGGTTTGGATGTATTTACTGTGTATATCTTTCTTTTTGCAACTGTTTCCATATTAAAATGTTTCCAAAGCGTGGTTTGCTTCTTTGTTTCTTCATCGTATTGTTATTTTGAGAGATGAGGCATATATAGCACATGCACTGTCTCTGGTGGCAGCCTTGCGGCTCGAGGCAGCTACCCAGGGTTAGGCATAGGGTCCACATAGACACCAGTTTGACACTGTGACACTGTGTCTTCTGAGAGCTCAGCTGAAGTTCACCTAATGACGGTGGCCCCTGTATCTCCCATAGAGGCCAATGTCCATTCCCTCCAGCTCTCCTTCTGCTCCAAGCAGTCAGGAGGACAGTTGTGCACCATAAATGATGTAGCCATGTCTCTGGGGATGGAGACTGTTTGTAACATTGTGCCTGGAGGAATGAAAGACAGTGAAATGGTTCAACCACAGAGAGAGAACAGTTGATTGAGGGTCCAAGACCCCATCTATTGATTCTAGGACTTGAGCAAGGACCCTCTGTGGGGGATGAATCTGCCTTTCAAAGCCCAGGCTGCAAGGCCATGTCAGAGCCCAGTCTGCCAATCCGAAGAGATGTATTGCCCAAGTGACACGTTCAGACAGACATACATATACGAAGGTCCTGATGACAACAGCATGATAATGGTGGTTCAGGGTCAAATCCTATTTTGGTCTTAAACAGGCTTACAAATCAAGCAGAATTCTGGCCAGTGTGAACACCCACGCTCCACCCATGGAACACCCACGCTCCACCTATAGAACACCCATGGAACGCCCACACTCCACCCATGGAACACCCATGGAACACCGAAGCTCCACCCATGGAATGCCCACGCTCCACCCATGGAACGCCCACGCTCCACCCATGGAACACCCACGCTCCACCTATAGAACACCCATGGAACGCCCACGCTCCACCCATGGAACACCCATGGAACACCAAAGCTCCACCCATGGAACGCCCACGCTCCACCCCTGGAACACCCATGGAACACCCATGGAACGCCCATGGAACACCCACGCTCCACCCATGGAACACCCACGCTCCACCTATAGAACACCCATGGAATGCCCACGCTCCACCCATGGAACACCCATGGAACACCGAAGCTCCACCCATGGAATGCCCACACTCCACCCATGGAACACCCACGCTTCACCCATGGAACGCCCATGGAACACCCATGGAACGCCCATGGAACACCCATGGAACGCCCATGGAACACCCACGCTCCACCCATGGAATGCCCACGCTCCACCCATGGAACGCCCATGGAACACCCACGCTCCACCCATGGAATGCCCACGCTCCACCCATGGAACACCCATGCTCCACCCATGGAACACCCATGCTCCACCCATGGAACACCCACGCCCCACCCATGGAACACCCACCTTTTTGAATTTCCTATTTTTGAAAGATGCCTAATTCAGTGGAGAGAGCAGAATCTGTAGCCTCGATTAATTTTGAATGGGAAGAAGAGAGGCTGGAAGGCTACACAGTAAAGCAGCTAAAGTACTTTTGCAAGAAATTCAAGGTTTTCACTGTTGGGTGCACCAAGAAAGAAGAATTCTACAAGGCGCTGAGGGCCTGGGTAGAAGCAAGGAAAACTCTTGAGATTGAGGAGGATGATAATGCAGAAGTGCAGCAGGAAGGGCCATTGGGCTCAGGAGGAAGGAAGGTGCATTCCCCCACATGTAGCATTGATTCTGGCAAAAGTCTGTCTCCAGAGGAGTTGGAGGACAGAGAGAGAAATAGAAGACATGAAATGGAGCTGACAAAACTGAAGTTAAGTGGACAGTTAGAATTGGAAATACAAACCGGGAGGTTAGCCCTGGAGGAAAAGAAAATGCAGTTTGACCGTGAGAAGGTTTTGAGGGAGATGGATTTAAAAGCTAAAAGTTTGGAAAGTACTCCCTCTGGTGGCAGCATACCGTCAGTACATACAGAAAGTAGAATGTATATTCCCAAGGATGTGATGAAAGAGTTTTACAAAAATGATGATATTGATCAGTGGTTCAGAGCCTGAGGTAGCCATGTCTTCCCACCGGGTCCCTGAGAGAGATTGGGGAGAGGGGTTGTGGGGAAGGTTCCTTAGGGAGGGGCGGGACACATTGTTAGACTTGCCTTCTGAAGTCCACAAGTCATATAGCCACATGAAAGATGCATTGATGTCTAGATATGGTTTGACACATGAACTCTAGAGACAGAGGTTCAGGAAGTGCAAAAAGTTAGAAAACAGTACTTGGGTTGAATATGTCACTTTCTTTTGCAGAGCATTAGATGGTTGGGTCAAGGGCAGCAAGGTTAATGATTTTCAAGGTCTCTTTGATTTGATTGCATGGGAGCACTTGTCGGATAATTGTTTTCCAGAGCAGCACCAGCATCTGATAGATAGCAATCTGACTAACCCTAGGAAGCTTGCTGAGGAGGCGGACCACTGGTTGAGAATCTGGGTCCACCAGGGTCACAGGGGAGATTCGGCCAAAGGTGGGCAGGTTCCCCAGCAGAAGAGTGGGGTGGACAAAGGTAAACAGAAGGAGTTACGCCAAGGGCCCCAAAGGAGTCCCCAAGGGAACAAAAGGAAAGGTTTCCAGCCTCCCCTTGAGAGAAAGCCAGGGGCCCGACTGGTAGTCCTGTTCCCCAGGGGCCCCTAAAATGTTACAAGAGTGATGACCTCGGTCATAAGGCGAATGATACCAGGTGCCGCCTGTTTGATAAACAAGCACCCACTGGTGCTCCGCCCTGGCAGATGGCTAGTGTAGCCTTGGGGGAGGAGATGGATATCCAAGGTGGGTGGGGTCCCGTACAGATGACCCTTGTCTCTTTAGGAGACAGTGAGATGGTCTCAGAAGCTCAGCTGCCCAGGAACACTAAGAAATCTGGGCAGTGGGTGACCATCAACGGCCAAAAGGTGGAGGCTCTTAGAGATACAGGAGCCAGTGTGACATCCGTCAGGTGTCACCTGGTGTCTCAAGAGCAGATTGTCTCTCATGCATTTTGCCGAATTGTTAACGTCGACAACACAGAGAGCCATTGTCCAATGGCTCAGGTTCCCTTTGAGTGGGGGGGGTCTCTGGTACTCTTCAGGTAGCTGTGAGGCCCGCCATGCCTGTTGACTGTTTGTTGGGGAACGATTTTGAGAGCTTCCCTTGGGAAAGGGTGAAGAAGAGTACTCACTTGAAGATGGTTGAACTGCTTGACTGGGCGTGCGTGACTACCCGGTCAATGTCAGCCAGTAGGGGTTCTCAAGAGGACCTGGAGCCTGAGAGGGGGGCCCAGGAATCTGCCAAAGAGAGAAGTAGCGGGGGCACAGGAAACCTGCCCCCGAAGTTCCCACGGCCCAGGAGGAGGTTGACCCTGAGGGGGATGCCCTGGAGCCTACCGCAGAGCAAGTAGCTGAACTGGGGGACCTGCCTGAGCTGACCCATTGGCAGCAAGGAGGCCCCCCCAGCAAAGAATTTTGCAAGGAACAGAGAGAGTCTCCTTCTATTGAGGGCTTGCGGCAGCAGGCTGCAAGCCAGGCAGCAGGTGATCAGTCAGGGTCACACTTAATTTACTTGGAGAATGGTCTCCTGTATTCAGAGCCTAAGGTTGCTGAACCTGGGTCATCCTGTGTGCTGGTGGTACCCCAGAAGATCAGAGACTTCCTACTGGGGCTGGCTCATGATGTGCCACTAGCAGGAAGTTTTGTTTAAGACAAGACCTTTGAAAGGCTTGTCACCCACTTTTATTGGCCTCAAATGCACAGGAACTCAGATGCTCACTGCGTTCAAATACTCATTGCAGGACTTGTCAGACTTGCCAGGCAAGTGGAAAGACTGGGAGGAAGCAGAAGGCTCCGCTCCAGCCATTCCTTTTGTCAGTACCCCCTTTGAACGGGTGGGAATTGACATTTTGGGGCCACTGGACCCCAAGAAAGCCATGTGCAACAGGTTCATCCTGGTCTTGGTGGACTATGCCACCCAGTACACGGAAGCCATACCTCTGAGGACATTGACGGCCCCCGTGGTGGGACGAGCACTGATGGGAATTTTCTCCTGATGGGATTCCCTCGTGAGGTCATTTCCAAGTATATGAAGTCCCTGTGGCCAGAGTGTGGTTTAACCTACAAGTTCACCACTCCTTACCACCCCCAAGGAAATGGGATGGTTGAAAGGTTCAACCAGAACCAGAAGGGCATGATTATGGGTCTTGAGGAACCTACGAGGCCTAAGTGGGACGTTCTATTACAATGCTTGTTGTTTGCATACCGTGAGGTGCCACAGAAATCTCTAGGGTTCCTTTCCTTTGATCTTCTCTATGGACACCCAGTCAGAGGACCTCTGAGTCTGGTTAATTAATGCTTCATTGAAATTGATGAACTCTGATGTTAATATGCATAAAATGTAATGGTCTATGGGTCAATCGGAAACTGTCTCTCAGAATCACACTGTAGTAAAAAATTCCCACAATACATTAAATTTAAGTAGCAACTAGCATAAGGATCACAATATTGGTTTATTATACTCTTTAATAGAGGAGAGAAATAACTTTGTAACTCTAATCTCGTATTTAATAAAGATACAAATATCATAACCTAAAAAAAACGCACTGGAAGCTAGTGTTTGAAAATTCTAGTCCGTCTTTTATAACCATGAATCTTAAGTGAACAAAAGCTAGTCCTTCGTTAATGGCAATGAACACTGAAGTTCGCAATAGAAGTAGGACTCCTCGCCTAATAACAAGAAGAATCTCGCTCACGTAGTTCACGAGAAGACGCGTACGCAGAACGCCGATAATCGGACAGCCGGTAAGAAACTAGCCAGGCGGTTCCCGCCTCGATAAGAACTGACTGTAACATTCGGCTCCGGCCGAATATTGTAAGGCAAAATGATTTATATCATCTGTTTGCATATTTACAGCTTGGGCCATAATCTTTTAAAAAAAAACGAGAATCTGCACTGACGTGAGAATTGTCAGGTGAGACTCGGCAAGAGTTACTTGCTACATTGTCACGATACTGGGTACTTGTTTAGCGTCGTAAAATAAACGAGTTTACCTAAAGCCATTGTTCTCTTTATTCAACAGTTTGATACATACTGTTCAACGCGAGAATAAGTTTAAACGCTCAACACTCGCAGGTGAGATTTTCTAAATAAGACAGTGAATAAATAACCACAATGATTTGCATACCAACCAAATACATTGTGTTGTATCTGTTTTCACAGAACTTGAAATACATTCAAGCTGAAAGCAGGTAAAATCGGCATATATTCTGTTGAGTGTAAATAATGCTTGGACCTTTAAGTTCAATAAAATCAATACAATATTTTTATTCGGATATATTTTTCACTCAGATTCAAACAGTATTGTGAAAAGTCTGAACTGGTCACAGCATAATCTTCCATCTGCCTCATTTAAGGGGTAGGAAAAACATTCTCTCGATATTATAAGTGTCCACGTAAGATCAATAAGAGTGATGATGTGCAATAAAAGCTAAATATAATACAAAAGGTTCAAAATATATTTGGCAATAAAATAGCTAGTGTACATAAATAAAATAGATCCACAGAGCGTCAATAGTAACTAAGTTTCCTTTCTTCCTTAACAGAACCCCAGACGAAGGGACAGAGAAGTCCCGAAATGCATTGGGTTTAATTAAATGTAACTGTGAATCATGATGTAATAAGGAAAAGAGAAAAACTGTTATGTTTGTATACTAATTTTGTGAAATGCAATATGAATATGTTTTTGAAATGATTTAAGTAAATGAAAAAGTATTAAAAATGCTTTAAGAGGAATACCACTATATGGATGCAGAGCATGCAAGCAGACATTAATCTGGCATAGCACACAAACCGTTCAAACAATCAAATGTAAATACTGAGTGCAATACCCGCATACATTCATAATTAATGCTGGGAGCAATCTCCCAGGAAACCACCCCAGGAAGTATATCGCTACATGCTGGCCTTCAGGAACCAGACTAGGCATTTCAGGCAACTCGCTGAGGCAAATCTGGAAGCCAGCCAGGAGGAGATGAAGCGCTGGTATGACCAGAATGGCACTCTGGTAGAGCTTTACCCTGCATCTTCGCGGCGTTGGCCACAGGGGCACGAGAGGTGACGGAGTCATCCATCAGAGCAGTTGTGCTCTTTGGAACTCCACCTCACTGATGCCATTTCGAGTTTAATTTGCTAATAAACTTGTATGTGTACTCCGTGTTGGCGGAATTCCCTCCACATGGTCTAGATCAATTAGATCTACTTTTATCTCCTTGACAACTTATTAAGGTAAGGAGGTGTTTTATGGGACTGGGATGGATAGATGTCCTGAAGAAGACCGATGTGACCTACTGATTGGGGGCACGCCCAGGTCGAAACATGTTGACTCCAGCAGTTTAGGAGGGGTGTTATAGGGTCCTAAAATTCCTTCCTTAAATCCACCATGAGTTACTCTTTTTTAATCCGGACCGTGAAACCTACGAATAAAGGTACATTAGGCATCCATGAGCCAGTTTTAAACTCATTATTTTGACTGCACTTTTTGTTCTATCACTGTACCCAGTCTTGGACTGACACATTCTGTTGTGAATATCGTTTGTCACGTTTATTCTTTGTATTGTCTTAGTGTTTTCTGTTCCCCCCCCCTATGCTCCGCTCTCAGCGTGGCTACGCCAGGGCGTCGCAGCAGACCCGATGATGAAGCATGTCACACACATTTGTGTGTGAGGGCAATTTTTTCAAACATACGAATTTGTCACTGTTTGCATTTTTCATTAGTTGTGGTTTTGTCTTCTCCACCCTTTCATGTGTGTATTATGTTGACTCTAGGGGGTTCGGGGTTGTAGAGTAGTTGTTTGACCCTCTCCCCTCTATTATGTGAGTAAAGAGCTTCTTCCTGGCCAGAAAGTGTGGGTCATGGCCCCAGTGGAGCCTTGCGCGCTCCAGGATAAGTGGACCGGACCATTTGAGGTTGTGTAGCGCGAGTCCCGTTACCTACTTGGTGGACTTGCGGTCTCCTAGGAACCCCTTGAGGGTCCTGCATATCAACCGTCTTAAGCCCCACTTAGAGAGGTCTGAAGTGGGCATGCTCTTGGCAACAGATGCTGGAATGGAGGAGGAGACTGAGCCTCTTCCTGACCTCCTGTCAGCCTCAGAGCAAGATGGGTCAGTGGATGGTGTTAACCTCTCTTCCACCCTGACCCATGAGCAACAGAATGACTGCCGCCAGTTGCTGGGACAGTTTTCTGATCTGTTCTCGCTGGTTCCTGGTGTCACAGATTGGTGCGCCCATGCTGTGGACACAGGAGACAGCTTACCTGTGAAGCACAAGTCTTACAGGGTAACTGACAGGGTGAGGGCTTGCTTCAAAGAGGAGGTCTCAAAGATGCTTGCTCTTTGGGTGATTGAGTCCTCCAGCAGTCCTTGGGCCAGCCCAGTGGTCTTGGTCCCGAAGGCTGCAGCGCCGGGTGCCACACCCGAACTCCGGTTCTGTGTGGACTACAGAGGAATCAATTCAGTCACCAAGACTGACGCACACCCAATCCCCAGAGCTGATGAGCTCATTGATCGGCTAGGGGCTACCCGGTTCCTCAGCACGTTTGACTTAACGTCTGGGTACTGGCAGATCGCCTTGACTGATGGGGCAAAGGAGAGGTCAGCATTCTCCACACCAGACGGGCATTTCCAGTTCCGTGTTATGCCTTTTGGGATGAAGAATGCCCCTGCCACCTTTCAGAGGATGGTCAACCAGTTGTTGGTTGGACTGGAGGAATTTAGTGCCGCCTACCTCGATAACATTGTAGTGTTCAGTGTCAGTTGGGGGGAACATTTCCGCCACCTCTGGGAAGTGTTGTTGGCTCTGCAGAAGGCAGGCCTCACAATCAAGGCGGGTAAGTGCCAGATCGGGCAGGGTTCTGTGATGTACTTGAGACACCAAGTTGGGAGCGGCCAAGTGGCGCCCCTACAGCCTAAGATGAAAACCATCCTGGCTTGGGAGCCACCCAAAACCCAGACAGAGGTGAGGGCCTTTCTAGGACTCACTGGGTACTACAGGAGGTTTGTCAAGGAGTATGGCAACATTGTGACCCCCTTGACAGAGCTGAATTCCAGGAAGCAGTCCAAGAAGGTGATCTGGACTGACACTGTCAGAAAGCTTTTGAGGCCCTGAAAGCTGCCATGTGCACAGCGCCCGTGCTCAGGTCACCCAACTTTTCAAGTGAGTTTATCGTTCAGACAGACGCTTCAGAGCATGGTGTGGGGGCTGTTCTGTCACAGATGAATGGGGAGGGCCTAGATCAACCTGTAGCCTTCATCAGTAGGAGGTTACTTCCACGGGAACAGAGGTGGTGTGCTATTGAGCGTGAGACATTTGCTGTGGTCTGGGCACTGAAGAAGCTGAGGCCCTACCTGTTTGGAACTCACATCCGGGTTCAGACAGACCACAGGTCCCTCAGATGGTTGATGCAGATGAGGGGTGAGAATCCGAAGCTGTTGAGGTGGTCTATTTCCCTACAGGGTATGGATTTTACGGTGGAACACCGCCCTGGTACAGAACACGCCAACGCTGATGGTCTGTCCAGATTTTTCTGCCTAGTGATGAGAACTCCCAGGAGTTAGGGTAGTTCTCCCCACATTTCAGCTGGAGGGGACACGTGTTAGACCTGGCACGATTGGCGTGGGTCTCCATTCCATTTTTTGCTTTTGCCTCATGTGTTTTTGCTGGTGTTAGATGCTTTGGGCACTGTGCCACTGCTGTCCAGTGCCACAGTGCAAGTGCTCCCTATTGTAAATTGATGTATTAATCAGTATATCCATTTTTGGGTATTTGGTTTACTTGTCAGACCCTAGTCTAGTGCATCGAGTGTGCCCAGGGCAGGTAAATCCAAATGCTGCTGGTGGGCGTGCAGCATTTGGATTTGTCAGTGCAGAGCCTGCGTGAAGTCTGGTACTGTCATGCTGACTGGGCAAGTACACCCACTTGCCAGTTCCTAAACCTTCCCTTTTCTTCATATCAGTCACCCCTCTTGTAGGCGCAAGGGCAGGGTGCATTGTAAGTATAAGGTAGGACAAGCCCTGATATGTGTGGCATGTCCTAATAGTGAATTACAACCATTTTCGTTTTTCACTATTGCAAGGCTACCTGTTCTCCATAGGCCAGAATGGGCTGTTAGAATTATTACATTTTATAATCCTAACTGTCTCAGAGAACATGGTAG
Source organism: Lissotriton helveticus (assembly GCF_964261635.1). NCBI lineage: Eukaryota > Metazoa > Chordata > Amphibia > Caudata > Salamandridae > Lissotriton > Lissotriton helveticus. The sequence goes on along the minus strand of NC_136068.1, from coordinate 1,958,671,433 downwards.
AAATTCAAGTCTAGTATGTCTGAACTCAGAATAATAAAATACATCTTTTAGTGAAGTTGGTTTTAATATACTGTGTTTGCAAATACCACTTTTAGAAAGTAGGTATTTGCTTGACTAACCATTCAAACCTGCCTCTGCTAGGTTGTGTATTCCTTTGTCTGGGTTTGTAAGTGACAGGGCTGGGGGATTCCAAGAGACAGGCTGAGTCACCCCGTGGTGAATAGAGATCTGCATATAGATGGGAGGAGTAGTTGCACCTGAACCTTGAATAGGGCTGTGTCTGCCTTCCACAATGCTGGCTCCACCCCCTGGGGAGCGGTTGATGTCTCTGCCCTGCATACTGAAAGAAGAGAAGGAGTCCTGTAAACAAAGTGCTCCAGGACTGTACTTGCCTTCCACAATGCGAGCTCCACCTCCTGTGGGGCGTCTGATGTTTCTGCCCTGCACTTTGAAAGGAAAGGCGAAGTCTGGTAAACAGAGTGCTTCAAAACTGGTTTGGACTGGGCAAAGGCCCCTCTCCCCTCAGAGTACAAAAGATTTTGGGGTAAAAATATTGGAACCCTGATCCCATGAAATTAGATCACTCTAGGACTACAAGAAGAAACCTTGACTGAGGAGAGTAACCTGAAGAAACTGAGGAGAGACTATTCCCAAGCTGAAGTGCTGCTTGGGGGATTGGCCTGCAGTGGTTGCCTTACTGACAAAGGAAGGAGAAAGGAACTTTGTTTACTTTGCTTTCAACTTGTGAAGGATCTCCAAGGCCTTGGAAAAGAGCTTGCCTCCTGCTGAAGTCTCAGGGACAACAGACTTCAACCCCCCAGCTCCTCAGAGTTCTTGCGGAAGTGCCTGCTGCTGTTTTGGGCCTTCTGAGGAATTGAGAGTCGCAAGGAGCTGGAAGCGCGACTTAACGAGAAGAAGCGTGTCGCAGTCACTGGGCCTGCTGTCGCAACTCTGAAGGAGGGTGTCGCCGCTGGAACTGTTGCAATGCACGGCATCGGAGAGAAGCATGCCGCAGTGAAGAGGAAGCGTGTCGCCGTCGCTGCTGCTGTTGCAACGCCAAAGGAGGATGTCGCCGCTGTAGTTGTCCCACTGCACCGCATCAGGAAAAGAATCTCGCAACGAGGTCGGAGTGTGTCGCCGTCGCTGTGCCTGCCGTCGCAACTCTGAAGGAGTGTGTCGCCGCTGGAACTGTCGCACTTCACCGCATTGACCAAGAGCACCTTGCATTCCGAGAAGCGCACCGCCGTCAGAGCTGCTGCCGTCGCATCTTGGATGTCGCCGCTGTAGTTGTCGCATCGAGCGGAAGCTTCACGCATTGTGGGAGCAGAGTGTCGCCACTGGAGCTGCTGCCGTCGCATCGTCAGGGTGTCGCTGCTGCAGTCCACACATCGAACCGAGAACTTCCTGCATCCCCGAGAAGCGTGCCGCATCAGGAAGATGTATCTTAACATTGCAGCATTTCCCATCGCTGCGACATTGCTTGTCGTGGAAGCGCAAAGCAACCTAAGGTACATTGACCAAAGTGTTGCATTTAATAACTGAACTGAACTAAGCTTAAATGTACCATCTTAAAGTAATAGTATTGTGTATTTTTGTCGTTTACGGTCTTGTTGTAACTCTATATAAAGTATACTTATTTTTTATATAAAACCCGGTGTGGCGTCCATTTGTAGTGTTGTCACTGGGTAATTGTATGTGGTCACAACTGCTTAACTTACAACGCCTCTGAAGTAAAGCCTGTCTGCTCATTAACCCTGGGCGTAGTTCACGTAGTAGTGCTACGCGAAGCTACGCGAAGTGCACTTCGCACTACGCGAACTTCACGTAGCACTACGCGAGCTGCGTAGTAGCATGTTCGCACTGTGCAAGATGCGTTTTCAATGATTGCACAGTGCGGACAAGCATCCGGCACTGTGCAAGCATTGAAAACAGCATCTTGCACAGTGCGAGCTGTATATTTCTGCTGCTCGAGTAGATTATTACTCGAGCGGCAGCTTTCTCAACGCGAACAGGTAGTTTCTCATTGAGAGCGGTCGCGAGCATGCGCAACCACTCACAATGAGAAATCTGACCTCCTCGCTTTGAGAATCTCGCCGGGATGTAATTTTGCTTGCTCGCGGTCGCAAACATGACGTTCAGGACCGCGAACAAGCAGAAAATGATCGCTGCACTACGCTACGCTGCACTACGCATGTTCGCACTGTGCTACGTGCAGCTCACGTAGTGCGAAGTTGCGAAAACTTCGCAAACTCCGCGAGCGTAGCGTAGTGCTTCGCCCAGGGTTACTGCTCATGCCAAGGTACCAAGCGGGTGAGCAGCGGTTATTTTAGGAGTGTAATCCCCTTGTCCTGACTAGAGGCGAGTTTCCCTATTTGTCACAAGTACCTACCTGTGCCAAGTAGAGACCCCACATCTAACCTCGTGTATGCCGTTGTCAGAAACTAATCCCTTCTTGTGTATTCGAGAAAGATTCTAGTGACCTCTGAGCTAGCTGTCACTGACAATTAAGTTTAGTATATTCGATAGAGACCTACTGACCTAAGTCCTATGTCATATCTATAGGATATATTATTCCAATGCACAGAGACTATTGGGAATATAGGAACTACACTACATGGCGCCCAACGTTTGATAAGGCACTAATTTAAAGCTAGATACTAAAGTAACTCAGTCGTGTTTTTCTCAGAGACCCCTTTTGCATAATACTACAATAGACCTCTCGAGTGGGTAAAGGGATAAAATATTCACCATAGCTGAGTAAGATGAAAATCCTATGTATTCGCTTTTTGGTTCCTTCAACGTCGAAGGATACCGTGTTTCAAAATATTGTGCACCTTATCTTTTTTTACTTGAAACTTGCTCTGCAAACTTTCAATCAACAAAATACCGGAGAGCAACAACAGCACTGAGAACAGTGGAGCTGCGGCTGATCCAGCCGTACAAGCTCTGGACTATACAGGTTTCCAAGAAACCGACGATGATGCTATAATCATTCCTCCAAATTTAAGGAGAGCCATCATTATAAAACCTATAAAAAATGGCCTATAAGCAAGAGGTGGTAGGGCAGTTTTTTTGAGATAGAGGCACATGAATATCAGCAGACAGAGGTATTCTATTCATGGATAGTCTTCCCTGAAGCAGATTCAAGAAAAAATGTTTTTCACTTCTACAAAGAAGATGAACCACCAACGGAATACATTTTTTTCAAGGATATTGAAATTCCACTAACTTACAAAGAGCATGCGCTCTGGTTTAAAGGCACCCAAAAACATATAAATCATATTGCCAGGCTCGGTCCACTAGGTAGATCAGGAGCAACATGGCCCGTATTAGCCAGCTACACACCACATCATGAAATTAATGAATTGACAGATGTGGAACTACGAGCTCAACTCAAAGAGCTAATTAAAATCTATAGACAATTGGTTCAGTATGTCATGCAGACTTTTACAGTGCTACCGCCAATAATGATTCCACAACATCCCCCTCACCAGAGCAACACAAATAAAATTACACCACAGACTCTACATTCGGTCGTTGGTAAATTACCCGTAAAATGGGAACAAATTCCATTCTGGAAAGCTCAAAAAATTACTCAAATCGAAGCAGTATTTCCTAATACTACCCCTCATGAGAAACACAGAATTCTGACAATCTGTTTACCGATGGAGATTGCACCACATCTGGAGGATTGCGACACTTGGGGTAAGGTCTTTGCTGCAATTTACACTAAAACACATGGTGTTCCATCTATGGCGGTAATACCAGACGTGCTGAAACAGATTTAAAATGAATACGGGGCAGAGCCTGCTTTAAATCTAGGTATGAAATTACTGAAACATTTCAAACAGGTTTCAACGATAATATTAGCTAATATTAAAGGTGAAGCTGCATCCGTGGCGATCTGCCAAATAATAACGGTATTTGATGTAACTGAGCAACCTCAGGAACTAGCCAGAATAATTGAAAAATCCTATAAAGAATTAGGTAGAGACAGCTTGGGAGGGAAACCAGTGAAACCACAACTGTCTGAAAGTCCTGAAAAGGTCTTTAATAAAAAGCACTCCTATTCTGTTAGACCTGTCAGCCCCAGGGTGGTCTTTCCCTGTTTTTTTTTTTGCCCTTGACTTGTTTTTTTCCACGCTCTTTTTGTTGGCCTTAGGTCTCTGGGCACCTTCCCATTGCCAACCAATGCTAAGGTGCAGGTGCTCTCTTCCCTCAACATGGCTGCCACTGACCCCTGCTACCACAGCGTGGTCTTGTTAGACGCACTCTAGTAGCCAGGAGCTGGCTGGAACCCCTAAACATTGTAGCAATGCCAGCCTGTCTGCCTGCCCATAGCTAGAGTGAGGGAGCTCCTGGAACCTTCCAGAATAGGGGAGTGGTCACCAACTGCCAACTGCCACTATAAAAGAAAAGGGAGCGAAACTTTCTAGTCTGTTGGGGCATCACTGACCTGGGGGACCCTACGCAGGAGATTTAGGCGGTAGGGACTAGTCAGAAACCTACACCACTGGGGGTGACAGGGTTTAGACACTGCCCACCAAGGAACACTGAACTAGCCCACTGATCTGGCCCGGCGGGAGGGGAACCCAGGGAACATCTGAAGTGACCTGCTAAAGGAAGCCTTCGACTCAAACCCCACCCCCTCCTCAGGAAACCAAGAATCTACTGCACAAGGGCGCAGGAACCAACAAGCGCCGAGAAGAAACCCACCTGACGGCCACAGGACTACTGGGGATCAACCAGGTACAGGGCGGTGTCCACTTTGCGCCCCTCTACTTCAACCTGGTCCCCTGCACTTGCCTATACTGCCTGAACTGTGAAGCGCCGGGATGCTAGAGACAGTGGCTGCCCCCAAAGCGCTATACCCCTGAAGCGCCATTGCTGAGAAGCGCTGTGAGTCCAGAGCCTTTGCTGCCCTGAAGCGCGATGTCCTGAAGCGCTGAGGTGCTAGAGATTATTGTGCCCTGAAGAGCTGTAGCCCCAAGCGCTATCTCTGCTAAGCGCTGGCTCCCGGTATCCTGACGCCGCTGAAGCGCTACTGCCCGTCGAGCGCTCTGCTCCTCACGGCACTACGATCGTCAGCCTGTTGCCGGCACCACACTGTGGTGGGCCTCGGAACCTTGCAATTCCCCCCCCCGCGCTATGCCTGAAGAGCACTAGCGGCCACACTCACCGCCGCGGCCCTTGCCGCCTCACCGAAGCCCCAAACGCTGGTCGCGGCCGCTTCTGAAGCGCCGACCTCATCACCCCCCCACGGCAGCCCCCGGGAGCCAGGAGAGGGCCGCCGCATTGTTGCACTGGGCCACACTAGGCCCTACTAGGCCTGAAGCCATCCTGCTATCCTCAGGTGACGGGGGCGTCGGAAGTGACTCTGCCCCCGCTGCGCTCTGATCGGCTGCCGGCGCAGCGCCCCCATCGGTCCCCGGGTGCAGCCAGGCCCAGGGAAGCCCGGGAACGACGAAGGAACCAGCGCCAGCGCTCAAAGAGAGCGAGAACCCCCATCAGCCTTGGGAGGAGCGGCAGAACCGGATGGGCCTCCTTGGATCGGCCCACCTCCCTCCCTAGGCCTGTCAGAATCGTTGCAAGAGCCCGGAGTGGGCGGAAGAGTGAGGTAAACCCCCGGGGAGGAGGGCGGAAGGCCGGTGGAGGCCCAGAGTTCGCCCCTCCCTGGGGAAGACTTAAGACTGGCCCCCGTTGGCCCTATTTAGCCACTCTGGAGTGCTTGACCAGGGCCAGGGCCCCTAGACACTGTGAGGGTCCTATGGGAAAAGAGTTAACCCCTGCCTAGAGTACAGTTAAGTGCCAGTCACATTAGCCTTTTGCCTGGCTTAGTTTGAATAAGATGCAATGCTTAACTGTGCTGAATGCCTTGATTATCTGGGCCTCAAGGTTTAGTGAAGGGTAAAGCACCGTTTATCCTTACCTGCTGCGCTGGTTATTATTGATGTGATGTTCTCCGTGGTTAAAGAGATGTTTAACCTTGCCTGAGGAAGTGCTGAGTCCAACTCAAAGTGATTACTGAGAGGTTTACTGCTAATTAATGAACCGTTTCACTCTAGCCACATGAAAGGTTAAGTTCTTGTTTAATAACCTGCGGATTTCTGACACAAGGAAATGTGTATTGCTAAGCAATGGAATGCTATTACCTAATGAAATGTTTTGATCCTGTCTAATGCAGTATTATCTGAAGGGCCTACAGTTATTTACTATTTGATATTTATTTATTTATGTATTTAAGGCCAAGTAATGAAAAACATGCGTTTTTAAGGAAAGGTAACAAGTTATTACTACTGTGATTTTTGATTGCCCTGATCTTGATCTTAGATAAAACGTATTTATTTGAATCAAGCATATTAGTGTGGTCTCAGTCTTTGCGTGCATTTATTGTCTCAGCGGTTGTGTGTGCTGTGTAGTCACTTAACACCTAAGCTTCGGTTGCCTTCCTGCTCGGGTCAAGCTACCCCCAGGGGACCTGCTGAACCCAGTTCCTACATTGTTGGTGGTGAGCGGTGGGATTCAGGACCTGTGACTATACAGCACCCTCCAGTGAGACAGAGTGCACTGCAATTGGACTAGACACCTATCGTGCATGCAAGCCTACTCAATTGACCCCCCACTGAGTGTATAGAGACCTGTTTTGACCGCACCCTGTTACCTACGTCCTAGTGCTTTCCCTTTATTGTATCTGGGTCCCTACCTGTCAATATGGAGTACCAGCTAGCCGACCTGGAAGAGTACACAGTGGTGCAGCTAAGGGAATTTTGTCAGGGGATGGGGGTGCCGGTTGGGCGGAGAGCCGCAAAGGAGGAGCTCCGTACCGCTTTGAGGGCATGGGTAAGGGCCCACCCAGTGGGGAGAGGAGATGGGGAACAGGAGGGGCAGGTCACACAAGGGGAGGCGGGTGCTCCAGGAGAACTAGATCTACTAAACATAGATGTGTCTGAAAATGTGTTGCCAGGAAGACGTTCCAGGGCAGGTAGTAGTGGGTCTAGAAGGAGTGCGTCGTCCAAGGAATAAGAGGACAGGAGGGAGGAGAGGCAATTGAAGTGGGAGCTTGCCCAGCTAGAGCATGAGAGGGAGAGAGAAAGGGAAGATAAAAAGTTTGCATTTGAAGAGAAGAAGCTGGCGCACGAGCTTCAACTTAAGGAGCTGGAGCTGAGAGCCTTGCAACTGAGTGCGCCAGGAAGTCCCAATGGTGGCAGCGTACAGGGGGCACAACACAAGCCTAGATTTTGGTTACCCAAGGAGGTGATAGCGAGCTACACTCAGGGGGATGACATCGCCAAGTGGTTGGAGGCGTATGAAGTGGCCTTGACCGCCCATGGGGTGCCCGAGAAACACTGGGGAGGTGGCCTGTATCGTTGCATACCTCCCAATGTTAGGGACACCCTCCTGTACCTTGATAAGGCGGATCAGTTCAGGTATTCCCCCATGAAGGAGGCGCTCATTAAAAAGTTTGGCCTCAACCCCGAAAGGTATCGCCAAAGGTTCCGTGGCAGCCATAAGCTGTCCACGCAGAATTGGGTGGATTTCTTTGATTATGCCCGTAAGGCTCTGGATGGTTGGGTGCGTGGCAGCGAGGTACATGATTATGAGGGCCTGGACAATTTATTTTTGAGAGAGCACCTCTTGGATAAATGTTTTCCGGAGCTGCGCCAACATGTGGTTGACCGCAAGCTGACTGATCCCCGTGAGCTTGCGGAGGAGGCGGATACTTGGGTTAGCACCCGGGTGTCACACAAGGGCCCCAGGGCAAATGGTCCGAAAGGCGGACAGGGTGTCCCCCAAAAGAAAGAGGGGGGAGATAAATAGAAGGAGTACTCATGAGGCCCACGAACTAGACAGTTTGGGAGAGGAGTAGGTTCCCCACCTCATTCCAGTTCCCCAAAGCCCACTTACCCTGACAAGAGTCAGCAGCCAAAAGTTGTCCGGTGCTATGAATGCGAGGAGGTCGGACACTACAAGGGAGATTCCCAGTGTCGCAAGAGACCCCCAGCCCCCACAGGTGGCAAGAGTCCCGGGTTGGCTAGTGTAGCACTTGGGATGGAGCTGCCCCTAAATAGGGAAGGGGAGTGGACAGACCTGACCCTGGTTTCACTCGGGGACAGAGTGTTGGTCCCAGTGACGTCCTCACTATCTAACACTGCTAAGTACCAGCAGAGGGTGAAGGTTAACGGGGAGGAGGTGGAGGCTCTGAGGGACACAGGTGTCAGCATGACCACGGAGTGAGGCGGCTGGTGTCCCCTGAGCAAGTAGTACCTGATGTGTTCCATTCGGCCGTGTTGGCTGACGGCACTCTGAGCTACTATCCTGTGGCTCAGGTTCCCTTCGAGTGGGGAGGAGTGAAAGGCCCGTTGAGAGTTGCGATAAGCCCTGCCTTGCCTGTGGACTGTCTACTAAGAAACTACCTGGAACATACCGCCTGGAAGGAAGTGGAGTTTAAGGCCCACACTGAGATGCTGGGGTTACCAGGGTGGACTTGCGTGGTCACGCCGTCCATGGCTGCCTGGCAAGAAACTCAACCTGGGTTGGAGCCTGAAAATACGGCCCAACCCAATGCCGGTCCGGAGGAGAACACACCCCGTGTGATGGATGGGGAGCCTGCGGAGTTACCCCCGTAGTCCGCGGAGGTGGAGGTTGTTCTCGTGGGGGACTTGCCGACCCTTGCTGAGTGGCATGTGGAAGGAGGGCCTACCCGGGAGGAATTCTGTCGGGCGCAGAAAGAGTGCCCCACGCTTGAAGGCATGCGGCGACAGGCCGAAGCCCAAGCGACGGATCAGGAGACCGGCAGTTTTCACGTGTACTGGGAGGATGGCCTCTTTTACAGTGAGCCTAAGGTTACGGTGCATGGATCCTCAAGGGCCTTAGTGGTTCCCCAATGCTACCGGGCCTTCCTATTGGAATTGGCGCATGAGATTCCTTTGGCTAGACACCTGGGCCAGGACAAAACCTTTGCGCGGTTGGTCCCGCATTTTTATTGGCCCAGGATGAGAGTTGCCTCTGACACCTATTGCAAGACCTGCAAGACTTGCCAGGCAAGTGGCAAGACTGGGACTAAAGTGAAGGTCCCTTTGGAACCGCTCCCGGTGGTCGGGACCCCTTTTGAGCGGGTCGGAATTGACATCGTTGGGCCGTTGGACCCTCTGACCTCTGCGGGACACAGGTTCATCTTGGTGTTAGTGGACTACGCCACTCGGTACCCGGAGGCTATCCCTCTGAGGATTGTCACTGCACCTGTGGTGGCGCGGGCCCTGATGGGGATATTTACCAGAGTGGGATTCCCCAAGGTCGTGGTGTCAGACAGGGGCACGAACTTCATGTCGGCCTACATGCAGGCCATGTGGAAGGAGTGTGGAGTGACCTACTGGTTCTCCACTCCTTACCACCTCCAGACTAACGGGCTCGTAGAGCACTTCAACAAGACCTTGAAAGGGATGATCCGAAGCCTACCAGAGGACTTGAGGCGGAAATGGGACATCCTCCTCCCTTGCCTGCTGTTTTCGTACCGCGAGGTGCCACAGAAGGGAGTCGGGTTCAGCCCCTTTGAACTGCTCTATGGCCTGGCAGGTTGCTTCGGAGGCAAGATGGCGGCTGCGATGCGCGGCTGAGTGGCAGCAGTCCGTAGCCGGGACATGGACCCATAAGTTACTCTGCTTCAGAGTGGATATTCAGTAACCTATGTGGGAACCCTCGGGGGTGAACAAATGATTACATACCGGTTGATGCTGCCGTCTGTCCTGCTCCAGAGGATCGTAGAGGTGGGAGTCTCATTCCGCCTGGAGTCGGGTAAAATGGAAGGAGTTCGTGGAGTTCGCGGAGTCAGTGGGCGGAGCGGACCCGGCGTGCTCACGATTATCCTCAGCAGTGGAGAGAAGCGGTGTTACCGACCCGAGAGGACCGAGCGGGGCAAAGTGTACTGTTCCAGGGCGGTACAGCGAGTGTGTGGGATGGCCCCAAAAGTTAATGCTGGCGGGAAGGCTGCCAATAAGAAAAAGAATGCTGGCGAAATCGTGAGCGCTCCTGTAACAACTGAGGGCAACTCCGGTCATGTTGCGGAGCCGGCGGGAAAAATGAAGGCTTTGACGCCAGCTCAAGCTCAACCCCCGGCGAAGGAAGCCAGGCTACCAGCGGTCAGGACCCGCCAAACCACCGCTAATATCGCAAATATCAGCATAGCAGAGATGTTCATCCGCGGTGGTAAGGAGAAAGGGGGGAAAGCTCCTGAGAGTGAGACTGAGTTAGAGGTCGGCACACCTAGGGTTGAGATCATGTTGGAGGATCGGAATGATTTTGGTTGCAATGGAGGTGGCCTTATAGCCCAAAAAGTTATCAGTGGGTCTGGTCCCACTGTCATAGACTTAACCACGGCACTGGTCGGGGGTGCCTCTGATATACCCCCAGATGTACCCCCAGATGAAAGTGACATTCAGGGAGATATTGCCGCTGCTAACCCTGGTCCAGCTAATGTCATATTAACGGAACACCTGGAGGGTACGGGAGGCAGTGGTCTTAAAGACTTTGCTACAACTAAGGTCTATCCCGGTTTAATCAGTACCTCGACCACTGGCATTACCTCTATTGAGGAGACGGTTGTAACTAGCAACATAGAGAGCGAGAAGACCCCCAGTGAGTGCTTCCACTCGGTGGCCGAAGAAGCAGACTGGTCTGAAGATGATGTGGAGCACAGCTCTGACATAGATGGAAGTAACCCAGAGTCAGATAGTGATACGGAGGAGGACCTCCCCGCAACGGCTGTGAAACCAGGGACTTCCTTAAAAAAAAATGATCAGAAGGGGTTGGCTTGGGATCATTCACCCACTACTTTGCTTCAAGGATCCCTTAATCATGATGCGGACCACGAGTTCACCCAACGGTCAATATTAGAGGCAATTCACCAGGATATAATCGCGCATCGGGAGGAAACCAGGCAGGACAATCGTAAGTCCCAAGCAGCTATGAGGAAGATAAAGTGCGTTGTGAGGAAACTCTCAAAGGCCTGTGCGACGGTGGACGATAGGGTGTCGAACCTTGAAGAAAGAGTGGTTTCCACAGAGGCTGAATCTGCTGCTGCTACCAGTAAGGTGGAATCGTATGGTGCTCAAGCCAGGGACATACAGTGGAAGTTGGAGGACCTCGAAAATAGGCTCAGGAGAAATAACCTAAGGGTTTTGGGGATCCCGGAAGGCTCGGAGGGAGGGGATATGAGAGCCTTTATTGTTAAATTGTTTGCACAAGCATTCCCTGAATTGGCTAGTTGGCGCTGGGAGCTAGAAATTCAGCGGGCACACAGAACCCCGTACAGGATAAATCTAAACCCAAGGGAAGGAGACAAACCCAGGGCAATTTTGATATTTTTTGGGAACTTCATTTTGCGGCAGGCCATTGCGGAAAAGGCTAGACCTGACGCTAAGAGGACAAGCGAGGGGCTATCATTTTTTGTCAGACCTGATTTCTGCCATGTTACGGTCGAAAGGCTTTGGAGGTTACGCCAACTGATTAAGCCCTTTCAGGACAAGAAAATACAGGTCTACCTTATAAACCCGGCCCAGCTCAAAGTAATCCATCATGGGAAGACACTGTATTTTTCGTCAGAAATCAAGTCGCAGGAATTCTTGGATTCCATATAACTCTAATTTGAATTGTTTTCTTTTTTGTGGTGGGTCTGGGTAGGCAGATAGCTAGATACCAGGATGTACTTAGATGTTATTTATACATGAAAGGATATGACGCTAGTAGTTGTACACAGCGTAAGGTGGCGGTAATGAATGGGAGTCCTTAAGGGCAAGGCAATGTATGGAATTGCTAAGTGTCTGCCATTTGTTATTTTCTTTTTGTTTGTAAACATGTGCTCTGAGGCTAAGGCCATTAAGCAGTATATATTGAGTCCTCGCTACAACGCTGCACCCATCACATGCACAGACCTAGTCTGAGCACCTCACAGAAGAGGGTGGGCGGTCGAGGGGTTAGGGTGGTGGGGGGCAGGGGCTGCGAGGGGGGAGTGGGGGGGGAGGGCTGGGTTGGTGGGGAGTAAATGCAAAAGAAAAGAGAGAACGTGTCACTAATCCACACACAAATTCAATTGAAAATTTGGGAAAAAAGCGGTTTTGTAATTATGATTCCAATATGTTTTTCTGTCGTTTGAGAAGTTGGCGATGTTTGGTCCAGGATTATGCCTAAGCTTAAGATTGGCTCCATTAATATCAGCGGGTTGAATGACTGGAAGAAGAGGGGTAGATTTGAGGAATACCTTAAAACAATAGGTATAGACATCCTCAGGTTACAAGAGACCCACTTGCCATGGAAGAAAAAGCATTGGCTTAATCTAAAAGGGTTAGAAATTCTGTCATGCTCTTTTCAAACGTCTACTACAAGGGGGGTAGCTATCATTGGGAAGGTGGGCCTGGGAGGCGTTAAGCGCTGCAAGGCGGACGCCCTTGGCAGGTGGGCCGTATCTGAAATGAATCTGGGATTTACTGTCTGTTCAATATATGGGGCCAATACGGACGATCCTGAGACTTTTGATCTTATAGAGAAGGAATTGACAGATTGGCCAGCTCCAATAGTAGTTTGCGGGGATTTCAATATATCAGCCGACTTCGCTAGTGGTACCCCATATACTGGACGTAAGCCCCGGGTATACAGAGCTATATCCTCGTTGTTGCAGTCACATGGGCTGAGAAATGTCTGGGGTAATAAAGAAGCAGGGGATACTGGGTTCACCTACTTTTCACACCCCTTTAACAAATACTCTAAATTAGACTACTTTTTGGTATCAGCTACTGAATTGAACAAGGTTAAAATCTCCAAACTCCCAATGATAATGTCCGATCATAACCCTCCGGTAATGACAATGGATGTCAATCGACCTATGAAAGGACCTAGACCCTGGACTTTTGATAGAAAATTACTGACCGACAGTGTCTATATAGAACACATTAAAAACTGGTCACAGGCCTTTTTCGATGCCAATAGATATAGTGCCTCTCGTAATGTAGTTTGGGACAGTTATAAGGCAGGGTTAAGGGGGGAGACCATTAGCTATACTAACAGGCTGTGGAAAAGGATTAATTTAGAAAGGGAGCAATTACTGAACAAATTGACTGAGGCAGAAGGGCAGCACCGAAGGGATATCTGTCAGGGGCGGCAAGGATTGGAAAGCCTCGAGAGGATTAACACTATTAAAGCGGAAATACAGATCCAACTGGCTAAAAAATCAGCGGCAGAATATCATACACAGAGAACCAGGCTATACGAAACAGGGGAACAGGCCGGGAGGGCACTAGCGCTGCGTATTAGGCAGGTCACGTCAAAAAATGTAATTACACAAATAGAAGAACAGGGGCGGGTATATGAGGAGCCATCTGAGATTTTGGAGGTCTTTAGAGGTATTATCAAGATCTATACCAGGAGGAGGCGGTGACAGATGCCCCAACTACAAACTGGGGAAGTACGGGTGTAAGATTGGGCGAGGGAGAGAGGGACGTTCTCGAACAGGTTATCACCATGGATGAGGTAATAGTAGCTCTACAAAGTTTGGCAATAGGAAAGGCGGCGGGCCCGGATGGGTTACCACTCGAAATATATAGGTGCTTACGGGAGGAAATATCCCCACTCCTTCTAGATCTGTTTAATGGGATTATGAATACTGGCAAAATACCGGAGTCATGGATGAGCACCAACATCGTGGTGTTTCATAAAAAAGGTAAAGAAAGTCCAGGCTCCTATAGGCCTATCTCCCTGATAAACGCTGATAACAAGCTGTATGCTAATATCTTGGCCACCCGCATTGGGAGGATCATCGGGGCCCTGGTTTCACCCTGGCAGCACGGGTTCATCCCGGGGAGAGGTACGACGGATCACATCAGAAGAGCGATCACCGTGTTTGATATCTGTGCTGCCGGGGGGGAGGGAGCCGCGATGGTCCTCCTCGATGCGGAAAAGGCCTTTGACCGGGTAAGGTGGTCATTTCTGTGGAAAGTGCTGGAGGATAGGGGATTCGGTCCAAGGTTTCGACAGGCTATCCAGGCAATGTATTCCACTCCTATGGCTAGGATTCAGTTGATGGGGGGGAGTTCAGAGAAAATTAGCATAACGAGGGGGACTCGGCAGGGTTGCCCATGTTCCCCTATTCTATTTGCGCTATATATCGACCCATTAATAACTCAAGTAATGAGCAATACGGCGATAAAACCTGTAGTCACAAAAGGCTTTCAAACAAAACTGCTCGCATATGCCGATGACATAGCCGTCATTACTATCGACCCGGAGTCTGCTATGAGGGAAATAGTGACTATTACAAGTCTGTTTGGGAGACATTCAGGATATCGACTAAATGAGGCACAGACCCAAGTTTTGTGCTCCAAGAATATAACTAAACTGTATGCTAGGTATGTTAATTCGGTGGTGTACCTCGGTATAACACTTGACTCACAACCAGGGAATATAATTAGGGATAATTTTACACCGCTTCTGAAATCAATGGAACAGGATTTAAAAAGGATGGATACACTACATTTATCGAGAATAGGTAGGGCCAATGTCATTAAAAATGACTATGTGTTGGAACCTGGGATGTCAGGTCACCTAGGGTAGCCTGGCCTAGGGGTAAGACAAGCAATTCTAGAGGCACAAGTGTGAGGTTGCAAACCACCCAATAGTAAATCCACGCAATAGCACCCAAAACAACACTACACCAAAGTATAGGAAAATAAGTACTGCTTTATAAAAATAATATCTTTGCTCTTTTTCTTTCAGAATACACCACTTAATACACTTCAGGTTGTCTTGGAAATAGCAAGTACTTTTAAACTGCTAAGCAATTTACCAGCTAGTTTCAACAGTACATTACATTTGTCATGAAATCAGTAATAATACTCTCAGATTTGCTAACTTTAAATCAATAATCAACATCAATAGTACATTTCATTACATTAGACTCAAAACTTTACTGGCTTTGACTCCTCTACAGTGTTTAAACCTTTACCTCCCTTATCTGTACCTTTATTCACAAAGTGAGTGCACAGCCAGTGAGAAGTGTAGGAAATACCCAAGTTCTATGTTATCATCAACAACCCTTATGAGGGTCTTATACCTTTCCTTGAACAACAGGCACCTTCAGCACTCTCTTTACAGTTCGTTTCCTCAAGCTACTCACCACCTCATGAATCACAATTGAGGAAAAACAACCAATGTCTAAGTTATCTCCTTGCAGGCTCTAGCGCCACCTTCCCCCTTCAGTTCACCTCCTTACTTGTGGACGAATTGTCGGGTGAAGCCTTGCAACGCCAGAGGATGGGGGAAATTACCTGGCAGGTCAAAGGTGCCCAGCGCTGGCAAGACTCATCAGCCTCTCGGGCCCCTCCGCTCTCCCCACCCCGCTCGAGCAAGCTCCTTTGTGTGGCGCTCGAACGGTTAAGGGCAGTTATCACAGGACTCCCAAGCCGCTATTAGGTTCCACAGGTCTCCCCTCCCGCTCACGCCAGCTACCGTGTGGCGCTCGAGTAGGGGAGAGAAAATAGAAGAAGCTTACAAGCTGCTGTTGGGCTCCTGACGCTCCTCCTCAGCGTCGGACGGACGAGAACACTACTTCCTCTGACATGCGCGGTTCACCCACGCTGGCGCCGCCTCTCACTTGAGCCTCCGGGCACTTCCTCCAGGTCCGCCCTCACTGCGCAACCACCGCGGGAAGACGCCTCTCCCTCTCCCTCACTCAGAAGCGGCCCAAAGACACTACCGCTCGTCGGCCTCCCGGAGTCTCCCACAGCTTCAAATTGGCGTCGCGCACCACGCGCCAATACAGGCGCGGAACAGCCCGACTTCTCTCGGCCTCCGCTCCCTCAACGACCGCTGCTCTCCTCAGACAGCGCTCAGCCACTAATTCAGCACGGCTCATCAGGCGCTGGCTTGGGGGATAGACAGGCTCCGCTTCACCCCGCTTCCACCCCTTCCAAGGTTGGCTCCTCTCCACAGCCAGAAATCGTCCACAACAGGTAATAGATGACTCTCTGTGGGATTTTTGTAACTGGGGGTCAGTCACAGCAACCGAGGGCAGGATTCAGTTGATGACTGAACAAAAGGGGGGGGGCCCACAAGGTTAGCCCTATTCCTTCTCAGCACTTGTTCAGTAAAAGCCTCTCACAAGTCTCTCTACTGGGCAGAGGACTGCGCTCCGCAGCACTGCAGTCTCCTTCTCCTTTGACACCCCGCTATTCCTAAGCTAGGGGTTAGTCAGGCGCCCAGGGTCTCCCATAATCTTCCACAGCGGGGACAAGACAAGAAACCCACAGGAGAAGTAGAGAAGTGGAATAATTAGGCTGCTTCCCAGTCCAGGAGTTCAACCCTTACACTAGTCTCCCCCCACCTGCCAGGATAGCCTGTCCTCCAGCTGACTCTCTTAGGTAGACAAAATGGCTGCCCCGCATTACGCCTTATATAGGCTGCCCCTCAGTGGTCCAGAAAGGACCAGAAGGTTCTGGAACGCCCTATACTGGTCTATGGGCAAGTTCTGGGCTTGGCAGTTAAGGCAGTTGGTAGCCACCATTTTGTGTGGTTCCAACTTTCCCTGTCAGAACAGGCCTCTGGGCCTGAGGTGAAAAACTATGAGGGACAAAAGAACACCTATCCCCTTGGCCATCACCTATAAAAACTAGTGGACACAAAAATTATTAAGGGTATGAGAGGCAAAAAGGGGACAAAATAAATAATAAATTGGAGGGACTACGCAAAAAAAAACCAGACAGGTCTAACACGCGTCCCCCCCAGCTGAAAGTGGGGAGAACTACCCAACCCTTGGGAGTCCTCATCACTAAGGTGGAAATACCTGGAGAGACCGTCTGCATTGGCGTGGTCCACTCCAGGCCGATGTTCCACCCGGAAGTCCATTCCCTGTAGGGAGATAGACCACCTCAACAGCTTGGGATTTTACCCCTTCATTTGCATCAGCCAACGAAGGGGTCGGTGGTCAGTCTGAACCAGGAAGTGCGAGCCAAAGAGGTATGGCCGCAGCTTCTACAGAGCCCACACCACCGCAAAAGCTTCCCTCTCAATTGCACTCCACTTCTGTTCCCGGGGAAGCAGTCTCCTGGATAAGAAGACTACAGGCTGATCCAGGCCCTCTTCATTTAGTTGCGATAACACTGCCCCAATGCCATGTTCTGATGCATCTGTTTGGACAATGAACTCCTTGGAGAAGTCTGGGGCCCTCAGGACCGGTGCTACACACATTGCCTGCTTCAACTTTTCAAAGGCTTGCTGACAAGCCTTAGTCCAAACTACCCGTCGAGGTTGTTTCTTGGAGGTGAGCTCTGTGAGGGGCGCTACTATAGTGCCATACCCCTTCACAAAGCGACGGTAGTAGCCTGTGAGGCCCAGGAAAGCTCGGACCTCAGTCTGTGTCTTGGGGGGTTCCCAGGCCATGATTGCCTCAATCTTTGCCTGCAGGGGCTGCACTGACCCCCTACCCACCAAGTGTCCAAGGTACACAACCGACCCCTGCCCAATCTGGCATTTGCTGGCCTTGATTGTCAATCCAGCCTTCTTCAGGGCCTGGAGAACTGCTTGCAAATGTTGCAAATGGTCCTCCCAACTGCTACTGAAGACAGCAATGTCATCCAGGTAGGCAGCAGAGAAACTCTCCATTCCAGAGAGGACCTGGTTCACCAGCCGCTGAAATGTGTCAGGGGCGTTCTTGAGCCCAAAGGGCATCACACAGAACTGGAAGTGTCCCTCAGGCGTGGAGAAGGCTGACCTTTCCCTTGCTCCATCTGTCAAGGAGATCTGCCAGTACCCTGAAGTGAGGTCAAAGGTACTCAGATATTGGGCAGCTCCTAGCCGGTCAATTAATTCATCCGCCCTAGGGATCGGATGAGCATCAGTCTTTGTCACTGAATTCAGTCCTCGGTAATCCACACAGAACCTCAGTTCGGGTGTGGTGCCTGGTGGTGCGGCTTTTGGCACTAGCACCACCGGACTGGACCAAGGGCTGTTGGAAGGTTCTATCACTCCTAGCTCTAGCATCTTGGCAACCTCTCCATGGATGCTAGCCTTCACCTTGTCTGACAGCCTGTAGGTCTTTGACTTCACTGGGGGGCTGTCTCCTGTGTCCACATCATGGGTACACAGGTGGGTTCTTCCCGGGACAAGGGAGAACAGCGAAGAGTACTGCTCCAATACCTGGCGGCAATCCTCTTGTTGCTCAGGAGTTAGGGATGGGGAGAGAATCACTCCCTCCACCGACCCATCCTTCTCTTGGGATGAAAAGAGATCCGGGAGAGGCTCGCTTTCTGCTTCCTCGGCACCATCAGTCACCAACATCAGGATGACCTCTGGCCTCTCATGGTGGGGTTTGAGGCGATTGGCATGCAACACCCGTAGGGGCTGTCGCGGGGTCTTAAGATCCACCAAGTAAGTGGCCTTACCCTTCTTTTCCAACACCTCAAATGGGCCTGTCCAACGATCTTGAAGGGCACTTAGCTCTCCAGGTTCCATCACCCATACTTTTTGGCCAGGCTCCAACTCCACCGGGTGAGCATTTTGATCGTACCATTCCTTCATTACTGCCTGGCTGGCCTCCAAGTTATCAGAAGCCTGCTTCCACAACTTGGCCATCTGGCTCCTAAAGGCCAGCATGTAGCTCACCACATCCTGAGGAGGTTTCCTGGGAGACTTTTCCCATCCATCCTTCACCAGGCGGAGAGGTCCACGCACAGGGTGCCCATACAACAATTCAAAAGGGCTGAAGCCCACTCCCTTCTGCGGCACCTCTCTGTAAGAGAACAGCAAGCAAGGCAGGAGGACGTCCCATTTCCTCCGTAAGCTCTCCGGCAGACTTCTTATCATGCCCTTCAGGGTCTTATTAAACCTCTCAACCAGTCCATTTGACTGGGGGTGATAAGGAGTGGTGAACCGGTAGGTCACTCCACACTCCTTCCACATGGTCCGCATGTAAGCTGACAGGAAGTTGGTCCCCCTGTCGGACACAACTTCCTTGGGGAATCCTACTCGGGTAAAGATTCCCATCAGGACCCTAGCCACCACAGGTGCAGTAACAGTCCTCAGAGGGATGGCCTCTGGGTACCGTGTGGCATGATCCACCAGAACCAGGATAAACCTGTGACCAGCTGTTGTTGGTGGATCCAATGGCCCTACAATGTCGATGCCCACCCTTTCAAAGGGGGTGCTAACGACTGGAAGTGGTTCCAGGGGAGCTTTCAGCTTCACTCCTGTTTTCCCACTGGCCTGGCAGGATACACATGTCCGACAGTAAGTGTTGGACGCCACTTTCATCTGAGGTCAGTAAAAGTGGAGGACAAGCCGAGCAAAGGTCTTGTCCTGGCCTAAGTGTCCTGCCAAGGGTATTGCATGAGCCAATTCCAACAGAAACGCTCGGTATTGCTGCGGGACCACCAAGGCCCTTGATGAGCCAGGTAGGGGTACCTTGGGTTCACTGTAGAGGAGTCCATCCTCCCAGTAAATATGGTGGTGTCCCGTAGCATCACCTGCTGCCTGGGCTTCAGCCTGTCGCCTCAGTCCCTCAAGGGTGGGGCACTCCCTCTGCCCCTTACAGAATTCCTCTCTGGTAGGACCTCCCTCCACATGCCACTCGGCAGGGATGGGTAAATCCTCCAGAGAGTCTACTTCCCCCTCCACGGACTCCTGGACCACCACCGCAGGTGGCCGATCTGTCTCATGGGGTGTGGAAGCCGGAGCAGGCTCTCCCTGTCTCCGGGTCTGTCCCTTTTTAGCAGCGGGTTGGGCCATTGTTCCAGGCTCCAACCCAGGCGAACTCCCTCTCCGGGCAGTCGCAGACCGTGTGCTTACACAGGCCCAGTCAGGTGTACCCAGCATCGCAGAATGCGTCCGGTATTCCACCTCTCTCCAAGTGTTGTGCTCCATGTCATTCCCCAACAGACAATCAACTGGCACGGCAGGGTTTACGGCAACTCGAAGTGAACCTGCAACCCCTTCCCACTCAAAGGGAACCTCAGCCACTGGATAGTGGCCCATTCTGCCGTCAGCCATCGCGGCGGGGTGGAGTACATTAGGAACAACCTGCTCTGGAGACACCAGTTGACTTCTCACCATAGTCATACTGGCGCCTGTATCTCTCAGAGCCTCCCCTCTTTGGCCATTGATGGTGACCCATTGCCCATACTTTGTAGTATTTGGGGGCACCTGGATCTTTGGAACCATCTCCCGCTCTCCCAGGGACACTAAGGTGACACCCGCCCACTCACCCCCCTTATCTAAGGGCAACTCCTCCCCGAGCGCTACACTAGCTACTCCCGGTGACTTTCCTCCGGTGGGAGGGGGTGGTCTCTTTGGGCATCTGACATCTCCCTTATAATGTCCAACACCACCGCATTCAAAACAGTGGAGAACCCTTGGCTGCTGGCTTTGGCCAGGATTAGGGTTTCTGGGCGGGTTTGCCCTAGGGGTGAAACCTGCTCCCTTACCTTGGAAAGTATTTTGGGGACCTTTGGAGAACTCCTTCTTTTTATCTCTCCCCTCCTTCTTCTGGGGGGCGCCCTGTCCGGCTTTTTGAGAATCCCCTCCAGTCCCCTTTGAGGACACCCGGGTACTTGCCCAAGTGTCCGCCTCCTCTGCAAGCTTCCGGGGATTGGTCAGCTTGCTGTCCACCAGGTGTTGGCGCAACTCGGGAAAACATTTCTCGAGGAGGTGTTCTTTCAAAAATAGATTGTACAGCCCCTCATAATCTTTCACCTCGCTGCCCTTGACCCAACCCTCCAAAGCTTTCTTGGCGTAGTCTAAAAAGTCTACCCAATTCTGGGTACTCAGTTTGTGACTTCCCCTGAATTTCTTTCTGTACCTTTCAGGGGTAAGTCCAAACTTTTTCACCAGTGCCACCTTCATTGTAGGGTAGTGGGTTTGCTCATCCTGCTCCAGAGCCAACAAGGTGTCTCTGCCAGCAGGGGGCATGTATTTATACAGCCCACCTCCCCAGTGAGTTTCTAAGATCCCGTGAGCCCTTAGAGAAACTTCGTAGGCGGCCAGCCATTTGGCAATGTCATCGCCTGGGGTGTAACTAGCGATGACATCTTTGGGTAAATAGGGTCTGGGTTCCCTGGTGTTCACCTTAGTTTCGCTGCCACCATTATCTGGATTGGGAGGCCTTTGTATTAAGGCTTGTAGGTCCATCTCTTTGATGGTTCGCTCATGGGCTAACCTCCTGTCCTCCCTTTCCATATCCATCCTAGCTAATTCCAACTTCATTCTCCTCTCCTCCCTCCTATCTTCTAGCTCGGCGTCAGTTAAACCCCTCTCTGAGACGCTGCTGCTCGTCCTCGAAGGTGTCCTGGGGCCTGTCAGCAGATTCCCCCTTCCAGGTTGGTTCAACATTGCAATCTCAAGGACAGTGTCCCCGTCACTCTCTTCAGTATCTGGTTCTTACCTTAAATGAGCTTCCACCCATGCCCTTATGCTTGTCAGCAACTCGCCTTTCTTGGCACCTTTGTTAAAGAATACCCCTTGTTGCTGACACCATTCTTTGAGTTGGTTCACAGTCTGGGATTCTAGCTCTTTAAAATTCAATTCCATCTTTCACTATGGAATAAAATTAACACACAGGAGAAAACCAAGAAGTGACCTGAGGTTAACCTCCACTCACCACCAGAAATAAATTTGGAAAAACAAAATTCAAATTAGGAGGGCCGCAAGGAGAAAACTCCTGGTGTAGGTCAGTGTATTGCGTTGAATTACTAATGAGTAGCTGCAACCAAGTCAGAATCCCACCGCTAGGCACCAAATGTTGGAACCTGGGATGTCAGGTCACCTAGGGTAGCCTGGCCTAGGGGTAAGACTAGCAATTCTAGAGGCACAAGTGTGAGGTTGCAAACCACCCAATAGTAAATCCACGCAATAGCACCCAAAAACAACACTACACCAAAGTATAGGAAAATAAGTACTGCTTTGTAAAAATAATATCTTTGCTCTTTTTCTTTCAGAATACACCACTTAATACACTTCAGGTTGTTTTGGAAATAGCAAGTACTTTTAAACTGCTAAGCAATTTACCAGCTAGTTTCAACAGTACATTACATTTGTCATGAAATCAGTAATAATACTCTCAGATTTGCTAACTTTAAATCAATAATCAACATCAATAGTACATTTCATTACATTAGACTCAAAACTTTACTGGCTTTGACTCCTCTACAGTGTTTAAACCTTTACCTCCCTTATCTGTACCTTTATTCACAAAGTGAGTGCACACCCAGTGAGAAGTGTAGGAAATACCCAAGTTCTATGTTATCATCAACAACCCTTATGAGAGTCTTATACCTTTCCTTGAACAACAGGCACCTTCAGCACTCTCTTTACAGTTTGTTTCCTCAAGCTACTCCCCACCTCATGAATCACAATTGAGGAAAAACAACCAATGTCTAAGTTATCTCCTTGCAGGCTCTAGCGCCACCTTCCCCCTTCAGTTCACCTCCTTACTTGTGGACGAATTGTCGGGTGAAGCCTTGCAACGCCAGAGGATGGGGGAAATTACCTGGCAGGTCAAAGATGCCCAGCGCTGGCAAGACTCATCAGCCTCTCGGGCCCCTCCGCTCTCCCCACCCCGCTCGAGCAAGCTCCTTTGTGTGGCGCTCGAACGGTTAAGGGCAGTTATCACAGGACTCCCAAGCCGCTATTAGGTTCCACAGGTCTCCCCTCCCGCTCACTCCAGCTACCGTGTGGCGCTCGAGCAGGGGAGAGAAAATAGAAGAAGCTTACAAGCTGCTGTTGGGCTCCTGACGCTCCTCCTCAGCGTCGGACGGACGAGAACACTACTTCCTCTGACATGCGCGGTTCACCCACGCTGGCGCCGCCTCTCACTTGAGCCTCCGGGCACTTCCTCCAGGTCCGCCCTCACTGCGCAACCACCGCGGGAAGACGCCTCTCCCTCTCCCTCACTCAGAAGCGGCCCAAAGACACTACCGCTCGTCGGCCTCCCGGAGTCTCCCACAGCTTCAAATTGGCGTCGCGCACCACGCGCCAATACAGGGGCGGAACAGCCCGACTTCTCTCGGCCTCCGCTCCCTCAACGACCGCTGCTCTCCTCAGACAGCGCTCAGCCACTAATTCAGCACGGCTCATCAGGCGCTGGCTTGGGGGATAGACAGGCTCCGCTTCACCCCGCTTCCACCCCTTCCAAGGTTGGCTCCTCTCCACAGCCAGAAATCGTCCACAACAGGTAATGGATGACTCTCTGTGGGATTTTTGTAACTGGGGGTCAGTCACAGCAACCGAGGGCAGGATTCAGTTGATGACTGAACAAAAGGGGGGGGGGCCCACAAGGTTAGCCCTATTCCTTCTCAGCACTTGTTCAGTAAAAGCCTGTCACAAGTCTCTCTACTGGGCAGAGGACTGCGCTCCGCAGCACTGCAGTCTCCTTCTCCTTTGACACCCCGCTATTCCTAAGCTAGGGGTTAGTCAGGCGCCCAGGGTCTCCCTTAATCTTCCACAGCGGGGACAAGACAAGAAACCCACAGGAGAAGTAGAGAAGTGGAATAATTAGGCTGCTTCCCAGTCCAGGAGTTCAACCCTTACACTAGTCTCCCCCCACCTGCCAGGATAGCCTGTCCTCCAGCTGACTCTCTTAGGTAGACAAAATGGCTGCCCCGCATTCCGCCTTATATAGGCTGCCCCTCAGTGGTCCAGAAAGGACCAGAAGGTTCTGGAACGCCCTATACTGGTCTATGGCAAGTTCTGGGCTTGGCAGTTAAGGCAGTTGGTAGCCACCATTTTGTGTGGTTCCAACTTTCCCTGTCAGAACAGGCCTCTGGGCCTGAGGTGAAAAACTATGAGGGACAAACGAACACCTATCCCCTTGGCCATCACCTATAAAAACTAGTGGACACAAAAATTATTAAGGGTATGAGGGGCAAAAAGGGGACAAAATAAATAATAAATTGGAGGGACTACGCAAAAAAAAAACAGACAGGTCTAACACTATGTTTCCCAAGATTTTGTATAAATTCAGATCCATCCCATTCAAAATAGAACACAAACTTATAAAGGAAATTGAAGCCAATTTTATTAAATTCCTATGGCAATACGGCAAGATCAGAAGATCAAATAAGTTCATGTCTCTACCTCAGGAAAGGGGAGGTTTAGGATTGCCAAATCTCAGGAATTATCACTGGTCCTGTCTCCTCACAGAAATGTCAACACTTTTTGATCGGGGGGGGGGGGCAGGATGTGGGTCAAGATGATATTCCTTCCATATTTCAGCTGGCATTGGGTAATGAAGCATTTGGGGTACTCCTGAGGAGAACTGAAAAAAGGTTCTATAAGAAAACACGATATAAACTGCTCGAAGGCATAGTGGGGGTTTGGGCATCAGTGCAGAAAGTAATGGGAGTTCCTAGGTATAATCATCATACTCCTCTCTGGAATTCTGGACTTTTTCCAAACTTGTGTAAGGATGGATCTTGGAGACATTGGGAGCATCAAGGTATTGTTACACTTGGGCAAATAATGGTGAAGGATGTTTGTAGGACACTGGAGGATTTAAGGATGCGATACTCACTACAGGAAGGGCAAGAATATAAATATCTTCAGGTGGTTAATACAATTAGATCAGTAAGACCCCGCATAATTTTGGAAAAAAGGAGTGCACTTCTGGACTATCTGAAGGGGGGGGGCGTAGAATTAAGGGACTTTACAAGATACTCATGGAAGGATCCCCAGATGATATGGTCAAGACTGAGGCAGCTTGGCCATGAAATTGGGGGACCCAGAGACTGACCTGGATAGAGCCCTTTCATTCGATAAAAGATTCCTGCGCTCCTCTAATCTTAGAGCCCAGTATTTTAAACTTTATTTAATTTATATTACACGCCCTCTAAGTTATTCGATTGGGGGAAGAGGTTGGATAGTGATTGCCCTAGGTGTGGTAAAGGACCAGCGGACAGCGTACATATGTTTTATGGGTGCGAGAAACTGGAGCTAATCAAAACTGAGATTGCGGCCTTTTTAGAGGGGCTGCTAAATGCTAAAACAAATCTATCCCCAACATTACTGATTATTGGCTGCGATATTAAATTAAATCTAAGGATTGAGGAGGAAGCTTTAGTTTTTATAGCAGTAGCTGTACTTCGAATATTAATTTCAGTCGCCTGGAAAGATACAGAGGCCCCAACATTTCAAATGTGGCTATGTAGGCTCCTCGGTATCCATAACATCGAGGGAGCCTTATATGAACTCAAGGGCTTAAAAACAAGAGAGATGGGGCTACGGCTCTGGGCACCAGTGGCCGCTTGGAGGGCGGCAAGGATGCGGGGTCAAGCTAGTGCGATGTCAATTGTTTAGTTTTAGGCTTTCCGTACTGCATGTTAAACCTCCTCTGGCAATACTTTTTGTAGCTCCCCCTTATGCAGAACTATGAGTGCCGGCACACGAAAATTGAAATGGTCACCATTTAATCAATTAGAGCTTTGTCTTTCTCTTCTTTCTTTTTTATACATTATTGGTAGATACTGATGCACCCGGGGCCGTTATTAATGTACATTGGATTCTGTATTTTGCATTTTGCATCTTGAATGAATTGTATTCTGTTTTATAACATGTGTGCACGAACTCTCACAAAAATAAAAAAAATAGAAATAAAAAAGAACTGCTCTATGGCCTTCCCGTTAGGGGGCTCCTCAGCCTTGTCAAGGAGGTGTGGGAGAAGACTTCGAAGAATCTTCCCCATGATGTCGTCAGCTACATGCTGGCGTTCTGTAGCCAGATGGCCAAGCTGTGGAAGGAAGCCTCAGACAACTTGTAGGCTAGCCAAGCCGTCATGAAGGAGTGGTACAACCACAACGCTCGGACGGTGGAGTTGGCCGTTGGACAGAAGGTGTGGGTCATCGGGCCTGGGGAGCTAAGTACCCTCCAGGACCGGTGGACTGGACCGTACGAAATTGTGGAGCATCGAGGCCAGACCACCTATGTCGTTGACTTGAAGACCCCCCGTCAGCACCATCGGGTGCTCCACATTAACCTCATGGTGACGGATGGGAGCGAGGAGGAAGAGAGTGAGCCTCTTCCTGACCTTCTGGGGGCCCAGGAGAAGGATGGATTGGTGGAGGGTGTTGTTCTCTCTCCATCCTTGTCCCCAGAGCAACAGAGGGAATGCCGCTAGGTGTTGGAGCAGTATGCCTCGTTGTTCTCCCTCACGCCT
The DNA here is from genome assembly GCF_964261635.1 of Lissotriton helveticus. NCBI lineage: Eukaryota > Metazoa > Chordata > Amphibia > Caudata > Salamandridae > Lissotriton > Lissotriton helveticus. The sequence goes on along the minus strand of NC_136068.1, from coordinate 1,958,645,254 downwards.
GGAATTACACATCTGTGTACCCATGATGTGGACACAGGGGACAGTCTGCCTGTAAAAACCAAGTCTTACAGGCTGTCCGATAAAGTCAAGAACAGCATCCTGGGTGAGGTGGCCAAAATGCAGGAGCTGGGGGTGATCGAACCTTCCAGCAGCCCTTGGGCTAGTCCGGTTGTGTTGGTGCCGAAAGCGGCCCCACCAGGCACCACACCAGAACTTCGGTTCTGTGTGGACTATCGGGGATTGAACTCTGTCACCAAGACAGACGCTTACCCGATCCCATGGGCAGACGAGCTGATTGACCGGCTGGGAGGAGCCTGGTACCTCAGCATCACTGATCTAACATCAGGGAACTGGCAGATTGCCATGGCCGATGGAGCAAAGGAGAAAACAGTGTTCTCCACCCCCGAGGGCCACTTTCAATTTCGAGTGATGCCCTTCGGGCTCAAGAATGCTCCGGCCACCTTCCAGCGGTTGGTGAACCAGGTGCTGTCTGGCCTGGAGTCCTTCTCAGCGGCGTACCTGGATGACATAGCTATCTTCAGTAGCACCTGGGAGGACCATCTGCAGCATCTCCAGGAGGTGCTGCAGGCTTTGGAACATGCGGGCCTCACCATTAAGGCTAGCAAGTACCAGATTGGACAGGGATCTGTCATCTACCTTGGGCACCTGGTGGGCGGGGGTAAAGTGCAACCCCTCCAGGCCAAAATTGAGACCATCATGGCCTGGGAGCCCCCCAAAACTCAGACTGAGGTCCGAGCTTTCCTCGGCCTCACTGGCTATTACCGCCGGTTCGTCGGCGAATATGATACTGTTGGGACGGGAAGTCTCCTGCATGTCTCTGGAGAGAGTGCTTCCCCTGCCTTATGCTAATCTTCAGGCAAGTCGCTCCAAAGCTACTGTATAGTTTCTAGATCCCTACCTCAGTGAGCATGACAATCATACATGTCCACTGAGGGTCTCCCTGTTTACATGGATTGAGACCCTAGAGCTTGGCTCTGAGGTCGAGGGGGCATGCCTAGTGCACCCCTATTTTTCAGAGAGTGGCTACTGCCCTCTCTATTAAGGCTGTGGTAGACTGACAGTGGTGGCAGAAATAAATCTATAGTCAGGAGGGGTGAGGCCCTAGGCACCCTCCTGACCAAGTCTGTGCAGTTTGTCATGCCTGTGGGCCTGTTGCCTTTGTCTGACTGATGTGTGTTTGAGAGCCCGTGGGTGTACAGCGGAAGAATGGGGATTTGAGCCAGTGTGAGGAATGCGAGCTGTCCTGCTGGACATCCCAGCTCCCCCGTCCCCCTCCCTATTTCCTTGGAAAGGCCTGGTGGGCTGGGGGAAACACTCAGCTCTTATCTGGGTTTAGCTGCACTAACTGTGTGGAGAGGACCCTCCCCCACTGGTCAGGGCCCCCTGGGCTGGAGTTAATTAAAATTCCTCCCTAGAGGGTTGCACAGCCTGATACCAGAACAGGACCTGCTACATGCTTCACCCATGCATTGAACACGCGGTGAATGGTATGTGATTGGAGGTGTATTCAGGATGCAATAAGACCCAAGCAGACCCTCTGATTGGATGAGCCTATCAATCAAAGGTGATAAAAGTCTGGCCTGAGTGGTCAGCTGTTGTTCAAAGACTGGTCTATGACTGACGAGCGGCCACACCAGAGCCCTCGGACGGTAACCAGCCGCGACCCCGCGGTGTGAAGGCAGAAGATAAGACTCTGTTCACTGCGGTCTTTAAGGACCAGCTGTTTTTGTGAGGCTTGGAGGAGCGTTCGTTTTGGACCAAGGAAATTACAGAGAGCTGCCCAAGGAGTGGAAAGGAAGCTTGCGGTACATCACCCAGTGTGGAAAGGAAGCTTACAGCACATCACAGAGGCTGGTGGAAAGAAGCTTGCAGCACATGACGAGAGCCAGAGAGGAGGATGCTTGATTCTAGTCTTTGAAGGTGAGATCAAATCCCCTCTAGGCTCCTCCCTTGCGCTGTGGGAGCCTGTAAAAGCAGTAACTGGGAAGAGAGGCCAGTGAAGCAGACCCCCACCTTTCTTTTTGTGATCTCTGAGGGTATCAGGGTGAACTGGTACTCTGTCCAGCCACTACCCTTCTACAGCTAGCCAGTGGCTACTGGACTAGTGGCACTCCAGTAAACTGTGCCAAGACATCCAGCATCTCTGATCAGATCCCTGACACCACTAGAGCGGTGTCCTCACTCACAATGGGAGGGCACTTCTGTTGCTTTGGGTGGGGGTTATTGGGCTGATCACGACCATTTGACTTTGCATCATATGCTGAAACTATATCCTTTCAATCCAAAGATTGGTATCAAGGCTCTAGTGAATGAGAACAGCCCTGTGTAACAAGATCTGTAAAATGCAATGCTTACTGTGTGTTTTCATGTTAACTGTGTTTTTATAGTGCTTGGCGTCTAGGCGCTATAATACTGTTTGGGGTCAGAACTCTGCCCCAGAGGGTTGTAGAGACTTCTGGTTTTCACTGTTTATCCTAGTTTTATGTGTAGAATAATTATCTTATGTGTATTAAAGTACTTTTCTTTTATAAAAAGTAAAGCACTGACTGGACATTGAGTTTATCAGCTGGTGGTACGGTTTACACTGTATTCTGAATGTCTAACCCCACCTCACCTCCTTGAGTAAGCCTTGGACTGCTCTGTCTCGCTACCCTGAGAGAGTCAAGTGCTGGAGAGGAGTACTTGGTTATCCAGTTTTGGGTCCCTTAGTACTGAGGCCCCAGGACACCAGTGAGGGAACACTCCAGTTGATGCGATTGGAGCGCAGTTACCCCTGAGTGCCCTGGTGCCCAGGAAGCCGGGTCTAACATTGGTGGCAAGCGGTGACGGATCACTAGACTTCAGGCTCAGTGGACACTGAGGCCAGTTGATAATTCCAGCAGATATCCATAAGCTATATGTAAAATGGCAGATAACATTGGAGAGGAATTGGAATTGCAGACACTGACTGTGGAGCAATTAAAGCAAATGTGTGCTGAAAGGGGATGGAAGGTCCCAAGGTCTAAGGACAGGGGGTGCTTGATTAGCCAAACGACAAAATGCTATGAGCAAGAGGTCACTGTTGTGCAAGAGTTGGAGAGCACTGTTACCACAAGCCTGCCAAGTCAGTCAGTGCAGGCTTCTCCTGTACCAGCCCCAAGGCATTCCCCAAGGCTTTCCCCTATGCTTTCCCCTAGGTATTCCCCTAGACCTGCCCCTAGACTTTCGCCTCCCCCTATCCCCAGGGCTACCTTTTCCCCTGTCCCAGGATTCGCCTCCTTAGGAGGGACTGAGCTAGCAGAGACCCTTAAACTTCAGCTGAAACTCAAGGAAGCTAAGGATTTAGCAGAGGAGAAAGCAAGGGAGTTTGAAAGGGAGAAGCTAAGGATGGCCCGCCAGGCAGAAGAGGAGCAGCGAAGGGTCAGACAGGAAGAGTGGGCTTGGAAGGAGAAAGAGAAAGAAAGGGAGAGACAGGAGAAAGAGAAGGAGAGCGAAATGGAGATGGAGATGCTGGAGAAAGAAAGGGAGAGACAGGAGAAAGAGAAGGAGAGCGAAAGGGAGATGCTGGAGAAAGAAAGGGAGAGACAGGAAAAAGAGGAGGATAGGGAATTGGAGAAAGAGCGGATAGCCCTAGAGAAAGAGAAGCTCAAGTTAGCAGCTGATAGAGGGCTTAGCTCTGTGGATGGTGCATCCACTTCAAAGTCCCAGGGAAAGGAAAATACCACCAAGGTACCAAAAGAATTGATACACATGTATGTCCCTTGCACTGATATTCTCAGTTGGATGTGTGCCTTTCATTTAGCATGTAAGGCTCAAGGTCTTAATGGTCAGTCCAAAGCAGCGACTTTACTGAGTCGCCTCCCTCGGGAAGGGACTGAAGTGATTGAAAGGATGCCTGAGAAAGACAGTCTGACATATGAGTGCATGAAGGATGCTTTGATTAGGCGGTTTGGGTTGAAACCAGCCCAGTACTTGCAGAGGTTCCGTGAGAACAAGAAGGCAGAGGGGGTTCCTTTTGAGACTTGGGTCCATGGCATAGTGAGAGACTGGAATGAGTGGGTGAGAGGGATGGAAGCAAATGATTACCAGCCCCTAAATCAGGTGATGATTGCAGAGCGTCTCCGGGAGGAGTGCTCTGTCCCACTCAGACAGTATTTGTCTGACCTTCCTGAGAGGGATCCTGAGAAACTTGCAGTGATGGCAGATAAGTGGCTTGCCAACAGAGTGAACAGGGGGCAGGGGCAACCCCTTTCCAAGCCCAAGGGGGAGAAGAACTCCCAGCAGGCTGGCCCTAAACCAGAGTTGAAGGGCCAGAACGGTTCCCAAGGCTCTCAGTCAGGACAAGAGTCTAAGGGGGACGGGGCCTCTAGTCAGTACCAGAAGGGGAAAGGAGGAAAGGGTCCTTTCACTCCGAAGGGGATTAAATGCTATAAGTGCCACCGAGAGGGGCACTTAAAGCCAGACTGCCCAGTGAAGGACGTGGTGCCAGTGGCACCCGTGATAGCAAGTGTGCTTTCAGTGGGGGCAGACATGAAGGGAGGCCCAAGTGAGTTTAACTTAGTCACCAGGGATATCTGGGAACTTGACCCAGATGCCCTTAAGCATATTCACCCCAACTCAATGGGGTATATGAGTGTGGCCTAGAGACCCTAGAGCTTGGCTCTGAGGTCGAGGGGGCATGCCTAGTGCACCCCTATTTTCCAGAGAGTGGCTACTGCCCTCTCTATTAAGGTTGTGGTAGACTGACAGTGGTGGCAGCAATAAATCTATAGTCAGGAGGGGTGAGGCCCTAGGCACCCTCCTGACCAAGTCTGTGCAGTTTGTCATGCCTGTGGGCCTGTTGCCTTTGTCTGACTGATGTGTGTTTGAGAGCCCGTGGGTGTACAGGGGAAGAATGGGGATTTGAGCCAGTGTGAGGAATGCGAGCTGTCCTGCTGGACATCCCAGCTCCCCCGTCCCCCTCCCTATTTCCTTGGAAAGGCCTGTTGGGCTGGGGGAGACACTCAGCTCTTATCTGGGTTTAGCTGCACTAACTGTGTGGAGAGGACCCTCCCCCACTGGTCAGGGCCTCCTGGGCTGGAGTTAATTAAAATTCCTCTCTAGGGGGTTGCACAGCCTGCTACCAGAACAGGACCTGTTACATGCTTCACCAATGCATTGTACACGCGGTGAATGGTCTGTGTTTGGAGGTGTATTCAGGATGCAAAAAGCAGCAGACCCTCTGATTGGATGAGCCTATCAATCAGAGGTGATAAAAGTCTGGCCTGAGTGGTCAGCTGTTGTTCAAAGACTGGTCTATGACTGACGAGCGGCCACACCAGAGCCCTCGGACGGTAACCAGCCGCGACCCCGCGTGTGAAGGCAGAAGATAAGATTCTGTTCACTGCGGTCTTTAAGGACCAGCTGTTTTTGTGAGGCTTGGAGGAGCGTTCGTTTTGGACCAAGGAAATTACAGAGAGCTGCCCAAGGAGTGGAAAGGAAGCTTGCGGTACATCACCCAGTGTGGAAAGGAAGCTTACAGCACATCACAGAGGCTGGTGGAAAGAAGCTTGCAGCACATGACGAGAGCCAGAGAGGAGGATGCTTGATACTAGTCTTTGAAGGTGAGATCAAATCCCCTCTAGGCTCCTCCCTTGCGCTGTGGGAGCCTGTAAAAGCAGTAACTGGGAAGAGAGGCCAGTGAAGCAGACCCCACCTTTCTTTTTGTGATTTCTGAGGGTATCAGGGTGAACTGGCACTCTGTCCAGCCACTACCCTTCTACAGCTAGCCAGTGGCTACTGGACTAGTGGGACTCCAGTAAACTGTGCCAAGACATCCGGCACCTTTGATCAGATTCCTGACACCACTAGAGCGGTGTCCTCACTCACAATGGGAGGGCACTTCTGTTGCTTTGGGTGGGGGGTTATGGGGCTGATCACGACCATTTGACTTCGCATCATATGCTGAAACTATATCCTTTCAATACAAAGTTTGGTATCAAGGCTCTAGTGAATGAGAACAGCCCTGTATAACATGATCTGTAATATGCAATGCTTACTGTGTGTTTTCATGTTAACTGTGTTTTTATAGTGCTTGGCGTCTAGGCGCTATAATACTGTTTGGGGTCAGAACTCTGCCTCAGAGGGTTGTAGAGACTTCTGGTTTTCACTGTTTATCCTAGTTTTATGTGTAGAATAATTATCTTATGTGTATTAAAGTACTTTTCTCTTATAAAAAGTAGAGCACTGACTGGACATTGAGTTTATCAGCTGGTGGTACGGTTTACACTGTATTCTGAATGTCTAACCCCACCTCACCTCCTTGAGTAAGCCTTGGACTGCTGTGTCTCGCTACCCTGAGAGAGTCAAGTGCTGGAGAGGAGTACTTCGTTATCCAGCTTTGGGTCCCTTAGTACTGAGGCCCCAGGACACCAGTGAGGGAACACTCCAGTTGATGCGATTGGAGCGCAGTTACCCCTGAGTGCCATGGTGCCCAGGAAGCCGGGTCTAACAGATACCATCGTAGCCCCCTTGACTGAGTTGACGTCCAAGAAGCAGCCACGAAAAGTGATCTGGATGGCTGCTTGCCAAGAGGCATTCGAAACACTGAAGCACGCGATGTGCAGCGCTCCGGTGCTTGCAACACCTGACTTCTTGAAGGAATTCATCGTGCAGATGGACGCCCCTGAGCACGGCATAGGCGCTGTGCTTTTGCAGTTCAACAACGATGGCCAAGACCAACCTGTGGCCTTCATCTCCAGAAGACTCCTCCCACAGGAACGGCGATGGAGTACCATCGAGCGAGAAGCCTTCGCTGTGGTCTGGGCCTTGAAGAAGTTGAGGCCATACCTTTTTGGCTCTCACTTTCTAATTCAAACCGACCATCGCTGGCTCATGCAGATGAGAGGCGAAAACCCCAAGTTGCTAAGGTGGTCCATTTCCCTACAGGGGATGGACTTTAGGGTGGAACATCGGCCCAGAGTTGACCACGCCAATGCTGACGGTCTCTCCCGGTTTTTCCGCCTTAGTGACAAGAACTCTCTAGAGGTTGGATAGCTCTCCCCACTTTCAGCTGGGGGGGACGCATGTTAGACCTGTCAGCCCTAGGCTGGTCTTTCCCTGTTTTTTTCACCTTTGCCTTATTTTTTCCACGCTCTTTTTGTTGGCCTTAGGTCTCTGGGCACCTTCCCATTGCCAACCAATGCTAAGGTGCAGGTGCTCTCTTCCCCCAACATGGCTGCCACTGACCCCTGCTACCGCAGCGTGGTCTTGTTAGATGCACTCTAGTAGCCAGGAGCTGGCTGGAACCCCTAAACATTGTAGCAATGCCAGCCTGTCTGCCTGCCCATAGCTAGAGTGAGGGAGCTCCTGGAACCTTCCAGAATAGGGGAGTGGTCACCAACTGCCAACTGCCACTATAAAAGAAAAGGGAGCGAAACTTTCTAGTCTGTTGGGGCATCACTGACCTGGGGGACCCTACGCAGGAGATTTAGGCGGTAGGGACTAGTCAGAAACCTACACCACTGGGGGTGACAGGGTTTAGACACTGCCCACCAAGGAACACTGAACTAGCCCACTGATCTGGCCCGGCGGGAGGGGAACCCAGGGAACATCTGAAGTGACCTGCTGAGGGAAGCCTTCGACTCAAACCCCACCCCCTCCTCAGGAAACCAAGAATCTACTGCACAAGGGCGCAGGAACCATCTCGCGCCAAAGAAGAAACCCACCTGACGGCCACAGGACTACTGGGGATCAACCAAGTACATGGCTGTGTCCACTTTGCGCCCCTCTACTTCAACCTGGGCCCCTGCACTGTCCTGTCTCATCCCCTCTGCTGTCCTGCCTTGCCTATACTGCCTGAACTGTGAAGCGCCGGGATGCTAGAGACAGTGGCTGCCCCCAAAGCGCTATACCCCTGAAGCGCCATTGCTGAGAAGCGCTGTGAGTCCAGAGCCTTTGCTGCCCTGAAGAGCGATGTCCTGAAGCGCTGAGGTGCTAGAGATTATTGTGCCCTGAAGAGCTGTAGCCCCAAGCGCTATCTCTGCTAAGCGCTGGCTCCCGGTATCCTGACGCTGCTGAAGCGCTACTGCCCGTCGAGCGCTCTGCTCCTCACGGCGCTACGATCATCAGCCTGTTGCCGGCACCGCGCTGTGGTGGGCCTCGGAACCTTGCAATTCCCCCCCCCCGCGCTATGCCTGAAGAGCACTAGCGGCCACACTCACCGCCGCGGCCCTTGCCGCCTCACCAGAGCCCCAAACGCTGGTCGCGGCCGCTTCTGAAGCGCCGACCTCATCACCCCCCCACGGCAGCCCCCAGGAGCCAGGAGAGGGCCGCCGCATTGTTGCACTGGGCCGCACTAGGCCCTACTAGGCCTGAAGCCATCCTGCTATCCTCAGGTGACGGGGGCGTCGGAAGTGACTCTGCCCCCGCTGCGCTCTGATCGGCTGTCGGCGCAGCGCCCCCATCGGTCCCCGGGTGCAGCCAGGCCCTGGGAAGCCCGGGACCGATGAAGGAACCAGCGCCAGCGCTCAAAGAGAGCGAGAACCCCCATCAGCCACGGGAGGAGCGGCGGAACCGGGTGGGCCTCCTTGGATCGGCCTCCCCCCCCCCCTCCCTCCCAAGGCCTGCAAGAATTGTCGAAAGGGCCCGGAGTGGGCCGAAGAGTGAGGTAAACCCCGGGGAGGAGGGCGGAAGGCCGGTGGAGGCCCAGAGTACGCCCCTCCCTGGGGAAGACTTAAGACTGGGCCCCGTTGGCCCTATTTGGCCCATCTGGAGTGCTGGACTGGGGCCAGGGCCCCTAGACACTGTGAGGGTCCTATGGGAAAAGAGTTAACCCCTGCCTAGAGTACAGTTAAGTGCCAGTCACATTAGCCTTTTGCCTGGCTTAGTTTGAATAAGATGCAATGCTTAACTGTGCTGGATGCCTTGATTATCTGGGCCTCATAGAAGGTTTAGTGAAGGGTAAAGCACCGTTTATCCTTACCTGCTGCGCTGGTTATTGTTGATGTGATGTTCTCCGTGGTTAAAGAGATGCTTACCCTGGCCTGAGGAAGTGCTGAGTCCAACTCAAAGTGATTACTGAGAGGTTTACTGCTAATTAATGAACCGTTTCACTCTAGCCACATGAAAGGTTAAGTTCTTGTTTAATAACCTGCGGATTTCTGACACAAGGAAATGTGTATTGCTAAGCAATGGAATGCTATTACCTAATGAAATGTTTTGATCCTGTCTAATGCAGTATTATCTGAAGGACCTACAATTATTTACTATTTAATATTTATTTATTTATGTATTTATGGCCAAGTAAATAAAAACATGCGTTTTTAACCCCTTGCATGCTGCCGCAATTCAGCGCCTGTGCGGCACATTCCGATCGCGGGTGCGGTCATGACGGCCCCCACCCGTCATCAGCACATGACCACTGTAGTGCATGACGGCTGGGGGCCGTCATCAGCATGCAAGGGGTTAAGGAAAGGTAATGAGTTATTACTACTGTGATTTTTGATTGCCCTGATCTGGATCTTAGATAAAACTTATTTATTTGAATCAAGCATATTGGTGTGGTCTCAGTCTTTGCGTGCATTTAAAGCCTCAGCGGTTGTGTGTGCTGTGTAATCACTTAACACCTAAGCTTCGGGTGCCTTCCTGCTCTGTCCAAGCTACCCCCAGGGGACCTGGTGAACCCAGTTCCTACATACTCCTTCTAAAAAGAAGTGGGAAAACACTAAACAAACTTCCAAAGAGAAGCGTTCTCAATCCCGAGGTAGGTCTCCTCAAAAGGAGCCCTCTGAAAGGAGGTACAACCTCAGGAATAGGGATAATTTGAGTAAACCTGATAGATATCAAGATACTGATACATGTTCCTCTCGTACCTTTCAGACTTTGTCACAGAAATCCGAAAGAAGAGGACAGTCAGAACAGAGGTAACCCTGGGCGTAGTTTGCGTAGCAGGACTACACGTAGCTTCACGTAGTATACTTGAACTACACGTAGTGCACTTAGTACTGCGTAGCGTAGTTGATTGGACTGTGTACTTGTTTGCACTGTGAACTAATTGCAAATGGCATCCTACACAGTGCTGTTATGATAAAATAAGTATCTCTATCTTTATATCTGAAAGAACATATAGTACTTTCACAAAAGTGAAACTTAAAAATGAGCAAGCAGTGAGAGAGGTGATGATTTTCGGATCCTCCCTAACCTAGGGGGAGGACCAAGCAGATGCCTTGAAAACCCAAAGCACATCTTATTGAACGATTCAGTGGTGGTCCCATCCTCTAGGACCACCCCAAGCACAGTTATTGTCAAAAAACCAATCCCAACCAAAGGCCCTGCAAAGCATTATGGGATGAGATTAGCAGTGGGCAGTGAATATTATATAGTATCCAATATCAAAATAATTCTACAAAGAGCTGCGGTTCAACTGGTGGTTACTAAACCTGGGAGGTCGTTTGCTACCCCACTTTATAGCTACGCACCTTTTTGTGAGTAGCAGATACGCCGCCAGGAATTTACGTCTTTTGGCTTGTTTGAGTTTACAAATTCCCAGCAGGCATACCAATGACATGTTCGAAATTAATTCGGCCAGCATGTTCGATAGTGCATCTGTAACGTCTTGCCAATACTTGTTAAGACTGGGGCAGGCCCAGGCCATGTGTAAGAAGTCAGCCCCAGGTGCCAAGCAACGCAGGCATTTATCATTGGTTTATAATCCACCTACTGCCTCGTCTGGCTCTCTTATGTCTCTGGTACATTTGATTGCAGACCTATCCCTCAAACACTCGAACTTTATGGTGCTTGGTGATTTTAATTTACACGTGGATGATCCACTATGTACGCAGGCCACCCAGTTTTTGGATACTATGAAGGGTCTGAATTTATTTCAACTAGTTCAGGGCCCAACGCATACAGCAGGCCATACTCTGGATTTAATTTTTTCAAGGCACCTGGACATCATGCTTCATCCACCCCTCCCTCTTACCTGGTCGGATCATTACCTCCTGCCTTTTGATCTTACCCTTACCTTGGCACCTTCACCTATTGCACTCAATAAGGAGTACGGGAGAAAATGGCACAAAGTTACCTGCGCCACTCTGAGTCCTCTTTTTCTCTATGGCGCTGAACCCTTGTCCTGTAATATCGATGAAAGTGTGTCTAAGCTTAATTCAACCTTGCTGCGCGCCATAGATGCTATCGCGCCCCTCCAACCTATTACGTCTGCGAGATCTCGTCCTTCGGCACCCTGGTTCTCTTCGACTCTTCGGGAGGAGAAGAGTTGCTGTAAAAAACTTGAACGTTTATGGCGAAAAAATTATGATTCAGAGGCCAAATCTATTTATAAAGCCGCTTTAAGAAAATTTCTATCCTTAAAACGGTCGACAATGAGAGATTTTTTCTCTCTCCAAATTGAGAAATCTAGGAATTCTTCCAAATCCCTTTTTAAAATTGTAAAGGACTTTTCGCATCCTGCTGCTTTATCTGCCCAGATCCTGGCTAGCCAGACATTATGTAATGGTCTATCTGAATACTTTCAGGAGAAGATCGTGACCATCAGATCTTCCTTCCCCGTGGAGGGAATTTTACCGGCCCCTAGTGAGACAGACAGGGACAGTCCCTTCCTTGAGTCCTTCAAAGAGATGACTATTGAGTCCGCTCAGAGATTAATCACCCAATGTAAATCTGGTTCCCCTCTCGACCTGATTCCGGCTAATATGATGGGTATTCTAGCCCCTATACTGATTGAGCCCCTCCTTTCTATTTGGAACTGCTCTCTTGGTTTAGGCCAGTTCCCCTCCATCTGGAAGGAGGCTATGTTAGTCCCTATCCTGAAAAAGGCGAATTCAGACCCTGGCCAATTTTCAAACTATCGGCCCATCTCCCTTCTCCCTCAGTCAGCTAAGATCTTGGAGAAAGCAGTCCAACTGCAATTGGCTGAATTTTTGGAGACTAATATGCTCCTACACGATTCCCAGTCGGGATTTAGAGCAGGCTTCAGTACGGAGAAGGCACTTCTTGAAGTCTCCGAGACTACCAGAGAGTGTGTGGATAGGGGCGAGGAGGCCATGTTGGTCCTCCTCGACCTATCCGCCGCCTTTGATACGGTTTCCCATTCGATCTTATTGAATCGCTTGAGCCAGGTGGGCATAGGAGGTACTGTGTTGACCTGGATCCGCTCCTTTTTGAAGGATCGTTCTCAGAGGGTTTTTTTGAGGCCTTTTAAATCTGCTGGGAAACCCCTCCTTTGTGGGGTCCCCCAGGGCTCGGCCTTGAGCCCTTTGTTATTTAATGTGTACCTTGCCCCCCTGGCCAAGGTGGTAGAATCTTGGGGAGTCAGAGTGATCTCCTATGCTGATGATACCCAGCTGGTGTTCTCTTTTAGGGATCACTCTGACACCTCCTTTGCCAACTTTCGCCAGTGTTTGAATAACATTTGTAACTGGATGACCACCAACCACCTCAGGCTTAATACTGACAAAACGGAGGTAATGTTTTTTAACCAGAAAACGACTATTCCCTCCAGCCTGTGGTGGCCAACGGTTCTTGACCCCCCCCCCTATGCCAGCTCTCACAGTTCGCAATCTGGGTTTCCAGTTTGATAATACCCTCTCCTGCGCGCCTCACATTAACAAAACAACCTCTGCTTGTTTTGCAAAATTGTGTATGATTAAAAAGATTCTTCCATACCTTCCATTAAATGCTCGTAGAACTGTGGTTCAGTCGTTAATCACGTCTCACTTAGACTATGCCAACAGTCTCTACGCAGGTGCCCCTTTGTTTCAGATTGAACGTCTACAAATCGTGCAGAATGCCGCGGCGAGACTGATTGGTAATATTCCTTATCGATAATCTGTAGCATCCTATCGTAAAAAATTGCACTGGCTTCCTATCACAAAACGTATCCACTTTAAGATTCTGATACTTGCCTTTCGAGCCTTGAACAATCTCGGCCCAGGCTATCTGAAAAAACGGCTTGTTCTATCACAATCCGTTAGATCTTTACGATCTAATAGTCTACGTCTCCTAGTTGTCCCACGCTTCCGCCTCTCTAGAGTAGGCGGTAGAGCATTTGGAGTATCAGCAGCCAGACTGTGGAACAATCTCCCCTTGGAGCTAAGATTTGTCCCCACTGAATCCATCTTTCGCCGCAAACTTAAGACTTGGTTGTTCTCCTCTTAATTCTTTGTTTTTCTCTTCTTTTTCCCTGGGCTCATTAGTTGTTAGCGCCGGGACACCCCCTCGGGGGTAGCCGTGCGCTCTATAAAATCCAAAATAAAAAATAAATAAATCATCTTCTTTAAGGCCGTATCGGTGTAGTTGAGTCTGTGTGTAATATGTCTGATGGATAAACTTAAAGTAAGTGCAATTGTGTACAGTTGTAGCTCCAGCCCTCTTCAGGTATAGTTTCCGCAGTTGCGTCCTTCCATCTTTTGAGCGACCTGTCAGGCCCTGAAACTTGTTCATTCTGGGAAGCGGTATAAAGCTGTGTGACTAGGATCGGACGTGTAGGTGCGGTCAATAGTATTTGTATACCATGCTGTGATGTGGGTTCTTCTGTGAGCAATTCATACAAGTCCTTGACTGCTGCCCGTAACCTTAAGTATGCAAACCTCTTTAAAGGCGTTTGATGTGCACATAGGGATGGGTCATTGTGTAGGATAAACTCCTTATGTGGAAACAAAGGGGCATATTACCAATGGTGGCGATAGGCAATAATCGCCAGTTTAGCGGCCGTTTTCGGCCTCTAAGCGGCGATAATTCTATTGCTCTATTAGCAAGCTGTCGCTAACTTATGTTAGCGACAGCTTTTAGGTGATAGCGAGCGGTTTGGGGCCCGCTTTGCATGTCAGCGATATTTATCGCTAATGACATGCAGAGTGGGCGTACCCAACCTGTTAGCGACTGAAATCAGTCGCTAACGTCGTTATCGCCTATTAGCAAGGCAGGCGTAGCAATGGAAATATTCCCGCTATGGCCAAAAACCAACGCCTGCTCAGACCAGTTCTTAGCCATGTTATCCAATGGGAGGTGGATAACATGGCTAAGAGCATTTCGTCGCTAATGCGTGAATATCGCAGTATTCTCAGTGATATTCACGCATTTCGCCGCTATTGCTGGATATTTTAGCACAATGGAGAAAAACGTTGCTAATAGCATGTTTTCTCCGCTAACATAACCAGCGATAGGCAGCGATAAAAAAATTGTCGCTAAGCCTATTTAGCGATAATTATCGCTACTTGTTGGTAATATGCCCCTTAGTACTCATGGTCGACAACCCCATTTCCCCCAGCACTGTCTGCATTTTCTTTTCCTGTGTGACTGAAATTTGTACATGGTTAGCTAGTGGTAACGCCGGAGCATATGGAGGGAGTTTCCTTGCTCGTAGTGCAAGAGTATGCCATGCCCTGGAAGTGCATTTGACCGTTTGTATCGTGTCTTTGGGATAAGAACTAATCGGATCTGATGTGTAGTGAGTACGTTGGTTTGGATGGACACTGTCCCTCTCTACTGCAATATGTGTAATATGGGAGTGTGGTTGTATCCAATAGTGTGCATGATGTGCTTGTGCACAATAGTAGTATAATTGGAGGTCAGGAGCGGCGAACCCACCTTGATGGTAGGGCTTCGTTAGTATCTTCCAACTAACCCTAGGTTGCTTCCCAGCCCATGTGAGATGTTGTAATACTGTGCGCAGTTTAACAAACAAAGACTGTGTGAGCCATATCGGGATATTTCAAAATAGATATAAAAAACGTGGTAGTACTACCATTTTCTGGAGTGCTATCCTGTCTGCAAGTGATAGAGGTCACTTTATCCATTTTTCAACGTGCTCTTCGAGTTTAGTCATGGCTGTTGCATAATTTTCTCTAGCCACTATGTCTGGGTCACGGTGAATCCAGATCCCCAGATTCTTCATCGGGTAGGGTCAGTATGCCATTGTAACGGGTAATGGGTAGTCTGAAGTAGGTTGTGGAGTCTCTAATGTTAATGGGATCACGACTTGTCCAAATTTATACTAAGTCCGGAATATTTCTCGAATTTGACATATTCTCTTATGAGTGGATTTAAGTTTGTATCTGGATGCCGGGTGTAATGTACCATGTCATCGACATATAAAGAAATTCCTATTGTGTGAAGATGGAACCGTAATCCTGCTTCCAGATGTTTTTGTCTAATTTTACAGGCTAGTGGCTTCAACGTAAGCGCAAATAGGATGAGGGACAAGGGGCAACCCTGTCTCGTTCTGCGACTGATCTCAATGTGATTCGAGGTAATACCGTTTATTCACACTCTGGCTCTGGGTTCAGTGTACAGTAGAGAGATCCATTTTAGGAAAGAGGATGGAAATCCCATTCTGGTCAGGACAGTAAACATAAACTCCCACTCCACCGAATCAAATGCTTTCGCCGCATCTAGGAGAGCAGCCGCTGCAGGTAGTTCAGGGTTTAAACTATGAGACATTCCGAATATGGTACGTATATTCTGCGCTGTGGACCTAGTTGGGACAAAGCCAGCCTGATCCGGTAGTACGAGTGATTTCAGTAGGGGTTGTATTCTATTTGCTATTTTCTTAGCCAGTATTTTTTCATCAATGTTTAAAGCTCGCAAGAACTGGAAGGATCATCTGGAGACAGTGAACTTGAATGAATTCATTCAAGTTGAAACTGCAGACACCAGGGTTAGTTCTCCACATTAGCTGTATGAAGTAACTCTCCGGATGGAGGAGACATACCAAGTAAAGTAAGAGCACTCTTTTGGAAGCGACTCTCTCAGGGTTATGACCTTCTTCTCGCTGAACAAGACTGCCACCAGAATTTGTCAGGGGGTGCCCACATGGCGAAGACATCATTATGTCAGCCTTCTCTAATCACATTCTAATTTATTTAAAGTATACTTATGCCAGGCAGTCACCCAAGCTCCTGCATTATACAAAAATCTTGTAGGATGGAATGAGGATTCTCCTCACCATAAAATCCAGTTAAAAAATCAACCAACTGCACAAGGGCAGTATCCAGATAAGCAAGAAGCTAAAGAACAGGTCAGGGAGATCTTAGATCAACTTGAATACCAGGGGGTGATTGAAACATGCACCTCATCCATGAACAATCCTTTTTTTCCTGTCTCCAAACCAGACAATACATATCGTATAGTTTTGGACTACAGACATCTAAACTCCTGTTGCAAAACTTTTGCAGTATAAAATGCATTCAGTGCAGCATTAATGAATAACATTGTGTGAAAAAGTACAAAACCACTCTAGATATTTCTAACAGTTTCTTCTGTCAAATCATTGCAGCAGAAAGTAGGTATTCAACCGCTTTCTCAATTATGGGGATACAGCGTCACTTCTGCCGTCTCCCTCAGGATTCAAGAATAGTCCAAGGTTATTTTCAGCAAGAGTAACAGTGTTACTACAAACATATGATGATGAAGCTTTGTCGTATGTAGATGACATCTATCTAACAGACGATGATTTGGACGTGCACTTGAACAGAGTGAACACCATTATACTTGGCTTCGCCTCTGAAGAGTATAAATTACATTTTAAGAAATCGAGGATTGCCCACCTCAATGTCCTTTTCCTAGGATAAAAACTTTCAAGTGAAGCCAAAAGCCTGGCAGCAAACTTCTTAGAAAAGTGTTTGCTGCTCCAACCTCCAAAAAAGCTGAAAAACTTACAGTCGATTCTAGGTTTCCTGAACTTCAGAAGAACTTACATTCTAAATTACGCAGAAAGGGTAAAACCTCTCTACTAATTAATCAAACCTGTCGTTAAAACAAATAATTGGACACAAAAACACACAGAAATGTTGCGTTCTCTGCAAACAGACATGTTAGCAACAAAACATTTACAAACACGCGTAAACCTACGCAACTTAGTGATCCGAATCATTCCAGGACGATGCAGATTCATCTATTTAACTTTTAATGAAGGTGAAAAAGTACCAATAGCTTACAAATCACACTTATACACACAAGCAGAAATGAAAGTCCCCTGTACAGAAAAAATTCTGACAGCTGTTCAGACTGCTGTAGCAAAAGAGAGAGCCCTCACACAGCGTAATCGCATTATGGTCGTTACACATGTACCTGCCTTAGAGGCAGTGACGAAAGCGAGCATTCTAAATGCTAAAGCTTTACATGCGAGATGGATACAATGGGTTAATTCTCTTGCTGCAACAGACATTGAATACGTTTTTGACCCTTATTTGAAAACACAAGAATTTCTACAATTGAACAAGAATGTCCTCTGCCTACTGAAATTCTGCCTCTAGAACAGTATGAATGTATAATTTATACTGACAGATCAGCACAGCACATTACGGGGATAAACAAGCACATAGTGCTGCTTGCGAGATCGTTAAAGGACGTTGGCACAATGGCAAATTCCGACCAATGGTCACTAAAACTCAATCTCTAGGAGATTGTACAGCTCAGTGAGCTAAACTACAAGCATTCAAGACGGTGCTTGAAAATACGGACCGCGAATTCCCTAAACTCATAGTGTGCGATTCGTATTATTGTGTTCCATCTTACAATGAAAACTTGCAGAACAGGATTCAATAGGTTACAAAGATGCAAAAGGTGGCACAATCAAGCATAAGTTGCTTTGGGAACAAGTAGTTCAGTTACGACAAGGACTACAAAACACTCATGTGATATATACGCAGAGCCATCAACAGATGGCGTTCACGTTTCAGGGAATTCATTGGCTGATGAAGCCGCGAAGGCAGCTGTGCAAACGGCTTCCGTAGCTGCAATCACTCATTCAAAAACGGCGAAATAATGCAAGCTGTCAATGCTTCAAGCAAAGACAGAGGTAAAACATTACCAAATGGCTTTCCACATAAATACTCATATATAACTGATGCAAACAAGGTTCCGTTTGCTCTAATCCCTGGAGTGGGGATAGAGTGATTCCAAACATGGAAAATAGATTAGGACTAATTTTAGCAGCATATGAAGGGCTCGCCTCTGCATATGCAGGTGTTTCTGCCACAGTGTCATTATTAAAACAGATGTACTGGTGGCCACGCATGAGGAAACAAACCAGAAACTATGTTTTGGAAAGTGAAAGCCAAAAGATGAAAGTCTCTACTGTGAAACGTCCTGCAATGACGCCCCTATTAATTTCAGATAAACCATTAGCTTGCGTTTACCTGGACCACTGCGGTCCCTTCCAAAGGGTTGGTCACTATAAATATATCATGGTCGCAGTGGATTCGTGTTCAAGGTTCATTTGGGTGTGGCCTCAGCGCTCGGCTGATGCTCGAACTGTTACAAAAGATTAGCTAGTCTTTATCGGCACATACGCAGTCGGCAAGCTACATTCTCACCAGGGTCCTATGTTTAACTCTCGAGCTTATAAGGAGGTCATGGCCAATCTGGAGGTTGCATTGCGGTACTCAAGTCCATTCCATCCTGAGGGTATTAGGCTCGGGTGACGGGTGGGTCAAACATCTAATAAGTGTCCAACGTAGTTTTAACAATCTGCCAAGAAGTTCTCTAGGGGGTATCACTCCATATGAAGTCCTTTTGGGACCAGAATGATCGTAGAGGATCTCGATTGTCAGACTTTAGTGGTAGACCAAAAACCCTTTGATATCAAAGCCTGTTTGGCTGTTTTGCAGGACTTAAATGAAATAAGAACGAAATAAAGTAATGTGTTCCTGAAGCCAACCGCCACTGAAGAGAAACCGACCGTCCCAGCAAGGCCTGTCTGTATCCCAAAGTTTGGTGATCTAGTCAGAGAGAAGATCACGCACAAGAAGGAATTTGGGCCTTCGTACAGACAACCAGTACCTGTCCTAGCAGTCCACGGAACAAGAACAGTATTACTGCCGCCCCTTGCTGGTAAAAAGGAGAACAGGTTTGTGTCAATCGACCTGGTCAAACCACATCATGTGGCCGATCATAAGTAGTAGGCCAAGTGGACTACGCCAATGTAGCAGACGCCCAGCTCTGGCTACTATCCAAGAGGTTCAAACTGAGAGACTCATCACCTTTGAAGAATCTGCAGTGCGAAATGAATGACTAAGCAACAAAGCTATGGAACTTGTACCTCTTGAAACCCAAATAACAGTTTGTCAAGAAACGCCTGTCTACAATGAAATTGCATCTGACTGTACTAATGTAACAAGTGATCAAGTGGTTCCAGCGATTTCAACGAATCCTGATGCAATCCCAACAATTGACAGAACTTCCTCTGGCTATTTCATTAACTTTGATACATTTTCCGAGGATCTCAGCGAACCCGAAACAACGCCAGTAACAAGAACTTTTAAAGAGCAAGGAACAGACCTTTTTTTGATCACCTGAAAAAGACTTATCTGGTTTCCCAATGGATTGAACTTTGTATTATGTTGGGTGCGCTTTTCTTTTTCTTTGGTTGACTCTGGTAATACCTTTGGGAATGCTGATAAATGGAAGATATGTCAAAATGGACACAGCAAGAAGGACATCAACTTACTCCTCAAGCCACACAAATCACCTCAACGTGAACAAAGTGACTTGTCATCAGTGATCATCACAGCCGTTCCTATACCAGGGGGTATAGCTTGAGACAGAACTGATTATGACATTTTTGGCCCTGCGGAGCTGTTGAAGATTCCACACCAGTTCAAGATTTTCTTGAATGACTTTGTTTCGTCTAGTACCTTTTCTGATGATTGGGACTTCGAGACTGTTAATAATATGATGTCAGACTGAGAAATGTCTGCAGTATTTTCTAATCATGAATATTTAGAAGGTTCATCAGATTATGAACAAATGTATTGTTATAATCACTATGGTCATTGTTTCTTGCACAAATCTGCAAATCTTAGAAATGTAATAATGTATAACCAATGGGAACATTGTCCTACGCCACCAAAGGGTAGCTCAAAAACATTTAATGACAAATTTCCATACTTTTCAGGTTTCAATATATCCAAACCAGAATCTTTTTAATTTAAACATTTAAACAAAACAGGATTGATAAGTATGTTAACAAATACCAAACAAATTTATTCTGCAGCCTTTTATGCTCAGCTTTTATGCTCACCAACGACCCCGCCACCGCCAGAACCAGCCTACACGAAGGGATGAAAGACGTCGCCGAATGGATGAAGAACAGCCGCCTGAAACTGAACTCAGACAAGAAGGAAGTCCTCATCCTGGGATCATCGCCATCCGCCTGGAACGACTCCTGGTGGCCCCCTGCCCTGGGCACCACTCCCAAGCCAATGGACCACGCACGCAACCTGGGCTTCATCCTGGACTCCGCCCTCTCATGCTTCAATACCCTGCGCATGCTCCGTAAGATCTTCCGATGGATCCCCACCGAAACCAGGAAGACGGTCACCCAGGCACTCGTCACCAGCCGACTGGACTACGGAAGCACCCTCTATGCCAGAACCACAGACAAACTTCAGAAAACACTCCAGCGCATCCAGAACGCCTCCGCACGACTCGTCCTGGACATCAGCCGACACAGCCACATCTCCGGCCTGCACCTGCACTGGCTGCCAGTCAGCAAGAGGATCACGTTCTGGCTCCTCACCCACGCACACAAGGCCCTCCACGACCTGGGCCCCAAGTACCTCAACAACCGCCTGACCTTCCACGCGCCCACCCGCCAGCTACGATCGACCAGCCTCGCCCTTGCCGCTGTACCACGCATCCGCAAAGCCACTGACGGAGGAAGATCCTTCTCCTACTTGGCAGCCAAGACATGGAACTCCCTCCCCATCCACCTTCGGCTGTCCCAGGTTCACCTCTCCTTCAGGAAGCTCCTCAAGACCTGGCTCTTAGAGCAGTAACAGACTCCTCCCCCCCAGCGCCTTGAGACCCTACAGGGTGAGTAGCGCGCTATACAAATGTCCATGATTGATTGATTGATTGATTGTTTACATTAGGTTTTGACTTTTGGAAAGACAACATTGAGACAAAAACTGTATGGGGAACAAAAGATTGGCAAGTGCAGGGGATAGAAGCTGTTCAACAGACATCTTGTCTTGGGTTAGCCAAGATAAAAGACCTAAACAAACCATCCATACCTGCACCTAGACAAGTTAGTGATAACACTTCAGAGGGGGAGGTCAATGTACATACTATTTTGCTTCACAACAGAATAGATCCAGATTGGGAAAATGGTTAATCTGGCCCACAGACACAAACACCTGTCAAGGTAGATTCCTGAATAAAACACAGGGGTTCAAATTCACTAGGCCAGATCCAAGATGTGTTCAGAGACAGCATCCAGGAATAGTCACAACATATAGTGTAGGGAAGTTATGCCTTGAATGGCTACAGAAATCTACACTTAAGGATGTTAAACAACACTTATCTTTACTTAAAACATGGTGCTGATCTTAGGGAATTCTTGCTAGGACAAACAACACCACGTCATAAACGTTTTATATATGCCGGTATATATGCTGCATATTATGAAATATGGAAGATTAGACAACCAGAGACTGTAGAAAGAATATGTGAAATTAATCGTATTAATTTAGAGAAATCTCTCTCTGTGGTTGACAATGGGTTAACGACTCTGTCATCCAGGATATATTCTTTGGACAGCATAGTATCTTCTGCCATAGACATCATGGAACAGAACTTGGTCATGTTGCCACATGGTCAGTCACAATTATGTTCTATAATGCTATTAGGCTGGACATTACAAAACCTTCATTCAGGCTATGTGCCTTGGCGTCTAATCAATACCACATCACTGTTTTCAGAATTAAATCTCACTGAGTAACAGATCAAATTGGCACAGTGGGGAGCAGACTATATGGTGCTGAGCATTGAAAAACTGGAAGGATTGCCATTTACTGTCGCTGAAAAGCCAGCACCTGAATGGATTATACACGGAACAATCACTCTGTCTGTTACAATTTTCCATTTTCAATATTGCCTAAAACACCTACTAGCAGGCACATATGAAAGGTTGGGCAAAGAATACATCAAGACATCCTGGGAATTACCATACATTAACAGATGTTGGAGTGGGGGGTTGTGAAGTGTTTCTTAGCAGGAAAAAACTGTGAAAACGCACTAAGCGGTTCCCACCTTTGTCAGGGTATTAGCCTACACGGGGCCTGTGATGGTTCCTCTAATCACTTATTTTGCCACCTGTGAGATTCTCCAGCTGCGGTGATTGATCCACTTTTTGGACAACTTCCAAATGGAAGTTAAATTATGTTGAATGATCACAGCTGCTGTGGCATGTTGTCATGAGTACCATATCTAATAACTGTGTCAGCCAGGGTCACTTGCTGAAATGCAAGTATTGTTTCCAAAAACCAAGACAGACCTGGAGTTGCCTTTATGGCCTTCACTGAACATCTCTTCTATACAAATTCATACTTTAAGCAGAATGAAAGATATTCTTTTGCAAAAAACGGGGCCACTGACCTCGGCCAAAGAAACGTATGATCTGCAAGTCGCAAGGACTTCTGCAAAGATACATGCCCTCTTAACTACAAATTGCCCTATACATTTCTCAGAAATGTTAAGTGGTATCTTAAACATGTCTCATTCGAGTGGTATTGTACATGTATTTAAGACCGTATTTTCAGGACTGTTAGTACCTTTTGAAGCAGTCCTAGGAATATTTCCAAACTTCGTGCACTCTGTGTTTGGCGGATTGCCTCTCATTTTGGGACTCACTGCAGAGATGCTATTTTTGCTCCTGCTGCGATATGTCAAGTTAATTCACCAGCAACACCCAGTTCACCATGGAGACAACTCTACTGGCGATGAAGTGTCATGAGCGCATCCTTCAAATTTTGGGACTACCGCGTCTAAGAGAATTGAATACCACATGGTTTCTGTCATTCAGACCAATTTGGCAAGATTGCATCTTACCTGTTCTACGATGCCTGCTATGCGGAGAAGAATGCATGCTAGACATATGTTTCACACTCCCATCATTCATGCCAGCGGGTGTTGATACTTTGCTTGAACCAGTAATGGCCCATGCACTGTGTTGTCCCCAGCGGCTACCAATTCTGATGATGGCATTCATTGAGATCTCACAGACGCAAAATGCTACTGCTGAGGTAAGAGATACAACAGGCACACAGGTAGCATCCGATTCAAACATTGCTAATGCCACCAATGCTGAAGGCGATGCTTCACATCTATGTGCGGTTGATCTTCTTCACGAGGTAATCCAACTTTCCCCTAGAATGGTAAACAAATTTTCTAACAACTTAGAAGATTTGATGTTTTCTCCAAATACCAACACTGACTTTTGATTTGGCACACAGTGTTCTGAGAGACTCTGAATTCATTTTTTCAAAACAAAGTTCTAACTTTGGAACTCATTTTTCTACAACTATTATTTTTCCAAATTTGTATTTTGAATTTTTTGGCACAAAGTAATTTGCTGAAAATAGAACTATTCATAGAGAACTAGAATTCTTTGAAAAACTTCCAGAGACAATATTTGACCTGGTCCTCATACCACCAGTTATTTCACTATGACATGAAATGGTTTCCGCACCTTTTTCTTCTGTATTTATGAGCCATTTCATCGATGTATTTTCATGATTCATTCAGATAGCATTTTCAAATGTCAACTATATGCTTTGAATGAAACATTACTTTAAATGCGTACAGCACAAATGCTCCTTTTTGTACAAACGAGTACCAATGCATTTCTATGAGTTTTGGGTGGGTTTTAAACACTTGTTGTATAGATAGCTTTTAGATACGTTTAGCATGGGCGGATTTTGCGGATTGGCAATCCGCGAACTTGCGTATTTACGGATTCGCAATCCGCGAAGATCCGCGAACTCTAGCGGACTTGCGGATTTTTCCGTTTTTTGTGTTGGCGCGTGTTCGCGCCGATTTTGGGACAAGTTCGCAATTGCGAACTTACTTTTCGGCTTGCAACGGCCGCGACTATGTTGTTTCTACGTCTGGTTTATCATCACAGGTTCACAGCACCCTCTGTTTCACCACTGCCACCCTCTGGGACACCCATGCCACCCTCTAGTACATCCTCACAGGCACCTATTAGGTTTATTTATTACTGTAGATTATGGTGGTTGAAAAAAGCTAGCACACCTGCCCTTCTTCAACTGCCATCAATTAATTTGTGTTTCATTAATGTGTCAGTAATTTTGAAAGTTCCAGTCTGGCTGGCACCTGCTTCCTTCCTTATCTGTAATTTGCTTTTTGTTGCAGTGAAATTTTTTTTTTACAGGACCTTTATGGTGCTATTCTATGAGCCTGCTGTTTGGGTCATAGCAGGGTCATAGAATTGTTGCAAACTCTGGAGGGGCCCATCAGGAAGCACTACCTTGAATGTTACTAATGTTAAGTTTGAACTTTTGCACCTGCTCATTGCTTTCATTTTAGCTAAAATCGTTTTTTTTGCAATTTCGCGCGTTATTTGGGGCGCGAATCCGTGCGAGATCGATTTCGGAAGCCGCGAATACGTGCGAATACAAAATTGTTTTTGTTGCGACGTGTATGTTCGCGTGATCTTGCGCGTGTTCGCGAGGCGCTTCTAGCTATTCGTTTGCCAAGTTACCCTATCGGTCGTACACGGGCGCGGCCATCTTGTTGGCGTGACGTAATTCCGTTTCCGCCCGCTATGTGTAATCTCGCAAAGTGTGCTGCTCGCGAGTACAAGTTCGCGCGTACTCGCAAGGAAAATCTCGCGCGAACTTACCCACGCGGTCGTGAACGGGCGCGGCCATCTTGTTTCTCATTCATTGCTATGGTTCTGGGCATGCTTTCTCTATCTTCTCTCAATCTCTGCCATCCTTTGCTTGTTTGAAGTTTTTTTGATCTAATTTTACTTATTATCTAACCCTCTATTTTTCTAGCTCTATATTTTTGTGTTTTCTGCAGCTTTTAGTTACTTTTAAACTACTTTTTTAAACTCTTTTATTTTCTTCTTCACTATTCTATTTCTTCTTTATCATTTAAGTTTATTTCTGCCCAGACCATGGTAAAGGGAGCCGGGAAGCACCCTGAGAAGGGGAAGGGTCCCGCACCCCGTGCCCGGCTCCCGTGCGGGCGTTTAAGGGGGGAGCAAGTGGTCCCGAGGGAGATCTTTAGCGCGGAGGAAGTGGCGGCACTGATCTTCCATGTCCAGCGCCGCCTCCCCAAGACGATCCTGGGAGGCGGCAAGATCGCGACCGGCTATGGCATCCGGGAGCGCCGCCAGCGGTGGGAGAAGGTGTGCCGGGCCATGTACAAGATCTCTGGGGTCCGGCGCACATATAACCAGGCCACCCACCGCTGGACCGATGTCATGGACCGGGAGCGGGACTTGCTGGACGCGCTCGGCGTAGAGGTCCCCGGGCTTGGTGAGTAGTAGTAGTAGTACATTTACTACTCTGTTTTATCCTGCTCTGTTATTTGCAAATCTTTGTTCTTTACCAAGAGCAATAATGCTGCCGATTACATTGAGGTAAATTATATTTCAAAATCTTCTATGCATTTCATTTTCAGGTGCACTGCTCTCCTTCTCAGTAGCCTTGCTTGCTACTATGCTTCTTTGTTTTGTATGTTGTGTTCAGAAGCATTTCATTGGCCTGAGAAATTATGTATCAGTGTACTGTAAAGAAAAGAACTGCGTAATGCTAGACAGTAAGGGTCATATTTTCAATTACCGGCGCATCCCTGCAAAGTAGCAGGGATGCGGCAGTAATTGTGTGCCATGCCACCACCACCCATTGGCCCAAAACGTCACAGAAGCCTTACGCATCTGTGCCGTAAAGGCAGCGCATTGCTGGAGTTGCGTGCCAACGATGGCGCAGCTCCAGCAATGCTCTGGGGTACCCTATCTCCCCAATGCTGCATCAAGCCGTACGTCGGCTTCAAGCGCGCAGGGTTTGAGTCATGCATCATTGTCATAAAAATGACTGATTGACATCTTGTAGATTTCCCTGAGCCACTTTTAGGATTCGTTCCTGCGCAGGTACGCCCTCCCTTGCGCCGGAACGCCCCCTGATGGCGCAGGGCTTTACAACGTGATGCATCGCCCATATGCCCATATGTGGTTTTTTTTTTAATATATACGCCGCACCAACACCATGGCGAGTCTTTTGTTCTGCCGCTGCGTCAGAAAAGGCACGCAACAATGGAGGAAAATCAGCCGCAACTTCCGCAAGGGACTTATAAATCAGCCCCAACAGACTGAAGTCCAGTGTCCTTCCTTTAGACAGTCACATGGCTATCAGAAGAAATAGTGGCGGTGGTGGCGGGTGGATTGATAGTTTGAGTATTCACTGATCTGCAAGCAGGATGGACTTTGTCTGTCACGTGTTGTGCACTACTGCCTGCAGTGCCAGGCCTAGGCAAACCTCTTTAGTAGTCTGTTTATTGAGTTACATAGGAACTTTCTAAGTCAACGTTCCGCAAATCAGGCAATACGAATAACGTAGTATACCACATGAGATAGATCCCGTGGAATAGTTGTCTATCTATTTGCTATTTTTCCAAAATATGTTGTTATTGTTCTTTTGAAATGTTTGATTTGGTTGAAAAATCTCATCCATGTTTTATGGTTTTTCTTTCTTTCATGTTGTACATCAGCTCCCCCCAAGGGCAAGAGGACACAGGAGGAGGGTGCTGAGGATGCAGGCCAGGATCGGGCAGGCGAGGGCTCCTTTGCTGGCCCCAGTAAGTTTACATTTTACTAAACAGTACCTATTTTTTCCTAGCGTTCCTCATTCGATTTTTTCTAAATCGTCTTTGATCTTCTTGTAGACTGGATATAAATTCTTATCCTGCCTCGAATATGATGACTCCCTGTGGTATTACTAGACTATTCTTATTAGTCTGTCTGTGTAGCTAACTAAGATTGGACATTTGGCAATTCCATTGGACTCCCATTATATTCAGCAATACCTCTATGCACTGTCTCCTTACTGACTAGATAGTGTGGCAGAGTCATTCAGCTCCCGAAGTCACCGATTATAGATCCCCAATGATCTCTAGATTATCGTACGCAGGACAAGAGAGTAGTACGGAGTCACAGCACAGTCAAGAAGTGTCAGAGGCACTCATGCTTGCAAAAATTCCAAAACCTTTAGCTCATCCACTCTAGTCTAGAGGAACAAAAACCACAGAGTCTATTTAAGTGTAAAAGCTTTATTAAAAGTAAACACATTTATTGAAATCTACTTTGTCATAAAACTATTTAACTGTAAACGGAAAAGTGTTTAGTGCTGACGATTAATTGGACACATTTCTTGTGGTCGAGCCGAACTCTCACCTACTTTGAACTTGATCCTGGTCGTGTTCTTAGGACTCAGGAGTCAAGCTTCTGTCTGTTAGGAGAAAAAGTGGTGCGTGTTCAAAATCAAAAGCAAGCATTCATCAGTTGTGCATAAAAGTGCAGCAAGACAACAGCCTTCCCTGGAAAATGGGACATTTTTACTATGGAGTAGACAGTCACAAATTATTACATTGTATTCTGTGTTTTTAACATTTCTCCTAGACCAAATATTATATAGTAGTGAGTGGTGTATTCTAACTTTCTTAAATGTACTTTGTAGGTGTAACATCTGGTGACGGGGCCAGCGCGGAGGTGGCTGATGTGTTGGACTTGGACTCGGAGGCCTCTGGGGAGGATGCGGCGGTAGAAGAGCTGGTGGCCGTTCCTGTGGGGGATCAAACGGTGGTGGCGGAAACAGGTAAGCTATATATTCCTTACTTATTGAGATTGAAGACTGCATAGTGTGCTTTCTGCACGGGTGTATTACAATTACAAATCAACCAGGTAGTAGCCTCCTCGAAATGTACTTCGACTTAGCTGTGAAGTTTTTGGTGAGAAGAATCCCAATAAGTTCTTAGACGAACGTGATGGATGGGATGAACGAAAAGCGAAAGAAGGGTGTAAGTAAGTGGGACGCGAACTTGTATGATGGCTGGCAAAGAAGAACGATATGTGTTTGCTTGGACCCAGAGGTGGCTGGGAAGGAAAGAATATGGTATGGTGCATGGCTGGGTCAATGATGAAGCAAGGATGGGTGGAAGGACAGCAGCCTGGGTGGGTGAAACAGAAACTGTATGTGTGCGTATACTTTGAATGAATGGATGCCTGGAGCATGGTATTCTCTGACTCTTACATAGCAAATGTGTATCTAGAGAGAGTAGATGGTCGCCAGGTGAAGTAAGTGTTACCTTGAAGAGCATGTACCACCGCACCCGCACGTCCGTCCCAGTGCAGGGAAGGCAAGGAAAAGAAATTGTAAATGTGTCCAATACTACCATGAATAGTAGCAGTACTTTGTATTGCGTTTGCATTCACAGCATATATCTGGTTATTACGGTGGACACTCCGTACCTCTCTTAATAACTTTAGTTTACTTGTAGTACGTCATTCATGTGTGGGTGTATCACTGTGTTCACTCAATATTAAGCAAAGCACCTAAAGTCATCTCATCTGTCATTAAATACGTCCCATGTGAAGTGATAGATAATCAAATTAGTTAGCTTCTTCAGTTTCCTTTTCTAGTACTCATTTGCACTGTAGGGTGAAAGGTAAATTAATTAAGCAGTAGCCCTTGTAACAGAGTATTCTCAGTGCCACCCGTAATAGAAAAGTAATAGCTTCACCACCTGCATGTACTGGACCGG
Source organism: Lissotriton helveticus (assembly GCF_964261635.1). Taxonomy (NCBI): domain Eukaryota; kingdom Metazoa; phylum Chordata; class Amphibia; order Caudata; family Salamandridae; genus Lissotriton; species Lissotriton helveticus. The sequence continues at coordinate 1,958,616,685 of NC_136068.1, read as the reverse complement.
TACAGTAACGCAAGTCTGTCTCCATCATCATGGTGTGCAACTTTTTTTCTCGGGTGCAACTTCACTGTGCTGTGTCCATGTCATTCTGCCGGCTTGCATAAGATAACGTACCCATTTCCCTAAACAAGAGAGAAGAAGAAGAATAAGACTGGTGTACTGTCATAGTCGACTGTAATGGAAGTCCATAGTGGTCGTAGAATTAGTTCATTAAACTACCACTACTGTTAGAGCAAGGATGCAGAAGTGGGAGGGTTACATAGATACTGTCCTCAATAGTTATGTACTGTGCTTTCAATTTGCTACTTGTACTCTGTGACCCAACTTTCGGCTCAATCACTTTGTGTTATTAATAAGGAGCATTGGTTACAGACTATGTCTTTCTTTCTTCATATAGTTGCTCCTTCTTCCAAATCAACAACAAGGAGGGAGCAGGCTAGATTGGCCCGGCAACGGAGGCTGGAGGCCACAGTCGCCGAGTATCGGCGGCTGGTGGCCCTGGAGGAGGAGGAGGACACGCAGTCGAGCGGGGCAACATCTTCGACTGCATCCTCCTCCGTGACTAAACCAGCGGGACCGAGCCGGGCTAAGAAAGCCGACCGCCACCGCCAAGCACCCGAAACACCAGCTGCCCCCCACAGGAGCTGCAAGGAACGCCAACACCGCCTACGAGTCCGCATGTCCAACCTGGAGCAGGAGGTCCTGAGGTATAAGACCTTGGTTAAGGGCCTCCGCTCCGAGCTTGCCACCCTCCGCAAGGAGTATGATGCCCATGCCGCATCATGCACCAGCACCAGCACCCTCCAGTAGTGGAGTGTCCCTTGCCCTTTTTTTATAGACTTTTGGGGGGTGGGATTTGGGAGTTGGGATCGTTTTGGGACGTTTCAGAGACAATCGTTGGGGTTAGGGTGGGTGAGGGAGATTATTTTGTTAGGGATAAATAAATATATTTTTCAACTACTTTATCTGACCATACCTGTTTTTTACTGCTTTTCAGTCTGGTGGGTGGGGGGCGGGGGTGTAACAGTAACTTTGTTTTCCTGAACAGTCGTAGGACTTTAGTAGTACAACCGTCAAACTCTTGTCTACTCCGAAATAATACTCCATTATACTACCTCCCACCAAACGCTTATCTTACCTGTAATTTGTGTTAGAAATTAGGGCTAGGCCCAGGGCTGGCTCCAGGTGAAATGGGGATTAACGTTGTCATTCCTGGGCGGGTGACATTTCCTCATTGCGGTGTTACTAGTGGTGTGACACAGTGGCAGTTGCATGCCTATGGAAAAAAAGAAAACGAAACCTTGTTTGTACTCCTTACTGTAGCATTACAACGGTTACGGTACGATCGAGAAAATAGCAGGTGACAGTACACTAGAACAGTGCCATAATGTAGCCTAACAAATGGTAAAGTATTGCAAGTATAACTAGTACTTGCGTTGAATTTATTTGACATTGGCTACTACTACTAGAAGATATAGTACTGAAGCTGAGTAAGTCTAGAAGATATCCTCGTATTCCTTCACCAGCCTGTTGCTGCTATCACCTTATCCTCCCCAGCAAGTGTGTGGAATTATTGATGTCATTTTAGTCAGACATCAAGCAAAACAACACAGCCCGGGGGAAGAGGGTTAGGGTTTGTAAAATGGATGGGAATGGGGGTTTCTTTTTGGGTAGGTTTTGTTGAGAGAAGAAAAAAAAAGCAGAGCATGGACAAACAATAATTGAAGATACAGAGTTTACAGACAATCTTTGGTTACAAAGTAAAGGTAAGCACATGCAGTCACACTCATAGAATAAAAGACAACAATGGATACTGTATCTGTATTGCGTATGTTGTTGGAGTTGTCCTGTTGAAATTGGTAAGTAAGTTGCATGCAGCAAACAATTCCTCTTATTGGCGGCACTCCTCCATTCCAGCTGACGCTTCGTCCATCAATGTGGTGGTGACCACTGACAGAAGAGACACCCTGTCCACTGCCTGCCTGGCGGATGTTGACTGAAACCCGGCCTGTAATTATTGAACGGAAAACAGGAAGTGCTATTACAATACCACTGATAAATAAATAAAAGGTATGTACGCTGTGTGGTTCAAAAAGTCACACTTTGATGATGCCTAGCAGAAAAATGGTTACAAAACGTACTTTGAAAGTAACAGTAGACCCAAATACAGACCGTGGATTGTATTCAAACCACTTGCCTGCAAGCAAAAGTATCCATAGCCAGCATCGCTCCAACAGTGCTCTACAACAACAGAACCGCGTTGCAATAGAACCCCCCTAAACACATGCAATCCTGCTGCTAGGGCTAACCCTAACGAACCCTAACTTACAAAGTGCCAAAACTGGTGTTTCCTTATGGATTTTGTCCAACTAACTTCTAGCCGGTATTAGACCTTCCCAGGAATGCCCCAGGCAAGACCCGCCAACCCACCCGCAAAAAAACACCCGACACAACACCACCAAACAGCGAAAAAGCTAAATCTCATACTTACAATGTCTCTCGGCCTTCGGTCCAAACGCGGCGCTGTGCAGCTAGGTCGTCATCATCATCATCAATCATCATAACTCCTGTTTTCCACCACGGATTTCCTGAAAAGCAAATGCAATCAAGATTAGACTGTCGCAGCAGTGCTTCGACAGAGACCCCGGCCGCAACCCACCCACGAACAGCAGGAAGCCCCCCAAAACGCTACATTGAGCAAGATGTCTGAAGAAATGGCAAAAAAAAGGCTGTTCCTTATGGATTTTGTCCAAAACACTTGTATCCGGTATTAGACCTTCCCAGGAATGCCCCAGGCAAGACCCGCCGGCGCCAACCCACCCGCAAAAAAACACGCGACACAACACCACCAAACAGCGAAAAAGCTAAATCTCATACTTACAATGTCTCTCGGCCTTCGGTCCAAACGCGGCGCTGTGCAGCTAGGTCGTCATCATCATCATCAATCATCATAACTCCTGTTTTCCACCACGGATTTCCTGAAAAGCAAATGCAATCAAGATTAGACTGTCGCAGCAGTGCTTCGACAGAGACCCCGGCCGCAACCCACCCACGAACAGCAGGAAGCCCCCCAAAACGCTACATTGAGCAAGATGTCTGAAGAAATGGCAAAAAAAAGGCTGTTCCTTATGGATTTTGTCCAAAACACTTGTATCCGGTATTAGACCTTCCCAGGAATGCCCCAGGCAAAACCCGCCGGCGCCAACCCACCCGCAAAAAAACACGCGACACAACACCACCAAACAGCGAAAAAGCTAAATCTCATACTTACAATGTCTCTCGGCCTTCGGTCCAAACGCGGCGCTGTGCAGCTAGGTCGTCATCATCATCAATCATCATAACTCCTGTTTTCCACCACGGATTTCCTGAAAAGCAAATGCAATCAAGATTAGACTGTCGCAGCAGTGCTTCGACAGAGACCCCGGCCGCAACCCACCCACGAACAGCAGGAAGCCCCCCAAAACGCTACATTGAGCAAGATGTCTGAAGAAATGGCAAAAAAAAGGCTGTTCCTTATGGATTTTGTCCAAAACACTTGTATCCGGTATTAGACCTTCCCAGGAATGCCCCAGGCAAGACCCGCCGGCGCCAACCCACCCGCAAAAAAACACGCGACACAACACCACCAAACAGCGAAAAAGCTAAATCTCATACTTACAATGTCTCTCGGCCTTCGGTCCAAACGCGGCGCTGTGCAGCTAGGTCGTCATCATCATCAATCATCATAACTCCTGTTTTCCACCACGGATTTCCTGAAAAGCAAATGCAATCAAGATTAGACTGTCGCAGCAGTGCTTCGACAGAGACCCCGGCCGCAACCCACCCACGAACAGCAGGAAGCCCCCCAAAACGCTACATTGAGCAAGATGTCTGAAGAAATGGCAAAAAAAAGGCTGTTCCTTATGGATTTTGTCCAAAACACTTGTATCCGGTATTAGACCTTCCCAGGAATGCCCCAGGCAAGACCCGCCGGCGCCAACCCACCCGCAAAAAAACACCCGACAACACCCCCAAACAGCGAAAAAGCTAAATCTCATACTTACAATATCTCTCGGCCTTCGGTCCAAAGTAACACGCTGTGCAGCTAGGTCATCATCAATCATCATAACTCCTGTTTTCCACCACGGATTTCCTGAAAAGCAAATGCAATCAAGATTAGACTGTCGCAGCAGTGCTTCGACAGACACCAAAAATTACACACAAACCCCCGGAACCCCGCCAAAGAGCACCTCAAAGGCAAGCAAGTCAGCAAAAACGGCAAGAAATTTCCACCTCATATTTGGTCCAAAACACTTTTGTCCATTATTAGAGCTTCACAGCAATGGGCCCAAAACCGTCAACTCACCCGCAAAGAAGTACAACACCCCCACAAGTGCTGAGTCTTTCTTCATTGTGCGTAATCCAGCACTCTGCTTGGAGGGAAATCGCAGTCTGGAGGAGGAGGATAGAGGAGCATGTTCTTCAGAACTTGTGAACCTGAGGAATGTAGACTGCGGCACCTTCAAATCAATAAGCAAACAAGTGAAGACAGTTCTGATGATGGTCTTCTTTTTGGGATTAGGTGATTAAAGTTTGAATTAAATTAACTGTGCAAAACAAAGAAAGAGAGACACAAAGCACACAGGAATAAAAGTGAATAAGGACGAAAAAGAAAGTTCTTGATTGATTGTCTCATTTTCAGGGCTCGGTGTCAGGGAATAAGAACAAGATTTCGTCATCATACTCTGCGAATTCAGGCTGGATGAGGTCAGTGGCACCGAACAGAGAAAAAATCCCCTCATCTACGTTGCTGTCCTCATCGTCTTCATGTGGCGTGCTTTCTCGCACTTTGTAATCTGGTGGTATGAGGTGCTGATTCATCTTGATCATTGTCAGCCGCTCCACATTTTTGGGCGATAGGCGGCTCCGTTTGGCAGTTACAATGCCACCAGCAGCACTGAAAACACGTTCAGAAGACACACTTGCGAGTGGGCAAGACAAATAGTTTATAGCCAGGTTGTAGAGCTGTGGCCACAATTGTTTTTTGCCATGCCAATACTGCAATGGCTCCTCATTAAGAAAGACCACTGTTGAGTCATTCAGATAGTCCTGCACCATCGACTCAAGGTCATCAACTGTTCCTCCACTTTGCTTACTTTTTGCTGTGCCTGTGACATTTTTTAGAGAACCATACCCCATCAAACTTAGCCAATCCTCCTCCCCAGCCACTGTTAGTGTTGTCATTGTGTGTGGTGCAGATGATCCAGTTGCCGGTGTCTTTAACGGCTGAGAGGTCACTTGTGCCCCAGCCACAGGTGCAGAAGTGGATTCTTGTGACTGCGGATGGCCTGCTGATGCTGATGCTGATGTACTGGCTTCTCCTTCAATAACCTGCCGTTCTTTTTCAAACCTCTTGGCTGACCAGGCTAACCAATGTTTGTACTTTTGAACATCTGCATCAGCGAAAGGAAAGAATGCGTTGTCTGCCAGCGCCTTTTTGTAGCGTGGATCCAGAATAGTAGCACAAATGTAATGCTGATCTGAGTTGATGTTTTTAAGACGTTCATCACCACGTAGGCGATGTAATAATTTCTCAGACAAAATGAAATGGTTTTTTTTTTTTTCATCTTTTTCAAACTCAGAAGAAACCGCCATCAGTTGGTGCTCCAGTATGCACAACAATGGGATAGCTTTTCCCAAATTACAGTCCTCCTGGCTGACTGCACGCGTGAAGAACTCAAAAGGACGAAGCATGTCTGTCAGGCTTTTAACTATGGCCCATTGCGCCTTACTCATCCGCAGGTCCTCCTTCTGAGATGTAGCCTCTGTCAAGAAATAGTGATCGAGTACCGTATACTGCTCATGCAGACGCTCAAGCATGTAGAAGGTTGAGTTCCAACGTGTTGCCACCTCCTGGATGAGTGCTTTCACTGGCATTCCACGTTGAAGTAGCAGTCTCCGCAGATGCTTCCGGGCCTTAAAAGAATGGCTGAAATGGTTGCACATTTTGCGGCAGGTGGCCATTACCTCGAACGCTGGACTCTCTTTATCACTCAAGAATTTTTGAACTACCAGGTTGATACAGTGCGCCAAACACGGCACTCTAACATGGTGACCCTGTGACATGGCCTTAACTACATTGGCGCCATTATCCGTGGAAACATAACCAATCTTGCGTTTTAGGGGGGATAGCATTGACAACACCTTTTTGTCAAACTCTTCCAAAAGGTTTTCTGCTGTGTGACTTTTCTCCAAGGCAAACATGGCTAGTGTTGCATGTTTCCGAGCAGCTTTGAAAACTTGGTCCGGGTCAACACCTGCGTTTAGCTTTGCTATAACACCTGAAAAAGAGACCCAGTGTGCAGTGATGCACATGTAATCATCGCCTGGGCCACTGGTCCACATGTCTGTTGTCAGATGTATTGTGTGAACAGCACTCTTCTGCAAAGCTGCCCCAATCGCCTGCAGCACATCTTCATGTAGTGCTGGAACCGCAACTCTGGCAAAATAGAACCGGCTCGGAACCTTCCATTTAGGGCAGAGCGTTGCAACTAATTCAAGAAAACCTACCGCTTCTACAAAAGAAAAAGGTAGAAGGTCCACAGCTAGCATTTTAGCCAGCTTAGTGTTATACAGACGCGTCAGTGGGTGGTTGCGTTCATATGGCACGTCTGAAGTAAGCATTGTTCTAATGTTGGCCTGGACCAAGCATTTACGGGCTGATAATGACTTCGTTGACCCAATTTTGCTCGCTGGTGAACTTTTGTGCGTTGGTGTCTCACTCGCTCCAACACTCTTAGTGTGCCTCACATTGGGTGTGCTGCTGAGAGGGGTACTGGGTGTAAGGGAAGTGTTTGACACGTCTTCTTCCTGCTCGTCAACATCAGATGAAACATCAACGTTTCCTTGATTTTGGCCTTTCTTGATCGCAGCTAGGTGCGCAAACCATTGGACACCGTGCTTTCTGTCAAGATGACCACTCTGGCCGCCGGTACCATAGTTGCTACCTGGCTTACCACGACTAACTGCAAGCTTACAAAGGGTACAAATGGCAAACCTTGGATTTTTGGGACAAACAGTAAAGAAGTCCCAAACTGGGGACTTGAAGTGTCTGTGGGACCTGGAGGAGGCGGCGATACTGGTGGTGGTGGTGGTCATGAAGCTAATGCCAGATGAAGTGGAGGATCTGGATTGGCCAACTTTTGTACGTTTTCCACTTTCACCGCCACTAATTAAGGTCGAGGTTGACGCAGGTCTCTTCTTGCCAGAAAGAAATATGGAAGCGGGACGAGTTGGTGTACTACTTAACTCCAATGATTGTGGTGTTTCCACTGCCTCCTCATCGACAACATCATCATCATCATCATCACGCGCAGCAGCTCTTCGGGCTAGGGTCAAAATGTCTGTTTGCTGCATGCCCGCTGGGGCTGCAGTGACCTTTATGATGACTGGGTCGTCGTTGGCAGAGTCTTCATCAGCAGCAGTATCCGCCACTTCTTGTTGAGCCTCATCACACTCCATAAGTCTGAGACTTTGGACGAGCTTCCTTTTACGCTTAAGTACCTTTGTTGGATCATGGTGTGCCTCACTCTCAGACGGCTGTGGTGCTGGTTCCCAAGTTTGATCCGTATCATCAGAAGGAGGTGTGCTTGAAGAGGATGTAGACACCACCCTTGATCTCTTCCTTGCTAGGGTTGTGGAAGACAATGAAGGATCATCAGGAGGAGTGGCTTCCTCAAATGATACCTCGCCTTGATTGTCGATTTCCTGATGTGCCCCTACTTCGGGAGGAACAACTATTGTGGGCACTTGTTGTGACCCTCCATGCACCTCTGCATGCGCATCTCCTTGCGCTGCCTCTCCTTCCACATGTACTTGGGCTTGTACTTGCACATGTGATTGTTGTTGCCGCTGTGGTTGTTCAACACTCGTCAGATGAGCTACAACAACCTGTGTTGATTGAGGGACATTGCTGCTGCTTTCTTGCGATGAGCCAACATCACTGGTCGATGGTGATTGAAGAAGTATACTGGCTGCCTCTGCAGCACTCAAGGGCTTGGACTTAAGTTGGCGTGGTGGTGGTGGTGGCACTGAGCCCAATGGAGCGGGGGTGCTGCTGCCAGCTTGGTCCCCAGCAGATCCCGCTGCAGCTGCTGCAGGCATACTTTTTTTTTTACTCACAAAAAAAGGGGCGGGCGGCACACCAGTGTCCTTGGTAACTTGCTTCTTCTGCTCCTTACTGGCACCTTTCTTGCTAGAGGAGCTACGGGTTACTTTTTTTGGGGCCATCTTCTTCAGAGCAGGTCAGCAGGCAGCAGTTGCACGAGTTGCAGAGGGTTCTGTGTCCAGACGTGACGTCGCGTGACGTTATGCTGCACACACCGCTGCAGGACTTCTTCCTGGCACTGGTGGTTCTATTGAGTCTTCTTGTGCACCTAAAAGCAATGGAAGACAGAGGAACATCAGTTCAGTTATACACCCCAAAAAATCGACAAAACACAGAAAAATGAGCACAATCCCATGCCATCCATGATGTTTACATTGAAGACACCCCACAGAAAGACTAGGGACATGCAAGTATGCAACACTCACTACCCCTGGGCATAAGGGATGAAAAGTAGGCAAAATAAGTACAGGCCTCAGACACTGCCTCTCCTCAAAATGGCCCCTTACACCCCAAGCACATGTTGCCTGTACCAGCCAGCACTCAAGATGGCCACCACCACCACCCACATGGCCAGTCCACATCAACAGTACACCCCCAAAAAACAGAAAAACAGCCAGAAATCACCACAATCCAATGCCATCCATGATGTTTACATCAAAGAGAGTGAGACAACACCACAGGCACACTCAGTCCATGCACCACCACCACCCCTGGGCAAGCAAAAGGCCACACCAGCAGCCCCCCAAAAACGACAAAAAACAATAAAATAAGCACAATCCCAGCCCATCCATGGCCTCAATTATGTTTAAATTCAAGAAGACACCCCACAGAAAGACTAGGCCCATGCAACACTCACCACCCCTGGGCAAAGGGCCACACCAGCAGGCCCAAAAAAACGACAAAAAACAATAAAATCTGCACAATCCCAGCCCATCCATGGCCTCAATGGTGTTTAAATTCAAGAAGACACCCCACAGAAAGACTAGGCCCATGCAACACTCACCACCCCTGGGCAAAGGGCCACACCAGCAGGCCCAAAAAAACGACAAAAAACAATAAAATCTGCACAATCCCAGCCCATCCATGGCCTCAATGGTGTTTAAATTCAAGAAGACACCCCACAGAAAGACTAGGCCCATGCAACACTCACCACCCCTGGGCAAAGGGCCACACCAGCAGGCCCAAAAAAACGACAAAAAACAATAAAATCTGCACAATCCCAGCCCATCCATGGCCTCAATGGTGTTTAAATTCAAGAAGACACCCCACAGAAAGACTAGGCCCATGCAACACTCACCACCCCTGGGCAAAGGGCCACACCAGCAGGCCCAAAAAAACGACAAAAAACAATAAAATCTGCACATTCCCAGTCCATCCATGACCTCAATGGTGTTTAAATTCAAGAAGACACCCCTCAGAAACACTAGGCCCATGCAACACTCACTACCCCTGGGCATAAGGGATGAAAAGTAGGCAAAATAAGTGCAGGCCTCAGACACTGCCTCTCCTCAAAATGGCCCCCTTACACCCCAAGCACATGTTGCCTGTACCAGCCAGCACTCAAGATGGCCACCACCACCACCCACATGGCCAGTCCACATCAACAGTACACCCCCAAAAAACAGAAAAACTGCCAGAAATCACCACAATCCAATGCCATCCATGATGTTTACATCAAAAAGAGTGAGACAACACCACAGGCACACTCAGTCCATGCACCACCACCACCCCTGGGCAAGCAAAAGGCCACACCAGCAGCCCCCCAAAAACGACAAAAAACAATAAAATAAGCACAATCCCAGCCCATCCATGGCCTCAATTATGTTTAAATTCAAGAAGACACCCCACAGAAAGACTAGGCCCATGCAACACTCACCACCCCTGGGCAAAGGGCCACACCAGCAGGCCCAAAAAAACGACAAAAAACAATAAAATCTGCACAATCCCAGCCCATCCATGGCCTCAATGGTGTTTAAATTCAAGAAGACACCCCACAGAAAGACTAGGCCCATGCAACACTCACCACCCCTGGGCAAAGGGCCACACCAGCAGGCCCAAAAAAACGACAAAAACAATAAAATCTGCACAATCCCAGCCCATCCATGGCCTCAATGGTGTTTAAATTCAAGAAGACACCCCACAGAAAGACTAGGCCCATGCAACACTCACCACCCCTGGGCAAAGGGCCACACCAGCAGGCCCAAAAAAACGACAAAAAACAATAAAATCTGCACAATCCCAGCCCATCCATGGCCTCAATGGTGTTTAAATGCAAGAAGACACCCCACAGAAAGACTAGGCCCATGCAACACTCACCACCCCTGGGCAAAGGGCCACACCAGCAGGCCCAAAAAAACGACAAAAAACAATAAAATCTGCACAATCCCAGCCCATCCATGGCCTCAATGGTGTTTAAATTCAAGAAGACACCCCTCAGAAACACTAGGCCCATGCAACACTCACTACCCCTGGGCATAAGGGATGAAAAGTAGGCAAAATAAGTGCAGGCCTCAGACACTGCCTCTCCTCAAAATGGCCCCCTTACACCCCAAGCACATGTTGCCTGTACCAGCCAGCACTCAAGATGGCCACCACCACCACCCACATGGCCAGTCCACATCAACAGTACACCCCCAAAAAACAGAAAAACAGCCAGAAATCACCACAATCCAATGCCATCCATGATGTTTACATCAAAGAGAGTGAGACAACACCACAGGCACACTCAGTCCATGCACCACCACCACCCCTGGACAAGCAAAAGGCCACACCAGCAGCCCCCCAAAAACGACAAAAAACAATAAAATAAGCACAATCCCAGCCCATCCATGGCCTCAATTATGTTTAAATTCAAGAAGACACCCCACAGAAAGACTAGGCCCATGCAACACTCACCACCCCTGGGCAAAGGGCCACACCAGCAGGCCCAAAAAAACGACAAAAAACAATAAAATCTGCACAATCCCAGCCCATCCATGGCCTCAATGGTGTTTAAATTCAAGAAGACACCCCACAGAAAGACTAGGCCCATGCAACACTCACCACCCCTGGGCAAAGGGCCACACCAGCAGGCCCAAAAAAACGACAAAAAACAATAAAATCTGCACAATCCCAGCCCATCCATGGCCTCAATGGTGTTTAAATTCAAGAAGACACCCCTCAGAAACACTAGGCCCATGCAACACTCACTACCCCTGGGCATAAGGGATGAAAAGTAGGCAAAATAAGTGCAGGCCTCAGACACTGCCTCTCCTCAAAATGGCCCCCTTACACCCCAAGCACATGTTGCCTGTACCAGCCAGCACTCAAGATGGCCACCACCACCACCCACATGGCCAGACCACATCAACAGTACACCCCCAAAAAACAGAAAAACAGCCAGAAATCACCACAATCCAATGCCATCCATGATGTTTACATCAAAGAGAGTGAGACAACACCACAGGCACACTCAGTCCATGCACCACCACCACCCCTGGGCAAGCAAAAGGCCACACCAGCAGCCCCCCAAAAACGACAAAAAACAATAAAATAAGCACAATCCCAGCCCATCCATGGCCTCAATTATGTTTAAATTCAAGAAGACACCCCACAGAAAGACTAGGCCCATGCAACACTCACCACCCCTGGGCAAAGGGCCACACCAGCAGGCCCAAAAAAACGACAAAAAACAATAAAATCTGCACAATCCCAGCCCATCCATGGCCTCAATGGTGTTTAAATTCAACAAAACAGTTGTATCATGCACCCATAACCAACCCTGGTCCTACTGGATACTGTGGCTACCCACAATATAATTTATTTAATTTTCTGAAAAAGTTCCAAAATTGTACTTGCAGCAACTGTAATGCCCCAAACAAACTTACTTGTGAAAGTTGATTTCTAATCCAAAAGTGATCCAAAGACAGTCAAAAAGGCCTCAAATCCAAATATCCAGCAGCACCCACAAAAAGTAATCCTTCCAGCTCCAGATCCAAATGAAAGTGACCAGGAGATGGACAAAGCACTGGGAGGAGCCTGCTGGACAGGAACAGGAAGTTGGAGACTGTGGGGCACTTCCTTCCTCCCCCCCCCCCCCAAAATGGACTCCTTGCAAAAAAAAAGGCCATGCAAATGTCAACCTGAGGAGTGATTCTGATAAAAATCATAATTTTCTGAAGGTTTATCCTGTTTGCTGGTGATTTTCTTGTGCGAAATTGCAAAATCTCTATTTCGCAAGTGCGAGATTGTTCCTTTCCGCCGCAACTACATGTTCGCAATTGCGAACTCTCGCGAGGTGTGCTGTGCAAGGTGGCAAGCCGCGAGTACGTATTCGCGGGCGACAAACTCCCGCGGGAACACGCAGCAAGATCTAAAATGGCGCGTCACTCGCAAAGAAAAACAACTCGGCAAACGCTAAAATGACGGAAAGTGAACGCCGTGCACCACGCCGCGCGCCGCAACCAAGCAAAAAATCCGCCGCGAGCGGATTCACGGATTTTCGACAAATTCGCGAGCGTTCGCGGATTGCGGATTTGCCGAAAATCCGAAAAATCCGCGAGCGGAGCGGATTTTACGCCCATGCTTAACGTTTATACATCATTAGAATTTAGGGCCATATGTAGGTAATCTACATTTACCGATTCCAAAATACCTAATTTTACCAATTCGGTATTTTAGAATCGGTAAATGGCATGTAGGAAAAAATTCGATAAATGTTACCGAATCGGTAAGATTCGGTATTTAAAAATCGTTATTGACCAATTCGGTAATTCCCATGAATTCCTATGGGCCTAGAGGCCCACAGGAATGAATGGGAAGCCATTCACTATTATCGATTCGGTAAATACAAATGAGTTTGTAAAGGCACCCCACGGAATGTCATCGTTTAGACCCTGTGTGTCTGTACGTAATTTAAACACCCATCGTTGTTCACGTTACAAATTACGTACAGACACACAGGGTCTAAACGATGACATTCCATGGGGTGCCTTTACAAACTAATTTGTATTTTTCTTCCAAACTCTCTGTAGGAATAGTTTCTAAACGGTGGCCTCTCGCAGGTTCAGACACTAATGCCAGTACATCTGAACCTAAGCGAATCTTCATCTGGATACTACCTCGACTATAAACAATTGATGATTATAGCATTAATCTGGCTTCATGGAGTCATGATAACGTCATTTTAACAAACTCGTGAGACACCATGTACCTTGTTTTTTACCAAAAACAACACTCCCTTAGGAGCACTACACCGAATTAATAAACCCCTTCCTCCAGCTAACACTGTACTAACACTGATCAACCTCCAGTGTATTGATGGTTTTATATCCTGAATACTCATTTTTGGTGATAAATCACCACGAGGGCTATATTAAACATCTTGGGAGTAACTAGCTCTATGTAATCCCCCTTATCCGTATTGCGCATTACCAAGACCTTTGCACCTTACGTTGGAACATAACCAACCGACCCGTTTCTTGAGGTCACCCCTCATAATAATGATTTTGTTAGTAACCATGACAACATCCGATACCCTTCTGGTAATTTTAATTTATACCTAACAACTTTACATTACCCCAAATATGGGTAACAACATTAATAAGGCAAAAAGGCATCATAATTAGTAACGTTTTTACTTGTACTATTCTCTTGCGTTAAAAAGAACAAGGTTTTGTCAATCTACTTTATTATACCATCTATTGGCATACTTCCAAGATGGCCGCCGCGACCGCCGGTCTAGAGGTTCTAGGAGTCACCCGGAAGCCTCATTATTACTTAACCGGACCGGAGAGGCACACAAGCAGTATGCGGTCCCGGGGAGGCTGACAATAGGTAATCCCGAGCGTTTTCACCAACCAGGAAGTAAGTAGTTTCACTGTACGAATCTTGCCGAAACGGATAAATGTCCATTCCGTTTTTTATACAAACCGACATCTTCGGTCGAGGCAATGTGGTTTTTATCGATCTCTCCCTGACCCCCCTTTTTTTTTTACCTTTTCACAGACCAATAGCAGTGTGTCCAATAGGTGAAATCGATCCCCGATGAGACCATGAAGTGCCAGTGAGCACAGCAAAAAGTAAATATCGAGAATCATTTTATGTATTTATTTAGTGTCACGTGTGTCTAGCGTTTTGGTCACTTTCAGTTTTGTCTTGTTTTATGTGTGTGAATTCACAATCACTCCATGTGGCAATTGATTGAGTTTTGGCATGGAAGCCTGCATGTACCATTAAGGTACAAAGATCCACTATAGCCCCGGATGTTTTGGCAGCATGGAAAGAGACTATGTGACCCTTCCCTTATGGGGGGGCGCGATCGCAACTAATGATGTGTTTTATCTTTACAGCGTCTGAATTCAGTACAAAACGTATGTATTCTAAAACGAACGCATGCTATAATCTGAAAGCAATTTTATTATTATCTAATTTTTCCGCAATTAGGGACATAAAGAGTGGCAAATGCAGGGCTGGTCCCGGCATGGTCCTGAAGAAATGCTAGGGGTAGCATGAAACATGTTGACCTTTCACTGAATCAATCTTCATTATAGGTTGAACAACAGTGATTCTAACCCCATTTTAACATACCTGCCTAGGAGCATAATAAATTTGTTGAGGCCCACTAAGCACGGTATTTTTAACTCACACACACCCACTCCACCACTTGCTTTGCACAACACATAGTCTTTCACTTTAAAGTGCTCCTGCGTAGTCCGTGAGTCGCAGCACGCCCCTTTTCGTAGAGAACTGGGAGGACCCCAATGATGAAGCATGTCATCGTGGGGCAACCCCGGTGAGTGAGGGGACACTAGAAAGAAATTTCTCTTTCTTGAAAGGTACCAGTGACCTATCAGGTCATTTGCCTTGACACGAGCTAGGTCTTGGAAACCAACTTTTTGGATTCCATTTTCTGTGCACAACCACCAAATACGCACCAAAAATGACAGTCTGTGTTAGGGTTTTTTAACTTGGGAAGAAACTACATTTTGGATTATGCACAACACATTATACCACTCTACAAATTAATTTGTCTTGATTTTTCCAATGCACATTGAACTACAGAACATACTGATAGACTTTCTGGCAACACATCTCTAGCATAAATGTGGCAATGCACCCGATATTATCATCTGTATTATCGCAGGTGCTGTTGGCTTTACATATGTTACCGTTAATGAGGGAGAAACAGTTGACATTGCATATGAATTGTAACAACACATATATATATTTATATATATATATATATATTCACTGAAAAAACCATAGGTTATAGACCATATATAGTTAGGAATTAGCATTTAAAAAACCTTATTTTACTCACACAAAACCATTGAAATTCCATATATAGTTAGTTGCACTAACTATATATTGCGCACCCGCAATCCACTGCTGATCATGTCACATATTACATCATTCATGACATGGTCAGTGACATCACTGATGACATCACTGATGACATCTCAAATGACATCACTGATGACATCACTGATGACATCATCCAGTGACTGTGTGTTTCTGTAAAGTTTAAATATGTTTTAGATATTGAAGAATGAGTAGATGTATAACTGTCTGGACGAAGGATTTAGTAGGTGCATGACTGAATGTATGAGTGAGTGATTAAATGTGTCTCACTGAGTGCATGGGTTAGTGACTAAACTGTCTTAATTTGTGCATCATTATGTCTGTTGTTCTGTAAACTACTGCATGTGTTGATCAGTAGCTATATGATTAACTATATGGGTTATTGATTGATTGTCCAAGTATTTGTATGGGAGACTGAGTGTGTGTGTGGCTGGCTGGGAGGTGTGTGACTCTGTGCAGATCAATGTGTACTTGTATCAATGATTGTATAAGAAAGTAAGTATGTGTTACTATATGTTTGAAAATGTAAGGTGCTCTATGTTTAACTGTATAGACAAGAAAATGGAAGTGTGATTGATTCTTTACAGGACTGACTAGGTGTGTGAGTAACTCCATGGATGAGTGGCAGAGTGTGAGTGTCTGTATAGGTGTATGAGTCCATATGATAGTGTTGTAAAGATGAGTGATTGTATGTATGAATGATTGTATGGGTGAATGAGTGAATGTGTGTGTAGACGTAGGAATCAGTGAGTACGTATGTAGTAACTAGTATTGGTGTGTCAATGGTTTCAAAAATTATACTCTGTATTTAACACTGGGTGAAACAGAGGTTATATTAAAATGTGAGGAGATGCATTGTATTGTCACATGAATGATATCATCAGTGATGTGGTCATTGATGTCAAATGAGATGTCATCAGTGATGTCATCAGTGATGTCATTTGAGATTGGTTTTTTCAGTGAATTTTCAAGGTTTTGTAAATGCTAATTCCTAACTATATATGGTCTATAACCTATGGTTTTTTCAGTGAATTTCAATGGTTTTTTAATAGCAAATATCATAAGCTGTCGAATGTCAAGTACGTGGTAAGTGAAAACATTTTCGTGTTTATGCACACTGATCTGCTTTGAATGGTGCCCCCCCCCCTCATTTCTATTAGGAGTACTCTCTCTTTGCAGATAGTGAAAGGTAGTTAACGCAGGCCTTTGCCCCCGTTGTAATCCGTCGTGCCTGCTTCTCTCTCCATTTGATTGATTGTTATCCAAGTATTTACTGTTTTAGAATTAGTTCTCTTTGGTTCATTCTCTATTTACAAACAAACACAGAGTCGCAATACTCTGTTTAGTCTTTGCAGATAACGAAAAATCGTGTAAAAAAAAAGAAAAGGAATCGAGCAAAATCAGTAGGCCACTAATGGGATCTCTTTTTGACCTCGCTAAAATAGAAACATTAGGAACAACCCCTCATGACAAATACAAAACTAGTGAGATGAACTGAACTCCACACAATGATGGCTGCAAAACAGCTCGGCTCCGCCACCCACCCCGCCCAAAATAACGATAAAGAGCAGCTGCCATGATTGGTTGCGGAATGGCCACAACGGAGCTACGAAATGGTGCTGCTCTCATGCTAACCCCAGCTTCGGTCTGAAACATCCAGAAACACTGTAGACTACCAATTCGATCAGTTCCGGTAGCGCCCCAATGTAACCCGGTAGAGAAGAACTAGCCCTCCCCTCTTTGACTGATGGTTCTTGTTGCCTGTCCCTTCTGTTGTCATTTAACAGAACTATTTAGCCTGCTGAAAGGGGTTGTGTTTCGACCGCTGGTTGGTGGAGACATTTTGACTATATTCTAGACCTGCGTTGTCGCGTAATGCGTCATATGACGCGCCGCGTTAGCGCATCCGGAAGTCATCCGGGGCGCGCAGCGCGTAACGTAAGCATAACAAGTCATGTGACTTGTTAATAAAACTTTTCATTGGTTCATTTTACTTTTCTTATTCTAATGATGAAAGCCTTGGTCATATCACCTAAAAATTACGCTTTTAATTACTTCCGAACATTATTTTCTCTTAAATATATGTTATAATGTTCCAGGCTAATGTACTTTCCCGGAAATTTTACAACTGTCCTGCAAGTAAAATATATTCTTTTTTCGAGAAAAAGAGCGTTTCTTCGTCCCATGACGGAGCCGTTGAGCAAAAGAGGGTCGACCTGCTGTCTTAGTCGCCGATACGCCTGAATATGAGATTCTTATCGATCACTTTATGTTGCAGGAATAGAAAACACAACAGCCCTTGACCATTTATCTTTACTGCGTTCCTTCGTATTATACCTTTTACCCTTCATGTAATTGGTCTGCTTTATTTCACTTGCCTTTTAATGATTCTAAAACAGTGACTATTATTAAAAACTTTACCAATGTATACACTACTACCATGTTTTCTTTTAAAAACCTTTATTGTGAAAATTTCATTATACAAATACGAGCCTATAACCACGTGGGCCTGCCACGGAGCAAACTGTAATCGTATATGATGAATAGACATTTACACTGTAGAGGAACGTAACGGGCGGGCCATTAGGTTGCAAAAACTAAGGTGTCTAACAGCTACGGAATCGGTGGACGTACATTTTATAATTAAAATACGACAGGGCCAGTTACAATAAAATTATCTAGATATACATTTGCGGGCAAGTACCATGGGTGACGTTAATTCGAATTTTCAACAGTACAGTAATCAATAACACATCAGAACTTAATATCAATAGGGATGTCGAAATATTCAATCAATTCTCGTCCCCGCCCGCCATGTGCTTCAAAACTGCATACGTATCTCGTGATATCAAGGTTGTGCAACCAGTACACAACAAGGAGTTACGAGTCCCATTTATTCCGGCGCCATTTTGGGCGAGGACGGGCAGGTCCAGGATATAGTCAAAATGTCTCTACCAACCATCGACTATGATGATGTTCATATGCTGTATTTATTAGAGTAACACTCATCTGCCCACATGAAATTAATTTACCACAATCTAAACATGTCATTTTAATCTTTCCAAAGTTCTTCTAAATATTTGGGACCGTTTCCCTTGCCTCTGAAGCTCTCAATGCCACTTCTTTAATGAATGTACTAGCAGGTCAGGGGTTCTCCTCCAAATCTCTCTTTTATGCAGCACTATAATTAATTGGTGCCACCTCTCCATATGACGATGCATGGTATAGTTACCACAACTATATTTTTTTTCGGTTCCTCTGGAGAGTTCATCGTGGCACATGAAGCGTGTAACATACCGGGCATTTACCTTTTTTTGCATGTACAGGAAAGGAAAAAAAAATCGAGCGTCCGAGTTCTAAGGTGTCCCAGGGCCATTTTAGTGGACCAGGCCCAAATCCAAAGAACAGCCATCTCACAGGCTAATGGGGCGACCCACGCCGAGTTTCAGCATTGTAGGATGACCACACAAGTACAGCAACTTGCTAGACATCACCTCGGTGCCATCCGGATCTCGGCGCCCCACTGCAGATGAAGTGCCTCTCAACTATGAAACCACCACGGTGACATCCGGATCTTGGCGCGTTGTGCTGCCTTCGGCCTATTCGCACATCGGTCCGCTACTGACGCCATCTCACAGGCTAATGGGGTGACCCACGCCGAGTTTCAGCATTGTAGGATGACCACACCAACTTGCTAGACATCACCTCGGTGCCATCCGAATCTTGGCATCTCAACGCCTAGTGGTATCTTCCATACAGAAAATATTGTTACGCTGCCTTTGGCCCCATTCGCACATCAGTCCGCAACTTAGACATCACCTCGATGCCATCCGGATCTTGGCATCTCAGCGCCTTGTGGTGTCAGTCAGAAAATATTGTTGCGCTGCCTTTGGCCCCATTCGCACATCAGTCCGCTACTGACACCATCTCACAGGCCAATAGGGCGCCCCACGCCGACTTTTACCATTGTACGATGGCCACACCAGTGGCACAACTTGCTAGACATCACCTCGGTGCCATCCGAATCTTGGCATCTCAACGCCTAGTGGTATCTTCCATACAGAAAATCTTGTTACGCTACCTTTGGCCCCATTCGCACATCGGTCCGCAACTTAGACATCACCTCGGTGCCATCCGGATCTTGGCATCTCAGCGCCTTGTGGTGTATTCTCTTCAGAAAATATTGTTGAGCTGCCTTTGGCCCCATTCGCACATCGGTCCGCAACTTACACATCACCTCGTGCCATCCGGATCTTGGCATCTCAGCGCCTTGTGGTGTCTTCTACTCCGAAAATATAGTAGAAAATATTGTTGCGCTGCCTTTGGCCCCATTCACACATCAGTCCGCTACTGACACCATCTCACAGGCCAACAGGGCGCCCCACGCCGACTTTTACCATTGTACGATGGCCACACCAGTGCCACAACTTGCTAGACACCACCTCGGTGCCATCCGGATCTTGGCATCTCAGCGCCTTGTGGTGTCTTCAAATCAGAAAATATTGTTGCGCTGCCTTTGGCCCCATTCGCACATCGGTCCGCTACTGACGCCATCTCACAGGCCAACGGGGCGCCCCACGCCGACTTTCAGCATTGTAGGATGGCCACACCAGTGCGGCAACTTACTAGACACCACCTCGGTGCCATCCGGATCTTGGCGCGTTGTGCTGCCTTCGGCCTATTCGCACATCGGTCCGCTACTGACGCAAACTCACAGGCCAACGGGGCGCCCCACGCCGACTTTCAGCATTGTAGGATGGCAACACCAGTGCGGCAACTTACTAGACACCACCTCGGTGCCATCCGGATCTTGGCGCGTTGTGCTGCCTTCGGCCTATTCGCACATCGGTCCGCTACTGACGCAAACTCACAGGCCAACGGGGCGCCCGACGCCGACTTTCAGCATTGTTGGATGGCCACACCAGTGCGGCAACTTACTAGACACCACCTCGGTGCCATCCGGATCTTGGCGCGTTGTGCTGCCTTCGGCCTATTCGCACATCGGTCCGCTACTGACGCAAACTCACAGGCCAACGGGGCGCCCCACGCCGACTTTCAGCATTGTAGGATGGCCACACCAGTGCTGCAACTTGCTGGACACCACCTCGGTGCCATCCGGATCTTGGCGCGTTGTGTTGCCTTCGGCCTATTCGCACATCGGTCCGCTACTGACGCCGCCTCACGTGCCAACGTATTTTCTCCGCATTTTATACCCTATGCCGCATAACAGGTCATGTGACTTGTTTATAAAACTTTTCATTGGTTCATTTTACTTTTGGTTTCCTAATGATGGAAGACATGATCATGTGACCTAAAAACAACACTTTTCATAGGATGAAAACTTTTTTTTTTTCCCAAACGATGAAAGCCCCACCTTGTTTCTGGATGTTTCAGACTGAAGCTGGCGTCAGCATGAAAGCACCACCATCTCGTGGCTCCGTCGTGGTCATTCCGCGAGCAATCATGGCAGCCGCTCCCCACCAGAAGCCTGCAGGAGTCGGAGCCCCCAAAACTTTTGATGAATTCTCAAGGCGGAGGGGACGCTTTCGAGAATGGGGTCCAAGACCTAGCAGACAAGCGTCCGATTTCCAAGGTGTCCCAGGGCCATTTCAGTGGACCAGGCCCAAAAAGGAAACAGCCTGCCGCCATTTTGAGAGTCCTGTGACAGCCGCCCATCGCTGCACCGCAAGAGTGGGCGCAACTCAGCTGAATTGCGGCTTTTGACACAGTGGACCAAAAACGGACGGAATGGCAACTGAAACGGTAAAGGGGCGCCCCACTACAACAGATGACACTCCACCTGGAGAGGCCCGTTCACGCCGCCTCCCCCGGGGCGCTCCACGCCGTTATTCGGAGCAGCATTGTAGGATACCAAAACCAGTGCGGCAACTTACTGGACATCACCTTGGTGCCATCGTTCTGCTGCCTTGGAACTATTCGCGCAACAGTTTGCTACTGATGACCCACCCCCCGCGACGCCCCATGCCGTTATTTGCTGGGTGGCAACTTACTAGACATCACTTTCGTGTCATCTAGATTTCGGCGCGTTCTGCTGCCTTGGAACTATTCGCACAACAGTTTGCTACTGATGACCCACCCCCCGCGACGCCCCACGCCGGAAATCTGGACGTTGTGCTGCGTTGGGACTATTCGCACAGCCGACCGCTACTTCGTTGTTTTTCCCTAAAAATGTTTATATGTTATTACTATTTTTGTTTTCTTGTATATATTTATAAATTATTAAAGTTTTATAATCTTACTACTTTGTCGGAGTGCTATATATTTTTAATGTGACACATAATTGTAAAAACTTTGATGTACAAACAGTCATCCCTGGAATCTTCCGCTTCAGGCTCGGTCCCCTCCCCAATCACAATACAGGATGGTTTTCAGATAATAGCAACGCTTCTGCTGTGACGGATCTCATCGAGTGTGGGCCTTGATCTACTATAACTCCTTTGAAGAGGGGTGATTCTTTACAGCTGTGGCCATAAACTACATCTGCAGGGCTAGCTGATACCCTAGGACCAGCCTGGACAATCGGACACAGAGGAAAAGGAGTGTCAGAGGGTGCGGTAGTGAATAGGGCGAAAGGGAGGTGTCGGGCGGGCACAGGGTGTGATTCTCAGGGAACAGCAGCGCAGATGGGGGAGGTTTATTACCCATGCATAAGACAGAGAGCGGGGGTGACCACTGCCTGGGGGAGATGCTTGCGAGGGTGGGGAGCCATGCTAAGGATCGACAGCGTGCACAGAGTGGGTCTGCTCAAGGCATCTAAAATGGCTGCCGTGCACGACAAAAGTGTGGCATTTGAAAAAAGACAAGATGGCGCAGACAATGTTTTTCAACACTTCCTGATTTCCTTCGAATCGAACGTTAACAGACGTTGGGGCATATTACCAAAGTTAAGCGATATTTATCCCTAACGATGCTTAGCAACGATTTTTTTACCGTCAGAAATTATCGCAGATAAACCTTGCTATTATCAAGGTTTATCGGAAATACGATAAAAAACGACCGCAATGCATTAATATCGCTGAAAACTCAGCGATATTCATGCATTACCGAGCTAATGCTCTTAGCCATGTTATCCACCTCCCGTTGGATAACATGGCTAAGAACTGCTCAGGGCAGGTGGTAGCTTTTGGAGATATTCGCCCTTATCTCGAATATTTCCAAAAGTTGATAATAGGAGATAGCGATGTTAGCGACTGTTTCCAGTCGCTAACATCTTGGCATGCCCACTTTGCATGTCATTAGTGATAAATATCACTCACATGCAAAGTGGGGCCCAAGATGGTCGCTATCTTCTACTAGCCGTCGCTAACTGGTGTTAGCAACAGCTAGGTAATACACATATAATTTTATCTCCGCGAAGCGGAGCGCTGTTACAGATATATATCTTGTTTCTGAACGTTAATTTCTCAAAATGCACTGAAGCACATATATTGAGACCTAGCAAAGGCACATCGGGCTACCAGTCCCTACAATTTTGCCAAGTTTCGTGCAAATCCATTCAGCTGTTCGATCCTACCGAGAGACAAGATGGCGGCCGCTACGGACTGTTTGGAATGTTTACAGACACCGGAGAGCCAATCAGCTTCGCTTCGCAAAGCTCCGTAACGCGAAAAGTACGCGAAGCGGTGCGCTGTTACAGATATATACCTTTTTTTGAACGTTAATTTCTCAAAATCCACTGGAGCACATATATTGAGATCTAGCAAAGGCACATCGGGCTACCAGTCCCTACAATTTTGCCAAGTTTCGTGCAAATCCATTCAGCTGTTCGATTATTATTATTTTTATTTTTTTTTGCCCCGCGGGGCCCTTTTAAAACCTCCACATCAAACCTAGGGGGTGAGCGACAATGTACTATGCCCCCTTATGGTCATTTGCCCCTTCGCTTTGGCCTCCTCTTGTCTCTCGATCCTACCGAGAGACAAGATGGCGGCCGCTACGGACTGTTTGGAATGTTGACAGACGCCGGAGAACCAATCAGCTTCGCTTCACAAAGCTCCGTTGCGCGAAAAGTACGCGTAGCGGAGCGCTGCCCAGTCCGCTGTTACAGATATATACCTTTTTTTGAACATTAATTTCTCAAAATCCACTGAAGCACATATATTGAGATCTAGCAAAGGCACATCGGGCTACCAGTCCCTACAATTTTGCCAAGTTTCGTGCAAATCCATTCAGCTGTTCGATTATTATTATGTTTATTTTTTTTTGCCCCGCGGGGCCCTTTTAAAACCTCCACATCAAACCTAGGGGGTGAGCGACAATGTACTATGCCCCCTTATGGTCATTTGCCGCTACGGACTGTTTGGAATGTTGACAGACGCCGGAGAACCAATCAGCTTCGCTTCACAAAGCTCCGTTGCGCGAAAAGTACGCGTAGCGGAGCGCTGCCCAGTCCGCTGCTACAGATATATATCTTTTTTTGAACATTAATTTCTCAAAATCCACTGAAGCACATATATTGAGACCTACAAAAGGCACATCGGGCTACCAGTCCCTACAATTTTGCCAAGTTTCGTGCAAATCCATTCAGCCGTTCGGGCTAAAAGTGAGGCCAACCGCCCTACGGAAATTAACATGGGAAAAACGCGTTTTGGGACCCCCCTTTTTTCTCGGCCCCCCCTTGACGAACCCCCCCAAAATTTTCAGGGGCTGCTCAGAAACAAAATGTGCCATTTTCCTGAAAAGTTATTAGACATAGAATTTTCAAAAAACCCATAGAGAAAAAATCCTAACTATATATACCTACTGGCGACCGCCAGTAGGTAATATATATATATATATATATATATATATATATATATATATATATATATATATATATATATATTTATATATATTTCCCTCTGACGGTCTCCAGTAGGTAGTTATTGGTAGGGTGTCACGATAATAGCAAAAGTAAAGAAATAGATGTTTTTTTCTATTTCTTTCCTTTTGGTATAATCGCGGCACCCGCGCTTTACTTATAACATTAAAAGTAAAGCGCGGGTGCCGGGATTATACCAAAAGTAAAGGAAGAAAAAATGCCATACAACACCCACCCCACTTTCTTATGTACGGCATTACTAAAATACTAAGGGCCATATGTAGGGAGCCCAATACCGGTCGGTAACGGCTGAAATTACCGAATTTTGGCCGTTACCAACCGGTATTTGGCATTTGAGATGTAGGTGGCTGGATTTAAGGATTCGGTAATTTACCAATTCGGCAATTTAAGGAATCAGTAAATTACCGAATTCTTAAAATACCGAATCGGTAAATTACAAATCCTTAATGTAGGGAGCACTCAAGTGAGTGCATTTTTGACTTAAGGATTCATTATTTACCACCAACTACAAGTTGGTGGTAAATATCAAAAACCTTTAAAAAAGCAAATTTGTGCTTTTTTAAAAGTGCCATGTGGCAGACATACATGCCCTTGGGGCATGTATGTCTGCCACATGTGCACGCATGCACGATTCAGGGGTGCAACAGGGTGTCAATGTGACACCCTGCCACCCTTGAACATGTATGAAAGTCCTCTTTGTTAGCATCAACAGCCTGAAAGTTGACCCATGTATAATAAACTTCAGAGGTATGTTCATTGTGTGCGTTAACCACAAAGGTGACATCTCCACACGCCATGTCAAGTCCAGGTACTACTAAAAGTACGTTAACAGGATGTCTGCAACCATCAGGACTATTTATTGCCTGTGGTATTTTTTTTAATCAAATAACAGAGGTCACAGTGGTAAAATACTAAAATGGGGGATCATTTTAAAGGTTCAAGCTTGAACAACCATCAGACAACATTAGAAGCGTCCTAAAATGTTGTGGTGTTGTGGAGGATTAATCACACCATGGCCGTCTCTGTTAGAAGTGGATAGCGTACCTAGGCCAGCAACAAGTATTACTCATGAGACCGTTAAATACGTACTTGACCTATATAGGTTGGGGGCAACATGTTATATGGATCCTACTATGAAAAGTAGGACTGTGTATTCAGATGACAGGAAGTCTGAATGTAGGGACTGAGTCCATCTACACAATAAGATCCTGTCTTCCTTTTCATGACTAGCTCACAGTGCCTCACCTGTCCTCCCAACCTTTCCAGAGTAACAAGTGATTTCAGGAACCTCGTAAATTGGCACTCAGAGTCCCCGGGGAATCATGCAATCAGGTCTCACCCCTTTCGCTGTTTATTCATGAGCCCGGCCAATGACATCTCAAGCGGAGGGAGCATTCCAGACACCTGGAAGGGGCCAGAGGTAGTATCCATTTTCAAGAAGGAGACAGGTCATGTCCCGCCAACTACCATCCTATTAGTCTGACAGAAGGTATTCTGCCTCTCACTCATTGTTAAAATCCAGACCTGGATGGAGGAGAACGACATCCTTTCTCCATTCCAGGCGGGCTTTTGGCGGAAGACCGCATGATCGACCAGGCGTTTCGTCTGCTCTTGCTGTATAAGAAGGTTGTTGTGTTGGGCAAAGGCAGTTTATATCTTGCCATTATTGACTTGAAAACAGCTTTCGACCTAGTTCCCAGGGACCTACTTTGGCAGTTCCTTCGGGACATGGGTTTGCCTCTGGAACTTCTAGAGCCACTCATTGGGTTACACGAGGTTAACTTTGCCAGTGTAAGGTGCAGAAACCAGGGCCAAAACACTGAGCCATTCAAAATCAGGAGGGGGTGCGCCGAGTGTGCATCCTGGCACCCACCCTCTTCTCCCTGTATGTAAATCAGGTGTGCTCTACCCCGGCTGACGCTGCATCGCTGGCTAATCATAGAATAGCTGCTTTGTTGTTTGCAGATGACACTCTTTTAGTGTCCAAAGCCCCCATGGGCTTACAGAAACGTGTAAATGGCTTTAAGAACTTTTGTGACAAGAGGGGTTTGGTCATCAACACAACTAAAACAAAGTTGATGATGCTAAATCCTCACAAATCCTTTAAGGGTAACTTGGTTCTTGATTATGTTCCGCTCGAACGAGTGAGCTCCTTTGATTATCTGGGACTCAAGTTATCTGAGGTGATGGTATGGAAGAAACATCTAGAGAGGGTATCCGTGAAATGTTCCCAGTTAACTGGGGCCCTGCGATGGCAACATTGTCTCTCGTACACTAGGCCAGTAGCCCCTGCACTGAAGCTGTATAGCTGTAAGGTAGTAAGCAGTGTACTCTATGGAGCCGAACTGTGGGGCTCTATAAACGTTAACATCCTCTCGATAATAGAAAATAAGTTTCTTAAAAGCCTGTTATCACCTCCTCCCCTTGAAACTCGATATGGGTGTGAAGTCTATCAATGACCTGGTGAGCCTGCGTCCCTCGCTTTATGGCACAGATTAGTTACAGCTCCAGAACTGATGTCATATGCGGCTGCTTTGAATGAACTTTCTGCCCTGGACACAAAGCATAAAATTGGGTGGATTAACTACATAAATACCATCCGGGCGGACATAGGTGTGCCTAAAGAGCTAGAAGGTCACCCTCCCACATACTCTAGGGACGCACTAAAACTACAGTTTTGGGCTTGAGTAGTACAGAAGAATTTTATGAATAAACAACATGGCTGCTTAACTGACCTGTTTTTTTATATTAAATCTAGCAGTCGGCTAGGAAGCTTCCTTGATTTATTGAAATTGCCAGAAGATAGGAAATGATACACTCAATTTAGACACGGTTGCCTTCCTATCAATGCCTTCACTGATACCTGGAGGACAAACACATCACAGTCCAAGGGCTGTCCTTCTTGCCCTAAAGAAACACTAGGACATGTATGTTTTGCTTGCCCCGCCTACGCCAGACCCAGAAGGAACTGGATTATCCCGCTATGTAGACACTTAGGGTCACATAGTCATAAAGAAGCCCTACGTGTTCTGAAGTCAGATGCGAGGCCATTTTTTGTTTGTGCAACAGCGACATTTTTGGGTAAATTATGGTCCATTAGAAGGAGGGCCCGATCGACTTTATTGACTTGAACGAAGTAAAGGAATTGAAACCCAAAGGATCTGAACAGACGGGCGTGTATTTCGCACCAGCACTTTGGATGTAAATATTTGGATTGCTTGCTGTAATCATTTTGATGTTAGGACACATCTTTTAAATATTGTAATATGCTTATATTTGCACCATCTACATATTGTATGTTTTCGACATGCGTTTTACCCTAATTCTTATCTCTTTTTAAACTATCAAGAGCCTGTATAGGAAGTATTTTTAATCTATAGTACCTTTTATAAGATAACAACTCTTTATTTGGTTTATCACAAGGAAAACCATAAAAGAAACACTCAAAAATACAGTCAGTAAAAAGTACAGGTTATAAAAAAGAGAAAATTCATAGAAAAGACAATATACAGTGAATATAAACAAGCATATTATAGTAATGTTGCATTTCAGTATTGTTATTTTTGCATAAAAAAGGTACTAAAGATTTTTTCTATGATTCATGATGCATTTTAGAAAGTTTAAAACTAAATAACACACTTCTTCAGACTCTAGAAATTGCAGTCGATAAAATGCTGGTCGACACTGTCTAAGACCCCACCGCCTAAATATGGGAAGAAGCCAACATTTTCTGGGTTCCCTGCCTTTATTCATTGGAAAAACCACCAGTCTGAAAAAAGTGTCCAGTCTGAGCCTAGTCAACAGCATTCTCTCGTATGTTGTAATCTGCAGGGTTAAATACGGTTGAATGCCATATGTTGTCTGGACTATGTTCGCGTGAATGACTGATGGTTTTGCAGCCTCAGATGTCAGTCTCATTGTTTCTAGGTGTTGAAGGGCTAGTTGCTTCAGGCCCTTCTTTGACAGGCCGGCTATCGTCTCAGGTTGTAGATAATAGTTCTGAAGGCCGAGGTCTGTGAAAAAGTTTCTAATATAACTAAGCCACTTCAATCTGGAGGAGTAATCAAGTGACATTGTATCAGCCACTATTGACTGTGTTAGCGTGTTTGTGTCAGATGACCAAATACGCCTCCACAACATCAATGGTTGAATTTTAATAAGGTCCTCAAGGTAGGGAATTCCCAGTTCCATATGGGAGGCGTAGGTTGATGTGACTTTTGGTGTAGCTAGGAGAAATCTTATAAATGTGTTTTCTATTATCTGTAGGGCTCTAACATCTGTATGACCCCACACTCCTGCTCCATAAAGAGCAATGGCCTGGCACTTGGCATTATAGATTTTCAACAGCTCTACTGGGGCCCTCCTCCCCAGCTTCTGCGAGAAAATCTGTAGGGCCGCTATCGATCTCTTAAATAGATGACATCTCGGGCATATTATCAAGGGGGTTTATCTCCGCTTTTTTGGCTTTAAAAGCCAGGAAAGGGGAGATAAAATGATCTCCCTATTACCTAGCTGTCGTTAACACCAGTTAGCGACAGCAAGTAGGAGATAGCAACCATCTTGGGCCCCACTTTGCATGTCAGTGATATTTATCACTAATGACATGCAAAGTGGGCGTGCCAAGATGTTAGCGACTGGAAACAGTCGCTAACATCGCTATCTCCTATTACCAACTTTTGGAGATATTCGCGCTAAGCGCAAATATCTCCAACAGCTAACACCTGCCCCAGAGCAGTTCTTAGCCATGTTATCCAATGGGAGGTGGATAACATGGCTAAGAGCATTAGCTCGGTAATGCATGAATATCGCGGACTTTTCAGCGATATTCATGCATTGCGGCCGTTTTTTATCGCATTTGCGATATACCTTGGTAATACCAAGGTTTATCTGCGGTAAAAATCGCCGCAGCTTAGCGGTAACATTTTCTCTCTAACCAAGCAATAGCGATAATTATCGCTATTGCTTGGTAATATGCCCCCTCGTCTCTACTGCTGGTTTCCATGTCAGCCTCTCATCTATCATGATCCCGAGGTATGGGTATTGTGTGGTGGTCTCGAGTTTTTGATTATCAAGGTGGATCTTTTTTGTGCCTTTCTTCACACCCCCGTGATCATGACAAACGTTTTTTTTACATTCACCTTTAGATCCAAATTACTCATGAAAGTAGTGTACCTGTTTAGTGAATTCTGGAGTTCGCGCGGAGTTCGCGCCAGGATGACGGCGTCATCCGCATAGAGCAGAGCTGGGATCAGGCGCTGTTTTACTTTTGGGAGGTCCTGGGCCCCCCTCAACATATCCCCTCCAAACCATTGGTATAAAGTGAGAAGAGGAAGGGGGCCAGGACACAGCCCTGCCTAACTCCCCGCTCCACTCCAAATGACGCCGTCAGCGCGCCGTTCCTTCCGAAGCGAACTCTCGCCGAAGCCCCAGAATAAAGCTCTCTCAGAAAATCTAGTAGGGAGGGGTCCACGTCCATTTGTCTTAGGACTGTCCATAGTTTTGAATGCGAGCCGCAGTCGAATGCGGCAGACAGGTCCACATAGACCATGTATACCGTACTCTTCTTTGCCTGCATGTATTTGCCCATTATCAAACTGAGATTAAGTGCCTGCTCTACCGTCCCAAAACCTTCTCGGAACCCGAATTGCAAGTCCGAGATAATGCCTCTTTCCTCGCCCCACTGCTGAAGTCTCTCCAGGATGACCCTCCCCACCACTTTACCGAGAGAGTCCAGGAGTGAGATGGGGTGGTAGCACTTCACGTCCTGGCGGTCCCCTTTCTTAAAAATGGGGACCATGATTGACCTAGTCCAAGAATCTAATACACCCTCGCTAGCTGCAGCTATACACACTCTTGTGAGAATGGGCGCCCATAGATCTTGGTTAAATTTAAAAAGGTCTACTGGGACGCCGTCAGGGCCGGGAGCTTTTCCAGTCTTACTTTTTTCTAAGGCCACTAATATGTCAGGGATGTCAAAGGACAATGGGATTGGGTATTGTACCTTGGTATAAATGTTTGTTGGCCCATCTATACACGTGTGATCTTTAAAAATATTTTCGAAGTGGGCTACCCAGGTATCCTCATCTATGGCCACCTCTATCTTGGGGGAATTGTTATCTGTAAGATAGGGGGAGCTGACCGTTCGCCAAAAGGCCTGACTATTTTTCGAGAGAGCGCTCTTGTTTAGGTCTTCCCAGAGCTTCTCTTTCAGTTGTTGGGCTCTTAGCTTACGTTCCTGAGTGTATTTGCGTCTAAGGAGTTGAATGAGGCCCGCGTCTCTTGGTTTGTTGTGGAGAGCTGATTTTAAATCAGATAGGGCTCTCGTGCAATTATGGTTAAACCATCCTTTCTTACTGGGATGTTTGGTTGTTATTTTCGCCGTGAGCAATCCCTTAGTTATTTCTGAGATTTCTATAAAATTGTTCAGTACCTCTGCGTGATTTAGCGCGGGATCCAGGCATTTAATTATGTTTGGATATGCCTGGTCCACTAACTTTTTTGTAAGTTAATTAGGATTAATCTTTTCCCATTTGATAGAAAATCCATTGTGTTTGCTAGTTCTAGCCTGTTTTGGGTGAGAGTGTTAGCTATTTCAGTGACCTTGGATTTAGATTCAGTAATGTGAAGGTCCATTTTTAATGCGGAGTGATCACTTAATGGGTTATCCATGAAATGGTAGGCTTTGGCCATCGAGAGCAGTCCTGGAGACAGAAGGATATAGTCAACTGGCGTTTGATGGCCTCTGCCCACATAGGTCGGATAGAAAAGGTTTTTCTTCGAGTTTGGGCAGTTAGCGATTGCTAAATCAACATCGGAAAGTATATTGTTCATTACGTTTCCCGATTTATTATGGACGAAATGGGCTAATGAGGCCTCATGTTCGTCCACAAACCCACAACGTTGAGAGTTTGCCATGGAGCATGGGTGAAGGTTGAAATCACCTCCCCATAGAAGGTGGATCATTCTGGGATGGTCCTTCCACTGGTGCAGACTTCTTAGTCTCTCCTGTATGTTTCTGATGAGGATCAGAAAATCGTTTTCATCTAGGTTGTTGTACAAATTAACTAGGAGGATAATATCTTTGTTTACAAGGGAGAGGGATAGTATCTGACAGTTGGAATCGATGAATACATTGGACACTTTTAAGAAAGAAAGAGTGTTAGCTATGTATATTATTAGCCCTCCTTTGGGCCTACCTATTGTACTACGAATAGCTGGAGAGGAGTAGGTTTTATAGCCCAAAAGATGGAGCTCTGTTGTGGTCCAAGTCTCTTGGAGACAAATTATTTCCCCTTGTTCTAGGAAATTCAGGGCCATAGCGTCTTCAATCTTTGGTCGTAGACCCGCCACGTTCCAAAAAAGGAAGGGTATAATTCGTACATCAGATTTTGGAATTACTGTTACTGGGACCTGCACCGTGTTTTCGCTTAGGGAGGGGGAATGTGATAAGTTAGGGTTAATGTGCTCCATATCCCTTGATGTTCAATCAACCATTTCTAGAGCACTAAATCCTCTGCTGTTGATGTCCCCATTCCCCCCAGTTCCCTCCCTGGTGACGTGGTCTTACTAGGTGCCAGGGGTTCTCGTACTCATGAAAGCGGGGGGCTCCGTGTTGTCTATTATCATAGAATGTAGCCTGACGGGGGGGTGGTTCAACCCAGGGAAAGACAGGATCCTCAAAGAAATTATTATTGTTAGGTTGAGTTATGGAGTAGAAGAAAGACAACGGTTTAATTCTGATACCTCCATTTACATTAAGTTGATCCCAGGAGCTAATGTAATCGGCTACCCAGGAATCTTCGAAGGTAATAACGATGCAGTCCCCTGGGAGCAGTTTGCTACCTTTTCCCACCCAAGGAGTCCTACGCAATGAGGAAATCCTTCCATGCCAATTTGGTGGCATGGGGCGATTTGTCTGTAGCCAATGTTGTACTTTATTTTTTAGTGACCAGGGAGGTTCCGCATTGTTGGGAGCTAGCTCAGGTACACCAGTCATAACCGCTACATATGGTGCGGCCTCAGGTGGTAGCTCTAACGGGGCTCTAACCTCTCCGGGACCTCTTAGTGTGTTTCTTTTAGTTGGTTGAGAAAAGGGATTATGTGCCGGAGTTTTGGGAGCTACATTTTTTTTTGCCGCTGGTTGCGACAGGGTAGTTGTTGATGACACAGTATTACCTTGTTTTGATGTGGTTGCTACGGTGGTGGTTGAGTTTGGTGTACTCAAAGTGGACGTTACTGAAGATGTTGGAATGGGGGTCGGTGCTATGGATACTGCTGTCTGTGGTGTAATCGTTTGGGGAATAACAGGTTTTGCGGTAGCGCCCAAGGGATTCGAGAGGGGAATCTGAGCAGAATTAGTTCCCCCTTTCTTCTGTGGGACAGGCCTCTGATTATGTTGTGAAGAAATGATGAGCCTCGAAATCTGACTCTCTAGTTTTGATAGTTTTTGTTCTACTGGTTGTAAGAATTGTTTAAGGAGTTCAGCAATTTTGCTTAGAGTGATTACATTATCACAGTCTGTCGGACCCTTGTCAGTAGATACTAGGATTGGTGAATCTAATATTATGGGGGTGGCACCTTCCTGGTCGTCCTGATGTACCAATGCAGTGACGACCTGTTGGTCTAATCTTGGAAGTGGGGCGTGTGGAGAGCTAGGGAGGGGTTCCGTTGTGATTCTATCAAAGTTTGTTTGGATGGTCTTATTTTTGCTTATTGCACCTTCCCTCCTTCCCCTAGCTTGAATTCTCTCCAAGGTTGACGTTTGTGTGTGGGATTGAGGGGGTAGCTCAGGTTTTTTTTCTATATCTGAGCCTAGGGGTGAATCTGCAAACTCAGATACAGACAAGTCTACGTTATTAGGTAAGCTACGTCTTCTCTCACCAGCTAACCTTGACCTTTCTTTGTTGCTACTCAGGACAGGTGTTCTGGCTTCTGCAAGATTTCCCAGGGAAGATCTTTTAGCAAAATCTAAATCCATTGAGACCCTTTTCTCCATTAGGGAAATACTTTGATCAATGAACGGGTTTGCTTTGGTAATAAAGTCGTCCATAGGGCCTAGCAGTTTTCCTACGCTCCCTGGAGCCAACATCTTCTTTCCTCTAGTAACTACCATAGTGAGATGTTAGGGGTAGAATAGCGTAGATTGTAATGGCACTCAAAAAATCTTACTTAGTTGATGAATTTGTGAGAATAATAAAGTTACTTGCAAAGGGAGTGGCCCAGTCCAGTCTCTCCGGTCCTCAAACGGCCCGCTCTTTGCCCGATCTTCGCCCGGCGCCGTCCCGCACACGTCCCGCGTCGCGGGAATAGAAAGGGGATTATATCACTACGGGCGGTGGGCGGGAACACGGGTACCTTTTATTCTTATTATTGCCATGCAAGATCTATGTGCTTGTTTCTTTTATGGTGTAAGACCGAAATAAAGACTTTTGATGCTGATGATGGTTTACCCATGCATGCCCATGGAAGCCGCAAGAAAGACACAAAGAGAGTTTACGATACATTTATTGAAAACCATCATAATCCTGCATGAAGCATCTGTGGTGTGATAATTAGGCAAATGATACAGAATAATATAAGCAGCATTATGAACATAGTAACAAGAATATATATTTCAACCATAGTCGAACTATTCCTTTATCCATATCTCACCCTTCTCCGCAAGCATGGTGTCAGTGAGGATGTTATCTCCATGATCCCTGGGAGCTTTGCACCCACACCTCTGTGCTATGGTCAGTCCATCAGCCGGCTGTAGGTTGACGAGGGATGTCAGTTCGCACAGAGCTGCATGTTTGAACTCCATGATTGTCCCAGGGTGGTCTCCACCACCTGAATGCCCCTCTCCGCCACTCAAGGGCACGATTCCTGTTTTCTATGGTAAAAACAACAATTTCATAAAATGCAGCCCGGAGATGTTGATGTGTCTGATACTAGAAGCTTGATGCTGGTTGAAGAATGAAAACAGAGCATTCTCACATCATGTATTCTGCAGACTAACCCCCAGATTCATCATTGTCCCGTTTTGCGAGTCCTTAATAGCGATTATTAAGGAATCGCTATTAAGGACTTGCAAAACGGGATTCATGTAGAAATCGCCAAAAAAAATTGCGATTTCTACAGCTTCCTTATTTGCGATTAGCAATTAGCTATTCGCAAATAAGGATGCGATTTCAAGGGTGCCAGGGGTGTCCAAAGGACACCCTGTAGCACCCCTGAAATGGAAATGTAGACTGATGTTGCGCGCACACATGTCCAAAGAACATGTGTGTGTGTAACATACAACTTAGAAAAATGCACTAAAGTGTATTTTTCTAAGTTTTCGCTATTTACCACGAAGTCTGACTTCGCGGTAAATAGCGGCTAGAAGTTGCGAATTCGCAATTCTGAAATGGTTCATGAATTGCATTTAAGGAATCTCAAATAGAGATTTCTTAAATGCGATCGCAATTTGAAAAATCGCAATTATTTGCGATTTTTCAAATTGCGAGTTCATGAACCATTGATGAATCTCAAATGCCATTTTTGCGGGCGCAAACGGACGATTTTTGCGATTCGCACCGTTTGCGCTCGCAAAAATGCTTGACGAATCTACCTGTAAATCCCAAGAAGAGCTACTGAATAACAAGTAGCATGTACAGCACATTCCTAGAATATGGTTGCAAATGCAAATGCATAATATATAACCTTACAAAGCGGAGACAGTCTAATAACGTCTAAAACATGAAACCAAGAGAGAACCAAACTAGGTCCAAAAGGTAAATCGCGACAGAGCTCTGCGGCGGATTGCTTCGCCGTAGTACAGTGATGTGTTGATACTCAAATGGATCAAAGGTCTTTTCCCAAAAATTTATAATAAATACAAATAATGTGTCCAATGCACCAATGTTGTTGGTCTTGTGGTTTCCTTGGTGTGTTGGTCCATCATTCTTGTGTTCATGTACTTTACAGGGTGGTCTCAGCAGGCTGTAAACGTGTCGCCCCGCCCTCCTGTCTGTGTTTCAGCAGATGTATGTCAGGAAGTAGTTGATTTCATTCTGGATGACCATTGGTGGAGGGTGCATATCATTGATTGCGGCGGCCACGGTCATGTCCCACGCGTCCACGATGCCAATGTCCAGGTCCCGCAGCAGGAGGTTCAGGATCTGGTGCTGGATGTAGCCATTGAAGTCATTCATGGGCTCAAAATATGCTGGTTCTTTAGAAGTATTCTCAGTTTTGAGGACAATTTTTGTCTCCGGGCTTCTTCGAAGTAGTCGCTGGATGGTTTTGCGGACGCTGATCGCTCGGACGATGAAGACGTGCAGAGGGAAGGACCTGAAATGTGCCCCAAGTGTGAGAGTGAGGACCGTGTTTCTATTCCCTCCAATGTGATCCACCTGCTCAGGGAGGGTCTTGTCACCCACACACCTGTAGAAGCTGAGGTACAGGAATGGAAGCCCATGGACTTGGAACTTGATCTGTATGTTTCTGGACGTGTCCACCTTTAGGCGGGTCCTATGCCATCCGTCGCCGTAGAGCTCAAGGTCCTTCAGATCTGAAATGTGAAAACAAGGCATTAATACCAGTGAAAGCCCAAGGACAGACCCTCCTCCTGGAATGAGGACACCAGGGGGCATATTACCAAGGGTGGTGATAGGCAATTATCGACGGTTTAGCGGCCGTTTTCGGCCGCTAAGTGGCGATAATTCTATCGCTCTATTAGCAAGCTGTCGCTAACTGATGTTAGCCACAGCTTTTAGGCGATAGCGAGCGGTTTGGGGCCCGCTTTGCATGTCATCGATTTTTATCGCTAATGACATGCAAAGTGGGCGTACACAAACTGTTAGCGACAGAAAGCAGTCACTAACGTTGCTATCGATACCAGCGCCTTGAGACCCTCCGGGTGAGTAGTGCGCTATATAAATGCTATGATTGATTGATTGATTGATCGCCTATTAGCAAGGCAGGCGTAGCGATGGAAATATTCCCGCTATCGCCAAAAACCAACGCCTGCTCAGACCAGTTCTTAGCCATGTTATCCAATGGGAGGTGGATAACATGGCTAAGAGCATTTTGTTGCTAATGCGTGAATATCGCTGTATTCTCAGCGATATTCACGCATTTCGCCGCTATCGCTGGATATTTTAGCACAATGGAGAAAAACGTTGCTAATAGCATGTTTTCACCGCTAACATATCCAGCAATAGGTAGCGATAAAAAATTCACCGCTAAGCCTATTTAGCGATAATTATCGCTACATGTTGGTAATATGCCCCCAGGTCTTAGACATTTAGAAAGAAAGGTGCCTAAAAGAGCAAAGCAAGTTGTAAGAAACCATGAACTATCTAGAACCGAAGGGCCCCTGAAAGTAGTAATTCAAGGGCTACTAAATAATAAGTATTACTGGGAATGTTATGTAGTGATACCTACCGTACGTCTGCCTTTTCTAAGCAGTGTCAATAATAGATGTTATTTTTACTTGAAATATGGTATTTTATTTTTCTACCTAAAGAAGGATGGAATTCAGAGACAGCTTCCTAGGCTTCTAATTCATGGCATGCTGCATTTTGTCAGCAGCAATTGTTCAGCTCACTGAGCTATACTGTCAGATTGTGACATCATTATAATCTATATTTTGAATTATTATTGGCTTGAAATTAACATCTGTGTGTGATGCACAGAGGTTAATGAGCACAAGACAGGCCAGAGGTTGGGAAGCAGAGCCCTGAAGAGTGTGTCTATCTCTCATCCCCTCATTGGCTTTTATAGTCACATTGGGATACTTTGTGCAAACAGGAATAATTGATCCTAAAATCATGTACTACTCGTGAAGTCCCACTCAAATAACTAGGAGTTCAAAGAGTCTGATCATGCAGCCAACACAGAACCCTCTCCCACCAATCACACCTTTTTGCCCTCACACACACATGACCTCTCTTACCCATGTGAGAGAAAAGCAGTAACTACTTCACCCCCTTATATAAACCCAGGGGCTTATTATCAAGGAGGGCGAAAGGGAATTTTCGAAGCTTTAGCGGACGTTTTCAGCCTCTAAGCGGCGATAATTCTATCGCCCTAATAGCAAGCTGTCTCTAACAGCAGTTAGCGACAGCTTGTAGGCGATAGCAAGCGGTTTGGGGCCCGCTTTACATGTTAGCGATATTTATCGCTAATGACATGCAAAGTGGGCGTACCCAACCCATTAGCGACTGACCACAGTCGCTAACGTCGCTATCGCCTATTAGCAAGGCAGGCTTAGTGATGGAAATATTTGCGATAAGCGTGAATATCTCCAAATACTAACACCTGCCCAGACCAGTTCTTAGCCATGTTATCCAAAGGGAGGTGGATAACATGGCTAACAGCATTTCATCGCTAATGCGTGAATATCGCTATATTCTCAGCAATATTCACGCATTTCGGCCCAGTTATTAAAATTTTTATTTACCCTCGGGTACTGGGACCCTCGCCAAGCCGTTTTAACTGTCACTTCACTAACACCCCACACTGCACTCTCAGTAAAATACCAGCTCCGCTGTAATCAGGCATTGAAGCACACCCAGAACACATTAGGTGTCACTGGGTGGGCCCGATGATGAAGCATGCCACCAACCAGATTGGTGGGTGAGGTCTTCATGACTACACCAACAAGGTGTCCACTGACAAAACGAGTCAGAGTCCTAAAATAAAAGTCATATTAAGCTAGTCTTCTTTGATAACACATATAAACCCACGGGGACACGGACTAGCTTTCTAGTCTTCTCTCTCTCTCTTGATAAGTCTACTGTTAAAATGAGAAACAGGGTCAAGATTGATTTTCATATTGCTGGGTCTGAACTAGGGTGGCGAAGTGAGCATACCCATTCCACTTAGGCCTTCATCAGCTCATAGCATTTAATTTACAGGCCCTCGGTATAGGTTTCTACTAAAGACTTATTGATAAATTAAATATCACAATTGTGGATACACCAAATGTAAGCAGAGAAGCACATGTAGTATAGCACCGGTCAGCAGTGGTAAAGTGCTCAGAGTCCTAAGATCAACAAAAGGAATCAGCAAATGGAGGATGGAAGCAGGAAAAAAGTTTGAGGGAAGACCACCCTAAGGACAACAGGTCTAACACGTGCTTCCAGCTGAAAGTGGGGAGAGCTATCCAACCTTCAGTTATTGGTGTGGTCCACCCACAGTCTTAGTTCCACCCTGACGTCCATCCCCTGTATGGACATAGACCCCCTACCTCAACAGTTTTTGATTCTCTCCCCTCATTTGCATGGCATGAGCCACCTGGTGGGCCTGTGGTCAGTCTGGATCAGGAAGTGAGTCCCAAACAGGTATGGTCTCAAATTCTTTAGTGCCGAGACCACAGCAAAAGCTTCTCTCTCAATAGCACTGGCGAATATATAGCACTGGATAATATCGCTGGAAATCCAGCGATATTCTTGCATTAACGCCAATAGGGGCTTAATCTGATAGTCCACCCCCCATTGACTATACAGGTAAGTCAACTTTTTAGCAGGCGTTAGATTATAGCGATAATCGCGATTTTTTTAATCGCTTCGCCTGCTTTGCTAATAGGTGATAGCTGTGTTAGCGACTGTTTTCAGTCGATAAAAGTTTGGGTACGCCCACTTGGCATGTCATTAGCGATAAATTTTGCTGACATGCAAAGCGGGCCCCAAACCGGTCGCTATAGCCTAAAAGCTGTCGCTAACTGCAGTTAGCGACACCTTGCTAATAGGGCGATGAAAATATTGCTGCTTTAGCAGGAAAAAGTCTTGCTAAAGTAGCGATATTGTCCTAGCTAATATGCCCCTTGGTTTGTCAACCTCTGGAAGGTATCAGGGACATTCTTGATTCCAAAGCGCATCACCTTAAACTGATAGAGAACCTCTGCAGTGGAGAATGCTGACCTCTCCTTTGCTCCTTCTGTTAAGGTGATCTGCCAGTACCCCAAGGTAAGATCAAAAGTAATTAAGTACTGGGTAGCCCCTAACCGTTAATACGCTCATCAGCCAGGTGAATGAGAAGAGCATCGGTCTCGGTGACTGATATGATCCCCCTATAGTCTACACATCACCCTCAACTCCAAAATTTTGGAAACCTCTTCCCTAATGCTGGCCCTCACCTTGTCAAACAGCCTGTAAGATTATTTCTTGACAGGAAGTCTGCCCACTGTGTCCACATCATGGGCACACAGATTGGTAAGTCCCAGGGAAGAGAGTCAACAGAGAGGAGTACTGAAACAGCATTGTTGTAAATGTGTAAATGTAGTTGAGCTTATATAGCGCACAGCTACCCGCAGTGGGTTTCCCGGCGCTTGCTTAGGGAACCCTTCCTGGTATTCCCCTGTGAGATAGCAGGGTATCCACAAGGTGAAAGTCAGGCATCCCGCCGCGAGGGGCCGTTGTGGGGATTAAGCAAGCTATTGCCCAGAGTCGCAGAGTGTGAACCCGTGAGTCGAGGAGGCACCGGGGCGAGAATTATCGAGTCCGTGGAATTTTTAGCCCAAGACCCCGCCGAGGCGGGGAATTGAACCCTGGTCCAGGACCGATCTCAGCTTCCGGGTCTGCTGCCTCTAACCCCTGAGCCACACTTCTCCACATTGTTGGCAGTCCCTCTGCTGTTCAGGAGTCAGACCAAGGGAAATAATTACTCCCCACTGATCCATCTTTCTCCTTGGAGCATAAGAGGTCACAGAGAGGTTCACCTTTCCTTTCCTCTACTCCTTCTGTCACCACCAGCATGGGACCTCACACCTCTCCACGTGGGGTTTGAGGTGGTGGACATGGAGCACCTGGTGGGGATGTCTAGGGGTCTTGAGGCCCAACAGGTAGGTGTACTCACCCTTGCATTCAACCACCTCATAGGGTCCATTCAACCAGTCCTGGAGGGCCCTGGGCTCCACAGGTTCCATAGCCTACACTTTCTTTCCAGGTTGCAATTCCACAGTGGTAGAATTTTGGTTGTACCATTATTTCATCGCTTCCTGACTGGCTTCTAAGTTGTCTGAGGCTTGCTTCCACAACTTAGCTATTAGAATTCCACAGGCCAGCATGTAGCTCACTACATCCTGGGAAATCTTCCTTGGAGCTTGCTCCCACCCTGCTTTCATCAAATGTAGTGGTCCTCTTAATGCGTGGGCATTGTAAAGGTATGCGTTTTAAAAGTATGCGTTGTAACGTCATACATTCCCAAGGGAAACCATGTCCTCCTCAGTGGGGTCCGGGGCAGTAACTGCAGGTGCCTCATCCATTTCAACTGGGAGATATTCAGGGGCTGTTTTCCACGCCCTCTGCCTTTACCCTTCTTAGCAGCTAGCTGGGTCATTCTGCAAGGCTCTAGCCCTTTTTAACTCCCATTCTGGCCATCCATGGGCCTGGTGGATGCACAAATCCACTCAAGTAACCCTAACATTTTCCGGTGTACCTTAAGAGCCTCTTCCTTCCAGGTAGTGTTCTCATGGTCTTTTCCTAACAGACAGTCCACAGGCATGGCAGGGGTCACTTCATATTTCAGAAGACCTGACTCACCTATACAAATGGAACAAGGGCCACTGGATGGTGACCGCCTCAGCCACCACAACCTTATGGAATGCATGGGTTATCACGTGCTCTGGGAACGGCAGCTGATTTATTTACCATAGTCATGCTGGTACCTATGCCCCTCAGAGCCGGAACACCTTGCCCATTGATGGTAACCCATTGCCTATACTTTGCAGTATTTGATGGCACATGGATTTTAGCAACCATCTCACGGTCATCCAGGTACACTAAGGTAAACTCAGCAAACTCCCCCCAGATACTGGAACAAACTCCTACCCCACCTCTATACTCACCACCCTGGGGACTTTTCCTCCATTGGGAGGTGGGGCTCTTTTTGGGCACTTGGGATCTCCCTTGTAGTGGCCATAGTCAGAAACACTCATAGTGCTTAATAGATGTTGGCTGCTGACTCTGCTCTGGGTAGTTCTTCTTCTGGTGGCCAGATTGGTAATGGGACCCTTACCTGTGTGAGGTATTTAGAGGCCTTCTGAGAACTCCTTCTATGTGTATCTCCCCCTTCTTTCTACTGTTGGGAACCCTGACCACACTTTTGGGAGTCCCCCCAGATACCTTCTTGGAAAGCTTACTATCAACCAGGTGTTGGTGCAGGTCTGGGAAACAAATATCAAGCATATGTACCTTCAAATATAAATGTACATCCCTGAATAATTATCAACTTTGCGGACCCTCACCCAGCCCTTTAATGCCTTGTTAGCTAACATAAGAAATCCACAAAGGTCTGTGATGAGAATTTGTGGCTGGCCCTGATTCCCTGTCTGTATTTCTCAGGTCTCAGTACAAACGTGTTGACTAGTATGGCCTCCATTGCAGTGTAGCGAGAACCACCACCTCTAGTGTTGGGAGTGTTTTCCTCCCCACTGTGGGTATGTAGCTCATAAAACTACTCCACAGGACTCCTCTGGGACCTTTTGAACCCTGAGGGCCACATTTGTCTGTCATCCCCCACCACATAACTAGGCATCAGGTCTTTAGGTAGGCAGATTGAGACTTCACTACCAGGTACTGTGGGTATGCTGCCACCATTACTACTGGACTCTACCTGAAATGCCCTGA
Source organism: Lissotriton helveticus (assembly GCF_964261635.1). NCBI lineage: Eukaryota > Metazoa > Chordata > Amphibia > Caudata > Salamandridae > Lissotriton > Lissotriton helveticus. The sequence goes on along the minus strand of NC_136068.1, from coordinate 1,958,574,765 downwards.
TGTCCAGCTCTCTGAGGATCAGCTCATGGGCCATATTCATCTTCTCCATGGTCATCCTCTTCTCTTCTAGTGCCTATTTCCTCTCAGCCAGAGCCTTTCTTTCTCTAGTTGAGCAGGCATTTGCTCCTGTTCTAACTGAGCTAGCTCCAGCTTGGGCTTTCGTTCCTCCCTCCTTTCTGCCAGCTACTCTGGTGACAGGTTCAATGATGAGTTGCTGCTCCCTGCTCTGGGAGCCACCACTACTTACAGCACGTTGTTGGCCCCTTCCGCAGGCAGTTCCAGATATACCTCATTTTTGTGGATCAACTCCTCATCCTCCTGAATCTCTTGTTTCTCCTCCTCTGGGGTTCCAGCTCCTCCCTTACGGGCCTCTGCCCAGGTTTTCTACGGTTTTTGAAACTCCACCTTCCTCCCTGGTGAAGCCTTTAGTGGACAGTTCAACCACCTTGAAAAAATCTTTGAGCTGGACAGCAGTGTAGGTCTCCAGCTTGGCCAGCTCAAGATATATCAATGCAAGTGCAGCTGCTGTTTCTCCAGGTAGAGGCTTGTTTAGTAAAAAATCAAAAAGTCAATTAAAGGAGAATTGAAAAAGGGTTTGAATTGGTCTTCAAAATAGAGTAGGAGTGAACACTGATTTACTTTATGGAATTACAAAAACACAAGTTCTATCCCTCCGCTGCCACCAATGTTAGAAATTGGGTTTCTGGTTGGCAGAGGTATGTACCCTGTCTAAGCAGGAATAATAATCCTAGTCAGGGTAAGTCCGATACACACTAAAAGATAACCTGTGCTTACACTCTTGCAGCTTGGCACAGAGCAGTCAGACTAATCTAAAGAGTAAGTGTGGGCCGAAAATTCATTCCGCTCGTGGAATTTGCGGATTTTCTGCAATTTCGTGATCCGCAAATCTCGCGAAATCGCAGAAAAATCAGCGAATCCGCGAGCGGGACGAATTTTCCATGAAGCACTTACATGGTTACAGCAGCAGGTGCCCAAGATGAAGCTAATTTCTTTGTAACCATTTACAAAAGGGTTACAAAGAAATTAACTTCAACTTGGGTACCTGTTGTAACCCTGTAAGTGCTTCCTGAGCGGCGCCTCGTTGCCTACTTGCAACTATTCTCTGACCCTCGAAGCAGGGTCAGAGAATAGTTACAAGTAGGCAACGAGGCTCCTGTCACAAAAACTAAACCTCAGCAGGAAGCACTTACAGATATAAATAAAGCAGGTGCCCGAGTTGAAGCTCAAATTCAGTAACATTTTATTCAGCCGAAAACATTAGCACGATCAAGGCTGGGCAAGTGTGCTTTAACACCATATCTGCTGTCGAAAATGAGCTGTAATACTCGAGGGAGGTCTCTACATCCCTGAGTTTCTCGATCCCAATCCCCGTTCCTGTGACCAGGAGGCTGCTTTCTCTTCACCTGCTGCCCTGCTCGCTCTCTGACCCTTTATACACAAGAGGCATGTGAACATGCATAGAAGCCCCGCACAACACACTAGCGGTATCAAACGTCTACCCGCCCTTTCCCAACTATGATGGATAGCTCACTCAAGGAACCTCGGCGCATTTTGGCGCGGTGGCAAAGTTACAGGCACACAGGGTCACTGAAGACAAATGTTCTGGCCCTTTACGCAGCTGCAGTGTAGGAAAAGCAATATACATTTACCCAACGAGGTAGCACTTACTGATTAGCCAGTAGAAAGTACTCCAGTTAAGTATAGTGCAATTGCAAAAAAATCCGCGATTTGCGGGGAAAATCCGCGAATTCGCGGATTTTTTTGCGATTGTGCTCGAATTCGCGGACCGCAGATCCGCAAAATTCGCCCATACTTACTAAAGAGGCAAACGTGTAAAGTAAATGCACAATTCAACACACAGTACCACAATGAAAACACCACAAAAAAACTCCACATTGGTTTAGGTAAATAGACAATATGTTTATAAATAAATGAAGACCAAAACAACAAAAATCCAACAATTACCAGCCAAGTAATGGATTTTTAAAGATTAAAAAGAAGCCACACATGCCCAGGGGACAGATTATCTGGATCCTGGTCACAACAGCAAGATGCAGGGTGCAGTCGAGGGACACATTGGTGTCGATCCTGCAGTGGTGGTGATGCTTTGGCTCTGAAGGAGAAGCGCTTAAGTTGAGAAGCATTGGTTCCAATGCGGTGCGTCGGGTTTCCCTGCAAAATCAAGGGGATGGGTCGATCTCTCTGCAGTGGTGGCAATGCGTGGTTCTGATGTGTCAAGTGCTTGAGGCAAAGCACTGGTTCTGAGTGTGATGCGCTGATCCTACTCCTGCAACAGGGTCAGTGCACTGGTTCTGCTCCAAGCAAAGTGGAGATATGTTGATATCTCTGATGCAAGTATATGCATCCACTTCTAGAGAACCAGGCACAGCAGCAGGTGTAGAGACTTTGATAACCCTGAGTCTCAAGCAACAGGAGACATGCTAACAAGTCTCTTAGGGATCACTTTGGTTGTAAGGCAGAATCCCGCTCTCCCTCAGTAGGGTCAGAGAGCAGCAGGACAACACAGAAGAAAAACAGGTACACCAGATCAGTAGTCTAGCTGAGTGCCAGTCCTTGCAGCAGCACAGCAGTTCTTCTGATAGAGGTTCTTTAAAGGTCTGATTTAGTGGTGTAAGAGAACCAGTACTTGTACTGAGTTGCACCTTTGAAGTGGAAGGGTCTACAAAGAAGGTTATTTGAAGTGTATGGAAGCCGTTTCTTCCCATCCCTGGTTCCAGACTATCTGTATGGGGCAATCAACCCTTTGTGTTGGGACAGGACACTGCCTATTCAAGTGTAAGTGTCAGCTAAGCCCGCCCATCCTGCACAGGAAGAGCTATCAGTATGCAGACGGGCACTCAGACACACCTAGTCTTCTTGTGTTGTGGCTGTCTGGAGGACGCATGGGTGTGAAATCCCGCTCTGCTTGCAGCAGTTGCAAAGTTTTTCCTGCTCTGCATAGAGAGTGGAGCTCCGAAAAACAGTGCATAGCGGCACAGAATTGTTCCTCTTGCACGGCTTACCAATGTTAAGTTGGCGATTGCAAACGAGGAAAATCTTACTCCAGACAACCTCCCGGTGAGATTTCTCAACGCGGGTGGTTGTGGCAGGTCGCTACCACTCACATTAAGAAATCTTCCACTTGCATTGAGGAAGCTACCACTAAACTAGAACATCTACTTGAGCGGCAGAAAGGAGGAGTGACCACTTGCGCTGCATGTGGTGCCATTCGCGTTGCTTTTATAGTGCGGGAGCAACACCTGCCACTAAAAGTTAGCAAGAGCAGCGCAACGTATCGCACTAAAAGATAGTGAGAGCAGTGCAACATATCGCACTCTGCCGCTTGCAGAATTCCACATAGTGCAGTGAAGATTTTTGGCACTACGTGGAGTTCTGCATAGCAGAACTACGCAAACTCCTCCTAGGCCTAACCTGGAGGGAATGCACAAAGTAAAGCTGTTACCCATCCCAGACATGTATTGGAGACAAGCTACAGTCACTGCACTTAGTGGCATTACTAAATAGTAACATTATATCCAACTTTATCAGTAAAGAAGATTTATCACTACTATTCCAAAGATATGAAACATGTCAGAGCTACTCCTTTCTAAGCAGGAATTACGGCTTAAAATTGTATTAAGTAATTCCCAATGTGAAAATGTGAAAAACAAATGTAGGTGTTTCTGACTACCAGGAAACGAAAAACTTAAAAGTGCATGTTCTACCTTTTACTTAATAATAATAATAATAAGAAGAATCCTGAGTTTATACAGCGCCTGGTTACACTAACCAGTGTGTCCCTGCGCTAGTCCCCTGCCCTACGTGCTGCCTAGGGTCTATCTTAGGGTGGCCTATGTGTAATAAAGAGCAGTTTAAGGCTTGGCAAAGGGTTTTAACTGGCAAGTCGAACTGGCAGTAAACTGTATACCTAGGCTCTGCAGTGGCCAGCCTTAAACATTTTTAAAGAGCTACTCGTCTTGTTTAAAGGGCTACTTGTGTTGATGGCACAATCAGTGCTGTAGGCCCACTAGTCGTTTTGGAACACAAGGGAACCCAACAGGGGCCTTCGGACCATAGGTTAGTTTACTTATTATAGACAACAGGGGTCCTAAGGATTTTCAATATGACAAAAGAATAATAATATAGACCACGATCAGTACTATATTTTTTCTCAACGCCCAGCCGGGCGTGAATTTATTAAGGAATAATATATAATAACAATTGTCTAAGGAAGACAAAAATGAGCAACAGAATAGGGTACAGTCCTGTACCTATCCCAGAGAAGTTGAAAGGCCAATAGAACCAAGAGAGATAGGAAAAGGAAAGAAGTTTTTTCAGGCAAGAGACAAATTTATAGAGCCAGAGGGTGGCTTGCGATCTCAATAAATAGTTTCATACAGTACACCACACAGTGTAAACATTCAAATATACATGTTAAGTCATATGTTACACTGTTTAAAGCGTCGACGTTTCGATCCCTAAAGGCTCAAAATTAATTGGGATCATCATCAGGACAGTTTACAATTAATGCCTGTTTTACAATGCGAATGCCTTCACGAGCAGAAGATCACGTGATGACATGTTGAGGTGGGTTTCTCTAACCGGCTCAAGGGGCTTGTTGCTGGCTATGCTCGGATCAGTCGTAGGGAGGAGGTAGACCGCGAGGGTGGTGGGTTGCCTCCTTTTTATATTCATACAATTCCACTGCAGGAGAGTTTGTGGATCATGGGGTATTCCTGCTGGCTATGCTTTGAATGGCCGTCAAGGGAGAACTAACCACGAGGGTACTTTCCCATTACTTGGAGGAAAAGGGTGGCCTCCTTCGTTTGGATCCGTAGCTTCAAGGCTGGCTGCACTCCGATCGGTCGTAAGGACGAGGTAGACCGCGAGGGTGACGGGTTGCCTCCTTTGTACGATTATACAATTTCACTGCAGGAAAATTTTGGATCACGGGGTATTCCTGGCTATACTTTGAGCGGCCGCCACGGGAGAAGTACGCATGAGGGTACTTTCGTTACTTGGAGGAAAAGGTGGCTTCCTTCGTTTGGTCCGTGGCTTCAAAGCTGCCTCCTCGATGGGAGCGGCTGTGGGGCGGTGGGAGAAACGCGATAGTCTCCTCACCCTTCAATGGCAGCGCGAATCCGCTGCCATTGAAGGGTGAGGAGACTATCACGTTTCTCCCACCGCCCCACAGCCGCTCCCATCGAGGAGTCAGCTTTGAAGCCACGGACCAAACGAAGGAAGCCACCTTTTCCTCCAAGTAACGAAAGTACCCTCATGCGTACTTCTCCCGTGACGGCCGCTCAAAGTATAGCCAGGAATACCCCGTGATCCAAAATTTTCCTGCAGTGAAATTGTATAATCGTACAAAGGAGGCAACCCGTCACCCTCGCGGTCTACCTCGTCCTTACGACCGATCGGAGTGCAGTCAGCCTTGAAGCTACGGATCGAAACGAAGGAGGCCACCCTTTTCCTCCAAGTGATGGGAAAGTACCCTCGTGGTTAGTTCTCCCTTGACGGCCATTCAAAGCATAGCCAGCAGGAATACCCCATGATCCACAAACTCTCCTGCAGTGGAATTGTATGAATATAAAAAGGAGGCAACCCACCACCCTCGCGGTCTACCTCCTCCCTACGACTGATCCGAGCATAGCCAGCAACAAGCCCCTTGAGCCGGTTAGAGAAACCCACCTCAACATGTCATCACGTGATCTTCTGCTCGTGAAGGCATTCGCATTGTAAAACAGGCATTAATTGTAAACTGTCCTGATGATGATCCCAATTAATTTTGAGCCTTTAGGGATAGAAACGTCGACGCTTTAAACAGTGTAACATATGACTTAACATGTATATTTGAATGTTTACACTGTGTGGTGTACTGTATGAAACTATTTATTGAGATCGCAAGCCACCCTCTGGCTCTATAAATTTGTCTCTTGCCTGAAAAAACTTCTTTCCTTTTCCTATCTCTCTTGGTTCTATTGGCCTTTCAACTTCTCTGGGATAGGTACAGGACTGTACCCTATTCTGTTGCTCATTTTTGTCTTCCTTAGACAATTGTTATTATATATTATTCCTTAATAAATTCACGCCCGGCTGGGCGTTGAGAAAAAATATAGTACTGATCGTGGTCTATATTATTATTCTTTTGTCATATTGAAAATCCTTAGGACCCCTGTTGTCTATAATAAGTAGGCCCACTAGTAGCATTTAATTTACAGACCCTGGGCACAGGTAGTTTACTCTACTAGTGACTTACAGATAAATTAAATAACCCAATTGTGGATATTATTTTATTATTTATTTTTACCATTTATTGAGCGCACTGTTACCGGGCAGGTGTCCTGGCGCTAAAATGATGTACTTTCTCCATGCGATGTTAGTCCCTATAGATTGAAAAGCCATGTTTTAGTGTTCTTCCTAAATGTCATTAGGTCAGTGCTTTGTTTTAGGGGGAGGGGCATCTTATTCCAGATATCAGCTGCTCCGGAGATAAAACTGCGGCCTCCCCATCGGACTTTCCTAATGCGATCAGTCTTGACAAGCCATTTGTTAGATGATCTTAAATGTCGGCCTGGCTTGTACAGCTGGAAGTGTTGTTGAAGGAAAGATGGACCTAGTCCATTCACTGCCTTGAACACTATGCACAACGCTTTGAACATCATACGTTTCCGTACTGGGAGCCAGTGCAATTTCCTCAGTTCCCCGGAAACGGAGGCAAACTTGGGTAGACCCGTGATTAAGCGAACAGCAGCATTTTGCAGCGTCTGTAGCTTATTCAGGATCCCTTGCTGTGCTTGTAAATACAGACTGTTGCAGTAGTCGAGGCGTGACAGCACTAATGCTGTCACGACAGTTTTCCTACTGCTAATGGAGAGAAAGGGGAGAATTTTCCTTATTGTTTTTATTATCCAGTGGACTGAGGATGAGAGGGCATTGACTTGTGTCTTAAAAGTAAGTTGTTTGTCAATGAGTATCCCTAGATTTTTTACTGTCGTGGCGGGTATGGGAGGATCTCCCATTTCTTGAGGCCACCAGTTGGGGGTCCATAAGTTGGTCTCATTGCCAAAGAGAAGAACCTCCGTCTTCGAAGAGTTCAATTTAAGGCAATTCCTGGCCATCCATGAGCTTACTGCGGTCATGCAGTCCTGGAATCTTGCTGCTATTCCCTCCTCTCGACCCGGGAGCAGAGATACCACAATTTGTGTATCATCTGCGTAAGATGTAAGTTCAAAGCCAAATGACCGAATCACCGGGGCGAGGGAGGAGATGTAAATATTAAAGAGGGTGGGGCTCAGGGAGGAGCCCTGAGGAACCCCTCCTGGGAGTGTGAAAGGAGTGAGGATATACCAAATGTAACTATTTTTATGGGAGAAGCACATGCACTTTAGCGGTGGTCAGCAGTGGTAAAGTCCTCAGAGTCCTAAGGCCAACAAAAATAATAAGCAAAAAGAGGAGGTAAGCAGGCAAAAAGTTTGGGGAAAGACCACCCTAGGGCTGGCAGGTCTAACATGTACCTGTGTGAAAAGAGTAAGCCCGGGCGGTGAACTCTGCTCCACTTGTGGAGTTTACAGAGTTTTCCGCACTCCGCGAAGAACGCGGAGTTACGAAAAACTCAGATCCCCATTGCTGAATTAATACGACATTTTAAAATGTAGAAACACAGAAACAGCTCTTGCTCTGAAAGCTCCAGTCGACCTTCAAGATAAGCAAAGGAATATCTCTTTCCCTGTGTAAGGGAGAATGTCTAATGTAAATAATCTAGGGCTACTTCATGAAATACTTATCTCAAAACATTAGAAAGTAAAATACAATAGTGACACTAGTGAATGAAAAAATACAAAAATTATTTATTGATCATCATAATTAATTTGATAAATATAAAAAAAATACGTATAGGAAGAAGGTCCTACAGAGACTAACAATAAAACAACATTCTCACTGCATTCGTTCAATACCCAGGCATACTACATTCAAATAATCATACTGATGTATATGATCTTCTTAGCTAAAGGCAATTCAATTTGCAATTGATGTAGCAAAACAATTTGATGAACAAATAATTCTATGAGTGGTTTCCAAAATAACTCAATGCGCGTTTCGACAGACAACTGCCTTCATCAGGAGTTCCAACACCAAATGTTGTGCTCAAACCCTAAACCGTCAGATAAGTATAAAGACAGGGATGGCTTTATACGTCAGCCTGCATGGGGTAATTGAATTTCTTTCTTGACAATTGCTTTCTTGATAACTGGAGATTCTGATCCCTGTTACAGGGATAATTCCTGTGATAAACAGATGAGCTGCTAGAATTACCAACATTTTGGTAATTCTTTATGGCCTCTTGAGTCGTCGGTACCCTGGATTAAAGAAAGAGCTGCCTGTTGTATTCTCCGACTGAATACGCACCTATCAAAATGTTTTTAAAGGACTAGCAGCTCGTTCGTTTATCACAGGAATTATCCCTGTAGCAGGGATCAGAATCTCCCGTTATCAAGAAAAGAATTGTCAAGAAATAAATTCAATTACCCATGCAGGCTACAGTGGACACATTAGTCCACTAAGTATCTATAAGTGAGGTTCAGAGCACCCCTCACAACTGCGGGTCTGGAGCTACTGCACCTGCTGCACTTAAGATAGTTGCGCCATCGCTGGCACTGCTTGTGCTCCCGCTCTCTGTGGTACAGACCACCCTCTCTCTGGCAGGGTCAGCATAGGCCATCCCAGGGATTAGTCAGGCCCGCACCTAGAATAAGCCACCAGAACTGGGCATGTGCTGAGGGCCTAGCATCAAAAGTGCAGCTGGTGCTTTGTCGCCATGACCCAGGGGTTCTATAGGCCATATGTACCCCAATAAATGTAAAATATCACTACTAACTTGTGTCTGGGGGTTCCATTTCCCTTGATCGCATGGCACACATGCTTTGCCACTGGCTGAGCATGAAATCAAATACACTGACATCAATCGCTGCACTTTTCTTTCTGTTAATCACACTTTAGAGCCCATGACGCCACATGTTTTATGGAAGCTCACTGGCCCCTTCACGTGTGCTTGTGTATGTGTCTGTCTGTGGATGTTTGAAGTTCTCATGTCCTGTGTGGAGCTGGTGGTAAACTCTGCCCCTCAGTGGTTTGTGGACTTTTTGCTGAACTTCCCTCTCCAAGCGGAACACGGAGTGGGCAAAACTCTGCGAACTCTGCCGGCGAGTGGAGTTTACCGCCCACCCCAAGGCATGGCACCTCCAGACCCTCTAAATTTCATGTGTGAAAAGAGCTGTGACACCTTTATACCCTCTAATGCTCATAAGAAAACAAGCATTGGCATAGCCAATAGGTCTCGCTTTGGGACCTTATACGTTTTTAGTTATGCAGCACAATATCTTTAGTGCTATAACATTAACTGTTGCATGGCTAAACGCTAATAAGGTCCAAAAGGCGAGACCTATTGGCTATGCCAATACTTGTTTTGAACTTTCAAGTGCATTTAGCAGGAAAACCAAAAAACACAGATTTACCTTTCACCAGTCTCTCAGCATTGGAGGACCTCTCTTAAGTACTGTAAAAAATAAATATCTAAAAAGCACAGGGTGAGTGTAAAAGGCAGTCTAGGTCTGTGGCATTTTATTTCCCAGAAGATGTTAATCAAACATCCGCAGCAAACGTATTGATAGAAAAACAATTGAACAAGAGTTACTAGTATTTTTCATGTTCCTTTGTACAGTTTCTGTAAAGCGCTCTGTCATCCTAACGGGTCATGTTCGCGCTATATAAAACTCCAACTAAATAAATAAATATTTCTGTGCTTCCAACATATATTTTTTCCATTGGAGTGTTCATTTCCAATTTGAGTACTTGCTTTGTAAGCATTAAAATAAATACTTTAATTATCGAACGTTTGGCAACACTTAGCTCCAGTATCGTAACCAGGCAGTTTATTACAAAAGGATGCGATCTGGGAATGTGGGCCGCTTTTTATTGCCTGCCCGGGTCGAATTGGGGCTCTAGAGGTAGGGTTTAATACCCACACATATGTGCACGCACTGTAGCCTGTCTTTTCAAATATTCAAAAATTTTCCGGGTGAGTATTCAACCCAGCCTGCAACGTGACCGGCTGAGATAAAAAGAAATGGAAGGAGAAGGGTCGGGGGAGAAGGGAATCCGTGGGATGGAAAAGACCCATCCCTGAAGAGAAGAGTTAGATCATGGAGAGATTCTACAGAGAGAACCAGAGCTATTGAAAAGGAGGGAGAGACTGCACAAAGGGAAAGGCAAATTGTTTCAACCTCAATTTAAAAACAAAAAGAACCCTGAAAGAATTAAACCCGCCAAGATAGATTGTTGTGAAAGAAACATCCAGCACACTTACTTTCCTGCTTTTAGCAAAATGAGTCAAACATGCATGGACATATTTCATAGTTATGTTCCGAAAAGAAAAATCCACATATTGACATTTTCTATAACATTTATTTCCCACAAATAATTTTATAGAAGAATGTGACAGCAGTGTAAGCTGGACAAACAAGCAATGGCCGCGCGGCCGCGAAAGTGAAAGTAATGGCCAGCGATGCGGAGGAAGAGATAAGAAAGGCAGATAGCGGGCAGATGGCGGATGCGCGCGTGCACGCAAGCTTGAGGCCAAGAAAAGCTTGTGGGTAGCACTTTCAAAACCCCCCTTACTACAAGTCCAGCAAGCAGCGCAAGCGCTGCTCTAGGCTCGACCTAAAAAGGGTAATGACACTTTTAGCCTGACATGTTCCTGGGAGTAGAGAGTCATGACACCGCTATACCCTTTCATGTCCATGGAAGCAAAGTGCTGTGACACCTCTTTAAAGCCTCATGTTTATGGGAGAAAAGAATTGTGACACCTTCAATACCCTACCTTTATCTGGGAGAAAAGAGCTGTGATACGTCTATGCACTCTCATGTCCCGAGGAGAAAAGATTCGTGACATTTCTACACCCTCATGTTCAAGGGAGAAAAGAGTCCTCCACCCTGAAAACTGGCAGAACTTGACTCCAGATTCTGAGATTTGAGCTCTTTGCCTCAGCGCTAACAGCCCGCGTCTCCCACCAGCGCAAAGCTCTGACGGTGACCTGGTCCTCCCATCAGTAGATGACCGCCTGCGCCTCAAACCAATGTGAGGCTCTGAAGGCAGCCAGCCAGTGAAGCTCAAAATGAATACTCTACCTATAACGTTTAAAATATGCTAGGCGTCATCTACTTTGTTGACCACTCTGGCTAGACCACAAACTGTATTCTTCACACCATCAAAGATATATTAAACATTGCTTTATTTTTAATTTTTTATCTTTTCATCATAAATACATTAATGTATCACAAATAAATATCATATCTAAAGATTGTAGAAACACCAGATCCCATTGCAAACCATCCACTCACAACACACATACAGTTTCATGCTCAAACATTCTCACACAGACCACAGGTACATACATAACATTTCTATCAAGAAGCATAAAATGCACCAAGCCCCCCTCAATATGTGTAACAAGGATGAGACAGAGATTTGACAGACTCAGATTTTCATAGTATCACAGTAGAAATTTGTGGCGCTGATTTACAATTTGTGTAACGTCAAAGCAGAAGAAAAACCAAAAAGGGAAATAAATATAATAAAAAATTAAACATAAAAAAATGGACTTTTCAAACATTTCATCGATTTTCCAGAACAAGTAAATCAGGTGAATTCCTAGAGGGAACATATTTACAGCGCCGACGCGCGTTTCGGTGAAACGCCCCTTCTTTGGGTATCACCTTCTTCTGGGCGCAAATGGTGTTTATGGACAAAAAAGCCATGGGACCTGCCTATCCTGATGAGGAGGGAAAAAGCCGATTTAAAGGTGTCTCCTTAGTATAAAAACAAGGACCACTGCTCGATTTCAGATAGAGTGCATCCAGAAAATAATAATAAAGTAGCTCTAAATGCTGCGGTCTCTCGAGTTTGTATAAAATATGCAGCACAAGACGCTTTTCTCATAAAAAGCCATCAGATTGAACGCCACGATATACAGAAGATAGGCCCAGATGTAGGTCGGCAAATACCGGTCGGTAACGGCCTATTTCGGCCGTTACCGACCGGTATTTGCAAATGGAGATGTGGGGGCATTTTATTTACCGATTCGGTAAATTTACAGAATCGGTAAAATACTGAATCTGTAAACCAATATGTAGGTGGCACTGTAATCAGTGCCACAGGCCCTTACCGAATCGTTATTTACCATGGAATACTATTCCATGGAAAATAACTAAGTTAAGGTAATTTCTGTTATTCTGAGGCTTATCTATTTTTTAGCAGGCACTCCATGTGCATTAGCGCGAGGTTCTCGCTTTAAAACCGTCGTTGTAATATTTTAATTTGCGCCATCTAGGGGTGCTATTTCTGGGAGGTGAACCCTGACAACTGATAGAGACTGGGGAATACATTAGCGACCACTTACCTGCACTGTAATCGTCCTTTCACCGCTGTTTGGCGGGCCGTTGGGTGCTGACTCTGGGTGGGAGACATCTTGGGGGAGGAAGGGACGTGTGCGGCCGCCATTTTGGTCAGCATTGTAGTTGCTGCCTGCCGCGCTCTGCCGCTCTGCCGCTACTTAAAGCTGCCAAATGCAAACGCTCAGTGTATGCGCGCAGCAGGAGAGCCCATCTGCGCCCATCCGCGACCAAACGGGACCAGGGGCTAAGACCCCTGGCCCTCCCTGTATCTATAATAGAGGAGAGCTGCTGGAGGCTAATCTAGGGAATTTACATCTTAGTCAGCTGTGTGAGGCCAAACTTAGTCAGGAAGGGCTGCTGAAACCCATGGTATAAAGCCGGGGCGTAACATCAAGCACTCGGTGCGTGATTTGTATTAGGGCCTTTTAAACACACGCTCCCTACAGAAGCACAGCTTAGAAGTGCTCTCCTTACTACAGGACCGAGAATTGGATATCCTGAGAGTCACGGAAACGTGGCTAGAGGACTCCTCGCTGCCGGATTTAGTAGCCTCCATACCGGCTAATTTCACGGTAATCTGCCTTAACCACATCGATGCTATGCATTTTCCCGCTGTGTGCTGGAAGCAACAAAAACCCATGTTACATGACGAGCTGGGCTCGTCATCAGCGTAGCAGGAGGCTACCTCATGACGAGCTGGGCTCGTCATCAGCGTAGCAGGAGGCTACCTCATGACGAGCCCAGCTCGTCATCAGCGTAGCAGGAGGCTACCTCATGACGAGCCCAGCTCGTCATCAGCGTAGCAGGAGGCTACCTCATGACGACCTGGGCTCGTCATCAGCGTAGCAGGAGGCTACCTCATGACGAGCCCAGCTCGTCATCAGCGTAGCAGGAGGCTACCTCATGACGAGCCCAGCTCGTCATCAGCGTAGCAGGAGGCTACCTCATGACGAGCTGGGCTCGTCATCAGCGTAGCAGGAGGCTACCTCATGACGAGCCCAGCTCGTCATCAGCGTAGCAGGAGGCTACCTCATGACGAGCCCAGCTCGTCATCAGCGTAGCAGGAGGCTACCTCATGACGAGCCCAGCTCGTCATGAGTGTGGAAGGGGTTAACAAAGCAGGTATTAAGAGAGGGGGCGGTGTTGCTCTTTTATACAGCACCCGCCTGAGGGGCGAAAGAATCTACGCTGAAAGTCTTGGGGGCGCTGAGGTGCTAGGCATCAAACTCGGGATGGGAATGGACTGTTTGACTATCCTCCTAGTTTATCGTCCCCCTTGGGCGTCGCCGTACTTCCCGGACTTGTTCCTGGAGTTGGCTCAGGATGTTCGCTCACGTTACAACAAAGTGATAACTATGGGTGACCTTAATTTTCACTGGGAAAAGTCCCCGAAAGAAGGCCAAGCTCATCAGATAGATGAGGCACTCACGTCTTTTGGGTTTGTTCAAAGGGTGACGGGCCCTACACACGATAAGGGTCATACCCTGGATCTTGTCTGGATATCAACCCCAGAGCATGGCCCGGTAGTTGCACAGCCTTGTGCATGGTCAGATCACTACCTAGTGAAGGGTACGATCTCGGTTGATGAACAGAAGGGGAAGTCCGGAGCAGGGTGGAAGGTAGTGAGGAAATGGAAACATATAAATGGAGATAAAATGGTAGCTCATCTCCTAACTCATCTCCCACTTAATAAGACTGAACACAATCCAGAAGTTATCTGTATTGATCTAACAGATAAATTAAAAAAGGCAGTAGACCTCGTGGCACCAGCACGAAGGATGAATATTGTAGACAGAGGACTTGGGGCCCCTTGGTATAACGAATCCCTTAGGGAAAAAAAGAGGACTCTACGTAAATTTGAGAGAGTATGGCGGAGGAACTATAATTTGGACGCACGGAGCCTATACGTACAGGAGCTCGCTCTCTATAAACAGGCCATTCTGTTTAGGAAAGCTGAGTTCTACGAGGATAGGATTGCTAAAGCTAGGGACCCACAAAAAGACATTTTTAAAGTCCTAACGGAACTCAGGAAAGATAAGGAGCAGAGTCCTGAGTTTACGCAGGAAGACTGTAAAAAATTCCAGGACTTCTTTTCCAATAAGATTAAAGATCACCTATCAGAAATCGCCCTTACTCCTATTATTGACTGCCCTCTACAGATTACTCCTGTTACGTTGCCGGTGAATAACCCCTTGGTCACTCTGCCCTTGATTACGAAGGACAGGTTGACAAATCTCGTGGGGCGGGTTAAATCGGGTTCCCAGGCGGACCCTTGTCCCCCGGGGGTTTTTAAGTTAGCTATGCCAGGTATTGAGGAAGATGTCTTAACTCTCCTTAACAAATCGCTACAAACAGGGCAAGTTCCATCACTCTTTAAGGAGGCACGGCTGATCCCCCTGTTGAAGAAAACTGGGGCGAACGTCAAGAATCTAAAGAACTTTAGGCCTATCTCTCAATTACCATTCTTGGCCAAAGTTCTGGAGCAGCACGTCCTCACCTATCTCTCAAATCATCTGGAGAACAATGCCTTACTCGAACAGAACCAGGCAGGGTTGCGTGCGCATCACAGCACGGGGCTAGTGATGTTCTCCGTCTTGGACGAGCTAAGGCGTAGACCAGACAAGAAAATTCCCGGTGCCCTGGTGCTATTAGACCTCTCCGCGGCATTTGACACAGTCTGTCACAGTCAATTGTTGTCGCGGCTGAGGGACCTAGGCATCCGGGGCACCGCACATGTCTGGCTCTCCTCCTTTCTCCAAGGGAGAACTCAGAGAGTTCAGCTGGCAGACCTAGTCTCAACCACAGCGCCAATTACCTGTGGTGTGCCGCAGGGCTCTGCCCTCTACCCTCTTTTATTTAATGTTTATTTACAGCCCCTGATTTCGGCCCTCAACCAGATGGACTGCCAAATTTACAACTATGCCGACGACACCCAGATCGTCATCCAAATGGAAGATTGTCCGGGCGCACATGCGAGAATGCAGAATATCCTAAAATATACAGATAATTGGATGTCGGTGAATTCCCTGAAAATTAACCCAGACAAGACCGAGGTGTTGCCAATCACCATCACGGGCAACCCTTGGAATGATCTGTTCAGGCCAATGGAACTAGGGGCGCCCCAGAACCTGCAGCAGCAGTAAAAAGCCTGGGCATCCACGTGGATGGTAATTTGACGATGCAGAAGCAAGTCTCGGGGGTGGTGGGCACTTGTGTGGGCCTCCTTCGACAACTAATGAAAATCTCCTCGCTTTTGTCCTTTGCCACCTTGAGGCGCGCTGTATCTGCCATGATCTTAGCCAGGATGCACTATGGCAACTCGCTGTATGCAGGGCTCCCTCACAAACATCTGAATAGACTGCAAAGCGTCATGAATGACGCTGCAAGATTGATTTTTAAACAACCAAGGAGAACGCATGCCTCCCCTCTCTTGCGCGAACTTCATTGGCTGCCAGTCAAACAGAGGGTAATGTTTAAAGGGCTTTGCATTACGCATAAAGCTCTGTATGGAGAGGCGCCAAGCTACATGAAAGCTCGCTTGGCCCCATACAGGCCTGTTAGGGTGTTGCGTTCCTCAGAAGCCACTCTCTTAACCCAACCGCGCTTCAGATTGTCCACACTGGGTGGTCGTGCTTTCTCTAATGTCTTTCCAGTTGTCTGGAATAGCTTACCAATCGAACTGCGCAAAGAATCCAACTTGTTGCCTTTTCGTAAAAAATTAAAAACAGTGCTTTTCCAGCAAGCATGGGGCGTGTTGTAATTTGATGATTGGCTGTATGAATTCTGGTGTGTACTCGACAGAGCGCTTAGAGACCCCGGGATGATAATGCGCTATATAAGTCGAAATAAATAAATAAATAAATAAGTCTTGTGTACATGCACATCTGTGCATGTACGCCTGTGCCATGTGGCACACAGACATGCCCAAAGGGCATGTCTGTGTGCCACATGGCACACAAGCCAGAAACAGGGGTGCAACAGGGTGTCAAAGTGACACCCTGTCCCCCTAGAAAAATCGTTAATTTTACCGAATCGGTATTTACCGATTCGGTAATTGACATTGAATCCTATGGGCCTACAGACCCATAGGAATCAATGGCAATTACTGAATCAGTAAATACCGATTCAGTAATTACCGAATCATACAGATTCAGTAAAAATTGCCGAATTTTTACCTACATCTGCTTTACCGAATCTAGAATACCGAATCGGAAAAATTCGGTATTCTAGAGTCGGTAAATCAGATTTACCTACATCCGGGCCATAGTCTTCAAGTAAATCACTGCTAAGGCAGACTTAAGACTGTTTCTCAACCCTTTCACACAGCAAAGAAATTCAGTTCGCGTAATCTGCTGAGACAAGCTTCCTAGAAGGTATACCACCTCGGTTAGTACTTAGATGTCGGGACTCAGCCAAGGAGTATTCCCTGAATTAAAAGATGCTGATTCTATGTAGTGGCATTGTGGCAGAGCGTCCCGAGTCTGAAGGCAACCAGTTATTTACACTGACAGAGATCTCCTTGCATCCCCTGCTAACCTGACGCCCTGGCTGAGGCTGCTCCCTTCGACATGGACTAAGAAGAAGGTAATATGTCTACTGGTACGAACCTAGTCTCTGTGTCAGACCTGCACTCCATCTCTGTGGATCTGAACTTCTGACTATGAACAGGTTCAGCGGTTGGGGCTTTCTGCTTCTCATGTCACTGCGAGAAAATATGGGTGACACCTCTATCCTTTGTCATGCTTCGGAGAGAAAATGTCATGTCCTTTAGGATATCCCATCAGGTACATAGCAATTACATACATTTTGTTCCATCCACATGACATAACGGTCATAACAGAGGTGACCTTATACCTAGTAGCTGACTTCTGTCTCTGTGACATCAGGCTCCGGGTACCCTATCATAATCCCTGCACCTGATGTACATAAACATGTCCCCGAGCACAGCATACAAGGGTCACCACTTTTTTCATCAATAGACAACAGCCAGCTGTGCATGATCATGTTTGTTTAGAAAAGGATGATCAGAGGATTAGTGAATGTGTTCAAAACATATCGATTGTGGAAGAAACCCTGGAGTGACCACTTTAGTATAAAAGACCCTCACACCCCCTTACAATCACAGAGCAGAATTCCTTCCAGGCTGGACGGAGACTCTGCAGGGTGATCCTTCGACAGGCAGAGACCTGACATCCCTTGCGGGGCGCCGTCCTCGACGCAGAGACGGGGTCCTGCATTCAGCACCATCAGGTGAGGGGGTAGCACTTCCCCGGGTGATCATTGGCTCCAGTGGGATCTATCCTGACATTTACACACACAGGCTTCACCTACTGATCCAGGATAGGTACATTCAGGTAGGCTACAAATCGTAGGAGTAATAATAATAATAATAAAGGGGTTTATAAAGCGCATGGTGACGCCATCTCGGCGTGTCCCCGCGCTGTGGAGATAGAGACAGTGCCGAGGCAACAAGACAGAATCTATAAGGTGTAAAGATAAGTGCTATTGTTTTAAATAATCTTCTTTTATTCATCTTATTAACACTAAGGTGGAAATGTATCAACTTTTTACGATATTATTACTAGCGATTACATTTGTCTGCTCCTGTCTTTTGATTGTCTCAGCTAATATGTTTCATACTAGACTGACGCTGACCAATAAATCTTTATTGAAACTGTTCCAATCGTCATTCTATGTGTGTTCTGAGAAAAGTAAGCACGAGTGACTGAGTGAAGGATACAGTATTGTTTCCATGATACCTGAGGAATCAGGGTTGTCATGTTCAGTGATTGCCAGAAACTCCCGACACCGCTGTAGAATACAGGGTGGTGGTACTGGCACTGTAGAGCTGGCTGCTCTAACAGCCGACTCATCCTGTGGGGCGTCCAGAGTCTGTCTGCACACCAAGCCCCCAGGTTAGGTCATCCAAAACGCACAATTCTTGGGGGCTCCTAGCAGCTACACGACAAAAAGAGTGCTGACATATTTTAACTCATTCATGTGTCTGGGAGGAAAGAGTTATGACACCTTTATGCTCTCATGTTCCTTGGGAAAAGAGTTTTAACACTGGAGAGGTGTGGTGCAGCGGCCAGGGAAGCTGACCTCGGCACACAAGGGTCACGGTTCGATTCCCAGCTCCAGTGGCAGCTCAGCACCATGTGACTCTGGGCAATAGCTCACTTAATTTCCACGACGACCCCCAGCGCCTTGAGACCCATAAGGGTGAGTAGTTTGTGCTGTACAAATATGGATTTACGTTTACAACACCGCTATGCCGTCTCATATCCCTGGGAGAAAAGAGTCGTCACACCTATATGCCCTCACGTGCCTGGAAGGAAAGAGTCATGACTCCACTGTCCCCTCTCAAGTTCCTGGGAGAATAGAGTTGTGACACCTCTGTACCCTCTATTGTTCATCTAAGAAAAGAGTCAAGAGACCTCTATACCAACTAATGTTCCTCAGAGAAAAGAGTCTTGGCACCTCTATACCCTCCCATGCCTCTAAGAGAAAGTTTGTGACACCTATTTACTCCCTTGGACTCCTTTAATATCATTTTTTTGGGGGGGGCAGAATCTCTAAAAATGCAGGGTTTAATAAGTGTTATGCAAAAGGATGTGTGCAGTATTGGAGGCTTAATGATCTATTACTTTCCAAACTAAGCAGCGCACAGTAGGTTGAACATGTAAGTTTGATTGTCAGCATTCCAACCCAGTCTCTTCTCAGGAATGTGTTTTTAGAAAGAAGGTAATGTTCACTATTCTACGTTGCACCATTTGCAGTTAGCAGATGCAGGGTGATGCAAGCAGACCCTAGGAGAGATGAAGATGAAGTCGACATATAGCTTCTCTCCCACCACAGTACACTAACAAGGCTCTTAGGAGAGATGAGGGGGACCTCTTTATATCGCTTGTCTCCCATCTTGGTACACTAACCAGGCCTGTGAGAGATGATGGTGGCCTCTTCGGGCCCGATTCACAAAGGTACTCTGAGACAAAAATCCTAACTTTATGACTTTTGGTATTCACAAAAGGCATCTAGTAGTAAAGTTAGGATTCCTACCTTTAATACTACTAAATGCTTTTGTGAATACTGATAGTCATAAAGTTAGGATTTTGTCTCAGAGTACTTTCGTGAATCGGGCCCTTCCTATCTCTTGGCTCCAGCCACTATTTACTATCCAGGCGCTGGCAGAGAGGAAGGTGACCTTGTAAAATCTCTTGGCTCCAGACCATGAGAGATGATGATGATGACCTCTTCATATCTCGTCTGCCATCACTTCACACTATCCATGCCCCAGGAGAAATGACATTGGCCTCTTCATATCTTGCCTTCCACCACTGCACATTAGGAGAGGTGAAGGTGACAACTGCATGTCTCTTGTCTTCCTTCACTGTGAACTAACCGAGCTCTCGGAGAGTTGAAGGGGATCTCTTCAGATTCCTGTCTCCCAGGTACTATGTATTTTCAATACCCTATCCTCAAAAGACCAAAGGGCTCATGACCTCCAAAGAAGCCTTTCCAAAGTCACTGTGGACACATCAGGCCAGCACATCAGAATGACCCTGTAAAAAAAAGATCGGATATAAAGACTTGGGGGCATATTATCAACAACTGCGATAAAATTATCGCCGCTTTGACTGCAGGAAACTGTTGCTAAAACGGCGATAATGGGCTTGATAATAAGCCCTTGTGAATTCCCATAGCAGCCAAGGTTAACACCAGAACCTGGGCTGCTATGGGAATTCACAAGGACATATTATCAAGCCCCTTATCACCACTTTAGCGGCAGTTTCCTGCCGCTAAACCAGCGATAATTTTTTCGCCGTTCTTGATAATATGCCCCTCAGTTTTCTGAGACTCACAACTAACTCCGGCACTGCTCTATGGCCTCTGCCTCACTACAGAATCTTTCTGCAGACACATCGGAAACCCTGGGTTTCTATTGGAATTCCATAGAGCATATTATCAAGCCCCTTATCGCCACTTTAGCGGCTGTTTCCTGCCGATAAAGCGGCGATACTTTTATCGCCCCAGCTTGATAATATGACCCTCTGTTCCTACATCCTGTCATTTTGCTGTCACTTCATCTTGCATGCT
The DNA here is from genome assembly GCF_964261635.1 of Lissotriton helveticus. Classification (NCBI taxonomy): domain Eukaryota; kingdom Metazoa; phylum Chordata; class Amphibia; order Caudata; family Salamandridae; genus Lissotriton; species Lissotriton helveticus. Next base: position 1,958,554,194 of record NC_136068.1, on the reverse strand, counting down.
CTTCAACGCTTGAAGGTGAGACATACAGCTGCTGGTAGTTTGGTGCAGACTGACATCTGACACACAGTGGCCGACAGTCCTCCGCGGGTAGACATGAGCACTGCAGCTGCTAATAATCTAATCCAGCCTCATGTGACACACGCCTGCTGAGAGTCTGTTATTGCAAGATGCAGGTGCATGCAGGTGCTGTGACTCGGTACAGCCTGAGGCAGAGCTGCTGATAGTCTATTTCAGTCTGAAACATGTTGAACATATAACAGTAGCACAGTAAAGGCCAATACAGGGCACGCAGCCCGGATATTATGGTACAGGCTGACATGGAACATACAGCTGATGACATTATGACACATGCTAATGTGGAACATGCTGCTGAGGTTCTGATGTTGACTTACCTTTAAGAAGGCCAGTGAGGTAAACATACCACTGCACCATAGTGGAGTCCCCAATAAGGTGGAGGTACCTCCCTTTCAGACAGCTGTTCACCTCATCCTGAGTATTGAACCTGCTCAGGCTGCAGGAGGCGGGGTACCAGAGGTCCTGGTGGAAGTAACCCCCGGGCCACTGAGGCTTCATTCCTGTCTGGCACTTTGGCTTCACAGCTTCACTCTTATCTGCAAAACAAGATGGTGGGCTGCTTAAATATCAAGACGAGATCAAAAGAGGACAGAGTTATGGACCTTTAAACACAGACAGTGACTTCACATTGTACACACAGCATCAGTGACACAGGTCTGTTCAGTCTACGTATAGATGTAAAACTGGAAAACAAATGAACAATGTCAAGAAACTTTGCAGACATCATGATGATGCCATGCCCTCAGTCACATGGAAGGGTGAAGACTGGGACCGGGTGGAATTTCAATTCCGCAAGCGTAATTGGAGCAATTGGATGACTCCGCGTTACTCTTGTAACGCGGAGTTCCCTCAAAGTTCATTAAACTCTGAATTTTTCCAATTCAATCAGCACAATGACAACAGGAGCAACACAAGGCTTTAGGATAAGAACTGCAAGCACAGGAGTATTGGCATCCCCTAGCATGACTTCCGGTTGCTAGAAGGACTTCCTGAGAGATTTATGAAGGTGGAGGGTTGGAGGGCTCATCCTGAGGGTATTCTCTCCTTGAGCGGTAAAGTCAACTCAAACATAACTTTTGGAGGAGGTATTTTACCTGAACAGACAGCCCAGGTATTATTTTTTTTAGCTCAAGTTGGACTGGAAATCCTAATGAAAGATACCTTTACTGAATTGATTATGCTTTTCCCTCACACTTTCTTGATGTACTCTAACATATGCCAAAGACAGAAAAGGAAGTGGTCTAATCAATTCTGTCCATTGATTGAAAAAACCAGGAAACATGTTAATAAAACTGTATGTGCTTTTGTCAGAGAACATAACATGGGCTCAATATATAACAACAATCTTTGTTTTAACACGCATGGAATTAATAGAAATGATGGAGTTCACTTTATGGACAAAGGGAACAAAGTGTTTCTAAGCAAACTGAAACTCTGCATACAGTCTTATCTGTAGCCGTCTTATATACACTCGCAACAAAAAGGCACTTGTTAGAGCCACCCAAGAGTTAGAATTTTTTTTTATTTGCGACAATGTTGTGATGATCGCGATCAAATCACAAAATAAAAGCACATTTTTTACCTTAAAAAAACACATTCTAAGTGTTACAATGCAAAGATTACTTACTACATCACTGCTTAAAAAACGTGTTTGCACACAAATTTTCTTAGTACATTTTTTTTAAAAACTGCACTTGAAACCAGCTTTCCATATTCACGGTAAACACTGATAGTCACGAGGACTTCGGTAACCGCAACGATTGCACCTTTTTTTAGAGATGTAAAATACATATATACACACATTTGACAGTATTTGGACACTAGGGGTTTATGACTGCACTCTTTAAAGTCATATTTTTGTAGGGAGCTTGTTTAAAAACAATCTTATAAACCAATTTTCCATTTAAGCGATGATGCCGGGTGCCGCAATCACCACTAATACATCCGGAAATGATAAAACAAAAGTATTCATTGGACAGCCACCACCACATACAAAACATTTAACTGCAAAATGAATTATCACCAACACACTAAACACATTACTAAATGACTGTATAATAGCAGATGCAAGTCCCTTAATATCTCTATAACACTGTGCATAGCTCTTTCAGTGGAACCTGTGACGGCACGCATCACTGTATCAGTAAGTGTCTCATTCACTGTATAAGTATTTCAGTGGGTCTGTGCATCCATCTATCAATGGTTCTGTAACGTCCTGCATGACTGTCTCGGTGCATCTATGACCGGGTGCATCAGTGTCTCAATGGATGTATGATTGGTTGCCTGAGTCTCTCAGTCGATCTCTGAGTAGGTGCATGAGTGTGTTTGTGCATTTGAAGCTAAGTATATGACTGTCAGACTGGATCTGTGACTCCATACATGAGTGTCTACATGGGTGTCTGAGAGGGTGAGTGAGTGAGTGGGTGCATGAGTGTCTGAGTGGGTCTGTGAGTGAGTGCATGAGTCTCTCAGTGGGTCGATGACTGGGAGCTTGAGTGTCTACATAGGTGTCTGAGAGGGTGAGTGAGTGAGTGGGTGCATGAGTGTCTGAGTGAGTCTGTGAGTGAGTGCATGAGTCTCTCAGTGGGTCAATGACTGGGAGCTTGAGTGTCTAAGTGGTTCTGGGAATGGGTGCATGGGTCTCTGAGTTGGTCTGTGAGTGGGTGTATGAGTCACTGTAGGGGTGTGTGAGTATCTGAGAGAGTCTCTGAGTGGGTGCATGGGTCTCTGAGGGGGACTGTGAGTGGGTGTATGAGTCACTGTAGGGGTGTGTGAGTATCTGAGAGAGTCTCTGAATGGGTGCATGGGTCTCTGAGTGAGTCTGTGAGTGAGTGCATGAGTCTCTCAGTGGGTCGATGACTGGGAGCTTGAGTGTCTACATAGGTGTCTGAGAGGGTGAGTGAGTGAGTGGGTGCATGAGTGTCTGAGTGAGTCTGTGAGTGAGTGCATGAGTCTCTCAGTGGGTCGATGACTGGGAGCTTGAGTGTCTACATGGGTGTCTGAGAGGGTGAGTGAGTGAGTGGGTGCATGAGTGTCTGAGTGAGTCTGTGAGTGAGTGCATGAGTCTCTCAGTGGGTCGATGACTGGGAGCTTGAGTGTCTAAGTGGTTCTGGGAATGGGTGCATGGGTCTCTGAGTTGGTCTGTGAGTGGGTGTATGAGTCACTGTAGGGGTGTGTGAGTATCTGAGAGAGTCTCTGAGTGGGTGCATGGGTCTCTGAGGGGGACTGTGAGTGGGTGTATGAGTCACTGTAGGGGTGTGTGAGTATCTGAGAGAGTCTCTGAATGGGTGCATGGGTCTCTGAGTGGGACTGTGAGTGGGTGTATGAGTCTCTCAGTGGGTTGATGACTGGGAGCTTGAGTGTCTACATGGGTGTCTGAGAGGGTGAGTGAGTGAGTGGGTGCATGAGTGTCTGAGTGAGTCTGTGAGTGAGTGCATGAGTCTCTCAGTGGGTCGATGACTGGGAGCTTGAGTGTCTACATGGGTGTCTGAGAGGGTGAGTGAGTGAGTGAGTGAGTGAGTGGGTGCATGAGTATCTGAGAGAGTCTCTGAATGGGTGCATGGGTCTCTGAGGGGGACTGTGAGCAGATAGAAGCCTCAGTCTCTGACTGTATGGGTGACTGGGTGCATAAGTCTCTGAGTTGGTCTGTGAGTGGGTGTATGAGTCACTGTAGGGGTGTGTGAGTATCTGAGAGGGTCTCTGAATGGGACTATGAGTGTCTGAGTGGATCTGCGAGTGGGTGCATGAGTGTTTCAATAGGTCTGTGAGTGAGAGCATAAGTCTCTAAGTGGTTGAGTGAATGGTTGCATGCACGAGAGTCTGAGTGGGTCTGTGACTAGGAGCGTGAGTTTCTGGATGGGTCTGTGAGTTGATGCATGAGTCTTTGAGTGGGTGAGTGAGTGGGTGCATATATACCTGAGTGAGTCTGTGAGTGGGTGAGTGAGTCTCTGAGTGAGTGACTGAGTGCATACGTCTCAAACAGGGCCTGTGACTGAGTATGTGAGTGACTATAGTGGTGTGTGAGTGTGGGTATGAGTGTCTGAGTGGATCTATGAGTGGGTGCATGAGTGTCTCAGTGGGTCTGTCAGTGGGTGTGTGAGTTTATCAGTGGGTCCGTGAGTATAAGCGTGTGTGTGTGAGTGGGTCTGTAAGTGGGTGCCTGAGTCTCTGAGTAGGTCTGTACATGTGTGCATGACTCCCTGAGTGAGTCCATAAGTGGGTGCATGAGTACCTGAGTGGTTCTGTGAGTGGGTGCATGGGTTCTCAGGTGGGACTGTGAGTGGGTGTAAGAGTCTCTAAGTGGGTATGTGACTGTGTGCTTAAGTCTATGAGTGCGTCTCTAAGTAGGTGTTTGAGACTCTGAGTGAGTCTGTGCATGGGTGCATCACTCTCTGCTTTAGTCTGTAGGTCAGTGCATGAGTATCAGAATTGGTATGTGATTGAGTGCATGAGTATCTGAGTGGGTATGTGACTGGATGTATAAGAGTGTGAGGGGATATGTGAATGAGTTTATAAGTGTCTAAGTGAGTTTATGATTGCGAGGGTGTGTATAGATATAGATACTGTGTGAGTTATATTTTCATCAATATTCGTGATGTTGGCGTGATAGTCAAGAAGTCCCTGTGACGGTTCACGGAGTGACACCCTGGCAGTCTCGATGGCATCGTGAATATTGTGCATAATTAAAAGAAACTAGTATTTTGGACGCATAACTTGTGTCACATCTCTGTTTCTCCAACATGGGGTCATAGTACCTCCACTGTGGCCCCTTATGTTAGCTTTCACAGAACTTTTCAGCCACAGGAACCGTTCGAGAATGATAAACTGGCGGCTGTAACCTTCTGTCCAGGGTGAGCTCCACCAATCACTGCATTCCCGTTGGTGCATGTGTTGGACTTGGCCCTCTCTGCAGGGTCATCCCTGAACTTTTTGCCTCCTCCAATATTCTCTCTGACCCGTTTTTGTTGGTTTAATGACTCTGGGCACTTTACCACTGCTGATTAGTGCTCTCCCTACTATACATTAATGCTATATTGATTGGATTCCATGATTGGTTCATTGGATTTACTGTCCGACCCCAGTAGAGTGCACCAGGAGTGCCAGGGCTTGTAAATACAAATGCTGCTGGTGGGCCTGCAGCGCTGGTTGCGCCACCCACAGAAGCAGCCTTGTAAAATGTGTCTAGGGTCTGCCATTGCAGAACCTGCGTGCAGTCTGGTACTGTCATGCTGACTGCGCAAGTACATCTACTTACCAGCCCCTAAACCTTCCCTTAACTTCATATTAGTCACCCCTACGGTAGGCCCAAAGGCAGGGTACATTGTAAGCATAAGGTAGGACAAGCCCTGATTTGCGTGGCATGTCCTAATAGTGAATTACAGCCATTTTCGTTTTTCACTATTGTAAGGCTACCTGTTCTCATAGGCCAGAATTGGCTGTTGGAATTGTTACATCATACATTCCTAACAGACTCAGGGAACATGGTAGAAAGTCAAGTTTAGTATGCCTGAACTCAGAATAATAAAATACATCTTTTAATAAAGTTTATTTTAATATGCTGTGTTTGCAAATACCACTTTTAGAAAGCTGGCATTTGCTTGCCTGACCATATCAGCCCGCCTCTGCTCTTATGTGTATCTGCTGTCTGGTTTGTATGTGTGACAGGGCTGGGGAATTCCAGGAGACAGGCTGGGCAGCCAGGTGGTGAATAGGGAGATTACACCAGGATGGGTGGGAGGAGTGCCCCTTGACTCTGAATAGGGCTGTGCTCTGCCACCACAATGCTGGCTCCACCTCCTGGTGAGCGTCTGATGTCTCTGCCCTGCACACTGAAAGAAGAAGCCAGAGTCTCCCGAACAAAGTACTCCAGAACCGGACTAAACAAGGCACAGGCACCCTGGCCTGAAAGAACAAAAGATTTGCTGTATAAAAATAGGAGCCCTGCTCCTAAGAAATCAGATCCTGCTTGAACCACGAAGAACCTCTACCCGACTAGAAGGACCTGGAAAAGCTGAAGGAGGAATACTGTCCCTGACCTGGGGGATTGGCCTGCAGCGGGTGCCTTGCTAAGAAAGGAGAGGAAAAGACTGAGAAAGACTTTGCAGAACTTGTGCTTCAATCTAATCTCCAAGGGCTTGTGGGTGAGCTTGCCCCCTGAACGGAGTCCCAGGATTATTGGACTCCTCCTGCCTTCGCCGACCGCTGCTAAACTTTGGCCTTCCTGATCGATGGAGCTGCGATCCCCAGTGCGCCTCGTCCCTCCCTCCTTGCCGTGACACTTGTGCCTGTCCGCCCCTGCACTGTGTGAGCCCCTCCGTTACGAGCCGACCCTCGCACCGTCTCACCAGGGCCGCCCGCACTCTGCCGCACTCTCCCCCTGTCAGAGCCGCACTGCTCGCATCATCGCCCCCACTGCTGGAAGCTGACCGCAGTGCCTCTCAATGCCAAGGACGGCCCGTACGCACGGCACGTACGCGCCGCCTCGCACCACACTTGTGATCACCAGGGCCGCGCCGCACTAAGAGAGCCCGGCCCGTACGATTCTTACCGGCTGCCTCGTGCCGCGCCGCCCGCCTTTTCTCAGCAGCCCGCGAACCGAAGGTACGGCTCATACGCCGTGAACGCACAAGGCAACCCACATTGCCCGCCCCGCTCTTTGAGGCTCCCTGCTCTACGCCTCGCACCGAGACGCCACCAGAGCCGGGCCCGCCTCTTAGAGGAGCCGCCAGCATCTTGTTGTTGCCCGCACGTCCCGGACACCGCCTACGAGCCGGACTCCACATCGCAAAAAGGTATTGTTCCTCCAACCCGCACCTCAGTGTGTATGCCACGGGCCCCGGAGCCCGCAATGCTTGCTAAATATCTTTTGTGACATTGTGTTAGTCGGACAAGAGTGCGCAAAGCGCACACAAACCAAGAACTACGCATTTTTTAACAGAATCCTTATTTGCTTGCTGAATAGTATTGTGGCCTTATTTTTCCAACGTTAGTTGGGTCTTGTGTTAAGTCTTCTTGATATATTCAGGAACTGCATGGAATTTGTAGCAGGCTGGATGACAAAAAACTTCCACAAATTAAATGGGGAAAAGACAGAGGTTCTTTTTCGGAGGTAAACATGAGATCTGGTCGGCTGACTGGTGGCCATCTGCCCTTGGAACCTGCCCCACACCCACTCTTGCAGCCCGCAACTTGGGTGTAATATTTGACACCACACTTTCCCTCGACAAACAAGTAAATAGAACCGTTTCCACCTGCTGTGGGGTCCTAAGGATTTTGCGAAAACTCTCTAACTACTTCTCCCTGGACTCTAGAAAACAACTTGCAGTTGCCCTTATTTCTTCCCGCCTAGATTACTGTAACGCCCTTTATCTGGGCATAAACAAAAGGCTGGTTCAACGTTTGCAAGTTGTGCAGAACTCTACAGCCAGGTTTGTAGTCAATGCCCCTAGACGATCCTCTGGCTCTGCTATCAGAAAACATCTTCACTGGCTCCCGATGCAGTCCAGGATAGACTTTAGGGTTCTTTGTCTCACCCACCGTGCCCTTCATGGATCCGGTGCGAAAGACATCAGGTCTCTTGTGTCCTTCTATACCCCAGGCAGGGCCTTGCGCTCTGCCAACAAGAAACTTTTGTCAGTTCCGCGGACAGTGAAGGCCAGACGGGGAGGGAAGGCCTTCTTCGCCCTTGCCCCGAAGCTCTGGAACTCACTACCCAACAAACTCAAGGGTCTTGTGTCTCTTGCTCCTTTCCGCAAATCCTTATGGACCTGGCTCTACACAGAAGCCTACTTATAGGCCTCCCCTTGGTTTTTGCACTGTTTTCGGCTATTCCATCATATGCGCCTTGATGCCTCTTGGCAAAGTCTGTGCAATATAAATCCAACTTCATTCATTCATATATATAAAGAGTTCCTATTTTTGATACATAACTAGAATGGTGTCCATTTGTGGTGTGTCTTCTAGTTACTGTATGTGGTCATAAATGCTTACCAATAACGCTCTGAGATTAGCCTTGTCTGCTCGCTCCACTCAACCTAGAGGGTGAGCAGGGGTTATTTTTAAGAGTAAGTCCCTTGCCCTGACTAGAGGAGAGGGTCGCTGCTTGTCACAAGTGCTTACCTGTGCCAACCAGAGACCCCCAATTCTAACAGCATGCATCTGCGATTTACTGCAAAATCATCATGAAATATCTGCGACCATCGCAAAATCACTGTGAAATATCCGCGACCAGAGATCTCACTATATTGTTCAGTTTTAATTTCTCAAAACCTACTGAATGGATTTGCACCAAATAACAAGAAGCACAATCTGCATAACAACATCTACCTTTCTGCCCAATTTGGTGTAATTCTGTAAAGCGGTTTGGGCTGTAGGTTTGACAACACGTTCATATGGGAATTAACATTAAGAACACACCTTTACTTCGCCCCCTATTTCTAGGTCCCCACTGCACGGGGTGAACAACACTTACAATGCAACTTTTACATCGCAGAGCCTTTACAATGCAACCATTACAACGCAAACTATTACAACGCATTGCTCTGGGGGGACGCTCTAGGATAGGGAATAGGTTAATTTACTATCCAATTACCTTCCCTAGTGTCCACGGGGACTGGAGTTGGAATAGTAAATTAAACTATTCACTATCCAGCGCCCCAAAGGACTATGCGTTGTAATGGACTGCATTGTAATACTTACGTTGTAAAGGCATGCGATGTAAATGCATGCGTTGTAATGTCATATATCCACTGCACGGATCACCTCCAAACTTTTCATGAAACACAGAACCTACTTTGACGCTTGTTTTAGAAAACTTCACGAAGCTTGGTAAAATAAATTATGCTAAAGCTATAGGTAAGTCAAAAAATGCTTTCCTATGGAAACGTGGTTCTATCTATAGTCTTTTTGGGTGGTAATCAGGCACGCCAGAAATGACCATCTTTTATGTCAATTAATTTCATTACACCAACATTGGTAAACACTGAGAAAGGAAGCATTGTTTCCACATATTGGAGCCATCTTGGAATGTGCAATAGACCGTTGCAATTATCAAATTTCATTGGGTGCACAATAAATAATTCAGTATATACATACATATACACATTAATGAGCCCATTTGATAAAGCTCATACATAGTTGTATATTTTATGCGATTAATTGAGTGTGCTAATGGGCTTTCTAAATTCCATTCATCCCGCCCACAGATGGGCTCTTTATAGTGCCCTTGATTATTCCATTTCTACAACATTTCCATACAATTTAATGTTATATACTATTCGATATTGCCCCGTATGGGCCTTAAAATTGTCATGTGAAGCATGCAACGGATTCTAGCAAATTAAGCCATAACTTATCCCTTACCCAATGTAAACCCTCCACAAATCAGATATAGTCACTTTACATAATTCCATCTCAAACGTATTATACATTTAGTGAATTTCATAATCAAGCACAAAACAGTTTCTTCAATACATCCTACTCTCGCGTAGCCATGGGAGGATCCAACTAGTCACCTAAAAGTACTGAAAGTTCCTCATTGCAATTCAGACCTTCTGGTACCTTCGTTTGGAGAATAATTATATTCCTGGTTTTCGGTCTCCTTAGACTGGTAACGCTAACTCCACCTCTTGGAGTTAACGGGACATGATCTAAAGCCAAGAAAGTTAGAAGGTTCCTATCACTATTGTGTTTGGCTTTAAAGTGTCGAGCCACCGGGTACGACAGATCACCATTTTTAATTGCCCTTCTGTGCTCCAAGATACGTATCTTAGTTTGGGGAAGAGCGAATTTGTGAACCTGAGGGGAGGAACTGTTTCCTAGCGCCCCAGCACCTCTGCATTCCAGCCCTCGAGCCGTGAGTCACCCAGGCTAAATTATTAGATTGCATGAAGGCAACAGCGCAAAAATTAGATGGGGTGGGCAGGGGGAAGTCACCAGAGAATTCCCTGTTGAAAGAGGCATGCGCCAAGGTTGCGTGATGGCTCAACGCTATCCCCATTATATATTAATGGGATAGTTGACTATATGAGCTCTGCCCCATCGGATGCCCTGTACTGGCAGCCGATAAAGTGCCAATATTGATGTTTGTTGATGACACATTGATCTTATCCAAGACCCCGAGCGGACTTCAGAATTCCCTAAAAACATTTGAGGGGTTCTGTTTGCAGCGGGGCTTGGAGGTCAACGTGTCAAAGACAAAATTAATGGCATTTAACCCTCACACGGCCTACAAGGGGGGTATCCGAATGAACGATAGGCTGTTAGAACTGGTCAAGGAGATCACCTATCTAGGGGTTAACGTTCAAGATAATACGAAGTGGGACCATCAGATTGAACTAACGTCTCTTAAACATAGGCAATTATCAGGGATTTTACACCTGGAACACAATTCTTCACACACAAAACCCGTTAGCCCAGTCTTAGAAATCTATAATATGAAAGTCATTAGCTCAGCCCTCTACGGTTCGGAGCTTTGGGGGTGCGAGAACCTAGGAACTCTCACTTCTTCGGAAAAAGGTTCTTGAGAAAAATTACTAGACTGCCACAAAGCACCCAAATGAGCCCATTATTAATCGATCTGGGGAGAAAACCGATCTCAGCCGCATCTAAACTCCGACCCCTCTTTTATTGCAGCCTATGCGAAAGGTTTCTTAGAAATAATAAGGCTGATGCTCTACACCGTATTAAATGGCTATGGGTGGTCAGAGACCTCTTGTCTAACTTAGGTATGTCCTCCTTATGGTCAGATCCCGAAAACTCAAACTTTCCCACAAAGGAGGTCCTGAAAGTCAAATATTGGGAATGGTTCCAGTATAAAAATATTAGAGAAAGTGAGCCATGTTCCCTATCAGGCCTTTTTTTGGAACATACAGTCATGCCGAAGTTGGAAACATATTGGGACCTAATCATGAAACCGCTGGATCGCAAACTGTATTTCCAGTTTAGAGTGGGCACTCTGCCAGTGAGAGTGTTTACTGCTCAATGGAAGACACAAGCATTTGACATATGCCCGGGATGTGAGTCTATCAAAGAATCTTTGGCTCATCTTCTATTGGTTTGTGATGCTTATGCGACCCCGCGCCGTGCTTGGTTGATCCCAATTTGTAAACTCCTGGGCACCAGTCGGGCCCGTGAAGCCGAACGTATCCTGCGGACCGATACCTCACCATGCATGGCAATACCCACGGCAAAATTCCTAGGGTGGTCATGAGTATTAAGGGCCCGCTTAATAAGTCTGAATGAGATTACATAATGATATGACCCACAATAGTCATCTTCTCATTAAGTAGTATAGGATATAATAGTGAGTATCATTCATTAAGGCCCACATGAATCTTGTACGTAGAAGGTGTTTCATAACAAATGTTAATCTTACTTAAGATTGTGATGTGTCCTGAATATATTGTAAAAGTTTTTATAACACTTTTAAAGATTTTTTATTAAGTTTCACGATAAGTGCATTCATCTCATTTTGCGAGGACAGGTCTAGCATGTATTACCACTTAGTCCTATGACTATGAGTTCAAAGACGGTCTTAACCAGGGCACGCACTCCTATCGGAAGAAAGGTAACTCCCTTTTTTACCCAATAATTGAATGTTTCTCCCATTAGACAGCTCTTTTATTCAATTACCTCTATTTGTATTTTTGTAATTGCTTTTATGACTCAAATTTGTCGAATAACGCTGTTGAAATGGAAATGGTATGTTAGTTTGATGCATTTTACTCTCAATGTACCTGAGTTCACAAGGTCAATTCAAGTAGTAACTGTATATGGTGTACTGCACGTGACAATTCTCTTGATGGTTTAAGGTGTCTGTACCCCTGTTATTTCGTATGTCAGAAATCTCCTACCTGTGCTAGCTTTGCACTTGCCACAGGGCTAGAATCCCTGTAGCCCCCGATCAAACAGCTTTGGCGCTTCTCTTCTCATATAGCTGCTCGTGAGCGAATCCTCTTCTAACAGTTTACTTCTAGGGACAGAGTTCACTTTCCGCAATGCCCCATTAGAACCTGCTCACCATAGCCACGCGCTCTCAATCTATCCAGACACTCACTGGAATGCTTCTGGAAGTCAATCTCCCTGGTGTTATTCCTTTCTTTTTCTGGTCTTAATTTTGCTGCTGCCTCCTATTTACGCTGCCCTTGTACATAGGGGACAGCGTCAAAATTAATGGGTGTTGTGGTGGAAACTGCAACAGCCACTGCCCACCCCTTTCATGCTAAGAATAGCAAAAAAAGTTTTAAATAATGAAAAAAGAACTATTGATGGACAGAATGCAGAACAATGTCATACATTCACCCCAGTACAGAGATCTGGGTCTAAATCCATCGTTTTTTTGCTCCCCATGCCTTTCCAGTTTGGACCCAGCCATGTGCAAATCAGACTTGACCCTTCGCCCAATGGGAACAGTCCAGCCCGAACTGCCAAGCCAGGTCCTCCCTGGACCGGAAACAAGCTTCCGAGGACCGGTTTCAGACTTTCAGCCCTCTTCAGCCTGGATAGCTTGACTTCAGTGGCATGGAGAGCACGGGACCCACGTCTGGGCATACCTATCACACTCGGTGTGCAAAATACAAAAAGAACATACATTCACCCCAGTACAGAGATCTGGGTCTAAATCCATCATTGTTTTGCTCACCATGCCATTCCTGCTTGAACCCAGCCATATGAAAATCAGTCTTGACCACTGCTAGCCTGGCTCATGAAGGGCGATGCCCTGAAACCGGGTCAAGATTGATTTGCATATGGCTGGGTCTAAACTGAGGAGGTGTGGTGAGCAAAAGAATGATGGATTAAACCCAGATCCTTGTGAATGGGGGTGAATGTTTGCATTGTTCAGCATTCCGCCCATCAATTGTTTCTTTTTCATATGTCGCCCTAAGTGTGGCAGGGTATGCCCAGACGTGGGTCCTGTGCTCACTACACCACTGGATTCAAGCTAGCCTGGCTGACGAAGGGTGATGCCCTGAAACCGGTCCCAGTGTGCTTGTTTCCGGTCAGGGAGGACCTGGCTTGGCAGTTCGGGTGGACTGTTCCCACGAGGCACAGGGTCAAGACTGATTTGCATATGGCTGGGTCTAAACTGAGGAGGTGTGGTGAGCAAAAGAATGATGGATTAAACCCAGATCCTTGTGAATGGCGGTGGATGTTTGCATTGTCCAGCATTCCGCCAATCAATTGTTTCTTTTGCCTTGTGAATAAGGCAATGCCCTTATTGCGACCACTTTGTCATAAAAAGTGAAGCTGTGGTGGTCATAGGGGCTGCTACATACGCCCCTTACTGTTACATACTTGTGATTCAATTGCTGTGCACCTATGTGGGAGAACACACACAAACACCACAACACTCGTGCATACCTTGCACTGCTGCACAATGCGGGGCATCTATGTGGCTGCAGTGCCCCGCAGGATCACATGTGCCTTTGAACTGCTGGATGCCCGCGTGCGTGTCCGAGATCCAACGGCTGCAGAGAGAGGCTCGCGGGCATGATTCCATTGGTGCAGACTGAAAACTCAACCATAGAACCATGCAATAAAATGACATTACTGCACAGGGGGTTCACAGCGGGTGCGATGATGCTGCTTCACACTGAAGAGCACATGCCATTCTGACGCTGCAAGAAGGCTGCGTGTGCTGATTTAGAGTGTGCATAGATCCCCACCAAAACCAGGAAGACGGTCACCCAGGCACTTGTCACCAGCCGACTGGACTACGGAAACACCCTCTACCCCGGAACCACAGCCAGATTGCAGAAAAGACTCCAACGCATCCAGAACGCCTCCGCACGACTCATCCTGGACATCCCCCGCCACAGCCACATCTGCGGACACCTGAAAGACCTGCACTGGCTCCTGGTCAACAAGAGAATCGCGTTCCGACTCCTCACCCACGCACACAAGGCCCTCCACGACCAAGGCCCCAGGTAGTGGAAGAGGTGTGGCGCCGCGGCCAGGGCGACTGACGCTGGAATCTGGGGACCACGGTTCGATCCCCGGCTCCGGCGGCAGGTTAGCCCAGCACCATGTGACTCTGGGCAATAGCTCACTTAATCTTCCCGACGGCCCCCAGCGCCTAGAGACCCTTACGGGTGATTGTGCGCTTTACAAATGTGGACTTTACTTTACCTCAACAACCGCCTGACCTTCTACACGCCAACCCGCCAACTACGATCGACCAGCCTCGCCCTCGCCGTCATTCCACGCATCCGAAGAACCACCATGGGAGGAAGATCCTTCTCCTACCTGGCAGCCAACACCTGGAACTCCCTCCCCATCCACCTCCGTCTTACCCAGACCACCTCTCCTTGAGGAAGCAACTCAAGACCTTGCTGTTCGAGCAGTAGAGGACCCCCCCCCAAGCGCCTTGAGACCCTCCAGGTGAGTAGCGCTAAAAAGATTGTTTGATTGAGTGATTGATTGATCATAGAGATGCCGAAATGGCCAGTGCTGTTGCCGAATGGAGTGTCAGGCACACAATCACAGTCTTGCAACGTGGGCTGTCGAAATAATGCACTCCTGCTCATTGCAGCCTTCGAACACACAACTCCTTTACTACAAGGGCCGGACAGGCCTGTTGCGGGCACTGGGCAATGCCCGGGTGCGCCGCACGGGTGGGGGCCGGTTTTGCTTCCCAGTCCGGCCCTGTTTACTACACAGAGGTTGACACACAGGGGCAGAGCGTTGCACATCGAGGCACAGTTACAATACCTCAAAGCTCCACATTAAGAGTGATGAACATACGATCTCATTGTTGCAGATTGAGGAGTGTGTACAGCATTCATGATTACCCTGGCTGGATGGGATTAAGGGATAGTTGTTCACTGAAATTAATGCACATATGGCAACTGATAATTGCACACTGCCATACATACATGTTTCTGCCCTGCCTCACCTTGCTCTGGGCTCCTTTGTCCCTCTTGCTACAGGCACTCTGTCCTCGCACACAGTGATTTGCTCTGCCATGGCCACCGGCAGGTGATGTTCGTGAACGAAACAAAGGGGCATATTATCAACAACTAGCGATATTTATCGTGAAATGAGCTTAGCGATATTGTTTTTATTGCTGCGCATCACCGGATTTTATCGCAGAGATAATGTGCTATTAGCAACGTTTATCTGAAATGCGATAAAATATCCGGCGATGGCGGCTCAATGCGTGAATATCGCTGGAAATTCAGCACTATTCAGGCATTAACGCCAATAGGGTCTTAACCTGAATTTCCAACTCCCATTGGATATACAGGTTAAAAAGTGGTCTGAGCAGGCGTTAGTTTTTGGCAATATTCTCGCTCAGCGCAAATTCTTTTATCGCTGTGCCTGCGTTGATAATAGGTGATAGCGATGTTATCGACTGCTTTCAGTCGCTAACAGGTTGGGTACGCCCACTTTGCATATCATTAGTGATAAATATCGCTGACATGCAAAGCGGGTCCCAAACGGCTCGCTATTGCCTACAAACTTTCGCTAACTGCTTTTAGCAACAGCTTGCTAATAGGGCGATGAAATTATCGCCGCTTTAGCGGGAAAAAGTCCTGCTAAAGCGGCGATAAAGCCCTTGATAATATGCCCCAACATGTTTAAGAATAACAGCGTTACTGGCCCTTTCCTCGAGCCTACTGTATAGGCTCCTATGCCCCTGGATTCTGACAGAGCCCCCCCTTGCTTTCGACCCTCCCCCTGGCAGCAAGAGGGAGGGAGCTAGACAGAAATGATGGTGAACCAGAGGTTTTCCACAAGAATAGAACAAAGATACATAAAACTGGGCATCGAGCTGAAACATGAATAGCGGTGCCCATGTGCATAAACCTTATGGGCGCGACAGCCCGTCAAGCTGGTGCCGTGATGACAAAAAAAATGGGACAAGCAGGAGCAATGCTGAAACATAATGTACAAACCTGAAAGTGGACACCGTGCTAAAACATAAAGCACGGCGCACATTTATATCAAAAGTTATGCGCATGGCGGCCCATAAACCTGGCGCCATAGTGATGAAAAGAACATGAAAGTGGGTGCCATGCACTATGATTTGCTGAGCAGATTACAGGTGGTCCAAAACACCGCGGCACGCCTCGTCTTGAACGATACCCCTAGATTGAACGACACCCCTAGAATGGCCTCTCTTCCTCTCCTACAACAGCTCCACTGGCTCTCAGTACGCAAACAAATCAAATGTATTGTATTGTGCACCATGCCTTGAACGGCAAAGGCCCCAGCTATCTTGCAAGGAAATGTAACCACTACATTCCCACTAGGTCACTTCGATCGGGAACTAAATCTCTGCTTCTTGTACCACGGTTCAAAAATCGCGACTGGGCGGGAAAGCTTTCTTTCATCTAGCCCCTCTCTATTGGAACCAGCTTCCTATCCATCTGCGGCAATGCCCGACCACCTTCAATTCAGAAGGCTCCTTCATGGCCTACGACAGCACCTCCATAGCGCAGAGATACGCCTCCGGGGTGATTCGGCACTTTATGAATGAAATAAATAAATACATAGAAGCAGAATAAGTGATGTTGAAGTGATGGGGTAAATCCCTGCCCCCGTGTGAGCTGCGTGGGTACTTCAGTTCTGTCTTAGAGCCTCAGCAGTTGCCTTCAGTTTTCCAAGGTCAGCAGCACATATATAGGCATCCCACAAACCACTGGAGACAATGTAACTCAATCTAAAGCTGACTGAATAACTCATTACATTTACTCGAATGCCCAATACAACTATTCATTCATTCATTCATTTACTCATATCAGAGCTCTCTCTTTTTGAAAGAATACTCACTTGAACACTTAAGAACAATGAGGTCTTGTAAGTCATGAGGGATGACTGCTCGGATACGAGATCTAGGAAATTAGAAAAAACAATGAATTAACAGAAGCGTGAGTAACATCAAAGCATGGGAAGGATGGCTCAGCGAGCTCTGGGGGGCTTGCATCCATGGGAAGGATGGCTCAGTGAGGTCTGGGGGGCTTGCATCCATGGGAAGGATGGCTCAGTGAGGTCTGGGGGGCTTGCATCCATGGGAAGGATGGCTCAGCGAGGTCTGGGGGGTTTGCATCCATGGGAAGGATGGCTCAGCGAGCTCTGGGGGGCTTGCATCCATGGGAAGGATGGCTCAGTGAGGTCTGGGGGGCTTGCATCCATGGGAAGGATGGCTCAGTGAGGTCTGGGGGGCTTGCATCCATGGGAAGGATGGCTCAGCGAGCTCTGGGGGGCTTGCATCCATGGGAAGGATGGCTCAGCGAGCTCTGGGGGGCTTGCATCCATGGGAAGGATGGCTCAGTGAGGTCTGGGGGGCTTGCATCCATGGGAAGGATGGCTCAGCGAGCTCTGGGGGGCTTGCATGACATCAACGCATGGAAAGGATGGCTCAGTGAGGTCTGGGGGGCTTGCATCCATGGGAAGGATGGCTCAGTGAGGTCTGGGGGGCTTGCATCCATGGGAAGGATGGCTCAGTGAGGTCTGGGGGGCTTGCATCCATGGGAAGGATGGTTCAGTGAGGTCTGGGGGGCTTGCATCCATGGGAAGGATGGCTCAGTGAGGTCTGGGGGGCTTGCATCCATGGGAAGGATGGCTCAGCGAGCTCTGGGGGGCTTGCATCCATAGGAAGGATGGCTCAGTAAGCTCTGGGGGGCTTGCATCCATGGGAAGGATGGCTCAGTGAGGTCTGGGGGGCTTGCATCCATGGGAAGGATGGCTCAGTGAGGTCTGGGGGGCTTGCATCCATGGGAAGGATGGCTCAGCGAGCTCTGGGGGGTTTGCATCCATGGGAAGGATGGCTCAGTGAGGTCTGGGGGGCTTGCATCCATGGGAAGGATGACTCAGTGAGGTCTGGGGGGCTTGCATGACATCAAAGCATGGGAAGGATGGCTCAGTGAGGTCTGGGGGGCTTGCATCCATGGGAAGGATGGCTCAGTGAGGTCTGGGGGGCTTGCATCCATGGGAAGGATGGTTCAGTGAGCTCTGGGGGGCTTGCATCCATGGGAAGGATGGCTCAGCGAGCTCTGGGGGGCTTGCATCCATGGGAAGGATGGCTCAGTGAGGTCTGGGGGGCTTGCATCCATGGGAAGGATGGCTCAGCGAGGTCTGGGGGGCTTGCATCCATGGGAAGGATGGCTCAGCGAGCTCTGGGGGGCTTGCATCCATGGGAAGGATGGCTCAGTGAGGTCTGGGGGGCTTGCATCCATGGGAAGGATGGCTCAGTGAGGTCTGGGGGGCTTGGGTCCATGGGAAGGATGGCTCAGTGAGCTCTGGGGGGCTTGGGTCCATAAGAAGGATGACTCAGCGAGCTCTGGGGGGCTTGCATGACATCAAAGCATGGAAAGGATGGCTCAGTGAGGTCTGGGGGGCTTGCATCCATGGGAAGGATGGCTCAGCGAGCTCTGGGGGGCTTGCATCCATGGGAAGGATGGCTCAGTGAGGTCTGGGGGGCTTGCATCCATGGGAAGGATGGCTCAGCGAGCTCTGGGGGGTTTGCATCCATGGGAAGGATGGCTCAGCGAGCTCTGGGGGGTTTGCATCCATGGGAAGGATGGCTCAGCGAGCTCTGGGGGGCTTGCATCCATGGGAAGGATGGCTCAGCGAGCTCTGGGGGGCTTGCATCCATGGGAAGGATGGCTCAGTGAGGTCTGGGGGGCTTGCATCCATGGGAAGGATGGCTCAGTGAGGTCTGGGGGGCTTGCATCCATGGGAAGGATGGCTCAGTGAGGTCTGGGGGGCTTGCATCCATGGGAAGGATGGCTCAGCGAGCTCTGGGGGGCTTGCATCCATGGGAAGGATGGCTCAGTGAGGTCTGGGGGGCTTGCATCCATGGGAAGGATGGCTCAGTGAGGTCTGGGGGGCTTGGGTCCATAAGAAGGATGACTCAGCGAGCTCTGGGGGGCTTGCATGACATCAAAGCATGGAAAGGATGGCTCAGCGAGCTCTGGGGGGCTTGGGTCCATAAGAAGGATGACTCAGCGAGCTCTGGGGGGCTTGGGTCCATAAGAAGGATGACTCAGCGAGCTCTGGGGGGCTTGCATGACATCAAAGCATGGAAAGGATGGCTCAGTGAGCTCTGGGGGGCTTGCATGACATCAACGCATGGAAAGGATGGCTCAGTGAGCTCTGGGGGGCTTGCATGACATCAAAGCATGGAAAGGATGGCTCAGTGAGCTCTGGGGGCTTGCATGACATCAAAGCATGGAAAGGATGGCTCAGCGAGCTCTGGGGGGCTTGCATGACATCAACGCATGGAAAGGATGGCTCAGTGAGGTCTGGGGGGCTTGCATCCATGGAAAGGATGGCTCAGTGAGGTCTGGGGGGCTTGCATCCATGGGAAGGATGGTTCAGTGAGGTCTGGGGGGCTTGCATCCATGGGAAGGATGGCTCAGCGAGCTCTGGGGGGCTTGCATCCATGGGAAGGATGGCTCAGTGAGGTCTGGGGGGCTTGCATCCATGGGAAGGATGGCTCAGCGAGCTCTGGGGGGCTTGGGTCCATGGGAAGGATGGCTCAGCGAGCTCTGGGGGGCTTGCATCCATGGGAAGGATGGCTCAGCGAGCTCTGGGGGGCTTGGGTCCATGGGAAGGATGGCTCAGTGAGCTCTGGGGGGCTTGCATGACATCAAGGCATGGAAAGGATGGCTCAGTGAGCTCTGGGGGGCTTGCATCCATGGGAAGGATGGCTCAGCGAGCTCTGGGGGGCTTGCATGACATCAAAGCATGGAAAGGATGGCTCAGTGAGCTCTGGGGGGGCTTGCATGACATCAAAGCATGGAAAGGATGGCTCAGTGAGCTCTGGGGGGCTTGCATGACATCAAAGCATGGAAAGGATGGCTCAGTGAGCTCTGGGGGGCTTGCATGACATCAAAGCATGGAAAGGATGGCTCAGCGAGCTCTGGGGGGCTTGCATGACATGAAAGCATGGAAAGGATGGCTCAGTGAGCTGTGGGGGGCTTGCATCCATGGAAAGGATGGCTCAGTGAGGTCTGGGGGGCTTGCATCCATGGAAAGGATGGCTCAGTGAGGTCTGGGGGGCTTGCATCCATGGGAAGGATGGCTCAGTGAGCTCTGGGGGGTTTGCATCCATGGGAAGGATGGCTCAGTGAGGTCTGGGGGGCTTGCATCCATGGAAAGGATGGCTCAGCGAGCTCTGGGGGGCTTGCGTCCATGGGAAGGATGGCTCAGCGAGCTCTGGGGGGCTTGCATCCATGGGAAGGATGGCTCAGTGAGGTCTGGGGGGCTTGCATCCATGGAAAGGATGGCTCAGCGAGCTCTGGGGGGCTTGCGTCCATGGGAAGGATGGCTCAGTGAGCTCTGGGGGGCTTGGGTCCATGGGAAGGATGGCTCAGTGAGCTCTGGGGGGCTTGGGTCCATAAGAAGGATGACTCAGCGAGCTCTGGGGGGCTTGCATGACATCAAAGCATGGAAAGGATGGCTCAGCGAGCTCTGGGGGGCTTGCATCCATGGGAAGGATGGCTCAGCGAGCTCTGGGGGGCTTGGGTCCATGGGAAGGATGGCTCAGCGAGCTCTGGGGGGCTTGCATGACATCAAAGCATGGAAAGGATGGCTCAGCGAGCTCTGGGGGGATTGCATGACATCAAGGCATGGAAAGGATGGCTCAGCGAGCTCTGGGGGGCTTGCATGACATCAAAGCATGGAAAGGATGGCTCAGCGAGCTCTGGGGGGCTTGCGTCCATGGGAAGGATGGTTCAGTGAGCTCTGGGGGGCTTGCATCCATGGGAAGGATGGTTCAGTGAGCTCTGGGGGGCTTGCATCCATGGGAAGGATGGCTCAGTGAGGTCTGGGGGGCTTGCATCCATGGAAAGGATGGCTCAGCGAGCTCTGGGGGGCTTGCATGACATCAAAGCATGGAAAGGATGGCTCAGTGAGCTCTGGGGGGCTTGCATGACATCAAAGCATGGAAAGGATGGCTCAGCGAGCTCTGGGGGGCTTGCGTCCATGGGAAGGATGGTTCAGGGAGCTCTGGGGGGCTTGCATCCATGGGAAGGATGGCTCAGTGAGGTCTGGGGGGCTTGCATCCATAGGAAGGATGGCTCAGCGAGCTCT
This sequence comes from Lissotriton helveticus, assembly GCF_964261635.1. NCBI lineage: Eukaryota > Metazoa > Chordata > Amphibia > Caudata > Salamandridae > Lissotriton > Lissotriton helveticus. The sequence goes on along the minus strand of NC_136068.1, from coordinate 1,958,533,080 downwards.
GGGGGGCTTGCGTCCATGGGAAGGATGGTTCAGGGAGCTCTGGGGGGCTTGCATCCATGGGAAGGATGGCTCAGTGAGGTCTGGGGGGCTTGCATCCATAGGAAGGATGGCTCAGTGAGGTCTGGGGGGCTTGCATCCATAGGAAGGATGGCTCAGCGAGCTCTGGGGGGCTTGCATCCATAGGAAGGATGGCTCAGTGAGCTCTGGGGGGCTTGCATCCATGGGAAGGATGGCTCAGCGAGCTCTGGGGGGTTTGCATCCATGGGAAGGATGGCTCAGCGAGCTCTGGGGGGCTTGCGTCCATGGGAAGGATGGCTCAGTGAGCTCTGGGGGGCTTGGGTCCATGGGAAGGATGGCTCAGTGAGCTCTGGGGGGCTTGGGTCCATAAGAAGGATGACTCAGCGAGCTCTGGGGGGCTTGCATGACATCAAAGCATGGAAAGGATGGCTCAGCGAGCTCTGGGGGGCTTGCATCCATGGGAAGGATGGCTCAGCGAGCTCTGGGGGGCTTGGGTCCATGGGAAGGATGGCTCAGCGAGCTCTGGGGGGCTTGCATGACATCAAAGCATGGAAAGGATGGCTCAGCGAGCTCTGGGGGGATTGCATGACATCAAAGCATGGAAAGGATGGCTCAGCGAGCTCTGGGGGGCTTGCGTCCATGGGAAGGATGGTTCAGTGAGCTCTGGGGGGCTTGCATCCATAGGAAGGATGGCTCAGTGAGGTCTGGGGGGCTTGCATCGATGGGAAGGATGGCTCAGTGAGGTCTGGGGGGCTTGCATCCATGGGAAGGATGGCTCAGCGAGCTCTGGGGGGTTTGCATCCATGGGAAGGATGGTTCAGTGAGCTCTGGGGGGCTTGCATCCATGGGAAGGATGGCTCAGCGAGCTCTGGGGGGTTTGCATCCATGGGAAGGATGGCTCAGCGAGCTCTGGGGGGCTTGCGTCCATGGGAAGGATGGCTCAGTGAGCTCTGGGGGGCTTGCATCCATGGGAAGGATGGCTCAGCGAGCTCTGGGGGGCTTGCATCCATGGGAAGGATGGCTCAGCGAGCTCTGGGGGGCTTGCGTCCATGGGAAGGATGGCTCAGCGAGCTCTGGGGGGTTTGCATCCATGGGAAGGATGGCTCAGCGAGCTCTGGGGGGCTTGCGTCCATGGGAAGGATGGCTCAGTGAGCTCTGGGGGGCTTGGGTCCATGGGAAGGATGGCTCAGTGAGCTCTGGGGGGCTTGGGTCCATAAGAAGGATGACTCAGCGAGCTCTGGGGGGCTTGCATGACATCAAAGCATGGAAAGGATGGCTCAGCGAGCTCTGGGGGGCTTGCATCCATGGGAAGGATGGCTCAGCGAGCTCTGGGGGGCTTGGGTCCATGGGAAGGATGGCTCAGCGAGCTCTGGGGGGCTTGCATGACATCAAAGCATGGAAAGGATGGCTCAGCGAGCTCTGGGGGGATTGCATGACATCAAAGCATGGAAAGGATGGCTCAGCGAGCTCTGGGGGGCTTGCGTCCATGGGAAGGATGGTTCAGTGAGCTCTGGGGGGCTTGCATCCATAGGAAGGATGGCTCAGTGAGGTCTGGGGGGCTTGCATGACATCAAAGCATGGAAAGGATGGCTCAGTGAGCTCTGGGGGGCTTGCATCCATGGGAAGGATGGCTCAGCGAGCTCTGGGGGGCTTGCATGACATCAAAGCATGGAAAGGATGGCTCAGTGAGCTCTGGGGGGCTTGCATCCATAGGAAGGATGGCTCAGTGAGGTCTGGGGGGCTTGCATCCATGGGAAGGATGGTTCAGTGAGCTCTGGGGGGCTTGCATCCATGGGAAGGATGGCTCAGTGAGGTCTGGGGGGCTTGCATCCATGGGAAGGATGGTTCAGTGAGGTCTGGGTGGCTTGCATCCATGGGAAGGATGGCTCAGCGAGCTCTGGGGGGCTTGCATCCATGGGAAGGATGGCTCAGTGAGCTCTGGGGGGCTTGCATGACATCAAAGCATGGAAAGGATGGCTCAGTGAGCTCTGGGGGGCTTGCATCCATGGGAAGGATGGCTCAGCGAGCTCTGGGGGGCTTGCATCCATGGGAAGGATGGCTCAGCGAGCTCTGGGGGGCTTGGGTCCATAAGAAGGATGACTCAGCGAGCTCTGGGGGGCTTGGGTCCATAAGAAGGATGACTCAGCGAGCTCTGGGGGGTTTGCATCCATGGGAAGGATGGCTCAGTGAGCTCTGGGGGGCTTGCATGACATCAAAGCATGGAAAGGATGGCTCAGTGAGCTCTGGGGGGCTTGCATCCATGGGAAGGATGGCTCAGCGAGCTCTGGGGGGCTTGCATCCATAGGAAGGATGGCTCAGCGAGCTCTGGGGGGCTTGCATCCATGGGAAGGATGGCTCAGTGAGCTCTGGGGGGCTTGCATGACATCAAAGCATGGAAAGGATGGCTCAGTGAGCTCTGGGGGGCTTGCATCCATGGGAAGGATGGCTCAGCGAGCTCTGGGGGGCTTGCATCCATGGGAAGGATGGCTCAGCGAGCTCTGGGGGGCTTGGGTCCATAAGAAGGATGACTCAGCGAGCTCTGGGGGGCTTGGGTCCATAAGAAGGATGACTCAGCGAGCTCTGGGGGGTTTGCATCCATGGGAAGGATGGCTCAGTGAGCTCTGGGGGGCTTGCATGACATCAAAGCATGGAAAGGATGGCTCAGTGAGCTCTGGGGGGCTTGCATCCATGGGAAGGATGGCTCAGCGAGCTCTGGGGGGCTTGCATCCATGGGAAGGATGGTTCAGTGAGCTCTGGGGGGCTTGCATCCATGGGAAGGATGGCTCAGTGAGGTCTGGGGGGCTTGCATCCATGGGAAGGATGGCTCAGCGAGCTCTGGGGGGCTTGCATGACATCAAAGCATGGACAGGATGGCTCAGCGAGCTCTGGGGGGCTTGCATCCATAGGAAGGATGGCTCAGTAAGCTCTGGGGGGCTTGGGTCCATGGGAAGGATGGCTCAGTGAGCTCTGGGGGGCTTGCATCCATGGGAAGGATGGCTCAGTGAGCTCTGGGGGGCTTGCATGACATCAAAGCATGGAAAGGATGGCTCAGCGAGCTCTGGGGGGCTTGCATGACATCAAAGCATGGACAGGATGGCTCAGCGAGCTCTGGGGGGCTTGCATCCATAGGAAGGATGGCTCAGTGAGCTCTGGGGGGCTTGCATGACATCAAAGCATGGACAGGATGGCTCAGCGAGCTCTGGGGGGCTTGCATCCATAGGAAGGATGGCTCAGTGAGCTCTGGGGGGCTTGCATGACATCAAAGCATGGAAAGGATGTCTCAATGAGGTCTGGGGGCTTGCATCCATGGGAAGGATGGCTCAGCGAGCTCTGGGGGGCTCGCATGACATCAAAGCATGGAAAGGATGGCTCAGCGAGCTCTGGGGGGCTTGCATGACATCAAAGCATGGAAAGGATGGCTCAGTGAGCTCTGGGGGGCTTCCATCCATAGGAAGGATGGCTCAGTGAGCTCTGGGGGGCTTGCATGACATCAAAGCATGGAAAGGATGTCTCAATGAGGTCTGGGGGCTTGCATCCATGGGAAGGATGGCTCAGCGAGCTCTGGGGGGCTCGCATGACATCAAAGCATGGAAAGGATGGCTCAGCGAGCTCTGGGGGGCTTGCATGACATCAAAGCATGGAAAGGATGGTTCAGTGTGCTCTGGGGGGCTTGCATGACATCAAAGCATGGAAAGGATGGCTCAGCGAGCTCTGGGGGGCTTGCATGACATCAAAGCATGGAAAGGATGGCTCAGTGAGCTGTGGGGGGCTTGCATCCATGGAAAGGATGGCTCAGTGAGGTCTGGGGGGCTTGCATCCATGGGAAGGATGGTTCAGTGAGCTCTGGGGGGCTTGCATCCATGGGAAGGATGGCTCAGGGAGCTCTGGGGGGCTTGCATCCATGGGAAGGATGGCTCAGTGAGGTCTGGGGGGCTTGCATCCATGGGAAGGATGGCTCAGGGAGCTCTGGGGGGCTTGCATCCATGGGAAGGATGACTCAGTGAGCTCTGGGGGGCTTACATGACATCAAAGCATGGAGAGGATGGCTCAGTGAGCTCTGGGGGGCTTGCATGACATCAAAGCATGGAAAGAATGGCTCAGTGAGGTCTGGGGGGCTTGCATGACATCAAGGCATGGAAAGGATGGCTCAGTGAGGTCTGGGGGGCTTGCATGACATCAAGGCATGGAAAGGATGGCTCAGTGAGCTCTGGGGGGCTTGCATGACATCAAAGCAAGGAGAGGATGGCTCAGTGAGGTCTGGGGGGCTTGCATCCATGGGAAGGATGGCTCAGCGATCTCTGGGGGGCTTGCATGACATCAAAGCATGGAAAGGATGGCTCAGTGAGGTCTGGGGGGCTTGCATCCATGGGAAGGATGGCTCAGCGAGCTCTGGGGGGCTTGCATGACACCAAAGCATGGAAAGGATGGCTCAGTGAGCTCTGGGGGGCTTGCATGACATCAAAGCATGGAAAGGATGGCTCAGTGAGCTCTGGGGGGCTTGCATGACATCAAAGCATGGAAAGGATGGCTCAGCGAGCTCTGGGGGGCTTGCATGACATCAACGCATGGAAAGGATGGCTCAGTGAGCTCTGGGGGGCTTGCATGACATCAAAGCATGGAAAGGATGGCTCAGTGAGCTCTGGGGGGCTTGCATGACATCAACGCATGGAAAGGATGGCTCAGTGAGCTCTGGGGGGCTTGCATGACATCAACGCATGGAAAGGATGGCTCAGTGAGCTCTGGGGGCTTGCATGACATCAACGCATGGAAAGGATGGCTCAGTGAGCTCTGGGGGGCTTGCATGACATCAACGCATGGAAAGGATGGCTCAGTGAGCTCTGGGGGCTTGCATCCATGGGAAGGATGGCTCAGCGAGGTCTGGGGGGCTTGCATCCATGGGAAGAATGGCTCAGCGAGCTCTGGGGAGCTTGCATGACACCAAAGCATGGAAAGGATGGCTCAGCGAGCTCCAGGGGGCTTGCATGACATCAAAGCATGGAAAGGATGGCTCAGTGAGCTCTGGGGGCTTGCATCCATGGGAAGGATGGCTCAGTGAGCTCTGGGGGGCTTGCATGACATCAACGCATGGAAAGGATGGCTCAGTGAGCTCTGGGGGGCTTGCATGACATCAACGCATGGAAAGGATGGCTCAGTGAGCTCTGGGGGCTTGCATCCATGGGAAGGATGGCTCAGTGAGCTCTGGGGGGCTTGCATGACATCAACGCATGGAAAGGATGGCTCAGTGAGCTCTGGGGGGCTTGCATGACATCAAAGCATGGAAAGGATGGCTCAGTGAGGTCTGGGGGCTTGCATGACATCAAAGCATGGAAAGGATGGCTCAGCGAGCTCTGGGGGGCTTGCATGACATCAACGCATGGAAAGGATGGCTCAGTGAGCTCTGGGGGGCTTGCATGACATCAAAGCATGGAAAGGATGGCTCAGTGAGCTCTGGGGGGCTTGCATGACATCAAAGCATGGAAAGGATGGCTCAGTGAGGTCTGGGGGGCTTGCATGACATCAAAGCATGGAAAGGATGGCTCAGTGAGCTGTGGGGGGCTTGCATCCATGGGAAGGATGGCTCAGCGAGCTCTGGGGGGCTTGCATGACATCAAAGCATGGAAAGGATGGCTCAGTGAGCTCTGGGGGGCGATGCAAAGCATGGAAAGGATGGCTCAGTGAGGTCTGGGGGCTTGCATCCATGGGAAGGATGGCTCAGCGAGCTCTGGGGGGCTTGCATGAAAACAAAGCATGGAAAGGATGGCTCAGTGAGCTCTGGGGGGCTTGCATGACATCAAAGCATGGAAAGGATGGCTCAGTGAGCTCTGTGGGGCGATGCAAAGCATGGAAAGGATGGCTCAGCGAGCTCTGGGGGGCTTGCATGACATCAAAGCATGGAAAGGATGGCTCAGTGAGCTGTGGGGGGCTTGCATCCATGGGAAGGATGGCTCAGCAAGCTCTGGCGGGCTTGCATGACATCAAAGCATGGAAAGGATGGCTCAGTGAGGTCTGGGGGGCTTGCATCCATGGGAAGGATGGCTCAGCGAGCTCTGGGGGGCTTGCATGACATCAAAGCATGGAAAGGATGGCTCAGTGAGGTCTGGGGGGCTTGCATGACATCAAAGCATGGAAAGGATGGCTCAGTGAGCTGTGGGGGGCTTGCATCCATGGGAAGGATGGCTCAGCGAGCTCTGGGGGGCTTGCATGACATCAAAGCATGGAAAGGATGGCTCAGTGAGCTCTGGGGGGCTTGCATGACATCAAAGCATGGAAAGGATGGCTCAGTGAGCTGTGGGGGGCTTGCATCCATGGGAAGGATGGCTCAGCGAGCTCTGGGGGGCTTGCATGAAAACAAAGCATGGAAAGGATGGCTCAGTGAGCTCTGTGGGGCGATGCAAAGCATGGAAAGGATGGCTCAGCGAGCTCTGGGGGGCTTGCATGACATCAAAGCATGGAAAGGATGGCTCAGCGAGCTCTGGGGGGCTTGCATGACATCAAAGCATGGAAAGGATGGCTCAGCGAGCTCTGGGGGGCTTGCATGAAAACAAAGCATGGAAAGGATGGCTCAGTGAGCTCTGTGGGGCGATGCAAAGCATGGAAAGGATGGCTCAGCGAGCTCTGGGGGGCTTGCATGACATCAAAGCATGGAAAGGATGGCTCAGCGAGCTCTGGGGGGCTTGCATGACATCAAAGCATGGGAAGGATGGCTCAGCGAGCTCTGGGGGGCTTGCATTCATGGGAAGGATGGCTTAGCGAGCTCTGGGGGGCTTGCATGACATCAAAGCATGGAAAGGATGGCTCAGTGAGCTGTGGGGGGCTTGCATCCATGGGAAGGATGGCTCAGCGAGCTCTGGGGGGCTTGCATGACATCAAAGCATGGAAAGGATGGCTCAGTGAGCTCTGGGGGGCTTGCATGACATCAAAGCATGGAAAGGATGGCTCAGTGAGCTGTGGGGGGCTTGCATCCATGGGAAGGATGGCTCAGCGAGCTCTGGGGGGCTTGCATGACATCAAAGCATGGAGAGGATGGCTCAGTGAGCTCTGTGGGGCGATGCAAAGCATGGAAAGGATGGCTCAGTGAGGTCTGGGGGGCTTGCAGGACATCAAAGCATGGAGAGGATGGCTCAGCGAGCTCTGGGGGGCTTGCAGGACATCAAAGCATGGAGAGGATGGCTCAGTAAGCTCTGGGGGGCTTGGGTCCATGGGAAGCATGGCTCAGCGAGCTCTGGGGGGCTTGCATGAAAACAAAGCATGGAAAGGATGGCTCAGTGAGCTCTGTGGGGCGATGCAAAGCATGGAAAGGATGGCTCAGCGAGCTCTGGGGGGCTTGCATGACATCAAAGCATGGAAAGGATGGCTCAGCGAGCTCTGGGGGGCTTGCATGACATCAAAGCATGGAAAGGATGGCTCAGCGAGCTCTGGGGGGCTTGCATGACATCAAAGCATGGAAAGGATGGCTCAGTGAGCTCTGGGGGGCTTGCATCCATGGGAAGGATGGCTCAGCGAGCTCTGGGGAGCTTGCATGACACCAAAGCATGGAAAGGATGGCTCAGCGAGCTCTGGGGGGCTTGCATGACACCAAAGCATGGAAAGGATGGCTCAGTGAGGTCTGGGGGGCTTGCATGACATCAAAGCATGGAAAGGATGGCTCAGTGAGCTCTGGGGGGGCTTGCATGACATCAAAGCATGGGAAGGATGGCTCAGCGAGGTCTGGGAGGCTTGCATGACATCAAAGCAAGGAGAGGATGGCTCAGTGAGGTCTGGGGGGCTTGCATCCATGGGAAGGATGGTTCAGTGAGCTCTGGGGGGCTTGCATCCATGGGAAGGATGGCTCAGGGAGCTCTGGGGGGCTTGCATGACATCAAAGCATGGAAAGGATGGCTCAGTGAGGTCTGGGGGGCTTGCATCCATGGGAAGGATGGCTCAGCGAGCTCTGGGGGGCTTGCATGACATCAAGGCATGGAAAGGATGGCTCAGTGAGCTCTGGGGGGCTTGCATGACATCAAAGCATGGAAAGGATGGCTCAGTGAGGTCTGGGGGGCTTGCATCCATGGGAAGGATGGTTCAGTGAGCTCTGGGGGGCTTGCATCCATGGGAAGGATGGCTCAGGGAGCTCTGGGGGGCTTGCATCCATGGGAAGGATGGCTCAGTGAGCTCTGGGGAGCTTGCATGACATCAAAGCAGGGAAAGGATGGCTCAGTGAGCTCTGGGGGGCTTGCATGACATCAAAGCATGGAAAGGATGGCTCAGTGAGCTGTGGGGGGCTTGCATCCATGGGAAGGATGGCTCAGCGAGCTCTGGGGGGCTTGCATGACATCAAAGCATGGAAAGGATGGCTCAGTGAGCTCTGGGGGGCTTGCATGACATCAAAGCATGGAAAGGATGGCTCAGCGAGCTCTGGGGGGGCTTGCATGACATCAAAGCATGGGAAGGATGGCTCAGTGAGCTCTGGGGGGCTTGCATGACATCAAAGCATGGAGAGGATGGCTCAGTGAGCTCTGGGGGGCTTGCATGACATCAAAGCATGGAAAGGATGGCTTAGTGAGGTCTGGGGGGCTTGCATGACATCAAAGCATGGAAAGGAAGGCTCAGTGAGGTCTGGGGGGCTTGCATGACATCAAAGCATGGAGAGGATGGCTCAGCGAGCTCTGGGGGCTTGCATGACATCAAAGCATGGAGAGGATGACTCAGCGAGCTCTGGGGGGCTTGCATCCATGGGAAGGATGGCTCAGTGAGCTCTGGGGGGCTTGCATGACATCAAAGCATGGAAAGGATGGCTCAGCGAGCTCCGGGGGGCTTGCAGGACATCAAAGCATGGAGAGGATGGCTCAGCGAGCTCTGGGGGGCTTGCATGAAAACAAAGCATGGAAAGGATGGCTCAGTGAGCTCTGTGGGGCTTGCATGACATCAAAGCATGGAAAGGAAGGCTCAGCGAGCTCTGGGGGGCTTGCATGACATCAAAGCATGGAAAGGAAGGCTCAGTGAGGTCTTGGGGGCTTGCATGACATCAAAGCATGGAAAGGATGGCTCAGCGAGCTCCGGGGGGCTTGCAGGACATCAAAGCATGGAGAGGATGGCTCAGCGAGCTCTGGGGGGCTTGCATGACATCAAAGCATGGAAAGGATGGCTCAGCGAGCTCTGGGGGCTTGCATGACATCAAAGCATGGGAAGGATGGCTCAGCGAGCTCCGGGGGGCTTGCATGACATCAAAGCATGGAAAGGATGGCTCAGTGAGCTCTGGGGGGCTTGCATCCATGGGAAGGATGGCTCAGCGAGCTCTGGGGAGCTTGCATGACACCAAAGCATGGAAAGGATGGCTCAGCGAGCTCCGGGGGGCTTGCATGACATCAAAGCATGGAAAGGATGGCTCAGTGAGCTCTGGGGGGCTTGCATCCATGGGAAGGATGGCTCAGCGAGCTCTGGGGAGCTTGCATGACACCAAAGCATGGAAAGGATGGCTCAGTGAGCTCTGGGGGGCTTGCATGACACCAAAGCATGGAAAGGATGGCTCAGCGAGCTCTAGGGGCTTGCATGACATCAAAGCATGGAAAGGATGGCTCAGTGAGCTCTGGGGGGGCTTGCATGACATCAAAGCATGGGAAGGATGGCTCAGCGAGGTCTGGGAGGCTTGCATGACATCAAAGCAAGGAGAGGATGGCTCAGTGAGCTCTGGGGGGGTTGCATCCATGGGAAGGATGGCTCAGTGAGCTCTGGGGGGCTTGCATGACATGAAAGCATGGAGAGGATGGCTCAGTGAGCTCTGGGGGGCTTGCATCCATGGGAAGGATGGTTCAGTGAGCTCTGGGGGGCTTGCATCGATGGGAAGGATGGCTCAGGGAGCTCTGGGGGGCTTGCATGACATCAACGCATGGAAAGGATGGCTCAGTGAGGTCTGGGGGGCTTGCATCCATGGGAAGGATGGCTCAGCGAGCTCTGGGGGGCTTGCATGACATCAAGGCATGGAAAGGATGGCTCAGTGAGGTCTGGGGGGCTTGCATGACATCAAAGCATGGAAAGGATGGCTCAGTGAGGTCTGGGGGGCTTGCATCCATGGGAAGGATGGCTCAGCGAGCTCTGGGGGGCTTGCATGACATCAAAGCATGGAAAGGATGGCTCAGTGAGGTCTGGGGGGCTTGCATCCATGGGAAGGATGGTTCAGTGAGCTCTGGGGGGCTTGCATCCATGGGAAGGATGGCTCAGGGAGCTCTGGGGGGCTTGCATCCATGGGAAGGATGGCTCAGTGAGCTCTGGGGAGCTTGCATGACATCAAAGCAGGGAAAGGATGGCTCAGTGAGCTCTGGGGGGCTTGCATCCATGGGAAGGATGGCTCAGCGAGCTCTGGGGAGCTTGCATGACATCAAAGCAGGGAAAGGATGGCTCAGTGAGCTCTGGGGGGCTTGCATGACATCAAAGCATGGAAAGGATGGCTCAGCGAGCTCTGGGGGGCTTGCATGACATCAAAGCGTGGAAAGGATGGCTCAGCGAGCTCTGGGGGGCTTGCATGACATCAAAGCATGGAAAGGATGGCTCAGCGAGCTCTGGGGGGCTTGCATCCATGGGAAGGATGGCTCAGTGAGGTCTGGGGGGCTTGCATCCATGGGAAGGATGGCTCAGCGAGCTCTGGGGGGCTTGCATCCATGGGAAGGATGGCTCAGCGAGCTCTGGGGGGCTTGCATCCATGGGAAGGATGGCTCAGCGAGCTCTGGGGGGCTTGCATGACATCAAAGCATGGAAAGGATGGCTCAGTGAGCTCTAGGGGGCTTGCATGACATCAAAGCATGGAAAGGATGGCTCAGTGAGCTCTGGGGGGCTTGCATGACATCAAAGCGTGGACAGGATGGCTCAGCGAGCTCCGGGGGGCTTGCATCCATGGGAAGGATGGCTCAGCGAGGTCTGGGGGGCTTGCATCCATGGAAAGGATGTCTCAGTGAGCTCTGGGGGGCTTGCATGACATCAAAGCATGGAAAGGATGACTCAGTGAGCTCTGGGGGGGCTTGCATGACATCAAAGCATGGAAAGGATGGCTCAGTGAGCTCTGGGGGGCTTGCATGACATCAAAGCATGGAAAGAATGGCTCAGCGATCTCTGGGGGGCTTGCATGACATCAAAGCATGGAAAGGATGGCTCAGTGAGCTCTGGGGGGCGTGCATACATGGGAAGGATGGCTCAGCGAGCTCTGGGGGGCTTGCATGACATCAAAGCATGGAAAGGATGGCTCAGTGAGGTCTGGGGGCTTGCATGACATCAAAGCATGGAAAGGATGGCTCAGTGAGCTCTGGGGGGCTTGCATGACATCAAAGCATGGAAAGGATGGCTCAGCGAGCTCTGTGGGGCCTGCATGACATCAAAGCATGGAAAGGATGGCTCAGTGAGCTCTGGGGGGCTTGCATGACATCAAAGCATGGAAAGGATGGCTCAGCGAGCTCTGTGGGGCTTGCATCCATGGGAAGGATGGCTCAGCGAGCTCTGGGGGGCTCGCATGACATCAAAGCATGGAAAGGATGGCTCAGCGAGCTCTGTGGGGCTTGCATCCATGGAAAGGATGGCTCAGCGAGCTCTGGGGAGCTTGCATGACATCAAAGCATGGAAAGGATGGCTCAGCGAGCTCTGGGGGCTTACATGACATCAAAGCATGGAAAGTATGGCTCAGCGAGCTCTGGCGGGCTTGCATGACATCAACGCATGGAAAGGATGGCTCAGCGAGCTCTGGGGAGCTTGTATCCATGGAAAGGATGGCTCAGCGAGCTCTGGGGGGCTTGCATCCATGGAAAGGATGGCTCAGCGAGCTCTGGGGAGCTTGCATTACATCAAAGCATGGAAAGGATGGCTCAGCGAGCTCTGGGGGGCTTGCATGACATCAAAGCATGGAAAGGATGGCTCAGTGAGGTCTGGGGAGCTTGCATGACATCAAAGCGTGGAAAGGATGGCTCAGCGAGCTCTTGGGGGCTTGCATGACATCAAAGCATGGAAAGGATGGCTCAGCGAGCTCTGGGGAGCTTGCATGACATCAAAGCATGGAAAGGATGGCTGAGCGAGCTCTGGGGAGCTTGCATGACATCAAAGCATGGAAAGGATGGCTCAGCGAGCTCTGGGGGGGCTTGCATGTCACACCTCAAACCATGTAAAGGATGGCTCAGCGAGCTGGGGGGCTTGCATGAAATCAAAGCATAGAAAGGATGGCTCAACGAGCTCTGGGGGGCTTGCTTCCATGGGAAGGATGGCTCAGTGAGGTCTGGGGGGCTTGCATGACATCAAAACATGGAAAGGATGACTCAGCGAGCTGGGGGCTTGCATGACATCAAAGGATGGAAAGGATGGCTCAGCGTGCTCTGGGGAGCTTGCATGACATCAAAGCATGGAAAGGATGGCTCAGCGAGCTCTGGGGGGCTTGCGTCCATGGAAAGGATGGCTCAGCGCGCTCAGGGGAGCTTGCATGACATCAAAGCATGGAAAGGATGGCTCAGCGAGCTCTGGGGGCTTGCATGACATCAAAGCATGGAAAGTATGGCTCAGCGAGCTCTGGCGGGCTTGCATGACATCAACGCATGGAAAGGATGGCTCAGCGAGCTCTGGGGAGTTTGCATGACATCAAAGCATGGAAAGGATGGCTCAGTGAGGTCTGGGGAGCTTGCATGACATCAAAGCATGGAAAGGATGGCTCAGCGAGCTCTGGGGGGCTTGCATGACATCAAAGCATGGAAAGGATGGCTCAGTGAGGTCTGGGGAGCTTGCATGACATCAAAGCGTGGAAAGGATGGCTCAGCGAGCTCTTGGGGGCTTGCATGACATCAAAGCATGGAAAGGATGGCTCAGCGAGCTGGGGGGCTTGCATGAAATCAAAGCATAGAAAGGATGGCTCAACGAGCTCTGGGGGGCTTGCATCCATGGGAAGGATGGCTCAGTGAGGTCTGGGGGGCTTGCATGACATCAAAACATGGAAAGGATGGCTCAGCGAGCTGGGGGCTTGCATGACATCAAAGGATGGAAAGGATGGCTCAGCGTGCTCTGGGGAGCTTGCATGACATCAAAGCATGGAAAGGATGGCTCAGCGAGCTCTGTGGGGCTTTCGTCCATGGAAAGGATGGCTCAGTGAGCTCTGGGGGGCTTCCATCCATAGGAAGGATGGCTCAGTGAGCTCTGGGGGGCTTGCATGACATCAAAGCATGGAAAGGATGTCTCAATGAGGTCTGGGGGCTTGCATCCATGGGAAGGATGGCTCAGCGAGCTCTGGGGGGCATGCATGACATCAAAGCATGGAGAGGATGGCTCAGCGAGCTCTTGGGGGCTTGCATGACATCAAAGCATGGAGAGGATGTCTCCGCGAGCTCTGGGGGGCTTGCATGACATCAAAGCATGAAAAGGATGGCTCTGTGGAAAAGTAAATTTTGCCATGTTGTATGTGCCTACGTGTTCCCCATCTTATGTTATATGTGCATGATCGATATGCATGTATTCCCCTCTGATCGATTAGGGACGCAATTACAGTTGTGTCCATCTCTAGTATGCCAGTTTCCAGTCTTCGTGAAAGCAACGAATATTAGGCCTATGTAAACCTACGTTGCCACATTTCACAGTGTACACGTTAATTCATTGAATTGTCCGCGTTTCTAGGCCTCAAAAGGGCCCGGACTCAGATTCAGCTCCTGTCTCCTGAACCCTCTCCGAGGAGCGATGCAGCCCCCACCTGCATCCCTGACCCTTCGCTTACTTCATGCCACGCAGTGCCCGGCCCGGCCTGGCTCTGCCTCCCAGTCTGCCAAGAATATGTTATGTTTCTAGTTATCAGTTCAGCCCTCCTTCTCTGCATTCCTAAGCTACTGAATCGCATTAATAGTTTCCGTCACGGTCTAGCCTCTATGTCTCCATGTAAGAGAAATACTGTATTAATATTCATAGAATATTCCTAGCACACGCAATACATGTAGAATAATGCATGCACCAGTCTTAGTGTCTGTTAGCCTTTACCCTGATAACTTTTGGATTCTATCAACATGTACTCTAAACACCAGATACTAGATATGCCTGGGTACATGTCGCTCTGACACTCCAGACTTTAGTCTCCTCTTCTAGCGCAGAAGTCATAGCCCCAGTTCTCCCTGGTAACACGTCATTGCCCATTTGCGCGCACCACTAGGTTAGAGGTCCCAGCTGCTCAGGTAGCCCCCTCCATGTTTCCGCCCCGTTTATGACATCTTCTGTTACGTTTACATCACATGTCTATGTATACGCCCTGTACACGCCTTCTTGTTACATCATTTTGTCCTTATCTTTCGCGACTGTTACGAACCACGCCTACTGCTACGCCTACTGTATTGAATGTAATGTATTTGTTTAAGTATATATACTGTACTCGCATATTGAAAGTTAGCCTATTCCTTATGCTCCCAGATCCTGCCCCCGGCAGCTACCATCCTATTCCCGTACAGGCTGTCCTGTTCCTGTCCTTTATGCCTGATTAAAGCCTGTAAACTCCAGCTACCTCGAATCTTGACTCTTATTTATTGAGCTACCTGTTTATTGATTATTCTGAAAAATAGATCCGGTAATAAATTATTATTTACCACATAATGGCGCCCGAACAGGGGCTTGCCCTTTCCCCACGCGCCGGAGAAGCCACGCAGGCCCCCTGATCCTCTGCAGCCGTGACGGAACCATACCGTGCACGTGCAGATATTTCTGCTTCAAGTATCCCTCAGGCCCACGGAGGAGACGGAGGTTGCGGTCCAGCGTCCAGACGAGGCGGTGAGGAACGCAGCGAGTCCCGACCAGAGCCCAAGCCGAGAGTCCAAGGTCCGAGGTATCCAGAGACCCACCTGTAACTGAAGTCCGAAGTTCGTCCGTCCGTCGTCGTAGCAGTCCAGTCCAGTCCGAGGCCTTCCGTTCTTGCTGCCCGGTGAGTACCGTTGCTGGGGTAGTATCTAGACAGGGTCAATTAATTTGTCTCTGGTCCGTGGGTTTGGGTACACAGATCCAACACGAAGTGTTCACCTAGGTGGACGCGGGTCCTGACGTGTCTCTTTATGGGACCGGTAAGTTTCGTGCTGTTTTAGCAGTACATCTAGTCATTCTAGTAAGTTTCTGTTCTCGAGAAAATTCATGTATTCTGTCCGAACTGTTATTATAAATGTTATTTCATGTGTTTTCAATGTCGTGGTATGAGTGATTTGTTTTCTTAGTTATTATTGTGTTTATCGTGTATTGTATTGTGTCCAGACTCCAACCCAAATTATGCCTCTGTTCTCGAAATTACGTCAGTTAAAAACTAGAAAAGGTCTGCTAGAGGAAGCAGTTCCTGTCCCGTCTAGGGACAGTCCAGGTCATTTTATGTATCATAAGCATGGCATAAGTGCCATATTATATCTAGACTTATGGGTGGAGTACACCAAGGAATTAGAAGAGAAATATAGATGGCCCGTATCAGGTACGTGGGATGCCGAGTGCATCATGCGAGTAGAAGAAGCATTATGGAAAAAGAAAGCCAGACAGTCCCAGAAAGATGCCATCGAGTTATGGCGCAAAGAATCTCATAAGAGAACCGAAAAAGAAATCAGAAAAACAGAATTAAGTAGGGAATCCTCAGAAAGAGCCCAAGAAAGGGAATTAATCGAAGTAGGTGAACGAGTTAAAGCCGAACAGTCAGACAGACAGAGAAATTCCCTTATTAAGGGTATGTATCCTCTTCTTGCCGAGGGCTTGCCGAAAGCAACCCCGGAAGCACCATGTAATTTTCCGCCGCCATTAGTTCCGATTAAGCTACGTCACAAACCGACCACAGCTGATATTTTTCTCTCGTCCTATTTGGACGACACAGTCCCAGAATATGCAAATACAGTTCCGCCAGCTCCTGTAAATAATGTGATTCCTGTTCCTCCAGTCGCTGGCCCAGTGGGTCCAGTTAATGTTACAGCACCTGTTACAGTACCCCCGGTCCAGCCCACAGTACAAGTACCCGCTACATCAGTCACTCTGCCAGCAATCTCAGCATGCAAACAGAAACAGGATGAAGACACTAGTGATTTTTATTCTAGATTTGAAAAATGTTTTATTATTAACAGTGGTTTGAAGACGAGTAGTGAATCGTACCCTCATCTTTTTGTTACTAAACTAGTCGAGAATTCAAGTCCACAAGTTAAAAATCGAGTATTGAAAGTCGAAAGTACCTGGCAAGCTAATACTCCGTCACAAATGCTACAGATGCTCCAGTACCACCAGAACAGAATCAGGGAAGAGCAGGAACACGAAAGGAGACGTATGAAAGATACGAAAATGAAAGTATTAGTTGCACAATCTGTTCCACAAGACAGTCAGAAGAGGGGTCCGAATCAAGCCAGTCATCCTGCAGCTCCCGTTAAAGGGACTTGCAATTACTGTAAACAGCCAGGTCATTTTATAAACGAGTGTGCAGTTCTGAAACACAACATAGCTACTGGTAAAACTAAAGAAAGACCACGTCCGCCTAGACAAGAACAAGTTTCACAGACTTCTCAGTCACCACAGAATGCACAACAGACAGTTCCAGCACCGCAGCCTATCGCTGCAACACAGCATGTTACACAGCAGATGTACCAGTATGCCCAGTCAGAATATCCAGAGTATCAACAGTATTCATGAAACAGCCTAGAGAGGGAGGTAGGCTTGCCTCTCATCGAGATACCTGTAGATCAAGAGGGTCCCTATGTTCACAGTCAAGTATTAGGGAAAGACAGAAAGTTTCTGATTGATACAGGGGCAAGTAGGACTACTATCAGTCATGACGAGGTTCCAGGGGCTCCGCTCTCAGGCTCTAAAAATGTTTCCCTTGGATTTTCAGGAAAGCCTATTGTTAATGAAATTTCGAAGCCAGTTTCCCTAGAAGTTGGTCCATTGTCCCGAACTACTGATTTGTTACTTACGAAATCATGTCCAGAAAATTTGTTAGGCATTAAAACACTGAAAGAATTAGGTGCAGTAATTTGTTGTTCCCCAGAAGGAGTCCGATTGTTTTTACGTGACTTTAAAGGTCACTATGTATTACGTGATTTTGATCCAAGACTATTGAATGTACCGCAGCATTTATGGGCGCAAGGTCCAACTGATGTAGGATGTATGGATATCACACCCCATCGTGTGACTCTCAAACAAGGTATAGTTTTGCCACGAATCAGACAGTACAGATTGCCACATGAGGCTGTAGCAGCCTTGTCCAAAATTATTGACGAGCTTATTGCTCAAGGAGTGGTTGTAGAAACTGACTCCAATGTATGTAATTCTCCTATCATTCCAGTCTTGAAACGTACTGATCCAAATGCACCTCCAGTATATCGATTAGTGATTGACCTTCGAGAGCTTAATAAATGTATCATACCCCAGTATCCAGTAGTCCCAGATATTTCATCCCTATTGACAGCCATTGATTCTGAAGCTACATTTTTCACTGTTATCGACCTCAAGAACGCATTTTTCAGTGTCCCCATTCATCCAGACAGCCAGTACCTTTTTGTTTTTTGTTTAAATGGAAGGAGCTATAAATTTACACGAGCTCCTCAAGGTTTCACAGAAAGTCCTAGTATTTACAGTCAAGCACTTAAGAGACAACTAGACAATATTCACATGCCAACTGACACTGCCCTGCTCCAGTATGTCGATGATCTACTGATCACAGCCCGTTCTGAGCGTGACTGCGAGCGAGCGTCACTTACAGTTCTGTATTTCCTGGCCGAGCAGGGGCACAAGGTGTCCCCTTCCAAATTACAATTCTGTGTCCAGCAAGTGATCTACTTAGGCCACTTACTGTCCAAGTGGGGTAGGCAGTTGACACCAGACCGTATCCAGTTAATAGCGAGTCTTCCACAGCCTAAGACACAGAAGGAGGTACGAGCTTTTATTGGCCTCACTTCTTATTGCAGACAATGGATTCCTCAGTATGCATTTCTAGCCAAACCACTGATACAGTTAACGACAAAGGAGGCAGCCGTATCGACTGTCCTCCCTTGGACCCAGGAACATACACTTGTTTTCAATGAATTAAAGACAGCCTCATGTCAAGCACCTGTTCTAGCTACACCGAACTACAGTAAGCCTTTTACACTTTTTGTCACAGAACGTGATGGTACTGCATTATCTGTTCTCACACAAGATCAAGCAGGACAGTACAAGCCCTGTGCTTATTTTTCGAGCACATTAGATCCAGTGGCCCAGGCTCTGCCTGCATGCCTCAAGTCAATTGCAGCCACAGCTCTAGCTATCAGACAAAGTGATTCCATAGTGTTAGGACATTCCCTGACAGTACAAGTTCCACATTCCGTGGAAGTTCTTTTAAACCGAACACAGACTCAGCACTTGACGATTGCACGTTTAACAGGTTATGAACTGACACTGTTCCAGCCACACATAGAAATCAGACGCTGCAATATTCTAAATCCTGCTACACTGTTACCGTCAGTTACTTCAAATCCTGCCACACATGACTGTGTGGAAGTTGTTAACACTATGACCAAGCCAAGACAAGACCTGACAGACATTGCATTACCTAATCCCGACCTGACACTTTATGTGGATGGTTCATGTATGAGAACAAGTACAGGAGATCTAGTAGCCGCGTATGCAGTGACTACTGACACTGAAGTTATTGAAACACATCGTATTGACACCCTGTCTGCTCAAGCAGCAGAGCTAGTGGCTCTGACCCAAGCCTGCATACGTGCCAAGAACCTGAAAGTAAACATATATACAGATTCACGTTACGCATTCGGAGTCGTACATCACTTTGGAGTGCTCTGGCAGGAGAGAGGTTTCATGACTTCTCATGGAACCAAGATTCAGCATGGTCTCCTCATCCAAGCTCTGTTAGATGCAATACATTTACCGACAGCTATTGCTATCATGAAGTGCAAAGCACATACGAAAGTTACTGACATCAATGTTGAAGGAGTTCTGTGCTTTCCCAGAAAAAGTTTTGCCCTCCACTGCAGCTGTGGTAATTCTATTTATCCAGCCAGCTGAGGTTAAATTTTCAGGGGCACACACATGACATTGTAATGCTGTAAAAGTGACTTAAACAAATACATTACATTCAATACAGTAGGCGTAGCAGTAGGCGTGGTTCGTAACGGTCGCGAAAGATAAGGACAAAATGATGTAACAAGAAGGCGTGTACAGGGCGTATACATAGACATGTGATGTAAACGTAACAGAATATGTCATAAAAGGGGCGGAAACATGGAGGGGGCTACCTGAGCAGCTGGGACCTCTAACCTAGTGGTGCGCGCAAATGGGCAATGACGTGTTACCAGGGAAAACTGGGGGCTATGACTTCTGCGCTAGAAGAGGAGACTAAAGTCTGGAGTGTCAGAGCGACATGTACCCAGGCATATCTAGTATCTAGTGTTTAGAGTACATGTTGATAGAATCCAAAAGTTATCAGGGTAAAGGCTAATAGACTATAAGACTGGTGCATGCATAATTCTACATGTAGTGCGTGTGCGGGGAATATTCTATGAATATTAATACAGTATTTCTCTTACATGGAGACATAAAGGCTAGACCATGACGGAAACTATTGATGTGATTCAGTAGCTTAGGAATGCAGAGAAGGAGGGCTGGACTGATAACTAGAAACATAACATACTCTTGGCAGACTGGGAGGCAGAGCCAGGCCGGGCCGGGCACTGCGTGGCAAGAAGTAAGCAAAGGGTCAGGGATGCAGGTGGGGGCTGTATCGCTCCTCGGAGAGGGTTCAGGAGACAGGAGCGGAATCTGAGTCCGGGCCCTTTTGAGGCCTAGAAACGGGGACAATTCAATGAATTAACGTGCACACTATAAAATGTGGCAACGTAGGTTTACATAGGCCTAATATTCGTTGTATTCACGAGGACTGGAAACTGGCATACTAGAGATGGACACAACTGTAATTGCATCTTTAATCGATCAGAGGGGAATACATATGCATATCGATCATGCACATATAACATAAGATGGGGAACACGTAGGCACATACAACATGGCAACATTTACTTTTCCACATTCCCTCCTTGTGCCCTACGTTTCCATCAGGAAACATCAATTTTCATGATACCATCTATCATTTCATATAGCATCATTTGCTCATCTCGAATTGTCTTGGAACGGGACTTAGGACTAGGAATACAAGAGGTAGCACACATGCCGCAAATCGCAGGGCCACATTGTATACAGAGGCAGCAACTGAATATGATCATTACTGCAATACCCAGAAATGACAATACTTTCCATCCCCAGGCAGATATAATATTCCAGAGCCAACCGGACCATGTCCAGGTGCCTGGATTCTGGTGTAACTGATGGGCAATTTTGTGAAGTCTGGTTATAGCTGAATAAACAGACGGCGCGTTATTAGGAATGAAAATGCAACAACTAGATCCGATGACTCTACAGGCTCCTCCTCTATCGGCCAGTATGACGTCAAGAACGAGACGATTTTGGAGCACGACGAATCTCATAGCAGTTTGTTCTTCGGTCAAGTTACCTAGAGCAGAAGTAGTCTCATTCACTACTGCTTCAAGGGTTCTGGTTAGTCTACGTATTAACTTACTATTCTGGACAGGGCCTATAAAGAAGAAGAAACCTTTATTAAAGTCTTGATACTGTTCTAGAGTAGTTTCAGTTTGATCGACAATTGGGGACTCGATTTCCCTTCTAGATCTGACGTGTACTAGATGTGTGTTTCTGTGATAATCAGATGGGGCTAGAAAAACTGGTGGCAGTAGGAAGGCAATGTAACATGTTCCATCCCAATCGAGGGGCAGACGAACATATGCGGTCTGACCACAAACAAAATAAGAATGACGTGAGGCTTTGAAAATGGATTTCCCACTGTCACTATACTCGACAATAGTAGTACAATCACTATGTCCTACATGTGCGGAACCATTCTTTCGGACACATAATTCGCCTTTGACTGGTAGTACTGAAATAGCAGGTAAATCTGGAGTAGTATCAGACTGAACATTCAGGACCATAAAATTCGAAGAATAATTACCCAAATCATATACTTCATTTTCTAGATCTAACGCTGTTCTATGGGAGAGACCTTGCTTGTCTGGAAAACATGTTCTGTTCAGAAGAGACATATCATTGGAGGACGACGTTAAAGTGGACCATGCTCCACACGAACCATTATGTGAAAACGGATAAGGAAAGAGTGGCAGAACTCCCTTCGGTGTCTGGAAAGGGGGGAGTCGACCACACACCCAACAATTAGTAGCATTGCTGGTCTGGTGTGAATAATGTAACATTCTGATGAATGTATTATTTCTCATAGCAAGACGATAGGATAGCTCGTGAGGAGGCAGATCACTAAATGTGTGCTCTACTGTAGCATTAGAAAACTTGTTTACATGTGAACTTGGAAAACATAAATGTAATGCATAACTTGTGCAGGTAACCATAAGACTTAAAAACAATATAAAACTTAGAAAAAAGATACATCGTATAGAGTTTTGACTAACTCGCTCGCTATGGGGGTCTATCTCATACATGTCAGGGACCTGTCTAACCGTTTCACCCGAGAGGGACTTAGACAATTAAACTGGCTGACTTATTTTACTAGACCGGAGCTTCTTTTTATACTCCTGTTGCGGAGTTTTCTCTAACAGAGGAACTTTAAGTTCGGAGTCAAGTTCACAGTCTGTTTTTAGGCAGTCTTTAGTAATGGAACAGTCCTTTGCAAAAGATTTTTCACGAAGTCCATGGAATTTTTTGACGTGGGACAGGTGGACCCATCCCTTCCTGCCCTCCAACTTCACGGCGGTCCTTGTAGTTAATAAGACTAGGCGAGGCTCCTTCCAACGGGGTTCCAGCGGACTTGAACGATCAAAGTTCCTGACCAACACCAGATTGCCTGGAATGACTTCATGCGGTTTCACCTCGGTGTTGTCTGGAAATGCGGCGGCAACCTGTGAACGACAAGAGTGTAGGGCAGACATCAAGGAAGCTAGGTAATCTGTCAACATATTACTGGAAACATCTGTAATACTGCGGGGTCTAGGTGTACCCCACATGTTTGGGGGGCGGCCGAATACGACCTCATACGGGGACAGACCTGATCTGGAATGTGCAACCATCCGCATATAAAATAGGGCAACTGGCAGGGCAACTAGCCAGTCTACACCTTTCTCTTTACATATCTTGGCAATACGAATTTTCAGGGTCTGATAATGTCTCTCTACGAGACCGGCTGCTTCAGGATGGCGCACACAATGGAACTTCCACTGGTACCCTAACAAAAGGGAAACATGTTTCATTAACTCGGATGAGAATGGCTGGCCGTTATCAGAATACACGACCCTAGGGAGTCCATAGCGAGGAAAGAATTCACGAACCAACTGCTTGGCAGTGGTCGCGGCTGTGTAATCTGGAACTGGATATGCTTCTGTCCACCTGGACAAAGCGCATACAACTACGAGGACATACTTGAAACCTCGACATCGCTCCATCTGAATATAATCCATCTGGAGGACTTCAAAAGGGTGGTCAGGAGGTTGGAATCCACCTTGTTCCACCGGGACACTTTTACCTGGATTGAACTGGCAACATATCATACAGGTACGGACTTTCTGCTTGGCTGCAGCTCGTAAGTGCTTGTTGAACCAAAGGTTCTGAATACTGTCTAACATAGCTTTTTCTCCTAGATGTGCTGGACTATGTGCGGTATTGATAATAACTTGAACCATAGAGTCGGGGAGAAACCATGTGGCTTTTCCCTTCGTCAACCATCCCTGATCTGTCTGGACCCCTCCTTGTTCAGACCATTTCTTGATTTCTTCGGGAGTAGCATGTAACTGTATGTCTATGACATCTTGTGTAGGGTCCTTTATTGTCATACAAGTAGTCTGTTCTGGAATGGATGTCTGTGTCTTGTTAACTGGAATGTCTGGTGTCTGAGCTGTAAGCTTGGCTGTTCGATCTGCTAGATCGTTACCTTGGGAAATGATGTCAGTAACTTTCGTATGTGCCTTGCACTTCATGATAGCGATAGCTGTCGGTAAATGTATTGCATCTAACAGAGCTTGAATGAGGAGACCATGCTGAATCTTGGTTCCATGAGAAGTCATGAAACCTCTCTCCTGCCAGAGCACTCCGAAGTCGTGTACGACTCCGAATGCGTAACGCGAATCTGTGTATATGTTTACTTTCAGGTTCTTGGCACGTATGCAGGCTTGGGTCAGAGCAACTAGCTCTGCTGCCTGAGCAGACAGGGTGTCAATACGGTGTGTTTCTATAACTTCAGTTTCAGTAGTCACTGCATACGCGGCTACTAGTTCTCCTGTACTTGTTCTCATACATGAACCATCCACATAAAGTGTCAGGTCGGGATCAGGTAATGCAATGTCTGTCAGGTCTTGTCTTGGCTTAGTCATAGTGTTAACAACTTCCACACAGTCATGTGTGGCAGGATTTGAAGTAACTGACGGTAACAGTGTAGCAGGATTTAGAATGTTGCAGCGTCTGATTTCTATGTGTGGCTGGAACAGTGTCAGTTCATAACCTGTTAAACGTGCAATTGTCAAGTGCTGAGTCTGTGTTCGGTTTAAAAGAACTTCCACGGAGTGTGGAACTTGTACTGTCAGAGAGTGTCCTAATACTATGGAATCACTTTGTCTGATAGCTAGAGCTGTGGCTGCAACTGACTTGAGGCACGCAGGCAGAGCCTGGGCTACTGGATCTAATGTGCTCGAAAAATAAGCACAAGGCTTGTACTGTCCTGCTTGATCTTGTGTGAGAACAGATAATGCAGTACCATCACGTTCTGTGACAAAAAGTGTAAAAGGCTTACTGTAGTTCGGTGTAGCTAGAACAGGTGCTTGGCATAAGGCTTTCTTTAATTCATTAAAAACAAGTGTATGTTCAGATGTCCAGGGGAGGACAGTCGATACGGCTGCCTCCTGTGTCGTTAACTGTATCAGTGGCTTGGCTAGAAATGCATACTGAGGAATCCATTGTCTGCAATAAGAAGTGAGGCCAATAAAAGCTCGTACCTCCTTCTGTGTCTTAGGCTGTGGAAGACTCGCTATTAACTGGATACGGTCTGGTGTCAACCGTCTACCCCACTTGGACAGTAAGTGGCCTAAGTAGATCACTTGCTGGACACAGAATTGTAATTTGGAAGGGGACACCTTGTGCCCCTGCTCGGCCAGGAAATACAGGACGGTAAGTGACGCTCGCTCGCAGTCACGTTCAGAACGGGCTGTGATCAGTAGATCATCGACATACTGGAGCAGGGCAGTGTCAGTTGGCATGTGAATATTGTCTAG
Source organism: Lissotriton helveticus (assembly GCF_964261635.1). NCBI lineage: Eukaryota > Metazoa > Chordata > Amphibia > Caudata > Salamandridae > Lissotriton > Lissotriton helveticus. The sequence goes on along the minus strand of NC_136068.1, from coordinate 1,958,508,796 downwards.
TTGTCTCTTGAGTGCTTGACTGTAAATACTAGGACTTTCTGTGAAACCTTGAGGAGCTCGTGTGAATTTATAGCTCCTTCCATTTAAACAGAAACCAAAAAGGTACTGGCTGTCTGGATGAATGGGGACACTGAAAAATGCATTCTTGAGGTCGATAACAGTGAAAAATGTAGCTTCAGAATCAATAGCTGTCAATAGGGATGAAATATCTGGGACTACTGGGTACTGGGGTATGATACATTTATTAAGTTCTCGAAGGTCAATTACTAATCGATATACTGGAGGTGCATTTGGATCAGTACGTTTCAGGACTGGAATGATAGGAGAATTACATACATTGGAGTCAGTTTCTACAGCCACTCCTTGAGCAATAAGCTCGTCAATAATTTTGGATAAGGCTGCTACAGCCTCAGGTGGCAATCTGTACTGTCTGATTCGTGGCAAAACTATACCTTGTTTGAGAGTCACACGATGGGGTGTGATGTGCATACATCCTACATCAGTTGGGCCTTGCGCCCATAAATGCTGCGGTACATTCAGTAGTCTTGGATCAAAATCACGTAATACATAGTGACCTTTAAAGTCACGTAAAAACAATCGGATTCCTTCTGGGGAGCAGCAAATTACTGCACCTAATTCTTTCAGTGTTTTAATGCCTAACAAATTTTCTGGACATGACTTCGTAAGTAACAAATCAGTAGTTCGGGACAATGGACCAACTTCTAGAGAAACTGGTTTTGAAATTTCATTAACAATAGGCTTTCCTGAAAATCCAAGGGAAACATTTTTAGAGCCTGAGAGCGGAGCCCCTGGAACCTCGTCATGACTGATAGTAGTCCTACTTGCCCCTGTATCAATCAAAAACTTTCTGTCTTTCCCTAATACTTGACTGTGTACGTAGGGACCCTCTTGATCTACAGGTATCTCGATGAGAGGCAAGCCTACCTCCCTCTCTAGGCTGTTTCATGAATACTGTTGATACTCTGGATACTCGGACTGTGCGTACTGGTACATCTGCTGTGTAACATGCTGTGTTGCAGCTATACTAATCAAACAAAACAAATGCCAATCCTGGGGTTTTGGTTCCAAAGACACTAGAGTTTCTAAAACAAGCTGTTTTGATTCAAGCAAAAACAACCTTGTGAATATTTTAGATGCATTTATTCTTTTTTATGACAATCTCATTTTTCTTGTAAGCACCTTGTTTTACGTGCATGGAAAATGCAAAATACAAAAAAACATACAGTTATATATACATTATATACAAGCAATTAGATCAGGAATTTCAAACACACTTGGCCACTCATTCATACACCATCCATTCTGAACAATAAAACAAACAATATTGAATAACAAAGCGTCCAAGCAACGGAAAGCAATTCAGTCCAAAATATTTCTTTTCATATTTTTGCAAACTAGTTTGAAGTAGGAGTTCTCACAAGATCCCTTGTGTACTCAAATAAATGCAAAAAAAGGATTGGCCAGATGCTGGACGACAAAATGGTCGACGCGTTTCAAACCCCTATGATTAGGGTGGGGTTCTCCTCAGGACCGTGTAGGTTCTGAAACAAAAAAAGTGCTCAGCTTTAGCGCAAATGTATAGAGCATAGACAAAAGAAAAAGGGATCGACTCCCTGGGTTCAACTGGGGCTTCCTACCTTAATCCCATGCAAGATGCGGGGTCAGTGGTGAGTGGTAAAGACGTCAATCAAGTCGTATTATCCCAGACAGGTGTAATATCATAGACTGTACAGGGGACAAAACAACAGACACAACTGCATTTACTCGTGTGTACCCCTTCGCATTCAAACCATACAATAATGTGCAGATGAGAGCGAATGCGGGCAGCCTTTGTGCTTACCCGCTCGAGCTCAATTCCTCGTCTGCCGCTTAAACGTCAGTGTTGCAGTCGTCAACTCCTATTCTGTGAAAACGGAACGGAGTGTTTGTTAGCTAAAAAGGCTCACCAAGGGAGTTCTAATCAGTGAGCTGCAGCGCGGTCAAGACATACCGATGCGCGGCGGAAAGCGCAGTCCTTCCCTTCAGGCGGTATCCATGCTCGGCAAGACAGTGCTCCTCGGGATGGGGCGTGTCCGCACTACATCCTGGTTATACACCACTCGCTGGTGTTTCTGGGACTTGTAGTTTCTTATGCAGATAGTGCCAAGTGGTGGCGGGTGAAGGGTGCCCCGGGTCTGAATAGAGGCGTGTCTTCATTGTTTTGCCAGTAAAGCCCGCAGTGGAGAAATGCAGTGTCAAAAGGGAGTTACAACACAATGGTGAAGTAAAACCCGTAGTGGACTCGGCAGTATGTTGTTCGGTCATGCTTTATGCAGAGGGCTTATAAATCTCCGAAATCTCGTTAAGTCCCCTCGTTGCGGTGTTGAATTTCATGATAAGCATCGCTTCTCGTCGGGACAGTTGGGCATCAATGTCCCCTCCTCTGGGATCTTTTTCAATTTTGGACAGTACTGTCCAACGCAAATCTGTGTTTTCGTGCTTGCATTTCGCCCAATGGTTGACTAGTGGGGCATTTTCCACTTTCCTGCGGATGCGCGATTTATGTTGCGAGATCCTATTCCTGATTTCCTGTGATGTTTTGCCGATATAGACTAAAGGGCAAGGGCACACAATTGCATACACCACATTCTTTGATTTACAATTAGTGAAGGTGTCGTGCTTCCAATGGATATTCTCAAATGAAAACACTGAGTCCTCGATAGTCTCCACACAGCAAGTGCAGGTGCCGCACTTGTGGTGTCCTTTGGCGGGAGGTAATCCAAACAGGCTTTGTAGCGTGGGGGCCTTTTTAGTTGGTAAAGCCGCCCTTACAACATAATTGGCCACACTCTTGTCTTTTTTGTATACGAAGAGAGGAGGCACGGAAAAATCTTCATGCAGGTTTTTTAGCAAATGCCAGTTGGATGTGATGAGCTTCCTATGTAAGTTAGTTGCAGGACAGAACGTGGTGACACATACCATCCTTTTGACATCTGGCTTGATTCTTTTTTCAAGCAAAGTCTCACGGGGGGTCCACCAGGCTCGTTTGAGTGAGTTTTTTAATAGTTTTTTGGGGTAGCCTCTCTGCATAAGTCGATACTTCAATTGTTCTGCGTGTCTGAAATATTCTTCCTTGTTGGAACAATTTCTGTGAATTCTCAGAAATTGCCCAAATGGCAAATTTTGTTTCAGGCTGCGAGGGTGGTTACTGGAGAAGTGTAAGGCTTTGTTCCTATCGGAGGGTTTTCGGAACAGCGTAGTACTTAGGCCTCCCTCGAAGGGTTCTATCTTCACGTCCAGGAAGTGGATGGATTCATTTGATGACGAGACCGAGAACTGGATATCAATCGTCCTTGAATTCAACCAATTCACGAATAGTCCTAGGTCTTCTTGCATTCCTGTCCACACCATGAATACGTCATCAATGTATCTCATGTAATGGGAAATGTTGCTGCAGAATGGATTAGCATTGTAAATGAATTTATCTTCAAAGAGCCCCATAAACATGACTGCCAGCTCTGGGGCAAAGGGGCAACCCATCGCCACCCCCTTGGTTTGATAGAAGAATTCAGCGTCAAATGTGAAAAAGTTTTTTTGCAGGGCAAACCGTGCAAGGTCAAGTATAAAGTTAGTTGGGACTCTGACTGGTCTCTCCCTTTTCTCAAGAAAAATGGTATGTCTTGACCGCGCTGCAGCTCACTGATTAGAACTCCCTTGGTGAGCCTTTTTAGCTAACAAACACTCCGTTCCGTTTTCACAGAATAGGAGTTGACGACTGCAACACTGACGTTTAAGCGGCAGACGAGGAATTGAGCTCGAGCGGGTAAGCACAAAGGCTGCCCGCATTCGCTCTCATCTGCACATTATTGTATGGTTTGAATGCGAAGGGGTACACACGAGTAAATGCAGTTGTGTCTGTTGTTTTGTCCCCTGTACAGTCTATGATATTACACCTGTCTGGGATAATACGACTTGATTGACGTCTTTACCACTCACCACTGACCCCGCATCTTGCATGGGATTAAGGTAGGAAGCCCCAGTTGAACCCAGGGAGTCGATCCCTTTTTCTTTTGTCTATGCTCTATACATTTGCGCTAAAGCTGAGCACTTTTTTTGTTTCAGAACCTACACGGTCCTGAGGAGAACCCCACCCTAATCATAGGGGTTTGAAACGCGTCGACCATTTTGTCGTCCAGCATCTGGCCAATCCTTTTTTTGCATTTATTTGAGTACACAAGGGATCTTGTGAGAACTCCTACTTCAAACTAGTTTGCAAAAATATGAAAAGAAATATTTTGGACTGAATTGCTTTCCGTTGCTTGGACGCTTTGTTATTCAATATTGTTTGTTTTATTGTTCAGAATGGATGGTGTATGAATGAGTGGCCAAGTGTGTTTGAAATTCCTGATCTAATTGCTTGTATATAATGTATATATAACTGTATGTTTTTTTGTATTTTGCATTTTCCATGCACGTAAAACAAGGTGCTTACAAGAAAAATGAGATTGTCATAAAAAAGAATAAATGCATCTAAAATATTCACAAGGTTGTTTTTGCTTGAATCAAAACAGCTTGTTTTAGAAACTCTAGTGTCTTTGGAACCAAAACCCCAGGATTGGCATTTGTTTTGTTTGATTAGTATAGCTGGACTCAGCCTTCCAGAGTAAGGAGTCAAGGCCCTCTTTGATTTTCGTGTGTTGCAGCTATAGGCTGCGGTACTGGAACTGTCTGTTGTGCATTCTGTGGTGTCTGGGAAGTCTGCGGAACTTGTTCTTGTCTAGGCGGACGTGGTCTTTCTTTAGTCTTACCAGTAGCTATGTTGTGTTTCAGAACTGCACACTCGTTTATAAAATTACCTGGCTGTTTACAGTAATTGCATGTCCCTTTAACGGGAGCTGCAGGATGACTGGCTTGATTCGGACCCCTCTTCTGACTGTCTTGTGGAACAGATTGTGCAACTAATACTTTCATTTTCGTATCTTTCATACGTCTCCTTTCGTGTTCTTGCTCTTCCCTGATTCTATTCTGGTGATACTGGAGCATCTGGAGCATTTGTGACGGGGTATTAGCTTGCCAACTACTTTCGACTTTCAACACTCGATTTTTAACTTGTGGACTTGAATTCTTGACTAGTTTAGTAACAAAAAGATGAGGGTACGACTCGCTACTTGTCTTCAAACCACTGTTAATAATAAAACATTTTTCAAATCTAGAATAAAAATCACTAGTGTCTTCATCCTGTTTCTGTTTGCATGCTGAGATTGCATCCCAATCTTCCTTTTTCGTGGCTAGTAACCTTGGCAAAACTTGTATCAATAACTCGGGCAATTCTTTACATTTGTCCCCAAGACCGGTACCTGGTACTCGTATATTATCTTCAGCTTCTAGAGCTGTCCAATCAATCTTTTTCTCTCCCACCTCCCATTCTTTTTCCTTGAGTTTTTCATATACCCCTGCGGGCAACAGGACCTTTAACATTTTAATGATATCAGGATATGTGTATTCTCCCATACGGAGCATGTCTTTCAATTCTCGATGGAACCCTGCTGGATCTTTGTCGTGACAGGGAATTAACTTCTTCATCTCTAAGAGTTCCATCTTTGTAATGGGGGTGTAAACAAATACTCGTTGCATTTCACCACCCGCTGTCCTAACTGGGTGTACTTCTCGTAACGGATGCTGTCTATCTATGTAAAATGATTTACTTTCTGGAGGTGAGACATGAACAAAATGCGGATTCAGAAACGTTCTATATTTGTGGCGCTGTTCTAGAATGACACTAATTAAATCGGTACCTAAACCTTTCCATTTATACTGGAGTAACTCGTTCAGGACATCATGTAACGGACCTGGATCAGAATGTTGACCCTCATACAGTGTAATGAGGTGCTGGATCATATACATACCCACCAGTCGCTGCTCGGCTGGGGGCTGTTTCAGAAACATTTGTGCCACTATTTCGTCTGGAAAAGTGGTAGAATCAGTAGCCCATCGGACTGCTGATCGGGCTAGTTCTTGTTCATGCATAGTACTAAGTTCACTATAACCGATTCGTGATTTCAGAATGTGATCGGTAGCTTGAAATACTTGTTCAAGAGAACCTTGTTGTGGTGCTGGAAGAGGAAAAACTTTCTTGTGTTCTAGGCGTGAATATCGGTCGGGAAGTCTAGTTCTACCTACATACGCTATTCTGGTGGGATTCTCGTCGTCTACCTCTTCGGTAGGAGAGTCGTCTTCTTTCTCGCTTACTTGTGCTGCTTTCCGTTTCTCGTGTAACCTTATTATTTCCTTACGAATTTTCTTGTACATACTCTCTATACTACCTAGTGTCTTGTGTCTTCCCTCGGCTATATGATCACTCCACTTTGTCAGAACTCTCATTTCGATCGGATCTTTATCTGGATAATCTTGTTCCCTTATTAAACAATTAATTAGAAACTTTAAAAGCATAAGCTGAGTCTCAGCTTTCCTTTGAGACATGGCTTCGCCAATACTTCCTGGATCATCTCCTATACGGATGAATCGATATATTCTGTCTAGATCTTCTTTCATATTCGGTAGGGTGTCCAAATACTCGGTCACCCGCCTTACACGCAATGAATATATGACCATATCATCATCACCTGGGACTGGATCATAACGGCATTCGGTAAGAGTTCGCTTGATATCTGCAACGGACTGGGGTTTGGGCGTACGCTGTAACGCACGTTCATGTAACTCGAGAAATGACGGACGTTTGTGTTGCGGCGGGGTACGAGGAGGACCTCCCCCCGCGGCTCCTAAACTGGAATCGTCGACGGGTATCGTACGGGCTAGCAGAGTGACTGATGTAGCGGGTACTTGTACTGTGGGCTGGACCGGGGGTACCGTAACAGGTGCTGTAACAGGTGCCCCGGTGGCTGGAGGAACAGGAATTACATTATTTACAGGAGCTGGCGGAGCAGGATTTGCATATTCTGGGACTGTGTCGTCCAAATAGGACGAGAGAAAAATATCAGCTGCGGTCGGTTTGTGACGTAGCTTAATCGGAACTAATGGCGGCGGAAAATTACATGGTGCTTCCGGGGTTGCTTTTGGCAAGCCCTCGGTAAGAAGAGGATACATACCCTTAATAAGGGCATTTCTTTGTCTGTCTGACTGTTCGGCTTTAACTCGTTCACCTATTTCGATTAATTCCTTTTCTTGGGCTCTTTCTGAGGATTCCCTACTTAATTCTGTTTTTCTGATTTCTTTTTCTGTTCTTTTATGAGATTCTTTGCGCCATAACTCGATGGCATCTTTCTGGGACTGTCTGGCTTTCTTTTTCCATAATGCTTCTTCTACTCGCATGATGTACTCGGCATCCCACGTACCTGATACGGGCCATCTATATTTCTCGTCTAATTCCTTGGTGTACTCTACCCATAAGTCTAGATATAATATGGCACTTATGCCATGCTTATGATACATAAAATGACCTGGACTGTCCCTAGGCGGGACAGGAACTGCTTCCTCGAGCAGACCTTTTCTAGTTCTTAACTGACGTAATTTCGAGAACAAAGGCATAATTTTGGGCTGGAGTCTGGACACAATACAATACACGATAAACACAATAATAACCAAGAAAACAAATCACTCATACCACGACATTGAAACCACATGAAATAACATTTAAAATAACAGTTCGGACAGAATACTACCTGAAATACTGAAAACAGAACACATGAATTTCTCGAGAACAGAACTTACTGGAACAGAAACTTACTAGAATGACTAGATGCACTGCTAAAACAGTACGAAACTTACCGGTCCCATAAAGAGACACGTCAGGACCCGCGTCCACCTAGGTGAACACTTCGTGTTGGATCTGTGTACCCAAACCCACGGACCAGAGACAAATTAATTGACCCTGTCTAGATACTACCCCAGCAACGGTACTCACCGGGCAGCAAGAACGGAAGGCCTCGGACTGGACTGGACTGCTACGACGACGGACGGACGAACTTCGGACTTCAGTTACAGGTGGGCCTCTGGATACCTCGGACCTTGGACTCTCGGCTTGGGCTCTGGTCGGGACTCGCCGCGTTCCTCCACCGCCTCGTCTGGACGCTGGACCGCAACCTCCGTCTCCTCCGTGGGCCTGAGGGATACTTGAAGCAGAAATATCTGCACGTGCACGGTATGGTTCCGTCACGGCTGCAGAGGATCAGGGGGCCTGCGTGGCTTCTCCGGCGCGTGGGGAAAGGGCAAGTCCCTATTCGGGCGCCATTATGTGGTAAATAAATAAATTATTACCGGATCTATTTTTCAGAATAATCAATAAGCAGGTAGCTCAATAAATAAGAGTCAAGATTCGAGGTAGCTGAAGTTTACAGGCTTTAATTTAGGCATAAATGGACAGGAACAGGACAGCCTGTACAGGAATAGGATGGCAGCTGCCGGGGGCAGGAATAGGCATAAGTGGGGGTCACCTTTAATAACAGTGCACAATATATATAGTTAAACAAAATACATTACATTCAATACAGTAGGCGTAGCAGTAGGCGTGGTTCGTAACAGTCGCGAAAGATAAGAGTAAAATGAAGTAACAAGAAGGCGTGTACAGGGCGTATACATAGACATGTGATGTAAACGTAACAGAATATGTCATAAAAGGGGCGGAAACATGGAGGGGGCTACCTGAGCAGCTGGGACCTCTAACCTAGTGGTGCGCGCAAATGGGCAATGACGTGTTACCAGGGAAAACTGGGGGCTATGACTTCTGCGCTAGAAGAGGAGACTAAAGTCTGGAGTGTCAGAGCGACATGTACCCAGGCATATCTAGTATCTAGTGTTTAGAGTACATGTTGATAGAATCCAAAAGTTATCAGGGTAAAGGCTAATAGACTATAAGACTGGTGCATGCATAATTCTACATGTAGTGCGTGTGCGGGGAATATTCTATGAATATTAATACAGTATTTCTCTTACATGGAGACATAAAGGCTAGACCATGACGGAAACTATTGATGCGATTCAGTAGCTTAGGAATGCAGAGAAGGAGGGCTTGTCTGATAACTAGAAACATAACATACTCTTGGCAGACTGGGAGGCAGAGCCAGGCCGGGCCGGGCACTGCGTGGCAAGAAGTAAGCAAAGGGTCAGGGATGCAGGTGGGGGCTGTATCGCTCCTCGGAGAGGGTTCAGGAGACAGGAGCTGAATCTGAGTCCGGGCCCTTTTGAGGCCTAGAAACGGGGACAATTCAATGAATTAACGTGCACACTATAAAATGTGGCAACGTAGGTTTACATAGGCCTAATATTCGTTGTATTCACGAGGACTGGAAACTGGCATACTAGAGATGGACACAACTGTAATTGCATCTTTAATCGATCAGAGGGGAATACATATGCATATCGATCATGCACATATAACATAAGATGGGGAACACGTAGGCACATACAACATGGCAAAATTTACTTTTCCACAACGTGACCACCGGACCAGCACCTCACCAATAGCAGAGAAGAAGCCCGTCGTATGGCAGATATGCACCTATATTGTAACCCAACAAAGTCAGCATCAGATCACTTCCACTCAATTGTATCACTGTTCACAGTGAAGGAGGAGAAATGGTCCAAAAGGGGGATGCTGAGGAAGTCTCTCAAAATAAACTAGAGAAATACGCCTTTGTAAGATCAAGCTCTGACTGCATAATGGAGAACACCATTGTGTAGTATGTTTATCTAGGGACCTGTATCGATACTCCTATTTCTGACCCTTGCCCGGTTATAATTCACTAATATCTACACAACGGCACAGAAACCCGTTTCATAAATTAGTCATAGCGCATGCTGTCACATTAAGCAAGCACTATTCCTCCAGCCCCCTAGAAAGCACACCGAGTTTTTAAACAAATCAAAGCCTCGAGCAAACCTGGGAAATCCCCGCCTGGTATGTTTTGATTTAGTCCAAGAACTCCTGTAAAGCACTGCAGGAATGATCAGTTCCTAGTGACATCCTTATTGACGTCTTATGTCCATCCTTACGTCAAACCCAGCACCTCTCAGGTATAAATATACCAACGCTGCCCTAAGCAACGACACGGTGGTGATGAACCTGGAGCAGTGACTACTTGCCGGAGAGCCCAGCTGATGCAAGAGCCCACGGACGCTGCCCCTCCCTTTTGATGCGCTGAGGAAGACGCTGTCTTTTCTCTTGCCGAGAAATCCAGCCTCCAGCGTTTCCAGCCCACCTTCGCGGGTGACTGGGATACCGAGTCCTGAGAAAGAGTTACCAGCCCTCCAGCCTTCTAAATCCCAGGTACTGAACTGACTAAACCCTTACAGAGAATTCTTGATTCAGATTCTTGGCAAAACAAACTTAACTTAAACTGCTACTTACTTACTCCCTCCCATGTATTAGGCTTAGGTCAGGTACACCGGGGTAGGCGTAGTTAGAAGCACCAGTTGAGTACGATTAGTCAATGTATATATGTATGTATATCTTTTATCCATTTTAAAGTATCATATGTCTAAGAAACCATATCAATGCTTTTACAGTATTATTTTATAATCCTGCTTTTACTGTATGCACTTTACTTAACCATAAGTATTGCAATTGTAGCGATTCATTTCTCTTGTATGAGAAAAGAGACTGATCAATAAATAACACCTTTTATTGAAAAACGCCCGTCTCTTCTTTTCTCTACAATCTGGTGAAACTAAGTATGCACGTATTGACTGAGTAAAATAGCTGTCTTTTGTTTTCACACGACTCTAGAGATATACTCTTGATCAGGGAGAGCAAAGTTGTCATGTTCTATGGTTGTCAGAAACTAAATCCCTTCTTGTCTATCCAGGGAGGTTAAACTCCTCCTCGCCTATTCGAGAAAGTTTCTAGTGAACTCTGAGCTAGCTGGCACACAAAACTTTAAGTCTAATATCGTCAGTAGAAGACCTAGTTAACCTCTGTCCTACGTCTATACTATTGAAGATATTATTCCAATGCGCAGAGCCTATTGGGAATATAGGAACTACACTACAATTGAGGGGGCAACTGGGGAGCCCCATCTCTGTGACACCTACTCGTGCTGGAGTACCGATACCAGTTGAAGACTCCAGAGCCATTCTAGCATGAAAATTAGACTCTACGGCCACAGACTCCAACTTATCGTAGGAGGATCTAAAAAAAATATCCACTAAAATGGGATGAATGGTTGAGCAAATCTCTAAGGACAATTGCGAATGCATACTCCACAATGCCAAAATCTGTTACAGTGATTTTAGATGAAAGCAAACAAGCTGCTAGCTAGAGCAGAAGACTCTGAAGGTGTGGCACTGGGCAATAAATGATGCTAGGAAGAGCAATAGACTCTGAAGGCGTGTCACTGGGCAATAAATGATGCTCGGAAGAGCAGAAGACTCCGAAGGCGTGTCACTGGACAATAAATGATGCTAGCTAGAGCAGAAGACTCTGAAGGCAGTGCACTGCGCAATAAATGATGCTAGCTAGAGCAGAAGACGCTGAGGGCGGGCACTGCGCAATAAATGATGCTAGGAAGAGCAGAAGACTATGAAGGCATGGCACTGGACAATAAATGATGCTAGCTAGAGCAGAAGACTATGAAGGAGTGACACTGCGCAATAAATGATGCTAGGAAGAGCAGAAGACTCTGAAGGCGGGGCACTGCGCAATAAATGACGCTAGCTAGAGCAGAAGACTCTGAAGGCGGGCACTGCGCAATAAATGAGGCTAGCTAGAGCAGAAGACTCTGAAGGAGTGACACTGCGCAATAAATGATGCTAGGAAGAGTAGAAGACTCTGAAGGCGTGCACTGCCCAATAAATGATGCTAGCTAGAGCAGAAGACTCTGAGGACGGGACACTGCGCAATAAATGATGCTAGGAAGAGCAGAAGACTCTGAAGGCAGGCACTGCGCAATAAATGAGGCTAGCTAGAGCAGAAGACTCTGAAGGAGTGACACTGCGCAATAAATGATGCTAGGAAGAGCAGAACACTCTGAAGGCGGGCACTGCCCAATAAATGATGCTAGCTACAGCAGAAGACTCTGAGGACGGGACACTGCGCAATAAATGATGCTAGGAAGAGCAGAAGACTCTGAAGGCGGGCACTGCGCAATAAATGAGGCTAGCTAGAGCAGAAGACTCTGAAGGAGTGACACTGCACAATAAATGATGCTAGGAAGAGCAGAAGACTTTGAAGGCGGGCACTGCCCAATAAATGATGCTAGCTACAGCAGAAGACTCTGAAGGTGTGGCACTGCGCAATAAATGATGCTAGAAAGAGCAGAAGACTCTGAAGGCGTGACACTGCCCAATAAATGATGCTAGCTAGAGCAGAAGACTCTGAAGGTGTGGCACTGCGCAATAAATGATGCTAGGAAGAGCAGAAGACTCTGAAGGCGGGCCCTGCGCAATAAATGAGGCTAGCTAGAGCAGAAGACTCTGAAGGAGTGACACTGCGCAATAAATGATGCTAGCTAGAGCAGAAGACTCTGAGTGTCAGGAGTTGAACTAATGCGCCTACACAATATTTGTTATATGAGGACTACATCTCCCAGCAGGCTTAGGAACTTAGGGGAGGAGCTGAACTTACTTAGGTCAGCGAGTATGCACAGGAAGTGCGCGTAATCCTGTATCTTCTTGCTGTCATGCTGTTTGGCGGTCCATAGCCTGCACCGTCCGTGATCTTTTGGTCCCTGGGATTTTCCGTTTTGGATTCGGTGCCTTGCTGGGAGAGGCGCTGCTCTTCCTCGTAGCTGCCCGGCTTGGCAGTCTGTTCTGCAGCGCCATTCGTGTTGGATCAGGTGTAATCTTCCCGCGTTGACGTAAACGCAGGGAAGCACTTTGGACATAACTGCGCCTTGTCGAGCGCAAGGAAAACGTAATCCTCCCGCGCTGACGTAAGCGCTGGGGAGCACCCGAACTTTAATTATCGTTCGCGCTGGATAGCGCAAGGGGAACTTATTGGCTATCAACGCTGACGTAAGCGCTGGAGAGCCCCAGTACTTTTTTGCATATTGATCGCGCTGAATAGCGCAAGGGGAACATTTTCGCTTTTAGCGCTGACGTAAGCGCTTGGGAGAACCTGCTTCTGTTTGGATACCGCGCTGAGGTAAGCGCTGGCATTGTGGAAGTCAGTTAACTTGTATGTACTCCAAGGAAGCCGCCTTCCTATTGACTTTGGGTTTATTATTTTTTTGTGCTCTCATTTGACTTCCAGTACTCATTCCTGTTTGGCCAATAGGAGGGTTGGTTCCTTCCTTCCATGGATCTGATTTGACTGCTGTCATATCCTGCTGGGTGGTGTGGCTTCCTAAGTAGTGTGGAATTACGGGTGGCCAGAGGGTACCCGGTTGTGGAGACATCGTGTAATTGGAGAGAAGTATCTCTGTAGATGACCACAAGTTGAATTCCTGGGGAGCCAATTGTCCAGCAGCTAGATTCCAGGTCTCCCTCTCCCCGCGGACCCCTCCCTACACCTTTTTTCCCTCACCTGATCGCCTCATTACTCTGTGTTACGTCCAGAGTTGGGGACGTCGGGAGGTGGACCCCTTTTTGTGCATCATACCGAATCGAGGAAGCAAATGTGGATCTGACAGAATTACGCGCCTACGATACACCGCTTCCTTCATTCTGTATGAGGCGTAAAAATGGCGTCCTTAGACGATGTCTTACAAGCTTTAGTGTTGGTGCAACAGGAATTGGCAGCATCCAAAGCAGAAACAGCCGCACTTAGGGAAAGGGTAGACCAACAGGCTAGGAACCCGTTTGACGCTTCACAAGCAACGTCCCAAATACAAGTGAATGTGCCTCCTCCAATTCCACTGGCAAGTCCTGAGAGGTTTTCAGGGGATCCTTTAAAGGTCCAGACCTTTTTAACACAAATAATGCTTCACTTCTCCTGTAAACCCGCCTCTTTCCCCACTAATCATTCCCGGGTGGCGTTTGCTATCTCATATATGACGGGAGATGCAGCCAATTGGGCTGTTGCTCTGGTCAAATATGATGACTCCCTCCTTACCGATTGGGTGTTCGATAGGAGAGCTACGACTCTATCTGCTGATCGTGAACTGTTGACGCTTAGACAGGGGAAACAGGATTTGGTTTCGTATTTGACTCAGTTCAACCGTTTATTAGCTGAAACGGCATGGCCTGAAGACAAGAGGATGTCTCTGTATTATCAGGGATTGAGGGATGACATGAAAGACGTGCTTGCCCAGATAGACCCTCAGCCCACCACTTATACTGCTCTAATGAACCTGACTCTCCGTTTGGATCATAGATTAGCCGAAAGGAGGGGTGAAAGGTCTCATGCCCCTACAGAAAAAACAGAGAAAGGGAACAGAAATACATCCGCCTCCTCGGAACATCAGTCAGAACCCATGGAGGTGGGGGCCATACGGGCTCCCTTATCTCGGACAGAGAGGGAGAATCGTAGGATGCTGGGTCTTTGTATGTATTGCGGAAAAAAGGGCCATTTTGTTAAGGACTGTCCCATTAAGCCCAAGAGAACAGGAAAGTTTGGCTTTACGAAAAAGGTGGCTGTTACCGCCATTCCTGTTTCTAGTCCATGTACTGCAGAGCCTGTAGAAAAAGAAGGCCGAGCCCTTTCTCAGGGGTTGCAGTTGCCTTCTTTGGCAGGAGTCAACGACGTGACCTCAGTATCGCACATTGTGCTCACCATGTTTCTAACGAACCATCAACAGACACTTCAGGTAGGGGTTATGGTGGATTCCGGTGCCACAGGGAATTTTATAGACAGCGGTTTGGTTCAGCGTTTAGAACTAAAACGTATACTACGCGAGACACCAGAAATGGTGTTGGCTGTAGATGGGAAGCCCCTGAAATCTGGCCCTATCACGGAAATGACAGAGGAATTGGAGTTGGTGAAACCCGGGGAATCCATGAATCATGTGGAACGGATTTCTTTGAACATAATAGAGGCACCACAATATGAGATAATCCTTGGTATGCCTTGGTTGTGGTATCATAACCCCACGGTAGACTGAACTGCTAAAGAAGTGGTTTTTGAGTCGGAGCAATGTCGCACTTCTTGCAACCACTCCTTTGGCACTCATGTACTGGCTTTGGCACATAATTATCAGGTAGCTACTGCTGCAGAAAAAGAAGTGGAAGTCCCACCTGAGTACGCTCATTTCAGTGAGGTATTCAGTGAGAGTAAGGCGGAGATCCTGCCGCCTCACCGAAGCTATGATTGTCAAATAGACCTGATACCTGGGGCGGTATTGCCCTCCTGTCGGGTCTATGCACTGTCAGAACCCGAAACACAACACCTTAGAGAGTACTTAGATCATTACGTAAAGATAGGGTTCATACGGCCGTCCCGATCTCCGGCGGCCTCGCCTTTGTTTTTTATCAAGAAGGCCAACGGAGAATTGAGGACGTGCATTGACTTTAGCGTATTGAACAGGAATACAGTCCGGAATCGCTACCCTCTTCCACTCATCCCTGTCTTGCTGGACCAGGTTAGAGAGGCAGTCATTTACACCCGACTTGATTTGAGAGGGGCATATCACCTGGTAAGGATGAGAGAGGGGGATGAGTGGAAGACGGCTTTTAAGACACGCTATGGGTTATTCGAGTACCTCGTGATGCCGTTTGGACTGTGTAATGCCCCCGCGGCATTTCAATTCTTCTTAAATGATGCCCTGAAAGAATATGTAGACAAATTTGTGGTTGTCTACATTGACGACATCTTGATTTACTCGAATAATCAGGAATTGCATGTCCATCATGTGTCTCTCATATTGCAGCGATTATTGGAACATGGCCTGTTTTGCAAATTGACTAAGTGTGTGTTTCACGTGCATGAGGTGGAATTCTTGGGAGTGATTCTGAGTCCCGCAGGATTGAGTATGTCGGAAAGAAAGGTGTTGGCTGTGCAGGAATGGCCTATTCCCAAAAATGTGAGAGATGTACAATGTTTTCTGGGGTTCTCCAATTATTATAGGAGATTCATCTCTCACTTCTCCCAGCTGGTTTCCCCTTTAACACGTCTACTGAGGAAGGGGAATCCTTCTTGCTGGGATCCTGAGGCCATGCACGCCTTTACTTACTTGAAAAGAGCATTTACATCAGCACCGATTCTACGTCATCCGCAGAGTGATGTGCCATACATAGTCAAGGCCGACGCATCCGACATAGCAGTGGGGGCTGTTCTGTCTCAACGGGATCGACTGACTGGACAGCTACATCCTTTGGCTTTCCTCTCCAAAAAACGGAGTCCTGCAGAACTCAATTACACTGTGTCAGAAAAAGAACTTTTGGCCATCAAGAAGGCTTTCCAAGAGTGGAGGTAGTATCTATGGGGAGCTAAACATCCGGTAACCGTATACACCGATCACCGGAACTTGCAATTCATGAAAACAGCTAGGCACCTCACCCAACGGCAGATGAGGTGGATGCTGTTTTTTGCTGAGTTTGACTTTGTTGTCACGTTCAGGCCGGGGTCTGAGAATAGGAAAGCCGATGCCTTATCTCGGCAGGAGGAAGATCGTGAGGCTCAGCCTGTCACCCCCGAGGCCATCATCTCACCCGAGAAGGTGTTGTGTACCGTTACTATAGAGAACTTCCTGGAAGAGGTGCAAACGCACAAGAAACCAGAACTGTGGAGAACATGGGCAAATCAGGGCTCTCACAGGACCCTCAAGCATGGAATCCCTTTTTGTCAAAACCGTTTGTATCTACCATCCTTGGAGCTTCGGTTGAAGGTGTTCAATTGGTGTCATGACTCTGTATTAGCCGGTCATTCTAGAGGTAACAAAACGCTCCATTTGATGCAAAGACAGTTCTGGTGGGAACACATGAATAAGGACGTCTGTCAATGGGTGCAACAATGTGAAGTCTGTGCACGGGCCAAAAATGAACATTCCAAAGCAAAAGGCAAGCTGGTTACCATGCCGTCTCCCTCTCAGCCGTGGCACACTATAAGTATGGATTTTGTTTTGGGTCTGCCTTTGGACCATGGTTGTGATGCCATCATGGTGGTGGTTGACAGTCTCACTAAGATGGGCCATTTTATACCATGTAAGAACCTTCCTACTGCAGGGCAAACCGCACAACTGCTGTTGACACATGTGATCAGGTTGCATGGACTCCCGAGAGTCATCATCTCGGATCGGGGACCGCAGTTCATTGCGCGGTTCTGGAAGATGTGGTGTAAGACTCTTCAGATCGAGGCGGCTACATCGACCAGTTTCCATCCGCAGACTGATGGTCAGACGGAACGCCTGAACCAAACCCTGAAGACCTATTTGCGATGCTATGCAAAGGAAGCAAGCGACTCTTGGGTTTCCATGTTATGGTTGGCGGAGCTGTCGTATAACAATGCCTGGCATAGTTCTATTAAGGAGTCGCCTTTTCGGGCCAACCATGGATTTCATGAAAAGGTTTTGCCTTTGTCGATACCTGAGGATGTAGTGGACCAGCCTACTGTGGCGTCTCAGATGACTACTCTACAGGAAGTGCACCGGAAGGTTCAGAGTAATCTACGGAAGGCGAAGGCTCAGTACAAGTCTTGGGCGGATCGTCATCGTCAAGAGGGTCCCACTTATGCAGGAGGGGATCGGGTGTGGTTATCCACCAAGAACATCCGCTTCCGCTACCGTAGCGTCTTTCATCCCAGGTTCATTGGGCCTTTTGAGGTCATACGTCCGGTAGGAACTGTGGCTTACAAATTGAAGTTGCCGGCTTCCCTGCGTATTCATCCGGTGTTTCACTGCAGTTTGTTGAAGCCTGCGGGCCGTGCCAGGAGAGTGGCAGTGCCACCGGTGGATTGCGACGGTCAGCTGGAGTATGAGGTGCGGAAGGTGTTGGACTCCAGGTTCCGTCGTGGGAGGTTGTGGTATCTCATCGCCTGGAAGGGCTACTCGGCGGAGGATGATTCCTGGGAGCCCTCGGCGAACGTTCATGCTCCCAAGGCTGTACGGGAATTCCACGCCCGTCACCCGGAGAAGCCTGGTTCTAGGAGGCGCTTGGGGGGTGGGCGTACTGTCAGGAGTTGAACTAATGCGCCTACACAATATTCGTTATATGAGGACTACATCTCCCAGCAGGCTTAGGAACTTAGGGGAGGAGCTGAACTTACTTAGGTCAGCGAGTGTGCACAGGAAGTGCGCGTAATCCTGTCTCTTCTTGCTGTCATGCTGTTTGGCGGTTCATAGCCTGCACCGTCCGTGATCTTTTGGTCCCTGGGATTTTCCGTTTTGGATTCGGTGCCTTGCTGGGAGAGGCGCTGCTCTTCCTCGTAGCTGCCCGGCTGGGCAGTCTGTTCTGCAGCGCCATTCGTGTTGGATCAGGTGTAAACTTCCCGCGTTGACGTAAACGCAGGGAAGCACTTTGGACATAACTGCGCCTTGTAGAGCGCAAGGAAAACGTAATCCTCCCGCGCTGACGTAAGCGCTGGGGAGCACCCGAACTTTAATTATCGTTCGCGCTGGATAGCGCAAGGGGAACTTATTGGCTATCAACGCTGACGTAAGCGCTGGAGAGCCCCAGTACTTTTTTGTATATTGATCGCGCTGAATAGCGCAAGGGGAACATTTTCGCTTTTAGCGCTGACGTAAGCGCTTGGGAGAACCTGCTTCTGTTTGGATACCGCGCTGAGGTAAGCGCTGGCATTGTGGAAGTCAGTTAACTTGTATGTACTCCAAGGAAGCCGCCTTCCTATTGACTTTGGGTTTATTATTTTTTTGTGCTCTCATTTGACTTCCAGTACTCATTCCTGTTTGGCCAATAGGAGGGTTGGTTCCTTCCTTCCATGGATCTGATTTGACTGCTGTCATATCCTGCTGGGTGGTGTGGCTTCGTAAGTAGTGTGGAATTACGGGTGGCCAGAGGGTACCCGGTTGTGGAGACATCGTGTAATTGGAGAGAAGTATCTCTGTAGATGACCACAAGTTGAATTCCTGGGGAGCCAATTGTCCAGCAGCTAGATTCCAGGTCTCCCTCTCCCCGCGGACCCCTCCCTACACGTTTTTTCCCTCACCTGATTGCCTCATTACTCTGTGTTACATCCAGAGTTGGGGACGTCGGGAGGTGGACCCCTTTTTGTGCATCATACCGAATCGAGGAAGCACATGTGGATCTGACACTGAGGGTGGGGCACTACGCAATAAATGCTGCTAGCTAGAGCTGAAGACTCTGAAGACAGGGCACTGCGCAATAAATGCTGCTAGCTAGAGCAGAAGACTCTGAAGGCAGGGCACTGCGCCATAAATGAGGCTAGCTAGAGCAGAAGACTCTGAAGGAGTGACACGGCACAATAAATGATGCTAGCTAGAGCAGAAGACTCTGAAGGCGGGGCAATGCGCAATAAATGATGCTAGGAAGAGCAGAAGACTCTGAAGGCGGGCACTGCCCAATAAATGATGCTAGCTAGAGCAGAAGACTCTGAAGGTGTGGCACTGCGCAATAAATGATGCTAGGAAGAGCAGAAGACTCTGAAGGCGTGACACTGCCCAATAAATGTTGCTAGCTAGAGCAGAAGACTCTGAAGGTGTGGCACTGTGCAATAAATGATGCTAGGAAGAGCAGAAGACTCTGAAGGCGAAGAAGTGGAGAAGTGTGGCTCACTGGTTAGAGGCAGCAGACCCTGAAGCAGAGGTCAGACCCGGGACCAGGGTTCAATTCCCGACGTGGCAAGGTCTTGAGCCCAAATATCCACGGACTCGATAATTCTCGTTTCGGTGCCTACTCGAATCATGGGTTCACACTCTGCAGCTCTGGGCATCAGCCTGCTTAATCTCCACTACGCCCCCCCGCGGCGGGATGCCTGGCTTTCACCTTGGGGATGCCCATTACGGGTATCTCACAGGGAAAAAGCCAGGACGGGTTCCCAAGGCAAGCGCCGAGATGCCTCCGGGTAATCGAGCGCTATATAAGAACGCATAATAATAATAAATAATAATAAGGCGGGCACTGCGCAATAAATGAGGCTAGCTAGAGCAGAAGACTCTGAAGGCGGGGCACTGCGCAATAAATGATGCTAGCTAGAGCAGAAGACTCTGAAGGCAGGGCACTGCACAATAAATGATGCTAGCTAGCGCAGAAGATTCTGAAGGCGGGGCACTGTGCAATAAATGATGCTAGCTGGACAGAAGAGTCTGAAGTAGAGACAACGCACAATAAATGATACTCGCTAGAGCAGAAGAGTCTGAAGGCAGGGCACTGCACAATAAAGAGGATAGCTGGAGCAGAAGACTCTGAAGGAGTGACACGGCACAATAAATTATGCTAGCTAGAGCAAAAGACTCTGAAGGCGGGGCACTGCGCATTAAATGAGGCTAGCTAGAGCAGAAGACTCTGAAGGCGGGGCACTGCGCAATAAATGAGGCTAGCTAGAGCAGAAGACTCTGAAGATGTGGCACTGCACAATAAATGATGCTAGTTAGAGCGGAAGACTCTGATGGCGTGGCACTGGGCAATAAATGGTGCTAGCTAGAGCAGAAGACTCTGAGGGTGGGGCACTGCACAATAAATGATTCTAGCTAGAGCAGAAGACTCTGAAGGTGTGGCACTGCGCAATAAATGATGCTAGGAAGAGCAGAAGACTCTGAAGGAGTGACACGGCACAATAAATGCTGCTATCTAGAGCAGAAGACTCTAAAGGCAGGGCACTGCACAATAAATGATGCTAGCTAGAGCAGAAGACTCTGAAGGCAGGGCACTGCGCAATAAATGAGGATAGCTGGAGCAGAAGACTCTAAAGGAGTGACACGGCACTATAAATGATGCTAGCTAGAGCAGAAGACTCTGAAGGCGGGGCACTGCGCAATAAATGAGGCTAGCTAGAGCAGAAGACTCTGAAGGCGGGCAATGCGCAATAAATGAGGCTAGCAAGAGCAGAAGACTCTGAAGGCGGGGCAATGCGCAATAAATGACGCTAGCTAGAGCAGAAGACTCTGAGGGTGGGGCACTGTGCAATAAATGCTGCTAGCTAGAGCGGAAGACTCTGAGGGTGGGGCACTGCGCAATAAATGAGGCTAGCTAGAGCAGAAGACTCTGAGGGTGGGGCACTGTGCAATAAATGCTGCTAGCTAGAGCGAAAGACTCTGAAGGAGTGACACTGCACAATAAATGATGCTAGCTAGAGCAGAAGACTCTGAAGATGGGGCAATGCACAACAAATGATGCTAGCTAGAGCAGAAGACTCTGAAGGCAAGGTACTGCACAATAAATGGGGCTAGCTAGAGCAGAAGACTCTGAAGGCGGGCACTGCGCAATAAATGAGGCTAGCTAGAGCAGAAGACTCTGAAGGCAGGCAATGCGCAATAAATGAGGCTAGCGAGAGCAGAAGACTCTGAAGGCGGGGCACTGTGCAATAAATGAGGCTAGCTAGAGCAGAAGACTCTGAGGGTGGGGCACTGCGCAGTAAATGCTGCTAGCTAGAGCGGAAGACTCTGAAGACGTGGCACTGCGCAATAAATGATGCTAGCTAGAGCAGAAGACTCTGAAGGCAAGGCACTGCACAATAAATGAGGCGAGCTAGAGCAGAAGACTATGAAGGTGGGCACTGCGCAATAAATGATGCTAGCTAGAGCAGAAGACTCTGAAGGCGGGCACTGCCCAATAAATGATGCTAGCTAGAGAAGAAGACTCTGAAGGCGGGGCACTGCACAATAAGTGATGCTAGCTAGAGCGGAAGACTCTGAAGGCAAGGTACTGCGCATTAAATGATGCTAGGAAGAGCAGAAGACTCTGAAAGCGGGCACTGCGCAATAAATGATGCTAGCTAGAGCAGAAGACTCTGAGGGAGTTACACTGTGCAATAAATGATACTAGCTAGAGCAGAAGACTCTGAAGGCAGGGCACTGCGCAATAAATGATGCTAGCTAGAGCAGAAGACTCTGAGGGTGGGGCACTGCACAGTAAATGATGCTAGCTAGAGCAGAAGACTCTGAGGGAGTTACACTGTGCAATACATGATACTAGCTAGAGCAGAAGACTCTGAAGGCAGGGCACTGCGCAATAAATGATGCTAGCTAGAGCAGAAGACTCTGAGGGTGGGGCACTGCACAGTAAATGATGCTAGCTAGAGCAGAAGACTCTGAGGGTGGGGCACTGCACAGTAAATGATGCTAGCTAGAGCAGAAGACTCTGAAGGCGGGGCAATGCGCAATAAATGACGCTAGCTAGAGCAGAAGACTCTGAAGGCGGGGCAATGCGCAATAAATGACGCTAGCTAGAGCAGAAGACTCTGATGGCGGGGCAATGCGCAATAAATGATGCTAGCTAGAGCAGAAGACTCTGATGGCGGGGCAATGCGCAATAAATGATGCTAGCTAGAGCAGAAGACTCTGAGGGTGGGGCACTGCGCAATAAATGATGCTAGCTAGAGCAGAAGACTCTGAAGGCGGGGCAATGCGCAATAAATGACGCTAGCTAGAGCAGAAGACTCTGAAGGCGGGGCAATGCGCAATAAATGACGCTAGCTAGAGCAGAAGACTCTTATGGCGGGGCAATGCGCAATAAATGATGCTAGCTAGAGCAGAAGACTCTGAGGGTGGGGCACTGCGCAATAAATGATGCTAGCTAGAGCAGAAGACTCTGAAGACGTGGCACTGCGCAATAAATGATGCTAGCTAGAGCAGAAGACTCTGAAGGCAAGGTACTGCGCATTAAATGATGCTAGGAAGAGCAGAAGACTCTGAAGGCGGGCACTGCGCAATAAATGATGCTAGCTAGAGCAGAAGACTCTGAGGGAGTTACACTGTGCAATAAATGATACTAGCTAGAGCAGAAGACTCTGAAGGCAGGGCGCTGCGCAATAAATGATGCTAGCTAGAGCAGAAGACTCTGAGGGTGGGGCACTGCACAGTAAATGATGCTAGCTAGAGCAGAAGACTCTGAGGGAGTTACACTGTACAATAAATGATACTAGCTAGAGCAGAAGACTCTGAAGGCAGGGCACTGCGCAATAAATGATGCTAGCTAGAGCAGAAGACTCTGAGGGTGGGGCACTGCACAGTAAATGATGCTAGCTAGAGCAGAAGACTCTGAGGGTGGGGCACTGCACAGTAAATGATGCTAGCTAGAGCAGAAGACTCTGAGGACGGGCACTGTGCAATAAATGATGCTAGCTAGAGCAGAAGACTCTGAGGGTGGGGCACTGCACAATAAATGATGCTAGCTAGAGCAGAAGACTCTGAAGACGTGGCACTGTGCAATAAATGATGCTAGCTAGAGCAGAAGACTCTGAAGGCAAGGCACTGCACAATAAATGATGCTAGCTAGAGCAGAAGACTCTGAAGGCGGGGCACTGCACAATAAATGACGCTAGATAGAGCAGAAGACTCTGAAGGTGGGGCAATGCGCTATAAATGACGCTAGCTAGAGCAGAAGACTCTGAGGGAGGGGCACTGCGCAATAAATGCTGCTAGCTAGAGCAGAAGACTCTGAAGGCAGGGCACTGCGCCATAAATGAGGATAGCTGGAGCAGAAGACTCTGAAGGAGTGACACGGCACAATAAATGATGCTAGCTAGAGCAGAAGACTCTGATGGCGGGGCACTGCGCAATAAATGAGGCTAGCTAGAGCAGAAGACTCTGAAGGAGTGACACGGCACAATAAATGATGCTAGCTAGAGCAGAAGACTCTGAAGGCGGGGCAATGCGCAATAAATGATGCTAGGAAGAGCAGAAGACTCTGAAGGCGGGCACTGCCCAATAAATGATGCTAGCTAGAGCAGAAGACTCTGAAGGTGTGGCACTGCGCAATAAATGATGCTAGGAAGAGCAGAAGACTCTGAAGGCGTGACACTGCCAATAAATGTTGCTAGCTAGAGCAGAAGACTCTGAAGGTGTGGCACTGCGCAATAAATGATGCTAGGAAGAGCAGAATACTCTGAAGGCGGGCACTGCGCAATAAATGAGGCTAGCTAGAGCAGAAGACTCTGAAGGCGGGGCACTGCGCAATAAAGGATGCTAGCTAGAGCAGAAGACTCTGAAGGCAGGGCACTGCACAATAAATGATGCTAGCTAGCGCAGAAGATTCTGAAGGCGGGGCACTGTGCAATAAATGATGCTAGCTGGACAGAAGAGTCTGAAGTAGAGACAACGCACAATAAATGATACTCGCTAGAGCAGAAGAGTCTGAGGGTGGGGCACTGCACAGTAAATGATGCTAGCTAGAGCAGAAGACTCTGAGGGAGTTACACTGTACAATAAATGATACTAGCTACAGCAGAAGACTCTGAAGGCAGGGCACTGCGCAATAAATGATGCTAGCTAGAGCAGAAGACTCTGAGGGTGGGGCACTGCACAGTAAATGATGCTAGCTAGAGCAGAAGACTCTGAGGGTGGGGCACTGCACAGTAAATGATGCTAGCTAGAGCAGAAGACTCTGAGGACGGGCACTGTGCAATAAATGATGCTAGCTAGAGCAGAAGACTCTGAGGGTGGGGCACTGCACAATAAATGATGCTAGCTAGAGCAGAAGACTCTGAAGACGTGGCACTGTGCAATAAATGATGCTAGCTAGAGCAGAAGACTCTGAAGGCAAGGCACTGCACAATAAATGATGCTAGCTAGAGCAGAAGACTCTGAAGGCGGGGCACTGCACAATAAATGACGCTAGATAGAGCAGAAGACTCTGAAGGTGGGGCAATGCGCAATAAATGACGCTAGCTAGAGCAGAAGACTCTGAGGGAGGGGCACTGCGCAATAAATGCTGCTAGCTAGAGCAGAAGACTCTGAAGGCAGGGCACTGCGCCATAAATGAGGATAGCTGGAGCAGAAGACTCTGAAGGAGTGACACGGCACAATAAATGATGCTAGCTAGAGCAGAAGACTCTGATGGCGGGGCACTGCGCAATAAATGAGGCTAGCTAGAGCAGAAGACTCTGAAGGAGTGACACGGCACAATAAATGATGCTAGCTAGAGCAGAAGACTCTGAAGGCGGGGCAATGCGCAATAAATGATGCTAGGAAGAGCAGAAGACTCTGAAGGCGGGCACTGCCCAATAAATGATGCTAGCTAGAGCAGAAGACTCTGAAGGTGTGGCACTGCGCAATAAATGATGCTAGGAAGAGCAGAAGACTCTGAAGGCGTGACACTGCCAATAAATGTTGCTAGCTAGAGCAGAAGACTCTGAAGGTGTGGCACTGTGCAATAAATGATGCTAGGAAGAGCAGAAGACTCTGAAGGCGGGCACTGCGCAATAAATGAGGCTAGCTAGAGCAGAAGACTCTGAAGGCGGGGCACTGCGCAATAAATGATGCTAGCTAGAGCAGAAGACTCTGAAGGCAGGGCACTGCACAATAAATGATGCTAGCTAGCGCAGAAGATTCTGAAGGCGGGGCACTGTGCAATAAATGATGCTAGCTGGACAGAAGAGTCTGAAGTAGAGACAACGCACAATAAATGATACTCGCTAGAGCAGAAGAGTCTGAAGGCAGGGCACTGCACAATAAAGAGGATAGCTGGAGCAGAAGACTCTGAAGGAGTGACACGGCACAATAAATTATGCTAGCTAGAGCAGAAGACTCTGAAGGCGGGCACTGCGCATTAAATGAGGCTAGCTAGAGCAGAAGACTCTGAAGGCGGGGCACTGCGCAATAAATGAGGCTAGCTAGAGCAGAAGACTCTGAAGATGTGGCACTGCACAATAAATTATGCTAGTTAGAGCAGAAGACTCTGATGGCGTGGCACTGGGCAATAAATGATGCTAGCTAGAGCAGAAGACTCTGAGGGTGGGGCACTGCACAATAAATGATTCTAGCTAGAGCAGAAGACTCTGAAGGTGTGGCACTGCGCAATAAATGATGCTAGGAAGAGCAGAAGACTCTGAAGGAGTGACACGGCACAATAAATGCTGCTATATAGAGCAGAAGACTCTAAAGGCAGGGCACTGCACAATAAATGATGCTAGCTAGAGCAGAAGACTCTGAAGGCAGGGCACTGCGCAATAAATGAGGATAGCTGGAGCAGAAGACACTAAAGGAGTGACACGGCACAATAAATGATGCTAGCTAGAGCAGAAGACTCTGAAGGCGGGGCACTGCGCAATAAATGAGGCTAGCTAGAGCAGAAGACTCTGAAGGCGGGCAATGCGCAATAAATGAGGCTAGCAAGAGCAGAAGACTCTGAAGGCGGGGCAATGCGCAATAAATGACGCTAGCTAGAGCAGAAGACTCTGAGGGTGGGGCACTGTGCAATAAATGCTGCTAGCTAGAGCGGAAGACTCTGAGGGTGGGGCACTGCGCAATAAATGAGGCTAGCTAGAGCAGAAGACTCTGAGGGTGGGGCACTGTGCAATAAATGCTGCTAGCTAGAGCGAAAGACTCTGAAGGAGTGACACTGCACAATAAATGATGCTAGCTAGAGCAGAAGACTCTGAAGATGGGGCAATGCACAACAAATGATGCTAGCTAGAGCAGAAGACTCTGAAGGCGGGCACTGCGCAATAAATGAGGCTAGCTAGAGCAGAAGACTCTGAGGGAGTTACACTGTACAATAAATGATACTAGCTAGAGCAGAAGACTCTGAAGGCAGGGCACTGCGCAATAAATGATGCTAGCTAGAGCAGAAGACTCTGAGGGTGGGGCACTGCACAGTAAATGATGCTAGCTAGAGCAGAAGACTCTGAGGACGGGCACTGTGCAATAAATGATGCTAGCTAGAGCAGAAGACTCTGAGGGTGGGGCACTGCACAATAAATGATGCTAGCTAGAGCAGAAGACTCTGAAGACGTGGCACTGTGCAATAAATGATGCTAGCTAGAGCAGAAGACTCTGAAGGCAAGGCACTGCACAATAAATGACGCTAGATAGAGCAGAAGACTCTGAAGGTGGGGCAATGCGCAATAAATGACGCTAGCTAGAGCAGAAGACTCTGAGGGAGGGGCACTGCGCAATAAATGCTGCTAGCTAGAGCAGAAGACTCTGAAGGCAGGGCACTGCGCCATAAATGAGGATAGCTGGAGCAGAAGACTCTGAAGGAGTGACACGGCACAATAAATGATGCTAGCTAGAGCAGAAGACTCTGATGGCGGGGCACTGCGCAATAAATGAGGCTAGCTAGAGCAGAAGACTCTGAAGGAGTGACACGGCACAATAAATGATGCTAGCTAGAGCAGAAGACTCTGAAGGCGGGGCAATGCGCAATAAATGATGCTAGGAAGAGCAGAAGACTCTGAAGGCGGGCACTGCCCAATAAATGATGCTAGCTAGAGCAGAAGACTCTGAAGGTGTGGCACTGCGCAATAAATGATGCTAGGAAGAGCAGAAGACTCTGAAGGCGTGACACTGCCAATAAATGTTGCTAGCTAGAGCAGAAGACTCTGAAGGTGTGGCACTGCGCAATAAATGATGCTAGGAAGAGCAGAAGACTCTGAAGGCGGGCACTGCGCGATAAATGAGGCTAGCTAGAGCAGAAGACTCTGAAGGCGGGGCACTGCGCAATAAATGATGCTAGCTAGAGCAGAAGACTCTGAAGGCAGGGCACTGCACAATAAATGATGCTAGCTAGCGCAGAAGATTCTGAAGGCGGGGCACTGTGCAATAAATGATGCTAGCTGGACAGAAGAGTCTGAAGTAGAGACAACGCACAATAAATGATACTCGCTAGAGCAGAAGAGTCTGAGGGTGGGGCACTGCACAGTAAATGATGCTAGCTAGAGCAGAAGACTCTGAGGGAGTTACACTGTACAATAAATGATACTAGCTAGAGCAGAAGACTCTGAAGGCAGGGCACTGCGCAATAAATGATGCTAGCTAGAGCAGAAGACTCTGAGGGTGGGGCACTGCACAGTAAATGATACTAGCTAGAGCAGAAGACTCTGAGGGTGGGGCACTGCACAGTAAATGATGCTAGCTAGAGCAGAAGACTCTGAGGACGGGCACTGTGCAATAAATGATGCTAGCTAGAGCAGAAGACTCTGAGGGTGGGGCACTGCACAATAAATGATGCTAGCTAGAGCAGAAGACTCTGAAGACGTGGCACTGTGCAATAAATGATGCGAGCTAGAGCAGAAGACTCTGAAGGCAAGGCACTGCACAATAAATGATGCTAGCTAGAGCAGAAGACTCTGAAGGCGGGGCACTGCACAATAAATGACGCTAGATAGAGCAGAAGACTCTGAAGGTGGGGCAATGCGCAATAAATGACGCTAGCTAGAGCAGAAGACTCTGAGGGAGGGGCACTGCGCAATAAATGCTGCTAGCTAGAGCAGAAGACTCTGAAGGCAGGGCACTGCGCCATAAATGAGGATAGCTGGAGCAGAAGACTCTGAAGGAGTGACACGGCACAATAAATGATGCTAGCTAGAGCAGAAGACTCTGATGGCGGGGCACTGCGCAATAAATGAGGCTAGCTAGAGCAGAAGACTCTGAAGGAGTGACACGGCACAATAAATGATGCTAGCTAGAGCAGAAGACTCTGAAGGCGGGGCAATGCGCAATAAATGATGCTAGGAAGAGCAGAAGACTCTGAAGGCGGGCACTGCCCAATAAATGATGCTAGCTAGAGCAGAAGACTCTGAAGGTGTGGCACTGCGCAATAAATGATGCTAGGAAGAGCAGAAGACTCTGAAGGCGTGACACTGCCAATAAATGTTGCTAGCTAGAGCAGAAGACTCTGAAGGTGTGGCACTGCGCAATAAATGATGCTAGGAAGAGCAGAAGACTCTGAAGGCGGGCACTGCGCAATAAATGAGGCTAGCTAGAGCAGAAGACTCTGAAGGCGGGGCACTGCGCAATAAATGATGCTAGCTAGAGCAGAAGACTCTGAAGGCAGGGCACTGCACAATAAATGATGCTAGCTAGCGCAGAAGATTCTGAAGGCGGGGCACTGTGCAATAAATGATGCTAGCTGGACAGAAGAGTCTGAAGTAGAGACAACGCACAATAAATGATACTCGCTAGAGCAGAAGAGTCTGAAGGCAGGGCACTGCACAATAAAGAGGATAGCTGGAGCAGAAGACTCTGAAGGAGTGACACGGCACAATAAATTATGCTAGCTAGAGCAGAAGACTCTGAAGGCGGGCACTGCGCATTAAATGAGGCTAGCTAGAGCAGAAGACTCTGAAGGCGGGGCACTGCGCAATAAATGAGGCTAGCTAGAGCAGAAGACTCTGAAGATGTGGCACTGCACAATAAATTATGCTAGTTAGAGCAGAAGACTCTGATGGCGTGGCACTGGGCAATAAATGATGCTAGCTAGAGCAGAAGACTCTGAGGGTGGGGCACTGCACAATAAATGATTCTAGCTAGAGCAGAAGACTCTGAAGGTGTGGCACTGCGCAATAAATGATGCTAGGAAGAGCAGAAGACTCTGAAGGAGTGACACGGCACAATAAATGCTGCTATATAGAGCAGAAGACTCTAAAGGCAGGGCACTGCACAATAAATGATGCTAGCTAGAGCAGAAGACTCTGAAGGCAGGGCACTGCGCAATAAATGAGGATAGCTGGAGCAGAAGACACTAAAGGAGTGACACGGCACAATAAATGATGCTAGCTAGAGCAGAAGACTCTGAAGGCGGGGCACTGCGCAATAAATGAGGCTAGCTAGAGCAGAAGACTCTGAAGGCGGGCAATGCGCAATAAATGAGGCTAGCAAGAGCAGAAGACTCTGAAGGCGGGGCAATGCGTAATAAATGACGCTAGCTAGAGCAGAAGACTCTGAGGGTGGGGCACTGTGCAATAAATGCTGCTAGCTAGAGCGGAAGACTCTGAGGGTGGGGCACTGCGCAATAAATGAGGCTAGCTAGAGCAGAAGACTCTGAGGGTGGGGCACTGTGCAATAAATGCTGCTAGCTAGAGCGAAAGACTCTGAAGGAGTGACACTGCACAATAAATGATGCTAGCTAGAGCAGAAGACTCTGAAGATGGGGCAATGCACAACAAATGATGCTAGCTAGAGCAGAAGACTCTGAAGGCGGGCACTGCGCAATAAATGAGGCTAGCTAGAGCAGAAGACTCTGAAGGCGGGCACTGCGCAATAAATGAGGCTAGCTAGAGCAGAAGACTCTGAAGGCAAGGTACTGCACAATAAATGGGGCTAGCTAGAGCAGAAGACTCTGAAGGCGGGCACTGCGCAATAAATGAGGCTAGCTAGAGCAGAAGACTCTGAAGGCGGGCAATGCGCAATAAATGATTCTAGCTAGAGCAGAAGACTCTGAGGGTGTGGCACTGTGCAATAAATGCTGCTAGCTAGAGCAGAAGACTCTGACCACCGAGGCCCTCACCCTTGTCACTCTGGCCTTGGTCATCTCTCGCATTGATTATGCCAACTCACTCTATGCTGGCATTCCAGCATACCTGCTCCACCATTTACAACTGGTAATAAACAAAGCAGCGTGGTTCATTTTCCATTAACCCAAACATCAACATGTCAGCCCCTGATGAAGAGCCTTCACTGGCTTCCTTTGGCCAAACGCTGTGCATTCAAACTGGGCTGCACCATTTTTAAAGCCCTTGCTGGCCAGTGCCCAGCCTTCATCTCGTCTAGGATCCATCGCTATGTCCCCGTACGCGAACTCCTCTCCCCCACCTCGACCTGCTCATGATCCCCACCTTCAAACGTAAAAAACACGGTGGCCTCCTGGCCCCTAACTTCTGGAACTCCCTCCCGACCGGACTGAGATCAGTAATCTCTTACACCTAATTCAGAACACTTTTTAAAACCCTTCTCTTTTCGCAAGCACACGAGTGAAGCTCCTGTCCTCACTCCGCTGCCACCCCCATCCCTCCCCCCCCCCGGTCTCAACGCCATGAAACGGTTTGGTGAAAGCACGCTCTAAAAATAATCTTAACATAACATAACAAGGGGGGGCACTGCGCAATAAATGATGCTAGGAAGAGCAGAAGACTCTGAGGGCGGGGCACTGCGCAATATATGAGGCTAGCTAGAGCCAAAGACTCTGAGGGAGTTACACTGCGCAATAAATGATACTAGCTAGAGCAGAAGACTCTGAAGGCAGGGCACTGTGCAATAAATGATGCTAGCTGGAGCAGAAGACTCTGAGGACGGGGCACTGTGCAATAAATGATGCTAGCTGGAGCAGAAGACTCTGAAGGCAGGGCACTGTGCAATAAATGATGCTAGCTGGAGCAGAAGACTCTGAGGACAGGGCACTGTGCAATAAATGATGCTAGCTGGAGCAGAAGACTCTGCGGACGGGGCACTGTGCAATAAATGATGCTAGCTGGAGCAGAAGACTCTGAGGACGGGGCACTGTGCAATAAATGATGCTAGCTAGAGCAGAAGACTCTGAGGGAGTTACACTGTGCAATAAATGATACTAGCTAGAGCAGAAGACTCTGAAGGCAGGGCACTGCGCAATAAATGATGCTAGCTAGAGCAGAAGACTCTGAGGGTGGGGCACTGCACAGTAAATGATGCTAGCTAGAGCAGAAGACTCTGAGGGTGGGGCACTGTGCAATAAATGATGCTAGCTAGAGCAGAAGACTCTGAGGGTGGGGCACTGCGCAATAAATGATGCTAGCTAGAGCAGAAGACTCTGAAGACGTGGCACTGCGCAATAAATGATGCTAGCTAGAGCAGAAGACTCTGAAGGCAAGGCACTGCGCAATAAATGATGCTAGCTAGAGCAGAAGGCTCTGAAGGCGTGGCACTGTGCAATAAATGCTGCTAGCTACAGCAGAAGACTCTGAAGGCGGGGCACTGCGCAATAAATGATGCTAGCTAGAGCAGAAGACTCTGAGGACGGGGCTCTGCACAATAAATGATGCTAGCTAGAGCAAAAGCCTCTGAGGGCGGGGCACTACGCAATAAATGATGCTAGCTAGAGCAGAAGACTCTGAAGGTGTGGCACTGCGCAATAAATGATGCTAGCTAGAGCAGAAGACTCTGAGGGCGGGGCACTGCGCAATAAATGATGCTAGCTAGAGCAGAAGACTCTGAGGGAGTTACACTGTGCAATAAATGATGCTAGCTAGAGCAGAAGACTCTGAGGGTGGGGCACTGCGCAATAAATGATGCTAACTAGAGCAGAACACTCTGAAGGCGGGGCAATGCGCAATAAATGATGCTAGCTAGAGCAGAAGACTCTGAGGGTGTGGCACTGTGCAATAAATGCTGCTAGCTAGAGCAGAAGACTCTGACCACCGAGGCCCTCACCCTTGTCACTCTGGCCTTGGTCATCTCTCGCATTGATTATGCCAACTCACTCTATGCTGGCATTCCAGCATACCTGCTCCACCATTTACAACTGGTAATAAACAAAGCAGCCAGGTTCATTTTCCATTAACCCAAACATCAACATGTCAGCCCCTGATGAAGAGCCTTCACTGGCTTCCGGTGGCCAAACGCTGTGCATTCAAACTGGGCTGCACCATTTTTAAAGCACTTGCTGGCCAGTGCCCAGCCTTCATCTCGTCTAGGATCCATCGCTATGTCCCCGTACGCGAACTCCTCTCCCCCCACCTTGACCTGCTCATGATCCCCACCTTCAAACGTAAAAAACACGGTGGCCTCCTGGCCCCTAACTTTTGGAACTCCCTCCCGACCGGACTGAGATCAGTAATCTCTTACACCTAATTCAGAACACTTCCTAAAACCCTTCTCTTTTCGCAAGCACACGAGTGAAGCTCCTGTCCTCACTCCGCTGCCACCCCGCATCCCTCCCCCCCCCCCGGTCTCAGCGCCATGAAACGGTTTGGTGTAAGCGCGCTCTGAAAATAATCTTAACATAACATAACAAAGCCGGGCACTGTGCAATAAATGATGCTAGGAAGAGCCAAAGACTCTGAGGGAGTTACACTGCGCAATACATAATGCTAGCTGGAGCAGAAGACTCTGAGGACGGGGCACTGCGCAATAAATGATGCTAGCTGGAGCCAAAGACTCTGAGGGAGTTACACTGCGCAATACATAATGCTAGCTGGAGCAGAAGACTCTGAGGACGGGGCACTGCGCAATATATGACGCTAGCTAGAGCCAAAGACTCTGAGGGAGTTACACTGCGCAATACATAATGCTAGCTGGAGCAGAAGACTCTGAGGACGGGGCACTGCGCAATAAATGATGCTAGCTGGAGCAGAAGACTCTGAAGGCGGGGCACTGTGCAATAAATGATGCTAGCTAGAGCAGAAGACTCTGAGGGTGGGGCAATGCACAGTAAATGATGCTAGCTAGAGCAGAAGACTCTGAGGGTGGGGCACTGTGCAATAAATGATGCTAGCTAGAGCAGAAGACTCTGAGGGTGGGGCACTGCGCAATAAATGATGCTAGCTAGAGCAGAAGACTCTGAAGACGTGGCACTGCGCAATAAATGATGCTAGCTAGAGCAGAAGACTCTGAAGGCAAGGCACTGCGCAATAAATGATGCTAGCTAGAGCAGAAGACTCTGAGGGCAGGGCACTGCGCAATAAATGACGCTAGCTAGAGCAGAAGACTCTGAGGGAGTTACACTGTGCAATAAATGATACTAGCTAGAGCAGAAGACTCTGAAGGCAGGGCACTGCGCAATAAATTATGCTAGCTAGAGCAGAAGACTCTGAGGGTGGGGCACTGCACAGTAAATGATGCTAGCTAGAGCAGAAGACTCTGAGGGTGGGGCACTGTGCAATAAATGATGCTAGCTAGAGCAGAACACTCTGAGGGTGGGGCACTGAGCAATAAATGAGGCTAGCTAGAACAGAAGACTCTGAACGCGTGGCACTGTGCAATAAATGATGCTAACTAGAGCAGAAGACTCTGAAGGCGGGGCAATGCGCAATAAATGATGCTAGCTAGAGCAGAAGACTCTGAAGGCAAGGCACTGCGCAATAAATGATGCTAGCTAGAGCAGAAGACTCTGAGGGCAGGGCACTGCGCAATAAATGATGCTAGCTAGAGCAGAAGACTCTGAGGGAGTTACACTGTGCAATAAATGATACTAGCTAGAGCAGAAGACTCTGAAGGCAGGGCACTGCGCAATAAATGATGCTAGCTAGAGCAGAAGACTCTGAGGGTGGGGCACTGCACAGTAAATCATGCTAGCTAGAGCAGAAGACTCTGAGGGTGGGGCACTGTGCAATAAATGATGCTTGCTAGAGCAGAAGACTCTGAGGGTGGGGCACTGCGCAATAAATGATGCTAGCTAGAGCAGAAGACTCTGAAGACGTGGCACTGTGCAATAAATGATGCTAGCTAGA
Source organism: Lissotriton helveticus (assembly GCF_964261635.1). NCBI lineage: Eukaryota > Metazoa > Chordata > Amphibia > Caudata > Salamandridae > Lissotriton > Lissotriton helveticus. The sequence continues at coordinate 1,958,474,694 of NC_136068.1, read as the reverse complement.
GCAGAAGACTCTGAAGGCAAGGCACTGCGCAAGAAATGATGCTAGCTAGAGCAGAAGACTCTGAGGGCGGGGCACTGCGCAATAAATGATGCTAGCTAGAGCAGAAGACTCTGAGGGAGTTACACTGTGCAATAAATGATACTAGCTAGAGCAGAAGACTCTGAAGGCAGGGCACTGCGCAATAAATGATGCTAGCTAGAGCAGAAGACTCTGAGAGTGGGGCACTGCACAGTAAATGATGCTAGCTAGAGCAGAAGACTCTGAGGGTGGGGCACTGTGCAATAAATGATGCTAGCTAGAGCAGAACACTCTGAGGGTGGGGCACTGCGCAATAAATGAGGCTAGCTAGAGCAGAAGACTCTGAACGCGTGGCACTGTGCAATAAATGATGCTAGCTAGAGCAGAAGACTCTGAGGGTGGGGCACTGCGCAATAAATGAGGCTAGCTGGAGCAGAAGACTCTGAACGCGTGGCACTGTGCAATAAATGATGCTAGCTAGTGCAGAAGACTCTGAAGGAGGGGCAATGTGCAATAAATGACGCTAGCTAGAGCGGAAAACTCTGAGGATCGGGCACTGCGCAGTAAATGACGCTAGCTAGAGCAGAAGACTCTGAAGGCGGGGCAATGCACAATAAATGACGCTAGCTAGAGCAGAAGACTCTGAAGGCGGGGCAATGCGCAATAAATGACGCTAGCTAGAGCAGAAGACTCTGAAGGCGGGGCAATGCGCAATAAATGATGCTAGCTAGAGCAGAAGACTCTGAGGGTGGGTCACTGCGCAATAAATGATGCTAGCTAGAGCAGAAGACTCTGAAGACGTGGCACTGCGCAATAAATGATGCTAGCTAGAGCAGAAGACTCTGAAGGCAAGGTACTGCGCATTAAATGATGCTAGGAAGAGCAGAAGACTCTGTAGGCGGGCACTGCGCAATAAATGATGCTAGCTAGAGCAGAAGACTCTGAGGGAGTTACACTGAGCAATAAATGATACTAGCTAGAGCAGAAGACTCAGAAGGCAGGGCACTGCGCAATAAATGATGCTAGCTAGAGCAGAAGACTCTGAGGGTGGGGCACTGCACAGTAAATGATGCTAGCTAGAGCAGAAGACTCTGAGGGAGTTACACTGTGCAATAAATGATACTAGCTAGAGCAGAAGACTCTGAAGGCAGGGCACTGCGCAATAAATGATGCTAGCTAGAGCAGAAGACTCTGAGGGTGGGGCACTGCACAGTAAATGATGCTAGCTAGAGCAGAAGACTCTGAGGGTGGGGCCCTGCACAGTAAATGATGCTAGCTAGAGCAGAAGACTCTGAGGACGGGCACTGTGCAATAAATGATGCTAGCTAGAGCAGAAGACTCTGAGGGTGGGGCACTGCACAATAAATGATGCTAGCTAGAGCAGAAGACTCTGAAGACGTGGCACTGTGCAATAAATGATGCTAGCTAGAGCAGAAGACTCTGAAGGCAAGGCACTGCACAATAAATGATGCTAGCTAGAGCAGAAGACTCTGAAGGCGGGGCACTGCGCAATAAATGATGCTAGCTAGAGCAGAAGACTCTGAGGGAGTTACACTGTGCAATAAATGATACTAGCTAGAGCAGAAGACTCAGAAGGCAGGGCACTGCGCAATAAATGATGCTAGCTAGAGCAGAAGACTCTGAGGGTGGGGCACTGCACAGTAAATGATGCTAGCTAGAGCAGAAGACTCTGAGGGAGTTACACTGTGCAATAAATGATACTAGCTAGAGCAGAAGACTCTGAAGGCAGGGCACTGCGCAATAAATGATGCTAGCTAGAGCAGAAGACTCTGAGGGTGGGGCACTGCACAGTAAATGATGCTAGCTAGAGCAGAAGACTCTGAGGGTGGGGCCCTGCACAGTAAATGATGCTAGCTAGAGCAGAAGACTCTGAGGACGGGCACTGTGCAATAAATGATGCTAGCTAGAGCAGAAGACTCTGAGGGTGGGGCACTGCACAATAAATGATGCTAGCTAGAGCAGAAGACTCTGAAGACGTGGCACTGCGCAATAAATGATGCTAGCTAGAGCAGAAGACTCTGAAGGCAAGGCACTGCGCAATAAATGATGCTAGCTAGAGCAGAAGGCTCTGAAGGCGTGGCACTGTGCAATAAATGCTGCTAGCTACAGCAGAAGACTCTGAAGGCGGGGCACTGCGCAATAAATGATGCTAGCTAGAGCAGAAGACTCTGAGGACGGGGCTCTGCACAATAAATGATGCTAGCTAGAGCAAAAGCCTCTGAGGGCGGGGCACTACGCAATAAATGATGCTAGCTAGAGCAGAAGACTCTGAAGGTGTGGCACTGCGCAATAAATGATGCTAGCTAGAGCAGAAGACTCTGAGGGCGGGGCACTGCGCAATAAATGATGCTAGCTAGAGCAGAAGACTCTGAGGGAGTTACACTGTGCAATAAATGATGCTAGCTAGAGCAGAAGACTCTGAGGGTGGGGCACTGCGCAATAAATGATGCTAACTAGAGCAGAACACTCTGAAGGCGGGGCAATGCGCAATAAATGATGCTAGCTAGAGCAGAAGACTCTGAGGGTGTGGCACTGTGCAATAAATGCTGCTAGCTAGAGCAGAAGACTCTGACCACCGAGGCCCTCACCCTTGTCACTCTGGCCTTGGTCATCTCTCGCATTGATTATGCCAACTCACTCTATGCTGGCATTCCAGCATACCTGCTCCACCATTTACAACTGGTAATAAACAAAGCAGCCAGGTTCATTTTCCATTAACCCAAACATCAACATGTCAGCCCCTGATGAAGAGCCTTCACTGGCTTCCGGTGGCCAAACGCTGTGCATTCAAACTGGGCTGCACCATTTTTAAAGCACTTGCTGGCCAGTGCCCAGCCTTCATCTCGTCTAGGATCCATCGCTATGTCCCCGTACGCGAACTCCTCTCCCCCCACCTTGACCTGCTCATGATCCCCACCTTCAAACGTAAAAAACACGGTGGCCTCCTGGCCCCTAACTTTTGGAACTCCCTCCCGACCGGACTGAGATCAGTAATCTCTTACACCTAATTCAGAACACTTCCTAAAACCCTTCTCTTTTCGCAAGCACACGAGTGAAGCTCCTGTCCTCACTCCGCTGCCACCCCGCATCCCTCCCCCCCCCCCGGTCTCAGCGCCATGAAACGGTTTGGTGTAAGCGCGCTCTGAAAATAATCTTAACATAACATAACAAAGCCGGGCACTGTGCAATAAATGATGCTAGGAAGAGCCAAAGACTCTGAGGGAGTTACACTGCGCAATACATAATGCTAGCTGGAGCAGAAGACTCTGAGGACGGGGCACTGCGCAATAAATGATGCTAGCTGGAGCCAAAGACTCTGAGGGAGTTACACTGCGCAATACATAATGCTAGCTGGAGCAGAAGACTCTGAGGACGGGGCACTGCGCAATATATGACGCTAGCTAGAGCCAAAGACTCTGAGGGAGTTACACTGCGCAATACATAATGCTAGCTGGAGCAGAAGACTCTGAGGACGGGGCACTGCGCAATAAATGATGCTAGCTGGAGCAGAAGACTCTGAAGGCGGGGCACTGTGCAATAAATGATGCTAGCTAGAGCAGAAGACTCTGAGGGTGGGGCAATGCACAGTAAATGATGCTAGCTAGAGCAGAAGACTCTGAGGGTGGGGCACTGTGCAATAAATGATGCTAGCTAGAGCAGAAGACTCTGAGGGTGGGGCACTGCGCAATAAATGATGCTAGCTAGAGCAGAAGACTCTGAAGACGTGGCACTGCGCAATAAATGATGCTAGCTAGAGCAGAAGACTCTGAAGGCAAGGCACTGCGCAATAAATGATGCTAGCTAGAGCAGAAGACTCTGAGGGCAGGGCACTGCGCAATAAATGACGCTAGCTAGAGCAGAAGACTCTGAGGGAGTTACACTGTGCAATAAATGATACTAGCTAGAGCAGAAGACTCTGAAGGCAGGGCACTGCGCAATAAATTATGCTAGCTAGAGCAGAAGACTCTGAGGGTGGGGCACTGCACAGTAAATGATGCTAGCTAGAGCAGAAGACTCTGAGGGTGGGGCACTGTGCAATAAATGATGCTAGCTAGAGCAGAACACTCTGAGGGTGGGGCACTGAGCAATAAATGAGGCTAGCTAGAACAGAAGACTCTGAACGCGTGGCACTGTGCAATAAATGATGCTAACTAGAGCAGAAGACTCTGAAGGCGGGGCAATGCGCAATAAATGATGCTAGCTAGAGCAGAAGACTCTGAAGGCAAGGCACTGCGCAATAAATGATGCTAGCTAGAGCAGAAGACTCTGAGGGCAGGGCACTGCGCAATAAATGATGCTAGCTAGAGCAGAAGACTCTGAGGGAGTTACACTGTGCAATAAATGATACTAGCTAGAGCAGAAGACTCTGAAGGCAGGGCACTGCGCAATAAATGATGCTAGCTAGAGCAGAAGACTCTGAGGGTGGGGCACTGCACAGTAAATCATGCTAGCTAGAGCAGAAGACTCTGAGGGTGGGGCACTGTGCAACAAATGATGCTTGCTAGAGCAGAAGACTCTGAGGGTGGGGCACTGCGCAATAAATGATGCTAGCTAGAGCAGAAGACTCTGAAGACGTGGCACTGTGCAATAAATGATGCTAGCTAGAGCAGAAGACTCTGAAGGCAAGGCACTGCGCAAGAAATGATGCTAGCTAGAGCAGAAGACTCTGAGGGCGGGGCACTGCGCAATAAATGATGCTAGCTAGAGCAGAAGACTCTGAGGGAGTTACACTGTGCAATAAATGATACTAGCTAGAGCAGAAGACTCTGAAGGCAGGGCACTGCGCAATAAATGATGCTAGCTAGAGCAGAAGACTCTGAGAGTGGGGCACTGCACAGTAAATGATGCTAGCTAGAGCAGAAGACTCTGAGGGTGGGGCACTGTGCAATAAATGATGCTAGCTAGAGCAGAACACTCTGAGGGTGGGGCACTGCGCAATAAATGAGGCTAGCTAGAGCAGAAGACTCTGAACGCGTGGCACTGTGCAATAAATGATGCTAGCTAGAGCAGAAGACTCTGAGGGTGGGGCACTGCGCAATAAATGAGGCTAGCTGGAGCAGAAGACTCTGAACGCGTGGCACTGTGCAATAAATGATGCTAGCTAGTGCAGAAGACTCTGAAGGAGGGGCAATGTGCAATAAATGACGCTAGCTAGAGCGGAAAACTCTGAGGATCGGGCACTGCGCAGTAAATGACGCTAGCTAGAGCAGAAGACTCTGAGGGTGGGGCACTGCACAGTAAATGATGCTAGCTAGAGCAGAAGACTCTGAGGGTGGGGCCCTGCACAGTAAATGATGCTAGCTAGAGCAGAAGACTCTGAGGACGGGCACTGTGCAATAAATGATGCTAGCTAGAGCAGAAGACTCTGAGGGTGGGTCACTGCGCAATAAATGATGCTAGCTAGAGCAGAAGACTCTGAAGACGTGGCACTGCGCAATAAATGATGCTAGCTAGAGCAGAAGACTCTGAAGGCAAGGTACTGCGCATTAAATGATGCTAGGAAGAGCAGAAGACTCTGTAGGCGGGCACTGCGCAATAAATGATGCTAGCTAGAGCAGAAGACTCTGAGGGAGTTACACTGAGCAATAAATGATACTAGCTAGAGCAGAAGACTCAGAAGGCAGGGCACTGCGCAATAAATGATGCTAGCTAGAGCAGAAGACTCTGAGGGTGGGGCACTGCACAGTAAATGATGCTAGCTAGAGCAGAAGACTCTGAGGGAGTTACACTGTGCAATAAATGATACTAGCTAGAGCAGAAGACTCTGAAGGCAGGGCACTGCGCAATAAATGATGCTAGCTAGAGCAGAAGACTCTGAGGGTGGGGCACTGCACAGTAAATGATGCTAGCTAGAGCAGAAGACTCTGAGGGTGGGGCCCTGCACAGTAAATGATGCTAGCTAGAGCAGAAGACTCTGAGGACGGGCACTGTGCAATAAATGATGCTAGCTAGAGCAGAAGACTCTGAGGGTGGGGCACTGCACAATAAATGATGCTAGCTAGAGCAGAAGACTCTGAAGACGTGGCACTGTGCAATAAATGATGCTAGCTAGAGCAGAAGACTCTGAAGGCAAGGCACTGCACAATAAATGATGCTAGCTAGAGCAGAAGACTCTGAAGGCGGGGCACTGCGCAATAAATGATGCTAGCTAGAGCAGAAGACTCTGAGGGAGTTACACTGTGCAATAAATGATACTAGCTAGAGCAGAAGACTCAGAAGGCAGGGCACTGCGCAATAATTGATGCTAGCTAGAGCAGAAGACTCTGAGGGTGGGGCACTGCACAGTAAATGATGCTAGCTAGAGCAGAAGACTCTGAGGGAGTTACACTGTGCAATAAATGATACTAGCTAGAGCAGAAGACTCTGAAGGCAGGGCACTGCGCAATAAATGATGCTAGCTAGAGCAGAAGACTCTGAGGGTGGGGCACTGCACAGTAAATGATGCTAGCTAGAGCAGAAGACTCTGAGGGTGGGGCCCTGCACAGTAAATGATGCTAGCTAGAGCAGAAGACTCTGAGGACGGGCACTGTGCAATAAATGATGCTAGCTAGAGCAGAAGACTCTGAGGGTGGGGCACTGCACAATAAATGATGCTAGCTAGAGCAGAAGACTCTGAAGACGTGGCACTGTGCAATAAATGATGCTAGCTAGAGCAGAAGACTCTGAAGGCAAGGCACTGCACAATAAATGATGCTAGCTAGAGCAGAAGACTCTGAAGGCGGGGCACTGCGCAATAAATGACGCTAGCTAGAGCAGAAGACTCTGAAGGTGGGGCAATGCGCAATAAATGACGCTAGCTAGAGCAGAAGACTCTGAGGGAGGGGCACTTTGCAATTAAATTAGAATTGTTGAAATATTAGTGCAAAGAGTGGGCTCCTTCTTCGAACTCTTTGTACAAAACTGGATTATCACTGTGCTGAAACCCAAGAGACTGACTTGTTGTTTTAATGAACATGCAGGACCCCATGATCCCACTGCATTGTGGGTTCTCCATCCTCCCTCAATATCCATCATCACATGTCTGTTGAACTACAGCGACAGAGATGCAATCACGCTGGAAGCAACGCTGAATTATGTAAAAACCACAGACTTTATACTAGCGGTGCAGAAACAGAGATGATGCATAGTTTAAAGGGCAGGCTGCCACAGAGATCGAAAGCGCCTGATGGGGTTCCCTGTGCACCTGTTAGTAATTGCTGAAGGGAAGCATTGCATTGCTCCACACCAGAGGATGCATGGACCTGGATTGGAGGACGGCAGCAATTGGCATTGGCAAAAGGACCTACCTGGCTGTTGGGTAACAAAATGTAGAAGCCAGATCAACAAAGGCTGGCACCACTTTGTCCGTGGGGAGCTTGGTGGAAATCACGGATAACTCTGTGGATGCGACGCAAGGCCATACGAATTGTACCTGAAATGAAGTGCGCTGACAAGATCTGGACATCTCCGTCAATGTTTCTGTAGAAAATGTACGGGGTTGACTGAATGTATCCAAAGACCATAGGAATAATGCAACCGCATAGAACAACTGCTTTCCCCATTTATAACATACTAGCTTACCCTTCGCGCGTTGCTGCGATCTCCGAAGAAAGGAAATTCAAGAAAAGTCGGCATGATAACATTCAATTTACATTGTGTCATTTTTATTAAAACGTATTAATTTTAATATGGAAAACATTTCAAAGTGTCGTTTTAATTCTATTTATTTATTCGAGTGCTTGTGGATACACTAATTTTTGTTTTTCCGACTGGTGCGTACATCAGTATTCGAAAGATTATGAGGGCCATTGGGGGCCGATATTTAAAAAACTTTTATGCCAGAAACCTTTGCGGGAGTGTACTCAACAACTACCCAAAGTTTCCTGGCGAACAAATGAATGGTGTTTTAATTCTATTTATTTATTTATTCGAGTGCTTGTGGATACACGATTTTTTGTTTTCCCGTCTTGTGCGTACATCAGCCCCCAGGGCTCCTGTCCATGAACACTAAGCATGGGCGCAAAATCCGTTCCGCTCGCGGATTTTGCGGATTTTCGGCAAATTCGCAGTCCGCGAATTCCCGCGAATTTGCCAAAAATCCGCGAGCGGAACGGATCCGGGGGGCAAAAGTTCAAGCTTCAAGCTTGTAACTATTTTAGAATGGCGCCAGCAATCTGCCAGAGCCATTCTAAAATAGTTACTAAGTTAGCTTCAACAGGAAGCACTAATAGATAAAATGAAGCAGGTGCTCGAGTTTAACTGAATTTGAGCTTCAACTCGAGCACCTGCTTTATTTTACCTATTAGTGCTTCCTGATGAAGCTAACTTAGTAACTATTTTAGAATGGCGCTGGCAGCTTGCCGGCGCCATTCTCAAATAAAACGCAAGGAGTGGGGCAGATGGCAGAAGGGCACAACAACGAGTTTGGCAGAGGGCAGAAGGGCACAACAACGAGTGGGGCAGAGGGCTGAAGGGCACAACAACGAGTGGGGCAGAGGGCAGAATGGCACAACAACGAGTGAGGCAGAGGGCAGAAGGGCACAACAACGAGTGGGGTAGAGGGCAGAATGGCACAAAAATGAGTGGGGCAAGGGGCAGAAGGGCACAACAACGAGTGGGGCAGAGGGCAGCATGGCACAAAAATGAGTGGGGCAGAGGGCAGAAAGGGCACAACAACGAGTGGGGCAGAGTGGTTGAACCAGAGGGCGGCAGTGGTGAAACAGAGGGTGCTGTGATGAACCAGACGTAGAAACAACATGGTCGCGACCGTTGCAACCCGACAAGTAAGTTCGCGTTTGCGAACTGGTAAAAAACCCTCGCGAACTAGCAGAAACCTTTGCGAACACAAAAAAATCTGCCAATTCGCAAAAGTTCGCGAATTTGGCGGATTGCGAATTCGTAAATACGCAAATTTGTGAACAGCAAATTCGCAAAATTCGCCCATACACAGAACCCACATGAACACAGAGCCACCAGGGCTCCTATCCATGAACCCAGAGCCACCAGGGCTCCTGTCCATGAACACAGAGCCACCAGGGCTCCTATCCATGAACCCAGAGCCACCAGGGCTCCTGTCTATGAACACAGAGCCACCAGGGGTCCTGTCAGGGGACAGAGCCACCAGGGATCATGGCCATGAACACAGAGCCACCAGGGCTCCTGTCCATGAACGCAGAGCCACCAGGGGTCCTGTCCATGAACACAGAGCCACCAGGGGTCCTGTCAGGGGACAGAGCCACCAGGGATCATGGCCATGAACACAGAGCCACCAGGGCTCCTGTCCATGAACGCAGAGCCACCAGGGGTCCTGTCCATGAACACAGAGCCACCAGGGGTCCTGTCAGGGGACAGACCCGCCAGGGATCATGGCCATGAACACAGAGCCACCTGGGCTCCTATCCATGAAAACAGAGTCACCAGGGCTCCTGTCCATGAACCCAGAGCCACCAGGGATCCTGTCCATGAACACAGAGTCACCAGGGCTCCTATCTCTGAATACAGAGCCACCAGGGCTCCTGTCCATGAACACAGAGTCACGGGGGCTCCTGTCCATGAACACAGAGTCACCAGGGCTCCTGTCCATGAACACAGAGCCACCAGGGCTCCTGTCCATGAACACAGAGCCACCAGGGCTCCTGTCCATGAACACAGAGTCCCCAGGGCTCCTATCCATGAACACAGAGTCACCAGGGCTTCTACGAATGAACACAGAGTCACCAGGGCTCCTACGAATGAACACAGAGCCCCCAGGGCTCCTACGAATGAACACAGAGCCCCCAGGGCTCCTATCCATGAACACAGAGTCACCAGGGCTCCCGTCCATGAACACAGAGCCACCAGGGCTCCTATCAATGAACACAGAGTCACCAGGGCTCATATCCATGAACACAGAGTTACCAGGGCTCCTGTCCATGAACACAGAGTCACCAGGGCTCCTGTCCATGAACACAGAGCCACCAGGGCTCCTATCCATGGACACAGAGTCACCAGGGCTCCTATCCATGGACACAGAGTCACCAGGGCTCCATGAGCACAGAGTCACCAGGGCTCCTGTCCATAAACACAGAGTCACCAGGACTCCTGTTCATGAACACAGAGCCACCAGGGCTCCTGTTCATGAACACAGAGTCACCAGGGCTCCTGTCCATGAACACAGAGTCGCCAGGGCTCCAATCTATGAACACAAAGTCACTAGGGCTCATATCCATGAACACAGAGTCACCAGGGCTCCTGTCCATGAACACAGAGTCGCCAGGGCTCCAATCTATGAACACAAAGTCACTAGGGCTCCAATCTATGAACACAGAGTCACCAGGGCTCCTATCCATGAACACAGAGTCACAAGGGCTCCTGTCCATGAACGCCGAGTCACCAGGCCTCCTATCCAGTTCAGTTTCATAAGTCTTTATTTCGGTAAAATTAACCATAAAAGACATCACAAAAAAATACAATTAAAACATTAAAAAAAAAACAACATAATACATAATTTGCATAATACAAAGTCACATCTTAAAAATTCTAATTACATTTTTTCAAAAAGACGTACATATGACCTCACTCATAGGTTATTCAAGACATAAACTATCGATGTGGATATCTGACTCTAATGATCCAAGACCAGCCTAAAAATGTAGCTACTGCAATGGCCACTGGGAGTGATGTTACCGTCCCTAGCAACCTTAAGGCCTCATTGCCCCCTCTAATGTTAAGGTTTTGACAGATTGGTTTCAGCCATTTTTTCCGTGGGGCGACATAAGCAGGACAAACAAAAAAGAAGTGACCCACCATTTCCTCCTGTTCTTTGCACCATGGACACGAATTCCCAGACCCACCCTTCCATTTATGTGTGAACGATCTCAAAGGTAGCGTTCCTATTCTAAATTGGTGAAAAAGTTTTCTATCAATAGTCATTGTTATGGCGTCCCAGTAACTTTCCAGAACTGGGTCCACCTTGTGACTCAAAAACCTACCAGAAAGAGTTAACGAGCTGTGTTCCATAATCAACTTATTTCTATATACAGCCCAAAACTGGTCCTTGAGATTTTTTTTGATGGGAACACACTGGTCCTGGGGTCGGACCATAGCTAACAAGATAGATTTTACAGCTTTGAACCAAGGGAGATTGCCACAGCCCACTATATGTCTAAGATCTTCTATTCCCACAGCAAATGTAGCCAATTCAGGGGTTACCCAGATTCTCCTCCAAAGTAAGATGATTCTCAGTTTTGCCAATTCCTCTATTGGATTACAGCCCAGGTCCAACAATAATGGTAGCATAGGGGTCGATTGTGGGAGACCCACCAAGTTTCGTAAAAACTTATTTTGGATTTTCTCAAGTTGGGACAAATCAACATAACCCCAGAGATCTGCTCCGTATACAATGGCGGATCTAATCTTGATGTTATATATTTTAAGTGCTGGGCTTATTCTCTTGGTAAGGGAGGATCTCTGCTCCTTAACCAGTGTCCCACTCAACTGAGAGAATTTTAATGACAATACATCCATCTGGGCTGTCCATCTTAATCTGTAATCGAGTACCACCCCCAGGTAAGTCATCTCATTTACCTGTTCCAAATTTATGCCATTAAGACTTACTTGGCCTAATCTTGGTCTATTTTTAGTAAAAAACATAAACTTGGTTTTACTTGTGTTGACCTACAGGTCATTAGCATCACAGAATTCTACAAATTTACTCAGTGCCAGTTGTAGCCCCTTTTGAGTTTTTGAGAGTATGAGCGTATCATCCGCAAAGATGAGAAAAGGAAACTTCACACCACCCAAACTAGGTGCATCAGTGGGAGTATCCGAAAAATATGCAACAACTCTATTGATGAATAAAAGAAAAAGGGTTGGAGCAAGGACACATCCTTGACGGACTCCTCGTGTCACCGGAAACTTTTTGGTGACTTGGCCCTGCATACCCCATCGAACCTGGGCATAATTCTTCTCATGAAGTCTTATAATTAAGTCCAACAGGTCCTTCGGCAGTCCCATTTGTATCAGAGCTTCCCACAATTTGGTTCTTGGAACCAAATCGAAAGCGGACTTTAGGTCCACGAAGGCCGCATAGATCACACCTCCACTTAAGACCACCACCTTCCAATATATAAGAATGAATCTTAGAATCTGATCTATTGTGCTTACGCAGGGCGTGAAGCCAGCCTGCATAGGTGACAGTATTGACATTTCGTCCATCCATGCTGAGATCTTAAACAGCACCATCCGAGAGATGATCTTTTGGATGGCGTCAATAAGGCTAATCGGACGATAGTTTGCTGGCAGGGAGCGATCCCCCTTTTTAAATATTGGAAGGATTTCCGCCCCCTGCCATGAGTCGGGTATCAGGGATCCATCTGCCACAGCGTTAGCAACTTTCAATATATAAGGGACCCAAGCCGCTTGATCAAATTTGAAAAGATCTGAGGGGATGCAATTTATGCCGGGAGCTTTCCCCCCTTTGGTCAGGCTTAAGGCCAGCTCTACATCTATACGATCAAAGAGGGGGACTAAGCCCGGAGTTCTTAGCGGGGCCACACGCACACTTGCTCCAGAGGCTACTAAGGGACTAAGGTTGCTAAACTGTGCCCCAAAGTATGCAACCCATCCTTCTTCCGCTACATAATTGGAGGGGAGTTGAGACTCATAGGAATTCCCCCACTTAAGAACATGCCATAACCTCGATTGGTTAGAGGATAAACTGGCCTCATAAAAAACCGGCCAGTGTTTGTCATCCCAAGCTGATTTAGCCTCCTTCTGGCACTTTTTATATTCCTGCCTACCCTTCCGTATTGCCGCACTATCACGTGACTTAAGTGCTGCTAGTAGGTCAATATGGGCTTGATGACCAAATCGATTATACCACTTACCCCCACCCAGAGGTGTTTGGGTTTTTTTTCCGTTTTTTTTAGAAGTAAAAAAGAGGGATTTCAAAAAGTAAAAAAGATGGTCATGTAACCCACAAATATCAACAGGGTCAGTCGTATTCTCCATAGCGAGCGTTACCTCCACGACTTTCCCTGAAATTATTTTTAGGATGGCGGGCTCCTCCACAACCCTACACCACTGTACCCTTCTTCTATCATTCTCCAAGAACATATCTGCCGTGGCACAATTATGCGAGGCTCCCTATCCATGAACACAGAGCCACCAGGGCTCCTGTCCATGAATACAGAGCCACCAGGGCTCCTGTCCATGAATACAGAGCCACCAGGGCTCCTATCCATGAACACAGAGTCACCAGGGCTCCTATCCATGAACACAGAGCCACCAGGGCTCCTATCCATGAACCCAGAGTCACCAGGGCTCCTATCCATGAACACAGAGTCACCAGGGCTCCTATCCATAAACACAGAGTCACCAGGGTCCCTCTCTATGAACACAGAGTCACCAGGGCTCCTGACCATGAACACAGAGTCACCAGGGCTCCTATCCATAAACACAGAGCCACCAGGGCTCCTATCCATAAACACAGAGTCACCAGGGCTCCTATCAATGAACACAGAGTCACCAGGGCTCCTATCCATGAACACAGAGTCACCAGGGCTCCTATCCATAAACACAGAGCCACCAGGGCTCCTGTCCATGAACACAGAGTCACCAGGGCTCCTATCCATGAACACAGAGTCACCAGGGTCCCTCTCTATGAACACAGAGTCACCAGGGCTCCTGACCATGAACACAGAGTCACCAGGGCTCCTATCCATAAACACAGAGCCACCAGGGCTCCTATCCATAAACACAGAGTCACCAGGGCTCCTATCAATGAACACAGAGTCACCAGGGCTCCTATCCATGAACACAGAGTCACCAGGGCTCCATGAACACAGAGTCACGGGGGCTCCTGTCCATGAACACAGAGCCACCAGGGCTCCTATCCATGAACACAGAGTCACGGGGGCTCCTGTCCATGAACACAGAGTCACCAGGGCTCCTGTCCATGAACACAGAGTCACCAGGGCTCCTATCCATGAACACAGAGTCACGGGGGCTCCTGTCAATGAGCACAGAGTCACCAGGGCTCCGGTCCATGAACATAGAGTCACCAGGGCTCCTACCCATGAACACAGAGCCCCCAGGGCTCCTGACCATGAACACAGAGTCACCAGGGCCCCTGTCCATGAACACAGAGTCACCAGGGCTCCTACCAATGAACACAGAGTCACCAGGGCTCCTATCCATAGACACAGAGTCACCAGGGCTCCTATCCATGAACACAGAGTCACCAGGGCTCCTGTCCATGAACACAGAGTCACCAGGGCTCCTATCCATGAACACAGAGTCACCAGGGCTCCTATCCATAAACACAGAGTCACCAGGGCTCCTATCCATGAACACAGAGCCACCAGGGCTCCTATCCATGGACACAGAGTCACCAGGGCTCCCGTCCATAAACACAGAGTCACCAGGGCTCCTATCCATGAACACAGAGCCCCCAGGGCTTCTGACCATGAACACAGAGTCAGCAGGGCTCCTGTCTACGGACACAGAGTCACCAGGGCTCCTATCCATGAACACAGAGTCACCAGGGCTCCATGAACACAGAGTCACCAGGGCTCCATGAACACAGAGTCACCAGGGCTCCTATCCATGAACACAGAGTCACCAGGGCTCCATGAACACAGAGTCACCAGGGCTCCTATCCATGAACACAGAGTCACCAGGGCTCCTATCCATGAACACAGAGTCACCAGGGCTCCTATCCATGAACACAGAGTCACCAGGGCTCCATGAACACAGAGTCACCAGGGCTCCATGAACACAGAGTCACGGGGGCTCCTGTCCATAGACACAGAGTCACGGGGGCTCCTATCCATGAACACAGAGTCACCAGGGCTCCTATCCATGAACACAGAGTCACCAGGGCTCCTATCCATGAACACAGAGTCACCAGGGCTCCTATCAATGAACACAGAGTCACCAGGGCTCCTATCCATGAACACAGAGTCACCAGGGCTCCTATCCATGAACACAGAGTCACCAGGGCTCCTATCCATGAACACAGAGTCACCAGGGCTCCTATCCAAGAACACAGAGTCACCAGGGCTCCTGTCCATAGACACAGAGTCACCAGGGCTCCATGAACACAGAGTCACCAGGGCTCCTATCCATGAACACAGAGTCACCAGGGCTCCATGAACACAGAGCCACCAGGGCTCCTATCCATGAACACAGAGTCACCAGGGCTCCTATCCATAAACACAGAGTCACCAGGGCTCCTGTCCATGAACACAGAGTCACCAGGGCTCCTGTCCATGAACACAGAGTCACCAGGGCTCCTGTCCATGAACACAGAGTCACCAGGGCTCCTATCCATAGACACAGAGTCACGGGGGCTCCTGTCCATGAACACAGAGTCACCAGGGCTCCTATCCATGAACACAGAGTCACCAGGGCTCCTGTCCATGAACACAGAGTCACCAGGGCTCCTGTCCATGAACACAGAGTCACCAGGGCTCCTATCAATGAACACAGAGTCACCAGGGCTCCCGTCCATGAACACAGGGTCACCAGGGCTCCATGAACACAGAGTCACCAGGGCTCCTGTCCATGAACACAGAGTCACCAGGGCTCCTGTCCATGAACACAGAGTCACCAGGGCTCCTGTCCATGGACACAGAGTCACCAGTGCTCCTATCAATGAACACAGAGTCACCAGGGCTCCTGTCCATGAACACAGAGTCACCAGGGCTCCTATCCATAAACACAAAGCCACCAGGGCTCCTATCCATGAACACAGAGTCACCAGGGCTCCTATCCATAAACACAGAGTCACCAGGGCTCCTGTCCATGAACACAGAGTCACGGGGGCTCCTATCCATAGACACAGAGTCACGGGGGCTCCTATCCATGAACACAGAGTCACCAGGGCTCCATGAACACAGAGTCACCAGGGCTCCTGTCCATAGACACAGAGTCACGGGGGCTCCTGTCCATGAACACAGAGTCACCAGGGCTCCTATCCATGAACACAGAGTCACCAGGGCTCCATGAACACAGAGTCACCAGGGCTCCTATCCATAAACACAGAGTCACCAGGGCTCCTGTCCATGAACACAGAGTCACCAGGGCTCCTATCCATGAACACAGAGTCACCAGGGCTCCTGTCCATAGACACAGAGTCACCAGGGCTCCTATCCATGAACACAGAGTCACCAGGGCTCCTGTCCATGAACACAGAGTCACCAGGGCTCCTATCCATGAACGCAGAGTCACCAGGGCTCCATGAACACAGAGTCACCAGGGCTCCTATCCATAAACACAGAGCCACCAGGGCTCCCGTCCATGAACACAGAGTCACCAGGGCTCCTATCCATAAACACAGAGTCACCAGGGCTCCCGTCCATGAACACAGAGTCACCAGGGCTCCTGTCCATGAACACAGAGTCACCAGGGCTCCTATCTATGAACACAGAGTCACCAGGGCTCCTATCCATAAACACAGAGTCACCAGGGCTCCTATCTATGAACACAGAGTCACCAGGGCTCCTATCCATGAACACAGAGTCACCAGGGCTCCTGTCCATAGACACAGAGCCACCAGGGCTCCTGTCCATGAACACAGAGTCACCAGGGCTCCTATCCATGAACACAGAGTCACCAGGGCTCCTATCCATAAACACAGAGTCACCAGGGCTCCCGTCCATGAACACAGAGTCACCAGGGCTCCATGAACACAGAGTCACCAGGGCTCCTATCCATGAACACAGAGCCACCAGGGCTCCTGTCCATGAACACAGAGTTACCAGGGCTCCTGTCTATGAGCCCAGAGTCACCAGGGCTCCTACCCATGAACACAGAGCCACCAGGGCTCCTGTCTATGAGCCCAGAGTCACCAGGGCCCCTGTCCATAAACACAGAGTCACCAGGGCTCCTATCCATGAACACAGAGTCACCAGGGCTCCTATCCATGAACACAGAGTCACCAGGGCTCCTATCCATGAACACAGAGTCACCAGGGTTCCTATCCATGAACACAGAGTCACCAGGGCTCCTATCCATGAACACAGAGTCACCAGGGCTCCCGTCCATGAACACAGAGTCACCAGGGCTCCCGTCCATGAACACAGAGTCACCAGGGCTCCTATCCATGAACACAGAGCCACCAGGGCTCCTGTCCATGAACACAGAGTCACCAGGGCTCCTATCCATGAACACAGAGCCACCAGGGCTCCTGTCCATGAACACAGAGTCACCAGGGCTCCTATCCATGAACACAGAGTCACCAGGGCTCCATGAACACAGAGTCACCAGGGCTCCTGTCCATGAACACAGAGTCACCAGGGCTCCTATCCATGAACACAGAGTCACGGGGGCTCCTGTCCATGAGCACAGAGTCACCAGGGCTCCGGTCCATGAACATAGAGTCACCAGGGCTCCTACCCATGAACACAGAGCCCCCAGGGCTCCTGACCATGAACACAGAGTCACCAGGGCCCCTGTCCATGAACACAGAGTCACCAGGGCTCCTATACATGAACACAGAGTCACCAGGGCTCCTATCCATGAACACAGAGTCACCAGGGCTCCTATCCATGAACACAGAGTCACCAGGGCTCCTATCCAAGAACACAGAGTCACCAGGGCTCCTGTCCATAGACACAGAGTCACCAGGGCTCCATGAACACAGAGTCACCAGGGCTCCTATCCATGAACACAGAGTCACCAGGGCTCCATGAACACAGAGTCACCAGGGCTCCTATCCATGAACACAGAGTCACCAGGGCTCCATGAACACAGAGCCACCAGGGCTCCTATCCATGAACACAGAGTCACCAGGGCTCCTATCCATAAACACAGAGTCACCAGGGCTCCTGTCCATGAACACAGAGTCACCAGGGCTCCTGTCCATGAACACAGAGTCACCAGGGCTCCTGTCCATGAACACAGAGTCACCAGGGCTCCTATCCATAGACACAGAGTCACGGGGGCTCCTGTCCATGAACACAGAGTCACCAGGGCTCCTATCCATGAACACAGAGTCACCAGGGCTCCTGTCCATGAACACAGAGTCACCAGGGCTCCTGTCCATGAACACAGAGTCACCAGGGCTCCTATCAATGAACACAGAGTCACCAGGGCTCCCGTCCATGAACACAGGGTCACCAGGGCTCCATGAACACAGAGTCACCAGGGCTCCTGTCCATGAACACAGAGTCACCAGGGCTCCTGTCCATGAACACAGAGTCACCAGGGCTCCTGTCCATGGACACAGAGTCACCAGTGCTCCTATCAATGAACACAGAGTCACCAGGGCTCCTGTCCATGAACACAGAGTCACCAGGGCTCCTATCCATAAACACAAAGCCACCAGGGCTCCTATCCATGAACACAGAGTCACCAGGGCTCCTATCCATAAACACAGAGTCACCAGGGCTCCTGTCCATGAACACAGAGTCACGGGGGCTCCTATCCATAGACACAGAGTCACGGGGGCTCCTATCCATGAACACAGAGTCACCAGGGCTCCATGAACACAGAGTCACCAGGGCTCCTGTCCATAGACACAGAGTCACGGGGGCTCCTGTCCATGAACACAGAGTCACCAGGGCTCCTGTCCATAGACACAGAGTCACCAGGGCTCCTATCCATGAACACAGAGTCACCAGGGCTCCTGTCCATGAACACAGAGTCACCAGGGCTCCTATCCATGAACGCAGAGTCACCAGGGCTCCATGAACACAGAGTCACCAGGGCTCCTATCCATAAACACAGAGCCACCAGGGCTCCCGTCCATGAACACAGAGTCACCAGGGCTCCTATCCATAAACACAGAGTCACCAGGGCTCCCGTCCATGAACACAGAGTCACCAGGGCTCCTGTCCATGAACACAGAGTCACCAGGGCTCCTATCTATGAACACAGAGTCACCAGGGCTCCTATCCATAAACACAGAGTCACCAGGGCTCCTATCTATGAACACAGAGTCACCAGGGCTCCTATCCATGAACACAGAGTCACCAGGGCTCCTGTCCATAGACACAGAGCCACCAGGGCTCCTGTCCATGAACACAGAGTCACCAGGGCTCCTATCCATGAACACAGAGTCACCAGGGCTCCTATCCATAAACACAGAGTCACCAGGGCTCCCGTCCATGAACACAGAGTCACCAGGGCTCCATGAACACAGAGTCACCAGGGCTCCTATCCATGAACACAGAGCCACCAGGGCTCCTGTCCATGAACACAGAGTTACCAGGGCTCCTGTCTATGAGCCCAGAGTCACCAGGGCTCCTACCCATGAACACAGAGCCACCAGGGCTCCTGTCTATGAGCCCAGAGTCACCAGGGCCCCTGTCCATAAACACAGAGTCACCAGGGCTCCTATCCATGAACACAGAGTCACCAGGGCTCCTATCCATGAACACAGAGTCACCAGGGCTCCTATCCATGAACACAGAGTCACCAGGGTTCCTATCCATGAACACAGAGTCACCAGGGCTCCTATCCATGAACACAGAGTCACCAGGGCTCCCGTCCATGAACACAGAGTCACCAGGGCTCCCGTCCATGAACACAGAGTCACCAGGGCTCCTATCCATGAACACAGAGCCACCAGGGCTCCTGTCCATGAACACAGAGTCACCAGGGCTCCTATCCATGAACACAGAGCCACCAGGGCTCCTGTCCATGAACACAGAGTCACCAGGGCTCCTATCCATGAACACAGAGTCACCAGGGCTCCATGAACACAGAGTCACCAGGGCTCCTGTCCATGAACACAGAGTCACCAGGGCTCCTATCCATGAACACAGAGTCACGGGGGCTCCTGTCCATGAGCACAGAGTCACCAGGGCTCCGGTCCATGAACATAGAGTCACCAGGGCTCCTACCCATGAACACAGAGCCCCCAGGGCTCCTGACCATGAACACAGAGTCACCAGGGCCCCTGTCCATGAACACAGAGTCACCAGGGCTCCTATACATGAACACAGAGTCACCAGGGCTCCTATCCATGAACACAGAGTCACCAGGGCTCCTATCCATGAACACAGAGTCACCAGGGCTCCTATCCAAGAACACAGAGTCACCAGGGCTCCTGTCCATAGACACAGAGTCACCAGGGCTCCATGAACACAGAGTCACCAGGGCTCCTATCCATGAACACAGAGTCACCAGGGCTCCATGAACACAGAGCCACCAGGGCTCCTATCCATGAACACAGAGTCACCAGGGCTCCTATCCATAAACACAGAGTCACCAGGGCTCCTGTCCATGAACACAGAGTCACCAGGGCTCCTGTCCATGAACACAGAGTCACCAGGGCTCCTGTCCATGAACACAGAGTCACCAGGGCTCCTATCCATAGACACAGAGTCACGGGGGCTCCTGTCCATGAACACAGAGTCACCAGGGCTCCTATCCATGAACACAGAGTCACCAGGGCTCCTGTCCATGAACACAGAGTCACCAGGGCTCCTGTCCATGAACACAGAGTCACCAGGGCTCCTATCAATGAACACAGAGTCACCAGGGCTCCCGTCCATGAACACAGGGTCACCAGGGCTCCATGAACACAGAGTCACCAGGGCTCCTGTCCATGAACACAGAGTCACCAGGGCTCCTGTCCATGAACACAGAGTCACCAGGGCTCCTGTCCATGGACACAGAGTCACCAGTGCTCCTATCAATGAACACAGAGTCACCAGGGCTCCTGTCCATGAACACAGAGTCACCAGGGCTCCTATCCATAAACACAAAGCCACCAGGGCTCCTATCCATGAACACAGAGTCACCAGGGCTCCTATCCATAAACACAGAGTCACCAGGGCTCCTGTCCATGAACACAGAGTCACGGGGGCTCCTATCCATAGACACAGAGTCACGGGGGCTCCTATCCATGAACACAGAGTCACCAGGGCTCCATGAACACAGAGTCACCAGGGCTCCTGTCCATAGACACAGAGTCACGGGGGCTCCTGTCCATGAACACAGAGTCACCAGGGCTCCTATCCATGAACACAGAGTCACCAGGGCTCCATGAACACAGAGTCACCAGGGCTCCTATCCATAAACACAGAGTCACCAGGGCTCCTGTCCATGAACACAGAGTCACCAGGGCTCCTATCCATGAACACAGAGTCACCAGGGCTCCTGTCCATAGACACAGAGTCACCAGGGCTCCTATCCATGAACACAGAGTCACCAGGGCTCCTGTCCATGAACACAGAGTCACCAGGGCTCCTATCCATGAACGCAGAGTCACCAAGGCTCCATGAACACAGAGTCACCAGGGCTCCTATCCATAAACACAGAGTCACCAGGGCTCCTATCCATGAACACAGAGTCACCAGGGCTCCTATCCATGAACACAGAGTCACCAGGGCTCCTATCTATGAACACAGAGTCACCAGGGCTCCTATCCATAAACACAGAGCCACCAGGGCTCCCGTCCATGAACACAGAGTCACCAGGGCTCCTATCCATAAACACAGAGTCACCAGGGCTCCCGTCCATGAACACAGAGTCACCAGGGCTCCTGTCCATGAACACAGAGTCACCAGGGCTCCTATCTATGAACACAGAGTCACCAGGGCTCCTATCCATAAACACAGAGTCACCAGGGCTCCTATCTATGAACACAGAGTCACCAGGGCTCCTATCCATGAACACAGAGTCACCAGGGCTCCTGTCCATAGACACAGAGCCACCAGGGCTCCTGTCCATGAACACAGAGTCACCAGGGCTCCTATCCATGAACACAGAGTCACCAGGGCTCCTATCCATAAACACAGAGTCACCAGGGCTCCCGTCCATGAACACAGAGTCACCAGGGCTCCATGAACACAGAGTCACCAGGGCTCCTATCCATGAACACAGAGCCACCAGGGCTCCTGTCCATGAACACAGAGTCACCAGGGCTCCTGTCTATGAGCCCAGAGTCACCAGGGCTCCTACCCATGAACACAGAGCCACCAGGGCTCCTGTCTATGAGCCCAGAGTCACCAGGGCCCCTGTCCATAAACACAGAGTCACCAGGGCTCCTATCCATGAACACAGAGTCACCAGGGCTCCTATCCATGAACACAGAGTCACCAGGGCTCCTATCCATGAACACAGAGTCACCAGGGTTCCTATCCATGAACACAGAGTCACCAGGGCTCCTATCCATGAACACAGAGTCACCAGGGCTCCCGTCCATGAACACAGAGTCACCAGGGCTCCTATCCATGAACACAGAGCCACCAGGGCTCCTGTCCATGAACACAGAGTCACCAGGGCTCCTATCCATGAACACAGAGCCACCAGGGCTCCTGTCTATGAACACAGAGTCACCAGGGCTCCTATCCATGAACACAGAGTCACCAGGGCTCCTATCCATGGACACAGAGTCACCAGGGCTCCTATCTATGAGCCCAGAGTCACCAGGGCTCCTACCCATGAACACAGAGCCACCAGGGCTCCTGTCTATGAGCCCAGAGTCACCAGGGCTCCTATCCATAAACACAGAGCCACCAGGGCTCCTGTCCATGAACACAAAGTCACGGGGGCTCCTGTCCATGAACACAGAGTCACCAGGGCTCCTGTCCATGAACACAGAGTCACCAGGGCTCCTATCCATGAACACAGAGTCACCAGGGCTCCTGTCCATGAGCACAGAGTCACCAGGGCTCCTATCCATGAACACAGAGTCACAAGGGCTCCTGTCCATGAACACAGAGTCACGGGGGCTCCTGTCCATGAACACAGAGTCACCAGGGCTCCTATCAATGAACACAGAGTCACAAGGGCTCCTATCCATGAACACAGAGTCACCAGGGTCCCTGTCCATGAACACAGAGTCACCAGGGCCCCTCTCTATGAACACAGAGCCACCAGGGCTCCTATCCACGAACACAGAGTCACCAGGGCTCCTATCCATAAACACAGAGTCACCAGGGCTCCTGTCCATGAACACAGAGTCACCAGGGCTCCAAACCATGAACACAGAGCCACCAGGGCTCCTATCAATGAACACAGAGCCACCAGGGCTCCTATCCATGAACACAGAGTCACCAGGGCTCCTGTCCATGAACACAGAGTCACCAGGGCTCCTGTCCATGAACACAGAGTCACCAGGGCTCCTATCCATGAACACAGAGTCACCAGGGCTCCTATCCATGAACACAGAGCCACCAGGGCTCCTATCCATAAACACAGAGTCCCCAGGGCTCCTATCCATGAACCCAGAGCCACCAGGGCTCCATGAACACAGAGTCACCAGGGCTCCTATCCATGAACACAGAGTCACCAGGGCTCCTGTCCATGAACACAGAGTCACCAGGGCTCCTATCCATAAACACAGAGTCACCAGGGCTCCTGTCCATGAACACAGAGTCACCAGGGCTCCTGTCCATGAACACAGAGTCACCAGGGCTCCTATCCATAAACACAGAGTCACCAGGGCTCCTGTCCATGAACACAGAGTCACCAGGGCTCCTATCCATGAACACAGAGTCCCCAGGGCTCCTATCCATGAACCCAGAGCCACCAGGGCTCCTGTCCATGAACACAGAGTCACCAGGGCTCCTATCCATGAACACAGAGTCACCAGGGCCCCTGTCCATGAACACAGAGTCACCAGGGCTCCTACCCATGAACACAGAGTCACCAGGGCTCCTATCCATGAACACAGAGTCACCAGGGCTCCTATCAATGAACACAGAGCCACCAGGGCTCCATAAACACAGAGCCACCAGGGCTCCTATCCATGAACACAGAGTCACCAGGGCTCCTATCCATAAACACAGAGCCACCAGGGCTTCTGTCCATGAACACAGAGTCACCAGGGCTCCTATCCATGAACACAGAGTCACCTGGGCTCCTATCTATGAACACAGAGTCACCAGGGCTCCTACCCATGAACACAGAGTCACCAGGGCTCCTATCTATGAACACAGAGTCACCAGGGCTCCTACCCATGAACACAGAGTCACCAGGGCTCCTATCCATGAACACAGAGCCACCAGGGCTCCTATCCATAAACACAGAGCCACCAGGGCTCCTGTCCATAAACACAGAGTCGCCAGGGCTCCTGTCCATGAACACAGAGTCACCAGGGCTCCTATCCATGAACACAGAGTCACCAGGGCTCCTATCCATAAACACAGAGTCACCAGGGCTCCTGTCCATGAACACAGAGCCACCAGGGCTCCTGTCTATGAGCCCAGAGTCACCAGGGCTCCTGTCCATGAACACAGAGTCACCAGGGCTCCTGTCCATAAACACAGAGTCACCAGGGCTCCTATCCATGAACACAGAGTCACCAGGGCTCCTATCCATGAACACAGAGTCACCAGGGCTCCTGTCCATGAACACAGAGTCACCAAGGCTCCATGAACACAGAGTCACCAGGGCTCCTGTCCATGAACACAGAGTCACCAGGGCTCCTGTCCATGAACACAGAGTCACCAGGGCTCCTGTCCATGAACACAGAGTCACCAGGGCTCCTATCAATGAACACAGAGTCACCAGGGCTCCTGTCCATGAACACAGAGTCACCAGGGCTCCATGAACACAGAGTCACCAGGGCTCCTATCCATGAACACAGAGTCACCAGGGCTCCTATCCATAAACACAGAGTCACCAGGACTCCTATCCATGAACACAGAGTCACCAGGGCTCCTGTCCATGAACACAGAGTCACCAGGGCTCCATGAACACAGAGTCACCAGGGCTCCTACCCATGAACACAGAGTCACCAGGGCTCCTATCTATGAACACAGAGTCACCAGGGCTCCTGTCCATGAACACAGAGTCACCAGGGCTCCTATCCATAAACACAGAGTCACCAGGGCTCCTATCCATGAACACAGAGTCACCAGGGCTCCTATCAATGAACACAGAGTCACCAGGGCTCCTATCCATGAACACAGAGTCACCAGGGCTCCTATCCATAAACACAGAGTCACCAGGGCTCCTATCCATGAACACAGAGTGACCAGGGCTCCTATCAATGAACACAGAGTCACCAGGGCTCCTATCCATGAACACAGAGTCACCAGGGCTCCTATCAATGAACACAGAGTCACCAGGGCTCCTATCCATGAACACAGAGCCACCAGGGCTCCTGTCCATGAACACAGAGTCACCAGGGCTCCTATCCATGAACACAGAGTCACCAGGGCTCCTGTCTATTAACACAGAGTCACCAGGGCTCCATAAACACAGAGTCACCAGGGCTCCTATCCATAAACACAGAGCCACCAGGGCTCCTATCCATGAACACAGAGTCACCAGGGCTCCTGTCTATTAACACAGAGTCACCAGGGCTCCTATCCATGAACACAGAGTCACCAGGGCTCCTATCAATGAACACAGAGTCACCAGGGCTCCTATCAATGAACACAGAGTCACCAGGGCTCCTATCAATGAACACAGAGTCACCAGGGCTCCTATCCATGAACACAGAGTCACCAGGGCTCCATGAACACAGAGTCACCAGGGCTCCTATCCATGAACACAGAGTCACCAGGGCTCCTGTCTATGAACACAGAGTCACCAGGGCTCCTGTCCATGAACACAGAGTCACCAGGGCTCCATGAACACAGAGTCACCAGGGCTCCTATCCATGAACACAGAGTCACCAGGGCTCCTATCCATAAACACAGAGTCACCAGGACTCCTATCCATAAACACAGAGTCACCAGGGCTCCTGTCCATGAACACAGAGTCACCAGGGCTCCATGAACACAGAGTCACCAGGGCTCCTACCCATGAACACAGAGTCACCAGGGCTCCTATCTATGAACACAGAGTCACCAGGGCTCCTGTCCATGAACACAGAGTCACCAGGGC
This sequence comes from Lissotriton helveticus, assembly GCF_964261635.1. NCBI lineage: Eukaryota > Metazoa > Chordata > Amphibia > Caudata > Salamandridae > Lissotriton > Lissotriton helveticus. Next base: position 1,958,448,903 of record NC_136068.1, on the reverse strand, counting down.
TCCTATCCATAAACACAGAGTCACCAGGGCTCATATCCATGAACACAGAGTCACCAGGGCTCCTGTCCATGAACACAGAGTCACCAGGGCTGCTATCAATGAACACAGAGTCACCAGGGCTCCTATCCATGAACACAGAGTCACCAGGGCTCCTATCAATGAACACAGAGTCACCAGGGCTCCTATCCATGAACACAGAGCCACCAGGGCTTCTGTCCATGAACACAGAGTCACCAGGGCTCCTGTCTATTAACACAGAGTCACCAGGGCTCCATAAACACAGAGTCACCAGGGCCCCTATTCATAAACACAGAGCCACCAGGGCTCCTATCCATAAACACAGAGTCACCAGGGCTCCTATCCATGAACACAGAGCCACCAGGGCTCCTATCCATGGACACAGAGTCCCCAGGGCTCCTGTCCATAAACACAGAGCCACCAGGGCTCCTGTCCATGAACACAGAGTCACCAGGGCTCCATGAACACAGAGTCACCAGGGCTCCTATCATTGAACACAGAGTCACCAGGGCTCCTATCCATGAACACAGAGTCACCAGGGCTCCTATCCATGAACACAGAGCCACCAGGGCTCCTATCCATGAACACAGAGTCACCAGGGCTCCTGTCTATTAACACAGAGTCACCAGGGCTCCTATCCATGAACACAGAGTCACCAGGGCTCCTGTCTATTAACACAGAGTCACCAGGGCTCCTATCCATGAACACAGAGTCACCAGGGCTCCTGTCTATTAACACAGAGTCACCAGGGCTCCTATCCATGAACACAGAGTCACCAGGGCTCCTATCCATGAACACAGAGTCACCAGGGCTCCTGTCTATTAACACAGAGTCACCAGGGCTCCTATCCATGAACACAGAGTCACCAGGGCTCCTGTCTATTAACACAGAGTCACCAGGGCTCCTATCCATAAACACAGAGCCACCAGGGCTCCTATCAATGAACACAGAGTCACCAGGGCTCCTGTCCATGAACACAGAGTCACCAGGGCTCCTGACCATGAGCCCAGAGTCACCAGGGCTCCTGTCCATGAACACAGAGTCACCAGGGCTCCATGAACACAGAGTCACCAGGGCTCCTATCAATGAACACAGAGTCACCAGGGCTCCTATCCATGAACACAGAGTCACCAGGGCTCCTATCCATGAACACAGAGTCACCAGGGCTCCTGTCCATGAACACAGAGTCACCAGGGCTCCTATCCATGAACACAGAGTCACCAGGGCTCCTATCCATGAACACAGAGTCACCAGGGCTCCTGTCCATGAACACAGAGTCACCAGGGCTCCTACCCATGAACACAGAGTCACCAGGGCTCCTGTCCATGAACACAGAGCCACCAGGGCTCCTATCTATGAACACAGAGTCACCAGGGCTCCTATCCATAAACACAGAGCCACCAGGGCTCCATGAGCCCAGAGTCACCAGGGCTCCTGTCTATTAACACAGAGTCACAAGGGCTCCTGTCTATTAACACAGAGTCACCAGGGCTCCTATCCATAAACACAGAGCCACCAGGGCTCCTATCAATGAACACAGAGTCACCAGGGCTCCTGTCCATGAACACAGAGTCACCAGGGCTCCTGACCATGAGCCCAGAGTCACCAGGGCTCCTGTCCATGAACACAGAGTCACCAGGGCTCCTATCCATGAACACAGAGTCACCAGGGCTCCTATCCATGAACACAGAGTCACCAGGGCTCCTGACCATGAGCCCAGAGTCACCAGGGCTCCTGTCCATGAACACAGAGTCACCAGGGCTCCTATCCATGAACACAGAGTCACCAGGGCTCCTATCAATGAACACAGAGTCACCAGGGCTCCTATCCATGAACACAGAGTCACCAGGGCTCCTATCCATGAACACAGAGTCACCAGGGCTCCTGTCCATGAACACAGAGTCACCAGGGCTCCTATCCATGAACACAGAGTCACCAGGGCTCCTACCCATGAACACAGAGTCACCAGGGCTCCTGTCCATGAACACAGAGCCACCAAGGCTCCTGTCTATTAACACAGAGTCACCAGGGCTCCTATCAATGAACACAGAGTCACCAAGGCTCCATGAACACAGAGTCACCAGGGCTCCTATCCATAAACGCAGAGTCACCAGGGCTCTATGAACACAGAGTCACCAGGGCTCCTATCCATAGACACAGAGTCACCAGGGCTCCTGTCCATGAACACAGAGTCACCAGGGCTCCTGTCCATGAACACAGAGTCACCAGGGCTCCTGTCCATGAACACAGAGTCACCAGGGCTCCTATCCATAGACACAGAGTCACCAGGGCTCCTGACCATGAACACAGAGTCCCCAGGGCTCCTGTCCATGAACACAGAGTCACCAGGGCTCCTATCCATGAACACAGAGTCACCAGGGCTCCTGTCCATGAACACAGAGTCACCAGGGCTCCTATCCATGAACACAGAGTCACCAGGGCTCCTGTCTATTAACACAGAGTCACCAGGGCTCCTATCCATGAACACAGAGTCACCAGGGCTCCTATCTATTAACACAGAGTCACCAGGGCTCCTGTCCATGAACACAGAGCCCCCAGGGCTCCTATCAATGAATACAGAGTCACCAGGGCTCCATAAACACAGAGCCACCAGGGCTCCTGTCCATGAACACAGAGTCACCAGGGCTCCTATCAATGAACACAGAGTCACCAGGGCTCCTATCCATGAACACAGAGTCACCAGGGCTCCATGAACGCAGAGTCACCAGGGCTCCTGTCCATGAACACAGAGTCACCAGGGCTCCTATCCATGGACACAGAGTCACCAGGGCTCCTATCCATGAACACAGAGCCACCAGGGCTCCAATCCATGAACACAGAGCCACCAGGGCTCCTATCCATGAACACAGAGTCACCAGGGCTCCTATCCATGAACACAGAGTCACCAGGGCTCCTATCCATGAACACAGAGTCACCAGGGCTCCTGTCCATGAACACAGAGCCACCAGGGCTCCTATCCATGAACACAGAGTCACCAGGGCTCCTATCCATGAACACAGAGTCACCAGGGCTCCTGTCCATGAACACAGAGCCACCAGGGCTCCATGAACACAGAGTCACGGGGGCTCCTATCCATGAACACAGAGTCACCAGGGCTCCTACCCATGAACACAGAGTCACCAGGGCTCCTGTCCATGAACACAGAGTCACCAAGGCTCCATGAACACAGAGTCACCAGGGCTCCTATCCATAAACACAGAGTCACCAGGGCTCCTATCAATGAACACAGAGTCACCAGGGCTCCTATCAATGAACACAGAGTCACCAGGGCTCCTACCCATGAACACAGAGTCACCAGGGCTCCTATCCATGAACACAAAGCCCCCAGGGCTCCTATCCATAAACACAGAGTCACCAGGGCTCCTATCAATGAACACAGAGTCACCAGGGCTCCTATCCATGAACACAGAGTCACCAGGGCTCCTATCCATGAACACAGAGTCACCAGGGCTCCTATCCATGAACACAGAGTCACCAGGGCTCCTATCCATAAACACAGAACCACCAGGGCTCCTATCAATGAACACAGAGCCACCAGGGCTCCTATCAATGAACACAGAGTCACCAGGGCTCCCGTCCATGAACACAGAGTCACCAGGGCTCCTGTCCATGAACACAGAGCCACCAGGGCTCCTATCAATGAACACAGAGTCACCAGGGCTCCTGTCCATGAACACAGAGTAACCAGGGCTCCCGTCCATGAACACAGAGCCACCAGGGCTCATATCCATGAACACAGAGCCACCAGGGCTCCTGTCCATGAACACAGAGTCACCAGGGCTCCTATCCATGAACACAGAGTCACCAGGGCTCCTATCCATGAACACAGAGTCACGGGGGCTCCTGTCCATGAACACAGAGCCCCCAGGGCTCCTGTCCATGAACACAGAGTCACCAGGGCTCCTACCCATGAACACAGAGTCACCAGGGCTCCTGTCCATGAACACAGAGTCAAGGGGGCTCCTGTCCATGAACACAGAGTCACCAGGGCTCCTGTCCATGAACACAGAGTCACCAGGGCTCCTGTCCATGAACACAGAGCCACCAGGGCTCCTATCCATGAACACAGAGCCACCAGGGCTCCTATCCATGAACACAGAGCCACCAGGGCTTCTGTCCATGAACACAGAGTCACCAGGGCTCCTATCCATGAACACAGAGTCACCAGGGCTCCTATCTATGAACACAGAGTCACCAGGGCTCCTACCCATGAACACAGAGTCACCAGGGCTCCTATCTATGAACACAGAGTCACCAGGGCTCCTACCCATGAACACAGAGTCACCAGGGCTCCTATCCATGAACACAGAGCCACCAGGGCTCCTATCCATAAACACAGAGCCACCAGGGCTCCTGTCCATAAACACAGAGTCACCAGGGCTCCTGTCCATGAACACAGAGTCACCAGGGCTCCTATCCATGAACACAGAGTCACCAGGGCTCCTATCCATAAACACAGAGTCACCAGGGCTCCTGTCCATGAACACAGAGCCACCAGGGCTCCTGTCTATGAGCCCAGAGTCACCAGGGCTCCTATCCATAAACACAGAGTCACCAGGGCTCCTGTCCATAAACACAGAGCCCCCAGGGCTCCTGTTCATGAACACAGAGTCACCAGGGCTCCATGAACACAGAGTCACGGGGGCTCCTGTCCATGAACACAGAGCCCCCAGGGCTCCTGTCCATGAACACAGAGCCCCCAGGGCTTCTGACCATGAACACAGAGTCACCAGGGCTCCTGTCCATGAACACAGAGTCAGCAGGGCTCCTATTCATGAAGACAGAGTCACAGGGCTCCTGTCCATGAACACAGAGTCACGGGGGCTCCTGTCCATGAACACAGAGTCACCAGGGCTCCTGTCCATGAACACAGAGTCACCAGGGCTCCTGTCTATGAACACAGAGTCACCAGGGCTCCTATCCATGAACACAGAGCCACCAGGGCTCCTATCCATAAACACAGAGCCACCAGGGCTCCTGTCCATAAACACAGAGTCACCAGGGCTCCTGTCCATGAACACAGAGTCACCAGGGCTCCTATCCATGAACACAGAGTCACCAGGGCTCCTATCCATAAACACAGAGTCACCAGGGCTCCTGTCCATGAACACAGAGCCACCAGGGCTCCTGTCTATGAGCCCAGAGTCACCAGGGCTCCTATCCATAAACACAGAGTCACCAGGGCTCCTGTCCATGAACACAGAGTCACCAGGGCTCCTATCCATGAACACAGAGTCACCAGGGCTCCATGAACACAGAGTCACCAGGGCTCCTATCCATGAACACAGAGTCACCAGGGCTCCCGTCCATAAACACAGAGTCACCAGGGCTCCTATCAATGAACACAGAGTCACCAGGGCTCCTATCCATGGACACAGAGTCACCAGGGCTCCATGAACACAGAGTCACCAGGGCTCCTATCCATGAACACAGAGTCACCAGGGCTCCTATCCATGAACCCAGAGCCACCAGGGCTCCTGTCCATGAACACAGAGTCACCAGGGCTCCTATCAATGAACACAGAGTCACCAGGGCTCCTATCCATAAACACAGAGTCACCAGGGCTCCTGTCCATGAACACAGAGTCACCAGGGCTCCTGTCCATGAACACAGAGTAACCAGGGCTCCCGTCCATGAACACAGGGTCACCAGGGCTCCATGAACACAGAGTCACCAGGGCTCCTGTCCATGAACACAGAGTAACCAGGGCTCCCGTCCATGAACACAGAGCCACCAGGGCTCATATCCATGAACACAGAGCCACCAGGGCTCCTATTCATGAACACAGAGTCACCAGGGCTCCTGTCCATGAACACAGAGTCACCAGGGCTCCTATCCATGAACACAGAGTCACCAGGGCTCCTATCCATGAACACAGAGTCACCAGGGCTCCTGTCCATGAACACAGAGTCACCAGGGCTCCTGTCCATGAACACAGAGCCACCAGGGCTCCTATCCATGAACACAGAGCCACCAGGGCTCCTATCCATGAACACAGAGTCACCAGGGCTCCTATCTATGAACACAGAGTCACCAGGGCTCCTACCCATGAACACAGAGTCACCAGGGCTCCTATCCATGAACACAGAGCCACCAGGGCTCCTATCCATAAACACAGAGCCACCAGGGCTCCTGTCCATAAACACAGAGTCACCAGGGCTCCTGTCTATGAGCCCAGAGTCACCAGGGCTCCTATCCATAAACACAGAGTCACCAGGGCTCCTGTCTATGAGCCCAGAGTCACCAGGGCTCCTATCCATAAACACAGAGTCACCAGGGCTCCTATCCATGGACACAGAGCCACCAGGGCTCCTGTCCATGAACACAGAGCCACCAGGGCTCCTGTCTATTAGCCCAGAGTCACCAGGGCTCCTATCAATGAACACAGAGTCACCAGGGCTCCTATCCATGAACACAGAGTCACCAGGGCTCCTATCCATGAACACAGAGTCACCAGGGCTCCTATCAATGAACACAGAGTCACCAGGGCTCCTATCAATGAACACAGAGTCACCAGGGCTCCTACCCATGAACACAGAGTCACCAGGGCTCCTGTCCATGAACACAGAGTCACCAGGGCTCCTGTCCATGAACACAGAGTCAGCAGGGCTCCTATCCATGAACACAGAGCCACCAGGGCTCCTATCCATGAACACAGAGTCACCAGGGCTCCTATCCATGAACACAGAGCCACCAGGGCTCCTATCTATGAACACAGAGTCACCAGGGCTCCTGTCTATGAACACAGAGTCACCAGGGCTCCTATCCATGAACACAGAGTCACCAGGGCTCCTATCCATGAACACAGAGTGACCAGGGCTCCTATCCATGAACACAGAGTCACCAGGGCTCCTATCCAAGAACACAGAGTCACCAGGGCTCCTGTCCATAGACACAGAGTCACCAGGGCTCCATGAACACAGAGTCACCAGGGCTCCTGTCCATGAACACAGAGTCACCAGGGCTCCTGTCCATGAACACAGAGTCGCCAGGGCTCCTGTCCATGAACACAGAGTCACCAGGGCTCCTATCCATGAACACAGAGTCACCAGGGCTCCTATCCATGAACACAGAGTCACCAGGGCTCCTATCCAAGAACACAGAGTCACCAGGGCTCCTGTCCATAGACACAGAGTCACCAGGGCTCCTATCCATGAACACAGAGCCACAATGGCTCCTATCCATGAACACAGAGCCACCAGGGCTCCTGTCCATGAACACAGAGTCACCAGGGCTCCTGTCTACGGACACAGAGCCACCAGGACTCCTGTCCATGAACACAGAGTCACCAGGGCTCCTATCCATGAACACAGGGTCACCAGGGCTCCTATCCATGAACACAGAGTCACCAGGGCTCCTATCCATGAACACAGGGCCACCAGGGCTCCTATCCATAAACACAGAGCCACCAGGGCTCCTATCAATGAACACAGAGTCACCAGGGCTCCTATCCATGAACACAGAGTCACCAGGGCTCCTATCCATGAACACAGAGTCACCAGGGCTCCTGTCCATGAACACAGAGTCACCAGGGCTCCTATCCATGAACACAGAGTCACCAGGGCTCCATGAACACAGAGTCACGGGGGCTCCTGTCCATGAACACAGAGTCACGGGGGCTCCATGAACACAGAGTCACGGGGGCTCCTGTCCATGAACACAGAGTCACCAGGGCTCCATGAGCACAGAGTCACCAGGGCTCCTGTCCATGAACACAGAGTCACCAGGGCTCCTATCAATGAACACAGAGTCACCAGGGCTCCATGAGCACAGAGTCACCAGGGCTCCTGTCCATGAACACAGAGTCACCAGGGCTCCTGTCCATGAGCACAGAGTCACCAGGGCTCCTGTCCATGAGCACAGAGTCACCAGGGCTCCTGTCCATGAGCACAGAGTCACCAGGGCTCCTGTCCATGAACACAGAGCCCCCAGGGCTCCTATCCATGAACACAGGGTCACCAGGGCTCCTGTCCATGAACACAGAGTCACCAGGGCTCCTATCCATGAACACAGAGTCACCAGGGCTCCTATCCATGAACACAGAGTCACCAGGGCTCCTATCCATGAACACAGAGTCACCAGGGCTCCATGAACACAGAGTCACCAGGGCTCCTATCCATGAACACAGAGTCACCAGGGCTCCTATCCATGAACACAGGGTCACCAGGGCTCCTATCCATGAACACAGAGTCACCAGGGCTCCTATCCATGAACACAGAGTCACCAGGGCTCCATGAACACAGAGTCACCAGGGCTCCTGTCCATGAACACAGAGTCACCAGGGCTCCTGTCCATGAACACAGAGTCACCAGGGCTCCTACCCATGAACACAGAGTCACCAGGGCTCCTGTCTATTAACACAGAGTCACCAGGGCTCCTATCCATGAACACAGAGTCACCAGGGCTCCATGAACACAGAGTCACCAGGGCTCCTATCCATGAACACCGAGTCACCAGGGCTCCTGTCTATTAACACAGAGTCACCAGGGCTCCTATCCATGAACACAGAGTCACCAGGGCTCCTGTCCATGAACACAGAGTCACCAGGGCTCCTGTCCATGAACACAGAGTCACCAGGGCTCCTACCCATGAACACAGAGTCACCAGGGCTCCTGTCTATTAACACAGAGTCACCAGGGCTCCTATCCATGAACACAGAGTCACCAGGGCTCCATGAACACAGAGTCACCAGGGCTCCTATCCATGAACACAGAGTCACCAGGGCTCCTGTCTATTAACACAGAGTCACCAGGGCTCCTATCCATGAACACAGAGTCACCAGGGCTCCTATCCATGAACACAGAGTCACCAGGGCTCCTGTCCATGAACACAGAGTAACCAGGGCTCCCGTCCATGAACACAGGGTCACCAGGGCTCCATGAACACAGAGTCACCAGGGCTCCTGTCCATGAACACAGAGTAACCAGGGCTCCCGTCCATGAACACAGAGCCACCAGGGCTCATATCCATGAACACAGAGCCACCAGGGCTCCTATTCATGAACACAGAGTCACCAGGGCTCCTGTCCATGAACACAGAGTCACCAGGGCTCCTATCCATGAACACAGAGTCACCAGGGCTCCTATCCATGAACACAGAGTCACCAGGGCTCCTGTCCATGAACACAGAGTCACCAGGGCTCCTGTCCATGAACACAGAGCCACCAGGGCTCCTATCCATGAACACAGAGCCACCAGGGCTCCTATCCATGAACACAGAGTCACCAGGGCTCCTATCTATGAACACAGAGTCACCAGGGCTCCTACCCATGAACACAGAGTCACCAGGGCTCCTATCCATGAACACAGAGCCACCAGGGCTCCTATCCATAAACACAGAGCCACCAGGGCTCCTGTCCATAAACACAGAGTCACCAGGGCTCCTGTCTATGAGCCCAGAGTCACCAGGGCTCCTATCCATAAACACAGAGTCACCAGGGCTCCTGTCTATGAGCCCAGAGTCACCAGGGCTCCTATCCATAAACACAGAGTCACCAGGGCTCCTATCCATGGACACAGAGCCACCAGGGCTCCTGTCCATGAACACAGAGCCACCAGGGCTCCTGTCTATTAGCCCAGAGTCACCAGGGCTCCTATCAATGAACACAGAGTCACCAGGGCTCCTATCCATGAACACAGAGTCACCAGGGCTCCTATCCATGAACACAGAGTCACCAGGGCTCCTATCAATGAACACAGAGTCACCAGGGCTCCTATCAATGAACACAGAGTCACCAGGGCTCCTACCCATGAACACAGAGTCACCAGGGCTCCTATCCATGAACACAGAGTCACCAGGGCTCCTGTCCATGAACACAGAGTCAGCAGGGCTCCTATCCATGAACACAGAGCCACCAGGGCTCCTATCCATGAACACAGAGTCACCAGGGCTCCTATCCATGAACACAGAGCCACCAGGGCTCCTATCTATGAACACAGAGTCACCAGGGCTCCTGTCTATGAACACAGAGTCACCAGGGCTCCTATCCATGAACACAGAGTCACCAGGGCTCCTATCCATGAACACAGAGTCACCAGGGCTCCTATCCATGAACACAGAGTCACCAGGGCTCCTATCCAAGAACACAGAGTCACCAGGGCTCCTGTCCATAGACACAGAGTCACCAGGGCTCCATGAACACAGAGTCACCAGGGCTCCTGTCCATGAACACAGAGTCACCAGGGCTCCTGTCCATGAACACAGAGTCGCCAGGGCTCCTGTCCATGAACACAGAGTCACCAGGGCTCCTATCCATGAACACAGAGTCACCAGGGCTCCTATCCATGAACACAGAGTCACCAGGGCTCCTATCCAAGAACACAGAGTCACCAGGGCTCCTGTCCATAGACACAGAGTCACCAGGGCTCCTATCCATGAACACAGAGCCACAATGGCTCCTATCCATGAACACAGAGCCACCAGGGCTCCTGTCCATGAACACAGAGTCACCAGGGCTCCTGTCTACGGACACAGAGCCACCAGGACTCCTGTCCATGAACACAGAGTCACCAGGGCTCCTATCCATGAACACAGGGTCACCAGGGCTCCTATCCATGAACACAGAGTCACCAGGGCTCCTATCCATGAACACAGGGCCACCAGGGCTCCTATCCATAAACACAGAGCCACCAGGGCTCCTATCAATGAACACAGAGTCACCAGGGCTCCTATCCATGAACACAGAGTCACCAGGGCTCCTATCCATGAACACAGAGTCACCAGGGCTCCTGTCCATGAACACAGAGTCACCAGGGCTCCTATCCATGAACACAGAGTCACCAGGGCTCCATGAACACAGAGTCACGGGGGCTCCTGTCCATGAACACAGAGTCACGGGGGCTCCATGAACACAGAGTCACGGGGGCTCCTGTCCATGAACACAGAGTCACCAGGGCTCCTGTCCATGAACACAGAGTCACCAGGGCTCCTATCAATGAACACAGAGTCACCAGGGCTCCATGAGCACAGAGTCACCAGGGCTCCTGTCCATGAACACAGAGTCACCAGGGCTCCTATCAATGAACACAGAGTCACCAGGGCTACATGAGCACAGAGTCACCAGGGCTCCTGTCCATGAACACAGAGTCACCAGGGCTCCTGTCCATGAGCACAGAGTCACCAGGGCTCCTGTCCATGAGCACAGAGTCACCAGGGCTCCTGTCCATGAGCACAGAGTCACCAGGGCTCCTGTCCATGAACACAGAGCCCCCAGGGCTCCTATCCATGAACACAGGGTCACCAGGGCTCCTGTCCATGAACACAGAGTCACCAGGGCTCCTATCCATGAACACAGAGTCACCAGGGCTCCTATCCATGAACACAGAGTCACCAGGGCTCCTATCCATGAACACAGAGTCACCAGGGCTCCATGAACACAGAGTCACCAGGGCTCCTATCCATGAACACAGAGTCACCAGGGCTCCTATCCATGAACACAGGGTCACCAGGGCTCCTATCCATGAACACAGAGTCACCAGGGCTCCTATCCATGAACACAGAGTCACCAGGGCTCCATGAACACAGAGTCACCAGGGCTCCTGTCCATGAACACAGAGTCACCAGGGCTACTGTCCATGAACACAGAGTCACCAGGGCTCCTACCCATGAACACAGAGTCACCAGGGCTCCTGTCTATTAACACAGAGTCACCAGGGCTCCTATCCATGAACACAGAGTCACCAGGGCTCCATGAACACAGAGTCACCAGGGCTCCTATCCATGAACACAGAGTCACCAGGGCTCCTGTCTATTAACACAGAGTCACCAGGGCTCCTATCCATGAACACAGAGTCACCAGGGCTCCTGTCCATGAACACAGAGTCACCAGGGCTCCTGTCCATGAACACAGAGTCACCAGGGCTCCTACCCATGAACACAGAGTCACCAGGGCTCCTGTCTATTAACACAGAGTCACCAGGGCTCCTATCCATGAACACAGAGTCACCAGGGCTCCATGAACACAGAGTCACCAGGGCTCCTATCCATGAACACAGAGTCACCAGGGCTCCTGTCTATTAACACAGAGTCACCAGGGCTCCTATCCATGAACACAGAGTCACCAGGGCTCCTATCCATGAACACAGAGTCACCAGGGCTCCATGAACACAGAGTCACCAGGGCTCCTATCCATGAACACAGAGTCACCAGGGCTCCATGAACGCAGAGTCACCAGGGCTCCTATCCATGAACACAGGGTCACCAGGGCTCCTATCCATGAACACAGAGTCACCAGGGCTCCTATCCATGAACACAGGGTCACCAGGGCTCCTGTCCATGAACACAGAGTCACCAGGGCTCCATGAACACAGAGCCACCAGGGCTCCTATCCATGAACACAGAGTCACCAGGGCTCCTGTCCATGAACACAGAGTCACCAGGGCTCCTGTCCATGAACACAGAGTCACCAGGGCTCCTGTCCATGAACACAGAGTCACCAGGGCTCCTGTCCATGAACACAGAGTCACCAGGGCTCCTGTCCATGAACACAGAGCCACCAGGGCTCCTATCCATGAACACAGAGTCACCAGGGCTCCTATCCATGAACACAGAGTCACCAGGGCTCCTATCCAAGAACACAGAGTCACCAGGGCTCCTGTCCATAGACACAGAGTCACCAGGGCTCCATGAACGCAGAGTCACCAGGGCTCCTGTCCATGAACACAGAGTCACCAGGGCTCCTATCCATGAACACAGAGTCACCAGGGCTCCTGTCCATAGACACAGAGTCACCAGGGCTCCATGAACGCAGAGTCACCAAGGCTCCTGTCCATGAACACAGAGTCACCAGGGCTCCTATCCATGGACACAGAGTCACCAGGGCTCCATGAACACAGAGTCACCAGGGCTCCTGTCTATGAACACAGAGTCACCGGGACTCCTATCCATGAACACAGAGTCACCAGGGCTCCATGAACACAGAGTCACCAGGGCTCCTATCCATGAACACAGAGTCACCAGGGCTCCCGTCCATAAACACAGAGTCACCAGGGCTCCTATCAATGAACACAGAGTCACCAGGGCTCCTATCCATGGACACAGAGTCACCAGGGCTCCATGAACACAGAGTCACCAGGGCTCCTATCCATGAACACAGAGTCACCAGGGCTCCTATCCATGAACACAGGGTCACCAGGGCTCCTATCCATGAACACAGAGTCACCAGGGCTCCTATCCATGAACACAGAGTCACCAGGGCTCCTATCCATGAACACAGAGTCACCAGGGCTCCTATCCATAAACACAGAGTCACCAGGACTCCTATCCATGAACACAGAGTCACCAGGGCTCCTGTCCATGAACACAGAGTCACCAGGGCTCCTGTCCATGAACACAGAGTCACCAGGGCTCCTGTCAACGAACACAGAGTCACCAGGGCTCCTATCCATGAACACAGAGTCACCAGGGCTCCTACCCATGAACACAGAGTCACCAGGGCTCCTATCCATGAACACAGAGCCACCAGGGCTCCTATCCATAAACACAGAGCCACCAGGGCTCCTGTCCATAAACACAGAGTCACCAGGGCTCCTGTCCATGAACACAGAGTCACCAGGGCTCCTATCCATGAACACAGAGTCACCAGGGCTCCTATCCATAAACACAGAGTCACCAGGGCTCCTGTCCATGAACACAGAGCCACCAGGGCTCCTGTCTATGAGCCCAGAGTCACCAGGGCTCCTATCCATAAACACAGAGTCACCAGGGCTCCTATCCATGGACACAGAGCCACCAGGGCTCCTGTTCATGAACACAGAGTCACCAGGGCTCCATGAACACAGAGTCACGGGGGCTCCTGTCCATGAACACAAAGCCCCCAGGGCTCCTGTCCATGAACACAGAGCCCCCAGGGCTTCTGACCATGAACACAGAGTCACCAGGGCTCCTGTCCATGAACACAGAGTCACCAGGGCTCCTATTCATGAACACAGAGTCACCAGGGCTCCTGTCCATGAACACAGAGTCACGGGGGCTCCTGTCCATGAACACAGAGTCACCAGGGCTCCTGTCCATGAACACAGAGTCACCAGGGCTCCTGTCCATGAACACAGAGCCACCAAGGCTCCTATCCATGAACACAGAGCCACCAGGGCTCCTATCCATGAACACAGAGCCACCAGGGCTTCTGTCCATGAACACAGAGTCACCAGGGCTCCTGTCCATGAACACAGAGTCACCAGGGCTCCTATCTATGAACACAGAGTCACCAGGGCTCCTACCCATGAACACAGAGTCACCAGGGCTCCTATCTATGAACACAGAGTCACCAGGGCTCCTACCCATGAACACAGAGTCACCAGGGCTCCTATCCATGAACACAGAGCCACCAGGGCTCCTATCCATAAACACAGAGCCACCAGGGCTCCTGTCCATAAACACAGAGTCACCAGGGCTCCTGTCCATGAACACAGAGTCACCAGGGCTCCTATCCATGAACACAGAGTCACCAGGGCTCCTATCCATAAACACAGAGTCACCAGGGCTCCTGTCCATGAACACAGAGCCACCAGGGCTCCTGTCCATGAACACAGAGTCACCAGGGCTCCTGTCCATGAACACAGAGTCACCAGGGCTCCTGTCCATGAACACAGAGTAACCAGGGCTCCCGTCCATGAACACAGGGTCACCAGGGCTCCATGAACACAGAGTCACCAGGGCTCCTGTCCATGAACACAGAGTAACCAGGGCTCCCGTCCATGAACACAGAGTCACCAGGGCTCCTATCCATGAACACAGAGTCACCAGGGCTCCTATCCATAAACACAGAGTCACCAGGGCTCCTGTCCATGAACACAGAGCCACCAGGGCTCCTGTCTATGAGCCCAGAGTCACCAGGGCTCCTATCCATAAACACAGAGTCACCAGGGCTCCTGTCCATGAACACAGAGTCACCAGGGCTCCTGTCCATGAACACAGAGTCACCAGGGCTCCTATCCATAAACACAGAGTCACCAGGGCTCCTGTCCATGAACACAGAGTCACCAGGGCTCCTGTCCATGAACACAGAGTCACCAGGGCTCCTATCCATAAACACAGAGCCACCAGGGCTCCTATCCATGAACACAGAGTCACCAGGGCTCCTATCAATGAACAGAGAGTCACCAGGGCTCCTATCCATGAACACAGAGTCACCAGGGCTCCTGTCCATGAACACAGAGTCACCAGGGCTCCATGAACACAGAGTCACCAGGGCTCCTATCCATGAACACAGAGTCACCAGGGCTCCTATCCATGAACCCAGAGCCACCAGGGCTCCTGTCCATGAACACAGAGTCACCAGGGCTCCTATCAATGAACACAGAGTCACCAGGGCTCCTATCCATAAACACAGAGTCACCAGGGCTCCTGTCCATGAACACAGAGTCACCAGGGCTCCTGTCCATGAACACAGAGTAACCAGGGCTCCCGTCCATGAACACAGGGTCACCAGGGCTCATATCCATGAACACAGAGCCACCAGGGCTCCTATTCATGAACACAGAGTCACCAGGGCTCCTGTCCATGAACACAGAGTCACCAGGGCTCCTATCCATGAACACAGAGTCACCAGGGCTCCTATCCATGAACACAGAGTCACCAGGGCTCCTGTCCATGAACACAAAGTCACCAGGGCTCCTGTCCATGAACACAGAGCCACCAGGGCTCCTATCCATGAACACAGAGCCAGCAGGGCTTCTGTCCATGAACACAGAGTCACCAGGGCTCCTATCCATGAACACAGAGTCACCAGGGCTCCTATCTATGAACACAGAGTCACCAGGGCTCCTACCCATGAACACAGAGTCACCAGGGCTCCTATCCATGAACACAGAGCCACCAGGGCTCCTATCCATAAACACAGAGCCACCAGGGCTCCTGTCCATAAACACAGAGTCACCAGGGCTCCTGTCTATGAGCCCAGAGTCACCAGGGCTCCTATCCATAAACACAGAGTCACCAGGGCTCCTGTCTATGAGCCCAGAGTCACCAGGGCTCCTATCCATAAACACAGAGTCACCAGGGCTCCTATCCATGGACACAGAGCCACCAGGGCTCCTGTCCATGAACACAGAGCCACCAGGGCTCCTGTCTATGAGCCCAGAGTCACCAGGGCTCCTATCAATGAACACAGAGTCACCAGGGCTCCTATCCATGAACACAGAGTCACCAGGGCTCCTATCCATGAACACAGAGTCACCAGGGCTCCTATCCATGAACACAGAGTCACCAGGGCTCCTATCCATGAACACAGAGTCACCAGGGCTCCTGTCCATGAACACAGAGTAACCAGGGCTCCCGTCCATGAACACAGGGTCACCAGGGCTCCATGAACACAGAGTCACCAGGGCTCCTGTCCATGAACACAGAGTAACCAGGGCTCCCGTCCATGAACACAGAGCCACCAGGGCTCATATCCATGAACACAGAGCCACCAGGGCTCCTATTCATGAACACAGAGTCACCAGGGCTCCTGTCCATGAACACAGAGTCACCAGGGCTCCTATCCATGAACACAGAGTCACCAGGGCTCCTATCCATGAACACAGAGTCACCAGGGCTCCTGTCCATGAACACAGAGTCACCAGGGCTCCTGTCCATGAACACAGAGCCACCAGGGCTCCTATCCATGAATACAGAGCCACCAGGGCTCCTATCCATGAACACAGAGTCACCAGGGCTCCTATCTATGAACACAGAGTCACCAGGGCTCCTACCCATGAACACAGAGTCACCAGGGCTCCTATCCATGAACACAGAGCCACCAGGGCTCCTATCCATAAACACAGAGCCACCAGGGCTCCTGTCCATAAACACAGAGTCACCAGGGCTCCTGTCTATGAGCCCAGAGTCACCAGGGCTCCTATCCATAAACACAGAGTCACCAGGGCTCCTGTCTATGAGCCCAGAGTCACCAGGGCTCCTATCCATAAACACAGAGTCACCAGGGCTCCTATCCATGGACACAGAGCCACCAGGGCTCCTGTCCATGAACACAGAGCCACCAGGGCTCCTGTCTATTAGCCCAGAGTCACCAGGGCTCCTATCAATGAACACAGAGTCACCAGGGCTCCTATCCATGAACACAGAGTCACCAGGGCTCCTATCCATGAACACAGAGTCACCAGGGCTCCTATCAATGAACACAGAGTCACCAGGGCTCCTATCAATGAACACAGAGTCACCAGGGCTCCTACCCATGAACACAGAGTCACCAGGGCTCCTATCCATGAACACAGAGTCACCAGGGCTCCTGTCCATGAACACAGAGTCAGCAGGGCTCCTATCCATGAACACAGAGCCACCAGGGCTCCTATCCATGAACACAGAGCCACCAGGGCTTCTATCCATGAACACAGAGCCACCAGGGCTCCTATCCATGAACACAGAGTCACCAGGGCTCCTGTCTATGAACACAGAGTCACCAGGGCTCCTATCCATGAACACAGAGTCACCAGGGCTCCTATCCATGAACACAGAGTCACCAGGGCTCCTATCCATGAACACAGAGTCACCAGGGCTCCTATCCAAGAACACAGAGTCACCAGGGCTCCTGTCCATAGACACAGAGTCACCAGGGCTCCATGAACACAGAGTCACCAGGGCTCCTGTCCATGAACACAGAGTCACCAGGGCTCCTGTCCATGAACACAGAGTCGCCAGGGCTCCTGTCCATGAACACAGAGTCACCAGGGCTCCTATCCATGAACACAGAGTCACCAGGGCTCCTATCCATGAACACAGAGTCACCAGGGCTCCTATCCAAGAACACAGAGTCACCAGGGCTCCTGTCCATAGACACAGAGTCACCAGGGCTCCTATCCATGAACACAGAGCCACAATGGCTCCTATCCATGAACACAGAGCCACCAGGGCTCCTGTCCATGAACACAGAGTCACCAGGGCTCCTGTCTACGGACACAGAGCCACCAGGACTCCTGTCCATGAACACAGAGTCACCAGGGCTCCTATCCATGAACACAGGGTCACCAGGGCTCCTATCCATGAACACAGAGTCACCAGGGCTCCTATCCATGAACACAGGGCCACCAGGGCTCCTATCCATAAACACAGAGCCACCAGGGCTCCTATCAATGAACACAGAGTCACCAGGGCTCCTATCCATGAACACAGAGTCACCAGGGCTCCTATCCATGAACACAGAGTCACCAGGGCTCCTGTCCATGAACACAGAGTCACCAGGGCTCCTATCCATGAACACAGAGTCACCAGGGCTCCATGAACACAGAGTCACGGGGGCTCCTGTCCATGAACACAGAGTCACGGGGGCTCCATGAACACAGAGTCACGGGGGCTCCTGTCCATGAACACAGAGTCACCAGGGCTCCATGAGCACAGAGTCACCAGGGCTCCTGTCCATGAACACAGAGTCACCAGGGCTCCTATCAATGAACACAGAGTCACCAGGGCTACATGAGCACAGAGTCACCAGGGCTCCTGTCCATGAACACAGAGTCACCAGGGCTCCTGTCCATGAGCACAGAGTCACCAGGGCTCCTGTCCATGAGCACAGAGTCACCAGGGCTCCTGTCCAAGAGCACAGAGTCACCAGGGCTCCTGTCCATGAACACAGAGCCCCCAGGGCTCCTATCCATGAACACAGGGTCACCAGGGCTCCTGTCCATGAACACAGAGTCACCAGGGCTCCTATCCATGAACACAGAGTCACCAGGGCTCCTGTCCATGAACACAGAGTCACCAGGGCTCCTGTCCATGAACACAGAGTCACCAGGGCTCCATGAACACAGAGTCACCAGGGCTCCTATCCATGAACACAGAGTCACCAGGGCTCCTATCCATGAACACAGGGTCACCAGGGCTCCTATCCATGAACACAGAGTCACCAGGGCTCCTATCCATGAACACAGAGTCACCAGGGCTCCATGAACACAGAGTCACCAGGGCTCCTGTCCATGAACACAGAGTCACCAGGGCTCCTGTCCATGAACACAGAGTCACCAGGGCTCCTACCCATGAACACAGAGTCACCAGGGCTCCTGTCTATTAACACAGAGTCACCAGGGCTCCTATCCATGAACACAGAGTCACCAGGGCTCCATGAACACAGAGTCACCAGGGCTCCTATCCATGAACACAGAGTCACCAGGGCTCCTGTCTATTAACACAGAGTCACCAGGGCTCCTATCCATGAACACAGAGTCACCAGGGCTCCTGTCCATGAACACAGAGTCACCAGGGCTCCTGTCCATGAACACAGAGTCACCAGGGCTCCTACCCATGAACACAGAGTCACCAGGGCTCCTGTCTATTAACACAGAGTCACCAGGGCTCCTATCCATGAACACAGAGTCACCAGGGCTCCATGAACACAGAGTCACCAGGGCTCCTATCCATGAACACAGAGTCACCAGGGCTCCTGTCTATTAACACAGAGTCACCAGGGCTCCTATCCATGAACACAGAGTCACCAGGGCTCCTATCCATGAACACAGAGTCACCAGGGCTCCATGAACACAGAGTCACCAGGGCTCCTATCCATGAACACAGAGTCACCAGGGCTCCATGAACGCAGAGTCACCAGGGCTCCTATCCATGAACACAGGGTCACCAGGGCTCCTATCCATGAACACAGAGTCACCAGGGCTCCTATCCATGAACACAGGGTCACCAGGGCTCCTGTCCATGAACACAGAGTCACCAGGGCTCCATGAACACAGAGCCACCAGGGCTCCTATCCATGAACACAGAGTCACCAGGGCTCCTGTCCATGAACACAGAGTCACCAGGGCTCCTGTCCATGAACACAGAGTCACCAGGGCTCCTGTCCATGAACACAGAGTCACCAGGGCTCCTGTCCATGAACACAGAGTCACCAGGGCTCCTGTCCATGAACACAGAGCCACCAGGGCTCCTATCCATGAACACAGAGTCACCAGGGCTCCTATCCATGAACACAGAGTCACCAGGGCTCCTATCCAAGAACACAGAGTCACCAGGGCTCCTGTCCATAGACACAGAGTCACCAGGGCTCCATGAACGCAGAGTCACCAGGGCTCCTGTCCATGAACACAGAGTCACCAGGGCTCCTATCCATGAACACAGAGTCACCAGGGCTCCTGTCCATAGACACAGAGTCACCAGGGCTCCATGAACGCAGAGTCACCAGGGCTCCTGTCCATGAACACAGAGTCACCAGGGCTCCTATCCATGGACACAGAGTCACCAGGGCTCCATGAACACAGAGTCACCAGGGCTCCTGTCTATGAACACAGAGTCACCGGGACTCCTATCCATGAACACAGAGTCACCAGGGCTCCATGAACACAGAGTCACCAGGGCTCCTATCCATGAACACAGAGTCACCAGGGCTCCCGTCCATAAACACAGAGTCACCAGGGCTCCTATCAATGAACACAGAGTCACCAGGGCTCCTATCCATGGACACAGAGTCACCAGGGCTCCATGAACACAGAGTCACCAGGGCTCCTATCCATGAACACAGAGTCACCAGGGCTCCTATCCATGAACACAGGGTCACCAGGGCTCCTATCCATGAACACAGAGTCACCAGGGCTCCTATCCATGAACACAGAGTCACCAGGGCTCCTATCCATGAACACAGAGTCACCAGGGCTCCTATCCATAAACACAGAGTCACCAGGACTCCTATCCATGAACACAGAGTCACCAGGGCTCCTGTCCATGAACACAGAGTCACCAGGGCTCCTGTCCATGAACACAGAGTCACCAGGGCTCCTGTCAACGAACACAGAGTCACCAGGGCTCCTATCCATGAACACAGAGTCACCAGGGCTCCTACCCATGAACACAGAGTCACCAGGGCTCCTATCCATGAACACAGAGCCACCAGGGCTCCTATCCATAAACACAGAGCCACCAGGGCTCCTGTCCATAAACACAGAGTCACCAGGGCTCCTGTCCATGAACACAGAGTCACCAGGGCTCCTATCCATGAACACAGAGTCACCAGGGCTCCTATCCATAAACACAGAGTCACCAGGGCTCCTGTCCATGAACACAGAGCCACCAGGGCTCCTGTCTATGAGCCCAGAGTCACCAGGGCTCCTATCCATAAACACAGAGTCACCAGGGCTCCTATCCATGGACACAGAGCCACCAGGGCTCCTGTTCATGAACACAGAGTCACCAGGGCTCCATGAACACAGAGTCACGGGGGCTCCTGTCCATGAACACAAAGCCCCCAGGGCTCCTGTCCATGAACACAGAGCCCCCAGGGCTTCTGACCATGAACACAGAGTCACCAGGGCTCCTGTCCATGAACACAGAGTCACCAGGGCTCCTATTCATGAACACAGAGTCACCAGGGCTCCTGTCCATGAACACAGAGTCACGGGGGCTCCTGTCCATGAACACAGAGTCACCAGGGCTCCTGTCCATGAACACAGAGTCACCAGGGCTCCTGTCCATGAACACAGAGCCACCAAGGCTCCTATCCATGAACACAGAGCCACCAGGGCTCCTATCCATGAACACAGAGCCACCAGGGCTTCTGTCCATGAACACAGAGTCACCAGGGCTCCTATCCATGAACACAGAGTCACCAGGGCTCCTATCTATGAACACAGAGTCACCAGGGCTCCTACCCATGAACACAGAGTCACCAGGGCTCCTATCTATGAACACAGAGTCACCAGGGCTCCTACCCATGAACACAGAGTCACCAGGGCTCCTATCCATGAACACAGAGCCACCAGGGCTCCTATCCATAAACACAGAGCCACCAGGGCTCCTGTCCATAAACACAGAGTCACCAGGGCTCCTGTCCATGAACACAGAGTCACCAGGGCTCCTATCCATGAACACAGAGTCACCAGGGCTCCTATCCATAAACACAGAGTCACCAGGGCTCCTGTCCATGAACACAGAGCCACCAGGGCTCCTGTCCATGAACACAGAGTCACCAGGGCTCCTGTCCATGAACACAGAGTCACCAGGGCTCCTGTCCATGAACACAGAGTAACCAGGGCTCCCGTCCATGAACACAGGGTCACCAGGGCTCCATGAACACAGAGTCACCAGGGCTCCTGTCTATGAACACAGAGTAACCAGGGCTCCCGTCCATGAACACAGAGTCACCAGGGCTCCTATCCATGAACACAGAGTCACCAGGGCTCCTATCCATAAACACAGAGTCACCAGGGCTCCTGTCCATGAACACAGAGCCACCAGGGCTCCTGTCTATGAGCCCAGAGTCACCAGGGCTCCTATCCATAAACACAGAGTCACCAGGGCTCCTGTCCATGAACACAGAGTCACCAGGGCTCCTGTCCATGAACACAGAGTCACCAGGGCTCCTATCCATAAACACAGAGTCACCAGGGCTCCTGTCCATGAACACAGAGTCACCAGGGCTCCTGTCCATGAACACAGAGTCACCAGGGCTCCTATCCATAAACACAGAGCCACCAGGGCTCCTATCCATGAACACAGAGTCACCAGGGCTCCTATCAATGAACACAGAGTCACCAGGGCTCCTATCCATGAACACAGAGTCACCAGGGCTCCTGTCCATGAACACAGAGTCACCAGGGCTCCATGAACACAGAGTCACCAGGGCTCCTATCCATGAACACAGAGTCACCAGGGCTCCTATCCATGAACCCAGAGCCACCAGGGCTCCTGTCCATGAACACAGAGTCACCAGGGCTCCTATCAATGAAAACAGAGTCACCAGGGCTCCTATCCATAAACACAGAGTCACCAGGGCTCCTGTCCATGAACACAGAGTCACCAGGGCTCCTGTCCATGAACACAGAGTAACCAGGGCTCCCGTCCATGAACACAGGGTCACCAGGGCTCATATCCATGAACACAGAGCCACCAGGGCTCCTATTCATGAACACAGAGTCACCAGGGCTCCTGTCCATGAACACAGAGTCACCAGGGCTCCTATCCATGAACACAGAGTCACCAGGGCTCCTATCCATGAACACAGAGTCACCAGGGCTCCTGTCCATGAACACAAAGTCACCAGGGCTCCTGTCCATGAACACAGAGCCACCAGGGCTCCTATCCATGAACACAGAGCCACCAGGGCTCCTATCCATGAACACAGAGCCAGCAGGGCTTCTGTCCATGAACACAGAGTCACCAGGGCTCCTATCCATGAACACAGAGTCACCAGGGCTCCTATCTATGAACACAGAGTCACCAGGGCTCCTACCCATGAACACAGAGTCACCAGGGCTCCTATCCATGAACACAGAGCCACCAGGGCTCCTATCCATAAACACAGAGCCACCAGGGCTCCTGTCCATAAACACAGAGTCACCAGGGCTCCTGTCTATGAGCCCAGAGTCACCAGGGCTCCTATCCATAAACACAGAGTCACCAGGGCTCCTGTCTATGAGCCCAGAGTCACCAGGGCTCCTATCCATAAACACAGAGTCACCAGGGCTCCTATCCATGGACACAGAGCCACCAGGGCTCCTGTCCATGAACACAGAGCCACCAGGGCTCCTGTCTATGAGCCCAGAGTCACCAGGGCTCCTATCAATGAACACAGAGTCACCAGGGCTCCTATCCATGAACACAGAGTCACCAGGGCTCCTATCCATGAACACAGAGTCACCAGGGCTCCTATCCATGAACACAGAGTCACCAGGGCTCCTATCAATGAACACAGAGTCACCAGGGCTCCTATCAATGAACACAGAGTCACCAGGGCTCCTACCCATGAACACAGAGTCACCAGGGCTCCTGTCCATGAACACAGAGTCAGCAGGGCTCCTATCCATGAACACAGAGCCACCAGGGCTCCTATCCATGAACACAGAGTCACCAGGGCTCCTATCCATGAACACAGAGCCACCAGGGCTCCTATCTATGAACACAGAGTCACCAGGGCTCCTGTCTATGAACACAGAGTCACCAGGGCTCCTATCCATGAACACAGAGTCACCAGGGCTCCTATCCATGAACACAGAGTCACCAGGGCTCCTATCCATGAACACAGAGTCACCAGGGCTCCTATCCAAGAACACAGAGTCACCAGGGCTCCTGTCCATAGACACAGAGTCACCAGGGCTCCATGAACACAGAGTCACCAGGGCTCCTGTCCATGAACACAGAGTCACCAGGGCTCCTGTCCATGAACACAGAGTCGCCAGGGCTCCTGTCCATGAACACAGAGTCACCAGGGCTCCTATCCATGAACACAGAGTCACCAGGGCTCCTATCCATGAACACAGAGTCACCAGGGCTCCTATCCAAGAACACAGAGTCACCAGGGCTCCTGTCCATAGACACAGAGTCACCAGGGCTCCTATCCATGAACACAGAGCCACAATGGCTCCTATCCATGAACACAGAGCCACCAGGGCTCCTGTCCATGAACACAGAGTCACCAGGGCTCCTGTCTACGGACACAGAGCCACCAGGACTCCTGTCCATGAACACAGAGTCACCAGGGCTCCTATCCATGAACACAGGGTCACCAGGGCTCCTATCCATGAACACAGAGTCACCAGGGCTCCTATCCATGAACACAGGGCCACCAGGGCTCCTATCCATAAACACAGAGCCACCAGGGCACCTATCAATGAACACAGAGTCACCAGGGCTCCTATCCATGAACACAGAGTCACCAGGGCTCCTATCCATGAACACAGAGTCACCAGGGCTCCTGTCCATGAACACAGAGTCACCAGGGCTCCTATCCATGAACACAGAGTCACCAGGGCTCCTATCCATGAACACAGAGTCACCAGGGCTCCATGAACACAGAGTCACGGGGGCTCCTGTCCATGAACACAGAGTCACGGGGGCTCCATGAACACAGAGTCACCAGGGCTCCTATCAATGAACACAGAGTCACCAGGGCTCCATGAGCACAGAGTCACCAGGGCTCCTGTCCATGAACACAGAGTCACGGGGGCTCCTGTCCATGAACATAGAGTCACCAGGGCTCCTATCAATGAACACAGAGTCACCAGGGCTCCATGAGCACAGAGTCACAAGGGCTCCTGTCCATGAACACAGAGTCACCAGGGCTCCTGTCCATGAGCACAGAGTCACCAGGGCTCCTGTCCATGAGCACAGAGTCACCAGGGCTCCTGTCCATGAGCACAGAGTCACCAGGGCTCCTGTCCATGAGCACAGAGTCACCAGGGCTCCTGTCCATGAACACAGAGTCACCAGGGCTCCTGTCCATGAGCACAGAGTCACCAGTGCTCCTGTCCATGAGCACAGAGTCACAAGGGCTCCTGTCCATGAGCACAGAGTCACCAGGGCTCCTATCCATGAACACAGAGCCACCAGGGCTCCTGTCCATGAACACAAAGTCACCAGGGCTCCTGTCCATGAACACAGAGCCCCCAGGGCTCCTATCCATGAACACAGAGTCACCAGGGCTCCTATCCATGAACACAGGGTCACCAGGGCTCCTATCCATGAACACAGAGTCACCAGGGCTCCTATCCATGAACACAGAGTCACCAGGGCTCCATGAACACAGAGTCACCAGGGCTCCTGTCCATGAACACAGAGTCACCAGGGCTCCTATCCATGAACACAGAGTCACCAGGGCTCCTATCCATGAACACAGAGTCACCAGGGCTCCTACCCATGAACACAGAGTCACCAGGGCTCCTATCTATAAACACAGAGTCACCAGGGCTCCTGTCCATGAACACAGAGTCACCAGGGCTCCATGAACACAGAGTCACCAGGGCTCCTATCCATGAACACAGAGTCACCAGGGCTCCTATCCATGAACACAGAGTCACCAGGGCTCCTATCCATGAACACAGAGTCCCCAGGGCTCCTGTCCATGAACACAGAGTCACCAGGGCTCCTGTCCATAGACACAGAGCCACCAGGGCTCCTATCCATGAACACAGAGTCACCAGGGCTCCTGTCCATGAACACAGAGTCACCAGGGCTCCTGTCGATAGACACAGAGCCACCAGGGCTCCTGTCCATGAACACAGAGTCACCAGGGCTCCTATCCATGAACACAGAGTCACCAGGGCTCCTATCCATGAACACAGAGTCACCAGGGCTCCTATCCATGAACACAGAGACACCAGGGCTCCTATCAATGAACACAGAGCCACCAGGGCTCCTGTCCATAAACACAGAGTCACCAGGGCTCCTATCAATGAACACAGAGTCACCAGGGCTCCTATCCATGAACACAGAGTCACCAGGGCTCCTATCCATAAACACAGAGCCACCAGGGCTCCTATCCATAAACACAGAGTCACCAGGGCTCCTATCAATGAACACAGAGTCACCAGGGCTCCTATCCATGAACACAGAGCCACCAGGGCTCCTGTCCATGAACACAGAGTCACCAGGGCTCCTATCCATGAACACAGAGTCACCAGGGCTCCTATCCATGAACACAGAGTCACCAGGGCTCCTGTCCATGAACACAGGGCCCCCAGGGCTCCTGTCCATGAACACAGAGTCACCAGGGCTCCTATCCATGAACACAGAGCCACCAGGGCTCCTGTCCATGAACACAGAGTCACCAGGGCTCCTATCCATGAACACAGAGTCACCAGGGCTCCTATCCATGAACACAGAGTCACCAGGGCTCCTATCCATGAACACAGAGTCACCAGGGCTCCTATCCATGAACACAGAGTCCCCAGGGCTCCTGTCCATGAACACAGAGTCACCAGGGCTCCTGTCCATAGACACAGAGCCACCAGGGCTCCTATCCATGAACACAGAGTCACCAGGGCTCCTATCCATGAACACAGAGTCACCAGGGCTTCTATCTATGAACACAGAGCCCCCAGGGCTCCTATCCATGAACACAGAGTCACCAGGGCTCCTATCTATGAACACAGAGTCACCAGGGCTCCCGTCCATGAACACAGAGCCACCAGGGCTCCTGTCCATGAACACAGAGTCACCAGGGCTCCTGTCCATGAACACAGAGTCACCAGGGCTCCTGTCCATGAACACAGAGTCACCAGGGCTCCTATCTATGAACACAGAGTCACCAGGGCTCCTATCCATGAACACAGAGTCACCAGGGCTCCTATCAATGAACACAGAGTCACCAGGGCTCCATGAACACAGAGTCACCAGGGCTCCCGTCCATGAACACAGAGTCACCAGGGCTCCTATCAATGAACACAGAGTCACCAGGGCTCCTGTCAATGAACACAGAGTCACCAGGGCTCCTGTCCATGAACACAGAGCCACCAGGGCTCCTATCCATAGACACAGAGTCACCAGGGCTCCTGTCTATGAACACAGGGTCACCAGGGCTCCTATCAATGAACACAGAGTCACCAGGGCTCCTATCCATAAACACAGAGTCACCAGGGCTCCTATCAATGAACACAGAGTCACCAGGGCTCCTATCAATGAACACAGAGTCACCAGGGCTCCTATCCATAAACACAGAGTCACCAGGGCTCCTATCAATGAACACAGAGTCACCAGGGCTCCTATCAATGAACACAGAGTCACCAGGGCTCCTGTCCATGAACACAGAGTCACCAGGGCTCTTATCAATGAACACAGAGTCACCAGGGCTCCTATCAATGAACACAGAGTCACCAGGGCTCCCGTCCATAAACACAGAGTCACCAGGGCTCCTATCAATGAACACAGAGTCACCAGGGCTCCTATCCATAAACACAGAGTCACCAGGGCTCCTATCAATGAACACAGAGTCACCAGGGCTCCTATCAATGAACACAGAGTCACCAGGGCTCCTGTCCATGAACACAGAGTCACCAGGGCTCCTATCCATAAACACAGAGTCACCAGGGCTCCTATCAATGAACACAGAGTCACCAGGGCTCCTATCAATGAACACAGAGTCACCAGGGCTCCTGTCCATGAACACAGAGTCACCAGGGCTCCTATCCATGAACACAGAGCCACCAGGGCTCCTGTCCATGAACACAGAGTCACCAGGGCTCCTATCTATGAACACAGAGTCACCAGGGCTCCTGTCCATAAACACAGAGTCACCAGGGCTCCTATCCATAAACACAGAGCCACCAGGGCTCCTGTCCATGAACACAGAGCCACCAGGGCTCCTGTCCATGAACACAGAGTCACCAGGGCTCCATGAACACAGAGTCACCAGGGCTCCTATCCATGAACACAGAGTCACCAGGGCTCCTGTCCATGAACACAGGGTCACCAGGGCTCCTATCCATGAACACAGAGTCACCAGGGCTCCTATCCATGAACACAGAGTCACCAGGGCTCCTATCCATGAACACAGAGTCACCAGGGCTCCTATCCATGAACACAGAGCCACCAGGGCTCCTATCCATAAACACAGAGTCACCAGGGCTCCTGTCCATGAACACAGAGTCACCAGGGCTCCTGTCCATGAACACAGAGTCACCAGGGCTCCTATCAATGAACACAGAGGAAGCTTTTCACTTAACAGAATGGAGGTTTATGTTTTCACTCCTCTGATAACTGGGCTTGGGACCCAACGACTTATGGTGGCTTCATCTCCTGTATGTACATTCAGTAATTCAAGTCAGGATCATCCTGAGATCTGAGAAGAATCTGAAGGACACAGGTGGACTTTATGTCTACTCAGCTTTCGGGCCCTTTTAGAATAATTGTGGTGAATAAATATGTGATCTATGTGTAATGATGGGCAACAGTCTCCCAACACACACAAGATGATGGACGGAATGTTGCACAATGGCAAAACATTCACCCCCTGTCACAGATATGGGTTTAATCCATTGTTATTTTGCTCACCAAGCCACCCTAGTTCAGACATGGCCATATGCAAATCAGTCTGACCTTGTGCCTCATGGGAACAGTCCAGCCCCAACTGCCAAGCCATGCCTTTCCTGGACTGGAATCAAGCATCCCAGGACCAGTTTATGGCATTCTATGTGGGAAGGGTATGCCCAGACGTGTATCCCGTGCTCACTATGCCATTGGAGTCAAGCTATCCTGGCTGAAGACGGCTGTAATGCCAGAAAAGAGGCACAGGGTCAAGACTGATTTGCATATGGCCATGTCTGACCTGGGGTGGCTTGGTGAGCAAAATAACGATGGATTAAACCCAGACCTATGACTGGGGGTGTATATTTTGCCATTGTGCAACATTCCGTGCATCATCTTGTGTGTTTTGGGCAACAGTCTCTGCCATGCTGATAGGCTAAGACCTTAACCCCCTCTTTTCATTGCCCACCTGGCCAGAGCAGCAGCTTCTTACTAAGCACCCGTCTTTCTTTCATTGCCAGCGCCCCCAGAGTCATAAACCCGGAAACTTGGAGCACAAATACACAGAAGCTGTTGCGGACAGAGCTAGAAAATGGACACTGTGAACAACTTACTTGGCAAAGAGTGGCCGCTCCAGCTCGGTGAAGTATGAGCGACCGGTGTAGTAGCTGGTCATTTTAGTTATCGAGCTGCAGAACATGTGCGCAGGTCTGATGCAGTAGAACGGATACTCATCCAACGCCTCCATCAAGTTGCAGACTTCCTCCTCAGTGTCCAGGTCATACGAGCAGATGGCTTCAACCTCATGCGTTGCATTGGTATATCTCACCTTATGATCTATGTAGTTATAACCAGTGTTGCGTCCCCTCCATAGAGCCGCCACAGCTTCACTGGAGTGGATCACAAAGAGGGACACTTTCACTTTTCCTTCCCAGAATAAGATAAACTTTACATGATATGTTCCATTGTGGAAGTCCACAATCTTCCCAGAAGCTCCTGCCTTGAGATCTGGCGAGTAGATCCTCGCTCGCAGGAAGTCACCACCATATTTCTTCCTGTTGCCCAAGTAATCGAAGACGTCAATCTGAATGGTCACATTGTCCCCAACGCAGTACCTCTCTCTGGGGTTTATGATGGACACCTTGCTCTTTGCCGCACACGTTGTGTTATCCGGGTGGGTGAAGCTTACTTTGGTTATCCGTTGATCTATTTTTCTCATGATAGTTTTTACTTGTAGGTCAACGTCGTTCGATGGAGCCCTCCTCTCTGACTCATTTACAGCCCTCATGGGAACCTTTGGAAAGTTCATCAACGTGAACATTGATTTGTCTTCCAGGTTGTCTTTCATCTTCTCCAAGAGTGGTTCTGAGACAGACGTCCTTTGACAAAAATGGCTTAAAGTAGGAACCTGGCAACAACAAGAAAAATATTCACTTGATTATGCTGCATTATACACAGAATTCTCACAAATAGACATAATTGTATAACCTTTTTTTTAATGTATCAATGACGTTCGAGAAAAAGGTAACAGTATCGACCTATACAACAAACCACCCCTTTGAACAAAACATTACAACAATGAGACAGACGTGCCATAGGACTTCAGTTGTAGTAGCAAGGGTCAGGATATCACAGGAAATGTTAGAGTGGGAGAAGCTCAGAACTGGAAGCTGAAAACTCCACCGGGTGGAGCACAGAAACTGAGTGATGGAGCTGTTTGCAAGTACGAAGTGAACCTCAAGCCTCCAGCATTGATTGGGGTTTCAAGGGAGAAAGCAGAATATTCCTCGATATGTCTAAAATGAGATGCCACTTTGCATTTAGTGCTCAAGAGAGGTTGAAACTTGGCCTTATTTTTTTACTTTGACCCGGTCTCGTATGATTAGTTATCTGCAGTTGGTGCTTTGATTTTTTAGGGTCTAGTTTTTACAAAACTCTGGGCCATGGCCAAGCGGTGAAACAAGATGGCCGCAGCCTAACATCGCTCCGCCCTAAACCCTTCCCTTCCACATCTATCCACCCTAAGAATCCGTGACCTGAGGCGAGAACCAGCTGGCGGATGCTCCGCCGATCAGAACGAGCCGAGCCAGAAATCCAGCCCCTAGACAAAAGCATAATTTAGGACAAAATCCTAACTTTAGACAAAATCCTAATTTAGGACAAAATCCTAACTTAAGACAAATTCCTAACTTAAGACAAAATCCTAACTTAAGACAAATTCCTAACTTAAGACAAACTCCTAATTTAAGACAAAATCCTAATTTAAGACTACTAAATGCCTTCTGTGAATACCAAAAGTAGTAAGTTTAGGATTTTGTCGTAAGTTAGCTCTGTAAATCTGGCCCAATGTTTCTAAATTGTAAATGTTGTGCTGTCACTTTATTCCTGATTGTGTGCTACATAAGTACTTCACACTTTGCCTCTAAGTTAACTTTGGCTACTTTTTGTGATAAGCTACCCAGGGATAAGCACTGGGTAATTTAGCCCCCGTTTGAGGTACACCCTGCAACAGATTGTGCCTGTTGATTGACTTGGGCTCATACCCCAGTGAAACAACAATTTAATTTCTCAAAACCGTATTTTAGAAAGAGGTTGTGAGAAGTTGGCCTGATAGGTGATGTTTCCAATTCTGGAACCACCTGTTATCAGACCAAACAATCCCTTATGGTGTCTGGTTGTAAGTCAACCTTATTAGACAAGCTATCCTAGGGGTAGCATGGACTAAGCAGCCTAAAGGCTTAACTTAAGAGGTCGTGTTAAGCGAGCTGTTTTACCACATACAATCCTGTAGTACCAAATGAAAGGACACCACACAAGTATATATTATAAAAATATATGTATTTATTACTAAAAACAATCCCCAGTATTCTTTATGAATAAAGGGGCACAAGCGTTAAATCAAAAGCACTGTTTAAACATAGAAAGTTGCACAATTATGGATGAGGGCAGGGGGCCACTCAAACCATATACTAAACAAGTGGTATAAGAGATGCCACTCGAGCAGTGGTTAGGCCTAGGGCCTAGGGAATCGCTGGGAGCAGTCAGGACAAGCAATGCTGAAGTCGGGAATGGCCCTCGGGATTCGGGAGATGTGCGGAAAGCGCACGCACGCACCAATGTTAACCAATGGTGCGTAAAAGTTGTAAAGTTAAAGTTAAAGGACACTTCCGCTGAACCTAGAGGAACAAAACTTAACACACAGACCCTAGAGGTGTGCACCAGTGTGGGAACACCGGCGGAGCAAAGTTACCTCACCCACAGGAAGTGGGTGCACAGGGTCGAAGTGGCGTCGGGTTCTGACTCGCAGGCTCTTGGTGCTTGAAGCTGAAAGGGCTGCAGGCGGGTTAAAGATGAAGTGTCCGGTGGAGTCCAAGGGTGGACTCAAGTTGAAGAGTACCTGAAAGCAGAGGGGACAGAGTCTGGGTCACTCAGCAGTGACCAGGGTGGAACCAGGACGGAACCAGGCAATGTCGGGCGCAATCAGGTGGTCGTTGAGGAGCTTCTCTCCGCTGTCACGTGGGCTCTGGGGCATCTGCGACGT
This sequence comes from Lissotriton helveticus, assembly GCF_964261635.1. NCBI lineage: Eukaryota > Metazoa > Chordata > Amphibia > Caudata > Salamandridae > Lissotriton > Lissotriton helveticus. The sequence goes on along the minus strand of NC_136068.1, from coordinate 1,958,416,655 downwards.
CCAGGAGCAGGTCACGATCTGTCCCACGCAGGCTCTCACCATCGGTGCAGTCGGCTTCAAGTTTGGAGCAAACAAGCCTTGGCAAGAGCAATCCACGCGGGATCGGAAGATTGCTTCTCACTCGGACCAGGAAGGTCAGAGTCGGGGCTCCTTTTCAGGGGAGCTGGTGTGGATCTGGAGCAACCAGATTCACGAGTCTTCTTAGTCGGTTCGTCGGCACAGGGACCACTAGCCAGCTGGCAAGTGACCGGGCCAACGCGTTGAGCCAAATGGAGCAGAAGGGCCCCACGCAGCACTCGTTGAGTGTGGAGGGCTGAACTTCGGCTCAGGAGTAGCTCAGGGTGGGGGCTTCTCAAACCCCGGTGTACAGCTGCGAGGGTCACTCGTGGGCTGCACGGTCAGCGTCTCGTGGTCAATTCAAGATGGCGTGCCCCACGCTTCCGGTCGCCTCCACGGGTCTCAGCTTTGCAGGGACTGTGGATCGGGCTGTTAGAAGGCAGGCAGGCTTAATCTGGTCGATCTCAGTCGCTCGAGTTCCGGCAGGAACTGCAACTAAGTAGACGTCGAGGGCTGGATGGTGCCTGCTGCTGTAGGGTGGTCACTCCTTGACCACAAGGGAGATTCTTCGGGCTTCCACGTTGAGATGGAGGGCGAAGGGTCCAGAATTTCGTTTCAAATGTTTCTTCCAGGAAATCTGATGTGCATTGGCACTGCTCCCACTCTTATTCGAATCTGGTGGGCGTGATTACCTGCTAGGTCCCCCCCTATGGGTGGGACCCAGGAAGTGGGTGGATACACCCCCTTCCTTTGATCCAGGCCGCCCTGGCACGAGGGCTGGAGTGCCCCAGAACCGGTTTGGCCGGATTATGCAAGGGGCAGCCTTGTGCTCCCCAGACAGTGTCTGGTTTCTTTCAAACCTCCCTGCTACAATCCACTATCTCCTGTCTGGAGGGCGGTGACACCCTCCTGTGACAGGAAACCCTTTGTCCAGGACCCATTTGGTTGAGTTTCGGTCAACTGCAGGGGTCCAGACATTTGTCTGTGGCAGAGGCATCCATTTTGTGGATCTAAGGTCTTTGGAGAAATCAACCGCATTAAAGCAAAGTAACATGTCTTACCCCTCTAGAGGGGTGGAATGCTATCCCCGTCGCCAGAACTGGCGAGGGGATAGTATTCCAAATCGTATGACACCTTACACGACATGTTTTGATAAAGCCAAACCAAAGTTGCTATATAACCGCGAGGATTATAAGGCACTTAAGAGTATATGGTATGGCATTATCCTGAAACAGCTTAGGGAGTTGTTCCCGACAGCTGCAGACAGGCTCAGCTCATGCTAGAGCTCCATCTCACATGAAACCACGCACTCTGCCTCCAGGATTGATGAGGCCTTCCATAGGAGTGGCTCACAGGTTAATATGTGTCCAGATATAGGTTTAGATATAGGTATACTATATCTAAGCAAGGGGTGATTACACCACCTTAACCCAGCTGAGTGATCAGCCAGTTGTGTCAATTTAAGAACCAGCCAGGGGTGGCAAAAGATATGCTGCAGCCCCTGGTAGGCCTTGGTGGCCCCTATGCCCTGGGCACCTATAGTGCATTATACAGGGGCTGACAAGGAGTCCATTTCCAATTGTGGTATGTACCTAGGGTACATGGAATCCATTTTACAGAGAGAGCAGATGGCCTGGGGCCCTGATTAGCAGGGAACCAGGTCAACTAAGTAAAAAAAACCAGCTAAACACAGGCAAAAAATCCGGGGTAACCATAGTCAGGTAGCCACCTTCCTACATAACCCCCCCCCCCAAACGAAAGGAGATAAGGCTATCCTTGGCCAGGTAAGCCTATATTGCCTGAGTGGCCATATAAGGAAGTACCTGCACTAGCATGGGTACCCCCTGTCTCATGGTCCACTAAGCAGTCCCTCACCCTGGGGGTATCAGAGGGTCTCCACCATAGGGAATCACTACCTTGGGTGTGTTTATGCAAAGTTAAAGGCTGGTTTGGATATGGAGTATTGAAGCGAGGCTCTACTAATTTAGGGCTTGGCTTCCTCCAATTATCTTCCACCATGTGTGCCCTTCTCTCTTTAACTGAGTTGCACTGTGCTCTCAGGGTCAACCTCTGGCTACCTAAAGCTGGAGGCTGGGTCCCTCTGTTTGGCTTGCTGGAGGGACAGTTCAGGTTTGGGCCCCTTGGGTCCCAGGTTTGGCTGTGCCCAACAGAATCCATCTGTGGGAGGTCCCTAACTGTTTTTAAGGGGGCTCCCTCAGGAGTTTTTAAAGTTTTCACCTTACTAGGGCTACTAGTTTTGGTGCACCTAATCTTTTGATGGGGGTGCTTTATTTGACAGGGGGCCCTCTGGGTCTCACTGTCCTTCTTGTCCTCTGCAGCCCTGGGCTGGCTAAGGCAAGGTAGAGAGGGGCAGGTTACCTGCTCCAGACTGGGTCCCACCTGAGAAGGGTCCACCGCCATCAGAGGCTCTGTCAGGCCAGGCCTAACAACCTCTGGGGCAGTTCCTTCATCAGGGGTAAGATCAGTTCCCTGAGGAGGCTGATCCTGTCCTAAAGTCTGGTGAGGGGGAGATTTCTCTTCCTCCTCCATGCTCTCAGTTTGTGTGGAGTTATCCATCCTTTCAGGCTTCACAACACACATATCAGTTTGAGTTTGGGCTGTGGCCATCACAGCCCCACCAACCTTTTCAGGAGGAGACTCAGTTTGGGTTTCTGCTGTTATCATAACAGCTTTGCTATTCTGTTCAGGAAGAGCTTTTGCTAAAGATGGGGCAGAGAGTTTCTCAGCCCTACCAACCTTTTCAGGAAGGACATCTTGAATTGGGGCTGTAGCCATTACAGCCCCACTAACCTTTCCATTGGAATTCACCATTCTAGAATGGGTTTCCTGTTCAACCTCAGCCCAGGCTGAGATCTCCAAATCATTACCAAGTAGGCAGTCTACAGGCAAGTTTGGTGACACTGCCACTCTCTTTGGGCCAATGACACCTCCCCAGCTGAGACTTACTACTGCCATGGGATGATTTGTTTGGATTCCATCAATGTTTGTAACCTGGTATGTGGCACTAGGTAAAAGTTGCTTAGAGGGGACTATGCCATCAGCCACCATGGTGATGCTAGCCCCTGTGTCTCTAAAAGCTTCAACTTTCAAACCATTGATGATGGGTTCTTGTCTATACTTGCTCAAAGTATTTGGGCAAGCAGAGAAGTCGGCAAACCCCCTGCCAGTCTCATAAACAAGATCATTTGGGGAGGGGGACCTGGATAGGCCAGGGTCCTCCTGGGCTCCAAAAGTAAACCCACCCAGATTCCTGGGTGTGCTTCCACTTCCTGGGGGATTACTGCTGACAGTAACAGGAGGTGTTGAAGCTGGCTTTGGAGGTATATTTTCTTTATTGTTATTCTTGGGACAACAGTTGTCTGTTTTGTAATGCCCCACCTGTTTACAGGGATAACAATAAGGCTTTTTCTCAGTTGAAGAAGTGTCTTGGGACCCACCCCCATCCTTGGAGTTTTGGGGCCCTGGGGAAGTCTTTTCTTTACTTTTATCCCCACCCTTATCTTGAGGCTTGGTAGACTCCTTCTTCTGGTTACTGTCCTGATTCTTAGGCCTAATCCTGGTTCTGACCCATTTGTCTGCCTTCTTTCCCAATTCTTGGGGAGAGGTCAGATCAGAGTCCACCAGGTGCTGGTGTAAGAGCTGGTTCTGACAATTACTTAGGATCTGCTCCCTCATAATCAAATTATACAATCCTGTAAAGTCATGTACTTTGCTGCCATGTAGCCAACCCTCCAGAGCCTTAGTTGCACAATCAACAAAATCAGTCCAGTCCTGAGTCTGTGTCTTCTGGGTGTCTCTGAACTTAAACCTGTACTGTTCAGTGGTTAAGCCAAACCCATCTATCAGAACACTCTTCAGGACTTTGTAATTGTTTGCATCCTCATGTCTGACAGTGAGGAGCTTGTCTCTCCCTTTCTCTGAAAAGGAGTACCATAAGATTGCTGCCCACTGTTCCTCAGGGACCTGCTGTACCATGCAGGCTCTCTCAAGAGCAGTCATCCATTTGTGGATGTCATCCCCTTCTTTGAAGGGGGGCACAATCTTTGTCAGGTTTCTACTATCATAGGACCTGGGTTTCTTTTTAGGAATATTGCTGCCACCAGTGGCACCTAAGCCACTTAATTTCTGCTCTCTTGCCAAGGCAAGTCTAGCTTGAGCCAAGGCTACCTCCTCCCTCTCTATCTGGAGTTTGACAGCCCTCATTCTGGCCCTATGCTCTAGCTTTTGAGAAGCACTCATGCCTCTCTGTGATTCTCTGGAGGCACTAGAAATATGAGAGTCCCCTGAGGGAGATCTCACTCTTCTGTTGCCTGGGAGAATAACATGATGGGATCTGGGGAGGTGCTGGCCCTCTCCATTCCCCAGTAGGTCCAAGTTGGCCTGGCTAAGCCTGGCAACTGGAACCTGGCTACCCCTCTGATCCTGATCTTCTAAGTCCTCAACTTCTGAGTCCTCCTCCTCCTCTTCATCATCATCTTCTTCCTCCTGAGGGAGGTCAGTTACAGGGGGGTTCCCTCCATTTCCTGTTTCTAGGGAAGCTTCCTTCGCCTTTTCTAAGTCATCCTGTTCTAGGATTTCTACCAGGATTAGGCAGGTGGGGCTTCTGCCCCTTTTTTACCCTCTTGCTTTGCACAAGGCAATCAAGTCTCTACGGGTTAATTTGTCATATCCAAAAGTTGCCTGGGTAAGGTCAACTGTCACAGGAGTAGACCCTGAGGCTTTTCCTGTGTCAGACATGGTTACTAGTGAGGTGTAAGTGGTGCACTTACCTACACTAAGTGTTTTCCTACTGTACCTTGCTAGTGAGTTGTAGTCAGGGTGTGCTAATCCCTTTAATCTACAACTACTAAGTTCAGTAGAACTTAATATGCTAAGCTTTTGATTTATATGTACCTAGAGGTACTTGATGTGATCTTTCAATTTGATACAAAGATTGCAATGGTAAAACAACAGCAAGCTCAAATCCGCACCGCTGCTCACCAATGTGAGAAGTTGGCCTGATAGGTGATGTTTCCAATTCTGGAACCACCTGTTATCAGACCAAACAATCCCTTATGGTGTCTGGTTGTAAGTCAACCTTATTAGACAAGCTATCCTAGGGGTAGCATGGACTAAGCAGCCTAAAGGCTTAACTTAAGAGGTCGTGTTAAGCGAGCTGTTTTACCACATACAATCCTGTAGTACCAAATGAAAGGACACCACACAAGTATATATTATAAAAATATATGTATTTATTACTAAAAACAATCCCCAGTATTCTTTATGAATAAAGGGGCACAAGCGTTAAATCAAAAGCACTGTTTAAACATAGAAAGTTGCACAATTATGGATGAGGGCAGGGGGCCACTCAAACCATATACTAAACAAGTGGTATAAGAGATGCCACTCGAGCAGTGGTTAGGCCTAGGGCCTAGGGAATCGCTGGGAGCAGTCAGGACAAGCAATGCTGAAGTCGGGAATGGCCCTCGGGATTCGGGAGATGTGCGGAAAGCGCACGCACGCACCAATGTTAACCAATGGTGCGTAAAAGTTGTAAAGTTAAAGTTAAAGGACACTTCCGCTGAACCTAGAGGAACAAAACTTAACACACAGACCCTAGAGGTGTGCACCAGTGTGGGAACACCGGCGGAGCAAAGTTACCTCACCCACAGGAAGTGGGTGCACAGGGTCGAAGTGGCGTCGGGTTCTGACTCGCAGGCTCTTGGTGCTTGAAGCTGAAAGGGCTGCAGGCGGGTTAAAGATGAAGTGTCCGGTGGAGTCCAAGGGTGGACTCAAGTTGTAGAGTACCTGAAAGCAGAGGGGACAGAGTCTGGGTCACTCAGCAGTGACCAGGGTGGAACCAGGACGGAACCAGGCAATGTCGGGCGCAATCAGGTGGTCGTCGAGGAGCTTCTCTCCGCTGTCACGTGGGCTCTGGGGCATCTGCGACGTCCAGGAGCAGGTCACGATCTGTCCCACGCAGGCTCTCACCGTCGGTGCAGTCGGCTTCAAGTTTGGAGCAAACAAGCCTTGGCAAGAGCAATCCACGCGGGATCGGAAGATTGCTTCTCACTCGGACCAGGAAGGTCAGAGTCGGGGCTCCTTTTCAGGGGAGCTGGTGTGGATCTGGAGCAACCAGATTCACGAGTCTTCTTAGTCGGTTCGTCGGCACAGGGACCACTAGCCAGCTGGCAAGTGACCGGGCCAACGCGTTGAGCCAAATAGAGCAGAAGGGCCCCACGCAGCACTCGTTGAGTGTGGAGGGCTGAACTTCGGCTCAGGAGTAGCTCAGGGTGGGGGCTTCTCAAACCCCGGTGTACAGCTGCGAGGGTCACTCGTGGGCTGCACGGTCAGCGTCTCGTGGTCAATTCAAGATGGCGTGCCCCACGCTTCCGGTCGCCTCCACGGGTCTCAGCTTTGCAGGGACTGTGGATCGGGCTGTTAGAAGGCAGGCAGGCTTGATCTCGTCGATCTCAGTCGCTCGAGTTCCGGCGGGAACTGCAACTAAGTAGACGTCGAGGGCTGGATGGTGCCTGCTGCTGTAGGGTGGTCACTCCTTGACCACAAGGGAGATTCTTCGGGCTTCCACGTTGAGATGGAGGGCGAAGGGTCCAGAATTTCGTTTCAAATGTTTCTTCCAGGAAATCTGATGTGCATTGGCACTGCTCCCACTCTTATTCGAATCTGGTGGGCGTGATTACCTGCTAGGTCCCCCCCTATGGGTGGGACCCAGGAAGTGGGTGGATACACCCCCTTCCTTTGATCCAGGCCGCCCTGGCACGAGGGCTGGAGTGCCCCAGAACCGGTTTGGCCGGATTATGCAAGGGGCAGCCTTGTGCTCCCCAGGCAGTGTCTGGTTTCTTTCAAACCTCCCTGCTACAATCCACTATCTCCTGTCTGGAGGGCGGTGACACCCTCCTGTGACAGGAAACCCTTTGTCCAGGACCCATTTGGTTGAGTTTCGGTCAACTGCAGGGGTCCAGACATTTGTCTGTGGCAGAGGCATCCATTTTGTGGATCTAAGGTCTTTGGAGAAATCAACCGCATTAAAGCAAAGTAACATGTCTTACCCCTCTAGAGGGGTGGAATGCTATCCCCGTCGCCAGAACTGGCGAGGGGATAGTATTCCAAATCGTATGACACCTTACACGACATGTTTTGATAAAGCCAAACCAAAGTTGCTATATAACCGCGAGGATTATAAGGCACTTAAGAGTATATGGTATGGCATTATCCTGAAACAGCTTAGGGAGTTGTTCCCGACAGCTGCAGACAGGCTCAGCTCATGCTAGAGCTCCATCTCACATGAAACCACGCACTCTGCCTCCAGGAGTGATGAGGCCTTCCATAGGAGTGGCTCACAGGTTAATATGTGTCCAGATATAGGTTTAGATATAGGTATACTATATCTAAGCAAGGGGTGATTACACCACCTTACCCCAGCTGAGTGATCAGCCAGTTGTGTCAATTTAAGAACCAGCCAGGGGTGGCAAAAGATATGCTGCAGCCCCTGGTAGGCCTTGGTGGCCCCTATGCCCTGGGCACCTATAGTGCATTATACAGGGGCTGACAAGGAGTCCATTTCCAATTGTGGTATGTACCTAGGGTACATGGAATCCATTTTACAGAGAGAGCAAATGGCCTGGGGCCCTGATTAGCAGGGAACCAGGTCAACTAAGTCAAAAAAACAGCTAAACACAGGCAAAAAATCCGGGGTAACCATAGTCAGGTAGCCACCTTCCTACAGAGGTCAAAAGCCTTTGACTATGCTTGTTATTCCTCTCAGACTTTTTCGTCTCTTCCAACTTTGTCTCAGCCCTGCTTCCTTTCAAGTAACCTAGCACAACTCAAAAAACACAGAGACATTTATAAAATACTTCGGGGCATATTATCAACACATTACGATAAATATCGCAAAGTGTTGTTAGCGCTATTTTTTGATCGCCAGCTATCGCTGGATTTCAACGCCGAGATAGCGCATTATTAACAACGATTATCTCTGAGGCGTTATGAAATCCAGCAATAGCGGCGAAAAGCGACATTATCGCTTGAAAATCCAAGATAAAAATTGGAGATAAGGAAACCCTTGCTGATATGCTCCTGTGACCTTAACCCTGCAGTCCACCTCCCATTAAGTAGATGCCTACGTCACCTTTAAAGCAGGTGTTAAAATCCTGCGATAAGGTGGCTTAGCGCTATAATTCTTGTCACTAAGCGGGTCTGCTGAAGGCTTGTAAAGAAAGCGAAGCCTTCTTAGCGACCATTTCCATGTTGTTTTGCTCCGTAACGCCTACTTTACATGTCATTAGCGATGGCATGCAAGGCCATAAGAAACAGAAGCAAAACCATGGAAACTAGTGCTAACAAGGCTTTTTCTTTTTTTAATCTTTATTCTGTCTTTAAACCAGAAAATTATGGCAATACATAATCGGAAAGTTAAACAAATGATTAACATAGAATAATACACAATGCAAAAAAAAAAAGTACAAGGTCATAAAAAGAAATCAAAAAGGAGCTACCAAAGAAAGAAAGAGAGACACCAAGGGGCAGTAAAAGAACATACACAAAGATAAAGGGGCAGGAAATTCAACTTAACCAATCCATAACAGGGGCCCAAATTCTACGGCCCAATTCCTGCCTTCTACGACCTTTAACTCTATACACAGCAGACTCCATGTTATACGTTGCCAATAGCCGAGCCCTCCAGTTACAAGAAGTAGGAGAGTCCGGACTAATCAAGTGTAAAGTTATGCCTGCTCTAAAAATAGACTTTGCGATAAATAGAAAGCCTTGCTCATGTTTACTAAGAGGAGGGTCTTTTTGTGATTGATCAGAGCCTAAAATCACTAAGGCCATATGTATGTAGCTCAAATGGGTTCGCAAACGCCAAAATTCGCAGAATTTTGGCGTTTGCGAACTCATTTTCGCTAAATGGTTTGTATGTAGGAAATTTGAGTGCAAAATAAGGAATTGCAAATTTGCAATTCCTTATTTTGAGATTGCATTTAAGGAATCGCAAATTTTGCGATTCCTTAAATGCAATGTATGAAGCACCCAAGTTGTGCGATTTCTCATTAAGAAATCGCAAATTACCACCAACTTCAAATTGGTGGTAATTTACGATTTCTTTCACAAAAGCACTTTTTTGCATTTGTGAAAGTGCCATGTGGCGCACATACATCGCCTTAGGGCATGTATGTGCGCCATATGCACACACATGTGAATTTCAGGGGTGCATCAGGGTGTCCTTATGACACCCTTGCACCCTTGAAATTATTCTCAATTTGCGATTCTCAAATTACGAATTGCAAATTGAGAATAACTTCACATTCATTCCTATGGGCCTCCTGGCCCATAGAAATGAATGGAAAATTCCTTAATTGCGATTTGCAATTAAGGAATTTTAAGAAATCGCAAAAAAAGTGCTATTGTCTACATACATACCAATTTGCAAAATCTCAAATAGCGATTTCTAAAAAATCGCTATTTGAGGTTCGCAAATGGGTACCTTCACACATATGGCCCTAAGGCTGGTGTAAGAATTAGAGCTTTACCAGTCATTTGAACAAGAGATCGCTTGATATCTTCTATATACTTAACTAGCTTGGAACAAGAAAAAACATATGCACAGTGCCCGCAGCCCAAGTCCCACACCTGCTACATGAGTTCCCTCGGTGGTTAGACCATGCGACAACTTTAGATGGAGTTAAATCCACATTTGTAAAGCGCACAATCACCCGTAAGGGTCTCTAGGCGCTGGGGGCCGTCGGGAAGATTAAGCGAGCTATTGCCCAGAGTCACATGGTGCTGGGCTAATCTGCCGCCGGTGCTGGGGATCGAACCGTGGTCCCCAGATTCCGGAGTCAGTCGCCCTGGCCGCGGCGCCACACCTCTTCCTGGAGTAAAGTACAAATCAAAAGCGGAACTATAAAATTGGGACCGCAGACTGCCCGATGATTGACATCTGATCGGCCAACTCCAAGGAAACACCCGGGACTTGTGTGAAGACCAAACTTGGTTTGAAGGTCTGAGAAAGAAACAAGTTGACCCCCACAAAGAGGTCCCCCAAAACCTTAATCCCCGAAATGCCCTAAGCATAAGTGATTGAGTCCTGAAAAATCATGGGCAAAAGGCCGCTTGAAGCAAAAGGAGTGTATGCATTGATATGTGGGATACCAAATCATCTACGGATTTTTTTCCAGACCGAGAAGGCCGAATGTATAACCTTAATTTGACTTTCTTATAGTAGCTTGGTTCGATGTTACTAACCAAACGATTACAAGCGGCCTCTCCAAGAAGTAACTCAAAGATTGAAGGTCTTGAGTGTTCTGGCACCCACGTCTTCCCGCCAGATATTTTAAGGGTGGGCGTAATTCGCGAAGTAGCACTACGCAAAGCTACGCGAAGTGCACTTCGCACTACGTGAACTTCACGTAGCACTACGCGAGCTGCGTAGTAGCATGTTCGCACTGTGCAAGATGCGTTTTCAATGATTGCACAGTGCGGACAAGCATCCGGCACTGTGCAAGCATTGAAAACGGCATCTTGCACAGTGCGAGCTGTAGTTTTCTGCTGCTCGAGTAGATTATTACTCGAGCGGCAGCTTGCTCAACGCGAACAGGTAGTTTCTCATTGAGAGCGGTCGCGAGCATGCGCAACCACTCAAAAATGAGAAACTTGACCTCCTCGCGTTGAGAATCTCGCCGGGATGTCATTTTGCTTGCTCGCGGTCGCGAACATGACGTTCAGGACCGCAAACAAGCAAAAAGTGACCGCTGCACTACGCTACGCTGCACTACGCATGTTCGCACTGTGCTACGTGCAGCTCGCGTAGTGCGAAGTTGCGAAAACTTCACAAACTCCGCGAGCGTAGCGTAGTGCTTCGCCCATGGTTAATATTAACGGACCCATATGCTGTGGCAGTGCAGCCCAGCGATACAGCAGCAGGGAGGGCATGCCCCATCCACCCCTTAGTCTAGGAGTATTAGCCACTTCAGCACCCTCCGTGCTTTATGGTAGCCCCACAAAAACCTTAAACACGCCCTTTCGGCGCTTGAAATACAATGTGTTGGGAATTCAATGGGAATAGAATGGAATAGGTATAGGAATTTCGGGAAAATTATCATTTTAACTACATTGGAGTGACCATGGAGTGAGAGATGAAGGTGGTCAAGTCTCTCCAGTGATTGATTAACCTCTTTGATAATCGGTGACATATTGATTTCAGGTATCTCCTCTACCTTAGCCGTGATCTTCACTCCCAGATAAGTAGCAACTGAAGTTGTTAGAATTCCTGCAGGTTTTGAAAAATCCAAGTGTATTATTTGCGTTTTATCGACATTAAGTTAATAACCAGAAACGACTCCGAATTGTTTGGCTAGATCGTAAACTGCCGGGAGACTCGGGCATGCTTCTGTCGTAAAAATGGCAACGTCATCGGCGTATGCCAGTATTTTATGGGTTACACCGTTGATCGAAACTGCCTTAATCCTTAAGCTATTGTCTAATTTGCTCAGGAAGGGATCAATATAGATTGAGAATAAACGCGGAGAGCAGGCGCCGCCCTGGCGAGTGCCCCTGCTAATGGATAGAAGACCTGAATCTTGAAATACGGACTGAGGCTACTGGAGAAGCATAAAAAGCTTGTATGGACTGGATGAATTTCTGTGGGAATCCCTTAGTTTTAAGTAATTGCCATAAAAAACCCTTAGCGCAAGCTTGTAAATAGGGCGATGAAATTATCGCTGCTTTAACGGCAAAAAGTGCCGCAAATTCGGCGATAATGCCCTTGATAATATGCCCCTTCATCCCTTCCCAATACATTTGAAGATGAGATTGGGGTATGTAATTAGGTTTCCAAGCAATATTTAAAATGGCTGTCCAAGCCCTGATTGGTTCTACATGAGCTGTAACCAAGGAATATGGTTCATGCTTGTAAAGAAAAAAAAAGATTTAGATCAGGATTCATCGCGATTCCTTTTCGGTCTGGACTCAGACCACCATGGCGGTCTGCCAGCGTGGAAGTCATCTATACAAATAAATCCATTGAGAGGCTGCGCTGCGGGGGCTCTAAACATTCTTTCTGCTGCAGTCTAGACCTTTGCCATCATGGTTGGGAAGTCCAAGGTTCCTGTTCACCTCCCAAAGAAGCTCCCGCTACTCTCTGAGGGCCTCATTTATGAAAAGTGACGCAATGCTGGAGTGTGTCACAAAAGTGACGCAACTCCAGCAATGCTTCCTTTCACATGGGGCAAGCCCCGTATGAAAGGGCTTGCATCAGTCATACGCCTGCTGTGAGGCAGGAGTAAGAAATTGACGCATTTGTGTCCTAGAAGTGACGCAGTGAAATCTCATAGATTTCACTGCGTCACTTCAATGACCCTTTCTTGCGTCAAAACGCCCCCCTTGCGTACATTATACCTGGCGCAGGTATAATGTAGCGCAGGGGGTTACAAAGTGACGCATCTACCGAGATGCGTCACTTTGTAAATATGGCGCAACAAGGCGCATTTTTTACGCTACTGCTGCGTCACAAAAAGTGACGCACCAGCGGCGTAAAAGTGATGCACAGCCTCATAAATGAGGCCCTGAGTTCTTATGTGTTAGTCATTGGCATCTACTTTAAACATGAACAGGAACCGCTTCTTGATTAACAGCTGTGGAATTCCTTGCCTCTCGCCCTACGCAGTATTCCCAGTCTGCTCCTGTTCAGGAAAAGCCTTAAGACCTGGCTTTTTAACCTTTAGGCTGTTCTTTCTTTATTCTGTTCCTGTTTTACTACTGTTATGTTTTTTAATTGCTGAGCTGCCGACATAAAGCGCCGGGACACTCTTGTTGAGTAGCCGTGCGCTATACAAATAAAAGTATAACATAACATTACATAACATAAGTGTGTTAAAATCTTCAACCGTGGAGCTAGATACCGTGGCTGATGAATAGCGACAGCATAGCATAGCTATCTTATTTCAATATAAAGGGGTGTAGCCCCATGGGTAATTGAGAGGGTTGGTACGATGCAATCTTCTCTGAATCGTATTGGCCGCTGGAACTAGATTCTGTAAACGTCTACCGCTACAAGACTAAGCCACTTGTCTCGCAGGAAGCAAAAAACCCAAAGATTTTAACACACTCTCGCTCTTAAACCATCTACCATTTGTGTGACTCACATTGGATTGACAGTACCTGCAATAAGTACATCTTTGAATCAAGATTCGTATACCATTTGACGCCCGATGGGCTAAGTTGCGCTATATAAGTCTATTCTCATTCATTCTCATTCATTCATTTGTGAATTTAACCTTACCAAATATAGAGGGCATTTCAAATATAAATTTACCAGTCCTGAAGATGGTCTCGCAGATAAATTCATAGGAGACCGAAACGTCGACCAGCGCCTTTTCCTATTCATCATTCAAATTGAAAATCAGGAAAGGTGTCATTAGGATCTACAGAGTTATATATTCATGTAAATGTAAATGTAAATGTACAGGATTTTATATAGCGCAAATCACCAAGCGGTTTCTAAGCGCTTGCTTAGGGAACCCGTCCTGGTATTCCCCTGTGAGATAACCCCGGCAGGGTATCCGCGAGGTGAAAGCCAGGCATCCCGCCGCGAGGGGCCGTTGTGGAGATTAAGCAAGCTATTGCCCAGAGTCGCAGAGTGTGAACCCGTGAATCGAGTAGGCACCGGAGCGAGAATTGTCGAGTCCATGGACATTTTTATAGGACTCAAGACCCCGCCGAGCCGGGAATTGAACCCTGGTCCCGGGCTGACCTCTGCTTCCAGGTCTGCCTCCTCTAACCAGTGAGCCACACTTCTATGTATTATTGACATTCCTGTAGGCCTGTTTATATATTTGTATTTCAATTTCATCACCTTTTTAACTTGAAGATAAACTCAATATTTTTCTATATGCCCGTCTAGTTGTTTGTTTTTGTGTATCCGTTTTATGTTGAACAACTGTGTGTACTCTTTTTATAATTTGAAGAAAGCTCTATCGCTAATTTATTTTACTATAGGACCATCGAATTGTCCTGATCATTATGTCTAAAATTGATCAAAATATATTTTTGAAAATAAATTCCCTTGAAGGACCCCTTACCTTTTCATATATTTTTACCCAAGCCCTCAAGGGTATTTTGGGTTGCTCACTGTTATAAACCCAGGCTGTGGAAATGGCGCCAGTCCAGGGAGAAAGGGCAGGAATGCACCGTATTGCATAGATACGGTGGCCAAGATTCACAAAGGTTTAGCATCGGGTTAGCGCTACTTTTTAAACTCTAACCCAATGCTAAACTTTTTTGGGGATAAAAAAACAACACAAATTGGCATTTGCATTGGCTTGTATGGAAAAGTCACTCGAAACGGCTTTGCATTACTTTGCGTGAATGGGACGATACACGGGTGGTACATGCGTGTTCCGATGCAACCTCCCACGCTTTCTGATGCTAAATCCTATCTACTAACATCAGTAGACAGGGTTTGGTGCTAAAAATAACCCTGCTGGGAAGCAGGTGTTAAAAGGAGAAATGTTTTCCTTTTCCCTGCTTTTCCTACTTTGCACGTGTGCTGCAGTGCGGAGCACACATGCAAAGTAGGACAAGTTTTAAAGTTGTCTACCTATAGTATTTTGTCCTGGAAGGGTAGCCTTCCAGTACAAAACCTATGGTAGACTCAGGCATGAACCCTAGCACTATGGCGCCAAGGTGTGAGCCTGGCGCACGGCAGCTCAACTCTGTGCCTGCGCGGGGGAGAAGGGAGGAGAGAGCCGTATCTCTGAAGATATGGAGGATATTGCTCTCTTCTGCTCTGTATCTCTGTAGATATGGCTCTCTCCTGCTCCGTATCTCTGTAGATATGGCTCTCTCCTGCTCCGTATCTCTGTAGATATGGCTCTCTCCTGCTCCGTATCTCTGTAGATATGGCTCTCTCCTGCTCCGTATCTCTGTAGATATGGCTCTCTTCTGCGCCGTATCTCTGTGGATATGGCTCTCTCCTGCTCCGTATCTCTGTAGATATGGCTCTCTTCTGCGCCGTATCTCTGTAGATATGGCTCTCTCCTGCTCCGTATCTCTGTAGATATGGCTCTCTCCTGCTCCGTATCTCTGTAGATATGGCTCTCTCCTGCTCCGTATCTCTGTAGATATGGCTCTCTCCTGCTCCGTATCTCTGTAGGTATGGCTCTCTCCTGCTCCGTATCTCTGTAGATATGGCTCTCTCCTGCTCCGTATCTCTGTAGATATGGCTCTCTCCTGCTCCGTATCTCTGTAGATATGGCTCTCTCCTGCTCCGTATCTCTGTAGGTATGGCTCTCTTCTGCTCCGTATCTCTGTAGATATGGCTCTCTCCTGCTCCGTATCTCTGTAGATATGGCTCTCTCCTGCTCTGTATCTCTGTAGATATGGCTCTCTCCTGCTCCGTATCTCTGTAGGTATGGCTCTCTTCTGCTCCGTATCTCTGTAGATATGGCTCTCTCCTGCTCCGTATCTCTGTAGATATGGCTCTCTCCTGCTCCGTATCTCTGTAGATATGGCTCTCTCCTGCTCCGTATCTCTGTAGATATGGCTCCCTCCTTCTCCGTATCTCTGTAGATATGGCTCTCTCCTGCTCCGTATCTCTGTAGATATGGCTCTCTTCTGCTCCGTATCTCTGTAGATATGGCTCTCTTCTGCTCCGTATCTCTGTAGATATGGCTCTCTCCTGCTCCGTATCTCTGTAGATATGGCTCTCTCCTGCTTGGTACCTCTGTAGATATGGCTCTCTCCTGCTCCGTATCTCTGTGGATATGGCTCTCTCCTGCTCCGTATCTCTGTGTATGTGGCTCTCTCCTGCTCCGTATCTCTGTAGATTTGGCTCTCTCCTGCTCCGTTTCTCTGTAGATATGGCTCTCTCCTGCTCCCTATCTCTGTAGATATGGCTCTCTCCTGCTCCGTATCTCTGTAGATATGGCTCTCTCCTGCTCCGTATCTCTGTAGGTATGGCTCTCTTCTGCTCCGTATCTCTGTAGATATGGCTCTCTCCTGCTCCGTATCTCTGTAGATATGGCTCTCTTCTGCTCCGTATCTCTGTAGATATGGCTCTCTCCTGCTCCGTATCTCTGTAGATATGGCTCTCTCCTGCTCTGTATCTCTGTAGATATGGCTCTCTCCTGCTCCGTATCTCTGTAGGTATGGCTCTCTTCTGCTCCGTATCTCTGTAGATATGGCTCTCTCCTGCTCCGTATCTCTGTAGATATGGCTCTCTCCTGCTCCGTATCTCTGTAGATATGGCTCTCTCCTGCTCCGTATCTCTGTAGATATGGCTCCCTCCTTCTCCGTATCTCTGTAGATATGGCTCTCTCCTGCTCCGTATCTCTGTAGATATGGCTCTCTTCTGCTCCGTATCTCTGTAGATATGGCTCTCTTCTGCTCCGTATCTCTGTAGATATGGCTCTCTCCTGCTCCGTATCTCTGTAGATATGGCTCTCTCCTGCTCCGTATCTCTGTAGATATGGCTCTCTCCTGCTCCGTATCTCTGTAGATATGGCTCCCTCCTTCTCCGTATCTCTGTAGATATGGCTCTCTTCTGCTCCGTATCTCTGTAGATATGGCTCTCTTCTGCTCCGTATCTCTGTAGATATGGCTCTCTCCTGCTCCGTATCTCTGTAGATATGGCTCTCTCCTGCTTGGTACCTCTGTAGATATGGCTCTCTCCTGCTCCGTATCTCTGTGGATATGGCTCTCTCCTGCTCCGTATCTCTGTGTATGTGGCTCTCTCCTGCTCCGTATCTCTGTAGATTTGGCTCTCTCCTGCTCCGTTTCTCTGTAGATATGGCTCTCTCCTGCTCCCTATCTCTGTAGATATGGCTCTCTCCTGCTCCGTATCTCTGTAGATATGGCTCTCTCCTGCTCCGTATCTCTGTAGGTATGGCTCTCTTCTGCTCCGTATCTCTGTAGATATGGCTCTCTCCTGCTCCGTATCTCTGTAGATATGGCTCTCTTCTGCTCCGTATCTCTGTAGATATGGCTCTCTCCTGCTCCGTATCTCTGTAGATATGGCTCTCTCCTGCTCTGTATCTCTGTAGATATGGCTCTCTCCTGCTCCGTATCTCTGTAGGTATGGCTCTCTTCTGCTCCGTATCTCTGTAGATATGGCTCTCTCCTGCTCCGTATCTCTGTAGATATGGCTCTCTCCTGCTCCGTATCTCTGTAGATATGGCTCTCTCCTGCTCCGTATCTCTGTAGATATGGCTCCCTCCTTCTCCGTATCTCTGTAGATATGGCTCTTTCCTGCTCCGTATCTCTGTAGATATGGCTCTCTTCTGCTCCGTATCTCTGTAGATATGGCTCTCTTCTGCTCCGTATCTCTGTAGATATGGCTCTCTCCTGCTCCGTATCTCTGTAGATATGGCTCTCTCCTGCTTGGTACCTCTGTAGATATGGCTCTCTCCTGCTCCGTATCTCTGTGGATATAGTTCTCTCCTGCTCCGTATCTCTGTGTATGTGGCTCTCTCCTGCTCCGTATCTCTGTAGATTTGGCTCTCTCCTGCTCCGTTTCTCTGTAGATATGGCTCTCTCCTGCTCCCTATCTCTGTAGATATGGCTCTCTCCTGCTCCGTATCTCTGTAGATATGGCTCTCTCCTGCTCCGTATCTCTGTAGATATGGCTCTCTTCTGCTCCGTATCTCTGTAGATATGGCTCTCTTCGGCGCCGTATCTCTGTGGATATGGCTCTCTCCTGCTCCGTATCTCTGTGGATATGGCTCTCTCCTGCTCCGTATCTCTGTAGATATGGCTCTCTTCTGCTCCGTATCTCTGTAGATATGGCTCTCTCCTGCTCCGTATCTCTGTAGATATGGCTCTCTCCTGCTCTGTATCTCTGTAGATATGGCTCTCTCCTGCTCCGTATCTCTGTAGGTATGGCTCTCTTCTGCTCCGTATCTCTGTAGATATGGCTCTCTCCTGCTCCGTATCTCTGTAGATATGGCTCTCTCCTGCTCCGTATCTCTGTAGATATGGCTCTCTCCTGCTCCGTATCTCTGTAGATATGGCTCCCTCCTTCTCCGTATCTCTGTAGATATGGCTCTCTCCTGCTCCGTATCTCTGTAGATATGGCTCTCTTCTGCTCCGTATCTCTGTAGATATGGCTCTCTTCTGCTCCGTATCTCTGTAGATATGGCTCTCTCCTGCTCCGTATCTCTGTAGATATGGCTCTCTCCTGCTTGGTACCTCTGTAGATATGGCTCTCTCCTGCTCCGTATCTCTGTGGATATGGCTCTCTCCTGCTCCGTATCTCTGTGTATGTGGCTCTCTCCTGCTCCGTATCTCTGTAGATTTGGCTCTCTCCTGCTCCGTTTCTCTGTAGATATGGCTCTCTCCTGCTCCCTATCTCTGTAGATATGGCTCTCTCCTGCTCCGTATCTCTGTAGATATGGCTCTCTCCTGCTCCGTATCTCTGTAGATATGGCTCTCTTCTGCTCCGTATCTCTGTAGATATGGCTCTCTTCGGCGCAGTATCTCTGTGGATATGGCTCTCTCCTGCTCCGTATCTCTGTGGATATGGCTCTCTCCTGCTCCGTATCTCTATAGATATGGCTCTCTCCTGCTCCGTCTCTCTGTAGATATGGCTCTCTCCTGCTCCGTATTTCTGTAGATATGGCTCTCTCCTGCTCTGTATCTCTGTAGATATGGCTCTCTCCTGCTCCGTATCTCTGTAGATATGTCTCTCTCCTGCTCCGTATCTCTGTAGATATGGCTCTCTCCTGCTCTGTATCTCTGTAGATATGGCTCTCTCCTGCTCCGTATCTCTGTAGGTATGGCTTTCTTCTGCTCCGTATCTCTGTAGATATGGCTCTCTCCTGCTCCGTATCTCTGTAGATATGGCTCTCTTCTGCTCCGTATCTCTGTAGATATGGCTCTCTCCTGCTCCGTATCTCTGTAGATATGGCTCTCTCCTGCTCTGTATCTCTGTAGATATGGCTCTCTCCTGCTCCGTATCTCTGTAGGTATGGCTCTCTTCTGCTCCGTATCTCTGTAGATATGGCTCTCTCCTGCTCCGTATCTCTGTAGATATGGCTCTCTCCTGCTCCGTATCTCTGTAGATATGGCTCTCTCCTGCTCCGTATCTCTGTAGATATGGCTCCCTCCTTCTCCGTATCTCTGTAGATATGGCTCTCTACCGCTCCGTATCTCTGTAGATATGGCTCTCTTCTGCTCCGTATCGCTGTAGATATGGCTCTCTTCTGCTCCGTATCTCTGTAGATATGGCTCTCTCCTGCTCCGTATCTCTGTAGATATGGCTCTCTCCTGCTTGGTACCTCTGTAGATATGGCTCTCTCCTGCTCCGTATCTCTGTGGATATGGCTCTCTCCTGCTCCGTATCTCTGTGTATGTGGCTCTCTCCTGCTCCGTATCTCTGTAGATTTGGCTCTCTCCTGCTCCGTTTCTCTGTAGATATGGCTCTCTCCTGCTCCGTTTCTCTGTAGATATGGCTCTCTCCTGCTCCGTATCTCTGTAGATATGGCTCTCTCCTGCTCCGTATCTCTGTAGATATGGCTCTCTTCTGCGCCGTATCTCTGTAGATATGGCTCTCTCCTGCTCCGTATCTCTGTAGATATGGCTCTCTCCTGCTCCGTATCTCTGTAGATATGGCTCTCTTCTGCGCCGTATCTCTGTGGATATGGCTCTCTCCTGCTCCGTATCTCTGTAGATATGGCTCTCGACCTGCTCCGTATCTCTGTAGATATGGCTCTCTCCTGCTCCGTATCTCCGTAGATATGGCTCTCTTCTGCGCCGTATCTCTGTAGATATGGCTCTCTTCTGCGCCGTATCTCTGTGGATATGGCTCTCTCCTGCTCCGTATCTCTGTAGATATGGCTCTCTTCTGCGCCGTATCTCTGTAGATATGGCTCTCTTCTGCGCCGTATCTCTGTGGATATGGCTCTCTCCTGCTCCATATCTCTGTAGATATGGCTCTCTCCTGCTCCGTCTCTCTGTAGATATGGCTCTCTCCTGCTCCGTATCTCTGTAGATATGGCTCTCTCCTGCTCTGTATCTCTGTAGATATGGCTCTCTCCTGCTCCGTATCTCTGTAGATATGGCTCTCTCCTGCTCCGTATCTCTGTAGATATGGCTCTCTCCTGCTCTGTATCTCTGTAGATATGGCTCTCTCCTGCTCCGTATCTCTGTAGGTATGGCTCTCTCCTGCTCCGTATCTCTGTAGATATGGCTCTCTTCTGCTCCGTATCTCTGTAGATATGGCTCTCTCCTGCTCCGTATCTCTGTAGATATGGCTCTCTCCTGCTCTGTATCTCTGTAGATATGGCTCTCTCCTGCTCCGTATCTCTGTAGGTATGGCTCTCTTCTGCTCCGTATCTCTATAGATATGGCTCTCTCCTGCTCCGTATCTCTGTAGATATGGCTCTCTCCTGCTCCGTATCGAGTAGGCACCGGAGCGAGAATTGTCGAGTCCATGGACATTTTTATAGGACTCAAGACCCCGCCGAGCCGGGAATTGAACCCTGGTCCCGGGCTGACCTCTGCTTCCAGGTCTGCCTCCTCTAACCAGTGAGCCACACTTCTATGTATTATTGACATTCCTGTAGGCCTGTTTATATATTTGTATTTCAATTTCATCACCTTTTTAACTTGAAGATAAACTCAATATTTTTCTATATGCCCGTCTAGTTGTTTGTTTTTGTGTATCCGTTTTATGTTGAACAACTGTGTGTACTCTTTTTATAATTTGAAGAAAGCTCTATCGCTAATTTATTTTACTATAGGACCATCGAATTGTCCTGATCATTATGTCTAAAATTGATCAAAATATATTTTTGAAAATAAATTCCCTTGAAGGACCCCTTACCTTTTCATATATTTTTACCCAAGCCCTCAAGGGTATTTTGGGTTGCTCACTGTTATAAACCCAGGCTGTGGAAATGGCGCCAGTCCAGGGAGAAAGGGCAGGAATGCACCGTATTGCATAGATACGGTGGCCAAGATTCACAAAGGTTTAGCATCGGGTTAGCGCTACTTTTTAAACTCTAACCCAATGCTAAACTTTTTTGGGGATAAAAAAACAACACAAATTGGCATTTGCATTGGCTTGTATGGAAAAGTCACTCGAAACGGCTTTGCATTACTTTGCGTGAATGGGACGATACACGGGTGGTACATGCGTGTTCCGATGCAACCTCCCACGCTTTCTGATGCTAAATCCTATCTACTAACATCAGTAGACAGGGTTTGGTGCTAAAAATAACCCTGCTGGGAAGCAGGTGTTAAAAGGAGAAATGTTTTCCTTTTCCCTGCTTTTCCTACTTTGCACGTGTGCTGCAGTGCGGAGCACACATGCAAAGTAGGACAAGTTTTAAAGTTGTCTACCTATAGTATTTTGTCCTGGAAGGGTAGCCTTCCAGTACAAAACCTATGGTAGACTCAGGCATGAACCCTAGCACTATGGCGCCAAGGTGTGAGCCTGGCGCACGGCAGCTCAACTCTGTGCCTGCGCGGGGGAGAAGGGAGGAGAGAGCCGTATCTCTGAAGATATGGAGGATATTGCTCTCTTCTGCTCCGTATCTCTGTAGATATGGCTCTCTCCTGCTCCGTATCTCTGTAGATATGGCTCTCTCCTGCTCCGTATCTCTGTAGATATGGCTCTCTCCTGCTCCGTATCTCTGTAGATATGGCTCTCTCCTGCTCCGTATCTCTGTAGATATGGCTCTCTTCTGCGCCGTATCTCTGTGGATATGGCTCTCTCCTGCTCCGTATCTCTGTAGATATGGCTCTCTTCTGCGCCGTATCTCTGTAGATATGGCTCTCTCCTGCTCCGTATCTCTGTAGATATGGCTCTCTCCTGCTCCGTATCTCTGTAGATATGGCTCTCTCCTGCTCCGTATCTCTGTAGATATGGCTCTCTCCTGCTCCGTATCTCTGTAGGTATGGCTCTCTCCTGCTCCGTATCTCTGTAGATATGGCTCTCTCCTGCTCCGTATCTCTGTAGATATGGCACTCTCCTGCTCCGTATCTCTGTAGGTATGGCTCTCTTCTGCTCCGTATCTCTGTAGATATGGCTCTCTCCTGCTCCGTATCTCTGTAGATATGGCTCTCTCCTGCTCTGTATCTCTGTAGATATGGCTCTCTCCTGCTCCGTATCTCTGTAGGTATGGCTCTCTTCTGCTCCGTATCTCTGTAGATATGGCTCTCTCCTGCTCCGTATCTCTGTAGATATGGCTCTCTCCTGCTCCGTATCTCTGTAGATATGGCTCTCTCCTGCTCCGTATCTCTGTAGATATGGCTCCCTCCTTCTCCGTATCTCTGTAGATATGGCTCTCTCCTGCTCCGTATCTCTGTAGATATGGCTCTCTTCTGCTCCGTATCTCTGTAGATATGGCTCTCTTCTGCTCCGTATCTCTGTAGATATGGCTCTCTCCTGCTCCGTATCTCTGTAGATATGGCTCTCTCCTGCTTGGTACCTCTGTAGATATGGCTCTCTCCTGCTCCGTATCTCTGTGGATATGGCTCTCTCCTGCTCCGTATCTCTGTGTATGTGGCTCTCTCCTGCTCCGTATCTCTGTAGATTTGGCTCTCTCCTGCTCCGTTTCTCTGTAGATATGGCTCTCTCCTGCTCCCTATCTCTGTAGATATGGCTCTCTCCTGCTCCGTATCTCTGTAGATATGGCTCTCTCCTGCTCCGTATCTCTGTAGGTATGGCTCTCTTCTGCTCCGTATCTCTGTAGATATGGCTCTCTCCTGCTCCGTATCTCTGTAGATATGGCTCTCTTCTGCTCCGTATCTCTGTAGATATGGCTCTCTCCTGCTCCGTATCTCTGTAGATATGGCTCTCTCCTGCTCTGTATCTCTGTAGATATGGCTCTCTCCTGCTCCGTATCTCTGTAGGTATGGCTCTCTTCTGCTCCGTATCTCTGTAGATATGGCTCTCTCCTGCTCCGTATCTCTGTAGATATGGCTCTCTCCTGCTCCGTATCTCTGTAGATATGGCTCTCTCCTGCTCCGTATCTCTGTAGATATGGCTCCCTCCTTCTCCGTATCTCTGTAGATATGGCTCTCTCCTGCTCCGTATCTCTGTAGATATGGCTCTCTTCTGCTCCGTATCTCTGTAGATATGGCTCTCTTCTGCTCCGTATCTCTGTAGATATGGCTCTCTCCTGCTCCGTATCTCTGTAGATATGGCTCTCTCCTGCTTGGTACCTCTGTAGATATGGCTCTCTCCTGCTCCGTATCTCTGTGGATATAGTTCTCTCCTGCTCCGTATCTCTGTGTATGTGGCTCTCTCCTGCTCCGTATCTCTGTAGATTTGGCTCTCTCCTGCTCCGTTTCTCTGTAGATATGGCTCTCTCCTGCTCCCTATCTCTGTAGATATGGCTCTCTCCTGCTCCGTATCTCTGTAGATATGGCTCTCTCCTGCTCCGTATCTCTGTAGATATGGCTCTCTTCTGCTCCGTATCTCTGTAGATATGGCTCTCTTCGGCGCCGTATCTCTGTGGATATGGCTCTCTCCTGCCCCGTATCTCTGTGGATATGGCTCTCTCCTGCTCCGTATCTCTGTAGATATGGCTCTCTTCTGCTCCGTATCTCTGTAGATATGGCTCTCTCCTGCTCCGTATCTCTGTAGATATGGCTCTCTCCTGCTCTGTATCTCTGTAGATATGGCTCTCTCCTGCTCCGTATCTCTGTAGGTATGGCTCTCTTCTGCTCCGTATCTCTGTAGATATGGCTCTCTCCTGCTCCGTATCTCTGTAGATATGGCTCTCTCCTGCTCCGTATCTCTGTAGATATGGCTCTCTCCTGCTCCGTATCTCTGTAGATATGGCTCCCTCCTTCTCCGTATCTCTGTAGATATGGCTCTCTCCTGCTCCGTATCTCTGTAGATATGGCTCTCTTCTGCTCCGTATCTCTGTAGATATGGCTCTCTTCTGCTCCGTATCTCTGTAGATATGGCTCTCTCCTGCTCCGTATCTCTGTAGATATGGCTCTCTCCTGCTTGGTACCTCTGTAGATATGGCTCTCTCCTGCTCCGTATCTCTGTGGATATGGCTCTCTCCTGCTCCGTATCTCTGTGTATGTGGCTCTCTCCTGCTCCGTATCTCTGTAGATTTGGCTCTCTCCTGCTCCGTTTCTCTGTAGATATGGCTCTCTCCTGCTCCCTATCTCTGTAGATATGGCTCTCTCCTGCTCCGTATCTCTGTAGATATGGCTCTCTCCTGCTCCGTATCTCTGTAGATATGGCTCTCTTCTGCTCCGTATCTCTGTAGATATGGCTCTCTTCGGCGCCGTATCTCTGTGGATATGGCTCTCTCCTGCTCCGTATCTCTGTGGATATGGCTCTCTCCTGCTCCTTATCTCTATAGATATGGCTCTCTCCTGCTCCGTCTCTCTGTAGATATGGCTCTCTCCTGCTCCGTATCTCTGTAGATATGGCTCTCTCCTGCTCTGTATCTCTGTAGATATGGCTCTCTCCTGCTCCGTATCTCTGTAGATATGTCTCTCTCCTGCTCCGTATCTCTGTAGATATGGCTCTCTCCTGCTCTGTATCTCTGTAGATATGGCTCTCTCCTGCTCCGTATCTCTGTAGGTATGGCTCTCTTTTGCTCCGTATCTCTGTAGATATGGCTCTCTCCTGCTCCGTATCTCTGTAGATATGGCTCTCTTCTGCTCCGTATCTCTGTAGATATGGCTCTCTCCTGCTCCGTATCTCTGTAGATATGGCTCTCTCCTGCTCTGTATCTCTGTAGATATGGCTCTCTCCTGCTCCGTATCTCTGTAGGTATGGCTCTCTTCTGCTCCGTATCTCTGTAGATATGGCTCTCTCCTGCTCCGTATCTCTGTAGATATGGCTCTCTCCTGCTCCGTATCTCTGTAGATATGGCTCTCTCCTGCTCCGTATCTCTGTAGATATGGCTCCCTCCTTCTCCATATCTCTGTAGATATGGCTCTCTCCTGCTCCGTATCTCTGTAGATATGGCTCTCTTCTGCTCCGTATCTCTGTAGATATGGCTCTCTTCTGCTCCGTATCTCTGTAGATATGGCTCTCTCCTGCTCCGTATCTCTGTAGATATGGCTCTCTCCTGCTCGGTACCTCTGTAGATATGGCTCTCTCCTGCTCCGTATCTCTGTGGATATGGCTCTCTCCTGCTCCGTATCTCTGTGTATGTGGCTCTCTCCTGCTCCGTATCTCTGTAGATTTGGCTCTCTCCTGCTCCGTTTCTCTGTAGATATGGCTCTCTCCTGCTCCGTATCTCTGTAGATATGGCTCTCTCCTGCTCCGTATCTCTGTAGATATGGCTCTCTCCTGCTCCGTATCTCTGTAGATATGGCTCTCTTCTGCGCCGTATCTCTGTAGATATGGCTCTCTCCTGCTCCGTATCTCTGTAGATATGGCTCTCTCCTGCTCCGTATCTCTGTAGATATGGCTCTCTTCTGCGCCGTATCTCTGTGGATATGGCTCTCTCCTGCTCCGTATCTCTGTAGATATGGCTCTCGACCTGCTCCGTATCTCTGTAGATATGGCTCTCTCCTGCTCCGTATCTCCGTAGATATGGCTCTCTTCTGCGCCGTATCTCTGTAGATATGGCTCTCTTCTGCGCCGTATCTCTGTGGATATGGCTCTCTCCTGCTCCGTATCTCTGTAGATATGGCTCTCTTCTGCGCCGTATCTCTGTAGATATGGCTCTCTTCTGCGCCGTATCTCTGTGGATATGGCTCTCTCCTGCTCCATATCTCTGTAGATATGGCTCTCTCCTGCTCCGTCTCTCTGTAGATATGGCTCTCTCCTGCTCCGTATCTCTGTAGATATGGCTCTCTCCTGCTCTGTATCTCTGTAGATATGGCTCTCTCCTGCTCCGTATCTCTGTAGATATGGCTCTCTCCTGCTCCGTATCTCTGTAGATATGGCTCTCTCCTGCTCTGTATCTCTGTAGATATGGCTCTCTCCTGCTCCGTATCTCTGTAGGTATGGCTCTCTCCTGCTCCGTATCTCTGTAGATATGGCTCTCTTCTGCTCCGTATCTCTGTAGATATGGCTCTCTCCTGCTCCGTATCTCTGTAGATATGGCTCTCTCCTGCTCTGTATCTCTGTAGATATGGCTCTCTCCTGCTCCGTATCTCTGTAGGTATGGCTCTCTTCTGCTCCGTATCTCTATAGATATGGCTCTCTCCTGCTCCGTATCTCTGTAGATATGGCTCTCTCCTGCTCCGTATCTCTGTAGATATGGCTCTCTCCTGCTCCGTATCTCTGTAGATATGGCTCTCTTCTGCTCCGTATCTCTGTAGATATGGCTCTCTACTGCGCCGTATCTCTGTGGATATGGCTCTCTCCTGCTCCGTATCTCTGTAGATATGGCTCTCTCCTGCTCCGTATCTCTGTAGGTATGGCTCTCTCCTGCTCCGTATCTCTGTAGATATGGCTCTCTCCTGCTCCGTATCTCTGTAGATATGGCTCTCTCCTGCTCCGTATCTCTGTAGATATGGCTCTCTCCTGCTCCGTATCTCTGTAGATATGGCTCTCTTCTGCGCCGTATCTCTGTAGATAGGGCTCTCTCCTGCTCCGTATCTCCGTAGATATAGCTCTCTTCTGCTCCGTATCTCTGTAGATATGGCTCTCTCCTGCTCCCTATCTCCGTAGATATAGCTCTCTTCAGCTCCGTATCTCTGTGGATATGGCTCTCTCCTGCTCCATATCTCTGTAGATATGGCTCTCTCCTGCTCCGTCTCTCTGTAGATATGGCTCTCTCCTGCTCCGTCTCTCTGTAGATATGGCTCTCTCCTGCTCCGTCTCTCTGTAGATATGGCTCTCTCCTGCTCCGTATCTCTGTAGATATGGCTCTCTCCTGCTCCGTATCTCTGTAGATATGGCTCTCTTCTGCTCCGTATCTCTGTAGATATGGCTCTCTCCTGCACCGTATCTCTGTAGGTATGGCTCTCTCCTGCACCGTATCTCTGTAGGTATGGCTCTCTTCTGCTCCGTATCTCTGTAGATATGGCTCTCTCCTGCTCCGTATCTCTGTAGATATGGCTCTCTCCTGCTCCGTATCTCTGTAGATATGGCTCTCTCCTGCTCCGTATCTCTGTAGATATGGCTCTCTTCTGCGCCGTATCTCTGTGGATATGGCTCTCTCCTGCTCCGTATCTCTGTAGATATGGCTCTCTTCTGCTCCGTATCTCTGTAGATATGGCTCTCTTCTGCGCCGTATCTCTGTGGATATGGCTCTCTCCTGCTCCATATCTCTGTAGATATGGCTCTCTCCTGCTCCGTCTCTCTGTAGATATGTCTCTCTCCTGCTCCGTATCTCTGTAGATATGGCTCTCTCCTGCTCTGTATCTCTGTAGATATGGCTCTCTCCTGCTCCGTATCTCTGTAGATATGGCTCTCTCCTGCTCCGTCTCTCTGTAGATATGGCTCTCTCCTGCTCCGTATCTCTGTAGGTATGGCTCTCTTCTGCTCCGTATCTCTGTAGATATGGCTCTCTCCTGCTCCGTATCTCTGTAGATATGGCTCTCTCCTGCTCCGTATCTCTGTAGATATGGCTCTCTCCTGCTCCGTATCTCTGTAGATATGGCTCCCTCCTTCTCCGTATCTCTGTAGATATGGCTCTCTCCTGCTCCGTATCTCTGTAGATATGGCTCTCTTCTGCTCCGTATCTCTGTAGATATGGCTCTCTTCTGCTCCGTATCTCTGTAGATATGGCTCTCTCCTGCTCCGTATCTCTGTAGATATGGCTCTCTCCTGCTTGGTACCTCTGTAGATATGGCTCTCTCCTGCTCCGTATCTCTGTGGATATGGCTCTCTCCTGCTCCGTATCTCTGTGTATGTGGCTCTCTCCTGCTCCGTATCTCTGTAGATTTGGCTCTCTCCTGCTCCGTTTCTCTGTAGATATGGCTCTCTCCTGCTCCCTATCTCTGTAGATATGGCTCTCTCCTGCTCCGTATCTCTGTAGATATGGCTCTCTCCTGCTCCGTATCTCTGTAGATATGGCTCTCTTCTGCTCCGTATCTCTGTAGATATGGCTCTCTTCGGCGCCGTATCTCTGTGGATATGGCTCTCTCCTGCTCCGTATCTCTGTGGATATGGCTCTCTCCTGCTCCGTATCTCTATAGATATGGCTCTCTCCTGCTCCGTCTCTCTGTAGATATGGCTCTCTCCTGCTCCGTATCTCTGTAGATATGGCTCTCTCCTGCTCTGTATCTCTGTAGATATGGCTCTCTCCTGCTCCGTATCTCTGTAGATATGTCTCTCTCCTGCTCCGTATCTCTGTAGATATGGCTCTCTCCTGCTCTGTATCTCTGTAGATATGGCTCTCTCCTGCTCCGTATCTCTGTAGGTATGGCTCTCTTCTGCTCCGTATCTCTGTAGATATGGCTCTCTCCTGCTCCGTATCTCTGTAGATATGGCTCTCTTCTGCTCCGTATCTCTGTAGATATGGCTCTCTCCTGCTCCGTATCTCTGTAGATATGGCTCTCTCCTGCTCTGTATCTCTGTAGATATGGCTCTCTCCTGCTCCGTATCTCTGTAGGTATGGCTCTCTTCTGCTCCGTATCTCTGTAGATATGGCTCTCTCCTGCTCCGTATCTCTGTAGATATGGCTCTCTCCTGCTCCGTATCTCAGTAGATATGGCTCTCTCCTGCTCCGTATCTCTGTAGATATGGCTCCCTCCTTCTCCGTATCTCTGTAGATATGGCTCTCTCCTGCTCCGTATCTCTGTAGATATGGCTCTCTTCTGCTCCGTATCTCTGTAGATATGGCTCTCTTCTGCTCCGTATCTCTGTAGATATGGCTCTCTCCTGCTCCGTATCTCTGTAGATATGGCTCTCTCCTGCTTGGTACCTCTGTAGATATGGCTCTCTCCTGCTCCGTATCTCTGTGGATATGGCTCTCTCCTGCTCCGTATCTCTGTGTATGTGGCTCTCTCCTGCTCCGTATCTCTGTAGATTTGGCTCTCTCCTGCTCCGTTTCTCTGTAGATATGGCTTTCTCCTGCTCCGTATCTCTGTAGATATGGCTCTCTCCTGCTCCGTATCTCTGTAGATATGGCTCTCTCCTGCTCCGTATCTCTGTAGATATGGCTCTCTTCTGCGCCGTATCTCTGTAGATATGGCTCTCTCCTGCTCCGTATCTCTGTAGATATGGCTCTCTCCTGCTCCGTATCTCTGTAGATATGGCTCTCTTCTGCGCCGTATCTCTGTGGATATGGCTCTCTCCTGCTCCGTATCTCTGTAGATATGGCTCTCGACCTGCTCCGTATCTCTGTAGATATGGCTCTCTCCTGCTCCGTATCTCCGTAGATATGGCTCTCTTCTGCGCCGTATCTCTGTAGATATGGCTCTCTTCTGCGCCGTATCTCTGTGGATATGGCTCTCTCCTGCTCCGTATCTCTGTAGATATGGCTCTCTTCTGCGCCGTATCTCTGTAGATATGGCTCTCTTCTGCGCCGTATCTCTGTGGATATGGCTCTCTCCTGCTCCATATCTCTGTAGATATGGCTCTCTCCTGCTCCGTCTCTCTGTAGATATGGCTCTCTCCTGCTCCGTATCTCTGTAGATATGGCTCTCTCCTGCTCTGTATCTCTGTAGATATGGCTCTCTCCTGCTCCGTATCTCTGTAGATATGGCTCTCTCCTGCTCCGTATCTCTGTAGATATGGCTCTCTCCTGCTCTGTATCTCTGTAGATATGGCTCTCTCCTGCTCCGTATCTCTGTAGGTATGGCTCTCTCCTGCTCCGTATCTCTGTAGATATGGCTCTCTTCTGCTCCGTATCTCTGTAGATATGGCTCTCTCCTGCTCCGTATCTCTGTAGATATGGCTCTCTCCTGCTCTGTATCTCTGTAGATATGGCTCTCTCCTGCTCCGTATCTCTGTAGGTATGGCTCTCTCCTGCTCCGTATCTCTGTAGATATGGCTCTCTTCTGCTCCGTATCTCTGTAGATATGGCTCTCTCCTGCTCCGTATCTCTGTAGATATGGCTCTCTCCTGCTCTGTATCTCTGTAGATATGGCTCTCTTCTGCTCCGTATCTCTATAGATATGGCTCTCTCCTGCTCCGTATCTCTGTAGATATGGCTCTCTCCTGCTCCGTATCTCTGTAGATATGGCTCTCTCCTGCTCCGTATCTCTGTAGATATGGCTCTCTTCTGCTCCGTATCTCTGTAGATATGGCTCTCTACTGCGCCGTATCTCTGTGGATATGGCTCTCTCCTGCTCCTATCTCTGTAGATATGGCTCTCTCCTGCTCCGTATCTCTGTAGGTATGGCTCTCTCCTGCTCCGTATCTCTGTAGATATGGCTCTCTCCTGCTCCGTATCTCTGTAGATATGGCTCTCTCCTGCTCCGTATCTCTGTAGATATGGCTCTCTCCTGCTCCGTATCTCTGTAGATATGGCTCTCTTCTGCGCCGTATCTCTGTAGATAGGGCTCTCTCCTGCTCCGTATCTCCGTAGATATAGCTCTCTTCTGCTCCGTATCTCTGTAGATATGGCTCTCTCCTGCTCCCTATCTCCGTAGATATAGCTCTCTTCAGCTCCGTATCTCTGTGGATATGGCTCTCTCCTGCTCCATATCTCTGTAGATATGGCTCTCTCCTGCTCCGTCTCTCTGTAGATATGGCTCTCTCCTGCTCCGTCTCTCTGTAGATATGGCTCTCTCCTGCTCCGTCTCTCTGTAGATATGGCTCTCTCCTGCTCCGTATCTCTGTAGATATGGCTCTCTCCTGCTCCGTATCTCTGTAGATATGGCTCTCTTCTGCTCCGTATCTCTGTAGATATGGCTCTCTCCTGCACCGTATCTCTGTAGGTATGGCTCTCTCCTGCACCGTATCTCTGTAGGTATGGCTCTCTTCTGCTCCGTATCTCTGTAGATATGAAACTGAGTCGGGTCGGGGACAATCGATATTTGCCCGGCGGTATTGCCTCTGTGACCCTCTAGTTATTTAATCAATGAAGAGGCAGGCGCTGGAGACTGGAAAGCAGGAAACAAGGTTTTTATTCTCTCCGGAGGAGAACACAACAAAACCGGCAGAAGGTATCGTTCTGAGGTGCTCTAGATACATTTCTGAGGCCTGGCCTCTTATACACTGTTTTATGACTTTATTGTAGATTACACATTCATGTTAAAGCTTTGATGTATGGAAAAGACATTCCCGGAAATCCCCTTTGGGCCCGTACCCACACACATTTACAGTCGAAGTCCCCACCCTAGTCACAACAGGTGATGAGTATCACGCAGCTGGATATTCCGCCGATTCACGGAATGTGGGGGGTTTGATCGGATCTCATGGAGTGGGGGCTTTGATCAACCCGGGGATCCTTTGATGGGGGAAGCTTTCTATTGTACGGGGAGGGGCAAGGAATGGTATCGGCAGAGCTGGGTGTCGGCCTGGGAACGGGGAAGACAAAACGGGCACACAGGGAAAAAGGGGGTTTGCGTCTAAGGGCCGGAGATCATGAAAGGGAAGCAGGGAGGTGTCGCGCTGGGAACAGGATGAGGGCCTGGGGCAGAGCAGCGCCGAAGAGGGGTTTATGACTCAAGGCAGGTGCAAGCAGGGGGTGGTCAGCGTGCAGGCTTAGTGAAGGCGAAGGGCTATGCCAGGGGCCAGCGGCATGCAAAAGGGTTTGTTCTGATCGGGGCATCTTAAAAATGGCGGGCGCGCACGACAAAAGTGTGGCATCAGGGGAAGAGGCAAGATGGCGCAGATAATGTTCACCAAAACGTACTAATTTTCAACAGTCCTCCCTTTAACATATTCAAGACATCTTGCTGGTTCATTTTCTACTCGGTTCTATTGTGGTGGGCATGAGAAAGAAAACGGTAGGAACCCTAGATGAAAAGAGTTGTAAACAATACATTTTAACATTTCTAGTTTTTAGGAGGTGGACCTATTTGATAAACTTTGATCAATTTGTTTAGCAGGAAAGTCATAGGAATGCAATACAAAAACGATTCTGTAGCGAGAGCAGCAAGTATATTTCATACTGGCAGGTGATTACATATATATCAGGTTCGGATTGGAGCATGATCAATACAATGGTGGCTGGAAGAGAAATGAGGTCTAGCAGAAACGGCGATTGGGGATGTCAAATGTTCGAAGTTTAACGAGTTCTCATCATTCTTTGTTGCCTTTCGTTGGCGCTGTTGAGCACCGGCGGTGGAGCTACAAGTCCAGCTCTGTTCTAAGTTCTGCGTTGCAGGGCACGACCCTTTCCTCGCGTTTCTGGTCGGAAAGGTCCTTTTCGCCCTGTGTCCTTTGAGGTGATTGTCAGAAAGTTCAGATGGAAGAAGAGCGTACAAAACAGTCCATAGGGTAGGTCAGAGGAAAAGGGGGATGGAGCAAGGCCAAATTAGGAACAAACTAGGGGAACGAGAGACTTCAAATAGGCGGGCGTGTGACCGAATCCAGAGAGCGGGGACTTGTCGACAAACACTGGACATCGAGCAGGGGCATCAGGTCGACCCTTTCTTCTCATGTTGTCGAAAAACAGTGCCTCGTCCTGCAGCTCGTTTCTGTCGTGGTCTCGCCTTGGCTAATGTCGCAGGTGTTCCTTAGTCTGTAGTCAGGCCTCGTGCTCCCACATCCGGTCCTTCTCTCCTCCAACAGCAGTACCCTTAAACAAGTTTGAAAAGACAGTCTTTAGAGAATTTGCAGATGAAGATAATCAAAAAGTCTATTTCTCTCCCAGCTCCAGGCAAAGAATGAAAAATGCCCGTTATATTAGTGTTCACAACTGGCATATGAATGACCGGTGACGGGCCTGTTGGATTTACTATGACTTTCCTTTACAATTATTTATTACAGTCACGACAGTTCATCTGATGGTGACCCACCTTCGTGAGACGAACCTGGCAAAGATATGCCGTTCTCTAGAGTTTTACATTTACAAAGGGTGCTGTGAGTCGTCAACATGGTACTACACAGGTATTTTGCTGAGAGACGAACATGGCTAAACATTTCCTTTCTATCGATGCATCCTGCTTTTCAACTACTACGGGGTTCATTTCGATGATTTCTTTACCTTGGACTAGTCTGTTAACCTTGTAAAACATCATTCTGGATCCTACGTAACCTTTTACAGCCCGATTACTTAATTAGGAAGGACAGGGGTTTTATGGGAAACAACCAGGGACATAGGAAACTTGTGGTAAGGGCATAAATCGACCCATCTCTCACAACCGGAAATGAGGGGTAGTTTCATAATTCCAGTTTTTGGGCGGCTGATACAGGGGAGGTAACAGGGGTGATCATTTTTCCGGTTTGGGTATTGTGACAATTCGGGGCGGGGAGGGTCGCGTATTCTGAGGTCCTTGTTTTATACCATAGGAGCCGTTGACATGTAGTTCCCTTATTTCGGGCCAGATTAGGGAACCTCTGTCGTCTTGCCTGTCCTTTCCCTTACGGCCCAACCTCGGTTCATTGACTTCTAGCGGAAAAGGAGAGGTAATGACGCGGCCTCAGGGTGATTGTATTAAAGACAAGTTTTTGTGCAAATACTGACGGTATTTGAAGCCAATTAGGTGGTGTGCTAGGGGTGGCAGTCTGCCAATTTCGGGGCTAATCACTCGGAAGAGTGGGAGTGCAAAAATAGAGGGAGAGAGAGAGAGAGAGAGAGAGAGAGAGAGAGAGAGAGAGAGAGAGAGAGAGAGAGCGCAACGGCAGGCTAAATAGTACACGTGCAACAGGGAGGGTGGCAGGGTATTCAAGAAAGGCTATTTAGTGCATTACACAGTAAAGGGGCATTCACGGGTCTGCGTTAGAATCTTGTAATCATGCAGTTTGAGTATTAGACAGGGTAGAGGGGACGTGCCTTGAGAAAAAGGAAAGAAGAAAGGAGGTACCATTTTGTCGCACTTCTCGCATTCTCGGTCCTTCGACCAGTTGGGTCGACGCCTCAGTCACACACACACATTCCCTCATAGTTTCGCATCATACGTGACATGGGTTCATTCGTCCGGTCTGGTTTAAGGGTGATCACTTTTTATCAGGTTGTGCTAATTTTTCGGGTTTGTTCGATACGTGAGTAGTTTGCAGGCGCGCTTAGACACCACCTTGCGGCGCTAGTCTGCTTCGTGTATTAGACATGGCAAGACTTCAGATCTTCGCCACACCTCGGCTGTAATCTCTGATGTAACCTGCAGAGGGAGGAAAAAAAGGGGGGTGGGGGAGACAGCATTCGCGCATATTTAAATACATGGATTCATAAGTCCTTTACTTACCTCTTACTCGTCTTTCCTCCTCGGGGCAGGGTCCCCGGGGATATGGTTTCTGGAGTCGGGGGGGGGGGTAGTGTGTCCATATAGGTCGTGTGCGGGGAAACGTAAAAAGGAAACCAGAGGTGCTTAGTGCGAGGTATCTAGTCAAAGGAAATATCTCACTATCGGGATCCTTAAACCTCTTTCAACGCTGTGGCGTTCTAAGGTTCTTCGGTTCTTGGGTCAGCTCCGTTCCCTGATACTTTGGAACGTTGTACTTTATAACATTTACATTATTTCACTTCACCCTCCTTTTACATTCCCTCATTTACACCGTTCGTTTTACCCATCCTTGGAAGTCAAGGTCTTCCTCTACGCGAGAGTTCATGGGTCAGTCGCGTACGTTGAAGGCGGAGTGTCGTGTTGTCGATCCGATCCGTCCTCCAGGGCTGGGCAACCATCTTCTTTTAACCTTAAAGAGAGAGCAGAGTAGGGTGCACAGAAAAGAACTTTCCCACCGATCCCACATTTTTAAAATAAAGCATGCAATACCCGTCCATAGTTTCAAAAAAACTTTATTTTGCAAAATCATTTCAGCATGTGGATTATGAGGGTGCGGTCGTATTTGGCCGGTCGTGGTAATGGCTAAAGTGCGTACAGTGGGGGGTGTCGTTTGCAGCAATAAAAACATCGGAAAGTTTTACTCATTCATTTGTAAGAAACTAAAACGTCTATTAATTGGCTGGGGGTTCGGGGGCATTTATTTTCATAATTTAGAAGCATAATCATAATAGTTGTAATCAGATTTCCTATATGCATACCGTACGTGTGCGTCGTAAATGAGGTTTACATCAGTTATAAAAAATATAATGCATTGTACATTTGTAATCAACATTTGTAACGGGGATCCTTTCATACTGTTCGTTGAGTGAGTTCTCCTTGTCTTTTCTAGCCAAGTGTACAAAGGATCATATAAAATCTCAGAACAGCAAGTTTATTTTAGTGCGAAGGAACACCATGAGGTGTTCGTAAGTTCCGATTGATACCAGCGCCATTTTGGGCGGGGCCGGCTCAGTCCGGAAGCAGCATCAGGGGGAAATGTTTCCCATTACTGGCAGTTTGGACCAGAGTCCTTTTCGGCAGTTCTAGAATTCATGCTAACAGAAGGAGTGGCAATGTCATGTTTGTTTCGTTGGCGATCAAGGCAGCCGTCCCTTACCGGAAGCCTGCAAAGGCCGAAGGTTCCGCCGGGGACCTTTGTAGGATCTTCAAGGCTGCGGAGATGCTGTCAGAGATGGGGGCTCGTGCTCCAGGGGGCAAATGTTCGAGTTATATTGCTGGTCAAAGTTACTCTAGTGGCCGGGGCCCGCCTTCCAGCGGACCCAGACGCCATTTTGAGGCCCTACAGGGGCCACTCTCGTCGAGTTTGCAAGAGTGGGAGAGATCCTTCGGAGTGAACGGAAGAGGTCCCTGTTGTGTGAAAGCGGGACGTTCAGCTGGGGTGCAGCTGTGATGCCCCCACCTGGGGGGGGGGGCGAGGGAGACTCGTTCGCATCGTCTCCTTCTCCTGGTGCACTCCATGCCGCTCCTTTTCATCGCCCCGCATGAAGGTCTCTCCACA
Source organism: Lissotriton helveticus (assembly GCF_964261635.1). NCBI lineage: Eukaryota > Metazoa > Chordata > Amphibia > Caudata > Salamandridae > Lissotriton > Lissotriton helveticus. Next base: position 1,958,380,807 of record NC_136068.1, on the reverse strand, counting down.
TCCGGTGTTCCCCAGGTCCTGTGCTCAGTGCTGTGGGAGTATGGCCACCTGTGGCGCGCATTCAGCGCGGCACGAGTATCAGTGCAGTCATTGCAGGTTCGGTGTTCCGAAAATATGGCCACCATTGCACGTTCGGTGCTGCGCAAGTACTGGGGTGCCACCATGGTGTGTTCGGTGCTGTGGAAGTATTGGCACCATCGCCTGACTGGGGGTGTTCGGCGTCGGGCCGGGGGCTGGGAGACCTCCTATCGGTGGAGGTGGGAGAGGCTCGTCCGCGTCGCCTCTCCCTCCCAGCCCAACTTGGACAAATTGTTGTGGAGGTACGTGCAGGACATCCCGCCGTCCAGAGCTGCTGCGGCTGTTACGGAAGGGAAAAGAAAGAGGTGCCTCGTTCTTCTCTGGACATGTGGCGGGACTACTTAAGTCTATCCAGGCCCGTTGCGGCTGGCTGAGGAGACATGTGGCGGGACTACCTACAACTGCCCAGGCTGCTGGCTCCTGCCTCTCCTCCGGCTCCCCCATACGTTAAGATTTCCTGACCAAGAGTTGGCGGCCGGGCCCGCCTTATATGGGTTGCCGTTGGTTGGGCGTAGCCGTAACCCTGCCCTACTTTGGAAGGTTCCAGAATGGGGGGGGCGAATGTTCTGTTTGACTTTCATTTTCTACAGTTTACCGTTATTATTCCTTGTTTGTTGTGCTAAATTAAAAGTTCAAGTTCATTAATGGTCTACGGATTTTGTTTTACCATTTCTTTCTTTCCAGGTTGCTTTTATGCTAAGTTTCTGCTAACAGAGGTTGAGTAACACGGAAACACGTGTAGAGGGATGACGCAGATTTGTACATTACATACACACAAACTCAGACGGGGGACAGTACAAGTACGACATACAAAGACCCAAGACGAATATAAAACAGTTATTGGTCATAATTATCTCTTTCCGTCTGTGAATTTGAAACGAGGCTGGGTTCCCGTCTTGACGTTGCCCGACCTAGGAGAACTTGAGCATGCCGCTGAAATTGTCCTGGCGAAATCTGTGCCATCGGGCATAATCAAACGTGGTGGTTCTGTCTGGTCTGTCTGTGTAAGTCGGGTTCTTCTTTGTCTCGCGCTTTTTCTCGTACTGCCGGTCTGTCGTTCCTGTCGGCCCTTTGCCTTTACTCACGCTCAGTAGAGTCGGGCATTGGGCTTTCCAGTGTCCGACATACCTACAAAAAGCGCATTGGTCTGGCCCTAAGTCTGGTCGTCTTTTCCATAGTGTCGGGGGATAAGTTGTGGGTAGCGGTGTCCTGGGGTTGTCCTGTCGGTATATTTCTCTACTTGGTTTGTCCTCGTCTTTTCTCTGTCGTTGCATAGCCTCTCTGCGCCACATACCGAGACTGTCGAGCATAATTGGCGTTGTCTTATTATTTCGAAGGGCTATTTCTAACGTTTCTATTTTATCAAGGTCAAAGGATCCTGCCAGTGGCCACTGTTTGTCTTGACTCTCTTCGGTATACCTGTGCCACAATTTATTATAGGCTATGGTGACTAATCCATAGTTTATGAACATGTCCTTATTAGGGGTGCCTTCTAGTGGGGCTATATGGTCCACCTCTAATACACGGTCCGGGCTAAACAGGCTATTAATCAGTGGGGAGAAGACAGACATGACGGCTCGTAACGAGGGACTAAAAAGTCAGCACTGCCTATCTTATCACTAGGTGCAAAGACTGGACAGAATATTTCTATTCAACGTTGTTTGCAGGCAGTGAATACCTCATGGATCAAAAAATAACAAAAAGACCAATAAATAACAATGGGGAGAATGAGTAGGTCCGCAAAGATCTGCGTTACCTACCCTTTTCACTATCTGCAAAAAGGGTGGTCTCTTCCCTGTTTGCAGACAGGGAATCTCCAGGAAACAATAGTTTTGCGAACAACAGTTCAGTTTCAAGTAATTATTGAGTGGGGGAGAAAAAAATAAGCACGGCTGCTGCCCTACCTATCCTCCACTGCTTGCAAAGAGAGAGCCCGTTGTTTCTCCGTTTGTAGACAGTGAATCTCCAAATAAATAAAGAGCAATACTAGTATTTTTAAACAATCAAACAATCAAGCAATCATTTCGCAACTTGTCGTGATTACACGACCTTACCCGGACCATGTGGACAGTTTCTTGTCTTCCGAATCCAGCGCCCGATCGTCCTCTTTTTCTCGTATTTCTCACGGCACTCCTGATGGTCCCCAGTCAGGACCGTAGATCACTCGAGAGAGGTCTGTTCGGAACTAGTGAAGTTCGGATGATCGGCTGCCAGACGAGGGTCTATTGGGCAAGAGCTCTCCCGATCGTTGCAGTCGTTCACTCTGTCGTCGGGACCTCTCCCACTGGAATGTGAATAGAGAGAGGAACCCCTTGAAGAAAACAAGGGAATTGGGGTATTAAACCTAAGTCAAAACAAATGAATTCCCTTGGGTTGTGTACAGGAAAAGCCAAGAATTAGCTATGACACAGTAAAATTTATATCCGACAAGTTAAAAGTATGAGCAAAATTCAAAGTACATAACAGTTTATTGAAACATTAAAATAGCATACAAAACACTTCAAAATAATGTTAAAGAACAATTAAAAACAAATTTATAATTTTGTGACCTGCACAAAAGTATACGACAGACAAAACTAAATTATAAAACATGGGACTTGAAAATTACAAAGCGTACATTCACCATAAAAGTTTCAAACAACCCTGGTGTTATAACCTCACAATCTTATATACATCGGGGAGGAAAAGCATGAATTGTACATGAACTTGCGTCGACGCGTTTCGGTGGTTGTACGTGTAATTGGGTGCCACCTTTGTCAAGACTGTTATTTTCGTTGTCTGTCATACAGTTGGATCCTCATTGATCTCCTGTAGGTTTCTTATACGTGAGACTTCCTATAAATTGTAGAGGCTGTGGTTGTCAGATTTTTACCATCTGCAGGTTACTATTCCAATTCCTATCCCGTAGAAGATTAAGAAACTTGTCCAAATCCGTCAATCAGTGGACACTTTTATGCAAAATTGATTGTGGAGGCGCGGTGTGCTGCCTTGTCTGTTTTCTCTCATTTGAAAACAGACACCCGCAGTGAAGACACGCTACTGCTCGAACAGGGGATACGACAATATAAATGACCTGATATACCCCAGCACGTAACCAAGATAAGGCAGCACACCGCGCCTCCACAATCAATTTTGATATCGAGTTATCCCCTTATATTGAGCGATTCATTCAGGCTAATGCTATAAACAGGCTCAGAAGCGTAGCACGGCGCATGTTATGTACAGCGGTCGACCAGTCGCATAAAAGTGTCCACTGATTGACGGATTTGGACAAGTTTCTTAATCTTCTACGGGATAGGAATTGGAATAGTAACCTGCAGATGGTAAAAATCTGACAACCACAGCCTCTACAATTTATAGGAAGTCTCACGTATAAGAAACCTACAGGAGATCAATGAGGATCCAACTGTATGACAGACAACGAAAATAACAGTCTTGACAAAGGTGGCACCCAATTACACGTACAACCACCGAAACGCGTCGACGCAAGTTCATGTACAATTCATGCTTTTCCTCCCCGATGTATATAAGATTGTGAGGTTATAACACCAGGGTTGTTTGAAACTTTTATGGTGAATGTACGCTTTGTAATTTTCAAGTCCCATGTTTTATAATTTAGTTTTGTCTGTCGTATACTTTTGTGCAGGTCACAAAATTATAAATTTGTTTTTAATTGTTCTTTAACATTATTTTGAAGTGTTTTGTATGCTATTTTAATGTTTCAATAAACTGTTATGTACTTTGAATTTTGCTCATACTTTTAACTTGTCGGATATAAATTTTACTGTGTCATAGCTAATTCTTGGCTTTTCCTCTCCCACTGGATCCACGAGTCGCTGATGGGCCCCACGTTTGGGACGCCAATTGTTGAAAACTGAGTCGGGTCTAGGGCCAATCGATATTTGCCCGGCGGTATTGCCTCTGTGACCCTCTAGTTATTTAATCAATGAAGAGGCAGGCGCTGGAGACTGGAAAGCAGGAAACAAGGTTTTTATTCTCTCCGGAGGAGAACACAACAAAACCGGCAGAAGGTATCGTTCTGAGGTGCTCTAGATACATTTCTGAGGCCTGGCCTCTTATACACTGTTTTATGACTTTATTGTAGATTACACATTCATGTTAAAGCTTTGATGTATGGAAAAGACATTCCCGGAAATCCCCTTTGGGCCCGTACCCACACACATTTACAGTCGAAGTCCCCACCCTAGTCACAACAGGTGATGAGTATCACGCAGCTGGATATTCCGCCGATTCACGGAATGTGGGGGGTTTGATCGGATCTCATGGAGTGGGGGCTTTGATCAACCCGGGGATCCTTTGATGGGGGAAGCTTTCTATTGTACGGGGAGGGGCAAGGAATGGTATCGGCAGAGCTGGGTGTCGGCCTGGGAACGGGGAAGACAAAACGGGCACACAGGGAAAAAGGGGGTTTGCGTCTAAGGGCCGGAGATCATGAAAGGGAAGCAGGGAGGTGTCGCGCTGGGAACAGGATGAGGGCCTGGGGCAGAGCAGCGCCGAAGAGGGGTTTATGACTCAAGGCAGGTGCAAGCAGGGGGTGGTCAGCGTGCAGGCTTAGTGAAGGCGAAGGGCTATGCCAGGGGCCAGCGGCATGCAAAAGGGTTCGTTCTGATCGGGGCATCTTAAAAATGGCGGGCGCGCACGACAAAAGTGTGGCATCAGGGGAAGAGGCAAGATGGCGCAGATAATGTTCACCAAAACGTACTAATTTTCAACATCTCCTGCTCCGTATCTCTGTAGATATGGCTCTCTCCTGCTCCGTATCTCTGTAGATATGGCTCCCTCCTTCTCCGTATCTCTGTAGATATGGCTCTCTCCTGCTCCGTATCTCTGTAGATATGGCTCTCTTCTGCTCCGTATCTCTGTAGATATGGCTCTCTTCTGCTCCGTATCTCTGTAGATATGGCTCTCTCCTGCTCCGTATCTCTGTAGATATGGCTCTCTCCTGCTTGGTACCTCTGTAGATATGGCTCTCTCCTGCTCCGTATCTCTGTGGATATGGCTCTCTCCTGCTCCGTATCTCTGTGTATGTGGCTCTCTCCTGCTCCGTATCTCTGTAGATTTGGCTCTCTCCTGCTCCGTTTCTCTGTAGATATGGCTCTCTCCTGCTCCCTATCTCTGTAGATATGGCTCTCTCCTGCTCCGTATCTCTGTAGATATGGCTCTCTCCTGCTCCGTATCTCTGTAGATATGGCTCTCTTCTGCTCCGTATCTCTGTAGATATGGCTCTCTTCGGCGCCGTATCTCTGTGGATATGGCTCTCTCCTGCTCCGTATCTCTGTGGATATGGCTCTCTCCTGCTCCGTATCTCTATAGATATGGCTCTCTCCTGCTCCGTCTCTCTGTAGATATGGCTCTCTCCTGCTCCGTATCTCTGTAGATATGGCTCTCTCCTGCTCTGTATCTCTGTAGATATGGCTCTCTCCTGCTCCGTATCTCTGTAGATATGGCTCTCTCCTGCTCCGTATCTCTGTAGATATGGCTCTCTCCTGCTCTGTATCTCTGTAGATATGGCTCTCTCCTGCTCCGTATCTCTGTAGGTATGGCTCTCTTCTGCTCCGTATCTCTGTAGATATGGCTCTCTCCTGCTCCGTATCTCTGTAGATATGGCTCTCTTCTGCTCCGTATCTCTGTAGATATGGCTCTCTCCTGCTCCGTATCTCTGTAGATATGGCTCTCTCCTGCTCTGTATCTCTGTAGATATGGCTCTCTCCTGCTCCGTATCTCTGTAGGTATGGCTCTCTTCTGCTCCGTATCTCTGTAGATATGGCTCTCTCCTGCTCCGTATCTCTGTAGATATGGCTCTCTCCTGCTCCGTATCTCTGTAGATATGGCTCTCTCCTGCTCCGTATCTCTGTAGATATGGCTCCCTCCTTCTCCGTATCTCTGTAGATATGGCTCTCTCCTGCTCCGTATCTCTGTAGATATGGCTCTCTTCTGCTCCGTATCTCTGTAGATATGGCTCTCTTCTGCTCCGTATCTCTGTAGATATGGCTCTCTCCTGCTCCGTATCTCTGTAGATATGGCTCTCTCCTGCTTGGTACCTCTGTAGATATGGCTCTCTCCTGCTCCGTATCTCTGTGGATATGGCTCTCTCCTGCTCCGTATCTCTGTGTATGTGGCTCTCTCCTGCTCCGTATCTCTGTAGATTTGGCTCTCTCCTGCTCCGTTTCTCTGTAGATATGGCTCTCTCCTGCTCCGTATCTCTGTAGATATGGCTCTCTCCTGCTCCGTATCTCTGTAGATATGGCTCTCTCCTGCTCCGTATCTCTGTAGATATGGCTCTCTTCTGCGCCGTATCTCTGTAGATATGGCTCTCTCCTGCTCCGTATCTCTGTAGATATGGCTCTCTCCTGCTCCGTATCTCTGTAGATATGGCTCTCTTCTGCGCCGTATCTCTGTGGATATGGCTCTCTCCTGCTCCGTATCTCTGTAGATATGGCTCTCGACCTGCTCCGTATCTCTGTAGATATGGCTCTCTCCTGCTCCGTATCTCCGTAGATATGGCTCTCTTCTGCGCCGTATCTCTGTAGATATGGCTCTCTTCTGCGCCGTATCTCTGTGGATATGGCTCTCTCCTGCTCCGTATCTCTGTAGATATGGCTCTCTTCTGCGCCGTATCTCTGTAGATATGGCTCTCTTCTGCGCCGTATCTCTGTGGATATGGCTCTCTCCTGCTCCATATCTATGTAGATATGGCTCTCTCCTGCTCCGTCTCTCTGTAGATATGGCTCTCTCCTGCTCCGTATCTCTGTAGATATGGCTCTCTCCTGCTCTGTATCTCTGTAGATATGGCTCTCTCCTGCTCCGTATCTCTGTAGATATGGCTCTCTCCTGCTCCGTATCTCTGTAGATATGGCTCTCTCCTGCTCTGTATCTCTGTAGATATGGCTCTCTCCTGCTCCGTATCTCTGTAGGTATGGCTCTCTCCTGCTCCGTATCTCTGTAGATATGGCTCTCTTCTGCTCCGTATCTCTGTAGATATGGCTCTCTCCTGCTCCGTATCTCTGTAGATATGGCTCTCTCCTGCTCTGTATCTCTGTAGATATGGCTCTCTCCTGCTCCGTATCTCTGTAGGTATGGCTCTCTTCTGCTCCGTATCTCTATAGATATGGCTCTCTCCTGCTCCGTATCTCTGTAGATATGGCTCTCTCCTGCTCCGTATCTCTGTAGATATGGCTCTCTCCTGCTCCGTATCTCTGTAGATATGGCTCTCTTCTGCTCCGTATCTCTGTAGATATGGCTCTCTACTGCGCCGTATCTCTGTGGATATGGCTCTCTCCTGCTCCGTATCTCTGTAGATATGGCTCTCTCCTGCTCCGTATCTCTGTAGGTATGGCTCTCTCCTGCTCCGTATCTCTGTAGATATGGCTCTCTCCTGCTCCGTATCTCTGTAGATATGGCTCTCTCCTGCTCCGTATCTCTGTAGATATGGCTCTCTCCTGCTCCGTATCTCTGTAGATATGGCTCTCTCCTGCTCCCTATCTCCGTAGATATAGCTCTCTTCAGCTCCGTATCTCTGTGGATATGGCTCTCTCCTGCTCCATATCTCTGTAGATATGGCTCTCTCCTGCTCCGTCTCTCTGTAGATATGGCTCTCTCCTGCTCCGTCTCTCTGTAGATATGGCTCTCTCCTGCTCCGTCTCTCTGTAGATATGGCTCTCTCCTGCTCCGTATCTCTGTAGATATGGCTCTCTCCTGCTCCGTATCTCTGTAGATATGGCTCTCTTCTGCTCCGTATCTCTGTAGATATGGCTCTCTCCTGCACCGTATCTCTGTAGGTATGGCTCTCTCCTGCACCGTATCTCTGTAGGTATGGCTCTCTTCTGCTCCGTATCTCTGTAGATATGGCTCTCTCCTGCTCCGTATCTCTGTAGATATGGCTCTCTCCTGCTCCGTATCTCTGTAGATATGGCTCTCTCCTGCTCCGTATCTCTGTAGATATGGCTCTCTTCTGCGCCGTATCTCTGTGGATATGGCTCTCTCCTGCTCCGTATCTCTGTAGATATGGCTCTCTCCTGCTCCGTATCTCTGTAGATATGGCTCTCTTCTGCGCCGTATCTCTGTGGATATGGCTCTCTCCTGCTCCATATCTCTGTAGATATGGCTCTCTCCTGCTCCGTCTCTCTGTAGATATGTCTCTCTCCTGCTCCGTATCTCTGTAGATATGGCTCTCTCCTGCTCTGTATCTCTGTAGATATGGCTCTCTCCTGCTCCGTATCTCTGTAGATATGGCTCTCTCCTGCTCCGTCTCTCTTTAGATATGGCTCTCTCCTGCTCCGTATCTCTGTAGATATGGCTCTCTCCTGCTCTGTATCTCTGTAGATATGGCTCTCTCCTGCTCCGTATCTCTGTAGATATGGCTCTCTCCTGCTCCGTATCTCTGTAGGTATGGCTCTCTTCTGCTCCGTATCTCTGTAGATATGGCTCTCTCCTGCTCCGTATCTCTGTAGATATGGCTCTCTTCTGCTCCGTATCTCTGTAGATATGGCTCTCTCCTGCTCCGTATCTCTGTAGATATGGCTCTCTCCTGCTCTGTATCTCTGTAGATATGGCTCTCTCCTGCTCCGTATCTCTGTAGGTATGGCTCTCTTCTGCTCCGTATCTCTGTAGATATGGCTCTCTCCTGCTCCGTATCTCTGTAGATATGGCTCTCTCCTGCTCCGTATCTCTGTAGATATGGCTCTCTCCTGCTCCGTATCTCTGTAGATATGGCTCCCTCCTTCTCCGTATCTCTGTAGATATGGCTCTCTCCTGCTCCGTATCTCTGTAGATATGGCTCTCTTCTGCTCCGTATCTCTGTAGATATGGCTCTCTCCTGCTCCGTATCTCTGTAGATATGGCTCTCTCCTGCTTGGTACCTCTGTAGATATGGCTCTCTCCTGCTCCGTATCTCTGTGGATATGGCTCTCTCCTGCTCCGTATCTCTGTGTATGTGGCTCTCTCCTGCTCCGTATCTCTGTAGATTTGGCTCTCTCCTGCTCCGTTTCTCTGTAGATATGGCTCTCTCCTGCTCCGTATCTCTGTAGATATGGCTCTCTCCTGCTCCGTATCTCTGTAGATATGGCTCTCTCCTGCTCCGTATCTCTGTAGATATGGCTCTCTTCTGCGCCGTATCTCTGTAGATATGGCTCTCTCCTGCTCCGTATCTCTGTAGATATGGCTCTCTCCTGCTCCGTATCTCTGTAGATATGGCTCTCTTCTGCGCCGTATCTCTGTGGATATGGCTCTCTCCTGCTCCGTATCTCTGTAGATATGGCTCTCGACCTGCTCCGTATCTCTGTAGATATGGCTCTCTCCTGCTCCGTATCTCCGTAGATATGGCTCTCTTCTGCGCCGTATCTCTGTAGATATGGCTCTCTTCTGCGCCGTATCTCTGTGGATATGGCTCTCTCCTGCTCCGTATCTCTGTAGATATGGCTCTCTTCTGCGCCGTATCTCTGTAGATATGGCTCTCTTCTGCGCCGTATCTCTGTGGATATGGCTCTCTCCTGCTCCATATCTCTGTAGATATGGCTCTCTCCTGCTCCGTCTCTCTGTAGATATGGCTCTCTCCTGCTCCGTATCTCTGTAGATATGGCTCTCTCCTGCTCTGTATCTCTGTAGATATGGCTCTCTCCTGCTCCGTATCTCTGTAGATATGGCTCTCTCCTGCTCCGTATCTCTGTAGATATGGCTCTCTCCTGCTCTGTATCTCTGTAGATATGGCTCTCTCCTGCTCCGTATCTCTGTAGGTATGGCTCTCTCCTGCTCCGTATCTCTGTAGATATGGCTCTCTTCTGCTCCGTATCTCTGTAGATATGGCTCTCTCCTGCTCCGTATCTCTGTAGATATGGCTCTCTCCTGCTCTGTATCTCTGTAGATATGGCTCTCTCCTGCTCCGTATCTCTGTAGGTATGGCTCTCTTCTGCTCCGTATCTCTATAGATATGGCTCTCTCCTGCTCCGTATCTCTGTAGATATGGCTCTCTCCTGCTCCGTATCTCTGTAGATATGGCTCTCTCCTGCTCCGTATCTCTGTAGATATGGCTCTCTTCTGCTCCGTATCTCTGTAGATATGGCTCTCTACTGCGCCGTATCTCTGTGGATATGGCTCTCTCCTGCTCCGTATCTCTGTAGATATGGCTCTCTCCTGCTCCGTATCTCTGTAGGTATGGCTCTCTCCTGCTCCGTATCTCTGTAGATATGGCTCTCTCCTGCTCCGTATCTCTGTAGATATGGCTCTCTCCTGCTCCGTATCTCTGTAGATATGGCTCTCTCCTGCTCCGTATCTCTGTAGATATGGCTCTCTTCTGCGCCGTATCTCTGTAGATAGGGCTCTCTCCTGCTCCGTATCTCCGTAGATATAGCTCTCTTCTGCTCCGTATCTCTGTAGATATGGCTCTCTCCTGCTCCCTATCTCCGTAGATATAGCTCTCTTCAGCTCCGTATCTCTGTGGATATGGCTCTCTCCTGCTCCATATCTCTGTAGATATGGCTCTCTCCTGCTCCGTCTCTCTGTAGATATGGCTCTCTCCTGCTCCGTCTCTCTGTAGATATGGCTCTCTCCTGCTCCGTCTCTCTGTAGATATGGCTCTCTCCTGCTCCGTATCTCTGTAGATATGGCTCTCTCCTGCTCCGTATCTCTGTAGATATGGCTCTCTTCTGCTCCGTATCTCTGTAGATATGGCTCTCTCCTGCACCGTATCTCTGTAGGTATGGCTCTCTCCTGCTCCGTATCTCTGTAGGTATGGCTCTCTCCTGCTCCGTATCTCTGTAGATATGGCTCTCTTCTGCTCCGTATCTCTGTAGATATGGCTCTCTCCTGCACCGTATCTCTGTAGATATGACTCTCTCCTGCTCCGTATCTCTGTAGATATGGCTCTCTCCTGCTCCCTCCCTGTCCCGCAGCACAGCATTGTTGGCTGCGATGTGCGATTATTTTTAGAGTCTGGGCCGGTGCTTTCCTGCCCTTTCACTTTGGCACAGGGCCCTGCAGCAAGGTGACTTGATGAGCTGCCCAACCCCAAAATCCCATAAACTAGCGCCCGGAGGTGGCAGCTGTGCCCAGGTGTGGCCGGTTAGAAGGGCTATCACATTTTTCATAAACAAACCGATGAGACTTGAGGCAATGAATCCTCTGGCAAGGATACATTATTGATGTAAACGCTCACACTGGTATTCATGGGGGAGGGCAGCTTCCTGCTCCAGATGGAGATTCTCATCTCTCGGTGCTAACAAGACAGACAAGTATATCATTAATGCAATTTCAGGCTCAAACCTGGAGCTGTGAAGTGTGAAATAAATATAGGAATTGAGGGGACTAGTCATCAAACTAGAGGTTTGGGTCTCCTCCAGGCCCTGCACCCCCATGCCACCTCAGGTGACTGCTGAGAGATGAGAGTCAGACAGGACCTTTGGTGTAAGGGTGGGCGGTGCTTAATTTACCCCGGTGTTTGCTGGTGATGAGTGTCAGACAGGACCTCTGGTGCAAGGGTGGGCGGTGCTTAATTCACCTCGGTGTTTGCTGGTGATGAGTGTCAGACAGGACCTTTGGTGCAAGGGTGGGCGGTGCCTAATTCACCTCGGTGTTTGCTGGTGATGAGTGTCAGACAGGACCTCTGGTGCAAGGGTGGGCGGTGCTTAATTCACCTCGGTGTTTGCTGGTGATGAGTGTCAGACAGGACCTTTGGTGCAAGGGTGGGCGGTGCCTAATTCACCTCGGTGTTTGCTGGTGATGAGAGTCAGACAGGAACTCTGGTGCAAGGGTGGGCGGTGCTTAATTTACCCCGGTGTTTGCTGGTGATGAGAGTCAGACAGGAACTCTGGTGCAAGGGTGGGCGGTGCTTAATTCACCTCGGTGTTTGCTGGTGATGAGTGTCAGACAGGACCTTTGGTGCAAGGGTGGGCGGTGCCTAATTCACCTCGGTGTTTGCTGGTGATGAGAGTCAGACAGGAACTCTGGTGCAAGGGTGGGCGGTGCTTAATTTACCCCGGTGTTTGCTGGTGATGAGTGTCAGACAGGATCTCTAGTGCTAGTGTGAGGCGGTGCTTAATTTACCCCATTGTTTGCTGGTGATAAGTGTCAGAGAGGACCTCTAGTGCGAGGGTGGGCGATGCTTAATATACCCCGGTGTTTGCTGGTGATGAGAGTCAGACAGAACCTCTGGTGCAAGGGTGGGCGGTGCTTAATTTACCCCGGTGTTTGCTGGTGATGAGTGTCAGACTGGACCTCTGGTGTAAGGGTGGGCGGTGCTTAATTTACCCAGGTGCTTGCTGGCGATGAGTGTCAGAAGGGACCTTTGGTGTAAGGGTGGGCGGTGCTTAATTTACCCCGGTGTTTGCTGGTGATGAGAGTCAGACAGGATCTCTAGTGCTAGTGTGAGGCGGTGCTTAATTTACCTCTTTGTTTGCTGGTGATAAGTGTCAGACAGGACCTCTGGTGCAAGGGTGGGCGATGCTTAATATACCCCGGTGTTTGCTAGTGATGATTGTCAGACAGAACCTCTGGTGCAAAGATGGGCGGTGCTTGATTTACCCCAGTGTTTGCCTGTGATGGAAGTCAGACAGGATCTCTGGTGCAAGGGTGGGCGGTGCTTAATTTACCCCGGTGCTTGCTGGTGATGAGTGTCAGACAGGACCTCTGGTGAAAAGGTGGGCGGTGCTTAATTTACCCAGGTGGTTGCTGGTGATGAGAGTCAGACAGGATCTCTAGTGCTAGTGTGAGGCGGTGCTTAATTTACCCCGGTGTTTGCTGGTGATAAGTGTCAGACAGGACCTCTGGTGCAAGGGTGGGCGATGCTTAATATACCCCGGTGTTTGCTGGTGATGAGAGTCAGACAGGATCTCTAGTGCTAGTTTGAGGCGGTGCTTAATTTACCCCAGCGTTTGCAGGTGATAAGTGTCAGACAGGACCTCTGGTGCAAGGGTGGGCGGTGCTTAATATACCCCGGTGTTTGCTAGTGATGATTGTCAGACAGAACCTCTGGTGCAAGGGTGGGCGGTGCTTAATTTACCCCGGTGCTTGCTGGTGATGAGTGTCAGACAGGACCTTTGGTGTAAGGGTGGGCGGTGTTTAATTTACCCCGGTGTTTGCTGGTGATTAGTGTCAGACAGGACCTTTGGTGCAAGGGTTGGCGGTGCTTAATTTACCCCGGTGTTTGCTGGTGATGAGTGTCAGACAGGACCTTTGGTGTAAGGGTGGGCGGTGCTTAATTTACCCCGGTGTTTGCTGGTGATGAGTGTCAGACAGGACCTTTGGTGTAAGGGTGGGCGGTGCTTAATATACCCAGGTGTTTGCTAGTGATGAGTGTCAGACAGGACCTTTGGTGTAAGGGTGGGCGGTGCTTAATTTACCCCGGTGTTTGCTGGTGATGAGTGTCAGACAGGACCTTTGGTGCAAGGGTGGGCGGTGCCTAATTCACCTCGGTGTTTGCTGGTGATGAGAATTAGACAGGAACTCTGGTGCAAGGGTGGGCGGTGCTCAATTTACCCCGGTGTTTGCTGGTGATGAGTGTCAGACAGGACCTTTGGTGTAAGGGTGGGCGGTGCTTAATTTACCCCGGTGTTTGCTGGTGATGAGTGTCAGACAGGACCTCTGGTGCAAGGGTGGGCGGTGCTTAATTTACCCTGGTGCTTGCTGGTGATGAGTGTCAGACAGGACCTCTGGTGCAAGGGTGGGCGGTGCTTAATTTACCCCGGTGTTTGCTGGGGATGAGAGTCAGACAGGATCTCTAGTGCTAGTGTGAGGCGGTGCTTAATTTACCCCATTGTTTGCTGGTGATAAGTGTCAGAGAGGACCTCTGGTGCAAGGGTGGGCGATGCTTAATATACCCCGGTGTTTGCTAGTGATGATTGTCAGACAGAACCTCTGGTGCAAGGATGGGCGGTGCTTGATTTACCCCGGTGTTTGCTGGTGATGAGAGTCAGACAGGACCTCTGGTGCAAGGGTGGGCGGTGCTTAATTTACCCCGGTGCTTGCTGGTAATGAGTGTCAGACAGGACCTCTGGTGCAAAGGTGGGCGGTGCTTAATTTACCCCGGTGTTTGCTGGTGATGAGAGTCAGACAGGATCTCTAGTGCTATTGTGAGGCGGTGCTTAATTTACCCCAGTGTTTGCTGGTGATAAGTGTCAGACAGGACCTCTGGTGCAAGGGTGGGCGGTGCTTAATTTACCCCCGTGCTTGCTGGTGATGAGTGTCAGAAGGGACCTCTAGTGTAATGGTGGGCGGTGCTTAATTTACCCCGGTGTTTGCTGGTGATGAGAGTCAGACAGGATCTCTAGTGCTAGTGTGAGGCGGTGCTTAATTTACCCCAGCGTTTTCTGGTGATAAGTGTCAGACAGGACCTCTGGTGCAAGGGTGGGCGGTGCTTAATATACCCCGGTGTTTGCTAGTGATGATTGTCAGACTGAACCTCTGGTGCAAGGGTGGGCGGTGCTTAATTTACCTGGGTGTTTGCTGGTGATGAGTGTCAGACAGGACCTCTGGTGCAAGGGTGGGCGGTGCTTAATTTACCCCGGTGCTTGCTGGTGATGAGTGTCAGACAGGACCTTTGGTGTAAGGGTGGGCGGTGCTTAATTTACTCCGGTGTTTGCTGGTGATGAGTGTCAGACTGGAACTCTGGTGCAAAGGTGGGCGGTGCTTAATTTACCCCGGTGTTTGCTGGTGATGAGAGTCAGACAGGATCTCTAGTGCTATTGTGAGGCGGTGCTTAATTTACCCCAGCGTTTGCTGGTGATAAGTGTCAGACAGGACCTCTTGTGCAAGGGAGGGCGGTGCTTAATTTACCCCGGTGTTTGCTGGTGATGAGTGTCAGACAGGATCTCTGGTGCAGGGGTGGGCGGTGCTTAATTTAGCCCGGTGCTTGCTGGTGATGAGTGTCAGACAGGACCTTTGGTGTAAGGGTGGGCGGTGCTTAATTTACCCCGGTGTTTGCTGGTGATGAGTGTCATACAGGACCTCTGGTGCAAGGGTGGGCGGTGCTTAATTTACCCTGGTCCTTGCTGGTGATGAGTGTCAGACAGGCCCCCTGGCGCAAGGGTGGGGGATGCTTAATTTACCCCGGTGTTTACTGGTGATGAGAGTCAGACAGGATCTCTAGTGCTAGTGTGAGGTGGTGTCTAATTTACCCCAGTGTTTGCTGGTGATAAGTGTCAGACAGGACGTCTGGTGCAAGGGTGGGCGATGCTTAATATACCCCGGTGTTTGCTGGTGATGAGAGTCAGACAGGATCTCTAGTGCTAGTGTGAGGCGGTGCTTAATTTACCCCAGCGTTTGCTGGTAATAAGTGTCAGACAGGACCTCTGGTGCAAGGGTGGGCGGTGCTTAATATACCCCGGTGTTTGCTAGTGATGATTGTCAGACAGAACCTCTGGTGCAAGGGTGGGCGGTGCTTAATTTACCCCGGTGCTTGCTGGTGATGAGTGTCAGACAGGACCTTTGGTGCAAGGGTAGGCGGTGCTTAATTTACTCTGGTGTTTGCTGGTGATGAGTGTCAGACAGGACCTTTGGTGTAAGGGTGGGCGGTGCTTAATTTACCCCGGTGTTTGCTGGTGATGAGTGTCAGACAGGACGTTTGGTGTAAGGGTGGGCGGTGCTTAATTTACCCCAATGTTTGCTGGTGATGAGTGTCAGACAGGACCTTTGGTGCAAGGGTGGGCGGTGCTTAATTTACCCCGGTGTTTGCTGGTGATAAGTGTCAGACAGGACCTCTGGTGCAAGTGTGGGCGGTGCTTAATTTACCCCGGTGCTTGCTGGTGATGAGTGTCAGACAGGACCTCTGGTGCAAAGGTGGGCGGTGCTTAATTTACCCCGGTGTTTGCTGGTGATGAGAGTCAGACAGGATCTCTAGTGCTATTGTGAGGCGGTGCTTAATTTACCCCAGCGTTTGCTGGTGATAAGTGTCAGACAGGACCTCTGGTGCAAGGGTGGGCGGTGCTTAATATACCCCGGTGTTTGCTAGTGATGATTGTCAGACAGAACCTCTGGTGCAAGGGTGGGCGGTACTTACTTTACCCCGGTGTTTGCTGGTGATGAGTGTTAGACAGGACCTCTGGTGCAAGGGTGGGCGGTGCTTAATTTACGCCGGTGCTTGCTGGTGATGAGTGTCAGACAGGACCTTTGGTGTAAGGGTGGGCGGTGCTTAACTTACTCCGGTGTTTGCTGGTGATGAGTGTCAGACAGGACCTTTGGTGTAAGGGTGGGCGGTGCTTAATTTACCCCAGTATTTGCTGTTGATGAGTGTCACACAGGACTTCTGGTGCAAGGGTGGGCGGTGCTTAATTTACCCCGGTGTTTGCTGGTGATGAGTGTCAGACAGGACCTCTGGTGCAAGGGTGGGCGGTGCTTAATTTACCCCGGTGCTTGCTGGTGATGAGTGTCAGACAGGACCTTTGGTGTAAGGGTGGGCGGTGCTTAACTTACTCCGGTGTTTGCTGGTGATGAGTGTCAGACAGGACCTTTGGTGTAAGGGTGGGCGGTGCTTAATTTACCCCGGTGTTTGCTGTTGATGAGTGTCACACAGGACCTCTGGTGCAAGGGTGGGCGGTGCTTAATTTACCCCGGTGTTTGCTGGTGATGAGTGTCAGACAGTCCCTCTGGTGCAAGGGTGGCGGTGCTTAATTTACCCCGGTGTTTGCTAGTGATGGGTGTCAGACAGGATCTTTGGTGCAAGGGTGGGCGGTGCTTAATTTACCCCGGAGTTTGCTGGTGATGAGTGTCAGACAGGACCTCTGGTGCAAGGGTGGGCGGTGCTTAATTTACCCCGGTGTTTGCTGGTGATGAGAGTCAGACAGGATCTCTAGTGCTAGTGTGAGGCGGTGCTTAATTTACCCCGGTGTTTGCTGGTGATGAGTGTCAGAGAGGACCTCTAGTGCTTAATTTACCCCGGTGTTTGCTGATGATGAGTGTCAGACAGGACCTCTGGTGCAAGGGTTGGCGGTGCTTAATTTACCCCGGTGTTTGCTGGTGATGAGAGTTAGACAGGATCTCAAGTGCTAGTGTGAGGCGGTGCTTAATTTACCCCAGTGTTTGCTGGTGATAAGTGTCAGACATGACCTCTGGTGCAAGGGTGGGCGGTGCTTAATATACCCCGGTGTTTGCTAGTGATGATTGTCAGACAGAACCTCTGGTGCAAGGGTGGGCGGTGCTTAATATACCCCGGTGTTTGCTAGTGATGATTGTCAGACAGAACCTCTGGTGTAAGGGTGGGCGGTGCTTAATTTACCCCGGTGTTTGCTGGTGATGTATGTCAGACAGGACCTCTGGTGCAAGGGTGGGCGGTGCTTAATTTACCCCGGTGCTTGCTGGTGATGAGTGTCAGACAGGACCTTTGGTGTAAGGGTGGGCGGTGCTTAATTTACCCCGGTGCTTGCTGGTGATGAGTGTCAGACAGGACCTTTGGTGTAAGGGTGGCCGGTGCTTAATTTACCCCGGTGTTTGCTGGTGATGAGTGTCAGACAGGACCTTTGGTGTAAGGGTGGGCGGTGCTTAATTTACCCCGGTGTTTGCTGGTGATGAGTGTCATACAGGACCTCTGGTGCAAGGGTGGGCGGTGCTTAATTTACCCTGGTGTTTGCTGGTGATGAGTGTCAGACAGGACCTTTGGTGCAAGAGTGGGCAGTGCATAATTCACCCCGGTGTTTGCTGTTGATGAGTGTCAGAGAGGTACTCTACTGCTTAATTTACCCCGGTGTTTGCTGGTGATGAGTGTCAGACAGGACCTCTGGTGCAAGGGTGGGCGGTGCTTAATTTACCCCGGTGTTTGCTGGTGATGAGAGTCAGACAGGATCTCTAGTGCTAGTGTGAGGCGGTGCTTAATTTACCTCGGTGTTTGCTGGTGATGAGTGTCAGAGAGGACCTCTAGTGCTTAATTTACCCCGGTGTTTGCTGGTGATGAGTGTCAGACAGGACCTCTGGTGCAAGGGTGGGCGGTGCTTAATTTACCCCAGTTTTTGCTGGTGATAAGTGTCAGACATGACCTCTGGTGCAAGGGTGGGCGGTGCTTAATATACCCCGGTGTTTGCTAGTGATGATTGTCAGACAGAACCTCTGTTGCAAGGGTGGGAGGTGCTTAATATACCCCGGTGTTTGCTAGTGATGATTGTCAGACAGAACCTCTGGTGTAAGGGTGGGCGGTGCCTAATTTACCCCGGTGTTTGCTGGTGATGTATGTCAGACAGGACCTCTGGTGCAAGGGTGGGCGGTGCTTAATTTACCCCGGTGCTTGCTGGTGATGAGTGTCAGACAGGACCTTTGGTGTAAGGGTGGGCGGTGCTTAATTTACCCCGGTGCTTGCTGGTGATGAGTGTCAGACAGGACCTTTGGTGTAAGGGTGGGCGGTGCTTAATTTACTCTAGTGTTTGCTGGTCATGAGTGTCAGACAGGACCTTTGGTGTAAGGGTGGCCGGTGCTTAATTTACCCCGGTGTTTGCTGGTGATGAGTGTCAGACAGGACCTTTGGTGTAAGGGTGGCCGGTGCTTAATTTACCCCGGTGTTTGCTGGTGATGAGTGTCAGACAGGACCTTTGGTGTAAGGGTGGGCGGTGCTTAATTTACCCCGGTGTTTGCTGGTGATGAGTGTCATACAGGACCTCTGGTGCAAGGGTGGGCGGTGCTTAATTTACCCTGGTGTTTGCTGGTGATGAGTGTCAGACAGGACCTTTGGTGCAAGAGTGGGCAGTGCATAATTCACCCCGGTGTTTGCTGGTGATGAGTGTCAGACAGGACCTTTGGTGTAAGGGTGGGCGGTGCTTAATTTACCCCGGTGTTTGCTGGTGATGAGTGTCATACAGGACCTCTGGTGCAAGGGTGGGCGGTGCTTAATTTACCCTGGTGTTTGCTGGTGATGAGTGTCAGACAGGACCTTTGGTGCATGAGTGGGCAGTGCTTAATTTACCCCGGTGTTTGCTGGTGATGTATGTCAGACAGGACCTCTGGTGCAAGGGTGGGCGGTGCTTAATTTACCCCGGTGCTTGCTGGTGATGAGTGTCAGACAGGACCTTTGGTGCAAGAGTGGGCAGTGCATAATTCACCCCGGTGTTTGCTGTTGATGAGTGTCAGAGAGGTACTCTACTGCTTAATTTACCCCGGTGTTTGCTGGTGATGAGTGTCAGACAGGACCTCTGGTGCAAGGGTGGGCGGTGCTTAATTTACCCCGGTGTTTGCTGGTGATGAGTGTCAGACAGGATCTCTAGTGCTAGTGTGAGGCGGTGCTTAATTTACCTCGGTGTTTGCTAATGATGAGTGTCAGAGAGGACCTCTAGTGCTTAATTTACCCCGGTGTTTGCTGGTGATGATCACTGGCACGTATCTCATTAGGCGGTCAGTTTGTGGTCAGAGCAATCCATGAGGCAGACAGTCTGTTCCTTTATTTTTGTAAATGAAGCTTTCCTGGACCCAGGCTCAAGCCGAGGCATGCTTCATAAATAGTGCCACGTGCAGTATGGTGTGCTGTGACCCTATAGCAAGCTCTCCTGTACTTAAGTTGTAAAAACATGTAAGTCAGGAAGGCCAGAACTCGTCTTAGGGGAGCAGTGGTCACTGCCACTGCTGGGCCACCTGCTTCCACCTGTCCCAGGTGCCAGCACAGGCCCCAGCTGGAAGCAGAGAGCTGGTGAACCTTCACAGTGCCCGCTTTCATTAACACAGCATGAACAAGCCATGTCTGGGGTTCTGACTGTTCTAGGGGATTAACTAGAGTCTCTCCCAAGTAGAATTTTGCAAAAAGTAAAAAATATTACTGAATTGTAAATCTTGCACACACATGTCAGTTCCTACAAATGCAGGGGTTCTGGGGGGCCTCGAGGAAGCATTGTGAAGATTCTGGGGTGTGCCAAGGAAGCTCTGGCTACAAATGCAAAGATTGGGGCCTTTACTCCCCCAACAGACTTAAAAAGGGTGGAAAACTGCGCGTGTTCAAGAATATTCTTCAAAAGTTGGTGTCACAAGCACCTACAACATATGACTTTGCGACTTCACGTGTATTTTCATGAGTAAATGTGCATTCAGCATCTCTCGTCGCCCCTGATTCCATCCTGCTCATTCCAAGTGAACCCCCAGACTGTCCTTCAATGGGGCAGAGTGGAGAGGTGTAAGGGGTGCAAACCTCAGGTTTGCATCTCACAGAGAGCAGAGCTAGACATGTCCTGTGTGCCCACACAGCAATGCCACTGTGTCATCACATGGAGTGTACACAATAGAGATAATGAAATATCTTCACAGAAATCATGAAACTGTTGTACCAAGCAGTCGAAATTAGCAATTATCTTCAGAAACTCTGATGAAATATCCCTCAATCATCATATTTAAACATAATTACATAATTGTAATTATGAAATGCAATAAATGTGTCTAAGACATCAGCTTGATGGTTTCTGAAAATGCAAACATTTAATTTTGAAATACCTAAATTGCAGTTGTAGTGCACAGGCCCAGCTCTGCATGTATGTCCTTAAACGCCAGATTTTATTTTCTAGTCTGTAAGAACAGTTTGCTGTTCTCTCCCAGAGCTCACAGGTACAACAGCAATACAGGAGCAGCTCCAGCTGTGCACGCCCATGCACCAGAACTAGCAAGACCCAGAGTGCCCATCTGATGGGAGGAAGGTTCTCACCCCCCCTGCATCAGGAGAGCCAGGAACATGTCAATAATGGCCACAAAACACGAAGAGCAGCAGCAATGGGAGACCGCCCCATTGATAAATGGAAGCCAATCACCGCCATCCTGTGGCCCCACCTTTCCATCCCATGGCCATGGCCAATGCAGACACACTCCCTCCACACCACCCCCTGGAGACAGACTCTCAGAGGCCACAACTCACTCCCCGCAAGCAAAGCCACAACTCACTCCCCGCAAGCAAAGCCACAACTCACTCCCCGCAAGCAAAGCCACAACTCACTCCCCGCAAGCAAAGCCACACCTCACTCCCCGCAAGCAAAGCCACACCTCACTCCCCGCAAGCAAAGCCACACCTCACTCCCCGCAAGCAAAGCCACACCTCACTCCCCGCAAGCAAAGCCACACCTCAATCCCCGCAAGCAAAGCCACAACTCACTCCCCGCAAGCAAAGCCACAACTCACTCACCGCTAGCAGAGGCACACCTCACTCCCGCAAGCAAAGCCACAACTCACTCCCCGCAAGCAAAGCCACAACTCACTCCCCGCAAGCAAAGCCACACCTCACTCCCCGCAAGCAAAGCCACACCTCACTCCCCGCAAGCAAAGCCACACCTCACTCCCCGCAAGCAAAGCCACACCTCACTCCCCGCAAGCAAAGCCACAACTCAATCCCCGCAAGCAAAGCCACAACTCACTCCCCGCAAGCAAAGCCACAACTCACTCCCCGCAAGCAAAGCCACAACTCACTCACCGCTAGCAGAGGCACACCTCACTCACGCAAGCAAAGCCACAACTCACTCCCCGCAAGCAAAGCCACAACTCACTCCCCGCAAGCAAAGCCACACCTCACTCCCCGCAAGCAAACCCACACCTCAATCCCCGCAAGCAAAGCCACACCTCGCTCCCCGCAAGCAAAGCCACACCTCACTCCCCGCAAGCAAAGCCACACCTCACTCCCCGCAAGCAAAGCCACAACTCACTCACCGCTAGCAGAGGCACACCTCACTCCCGCAAGCAAAGCCACAACTCAATCCCCGCAAGCAAAGCCACAACTCACTCCCCGCAAGCAAAGCCACAACTCACTCACCGCTAGCAGAGGCACACCTCACTCCCGCAAGCAAAGCCACAACTCACTCCCCGCAAGCAAAGCCACAACTCACTCCCCGCAAGCAAAGCCACACCTCACTCCCCGCAAGCAAAGCCACACCTCACTCCCCGCAAGCAAAGCCACACCTCACTCCCCGCAAGCAAAGCCACACCTCACTCCCGCAAGCAAAGCCACAACTCACTCCCCGCAAGCAAAGCCACAACTCACTCCCCGCAAGCAAAGCCACACCTCACTCCCCGCAAGCAAAGCCACACCTCACTCCCCGCAAGCAAAGCCACACCTCACTCCCCGCAAGCAAAGCCACACCTCACTCCCCGCAAGCAAAGCCACAACTCACTCACCTCTAGCAGAGGCACAACTCACTCACCGGTAGCAGAGGCACACCTCACTCCTGCAAGCAAAGCCACAACTCACTCCCCGCAAGCAAAGCCACAACTCACTCCCCGCAAGCAAAGCCACAACTCACTCACCGCTAGCAGAGGCACACCTCACTCACGCAAGCAAAGCCACAACTCACTCCCCGCAAGCAAAGCCACAACTCACTTCCCGCAAGCAAAGCCACACCTCACTCCCCGCAAGCAAAGCCACACCTCACTCCCCGCAAGCAAAGCCACACCTCACTTCCTGTAAGCAAAGCCACACCTCACTCCCCGCAAGCAAAGCCACACCTCACTCCCCGCAAGCAAAGCCACAACTCACTCACCGCTAGCAGAGGCACACCTCACTCCCGCAAGCAAAGCCACAACTCAATCCCCGCAAGCAAAGCCACAACTCACTCCCCGCAAGCAAAGCCACAACTCACTCACCGCTAGCAGAGGCACACCTCACTCCCGCAAGCAAAGCCACAACTCACTCCCCGCAAGCAAAGCCACAACTCACTCCCCGCAAGCAAAGCCACACCTCACTCCCCGCAAGCAAAGCCACACCTCACTCCCCGCAAGCAAAGCCACACCTCACTCCCCGCAAGCAAAGCCACACCTCACTCCCCGCAAGCAAAGCCACAACTCACTCACCGCTAGCAAAGGCACACCTCACGCCCCGCAAGCAAAGCCACAACTCACTCCCCACAAGCAAAGCCACAACTCACTCCCCGCAAGCAAAGCCACAACTCACTCACCGCTAGCAGAGGCACACCTCACTCCCCGCAAGCAAAGCCACACCTCACTCCCCGCAAGCAAAGCCACAACTCACTCCCCACAAGCAAAGCCACAACTCACTCCCCGCAAGCAAAGCCACAACTCACTCCCCACAAGCAAAGCCACAACTCACTCCCCGCAAGCAAAGCCACAACTCACTCCCCGCAAGCAAAGCCACAACTCACTCCCGCAAGCAAAGCCACAACTCACTCCCCGCAAGCAAAGCCACAACTTACTCCCTGCTAGCAAAGCCACAACTCACTCCCGCAAGCAAACCCACAACTCACTCCCCGCAAGCAAAGCCACAACTTACTCCCTGCTAGCAAAGCCACAACTCACTCCCGCAAGCAAAGCCACAACTCACTCCCACAAGCAAAGCCACAACTCACTCCCCGCAAGCAAAGCCACAACTCACTTCCCGCTAGCAAAGCCACAACTCACTCCCCGCAAGGAAAGCCACAACTCACTCCCCACAAGCAAAGCCACAACTCACTCCCCGCAAGGAAAGCCACAACTCACTCCCCACAAGCAAAGCCACAACTCACTCCCCACAAGCAAAGCCACAACTCACTCCCTGCAAGCAAAGCCACAACTCACTCCCCGCTAGCAAAGCCACAACTCTCTCCCCGCAAGGAAAGCCACAACTCACTCCCCGCAAGCAAAGCCACAACTCACTCCCCGCAAGCAAAGCCACAACTCACTCCCCACAAGAAAAGCCACACCTCACTCCACACCACCCCCTGGAGAGAGACTCTCTCAGAAGCCACAATTCACTCCCCGCACGCCCCGCTCGCGTTGCGACCCCTTTCCCCAGTCCAAGGCCCTGGTCCTGCGATGGGTCGTCCCTGCGTTACTCCTTGTGGCTTTTGAAGCTCTCTCTAGCTTATCCTTCAGGACAGACTGCAGAGAAGTGTCATTCCGCGGATTGCAGCTCCAGGATGTCCTGCTCCTGAGATATCCTGTCAGATGCAGTTTCCATCTCAGTGTCCTTGTAAAATACCCACCAAACTTCGGAGAACCCCATCAAAGTCCCAGATACATTGAACCAAGGGCCCCTGTTCCTTACCCTGCCAAGTGTTGTTGAATGGTTGTGCATTGTCTCTTATGCACCATTTCTCCCACTGGAACAGCATTTAATGCAAAGTACCAAACCCACCCATGTGTGTGTAGAGCATGAGCCTGTGGGGTTCTGTGGGGGCTCAGCTCATCCTGCAATGAGTGTTTGGGGGGGTGGAGTGAGGAGAGGGGGGTAGCTGGTTTCTGAGAGAGGAAGTGGACTGTTACTGCATCACAATATCGCGTTCTTTAAAGAGGGGCGGCTTACCTTTTCACAGCACCAGCTCAACCCTGTTCAGTGGGAGTTTCTGTTGGCCAGCCGTTCACTTGTGTAACCTATCTCCTTCTAGCAGAAGGCTCGGTGAAATACTCACACACACACAGAGAGACCCCTGCAGCACATCACAAAGGGGAGCGCCGAGGTGTGCCCCGAAGGCTGTGTATCCCACATGAAACACAACAACCATGTCAGCGCCTCACAGGGGAAGAATGACCGGAAGAGACTCTAACATCTCCACCTCAGAGGAACTGTGTCTAACATCTCCACCTCACAGGAGAAGACAACCAGGGGTAGAGATGAGTGAGAACTGACTCTGACCTTTTCAAAGTGCAGGAGAAGAGATCCACCTGTGACTGAGAGGAGGGTAATTGCCATCAGCGCCTCACAGCAGAAGTCAGCTCCTGGAGAAGCATAAAACTGAGGGAAATGTAATAACATCTAATAGGAGAAGCCAACTACAGGCAGAGCAAGGGTAGGAAGCAGCTATGACATGCGCACCACACAGGAGAAACCAAACATAGGACATGCATGAAAACCTGGAAAACAGCCCCCCTCCAACCCCCGCCCCCCTCCCCCTCCCCGGGAAGAAGCGGAACATTGAAAAGAATGTGTGAGAAAAGAAGCTGGAATCTAAAAATTACCGAAAGAAAACATTCATAGGATAAGCATGAGCAGAGAGCATTGTGACTTCTGCAACTCCCAGGGGAAGCATGGTCAGGAAATGTGTTGTAATTTGGCAGCAAACGGGGCTAGCATTTAGCTGAAGCCATCTTGGATTTGGCAGCCATTTTGTATGCCATGTGCTACCTTGTGCTCACCATGTGCTCTGTCCTACCTTTCTGTCGTGTACTCTTATATTCTGCCTAGTGACAAGATATATTTAGCCTCCTCTACTTTGCATATGCTCAGTTGAGCTTGCAGCTGTCTTTACAGCTGTTATAGTCTGTAACTGTCAGGATGTGTTTACTAGAATTAGCAAATGTTAGCTCCTCCCACTTGTGCATTATCTGTATGACCTTATATGTACCTAAAACCTTCTTCTGGTACTTGTACCGCCTTTATAGAGCCCCTGTGTGGGTATAAAAGGACCATGCTCCTTCAGTTCAGTGTACTACTTCATACACCACCAAAGGGTGTTGTGTGCATGTAGTTCAACCTCATGAGGTTAATAAAGTACTCTGTTTTATATTCCAGTTTCCATGCCAACTTCTTCCTATTGGTCTAGGGACTTTGTGCAGAGAAGGGCGAACCCCTAGCACTGGTAGGCCTGGCTGAGGCTCATCACGACAAATGGGTCTCACAACAGAACCTCATTTCAGAAGGATGGGTTGGAATTGTGTCTGAAACCATCACCTCACCTCAGAGGCCGACTGCTAGAGAATCATCGCGCTAGATGGATCGGACATCAGCACCTCTCAGGAGAAGCGGTCACCAGAGAAGCATGACCAGGCGATGGCTCACACCAGCACACCCGACTCCTGAGTCACCCGTCCCAGCCAACCACTAGAGAATCATCGCGCTAGATGGATCTGACATCAGCACCTCTCAGGAGAAGCGGTCACCAGAGAAGCATGACCAGGCGATGGCTCACACCAGCACACCCGACTCCTGAGTCACCCGTCCCAGCCAACCACTAGAGAATCATCGCGCTAGATGGATCTGACATCAGCACCTCTCAGGAGAAGTGGCCACCAGAGAAGCATGACCAGGCAATGGCTCAAACCAGCAGACCCGACTCCTGAGTCACCCGTCCCAGCCGAACGGTTACACACACAGACCGACTCTGGATGCATTCTTCTTGTAAAGTGATTTTGATGCACATCTGATCCTTCCCTCATATTCACCTCTTTACATTTACTAGAAGCCATCACTTCCCAGAGCAATAGTTCCTCACAGCCTTCCCTTCATGTATGTAGTCAAACTCCCTCATCTGCACGTGGCTCATCCACCAGCCATGCTGAGCCCTGGTTTGAGGCACGTCAAAAGCAAACTTCTCAGTCTGAAATCGGTCCAATGACCATGTGTGTCTTACCTGTAGAAGCTTACGATGAATGGAAAAATAGAGAATTAATACTGCAGAAACGGCCAAGAACACGCCCTTCTTTAAGTTCCCGGTCATTGGTGTGTACATCTTGGTGCCCCTGTGGAGGAAAACAAAGAACAACAAAGTATTACATAAAATGGATTCAGATCTCTTCTGATCTTTCATCATCAAGCCTGAAACAATGCCAGTGAAATGCTGTGAGCAGCACTGTCCGAGTGACAACTAACAAGGGAAGCCAAGAGTCGCCGGGGACCTTGGGTAAGTTTATACATAGAAACACTGGTATCACGGACAATAATATCCCTGTCATATCAAAAGTACCAAATGGTTACTCTAATCATTTTATGTTAGACCTGACCGTCTTTAGGTGGTCTTCCCTAAACGTTTTGCCTGCTTACCTCCTCTTTTTGCTGCATTCATTTTGTTGGCCTTAAGACTGCTGACCAGTGCTAAAGTACATGTGCTCTCCTCTAAACCTAGTTTCATTGACTTATCCACAATTGGAATATTTAATGTATCTATAAGTCCCTAATAGTGTGCACTACCAGTGCCCAAGGCCTGTTAATTGCATGCTACTAGGGGGCCTGCATCACTGATTGTGCCAACCACACAAGTAGCCTTTTAAAATGTCTTAGGCCTGCTACTATAGAGCCTGTGTGTGCAGTTTACACTGCTGTGTCGACTTGGCATTTAACACCCCTTGCCAAGCCTTACACTCCCCTTTTATAAAATATAATTCAGTCTTCAGGTTGGCCCTAGATAGCCCATAGGGCATGGTGCTGTGTAAGCAAAAGGTAGGACATGCACTTTTAAATTTTCCATGCCCTGGTAGTGAAAAACATCTAAATTCATTGTTCACTACTGTGAGGCCTACCCGCTTATAGGTTAACATTGGGAATTCCTCATCACACTTTTAAGCAGTAATTTCTGATTGAGAAGGAGTAGTTCTACCATGTTTTATCTCATTGGAATGGTAATGATAAATCCTGTTTGTTAGCAAAGTTAGATTTACAATTACTATTTTCAAAATGCCACTTTTAGAAAGATGATTCAGAAAAGGGGGTGGTGATGAACAGAGTGTCTGAATTAAGCAGACCACTCTTACCCAGTCCAAAGATCAGGGCTTGATCCATCACCGTTATTTAGCTCACTGCCCCATCCCAGCTCAGAACCTGGCTATATGCAAATTAGTCTGTCCCTGGCCCAGTGCATCATGGGAACAGGGCAGACCAAACTACCAAGCCAATTCTTCACCAGAAAGGAGACAAGCTTCCGGGGACCGGTTTCTGCCATTCCAGGCGTCGTCGGCCCGGCTTGCTTGAATCCTGATGGAGCAGTGAGCAAGGGACTCATGTCTGAGTATACCCTTCCACGCTTATGGTGGACAAAATGATTCAGAAAAGGGGGTGGTGATGAACAGAGTGTCTGAATTAAGCAGACCACTCTTACCCAGTCCAAAGATCAGGGCTTGATCCATCACCGTTATTTAGCTTACTGCCCCATCCCAGCTCAGAACCTGGCTATATGCAAATTAGTCTGTCCCTGGCCCAGTGCATCATGGGAACAGGGCAGACCAAACTACCAAGCCAATTCTTCACCAGAAAGGAGACAAGCTTCCGGGGACCGGTTTCTGCCATTCCAGGTGTCGTCGGCCCGGCTTGCTTGAATCCTGATGGAGCAGTGAGCAAGGGACTCATGTCTGAGTATACCCTTCCACGCTTATGGTGGACAAAATGATTCAGAAAAGGGGGTGGTGATGAACAGAGTGTCTGAATTAAGCAGACCACTCTTACCCAGTCCAAAGATCAGGGCTTGATCCATCACCGTTATTTAGCTCACTGCCCCATCCCAGCTCAGAACCTGGCTATATGCAAATTAGTCTGTCCCTGGCCCAGTGCATCATGGGAACAGGGCAGACCAAACTACCAAGCCAATTCTTCACCAGAAAAGAGACAAGCTTCCGGGGACCGATTTCTGCCATTCCAGGTGTCGTCGGCCCGGCTTGCTTGAATCCTGATGGAGCAGTGAGCAGGGGACTCATGTCTGAGTATACCCTTCCACGCTTATGGTGGACAAAATGATTCAGAAAAGGGGGTGGTGATGAACAGAGTGTCTGAATTAAGCAGACCACTCTTACCCAGTCCAAAGATCAGGGCTTGATCCATCACTGTTATTTAGAAAGATAGCATTTCTCTGCACTTAAAGCTATGTGTGCCTTCAGCCTGTCTCCAATACACCTCTGGGGTGGGTGACAGCTGGCCTTTGTGCATTCCCTCTAGACACCTACGCACAAAGGAAGTTGTGACTGGGGTGCCCATCAGCATCCTGGTGGTTCATCGTGGGCAGGATGGGAGTAAGGAGTCAACACTTACACCTGAATGGGCAGTGTCCTGTCCCGGAGTTTTATAAAGTGCATGTGTGTAATGTATCTGACACTGGTAAGTGACAGCACCTAGCTAAATCGGTGCTCACCTTACATTTATCTCCGACCTATTATGTAACCTATCTATTTTTATATATAGAAAGGAGTTTTTATGATACATATACATTTATATATATATATATATATATATATATATAAATATATATATATATATATATATATATATATATTCACTGAAAAAACCATAGGCTATAGACCATATATAGTTAGGGATTAGCATTTAAAAAACCTTATTTTACTCACACAAAACCATTGAAATTCCATATATAGTTAGTTGCACTAACTATATATCGCGCACCCGCAATCCACTGCTGATGATGTCACATATTACATCATTCATGACATGGTCAGTGACATCACTGATGACATCACTGATGACATCTCAAATGACATCACTGATGACATCATCCAGTGACTGTGTGTTTCTGTAAAGTTTAAATATGTTTTACATATTGAAGAATGAGTAGATGTAGAAGTGTCTGGATGAAGGATTTAGGAGGTGCGTGACTGACTGTATGAGTGAGTGATTAAATGTGTCTCACTGAGTGCATGGGTTAGTGACTAAACTGTCTTAATTTGTGCATCATTATGTCTGTTGTTCTGTAAACTGCTGCATGTGTTGGTCAGTAGCTATATGAGTAACTATATGGGTTATTGATTG
This sequence comes from Lissotriton helveticus, assembly GCF_964261635.1. Taxonomy (NCBI): domain Eukaryota; kingdom Metazoa; phylum Chordata; class Amphibia; order Caudata; family Salamandridae; genus Lissotriton; species Lissotriton helveticus. Next base: position 1,958,351,388 of record NC_136068.1, on the reverse strand, counting down.
ATTGCCCAAGTATTTGTATGGGAGACTGAGTGTGTGTGGCTGGCTGGGAGGTGTGTGACTCTGTGCAGATCAATGTGTACTTGTATCAATGATTGTATAAGAGAGTAAGTATGTGTTAGTATATGTTTCAAAATGTAAGGTGCTCTATGTTTAACTGTATAGATTAGAAAATGGAAGTGTGATTGATTATTTACAGGACTGACTAGGTGTGTGAGTAACTCCATGGATGAGTGGCAGAGTGTGAGTGTCTGTATAGGTGTATGAGTGCATATGATAGTGTTGTAAAGATGAGTGATTGTATGTATGAATGATTGTATGGGTAAATGAGTGAATGTGTGTATAAACATAGGAATCACTGAGTGCGTATGTAGTAACTAGTATTGGTGTGTCAATGGTTTCAAAAATTATACTCTGTATTTAACACTGGGTGTAACAGAGATTATATTAAAGTGTGAGGAGATGCATTGTATTGTCACATGAATGATATCATCAGTGATGTGGTCATTGATGTCAAATGAGATGGCATCAGTGATGTCATCAGTGATGTCATTTGAGATGTCATCAGTGATGTCATTTGAGATGTTATCAGTGATGTCATTTGAGATGTCATCAGTGATGTCATTTGAGATGTCATCAGTGATGTCATCAGTGATGTCACTGACCATGTCATGAATGATGTAATATGTGACATCATCAGCAGTGGATTGCGGGTGCGCGATATATAGTTAGTGCAACTAACTATATATGGAATTTCAATGGTTTTGTGTGAGTAAAATAAGGTTTTTTAAATGCTAATCCCTAACTATATATGGTCTATAACCTATGGTTTTTTCAGTGAATTTTCAAGGTTTTTTAAATGCTAATTCCTAACTATATATGGTCTCTAACCTATGGTTTTTTCAGTGAATTTCAATGGTTTTTTAATAGCAAATATCATAAGCTGTTGAATGTCAAGTACGTGGTAAGTAAAAACATTTTCGTGTTTATGCACACTGATCTGCTTTGAATGCTGCCCCCCCTCCCCCTCATTTCTATTAGGAGTACTCTCTCTTTGCAGATAGTGAAGGGTAGTTAACGCAGGCCTTTGCCCCCGTTGTAATCCGTCGTGCCTGCTTCTCTCTCCATTTGATTGATTGTTATCCAAGCATTTACTGTTTTAGAATTGGTTCTCTTTGGTTCATTCTCTATTTACAAACAAGCACAGAGTCGCAATACTCTGTTTAGTCTTTGCAGATAGCGAAAAATCGTGTAAAAAAACAAAAGGAATCGAGCAAAATCAGTAGGCCACTAATGGGATCTCTTTTTGACCTCGCTAAAATAGAAACATTAGGAACAACCCCTCATGACAAACACGAAACTATTGAGATGAACTGAACTCCACACCATGATGGCTGCAATACAGCTCGGCTCCGCCACCCACCCCGCCCAAAATAACGATAAACTCTATGCAAATATTACAAATATATACAACACACCAGCAAAGTAACAGGGTAAAACATTTTATTAAACAACTATTTACATAACTATTTTATACTTTTTGTTGCCCGATCCGGCTAGCTCAATCGATCGAGCATGAAACTCATGCACTCTGATGGTTCAAAGTTTTGAGGAGTGCTTGTAACACTGTCTGAAGCCTATTTGCACTTGCTTCAGCTTCACTATTCTCAAAGTAAAGTGGGGGCTGTTTGAGGACGTGACTGCATTTGTGAACAATGTAATGCGGTGCCACCCTGAACCACTTGACGGAGGCCCCCGAGGGACGGTGTGATGGCGCGGACTCGGAGGGGGCGCTTGGCTCCGGCTCCCTCCCCAAGTCGTGTTCTCCTGGTGTAGCCTGAGATCGCCCCCGACATAGTTGGCCGGCTCCCGGGATCAAGCGGAACTTTTTGCCTTTTGGTAACTCTTCCATTCTTGACCTTGTCCCACAATCCGTTTCACCTAAAGACACGCTGTAGTGGGGCGCCCCTTTACCATTTCAGTTGCCATTCCGCCCGCTTTTGCTACACTGTGCCTCTTTCGCTATTCAGCTGTTTACCGCCCGCTCTTTCGACTACAGCGTCTCGCTCACCATGTAGTTGAGTTGCTCCCGCTCTTGCGGTGCAGCGATAGCCGGCTGCCACAGTACTCTCAAAATGGCGGCCGGCTCTTCAGATTTGGGCGTGGTCCACTAAAATTGCCCTGCGACACCTTGGAACTCGGACGCTTGTCTGCTAGAGATTGGGCTCCATTCTCGAAAGCGTCCCCTCAGCCTTGAAGATTCTACAAAAGTCTTGGGGGCCCCCGACTCCCGCAGGCTTCTGGTGGAGAGCGGCTAGCATTATTGCTCGTCGAATGGCCACGACGGAGCTACGAAATGGTGGTGCTCTCATGCTAACGCCAGCTTCAGTCTGAAACATCCAGAAACACTGTAGACTACCAATTCGATCAGTTCCGGTAGCGCCCCAACGTGACCCGGTAGAGAAGAACTAGCCCTCTCCTCTTTCACTGATGGTTCTTGTTGCCTGTCCCTTCTGTTGTCATTTAACAGAACTATTTAGCCTGCTGAAAGGGGTTGTGTTCCGACCGCTGGTTGGTGGAGACATTTTGACTATATTCTAGACCTGCGTTGTCGCGTAATGCGTCATATGACGCGCCGCGTTAGCGCATCCGGAAGTGATCCGGGGCGCGACGCGCAGCGCGTAACGTAAGCATAACAGGTCATGTGACTTGTTAATAAAACTTTTCATTGGTTCATTTTACTTTTCTTATTCTAATGATGAAAGGCTTGGTCATATTACCTAAAAATTACGCTTTTTATTACTTTCGAACATTATTTTTTCTTAAATATATGTTATAATGTTCCAGGCTAATGTACTTTCCCGGAAAATTTACAACTGTCCTGCAAGTAAAATATATTCCTTTTTCGAGAAAAAGGGCGTTTCTTCGTCCCATGACGGAGCCGTTGAGCAAAAGAGGGTCGGCCTGCTGTCTTAGTCGCCGATACGCCTGAATATGAGATTCTTATCGATCACTTTATGTTGCAGGATTAGAAAACACAACAGCCCTTGACCATTTATCTTTACTGCGTTCCTGCGTATTATACCTTTTACCCTTCATGTAATTGGTCTGCTTTATTTCACTTGCCTTTTACTGATTCTAAAACAGTGACTATTATTAAAAACTTTACCAATGTATATACTATTACCATGTTTTCTTTTAAAAACCTTTATTGTGAAAATGTCATTATACAAATACGGGCCTATAACCACGTGGGCCGGCCACGGAGCAAACTGTAATCGTATATGATGAGGAGACATTTACACTGTAGAGGAACGTAACGGGCGGGCCATTAGGTTGCAAGAACTAAAGTGTCTAACAGTTGCGGAATCGGTGGACGTACATTTTATAATTAAAATACGACAGGGCCAGTTACAATAAAATTATCTAGATATACATTTGCGGGCAAGTACCATGGGTGACGTTAATTCGAACTTTCAATAGTACAGTAATCAATAACACATCAGAACTTAATATCAATAGGGATATCGAAATATTCAATCTATTCTCGTCCCCGCCCGCCATGTGCTTCAAAACTGCATACGAATCTCGTGATATCAAGGTTGTGCAACCAGTACACAACAAGGAGTTACGAGTCCCATTTATTCCGGCGCCATTTTGGGCGAGGACGGGCAGGTCCAGGATATAGTCAAAATGTCTCTACCAACCATCGACTATGATGATGTTCATATGCTGTATTTATTAGAGTAACACTCATCTGTCCACATGAAATTAATTTGCCACAATCTAAACATGTCATTTTAATCTTTCCAAAGTTCTTCTAAATATTTGGGACCGTTTCCCTTGCCTCTGATGCTGTCAGTGCCACTTCTTTGATGAATGTACTGGCAGGTCGGGGGTTCTCCTCCAAATCTCTCTTTTATGCAGCACTATAATTAATCGGTGCCACCTCTCCATATGACGATGCATGGTATAGTTACCATAACTATATTTTTTTTCGGTTCCTCTGGAGAGTACATCGTGGCAGATGAAGCGTGTAACGTACCGGGCATTTACCTTTTTTTGCATGTAGAGGAAAGGAAAAAAAATTCGAGCGTCCGAGTTCTAAGGTGTCCCAGGGCCATTTTAGTGGACCAGGCCCAAATCCAAAGAACAGGCCGCCATTTTGAGAGTCCTCTTGCAGCCGCCTGTCGCTGTAGCATCAAGAGCGGCCGAAACTCAGCTGAATGGCAACTGAAACGGTAAAGGGGCGCCCCACTACAGCAGACAAGCCTCCACCTAGGAAGGCCCGTTCACGCCGCCTCCCTCCCCCCCCCCCTTCGGGCACCCCACGCCGTTATTCGGAGCAGGATTGTAGGATGGCCACACCAGTACGGCAACTTGCTAGACACCACCTCGGTGCCTACCGAATCTCAGCGCCTTGTGGTGTCTTCTATTCAGAAAACATTGTTGTGCTGCCTTCGACATATTCGCCGCAAGTGCGCACGCAACTCAGCTGCATAGCTTGCTAGACACCACCTCGGTGCTAACCGAATCTCAGCGCCTTGTGGTGTCTTCTATTCCGAAAATATTGTTGCGCTGCCTTTGGCCCCATTCGCACATCGGTCCGCTACTGCCGCCATCTCACAGGCCAACGGGGCGCCCCACGCCGACTTTCAGCATTGTAGGATGGCCACACCAGTGCGACAACTTGCTAGACACCACCTCGGTGCCATCCGGATCTTGGCATCTCAGCGCCTTGTGGTGTCTTCTATTCAGAAAATATTGTTGCGCTGCCTTTGGCCCCATTCGCACATCGGTCCGCTACTGCCGCCATCTCACAGGCCAACGGGGCGCCCCACGCCGACTTTCAGCATTGTAGGATGGCCACACCAGTGCGACAACTTGCTAGACACCACCTCGGTGCCATCCGGATCTTGGCATCTCAGCGCCTTGTGGTGTCTTCTATTCAGAAAATATTGTTGCGCTGCCTTTGGCCCCATTCGCACATCGGTCTGCTACTGCCGCCATCTCACAGGCCAACGGGGCGCCCCACGCCAACTTTCAGCATTGTAGGATGGCCACACCAGTGCGACAACTTGCTAGACACCACCTCGGTGCCATCCGGATCTTGGCATCTCAGCGCCTTGTGTTGTCTTCTATTCAGAAAATATTGTTGCGCTGCCTTTGGCCCCATTCGCACATCGGTCCGCTACTGCCGCCATCTCACAGGCCAACGGGGCGCCTCACGCCGACTTTCAGCATTGTAGGATGGCCACACCAGTGCGACAACTTGCTGGACACCACCTCGGTACCATCCGGATCTTGGCGCGTTGTGCTGCCTTCGGCCTATTCGCACATCGGTCCGCTACTGACGCCGCCTCACGTGCCAACGGATTTTCTACGCTTTTTATACCCTATGCCGCATAACAGGTCATGTGACTTGTTTATAAAACTTTTCATTGGTTCATTTTACTTTTGGTTTCCTAATGATGGAAGGCTTGATCATATGACCTAAAAATAACACTTTTCATTGGATGAAAACAATTTTTTTTTTCCAAACGATGAAAGCCCCACCTTGTTTCTGGATGTTTCAGACTGAAGCTGGCGTCAGCATGAAAGCACCACCATCTTGTGGCTCCGTCGTGGTCATTCCGCGAGCAATCATGGCAGCCGCTCCCCACCGGAAGCCTGCAGGAGTCGGGGGCCCCCAAGACTTTTGTAGAATCCTCAAGGCGGAGGGGACGCTTTCGAGAATGGGGTCCAAGACCTAGCAGACAAGCGTCCGATTTCCAAGGTGTCCCAGGGCCATTTCAGTGGACCAGGCCCAAAAAGGAAAGAGCCTGCCGCCATTTTGAGAGTCCTGTGACAGCCGCCTATCGCTGCACCGCAAGAGTGGGCGCAACTCATCTGAATTGCGGATTTTGACACAGTGGATCAAAAGCGGACGGAATGGCAACTGAAACGGTAAAGGGGCGCCCCACTACAGCAGACGAGGCTCCACCTGGGGAGGCCCGTTTACGCCGCCTCCCCCCTCCCCCCCCCCCGGGGCGCCCCACGCCGTTATTCGGAGGGCGGCAACTTACTGGACATCACCATGGTGCCATCGTTCTGCTGCCTTGGAACTATTCGCACAACAGACCGCTACTGATGACCCACCCCCGCGACGCCCCACGCCGGATACCGAAATCAGTGCGGCACCCAGGCAACATCACCTGGGTGCCGTCCAGAAATCTGAACGTTGTGCTGCCTTGGGACTATTCGCACAACCGACCGCTACTTCCTTCTTTTTCCCTAAAAATGTTTAAATGTTTTTACTGTTTTTGTTTTGTTGTATATATTTATAAGTTATTAAAGTTTTATAATCCTACTACTTTGTTGGAGTGCTATATATTTTTAATGTGACACATAATTGTAAAAACTTTGATGTACAAAGAGTCATCCCTGGAATCTTCCGCTTCAGGCTCGGTCCCCTCCCCAATCACAATACAGGATGGTTTTCAGATAGTAGGAACGCGTGTGGTGTGACGGATCTCATCGGGTGTGGGCCTTGATCTACTATAACTCCTTTGAAGAGGGGTAATTCTTTACAGCTGGGGCCATAAACTACATCTGCAGGGCTAGCTGATAGCCTGGGACCGGCCTGGACAATCGGACACAGAGGAAGAGGAGTGTCAGAGGGTGCGGTAGTGAATAGGGCGAAAGGGAGGTGTCGGGCGGGCACAGGGTGTGATTCTCAGGGAAGAGCAGCGCAGATGGGGGGAGGTTTATTGCCCATGCATAAGACAGAGAGCGGGGGTGACCAGTGCCTGGGGGAGATGCTTGCGAGGGTGGGGAGCCATGCTAAGGATCGACAGCGTGCAGAGAGTGGGTCTGGTCAAGTCATCTAAAATGGCTGCCGTGCACGACAAAAGTGTGGCATTTGAAAAAAGGCAAGATGGCGCAGACAATGTTTTTCAACACTTCCTGATTTCCTTCGAATCGAACGTTAACAGACGTTGGGGCATATTACCAAAGTTAAGCGATATTTATCCCTAACGATGCTTAGCAACGAATTTTTTACCGCTAAGCATCGTCAGAAATTATCGCAGATAAACCTTGCTATTATCAAAGTTTATCGCAAATGCGATAAAAAACGGCCGCAATGCATTAATATCGCTGAAAAGTCAGCGATATTCATGCATTACCGAGCTAATGCTCTTAGCCATGTTATCCACCTCCCATTGGATAACATGGCTAAGAACTGCTCAGGGCAGGTGTTACTTTTTGGAGATATTCGCGCTTAGCGCGAATATCTCCAAAAGTTGGTAATAGGAGATAGCGATGTTAGCGACTGTTTCCAGTCGCTAACATCTTGGCATGCCCACTTTGCATGTCATTAGTGATAAATATCACTGACATGCAAAGTGGGGCCCAAGATGGTCGCTATCTCCTACTAGCGGTCGCTAACTGGTGTTAGCGACAGCTAGGTAATACGGAGATAATTTTATCTCCGCTTTCTTGGCTTTTAAAGCCAAAAAAGCGGAGATAAACCCCCTTGATAATATGCCCCGTTATCTCTCCCACACTACCGGTCCCCCTGGGCTTAAACGCCGAGATGGTAGGGACTGCATCCCGTGAAGATAGGCCGAGACGTCACTCAGCAGAAAAAAAAGTAAAAAAAAAGTCTATAAACATACAATAAGTTAAAAGTCAATCATTCTTCATTCCTTGTAGTACGCTCCCCAGTCCGCTTCCCGTTACGCTAACCGGGCGCACCCCACCAAAAAAACGATTTTTTTTTTTTTTTTTGCCCCGCGGAGCCCTTTTAAAGCCTCCACATCAAACCTATGGGGTCAGGGAGGATTTACTATGGACCCTTATGGTCATTTGCCCCTTCGCTTTGGCCTCCTCTTGTCTCTCGATCCTACCGAGAGACAAGATGGCACCCGCTACGGACTGTTTGGAATGTTTACAGACGCCGGAGAACCAATCAGCTTCGCTTCACAAAGCTCCGTAACGCGAAAAGTACGCGAACTGGAGCGCTGCCCGTTCCGCTGTTACAGATATATATCTTTTTTTGAACGTTAATTTCTCAAAATCCACTGGAGCACATATATTGAGACCTAGCAAAGGCACATCGGGCTACCAGTCCCTACAATTGTGCCAAGTTTCATGCAAATCCATTCAGCCGTTCGATTATTATTATTATTTTTTTTTTTGCCCCGCGGGGCCCTTTTAAAACCTCCACATCAAACCTAGGGGGTCAGGGAGGATCTACTATGCCCCCTTATGGTCATTTTCCCCTTCGCTTTGGCCTCCTCTTGTCTCTCGATCCTACCGAGAGACAAGATGGCGGCCGCTATGGACTGGTTGGAATGTTTACAGACGCCGGAGAACCAATCAGCTTCGCTTCACAAAGCTCCATAACGCGAAAAGTACGCGAACTGGAGCGCTGCCCGGTCCGCTGTTACAGATATATATCTTTTTTTGAACGTTAATTTCTCAAAATCCACTGGAGCACATATATTGAGACCTAGCAAACGCACATCGGGCTACCAGTCCCTACAATTTTGCCAAGTTTCGTGCAAATCCATTCAGCCGTTCGGGCTAAAAGTGAGGCCAACCGCCCTATGGAAAACTCAATGTTAAAAACACGTTTTGGGACCCCCCTTTTTTCTCGGCCCCCCCTTGACGAAACCCAGGGGCTGCTCAGAAACAAAATGTTCCATTTTCCTGAAAATTTCAGCCAATTCCGTCCACAAACGCCAAAGTTATTAGACATAGAATTTTCAAAAATCCCATAGAGAAAAAATCCTAACTATATATACCTACTGGCGACCGCCAGTAGGTAATATATATATATATATATATATATATATATATATATTACCTACTGGCGGTCGCCAGTAGGTATATATAGTTAGGATTTTTTCTCTATGGGAGAACCCATATATTACCTACCGCCAGTAGGTAATATATATATATATATATATATATATATATATATATTACCTACTGGCGGTCGCCAGTAGGTATATATAGTTAGGATTTTTTCTCTATGGGTTTTTTGAAAATTCTATGTCTAATAACTTTGGCGTTTGTGGACGGAATTGGCTGAAACTTTCAGGAAAATGGAACATTTTGTTTCTGAGCAGCCCTTGAAAATTTGGGGGGGGTTCGTCAAGGGGGGGCTGAGAAAAAAGGGGGGTCCCAAAACGTGTTTTTAACATTGAGTTTTCCATAGGGCGGTTGGCCTCACTTTTAGCCCGAACGGGTGAATGGATTTGCACGAAACTTGGCAAAATTGTAGGGACTGGTAGCCCGATGTGCCTTTTGTAGGTCTCAATATATGTGCTACAGTGGATTTTGAGAAATTAACGTTTAAAAAAAGATATATATCTGTAACAGCGGACCGGGCAGCGCTCCAGGACGCGTACTTTTCGCGCAACGGAGCTTTGTGAAGCGAAGCTGATTGGTTCTCCGGCGTCTGTCAACATTCCAAACAGTCCGTAGCGGCCGCCATCTTGTCTCTCGGTAGGATCGAGAGACAAGAGGAGGCCAAAGCGAAGGGGCAAATGACCATAAGGGGGAATAGTAGATCCTCGCTGACCCCCTACGTTTGATGTGGAGGTTTTAAAAGGGCTCCGCGGGGCAAAAAAAAAATAAAATAATAATAATCGAACGGCTGAATGGATTTGCACGAAACTTGGCAAAATATTAGGGACTGGTAGCCCGATGTGCCTTTGCTAGGTCTCAATATATGTGCTCCAGTGGATTTTGAGAAATTAACGTTCAAAAAAAGATATATATCTGTAACAGCGCTCCGCTTCGCGTACTTTTCGCGTTACGGAGCTTCGCGAAGCTGATTGGTTCTCCGGCGTCTGTCAACATTCCAAACAGTCCGTAGCGGCCGCCATCTTGTCTCTCGGTAGGATTGAGAGACAAGAGGAGGCCAAAGCGAAGGGGGAAATGACCATAAGGGGGCATAGTAGATCCTTCCTGACCTCTTAGGTTTGATGTACCATTTTGTCAAGTTTGGTGTAATTCCGTTCAGCCATTCAGGCTGTAGACGTATGTAAATGTCCTATGGAAAATTGCATGGGGAAAACACATTTGAAAGTGTTGAAATTTAGAACCAATTAAAATGTTACTTTGGTTTTGTATTTGTGTGTGATGAAAGTTAATTGGTTATGTATATATGTCAAATGAGAGGAAACCACAGCCATTTTGTGATACTACTGTCTGAGGTACATTTGTGAGGAATTTTTGGTGGTGAATTTCTGGTGTTTGATTTACACAGTACTAACACTTTTCCTACTTTTGAAAAGGTGAGTTGTTAATTTGTAAGGGGAACTATGTTGTACACTTGAAGATAATTTGAAAAATGTTTTCTGTTATTTATTTGCAGTCCTTCTGTTATACTATATACTTGATAAAGTTAGTTTTATATTATGTATTACTAAAAACGATAAATGAAAGTGATTATTTTTTTCTGCAATTTACAGCAAGCAATTTCAAAATAAAATGGCTCACAATGAAGAGACCGTGGCAATTTCTTTTGAATTGTCCACTACATTGATTGAAATTGAGAGCACCAATAATGAAATATTGTCACAAGGAGGACATGACTTGTATGATTCCATTAGATTGATTGAAATGGACAGCACCAAGAATGAAATATTGTCACAAGGAGATGACTTGAATGATTCCACTACATTGATTGAAATTGAGAGCACCAATAATGAAATATTGTCACAAGGAGGAGATGGCTTGTATGATTCCATTAGATTGATTGAAATGGACAGCACCAATAATGAAATATTGTCACAAGGAGGAGATGACTTGAATGATTCCACTACATTGATTGAAATTGAGAGCACCAATAATGAAATATTGTCACGAGGAGATGACTTGAATGATTCCACTACATTGATTGAAATGGACAGCACCAATAATGAAATATTGTCAGAAGGAGGAGATGACTTGAATGATTTTTTTGATCAATCTCTTGATGGCGAATTTATCGAGTGTTTGGAGACCATAGAGTTACAAGAATCATCATTGCAGACTTTTAATGAGGAGATTCCAGATGAGATGATTGAAGAGGAAATTACTGATGAGGACATGTTACTAGTTGTTTCAAATTTAGAAAATTCTGAAGAATAAATTTATATTTAGAAATCAAAAATTGTTTGAGACATTATTTATTTTTATTTTTAATTTATGAGGTTGTAGCGAAGTGATTGTAGTATAAAATGAGACTTATAGTATAGAGTGCAACATTTTTATGTTACATGGTAAGTTTACTCATATTTACTTCCCTTCTGCCACTATATTATCTCCAATGTGTATTTGACATGTCTTCTTCATCTCCGGCCTCCTTTCTCTCAGTGTGTGTCTCCGATGCATCTTATCGCTGGTATTTTGTGTAATTACAGAAGAGAGTAAAATAAAATAGTTCGGAACGTGAAAAGGGGGCAAAGTAGAGTACTCCTCACCCCCTAGGCCTTTTTAGGCGGTCCCAAAAGGATCAGTTTCTGCTTTCCTGAGAGATTATGGTATGAGTTCCATATACCACAATAACTTGCATTACAACATGCAAGATATCTATCTCCTATTACCAACTTTTGGAGATATTCGCGCTAAGCGCGAATATCTCCAAAAAGTAACACCTGCCCTGAGCAGTTCTTAGCCATGTTATCCAATGGGAGGTGGATAACATGGCTAAGAGCATTAGCTCGGTAATGTATGAATATCGCTGAGTTTTTAGCGATATTCATGCATTGCGGCCGTTTATTATCGCATTTGTGATAAACCTTGATAATAGCAAGGTTTATCTTCGGTAATTTCTGATGATGCTTAGCGGTAAAAAATTCGTTGGTAAGCATCGTTAGCGATAAATATCGCTTAACTTTGGTAATATGCCCCAACGTCTGTTAACGTTCGATTCGAAGGAAATGAGGAAGTGTTGAAAAACATTGTCTGCGCCATCTTGCCTTTTTTGAAATGCCACACTTTTGTCGTGCACGGCAGCCATTTTAGATGTCTTGACCAGACCCACTCTCTGCACGCTGTCGATTCGTAGCATGGCTCCTCACCCTCGCAAGCATCTTCCCCAGGCACTGGTCACCCCCGCTCTCTGTCTTATGCATGGGCAATAAACCTCCCCCCATCTGCGCTGCTCTTCCCTGAGAATCACACTGTGCCCGCCCGACACCTCCCTTTCGCCCTATTCACTACCGCACCCTCTGACACTCCTCTTCCTCTGTGTCCGATTGTCCAGGCTATCAGCTAGCCCTGCAGATGTAGTTTATGGCCCCAGCTGTAAAGAATCACCCCTCTTCAAAGGAGTTATAGTAGATCAAGGCCCACACCCGATGAGATCCGTCACACCACACGTGTTCCTACTATCTGAAAACTATCCTGTATTGTGATTGGGGAGGGGACAGAGCCTGAAGCGGAAGATTCCAGGAATGACTCTTTGTACATCAAAGTTTTTACAATTATGTGTCACATTAAAAATATATAGCACTCCAACAAAGTAGTAGGAATATAAAACTTTAATAACATATAAATATATACAAGAAAACAAAAACAGTAAAAACATTTAAACAACGAAGAGACCGTGGCAATTTCTTTTGAATTATCCAATAGATTTATTGAAATTGACAGCACCAATAATGAAATATTCTTGTCAGTAGCGGTCTGTTGTGCGAATAGTTCCAAGGCAGCAGAACGCGCTGAAATCTAGATGGCACGAAAGTGATGTCTAGCAAGTTGCCGCCCAGCAAATAACGGCGTGGGGCGCCGCGGGGGTGAGTGAGTCCAGTAGGCACCACAGCTATTCTTAGCGGCATTGCAGAATTACTGCTGGGGACAATGGCTGTGCTGTAGCAGGGTCACAGCAGAAACAAAAAGGATTCTGTTGAAGATGTTGTTGGTTTTCAATTTGAAAACAGTTCTGGTGTCAACTGCTATGCTATTGTAGTGGTTAATGTTTTGTTTTCTCTAGAAAATGTAAAAGAGGGGGAGGCAGTCCAAAGTTCCGTTAAAAGGGCAAAGGAAAGGATCGGTGGTTTGAACTATCAGTCAAAAAGGGGAGGGGGTGCAACAATTTTTCCTACCGGGTCACACTGTGCTTTCACCGGAAGTGAGGTCTGCAGGATTCTAGTAATTCAAAGTGAGGCTGGCGCCGACGTCCCGCGGATACAGTTTCGTCACTCCACGGGTGATCATGGCAGTCATTCCCCATCGGGGGTCGGAGACTCCCGCGGCTCCTCTAGAATCTTCAAGGTCGTGGAGGACTACGGTGGTGGAGTCAACCAGTGACCGGGCCATTTCTTTATGCTGGGCCCGCTCTTGCCAGGTCGACCGCCATTTTGAGAGTTCGGTAGCTACTGGCGATCGCGGGGTCAAATGAGCGGACGGGCTCCACCCTGCCGGGCGAGACGTTGCAGCATAGCCACAGTGGAAGAACCCTTTTCCGGGCGCCTGGAGCGCTGAGGGTGCAGCTGGGAAGCCTCCACCTGGGGAGGCGGGAGAGGCCTGTTCGCACCGTCTCTCCCTGCCAGTGCATCCCACGGCGTCTCGCTTGAGATTTGTTATGGCCGGACCAGGCGATGAGGACGAGGGGGGGGGGGTCGGAGGCATGTGCAAGACATCCCCCCCCCAGTGTTGTCGCAGCCATTTTTCAAGAAAGAAGAAGTGTCCCGTCCGTCTTCGGGCCGGGCTTCCGGTAGATGTCGGCCGGACGCCCCTGGCTCTGGCCCCATTAACGGGTTTCTTGGTTTATTGGCTGCAGCCGGATCCCGTCGGCCTCGGCCCCCCGACCGTTGGTGGCCGGACCGGAAGAGCATGTGGCGGGACTACCTGCAACTCTCAAGGGCCACCGCGGCCGGACTGGGAGAGAGAGGGGAGGGTCGAGGAGACATTCCCCCCCCCCTGCAACTGTTCAGCGTTGTAAAGGCAATCCCCTGGCCGGGTCCCGCTGGTCTCGGCCTCTCCTCCGGCTACACCCTACGTTAGGATCTCCTGGCCGAGGCGTGGCAGCAGGACCTGCTTTATATGGGCTGCTCCCGGCTGGGCGTAGCCGGAACCCTGCCCCACCTTGGAAGTTTCCAGAGTGGGGGCGGATGTTCTACTGACTTGCATTTTCCCTAGTCTATCGATTTTTTGGGCGTGGCAGGCGGTGGGACAGCGAGGGGTGATTTGGTTTCTCTTACTGTTTTTCTGGTCTCTCACCACTGGCATATTTCTAACGTTTTCTTGTTTCTAGGACATTAATAGGTTTTATCATTACGTTATGTTATCGTTTCTTTGTTCGTTGTTTAATAAAAGTTCATGTTCATCAGTGGCCTACTGATTTTCGATTTCCTATTCTTTTCTTTCCAGGTTGTTTCATGCTAAAGTTTCTGTTAACAGGATACAGTGATCACTTCGTTATTATTGCATATGTCTTTTTCACTAGGGGTGCTCTCTGGTCGGGCCAGATGACGTATGTCTAGTAAATGGTCCGGGTGAAACAGGTGCATCAATCAATCAATCAATGAGGAATGAAATAGGTACGACGTGTTAAAGGCTTGCGTTACCTACCCTTCACTATCTGCAAAGGGAGAGAGAATATTCCTATTCTTCCTCGTTTGCAGGCAGAGAAGATCCTTAAGAGAACCAACTTCGAACAATTCAATGCTCGATTCAAACAATCAACAAGGGGTACTGTGAACACAAATGAACGCCGCTTATGTACATACGCATTGCTATTTTCAACAGGTTGTTCCTAATGTTTCTATTTTAGCGAGGTCAAAAAGAGATCCCATTAGTGGCCTACTGATTTTGCTCGATTCCTTTTGTTTTTTTACACGGTTTTTCGCTATCTGCAAAGACTAAACAGAGTATTTTGACTCTGTGCTTGTTTGTAAATAGAGAATGAACCAAAGAGAACAATCAATCAAATGGAGAGAGAAGCAGGCACGACGGATTACAAAGGGGGCAAAGGGCTGCGTTAACTACCCTTCACTATCTGCAAAGAGAGAGTACTCCTAATAGAAATGAGGGGTGGGGGGTAGCATTCAAAGCAGATCAGTGTGCATAAACACGAAAATGTTTTTACTTACCACGTACTTGACATTCGACAGCTTATGATATTTGCTATTAAAAAACCATTGAAATTCACTGAAAAAACCATAGGTTATAGACCATATATAGTTAGGAATTAGCATTTACAAAACCTTGAAAATTCACTGAAAAAACCATAGGTTATAGACCATATATAGTTAGGAATTAGCATTTAAAAAACCTTATTTTACTCACACAAAACCATTGAAATTCCATATATAGTTAGTTGCACTAACTATATATCGCGCACCCGCAATCCACTGCTGATGATGTCACATATTACATCATTCATGACATGGTCAGTGACATCACTGATGACATCACTGATGACATCTCAAATGACATCACTGATGATATCTCATTTGACATCAATGGTCACATCAATGATGATATCATTAATGTGACAATACAATGCATCTCCTCACACTTTAATATAACCTCTGTTTCACCCAGTGTTAAATACAGAGTATAATTTTTGAAACCATTGACACACCAATACTAGTTACTACATACGCACTCACTGATTCCTACGTCTACACACACATTCACTCATTCACCCATACAATCATTCATACATACAATCACTCATCTTTACAACACTATCATATGCACTCATACACCTATACAGACACTCACACTCTGCCACTCATCCATGGAGTTACTCACACACCTAGTCAGTCCTGTAAAGAATCAATCACAGTTCCATTTTCTAATCTATACAGTTAAACATAGAGTACCTTACATTTTAAAACATATACTAACACATACTTACTCTCTTATAGAATCACTGATACAAGTACACATTGATCTGCACAGAGTCACACACCTCCCAGCCAGCCATACACACACTCAGTCTCCCATACAAATACTTGTGCAACCAATCAATAACCCATATAGCTACTTATATAGCTACTGATCAATACATGCAGCAGCTTGCACAACAACAGACATGCTGATGCACACTTTCAGACAGTTTAGTCACTAACCCGTGCATTTAGTAAGACGCATTTAATCACTCACTCATACAGTCAATCACGCACCTACTAAAACCTTCATTCAGACACTTATACATCCACTCATTCTTCAATATGTAAAACATATTTAAACTTTACAGAAACACATAATCACTGGATGTTGTCATCAGTGATGTCATTTGAGATGTCATCAGTGATGTCATCAGTGATGTCATTTGAGATGTCATCAGTGATGTCATCAGTGATGTCACTGACCATGTCATGAATGATGTAATATGTGACATCATCAGCAGTGGATTGCGGGTGCGCGATATATAGTTAGTGCAACTAACTATATATGGAATTTCAATGGTTTTGTGTGAGTAAAATAAGGTTTTTTAAATGCTAATTCCTAACTATATATGGTCTATAACCTATGGTTTTTTCAGTGAATTTTCAAGGTTTTGTAAATGCTAATTCCTAACTATATATGGTCTATAACCTATGGTTTTTTCAGTGAATATATATATATATATATTCACTTAAAAAAACCATAGGTTTCAGGCCTTATATAGTTAGGAATTAGCATTTAAAAAACCATTGAAATTGCTCCTATATAGTTAGTTGCTCAATCAATCAATCAGGTCATTTGTAGAGCGCACTACTCACCCGTAGGGTCTCAAGGCGCTGGGTGGGGGGGGGGGTGCCGCTACTGCTCGAACAGCCAGGTCTTGAGCTTCTTCCTGAAGGAGAGGTGGTCTTGGGTCAGGCGCAGGTCGGTTGGGAGTGAGTTCCAGGTCTTGGCGGCCAGGTAGGAGAAGGACCTTCCTCCTCAACATTCTATTGGGAATAACTTTGGCGCCGATTGAGGGATCTGTGTGTAATTTTCCAAAATTTTGGCCAGCTCCGCTGCGCTCCTTCCCTGACAGTTTCGAGGGGATTCGTGAAGTGAGGGCTGAGAAAAAAGGGGGGTCCCAAAACGTGTTTTCCCCATGTTAATTTCCATAGGACATTCTGACAAGTCTACAGCCCGAACCGCTGAACGGAATTACACCAAACTTGGCAAAATTGTAGGGACTGGTACGCAAAAGTGCCTTTGCTATATTTGGTGAAAATTGCTCCAGTGGTTTTTATGAAAATTAACTTCAAAAACACATATGTATCTGGGCGGAGCCTAACCACACATCTCATCGTGAAATCTGATTGGCTGTCAGCACTTCATCCAAGAAGTGTTGGCAGCCATCTTGGGACCAATATACATGATAGCACCTCATTAAAAACCATTGTAGTTAATAGAGGGGTTTAGGACATTAGTTACATTATAAATCATTTGTTGATGGTCCCATACTCATTTTAGGAATCGTGGTGTGTTCTAAGGTGATTTTACCATGTGAAAAAGCCTTCTGCTGTGATATCATGAATCATGTTTGAAAGAAAACTATTATCTCATGCTTTTCCCACAGTGGTTTGGAAGGGGATCTATAAGCTAAACTGAAAGCATATTTTCTGTAAATTCACATTATATTTCCCAGTCATGTGAGCATGAAGTATGACATTCTCAGTAAGACATGTACATCCAACAAGGACAGAGACTGTCAGTTGATTCCTTTGTGTTCTACTGCAGCCTCCTAGAGTGTTCTAAAGAACAACTAGAGCGCTAACAGTCTGTTGTGTTTGCCTTTCTTCTATTTCCCCTACCCTGCGCTGCGCGTGCTGTTCCCCTGCGCGTAATTGGCTACCCCAGCTGGAATGTTGACAGCTGAGGGTTCCTCGTTTGACAGTTACGACCGGTATTGGTTTTGATGCCTGGCAGCTGTACGCACGCATGCTGTGGTGTGTTGTCAAGGAAATAAATAGTTATTCTTTTAACATCATCTGTCCCTGTGATGAATACTTAACAATTTGGCGACGAGGACGGTACAACACGCCACGAACACACGCAAAACGAACCCCGGTAAGGGAAAATTAAACGGAGTAATAAGAATTACAACCATGAAGTAAAGCATGCGGAATGAATGAAGTAATCTGCTAACAGGAAATATATTTAAAAAAATGAGAAATTTATGATACATATACATTTATATATATATATATATTCACTGAAAAAACCATAGGTTATAGACCATATATAGTTAGGAATTAGCATTTACAAAACCTTGAAAATTCACTGAAAAAACCATAGGTTATACACCATATATAGTTAGGAATTAGCATTTAAAAAACCTTATTTTACTCACACAAAACCATTGAAATTCCATATATAGTTAGTTGTACTAACTATATATCGCGCACCCGCAATCCACTGCTGATCATGTCACATATTACATCATTCATGACATGGTCAGTGACATCACTGATGACATCACTGATGACATCTCAAATGACATCACTGATGACATCACTGATGACATCTCAAATGACATCACTGATGACATCACTGATGACAACATCCAGTGACTGTATTTTTCTGTAAAGTTAAAATATGTCTTACATATTTAAGAATGAGTGGATGTATAAGTGTCTGGATGAAGGATTTAGTAGGTGCATGACTGACTGTATGAGTGAGTGATTAAATGTGTCTCACTGAGTGCATGGGTTAGTGACTAAACTGTCTTAATTTGTGCATCATTATGTCTGTTGTTCTGAAAACTGCTGCATGTGTTGTTCAGTAGCTATATGAGTAACTATATGGGTTATTGATTGGTTGCCCAAGTATTTGTATGGGAGACTGAGTGTGTGTGTGGGTGGCTGGAAGGTGTATGACTCTGTGCATAGATGTGTGAGCAGTTCATTCACTAGATGTATGGGTTCAAAAGTGCATGTGGAAACAGCTGTATGGGCGGTTGACTGTGTGCATCAGTGTATTGGTGAGTGAATGGATATCTCAGTGCTACATGTCAAAGTAAGTACATATGTAAAACACAGTACATGTGAGACTTGACATATATAAATAACTGTGCATAAGATCCAGTGAATGTGTGAGTGGCTGTATGCATCATTGTGAACTTGTATCCAGGATTGTATGAGAGAGTAAATATGTTTTAGTATATGTTTGAATAAGTAAGGTGTGTATAACTGTATAGTTGGGAAAATGGAGGTGTGATTGATTCTTTGCATGACTGACTAGGTGTGTGTGTAACTTCATGGATGAGTGACAATCTGTGAGTGTCTGTTTACACTGAGTGTATCTAAGGTTATATTAGAGTCTAAAGAGGTTCATCGTATTATCACATGAATGATGTCATCAGTGATGTGATCAGTAATGTCAAATGAGATGTCATCAGTGATGTCATCAGTGATGTCGTTTGAGATGTCATCAGTGATGTCATCAGTGATGTCATTTGAGATGTCATCAGTGATGTCATCAGTGATGTCATTTGAGATGTCATCAGTGATGTCATCAGTGATGTCACTGACCATGTCATGAATGATGTAATATGTGACATGATCAGCAGTGGATTGCGGGTGCGCGATATATAGTTAGTACAACTAACTATATATGGAATTTCAATGGTTTTGTGTGAGTAAAATAAGGTTTTTTAAATGCTAATTCCTAACTATATATGGTCTATAACCTATGGTTTTTTCAGTGAATTTTCAAGGTTTTGTAAATGCTAATTCCTAACTATATATGGTCTATAACCTATGGTTTTTTCAGTGAATTTCAATGGTTTTTTAATAGCAAATATCATAAGCTGTCGATTGTCAAGTACGTGGTAAGAAAAAACATTTTCGTGTTTATGCACACTGATCTGCTTTCAATGCTGCCCCCCCCCTCATTTCTATTAGGAGTACTCTCTCTTTGCAGATAGTGAAGGGTAGTTAACGCAGGCCTTTGCCCCCGTTGTAATCCGTCGTGCCTGCTTCTCTCTCCATTTGATTGATTGTTATCCAAGCATTTACTGTTTTAGAATTGGTTCTCTTTGGTTCATTCTCTATTTACAAACAAGCACAGAGTCGCAATACTCTGTTTAGTCTTTGCAGATAGCGAAAAATCGTGTAAAAAAACAAAAAGAAATCAGTAGGCCACTAATGGGATCTCTTTTTGACCTCGCTAAAATAGAAACATTAGGAACAACCCCTCATGACAAATACGAAACTAGTGAGATGAACTGAACTCCACACCATGATGGCTGCAAGACAGCTCGGCTCCACCACCCACCCCGCCCAAAATAACGATAAACTCTATGCAAATATTACAAATATATACAACACACCAGCAAAGTAACAGGGTAAAACATTTTATTAAATAACTATTTACATAACTATTTTATATTTTTTGTTGCCCGATCCGGCTAGCTCAATCGATCGAGCATGAAACTCATGCACTCTGATGGTTCAAAGTTTTGAGGAGTGCTTGTAACACTGTCTGAAGCCTATTTGCACTTGCTTCAGCTTCACTATTCTCAAAGTAAGTGGGGGCTGTTTGAGGACGTGACTGCATTTGAAAACAATGTGATGCGGTGCCACCCTGAACCGCTTGACGGTGGCCCCCGAGGGACGGTGTCATGGCGCGGACTCGGAGGGGGCGCTTGGCTCCGGCCCCCTCCCCAAGTCGTGTTGCCCTGGTGTGGCCTGAGATCGCCCCCGACATAGGTGGCCGGCTCCCTGGGTCAAGCGGAACTTTTTGCCTTTTGGTGACTCTTCCATTCTTCACCTTGTCCCACAATCCGTTTCACCTAAAGACACGCTGTAGTGGGGCGCCCCTTTTCCGTTTCAGTTGCCATTCAGCCCGCTTTTGCTACACTGTGCCTCTTCCGCTATTCAGCTGTTTACCGCCCGCTCTTTCGACTACAGCGTCTCGCTCACCATGTACTTGAGTTGCTCCCGCTCTTTCGGTGCAGCGATAGGCGGCTGCTACAGGACTCTCAAAATGGCGGCCGGCTCTTCAGATTTGGGCGTGGTCCACTAAAATGGGCCTGCGACACCTTGGAACTCGGACGCTTGTCTGCTAGAGCTTGGGCTCCATTCTCGAAAGCGTCCCCTCAGCCTTGAAGATTCTACAAAAGTCTTGGGGGCCCCCGACTCCCGCAGGCTTCTGGTGGGGAGCGCCTAGCATGATTGCTCGTGGAATGGCCACGACGGAGCTACGAAATGGTGGTGCTCTCATGCTAACGCCAGCTTCAGTCTGAAACATCCAGAAACACTGTAGACTACCAATTCGATTAGTTCCGGTAGCGCCCCAACGTGACCCGGTAGAGAAGAACTTGCCCTCCCCTCTTTGACTGATGGTTCTTGTTGCCTGTCCCTTCTGTTGTCATTTAACAGAACTATTTAGCCTGCTGAAAGGGGTTGTGTTCCGATCGCTGGTTGGTGGAGACATTTTGACTATATTCTGGACCTGCGTTGTCGCGTAATGCGTCATATGACGCGCCGCGTTAGCGCACCCGGAAGTGCTCCAGTGCGCGAAGCGCAGCTTCCCGGAAGCGATCCGGGGCGCGGCGCGCAGCGCGTAACGTAAGCATAACAGGTCATGTGACTTGTTAATAAAACTTTTCATTGGTTCATTTTACTTTTCTTATTCTAATGATGAAAGGCTTGGTCATATGAACTAAAAATTATGCTTTTTATTACTTTCGAACATTATTTTTTCTTAAACATATGTTATAATGTTCCAGGCTAATGTACTTTCCCGGAAAATTTACAACTGTCCTGCAAGTAAAATATATTCCTTTTTCGAGATAAAGGGCGTTTCTTCGTCCCATGACGGAGCCATTGAGCAAAAGAGACTCGGCCTGCTGTCTTAGTCGCCGATACGCCTGAATATCAGATTCTTATCGATCACTTTATGTAGCAGGAGTAGAAAACACAACAGCCCTTGACCATTTATCTTTACTGCGTTCCTGCGTATTATACCTTTTACCCCTCATGTAATTGGACTGCTTTATTTCACTTGCCTTTTACTGATTCTAAAACAGTAACTATTATTAAAAACTTTACCAATGTAAAAACTACTACCATGTTTTCTTTTAAAAACCTTTATTGTGAAAACGTCAGTATACAAATACGAGCCTATAACCACGTGGGCCGGCCACGGAGCAAACTGTAATCGTATATGATGAGTAGACATTTACACTGTAGAAGAACGTAACGGGCGGGCCATTAGGTTGCAAGAACTAAGGTATCTAACAGTTGCGGAATCGGTGGACGTACATTTTATAATTAAAATACGACAGAGCCAGTTACAATAAAATTATCTAGATATACATTTGCGGGCAAGTACCATGGGTGACGTTAATTTGAACTTTCAATAGTACAGTAATCAATAACACATCAGAACTTAATATCAATAGGGATGTCGAAATATTCAATCAATTCTCGTCCCCGCCCGCCATGTGCTTCAAAACTGCATACGTATCTCGTGATTTCAAGGTTCTGCAACCAGTACACAACAAGGAGTTACGAGTCCCATTTATTCCGGCGCCATTTTGGGCGAGGACGGGCAGGTCCAGGATATAGTCAAAATGTCTCTACCAACCATCGACTATGATGATGTTCATATGCTGTATTTATTAGAGTAACACTCATCTGTCCACATGAAATTAATTTGCCACAATCTAAACATGTCATTTTAATCTTTCCAAAGTTCTTCTAAATATTTGGGACCGTTTCCCTTGCCTCTGATGCTGTCAGTGCCACTTCTTTGGTGAATGTACTGGCAGGTCGGGGGTTCTCCTCCAAATCTCTCTTTTATGCAGCACTATAATTAATCGGTGCCACCTCTCCATATGACGATGCATGGTATAGTTACCATAACTATATTTTTTTTCGGTTCCTCTGGAGAGTACATCGTGGCAGATGAAGCGTGTAACGTAACGGGCATTTACCTTTTTTGCATGTAGAGGAAAGGAAAAAAAATTCGAGCGTCCGAGTTCTAAGGTGTCCCAGGGCCATTTTAGTGGACCAGGCCCAAATCCAAAGAACAGGCCGCCATTTTGAGAGTCCGGTTGCAGCCGCCTGTCGCTGTAGCATCAAGAGCGGCCGAAACTCAGCTGAATGGCAACTGAAACGGTAAAGGGGCGCCCCACTACAGCAGACGAGCCTCCACCTGGGAAGGCCCGTTCACGCCGCCTCCCCCTCCCCCCTTCGGGCACCCCACGCCGTTATTCGGAACAGGATTGTAGGATGGCCACACCAGTGCGGCAACTTGCTAGACACCACCTCGGTGCCAACCGAATCTCAGCGCCTTGTGGTGTCTTCTATTCAGAAAATATTGTTGTGCTGCCTTCGACCTATTCGCCGCAAGTGCGCACGCAACTCAGCTGCATAGCGAGTGAAACACCAAGGGGCGCCCCACTACAGCCGAGGAACCTTCATCTTGGGGGCGACGCACAGCATTACATTGCTTTCCAATGCAGTCAGATCCTCAAACAACCCCCACTGACTGACGCGAACTCACAGGCCAACGGGGCGCCCCACGCCGACTTTCAGCATTGTAGGACGGCCACACCAGTGAGGCAACTTGCTAGACACCACCTCGGTGCCATCCGGATCTTGGGGCGTTGCGCTGCCTTTGGCCCTATTCGCACATCGGTCCGCTACTGACGCCACCTCACAGGCCAACGGGGCGCCCCACGCCGACTTTCAGCAAGTGTAGGACGGCCACACCAGTGCGGCAACTTGCTAGGCACCACCTCGGTGCCATCCGGATCTTGGCGCGTTGCGCTGCCTTTGGCCCCATTCGCACATCGGTCCGCTACTGACGCCACCTCACAGGCCAACGGGGCGCTCCACGCCGACTTTCAGCATTGTAGGATGGCCACACCAGTGCGGCAACTTGCTAGACACCACCTCGGTGCCATCCGGATCTTGGCGCGTTGTGCTGCCTTTGGCCTATTCGCACATCGGTCCGCTACTGACGCCGCCTCACGTGCCAACGGATTTTCTACGCTTTTTATACCCTATGCCGCATAACAGGTCATGTGATTTGTTTATAAAACTTTTCATTGGTTCATTTTACTTTTGGTTTCCTAATGATGGAAGGCTTGATCATATGACCTAAAAATAACACTTTTCATTGGATGAAAACTTTTTTTTTTTCCCAAACGATGAAAGCCCCACCTTGTTTCTGGATGTTTCAGACTGAAGCTGGCATCAGCATGAAAGCACCACCATCTCGTGGCTCCGTCGTGGTCATTCCGCGAGCAATCATGGCAGCCGCTCCCCACCAGAAGCCTGCGGGAGTCGGGGGCCCCCAAGACTTTTGTACAATCCTCAAGGCTGAGGGGACGCTTTCGAGAATGGGGTCCAAGACCTAGCAGACAAGCGTCCGATTTCCAACGTGTCCCAGGGCCATTTCAGTGGACCAGGCCCAAAAAGGAAAGAGCCTGCCGCCATTTTGAGAGTCCTGTGGCAGCCGCCTATTGCTGCACCGCAAGAGTGGGCGCAACTCAGCTGAATGGCGGATTTTGACACAGTGGACCAAAAGCGGACGGAATGGCAACTGAAACGGTAAAGGGGCGCCCCACTACAGCAGACGAGCCTCCACCTGGGGCGCCCCACGCCGTTATTCGGAGGGCGGCAACTTACTGGACATCACCTTGGTGCCATCCACATTTCAGCGCGTTCTGCTGCCTTGGAACTATTCGCACAACAGACCGCTACTGACGACCCACCCCCCGGGACGCCCCACGCCGGATACCCAAATCAGTGCGGCACCCAGGCAACATCACCTGGGTGCCGTCCAGAAATCAGGACGTTGTGCTGCCTTGGGACTATTCGCACAACCGACCGCTACTGACCATTGTTCCTTCTTTTTCCCTAAAAATTTTTAAATGTTTTTACTGTTTTTGTTTTGTTGTATATATTTATAAGTTATTAAAGTTTTATAATCCTACTACTTTGTTGGAGTGCTATATATTTTTAATGTGACACATAATTGTAAAAACTTTGATGTACAAAGAGTCATCCCTGGAATCTTCCGCTTCAGGCTCGAACCCCTCCCCAATCACAATACAGGATGGTTTTCAGATAGTAGGAACGCGTGTGGTGTGACGGATCTCATCGGGTGTGGGCCTTGATCTACTATAACTCCTTTGAAGAGGGGTGATTCTTTACAGCTGGGGCCATAAACTACATCTGCAGGGCTAGCTGATAGCCTGGGACCGGCCTGGACAATCGGACACAGAGGAAGAGGAGTGTCAGAGGGTGTGGTAGTGAATAGGGCGAAAGGGAGGTGTCGGGCGGGCACAGGGTGTGATTCTCAGGGAAGAGCAGCGCAGATGGGGGGAGGTTTATTGCCCATGCATAAGACAGAGAGCGGGGGTGACCAGTGCCTGGGGGAGATGCTTGCGAGGGTGGGGAGCCATGCTAAGGATCGACAGCGTGCAGAGAGTGGGTCTGGTCAAGGCATCTAAAATGGCTGCCGTGCACGACAAAAGTGTGGCATTTGAAAAAAGGCAAGATGGCGCAGACAATGTTTTTCAACACTTCCTGATTTCCTTTGAATCGAACGTTAACAGACGTTATCTCTCCCACATTACCGGTCCCCCTGGGCTTAAACGCCGAGATGGTAGGGACTGCATCCCGTGGAGATAGGCCGAGACGTCACTCAGCAGAAAAAAAAGAAAAAAAAAGTCCATAAACATACAATAAGTTAAAAGTCAATCATTCTTGTTTCCTTGTAGTACGCTCCCCAGTCCGCTTCCCGTTACGCTAACCGGGCGCACCCCACCAAAAAAAACGTTTTTTTTTTTTTTTTGCCCCGCGGAGCCCTTTCAAAGCCTCCACATCAAACCTATGGGGTCAGGGAGGATCTACTATGCCCCCTTATGGTCATTTGCCCCTTCGCTTTGGCCTCCTCTTGTCTCTCGATCCTACCGAGAGACAAGATGGCGGCCGCTACGGACTGTTTGGAATGTTTACAGACGCCAGAGAACCAATCAGCTTCGCTTCGCAAAGCTCCATAACGCGAAAAGTACGCGAAGCGGAGCGCTGCCCGGAGCGCTGTTACAGATATATATCTTTTTTTGAACGTTAATTTCTCAAAATCCACTGGAGCACATATATTGAGACCTAGCAAAGGCACATCGGGCTACCAGTCCCTACAATTTTGCCAAGTTTCGTGCAAATCCATCCAGCCGTTCGATTATTATTTTTTTATTTTTTTTTTGCCCCGCGGGGCTCTTTTAAAATCTCCACATCAAACCTAGGGGGTCAGGGAGGATCTACTATGCCCCCTTATGGTCATTTGCCCCTTCGCTTTGGCCTCCTCTTGTCTCTCGATCCTACCGAGAGACAAGATGGCGGCCGCTACGGACTGTTTGGAATGTTGACAGACGCCGGAGAGACAATCAGCTTCGCTTCACAAAGCTCCGTAACGCGAAAAGTACGCGAAGCGGAGCGCTGCCGGTGCGCTGTTACAGATATATATCTTTTTTTGAACGTTAATTTCTCAAAATCCACTGGAGCACATATATTGAGACCTAGCAAAGGCACATCGGGCTACCAGTCCCTACAATTTTGCCAAGTTTCGTGCAAATCCATTCAGCCGTTCGGGCTAAAAGTGAGGCCAACCGCCCTATGGAAATTAACATTGGAAAAGCGTGTTTTGGGACCCCCCTTTTTTCTCGGCCCCCCCTTGACGGACCCCCCCCAAATTTTCAGGGGCTGCTCTGAAACAAAATGTGCCATTTTCCTGAAAATTTCAGCCAATTCCGTCCACAAACGCCAAAGTTATTAGACATAGAATTTTCAAAAATCCCATAGAGAAAAAATCCTAACTATATATACCTACTGGCGACCGCCAGTAGGTAATATATATATATATATATATATATATATATATATATATATATATATATATATATATATATATATATATTCACTTAAAAAACCATAGGTTTCAGGCCTTATATAGTTAGGAATTAGCATTTAAAAAACCATTGAAATTGCTCCTATATAGTTAGTTGCTCAACATTCTATTGGGAATAACTTTGGCGCCGATTGAGGGATCTGTGTGAAATTTTCCAAAATTGTGGCCAGCTCCGCTGTGCTCCTTCCCTGAAAGTTTTGAGGGGATTCGTGAAGTGAGGGCTGAGAAAAAAGGGGGGTCCCAAAACGTGTTTTCCCCATGTTAATTTCCATAGGACATTCTGACAAGTCTACAGCCCGAACCGCTGAACGGAATTACACCAAACTTGGCAAAATTGTAGGGACTGGTACGCAAAAGTGCCTTTGCTATATTTGGTGAAAATTGCTCCAGTGGTTTTTATGAAAATTAACTTCAAAAACATATATGTATCTGGGCGGAGCCTAACCACACATCTCATCGTGAAATCTGATTGGCTGTCAGCACTTCATCCAAGAAGTGTTGGCAGCCATCTTGGGACCAATATACATGATAGCACCTCATTAAAAATCATTGTAGTTAATAGAGGGTTTTAGGACATTAGTTACATTATAAATCATTTGTTGATGGTCC
This sequence comes from Lissotriton helveticus, assembly GCF_964261635.1. Taxonomy (NCBI): domain Eukaryota; kingdom Metazoa; phylum Chordata; class Amphibia; order Caudata; family Salamandridae; genus Lissotriton; species Lissotriton helveticus. Next base: position 1,958,323,941 of record NC_136068.1, on the reverse strand, counting down.
CATACTCATTTTAGGAATCGTGGTGTGTTCTAAGGTGATTTTACCATGTGAAAAAGCCTTCTGCTGGGATATCATGAACCATGTTTGAAAGAAAACTATTATCTCATGATTTTCCCACAGTGGTTTGGAAGGGGATCTATAAGCTAAACTGAAAGCATATTTTCTGTAAATTCACATTATCTTTCTCAGTCATGTGAGAATGAAGTCTGACATTCTCAGTAAAACATGTACATCCAACAAGGACAGAGACTGTCAGTTGATTCCTTTGTGTTCTACTGCAGCCTCCTAGAGTGTTCTAAAGAACAACTAGAGCACTAACAGTCTGTTGTGTTTGCCTTTCTTCTATTTCCCCTACCCTGTGCTGCGCGTGCTGTTCCACTGCGCGTAATTGGCTACCCCAGCTGGAATGTTGACAGCTGAGGGTTCCCCGTTTGACAGTTACGATCGGTATTGGTTTTGATGCCTGGCAGCTGTACGCACGCATGCTGTGGTGTGTTGTCAAGGAAATAAATAGTTATTCTTTTAACATCATATGTCCCTGTGATGAATACTTAACAATTTGGCGACGAGGACGGTACAACACACCACGAACACACGCAAAACGAACCCCGGTAAGGGAAAATTAAACGGAGTAATAAGAATTACAACCATGAAGTAAAGCATGCGGAATGAATGAAGTAATCTGCTAACAGGAAATATATTTAAAAAAATGAGAAATTTCAATGAAAACTGAAGTACAGCATAGTATAATTGCCATGATGCTTGCAAATGAAATATTATGAAAGCCATTTGAAGAATTTCATGGAATTGAAACTGATTACCAATTAAACCTCGCGGTGAAATCTGATTGCGAGTGTATATGACAGCTATTTTATGAACTGTGAGAAAAAACTGACTAGCATCAAGTCGGAGTGTTTAAAGCTGAGATAAACATACAATCGTCAGGAGGAGAGAACCTCAATTGAATTATAGCAGCGAGTTATTTGTGACTGAAAAACCTGAAATGTAAGGAGTTATTGACTCGCATGTGGTTCAGAGGTCCTACGGCTGCGTCGACCTTGGTTGTGGTGAACGAAGAGAAGAAAAAAAATTCTCCTCAGCACTGAGGCGCGAACAGCTGTGTAACGTCAAAAGACGCAATAGACGCCATCTTAGAGTTGTATGACAAGAAGCCGATGCGTACAGAGTTACAAGCTCTTGAGGAATTGGGAAAAAATTGAAGTACACAATTCACACGTAAAAGGAAGGGATTATAAGGAAAATACCCCACCTAGTGGTATTTAGTATAAATACAAAGCAAACGATGGAAATAAGAGTGAATAATCAAGGATAGCTATGCACAGAGGAAATTACACGAAAAAGTAATATTTTGAAGCATTATAAGGAAAAACTATATCAAAGCTGAAGTGAAGGTTTAAAATAAAAGTATCCTCACAAGTGGAGTAAGTAACAAGAACATAGCAAAACATTTTGAAAAAATAATAAATTAGAGGAATCTTTAGAAATAAAGAGTATGGCAAACAACAGTAATTACAATTTGCAACCACCAGAACCTTTTTTAAAAGGAACAGGTACACCACCAGTAAAATGGGAAACATGGAAGGAATATTTTTGCAATTACATATCCACTTTTGAAAAGGAAGATGATCATATGAAACCTGAAGAAAAGAAAAAAATATTGTTACATTGCTTAGGAGCAGGAGGTTTAGAGGTTTATAAAAATATAAATAAGAAAGCACGTGACGGAGGGGACAGAAATGTGTATGAAGAAGCACTTGAAGACCTAGATGGGCACTACAAACCCACAATATGTGTGGCAGTACACAGATATAAATTCTACAGAAGAAAACAAGGGAAAGAAGAAAGTGTGGATGATTATGTAGCTGCATTAAAAAACTTAGCGTTGACTTGTAAATTTGAGAACATGCATGATGATTTAATAAGGGATCAAATTGTCATGTGTGCAGCAAACCCAAACATACAAGATGCATTATGGGCTAAAGGAGAGAAACCACTACAACAAGTCATTGAGATAGTAAAGAAAGCAGAATTGACTGGAAGGTGTGCAAGGGAAGTAATTAATGAAAACAAAAGCAAAGAAGACATTTCCATGGTTGTAGCGAAAGTAATTGGAATGAAGAAAAAGAAAACAGATTACAGAAGTCAATACAAAGAGAAACCCAAGCAAAGCAACTATGGGAAAAAATATGAAGAATTAAGATGCTTCCGTTGCAGTGGTAGTAAACACCTTGCAAATGATTGGAATTGTCCAGCGAAAAATAATAAGTGTGGAAAGTGTGGTCTCATTGGGCATTTCCAAAAAGCGTGCATAAGAAAAGAGAGAACAAGAGTCAAGTATGTTCAAGAGGAAGAAAGTGAAGATGCAAGCGAATCATCTGAGGACTCAGAGTACAATTTATGTGTACTTAATATCACGGATGTAACTGAGGAAAATGAAAATGAGGATAACATAATTTAAAAAAAACCTAAGTGCAAAATGACAATTGGTGGTGTAGAGGTGGAGATAATAGCCGATTCTGGTGCTCCGTGTACCATCGTAAACAAAGAGGTGTGGAAAAACAAATTTCAAGAAGTCCTAGGGAATAAAATGGAAAAACCCGATATTAAATTGAAAACATTCACTAATCAACCTATAGAACTCGTGGGTTACAGGAAATTAAATTTTATGTTCAAAGAAAGAACCATGGACAGCAAACTGTATGTGGCAGTTACTGGCCCCTCTGTTTTAGGGTGGAGGGACCAGGGTAAACTTGGTATTACTCTCAACCCAAACAGCGCAGAACCAGTGTTAGTCATGCAACTGGACACGGCTAAGAGTGAGGAACTTGTGGAGAAGTTTCCTAAGGTGTTCAACGGGAAAATAGGAAAATTGAAAGGTTTCCAGCACAAAATCAAATTAAAGGATAACGCTAACCCTTGTGTACATAAAGTAAGGCATGTACCTTTAACACTAAAAGAAGAAGTCAGAAAAGAAATTGACAAACTACTGGAAGCAGACATTATAGAGCCAACTGGATCAGCTGAGTGGGTCGCACCCTTGGTGGTAGCGAGAAAATCAAATGGGAAATTGAGACTATGTATGGACCTGCGGGACCTCAATAAGAATATTCTCATTGACCAATACCCACTGCCAAGAATTGGAGAAATGCTATCCCTCACAAAAGGAATGAAAATATTCTCTATTATCGACTTGGCGGCTGCTTACCACCAGGTACCCTTACACCCCGAGAGCAAACATCTCACAACGTTCATCTCGCCATTTGGATGTTTTAGGTTCAAAAGAGTACCTTTTGGCATAGCGTCTGCCGCTGCACTATTCCAGAGACTAATGCAAGAAATATTCAAGGGGGTAAAAAACATACTCATCTTTCAAGATGACATCCTGGTCATGGGAAGAGACCAAAGTGAACATGACAGCAAATTAACACAAGTACTAAAGACATTGGAGAAGTGTGGATTGACAGCTGAATTCAAGAAATGCAAATTCAGCAAAGATCGTGTCAACTATCTTGGACATGAAATTTCGAGCGAAGGAATAAGACAGAAGAAAGAACTCATCAGAGCAATTAAAGAGGCACCAGTACCCACAAACAAGGATGAACTAAGGGCATTCTTAGGATTAGTGGAGTACTACTCCAAATTTGTAAAAGACTTTTCTACAAAATTGTACAACATCAGGATACTTCTAAAAAACAAGAGCAAGTATGAGTGGACCACTGCATGTGAAGAGAGTTTCAAGCAACTTAAGAAGGAGATTTGTGAGGCACCGGCTTTACAAGGATTTGATGGAAATCTGGATTGTGTGATAACTACAGATGCCAGCGGAAAAGGGCTCGGAGCAGTACTCACATAAATAGAGAGCAATGGAAGGGAAGTTACAATCGCGTTTGTATCGCGCTCTCTTACTGCAACCGAGGAAAGATACTCTGTAATCGAACGAGAAGCACTGGCATGTGTGTGGGGAATGGAGCACTTCCGCCAATACATCTGGGGAAAGAAAATAATTTTGAGGAGTGATCACAAGCCATTAACAAATGTTTTGACCGTGAAAGGATTGTACAATGCTTCACCACGTTTTGCACGTCTATCTATCAGGCTGTTAGATTACAACTACGATGTACAGTACCTACCTGGGGTAAAAAATGTGGTTGCAGATTTCCTAAGTAGACTTCCTTTGAAAAACACAGAAATGGCAGCACATGAAGAAGAACTATGCGTGGCAAACATCAGTGAAGAATTTCCAACCATAAAGAAGTGTGATTGGTCTAAGGAATGCACAAACGATAAGGAATTGCAAAAAATCAAAGAACACATCATAAACGGATGGCCAAGGAAAAAATGTTTAGAGAATGAATTACACGCATATTGGGAATTGAGAAATTGATCTCATCCTAAGACAAGGCAAAGTGATACCACCTAAAAATCTAAGGGAGAGTGTAATTAAAATATGCCATGAAGGGCATTTAGGCATTAACAAAACCAAACAAAGAATAAAATGTTGGTATTGGTGGCCTGGATGTGACGTACAAATTGAGAGGGCAATAAGAAATTGCATTGAATGTGAAAACTCAGACAAAACACAAACAACACTACGCCCCCCACTACGGGCGTTGCAATGCCCAAACATGCCTAGGGAGAGAGTAGGCATAGATATAATGGGGCCCGTGAAATGGCAGGACGAAGGAGTGTATGTGCTGGTGTTAGTGGACCACCTTTCAAAATGGCCTGAAGTGAAGGTGTGCGAGAAAGTTGACACTAGTGACGTACTAAAGTTCATGGAGGAGGTATTCATCAGAGAAGGAATTCCCAAGACGATTGTGAGCGACAATGGTTGCCAATTCACTTCTGAAATGTTCAAGAAGTTTGTAGAAAGAAATGGAATCAACCACAAAACAACATCAGTATACCACCCTGCCGGAAATGGAGCAGTGGAAAGATTTAATAGAGTGATAAAAGGAATTATCCAACTAGCGAACAACAATGGACAATGTTGGAGAAAGGAAGTAAACAAAATGGTTTGGGGGTACAGAATCACCCCGGGTGAAAAAACGATGGTAAGTCCTTTTGAAATTATGAGAGGTAGGACACCCATCTCTAAAGACAATATTGGTTGGATGAAGTCGGGGTTAAGAAAGGAATGGTTGGTTGACGCCATCAGAGAAAGGATCATGAAAGCACAGAACGCATACAAAGAAAAATACGACAAGAGAAAGAATTGCAAAGAGTTTAACATCAATGTTGGTGACAAAGTTAGAGTGAGGAAAATCTGGCACATTGTCAAAGGTGAAAACAGATTCACTGCACCATTGGAAGTTGTAGAAGTGTTCTGCAATTCTGCCCTGCTCAGTGATGGAAGAGTGTGGCACGCCACTGCTATGGCACCCTGTCATAGAGATGAAAACAACCAATGGAACGGAAGAGAACAAGGAAAAGTGCAAGGTGGGAAAGGTACAAAGAGGTTACAACTAGATGTAGAGGAGTCATAACCAGAGGAAGATTATAATGAAGAATCTACAGCTACTCTTGACAACTAGGCTAGACAAAACCTAAGGAACATTGAATCTATTGGTGAACGTGAAGACATCAGCACGGATACCTCGTTGGTATCCCGGGGCACTTCTGAGGATTTTGCTTCTAGCAATATGCTGGATGAAAATGAGATGGACGTCGAGAAGAGTAGCAATTCTCTAAAAGAGACTGGAGAATCCACACTGGGCGATGAAGGAACATTCATAGCACCAGCCTGTGCACCTGTTGGTGATTCCGATGGAACTAAGGCCAGCACCAGCAGCTTTGGGAGAGCTTTAAGTAAACCCAGCAGATATGATTACTTTGTTTGCGAATAGCGCCGCGCAGAGATATACTGTAACTTAGCAGCGCGTTCCTAAATGTTTTCTCCTTAAGGAAGGAGATGTGTTGTGTTTGCCTTTCTTCTATTTCCCCTACCCTGCGCTGCGCGTGCTGTTCCCCTGCGCGTAATTGGCTACCCCAGCTGGAATGTTGACAGCTGAGGGTTCCCCGTTTGACAGTTACGACCGGTATGGGTTTTGATGCCTGGCAGCTGTACGCACGCATGCTGTGGTGTGTTGTCAAGGAAATAAATAGTTATTCTTTTAACATCACCTGTCCCTGTGATGAATACTTAACACAGTCCTACTTATTACAAAGGTATGGCACACCTGAAGCCATTTTGATTGGAATAAAGTGGTAACTCTTAAAACATTTAATTTAAAAAGGAACAAAATGAGGGGGTATATTTTGCCATAGAAAGTATGATTAGTGCTGCAGAAAGAAAAATTAGGGCACATTTTGAGTGACTTCTCAAATCCTCTTCAATTTCATTAAAAAATTCTGACATGCAGTCTCCCAAGATGGCCACCAGAGACAAAAGAGCCCAAATGTAGCACAAATATCACCCAGATGTAGCCCAAGTATAGCCCAATAACAGAATGTCCCAGAGTTTTCGAAAGAACAACAAGAGCGCTAACAGTCCTACTTATTACAAAGGTATGGCACACCTGAAGCCATCTTGATTGGAATAAAGTGGTAACTCTTAAAACATTTAATTTAAAAAGGAACAAAATGAGGGGGTATATTTCGCCATAGAAAGTATGATTAGTGCTGCAGAAAGAAAAATTAGAGCACATTTTGAGTGACTTCTCATATCCTCTTCTATTTCATTAAAAAAATTCTGACAAGCAGACTAAAACATGCACTTTGAATACCAGCAGCAGACTTCCCTGGTGAGCAGTAGCTTTACTACAGTGATCTAATGAGCAACTAGCGTGCTAACATTCAGAATTTATGGCAAATGTGTGACACATCTGAATGATTTCTTGATGGAACCAACGTAAACAAGCATTGAAAATGCAATAGATCGACACCTCCGGAGGGGCAAGATGGCGGCCGCTTAGTGGCCGGTGCAGAGGTGCGGTGAGGAAGCTGTGTGGTCTCAGCCCGATGGTGATATAAGCAGAAAGCAAGGAGCGGCGTAAAAAAAGTGTGCCCTAACCTGGTGTTCGACCGCGGTAATGTTGTCGGCTTTTACCGGGTCTGCCCCGACGAGATTGCTTTTGCGGGCAGTGGTGTGGGCGCTGGAGAGACTCGCTCCCGGACGAGGACGCTTCTCAGTAGCAGGAGGGCGGAGCCTGATGCGGTGCCGGCGGAGTCTGCGGAGCAAAGGAAAAACGGGAGCAGAGACCGCGGGAGCCTGTAGTGGACACACCCGATTTGGAACCCAGCAGAGGCGGTTGTCGGAGACTGAGGGCGCTGGTAGTGCTCACAGCCGATTTGGGAGGCTGCAGAGACGGTTGCTGGTCAGAGGTATGGCCCCAAAACAGAATCCGGGTTCAAAAGCTAATAGTTTGAAGAAAAAGGGAGCATGCAAGGGGGAAAATGAAAACGTCACCCCTGATGACATATGTGAGGATAGTCAGCTCCAATCCCAGCCTCAGCTAAAGAAGAGGCAGCAAGGCACTCCTAAGACTCGGCAGGCTACCACAATTGTGGATTTATTTACAATAGTGGGTAAGGAGAAAAGCTCTAAAGAGCTGGGAGCGGATAATGTCTCCAATGTAGCCGGCAACTTGAATCTGGCTCCTGAGACTCTAATTGAGATTACAAGCATGGAAAGCCGCTTGGATGCAGAAAATTTGGTTACTGCTAGTAAGGGGAGCCAGGAATCCCTTACGAGCCCCCCTGGGATGGAGCAGCTAGTTTGTGACCCTCAATCCTCGGCGCAAAGAGCTGGTGTGGGGATCAGTGGCGATCTCCCTGGCACAATAGTACCCCCAGATGCTGTACTGGATGAAGCTATAGAAGGGGCGACCGGAACCAGCATCGAGAAAGAGAGCGTCCCAAGTGAAACCTTCTATTCTGTTTCAGATGGGGGGGCAGAGTGGTCTGAAGACGAGGATGAACGTAGCTCTTTTGTGGAATCAGAAAGGGACCCCGAGAATGATCAGCCAGCTACAGCTTTGAAACTCCAAAATGTCGCAGGGGGTCAAGTTCACTTGCGACGAGAACTAACCTGGGACCACTCCTCGGCTCTACCACTGCAAGGCAGCCCTCTGTTGGAACAGACACAACTGTCTCTGCTGGAGACGATTCACCAAGAGATCTTAGCACACAGAGAGGAAACGCGTCAAGACAGTCATAAATCCCAGGCCGCTATGAGGAAAATGCAGGGAGTGGTTCGGAAACTCTCTAGGGCTTGTGCTACCACGGGGGAGTGTCAAATTTGGAGGAGAGGGTGGTGGCTACAGAAGCCGAGGTGGCAGGAGCAGTGGCTAAGGTGGACTCACAGTACTCCCAGGTCTCAGACATACAATGGAAGCTGGAGGAGAGGGAAAATAGGCTTCGAAGGAACAATCTAAGAGTCCTGGGAATTCCGGAGGGAATCGAGGGGTCCGACATCAGGTCTTACGTCATTAAGCTCTTCCAGCAAGCCTTTCCCGAGCTGTCCGGATGGGACTGGCCAAATGAATTACAAAGAGTCCATCGTACTCCTTTTAAATTACGACGGAATGCTAAAGAAGGCGATAAACCTAGGGCAGTGCTGATATTTCTTGGCAATTTTATTTTACGACAGGCAATTGCAGAGAGGGCAAGACCTGATGCCAGGAGAAGTTGTGATGGGGTGTCGTTTTTTGTTCGCCCTGATTTTTGCCACGTGACTGTGGAAAGGCGCTGGCGTCTCAGGGGGTTGATCGAACCCTTCCAGGACAGGAAACTCCAAGCCTACTTAATCAACCCGGCGCAGTTAAAAGTCATTAATGAGGGGAAAACACTGTACTTCTCTTCTGAAATCAAGGCCAAGGAGTACCTGGACAGTTTGGGCAAATACGCTTTATATGGGGCATATCATAAGGGTAATAGTCGGTGCCTCTAGTTGAAGGATAGCTGTTCCTTGTGCCTTGCTTTAGTGTTTAGTTTTCCACATGTTTTGTATTTTTGGACTTAATTTAGGTTTAAGAGGTGTTTATCGCTGTCCTCACCGCAAACACTGCACTTTCATCACATGCACAGTTCAGTTCTGTGCGCCTCACTGAGTGGGGTGGATGCAGGGGGGGTTGGGATGTAGAAGAGTTGGGTGGGGGGGATGGGAATGTGAGGGAAGTGGGTGGGGGGGCAGGGTGAAAAAAGAAAATGGGAGGAAAAGGTGCATCATCGGTATTGTATTTTTTGTTGTATTATTTGGACTTAAGGGGTATCTAAGGAATCTTGGAAGGTTTAAGATCTATGGTCGATTGGTGGGTCGAATTAAAAGTAAGGATGGCAGACATTAGAATTTGTACAATTAATGTGGGTGGGTTGAATGACTGGCGGAAGAGACAGAGACTGGCCTATTTTGTAAAATTTAATAAGATCGATGTGCTATGCCTCCAGGAGACCCACATTCCCTGGTCAAAGCGGAATTTGCTGGCTATCAATGGGTTTGAGTTGGCCGCCTGTTCATCCCAATCCTCTACAATCAGGGGGGTCGCTATATTGATTAGGAAATCTTTGGGAGGTGTGAAAAGGACAAAGGTGGATAGCTGTGGTAGATGGGCTATAGCAGAAGCAGAAATGGGCTATACTTTGTGCGTGGTGTATGGCTCGAATAGTGATGACCCTGAGATCTTTAACCATTTGGAAATCGAACTAGCTGGTTGGCCGGCACCGCTGTTAGTATGCGGGGATTTAAATATCTCTGCAGACTGGGTTAATGGTGGGCATTATGCTGGGCGCAAACCCAGGGTTTCAGGGCCATAAATGCCCTCATGGATTCGCTTGGATTAGTGGATATCTGGGGGACTAAGGAGCCCCAAAATCCTGGAGTTACCTATTTCTCAAACCCAGCTCAGAAATATTCCAAATTGGATTACCTGTTTATTTCCACCCCCGAAATTAATAGAGTTAATATATCCAGGCTACCAATGATAATCTCCGACCATAATCCTGTAGTAATTACATACCAAAGAGAGAGGTGTGAAAGGGTAAGGTCCGCTTGGTCCTTCGAGAGGAGGTTATTGGAAGATACTAGATATGTAGCCCATATCAAGAGCTGGACGGATAACTTTTTCGCTGCCAACAGATACAGCTCCTCTCGTAATGTAGTGTGGGAGTCCTTTACAGCCGCATTTAGAGGCGAAACAATCAGCACCGCAGCCAGGTTGAGGAGAGAAGATAGGATTGAGGAAATTAATTTAGTGAAGAGGTTAGCAACAGTAGAAGAAGAGCACATCAATGATATCACTTCGGGGGGTGATGGTAGTTGCAGCCATAATGTTCTATCGGCAATTAAGGCAGAATTACAGAAATTTTTCACCCAAAAGGCGATAGGAGAATATCAGGCCACCAGAACTAAGAGGTATGAAACGGGAGAACATGCAGGTAGAGCCCTGGCCCTTCGCTTACGGCAAGAGAAATCAAAAAATGTCATCCTAAAAATAGTAGAGAGCGGTAGGGAATTCACTGAGGCTAAAGAGATTCTAGCGGTGTTTAGGAAATTTTACCAGAAACTGTATGGTGGAGAGGTTATGGAGAGGAGACAAATGGATGATGTTTTAGATATAGGACCCGACTGGACAAGTCATTTCAGGAGGAGCTGGATAGGGATATTACGGAAAAAGAGATTAAGGCGGCCTTACAGGAGCTAGCCTCTGGGAAGGCTGCCGGCTCAGACTGCATTCCATTAGAGGTGTACAAGCGTATTGAACCAGAAATCATGCCGCCATTAATAGATCTTTTTAATGGGGTTATATGCACCGGGCTGATTCCGGATTCATGGAAAGAAACTAATATTGTTATATTCCATAAAAAGGGGAAGCCTAGCGAGAACCCTGGGTCTTATCGACCAATCTCACTGATCAACGCTGATACCAAGCTGTATTCAAAGATCTGGGCTTTGAGATTGGGCAGGATTATTGGCGGTCTCGTTTCCCCGTGGCAGCATGGGTTTGTCCCCGGGCGTGGCACTACGGATCATACTAGCAGGGCAATAGCCCTATTTGACGCCCATGCTGCCACGGGAGGTGAGATGGCCATGATTCTGCTCGACGCAGAGAAGGCTTTCGACCGTGTGGACTGGAGCTTTCTCTGGGGTATCTTGGAAGGCAGAGGGTTTGGGCAGAAAACCATCAGAGCACTCAGGGCAATGTACTTAGAGCCTAGGGCTAGAGTCTTAGTTATGGGTGAGAAGTCTGACCTATTTTCCATAGAGAGAGGAACGCGCCAAGGGTGCCCGTGCTCCCCGATCCTTTTCTCCCTCTATATTGACCCCCTCATTCAAGCTATCTTGGGCTGCCCTAGGCTAAGACCAGTGGTTTTTAATGGCTTCGAAAATGAAATTCTAGCGTACGCAGATGATCTTGCGGTTTTTTCAACAAACCCCCAGCAGGCAATGGTTGTTCTGTCCGAGCTCACCAAACAGTTTGGTGCCTCCTCAGGTTATTTATTGAATGAGGCAAAGACGCAGATTATTTGTACAAAAAATATAGTAAAGACTGACTCCAGATTTGTTGATGCAGCAACTTATTTAGGAGTGAAAATTAATGCCTCAGTAGGGAAAATAGTTGAAGAGAACTATTTACCACTTAGTAAATCCATAGAGACTGATCTGAGAAGAATGGATGGGCTACATCTCTCATTTATAGGGAGGGTTAACGCGGTTAAGATGACAATGTTCCCTAAGATACTATCAGCCTGATTCATGTAGGTAAATTGCACTCGCAAAGGGCCAGATTCTGAGAATCTGGCCCTTTGCGAGTGCGATTTTTGCATTTGGTATTCATGATACCAAATGCAAAAATCGCTATGTAAGAATTCGCATATTTGCGTGGAATGGCATTTAAGGAATCTCTAATAGAGATTCCTCAAATGCTATTCATGACACAAAACAAAATAGCGATTTTGGACTTTTGGGGCCGCTATTTACCGACAGGTCAGACCTGTCGGTAAATAGCAAAAACTCAGAAAAATGCTTTTAAAAGCATTTTTCAAAGTTGCATGTAGCACACACACATGTCCTTTGGACATGTGTGTGCGCAACACCTGTCCAAAAGTGCATTTTAGGGGTGCTACAGGGCGTCCTTTGGACACCCCTGGCACCCTTAAAATCGCTATCTTAGTTGCGAGTAGCAAATTGCTACTCACAAATCCCCATTCATTCCTATGAGCCTCTTGGCCCATAGGAATGAATGGGGAGTATTTGCGAGTAGCAATTTGCTACTCGCAAATAAAGAACATGTAGGAATCGCTATTTAAGTAGCAATTCCTACATGAATGCCGTTTTGCGTGTCCTCAATAGCGAATCGCTATGATTCGCTATTAGGGACACGCAAAACGGCATGTACATGAATCAGGCTGATTATCTCTTTAGGGCTATACCGCTACTCCTGGAAAAGAAAATAATTAAAAATTTGGAATCTGTCTTTATTAGATTCATTTGGCAATTTGGAAAGTAAGGCGGTCAACAAATTTATTGTCACTTCCAAGAGAAAGGGGTGGGTTGTCTCTGCCGAATTTAAGGCTGTACCATTGGACTTGTCTTTTATCACAAATGTCGGTACTGTTTCAGACAGAGGCATGCTTTAACAATGTAAACTTTGAAGATCAGCAACCCCCCTCTATATACGAGCTGCTGTTAGGTAGGAAGGTGATGGGCTTAATGCTATGTGAAGTGGACCGCAGATTTTATAAGAAAGCCAGGTATAAGGTTATGGATAGTGTCTGGCGGGTGTGGAAGGCCTCTTGAAAGCAGTGTAACATTCCAAAGGTTAACCCATACCTACAGATTTAAAACTCGAGCCTCTTTTCAGGGATAGGGGCCGATAGGACCTTTAAAATTTGGAGGGGGATGGGCATTAAGACCCTGGGAGAAGTAATGAATGGAGACGTAGTTGTAAGTTTTTCGGCCCTACAAAATAGGTTTGGAATTCCCTCCAATCATTGGTTTGTTTATGGTCAACTGCTGCGATCTTTGAAGGCACTCAGACCAAAACCGCCACCTCAGGATAACTGCCCGCTTTTGGAGGCACTGACCAAAGGATGTAAAAAAATTGAGATTTTGTATAACATACTTCTCCTGGAAGTTCAAGATGATGTTGATAAGGTGGAAGCAGCTTGGTCTAGGAAACTTGGGAACCCTGAGGTAGATCTCGACCTGGCTTTATTATTGAATAAAAAGATCCTTAGAGCCTCAAATTTACGGGCCCAGCATTACAAAACTGTCTTTAATTTGTACTTCACTCCCTCTAAATTGTTTTCCTGGGGACAGAGGGATGACGATACCTGTCCTAGGTGTGGGGCTGGACAAGCAGATTTATTGCATATGTTTTGTAATTGTAAGCTCTTGACCCCCGTGAAGAGTGAGTTTGAGAAGTTCTGGGAGGGGCTGCTAGGTAAAAAGATCGACCTATCCCCTACCCTAGCAATCATGGGCATTGATTTTAATCAAAAGTTGGGGAAAGAGGAAGAAGATCTTAATCTCAGCAGGTTGGAAGGATGTGGTGGCCCCGTCCTTTCAAATGTGGCTCTCTAGGTTTCTGGGAATCCATAATATTGAATCGTTCTTGTATGAACAAAAAGGGGCGAAGCTAAGAGAGTTTGGAAGGAAGATATGGGCCCCAGTAACTAATTGGCGGCAGAATAAGATGTAATCGCCGGAGTTATATTAGTTCTTTTTTTCTATTATCTGCTTTTATCACCCCGTTTTATATGATGAGTCAATCTGTATTGTAAGATGAAATGTATTCTGCTATTTATTATCTATGGATTGTATTTATGAATTGTTGTTGATACCCGATATATGATATGATTATTTTTATGACTGGACTAATTTATTAATACCTGTTTTTCCTATGATGCACTGCAAAATCCCAAATAAAATATATTAAAAAAAAAACGAAAATGCAATAGATCTCGCCCTCGTTTAAGTTAAAGCCATTCTGTTTGTAATGAGGTGGCTTTTTAGCTTTGTGATGCTCACTAGGGACCTCTAGGAGCAGCTTGCGGTACTGCACCTACCGCATCTCACATTTATCTTAGACCTTCTATACATTTCCCTTCATCTGCTCCACAGAGTACAACCTTTCCTAATCCAGAATTAATATCATTATTTTGTCACATTTCACAGCTACTAATTGTATATAAGGACATAGCAATGTGAATGTACTTGTGACACTGTATTGCATGCAATGCATTATGGGTAGGGTGGATTTACCCTATCCTCAAAGTTTATGATTCTCACTAGGGACCTCTAGGAGCAGCTTGCTGTACTGCACCGAGACATGCAGTGCGGGTGCCTGGCTCACTAGGGACCTCTAGGAGATGCTTACGGTACTGCACCGAGACATGCAGTGCGGGTGCCTGGCTCACTAGGGACCTCTAGGAGATGCTTACGGTACTGCACCGAGACATGCAGTGCGGGTGCCTTGCTCACTATGCAATCATTTGCAATGCACTAGGACTCGCATTACTGAAAGTAAGAGCTTTTGGCGCTGCATTATGATTTGCGACACCACTACCTCAAACTATCACTAATGCAAGACCTATTGCATTGCAAATGCTTGTTATTGTATGTTAGACCTGGCATCTTGGCGTGAGTTTCCCTTCCACTTTTTGCTGTTGTGCCTCAAATGTTTTGCTGGTGTCTGCTACTCAGGGCACTGCGCCACGGCCAACCCGTGCCGCAGTGCAAGTGCTCCCTACTGTAAAGTGTACATGTGATTGATGTCCATGATTGGTTCATTGGATTTACTGTTAGTCCCTAGTAAAGTGCACCAGGAGTGCCAGGGCTTGTAGATGCCAATACTGCTAGTGGGCCTGCAGCGCTGGTTGCGCCACCCACAGAAGCAGCCTTAAAATGTGTCTAGGGTCTGCCATTGCAGAGCCTGCGTACAGTCTGGTACTGTCATGCTAGCTGGGCAAGTGCACACACTTGCCAGCCCCTAAACCTTCCCTTAACTTCATATTAGTCACCCCTATGGTAGGCCTGAGGGCAGGGTGCATTGTAAGTGTAAGGTAGAACATGCCCTGATGTGTGTGGCATGTTCTAATAGTGAATTACTGCCAAATTCGTTTTTCACTATTGTAAGGCTACCAGTTCCCTTCTAGGCCAGTTGGGCTGCTGGAATTATTACACTCTATAATCCCAGCAGGCTCAGGGAACATGGTAGAAATTCATGTTTAGTATGCCTGAACTCAGAATAATAAAATACTTCTTTTAGTAAAGTTTATTTTAATATCCTGTGTTTGCAAATGCTACTTTTAGAAAGTTAGCATTTGCTGGCCTAACCATTTCAGCCCGCCTCTGCATGGATGTGGATCTGACTGTCTGGTGTGTGTGAGTGACAGGGCTGGGAGTTGACAGGTAGTGAATAGCCAGATGACACCTTAGTGGGTGGTGGGAGTTTCCCCTGAATGATGCATCAGGCTGTGCTCTGCCACCACAATGCTGGCTCCGCCCTCCTGGGGAGCGACTGATGACTCAGCCTGCACCTGGCCCAGGAAGGACCGAAGCCTGTCAACAAAGTGCTCAAGCTGCCTCTGTCTTCACAATGCCGGCTCCGCCCCCCTGGGGAGCGGCTGATGTGCCTGCCCTCACACTGCATGCAGAAGCCAGAAGTACCCACAACAAGTGCTCAGAGACTGGAGCAGTTATGCAGAGGCCCCCCTGGCTTGCTAGAACAAAAGAAACTGGGTATAAAAGAAGGAGCCCTGCTCCTTGTAAATTAGATCCAGTTTGCGCAAAGAAGAAGCTCTGCCTGAAGAGAAGGACCCTGGAAGCTGCATGGAGAAGTACTGACTCTGACCCCAAGAGACTGGCCTGTGGTGGGTGCCTTGCTGCTGAAGGAGAGCAGGAGAAGAAAGACTGAAAGACTTTGCTTTTATTCAACTTGTGCCAAACTCTGCTAAAGATCTCCAAGGGCTTGCCTGTGAACTTGCCCCCTGAACTGCGCCCCAGGGACATTGGGCGCTACCCCCCAGAAGGAAGAAGCTGCTGCCTGAAGTGTTCTGACCCTCCAGCGCTGATTCAGGGGAGCGGAGTGCGTGAGGAACCCTCCCCGCACATTCCCCGAGGCAGGGCGTCCCCCGTCCACTGAGCACCGCGACCTCTGCTTGGCCGACCCACAGGAAGCAAAGTAAAGCCCAGCCGCACTGGGCCGAGCACCGTCAACTGTTGGAAAGGCTGGGCCTGGGGCTGCAACGTAAGGAGGACCCGTCCGGTCCAAGCACCACGAGCTGCTGGCCCCCAACGCCGCAGCCCGTAAAGTAAAGACGGACCCCCGCCCCGCCTCGACCTCCCCGCCGACATCGCACTGGAAGAAGCGCCCGCTGCTGTGAAGTTGCACAGCTATGAGCGTCTGGCAGGAGAGTACGTCCCGTTGTGTTCAACCCGTACTCCTGCCCGCATCACCTGCAGCCGCTCCCCCTCCTGGGTAGAAGCGCACGCTGCGGGTACGTCTGTCTGCCCCGCGAAGCACCGTCCTTGGAGAGCCCTACGCCTGACGAGCCGTAGCCCGCCTTGGAGCACCGCGACGTGATCAAGACTGACCCCCGCTGCTGTGGCCTTCGAACCCCTCAAGCAGGTACTGTGACTGTGTGTGCCAAGTGCGCGGCGCTCAGGACCCGAAGTCCGTGAGGCGCGCACTCCCTCGAGCCCCCTGAGACCCCTCCGCTGTGTGGCCGTACTTGGGAGACGTCCCCAACCTGTCTCCCGGCCTCGGTACGGGTCGCACCGCTTCAGCGCACTGTACGCTTTGCCCCCTTCCTCCAGCGCCGTACGCCGCTCACGCGAGAAGCGTGAGGTTTAGCGGGGCCGCGCTGGATTCACCGAGCGAGTCGCACTGAGGCTCTACCAAGCGTACCAGAGCCAGCGAAAGGGGCCCACACGCCGCACACAGTGCCTGGACCATTGGGAGCCTAAAAGTTAATCTAAGAGAGGTCATTTCTTTTGGGAACATTGGTCCATGAGTAATAAGAACTACCAATTGCTTTTGAAGACGCTGAACAAAGATTGCTTATTGCTAATAAGAACTGTGGCACATTACAAGTAACTGGAATTTGGAAAGTTTGAAGACTGTATTTACAAGCCTGCGTGAAATTATATAAAGAGATATATTTTTACTAAATACAGTTTGGTGTCATTGTGTGGTGGGTTGGTGGTGATGGTGTAATGTTGCAAATGTTTAACCCTACATGCCCCAGAGATTAGCCTAAGACTGCTTAAGCCACACTACCTAGAGGGTAAGCAGAGGTTGTCTTGAAGGTAACCCTCAGCCCTGACGGGGAAGAGAGAGTCCCTGCTTGTCGCCAGTGCTGCACTGCGCCAACTAGAGACTCCCCCTTCCTACATTGGACGCAGCGGTGAGGATTCGCGAATTTACATTTGCAGTGTTGTACCTTAGCTACTGACCATTGCATAGTGATTTCAGTCCAGTAACTTAGCCACAGACTTTTTGGTTCTTAATTTTGCTAAAGAAGAAGATCCCTAGTGTTGCAAGCATGACTGGCACAAACAGCATTGATGGAGGAGAATCCATAGCCTCTGGTGCGCAGGAGCTAGAATGGGATGCATCAAAGCTGGATGACTACACAAAGAAGCAACTGAGTTTTTTTTGCAGGAAACTCAAGGTTCCACACGCAGGGTGCAAAAACAAACCTGAGTTCTACAAAGCCCTGAAGGCCTGGATGGAATCTAGGAAGGCACCTGAGGATCAGGGTGCACCTGTGGATCCTGTGAGTCTGGAAAAACCAGACAGCGTCATTAGCTTTGGCAGAGGCCTGTCGCCAGAGGAGCTGGCAGACAGACAGGCAACCAGGGATCATGAGATAAAGCTGGCAGAATTGAATTTAAAGGGCCAAATGGAGCTTGAAAGCAAAAGAATGGCTCTGGAAGAGCGAAAACTCCAATTGGAGTATGATGTGAAAATGAGGGAGATGAGTCTAAAAGAGAAAACCTTGGATCATCCTCCCTCTGGTGGCAGCGCAACGCCGGTGCAGGTAGAGTCTAGAGTGCACATCCCCAAAGATGTAGTTAAAGAGTTCTTTAAGGGGGATGACATAGGACAGTGGTTTAGGGCATATGAGGTAGCCATGTTTTCCCACCGGGTCCCTGAGAAGGATTGGGGAGCGGGGTTATGGGGAAGGTTCCTTAGCGAAGGGCGGGACACCCTGCTAGATTTGCCCACTGAAGACCAGAGATCCTATCCCCATATGAAAGAAGCTTTAATGACCAGGTATGGGCTTACCCCTGAAATGTATAGGCAGAAGTTTAGGGGGTGTAATAAGCGGCCTGGGAATACATATGTGGAGTTTGTGACTTTTTTTTGCAGAGCACTGGATGGTTGGGTGAAGGGTAACAAAGTGAATGATTTTCAGGGTCTCTTTGATTTAATTGCATGGGAGCACTTGAATGAACAATGTTTTCCTGAGTTACGCCAGCACCTGATTGATAGCAAGCTGTCCAACCCGAGGAAGCTTGCTGAGGAGGCGGACCGCTGGCTCAGCACCAGGGTCCACAAGGGTCCAGTGGGAGACTCCGCCAAGGGTGGGCAGGGTCCCCAGCAGAAGAGTGGGGGGGACAAGGGAAAACAGAAAGGGTTCCAAAAAGGCCCCCAAAGTAATCCCCAAGGGGACCAGCAGAAAGGTTCTCAGCCTCCCCCACCCCCAAAGCAGAATGGGGCCCGACAGGTAGACCTGTTCCAAAGGGGCCCTTCAATTGTTACAAATGTGGTGACCCGGGGCACATAGCCAGTGACCCCAAGTGTCGCCTGTTTGGAAAACCAGCACCCACTGGTGCTCCGCCCCGACAAGTGACCAGTGTTCACTTAGGAGAAGAAGTGATGGTCCCGGGGGGTGGGGATCCTGTTCAGATGACCCTAGTCTCACTAGGAGACAGTGAGATGGTCCCTACAAACTACCTGCCCTCTAACACTAAAAAATATGGGCAGGTGGTTACCATCAATGGTAAGAAAGCTGAGGCTCTTAGAGACACAGGAGCCAGTGTGACTGCAGTGAGGCATCACCTGGTGTCTCAAGAGCAGGTTGTACCCCATGCCTATTGTAGGGTTGTCAATGCTGACAACTCTGAGAGCCAATGTCCAATGGCTCAAGTTCCCTTCGAGTGGGGGGGGGGTCTCTGGTACTCTGCAGGTCTGTGTGAGGAAAGCCATGCCTGTTGACTGTTTGCTGGGGAACGACTTGGAGGACTCCCCTTGGGAAAAGGTGGAGAAGACGACTCACCTGAAGATGGTGGGTCTACCTGACTGGGCGTGCGTGACCACCCGGTCAATGGCAGCCAGTAGGGGTGATCAAGAGGTCCTGGGGCCTGACGGAGAGGCTCAGGAACCGGCCTTAGAGAGAAGGCGCAGGGTGCGCGGGAAACCGGCCCCTGATATTCCCACGGTCCAGGAGGAAGCAGACCTTGAGGGGGATGCCCTGGAGCCTACTGGGGAACAGATTGCCGAACTGGGGGACCTGCCTGAGCTGACCCATTGGCAGCAAGAAGGAGGCCCCTCCAGGGAGGAATTATGCAGGGAGCAGAAGGAATGCCCTTCTCTCGTGGGTATGCGGCAGCAGGCTGCAGACCAGGCCAATGGTGTTCAGGCCAAAACACATTATGTGTACTGGGAGAATGACCTCCTGTATTCAGAGCCTAAGGCTGCTGAACCTGGGTCAGCCCGTGTGCTGGTGGTACCCCAGAAGTTCAGAGCCTTCCTACTGGGACTGGCTCATGATGTGCCTTTAGCAGGACATTTGGGCATGGACAAGACCTATGACAGGCTTGTCACCCACTTCTACTGGCCCCAAATGCACAAGAGCTCAGATGCTCATTGTAGGACCTGTCCAACTTGCCAGGCAAGTGGGAAGAGCGGAGGGAAGATCAAGGCTCCCCTCCAACCCTTCCCTGTGGTCAGTACTCCATTCCAACGAGTGGGTATTGACATTGTTGGGCCTCTGGACCCCAAGACAGCCATGGGCAACAGGTTCATCCTGGTCTTGGTGGATCATGCCACCCGGTACCCTGAAGCCATCCCTCTGAGGACAGTGACCGCCCCCGTGGTGGGGCGTGCACTGATGGGAATTTTCTCCAGAGTGGGATTCCCTCTAGAGGTGGTGAGCGACAGGGGGACCAACTTTATATCCAAGTATATGAAGTCCCTTTGGCAAGAGTGTGGTGTAACCTACAAGTTCACCACACCTTACCATCCCCAAGGAAATGGGTTGGTTGAAAGATTCAACCGAACCCTGAAGGGCATGATCATGGGCCTGGAAGGTCCAGTGAGGCGTAAGTGGGACGTCCTCTTACCATGCCTGCTCTTTGCATACCGCGAGGTGCCACAGAAGTCTCTAGGGTTCAGCCCCTTTGAGCTGCTGTATGGTCACCCCGTGAGAGGACCACTGAGTTTGGTAAAGGAAGGCTGGGAGCAATCTCCCAGGAAACCTCCCCAGAATGTATATAGCTACATGCTGGCCTTCAGAAACCAAACGAGGCGCTTCAGACAACTTGCTGAGGCAAATCTGGAAGCTAGCCAGGAGGAGATGAAGCGGTGGTACGACCAGAATGCCACTCTGGTAGAGCTTCAGCCTGGACAAGAGGTGTATGTCTTGGCCCCAGTGGAACCCTGTGCACTTCAGGATAAGTGGACAGGCCCATTTGAGGTTGTGGAGCGCAAGAGCTCAGTGACATACTTGGTGGACATGAAGACGCCCAGGAATCCTTTAAGGGTCTTGCATGTCAACCGCCTCAAGCCCCACTTGAAAAGGTCCGAAGTGGGCATGTTGTTGGCCACTGATGATGGAATGGAAGAAGAAGAGTCTGAGCCTCTTCCTGACCTCTTAGTGGCCTGTGAGAAAGATGGGTCAGTGGATGGAGTTAACCTCTCACCCACCCTGACCCCTGAGCAACAGGAAGACTGCCGCCAATTGCTGGGGCAGTTTCCAGATCTGTTCTCCCTGGTTCCTAGTGTCACAGATTGGTGCGTCCATGATGTGGACACAGGAGACAGCTTACCTGTGAAGCATAAGGCTTACAGGGTAACTGACAGGGTCAGGGCCTGCATCAAGGAGGAGGTCTCCAAGATGCTTGCTCTTAGGGTGGTTGAGTCTTCCAGCAGTCCTTGGTCCAGCCCCGTGGTCTTGGTCCCAAAGGCTGCTGCGCCGGGAGCCACACCTGAACTCCGGTTCTGTGTGGACTACAGAGGACTCAATTCAGTCACCAAGACTGACGCGCACCCTATCCCCAGAGCTGATGAGCTCATTGATCGGCTAGGGGCTGCCCGGTTCCTCAGCACGTTTGATTTAACGTCTGGGTACTGGCAGATCGCCTTGACCGATGGGGCAAAGGAGAGGTCAGCATTCTCCACACCAGATGGGCATTTCCAGTTCCGGGTTATGCCATTTGGGATGAAGAATGCCCCTGCCACCTTTCAGAGGTTGGTCAACCAGGTGTTGGTTGGGCTGGATGAGTTCAGTGCCGCCTACCTGGATGACATCGCAGTGTTCAGTGGCACCTGGCCAGAACACCTGCGGCACCTCTGGGAAGTGTTGATGGTGCTGCGCAAGGCAGGCCTCACAATCAAGGCAAGCAAGTGCCAGATTGGGCAGGGTTCAGTGGTGTACTTGGGACACCAAGTGGGGAGTGGCAAGGTGGCACCCTTGCAACCCAAAATTGAGACCATCCTGGCTTGGGAACCCCCCAAGACCCAGACTGCAGTGAGAGCCTTCCTGGGGCTCACTGGGTATTACAGGAGGTTTGTCAAGGGCTATGGCACTATTGTGACCCCCTTGACAGAGCTGACTTCTAAGAAGCAGCCCAGGAAGGTGATTTGGACTGACACCTGTCAGAAGGCTTTTGACACCCTGAAGACTGCCATGTGCACGGCGCCCGTGCTCCTGGCTCCTGATTTCTTCAAGGAATTCATAGTGCAAACAGACGCTTCAGAGCATGGTGTAGGGGCTGTTCTCTCACAGATGACTGAGGAGGGCTGGGACCAACCCGTAGCCTTCATCAGTAGGAGGTTACTTCCACGGGAAAGTAGGTGGAGTGCAATAGAGCGAGAAGCATTTGCTGTGGTCTGGGCGCTGAAGAAGCTAAGACCCTACTTGTTTGGGTCTCACTTCCGGGTTCAGACGGACCACAGGCCCCTCAGATGGTTGATGCAAATGAGGGGTGAGAACCCAAAACTGTTGAGGTGGTCCATCTCCCTACAGGGTATGGACTTCACGGTGGAACACCGCCCTGGCACAGATCACGCCAATGCTGATGGTCTGTCCAGATTTTTCCGCCTTAGTGATGTGGAACTCCCTGGGGAAGGGTAGTTCCCCCCACATTTCAGCTGGAGGGGACACGTGTTAGACCTGGCACCTTGGCGTGAGTTTCCCTTCCACTTTTTGCTGTTGTGCCTCAAATGTTTTGCTGGTGTCTGCTACTCAGGGCACTGCGCCACGGCCAACCCGTGCCGCAGTGCAAGTGCTCCCTACTGTAAAGTGTACATGTGATTGATGTCCATGATTGGTTCATTGGATTTACTGTTAGTCCCTAGTAAAGTGCACCAGGAGTGCCAGGGCTTGTGAAATGCCAATACTGCTAGTGGGCCTGCAGCGCTGGTTGCGCCACCCACAGAAGCAGCCTTAAAATGTGTCTAGGGTCTGCCATTGCAGAACCTGCGTGCAGTCTGGTACTGTCATGCTAGTTGGGCAAGTGCACACACTTGCCAGCCCCTAAACCTTCCCTTAACTTCATATTAGTCACCCCTATGGTAGGCCTGAGGGCAGGGTGCATTGTAAGTGTAAGGTAGAACATGCCCTGATGTGTGTGGCATGTTCTAATAGTGAATTACTGCCAAATTCGTTTTTCACTATTGTAAGGCTACCAGTTCCCTTCTAGGCCAGTTGGGCTGCTGGAATTATTACACTCTATAATCCCAGCAGGCTCAGGGAACATGGTAGAAATTCATGTTTAGTATGCCTGAACTCAGAATAATAAAATACTTCTTTTAGTAAAGTTTATTTTAATATCCTGTGTTTGCAAATGCTACTTTTAGAAAGTTAGCATTTGCTGGCCTAACCATTTCAGCCCGCCTCTGCTTGGATGTGGATCTGACTGTCTGGTGTGTGTGAGTGACAGGGCTGGGAGTTGACAGGTAGTGAATAGCCAGATGACACCTTAGTGGGTGGTGGGAGTTTCCCCTGAATGATGCATCAGGCTGTGCTCTGCCACCACAATGCTGGCTCCGCCCTCCTGGGGAGCGACTGATGACTCAGCCTGCACCTGGCCCAGGAAGGACCGAAGCCTGTCAACAAAGTGCTCAAGCTGCCTCTGTCTTCACAATGCCGGCTCCGCCCCCCTGGGGAGCGGCTGATGTGCCTGCCCTCACACTGCATGCAGAAGCCAGAAGTACCCACAACAAGTGCTCAGAGACTGGAGCAGTTATGCAGAGGCCCCCCTGGCTTGCTAGAAAAAAAGAAACTGGGTATAAAAGAAGGAGCCCTGCTCCTTGTAAATTAGATCCAGTTTGCGCAAAGAAGAAGCTCTGCCTGAAGAGAAGGACCCTGGAAGCTGCATGGAGAAGTACTGACTCTGACCCCAAGAGACTGGCCTGTGGTGGGTGCCTTGCTGCTGAAGGAGAGCAGGAGAAGAAAGACTGAAAGACTTTGCTTTTATTCAACTTGTGCCAAACTCTGCTAAAGATCTCCAAGGGCTTGCCTGTGAACTTGCCCCCTGAACTGCACCCCAGGGACATTGGGCGCTACCCCCCAGAAGGAAGAAGCTGCTGCCTGAAGTGTTCTGACCCTCCAGCGCTGATTCAGGGGAGCGGAGTGCGTGAGGAACCCTCCCCGCACATTCCCCGAGGCAGGGCGTCCCCCGTCCACTGAGCACCGCGACCTCTGCTTGGCCGACCCACAGGAAGCAAAGTAAAGCCCAGCCGCACTGGGCCGAGCACCGTCAACTGTTGGAAAGGCTGGGCCTGGGGCTGCAACGTAAGGAGGACCCGTCCGGTCCAAGCACCACGAGCTGCTGGCCCCCAACGCCGCAGCCCGTAAAGTAAAGACGGACCCCCGCCCCGCCTCGACCTCCCCGCCGAGATCGCACTGGAAGAAGCGCCCGCTGCTGTGAAGTTGCACAGCTACGAGCGTCTGGCAGGAGAGTACGTCCCGTTGTGTTCAACCCGTACTCCTGCCCGCATCACCTGCAGCCGCTCCCCCTCCTGGGTAGAAGCGCACGCTGCGGGTACGTCTGTCTGCCCCGCGAAGCACCGTCCTTGGAGAGCCCTACGCCTGACGAGCCGTAGCCCGCCTTGGAGCACCGCGACGTGATCAAGACTGACCCCCGCTGCTGTGGCCTTCGAACCCCTCAAGCAGGTACTGTGACTGTGTGTGCCAAGTGCGCGGCGCTCAGGACCCGAAGTCCGTGAGGCGCGCACTCCCTCGACCCCCCTGAGACCCCTCCGCTGTGTGGCCGTACTTGGGAGACGTCCCCAACCTGTCTCCCGGCCTCGGTACGGGTCGCACCGCTTCAGCGCACTGTACGCCTTGCCCCCTTCCTCCAGCGCCGTACGCCGCTCACGCGAGAAGCGTGAGGTTTAGCGGGGCCGCGCTGGATTCACCGAGCGAGTCGCACTGAGGCTCTACCAAGCGTACCAGAGCCAGCGAAAGGGGCCCACACGCCGCACACAGTGCCTGGACCATTGGGAGCCTAAAAGTTAATCTAAGAGAGGTCATTTCTTTTGGGAACATTGGTCCATGAGTAATAAGAACCACCAATTGCTTTTGTATTTACAAGTCTGCGTGAAATTATATAAAGAGATATATTTTTACTAAATACAGTGTGGTGTCATTGTGTGGTGGGTTGGTGGTGATGGTGTAATGTTTCAAATGTTTAACCCTACATGCCCCAGAGATTAGCCTAAGACTGCTTAAGCCACACTACCTAGAGGGTAAGCAGAGGTTGTCTTGAAGGTAACCCTCAGCCCTGACGGGGAAGAGAGAGTCCCTGCTTGTCGCCAGTGCTGCACTGCGCCAACTAGAGACTCCCCCTTCCTACATTGTATTTAGTCAGACCAATACTTTTTCAGCTGTGGCAAGATTGAAAAGTTCCAAAGTAGGAGATTGAGAGTTAATCTTGATTTTCAGAGATTGTAGAGTTATTGGTATCACGCTATTTGTGAGAGAGTTGTAGATGTTGTTAATTGTTTGTTCAAAGTGCACCGCAAGATTATCACAGAGTGACTGGAATATAGGTATTCCGGGATTGCAAATGCTCGCGGTCGTGAGTTCATTTAGAACTTTAAAAAGCGCTTTTGAGTAATTTTTAGCAGAGTTAATTCTCTTCTATGTGAGTCCTTCTAGCAATATTTTAGGTATTTCCTTAAGGCTATTTTGTAAGCAAGTTCTTCCTCTTAAGATTTGGATTTTCTCCATTTGCGTTCCAGTTTCCTACAGGCAGATTTCTCATATTTTAGGGATTCAGTGTACCAGGGAGCAGGAGGGTTTTTCCGTTTTTATTTTACATACTTTCAGTGGAGCAATGGTATCTAAGGCCTGTATCAATGAGTCTTCAAAAGTTTTTAGTGCAAGATCAGTGTTTTCATAATCCGATACAACAGGAGGAATAAAGGGAGGGAGAAGGGTGGAAGGAGCCACTTTTCTCCAGGTTCTTATCAGTTTCACAACATCGTGAGGGGCACCAATAGGTTTCTGAACATCTAGGAGGAACTCTAAAGAGAAGTGATCAGTCCACACCTGGACAGCTGGTGGATCCACCACTAAATTTGCAAACTCTGTGAATACTAAATCAAGAGTGTGCCCAGCCATATTGGTGGCACCTAATACCATTTGGTGGAGCCCAGGATATTCCATATCTGCCAGGAGTTGACTGGAACAACGACATCACTCCTTCACAAGATCTCTGCGACTCTCTCGCCTCGTTCTTCCACCGCAAGATTGCCGACATCCACAACAGCTTTGGCGAGCCATCAACGCACCCAACCGGCGAACCAACGCCTCCCACCACCACCATCCGCACCTGGACCACAGTGACCACCGAAGACACCGCCCGCACGATGAACACCATCCACTCCGGATCTCCGACCGACCCGTGCCCCCACCACGTCTTCAACAAAGCTGACTCCACCATCGCAACCCAACTCCGGAACATCATCAACTCCTCCTTCAACACCGCCACCTTCCCGGAGAGCTGGAAGCATGCCAAGCTCAGCGCCCTACTGAAGAAACCAACAGCGGACCCCACCGACCTCAAGAACTTCCGTCCCATCTCGCTCCTTCCTTTTCCTGCCAAAGTCATCGAGAAGATCGTCAACAGACAGCTGACTGCCTTCCTCGAGACAAACGGATCCCTCGACCCCTCGCAGTCGGTTTCAGAGCCAACCACAGCACCGAGACCACCCTGATCGCAGCCACCGATGACATCCGAGCCCTTCTCGACAACGGAGAAACAGCGGCACTCATCCTCCTGGACCTCTCTGCAGCGTTCTGTGGAAAAGTAAATTTTGCCATGTTCTGTGTCCCTACGTGTTCCCCATCTTATGTTATGTGTGCATGATTAATATGCATATGTATCCCCCATGTTCGATTAAAGACGCAATTACAGTTGTGTCCATCTCTAGTATGCCAGTTCCCAGTTCTCGTGAAAGCTACGAGTATCAGGCCTATGTAAAGTTACGTTGCCACGTTTCTCAGTGTGCACGTTATTTCATTGAAAAGTCCCCGTTTCTAGGCCTCAAAAGGGCCCGGACACCAGATTCAGCTCCTGTTTCCTGAGCCCTTGCTGAGGAGCGATACAGCCCCCACCTGTGTTCCTGACCCTTCACTTACTTCCTGCCTCACAGTGCCCGGCTCGGCCTGGCTCTGCCTGCTAGTCTGCCAAAAGTATGTTATGATTCTAGTTATCAGTCCAGCCCTCCTTCTCTGCATTCCTAAGCTACTGAATCGCATCAATAGTTTCCGTCACAGTCTAGCCTTTACGTCTCCATGTAAGAGAAATACTGTATTTATGGTCATTTAATATTCTTCATCACGCACTACATGTAGAATAATGCATGCACCAGTCTTAGAGTCTGTTAGCCTTTACCCCGATAACTTTTGGATTCTATCAACATGTTCTCTAAACATCAGATACTAGATAGTGTTAGGTACATGTCGCCCTGACTCTCCAGACTTCAGTCTCTGCTCCTAGCGCAGAAGTCATAGCCCCCAGCTTCTCCTAGTAACACGTCATTGTCAGTTTGCGCGCACCATTAGGTTAGAGGTCCCGGCTCCTCAGGTAGCCCCCTCCATGTTTCCGCCCCATTTATGACATATTCTGTTACGTTTACATCACATGTCTATGTATACGCCTCCTGTTACACCTACTTTCACCCTTATCTTTCGCGACTGCTATTGACCACACCCACTGCTCCGCCTATCGTATGTATTGTAATGCAACTGTTTTAGTATATATGCTTGTGCACTGTTATTAAATGTTACGCCGATCCGCCAATTCCGATCCTGTCCCCGGCAGCGCTGCCATCCTATTCCTGTGCAGGTTGTCCTGTTCCTGTCCTTATGCTGTATTAAACCTGCAAACTCCTACTACCTCGAATCTTGACTCTTATTTATTGAGCTATCTGTTATTACTATGTCCAGTCAAACCTAGATCCGGTATTATTTATTTATATACCACATAATGGCGCCCGAATAGGGACTTGCCCTTTCCCCACGCGCCGGTGAAGCCACGTATGCCCCCTGACCCTCTGCAGCCGTGACGGAACTCTTCTGTATGTATACTCCAATGTATGTAATTCTCCGATCATTCCAGTCATGAAACGTACTGATCCAAATGCACCTCCAGTATATCGATTAGTGATTGACCTTCGAGAACTCAATAAATGTATTATTCCCCAGTACCCAGTTGTTCCAGATATCTCTTCCCTATTGACAGCCATTGATTCCGAAGCCTCATTTTTCACAGTCATAGACCTCAAGAACGCGTTTTTCAGTGTCCCCATTCATCCAGACAGCCAGTTTCTTTTCGGATTTTGTTTAAATGGAAGGAGCTATAAATTCACACGAGCTCCTCAAGGTTTCACAGAAAGTCCTAGTATTTACAGTCAAGCACTTAAGAGACAACTAGACAGCATTCACATGCCAACAGACACTGCCCTGCTCCAGTATGTCGATGATCTACTGATCACAGCCCATTCTGAACGTGCTTGCGAGCGAGCATCACTTACAGTCTTGTATTTTCTTGCCGAGATGGGGCACAAGGTGTCCCCTTCGAAGCTTCAATTCTGTGTCCAGCAAGTGATCTACTTAGGCCACTTACTGTCCAAGTGGGGTAGGCAGTTGACACCTGACCGTATCCAGTTAATAGCGAGTCTTCCTCAGCCCAAGACCCAGAAGGAGGTACGTGCTTTTATCGGCCTTACTTCTTATTGCAGACAATGGATTCCTCAGTATGCATTTCTAGCTAAACCACTGATACAGTTAACGACACAGGAGGCAGCCGTATCGACTGTCCTCCCTTGGACATCTGAACATACACTTAGTTTCAATGAGTTAAAGAAAGCTTTATGCCAAGCTCCTGTTCTAGCTACACCGAACTACAGTAAGCCTTTTACACTTTTCGTCACAGAACGTGAAGGTACAGCATTATCTGTTCTCACACAAGATCAAGCAGGACAATACAAGCCTTGTGCTTATTTTTCGAGCACATTAGATCCAGTAGCCCAGGCTCTGCCTGCGTGCCTCAAGTCAGTTGCAGCCACAGCACTAGCTATCAGACAAAGTGATTCCATAGTATTAGGACATTCCTTGACAGTACAAGTTCCACACTCCGTGGAAGTTCTTTTAAACCAAACACAGACTCAGCACTTGACAATTGCACGTTTAACAGGTTATGAACTGACACTGTTCCAGCCACACATAGAAATCAGACGCTGCAACGTTCTAAATCCTGCTACACTGTTACCGTCAGTTATTTCGAATCCTGCCACACACGACTGTGTGGAAGTAGTTAACACTATGACTAAGCCAAGACAAGATCTGACAGATATTCCATTACCAGATCCCGACCTGACACTTTATGTGGATGGTTCATGTATGAGAACAAGTACAGGAGAACTAGTAGCCGCGTATGCAGTGACTACTGACACTGAAGTTATAGAAACACACCGTATAGACACCCTGTCTGCTCAAGCAGCAGAGCTAGTTGCTCTGACACAAGCCTGCATACACGCCAAGAACCTGAAAGTTAATGTTTACACAGATTCACGTTACGCATTCGGAGTTGTACACGACTTCGGAGTACTCTGGCAGGAGAGAGGTTTCATGACTTCTCATGGAACCAAGATTCAGCATGGTCTCCTTATTCAAGCTCTGTTAGATGCCATACATTTACCGACATCTATTGCTATCATGAAGTGCAAAGCACATACGAAAGTTACTGACATTATTTCCCAAGGTAATGATCTAGCAGATCGCACAGCCAAGCTTACAGCACAGACTCCAGACATTTCAGTTAATCCGACACAGACACATACTCCAGATCCGACTACCTGTATGACAGTTAAGGACCCTACTCAAGATGTCATAGATATCCAGTTACATGCTACTCCCAATGAAATCAAGAAATGGTCCGAACAAGGAGGGGTCCAGACAGATCAGGGATGGGTGACGAAGGGTAGAGCCACATGGTTTCTCCCCGACTCTATGGTTCAAGTCATTATCAATACCGCACATAGTCCAGCACACTTAGGAGAAAAAGCTATGTTAGACAGTATCCAGAACATTTGGTTCAACAAGCATTTACGAGCTGCAGCCAAGCAGAAAGTCCGTACCTGTATGATATGTTGCCAGTTTAATCCAGGTAAAAGTGTCCCGGTGGAACAAGGTGGATTCCAGCCCCCTGACCACCCTTTTGAAGTCCTCCAGATGGATTATATTCAGATGGAGCGATGTCGAGGTTTCAAGTATGTCCTTGTAGTTGTATGCGCTTTGTCTAGGTGGACAGAAGCATATCCAGTCCCAGATTACACAGCCGCGACCACTGCCAAGCAGTTGGTTCGTGAATTCTTCCCCCGTTATGGACTCCCTAGGGTCGTATATTCTGATAACGGCCAGTCATTCTCATCTGAATTGATGAAACACGTTTCCCTTTTGTTAGGGTACCAGTGGAAGTTCCATTGTGTACGCCATCCTGAAGCAGCCGGTCTAGTAGAGAGACATAACCAGACCCTGAAAATCCGCATTGCCAAAATATGTAAAGAGAAAGGTGTGGACTGGCTAGTAGCTCTGCCAGTCGCTCTGTTTTATATGCGCATGGTCGCACATTCCAGATCAGGTCTGTCCCCGTACGAGGTCGTATTCGGCCGCCCCCCTAATATGTGGGGTACACCTAGACCCCGAAGTATTACAGATGTTTCAAGTAATATGCTGACAGATTACCTAGCTTCCTTGATGTCTGCCCTACACTCTTGTCGTTCACAGGTTTCCGCCGCATTTCCAGACAATACCGAGGTGGCACCGCATGACATCGTTCCCGGAAGTTTGGTTCTTGTAAGGAACTTTGATCGTTCAAGTCCGCTGGAGCCTCGCTGGAAGGAGCCAAAACAGGTCCTCCTGGCCACGCGTACTGCCGTCAAGCTGGAAGGCAGGAAGGGCTGGGTCCATTTGTCGCATGTAAAGAAATTTTATGGACTAAAGACTGTTTCCAAGAACATTCCCGAGGATTTTAAAGACTGCCAAAGTACTGTTCTCAAGGACTGTCCCGCAAAAGACAATGATACAAATCCCTCCCTGTTAGAGAAAACTCCGCAACAGGAGTATAAGTTAAAATTAAGGTCTAGTAAAATAAGTCAGCCAGTTTGATTGTCTAAGTCCTCCCCGAGGTGAAACGGTTAGACCGGTTTCTGACATGTATAAAATAGACCCCCATAGTGAGAGAGTTAGTCAAAACTCAATCCGATGTATCGTTTTTCTAAGTTTCATATTGTTTTTCAGCCTTGTGACTACCTGCACAAGTTATGCATTTTATTTGTATTTTCCAGTTTCTCATGTAAATAAGTCTTCTAATGTTACAGTAGAGCACACGTTTAGTGATCTGCCTCCTCATGAACTCTCTTATCGTCTTGCTATGCGAAATAATTCCTTTATCCGCATGTTACATTATTCACACCAGACCAGCAATGCCACTAATTGTTGGGTGTGTGGTCGACTCCCCCCTTTCCAGACACCGAAGGGAGTTCTGCCACTCTTTCCTTATCCATTTTCACATAATGGTTCGTGTGGAGCATGGTCCACGTTAACGTCATCCTCAACAGATATGTATTTTCTTAACAGTACATGTTTTCCAGACAAGCAAGGTCTTCCCCACAGAACAGGGTTAGATCTAGAAAATGAAGTTTATAATTTAGGTAATTATTCTTCGAATTTCATGGTCCTGAATGTTCAGTCTGATACTACTCCAGACTTACCTGCTATGTCAGTATTACCAGTCAAAGGTGAATTATGTGTCCGAAAGAATGGTTCCGTACATGTAGGACATAGTGATTGTACTACTATTGTTAAGTATAGTGACAGTGGGAAATCTATTTTCAAAGCTTCACGTCATTCTTATTTTGTTTGTGGTCAGACCGCATATGTTCGTCTGCCCCTCGATTGGGAGGGAACCTGTTACATTGCATTCCTACTGCCACCAGTTTTTCTAGCCCCACCTGACTATCATAGGAATTCCCACCTAGTACATACTAGACACAAGAGAGACCTCCCGATTGTCGATTATACTGAAACTGCTCTAGAACAATACATAGATATCAATAAAGGTGTCTTTCCCTACTTAGGTACTGTCGTGAATAGTAAACTGATACGTAGATTAACCAGAACCCTTGAAGCAGTAGTGATTGAGACTACCTCTGCTCTAGGTAACTTAACGGAAGAGCAATCCTTTATGAGAATTGTCGTGCTCCAGAATCGTCTCGTCCTTGACGTCATACTGGCCGATAGGGGCGGGGCATGTAGAGTCATCGGATCTAGTTGCTGCATTTTCATCCCTAATAACGCGCCGTCTGTTTATTCAGCTATAACCAGACTCCATAAAATTGCCCATATGTTACACCAAGATCCAGGCACCTGGACATGGTCCGGTTGGTTCTGGAATATAATTTCCGCCTGGGGATGGAAAGTATTGTCCTTTCTAGGTATTGCAGTAGCGATCATATTCAGTTGCTGCCTCTGTATACAATGTGGCCCTGCGATTTGCGGCATTTGTGCTACCTCTTGTATTCCTAGTCCCGAGTCCCGTTCTAAATCCCGTTCCAAGAAAATTCGAGACGAACAAATGATACTGTATGAAATGATAGATGGTATCATGAATATTGATGTTTCCTGATGGAAACGTAGTGACAAGGAGGGAATGTGGAAAAGTAAATTTTGCCATGTTCTGTGTCCCTACGTGTTCCCCATCTTATGTTATGTGTGCATGATTAATATGCATATGTATCCCCCATGTTCGATTAAAGACGCAATTACAGTTGTGTCCATCTCTAGTATGCCAGTTCCCAGTTCTCGTGAAAGCTACGAGTATCAGGCCTATGTAAAGTTACGTTGCCACGTTTCTCAGTGTGCACGTTATTTCATTGAAAAGTCCCCGTTTCTAGGCCTCAAAAGGGCCCGGACACCAGATTCAGCTCCTGTTTCCTGAGCCCTTGCTGAGGAGCGATACAGCCCCCACCTGTGTTCCTGACCCTTCACTTACTTCCTGCCTCACAGTGCCCGGCTCGGCCTGGCTCTGCCTGCTAGTCTGCCAAAAGTATGTTATGATTCTAGTTATCAGTCCAGCCCTCCTTCTCTGCATTCCTAAGCTACTGAATCGCATCAATAGTTTCCGTCACAGTCTAGCCTTTACGTCTCCATGTAAGAGAAATACTGTATTTATGGTCATTTAATATTCTTCAACACGCACTACATGTAGAATAATGCATGCACCAGTCTTAGAGTCTGTTAGCCTTTACCCCGATAACTTTTGGATTCTATCAACATGTTCTCTAAACATCAGATACTAGATAGTGTTAGGTACATGTCGCCCTGACTCTCCAGACTTCAGTCTCTGCTCCTAGCGCAGAAGTCATAGCCCCCAGCTTCTCCTAGTAACACGTCATTGTCAGTTTGCGCGCACCATTAGGTTAGAGGTCCCGGCTCCTCAGGTAGCCCCCTCCATGTTTCCGCCCCATTTATGACATATTCTGTTACGTTTACATCACATGTCTATGTATACGCCTCCTGTTACACCTACTTTCACCCTTATCTTTCGCGACTGCTATTGACCACACCCACTGCTCCGCCTATCGTATGTATTGTAATGCAACTGTTTTAGTATATATGCTTGTGCACTGTTATTAAATGTTACGCCGATCCGCCAATTCCGATCCTGTCCCCGGCAGCGCTGCCATCCTATTCCTGTGCAGGTTGTCCTGTTCCTGTCCTTATGCTGTATTAAACCTGCAAACTCCTACTACCTCGAATCTTGACTCTTATTTATTGAGCTATCTGTTATTACTATGTCCAGTCAAACCTAGATCCGGTATTATTTATTTATATACCACAGTACAGTTCGACACAGTCTGCCACCGCACCCTAGTTCAACGCCTCAGCAACATCGGCATCCAAGAGAAGGCACTGGAGAGGATCATCTCGTTCCTCACCAGTAGAACACAGAGAGTTCGCCTCCCCCGTTTCGATCCGAGGCCACCGAAGTCATCTGCGGCGTGACCGCAAAGATCATCACTCAGCCCCACCCTCTTCAACGTCTACATGAGACCCCTCGCAGCCATCGCACGCCAACACAACCTCAACATCATCTCCTATGCCGACGACACCCAGCTGATCCTCTCCCTCACCAGGGACCCCGACACCGGCAGAACCAGCCTACACGAAGGAATGAAAGACGTCGCCGAGTGGACGAAGACCAGCCGCCTGAAACTGAACTCAGACAAGACTGAAGTCCTCATCCTGGGACCATCGCCCTTCGCCTGGGATGACTCCTGGTGGCCCCCCGCCATGGGCACCGCTCCCAAGCCAACAGACCACGCACGCAACCTGGGCTTCATCCTGGACTCCTCCCTCTCAATGACCAGACAAGTCAACGCCGTCTCCTCATCCTGCTTTCACACCCTACGAATGCTCCGCAAGACCTTCCGATGGATCCCGACCGAAACCAAGAAGACGGTCACCCAGGCCCTCGTCACCAGCCGACTGGACTACCGAAACACCCTCTACGCTGGTACCACCGCCAAGCTTCAGAGAAGACTCCAACGCATCCAGAACGCCGCCGCCCGACTCATCCTGGACATCCCCCGTCGCTGCCACATCTCCTGAGGGACCTGCACTGGCTCCCCGTCAACAAGAGGATCACGTTCAGGCTCCTCACAGACGCACACAAGTCTCTCCACGACCTGGGCCCCAAATACCTCAACGACCGCCTGACCTTCTACACTCCCACCCGCCAGCTACGGTCCACCCGCTTCGCCCTCGCCGCCTTTCCACGCATCCGCAGAGCCACCGCCGGAGGAAGATCCTTCTCCTACCTGGCGGCCAAAACTTGGAACTCCCTCCCCATCCACCTCCGGCTGACCCAGGACCATCTCGCCTTCAGGAGACAACTCAAGACCTGGCTGTTCGAGCAGTAGCATACCCCTACCCCCAAGCGCCTTGAGACTCTTCCGGGTGAGTAGCGCGCTATACAAATGGCATGATTAATTGATTGATTGGAATCAGGGTCAGACGGGTTGTCTATATGGTGATTGAAGTCCCTCGAGGGCAGAAAATGATCCGCAGCTAAAATATGAAGTGCTAGCCATTCCATGAACTTCAAACAAAAATCTTTTTTTTCGCCGGGTGGGCGATAGAACAGCGTCCCCTTCCAGGTTAGATTACTAGAAGTTTCTAATTGGAATATTATCATTTCCAACCCAGGGGCAGAGCAGGAGTCCCGAATATTAACGCTTAGTGTATTTCGTAACTTAATAGCTACTCCCCAATCTTTTTTTAACTATCGCACCTGGTTACCCTATAGCCTCCAGGAAACGCTATAACTATGGATGGAGAAGACGAATGTAGCCAGCTTTCAGTAATGAAACATATATCTGGCTTCATTGTATCTAAGCGGTCCCTGAACTACAAAGCGTGCTTTGGGATGGGACGTGCGTTTAAATAGATGCACTGTAGCTGAGCGGGGATATGTTTGGCATTATCCAAAGGACGCTGTTACTGCCAGCCAGAGGTTTGCTGGTGAAGGGATTGTGTATTGAGGGCCCGAGAGCCTTATACTTGGATTGGGAGAAGGAATAGGCACAGGAGAACTTACACATATTGCACTGCCGATGATCGTCTTTATCGGGTAATGTCCGTTTCTCTCTAGAAAGGGTGCTGGAACTGTGCTTTACTATCTCTATGAGCTCCAGACTCAAATATGACATAAGGCACACGATTTACCCAAAAAGATGCAGCTTTACTGGCGGCTGGTGGCATCCAGGCGCGGACGGACGCAGACGGGCTTGCCTTTGGCGCACCGGCGGCGCACCCACTGCGTGCATCTGCTGCACGTATGCAAAAAGACGAGAGCGTCAGCTGGCCAACGTCCCAGAAGTCCCCTTTCCAAGGCTTGCTCCCTCCGCTCAAACGGCACACAAACAAGACGTGGCGGACCGGAGAGCAGCTATGAAACTGCTTAACATGATTAGGGATTAGGCCACGCCAATGGTCATGATCATTCCAGTATGAGTGAGATTGTCATTTCATTGTACAGCTAGCTTGTGAATATGTTGTGTTTTTATACGTTGATGTGTTTTCAACATCATATAGTAATGTGCCGACCGTATCGTTTTCTTCATTAGAACTTTTTTACTGAGACCTATTAATCATCAACTACACAAGCAGAGAGGGGTGATGTGTGTTCTTTTGACTGTAAAAAGTTAGTCAACAATTGGGGGAATCGCGGTTATTGACTTCTTGATTAAGTTCTTTTGTGTATTCTAGTTGATAAAATTAATATTATTAAGAACAGACAATAAGAATAATCCCAGTTTCCATCTCCGTCAACAGTGGGTGGTAAATGTTCTCAAATGAAATATACTTTGCTACTTAAAAGCCAGAGCCCCATATAGAATTATCAGAGTTAACTTGTTAATGGTTAAGGTAATTGTTGGACCAATATTGCCCCCTTCAACTTTCCTGGAGAAGCTTTTAATTGTCCCACTAGCATCATTGCTCTTGTTAGTCTCACTAGTCATCTGTGCCTCCAATGAAGTTTCTCATCTATCATGTCTGTAGGATATTTGTAACGTGACCTT
The DNA here is from genome assembly GCF_964261635.1 of Lissotriton helveticus. Taxonomy (NCBI): domain Eukaryota; kingdom Metazoa; phylum Chordata; class Amphibia; order Caudata; family Salamandridae; genus Lissotriton; species Lissotriton helveticus. Next base: position 1,958,287,591 of record NC_136068.1, on the reverse strand, counting down.
GTCAATTCTTTTGAGTTCAATAGACCAGCTCAAGTGTAGTTATTTATATGCAAAATACTTCATTTTTGTTTTGCTGTATCTAATCATTAAATTGTTCTATTTGTAGATTTGAAGTACAACCACATGACCGACCCATTAGTGTGAAGAGAAGCGTAACACGTCATATGCATCAGTAGATGAGTAGAATGTGTCTGTCCCAGTTCAGAAGGATCAGACTCTGATTCTGTGTTTCAGGCAAGTTCACAAACTATAGTGACCCCAGAAGGGAGCCGGAAGCATCTGTGTGTAGAGTGTGCCCTATCAGCGTTCTTGGAGTTACACTCTGCCCTTCCGTTAGTGTCTCTCAAACCCATGCTTCTATGTGAAGGTCCACTATTAAAGGAAGTAGTGTTTGGTCCGTGCTCCATGACAGTAGTTTTCCCTAAAGCCTGGTTCTGGTGACTCTATCGAAAGCTGTTGAATACTCAATCTAGCAAACAAAGAGTCTCTTGTCTTTTAATGTGATGTTTTTTCCTTCCAGAATATTAATTGTTAGTATTTAGTAGAAAGTTGAGCTCAGGGAGATAAATCTAGTTTGGTGAAACCTAATGAGGGTGTTTTCCAAAACCCATTGAGACAGTTCTGATAAAAGATTTTTAGTCAATAGTTTCCCTTCTGAGTTCAGTGATGCTCTTAGGTAACAGCTCTGAGGATCGAATCTGGGCCTTAAGGATTGATTCTTTCCACAAAGGCAGATTTTGGCCAGTACTGAGCTATTTAGTAAACAGATTGGTAAACAGTATAGTCTATTTTTCAGGGTTTTGCTTTATTGCCGCCACAGGACCCAGGAATCTTGACAATTTGTATTCTTGTTCTAGCTTGGTAGTAGTTGCCTGAGGTATTATGAACATATTAAGATTCCATTTGTATTCCATTAGTTTACAACTTAGATTCTAGTGCCATAACATTTGGTAATAAAAAATGTCCATTGGCAGTAAGACATGTTATAATCACTTCTTATTTATACCTTTTCGTTCCAAGGCCAATCATTTTCCCGAATTTGAAGCCTCTTTTAGCTCGAGAGGTCTCTGAAGTTTTATCCTGGCTTCTTTTCGCGCTTTGGTTGAACATGTAGATTTTATGTAAAACTGAGTAAAGGAATCTGAGCTCCAAACCCCTCGGGCCTGATGTTGAACATTTTATAATCTGTCTTAATGCTTTATGTTTTTACTTTTTTCCAGTGGTATTTGTTTTTTGAATGTGTTGAGTGTGGTCGCTGTCTGTCCTTTTAGTATTCTTATTGTGCACAGTAAGTCATCTATATTTGGAGTAAGATCTCTCCTTCGAATGCTCACAGATTGGTTGTAAAGTCTGGGGGGCTAATTATGGGCATTTGTCCTAGGGCAGCACAGCAGGTCAACGTTCTGCGGTGCCCTGCACCAAAGTGAAAGGGCCGGCACGCTGCGTATCCACGGCACGCGGCGCATTCCTGTCCTTCCGGCCTGCGCTGGCTCCATTTCAGCAGCCTAGCGCCAATGCGGGACCTTTGCACCAACGCGGGCACCTTCGCACCAATGCAGGCACCTTCGCACCAATGCGGGCACCTTTGCACCAATGCGGGCACCTTCGCACCAATGCGGGCACCTTCGCACCAATGCGGGCACCTTTGCACCAATGCGGGCACCTTCGCACCAATGCGGGCACCTTCGCACCAATGCGGGCACCTTTGCACCAATGCGGGACCTTTGCACCAATGCGGGCACCTTCGCACCAATGCGGGCACCTTCGCACCAATGCGGGCACCTTTGCACCAATGCGGGCACCTTCGCGCCAATGCGGGCACCTTTGCACCAATGCGGGCACCTTCGCACCAATGCGGGCACCTTCGTGCCAACGCGGGCACCTTCGCGCCATGGTGCACGGCTGCCTGTGTTGCGCCCAGGATTGCTTTTGTGCAATAAGGCACACCTTCCTGCACAAAACAACCCTGGAAGGCGTTTTCCTCTTTCGATGTGTGCTGCAGAACTCAGCACACTTAGAAAGAGGAAACAAACGAGGAGCCATAAAGATATTATTCCCCTTGGCGCCTCTCCTGGGAGGCAAAAGGTTTTGGCACAACCCCAGGTTTACATCATTCTGTAAGTCAAGTCAAGTCAAAAGTACTTTTTTCGGCAGCCAAGAGCCAAAAAAGGCGGAACAGTTTTCATAAAAATAGATATTTCATTAAAATACATTATATGTTCGAAAGCATCCAGCGTTACGATTACAATGGTTGCGTTTAAAAACCCACAAAAGTTAAATCATATGAAGTGCAACAGTGCTGACACAGTATGCCAAGATCATTAATATTAACTTATTAAGTTTGCATTGTGTAGCTCAGGAGAACATAGTTACACTGACTCAGGGCCCAGGATTGCAGCGGCAGCGGCACCTTGGATCTGCGTTTAATGGCCCCAGTTAAAAACGTGCCGCCCCGAAGCAAACTCTGGGTGAGGCTGGCATTTCACGCAGCGATGCGTCACTTTTCATAAATGAGGTCCCGGGTGAGGCTAGCATTTGGAGACAGAGCAAGGCCGGCCTCACTTGAACACATTGACAATCTCTGAGTAGGGGGAGAGTGTACTTCCTGCGCAGAGGGTCTTATTAGGCGCAGAAGAACTTTATATGGAGGGTGTCCCGCTCCGAGACATTGTCACAAGGGCAGGCTTTTAATAAATCAGGTTCCAAATAACCTTTGGGGAATGTCAGTCACCAGGGAACCATATTCAATCGGAATTTTGTCAAAACAAAGCTATAGTATGGTTTGCTTACAAAAGATAAGGATGGTTGCATCTGGGGACCCGAGCTCAGCGTAACGCGCCTTCCCACTGAGGGTTTGGTTCATCATTCTGTAATCTGCGATTGCGTCAAAATCCATGGGTGTTGCATGGGAACTCCCACCACGATGCCGACGGAACGCCTCCCTAGCGCAGATTAAGGCAACGGGGTGATTTGCGCTGCCTTGCCTCACTCCAAACCCATGATGCCGTTCAAAGCCGTGCAAAGTGGCTTTGCGTGGCCTCATAAATATCATTTGGTGGTTCGAGCCGCCATTGCGTCGCAAAAAGTGATGCAACTGTGGTGCAAGTATCTCATAAATGTACCCCTGGGTTTATTGTTATATCTGTGAAATCACCCGTAAAGCCTGTTCCAAAGAAGTTATCCTTGTCACTAATAGTATATTTTTGACGGGGCACGTTACCAGAAAGAGAAGGTCCACGACAATGTGGTCCTGCATGTAATCTGATAAGACCTGAAAATAAAAGAAGGACAACCGCGTGAGAATTGCATAGACAAAAAAGAAAGAGAAAGGGGGGAGGGACACAGAAAAGGAAAGAAGGGCTGGAAAGGACACTGTCTATGAGCAGATTGGAAAACACTGAGTGTGAGAAGTTGGCCTGATGTGCAGTGCTCACTATTCTAGTGATCACTATATATCAGTCCAAACAACCCTTATTGATGATTGGTTGTAAGTCAACCTTATAGACCAGCTATCCTAGTAGAATGGATACGAGCAGTCTAAGGCTAAGACTCTAGAGGGCGTGTTAAGGCAGCTGTTTTACCATCACATTACCCCTTGAACACCCAGTGAAAGGACACCACACAAGTGTTATGAAAATAAACAATGTATTTATTAGAATCACAACAACCCTGTACTCTTTATGAGGACAGGGTGCTAAGCACACAACAAAACTCTTGCGAAAATACTTAAGTTAGCACAGTATATACAAATGCCCGAGGGGCACGGAAAACCATATACTTTAAAAGTGGAATGCGAAATTACTAGCAGGTAAGTACAGGACTAATAGGCTTTGGAATCGCTAGGACTTGACTAGGGAATCGTTAGATTACTTCTAGGAGACCCAGGGGACTCGGGTGCAGAGTGTGCACTCTCACGCGGGATGCGGGACAAAGTCTATGGAAGCTAGTAACGCTAAAGTTAGTGTTCACGGGCGAACCCGACCTGGTAGGAAGAAAACGACAGTGGATCCTGACCCTTGGATAGTGAGGCTATGCTGGGGCACCGAAATGCCGAAGTTACCTAGCCCAGGGGCTGCAGCTGCATAGGTCTCAAAAGACGTCGGGAATCCTCGTTGCCGGACCAGGAGTCTGGAAGAAAGATGCTGGCAGGCGACCAGTGAAGATAGTTCGAGTTGATCCAAGCCTGGATCTGGAAGATGGATGACACCTGAAAGCAGAGGGGACCAAGTTCGGGACTACTAGCCAGTAGTCAGTGGGCACCAGGAGGGCACCGGATGGTAGTCACCTCGACTAGGTGAGTGGGCGACGCTGGCTCTGCAGATCTCACGGACCAGGAGGCGTCGGAGAGGCGAGCTGTCCCACGATGGATGAAGCTGTCGGCGTCGAAGCTACCCAGGATTGGGCAACAAGCCTTGGCTAATTCAAGCCCACGCGGTGGACTCAAAATGGCGTCTTGAGTGGACCAGGAGGGTCCTGGGTGCTCCTCTTCGGGAAGGGAGCAAGGGCCAGTCTGGAGCAACCAGACCAGCAGCAGTGATGTCGTTGGGCGTCGTTCAGAAGGCCACAAGCCAGCGGGCTAGTAGCCAAACAACGCGGTGAGCAGCAAAAAGCAGAAGGGCCCCACGCAGATCGTGGAGATGCTGGGAGGCTGCACTTCGGTGCTGGAGCTGCTCAGGGTCGGGGCTTCTCGGACCCCAAAGCACTCACCAGGAAATGACTCGGCGGGCTTGCTGTGCAGAAGTCGTGCAGTCTTGCAGATGGCCGGTCCCTCGAGGTCTCGTCGCACCCACGGTTCTCAGCAGGGCTGTAGAGGTGGGTAGAGGTCAGAGGTGCCAGGGAAGCTGGTTCTCGTCGAGCTGGGCAGTCGGATTCCGGAGGAAGGACTTGCAGCAGACCGCAGTGTTCTTGCGATGGTGCCTGCGGATGCAGGGTGACTACTCCTTAGCCACAAGGGAGAAATCTTAGAAAGAAGTCTTGAGTTCCTTTCGTAGAAAGTAGTTTCAGGATTCAAAGATGATCTAATTTGGAAAAAGGGGGCTGGCACGCGACTAGGTCCTGCCCTATGGGTGGGACCAGGAGGGGGGTGGTTACACCCACTTCCTTGGCTGGCTTTTCCCCAGCTCAGGGTCTGGAGTGTCCCTGGAACTGGTTCAAGCCGGCCTATGCATAGTGAGCACCGGGGTGCCACTTGCAGTCACCTTCCTCTGTAGCCCTGCCTACCTGGAATACACAAAACCCTGTCTGGGACGGTGCTGGCACCGCCCCTGGCAGGAAACCCTTTGTCCTTGCCTCCTGCTCTGGGAGGACTCCCAGCAGCAGGAGGGCAGACTTGTGTCTCGGTGGCAGCATCCATTTTGTGGATGCTAAGGCTCTGTCTGACTTTAACCGGGGTTACAGGTTACATACATGTCGTGTCCCTCTAGAAGGGTGGAATGCTAACCCCGTCGCCAGAATTGGCGAGGGGTTAGTATTCCAATTCGTATGACACCTTACTCGACATGTTTTGATAAAGCGATACCAGAGTTGGCATATAACCGCGAGGATTATAATGCACTTAAGAGTATATGGTATGCGATATCATGGAAACGGCTAAGGGATGGATCCCGAAAGCCGCAGACAGGCTCAGCTCATGCCAGAGCACCATCTCACACGATTCCAAGCACTCTGCCTTCAGGATTGTTAAGGCCTGCCATAGGAGTGACTGATAGGAGATCTGTGTGTCCATTTTAGGGTTAGATATAGGTGTACTATATCTAAAGCAAAGGGTGATTACACCACCTTGCCCCAGCTGTCAAGCAGCCAGTTGTGTCAGATTTGGATGGCCAGCCAGGGGTGGCATAATACATGCTGCAGCCCCTGGTAGGCCCTGGGTACACCTATGCCCTGGGTACCTAAGGTACACTGTACAGGGACTGATAAGGTGACTCAGTATCCAATTTAGATATGTACCTAAGGTACATGGAATCCATTTTACAGAGAGAGCAGTAGGCCTGGGGTCCTGATTAGCAGGGCCCCAGGTCAACTAAGTCAGAAAACCAGCAAAACACCAGGCAAAAAAGTTGGGGGCAACCATAGTCAGGGATCTACCTTCCTACATAACCCCCCCCCAAACGAAAGGAGATAAGGCTATCCTTGCCAGGTAAGCCTATATTGCCTGAGTGGCCATATAAGGAAGTACCAGCACTGGCATGGTTACCCCCTATCTCATGGTCCACTAAGCAATCCCTCACCCTAAGGGTATCTGAGGGTCTCCACCATAGGGAATCTCTACCTGTGGTGTGTTTTGGCAAAGGAAAAGGCTGGTGCTGAGATGGAGTACTGAAGTGAGGCTCCACTAATTTTGGGCTCAGCTTCCTCCAATCATTTTCCACCATAGAGGCCTTTCTTTCCAAGACTGAGTTGTTTTGGGCTCTCAGGGTCAACCTCTGGCTACCTACAGCTGGAGGTTGGGTCCCTCTGTTTGGCTTACTGGAGGGACAGGTCAGGTTTGGGGCCCTCAGGTCCCAGGTTTGGCTGTGCCCAACAGTGTCCATCTGTGGGAGGTCCCTAACTAAATTTAAGGGGGATCCCTCAGGAGTTGATTTTATTTTCACTTGGCTAGGACTACTAGCTTCAGTGCCCTTAATCTGCTGATTGGGGAATTCTTTTGGACAGGGGGCCCTTTGGGGTCCAACACTGGCCTCCCTGACCTCTACAGCCCTGGGCTGACTGAGGCAGGGTAGAGAGGGGCAGGTTACCTGCTCCAGACTGGGTCCCACCTTGGAAGGGTCCACTGACATCAGGGGTTCTGCCAGGCTAGGCCTGACTACCTCTGGGGCAGTTTCTTCACAAGGGGTCAGATCAGTTCCCTGAGGAGGCTGACCCTTTCCTAAAGTCTGGTGGGAGGGAGATTTCTCTTCCTCCTCAATGCTCTCTGTCTGAGTGGAGTGATCCATAGTTTCAGGCTTCACAACACTATCATCTGTCTGAGTCTGAGCTGTGGCCATCACAACTCTCCCAACCTTTTCAGGAGGGGGCTCAGTTTGGGTGTGGGCTGTGACCATCACAGCCTTGACAACCTGTTCTGGGAAGGAAGTTGTCTGAGATTGGGCTGTGACTGGCACAGCCCTCCTGACCTGTTCAGGGAGGACATCTTGGACTGGGGCTGTGGCTATCACTGCCCCACTAACCTTACCATGGAAGTTTACCATTTTAGAATGGGTTTCTTGCTCTACTTCAGCCCAGGCTGAGAGCTCTAAATCATTCCCCAGTAGGCAATCTACAGGCAAGTTTGGTGACACTGCCACTCTCTTGTGGCCAGTGACACCTCCCCAGTTGAGATTGACCACTGCCATGGGATGATCTCTCTGTACTCCATCAATATTGGTCACCTGGTATGTGGCACCAGGTAAAAGTTGCCTTGAGGGGACTAGACTCTCAGTCACCATAGTGATGCTAGCCCCTGTATCTCTATAGGCCTCAACTTTTATACCATTGATGAGGGGCTCCTGTCTGTACTTGCTCAAAGTGTTGGGACAAGTGGTGAAGTTGGCAAACCCCATGCCAGTCTAACAGACAAGAGTATCTAAGTTTGGGGACCTGGTTAGGCCAGAGTCCCCAGGAACTCCCAAAGTAAATGCACCCAAATTCTTGGGGGCACTCCCACCACCTGGGGGATTACTACTAATAGTAACAGGAGGTTTGGGAAAGTTACTTGGGGGTATGTTCTCCTTATTGTTATTCTTTGGGCAACTGCTGTCAGTTTTCAAATGACCCACCTGTTTACAGGGATAACAATAAGGTTTCTTCTGGTTATTAGAAGGATTCTGGGACCCACCCCCCTCAGAGGATTTTTGGGGCCCTGATGTGGTTTGATCTGGAGATTTATTCCCACCCTTCTCTTGAGGCTTGGTTGATTCCTTTTTCTGGTCACCACCTTGGTTCTTGGGCCTAATCCTGGTTCTGACCCATTTGTCTGCCCTCTTACCCAATTCTTGTGGAGAGGTCAGATCAGAGTCTACCAGGTGCTGGTGTAATAACTGGTTCTGACAATTATTTAAGACTTGCTCTCTCATAATAAGATTATACAATCCTGTGAATTCAGTAACCTTGCTACCCAGTAGCCAGCCTTCCAAAGCCTTAGTGGCACAATCAACAAAGTCAGACCAGTCCTGAGACTGAGTTTTCTGGGTGTCTCTGAACAGCAGCCTGTACTGCTCAGTGGTTAAGCCAAACCCATCAACCAGTGCATTTTTCAGGACCTGGTAATCATTAGCATCCTCCACTCTTGTAGTGAGGAGCTTATCTCTACCTTTACCATCAAAGGAGAGCCACAGTATAGCTGCCCACTGACTTTGGGGGATGCACTGTACAGTGCAGGCCCTCTCCAAAGCAGCCATTCATTTCTGGATGTCATCCCCTTGTTTAAAGGGGGGCACTATCTTTGTCAGGTGTTTAGTATCTAAACCCTTCTCTTTATCTCTTGGGAGATTGCTGCCACCAGTGGGAGCTAACCCACTCATCTGCTGCTCTCTAGCAAAGGCAAGCTTCTCTTTGGCCAGGGCAAGTTCTTCCCTTTCAATCCTCAGTTTAGCTTGTCTCATCCTTGCTTCATGCTCTCTTCTCTGAGGGGAAGTCAATCTCCTCTGGGGAGAGTTCCTTCTCCTCTGAGAAGAGGCATTAGAGTGCAGAGATCTAATGGAGTCCCTAGAAGGAGATCTATTTCTCCTAACTCCAAGGTTAGGCCTACTTAGGGTCAGTACTGGGGGTCCCCCAGATCCTAGCCCAAGTAAGTCTATGTTGGCCCTGGTTAGCCTTCTGACTACCTCAAGACCTTTGTCTACCTCATCCCCAGAGAGTTCCTCCTGATCCTCCTCCTCCTCAACTGCAGTAGCAGTGGTGGGGAGGTCTGGATCCCCAGAGGTTCCCTCTAAGGCTGGCATGTTCTCATGTAACTGAGAAATCTTTCTGGCATCATATGTCTCTAAGAGACCTATCAGAAAGGGAATGGTGGGGTTAGACCCCTGCTTCAGTTTCCTGGAGGTACAGACTTGTCTCATCTCCTGGAAACTGAGAGCTGCATATCTTGAAGTGACCTGTGGAGGGTCAACACTTACCAGGGGAGTCTCAGTGGACTCTCCATGGTTAGACATGCTTTTTCTAGTGAGGTGTAAGTGGTGCGCTTACCTACACTATATGTTTGCCTACTGATCCCTTGCTAGAGTTGTAGTTTAGGGTGTGCTAGGCCCTAGGAGCTACAACAGCTGGTTCAGTAGAACTCAGAGTATTCTAAGCTAAGTTATATGTACCTTTAGTACTTATGTGATCTTTCACAAGATATTCTTAGGATATGTGTGGTAAAACAACAGCAAGCTCAAATCCCAACCGCTGCTCACCAATGTGAGAAGTTGGCCTGATGTGCAGTGCTCACTATTCTAGTGATCACTATATATCAGTCCAAACAACCCTTATTGATGATTGGTTGTAAGTCAACCTTATAGACCAGCTATCCTAGTAGCATGGATACGAGCAGTCTAAGGCTAAGACTCTAGAGGGCGTGTTAAGCCAGCTGTTTCACCATCACATTACCCCTTGAACACCCAGTGAAAGGACACCACACAAGTGTTATGAAAATAAACAATATATTTATTAGAATCACAACAACCCTGTACTCTTTATGAGGACAGGGTGCTAAGCACACAACAAAACTCTTACGAAAATACTTAAGTTAGCACAGTATATACAAATGCCCGAGGGGCACGGAAAACCATATACTTTAAAAGTGGAATGCGAAATTACTAGCAGGTAAGTACAGGACTAATAGGCTTTGGAATCGCTAGGACTTGACTAGGGAATCGTTAGATTATTTCTAGGAGACCTAGGGGACTCGGGTGCAGAGTGTGCACTCTCACGCGGGATGCGGGACAAAGTCTATGGAAGCTAGTAAAGTTAAAGTTAGTGTTTACGGGCGAACCCGACCTGGTAGGAAGAAAACGACAGTGGATCCTGACCCTTGGATAGTGAGGCTATGCTGGGGCACCGAAATGCCGAAGTTACCTAGCCCAGGGGCTGCAGCTGCATAGGTCTCAAAAGACGTCGGGAATCCTCGTTGCCGGACCAGGAGCCTGGAAGAAAGATGCTGGCAGGCGACCAGTGAAGATAGTTCGAGTTGATCCAAGCCTGGATCTGGAAGATGGATGACACCTGAAGGCAGAGGGGACCAAGTTCGGGACTACTAGCCAGTAGTCAGTGGGCACCAGGAGGGCACCGGATGGTAGTCACCTCGACTAGGTGAGTGGGCGACGCTGGCTCTGCAGATCTCACGGACCAGGAGGCGTCGTCGGCGACCAGGATGGAGAGGCGAGCTGTCCCACGATGGATGAAGCTGTCGGCGTCGAAGCTACCCAGGATTGGGCAACAAGCCTTGGCTAATTCAAGCCCACGCGGTGGACTCAAAATGGCGTCTTGAGTGGACCAGGAGGGTCCTGGGTGCTCCTCTTCGGGAAGGGAGCAAGGGCCAGTCTGGAGCAACCAGACCAGCAGCAGTGATGTCGTCGGGCGTCGTTCAGAAGGCCACAAGCCAGCGGGCTAGTAGCCAAACAACGCGGTGAGCAGCAAAAAGCAGAAGGGCCCCACGCAGATCGTGGAGATGCTGGGAGGCTGCACTTCGGTGCTGGAGCTGCTCAGGGTCGGGGCTTCTCGGACCCCAAAGCACTCACCAGGAAATGACTCGGCGGGCTTGCTGTGCAGAAGTCGTGCAGTCTTGCAGATGGCCGGTCCCTCGAGGTCTCGTCGCACCCACGGTTCTCAGCAGGGCTGTAGAGGTGGGTAGAGGTCAGAGGTGCCAGGGAAGCCGGTTCTCGTCGAGCTGGGCAGTCGGATTCCGGAGGAAGGACTTGCAGCAGACCGCAGTGTTCTTGCGATGGTGCCTGCGGATGCAGGGTGACTACTCCTTAGCCACAAGGGAGAAATCTTAGGAAGAAGTCTTGAGTTCCTTTCGTAGAAAGTAGTTTCAGGATTCAAAGATGATCTAATTTGGAAGGGGGCCTGCTCCTACCTTTATCTGGGAAAAGGGGGCTGGCACGCGACTAGGTCCTGCCCTATGGGTGGGACCAGGAGGGGGGTGGTTACACCCACTTCCTTGGCTGGCTTTTCCCCAGCTCAGGGTCTGGAGTGTCCCTGGAACTGGTTCAAGCCGGCCTATGCATAGTGAGCACCGGGGTGCCACTTGCAGTCACCTTCCTCTGTAGCCCTGCCTACCTGGAATACACAAAACCCTGTCTGGGACGGTGCTGGCACCGCCCCTGGCAGGAAACCCTTTGTCCTTGCCTCCTGCTCTGGGAGGACTCCCAGCAGCAGGAGGGCAGACTTGTGTCTCGGTAGCAGCATCCATTTTGTGGATGCTAAGGCTCTGTCTGACTTTAACCGGGGTTACAGGTTACATACATGTCGTGTCCCTCTAGAAGGGTGGAATGCTAACCCCGTCGCCAGAATTGGCGAGGGGTTAGTATTCCAATTCGTATGACACCTTACTCGACATGTTTTGATAAAGCGATACCAGAGTTGGCATATAACCGCGAGGATTATAATGCACTTAAGAGTATATGGTATGCGATATCATGGAAACGGCTAAGGTATGGATCCCGAAAGCCGCAGACAGGCTCAGCTCATGCCAGAGCACCATCTCACACGATTCCAAGCACTCTGCCTTCAGGATTGTTAAGGCCTGCCATAGGAGTGACTGATAGGAGATCTGTGTGTCCATTTTAGGGTTAGATATAGGTATACTATATCTAAAGCAAAGGGTGATTACACCACCTTGCCCCAGCTGTCAAGCAGCCAGTTGTGTCAGATTTGGATGGCCAGCCAGGGGTGGCATAATACATGCTGCAGCCCCTGGTAGGCCCTGGGTACACCTATGCCCTGGGTACCTAAGGTACACTGTACAGGGACTGATAAGGTGACTCAGTATCCAATTTAGATATGTACCTAAGGTACATGGAATCCATTTTACAGAGAGAGCAGTAGGCCTGGGGTCCTGATTAGCAGGGCCCCAGGTCAACTAAGTCAGAAAACCAGCAAAACACCAGGCAAAAAAGTTGGGGGCAACCATAGTCAGGGATCTACCTTCCTACACTGAGGATGGACACAAGGTGGCAGCAAGAAGGAGAAATAGAAGAAGGATGCCCGAAGACCCCGCGGGACTGGTACAGACCACCGGAACCAACCAAGGTGAGCTGGATAGAGGAGATGATTGAGGCTGGGGTAGGAGGAGGTGGTGGCTACCACTTAGAGATGTTGGAACCTACAGTTCCGACATGGACTCAGAGCACTGTCGCTAAGCCATGTGGGCGACCGGTGGCACAGGAGGACCATATTTTGTTTTGAAGATTGATTGATTGATTGATTGGTGTGCCCCGGGTTTCTTGCATTTCTTTTTGGTAAATTGTTGTTGCTCCTGTATTTGTCCATCTTTTACTGTTTTTCTTATTTTTTGGTTTCTTGGCTCTCCCTGTGTGCCCCTGCCCCTCTGTGCCCCACCCCGCTCCCCGCTTCCCGCCGCTGCTCCCCCGCGGCCCGCCCTCTTTTTCCTTCTGTACCCCTGCCCGCCCATTGGCCGCCCCGTTCCCGCCTCCCAGCAGGCCCTCCCTCCCACTTGGCTTCTTATGGAGGTTGCGCGGCGCAGGTGAGCGTGACCTGACCCCAGGTCTCTCCCCACGCCGCTCGACCCCTCTGGGACACGAGGGCCGACGAGGGTTCGCCGCTGGTGTGCCCCGGGTTTCTTTCATTTCTTTTGGTAAATTGTTGTTGCTCCTGTATTTGTCCATCTTTTACTGTTTTCCTTATTTTTTGGTTTCTTGGCGCTCCCTGTGCACCCCTGCCCCTCTGTGCCCCCCTGCTCCCCGCTTCCCACTGCTGCTCCCCCGCGGCCCGCCCCCTTTTTCCTTCTGTACCCCCGTCCGCCCATTGGCCGCCCCACTCCCGGCTGCCCCTCCCTCCCACTTCGCCTCCTATGGAGCCCGCGCAGCGACCCCGCATCTGGTATGCCGAAGGCGCGCCAAAGGCAAGCCCGTCTGCGCCGGTCCAGGCCTGGACCGCACCCAGCGCTGGTACCCCTGGCCCCAGCCGACGCCAGGGCACCCGACTGAGATACGACACCGCCACCCTCATCGCTCAACACCGGACGACCTACCACCTGCCAACGAGTCACCCCGAAGCGCACCCACGGACCCTTCACCTGCCGAGCCTGCAAATTCACCTGCCTCCGAACCTGCACCCCGCCCACCGAACACAGCAACGATAACAACAACCACCTCAAGTGCATCCTCCTCAACACCCGCTCCATCCACAAACACGCCGTCGAACTCTGGGAACTCCTTGATACAACAGCCCCAGACGTCGCCTTCCTCACGGAAACCTGGATGAACGCCTCCTCGGCCCCCGACATCGCCATAGCCATCCCGGACAGCTACAAAATCACCTGTAAGGACCGCGTCAACAAAACTGGAGGAGGAATCGCCATCATCTAGAGGAACACCATCAGCGTCACGACCAACGCCGAAGACACACTCACCGCCGCCGAACACCTACATTTCCAGATCCACACCGACCCCCAGACCACCCTCAGAGGAATGCTCATCTACAGACACAATTCAGCAAAACCATCGCCGACTTCATCAGCCCGCACGCCCTAGCCTCACCAGAGTACATCCTCCTAGGGGACCTGAACTTCCACCTGGAGAAAAACAGCGACAACAACACCTCCACCCTGCTCAACACCTCGCCAACCTCGGACTCAAGCAACTGGTGGACACGCCCACCCACCTCGCTGGCCACACGCTCGACCCCATCTTCTCCGCCAGCAACCACGTCTCCTTCAGCCACTCCACTGGACTACACTGGACTGACCACAGCTGCATCCACTTCACCTTCAAGAAAACCACATCCCACCACCACACGCTACAGATCCCCCGCAGATGCTGGAGCAAAGTCACCACAGACCAGCTGACCACATCGCTGAGCCAAAACCCACCTGTCGACACCCCTGACACCAACGACGCAGCACACAATCTCGCACAGTGGATCACCAACTGCGCCGACGACATCGCTCCACTAAAGAAACCCCCGGGCAAGACTAGCAACAGAAAAACCTCATGGTTCACAGACGCCCTCAAAATCGCAAAGAAATCATGCCGAACCTTCGAAAAAGCTTGGCGCCACAAACGGACATCAGAAAACATGACAGCCCTCAAGAACGCCACCCGCGAATACCACCAGATGATCCGCACCACCAAAAGGACATCGTTCAAAGAGCCGCTGGACACCAACACCCACAACAGCAAGGAACTCTTCAGCATCGTCAAAGAGCTCTCCAACCCCAGCGCCAGCAACAACGACTTCACACCATCGCAAGACCTCTGCAACTCCCTCGCCACATTCTTCCACCGCAAGATCCCAGATATACACGACAGCTTCGGACCCCAGAGTCCACCTCCAGCCACCAAACCAACGACCCCCACCACAAGCCTCAGCGCATGGACCCCCATTAGCACTGAATACACCACCCACGTCATGAATACCATCCACTCTGGCTCCCCCTCTGACCCATGCCCTCATCATATCTTCAACAAAGCCGACACCATCATCGCACCCCACCTCCGGAACGTCATCAACAGCTCCTTTGTGTCAGCCACCTTCCCTGACAGCTGGAAAAACGCATAAATCAACGCACTTCTGAAGAAACCAACAGCGGACCCTAAAGACCTCAAGAACTTCCGCCCCATCTCTCTACTCCCCTTCCCGGCTAAAGTCATCGAGAAGATCGTCAATAAACAGCTGACTGCATTCCTCGAAGCAAACAACTCGCTCAACCCATCCCAGTCCGGATTTCGAGCCAACCACAGCACCGAGACCGCCCTCATCGCAGACACCGATGACATCAGGACCGTGATGGACAACGGAGAGACAGCCACTCTCATCATCCTGGACCTCTTGGCAGCCTTTGATACCGTCTGCCACCGCACCCCAATAACCCGCCTCTACAACACTGGGATCCAAGGAAAGGCCCTGGATTGGATCACATCGTTCCTCTCCAACAGAACCCAGAGAGCCGCCTCCCTCCCTCCCTTCCGCTCCGAGGCCACCAAGATCATCTGCAGCGTACCCCAAGGCTCCTCACTCAGCCCAACCCTCTTCAATATCTACATGAGCCCCCTCGCCACCATCGCACGCAAACACAGCATCAACATCATCTCCTACGCCGATGACACCCAACTGATACTCTCCCTCACCAAAGTCCCATTCACCGCCAAAACCAACTTTCAGGACGGAATGAAAGATGTCGCAGAATGGATGAAGCTCAGCCGTCTGAAGCTCAACTCGGACAAGACAGAGGTCCTCATCCTCGGACAATCCCCATCCGCCTGGGACGACTCCTGGTGGCCCACGATGCTGGGCACCGCACCGACACCCATGGACCACGCACGCAACCTGGGATTCATCGTGGACTCCTCCCTCACGATGACCAAGCAAGTCAACGCAGTCTCATCCTCATGTTTCAACACCCTGCGCATGCTCCGAAAGATCTTCCGGTGGATCCCCACGGAAACCAGAAAGACGGTCACCCAGGCCCTCGTCACCAGCTGACTGGACTACGGGAACGCCCTATACGCAGGAACCACAGCCAAACTTCAGAAACGCCTTCAGCGCATACAGAACGCCTCCGCACGACTCATCCTCGACATCCCTCGCCACAGCCACATATCCGTCCACCTGAGAAACCTGCACTGGCTCCCCGTCAGCAAGAGGATCACGTTCAGGCTGCTCACCCACACACATAAAGCGCATTACAACATGGGCCCCGAACACCTCAACAACCGCCTCTCGTTCTACACCCCCACCCGCCAGCTCCGCTCCACCAGCCTTGCCCTCGCCACCGTCCAACGGATTCGCAGAACCACCACCGGAGAAAGATCGTTCTCCTACCTGGCAGCCAAGACATGGAACACCCTCCCCGCACACAAACGACTGACCCAAGACCATCTCACTTTCAGGAAACACCTCAAAACCTGGTTATTCGAGCAATAGCGGCACACCCCCCCCCTCCTTACAGCGCCTTGAGACCCTCACGGCTGAGTAGCGCGCTCTACAAATATATTGATTGATTGATTGATTGATATTTTTTTATGACACTCACAAGCTGTAAAAATGTACTCCTGGTGGAGAGAAGGTTAATAGAAAGAAAGTAGACAACAAGAATTTATAGGGAGCAAAGTAATTAATGGAAATTCCAATTCAATTGGCATTGTATTTCTGGATACTGATTTAAATGGTTATGAAATCTTGAGGAGAAAACATGGACACCTAGCAGAGAAGAAATGTGACGACTAAGGAGACAGGAGGGTTATTGGGACAGTAATTGTTGATTGACACCTCTGTCCTACACTTCTTTTTATTACTCGTAGTGAAAGCACGAGAAAGGAAAGTAAATTAAATCGACGAAACTGAAGAAAAGGAAGATCATGTACTTATGTATATTGAGTAAATTCATTGTACTCACCTGGTGTTAGTAAGACACCCGGAGAAGAGGGCGACTCCTGTTTACCTGCAAGAAAAGAAACAAGAAACAATTAGAAGAAAGATGAATTTGATTGTGAAAGAGCAAGTATAAAGAATTTACAAATCTGGTAATACATGAATAATTAGACTATCTTAGATATTTCTACTGAGCAGTTACTAACCCACCTTCCGCACAGGTTCACATTCGTTTCTTTAATGTAGTTACACCAGGCTTTATTTATGAGGCCCCTTGCGCCATCGGAACGTCACTTTTTGTGTCGTTCCGTGGCGCAGAAGCCTGCGTGATATTTATCAGGCCGCACTAAGCCACTTGTTTTGGGCTTAATTCTGCCTGATAAATATCAGCCCCTTTAAAGCAGTGTTCTGCCTTAGAGGGGCTGCAACGGGTGTTGCTGGGGGCGTTCACAGCAACACCCATGGCCTTTTGACACTGCCCCAGATTTACGAGAAATCGTAAAACTGAGGCAGCGCCAAAAGCTTACGCCTCCCCAGGAGAGGCGTAAGGGAGGCGCAACGGGGAGAAATATCTTTATTGCTCCTCGTTTTTCCTTTTTTTATGTCTGCTGCATTCTGCAGACGTAGAAAGAGGAAAAGCCACTCGTGATTATTTTTGTACAGAAAGGTGTCCCTTCCTGTACAAAAATAATCCTCCCCTCCAGCCCGGCGCCCTTTCACCATTGTGCGCAGGGGGAAAGGACAGGAATGCGCCGTATCTTATAGATACGATGCATTCCTGCCCTCTTCTTTTGCCGTAGGGCAGCGCAGTCGGAAGGCCTGCCGCGCTGCCCTACGGCAAAACCTCATAAATGAGGCCCATCATTTCCTCTGTGCAGAAGCAATTGATGAGTCGAACTACTTTAATCTCCATTCTAAACTTATCCGATGGAGGTGAGGGTCATCCCTGTGTTTCCCTATGATTTTAAAATCCACACATTTGCTGAATTCTGTGACATAAATTAAAGTATAATTGATTATTGTATTGGATCGGGTTGCTTTAAAAGGTTTTATGGGAAGGGCGATCTTTTTCTGTTCGGAGGCCAAAGGCCGAGGCTATATAGAAGGGGTTTATAATCCTCCCGGCAGCTTCGGTCCTGAAGTTGTGAATAATGGCAGTGGAAAGGAGTAGATCGATACCTGAGAATCTCCTAGTGTGGGCCTTTGACAGTCGGTAACAAGTTCACGTTGAATCTCTGGGGCATATTCTCAAGGAGCTATCACCGAGTTAACAGCACTTTATCGCAGCCATGGCACCAGTTTACGCGTGATAGCAGCCGCGAAAAACATCGCCACAGATGACCCCGGCAACTATTGCTAATGAGATGCAGAGTAGGCGTTCCCGTGCCAAAAGGTGACGACACCACTCCGCAACATTCTCAACAACCAGCCAGATTGGTGAAAACACCACGAAACATGTGATAAGGCGCGTTAGCTGCAGGTAAGTAACACCTGCCCTGAGCTGGTGTAAAGTCGGACGGCAGCTTGCACCACAAAAGGGAGCCCAGGCCGGAGCCACATCTGAAGAACAACAGATGACATGGAGCCACTGAACATGCGGGCCGGACACCCAAGCATGACGTTAATGTTATCGCCGCTTTAGCGGCATAAAACTGCCGCTAAAGCTGCGATAATGGGCTTGATAATACGCCGTAGAGAATTCCCATAGAAGCCCAGGTTAACACCAGAACCTGGGCTTCTATGGGAATTCACAAGGGCGTATTATCAAGCCCATTATCACCACTTCAGCTGCAGTTTTCTGACGCTAAAGCGGCGATGATGTTAACGCCATTTCTTGATATTATGCCCCACAGCGACCCCAGAAAATGCACCAACCCCACAGACCCAACACCAGAGAATGTCATTGCCCACCACAGGCTCAAAGGGACAACCGTCCTCCGCATCCTGACCACCAATGGCCACCGGCTGACGGCACCAACACAGCGGACAACCAACATCCCACCTCAGACAACGCTGCTGGCCGTGATGTACATGTTTGCCTCTGGTACCCTACAACCAACAACCGCCCGAGTCGGCGGAGTTACACTGCCAAGCCAATACAAGTCCCTCACAAAGGTCATGGATGACACCATCAGCTTGGTACCCCACTATCTATACTTCCCACACACTGCGCAGGAACAGCCGGAGACCAAGCAGGGCATCTACGCCACAGCTGGCTTCCCACACGTGTCAGGGGCAATTGACTGCACACAAGTCCCACTTGTGCCCCCTGGCAACACTGCACACAATAAGCACCACAGAAAGCGCACGTATCCCACCAATGTCCATG
Organism: Lissotriton helveticus; assembly: GCF_964261635.1. Classification (NCBI taxonomy): domain Eukaryota; kingdom Metazoa; phylum Chordata; class Amphibia; order Caudata; family Salamandridae; genus Lissotriton; species Lissotriton helveticus. Next base: position 1,958,268,750 of record NC_136068.1, on the reverse strand, counting down.
CAAAATTGGACTACCGGGGAATCTCCACCAACGTCGCCGCCAACAACCCAGGCAATGTGCATGATTAATACACCACCAACAGTCCATCATCAACCTGCGCTAACGGGATGGCACCCACGGAAATGCACTGCTCGTTGGCCAAAACCAAATACACACACCACACAACTCAACTCCACAATCATGCAACTCACAACACAGGAAATGCACACATTACAAGCTCACATACAACATGTACACCCTCCAGACATAATAGCACAACTCACTGTGGGAACGTGGACCAGCCAGGTACATTAGCCATCAATGGCATGGCACCTCGGCCACACAATAGCAGAATGTCGAAAGAGGTGGGGACCAGGCATGTGCGAAGGAGGCAAGTGACCGATGAATGAGAATGTACACAATGCCAAGTGTGGCGTGGATGTGATGGCCAGACTGCGGTATGCAGACCACGAACATATCCAAGTCAAAACACACCGCTGGTATTTGGAGAGTAGTGGACAGTGGACGCAACCTTGCAGCCCCAGCCAGTAGGGAAGATCGCGGGAATGTAGCTTGTTACGATCCCCCCCCCGTAAGCGTGAGAGGAGTGGGCTGGCCCGGCATATGCCAGGCCAGCATAGGGGTGTGAATAAAAGGCACATAACTCTGGGCGTGGTCCTCTTCCCGAATGCCCTAAGTCTCTGCCAAGGCGGTGCTTCTCACCCCGCCACGAGGCTGGTGCCGTGAGCGTTGTTGTCTGTGATCCTGTGTGCCTGCTGCACCCCGGGACGCTGGCCCCCGAACCTGTCTTACCTGCTCCTGCGCACTAAGGCCTCAATGCCAACCTGTCGACACCAGCATGTGTCGAAGAGGGCCCACCATGTACCGGTGCGCACTCCAAGCCTGATGCCCGCGACCCTGGAATCCTGCTACGACCATCACGGCCTCGGTGATCTAGGCACGAGTACTCCTTTCTCATTTATGTACTCTATCGGCTGACACAGTGGACTAGTAGGTTACACATTAGGAACTGAGTCTTGATTACACTATGACAGAGGATGATATTTATGGCTGACTTTAAATCACTATACTCCCTTCGATGTGGAGCCACCAAGTCTGTGCTTCGCATCACAACCACACGTGCATGTGGGCCCACAGAGTTCTACTGCCTGCGGCCTACGCTGCGCTCGAGTAGGTCACACATTTGAAACTGAGCCTTGATTACACCATGAGAGAGCACATTAATTATGGCTGTGTGTATGTCACTATACACCCTTCGACGTGGTGCCACCAGGTCTTAGTCGCATATCAAAATCGCAAGATTCTTTGGGCCCGCGCGGCCGACTGCTCTCGGCCTACGCTGCGCTCGCGTAGGTCACAGATTTGGAACTGGACATCGATTATTCAAAGGCAGAGTACATATCATTGCACGCAAGAAGAGGCGTCAGAGGATGATGCGTCGAATTTGGGAGGAAAAAAGGATCATCATTACGGAGGTGATCTAACACTACTGACAACTGCCCTGGTGTCGTGAGCCTATGACGTTAATTTTTACGCCGACATTGGATGCGTTATCTGGAGACTATCGCATGGTACCGCCGTGTTGAGAATGGTTCGTTAACGCAGTGTAATTTTCCCGTGATAGACTGCGATGTTGGAAGTTGTAAAAAGTTACTTATGTGATGGTTATCTCACGTTCTTGAGAATATGCCCCTCTGGTTCTTCTCACAGAGGAGCCTGCAGCAGATTTAACTGAACATTCATGTGTCCAAACACGGGGAAGCACTTTTTCATTTTGTGTAGTCTAAGGTGGTAAATGAATATAAATTATAAAAAGTTTACGTTTATTTTTACGTTCTAACTATTCCGCTAGGTAGAAAATTGCTTTTCATGATAGTTTGGATGTAGCTGTGTCAGGCTAGTTAATGAGCAGCGCTGTCAACCCTTCACATGCCCCATACAGCTTTCTGCTTCTTCCACCCACTCAAATCAAGCAACACCTTCTCATTCTAATGAGAACAAGGCCGGCCTGAGATTTTGGTTGGTCTCAGATTAATATAACTCATGGGCTGTCTTTTTCCAGTTCCATCTCCGGACAGTGTGGAGGCAGGCGGAGGACACTGTGTTGATATGTTCCTTCATAGTGAGCTTGCTGTCCAGAAGGATGCCAAGGTTGCGGGCGTGGTCTGTTGATGTGGGAGCGGGTCCGAGTTCGATGGGCCAGCAGGTATCGTTACAAGGAGAGGTGTTGTTGACAAAGATTAGCAGTTCGGTCTTGTCAGTGTTGACATTCAGACAGTTGGTCTTTATCCAGTCGGCGGCGTCCTTCATGCACTTGTGGACATTGGGCTTCATGGTGGTGGAGTCTGTTGAGAGGGAGAGGGGGAGCTGGGAACCGTTGGAGTAGGACATGATTTTGAGGCCATGGGTTTTCTGACGATGTCAGCTAGAGGTGTCATGTACATGTTGAAGAGGGTGGGGCTGAGGGATGAACCTTGAGGGACAGCGTAGATGGTGCTCTTGGGTTCTGAGGCATCTGGATGTGGTGGAGGCTCTTGATGAGTGTGTGGTGAGATACGGTGTCTAAACTGCAGAGATGTTGATGAGGATGAGGGCCGGAGATTCTCCGCTCTCGAAGAGGGTGAAGATGTCAGTGGTGGTGATCAGGGCAGTCTCAGTGCTGTGGTTTGCACAAGAACTGAGCAGGTTGTTTCTCTCCAGATGGTGGGTGAGCTGTCGGTTGATGGCCTTCTCAAGGACTTTGGTGGAGAAAAGGAGAAGCTAGATGGTGTGGCAGTTTTGGAGTTCGCTGGGTTTGTGGTCTGACTTTTGTGTGTTTCCATCAATTGGGATAAGTGGCTGTGGCTATGGATGAGTTGACAGCTGATGTCCTTGCCTCCGAGGTTGAAAAGGTGGTAGGGGCAGGGGTGCTTGGGCACTCCAGAGTGGATGGAGTTCTTGATGGCTGTGGTGTTCTGTGAGGTGAGCTGTTCCCACCTGGTGAGTGGCTGATCGGAGGAGGCTTCCATTGGAGTGAGGAGGAGTCAGGCCCTAAAAGTACCGTACCATTTTTATCTTTTTAATATTTTATGTATTGTGAAAAACTTACTTCTATACTCCTACATCCAGTCTGTGAAAAGCGTACTCTATATTCCAACTGGCGTATAGTCTGCCTTTCAGTTTCTGCCTATCTTCCTTGCTCCTCGGTCTGCTGCAGCATTGCTCAATGCTGATTGACTGGAAAGAGCTTGGGCGTTTCCTCTTCTCTATCCGAGGGCAGCGGCCATCTTAGTATACCGGAGGTCCAGTTGCTCTAGGTCCCACATATTAAATTAGACCCTGGAGCCAATGCGCTGTGGACTCGGGCAGCGTGCGCACTGCCGGAACGTAGAATATGTGCCAAAGGCAAGCCCGTCTGCACCCGTCCGACCGTCACCAGGAGCCAGGAACCCTTCATATTTGTCCCCAGAGTTAAGCCCTTTATCCTTGACAAGTGATGCTAGTCATGAATTAAAGAAGCGTAGACCCAGCGGTCGACACTGCTCTCTCCATCCTCCAACTTAGATACTTAGAGAGACAATTCGTGTGCCTAAACTGTAACTTATCTTTCTCTGCTAACAATGCATCTTCTCTTCCTTGTAACGGAGACTGTCTCACTTCTTTTAGCACACATCAGTCACCAGACTTATGTTTTATTACTGAGACCCGGCTCAACTCTCAACCATTCCCCTGCATTCCTATAGCGCTTCATGACAACTATAAAATAGTTAAGTTGGACAGAGAAGTAAGGCCAGGCGGGGGATTAGCCATTACTTTTCGGGACTCACTTAAAGTACTACTACGCAACTCAGTGCTCACCGACTTGCCAGAGACAGCAAGATTCAAAATCAAACTCCCCCATGGAGGTATATGGAAAGGAGCTATAGTCTATCGCCACCCCTGGTCCTAAGACAATCTTTAGTTTCAAATTAATAGAACTAATAGCTCTTGATGTGCTATCCACACAAGATTTTCCCTTATTGGAGATTTTAATTATCATGCTGAGATAGCATCTGATCCTGACGTCTCCAATTTACTGTCCAATCTTCAAATGCTGGATCTCCACCTGATCGAGTCCTACTCATCCAGCAGGACCTTCGATTCTCTAACTCCCAGCCCATGTACATGGATATGCCTGAATTTCTCCCTTGCACAGATCATTTCCTACTTAAATTTAAAATCCCTGTGGACTCCAGCTCTGCCAGAGCTACCACGGTGAACTGTGGGAAAGCAAGACGATGGAAGCAGGTGACCGCAGAAAACTTTCAATCTTCTTTCAGGGCCCCTGAAATGGATAACACAACAGACATCAATGCAGCCTGGGACGCGTTCTTAGAATCCCTCGCGGCAGCACGTGATACAGTTGCGCCCTACAGATCCTATACCAGAAACCCACTCGACCTAATGCCCCTTGGTATTCGGCAGGGGAAACAGCGTTTACAACACTGTCTACACAACGCATGCCATTACAATGCAGTCGTTACAACAACCACGTTGTTAGTTCGCATACCACTATTTCGCAAATCATTACAACAACTTGCTGTAGGGGACACGCTAGTATTGAATTTCAAATCCAATACCTTCCCTGTTGTTGCGCCAACTATAGAAGGAATAGTAAATAATACTATTACTAAGTTCAGCGCAACTCCTACAGCAAGTCATTGTATTGACTTGTCATGTAATGGTATGCGTACTAATAACGGGGTTGTTGTAATAACAGCGTTGTAATGGCATGAGAGCTAATCGCATGTGTTGTAAACAGCCCTATTCATTCAGCAGATCTGAAAACCGATAAAACCGACTATGAGAGATTGGAACATATATGGATGTCCTTGACAAACACCACCACAAATTAATGCTAGGCAGGAAGATCAATTACCATTAATAGAACAAGAAAGAAATTCTGCTAAAGAACTATTTAAGGTTGTAAAGGAGCGTCTAAACCTCGCACTTGCACTTCAGCCACAGTGGCCTCCCAGACTCTCTGCGATACTTTAGTCTATCACTTTGAAAATAAAATAGACAATATCTACTGCAACTTTCACAACAACATCCTCTATTTGTCCGGATAACTCTCTGTGCAGAAACACTCAGGCACCATTGAAGAAGTGTGAACCTATCACAACCACCTAACTTTCAGACCTGTCAGCGAAAACCAAATCTGTGTCCCTGGCTGACTTGTGCCCCCTTTACGTTACAGCCATGTCAGCCACCTCACCGGCACCATCATTTAAATCCTTTTGCAAATTTATCTCTGTCTTCAGTCACTTTCCCTCTGGATTGGAAAAGCTGCCTATGTCAGACCCATTCTAAACAAAACACACTCCTATCCTACTGACCCCGTAAACTACTGTCCCATCTCTGTCCTTCATTCGATTGGAAAAATGCTTGAATCCCACATAAATAAACAGCTGTCATCTTACCTGGAGACTTATTCCCTGTTGGGTGCCTCTCGGTCAGGCTTTCGTCCTTTGCACAGTAAAGAAACCACCCTTGTAGCGGTAACAGACTCCCTCAGGCTTTCCTTGGACAGGCAAGCCAGCCATGCTGGCTCTTCCCGATCTGTCGGCGGCATTTGATACTGTGTCACATCCTATTCTGATTCAACGTCTCCAGGAGATAGGAATAAACGGCACCGCCTTTCGTTGTTTTACCGACTTTTTGAAGGGCAGGACATAAAACTATGACTCTTGGTCCTTTTCAGTCTAAGACTTTGTCCCTGAGCACGGGAGTTCCTCATGGCTCTGCGTTCAGTCCGACTCTTCTCAACATCTCTGTCGCTCCCCTTGCTCGGCTAGTCAAGTCCTGCGGCTTCAAATGCTTTCGTATGCAGATGGTACTCAGCTGCTCATCTCTTTTGGGCAAGATATGGCGGTTGTTAAACAGCGCTTCACTTCCTGCGTGAGAACATTGCCAAGTGGACGCCTCTAAACTGTCTTCAATTGAATGGAGACAAGACTGATATACTACGGTTTGGCAAAGCACATCTCCACTGGACTGAGAACTGGTGGCCGCAGAGCTTGGCTCTGCCCTCTCTCCCAGAAGCACAGCGAGGTACTTGGTCATCCTATGTTGATCTTGACCTGATACTATTCACTCCATATGCCTGTAGATGGCGCTCTAACAATCCCCGACTCTTGGATCCTAAATTCTCCGGCCAATTCAATTCCTTCGCTTCTGAATTCTTTGCAATTAATTCAACGCCAGACTCCTCTCCTGTAATGATTTGGGACTCTTTTAAAGCAGCGGCCAGAGGACTTATAATAAACTTTGCTTCACAAAAGAAAAAATCTTTTTATATTCAAACTTCTCAATTACTTAATAAAATTAAACAGCTAGCATATACGTATTATCGCTCCAACAACGAGTCTTCCTTGAAAAACCTATTGATGCTGAGGTCACTTTTAACAGATGATCTACAGAAGCAGCTTCTTCCTATTTATTGAAAAGCAGCACTCGCTATTATGGAGGTCAGAATAAAATGGGGAAATTATTGGATAATTACTTAAAAATAAGGAGAGAAAGAACTAAAATAGAATCTCTACAGAATAATGCTGGAATTCCCCTTTTTAAAGACAATCATATTTTAAGTGAATTTGGTTTCTTTTATTAAAATCTATGTACTCCGGAATCACAGCCAATCCCATCATGTTGATTTTGAATCTTTGGGAACCGATATTTCCTTAGCGGAAATTACTCATGCAGTCTTGTTCATTCCAATGAAGAAATAACCTTGAAATCCAAATATGTTAAGAGTCTGTTTAATAAAAAGGAGCACAGTACTGCTGTTGCCAAGATTAAAAGAAGAATGTCCAGGCAACAGTTCTAAATGATGTAACAACAACAGCATGGCCTGTGCCATAGTTAAAAGTACACAGAGTCTTTAAAAGGGAAACATACAATTAAAAGGGAAAGACTATAGAGAATGTAACACATCTCCTTCCTTAGAAACATTAAGTATGAATCATAGAACATTTAGAAACACGCCTCACATTCCAAACTTGTCCATCTTGGGTGACCACACTTTTACGATTGACTTTGACAATTTTCATGGGTCTGCAAAATTTTGTATCTTGCTTAAGAAGAATTCCAGGTTTACGTATCTTAACAAAATCTCCTACAGCAAATTCCGGTGTTTTAACTTTCATCTGAAGATCATAATTGTTCTTACTCTTCAGCTGCTTTTGTTCCACCCTACGATCTATGTCTTTTTTATCTAGCTCCGAAATCTGAACTCTAACAACTTTCTTCAACCACAAGGGCACAATTTAGAAACAGGATCTCTACACCAGAGCAAACGGAAAGGGGAAACATCAGTTGTAGAATGGGGAGTTATCCGGTATAACCACAATTTCTCCCTTAATTTGTCTTCCAATCAAGACCAAAATTCCGTGCCCCAAGTATGTCCTGCTTGAGAACCCTATTGTACCTCTCCACTTGACCATTTCCTTGAGGTTCATAAAGAGATGTGGTAATATGTTGAATCTTATGCAATTTTAATAACTCCATCATCTCATACGATTTCAATTGTACACCTTTGTCTGAGATAATCACCTCTGGAGTACCTTCCTTGGCAAAAACTGCCTTTAAAAATAAAATAACACTACTGGTTGTGACACGTGGAACTAACTTCACTTCGGGCCATTTAGAATGATAATCTACCATAACAACGGCGAATCTGCAATCTTGTGGTAAGAAATTAAAAGGCCCAGCAATGTCTAAACCAACCCTCTGCCACGGATATTCAGGCCATTTAACAGGAATAAGTGGGGCAGGATTACATCTGAGAGATTCCTCACTGCACACACATTCTGGACACTCTCCAACAATTGTATCTACATACCTGTCTAGACCAGGCCACCATAAGAAAGACCTGATAAGCCTTTTCATTGAAGACATACCAAGGTGACTTTCATGACTCAAATTTAAAATGGTGTTCCGTAGAGAAACGGGTGGAATGCATTTTCCCTGCCTGTAAATAAAATCTCCTTCTACAAAAATCTCATCAGAAACTTTCCATAATGGAAATAATTCCTCTGAAATGTCCCTCCTAGAAGGCCAACCAGCACAAGTAAAATTGACAACTTGCTGTAAAATTCTGTCTTCTGTCATACTTTTCTTCCACAAATCTTCAGAAATGGCACTAAATCTATCTGATAACACTTCAGAAATACTTGCCACCACTTCCTCATTACATGTATTGTCGCCATCACAAGGAAGGCGAGATAAACAATCTGCAGTAACATTGACCTTTCCTGGAACATATTCAACAGTAAAGTATATTCTTGTAAACGTGACATTAACCTGGCTATCCTTGCCGGGGCATTAAGTCCACCACCTGGGGCTAAAATAGTAATCAAAGGATTGTGATCCGTTTTGAGAATAAATTGTGCACCCCAAATGTAATTTCTAAAATGCTCCACACCCCATACACACGCTAACAACTCTCTTTCGATGACAGCATAATGTCTCTCTGACAAACTCAAGGTGCGTGAGGCAAAAGCCACATTCCACTCATCCTTCCCTGCACACTGTGACAACACACATCCTAGTCCATACAGATTGGCATTCACTGTAAGTACACATGTTTTCCCAACACAAAACGGTTTAAGAGACGGTGCAGCTGATGGAGCAAGGATTCGAATATTACGCGACTTGCTTGAATTCATGAACCTCGAATAATATGTAACAAAGTAATCCAACCTGTTTGTCTTACTAATTTCCCTGTTATTCTGACATTTTGGGTGTCCCAGTGAAGCTTGCCTATGTGTTTACTAACATTAATACGATTGCCACTGAAAATGGCCGCTGCTTGGCGGGGTTTCTTCTGCGCATGGGTTAGTCACACTCACGTGACGTGACGTACTCGCAGTTCTGGTGGGAAATGTTTGCTCATGCGCAATACAGCTAAATGGGCCGCTTTGTCTCCTCATACGCTCTGTGCTTGCAAAGCAGCTTTTGCAAAGTCGTTTGTTCCGCATTTACCCTAACGCTATAGATATTACAAAGTAAGGGGTATAGAGTAGCAATTCATGGTATCCAGTGTATCCATTTATTTCTGTGTTTTAATTTGTTTACGCTTACTTTTCATGTACCACGTTCTTGAGGGTTTGAGAGACACTTGTGAATCCATCTAGAAAACCTCTACTGCGCATGTCACCCTGGCAGAGGGAAGACAACCTTGAACAGTGGAACTCAGCCAGCTGGCAGCCACAGTCAAGATGCTCCTGAGAAAGTGACCTGCGACCCAGCAGGATGGAGCCGAACTGTACTGCACATGATACATTTGTAATTTATCCATTGTATTCTGTAGAGCTTGTCATGGGAACCCCAAATTCACTAGGCGGTCCCAGACCATGTAAATGTAGGCTTGTAGAAGTAAACTGTGATTGGTGTGTTGACCTATCCTACTTGAGGACCAATCGAAATTGGGGATTCTGACACTTGCAACATTTGGGGGGTGGTACACTGACCCGAAAACAGTATAACTAGCCTAGGTTTAGCTAGAGAATTTGTCCGACTTGTCCGAATAGCTGACCTGTCACTGACCCAACGCACTCAATAGGTGACTTGATACAGAGGGCTGCGGAGCACTCTGTCCGAACTTTCCATAGACTCTAGAGGTTTTAAACCTTAAGTGCTGGCGCAGCACTTTGCTGGGGAAATCGATAACCCAATCGGGGTTCTGGCCGATAGCTGCAGAGAGGGTGGAGCGCAGGCGTTGCTTCCGAACTGCGGGTGCTGGTCTTATCCTGGTGGTCCTGTCCAGATCCTAATCTGGGTTTCCTGTCCTGTCCTGGGGTGTCCATTCTGCACCTGCACATTTAGGGTTTGAAAACGATCAGTGGAAGGGTCATAATACCAGCATTATGTACGGAAATAAGAGAAAACTGTCCCTTGTAAATAAAGTAAAGAATTATTTCAAAAAGGACAAACCTATCAAAACCAGAGAAGGTGTTAACATTCCGCCACCTAATACTCCTGCATCGTTCATGATGTTTGATAAAGGGTATCATTCATGCGTATGGTTGGAAAATTGGGCGGAATACACAAAGGATGACGGAATTTTGGCTTTTCCGTTAGAAGGTACATTTAATGGAAGAATCCTTTTTAATTTGAGAACGCGAATGAATGATTTACATCCCAGACCTAGATTAACGCAGTACGAAGCATTAGAAGAATGGGAGATCGAGGCTTTTGAGAGAGATAAGCCCCGAATGGATAAAGGGTTAACAAAATGTTATCCGAAATTAAAGCAAGAGACCCGAGATAAAAAGATGAAACAGTGGAGACAGAACATGATTGTAGAAGGACTATATCCAATGATGGCAATGGGTGGTCCTGCGGGAGAGAAAAAGACAGAAAAGACCAGGCATTGGGTGTCCAGTGGGGATTCAGATGATGATTTATTGGATGACATGTTTATGAAAAATCCGCCTCCTTATAATGAAGGTCCCATATCGTCTAGTGTAGAGGATACTTCCCAACGACCCCCGTGCCAGGAAGGGAATAGATCTGTAAAGACAAGAGATAGCTGTCAAATACCTTACTATAGCGAGGGCCTAGGACTCATAGGTGCCGGAGACACCTGTCTAAGACCACCATTTAGTGGAGAATCAATATATTCAGGTGAAAGAGACTTTTGTCCAAGACCTCCTTATGAGGAAGGACCTAGATCCGTAAACACAGGAAGCTTGTTTCCAAAACCTAATTATGGTGAAGGTCCAAGTATGACGCATCCAACTGCCCCAACATTAAGTCCGCAAATAGTACCTGAAATAAGCCTGGAAAGAATGCTGCAGGAAAAAGAGCGAGAGGCTCTAGCCAAACAAAGAACCGAAATAATTCAGAAACTCTCCCAGTTAAATACAAGCCCCGAAGCCCTGACAATCCCAGTAACTATTGGACCAGTTGTTCCTTTGTATGGGGATAGACAAGGGAGTCCAAGAGCCCCAATTATTACCCCAACTGTAGTGCAGCCAAGAAAAGAGCCCTTAATTGTGGATGATCAGACGAGTGAGTGTGAATCTGAAGCTTCTTTAATGGATTTGCCGATTAGGAACTCAGGAAGGAGTTTGCAGAAGAGACATAATCCTTTCAATACGAGAGAGATTCAAATGGAATCGACTTCAGGTACCAAGAGTGTCACATTGGTGACTCCTGAAGAGATTGAGAGATGGAGTCGAGAACAAGAGAAACAAACTCCTCAGACCAAACCATTAGATATTTACAAATTAAGAATTGAAATGGAAGAACTGACGGCCGGAAATGTGGGGTTAGACAGATTAAATACCTAGTCCCAGGAAGAGCTGCTGTTAATTGGCAAGAGTCTTACCCGTAATACCAGTTTGCTCCATGAGAAATTAACAGACACTGCAGCTAGTATGGGAATAGATATTTCAAAATCAAAGCCATTACAAAAACCCTATAGAGCTGACTTCTCAGACAAAGATCTGGAAAATATGAATGTGCCGGGAAAAAAGGTGCAGATCAAAGAATTGTTGACCGTGTTGCAAAAATGGGGAGACGTAGAAAAGTGGAAAGCCAGGTGGGCAAAGAAGAAGGAAGAAGTTAGATCCAAACAAACGACTTCTGAGTTTGCTTTAAGGGAAGTTGACAAGCCAGAACAGTTATACCCCATGCGAGAAGTACCTGGTGGGAAGTATGTGCACGTTCCATGGTCCAGACAGGATATTGTGTCCTTTACCAATGATTTCCCTAAATTGCGAGAGAAGCCTGTAGATTGGTATCGACAGGTTGAGAGGTTTGTGAAAGTGCAAAAATGCCGGTGGAAAGATCTGGATGGGTTCTTTGACATAGTTGTTCCAGTAGATTTGTGGACGGATTGTAAATTGCCATTGGTTGGCCTAGTGAGGAATACCCGAGGGATCCTATTTCAGGAGCACCTTCCGATGAGGTAATGAAAAAATACCAGCAAGTAATGTTACACTTGAAGGGAAAGGTGCCTGCAAAGGAAACTGATTGGACCAGAATAGATAGAACTACACAGGAAAGGGATGAGTCTGTGCATTCCTTTTATGAAAGACTGTTACAGGTGTTTAAAACATACAGCGGTATAGATAATAGCGAGATGAAGGATATGACCCACTTCATTTACAGGTTTGTAAACGGTTTAAGACCTGAAATTTGCCAGTGGATCAAAGACAATAAAATCTGTTGGCAGTCAAAGAAGATTGATGAGGTCTTATGGTACGCAAAGTACTGTGAAGACGAGATGGCTGATAAGCGAAAGGCTCTGAAAGAAAAGGTCATGTGGGCACAAGTAAAACTAGCGGAACAGCAGGAAAAGCAATTGGGTAAAATGAATAAGAATTTCCAAAATCAAGGTTCTGGGGGTGGAGGGAAGCCCAGAGTGAAAATGAGTCAAGAAGAAGCCAAAAAGAAATTTCCCTGTCACCAGTGCGGAGAAATAGGGCACTGGAGAGACGAGTGTCCATATGCACAAGATAATAACCCCCAAACCCCTGATTTAAATCCAGAGACGCAGAATGAAAAACCAAGAAAGACCCAGCAACAGGTAAAGGCAAGTCAGTTGCCTCGTGCACCTAAACCGAATTATAAGGGAAAGACACCGCAGGGTGAAGACATAGAAATCTGGGGAGGAAAGGAGGATAGAAATGCAGCAACTTCGCAATTTTTATTGAATGATACTTTCCTCTGTGACGACCAATACTGACGGGGCCTGAGGGGGGAGGACGAGGAGTGCGTACTTGGCGCCTCCTTGCCGGTAGACCAGTCAGGGCCATACATTGAAGGAAAGGTTGAAGGCAATGATGTCACCTTTCTGTTGGACACTGGTGCTACCCGTTCTACTGTGAGAACAGCAGACATTCCAAACCTACCCCTCTCGGGAGAAGCAATCCAAGTAGTGGGTGTGTCTAATCAATTTATTAGTACCCCAGTTACTGAGCCTATGGAGATTACAATAGGGAATTTCAAAGAAATGCATAGATTTGTAGTTTGTGACACCAGTCCTGTAAACTTACTGGGACGTGACTTGTTGTGCAAAATGAACTGTACCATCTTTTGCACACCAAAGGGCGTCGAAATACAAACCCCAGACGAAGATGGAATATACAAATTAATGTTAATCAGACCTGACTCAGAAATTAAACCACTGACTATACAGGACTTACCTGAAGAACTCCAACAGACAGTGAAACTAGAAGTTTGGGACTTTACTGGAAAAGATGTAGGACTAATGGCAAATGTTGATCCAATTAAAATAGCCATGAAAGAAAATGCAGTTTACCCCAATACTAAGCCATACAAAATGAGTGCAGGAGTGAGAGCAGGAGTGGCCATTGAAATAAAAAAGATTACTAGAAGCCAACATCATACAAGAAGTGATGAGTAGCCCATGTAACTCAACCATAATTGGAATCAAGAAGCCTAGCGGCAAATACAGGGTAGTACAGGACCTGAGAAGGGTAAACAAAATTGTTGTTCCCTGCTGCCCTATTGTTCCGAACCCAGCAGTGATTCTGTATCAGATTCCCTGGGATGCTGAGTGGTTCACCGTGATTGACCTATGCCATGCATTCTTCTCGATCCCATTGCATCCAGAGAGCAAATTTCTTTTCTCATTTGCATTCAACAGTCACGTGTTCGTTTGGAATCGAGTCCCCCAGGGGTACACAGAAAGCCCCTCAATATTTAATCAGATTCTGAAAAAGTGCCTTGAATCTTTAGTCTTACCTGGAAACTCAGTTTTGGTGCAATATATAGACGACCTCTTGGTGGCGTCTAAAAGTCAGAAAGATTGTGTTGTTGACACCATTGCCCTACTGAACCATCTAGGTGAAGGAGGACATAAAGTATCACCTGACAAACTACAGTTCTGTACCAAATCAGTAAAATATCTGGGGCACCAGATAGAGAAAGGTATCAGGAAAGTTACTTCAGAAAGAATTAGGATCATTCGAAACATGCAGTTACCCAATACTCAGAAAGAAGTCAGAATGTTCCTTGGAGTCATAGGTTATTGCAGGCAATGGATTGTGGGATTTGCAGTCCTAGCAAAACCATTAATCAAAATGACAAAGAAAGGAGCAAAGGATCCAGTGGAATGGGATGAGGAGAGCTTGACAGCCTTTAAAAAATTACGAGAATGTCTGTGTACAGCACCTGCATTGGGAATGCCGGATTATTCAAAGGAGTTTGCACTGTTTTGTGATACACAAGATAATTGTGCACTGTCTGTCCTAACCCAAGAGCATGGTCTGACTAGACGTCCAGTAGCATATTTTTCTGCTACCTTGGATCCAGTAGCTGCTGGATTACCTGGATGTCTGAAAGCAGTAGCCGCAACTTGCATGAGTCTAGAACAGAGTGAATCCATTGTTATGGGACATCATGTAACTGTGTATGTTCCACATGCAGTTGTAATCCTACTGACCAGAACTAAAACCCAGTATCTCACCCCTAGTCGGCTGACTAGATATGAGAGAATTCTTGTAGGTGCTGCGAATGTGGTCATTACTCGGTGTAACATATTAAATCCAGCTACCCTATTACCAGACTCACTGATTACAGAAGCAAAGGGAGAGGTCGAGCATGACTGCATTGACCTGACTGAGTTCAGTACTAAACCACGACCAGATATCAAGGCAATGCCCCTGCCTGTAGAAGATTATGAGTTGTTTGTGGATGGCTCATGTCTGAGACATGAAACTGCAGGCCTAAGTGCTGCTTATGCTGTAGTCATGGTATCACGCACTATAGAAGCATCTTGTCTATTTGGAGTAAAGTCTGCACAAGTAGCCGAATTAGTTGCATTGGCAAGAGCCTGTAAAATTGGGAACAATAAAAGAGTAACCGTATATACTGACAGTCAGTACGGTTATGGAGTTGTGCATGACTTCGGCCAATTGTGGCTGCAAAGGGAGTTTCTGACATCTTCAGGTACTCCTATCAGAAATGGAAAAGTTGTACAAGAATTGCTGGATGCAATCCAGCTACCAAAAGAATTGGCAGTGGTTAAGTGTGCTGCTCACAAATCTGGCAATGACCATGTGACAGTAGGTAACCGATACGCTGACGAAGTAGCCCAACATTGTGCCAGACATAGAATGTCTGTCAATATCAAATTGGGGGGATACGGAAACAGCTGCCAAGTTATGGTGTTTGAGGATGTGCCTACATGGAATGAATTGAAAGATTAGCAGCATGCTGCAACACCAAAGGAAAAGGGAAAATGGAGAAAGCTTGGTTGTTACCAAAGAAGCGAGGATGGTGTCATTGTTGGCCCTGATGGTATGCCTGTGTTGCCTAATCGCTTGCTTGCTTCTATGGCCAGACTCATACACGGAGATGCACACATTCATAGGGACGCCATGGTTCGTGTTTTCCAACAGACATGGTACAGCTCGAAGTTCAGGAAGGTAGCGGAGTCGCTCTGCCAGAGGTGCTTGACATGTCAGCAGTTCAACGCTGGGAAGAAGACAGTAGTTGAAATGGGTAAAATTGGGAAGTCAGGAGGTCCTTTTGTAAGATTGCAGATTGACTTCATTCAGTTGCCCCTTTGTAAAGGAATGAGATATGTCCTTGTTATTGTCTGCCTATTTTCAAAATGGGTAGAAGCTTACCTGGCCAAAAAGAATGATGCCATCACTGTAGCCAAGTTGTTACTGCGAGAACTAATACCTAGGTACGGCGTCCCAGTCACAATTGAATCAGATAGAGGTGGGCATTTCCAGAATGAAGTAATTGATCAGCTCTGTAAAGCTTTCAAGATTACACAAAAGCTGCACTGTGCATACCGTCCAGAGGCTTCTGGAGTGGTGGAACAGATGAATGGCACTATCAAGTCGACACTAGGAAAGATGTGTGAATCTACTAACATGAATTGGATAGAGGCTTTACCTCTTGTTCTGATGGGAATCCAAAGTATTCCTGACCGAAATACAGGCCTGAGTCCCCATGAGATCCTGATGGGAAGAGTGATGAGACAAGCATGGGTACCAGGATACAAACTGATAAGCATTTCTGATGATTTGGTACTTGAGTACTGCAAGCAACTGGGTGACCAAGTGCGTTCTATCTCTCGCCAGATTGGGGAAGACGCCGTCGCCAGTCCAGCAACTCCAGTCCATAAATTGATTCCAGGCGATTGGGTGGTACTCAAGAAGCATACTCGTTCAAACTGCCTTGCACCGAGGTGGGGAAAACCGAGACAAGTGATCCTGGTGACCACGACAGCGGCGTCCCGAAGTGGATCCATGCCAGCCACACCAAGAAGGTGATCGAAGACAAGAAAACTGGCGCTGAAGGTTGTCCAGCTGAGGGGTCTCCAGAAGTTGGTCCTGAAGTAGCTGATGACGAACAACCGAGCACCAGTCGAGATGAGTGGATACCCATAATCGACCTGACTGATGACCCAATCAGAACAAGAAGTCAGACCTACGCAGACAGAGAGTGGAATAGTGAGGATGAGACAGGAATAGAAGAAGACAATCAGATTATCGAAATCCATGTAAAATCTGAAGAAGAAGAAGATCAGATAGGGACAGAACAGGTAATTGACACACCTCCAAGAACACCTGAAATCGAAAAGGGACAGACAGATATTAGGGCGAACGTTCAAGCGGAAGAAAATCAAAGGTTCGAAATGCTTGAACAGGATCAGATAGAAATAGACGAATGTGTTCAGGATACTGAAAGTGAAACACCCAAAAGTCAAACTCCGTTTACACCTGAACAAGGCCAGCTTAGTGACCAGGCAGAAGAAAAAGAAGTAAGACCTGGGACTAGTCAGACAGGAAGGGAAGAAGCAGAAGCAGAAGTGCCGCAACTGAACGAAAATATAAGAGCATTAGACAAAAGCCCAATCACAGTGCCAGTTAAAAGACTCAAGAAGAAAAATACAGAACCAAGGTACATTAAGAGACTAAGACTGAGACTGAAAACAGTAGAAGAAAAGCTTGAGCAAAGGAAACAAGCTCTAAGTAAAACAGAGTTACCTGGAGAAAACACTAAGCGAAGAAGTGCCCGAGTAAAAAGACAGAATGAAAAGTACCAGGATCCTGAATGGACTTTCCTGGTGTTGGAGGAATTTGAGGATCTTGATATAACTGACGAAAGTGACGAAGAACAGACAGCTGACCAGTCTGCCGAAGAAGAAGAGCCCACCGGAAATTGCTCAGTGTAAGCTACCTGTGCAAAGTTGCAAAGAGGGGTTGAAAAAAGCTTCTTGTTAAGCAGAAATGTCTGATTCAAATGTGAATGGAAGACCTAGACGTAATTGCTGTAAAATATGCTGTAAAGTATGTATATGTAGTGTAGCCTTAGTGTTAATATTATGGATAGGACTAACAATTACTATTCCTTATATGATGAGCAAAAGTAATATTACTGACACCACAGAGACTGTGACGAAAAATGCAAGAGAAACGACATCACAAAACGTAGAAGGACATGAGAAAGCACTTAGCATTAGACAAACTAAACCAGACTTAGAAGCATCAGATGTGGAAGGACTGCATTATCATGGAATCAAGAACCAGACTCATTTAAACGTATTCGCTAACCTTTTAGTGCATTATTTAGAGACCATGGAAATAGAGGACTGTTATGTGTGCATGAAGCTACCTACTTCTGTAGCTGAGGGAGTGACATACCATCACTTGCCACTAACATATGGAATTTCCTGTAGTATTTTAGCTAGCTTATTTTACAAAAGAGGACCGTTACAGTACTACTACTCTAACTCAGATGTGATATTTTCTGAACTTCCTATATGTGGAAATCTGAACCCTGTACATACCAAAAGTGACGTGACCCGTTATATGGGAGAATACTTCCTGACTATAGGTACCATAGACTTAGGTGAAGCACACAGGGATAACTTGACCTGTTCATTACATGAACAAGAGAAAATGTTTCTAAACATGGCAGAAAAAAGAAGAGAAAGTTTCCAAATAAAGGCGAATGATAAAAGGCAGAAAACTCCTAAGTGGGCTGAAAACATGGGAAGCACCTCAAATGGTGGGAGTGGTCCTGCTTTGTTGCTGGATTTCGAGAGGAAAGGGAAGCTTTGTCTTCACCGAGAAAAGACTAGTTATTATAATAACATTTTCATTGGTTCCAGTCAATGTGAACACAATTACAAGGTAATTGGAGGTTGGGGTTTCAAAAATGGGTCAGAACCTGTGGTTCCCGGAAATTATTACATATGTGGAAACAAGGCTTATTTCAAATTGCCGGATCACTGGTATGGAAGCTGCTATTTTGGCATTGTTTTCCCGAAAATATACCATGTGAATGAAATTGCTGGAAGCAATGAAAACACTAACAGTTTAGTGCTTAGTAAAAGGGAAAGTGTAGGTGAAATAATAGGTAGTATTTTTAGTGCATTGATACCTGCAGTGGGAGTGGTTCTGAACACACACAGAATTTGCAAATTGTCAACTATAGTGGATCGGTTGTCTACTGACACAGCAAGTGGATTTCTGATGGTCAATACCGAAATGGTTGCGATCAGATCTATGGTTTTACAGAACAGACTTGCTCTGGATACCTTATTAGCAAAAGAGGGCGGAGTCTGCCGGATGTTGAAAGCGCAACATTGTTGCACTTACATACCGGATAAAAGTGTACAAATCAAAAAGTATGTGAGGAACATCACAAATTTGGAAAAGGAACTCAAACCACTGGAGGTTGATAGTGCCTGGAAGAGACTCACTGATGGTCTCTCCGCTGTAGGTCATTGATTTTCTAATTTATGTAAAGGTTTGTTGTACAAGGTACTGATGCCAATTGCAGTAGTAGGTTTTATCATATTCCTTATATTTGTCTGTTGCAAATGTCGCAAACACCAAAAGAAGTATACTGTGAATAAAAGAGGAGTGAAACGGAGTGTGGATGAACTTGAATTGGAGGAACTGAATAATCAGATTTATAAAAGGGTGAAGAATTATCACCCTAACAAAGAAGTTAAAGAAAAGTTGAATCGAATGTTAGAAGAAATTGAAATGAACAGAGTGTGAGAAAAAAGTTGGCATCTGATTCCATTGGTTTTGTGATGATAGTAAATATCATCAAGGAGGGGATTGATGGAGCAAGGATTCGCATATTACGCGACTTGCTTGAATTCATGAACCTCGAATAATATGTAACAAAGTAATCCAACCTGTTTGTCTTACTAATTTCCCTGTTATTCTGACATTTTGGGTGTCCCAGTGAAGCTTGCCTATGTGTTTACTAACATTAATACGCTTGCCACTGAAAATGGCCGCTGCTTGGCGGGGTTTCTTCTGCGCATGGGTTAGACACACTCACGTGACGTGACGTACTCGCAGTTCTAGTGGGAAATGTTTGCTCATGCGCAATGCAGCTAAAATGGCCGCTTTGTCTCCTTATATGCTCTGTGCTTGCAAAGCTGCTTTTGCAAAGTCGTTTGTTCCGCATTTACCCTAACGCTATAGATATTACAAAGTAAGGGGTATAGAGTAGCAATTAATGGTATACAGTGTATTCATTTATTTCTGTGTTTAATTTGTTTACGCTTACTTTTCATGTACCACGTTCTTGAGGGTTTGAGAGACACTCGTGAATCCATCTTGAAAACCTCTACTGCGCATGTCACCCCGGCAGAGGGAAGACAACCTTGAACAGTGGAACTCAGCCAGCTGGCAGCCACAGTCAAGATTCTCCTGAGAAAGTGACCTGCGACCCAGCAGGATGGAGCCGAACTGTACTGCACATGATACATTTGTAAGTTATCCATTGTATTCTGTAGAGCTTGTCATGGGAACCCCAAATTCACTAGGCGGTCCCAGACCATGTAAATGTAGGCTTGTAGAAGTAAAATGTGATTGGTGTGTTGACCTATCCTACTTGAGGACCAATCGAAATTGGGGATTCTGACACTTGCAACATTTGGGGGGTGGTACACTGACCCGAAAACAGTATAACTAGCCTAGGTTTAGCTAGAGAATTTGTCCGACTTGTCCGAATAGTTGACCTGTCACTGACTCAACGCACTCAATAGGTGACTTGATACAGAGGGCTGCGGAGCACTCTGTCCGAACTTTCCATAGACTCTAGAGGTTTTAAACCTTAAGTGCTAGCGGAGCACTTTGCTGGGGAAATCGATAATCCAATCGGGGTTCTGGCCGATAGCTGCAGAGAGGGTGGAGCGTGCCTTGGTGGTCCTGTCCTGATCCTAATCTGGGTTTCCTGTCCTGTCCTGGGGGGTCCATTCTGCACCTGCTGTCCTACTGATGACGGGTTTCCTTTGGGGTCCCTCCTGTTCTTAACTGACCTGTAGTCAGGGTTGGTCTTCACACCATTCTAGGTAAATATAGTGCTGAATCTCTATACTGCACCTTTCTATTTTCCTGTCTTTTGCTTCAATAAAGACATATCTTTGCATATATTGAATTTCCATGCTTTTTCCGCAAACCACTGAATGAAAAGCTCATACGTTATTTTCGTTATTCTAGCACGTTCCATTTTTCTTACCCATCCTTAGTAAATTCCTTTTCAAGTTTATGATACATAGATGTTCTTTGTCTTTTCCCATTATTTAGCCGATTCAAGTAATTGCACCAGTTTATTAGTATGGTCTGTTTGCATTTTATCTATAGTTCCTCTTTCTGGGGAAATATTTCACTGTGACATTCTAGCATGCTCTTTATTCTTCCTCGTCTTTTAGTCTCTCCAAACTAAGTTTTAAATTCAGGAACTACTGCCAAGCATGTTCCTTGTTCTTACCTCCCTTTAGTTTCACAAATGGTTGGTTTTATTTACTTCCTTTATGGATACATGCTCTTTGTAATTCTGGTAATCGATTGCCTGCTCGTTGTGAATCTCATGTTTTCTGAGCTTGATAAAATTTAGATAAAGGTTATCAAAACTTCCTGAGTTTGTGGTTATTATAGTACAAATAGAATATATAAAGTATAAGTATTTTTGGTATCTGCCTTTTCTTCACCGCTAGCTCCCTGATTCATCGTGGTCATTAGGTACTCGTGACGGTGGATTGGTAAGTCGGGTACAATAGAAATATATAGGAAGGAATTGGGTTACTGGTAGTAGAGTGTATGGTCACCCGAATAATAAAATGGTGAATTGAAATATATAGGCCCGATACGTGTATGGTAAATCTGTTGGTTGGGTGACCTGCGCGCTCTATCACAGCAACCATTTCTACCTTAATATTTTCAAAGGCTTTCTGTTGACTTTCTCCCCACACAAATTCAACATTTTTCCTCGTTAGCTCTCTCAATGGCTCAATTTTTTAAGCAAAATCTTTTATGAACTTGCTATAATACTCTCAAAGTCCTGAAAATGAAAGAAGCTTCTCTTTAGAGTCTGGAGAAGGTGCTTTAAGTATAGCATCAACTAATGACCTTTTGGGAACAACACCCTCCTTGGAAAGTGTATGTCCTAAATACTCAACTGATTCTTGGAAAAATTTACACTTGCTCTTTTTTAGTGTGAGCCCACAATCTTTGAGAATCTTACATACTCCTTTAAGATGTTCCGAATGAGATGTTATAACTGGTGAATAGATTAAAATGTCATCCTGGAAGCATTTTACACACAACTCCATTTGTTTGAAAAGATGGCACATGGATCTCTGGAATACAGATGCTGCAGATGCTAGTCCGAAAGGCATCCTCTTGAACTGGAATAAACCATGTGGCGTGATAAAAGCAGTCAAATGGCGTGATTCTTTTATTAACTCAATTTGATGATAGGCCGACCTGAGGTCCAAAGTGGAGAACACTGTGGCGCCCCCAACATGCTTTCAACCTCATTAATGTTCGGTAAGGGATGACAATCAATCAAGATGTTGGAGTTAAGTGCACGAAGATCACCACATAATCTCAGTGAATTATCAGATTTACGTGCCAAAACGATCGGAGAAACCCATTCCGATTACTCCACTTCTTCAATCACTCCTTCATCTAACATGCCCTTCAAAAGTTTTCCTAATTCATTTCTCACGTTAATGGGTACATTCCTAAGTTTTTGTTTGACAGGAGAAAACCCTTTTTTTAACTTAATCTAATTGGGTGAAACCCTTAAATTTCCCTAATGTGTCAGAAAAAACTTCAGGAAACTTTCTTTCAACAAGATCAGGATCAGCACCTACACTAGTGACTCCTACCAGCTCACACTCTTCTATCACTATAACAGGTTCTTTATTTCGTGGATTGAGCATAATTGTACTGATCCCTCCATCCCAACACATTAACTCCTTTCCTCGACACATACATTTTAATATAAGCTGACCGTCCCTTAAATAGAACTTCCGAAGCCACAAATCCTGCAAAGTCAATAGTGGAACCGTCAAAACTCTGAGCCACAATATCTGGACTAGACAAATCTTCTACTGACAACATTTTGCCAAATTTCTCTTCAAAATAACTTTCAGTTATGATGGTCCACGGCGAACCAGAATCCGCCATAAGATCTAAATCTGCATTCAAAAACTTAACACTACACTTTGGTGAATTTAAATTCTCCTCTAAGGAACACAAATCAACAATAGATACAACCATACCTTTATCCATTCCCAGGTCATCATCTGAAAGATTAACACTCCTCACAACAGAAACATCATTACCTTTGGGTCCAACATTTCTATGAGCCTCAAACATCCTTCTACGATCATCCTTGCATGCCTTAGCAAAATGTCCAATTCTACCGCATTTTATACATTCTTTTCCTATGGCAGGACAAAATTTAAATGAAGCTACGTGGTTTGTACTCCCACACGTAAAACAAACAATGTTTTTGTATCTCTATTATACTGATGAGGAGATTTGGTAAACACTTTTTTAACAACACATACCTCATCAATGCTTTTACTACTGTCACCCTTAGCATTAACATCTTCAATTGTTTTCCTCCACTTGTCAGATTGCTCGAAAGCCTTAGCAGTGGAAATGGTGTCATTTAAATTAGGATTTCCTAAAATCCACAACTGTTCTTGAGTTTTTTTACTCCTCACATTCACAATAATTTGGGCCTAGATGTAGGTAAATGTGAATTACCGATTCATAAATACCGAATTTTACCGATTCTGTATTCATGAATCGGTAATTCAAATGTAGGTAGAAAATCGGTAACAAATATCGAATCTGTACGATTCGGTATTTGCCAATTCTGTAATTACAGAATCGGTATTTGTCATTGATTCCTATGGGCCTTGAAGCCCATAGGATTCAATGGCAGATTACCGAATCGGTAAAAATACCGAATTTACAAGGGGGACAGGGTGTCACTTTGACACCCTGTTGCACCCCTGTTTCTGGCTTGTGTGCCATGTGACACACAGACATGCCCTTAGGGCATGTCTGTGTGCCACATGGCACAGGTGTACATGCACAGATGTGCATGTACACAGGAATTAGTTATTTAACATGAAATAGTATTCCATGGTAAATAACGATTCGGTAAGGGCCTGTGGCACTGATTACAGTGCCACCTACATATTGATTTACAGAGTCGGTAAATTTACCGATTCGGTATTTTATCGACTCTGTATATTTACCGAATCGGTAAAATTACAGATTCTGTAAATCAATGGCCCCCTACATTACAAATCCCAAATACCGGTCGGTAACGGACGAAATCGGCCGTTACCGACCGGAATTTGGCGAGCTACATCTGGCCCTAGATCTCTTATCATTTCGTCAGCCAAATTCCCAAAATTGCACGAAATTACAAGACTCCTGAGAGCAGTTAAAAAATCATCAAAAGTTTCACCCTCCCTCTGAGCTCTAGTATAGAATTTATACCTATTGAGGGCTATGCTAGTCGTTGGTTTAAAACGAGTTTCCATATGCATAAGTGCTTCATCAAACGTACCAAACTCACCACTTGCAACTGGTAAAGTTCTAAATATAGCTAGACCTTCAGACCCAAGACAGTGTAACAACATATTTGTTTTCCTTTCATTACCCATTCTTTCTCCATCAATTGCTTTTAAATAGGTCAAAAATTTCTCTTTCCATCTAGACGAGGGAATTGGAGGTTCACCTTTAGCTTGTAAAAACTTTGTAGGAGGATCAAATTGCATGTTGATGGCAATAAAAACAATATGAAATTAACAATAAGAGCTATGGATTTAGTATAAGAAGCATACAAGTAGAAAAAAAAAATATATATATATATATATATATATATATATATATATATTTTTTTTATACCAAAGGACCAACGCTTCGGAGAGCACACGGTTCCGAGCACTTTAGCTGCACAATGGTCTGCCTTAGTTCCGGCGAAAATCACTTCTGCCTAACGCGTTTCAGAGCCCTTGCGCTCCTTGTTCACAGGCTTTGACGGACATCACAGAAATAAAGGAGGCACTTACTGACGTATCCTTTTATTTCGTCAACAGTTCATTAGCATATTGTTGCATGCCTCCTTTATTTCTGGAAAAGGATACGTCAGTAAGTGCCTCCTTTATTTCTGTGATGTCCGTCAAAGCCTGTGAACAAGGAGCGCAAGGGCTCTGAAACGCGTTAGGCAGAAGTGATTTTCGCCGGAACTAAGGCAGACCAATGTGCAGCTAAAGTGCTCGGAACCGTGTGCTCTCCGAAGCGTTGGTCCTTTGGTATAAAAATGTTTGGCGGCAGTCCATGTCGCGGAGAGGCACCACCATGAATCAGGGGCCATGGAGACAATGGAACTATGCCGAGTTTCCAATTGGGATTTTCGAGCAGCACCCTTGCTGGTGTACCGACGTTCTGGCAGCCCACTGGAGGGCGATGTACAATAATTAAAAATTAAATGGAACATGCACGGAACCTACTAAGGTGAATAATTGGTGAAGGGGGCACCGAAGCCTACTAAAGGAAATTGATAAAGACTCAAAATACCAGCATGCAACAATATGCTAATGAACTGTTGACTAAATAAAAGGATACGTCAGTAAGTGCCTCCTTTATTTCTGTGATGTCCGTCAAAGCCTGTGAACAAGGAGCGCAAGGGCTCTGAAACGCGTTAGGCAGAAGTGATTTTCGCCGGAACTAAGGCAGACCAATGTGCAGCTAAAGTGCTCGGAACCGTGTGCTCTCCGAAGTGTTGGTCCTTTGGTATAAAAAAAAAAATATATATATATATATATATATATATATATATATATATATATATATATATATATATATATTGGGCCTTAAAATATAAATTGTAAAATAAATAGTCGCACAGTAAGTACCATACAAGCTGTGTGCATCCGCGACGTGCACAACGATGTCCTTATGATGAAAAGTGATGTTGGACTTCTTTAGTTGATTTAGGTTGTGCTGTACACAAGGAGCGATGTGCCACTATTCAAAAAGCTGGCGTGCACATCTGTGATATAAATGACTAAATCAACAAGCGCTGCCGTGCGCATCGGCGAAATGGTGCAAAAGAATTCAGAAATTGTAGAAATTAAACTTGATGCTGTGCGCATTGGCGTATTGTTTACAAGCGTTTCCACAGAAACCAAAATGAAGGCTGAGCATGATGATGTAAACGCGTGATGACGTAATCCGTTGGCGCGATGATGAAATCACGCTGCCTCTCACCACGGCTTTCTCCGTCTTCTCCGTTTGTCTCTGTAAACAACCAAGGTCTCTCTGGCAACGCACGCATTCGGTAACAGCACGACTTACAAAACCACAAGCCACGAGCAGGTAACGATGTTTTAGGAATGTCAATGCACACGAAAACTGCTCAAATAGAATAAAATTAGTACCTTGGTCCAGGAATAGAGTAACAGGTTGGCAGAAAAACTGTGACAAATGTTATCTCGAAATTATTCTTGTAGAAAGCATGAATTCATTTAGAAGTCAAATTTTAATCATGCCCAAATGTCCAAAATTCAATATTACAGGCAAATCAGCATTCAAAATTGTCAGAAAAAAACGAAAATGAATTAGATGAATAGTTCTTCCTTCCAAATAAATTGTAACGCCTATATATCCAAATGATGAGGTCAAGAAAAATAAATCCAAATCCCCAAAAAATAGTACCGCTCCTGTGCTCCAGAGAGTAGCAGGTACAGGGTCCCTCGTCGCCAAAATGTTAAATTCCAATGAAGAAATAACCTTGAAATCCAAATATGTTAAGAGTCTGTTTAATAAAAAGGAGCACAGTCCTGCTGTTGCCAAGATTAAAAGAAGAATGTCCAGGCAACAGTTCTAAATGGTGTAACAACAAAAGCATGGCATGTGCCATAGTTAAAAGTACACAGAGGGGCATATTACCAACGGTAGCGATATTTATCGCTACCTAGGCTTAGCAACAAATGTTCTATCGCTAAGCATCGCCGGAAATTATCGCAGAGATAACGTGCTATTAGCAACGTTTATCTCCAACGCGATACATTTTCCGGCGATAGCGTGAATATCGCTGAGAATACAGCGATATTCACGCATTAGCGACAAAATGCTCAGCCATGTTATCCACCTCCCATTGGATAACATGGCTAAGAACTGGTCAGAGCAGGCGTTAGTTTTTGGCGATAGCGGGAATATTTCCATTGCTACGCCTGCCTTGCTAATAGGCGATAGCGACGTTAGCGACTGCTTTCAGTCGCTAACTGGTTGGGTACGCCCACTTTGCATGTCATTAGCGATAAATATCGCTGACATGCACAGCGGGACCCTAACCGCTCGCTATCGCCTAAAGCTGTCGCTAACTGCTGTTAGCGACAGCTTGCTAATAGAGCGATAGAATTATCGCTGCTTAGCGGCGGAAAACGTCCGCTAAAGCGGCAATAATTGCCTATCGCCACCTTTGGTAATATGCCCCAGAGTCTTTAAAAGAGAAACATACAATTAAAAGGGAAATACAATAGAGAATGTAACACATCTCAGTGCAAGGGAAGGCTCCTGGGCCTGATTGGTTTACTGTTGAGTCTAAGATCATTTTGCTAATCTCCTCCTTCCCAATCTTTTACTTTTATTCAATTGTTTTATTAACAATGGTGCATCTCAAGGTACTTTCCAAGAAGCCATGATCTGCTTAATTCCAAAAGATAATAAAGACCTTTCCCTTTTTTAAAACGTATTGTCCCATCTCCTTAGTCAATACTGACTGCAAGATCTATGCCAAAATCTTGGCATTACGCATCGACCCTGTTCTGCCTGATCTTATAGGTCCTGAGCAATCCAACTTTGTCTAAGGCTGGCTTAGTTCTGATAACTCTCAAGCCTTTTTTAATATCCCTGGCGAGGCTTCTTCTTTAAATTATTCTATCGCTGCTGCTATCGCTTTGGATGCAGAAAAAGCTTTTGATAGGATTGGGTGGGATTGTATGTTTCATGCGTTAAAGTGGCTATGTTTTCCTCCTGAACTGATCGCTCTAACCTCCTTACTATACTCAGATCCCAGGGCTTCAATTTTTGCTAATGGTAAAGTTTCGGATTACTTTTTTCTTTTTAGAGGGGTACGACAATGGTTAGCTTTATCACCTTTATTGTTTGTCAGAGCTTTGGAATCCTTCCTAACAAAAATCAGACATGATATTTGTATTTCTGATTTCCAATGTGGTCTTCATCAAGTTAACATGTCCGTATACGCTGACAATATCCTTCTATATTGTTCTAATCAGGCAGCCTCTCTCGCTCCTTTCCTTCAACAAGTTGATACATTTTCTCAGTCATCAGGTTATCGACTTAATACTGATAAGTGTGAAGTCTTGCCTCTAAATGTTTTACGTCACGAACAATATTTTATTCACACTGGTTTTTCCTGGCAACCCTCAAGAATTAAATATTTGAGCTTGTGGTTCTCTCCGAATATCACTGGGATGTTACAACTAAACTTTGACCACATTAGCAAACCATTAAAAGATACTATTGCGCGTTGGCACCCACTCGTCCTCTCTTGGTGGGGGAGAATGGATTTGATTAAAATGATGCTCACCCCTCTGATTTGATATATTATTTCCATGATCCCTGTTCATATCCCTGGATATTATTTTAAGAAAATTGACTCACTTTTGACAAAATTTCTTTGGAAGGATGAACCTCCTCGAATAGCTTTGTCCTCTCAAAAAAAAGATAAACCCAACGGAGGCCTTAAGTTCTCTGATTTCAAAACTTATCACTCTGCCTTTTCTCTGAAACAAGCTACCCGTTGGCTCCTCTCTGACCTTCTTTTACATCCTCCAGTATAGATTAATATAGAGAAATCGTCCATTTTCCCCTTTGACTTTCGGGAAATCCTTGCTTTCACTAATAATGGGGCATATTATCAAGGGTGAGGATAGGGAATTTTTGGCGCTTTAGCAGCCGTTTTCGATTGCTAAGCGGCGATAATTCTATTGCCCTACTAGCAAGCTGTCGCTAAGAGCAGTTAGCGACTGCTTTTAGGTGATAGCGAGCGGTTTGGAGCCCGCTTTGCATGTCAGCGATATTTATCGATAATGACGTGCAAAGTGGGAGTACCCAACCTGTTAGCGACTGAAAACAGTCGCTAACGGCGCTATCGCCTTTTAGCAAGGCAGGCGTAGCGTTGGAACTATTCGCGCTAAGCACGAATATCTCCAAATACTAACACCTGCCCTGAGCAGTTCTTAGCCATGTTATCCAATGGGAGGTGGATAACATGGCTAAGAGCATTTCGCCGCTAATGCGTGAATATCGCTGTGTTCTCAGCGATATTCACGCATTTTGCCGCTATCGCTGGATATTTTAGCACAATGGAGAAAAACGTTGCTAATAGCATGTTTTCTCCGCTAACATATCCAGCGATAGGCAGCGATAAAGAAATCGTCGCTAAGCCTATTTAGCGATAAATATCGCTACTTGTTGGTAATATGCCCCAATATTTCTTTATTACATTCTCCTATTACTTCTCATACCCTTATGATTTTAGCTCCTCTATTACCATCTTCATATCCTACTGTTATTTCTCTTCATCATCAATCCATTTTGCAAAATAAAGAATATGACTCAATTCTAAGTGAGTCTTTACATCGAGTGCCATCACAACGCGGTCATTACAACGACCGCGATGTAAAGGTTGTCTCCCCACAATAAAGCATTATGAATCAAGAATCGTACCATATATTGGAGGTCTAAGGGTTTACTTTGGATATCTCCACTCTTAACTAATACCCATCCCTTATCCTTTACTGATCTCCAAACAAAATGTTTACTGCCTCTACCTTTAATTCGCAAAATGATCGTCTAATTCCATCCCTTAATCAATATCTTCTCACGCTACCAGACACTTCCAATCCTCCTACAACATGCACTACACGTTTTCCTATATTAGATATTTCCCCCTTCTAGTCTACCAAATATAAGTCCTTACTACTACAGGGTCTGAGTGGTATTTGCAGCTCGTGGAGTCTTATGTAGTTTAAGCCATAGGCTATCCCAGGTAGCAGTAGGCCAGCACTGTGATAAGTCTTTTTCCGAGGCCAATTCCATCCTCAACTTGAGTCTATCTGAGGGTAGTACTAAGGACTTATCATTTTGCGAATTAAAGGTAGAGGCAGTAAACTGACAGGGGTGGGTTCAGTTCTGTGGGACAGACTGACAGGGGTGGGTTCAGTTCTGTGGGACAGACTGACAGGGGTGGGTTCAGTTCTGTGGGACAGACTGACAGGGGTGGGTTCAGTTCTGTGGGACAGACTGACATGGGTGGGTTCAGTTCTGTGGGACAGACTGACAGGGGTGGGTTCAGTTCTGTGGGACAGACTGACAGGGTTGTGTTCAGTTAAGTGGGACAGACTGACAGGGTTGTGTTCAGTTAAGTGGGACAGACTGACAGGGGTAGGTTCAGTTCTGTGGGACAGACTGACAGCGGTGGGTTCAGTTCTGTGGGACAGACTGACAGGGGTGGGTTCAGTTCTGTGGGACAGACTGACAGGGGCGGGTTCAGTTCTGTGGGACAGACTGACAGGGGCGGGTTCAGTTCTGTGGGACAGACTGACAGTGGTGGGTTCAGTTCTGAGGGACAGACTGACATGGGTGGGTTCAGTTCTGTGGGACAGACTGACAGGGGTAGGTTCAGTTCTGTGGGGCAGACTGACAGCGGTGGGTTCAGTTCTGAGGGACAGACTGACAGGGGCGGGTTCAGTTCTGTGGGACAGACTGACAGGGGACAGACTGACGGGGCGGGTTCAGTTCTGTGGGACAGACTGGCAGGGGTAGGTTCAGTTCTGTGGGACAGACTGACAGGGTTGTGTTCAGTTCTTTGGCACAGACTGACAGGGGTGGGTTCAGTTCTGTGGGACAGACTGACAGGGGCGGGTTCAGTTCTGTGGGACAGACTGACAGGGGCGGGTTCAGTTCTGTGGGACAGACTGACAGGGGCGGGCTCAGTTCTGTGGGACAGACTGACAGGGGCGGGTTCAGTTCTGTGGGACAGACTGACAGGGGTAGGTTCAGTTCTGTGGGACAGACTGACAGGGTTGTGTTCAGTTCTGTGGGACAGACTGACAGGGGCGGGTTCAGTTCTGTGGGACAGACTGACAGGGGTGGGTTCAGTTCTGAGGGACAGACTGACAGGGGTAGGTTCAGTTCTGTGGGACAGACTGACAGGGTTGTGTTCAGTTCTGTGGGACAGACTGACAGGGGCGGGTTCAGTTCTGTGGGACAGACTGACAGGGGTGGGTTCAGTTCTGAGGGACAGACTGACAGGGGCGGGTTCAGTTCTGTGGGACAGACTGACAGGGGTGGGTTCGGTTCTGTGGGACAGACTGGCAGGGGTGGGTTCAGTTCTGAGGGACAGACTGACAGGGGTGGGTTCAGTTCTGTGGGACAGACTGACAGGGGTGCGTTCAGTTCTGTGGGACAGACTGACAGGGTTGTGTTCAGTTCTGTGGGACAGACTGACAGGGGCGGGTTCAGTTCTGAGGGACAGACTGACAGGGGCGGGTTCAGTTCTGTGGGACAGACTGACAGCGGTGGGTTCAGTTCTGAGGGACAGACTGACAGGGGCGGGTTCAGTTCTGTGGGACAGACTGACAGGGGTAGGTTCAGTTCTGTGGGACAGACTGACAGGGTTGTGTTCAGTTCTTTGGGACAGACTGACAGGGGTAGGTTCAGTTCTGTGGGACAGACTGACAGGGGCGGGTTCAGTTCTGTGGGACAGACTGACAGGGGCGGGTTCAGTTCTGTGGGACAGACTGACAGGGGCGGGTTCAGTTCTGTGGGACAGACTGACAGGGGCGGGTTCAGTTCTGTGGGACAGACTGACAGGGGCGGGTTCAGTTCTGTGGGACAGACTGACAGGGGTGGGTTCAGTTCTATGGGACAGACTGACAGGGTTGTGTTCAGTTCTGTGGGACAGACTGACAGGGGTGGGTTCAGTTCTGTGGGACAGACTGACAGGGGTGGGTTCAGTTCTGAGGGACAGACTGACAGGGGTGGGTTCAGTTCTGTGGGACAGACTGACAGGGGTGGGTTCAGTTCTGTGGGACAGACTGACAGGGGTGGGTTCAGTTCTGTGGGACAGACTGACAGGGGTGGGTTCAGTTCTGAGGGACAGACTGACAGGGGTGGGTTCAGTTCTGTGGGACAGACTGACAGGGGTGGGTTCAGTTCTGTGGGACAGACTGACAGGGGCGGGTTCAGTTCTGTGGGACAGACTGACAGGGGCGGGTTCAGTTCTGAGGGACAGACTGACAGGGGTAGGTTCAGTTCTGTGGGACAGACTGACAGGGTTGTGTTCAGTTCTGTGGGACAGACTGACAGGGGTAGGTTCAGTTCTGTGGGACAGACTGACAGGGTTGTGTTCAGTTCTGTGGGACAGACTGACAGGGGCGGGTTCAGTTCTGTGGGACAGACTGGCAGGGGTGGGTTCAGTTCTGAGGGACAGACTGACAGGGGCGGGTTCAGTTCTGTGGGACAGACTGACAGGGGTGGGTTCGGTTCTGTGGGACAGACTGGCAGGGGTGGGTTCAGTTCTGTGGGACAGACTGACAGGGTTGTGTTCAGTTCTTTGGGACAGACTGACAGGGTTGTGTTCAGTTCTTTGGGACAGACTGACAGGGGTAGGTTCAGTTCTGTGGGACAGACTGACAGGGTTGTGTTCAGTTCTGTGGGACAGACTGACAGGGGCGGGTTCAGTTCTGTGGGACAGACTGGCAGGGGTGGGTTCAGTTCTGAGGGACAGACTGACAGGGGTGGGTTCAGTTCTGTGGGACAGACTGGCAGGGGTGGGTTCAGTTCTGAGGGACAGACTGACAGGGGCGGGTTCAGTTCTGTGGGACAGACTGACAGGGGCGGGTTCAGTTCTGAGGGACAGACTGACAGGGGCGGGTTCAGTTCTGAGGGACAGACTGACAGGGGTAGGTTCAGTTCTGTGGGATAGACTGACAGGGTTGTGTTCAGTTCTGTGGGACAGACTGACAGGGGCGGGTTCAGTTCTGAGGGACAGACTGACAGGGGCGGGTTCAGTTCTGTGGGACAGACTGACAGGGGCGGGTTCAGTTCTGAGGGACAGACTGACAGGGGTAGGTTCAGTTCTGTGGGACAGACTGACAGGGGCGGGTTCAGTTCTGTGGGACAGACTGGCAGGGGTGGGTTCAGTTCTGAGGGACAGACTGACATGGGCGGGTTCAGTTCTGTGGGGCAGACTGACAGGGGTGGGTTTGGTTCTGTGGGACAGACTGACAGGGTTGTGTTCAGTTCTTTGGGACAGACTGACAGGGGTAGGTTCAGTTCTGTGGGACAGACTGACAGGGTTGTGTTCAGTTCTGTGGGACAGACTGACAGGGGCGGGTTCAGTTCTGTGGGACAGACTGGCAGGGGTGGGTTCAGTTCTGAGGGACAGACTGACAGGGGCGGGTTCAGTTCTGTGGGACAGACTGACAGGGGTGGGTTCGGTTCTGTGGGACAGACTGGCAGGGGTGGGTTCAGTTCTGTGGGACAGACTGACAGGGGCGGGTTCAGTTCTGAGGGACAGACTGACAGGGGCGGGTTCAGTTCTGTGGGACAGACTGACAGGGGCGGGTTCAGTTCTGAGGGACAGACTGACAGGGGTAGGTTCAGTTCTGTGGGACAGACTGACAGGGGCGGGTTCAGTTCTGTGGGACAGACTGGCAGGGGTGGGTTCAGTTCTGAGGGACAGACTGACATGGGCGGGTTCAGTTCTGTGGGACAGACTGACAGGGGTGGGTTTGGTTCTGTGGGACAGACTGACAGGGTTGTGTTCAGTTCTTTGGGACAGACTGACAGGGGTAGGTTCAGTTCTGTGGGACAGACTGACAGGGTTGTGTTCAGTTCTGTGGGACAGACTGACAGGGGCGGGTTCAGTTCTGTGGGACAGACTGGCAGGGGTGGGTTCAGTTCTGAGGGACAGACTGACAGGGGCGGGTTCAGTTCTGTGGGACAGACTGACAGGGGTGGGTTCGGTTCTGTGGGACAGACTGACAGGGGTGGGTTCAGTTCTGTGGGACAGACTGACAGGGTTGTGTTCAGTTCTTTGGGACAGACTGACAGGGTTGTGTTCAGTTCTTTGGGACAGACTGACAGGGGCGGGTTCAGTTCTGTGGGACAGACTGACAGGGGTGGGTTCAGTTCTGTGGGACAGACTGACAGGGGTGGGTTCAGTTCTGAGAGACAGACTGACAGGGTTGTGTTCAGTTCTGTGGGACAGACTGACAGGGGCGGGTTCAGTTCTGTGGGACAGACTGGCAGGGGTGGGTTCAGTTCTGAGGGACAGACTGACAGGGGCGGGTTCAGTTCTGTGGGACAGACTGACAGGGTTGTGTTCAGTTCTTTGGGACAGACTGACAGGGGTAGGTTCAGTTCTGTGGGACAGACTGACAGGGGCGGGTTCAGTTCTGTGGGACAGACTGACAGGGGCGGGTTCAGTTCTGTGGGACAGACTGACAGGGGCGGGTTCAGTTCTGTGGGACAGACTGACAGGGGCGGGTTCAGTTCTGTGGGACAGACTGACAGGGGCGGGTTCAGTTCTGTGGGACAGACTGACAGGGGTGGGTTCGGTTCTGTGGGACAGACTGGCAGGGGTAGGTTCAGTTCTGTGGGACAGACTGACAGGGTTGTGTTCAGTTCTGTGGGACAGACTGACAGGGGTGGGTTCAGTTCTATGGGACAGACTGACAGGGGCGGGTTCAGTTCTGTGGGACAGACTGACAGGGGTAGGTTCAGTTCTGTGGGACAGACTGACAGGGTTGTGTTCAGTTCTGTGGGACAGACTGACAGGGGCGGGTTCAGTTCTGTGGGACAGACTGACAGGGGTGGGTTCAGTTCTGAGGGACAGACTGACAGGGGTGGGTTCGGTTCTGTGGGACAGACTGACAGGGTTGTGTTCAGTTCTTTGGGACAGACTGACAGGGGTAGGTTCAGTTCTGTGGGACAGACTGACAGGGTTGTGTTCAGTTCTGTGGGACAGACTGACAGGGGCGGTTTCAGTTCTGTGGGACAGACTGGCAGGGGTGGGTTCAGTTCTGAGGGACAGACTGACAGGGGCGGGTTCAGTTCTGTGGGACAGACTGACAGGGGTGGGTTCGGTTCTGTGGGACAGACTGGCAGGGGTGGGTTCAGTTCTGTGGGACAGACTGACAGGGTTGTGTTCAGTTCTTTGGGACAGACTGACAGGGTTGTGTTCAGTTCTTTGGGACAGACTGACAGGGGTAGGTTCAGTTCTGTGGGACAGACTGACAGGGTTGTGTTCAGTTCTGTGGGACAGACTGACAGGGGCGGGTTCAGTTCTGTGGGACAGACTGACAGGGGCGGGTTCAGTTCTGTGGGACAGACTGACAGGGGCGGGTTCAGTTCTGTGGGACAGACTGACAGGGGCGGGTTCAGTTCTGTGGGACAGACTGACAGCGGTGGGTTCAGTTCTGAGGGACAGACTGACAGGGGCGGGTTCAGTTCTGTGGGACAGACTGACAGGGTTGTGTTCAGTTCTTTGGGACAGACTGACAGGGGTAGGTTCAGTTCTGTGGGACAGACTGACAGGGGCGGGTTCAGTTCTGTGGGACAGACTGACAGGGGCGGGTTCAGTTCTGTGGGACAGACTGACAGGGGCGGGTTCAGTTCTGTGGGACAGACTGACAGGGGCGGGTGCAGTTCTGTGGGACAGACTGACAGGGGCGGGTTCAGTTCTGTGGGACAGACTGACAGGGGCGGGTTCAGTTCTGTGGGACAGACTGACAGGGGTGGGTTCGGTTCTGTGGGACAGACTGGCAGGGGTAGGTTCAGTTCTGTGGGACAGACTGACAGGGTTGTGTTCAGTTCTGTGGGACAGACTGACAGGGGCGGGTTCAGTTCTGTGGGACAGACTGACAGGGGTGGGTTCAGTTCTGAGGGACAGACTGACAGGGGTAGGTTCAATTCTGTGGGACAGACTGACAGGGGCGGGTTCAGTTCTGTGGGACAGACTGACAGGGGTGGGTTGAGTACTGAGGGACAGACTGACAGCGGTGGGTTGAGTACTGAGGGACAGACTGACAGCGGTGGGTTCAGTTCTGTGGGACAGACTGACAGCGGTGGGTTCAGTTCTGAGGGACAGACTGACAGGGGCGGGTTCAGTTCTGTGGGACAGACTGACAGGGGCGGGTTCAGTTCTGTGGGACAGACTGACAGGGGCGGGTTCAGTTCTGTGGGACAGACTGACAGGGGCGGGTTTAGTTCTGAGGGACAGACTGACAGGGGTGGGTTCAGTTCTGTGGGACAGACTGACAGGGGCGGGTTCAGTTCTGAGGGACAGACTGACAGGGGTGGGTTCAGTTCTGTGGGACAGACTGACAGGGGCGGGTTCAGTTCTGAGGGACAGACTGACAGGGGTGGGTTCAGTTCTGGGGGACAGACTGACAGGGGTGGGTTCAGTTCTGGGGGACAGACTGACAGGGGTGGGTTCAGTTCTGAGGGACAGACTGACAGGGGTGGGTTCAGTTCTGTGGGACAGACTGACAGCGGTGGGTTCAGTTCTGTGGGACAGACTGACAGGGGCGGGTTCAGTTCTGTGGGACAGACTGACAGGGGTAGGTTCAGTTCTGTGGGACAGACTGACAGGGGTGGGTTCAGTTCTGGGGGACAGACTGACAGGGGTGGGTTCAGTTCTGAGGGACAGACTGACAGGGGTGGGTTCAGTTCTGTGGGACAGACTGACAGGGGTGGGTTCAGTTCTGTGGGACAGACTGACAGGGGCGGGTTCAGTTCTGTGGGACAGACTGACAGGGGCGGGTTCAGTTCTGTGGGAAAGACTGACAGGGGCGGGTTCAGTTCTGTGGGACAGACTGACAGGGGTAGGTTCAGTTCTGTGGGACAGACTGACAGGGGTGGGTTCAGTTCTGGGGGACAGACTGACAGGGGTGGGTTCAGTTCTGTGGGACAGACTGACAGGGGTGGGTTCAGTTCTGTGGGACAGACTGACAGGGGTGGGTTCAGTTCTGAGGGACAGACTGACAGGGGTGGGTTCAGTTCTGTGGGACAGACTGACAGGGGTGGGTTCAGTTCTGTGGGACAGACTGACAGGGGCGGGTTCAGTTCTGTGGGACAGACTGACAGGGGCGGGTTCAGTTCTGAGGGACAGACTGACAGGGGTAGGTTCAGTTCTGTGGGACAGACTGACAGGGTTGTGTTCAGTTCTGTGGGACAGACTGACAGGGGCGGGTTCAGTTCTGTGGGACAGACTGGCAGGGGTGGGTTCAGTTCTGAGGGACAGACTGACTGGGGCGGGTTCAGTTCTGTGGGACAGACTGACAGGGGTGGGTTCGGTTCTGTGGGACAGACTGACAGGGGTGGGTTCAGTTCTTTGGGACAGACTGACAGGGGTAGGTTCAGTTCTGTGGGACAGACTGACAGGGTTGTGTTCAGTTCTGTGGGACAGACTGACAGGGGCGGGTTCAGTTCTGTGGGACAGACTGACAGGGGTGGGTTCGGTTCTGTGGGACAGACTGACAGGGGTGGGTTCGGTTCTGTGGGACAGACTGACAGCGGTGGGTTCAGTTCTGTGGGACAGACTGACATGGGACAGACTGACAGGGGCGGGTTCAGTTCTGTGGGACAGACTGACAGGGGCGGGTTCAGTTCTGTGGGACAGACTGACATGGGACAGACTGACAGGGGCGGGTTCAGTTCTGTGGGACAGACTGACATGGGACAGACTGACAGGGGCGGGTTCAGTTCTGTGGGACAGACCGACAGGGGACAGACTGGCAGGGGTGGGTTCAGTTCTGAGGGACAGACTGACAGGGGCGGGTTCAGTTCTGTGGGACAGACTGACATGGGACAGACTGACAGGGGCGGGTTCAGTTCTGTGGGACAGACCGACAGGGGACAGACTGGCAGGGGTGGGTTCAGTTCTGAGGGACAGACTGACAGGGGCGGGTTCAGTTCTGAGGGACAGACTGACAGGGGCGGGTTCAGTTCTGTGGGACAGACTGACATGGGACAGACTGACAGGGGCGGGTTCAGTTCTGAGGGACAGACTGACAGGGGTGGGTTCAGTTCTGTGGGACAGACTGACAGGGGCGGGTTCAGTTCTGAGGGACAGACTGACAGGGGTGGGTTCAGTTCTGTGGGACAGACTGACAGGGGCGGGTTCAGTTCTGAGGGACAGACTGACAGGGGTGGGTTCAGTTCTGGGGGACAGACTGACAGGGGTGGGTTCAGTTCTGGGGGACAGACTGACAGGGGTGGGTTCAGTTCTGAGGGACAGACTGACAGGGGTGGGTTCAGTTCTGTGGGACAGACTGACAGGGGTGGGTTCAGTTCTGAGGGACAGACTGACAGGGGTGGGTTCAGTTCTGTGGGACAGACTGACAGGGGTGGGTTCAGTTCTGTGGGACAGACTGACAGGGGTGGGTTCAGTTCTGAGGGACAGACTGACAGGGGTGGGTTCAGTTCTGTGAGACAGACTGACAGGGGTGGGTTCAGTTCTGTGGGACAGACTGACAGGGGCGGGTTCAGTTCTGTGGGACAGACTGACAGGGGCGGGTTCAGTTCTGTGGGACAGACTGACAGGGGTGGGTTCGGTTCTGTGGGACAGACTGACAGGGTTGTGTTCAGTTCTTTGGGACAGACTGACAGGGGTAGGTTCAGTTCTGTGGGACAGACTGACAGGGTTGTGTTCAGTTCTGTGGGACAGACTGACAGGGGCGGGTTCAGTTCTGTGGGACAGACTGACAGGGGTGGGGTCGGTTCTGTGGGACAGACTGACAGGGGTGGGTTCGGTTCTGTGGGACAGACTGACAGGGGTAGGTTCAGTTCTGTGGGACAGACTGACAGCGGTGGGTTCAGTTCTGTGGGACAGACTGACATGGGACAGACTGACAGGGGCGGGTTCAGTTCTGTGGGACAGACTGACATGGGACAGACTGACAGGGGCGGGTTCAGTTCTGTGGGACAGACTGACATGGGACAGACTGACAGGGGCGGGTTCAGTTCTGTGGGACAGACCGACAGGGGACAGACTGGCAGGGGTGGGTTCAGTTCTGAGGGACAGACTGACAGGGGCGGGTTCAGTTCTGTGGGACAGACTGACATGGGACAGACTGACAGGGGCGGGTTCAGTTCTGTGGGACAGACCGACAGGGGACAGACTGGCAGGGGTGGGTTCAGTTCTGAGGGACAGACTGACAGGGGCGGGTTCAGTTCTGAGGGACAGACTGACAGGGGCGGGTTCAGTTCTGTGGGACAGACTGACATGGGACAGACTGACAGGGGCGGGTTCAGTTCTGTGGGACAGACTGACATGGGACAGACTGACAGGGGCGGGTTCAGTTCTGTGGGACAGACTGACATGGGACAGACTGACAGGGTTGTGTTCAGTTCTGTGGGACAGACTGACAGGGGTGGGTTCAGTTCTGAGGGACAGACTGACATGGGACAGACTGACAGGGGCGGGTTCAGTTCTGTGGGACAGACTGACAGGGGTAGGTTCAGTTCTGTGGGACAGACTGACAGCGGTGGGTTCAGTTCTGTGGGACAGACTGACAGGGGCGGGTTCAGTTCTGTGGGACAGACTGACAGGGGTGGGTTCAGTTCTGTGGGACAGACTGACAGGGGTGGGTTCAGTTCTGTAGGACAGACTGACAGGGGACAGACTGACAGGGGTGGGTTCAGTTCTGTGGGACAGACTGACATGGGACAGACTGACAGGGGCGGGTTCAGTTCTGTGGGACAGACTGACATGGGACAGACTGACAGGGTTGTGTTCAGTTCTGTGGGACAGACTGACAGGGGTGGGTTCAGTTCTGAGGGACAGACTGACAGGGGCGGGTTCAGTTCTGAGGGACAGACTGACAGGGGTAGGTTCAGTTCTGTGGGACAGACTGACAGGGTTGTGTTCAGTTCTGTGGGACAGACTGACAGGGGCGGGTTCAGTTCTGTGGGACAGACTGGCAGGGGTGGGTTCAGTTCTGAGGGACAGACTGACAGGGGCGGGTTCAGTTCTGTGGGACAGACTGACAGGGGTGGGTTCGGTTCTGTGGGACAGACTGACAGGGTTGTGTTCAGTTCTTTGGGACAGACTGACAGGGGTAGGTTCAGTTCTGTGGGACAGACTGACAGGGTTGTGTTCAGTTCTGTGGGACAGACTGACAGGGGCGGGTTCAGTTCTGTGGGACAGACTGACAGGGGTGGGTTCGGTTCTGTGGGACAGACTGACAGGGGTGGGTTCGGTTCTGTGGGACAGACTGACAGCGGTGGGTTCAGTTCTGTGGGACAGACTGACATGGGACAGACTGACAGGGGCGGGTTCAGTTCTGTGGGACAGACTGACAGGGGCGGGTTCAGTTCTGTGGGACAGACTGACATGGGACAGACTGACAGGGGCGGGTTCAGTTCTGTGGGACAGACTGACATGGGACAGACTGACAGGGGCGGGTTCAGTTCTGTGGGACAGACCGACAGGGGACAGACTGGCAGGGGTGGGTTCAGTTCTGAGGGACAGACTGACAGGGGCGGGTTCAGTTCTGTGGGACAGACTGACATGGGACAGACTGACAGGGGCGGGTTCAGTTCTGTGGGACAGACCGACAGGGGACAGACTGGCAGGGGTGGGTTCAGTTCTGAGGGACAGACTGACAGGGGCGGGTTCAGTTCTGAGGGACAGACTGACAGGGGCGGGTTCAGTTCTGTGGGACAGACTGACATGGGACAGACTGACAGGGGCGGGTTCAGTTCTGAGGGACAGACTGACAGGGGTGGGTTTAGTTCTGTGGGACAGACTGACAGGGGCGGGTTCAGTTCTGAGGGACAGACTGACAGGGGTGGGTTCAGTTCTGTGGGACAGACTGACAGGGGCGGGTTCAGTTCTGAGGGACAGACTGACAGGGGTGGGTTCAGTTCTGGGGGACAGACTGACAGGGGTGGGTTCAGTTCTGGGGGACAGACTGACAGGGGTGGGTTCAGTTCTGAGGGACAGACTGACAGGGGTGGGTTCAGTTCTGTGGGACAGACTGACAGGGGTGGGTTCAGTTCTGAGGGACAGACTGACAGGGGTGGGTTCAGTTCTGTGGGACAGACTGACAGGGGTGGGTTCAGTTCTGTGGGACAGACTGACAGGGGCGGGTTCAGTTCTGTGGGACAGACTGACAGGGGCGGGTTCAGTTCTGTGGGAAAGACTGACAGGGGCGGGTTCAGTTCTGTGGGACAGACTGACAGGGGTAGGTTCAGTTCTGTGGGACAGACTGACAGGGGTGGGTTCAGTTCTGGGGGACAGACTGACAGGGGTGGGTTCAGTTCTGTGGGACAGACTGACAGGGGTGGGTTCAGTTCTGTGGGACAGACTGACAGGGGTGGGTTCAGTTCTGAGGGACAGACTGACAGGGGTGGGTTCAGTTCTGTGAGACAGACTGACAGGGGTGGGTTCAGTTCTGTGGGACAGACTGACAGGGGCGGGTTCAGTTCTGTGGGACAGACTGACAGGGGCGGGTTCAGTTCTGTGGGACAGACTGACAGGGGTGGGTTCGGTTCTGTGGGACAGACTGACAGGGTTGTGTTCAGTTCTTTGGGACAGACTGACAGGGGTAGGTTCAGTTCTGTGGGACAGACTGACAGGGTTGTGTTCAGTTCTGTGGGACAGACTGACAGGGGCGGGTTCAGTTCTGTGGGACAGACTGACAGGGGTGGGGTCGGTTCTGTGGGACAGACTGACAGGGGTGGGTTCGGTTCTGTGGGACAGACTGACAGGGGTAGGTTCGGTTCTGTGGGACAGACTGACAGCGGTGGGTTCAGTTCTGTGGGACAGACTGACATGGGACAGACTGACAGGGGCGGGTTCAGTTCTGTGGGACAGACTGACATGGGACAGACTGACAGGGGCGGGTTCAGTTCTGTGGGACAGACTGACATGGGACAGACTGACAGGGGCGGGTTCAGTTCTGTGGGACAGACCGACAGGGGACAGACTGGCAGGGGTGGGTTCAGTTCTGAGGGACAGACTGACAGGGGACAGACTGGCAGGGGTGGGTTCAGTTCTGTGGGACAGACTGACAGGGGCGGGTTCAGTTCTGTGGGACAGACCGACAGGGGACAGACTGGCAGGGGTGGGTTCAGTTCTGTGGGACAGACCGACAGGGGACAGACTGGCAGGGGTGGGTTCAGTTCTGTGGGACAGACCGACAGGGGACAGACTGGCAGGGGTGGGTTCAGTTCTGAGGGACAGACTGACAGGGGCGGGTTCAGTTCTGAGGGACAGACTGACAGGGGCGGGTTCAGTTCTGTGGGACAGACTGACATGGGACAGACTGACAGGGGCGGGTTCAGTTCTGTGGGACAGACTGACATGGGACAGACTGACAGGGGCGGGTTCAGTTCTGTGGGACAGACTGACATGGGACAGACTGACAGGGTTGTGTTCAGTTCTGTGGGACAGACTGACAGGGGTGGGTTCAGTTCTGAGGGACAGACTGACATGGGACAGACTGACAGGGGCGGGTTCAGTTCTGTGGGACAGACTGACAGGGGTAGGTTCAGTTCTGTGGGACAGACTGACAGCGGTGGGTTCAGTTCTGTGGGACAGACTGACAGGGGCGGGTTCAGTTCTGTGGGACAGACTGACAGGGGTGGGTTCAGTTCTGTGGGACAGACTGACAGGGGTGGGTTCAGTTCTGTAGGACAGACTGACAGGGGACAGACTGACAGGGGTGGGTTCAGTTCTGTGGGACAGACTGACAGGGGTGGGTTCAGTTCTGTGGGACAGACTGACAGGGGTGGGTTCAGTTCTGTAGGACAGACTGACAGGGGACAGACTGACAGGGGTGGGTTCAGTTCTGTGGGACAGACTGACAGGGGTGGGTTCAGTTCTGTGGGACAGACTGACAGGGGTGGGTTCAGTTCTGTGGGACAGACTGGCAGGGGACAGACTGACGAGGCGGGTTCAGTTCTGTGGGACAGACTGACAGGGGTGGGTTCAGTTCTGTAGGACAGACTGACAGGGGACAGACTGACAGGGGTGGGTTCAGTTCTGTGGGACAGACTGACAGGGGTGGGTTCAGTTCTGTAGGACAGACTGACAGGGGACAGACTGACAGGGGTGGGTTCAGTTCTGTGGGACAGACTGACAGGGGTGGGTTCAGTTCTGTGGGACAGACTGACAGGGGTGGGTTCAGTTCTGTAGGACAGACTGACAGGGGACAGACTGACAGGGGTGGGTTCAGTTCTGTGGGACAGACTGACAGGGGTGGGTTCAGTTCTGTAGGACAGACTGACAGGGGACAGACTGACAGGGGTGGGTTCAGTTCTGTGGGACAGACTGACAGGGGTGGGTTCAGTTCTGTAGGACAGACTGACAGGGGACAGACTGACAGGGGTGGGTTCAGTTCTGTGGGACAGACTGACAGGGGTGGGTTCAGTTCTGTGGGACAGACTGACAGGGGTGGGTTCAGTTCTGTAGGACAGACTGACAGGGGACAGACTGACAGGG
Organism: Lissotriton helveticus; assembly: GCF_964261635.1. Lineage (NCBI taxonomy): Eukaryota > Metazoa > Chordata > Amphibia > Caudata > Salamandridae > Lissotriton > Lissotriton helveticus. The sequence goes on along the minus strand of NC_136068.1, from coordinate 1,958,225,904 downwards.
GTGGGTTCAGTTCTGTGGGACAGACTGACAGGGGTGGGTTCAGTTCTGTGGGACAGACTGACAGGGGACAGACTGACGGGGCGGGTTCGGTCCCTCGAGGGCCCGTCGGACCCCTGGACAGTCCCTTCCATGTATGACGTCAGTCGGGGGCACAGCCCGGGCACAGGCTGGCATCGCTGCCCACGCACTCTAAAGACACTTCACGCAAAAGCCGTGACACTCACCGGGCGAGCAGCGCTGCGGGGCCTCTGCCGCCGTCTGTCCTGCTGTCCTGCTGTCCTGCTGTCCTGCTGTCCTGCTGTCCTGCTGTCCTGCTGTCCTGCTGTCCTCTGCCTCCGGCTGCCAGACAGGCGCGGGTGCAGTGCTCACAGGTAGTCTCTGCAGGGGGGAGGGGGGTGGGCGCACCCAGTGTCACGCACAGGGCGGGGCGCCCCTCCCTTCCCTGGACAGGCTCTGGAGGTGAAAGAAAGGGCGGCCTCGACTGGTGCCACACATGTGTGACGTGCCAGTGGAGATATAAATATATATATATATCGCCGTGACATGTTTTAAGGCCGTGGGAGTCTGGCGCCCCACGCCTGGCGTGGATTCAAAGTCAGAGCTTTACTGACCTTTGCACAGCGAGCGCCTTCCTGGCGCTGATATGAAGCGCCTTCTTCTTGCCTCGCACCGCCCTGCTGAGCTTTATTCCGTGTTCGGCGCTCACATGAAGGCCGTGGAAACTGGGGACAAGAATCTCTGCCCTCGAGAACCTCCAGAGGCTTCTTAACTTAAACAAAAACATCACAATTCACTCATCCTCCGTGCAAGGGCGTCACTACAGCCGGTCTAAAGCGCCCAGAAGCCCCGCCTCAGGTGTTTCCGAGAGTCAGCGCATGTGAGCAGCTCTGCCGTCGTTGCCAGAATGAATGTTTGAGTTTCGAGTCGCATTCATCGACTGAAGAGCCGAGGCCGCCCCGGGCTCTGCTGCTGTTACTGTGCTCGCAGGGGTCGCTTGTGCTTTTTATTGATGCTACGCAGGTTCTGCGCATTATTAGTAACCCTGGGCAAAGCACTTCACTACGCTTGTGTAGTTTGCGAAGTTTCCGTTACTTCGCACTACACGAATTGCACAGAGCACAGTGCAAACACGCGTAGCTTAGTGCCGCGGATGTATGACATTACAACTCATGCTTTTACATCGCATGCCTTTACAACGCGGTTTCTACATCGCAAACCTTTACAACGCATAGCGCTTTGGGGCGCTGGATAGTGAAAAGTTTAATTTACTATTCCAACTCCAGTCCCCGTGGATACTAGAGAAGGTGTTGGATAGTAAATTAAACTTATTGCCTATCCTAGAGCGCCCCCCAGCGCAATGCGTTGTAATTGTTTGCGTTGTAAATACCGCGTTGTAAAGGCACTGCGTGGTAAAAGTTGCGTTGTAAAGGTTGTTCACCTAGTGCCGCTGTCATTTTTTGCTTGCTCGCGGTACTCAACGTCAAGTTGGCGACTGCGAGCAAGCAAAATTACATCCCGGCGAGACTTTTTCCTTATTCGCTATCAGCAACTTAAAGTTGCCGATAGCGAGCGTGGAAAATAAACTTCCCGGCGAGATTCTCAACGTGGGGAGGTCAAGTTTCTCATTGCGAGTGGTTGCGTATGCTCGCGACCGCTCGCTATGAGAAACTACCAGTCCGTGTTGAGAAAGTTGCTGCTCAAATAAAAATCTTCTTGAGCGGCAGAAAACGACTGCTCGCACTATGCAAGATGCCGTTTTCAATGATTGCACAGTGCTGGATGCTTGTCCGCACTGTGCAATCATTGAAAACGGCATCTTGCACAGTGCGAGCAGGGTACTACGCAGTTCGCGTAGTGCTACGCATAGCTCGCATAGTGCAAAGTGCACTTTGCTTAGCTTCGCGTAGCGCTACTTCGCGAACTACGCCCAGCACTAACTATAAGTAACACAGGACCGCCATGCCACTGTCGGTGGATTCAAGTTTGACATGTCCCGGTTCTTAAAATTTAAACTGAGGAAAAGTGTTCTTCTGATCTGCATCATTTGTACCAGGACTCCATTGCTTTTTCATTGCCATCTCGTGTCAAACACTTCCACACGACCCACCTGGTCGTTTTTGCTGATGCCTGAGGAAAATCTAATCTGACACGACAAAAACCATTTTACAGGCTGCATTTCTGGCCAGGAACTGTCGCACACCCAACCCCCCTGTTGTTTGCAGTTCAACAGAAAGTGATGAGACACCCACGCCCTGTGTAAACAAGCTTGTTTTCCATCTCGTGCTCCCAGCCTGGTAAACATCCTTGACACCGTGATCAGGTTATCTAGACAATGGTCTGACTGTTGGGCCCTGATCAGGGTGATTAAACAATGACTTGAAGGACTGGGCTTTGATCAAGACAATTGAACAATGACCTGTAAAACTGAGCCTTGATCAAAGCCGAGTGAACAATGATTTGTGTACCAAGCCTTGACCAGGTCACTAACTACAAACATCGTCTGGATATGGTTATCAACTGTAAACACTGCCCTGATTAAACAATGGTCTGACAGCCAAAAGACTGGGATGAAAAATTTATAAAAGGCTTGTAAGCTACAGAGTGAAGTAGCAGCCTCCTGGGTTTTGTCTCTAACTAGCTTGGGACTCTGGGGCATATTACCAACAAGTAGCGATAGATAGCAGAAGATCGAAAGATGATGCATCGCGAACACTTTACTACATTGACCAGAGTCCTTAGGGGCGACACCGCCGGTGTGTGAGTAGTGTGCGACCCCACCCCCATTTGTAACTTTAAAGCTCCCTTGAGCAGCGGGCTGACGAGCCTGGGATCCCGAACCTACGCGCCTGAATGGTACTATACCTGGCAGATATTGGCAGCCATCGGCAACCCCAGTACACGGCCTATCCCTGCTGATGAGGGGTAATACCCCGAAACACGTGTCCAGGGATGGCGAAGACAGCGAAGATAGCAGAAGATCGAAAGATGATGCATCGCGAACACTTTACTACATTGACCAGAGTCCTTAGGGGCGACACCGCCGGTGTGTGAGTAGTGTGCGACCCCACCCCCATTTGTAACTTTAAAGCTCCCTTGAGCAGCGGGCTGACGAGCCTGGGATCCCGAACCTACGCGCCTGAATGGTACTATACCTGGCAGATATTGGCAGCCATCGGCAACCCCAGTACACGGCCTATCCCTGCTGATGAGGGGTAATACCCCGAAACACGTGTCCAGGGATGGCGAAGACAGCGAAGATAGCAGAAGATCGAAAGATGATGCATCGCGAACACTTTACTACATTGACCAGAGTCCTTAGGGGCGACACCGCCGGTGTGTGAGTAGTGTGCGACCCCACCCCCATTTGTAACTTTAAAGCTCCCTTGAGCAGCGGGCTGACGAGCCTGGGATCCCGAACCTACGCGCCTGAATGGTACTATACCTGGCAGATATTGGCAGCCATCGGCAACCCCAGTACACGGCCTATCCCTGCTGATGAGGGGTAATACCCCGAAACACGTGTCCAGGGATGGCGAAGACAGCAAAGATAGCAGAAGATCGAAAGATGATGCATCGCAAACACTTTACTACATTGACCAGAGTCCTTAGGGGCGACACCGCTGGTGTGTGAGTAGTGTGCGACCCCACCCCCATTTGTAACTTTAAAGCTCCCTTGAGCAGCGGGCTGACGAGCCTGGGATCCCGCACCTATGCGCCTGAGTGGTACTATACCTGGCAGATATTGGCAGCCATCGGCAACCCCAGTACACGGCCTATCCCTGCTGATGAGGGGTAATACCCCGAAACACGTGTCCAGGGATGGCGAAGACAGCGAAGATAGCAGAAGATCGAAAGATGATGCATCGCGAACACTTTACTACATTGACCAGAGTCCTTAGGGGCGACACCGCCGGTGTGTGAGTAGTGTGCGACCCCACCCCCATTTGTAACTTTAAAGCTCCCTTGAGCAGCGGGCTGACGAGCCTGGGATCCCGCACCTACGCGCCTGAATGGTACTATACTTGGCAGATATTGGCAGCCATCGGCAACCCCAGTACACGGCCTATCCCTGCTGATGAGGGGTAATACCCCGAAACACGTGTCGAGGGATGGCGAAGACAGCGAAGATAGCAGAAGATCGAAAGATGATGCATCGCGAACACTTTACTACATTGACCAGAGTCCTTAGGGGCGACACCGCCGGTGTGTGAGTAGTGTGCGACCCCACCCCCATTTGTAAGTGGCGATAATTATCGCTAAATAGGCTTAGCGTCAATTTGTTTTTCGCTGCCTATCGCTGGATATGTTAGCGGAGAAAACATGCTATTTGCAAGGTTTTTCTCCATTGTGCTAAAATATCCAGCGATAGCGGAGAAATGCGTGAATATCGCTGAGAATACAGCAATATTAGCGCAGTAGCGACAAAATGCTCTTAGCCATGTTATCCACCTCCCATTGGATAACATGGCTAAGAACTGGTCTGAGCAGGCGTTTGTTTTTCGCGATAGTGTGAATATTTCCATCGCTACGCCTGCCTTGCCAATAGGCGATAGCGACGTTAGCGGCTGCTTTCAGTCGCTAACAGGTTGGGTACGCCCACTTTGCATGTCATTAGCGATAAATATCGCTGACATGCAAAGCGGTCCCCAAACCGCTCGCTATCTCCTAAAAGCTGTCGCTAACATCAGTTAGCGACAGCTTGGTAATAGAGCAATAGATTTATCGCCACTTAGCGGCCGAAAACGGCCGCTAAACCGGCGATAATTGCCTATCGCCACCAGTAGTAATATGCCCCTCTGTTCCATAGCCTGGGCTATTGAAACAAATCTGGGTTCCTCCTGCAGACGAAGGATCCTGTGTCTCCTTTTACTAAGTATGGAAGGTATGGAAGACTTGGGCGGTTTCCCCCGCCGCCGAGACCCAGTAAGTGGGTTATCCCTGTTCTTCAAATGGAGCCTGAACAGGGACACCACGATCACGAAGGTCAGGCCCGGTGGATGTGAGGGGGTGCACGGAGAGACTCCAATGGAGGTACCCTACCCGAAGGATTCTTGCAATCCGGTAAGCCCGCTGTTCCTCCCCACCCGGTCAGGGCCACTTGACCGCGTTCTCGCTGGAGTCCTCTAGCAAATATTTTCTGGAGCAGGACACAGCCCTACGTCTGCAGAAGAGAACTACCCCTGTAAGGTAAGGGTGGACTGATCACCCACCAAGTCTGTATGATTCTGCTATTGACTTTCGCAAAAGCCGAGCTGTTATTGACTTTTGCCAAACCAAGCAAGCAAGGTGAATTTAAAAAACTCGCTGGTGTCTGTTCTGTTCGGTATGATTCTGCTGTTATTGACTTTTGCAAAAGCCAAGCAAGCGAGGTGAGTTTTAAAAAAAACCTGCTGGTGTCTGTTATCTGTTTTGAAGCATGCCAGTCAGTAGTAAATTCAAGAGATTATGTTGCTATATGTGTACGCAGGACTCCCAGTTGGAGGCGGCCTGTCCGCTTCCTCCAGAAGGGACCCCATGCCATACGATGTATGTTAAACATGGCCCTTCTGCCATAATGTTTTCCTCATTCTGGGTAACATATACAAAAAAAGTAATGCGGAATTACAGTGGCCACTTTATGGCGGCTTTAATTCCCAAGTTCTCGCCAACTTAGAGGAACAATTAATGAAAAGAAAAACGCGCCCGTCTATGTTTGAATCTGTTCGATTTTGGAGGAAAGAGATAGAACAGAGAGCAAGAAAACAGAAGACTCAAGAAAGAAAATTGGAACGTATGTCAATGGCCGACCAAGCCAGAGAAAATTTACAAAATCAAATGATAAAATTAGTAGAAATAGCCGATAGGGAGCATGGGGCACGGGTACAAAAATGTAATGTAAATGTAAATTGATACTTGTATAGCGCACTACTCACCCGCAAGAGTCTCAAGGCGCTTGTACGAATACCGCTGTGGAACCCATCCTGACTTTCCCTGTGAGGTGTCCACTCCTGGGCACCCCCAAGGTGGAGGCCAGGCATCCTTAGCGTTGTGGGGGCCGTTGTGGAGATTAAGCAAGCTATTGCCCAGAGTTGCAGAGTGGGACTCCATGATTGGAATAGGCACGAGTCGAGAATTATCAGGTCCGTGGAATTTTTGAGCCCAATACCCGCCGAGGCGGGGAATTGAACCCTGGTCCCGGGTTAGACCTCTGCATCAGGGTCTGCCGCTCTAACCATTGAGCCACACTTCTCCTGGATAACAAATGTTATCCAGCTCGTGAGGAGAAAGGAAAGGGCCATATGGAAGGGGGAGAAGAAGGTGATTCTTGCTTGATGCCATGCTAGAAAGCCCTCCTACATATGCCCCAATGTACCCTGCCTTGATGCCTCACACCCCGCATGTCCCCTCGCCACCACCCACTCCTCGCCCCCACTGCCCCTCCGACTGTTCTCCCTGTCACACCGACCCTCCCGAATTTTCCTATGACACCAACCACGCCCGTTAACCCTGTCCTCGCTGCTGGAATGACAAGTCTCCATCCGCCAAACCCCTGCGGCTTTACCCCTACCCGCCCTTTTCCTACTTCCCCGTGGTCTACAGTTAAGCAGGATTTATATAAATTGTTGAATCCTCCCCGACTGGCCTCCCTGCGCTCTGCAGTCAGCTTTTCGTCCCTTCAAGAAAATGACCTACAGAGGCAACAGTGTGAACGTTGGATAAATAACGGGAATATTTATACTTTTAAAGAAATATGGTCCACCTTTTCTCAGTGGACGATTATGGAACAGACCACCTGGGCTGAATACATGTGTACTTTGGTCATGCACAGATTTGAGAATGCGCTTAAACAGGTACCCACTGGATTAATGGACCTTAGGTCACAAATAAAAAGAGGCGATGTTCAGGGAGAGGGGATGTTTGGCGCTATGTCTGCTGTAATTGCTTACCATGATATGGCAGCTTTTCTCAACACCCTGGAAACAGCTTTGCCAATGAGCGAGGCGGCCCCTGTATTTGTTAACGCACTTACTGATGCCCAGAATAATGGCCGAGGGGCTGTTGAGGCACACTGGCGCAGGCTTTGGGTTCATGTTCCTTGGAAAAGGTCAGAAGTAATGCAGTTAAAAGGACAATGACCAGATCCCCGGAAGAATCCGGCTGCCTTTTACAGAGAATTAGGTCAGATTATATCTGCAGGTACTCTCGTTCTTGAGGATATAGATTTACTTTTTGGTACGGTTGTCCCCACTGAAATTTGAGACAAGATTCGACATACTGACCATGAATTGGCATTGGGAGGTAAATGGGCTGACCTGGAGGCTTTGGAAGACGCAAGGGTAGGAGGGACTAAACCAGAAGCTGCCATCCTGACTTTGCCCGGTAAAATAATGATGTTTATGAAAACACTTTTGCCGGAAACTGTCATTAACTGAGATCAAATAAACGCCTGCAGGCAGCAAAAAGATGAGAATGTGGATGATTTCTTTATCCGTTTCGAGACAGAATACAAGGGACATAGTGGTTTGGATCCCAGTGTTTGTCAATAAGTTGATCAGCAACCTGCTTTCCTGAGATCTCCGCCAGGCTGAAGAAAGTTGAAAGTACGTGGTCTGCCCAAACTATGACTGGTATCTTGGCTATGGCACAATATCACGAGAATAGGGAGAATGAAGATAGAAACAGGGAAAGTAGGAAGGTTAGGGAGCTTAAGTCTAAGGCACTTCTGCAGCAGGCTTACCCTACCCGAGGTCCCGATGCCCACGAGAATTTTAGACCTCAACTCCAACCCCTTCCGAGGGCTCGCCAGTCTACCCGCTCCAGCCCTCAACACACGGGAGCCCTCCAAACAGATCCGTGTGCTTATTGTAAGGGGTACGGCCATTGGATAGATGAGTGTCCCGTGTTAGCTGAAAACATCCGAACAGGGAAGACTCGGCCTCGTGCTCCTAGGGACCATTGCCCGCCCCATCCACAGGATAAAGAACGTAGGCCCAGGGATGACACTCCCGTCCGGCCGCGCCCGGCCAACAGGATTGATCGGTACGAAGCAACACGCACTAATTACAATGATGATTATGACGAAGTTGATGAGACAGGATCCTACCAAGCTTAGGTTAACCAGGAAAGGGGTATTATCAGAGTGCAAATTCCAGTGGATCAAAGGGACCCGTATGTTCAAATGTCAGTTGTGGGGAACGATAAGAATTTTCTTTTGGATACTGGGGCCACCAGGTCTTCTATTGCACGTCTGTCAGTCCAGGAGGCACCCCTTTCTGGCAATATGAATGTCTCCGTGGGTTTTGTAGGAACACCTGTGACCAGCCCTGTCTCTGAACCCCTCCCTCTCGATATTGGCCCTGCACATGTTGACGCTCCCTTGGTCCTTACTACAGGTTGCAGTGAAAACTTGTTAGGCATGGATTTACAGAAAGCTCTGTATTCGACCATATCATATAGTCCCCAAGATGTATCCCTAACAATTTCTCCCACTGCAGCTTCCTACATGTTTCTGTCCAGTCCCCTCCCATCAGAGGTGCAGTCTTTACCTTCCTCCCTCTGGGCATCATCAGACACTGATATAGGGTGTATCAATATTCCCCCTCATGTGGTACGCATCCAGCCAGGTGCACTTCTCCCCCGCCTCCGACAGTATTGACTACCCGCAAAAGGAGAAATGGCCCTTTTGACAATAATATCTGAATTGAGGGACAAGGGCGTAGTGGAGGAGACACGTGGCAATATCTGTAACAGTCCCATTATTCCTGTTCTTAAAAAGACCAATGGAGATGCTTTCTCCCCTAAAATATATCGATTTGTGATTGACCTGAGAGCCCTTAACAAAATAACAATCTCCCAATATCCTGTTGCCCCCGACATTACAGCCCTCTTAACAATGGTCCCTTCTGACGCCACGCACTTCTCTGTCATAGACCTGAAGAATGCTTTTTTCAGCATTCCTATACATCCTGACAGCAGACATTTTTTTGGTTTCTCCCTTGGTGGGCGGAGCTTTAGATTCTGCCGTGCCCCTCAAGGTTTCACCGAGAGCCCCAGTATCTATAGTCAAGCCCTAAAAAGTCAACTATATTCCTTGGAACTCCCTGATAATTCTACACTATTGCAGTATGTAGACGACCTCCTCATTGCTGCAAATTCTGCCCCAGCATGTAAAGAAGCTACTCTCTGTTTGTTACGCCACCTTGCCTTCCATAATCACAAAGTCTCTTTGAAAAAGCTTAAATTTTGTCAAGAGAAGGTGACCTATTTAGGTCATCTCCTCTCGAAGGAGGGAAGGCAGCTCACCGCTGATCGTGTAGCCATTATCAATGCTATGATGGACCCACGAACACAAAAGCAGGTGCGAGACTTCATAGGCCTAACCTCATACTGTAGACAGTGGATTTCCAATTTTTCAGCCATGGTCAAACCTCTTCTTGCCCTCACCACTAAGGACATATCAGACAGTTCCTTTCCATGGACTACAAGGCATGTGCAGGGCTTCCAAGATTTGAAGAGGGCCCTGTGTACTGCTCCAGTCCTCGGTACTCCTAATTATAGCAAACATTTTTTTCTTTTTGTACATGAGACAGACGGCTGTGTATGCGCTGTCTTGACCCAGATATTTGGAGGTCACCAACGGCCATGTGCCTATTTTTCAGCCACCTTAGATCCTGTTGCAAGGGCTCTCCCAGGAGGCCTACGGGCGACCGCTGCGGCCGCCCTTATGGTCCGTCAGAGAGCAGTAATCTTCATGAACTCCCCCCTGACTCTGACGGTCCCCCATTCTGTTGATACCCTCCTCCTTAATAACACCAAGACACAGTACCTCACTAGCGCACGACTCACATGATATGAACTGACACTCTTTGCCAGCCATATTAACATCAAAAGATGCACTGCACTAAACCCCGCCACATTACTCCCACTGGATACCCAGGATGCCCGCTTAGACCCACATGACTGCATATTAAGGACAGAGGAGGAGACGAAGGGACGGGTTGACTTATAGGATACCCCGATAGTAGAACCAGAAGGTACACTGTATGTGGACGGATCATGTCTCAGAGGGCCAGATGGAAACACCTCACCCGCCTACACCCTCACAACATTGGGGCAAGTAGTAGAAACAGCTCAGATTCCGCAGTGCTCTGCTCAGGCAGCAGAATTAGTGGCCCTCACTAGAGCCTGTGAGATAAGCAAGGGAATAACAGTAAATATCTATATTGACAGTCAGTATCCCTTCAGGGTGGCCCACAACTTCGGGAGGTTGTGGAAAGAAGGAATTTCCTTACTTCCCATGGTACCAAAATTCAACATGGCCCCTTAATTCACCGACTGTTAGACTCCCTGCCACTCCCCAGAAAGGTGGCCCTCATAAAATGTAAGGCCCATAAGAAAGTGACAGATGATGTTGGGAAAGGCAATGCCCTGGCTGACCAGACGGCCAGACAAACAGCTCTTAGAACAAGCATTTACAATGCAACAGTCTCGCCTTTGCAAAAGTTTGAGCTATTGGCATTGTAAATGACAACATTTTTATTTATGTGTTGATTTTGAAAACCGATAAATAATTGGCATTGTCTTTTACAATGCCAATTGCTTAATCTCTCGCGAATGCGAGACCTATTGCATTTGCAATGCAATAGGGCGCGTATTTACGCAAGTTTGAGCTATTGACATTGCAAATAACAATGCGTTTTATTTTTGTTTAAAAAAGCATAAAACATAAATAAAAGGTGGCACATACATATATATATAAATGCATCGGCATATATATATATATATATATATATATATATATATATATATATATTACCTACTGGCGATAGCCAGTAGGTATATAAAGTTAGGATTTTTTCTCTATGGGATTTCTGAAAATTCTATGTCTAATAACTTTGGTGTTTGTGGACGGAATTGGCTGAAATTGTCAGGAAAATGGCACATTTTGTTTCTGAGCAGCCCCTGAAAATTTGGGGGGGTTTCGTTAAGGGGGGGCCGAGAAAAAAGGGGGGTCCCAAAACGTGTTTTTAACATTGAGTTTTCCATAGGGCGGTTGGCCTCACTTTTAGCTCGAACGGCTGAATGGATTTCCACAAAACTTGGCAAAATTGTAGGGACTGGTAGCCCGATGTGCCTTTGCTATGTCTCAAGAAATATGCTCCAGTGGTTTTTACGAAAATTAACTTTGAAAAATATATATTGGGCTACATTGGGCTATATATATGTTGGAGCCCAAATGTAGCCCAATGTAGCCCAATGTAGCCCAATGTAGCCCAAAGATGGCCACCAGAGACAAAAGAGCCCAAATGTAGCCCAAATATCAGCCAGATGTAGCCCAACTATAGCCCAGTGACAGAATGTCCCAGAGTGTTCTAAAGAACAACTAGTGCGCTAACAGTCTTACTTATGACAAAAGTATGGCACACCTGAAGTCATCTTGATTGGAATAAAGTGTTAACACTTAAAACATTTAATTTGCAAAGGAACAAAATGAGGGGGTTCATTTTGCCATAGAAATGTTATATATATATATATATATATTCACTGAAAAAACCATAGGTTATAGACCATATATAGTTAGGAATTAGCATTTACAAAACCTTGAAAATTCACTGAAAAAACCATAGGTTATAGACCATATATAGTTAGGAATTAGCATTTACAAAACCTTGAAAATTCACTGAAAAAACCATAGGTTATAGACCATATATCGTTAGGAATTAGCATTTACAAAACCTTATTTTACTCACACAAAACCATTGAAATTCCATATATAGTTAGTTGCACTAACTATATATCGCGCACCCGCAATCCACTGCTGATGATGTCACATATTACATCATTCATGACATGGTCAGTGACATCACTGATGACATCACTGATGACATCTCAAATGACATCACTGATGACATGACTGATAACAACATCCAGTGATTTTTTGTTTCTGTAAAGTTTAAATATGTCTTACATATTGAAGATTGAGTGGATGTGTAAGTGTCTGGACGAAGGATTTAGTAGGTGCATGACTAACTGTATGAGTGAGTGATTAAATGTGTCTCACTGAGTGCATGGGTTAGTGACTAAACTGTCTTAATTTGTGCATCATTATGTCTGTTGTTCTGTAAACTGCTGCATGTGTTGATCAGTAGCTGTATGAGTAACTATATGGGTTATTGATTGATTGCCCAAGTATTTGCATGGGAGACTGAGTGTGTGTGTGGCTGGCTGGGAGGTGTGTGACTCTGTGCAGATCAATGTGTACTTGTATCAATGATTGTATAAGAAGGTAAGTATGTGTTAGTATATGTTTGAAAATGTAAGGTGCTCTATGTTTAACTGTATAGACAAGAAAATGGAAGTGTCATTGATTCTTTACATGACTGACTAGGTGAGTGAGTAACTCCATGGATGAGTGGCAGACTGTGAGTGTCTGTATAGGTGTATGAGTGCATATGATAGTGTTGTAAAGATGAGTGATTGTATGTATGAATGATTGTATGGGTGAATGAGTGAAGGTGTGTGTAGACGTAGGAATCAGTGAGTGCGTATGTAGTAACTAGTATTGGTGTGTCAATGGTTTCAAAAATTATACTCTGTATTTAACACTGGGTGAAACAGAGGTTATATTAAAATGTGAGGAGATGCATTGTATTGTCACATGAATGATATCATCAGTGATGTGGTCATTGATGTCAAATGAGATGTCATCAGTGATGTCATCAGTGATGTCATTTGAGATGTCATCAGTGATGTCATCAGTGATGTCACTGACCATGTCATGAATGATGTAATATGTGACATCATCAGCAGTGGATTGCGGGTGCGCGATATATAGTTAGTGCAACTAACTATATATGGAATTTCAATGGTTTTGTGTGAGTAAAATAAGGTTTTGTAAATGCTAATTCCTAACGATATATGGTCTATAACCTATGGTTTTTTCAGTGAATTTTCAAGGTTTTGTAAATGCTAATTCCTAACTATATATGGTCTATAACCTATGGTTTTTTCAGTGAATTTTCAAGGTTTTGTAAATGCTAATTCCTAACTATATATGGTCTCTAACCTATGGTTTTTTCAGTGAATTTCAATGGTTTTTTAATAGCAAATATCATAAGCTGTCGAATGTCAAGTACGTGGTAAGTGAAAACATTTTCGTGTTTATGCACACTGATCTGCTTTGAATGGTGCCCCCCCCCCTCATTTCTATTAGGAGTACTCTCTCTTTGCAGATAGTGAAAGGTAGTTAACGCAGGCCTTTGCCCCCGTTGTAATCCGTCGTGCCTGCTTCTCTCTCCATTTGATTGATTGTTATCCAAGTATTTACTGTTTTAGAATTAGTTCTCTTTGGTTCATTCTCTATTTACAAACAAACACAGAGTCGCAATACTCTGTTTAGTCTTTGCAGATACTGAAAAATCGTGTAAAAAAAAGAAAAGGAATCGAGTAAAATCAGTAGGCCACTAATGGGATCTCTTTTTGACCTCGCTAAAATAGAAACATTAGGAACAACCCCTCATGACAAATACAAAACTAGTGAGATGAACTGAACTCCACACAATGATGGCTGCAAAACAGCTCGGCTCCGCCACCCACCCCGCCCAAAATAACGATAAAGAGCGGCTGCCATGATTGGTTGCGGAATGGCCACAACGGAGCTACGAAATGGTGGTGCTCTCATGCTAACCCCAGCTTCACTCTGAAACATCCAGAAACACTGTAGACTACCAATTCGATCAGTTCCGGTAGCGCCCCAATGTAACCCGGTAGACAAGAACTAGCCCTCCCCTCTTTGACTGATGGTTCTTGTTGCCTGTCCCTTCTGTTGTCATTTAACAGAACTATTTAGCCTGCTGAAAGGGGTTGTGTTTCGACCGCTGGTTGGTGGAGACATTTTGACTATATTCTGGACCTGCGTTGTCGCGTAATGCGTCATATGACGCGCCGCGTTAGCGCATCCGGAAGTCATCCGGGGCGCGCAGCGCGTAACGTAAGCATAACAAGTCATGTGACTTGTTAATAAAACTTTTCATTGGTTCATTTTACTTTTCTTATTCTAATGATGAAAGCCTTGGTCATATCACCTAAAAATTACGCTTTTAATTACTTCCGAACATTATTTTTTCTTAAATATATGTTATAATGTTCCAGGCTAATGTACTTTCCCGGAAATTTTACAACTGTCCTGCAAGTAAAATATATTCTTTTTTCGAGAAAAAGAGCGTTTCTTCGTCCCATGACGGAGCCGTTGAGCAAAAGAGGGTCGACCTGCTGTCTTAGTCGCCGATACGCCTGAATATGAGATTCTTATCGATCACTTTATGTTGCAGGAATAGAAAACACAACAGCCCTTGACCATTTATCTTTACTGCGTTCCTTCGTATTATACCTTTTACCCTTCATGTAATTGGTCTGCTTTATTTCACTTGCCTTTTAATGATTCTAAAACAGTGACTATTATTAAAAACTTTACCAATGTATATACTACTACCATGTTTTCTTTTAAAAACCTTTATTGTGAAAATTTCATTATACAAATACGAGCCTATAACCACGTGGGCCTGCCACGGAGCAAACTGTAATCGTATATGATGAATAGACATTTACACTGTAGAGGAACGTAACGGGCGGGCCATTAGGTTGCAAGAACTAAGGTGTCTAACAGTTACGGAATCGGTGGACGTACATTTTATAATTAAAATACGACAGGGCCAGTTACAATAAAATTATCTAGATATACATTTGCGGGCAAGTACCATGGGTGACGTTAATTCGAATTTTCAACAGTACAGTAATCAATAACACATCAGAACTTAATATCAATAGGGATGTCGAAATATTCAATCAATTCTCGTCCCCGCCCGCCATGTGCTTCAAAACTGCATACGTATCTCGTGATTTCAAGGTTCTGCAACCAGTACACAACAAGGAGTTACGAATCCCATTTATTCCGGCGCCATTTTGGGCGAGGACGGGCAGGTCCAGGATATAGTCAAAATGTCTCTACCAACCATCGACTATGATGATGTTCATATGCTGTATTTATAGAGTAACACTCATCTGTCCACATGAAATTAATTTGCCACAATCTAAACATGTCATTTTAATCTTTCCAAAGTTCTTCTAAATATTTGGGACCATTTCCCTTGCCTCTGAAGCTCTCAGTGCCACTTCTTTGATGAATGTACTAGCAGGTCAGGGGTTCTCCTCCAAATCTCTCTTTTATGCAGCACTATAATTAATTGGTGCCACCTCTCCATATGACGATGCATGGTATAGTTACCACAACTATATTTTTTTCCGGTTCCTCTGGAGAGTTCATCGTGGCAGATGAAGCGTGTAACGTACCGGGCATTTACCTTTTTTTGCATGTACAGGAAAGGAAAAAAAAATCGAGCGTCCGAGTTCTAAGGTGTCCCAGGGCCATTTTAGTGGACCAGGCCCAAATCCAAAGAACAGGCCGCCATTTTGAGAGTCCTCTTGCAGCCGCCTGTCGCTATAACATCAAGAGCAGCCGAAACTCAGCTGAATGGCAACTGAAACGGTAAATGGGCGCCCCACTACATTTCAGCATTGTAGGATGACCACACCAGTACAGCAACTTGCTAGACATCACCTCGGTGCCATCCGGATCTCGGCGCCCCACTGCAGATGAAGTGCCTCTCAACTATGAAACCACCACGGTGACATCCGGATCTTGGCGCGTTGTGCTGCCTTCGGCCTATTCGCACATCGGTCCGCTACTGACGCCATCTCACAGGCTAATGGGGTGACCCACGCCGAGTTTCAGCATTGTAGGATGACCACACCAACTTGCTAGACATCACCTCGGTGCCATCCGAATCTTGGCATCTCAACGCCTAGTGGTATCTTCCATACAGAAAATATTGTTACGCTGCCTTTGGCCCCATTCGCACATCAGTCCGCAACTTAGACATCACCTCGGTGCCATCCGGATCTTGGCATCTCAGTGCCTTGTGGTGTCAGTCAGAAAATATTGTTGCGCTGCCTTTGGCCCCATTCGCACATCAGTCCGCTACTGACACCATCTCACAGGCCAATAGGGCGCCCCACGCCGACTTTTACCATTGTACGATGGCCACACCAGTGGCACAACTTGCTAGACATCACCTCGGTGCCATCCGAATCTCTAGTGGTATCTTCCATACAGAAAATCTTGTTACGCTACCTTTGGCCCCATTCGCACATCGGTCCGCAACTTAGACATCACCTCGTTGCCATCCGGATCTTGGCCTCTCAGCGCCTTGTGGTGTCTTCTACTCCGAAAATATAGTAGAAAATATTGTTGCGCTGCCTTTGGCCCCATTCACACATCAGTCCGCTACTGACACCATCTCACAGGCCAACAGGGCGCCCCACGCCGACTTTTACCATTGTACGATGGCCACACCAGTGCCACAACTTGCTAGACACCACCTCGGTGCCATCCGGATCTTGGCATCTCAGCGCCTTGTGGTGTCTTCAAATCAGAAAATATTGTTGCGCTGCCTTTGGCCCCATTCACACATCAGTCCGCTACTGACACCATCTCACAGGCCAACGGGGCGCCCCACGCCGACTTTCAACATTGTAGGATGGCCACAGAAGTGCGACAACTTACTAGACACCACCTCGGTGCCATCCGGATCTTGGCGCGTTGTGCTGCCTTCGGCCTATTCGCACATCGGTCCGCTACTGACGCAAACTCACAGGCCAACGGGGCGCCCCACGCCGACTTTCAGCATTGTAGGATGGCCACACCAGTGCGGCAACTTGCTACACACCACCTCGGTGCCATCCGGATCTTGGCATCTCAGCGCCTTGTGGTGTCTTCTACTCCGGAAATATAGTAGAAAATATTGTTGCGCTGCCTTCGGCCCCATTCACACATCGGTCCGCTACTGACGCCATCTCACAGGCCAACGGGGCGCCCCACGCCGACTTTCAGCATTGTAGGATGGCCACACCAGTGCGGCAACTTACTAGACACCACCTCGGTGCCATCCGGATCTTGGCGCGTTGTGCTGCCTTCGGCCTATTCGCACATCGGTCCGCTACTGACGCAAACTCACAGGCCAACGGGGCTCCCCACGCCGACTTTCAGCATTGTTGGATGGCCACACCAGTGCGGCAACTTACTAGACACCACCTCGGTGCCATCCGGATCTTGGCGCGTTGTGCTGCCTTCGGCCTATTCGCACATCGGTCCGCTACTGACGCAAACTCACAGGCCAACGGGGCGCCCCACGCCGACTTTCAGCATTGTAGGATGGCCACACCAGTGCTGCAACTTGCTGGACACCACCTCGGTGCCATCCGGATCTTGGCGCGTTGTATTGCCTTCGGCCTATTCGCACATCGGTCCGCTACTGACGCCGCCTCACGTGCCAACGTATTTTCTCCGCATTTTACACCCTATGCCGCATAACAGGTCATGTGACTTGTTTATAAAACTTTTCATTGGTTCATTTTACTTTTGGTTTCCTAATGATGGAAGGCTTGATCATGTGACCTAAAAACAACACTTTTCATTGGATGAAAACTTTTTTTTTTCCCCAAACGATGAAAGCCGCACCTTGTTTCTGGATGTTTCAGACTGAAGCTGGCGTCAGCATGAGAGCACCACCATCTCGTAGCTCAGTCGTGGTCATTCCGCGAGCAATCATGGCAGCCGCTCCCCACCAGAAGCCTGCAGGAGTCGGAGCCCCCAAAACTTTTGATGAATTCTCAAGGCGGAGGGGACGCTTTCGAGAATGGGGTCCAAGACCTAGCAGACAAGCGTCCGATTTCCAAGGTGTCCCAGGGCCATTTCAGTGGACCAGGCCCAAAAAGGAAACAGCCTGCCGCCATTTTGAGAGTCCTGTGACAGCCGCCTATCGCTGCACCGCAAGAGTGGGCGCAACTCAGCTGAATTGCGCCTTTTGACACAGTGGACCAAAAACGGACGGAATGGCAACTGAAACGGTAAAGGGGCGCCCCACTACAGCAGACGAGCCTCCACCTGGAGAGGCCCGTTCACGCCGCCTCCCCCGGGGCGCCCCACGCCGTTATTCGGAGCAGCATTGTAGGATACCAAAACCAGTGCGGCAACTTACTGGACATCACCTTGGTGCCATCGTTCTGCTGCCTTGGAACTATTCGCGCAACAGTTTGCTACTGATGACCCACCCCCCGCGACGCCCCATGCCGTTATTTGCTGGGTGGCAACTTACTAGACATCACTTTCGTGTCATCTAGATTTCGGCGCGTTCTGCTGCCTTGGAACTATTCGCACAACAGTTTGCTACTGATGACCCACCCCCCGCGACGCCCCACGCCGGAAATCTGGACGTTGTGCTGCGTTGGGACTATTCGCACAGCCGACCGCTACTTCGTTGTTTTTCCCTAAAAATGTTTATATGTTATTACTATTTTTGTTTTCTTGTATATATTTATAAATTATTAAAGTTTTATAATCTTACTACTTTGTCGGAGTGCTATATATATTTAATGTGACACATAATTGTAAAAACTTTGATGTACAAAGAGTCATCCCTGGAATCTTCCGCTTCAGGCTCGGTCCCCTCCCCAATCACAATACAGGATGGTTTTCAGATAATAGCAACGCTTCTGCTGTGACGGATCTCATCCAGTGTGGGCCTTGATCTACTATAACTCCTTTGAAGAGGGGTGATTCTTTACAGCTGTGGCCATAAACTACATCTGCAGGGCTAGCTGATACCCTAGGACCAGCCTGGACAATCGGACACAGAGGAAAAGGAGTGTCAGAGGGTGCGGTAGTGAATAGGGCGAAAGGGAGGTGTCGGGCGGGCACAGGGTGTGATTCTCAGGGAAGAGCAGCGCAGATGGGGGGAGGTTTATTACCCATGCATAAGACAGAGAGCGGGGGTGACCACTGCCTGGGGGAGATGCTTGCAAGGGTGGGGAGCCATGCTAAGGATCGACAGCGTGCACAGAGTGGGTCTGGTCAAGGCATCTAAAATGGCTGCCGTGCACGACAAAAGTGTGGCATTTGAAAAAAGACAAGAAGGCGCAGACAATGTTTTTCAACACTTCCTGATTTCCTTCGAATCGAACGTTAACAGACGTTGGGGCATATTACCAAAGTTAAGCGATATTTATCCCTAACGATGCTTAGCAACGATTTTTTTACCGTCAGAAATTATCGCAGATAAACCTTGCTATTATCAAGGTTTATCGGAAATACGATAAAAAACGACCGCAATGCATTAATATCGCTGAAAACTCAGCGATATTCATGCATTACCGAGCTAATGCTCTTAGCCATGTTATCCACCTCCCATTGGATAACATGGCTAAGAACTGTTCAGGGCAGGTGGTAGCTTTTGGAGATATTCGCGCTTATCTTGAATATTTCCAAAAGTTGATAATAGGAGATAGCGATGTTAGCGACTGTTTCCAGTCGCTAACATCTTGGCATGCCCACTTTGCATGTCATTAGTGATAAATATCACTCACATGCAAAGTGGGGCCCAAGATGGTCGCTATCTTCTACTAGCCGTCGCTAACTAGTGTTAGCAACAGCTAGGTAATACACATATAATTTTATCTCCGCGAAGCGGAGCGCTGTTACAGATATATATCTTGTTTTTGAACGTTAATTTCTCAAAATGCACTGAAGCACATATATTGAGACCTAGCAAAGGCACATCGGGCTACCAGTCCCTACAATTTTGCCAAGTTTCGTGCAAATCCATTCAGCTGTTCGATCCTACCGAGAGACAAGATGGCGGCCGCTACGGACTGTTTGGAATGTTTACAGACACCGGAGAGCCAATCAGCTTCGCTTCGCAAAGCTCCGTAACGCGAAAAGTACGCGAAGCGGTGCGGTGTTACAGATATATATCTTTTTTTGAACGTTAATTTCTCAAAATCCACTGGAGCACATATATTGAGATCTAGCAAAGGCACATCGGGCTAGCAGTCCCTACAATTTTGCCAAGTTTCGTGCAAATCCATTCAGCTGTTCGATTATTATTATTTTTATTTTTTTTTGCCCCGCGGGGCCCTTTTAAAACCTCCACATCAAACCTAGGGGGTCAGCGACAATGTACTATGCCCCCTTATGGTCATTTGCCCCTTCGCTTTGGCCTCCTCTTGTCTCTCGATCCTACCGAGAGACAAGATGGCGGCCGCTACAGACTGTTTGGAATGTTGACAGACGCCGGAGAACCAATCAGCTTCGCTTCACAAAGCTCCGTTGCGCGAAAAGTACGCGTCCTGGGCCGCTGCCCAGTCCGCTGTTACAGATATATATCTTTTTTTAAACGTTAATTTCTCAAAATCCACTGGAGCACATATATTGAGACCTACAAAAGGCACATCGGGCTACCAGTCCCTACAATTTTGCCAAGTTTCGTGCAAATCCATTCAGCCGTTCGGGCTAAAAGTGAGGCCAACCGCCCTATGGAAATTAACATGGGAAAAACGCGTTTTGGGACCCCCCTTTTTTCTCGGCCCCCCCTTGACGAACCCCCCCAAAATTTTCAGGGGCTGCTCAGAAACAAAATGTGCCATTTTCCTGAAAATTTCAGCCAATTCCGTCCACAAACGCCAAAGTTATTAGACATAGAATTTTCAAAAAACCCATAGAGAAAAAATCCTAACTATATATACCTACTGGCGACCGCCAGTAGGTAATATATATATATATATATATATATATATATATATATATATATATTACCTACTGGCGGTCGCCAGTAGGTATATATAGTTAGGATTTTTTTGAATAGGGATTTCTGAAAATTCTATGTTGAATAACTTTGGTGTTGATGGACGGAATTGGCTGAAATTTTCAGGAAAATGGCACATTTTGTTTCTGAGCGTCCCCTGAAAGTTTGGGGGGGTTTCGTCAAGCGGGGGCCGAGAAAAAAGGGGGGTCCCAAAACGTGTTTTTAACATTGAGTTTTCCATAGGGCGGTTGGACTCACTTTTAGCTCGAACGGCTGAATGGATTTCTATGAAACTTGGCAAAATTGTAGAGACTGTTTGCCCGATGTGCCTTTGCTAGGTCTCAAGATATGTGCTCCAGTGGATTTTGAGAAATTAACGTTCAAAAAAATATATATATCTGTGACAGCGTCCCGGTTAGCGCCCCGGTTCGCGTACCAGACGCGTAACGGAACTTCGCGAGGAGAAGCGGATTGGCTCTCCGGTGACTCTCAACATTCTAAACAGTCCGGAGCGGCCACCCTCTTGTCTCTCGGTAGGATCGAGAGACAATAGGTGGAAATAAACGAAGGGGGAAATGAATGAAAGGGGCAAGGTAGACCCCTCCTGACCCCCTAGGATTGATGTGGGGGCTATTAAAGGGCCCCGCGGGGCAAAAGAATAAAATACATTTTTTTTCGATTTTTCGCGGTGGAAGCGCTACCCGGTACGCGAACCGGGTAGCTCACCGGTAGCGTAACGGGAGTCCGCCATCTCGCCATATTCACTGAAAAAACCATAGGTTATAGACCATATATAGTTAGGAACTAGCATTTAAAAAACCTTATTTTACTCACACAAAACCATTGAAATTCCATATATAGTTAGTTGCACTAACTATATATCGCGCACCCGCAATCCACTGCTGATCATGTCACATATTACATCATTCATGACATGGTCAGTGACATCACTGATGACATCACTGATGACATCTCAAATGACATCACTGATGAGATCACTGATGACATCATCCAGTGACTGTGTGTTTCTGTAAAGTTTAAATATGTTTTACATATTGAAGAATGAGTAGATGTATAAGTGTCTGGACGAAGGATTTAGTAGGTGCATGACTGAATGTATGAGTGAGTGATTAAATGTGTCTCACTGAGTGCATGGGTTAGTGACTAAACTGTCTTAATTTGTGCATCATTATGTCTGTTGTTCTGTAAACTGCTGCATGTGTTGATCAGTAGCTATATGATTAACTATATGGGTTATTGATTGATTGTCCAAGTATTTGTATAGGAGACTGAGTGTGTGTGTGGCTGGCTGGGAGGTGTGTGACTCTGTGCAGATCAATGTGTACTTGTATCAATGATTGTATAAGAAAGTAAGTATGTGTTAGTATATGTTTGAAAATGTAAGGTGCTCTATGTTTAACTGTATAGACAAGAAAATGGAAGTGTGATTGATTCTTTACAGGACTGACTAGGTGTGTGAGTAACTCCATGGATGAGTGGCAGAGTGTAAGTGTCTGTATAGGTGTATGAGTGCATATGATAGTGTTGTAAAGATGAGTGATTGTATGTATGAATGATTGTATGGGTGAATGAGTGAATGTGTGTGTAGACGTAGGAATCAGTGAGTACGTATGTAGTAACTAGTATTGGTGTGTCAATGGTTTCAAAAATTATACTCTGTATTTAACACTGGGTGAAACAGAGGTTATATTAAAACGTGAGGAGATGCATTGTATTGTCACATGAATGATATCATCAGTGATGTGGTCATTGATGTCAAATGAGATGTCATCAGTGATGTCATCAGTGATGTCACTGACCATGTCATGAATGATGTAATATGTGACATGATCAGCAGTGGATTGCGGGTGCGCGATATATAGTTAGTGCAACTAACTATATATGGAATTTCAATGGTTTTGTGTGAGTAAAATAAGGTTTTTTAAATGCTAGTTCCTAACTATATATGGTCTATAACCTATGGTTTTTTCAGTGAATTTTCAAGGTTTTGTAAATGCTAATTCCTAACTATATATGGTCTATAACCTATGGTTTTTTCAGTGAATTTCATTGGTTTTTTAACAGCTAATATCTGTAGCTGTAAAATGTATTCTTCTTTAAATCCAAAAATATATTTTATATGTTTATGAATAATTTTTTTTAAAAATATTTTTTTTTCTTCGTTCCCGCTTCGCGAATCGGGAAGCTTCCCGTTAGCTGACCTTGATGCCGCGAAATAGACCGCGAGCCGGTAAACGTTTCTTTACCGCAACTGCCGCGTTAGAAAACAACATCGTGACGCCTCCCGTCCGCATGACGTTTCGCGTTGTCGCGTGATACGTCATATGACGTGCTACGTTAGCGAACTCGTACGCTTACCGAGTCGCAAAGCACAGGTTTCTGGAAGCAAACCGGGAGGCCCTGCAAAGCGCGTAACGGAAACACAGCAGGTCATGTGACTTGGTAATAACACTTTTCATTGGTTCATTTCACTTTCGGTTTCCTAATGATGTAAGACTAGGTCATATGATCTAAAATGAACACTTTTCATTGGTTGAGAACTATTTTTTTTCCCAAATGGTGAAAATCCCTCCTTCTTTCCTCACTCTGACTTTCATCATTGTGAGAGAAAGACCCTTTGTTACCAGTGAGCAATGGCTTCTTTACTAGCTTCAGCTGGTGCTTCCCCACCACCTCCACCACATCCAAGGAAGAGTGGACCACCTGCTAAAGTTATAATTCAGCAAGAAGAGGAAGAAGAGGAACAGGACGACCTAGATAATCTCCCTATTATGGCCAGAAGATCTGTTGTACCGGAAGTAACGGGACCAGAGGGCAGGGAGATGGTGCCAAATATACAAACGAGATTTCGTGAAGTAAAACAAGTCTGCGTACATTGCAGTGGAATCATTTGCTACGCAGAAAGTAGCATCACTCTGATCAACAGAGCTATTAACAATCATGCTCATGTTTGTCCGAAACTCCCCAAACAATAAATTCTTTTTTTTGTTTTCTTCCTCCTGTTGAGCCCTTTACAATGAATCGTTTTCGTTGCCCCCTCCGAAAAAAAAACAAAAAAAATATAAAACTGTTCAGAAAAATTCAAAAAAAGTAAAAAAATGTTCAGAAAAATAATAAAAAAAATATAAAACAACAAAAACAATTTAAAAAAAAGTTCTTTTCAGAACTACCTCCCCGTTATAAAAAAAATTGGTACAATATTTGCAACTGTGCCAACCTCTATTTCTCTTAGTTCGCTTCCCAGTTCGCTCCCCGGTACGCGAACCGGAAGCGAACCAAAAATTTTTTTTTTTTAAAAAGAACAGTAAGTATAAGGGAAGGAAACAGACAGTTATGTTAAAAGAAAGACAGCTATAGGGGAGTAAACTAGAGATACTATTACCCGTAATCCACTGCTGATGATGTCACATATTACATCATTCATGACATGCTCAGTGACATCATCAGCAGAGGATTGCGGGTAACAGTATCCCTAGTTTATTCCCTATAGCTGTGTTTCTTTTAACATAACTGTCTGTTTCCTTCCCTTATACTTACTGTTCTTTTTAAAAAAAATTTTTTAGATCTGTCAGAAACAGTGAAAGTAATGAAATATAAAAGACTACGTAGAATATGAGCACTGTATGCAACAACTTTGACACTGACAGAAGCCTCACCTTCTCCATGCCTCCTACACAGTTCTACATGTACATCATAAATGCAAACAGAACAGAATTAATTATACATGTTAAATGGTTTATTTTTGCTGTTCTCAGAATGTATCAAATTTCACTAAAACAGTGACTTGAAGGTATTCATCATATAACAGCGGGGAAAAAAACCACAATCAAAATGATTGTGTTTAAAAAACCCATACATTACAAATCAGAATTCAGAACTCCTTAAAGTTAACTTACTTTCCATGACGGCCAAGGATGTCCTATGAACAGCTTACACTCTGTTGTGCTGTTATTACTTTCAACCCGCCACTTTCTGAAAGAAAACCTCCATCGTTTTCAAAAACATGTTACATACAATAAATGACTTCTCGCTCTCTACCACACGATTCCACAAGGCCAAATCGTGTCAGAGCCATGTATAACTCTTGGATTTCTTGTAAGCCAATCCCGTCTTTTCGCATTTCCGCAACTTTCAGAATTAAAATGTTGAAGATCATTTACACAATCCTGGACTAGTAATATCTTCCCCTTCTTGCTCAATCATGTTCTACATTTCCTATCACACTGATACTGCTTACTATGAAGCAGACTTACACTACCTTTATGACTAGTACAATTATTTAATTCTCTACATCACTTTTAATCACAAAGCAATGTAAAACAGTAGACAGCATTGCAGACTTACATTCCCTCTACTCCATGTTTTGATTCGCTGCTTCAATTAGCTTATAAAAAGAAATAGTTTTTCTGAACTCATTCAAAGTGCACGTATTTCTCAATAACGTCCAGTGTTATGGTAAAAAGTTATGTCTCTGTACTACACTTATCGTCAAGGCCAAATAGTGTAGGAGCCATGAGAACTTCTTGAAATTCCTCAGAGCACATCCCGAGATTCTTTCCCTAAAATTTTGGTTTTAAAAACACCAGGTAAGAGTTTTTAAGGTCATATGGCAATTTTTTTTTGAAAATTAAAACAGAATCATTGCAGAATGACCAGCCATTTCTACACTTTAAATAAGCTGTATAATGTCCTGATGTTATTGAAGGACCATCATGATATATAATTGCTACAGTTACAAAAGTCCTTCCTGATATTGACAACTGTGAAGCCACAAAATTTTTAATTAAAGTTGTCAATTTTGTTCCATCAGGCCTACATCGTTGGAACATTAAAATGACATACTGGCCATATGTTCGTATAAATAATGTGGACATCATTTCAGATTTACATTGGCTACACTCCATGTTGTGATCAGCTGCTTTTACTAGCTTATTAAAAGAGACTGATTTACTGTCTGGCAAAGTTAAATATATAAATCTTTCTGAGTCTACACTAGTAGTAGCTGATACCCTACAGTTCTCGCAGTCATGCTGCCATTGATAAGAAAGCCCAAACAGGTGATCTACATCTACACCTTCATCATGCAATACATCAAGCATATACATTAAAAACTCCTGACAATCTTGCTGACTATTTTGAGAGAATTGTGTTTGGCCTGAACATCTGTCTAACAGATTTCGAATTTCAGACACACTTTCTATGTTTGTTCTATCAGTGCTACATTTCTCTAACACAGAATTTAACAAACTGCAAAATCTTTGATCCGAATTGACCACAATCTGTTCTTTTAAAGTTTCTAGAGAAAAGACAACATTAACCACTACATTAGCATAGCAGTTGACACCAGAACTGTTTTCAAATTGAAAACCAACAACATCTTCAACAGAATCCTTTTTGTTTCTGCTTATAATTTCAGGTTCATCAACTTTTCGTCTTTTTGCTACAACCTCCCCAGTATTGGTCACATTTCTTCGTTTCCGGCCTACCACACGTTTCTCAAACAAAGGATACTGAGGCAAATGTGGCGCATACTCTCTTCTCAACCTATTGTATTCCTTAACACAATCTAGATCCGCACAAATGTTTGTGACATCACACTCAATCAAGTACAATCCCGATAAAGTCCTAACTCGTGACAATGCCACATATGCCATACCCTCCTTGAACACAGAACTGCCAATATTCACCAATGCACAGTCTACACTTAAACCTTGCGATTTATGGATTGTCACCGCATATGCCAAGCAAACAGGAAACTGCTTACGACGAACATATAAGTCTTTTACAAGCAAAAATCTAGCAGAACAACGAGCAATTAGCTGTACTTCCTCAATGCCATCAAATTTAATTTTTAAAAATTCAATTCCATCTCTATTTCTGTATTTCACAAAATCAACAACAATACCCATTGATCCATTTACCAGACCTCTTTCAACATGTAAATTCCTTCTTAAAATTATACGGCAGTTCAAGCACACATTCAGAGTCTTTTCAAAACCCGCAGTTTTAGATATACTCTTCTCTAATGAATCCAATTTTGTTTTCAGATTCTCAGACAAAATAATTGTTGATCCCATATGCTCTACTCTGTCAATAGCTTCCAGTTTCACAATCTCTTGCTTTTCTAAATGCAACATTTTGTTGTTGAATTTGGCACATTCTGCAAGAGTTGGCATCAAACATATTCCAGATTTTTTCTCAGTAACTTTCTGAAAAATATTCTCAGGCACAACATCTTCGTCTGGATATAAATTTGTCAGTAATCGTGCATGTAAAGCTTCTTTCCCATGCTCGGTCACTTTTCCAATTCTAACATCTTGTAGAATAGTCTTGTAAACTTCATCCTTTGCCTGACGCATATTTTCATGCAGTTCAGCATAATTGAAGTTTAACCATATATTGACGTTGCCAATACTCCCTAAGCACTTCCTGGTATCTTCATGCGTGAGCATTTTGAACACAGGTTGCCCTTTCACTGGTGTCAGCTGCAGAAGATCTCCAAAAACAATGATGTGTTTGCCACCAAATAACACATCATACTCTGTTTTGAGAACTTCTTGCATTCTCAAATGCACAAAGGCAAGCATGACATTGGAAACCATGCTTACTTCGTCAATGATAAGAAGTTTCATTTTCCTCAAGACTCTTGAAACTTCAAAACAAGCATCTCCAGATAGCTTGTGATATTCTAATTTGTTGTCATGCTCCACTGGCAGCATCAGTAAACGATGTAAAGTAATCCCTTTAATGTTATGTGCTGCCAGTCCAGTTGGAGCGGTGACAACACAAGACAGCGATGACTCTGTCCTTTCCTGCAAATAACATGAAATTGCTTTAATAAGGAAACTTTTTCCAGTTCCCGCTTCTCCACTCACGTACAGTCGGACAGGCTTCAACGACGTACATGAGCACTCTTTCTTGTCATGACTTAATCCATGATCAATTTGCATGGTAAGTTCGTCATATATTTTCCTCTGCTCAACATTGAGTTGTCTTTCCAACTCTTCTAAGTTAACCGCATCCTCCTGAGCATGTGCCATGGCTCTTTCCACTTCATTCATAGCAGTGGCAGCTTCATTTTCGATAAGAGGTCCTCCTAGTGGATCCTGACTCAATGAAGCAGAACTCTGACTGTCCTGAGAACTGTCTCTGGCAATCTCGGCTGCAATCGTTGCTTCCTGCTCAATTTCCACATTCAACATTTCTACATATTTGGGAAAAGCAGGACATTCTATGGTCTCCTTGGCAGCATTGAAAGAGTCTTCGTAACAGAGGAAATCTCCAAGCAGTTCCTCTTCTGCACGCCAAGGCTTAAAAAGTTGCAAAAGTGCTAAATAGAAAAACTCCTTTTTTTCAGGAGATTCGCCACTCAATTTTCGATGGTTTATCAAGTGGCATTTTCTTTGCTTGACCAGACATCCCTCACTTCCTATTACAGCATACACTCCTTTCTCAGTATCTTCTTTGATGTTCCTCTTGAATATGTAATTTTGCAGAACCTCATACAGACAAACATTCTCGAGGTGACTGCTTCGATTTGGATAATATGTATCCAACATGTTGCTCTTCAAAATGTCGGTACTGTTTGGCTCCTTTTCCGCCAAATACTCAATTTCCCGCACAGGTTTCAGAACTCGATTACGCGTTGCAGCAAGACCAACACTCGCCCAAACGATACTCCTGGACTTGGCATAGAGACTTGCTGAAGACAACCGGTCAGAACATTCGTAAGCTCCGATTTCTCGATGCGACAACATCTTCAGACTGAAACTGTACAACTTCTTGCTGAGGCTCTTTTCATGGGAAATGTCCTCCCACATATCCTTCAATTCTGTCTTCTCTTTTTTGGTGATGTAAGATGTCACATACCTAGCCACAGCCATACAGTTATCAGCCACAAACTGTATATCCATGTTAGCATTCCACATGGACAAAATCACCGGGTTGTAGTCGTTGATGTACTTAGACTCTTCGTTCCTCTTCAAATTGTATGTGTTTTTAGGTGATTTCTTCATCACATTATGTCGCAGCGAAGACATCAAACTGTTCACTCTTCCTTTAGAAATCACCGATCGTGGAAAGCCGAAACGACATTTGGTGTAGAACTTGTCTTTGTTCCGGAATTTACGACGACAGTACTTTCCACATCGATGGCTTTGGAAACGTAGAACTTTTTCTCTTAGGCTTTTTTTCTCCTTTGCGTTTGGAACAGCACACGTAGAATACTGTTCTATGAAACTCATCACTGAGTCGTCTGCATCCGTTCCAAATTTAGGTGCATCCTTGATCCACAGCAACATATGTATATGAGGAGCACCTCTTGCTTGGTACTCCTTCCTCCAGAAGAAATCCAACACCTCTCCAAGAGGTGGATTCTTCTTATTCATGATGAAAGACATCATAGCTTCAAATCTATGATTGAAGTACCTACATACATTGACTGGATCCAAAGAGCACAGTTCTCCGGGTGTCTTGAATTCGATGTTTTCTACGTTAGCATTTGCCTCTCGTAGAAATTCAAGTAAGTCTTCCCAGCCATACTCAGCACAGCTCAAAGTGAGGAACCATGTGGGAGTTCCTAAGTTCCTCAGCATACATTTTAAATCACCATGACGACGGTACCAGTACTCATTAGTACCACGCTGACACGCCATGAGATTAATCAGGTGAGAATCCAAAATACTGTCTTGGACATTGACTTTATCCATAAAGTCACTTGCCGAGATGTTTTGCATGTGTATACCACTTTTCAAGATGTGGTTCACTGCATATGACAGTCCAGACAGATCGCTTTCAAACAGGAGATGAAACAAATAAGGAATGCATTGTCGAAACCTAGGATCTCCTGCATACAATCGCAAAGTCCGGTATTCAGAAGCAGGAATTTGATGAGGTCGCTCATCATATCTTCCTCCCTGACCTGTTGGAAAAAGCTGTGGGAAACACCGAGCTTCCAAACTTTCCTCCCAAACACTAATGGGACTCCCTTTCGCTTGTTTCATTTGAAACAACTCAATAGCATTCCCCATGACTTCCTTGGAATGCAAAGGATGAACACTATAATGTTCATATATTTCTTCACTAGTAGAGGGTTCTACTTTCTCAATTTGACCAGCACACAAATCGCTATCCTCTTCCTCACTTACTTCCTCTTCTGCAACATATACATTTTTATAGTATTTATTATATTTTTTCAAATACAATGTTGCCCTTTTGACTTTCCTAACATCTACTAAATCTTGCCATATTTTCTTATTCTTTGTCGGAACCCCATTAACTAAGATAACCAGAGGTTCCTCTTCCACTTTTTCTACTCCAATTGTGTTAATGTTTTTCTTCAAATCTAGAGGCAAATAAACAACTCTTCCCTTTAATCCTCTCTGTAAATCTGATGGAGGCAATTTCCCTGTCTTTGGCTCCATTCTTACAATAGCCTGAAAGGGATGGATACTTTGAATCAAAATAGATTCATAAGTATTTAAATCCTTCAATTCAGAAGGAATTTCAACCAATTCCAGATTATTATGAACTGCTCTAGCAGGCATCTGGTTTTGATTTAATTTGTTACAACAATAAGTACACACACGTTGATCCAATCCCAAATCAAAACAATTTTCTACCATCAAGTATGTTGTAAAATCCTTCCATTCACTATTATTTTCCCTTTCACTTTTTCCATATAAATCCACTAACTTAGTCTGATTCTTATAATAAGTGCGTCGACAACACACACAAGTGAAATTTGGCCTCTCACTTGATTTCACCTCAAACGTCGCAATTTCCCTCTGGAAATTATCTGTACTGGAAACCTGTACACTATCTTCCACATTACTCTCTTCTTCTTGGTCAATTTCAACATTCTCCTCTTTACTTCCAAAGTAACAAAACTCAATTTCTTCACATATATTCTTCACATCTATTTCAGAACCATGCAAAAGAGCAGCGCATAATTGTTTAAGCATAATTGCTGGACTCTTAGCATAATACAACATTCTAACTAATTTCCTCACTTTATTATGATGCACTGCTAGCATCCTGAAATGATGAAAAACACTCTGGCATACTCTCCTGGAAAGACAAGCCAGTGAATGACCATGCAAACCTATCACTTCTCTCACTCTGCAAGGATCTAATTCTTGCAACAACTTCATTTTCTGCTTCAAACTTTTCTTACTAAATGACCGTATAAAATCACAAAGCAAATTGATGGAATCCTGTCGTACACTGCAAATACTACTACACTTCCAGGTGTACACAGGACCCTTAGGACGTCTCCCTAAAACCTCATTACCTAACACCTCTTCTATCTCTGTTCTCACAAGTTTTTCTTTTTCAACTGGACAACCATCTTTCACTTCATAAGCTCGACCACTGGTGTCAACTGCATGCACCAAATCATTATCCTGGAAATAACTCTCCTCATTAAAAAATGCCTCAGAGCTTGAACTATGCATCCATTCTCCAGAAAAAACTTCACAAAAATTACTACGATTAACTATTCTCTTCCATCTACTATTTCTTTTGAAATCATAAATTACCTTGTTTAGCTTCCTAATTCTATTGATTGTCAAAATAAATAACTTACGTTTAATTTCAAATGCCTGATCAATAACTTTCTCAACTATTTTTTTTCTCTTATAAAAAACCACTTTCTGCTGACCTTTCTTAATATTTTTTAACAAATTCCCAATTATCCTGTTGCGGAACATTCGTTTACGAATATCCCTAAACTGTTGTTTCCTTCTACTTTCATGCATAGAGTTATCTCTTACTCTAGCAGTAACATTTCTCATTGGCCTTTCCTTACCATTTGAATTCATTCTCCTTTTCTGGAGTGAAACATTTTCTGTAGTAATATTTTTTTTACTACACATATTTCTTATGACTGTTTTTCGACTCTTACCCGGTGCTTTCTTGGTGACTTGACAAATCTTTTTGTTAGAGGACTGCTGTAATATTCCATGCTCCTGCTGTCTTTGACGTTTTCCAGCCTTTCTTACTCTTTCTTTGCTAGGCATCCTAAAATCTTGAAATAATCTGCAGTTGAATCTGTGGTAAAATATAATAAAAAATGTTATTAACCACTATTACCCAACAGTAAATTAATAACAGTCATCAAAAACTTAACACACTACTTAAGTATATAATATACTGAAGCCTATCTCCAATTTTTCACTGAACAGGACTCATCTCTTCTTAACCTTGGATAAACCTCACCTACTCTGTGTCCCCTGCACATAATTAAATGTAAAGGGGCAGATTTATATTAACTAGCACATCCCCAGGGATGCACCAGTTAACGTGCACCGCTGCTCTGCCACCCACGGTGTGCCGCATTTACAATCAGATAGGACAAAGCTACATCAAAACCCTGCGCCTGCTTGAAGCAGGCATAGATCTTGACGCAGGTAGGCTGAAAGCTAAAGCAACAACTAAGTGTCGTGTGCAGAAGTTACAAAAAAGGAAAAATGGCGTTTAAACCAGTAATGAGACCATGCTAACGTAATACAGAGTAAAAATATCCAGGATCTACATCAGTTTGGGGTTCACGAACCTGGCAGGTACAAGGCACTGAGGCTTTCCACCGTGCATGTCTCATCCCAAAACATATGTTGTTTGTGAATGAAACAATTTCCCAGACCAAATGCTTTGGATTGGCTACTTCTAAAAAATTAAACACCCCTACTATCCCGGAGTTAGAGGAATACGATGGTTGGAGTAATTTTACTCGTTGTCTATTAAAGATTTACAGGCCCTACTCCGTAATTCTTCCTTTAACATTTCCAGTATAAATCCAAAAGGTTGACTGCTTTGGCAACGTGCCTTATCCACGGTTTAATAACGCTGCCTTTTGCTTTATATAAGTTTTCAAATTGTATGAAATATATACCAATAGGTCGTTATTAACCTTTAGGTAGTGGTTTTCTTCATCAAGTCTGGTCGCTTCCATACACATACAGATTTTCAAAGATGATCAAGAACTTTATCTGAATGGAGAGGAATGCACTGAGACGCCAGATCATTCACTAATGTGTAGGCACATACAGTTACACGGTTCATGCAACAAACACCGACCAAATATGGCTTGCGTGTTGCAAGGCACACCAGTTCCTGCTATCATCCCCACGTTCAAGTTCTTGGAAAATGGTAGTTATTTGATGCTCAATAATGAAGATTGTTCTGGGTTAATTAAAAGTATTCATTTTATCGTAACAGTAAATGAACGGGTTATTTGCTGCAGAAATGTTCTATTTCCTCCCACACATGAACATAGGGAGTTTTCAATCTGGCCACAAATACCAACCTTGGCAGCACATTTCAACGGCATGGCAAGAATAAGAGCTATTTTGTCTCAGAGAGAGGTGGCCTTGAGTTCGGCCCGTGAAACTTTCGTGCTTCACATAGCGAACACCCGTACAGAGGTGCAGACCCTTTTAAATACAGATTCGACTTTGCATTTCAGCAAGATTACCCATTCATTTCCATGCAGCAGGAGGCCCATAGGAATGAAGGTGCAATTTGCGATTAGCAATTACCTCATCGCAAATTACGAATTTTTCCGACGGTGCAGGGGTGTCTCAAGAACACCCTGCTGCACCCCTGAAAAAGAAATTTGGGGTCATATGGCGCACATAAATTTTGAAAACATTCCTTTACCTCAAAAACGATTTTCAACTCATAATTTGAAAACACTGCACATGGGGAAATGACTTAAAATGTCCTTAAGACACATAAAAGCATTTTTTGATTGCCTTTGCAGCATTTTCCGTCACCTTTAACATGCCTATGTAACGGAAACATTCAAAATCTAAATTTGCCATGCACAGGTGGGAGCATATTTACAAGCAATTTGCTCCACAGACAAACTTCTTACATTGAAATGGGAAAAATAACATCACAGACTCTCAATTACCTTATAAAGAAGCAGACACCATTATGTCCTTCTCATCAATATTAAAACCATTGCTTTTTCTCAAAAACGATTTACAAGTCATAATTTGAAAACACTCCACAGCTCCTATGCACATAAAAGCCCTGTCAGTACTAATACTTCACATTTTCTCCAATTACAATTTCTCAAAGAAACAAAATCTATTTGTGAAACACTTGAGACAAAGCAACATTTGAAAAACACAACTTTCTTCATAATTTTCTCCTTAAAGCACACTATTTTCTATCTAAATTAAAGAAATCTTTTCTCACCTTAGCAAATACTTTGAGTTTCAAAACAGTCTCAGAAACACACCAATTTGTCTTCAGCAGAGAAAAAGGTATGCACTCCAGAGTCTGCAGCTATCAAAAGCACAGAAATGCTGTAATTCCTCACACATATCTCTCATGTCACCCAATCAAAACTCTTCCCTCACTTTTTTTCAAAGCAAAACCCTTCCCCCCTCTGCCCCCTCTCTGCTTTTTCTGCATAGCAACCACCACTTGCAAGACCTCTCACACAACAATGTTGCAATTGAACTCTGAACTCTCAGTGCACCTGCATATCCAGAGCATTCTTTCATTTAATGATTTTTTCTTCGCCACTCAAAATACATCTTTCAACGAACTCATCCATGCACACTAACTTTCTGTTTTCAGCAATCAAAATCCACCAATCACTCTTACTGCTTCATTAACACAGAAACTCCTCAGTTTTTTTCATTTTACACTCTCATTTTTTCAACTGCCATTTCATTGCCACACTTCATCTGACTGCAGGAGAACCTTCTCTCGCCATGTTTTCTGTCTGGATTGTTGGACATAGCTACATCTATTGGGCTCAAAGGTACGCTGAAAACAGGAATTTACCTAACCTCAATTTACAAGATGTGGAAATTAAGTGGTTTGGCCACAGAGGATTAAAATGTCACCAATTGATACCATTGGTGAAAACCTTTATGCATTTGCCCAAACCTGACATGTTAATTGTGCACTGTGGAGGTAATGATTTGGGCACTTTGACTGGGGTAGGTCTGGAAATGCTTTTAAAGGACACCTTTGAGCAATTGATGGCACTTTTTCCTCAGACTGCCTTGGTATATTCAAATATATGCCAAAGACAGAAATGGAGGTGGTCAAACCAATTTTGTCCACAAATTGAGAAGTCGAGGAAGCATGTAAACAAATCTGTTTCAGCTTACATGAGAGACCATGGAATGGGCTCCCTCTACAACAATAACTTGCGTTACTACATGCAAGATATCTACAGAGGAGATGGAGTTCACTTCTCAGATGAGGGCAACAGAGTTTTCACTCTGAATTTAAGAATGTGCATTGGTACCTACTTATAAGTACCTAAATGTACCATAAACCCAAAAGCTCTTCTCAGAGCTACCCTACATCTGATCACTCACAATTATTATTGTACTCTAACTTTTTTCACTAATTTTCAAGAAAGTACGCTCCCCAGAACGCTTCCCGGTTCGCGAACCGAGCGCACTCCACGCAAAAAAACTAAAAAAACGGTATATATTTTTTTGCCCTGCGAGAACCTTTCAAAGCCTCCACATCAAACCTAGGGGGTCAGGGACGATCTACTATGCCCCCTTATGGTCATTTGCCCCTTCGCTTTGGCCTCCTCTTGTCTCTCGATCCTACCGAGAGACAAGATGGCGGCCGCTACGGACTGTTTGGAATGTTTACAGACGCCGAAAAACCAATCAGCTTCGCAAACCTCCGTAACGCGAACAGTACGCGAAGCGGAGCGCTGTTACAGATATATATCTTTTTTTGAACGTTAATTTCTCAAAATCCACTGGAGCACATATATTGAGACCTAGCAAAGGCACATCGGGCTACCAGTCCCTACAATTTTGCCAAGTTTCGTGCAAATCCATTCAGCCGTTCGATTATTATTATTATTATTTTTTTTGCCCCGCGGGGCCCTTTTAAAACCTCCACATCAAACCTAGGGGGTCAGCGAGGATCTACTATTCCCCCTTATGGTCATTTGCCCCTTCGCTTTCGCCTCCTCTTGTCTCTCGATCCTACCGAGAGACAGTATATATTTTTTTGCCCTGCGAGAACCTTTCAAAGCCTCCACATCAAACCTAGGGGGTCAGGGACGATCTACTATGCCCCCTTATGGTCATTTGCCCCTTCGCTTTGGCCTCCTCTTGTCTCTCGATCCTACCGAGAGACAAGATGGCGGCCGCTACGGACTGTTTGGAATGTTTACAGACGCCGAAAAACCAATCAGCTTCGCAAACCTCCGTAACGCGAAAAGTACGCGAAGCGGAGCGCTGTTACAGATATATATCTTTTTTTGAACGTTAATTTCTCAAAATCCACTGGAGCACATATATTGAGACCTAGCAAAGGCACATCGGGCTACCAGTCCCTACAATTTTGCCAAGTTTCGTGCAAATCCATTCAGCCGTTCGATTATTATTATTATTTTTTTTTTT
This sequence comes from Lissotriton helveticus, assembly GCF_964261635.1. NCBI lineage: Eukaryota > Metazoa > Chordata > Amphibia > Caudata > Salamandridae > Lissotriton > Lissotriton helveticus. Next base: position 1,958,189,810 of record NC_136068.1, on the reverse strand, counting down.
GCCCCGCGGGGCCCTTTTAAAACCTCCACATCAAACCTAGGGGGTCAGCGAGGATCTACTATTCCCCCTTATGGTCATTTGCCCCTTCGCTTTCGCCTCCTCTTGTCTCTCGATCCTACCGAGAGACAAGATGGCGGCCGCTACGGACTGTTTGGAATGTTGACAGACGCCGGAGAACCAATCAGCTTCGCTTCACAAAGCTCCGTTGCGCGAAAAGTACGCGTCCTGGGCCGCTGCCCGGTCCGCTGTTACAGATATATATCTTTTTTTAAACGTTAATTTCTCAAAATCCACTGGAGCACATATATTGAGACCTACAAAAGGCACATCGGGCTACCAGTCCCTACAATTTTGCCAAGTTTCGTGCAAATCCATTCAGCCGTTCGGGCTAAAAGTGAGGCCAACCGCCCTATGGAAATTAACATGGGAAAAACGCGTTTTGGGACCCCCCTTTTTTCTCGGCCCCCCCTTGACGAACCCCCCCCCAAATTTTCAAAGGCTGCTCAGAAACAAAATGTGCCATTTTCCTGAAAATTTCAGCCAATTCCGTCCACAAACGGCAAAGTTATTAGACATAGAATTTTCAAAAATCCCATAGAGAAAAAATCCTAACTATATATACCTACTGGCGACCGCCAGTAGGTAATATATATATATATATATATATATATATATATATATTACCTACTGGCGGTCGCCAGTAGGTAGTTATAGTTAGGACCTAGTTTCCATAGGAAGTCCGCAACATTCTATTGAGAATAACTTTGGCGCCGGTGGACGAATCTTTGCGAATTTCTCAAAGAAGATGGCCTGCTCCGCTCCTTCCCTGAAAGTTTGGGGGGATTCGTCAAGTGGGGGCTGAGATAAAAGGGGGTCCCAAAACGTGTTTTCCCCATGTTATTTTCCATAGGACGTTTAGACACGGCTACAGCTCGAACGGCTGAATGGATTTATAAGAAATTTGGTAGAAAGGTAGAGTCCGGCTCGCAGATTACGCTTTTCTTTGAATGGTGTAAATCTGTTCAGTAGTTGCTTAGAAAATTAACTTTGAATAAATATATATTGGGCTACATTGGGCTATATATATGTTAGAGCCCAAATGTAGCCCAATGTAGCCCAATGTAGCCCAAAGATGGCCACCAGAGACCAAAAAAAACAAATGTAGCCCAAATATCAGCCAGATGTAGCCCAACTATAGCCCAATGACAGAATGTCCCAGAGTGTTCTAAAGAACAACTAGAGCGCTAACAGTCTTACTTATGACAAAAGTATGGCACACCTGAAGTCATCTTGATTGGAATAAAGTGGTAACACTTAAAACATTTAGTTTGCAAAGGAACAAAATGAGGGGGTTCTTTTTGCCATAGAAATTATGATTAGTGCTGAAGAAAGAAAAATTAGGGCACATTTTGAGTGACTTCTCAAATCCTCTTATATTTAATTAAAAAAATTCTGATATGCAGTCTCCCAAGATGGCCACCAGAGACAAAAGAGCCCGAAGGTAGCCCAAATATCAGCCAGATGTAGCCCAACTATAGCCCAATGACAGTAGTTAGGACCTAGTTTCCATAGGAAATCCGCAACATTCTATTGAGAATAACTTTGGCGCCGGTGGACGAATCTTTGCGAATTTCTCAAAGAAGATGGCCTGCTCCGCTCCGCTCCTTCCCTGACAGTTTGGGGGGGATTCGTCAAGTGGGGGCTGAGATAAAAGGGGGTCCCAAAACGTGTTTTCCCCGTGTTATTTTCCATAGGACATTTAGACACGGCTACAGCTCGAACGGCTGAATGGATTTATAAGAAATTTGGTAGAAAGGTAGAGTCCGGCTCGCAGATTACGCTTTTCTTTGAATGGTGTAAATCTGTTCAGTAGTTGCTGAGAAAATTAACTTTGAAAAAATATATATTGGGCTACATTGGGCTATATAGATGTCAGTGCCCAAATGTAGCCCAATGTAGCCCAATGTAGCCCATTGTAGCCCAAAGATGGCCACCAGAGACAAAAAAAAACAAATGTAGCCCAAATATCAGCCAGATGTAGCCCAACTATAGCCCAGTGACAGAATGTCCCAGAGTGTTCTAAAGAACAACTAGAGCGCTAACAGTCTTACTTATGACAAAAGTATGGCACAAATGAAGTCATCTTGATTGGAATAAAGTGTTAACACTTAAAACATTTAATTTGCAAAGGAACAAAATGAGGGGGTTCACTTTGCCATAGAAATTAGGATTAGTGCTGAAGAAAAAAAAATTAGGGCACATTTTGAGTGACTTCTCAAATCCTCTTATATTTCATTTTGCCATAGAAATTTTATATATATATATATATATATAACGCTCCAAATCCTCTCGATTTACAAAGAAGACAACAGCACTCGGGGGCTACTTTTCAACACTGCAGGTTTATTTTTCGCAGGCACTCTCCACAAACGCGTTTTGGCGTGTCGCCTTCGTCAGTGTGGTAACAGTGATTTTTACTATCGGGTGGATTAAATACACCATTTTCACTTTCTACTTTTCATGCATTGAAATAGACAGAGGACAACCCCACTGTAGTCGCTCTGGGCGCCATATTAGAATGTCAGTATGGGTAACCTAGTAGTGATCACAGGTTATGCAATGAAGCCCCTAGATGGGCTAATCGATACAATTAGTGGGTATAAACGTTAAATTATAAGTTTCTGAGGTAAACAACAGAATCAAGCCGTGGATCGGCTAAGGTCCTCTATCTAATGGGTAGCATATTGGTCCACCACTACCTGCAGGCATTTAACATTTCTTGTTACCAGATAAGTCGCAAAGCAATACAGTACAACTCACATTGTTTGAATCTCAATACATCAACATTCTTAAGAAAGAAAGAAAGAGTTCCTAAGTCCTTAGAACACAACATTATTACATATCAAATCATATGAACGTTCTGGACAGGGAGGGGAACTCTAATAAAATAATCAAATACATTAGACATGATGATGTGTATCCATCTAGTGAGTGTCGTGCATATTATGCGACAATAGCCCCTGGAAGGTAAATGCTCAATAAACAGTTATCATTACCTTCACAAGGCAAGCTCGCAGCCACTCAACTGAACCTCAGATTCTACATCACATCGCAGCAATATTGAGACCACAATCACCTGTGCTATCCTGTCAGTACCAGCAAAACTGGAGATATGTTAGATGTATTATAGATGTATTTTAGATGTATTTTAGATGTTACACGGCCTTCACGAGACTACAAAATCCTATTTTGTCTTGTTTGTTTTTTGTTTTATTTCCCCAGATGAAAAGCCATCTCCTCCCCAGCGTTCAAGCCCCTCGGGAACTTCGTAGAAAGGTCTATAATGAACCTAGATTCAAGTCTACGGAGTCGTCTGAGGCGATCTCCGCCCCTAACATTAGGTGGTACAGTGTCAAGGCCGAAATATTGCAGTAGTTTTCGGTCTCGCCCATGGACCTCCGCAAAGTGGCGGGCCACTGGGTAGCTGGGGTCTGCCTTGTCGATGGCTCTCAAATGTTCCAAAACCCTTAGCTTTAGTTCTTTGATAGTGCTGCCTATGTAGCGAAGGCCACATGGGCAGTGCAAACAGTAAACAGCATATTGTGTACTGCAGGTGATGAACTTTTTGATTGGTATGGTCATTCCTGTATCTGGAATAGTGTACGACAAGACTCTTTTGCTACTCGCACACGCTTTACATCTCCCGCAAGGGAAGAACCCTTTTTGATCTTTCAAGGTGTTCGCCTTTGGGGGAGGTTTTTCCAGATGACTCCTAACGAGCATATCACCCACAGACCTTGCTTTACTGAATGTAACTAACGGATTAGGAGGAAGGTCATCCTTTAATACACTGTCCGTTTGCAAAATATGCCAGTTCTTTCTTAGCATTTTTTTCAGGTCATTGGCTCCAGTTGAATAGGGAGTGATCAACCGAAATTTATTAATGGTGGTGGTTCTGTTTTTGTCACGGCCTGATCCATCTGTTCTGGCAGTGAGTAGACTCCATCTCGGTATCTTTTTTACCCTCCTCAGCGTATCCTGTAGTAAATCTTCACCATATACCCTTACCTTAAAGCGGGATATACATTCCGAGGCAGCCGCCTCGAAATCCAAATCTCTAGAACAGTTTCTGCGAATTCTCAACAGCTCTCCGTAGGGGATATATATATATATTCACTGAAAAAAACATAGGTTTTAAACACGTTATAGTTAGGAAGTAGCATTTAAAAAACCTATGAAATTCACTGAAAAAACCATAGGTTTGACACCAGTTATAGTTAGCTGGAAATTTTACTTGCATAAAACCAATGAAATTCCCACGTTATAGTTAGTTGGACTCACTATAACTTGCGCGTGCAATGCACTGCTGATGACGTCACATATTACATCACTCATGACATGGTCAGTGACATCAGTCATGACATCACTGATGACACCATCCTTGTGACAGAGTGGCAGACCTCTTTTCACTGTAATGTAACCCTTGAAACACATATTCAAAAATAGAAACTAAAATTTCCAAAAAAATGGAGATACCCATACCAGTTACAACAACCAATTCAATAATTCCACCATCTATATACACATCCACTCATTGATCAACAGTTCCATATAGTCACTCGTACATATACTCACTCATGATATGTAGTGATACACCTATACATCCTGTTACACACCGACAGTCATCCAAAAGATACTCTCACACATATTCACACATGCAAATAAACTATTGAACATCCATTTATTTGCATATACAGCTATACACACACAACCACCTTACTTCTATGGAAACGTACACATACTTACTCTCTTAAACAATCACTTATAGAAACACATAGTTATCTAAACAGGAACTCTTACAATCTCTTTCTCTCTCATATACTCACTTATATACATCAATATTCACATATATTAGATTAAAACATATGTAGTTACTGATAAAGACACTAGTGAGACAGCCATTCACTCACTAACACACACATATACACACTCTTCCACCCATACAGTCCTGCACATATGCTGTCTTCAAAACACATACAAAGAGAGAGTCAGTCATTCATGCATCTATGTGTTAAGTAATACCCCCACCAAACCATACAAACACTCATACTGATACTAACAAAAACATCTAATAACCCATATACATACACATGTAGCTACTCACCAACCCATGCAACCACTTATACACAAAGTGAAACACTAATACATATATTTAAATATTTAAACATTACTCTCTAATATATGTATTCACTAAGATACACTTAATAAACCAGTTAACCAATCAATTATTTTTTTTAAAAACATCCAAGTAATCACTTATTTAAACATTTATTCTTCCATCAACTTTTACATGTACATATATAACACATATTTATTTTTTATAAAGACACACATTCACTGGATAGTGTCATCAGTGATGTCATGACTGATGCCACTGACCATGTCATGAGTGATGTAATATGTGACGTCATCAGCAGTGCATTGCACGCGCAAGTTATAGTGAGTCCAACTAACTATAACGTGGGAATTTCATTGGTTTTATGCGAGTAAAATTTCCAACTAACTATAACTGGTGTCAAACCTATGGTTTTTTCAGTGAATTTATATATATATATATATATATATATATATATATGTATATATATATATATATATATATATATATATATATATGGGAATTGTAGTTTTTTGATTTTTTTATATATGTTACGATCTAATTCATTTGCATCAGTTTATACAGTTCATTTTCGGCCATAAACACTTATATTACATTCAATTAATTCTTCAAAAATTGGTTCAATTAATTTACATTTGTGTTATACGTCTCGTATTTACAAAATTAATAATAAACAAGGAATCGGCAGTTTTCTTCCACCGTTCCACTGATGGGCTCATTCATTGATATCCATTGATCTTTATCCATGAGTGTGTTACCATATGTAGAAATTAGACTGTGACCTATCAATGGGTAATCAGATCTCTGCAGTGGTGGGTAGCTGTACCAATATCATCCGACAGCTACGGAAGCTAGTACCCGTCATCTCCCAATCCATGCTACGCTCCATTGTCGCAGCCACCGTGCTCTCAAGGATAGACTATGGAAATGCCCTCTACCTTGGTCTGCCAAAAACCCTGACAAACAGGCTACAGGTGGTGATGAATGATGCTGCTCGCCTCATTTTTAGATTGCCAAGACGAACTAAAGCATCTCCCCTGTTACAGAGCCTCCACTGGCTCCCTATTAAGGAGCGAGTGGAATTCAAAAGTTTATGTATAGCCCACAAAGCCATCTATGGCATGGCGCCGGCATACATTAAAGACCGTGTGGCGGTGTACAGCCCAATGAGAACTCTCAGATCCTCAGACTCTCAACTGTTGGTCTGCCCTCGGTATAAATTTGTCACCAAGGGTGGAAGAGCCTTCTCGGTGTTGGTTCCTCAACTATGGAACACAGCTCAATAAACACAACCAAATGTTGATAGACATGGTGGAAATGTGTCTGACACAAAATGTCTTTTTGTTTGGAGAGGAAATTTACCAGCAGATTCATGGATGCGCCATGGGTTTTTCCTTCAGCCCCGCTTATGCCTCCCTCACCATGGGATGGTGGGAACAACAAGTAGCATGGCACACAGACAATGATTTTTCCGTGGAAAAAAATTGCTAAATGGACAAGGTACATAGATGATCTTCTGATAATATGGGAAGGAACAACCCAAGAATTTGAGAATTACTTCCAAATCCTAAATTCTTCGACTTCTAACCTGAGGTTTACATATAAGATCAGTAAAGACAAAGCATTTTTCCTTGACACAGAAATTTACATTCGAGATAATAAGGTAGAAACAACGTTACACAGGAAGGAAACGGCAACAAATTCCATCTTACATTTTGACAGTTTTCATAAATCATCTGTGAAGGAAAATATACCTTATGGGGAATTCCTCAGACTAAGGAGAATATGCTCTGAGGAGAAAGAATGGAAGACAAAAAGTGAGATAATGTCCCAAAGATTTAAGAACAGAGGATATAATAAACACATCATAAGGAAAGCATGGCAACGAGCCAATATGAAGAATCGTAAAGAGGCCTTGACGACGAAGCGAGAAACAAAAAGAAAAAACATGGGAGGTGAAAAATTGGAGGAAAGAAAAGTGAGACTGGTCCTGGACTATACCAGGGAATCCAAACAAATTGTAAATATCTTGAGAAAAAACTGGAAATTGTTACAGTTAGATCCAACAACTGGAAGAATAATGGGGAACCATCCCCTTATCACGTTTCGTAGAGCTAGAAACCTAAAAGACAGATTGATACAGAGTCACTATCAAGACCATACGAAAAAGAAATCTACAGTTCTATCATATCTACTTTGAACGTAGATATGATAGAACACTTGATTAACATGCAAATTAATGATGACTAATGGTTACAATTAGGATGCAAACCAACCTTATTTGGGATACGATCGACATTGTAAAAAAATAATTTGGGCTATGGACATTCAACTTTAGATAACATTGATCACAAATAGCCCACCGGAGGGCACACATTTTTGTTTGTTTCATTGGTGCTCGATATATAGGCACATGACTCATGAGATATACATATATGAATGTGAACACAGAGGATTTCCCCAGTAATTTGCCAATGTTTATGGTTAAGCCCACCGGAGGGCATGAGGGAAATATATATGTGCTATTCTACATATGGTAACACACTCATGGATAAAGATCAATGGATATCAATGAATGAGCCCATCAGTGGAACGGTGGAAGAAAACTGCCGATTCCTTGTTTATTATTAATTTTGTAAATACGAGACGTATAACACAAATGTAAATTAATTGAACCAATTTTTGAAGAATTAATTGAATGTAATATAAGTGTTTATGGCCGAAAATGAACTGTATAAACTGATGCAAATTAATTAGATCGTAACATATATAAAAAAATCAAAAAACTACAATTCCCATCACACTGCTTGCGTTTCACAGGAAGTGAGATCAGCACTAGGAAGGGTGTGGCGGGTCTTTCGAAAATATAGGAGGAACCTGCACATTGTTTGAAACTTACCGTGAACAAGCGACTGGTTGGTTGCGAAACGCGTTGGTTTTTGTATCTGAATATGCTGGATCTTTGACGAATAAAAGAAAACTGGGAAGGATTGCTTTTGTGAGTGCGGACTTTTTCCCTTAAGATAAGGGATTTGGACAATATAACCAAGCAGGGCTCTGCTTAGTAGTTCGGCACCGGTGGAGAGAGCGCCATTGGATCTACATAAACCTTGAGCCAAGCTGTGGGATATATATATATATATTGACTGAAAAAACCATAGGTTATAGACCATATATAGTTAGGAATTAGCATTTAAAAAACCTTTTTTTACTCACACAAAACCATTGAAATTCCATATATAGTTAGTTGTACTAACTATATATCGCGCACCCGCAATCCACTGCTGATCATGTCACATATTACATCATTCATGACATGGTCAGTGACATCACTGATGACATCACTGACATCTCAAATGACATCACTGATGACATCTCAAATTACATCACTGATGACATCACTGATGACATCTCAAATGACATCACTGATGACATCACTGATGACATCTCATTTGACATTACTGATCACATCACTGATGACATCATTCATGTGATAATACGATGAACCTCTTCAGACTCTAATATAACCTTAGATACACTCAGTGTAAACAGACACTCACAGACTGTCACTTATCCATGGAGTTACTCAGACACTTAGTCAGTCATGCAAAGAATCAATCACACCCCCATTTCCTCAACTATACAGTTATACACACCTTACTTATTCAAACATATACTAACACATATTTACTCTCTTTTACAATGCCTGATACAAGTACACAATGATCCATACAGCCACTCACACATTCACTGGCTCTTATGCACAGTTATTTATATATGTCAACTGTCACATGTACTGTATTTTACATATGTACTTACTTTGACATGTAGCACTGAGATATCCATTCACTCACCAATACACTCATGCACACAGTCAACCGCCCATACAGCTGTTTCCACATGCACTTTTGAACCCATACATCTATTGAATTAACTGCTAACACATCTATGCACAGAGTCATACACCTCCCAGCCACCCACACACACACTCAGTCTCCCATACAAATACTTGGGCAACCAATCAATAACCCATATACTTACTCATATAGCTACTGATCAACACATGCAGCAGTTTACAGAACAACAGACATAATGATGCACAAATTAAGACAGTTTAGTCACTAACTCATGCACTCAGTGACACACATTTAATCACTCACTCATACAGTCAGTCATGCACCTAATAAATCCTTCATCCAGACACTTATACATCCACTCATTCTTCAATATGTAAGACATATTTTAACTTTACAGAAACATACAGTCACTGGATGTTGTCATCAGTGATGTCATCAGTGATGTCATTTGAGATGTCATCAGTGATGTCATCAGTGATGTCACTGACCATGCCATGAATGATGTAATATGTGACATCATCAGCAGTGGATTGCGGGTGCGCGATATATAGTTAGTACAACTAACTATATATGGAATTTCAATGGTTTTGTGTGAGTTAAAAAAGGTTTTTTAAATGCTAATTCCTAACTATATATGGTCTATAACCTATGGTTTTTTCAGTGAATATATATATATATATATATATATATATATATATATATATATATATTCACTGAAAAAACCATAGGTTATAGACCATATATAGTTAGGAATTAGCATTTACAAAACCTTGAAAATTCACTGAAAAAATCATAGGTTATAGACCATATATAGTTAGGAATTAGCATTTAAAAAACCTTATTTTACTCACACAAAACCATTGAAATTCCATATATAGTTAGTTGCACTAACTATATATCGCGCACCCGCAATCCACTGCTGATGATGTCACATATTACATCATTCATGACATGGTCAGTGACATCACTGATGACATCACTGATGACATCTCAAATGACATCACTGATGACATCACTGATGACATCATCCAGTGACTGTGTGTTTCTGTAAAGTTTAAATATGTTTTACATATTGAAGAATGAGTAGATGTATAAGTGTCTGGACGAAGGATTTAGTAGGTGCATGACTGAATGTATGAGTGAGTGATTAAATGTGTCTCACTGAGTGCATGGGTTAGTGACTAAACTGTCTTAATTTGTGCATCATTATGTCTGTTGTTCTGTAAACTGCTGCATGTGTTGATCAGTAGCTATATGATTAACTATATGGGTTATTGATTGATTGTCCAAGTATTTGTATGGGAGACTGAGTGTGTGTGTGGCTGGCTGGGAGGTGTGTGACTCTCTGCAGATCAATGTGTACTTGTATCAATGTATTGTATAAGAAAGTAAGTATGTGTTAGTATATGTTTGAAAATGTAAGGTGCTCTATGTTTAACTGTATAGACAAGAAAATGGAAGTGTGATTGATTCTTTACAGGACTGACTAGGTGTGTGAGTAACTCCATGGATGAGTGGCAGAGTGTGAGTGTCTGTATAGGTGTATGAGTGCATATGATAGTGTTGTAAAGATGAGTGATTGTATGTATGAATGATTGTATGGGTGAATGAGTGAATGTGTGTGTAGACGTAGGAATCAGTGAGTGCGTATGTAGTAACTAGTATTGGTGTGTCAATGGTTTCAAAAATTATACTCTGTATTTAACACTGGGTGAAACAGAGGTTATATTAAAATGTGAGGAGATGCATTGTATTGTCACATGAATGATATCATCAGTGATGTGGTCATTGATGTCAAATGAGATGTCATCAGTGATGTCATCAGTGATGTCATTTGAGATGTCATCAGTGATGTCATCAGTGATGTCACTGACCATGTCATGAATGATGTAATATGTGACATCATCAGCAGTGGATTGCGGGTGCGCGATATATAGTTAGTGCAACTAACTATATATGGAATTTCAATGGTTTTGTGTGAGTAAAATAAGGTTTTTTAAATGCTAATTCCTAACTATATATGGTCTATAACCTATGATTTTTTCAGTGAATTTTCAAGGTTTTGTAAATGCTAATTCCTAACTATATATGGTCTATAACCTATGGTTTTTTCAGTGAATTTCAATGGTTTTTTAATAGCAAATATCATAAGCTGTCGAATGTCAAGTACGTGGTAAGTGAAAACATTTTCGTGTTTATGCACACTGATCTGCTTTGAATGGTGCCCCCCCCTCATTTCTATTAGGAGTACACTCTCTTTGCAGATAGTGAAAGGTAGTTAACGCAGGCCTTTGCCCCCGTTGTAATACGTCGTGCCTGCTTCTCTCTCCATTTGATTGATTGTTATCCAAGCATTTACTGTTTTAGAATTGGTTCTCTTTGGTTCATTCTCTATTTACAAACAGACACAGAGTCGCAATACTCTGTTTAGTCTTTGCAGATAACGAAAAATCGTGTAAAAAAAAAGAAAAGGAATCGAGCAAAATCAGTAGGCCACTAATGGGATCTCTTTTTGACCTCGCTAAAATAGAAACATTAGTAACAACCCCTCATGACAAATACAAAACTAGTGAGATGAACTGAACTCCACACAATGATGGCTGCAAAACAGCTCGGCTCCGCCACCCACCCCGCCCAAAATAACGATAAAGAGCGGCTGCCATGATTGGTTGCGGAATGGCCACGACGGAGCTACGAAATGGTGGTGCTCTCATGCTAACCCCAGCTTCAGTCTGAAACATCCAGAAACACTGTAGACTACCAATTCGATCAGTTCCGGTAGCGCCCCAATGTAACCCGGTAGAGAAGAACTAGCCCTCCCCTCTTTGACTGATGGTTCTTGTTGCCTGTCCCTTCTGTTGTCATTTAACAGAACTATTTAGCCTGCTGAAAGGGGTTGTGTTCCGACCGCTGGTTGGTGGAGACATTTTGACTATATTCTGGACCTGCGTTGTCGCGTAATGCGTCATATGACGCGCCGCGTTAGCGCATCCGGAAGTCATCCGGGGCGCGACGCGCAGCGCGTAACGTAAGCATAACAAGTCATGTGACTTGTTAATAAAACTTTTCATTGGTTCATTTTACTTTTCTTATTCTAATGATGAAAGGCTTGGTCATATGACCTAAAAATTACGCTTTTTATTACTTCCGAACATTATTTTTTCTTAAATATATGTTATAATGTTCCAGGCTAATGTACTTTCCCGGAAAATTTACAACTGTCCTGCAAGTAAAATATATTCTTTTTTCGAGAAAAAGAGCGTTTCTTCGTCCCATGACGGAGCCGTTGAGCAAAAGAGGGTCGACCTGCTGTCTTAGTCGCCGATACGCCTGAATATGAGATTCTTATCGATCACTTTATGTTGCAGGAGTAGAAAACACAACAGCCCTTGACCATTTATCTTTACTGCGTTCCTGCGTATTATACCTTTTACCCTTCATGTAATTGGTCTGCTTTATTTCACTTGCCTTTTAATGATTCTAAAACAGTGACTATTATTAAAAACTTTACCAATGTATATACTACTACCATGTTTTCTTTTAAAAACCTTTATTGTGAAAATGTCATTATACAAATACGAGCCTATAACCACGTGGGCCGGCCACGGAGCAAACTGTAATCGTATATGATGAGTAGACATTTACACTGTAGAGGAACGTAACGGGCGGGCCATTAGGTTGCAAGAACTAAGGTGTCTAACAGTTGCGGAATCGGTGGACGTACATTTTATAATTAAAATACGACAGGGCCAGTTACAATAAAATTATCTAGATATACATTTGCGGGCAAGTACCATGGGTGACGTTAATTCGAACTTTCAATAGTACAGTAATCAATAACACATCAGAACTTAATATCAATAGGGATGTCGAAATATTCAATCAATTCTCGTCCCCGCCCGCCATATCCTTCAAAACTGCATACGTATCTCGTGATTTCAAGGTTCTGCAACCAGTACACAACAAGGAGTTACGAGTCCCATTTATTCCGGCGCCATTTTGGGCGAGGACGGGCAGGTCCAGGATATAGTCAAAATGTCTCTACCAACCATCGACTATGATGATGTTCATATGCTGTATTTATTAGAGTAACACTCATCTGTCCACATGAAATTAATTTGCCACAATCTAAACATGTCATTTTAATCTTTCCAAAGTTCTAAATATTTGGGACCATTTCCCTTGCCTCTGATGCTGTCAGTGCCACTTCTTTGATGAATGTACTGGCAGGTCGGGGGTTCTCCTCCAAATCTCTCTTTTATGCAGCACTATAATTAATTGGTGCCACCTCTCCATATGACGATGCATGGTATTATAACTATATTATATAACATGATAATATAACTATATTTTTTTTCGGTTCCTCTGGAGAGTACATCGTGGCAGATGAAGCGTGTAACGTACCGGGCATTTACATTTTTTTGCATGTACAGGAAAGGAAAAAAAAAATCGAGCGTCCGAGTTCTAAAGTGTCCCAGGGCCATTTTAGTAGACCAGGCCCAAATCCAAAGAACAAGCCGCCATTTTGAGAGTCCTGTTGCAGCCGCCTGTCGCTGTAGCATCAAGAGCAGCCGAAACTCAGCTGAATGGCAACTGAAACGGTAAAGGGGCGCCCCACTACAGCAGACGAGCCTCCACCTAGGAAGGCCCGTTCACGCCGCCTCCCCCCCCCCCCTTCGGGCACCCCACGCCGTTATTCGGAGCAGTATTGTAGGATGGCCACACCAGTGCGGCAACTTGCTGGACATCACCTCGGTGGTAACCGAATCTCAGCGCCTTTTGGTGTCTTCTCTTCAGAAAATATTGTTGCGCTGCCTTTGGCCCCATTCGCACATCAGTCCGCTACTGACGCCATCTCACAGGCTAATGGGGCGCCCCACGCCGAGTTTCAGCATTGTAGGATGACCACACCAGTACAGCAACTTGCTAGACATCACCTCGGTGCCATCCGGATCTTCGCATCTCAACGCCTAGTGGTATATTCCATACAGAAAATATTGTTGCGCTGCCTTTGGCCCCATTCGCACATCGGTCCGCTACTGACACCATCTCACAGGCCAACAGGGCGCCCCACGCCGACTTTTACCATTGTAGGATGGCCACACCAGTGCCACAACTTGCTAGACACCACCTCGGTGCCATCCGGATCTTGGCATCTCAGCGCCTTGTGGTGTCTTCTATTCAGAAAATATTGTTGCGCTGCCTTTGGCCCCATTCGCACATCGGTCCGCTACTGACGCCATCTCACAGGCCAACGGGGCGCCCCACGCCGACTTTCAACATTGTAGGATGGCCACACCAGTGCGGCAACTTGCTAGACACCACCTCGGTGCCATCCGGATCTTGGCATCTCAGCGCTTTGTGGTGTCTTCTAGTCAGAAAATATTGTTGCGCTGCCTTTGGCCCCATTCGCACATCGGTCCGCTACTGACGCCATCTCACAGGCCAACAGGGCGCCCCACGCCGACTTTTACCATTGTAGGATGGCCACACCAGTGCCACAACTTGCTAGACACCACCTCGGTGCCATCCGGATCTTGGCATCTCAGCGCCTTGTGGTGTCTTCTATTCAGAAAACATTGTTGCGCTGCCTTTGGCCCCATTCGCACATCGGTCCGCTACTGACGCCATCTCACAGGCCAACGGGGCGCCCCACGCCGACTTTCAACATTGTAGGATGGCCACACCAGTGCACCTTACTAGACACCACCTCGGTGCCATCCGGATCTTGGCGCGTTGTGCTGCCTTCGGCCTATTCGCACATCGGTCCGCTACTGACGCGAACTCACAGGCCAACAGGGCGCCCCACGCCGACTTTCAGCATTGTAGGATGGCCACACCAGTGCTGCAACTTGCTGGACACCACCTCGGTGCCATCCGGATCTTGGCGCGTTGTGTTGCCTTCGGCCTATTCGCACATCGGTCCGCTACTGACGCCGCCTCACGTGCCAACGTATTTTCTCCGCATTTTATACCCTATGCCGCATAACAGGTCATGTTGTTTATAAAACTTTTCATTGGTTCATTTTACTTTTGGTTTCCTAATGATGGAAGGCTTGATCATATGACCTAAAAACAACACTTTTCATTGGATGAAAACTTTTTTTTTTCCCCAAACGATGAAAGCCCAACCTTGTTTCTGGATGTTTCAGACTGAAGCTGGCGTCACCATGAAAGCACCACCATCTCGTGGCTCCGTCGTAGTCATTCCGCAAGCAATCATGGCAGCCGCTCCCCACCAGAAGCTTGCAGGAGTCGGGGGCCCCCAAAACTTTTGATGAATCCTCAAGGCGGAGGGGACGCTTTCGAGAATGGGGTCCAAGACCTAGCAGACAAGCGTCCGATTTCCAAGGTGTCCCAGGGCCATTTCAGTGGACCAGGCCCAAAAAGGAAACAGCCTGCCGCCATTTTGAGAATCCTGTGACAGCCGCCTATCGCTGCACCGCAAGAGTGGGCGCAACTCAGCTGAATTGCGGCTTTTGACACAGTGGACCAAAAGCGGACGGAATGGCAACTGAAACGGTAAAGGGGCGCCCCACTACAACAGACGAGACTCCACCTGGAGAGGCCCGTTCACGCCTCCTCCCCCGGGGCGCCCCACGCCGTTATTCGGAGCAGCATTGTAGGATACCAAAACCAGTGCGGCAACTTACTGGACATCACCTTGGTGCCATCGTTCTGCTGCCTTGGAACTATTCGCACAACAGTTTGCTACTGATGACCCACCCCCCGCGACGCCCCACGCCGGATTCCGAAATCAGTGAAATCTGGACGTTGTGCTGCGTTGGGACTATTCGCACAGCCGACCGCTACTTCGTTGTTTTTCCCTAAAAATCTTTATATGTTATTACTGTTTTTGTTTTCTTGTATATATTTATAAGTTATTAAAGTTTTATAATCTTACTACTTTGTCGAAGTGCTATATATTTTTAATGTGACACATAATTGTAAAAACTTTGATGTACAAAGAGTCATCCCTGGAATCTTCCGCTTCAGGCTCGGTCCCCTCCCCAATCACAATACAGGATGGTTTTCAGATAATAGGAACGCGTCTGCTGTGACGGATCTCATCGAGTGTGGGCCTTGATCTACTATAACTCCTTTGAAGAGGGGTGATTATTTACAGCTGGGGCCATAAACTACATCTGCAGGGCTAGCTGATACCCTAGGACCGGCCTGGACAATCGGACACAGAGGAAAAGGAGTGTCAGAGGGTGCGGTAGTGAATAGGGCGAAAGGGAGGTGTCGGGCGGGCACAGGGTGTGATTCTCAGGGAAGAGCAGCGCAGATGGGGGGTGGTTTATTACCCATGCATAAGACAGAGAGCGGGGGTGACCACTGCCTGGGGGAGATGCTTGCGAGGGTGGGGAGCCATGCTAAGGATCGACAGCGTGCAGAGAGTTGGTCTGGTCAAGGCATCTAAAATGACTGCCGTGCACGACAAAAGTGTGGCATTTGAAAAAAGGCAAGATGGCGCAGACAATGTTTTTCAACACTTCCTGATTTCCTTCGAATCGAACGTTAACAGACGTTGGGGCATATTCCCAAAGTTAAGCGATATTTATCCCTAACGATGCTTAGCAACGAATTTTTTACCGCTAAGCATCTTCAGAAATTATCGCAGATAAACCTTGCTATTATCAAGGTTTATCGCAAATACGATAAAAAACGACCGCAATGCATTAATATCGCTGAAAACTCAGCGATATTCATGCATTACCGAGCTAATGCTCTTAGCCATGTTATCCACCTCCCCTTGGATAACATGGCTAAGAACTGCTCAGGGCAGGTGGTAGCTTTTGGAGATATTCGCGCTTATCGCGAATATTTCCAAAAGTTGGTAATAGGAGATAGCGATGTTAGCGACTGTTTCCAGTCGCTAACATCTTGGCATGCCCACTTTGCATGTCATTAGTGATAAATATCACTCACATGCAAAGTGGGGCCCAAGATGGTCGCTATCTCCTACTAGCCGTCGCTAACTGGTGTTAGCAACAGCTAGGTAATACAGAGATAATTTTATCTCCGCGAAGCGGAGCGCTGTTACAGATATATATCTTGTTTTTGAACGTTAATTTCTCAAAATCCACTGAAGCACATATATTGAGACCTAGCAAAGGCACATCGAGCTACCAGTCCCTACAATTTTGCCAAGTTTCGTGCAAATCCATTCAGCCGTTCGATTATTATTATTATTATTTTTTTTGCCCCGCGGGGCCCTTTTAAAACCTCCACATCAAACCTAAGAGGTCAAGGAGGATCTACTATGCCCCCTTATGGTCATTTGCCCCTTCGCTTTGGCCTCCTCTCGTCTCTCGATCCTACCGAGAGACAAGATGGCGGCCGCTACGGACTGTTTGCAATGTTTACAGACGCCGGAGAACCAATCAGCTTCGCTTCACAAAGCTCCGTACCGCGAAAAGTCCGCGAACCGGAGCGCTGCCCGGTCCGCTGTTACAGATATATATCTTTTTTTGAACGTTAATTTCTCAAAATCCACTGAAGCACATATATTGAGACCTAGCAAAGGCACATCGGGCTACCAGTCCCTACAATTTTGCCAAGTTTCGTGCAAATCCATTCAGCCGTTCGGGCTAAAAGTGAGGCCAACCGCCCTATGGAAAACTCAATGTTAAAAACACGTTTTGGGACCCCCCTTTTTTCTCGGCCCCCCTTGACGAACCCCCCCCAAATTTTCAAGGGCTGCTCAGAAACAAAATGTGCCATTTTCCTGAAAATTTCAGCCAATTCCGTCCACAAACGCCAAAGTTATTAGACATAGAATTTTCAAAAATCCCATAGAGAAAAAATCCTAACTATATATACCTACTGGCGACCGCCAGTAGGTAATATATACATATATATGTGCAAATGTTTGCGCATAGAGGTAGTGAGAGGTAGAGTAGTAGTAGAGAGGTAGAGAGAAAGAGAGTAGAGAGTGAGTAGTAGAGAGTAGAGCGTGAGTAGTAGAGAGTTGAGAGTGAGTAGTAGAGTAGTACAAAGTGAGTAGAGAGTAGTAGAGAGTGAGTAGTAGACAGTAGAGTGGATAGTACAGAGTAGTAGAGAGTGAGTAGAGCATATTTGAGAGTAGTGGAGTGAGCGGAGAGTAGAAGAGTAGTAGTAGAGAGTGAGTAGTAGAGAGTAATAGAAAGTAGTAGAGAATAGTAGTGTGAGTAGTAAAGAGAATTAGAGTAGTAGAGAGTGAGTAAAGAGTATTAGAGAGTAGTAGAGAGTGAGTAGTAGAGAGTGAGTAGTAGAGAGTGAGTAGTAGAGAGTGAGTAGTAGAGAGTGAGTAGTAGAGCGTAGTAGAGAGTGAATAGTAAAGGGTGAGTAGTAGAGCGTAGTAGAGAGTGAGTAGTAGAGAGTAGTATACACATACGAGCTTCTGCAACTCGCGCCCCTGGAGGTCTGGTGGCTGTGGGGACTAATGTGTCCACTACAGGGACCTGTCTGCCACGTAATGGTCACATGTTAAAATCCCAACAGACCCTCTCAGCCTTTCATCCCTCTGGAGGTCGATAAAATGAGTACCACTGAGGGGCGGTAACAAACATCCATTATTTAGCACCCATGTGTGAACATGCGCTTTACAAAGACACGTTATGTTATATCCGAGCGCTACACGGTCTGTTACCGACAGGTCTGTCATAAGGGTCCCTCTGCAGTATGGTGGTAAGTAAGCTTCTCAAGGATATATATGTACATCCCGTTTTACCCATTGGTAACCACCTGACAGATCAGATTTTGCGCACCAGACAGATTAACCCGGCAGAAGCTACAGGATTTATTAAAGACGGGGTGGGTGTGTTGAAATGAGAACGCGGCGGGGCTGACCTTTTCATTTCCGTGCAGCACGCGGGTGTCCCGTGTTTCAATTCCCCGCTTTGGCGGAGAAGGAATGCAGGGCTGGTCTGTTCAATCTGGAACCCCACCTGTGGGGGGTCCAACTCCTCTGGGTCCCCCAAATCACACACCGCTGGAGAGACCAGGCTGCGGGATAGAAATCCAATATTCTAGCTTTTAATAAAGTCAGGTGTGGGGGAGGAGTACTTAATCACAGACACAGATTGCGGCCCCGCCACCCCCTTTCAGAAATGTGCCAGACCTCTCCGCTAGGGACCTCTAAAGAAATATATCGAAAGTTTACAATACGCATTTGTACTGTACTGTTCTCCCTTGATGTCAGCTTGATTTTCCGCCCTGTGAACTGAACCCAGCAGATCCAACACATCTCGATTTTTCCGCAGCTCAAGCAGACCCCACACAGGAAGATTCACTCGATGTCGATCTTGCTAGAAGTGGCCTGATTGACAGTTGGATATTTGACACTGGTATAAAACCATTGCTTCTGGATCCTGTTAATGGGAATGCTGAGTGTGGTTGGTGGCCACGCCTGGTACAAGAGTCTCACAAGTTCAGCAGCTCTGTTACCTTCCAATAGTTAATCATCATCTCGACAGGAGCTCTCTTTAAATTTGCCTTTTAACCAAATTCTTCAAGTCTGAGTAGAAACACCTGCCTTGTACCATCCTTACACTTTGCCTAAATATATTACATTAAAACCTTTGAAAGCTATTGCTAGATATATAGTGGTATGTTATTGTTTTGTAACATAACATATCATTTCATTGTTATTTAGAGGTACTATCAAGACTGCAATAAACAAATGTTAGGTATGTTATATATTTAGCATAATATGCCACACACGCTATTTTTAGAAATGTGAATGTTGCCTCCAGATTTCAGTTTCGAGTCTTGACGAAAACCACTTCGCCATTCATCATTCCGAGGCCGGCAAAAGAGTACCATTTACATGAGTCAGCAACTCTTGTTGAGACATTGCAAGAGAGTGCCAGTGACGTGATACATGAATGATTTACTTATTTACACATTCACCTGGCGCACCGGTTTTGCCGCGACAAACTCAGGAAGTGACAGTAAATTAAGCAGAAGCTTTGGTTTTTCGAGAGGGCCGACTGGACTCAAAAGGAGGCCAGTGTTTATGTGATCCATTGGAGGATTAGTTGGCATCCATTATCAGGAAGTCATTTAATTAAACAAAGATGATTGTGTTTGTAATAGATTGTTTTTTTGGGCGGGGTGGGGAGAGTTTTATATAGCGCGAACTTGACCGGAGGTATCAGAGCGCTTTACATGATCACCGGTTGGGTTACAGATGTGTTAGATTTAAAAGTTGTATTCAATTCAAACATTTCACAAAAATATTCACAGGTTTCACTCAGACTCCGCCGCAGCCGCACGGATCCACTGAGCTACCTGCCAGGCTGGTGCACGCGCTCGACTCGACTTGAAATGAATTGCATTTCCGCTCAGATCTGTGCCCGTGCCAGCTCTTGAATGTACCACTGTAAATATGTCAGGGTATTTTAATAAATGTAAACAATAAATTAAACTGATTTCTTCTAAGCAGAAAATGACTCGCCTGAGATCAGAGCTGATATTATTTCTCATTTTAAGGACAAGACGGATGGTAGAAGTGTGATTCTGACATCTGAGCGGCTGACGCGGTGCCTAGGCTGCATTTGTTGAAGACTGCTGGTTAATTTCCGTTCTCCCACAAACCTCCTCTTTTCAATGGCAGGAACGAAAGGCAATGTATGCCGAATTTTGGCAAATGTAGAAAAACCAGTTCTTGTGGCGTTCGATCCAGTTTGGAGAGCTCAGTGTAATTAGCGGCTGTCCGGAGGCTTCATGATAAAATGTTACATGTTTGCAGTTCAATTCGGAGTAAGGCTTCCAGGGTGGAACCGTTTAATTTTACTTGAGAACACATCTCTAAAGTTTAAAGCCAATTCGATCATATTAAAAAAAAAACACACACACACATTTCGTTTCAAAATCTGGCATCTGGGACAGGAACAGGAAAGTTTTCGTTGCTCCGCCAGTAATTAGTAAGTACCCCGTGGGAAGATTCCACAAATCTGAAAATGCAGATTTCCCGATGCGTGCAAGACAAGCGCTCGCTGTGCTCTGTAAGCCCCGTCCTTTTCAGACTGGGGGGCGTGTTTTTCTGAGAGGAGAGAAAGAAACAAAAAAAACACGCCCCTCAATCCGAAAAGGACAGGGCTTCCAGTGAAAACATCACGTCAGAGACCTCTTCTCTAATGGCTGGCCGCCGTTTATGGAGCCAGCCAATGGAGAAGAGAGGCGGGTTCAAGCCCCACTCTCTAAGACATAAAGTCTCGGAGCGAGACTGCGCAAGTGCAGCCTACGCAGGCCGAGACCTAAAAAGGGAAGGAATGTATGTAGGAGGTCCTGCTAGGTGGGTGGCAGAGGAGGGCATGGTTGAAAACACAGTACAGAATGTGATTGATATTCAGTCCAATACAACTAATATGTCTGTACAGCATTGGGTATAAAAACTGATTGTCTGTACAGTCTAACTAATACCTTTCATTACTCTTTACAGAAACAGTCCCGACGTTTGTCCCATTCAGCGATGCCAGACTGTTTTCTACATCTAGGGAAGCAGAGAGTGACAGCATACTGAAAGGATGGGTGGAACCCTCCCTTAACTCTGCTCAACACCAAGAACAATTGTTTTGCGCGACCGAGGGAAGGCTTGCCCTTGACTTCGCCAAGTACCTACAGGCTGTAAGGCTGTGATCTTCCCCGGCTGAGAGTAGTGCTGGTGTGTCAGACTGAGGTATGTCATAAGGTCCCTTGGCACCTGCGCCCAGTGAAGCAACCACCAATCACAGACAGACACTAGAGGTTCCTGGCTTAGCACAATAGCCGCCATCCAAGACACCCGAATCCAGAAACAAGATGTCAGCCTTCGACATAGTAAATGCTTCATGGTCACCGTGGTGACGCTGTTTGTCTCCCTCATCCTGTCTATCCTTGGTTGGCTGTTACTAATCTACCATCCTGTTACCTCAACAACTCCTACCCCGACTCCTGCAGAACACCAGTATTACACGTTACCAGCCCACGAATTACCCCGCCGTACAGAATTCTTCAACAACACCTTCATCCAAATGTTGCATCATCACCAGCTGATCATGAACACTTCCAACTGCTGGGTGTGGACTGATGCCACATTCCATGATACACCCTGTCCAATTCTTTCCCTACCCCTTTTCCATCTCTGGGTCTTGTCTTGCATGGTGGATGTTGATTCAGGAGCCTACACTGTCAATGGTACTGCCAATTCTGCCCTTGGAAAATTTCGGGATGGCTTCTTGCAGAACAGATCCGGCCATGCCAATGCTCCTTTTTGCCCGACCTGCTCATCCACAACGTTACTACCACCAGATAAACTCGGTGAGATGGTAGTATTCAAACTCAACTAATCGACGAACATTTTCCAGATTCTGCACAAGAAGGATACTGCCTGATGAACGAGACACAGTGAATGTCATAAATGTGCAAGGCCGTGTCTGCATTCATGGCCTAGGGACCAAGAAAGTTGGTACCAGTACGTGTGATACAAAAACTTTAAACTCTACATCTCCTCCGGAGCTGGTGACATCCCCCAACCAGTGTCTGCCAATGCTCTGTACAATGTGTGTCCAGACCATCAAGCCTCCAGCCTCTAACATTCACAACACCAATATGATGATGATGCTCCAACAAGAAACTGATGGCCTTATGAACATTGACATTTCTTAAAATATTTGCCACTCAATGGCAAAAGGAGGGCCTGAGGAAAAGTGTTCTTCTGATCGCCATCATTTGCACCGGGACTCGATTGCTTTTTCATTGCCATCTCGTGTCAAACACTTCCACACGACCCACCTGGTCGTTTTTGCTGATGCCTGAGGAAAATTCCAGCTGACACAACAAAAACCATCTTGCAGCCTGCATCTCTGCCCTGGAACTGTCACACGCCCAACCCCCCCCTGTTCTCTACAGTTCACCAGAAAGACACGAGACACTCACCCTGAGTAAATGATTTATTCTGCATCTCCTGCTCCCAGCCTGGTAAAGATCCTTGACACAGTGATCAGGTTATCTAGACAATGGTCTGACTGTTGGGCCCTGATCAGGGTGATTAAACAATGCCTTGAAGGACCGGACTTTGATCAAGGCAATTGAACAATGACCTGAAAAACTGAGCCTTGATCAAAGCCGAGTGAACAATGATCTGTGTACCAAGCCTTGACCAGGTCACTAACTACAAGCATCGTCTGGATCTGGTTATCAACTGTAAACACTGCCCTGATTAAACAATGGTCTGACAGCCAAAAGACTGGGATGACAAATGTATAAAAGGCTTGTAAGCTACAGGGTGAAGTAGCAGCCTCCTGGGTTTTGTCTCTAACTAGCTTGGGACTCTGTTCCATAGCCCAGGCCGTTGAAATAAATCTGAGTTCCTCCTGCAGACGAAGGCTCCTGTGTCTCCTTTTACTAAGTATGGAAGGTATGGAAGACTTGGGCGGTTTCCCCCGCCGCCGAGAACCAGTAGGTGGGTTATCCCAGTTCTTCAAAACAATAAGGGGGATATTCTCAAGAACGTATGATAAAGATCACAAAATTAGCTTAACGCAACTCTTCACATCGCAGTCTATCATGGGAAAATAACCTGTGTTAACATTGTATTCTCAACACAGCGGTACCATGCAATAGTCTCATGATAACGCGTCTAATGACCACGTTAAAATCAATGCGACACTGCAAAAATGCAAAACACAAACTCGAAAAAAGCTGCGATGTCCCAAACCATGATACAAAAATAAGCGATAATCAGGGACACTCCTGCAATTTCCACGCGACATGCAGGGAAATGCACCATAAAAGCAGAGTAAAAAAACTATGATGACAATGTACGAGTACAACCTCACATCCGTGAAGTAGTACAAATGTACATTGTCCCGCATCAAATAGGCATCTCCTCACTAACGGGCACAATGTACATTTACATGCAGTAAGTATGTAAACTGCGCTGATGCATAAACATACATGGAACACACTGTGAATCCGCATCTCCCCTTCACATTGCAGAGTGACAATCAACACCTCCTTCATCACGTCAGTGATGATGGAGACGACCCCCAGCACAACGACTACGAGGAGCTCCAACGGTTCATAGACAACGTCGGCACCCCACCTCCAGGAGCAGGGCAGCCCAGCACCATCGAGGTGAGCCCACCCCCTGCACAGACCAGACAGCAGGAGGCACCCACCACCACGACTGCCTCCCAGCACCTCACCAAGGAACACAGGACGTTCCAACGCCGTGTGTTAGACCACCAGAAGGAGCTGGCTGAACTGATGAGTGGGATCCCCTACTACATGTGACACACAGAAATGGCATTTTGAATACGTGACACCCCAAACAGCTGCACTGTACAGAGGTGACACACCCACCATCAATTCGCAAAATATGAGATTGTTAGCACTACATGTTGCACTTACACTTGTCAGAGTGATGTGCTTGTGCAGAGGAGTGGCATGCACTCAGGAAACTTGTGTCGTAATGAATTTATTTGCACATGCTGTGCCTGTTGGCATTTTGTCCTGTCCCATGATTGCTAAGGACTGTCACAATGTGACGTGCTCATGTAAAGAAGTTTCAATGATGGTGTTCCTACGGGCTATTCCTGCTGCGGCTGCAGTGGGGTGTGGTCCACCCGCCTCATCTTCATCATCATCGTCCGGAGTATCTGGCACTTGTATCCATGGGGCATTGCTGCATACACATATGTTGTGCAACACACAACATGCAACGATCATCTTGCACACAATGTCTGTGCTGTACAGGAGCTTTCCACCTGTGAAGTCCAGGGACCTGAAAAGTGACTTCCAAGCCAATGTGTGTTCCACAATGCCCCTGGTGCATTGGTGGGCCAAATTGTACTGCCTCTGGGCCTGTGTGTTTGGGGCTCGGAGGGGTGTCATCATCAAAGCGCAGGGTGCATATTCTTGGTCACCTGTGACAGCACATAGAGACATGAGTCAATAGTGCTGCATGATGTGCCGGCAGCCTCACTGGTTCATTGGTGTGTGATATGTGTGAATTAGTGATTCCTGTTTGACATGTTCTGCTTGTAGCAAATGAGCGGCATCAATGTGTATTACTTAGCCTCACTGCTGCTCCTCCCTCCCCAAGCCTACTTACTGAAGTGCGCAGCGTAGTTGCATCACTTGCACTCCTACAGCACACCATTGTCATGCCTGTCTGCGCATGTCCACAAGCCTCACAACGACCCTGTGATGTTGTGTGTTGTAGGTGGGTGGCCACGTGTGTGTAGGCCTATGGTAAGGATAGGGCGGGCACAGATGTAGAGTTCATGGCTGGCTGAACTCGCGATGCGGTTGAGGGTTGACCTTTGGCTTATGCTGCGGAAATAGCGACACACACAACAGTTGGCATTTATGATCCCGGACCCCAAGCAGGCTTGAACTCCTTCATTTACCCCTTCGGCCGAGGGCGCACTCCGGGGGCATGCTACATGGCAACATTGTACAGGGCGGGACAGGTGGCACAGACACTACAACTGAGACACATGCATTAGTTACTTTCTTGGCAAGGCCAAAATTTAACTATGCCCAGAGCCCCGGGTTGAAGAATCACACCCCTACGCAGGACTGTCGTACGGAAGTCCTCTCCGCTTACACTTACAGGGGGGACGTAACAAGCTATTTTTCAGCGATCTTCCCTAACTGGCTGAGGTAACATGGTTGCATCCACTGACCACTGCACTCCAAACACCAACAGTATATGTCGATATGGACATGTCTGTGGTCTGCATACTGCAGTCTGTCCAGCACATCCACGCCACACTTGCCATTGTGTACATTCTCATTCATGGTTCACTTGCCTCCTTCACACATGCCTAGTTCCCACCTCTCCCCACAATCTGCTATTGTGTGGCTGAGGTGCCATGCCGTTGATGGCTTATGTACATGGCTAGGCCAGGTTACCACAGTGAGTTGTGCTGTCTTGTCTGGTAGGTGGGCATGTTGTATGTGAGTTTGAAACGTGTGCATTCCCAGAGTTGTGAGTTGCATGATTGTGGAGTTGAGGTGTGTGGTGTGTTCAGTTAGCACTTAACAACGAGCAGCGCATTCCGATAGGTGCCATCCTGGAAGCGCTGGTTGATGATGAACGTTTGGAAGATGTAGGAATCATGCACACTGCCTGGGTAGTTGGCGATGACATTGGTGAAGAGTCCCCGGTGGCCCACTGTTGCCTGCACATTAATGGAATGCGTGTGCTTTCTGCTGCTGTAATTGTGTGCAATGTTGGCTGGGGGCACAAGTAGGACATGTGTGCAGTCAATTGCCCCCAACACGTGCGGGAAGCCAGCTATGGCGTAGAAGCCTTGCTTGGTCTCCAACCGTTCCTGCGCAGTGTGGGGGAAGTGAAGGTGCTGGGGTACCAAGCTGATGATGTCGTCCAGGACAGGTTTGAGGAACTTTCATAGGGCTGGCTGTGAGACTCCTCCAACTCTGGCAGTTGTTGGTTGGAAGGAACCAGAGGCCAACAAGTGCAGCACAGCCAGCAGCTTTGTCTAAGGTGGGATGTTGGTTGTCCGCTGTGTTGGTACCGTCAGCCTGTGGGCAACCGTTGTCAGGATGCAGAGGACAGTTGTCCTTTTCAGTCTGTAATGGGCAATTTCATCCTCTTGTGTTAAGTCTGTGAGGCTGGTGCGTTTCCTGAAGGTCCGCTGTCTTGTACTGCACTGCCTCAGTGGTAGTCCAGGGGTGGGTCGGTGGGGTGGCGGCGGGCCTGGGGGTGGTGGCGGTGGATGTTGTGGCCCTCTTGTGACACACCAGAAACAATAACAGCCAGGCAAGATGTCGGCATGCTCAGAAGGACTGCGCCGGGTAGCTCCAGGCAAGTCCGTGCTGTAAAACGACCGTACACAGCTTGCGTTCCAGTTTACCAGCTCAGATGCCGCCTGATCTCTCCACAGCAGCTTCACGCAACCCCATGGACACAGTAAGGGGTGCGCTTACCTCTGAACACATATGTCTTGTGGCCCATTAAAGGCCACCTATCATAACGACAATACCGGCACGTACATCAGACTAGACAATTTGCACCAGCTTAACTCCCCATTCTTGAACCGCGGAAGCACAGTTCAATAACATTGCTGGTCCTGCAGCGGGTTGCTGAGATTAGTAATAACATTCATGCTGATGTAGGTCTCTTCCGCCAAAATGATGTAAAGAGAAGTCTGGACGCCGAGGTGTAAGATCCATCAGATGGTTTATTTATCTCAGTTGCAGGCAAGCAAGTTCATCGGTTCTTATGTCAGATCTCAGGATAGCTTCTATGATAAGCTCTATTGCAAGCCTCAGCAGTCTCAGCCTCCTGCTGCTCAGCCCATACTCCAACATTCCACACAGCACGTTCACACTGGCTGAGCAGCAAGGACAAGAGCACCAGGGACGATGCATTATACAAATCCAGATATAAAAATTGACCAAAGGTGTCTCTACGTCCGAGCATTGCAACTTACCTCTTTGCAGCTGTTGGCTCCCTTCAACCAGCCTCCGGCATGAGCCTGCAGCCTGTTTCAACCCCTGGGGACTGACCCCCCTCAAGCAGCTGCTACTTAACTGTAAGAAGCCTCTGTCCACTCGCCCCCAGCCCCCATTGATTTGTATCAGGCCTCCCTGCAACGCAGCTCTGTGGTGCTTACTGGAGGTCTTAACAACAAAAGAACCGGGGGTCTATAACGGAGCTTCAAGTACTCCGTGCTGCTGCAAAACTCCTACATAAGTGAGTTAGGCGCTAATAGAGCTACATAAGTCTCTATATCAGAATGTGTGCCAGGACAAACCTGTCGAAGGACCTACTGAGATTGTTGGTAAGACCCGTACAGAGATGTGTTGGATTCCCATCAAATAGGTATGTAGATCAAGTGTTCTGATTTGGTCATCCAAAAATGGGGTGGTATGTCTCTTGATCAATGAGACCCATCCATCGCCCTTACTCAATTGCGTCGCACCATCAATCGCTAAGGTACCCATGAACAAATGATAAAGATGGGATCGAGTGCAGTGCAAAAATCAAAAGATGTGTGAGTTAAAAACAAGGGGTAAAAGGATCAATAGGCGAAAAACTCTAATGTAATTTGTCCTTTCCCTCCAACAAACAAGAACAATGCAGAGGAAGCAGTCTAAACATATAACTGCATTTACAAGGCCAACATGTTTCAGCCGGTAGGGACAAGATCCCATGGCTTTCTTCAGGGCCAGAGTTCTAAGCATTAGCTACTGCATACATAAAGTGAACGTAACGACAATTTGTAAAGGATATACATAAATAGTCCAAAATCGTGTTCCTCTGTACCAAACGGTGTCTCTAACATCTGTTAACAAGAAACAAGAAATAAATTGTAGTAAGTCCTATCAAAACAGGAAAGACCTGGCACTGGCTTCTACTAATTAAGCCAATTTATTTTACTAATGTTACTCACCTGAATAGTACAGGGAGTGTACCTCACCTCTCCTGGAACCCAGCTCAGGAAGAAGGAGGCCCCGCTCTGTGAAGGCAAGGAAGGGGTAATGAACCGAAGGGTGGACAGTACTACTCTATCTCTCCCTCCAATACATAATATAGCCCCTATAACAGTCAAGCTTCACAGAGCCACAAAAAATCTTAAGGGTGGAATAAGTCACAGAGCCCATAAAAGTCCCAGGTTCCCAAGATCCATCACTTAATGTAAAAAGCTTTCCTCTAAATATGAGTGTCCTAAATAGGATGGAGCTAAACTGTAGCAGGTTTAGATCTAGACTAGCAAAAGTTTGACAGACCAAGCCTGGTCTCATATCCCAGAAACATAGGTGAACCAGTCTATGCCACCCCAAAAGAAAAAAGGCCAAGAATAAATCCTAATGAGCCACTAACCTGTCCGGCGTTGTCTCATCGCAGGACCCGAGTTTGGTGGAAGGCAAAAAATGGCTGCCCACAGGAAGCTTATAAAGGAGATAGGGGCGGAGTATCACGTACTCTCGCGGGATTCGATTGAACTACAGAGTGATGTCACAATCCACTGTGTTGCAGTTCACCCAAGAACTACAAGATGACATCATTACGGCCATCTTTGTAGTTTGAACTAGTTCAAAAATAAAGGTGCTTTATTTAACCATAGCGCAAGTGTTTGCAAGCGCGAAATAGTCGACCGAGCTGATGTCTATTTATAAAGATCCATCAAAGTGGTCTCTGATAATGATCCCCAAATGAACCCAAAGAAAGGTAGCCAATGGTGGGAAGGGGGGAGGAGGAAGAGGGGGGCTGAATCATCCGCCCCTCACTTCAAAAACTGAAGTGGTAGAGGGCTGTCAAAACAGTCCATATCGTGCTGTGCCTGCCATATCAGAGTAATGATGTTGCTTGTTAGTTCAAACTCACATATAGGCAAACAGCGTGCCAAGGGTACATCTGTAGAGAGCCCTAAAGGACCAAAGTGAAGGTGGGTGACCCTAGACTCAAAGGAAACTGAACCTAATACCTCCCCTGAAGATTCAGTGGTGCAGACTAGAGCACACAGTGTCCCTAGCGAAAGAACTACCTCCATAAAGTGTAATCTAAGAGAAAGACCTGCAGCTGGCAGCTGCTCTAAACAGTAAAACACAAACAATTGAAGAAGGGTCTGAGGGAAATTTAAAGACCTGCCCAGTTCGTATCCCCCTAACTGTAATCCTAACAACAAAAGAACCGGGGGTCTATAACGGAGCTTCAAGTACTCCGTGCTGCTGCAAAACTCCTACATAAGTGAGTTAGGCGCTAATAGAGCTACATAAGTCTCTATATCAGAATGTGTGACAGGACAAACCTGTCGAAGGACCTACTGAGATTGTTGGTAAGACCCGTACAGAGATGTGTTGGATTCCCATCAAATAGGTATGTAGATCAAGTGTTCTGATTTGGTCATCCAAAAATGGGGTGGTATGTCTCTTGATCAATGAGACCCATCCATCGCCCTTACTCAATTGCGTCGCACCATCAATCGCTAAGGTACCCATGAACAAATGATAAAGATGGGATCGAGTGCAGTGCAAAAATCAAAAGATGTGTGAGTTAAAAACAAGGGGTAAAAGGATCAATAGGCTAAAAACTCTAATGTAATTTGTCCTTTCCCTCCAACAAACAAGAACAATGCAGAGGAAGCAGTCTAAACATATAACTGCATTTACAAGGCCAACATGTTTCAGCCGGTAGGGACAAGATCCCATGGCTTTCTTCAGGGCCAGAGTTCTAAGCATTAGCTACTGCATACATAAAGTGAACGTAACGACAATCTGTAAAGGATATACATAAATAGTCCAAAATCGTGTTCCTCTGTACCAAACGGTGTCTCTAACATCTGTTAACAAGAAACAAGAAATAAATTGTAGTAAGTCCTATCAAAACAGGAAAGACCTGGCACTGGCTTCTACTAATTAAGCCAATTTATTTTACTAATGTTACTCACCTGAATAGTACAGGGAGTGTACCTCACCTCTCCTGGAACCCAGCTCAGGAAGAAGGAGGCCCCGCTCCGTGAAGGCAAGGAAGGGGTAATGAACCGAAGGGTGGACAGTACTACTCTATCTCTCCCTCCAATACATAATATAGCCCCTATAACAGTCAAGCTTCACAGAGCCACAAAAAATCCTAAGGATGGAATAAGTCACAGAGCCCATAAAAAGTCCCAGGTTCCCAAGATCCATCACTTAATGTAAAAAGCTTTCCTCTAAATATGAGTGTCCTAAATAGGATGGAGCTAAACTGTAGCAGGTTTAGATCTAGGCTAGCAAACGTTTGACAGACCAAGCCTGGTCTCATATCCCAGAAACATAGGTGAACCAGTCTATGCCACCCCAAAAGAAAAAAGGCCAAGAATAAATCCTAATGAGCCACTAACCTGTCCGGCGTTGTCTCATCGCAGGACCCGAGTTTGGTGGAAGGCAAAAAATGGCTGCCCACAGGAAGCTTATAAAGGAGATAGGGGCGGAGTATCACATACTCTCGCGGGATTCGATTGAACTACAGAGTGATGTCACAATCCACTGTGTTGTAGTTCACCCAAGAACTACAAGATGACATCATTACGGCCATCTTTGTAGTTTGAACTAGTTCAAAAATAAAGGTGCTTTATTTAACCATAGCGCAAGTGTTTGCAAGCGCGAAATAGTCGACCGAGCTGATGTCTATTTATAAAGATCCATCAAAGTGGTCTCTGATAATGATCCCCAAATGAACCCAAAGAAAGGTAGCCAATGGTGGGAAGGGGGGAGGAGGAAGAGGGGGGCTGAATCATCCGCCCCTCACTTCAAAAACTGAAGTGGTAGAGGGCTGTCAAAACAGTCCATATCGTGCTGTGCCTGCCATATCAGAGTAATGATGTTGCTTGTTAGTTCAAACTCACATATAGGCAAACAGTGTGCCAAGGGTACATCTGTAGAGAGCCCTAAAGGACCAAAGTGAAGGTGGGTGACCCTAGACTCAAAGGAAACTGAACCTAATACCTCCCC
This sequence comes from Lissotriton helveticus, assembly GCF_964261635.1. Taxonomy (NCBI): domain Eukaryota; kingdom Metazoa; phylum Chordata; class Amphibia; order Caudata; family Salamandridae; genus Lissotriton; species Lissotriton helveticus. The sequence goes on along the minus strand of NC_136068.1, from coordinate 1,958,158,340 downwards.
TGAAGATTCAGTGGTGCAGACTAGAGTACACAGTGTCCCTAGCGAAAGAACTACCTCCATAAAGTGTAATCTAAGAGAAAGACCTGCAGCTGTCAGCTGCTCTAAACAGTAAAACACAAACAATTGAAGAAGGGTCTGAGGGAAATTTAAAGACCTGCCCAGTTCGTATCCCCCTAACTGTAATCCTAACAACAAAAGAACCGGGGGTCTATAACGGAGCTTCAAGTACTCCGTGCTGCTGCAAAACTCCTACATAAGTGAGTTAGGCGCTAATAGAGCTACATAAGTCTCTATATCAGAATGTGTGACAGGACAAACCTGTCGAAGGACCTACTGAGATTGTTGGTAAGACCCGTACAGAGATGTGTTGGATTCCCATCAAATAGGTATGTAGATCAAGTGTTCTCATTTGGTCATCCAAAAATGGGGTGGTATGTCTCTTGATCAATGAGACCCATCCATCGCCCTTACTCAATTGGGTCGCACCATCAATCGCTAAGGTACCCATGAACAAATTATAAAGATGGGATCGAGTGCAGTGCAAAAATCAAAAGATGTGTGAGTTAAAAACAAGGGGTAAAAGGATCAATAGGCGAAAAACTCTAATGTAATTTGTCCTTTCCCTCAAACAAACAAGAACAATGCAGAGGAAGCAGTCTAAACATATAACTGCATTTACAAGGCCAACATGTTTCAGCCGGTAGGGACAAGATCCCATGGCTTTCTTCAGGGCCAGAGTTCTAAGCATTAGCTACTGGAGATACCTGGTGGGCTAGTTAGCCCACAGGGAACCTCAGGATTCAATGGGAATAAATCACCTAATTTACAATGCACCAGGGGGCACGTTTGCACAGTGGTGCACAGAGGGGTCGGGACCTGACATACCAAGTGTGCAAACGAACCCCCTGGTACATTGTAAACTGGGGGATTAAGTCCCCTTCAATCCTGAGGGTCTCTGGGGGCCAACTAGCCCACCAGGTACCTCCAATAGGCGCCAAAGAGCTGCGTTGCAGAGAGGTGTAAAAAGGGGTGTGGCCTTTGAACACCTCTCTGCAACGCAGCTGCCTGGTGCCTACTTGAGGTACCTGGTGGACTAGTGGGGCCTTAGGGACCCTCAGGCTTCGAGGGGACTTAATCCCTCAAGTTAAAATGCGCCACGGGATGTGTTTGCACACTTGCCACATCAGGCCCACCCCCTCCCTTCACCACTGTGCAAACCACATCACTCATGACATGGTCAGTGACATCACTCATGACATCACTGATGACATCTCAAATTGACAAGGCTTGTATCTATTCAAAACGACAAGGAATGTCTAAATAAGAGGGCACACAGCTGGTTTGTGATACAAAGCTATCAAAAATGTTCACCACAACCGTATCTCGGCACCAGTTTTTCAGGATCGTTAAAAGAAGGATTTTTGGCACTGTGAATGGGGATTTTATCCGCCAAACCTCACATGCCCCCGTGGAAACGCACATTTGCATCTACACTATGTAGACTATGCGGCGAAACTAAAGAAGACATGCTGCATCTCCTATGCATATGCAAGTTCCTAGAGCGGGAGAGGAGAGAGCTGTTAAAACCACATATAAACGAAATGCATATTAGGTCTTGTCGACAGGCAGTAAAGGCCTGTTTTAGCGGGACCAACGTTAAATTAATCTGCAGCTTTGTCCGCTTCATGAAAACCGCCCAAATAAAGCTTTCCGCCGCGGTCTAAGCCTAACCGCCACTGCCCAAGCCACCTTGTCCGGTAATTCTCCTTGACCCCCTTTACGCCCTGACCCCAACTTCGGTCGTTAAGACTATATAACAGACTGTCAGAGCTATGGACACTGGGGCTGCCACCAGATTGGGCGTTACCCCTTTTTACTCCTATCGTAAATAAACTGTAAGTATTTTATTTTGTAATCGTTCAATTTTAAAACATGTGCACCACGTTTTTAAGGAAATATGATATCAAGGCATACATGTATTTTTTTTTTCTTATAAATTTTATATTGATGTGTTGACTGCTAAGATTTTAATTAATCAATGCAAATAAATAAACTAAACTAAACTAAACTAAACATCTCAAATTACATCACAGCGCAGTGTCGCTTACTGGAAGCACCTGCTGAGCTAGTTGGCCCCCGGGGGCCCTCAGCAATTGAAGGGGAATTAATTCCCCAACTTAAAACACGCCACAGGGTGTGTTTGCACACGTCACCTCAGGCTCCGTCCCTGCCCTTCACCACTGTGTAAACGCGCCCTGTGGCTGTTTTAAGCTGGGGGATTAAGTCCCCTTGAATACTGAGGGTCCCTTGGGTCCAACCAGCCCACCAGGTACCTCCAGTAAGCGCCACAGTGCTGCGTTGCAGAGGCGTGTGTAAAGGGGCGTGGCCTTGGACCACCTCGATGCAACACAGCTCTGTGGTGCTTACCAGAGGTACTTGGAGGGTTAGCTGGCCCCCAGAGACCCTCAAGATTCAAGGGGAATTAATCCCACAACTTAAATCCTGCCAGGGGGTACATTTGCAGGGTGATGAAGGGAGGGGGTGGGACTGATGTGACATATGCGTAATTATCCAATCACTCCACCAAAACCCAAACACTGATAAATTCACCATGAACTGTCCTTGCCGTACTCTAATCATCCACTCAGCACCCATGCACTCATGCAATGACCCAGTCACTAACTCATGCACTGCTACAAAACACTGAGCAGTACCCATGCAGTCCAGCTATCGCCCTGTCAGTACCCAAGCACTCCTTCAATCACCCTGCTAGCACCATGTACTCATCCAATCACTCCACCAAAACCCAAGCACTGATAAATTCACCATGCACTGTCCTTGCATTACTCTAATCTTCCAGTCAGTACCCATGTACTCATAGGCTGGCCCAGAATCTAACACATGCACTGCTACAATCCCCAAAGCACTTCCCATGCAGACCTCTAACCACCTACACACTACTAATTCACTCCTCCAGGTACCCAGGTAGTACCCATGCACTCCAGAAATCCCTCTGTTACTACCCATGCACTCCTCCAATCACCCAGCCAGCACTATTTACTTATCAAATCACTATGTCAAAACCCAAGCACTTATAAATTCACTCAGGCACTCTCCTTGCAGTATTCTAATCTTTCAGTTAGTAGCTATGTGCTCATGCAATGATCCAGGCACTAACTGATCACTGCTACAATCCCATGTGCCCGACCCATACAGTCCTGTACCCACCTACACACTTCTCATTTGCTCTTTCAATTCCCCAGGTAATACCCATGCAGTCCTGCAATCACACTGTCCCTCCCTGTGCACTCCTCCAGTCACCCAGCCACCACCATAAACTAATCCAAACACTCCTTCAATGGCCAAGCACTTATAAGTTCACTGCGCGCTCTCCCTGCAGTACTCTCATTATCCACTCAGTACCCATGTACTCATGCAATGGCCCATGCACTAACATATACACTGCTACAATACCTTGAGGACTACCTATGCTGACCAGAAATCTCCCTGGTACTATCTATGCAGTCTTCCAATCACCCAGCCAATCCTCTGTGCCTATCCAATCACTCCGCCAAAACCCAAGCACTTATAAAATCACCATGCACTCTCTTTGTAGCACTCTGATCACACAATAACTACTCATGTTCTCATGCAATGACCCAGGCATTAACTCATGGCAAATACAGAGGAGGTCATGCTAATCACATGGGTACCCCAATGCATAGTGTTCCCTAGTGTATGTAGATGTTTTCACTGTTTTCTAAGTGTCTTTTAGCATAGCACTGGCTCTAGGCCTGGTTAGTCAGAGTCAGTTACCACCAGTATCCATCAGCAGAAAGTCGGGAGCACAGGAGGACTTTCTGCTCCTCTGTTGGTTCTTTCTGCACATCTCTTCTTCTTTCTGCTCTTTTCTTCCTCTTTCTACACATGTCCTACCTCTGTAGGCATAGTTAGAAATTTTCATTTAAAAAACCTTAGAAATTCACTGAAAAAAACATTGGTTTTAGGGACGTTATAGTTAGTTGGACATTTCTCTCATACAAAACCATAGAAATTCCCCCATTATAGTTAGTTCAGCTAACTATAACTCGTGCCCCCGCAATGCACTGCTGATGACGTCACATATTTCATCATTTATGACACGGTCATTGACATCAATGATGACATCATCCACATTAAAATCTGATGCACTTCATCACACCCTAATATAACCCTTGATACACCCACTGTAAAATGCAGACTACCATTTTCTAAACCATCGACACACCAATACCAGTTCGTACTCACTAATTTCTAGCTCTACACACACATCCACTCATTCAGCCATACAGTCACTCATACATACAATCAGCCATCAATACAGCATTATCATATGCACTCACATATCTATACAGACACACACTCCCGCCTCTCATTCATAGACTTACTCACACACCTAGTCAGTCATGGAAATAATCAATCACACTCCCATTTACTCACCTGTACAGTTATACACACACCACATCACTTAATTAAACATATATTAACACATACTTACGCTCTAATACAATAATTAATACAAGCACACACTGATCCATACAGCCACTCTCACAATCACTCACTCTCACATATAGTCATGTATACACTCAAACACTCACATATACTGCCTTTCACACATGCAGTTACTCACACATGTACCATTGAGACATCTATTCACTCACCAACCGACCCATACACTTACTCACCCACCCATACAGCCCTTCACAGATGCACTCTTGAACCCACACACCCAGTGAATCATCCACTCAGACATTTATGCACAGTCATACTCCCACCCACCCACACAGACATTCAGGCAACCAATCAATAATCCATATAGACTCTCATTTAGTTACTCACCAACTCATGCAACCGCTTATACACCAACTAACAAACTAAACTGTGTGAATGTCTGAATCAGTCACTAACCCATGCATTCAGTAAGACACATTTAGTTACTCACTTATACAGTTAGTCACAACCTACTAAATCATCCATCCAGATACTTATACACCCACTCATTCTTCAATACACCTTGGCATATACATACACATGTTTAAACTTTTCAGTAACACACAGTCACTGGATGATGTCATCAGTGATGTCATTTGAGATGTCATCAGTGGTGTCAATGAACCACGACCCACCACCACCTGCAACAGGTTCCCCACAGAAACTGGAGCAAGATCACTGCCGACCAGCTCACCACCTCCTTCAGCCAGAACCCACCCGCGAGCACAACGGACCCCAACGAAGCAGCCCGCAACTTCACGCAGTGGCTGACCGCCTGCGCCGATGACCTCGCACCACTGAAGTACCCTCCCAGCAGACCCAGAAGCAAGAAGGCATCCTGGTTCACCGACGAACTCAAGGACTCCAAAAAGACCTGCCGCACCCTCGAGAAAGCCTCGACCAGACCACTGACAACATGACCGCCCTCAAACACGCCACCCGCAAGCACCACCAGCTTATCCGCACCACCAAGAAGAAATCACTGAAGGAACGACTGGACAACAACGCCCACGACAGCAAGGAACTCTTCAGCATCGTCAAGGAGTTCTCCAACCCCAGCACTGGCAACAACGACATCACCCCGTCACAAGATCTCTGCGACTCCCTCGCCTCGGTCTTCCATCGCAAGATCGCCGACATCCACAACAGCTTCGGCACACCATCCACGCACCCAACCGTTGAACCAACGCCCCCCACCACCACCCTCCGCACCTGGACCATGGTGACCACCGAAGACACAGCCCGCACGATGAACACCATCCACTCCGGATCTCCAACCGACCCCTGCCCCCACCACGTCTTCAACAAGGCCGACTCCACCATCGCACCCCAACTCCGGAACATCATCAACACCTCCTTCAACACCGCCACCTTCCCGGAGAAGCATGCCGAGCTCAGCGCCCTACTGAAAAAACCAACAGCGGACCCCACCGACCTCAAAAACTTCCGCCCTATCTCGCTCCTCCCTTTTCCTGCTAAAGTCATCGAGAAGATCGTCAACCGACAGCTTGCCGCCTTCCTCGAGATGAACGGATCCCTCGACCCCTCGCAGTCCGGTTTCAGAGCCAACCACCGCACCGAGACCACCCTCATCGCAGCCACCGACGACATCCGAGCCCTGCTCGACAACGGGGAAACAGCAGCACTCATCCTCCTGGACCTCTCCGCAGCGTTCGATACTGTCTGCCACCGCACCCTAGTACAACGCCTCAGCAACATCGGCATCCAAGAGAAGGCTCTGGAGTGGATCATCTCGTTCCTCGCCGGAAGAACACAGAGAGTCCGCCTCCCCCCGTTTCGATCCGAGGCCACCGAAGTCATCTGCGGCGTACCACAAGGATCATCACTCAGCCCCACCCTCTTCAACGTCTACATGAGACCTCTTGCAGCCATTGCACGCCAACACAACCTCAACATCATCTCCTACGCCGACGACACCCAGCTGATCCTCTCCCTCACCAGAGACCCCGACACCGCCAGAACCAGCCTACACGAAGGGATGAAGGACGTTGCCGAGTGGATGAAGAACAGCCGCCTGAAACTGAACTCAGACAAGACGGAAGTCCTCATCCTGGGACCATCGCCCTCCGCCTGGGACGACTCCTGGTGGCCCCCCGCCCTGGGCACCACTCCCAAGCCATCAGACCACGCACGCAACCTGGGCTTCATCCTGGACTCCTCACTCTCGATGACCAGACAAGTCAACGCCGTCTCCTCATCATGCTTTCACACCCTACGCATGCTTTGCAAGATCTTCCGATGGATCCCGACCGAAACCAGGAAGACGGTCACCCAAGCACTCGTCACCAGCCGACTGGACTACGTAAACACCCTCTACGCCGGAACCACAGCCAAGCTACAGAAAATACTCCAACGCATCCAGAACGCCTCTGCCCGACTCATCCTGGACATCCCTCGCCACAGCCACATCTCCGGCCACCTGAGAGACCTGCACTGGCTCCCCGTCAACAAGAGGATCACGTTCCGGCTCCTCACCCACGCACACAAGTCTCTCAACGACCTGGGCCCCAAGTACCTCAACGACCGCCTGACCTTCTACACAACCACCCGCCAGCTACGGTCTACTAGCCTCGCCCTCGCCGTCGTACCACGCATCCGAAGAGCCACCACCGGAGGAAGATCCTTCTCCTACCTGGCGGCCAAGACGTGGAACTCCCTCCCCATCCACCTTCGGCTGACCCAGGACCATCTCGCCTCTCTCAGGAGAAAACTCAAGACCTGGCTGTTCAAGCAATAGCGGACCCTTTTTCCCCCAAGCGCCTTGAGACCCTTCCGGGTGAGTAGTGCGCTATACAAGTGGTATGATTGATTGATTGATTGAATGACCATGTCATGAATGATGTAATATGTGACGTCATCAGCAGTGCGTTGCGGTGGCGCGAGTTATAGTTAGATTTTTTTTTTTTTTTTTTATTTAGCACTTTTATAGCACATGGCTACCCGGAGGCATCCCAACGCTTACAGCCACGGTAGTGAATCAGAAGAGATGGATTAATTGATAGGGAAAAGCCAAGTTTTTATTTTTTTACGGAAAACAAGATAGTTAGGCTCCTGTCGAAGGGAGAGGGGCAGAGAATTCCACAACCTCGCGATGTTATGGGAAAAGAGACGACCACCCGTGCGGGCCTTGTTAATTCTGCTTACTTGTGCCAAGTTCTGGTCGTTGGAGCGAAGATTTCTGGAGGCCTTGTGCATTTTAATTAGATAGGCCAGGATGGGAGGGCCATTGCCCTGAAGGTTTTTGTGCGCAATGCAGAGGGCCTTAAAGTGTACCCGTTCTTTTATAGGTAACCAATGAAGAGATCTCAGGGCTGGTTTGGCTGAAGAGCGATGATTAGTATTTGTCAGCAATCTGGCGGCGGAGTTCTGCACCACCTGAAGATTTTGGATTACGGAGATCGGGGCTCCCAAGTAGAGCGCATTACCGTAATCCAGCCTAGATAAAATCATGGCCTGCACCGGAATTATTTGGGCTTTTTCGGGGAGTAGAGGGAGGATTTTGCGAGTGGAGTTGAGCAGCCCAAAGCAAGTGGCCGCGGTTTTTCTGGCTTGTACTTCAAAAGTAAGGTTATCATCTAGCCAGAAGCCCAGGCTTTTGATCGCTTTTTTTGGAGTTGGGCTGACACCCATGGATGGGGGCCACAGCGTCGGGGAATTGAACGAGGCCTTCCTTCCCAGTAACATCAGTTCAGTTTTTTGACTGTTTAATTTTAGCTGGGACTGGCCCATCCACCTTGATACCTCTTCGAGGCAACTGCTCAGAGTAGGGTGCGATGAATCAGCCTGATTGAGGGACACCACAAGCTGAGTATCATCAGCGTAGCTGATGAGTTCAATTCCAAAAGGGGCCACTAACTTAGCAAGGGGGGCCATGTAAACGTTAAAAAGGAACCCCACACTGCAGGGGGAATGGTGAAGAACGATATGAGATGGACCGTCATCGAACAGATTCCAAATGGACCCAACTCACAAAAAATTCTACACGAAAAAGAACAGCGTTGGGTCTACAGACTTTCTACTCATATCACTGGCCTTAATGATAATATCCCTTGGGCCTCAGTACTTTAATTCTACCTACTGTTCTTCTAGCAGCAATCTGCCTACTTGTGACACCCCAATGAGCTGTCTACCTTTCTGCCAAAATGAACTATCCCCATGGTCAGGCACTCCTCTAATGAGGATCAGCCATGGCATTTTTCAAACTCCCCTTTAGCATAGCCCCAAGCTAGGCTGTGCTCAAGTTCCCACACTGGGGGCTTTTAATTCAGACTTCCCCATGGTCCATACACTCCATAGTATTCTGGGAACCCCCTCTCTCAACTCATAACTGATTATGATGTAGTCACTCTATTTTATAAATTCTGAATAGTAATATCAGTCCGTTTATATTTGTCAATTTAATATCTTTGTGCCCGTCATTGCCTTCGAACACTCGCTAGTGTTGCACCTCTATGACCCTGTGCAGCCACCGTCTCAGTGCCTCTGGTTGCCGGGCTACCGCGCACGTGATCGTGGCTTAACCACGCCCATCACGGCAGCGTTCCTAGTTTATCTACTCCCGCCTTCACCTAGCCCACTACTAACGGGGCGGTGCAGGCAGTAGGTTGCAAGCTGTAATCCTCGGCGACAAACTGTAAGTAGAGATCCTCTCTTCCCTCAGGGCTTTTCTTTCACAACGAGCGCCGCCACGAGCGCACACAGGACACGGCTTTGATGCTCAGAAGCCATTCTCGCTCGCAATAACGCCTTCCTTTAAAAACCATTCTCTTACAGAATACGTTTATTCACGAGGGTAACCTCCCCTGCCCCATGAAGTCCTCGAACACTCCACTGAGAGTGAGCCTTGGTTTTATATTCTTTGTCTGTCACGCGTCTGTGCCGTGTTTGTTTTGTTTTGTGTTGTACAGTTTACCATGACAATGCATGCACTATCTAAACGGATATAGCCTCGCACAAACTAGTCAGTATGCGAGCTAGAATCACGCGGTGATGATTTATTGTACTGCGTGAAAGTTGTGAATAGAAAAATAATCACAGCACTCCTTCAGTGTGCAAGTTGCGGTTAATTTTCACCGCCCCACATTGTGCACTACCACTTCCCTCCTCCCACTAGAAGTATGCTGGAGTAGAGCCCAACACCGGTAACGCTAGAAGTATGATCCTACCATTGAATTCACCATGTAACAGGGTGTGACAGCATGCTGACACAACGTTGAAGCACTGCACTACGTTACAGGCTTGTAAATACGCTCAATATGTGACAAATGTCCGTATTTTCTTTTACAGGTGTTTTGATTTTTAGAGCTCACCCACTGTGGAGCGAGCTAACACCATGGGCACATTTTTGCCATCCAGTGGTCCCATGTGGTAGGATTGGGTGCGTCTTTTAGGGGACGCAGACCATCCACCAACTTGGTTTTGAGGTCCTGACGAAAACCTGGTTCAACATAACCGCTAAGGTTGAAACATGTAGACCCAACACATAGAGAGATACACGGGCTCATCACTGCCCTCACTTTATCTCGCCACGATTTTAACATTGTCCAGTTGCTTGCCAATAAAAAATCTTTATTTTCTCAAGTTCAAACCAGGACAATTTTTAACACACTTACCTTTTCTTTTCTCACGCACCACCACTCACAACCTGCTCCACTGCAATCAGGTGTTGAAGCACACCCTGATGACGCTAGGTCATTAGGGTGGACCCCGATGATGAAGCATGTCATCACTAGGTGATGAGTGAGGGGTTTCTAATAAAAAGAGATTTCCTCCACTTTGCAAAAACCGTCCACCCCTACAGCGACTTGTGAATTCTCACTGGTGGTACTCCTTTATTTGTTTTTCTGCATTTGTATCCAGGGGTACAGGAGTACTCCCAGTTCACTTCGGTGAACATAACCCTTGCTCTCTCCATTGTTTTTGTATGAAGAATGACAATCTCCTTCAAATACTTTGAAAAATCTGTCCCTGAGGAAAGATTCGAGCCAGGAAAGAGCTTTACCCGAGACTCCAGTTTCTTTAAGGCGGGACAGGAGGATACGGTGGCTAACCGTATCGAAGGCGGCACTAAGGTCCAGGAGGATGATGGCCACGTTGCCACCCGTGTCCATTATCCTCCTAGAATCTTGTACCACCTTGAGTAGTGCCGTCTCCGTCCCCTGACCCGGGCGAAAGCCAGTCTGGGAGGGATGGAGTGAGTTAGAGGTCTCCAGAAATGATGACAATTGCTGATTGATACATTTTTCGGCTAGTTTACTGATGGCCGGGAGAAGTGAAATGGGCCGGTAATTGGCTAGGTCTCCGGGGTCCAGGTTCCATTTCTTGAGCAGAGGCTTGACCATGGCTATTTTCCAGTCCGAAGGGACTGTACCTGTTTCAATCGAAAGGTTGATCAGGTTGATAACTGGGGACTCTAAGATGGGCATAACTAGCTTCAGGGTGTTAATGGGAGCAGGGTCGAGAGGAGAACCACTCTTGATTGAGTTAAGGAGGGGGGGTAAGTGTTCCTTCGTAAGCGGAGTAAATGAAGAGAGCCCGGGGGTGGGACTAAGAGGGAGAAGAGCAGATGTCGCGGGAAGGTCGGGGCTAGAGACAGGAGGGAGGGCCAAAAGAATGTTTTGAATTTTCGTGTGGAAGAAGAGTGCCAGTTCTTCACAGCGAAATTCAGATGCTTGTTGGACCGACGGGGGATCAGGGGGTTTCAACAGGCTTTTCACAATTTTAAAAATCTCTTTGGTTGAACTAGAGGAAGTGATGATTTTTTCGGTATAAAAAGATAATTTTGTGGCCTTTAGCATGGATTTGTAGGCCTTAATTGAGGCTCTATATTTGACTTTTGTCTCTGAGTTGAAGTCTTTCCTCCATAATCTCTCTACTTTTTTGCAGTTCTGTTTAAGTTTACGGAGCTCAGGACTGAACAAAGGATGATTGACGGGTCCCCTTTTTTGCACTGTAGATTTTCTTGGTAGGGTGACGTCTAGTGAGTTCTCAATCCACTGGTTAAACTCTATATTCGCTATATTTATGTCAGGGTTCGCGGGCGGTAGAGTGAATTTTAGTTCTTCTGCCCAGTCGATAGTCTTGAGCTTGGACCATTGTCTAGTCTTTTTGGTCGTAAACGATTTTACTGGGGCTGGGGGGGGAATCTTCCATACGAAAGGTATGATGAAGTGATCTGACCACGGTAAAGGATTAGGATGTGAAGTGGTGAGATCAATTAAATTGGAGAAAATGGGGTCAAGCAAATGACCCTTTGTATGAGTAGGCTTATGATTTTTAAGAGACATGTCACACATCTCTAGGTCTTGAACAAGGTCCGCCGCTATCATGTCGAGAGGATCATCAAAATGGAGATTCAGATCGCCCAATATAGTGAAGTTGGAGGCTGAGCTGGCCAGATCTACGACAGCTTCCAATAATGTCTGATGAAATTGTCCTAAAGATCTCGGGGGCGGTAGATTAAGAGCCCCGTGAAGGAGGCAGAGGATGATAGGGCTATCGAGAAGTGGACGTTTTCACAGTCCAGTACGGGACTGCCTAGAAGGCGGCAGACTAAGTGGTCTTTATAAAGGATAGCAATCCCGCCACCTATATTTCCTGTTCGATCCAGGTGTTGAATTAGATAGCCCGGGGACAGGGCCTGGACAATATCTGGGCCAGAACAGGGTCCTAGCCATGTTTCCGTGCGAAACAGTAGATCCAGTGCTGAGTCTTGTAGTAGGAAGGAGATCTCCGAGGCATGTTTGGGCAGGGACCGACAGTTTAAGAGGGCCATCTTAAGCGTATGGGGTTGTTTCTGCCTGATCTCTGGTGTTTTGAGTAGATGGAAAGAGCAGTGTTGGCAATGGTATTGATTGAGCGAAGGGTCTAACGAATGATTGCACAGGGAAGATAGGGTAGTGACCTGATTCAACTGTAGAAGGTGAGGCCGGGGATATGTGATAAGACCGGGGGAACGTGTGACAGGGGGGCAGGGCCCTGGGCGCGTCCTGGTGCGGACAGGTGCAGACGGGCAGGACTCTGGCATGACTCTGGCGTGAGTCAGGCGTGTCCGCAGCGCGTCCGCTACGCGGAGAAGGGCCGTCCTTTTTATCAGACACTAGAGCGCACCTGAGCGCTTCGTCACCCCCAAGATGGCCGCTTTGGAGGCTTCAGATACCGGTACCACACCCTCAGCATCGATCCTCAGCTGAGAGTGGGTCCAGGGAGCAGAGAGGTGGTGCTACACTGATCTGGTACGAAAATCGCTTTTTAATTCAAGCGCAAAGTCAATACCCCTATAAACAATAAAAGACGCTTTTTAATCGAGCGCTGCACTAGTGACAGTAATTTAATAAAGACCTGCGAGGATAAAATGCTTTTTAAGTCAAGCGCTGCACTAGTGACAATATTTTAAAAAGGGTTGCGAGGAGTAAGAGAGAACCTCCCGGCTTCCGCCTCAGGAGGGTGAAACAGAATCGTAGCTTGCTAGATGAACTAACTATAACAGGGGAATTTCTATAGTTTTGAATGAGAGAAATGTCCAACTCACTATAACGTCCCTGAAACCTAAGTTTTTTTCAGTGAATATGCATATATATATATATATATATATATATATATATATATATATATATATATATCACTGAAAAAACCATAGGTTATAGACCATATATAGTTAGGAATTAGCATTTACAAAACCTTGAAAATTCACTGAAAAAACCATAGGTTATAGACCATATATAGTTAGGAATTAGCATTTACAAAACCTTATTTTACTCACACAAAACCATTGAAATTCCATATATAGTTAGTTGCACTAACTATATATCGCGCACCCGCAATCCACTGCTGATGATGTCACATATTACATCATTCATGACATGGTCAGTGACATCACTGATGACATCACTGATGACATCTCAAATGACATCACTGATGACATCACTGATGACAACATCCAGTGACTGTATGTTTCTGTAAAGTTAAAATATGTCTTACATATTGAAGAATGAGTGGATGTATAAGTGTCTGGATGAAGGATTTAGTAGGTGCATGACTGACTGTATAAGTGAGTGATTAAATGTGTCTCACTGAGTGCATGGGTTAGTGACTAAACTGTTTTAAATTGTGCATTATTGTGTCTGTTGTTCTGTAATCTGATGCATGTGTTGATCAGTAGCTATATGAGTAACTATATGGGTTATTGATTGGTTGCCCAAGTATTTGTATGGGAGACTGAGTGTGTGTGTGGGTGGCTGGGAGGTGTATGACTCTGTGCATAGATGTGTGAGCAGTTGATTCACTAGATGTATGGGTTCAAAAGTGCATGTGGAAACAGCTGTATGGGCGGTTGACTGTGTGCATGAGTGTATTGGTGAGTGAATGGATATCTCAGTGCTACATGTCAAAGTAAGTACATATGTAAAACACAGTACATGTGATAGTTGACATATATAAATAACTGTGCATAAGAGCCAGTGAATGTGTGAGTGGCTGTATGGATTATTGTGAACTTGTATCAGGGATTGTATAACAGAGTAAATATGTGTTATTATATGTTTCAATAAGTAAGGTGTGTATAACTATATAGTTGAGGAAATGTAGGTGTGATTGATTCTTTGCAAGACTGACTAGGTGTGTGAGTAACTCCATGGATGAGTGACAGTCTGTGAGTGTCTGTTTACACTGAGTGTATCTAAGGTTATATTAGAGTCTGAAGAGGTTCATCGTATCATCACATGAATGATGTCATCAGTGATGTGATCAGTAATGTCAAATGAGATGTCATCAGTGATGTCATCAGTGATGTCATTTGAGATGTCATCAGTGATGTCATCAGTGATGTCACTGACCATGTCATGAATGATGTAATATGTGACATCATCAGCAGTGGATTGCGGGTGCGCGATATATAGTTAGTGCAACTAACTATATATGGAATTTCAATGGTTTTGTGTGAGTAAAATAAGGTTTTGTAAATGCTAATTCCTAACTATATATGGTCTATAACCTATGGTTTTTTCAGTGAATTTTCAAGGTTTTGTAAATGCTAATTCCTAACTATATATGGTCTATAACCTATGGTTTTTTCAGTGAATTTCATAGGTTTTTTAATAGCAAATCTTTATAGTTTTAAAAAATAATACATTTTAAATCGAATTTTATATTTTATAATTCTGTCATTTTTTTTTTTTATTCTTTTTGGTGCGCTCCCGGGGCGCGGACAGGTGAACGCACGGGTAAGCGCAATCTTGCGGCGCGCCCCGGGGCGCGTACTGATGAGCGTCCCGATAGCGCTATTGCCGTGAACGAAAACAACATCGTGACGTATTGCGTAGCCGCCACGCCTTGCGTCATAAGACACGTATCGCGTAGCCGCGAGATGCGTCTTACGACGCACCGCGTAAGCGCACCCGGAAGCGCATACGATCGCGCAACGTAAACGCCCTGATGCGCTTACGAAACACGCCCCGGGACGCGCCCAGGGGCGCGTAGCGTAAGCGCGTCAAACCATGTGACTTTAAAATAACACTTTTCATTGGTTCAGAACTTTTTTTTTTCCAAATTGTGTGAAACCCACCCATTTCTCTCACTATTGCTTTGTACTTGGAGAGAGCAAGAGCTGTTCTGTGTACTGTGTTCATCTCCTACTTTTCTGATCTACAGCAATGGCTGCAAGAGAGTCATCCAGCAGTGATTCAGACGGATTTTTAGATGAGGACCCTCCTCAGCAGAAGAAAAAAACCCATTTCATCTGGAAATTTTATGACATCCCTGAAGGACAAAAAAAAGTCAACGCTCCAAAAGTAACCTGCAAAATATGTGGTAGTTGTTTATCCAGAGGCAATCCTCTGAAAAAATATAGTTTTGGAAATGCTAATTTAATCAGGCATGTGAAAAGAAGACACCCTAACAACTTTGCCAGGGAGAGTGTCAGAGAGCTGGCACGGAATTTACCCACAGATGGCGGCAGCACCTCCACTGGTGGAGCAACACCTTCGGGACCACCCCGTGGAAGAATGGTCCCTAACATTCAGCCGGTGTTTGCAGGCATCAAATTTCTGTGCACGGAGTGTGACGAACTGCTCTGCTATGGGGAGCAGAGTGTTGAACTCATTGCCCTAAAGAAACAGCAACACCGCTGCTCTGCCAGTCCCTAAATGTTCAAATTTTTTTGCTCCTGTTGAGCAGTTTTGGAATCCCTGTTTTTGTTTTTCCCTTGACAAAAATCCAAAAAAATATAAAATTGTTTTAAAAAGTCTAAAAAAATATAAAACAACAAAAACAAAAAAAAATATATATAAAACAACAAAATCAAAAAAAAGTTCTTTTCAGAACTACCTCCAATTTATAAAAAAATGCATTTTTTTTTTGAAAAAAAGTCTGTCATTTTTTATCTCCTGGTACGCTCCCCCGTAAGCTCCCCGGTGCGCGTACCGGGCGCTCCCCCCGCGAAAATCGAATTTTTTTTAATTTATTTTTTACCCGCGGGACGCTTTTATGGCCCCCACATCAAAACTAGGGGGTCAGGGGGGTGTACCCTGCCCCCTTTTGCTCATTTCCCCACTTTGATTTTTGCCACCTCTTGTGTCTCAATCCTACCGAGACACAAGATGGCGGCCGCTGCGGACTGTTTCGAATGTTTACAGACACCCGAGAACCAATCAGCTTGCCGTGCGCAAGTCGCGTGGCACGCCCGAAGCGCTCCCCGGTACGCGTACCGGGGCGCGGCTCTAGATATATATCTTTTTTTAAACCTAATTTACTCAAAATTCACAGGACCACATATCTTGAGACCTAGCAAAGGCACATCGGGCAAACAATATCTACAATTTTGCCAAGTTTCGTGGAAATCCATTCAGCCGTTCGAGCTAAAAGTGAGGCCAACCGCCCTATGGAAAATTGCATGGGAAAAACACGTTTTGGGACCCCCCTTTTTTCTCGGCCCCCCCTTGACGACCCCCCCCAAATTTTCAGGGGCTGCTCAGAAACAAAATGTTCCATTTTCCTGAAAATTTCAGCCAATTCCGTCCACAAACGCCAAAGTTATTAGACATAGAATTTTCAAAAATCCCATAGAGAAAAAATCCTAACTATATATACCTACTGGCGACCGCCAGTAGGTAATATATATATATATAGTGCTATAAAGTCAGAGTCTGTGAAGGAAAACACTGTGAATATTAAGTCATTATTTTCATCTATATATTTTAATATTAAGCAATCAGACTACACCTAGAAACATTTTATGAGTGTTCATTAAAAGGACGCGCTGGTGACACCCTCACATTACCATTCAATATTAAGAAACCGTGGTGGAGCGGCAAGCGGCTCCACAAGTTCGAAATGATCTGACCCTGAGCACTGTAACTAGTGCTTATTTAAAGGTTTGCTTCTAGATCGAACGGATTCTGAGGTATTCATGATGTAGCGACGTGTTGCCGCACGGGGAACAGCCTGCCCAAAAGGTGATTAGTCAACTTTCAGTCGCTCGTTGGTGTATTTCGGTGGTAAACTGGTACTGATGAAGTGAATTCTTTCCCCAGACAGTATTCATGTGCACAGATGGAAGCATAGGAAAATGCTATCATAAAATCTGCAACATTAAGTTGTATTATTTGCGTTTTCTTGCAGCATCATTTCTTTAACCCCGCTGCACAACTTTGGTCCTTTCCTGCTGCATAATTCTGGTGGTTCTGCTTTCTGGTCGCACACAGACACCTGACTGGATTGCATTGACAACTGAGGTTTTGTAGTAAAATTGATTAGTTCAACTTGCATTTATTTTCCATTTAATGTGTGTACATTATTTTGTATGAAGTTTACAAACCTGTTGCAGAATATATTTATCCATATCCTTAGCCCTGCACCCCACTTCCCACTTCCTGACCCAATCCCAGGGCATCTTGGGTCACAGTCCATACTATGTGTTAAAGCCCTTCATTTGCTGTATGTGAGGATTGGCTGGAATCACCTTTCAGAGCTTTCCATTTGCAAGTACTTCAAGAGCCATTTGTGCCACCCGGGAAATGAAGCCGCGGCCTCTGGGGGGCGCACCCCACAGTTTGAAGACCTTCTCCCTTCTCCGGCAGGAGGCGGCCCCGCAAATGCTGAACTGCGCAGAGAAGCCCATTATCATGATGTATGTGATAATTAGACTGATATACAGAATGATAATGGACTGATAGCAGCCTGTGCCAGGTCGGGGTGGGGGAGGGGCAGCTGCAGGCCACTGATCACAGCAGGAGGCGAGCTGGCCCTGCAGTGAGAGTGACAGGACTCCCAGGCTGCCTGCAGGGGGCAGCGTGCTCCAATGTCCAGATGATAATGGACTGATAGCAGCCTGTGCCAGGCGGGGCAGGGCTGCTGCAGGCCACTGATCACAGCAGGAGGCGAGCTGGCCCTGCAGTTAGAGTGGCAGGACTCCCAGGCTGCCTGCAGGGTGACAGCTCGCTCCAATGTGCAGAATTGCAGACAAAAGGCATCCATGAAAGAAGTCCTCATGGACAACGGAAAAGTGGCCCAAACACCGAGTGGTCTGTGAAATTCACTGTTTGTCGCCCCACTTGTGAGACGTGACACACAGCCAGAAGGGGGGGGGGGGTGTGTGTTTTTACTGTGGAGCAGCGGGAAGCATCACTCTCTGCTGATAAACAGTTTCTCGTTCCATGGCGGAAGGAAGTTACTTGTGAGACCTCTTTAACAGCCAGAGGGGGTTAAACACTATGGTGCAAAAGTGCCTGTGTTGGCACTAGTCAGCTAGACTCAGCACCAACGCTAGGGTAAATCCAGGGGTGCGCGGCGCTCTTGTGAATACGGAGCATTCCTGTGTTTTCCGAATGGCAGAGCGTGGCGTTAGCAATGCTTGCTTAATGCCACGCTTCACCATTCCCTTGTGAATATGCCCCCAAGTACCAGGGATCTTTTCAGGAGGACACTGCAGCATGCATCCCCCATTGCCTCTCCCAGCGCGGCGATAGCAGCACCAACACAACTACTAACCTTCTACAAGTGTGACAATTCAGACCGTTCCAGGATCCCAGAGCCACGAGATGGCTTGGGCAGCAGGTATTTCCATTTTTGTATGTATATTCAGTTAATAAACAACTGTTTGTGTACTCATATATGAATTATCCCATTCCGTGCTCTTGATGGAACCACTCCGTCACAAGCCACAGGCGTGCTGTGCTATTGACGGAGTGGTTCCGTCATGCCATGGCCGCTCCTCCCACGCTGCATCAATTCCGCGCCTGTGCGGCTCAATTGATGAGCGGGCGGGGCCGTGACGGAACCACACCGTCACTAGCACAACGCGCCCTTGGCTCGTGATGGAGTGGTTCTTTCACGAGCATGGCGGCGCCACGTGCCCCCACCCCCCCAGAGCCGCGGTGGAATTTCCGCAGGGGCCAAGGGGTTAAACAAGCAGCGCCTCCATGTTGCAGATGGCCATAAGTGCCCGTGTTGACAATAAGGTGCCGGTGCTGAGTGTCTAGGCTGTAAGGATTCCGTAATTCAAAGTCACAGGAGCATAATGTCGCAAGTGTCCAATGCCCCCCAGCGATTCCCAGCTCTACGCACTTTTAAAACATGCACAGGCGCTATGAAATCTCATGGGGGAAAGGGGATGGGACAGAGAAGAGACTGCAGGCTACGTCTGATTCTTTCTTCAGCTTCAGACGTCTTTCAATTCTTGTTTTGCTGTAACACTGGCAAACGGCAAAGGAATTAGCAATATTAACCTTCTACTCTGCTCTGTTGCTCTATCTTTTCTATTCTTTTTACCTTAAGCCACACCTATCCAGTGTTAGTGCTGCCTCTGCTTCTCTTCTATCAGCTGTATACTTGATATTCCTTTGTTTTCCTGTAATTGCAATTATATTCCTTTTAACTTGTTTATTCCTCTAGGTTCTAAACTCTTTTTATCTTTCTACTTATTATAGGAGCCTCACCTCTAGTATATGCAGCTGTGGATTTTTAACTGGGTTCTTTTTAAGGTAAGTCTTTTCCTCTGGTACTCCTTTCTTCTTCTTTTATTTGTTTTTTCTGCCAAAACTATTTCTGGTTCTGAACTATTAACCTTGATTTCCTTACTGTCTGTTCTTCACTCCAGCTATCTTCTTATTTCTATTAGAAGAATGTCTCAATTAAATAACTAGAAGTTCAGTCACTTCTTTAACGCTACGGAAATAATTGGGTTTCTATATTCAGGCTCTCTTCCTTAATAGAAGGGAATAGGTTGCACTGTTTTACGCTAATTTTCCCGTGAACTGGCTCCTCATAGAATTCGCATATAAAAACAAACTCCTCAGGATAACTAATGTCTCAACAGCAAATATTCGGAACAGTCTTACTTTTTAGAAATAACCTCCTCTTCCAACTCCTCAAGAATTCTCTATGTGTTCTCCTAGTTCAAATGCAGGTCCGTGAAAGTCCGAGAATTAGACCTGCGCAGCGTTTAATTCAAGCGTCCATACTCCGTCGCGATTCAGGTGAAGTGCGTCGTTGCGCGGGCTTCAACACCTGAACTCTCCTGATTGGCTTAAACACTAGAGCGCTGACCTTCTGTTTGAAGTAGCGCTTTGTGGCAGCCATTTTATATATACTCCTCTCGCGTCTCCTAGCGTAACAATGGCTTCCTCTTTTTTCACAACCGGAACCTTGAGTCACTGCACCTTGGGACTGTCCCTTTCTTTGAGGGGGACAAGCGATCCTGACAGTACCCTCCCTCAAGGATGGTCCTTCCCATTTTGGCTTACCGGGGAACTTTTTATGAAACTCCTTTATCAATCTTGGTGCATGCACATCAGAAGATTTTTCCCAAGATCTCTCCTCAGGACCATAACCCTTCCAGTCGAATAGGTAGAACAATTCCCCTCTACGTATTCTAGAGTCCAAGACTTGTTTTACCTCAAACTCTTCTTCTTGCTCTGTTTGAACTGGTTTAGGAGGCTAGGTGATACGTACATCTTTAGAGGTCTTTTTTAATAGGGAGACATGGAACACTGGATGAATAGCGAGCCCCTTGGGTAGTTTTAGTCGATAAGTTAAGGTACTGAGGGGCATATTACCAAGGGCCTTATCGCCGCTTTAGCGGGAATTTTTCCATCTAAAGCGGCGATAATTTTATCGCCCTCTTACCTAGCTGTCGCTAACATCAGTTAGCGACAGCTAGTAGGAGATAGCGATCATCTTGGGGCCCACTTTGCATGTCAGCGATATTTATCGCTAATGTAATGCAAAGTTGGCGTGCCAAGATGTTAGCGACTGTAAACAGTCGCTAACATCGCTAT
The DNA here is from genome assembly GCF_964261635.1 of Lissotriton helveticus. Lineage (NCBI taxonomy): Eukaryota > Metazoa > Chordata > Amphibia > Caudata > Salamandridae > Lissotriton > Lissotriton helveticus. The sequence goes on along the minus strand of NC_136068.1, from coordinate 1,958,137,518 downwards.
CTCCTATTACCTACAAAGGCGTACTTTTGGAAATATTCGCGCTAAGCGCGAATATCTCCAAAAGCTAACGCCTGGCAAGAGCAGTTCTTAGCCATGTTATCCAATGGTGGGCGGATACATGGCTAAGAGCATTAGCTTGGTAATGCATGAATATCGCTGAGTTTTCAGCGATATTCATGCATTACGGCCGATTTTTATCGCTTTTGAGATAAACCTTGATAATAGCCAGGTTTATCTGCGATAGAAATTGGCGGAGCTCGGCGATAATAATGTTGCCGCTAACCGTGTTAAGCGATAAATATCGCTTCATCTTGGTGATATGCCCCTGAGTTTCTTCTCAATTAAATATGGGCCCACAAACCTTGGTTGAATCTTTCTGTTTCCTTTTAGTCGTAGATTTTTGGAGTTTAACCAAACCTTATCACCTACTTGTAAATCTGGTTCTTTCCTCCTTTTTCAGTCAGCAAAATGTTGTTAGGTTTTCTTTGCTTTGGTTAAATTGTTTGTGGCTAAGCTATGCTCCCTTGTTATGTGCTCCACTAAGATAGACACGGCTGGGACTTCTGCTTCCTGAAAATGTAAGGATTGATTAGGATGTCTACCTGAATTCAAGAAAAAAGGCGAAAAACCTGTGGAGGTGTTTTTTGCTTTATTATGCGCAAACTCAGCTGCCCACAGATAATCCTGCCAATCTCCTTCTTGATCTAACAGACACAATCTATGGTACTGCTCTAGTTCTTGATTTGTTCTCTCAGTTTGGCCATCAGTTTCTGGATGATAACTGGTAGTGTATCGGGTTTCTATATTGAATTTCTCAGTGAAGGCCTTCCAAAAATGGGAAAGGAATTGTGAACCCCTATCTGATACTAAAACCTTAGGTACTCCATGTGCTTTAACTATGTGTTGACTGAAAAGTTGTGCCAATGTTTTAGCTGATGGGATACCTCTTATGGGTATAAAATGGGCCATTTTAGAAAAAGCAGCAACACAAACCAAAATGGTGTCAAAGCCTTGACTAAATGGTAATTCTACAATTAGATCTAGGGTTACTGTATGCCATGGATAGAGTGGGGTGGGTAAAGGCCTCAGTAAACCTTGGGGAGCTTGTCTCTCAGGGTTTCCCCCTGTGCAAATCTCACATGTGGCTTAAAATTGACGTATGTATTGAATCATATTTGGCCACCAAACACGCCGCCTCACCAAATCTTCAGTTTTCGCAATTCCTTTATGGTCTGCCAAGATGTTATCATGACATTCGTTTAAAGCCTTTTGTTGCATTTCTCATGTGGGCAACTAAAGAGCTCCATCCTGATACAGTAAGCCCTTACACACAGTTCGTTTAGGATTTGCTTCTAACCATTTTTTGATTACTTCCTTGTTCATTAAACCTTGATCTGCTTCTTCTAGAGATTCTTGAAGAATTGCTCCGATCATCTTTTCTGCGGTTATGATTGGTTGATCTTTGATTTCTTCAGTCAAAACTTCCGTACCTAATCTGGACAAGGCGTCCGCCTTACCATTCTATGAGCCTGGGCGATACGTGATCACAAAGTCATAACCAGCTAAATATAATGACCAACGCAATTGCCGTGGTGTCAAGGTCTTTGCTGACTTCAGAAATTTCAAATTTCGATGATCTGTATAGACCGTCACCACATGGCACGCTCCCATCAAAGAATGCCTCCACTCACTGAATGCATCCTTAATAGCCAACAGTTCTTTTTCGGTAATTGTATTATTTACCTTGGCTGGTGTCAATTTTCTGGAGCGAAAAGCCACTGGATGTAATTGTCCTGTGGTCTTATGTCTTTGAGACAAGACACCTCCTAACGCTAAGTTAAAGGCATCTGTTTCCACAAAAAAGGGCTCAGAAGTGTCTGGATGAAACAGAATTGGTGCGGTGGTGAAATCTCTTTTTAACTGAATGAAGGCGTCCTCAGCTTCCTCTGACCAATAAAATTTCACACCTTTTCTCAACATTTTAGTTAAAGGAATCAACTTCTTGGAGAAGTCCTGAATAAACCTCCGATAATAGTTTGCTAAGCCAATGAAGCTTTGTATTTCTTTCACCGACTTCGGAGATTCCCACTCCATCACCGCCTTGATCTTGTTCTCATCCATAGTGATTCCTTGGGGAGACAGCAAGAATCCCAAAAATTCCACAGTGGTCACATTAAAAGCACACTTTTCCAGTTTTACAAATAAACTGTGCTCTCTTAATCTCTGCAATACTCTTTTTACATGCTCCTTATGTTCTTCCACAGTATCCGAATAGATCAAAATATCATCAATGTATCCTAAAGCATTCTGATCTATGAACTCTTTCAATACGTCATTAATGAAATGTTGGAATGCTGCGGGAGCATTACACAGCCCATAGGGCATCACTTGATATTCGAATAACCCAAGTTTTGTTCGGAAGGCCGTCTTCCACTCATCTCCTTCTCGAATTTGAACCAGGTGATAGGCTCCCCTCAAATCAAGTTTGGTGTAGACTTGTGCCTCCTTCACTTGATCCAATAGGATCAAAATTAATGGCAAGGGGTAACGATTTTTTATTGTGATTCGATTGATGGCCCTATAATCGTTGCAGGTCCTCAAGTCCCACATTTTTTTCGGGATAAAAATGAGTGGCGAAGAGACTGGGGATTGGGATGGTCTAATGAATCAGTTTTCAAGATATTTGCGCAGATATTCTTTCAAGTGCTCATCCTCTCTTTCCGTTAAGGCATAGAGTCTACTGCAAGGGAGATTTGAACCTGGCTTTAGATCAATCTTACAATCATATTCTCTATGGGTTGGGAGTTTCTCCGCATCTTTTTCGTTGAACACATCATGGAACTCGGAATACTCTTCTGGTAATTCTCTGGTTGAGATTACACAAATAGAAGCCTCTCTTTCACTTAAGTGAAAAGCCAGTGATTTCTTCGAGTTTTTCTCTTGTCTTTGGTAGCAATTGTCTGTACAATATTGCGAGTTCAAAGCTATTGTTCCAGCTCTCCAATCGATCGTAGGGTTATGTTCAGTGAGTCAGGGCAAGCCTAAAATCAACTGGAACTGCGGGGCATCAATTAAATTGAATTTTAATTTTTCCAGATGACCTTCCTCAGATTCCAATTCCACCAGCTCGGCGTGACTCACTAAGGGGCCCAATGAGAGGTTAGTACCATCCACTGCACGGACTGGTTCACTTCTTTCCTTTCTTATTGCTCTCAACCCAACTTTACCAGCGAATTTCAAATCACAAAAGTTGCCTGTGGCTCCGGAATCCACCATTACCGTGACCTGCGTTAAAATTTTTCTTGGAACCGTAAGGTGATCATCATAACCAAATGCGGGGCTGCAGATTGCAAGGTGTTTGCCACGGTGTGCGTTTCTGGAGTTGTTTCTGATTTTGCACCCACCAGTCCAACCCCAACTACTGATGGTACAAAGTGTTTCCCGCCGACATCTGTTTTGGTTTCTTTGGACAGTTCCGAACAAAATGTCCACCACCACCACAATAGAGATATTGTTTATTCACTCTTCGTCTCTCCTTCTCTTCCTTAGAAAGGGCACCCCGAATCGCTCATATTTGCATGGGTTCTCCCCCACGGGAGTTTTCAGATTCCTTGTTTGCTTCTACTCTTGCCCGATCAAATCTTGGAATACTGGAGTGGAAGTCCATTTTTTTCTCACCTCTTCTTTCGCTTTGTCGAAAATCGATTTCCAATACTAGATCCATTAACGCTGATATTTCTGTAGGTCTATTGGGTACCTGTGCCAATGCATCCTTTAATTCGTCTCGTAAACCTCGATAGAACACCGCAGCCCTTTTGTTCTCTGGCCACTCAGTTTCCACCACCAACTTATTGAACTGAGCCAAATAGGAAATCAAATCACGGTTGCCCTGTCTAAATTCCACAGCTCATTATCAGTTGCCTGAGAGGCCCTTCGTTGTTCAAATATGTGTAGAAATTCCTTCTTAAATTTGTCGAGATCAAACAAAATGGGATCATTCCTGGTCACCAAGGGCATAGACCACGATGCAGCGTCCCCACTCAAATATGATAAGACAAATGCCACTCGAGATGGCGCATCGGGGAAAACTGCCGGTTGACACATGAAATGCAGTGTACACTGAGTAAGAAATACCTGTGCTTTCTGCGGGTCCCCATTGAAACGCTCAGTGGGTGCCAAGGGTATCACTGGGGACAGGGAGTGAATAACTTGTGTCGTGACCTTAGACTGAGAAACTGAGGCATCTCCTAAATTCCCTTCTTGAGAGACAGGGTATTTTAAACCGGTTCATGTAACTAAATTACTCATCCTAACAGTCAAATCTGCTGTCTCCTTTCTAAGTTCTCTATTTTCTTCCTTGACTATAATTAATTCTCTCTGTGTTCCTTCTAGTATTTCGCCTAATTTTTTGAAATCCATACCTTCCGCCATTCTGCTCAGGTGCTAAAAAATACGTGGGCACTTCACTCTGTCAAGGCTGTCAGGATTCCGTACTTCAAAGTCACAAGAGCAGAATGTCGCAAGCTCCCAATGCCCCCCAGCGATTCCTAGCTCTACGCACTTTTAAAACATGCACAGGCGCTATGAAATCTCATGGGGGAAAGGGGATGGGACAGAGAAGAGACTGCAGCCTACGTCTGATTCTTTCTTCAGCTTCAGACGTCTTTCAATTCTTGTTTTGCTGTAACACTGGTGAACTGCAAAGGAATTAAAAATATGAACCTTCTACTCTGCTCTGTTGCTCTATCTTTTCTATTCTTTTTACCTTAAGCCACGCCTATCCAGTGTTAGTGCTGCCTCTGCTTCTCTTCAATCAGCTGTATACTTGATATTCCTTTGTTTTCCTGTAATTGCAATTATATTCCTTTTAACTTGTTTATTCCTCTAGGTTCTAAACTCTTTTTATCTTTCTACTTATTATAGGAGCCTCACCTCAAGTATATGCAGCTGTGGATTTTTAACTGGGTTCTTTTTAAGGTAAGTCTTTTCCTCTGGTACTCCTTTCTTCTTCTTTTATTTGTTTTTTCTGCCAAAACTAATTCTGGTTCTGAACTATTAACCTTGATTGCCTTACTGTCTGTTCTTCACTCCAGCTATCTTCTTATTTCTATTAGAAGAATGTCTCAATTAAATAACTAGAAGTTCAGTCACTTCTTTAACGCTATGGAAATAATTGGGTTTCTATATTCAGGCTCTCTTCCTTAATAGAAGGAATAACTTGCACTGTTTTACGCTAATTTTCCCGTGAACTGGCTCCTCATAGAATTCGCATATAAAAACAAACTCCTCAGGATAACTAATGTCTCATCATCAAATATTCGGAACAGTCTTACTTTACTCCTCAAGAATTCTCTATGTGTTCTCCTAGTTCAAATGCAGGTCCGTGAAAGTCCGAGAATTAGACCTGCGCAGCGTTTAATTCGAGCGTCCATACTACGTCGCGGTTCAGGTGAAGTGCGTCGTTGCGCGGGCTTCCACACCTGAACTCTCCTGATTGGCTTAAACACTAGAGCGCTGACCTTCTGTTTGAAGTAGCGCTTTGCGGCAGCCATTTTATATATACTCCTCTCGCGTCTCCTAGCGTAACAATGGCTTCCTCTTTTCTCACAACCGGAACCTTGAGTCACTGCACTTTGTGACTGTCCTTTTCTTTGGGGGGGGACTAGCGATCTTGACACTGAGCAACAGAAACCACCAGCTGAAATTAAGCACTTCCACTTCCTCTCCCAAGTTCTCTGTTCTCTCTCTCCCATAGCTCTGTAACCTGCATCGCTCTCCCATCTCTTGCTGTCCAATGCCCATATGACAACCTCCTGCTGTCAGTCTTTCTCTCCCAGCCCTGCCTGTGCCTCTCCTCTGCCTCACCTTGGCTCAGTGCCTGACTGGGGCATCCTCAAACAATGTGGAAGAGATGGCATTCACCCCCATCTCCTGCCCTACTCTCTGAAATACAATCACTTCACATCCAGGGGTGTGCAGAGAAAAGCGTAGTGCCAGCTGCAGGCAGCAAAGACAAGCTTGGAGAAACACAGGGCCCATTGGCAAGTTTTTTATTCCATGGGACAACTCTCGACAGCCATAATGCGGCATGCACCCCCTCCAAACCCCACCCATCGGCTCACATGCACCCGCCCCCTCCACGCCCCACCCATCGGCTCACATGCACCCGCCCCCTCCACGCCCCACCCATCGGCTCGTATGCACCCCCCCTCCAAACCCCACCCATCGGCTCACATGCACCCGCTCCCTCCAAGCCCCACCGATCGGCTCACATGCACCCGCCCCCTCCAAGCCCCACCCATCGGTTCACATGCACCCGCCCCCTCCAAGCCCCACCCATCGGTTCACATGCACCCGTCCCCTCCAAGCCCCACCCATTGGCTCACATGTACTTGCCCCCTCCACGCCCCACCGATCGGCTCACATGCACCCCCCCTCCAAGCCCCACCCATCGGCTCACATGCACCCGCCCCCTCCACGCCCCACCCATCGACTCACATGCACCCGCCCCTCAAAGCCCCACCCATCGGGCCACATGCACCCGCCCCCTCAACGCCCCACTCATCGGCTCACATGCACCCGCCCCCTCCACGCCCCACCCATCGGCTCACATGCACCCCCCTCCAAGCCCCACCCATCGGCTCACATGCACTTGCCCCCTCCACGCCCCACCCATCGGCTCACATGTACCCGCCCCTCCAAGCCCCACCCATTGGCTCATATGCACCCGCCCCCTCCACGCCCCACCCATCGGCTCACATGGACCCGCCCCTCCAAGCCCCACCCATCGGCTCACATGCACCCGCCTTCTCCACGCCCCACTCATCGGCTCACATGCACCCGTCCCCTCCACGCCCCACACATCGGCTCACATGCACCCGTCCCCTCCACGCCCCACCCATCGGCTCACATGCACCCGTCCCCTCCACGCCCCACCCATCGGCTCACATGCACCCGCCCCCTCCATGCCCCACCAATCGGCTCACATGCACCCGCCCCCTCCACGCCCCACCCATCGGCTCACATGGATCCGCCCTTCCAAGCCCCACACATCAGTTCACATGCACCCGCCCTCTCCACGCCTCACCCATCGGCTCACATGCACCCGCCCCCTCCACGCCCCACCGATCGGCTCACATGCACCCCCCCTCCAAGCCCCACCCATCGGCTCACATGCACCCGCCCCCTCCACGCCCCACCCATCGACTCACATGCACCCGCCCCTCAAAGCCCCACCCATCGGCCCACATGCACCCGCCCCCTCAACGCCCCACTCATCGGCTCACATGCACCCGCCCCCTCCACGCCCCACCCATCGGCTCACATGCACCCCCCTCCAAGCCTCACCCATCGGCTCACATGCACTTGCCCCCTCCACGCCCCACCCATCGGCTCACATGTACCCGCCCCTCCAAGCCCCACCCATTGGCTCACATGCACCCGCCCCCTCAACGCCCCACTCATCGGCTCACATGCACCCGCCCCTCCAAGCCCCACCCATTGACTCATATGCACCCGCCCCCTCCACGCCCCACTCATCGGCTCACATGGACCCGCCCCTCAAAGCCCCACCCATCGGCTCACATGCACCCGCCCCCTCCACGCTCCCCATCGGCTCACATGCACCCGCCTTCTCCACGCCCCACTCATCGGCTCACATGCACCCGTCCCCTCCACGCCCCACCCATCGGCTCACATGCACCCGTCCCCTCCACGCCCCACCCATCGGCTCACATGCACCAGTCTCCTCCACGCCCCACCCATCGGCTCACATGCACCCGCCCCCTCCATGCCCCACAAATCGGCTAACATGCACTTGCCCCCTCCACGCCCCACCCATCGGCTCACATGTACCTGCCACTCCAAGCCCCACCAATCTGCTCACAAGCACCCGCCCTCTCCACGCCTCACCCATCGGCTCACATGCACCCGCCACCTCCACGCTCCACCCATCGGCTCACATGCACACCCCTCCAAGCCCCACCCATCGGCTCACATGCACCCGCCCCCTCCACGCCCCACCCATCGGCTCACATGCACCCGCCCCCTCAATGCCCCACCCATCGGTTCACATGCACCTGCCCCTCCACGCCCCACCCATCGACTCACATGCACCTGCCCCCTCCACGCCCCACCCATCGATTCACATGCACCTGCCCCCTCCACACCCCACCCATCGGCTCACATGCACCCGCCCCTCCACGCCTCACCCATCAGCTCACATGCAACCGCCCCCTCCATGCCCCACCCATCGACTCACATGCACCCGCCCCCTCAACGCCCCACCCATCGGCCCACATGCACCCGCCCCCTCAACGCCCCACTCATCGGCTCACATGCACCCGCCCCCTCCACGCCCCACCCATCGGCTCACATGCACCCCCCTCCAAGCCCCACCCATCGGCTCACATGCACTTGCCCCCTCCATGCCCCACCCATCGACTCACATGCACCCGCCCCCTCCATGCCCCACCCATCAGCTCACATGCAACCGCCCCCTCCATGCCCCACCCATCGACTCACATGCACCCGCCCCTCAAAGCCCCACCCATCGGCCCACATGCACCCGCCCCCTCAACGCCCCACTCATCGGCTCACATGCACCCGCCCCCTCCACGCCCCACCCATCGGCTCACATGCACCCCCCTCCAAGCCCCACCCATCGGCTCACATGCACTTGCCCCCTCCACGCCCCACCCATCGGCTCACATGTACCCGCCCTTCCAAGCCCCACCCATTGGCTCATATGCACCCGCCCCCTCCACGCCTCACCCATTGGCTCACATGAACCCGCCCCTCCAAGCCCCACCCATCGGCTCACATGCACCCGTCCCCTCCACGCCCCACCCATCGGCTCACATGCACCCGTCCCCTCCACGCCCCACCCATCGGCTCACATGCACCCGCCCCCTCCATGCCCCACCAATCGGCTCACATGCACTTGCCCCCTCCACGCCCCACCCATCGGCTCACATGTACCTGCCACTCCAAGCCCCACCAATCGGCTCACAAGCACCCGCCCCCTCCACGCCCCACCCATCGGCTCACATGGATCCACCCTTCCAAGCCCCACACATCAGTTCACATGCACCCGCCCCCTCCACGCCTCACCCATCGGCTCACATGCACCCGCCCCCTCCACGCCCCACTCATCGGCTCACATGCATCCGCCCCCTCCACGCCCCACCGATCGGCTCACATGCACCTGCCCCTCAAAGCCCCACCCATCGGCCCACATGCACCCGCCCCCTCAACGCACCACTCATCGGCTCACATGCACCCACCCGCTCCACGCCCCACCCATCGGCTCACATGCACCCACCCCCTCCACGCCCCACCCATCGACTCACATGCACCTGCCCCTCAAAGCCCCACCCATCGGCCCACATGCACCCGCCCCCTCAACGCCCCACCCATCGGCTCACATGCACCCCCCTCCAAGCCCCACCCATCGGCTCACATGTACCCGCCCCTCCAAGCCCCACCCATCGGCCCACATGCACCCGCCCCCTCAACGCCCCACTCATCGGCTCACATGCACCCGCCCCTCCAAGCCCCACCCATCGGCCCACATGCACCCGCCCCCTCAACGCCCCACTCATCGGCTCACATGCACCCGCCCCTCCAAGCCCCACCCATTGACTCATATGCACCCGCCCCCTCCACGCACCACCCATCGGCTCACATGGACCCGCCCCTCAAAGCCCCACCCATCGGCTCACATGCACCCGCCTTCTCCACGCCCCACTCATCGGCTCACATGCACCCGTCCCCTCCACGCCCCACCCATCGGCTCACATGCACCCGTCCCCTCCACGCCCCACCCATCGGCTCACATGCACCCGCCCCCTCCATGCCCCACCAATCGGCTCACATGCACTTGCCCCCTCCACGCCCCACCCATCGGCTCACATGTACCTGCCACTCCAAGCCCCACCAATCGGCTCACAAGCACCCGCCCCCTCCACGCCCCACCCATCGGCTCACATGGATCCGCCCTTCCAAGCCCCACACATCAGTTCACATGCACCCGCCCTCTCCACGCCTCACCCATCGGCTCACAGGCACCCGCCACCTCCACGCTCCACCCATCGGCTCACATGCACCCCCCTCCAAGCCCCACCCATCGGCTCACATGCACCCGCCCCCTCCACGCCCCACCCATCGGCTCACATGCACCGCCCCCTCCATGCCCCACCCATCGGTTCACATGCACCCGCCCCCTCCACGCCCCACCCATCGACTCACATGCACCCGCCCCCTCCACGCCCCACCCATCGATTCACATGCACCTGCCCCCTCCACACCCCACCCATCGGCTCACATGCACCCGCCCCTCCACGCCTCACCCATCAGCTCACATGCAACCGCCCCCTCCATGCCCCACCCATCGGTTCACATGCACCCGCCCCTCCACGCCTCACCTATCAGCTCACTTGCACCCGCCCCCTCCATGCCCCACCCATCGGTTCACATGCACCCGCCCCCTCCACGCCTCACCTATCAGCTCACTTGCACCCTCCCCCTCCATGCCCCACCCATTGACTCACATGCACCCGCACCATCCACGCCCCACCCATCGGCTCACATGCACCCGACCCCTCCACACCCCACCCATCGGCTCACATGCACCCGACCCCTCCACACCCCACCCATCGGCTCACATGCACGCAACCCCTCCACACCCCACCCATCAGCTCACTTGCACCCGCACCCTCCACGCCCCCCATCGGCTCACATGCACCCGCCCCTCCACGCCTTACCCATCAGCTCACATGCACCCGCCCCCTCCACGCCCCACCCATCTGTTCACATGCACACCCCCTCCAAGCCCCACCCATCGACTCACATGCACTGGCAACCTCCACGCCTCACCCATCAGCTCACTTGCACCTGCCCCCTCCACGCCCCACCCATCGGTTCACATACACCCGGCCCCTCCACGCCCCACCGATCGGCTCACATGCACCCCCCCTCCAAGCCCCACCCATCGGCTCACATGCATTTGCTCCATCCACGCCCCACCCATCGGCTCACATGCACCCGCCCCCTCCAAGCTCCACCCATCGGTTCACATGCACCCCCCTCCAAGCCCCACCCATCGGTACACATGCACCCACCCTCCAAGCCCCACCCATTGGCTCACATGCACCCTGTTAGACGGGGACCCTGAGGGTCAGCCGGATACTGAGGGAGAGGCCTCCGATGAGGACCGTCTCCGGCTATCGTACAGACGGGTCACTTCCCTCCCCACAGATAGACACCACACAAGTATGAGTCCAACACTTTATATAGAGTTCGTGCGGCAAGGTTAGTAACGGTACAGGAGATATCGGACTCGAGGGTCCTTTCACTTCTAGTCTCTGTAGGGGGAAGGGGGTAGCGGGACAGTCTGGGTACCGGGTCGGTACCGGAGGTGGTAGGAGGTGAGCTCACAATCCTCGAGCTGGAGAGTCCGCAAGGTCGGGCTGCGGCAGCGCCAGCAGGCCAAGATGATGGTTTCACGAGGCAGAGGGCCGCGGCAGCGCCAGCAGGCCAAGATGATGGTTTCACGAGGCAGAGGGCCGCGGCAGCGCCAGCAGGCCAAGATGATGGTTTCACGAGGCAGAGGGCCGCGGCAGCGCCAGCAGGCCAAGACGATGGTTTCACGAGGCAGAGGGCCGCGGCAGCGCCAGCAGGCCAAGACGATGGTTTCACGAGGCAGAGGGCCGCGGCAGCGCCAGCAGGCCAAGACGATGGTTTCACGAGGCAGAGGGCCGCGGCAGCGCCAGCAGGCCAGTCACGGATGAGTTCTTCTCGGGGCCTCTCGACTCCAGGATACAACTCCCTTCCTGGTCTGGCCCTGCCCCAGTTATAGGTCTGGTCCCCTTTGATGTCCAGACCCTCGCGCCTGGGGGCCGGGAGGTCCGGGATGAGGGAGTCCAGACACCCAGCAGGGGGGTGGAGCCAGCGCCCAGGGCGGCCGGGGGTGATCGACACCTGGCGGAGGAGAGCCGTTGACGATTCCTTCTTCCATTGACTCGCCAAGTAGCCACTCTGCCTCCTGGGGGGAGGTTGGTGCCTCGATGTCGGTGCCGGCCGGGTCCAGGGTTAGGGTCGAGTTGAGGCCACGCGGCCTCGTGCTGTAGTACCCCAAAATGGCGGCTGGGCCGAGGTCGGGGTGCGGAGGGTGACCCGGGCCAGCCGGGTCCGGAGCTGGTGTCTCGTGGTAGGGGGTTTGCAGGTTACTTCGGGAGGTCGCCGGGGACTCTGGCTGGGGAATCAGGGAGAGCCAGGGTCCGGCCCCGTTGCGGGGAGGGGGGACAGCCCGACCATGCGGCCTGTCCAACATGCGTCCCCCCCAGCTGAAGGCGGGGAGAGTCAGCCATCTTCCTGGGGACTCTCCTCGCTGAGGCGGAAAAAGCGTGACAGGCCGTCTGCGTTGGCGTGGTCCTGGCCTGGACGATGTTCCACCGTGAAGTCCATCCCCTGTAGGGAGATGGACCAGCGCAACAGCTTCGGGTTCTCCCCCCGCATTTGCATCAGCCATTGCAGGGGTCGGTGGTCTGTCTGCACCCGGAAGTGGGTGCCGAAGAGGTAGGGCCGGAGCTTCTTGAGGGCCCAGACTACGGCGAAGGCCTCCCTCTCGATGGTGCTCCATCGCTGTTCTCTGGCCAGTAGCCACCGGCTGATGAAGGCCACTGGTTGATCGACCCCTTCGGTGTTGAGTTGGGAGAGGACGGCCCCCACGCCATGATCGGAGGCGTCCGTCTGTACAATGAATTCCCGGCTGTAGTCGGGAGCCTGGAGCACGGGGGCCGTGCACATGGCGGTTTTCAATCTCTCGAAGGCGGATTGGCAGTCCGGGGTCCAGTTGACTGTTTTGGGGCTCTTCTTCGAGGTGAGCTCCGTGAGGGGCCCCACGATGCTGCCATAGTCCTTCACGAACCGCCGGTAGTATCCGGTGAGCCCCAGGAAGGCCCGGACCTCCGTCTGGGTCGTAGGGGGTTGCCAGGCCTGTATGGCAGCAATCTTGAGCTGGAGGGGGGCCACCAGCCCGCTTCCCACTTGGTGTCCCAGGTAGGTCACGGACCCTTGGCCAACCTGGCATTTGCTGGCCTTGATGGTGAGCCCGGCTTGCTGGAGGGCGTGTAGAACGTCCCGCAGGTGACGGAGGTGGTCGGTCCAGTGGTGGCTGTACACAGCAATGTCGTCCAGGTAGGCGGCGCTGAAGTCTTCAAGGCCCGCCAGCACCTGGTTCACCAGCCGTTGAAACGTTGCCGGAGCGTTTTTCATGCCGAAGGGCATCACTTTAAAGTGGTAGTGACCGTCCGGGGTAGAGAAGGCGGATCGCTCTTGGGCCCTAGGGGTGAGGGCGATCTGCCAGTAGCCCGCTGTTAGGTCGAAGATGCTCAGGTAGCGGGCGGCCCCCATCCGGTCAATTAGCTCATCTGCCCGGGGGATGGGGTGAGCGTTGGTCCTGGTAACGGCATTCAGCCCCCGATAGTCCACGCAAAACCGGAGCTCAGGGGCAACGCCCGGGGCGGCCGCCTTGGGAACCAGGACGACTGGGCTGGCCCAGGGGCTGTCAGAGGGTTCGATCACTCCTAGGGCCAGCATCTTGGATACCTCGGCCTGGATGCAGGCGCGCACCCGGTCTGGTACGCGGTACGCCCGGTGTCGAATAGGAGGGCTGTCCCCGGTGTCCACATCGTGAAGGCACCAGGGGGTGACTCCGGGTGTGAGGGAGAACAGGGAGGCGAACCGCCTCAGGAGGGCTTGACAGTCTTGGCGTTGCTCCGGGGACAGGGCCTCGGAGAGCTGGACCCCTTCCACTGAGCCATCTCGCTTGAGGGTCCTCAGTAAGTCCGGAAGGGGCTCGGAGTCTTCTTCCGTCCCATTATCTGTAGCCATCAGTAGGCTGAGTTCTGATCGCACAAAATGGGGTTTGAGTCTGTTGGCGTGGAGGACCCGTAGGGGGTTCCGGGCGGTCTCCATGTCGATTAAGTAGGTGACGGGCCCTTTGCGTTCGATCACCTTGAAGGGTCCGGACCATTTGTCCTGGAGCGCACAGGGTTCAACCGGGGACATCACCCAGACCTGTTGTCCCGGTTCGAACTCAATGGAGGATGCGTGCTGATCGTACCATCTCTTCATGTCCTCCTGACTGGCCTCTAGATTGGCTTTTGCGGTCTCTCGGAATCGCCGGGTCTGGTTGCGAAGAGCCAGGAGATACTTGTAGATGTCCGGGGGAGTTTTCTGGGGAGGCTGCTCCCACCCTTCCTTGACTAGGCTGAGGGGGCCCCGGACGGGGTGCCCGTACAGGAGTTCAAATGGGCTGAAGCCGAGGGATTTCTGCGGGACTTCCCGATAGGCAAACAGAAGGCACGGGAGTAGCACGTCCCACTGGCGACGAAGGGGTTCCTCTAAGCCCATAATCATTCCTTTGAGAGTGCGGTTGAACCTCTCGACCAATCCGTTTCCTTGCGGGTGATAGGGGGTCGTGAATTTGTAGGTAACCCCGCATTGCTGCCAGAGAGACTTCATATATCTGGAGATAAAGTTCGTGCCCCTGTCGCTGACGACCTCCCGGGGAAACCCTACCCGGGAGAAGATCCCCATCAGGGCTCGGCCTACCACGGGGGCCGTCACAGTCCGCAGAGGGATGGCCTCGGGATAGCGGGTGGCGTGGTCCACTAGGACCAGGATGAACCGGTGTCCTTGGGCTGTTCGGGGGTCAAGGGGCCCCACAATGTCTATTCCCACTCGCTCGAATGGGGTGGTGACGACAGGAAAGGGTTGTAAAGGGGCTTTGATTTTTCGGCCACTTTTTCCGCTGGCCTGGCAGGTGGGGCAGGCCCTGCAGTGGTTGGTGACATCCTTTCGCATTTGGGGCCAGTAGAAATGGGTCACCAGGCGGTCGTAGGTTTTATCTTGTCCCAGGTGTCCGGCAAGGGGAACATCGTGGGCTAAGTTCAGGAGAAAGTCTCGGAAGCGAAGGGGCACCACCAGTACCCGACTGGCTCCTAGCTCTGCCACTTTCTGCTCGCTGTAGAGCAGGTCCTGGTCCCAGTAGATCCAGTGGGCCCCCGAGGTATCCCCTGTGCTCTGGGCCAGGGCTTGCTGCCGGAGTCCCTCGAGAGATGGACATGTTCTCTGTTCGTCCCGGAATTGTTCCTGGGTGGGGCCCCCCTCCTGACGCCACTGTGCCAGGACAGGGACGTCCCGAAGCTGGTCGGATCCTTCTTCTGTTTGGGTCGAGGGGCTGGCTTCTGGGGCGGCCTCCTCTTGGATGAGTGCGGGAGGCGGTTCCGGCCACTCGGGCTCTTCTGGACTGGGGACCGCGCGGGCGGTCATGGACCGGGTCGTGACGCAGACCCATTCGGGAAGGCCGAGCATCCCCAGGTGTTCTCTTCGCTTGACGGCTGCCCAGGGAGAACTTTCGAGGTCGTTTCCCAGGAGGCAATCCACGGGGGCATCATCGCGGACAGTCACTTTTAGCATCCCGGATACTCCTCCCCATTCGAAGGGGACGCAGGCCATGCGACACAGACTTTCTGAGTTGTCCGCTGATCGGACAGGGCAAAGAATGTTCGGCAGGATTTGGTCTGGAGTGACAAGGTGGCATCGGACCGCAGTTACACTGGCCCCGGTGTCGCGGAGGGCTTCCGCCCGGCGGCCATTAATGTTGACCCACTGGCTGTACTTCTGCGTGTTGGCGGGAAGGGGGGCCCGCGGAATCATGTCTCTCTCCCCCAAGCAGACCAGAGCCATTGCGGCTGGCGCCCACTCAGACGGGTCGGTCTCGTACTCTTCTTGGTCTTCCGGGATTAGTTCTTCCCCTAGGGCGGCTGCTGCGACCTGGCGGGGGGTAGCGTTCGCATTCTTTGGGCAGTTGGGATCACTGGCGTAGTAGCCGGGTCGCTGGCATCTGTGGCACATAATGTTGGCCCGGAAACCGGCCCGGATGGCCGGGCTCCCTCGGCCGGCCGGGGTCGAGGGGCTGCTTGTGGGAGACATGGGGCCGGGGTCTCTCCCCCGACCCTGGCCCCCTCCTCCTCCCCGGGGGCGATGGGGCCCTGGGTAAGGTCTGGATGATTCGCTGGGCCCGTTCAGGCCAACTTGGGTGCTTTCCCACCGGTCGGCTTCGGCGGCGAGTTGTCGAGGTTCGGTTAGTTTACTGTCCAAGAGGTGTTGCCGGAGTTCCACGAAGCAGTTGTTAGAAAGGTGTTCCCATACGATAAGGTCGAAAAGTTGTTCGTAGGTGGTCACTTTGCTGCCCATGATCCACCCCTCGAAGGCTCGACTGAAGAAGTTCACGTACTCCACCCAAGTCGTACCCGGGATCCGTTTGCAGTCGCGGAACCGCTGGCGGTACATCTCGGGTGTGAGCCCGTATCGAGTGAGGAGGGCGGCCTTCATGTGGTCGTAGGATGTCATCAGATGGTCCGGGAGTTGCAGCAGGGCGTCCCGCCCTTCGTTGACAAACCTCCCCCATAACCCGGCTCCCCAGTCGCTCCGAGGAATCCGGTGGGAGGTCATGGCTACCTCATAGGCTTTAAACCACTGCTGTATATCATCGTTCTTGTAGTATTCCCGGATGACATCTTTGGGGATGTGAACCTTGGGCTCGGTCGAGGCAGGCAGGGTCGGGCGTTCGGGGAACCCGAGTTCTTTATTCTGTTTCTGAATTTCCAGTTCCTTGAGGTTGCGCTCATGTTCGTACGCTAGCTTCTTTTCCTCTAGCTCTCTCTGTCTTTGCTTCTCCTCTCGCTCCTCTCGGAGCCGTAAGTGTTCTAGCGTTATTTTTTGTTCCGCCAGTTTGAGTTCTCCATCCAAGCGAAGTCGGGCCAGTTCCAATTCGTGGAGTCTGCTTTTTTCTCGTTCTTGGATCTCTTCTAGGGAGAGACCCGCTCTTCTTTCTTCAATTGGCGCGGGGCTCGTCTCGGTGTTTCGTGTTCGGGGTACGGCCGTACCCGTTTCTGCCCAAGCTTCTAGGGCTCGTTTGAAGTCTTCCTTCGTGCTCAGACCTGTAGTTGGAAGGCCAAGTTCTATGCAATATTGCTTCAGTTCCCGGTGGTTGTAGTCTTCCAATTTTTCCATCTGGAATTTTTCCGTTGTTCCGCTCTCTGTTGTCATGGTGGTTGTGTGTCGTGGGGCGAGTGACTCTCTGTACGATTATGCGTAGGTTCGGATCGCGCCGCTGGCCACCAATGTTAGACGGGGACCCTGAGGGTCGGCCGGATACTGAGGGAGAGGCCTCCGATGAGGACCGTCTCCGGCTATCGTACAGACGGGTCACTTCCCTCCCCACAGATAGACACCACACAAGTATGAGTCCAACACTTTATATAGAGTTCGTGCGGCAAGGTTAGTAACGGTACAGGAGATATCGGACTCGAGGGTCCTTTCACTTCTAGTCTCTGTAGGGGGAAGGGGGTAGCGGGACAGTCTGGGTACCGGGTCGGTACCGGAGGTGGTAGGAGGTGAGCTCACAATCCTCGAGCTGGAGAGTCCGCAAGGTCGGGCTGCGGCAGCGCCAGCAGGCCAAGATGTTGGTTTCACGAGGCAGAGGGCCACGGCAGCGCCAGCAGGCCAAGATGATGGTTTCACGAGGCAGAGGGCCGCGGCAGCGCCAGCAGGCCAAGACGATGGTTTCACGAGGCAGAGGGCCGCGGCAGCGCCAGCAGGCCAAGACGATGGTTTCACGAGGCAGAGGGCCGCGGCAGCGCCAGCAGGCCAAGACGATGGTTTCACGAGGCAGAGGGCCGCGGCAGCGCCAGCAGGCCAAGACGATGGTTTCACGAGGCAGAGGGCCGCGGCAGCGCCAGCAGGCCAGTCACGGATGAGTTCTTCTCGGGGCCTCTCGACTCCAGGATACAACTCCCTTCCTGGTCTGGCCCTGCCCCAGTTATAGGTCTGGTCCCCTTTGATGTCCGGACCCTCGCGCCTGGGGGCCGGGAGGTCCGGGATGAGGGAGTCCAGACACCCAGCAGGGGGGTGGAGCCAGCGCCCAGGGCGGCCGGGGGTGATCGACACCTGGCGGAGGAGAGCCGTTGACGATTCCTTCTTCCATTGACTCGCCAAGTAGCCACTCTGCCTCCTGGGGGGAGGTTGGTGCCTCGATGTCGGGGCCGGCCGGGTCCAGGGTTAGGGTCGAGTTGAGGCCACGCGGCCTCGTGCTGTAGTACCCCAAAATGGCGGCTGGGCCGAGGTCGGGGTGCGGAGGGTGACCCGGGCCAGCCGGGTCCGGAGCTGGTGTCTCGTGGTAGGGGGTTTGCAGGTTACTTCGGGAGGTCGCCGGGGACTCTGGCTGGGGAATCAGGGAGAGCCAGGGTCCGGGCCCCGTTGCGGGGAGGGGGGACAGCCCGACCATGCGGCCTGTCCAACACACCCGCCCCCTCCACACCCCACCCATCGGCTCACATGCACCCGCCCCTCCACGCCCCACCCATCGGTTCACATGCACCCCCCCTCCAAGCCCCACCCATCGGCTCACATGCACTTGCCCCTCCACACCCCACCCATCGGCTCACATGCACCCGCCCCCTCTACGCCCCACCCATCGGCTCACATGCACCCCCCTCCAAGCCCCACCCATCGGTACACATGCACCCCCCCTCCAAGCCCCACCCATCGGCTCACATGCACCCACCCTCCAAGCCCCACCCATTGGCTCACATGCACCCCCCTCCAAGCCCCACCCATCGGCTCACATGCACCGGCCCCCTCCACGCCCCATCCATCGGCTCACATGCACCCCCACTCCAAGCCCCACCCATCGGCACACATGCACCCGCCCCATCCACGCCCCACCCATCGGCTCACATGCACCCACCCCTCCACGCCCCACCCATCGGCTCACATGCACCCGCCCCCTCCACGCCCCCACCCATGGGCTCACATGCACCCCCCCTCCAAGCCCTACCCATCGGCTCACATGCACCCGCCCCCTCCACGCCCCCCATCGGCTCACAGGCACCTGCCCCCTCCACGATCCACCCATCGGCTCACATGCACCCCTCTCCACGCCCCACCCATCGGCTCACATGCATCCCCCTCCAAGCCCCACCCATTGGCTCACATGCACCCGCCCCTCCAAGCCCCAACCATCGGCTCACATGCACCCGCCCCCTCCACGCCCCACCCATCGGCTCACATGCACCGCCCCCTCCACGCCCCCATCGGCTCACATGCACCTACCCCCTCCACGCTCCACCCATCGGCTCACATGCACCCCTCTCCACGCCCCACCCATCGGTTCACATGCACCCGCCCCTCCACGCCCCACCCATCGGCTCACATGCACCCGCCCCCTCCATGCCCCACCCATCAGCTCACATGCACCCGCCCCTCCACACCCCACCCATCGGCTCACATGCATCCCCCTCCAAGCCCCACCCATTGGCTCACATGCACCCGCCCCCTCCAAGCCCCACCAATCGGCTCACATGCACCCGCCCCCTCCACGCCCCACCCATCGGCTCACATGCACCCGCCCCCTCCACGCCCCACCCATCGGCTCACATGCACCCGCCCCCTCCACGCCCCCTTCGGCTCACATGCACCCGCCCCCTCCAAGCCCCACCCATCGGCTCACATCATCCCCCTCCACGCCCCACCCATCGGCTCACATCATCCCCCCTCCATGCCCCACCCATCGGCTCACATGCACCCGCCCCCTCCACGCCCTACCCATCGGCTCACATGCACCCGCCCCCTCCACGCCCTACCCATCGGCTCACATGCACCCGCCCCCTCCATGCCCCACCCATCGGCTCACATGCACCCGCCCCCTCCACGCCCCCCATCAGCTCACATGCACCCACCCCCTCCACGCCCCACCCATCGGTTCACATGGACCCCCCTCCAAGCCGCACCCATCGGCTCACATCAACCCCCCCTCCAAGCCCCACCCATCGGCTCACATGCACCCGCACCCTCCACGCCCCACCCATCGTCTCACTTACACCCGCCCCCTCCATGCCCCACCCATCGGTTCACATGCACCCGCCCCCTCCACGCCCCACCCATCGGCTCACATGCACCCCCCTCCAAGCCCCACCCATCGGCTCACATGCACCCACCCCCTACACGCCCCACCCATCGGCTCCCATGCACCCGCCCCCTCCACGCCCCACCCATCGGCTCACATGCACCCCCCTTCAAGCCCCACCCATCGGCTCACATGCACCCGCCCCCTCCACGCCCCACCAATCGGCTCACATGTACCCCCCTCCAAGCCCCACCCATCGGCTCGCATGCACCCCCCTCCGAGCCCCACCCATCTGCTCACATGCACCCCCCTCCAAGCCCCACCGATCGGCTCACATGCACCCCCCTCCAAGCCCCACCCATCGGCTCACATGCACCCACCCCCTCCAAGCCCCACCCATCGGCTCACATGCACCCGCCCCTCCACGCCCCACCCACCGGTTCACAGGCACCCACCCCCTCCACGCCCCATCCATCCGCTCACATGCACCCGCCCCCTCCACGCCCCACATCGGCTCACATGCACCCGCCCCCTCCATGCCCCCCATCGGCTCACATGCACCCGCCACCTCCACGCTCCACCCATCGGCTCACATGCACCCCCCCTCCAAGCCCCACCCATCGGCTCACATGCACCCGCCCCCTCCATGCCCCACCCATCGGCTCACATGCACCCACCCCCTCCACGCCCCACCCATCGGCTCACATGCACCCGCCCCCTCCACGCCCCACCCATCGGCTCACATACACCCACCCCCTCCACGCCCCCCTTCGGCTCACATGCACCCGCCCCCTCCACGCCCCACCCATCAGCTCACATGCGCCCGCCCCCTCCACGCCCCACCCATCGGCTCACATGCACCCGCCACCTCCACGCCCCACCCATCGGCTCACATACACCCGCCCCCTCCATGCCCCACCCATCGGCTCACATACACCCGCCCCCTCCACGCCCCACCCATCGGCTCACATGCACCCGCCCCCTCCACGCCCCACCCATCGGCTCACATGCACCCGCCCCCTCCAAGCCCCACCCATTGGCTCACATGCACCCGCCCCCTCCATGCCCCACCCATCGGCTCACATGCACCCACCCCCTCCACGCCCCACCCATCGGCTCACATGCACCCGCCCCCTCCACGCCCCACCCATCGGCTCACATACACCCGTCCCCTCCTCGCTCCCCATCGGCTCACATGCACCCGCCCCCTCCACGCCCCCCATCGGCTCACATGCATCCGCCCCCTCCACGCTCCACCCATCGGCTCACATGCACCCCCCCTCCAAGCCCCATCCATCGGCTCACATGCACCCGCCCCCTCCACGCCCCACCCATCGGCTCACATACACCCGCACCCTCCACGCCCCCCATCGGCTCACATGCACCCGCCCCCTCCACGCCCCCCATCGGCTCACATGCACCCGCCCCCTCCATGCCCCACTCATCGGCTCACATGCACCCACCCCCTCCACGCACCACCCATCGGCTCACATGCACCCCCCCTCCAAGCCCCACCCATCGGCTCACATGCACCCGCCCCCTCCATGCCCCACCCATCGGCTCACATGCACCCGCCCCTCAAAGCCCCACCCATTGGCTCACATACACCCGCCCCCTCCACGCCCCCCATCAGCTCACATGCACCCGCCCCCTCCACGCCTCACCCATTGGCTCACATGCACCCGCCCCCTCCATGCCCCACCCATCGGCTCACATGCACCCGCCCCCTCCAAGCCCCACCCATCGGCTCACATGCACCCGCCCCCCCATGCCCCATCCATCGGTTCACATGCACCCGCCCCCTCCACGCCCCACCCATCGGCTCACATGCGCCCGCCCCCTCCACGCCCCACCCATCGGCTCACATGCACCCGCCCCCTCCACGCCCCACCCATCGGCTCACATGCACCCCCCTCCAAGCCCCACCCATCGGCTCACATGCACCCCCCTCCACGCCAAACCCATCGGCTCACATGCACCCCCCTCCAAGCCCCACCCATCGGCTCACATACACCCGCCACCTCCACGCCCCCCATCGGCTCACATGCACCCGCCCCCTCCACGCCCCCCATTGACTCACATGCACCCGCCCCCTCCACGCTCCACCCATCGGCTCACATGCACCACCCTCCAAGCCCCACCCATCGGCTCACATACACCCGCCCCCTCCACGCCCCCCATCGGCTCACATGCACCCGCCCCCTCCACGCCCCCCATTGACTCACATGCACCTGCCCCCTCCATGCCCCATCCATCGGTTCACATGCACCCGCCCCATCCAAGCCCCACCCATCGGCTCACATGCACCCCCCCTCCAAGCCCCACCCATCGGCTCACATGCACCTGCCCCCTCCACGCCCCACCCATCGGCTCACATGCACCCCCCTCCAAGCCCCACCCATTGGCTCACATGCGCCCCCTCTCCACGCCCCACCCATCGGCTCACATGCGCCCGCCCCCCTCCACGCCCCACCCATTGGCTCACATGCGCCCGCCCCCTCCATGCCCCACCCATCAGCTCACATGCACCCGTCCCCTCCAAGCCCCACCCATCGGCTCACATGCACCCGCCCCCTCCACGCCTCACCCATCAGCTCACATGCACCCCCCCTCCACACCCCACCCATCGGCTCACATGCACCCGCCCCCTCCACGCTCCACCCATCGGCTCACATGCACCCCTCCTCCAAGCCCCACCCATCGGCTCACATGCACCCACCCCCTCCACACCCCCCACCCATCGGCTCACATGCACCTGCCCCCTCCACGCCTCACCCATCGGCTCACATGCACCCGCCCCCTCCATGCCCCATCCATCGGTTCACATGCACCCGCCCCCTCCACGCCCCACCCATCGGCTCACATGCACCCGCCCCCTCCACGCTCCACCCATCGGCTCACATGCACCCCCCCTCCAAGCCCCACCCATCGGCTCACATGCACCCGCCCCCTCCATGCCCCACCCATCGGCTCACATGCACCCGCCCCCTCCATGCCCCATCCATCGGTTCACATGCACCCGCCCCCTCCACGCCCCACCCATCGGCTCACTTACACCCGCCCCCTCCACGCCCCCCATCGGCTCACATGCACCCGCCCCTCCAAGCCCCACCCATCGGCTCACATGCACCCGCCCCCTCAACGCCCCACCCATCGGCTCACATGCACCCGCCCCTCAAGCCCCACCCATCGGCTCACATGCACTCGTCCCCTCCACGCCCCACCCACCGGTTCACATGCACCCGCCCCTCCAAGCCCCACCCATCGGCTCACATGCACCCGCCCCTCCAAGCCCCACCCATCGGCTCACATGCACCCGTCCCCTCCACGCCCCACCCACCGGTTCACAGGCACCCGCCCCCTCCACGCCCCACCCATCGGCTCACATGCACCCCCTCCAAGCCCCACCCATCGGCTCACATGCACCCCCCCTCCAAGCCCCACCCATCGGCTCACATGCACCCCCTCCAAGCCCCACCCATCGGCTCACATGCACCCCCCTCCAAGCCCCACCCACCGGTTCACAGGCACCCGCCCCCTCCACGCCCCACCCATCGGCTCACATGCACCCGCCCCCTCTACGCCCCACCCATTGGCTCACATGCACCCGCCCCCTCTACGCCCCACCCATCGGCTCACATGCACCCCCTCCAAGCCCCACCCATCGGCTCACATGCACCCCCCCTCCAAGCCCCACCCATCGGCTCACATGCACCGGCCCCCTCCACGCCCCATCCATCGGCTCACATGCACCCCCCCTCCAAGCCCCACCCACCGGTTCACAGGCACCCGCCCCCTCCAAGCCCCACCCACCGGTTCACAGGCACCCCCCTCCAAGCCCCACCCACCGGTTCACAGGCACCCCCCTCCAAGCCCCACCCACCGGTTCACAGGCACCCGCCCCCTCCAAGCCCCACCCACCGGTTCACATGCACCCCCCCTCCAAGCCCCACCCATCGGCTCACATGCACCCCCCTCCAAGCCCCACCCACCGGTTCACATGCACCCCCCTCCAAGCCCCACCCACCGGTTCACAGGCACCCCCCTCCAAGCCCCACCCACCGGTTCACAGGCACCCGCCCCCTCCAAGCCCCACCCACCGGTTCACATGCACCCCCCCTCCAAGCCCCACCCATCGGCTCACATGCACCCCCCTCCAAGCCCCACCCATCGGCTCACATGCACCGGCCCCCTCCAAGCCCCACCCATCGGCTCACATGCACCCGCCCCCTCCAAGCCCCACCCATCGGCTCACATGCACCCGCCCCCTCCACGCCCCACCCATCGGCTCACATGCACCCGCCCCCTCCACGCCCCACCCATCGACTCACATGCACCCGCCCCTCAAAGCCCCACCCATCGACTCACATGCACCCCCCCTCCAAGCCCCACCCACCGGTTCACAGGCACCCGCCCCCTCCACGCCCCACCCATCGGCTCACATGCACCCGCCCCCTCTACGCCCCACCCATTGGCTCACATGCACCCGCCCCCTCTACGCCCCACCCATCGGCTCACATGCACCCCCTCCAAGCCCCACCCATCGGCTCACATGCACCCCCCCTCCAAGCCCCACCCATCGGCTCACATGCACCGGCCCCCTCCACGCCCCATCCATCGGCTCACATGCACCCCCCCTCCAAGCCCCACCCACCGGTTCACAGGCACCCGCCCCCTCCACGCCCCACCCATCGGCTCACATGCACCCGCCCCCTCTACGCCCCACCCATTGGCTCACATGCACCCGCCCCCTCTACGCCCCACCCATCGGCTCACATGCACCCCCTCCAAGCCCCACCCATCGGCTCACATGCACCCCCCCTCCAAGCCCCACCCATCGGCTCACATGCACCGGCCCCCTCCACGCCCCATCCATCGGCTCACATGCACCCCCCCTCCAAGCCCCACCCACCGGTTCACAGGCACCCCCCTCCAAGCACCACCCACCGGTTCACAGGCACCCGCCCCCTCCAAGCCCCACCCACCGGTTCACAGGCACCCCCCTCCAAGCCCCACCCACCGGTTCACAGGCACCCCCCTCCAAGCCCCACCCACCGGTTCACAGGCACCCGCCCCCTCCAAGCCCCACCCACCGGTTCACATGCACCCCCCCTCCAAGCCCCACCCATCGGCTCACATGCACCCCCCTCCAAGCCCCACCCACCGGTTCACATGCACCCCCCCTCCAAGCCCCACCCACCGGTTCACAGGCACCCCCCTCCAAGCCCCACCCACCGGTTCACAGGCACCCGCCCCCTCCAAGCCCCACCCACCGGTTCACATGCACCCCCCCTCCAAGCCCCACCCATCGGCTCACATGCACCCCCCTCCAAGCCCCACCCATCGGCTCACATGCACCGGCCCCCTCCAAGCCCCACCCATCGGCTCACATGCACCCGCCCCCTCCAAGCCCCACCCATCGGCTCACATGCACCCGCCCCCTCCACGCCCCACCCATCGGCTCACATGCACCCGCCCCCTCCACGCCCCACCCATCGACTCACATGCACCCGCCCCTCAAAGCCCCACCCATCGACTCACGCTGCTCTGGTTCCACCCTTTCCTTGTAGATGCTTCGCTTCTCTCTCTTAGAAGTTTCATGTTCATTAAAATGTTTTAGAGACCCCTCCCTCAGCAGTGGATACTGAGCTGCACGTGACAGGCCTCCACCATGATCAGGGCCTCTGGGATTAAGCGGCAGGAGAGGCCTAATTATGTGGCAGAGTTGAGTAAATTATGCAGCAAGAAAAGGAAAACTATGTGGCATAATGCGGTACAGTTTGTAATAGTATTACTTCATTATTTAACACTGTCTGGGCATTGGCTGCTCCTCATTAGTACCATTTCAATACCCAAATATACCAATGAGCAACAGCAAGGTGCCAGCCCATCTTTGCAAAGGGGATATAGTGTCGGGCAGTACATGTCACTGCATTTTTAGTAACTTTTGAACCGTTTGAGCTAGAAACTTTTTTGTATCTGCAGATTATGCGGCAGCTAATGGATTATGTGGCAAATGCTGCAAATCTACAATTGTGCGAACATCGCTGCAGCAGCACAATCTCAATGCCAGGGGCCCGACCGTGATAACGGTGATGATAGGGACCTCAGAAGCCACCGACCACCAGCCATCTTCACTGGCCCACCCACCCCTGACCAGCCCGTCCTCTTCGTTACTGTTCTAGCTTGTTATCTGCAGAGAGCTGATCCAGGGCTTGCAGAGCCGGGCTTACGGGGGATCACCCTAAGTGCATGTAAAACATGCGTGTCAGAAATCGCATGATAAAATAGTGACTTTAGTGCATGTGCCGCTCTCATGGTGTGATCATCATGAAAAAACCACGGGAAAGCATGGTACAAAGGTGGCATGACACAGTGAAATAGTGTGGGCAAACGTTGACACAAGTAGCGTAGTCGGTGTCATGTTCTCATTCAGAAAAAAAGAAGCGTACAAAGTGATGATACATTTATCGCCCCATTCACAGGCGGGTGCCTACAGCCCATATCACCAGTTACCTGCGATAGCAGCCGCACAAAACATCGCCACAGATGACCCCCGCAACTATCGCTAAAGATATGCAGAGTAGGCATTTCCTTGCCAGAACATGCAACAACACCACTCCGCAACATTCTCAACGACCAGCCAGATCGGCGATGAGAACGCAAAACAGGTGATAAGGCGCGTTAGCAGTAATGAATTAACACCTGCTCTGACCTGGTGTAAAGTCGGACGGCAGCCTGCAACACAAAGCGAGCCAAGGCCAGAGCCACACATGAAGGGCAACAGATGGCATGGAGCCACTGACCATGCAGATGGGAGCCCCAACAGGCCCACAACACCAATATCCCCCGTCCCCCCAGGCCCTGGTCGTAGCTCATCCTCTTGATATTGTGTCAGATCCTCTCGAGGTGTATCTGGACTACCACCTCCTTGCACCGTCTCCACCCTGATGACTGTGGCCCCCATTTCCTCCAGCTCCTCCTGTGACGCAGGACTCCCACCGCCTGTCGCTGTTGCTGCCTTCCTGTTGGCAGCGGGTTTGTGCTTGGTGTGGCTTTTCACATCATGCCAGCGCCTCTTGCCCTCCTCGACACTCCGACTGCATTCACGTTAGTCTCATTTTGGGTCAGTTAATGGTAGTTTACTGTCACCTCCGTGACTCTGACCTGATTTTGCTGAGGACTGCACCTTGTCTTCCTCTTCTCCTTGCCTTCCCCGACCCCGGGGTTCCTTTCTGGTGGTCTGTGGGGCTTGTGGCGCTTGTGGGGTTGGCGTTGGCCTCTGCAATGGGTCCGGGTGCATCCATGTTGCTATGCACTTTGGATTGTTTCTGGTGTGTTTTTTTTGCAGATTTTATAGTGCATTTTCCCGCCAGATGCGTGGGATTTGCAGGTCTGCCACTGGTTTTTGCTGCTTTTTGTATAATGATTGGCCTCAACGCAAATTTGTTGGCGTTCGTGTTTCGCATTTTTGCAGTGTGGCGTTGATTTTAATGTGTTCATTTGACGCGTTATCTGGAGACTATCGCATGGTACCGCCATGTTGCGAATCCTTAGCTAAGACGGCGTAATTTTCCCGCGATAGACGGCAATGTTGAGAGTTGTGTTAAGTTTCTTTTGCGATGGTTATCACACGTTCTTGAGAATATGCCCCATTATGTACTATGGATCTGATGTAACAAGTGTGCTTTATTGTACAGAAACCCTCATCAGCACACACGCACGCTGATACCGATGGTCGTGATTAAGCTTTTTAAAACACAATAAATAAATAAATTCATACATAAATATATAAATAAATAAAGCAAATAAATAAAATCTCGGTAAGTATATACTTTAGAAGACAAATGAAGATTTCAAAATTAGGAAAGTATAGAAAAAGTGATGCATGGAATGCTTGAAATAATCTGAGCCACTGGTAATTACTTGGCCACATCCCAGTCCATTGTTATTTCGCACACCACGCCACCTCCGTTTGGACCCAGTCGTGTGGAAACCAGTCTTGACCCGGCTCCAATGGGAACAGGTCAGCCCGAACTGTCAGGCCGGCACCTCTCCTGGCCACTCAGCCTGTGTACGATCACTGATCACATCACCAATTCAAACACACAATGCAGTTCATTTTTATTGACCTTCAATGAAATGTTATCATTCAAAACAATATTTAAAGAAAATGTTGAACTCCAAACATCAAATTGCCAATTTATAGTCAGAATCTATTTTATAAATCACACTCAAAAGCAAATTGGAAGGATTATCTTCCTGGAGAGTAAACTTAAACATTCTTTAAGACAAATATTGAACACTGTTTACAACACTTGCAACACACCTGGTAATGTAAAGGTGGCAAAGGTCAGCTGTGCAGTTTCACTCCATTGCCCTCGACCCTCCTTTGCTAGGTGGCAAAGGTCAGCTGTGCAGTTTCACTCCATTGCCCTCGACCCTCCTTTGCTAGGTGGCAAAGGTCAGCTGTGCAGTTTTACTCTGTTGCCCTCTACCCTCCTCTGCAAGGTTGACCAGTCTCTGGAAGGTGGCCGGGGCATTTTTCATTCCAAAGGGCATTACCCGAAATTGGTAAAGCCCATTGGGGTGGAGAAGGCTGACAGCTCTTTTGCTCCTTCCGTGAGGGCAATCTGCCAGTACCCAGCGGTGAGGTCAAAGGTACTGAGGTACTGGGCAGATCCCAGGCGGTCAATGAGCTCGTCGGCTCTGGGGATAGGGTGAGCGTCCGTTCGGGTAACGGCATTGAGTCCACAGTAGTCCACACAGAATCTCAGTTCAGGGGTGGCACCGGGCGCGGCAGCCTTGGGAACCAGGAACACTGGGCTGGTCCAAGGACCGTCAGAGGACTCCATTACTCTGAGGGCAAACATTTTGGAGACCTCCTCCTTAATGTAGGACCTGACCCTGTAGGCCTTCTGCCCCACAGGCATGCTGCCCCCGGTGTCTACACACCAACTGGTGACACTGGGGACCAGGGAGAAGAGGTCTGAGACCTGGCTCAATAACTGGTGACAGTCGCGGTGTTCAGGGGTCAGGGAGGTGGAAAGGCAAACACCGTCTACCGACCCATCTTGTTCCTGAGCACACAGGAGACCTGGGAGAGGTTCAGTCTCCTCTTCCACTCCCTCATCGGTGGCTAGGAGCATGCCCACTTCGGACCTCTTGAAGTGGGGCTTGAGGCGGTTTACATGGAGGACCCGTCGGGGGTTCCGTGGAGACTGCATGTCCACCAGATAGGTGACTTGGCTTTTGCGCTCCACTACCTTGAAGGGACCACCTGTCCTGGAGACCACAGGCCTCCCCTGGGGCCATCACCCACACTTGCTGCCCAGGCCGAAACTCGACCAGAGTGGCATTCTGGTCGTACCAGCGTTTCATTTCCTCCTGGCTGGCTTCCAGGTTTGCCTCGGCGAGTTCCCTGAATTTTCGGGTCTGATTCCTTAAGGCCAACAAGTATCTAAATACATCCTGGGGGGGTTCTTGGGGGCTGTCTCTCAGCCTTCTTTGACCAGACTCAGGGGTCCTCGGACGGGATGACCATATAGGAGTTCAAAGGGGCTGAACCACCCTAAGGACTTCTGTGGCACCTCCCGATATGCGAATAGTAGGCATGGTAAGAGGACGTCCCACTTATGCCTCAGGGGCTCCTCTAGGCCCATAATCATGCTCTTAAGGGTCCGGTTGAAATGTTTCACTAGTCCATTGCCTTGGGGGTGGTACGGGGTGGTGAACTTGTAAGTAACGCCCAGGGCCGGACTGGGAACGAAAAACCGGCCCTGTCACAGTGCTCGGCCAGCCCCCCACGCCCTCGATGGAGGTGGGGGGAGGGTGTTGCGGGGTGAACGAGCTCTGTGCCAGGGCCGCTTCTCGGCCGATTTTGTTACAGGGCTGATTTTGCTGCTATGCTGCAAAAACGGCCCTGTAACAAAATCGGCCCCCAGGGGCCCCAAACCGGCCCCCACCCTTGCGGCGCACCGGGGGATTGCCCGGTGCCCGCAATGGCCAGTCCGGGCTTGGTAACGCCACACTCCTGCCACAGGGACTTCATATATTTAGAGATGAAGTTGGTCTCCCTGTCACTCACTACCACACTGGGGAATCCCACAAGGGAGAAGATCTCCATCAGGGCCCGGCCCACCACGGGGGCCGTCACTGTTTGGAGGGGTATGGCTTCAGAGTACCGGGTGGCATGGTCCACCAAGACCTGGATAAACCTGTTGTCCATAGCGGTCTTGGGGTCCAGAGGCCCCACAATGTCAATCCCTACTTGCTCAAAAGGGGTACCGACCACAGGGAAGGGTTGCAGGGGAGCCTTGCGCTTCCCCCCCACCTTTTTCACTTGCCTGGGTAGTCGGGCAGGATCTGCAGTGAGTCTCTATGTTTTGGCGCATCCGGGGCCAATAGAAATGCGTGACAAGCCTGTGATAGGTCTTGTCTTGCCCCAGGTTCCCGGCTAAAGGTACATCGTGAGCCAGGCACAGTAGGAAGTCCCTGCAGTGAAGGGGTACCACCAGCACACAGGCTGATCCCAACTCCGTGGACTTAGGCTCACTATATAGTAGTCCATTCTCCCAGTAGACCAAGTGTGAACCGGACTGATCACCTGCTGCCTGGGCTACGGCCTTCTGCCGTTCGCCAACGAGAGAGGGGCAGGAGTTCTGCTCCTGGCAGAATTCCTCCCTGGAGGGCCCACCGTCCTGCTGCCACTGGTTCAGCTCAGGTATATCCCCCAGTTCGGCTACCTGTTCCCCAGTAGGTCCCAGGGCATCCCCCCCAGGGTTTGCTACCTCCTGGTCCGTGGGAACCGAGGGTTCCGGACTCCCAAACCCTTCCTGCTCTCCCTCAGAGACAGGGCCCTGGGCCATTCTTCCAGGCTCCAGACCCTGTTGAGCAACTATTTTCGCGGCCATGGACCGGGTGGTGACGCACACCCTTTCGGGCAATCCTAGCATCTCTAGGTGAGCCTTCCGCTCCACCTGAGCCCACGGGGAGCTCTCTAAATCATTGCCTATCAAACAATCCACACGCATGGCAGTCCGGACAGCTACTTAAGGGGTGCCTGAGACCCCCCCCACTCAAAGGTAATTTTGGCCATCCGGCAGAGACTCTCAGAGTTATCTGCGGCCACCACGGGGCAAAAAGCTTGAGGTACAATTTGGTCCTCAGAGCCCGGGGGACAGCTGACCGCAGTCACACTTGCGCCGGTGTTTCTGAGGTCTCCCGCCCTCTGCCCGACCCGTGGACAATTCTTCATTTCCAAACTTAGTGAATATAAACAAGCCATCCTGACAGCTAAAACAGAATATTTCTCGGGCCGCATCTTAGCAGCAGAAAGCCAGCCTCGTGAGATTTTTTCCACCGTCCACGAGTTAGCATCATCAGACAGAACTTTTCCCAAGATTCCCCCCTCCCAGGCCCTATGTAACTCGCTCAACGAGTTTTTAATTGAAAAAATAGTTCGCATCAAAGCCAACATCCCCTCTTCCCCGCCCACCTTCACTTACCCGCAGCCACCTGACAACAACCGGTCTCTTACCACCATTCCTTCACTGACCAGAGAATCCCTGCTCCCTCTACTGAGGCGTGTTAAGTCGGGCTCCCCAGCTGACATCTGCCCGGCACGCATTCTCTGTCAGATATTTACTGAATGTTCAGTCCCCGCCCTCACCATTCTGAATAACTGCCTCACGCTTGGTTCTGTCCCTTCTCCTTTCAAAACTGCCACAATTCTTCCCATACTAAAAAAAACGGGCGCTGGTCCATCCTCCCCGGCAAACTATCGCCCTATATCCCTTCTCCCTTATTTGGGAAAGGTAGCTGAGTCCCATGTCACTCAGGTGCTCAGCTCTTTTGTAGAGGACAGTAATTATCTTGCACCCTGTCAGGCGGGCTTTCGTCCCCGCCACTCCACTGAGAAAGTGGTTATTTCGGTCATGGACCAACTCAGGGAGGGACCTGACACCAACACTCCTCAGGCCCTGGTCCTCCTAGATCTGTCCGCCGCATTTGACACGGTGGACCATTCCATTCGTTTGTCCCGTGTCAAGGCGGCGGGCATGGGGGAGCAGGCACTAACCTGGATAAGTTCCTTCCTGGCTGACCGCACTCAGGCAGTCCACCTTGCTGAATTCTCCGCCCCGCCCCGCAGGGTGAATTGTGGCGTCCCTCAGGGCTCTTCCCTCTCTCCCCTCTTATTCAACCTGTACATCTTCCCCCTCATTTATGCACTGCAACAACTGGAGGTCACAGTCTACAATTATGCTGATGACCTCCAACTCATTTTTAATTTCTCCTCCCCCTTACCAGGCGCCGCTAGCTTCCAGTGCGTCATGCTGTTTATCCGGGATTGGATGAATGCAAACCATCTCAAACTCAACCCGGATAAAACAGAGCTGATCTTGACTGGAGGCAGCGGCAACCCCTGGTCTTCTTCCTTTTGGCCCCCCTCCCTTGGTTCTCCTCCCACCCCTTCTTCTTCAGTTAAAACCCTTGGTAACACTCTCAATCAGCATCTGACACTTCACTCTCACATCGGCTCTGTTGTTTCCTCTTGTTTTTTCTCCCTGCGCATTATTAGGAAAGTATCCCGTTTTTTTCCCCCCTCTGCACTCAAACTGATCGTAATGGCCATGATCTTATCTAAGATCGATTACGGGAACATTATTTACAATGGTGCCCCTGCCTATGCTCTTCAGCGCCTCCAGCTGGTGCAGAACCAGGCTGCCCGCCTGGTACACGGCCAATCTAAATATCATCACTCCTCACCCCTTCTTTTTGCCCTTCACTGGCTTCCCATTAATCAACGTGCCCTTTTCAAACTTGGTTGCCTCACTTTTCAAGCTCGGGCGGGCACTGCCCCTGCTTTCATCAACTCTACCATCACCAATTAGTGCCCCTCTAGAGTGCTACACTCCTCCTCTAAATCTTTATTAGTTATCCCCCGCTTCAAGAAAAAAAGATCAGGAGGCCAGAAATTCTCGGTTCTAGCGCCCACCTTCTGGAACTCTCTCCCGTCCCCGGTCAGATCCTCTCCTTCTTATCTCGAGTTTCGCAGAGTCCTCAAGACTTTCTTGTTCCAACAAGCTTTCAGCCTATAGTCTCCTGCGCCCTCCCCAGCCCAGGAACCCTCTAGCGCCAAGAAACTGCATAGTGAACGTGCGCTTTATAAATATTTTGAAATTCACATTCAAATTCTGCCCATTGATGGTCACCCACTGCCTGTATTTCTTAGTGTTGGCCGGCAGTTGGGTTCGGGGGACCATTTCTCCATCTCCTAAGGAGGCCAGGGACACGGCTACGGGTTCCCATTCCTCTGGGGCGTCTAACTCCTCCCCCAGTGCTAAACTGGCTTCCTGGCGGGTGGGGGCACCCGAGGGTGCTGGCTGTTTGTACAGGGGGCACTGGGGATCATTGGCGTAGCGCCCCTGTTGTTGGAATCTATAACAAAGTATGGGGCACCTGGGGACCGGCCTACCGGTGGGGGCCTCGTGGGGGTCTTAGGAGGCTGGGAACCTCGCTGTTGGTTCCCTGGGGTGTTACGTTGGGGCCCTGGGGGACTCTCCCGCTTTTTACCCGGATCCCCTCCTCCTCGCTGTCGGGGACCCTGCCCACCCTTGGCTTAGTCTCCCACGGGACCTTTCTGGACCCGGGTGCTCACCCAGTGGTCTGCCTCCACCGCAAGCTTCCTAGGGTTAGTAAGTCTGCGATCGACCAGGTGCTCTGAAAAACTATTTAAATAGAGGTGCTCCCATGCGATTAAATCAAACAGCTCCTCAAAGGTGGTGACCTTGCTGCCCCTGACCTAGCCCTCTAAGGCTCTGCTGTAGTAGTTCACGTATTCTACCCAAGTCGTGCCAGGGATTTTCTTGCAATCCCTGAATCTCTGCCTATACATCTCCGGGGTCAGCCCGTACCTCGACATTAAGGCGTCCTTCATATGGCTGTATGAGTTCAATACGGAGGACGGTAGGTCTAGCAAGGTATCCCTCCCCTCACTAAGGAATCTCCCCTACAACCCCGCTCCCCAAATCTTTCTCAGGGACCCGGTGGGAGGTCATAGCTACCTCATATGCCTTGAACCATTGTTGGATGTCTTCATTCCTATAGTACTCTTTTACCACATCCTTGGGGATGTGTACCCTGCTTTCTACAAGCGGGGGGGGCGTGCTGCCCCCAGGGAAGCAGGCTCTCCACTCCTAGCCTTGAGCTCTAGCTCCCGGAGACTCCTCTCATGTTCCAACTGCAGCTTCCTGCCCTCATGCTCCCGCTGCAGCCTTTTCTCTTCCTGCTCCCCTTGAAATCTCATCTCCTCCAGGGCTAACTTCCTTTCTGCTAGTTTCAGTTCTCCTTCCATTTTTAACTTGTGAGTTCTAATTCATGGGCTCTGCTCTTCTCTCTGTCGGCTAGCTCCTCTGGGGACAGGCCTCTGTCTGACACACTACTACGCGCAGGGGAATCTGCTCGCTCTCTTTCTCCTGCTCCCCTGGCCCTTCCTGTTGACCATCTCCCATGCCATTTCCTTCTACATGGGGTGGGGGATCTCGGGATGCTAACCAGGCCCTTAGCGCCTTCTGATGATCCTCGTTTGTGTTGAGGCCAGTGGTGGTGATCTTAAACTCTTTACAAAAATTTCTTAATTCCTTATGGGTGTAATTCTCTAGTTGCTCTTCCTCAAAGCTTGGGCTCGCGACTAGCCCTGTAAGACTCATGTTGCCGTGGGGAAAGTCAATTGCTCAACCAAAGATTTAGTGGTTTTGTTATGGCCTGCACTCACTAGGTAGTAGGTCAACAAATCACTGTACATAAATCATAAATGCAACTTCGAATCCCAAGCGCTGCCACCAATGTTAGACTTGGCGGTCCCTGGTTTACAGAGGTAAGTACTTCTGTCCAAGCAGGGACCTGCCTCCTCTAGGTAGGGTAGGGGATTATCCCCTTAGTAGTATAACCAAGCAATCAGACTGAACCTCGAGGGCAGGTGTAAAGCATTTATGACCATGTACAGTAATATCTTGCCACACTACAAACGGACACCACACCGGTTTTATAGGAAAATATAATATTCTTTATATATTGATTTATCGCAGGGCCAATAGCAATAAAAATCCACAATAAGGTATGAAGGTTGGGGTGACGGTTTGTGGGATGTAACTGGGATTGGGTCAGAACAGGTTGGGTTTGAGTAGGTAGGGCGACTCGGATACTCACAGTCAAAGATTAGGGGTACAAGGCGAACCCAGCTGCTACGTTGTGTACAAGAGTACGAGTCGGTTCAGGGGAGCCGCGATGAGCTGCTGTAGGTCTTGGAGATCGCGACTTGCGTCGTACAGGCTGGTTGGCTCGGAGCACATGAGCTGCGTTGAAATGCTGCTGGACTGATGTTGGTACGATGCGTACCGGAGGTCCGGCTCAAAACACACGAGCCGCGTTGAAATGCTGCTGGGCTTATGTTGGTACGATTCGTACCAGAGGTCCGGCTCGAAACACAGGAGCCATGTTGAAATGCTGCTAGGCTGATGTTGGTACGATGCGTACCGGAGGTCCGGCTCGAAACACACGTGCCGCGGTGAAATGCTGCTAGGCTGATGCTGGTACGATGCGTACCGGAGGTCCGGCTCGAAACACACGAGCCGTAATGAAATGCTGCTGGGCTGATGTTGGTACGATGCGTACCGGAGGTCCGGCTCGAAACACACGAGCCGCGTTGAAATGCTGCTGGGCTGATGGTGGTCCGATGCGTATCGGAGGTCCGGCTCGAAACACACGAGCCGCGTTGAAATGCTGCTGGGCTGATGTTGGTACGATGCGTATGTTGATGAAATATGTTGCGTACAGGAAGTACGGTTCTCAAGGTACGAGCCACGAGGAAGTCAACAGGGCCCTTGTTGATGAAAGACGTTGCGTACAGGAGTTACGGTTCTCAGGGTACGAGCCGCGACGAAGTCAGCAGGGCTCTTGTGGATGAAAGACGTTGCGTACAGGAGTTACGGTTCTCAGGATATGAGTCGCGAGTAAGTCAGCAGGGCTCTTGTGGATGAAAGACGTTGCGTACAGGAGTTACGGTTCTCAGGGTATGAGTCGCGAGTAAGTCAGCAGGGTTCTTGTGGATAAAAGACATTGCGTACAGGGAGTACTGTCCGTAGGGTGCGAGGCATGACGAAGTCAGCAGGGCTCTTCTGGTCCCAAAAACGATCTCCTTCTACAGTCCGAGGGTCCACTAGTTATAGGCCAAAAGGTCTTTGAAGTCTTGGATCAGGTAGGGGGTTCCCCTCCACCCAGGTTTCTGTTGTGGGGTTTTCCTGCCAGATGGCATCCCTGTTCTTTGAAGGAGGGAGGCCAGGGTGTCAGACGCTCAGCGGGAAGTGGAGCCAGCATTGTTGCAGGCAGGACACTTGACAGAAACTACTCCGCCTCCCTTATCTAACGGCGGCCAGCTAACACCAGGCTGTGGGAGACAGCCCAGTCCCTGTCACTTCGCC
The DNA here is from genome assembly GCF_964261635.1 of Lissotriton helveticus. Taxonomy (NCBI): domain Eukaryota; kingdom Metazoa; phylum Chordata; class Amphibia; order Caudata; family Salamandridae; genus Lissotriton; species Lissotriton helveticus. Next base: position 1,958,101,062 of record NC_136068.1, on the reverse strand, counting down.
CAGACATCTGACTACACATCTGTGGCACACAACGAGGTTAGGTCTAAGGAATCTAGACATTTTCTAAAAGGGTCATTTCTATGCTCAGGATCTAACTTTCCTTCCCCTAAAAGAATGTCTTATGTACTCCTGATGTTAGGGACACTAATGTGGAGTTTCTACCATTTTCCCCGGGTCAGCTACAATGTTCGAGGGTATACTTTGAAAGGGAGCACTTGCACTGTGGCCCTGGTTAGCAGGGACACAGTGCTCAGTGCGTATAGTTCAGCACGTAAAAATGGGTCATACATGAAGGGGGCAAAAAGAGTGAAAAAGTGGACGAGAGACCCACGCCAAGGATGCTAGGTCTAACACATGTCATTTTGATGTGCATCCCTGCATCAAAAGAAAAGGGCGGAAAGCACTGTATCTATGAGCTACGACGCATTCATGTCCTCTTACACTGCACAATCAGGGCCAACTTTAGCGCTGCTGGCGCCCTGTGCAACAATGTCTGTTGGCACCCCCCCAATGACCACCTCTGCCACAGATTCCCTCACCACTGCCCTTTAACAGTCCCCTTCAAGTCTCCAGAACCACGGTCTCTTGGATTATCTTAGTGTTATAGCACACCTCGCACGAGTGTAAGGTGTCAGAGCACTTTACATCGCACACACATTGCACAGAGACAATCATAGGTGTGTAAATCAGTGTATAGGAAATGTTACATCAGACAGGTGTAGTGTAGGCAATATAGTTTAAGAGTCCTTATTCTGGAAAAGCACAAATTCAGAATTTAAAATGCAATACCATTGTTAGGGGTTCTCTTTAATAATAAGAATTGTTTTCCACCCAAATGAACCCTTTTCGGAAAATTAGGATAATGAAAGACTAGGCAAAAAAAAGATATAGCTCTAACATATACCTTGCAGTTTACACACAGCTCTTTGATGACAGTTAATAGCTCAATGTTCTATATCACAATTTCGACTTACAAACAACAAGTAACAAAAGGATCTCTCTTACAGAAGCAGTAACCCACTGACCTATTTACATTACATGCACTTTGTTATCTGCATGGTTCACGTTCTTAGCAGCAGGCAGTTTAACCCTCTGCACTACCTTTGGATGAATCAAAACTTCCACAAGACAAACCTCTGGTCTCCTTCCAGGAACACGATAAATCACCAGAGTTATCTTGACGTTTTAATTGATGTGTACAAAAATTGCTGGAGGCCAGGACCGCGCCAACAGGTTGGTGCTTTTAAAATGATAATGTTACGTGTATAAATTACGCCCCCACCACGAGTCAGCGCCTCGAGCGGTGGCACCAATCACACCGCCCTGGAGCCGGCCCTGGCAGGAATGGCTGCCTAGCACCAACGCATCCACCCTTACACCATGGTGCAAGGGTGTCTGTGTTGAAATCAGGTTGTTTTTGTGGAGGAAAGGGCACCTTACTTTACAAAAACAACCCTTTTGCCACCCCTCGGGGGGTACAGGGTATTGAGGCATTCCTAGATTTACTCTTTGTTGTAAATCTGAGGATGTGTCACACGCCACGGGTGTGGAGTGGGAACACCCACCGCAAAGCCCATGGCACAGCTTCCCCGGGCAGTGTGAGGCAAAGTAGCCACTTACGCGGCATTGCCTCACTCCATATCTACGAGGCCATGAAAAGCGAGACAGGGCGGCTTTCTGTGGCCTCGTTGATATGGGTGAGCCCCGTGCACCACTGGTACGTCAAGTGACATTCCGAGAGCGAACTGGGCTTGTAAATAAGCCCCTTAGTATTAAACAAGATACCTCTTATGGGGGGCTACAGGCTCCATGGGTAGCTACAGATAGTAAATGTAGGAAGTGATCTATATAGGATTAAGAAGCAGCGACCCAGCTGATGTAGCGCACAGCAGGGGGAGAGTCTGGAAGTCGCAACTCTCCCCTCTCTTCACTTCAGGCCCAATCCCAACCCGGAATAACAAAAACGTAAAACCATAATACAACGGACCAATCCTAACTTTCAAGCAAGAAAGTGAAACCATTTTCAATCATGGTAAGGGGTACGTCCCTCCACGCCGGGTTAAGCCTTCATTGACATGCAAGGTCTGCACCTTGATGCTGAAATATGCGGGTGTCTGGGGGATCACCCCAGACAAACCACAAAGGCATGAGTACCAAACTCATAAGAGTAGCTGGTAGACCCCAGGTTTTAATTGAGTATCTCTGCCATGCATAACCTGCCTAATGTCGTGTGGTCGGGCCCGTGTCGGAATCGGAGCATAGTTCAGCTTCTTTCCTCTCAGCGTAGTTCAGTAATCCGGGTTCAGGTCCAACCGAGGTCTCCACATTCTAACGTTCGGTTTCACTCCTGCAGGTCTCAACTCTCCTCCAAGCTCCCCTTCTCCATTGTCCTCTGGGTCTTGTGTTTTCATCTTGCATTGCTCCGAGTTCAGGCTGCCCTACTCTTCCGCCTTGTGTCCCCTTTGGGGGTGTTGATGTTCTAAGAGGTACAGTCCTGTAGTCCTCTTTGTCAGTAAAATTCCTCATATCATTATCATACTTAGAGGGGATGTCACAGTGGCATGTTCAACTCTATTAAATCTTGTGGTTTGTAGTTTCTCAGTGATTGGGTAGATGAAACAAGACGCTCTAGTGTGGCTGGGGTGATATTCTGAAGCACAGTGTGTTCACAGTGTTGGAATGAAGCAGTGTTCATGGTTCTATTAGCACAAAGGACGTCATCCATCACTTACTGTAGAGTTTGATAAGGACATTTCTCGAACCTCACAGAGATTTACCTCCTGGTCTACTGATGGACTCTCTCCAGCTTGATCTCTGGGTGACTCCAACCCATGAGTGAGGACAAGAGGCCCACCATGAAGGATTTTGAATCTGCTCCCTCCTGTAACCTTCTTACATGAAGATTGTTCCTCCTAGTGTGATTCACAAGATCTTCGCACTTCAGTGTGGCAGCTTCTGTTTCATCGTAGGGTTTGTCAACAGCTGCATCTACTGAAGCTGCGGAATTATAGCATGGGGAGCAAAGAAATGATGGATTTAGGCCTGACCTCTGTACTGGGGATGAATGTTTAACAATGTCCAGCACTCCATCCATCATCTTTTTGTGCTGCTATATATGCCCTATGTAGGAATGGTATGCCCAGTTGTGAGTCCCATCCTCACTGTGTCGCTAGATTCAAGACAGCCTGGCTGATAAGGGGTGATGCCCCAAAATTGGTCTCAGGATGCTTGTTTTGGGGCCTGGGAGGACCTGGCTTGGCAGTTCCCGATGGACTGTTCTCATGGGAACCAGGGTCAGCGTTGATTGGCATATGTCTGGGTCCGAACTGGAATGGCATGGTGAGCAAAAAACAATGGAGTTAGGCCCAGATCTCTTTACTGGGGTTGAATGTTGGACAATGTCAGCATTCCGTCCATCATTGTTTTGTGTTGCTATACTTGCTCTAAGTGGTAAGGGTATGCCCAGACATGGGTCTCATGCTCACAATGCCATTAAATTCAAGCTAGCCTGGCTGGTGTGTTGTGATGCCTCAAGACCAGACTCAGGATGCTTGTTTCCAGTACGGGGAGGACCTGGTCTTACAGTTTGGTCTGAACTGTAGGGTTGGGTCCAAACTAGAATGGCATGGTGAGCGAAGAAATGATGAATTTAGGCCCGGATCTTTGTACTGAGGGTGAATATTTGACAATGTTCAGGATTTCATCCATTATCTTTTTGTTTTGCTATAGTCACTCTAAGCGGTAAGGGTAAGGGTAAGCCCATGCATGGGTCTCGTGCTTACCATGTAATTGGATTCAAGCTTGCCTGGCTGATGAGGGGTGATGTCCCAAAACCAGGCCAAGGATGCATGCTTTCAGTCAAGGGAGGACCTGGCCTGGCAGTTCAGGCTGAACTGTTCCGATGCGGAGCAGGGACAAGTCTGATTTGCATACAGCTGGGTCCAAACTAGAATGGCATGGTGAGCTAAGAAATGATGAATTTAGGCCCAGATCTTTGTACTGAGGGTGAAAGTTTGACAATGATCATCATTCCGTCCATCATCTTTTTGTTTTACTAGTAGGTGTTGAGCAAGTGGGTTACGTTAGGGCTCGCACAGGTGCCTCGGGGGCACACGGTTACCGTAAATGTTCCTATTCTGTCTGACCCTAACAATGACAAAGTGACATTATGTGCACGCTTGATTGCCACAAACATCACATGATGTAATTTTTTCAGTAAAATAGGATTAGCCCTGGTATTGTCAACTCTGTGGCGTTTTCCACACAACTCTTTTTTGCAACATGTACAGGGGATGAGATAGTGAAAGGGGCCCGCAGCAAAGTGTAGCAGGATGGGCTAGAGGGAAACAGCCTGCAAAACACTTGGGGTCTCACTTACAAAAAATTTGCGCAGGGCAGCACTTCAAGAAATGTTGCTGCGGTACCCGACACCTATTCGAAAGAACAGCAATGCAATGTATTTAAAAGACATGGTGCCTTTCTGTTCTTTCGGCCAGTGCCAATGCACAATTTGCAGCCCAGTGCTAATGTAAGCAATAAGGTTTTTTCCTCATTGTAATAGTGCTGCAGAATGCAACACATGATGAAAGAGAAAAAAAACAGAAGAAATCTAAACACTTCTCCTCTTTACGCCTGCTCTGGGGAGGCGTACGTTTCTGGAGCTGCCCCAGATGTTGTAAATCTGAGTCATTGTCAAAATCCATGCGTGTTGAATGGGAACACCCACAGCAATGCCGACTGGTTGCCTCTTTGACGTGGAGTGAGGTAGGGAGCACTTTGCTCTGCCTTGCCTTACTCCATATCTTACACGTCATGCAAAGCCATGCAGAGTGGCTTCAAGCAACCTCATGAATATGATAGAGAGGCCTGCGCCACCGGATCGTCATAAAACATGACACTCGGATGGGCAGGCCTCTTGTAAATGAGTCCCTTGCATTTTTATTGAGTGCTAGAGCTCAAATAAAAAACAGTACCTCACGATGCACGCAAGCAGTGGACGATCACTGGGCGCTGCAAGGAAGCAGTACTTGGGTCATGCTACAGTGAACGGACAAAAACACGTGGAGGAAGTGAAGCCGGCACTCACAAAAGAAAATCATAGAAATGAAAGTGGCGGTGACGTCAAACAATGGTAAGCAATGGGGAGCCCCTTGCAAGTACACAAAGGAGCCTATTTATGAGAGCCCTGCACCACTTTTGCACCATGTAAAGTAATACATGCATGACCCGGTGCTCTCATTTAATTTATCAACCCATGCATAGCCCACCTGCATGGCTTTGAACGGCGTAAATAACAAAAGGGGGAGAGAGAGTTTTCTTATGGATTCGTTCTCCCTGGTAGACTATGTTTAAACAGTAAGAATCCACCTTTCAATGGAAGGATTTCCCTAGAGATGTGGGGAGCACCCAGTGTTGGTAAAATACCCCTCACACACCAAAAGGACCCTTGGTGTCATGCTTCATCATTGGGGTCTTCGCACCCCTCTGCTGATTCGCTACAATGTCTTGGAGAGAAATGCTCCTGACTGCCCCACACGCGGAGCCGCGTGTGGGGCAGTCAAGAGCCGCGTGTGGGGCAGTCAAGAGCCGCGTGTGGGGCAGTCAGGAGCATTTCTCTCCAAGACATCGAGCGAATCAGCACGAAGGTCCCAGCGTTCTCAGGTTCATGAGGCACCAAAGATGAAATGAGCAAGTCTGCAAAATAGCAGAAATCATCAAGCATTGTAGGTACATTATAGCCTGCACCATATCTCACTTTTTGTTAATAAACAGATTTTAAGTAGAGAAACGCGAGTAAGGTGGGAATTTGTGTACCCCGTCCTGAAGAAGGAGTTCGCACTCCGAAACATGTTGACACACACACAAAGGAGGTGATGCACATTGTCCTGCATAAAACACCTCCACTCACACCTTTTAATAGTACCAACCCGGGGGCCCATTAAATATTTTTTAGTTTACCCCACGAGCCAGGTCCTTTTTAACCATAACTCACCCATAACCCCACCACTCCCGCACATAATTTAAAAACCCTCACTCGCACCACACATAGCCATCTAAGTAAGTGCTCCCGCGTAGTCGCAGGTCGCAGCACGCCGCATCCCGTAGACGGGTGCGAAGACCCCAATGATGAAGCATGACACCAAGGGTCCTTTTGGTGTGTGAGGGGTGTTTTACCAACACTGGGTGCTCCCCTTAACTGTAGGGAAGCCCTTCCATTGAGGTGGATTCTGGCTTTGAACGGCCTCATAAATCATGAGTAAGGCGATGCCGCGCAAATCGCGGCAGTACCTTACTCTGCGCCCGAGAGGCGTTGCAGGGGCACTGCAGTGAGTTTTCACCCACGGAATTTGATGTTGCCCCAGAGTAAAAACTGATGTGAACCTGGGGAAGCGTACGCCTCCCGAGGCGAGGTGTCGCAAGGAGAAATATGTTCATTTTTTCTTGTTTTTTCCTCTTTCCATGTGTGCTGCATTCTGTCGGATTATTTTTTGTAGGAAAGGGCCCCTTCCTGCACAAAAACAGTCCTGCAGTTAACACCGGCACGTCTGCCCCATGGAGCTTACGTTGGTGCTAGGCTGCCAAAATGGCGCCAGTGCAGGAAGAAAGGACAGGAATTCACTGTATTACTCAAATATAGTGCATTCCTTTCCCTTCACTTTGGTGTAGGGCAGCGCAGCGAGGCGCCGTGCTGTGCTGCCCTACGCTAACATCCCATTAATGAGCCCCAAAATGTCTTGCGAGCGACAGTGCATGCACTGACTCAGGCGAGACTCACAAAGACCGCGCGGTGACTCTGTAATGCCTTTGAGGTGCTCAAAAAGGATCACAGTGAAAACACCTTCTTTAAATGTGGCTCCTGACAGGGACGTAATCTGAGTTTGAAGGGTAAGAAGGGGGCTGCAGAAGAATATTTATGAGGTGCTAAGTGTCTGTTGCATTAGAGTCAACCCTCTGTCAACACTCTGTCAACCCTCTGTCAACACTCTGTCAACACTCTGTCAACACTCTGTCAGCCCTCTGTCAGCCCTCTGTCAGCCCTCTGTCAACCCTCTGTCAACACTCTGTCAACACTCTGTCAACACTCTGTCAACACTCTGTCAGCCCTCTGTCAACCCTCTGTCAACACTCTGTCAACACTCTGTCAACACTCTGTCAACACTCTGTCAACCCTCCGTCAACCCTCCGTCAACACTCTGTCAACACTCTGTCAACCCTCCGTCAACCCTCTGTCAACCCTCTGTCAACCCTCTGTCAACCCTCTGTCAACCCTCTGTCAACCCTCTGTCAATCCTCTGTCAACCCTCTGTCAACCCTCCGTCAACCCTCCGTCAACCCTCTGTCAACCCTCTGTCAACACTACGTCAACCCTCTGTCAACCCTGTGTCGTGGGTATTTAATGCTTTGTGAAGCCCATCATTTTGCCTCGGTTCACAATTGTTTAAACTCTAATATCCTTGAAGAACAGTATATGTTTTGAAATGTTTAGGGATAAGCTTTACATACATATTGTTATACATGCTTTTTGTAAACAACTTTACAAATGAGAAATATTTGCTGTCAAATAGTAGTAGTTAAAATTAATTATGCATTTTCATATAAGTATGATTAACAATTAAATTATTCCTTCATGAAAACTCAGGAATGAGTAATTAAAGCAGACTAAATACAGGTTAAATCACATGAAGGTGGTGCCAGGACTGTGAGTGTGGCCTATTCACTGAGGCCCAGTTAAGGAAGTTCAGACGTGCTCACAATACCAGATGAGCCTGTCTGCAGGCCTGCACCAGCCTGACCCAGCCTGCACCAGCCTGACCCAGCCTGCACTAGACCATGACCTTCCTGATACAAAGTCCCAGGATTAGAGTCTGAATGATGGGTGTGCATTCCTTGGGCGTGAGGGCATAGTACCACTCCTAGAGGTAAGTCGCATCAGCTCAGTGAAGAGAGCCCCCCCATCACAGCTGTGCCTTGCACTGCAGTGCCTAAGAGCACTGGCAGCACAGGTGTGCCTTGCACTGCAGTGCCACAGAGCACTGGCAGCACAGGTGTGCCTTGCACTGCAGTGCCACAGAGCACTGGCAGCACAGCTGTGCCTTGCACTGCAGTGCCTCAGAGCACTGGCAGCACAGCTGTGCCTTGCACTTCAGTGCCACAGAGCACTGGAAGCGCAGCTGAGCCCTGCACTGCAGAGCCACAGAGCAGTGGCAGCACAGGTGTGCCTTGCACTGCAGTGCCACAGAGCACTGGCAGCACAGGTGTGCCTTTCACTGCAGTGCCACAGAGCACTGGCAGCACAGGTGTGCCTTGCACTGCAGTGCCACAGAGCACTGGCTGCACAGGTGTGCCTTGCATTGCAGTGCCACAGAGCACTGGCTGCACAGGTGTGCCTTGCACTGCAGTGCCACAGAGCACTGGCAGCACAGGTGTGCCTTGCACTGCAGTGCCACAGAGCACTGGCAGCACAGGTGTGCCTTGCCCTGCAGTGCCACAGAGCACTGGCAGCACAGGTGTGCCTTGCACTGCAGTGCCACGGAGCACTGGCAGCACAGCTGTGCCTTGCACTGCAGTGCCACAGAGCACTGGAAGCACAGCTGAGCCCTGCACTGCAGTGCCACAGAGCACTGGCAGCACAAGTGTGCCTTGCATTGCAGTGCCACAGAGCACTGGCAGCACAGGTGTGCCTTGCACTGCAGTGCCACAGAGCACTGGCAGCACAGGTGTGCCTTTCACTGCAGTGCCACAGAGCACTGGCAGCACAGGTGTGCCTTTCACTGCAGTGCCACAGAGCACTGGCAGCACAGGTGTGCCTTGCACTGCAGTGCCACAGAGCACTGGCAGCACAGGTGTGCCTTGCACTGCAGTGCCACTGAGCACTGGCAGCACAGATGTGCCTTGCACTGCAGTGCCACAGAGCACAGGCAGAACAGCTGTGCCTTGCACTGCAGTGCCACAGAGCCCTGGCAGCACAGGTGTGCCTTGCATTGCAGTGCCACAGAGCACTGGCAGCACAGGTGTGCCTTGCATTGCAGTGCCACAGAGCACTGGCAGCACAGCTGTGCCTTGCACTGCAGTGCCACAGAGTACTGGCAGCACAGGTGTGCCTTGCACTGCAGTGCCACAGAGCACTGGCAGCACAGGTGTGCCTTGCACTGCAGTGCCACAGAGCACTGGCAGCACAGGTGTGCCTTGCACTGCAGTGCCACAGAGCACTGGCAGCACAGGTGTGCCTTGCACTGCAGTGCCTCAGAGTACTGGCAGCACAGCTGTGCCTTGCACTGCAGTGCCACAGAGCACTGGCATCACATATGTGCCTTGCACTGCAGTGCCTCAGAGTACTGGCAGCACAGCTGTGCCTTGCACTGCAGTGCCACAGAGCACTGTCATCACAGATGTGCCTTGCACTGCAGTCCCACAGAGCACTGGCAGCACAGCTGTGCCTTGCACTGCAGTGCCTCAGAGTACTGGCAGCACAGCTGTGCCTTGCACTGCAGTGCCACAGAGCACTGGCAGCACAGGTGTGCCTTGCATTGCAGTGCCACAGAGCACTGGCAGCACAGGTGTGCCTTGCATTGCAGTGCCACGGAGCACTGGCAGCACAGGTGGGCCTTGCATTGCAGTGCCACAGAGCACTGGCAGCACAGGTGTGCCTTGCACTGCAGTGCCACAGAGCACTGGCATCACAGATGTGCCTTGCACTGTAGTGCCACAGAGCCCTGGCAGCACAGGTGTGCCTTGCATTGCAGTGCCACACAGCACTGGCAGCACAGCTGTGCCTTGCACTGCAGTGCCCCAGAGTACTGGCAGCACAGCTGTGCCTTGCACTGCAGTGCCACAGAGCACTGGCATCACAGGTGTGCCTTGCACTGCAGTGCCACAGAGCACTGGCAGCACGGGTGTGCCTTGCACTGCAGGGCCACAGAGCACTGGCAGCACAGCTGTGCCTTGCACCGCAGTGTCTCAGAGCACTGGCAGCACATATGTGCCTTGCACTGCAGTGCCACAGAGCACTGGCAGCACAGGTGTGCCTTGCACTGCAGGGCCACAGAGCACTGGCAGCACATATGTGCCTTGCACCGCAGTGCCTAAGAGCACTGGCAGCACAGCTGTGCCTTGACATGCAGTGCCACAGAGCACTGGCAGCACAGGTGTGCCTTGCACTGCAGTGCCACAGAGCACTGGCAGCACAGCTGTGCCTTGCACCGCAGTGCCTAAGAGCACTGGCAGCACAGGTGTGCCTTGCACTGCAGTGCCACAGAGCACTGGCAGCACAGGTGTGCCTTGCACTGCAGGCCACAGAGCACTGGCAGCACAGCTGTGCCTTGCATCGCAGTGCCTAAGAGCACTGGCAGCACAGCTGTGCCTTGACATGCAGTGCCACAGAGCACTGACAGCCCAGATGTGCCTTGCACTGCAGTGCCACACAGCACTGGCAGCACAGCGGTGCCTTGCACTGCAGTGCCACAGAGCACTGGCAGCACAGCTGCGCTTTGCACTGCAGTGCCTCAGAGCACTGGCAGCACAGCTGTGCCTTGAAATGCAGTGCCACAGAGCACTGGCAGCACAGCTGTGCCTTGACATGCAGTGCCTCAGAGCACTGGCAGCACAGGTGTGCCTTGCACTGCAGTGCCACAGAGCACTGGCAGCACAGCTGTGCCTTGCACCGCAGTGCCTAAGAGCACTGGCAGCACAGGTGTGCCTTGCACTGCAGCGCCACAGAGCACTGGCAGCACAGGTGTGCCTTGCACTGCAGGCCACAGAGCACTGGCAGCACAGCTGTGCCTTGCACCGCAGTGCCTAAGAGCACTGGCAGCACAGCTGTGCCTTGACATGCAGTGCCACAGAGCACTGACAGCCCAGATGTGCCTTGCACTGCAGTGCCACACAGCACTGGCAGCACAGCTGTGCCTTGCACTGCAGTGCCACAGAGCACTGGCAGCACAGCTGTGCTTTGCACTGCAGTGCCTCAGAGCACTGGCAGCACAGCTGTGCCTTGAAATGCAGTGCCACAGAGCACTGGCAGCACAGCTGTGCCTTGACATGCAGTGCCTCAGAGCACTGGCAGCACAGGTGTGCCTTGCACTGCAGTGCCACAGAGCACTGGCAGCACAGCTGTGCCTTGCACCGCAGTGCCTAAGAGCACTGGCAGCACAGGTGTGCCTTGCACTGCAGCGCCACAGAGCACTGGCAGCACAGGTGTGCCTTGCACTGCAGGCCACAGAGCACTGGCAGCACAGCTGTGCCTTGCACCGCAGTGCCTAAGAGCACTGGCAGCACAGCTGTGCCTTGACATGCAGTGCCACAGAGCACTGACAGCCCAGATGTGCCTTGCACTGCAGTGCCACACAGCACTGGCAGCACAGCTGTGCCTTGCACTGCAGTGCCACAGAGCACTGGCAGCACAGCTGTGCTTTGTACTGCAGTGCCACAGAGCACTGGCAGCACAGGTGTGCCTTGCACCGCAGTGCCTCAGAGCACTGGCAGCACAGCTGTGCCTTGACATGCAGTGCCTCAGAGCACTGGCAGCACAGGTGTGCCTTGCACTGCAGTGCAACAGAGCACTGGCAGCACAGCTGTGCCTTGCACCGCAGTGCCTAAGAGCACTGGCAGCACAGGTGTGCCTTGCACTGCAGCGCCACAGAGCACTGGCAGCACAGGTGTGCCTTGCACTGCAGGCCACAGAGCACTGGCAGCACAGCTGTGCCTTGCACCGCAGTGCCTAAGAGCACTGGCAGCACAGCTGTGCCTTGACATGCAGTGCCACAGAGCACTGACAGCCCAGATGTGCCTTGCACTGCAGTGCCACACAGCACTGGCAGCACAGCTGTGCCTTGCACTGCAGTGCCACAGAGCACTGGCAGCACAGCTGTGCTTTGCACTGCAGTGCCTCAGAGCACTGGCAGCACAGGTGTGCCTTGACATGCAGTCCTATAAAGCACTCCACGGCATTAACACCACAGACCTCTCATGCAGAGCTCAACATGACATGGTGTGGATTCTCTTTGGTCAGGGCTGCTGCCCGCGGTGGATTTGGTGCTGTTGAACAGTGGTCAGGCTTCCTCAGGTTTCATGGTGTAGATTCTCTTTGGTCAGGCTGCTGCCCGCGGTAGATCTGGTGCTGTTGAACAGTCCGCCGTCTTCGTCAGGTTTCATGGTGTGGATTCTCTTTGGTCAGGCCGCTGTCCACGGTAGATCTGGTGCTGTTGAACAGTCCGCCGTCTTCCTCAGGTTTCATGGTGTGGATTCTCTTTGGTCAGGCCGCTGCCCGTGGTAGATCTGGTGCTGTTGAACAGTGGTCAGGCTTCCTCAGGTTTCATGGTGTAGATTCTCTTTGGTCAGGCCGCTGTCCGCGGTAGATCTGGTGCTGTTGAACAGTCCGCCGTCTTCCTCAGGTTTCATGGTGTGGATTCTCTTTGGTCAGGCCGCTGCCCGCGGTGGATCTGGTGCTGTTGAACAGTGGTCAGGCTTCCTCAGGTTTCATGGTGTAGATTCTCTTTGGTCAGGCTGCTGTCCGCGGTAGATCTGGTGCTGTTGAACAGTCCGCCATCTTCCTCAGGTTTCATGGTGTGGATTCTCTTTGGTCAGGCTGCTGCCCGCGGTAGATCTGGTGCTGTTGAACAGTCCGCCGTCTTCCTCAGGTTTCATGGTGTGGATTCTCTTTGGTCAGGCTGCTGCCCACGGTAGATCTGGTGCTGTTGAACAGTCCGCCGTCTTCCTCAGGTTTCATGGTGTGGATTCTCTTTGGTCAGGCTGCTGCCCGCGGTAGATCTGGTGCTGTTGAACAGTGGTCAGTCTTCCTCAGGTTTCATGGTGTAGATTCTCTTTGGTCAGGCCGCTGTCCGCGGTAGATCTGGTGCTGTTGAACAGTCCGCCGTCTTCCTCAGGTTTCATGGTGTGGATTCTCTTTGGTCAGGCTGCTGCCCGCGGTAGATCTGGTGCTGTTGAACAGTGGTCAGTCTTCCTCAGGTTTCATGGTGTAGATTCTCTTTGGTCAGGGCTGCTACCCGCGGTAGATCTGGTGCTGTTGAACAGTGGGCCGTCTTCCTCAGGTTTCATGGTGTGGATTCTCTTTGGTCAGGCCGCTGTCCACGGTAGATCTGGTGCTGTTGAACAGTCCGCCGTCTTCCTCAGGTTTCATGGTGTGGATTCTCTTTGGTCAGGCCGCTGCCCGTGGTAGATCTGGTGCTGTTGTACAGTGGTCAGTCTTCCTCAGGTTTCATGGTGTAGATTCTCTTTGGTCAGGCCGCTGCCCGCTGTGGATCTGGTGCTGTTGAACAGTGGGCCGTCTTCCTCAGGTTTCATGTTGTGGATTCTCTTTGGTCAGGCCGCTGCCCGTGGTAGATCTGGTGCTGTTGTACAGTGGGCCGTCTTCCTCAGGTTTCTGGGAGTCTGCTGACCACAGGACAGGCACTGTCTTCTTCGCAGGCTCTTGAAGCAGGAGACGGACCGGCAAAGCTGGGCCAAGTCAGTAGGTATCTTCTTGCTGTGCTGCACCGCGTCCTCTTCATCCGTCTTCTTCTTAGGTTGCAGGAATCTGCAGATCAAGGTTCAGGGGAGCCCCTAAATACTGAATTTAGGGGGTGTTACAGAGACTGGCAGATGGTAGCCAATGGGCCACTTGCCTTTAGGGTGACTACACCCTTTGAATGTCCTCTCCCTTTGGGGTGGGGGCATCCCTCCTAACCTGATTAGGTCAAATATTTTCATTCAAAATGGAGGATTTCCTAAGGAGGGGGTATCCTCGGTCCAGGACACCTTAGGGGTGGTTCTTGGAAAGAGGGGACACACCTCTCCTGACTACTAACTTTCCCTCTGACCTTGCTGCCAAACATTAGGCCTGGTCCAGTGGGAAGGCATCTCCACTAGCTGCAGATGCCCTGGCTAGCATATCGAGGGGCAGGAAGCCTTTGAGGCTCACCGGCAGGCGATGCTGTTCCTGCTTGGGGGTAGGTGTGAATCACCCCCACCCCAAGCAGCCTTTATCGCTGACCCACGAGAGCACACAGGCTCCCACCTCAGGGCTCGGAAACATGTCTGTGTGTGGCAGGCTGGTGCTGACCAATCTGCTGTATATGAGGACGTTGTTGTTTTCAGGGCGCCTCTCTAAGATGCCCTCGGAGTGCATTTTATAATAAATCCGACACTGGCATCATAGTGCGTTTGTTATGATGAGGGGTTGATACAAACTCCTTAGCATTCAGTAAAGCCACCAGGGAGCAGTGGAGTTTGTGATGACAAACTCCCACCCATGTACTCAGTATAACTCCACTGCACGTACGTGCACAGCCACGGTAGGGGCAGAGCGCTCCCACAGCTTTGCCCTCTTCTGTGGCAGGGCGCACCCTGCCTTAGGGTTGTGCGACCTGCTAGAGGAGTGACTGATCTATGCCACAGGCAGTGTTTGTGGGCACGGCAGATGTGTGCCATGTTGACCCTTACATTTGTCTGCATCAAAACACACAGTCTGCAATAGCCGGGTGTAAGTGTTTGGTGAGGGGTCCCTGAGGGTGGCACAATATATGCTGCCGCCTCTCAGGTCACAGGGCCCATGGTACCACTGGTACCTTTTACAAGGGACTTATATGTGGGCCAGAGGTGTGCCACTTGTAGAAACAAAGGTACACTTTAGGAAAAAGAACACAATCCCTGGGAACCTGCCTGGCAGGGACCCTGGGCACACTCAGTCACAGGGCATCAGAAATCTGGCAAAAGTGGGGGGATTATTGCAACAGAAATCCACTTTTCTACAAGAGTGCAGACCTTTTTCCTCAATGCTGGATCTAAGATTAATGCCCTGTGGCGGCTGGTGAATTTTGAAGGTGGTGAGACTGAGAGCTAGTCCGAAATTAGACTGTGTGAGCGAATGTAGCGTGCAGGTGCAACTGGCAGCACAGGACTTTATGTGTGGGTGTCTCAAGACATGTAGATTTAGAATTAGCGATAGCAAAGTTATACTTACATATATATACTTACCTGAAGTATATTTTGGAAGGTCATATCCTAGCTATGATATTTCTGTAGCACAATATTTTTGTGAATGGTATTAGGACATAAAATCCCTGCTTTTGTCCCCTCTCTGCCCTGTTATTTCCCTTCTTCTCTTCATGACTCGCTTCCTCTTTCTATGGCCCTCCACACATAGTTTGTAATTCCATCTCCTCGTTCTCCATACCCTTTACCTCTCTAGCCTTCACTTCCCTTCCTTTATTTTACTTGTAGAGTTTCATAAGGCAGACCCATAGGTATCAGAGCATTAATAATAATATTAATACAGCATTTTGTAAAAGCGCGAACAGCTACCTCACTAGGAGGTGTCCCGGCGCTAAAAGAACACATTGACCTAGAGAATGGAAGTGAGAGAGTTAGCGAGGTTGGGTGAAGAGCCAAGTCTTTAGCAGCTTCTTGAAGCAAGGTTCGGAGGGGGCTTGTTGGATTGCTGGTGGTAGTGCGTTCCATAGTGAGGTAACATTTGCCAAAAAAGTTCGACCTCCTAGTCGAGCCCTTCTAGTTCGTGGGATAGCCAGTTGAACACGGCAATTGGAGCGCAACGCGCGGGCTTGGGAGTATCTTGGGAGCCGGCTTTTCAAGTGCTCTGGGCAGGAGCCATGCAGAGATCTGAAGGCTAGCGTAAGTGCCTTAAATTTGATTCTGCTGGCAACTGGAAGCCAGTGCAGTGATCGTAAATGCGGAGAGACTGACTGCTTAAAAGGGATTCGCAGCAGCAGTCTCGCAGCCGCATTTTGGACTCCCTGAAGTTTTTGTGTCAGGTATTTTGGTTGGCCTAGATAGAGTCTGTTGGCGTAATCCAGTCTAGATGTGACAGTGGCATGGATTACAGTTTTTCGGCAACTCTCCGGGAGGAGTCTCCGGGAGGAAGTATGTATGAAGAAACTGCCCACCTTTGCTTGTCCAATCTGCATCATTTCACATCCAGTCCTCATGTTTGTCATGTACATGTCCTCGCTCGTCCCTCCCTTCATCTTTCCTAAAAGAGTTCACGGTCTCCCGTGTCGGCTGTCGCTCTTGTATTTTTCCTCACATTTGCTCTATCTGGTCCCATTTTGTTTTTCTGTCTCCCTTCCCTCAATGTATTCCATTCTCCTTCATTCAACATCTCACGTTATCCCTCTGTCCTCGCCTTGACCTGCGTTTTCCCCATCTCTCTCCCTCTCTTCTTCTTGCTGCCTGTTCCTTCAAAGTCCTTCCCTTCCTCTCTAACCTTTTCACTCTCCTTCCCTGTTTCGCTGAAGGTTGCAAAATTGCTCTAAGTGAGGAGTAAGCAGCTCACCCAGTCCTGCTGACTTTGCATTGTTTATATTTGAAATTTAAATGAAAAACATGAGTCCCAAGATTCAAAGGAAAACCAAAGAAATACTTGAACCAGTGACTAGGTCCAAACTCCCCCATGTGCTCCTCAGATGTCCCAAACTTCCTCACAGTTATTATCTGGCTTCTTTCTCAGCCTGGTTTCCACTTCCTTCTCTCCTCTCCCATCTTTTGCTGTTCACTTGTTTCTGTGTCAAGGCACCTGCCTTGTGCCTCCACCGGTCTCTCCTTCCGCGTCTCCCACTCCTCGCGCTTCTCTCATCATGATGCTCCGCCTCCATGATGGCCGCTCGGGCCTGGGCTCCAGGGAAGCGGTGAGGCTGTAAGCATTGCTAAACCCAACGAGGGCCAAACTAGCATAACGCGATCAGGCCGAGCTGGGTTTAGCAATGTTCTAAAAACAGACGCCCAATGGGGTTACCTCTCGTCTGCAACATGGATCAATGCAAACATTTTATTTATGAGCGCTTGCATCCCTTTTACGCCGCTGGTGCGTCACTTTTTGTGACGCACCAGCAGTGTAAAAAACGCCCAATGTTGCGTCATATTTACACAGTAACGCATCCACGTAGATGCGTCACTTTGTAAAGCCCTGCACCGCATTATATCTACTCCATCTATAATGTATGTGGGGAGCGTTCCCACGCAGGAAAGGGTCGTAGAAGTGACACCGTGAAATCTATAAGATTTCACTGCGCCACTTCTATGACTCAAATGCGTCAATATCTTACGCCTGCCTCCCAGCAGGCGTAAGACTGACGCAGGCACATTTAACATGCAACTTGCCCATGTGTAATGACCCATTGTTGGAGTTGCGTCACTTTTGAGATACAGTCCTGCAATGCGGCATTTTTGCACCTACAGATACATCAGAAATACTGAAGATATGATGACTTGCGACATGATGCTTCATACTGTAAATATGACGCATCATTGGTATCGCAAGAAGGGTGCAATGAAAAGTGACGCATCGCTGTTTTCTCGCAGCGATGCGTCACTTTTCATAAATGAGGGCCTTCATGTGCAAGCCACACATATCAGACACAGTTTGCACTTGATTTTAAAATTTAAATTTAAAATGTAGGAAAAAATGGCCATGCCTGATATGATTGACAACATAATCGTTATTCGTCAAAATAAACTGTTTCTTCCGTTGTTTTCCCTGAGCTAATGGTAGCCACGTTCGCTTTACGTTATAGCACCCGTACCTCTGCCTCATCTGAGCTTAAAAGATGTCATGAGTTCATCCTCGGGCACCTGTCAGCTGCAGTCAAGGGTGGGAGGCGGTGACTCCAAGCTCCCTCGACTGCAGCTGACACGCCCTCCATCGCTCTGACCACCAGGTCTAATACTGCCAACAATATTTACCTTGAACTACTTACTGGATTAAAACACAGAAATGGGGGAAACAATGTCTCTTGAATAAAATAATTAAGAGGATAATGTCCAACTTTTTTGAACAAACTTTTATGAGGACTGAAAAAGATGTGGTATTTAATGGACCTTAATATGACTAATCCAGGCCCAAACATGTGTGTCAAGGTAACTGGTACTGGCGGCACATTCGATAAAACTAAAGGTACATCAGATCTACCTCACATTTACAGCTTTCAGGCTGAAAACCTAGGCAAAGACAATCAGTCAGTGGGCAGGGGGTGTTGGAATGGAATGTGAATCAGTCAGTCAGTGTGTGTTGGATAGGATTGTGAATCCGTCAGTGGTCAGTGTGTGTTGGATAGGATTGTGAATCCGTCAGTGGTCAGTGTGTGTTGGATAGGATTGTGAATCCATCAGTGGTCAGTGTGTGTTGGATAGGATTGTGAATCCGTCAGTGGTCAGTGTGTGTTGGATAGGATTGTGAATCCGTCAGTGTGTGTTGGATAGGATTGTGAATCCATCATTGGTCAGTGTGTGTGTTGGATAGGGTTGTGAATCCGTCAGTGTTCAGTGTGTGTTGGATAGGATTGTGAATCCGTCAGTGTGTGTTGGATAGGATTGTGAATCCATCAGTGGTCAGTGTGTGTTGGATTGGAATGTGAATCAGTCAGTGATCAGTGTGTGTTGGATTGGAATGTGAATCAGTCAGTGATCCGTGTGTGTTGGATTGGAATGTGAATCCATCAGTGGTCCGTGTGTGTTGGATTGGAATGTGAATCAGTCAGTGGTCAGTGTGTGTTGGATTGGAATGTGAATCAGTCAGTGGTCAGTGTATGTTGGATTGGAATGTGAATCAGTCAGTGGTCAGTGTGTGTTGGATTGGAATGTGAATTGGTCGGTCAGGGATCTGTGTGTGTTAGATTGGAATGTGAATCAGTCAGTGGTCATTGTGTGTTGAATAGGATTGTGAATCCGTCAGTAATCAGTGTGTGTTGGATAGGATTGTGAATCCATCAGTGTGTGTTGGATAGGATTGTGAATCAGTCAGTGATCAGTGTGTGTTGGATTGGAATGTGAATCTGTCAGCGGTCAGTGTGTGTTGGATAGGATTGTGAATCAGTCAGTGATCAGTGTGTGTTGGATTGGAATGTGAATCAGTCAGTGGTCAGTGTATGTTGCATTGGAATGTGAATCAGTCAGTGGTCAGTGTGTGTTGGATAGGATTGTGAATCCATCAGCGGTCAGTGTGTGTTGGATTGGAATGTGAATCAGTCAGTGATCAGTGTGTGTTGGATTGGAATGTGAATCCATCAGTGGTCAGTGTGTGTTAGATTGGAATGTGAATCAGTCAGTGGTCAGTGTGTGTTGGATTGGAATGTGAATCAGTCAGTGGTCAGTGTGTTGGACTGGAGTACGAATCAGTCAGTGGTCAGGGTGTGTTGGATTGGAATGTGAATCAGTCAGTAGTCAGTGTGTGTTGGATTGGAATGTGAATCAATCAGTGGTCAGTATGTGTTGGATAGGATTGTGAATCCATCAGTGGTCAGTGTGTGTGTTGGATAGGATTGTGAATCCATCAGTGGTCAGTGTGTGTTGGATAGGATTGTGAATCCATCAGTGGTCAGTGTGTGTTGGATAGGATTGTGAATCAGTCAGTGGTCAGTGTGTGTTGGATAGGATTGTGAATCAGTCAGTGGATGTTGCATTGGAATGTGAATCAGTCAGTGGTCAGTGTGTGTTGGATAGGATTGTGAATCCGTCAGCGGTCAGTGTGTGTTGGATTGGAATGTGAATCAGTCAGTGATCAGTGTGTGTTGGATTGGAATGTGAATCAGTCAGTGATCAGTGTGTGTTGGATTGGAATGTGAATCAGTCATTTATCACTGTGTGTTGGATTGGAATGTGAATCCGTCGGTGATCGGTGTGTGTTGGATTGGAATGTGAATCAGTCAGTGGATGTTGCATTGGAATGTGAATCAGTCAGTGTGTGTTGGATAGGATTGTGAATCCATCAGTGGTCAGTGTGTGTGTTGGATAGGATTGTGAATCCATCAGTGGTCAGTGTGTGTTGGATAGGATTGTGAATCCGTCAGTGGTCAGTGTGTGTTGGATTAGAATGTGAATCAGTCGGTCAGTGTGTGTTGGATAGGATTGTGAATCTGTCAGTGGTCAGTCTGTGTTGGATAGGATTGTGAATCCATCAGTGTGTGTTGGATAGGATTGCGAATCCGTCGGTGATCGGTGTGTGTTGGATTGGAATGTGAATCAGTCAGTGGATGTTGCATTGGAATGTGAATCAGTCAGTGGTCAGTGTGTGTTGGATTGGAATGTGAATCAGTCAGTGGTCAGTGTGTGTTGGATTGGAATGTGAATCAGTCAGTAGGCAGTGTGTGTTGGATTTGAATGTGAATC
Organism: Lissotriton helveticus; assembly: GCF_964261635.1. Classification (NCBI taxonomy): domain Eukaryota; kingdom Metazoa; phylum Chordata; class Amphibia; order Caudata; family Salamandridae; genus Lissotriton; species Lissotriton helveticus. The sequence continues at coordinate 1,958,080,950 of NC_136068.1, read as the reverse complement.
AGTCAGTGGTCAGTGTGTGATGGATTGGAATGCGAATCAGTCAGTGGTCAGTGTGTGTTGAATTAGAATGTGAATCAGGCAGTCTGTGGTCAGTGTGTGTTAGATTGGAATGTGAATCCGTCAGTGGTCAGTGTGTGTTGGATAGGATTGTGAATCCATCATTGGTCAGTGTGTGTTGGATATGATTGTGAATCCGTCAGTGTGTGTTGGATAGGATTGTGAATCAGTTAGTGGTCAGTGTGTGTTGATTGGAATGTGAATCAGTCAGTTGTCAGTGTGTGTTGCAATGGAATGTGAATCAGCCAGTGGTCAGTGTGCGTTGGATAGGATTGTGAATCCGTCAGTGTGTGTTGGATTGGAATGTGAATCAGTCAGTTGTCAGTGTGTGTTGCAATGGAATGTGAATCAGTCAGTGGTCAGTGTGTGTTGGATAAGATTGTGAATCAATCAGTGGTCAGTGTGTGTTGGATTGGATTGTGAATCCGTCAGTGGTCAGTGTGTGTTGGATTGGAATGTGAATCAGTCAGTGGTCAGTGTGTGTTGGATTGGAATGTGAATCAATCAGTGGTCAGTGTGTGTTGGATTAGAATGTGAATCAGTCAGTCTGTGGTCAGTGTGTGTTGGATTGGAATGTGAATCATTCAGTTAGTGGTCAGTGTGTGTTGGATTGGAATGTGAATCATTGATTTATCACTGATTTGCGGGCAGTTAACAAGATTGTAGTATCGCAATACCCCGTGGTTTCTGACATAACAACACTTCTTACCTTAGTTCCTCCGACAGCAGCTACCTTTACTGTGATCAACCTTTAAAATGCTTTCTTTTCAATTCCTATTCATCCTGATAGCCGATATTTGTTTGGCTTCAGTCAGTCAGTGGTCAGTGTGTGTGGGATTGGAATGTGAATCAGTCAGTCAGTGGTCAGTGTGTGTTGGATTGGAATGTGAATCATTGATTCTTCATTGATTTGCGGGAAGTTACCAAGATTGTAGTACCACAATACCCCGTGGTTTCTGACATAAAGACACTTCTTACCTTAGTTCCTCCGACAGCAGCTACCTTTACTGTGATCAACCTTTAAAATGCTTTCTTTTCAATTCCTATTCATTCCTCAAGGGTACACTGAGAGTCCTAGTATTTACAGCCAAGCAATGAAAAGATAACTTGATTCTTTCCCTTTGCCTGAAGGAGTGGCTCTCATACAATATGTCGATGACATCTTGCTTGCAGCCGATACACCTGAACAGTGTGAAAAATGTACTTTGTCTTTACTAAGTGTCACGGAAGAAATTGCAATATTGTAGACCGAAGGTTACCTACTTAGGTCACCTTCTGTCTAAGGAGGAGCGTGCACTTACACCAGATCGCATTCAAGCAATATTAGATATACCAGTACCTTCTACTCAGATAGCTATCTGTGCATTCATTGGTCTGACTTCGTTTTGTAGGCAATGGATATTATGTTTTTCACACATTGTTAAACCCTTGTTAGCGCTTCTGACCAAAGATACTCCAATGCCCCTTCCATGGACGACTGAATGTCAGAATGCTTTTCATCAGTTACGACAAGCTCTTTGCTCTGCACCAGTGTTAAGTACACCAGATTACACGAAGGTTTTAACACTCTATGTACACGAGAAAGATGGGTGTGCATTGTCAGTTTTGGTGCAGCCACACGGTGACAAGCCGCGTCCCTGTGCATATTTTTCAGAGGTCCTCGATCCTGTTGCTCGTTCATTGTCTGGGTGCTTCCATTCAGTTGCAGCAGCAGCCGTGTCCATAAGTCAAAGTGAAGGGATAGTTTTGTCACATAAACTGTTGGTGCAAGTACCCCATGCAGGTGATGCCCTTCTGAATCAGACTAAAACACAACACTTAACTAGTGTTCGTTTGACAGGATACAAATTGACACTGTTATCCCCTCACATTACCCTGAAGAGGTGTGCGACTGTGAACCCAGCTACTTTGTTACCATATCCAGCGACTCAGTCACAGGAGTCTCATGATTGTATATTCCTTACTGAGGAACAGACAAAGGGTTGCGTCGATTTGCAAGATATGCCCCTTCCAGATGTAGATGGGGAACTGTGGGTTGATGGGTCTTGTTTGAAGTTACCAGATGGCACGACATCAGCTGCATATGCAATTACGACACTTCAGACAGTAGTGGAGACAGCTCGTATACCACAGAAGTCGGCTCAAGCAGCTGAGCTAATAGCGTTGATACGAGCGTGTGAACTGAGCACTAACTTGCGTGTGAACATCTATACAGATAGCTGCCATGTTTTGGAGTGGCCCATGATTTTGGCCTACTTTGGAAGGAAAGAGGCTTTCTTACGTCCCACAAGATGCAGATAATGCACAGAGAATGAGTGCATAATCTTCTGACTGCACTGACATATCCAAAGGAAATAGCTATTGTGAAGTGTAGCGCACACAAGAAAGTGACTGATAAGACAGGACAAGCCAATGCCTTTGCAGATCGTGTAGCTCGTGAGACTGCAATGCAACGAAGCACTACATCTATGTACGTAGTGAAGTCACAAGCTGAGCGATGGCATGATGCTAGACAAGAAGTACTAGACATACAGAGATCTACTTCTGTGGAAGAACTTGAGCAGTGGTCCAAAGAGGGAATGCTAGATGATGAGGGCTGTTGGCGAAACAAAGAAATGAATAAGTGGAAACTGCCTATAGCCTATTTACATCCTATGATTCACATGGCACATGTTGGAGCTTCAGCGATAACGAAATTGCTAACGCAAGTTTGGGAGCATCCAGAAATTGCCAGCACAGCTAAAGGGATAGTACAGTCCGGTTTGATCTGTTGGCAGTACAATCCTGGTAAAGGGACACAGACTCCTACAGGAGGGTTTGCTACACCAACTGCACCTATTGAAGTTTTGCAAATGGATTACATCCAACTTCAACGTTGCAATAACTTGAATTATGTTCTAGTGGTGGTATGTGTCTTCAGTAAATGGATAGAGGCGTACCCTACTAAGGATAATACAGCTCTCACCACAACAAAGGTGCTTTTAAAGGAATTATCCCCCAAATTTGATGTTTGCAAAGTTTTGTGGAGTGACAACGGACCTCATTTTATTTGGCAATTTGTTGAGCATGTCCTGAAAGGATTAGGGTTCAAACAGAAATTCCATGCAGTCTTCCACCCATAATCAGCAGGATTGGTGGAGAGATATAACGCGACTTTGAAATTGAAATTAGTGAAAATATTAGCTCCCACGACCTTGAAATGGCTTGATGCTTTAACCTTGGCATTGTTGTCCATTAGATCGTTGCCACATTCACGATCTGGGCTTACACAATATGAAGTAGTATTTGGGAGACCGATGAATATTTGGGGAGTTCCTAAGCCACGCCCCATACATGATGTGCCTTGTGTTCTGATGAATGTATATTTAGCACAGTTAACTGACAGTTTGATCTTAATTCATCAACAGGTTCGAGAAGCTCTTCCTGACAGATCTGCTGGTGAGGCCCACGGAATGGTGACCACGTGATGGTCAAGGCCTTCGAGAGGTCAAACAGCTTGGAGCCGAGGTGGCGAGGACCGGAGCAAGTGCTCTTAGCCACGGGGACAGCGGTTCGAGTGACAAACAGAAAGAACTGGATCCATAGTACTCACTGCAAGCAAGTGTTGCCTACCTTGGTGGAACCTGCTGTGCTGACTGACCATCGAGAGATTCTGGAAACCGAGAAAGGCCACGATATCTCACCTGACAGATCTGAGGAAGTCTTCTCGGACCACACGATCCCTGGAGTATCTCGGTACCAGCTAAGACCAAGGAAAGAATCTGCATTGTTCAAAGTGACTGGTTGAGCTACCGTCCTGAGTTTGTGAAATGGAGTGCTGATGTGGCAAAGGGGGGGATCAGTCCTACATGGTGACACCAGTCTTGACCCTCGGTGAAGAAACCAACGGCTGCCCAGGACATTAGAGCTCCAACGATTGACTCAACAACGAAGTGATCATGTCTCCAAGGAGATCAACTGTTGCTAAGATCTGTAATAAGAAAACCATTTGTGCTGTACGATTTGTTGTTGCTATGGTGGCTGTAGCAATGACAACCTGCTTTGTTGAGAAAGTGGCTCCTGTTTGACAGCTTTTGATGGCTACTACTCCAGTACCAGTTGAGCATCATTATTTTACGCTTCCATATCATGAGCAAAAGCATCGACAATCCTACCGGAACAATACATTTATTCAAATGTTGCCTCACACTCACAGTGCCACAAATACTACCAACTGTTGGGTATGTGGGATGATACCTGCTCACCTGAAGAAAGGAGGAACACCTTTTATTCCTCTTCCTTTCTCGAATAATGGTTCTTGCCAAGCATGGTTTGCGCTTTTGTTTGTCTCTGAAGGTGCTAACATCTCAAGCGCTGCAGTAGGACGGATTCATTATCATCTCAAAAAAGTTTGTTATCGAGATGAAGATGGTAATCCGCAAGCTGAAGGGACTGAATGGGAAGAGTATCGACCTGAGATGATTTCTACGCTATATGTTCTCCCAAATATGAGAACTATTAAGAACAATGGACCATTTGTGATTTCTGTTACCAGAGCTAAAGCAGACTTATGTTTAAGTAGTGTTGGGAGAATCCAGTGGGGAGAAGTGAGTGTACTGTGGTTCTAACAATTGAAGGTGCCAATAACAGTAGTTTCATATCTTCACATAATACCTACTTTGTCTGCAGTAACAAGGGATATTACCAACTACCAGTTGGATGGTCAGGAGTATGCTATGTATCCTTTCTGTTGCCCCTGTGTTTCTGGCACCTGCATCATATCATAGAGACTTCAAATTATACAACAATATCTCTAAGAACAGATATAAGAGAACAACAAGTACTGATGAGGTGGACCTGACTGACCACACCTTGCAACTATACGTTTATTTCAATTTGGGCTTGTTTTTCTTTGTGGGTGCTGCATTAAACAGCAAAAAGATAAGACGATTGACTCGTGTTGTAGAAGCTGTTACCATTCAGACAGCTATAGCACTTGGGAACATTACAGAGGAGCTGCAAGTTGCGAGGATAGTAGCACTCCAAAATCATATGGTTTTTGATGTAATTCTGGCTGATCGAGGTGGAACATGTCGCATCATCGGTAGTAGTTGCTGCGTCTACATTCCTTACCACTCACCTTCAGTGTTTGATGCAATTTCTATACTACATAAGATTACTGCTGAAATTCTTCCAGAGACTGCCACCTGGACTTTTAAAAGTTGGTTATGGACACACTGCCACGCTGACCATCCTATGTGTAATACTCATGAAACTATTTACATGCTGTGTATATGTACAATGTGGTCCAATGCTTTGCTCCGTCTGCATTACTGCCTGTACTCCCGCCAAGCGAAATGTTACAGAAATTAGAGCCCAACGTATGCTAAATAAAGAAGTCACTGAAATGATGAAAATAGGTGTACAAAATGTGAACCTAGATTACCCCAATTGAAAGAATGTCTTCAGCTAATGCTAGAAGAGGTGTCTGTTGTAAATTGGCAGCGATCAGGGTTAGCATTTAGCTGAAGCCATCTTGCATTCGGCAGCCATCTTGTCTGACATGTGCTCACCATGTGCTCTGTCCTACCTTGCTGTTGTTTACTCTTGCACTCTGCCTATAGACAGTCTATATTTAGGCTCTGCTACTCTACATATGCACAGAGGAGACTGCGACTGTCCATACACCTGTTGTAGTCTGTAAATGTCAGGTTATTCTTACCGGAGTCAGCAAGCTGTTCGCTCCACCCTACTGTTGACTGCATTTCGGTATGACCTTTTTTGTATGTAACCCTTCTCTTCTGTACTTGTATCACCTTCTTTTGAGCCCCTGTGTGGGTATAAAAGGACCATGCTCCTTCTGTTCAGTGCGCTACTTCATACACTACCGAAGGGTGTTGTGTGAATGTAGTTCCACCTCATGAGGTTAATAAAACTTTGTTTTATATTCCAGTTTATGTGCCAACTTCTATCCTATTGGTCTGAGGACTTTGTGCAGAGAAGGGTGAACCCCTAGCACTGGTAGGACTAGCTGAGGCCCACCCCGACATTAGTGTCACAGGTTATACACCCCGGACTACACTCTTTTATGTTGGTTATAGAGGTGGATCTAAGGGTGCACAGTGTTTTTTACATCAGAGTGTACCATGTACTGTACCTCAACTGTGTAATGCTAGAAACGTCTATGTACCTCAGGACGTGGTCTGTGTATTGTTTTCTTCATAGTGTACAGTATTGTATCACTCAGAGCAAACAGTGTAATAATAGTTGTGCACCTTCAGGGTGTACCATGTAACTTACCTCAAGGTTTACCATTTAGTTTACATCAGGGTGTAATATAATTACGCTGTGGGCCTCAGTCTGCACTATGTATGTCATAGTGTACCATGTTGTGTACTGTGTAATGCTAGTTATAGCTGTCCACATCAAAAATTCTATGTTGTGTAGCTCAGGATGTAATGCAAGTTATGGCTTTGTACCACAGAGTGTACCATGCATGTTGTATACCTCCGGGTGTACTGTCTAACACTAGTTATGGATATGTATGCCAGTGTCTACCATGTTGTTCAACTCAGGTTGAATAGAGTTGTATGTCTTGTAGTGTAATGTTCAATGGTTGTGAACATCAGAGTGTACAGAGTTGTATGTCCGTAGTGTAATATTCACTGTAGGGGTGTACACCAGGGTGCACATAGCTGTATGTGTCATAATGTCATGTTTAATGCATGTGATTGTGTACATCAGAGTGTATAGAGTTGTATGTGTCGTAGTGTAAAGTTCAATGCATGTGATGGTGTACAACAGGGTGTACAGAGTTTTATATCCTGTAGTGTAATGCTCAATGTAGTGGAGTACATCAAGGTGTACAGAGTTGTTTGTCTTGTAGTGTATGTTTACTGCTAATGATTGTGTACAGCAGAGTGTACAGAGTTGTATGTCTTGTGGTGTAATGTTCAGTGCTAGTGATGATGGCGTACATCTGGGTGTACAGAATTGTATGTCTTCTAGTGTAATGTTCAGTGTAGTGGCGTACAGAGCTGCATGTGTTGTAGCGTACTTTCAGTGTAGGGGTGTACATTAGGGTGTGCTGAGTTGTGCCTCAGTGTCATGTCCAATGCTAGTAATTATATACATCGGAGTGTACAAAGTTAAATGTCTCGTAGTGTAATGTTCAGTGTAGTGGTGTACATCAGGGTGTACAAAGTTGTGTCTCGTAGTTTAATGTTCAATGCTAGCGATTTTGTACATCGGAGTGTACATAGTTGTATGTCATGTAGTGTAATTTTCAGTGTAGTAGTGTACATCTCGTAGAGTAATGTTCAATGCTAGTGATGATGGTGTACATCAGGGTGTGCAGAGTTGTACGTCTCGTAGTGTAATGTTCAGTGCTAGTGATTATGGTGTACATCAGGGTGTACAGAGTTGTATGTCTTGTAGTGTAATGTTCAGTGCTAGTGATTGTGTACATCAGGGTGTACAGAGTTGTATGTCTTGTAGTGTATGCTAACTGCTAGTGATTGTGTACATCAGAGTGTACAGAGTTGTACGTCTCATTGTGCAATGTTCAATGCTAGTGATTGTGTACATCAGAGTGTACAGAGTTGTATGTGTTGTAGTGTAATGTTTAATGCTAGTGATTGTGTACATCTGAGTATACAGAGTTGTACGTCTCATTGTGTAATGTTTAATGCTAGTGATTGTGTACATCATGGTGTATAGAGTTGTATGTCTTGTAGTGTATGCTCACTGCTAGCGATTGTGTACATCAGTGTATAGAGTTGTAGGTCTTGTAGTATATGCTCACTGCTAGTGATTGTGTACATCAGAGAATATAGAGTTCTATGTCTTGTAGTGTATGCTCACTGCTAGTGATTGTGTACATCAGAGTGTATAGAGTTGTATGTTTTTGTAGTGTATGCTCACTGCTAGTGAATGTGTACAGAGTGTATAGAGTTGTATGTTTTGTAGTGTATGCTCACTGCTAGTGAATGTGTACATCAGAGTGTATAGAGTTGTATGTCTCGTAGTGTATGCTAACTGCTAGTGATTGTGTACATTAGAGTGTATAGAGTTGTATGTCTTGTAGTGTATGTTCACTGCTAGTGATTGTGTACATCACAGTGTACAGAGTTGTACGTCTCATTGTGCAATGTTCAATGCTAGTGATTGTGTACATCAGAGTGTACAGAGTTGTATGTTGTGTAGTGTAATGTTCAGTGCTAGTGATTATGGTGTACAGAGTTGTATGTCTTGTAGTGTATGCTCACTGCAAGTGATTGTGTACATCAGAGTGTACAGAGTTGTACGTCTCATTGTGCAATGTTCAATGCTAGTGATTGTGTACAGAGTTGTATGTGTTGTAGTGTAATATCCAATGCTAGTGATTGTGTACATCTGAGTATACAGAGTTGTAGGTCTCATTGTGTAATGTTTAATGCTAGTGATTGTGTACACCAGGGTGTACAGAGTTGTATGTTGTTTAGTGTAATGTTCAGTGCTAGTGATTATGGCGTACAGAGTTGTATGTCTTGTAGTGTATGCTCACTGCTAGTGAATGTGTACATCAGAGTGTATAGAGTTGTATGTTTTGTAGTGTATGCTTACTGCTAGTGATTGTGTACATCAGAGTGTATAGAGTTGTGTCTCATTGTGCAATGTTCAATGCTAGTGATTGTGTACATCAGAGTGTACAGAGTTGTATGTCTCATTATGTAATGTTTAATGCTTGTGCTGTACATCAGCATGTACAGAGTTATATGTCTCGTAATGTAATGTTCAGTGTAGTGGTGTACATCAGGGTGTACAGAGTTGTATGTCTTGTGTAATGTTCAATGTTAGTGATTGTGTACATCATGGTGTATAGAGTTGTATGTCTCAGTGTAATGTTCACTATAGTGGTGTACATCAGTGTGTACAGAGTTGTATGTCTCATAGTGTAATGTCCAATGCTTATGATTGTGTACATCATGGTGTACAGAGCTGTATGTCTCATAGTGTAATGTCCAATGCTTATGATTGTGTTCATCATGGTGTATAGAGTTGTATGTTTTGTAGTGTATGCTCACTGCTAGTGAATGTGTACATCAGAGTGTATAGAGTTGTATGTTTTGTAGTGTATGCTCACTGCTAGCGATTGTGTACATCAGAGTGTACAGAGTTGTACGTCTCATTGTGTAGTCAGTCAGTCAAAATACACTTTATTCGATTTTTGTTAAAATCATAAAAGGCAGGAATAATACATACATTTAAAACATTTTAAAAATACCCACAATACATTTATTTTACACAGCCTCCTTAAAAAGGTCACTTAATTAAACACCATAATGTATAAAAAGAGAGTTAAAATTGATATATTGGTTCACTTTTAGTTTAAAATAATACAGTTCTCGGGATTCTTTTGTTTTTTCCTCTATAAGCGGCTGTTAGAAAACTTGCAACACAGAAAGTGACATGTGCATCTGGTAACCGTTGAAGAAAAAGCAAGGCTGGTCTCACTTGTATAAAGCCCATAGTTTTCAAGAGAGGTATTAGATATTTTCCCCTCTCCAAATTGTAAAGCCCACAGAAAAACATAAAGTGGAGAGTATCCTGATTAGAAAACTGATCACACTCACAGGGTGGTGCATGCTCTGGTTTTCCCCATACAGGGAAACAGCCTAGTGAGTAGTGGATCAAGTTCATTCTAAATCTGGTTAATAAAAATCTATGCAAGGGTTTAGTAACAAATTGCAGGTATGGTTCCATAGCGGGGGAAGAGGACAAGACCAAATGTGCTCTTACTAATGGTTTCTTGACTTCCAACTCCTCTCTATCTAAACGTGTCCTCCCCTGGAATTCTTTCTTAATCCAAGCAATGTCCCTTTTCCTGATGTTTGAAGGTGTTGTATATAAGTCTGGTCTCCCGAGGGCAGTGAATGATGACTTTATGTATTTCAACCATAATATTTTCATTGCCCCCTCCCTTGCAATCACATCTTTAAGAATTATGTGGTTTAAAGACAACTCTGTGTTTAACCAGGTATTGGCCCAGAAAAGTAAAGGGGCCAATTTCAGTCCATCTGTAATATAGGGTTGGCCAACTTCTTCATGTATGGAGTAGGTAGGTGTAGAATTTGGGACCGATAAAATTCTTCTAATAAGCTTGTTTTCAACCCTCTGTATACTATCCAAGTTAGCATATCCCCACAGAGCTGCACCATATGAAGCAATGGAAATTCATTTACTTTTATAAACTTTTAACACAGCCTCCATTGGTTTAGCCCCTAATCTTTTCGTGAAGGCCATCAGGGCTGCTGTGGACCGAGCTAAGGAAATGTTCTTGGCCTTAATCTGCGGAACCCAAGAACCTTTCTCATCGAACAGGACCCCTAAATATGGGAAAAAAGGGACCCTGGAGAGAACCTCACCCTTACATGTAAAGGTTTTTGTATGTGATTTATTTTTCTGTGGGCCCACAATCATTGTGTGTGATTTGGTTACATTGATTTTTAGGTCTAAGTTAACCATAAAGGAGCCAAAAAGCTCCAAAAGGGTCTGTAGACCAATGCCCGTACGGGCGATGAGAACGGCATCGTCCGCATAAAGGAGAGCCGGAATCTGCTTCCCACCTACCCGCGGGATATCTGCATTGCCTGTTGACAAAGACTTCCCTAGGTCATTTATATAAATAGTAAATAAAAGAGAGGCCAGGATGCAACCTTGGCGAACCCCTTTCTTTGACCTGAAGCTATCTGAGCATCGCCCTTCCCTGGTAACCCGGACCTTCGCAAAAAGCCCCTGGTGTAAACTTGCTATGAGGGCCACCAAGGAGTCCTCAATGCCGAGCTCACGGAGTATAGCCCAGAGCTTGCTCCTATTGACCAAGTCGAAGGCCGAGGAGAGGTCCATAAAGGCTAAATATAGTGAACCCTCCCCGGCCACTGTGTACTTGGATATTAGTAGATGTAAGTTTGAGCATTGCTCTAGTGTTCCCCGTTTCTCCCTGAAACCGTATTGTATCTCTGCGAGGCCCCCAGAAAGCTCCAGGTTTGCTCTCAATTTAGTCAATAGTACTCTGCCCAGGATCTTAAAGGCAGAGTCTATTAAAGAAATTGGTCGGTAGCATCCCGGATCCTCCCTATCTCCTTTTTTAAAAATGGGCACTATGACAGATGTTGTCCAAGTTTCTGGGAAGCATCCATCATTTGTCGCCCTGAACACATTGGTGAGGACTTTGGACCAGGTGGTTGGGGCATATCTAAAAAAAGTCTACCGGGATTCCATCTGGGCCAGGAGCTTTATTTTTGGTGGAGTCCATTATTGCCTTGTACACCTCCTCCTCGTTGAATTCTACTACCGAAAGCCCCATGCCTAACCCCATGCCATTTTCATCCAGAGTGTCATTACTGCCATATATATTTTTAAAATGGTCAACCCATTTCTCATCACTGATAATGCAATCGAAGATTATATTGATTTCTCCCGAGAAGAATTGGTTATTTATAATGTCCCAGAATCTCCTACTATTGCGTAGAACATCCACATCAAGTAAATCATTCCAGGCATTATTTTTAATTGTGTTTTTCCTTGTTTTGATAACCAGCTTGTACTCCCGTCTTAATTTGGAAATTAAAGTTTTATCCCTCGGCTTGGTTTTAAGTGCATTTTTCAGGTCTCTATGGGCTCTAGAACAATTACTGTCGAACCATTTGTGGGGCTTAGCTGGCAAACGGGATTGAGGAGCTGTGAGTTCTTTAGCTGTTTGTGAGCAGATAAAATTAAAAGCTAAAATAATTTCGCTATTGGTGGCATTTTGGTCTAGACAGATACACATGGGTTCCTCGATCTTTGGAAGCAGGGAAGCCATAAAGGTTTCCTGGACCACCTTGCCCCACTTGAGCCGTCTGCCCTGATCACTGGGCACAGTCGATGTGCAAGCCCTGGGAGAACCCAGGTGTTTGCTCCATAAGTCACTCCAGTGAATCTGAGCCATAACTGGGTTGTGGTCACTATGTGGGGAGGCAATTACCTCGTATTTTGTCACCTTAGAGGTTAAACCATGAGAAATGAAAATAAAATCTATCACGGACCCGCTTTCTGAGCCTTTGTAAGTGGGCAATGGTTCACCACTACCTGTGCTGTGGGGTTCGAACATGTTGAGGCTAGCAAGAAAGAATTCAAGCGCCTCCCCCACTTTGGTGTGAACAAAATGTAGGTTACCATTGTCAGGCTGGCCCTCCAAATTTCCTAAGTTACATTTTAAAGCACATTTATGTGTGTTAAAATCGCCTAAAATTATAAGTTCGAAATTAGTGCGTGTGTTATGACTGTAGTCGTTAAGGACGTTTTCCAGGTGATCCACGTGGGCTGTGTCTGTTTGTCTGACCCATGAGTTATAAAAATTTGTAACCACTAGGACACGACCTGGTGAAATAGTCCACTCTATAATTAAAATATTTGGGGAATCAGACTCTACTTGCTTAAACGTCCCTGCCAGTTTAAGAGAAAAAAGCAGAACTAGCCCACCTTTAGCTCTTCCTGCACTACTCGGTATCGCTGGTTTAGTAAAGCTTGAAAAGCCATCCATCCAGAAAGATGGTGAGGTATCCCATGTTTCTTGGAGTGCAATTACATGATTACTGGTTAAAAAGTCTATCCATGTGGGATCTAGTCTTTTGGCTCTTGTGCCCGCCACATTCCAACTAAGGAACTGACATGGAATAGGTTCCCCCTCCCCTATTGGGGCTAAAGACGCTGGCTGAGTGGATGTTGGTTGTCAGTCATTATCTTCTAAGCCCACCAGGGGGGTAAAACTATTTGCCAGTATCAGGTTGGGATGCGGGCTTTCAGTAACATGTCTTTCTTGTTGTCGTCTGTCTCCTGTGTTCATATTTCTTACAGAAGTAGCCGAACCGCCCCCCCTGTATTTCTTTGTTACCCAATCATTCCCTTGCGGCGGGGTAGTATTTCTGCCCTCTACACTGGCATTCATATTGTTAAGCTGCGCCCTCCCATGTCCACTGCCAGTTGTCGTATATGCAGGTGGGTAGAAAAACCCCAAAGGCATGGCCCGCACACCCTTACCAGCAGGATCCAAGGGGGAGGCATCCCAAAATAGACGGCTAGTGACATTGCGTGATTTAAAATTTACTATAACACAGTCCCCTGCGATACATTTCTTAGTTTTTCCCACCCAGTTTACCCTTCTACCCGTCAATATATTGGCTGCAATATCGCCCTCCCCCGTACAGTTTGCATTGCACCATTTTTTAATGTTGTTAAGAAGGGTTTCATGCTGTTCCTCTTCCCCATCAGTAAGTTTAGGCACGTTTACCAGAATTGCGACAAAAGGCGTTGCATCTGGAGGTAAGTGTACCGGGGGCACTCCACGTACCCGTGTTCCCTGCAACCCTAGTTGCCCCTCCGAAGAAACTGGATTTGTCACTGGTTGCAAAGTGGGCATGTATTTACCATTTACAACTTTCCCTTTGTTATACACAGGATTTCCAGCCGGCAAATTAGTTACTATATTAGACGGGGGTCATATACAACAGGTACGGAAGCCTGAGGAACTAGAGGGTAAATTGGTATAGGTGGAGGCGGTAAAAGTACCTGACTATTTTGTAAATCATTAATGCGCTCGCATTTTTTCAACAGGTCTTTAACACAATCCTTCAAAGTCTCCGTTATGTCTGTCGCAATCTGGACTAGGGCTGATTCAAGTCTCTCAGAAAAAAGTTTTTCCAGTAAGGATGGCAGCCCCTCCTCAGTGATATAGGTAGCACGCTGTTCCCCAGGCTGAGGACTTGTCATGTTTTCTGTAATGTCCAAACCCACAGATGCGGGAGGTATGACTGTAGTTGGCAGTTCAGGTGAGGGGAGAACTGTAGGAGACTGGGCCCTGTTGGGTCTACATGATTCAATAATGACCCTCGGCTCCAGTGGTACACAACTGATAGGAGTCGTGCTAGTATTAGCTGAACCCACAGGAGACATTTCCAGACTTAGCGCACGTTCAGAAACAGCAATCTGCGTAGATAGCTCATCCACTTTGGTAGTTAGATAAGTAATTATGCTAGTAGTATATTTGGGTACCTTGGCCTTAACCTCGCCCAGTACCGGTGTGACAATTTTGTGCTTACCCATGTTGTTAGGGGGGTGGCCCGGCCCGTCCCGTCCCTGGTTGTCCTTGGACGGCCCGCCCTCTGCCCGGGCTCCGCCCGGTGCCGTCCGCGCGCGTCCGCGACGCGGAGGAAGCTGTTCCCTTTTGTTCGCCTCCTGGCGCTTACGGCAGGAAGAGGAAGCGGTGTGGGTGCAGGGCGCGCTGGGAGCTGTAGTCCGATCACAGCGTCAGGGACCCAGCGGCGCTGCGAGGTTGTGCCCCTGCAGGTTAGTTCAGGCAAGCAGCGGAGCGCTGTGACCCCTCCTCGGGCCGGTATGCGCTAGGCGATGATCCCCTCATTGTGTAATGTTTAATGCTAGTGATTGTGTACATCAGGGTGTACAGAGTTGTGTCTCATTGTGCAATGTTCAATGCTAGTGATTGTGTACATCAGAGTGTACAGAGTTGTATGTCTCATTGTGTAATGTGTAATGCTTGTGCTGTACATCAGCATGTACAGAGTTGTATGTCTCGTAATGTAATGTTCAGTGTAGTGGTGTACATCAGGGTGTACAGAGTTGTATGTCTTGTTGTGTAATGTTCAATGTTAGTGATTGTGTACATCATGGTGTATAGAGTTGTATGTCTCAGTGTAATGTTCAGTATAGTGGTGTACATCAGTGTGTACAGAGTTGTATGTCTCATAGTGTAATGTCCAATGCTTATGATTGTGTACATCAGGGTGTACAGAGTTGTATGTTGTGTAGTGTAATGTTCAGTACTAGTGATTATGATGTACATAGTTGTATGTCTTGTAGTTTATGCTCACTGCTAGTGATTGTGTACATCAGAGTGTATAGAGTTGTAGGTCTTGTAGTGTATGTTCACTGCTAGTGATTGTGTACATCAGAGTGTATAGAGTTGTATGTCTTGTAGTGTATGCTCACTGCTAGTGATTGTGTACATCAGAGTGTATAGAGTATGTTTTGTAGTGTATGCTCACTGTTAGCGATTGTGTGCATCAGAGTGTATAGAGTTGTATGTCTTGTAGTGTATGCTAACTGCTAGTGATTGTGTACATGTATAGAGTTGTATGTCTTGTAGTGCATGCTCACTGCTAGTGATTGTGTACATCAGAGTGTATAGAGTTGTATGTTTTGTAGTGTATGCTCACTGCTAGCGATTGTGTACATCATGGTGTATAGAGTTGTATGTCTCGTAGTTTATGCTCACTGCTAGTGATTGTGTACATCAGAGTGTATAGAGTTGTAGGTCTTGTAGTGTATGCTCACAGCTAGTGAATGTGTACATCAGAGTGCATAGAGTTGTATGTTTTGTAGTGTATGCTCACTGTTAGCGATTGTGTACATCAGAGTGTATAGAGTTGTATGTTTTGTAGTGTATGCTCACTGCTAGTGATTGTGTGCATCACAGTGTATAGAGTTGTATGTCTTGTAGTGTATGCTAACTGCTAGTGATTGTGTACATGTATAGAGTTGTATGTCTTGTAGTGTATGTTCACTGCTAGTGAATGTGTACATCAGAGTGTATATAGTTGTATGTCTTGTAGTGTATGTTCACTGCTAGTGAATGTGTACATCAGAGTGTATATAGTTGTATGTCTTGTAGTGTATGCTCACTGCTAGTGAATGTGTACATCAGAGTGCATAGAGTTGTATGTTTTGTAGTGTATGCTCACTGCTAGTGATTGTGTACATCAGAGTGTATAGAGTTGTATGTTTTGTAGTGTATGCTCACTGTTAGCGATTGTGTGCATCAGAGTGTATAGAGTTGTATGTCTTGTAGTGTATGCTAACTGCTAGTGATTGTGTACATCAGAGTGTATAGAGTTGTATGTCTTGTAGTGTATGTTCACTGCTAGTGATTGTGTACATCAGAGTGTATAGAGTTGTATGTCTTGTAGTGTATGTTCACTGCTAGTGATTGTGTGCATCAGAGTGTATAGAGTTGTATGTCTTGTAGTGTATGCTAACTGCTAGTGATTGTGTACATGTATAGAGTTGTATGTCTTGTAGTGCATGCTCACTGCTAGTGATTGTGTACATCAGAGTGTATAGAGTTGTATGTTTTGTAGTGTATGCTCACTGCTAGCGATTGTGTACATCATGGTGTATAGAGTTGTATGTCTTGTAGTGTATGTTCACTGCTAGTGATTGTGTAGATGAGGGTACAGAGTGGTATGTCTGGTAGTGTAACGTTAACTGCTGGTGATAGTGTACAGCAGGGCGTCCCGTGTTGTGTATCCCATAGTGTAATGATCAATGAAAGTGATGGTGTAGAGGAGGGTGAACAGAGTGGTATGTCTCGTGGTGTAACGTTCAAGGTTCACAGCAGAGTGAATGTTGTAAAGCTAGATTTGTCTGTGGACCTCAGGGTGTAGTGTTGTGTACTGCAGAGTCTACTGAGAAAAACTTGCTGTGGTTTTGTACCTCTGGTGTAGTGTTGCATACTGTGTAATTCTAGTTACCGTACACTGTGTAATTCAGGGTTGCAGCCTGCACAGTGAAAGGTGGAGTGACACCTTTAACCCGCTGATTAGTCTTTCATTAATACTGTGCCCCCCGGGCAGACATGTTTGCGGCTGCGCTGCGGACAGCACATCCACTGTGATCGGGCGCACTGACCACGTCTGCAACCAGAGCGCACTCTTTAAGGTGTGCTGCAGCACAGCCAGGAGAGTCCATCTTTTAACTTACGAGTGAGCAAGGTCTGCACCGGGCGCCCTTGTTTAAGATGTGCTTTGTCAGTCCACCCTTTACCATAATACAGTTCCACGTCTGCAACCAGAGCACCCTCTTTTAGGAGTGCTACACGCAGCCTGGGACAGTCCATCTATTAACTCACTAGAGAGGCAGGTCTGCACCTGGCGCCCTGGTCTAAGGTGTGCTGTGGCGCAGCCTTTGACAGTCCAACCTTTACCATAATACAGTTCAACGTCTGCATCCGGTGCGCCCTGTTACATTCAATTATTTAAAATAGTTAAAAATATAAATTTATGTTAAAAACTATACAAAAATAGTACATGTTTATTATTTAATCTTTAAGATTAATATATATATATTGTTGTATGCGTTGACGAGGATGAGACTGAGTGATGAACCTTGAGGCACCCCGCAGCGGAGTTTGTGGACTTCCAAGGAGTAAGGTGCCAGGCGGAATGCTTGTGTTCCATCAGGAAAAAGGAGCGAACCAGTCGGAGAGTGGGCCCTTGAATGCCAATCTTGTGTAGGCGCCTCATGACGTTGGGGTGAGATACTGTGTGAAATGCTGCAGAGAGTCCAGGAGGACGAGGGCTGCTGCGTCTCCTTCGTCAGGGATCATGCGGTGTCACCCGGTGGCACGGAGAGCTCTTTCTGTGCTGTCGTTGGGCCTGAATCCTGGCCGTGTGGCGTCGAGGAGCTGCTGTTTGCGGAAGTGTATTATTTGTCCAATGGGTTTTATTTTAAGTCCCTACCTGCATTATGTTGTATGGGAAGGCGTCACAGTACCAGTGGTTGGCCATGCGTAGTACTGGACTTACTACAAAGGAGTAAGTTAGTGCACAAGTGCAGTTTGTGAAGCCTGAAACCGAATATGTGTACACTTACTCAACGTGCAGCATGGTATGAGCTAGAGATTGGAAACAGGACTGACGGCAACAACGCTTCTTCAGCAACCCTCTTGACAATGCTTTTCATGGAGGGTCAGTCGAGATTCACAAAAAGGGAATCTGTGCATCCTGCTATACCCAAGTCTTACTTTAATGGTCATTTATTGACACTCATACCTCAGTGTATGAAAAGTAATTTCACATGAACATTCTTTAATGCTTACATCACATAAATGTATATACAAAGTCCATTATTGGTGAAGAGGCCACTATCTTTGGGTGAGATGTGGTCCCTTTATCTTTGGTTTCTTGCGAGGGTGCGTGGGGGGAGGGGACTATCGAATGGAGGCCGCGCCAGAGGAAGTGTTGACGTCAGTGCATGTAAACGCTATTTTGATCACAAGCCATGAATGAAGTCTTCCTGTGCAATGCACCCAGAGCACAATGACTGCCTCTATGCCGCTGAATGTCACAAAGTCACATGCTACCTCTGTTTGCTTGTTCTGCAAATATTGCTCCTCAAGGACAGAAAAGCCATTCCAGAGAGTAAGAGTCATTGCAGAAGATAAGATCACTAGCCCTGTGGGTTTAGTGTCCGTTAGAGGCGAGACGTCTCTCCTGGTTGGGGTCAGTGCCCAGGTGTGAGACTTCAGAAGACAACCAGCAGCACCTCAGAGGCATGGATAGTTCACCATTGAAAACTTACCTTCAGAGGCCATGTGTGTATTAAGCATCGAGTCATCAGACGGGAGCGCGGCCATCTCAGAACACAAGCAGCATCCCTACTGATACACAGACCCCTCAAAGTCCAAAACTAGTGACCATCTGAGACTAAATGTCTGAACAACATTGTGCTAGTGCCTGCAAGCAGCATAACAGAGACCCCAAGGCCCCAGAGCTCAACCAACAGCTAAAGTCTTGGAGTGATCGCCCTATTCCCACCCAACAGTACTTAGGCGCCATCCCTGGACATCCCTTGTGCATTTAATGGGGCAGGTAATAGCTGTTATCTCTGATGGTGAGGTGGTATTAGCTTGGCTCGGGCATGCTGGACACGTTGCTCCTCCTTCAAGTTTCGCAGGCGCACATGCTTGTTGGAAATGTCTTCCACATTCTCGACGGGGAACCAGCCGTGCTCGCCGTCAGAGAGGCGCGTACCCTCCATCCAACCTGTGGGACGAGGGCAAATGGAGATGGGTTAATGCATGAGACAGACAGAGAAGACATACCCAGTCATAACCCCTATAGTAACTCTGTGACAGTCTCAAACTCTCAGATGGCGAACCACAGAATGGGAACTCGGACATACTCAAGAACAATCAGGGAGACCACACACACGGCCATTCAAACACTAAAAAAAGAGAGTCACATTAGAATAAGAGCCTAAGAGGCAGCAAACTGAAGAGAAGAGAGTAGATAAAATCAAGTGCGAGAATTCGAACAGTGGGTAGTTCGCATTCCTGAAAACATTGATGGGCCATGGTTGAGTAGACTTCGGGGCCGATTAAGATGTCAGGTGGAAACTGCCCGCCTGACAACGACTCGAAATCGGTACTGACCGACTTGAGGTCGACAGTTCTGCCTGCCCGATTATGATGCGACCAAACACTGTTCGGTCGGATTCCCATTGTTTCCTAAGGGAGATTGTGTTCCTCCCAACAACTTAGGCTCCTATGGGGCAATGGTGTGTGTGTAAAACCCTGCACCCTGTCGTGGGCACCCCAGGGTTTTACAGGGGTGTCCCTTACGTACCCCCTCTGTCCCCAACAGGAGGATGAGATTGCCCAGCTAGGGGTCCCCAAAGTCACTTTCTGACAGCCATTTTGTGTCGGAAAGGCCGACGCGGAAAGGCAGTTGTAAATAGACATTGTAATCTCGAGGTCGAAAACGCTGTCCATTGGGATGTACGATGCAGTTCCGACTGACAGGAATCCGCCAAGAGCCGGTAAAACCGATTCGGAATGACTGTGTTGTTTACCTTCCGACCGCATACATCGTAATCAGTCGGGCGGAGTGTAAACCGACCGAGTTGGTCGGAAGGGCTACGACACGGTCAAGGGGATTCCAACTGTGTGAAGGAGGCTTTCCACCCGAAACCGTAATCAGCCCCTTAGTACGAGTTCACAATCCCAGGGCATCAGGGGCTGCTGAGCCCTCCCTTGCGATGAATCGAGAGACAGACTGGCAGAGACACCTCTCTGTCTGGGGCAGTCAGCTTCCTCAGAAGTGTGTAGAAGATTGCAGTCACTTATTCCTCAAATAATGGGTTATTGTTTGAGAGAGGGGGCAGGCATTTAGAAGATGACTACCTGTCATCTATGCAATCATACAGCCTGTGGAGCAAAGTGAGCTCAAGTGCATTTTGACCCTTGGCTTTGGGAAGTCTGTTGGCCCTTACTGGCCTCCTGCAGCACGCCATGACTCCAAAAGACCCCTGGATGACATCACGCATTGGGCCATAACTACACAAGACCCCTTGACAACCTCATGCATCAGGCCATGACTCTACAAGACCCTTCAAAGGTCCCATGCACTGGCTCAAGACTACACAAACAGGGCTGTGACTCCAGAAATGCCCTAATAAAGCTTGAACCATCTCTCGCCTCATGAATTGGAGTTATGCTCCTGAAACACACTGTATGTTTGAAACTTCACACCCCTGGCGTTATGCTTAGGTTTGTGATTGCATGAACACAGAGGACTAGGATTCCACAAACACCCCACAAATGCATGGCACTGCGTCCTCATTAATAGGCCTTTGAATAAAACACACCTGTGAGACGTGACCCCACACAAACTCTCCATTGATGCATGATCCACTTACTTGATGTGCAGGGATGTGACTCCAAAGCCCCCATGGGATACATAACCCCTCAGACCTCAAGAAGAGGGCTGTAATTCCATGATCACTACTTCAGTTGTGTCCAAACTATTCACTAACCCTCATGCATAGGGCTGTGATTTCAGAAACACCTCAGGGATGCATGACCCCCAACTGCATTATGCTTAGGGCTTTGGTTCCGCAAACACCCTGTAATAAGTCAATGACCTCACGCACACGGGAGTGATTCCACAAACATCTCAACAATGTGTCTCGCTCACCACATGTATACAACTATCATTCGGCAAGCACCCCAGTGACACCTGATCCTTCAATGACTTCATAGACTGGGTTAGGACTGCAGTCACCCCAGTAAATCAAGACCCCCTCCAGCACTATGTAATGCGTGACCCCATGTTCTCATGCCTAGGAATGAGATTCATTAAAACCTCAGTAATGTTCGACTCCTCTTTGACGTCATGCATAGGTCTATAACCGCATAAACACCCCAGTGGATAAAGAATTCCTGTTGGACTTCTTGCATAGGGCTGTAATTTCACACACATCAGTGATGGGGAACCAGTGACTTCAAGCACAGAAGAGTAATTCCAGACGCACCCAGTGATGCTTCACCTGTCCCTGAGCTCATGGATAGGGTTATGATTCCATTGGGTTGTGCCCTCTCTCAATGACCTAATCCATAGCACTATGATTCTGCAGGCCCTTTAGTGATGCATCAGCCCGTGTCCTTATGCAAGGGCTAAAGAGGTCATCAACCTCCTTGTAACCATCACCACTGGCTCAAGCACAGGGCTTGGGTTCCATCAACACCCAGTGATCCACAGCCCTTCACTGAACCCATGCACAGGGTTATGATGCCAGGAACACCCAGTGATGCGCGACACAGTTAACTCCTGCATGGAGCTATCATTTCACAAGCTACAGTGGGACTGCGTGCCTAGAGCTGTGATACTATTGACACCAGAGAATGGCTTGATTCCTCAACACCTTCTTTCATGGGGTTGAGATTTCAGATACCACTTCCATAAGACGTTGGCGCGAGGCACCTCAGTGATGGGAACCCAATGAACCCGAGTACATGGCACAGACGGCACAAAGACCTTAGTGATGCACGGCCATTCAGTGTCCCCGACCTCATGCAGAGGGTTCTGAGTTCATCAAGACTAGAGTGCTCTGCTCTCACTCACACCATCATCCATAGGGCTTTGGTTCTGTAAACACGTTAGTGTTGTGTGACCCTATGCCCTTATGCACAGGCTGATTCCACAAACACCCACAGACCCAAAGTCCGCTTGCATTGGCCAATGATTCCACAACATCCACATGACAGCTGTCCTTAAGCCCAGGCTGATGCCGCAGATATCTGAGTGACTATTGACCTTATTCATAGGCAAAGTATTCCACAAAGATTGGAATAACCTTGTATCCTTATGCTCAGGCTGATTATTCCACAGACATCCACATGGCCCTTCATCCTCTTGCATAGGCTGATGACCTCACACGGATCTGCAAGACCCTGTATCCTCATTCATAGGCTCATGATTCCACAAATACCTACATAACCCTCTGTCCTTCTTCATAGGCTAATTACTCCACATACATCTGAATGCCTGTGTCCGTATGAATCCCTGGCCTCTTACTTAGGCTAGGACTCCACAAACTCTACACTGATGAGTGACCCTCCCTGGCCTCTTACTTAGGCTGGGACTCCACAGACTCTACACTGATGAGTGACCCCTCCTTGACCTCCTACTTAGGCTGGGACTCCACAGACTCCACACTGATGAGTGACCCTCCCTGGCCTCTTACGTAGGCTGGGACTCCACAGACTCTACACTGATGAGTGACCCCTCTTTGACCTCCTACTCAGGCTAGGACTCCACAGACTCTACAACGATGAGTGACCCCTCCCTGGCCTCCTACTTAGGCTAGGACTCCACCGACTCTACACTGATGAGTGGCCCCTCCCTGGCCTCTTACTTAGGCTAGGACTCCACACTGATGAGTGGCCCCTCCCTGGCCTCTTACTTAGGCTGAGACTCCACAGACTCTACACTGATGAGTGACCCTCCCTGGCCTCTTAGGCTGGGACTCCACAGACTCTACACTGATGAGTGACCCTCCCTGGCCTCTTACTTAGGCTGAGACTCCACAGACTCTACACTGATGAGTGACCCTCCCTGGCCTCTTAGGCTGGGACTCCACAGACTCTACACTGATGAGTGACCCTCCCTGGCCTCTTACTTAGGCTAGGACTCCACAGAATCTACACTGATGAGTGGCCCTCCCTGGCCTCCTACTTAGGCTAGGACTCCACAGACTCTACACTGATGAGTGACCCCTCCCTGGCCTCTTACTCAGGCTAGGACTCCACAGACTCAACACTGATGAGTGACCCCTCACTGGCCTCCTACTTAGGCTAGGACTCCACAGACTCTACACTGATGAGTGGCCCCTCCCTGGCCTCTTAGGCTAGGACTCCACGGACTCTACACTGATGAGTGACCCCTCCCTGGCCTCTTACTTAGGCTAGGACTCCACAGACTCTACAACAATGAGTGCCCCCCCCCAACCTCTTACTTAGGCTAGGACTGCACAGACTCTACACTGATGAGTGACCCTCCCTGGCCTCTTACTTAGGCTAGGACTCCACAGACTCTACACTGATGAGTGACCCCACCGGCCTCTTACTTAGGCTAGGACTCCACAGACTCTACACTGATGAGTGACTCTCACTGGCCTCTTACTTCGGCTGGGACTTCACAGACTCTACACTGATGAGTGACCCCTCCTTGACCTCGTACTGAGGCTAAGACTCCACGGTCTCTACACTGATGAGTGACCCCTCCCTGGCCTCTCACTTAGGCTAGGACTCCACAGACTCCACACTGATGAGTGACCCTCCATGGCCTCCTACTGAGGCTAGGACCCCACCGACTCTACACTGATGAGTGACCCCTCCCTGGCCTCTTACTTAGGCTGGGACTCCACAGTCTCTACACTGATGAGTGACCACTCCCTGGCCTCTTAGGCTAGGACTCCACAGACTCTACACTGATGAGTGACCCCTCACTGGCCTCTTAGGCTAGGACTCCACAGACTCTACACTGATGAGTGGCCCCTCCCTGGCCTCTTAGGCTGGGACTCCACAGACTCTATACTGATGAGTGACCACTCCCTGGCCTCTTAGGCTAGGACTCCACAGACTCTACACTGATGAGTGGCCCTCCCTGGCCTCTTACTTAGGCTGGGACTCCACGGTCTCTACACTGATGAGTGACCCCTCCCTGGCCTCTTACTCAGGCTGGGACTCCACGGTCTCTACACTGATGAGTGACCCTCCCTGGCATCTTAGGCTGGGACTCCACGGACTCTATACTGATGAGCGACCCCTCCCTGGCCTCCTACTTAGGCTGGGACTCCACAGTCTCTACACTGATGAGTGACCACTCCCTGGCCTCTTAGGCTAGGACTCCACAGACTCTACACTGATGAGTGACCCCTCACTGGCCTCTTAGGCTAGGACTCCACAGACTCTACACTGATAAGTGGCCCCTCCCTGGCCTCTTAGGCTGGGACTCCACAGACTCTATACTGATGAGTGACCCTCCCTGGCCTCTTACTTAGGCTGGGACTCCACAGTCTCTACACTGATGAGTGGCCCCTCCCTGGCCTCTTATGCTGGGACTCCACAGACTCTATTCTTATGAGTGACCCCTCCCTGGCCTCTTAGGCTGGGACTCCGCAGACTCTATACTGATGAGTGACCCCTCCCTGGCCTCCTACTTAGGCTAGGACTCCACAGACTCTACACTGATGAGTGACCCCTCCCTGGCCTCTTACGTAGGCTACGACTCCACAGACTCTACACTGATGAGTGACCCTCCCTGGCCTCCTACTTAGGCTGGGACTCCACAGACTCTACACTGATGAGTGACCCCTCCCTGGCCTCTTACTCAGGCTAGGACTCCACAGACTCTACACTGATGAGTGACCCTCCCTGGCCTCCTACTTAGGCTGGGACTCCACAGACTCTACACTGATGAGTGACCCTCCCTGGCCTCCTACTTAGGCTGGGACTCCACAGACTCTACACTGATGAGTGACCCTCCCTGGCCTCTTACTTAGGCTAGGACTCCACAGACTCTACACTGATGAGTGACCCCTCCCTGGCCTCTTACTTAGGCTGGGACTCCACAGACTCCACACTGATGAGTGGCCCCTCCCTGGTCTCTTAGGCTGGGACTCCACAGACTCTATACTGATGAGTGACCCCTCCCTGGCCTCCTACTTGGGCTAGGACTCCACAGACTCTACACTGATGAGTGACCCCTCCCTGGCCTCTTAGGCTAGGACTCCACAGACTCTACACTGATGAGTGACCCCTCCCTGGCCTCTTACTGAGGCTAGGACTCCACAGACTCTACACTGATGAGTGACCCCTCCCTGGCCTCTTACTTAGGCTAGGACTCCACGGACTCTATACTGATGAGCGACCCCTCCCTGGCCTCTTACTTAGGCTAGGACTCCACAGACTCTACACTGATGAGTGACCCCTCCCTGGCCTCCTACTTAGGCTAGGACTCCACAGACTCTACACTGATGAGTGGCCCCTCCCGGGCCTCTTACTTAGGCTAGGACTCCACTGACTCTACACTGATGAGTGGCCCCTCCCCGGCCTCTTACTCAGGCTGAGGCTCCACAGACTACACTGATGAGTAACCCTCACTGGCATCTTAGGCTAGGACTCCACAGACTCTACAACGATGAGTGGCCCCTCCCTGGCCTCTTACTCAGGCCGGGACTCCACAGATTCTACACTGATGAGTGGTCCCTCCCTGGCCTCTTAGGCTAGGACTCCACAGACTCTACAACGATGAGTGACCCCTCACTGGCCTCTTACTTAGGCTAGGACTCCACAGACTCTACAATGATGAGTGCCCCCCCCCCCCGGCCTCTTACTTAGGCTAGGACTCCACAGACTCCACACTGATGAGTGACCCTCCCTGGCCTCTTACTTAGGCTGGGACTCCACAGTCTCTACACTGATGAGTGACCCTCCTTGACCTCTTACTTAGGCTGGGACTCCACGGACTCTACACTGATGAGTGGCCCCTCCCTGGCCTCTTAGGCTAGGACTCCACAGACTCTACACTGATGAGTGGCCCCTCCCTGGCCTCCTACTTAGGCTTGGACTCCACCGACTCTACACTGATGAGTGGCCCCTCCCTGGCCTCTTACTTAGGCTGGGACTCCACCGACTCTACACTGATGAGTGGCCCTCACTGGCCTCTTACTTAGGCTGGGACTCCACAGACTCTACACTGATGAGTGACCCCTCCCTGGCCTCCTACTTAGGCTAGGACTCCACAGACTCTACACTGATGAGTGGCCCTCACTGGCCTCTTACTTAGGCTTGGACTCCACCGACTCTACACTGATGAGTGGCCCCTCCCTGGCCTCTTACTTAGGCTAGGACTCCACAGACTCTACACTGATGAGTGGCCCTCACTGGCCTCTTACTTAGGCTAGGACTCCACAGACTCTACACTGATGAGTGGCCCTCACTGGCCTCTTACTTAGGCTAGGACTCCACAGACTCTACACTGATGAGTGGCCCCTCCCTGGCCTCTTAGGCTAGGACTCCACAGACTACACTGATGAGTGACCCCTCCCTGGCCTCCTACTTAGGCTAGGACTCCACTGACTCTACACTGATAAGTGCCCCCCCCCGGCCTCTTACTTAGGCTAGGACTCCACAGACTCCACACTGATGAGTGACCCTCCCTGGCCTCTTACTTAGGCTGGGACTCCACAGTCTCTACACTGATGAGTGGCCCTCGCTGGCCTCTTACTTAGGCTGGGACACCACAGACTCTACACTGATGAGTGGCCCTCCCTGGCCTCCTACTTAGGCTAGGACTCCACAGACTCTACACTGATGAGTGGCCCCTCTCCGGCCTCTTAGGCTGGGACTCCACAGACTCTACACTGATGAGTGGCCCTCCCTGGCCTCCTACTTAGGCTAGGACTCCACAGACTCTACACTGATGAGTGGCCCTCCCTGGCCTCTTACTCAGGCTAGGACTCCACAGACTCTACACTGATGAGTGACCCCTCCCTGGCCTCCTACTTAGGCTAGGACTCCACCGACTCTACACTGATGAGTGGCCCCTCCCTGGCCTCTTACTTAGGCTGAGACTCCACAGACTCTACACTGATGAGTGACCCCTCCCTGGCCTCTACTTAGGCTAGGACTCCACCGACTCTACACTGATGAGTGACCCCTCCCTGGCCTCTTAGGCTAGGACTCCACAGACTCTACACTGATGAGTGACCCCTCCCTGGCCTCCTACTTAGGCTAGGACTCCACCGACTCTACACTGATGAGTGACCCCTCCCTGGCCTCCTAGGCTAGGACTCCACAGACTCTACACTGATGAGTGACCCCTCCCTGGCCTCTTAGGCTGGGACTCCACAGACTCTACACTGATGAGTGACCCCTCCCTGGCCTCTTACTTAGGCTGGGACTCCACAGACTCTACACTGATGAGTGACCCCTCCCTGGCCTCTTACTTAGGCTAGGACTCCACAGACTCTACACTGATGAGTGACCCCTCCCTGGCCTCTTACTTAGGCTAGGACTCCACCGACTCTACACTGATGAGTGGCCCCTCCCTGGCCTCTTACGTAGGCTACGACTCCACAGACTCTACACTGATGAGTGACCCTCCCTGGCCTCTTACTTAGGCTAGGACTCCACAGACTCTACACTGATGAGTGGCCCCTCCCTGGCCTCTTACGTAGGCTACGACTCCACAGACTCTACACTGATGAGTGACCCTCCCTGGCCTCTTAGGCTGGGACTCCACAGACTCTACACTGATGAGTGACCCTCCCTGGCCTCTTACTTAGGCTGGGACTCCACAGACTCTACACTGTTGAGTGACCCCTCCCTGGCCTCTTACTTAGGCTGGGACTCCACCGACTCTACACTGATGAGTGGCCCCTCCCTGGCCTCTTACTTAGACACCACAGACTCTACACTGATGAGTGACCCTCCCTGGCCTCTTAGGCTGGGACTCCACAGACTCTACACTGATGAGTGGCCCCTCCCTGGCCTCTTACTTAGGCTGAGACTCCACAGACTCTACACTGATGAGTGACCCTCCCAGGCCTCCTAGGCTGGGACAAGGATGCACAACCTTTGGTTGACCTCATGGATGAGGCTATTATTTTGCAAACACCTCACTGATGCAGGACTGTATGATTTTATTTTTCATCTATATTTTTGCAACCAGCTCAGTGATGCAGGATGTCCCCTTGACCCAGGTATATAAGTCTTTGATTTCATCACCCCAGGGATGAGTGGCCCCCAATCAAGGTCAAGCAAAGGGCAACTACTCCAAAAACACTTGAATCATACGGCATTCTCATGCCCCAAAGCATAGGGCTACAATTCCAAAACCTCTTCAGTGATGTGGGGGCCCAAGCACACTGCTGTGATTGTAGACCCCCAGCATGCCTGGCTGTGGCCTCACCGTCCTTGCTCTGTTGAGTCACCATGAGGACATCCGCCTTCTCCAAGGAGAGCTCGTCGTGTTCTCGTGCCTTGTAGGACTTCAAGCACTGGACCTGGGGGTTATCTGGAGGGAGAAGGGGAAGGAAGGGAGTGAGTGAGTGAGTACGTGAGTGAGTGAACCAACCACAGAGGAAAGACCATTAAGTAAGGAGGGGAAGGAGAGGCAGAATAGGTGTATTGAAGCAAAGAGGCCAGTTAGAGGGAGACGTGAGTGAGGAGACTGAGAATGGAGAGAAAGGAAGTGAAGAAAGAGGAGAGAAAGTGGGATGAACATTGAATTACTGGGTTGGCTTTCTTTTTTTTTATTGAGAATTGATTGACAGTATAAAACCATTAAATACATTGAATACGTTATACAAAAAACGGCAAATATCATCCGTCATTAAAAAGGGGATAAGATCCTTAAAATCAATTAAGATCAATTAAACCCTTAAAAAAACAGAGAGAGAGGTCATATGTACAGTCATACAGTTATACATACAGAAAATATACAGTAACCGGGAGAGGGGTATAAGAGAGCGGACATTATATACAACTTTATACAGTTTCGCACCTAATTGTTGATTACTGCTACAACCTGTTGGTCCTCCATGAATCCACAGGTGCCCATATCTTTAAACCCATCTCCCGCGTTCTTCTACCCTTTAGCTCATATAGGGCATCCTCTATATTGTGCATACCCAAGAGTCTCGTCAGCCACATCAGGAATGATGGTGCCTCCGTATCCGTCCAAGCGGCTGAGATACGGATGCGAAGTACTGCTACCGAGATAAAAACCAGAGCCTCCGTCTCAGCCTTTAAAGCCAGCTTACTTTCGCAGCCTAAGATCATCAATGTTGGGGATAGGCTAATCTTAATGCCTAGCAGCCCCCCCCAGAATGCCTCGATCTCTTTTTAATCATTCTGAGTTTATCGCACTGGTAGAACATGTGTATGAGATCCCCTGGGCCCTCCAAGCACCGGGGACATCTGTTATCCCCCCTCTTCCCCCTATCGTACAGCTTGGAGGGTGTAAAATATAAATTAAAAAGCGTTTTGAAATGTTGCGCTTTAAGGTTAGAGGAGCGTAAGAGTCTTTTATCCAAAAGTAGTGCTCTAGCCACATCAACATCAGGGTTTTCTAATTTTGTGGCCCAGGAGGCCTCAGTTTTTTCCATGTCATCCTGTATTTCCTCCATTAATATTCCATAAATACCTTTAACTCTCCTCCCACCACCTCTCAAATAATCCAGTATACCACACCTTTTACCTAGAGTGATACATGGCCTCTTAGGTTTGATTGTGTGAGTGACTTGTGCATACTTAAAGTCTTGATTTCCAAGCAGGGGATATCTCTGTTGAAGGTCATCTAGGCATCTAATCTCTTCCCTAACCATAATATCCCCCACTGTCAAAATTTCCCGTCGCTCCCAGTGTTTCCACATACCATCCCTAGATAGATTAGGGAACAGCCCCGAGTTCCACAAGGGAGTATGGTGGTTGTATCTTGAAATTTTCAAAGATTTCTGCACTAACGCCCAGACCCCCAAATCGCTTCCTTTGTCTTATATCTCATTTTTTTTGTAGCATCGTCTCTCTGTTTTCCTCAGTAAAACACCAATTGCCTCTCTACCCAAGATTAGTTCATATATTGTAGGGGAGTTATCATTTCTATAGGAGCTATTTGATTCCTTCACCGCAGGGTCAAATAAGATTGCCATTTGAGTAAGTAAGCAGGACCAGTGATAATACCTTATATTGGGTATCCCTAGGCCACCCCTTTCCTGTGGCAATGACATGAATTTTAAGGACCTTCTAACCTTTCCATACTGCCAAAGGAAATTCATAAAGACGGCTTCTATTGACTTAAGTTTTTCATCAATTAAAAACGGGATAGCTCGGACCATATAAAAAAATCTTTGGAAACAGTCATTTAGGTTCCGGGAAGCAAGATGGCGGCCGCGTAGCTGTGGCTCGAAGCAGTGTTGCAGTGAGGACATGGTCCAGAACCCCGAAAGTCGGTTAAAACAGCCGAGAATTTACCTCTTAGCAGACAAACAGCAGCAAAAGCTCAGATGCTGGTGGCCCTTACCTGCCGAGTGTTTTTGTGAGTACCGGCGTGCTACTTCAAACAAGCAGTAACGCTTGCCCGGGCAACCCTCTGCCGCTGGCTTTCCACGAGTGTCGGTGGGCAGAGTAAGCAGAGAAGGCTGGAAGCAAGACCCGGAGCGAGAACGAAGAAGCAGAACGAGTGGAGCTCGCAGAGTTCAAGGAGCCGGCAGACAGAGACGCTGCAAGGCGGTGATATGGCTCCAAAAACGATTACTGGCGCCAAGCAGCAACTCTGAAAAAGAAGGCCGGTAACGTAGGAGCGGGGCAAGAAGCGAGAGAAATACCACGGAAAGTGCAGACGCCACCGGGGGAACAAAAAAAAGGCAAACAGATATCTGCCAGGACCGCTTGGCCACAACCTCAATTCCAGAGATGTTTACCAGAAGCGGTAAGGAGGGAGATATCAAGTTAATGGAGGTTCTGAAAGCGGGGGGCAGTGCCGATGCTCAGGAAAAGGAAGGCTGTGATAAAATGAGTGCGGATGGTGGTACTGCTGATGGGCAAGACCCCCCTGTGGGGGAATATACTGGGCATGCCTTGGTGATCTCCCCGGCGATGGTAACAATTAGTACAACTCCTGGGCTGACAGAGCAGCTGATGGTGAGCCCACTGGGGCGGGACAATGGGGGGCGAAATTGCTTGTGCTAAAGTAGGAGAGGAATGTGGAAAAGTACATTTTGCCATGTTCTGTGTCCCTACGTGTCATCCATCATATGTTATGTGTGCATGATTAAATATGCATATGTACTCCCCATGTCCGATTAATGACGCAATTACAGTTGTGTCCCCCTCTAGTATGCCAGTTTCCAGTCCTCGTGAATAATACGAATATCAGGCCTATGTAAAGCTACGTTGCCACGTTTCTCAGTGTGCACGTTATTCCATTATAAAGTCCCCGTTTCTAGGCCTCAAAAGGGCCCGGACACCAGATTCAGCTCCTGTCTCCTGAAGCCTCGCTGAGGAGGGATACAGCCCCCACCTGTATCCTCGACCCTTCACTTACTTCCTGCCTCGCAGTGCCCGGCCCAGCCTGGCTCAGTCTCTGAGTCTGCCAAGAATATGTTATGATTCCAGTTATCAGTTCAGTCCTCCTTCTCTGCATTCCTAAGCTACTGAACTGCATCAATAGTTTCCGTCATTGTCTAGCCTTCACGTCTCCACGTTAGAGAAATACTGCATTTAATGGTCATTTAATATTCTTCAACACGCACTACATGTAGAATAATGCATGGTCCAGTCTTAGTGTCTGTTAGCCTTTCCCCTCCTGACTTCTAGTTTATATCAACATGTTCTCTAAACATCAGATACTAGATACTGTTTAGGTACATGTCGCTCCGACCCTCCAGACTTCAGTCTCTGCTCCTAGCACAGAGTTCATAGCCCCCAGCTTCTCCTAGTGATACGTCATTGCTAGTTTGCGCGCACCATCAGGTTAGAGGTCCCGGCTCCTTAGGTAGCCCCCTCCATGGTTTCCGCCCCATTCATGACATATTCTGTTACGTTTGCATCACATGTCTATGTATACGCCCAGTTACACCTCTTTTCCCCCCTTATCTTTCGCGACTGCTACGCGTCACACCTACTGCTCCACCCACTGCTACGCCTACTGCAATGTAATGCTATGTGTTCATGTTATGTATATATGCTCATGTATTGTTATTAAAAGTCAGCGCGCTCATCCCAGATCCAGCCCCAGCAGCTGCTGGGCCCTGTCATCCTATTCCTATGCAGGTTGTCCTGTTCCTGTCCTTATGCTGTATTAAACCTGCAAAAACTCCTACTACCTCGAATCTTGACTCTTATTTATTGAGCTATCTGTTATGATATATGTCTAGTCAAAAATAGGGTATTATTTATTTATTTACCACATAATGGCGCCCGAACAGGGACTTGCCCTTTCCCCACGCGTCGGTGAAGCCACGCCGACCCCCTGACCCTCTGTAGTCGTGACGGAACTCTTCTGCGCAGTGGCAGATATTTCTGCTCAAGTATCCCTCAGGCCCACGGAGGAGACGGAGGAGGCGGTCCAGCATCCAGACGAGACGGTGGAGGAACGCGGCGAGTCCCGACCAGAGCCCAAGCCAAGAGTCCAAGGTCCGAGGTATCCGGAGGTCCACCCGTAACTGAAGTCCGAAGTCCGAAGTTCGTCGTCCATCGTCGTAGCCGTCCAGTCCAGTCTGAGGCCTTCCGTTCTTGCTGCCCGGTGAGTACCGTTACTGGGGTGGTATCTAGACAGGGTCAATTAAATTGACTCTGGTCTGTGGGTTGGTGGTACACAGTCCCACAAACGAAGTGTCCACTTCGGTGGATGCGGGTCCTGACGTGTCTCTTTACGAGACCGGTAAGTTTCGTACTGTTTCAGCAGTGCATCTAGTTTCTGTTCTAGTCAGTTTCTGTTCTCGAGAAAATTTATGTGTTCTGTTCTCAATATTTCCAGGTAGTATTCTGTTCGAACTGTTATTTTAAATGTTTTTTATGTATTTTAATGTCGTGGTATGAATGGGGAATAAGTATCGTGTTCATTGTGTATTGTATTGTGTCTAGATTACAGTTCAGTCATGCCCATATTTTCCAAGTTACGTCAGTTAAAAACTAGAAAGGGTCTGCTGGAAGCAGCAGTTCCCGTCCCGCCCAGGGACAGTCCAGGTCACTTTATGTATCAGAAACATGGCATAAGTGCCATATTGTATCTAGATTTATGGGTAGAATATACCAAACAGTTAGAAGAAAAGTATAGATGGCCCGTATCGGGTACATGGGATGCCGAGTGCATCATGCGAGTAGAAGAGGCATTATGGAAAAAGAAAGCCAGACAGTCACAGAAAGATGCCATCGAGTTATGGCGCAAAGAAGCTCATAAAAGAACCGAAAAAGAAATCAGAAAATCAGAATTAAGTAGAGAATCCTTAGAGCGAGCCCAAGAAAAAGAATTAATCGAGATAGGTGAACAAGTCAAAGCCGAACAGTCAGACAGACAGAGGAATGCCCTTATTAAGGGTATGTACCCTCTTCTTGCCGAGGGCTTGCCAAAAGCGACCCCGGAGGCATCCAGTAATTTCCCGCCACCCTTAGTTCCGACCAAGCTACGTCACAAACCGACCGCAGCTGATATTTTTATTTCGTCCTATTTGGACGACACAGTCCCAGAATATGCAAATCCTGTTCGCGCTCCGCCAGTCCCAGTAAATCAGGCACTTCCTGTTTCTCCAGACACCGGGGCACCCCATGCAGTACCTGCTACGGTACCCCCGGTCCAGCCAGCATTTCAATTTCCCGCTCCACCACGAAGAATATCAGTCGACGATTCTAGTCTAGGGGCCGCAGGAGGAGGTCCTCCTCAAACCCCGCCGCCACGCAAGCGTTTATCAGCACTCGAATTACATGCTCAAGCATCACAGCGTACTCCCAAGAGTAATAAGTCTGTCGCAGAAATCAGGCAAGCCCTTGGCGAATGTGCCTATGACCCAGTCCCAGGCGAGAATAATATGGTTTTATATTCAGTACGCGTAAGGAGGGTGACCGAGTATCTAGTCACCCTACCCAATATGAAAGAAGATCTAGACAGAATATATCGTTTCATCCGTACAGGGGATGATCCAGAAAGTATTAGTGATGCCATGTCTCAAAGGAAAGCTGAGATCCAGCGTATGATATTAAAGTTTTTAATTAACTGTCTAATAAGAGAACAAGATTACCCGTCTAAAGATCCGGCCGAAATGAAAACCCTGACAAAGTGGAGTGATAATATAGCCGAGGGTAAGCACAATACCATTAGTGCCATGGAGAGTATGTACAAGAAAATCCGTAGAGAAATAATAAAGATACACGAACAACGTAAAGCAGCACAAGTAAGCGAGAAAGAAAGTAACTCTGATCCTGAAGAGGTAGAGGACGAGAATCCCGCCAGAATAGCGTATGTAGGAAAATCTAGATTTCCAGATCGCCATTTACGCCTAGAACACAAGTCAATTTTCCATCATTCAGCACCAGAACAAGGTTCCCTAGAACAAGTGTTCCAAGCTACCGATCACATTCTGAAATCACGAATCGGTTACAGTGAGTTAAGTACCATGCATGAACAGGAACTAGCCCGATCAGCAGTCCGATGGATTACTGATTCTACCACTTTTCCAGACGAAATAGTGGCACAAATGTTTCTGAAATTGCCCCCAGCCGAGCAGCGACTGGTGGGTATGTATATGATCCAGCACCTCATTACTCTGTATGAGGGTCAGCACTCTGATCCAGGTCCGTTACATGATATCCTGAACGAGTTACTCCAGTATAGATGGAGAGGTCTAGGTACCGATCTAATTAGTGTCATTCTAGAACAGCGCCACAAATATAGAACGTTTCTGAACCCGCATTTTGTTCATGTCTCACCTCCAGAAAGTAAACCATTTTACATGGAAAGACAGAACCCGTTACGAGAAGTGCATCCAGTTAAGTCAGAGGACGGGGAAATGCAACGAGTGTTTGTTTACACCCCGATTACAAAGATGGAACTCCTCGACATGAAGAAATTAATTCCCTGTCATGACAAAGATCCAGCAGGGTTCCATAGAGAATTAAAAGACATGCTCCGTATGGGAGAATACACTTACCCAGATATCATTAAAATGTTAAAGGTCCTGTTGCCCGCAGGGGTGTATGAAAAGCTAAAGGAAAAAGAATGGGAGGTGGGAGAGAAAAAGATAGATTGGGCAGTTCTAGAAGCTGAAGACAAGGCACGAGTACCAGGTACCGGTCTTGGAGATAAATGCAAAGAATTACCAGAATTATTAATTCAAGTTTTACCCAGATTATTGACAACTAGAAAAGAAGACTGGGATGCAATCTCAGCCTGTAAACAGAAGCAAGATGAGGATATTAGTGATTTTTATTCCAGGTTTGAAAAATGTTTCAGCATCAATAGTGGCCTCAAGACAAGTAGTGAGTCATACCCTCACCTTTTTGTTACTAAATTAGTCGAGAATTCAAGCCCGCAAGTTAAAAATCGAGTTTTGAAAGTCGAAAGTACCTGGCAAGCTAATACCCCGTCCCAAATGCTCCAGATGCTCCAGTACCACCAGAATAGAATCAGGGAAGAGCAAGAACACGAAAGAAAACGTATGAAAGACACGAAAATGAAAGTACTAGTTGCACAATCTGTTCCTCAAGACAGTCAGAAGAGGGGTCCGAATCAAGCCAGTCATCCTGCAGCTCCCGTTAAAGGGAATTGCAATTATTGTAAACAGCCAGGTCATTTTATAAATGAGTGTGCAGTTCTGAAACACAACATAGCTACTGGTAAGACTAAAGAAAGACCACGTCCGCCTAGACAAGAGCAAGTTTCACAGACTGCTCAGCCACAGAATGCACCACAGACAGTTACAGCTCCGCAGCCTATTGCTGCAACACAGCATGTTACATCGCAGATGTACCAGTATGCACAGTCTGAGTACCCAGAGTACCAGCAGTATTCATGAAACAGCCTAGAGAGGGAGGTAGGCTTGCCTCTCATCGAGATACCTGTAGATCAAGAAGGTTCCTATGTTCATAGTCAAGTATTAGGGAAAGACAGAAAGTTCTTAATTGATACAGGGGCAAGTAGGACCACAATTAGTCACGCCGAAGTTCCAGGGGCTCCGCTCTCAGGCTCAAGAAATGTTTCCCTTGGATTTTCAGGAAAACCTATCGTAAATGAGATTTCAAAGCCAGTTACTCTAGAAGTAGGTCCATTGTCCCGTACTACTGATCTGTTACTTACTAAATCATGTCCAGAAAATCTATTAGGCATCAAAACACTGAAAGAGTTAGGTGCAGTTATATGCTGTTCCCCAGAGGGAATACGATTGTTCCTACGTGACTTCAAGGGTCACTATGTATTACGAGATTTTGATTCAAGACTGTCTAATGTTCCACAGCATTTATGGGCGCAAGGTCCAACTGATGTAGGTTATATGCAAATCACACCCTATCGTGTGACTCTCAAACCAGGTGTAGTGTTACCACGAATCAGACAGTACAGATTGCCACTTGAGGCTGTAGCAGCCTTATCCAAAATTATTGATGAGCTCATCGCTCAAGGAGTAGTTGTAGAAACTGACTCCAACGTATGTAATTCTCCGATCATTCCAGTCATGAAACGTACTGATCCAAATGCACCCCCAGTATATCGATTAGTGATCGACCTACGAGAGCTTAATAAATGTATTATTCCTCAGTACCCAGTTGTCCCAGACATCTCTTCCCTATTGACAGCCATTGATTCCGAAGCCACGTTCTTCACTGTCATAGACCTCAAAAACGCATTTTTCAGTGTTCCTATTCATCCAGACAGCCAGTTCCTTTTCGGATTCTGTTTAAATGGAAGGAGCTATATGTTCACACGCGCTCCTCAAGGTTTCACAGAAAGTCCTAGTATTTACAGTCAAGCACTCAAGAGACAACTAGACAACATTCACATGCCAACTGACACTGCCCTGCTCCAGTATGTCGATGATCTACTGATCACAGCCCGTTCTGAACGTGATTGCGAGCGAGCGTCACTAACGGTTCTGTATTTCCTAGCCGAGATGGGGCACAAGGTGTCCCCTTCGAAGCTTCAATTCTGTGTCCAGCAAGTGATCTACTTAGGACACTTGCTGTCCAAGAGGGGTAGGCAGTTGACACCAGACCGTATCCAGTTAATAGCGAGTCTTCCTCAGCCCAAGACCCAGAAGGAGGTACGTGCCTTTATCGGCCTTACTTCTTATTGTAGACAATGGATTCCTCAGTATGCATTTCTAGCCAAGCCACTGATACAGTTAACGACACAGGAGGCAGCCGTATCGACTGTCCTCCCTTGGACATCTGAACATACACTTAGTTTCAATGAGTTAAAGAAAGCCCTATGCCAAGCTCCAGTTCTAGCTACACCGAACTACAGTAAGCCTTTTACACTTTTCGTAACTGAACGGGAAGGTACAGCATTATCTGTTCTCACACAAGATCAAGCAGGACAATACAAGCCTTGTGCTTATTTTTCTAGCACACTAGATCCAGTCGCCCAGGCTCTGCCTGCGTGCCTCAAGTCAGTTGCAGCCACAGCGCTAGCTATCAGACAAAGTGATTCCATAGTTTTAGGACACTCCTTGACAGTACAAGTTCCACATTCCGTGGAAGTTCTTCTGAACCGAACACAGACTCAGCCCTTGACAATTGCACGTTTAACAGGTTATGAATTGACACTGTTCCAGCCACACATCGAAATCAGACGCTGCAACATTTTAAATCCTGCTACACTGTTACCATCAGCTAATTCAAATCCTGACCCACATGACTGTGTGGAAGTAGTTAACATTACGACAAAGCCAAGACAAGATCTGACAGATATTCCGTTATCAGACCCCGACCTGACACTTTATGTGGATGGTTCATGTATGAGAACTAGTACAGGAGAACTAGTCGCCGCGTATGCAGTGACTACTGACACTGAAGTTATTGAGACACACCGTATTGATACTCTGTCCGCTCAAGCAGCAGAGCTAGTTGCTCTGACACAAGCCTGCATACACGCCAAGAACTTGAAAGTTAATGTTTATACAGATTCACGCTACGCATTTGGAGTCGTACACGACTTTGGAGTGCTCTGGCAGGAGAGAGGTTTCATGACTTCTCATGGAACCAAGATTCAGCATGGTCTCCTTATTCAAGCTCTATTAGATGCCATACATTTACCGACATCCATTGCTATCATGAAATGCAAAGCACATACGAAAGTTACTGACATTATTTCCCAAGGTAATGATCTAGCAGATCGCACAGCCAAGCTTACAGCCCAGACTCCAGACATTCCAGTTAACATGACACACACTCCAGATCCGATTACATGTATGACAGTTAAGGACCCTACACAAGATGTCATAGATATCCAGTTACATGCTACTCCCGATGAAATCAAGAAATGGTCCGAACAAGGAGGGGTCCAGACAGATCAAGGATGGTTAACGAAGGGTAGAGCCACATGGTTTCTCCCCGACTCTATGGTTCAAGTCATTATTAATACCGCACATAGTCCAGCACATTTAGGAGAAAAAGCTATGTTAGACAGTATCCAGAACATTTGGTTCAACAAGCATTTACGAGCTGCAGCTAAACAGAAAGTCCGTACCTGTATGATATGTTGTCAGTTTAATCCAGGTAAAAGTGTCCCGGTGGAACAAGGTGGTTTCCAGCCCCCTGATCACCCTTTTGAAGTCCTCCAGATGGATTATATTCAGATGGAGCGATGTCGAGGTTTCAAGTATGTCCTTGTAGTTGTATGCGCTTTGTCCAGGTGGACAGAAGCATATCCAGTCCCAGATTACACAGCCGCGACCACTGCCAAGCAGTTGGTTCGTGAATTCTTCCCTCGTTATGGACTCCCTAGAGTCGTATATTCTGACAACGGCCAGCCATTCTCCTCAGAGTTAATGAAGCACGTTTCCCTTTTGCTAGGGTACCAGTGGAAGTTCCATTGTGTACGCCATCCTGAAGCAGCCGGTCTCGTTGAGAGACATAATCAGACCCTGAAAATCCGAATCGCCAAAGTATGTAAAGAAAAAGGTGTGGACTGGCTAGTAGCTCTGCCAGTCGCTTTATTTTATATGCGCATGGTCGCACATTCCAGATCAGGTCTGTCCCCGTATGAGGTCGTATTCGGCCGCCCCCCAAACATGTGGGGTACTCCTAGACCCCGAAGTATTACCGATGTTTCAAGTAATATGCTGACAGATTACCTAGCTTCCTTGATGTCTGCCCTCAACTCATGTCGTTCACAGGTTGCCGCCGCATTTCCGGACAATACCGAGGTGGCACCGCATGAAATCGTTCCAGGATCCATGGTGATGGTCCGCAACTTTGACAGATCAAGTCCGCTGGAGCCTCGTTGGAAAGAGCCCCGACAGGTCCTCCTCACCACCCGTACAGCCGTGAAGTTGGAAGGACGCAAGGGCTGGGTGCACCTTTCTCATGTTAAACTTTTTAATGGACCGAAACCCGTCTTTAAGAACATTTCCCAGGATTTAAAGAATTGTCAAAACATTGTTCCTAAGGACTGTCCCGCAAAAGACATTGTTACAACCCCTCCCCTGTTAGAGAAAACTCCGCAGCAGGAGTATAAACAAAAACTACGGTCTAGTAAATTAAGTCAGCCAGTTTGATTGTCTAAGTCCTCCCCTAGGTGAAACGGTTAGACTGTTTCTGACATGTATAAAATAGACCCTCATAGTGAGAGAGTTAGTCAAAACTCAATCCGATGTATCGTTTTTCTATGTTTCATATTGTTTTCCAGCCTTATGATTTCCTGCACCAGTTATGCATTTTACCTATGTTTCCCAGTTTCACATGTAAATAAGTCTGCTAATGCTACAATAGAGCACACGTTTAGTGATCTGCCCCCTCATGAGCTGTCCTACCGCCTCGCTATGCGTAATAACTCATTTATCCGTATGTTACATTACTCACACCAGACCAGCAATGCCACTAATTGTTGGGTGTGTGGTCGACTCCCCCCTTTCCAGACACCGAAGGGAGTTCTGCCACTCTTTCCTTATCCTTTTTCACATAATGGTTCGTGTGGAGCATGGTCCACGTTAACGTCATCCTCAACAGATATGTCTTTTCTTAACAGTACATGTTTCCCAGACAAGCAAGGTCTCCCCCACCGAACAGGTTTAGATCTAGAGAATGAAGTGTATAATTTAGGTAATTATTCGTCGAATTTCATGGTCTTGAATGTTCAGTCTGATACTACTCCAGACTTACCCGCTATTTCAGTACTACCAGTCAAAGGCGAATTATGTGTCCGAAATAATGGCTCTGTACATGTAGGACATAGTGATTGTACTACTGTTGTCAAGTATAGTGACAGTGGGAAATCTATTTTCAAAGCTTCACGTCATTCATATTTTATTTGTGGTCAAACCGCATATGTTCGTCTGCCCCTCGATTGGGAGGGAACCTGTTACATTGCCTTCCTACTGCCACCTGTTTTTCTAGCCCCATCTGATTATCATAGAAATACACATCTAGTACACATTAGACATAGAAGGGAGTCCCCAATTGTCGATTATACTGAAACTGCTCTAGAACAGTATACAGATTTCAATAAAGGTTTCTTCTTCTTTATAGGACCTGTCCAGAATAGTAAGTTAATCCGTAGGTTAACCAGAACCCTCGAAGCTGTAATAAATGAGACTGCCTCTGCTCTAGGTAACCTAACCGAAGAGCAATCTGCTATGAGATTTGTCGTTTTACAGAATCGTCTCGTCCTTGACGTCATACTGGCCGATAGGGGCGGGGCCTGTAGAGTCATCGGATCTAGTTGCTGCATTTTCATTCCAAATAACGCGCCGTCTGTTTATTCAGCTATAACCAGACTCCATAAAATTGCCCATCTGATACACCAAGATCCAGGCACCTGGACATGGTCCGGTTGGTTCTGGAATATAATTTCCGCATGGGGATGGAAAATATTGTCCTTTCTAGGTATTGCAGTAGCGATCATATTCAGCTGCTGCCTCTGTATACAATGTGGCCCTGCGATTTGCGGCATTTGTGCTACCTCTTGTATTCCTAGTCCCAAGCCCCGTTCTAAATCCCGTTCCAGGATAATTCGAGACGAGCAAATGATACTGTATGAAATGATAGATGGTATCATGAATATTGATGTTTCCTGATGGAAACGTAGTGACAAGGAGGGAATGTGGAAAAGTAAATTTTGCCATGTTCTGTGTCCCTACGTGTCATCCATCATATGTTATGTGTGCATGATTAAATATGCATATGTACTCCCCATGTCCGATTAATGACGCAATTACAGTTGTGTCCCCCTCTAGTATGCCAGTTTCCAGTCCTCGTGAATAATACGAATATCAGGCCTATGTAAAGCTACGTTGCCACGTTTCTCAGTGTGCACGTTATTCCATTATAAAGTCCCCGTTTCTAGGCCTCAAAAGGGCCCGGACACCAGATTCAGCTCCTGTCTCCTGAAGCCTCGCTGAGGAGGGATACAGCCCCCACCTGTATCCTCGACCCTTCACTTACTTCCTGCCTCGCAGTGCCCGGCCCAGCCTGGCTCAGTCTCTGAGTCTGCCAAGAATATGTTATGATTCCAGTTATCAGTTCAGTCCTCCTTCTCTGCATTCCTAAGCTACTGAACTGCATCAATAGTTTCCGTCATTGTCTAGCCTTCACGTCTCCACGTTAGAGAAATACTGCATTTAATGGTCATTTAATATTCTTCAACACGCACTACATGTAGAATAATGCATGGTCCAGTCTTAGTGTCTGTTAGCCTTTCCCCTCCTGACTTCTAGTTTATATCAACATGTTCTCTAAACATCAGATACTAGATACTGTTTAGGTACATGTCGCTCCGACCCTCCAGACTTCAGTCTCTGCTCCTAGCACAGAGTTCATAGCCCCCAGCTTCTCCTAGTGATACGTCATTGCTAGTTTGCGCGCACCATCAGGTTAGAGGTCCCGGCTCCTTAGGTAGCCCCCTCCATGGTTTCCGCCCCATTCATGACATATTCTGTTACGTTTGCATCACATGTCTATGTATACGCCCAGTTACACCTCTTTTCCCCCCTTATCATTCGCGACTGCTACGCGTCACACCTACTGCTCCACCCACTGCTACGCCTACTGCAATGTAATGCTATGTGTTCACGTTATGTATATATGCTCATGTATTGTTATTAAAAGTCAGCGCGCTCATCCCAGATCCAGCCCCAGCAGCTGCTGGGCCCTGTCATCCTATTCCTATGCAGGTTGTCCTGTTCCTGTCCTTATGCTGTATTAAACCTGCAAAAACTCCTACTACCTCGAATCTTGACTCTTATTTATTGAGCTATCTGTTATGATATATGTCTAGTCAAAAATAGGGTATTATTTATTTATTTACCACAGGAAGATAGCAACCAAAAACACAGAAACCTGGCTATAACAGCAAGTGTGGATCAGGGGGCTCAGCAGGCTATGGAAACATCTACAAAAAATAAGGAAGCTGTGATTGTAGGATGGGAGACTGAAAACCCAGGACCCCTGGATGTAGAGAGAAGTAAGAGCACTTTGCCCCTAGAGAAAGATAAAGAGAAGGCCCCCAGTGAGTGCTTTTATTCAGTATCGGAGTAGGCGGAGTGGTCGGAAGAGGAAGATGAACGAAGCTCTTATTTGGGGGATAGCAACCTTGAGTCCGAGAGTGATCCGGAGAATGAACTCCCGGCGACGGCAATAAAATCTGCCACCCTACTCAAAATATTCGAACAGCCCCAACTAGAACTAAGGTGGGATCATTCTTCCTTGATGCCGTTACAAGTAGCTCCACTCCGGAAACAGCCCAGCTCTCGTTACTGGAGGTGATTCACCGAGAAATTATAGCTCATAGGGAGGAAACATGGCAGGATAGCCGTAAATCTCAAGCCGCACTGAGGAAGATGCAGGAAGTGGTCAGAAAATTGTCCAAGGCTTGTGTCTTGAATCTTGAGGAAAGGGTTGTTTCAGCAGAAGCGGAGGTCGCCGTGGCTACCAGCAAGGTCGAGTCTCAGTACACCCAAGTTACCGATATCCAATGGAAACTAGAGGACATGGAGAACAGGCTCAGGAGAAACAATCTTAAGGTGCTGGGTATTCCCGAGGGGGCAGAATGTTCGGATGTCAGAGCATATGTCATCAAGCTCTTTGAGCTAGCATTCCTTGAGCTATCCAGCTGGAATTGGTCTGGAGAAATCCAGAGGGCACATCGTACCCCTTTTAAAATGCGTTGCAATGCGAGGGAAGGAGATAAGCCAAGGGCAATTTTAATCTTCCTGGGTAACTTTGTTTTGAGACAGACCATCGCAGAAAAGGCAAGATCAGATGGCAAGACCAGATGCAAAGAGGTCCAGCGAAGGAGTGTCTTTCTTTTTCTGCCCGGACTATTGTCATACGACTGTTGAAAGACGCTGGAGGTTGAGACAAATGATCAAGCCTTTTCGGGAAAAGAAAATGCAGGCTTACTTGATAAATCCAGCACAATTGAAGATAATTAATGAAGGGCGGACACAATACTTCGCATCAGAAATAAAAGCGCAGGAGTATCTGGACTCTTTAGGCAGCTAGTAAATTACTGTGCCGGATGTATAGCCCCATATAGTATCGCAGGTGAGGTAAAGGTACGGCTAGCAGAAGTAAATTGTATGTAACAAGGGGTATCAATTTTATTTGAAGTAAGTTCTTTGAAGTTAGTCCTCACTGTTTTCCACTGCAACCATCACATGCACAGACTTAGTCTGAGCGCTTCACGAGGGAGGGTGCAGGGGTCGGAGGGTTCGAGGGACAGAAGGGGGCGGGTGGGTTAATTGGAGGGGATAAGGGGGGTGGGGGTAGGGTTGGGCGGAGGGTGTGCAGGTGCAGGGGAAAAAATGCAAAAAAGAGAATTCTTGACACAAAAGTAAATCTAATCTGGCATATGGAACGGGCCCTATGTACTAAATATGTTCTCATTAATCAACTTGTGCGGGTTGAAAAGAAGATAGAAAGCAAACAGAAGTACGCCTGATCTGTGTAACAACTTTTTCAACTCAGAGCAATGCGATTAAGAAAGTGGTCAACAAACATTGGCCTTTGATCTCAGACGACCTTGCCCTCAAGAATCTACCTTTACATTCGTTTAAGAAGGCCAAGAACATCCGTGAACATGTCGTATGTTCATTTCTTGACAGCGACCAGGGACCAACAATCACTTCTATGTGGAACCTTCCGCCAATCATAGGCCATTTTAGATGTGGCAACTGTAAGGCATGCCCGTCTACGATACAAACCAAAGAATTTGTCCACAAACATCTACGTGTAAAACTCAAATCACACATGAACTGCAACACCTCAAACGTGGTGTACTGCATCACGTGTCCATGTGACCTAATCTATGTTGGACAGACACAACAACGAGCCAAGATGCGCTTCCTCCAGCACTGCAGTCGCATCCGTTGCATGGTCCAGGGAGCACCTCTGGTAGAACATTGCATTAAAGAGAATCACTCACCTGAACATCTACAGTGGACCGTACTTGAACAGGTCAAACTGGGCCCGAGGGGTGGCAACATAATTTCCCATTCGCAACATCAGAGAACTTAAATGGATACATTTTTTTGACTCAGTCCACAATGGCCTCAACGAATCTGAAAGTAGTTTTGCTCAACTGGCTAACCTGTAAAATCCACCCTGTCATTCTTTGCAGTGGGACATTCCCACAAATCTATCCTGTCACTCTCTGTCATTCTCTTTGATTCTGATGCCAACGTTGTACATTGCGTCTGACCGCCTTGTGGGCAGGTTCACGCCGACATTAAGTGTGTTTTGGTTAAATATACCCAATTGCGTCTGACCGCCCTGTCGGCAGGTTCACGCAGATATGAATAGTGTTTTTGTAAAATATAAGCCAATGAGTCTTAACCATCCTGGGGATAGGTTCACGCGATAGAGAATCCTGCTTTACCAACCTAATATCTTTGGATAATGAGATCCGGTTAACGTGACAATAAGTACAT
Organism: Lissotriton helveticus; assembly: GCF_964261635.1. Lineage (NCBI taxonomy): Eukaryota > Metazoa > Chordata > Amphibia > Caudata > Salamandridae > Lissotriton > Lissotriton helveticus. The sequence goes on along the minus strand of NC_136068.1, from coordinate 1,958,036,175 downwards.
TATGTATTGAGTCCTATGCGACAGCATGTTGTATTAACCAACGTGACTTAGAAATAATTCGTAATTAACATGTGGCCCACCATATTGTTTTGTGTTATTTCACCATTGCGGTATTGTTCACGTTAACACACGGCCTCAGCCTTTTTACAATGTCCTGTAAATACCCCGCTTCCCTCCTGGGACGCTACTGGTTACTAGGCAACGATGAGAGACGAGTCTTTTCTCTATCCTCATGACTTTGGTTCTTAAAGTCACCACGCCCCCTCCCCGCCTGACTTCCTGGTTACGGGGAATGGAGACGAGCCACAAGACGAACCTTCGTTTTCAAGCTTCTCATTATTTAGGTAAGCCTACTGCGGGACCCCAAACTCCCCTTCTCTAATGGCCTTTTCTTGTGAGTAGTCTTCTGTAGCGTGTAGATTTACTGATCTACATTCTTGCTTCCCCAGAATCGCGCTGTTGAAATCCCAGCCGTTTCTGCTGACACAAAGACGAATATCCCGTTTCCAGCATCCGAATAATTAGGTGAGCAAACCACGGGCCCTTAATCCTTTCATTTCAAGTGGCCCTTTTATGTGAGTAGATTACATTTGTAGCGCGCAGATTTACTGATCCACGTTTTGCCTCCCCAGAATCGCGCTGCTACAAATCCCAGGCGTTTCTGCTGACCAAAAGGTAATAGATTCAAACGCTAATGATCACATTGCTCCCAATGATTTTTTAAAGTTACCCCTCATATGGTCCCTTAATCTTCTTAGATCGCCGACGAATAACCGCCGCCTTCTTCATTTTCCTTCCAACGAACAAAGGGGCAGGTAATCACGATCTGTCCTTTTGAGAGCACAACATGTGCCTTCATTTATAGTCCTCTGTGTGTTTTTAATTTAAATCAACCTGCAATAGCTCCGCGGGTTTGCCATGACACTCTGAGTCTTCCAATATAAATAGTTTTGTATCTCTTTTGACCCTAGGAGGTTTGCCCTTCCCTCACTTGTCCTGATGAAGACCCGTATTGTAAGGACCAATTATCCTACACGTCTCTGGGTCGAAACGTAGACTGACATCTACTCTGTCAACTCCTAATACCAGCGTGATTGATACAGCCCATAAGGAGATTGACCATATATAACAATGTTTTCGATGTTTGCATATTCTTTGAGGCCCCGTCAGATGGGGACCATCTAATATAAAGTATACATGAATTTCAATGTATATGCTAATGCTATACCATTTGTAAAGTGAGTCACATTTCTTTTCACCTTGAACTTTACCCCACACATTTTCCCCCTCTTCTCCCCTTTCACTATTGGCACAAAATGATATTGAACATTTGTATGATGTATACTGTCTAACCATGGCAAAGGTTAAAAGAGTGCACTGTGAATAAAACATTGCACTGTAACTGATCCTTTTGTTTTGAATCTGTCTTTCTATCTATATTTTCACACTATTCGATTACTATTGGAGTCTGGGACCCCTCTGTCTGTAACAAATAATCACCCAGGTCCCACCGACTATATGGGTTCAACCCTGTGGTTTATAATATACATTGAATATTAGTGGCCTAAAGGATTGGAAAAAGAGGGGAAGGCTTGCTGAATTTGTTAAATCTGAACAGCTGGACATACTGTGTTTGCAAGAAACCCATCTGCCATGGGGGAAAAACACTGGCTAAACTTAAGTGGATATGAGATCCTCTCTTGCTCCTCTCAGACCTCAACAGTAAGGGGGGTGGCTATTATAGGAAAGGCTGGTCTAGGAGGGGCAAAACGTTTTAAGGCTGACACTATGGGTAGATGAGCAGTGTGCGAGATGAATATAGGCATTACCATATGTGGGATATATGGATCAAATCAGGATGACCCTGAGGTTTTTGAACATATGGAAAAGGAATTAACAGGATGGCCCGCCCCTATTCTGGTCTGCGGGGATTTCAATATTTCAGCAGATTTCGGGGTTGGAACCCCATATGTTGGGCGTAAACCTAGCGTCTTCCGAGCCGTCTGCTCCATGATGCAATCCCGCGGATTAAGTGACGTGTGAGGGGATAAGGAACCGGGAAACCCAGGGTTCACATATTTCTCATGTCCATTCCAGAAGTACACCAAGCTGGACTATTTTATGATCTCCACTTTAGAACTTAGCAAGGTAAAGATTCAGAGATTACCAAAAACAATTTCAGATCATAACCCACTGGTTCTAATTCTGGATTACCCTAGGCCCGGTAAGAAGCACAGGGCATGGACATTTGATAGGAAGCTATTGGCATATAACTCTTATGTAGAGCATATTAAGACCTGCTCACAGAGGTATTTTGATGCGAACAGGTTTAGTGCCTCAAGAAACATTGTCTGGGACAGCTATAAAGCAGCCTTAAGGGGCGAGACTGTCCGCTATGCTGCCCAATCCAGGAAAAAGATCCAACTAGAGAGGGAACGATTAGTGAACAAATTAATGGAGGCGGAAGAACAACATGGGAAGGATATATCACAGGGCAGAGAGGGGACGGATAGCCAAGCAAGAGTCAGTTCCATCAAGGCGGAAATCCATAAACAAATGGCAAAAAAAGCAGCCACTGAGTATCAAGCGTAGAGAGGTAGGCTCTATGAGACCGGTGAACAGGCGGGAAGGGCGCTCGCACTTCGTATTAGACAGGTCGCTTCCAAAAATGTAGTAACCCGTATTGTAGAGCAGGGTTAAGATTTTGTGGAGCCCTTGGAAATTCTGAATGTCTTTAAAAGATATTATCAGACATTATATCAGGAGGAATTAACCGATGAGATACCAACAGGAGAGCTGGGGGAGCCAAGAATCAAACTGGATCAGGGGGATATGAAAATTCTGGACAAGGACATCTCTATGGAAGAATTATTGGGGGCTATACGAAACCTGCACAACTTATTGTACTCCACCGCTAGCCAAACTCCACGTAGCCTGGCGGAGTTTATTGGTCACTTTGCAAACTCCGCCCAGGCATATTTACAGGCCTATATAAACGACGTCTTCAGTGAGTAGCACAATGAGTGCATAAGGAACAGGGTCGGGACAGATTTGCATACGGCTGGGTCCAAACTGGGGTGGCGTGCTGATCAAAAAAACAATGGATTAAACCAAGATTTTTGTGACTGAGGATGAATGTTTGCATTGTTCAGCATTTCATCCATCATTTCTTCCATTTGCTTTTGTCGCCCTTAGTGGGATGAGTATGCCCAGACGTGGGTCCTGTGTTCACTGCGTCACTGGATTCAAGTTATCCTGTCTGATGATGGCTGATGCCCCGCAACCAGTCCCAGGATGCTTGTTTCCGGTCCAGGGACGAACTAGCTTGGAAGTTCGGGCTCGACTGTCCCCATAAGGAACAGGGTCAAGACTGATTTGCATATGGCTGGGTTCAAACTAGGGTGGCGTAGTGGGAAAAAGAACGAGGGATTTAACCCAGATCTTTGTGACTGGGGGGTGAATGTTTGCATTGTTCTGCATTTGGTCCATCATTTGTTCCTTTTGCAGGCCCACTAGTAGCATTTATTATACAGGCTCTGGAAGCGTGTAGTATAATTTATTGGGGACTTTCAAGTAACTTAAATGTATCAATCAGGTGCAAACTATTTTCCTATGTGTAAAGGAGAGAGCCCTTTAGCACTGGTTAGCGGTGATAAATTGCACAAAGTCCTGATGCCAACAAAATTGAATTTAGAAGAACAATTGAAGGCAAAGAGTTTGGGGGTGACCCTGCAGAGACTAACATTTACCAATGTGTGGGCACTCCCACTGGGCAGAGCACAGGAAGCAGGAGAGGGAATATTCCCTGGTCTAAATTGATTTCCCGAGGATTCCTCAGATTTGAGCCATCCTTAATCTTTTGAAACACTGCAAGAGTAGCAAAGATTAGATGATTTATGTAGAAGGCAGGACCGACCACTCATACATCACATTGAGGGGCGCTAGGGCACATACAATCCACCCAGAGCATTGTCAATCTCTCGCGCTGGAGATACTTTGGATGACTTCAGGACTACGGAGAATCTCTTCTCAGCTCAAACCTTAGAAGATATGATGCAATACTGGCAAACAACTCTAAACCAAGAATACACGACTGAAGGTTGGACTGTCCTTCTGGAGACCCACAACACGTACCTTAGGAAGGTGACGCTGAAATGACTGTTCTCAAAGTAGAAAACTAAGACTGGACTCCTCAGAGATTCTATGAACCCAAACTGTGCTCACCTCCCATCTGCTGGAGAGAAGCACAGCCAGAGGGTGATTTAAGGACATGTCCTACAGCACTGTCCGAAGAGCTACTGACCTGTGTCTCAAAAATAACAACCACCAGTAACAGGATTAGAGATAAGACGCCTACTACAGATGACATGACATTTATTTATTTATGCATTTTATAAAGCGCACAACTACCCGAAGGTGTCTCGGTGCAGCAGAAGAACAAAGCAGAGGGGATCTGGTGGATCATTGGTTAAAAAGCCAGGTCTTTATTTGCTCCTGAAAACAAAAAGTTAAGGGCTGGTCTTGATGTTGGGGGGCAGGGACATTTCAGGCCTACCAGAATTACACTTCCGACACCGACGGATGGCAACTGGCAAAGTCGATCCTCCTTCACCGGACACAACGCTTAGTCCCAGGTGAACCTGAATGGCTAGCAGAAGCATTATGAGTAACATCCTTCTAACAGTAGAATTACAAGATAAATGGCCAAGTAGGTGCATTTGACCAGGTCTAGGGCTCTTTCCTCATGGTTGCAAACACATAATCCACCCCAAATACCCCTATAAAACGCAAGGCAGGCTAGAAGGACTACACGCCCCAGAGCCGATACTCTTCCAATACAACCAGCACGCTGCTAACATATTACAGATGAATGGAGGTATATTTTACCTGGGATATGTTCTCAACACACACTGCAAATGGTCAACAAGGTGTTATCTCAACATTTCACACCAGACTGGATTCCTGAACATGCTGCCCAAAGCTATGAGGAACAAAGTAGGGGAACCCCTACCCTTCCCAGCAGTAGGATCATCACAACATTACTCTCAGGTTACTCTCACTGGAAATGAGCCCCGTATTAGGGCCACCGCTCCCAGCTACTCCCGCCTGACTCTAAATAACCCATTCTCTCCCAGAAAGCCAACAAATCAGGGCTTTCCTCTCATACATGCCACGCGCCATCCAGAAACACCGTTGGAACTGGACTTCGGGTGCTCCGGACAGACCGGCTGCAGCCAGTGCCCTCTCCATTGCTAGCTGACCTGTGAGAGGCATACACCCCTGATAACGCAGAATGCAATGCTTGTGGAAAGAATGTAATAAAGATTTGTTTCAAAATGGAAAGGCTGCATCATAGTAGGTGATCATCCGAGCAGGCGTGGGAGGAGGCCAGAGGCTGAAGGAAACCTTCAGCCAGAATTTACCACCAGAATCCACACTGGTCACAGCCCAAGAGGTTCAGGGAAGCCAAGAGTCGCAAGGAGGCCAAAGGCAGCAAACAGGATAGGTGAGTTTGGGTCCCAGAAGCGACCGGGGCAACACAACTGGGCAGAGGATACACGCTGCACGGAGAGCTGGTGATTGGGTGTAAGTAACTGAATCTTTGCTCTCCATGGTTCTGCATCCTTGTTCTACAGTTCACGAGTCTACGTCCCTGAAGTGTTAGTCTGGGTATTAATGCTCATGATTCTACGTCGATTAGGCATCACAGTCTGGGTATTAATGCTCATGATTCTACGTTTCTTAGTTTTCAGTCTGGGTACTGGTTCTCATGATTCTTCGTCTCTCAGGTTTCAGTCTGGGTATTAATGCTCATGGATCTACGTTTCTTAGGTTTCAGTCTGGGTATTAATGCTAATGATTCTACGTTTCTTGGTTTTCTGTCTGGGTATTAATGCTAATGATTCTACGTCTCTTAGGTTTCAGTCTGGGTACTGATGCTCACGATTCTACATTTCTTGGTTTTCAGTCTGGGTATTGATGCTCACGATTCTACGTCCCTTAGGTTTCAGTCTGGGTACTAATGCTCATGTTTATACGTCCCTTAGGTTTCAGTCTGGGTACTAATGCTCACGATTCTACGTCCCTTAGGTTTCAGTCTGGGTACTGATGCTCATGATTCTACGTCCCTTAGGTTTCAGTCTGGGTATTGATGTTCATGATTCTACGTCCCTTAGGTTTCAGTCTGGGTACTGATGCTCACGATTCTACATTTCTTGGTTTTCAGTCTGGGTATTGATGCTCACGATTCTACGTCCCTTAGGTTTCAGTCTGGGTACTAATGCTCATGTTTCTACGTCCCTTAGGTTTCAGTCTGGGTACTAATGCTCACGATTCTACGTCCCTTAGGTTTCAGTCTGGGTACTGATGCTCATGATTCTACGTCCCTTAGGTTTCAGTCTGGGTATTGATGTTCATGATTCTACGTCCCTTAGGTTTCAGTCTGGGTACTGATGCTCATGATTCTACATTTCTTGGTTTTCAGTCTGGGTATTGATGCTCACGATTCTACGTCCCTTAGGTTTCAGTCTGGGTACTGATGCTCATGATTCTACGTCCCTTAGGTTTCAGTCTGGGTATTGATGTTCATGATTCTACGTCCCTTAGGTTTCAGTCTGGGTACTGATGCTCATGATTCTACATTTCTTGGTTTTCATTCTGGGTATTGATGTTCATGATTCTACGTCCCTTAGGTTTCAGTCTGGGTACTGATGCTCATGATTCTACGTCCCTTAGGTTTCAGTCTGGGTACTGATGCTCACGATTCTACGTCCCTTAGGTTTCAGTCTGGGTACTGATGCTCATGATTCTACGTCCCTTAGGTTTCAGTCTGGGTACTGATGCTCATGATTCTACGTCCCTTAGGTTTCAGTCTGGGTACTAATGCTCATGTTTCTACGTCCCTTAGGTTTCAGTCTGGGTACTAATGCTCACGATTCTACGTCCCTTAGGTTTCAGTCTGGGTACTGATGCTCACGATTCTACGTCCCTTAGGTTTCAGTCTGGGTATTGATGTTCACGATTCTACGTCCCTTAGGTTTCAGTCTGGGTATTGATGTTCATGATTCTACGTCCCTTAGGTTTCAGTCTGGGTACTGATGTTCATGATTCTACGTCCCTTAGGTTTCAGTCTGGGTACTGATGTTCATGATTCTACGTCCCTTAGGTTTCAGTCTGGGTACTGATGCTCATGATTCTACGTTTCTTAGTTTTCAGTCTGGATACTGATGCTCACGATTCTACGTTTCTTAGTTTTCAGTCTGGATACTGATGCTCATGATTCTACGTCCTTAGGTTTCAGTCTAGGTAATAATGCTAATGGTTCTATGTTTCTTGGTTTTCAGTCTGGGTATTAATACTCATGATACTACGTCTCTTAGGTTTCAGTCTGGGTACTGATGTTCACGATTCTAAATTTTTTGGTTTTCAGTCTGGGTACTGATGCTCATGTTTCTACGTTTCTTGGTTTTCTGTCTGGGTACTGATGCTCACGATGCTATGTTTCTTAGTTTTCAGTCTGGATACTGATGCTCATGATTCTACGTCCTTAGGTGTCACAGTCTGGGTATTAATGCTCATGATTCTACGTTTCTTGGTTTTCAGTCTGGGTACTGATGCTCACGATGCTATGTTTCTTGTTTTTCAGTCTGGGTACTGATGCTCACAATGCTATGTTTCTTGGTTTTCAGTCTGGGTACTGATGCTAATGGTTCTATGTTTCTTGGTTTTCAGTCTGGGTATTAATACTTATGATACTACGTCTCTTAGGTTTCAGTCTGGGTACTGATGCTCACGATGCTTTGTTTCTTGTTTTTCAGTCTGGGTACTGATGTTCACGATTCTACATTTCTTGGTTTTCAGTCTGGGTATTTATGCTCACGATTCCACATCCCTTAGGTTTCAGTCTGGGTACTGATGCTCACGATTCTACGTCTGTTAGACCTGGCACCATTGGCGTGGGTCTCCCTTCCATTTTTGCTGTTGCCTCATATGTTTTTGCTGGTGTTAGATGCTTTGGGCACTGTGCCACTGCTAGTGCAAGTGCTCCCTATTGTAAATTATTGTATGTATTAGTGATTCAATGTTGACTATTTTGATTTACTTGTCAGACCCAAGTCTAGTTCTTCGAGTGTGCCAGGGCGTATAATCCAAATGCTGCTAGTGGGCCTGCAGCACTGGTTGTGCCACCCACAGAAGCAGCCTTGTAAAATGTGTCTAAGGTCTGCCATTGCAGAGCCTGTGTGCAGTCTGGTAATGTCATGCTGACTGGGCAAGTGCACCCACTTCCCAGTCCCTAAATCTTCCCTTTTCTTCATATCAGTCACCCCTATGGTAGACCCAAGGGCAGGGTGCATTGTAAGTATAAGGTAGGACAAGCCCTGGTATGTGTGTCATCTCCTAATAGTGAATTACAGCCATTTTCGTTTTTCACTATTGCAAGGCTACCTGTTCTCCATAGGCCAGAATGGGCTATTAGAATTGTTACATTTTATAATCCGAACAGGCTCAGAGAACATGGTAGAAATTCGAGTTTAGGATGCCTGAACTCAGAATAATAAAATACATCTTTTAGTGAAGTTTATTTTAATATTCTGTGTTTGCAAATACCACTTTTAGAAAGTAGGTATTTGCTTGTCTAACCATTCAAACCTGTCTCTGCTAGGATATGTATTCCTATGTCTGGTTTCTGTGAGTGACAGGGCTGGGGAATTCCAGGAGATAGGCTGAGTCACCCAGTGGTCAATAGAGAGATCTGCATCTTGATGGGAGGGAGGAGTGCACCTGAACTCTGAATAGGACTGTGCCTGCCTTCCACAATGCTGGCTCCACCCCCTGGGGAGCTTGTGATGTCTCTGCCCTGCACACTGAAAGAAGAAGGAGTCCTGTCAACAAATTGCTCCAGGACTGTACTTGCCTTCCACAATGCTGGCTCCGCCTCCTGTGGGGCGTCTGTTGTCTCTGCCCTGCACTGTGAAAGGAAAGGAGAAGCCTGGTAAACAGAGTGCTTCAGAACTGGTTTGGACTGGGCAAAGGCCCCTCTCCCGTCAGAGAACAAAGGATTTCTGGGTATAAATATTGGGACCCTGCTCCTGAGAAATTAGATCACTTTTGGACTACAAGAAGAAACCTTTACCGAGGAGAGGAACCTGAAGAAACTGAGGAGAGACTATTCCCAAGCTGAAGTGCTGCTTGGGGGATTGACCTGCAATGGTTGCCTTACTGCCAAAGGAAGGAGAAAGGAACATTGTGTACTTTGCTTTCAACTTGTGAAGGATCTCCAAGGGCTTGGAAAAGAGCTTGCCTCCTGCTGAAGTCTCAGGGACAACAGACTTCATCCCCCAGCTCCCCAGAGTTCTTTTGGAAGGGCCTGCTGCTGTTTTGGGCGTTCTGAGGAACTGCGTGTCACAAGGAGCTGGAAGCGCGACTCAATGAGAAGAAGCGTGTCGTCGTTGCTGTGCCTGCTGTCGCAACTCCGGAGAAAGGAGGGTGTCGCCGCTGAAACTGTAGCATTGCACTGCATCAGAGAGAAGCGTGCCACAATGGAGAGGAAGCGTATCGCTGTCGCTGCTGCTGCCCTCGCAACTCCGAAGAAGGAGGGTGTCGCCGCTGTGGTTGTCGCACTGCACCGCATCAGGAGAAGAATCTCGCAACGAGGTTGGAGCGTGTCGCCTTCGCTGTGCCTGCCGTCGCAACTTCGGAGAAGGAGGGTGTCGCCGCTGGAACTGTTGCATTGCACCGCATCGACCAAGAGCATCTCGCATCCCCGAGAAGCGCGTCGCTGTCGGAGCTGCTGACGTCGCATCTTGGATGTCACAGCTGTAGTTGTCGCATCGAGCGGAAGCTTCACGCATCGTGGAGAAAAGAGTCGCCGCTGGAGCTGTTGCCGTCGCATCGTAAGGGTGTCGCCCCTGCAGTCCACGCATCGAACCGAGAGCTTCTTGCATCCCCGAGAAGCGTGCTGCATCTGGAAGATCTTCACGTCTTTATTTCTTTGTATCTGAACTTTGCCGCATTTCCCATCGCTGCGACATTGCTTGTCGTGGAAGCGCAATGTAACTTAAGGTACATTGACACAGAGTGTCGCATTTAAGAACTGAACTGAACTAAGCTTAATCTACCATCTTGAAGTAATCATAGTGTGTATTTTTGTTGTTTATGGTCTTGTGGTAACTCTATATAAAGTCTACTTATTTTTTATATAAAACCTGTGTGGTGTCCATTTGTAGTGTTGTCACTGGGTTACTGAAAGTGGTCACAACTGCTTAACTTAAAACGCCTCTGAAATAAGCCTGGATTGCTCGCGCCATGCAACCTAGCGGGTGAGCAGGGGTTATTTTAGGTGTATAATCCCCTTTCCCGGACTAAGGAGAGGGTCCCTATTTGTCACAAGTACCTACCTGTGCCAAACAGAGACCCCCAAATCTAACAACGTCCCTTAGGTTTCAGTCTGGGTATTGATGCTCATGATTCTACGTTTCTTGTTTTTCAGTCTGGGTACTGATGCTCATCATTCTACGTTTCTTGGTTTTCAGTCTGGGCATTGATGCTCAAGATACTACGTCCCTTAGGTTTCAGTCTGTGTACTGATGCTCATGATTCTACGTCCCTTAGGTATCACAGTCTGAGTATTAATGCTCATGATTCCCCGTTTATTGGTTTTCAGTCTTGGTATTGATGCTCACGATGCTATGTTTCTTGGTTTTCAGTCTGGGTATTAAGGCTCATGATTCAAAGTTTCTTAGTTTTCAGTCTGGGTACAGATGCTCACGATTCTAGGACCCTTAGGTTTAAGTCTGGGTATTGATGCTCACGATGCTATGTTTCTTGGTTTTCAGTCTGGGTACTGATGCTCACAATTCTACGTCCTTTAGGTTTCAGTCTGGGTATTGATGCTCACGATGCTATGTTTCTTGGTTTTCAGTCTGGGTATTAAGGCTCATGATTCGAAGTTTCTTAGAATTCAGTCTGGGTACTGGTTCTCATGATTCTACGTCCCTTAGGTTTCAGTCTGGGTATTGATGTTCATGATTCTACGTTTCTTAGTTTTCAGTCTGGGTACTGATGCTCATGGTTCTATGTTTCTTGGTTTTCAGTCTGGGTACTGATGCTCATGATTCTACGTTTCTTGTTTTTCAGTCTGGGTACTGATGCTCACAATTCTACGTCCCTTAGGTTTCAGTCTGGGTATTGATGCTCATGATTCTGCGTCCCTTAGGTTTCAGTCTGGGTATTGATGCTAATGATTCTATGTCCCTTAGGTTTCAGTCTGGGCACTGATGCTCACGCTTGTACGTTTCTTGGTTTTCAGTCTGGGTACTGATGCTCATGATTCTATGTCCCTTAGGTTTCAGTCTGGGTACAGATGCTCACGATTCTACGTTTCTTGTTTTTCAGTCTGGGTACTGATACTCATGATTCTATGTCCCTTAGGTTTCAGTCTGGGTACTGATGCTCACAATTCTACGTCCCTTAGGTTTCAGTCTGGGTATTGATGCTCAATATTCTACGTTCCTTAGGTTTCAGTATGGGTATTGATGCTCACGATTCTACCTCCCGTAGGGTTCTCTCTAGGTATTAATGCTCATGATTCTACGTTTCTTGTTTTTCAGTCTGGGTACTGATGCTCATGATTCTACGTTCCTTACGTTTCAGTCTGGGTATTGATGCTCACGATTCTACGTCCTTTAGGTTTCAGTCTGGGTACTGATGCTCATGATTCTACGTTCCTTAGGTTTCAGTCTGGGTACTGATGCTCATGATTCTACATCCCTTAGGTTTCAGTCTGGGTATTGTTGCTCATGATTCTACCTTTCTTAGTTTTCAGACTGGGTACTGCTGCTCATGATTCTACGTTTCTTAGTTTTCAGTCTGGGTACTGATGCTCAGATTCTAAGTCTCGTAGGTTTCAGTCTGGGTACAGATGCTCATTCTACGTCCTTTAGGTTTCAGTCTGGGTACTGATGCTCATGATTCTACGTTCCTTAGGTTTTAGTCTGGGTATTGTTGCTCATGATTCTACGTTTCTTAGTTTTCAGTCTGGGTACTGCTGTTCATGATTCTAAGTCTCGTAGGTTTCATTCTGGGTACTGATGCTCACGATTCTACGTTCCTTAGGTTTCAGTCTGGGTACTGATGCTCATGATTCTAAGTCTCGTAGGTTTCAGTCTGGGTACTGATGCTCATTTTACGTCACTTAGGTTTCAGTCTGGGTACTGATGCTCATGCACTGTTGACTGAAGTCTCTGCCTTTCTTGTCATGAAAACTTTGGACATTCTTACTGGTGTGAATAGGAGCACCCATTTTCAGAATATGGTTTAATATGGAGGCATGTAAGGCACTTGAGGGGCATATTAAAGCATCCCAGTCTTTTAATCTACTGTATCCCCCTCACGGCCCGTCCCTTGCCTCATCTTAAGTTTTCAGTCTGGGTACTGATGCTCATGATTCTACGTTTCTTAGTTTTCAGTCTGGGTACTGATGCTCAGATTCTAAGTCTCGTAGGTTTCAGTCTGGGTACAGATGCTCATTCTACGTCCTTTAGGTTTCAGTCTGGGTACTGATGCTCATGATTCTACGTTCCTTAGGTTTTAGTCTGGGTATTGTTGCTCATGATTCTACGTTTCTTAGTTTTCAGTCTGGGTACTGCTGTTCATGATTCTAAGTCTCGTAGGTTTCATTCTGGGTACTGATGCTCACGATTCTACGTTCCTTAGGTTTCAGTCTGGGTACTGATGCTCATGATTCTAAGTCTCGTAGGTTTCAGTCTGAGTATTGATGCTCATGATTCTATATTTCTTGGTTTTCAGTCTGGGTACTGATGCTCATGATTCTAAGTCTCGTAGGTTTCATTCTGGGTACTGATGCTCACGATTCTACGTTCCTTAGGTTTCAGTCTGGGTACTGATGCTCATGATTCTAAGTCTCGTAGGTTTCAGTCTGAGTATTGATGCTCATGATTCTATATTTCTTGGTTTTCAGTCTGGGTACTGATGCTCATGATTCTAAGTCTCGTAGGTTTCAGTCTGAGTATTGATGCTCATGATTCTATATTTCTTGGTTTTCAGTCTGTGGATTAATGCTCATTCTACATCACTTAGGTTTCAGTCTGGGTACTGATGCTCATTCTACATCACTTAGGTTTAAGTCTGGATTCTGATGCTCATTCTACGTCACTTAGGTTTCAGTCTGAGTATTGATGCTCATGGTTCTATGTTTCTTGGTTTTCAGTCTGGGTATTGATGCTCATGATTCTATATTTCTTGGTTTTCAGTCTGTGGATTAATGCTCATTCTACATCACTTAGGTTTCAGTCTGGGTACTGATGCTCATTCTACATCACTTAGGTTTCAGTCTGGATTCTGATGCTCATTCTACGTCACTTAGGTTTCAGTCTGGGTACTGATGCTCACGCTTGTACGTTTCTTGGTTTTCAGTCTGGGTACTGATGCTCATGATTCTATTTCCCTTAGGTTTCAGTCTGGGTATTAATGCTCACGATTCTACGTTTCTTGGTTTTCAGTCTGGGTACTGATGCTCAATATTCTACGTTCCTTAGGTTTCAGTATGGGTATTGATGCTCACGATTCTACCTCCCGTAGGGTTCTCTCTGGGTATTAATGCTCATGATTCTACGTTTCTTGTTTTTCAGTCTGGGTACTGATGCTCATGATTCTACGTCTCTTAGGTTTCAGTCTGGGTACTGATGCTCATTCTACGTCACTTAGGTTTCAGTCTGGGTACTGATGCTCATGCACTGTTGACTGAAGTCTCACTCTTTCCTGTCATGCAAACTTTAGACATTCTTACTGGTGTGAATAGGAGCACCTATTTTCAGAATATGGTTTAATATGGAGGCATGTAAGGCACTTGAGGGGCATATTAAAGCATCCCAGTCTTTTAATCTACTGTATCCCCCTCACGGCCCGTCCCTTGCCTCGTCTTAAGTTCATGGCCTCTCCTGATACAACTTCCTGGAGCCAGGATATCTCAAATTTCTGGCTCAAATCCAGAACATTCTAAGTCTGCTGGTGGCCCCTGTCCAGGCTGAGTGTCCAGACTCGGGTCATCCTGACCACTCCCTCTCCTGCCCACAGGCTGGTTTTCTCTCAAGGAAGCTCAGTTTTCAAGTGTTCCCCAACACTTGCCGTCACACAAAACGTCTACCTCTACCTTCTGATTGCTACTAAAGGATCTGTAGTAATCAAGACCACGCTTGTAAGCTGAAGTCCAAGTAGGTTTATTCAACAGGTAGTCAAATTAGATAAATAGTAGATAAGCTCTGTAGGGCAGTCTGTAAGTTGATGTCAACAGCCCCACCGGGAACTGCCTGCTAGCTGCTCAACCCCATCCACCACTGTCCCTCCTCGTCCAGTCACCCAGGCACTCTACTCTAGGTCCACTCACCAACAATCCATACAGAGCACACCCACACAGGCTGAGCAGCTAGAGCAGAAAAACACAGGGAATAAAACATCATGCAAGAACACTACGGAATCCTCCCCAGTCCACAGCCCTCTCCTCTCCTCTGATGCATCATTCAAAGAATAGAGAGAGAAGGATGGGGAGACGAGAGAGGGTGTGGTGGAGAGGAAGGAGACGACAATGCAAACAGATGAAGCTAGAGAGGACGGGGAAGGAGAAGAGGAGGTTTAGAAGTAAAGAGAGGAACCTGAAGATAAGGATGATAGAGAGGAGTAATGGAACAGACAAACCTAAGGCTGGAGGTGCCCCATCCTGGTCTGGGCTCGCCAAGTGCCCGAGGCCACAGGACAGGTCTTGGTGGGGGGGCTGCACCTTACCGTGGCACTGAAGAAAGTCTGGAGGGGTGTTGGACAGGCCACATGAAGGGCCGCTCTCCCCCGGCCCAACCAGGCCCGAGCCCAGCCACGCAAGTACCACACACCACCATTGCACGTCCACCGTCCCCGCAGGGACCCCTACACTCGAACCTGTTGACCGCGTAGGCCGACCCACTACCGGCCTGCGCGCCCATCCTGGGCGCCATCTTGGACACTCCACCACGAGGCCGCCTGGCCCCCGATCGACCTCAACCCTGGGCCTGGCCAGGCCTCAGACATTCCGGCACCAACATCCACCCAGGAGGTGAGCGGGCTACTTGGTCAGTCAATGGGAGCAAGAGGTGTCGATGGCTCTCCCCCGCCAAGTGCCGCTCGCCCATCGCCTCCCCGGGCGCTGGCTCCACCCCCCTGCTGGGTGTCTGGACTCCCTCATCCCGGACCTCCCGACCTCCAAGTGCGAGGGTCCGGACATCAAAGGACACCAGCCCTATAACTGGGGCAGCTCCAGAGCAGGACGGGAGTTGTATCTTGGAGTCGAGAGACGCAAAGAAGAACTCATCCTTGACGGACTACTGGCGCTGCCGTAGCTCTGTCTTGTGTGCCCTCGTCTTGCCTGCTGGCGCTGCCGCGGCTTTGGGAACCACCCTATCCTTCATCGTCGTCGGGACCTGCTGGCGTGGCCGCGGACCGTTTGTAACCACCACCTTCATCGGGACCTGCTGGCTCTGCCGCGGACCGTCGTCTTCCTTCATCCATCTCGGGACCTGCTGGCTCCGCCGCGGCCCGTTCATCTACACCACCGAGCTCGAGGATTGAGAGCTATTTCCATCTTTTTGGTAACAAGACTGTCCCGCTACCCTTTTCCCAAACAGAGACCAGAATAGAGGGGACCCCTGAGTCCAGACCTCCTTGTACCATTCTACCGTACTTGAAGAATTCCCTATAAAGTATCGTTGAACTTTATCCTTGTGTGGTGTCCGTCTGTGGGGGGGAAGTTACTTGTCTGTACGATTCGCTGGAGACGGCTCTCCCCGGAGACCTCTCCCCTTATCCTCGGCCGACCCTCCCGGTCCGTCTAACATTGGTGGCCAGCGGCGCGATCCGAATCACCGCATAAACCGTACAGAGAGTAGCTCACCCCACGGCGAATCACGATGTCAACTAAAGACAGCGGATCAACGGAGAAATTCCAGATGGAGAAATTGGACGAGTACAGCCATCGTGAACTTAAACAGTTCTGTATCGAATTAGGTATCGCTACCACCGGACTAAATACCAAAGATGACTTTAAGCAGGCCCTAGAATCTTGGGCAGAAACCGGGGCTGCCGGAACCCCCGATCAAAACATCGCAGCACAAACCCCCATGGCCCCTGAAGAGCGAAGAACGGGTCTCTCGCCAGACGAGATCCAGGAACGAGAAAGAACCCGACTACACGAGCTGGAAATGGCCCGGCTCAAAATGGACGTTGAACTGAAGTTGGCCGAACAGAAAATCAACTTAGAGCACCTGCGTCTCCGAGAAGAAAGAGAGGAGAAACAGAGACAAAGGGAGCTCGAGGAAAAGAAACTGGCATATGAACATGAGCGGAAACTAGCTGAAATCGACCTACGCAAACAGAATAAAGAAGCAGGGGTGTCCGAGCAACCCCACACTCCAGGGGCAACAGAGAAGAAGGTACACATCCCCAAGGATGTCGTTCGAGAATACTTCCGAGAGGACGACATCCAGCAATGGTTTAAGGCCTATGAAATCGCTATGACTGCACACCGGATCGATAGAAGCGATTGGGGGGCCGGTCTGTGGGGGAGATTCCTCAATGAGGGCCGCGACGCCCTGCTGCAACTCCCGGACCACCAGATGACCTCCTATGACCATATGAAAGCTGCACTCCTCACCCGCTATGGCCTCACACCCGAGATGTACCGTCAGAGGTTCCGAGACTGCACCCGCATCCCGGGTACAACTTGGGTGGACTATGTCAATTACTTTAGCCGAGCCTTCGAGGGCTGGATCAAAGGAAGCAAGGTCACAACCTACGAACAACTGTTCAATCTTATGGTATGGGAGCATCTGTCGAACAATTGCTTCATTGAACTTCGCCAGCACCTCCTCGACAGCAAGTTAACGGATCCCCGGCAGCTCGCAGCCGAAGCTGACCGGTGGGAGATCACCAGAGTGGGTCGAAATGGGTCCTACGAACAGAACCGGAACAACAATGGTCAGCACCGTCCCCGAGGAGGTGGAGGCCAAGGACGCGGAAGAAGCAACGCTCCGGTCACCCCCACTACCAGCACCACCCCCCCGGCCAACCGGGGCAGCACCCCAGCGCGACCGGGATATCGAGCCAATGTTACCTGCCATCGATGCCAACGAGTCGGACACTATGCAAACGACCCAAACTGCCCCCAGTACCAGAGCCCAAGACCCCGCCAAGTAGCCGCTGCTGCTCTGGGGGAGGAACAGATCTCAGAGGAACAAGAAGAATATGAACAGGAACACCAAGAATGGGAGCCAGCCGCCATGGCTCTCGCCTGCCTAGGGGGGAGAGACATGGTCCCGCGGGTCCCCCTACCCGCTAATACCCAGAAGTACAGCCAATGGGTGGGCATCAATGGACGCCGGGCTGAAGCCCTTCGTGACACTGGGGCCAGTGTAACAGCCGTCCGCTGTCACCTGGTGACCCCCGAACAATACTTACCAAACATTCTCTGCCCTGTACGTTCAGCCGATAACTCAGAAAGTCTGTGTCGGATGGCCTGCGTCCCCTTCGAATGGGGAGGGGTCTCCGGCATGTTGAAGGTGACGGTCCGAGATGATGCCCCCGTAGACTGCCTCCTGGGTAATGACCTGGAAAGCTCTCCATGGGCAGCAGTCGAACGAAAAGAGCACCTGGGGATGCTGGGCGTCCCGGACTGGGCGTGCGTCACCACCCGGTCCATGACCGCCCGTGCCAACCCCCGCCCAGAGGAACCCGAATGGCCGGCGCCACCGCCTCCGGTCGCCCCCGCCGAAACCACCGACCGTGACGTCCCCCCCGAACCAGCTCAACCTCCAGACCTCGCTAACCCCGACCAGTGGCCTCAAGAGGGGGGGCCCACGCAAGAACAATTTCGCCAAGAACAAAAGACCTGTCCCTCCCTCGAGGGACTCCGCCAGCAAGCGCTAGCCCAAAGCGCAGGGGATACCTCCGGAACTCACTGGGTCTACTGGGACAATGATCTGCTGTACAGTGAGCAAAGAATCGCGGAGCTGGGGGCCAGCCGAGTCCTAGTGGTACCCCTCCGTTTTAGAGACTTTCTGC
Source organism: Lissotriton helveticus (assembly GCF_964261635.1). Classification (NCBI taxonomy): domain Eukaryota; kingdom Metazoa; phylum Chordata; class Amphibia; order Caudata; family Salamandridae; genus Lissotriton; species Lissotriton helveticus. Next base: position 1,958,018,073 of record NC_136068.1, on the reverse strand, counting down.
TAAACCTGGCCCACGATGTCCCCCTGGCAGGACACTTGGGTCAAGACAAAACCTATAGCCGCCTGGTGACCCACTTCTTCTGGCCCAAAATGAGGGACAATGTACACCAGCATTGCCGATCTTGCCCCACGTGCCAAGCCAGTGGAAAGAGCGGCCGCAAACTGAAAGCCCCCCTGCAACCTTTTCCCGTGGTCACCACCCCGTTCGAGAGGGTCGGAATCGATATCGTAGGGCCCCTGGACCCGCGCACAAAACAAAGCCATCGATTCATCCTGGTGCTAGTGGACCACGCCACCCGCTACCCGGAGGCTGTTCCCCTGCGGACTGTGACAGCCCCGGTAGTCGGCCGGGCTCTGATGGGGATCTTCTCCCGGGTGGGCTTCCCCCGGGAGGTCGTCAGTGACAGAGGCACGAACTTTATTTCGAAATATATGAAGTCTCTCTGGCAACAGTGCGGGGTTACCTACCGGTTCACGACCCCCTATCACCCTCAAGGAAACTGACTCGTTGAGCGGTTCAACCGCACGCTCAAAGGGATGATCGGGGGGTTGGAAGAGCCCCTCCGTCGCCAGTGGGATGTGCTGCTGCCGTGCCTCCTCTTCGCCTATCGAGAGGTTCCCCAGAAGTCCCTGGGCTTCAGCCCATTTGAACTGCTATATGGACACCCCGTGCGGGGGCCGCTCAGCCTAGTCAAGGAAGGCTGGGAGATGCCCCCTCTAAAGAACCCACCAGATGTTTTCCGCTACCTCCTAACACTCCGCAACCAGACCCGGCGATTCCGAGAACTAGCAAAAGCCAACCTAGAGGCCAGTCAAGAGGACATGAAAAGGTGGTATGACCGGAATGCCTCCTCCATCGAATTTGAACCTGGGCAACAGGTATGGGTGATGTCCCCCACCGAACCCTGCGCCCTACAAGACAAGTGGACAGGGCCCTTCAAAGTGGTCGAGCGCAAGGGTCCGGCTACCTATCTCATCGACTTGGAATCTTCCCGGAACCCCCTCCGGGTCCTCCACGCTAACAGACTGAAACCGCACTTTGTACGGACAGAACTCAGCCTCCTGATGGCCACAGACAATGGGGCTGAAGAGGACTCCGAGCCCCTCCCTGACCTCCTACGGACTCGGGAGAAAGACGGCTCCGTAGATGGGGTCCGACTCTCAGAGGCCCTCACCCGAGAGCAACGCCAGGAGTGCCGAGTTCTCCTGTCACAATTCGCCAGCCTGTTCTCCCTCACCCCAGGTGTCACTTCCTGGTGTACGCACGATGTGGACACGGGGGACAGCCCCCCTATCCGCCACCGGGCCTACCGCGTGCCAGATCGGGTACGGGCCTGCATCCAGGAAGAAGTAGCCAGAATGCTCACGCTCGGGGTCATCGAGCCCTCAGACAGCCCCTGGGCCAGCCCTGTAGTACTGGTCCCCAAAGCAGCTGCCCCCGGCACCACACCAGAACTCCGGTTCTGCGTCGACTACCGGGGCTTGAATGCGGTCACCAGGACAGACGCACATCCCATCCCCCGGGCAGATGAACTAATCGACCGCATGGGAGCTGCCCGCTACCTCAGTATCTTCGACCTGACGGCGGGCTACTGGCAAATCGGCCTCACACCCCGGGCACAAGAACGTTCTGCCTTTTCCACTCCCGATGGCCATTACCATTTCACAGTCATGCCCTTCGGCATGAAGAATGCCCCAGCAACATTCCAACGGCTCGTCAATCAGGTCCTGGCGGGGCTCGAAGGATTCAGCGCCGCCTACCTAGACGACATCGCTGTATACAGCAACCAGTGGTCCGAGCACCTCCACCACCTCCGAGCAGTGCTGCAAGCCCTTCAGCGAGCTGGCCTCACGATCAAGGCCAGCAAGTGTCAAATTGGGCAAGGGTCGGTAACCTACCTCGGGCACCAGGTGGGAAGCGGCCTGGTGGCCCCTCTGCAGCTAAAAATTGCCGCCATCCAGTCCTGGCAGCCCCCCATCACCCAGACCGAGGTACGAGCCTTCCTGGGCCTCACGGGCTATTACCGAAGGTTCGTGAAAGACTATGGTACTATCGTGAGGCCCCTCACAGAACTCACGTCAAAAAATCAGCCCCAGAAAGTCAACTGGACCCCAGAGTGTCAAGCTGCATTTGAACAATTGAAAGCCGCCATGTGCTCCGCCCCTGTGCTCCAGGCCCCCGACTACAGCCGGGAGTTCATCGTCCAGACGGATGCCTCCGACCATGGCATTGGGGCAGTCCTGTCTCAAGTGAACACCGAAGGCCGTGATCAACCGGTGGCCTTCATCAGCCGGCGACTCCTACCACGGGAACAACGCTGGAGCACCATAGAGAGGGAGGCCTTCGCGGTGGTATGGGCCCTCAAGAAGCTCCGGCCCTACCTTTTTGGCACACACTTTCGGGTACAGACCGACCACCGACCCCTGCAGTGGCTGATGCAGATGCGGGGGGAAAACCCGAAGTTACTACGCTGGTCCATCTCCCTACAAGGGATGGACTTCACAGTTGAACATCGGCCTGGGCCAGATCACGCCAACGCAGATGGCCTGTCCCGGTTCTTCCGCCTCGACGAGAAGAGTCCCCAAGAGGATGGGTAACTCTCCCCGCCTTCAGCTGGGGGGGACGCATGTTGGACAGGCCACATGAAGGGCCGCTCTCCCCCGGCCCAACCAGGCCCGAGCCCAGCCACGCAAGTACCACACACCACCATTGCACGTCCACCGTCCCCGCAGGGACCCCTACACTCGAACCTGTTGACCGCGTAGGCCGACCCACTACCGGCCTGCGCGCCCATCCTGGGCGCCATCTTGGACACTCCACCACGAGGCCGCCTGGCCCCCGATCGACCTCAACCCTGGGCCTGGCCAGGCCTCAGACATTCCGGCACCAACATCCACCCAGGAGGTGAGCGGGCTACTTGGTCAGTCAATGGGAGCAAGAGGTGTCGATGGCTCTCCCCCGCCAAGTGCCGCTCGCCCATCGCCTCCCCGGGCGCTGGCTCCACCCCCCTGCTGGGTGTCTGGACTCCCTCATCCCGGACCTCCCGACCTCCAAGTGCGAGGGTCCGGACATCAAAGGACACCAGCCCTATAACTGGGGCAGCTCCAGAGCAGGACGGGAGTTGTATCTTGGAGTCGAGAGACGCAAAGAAGAACTCATCCTTGACGGACTACTGGCGCTGCCGTAGCTCTGTCTTGTGCGCCCTCGTCTTGCCTGCTGGCGCTGCCGCGGCTTTGGGAACCACCCTATCCTTCATCGTCGTCGGGACCTGCTGGCGTGGCCGCGGACCGTTTGTAACCACCACCTTCATCGGGACCTGCTGGCTCTGCCGCGGACCGTCGTCTTCCTTCATCCATCTCGGGACCTGCTGGCTCCGCCGCGGCCCGTTCATCTACACCACCGAGCTCGAGGATTGAGAGCTATTTCCATCTTTTTGGTAACAAGACTGTCCCGCTACCCTTTTCCCAAACAGAGACCAGAATAGAGGGGACCCCTGAGTCCAGACCTCCTTGTACCATTCTACCGTACTTGAAGAATTCCCTATAAAGTATCGTTGAACTTTATCCTTGTGTGGTGTCCGTCTGTGGGGGGGAAGTTACTTGTCTGTACGATTCGCTGGAGACGGCTCTCCCCGGAGACCTCTCCCCTTATCCTCGGCCGACCCTCCCGGTCCGTCTAACAAGGGGGTTGCACCTTACCGTGGCACTGAAGGAAGTCTGTGGGGGCTGCACCTTACCGTGGCACTGTAGGAAGTCTGGGGGGGCTGCACCTTACCGTCGCACTGAAGGAAGTCTAGGAGGGGCTGCACCTTACCGTTGCACTGAAGGAAGTCTGGGGGGGCTGCACCTTACCGTGGCACTGAAGGAAGTCTGGAGGGGGTTGCACCTTACCGTGGCACTGGAGGAAGTCTGGGGGGGCTGCACCTTACCGTGGCACTGAAGGAAGTCTGGAGGGGGTTGCACCTTACCGTGGCACTGAAGGAAGTCTGGGGGGGCTTCACCTTACTGTGGCACTGGAGGAAGTCTGGGAGGGGCTGCACCTTACCGTGGCGCTGGAGGAAGTCTGGGGGGGCTTCACCTTACTGTGGCACTGGAGGAGGTCTGGGGGGGCTGTACCTTACCATGGCACAGGAGGAACTCTGGGGGGGGCTGCACCTTACCGTGACACTGAAGGAAGTCTAGGGGGCTGCACCTTACCGTGGCACTGAAGGAAGTCTAGGGGGGCTGCACCTTACCGTGGCACTGAAGGAAGTCTGGGGGGGCTGCACCTTACCGTGGCACTGAAGGAAGTCTGGAGGGGGTTGCACCTTACCGTGGCACTGAAGGAAGTCTGGGGGGGCTGCACCTTACCGTGGCATTGAAGGAAGTCTGGGGGGGGTTGCACCTTACCGTGGCACTGAAGGAAGTCTGGGGGGGCTGCACCTTACAGTGGCACTGGAGGAAGTCTGGGGGGGCTGCACCTTACCGTGGCACTGTAGGAAGTCTGGAGGGGTGCACCTTACAGTCGCACTGAAGGAAGTCTAGGGGGGGCTGCACCTTACCGTCGCACTGAAGGAAGTCTGGGGGGGCTGCACCTTACCGTGGCACTAAAGGAAGTCTGCGGGGGCTGTACCTTACCGTGGCACTGAAGGAAGTCTGGGGGGTTGCACCTTACCGTGGCACTGAAGGAAGTCTGGGGGGCTGCACCTTACAGTGGCACTGGAGGAAGTCTGGGGGGGGCTGCACCTTACCGTGGCACTAGAGGAAGTCTGGGGGGCTGCACCTTACCGTTGCACTAGAGGAAGTCTGGGGGGCTGCACCTTACCGTGGCACTAGAGGAAGTCTGGGGGGGCTGCACCTTACCGTGGCACTGGAGGAGGTCTGGGGGGCTGCACCTTACCGTTGCACTTGAGGACGTCTGGGGGGGCTGCACCTTACCGTGGCACTGAAGGAAGTCTGGGGGGCTGTACCTTACCGTGGCACTGAAGGAAGTCTGGGGGCTGCACCTTACCATGGCACTGAAGGAAGTCTGGGGGGGCTGTACCTTACCGTGGCACTGTAGGAAGTCTGGGGGGGCTGCACCTTACAGTGGCACTGGAGGAAGTCTGGGGGGGCTGCACCTTACCGTGGCACTGAAGGAAGTCTGGGGGGGCTGCACCTTACCGTGGCACTGAAGGAAGTCTGGGGGGGCTGCACCTTACCGTGGCACTGAAGGAAGTCTGGGGGGGCTGCACCTTACAGTGGCACTGGAGGAAGTCTGGGGGGGGCTGCACCTTACCGTGGCACTGAAGGAAGTCTGGGGGGGCTATACCTTACCGTGGCACTGAAGGAAGTCTGGGGGGGCTGCACCTTACCGTGGCACTGAAGGAAGTCTGGGGGGGCTGCACCTTACCGTGGCACTGAAGGAAGTCTGGGGGGCTATACCTTACCGTGGCACTGAAGGAAGTCTGGGGGGGGGGCTACACCTTACCGTGGCACTGAAGGAAGTCTGGGGGGCTGCACCTTACCGTGGCACTGAAGGAAGTCTGGGGGGGCTATACCTTACCGTGGCACTGAAGGAAGTCTGGGGGGGGCTACACCTTACCGTGGCACTGAAGGAAGTCTGGGGGGCCTATACCTTACCGTGGCACTGAAGGAAGTCTGGGGGGGCTGCACCTTACCGTGGCACTGAAGGAAGTCTGGGGGGGGCTACACCTTACCGTGGCACTGAAGGAAGTCTGGGGGGGCTATACCTTACCGTGGCACTGAAGGAAGTCTGGGGGGGGCTACACCTTACCGTGGCACTGAAGGAAGTCTGGGGGGGGCTATACCTTACCGTGGCACTGGAGGAAGTCTTGGGGGGGCTGCACCTTACCATGGCACTGGAGGAAGTCCGGCTTCTTCTTGTGCTGGGCGAGTGCAGTGATCCAGCGAAGCTTCTCACTCCTGCAAAAGAGGAATCAAAGGTGGTTAGCAGCTTCTGGAGGGGCCGGGGGTCCCTCGTACATCTGAGGGCAGACACTGCTCAATTTAATGCTGTTTAGAAACCGTGATTGGCTTTTAATGAGCACCTGGGGTTATTTTCCACACACTGGGAATCGTGCACAGCGGCTGCACACGTCCACTCAGACTTTGGGGGTCATGAGGGAGGATAAGATGCTGACATTTTATCTGTAACCATTCCTCTTGTAAAGGAGGCTTGCACCACTGCTGCAGGTGTTACACCAATGTATGCATTATTGAAGCCTGGAAACCATTGACCCTGGACACAATCCGAAATGTTGTGCACTGCGGTGGAATGATGTGCAAGTCAGGGGGTGCACTGGGTTTAAGAGTGAACAGAGGATGCAAGAGACAAACCCAGATTGCTTTATGGAAAGGATGCAAAGGTTAGTTCAGGGCACGAGAAGGGGCACGAGGAGGACGAGGAGGGGCACGAGGAGGACACGAGGGGGGCACGAGGCGGGGCACGAGGAGGGGCATGAGGGGCACGAGGAAAGGCACGAGGAGGGGCACGAGGAGGGGCACGAGGAGGGGCACGAGGAGGGGCACGAGGAGGGACACGAGGAGGGGCACGAGGAGAGGCACGAGGAGGGCACGAGGAGGGCACGAGGAGGGCACGAGGAGGAGCACGAGGAGGGGCATGAGGGGCATGAGGAGGGGCACGAGGAGGGGCACGAGGAGGGACACGAGGAGGGGCACGAGGAGAGGCACGAGGAGGGCACGAGGAGGGCACGAGGAGGGCACGAGGAGGGCACGAGGAGGAGCACGAGGAGGGGCATGAGGGGCACGAGGAGGGGCATGAGGGGCACGAGGAGAGGCACGAGGAGGGCACGAGGAGGGCACGAGGAGGGCACGAGGAGGGCACGAGGAGGAGCACGAGGAGGAGCACGAGGAGGAGCACGAGGAGGGGCATGAGGGGCATGAGGCGGGGCACGAGGAAAGGCACGAGGAGGGGCACGAGGAGGGGCATGAGGAGGGGCACGAGGAGGGGCACGAGGAGGGGCACGAGGAGGGGCACGAGGAGGGGCACGAGGAGGGCACGAGGAGGGCACGAGGAGGGCACGAGGATGGCACGAGGAGGAGCACGAGGAGGGGCATGAGGGGCACGAGGTGGGGCACGAGGAGGGGCACGAGGAGGGGCACGAGGAGGGGCACGAGGAGGGGCACGAGGAGAGGCACGAGGAGGGGCACGAGGAGGGGGCACGAGGAGGGGGCACGAGGAGGGGGCACGAGGAGGGGGCACGAGGAGGGGCATGAGGAGGGGCACGAGATAGGGCACAAAGAAGGGGCATGAGCAGGAGCATGAGGAGGGGAATGAGGGGCACGAGGAGAGGCACAAGGAAGGCACAAGGAGGGCACAAGGAGGGGCACGAGGAGGGGCATGAGGGGCACGAGCAAAGGCACGAGGAGGGGCATGAGGGGCCCGAGGAGGGGTGTGAAAGGGGCAGGAGGAGGGGCAGGAGGAGGGGCAGGAGGAGGGGCACGAGGGGGCACAAGAATGGGCATGAGGAGGGGCACAAGGGGCATGAGGAGGAGGAGGGGCACGAGGAGGGACATGTAGGGCACGAGGTGGGGCATGAAGGGCACAAGGAGGGGTATGAGGGGCACGAGGAGGGGTATGAGGGGCACGAGGAGGGGTATGAGGGGCACGAGAAGGGGCATGAGGGCCACGAGGAGGGGCATGGAGGGCATGAGTAGGGGTACGAGGAGGGGTACGAGGAGGGGTACGAGGAGGGGCATGAGGAGGGGCATGAGGAGGGGCATGAGGAGGGGTACGAGGAGGGGTACGAGGAGGGACACGAGGAGGGGTACGAGGAGGGGTACGAGGAGGGGCATGAGGAGGCTAGTGCAGGACATAAGCGATGGGGCAGGCAGCAGCAGTGTAAGCTCCCCAAAAAACAAATCATATTGGCAGCAGCCAGCCGATTTCCCTCACACACACAGTAGGGGCAGCATCTATAGGTTAGTTACAACTAGGAATGAGCTAAACCCATGCAATTTGATTTCACAAAATTCTAAGGACATTTCAGCGTAATGGCACATAAGCACAGAAAATGCAAATCCATCTTCACCCACCAAAACTCTGCCCCGCTTCCCGCTGGGTATAAATATGGCTCCAGTATTGGTGTACACTCTTCTGTCCAGAGTTTTGGTGTCTGAGGCTTCTCACACAGTCTGCGGGCCTCTGACCGGCTGAATGTGCTGGTCACGTGTAAATTCTCAATAGAGGACAGAATGAGAAAGATACCCCTGTGAGGGTCTCCTCTTCCCACTCATGGGATGAACATGAATGGCTCCCTCTTCTCCTGGGCTGGGATACCTGGTGGAGGTGAGCAGAACTGACTTCCTTCATCTTCAACCCAGCACCAGGACCCCACCAGCTGTGAGTCGTGCCCTCCAAGTGGTGCCACCCTAGTCCTAGACCCTTCGAAGTGGCCCTGCACGGTGCTCGCCGCCTAACTGTGTCCAAAAGAACCTACACAGCATGACGCATCGTATTACATAAACTCCACAACGGAGCTGCTGCGCGACTCCGCTTCCTGAAGACTCCGCATAAGGACCGCTGCACAGCGCAGCCCAGACCCTAGACTTTGCATTGTGGCCTGCAACCTCATCCGACCTGCCGCTGGCCAACATACCTTTGACGCACGTCTATGCATCTTCCCAACGTCGACAGCCTCCTCGACAACAACTCAGGACCTTGCATCACAGCTTCGGAGCTCCCCAGAACCGGTGCTGCATGACGCATGTCCACACCAAGAACTCGCATTGCTTCGTCTGTGCGACACATCCTTGATGCCGGACCATGCAACGCTCCGCAACCAGGATTTTAGGCACTCTTGATCAGCAGGCCTCACTGGGTCCCTGTAGCTGGCCCGCCCTCCATCGTGGTCAGCCTGGACTTGTGGCTTTGTCCTGGTACAGCGCGACCAGATCACCACAGTTGGCGATTTGTGCTTTAAGGCACTATTTTCACTTAAATCTTAAAAATTTCATTTCTCCAGTTCTGCCGATTGGATTTTTGATGTTTTGGTTTTAATTTATTTATTCAATTTCTCTCTATTTTTCTAAAATGCTGTGGGATTTTTGTTGTGTTGTGTATGACTTTATGACTGTGTGGATAGCTGCATAAATACTTTACAAATTGCCTCCAAGTTAAGCGTACTGCTCTTTGCCAAGCTGTCAGGGAGTTGAGCCCACGTTGATTTAGGGTTTGCTTGTGACTTCACCCTGACAAGGATTGTGGTTTTTGCTTGAACAGGGTTTCAACCCTCTCAACCAGTGACCGCAGTTTCTTGCAGCCACAATCACCAGGTCTCTGCATTGTGCGTAGTCCTCTTGCCGTCAGGCAGAAATAAAAGGACAGATCGCAGACCCCAAATGTGACACCACGTGGACACGTCTCTATGATGACGGCTCCAGGCGGTGTGCGGCAGTCTCTGCCTCCGCAGCGATGTTATGCGGAGCGTCTCTAAAGCTCACCGAAACCATCAGGATTTCTCTGTTGCCGAAGATAGCAGGCAGACTACTTCGCCATGATTCAGGTTAAATTCAAATCGGCGTCGGTTGTGGCAGTTATTCCTGTAACTCAGTTGTAGAAAAACCTTTCAAGACCAAGGGATATTTGTACCTCATACCAAATCCTAGGGTGCTATGGAAAAACCACATGCATACATCTCTGTGTTGTTTTTCCTCCACAAAGTCTGCTCGTCATCACAGTGAAGCTTCACCCGGGCCAAGAAAAGTAGCAAGAAGGTATTCAGCTCTTCTACGCGGCATAGCGTGTTGGCCACAGCTCACCTTGATGGAAGTGTGACTAGAGGGAGCTGTCCTCGCTCCCCGCCTGTTCAAGTCTAGATTTTAAATGAACCTGAGCAGCCACTCAGAAGGGTGGCTACCTTCACCCCTGGATCATAAGGAGGCGGGGTTAGCCCCCAGGGGATCATATTGATGCGAGTCCTGATGAAAGCCGGGGTAGTACATTTGGCCGGCTGAAACATGTCAACGGTATTGCAGAGTGAGGGGTTGGTGCCTCATTATAAGCTCCCAATCCATCATCCACTGGTCCGGTTGTGACCATACTTTACTCTGGACAGGGTACCCAGTACTGTAACTCCAGTTCTGTAGTAGGGGTATCTCTGTTATAGTCATAAGCGCCCGCCCTCCTCCCCGGCGGAGAAAATGGTACTGTAATGTATGCTACAGGCCTTGCTTTATACACCTTCAAAAAGAACTGAAAGTAAAAGGACTTTGGCTGTGCATAATGGGATACCGAGGGTCTCTGGAGAGTTCATTAAAGGCACGGTATCCCTTTTCCAGACACATAATGGCAGCCTATGGGGGCTTGTCTGTCCAACCCTTCCTCTCTATCATTTCAAGGATTTTGGTGAAGGGGAGTTTTCTCCAGGAGGGAAAACTTGGTAAAATGTGTAAAATCTGAAATTTTGGGCTATCCTGTTCACTGATTGGATGAAGTGGTGGCCATTGTAGCCTTTTTAAGTGTTAGGCTACATTACTTGTCTTGATTTTCTCTTGCGTGTCTATGCAGGACTGCAAAGAAGACATCTGAAGAGATTATTTTTGATTGCTCCGGGGTCCACGCACATGGGCGGGACTATTCAATAGATTATGACTATAACAGAGATACCCTAATACAGAACCCCTATTTTAACGAGCCTTCAGAGCTTTGATCTGCAGACAGGGCCGCCAGGAATGAAAAGATCCAGATTTAAACAAATCAATAAAATAAAAGAATATAATTAACCCATTTAATGCGGATAAGACATCCTAGGTGGGAAAAACCCACGCCTGCTCTGTGATGAATTCTCATCAGTCCTCACGAGTCCGGCCTCTTCTGATGCCGACTTCTTGGCTCGAAAGAAAACATTTTGAAAATTAGGACTGTGCATAAACCCAGCCAGGGAGGCCGCGCTGACCTGGATAGAACAATGGGCCAGTACCAAAGGGTGTCTGTGTGGGTGACCACGTGAAACCTTATTGCAAATAGTAGGAGCGTGCGCGTCAAACCCCGCTGTGCACAATTAAAACCATTGTTCCTTAAGGCTGAGGCAAGAACCGCCCGCCAGGCCATTATTTTATGTTTATCAGGCGAATCGTTCCATAGGTGTGTCATATGAGAAAAAAAATTAACAAATGCTGAAAATTGCTGGTGTCTGTATCCTAAGAGGCGGTTTAATGAATTAGCAAATATAAAGTTGTTGTTTTTAGGTTACTGACACCTTGAAAGATCTTGTTTTTAAGCTACTATGGTAATCAGGCTCTAAAGAATACATGAAAGCAGCACAGAAGCACTTTTATTGCTCATTTGCACAATGGCAAACAATGTTTATACCTTTGGCCCTTCGGTACTTTCAGTCATCAGCTTCAAAGCGTATAGAGGCACTTTATTGCTCATTTGCACAATGGTACATAATGTTTACAGCTCCCGCACTTTATAGCTTATTTGCACCATGGCACATAGTATCTATAGTTTTTACTGGATATTCCTGGGAAAGTGACCGTAATATGTTATTAGCTGTATGATCAATGTGCGATGTTTATATGTGGTATCAATGTTCTAGTACGGCATGTAACCATAGAAACATATTTCTTGTACAGCTGTACATTCATCGAAGAATTAGGGAATTTTGTCTTTTTATTCAGGATATTAATGTTTCAAGCAATAAAGAATTGTTCTATTCTGAGGAGACAGAACCAGGGACACAGCATGTGTATTGTAAGGTACAAGTCCCAGAGCCGGTGACATTACAGAACATGAGAGGAGACAGAACCAGGGACACGGAAGGCCTAGATTGACAGCATGTATACTGGAAGGTACAAGGCACGGTGCTGGTGACATTTGAAGGTACACAAGGGAAGCTTTATAGCAGTGACGTTGTAATGTACCAGCTCTTGTTGGGGTGCACACTAAGTTGAATTACAGTGGTGCTATACGGTGCTGCGGATGCCATTATAAAGGCACAAGAGTGGGTGTGTGTGTGTGTGTGTGTATATATGTGTATATATGTATATATATATATATATATATATATATATATATATTCACTGAAAAAACCATAGGTTATAGACCATATATAGTTAGGAATTAGCATTTAAAAAACCTTATTTTACTCACACAAGGTTTTGTAAATGCTAATTCCTAACTATATATGGTCTATAACCTATGGTTTTTTCAGTGAATTTCATTGGTTTTTTAACAGCTAATATCTGTAGCTGTAAAATGTATTCTTCTTTAAATCCAAAAATATATTTTATATGTTTATGAATAATTTTTTTTTTTAATATTTTTTTTTCTTCGTTCCCGCTTCGCGAATCGGGAAGCTTCCCGTTAGCTGACCTTGATGCCGCGAAATAGACCGCGAGCCGGTAAACGTTTCTTTACCGCAACTGCCGCGTTAGAAAACAACATCGTGACGCCTCCCGTCCGCATGACGTTTCACGTTGTCGCGTGATACGTCATATGACGTGCTACGTTAGCGAACTGGTACGCGAAGCGAGTCGCAAAGCGCAGGTTTCTGGAAGCAAACCGGGAGGCCCTGCAAAGCGCTTAACGTAAACACAGCAGGTCATGTGACTTGGTAATAACACTTTTCATTGGTTCATTTCACTTTTGGTTTCCTAATGATGTAAGACTAGGTCATATAATCTAAAATGAACACTTTTCATTGGTTGAGAACTCTTGTTTTTCCCAAATGATGAAAATCCCTCCTTCTTTCCTCACTCTGACTTTCATCATTGTGAGAGAAAGACCCTTTGTTACCAGTGAGCAATGGCTTCTTTAGTAGCTTCAGCTGGTGCTTCCCCACCACCTCCACCACATCCAAGGAAGAGTGGACCACCTGCTCAAGTTATAATTCAACAAGAAGAGGAAGAAGAGGAACAGGACGACGAGCACGAAGAGAGGCAGTTTTTGCCTGAGGAGCCCAGGACGTCTCACCGGAAAGAAAACTTCATTTGGCAATTTTTTAAAATTCCCAAAGGTCAGAAAAAAGTAAATGCAAGATACGTAACTTGCCTTATATGTCAAGATAGACTGTCCAGAGGGACCGACAAAAAATACAGTTTCGGAAACTACACAATGCATCGCCATTTGACTAGGTGGCATCCTAACAACTACAGTGCTGCACAGTTTCAGAACGACCTAGATAATCTCCCTATTATGGCCAGAAGATCTGTTGTACCGGAAGTAACGGGACCAGAGGGCAGGGAGATGGTGCCAAATATACAAATGAGATTTGGTGAAGTAAAACAAGTCTGCGTACATTGCAATGGATTCATTTGCTACAGAGAAAGTAGCATCACTCTGATCAACAGAGCTATTGACAATCATATGCAAGTTTGTACGAAACGCCCCAAATAATAAATACTTTTTTTTTATTTTGTTGCTCCTGTTGAGCCCTTTACAATGAATCGTTTTCATTGCCCCCTCCAAGAAAAACCCAAAAAAATATAAAACTGTTCAGAAAAATTCAAAAAAAGTAAAAAAATGTTCAGAAAAATAATAAAAAAAATATAAAACAACAAAAACAATAAAAAAAAAGTTCTTTTCAGAACTACCTCCCCGTTATTAAAAAATTGGTACAATATTTGGAACTGTGCCAATCTCTATTTCTCGTAGTTCGCTTCCCAGTTCGCTCGCCGGTAAGCGAACCGGAAGTGAACCAAAAAATTTTTTTTTTAAAAAGAACAGTAAGTATAAGGGAAGGAAACAGACACTTATGTTAAAAGAAAGACAGCTATAGGGGAGTAAACTAGAGATACTATTACCCGTAATCCACTGCTGATGATGTCACATATTACATCATTCATGACATGCTCAGTGACATCATCAGCAGAGGATTGCGGGTTTTTTGGCAACGTGCCTTATCCACGGTTTAATAACGCTGCCTTTTGCTTTATATAAGTTTTCAAATTGTATGAAATATATACCAATAGGTTGTTATGAACCTTTAGGTAGTGCTTTTCTTCATGAGGTCTGGTCGCTTCCATACACATACAGATGTTTCAAAGATGATCAAGAAGTTTATCTGAATGGAGAGGAATGCACTGAGACGCCAGATCATTCACTAATGTGTAGGCACATACAGTTACACGGTTCATGCAACAAACACAGACCAAATATGGCTTGCGTGTTGCAAGGCACGCCAGTTCCTGCTATCATCCCCACGTTCAAGTTGTTGGAAAATGGTAGTTATTTGATGCTCAATAATGAAGATTGTTCTGGGTTAATTAAAAGTATTCCTTTTATCGTAACAGTAAGTGAACGGGTTATTTGCTGCAGAAATGTTCTATTTCCTCCCACACATGAACATAGGGAGTTTTCAATCTCGCCACAAATACCAACCTTGGGAGCACATTTCAACGGCATGGCAAGAATAAGAGCTCTTTTGTCTCAGAGAGAGGTGGCCTTGAGTTCGGCCCGTGAAACTTTCATGCTTCACATAGCGAACACCCGTACAGAGGTGCAGACCCTTTTCAATACAGATTTGCCTTTCCATTTCAGCAAGATGGTTCGGACTATCTTTAACGCGTCCTCCACAAAGGCCCTGGCGCACTTTTTTAAAGTTGTTACCAGTGGTCTCGTGACTTCATTTGAGAAAATCTTTGGAGTCATCCCTGCTTTCTTTCATTCTATTTTTTCCACTCTGCTTCGTGGATTCCCATTTTTACTTGCATTACCAGCGGACGCTCTTGTGCTTTTTTACATTTTTAAATATGGATGTCCCTCCTGTGCAAGCTCCCGCCCTGCAGCTGCTGACACTGTTCCGCAATCGCATGCTAGAATATTATGGCACAATGCCGTTGGCGATATTAAGCACGGCATATGGATTATCTTTTCGATTCTCCTACTTCACCTGTGTCCAGCCTGTATTTCACTGCCTGACCTGTGATTTCGATTGGGCCATTGATTTGTGTCTCTGCGGACCGGTTTCTCCTGACGTCGACTTTAATCAGCTGATGACTCCTATCATTACTCACGAGTTGGTTTGTCCTGGCGAAAGGATTATGGCTGTGGCATTGATGCATGGACTAATTGGTCCCTGGAATTTACTGGCGGCAACACAGTCTTTCTTGGAACAGAGCTTTCTTGAAAACCCACCGAGCTGTCCTCTGATGGTGATAGAGGATCCGGTGCTGGGAGAGCACGTATGTTCTTTTCCGCTTTTAAATTGGATGGCTGAACTCTTTTCGGATGAAGACGGTGACTTCCTATTGGAGGCTGTTGCAGCTTATTTTGCATACACAGTTATGTCATAGACCTTTTTCATGTTTGATATGCTGAGTACTAGCATTTCATTGACAATTCATTGACTTATTTGTCAAGTTTTTATTATTTAGCTTGCCTATTGGCTTAACACTCGATAAAGTACTTGGCTGTTTTATTTTTCTTTAGCATTAAATTTTCCTAGTTTTTAATGTTTTACCTTGCGGACCGTCCACATATAAAGTTGCAATCTGCTCTCATGAGATGGCACTTCTATTATCTTATTCAGTTCGTTTCCGGATCATGGGGAGGTGTCATCTAGGTCCTGGATATCTTTACACCGTGTTAAGTTAGCATGGGCTCATTACCGGTTTAAACGCCATTTTTCCTTTTTTGCAACTTCTGCACACGACACTTAGTTGTTGCTTTAGCTTTCAACCTAGTAGTTCATCGTGGTTTACATGAGAATAATATGTTATTGCTCTACTATCTGCTTTGCTTGTTAAACTATATCTGTACAGCGAGTGCTGAAGTTTCAAGAACAACACGATACAGAATTGTTATGAGGTCTGATCTCCACGACTTCATACTCATAACATAAGTGCAGCTTCTGCCAATTCTGGGCATGAGGCGGGTTTTATATTGCTTTGCTGAACACACATACACAACAGTTGATGCGGTTCACATGAAGAGAGAGCTGGTGTATGCTGATGTGATTCCTTCAAATCTAAGACACTAAAGTATGGGCACGCCCTAAACCAATACAAACAGACCTTCTTAGCAAATAATATAATATGTGTATTAGGGAGGGTGAGATATAAGCAGCCGCGGGCCGTGGAGGGAGTTACGGTGGGGCAGGGAGGCGGGAAGGGGGAGGGGCAGGGTGGAGCCCTCTCCACCCTGCCCCTCCCCCTCCCCGCCTCCCTGCCCCACCGTAACTCCCTCCACGGCCCGTGGCTGCTTATAAGTGTTGCTAACTCTTATTCATTTACAGCATGTTAACATACTGTCACCATTCGCTTTTTATGTACTAGTAACTATGCTGGTAATTTTGCTACTGATAATATGTGTACTTGTATTATCTAAGATACTACGCCTGAGAAGACGGCATTAGTAAATAAACATTTCAAATACACATGTGTTCTTCTTAACTCCATGTTCTGGTTTCTAAAAAATATATAACGACCGACTGTTCATGAGTTCCACGTATCCTGAGGTACTATAAGTTCATATTCTGGATTGTCTAAACATTGAGAGTTTGTTATATCCAATATGACACTGTACCTAGCTTGCTAAGGGGTTTTTGATTACTAAGGTGAGTTTTGGGACACCCTAATTCGCCGAGGTTCCAATCCTCTGTCCACAGTTCTGTGTGAGAACAGAAACCCTGCGACAGGGGCACCCCTGAGCCTTGCTGGAGCTTCATCACACTTGCGATACAACTCCAGCAATGCGCCACCTTTACGGCACAGATACATCACGCATCTGTGCTGTTTTTGCCCCATGATGCGCCGCATTGTAAATGCAGCACACCATAGGTGACGGAACAGCGGCACAGAATGACTAACACATCCCTGGTGATGCGCCAGTCATCATAAATCTATCCCTATGCTTCTTATCTTGTTAGAGATGAACCGCCATATGTATCATCAAAGTTTTTTGCATTTCCTAAATAGCGAACTTTAAGGAATAAATAGCGATTCTTTACCATTCCTAGTTTGCGATGAGCTATTTGCTAATTACAAATTACCCATTCATTTCCTTCATTTCCATAGGGCGGTTGGACTCACTTTTAGCTCGAACGGCTGAATGGATTTCCACGAAACTTGGCAAAATTGTAGGGACTGGTAGCCCGATGTGCCTTTGCTATGTCTCAAGATATATGCTCCAGTGGTTTTTACGAAAATTAACTTTGAAAAATATATATTGGGCTACATTGGCCTATATTTATGTTGGAGCCCAAATGTAGCCCAATGTAGCCCAATGAAGCCCAATGAAGCCCAATGAAGCCCAATGAAGCCCAATGAAGCCCAATGTAGCCCAAAGATGGCCGCCAGAGACAAAAAAAACAAATGTAGCCCAAATATCAGCCAGATGTAGCCCAACTATAGCCCAGTGACAGAATGACCAATCAGCTTCGCAAACCTCTGTTACGCGAAGCGGAGCGCTGTTACAGATATATATCTTTTTTTGAACGTTAATTTCTCAAAATCCACTGGAGCACATATATTGAGACCTAGCAAAGGCACATCGGGCTACCAGTCCCTAATATTTTACCAAGTTTCGTGCAAATCCATTCAGCCGTTCGATTATTATTATTATATTTTTTTTTTTGCCCCGTGGGGCCCTTTTAAAACCTCCACATCAAACCTAGGGGTCAGCGAGGATCTACTATGCCCCCTTATGGTCATTTGCCCCTTCGCTTTGGCCTCCTCTTGTCTCTCGATCCTACCGAGAGACAAGATGGCGGCCGCTACGGACTGTTTGGAATGTTTACAGACGCCGGAGAACCAATCAGCTTCGCTTCACAAAGCTCCGTTGCGCGAAAAGTACACGTACTGGAGCGCTGCCCGGTCCGCTGTTACAGATATATATCTTTTTTTAAACGTTAATTTCTCAAAATCCACTGTAGCACATATATTGAGACCTACAAAAGGCACATCGGGCTACCAGTCCCTACAATTTTGCCAAGTTTCGTGCAAATCCATTCAGCCGTTCGGGCTAAAAGTGAGGCCAGTAGGTAATATATATATTACCTACTGGCGGTCGCCAGTAGGTATATATATATATATTACCTACTGGCGGTCGCCAGTAGGTATATATAGTTAGGATTTTTTCCCTATGGGATTTTTGAAAATTCTATGTCTAATAACTTTGGCGTTTGTGGACGGAATTGGCTGAAATTTTCAGGAAAATGGCACATTTTGTTTCTGAGCAGCCCTTGAAAATTTGGGGGGGGGTTCGTCAAGGGGGGGCCGAGAAAAAAGGGGGGTCCCAAAACGTGTTTTTAACATTGAGTTTTCCATAGGGCGGTTGGCCTCACTTTTAGCCCGAACGGCTGAATGGATTTGCACAAAACTTGGCAAAATTGTAGGGACTGGTAGCCCGATGTGCCTTTTGTAGGTCTCAATATATGTGCTTCAGTGGATTTTGAGAAATTAACGTTCAAAAAAAGATATATATCTGTAACAGCGGACCGGGCAGCGCTCCAGTTCGCGTACTTTTCGCACAACGGAGCTTTGTGAAGCGAAGCTGATTGGTTCTCCGGCGTCTGTAAACATTCCAAACAGTCCGTAGCGGCCGCCATCTTGTCTCTCGGTAGGATCGAGAGACAAGAGGAGGCCAAAGCGAAGGGGCAAATGACCATAAGGGGGCATAGTAGATCCTCGCTGACACCCTAGGTTTGATGTGGAGGTTTTAAAAGGGCCCCGCGGGGCAAAAAAAAAAATAATAATAATAATCGAACGGCTGAATGGATTTGCACGAAACTTGGTAAAATATTAGGGACTGGTAGCCCGATGTGGCTTTGCTAGGTCTCAATATATGTGCTCCAGTGGATTTTGAGAAATTAACGTTCAAAAAAAGATATATATCTGTAACAGCGCTCCGCTTCGCGTAACGGAGGTTTGCGAAGCTGATTGGTTCTCCGGCGTCTGTAAACATTGCAAACAGTCCGTAGCGGCCGACATCTTGTCTCTCGGTAGGATCGAGAGACAAGAGGAGGCCAAAGCGAAGGGGCAAATGACCATAAGGGGGCATAGTAGATCCTCCTTGACCTCTTAGGTTTGATGTGGAGGTTTTAAAAGGGCCCGCGAGGCAAAAAAAAAAATAATAATAATAATCGAACGGCTGAATGGATTTGCACGAAACTTGGCAAAATTGTAGGGACTGGTAGCCCGATGTGCCTTTGCTAGGTCTCAATATATGTGCTCCAGTGGATTTTGAGAAATTAACGTTCAAAAAAAGATATATATCTGTAACAGCGCTCCGCTTCGCGGAGATAAAATTATATCTGTATTACCTAGCTGTTGCTAACACCAGTTAGCGACGGCTAGTAGGAGATAGCGACCATCTTGGGCCCCACTTTGCATGTGAGTGATATTTATCACTAATGACATGCAAAGTGGGCATGCCAAGATGTTAGCGACTGGAAACAGTCGCTAACATCACTATCTCCTATTATCAACTTTTGGAAATATTCGCGATAAGCGCGAATATCTCCAAAAGCTAGCACCTGCCCTGAGCAGTTCTAAGGCATGTTATCCAATGGGAGGTGGATAACATGGCTAAGAGCATTAGCTCGGTAATGCATGAATATCGCTGAGTTTTCAGCGATATTAATGCATTGCGGTCGTTTTTTATCGTATTTGCGATAAACCTTGATAATAGCAAGGTTTATCTGCGATAATTTCTGACGATGCTTAGCGGTAAAAAAATCGTTGCTAAGCATCGTTAGGGATAAATATCGCTTAACTTTGGTAATATGCCCCAACGTCTGTTAACGTTCGATTCGAAGGAAATCAGGAAGTGTTGAAAAACATTGTCTGCGCCATCTTGCCTTTTTTCAAATGCCACACTTTTGTCGTGCACGGCAGTCATTTTAGATGCCTTGACCAGACCCACTCTGTGCACGCTGTCGATCCTTAGCATGACTCCCCACCCTCGCAAGCATCTCCCCCAGGCAGTGGTCACCCCCGCTCTCTGTCTTATGCATGGGTAATAAACCACCCCCCATCTGCGCTGCTCTTCCCTGAGAATCACACCCTGTGCCCGCCCGACACCTCCCTTTCGCCCTATTCACTACCGCACCCTCTGACACTCCTTTTCCTCTGTGTCCGATTGTCCAGGCCGGTCCTAGGGTATCAGCTAGCCCTGCAGATGTAGTTTATGGCCCCAGCTGTAAAGAATCACCCCTCTTCAAAGGAGTTATAGTAGATCAAGGCCCACACTCGATGAGATCCGTCACAGCAGACGCGTTCCTATTATCTGAAAACCATCCTGTATTGTGATTGGGGAGGGGACCGAGCCTGAAGCGGAAGATTCCAGGGATGACTCTTTGTACATCAAAGTTTTTACAATTATGTGTCACATTAAAAATATATAGCACTCCAACAAAGTAGTAAGATTATAAAACTTTAATAACTTATAAATATATACAAGAAAACAAAAACAGTAATAACATATAAACATTTTTAGGGAAAAACAACGAAGTAGCGGTCGGCTGTGCGAATAGTCCCAACGCAGCACAACGTCCAGATTTCTGGCGTGGGGCGTCGCGGGGGGTGGGTCATCAGTAGCAAACTGTTGTGCGAATAGTTCCAAGGCAGCAGAACGATGGCACCAAGGTGATGTCCAGTAAGTTGCCGCACTGGTTTTGGTATCCTACAATGCTGCTCCGAATAACGGCGTGGGGCGCCCCGGGGGAGGCGGCGTGAATGGGCCTCTCCAGGTGGAGTGTCATCTGTTGTAGTGGGGCGCCCCTTTACCGTTTCAGTTGCCATTCCGTCCGTTTTTGGTCCACTGTGTCAAAAGCCGCAATTCAGCTGAGTTGCGCCCACTCTTGCGGTGCAGCGATAGGCGGCTGTCACAGGACTCTCAAAATGGCGGCAGGCTCTTTCCTTTTTGGGCCTGGTCCACTGAAATGGCCCTGGGACACCTTGGAAATCGGACGCTTGTCTGCTAGGTCTTGGACCCCATTCTCGAAAGCGTCCCCTCCGCCTTGAGGATTTATCAAAAGTTTTGGGGGCCCCCGACTCCTGTAGGCTTCTGGTGGGGAGCGGTTGCCATGATTGCTCGCGGAATGACCACGACGGAGCTACGAGATGGTGGTGCTCTCATGCTGAAGCCAGCTTCAGTCTGAAACATCCAGAAACAAGGTGGGGCTTTCATCGTTTGGGAAAAAAAAAAAGTTTTCATCCAATGAAAAGTGTTGTTTTTAGGTCATATGATCAAGCCTCCCATCATTAGGAAACCAAAAGTAAAATGAACCAATGAAAAGTTTTATAAACAAGTCACATGACCTGTTATGCGGCATAGGGTATAAAATGCGGAGAAAATACGTTGGCACGTGAGGCGGCGTCAGTAGCGGACCGATGTGCGAATAGGCCGAAGGCAATACAACGCGCCAAGATCCGGATGGCACCGAGGTGGTGTCTAGTAAGTTGCCGCACTGGTGTGGCCATCCTACAATGTTGAAAGTCGGCGTGGGGCGCCCCGTTGGCCTGTGAGATGGCGGCAGTAGCGGACCGATGTGCGAATGGGGCCAAAGGCAGCGCAACAATATTTTCGGAATAGAAGACACCACAAGGCGCTGAGATGCCAAGATCCGGATGGCACCGAGGTGGTGTCTAGCAAGTTGTGGCACTGGTGTGGCCATCCTACAATGGTAAAAGTCGGCGTGGGGCGCCCTGTTGGCCTGTGAGATGGTGTCAGTAGCGGACTGATGTGCGAATGGGGCCAAAGGCAGCGCAACAATATTTTCTGACTGACACCACAAGGCGCTGAGATGCCAAGATCCGGATGGCACCGAGGTGATGTCTAGCAAGTTGCTGTACTGGTGTGGCCATCCTACAATGGTAAAAGTAGGCGTGGGGCGCCCTGTTGGCCTCTGAGATGGTGTCAGTTGCGGACTGATGTGCGAATGGGGCCAAAGGCAGCGCAACAATATTTTCTGACTGACACCACAAGGCGCTGAGATGCCAAGATCCGGATGGCACCGAGGTGATGTCTAAGTTGCGGACCGATGTGCGAATGGGGTCAAAGGCAGCGCAACAATATTTTCTGTATGGAAGATACCACTAGGCGTTGAGATGCCAAGATCCGGATGGCACCGAGGTGATGTCTAGCAAGTTGCTGTACTGGTGTGGTCATCCTACAATGCTGAAAGTCGGCGTGGGGCGCCCCATTAGCCTGTGAGATGGCGTCAGTAGCGGACCGATGTGCGAATGGGGCCAAAGGCAGCGCAACAATATTTTCTGAAGAGAAGACACCAAAAGGCGCTGAGATTCCAAGATCCGGATGGCACCGAGGTGGTGTCTAGCAAGCTATGCAGTTGAGTTGTGTGCGCACTTGCGGCGAATAGGTCGAAGGCAGCATAACAATGTTTTCTGAATAGAAGACACCACAAGGCGTTGAGATTCGGTTACCACCGAGGTGATGTCTAGCAAGTTGCCGCACTGGTGTGGCCATCCTACAATACTGCTCCGAATAACGGCGTGGGGTGCCTGAAGGGGGGGGGGGGAGGCGGCGTGAACGGGCCTTCCTAGGTGGAGGCTCTTCGGCTGTAGTGGGGCGCCCCTTTACCGTTTCAGTTGCCATTCAGCTGAGTTTCGGCTGCTCTTGATGCTACAGCGACAGGCGGCTGCAACAGGACTCTCAAAATGGCGGCCTGTTCTTTGGATTTGGGCCTGGTCCACTAAAATGGCCCTGGGACACCTTAGAACTCGGACGCTCGATTTTTTTTTCCTTTCCTGTACATGCAAAAGAAAGGTAAATGCCCGGTACGTTACACGCTTCATCTGCCACGATGAACTCTCCAGAGGAACCGAAAAAAAATATAGTTATGGTAACTATACCATGCATCGTCATATGGAGAGGTGGCACCAATTAATTATAGTGCTGCATAAAAGATAGATTTGGAGGAGAACCCCTGACCTGCTAGTACATTCATCAAAGAAGTGGCACTGACAGCATCAGAGGCAAGGGAAACGGTCCCAAATATTTAGAAGAACTTTGGAAAGATTAAAATGACATGTTTAGATTGTGGCAAATTAATTTCATGTGGACAGATGAGTGTTACTCTAATAAATACAGCATATGAACATCATCATAGTCGATGGTTGGTAGAGACATTTTGACTATATCCTGGACCTGCCCGTCCTCGCCCAAAATGGCGCCGGAATAAATGGGACTCGTAACTCCTTGTTGTGTACTGGTTGCAGAACCTTGAAATCACGAGATACGTATGCAGTTTTGAAGCACATGGCGGGCGGGGACGAGAATTGATTGAATATTTCGACATCCCTATTGATATTAAGTTCTGATGTGTTATTGATTACTGTACTATTGAAAGTTCGAATTAACGTCACCCATGGTACTTGCCCGCAAATGTATATCTAGATAATTTTATTGTAACTGGCCCTGTCGTATTTTAATTATAAAATGTACGTCCACCGATTCCGTAACTGTTAGACACCTTAGTTCTTGCAACCTAATGGCCCGCCCGTTACGTTCCTCTACAGTGTAAATGTCTACTCATCATATACGATTACAGTTTGCTCCGTGGCCGGCCCACGTGGTTATAGGCTCGTATTTGTATAATGAAATTTTCTCAATAAAGGTTTTTAAAAGAAAACATGGTAGTAGTATATACATTGGTAAAGTTTTTAATAATAGTCACTGTTTTAGAATCAGTAAAAGGCAAGTGAAATAAAGCAGACCAATTACATGAAGGGTAAAAGGTATAATTCGAAGGAACGCAGTAAAGATAAATGGTCAAGGGCTGTTGTGTTTTCTACTCCTGCAACATAAAGTGATCGATAAGAATCTCATATTCAGGCGTATCGGCGACTAAGACAGCAGGTCGACCCTCTTTTGCTCAACGGCTCCGTCATGGGACGAAGAAACGCTCTTTTTCTCGAAAAAAGAATATATTTTACTTGCAGGACAGTTGTAAATTTTCCGGGAAAGTACATTAGCCTGGAACATTATAACATATATTTAAGAAAAAATAATGTTCGGAAGTAATAAAAAGCGTAATTTTTAGGTCATATGACCAAGCCTTTCATCATTAGAATAAGAAAAGTAAAATGAACCAATGAAAAGTTTTATTAACAAGTCACATGACTTGTTATGCTTACGTTATGCGCTGCGCGCCCCGGATGACTTCCGGATGCGCTAACGCGGCGCGTCATATGACGCATTACGCGACAACGCAGGTCCAGAATATAGTCAAAATGTCTCCACCAACCAGCGGTTGGAACACAACCCCTTTCAGCAGGCTAAATAGTTCTGTTAAATGACAACAGAAGGGACAGGCAACAAGAACCATCAGTCAAAGAGGGGAGGGCTAGTTCTTCTCTACCGGGTTACATTGGGGCGCTACCGGAACTGATCGAATTGGTAGTCTACAGTGTTTCTGGATGTTTCAGACTGAAGCTGGGGTTAGCATGAGAGCAGCACCATTTCGTAGCTCCGTCGTGGCCATTCCGCAACCAATCATGGCAGCCGCTCTTTATCGTTATTTTGGGCGGGGTGGGTGGCGGAGCCGAGCTGTTTTGCAGCCATCATTGTGTGGAGTTCAGTTCATCTCACTAGTTTTGTATTTGTCATGAGGGGTTGTTCCTAATGTTTCTATTTTAGCGAGGTCAAAAAGAGATCCCATTAGTGGCCTACTGATTTTGCTCGATTCCTTTTCTTTTTTTTTTTACACGATTTTTCGTTATCTGCGAAGACTAAACAGAGTATTGCGACTCTGTGTTTGTTTGTAAATAGAGAATGAACCAAAGAGAACCAATTCGAAAACAGTAAATACTTGGATAACAATCAATCAAATGGAGAGAGAAGCAGGCACGACGTATTACAACGGGGGCAAAGGCCTGCGTTAACTACCCTTCACTATGTGCAAAGAGAGAGTACTCCTAATAGAAATGAGGGGGGGGGCACCATTCAAAGCAGATCAGTGTGCATAAACACGAAAATGTTTTCACTTACCACGTACTTGACATTCGACAGCTTATGATATTTGCTATTAAAAAAACATTGAAATTCACTGAAAAAAACATAGGTTATAGACCATATATAGTTAGGAATTAGCATTTACAAAACCTTGAAAATTCACTGAAAAAACCATAGGTTATAGACCATATATAGTTAGGAATTAGCATTTACAAAACCTTGAAAATTCACTGAAAAAACCATAGGCTATAGACCATATATAGTTAGGAATTAGCATTTAAAAAACCTTATTTTACTCACACAAAACCATTGAAATTCCATATATAGTTAGTTGCACTAACTATATATCGCGCACCCGCAATCCACTGCTGATCATGTCACATATTACATCATTCATGACATGGTCAGTGACATCACTGATGACATCACTGATGACATCTCAAATGACATCACTGATGACATCATCCAGTGACTGTGTGTTTCTGTAAAGTTTAAATATGTTTTACATATTGAAGAATGAGTAGATGTATAAGTGTCTGGACGAAGGATTTAGTAGGTGCATGACTGAATGTATGAGTGAGTGATTAAATGTGTCTCACTGAGTGCATGGGTTAGTGACTAAACTGTCTTAATTTGTGCATCATTATGTCTGTTGTTCTGTAAACTGCTGCATGTGTTGATCAGTAGCTATATGATTAACTATATGGGTTATTGATTGATTGTCCAAGTATTTGTATGGGAGACTGAGTGTGTGTGTGGCTGGCTGGGAGGTGTGTGACTCTGTGCAGATCAATGTGTACTTGTATCAATGATTGTATAAGAAAGTAAGTATGTGTTAGTATATGTTTGAAAATGTAAGGTGCTCTATGTTTAACTGTATAGACAAGAAAATGGAAGTGTGATTGATTCTTTACAGGACTGACTAGGTGTGTGAGTAACTCCATGGATGAGTGGCAGAGTGTGAGTGTCTGTATAGGTGTATGAGTGCATATGATAGTGTTGTAAAGATGAGTGATTGTATGTATGAATGATTGTATGGGTGAATGAGTGAATGTGTGTGTAGACGTAGGAATCAGTGAGTACGTATGTAGTAACTAGTATTGGTGTGTCAATGGTTTCAAAAATTATACTCTGTATTTAACACTGGGTGAAACAGAGGTTTTATTAAAATGTGAGGAGATGCATTGTATTGTCACATGAATGATATCATCAGTGATGTGGTCATTGATGTCAAATGAGATGTCATCAGTGATCTCATCAGTGATGTCATTTGAGATGTCATCAGTGATGTCATCAGTGATGTCACTGACCATGTCATGAATGATGTAATATGTGACATGATCAGCAGTGGATTGCGGGTGCGCGATATATAGTTAGTGCAACTAACTATATATGGAATTTCAATGGTTTTGTGCGAGTAAAATAAGGTTTTTTAAATGCTAATTCCTAACTATATATGGTCTATAACCTATGGTTTTTTCAGTGAATTTTCAAGGTTTTGTAAATGCTAATTCCTAACTATATATGGTCTATAACCTATGGTTTTTTCAGTGAATATATATATATATATATATATATTCACTGAAAAAACCATAGGTTTTAGGAGTTATATAGTTAGGAATTAGTTTTTAAAAAAACTTTGAAATTCACTCAAAAAACTATAAGTTTTAGTGGTGTTATAGTTAGCTAGACATTTTACTCATACAAAACCAATGAAATTGCTCCTATATAGTTAGTTGTACTAACTATATTTCGCGCACCCGCAATCCACTGCTGATGATGTCACATATTAGATCATTCATGACATGGTCAGTGACATCACTGATGACATCTCAAATGACATCACTGATGACATCACTGATGACATCATCCAGTAAATGTGGTTTGCTTTGTTATTTAAATATGCATTATATATATAGCAATTTACATTGAAGAATGAGTGGATATATATAAATAAATATTTGGATGGAGGATTTAGTAGCAGTGTAATTGACTGTTTACTTGACCAATTTATAATGTCTCACTAAATATAGTGGATAGTGACTAAACTGTGTGAATATCTGTATCACTTTGTCAGTTGTTGTGTAAACTGATTCTACAGTTCGTTACTAGCTATGTGAAAGTCTATATTAGTTATTGATTAGTTAACTGAGTATTTGTATGGTAGTGTGAAAGTGTGTGTGGTTCGGTGGGGGGTGTATAACTGTCCAAAGATGTGTGAATAGTTGATTCAGTAGATATATGAAGTTAAAACTACATGTTCTAACAGTTTGGGTGAGGGAATCTCTTTATGGGTGTGGTGATGAGCAAATGTATTTCTCAAAGGTACAGGTCCAACAAACTAGAAAAATAAAAGGCAGTGTATGTGTCAGTTGTTGTATATAAATAAGCATACATAAGACACAATGATTGTGTGAGTGACTGTATGGATAACTGTATACTTGTAATAATGATTTTATAATTCACTAAGTATGACTTACTATCTAAATTAATAGAAGAAGTGGTGTTTGTATAAGTGTTTTGCTAAGTAAATATGTAAGTACGATCCATTGTTTGCATAAGTGAGTAGGATGACTTCATATGTGAATAGGATGCGTGCTGTTGTTTAATGTCGATATAGATGTATAAGTATTTTTGATAGTGTTCTATTGTTCATTGACAGCATGTATGAGTGAATCCATAGGTAAGTGATTAGATGTGTGTATAAATCTATGAATCACTGAGTGGATTTTTAGATACTTGTATTGCTGTGACAATGGATTTAAATATGATACTCTGTATTTTACAAACAGTGATGAAAAATTGTAATAGTGTATGAAAAGGTGTATGTGATTGTCACGTGGATGATGTCATCAGTGATGTCATCAGTGATGTCATTTGAGATGTCATCAGTGATGTCACTGACCAGTCATGAATGATCTAATATGTGACATCATCAGCAGTGGATTGCGGGTGCGCGAAATATAGTTAGTACAACTAACTATATAGGAGCAATTTCATTGGTTTTGTATGAGTAAAATGTCCAGCTAACTATAACACCACTAAAACTTATAGTTTTTTGAGTGAATTTCAAAGGTTTTTTAAAAACTAATTCCTAACTATATAACTCCTGAAACCTATGGTTTTTTCAGTGAATTTCAAAGGTTTTTTAAATGCTGATTCCTAACTATATAAGGCCTGAAACCTATGGTTTTTTCAGTGAATTTCAAAGGTTTTTTAAATGCTAATTCCTAACTATAACTGGTGTGTAACCTATGGTTTTTTCAGTGAATATATATATATATAAAATTTCTATGGCAAAATGAAACCCCTCATTTTGTTCCTTTTCAAATTAAATGTATTAAGTGTTATCACTTTATTCCAATCAAGATGACTTCAGGTGTGCCATACTTTTGTCATAAGTAAGACTGTTAGCGTTCTAGTTGTTCTTTAGAACACTCTGGGACATTCTGTCATTGGGCTATAGTTGGGCTACATCTGGCTGATATTTGGGCTACATTTGGGCTCTTTTGTCTCTGGTGGCCATCTTGGGAGACTGCATATCAGAATTTTTTTAATGAAAAATAAGAGGATTTGAGAAGTCACTCAAAATGTGCCCTAATGTTTCTTTCTTCAGCACTAATCCTAATTTCTATGGCAAAATGAACCCCCTCATTTTGTTCCTTTGCAAATTAAATGTTTTAAGTGTTAACACTTTATTCCAATCAAGATGACTTCAGGTGTGCCATACTTTTGTCATAAGTAAGACTGTTAGCGCTCTAGTTGTTCTTTAGAACACTCTGGGACATTCTGTCATTGGGCTATAGTTGGGCTACATCTGGCTGATATTTGGGCTACATTTGTTTTTTTTTGTCTCTGGTGGCCATCTTTGGGCTACATTGGGCTCTAACATATATATAGCCCAATGTAGCCCAATATATCTTTTTTCAAAGTTAATTTTCGTAAAAGCCACTGGAGCACATATCTTGAGACATAGCAAAGGCACATCGGGCTACCAGTCCCTACAATTTTGCCAAGTTTGGTGAAAATCCATCCAGCCGTTCGGGCTAAAAGTGAGTCCAACCGCCCTATGGAAATTAACATGGGGAAAACACGTTTTGAGACCCCCCTTTTATCTCGGCCCCCGCTTGACGAATCCCCCCCCCAAACTTTCAGGGAAGGACCGGAGCGCCGCGAGGCAAAGTTAAGGAAAATTTCAGGCAGATTCCTCAACCGGCGCCAAAGTTATTCCCAATAGAATGTTGCGATTTCCCTATGGAAAACAATCCTAACTATATATACCTACTGGCTATCGCCAGTAGGATATATAGATATATAGATATATAGATATATAGATATAGATATAGATATATATATATAAATACTCAGAGTTTTGACTATTTAACCTATTCATGATGGACACTTATGCCCGCTGAGGCTAAACAGAGTACAAAATAATCTAATTTTGCCCACTTGGGCTTAATCAACTGTGTTGGTTTGCAAGTTTGTACTATGAAACGGCTACCCCTGTACAGACCTATGGTGTATCACTGCGGGTTGTGGTTGTACCGATAAAGTTATTTTAACTTGAAGAAAGACAATACATACAGGTTACACAATTATATCACTTTTACCAGCAGTGACAACTATTCAAACTGTGCACTTATGCCTTTTCCGTTTTTATAACGATATTCACGTTATATAAATTTACCAAATGAGATAAGTCGTATTCTGTAATATGATGAATGTATTAATGGTATTTTATTAATGCAACAAAATCCTACCATTGAATTGTGTTTATAAGTGCATAATACATAGGTTTCTACTTCTTCCTCCATGATATACAATGGGAAGACGGACATTTCAAAATGGCTGCTAATGGTGTTTATGTTCTACACGGGGTTATGTCCTTAGAACGTAATTGACATGCTTTTAAAAATGGTGGAGTGTACGATGGTAACGAGCGTGAGCAAGCCGTAAAGGTGAAACGCGTCGTTTTCTTCACTTGCCGAATAAACTTTCACTGCAAGTAACCTGGGTGTCCGAGTATTTTCCTGGTATCTATGGAAATTTATGGAGGAGATCCGGTCTCCTAACTCGGACCGCCATTGATAGCTCGGTAGTTCTACAACCGGAACTTGTGAATTGAATATACATATATATACACAGTGTCTCACAGTAAAGTGTGGGGGTACAAGAGGTGGTTTTTCACTTTTGCAGGAGTGTAGAATTGCAGTTGTGATATTACAGGTACCAAGGTTTATAGGTTATAGCAGCTATACTGTAAGATGCGGGAGGTGCCTCAGGTGGTATCACAGGTCCACAGGGGGTATAGATTTAGAATAGGTGCAAACATACAATTCCTTAGTGGAAGATATGTTTCTTTTTGAGGTATGCTGTGGTAGCTAAGTTGTGGGAAGTGGATCATCTTGATGCTGGAGGTGCAGCCTTGGGGTGGACTGGGACACCCTCCCAGAGTCCTCGCACTCACTGTGTGTCCGTGCGGAGCAGGAACTCCACCTTCCGCCCCTGGTTGTTCTCCTGCAGGATGAGCCGGAAGAGATTCTTGCTGTTTCCATGCATCTTGATCTCACACTTCTCCCCGTGCACTTTGGAGACGTGGGCGTGGTCAAACACCAGGAATTTGGCGCCTCTGCGGAAAGGGGCAAAAGAAGGGTACGTTAGTGGCAGCCCCTCATTGGAGGGAGGCTGGTGAACCTTGAAACATTGTTGTCAAGAGAGCTTGGAGTGTTTGTGTCGCACAGTCTAGTAGAGGTCGAGCCTAGAAGAGACGCCATCCTACATGGTATGGTGCGGGTCAGGGAGACCGCTGCACTCCAACAAGGGGGAACTAGGGATATCCCACAGAAGGGAAACCTTGGAGCACCACTGTCTGAGTGACAGGGTTCTGGGAGAAGAGGAAAGAAAAAGTGGTGGAGAGAAAGTGATAAACTCAGAAAGAGGTGCAGTCTAGGAGCTCCCACGGTCTTTAGTACATGTGTACTCACTCCTGCAGGCACAACTTTGGACAGGAACAGTTAGGTATGGTGCAGACAAGACGTGGTGCAGAAAAAAAGAGGTGCAGGCATAAGATGGAGTAGACAAAAACTGGTGCAATCGGGAAGTGGCAAAGTCTAAGAGTGAATCAAACACAAGGAGATGATGGACGGAGCGCTGAAGCTTTTCAGTCACTCACTCCCAGTCAGAGATCTGGGTTGAATCCATTGTTCTTTAGCTCACTCTGCCATCCCAGTTCAGACACAGCCATATGCAAATCAGTCTGACCATGTGCCTCATGGGAACAGTCCAGCCTGAACTGCCAAGCCATGCCTTCCCTGGACCGGAAAGAAGGATCTAAGTCTAAGAGAATGCATGGCCTCATGTACTTGCAACCTCAATCCTGCCGGGAGAAAATCAGCAGAAAGGAACTGAACAGTTGCACCTTTAGAGATCACCAGAGTTGGGTTGGGGAGCAGACAAAGTGGTGCAGGCAGGAAGTGATGCAGACAGGCAATGGCGAAGACAGGAAGTGGTGAAGACAGGCAATGGCGAAGACAGGAAGTGGAGTAGTCAGGCAATGGTGAAGAAAGGAAGTGGTACGGGCAGGAAGCAGGAAAGTCTAGGAGTACTTCTGGCCTCATGTACTTGCATACTCACTCCTGCCAGTGGGACAGCAGCAGACAGTCATTGAGCAGGCACACCTTTAGAGAGCAGCAGAGGTAGGAGAGCAGACATGAAATGGCACAGTCAGGAGGAGGTCAAAGCAAGAAGTGGCGCAGAAAGGAAATGAGCAGACAAGAAGTGGCACAGTTAGGAAGTGGCACAGTTAGGAAGTGGTCAAAGCAGGAAGTGGGCAAAGCAGGAAGTGGGCAAAGCAGGAAGTGGCGCAGAAAGGAAACAAGCAGAAAAGAAGTGGCACAGTTAGGAAGTGGTCAAAGCAGGAAGTGGTCAAAGCAGGAAGTGGTCAAAACAGGAAGTGACTGTAGGAAGGGGGAGTCTCTGGTTGGCGAAGTGCAGCACTAGCGACAAGCAGGGCCTCTCTCTTCCCCGTCAGGGCTGAGGGTTACCTTCAAGAACAACCCCTGCTTACCCTCTAGGTAGTGTGGCGCAAGCAGTCTAGGCTAATCTCTGGGGCACATAGGGTTAAACATTTGCAACATTACACCATCACCACCAACCCACCACACAATGACACCAAACTGTATTTGTAGAAATATATATTCTTTATATATTGTTAAAAGCGGGCTTGTAAATAAAGTTTTGGTTACTTTTTAAATGCAGGTTCCAGTTACTCTTTATCAAAAGTCACAGTTCTTATTCAGTTCTTTACGTTCCTTTTTACACAAAAAGGGGGGTCAGGCTCTTTAATGTATCTTTGTCGTTTTGTAGGCACTGTTCCTAATCAGCCAGGGTCACCCCGGGCTGTCCGTGGACCTCTCTGCGCCCCTCGGCTCCTCCGCGCTGGAAAAGCGGGCCCGGTCTGCCCACTCTCACGCTTCTGGCGGGAGCGGCGGCCGGGGAGTCAAAGTCCGCCTCTCTCTGCGCG
Organism: Lissotriton helveticus; assembly: GCF_964261635.1. NCBI lineage: Eukaryota > Metazoa > Chordata > Amphibia > Caudata > Salamandridae > Lissotriton > Lissotriton helveticus. Next base: position 1,957,985,687 of record NC_136068.1, on the reverse strand, counting down.
CTACGCGGCTGTGCGCGACTGGCGGGGGAGAGAGCGGGGGCCCTGGGAGCGCTCAGCACGCGGCTCCGGGGCGATGCGAGGCAGAGGGCGGTGCGAGCGAAGCAAGGCAGATGCTCGCACCGCGGGGCAGGACACAGTACCTTTTTCCGATGAAGCAGCCTGGGCACAGTTCAGCGCGTTGATCCGCGTCGTGGTGTCTTCCCTCCGACGTTGGAGCGAGCGGCGGCTCGGCTCTGGCTCGGGGGTTGGCGTTGCGGCGCGGGCCGGGCTGATGAAGCGCCTTGAGATTTCCTGACACAGGGGGCCCACGCAAAGGGGCAGCGATCGGCAAAGCACGCCTCTCTCGATCCAGGCGACGTTCGGGGCCCCACACGCCGCAACTGCTCCTTGGACAGCGGCAGACGGATTTCAGGGGCACCAGACACGGCGGGTGCAAGCAGGCACCGGGCACCACCTCCTCTTTGCGTTGCGAGCTGCGGCTCGGGGTCAGTCACGATGTTCAGATCAGCTGGGCTGATCTTCACGGTGCTTCTGGGCCAGGCAGGCAGCAGTCACGGTGCTCGGAGAGATAGCAACACCCAGAGCGTTGCTGAAGAGCGCGATGGTCACAGCGCGCTCCGCTTTTCCTGGAGAGGCGGGCAGAGGGAAAGCAGCTCCTCACAGCGGTTCCTCTGTCAGGGGGTAGCGCCCACTGTTCCTGGGGCGCTGGTCAGGGGGCAAGTTCAGAGGCAAGCCCTTGGAGATCTTTCAGCAGAGTTTGGCACAAAGTTTCAATAAAGCAAAAGTCTCTTATAGTCTTTTCTTTCCTCTCCTTCTGCAGCAAGGCACCAGGCACAGGCCAGAGACAGCACTCCTCCTTGTAGTCCTTCCAGGTCCTTCTCTTCGGGCAGAGTTTCTTCTGTAGCACAAACAGGATCTAATTTACAAGGAGCAGGGCTCCTTCTTTTATACCCAGTTTCTTTTGTTCTAGCAGGCCAGGGGGGCCTCTGCATAACTGCTCCAGTCTCTGAGCACTTGTTGTGGGTACTTCTGGCTTCTGCATGCAGGGTGAGGGCAGGCACATCAGCCGCTCCCCAGGGGGGCGGAGCCGGCATTGTGAAGACAGGGGCAGCTTGAGCACTTTGTTGACAAGCTTCGGTCCTTCCTGGGCCAGGTGCAGGCTGAGTCATCAGTCGCTCCCCAGGAGGGCGGAGCCAGCATTGTGGAGGCAGAGCACAGCCTGATGCATCATTCAGGGGAAACTCCCACCACAAACTAAGGTGTCATCCTGCTATTCACTACCTGTCAACTCCCAGCCCTGTCACTCACACACACCAGACAGTCAGATCCACATCCAAGCAGAGGCGGGCTGAAATGGTTAGGCCAGCAAATGCTAACTTTCTAAAAGTAGCATTTGCAAACCCAGGATATTAAAATAAACTTTACTAAAAGAAGTATTTTATTATTCTGAGTTCAGGCATACTAAACATTAATTTCTACCATGTTCCCTGAGCCTGCTGGGATTATAGAGTGTAATAATTCCAGCAGCCCATCTGGCCTAAAGGGAACTGGTAGCCTTACAATAGTGAAAAACGAATTTGGCAGTAATTCACTATTAGGACATGCCACACACATCAGGGCATGTCCTACCTTACACTTACAATGCACCCTGCCCTCAGGCCTACCATAGGGGTGACTAATATGAAGTTAAGGGAAGGTTTTAGGGGCTGGCAAGTGTGTGCACTTGCCCAGCCAGTGTGACAGTACCAGACTGCACGTAGGTTCTGCAATGGCAGACCCTAGACACATTTTCAGGCTGCTTCTGTGGGTGGCGCAACCAGCGCTGCAGGCCCACTAGCAGTATTGGTATTCACAAGCCCTGGCACTCCTGGTGCACTTTACTGGGGACTAACAGTAAATCCAATGAACCAATCATGGACATCAATCACATGTACACTTTACAGTAGGGAGCACTTGCACTGCGGCACGGGTTGGCCGTGGCGCAGTGCCCTGAGTAGCGGACACCAGCAAAACATTTGAGGCACAACAGCAAAAAGTGGAAGGGAAACTCACGCCAAGGTGCCAGGTCTAACACGTGTCCCCTCCAGCTGAAATGTGGGGGGAACTACCCTTCCCCAGGGAGTTCCACATCACTAAGGCGGAAAAATCTGGACAGACCATCAGCATTGGCGTGATCTGTGCCAGGGCGGTGTTCCACCAAGAAGTCCATACCCTGTAGGGAGATGGACCACCTCAACAGTTTTGGGTTCTCACCCCTCATTTGCATCAACCATCTGAGGGGCCTGTGGTCTGTCTGAACCCGGAAGTGAGACCCAAACAAGTAGGGTCTTAGCTTCTTCAGCGCCCAGACCACAGCAAATGCTTCTCGCTCTATTGCACTCCACCTACTTTCCCGTGGAAGTAACCTCCTACTGATGAAGGCTACAGGTTGGTCCCAGCCCTCCTCAGTCATCTGTGAGAGAACAGCCCCTACACCATGCTCTGAAGCGTCTGTCTGCACTATGAATTCCTTGGAGAAATCAGGAGCCAGGAGCACGGGCGCCGTGCACATGGCAGTCTTCAGGGTGTCAAAAGCCTTCTGACAGGTGTCAGTCCAAATCACATTCCTGGGCTGCTTCTTAGAAGTCAGCTCTGTCAAGGGGGTCACAATAGTGCCATAGCCCTTGACAAACCTCCTGTAATACCCAGTGAGCCCCAGGAAGGCTCTCACTGCAGTCTGGGTCTTGGGGGGTTCCCAAGCCAGGATGGTTGCAATTTTGGGTTGCAAGGGTGCCACCTTGCCACTCCCCACTTGGTGTCCCAAGTACACCACTGAACCCTGCCCAATCTGGCACTTGCTTGCCTGGATTGTGAGGCCTGCCTTGCGCAGGGCCATCAACACTTCCCAGAGGTGCCGCAGGTGTTCTGGCCAGGTACCACTGAACACTGCGATGTCATCCAGGTAGGCGGCACTGAACTCATCCAGCCCAACCAACACCTGGTTGACCAACCTCTGAAAGGTGGCAGGGGCATTCTTCATTCCAAATGGCATAACCCGGAACTGGAAATGTCCATCTGGGGTGGAGAATGCGGACCTCTCCTTTGCCCCATCGGTCAAGGCGATCTGCCAGTACCCAGACATTAAATCAAACGTGCTGAGGAACCGGGCAGCCCCTAGCCGATCAATGAGCTCATCAGCTCTGGGGATAGGGTGCGCGTCAGTCTTGGTGACTGAATTGAGTCCTCTGTAGTCCACACAGAACCGGAGTTCAGGTGTGGCTCCCGGCGCAGCAGCCTTTGGGACCAAGACCACGGGGCTGGACCAAGGACTGCTGGAAGACTCAACCACCCTAAGAGCAAGCATCTTGGAGACCTCCTCCTTGATGCAGGCCCTGACCCTGTCAGTCACTCTGTAAGCCTTATGCTTCACAGGTAAGCTGTCTCCTGTGTCCACATCATGGACGCACCAATCTGTGACACTAGGAACCAGGGAGAACAGATCTGGAAACTGCCCCAGCAATTGGCGGCAGTCTTCCTGTTGCTCAGGGGTCAGGGTGGGTGAGAGGTTAACTCCATCCACTGACCCATCTTTCTCACAGGCCACTAAGAGGTCAGGAAGAGGCTCAGACTCTTCTTCTATTCCATCATCAGTGGCCAACAGCATGCCCACTTCGGACCTTTTCAAGTGGGGCTTGAGGCGGTTAACATGTAGGACCCTTAAAGGATTCCTGGGCGTCTGCATGTCCACCAAGTATGTCACTGGGCTCTTGCGCTCCACAACCTCAAATGGACCTGTCCACTTATCCTGAAGTGCACAGGGTTCCACTGGGGCCAAGACATACACCTCTTGTCCAGGCTGAAGCTCTACCAGAGTGGCATTCTGGTCGTACCACCGCTTCATCTCCTCCTGGCTGGCTTCCAGATTTGCCTCAGCAAGTTGTCTGAAGCGCCTGGTTTGGTTTCTGAAGGTCAGCATGTAGCTATATACATTCTGGGGAGGTTTCCTGGGAGATTGCTCCCAGCCTTCCTTTACCAAACTCAGTGGTCCTCTCACGGGGTGACCATACAGCAGTTCAAAGGGGCTGAACCCTAGGGACTTCTGTGGCACCTCGCGGTATGCAAAGAGCAGGCATGGTAAGAGGACGTCCCACTTACGCCTCATTGGACCTTCCAGGCCAATGATCATGCCCTTCAGGGTTCGGTTGAATCTTTCAACCAACCCATTTCCTTGGGGATGGTAAGGTGTGGTGAACATGTAGGTCACACCACACTCTTGCCAAAGGGACTTCATATACTTGGATATAAAGTTGGTCCCCCTGTCGCTCACCACCTCTAGAGGGAATCCCACTCTGGAGAAAATTCCCATCAGTGCACGCCCCACCACGGGGGCCGTCACTGTCCTCAGAGGGATGGCTTCAGGGTACCGGGTGGCATGATCCACCAAGACCAGGATGAACCTGTTGCCCATGGCTGTCTTGGGGTCCAGAGGCCCAACAATGTCAATACCCACTCATTGGAATGGAGTACTGACCACAGGGAAGGGTTGGAGGGGAGCCTTGTTCTTCCCTCCGATCTTCCCACTTGCCTGGCAAGTTGGACAGGTCCTACAATGAGCATCTGAGCTCTTGTGCATTTGGGGCCAGTAGAAGTGGGTGACAAGCCTGTCATAGGTCTTGTCCATCCCCAAATGTCCTGCTAAAGGCACATCATGAGCCTGTCCCAGTAGGAAGGCTCTGAACTTCTGGGGTACCACCAGCACACGGGCTGACCCAGGTTCAGCAGCCTTAGGCTCTGAATACAGGAGGTCATTCTCCCAGTACACATAATGTGTTTTGGCCTGAACACCATTGGCCTGGTCTGCAGCCTGCTGCCGCATACCCACGAGAGAAGGGCATTCTTTCTGCTCCCTGCAGAATTCCTCCCTGGAGGGGCCTCCTTCTTGCTGCCAATGGGTCAGCTCAGGCAGGTCCCCCAGTTCGGCAATCTGTTCCCCAGTAGGCTCCAGGGCATCCCCCTCAAGGTCTGCTTCCTCCTGGACCGTGGGAACTTCAGAGGCCGGTTTCCCGCGCACCCTGCGCCTTCTCCCTAAGGCCGGTTCCTGGGCCTCTCCTTCAGGCCCCAGGTCCTCTTGATCACCCCTACTGGCTGCCATTGACCGGGTGGTCACGCACGCCCAGTCAGGTAGACCCACCATCTTCAGGTGAGTCGTCTTCTCCACCTTTTCCCAAGGGGAGTCCTCCAAGTCATTCCCTAGCAAACAGTCAACAGGCATGGCTTTCCTCACACAGACCTGCAGAGTACCAGAGACCCCCCCCCACTCGAAGGGAACTTGAGCCATTGGACATTGGCTCTCTGAGTTGTCAGAATTGACAACCCTACAATAGGCATGGGGTACAACCTGCTCTTGAGACACCAGGTGATGCCTCACTGCAGTCACACTGGCTCCTGTGTCTCTAAGAGCCTCAGCTTTCCTACCATTGATGGTAACCACCTGCCCATATTTTTTAGTGTTAGAGGGCAGGTAGTTTGTAGGGACCATCTCACTGTCTCCTAGTGAGACTAGGGTCATCTGAACAGGATCTCCACCCCCCGGGACCATCACTTCTTCTCCTAAGTGAACACTGGTCACTTGTCGGGGCGGAGCACCAGTGGGTGCTGGTTTTCCAAACAGGCGACACTTGGGGTCACTGGCTATGTGCCCCGGGTCACCACATTTGAAACAATTGAAGGGCCCCTTTGGAACAGGTCTACCTGTCGGGGCCCCATTCTGCTTTGGGGGTGGGGGAGGCTGAGAACCTTTCTGCTGGTCCCCTTGGGGATTACTTTGGGGGCCTTTTTGGAACCCTTTCTGTTTTCCCTTGACCCCCCCACTCTTCTGCTGGGGACCCTGCCCACCCTTGGCGGAGTCTCCCACTGGACCCTTGTGGACCCTGGTGCTGAGCCAGCGGTCCGCCTCCTCAGCAAGCTTCCTCGGGTTGGACAGCTTGCTATCAATCAGGTGCTGGCGTAACTCAGGAAAACATTGATCAGACAAGTGCTCCCATGCAATTAAATCAAAGCGACCTTGAAAATCATTCACTTTGTTACCCTTCACCCAACCATCCAGTGCTCTGCAAAAAAAAGTCACAAACTCCACATATGTATTCCCAGGCCGCTTATTACACCCCCTAAACTTCTGTCTATACATTTCAGGGGTAAGCCCATACCTGGTCATTAAAGCTTCTTTCATATGGGGATAGGATCTCTGGTCTTCAGTTGCCAAATCTAGCAGGGTGTCCCGCCCTTCGCTAAGGAACCTTCCCCATAACCCCGCTCCCCAATCCTTGTCAGGGACCCGGTGGGAAAACATGGCTACCTCATATGCCCTAAACCACTGTCCTATGTCATCCCCCTTAAAGAACTCTTTAACTACATCTTTGGGGATGTGCACTCTAGACTCTACCTGCACCGGCGTTGCGCTGCCACCAGAGGGAGGATGATCCAAGGTTTTCTCTTTTAGACTCATCTCCCTCATTTTCACTTCATGCTCCATTTGGAGTTTTCGCTCTTCCAGAGCCATTCTTTTGCTTTCAAGCTCCATTTGGCCCTTTAAATTCAATTCTGCCAGCTTCATTTCATGATCCCTGGTTGCCTGTCTGTCTGCCAGCTCCTCTGGCGACAGGCCTCTGCCAAAGCTAAGGACGCTGTCTGGTTTTTCCAGACTCACAGGATCCATAGGTGCATCCTGATCCTCAGGCGCCTTCCTAGATTCAATCCAGGCTTTCAGGGCCTTGTAGAGCTCAGGTTTGTTTCTGCACCCCACGTGTGGAACCTTGAGTTTCTTGCAGAAGAACTTCAGTTGCTTTCTTGTGTAGTCATCCAGCTTTGATGCATCCCATTCTAGCTCCAACGCACCAGAGGCTATGGATTCTCCTCCATCAACGCTGTTTGTGCCAGGCATGGTTTCAACACGAGGGATCTTCTTCTTTGGCAAAATTAAAAAAGTCTGTGGCTGAGATACTGGACTGTAATCACTATGCAATGGTCAGTAGCTAAGGTAAAACACTGCAAATGTAAATTCGCGATCCTCACCGCTGCGTCCAATGTAGGAAGGGGGAGTCTCTGGTTGGCGAAGTGCAGCACTAGCGACAAGCAGGGCCTCTCTCTTCCCCGTCAGGGCTGAGGGTTACCTTCAAGAACAACCCCTGCTTACCCTCTAGGTAGTGTGGCGCAAGCAGTCTAGGCTAATCTCTGGGGCACATAGGGTTAAACATTTGCAACATTACACCATCACCACCAACCCACCACACAATGACACCAAACTGTATTTGTAAAAATATATATTCTTTATATATTGTTAAAAGCGGGCTTGTAAATAAAGTTTTGGTTACTTTTTAAATGCAGGTTCCAGTTACTCTTTATCAAAAGTCACAGTTCTTATTCAGTTCTTTACGTTCCTTTTTACACAAAAAGGGGGGTCAGGCTCTTCAATGTATCTTTGTCGTTTTGTAGGCACTGTTCCTAATCAGCCAGGGTCACCCCGGGCTGTCCGTGGACCTCTCTGCGCCCCTCGGCTCCTCCGCGCTGGAAAAGCGGGCCCGGTCTGCCCACTCTCACGCTTCTGGCGGGAGCGGCGGCCGGGGAGTCAAAGTCCGCCTCTCTCTGCGCGCTACACGGCTGTGCGCGACTGGCGGGGGAGAGAGCGGGGGCCCTGGGAGCGCTCATCACGCGGCTCCGGGGCGATGCGAGGCAGAGGGCGGTGCGAGCGAAGCAAGGCAGATGCTCGCACCGCGGGGCAGGACACAGTACCTTTTTCCGATGAAGCAGCCTGGGCACAGTTCAGCGCGGTGATCCGCGTCGCGGTGTCTTCCCTCCGACGTTGGAGCGAGCGGCGGCTCGGCTCTGGCTCGGGGGTTGGCGTTACGGCGCGGGCCGGGTCGAGCTGATGAAGCGCCTTGAGATTTCCTGACACAGGGGGCCCACGCAAAGGGGCAGCGATCGGCAAAGCACGCCTCTCTTGATCCAGAAAAGGGGGTGGTGATGAACAGAGTGCCTGAATTAAGCAGACCACTCCTACCCAGTCCAAAGATCAGGGCCTGATCCATCACCGTTCTTTAGCTCACTGCACCATCCCAGCTCAGAACTTGGCTATATGCAAATTAGTCTGTTCCTGTCCCAGTGCATGATGGGAACAGGGCAAACCAAACTACCAAGCCAATTCTTATACTGGGAAGGAAACAAGCTTCCGGGGACCGGTTTCTGCCATTTCAGGCGTCGTCGGCCCGGCTTGCTTGAATCCTGATGGTGCAATGAGCAAGGGACTCACATCTGAGTATACCCTTCCACGCATATGGTGGACAAAATGATTCAGAAAAGGGGGTGGTGATGAACAGAGTGCCTGAATTAAGCAGACCACTCCTACCCAGTCCAAAGATCAGGGCCTGATCCATCACCGTTCTTTAGCTCACTGCACCATCCCAGCTCAGAACTTGGCTATATGCAAATTAGTCTGCTCCTGTCCCAGTGCATGATGGGAACAGGGCAAACCAAACTACCAAGCCAATTCTTATACTGGGAAGGAAACAAGCTTCCGGGGACCGGTTTCTGCCATTTCAGGCGTCGTCGGCCCGGCTTGCTTGAATCCTGATGGTGCAATGAGCAAGGGACTCACATCTGAGTATACCCTTCCACGCATATGGTGGACAAAATGATTCAGAAAAGGGGGTGGTGATGAACAGAGTGCCTGAATTAAGCAGACCACTCCTACCCAGTCCAAAGATCAGGGCCTGATCCATCACCGTTCTTTAGCTCCTTTCTGGTGAAGAATTGGCTTGGTAGTTTGGTCTGCCCTGTTCCCATGATGCACTGGGCCAGGGAGAGACTAATTTGCATATAGCCAGGTTCTGAGCTGGGATGGGGCAGTGAGATAAAGAACGGTGATGGATCAAGCCCTGATCTTTGGACTGGGTAAGAGTGGTCTGCTTAATTCAGACACTCTGTTCATCACCACCCCCTTTTCTGAATCTCTTGATCCAGGCGACGTTCGGGGCCTCACACGCCGCAACTGCTCCTTGGACAGCGGCAGACGGATTTCAGGGGCACCAGACACGGCGGGTGCAAGCAGGCACCGGGCACCACCTCCTCTTTGTGTTGCGAGCTGCGGCTCGGGGTCAGTCACGATGTTCAGATCAGCTGGGCTGATCTTCACGGTGCTTCTGGGCCAGGCAGGCAGCAGTCACGGTGCTCGGAGAGATAGCAACACCCAGAGCGTTGCTGAAGAGCGCGATGGTCACAGCGCGCTCCGCTTTTCCTCGAGAGGCGGGCAGAGGGAAAGCAGCTCCTCACAGCGGTTCCTCTGTCAGGGGGTAGCGCCCACTGTTCCTGGGGCGCTGGTCAGGGGGCAAGTTCAGAGGCAAGCCCTTGGAGATCTTTCAGCAGAGTTTGGCACAAAGTTTCAATAAAGCAAAAGTCTCTTATAGTCTTTTCTTTCCTCTCCTTCTGCAGCAAGGCACCAGACACAGGCCAGAGACAGCACTCCTCCTTGTAGTCCTTCCAGGTCCTTCTCTTCGGGCAGAGTTTCTTCTGTAGCACAAACAGGATCTAATTTACAAGGAGCAGGGCTCCTTCTTTTATACCCAGTTTCTTTTGTTCTAGCAGGCCAGGGGGGCCTCTGCATAACTGCTCCAGTCTCTGAGCACTTGTTGTGGGTACTTCTGGCTTCTGCATGCAGGGTGAGGGCAGGCACATCAGCCGCTCCCCAGGGGGGCGGAGCCGGCATTGTGAAGACAGGGGCAGCTTGAGCACTTTGTTGACCAGCTTCGGTCCTTCCTGGGCCAGGTGCAGGCTGAGTCATCAGTCGCTCCCCAGGAGGGCGGAGCCAGCATTGTGGAGGCAGAGCACAGCCTGATGCATCATTCAGGGGAAACTCCCACCACAAACTAAGGTGTCATCCTGCTATTCACTACCTGTCAACTCCCAGCCCTGTCACTCACACAACTCAGACAGTCAGATCCACATCCAAGCAGAGGCGGGCTGAAATGGTTAGGCCAGCAAATGCTAACTTTCTAAAAGTAGCATTTGCAAACCCAGGATATTAAAATAAACTTTACTAAAAGAAGTATTTTATTATTCTGAGTTCAGGCATACTAAACATTAATTTCTACCATGTTCCCTGAGCCTGCTGGGATTATAGAGTGTAATAATTCCAGCAGCCCATCTGGCCTAAAGGGAACTGGTAGCCTTACAATAGTGAAAAACGAATTTGGCAGTAATTCACTATTAGGACATGCCACACACATCAGAGCATGTCCTACCTTACACTTACAATGCACCCTGCCCTCAGGCCTACCATAGGGGTGACTAATATGAAGTTAAGGGAAGGTTTAGGGGCTGGCAAGTGGGTGCACTTGCCCAGCCAGCATGACAGTACCAGACTGCACGCAGGTTCTGCAGTGGCAGACCCTAGACACATTTTAAAAGGCTGCTCCTGTGGGTGGCGCAACCAGCGCTGCAGGCCCACTAGCAGTATTGGCATTCACAAGCCCTGGCACTCCTGGTGCACTTTACTGGGGACTGACAGTAAATCCAATGAACCAATCATGGACATCAATCACATGTACACTTTACAGTAGGGAGCACTTGCACTGCGGCACGGGTTGGCCGTGGCGCAGTGCCCTGAGTAGCGGACACCAGCAAAACATTTGAGGCACAACAGCAAAAAGTGGAAGGGAAACTCACGCCAAGGTGCCAGGTCTAACAGTGACCAAAACAGGAAGTGGCCAAAGCAAGAAGGAAACAAGCAGACAGGAAGTGTCAGAGTCTAAGAGCACCCAGGGCAGCATGCATGTGTATACTCACTCCCGCCGGCGGGACAGCAGCAGACAGTCATTGAACAGGTGCAGGTAGATTGGGCGTGTGATCACCTTCCACTTGAAGCTGAGAGGGGTGCTTGACTCCAGCTCCAGCAGCTCTCCTTGCTTCACCAGTCGCCGGGACTGCGAAATGAGGGGGAAGATCTGTGGGGCAGAGAGACGGAGACACAAGCCACCAAGGGCGTCAGCACTCGCGCACTAGTGGACGCGCCATATTATAGCTCATCCTAACAGCACTCGTCGCTCTGGTTCATACAGCGCTATCATCATTTTACTGTATCCGTCGTGAGGGTGTTCAACTTTAGGAAGCAGAGGCTGTCTGTCCACTCTTTAAGGACAAAATCTGACTCCTGGCACTAGGCACTGGGCTTGGGTCAGCTTAAAAGAAAGAGTTGACTCATTGACCTTGTAAAGCATTTGGAATTAACTAAAAATGTCCAAATGTTGACACCAGCCTACTGCTGTGGGATTGTCACCCGGGTCCTGCAAATTACAGCGGAACTCCTGCAGCACGTGCTCAACTTCCTGAGTTACCTTGCTGGCTTATTAAGTCTTGATAAAGCAGTCAAAACCATCCATAAGTCATAAGTCATAAGTCATAAAATTTATATAGCGCACTACATACCCAGAGGGTTTCAAGGCGCTTAGGAAGGGGGGGAGGATTATTTGTCAAATATCCACGTTTTAAGCTGCTTTCTGAACGCTAGGTGATTCTGGGTGAGGCGAAGGTAAGCGGGGAGTGAGTTCCATGTCTTGGCAGCCAGGTATGAGAAGGATCTGCCTCCCATGGTGGTCTTGTTGATGCGAGGTACAGTGGCGAAGGCTTGACTGGAAGAACGTAGTTGGCGGGAGGGGGTGTAGAAGGACAGTCGAGAGTTGAGGCAATCTGGTCCGATGTCGTAGAGTGATTTGTGTGCGTGGGTAAGCAGTCGGAAAGTGATCCTCTTATTGACGGGTAGCCAGTGGAGGTCTTTAAGGTGACCAGAGATGTGTTCGTTGCGTGGGATGTCTAATATGAGCCTGGCTGAGGCGTTTTGGATTCGTTGTAGTTTTTTCTGGAGTTTAGCGGTGGTACCTGCGTAGAGGGTGTTTCCGTAGTCCAGTCGGCTCGTGACTAGAGCGTGGGTGACTGTTTTCCTTGTTTCGGTGGGGATCCAGCGAAATGTTTTTCTGAGCATGCGAAGAGTGTTAAAGCAGGAAGAGGATACGGCGCCGACTTGTCTGTTCATTGAGAGTGAAGAATCCAGGATGACGCCCAGGTTCCGTGCGTGGTCTGTCGGGATGGGTGCATTTCCGAGGGCTTCTGGCCACCAGGAGTCGTTCCATGCAGAGGGGGAATTACCTAAGATGAGGACTTCTGTTTTGTCTGAGTTCAGTTTCAGACGGCTTTGTTTCATCCAGTTGGCGACTTCTTTCATTCCTTCGTGTAGGTTAGTTTTGGCGGTGCTGGGGTCCTTGGTGAGAGATAGGATCAGTTGAGTGTCATCCGCGTAAGAGATGATGTTGAGGTTGTGTTGGCGGGCGATGGCCGCGAGGGGGCTCATGTATACGTTGAAGAGGGTGGGACTGAGTGAGGATCCTTGTGGTACGCCGCAGATGATTTCAGAGGCCTCGGACTTGAATGGTGGGAGGCGGACTCTCTGGGTTCTTCCGGTGAGGAACGAGGTGATCCATTCCAGTGCCTTTCCTTGGATTCCGATGTTTCTGAGGCGTTGTAAAAGGGTGCTGTGGCAGACTGTGTCGAAGGGTGCAGAGAGGTCGAGGAGGATGAGGGCGACTGTGTCTCCATTGTCCAGTAGAGTTCGAATGTCGTCTGTTGCTGCGATGAGGGCGGTCTCAGTGCTGTGTTTGGCTCGGAATCCAGATTGTGAGGGGTCGAGGGATTTGTTGGCTTCGAGGAAAGCGGCGAGCTGGTTGTTGACAGCTTTCTCGATGACTTTGGCCGGGAATGGAAGAAGCGAGATGGGGCGGTAGTTTTTGAGTTCGGTGGGGTCTGCTGTTGGTTTTTTCAGAAGGGCGGTGAGTTCAGCGTGTTTCCAGTCTTCTGGGAAGGTAGCGGAGTTGAAGGAGCAGTTGATGACGTCTCGGAGGTGCGGGGCTATGACGGAGTCTGCTTTGTTGAAGATGTGGTGAGGGCATGGGTCTGTGGGGGATCCAGAGTGGATGGAATTCATCAGGCGGATGGTGTCCTCAGTGGAGATTGGGTTCCAGTCGTTAAGGGTGTTAACGGGGGGAAGATGGTCAGCTGATGGTAAGGTGGGTTGGCTTCCGGGTTGGTTGTCAAAGCTGTTGTGGATGTCAGCAATTTTGTTGTGGAAAAAAGAGGCTAGGGAATCGCAGAGGGTTTGAGAGGGGGTGATGTCGTTGGAGTTGGCCGAGGGGTTGGAAAATTCCTTGACGATGTTGAAAAGTTCCTTGCTGTTGTGGGCGTTGTTGTCAAGTCGATCCTTGAATGCTGTTTTCTTGGCTTTTCGGATCAGTTGGTGGTGAGTGCGGGTGGCGCTTTTGAAGGCGTCCTTGGTGCTGGTGGTTGGGTCTTTTTTCCAGGCCTTTTCAAGGGAGCGGCACAGTTTCTTGGACTTCTTGAGGTCATCGTTGAACCATGAGGCCTTCTTGATGGCAAGTTTGTGTTGACGTTTTTTCAGTGGTGCTAAGGTGTCGGCGGTGTTGGATAGCCAAAGGGTGAGGTTGGAGGCGGCTTCGTTGGCGTTAGAAGAGAGGGCTGGGGAGGTTTGAAGGAGCGATGTGGAGATCTGCTCCGTGGTGATTTTGTTCCAGTTTCTTTGTAGAGTTGGTTGGAGGTGGATGATGGGTTTCGGCTTGTTGTAGGTGAAGTGAACGCAGCTGTGGTCAGTCCAGAGGAGATCTGTAGTGTGGCTGAAGGAGACATGATTGCTGGAGGTGAAGATGGGGTCGAGTGTGTGACCTGCGATGTGGGTGGGGGAAGTGACCAGTTGTTTAAGTCCGAGGTTGGCTAGGTTGTCCAAGAGGGTGGCGGTGTTGCGGTCATTGATTTTTTCAAGGTGGAAGTTGAGGTCTCCCAGAAGGATGTAGTCTTTGGAGGGGAGTGCGTGTGGGGTGATGAAGTCTGTGATGTCTTCACTGAATTTAGCGCGGGGACCTGGTGGTCTGTAGAGGAGGTTGCCTCTGAGAGTGGTCTTGGGGTCGATGTGAATCTGGAAGTTAAGGTGTTCGGAGTTAGCGAGGTTGGCGTCAGAGCTGGTTGAGATGCGGATTGATTTCTTATGGACGATAGCGATTCCACCTCCTGTATGATCGGTGCGGTCCTTGCGTGTGATCTTATAGTCATCAGGGATCGCGATGGCGATGTCAGGGGCGGAGGAAGCGTTCATCCATGTTTCCGTTAGGAAGGCGACGTCAGGAGAGATGGTGTCTAGTAGGTTCCAAAGGTCAATGGCGTGCCTGTGGACCGAGCGGGTGTTGAGAAGGATGCATTCTAGGTGGTTGGGGTCGGGAGTCTGTTGAGTGGTCGTAGCAGAGATGTTGTCGGTGCCGCTAAATTTGCAGGAGAGGCAGGAGAACGGTCCATGGGTGCGTCCAGGAGCGGCTTGGACGCAGTTGGGTGGGCGACCGGGGTTAAGGGCTAGGAGGGTGGCAGCATCGTAGGTAACGCGGGGGGGCTGGGCAGCGCGAGGGGCAGGGGGTCTGGCGCTGGGCGCGGTCCAGGCGCGGACGGGCGTAGACGGGCTTACCTTTGGCACACCTTCGGCGCGGATTGGGCGCGGTCGCTGCGCGTGAACGCTGCGCGCGGGAGCAACTGTCATATATGGATGGTGGAGGGGGAGGGGCGAGGGCGTCTCAGCTGGGAGGCGGGGCGGGCTAGGTAACAGGACAACAACAACAAAATGGAGGGCGCTTGGGGGAAAAGTCGAAAAGAGCAGCAAAGTCGCGCTGGAAATGTGGAAAGACACAATAATTAAATAATATGCAAATCGGCATACACAGCGCACAGCAGGCAATTCAATGAGGGCGTTTGGGGGAAAAATGGAAGAGCAGCAAAGTCGCGCTGGCAAAGTGAAATGACACGATAATTAAACAATATGCAAAGCGGCATACACAGCGCACAGCAGGCAGTTCAATGAGCACAGATATCAGCACAAAGCACAAAGCGTTAGGAAAACGATACCGGGCCAAAGGGAGCGACCACTCGGCTGGGAAGCGTAGAGTGAGTCACGGTGCTTCTAGGTAGCGGAGCGCTCTTTAACTTTGTGGGAGGGCGTCTCAGCTGGGAGGCGGGGCGGGCTAGGTAACAGGACAACAACAACAAAATGGAGGGCGCTTGGGGGAAAAGTCGAAAAGAGCAGCAAAGTCGCGCTGGAAATGTGGAAAGACACAATAATTAAATAATATGCAAATCGGCATACACAGCGCACAGCAGGCAATTCAATGAGGGCGTTTGGGGGAAAAATGGAAGAGCAGCAAAGTCGCGCTGGCAAAGTGAAATGACACGATAATTAAACAATATGCAAAGCGGCATACACAGCGCACAGCAGGCAGTTCAATGAGCACAGATATCAGCACAAAGCACAAAGCGTTAGGAAAACGATACCGGGCCAAAGGGAGCGACCACTCGGCTGGGAAGCGTAGAGTGAGTCATCCAAAGAATAAAGTCCCCACTATTCATCATCCAGACATTTTCAAGTGGTTTCGCCACTTCACAATTTACAACCTGTTAACTCCATCAAAGGCCCAGGCTGCAGCACCAGGATACACAATGAACAGATTGCAGCAGCATCTCCATAGATTAGCAATATTGCCACAGAGGAGCAGCGTCGCCACAGAGGAGCAGCGTCGCCACAGAGGAGCAGCGTCGCCACATAGGAGCAGCGTCGCCACATAGGAGCAGCGTCGCCACAGAGGAGCAGCGTCGCCACAGAGGAGCAGCGTCGCCACAGAGGAGCCGCGTCGCCACAGAGGAGCAACGTCGCCACAGAGGAGCCGCGTCGCCACAGAGGAGCCGCGTCGCCACAGAGGAGCAGCCACCTCACAGAGGAGGAGCAGCGTCGCCACAGAGGAGCAGCGTCGCCACAGAGGAGCAGCGTCGCCACAGAGGAGCAGCGTCGCCACAGAGGAGCAGCGTCGCCACAGAGGAGCAGCGTCGCCACAGAGGAGCAGCGTCGCCACAGAGGAGCAGCGTCGCCACATTGGAGCAGCGTCGCCACAGAGGAGCAGCGTCGCCACAGAGGAGCCGCGTCGCCACAGAGGAGCAACGTCGCCACAGAGGAGCCGCGTCGCCACAGAGGAGCCGCGTCGCCACAGAGGAGCCGCGTCGCCACAGAGGAGCCGCGTCGCCACAGAGGAGCAGCCGCGTCGCCACAGAGGAGCAGCCGCGTCGCCACAGAGGAGCAGCCGCGTCGCCACAGAGGAGCAGCCGCGTCGCCACAGAGGAGCAGCCGCGTCGCCACAGAGGAGCAGCCGCGTCGCCACAGAGGAGCCGCGTCGCCACAGAGGAGCCGCGTCGCCACAGAGGAGCCGCGTCGCCACAGAGGAGCCGCGTCGCCACAGAGGAGCAGCGTCGCCACAGAGGAGCCGCGTCACCACAGAGGAGCAGCCACCTCACAGAGGAGCAGCGTCGCCACAGAGGAGCAGCGTCGCCACAGAGGAGCAGCGTCGCCACAGAGGAGCAGCGTCGCCACAGAGGAGCAGCGTCGCCACAGAGGAGCCGCGTCGCCACAGAGGAGCCGCGTCGCCACAGAGGAGCCGCGTCGCCACAGAGGAGCCGCGTCGCCACAGAGGAGCCGCGTCGCCACAGAGGAGCAGCGTCGCCACAGAGGAGCAGCCGCGTCGCCACAGAGGAGCAGCCGCGTCGCCACAGAGGAGCAACGTCGCCACAGAGGAGCCGCGTCGCCACAGAGGAGCCGCGTCGCCACAGAGGAGCCGCGTCGCCACAGAGGAGCAGCGTCGCCACAGAGGAGCAGCGTCGCCACAGAGGAGCAGCGTCGCCACAGAGGAGCCGCTTCGCCACAGAGGAGCAGCCACCTCACAGAGAAGCAGCGTCGCCACAGAGGAGCAGCGTCGCCACAGAGGAGCAGCGTCGCCACAGAGGAGCAGCGTCGCCACAGAGGAGCAGCGTCGCCACAGAGGAGCAGCGTCGCCACAGAGGAGCAGCGTCGCCACAGAGGAGCAGCGTCGCCACAGAGGAGCCGCGTCGCCACAGAGGAGCCGCGTCGCCACAGAGGAGCCGCGTCGCCACAGAGGAGCCGCGTCGCCACAGAGGAGCAGCCGCGTCGCCACAGAGGAGCAGCCGCGTCGCCACAGAGGAGCAGCCGCGTCGCCACAGAGGAGCAGCCGCGTCGCCACAGAGGAGCAGCCGCGTCGCCACAGAGGAGCCGCGTCGCCACGGAGGAGCCGCGTCGCCACAGAGGAGCAGCGTCGCCACAGAGGAGCAGCGTCGCCACAGAGGAGCAGCGTCGCCACAGAGGAGCAGCGTCGCCACAGAGGAGCAGCCACCACACAGAGGAGCAGCGTCGCCACAGAGGAGCAGCGTCGCCACAGAGGAGCAGTGTCGCCACAGAGGAGCAGCGTCGCCACAGAGGAGCAGCGTCGCCACAGAGGAGCAGCGTCGCCACAGAGGAGCAGCGTCGCCACAGAGGAGCAGCGTCGCCACAGAGGAGCAACGTCGCCACAGAGGAGCAACGTCGCCACAGAGGAGCAACGTCGCCACAGAGGAGCAACGTCGCCAAAGAGGAGCAACGTCGCCACAGAGGAGCCGCATCGCCACAGAGGAGCAGCGTCGCCACAGAGGAGCAGCCGCGTCGCCACAGAGGAGCAGCGTCGCCACAGAGGAGCAGCGTCGCCACAGAGGAGCAGCGTCACCACAGAGGAGCAGCGTCGCCACAGAGGAGCAGCCGCGTCGCCACAGAGGAGCAGCGTCGCCACAGAGGAGCAGCGTCGCCACAGAGGAGCAGCGTCACCACAGAGGAGCCGCGTCGCCACAGAGGAGCAGCCGCGTCGCCACAGAGGAGCAGCCGCGTCGCCACAGAGGAGCAGCGTCGCCACAGAGGAGCAGCGTCGCCACAGAGGAGCAGCGTCACCACAGAGGAGCAGCGTCACCACAGAGGAGCAGCGTCGCCACAGAGGAGCAGCGTTGCCACAGAGGAGCAGCGTCGCCACAGAGGAGCAGCGTCACCACAGAGGAGCAGCGTCACCACAGAGGAGCCGCGTCACCACAGAGGAGCCGCGTCACCACAGAGGAGCCGCGTCACCACAGAGGAGCCGCGTCACCACAGAGGAGCCGCGTCGCCACTGAGGAGCAGCCACCTCACAGAGGAGCAGCGTCGCCACAGAGGAGCAGCGTCGCCACAGAGGAGCAGCGTTGCCACAGAGGAGCAGCGTCGCTACAGAGGAGCAGCGTCGCCACAGAGGAGCAGCGTCGCCACAGAGGAGCAGCGTCGCCACAGAGGAGCAGCCACCTCACAGAGGAGCAGCGTCGCCACAGAGGAGCAGCGTCGCCACAGAGGAGCAGCGTTGCCACAGAGGAGCAGCGTCGCTACAGAGGAGCAGCGTCGCCACAGAGGAGCAGCGTCGCCACAGAGGAGCAGCGTCGCCACAGAGGAGCAGCGTCGCCACAGAGGAGCAGCGTCGCCACAGAGGAGCAGCGTCGCCACAGAGGAGCAGCGTCGCCACAGAGGAGCAGCGTCGCCACAGAGGAGCAGCGTCGCCACAGAGGAGCAGCGTCGCCACAGAGGAGCAGCGTCGCCACAGAGGAGCAGCGTCACCACAGAGGAGCAGCGTCGCCACAGAGGAGCAGCGTTGCCACAGAGGAGCAGCGTCGCCACTGAGGAGCAGCCACCTCACAGAGGAGCAGCGTCGCCACAGAGGAGCAGCGTTGCCACAGAGGAGCAGCGTCGCTACAGGAGGAGCAGCGTCGCCACAGAGGAGCAACGTCGCCACAGAGGAGCCGCGTCGCCACGGAGGAGCAGCGTCGCCACAGAGGAGCCGCGTCGCCACAGAGGAGCAGTACCACCTCACAGAGGGAAAAGCAAAAGACACACAATTGATGGACGGAATGAAGAATAAATCAAAACATTCACCCCGGTCAAGAGATCTGGGTTAAATCCATCATTCTTTAGCTCACTTCACCACCCCAGTTTAGAACCAGCCATATGTAAATCAGTCTTGACCCTGCGCCCAATGGGAATAGTCCAGCTTGAACTACCAGGCCAGATCAATCCAGAATGAAGGATGAAGGTGAACTGAGGGGTTGAACGTTTGCCCAGCATGTCTGAGTTATAGACCAAAAAACTGTCCATGTGAAAGGTGCCGGCACTCAAAGAGGGACCAAAGAGGGGCTTGAAAGGCCAGGAGACTCACCGTGCACTCAAAGAGGGATCAAAGAGGGGCTTGAAAGGCCAGGAGACTCACCGTGCACTCAAAGAGGGATCAAGACCTCAACTTCCACCTGGAGAACAACAACGACCGCAGCACCACCACCCTACTGGACAACCTCGCCAACATCAATCTCAAGCAGCTGGTGACCACCCCCACCCACTACGCCGGACACACGCTCGACCCCGTCTTCTCCTCCAGCAAGGACATCGCCTTCAGCCACACCACCGGACTCCACTGGACGGACCACAGCTGCGTCCACTTCAGCTTCAAAAAGAACACGATCCACCACCACCAGCAACAGCTCGCACGCAGAAGCTGGAACAAGATCACAGCCGACCAGCTCATCGCATCTCTGAGCCAGGACCCCCCCGCCAGCTCAGCGAAGCCCAGCCAGGCCGCCAACAACCTCATGAGGTGGATCAGCAACTGCGCAGATGACCTCGCCCCACTGAGGACCCAGCCCAGCAGACCCGGCAGTAAGAAAGCACCGTGGTTCACCGACGAACTCAAGAGCTCCAAGAAGAACTGCCGAGCCCTCGAGAGAGCCTGGCGCAGAGACCCAACACCAAAAAACATGACCACCCTCAAGCTCGCCACCCGAAAACACCACCAACTGATCCACACCACCAAGAAAACTGCATTCAAGGAGCGACTAGACAACAACGCACACAACAGCAAGGAACTCTCCAACATCGTCAAAGAGCTCTCCAACCCCAGCGCCGGAAACAACGACATCACCCTATGGCAAGACCTCTACAACTCCCTCGCCTCCTACTTCCACAACAAGATCGCAGATATACACAACAGCTTCAGCACACAGCCAACGCTCCCCACGACCGCACCTGCGCCCTCCACCACCACCCTCCGCGCCTGGACCCCAATCAACACCGAAGAAACCCTACGCACGATGAACTCCATCCACTCCGGATCTCCAACCGACCCCTGCCCTCACCACGTCTTCAACAAGGCCAACTCCATCATCGCGCCCCACCTACGGGACATCATCAACACCTCCTTCGCCACCGCAACCTTCCCGGAAAGCTGGAAGCACGCCGAACTCAGCGCTCTACTGAAGAAACCATCAGCGGACCCCACCGAACTCAAAAACTACCGCCCCATCTCGCTCCTCCCGTTTCCGGCCAAAGTCATCGAGAAGACCGTCAACAAGCAGCTGGCCGCCTTCCTCGAGACAAATGGATCCCTCGATCTCTCGCAGTCTGGCTTCCGGGCCAACCACAGCACCGAGACCGCCCTCATTGCCGCCACTGACGACATCCGAGCCCTGCTCGACAACGGGGAAACAGCGGCCTTCATCCTCCTGGATCTCTCTGCAGCATTCGACACTGTCTGCCACCGCACCCTAGTACAGCGCCTCAGCAATGTCGGAATCCAAGAGAAGGCACTAGAATGGACCACCTCCTTCCTCGCCGGAAGGACACAGAGAGTCCGCCTCCCCCCGTTCAAATCAGAGGCCACCGAAGTCATCTGCGGCGTCCCCCAAGGTTCATCGCTCAGCCCCACCCTCTTCAATGTCTACACAACGCCAACACAACCTCAACATCATCTCTTACGCCGACGACACCCAGCTGATCCTCTCCCTCACCAATGACCCCGCCACCACCAAAGCCAACCTACACGAAGGGATGAAAGACGTAGCCGAGTGAATGATGAACAGCCGCCTGAAACTGAACTCAAACAAGACGGAAGTCCTCATCCTGGGATCGTCACCCTCCACCTGGGACGACTCCTGGTGGCCCCCTGCCCTGGGCAGCGCACCCAAACCAACGGACCACGCACGAAACCTGGGCTTCATCCTGGACTCCTCCCTCTCCATGACCAGACAAGTCAACGCCGTCTCCTCGTCATGCTTCAACATCCTGCGCATGCTATTCAAGATCTTCCGGTGGATCCCCACCGAGACTAGGAAGACGGTCACCCAGGCCCTCGTCACCAGCCGACTGGACTACGGCAACTCCCTCTACGCCGGAACCACTGCCAAACTCCAGAAGAGACTCCAGTGGATCCAAAACGCCTCAGCAAGACTCATCCTGGACATCCCCCGACACAGCCACATCTCCGGACACCTGAGAGACCTGCACTGGCTCCCGATCAACAAGAGAATCACGTTCCGACTCCTCACCCACGCACACAAAGCCCTGCACAACCAAGGACCAAGATACCTCAACAACCGCCTCAACTTCTACACTCCCACCCGCCAGCTTCGATCGACCGACCACGCCCTCGCCGCCGTCCCCCGCATCCGAAGAGCCACCACAGGAGGAAGATCCTTCTCCTACCTGGCCGCCAAGACGTGGAACTCCCTCCCCACCCAGCTCCGCCTCACCCAAGACCACCTCGCCTTCAGGAAGCAGCTCAAGACCTGGCTGTTCGAGCAGTAGCGGACCCCACCCTCCCCCCAAGCGCCTTGAGACCCTCTGGGTGAGTAGCGCGCTATATAAATGCCGTTATTGATTGATTGAAAGAGGGACCAAAGAGGTGCTTGAAAGGCCACAAGACTCACCTTGCACTCTAAGAGGGACCAAAGAGGTGCTTGAAAGGCCAGGAGACTCACTGTGCACTCAAAGAGGGACCAAAGAGGTGCTTTAAAAGCCATGAGACTCACCGTGCACTCAAAGAGGGACCAAAGAGGTGCTTGAAAGGCCATGAGACTCACCGTGCACTCAAAGAGGGACCAAAGAGGTGCTTGAAAGGCCATGAGACTCACCATGCACTCAAAGAGGGACCAAAGAGGTGCTTGAAAGGCCACGAGACTCACCATGCACTCAAAGAGGGACCAAAGAGGTGCTTGAAAGGCCAGGAGACTCACCGTGCACTCAAAGAGGGACCAAAGAAGTGCTTGAAAGGCCAAGAGACTCACAGTGCACTCAAAGAAGGACCAAAGAGGTGATTGAAAGGCCAGAAGACTCACCTTGCACTCAAAGAGGGATCAAAGAGGTGCTTGGAAGGCCGGGAGACTCACTGTGCACTCAGAGGGTTCAAAGAGGTGCTTGAAAGGCCATGAGACTCACCGTACACTCAAAGAGGGATCAAAGAGGTGCTTGAAAGGCCAGGAGACTCACATTGCACTCATAGAGGGATCAAAGAGGTGCTTGAAAGGCCATGAGACTCACCGTGCACTCAAAGAAGGACCAAAGAGGAGCTTGAAAGGCCAGGAGACTCACTGTGCACTCAAAGAGGGACCAAAGAGGTGCTTGTAAGGCCATGAGACTCACTGTGCACTCAAAGAGGGATCAACGAGGTGCTTGAAAGGCCAGGAGACTCACCGTGCACTCAAACAGGGACAAAGAGGTGCTTGAAAGGCCAGGAGACTCACCTTGCACTCGAAGAGGGACCAAAGAGGAGCTTGAAAGGCCATGAGACTCACCTTGCACCCCAAGAGGGACC
The DNA here is from genome assembly GCF_964261635.1 of Lissotriton helveticus. Classification (NCBI taxonomy): domain Eukaryota; kingdom Metazoa; phylum Chordata; class Amphibia; order Caudata; family Salamandridae; genus Lissotriton; species Lissotriton helveticus. The sequence continues at coordinate 1,957,963,101 of NC_136068.1, read as the reverse complement.
AAAGAGGTGCTTGAAAGGCCATGAGACTCCCCTTGCACTCAAAGAGGGACCAAAGAGGAGCTTGAAAGGCCATGAGACTCACCGTGCACTCAAAGAGGGACCAAAGAGGTGCTTGAAAGACCATGAGACTTACCGTGCACTCAAAGAGGGACCAAAGAGGTGCTTGAAAGGCCATGAGACTCACCTTGCACTCAAAGAGGGACCAAAGAGGGGCTTGAAAGGCCAGGAGACTCACCGTGCACTCAAAGAGGGACCAAAGTGGTGCTTGAAAGGCCAGGAGACTCACCGTGCACTCAAAGAGGGACCAAGGAGGTGCTTGAAAGGCCATGAGACTCACCTTGCACTCAAAGAGGGACCAAAGAGGTGCTTGAAAGGCCATGAGACTCACTGTACACTCAAAGAGGGACCAAAGAGGTGCTTGAAAGGCCATGAAACTCACCTTGCACTCAAAGAGGGACCAAAGAGGGGCTTGAAAGACCATGAGACTCACCGTGCACTCAAAGAGGGATCAAAGAGGTGCTTGAAAGGCCATAAGACTCACCGTGCACTCAAAGAGGGACCAAAGAGGGGCTTGAAAGGCCATGAGACTCACCGCGCACTCAAAGAGGGACCAAAGAGGTGCTTGAAAGGCCAGGAGACTCACTGTGCACTCAAAGAGGGACCAAAGAGGTGCTTGAAAGGCCACGAGACTCACCTTCCACTCAAAGAGGGATAAAAGAGGTGCTTGAAAGGCCAGGAGACTCACCTTGCACTCAAAGAGGGACCAAAGAGGTGCTTGAAAGGCCACGAGACTCACCGTGCACTCAAAGAGGGACCGAAGAGGTGCTTGAAAGGCCAGGAGACTCACCTTGCACTCAAAGAGGGACCAAAGAGGTGCTTGAAAGGCCATGAGACTCACATTGCACTCAAAGAGGGATCAAAGAGGTGCTTGAAAGGCCAGGAGACTCACCGTGCACTCAAAGAGGGACCAAAGAGGTGCTTCAATGGCCAGGAGACTCACCGTGCACTCAAAGAGGGATCAAAGAGGAGCTTGAAAGGCCATGAGACTCACCTTGCACTCAAAGAGGGACCAAAGAGGTGCTTGAAAGGCCAGGAGACTCACCTTGCACTCAAAGAGGGACCAAAGAGGTGCTTGAAAGGCCATGAGACTCACATTGCACTCAAAGAGGGATCAAAGAGGTGCTTGAAAGGCCAGGAGACTCACCGTGCACTCAAAGAGGGACCAAAGAGGTGCTTCAATGGCCAGGAGACTCACCGTGCACTCAAAGAGGGATCAAAGAGGTGCTTGAAAGGCCATGAGACTCACCTTGCACTCAAAGAGGGATCAAAGAGGTGCTTGAAAGGCCATGAGACTCACCGTGTACTCAAAGAGGGACCAAAGAGGTGCTTGAAAGGCCATGAGACTCACCGTGCACTCAAAGAGGGATCAAAGAGGTGCTTGAAAGGCCATGAGACTCACCTTGTACTCAAAGAGGGACCAAAGAGGTGCTTAAAAGGCCATGAGACTCACCTTGCACTCAAAGAAGGACCAAAGAGGTGCTTGAAAGGCCATGAGACTCACCTTGCACTCGAAGAGGGACCAAAGAGGTGCTTGAAAGGCCATGAGACTCACCGTGCACTCAAAGAGGGATCAAAGAGGAGCTTGAAAGGCCATGAGACTCACCTTGCACTCAAAGAGGGACCAAAGAGGTGCTTGAAAGGCCAGGAGACTCACCTTGCACTCAAAGAGGGACCAAAGAGGTGCTTGAAAGGCCATGAGACTCACATTGCACTCAAAGAGGGATCAAAGAGGTGCTTGAAAGGCCATGAGACTCACCGTGTACTCAAAGAGGGACCAAAGAGGTGCTTGAAAGGCCAGGAGACTCACCTTGCACTCAAAGAGGGACCAAAGAGGTGCTTGAAAGGCCATGAGACTCACATTGCACTCAAAGAGGGATCAAAGAGGTGCTTGAAAGGCCATGAGACTCACATTGCACTCAAAGAGGGACCAAAGAATCGCCGGGAGGGTCCTCCACGGCAGGCGCAAGACGACAAATCCCTCGCCATTCGGCACTCTCGGAAGGAGACGATGAAGATCGAGCGGACAATGGGGATTCGGAACCTGAGGAAGTAGACCCCGGTGAGGAGAGAGGCTCGATGCACCCGTTGGAGAAGGAGATCCACCATCTGGAACTAGACTCATCCGACAAACAGAGCGGGACCGACACCGCCACGCAAGACTCACACTCCTGAACACAGCGGAGTGGCTTACTGAAGAAGACGGCCGGGAGGCACGAGGAGACGCAAGTTCCCAGTCCTCCCTTGTGTTTTGTTGTCATTCCCCTGTTCAGTGTATATATTTTCTTTCCTTGAATTAGTTGAGGCATTGGGCTAGAAAACACTGGACCGGGTGCTCTCACTGCCTTTCGAGTTGGGGGGAAAGGTAAGGGTTTAGTTGAGTTAAGGGGTGGAGGGGGTGGGCGACAGACCGTCTCCCGCTGAAAGCTCGGTCCTATATGGGGATGAGTCTGGAAGGGGAGGGTGGTGGGGAGGGGGGAGGGGGGGTTCATGGGGGACCAGAGTTCTTTTGAGTTGGGGGAGGGGGGATGTTGAGAAACAGCGACTGCATGCCAATACGCACCTTACACCACACCACTGCGAGTGCCATTCGGGGAAATACGGAAGAAACACACAATGGCGGACCCACTGGATCACAACCACACGGGTGACTCTGGCGTCACGATACTCTCTTGGAATGTGAATGGCCTTGGATCGAAGATTAAAAGGGGTTTAGTGAATGCATATCTTAGGAGGCTAGCGCCTGACATAATATTACTTCAGGAGACACATCTGAGAGGCACTCAGTGCGCTTTTATAGCAAGAGGTAGGCACGTGGTGCTGGCGCACGCAGGTTACACGGCAGATTCCAGGGGGGCGGCAGTCCTAGTAAAAAAATCCACACCGTTTGACGTCACCCGCACATGGTTAGACCCTCAGGGGACATATGCAGGAGTACAGGGAACATGGAGGAGGCGCAGATACACAATTGTTTCAGTTTATGCCCCACCAAAATTACAGGCACGCACCCTCACGGCGGTCACTGCTATCCTTCTGGACACGGCAGATACGATTCAGATAGTGGGGGGGGATTTTAACGATGTAATGTGTAACACTAGAGATAGATCGGGATCCCCACGTGCGGCAGGACATGGTACGGCACTGGCTAGACAGATGCACACTTTGGGCCTCACTGATGTATGGAGATGGCTCCACCCGACACAGGAGGCCTACTCCTTTTATTCCGGGGCTCACAAGGTCTTTTCCAGGTTAGATTACCTATTTACCTCTAGGCAAGAAATTACGGTCAATGACTTAGCGGACTATAAAGCACGGGGAATCTCGGACCACTCCCCCCTGTATGTACACTTGGGACGTGGGAGAAGGGAAAAGACTAGGGAATGGCGCCTCGCAGCATGGGACCTGCAAACACCAGACATACTGAAGGGAATCAGAGTGGACATAAAGGTCTATATGGCTGAGAATGAGGGCTCAGTAGAATTGGGGATCACGCTCTGGGAAGCATTGAAGACAGTCCTTAGGGATCGTGTCAATAGCAGATTGGGAACAGCCAGGAGGGAACTACAGCATGCGGTTACGACCGAGGAGGCCACGATCTTAGCCCTCGAAACAGAATACCATCAGGGAAAGGAAGAAAAGATACTTAGGAAACTACTGGACACACAAAGACACTATAGAGAACTTGTCACGGGGGAGGCACGCACACAAGCCCTGGCGACAATCCACCGCCTTTACGACGTGGGTGACAAATCGGGAAAACTCCTAGCGTGGCTGAGCAAGAGAGAAAGGGCGGCACGATGGGTGGACAGGATTGAAGTGACAGGGAACAGAACAGCCTGTACAGACGAAGCTATAGCGGAGGCCTTTGCATCGTACTACAAGGACTTTTATAGGGCTAGGGATTTGGGGGACGAGACGGACGCTAACCACTATATGTGTGACATGGAGGTTCCGCAACTGTCCCAGGAAGACGCTACGGAACTGGAAGCAGAGATCTCACTCGAAGAAATAGGAGATGCAATAACGTCCCTGAAGCCGGGGAAGCTGCCGGGACCCAACGGCTTCCCGGCGGAATTTTTCAAACGTACAGCGGACTTGCTGCAACGCCATATTAGACAGCTATTTGCCGAGGCACGCCAAACGGCGAGCTTGCCACCTGATCTAGCTACGGCCACAATTGTCCCTATCCATAAGGAGGGTAAGCCTAGAGACAGGTGTGCCTCCTACCGCCCGATCTCTCTCCTTAATATGGAGACAAAGATTCTGGCTACGATACTGGCTAGGCGCCTACGGGGGGTCATCTCTGATTTAGTACATGCAGATCAGTCCGGGTTCCTTCCCGACAGGGCGACCAAACTAAACCTCCGCCGCACCCATAACTGGCTGCAGGAGGTCCGAGAGAGGAGCGAGCCCCACTGGTTCCTCTCGTTAGATGCCGAGAAGGCCTTCGATGCGGTTCACTGGCCCTTCTTGTTTGAGACGTTGCGGAGGTTCGGCTTTGGACCTAAGTTTTTGCAGTGGCTTCGGCTCCTGTACTCGGGCCCAAAGGCACGAGTGCGAATTCTGCATTTACAGGGGAACACGTCAGGGGTGCCCACTGTGGAAAAGTAAATTTTGCCATGTTCTGTGTCCCTACGTGTCATCCATCATATGTTATGTGTGCATGATTAAATATGCATATGTATTCCCCATGTCCGATTAATGACGCAATTACAGTTGTGTCCACCTCTAGTATGCCAGTTTCCAGTCCTCGTGAATACTACGAATATCAGGCCTATGTAAAGCTACGTTGCCACGTTTCTCAGTGTGCACGTTACTCCATTATAAAGTCCCCGTTTCTAGGCCTCAAAAGGGCCCGGACACCAGATTCAGCTCCTGTCTCCTGCAGCCTCGCTGAGGAGCGATACAGCCCCCACCTGTATCCTCGACCCTTCACTTACTTCCTGCCTCGCAGTGCCCGGCCCAGCCTGGCTCAGTCTCTGAGTCTGCCAAGAATATGTTATGATTCCAGTTATCAGTTCAGTCCTCCTTCTCTGCATTCCTAAACTACTGAATCGCATCAATAGTTTCCGTCATTGTCTAGCCTTCACGTCTCCACGTTAGAGAAATACTGCATTTAATGGTCATTTAATATTCTTCATCACGCACTACATGTAGAATAATGCATGGTCCAGTCTTAGAATCAAGTCAGCCTTTCCTCTCCTGACTTCTAGTTTATATCAACATGTTCTCTAAACATCAGATACTAGATACTGCTTAGGTACATGTCGCCCTGACTCTCCAGACTTCAGTCTCTGCTCCTAGCACAGAGTTCATAGCCCCCAGCTTCTCCTAGTAACACGTCACTGCTAGTTTGCGCGCACCATCAGGTTAGAGGTCCCGGCTCCTCAGGTAGCCCCCTCCATGGTTTCCGCCCCATTCATGACATATTCTGTTACGTTTGCATCACATGTCTATGTATACGCCCTGTTACACCTCTTTTCGCCCTTATCTTTCGCGACTGCTACGCGTCACGCCTATTGCTCCACCCACTGCTACGCCTACTGCAATGTAATGCTATGTGTTTGCGTTATGTATATATGCTCATGTATTGTTATTAAAAGTCAGCGCGCTCATCCCAGATCCAGCCCCAGCAGCTGCTGGGCCCTGCCATCCTATTCCTATGCAGGTTGTCCTGTTCCTGTCCTTATGCTGTATTAAACCTGCAAAACTCCTACTACCTCGAATCTTGACTCTTATTTATTGAGCTATCTGTTATGATATATGTCTAGTCAAAAAGAGAGGTATTATTTATTTATTTACCACATAATGGCGCCCGAACAGGAACTTGCCCTTTCCCCACGCGTCGGTGAAGCCACGCCGACCCCCTGACCCTCTGCAGTCGTGACGGAACTCTTCTGCGCACCGGCAGATATTTCTGCTTCAAGTATCCCTCAGGCCCACGGAGGAGACGGAGGAGGCGGTCCAGCATCCAAACGAGACGGTGGAGGAACGCGGCGAGTCCCGACCAGAGCCCAAGCCAAGAGTCCAAGGTCCGAGGTATCCGGAGGTCCACCCGTAACTGAAGTCCGAAGTCCGTCGTCGTCGTAGCAGTCCAGTCCAGTCCGAGGCTTTCCGTTCTTGCTGCCCGGTGAGTACCATTACTGGGGTAGTATCTAGACAGGGTCAATCTAAATTGACTCTGGTCCGTGGGTTGGTGGTACACAGACTCACAAACGAAGTGTTCACCTAGGTGGATACGGGTCTTGATGCGTCCCTTTATGGGACCGGTATGTTCCGTACTGTTTCAGCAGTGCATCCAGTAACTCTAGTCTGTTCCGTTCTCGAGAAATTCTTGTGTTTCTGTTTTTCAGTATTCCAGGTAATATTCTGTCCGAACTGTTATGTTATGATGTTGTTCAATGTATTTCCAATGTCGTGGTATGCCTGAATTGTTCTCCAAATTGTTATTGTTCCTCGTGTATTGTATTGTGTTCCGATTCAAGTTTACAATGTCTCTCTTTTCGAGATTACGTCAGCTAAGAACTAGAAAGGGTTTGTTAGAAGAAGCAGTTCCTGTTCCGCCGAGGGACAGTCCAGGTCATTTTATGTATCAGAAGCATGGCATAAGCGCCATATTGTATCTAGATTTATGGGTAGAGTATACCAAACAGTTAGAAGAAAAGTATAGATGGCCCGTATCGGGTACATGGGATGCCGAGTGCATCATGCGAGTAGAAGAAGCATTATGGAAAAAGAAAGCCAGACAGTCACAGAAAGATGCCATCGAGTTATGGCGCAAAGAAGCTCATAAAAGAACCGAAAAAGAAATCAGAAAGTCAGAATTAAGTAGAGAATCCTTAGAACGAGCACAAGAAAAAGAACTAATCGAGATAGGTGAACAAGTCAAAGCCGAACAGTCAGACAGACAGAGGCATGCCCTTATTAGGGGTATGTATCCTCTCCTTGCCGAGGGTTTGCCAAAAGCGACCCCAGAGGCATCCAGTAATTTCCCGCCACCATTAGTTCCGACCAAGCTACGTCACAAACAGACCGCAGCTGATATTTTTATTTCGTCCTATTTGGACGACACAGTCCCAGAATATGCAAATCCTGTTCCGCCAGTCCCTGTAAATCAGGCAATTCCCGCTCCTCCAGACACCGGAGTACCTGTTACGGTACCCCCGGTCCAGCCCGCCATACAAGTCCAGCCTGCATTTCCATTTCCCACTCTGCCAGGACGAAGAGCCTCAGTAGACGACTCTAGTTTAGGGGCCGCAGGGGGAGGTACTCCTCAAACCCCGCCGCCACACAAGCGTTTAACGACAGCCGAATTACATGCACAAGCGTCACAGCGTACGCCCAGACATCAGACTGTAGCAGAAATAAGAAAATCCCTTGCCGAATGCGGTTATGATCCAGTCCCAGGCGAGGATAATATGGTTTTATATTCATTCCGCGTAAGAAAGGTGGTCGAGTATCTAGTCACCTTACCGAATATGAAAGAAGATCTAGACAGAATATATCGTTTCATCCGTACAGGGGATGATCCAGAAAGTATTAGCGAGGCCATGTCTCAAAGGAAAGCCGAGACCCAGCTCATGATATTAAAGTTTCTGATCAATTGTCTAATAAGAGAACAAGATTACCCGTCTAAAGATCCGGCCGAAATGAGAATCCTGACAAGGTGGAGTGATAATATAGCCGAGGGTAAGCACAAGACCGTCGGTGCTATGGAGAGTATGTATAAGAAAATCCGTAGAGAAATAATAAAGATACACGAACAACGTAAAGCAGCACAAGTAAGCGAGAAAGAAAGTAACTCTGATACTGAAGAGGTAGAGGACGAGAATCCCGCCAGAATAGCGTATGTAGGAAAATCTAGATTTCCAGATCGCCATTTACGCCTAGAACACAAGTCTACATTCCATCATCCAGCACCAGAACAAGGTTCTCTAGAACAAGTATTCCAAGCTACCGATCACATTCTGAAATCACGAATCGGTTACAGTGAGTTAAGTACCATGCATGAACAAGAACTAGCCCGATCAGCAGTCCGATGGATTACTGATTCTACCACTTTTCCAGACGAAATAGTGGCACAAATGTTTCTGAAAATGCCCCCAGCCGAACAACGACTGGCGGGTATGTATATGATCCAGCACCTCATTACATTGTATGAGGGTCAACACTCTGATCCAGGCCCGTTACATGATGTCCTGAACGAGTTACTCCAGTATAGATGGAGAGGTTTAGGTACCGATTTAATTAGTGTCATTCTAGAACAGCGTCACAAATATAGAACGTTTTTGAACCCGCACTTTGTTCATGTCTCACCTCCAGAAGGTAAACCATTTTACATGGAGAGACAGAATCCGTTACGAGAAGTCCACCCAGTCAGAGGAACGGGTGGCGAACTAGAGCGAGTGTTTGTATACACTCCAATAACAAAGATGGAACTCCTCGAGATGAAGAAATTAATTCCCTGTCATGATAAAGATCCAGCAGGGTTCCATAGAGAATTAAAAGACATGCTCCGTATGGGAGAATACACATATCCAGATATAATTAAAATGTTAAAGGTTCTGCTGCCCGCAGGGGTGTATGAAAAGCTCAAGGAAAAAGAATGGGAGGTGGGAGAGAAAAAGATCGATTGGGCAGTTCTAGAAGCTGAAGATAAGGCACGAGTACCAGGTACCGGTCTTGGAGATAAATGTAAAGAATTACCAGAATTATTAATACAAGTTTTACCCAGATTATTGACAACTAGAAAAGAAGACTGGGATGCAATCTCAGCCTGTAAACAGAAACAAGACGAAGATATTAGTGATTTTTATTCTAGATTTGAAAAGTGTTTTAGTATCAACAGTGGCCTCAAGACAAGTAGTGAGTCATACCCTCACCTTTTTGTTACTAAATTAGTCGAGAATTCAAGTCCACAAATTAAAAATCGAGTTTTGAAAGTCGAAAGTACCTGGCAAGCTAATACCCCGTCCCAGATGTTGCAAATGCTTCAATACCACCAGAATAGAATCAGGGAAGAACAAGAACACGAAAGAAAACGTATGAAAGATACGAAAATGAAAGTACTAGTTGCACAATCTGTTCCTCAAGACAGTCAGAAGAGGGGTCTAAATCAAGCCAGTCATCCTGCAGCTCCCGTTAAAGGGAACTGCAATTATTGTAAACAGCCAGGTCATTTCATAAATGAGTGTGCAGTTCTGAAACACAACATAGCTACTGGTAAGACTAAAGAAAGACCACGTCCGCCTAGACAAGAACAAGTTTCACAGACTCCTCAGCCACAGAATGCACAACAGACAGTTACCACACCGCAGCCTATCGCTGCAACACAGCACGTTACACAGCAGATGTACCAGTATGCACAGTCTGAGTATCCAGAGTACCAGCAGTATTCATGAAACAGCCTAGAGAGGGAGGTAGGCTTGCCTCTCATCGAGATACCTGTAGATCAAGAAGGTCCCTATGTTCACAGTCAAGTATTAGGGAAAGACAGAAAGTTTTTGATTGATACAGGGGCAAGTAGGACCACAATTAGTCACGCCGAAGTTCCAGGGGCTCCGCTCTCAGGCTCAAGAAATGTTTCCCTTGGATTTTCAGGAAAACCTATCGTAAATGAGATTTCAAAGCCAGTTACTCTAGAAGTAGGTCCATTGTCCCGCACTACTGATCTGTTACTTACTAAGTCATGTCCAGAAAATCTATTAGGCATTAAGACACTGAAAGAGTTAGGTGCAGTTATATGCTGTTCCCCAGAGGGAATACGATTGTTCCTACGTGACTTTAAGGGTCACTATGTATTACGAGATTTTGATTCAAGACTGTCTAATGGTTCACAGCATTTATGGGCGCAAGGTCCAACTGATGTAGGTTATATGCAAATCACACCCCATCGTGTGACTCTCAAGCCAGGTGTAGTGTTACCACGAATCAGACAGTACAGATTGCCACCAGAGGCTGTAGCAGCCTTATCCAAAATTATTGACGAGCTTATTGCTCAAGGAGTGGTTGTAGAAACTGACTCCAATGTATGTAATTCTCCGATCATTCCAGTCATGAAACGCACTGATCCAAATGCACCCCCAGTATATCGATTAGTGATTGACCTACGAGAGCTTAATAAATGTATTATTCCTCAGTACCCAGTTGTCCCAGATATCTCTTCCCTATTAACGGCCATTGATTCCGAAGCCATGTTCTTCACTGTCATAGACCTCAAGAACGCATTTTTCAGTGTTCCTATTCATCCAGACAGCCAGTTCCTTTTCGGATTTTGTTTAAATGGAAGGAGCTATATGTTTACACGAGCTCCTCAAGGTTTCACAGAAAGTCCTAGTATTTACAGTCAAGCACTCAAGAGACAACTAGACAACATTCACATGCCAACTGACACTGCCCTGCTCCAGTATGTCGATGATCTACTGATCACAGCCCGTTCTGAACGTGCTTGCGAGCGAGCATCACTGACAGTTCTGTATTTCTTAGCCGAGATGGGGCACAAGGTGTCCCCTTCTAAGCTTCAATTCTGTGTCCAGCAAGTGGTCTACTTAGGACACTTACTGTCCAAGAGGGGTAGGCAGTTGACACCAGACCGTATCCAGTTAATAGCGAGTCTTCCTCAGCCCAAGACCCAGAAGGAGGTACGTGCTTTTATCGGCCTTACTTCTTACTGCAGACAATGGATTCCCCAGTATGCATTTCTAGCCAAACCACTGATACAGTTAACGACACAGGAGGCAGCCGTATCGACTGTCCTCCCTTGGACATCTGAACATACACTTAGTTTCAATGAGTTAAAGAAAGCTTTATGCCAAGCTCCAGTTCTAGCAACACCGAACTACAGTAAGCCTTTTACACTTTTCGTTACTGAACGCGAAGGTACAGCATTATCTGTTCTCACACAAGATCAAGCAGGACAATACAAGCCCTGTGCTTATTTTTCGAGCACATTAGATCCTGTAGCCCAGGCTCTGCCTGCGTGCCTCAAGTCAGTTGCAGCCACAGCCCTAGCTATCAGACAAAGTGATTCCATAGTCTTAGGACATACCTTGACAGTACAAGTTCCACATTCTGTGGAAGTTCTTTTAAACCGAACACAAACTCAGCACTTGACAATTGCACGTTTAACAGGTTATGAATTGACACTGTTCCAGCCACACATAGAAATCAGACGCTGCAACATCCTGAACCCTGCTACACTGTTACCATCAGTTACTTCGAATTCTGCCACACATGACTGTGTGGAAGTAGTTAACATTACGACAAAGCCAAGACAAGATCTGACAGATATTCCGTTATTAGATCCCGACCTGACACTTTATGTGGATGGTTCATGTATGAGAACTAGTACAGGAGAACTAGTCGCCGCGTATGCAGTGACTACTGACACCGAAGTTATTGAAACACACCGTATTGACACCCTGTCCGCTCAAGCAGCAGAGATAGTTGCTCTGACACAAGCCTGTATACACGCCAAGAACTTGAAAGTTAATGTTTACACAGATTCACGCTACGCATTTGGAGTTGTACACGACTTCGGAGTGCTCTGGCAGGAGAGAGGTTTCATGACTTCTCATGGAACCAAGATTCAGCATGGTCTCCTTATTCAAGCTCTGTTAGATGCCATACACTTACCGACATCTATCGCTATCATGAAGTGCAAAGCACATACGAAAGTTACTGACACTATTTCCCAAGGTAATGATCTAGCAGACCGCACAGCCAAGCTTACAGCACAGACTCCAGACATTCAAGTTAATCCGACACAGACACATACTCCAGATCCGGCTACATGTATGACAGTTAAGGACCCTACACAAGATGTCATAGATATCCAGTTACATGGTACTCCCGAAGAAATCAAGAAATGGTCCGAACAAGGAGGGGTCCAGACAGATCAAGGATGGTTAACGAAGGGTAGAGCCACATGGTTTCTCCCCGACTCTATGGTTCAAGTCATTATTAATACCGCACATAGTCCAGCACATTTAGGAGAAAAAGCTATGTTAGACAGTATCCAGAACATTTGGTTCAACAAGCATTTACGAGCTGCAGCCAAGCAGAAAGTCCGTACCTGTATGATATGTTGTCAGTTTAATCCAGGTAAAAGTGTCCCGGTGGAACAAGGTGGATTCCAGCCCCCTGACCACCCTTTTGAAGTCCTCCAGATGGATTATATTCAGATGGAGCGATGCCGAGGTTTCAAGTATGTCCTTGTAGTTGTATGCGCTTTGTCCAGGTGGACAGAAGCATATCCAGTCCCAGATTACACAGCCGCGACCACTGCCAAGCAGTTGGTTCGTGAGTTCTTCCCCCGTTATGGACTCCCTAGAGTCGTATATTCTGATAACGGCCAGCCATTCTCATCTGAACTCATGAAGCATGTTTCCCTTTTGCTAGGGTACCAGTGGAAGTTTCATTGTGTACGCCATCCTGAAGCAGCCGGTCTCGTAGAGAGACATAATCAGACTCTAAAAATTCGTATCGCCAAAATATGTAAAGAAAAGGGTGTGGACTGGCTAGTAGCTCTGCCAGTCGCTTTATTTTATATGCGCATGGTCGCACATTCCAGATCAGGTCTGTCCCCGTATGAGGTCGTATTCGGCCGCCCCCCTAACATGTGGGGTACTCCTAGACCCCGAAGTATTACCGATGTTTCAAGTAATATGCTGACAGATTACCTAGCTTCCTTGATGTCTGCCCTCAACTCATGTCGTTCACAGGTTGCCGCCGCATTTCCAGACAATACCGAGGTGGCACCGCACGAAATCGTTCCAGGATCCATGGTGATGGTCCGCAACTTTGACAGATCAAGTCCGCTGGAGCCTCGTTGGAAAGAGCCCCGACAGGTCCTCCTCACCACCCGTACAGCCGTGAAGTTGGAAGGGCGCAAAGGCTGGGTGCACCTTTCTCATGTTAAACTTTTTAATGGACTGAAACCCGTCTTAAAGAACATTTCCCAGAATTTGAAGGATTGCCGAAATATTGTTCTCAAGGACTGTCCCGCAAAAGACATTGCTACAACCCCTCCCCTGTTAGAGAAAACTCCACAACAGGAGTATAAACTAAAACTCCGGTCTAGTAAAATAAGTCAGTCAGTTTGATTGTCTAAGTCCTCCCCTAGGTGAAACGGTTAGACTGTTTCTGACATGTATAAAATAGACCCCCATAGTGAGAGAGTTAGTCAAAACTCAATCCGATGTATCATTTTTCTAAGTTTCATATTATTTCTCAGCATTATGATTTCCTGCACCAGTTATGCATTTTTCTTGTATTTCCCAGTTCTTCATGTAAATAAGTCTGCTAATGCTACAGTAGAGCATATGTTTAGTGATCTGCCTCCTCATGAACTCTCTTACCGCCTCGCTATGCGAAATAACTCATTCATCCGCATGTTACATTACTCACACCAGTCCAGCAATGCCACTAATTGTTGGGTGTGTGGTCGACTCCCCCCTTTCCAGACACCGAAGGGAGTTCTGCCACTTTTTCCTTATCCATTTTCACATAATGGTTCGTGTGGAGCATGGTCCACGTTAACGTCATCCTCAACAGATATGTATTTTCTTAACAGTACATGTTTTCCAGACAAGCAAGGTCTCCCCCACCGAACAGGTTTAGATCTAGAAAATGAAGTGTATAATTTAGGTAATTATTCGTCGAATTTCATGGTCCTGAATGTTCAGTCTGATACTACTCCAGACTTACCTGCTATTTCAGTACTACCAGTCAAAGGCGAATTATGTGTCCGAAATTATGGTTCCGTACCTGTAGGACATAGTGAATGTACTACTATTGTCAAGTATAGTGACAGTGGGAAATCTATTTTCAAAGCTTCACGTCATTCTTATTTTATTTGTGGTCAAACCGCATATGTTCGTCTGCCCCTCGATTGGGAGGGAACCTGTTACATTGCCTTCCTACTGCCACCAGTTTTCCTAGCCCCACCTGATTATCATAGAAACACACATCTAGTACACATTAGACATAGAAGGGAGTCCCCAATTGTCGATTATACTGAAACTGCTCTAGAACAGTATACAGATTTCAACAGAGGTTTCTTTTTCTTTATAGGACCTATCCAGAATAGTAAACTGATCCGTAGGTTAACCAGAACCCTCGAAGCTGTAGTAAATGAGACTGCCTCTGCTCTAGGTAACTTAACCGAAGAGCAATCTGCTATGAGATTTGTCGTTTTACAGAATCGTCTCGTCCTTGACGTCATACTGGCCGATAGGGGCGGGGCCTGTAGAGTCATCGGATCTAGTTGCTGCATTTTCATTCCAAATAACGCGCCGTCTGTTTATTCAGCTATAACCAGACTCCATAAAATTGCCCATCTGATACACCAAGATCCAGGCACCTGGACATGGTCCGGTTGGTTCTGGAATATAATTTCCGCATGGGGATGGAAAATATTGTCCTTCCTAGGTATTGCAGTAGCGATCATATTTAGCTGCTGCCTCTGTATACAATGTGGCCCTGCGATTTGCGGCATTTGTGCTACCTCTTGTATTCCTAGTCCCAAGCCCCGTTCTAAATCCCGTTCCAGGATAATTCGAGACGAGCAAATGATACTGTATGAAATGATAGACGGTATCATGAAAATTGATGTTTCCTGATGGAAACGTAGTGACAAGGAGGGAATGTGGAAAAGTAAATTTTGCCATGTTCTGTGTCCCTACGTGTCATCCATCATATGTTATGTGTGCATGATTAAATATGCATATGTATTCCCCATGTCCGATTAATGACGCAATTACAGTTGTGTCCACCTCTAGTATGCCAGTTTCCAGTCCTCGTGAATACTACGAATATCAGGCCTATGTAAAGCTACGTTGCCACGTTTCTCAGTGTGCACGTTACTCCATTATAAAGTCCCCGTTTCTAGGCCTCAAAAGGGCCCGGACACCAGATTCAGCTCCTGTCTCCTGCAGCCTCGCTGAGGAGCGATACAGCCCCCACCTGTATCCTCGACCCTTCACTTACTTCCTGCCTCGCAGTGCCCGGCCCAGCCTGGCTCAGTCTCTGAGTCTGCCAAGAATATGTTATGATTCCAGTTATCAGTTCAGTCCTCCTTCTCTGCATTCCTAAACTACTGAATCGCATCAATAGTTTCCGTCATTGTCTAGCCTTCACGTCTCCACGTTAGAGAAATACTGCATTTAATGGTCATTTAATATTCTTCATCACGCACTACATGTAGAATAATGCATGGTCCAGTCTTAGAATCAAGTCAGCCTTTCCTCTCCTGACTTCTAGTTTATATCAACATGTTCTCTAAACATCAGATACTAGATACTGCTTAGGTACATGTCGCCCTGACTCTCCAGACTTCAGTCTCTGCTCCTAGCACAGAGTTCATAGCCCCCAGCTTCTCCTAGTAACACGTCACTGCTAGTTTGCGCGCACCATCAGGTTAGAGGTCCCGGCTCCTCAGGTAGCCCCCTCCATGGTTTCCGCCCCATTCATGACATATTCTGTTACGTTTGCATCACATGTCTATGTATACGCCCTGTTACACCTCTTTTCGCCCTTATCTTTCGCGACTGCTACGCGTCACGCCTATTGCTCCACCCACTGCTACGCCTACTGCAATGTAATGCTATGTGTTTGCGTTATGTATATATGCTCATGTATTGTTATTAAAAGTCAGCGCGCTCATCCCAGATCCAGCCCCAGCAGCTGCTGGGCCCTGCCATCCTATTCCTATGCAGGTTGTCCTGTTCCTGTCCTTATGCTGTATTAAACCTGCAAAACTCCTACTACCTCGAATCTTGACTCTTATTTATTGAGCTATCTGTTATGATATATGTCTAGTCAAAAAGAGAGGTATTATTTATTTATTTACCACACCACTGTCCCCCCTCCTGTTCACTTTGACGATAGAAATACTAGCGATCCGGATCCGACAGAATCAAGGGATCAGGGGGTTTACCTGGGGAAACCCGGAGTGTACCCAGGAAAAAATCTCACTGTATGCGGACGACGTCCTGCTGTTTGTGACGGACCCGGATGTCACGATTCTTGTCCTGTTCAAGGAATTGGAGGACTTCGGGGCGCGGGCTGGTCATACCATAAATTGGCATAAATCGATTCTATATGACCCACACGGCCGAGAGCGAAGGGAGTGCCTGCCGGAACTCCTCATTCACACTACTGAGGGATTCCAGTATCTGGGGGTATTCATAACACTAGACGAACCACTCTCCTTTAACAACAATGTGACACGCATCGTGGCGAGTGCGAAGTTAGACATGGACCGGTGGAGGCAGCTTCCGCTCACCATATTGGGACGAGCAGCACTATATAAGATGGTTCTGCTGCCAAAGTTCCTCTATGCCCTGCAGAATGAATACTACCCACTCCCTCCCGCAACATTGTCTAATATACACGGTGATCTGCGAACATTCCTATGGTTGGGGAAACACCCAAGAGTAGCCTTGGCCACACTGCAACGCCACCAGTACAGCGGTGGGATCTCCCTTCCTAACATCGAGACATACTATTGGGCAGAACACCTCGCTCCGATAAATGAATGGTTACACGCAGCAATAGACCACCCCACATATGCGCTAGAACGATCACAATGGTCACACACGAACCTTCTGTACTACCTGTACGGTGGCCCAGCGGGGAGACACTTTTTACCGGCTACCAAGATCACACTGGCGGCGTGGAACAGGGCAATTAAACGCATGGGATGGGACAAACGACCCACCCGGCAGACCCCGCTATGGCACTGTAGGTGGCTGGGTGAGCTGCACAAACTGACAGGCTTTAGACAATGGGACAACATCGGCATCTCGACTATTGGGGACGTGATTGCCGGGGGAGAGCTGAAAACATTCCGCGCACTACAGGAGGAATTTAGCATGCACGACACTCAGCGCTACAGATACTCCCAGTTCAGACACGCCTGGAGGGCACAGAACATAGATCTGACAGACGTCCCAGAATACGCCCCGTTAGAGGGCAGGTTGCTGCAGGAGCATATTGGGAAAGGGGAGGTGTCCCTAACATACAGAACACTGACCAACAATACATTAGGAACACTACAGGACCTGCGTAATAGATGGGAGGCAGATGTAGGGGAAATGGAAGACCTGGACTGGGAGCTGGTTCTCATGCACCCTCGCGAGGTTGCGATTAAATCCAGACTCCGTCTCATTCAGCTGAAAGTGCTCCATAGAGTATACTACGACAGGGTACGACTGTTCAAAATGGGGAAGGTCATGGATACGACATGCCTTAGGTGCCACCAGCCAGAGGGAACTTTCTACCACACACTTTGGGGCTGTGCAACCATACAGACGTACTGGGAGAGCATATTTGGAGAATTGGAGGGGGTCCTGGAGACCACTTTACCACATGACCCCAAGCTAGCAGTGTTGGGATTGACGACCGAAGTCGACTTGGCCCGCCCTCTGACCATATTTCTAGTGCTGGCCCTAGTGGTGGCCAAGAGGGACATCGCTAGGCGCTGGGGAGCGGCCGAGCCAGCAGAATTAGAGGAGTGGAGGAGGGGGCTCGACCTCTACATGGCGGCGGAGAGAGTGACATACAAAGCTAGAGGTTGCCCAAAAAAGTTCAGGAGAGTATGGACAAAGTGGAGGCTCTATCACGGACTAGAGTGAACTCACAGGAGTTCTAAAGGAGAGCACTGCTACACCTGATGATGGATGCATACGCAAATTTAGAGGGGGAAGAGACTGGGCCTGTTAAACTGTAACAATGTGGTGCCATATGTTGATTTGAGGGGGCTGACTCCATGGAGAAAGGATGGTGGAACTATGGGGTGGGGGTGGGGGGAAGGCTGGCAGGAGCTGTTGTTGGGGGTTGTTTTTATCATTGAGTCGCAGGTATAACATGCTTTGGCTTGAATTGCACTGTTGCGGGGGGTGGGGGGGTACTCCTCATGGGCAAATGAAAAGTTGCGGTCCGAACGGATACTGGCTGAATGTTGAAGCCAGCCCGTGTCACTATCTTTTCTCAGAGAATGTGCTTAGTACAACAATAAAAATTTATTTGAAAAAAAAAAAAAAAGAGGGACCAAAGAGGTGCTTGAAAGGCCATGAGACTCACTGTGCACTCAAAGAGGTGCTGGAAAGGTCATGAGACTCACCTTGCACTCAAAGAGGGACCAAAGAGGTGCTTGAAAGGCCATGAGACTCACCGTGCACTCAAAGAGGGATCAAAGAGGTGCTTGCAAGTCCATGAGACTCACCTTGCACTCAAAGAGGGATCAAAGAGGTGCTTGAAAGGCCATGAGACTCACCGTGCACACAAAGAGGGACCAAAGAGGTGCTTGAAAGGCCATGAGACTCACCTTGCAACCCAAGAGGGAGCAAAGAGGTGCTTGAAAGGCCATGAGACTCACCTTGCACTCAAAGAGGGACCAAAGAGGTGCTTGAAAGGCCATGAGACTCACCTTGCACTCAAAGAGGGACCAAAGAGGTGCTTGAAAGGCCATGAGACTCACTGTGCACTCAAAGAGGGATCAACGAGGTGCTTGAAAGGCCATGAGACTCACCTTGCACTCTAAGAGGGATCAACGAGGTGCTTGAAAGGCCATGAGACTCACCTTGCACTCGAAGAGGGATCAAAGAGGTGCTTGAAAGGCCAGGAGACTCACCGTGCACTCAAAGAGGGATCAAAGAGGTGCTTGAAAGGCCAGGAGACTCACCGTGCACACAAAGAGGGACCAAAGAGGTGCTTGAAAGGCCATGAGACTCACCTTGCAACCCAAGAGGGAGCAAAGAGGTGCTTGAAAGGCCATGAGACTCACCTTGCAACCCAAGAGGGACCAACGAGGTGCTTGAAAGGCCATGAGACTCACCGTGCACTCAAAGAGGGACCAAAGAGGTGCTTGCAAGGCCATGAGACTCACTGTGCACTCAAAGAGGGACCAAAGAGGTGCTTGCAAGGCCATGAGACTCACTGTGCACTCAAAGAGGGATCAACGAGGTGCTTGAAAGGCCATGAGACTCACCTTGCACTCGAAGAGGGATCAACGAGGTGCTTGAAAGGCCATGAGACTCACCTTGCACTCGAAGAGGGATCAAAGAGGTGCTTGAAAGGCCAGGAGACTCACCGTGCACTCAAAGAGGGATCAAAGAGGTGCTTGAAAGGCCAGGAGACTCACCGTGCACACAAAGAGGGACCAAAGAGGTGCTTGAAAGGCCATGAGACTCACCTTGCAACCCAAGAGGGAGCAAAGAGGTGCTTGAAAGGCCATGAGACTCACCTTGCACTCAAAGAGGGACCAAAGAGGTGCTTAAAAGGCCATGAGACTCACCGTGCACTCAAAGAGGGACCAAAGAGGTGCTTAAAAGGCCATGAGACTCACCGTGCACTCAAAGAGGGACCAAAGAGGTGCTTGCAAGGCCATGAGACTCACTGTGCACTCAAAGAGGGATCAACGAGGTGCTTGAAAGGCCATGAGACTCACCTTGCACTCGAAGAGGGATCAACGAGGTGCTTGAAAGGCCATGAGACTCACCTTGCACTCGAAGAGGGATCAAAGAGGTGCTTGAAAGGCCAGGAGACTCACCGTGCACTCAAAGAGGGATCAAAGAGGTGCTTGAAAG
Source organism: Lissotriton helveticus (assembly GCF_964261635.1). Classification (NCBI taxonomy): domain Eukaryota; kingdom Metazoa; phylum Chordata; class Amphibia; order Caudata; family Salamandridae; genus Lissotriton; species Lissotriton helveticus. The sequence continues at coordinate 1,957,943,455 of NC_136068.1, read as the reverse complement.
GCCAGGAGACTCACCGTGCACACAAAGAGGGACCAAAGAAGTGCTTGTAAGGCCATGAGACTCACCTTGCAACCCAAGAGGGACCAACGAGGTGCTTGAAAGGCCATGAGACTCACCGTGCACTCAAAGAGGGATCACAGAGGTGCTTGAAAGGCCATGAGACTCACCGTGCACTCAAAGAGGGACCAAAGAGGTGCTTGAAAGGCCAGGAGACTCACCGTGCACTCAAAGAGGGACCAAAGAGGTGCTTGAAAGGCCATGAGACTCACCGTGCACTCAAAGAGGGACCAAAGAGAGGCTTGAAAGGCCATGAGACTCACCGTGCACTCAAAGAGGGATCAACGAGTTGCTTGAAAGGCCATGAGACTCACCTTGCACTCAAAGAGGGATCAAAGAGGTGCTTGAAAGGCCAGGAGACTCACCGTGCACACAAAGAGGGACCAAAGAGGTGCTTGAAAGGCTATGAGACTCACCTTGCAACCCAAGAGGGAGCAAAGAGGTGCTTGAAAGGCCATGAGACTCACCTTGCACTCAAAGAGGGACCAAAGAGGTGCTTAAAAGGCCATGAGACTCACCATGCACTCAAAGAGGGACCAAAGAGGTGCTTAAAAGGCCATGAGACTCACCGTGCACTCAAAGAGGGACCAAAGAGGTGCTTGCAAGGCCATGAGACTCACTGTGCACTCAAAGAGGGATCAACGAGGTGCTTGTAAGGCCATGAGACTCACCTTCCACTCGAAGAGGGATCAAAGAGGTGCTTGAAAGGCCAGGAGACTCACCGTGCACTCAAAGAGGGATCAAAGAGGTGCTTGAAAGGCCAGGAGACTCACCGTGCACACAAAGAGGGACCAAAGAGGTGCTTGAAAGGCCATGAGACTCACCTTGCAACCCAAGAGGGAGCAAAGAGGTGCTTGAAAGGCCATGAGACTCACCTTGCAACCCTATAGGGACCAACGAGGTGCTTGAAAGGCCATGAGACTCACCGTGCACTCAAAGAGGGATCACAGAGGTGCTTGAAAGGCCAGGAGACTCACCGTGCACTCAAAGAGGGACCAAAGAGGTGCTTGAAAGGCCAGGAGACTCACCGTGCACTCAAAGAGGGACCAAAGAGGTGCTTGAAAGGCCATGAGACTCACCGTGCACTCAAAGAGGGACCAAAGAGAGGCTTGAAAGGCCATGAGACTCACCGTGCACTCAAAGAGGGATCAACGAGGTGCTTGAAAGGCCAGGAGACTCACCGTGCACTCAAACAGGGACCAAAGAGGTGCTTGAAAGGCCATGAGACTCACCGTGCACTCAAAGAGGGACCAAAGAGGTGCTTAAAAGGCCATGAGACTCACCTTGCACTCAAAGAAGGACCAAAGAGGTGCTTGAAAGGCAATGAGACTCACCTTGCACTCAAAGAGGGATCAAAGAGGTGCTTGAAAGGCCATGAGACTCACCGTGTACTCAAAGAGGGACCAAAGAGGTGCTTGAAAGGCCATGAGACTCACCGTGCACTCAAAGAGGGATCAAAGAGGTGCTTGAAAGGCCATGAGACTCACCTTGTACTCAAAGAGGGACCAAAGAGGTGCTTAAAAGGCCATGAGACTCACCTTGCACTCAAAGAAGGACCAAAGAGGTGCTTGAAAGGCAATGAGACTCACCTTGCACTCAAAGAGGGATCAAAGAGGTGCTTAAAAGGCCATGAGACTCACCTTGCACTCAAAGAAGGACCAAAGAGGTGCTTGAAAGGCCATGAGACTCACCTTGCACTCGAAGAGGGACCAAAGAGGTGCTTGAAAGGCCATGAGACTCACCGTGCACTCAAACAGGGACCAAAGAGGTGCTTGAAAGGCCATGAGACTCACCTTGCACTCGAAGAGGGATCAAAGAGGTGCTTGAAAGGCCAGGAGACTCACCGTGCACTCAAAGAGGGATCAAAGAGGTGCTTAAAAGGCCATGACACTCACTTTGCACTCAAAGAGGGACCAAAGAGGTGTTTGAAAGGGAGACTCACCGTGCACTCAAAGAGGGACCAAAGAGGTGCTTGAAAGGCCATGAGACTCACCTTGCACTCGAAGAGGGATCAAAGAGGTGCTTGAAAGGCCATGAGACTCACCTTGCACTCAAAGAGGGATCAAAGAGGTGCTTGAAAGGCCGTGAGACTCACCATGCACTCAAAGAGGGACCAAAGAGGTGTTTGAAAGGGAGACTCACCGTGCACTCAAAGAGGGACCAAAGAGGTGCTTGAAAGGCCAGGAGACTCACCGTACACTCAAAGAGGGATCAAAGAGGAGCTTGAAAGGCCATGAGACTCACCGTGCACTCAAAGAGGGACCAAAGAGGTGTTTGAAAGGGAGACTCACCTTGCACTCAAACTCAATCTTCTGGCTGAGGTAGATCAGCTCCTCTGTGCTGCGCATTCGCTGCACATTCTCGTTGCAGTCCTTGATCAGCTGTGGAGGGAAAGAGAGAAGGTCTGAGCACCAGTAGCTCATGGCTGAGAAGCCTGTGACAAGTAAAGACACACTTCTAGAAAGATCACAATTCATTAAATCTTGGATTGAGTCTTTCTCGTTCCTTCTACAGGACATTGCAGCTCTTCATCGATGGAGCAAACCACACGCTTCCCTCCTACAGGAGGCCGTGGCTGGCCATCTATGATGCAGGCCCACGCTTCCCTCCTACAGGAGGCTGTAGCTGACCATTTATGTTGTAAACCCCACTCTTCCCTTCTACAGGAGGCTGAAGGTCTCATCAGTGAAGCGAAGCTCTCTCTTACTTTCTACAGGCAATGGTAGGTCTTCATCTATGGGGAAAGCTCCTCCCTTCTTAAGGAAATTGTAAGTCACCATCCAAGGTGTAAGTCTCCTACCTCTCACAGGGAATTGTAGGTTTCCATCTGTTCAAGAGATCTCATTCTTAATTTCTATGGAGGGTGTAAGTGTCATACGATGGATTAGAGGCTCGCATATGGTTGTACGTTTATAGAGATGGAAGAAAGGTGCACACACCTCCTCCAGAAGGCTGTAAAATGATACAGGTGGAAGGGAAGCTCACTCCTACCTACTCCAGGAGGTTGTAGCTTGCTTTGAATACCAGGGTGGCTCTCTCTTACACTTTCCTGAGGTTTGCAGGAGTCTACATCTGGAAATGAAGCTCTTACCATCCTTATCTTCTTTAGGAGGATGCAGATCCCATGGATAGAAATAAAAACATTGACATTTCTGGGAGGTTGGAGGCTTATACAGATGGGTGTGAAGTAGGCTCTCACCTTGTTTCCTTCTTCAGGAGTCTGTGGGGCTCCAGAGATGGGATTAACGTCCACCCCTCCTTACCCAGGGGGCTGTAGATTTCCACAGGGAAGTGGCATTTACCCTTTCTCTCCCTACTGGCATGTCCATGTTTACACTTAGAAATGAGGGACACTCAATTTTCTCCCCAAAGTTGCAGATGTGCACAGGTAACATACAACCACACTTTATGCTACAGAAAACTGATCATTTGCATAGGCTTGATTCACTTGTGGCAAGAAACCCACAGGTATAGGATGAGCTGCTGCACACTGCTGTCTCCTTTAGTAGGTGTAGTATCTTCATGTTGTGTTATTATGTTCTATGTTATCTTGTTCCTAGCTGCTCAGCCGGTGTGAGTGTTCTTGTGGAATGTTGGTGTGTGGGCCATGAGTGGAATGCTTGAGTGACGTGCCGCCATCTTGTGATGGGTGAATGACGTTTGTTTTGCCAACTAAGATTCAATAAAGTTTGGAGTCTTCTCTTCAAGATGTGACCGAGGACGTTGTTGGATCCAGTGGACCCGGGATCTGTGCCTTCTCTTTAATTGTACTGTAGTTGTGTTTTTTGCACCGCTATGCTACAGGTACTCTTTCCACTTTTATCGTTGCTTTTTTTTCCAGTCATCGTGCAGCTGCAAATTTGATTTTGAAGACATTGAGTGCAAGAGACCTGTGCTGTTCATTCCTGTCTCCACATAACCTTTGTACCGGGATTCAGTGTGCCAAGGCTGATGTGTGGTTTGTAGTGCACTCAGCACCCAGCACTCTTGGATAGGAGTTATATTGTTGTCCCTGGAAACAGTGTGTGGAGCATCTGCCATCTACTGGTAGCATCTTAAATGAATGGTTAGCCGACTATTCAAAGTTGGTAAAGCTACTGTGTTTGGAGCAGTTTTGTTTGAAAATGTTTACGTTTTAAAATTGATCTTTTGCAAATGTAGTTAAGTATGCCCATTTTTTATTTGAGAGGTGGGTGTAACAAGCCTTACAGGAGGGTGGCATATTTGACGTGTTTTGGCTCAGTTTATGTATCTTTTACTTAGGGATATGAATGGGTTTTAGTCCCATTTTCACATTTGTTGACACAGTACCCTTACAAGAGGGTTGGGTTAAGGGTTTGTTTCCCTTTCACGCAGGAATGGGTATTAGTCCTATATCCATACATTATGTCACTGTACCCTTACATGAGGGTTATCTTACAGGGTTTTATTTTTAGCACAGAGGATGGATTTTTAGTTTAGTTGTGTGCTGCACATTCGTTTTTGTTGTAGTGGGTGCTTTTCACTCGCTTTCAACTGGGGTTTGGTCCCTTATTTGGGGCAGGAATGTGGGTTTCAGTCCCTTCTTGCACGTTTATACATGTTTGTTCTCCGTACATGAGAAGTATGCACATTATTCTTTTGTTTTCATATCTTTATTAACTGAGGAGGATGGTTGTTTTGTATGTATCTTCCTCGTGGTGTGGTGCTTTTCCCTCTCGTGATGTGGTTTCTACTGTTCATCCCTGGGTTATGGACCACTGATTCTTGTTGTACTTTGTTGTTTATTGTTTTAAACGTTTAGATTCTTTATTCTTCTATTTTATAGGAAGGAGATAATGTAGTACCTTCATGTTGTGTTATTATGTTCTAGGTTATTTTGTTCCTAGCTGCTCAGCCAGAGTGAGTGTTCTTGTGGAATGTTGGTGTGTGCGCCGTGTGTGGACTGGTGTGAGTGTTCTTGTTGAATGTTGGTGTGTGGGCCGTGTGTGGCATGCTTGGGTGACTGGTGTGAGTGTTCTTGTTGAATGTTGGTGTGTGGGCCGTGTGTGGCATGCTTGGGTGACTGGTGTGAGTGTTCTTGTTGAATGTTGGTGTGTGGGCCGTGTGTGGCATACTTGGGTGACTGGTGTGAGTGTTCTTGTTGAATGTTGGTGTGTGCCCCGTGTGTGGCATGCTTGGGTGACTGGTGTGAGTGTATTCTTGTTGAATGTTGGTGTGTGCCCCGTGTGTGGCATGCTTGGGTGACTGGTGTGAGTGTTCTTGTTGAATGTTGGTGTGTGGGCCGTGTGTGGCATGCTTGGGTGACTGGTGTGAGTGTTCTTGTTGAATGTTGATGTGTGGGCCGTGTGTGGCATACTTGGGTGACTAATGTGAGTGTTCTTGTTGAATGTTGGTGTGTGGGCCGTGTGTGGCATACTTGGGTGACTAATGTGAGTGTTCTTGTTGAATGTTGGTGTGTGGGCCGTGTGTGGCATGCTTGGGTGACTGGTGTGAGTGTTCTTGTTGAATGTTGGTGTGTGCGCCGTGTGTTGCATGCTTGGATGACTGGTGTGAGTGTTCTTGTTGAATGTTGGTGTGTGTCCCGTGTGTGGCATGCTTGGGTGACTGGTGTGAGTGTTCTTGTTGAATGTTGGTGTGTGGGCCGTGTGTGGCATGCTTGGGTGACTGGTGTGAGTGTTCTTGTTGAATGTTGATGTGTGGGCCGTGTGTGGCATACTTGGGTGACTGGTGTGAGTGTTCTTGTTGAATGTTGGTGTGTGCCCCGTGTGTGGCATGCTTGGGTGACTGGTGTGAGTGTTCTTGTTGAATGTTGGTGTGTGCCCCGTGTGTGGCATGCTTGGGTGACTGGTGTGAGTGTTCTTGTTGAATGTTGGTGTGTGGGCCGTGTGTGGCATGCTTGGGTGACTGGTGTGAGTGTTCTTGTTGAATGTTGGTGTGTGGGTCGTGTGTGGCATGCTTGGGTGACTGGTGTGAGTCTTCTTGTTGAATGTTGGTGTGTGCGCCGTGTGTGGAATGCTTGGATGACTGGTGCGAGTGTTCTTGTTGAATGTTGGTGTGTGCGCTGTGTGTCATGCTTGGGTGACTGGTGTGAGTGTTCTTGTGGAATGTAGGTGTGTGGGCTGTGTGTGGTATGCTTGGGTGACTGGTGTGAGTGTTCTTGTTGAATGTTGGTGTGTGGGCCGTGTGTGGCATGCTTGGGTGACTGGTGTGAGTGTTCTTGTTGAATGTTGGTGTGTGGGCAGTGTGTGGCATGCTTGTGTGAGTCTTATTGTTGAATGTTGGTGTGCCCCGTGTGTGTCATGCTTGGATGACTGGTGTGAGTGTTCTTGTTGAATGTTGATGTGTGGGCCGTGTGTGGCATACTTGGGTGACTAATGTGAGTGTTCTTGTTGAATGTTGGTGTGTGGGCCGTGTGTGGCATACTTGGGTGACTAATGTGAGTGTTCTTGTTGAATGTTGGTGTGTGGGCCGTGTGTGGCATGCTTGGGTGACTGGTGTGAGTGTTCTTGTTGAATGTTGGTGTGTGCGCCGTGTGTTGCATGCTTGGATGACTGGTGTGAGTGTTCTTGTTGAATGTTGGTGTGTGGGCCGTGTGTGGCATGCTTGGGTGACTGGTGTGAGTGTTCTTGTTGAATGTTGATGTGTGGGCCGTGTGTGGCATACTTGGGTGACTGGTGTGAGTGTTCTTGTTGAATGTTGGTGTGTGCCCCGTGTGTGGCATGCTTGGGTGACTGGTGTGAGTGTTCTTGTTGAATGTTGGTGTGTGCCCCGTGTGTGGCATGCTTGGGTGACTGGTGTGAGTGTTCTTGTTGAATGTTGGTGTGTGGGCCGTGTGTGGCATGCTTGGGTGACTGGTGTGAGTGTTCTTGTTGAATGTTGGTGTGTGGGTTGTGTGTGGCATGCTTGGGTGACTGGTGTGAGTCTTCTTGTTGAATGTTGGTGTGTGCGCCGTGTGTGGAATGCTTGGATGACTGGTGCGAGTGTTCTTGTTGAATGTTGGTGTGTGCGCTGTGTGTCATGCTTGGGTGACTGGTGTGAGTGTTCTTGTGGAATGTAGGTGTGTGGGCTGTGTGTGGTATGCTTGGGTGACTGGTGTGAGTGTTCTTGTTGAATGTTGGTGTGTGGGCCGTGTGTGGCATGCTTGGGTGACTGGTGTGAGTGTTCTTGTGGAATGTTGGTGTGTGGGCCGTGTGTGGCATGCTTGGGTGACCTGTATGAGTGTTCTTGTTGAATGTTGGTGTGTGGGCAGTGTGTGGCATGCTTGTGTGAGTCTTATTGTTGAATGTTGGTGTGCCCCGTGTGTGGCATGCTTGGATGACTGGTGTGAGTGTTCTTGTTGAATGTTGATGTGTGCGTGGTGTGTGGCATGCTTGGGTGACTGGTGTGAGTGTTCTTGTTGAATGTTGGTGTGTGCGCTGTGTGTGGCATGCTTGGGTGACTGGTGTGAGTGTTCTCATGGAGTGTGGGTGTGTGGGCCGTGTGTGGCATGCTTGGGTGACTGGTGCGAGCGTTCTTGTTGAATGTTGGTGTGTGCGCCGTGTGTGGCATGCTTGGGTGACTGGTGTGAGTGTTCTTGTTGAATGTTGGTGTGTGCGCCGTGTGTGGCATGCTTGGGTGACTGGTGTGAGTGTTCTTGTGGAATGTTGGTGTGTGCGCCGTGTGTGGCATGCTTGGGTGACTGGTGCGAGTGTTCTTGTGGAATTTTGGTGATGGCACAAGGTGGCAAAACAAAATTTTGTGTACCCCCTGTGAAGTCAATGTTCCATAACATTAACATTTACTAATGGTGTGTTGTGGTGTATTAAATCAACAATAGTATAAGATGCACATACACGAACAAGAGGGCATACTAATTTTGCTTGCATGAAACAATATAATTAACTAATTTGTGTCGTTATTGTGTTGTGAACTAATCCATAGCTTAAATATAAATAAATGCAATGTGAATGTGCTTATTGTACACGTTATTGTGCTGAAAAGTCGTCGGATATGTAAGTATGAAACGCATTTATGTGGCTTACCTGCTAGGTAATAACTAATAGGGAAACATTAGTATGGTGGGAGGGAAACAGAAAGGTTTCAGTACCATAGTTAACATGACTTTGTGTTTGTTTCAATGATTGTTCCAAAAGTAGCCTTTGAGGCCTACAAAATTTGGTTACTCTGGCTAACTGAGAGCAAGTGCTGGACTGGGCATGCGTGCCCAAAGCCTGCCAGCGAGAGTAGCTGCCTGTGCTCGGATGGGAGGCTCAAGGCTGCTTTGCCTTGAAGTCAGGATGATTGCCAAAAAATGAACAGTCGAGTGTTGCAAACGTGGGCAAGCAAGGCAACGCTGCGAGTCAAGGAAGTGACCAGGCCAAAGACTGTCCTAAACAATAACGCATTATGATTTCGCTGATTCACCGTGAATATGATGTTGTAATGGTGAGGAGATGCTCACCCTCCCCAAAATTGTCCAATCAGAACCCGAATTGGTGATGTTAGATTTTTTAGATAGATTAAGTTAGGAAATTAGTGTATAAAAACCCCTGATTTTGCTTGGAGGTCGTCGCTCTTTCCTATTCCTCTCGAAGTGCTGTCGGATTGCAGATCGATTCCTGGATGTAAGATACTTTGAAATATTTTTCCTTGTTTGCTTTGCAGGATTGAAGGATAAGATGAGGGCGTTAGTTAGGGATGTTAGGAGAGAATGAATTTGGAACTATGTGTCCATTGCTAAACTTTTAACTGACTTCTAAATAAATGACTGTTTTTTGAGCTTTAAATAAAATGATCATTCTGAAATAAAGTTTAAGATTTTTACTTAATAAAGAAATAATCAATGCCTAAATGTCAGACATATTAAACTTTTGCTTTTAAAAAAACTTGGCAAAATGGAATATTAAAGCTGGTCTTGTGATTTTCCTACGCCTAATTTTCTTTCTAGCAGATCCATTGCCACTACGGTGGTGTGTCTGGATAAAATTCATGTTTGATAAAACCATGGTAAAGTGTAAAAAACTGTAGGTGTAAATAATAACTGATTAAATAGGTTTAAACACTCCACCAAATGTTACAGCATTAGTCCTTTGTGTTTCAGCAAATTCCTTGAAGCCAAATTTAAGTGAACAAAGTAAACGCACAGTGTTATGGGCCCCACTGACGAATGAGTGTGTGTTCGGAGGCTTCAGGGAAATGGTAAGTGCTGATTAGAAATGATTTTTGGAGTTCCGCTGTAGCATTGGTGTGTGCGCCATGTGTGGCATGCTTTGGTGACTGGTGTAAGTCTTCTTGTTGAATGTTGGTGTGTGCCCCGTGTGTGGCATGCTTGGGTGACTGGTGTGAGTCTTCTTGTTGAATGTTGGTGTGTGCCCCGTGTGTGTCATGCTTGGGTGACTGGTGTGAGTGTTCTTGTTGAATGTTGGTGTGTGGGCCGTGTGTGGCATGCTTGGGTGACTGGTGTCAGTGTTCTTGTTGAATGTTGGTGTGTGCGCCGTGTGTGGCATGCTTGGGTGACTGGTGTCAGTGTTCTTGTTGAATGTTGGTGTGTGGGTCGTGTGTGGCATGCTTGGGTGACTGGTGTGAGTGTTCTTGTTTAATGTTGGTGTGTGCGCCGTGTGTGGCATGCTTGGGTGACTGGTGTGAGTGTTCTTGTTGAATGTTGATGTGTGGGCCGTGTGTGGCATGCTTGGGTGACTGGTGTGAGTGTTCTTGTTGAATGTTGGTGTGTGGGCCGTGTGTGGCATGATTGGGTGACTGGTGTGAGTGTTCTTGTTGAATGTTGGTGTGTGCGCCGTGTGTGGCATGCTTGGGTGACTGGTGTGAGTGTTCTTGTTGAATGTAGGTGTGTGGGTCGTGTGTGGCATGCTTGGGTGACTGGTGTGAGTGTTCTTGTTGAATGTTGGTGTGTGGGCCGTGTGTGGCATGATTGGGTGACTGGTGTGAGTCTTCTTGTTGAATGTTGGTGTGTGCGCCGTGTGTGGCATGCTTGGGTGACTGGTGTGAGTGTTCTTGTTGAATGTTGGTGTGTGCACCGTGTGTGGCATGCTTGGGTGACTGGTGTGAGTCTTCTTGTTGAATGTTGGTGTGTGCGCCGTGTGTGGCATGATTGGGTGACTGGTGTGAGTCTTCTTGTTGAATGTTGGTGTGTGCGCCGTGTGTGGCATGCTTGGGTGACTGGTGTGAGTCTTCTTGTTGAATGTTGGTGTGTGCACCGTGTGTGGCATGCTTGGGTGACTGGTGTGAGTCTTCTTGTTGAATGTTGGTGTGTGCGCCGTGTGTGGCATGCTTGGGTGACTGGTGTGAGTGTTCTTGTGGAGAGTTGGTGTGTGGGCCGTGTGTGGCATGCTTGGGTGACTGGTGTGAGTGTTCTTGTTGAATGTTGGTGTGACCCGTGTGTGGCATGCTTGGGTGACTGGTGTGAGTGTTCTTGTTGAATGTTGGTGTGACCTGTGTGTGGCATGCTTGGGTGACTGGTGTGAGTGTTCTTGTTGAATGTTGGTGTGTGGGCCGTGTGTGGCATGCTTGGGTGACTGGTGTGAGTGTTCTTGTTGAATGTTGGTGTGTGCTCCGTGTGTGGCATGCTTGGGTGACTGGTGTGAGTGTTCTTGTTGAATGTTGGTGTGTGGGCCGTGTGTGGCATGATTGGGTGACTGGTGTGAGTCTTCTTGTTGAATGTTGGTGTGTGCGCCGTGTGTGGCATGCTTGGGTGACTGGTGTGAGTGTTCTTGTTGAATGTTGGTGTGTGCGCTGTGTGTGGCATGCTTGGGTGACTGGTGTGAGTGTTCTTGTTGAATGTTGGTGTGTGCGCCGTGTGTGGCATGCTTGGGTGACTGGTGTGAGTGTTCCTGTTGAATGTTGGTGTGTGGGCCGAGTGTGGCATGCTTGGGTGACTGGTGTGAGTGTTCTTGTGGAGAGTTGGTGTGTGGGCCATGTGTGGCATGCTTGGGTGACTGGTGTGAGTGTTCTTGTTGAATGTTGGTGTGTGGGCCGTGTGTGGCATACTTGGGTGACTAATGTGAGTGTTCTTGTTGAATGTTGGTGTGTGCCCCGTGTGTGGCATGCTTGGGTGACTGGTGTGAGTGTTTTTGTTGAATGTTGGTGTGCCCCGTGTGTGGCATGCTTGGGTGACTGGTGTGAGTGTTTTTGTGGAGAGTTGGTGTGTGGGCCGTGTGTGGCATGCTTGGGTGACTGGTGTCAGTGTTCTTGTTGAATGTTGGTGTGTGCGCCGTGTGTGGCATGCTTGGGTGACTGGTGTGAGTGTTCTTGTTGAATGTTGGTGTGTGCGCCGTGTGTGGCATGCTTGGGTGACTGGTGTGAGTGTTCTTGTTGAATGTTGGTGTGTGGGCCGTGTGTGGCATGCTTGGGTGACTGGTGTGAGTCTTCTTGTTGAATGTTGGTGTGTGCCCCGTGTGTGGCATGCTTGGGTGACTGGTGTGAGTCTTCTTGTTGAATGTTGGTGTGTGCCCCGTGTGTGTCATGCTTGGGTGACTGGTGTGAGTGTTCTTGTTGAATGTTGGTGTGTGGGCCGTGTGTGGCATGCTTGGGTGACTGGTGTCAGTGTTCTTGTTGAATGTTGGTGTGTGCGCCGTGTGTGGCATGCTTGGGTGACTGGTGTCAGTGTTCTTGTTGAATGTTGGTGTGTGGGTCGTGTGTGGCATGCTTGGGTGACTGGTGTGAGTGTTCTTGTTTAATGTTGGTGTGTGCGCCGTGTGTGGCATGCTTGGGTGACTGGTGTGAGTGTTCTTGTTGAATGTTGATGTGTGGGCCGTGTGTGGCATGCTTGGGTGACTGGTGTGAGTGTTCTTGTTGAATGTTGGTGTGTGGGCCGTGTGTGGCATGATTGGGTGACTGGTGTGAGTGTTCTTGTTGAATGTTGGTGTGTGCGCCGTGTGTGGCATGCTTGGGTGACTGGTGTGAGTGTTCTTGTTGAATGTAGGTGTGTGGGTCGTGTGTGGCATGCTTGGGTGACTGGTGTGAGTGTTCTTGTTGAATGTTGGTGTGTGGGCCGTGTGTGGCATGATTGGGTGACTGGTGTGAGTCTTCTTGTTGAATGTTGGTGTGTGCGCCGTGTGTGGCATGCTTGGGTGACTGGTGTGAGTGTTCTTGTTGAATGTTGGTGTGTGCACCGTGTGTGGCATGCTTGGGTGACTGGTGTGAGTCTTCTTGTTGAATGTTGGTGTGTGCGCCGTGTGTGGCATGATTGGGTGACTGGTGTGAGTCTTCTTGTTGAATGTTGGTGTGTGCGCCGTGTGTGGCATGCTTGGGTGACTGGTGTGAGTCTTCTTGTTGAATGTTGGTGTGTGCACCGTGTGTGGCATGCTTGGGTGACTGGTGTGAGTCTTCTTGTTGAATGTTGGTGTGTGCGCCGTGTGTGGCATGCTTGGGTGACTGGTGTGAGTGTTCTTGTGGAGAGTTGGTGTGTGGGCCGTGTGTGGCATGCTTGGGTGACTGGTGTGAGTGTTCTTGTTGAATGTTGGTGTGACCCGTGTGTGGCATGCTTGGGTGACTGGTGTGAGTGTTCTTGTTGAATGTTGGTGTGACCTGTGTGTGGCATGCTTGGGTGACTGGTGTGAGTGTTCTTGTTGAATGTTGGTGTGTGGGCCGTGTGTGGCATGCTTGGGTGACTGGTGTGAGTGTTCTTGTTGAATGTTGGTGTGTGCTCCGTGTGTGGCATGCTTGGGTGACTGGTGTGAGTGTTCTTGTTGAATGTTGGTGTGTGGGCCGTGTGTGGCATGATTGGGTGACTGGTGTGAGTCTTCTTGTTGAATGTTGGTGTGTGCGCCGTGTGTGGCATGCTTGGGTGACTGGTGTGAGTGTTCTTGTTGAATGTTGGTGTGTGCGCTGTGTGTGGCATGCTTGGGTGACTGGTGTGAGTGTTCTTGTTGAATGTTGGTGTGTGCGCCGTGTGTGGCATGCTTGGGTGACTGGTGTGAGTGTTCCTGTTGAATGTTGGTGTGTGGGCCGAGTGTGGCATGCTTGGGTGACTGGTGTGAGTGTTCTTGTGGAGAGTTGGTGTGTGGGCCATGTGTGGCATGCTTGGGTGACTGGTGTGAGTGTTCTTGTTGAATGTTGGTGTGTGGGCCGTGTGTGGCATACTTGGGTGACTAATGTGAGTGTTCTTGTTGAATGTTGGTGTGTGCCCCGTGTGTGGCATGCTTGGGTGACTGGTGTGAGTGTTTTTGTTGAATGTTGGTGTGCCCCGTGTGTGGCATGCTTGGGTGACTGGTGTGAGTGTTTTTGTGGAGAGTTGGTGTGTGGGCCGTGTGTGGCATGCTTGGGTGACTGGTGTCAGTGTTCTTGTTGAATGTTGGTGTGTGCGCGGTGTGTGGCATGCTTGGGTGACTGGTGTGAGTGTTCTTGTTGAATGTTGGTGTGTGCGCCGTGTGTGGCATGCTTGGGTGACTGGTGTGAGTGTTCTTGTTGAATGTTGGTGTGTGGGCCGTGTGTGGCATGCTTGGGTGACTGGTGTGAGTGTTCTTGTTGAATGTTGGTGTGTGCGTCGTGTGTGGCATGCTTGGGTGACTGGTGTGAGTGTTCTTGTTGAATGTTGGTGTGCCCCGTGTGTGGCATGCTTGGGTGACTGGTGTGAGTGTTCTTGTTGAATGTTGATGTATGCGCCATATGTGGCATGCTTGGGTGACTGGTGTGAGTGTTCTTGTTGAATGTTGGTGTGTGGCATGCTTGGGTGACTGGTGTGAGTGTTCTTGTTGAATGTTGGTGTGTGGGCCGTGTGTGGCATGCTTGGGTGACTGGTGTGAGTGTTCTTGTTGAATGTTGATGTGTGGGCCGTGTGTGGCATACTTGGGTGACTAATGTGAGTGTTCTTGTTGAATGTTGGTGTGTGGGCCGTGTGTGGCATGCTTGGGTGACTGGTGTGAGTGTTCTTGTTGAATGTTGGTTTGTGCGCCGTGTGTGGCATGCTTGGGTGACTGGTGTGAGTGTTCTTGTGGAGAGTTGGTGTGTGGGCCGTGTGTGGCATGCTTGGGTGACTGGTGTCAGTGTTCTTGTTGAATGTTGGTGTGTGCGCCGTGTGTGGCATGCTTGGGTGACTGGTGTGAGTGTTCTTGTTGAATGTTGGTGTGTGCGCCGTGTGTGGCATGCTTGGGTGACTGGTGTCAGTGTTCTTGTTGAATGTTGGTGTGTGCGCCGTGTGTGGCATGCTTGGGTGACTGGTGTGAGTGTTCTTGTTGAATGTTGGTGTGTGCCCCGTGTGTGGCATGCTTGGGTGACTGGTGTGAGTGTTCTTGTTGAATGTTGGTGTGTGCCCCGTGTGTGGCATGCTTGGGTGACTGGTGTGAGTGTTCTTGTTGAATGTAGGTGTGTGGGCCGTGTGTGGCATGCTTGGGTGACTGGTGTCAGTGTTCTTGTTGAATGTTGGTGTGTGCGTCGTGTGTGGCATGCTTGGGTGACTGGTGTGAGTGTTCTTGTTGAATGTTGGTGTGTGCGCCGTGTGTGGCATGATTGGGTGACTGGTGTGAGTCTTCTTGTTGAATGTTGGTGTGTGCGCCGTGTGTGGCATGCTTGGGTGACTGGTGTGAGTGTTCTTGTTGAATGTTGGTGTGTGCGTCGTGTGTGGCATGCTTGGGTGACTGGTGTGAGTGTTCTTGTTGAATGTTGATGTATGCGCCGTGTGTGGCATGCTTGGGTGACTGGTGTGAGTGTTCTTGTTGAATGTTGGTGTGTGGCATGCTTGGGTGACTGGTGTGAGTGTTCTTGTTGAATGTTGGTGTATGCGTCGTGTGTGGCATTGCTTGGGTGACTGGTGTGAGTGTTCTTGTTGAATGTTGGTGTGCCCCGTGTGTGGCATGCTTGGGTGACTGGTGTGAGTGTTCTTGTTGAATGTTGGTGTGCCCCGTGTGTGGCATGCTTGGGTGACTAGTGTGAGTGTTCTTGTTGAATGTTGGTGTGTGCGTCGTGTGTGGCATGCTTGGGTGACTGGTGTGAGTGTTCTTGTTGAATGTTGGTGTGCCCCGTGTGTGGCATGCTTGGGTGACTGGTGTGAGTGTTCTTGTTGAATGTTGGTGTGCCCCGTGTGTGGCATGCTTGGGTGACTAGTGTGAGTGTTCTTGTTGAATGTTGGTGTGTGCGTCGTGTGTGGCATGCTTGGGTGACTGGTGTGAGTGTTCTTGTTGAATGTTGGTGTGCCCCGTGTTTGGCATGCTTGGGTGACTGGTGTGAGTGTTCTTGTTGAATGTTGGTGTGTGCGCTGTGTGTGGCATGCTTGGGTGACTGGTGTGAGTGTTCTTGTGGAGTGTTGGTGTGTGCGCCGTGTGTGGCATGCTTGGGTGACTGGTGTGAGTGTTCTTGTTGAATGTTGGTGTGTGCGCCGTGTGTGGCATGCTTGGGTGACTGGTGTGAGTGTTCTTGTGGAGTGTTGGTGTGTGCGCCGTGTGTGGCATGCTTGGGTGACTGGTGTGAGTGTTCTTGTTGAATG
Organism: Lissotriton helveticus; assembly: GCF_964261635.1. Classification (NCBI taxonomy): domain Eukaryota; kingdom Metazoa; phylum Chordata; class Amphibia; order Caudata; family Salamandridae; genus Lissotriton; species Lissotriton helveticus. The sequence continues at coordinate 1,957,928,001 of NC_136068.1, read as the reverse complement.
TTGGTGTGTGCGCCGTGTGTGGCATGCTTGGGTGACTGGTGTGAGTGTTCTTGTTGAATGTTGGTGTGTGCGTCGTGTGTGGCATGCTTGGGTGACTGGTGTGAGTGTTCTTGTTGAATGTTGGTGTGCCCCGTGTGTGGCATGCTTGGGTGACTGGTGTGAGTGTTCTTGTTGAATGTTGGTGTGTGGGCCGTGTGTGGCATGATTGGGTGACTGGTGTGAGTGTTCTTGTTGAATGTTGGTGTGCCCCGTGTGTGGCATGCTTGGGTGACTGGTGTGAGTGTTCTTGTTGAATGTTGGTGTGCCCCGTGTGTGGCATGCTTGGGTGACTGGTGTGAGTGTTCTTGTTGAATGTTGGTGTGTGCGCCGTGTGTGGCATGCTTGGGTGACTGGTGTGAGTGTTCTTGTTGAATGTTGGTGTGTGGGCTGTGTGTGGCATGATTGGGTGACTGGTGTGAGTGTTCTTGTTGAATGTTGGTGTGTGCGCTGTGTGTGGCATGCTTGGGTGACTGGTGTGAGTGTTCTTGTGGAGTGTTGGTGTGTGCGCTGTGTGTGGCATGCTTGGATGACTGGTGTGAGTGTTCTTGTTGAATGTTGGTGTGTGCCCCGTGTGTGGCATGCTTGGGTGACTGGTGTGAGTGTTCTTGTTGAATGTTGGTGTGTGCGCTGTGTGTGGCATGCTTGGGTGACTGGTGTGAGTGTTCTTGTGGAGTGTTGGTGTGTGCGCTGTGTGTGGCATGCTTGGGTGACTGGTGTGAGTGTTCTTGTTGAATGTTGGTGTGTGCCCCGTGTGTGGCATGCTTGGGTGACTGGTGTGAGTGTTCTTGTTGAATGTTGGTGTGTGCGCTGTGTGTGGCATGCTTGGGTGACTGGTGTGAGTGTTCTTGTTGAATGTTGGTGTGTGCGCTGTGTGTGGCATGCTTGGGTGACTGGTGTGAGTGTTCTTGTTGAATGTTGGTGTGTGGCATGCTTGGGTGACTGGTGTGAGTGTTCTTGTTGAATGTTGGTGTGCCCCGTGTGTGGCATGCTTGGATGACTGGTGTCAGTGTTCTTGTTGAATGTTGGTGTGTGCGCCGTGTGTGGCATGCTTGGGTGACTGGTGTGAGTGTTCTTGTTGAATGTTGGTGTGTGCGCGGTGTGTGGCATGCTTAGGTGACTGGTGTGAGTGTTCTTGTTGAATGTTGGTGTGTGCGCCGTGTGTGGCATGCTTGGGTGACTGGTGTGAGTGTTCTTGTTGAATGTTGGTGTGTGCGCCGTGTGTGGCATGCTTGGGTGACTGGTGTGAGTGTTCTTGTTGAATGTTGGTGTGTGCGCCGTGTGTGGCATGCTTGGGTGACTGGTGTGAGTGTTCTTGTTGAATGTTGGTGTGTGGGCCGTGTGTGGCATGCTTGGGTGACTGGTGTGAGTGTTCTTGTTGAATGTTGGTGTGTGGGCCGTGTGTGGCATGCTTGGGTGACTGGTGTCAGTGTTCTTGTTGAATGTTGGTGTGTGCGCCGTGTGTGGCATGCTTGGGTGACTGGTGTGAGTGTTCGTGTTGAATGTTGGTGTGTGCGCCGTGTGTGGCATGCTTGGGTGACTGGTGTGAGTGTTCTTGTTGAATGTTGGTGTGTGGGCCGTGTGTGGCATGCTTGGGTGACTGGTGTGAGTGTTCTTGTTGAATGTTGGTGTGTGCGCCGTGTGTGGCATGCTTGGGTGACTGGTGTGAGTGTTCTTGTTGAATGTTGGTGTGTGCGCCGTGTGTGGCATGCTTGGGTGACTGGTGTGAGTGTTCTTGTTGAATGTTGGTGTGCCCCGTGTGTGGCATGCTTGGGTGACTGGTGTGAGTGTTCTTGTGGAGAGTTGGTGTGTGGGCCGTGTGTGGCATGCTTGGGTGACTGGTGTGAGTGTTCTTGTGGAGAGTTGGTGTGTGGGCCGTGTGTGGCATGCTTGGGTGACTGGTGTGAGTGTTCTTGTTGAATGTTGGTGTGTGCGCCGTGTGTGGCATGCTTGGGTGACTGGTGTGAGTGTTCTTGTTGAATGTTGGTGTGTGCCCCGTGTGCGGCATGCTTGGGTGACTGGTGTGAGTGTTCTTGTTGAATGTTGGTGTGTGCGCCGTGTGTGGCATGCTTGGGTGACTGGTGTGAGTGTTCTTGTTGAATGTTGGTGTGTGCCCCGTGTGTGGCATGCTTGGGTGACTGGTGTGAGTGTTCTTGTTGAATGTTGGTGTGTGCGCCGTGTGTGGCATGCTTGGGTGACTGGTGTGAGTGTTCTTGTTGAATGTTGATGTGTGCGCCGTGTGTGGCATGCTTGGGTGACTGGTGTGAGTGTTCTTGTTGAATGTTGATGTGTGCGCCGTGTGTGGCATGCTTGGGTGACTGGTGTGAGTGTTCTTGTTGAATGTTGGTGTGTGCGCCGTGTGTGGCATGCTTGGGTGACTGGTGTGAGTGTTCTTGTTGAATGTTGGTGTGTGCCCCGTGTGTGGCATGCTTGGGTGACTGGTGTGAGTGTTCTTGTTGAATGTTGATTTGTGCGCCGTGTGTGGCATGCTTGGGTGACTGGTGTGAGTGTTCTTGTTGAATGTTGGTGTGCGCCGTGTGTGGCATGCTTGGGTGACTGGTGTGAGTGTTCTTGTTGAATGTTGGTGTGTGCGCCGTGTGTGGCATGCTTGGGTGACTGGTGTGAGTGTTCTTGTTGAATGTTGGTGTGTGCGCCGTGTGTGGCATGCTTGGGTGACTGGTGTGAGTGTTCTTGTTGAATGTTGGTGTGTGCGCCGTGTGTGGCATGCTTGGGTGACTGGTGTGCGTGTTCTTGTTGAATGTTGGTGTGTGCGCCGTGTGTGGCATGCTTGGGTGACTGGTGTGAGTGTTCTTGTTGAATGTTGGTGTGTGGGCCGTGTGTGGCATGCTTGGGTGACTGGTGTGAGTGTTCTTGTTGAATGTTGGTGTGTGCGCCGTGTGTGGCATGCTTGGGTGACTGGTGTGAGTCTTCTTGTTGAATGTTGGTGTGTGCGCCGTGTGTGGCATGCTTGGGTGACTGGTGTGAGTGTTCTTGTTGAATGTTGGTTTGTGCGCCGTGTGTGGCATGCTTGGGTGACTGGTGTGAGTGTTCTTGTGGAGTGTTGGTGTGTGACCCGTGTGTGGCATGCTTGGGTGACTGGTGTGAGTGTTCCGGTTGAAAGTTGGTTTGTGCGCTGTGTGTGGCATGCTTGGGTGACTGGTGTGAGTGGTGACGGTTGGTGGAAGGGCTGAGCAGCTAGCAGGCTGCTCCTGATGTGGCTGCTCTACAGACTGTAACTACTTGCTGTAGAGGATCTGAGCTACATGTTTATCTATTTAAATAAACCTACTTAAAGTACATCCTACCAGCATGGGCTATGTTACTACAGTAGGTTGTAGGTTCATGTACATAAGGTGACGTTAACTCATACCTGTTCCAGAAGGCTGTAGGCTTGTGTGGCCGGAGCTTCCTCGCGTGACCCCGGACGCGTTCGCTTGAGTATGTTCTGTTGGAGACACAGGGAGAGCGTTCAGAGAGGGCAGCAACGCTTCTCAATAGGGATGTAAACAAATGAATCCCCTGGGGTAGAGGCAGGTGTGACATGCAAGGAAAGGGGCGGTGTTTACAACCGGTGTGTGGCAGGATCAAGAAGACATGTCCACACAAGGAAGCACAAGAAGAGGAGGACAAGGAGGGCGTGTGGTAGATGTATCCTGCCACACCAGGCTCCACAACACAACTCACAAGCACTCTGGCTCTGAGCATTATTAGGAGAGTGGTTAACACAAGATTTAATGAAACAAGGAGTGAAATGTGGGTCTGTAGAGTGACATGAGTCCATGTTACACAGAGACAGAAATGTACAGTAACAAGAATCAAATTCAGCAGAACAGAAACAAGACAGACAGACAGACAAACAGCTGCTGAACAATGACCTCCACCAAGGGTTCCTTGCGCCTTGGTAGTCAACAAGAGAGCGCTTAAGGCTTCACACATTACGGTAAGAAAGAAGCACATAGACCCGCGTTTCCCAAAGTGTGGATCGCCAACAATTTCTGCCTTTACATTTTGTATTTATCTCATCACATTTGTGGCGCTTCAAAGGCAGAGGTCAAATATCAAGCTGTGTATTCTGAGAAATTTCTGCTTATTCTTTTAACATTGAGATTGGTGCTTTCTTTTCTTTCTCGGCCTGAGAGGAGTCCTTAAAGTGACAATCTTGCGGGGTCCAGGGAGTGTGAAAGGAAAGGTCATAGGATGCCGTTTTTTTTGTAAAACAAAAATGTAAATACCTGTAAATGAGCTGTACACATTTCAGAATATACCAGCAGTTAGAAAAGCAAATGTGAAGCCCTTGTTTGGTAATTCTGAAGTGTGATGGAAACAAAGGGGCATATTATCAAGAAACAGCATTAAAATGACCGCTGCTTTAGCGGCAGGAAACCAATAATGGGATTGATAAAATGCCCTTGTGAATTCCCATAGAAGCCCAACTTCTGGTGTGAACCTGGGCTTCTATTGGAATTCTCGACGACATATTATCAAGCCCATTATCGCCGCTTTAGCAGCAGTGTCCTGCCGCTAAAGCGATAATCTTTACTCCGTTCTTGATAATTTGCCCCAAAGAGTTTCATATGATCTCAACAAATCAAGACCCCTTTACTTGGGATGCTCACTTGAGAAGTATTCCCTGAACCCGCTTCCACACATTTATCATTTGTATGCTATATAGTGCTGTGGAAAATGTTTCGTCTGTAATTTACAGCGCACTACCGCATGAGGCTTTAGTAATAGACTTCACTTCGATCATGTCACATGGACGACAGCGCCCTGACTCTAAAAATACAGAGCAAAGGTGCTGAGCGATGTCCTAAGTTCAATTTAAAACAACCCCTTGCAAGTAACCCCAAGCTCAATTCGGGCTGAGAATTCCAGCTGCTGCTTTATAACTTCAAGCCATTTCAACAGAGAATGTGCTCACTAAAAGTAATCATTCACAACCACCGCACTTGAGTATGTCTTTCACATATAAATTGAGAAATATGGATTCCACCTAAAAGCCAGAGCTGCCGACTATGGATGTAGGAACCGGGTTCAAGTCCCGGCGTTGGCTCTGGGCAAAGGATTTATTATTGGGTGTTTGAAATAAAATGAATCTGACCTTAGGTAATGTAATCTTGCGCTCGTGTAGACTGCTCCAATGCCCTTGGGCAGTGTTCGTGCTATATAAAACTGAAATATGTGTATGGAGTTCGAATGCACCACTGGGCCTTGTTTCAACACAAAAATGCATGAGACCTTACCCCCTTCGCTGCAAAAGGGTTTTTTGAAATTTGCTAAATCCCTTTAATTAACACCATAGTTTTTCAGAAGTCTTGTGAGATTAGTGAGCTGGTGCCACAGGCCAGCACCGCACTACGAAAAGTGTTCCAGCTCCAGTGCAGTTCACCGTCTGGCACAGAGCTTAATTTGAGCTGGTGGTCTCCGGTGCTCAGCACCGGCACTTAATTGTCAACACCGGCACTTACGACAGCCTTCCACATGGAGGCACTGTCTGTCAACTCTCAAGATGAACACAATAACAGGTATTTACTCATTCTATATACATTAAAAGTGACCTATACCTGCTCGCAAGACATTCTTATAGATTTGGGGGCATGGAATAGTCACTCTAGTAGGAGTGTGATGGTTAGTTGTTGTGGTACTATCATTGGTAGCTCTGACAAGAGCATGGGTTGTGCAGCTGCACTGGCCTCCTGACAAGGGTACTGGTACTTATTTGTTTGCAAATTAAGCCTGAACTGATGCATTTATGGAAGATCAATCTCTTGGCCAAAATCCGATAATGACATATCAAAGGGCGTGGCTAAGGTCATTACATTTACAAACAATTGCTGTTAGAGAGGAGCATACAAAATTGTAAAGAGTAACCCTGGGCATAGTTTGTGAAGTAGCACTACGAGTAGTTCCGCAAAGTGCACATCGTGCGCTACGTGTCGCGCTACAGCACACTACGCCGTTCGCGATGATTGAACAGTGCTGGATGCTTGTCCACACTGTGCAATCATTGAAAATGGCATCTTGCACTGTGCGAGCTGTCGTTTTCTGCCACTCGAGTGGATTTTTACTTGAGCAGCAGCTTTCTCTACACGGAATGGTAGATTCTCATCATGATCGGTCGCAAGCATACGCGACCATTCGCAAGGAGAAACCTGACCTCCCCGCGTTGAGAATCTCGCCGGGGGGTTTATTTTCCAGGCTCGCGATCGCCAACTTGATGTTGCAGATCGCGAACGAGCAATAAGTCTCGCCGGGATGTCATTTTGCTTGCTCGCGGTTGCCAACTTGACATTGAGGACCACGAGCAAGCAAAAAGTGACTGCTACGCTACGCGTGTTCGCACTGTGCTCCATGCAATTTGCGTCACGCAAAGTAGCGCAAACTTTGCGAGTGTAGCGTAGTTGTCCACCCAGGCTTAGTAAAGAGTATGTTAAGTTGGTAATTCACAGCATTTTGAAACCATGTCAACGATTACATTGAAAAATTACCCTGTCTCATGTCCGTTGAAGCTAAGTGGGCCATGAATGTTTGTCATTATACAATTTGGTTGTGGTTCTAAAACTATTGGGAAGCACTGACCGAGACAAATCCTGGGCACAGCAAAGCACATATTTTTATTATTATTATAGGGGCTTATAGAGCGCCTGGTGACGTCTCTCGACGTGTCCCCGCGCTATGGAGAAGAGTGTTGCTTAGATGGAGTGAAGCATCAGACAGTTTAGGTGGTGAAAAGATATGTTTTTAGATGTTTCCTAAAGGATGTTTCACTTTTTTCCTGTCTGATATTCATAGGAAGGGTATTCCACTCCTTAGCTGCGAGGATGCGGAAAGATCTGCCTCCAAGTCTGGCTTTTTTTGGGCGCATTATCTTGAGCAGACCAGTTCCCTTCGAGCGAAGGGATCTGGAAGGTTCATAGGGTAAGGCTAAGTCTGACAAATAGGAGGGGGCTCTAAGGTGAATGATTCTATGGCACCAGAGAAGGGCCTTGAATATTATTCGTTTTTTTATGGGTAGCCAATGCAGAGCATCCAAGGAAGGTTTAGAAGGAGCTCTTCGCGGGAGTCGTAGCACAAGGCGTGCTGCTGAATTTTGTAGGACCTGTAGCTTCCTAATGTTTTTTTCTGAGGTGCCCAATAGAAGCACATTCCCATAATCAATACGGGATGTGATGAGAGCCTGCGTCATCGTGCGCCTGGAACTCAGAGGAAGGAGATCCAGGGTGCGACGGAGCGTCTTCATCACTCCGAAGCATTTCCCAACTGTTTTTTGGACATGACTGTCAAAGGAAAGTTTGGTGTCAATCCAGACACCCAAGTTCTTGGCCTCCTGACTGGGGATGGGTAATGATCCCAGACATGGGGGCCACCAATCCTTGGTCCAGTTGGTGTTGTTCCCACCTATGACGAGTACCTCTGTTTTTGTTCCGTTTAATTTGAGGCAATGCTCGTTCATCCATGTAGCCAACTTGCACATACATGAGTTGAAGTTATCTGCCTCAGAGGAGGGGGATTGAGACAAGGAGATCAAGAGTTGAGTGTCGTCGGCGTAAGAGACAAGCTCTACGCCGAACGATTGGACCACCTCTGCCAAAGGAGACATATATAAGTTGAACAGGGTGGGACTCAGGGCCGAGCCCTGAGGGACCCCCTGTTCTAAGATCAGACTGTCAGAGAGATAGATCCCTCTTTGGACCTGAAAGCTTCTGTTGGTTAAAAAAGCCTTCAGCCAGCCTAGAGCCTCTTTAGTGACTCCCGCTCTGTTTAGACACTGTAGCAGTATAGAATGAGCTACAGTGTCAAACGCGGCACTGAGGTCCAGCATGATCAAGGCCATAGTTTTGCCTTTGTCGGCTCCCTCCCGCAGAGTTTCAGTGGCTCTTAGAAGTGCAGTCTCTGTGGAGAAGCCTGTTCTGAAACCCGATTGAGATGGGTGAAAGGTTTTTTGGGTTTCGAGATGGGTCATTAGTTGAGCGTTGACCACAGGCTCAGATCTTGGTTACACTGTGGCATAAAGACCAACTCTGGGTACGGCAAAGCACAGGGGAATATCGGGGAAACATGGTGAAACATTCAGGAAAAAGAAATGGCCAGAGACACCCATAGAGTGGGGTGGTCAGGAGAGAGGAATGGATGAAGAGACCCAGAGAGTGGGGTGGACAGGAGAGAGGAATGGATGAAGAGGCCCAGAGAGTGGGGTGGACAGGAGAGAGGAATGGAGAGTGGGGTGGACAGGAGAGAGGAATGGATGAAGAGGCCCAGAGAGTGGGGTGGACAGGAGGAAAGAAGCTGCCAAGAATAAAGCGGGTGGAGGTTGGCGGAGGTTACCTGCACGAGAAGCTTGAGTCGCGTGATCCTTTGGAAGGGTAAAATGAGGAAAGACTTGAGGGACAGCCGCTGGCACACAGGGTCACTCTCCAGCCTCGCCAACACCTGCTGGAACCTGGGGTTACCGCTCCTGGAGGAGGAAGAGATGGAAGATTAAAAGTGCAGCCTCAGAAGGAGGAGGCTGCAGCCCATTCTCATACTCAGCTGAGTAGCTCACATGCACAGCTCAGGTGTGGCTGTACTACTGCCTTTACAGGCACAGAAGACATTGCTGGGTTGTGTGGTCTCTGCAGAGGAAGTCCTGGTTTGAGGTGGAGCCCGTGGGCAGTGACGTAACCGTTAACCACATGGGAAGAAACACTGACGACCTCTGATGTAGCTGTGTTTATTGAAGAGATCAAAGCTTATCTCGTCTCCGGAGAGAGAAGAGTTCTGTGCAAGAGACCATGGGAAAACAATGGAGGAAGAGGGGAAGAGGACAAAGGATTGTAAGGAGAATGGAGCCTAAAACAAGGAAAATGAGAGATGAAAACAGCAGGAGAGAGAACCTCATCAAAAATGAGAAGAAGAAGAAGAAAGAACATGAAAAGAAATGAGGGGTAGGTAAAATAAAGAACAGGAGGTCAAAAAAGGATGAGAAAGAACAAAACAAAACATGAGGGAGAGAGAAATGGGAACATGAAAAGTAAAGAAAGCAGAGTGAGCAGGAGAGAGTCAGAAAGGAAGAAATGAATGTGTGTATACGCGTGTGCTCAGAGTGAGGAAATTAAACGATAGAGAGAAAGAAGATGGAGAAAACCTGAAACTATAGAAATGAGAATGTGTGAGGGAGTTGGGGCAAAGGAAGAGTAAGGTAGATGGTAATAGTTTAATAGCAAAAAGGAGAAGCGGAAGGGGGTAAGTGTAGTGTCTCCTGGCTGCGCTTTCAAATGTCCTGTACAACCACACTCCTGACTGCGCGTCACCCACCATCACTGCCATGACCCACCCCTCGCACCCACTCCTTACAGAAGACGCTGGAAGGTCTGGTCCTGGTACGACTGGTTGGTCACGTAGGGCAGGTACACCTTGCGGAAGTCCGCCGCGTGGCTCAGGACCACATCACACACGTTGAAGGTGTACATGTTGTCCTCAAACTTCTCTTCCAGGTCATAGAGGAAGCTGCGGAAGACATGGGAGGGAGGGAGGTTAGATCAAGGAGAAGCCTCCGAATGCCAAACCCTGCTCGCTGAACGTAAGCCCCAAAAGATCCTCAAATAAAACAAACTTCAAAAGACCCTCATACTTCTCAACTGACCTACATTCAAAGCTCTACATGTCCACACAGACCAAGGAGGCCGGCAGAGACCACCTACAAGTCCTCATCTGCTCCCACCCAACCATCATACGTCCCAAAGACCCACCACAGACACTACACAGACCTTCAGACAATTCATCAAGCCTGGCCGTAGCTCCCCACAGACCCTCACGCAGCCCCCAACAGACCCCTAGAGAGCCCTCAAGAGACTCAACGCACCAGAAGCATCGCGGTTCCAACGGATCCCAACATAAATGCCAACAAAGTATCACATGTTCACACCAAACAAACAAACCTCACGAAAGATTCTCGCTCAGCGCCTAAAATACCTCAACATAACAATTAACCAACCCACCCAAAAAACTATTTGCCAACAAACGCCAGAAACACCCCAACATCTCCTTTCCCAGCCATAAAATATCCTTACAATCCCACCAGCAGAACTTCTCATCGCTCCCAACAGCCCCTCGCAATCCCCAAGAGAGCCCAACATATTTGTATTTGTATTTGTATTTGTATATGGCATTTATAAAGCGCGAACTGTCGCTCCGAAAGGAGCATCCTGGCGCTGATACGGTGTACAAAACAAATATTAAAACCTAGATAGCAGCCATTACAAAAACTGTCTGACAGACTGTAAATCCTAGTTTTTAGTTGTTTCCTAAAGGCATTCTCCTGAGTCAGAAGTCTGAGATTTTTGGGCATGGCATTCCACGCCTTAGAGGCCAGTACAGTAAGTGTCTTACCTCCCTTGGTTTTATAATTAAATTTTGGGATGTTAATTAGGTTGCCGCCTGTCGACCTCAGGCATCTTGAAGGGTTATAGCTCACGAAACGTTTCGCAAGATACTTTGGACCTATCTTGTTTAAAGCTCTGAAAGAGGTCAGCAAGATTTTAAAGAAGATTCTCTTGCGTAGCGGCAGCCAGTGCAAGATCTTAAGTGCACTGGTAGCCGAAGATCTTCTAGGTAGTTTGAGCACCAATCTTGCAGCTGCATGTTGGACACTTTGAAGTTATTTCAGCGTAGATTTTTTTGACCCCAGCCAACAGGCCATTGCAGTAATCCAAGCGCGATAATATCAGTGCTACTGCCACTGTTTTTCTAGAATCAGTTGGTAGGAACTCAAAAAACTTTTTTCGGGATTTAATAATGCTGAAACAGCTCCCTGCAGTGTTCCTGACATGCTGGTCAAAGGAAAGGGCGGAGTCAAACAGGACCCCTAGGTTTCTTGCGGTTTCCACTGATTGTGGTGGAACAGGTGAGTCATCAGGCCACCAGTCCTTAGGACAGAATTGGACATCTTTTCACAGCGGTAGGATCTCCGTTTTATTGGTGTTACATTTTAAGTGGTTGGTGTTCATCCATTGGAAAACCTCCCTCAGGCAACTCTTGAAATTTTGTTCCATATTTATGGAATTTGTATCCATATAGACCACTAACTGGGTATCATCCGCGTATGATGTAACAAGTATCCCATGTGACTCTATAAGTGAAATGAGGGGGATCATATAAATGTTAAACAATAACGGGCTTAAGATGGAGCCCTGCGGGACCCCAGATGGAACTATTTTTTCTTTGGATAAAAAAGAGCCTAACGATACTGTTTGAGATCTGTCGGTCAAGAAGGATGTTAACCATGCCAGGGCAACTTCTGTTATACCTATACTCATCAGCCTGTCAAACAGGATCTCATGCGCGATGGTATCGAACGCTGTCGTGAGGTCCAATGAAATCAGGACAGCATTTTTGCCCTCATCCTGCAAGAGTTTGATAGAATCAGTGAGCTCAAGGAGAGCAGTTTCGGTTGAGTGTTTTGTCCGGAAACCTGACTGTTGAGGGTGTAAAATGTTGTGCGTGTCAACAAAAGTTTTCAATTCTTGGTAAACTATCTGCTCTGTAATTTTCCCCAAAGTAGGGAGAAGGGATATGGGTCGAAGATTAGATAGATCAGTGGTAGGTTTGTTGGATTTCTTCATTAAAGGCTTTACTATTGCCTTTTTCCAGTCAGGAGGAACCACTCCAGAGCTGAGTGAGGCACTGACTATCGTATTGATAGTAGGATTCATTACATCAATTATCTGATGGAGTATTTGGGGGGGCAAGAGTCAGGGGGGGCTCCTGATTTACAAGCCAGGATGACCTCCCGGGTTTGCAAAAGGGAAGCCGGTTGGAAAACATTCAGAGTGTGAAGTTTGTTTTCCCTCCACCTTGAAAGGTTATTATCCTGGGGGGGGGAGAGGGACAGGGAAATCTTTCTGTATTTGCTCAATTTTTTCCTCAAAATAGTCGGCAATCGGGTTGCAGAAAGTTGCCGAAGGAGGAATTTGTGGTTCCAGAGCTTTGGGATGCGTGAAAGACTTCACTATTGAGAAAACCGTTCTGTGCTTCTGCTCTGCCTCTTTAATAGCATTGATGTAATATTCCTTTTTGGCTAGCTTAATGCTGTCGAGGTAGGATTTTCTGTGCTGTAAATAAAGGATTTTGGCTGAATAGTCATAAGTTTTTCTCCATTTCCTTTCACTTTTTTTACAAAGTAAGTGGTTTTCTGCTAACACCTGTGAATACCAAGGTGCATTCGGCTTTTTCCTCGTGCCCTTGCTAGAACGGTTTGTAGGAGGGACACGTTCTGCAATAACTTGGTGCATCTAGGAACTTGAGATTGTCTGGGTGGGTTGGATTTAATGCATTCATCCACTCTCTTCCAGTTGAGGTGAGAAGTAGGGTGCTGACTTGTCCGCAAGGTTTTTACCGGATCAGAGATGCATATCATGAAAGGAATCAGACTATGGTCTGTCCAGATTTGGGGAATCGGGGTGTGTCTTTCCAGTGTGGGAAAATTAGAACAAACCCCATCTAGGGTATGTCCGGCGGAATGGGTCGGTAGCACTACGGATTGATGCAGACCAAAGATATCTAGGGTCTGATAAAAATTGGTTGCTTGAGCATCGATTCTCGATTCCAATTGCAGGTTGAAATCCCCCATTAGGGTGAAATGAGGTTAACGCAGAAGAAGCTGACCTAGACTATCACCTAGAGAGTCTAAGAATGGAGATGCATTGCCTGGGGGGCGATATATCAGTCCTCCCGAAAAGGAAGTAGATGCGTTTAACATGATCGAGAAGCCCATACCTTCTGCTCCTTTGAGGGGACCTAAATTGAAAGTATGACACTTAAGGGAGGTTCTAAGAAGTACAGCAACACCGCCTCCTCTCCCAATCGGTCTGTCTAACCTAAAGATGGTGAAGCCGGGAGGAAGGGCGGTCGATAGGTCAGGGTTACTAGTGTCATTGAGCCAGGTCTCGGTCACAAAAAGAAAATCTAGATTGGAGTCAAGAATCAGGTCCCTGATGTCCTGGCTGTGGCAGCCCAGGGAGCGTGCATTGATCAAGCCGCCCTTAAATGTGAGGGGACAAACCCTCGTGGTGCTGGCGCTTAATGTGGGGTCGTGGCGTAGCCAAGGTGTGGTCCATTTACAAGTGATGCATGAGACGGGTCCCCATATCAGCTCCATGAGAGGACAAACAGAACATCTGCCACCCTCATCCCACGCGCGCAGCTCGTTCTCATTATAACTATGTGAAGGTCGGGATGAGTCAGCGTGATCCACGGCCATCGCGGACTTAGAGCGGACGGGCGCAGACGGGCTTGCCTATCTACTAACAGATGCCCACAAAGCCCCAAACGAGCGTGACATGTCTCACAAAAAAGACCCCATCTCCTAAAAAGCCATCACATATCACCAAGAAGACTGTCACAGCCCCCAAAACACCATCTCACTGTCACATTGACAATTCAAACAACGGCCAACAATCCCCATAGAGCCTTGAACACTGCACCGCAGACACACACACAGGTACACACAACCCCTCAATCACCAGCAGATGTTCCCACCAGACCTGCTCTGGTCAAGGGCCAGCAAACAGACCTTTGTAATTCCTCACATGGTTCCAACGGCCCTTCACGCTGCTCAGGCAGACCATCAAACTGTCTTCAGTCCAAGGCATCACTGACCCACACAGCTCCATTTGACCTTTGATGCCCTGCACACAGCTGCTCATCTCCATGGGGGGCAAACATAATGACACTTGAGGCAACCTGGCCAGGTGCCTCTCAGAACCAGCAGACTGGATGACTGAACATTGTTTGAACCTCAATGCTCAGAAATCGGAGATCCTATTATTCTGTGGGGTTCATTGATTCACGCTGGTGGCCTCCATCAGTAGGAGAGGCGCCGACCCCAAGACATGAGCATAAAACCTTGGAGTCATCATCGACGACTCACTCTCGATACAGGATCAAGTTATTCCCCCTGTGGCCAATGCTCTGGTATCCTCAAACTACTGAGACGGTTGTCCTGGGAGGAATATGACTTATTACATCGCATACCAATACCACGCGTGCCATTACAACGTGGGTATTACTACGTGATGTCAATGACGACATGCCATTACATTGCAAACTTTTACCACAGCTATGCGTTTACCACGCATGCCATTACAACCCAAAGGCATGCCTGGTAAAGGTATACTCATGGTAAAAGTATGCAAGGTAAGTGACTCTACCCTGCCCTACGCTAAACCCTAATGTAGTAGCTCTGCACGACCCTCCACCAGCCCCATTCCTCTCCCTACATTTACACTACCAAGCACGATGCCCCAACACTACCCTAAAACACTACCCCCAGCACGACCCTCACACAAACCCCAGTCCGGTCCCTACACTCAAATACTACCCTGCACAACCCCCGTCACTACCCTAAACCCTCAAAAAGTAACCAGCACCCCCGGCCCAATCCCCCTTACCTGTCTTTTCTTGTGGTTCCTCTCTCCTGGTTTCTGCTTCACATCAACTGAGGGGCGGCGCACGTCGTTGTGAGGTCACGGAACAAGGTGGATGGCCATTGCAATGCATGCGTTGTAAAAGCACATGTGATGTAAAAACATGCTCAGTAATGGCTACGTGTTCTTACATCGCATGCGTTGTAACGCTTGCGTTGTAATGGCATGCAGGGAAAGAGCCGCGTTGTGATAGCTGTTTCCCACCTGGTAGTCAGTCAAGTCAAGTCAAGTGAATTTGTATAGCGCGCTACATACCCGGAGGGTCTCAAGGCGCTTGAGGAGGGAGGGGAATTACTTGTCGAATATCCAGGTTTTAAGTTGCTTTCTGAATGCTGGGTGGTTTTGAGTGAGGCGGAGGTGAATGGGGAGAGAATTCCAAGTTTTAGCCGCCAGGTAGGAGAAGGATCTTCCTCCCATGGTGGTTTTGTTGATGCGAGGAAGAGCAGCAAGGGCTTGGTTGGAAGAGCGTAGCTGGCGTGGGGGGGTGTAGAAGGAGACTCGCGTGTTGAGGCATTCGGGTCCAAGTTCGTAAAGTGCTTTGTGTGCGTGGGTGAGGAGGAGGAAAGTTATCCTCTTATTGACAGGGAGCCAATGGAGGTCTTTCAGGTGATTAGAAATGTGATCTTTACGCGGGATGTCTAGTATGAGTCTGGCTGATGCGTTCTGGATGCGTTGGAGTTTTTTCTGCAGTTTTGCGGTGGTGCCGGCGTAAAGGGTGTTTCCGTAGTCCAGGTGGCTTGTGACCAGTGCGTGGGTGACCGTTTTTCTAGTTTCGGTGGGGATCCAGCGAAATGTTTTTTTGAGCATGCGAAGAATGTTGAAGCAGGATGATGAAACGGCGTTGACTTGTCTGGTCATCGAGAGTGAGGAGTCTAGGATGACGCCCAGGTTCCGTGCGTGGTCCGTCGGGATGGATGCTTTTCCAAGGGCCGCTGGCCACCAAGAGACGTCCCATGCGGAGGGGGAGGTACCTAAGATAAGGACTACTGTTTTGTCTGAGTTCAGTTTCAGACGGCTGAGCTTCATCCACTCTGCTACTTCTTTCATTCCTTGATGTAGGTTGGTTTTGGCGGTGTTAGGGTCATTGGTGAGTGAGAGGATCAGTTGAGTGTCGTCAGCGTAGGAGATGATGTTGAGGTTGTGTTGGCGTGCGATGGTCGCGAGGGGGCTCATGTATACGTTGAAGAGGGTGGGGCTGAGTGAGGATCCTTGTGGCACGCCACAGATGACTTCAGAGGCTTCTGACTTGAACGGTGGGAGGCGGACTCTCTGAGTTCTTCCAGCAAGGAACGAGGTGATCCATTTCAGAGCTTTTCCTTGGATTCCGATGTTTCTGAGGCGTTGTAACAGGGTGCTATGGCAGACTGTGTTGAAGGCTGCGGATAGGTCGAGGAGGATGAGGGCGACTGTGTCTCCATTGTCCAGTAGTTTTCGAATGTCGTCTGTTGCTGCGATGAGTGCGGTCTCAGTGCTGTGTTTGGCTCGGAAGCCGGACTGTGAGGAGTCGAGGGAATTGTTGGTTTCGAGGAAGGCGGCGAGCTGGTTGTTGATTGCTTTCTCGATGACTTTGGCCGGGAGCGAGATGGGGCGGTTGTTTTTGAGTTCGGTGGGGTCAGCTGTGGTTTTTTTTAGAAGGGCGCTGAGTTCGGCGTGTTTCCAACTTTCCGGGAAGGTGGCGGAGTTGAGGGAGCAGTTGATGACGTCTCGGAGGTGTGGTGCTATGATGGAGTCCGCTTTTTTTGAAGATGTGGTGAGGGCACGGGTCTGTGGGGGATCCTGAGTGGATGGAGTTCATCAGGCGGATGGTATCCTCAGTGGAGATTGGGTTCCAGTCATTAAGGATGTTCAAGGGGGGTGAAGGTTCGGCAGAAGGTTGGGTGGGTTGGTCTTCGGGTTGGTTGTTGAAGCTGTTGTGGATGTCTGCTATTTTGTTGTGGAAGAACGAGGCTAAGGAGTCGCAGAGGGTTTGAGAGGGAGTGATGTCGTTGGAGTTGGCAGAGGGGTTGGTAAACTCTTTGACGATGTTGAATAATTCCTAGCTGTTGTGGGCGTTGTCGTCTAGTCGGTCTTTGAAAGCGGCTTTCTTGGTTGTCCGGATCAGTTGGTGGTGTATGCGGGTGGCGTTTTTGAAGGCGTCCTTGGTGCTGGTGTTTGGGTCTTTTTTCCAAGCCTTCTCGAGGGAGCGACAGAGTTTCTTGGATTTCTTAAGCTCATCGTTGAACCAGGGGGCGTTTTTGTTTCCTAGTTTGATTTGGCGTTTTTTCAAGGGTGCTAGGTAGTCGGCGCTGTGAGTTAGCCATTGTGTGAGGTTGATGGCTGCTTGGTTAGGGTTCGACGAATAGGCTGGGGGGTTTTGAGAAAGCGATGTGGAGATCTGTTCGGTGCTGATTTTGTTCCATTTTCTTCGCAGAGTGGGTTGAGGGTGGTTGTGGATTGTGGTCTTTTTGTAGGTGAAGTGAACACAGCTGTGGTCCATCCAAAGGAGAGCTGTGGTGCGACTGAAGGAGATGTGCTTGCTGGAGGTGAAGATAGGGTCGAGTGTGTGTCCTGCGTAGTGGGTGGGAGTGTTAACTAGTTGTTTGAGTCCGAGGTTGGCGAGATTGTCCAGAAGGGTGGTGGTGTTGCTGTCGTTGTTCTTTTCCAGGTGAAAATTGAGGTCTCCCAGTAGGATGTAGTCCTCGGAGGGGAGGGCGTGAGGGGTGATGAAGTCAGTGATGTCTTCACAGAATTGTGCACGGGGTCCTGGTGGTCTGTAGAGGAGAGTGCCTCTGAGTGTGGTCTTGGGGTCGGTGTGGATCTGGAAGTGAAGGTGTTCGGCGCTCGCGAGGTTGACGTCTGCGCTGGTTGAAACGCGGATGGTGTTCTTATGGACAATGGCGATGCCTCCTCCGGTTTGCTTGGTGCGGTCCTTTCGAATGATCTTGTAGTCTTCCGGGATGGCTATGGTGATGTCTGGAGCTGAGGAGGCGTTCATCCAAGTTTCTGTTAGGAAGGCGACGTCCGGAGACATGGTGTGTAGTAGATTCCAAAGGTCGATGGCGTGTTTGTGGACCGAGCGGGTGTTGAGAAGGATGCATTTAAGGTGGTTGGTGTCAGATCTCTGTTTGGTGTTAGTGGATGGGGAGTTGGTCTTGGTGCCGTCATACTTGCAGGAGTTGCAAGTGAAGGGTTGTTAGACGGGGACCTGGAGGGTCGGCCGAGCAGAGTGATCGCACAGACAGGTAACTTCCCCCCCACAGATGGACACCACACAAAGCTTATGGTAACACCTTTTATAGGCACTTCGGGTAGTAGAGTGGTACGATACAGGGCGATCAGGACACGATGATCCTCTCAATTCTAGTCTCTAGTAAGGGAAGGGGGTAGCGGGACAGTCTTGGTACCCACGGGTACGGGTGTGTAACGGTGATAGCTCACAATCCTCGAGCTCGGTGTTCGGATGGGTCAGACCGCGGCAGCGCCAGCAGGTCCCGAAGAGGTCGTAGGTGGCACGGGCCGCGGCAGCGCCAGCAGGTCCCAACGAGGATGAAGGTTACAACGGGCCGCGGCAGCGCCAGCAGGTCCCACGAGGATGAAGGTTACAACGGGCCGCGGCAGCGCCAGCAGGTCCCACGAGAATGCAGGTTGCAGAGGGCCGCGGCAGCGCCAGCAGGTCCCACGAGGATGAAGGTTGCAGAGGGCCGCGGCCGCGCCAGCAGGCAGGACAATAGTTCACAAGGCAGGGCTGTGGCAGCGCCAACAGTCCGTCAAGGATGAGTTCGTCGCGGTGTCTCTCGACTCCAGGATACAACTGCCTTCCTGTCCTGGGGCTGCCTCAGTTATAGGTCTGGCGCCCTTTGATGTCCGGACCCTCGCTCTTGGAGGTCGGGAGGTCTGGGATGAGGGAGTCCAGACACCCAGCAGGGGGGTGGAGCCAGCGCCCGAGGAGGCTGGGGGTGCTCGGCACCTGGCGGGGGAGAGCCGTCGACACTTCGTACTCCCATTGACCTGCCAAGTGGGCCGTTCACCTCCTGGGTGGAGGGTGGTGCCGGGATGTCGGGGCCTGGCCAGGCCCAGGGTTGGGGTCGGGCTGAGGCCGCGCGGCCGCGTGGTGCCGTGTCCAAGATGGCGGCTGGGCCGGGCAATGGTGCTGACGGTGGCCCGGGCCCTGTCCTGCGGGGAGGGAGCGAGCCCTTCATGTGGCCTGTCCAACATGCGTCCCCCCCAGCTGAAGGCGGGGAGAGTCACCCATCTTCTTGGGGACTCTCCTCGTCGAGGCGGAAAAAGCGGGACAGGCCATCCGCGTTGGCGTGGTCCTGGCCGGGTCGATGTTCCACAGTGAAGTCCATCCCCTGCAGGGAGATGGACCAACGTAGTAGTTTCGGGTTTTCCCCCCGCATCTGCATGAGCCATTGCAGGGGTCGATGATCGGTCTGGACCCGGAAGTGGGTGCCGAAGAGATAAGGCCGGAGCTTTTTGAGGGCCCACACCACGGCGAAGGCCTCCCTCTCGATGGTGCTCCAGCGTCGTTCTCGGGCCAGGAGCCGTCTGCTGATGAAAGCCACTGGCTGGTCAAGTCCTTCGGGGTTCAGCTGGGAAAGGACTGCCCCAACGCCATGGTCGGAGGCATCTGTTTGGACGATAAATTCCCGACTGTAGTCGGGGGCCTGGAGCACCGGGGCGGAGCACATGGCGGCCTTCAGCTTCTCGAAGGCCGCTTGACAGTCTGGGGTCCAGTTGACCTTCTTTGGTTGGTTTTTGGAGGTGAGTTCCGTGAGGGGCCCTACGATGCTGCCATAGTCCCTCACGAACCGTCGGTAGTAGCCCGTGAGTCCCAAGAAGGCGCGGACCTCGGTCTGGGTGATGGGGGACTGCCACGACTGGATGGCCGCGATCTTGAGTTGCAGAGGGGCCACCAGACCGCTTCCCACCTGGTGCCCGAGATAGGTCACGGACCCCTGGCCAATTTGGCATTTGCTGGCCTTGATCGTGAGGCCAGCTCGTTGGAGGGCCTGTAGCACCTCTCGGAGGTGGTGGAGGTGGTCGGACCAGTGGTGGCTGTACACAGCGATATCGTCCAGGTAGGCGGTGCTGAATCCTTCGAGTCCTGCCAGGACCTGGTTTACTAGCCGCTGAAAGGTTGCTGGGGCATTCTTCATGCCGAAGGGCATGACCTTGAAGTGATAGTGGCCATCCGGGGTAGAGAATGCCGATCGTTCTTGGGCCCGGGGTGTGAGACCGATCTGCCAGTAGCCCGCTGTCAGGTCGAAGATGCTGAGGTAGCGGGCAGCTCCCATGCGGTCGATTAGTTCATCTGCTCGGGGGATGGGGTGTGCGTCTGTTCTGGTGACCGCATTCAAGCCCCGGTAGTCGACGCAGAACCGGAGCTCCGGCGTGGTGCCGGGGGCGGCCGCTTTGGGGACCAGTACCACTGGGCTGGCCCAGGGGCTGTCTGAGGGCTCGATGATCCCGAGGGTGAGCATCTTGGCCACCTCCTCTTGGATGCAGGCCCGTACCCGATCTGGTACGCGGTAGGCCCGATGGCGGATAGGGGGACTGTCTCCCGTGTCCACGTCGTGTAAGCACCAGGGGGTGACCCCCGGGGTGAGGGAGAACAGGGTGGAGAACTGTAGCAGGAGGACTCGGCAGCCTTGGCGCTGTTCCAGGGTGAGGGCCTCCGAGAGTCGGACCCCGTCCACGGAGCCGTCCTTCTCCCGTGACCGTAGGAGGTCAGGGAGGGGTTCGGAGTCCTCCTCGGTTCCATTGTCGGTTGCCATCAGGAGGCTGAGTTCGGAGCGTACAAAGTGGGGTTTCAGTCTATTAGCGTGGAGGACCCGGAGAGGGTTTCGGGAAGATTCCATATCGATGAGATAGGTGACAGGGCTCTTGCGCTCGATTACTTTGAAGGGCCCCGTCCATTTGTCTTGCAGGGCGCATGGTTCGGTGGGAGACATTACCCACACTTGTTGACCGGGTTCAAATTCGATGGAGGATGCATTTCTATCGTACCACCTTTTCATGTCCTCCTGACTGGCCTCCAGGTTTGCTTTTGCCATCTCTCTGAACCTCCTGGTCTGGTTGCGGAGGGTTAGGAGGTACTTGAAAACATCTGGAGGGTTCTTTAGAGGGGGCATTTCCCAGCCTTCTTTGACTAGGCTGAGCGGGCCTCGCACCGGGTGTCCATACAAGAGTTCGAAAGGGCTGAAGCCGAGGGACTTCTGGGGGACTTCTCGGTAGGCAAAGAGAAGGCACGGTAGTAGCACATCCCACTGGCGACGGAGGGGCTCTTCCAACCCCCCAATCATCCCTTTGAGCGTGCGGTTGAACCGCTCCACCAGTCCGTTCCCTTGAGGGTGATAGGGGGTCGTGAATCGGTAGGTGACCCCACACTGTTGCCAGAGGGACTTCATGTATTTTGAGATAAAGTTCGTACCTCTGTCGCTGACGACTTCTCGGGGGAAGCCCACTCGAGAGAAGATCCCCATCAAGGCTCGACCCACTACTGGGGCTGTTATCGTACGAAGGGGGACCGCCTCAGGATAGCGGGTAGCGTGATCCACCAGGACCAGGATGAAGCGATGTCCCTGTGCTGTTCGGGGGTCCAGGGGCCCCACAATGTCTATTCCCACCCTTTCGAACGGGGTGGTCACCACGGGGAATGGTTGTAGGGGTGCCTTGAGTTTGCGGCCGCTCTTCCCACTGGCCTGGCAGGTCGGGCAGGACCGGCAATGGTTGGATACATCGTTCCTCATTTTGGGCCAAAAAAAGTGAGTCACCAGGCGGTGGTAGGTCTTGTCTTGGCCCAGGTGCCCGGCCAGGGGGACATCGTGGGCTAGGTTCAACAGGAAGTCTCTGAAGTGGAGGGGCACCACCAGCACTCGCCCGGCCCCCAGTTCTGCGATTTTCTGTTCGCTGTACAAGAGATCATTGTCCCAATAAACCCAGTGGGCCCCGGTGGTGTCTCCTTGGCTCTGGGCGAGCGCTTGCTGTCGCAATCCCTCGAGAGAGGGGCAGGTCTTTTGCTCCTGTCGGAATTGTTCCTGGGTGGGCCCCCCTTCTTGACGCCACTGAGCCAGGTCGGGAAGCTCGGGGGGCTGTGTGGACCCCTCTGGGGTGGGGTCCGGGTGGTCGGTCTGGGGGAAGTCTTCTTCTGGAGTGATCGAGGGCGGAGGCGCTGCCCATTCTGGTTCTTCTGGTCTAGGGATGGTGCGGGTGGCCATGGACCGGGTGGTTACGCATGCCCAGTCCGGGAGACCCAACATCCCCAGATGCTCTCTTCTTTCCACGGCGGCCCACGGGGAGCTCTCGAGATCGTTCCCCAGGAGGCAGTCTACGGGGGCATCGTCACGGACAGTTACTTTCAGCATGCCGGACACTCCTCCCCATTCGAAGGGGACGCAGGCCATCCGACACAGGCTCTCCGAGTTGTCTGCCGATCGGACGGGGCAAAGTACGTTTGGTAGGATTTGTTTTGGGGTCACCAGGTGACAGCGGACGGCCGTCACACTGGCCCCGGTGTCACGCAGGGCCTCGGCCTTGCGCCCATTGATGCTCACCCATTGGCTGTACTTCCGAGTGTTGGCGGGCAGGGGAGTCCGCGGGACCATGTCTCTTCCTCCCAGGCATGCCAGGGTCATGGCGGCGGGTTCCCACTCGAACTGCTCCGACTCATAGGTCTCCGTGTCTTCGGAGATTTGTTCTTCTCCCAGGGCGGCGGCCGCCATCTGGCGGGGCCCGGGGACCTGGTTCTTCGGGCAGGTCGGGTCACTGGCATAGTGGCCGACTCGCTGGCATCGATGACACGTCACGTTAGCTCGGAACCCCGGGCGCATCGGGGGGTTTCCCCGGCCTGCTGGAGCCGGGGTGGCGTTCGTGGGTGCGGCCGGGGCGGCGTCTCTGCCCCGGCCCGGGCCTCCTCCTCCTCCTCGGGGACGATGGTGACCTTGGTTGGTTCTGTTCTGCTCATTCGGCCCACTCCGGGCCACTCGGGTGCTCTCCCACCGGTCAGCCTCGGTGGCGAGCTGCCGGGGTTCAGTCAATTTACTGTCGAGGAGGTGCTGCCTGAGCTCGACGAAACAGTTGTTGGAGAGGTGCTCCCACACAATGAGATTGAAGAGTTGTTCGTAGGTGGTTACGTTGTTACCCTTGATCCACCCCTCGAAGGCTCGGCTGAAATAGTTCACGTATTCCAACCACGTCGTACCTGGGATCCGGGTGCAGTTGCGGAACCTCTGGCGGTACATTTCGGGTGTAAGTCCATATCGACTGAGGAGGGCGGCCTTCATATGGTCATAGGACGTCATTTGATGGTCCGGAAGCTGCAGCAGGGCATCACGACCCTCGTTGACGAATCTCCCCCATAGACCGGCTCCCCAGTCACTTCGAGCGACCCGGTGGGCGGTCATGGCAATCTCATAGGCTTTGAACCACTGCTGTATGTCGTCGTTCCGGTGATATTCTCGGACCACATCCTTGGGGATGTGGACCTTCTGCTCGGTAGGACCCGGGGAGTGCGGTTGCTCGGGCACCCCTAGGTTTTTGTTCAGTTTGCGTATTTCTATCTCCGCTAGTTTGCACTCGTGCTCGTATGCCAGTCTTTTTTCTTCGAGGTCTCTCTGTCTCTGTTTTTCCTCTCGCTCTTCTCTGAGCCGTAAGTGTTCTAAGTTTATTTTTTGTTCCGCCAGTTTCAACTCTCCGTCTAATCTGAGTCGTGCCAAGTCTAACTCGTGTAATCTATTTTTTTCCCGCTCCTGGATCTCTTCATGGGAGGGGCCTGGTCTCCGTTCCTCCGTCCGGGTGGTGTTGACTTCCGGGGCTGCGGGGTCCCGGGGGGTTGCGGTATTTGTCTCTGTCCAGGCCTCTAGGGCGTTTTTGAAGTCTTCTTTTGTGCTTAGCCCGGTGGTAGCAATGCCTAAGTCCATGCAAAATTGTTTGAGCTCTCGGTGGTTGTATTCTTCCAGCTTTTCCATCTGGAACTTCTCCGCCGATCCGCTCTCTTTGGTCGTCATTGTGGTTTTAGTCGTAGGGTGAGTTACTGTCTGTACGGTACGCGTTGGTTCGGATCCCGCCGCTAGCCACCAATGTTAGACGGGGACCTGGAGGGTCGGCCGAGCAGAGTGATCGCACAGACAGGTAACTTCCCCCCCACAGATGGACACCACACAAAGCTTATGGTAACACCTTTTATAGGCACTTCGGGTAGTAGAGTGGTACGATACAGGGCGATCAGGACACGATGATCCTCTCAATTCTAGTCTCTAGTAAGGGAAGGGGGTAGCGGGACAGTCTTGGTACCCACGGGTACGGGTGTGTAACGGTGATAGCTCACAATCCTCGAGCTCGGTGTTCGGATGGGTCAGACCGCGGCAGCGCCAGCAGGTCCCGAAGAGGTCGTAGGTGGCACGGGCCGCGGCAGCGCCAGCAGGTCCCAACGAGGATGAAGGTTACAACGGGCCGCGGCAGCGCCAGCAGGTCCCACGAGGATGAAGGTTACAACGGGCCGCGGCAGCGCCAGCAGGTCCCACGAGAATGCAGGTTGCAGAGGGCCGCGGCAGCGCCAGCAGGTCCCACGAGGATGAAGGTTGCAGAGGGCCGCGGCCGCGCCAGCAGGCAGGACAATAGTTCACAAGGCAGGGCTGTGGCAGCGCCAACAGTCCGTCAAGGATGAGTTCGTCGCGGTGTCTCTCGACTCCAGGATACAACTGCCTTCCTGTCCTGGGGCTGCCTCAGTTATAGGTCTGGCGCCCTTTGATGTCCGGACCCTCGCTCTTGGAGGTCGGGAGGTCTGGGATGAGGGAGTCCAGACACCCAGCAGGGGGGTGGAGCCAGCGCCCGAGGAGGCTGGGGGTGCTCGGCACCTGGCGGGGGAGAGCCGTCGACACTTCGTACTCCCATTGACCTGCCAAGTGGGCCGTTCACCTCCTGGGTGGAGGGTGGTGCCGGGATGTCGGGGCCTGGCCAGGCCCAGGGTTGGGGTCGGGCTGAGGCCGCGCGGCCGCGTGGTGCCGTGTCCAAGATGGCGGCTGGGCCGGGCAATGGTGCTGACGGTGGCCCGGGCCCTGTCCTGCGGGGAGGGAGCGAGCCCTTCATGTGGCCTGTCCAACAAGGGTCCATGGGTGTGTCCAGGTGCGGCTTGGGCGCAGTTGGGGAGTTGGCCGGGGTTTAGTGCTAAGAGGGTGGAGGCGTCGTATGTGATTCGGGAGGGGTGGGTGGTGCGGGAACCAGGGGGTCTGGCGCTGGGCGCGGTCCAGGCGCGGACGGGCGTAGACGGGCTTACCTTTGGCGCACCTTCGGCGCGGCCGCAGCGCGAGGACGCTGCACGTTGGGGCATCTGTCATAAATGGATAGTGGAGGGGGCGGAGCGTGGGAGGGGGAGCTGGGAGGCGGGAGCGTAGGGGGAGGGACGGGCTGCAGGCACAACAAAATGGACGGGGAGACAACAACATGACCGGGAAATGCGAGCTGGCGCTGGAACACGGGCACAATATCAGTTTAAATTAAATGAAAGTAATGCACAGCGTTTCTAAATGCGATATTCTAATCAGGCTAAGCAATGCGGAGAAATCACAGTTCACGTAGTCGAGCAAGCAGAGTAATGATGAGCGCTACGCAAACAGAGCGGGTGCAGGTCCAATTAGTAAAATATCAATTATGGCAGTGGTAAAATATCAATTATGGCAGTGGTGGGGGAGCAGCGCTACGATACCACAAGCAGCGCTATGGATCCAGGAGGGAGGGTGGAGCGACCGCTTCACACGGAGTCAGGCAGGTCGATACTGGTCAAGTGGCGTAAAGCGATGGTGCAGACCCTGATAAACCAGTGGATTGGTCTACGGTAATGCCCCGTCTGTGGGCATGGCAGGTGATCACTACACCAGACTCCAGGACACTGCTGCCAAGGTGATCTGCAATATGGACGGATACAGCGCGGCATCAGCGCGCCTGGAAACCCTACATCGGGTGCCAGTGAGGAAAAGAGCTTTAAACTTCTTTGCCATACACATAGCCACTATACAATACTGAGCCTGAAGATCTACAAACCACAGTAGAGCTGTATCATCCCGGCACGAACTGAGGTCACGAAACTTGGTGTTCACGAAGGCTAAACGGATAAAAAAAAAAGTCTCACCCGGCAGACGCTCGCGCTCACATCTGGCAGCGGCCTCTGGAACAGACTACTGCTAGTCCTTCATCTGACTGGGAACCACGTGTGGTTTAGAAACAAATAAAAACCTAGGCTTTTCAAAGTTTAAGTTATTCTTAGCATTCCCTGTTCTCACTGTTGAAAAGACAGGGAGCTTTCTAGTGCATTGAAGCCCCAGGTGATGATTGTTGGTGCTATATAAATACAATAAAGAAAAAGGGCCCTTGTGTCGAGCTCAACCGCCCTCATGAAGCCCCCACAGAGGCTCAGGTGGTCCACACATGCTTCTCCCATCCTCTTCTTCAGGGTTCGCGCTCTGTGACTTCGCCCCAGGGGAACCGGTCTTTTGTGGCCGGTCACTGGCCCCCATGCGGGGGCGGTCACTGGTACCCACGCAGGGGCGGTCACTGGCACCCATGCAGGGGCGGTCACTGGCACCCACGCTGGGGCGGTCACTGGCACCTACACTGGGGCGGTCACTGGCACCCACACAGGGGCGGTCACTGGCACCCACGCAGGGGCGGTCACTGGCACCCACGCAGGGGCGGTCACTGGCACCCACGCGGACGCGCTCGATGGTGGGGCAAGTAGGGGTTGGATTGAGATAGAGCGGGGGCAAGTAGAGCACGGCGTCCCAGGACGGCCATGGCGCCACGGCATAGCGGCTGCAGGACACAGCACACACCACGCGAGACCATTTCAAATCAGGTATGACCTGTCAGAGGCGGAGGGTGAAGGCATACCAGCCCATCTGTGCAGCGAAGACGAGGAAAGCAAGGGTACATGAAGACACAAGAAAACCCCTTGTAACCTAGCTCCGGTCACCATGGCCAGAGCTTTCTGATAAAAGTAATAGATGTGATGGGGAATCAGCATGTGTGTAACAAGCAGATGTGACATACGCCTGGCATGGAAGTCCAAAGTGACTCCTCTTTAAGAAGTAGCATGAATAATATACCGTAATACACTGGAAACAAACCATCACTCACTTAAACGCAGCCATTTTAAATGCACCATCTAAGATACAACGTCGGGACCTGGGCTCAGCGGCTGCTCTGTGGCTCAGGCTTTGAGACCCTTGTGATACCCAAGATTGTCCCTCCTTTTAAAATCTTCACAATTTGTGTCTCTTAAAAACTCAAATACCCCTTAATATGTCGAAAATTACATTTTTCGTTTGAACCACTTGGCCGTGGCAGTAATTCCGCCGCGATGCTGGGGGGTAAGGGGACCGCGCAGCGCCACCATGCTCGTGACGGAACCACTCCGTCACGAGCCACGGGCGCGCTGTGCTTGTGACAGAGTGGTTCCGTCACGGCCTCGCCCGCTCAATAGAACGCTCAGCGCAGGTGCAGAATTGATGCTGCGCAGGCGCCGAGGCCGGGCAGTGATGGAACCACTCCGTCATTAGCACAGCGCGTCCGTGGCTGGTGACGGAGTGGTTCCGTCACCAGCACGCAAAGGGTTTAAAAGATAACACATTTGGATTTTTTACAGTGAACCTGTAAAAAAGTATCTTTTAGACAGTTAGAACATCCAACTTGGAAGAATGCATAAAAATTTCAATCACAGAGTGTTGTACTTTAATATTGTTTAAACAATAACAAATATTTCCCTGAAGCAACTGTAGGGTCTAAACAGTACATTTCTATTGTTTGTTTGAAAAAAATGGATTTTAACCATCATGTTTGTGGAGATACAAGAGCTTCGAAAAAGCAGGGTGTCACAGCAAAACACGTGTCAGCGCCACATCTACCAATGCTATGTGCAGATATCAACTTCTAACTCCAAAGAACGACGTTCATTGTTTGAAACTGAATTACAATTTCATGTGAAAAAGTGTCATGAACTAGATTTTACAACTCAAAGACTATTTTCTCTTTTTAAGTTTTTGTCTGAATTTTGAATAAACAAAATTTGTACATATATAATGGACAGAGCGGCACCTCAGAACAGACCCATACACCAACACAGCACAACAGGACCCCAGAGCGGCACGTCAGCGCGGCTACCCAGAGCAGAACCATACACCAACACAGCACAGCGGCACCCCAGAGCAGAACCAAACACCAACACAGCACAGCGGCACCCCAGAGCAGAACCATACACCAACACAGCACAGCGGCACCCCAGAGCGGCACCTCAGAACAGACCCATACACCAACACAGCAGAGTGGCACCCCAGAGCGGCACCTCGGAACAGACCCATACACCAACACAGCACAGCAGCACCGCAGAGCAGAACCATACACCAACACAGCACAGCACAGCAGCACCCCAGAGCGGCACCTCAGAACAGACCCATACACCAACACAGCAGAGTGGCACCCCAGAGCGGCACCTCAGAACAGACCCATACACCAACACAGCACAGCAGCACCCCAGAGCAGAACCATACACCAACACAGCACAGCGGCACCCCAGAGAGGCACCTCAGAACAGACCCATACACCAACACAGCACAGTAGCACCCTAGAGCGGCACCTCAGAACAGACCCATTCACCAACACAGCACAGCAGCACCCCAGAGCGGCACCTCAGCGTGGCACCCCAGAGCAGAACCATACACCAACACAGCACAGCACATTTGAATAAATAGGCTAAGCAAGTGAATATATATTTTTTCACTGCAGATATCACGACTTTCTCTGATCATTCTGGATATCAGCCAATCTACATCTATATATAAAGCTCTAAAACACAAAGAAGAGCCCAAACAGGTATGTTGCCTACTAACCATACGTATATATATATATATATATATGTAGTCCAGTATTAAAAACCTCATTTTCTAAATCAAGATCATCTACACAATTTTGTAGACTCGCTGAGCAACTTTTATCCAGTCGGAACTAGTACCCATTTCTGAAGATCAGCTTTATACCTTTGACATACCTAAGTAAGTGTCACTTGTGCACTGTATAAATGATTATGTGCTGAGAGCATTTTGCTCCATTTTTAATTGTGCCTGATCCCTTTTAATAATTTGAATTCATTTAACACCAAGCCAAAATGTATGTTACGGTGGCTAGAGAAGAGAAGATCCCAATCCAAGAGATAGATCTTTGGATTGGTTAGTGTAAACACACAGCAGGATTGTTAGGTTATTTATGCAGTTGATGAGTTGATGATGTTATTGATTTTTGTCGATAGATCATCTAACTTTATACAATTATTGAAAAATTAAGTCCTGATGATGATCTTATAGATGACAACAAACAAGACCGAAACGTCGACCAAAGACATCAACTCCACAGCATTGTTTGCACTGAAGGACACCACGACACATTTATGATTTTGGTTTTCCTCATGTATTAACTGAGCTGATGTACTGTTATGAAATGACCAGTTGATATAGATATACAGCTTTTCATGACTTTTATTTGAAAGTTTTGTTCTGTCCTTTGTCCCCATGAAATTTTCTTTGTGATTAACTTCAATACAAACAATTTCAAATATAACTTTTCTCTGCTGTGTGCTTCTTCTCGTTACTGTATTGTTTTATCTTTTTTTTTTAAAACTGGTGATTAATGTCAGAGTAATCCTGTGGATACATTTGGTTCAATTCAGTAAAAGAACCTAAAAATAATTATTATACTTATTCTAACCGATTAACAAACAAAATTGCCCAAGCCTAACAAGGGTCTATTGGGTTCTCCCACGTCTTCGATATGTTACGCGCAGGCAGATGCCTGTTGTGGGTCACTTTTTAAGTGGTTAAGTTTGTCAGAGATATTATATATCTCGTATCTGTTTTGTTCATATTTCTGTTTTGTGTATATTTGTACCCCTCTGCACCTTATATGTCTGAGGCTAGGACCCTGACATATACGGATGAATATATCCTAAAGATTGCATCTGGCCCCTCCCTGTTGGGAGCTCGAGGCCCAATAATACAACTGCCGTGTGAATCTGACTTGAATCAATTAGAGAGATTCCGCAAGAAGCTAGTTCGTACAGAACTTCATGCGAAGTTTCTGACTGACTGCTTAAATGCAAATATTATTCCAACAGGCCTCCAGGTAAATAACATCCCTATAATATTCATTGAGGACAAAGATTTCAAACTTCATTTCAGCTTCGCATCAAACAAGTGCTCTCGCACTTGGATGGTGCTAAGCATAGAAACAGCCCTGAAACACATAACATTTTAAACCAAGGACATAGAAGAGTTAGAAAATAAGATCAATGCAGACACAAGCATAGTCAATGCAAAAGCTTTATTAGACAAAATAACTGCAACCATCAAGGACTTTGAAGACTTTAATTCACACAAAAAAAACAATAAATTACAGTTAGACATTAAACGTTATAGTAAGGAAAGAACTTATCCTTACTTGACGAAAGACTTCTATCAACCACAGGGCCACCAGCAAGGACAGCTGCAGGGCTCCCTTCGAGGTCAACATAAAAGGACAACATTTTCTGTTACAGAGTCAGATACTGACAGTGAGAGAGGTTTTGATCAACACCATAGATCTGGTCAGGACCAACAACAACCATCTACATAACGTCAGACTTTTTTAGCCCAGGATCGGAGGGGACAAGGCCAACCCCCGAGACAGCAAACAACACGCAGAGGATGGTCCCGGAACAACTATACACCGGGCTTCCGTCGCACAAGGAACCAATACTACGAATGGTAAATGAAAACCAAACCATTCCTATTTTCAATCTATCAAAACATTCATTGACTGACATACAAGTCTCGGTACTATCACAAGGCCTTTCATTTGTCCCTACCAACAGAAGTGAACTCGTCTTGACTAAACTAGAAATGTACAAATTTTTTAGATCCATTAGGTTGAAAAACTTTTTTGCTAACAACATCCCTACGACCAATAATGATATAACAGGTTTACACCAGAAATCAACCTTTTTTCCCCAAAATGGTATGGTGGCCAAAGAAGTCATCACTTTTGAAAATGCTGTGATAACAGAAATAGAAAATCTTTTTAAAAAACAACCCTATGCGAAATATAATCTGACTAAGAATCAACAACTTGCATTAACAGACCTCCAGTCACTTTCGGATACAATCATTAAGCCAGCAGATAAAGGCGGTGGTATTGTTTTGTGGGATGAGGCAGCTTATAACATGGAACTCCACAGACAACTTTCAGTAGAATCTAACTACTGTAAACTTAGATGTAACCCTACCTCGAAATTAGAGAAAAAGATCTCTGAATTGAGCAAAACTGGACTAGAAGGGGGATGGCTAAGTGATAAAGAAGCCATGTTTTTAATTAATGAAACACCCACGGTTCCGGCAATTTATATACTGCCAAAAGTCCACAAGACGCGACCCATCCACCAGGCCGCCCTATCGTGGCAGGATGTAACTCTATCCTAAAACCGTTGGCAGAATATGCCGATTTTTTCATTCGGCCTTTTGCCACAGAATCTGAACATTACATTAGGGACACCACTGCAGTAATAAACGTGGTAGAAAATCTTCCCTTTGATAATGAAACAGAGCTCTTGGTGTCCATGGACATCGAGAGCCTGTATACTAACATCCCACAAAATGATGTCCTTTCAATCCTTGAAAATTTACTTGAGAATAGAATAAGACCACATGCTGTTCCCACAGATTTCATTATGGACTGCATTCGCATCCCTTTATGTGAGAACTTTTTTATCTGCGAAAAGACATTCTATCAACAGCAGAAAGGGGTGGCCATGGGTGCCATTTTTGCACCACATATAGCCAACATTTATGTATCCCAATTTGAGAAAGAATATATCTACAACATCAATAACCCTTTCGCATCCAGCATACGCTGCTGGTTGCGTTATATCGATGATATTTTCTTTATCTGGCATGGCACCAAGGAGACACTTATTAGTTTTCACCAATGGGTGAATGCCCAGAACCCGAATTTACATTTTACGATCAATCACGATCAGAAAAGCATGGACTTTCTAGATATATCAATAAAAGTAAATGAAGAAAAAAGTCTCTACACTACATTGTTCACCAAACCAACGGCGAGGAATAAGCTTTTCAAATATAACAGCCACCATCCCCAGGCCCTTAGGGACGGTCTCCCTTTCGGACAATTTCTTCGCTTGCGAAGAAATTGTACCAGACGCATTTATTTATTTATTTATTTATTTATTTATTTATAGTGTTTTATATAGCGCGAACAAGACCCGTGGGTATCAGAGCGCTTAACATAGAAGATTACAGATTGACATTATAGTAACAATTATAGCAGCAAAGCAAATATGAGGTAGAAGGTGATATGCTATCTAGGGTGATTTAGATAAATATATTCCTAACGCCTGTGCCATTAGCATTGAGAGGTGCATAAGGTTTAGCTTGTGTCATAGTCATATAGTCAGCGCGGTGAGGTAGGGTTACATAGTATTATCAGTACAGTTACCTGAGTAATTCGCAATGAGAGTTGAATGAGTTTAGCTAGTAGCAAGGATCATAAAGAAAAACAAAGTAAGGTAGAGGTCATATCTTTTCAGGTGTGAGATAGTGTAGAGATCACATAGATATGAGGTAGTAGTAAAGTGTACAGCCGGTGTTTGAGCGGTAATCGGTCCTTTGTCTTATTGATCTTCAGATTATTCATGATGAGTCTGAACCTCTTTTGGCGTAAATGTTCATACCAGTGGTCTGTAGGGATCTTTATGTAGGGAATTTACTCATCATGTGGTTCTTCAGTTCCCGTTTAAATGTTGCAGTGTTTTTAATCTTCCTGATGTTAGGAGAGGGTGAATTCCAGACTCTGGGGGCGGCTCCGGAGAATGCTCGGTCATAGGTCTTTTTCTTTCGGAAGAAGGCCGGCTTCAATAGCAACTCTTTAGCGCTTCTGGTTGGTCTGTTACCTCCCGATAGCTTAATTTTCTTGGCTAGATATCTAGGCGTGTTGTAGTGGACCGCTTTGTGGGTAATGCAGGCTATCTTCATTTTAATTCTAGCTTCATAAGGTAACCAGTTTAGTGCCATTGATTACTTTGCTGAGGCACAACAATTAAAAATCAAATTACATGCTCGAGGATACCCTAATAAACTGTTGAAGCGCTCATTAAAAAGGGCTTGGTTTAATGACAGACAAGCACTTTTAGAGACCAAAACAAAAGCGACTGCAGCCAAGTTGGTATGTGTCACCACCTTTGGAACAGCAACCAATCAAGGGAAAAAACTGGTCATTAAACACTGGTCCCTATTATCAAGTTTACCTGAACTCTGTGAAAGACCAATGTTTGCATTCAAACGTGGATCTAATCTAAGAGATCGCTTAGTCCACGCATATAAAGAAAAAGATATCAACCAAGTTGAAAACATGCGCTAATTGAGTCCAGTTATTGGACACTTTAGATGCAACCAATGCACTGCATGCCAAACATTCAAAACTTGCAAAAACTTTCTAATAAATGGAAAGACTATTACTTTGAAAAGTTTCTCTAATTGAAACACAACAAATGTTGTTTACTGCATTGAATGTCCGTGTGGACTAAGATACTTTGGCAAAACAACACAGAAAGTTAAACAACGGATACTACAGCATCAATCTAGAATTCGATGTCATGTAGAGAATGCCCCTTTGGTTGAACATTTCTCACGTGTAAAACACACTGCGAAAGATCTAACATGGTGGGTAGTTGAAATAGTGAGACCCACAATTAGACAACCAAATGTAGACCGAAGCCTAACCATAAAAGAACAACGCTGGATCTGCTTTGCAGACTCAGTAAAAAATGGGCTCAATTCTAGCTCCGAGTGGCACACTTTGGCTTGCCTGACATAAAATACAGACACATCTGTAGTTTAGAGACAGACAAAAAACGAGGTTCGTTACTTGTCTTATCCATCAGATAGGAACTGTAATTCTTGTTGTAGACTAATTTTTGCTATGGAGATGCAGGTATTGTTGTGCAAAGCATTATATATGAATTGTTTTTGTAATTCCTGGCTATATATAAACAAAATCTTTAATAGCAATATTATTTTGTATTCATGTATAACTATGAGCTATGCTGTATTTTTTAGTATTTTTTAACATTGAAGCAATTAGTGAATGCTCTCTGATGTCATGATATTAATGTGTAATTGTACTGTAATCATTCGTAAATGTTACACTATATATAGCACAATAGAACTCCATTTGTTTTGAATGTTAAAGCTGAATTTAAATATGTGAATTCACTATGTAAATATTGTCATCGACTTAAATGTGTAGATCATAAACCATCGTTGTTGTGATGTTAACAAACAATCGATCCCCAGTTCCTCATTGAATATACATGAGTGAAATCAAGACTTAATTACAAATAACTAAAATTATGAACATATGCCTTTTGGTGTCGGCACCTGGGATTTGTTACATGATTTATTTCGGACTTATTTATGTCATTATTTGCCATTAAATACCTTTCCAAGATAGCCGATCCATTCAAAATACACCATTTATGTAACATACGTGTTTTTCCGTGTTTCACTTCCGGGTTTAACCATTTAAAAATGCTGTTCTCTTCCTAGCAGTCTCGTTGTTTTTTCAACTGGAGACTGTGAGGAATTCCCTTGACAGTGATCTGCGATCTAAGACCGACCTTCTACTCGTGTTAAGTAAGTACAGGCAGAACTTTGGGCAAACCCTAAAGCGCATTTCTAAAGCTACCATGCCTTAAAAGACGCCACCGATAGTAGGCATTTACCTTAAGTATCTCTCAGCCTGCTAAAGACTCGGGTATTTGTAAAAATAGGCTTCCTTACAACGAATAGTCGGCGTCAAACATTCGACATTGGGTATTATGAGATAAAATAAGTTACCGATGGTAGGCATTCATGTCAGTTTTCTCTTAGCCGGCTTAAAATTCTGTTATAATATATACAATATAAACTCAATATTGGATTGCAATGTATCTATGGGTGCACTGTCCGACATGCCAGCTCGAAATAAATTTAGGTTCATACAAGAGCGCATATCGCTATTCTTTCATAATTTGAATAAATAGGCTAAGCAAGTGTAGTGTCCTGCTAGGACACAGTCTAGTTGTTATAGATGTAACCCTACACTAAACACCCACCCACCACAGACGTCACTGGGTCAGGTGACGCTGCCAATAAAAGAGCCAGAGCGCACGTGCTCGGGGCCAGATCTGCTATCCCCTAACTGGTGTCCGTGTGTCTCATTCCTTACACCATGTGGGCCTAAGGCCCAACACTACACTGGCGACGAGGCGGTAACGCAATGCCACGCGTGCCGTGAAAAGCTGAACAATCCCCGGAAAGAAGGAGGGAAGTGCCCAGGTGCAGGGCACCCCCCTGGGGAAGCGGCGCCGGCCGCCGAGAGGCCCACGGGGCGTGTGCTGTGCCCCGGGCCTGAGGATCCATGGCGAGGTGTCCGGGAGTCCACCCCGCACCTCTGTGCCCAGCGTGAGCCTCCCTGCGCGAGGCGAGAGTGGAGCGGACCGACCGGAGCCTACCCGCGTCGGCCGCGACTGAGCCCCTGCCTGGGGCGAAGAGAGAGCCGAGCGAAGCCTACCCGCATCGGCCGCAACACAGTGACCCATCGGTGCCGAGCGGACCGCCCAGTGCCCACCTGCGACGGCCGCGAGGCGGAGACCCCCACCGGAGAGGTGCACCGGCCGGACGGAGCCCACCCGCCACGACCGCGACAAAGCATCAGGCCCGCCAGCCGAAGGTGAGCCCCAGGGATGAAGTGACGTCCATGAACACTGCCCAAAGTATAAGCAGGACTCGCGGAGCCCACCCGCGGCCTGCCTGCAGCGCCCTTCCCCCGCCGCGTGTGTGAAGTGCGGCGGAGGGGTGAAAGACTGCCAGAAAGCGCCCGCAGCGCTAAGGGAGCTGCCAGGCGCTTAATAACCGAAGCGGAGCCCACCCGCATGACCAGCGCGCCCCGCCGGGCGTGAGCGTGCCCCCAATGAACCTCAGATAAAGCACGACTCGCAGAGCCCACCCGCGGCCTGCCTGCTGCGTCCCCCGCCACTGTGTCCAGTGCGGCGGCGAGGGGATAAACTGTACGTGTTAGCAGGACCAGCGGAGCCCACCCGCGGCCTGCCTGCGATGCCTCCTGTCCCCCGATGCGAGGGTGATTGAACATTTGGTTAAAGCCCACCCGCGGCCTGCCTCAAGCGCCCCCCCCCCCGTCCCGGAGAGAGGACAGACAAAGCACCGCAAAGCCGCCCGCACACGCAGTGACAGTGTGCACACACACCCCCCTCCGGCAGCGTGTGGATCAAGAAGCTGCTGCGGGGAGGGGGGAGAGCAACAAGAGACTGCCCGCAGCCTGGAGGAGCAGTGCCCCCACGCACACGGAGACCTGCTGCACCAGCGGCGCTGCCGCAGTCAATTGGTTCCCCAGACACATGCCAGCCCCCCTGCGAGGCCGATCAGAGCGACTCCTCCCCCGCAGCCCGTGAACACTTTTGCCTGCTGCGAGGGGCAGGGACCGGGGAAAAGTGACTGCCAACAGTGCCCTCCACCTCACAGAACTGCTTTTCCCCCGGGTGGCACTGCAAAGGAAATGCCTGTGCCGGCCCGCCTCCTGAAAATTAAGTAAAAAGGACCTACCTGTCTTCCACGCAGCCCAGCACCGGCAGCTCAGCTCCATCTGAAACAGAGCAGCACACAAAGACGCAGACTGCCAACAGGATCTATGCAGCACTGCCATCTAGTGGCGAAATCATAGCACTGCACCAGCTGCACAAAATACATTGCACACCGTGTCTACCCCTGTCATGTCCCCAGCACGAGACTCTGCCTCTAACAATAGACAGGGTCACATGGGAAGCACCTTAACCAAGCCTGGTTACCAGCAGTCACCCCAGGACTGTAGCTACGCAGAGCGTCAAGAGCCACCAGCATTCTGCCACAGAAATAATCTCAGGCTGCTGGGACCCACAGCAAGAAAATCAAGGCACCTCTACACAAGCACGACAGTGCGCAAAGGAAAAGTAAACGCACAGCCGCGCACCAGGAAAACAGAAGCACAAACTGCGCAACAGCACAAGGACACAGCCACGCCCGAATGACGCCACGTCAACACGCAACCTCCTGAAGACAAAAGGGAGACCGCGCAGGAACAAGCCAGCAACGCAGTAACACGCCACGAGGCGCAGGAACGCGCCAGAAACACAAAACTAGGACAGACCAAAGGACTCCTAGGGGCCCAGTGCAATCAGTAAATCTGCAAGCCACCTACTTACTGGGTCGGACCCCCACACTACAGAGTCACACGTCCCAGTGCCGGCATTTTCAATCAGCAGAGCCCTGCAGATCCTGGAAGATTGCCGAGGAGCCCCCCCCTGCTATTTGGTGGCCATCCAGCACCATCACACCTACACACACCGAAGAAACAAGCATTGCACAAACCCACGATGGGTCAATAGCAGCAAAGGGGCAACGGACTGAGTAACGCCCCAAGGAACCAAGCAGCAAGTAAATGCGCAACGCAACACAACGACCACTAGAATCTACTACCACGCAGCAAGTAAGTGCGCAACCACGCGGAAGACACCCACACACACCAGCAAAGGGTCTGCAGATGCCACTTCCAGCGCGACGTGGAAAAGAGCCACGAACGCCTCACTAAGCATCCAAGCACTAACAGAACGTCTGGAGGAAACGACTGCCAAGCACTGGAAGAACGTCCAGGGAAAACGAGTGCCGAGATCAAACGACGGAGAGAGCAGCGACGCATTGTGGCCACAGGTGTTCACCGCAGCATCAACCACTCCCGCCAACGGTCCAAAGCAGCAAGTCCCTGACACCAGCCAAAGCAGCAAGTACCCAACGACTCGCAACAAGCGTCCAAGAATTCCACACCCGCACGCCAGGACTGCGCAGCACTGCGCCGGAACGTGCCAGGAATCGAGGGCGCCAAAGTGACGCTACACAGCGACACGCCAATGCCACGGGACAGCACACAAAGGTCCCCAACAGAGACAGCCATGTCTCGCAGCAACCGGAGCGCCATCGTCAGCACACATGGCAGCATGCACCAGAGTTGCACCAGGAGCGGTGACGCAACCCTCCTCCGCGCAGACAAAGCGCGCCAACGCCAAAACACCGTGACGGTGAATAGCGACCACAAAGAAAATAGCACAGCATGACAACTCATGCCCAAGATGAAAACCGACCACCCAGTCTGGTCACCAAGGAAAGGAAAGCAACAACAGAGAAGATACGACGACAGGTCTAGTCACCAAGTCAAGTGAAGACAGTGTCCTACCACATGGACAAGACCACGGAGACGACATGTAGAGGGCCCGCTACATGGAGAATCCTGGTTAGCATGAGAAAGCAAGAAAGAAGACCGGACCGCGTCGAGGAAGTGAACGAAGAGGAAGAATGGAGAATCACATCACTCCACAGAGGAGGAGAGAGAACTACAGCACACAGGAACATCGGTGCTGTCCAAGGAGCGTCGTAACAATCAGCACACAGGAACATCGGTGCTGTCCAAGGAACATCGCAACATCCGTGGATCCCAGTAATCCCTACAACCTGCATTCGAAGAGACCAACCACTGATGAACTGCATGGGTGCCCCGTGAACCTGAAGCTTACCGAAGCAGAGCATACCCGAGCACTAGACAATCCACCTTTGTGGACTACACAAGACTCGACTGTGGCCATGTCCGAAGTTCGGCAGCGACCCGTTCAGCCCACGCGATCAAGTGGCGGTCCAGGGGACAAGGGCCTCAGCCGCATATCCTGTGAGAGAGGAATCCGGATGGGAGAGGTGCAGCAGCGGCAGCTCCCCGACAGGCAACAGGAAGCATGAAGGCCCCAGGTAATCACCTGGCACCGAGTAACGGTCGGTTGAAGACACTGAATCCATGTCCTAACGGCAAGACCATCCTGGCGGATGACATCAACACCCCCGAGGACATCATGAGAGACTTGGCGGTGAGTCCGTTGGCAGTTCGGCAGCGACGCCTTTGCGCGGCTCATGCGAAGCCCGCACGGCCCACCCGGTCCCGTCGTGTCCTGCAAGAGGGTCCTCCCAGCGTCTCTAGTGAGAGAAGAGTCCAAGCAGGAGAGGCCAGTCTTCAAGGCTCCCGTGAGAGAGGAGTCCAGCAAGAAAGGCAAGTCGGAAGTTACCTGGCCGGACGGAGATGTGAAGGCATCAAGATCATCAAATCCAAAGAAAGACCTGTCGTGCCATGATCGTCTCCTACAACCAACAAGCGTGGTCATCCACTGGACTAGGAACACCTGCGAGACCCCTCAAGGGTCACACCCTTTCTGCTCCCAAAGTGAGAACACTGTACATAAGCGTCAATACAGCAAGACAAGGATGATCTGAAGTACACCGCCGAGGTGAAGCTCATCTGACTGACTTTGTAGTCCTGGAACTTTCAACATTCTCCCAGCTGATCGCCTGAAGAAGATCTGTTGAGGCTATCAACTGTTATTGTTCTGTTTTCTTACAGGTTGGACATTCGCTTTTCCTTTCATTAAAGTTGGGGAGGAATGTAGTGTCCTGCTAGGACACAGTCTAGTTGTTATAGATGTAACCCTACACTAAA
Organism: Lissotriton helveticus; assembly: GCF_964261635.1. Lineage (NCBI taxonomy): Eukaryota > Metazoa > Chordata > Amphibia > Caudata > Salamandridae > Lissotriton > Lissotriton helveticus. The sequence goes on along the minus strand of NC_136068.1, from coordinate 1,957,888,867 downwards.
CACCCACCCACCACAGACGTCACTGGGTCAGGTGACGCTGCCAATAAAAGAGCCAGAGCGCACGTGCTCGGGGCCAGATCTGCTATCCCCTAACTGGTGTCCGTGTGTCTCATTCCTTACACCATGTGGGCCTAAGGCCCAACACTACAGCAAGTGAATATATATTTTTTCACTGCAGATATCACGACTTTCTCTGATCATTCTGGATATCAGCCAATCTATGTTATGTTATGTTAAACGATTTCTAGAGCGCACAGCTGCCCCAGCAAAGGGGCATCCCGGCGCGGTCAGACCTAAATCCCAACCTTTTCCAGAGAGAGCTGCACGGGTGTGACAGTCAAGTCCTATACAGATGAGAACAGAAAAGTTTTAATAGCCTTCCGAAAGGCCAGCAGGTCATCCATGACCCGGAGGTGTAATGGCAAGGAATTCCACAGTTTAGCAGCTAAGTACCTAAACGAGGATCCGCCAGCCCTAACACGAGTAAAGCGTGGCACATTCGCCAAGTGCTGTCCGCAGGAGCGCAGTGTTCGATGTGGCACATATGGACTCAGCAGACCACAGAGTAGCTTAGGGCTATTGGACTTCAGGATTTTGAACGACATGCAAAGGATTTTAAACTGAATACGCCTGTCGACCCGAAGCCAATTAAGTCCTTGAATCGTAGCCGCAACTGACCAGTGGCGAGGGAGACCCACTAGCGCTCTGGCAGCAGAGTTCTGAACTCGTTGCAGTCGCTGAATCTCTGCTTTGTTTGCTCCTAGAAGCAAGGAGCTAGCGTAGTCCAGGCGAGATAGTATTGTGGACTGCACAATAAGTTGCCGTACTGCCGGATCGAAGAATTTCAGAAGCGGTTTAAGGCCCCTAAGTAGGCCAACACAGGTGGCCGCAACTCTCTTAGTATGGGTCTGGAAGCTAAGAGTGGAATCCATCCAGACCCCAAGATTTTTTACCTCCGATTTAGGCGATGGCATAGGGCCAAGCGAAGCTGGCCACCAGTCCTCGTTCCAAAGAGTGGCATTCTTTCCGACCACCAAAACCTTGGTCTTACTCGCGTTGAGCTGTAGACAGTTATCTGTCATCCATTGTGCCACAGCTGTCACCCCCTCTCTGAATCTGGTGGCTGCTCCCGATGATCCCTCAGCTAAGGTGATAACCAGCTGGGTATCGTCCGCATAGGACACCATCGTTAGACCCCATCTTTTAGCAACAGCAGCCAAAGGCTGTACATACAGATTGAACAGAGAGGGGCTTAATGCTGAGCCCTGTGGAACCCCCTGTCCGATGGAATGGGATTGTGACAGAAACGGAGGGGCCGACACCCGAAAAGATCTATCAGTTAAGAAAGACCTAAACCACTCCAGCGCTCTCCCAGTCACTCCTGCTGCCTCCAGACGATAGAGAAGGATGGCGTGTGATACCGTATCAAAGGCAGCGCTGAGGTCCAACAGGATCAGCACTGCACTTTGACCGGCATCCAAAGCCGCCTGCAGATGTTCAGTGGTGGCAAGCAGGGCGGTTTCCGTACTATGGCCTGGTCGAAAACCATTCTGGGATGGGTCCAGAATGTTGTTAGAGTTCAGGAATTGAGATAGGATGTTATTAACATGGGCTTCAGCTATCTTTGCCACCCAAGGGAGGAGGGAAATTGGTCTAAAATTCTCAGGTTTTGAGGGGTCTAGCGTAGGCTTTTTAATATTAGGAGACACCCAGGCCTCCTTCCAAGCAGCTGGCACAATAGCCCTTGTGAAGGAAAGGTTCAAAATTTGACAGATCGATCGCTGGAGCAGTGACAAGGAGTCCATAAATTGAGGTGGCCTCATAGGGTCAACCGGAGAACCAGATTTTATTTTGCCACTCAGTCGAATCAGGTCCTTCTCCGTCCCCAATATTCTAACCGATTAACAAACAAAATCCCTTGTAGCCACCCCTCACGATGGAAATGCGGCAAAGATTCGGTTCAAAGAAATAAAAATGGGGCTTTCTCCTTTATGCAACATCTACTGCGACGTTGATCCTCTCCCTCAGCAATGCGAGATGCTTGACACGATGCGAGCCGCGACAGGCCCTGCGACCCGCTTCCCAGTGATGCAGCGGCGTATGCTGCGATCTCGATCCTCTCTCCTGGCGAGTTGCTTCCATAACGATGCGAGCCACAACAGGCCCTGCGACAATCTTCCCGGTGATGCGGCGGCGTCTGTTGCGACGTCGATCCTCTTTTCCGGCGATGAGCCACGACAGGCCCTGCGACACGCTTCTCGGAGATGCACCGGCATCTGCTGCGACGTCGATCCTCTCCTCCGGCGATGCGAGGCACTTCGTGTTGCGGCAGTGTTAGTTCTACGACACACTTCTTGATCTTGAGTTGTGCTTCCAGCTCCTTGCGACACGCAAGCCCTCAAAAAGTCCAGCACTACTGCAGGCACTTCAGGAAGACTCTTGAGGAGCTGGTGGGTGAAGTCTGTTGTCCCTGAGACTTCAGCAGGAGGCAAGCTCTGTTCCAAGCCCTTGGAGATCCTTCACAAGTTGAAAATAAAGTATACAAAGTTCCTTTCTCCTTCCTTTGACAGTCAGGAACCACTGCAGGCCAATCCACCAAGCAGCACTTCAGTCTCTTTCACAGTGCAGGGCAGAAACATCAAAAGCCCCACAGGAGGTGGAACCTGCTTTGTGGAGGGAAAGCCAGCCCTGGAGCACTTTCTTGACATGATTCCTTCTCTCCTTTTACAGTGCAGGGCAGAGACGTCAGATGCACCCCAGGGGGTGGAGCCAGCACGGTGGGGGGGCAGGCACAGTCCTTTTCAGGTCCCAGGTACAACTCCTCCCTCCCATCTAGATGCAGATCTCTCTATTCACCACTGGGCCGACTCATTCTTTCTCCTGGAATCCCCCAGCCCTGTTACTCAAACTCCAGACAAGGACTACAAAACTTAGTGGAGGCAGGCTTGGCTAGTTAGGCAAGAAAATACCTACCTTCTAAAAGTGGTATTTTCAAACACAGAATGTTAAAACCAACTTCACTAAAAGATGTATTTTATCATTCTGAGTACAGGCATACTAAACGCGAATTTCTACCATGTCCCCTGAGCCTTCTAGGATTATAAAATGTAATAATCTAGCCTATGGAGAACAGGTAGCCTTGCAATACGAAATTGGCTGTAATTCACTATTAGGACATGCCACACACACCAGAGCATGTCCTACCTTATACTTATAATGCACCCTGCCCTTGGGCCTACCATAGGGGTGACTAATATGAAGAAAAGGGAAGGTTAAGGGACTGGCAAGTGGGTGCACTTGCCCAGTCAGCATGGCAGTACCAGACTGCACACAGGCTCTGCAATGGCAGGCCTTAGAGACACTTTTACAGGCTGCTTCTGTGGGTGGCACAACCAGCGCTGCAAGCCCACTAGCAGCATTTGGTTTACAAGCCCTGGGCACACTCAGTGAACTGTACTAGGGTCGGACAAGTAAACCAAATCAGCCAATCATGGAGTCACTAATCCATACATCGATTTACCATAGGGAGAGCATATGCACTTGCGCACTGATCGGCAGTGGTAAAGTGCCCAGAGTCATAAAAGAAAAAAACAGGTCAAACAAAATACAGGAGGATGGCAAAAAGTTTAGGGATGACCCTGCAAATACGGCCAAGTCCAACAAGAACCATACACCAATAAAGCACAAAAGGACCCCAGAGCGGCACCTCAGAACAGACCCATACACCAACACAGCACAACAGGACCCCAGAGCGGCACCTCAGCGCAGCACCCCAGCGGCACCTCAGAGCAGACCCATACACCAACACAGCACAGCAGCACCCCAGAGCGGCATCTCAGCGCGGCACCCCAGAGCAGAACCATACACTAACACAGCACAGCAGCACCCCAGAGCAGAACCATACACCAACACAGCACAGCGGCACCCCAGAGCGGCATCTCAGCGCGGCACCCCAGAGCAGAACCATACACTAACACAGCACAGCAGCACCCCAGAGCAGAACCATACACCAACACAGCACAGCGGCACCCCAGAGCGGCACCTCAGATCATCACTAAAAGAACCTCCCAGGAACAATCAGAACTCCAATCTCCCTAGCATGTCTGACATGCACCACAGAGCAGAAACACAGATTAACGCTGCAGAGCAGCACCATCGCCCAACCCTACAGAGCAGCTTCCAGGAATAGTAAGCAATCACCCAAGCATGTAAGATCAGCACCACAGAGCAGAACCACAAACACCTCAGAGCAACACCACTGACCAAAACCGCAGAGCCACAAACTAACACCACAGAGCAACACCACAGACCAAAACCACAGAGCAGCTTCCAGAAACAATCAACACTCAAGTCCCCCACAGAATATTAGACATGCATCACCGAGCAGCACCACAGAGTAACATGACAGACCAAACCACAAGACCAACACTGCTCACCAGCACCAAAGACCTGCACCACAGACCTGCACCACAGACCTGCACCACAGACCTGCACCACAGACCAGCATCACAGATCAACATCCCAGAGCAGCACCACAGATCAACATCCCAGAGCAGCACCACAGAGCGGAACCGCTGCCCGGTACCACAGAGTGGAACAACAGACTAACACCGCATAGCAGCACCTCAAACCAGCACCACAGACACACACCGATGAGCAACATAGCAGAGCAGCACCTCAAACCAGCACCACAGAGCAGCTTCCAAAACCAATCAGCACTCAAATCCCAGTAGCACGCCAAACGCACACCTAAGGGGGGAATAATACACTATGGCTAACTTCAATAAATAATACAGTGTCCAACACCGCACCACAGAACCTAACAAATCCTTAATGCTTCCTTTTGAGACTACAACTTTTCTCATCTGAGGCTTCACTGCAGATTGTCCCATCTCCTGGGGCACCTCCTTCACCTCACGGCAGCCGCCCCATCCCCCTTTGTACTTACTTGGAGCTGACATCCCGCACCTCCTGAAGCCGCGAGAACAGCCACTGCCGCTCCTGGTTGGACAGGAGGGTCTGCAGCTCCGGGGAGTGTTGGAAGTGGTCCACCGCAATGTTCAGGCTGCGCAGGTAGGAGGCTTCAGACATGATCAGCTCAAACTTGGCCTGAGGAAGGCATGCAAGGAAGAGAGAGATCTGTCAATGTCCCCTTGAGGCTGGGTGGGAGAAAAGAGTCAGCAAGGGAGAGAGACATCTGGCAATGGCCCCTTGAGGCTGGGTGGAAGAAAAGAGTCCACAAGGAGGAGAGGAACCTGTCAATGTCCCCTCGCAGCTGGGTGGGAGAAAAGAGTCAGCAAGGGAGAGAGACATCTGGCAATGGCCCCTTGAGGATGGATGGGAGAAAAGAGTCAGCAAGGGAGAGAGACATCTGGCAATGGCCCCTTGAGGATGGATGGGAGAAAAGAGTCCACAAGGAGGAGAGGAACCTGTCAATGTCCCCTCGCAGCTGGGTGGGAGAAGAGAGTCAGCAAGGGAGAGAGGCATCTGGCAATGGCCCCTTGAGGCTGGGTGTGAGAAAAGAGTCAGCAAGGAGGAGAAGAACCTGTCAATGTAGTCCTACAGCTGGGTGGGAGTGGAATGGGGCAGTGAAAGGGAAAAGAAAAGAACAGGAAAAGAGAGGGAGGCAGGGGAAGCAAAACAGACATAGGATGGGGTCGTTCGGTAGTGATTGATGAAAAGAAAAGCAGGAGACTGATGAAGGGCAGTGTTGGACTTGGGCCTTCTGGCAGGTTCACCCCTGAACTTTTTGCCTTGAATTATAGTGATTTCTGGTCTTTGCGCACTTTGACACTGTGGCGCAGTGTAAAGTGCGTGCGCTCCCTGAGTGCGTGTGTAAGATAGGCCTGCCCTCCCATGGGAATGCATGGGGAATGTATGTGTCCCTGGTAGTTCCTGATGCGTGGGGAGTGCAGGCTCGAGTTTGGTATGTGTGAACTCGTGGGAATGAATGCTGCGCAACGGTATGTGCGGCTTGTATGTGTCTAGTGGGGAAGTGTCATTCCTAGACATGGCTGTACGTGTGCTGTGAAGGTGCTGGCGTGTGATTGGCTGGAGCTGGCTGGCATGCCAGGCTCCAGGAAGTCTGGATGGGTCTGCCCGGTGGTGAGTGGGAGATTAGCATGCTGATGGCTGGGGAGGAGTGTACCTGTGTCCTGAATGAGGCTGGGTTTTCCCCAGACAATGCTGGCTCCGCCCCCCTGTGGTGCGTCTAATGACCCAAGCCCTGCCAGTGAATAGAGAGGGTGGTTGAGGTAAACAGAGTACTCAAGAACCAGCTGCGACTGGTTCCGCCCCCACCCTGCCCTCAGACAAAGGAAAATGGTGTATAAAAATGGGGCTGTGTCCCCACAGAAGTGTTCTCTTCCAGGATCCTGATAGGAGGGGGCTGCTGCTGGTGGGGCCCAGGAGGGACCGCCATGGGGGCTGTCTCCTGCCCTGTGCGCTGGCCCCTGGGCCCTACATGCTCCTCCTGATGCCAAGGACCTTGTACTGTGCTTTTGTCCTTGCCCCAGGGCTGTGGCTGCCCTCTAGCGCTTGGGAGCGCTGTGATCCTCTGCTCTAGCGCTTGGGAGCGCTGTGATCCTCTGCCCTAGCGCTTGAGAGCGCTGTAATCAGCTGCTAGCGCCGTGAGCGCTTTATTTCTAGTCCTGGGCAGAGCGCTGTCGTTTTCCCTCTGAGGGAAGCGCTCCTGCCCTTTGTCTGCCAGAGTGCTTCGTGTGCACTCTCATCTTAAATTACGGGTGCCACCCCGGTTATTTAATTATTTAGCGAGTGCCCACCTCGCTTCTATGTTTTAAATGCATCTCGAGGGTGCCCACCCCTCTTTAATGCCCCCGAGATTGACCGCCGCGGCCCTCGCGCCGCAAAACAGGAAGTCAGGCACTACGGTGCCTGACGCGGGGCGGGACTTCCGGTTTGCCGGAGGAAGTCCCGCCCGCCGCTGCGCTGTGATTGGCCAGCGCTGCCCCGAAGAGGAGTTTGGTCTGGAGCCTTGCAGCTCCCCCTTAAGTCCCGCTCCCGAGATGGGGGACGGGTGAAGATGAGAGAGAGAGAGAGAGCGGGCGGGGCTCCCATGAGGTGCGGGAGAGCCCCGCTCGCTGCCAGAAGATGTCCGCCGAGGCCCCCGTGAGCGAGGGAGAGCCCCGGCAGACTGCTGCCAGAAGACTGTATCCCCCGCCGCCTCCGGAGAGCAGCCAGTGAGTAGAGCTGCCCCGGGTGGCGGGGGGGGGGTGCTGAGAGTGCGCGAGGGATTCCCTCGCAACGCTGAGCGGCCACGCTTGGCAGAGGGCCGCTCCCACGGCCCACAGTAGTTGTTCTTTGAGCCTAGAGGGCTCGTTGGGGGCATAGCGTTTTCTTCGGGGTCCGTGCGCCCCGCAATGTGAGAGGTGCCTTCAGGGCGGCCCCGGATGGTAGAGGGCCGCCCCAACGTTTCCCCAGGGCACGGTATCAATTTATAGGGCCCGAGGAGCCCGTGCTGAGCCCCGTGGCTCCAACGTGTTGGGACTGTGTAATTACTGTAGAGCCTGAGGGCCCCCACGCTGGGCAGTAGTGTTTCTTGAGCCTAGATGGCTCGAGCCAGAGGCATATTTGTTTTCAGAGCCAGAGGGCTCCAACCTATTGCACAGTTTGGTTCCTGAGGGGCCAGTGAGGGCCCCTGGCGCAGATTTGTCTTCCAGCTGCCCAGCAAGTAGTGGGCAGCTGCACCGTTTAGGTCTTCCTCTTTTAGGGACATGTTCTATGGACTTAGGAGTGAGACGCACTCCTTCATCCCTGGCCTTTCCCAGCTGCGCAGCACTTAGTGCCAGCTGCAGCGTTTAGACCCTGTTCTGTCCCTCAGCTGCCCAGCAAGTAGTGGGTAGCTGCTACGTTTAGGTCTTGGCGCAGTGGCGCAACCTGGACTTTGTGAGTTCTGCGCTGAAGGTGATTTATGCGCTAACTGAGGTTTAGATGCTGTTATGATCTATGTCCTATTGCTTTTGGGTGTTAGGAAATGTACAATGTGTAGTATGTTTTGCGCACCCTGTGTTCTGCACCTCTGAATGTGTTGTGGATGCATCATGTGCCTTGTTCCTTACACCGCTGAACGTGTGTCGATGCGTCATGTGTTTCTCTTACACCTCTGAATGGGTAGATTATTCATCATGTGTTTTCCTTCCTTACACCTCTGAATGTAGGTTCTGCATCATGTGTTTTGTCCCCAGGTCTATGCCCCTACTTGTATTGTGATACTGAGGTGGTTGTTTTCTCCCTAGTGCAGGTGGTGCTAGTGAGATCCTGGTTACCAGTAGTTACTGGTTGTGTGCTAAAAGTGCTTTTACATTCTATGTTTTACATTCTAAGTGCTATTTCTGACAGTGTTACTTCTGATTCCTGACAGTGGTCCAGGTGGCCCTGTCTTGTACATATCCCCTTGTAAATTCTGCCCGTGCCCCTGGCACATTGTAAAGTGTGTGTTTTATCTAATGTGTTTTGGTGTAATACAAAGGCTATTTTTATATAACCTTGTGTGGAGTTTCCTTTGTGGTGGGCCTTTGGTTGTTGTTGCTGGGGTGCGTGCGCAAATACTTAGCCTACATCGCCTCCAAGTTTAGCCTTGCTGCTCGCGCCACGTTACCTAGAGGGTGAGTAGGGGTTATCTTGGCGTGTAACTCCCTTGCCCTGACTTGGGAGTGGTGGTCTCTGACTGACTTTGGCGAAAGCCCTGGCCAGCCAGGGATCCCATTTCTAACCAGAAAGAGGAAGAAAAAGTGAGAGAAAGTGAGAAAATCAAATATACAGAGAGATGGAAGAGAGAAAGAGGCAGTAAGAGAGATAAAGACAGTTCACCTGTGTGATGGCCCCGTCCCAGTCAGCCAGCAGAAAAAAAAAAAGATGCGTCCAGTGAACCAGCACTGAAGTCCAGATGGCAGTCTTTACAAGTCTACCACTGAGCATTCATCCTTCTTATACTCACTCACCCTTCACACATACCTCCCATACTCACTCACCCTTCATACATCCCTCCTATACTCACTCAACCTTCATACATCCCTCCTATACTCACTCACCTTCACACATTCCCTCCCATACTCACTCACCATTCATAAACCCCTCCTATACTCACTCACCCTTCATACATCCCTCCTATACTCACTCACCTTCACACATTCCCTCCCATACTCACTCACCATTCATAAACCCCTCATACTCACTCAACCTTCATACACCCCTCATACTCACTCAACCTTCATACACCCCTCATATACTCACTCAACCTTCATACATCCCTCCTATACTCGCACACCCTTCACACATTCCCTCCCATACTCACTCACCATTCATACACCCCTCCTATACTCACTCACCCTTCATACACCCCTCCTATACTCACTCACCCTTCACACATTCCCTCTTGACTCACTCACCATTCATACACCCCTCCTATACTCACTCACCCTTTACACATTCCCTCTTGACTCACTCAACCTTCATACACCCCTCCTATACTCACTCACCCTTCACACATTCCCTCCTATTCTCACTCACCATTCATACACCCCTCCTAGACTCACTCACCCTTCATACACCCCTCATATACTCACTCACCCTTCACACATTCCCTCTTATACTCACTCACCCTTGCTCCATTCCTCCTATTCGCACTCACCCGTCACACATTTCCTCCTAGACTCACTCGGCCTTCATACATCCCTCTAGTCATTTGCTGTCCTATGCAGACATTCTACTTTCCTACCTTTCCCTTCTGCCACTCATTCCATCTTATCCCACCCGGCGCCCCCTCGCCTCTTTATTTGCTGGTTCTCCACACAATAATTAGCGTTACACTTTCCAGCTCTCACTTCAAAGTCCCCCAGCCTGACGGCTGTCTCCTATTCTCTCCTCTTCACTCTGCCCCATTCACTGCCCTGACCTGGTCTCCTCTCCTCCTGTCCCTTTGTTGGGACTGATGCCACTCTCTGTCCCATTCCTCTTGCCCCTTAGCTGGGAGTGATGCCTCTCTCTGTCCCATTCCTCCTGCCCCTTTGCTGGGAGTGATTTCTCTCTGTCCCATTCCTCTTGCCCCTTTGTTGGGACTGATGCCTCTCTCTGTCCCATTCCTCCTGCCCCTTTGCTGGGAGTGATGACTCTCTCTGTCCTATTCCTCCTGCCCCTTTGTTGGGAGTGATGCCTCTCTCTGTCCCATTCCTCCTGCCCCTTTGCTGGGAGTGATGACTCTCTCTGTCCTATTCCTCCTGCCCCTTTGTTGGGAGTGATGCCTCTCTCTGTCCCATTCCTCCTGCCCCTTTGCTGGGAGTGATGCCTCTCTGTCCCATTGCTCTTGCCCCTTTGCTGGGAGTGATACCTCTCTCTGTCCCATTCCTCTTGCCCCTTTGTTGGGAGTGATGCCTCTCTCTGTCCCATTCCTCCTGCCCCTTTGCTGGGAGTGATGACTCTCTCTGTCCTATTCCTCCTGCCCCTTTGTTGGGAGTGATGCCTCTGTCCCATTCCTCTTGCCCCTTTGTTGGGAGTGATGCCTCTCTCTGTCCCATTCCTCCTGCCCCTTTGCTGGGAGTGATGACTCTCTCTGTCCTATTCCTCCTGCCCCTTTGTTGGGAGTGATGCCTCTCTCTGTCCCATTCCTCTTGCCCCTTTGCTGGGAGTGATGCGTCTCTCTGTCCCATTCCTCTTGCCCCTTTGCTGGGAGTGATACCTCTCTCTGTCCCATTCCTCTTGCCCCTTTGTTGGGAGTGATGCCTCTCTCTGTCCCATTCCTCCTGCCCCTTTGCTGGGAGTGATGACTCTCTCTGTCCTATTCCTCCTGCCCCTTTGTTGGGAGTGATGCCTCTGTCCCATTCCTCTTGCCCCTTTGTTGGGAGTGATGCCTCTCTCTGTCCCATTCCTCCTGCCCCTTTGCTGGGAGTGATGACTCTCTCTGTCCTATTCCTCCTGCCCCTTTGTTGGGAGTGATGCCTCTCTCTGTCCCATTCCTCTTGCCCCTTTGCTGGGAGTGATGCCTCTCTCTGTCCCATTCCTCTTGCCCCTTTGCTGGGAGTGATGCTTCTCTCTGTCCCATTCCTCTTGCCCCTTTGCTGGGAGTGATGCCTCTCTCTGTCCCATTCCTCTTGCCCCTTTGCTGGGAGTGATGCCTCTCTCTGTCCCATTCCCCCTGCCCCTTTGCTGGGAGTGATGCCTCTCTCTGTCCCATTCCTCTTGCTCCTTTGCTGGGAGTGATGTCTCTCTGTCCCATTCCTCCTGCCCCTTTGCTGGAACTGATGCCTCTCTCTGTCCCATTCCTCCTGCCCCTTTGCTGGGAGTGTTGCCTCTCTCTGTCCCATTCCTCTTGCCCCTTTGCTGGAACTGATGCCTCTCTCTGTCCCATTCCGCTTTCCCCTTTGCTGGGACTGATGTCTCTTTCTGTCCCATTCCTCCTGCCCCTTTGCTGGAACTGATGCCTCTCTCTGTCCCATTCCTCTTGCCCCTTTGCTGGGAGTGGTGCCTCTCTCTGTCCCATTCCTCTTGCCCCTTTGCTGGGAGTGATGCCTCTCTCTGTCCCATTCCTCCTGCCCCTTTGCTGGGAGTGATGCCTCTCTCTGTCCCATTCCTCTTGCCCCTTTGCTGGGACTGATGCCTCTCTCTGTCCCATTCCGCTTTCCCCTTTGCTGGGACTGATGTCTCTTTCTGTCCCATTCCTCCTGCCCCTTTGCTGGAACTGATGCCTCTCTCTGTCCCATTCCTCTTGCCCCTTTGCTGGGAGTGGTGCCTCTCTCTGTCCCATTCCTCTTGCCCCTTTGCTGGGAGTGATGCCTCTCTCTGTCCCATTCCTCCTGCCCCTTTGCTGGGAGTGATGCCTCTCTCTGTCCCATTCCTCCTGCCCCTTTGCTGGGAGTGATGCCTCTCTCTGTCCCATTCCTCTTGCCCCTTTGCTGGGACTGATGCCTCTCTCTGTCCCATTCCTCCTGCCCCTTTGCTGGGAGTGATGCCTCTCTGTCCCATTCCTCTTGCCCCTTTGCTGGGAGTGATGCCTCTCTCTGTCCCATTCCTCTTGCCCCTTTGCTGGGAGTGATGCCTCTCTCTGTCCCATTCCTCTTGACCCTTTGCTGGGAGTGATGCCTCTCTCTGTCCCATTCCTCTTGCCCCTTTGCTGGGAGTGATGCCTCTCTCTGTCCCATTCCTCCTGCCCCTTTGCTGGGAGTGATGCCTCTCTCTGTCCCATTCCTCCTGCCCCTTTGCTGGGAGTGATGAGTCTCTCTGTCCCATTCTTCTTGCCCCTTGGTTGGGAGTGATGCCTCTCTCTGTCCCATTCCTCCTGCCCCTTTGCTGGGAGGGATGCCTCTCTCTGTCCCATTCCTCCAGCCCCTTTGTGGGAACTGATGCCTCTCTCTGTCCCATTCCTCTTGCCCCTTTGCTGGGAGTGATGCGTCTCTCGGTCCCATTCCTCTTGCCCCTTTGCTGGGAGTGATGCCTCTCTCTGTCCCATTCCTCTTGCCCCTTTGCTGGAAGTGATGCCTCTCTCTGTCCCATTCCTCTTGCCCCTTTGCTGGGAGTGATGCCGCTCTCTGTCCCATTCCTCTTGCCCCTTTGCTGGGACTGATGCCTCTCTCTGTCCCATTCCTCTAAGCCCCTTTGCTGGGAGTGGTGCCTCTCTGTCCCATTCCTCTTGCCCCTTTGGTGGGAGTGAGCCGCACCTCCTGGAGTTTTTGCTCCTCTCGGGTCATGGAGAGCAGCGCGGAGGTGCCGCGGATCATGGGGATGTCCTGCCACAGCGCGGCGCTAGAGGAGACGGAGAGGCGCTGTAAGTAGGAGTCTGGCGTCGACATCAGCTTCCGCCGCAGCCGGGGTGAGCTGGGCTCAGGCTCCTCCAGGAAAGTCTCCCCCCGCTTCTGGCGCTCGATGGCCTGGTTCAGCGCCTCATCACTGTACTCCTGGTAAAGCTGCCGAGCTTTGGGTGGAGAAGAAAAAAGATGTTAAGCTCAACTTTCTAAACATTCCCTAGTTTGCAGGTTCCAATAGGCATGGCCTTGATCTGCAGCATACAGCACTCTTATGGCACCGCACTCTCACGGGCACAGCACTCTCAAAGGCAGAGCACTCTCAAAGGCAGGGCACTCTCACCGGCAGGGCACTCTCACCGGCACTCTCACCGGCACGGCACTCTCACCGGCAGGGCACTCTCACCGGCACGGCACTCTCACCGGCACGGCACTCTCACCGGCACGGCACTCTCACCGGCACGGCACTCTCACCGGCACGGCACTCTCACCTGCAGCGATCACTCAACGCTATACTGTGACCGGCCATATGGTGGCAGCGTTGGACCACAGTTGATCACACTCTATGTCTATTACACATTGTTGATATATTTCTATTAACATTTCAGTAATAGAAACTCATTGCATTATATTACATGTGAAATTGGCTTCATTTCATGTGATAAACGGCATTGAGTATTTCGATCTTTTCTCTGGATTGAAATCTATCTTGCATTCAATACAATCATTTCGGTAGCTGATGTCAATATTGAACTGGGGGTTGGGGGGTTGAAACTGGGGTAGTAGTCGGAGGACCGTGGGCATATGGGACAAACGGGGGGCTGGGCTATTGAACTTCTGTTGGCAGGAGCGACAGGGTTCTGCTACGGGGGATCTGTCCAGTCATCGTTATTCATCTCGTTGCTTTGTGTGGTTGCTGTATCTTGCTTCGTTACGAGTCTATTGCTGTTCGAGAGCGATGCGTGCGTTTATGACACTGTGCCTACTGCACATGCCCTATTCTATGAGCGATCACTCAACGCCATAATGTGACTGTCCACACGGTGGCAGCGTTGTACCACAGCTCATAACTCTGTGTCTACTGCACATGCCCTATTCTATGAGCGATCACTCAACGCCATAATATTACTATCTACATGGTGGCAGCGTTGTACGACAGTTTATCACTCTCTGCTCACCACGCACGTTCATGATACACTCAGGCCTGTAGCTGCAATGCTCCAATCTCGCTCCCCGCTTTGAGAGGGCAACCAATGCCATACTGTGACCGGCCACACAGTGGCGGTGTTGCGCCTGGTTTCATTACATTCTGCTCATCTGCACATGAAACCCTCAGCTCTGCAGGTAAATGCTGCTCCAGCCACTTGTTCTGCTCTGATTCTGCATCAACTTTTAACATTCCGCAGGGTGACGCACACTGGTCAGAAAGTGACTTTACCAATCGCGAGAGCTGAGCTGAAGCATTACCGAGACTTGCCACTGGTGTCGCTGTCCTCCCACCCTTTACACTAAGCTGCCTCTCCACCAATGAAACCTTCTAGCCACCAATGGAAATCCGACTTCTGTCCACCCTCTGAGACCCTCTGCGATGCTAAACCGCAGAGCATGGCGAGCCACCGAAGCTCGGGCCAGGCCTGAGCCACCGAAGCTCGAGCATGGCCCGAGCCACCGACGCTCAAGCCTGGCCCGAGCCACCGACACTCGAGCCTGGCCCGAGCCACCGACGCTCGAGCCTGGCCCGAGCCACCGACGCTCGAGCCTGGCCCGAGCCACCGACGCTCGAGCCTGGCCCGAGCCACCGAAGCTCGAGCCTGGCCCGAGCCACCGAAGCTCGAGCCTGGCCCGAGCCACCGAAGCTCGAGCCTGGCCCGAGCCACCGAAGCTCGAGCCTGGCCCGAGCCATCGAAGCTCGAGCCTGACCCGAGCCACCGATGCTCGAGCCTGACCCGAGCCACCGATGCTCGAACCTGGCCCGAGCCACCGAAGCTCGAGACTGGCCCGTGCCACCGACGCTCGAGCCTGGCCCGAGCCACCGACGCTCGAGCCTGGCCCGAGCCACCAAAGCTCGAGCCTGGCCTGAGCCACCGACGCTCGAGCCTGGCCCGAGCCACCGAAGCTCGAGCCTGGCCCGAGCCACCGACGCTCGAGCCTGGCCCGAGCCACCGACGCTCGAGCCTGGCCCGAGCCACCGACGCTCGAGCCTGGCCCGAGCCACCGAAGCTTGAGCCAGGCCCGAGCAGCTGAAGCTCGAGCCACCGAAGCTCAGGCCAGACCCGAGCCACCAAACCTTGAGCCTGGCTCGAGCCGGGTGCCTGGCTCTGGCTCATCTCGAGGTCTCTTGACCCCTGAGCCAAGAACCAGCTGAGCTTGCCTGTGGCTGCTGCCTGCACTCAGCTGTCACTTCAAACACCCAGACAAAAAGACAAAGCTTAAAACGGATGAGAGGAACAGATCCCCATCTAGTGGCCGAACTGCACAGTACAAAGCGAGAAATCCCAGCTCATACACTTGTGTGATCCTGGGCAAACATTATAGTTCAGCAAGACTTCTTTTTCATCATTATCACATCTGAGCTATTCAGTGACACACAAGAGCAACCTTAGGGCCACACTGCTGGTGCTGGTTTTTTGTGTAAATTTGAGATGATGGTGTTTAAATATGTGCGTCCAGGGAGTGCCCTGTCAAGTCAAGTCAGAGAGAATTTATATAGCGCACTACATACCCAGAGGGTTTCAAGGCGCTTAGGAAGGGGAAGAGGATTACTTGTCGAATATCCACGTTTTAAGTTGCTTTCTGAATGTTAGGTGGTTCTGGGTAAGGCGCAGGTCAGCGGGTAGTGAGTTCCATGTTTTGGCAGCCAGGTATGAGAAGGATCTGCCTCCCATGGTGGTCTTGTTGATGCGAGGTACAGTGGCGAGGGCTTGGCTGGAAGAGCGTAGTTGGCGGGGGGGAGTGTAGAAGGACAGTCGTGAGTTGAGGCATTCTGGTCCGATGTCGTAGAGTGATTTGTGTGCGTGGGTTAGCAGTCGGAAAGTGATTCTCTTATTGATGGGTAGCCAGTGGAGGTCTTTCAGGTGGCCAGAGATATGTTCGTTGCGCGGGATGTCTAAAATGATCCTGGCTGAGGCGTTTTGGATTCGTTGGAGTTTCTTCTGGAGTTTAGCGGTAGTACCTGCGTAGAGGGTGTTTCCGTAGTCCAGTCGGCTCGTGACCAGAGCGTGGGTGACTGTTTTTCTGGTTTCGGTGGGGATCCAGCGAAATGTTTTTTTGAGCATGCGAAGAATGTTGAAGCAGGATGAGGAGACGGCGTTGACTTGTCTGTTCATTGAGAGTGAAGAGTCCAGGATGATGCCTAGGTTCCGTGCGTGGTCTGTCGGGATGGGTGCTTTTCCAAGGGCTTCCGGCCACCAAGAGTCGTCCCATGCAGAGGGGGATGTACCTAAGATGAGGACTTCTGTTTTGTCTGAGTTCAGTTTCAGACGGCTTTGTTTCATCCATTCGGCAACTTCTTTCATTCCTTCGTGTAGGTTAGTTTTGGCGGTGCTGGGGTCATTGGTGAGAGAAAGGATAAGTTGAGTGTCATCCGCGTAAGATATGATGTTGAGGTTGTGTTGGCGGGCGATGGCCGCGAGGGGGCTCATGTATACGTTTAAGAGGGTGGGGCTGAGTGAGGATCCTTGTGGTACTCCACAGATGACTTCAGTGGCCTCGGACTTGAAAGGTGGAAGGCGGACTCTCTGGGTTCTTCCGGTGAGGAACGAGGTGATCCACTCCAGTGCTTTTCCTTGAATTCCGGTGTTACTGAGGCGTTGTAAAAGGGTGCTGTGGCAGACTGTGTCGAAAGCTGCAGAGAGGTCGAGGAGGATGAGGGCGACTGTGTCTCCGTTGTCCAGTAGAGTTCGAATGTCGTCTGTTGCTGCGATGAGGGCGGTCTCAGTGCTGTGTTTTGCTCGGAAGCCAGATTGTGAGGAGTCGAGTGATTTGTTGGCTTCGAGGAAAGCAGCGAGTTGGTTGTTGACAGCTTTCTCGATGACTTTGGCCGGGAATGGAAGGAGCGAAATGGGGCGGTAATTTTTGAGTTCGGTGGGGTCCGCTGTGGGTTTTTTCAGAAGGGCGGTGAGTTCGGCGTGTTTCCAGTCTTCCGGGAAGGTGGCGGAGTTGAAGGAGCAGTTGATGACGTCTCGGAGGTGCGGTGCTATGACGGAGTCTACTTTGTTGAAGATGTGGTGAGGGCATGGGTCTGTGGGGGATCCTGAGTGGATGGAATTCATCAGGCGGATTGTGTCCTCAGTGGAGATTGGGTTCCAGTGGTTGAGGGTGTTCACGGGGGGATAGTGTTCAGCAAATGGTTGGGCGGGTTGGTCTCCGGGTTGGTTGTCGAAGCTGTTGTGGATGTCCGCAATCTTGTTGTGGAAGAATGAGGCTAGGGAGTCGCAGAGGGCTTGAGAGGGGGTGATGTCGTTGGAGTTGGCCGAGGGATTGGAAAATTCCTTGACTATGTTGAAAAGTTCCTTGCTGTTGTGGGCGTTGTTGTCAAGTCGATCCTTGAATGCTGCTTTCTTGGCCTTTCGGATTAGTTGGTGGTGAGTGCGGGAGGCGTTTTTGAAGGCGTCCTTGGTGCTAGTGGTTGGGTCTTTTTTCCAGGCCTTTTCAAGGGAGCGGCAGAGTTTCTTGGACTTCTTAAGATCATCGTTGAACCAAGAGGCCTTCTTGCTGCCAGATTTGCTTTGGCGTTTTTTCAGTGGTGCTAAGGTGTCGGCGGTGTTGGATAACCATAGGGTGAGGTTGGCGGCGGCTTGATTTGGGTTAGAAGACTGAGCTGGGGTGTTGAGAAGGAGCGATGTGGAGATCTGGTCGGTGGTGAGTTTGTTCCAGTTTCTTTGCAGAGTTGGTTGGAGGTGGTTGGTGGGTTTTGGCTTGTTGTAGGTGAAGTGGACGCAACTGTGGTCAGTCCAGAGGAGATCCGTAGTGTGGCTGAAGGAGACATGATTGCTGGAGGTGAAGATGGGGTCGAGTGTGTGACCTGCGATGTGGGTGGGGGAAGTGACCAGTTGTTTAAGTCCGAGGTTGGCGAGGTTGTCCAAGATGGTGGTGGTGTTGCGGTCGTTGATCTTTTCAAGGTGAAAGTTGAGGTCTCCCAGAAGGATGTAGTCCCTGTGCAATAAGCTCTTGGTTGAACAGAATGCAATAAAACAAACACCACATAGATAGGGTATACATGTCAGCTTACTTGCCACTTACTTCACCAATGGCAACGTCAGGAGGGTCGTGCGTGGGGGGCAGGAATGCTTTTAAGTTAGTGTTTAAAAACTTTTTAAAAATACTTTCTCAATGCAGTAATATAATTTGAATTACTGAAGCTCATCCGTATGTTAAAGAATAAATGTTTTAGCGGCTCCATCATATTTTAACTCTATGTTTGTTGCATGACTTACGTGCCAAATATGTTCAGTACTTAACTCATGCAGGGGCTCTTTTGGCCAAGCCAGGCCCTTGGCTCGGCTCGTGCAGGGAGTCTTAGAGCCGAGCCAGGCCCATGGCTCGATTCGTGCAGGGAGTCTTAGAGCCAAGCCAGGCCCATGGCTCGGTTCGTGCAGGGACGTTTAGAGCTAAGATCCCTATACCTGGGGCGGTTAATACATTTCAAAGACATGAGTACACATCACTCAGGTTGTATTTTTTATTTACATACCGAGGTAAACCCCTGCTATCTATCGTAGTGCGGTATAAATCCTCTAATGTCTAGTTTTCCCCACTTAATCTATTGTTCCAAAAAAAAATTTAATTACTGAGGTCTCAATTCAAACAGTGTCCAGGGTAATGTCCAACCAATGTCTGCACTCTTTACTGGCAGTACATCTATCCACACTTAACCACAAGTGCACAAACCTTAAGAGGAAAAAATGTGTGGTGGAGAGGAAGGCACCTCACAATAATTTCGGCAGATTCATCAGGGTATTCAACACTCGGTCACTGCACCAATTTTTTGAACATCCTTTCTGGACACCCAGGCCAGCATGGGCAACTCATACCGGCTGACCGAATCACACTTTGACTCGTTTAAAAACGATTGAGGTATCAATCGTACGGTTTGGAACCAGGACCGTGTATCATCCCAGAAACCTGGGATGATACACGGTCCCTGATGAATCTGCCGAAATTATTGGGGCAGTGAAACATGTCGGTATCAGGTACTGGTAGGCGATACTAAGCTACCAACCTCTCTTTTAACTCATCAGCTCACACTGAAACGAAGAATAAAGTAATTGAGTGGGTGTGGCTGTTGATTTTATGTCACTCTGTCCGTTATGAGTTAATGTGGTTATACTCTTTATGTTGCACCTTTACACGCATTTCAGTTTATGTGTTGTACCTACTTTGTTTTCTTTTCGGATTGGAAGGCAACCGATGATGAGAAAGGGGCATTGAGTTGGTAACATCTGCCAACACCCCCGAGGGTTGTTCGCCCGTGAGGTGCCTTCCTCTCCACCACACATTTTTTCCTCTTAAGGTTTGTGCACTTGTGGTTAAGTGTGGATAGATGTACTGCCAGTAAAGAGGGCAGACATTGGTTGGACATCACCCTGGACACTGTTTGAATTGAGACCTCAGTAATTAAAAATTTTTTGGGAACAATAGATTAAGTGGGGAAAACTAGACATTAGAGGATTTATACCGCACTGCGATAGATAGCAGGGGTTTACCTCGGTATGTAAATAAAAAATACAACCTGAGTGATGTGTACTCATGTCTTTGAAATGTATTAACCGCCCCAGGTATAGGGATCTTGTTGTTTATTGACTGTTTAGAGTGGAGGGCGATCCCTTATATACCTTTCCATATCCCTCTTGGCTCCTTTTTGCTATTGTACGTTTAGAGCTAAGCCAGGCCCTCGGCTCGAGCAGGGACTCTTAGAGCCAAGCCCGGCCCTTGGCTCGGCTCTCCCTGTTCATTTGTTAGCTCGCCCACCTTTGCAGCACAGTGAGTGTCTGCGGGGTGTTCGAGTTCACTGCACTCTGGGGTTCATACAATGAAACCCTCCGGCCTCTGGCTCTCTCTGCTGTCATTGGTTGTCATGCAGTTTTCCCACCTGCCTCCGTCTGCCAATGGGGCTCGCGGATACAGTTCGCTCCCTCTGCATCAATGCGGCCTCTCCTTGAACCCCCAGGTTTCATTAGATCTTTGGAATGCCTTCCCCTGCTCTGTTGTTATTCCCTGTTGTTAGGTGCTCTGCAAGGGTCCATGCTGTGCTTCATAAAACAATACAAAAGAAACAAAGCTGCAGCACCCTGTCTGGAGCATAGCAAAGACCCCGCCTCTGAGGCAACAAGAGCTAGAAGGGGGCAGGCCCTGTACTGGACCTCAGGCAAGGACAGCCTCTGGCCACCGGTCATCTCTGCCAGCCCCCACCCCCTCATGGCTGGGGTGAGAGACCCCCGAGCATCGCCCATACCCCCGGGGTACTTACAAGAGTTGATGAGCTTGGAGTGCCGGCGGACAATGTTGCTGCTCGTGAAAGGATCATGACGCCTCCTGAAATGGATGATGGAGGAAAAGGCAGAGTGAGACGAGGCATTGTATCAGGTGATAAAAGACAGTGTGAGACGAGGCATTGTATCTGGTGATAAAAGACAGAGTGAGACGAGGCATTGTATCTGGTGATAAAAGACAGAGTAAGACGAGGCATTGTATCTGGTGGTAAAAGACAGAGTGAGACGAGGCATTGTATCTGGTGATAAAAGACAGAGTGAGACCAGGAATTACATCTGGTGATGAAAGAAAGAGTGAGACGAGGCATTGCATCTGGTGATAAAAGACAGAGTGAGACAAGGCATTGCATCTGGTGATGAAAGAAAGAGTAAGAAGAGGCATTGTATCTGGTGATAAAAGAGAGAGTGAGACGAGGCATTGTATCTGGTGATAAAAGACAGAGTGAGACCAGGCATTGCATCAGGTGATAAAAGACAGAGTGAGACGAGGCATTGCATCTGGTGATAAAAGACAGAGTGAGACGAGGCATTGTATCTGGTGATAAAAGACAGAGTGAGACGAGGCATTGTATCTGGTGATAAAAGAGAGTGAGACGAGGCATTGTATCTGGTGATAAAAGGCAGAGTGAGACGAGGCATTGCATTCTGGTGATATAAGACAGAGTGAGACGAGGCATTGTATCTGGTGATAAAAGAGAGTGAGACGAGGCTTTGTATCTGGTGATGAAAGGCAGAGTGAGACGAGGCATTGTATCTGGTGATGAAAGGCAGAGTGAGACCAGGCATTGCATCTGGTGATAAAAGACAGAGTGAGACGAGGCATTGCATCTGGTGATGAAAGACAGAGTGAGACCAGGCATTGCATCTGGTGATAAAAGACAGAGTGGGACGAGGCATTGTATCTGGTGATGAAAGAAAGAGTGAGACCAGGCATTGCATCTGGTGATAAAAGAGAGTTAGACGAGGCATTGCATCTTGTGATAAAAGACAGAGTGAGACCAGGCATTGCATCTGGTGATAAAAGACAGAGTGAGACGAGGCATTGTATCTGGTGATAAAAGAGAGTGAGACGAGGCATTGTATCTGGTGATAAAAGGCAGAGTGAGACGAGGTATTGTATCTGGTGGTAAAAGGCAGAGTGAGACGAGGCATTGTATCTGGTGATAAAAGGCAGAGTGAGACGAGGCATTGTATCTGGTGATAAAAGGCAGAGTGAGACGAGGCATTGTATCTGGTGATAAAAGGCAGAGTGAGACGAGGCATTGTATCTGGTGATAAAAGAGAGTGAGACGAGGCATTGTATCTGGTGATGAAAGAAAGAGATGCCAGTGGATGCTTTGACTATCCCTCCAGCTCCAGATTCATGGTAGCCCCCCTCCCCTCTACACCGGATATTAGGGGTTTCCTCGTAAGCACCCCGAGTTCTTTCACTAGGTTTTAGGCCTCCGCCTTCTATGGGCACTGGGCACTGTTTGCAACCACCCCAAACCCCGTCCCCCAGCTCTGTGCACTAGTCAGTCTTTGCACCTCCCCCACAACCTCCATCTGGTACTCTTTGCATCTGCCCCAGGCCCTCAGCTTGCTCTATGCATCAGGCACTCTGTGCATATCCATCCCCCTCCACCTGCTCTATGCACCAGTCACTCTATGCACCTCCCTCGACCCCTACTCCTCTATGCACCAGACACTCTATGCACCTCCCTCGACCCCTACACCTACTATATGCACCAGTCACTCTGTGCACTTCTTCCAACGCCTTCCACCTGAAGGGTGAACCAGCTACCCATGCCACCTCCCACTCCTCAACCCCTTCAACCTGATCTGTTCATCATCCACTCTTTGCAACTCTCCACCCCTTCAACTGTTCTGTGCACCAGCCACACTTTGCACTTCTGCCACCCAATCTCCACCACCTGCTCTGAACTGCAGCCATTCTTTGCAACTCTCCATCAACCAATCCCCTCCATCTGCCCTGTGCACTAGCATCTCGGTGCACTGCATGACCGGTGCACTGGACCACATGTGCATCACCACCTCTGGTGAATGGCCGTCCCGTGCACCAGCTGCTCTGTGCACTGGATGACCTGTGCACCAGTCACGCAGCGGTGCTATGCACCACCCAATCCTGTTCACCGGCCATCCTGTTCTCAGTGCAGAAGCATCTCTCTGTGACTCTGGTGGTTTAAAGCTCTGTGTGGCCTCATCTTCCAGCCCCTCACAAAATGGAGAATCCATTCCATGGTTTACGCCTCCGTCCTGGTAATTAGCGATCACAGTACTTTGTATGCGCTGCTGCCTGTGCGTCTCCAGATCTGTCTGTCTGTCTTTCTTTGTAAACCACTTATCTGTCTCCATAGTTATCCATCTGTCTCCCTGCATATTCATCCATGTCTGTCTGCACGTATGTCTGTGTCGCATATGTCAGTGTCTTGTGCATGTGCACACATTGGTCTCCCACTGCCTCTGATGCATGTAGACATCAGATACACAACTGTACACAGTGTCTCTCTGCATGCCTTTCTTTGGGATGTGTGTTAGTCCATGTATGTGCCTATGTACGAGGCTTTCTCCCTACCTACCCATCTCTATGTCTTCATGCATGTCACAGTCACATGTGTCTCCATGTCTACCCTTCTATGTGCCTGTCTGGATGTCTCTTCCCTTGCTTCAGTGTGTTTGGGTCTCTAGAGGTCTGTGACCACATCCCGCATGTCAACAGGACACTGTTCCTAGACGTAGGCATCTATGTGGTAACCTAAGGCATGCTGGGTGTTCTATGCTTGTTTAATTAGAGTAACACCTGGAATCCATGGTTTGTAGGTGAAAGTTTGGACAAAATATTGAATAATAAAATATTGGGTTATAAAAATATATCAAAAATATGTTGACAAAGATATTGTCAACAGAATTATCGATGGTTATTTAAACGTTTTTTATAATGTTGTCAGAAATGAGCTCGTTATAATATAATAGTTAAAAAATATTGTTTTTTATTGGTTAATTTATGTGTTTTTATATTTATTTGATTTTTTGTTAATATGTTTCGTCAATTTTTATAATGTATACAACATTTTTAAATTATTTTATTTAAAATGGTATTAGTTTTTTTGTTAATGTATTTGCATTTAAGTTAATGGAGTGGGATGTTGGATTTTAGAGGGAACGGGTGGGGAGATTGAAAAAAAGTGTTAATCATTTATGTGGATGTTACATTTTATTAAACTTATTAATTACATGAATATGTTATTTAAATGTATAAATAAGTTATTACATGTTTACATTTTGATATACAATGTATACATTTCTTTGAATATTATATCGTTTTTTTAATGGTATATTTGTGTGTATATAAAAGACTATTTGATTTGGTGACTGAAACAAAATGTAATATGCAAGTTAATAGTCATTGTAATTAAAATAATTCTTGTTACATTTTAATATAAAAAATGTGTTTTGTTTCAAAATACGTATTTGGAATGAAAAATGTACATTTATATACAAAGTTAACATTATTTACTATACATTTTTGGTTTTATTGTATTTTGTATGAAATAAATACATTCTTAAAATACTTGTGTACAAAATATTTAACAATTAATTTTTCCAATTAGTTTTAATGATGTTTAAATATCAATGTGTTTATGTAGGTTGAATTGGTAGTTTGCCATTACAATTTATATGTATTACAGTACTTGTATTTTAACAACCTATAATAACAAAGACTTTTTATGCAAATCATTAAAAAATATACTAATTTATTTTTAATTCTGTAAAAAACGTATTTTGATTTGTAAAAAGTAGGTAATTGTGATTGTATTTTTATGGATTTATCTTTTAACAAATGTTTATTTATGTTACATATATTAGAATGGATCTACAAAGTTCATAAGTACCCTTGGTGTCTATATGGTGGTCTGCATGCGGATGTGGAGCCGGGAAAAATATTGCAGAGAACTCTTGTTCAAAGGTCAAAAACAAGATCACAGACGTTTCCAGATTCTAACAAGTTTTTTTTAATAAGCAGCAGCACTCCAGAAACATTTCAGAGTACACTTTCCTAGCTCTCCGACCACAAGCCAGGAGATTGTACTCTGAAATATATAGGGGTGATGCTGCTTATTAAATCACATGTTAGCATCTAGAAAGGTCTGTGAACTTGTTTTTTTTACTTTAAAACAAGAGTTTTTCAAAAATATGAGATTGGATATATGCTCTATGCATACATAACAATCAATATTATGTTAATGTTATTATTTTGATAACTAATAGTATTTTTTTTTTATATCTGGTACATATATTAAATAATATCATACTTATTTAGTTTATAAAAATATATTAAATTATATATTTTGTAATACTGTATTTTATTAGAAATATTTAGTTGGTATTATAAATTGTAAACTTTATGGAATAATAAATATTTACTAGGTAGGATTTATTAGTTAGTACAGTTTTTTTATATACTTTTCAATGTGTTTTTTTATTTGTGGGAACTATGTAGAATAAATGTTATCCTTTTACTGACCAATATCTTCTTCAGAATTGTTTAGAAGGGAGTGGGAATAGTAAATGGTGCCCCTTTAATGTCCAGGACCTTCCACAAAATGGTTCAGATTAGAGTGGGAATAGTAAATGTAACCCCTTTATTATCCAGCACTTCTCCAAAATGGTATAGATTGGAGTGCGAATAGTAAATGTAACCATTTACATTTTAAATAATATTGTGTTGATAATATTTGTATACACTTCACATAAGTGGTAAATATTTTTATAACAATTTTTTTAAATATGGTTAACTTTTTCTTTCCATATTTAGCATGCTTTAAACATTTTTATATTTAATCCTGTTTGTTTCCTATATGAAAATGGTCTTTATTTTTATTTAGTGGCCATTTTTTCTAACCCTGGGCGCAGTTCCCGTAGTAGCGCTACGCCTAGCTAAGCGAATTGCACTTCGCACTACGCGAGCTACGCGAACTGCATAGTGCACTGTGCAAAATGCTGTTCGCACTGATTTCACAGTGCCGGATGCTTGTCCGCACGGTGCAATCAGTGCAAACCGCATCTTGCACAGTGCAAGCAGTCATTTTCTGCCGCTCGAGTAGATTTCTACTCTAGCAGCAGCTTTCACAACACGTACTGGTAGCTTGTCATAGCAAGCGGTCGCACGCATACGCGACCACTTGCAATGAGAAACCTGACCTCCCCGGGTTGAGAATCTCACAGGGAGGTTTATTTTCCACGCTTGCGATCGGCAACTTGATGTTGCTGATCACGAATGAGGAAAAAGTCTCGCCAGGATGACATTTTGCTTGCCCGGGGTCGCCAACTTGACGTTGAGGACCGCGAGCAAGCAAAAAATGACCGCTATGCTACGCGTGTTTGCACTGTGCTACGTGCAATTCGCGTAGTGCGAAGTAGCGCACATTTTGCAAACTATGCGAGCATAGTGTAGTACTTTGCCCAGGGTTACGTTTTTTCCTGCTAACTTATCTTTTATAGGCTGTGTAATTGTTGGTTCATTTTCCAGGAAGAGAGTCACAGAAAAGTTCTGCAATTTGTCTGGTCAAGGAAGATGTAGAGAGCAAGAGAAAAATTGTAGTTTAAGTGTTATTTTGTGATTCTTGGAAAGTTCAATAGTAGTGTTTGTGTATTTATGGACGTCATTGCCATTAGGCATAGGTTCTATTTGTTAGTACAATTTCATTATTATAGATAACATTTTGCTATATGATCGGCTTTGTATGCCTTGATTGTTATGTTACCTTTATTTTTGATAGTACAGTTTTTGGTGAGTGCGTATTGCCTCTTTTTTAACAAATTTACAGATTGAAGGTGTTGTATGGACATTTGGATTTTATATTTTTTTTATTTTAAAAAGGAAACAATATTTTTAATTTTGATTTCCTTAGATTTTTCAGTTTACCCAAAGAGTTTTTTTATATTTATTTTTCCCTTTTTGGTGGATTATATTTTTCAGTTTAGTTTTATCAATTTGTAAAGTGCATGGTTGCACCGACGGTGTGTCCTGAGCTAATATGGACTTATAAGTGGGGCAACCATAGAAGTTGCCCGACTATAAATCCCCGGAAAAAGTAGCTCTAAGAGATCTAGTTTGAGGAAGGGAACAGCCAGGTGTTTAATCCCTTGTGAAAAGTCCTGTCGCAAGTGTCAGTTCTCAGATTCACTGGCACAGTATTCCAGCTCTTGGTATACGAAAGATCGAGCTCCCATCCTAACTTTTTGAATTCTTGGCACCGTACCCAAGGAATCTTTCAGATCTTAAATTACGTGCTGGTATGTAAAAAGTTATCATAGGGCAAAGGTATCTCAGACTTTTTTTCCATAGAATTCTGCGACAGTAGCACATTGCCTTAAAAGTAATCCTCTTCTCCACAGGTGAGCAGTGGAGGGTAGCCAGAGCCTTTGCGGCAGATGCTGTTTTTGGAAGGTTCGGGCTGCATTTTGAATAGATTGACGCTTGGTTATGCCTTTTTTTATGCTGCCAGATAGAGGATATTACCATAATCTATCTGGGAAGTGACCAAGGCATGAACAATAATTTTTCTGGCAGCAATCGGTAATAGATCTAAGAGTTTCCTTAGGGCTTTGAGAGTCCCGGAACATTTCCCTGCCACCTTCCTAATTTGGCTCTCAAATGTTAGCTTGGAATACAGACAAAACCCTAGATTTTTTACTTCTGCTTTTGAGGCAGGAATTTGGCCCAATCCCACAGGCCGCCATGCTGATGTCCATATAGAGGGGGCTTTACCAACTATCATTATTTCAGTTTTGTTGCCATTTAGTTTTAGGCAGGGGTTGGACATCCATAGGGCTAGCTCCTCTAACCATAAAGAGAACTGATTTGCAGCCTCCCCCGAGTCCTGGGATAAGGTGACAATAAGTTGCTTATCATCAGCATATGATACGACTGTTGCATTGTGTTTTTCCACCAGTTCTGCCAGGGGGCCTATATAGAGAATAAATAGAGTAGGACTTGATACCGAGCCCTGTGGGACTCCCTGCGTTAGAGAGATACTCTGACACGTGGGGGTGGGGAGTAACTTGAAAACTCGGATGTGAGGAAGGAGGTCATCCAGCATAAAGCTGAGGCCCTGACCCCACAGTTACTTAATCTCTTGAGGAGTAGGTTATGAGTTTCGGTATCAAATGCTGCGCTAAGGTCCAAAAGAACCAGTACAGCAGGCTGTCCTGCAACAGCACATTTCCTTAGGGTTTCCGTTGCAAGGAGTAGGGCCGACTCCATGGAGTAGGAGGCTCTGAAACCTGTTTTGCTTGCTCTTTGAAAGATGTTTATTTTCTGTTTTTCCATTGGGGTTCCTCTAATGTGAGTCAGGTGCTTCGTTTTCAGCTGGTGAGAAAAACAGTGTTTTGTTTTATTTAAAACGTTTGTTGGTATTTGGTGAGGGCTGACTGAGTTTTGTTAGTTTCTACATGTTTTAGGGCGAGTTTGTGTTCAGTAAGTGTTTTAATTAAATGAATGTTAGTCTTTGCCCAGGTATCTTTTTCCTGTTGTTTTTTCGGCAGTTTGGCATTTTCCTGAAGTTGCAGTAAAAAAAAATATTCTACTATTTTAAAATTACTTAGTCTATAAATTAGAATACATAAATGTGTTGATTACTCTGGAAGGTAGTTGTATATATTTTTCCTCTATTGTTTGTAGGTTCTGTTTGGAAAGTCCAGCAGAGTCCTCTTCTTGCAGCTTTAATAGTTTTGTTAAATTGTTACATTTAATTTTTTTAATTTGTTTATATATCAATTTTATTGGACATTGCAATTTTATTGGTTAATGTGCTATTAGTTTAAATTTCTTTTTCAGTTTTTGCCTCTTATGGTGAAAATTAATAAGTGCAGTTTATAATGTTATTTATATATTATGAGGGAGATTACCTCGGTTGCAAAAAATTCTAGTCTACCAAAGAAAACGTTTTACTATCCTACTGCAATGCTCCGCCTAAATAAGGAAATAAATAAATTAGTGCGGGAGCAATTTTTATGTAGATCTAGTGAATTAGCAAATAAAATATCCCTGCTGAAAAGAAGGAGAAGTAGACTAAGAATAAAACTTAAAAAAGAAAAAGAGGACTCACTGTGGATAAATCTAAGGGAAGCGGTTGTGCATGGTAAGGCTAGAGAATTTTGGTCTATAATTGGTAAGGGATGTGGAGTAAGAGCTAGCCCCCTTCCTATCCCCATTTCTGAAGAGGTATGGACTTCTTTTATTTCAAAGTTATATGCTGGGAATGGCACAATGTCAGAGGATAGTAGGTTTGGGCGAGAAGTTGAGCTCCCTATTGATTTCCCCTCGGAGAAAACAATTGAAATGGCTATTTAAAACATGCGCTCCTCGGGAGCTATGGGACCCGATGAGTTACCCATATCTGTTTTGAAGCAGGATCCGACTCTATGGAGCAAGATACTTTGTCCATTGTTTAGATCTTGCTTCATCTCTAAAGTTGTGCCTGCTTCATGGAGGGGAAGCATACTGGTCCCATTATTTAAGAAGGGAGATAGGGACAAACCTATGAATTACCGTTTGATAGCCCTTCTTGACTCAATCGGAAAAGTCTTTGCAAAATGTCTTTTAAAAATTTTTATATTAATTAATGATTGGGTTGAAATAAATAACATCTTACCATTGGAACAGACAGGCTTCCGCAAAGGGCACGGCACACTAGATAACCTCACCGCCCTTCAGGTGATCTCGGACAAATACATACATGTTCGAGGGGGGGGGTGTTTGCTGCTTTTATTGATTTCTCCACGGCGTTCGACAAAGTGGATCGTTTTACGCTGTGGAGAAAATTTGCAGCATTGGGTATGCCGTCTCATTTATTGGATCTTGTACGGTCATTACATACGGATACCTGGTGTCGTGTGCTGCAAGGCGGAGAGAGGGGTCTCTCACAACCAATTCCATCCTTAAACGGACTTAAACAGGGTTGCCTTTTGGCCCCACTATTGTTCTCCCTGTACATTGCTGACCTCCCAGCTTCTCTGTCTGCTTGTGCGGGCATTGCCCCGGTTGTGGGGGGCTCTACTATCTCCTGCATGATGTATGCAGACGATATCCTCATACTTGACCTAACACCCAAGGGTTTGGCTAATCGTCTGCAGGCTTTACATCTATTCGCTGAATCCCATTTTATGAGGATAAATGCGTCAAAAAGTAAAATTATGTGCATTTCAGGAAAGAAGAAATCTAGGTCAGAAAACTTCGGATGGTCCATTGGTGGTCAGAAATTAGAGGTAGTTAAATCTTACACTTTTTTAGGTAAAATAATTTCGGCCAATATGAGCGAGAAGCCCCATATTGATTACAACTCGCGTAAAGCCCTTGCTCATGGCAAAGGTTTGTGTTCCCTTTGCTGTGCTACAGGGAAAATACATTTTGCTTGTTTATTGGAGGTGTTTAGGGCAAAAATTCCTGCAACGCTGCTATATGGAATAGAACTTGTAGAGCTGAAGCATTGGGGTTTTTGTCACACAGTTGAAGGAAAAGTATTGAGATCTCTATCTACTCTTAACACAGCCTGTTCGCTGGCCGCATGTAGGCTTGAATTCGGTCTTAGGAGTAGCTGGGTTCAGGGATTATGTGCTTTAGTTAGATGGGTGGCCAGTTTGGCCAGAGGCGAACCGGGATCATTGAGAGCTCTCCTTAAAGGAGAATTGTTGGGCAAATTTAAAGAGTTTTCTCAAATAGTTAGGAATTTTAGAAAAGCTGTGTCTCTCTTAGAGTTGGATGAAAGTACTCTTTTTTCAAATTCCCCAACTCAGCTAAAATCCGTGCTGAAACAGGCTTCATGGGAACTCTGTTTTAAATTAGATCAGAATGCCCTTCAAGAAAAGAGGGGATGTGATCTCCTTCTTAATACTTTTTCCTTAAAGCTTGCTCAACCGTATGTGACATGGAATATTCCACATTGGAGTTCGAAGACTATGGTTTCTTTTAAGACATGATTTATTACCTTTAAATCTTCTTTTATCAAAATGGTATGGATCGTCTTTGTTATGTGACCTATGTAATATGGCCGTACAGGATCGAACTCATGTATTATTCTTATGCCCTGCACTGTGCTCTTTGCGACTGAAATGGTTAAAGTCGATTTGTCTTCAATTGGGTATCCTTAATGTGAATATCTTTTGGCAGGCTTTGTATTTCCCTCCTAATGAAATGTTTTGCTTCCAAATTTTTAACTTTTTTAAAGGTTTTTTAGCTATTTATTAATGAAATATGGAGGTGTTTGCTGCTGATTATCTTGCATGTTGTTAATTGTTGTAAATTGTCTATGGATTTTCTTTCAAATATATCTGCATTTATGTATTTCTATTATGTATTTTATGTGGCCCTCTTTTGAGAGCCAAAACATAATAAATAAATTGAAATACTTATATATTGTGCTATACTTATTTTAATTTAGATGTACGATGTATTTGTATATAATATTTTGGGAAATACGTTAAATAATAAGGGTGCTTATGAAATGGTTTTGTATTCATTTTTTGATTGTTTTTCTAATTTGGGGTTCGTCATGTTTATATTAATAATGTACACTTGTTATAATGTTGTTGCTATAACTATCATTTTTTAAATATAAAATGGTATTGATATGTTTTTGCATTATAACTATAAAAAAAAATCCTATATTTATGTAGTTGGCATTTTATGTTCCAATATTTGTGTGTATTTACTTGTTTATTTAAAGCTCGCAATATTTTTGATCCCAATAATTTTGTCATCGATATGAGTGAAAATAGCCATTTATGACGACAAAATTTTAGCTATCAACATTTGTTTTTGTTAAGTATGGGAAGATAATATTTTTATGAATATTTATTTTCCAATGATTCAGGGAATTGATGTTTTTTTACATCGATATTATGTCAGTGGTCGGTGTCCTTAATGATCTGTAATGAAGTTCTCACCCTGTCTGAGAGATGCGGGTCTGTCTCCGTGTATAGGAATCTGCTTGTGCGTCTGCATGTCCATGTCTGTGTAACGTATGTTTCTGTCTCCATTCCTACACATCTATGGGGCCAATTACGATGTCGGCCGGAATTCATTCCGACTGACTTGGTCTCGGAATGGTTTCCAACCGAATCAGATTCGGGGAGACCGCCCGACCTATTATGCTTCCGAACTGTAACGGGCCGGGACTGTCCCTAAAACAGGGGAAGATACGAAGAGACATTAAACAGAACTCTGGTACCATTGCTCATCACTTATACTCCCCACAGAACGTCGACGACGAGCTGGAACAACCAGATGAGGAGACGGGTCAGTGGCCCTTTAACTTTGAATGGAGTAGTGAGTGGGAGGAGTCACGTCACGACACGGAGGCGTCTTATACAGAGAGAGACGAATCAACAGTGTGTTTATTCACCCGGAGGGAGCGAGTAGGAGGCCGGAGCGGAGAGGAAGGAGAAGACAACGCGGAGACGAGTTCGGAGGAGTTGAGCAAGACGGAGAAGAGGCGACAAGAAGAAGACGAGAAACGGGAGACGCCAGGAGGCCAACGACCCCGCGACTCGCCCAGCCATACACCCGCGGGAGGTGTATGGCTAGCACAGGTACGAGACAAGATCAGGGGCTGGGTTCGTGATAAGGGGAAGCCCGTTGAGTAACCTCACTCCCACCTCCTTGGCACTGGGTCCCCACCCTGAGCACTTACACCTCACGTCGTCAGTTTTGCTAAATGTGTGGCACGAGTTATTAGGTCCTCACTCCCTTTCCTGTAAAAACATTGTATACAAAGTGAACATCCAACTGATACGGTGTATTCTCCTTTTTGTTTGCATTGAGTCCCAAGACGGATACGGACAAGTCCCTGTATCGACGGACACCCGAAAGAGGCCATCGAATAGAACTCCCGGAGTCCAGCCATAGAAGAACAGCAAGAAGCCGTTCACCGTGTGGGACTGTACCTAAGGGAAAGAAAAGCTCGGACTTGTTGTTCCGTAAAATAAAAGATAAGAAAACAAGAATACATTTGTTGCCAATTAATCCCGCACCTGTAACAGTGGTGGAGAATGCGGGCATAGATACCATCTCTGGAGAAAAGATGGAAACCGTGGTACAACAACTAGTAAAAGGGCAGGAAAGACTCGACTGGGTACTAGAACAGCATTTGGTGTCCGCCCAGGCAGATAGGGAAGTACTAAAAAAAGCCATTGAGGAAAAAACGGAACCGCCTTGGGTTGACCCCGTGGTTAGGGGAGGAGCAGCAGAAAGACCCGTGGCACATGGAACCCCAGCCGTTTCCCTACAAAAATATAGATCAGGAGAAGACCCGGATGCCTTCTTATTAAATTTTGAAAGGGCAGCTAGAGCCTGTGGCTGGCCAGTAACGAAATGGCCTTTCTTCTTAGCTCCACTACTAGGGGGCGAGGCTCAGGCCGCATATCAAGTGGCCAACCCCAATGGAGATACTACCTATGCAGAAATAAAAAGGATCATACTAGATCACCTAGGACTAGATCCGGAGGCTTACCGGCTGCGGTTTCGTAAGGAGAGAGGCAAGGTGGGAGAAAATCCAAAAACCTTGTTTGTGCGCTTAAAAATGGCCGCGGATAAGTGGCTTACCCCATCCACTAGTAGCAAGGAAGAAATACTTGACAGAATATACCTGGAGCAGTTTCTGGAGGCACTCCCCTATGCTACCCAAAAATGGCTTAGACAACACCATAGCCTAACAACCGCCCAAGCCGTAGAGATGGCATCATCCTTTTCCAGAGCACAGCCAAAGAACATCCCGTTTGACCTGGAGAGAGAGAAAAAAATGTTTACACGACCCGAAAGAAATTTCCCTAAGGGAAAAGAACCCGTACGACCTCGTACCTGGCGGACAGAAACCCCAGGGACCTTTGGACCACAATGTTTCGATTGTGGACAGTGGGGTCATATCGCCCGCTTATGTCCAAAAAAAAGACTGGATGAGGAACCTATGGAAGTCGGGTACCTCCCCAAAACGGTACTCTACTCAGCGGAGCTTGGCAGTTCATTCCGAGTAAGTGTGAAAGTTAATGGAAATTCACTATTAGCATTGTTATACTCCGGCTGCCGTCAGTCGGTTATACAATCACAATATGTGTCCCCAAAACAATACATTCCTCGGGGTACTGTTAATATTAAGTGTGTTCACGGGGATATCAAACTATATCCTATTGCTAACATTGTAATAGAACCTACAGTAGGGACTCCCCAGACAGTGAGGGTGGGAGTGATGTCCAAATTGCCTGAAGACATTATCATTGGGACAGATAATCCCCGCTTCCTGAACATGTTTAAAAAAAAATTGGAAGATACTCCCAAACGATTGATAAGCGGATACAAACATACCGGGGAGGGAAACAAAGAACAGGGGGTAGAACCGCTGGAGGTCTGTCTTAACTTCGTAAAGTTATCGGAACACGCAACATCCCCCACCAAGGGTTCGGCCAAAGCAGCCGGATATGATTTGTATAGTGCCTATGAATATGAAATACCAGCCAAAGAAAAAGCCTTGATTAAAACCGACCTGCAAATTGCAGTTCCGCCCGGCTGCTATGGCAGGATCGCTCCTCGTTCGGGAATAGCCGCTAAATACTTCATAGACGTGGGGGCGGGAGTGATTGATGAGGATTACAGGGGTAATGTAATTATTCTTCTGTTTAACTTTGGGACTGAGACATTTTTTGTACATAAAGGGGACAGAGTGGCACAACTAATATGTGAACATATAGCATCCCCCACAATACATGAAGTGGATGAACTAAACGACACAGGTCGCGGAGAGAAGGGGTTTGGATCCTCGGGACAACATAGCGAACCGATACATGCGGTTCTGGCACAGGACCCCTGGGTTCTCGATAAAAGCTTTAAGTTTGCACAAATAAGCGACACCACTCTTTTCAATGCGTGGGAACAGGCACACCTGAGGCCCAAGGAGGCTGACTCTTATCCCGGATTTGTTATTCAAGACGGGCTACTGTTTAGAATAGGTAAACGGGGTGACTCCCCTCAACTCCTGGTGCCTGTCTCCTTTAGGGAGCAAGTCCTTTTTTTTGGTCATAGCCATCTGATCGCCGGTCACACTGGCGCCGAAAAAACGACTCAAAATATACTCAGAATTTTTTTTTGGCCAGGGATTTATAAGGACACCGATTCCTATTGTAGGAAGTGCGAGATTTGCCAACGGTTCAATATGACAAAGCCCCCGGATGTCCCCCTTCAGCCATTGCCTATAATTGGGAAGCCGTTCGAACGCGTGGGAATGGACCTCATTGGACCATTACCTAAGACAAAAAAAGGCTTCCAACACATTTTGGTCATAGTCGACTATGCAACTAGATTTCCGGAGGCTTTTCCCTTATCGGCTGCAAACTCTAAACAAGTTGGAGATAAGATGATAGAATTGTTTAGTAGGGTCGGTTTTCCCAAAGAAATTTTGACGGACCAGGGTACTCCCTTCATTTCGAAACTAATGAAGGAGATATGCCACACGTTGGACATCCACCAGATCCGTACCTCTGTGTACCACCCCCAGACCGACGGACTGGTGGAACGTTACAACCGCACCCTGAAGGCCACCCTCCGCAAAATGATGGTAGTCAGCGGGGCGGATTGGGATAGGATGTTGCCTCTAGCGCTTTACGCCATAAGAGCTCAAAAACAGTCCAGCATGGGGACGTCGCCATTTGAATTGCTTTATGGGCGTCAACCCCGCTCCCTTTTAGAAATGACTAGAGATGCATGGGTTAATGAGGCTCCTGAGGAAACTGCAGCGACACTAGACTATGCTAGAGATCTGAAATCTAAACTGGGCAAATTAAGGGATCTTGCCTTTACCAATTTGGATACTAGCCAGCGTCGACAACAAGTTGCTTATGACAGGGGAAAGAAATGGAGACAGCTCCAGGTCGATGACTGGGCCTTGGTTCTGTTGCCTTCCTCATCCCACAAATTTAAAGCTGAGTGGATGGGTCCATATAGGGTGGTGGAAGTGATTGGCCGCACTAGCTATAAGTTACAGATTAATAGCGACAAACGGCAATCATACCACATCAACCTTTTAAAGAAGTGGATAGGCCCTCCTCCATCTCAGGTGAACTTGGCGGATGCCTCCCACCCCGGTGAATCTACAGTGGAGTTACTTACACATAATGAGGAGTTGGCGGATGTACAACGGAGAGAACTAATGGGTACTCTGAAAACTTACGAGTGTGTCTTTTCCAGTCGACCGAGACGTACGTCCCTGGCAGAACACTGTATTGTGACCCCGCCGGACAAGAAAATTAGAATTAGACCATACCGAGTCCCTGAGGCAAGGAGAGCTGCCATTAAAAATGAGGTGGATGAGATGCTTCGCCTAGGGGTCATACGTCCTTCTAAAAGTGACTGGTCTAGCCCCATCGTCATGGTGCCCAAACCTGACGGTAGCAGGAGATTTTGTATGGACTTCCGAGCTTTGAATGAAATCTCACTCTTTGACGCCTACCCTATCCCCAGGGTGGACGAGTTGATTGAAAAACTTGGCAGCTCGAAATACATCACTACCCTGGATTTGACTAAGGGGTATTGGCAAGTTCCATTACATCCGGAGGATGCCAAAAAAACGGCCTTTTCCACACATGAGGGACATTTTGAATTCACGGTGCTTCCCTTCGGACTGCATGGGGCGCCAGCAACGTTCCAGCGCTTAATGAACACTGTCCTGGCTGGCTTGTCCGAGTTCACGTCGGCATATCTAGACGACATCGTGATATACAGCCCGGATTGGCAATCACATATAGGCCATCTGCACAAAGTGTTCGGTGCCCTCCGGAAGGCGGGGCTCACTGTCAACGCAAAAAATATGTAAGATGGCCTTTCAGAAGGTAAAATATCTTGGCTAGGTTCTGGAACACGGACTAATTGAACCGCAGATCGAAAAGGTTCGGGCAATTGCCGACACCCCTTTCCCGTCCAACCGAAAGGAAGTGAGATCGTTTTTGGGGCTCGTCGGTTACTACCGACGATTTATTCCGCAATTTGCAGACATTGCTACCCCCCTGACGGACGCACTGAGGGTAGCTGGGAAATCGTCCACTCCGGTACGACCTTCCGATGAAATGCTGGAAGCCTTTAGAGTATTGAAGTCCATTATAACATCTACGCCAGTGCTCTCTTCCCCAGACTTTTCTCGGCCATTTTCTTTGCATACGGATGCTTCTGACTATGGTATTGGAGCAGTTCTCTCACAAATGGGTACTGACGGTCACGACCATCCGATACTTTATGTCAGCAGGAAGCTGTTCCCGCGCGAATTGAAATATGCCACAATTGAGAAAGAGTGCCTCGCGATTAAATGGGCTATTGACAAACTTGCCTATTATCTCGAGGGAAGGAGGTTTGACCTCTTTACGGATCATGCTCCGCTACTGTGGATGGCTCGCAACAAGGCCAATAATGCTAGAGTTCTACGCTGGTTCCTGTCCCTGCAGCCTTACGTTTTTACGATACATCACAGGAAGGGCACTGAGAACATAGGCGCTGACTTTTTGTCCCGTCATCCACTCACCGATCGTGAGTGTCCTGAGGGGGAGGTATGTAACGGGCCGGGACTGTCCCTAAAACAGGGGAAGATACGAAGAGACATTAAACAGAACTCTGGTACCATTGCTCATCACTTATACTCCCCACAGAACGTCGACGACGAGCTGGAACAACCAGATGAGGAGACGGGTCAGTGGCCCTTTAACTTTGAATGGAGTAGTGAGTGGGAGGAGTCACGTCACGACGCGGAGGCGTCTTATACAGAGAGAGACGAATCAACAGTGTGTTTATTCACCCGGAGGGAGCGAGTAGGAGGCCGGAGCGGAGAGGAAGGAGAAGACAACGCGGAGACGAGTTCGGAGGAGTTGAGCAAGACGGAGAAGAGGCGACAAGAAGAAGACGAGAAACGGGAGACGCCAGGAGGCCAACGACCCCGCGACTCGCCCAGCCATACACCCGCGGGAGGTGTATGGCTAGCACAGGTACGAGACAAGATCAGGGGCTGGGTTCGTGATAAGGGGAAGCCCGCTGAGTAACCTCACTCCCACCTCCTTGGCACTGGGTCCCCACCCTGAGCACTTACACCTCACGTCGTCAGTTTTGCTAAATGTGTGGCACGAGTTATTAGGTCCTCACTCCCTTTCCTGTAAAAACATCGTATACAAAGTGAACATCCAACTGATACGGTGTATTCTCCTTTTTGTTTGCATTGAGTCCCAAGACGGATACGGACAAGTCCCTGTATCGACGGACACCCGAAAGAGGCCGTCGAATAGAACTCCCGGAGTCCAGCCATAGAAGAACAGCAAGAAGCCGTTCACCGTGTGGGACTGTACCTAAGGGAAAGAAAAGCTCGGACTTGTTGTTCCGTAAAATAAAAGATAAGAAAACAAGAATACATTTGTTGCCAATTAATCCCGCACCTGTAACACGAACACCGTTCGGTCGGACTCCCATTGACTTCAATGGGAGCCAATATTCCGACCGACAACACAAGCTCCCATTGAAGAAAGGGGTGGGTGGGGAAAATCATGCACCCTGTGGTGGGCACCCCATCGTGCCTGCCACACCGTGCATGGTTGCCAAGGGGGGACCCATGGGTACCCCCACAGGCCCCAACCGGAGGGCCTTCTACGGGCCCACAAAGTCAGATTCAGACAGCCAATCCGTGTCAGAACAACTGATTCAGAAAGGCTGTCCGTATCAGAAATCGTAATCCGTTGGTCGGAAACTAGGTCCCTAGACCTGTCCGAGTCTGCTCCGATCGACATGGTTCCTCTAAAATGCTGTTCGGAATGGAGTTGGAACCGAGTGGGAAAGTCAGAACGCTTTCTGAACATCGATATCGGTCAGAAGGGTTTCCAAGTTGGTCGGAAAGGCGGGTTCCAAATCGGATTCGGATAAACCGAATGCCATTTGGAGCCTTTCGAACTGACATTGTAATCGGCCCCTTAGTATCTATGCATCTGGCTGTGCGTCTGTCTGAATGCTGGTCTCTGACAGTCTTCATATGCATGTTTTTGCTCAAATGTCTGCTAGTCCATGTGGATGTCTCAGATATGTGCATGTTTCTGTGTTTGCCTGTCTGAGACGTGTGAGTGCGCATGATTCTCAATGTGCCCGTCTCGGTGATGTGTGTGTGATTGTTTCTCTGTTTGCTTGCCTCTCTGATGTGTCTGTGTATGCTTCTCCATGTGACAGTCTGTGACATGTGAGTGGATGTTTCTGCGTGTGCCTTTCTCTGTGACGTGTGTGTGCATGTTTTGCCATGTGCCTGTCTCTATTACAGGTGAATGTTTCTCAATGTGCCAGTCTCTGTGACATGCGGAGTGGTGTGGCTCACTGGTTAGAGGCGGCAGACCCGTAAGCAGAGAACGGCCCGGGACCAGGGTTCTATCCCTGACGCGGCAGGGTCGTGGACCAGGGTCAGCAGACTCGACAATTCTCGCCTCGGTGCCTACTCTAACCAGGGATCACACTCGGCAACTCTGGGCATTAGCTTGCCTCATCTCCACAACGGCCCCCCACAGACGCCGGGGATGCCTGGTTTCACCTTGGAGATACCCAGAAGGGACCATCTCACAGGGAAAGCCAGGACGGGTTCCCCAGCGGTCTACAGCGCCACGACACTCACGGGCAGCCGTGCGCTTTACAAGTCCAACACATTTACACTTTTACATGTGTGTGCATGTTTCTCCAGCTGCCTGTCTCTGTGACATATGTATGTTTCTCCATGTGGCTACCTCTGTGACATGTGAGTGTATGCTTCTCCATGTGCCAGTCTCTATGATATGTGTATGTTTCTCCATGTGGCTACCTCTGTGACATGTGAGTGTATGTTTCTCCATGTACCGGTCTCTATGATGCGTGTATGTTTCTCCATGTGTCAGTCTCTGTGACATATGTATGTTTCTCCATGTGTCAGTCTCTATGATGTGTGTATGTTTCTCCATGTGTCAGTCTCTGTGACATATGTATGTTTCTCCATGTGTCAGTCTCTATGATGCGTGTATGTTTCTCCATGTGTCAGTCTCTGTAACATGTGAGGGCATGTTTCTCCATGTGCCTGTCTCTATGATGTATGTTTCTCCATGTGTCAGTCTCTGCAACATGCGAGTGCGTGTTTCTCCGTTGGCCTGTCTCTATTAATGGGGGTGTGCATGTTTCACTTGTTTCTCCATGTGCGCGTGCCTGCGATATGTGCATGGGGCAATTGATGTACGCGTGACCCAAGCCCTTACCCTCTGCACCCTCACCTACCGGTCCCTGCCTCTCTGGAGGCAGGTGCTTGAGCCATGACTGCATGGGTGCTCTGCCCCCTGCCCTCTGCCTCCCCAGGTGGGACAGGATATGGAGCTGTAGACGTCACTCACCTGAGCTGCACAGGATCCGAAGAGCTGTAATCCATGCCCTGGGCTGGCAGAGCAGCTTCTGCAAGGAGAGAAGAGGCCTGCATGTCAGACTTTTTTAAACTGCAGCTCCCCACAGACAACCCCTGCTATTCACCTACGCTCACAGCTCTCTATGTACAGCTCCACCACAGCCCTCACAGCCCTCTCCCTACAGCTCCCCACAGACAACCCCTGCTATTCACCACAGCCTCTGAGGCACCTACCTTCACAGCTCCCCCCTCTACCTCCACCACAGCTCCCTCCCTACAGCTCCACCACAGCCCTCACAGCCCTCTCCCCACAGCTCCACCACAGCCCTCTCTCACCAGCTCCACCACAGCCCTCTCCCCACAGGTCCACCACAGCCCTCACAGCCCTCTCCCCACAGCTCCACCACAGCCCTCTCTCACCAGCTCCACCACAGCCCTCTCCCTACAGCTCCAACACAGCCCTCACAGCCCTCTCCCTTCAGCTCCTCCACAGCCCTCTCCCTTCAGCTCCTCCACAGCCCTCTCCCTACAGCTC
The DNA here is from genome assembly GCF_964261635.1 of Lissotriton helveticus. Classification (NCBI taxonomy): domain Eukaryota; kingdom Metazoa; phylum Chordata; class Amphibia; order Caudata; family Salamandridae; genus Lissotriton; species Lissotriton helveticus. The sequence continues at coordinate 1,957,848,675 of NC_136068.1, read as the reverse complement.
CACCACAGCCCTCACAGCCCTCTCCCACAGCTCCTCCACAGCCCTCTCCCTACAGCTCCTCTACAGCCCTCACAGCCCTCTCCCTAGTGCTCCAACAGAGCCCTCACAGCCCTCTCCCTACAGCTCCACCACAGCCCTCACAGCCCTCTCCCTACAGCTCCTCCACAGCCCTCTCCCTACATCTCCACCACAGCCCTCACAGCCCTCTCCCTACAGCTCCACCACAGCCCTCACAACCCTCTCCCTACAGCTCCACCACAGCCCTCACAACCCTCTCCCTACAGCTCCACCACATCCCTCCCAGCCCTCTCACTACAGCTCCACCACAGCTCTCTCCCTACAACTCCACCACAGCCCTCACAGCCCTCTCTCTAAAGCCCCTCACAACTCTCTTCCTACAGCTCCACTACAGCCCTCTCCCTACAGCTCCACCACAGCCCTCTCCTTACAGCTCCACCACAGTCCTCACCCTACAGCACCACCACAGCCCTCACAGCCCTCTCCCCACAGCTCCACCACAGCCCTCTCTCACCAGCTCCACCACAGCCCTCTCCCCACAGGTCCACCACAGCCCTCTCTCACCAGCTCCACCACAGCCCTCTCCCCACAGGTCCACCACAGCCCTCACAACCCTCTCCCCACAGCTCCACCACGGCTCTCTACCTACAGCTCCACCACAGCCCTCTCCCTACAGCTCCACCACAGACAACCCCCTGCTATTCACCGCAGCCTCTGAGGCACCTACCTTCACAGCTCCCCCCTCTACCTCCACCACAGCTCCCTCCATACAGCTCCACCACAGCCCTCTCCCTACAGCTCCAACACAGCCCTCACAGCCCTCTCCCTTCAGCTCCTCCACAGCCCTCTCCCTACAGCTCCACCACAGCCCTCACAGCCCTCTCCCTACAGCTCCTCCACAGCCCTCACAGCCCTCTCACTACAGCTCCACCACAGTCCTCTCCCTACAGCTCCACCACAGCCCTCTCCCTACAGCTCCACCACAGCCCTCACAACCCTCTCCCTACAGCTCCACCACAGCCCTCACAACCCTCTCCCTACAGCTCCACCACAGCCCTCACAGCCCTCTCCCTACAGCTCCACCACAGCCCTCACAACCCTCTCCCTACAGCTCCACCACAGCCCTCACAACCCTCTCCCTACAGCTCCACCACATCCCTCCCAGCCCTCTCACTACACCTCCACCACAGCTCTCTCCCTACAACTCCACCACAGCCCTCACAGCCCTCTCTCTAAAGCCCCTCACAACTCTCTTCCTACAGCTCCACTACAGCCCTCTCCCTACAGCTCCACCACAGCCCTCTCCTTACAGCTCCACCACAGTCCTCACCCTACAGCTCCACCACAGCCCTCACAGCACTCCCCCTACACCTCAACCACAGCCCTCTCCCTACAACTCCACCACAGCCCTCTCCCTACAGCTCCACCACAGCCCTCTCCCACAGCTCCTCCACAGCCCTTTCCCTACAGCTCCTCTACAGCCCTCACAGCCCTCTCCCTAGTGCTCCAACAGAGCCCTCACAGCCCTCTCCCTACAGCTCCAACACAGCCCTCACAGCCCTCTCACTACAGCTCCACCACAGTCCTCTCCCTACAGCTCCACCACAGCCTTCACAGCCCTCTCCCTACAGCTCCTCCACAGCCCTCTCCCTACAGCTCCACCACAGCCCTCACAGCCCTCTCACTACAGCTCCACCACAGTCCTCTCCCTACAGCTCCACCACAGCCCTCACAGCCCTCTCCCTACAGCTCCACCACAGCCCTCACAACCCTCTCCCTACAGCTCCACCACAGCCCTCACAACCCTCTCCCTACAGCTCCACCACAGCCCTCACAGCCCTCTCCCTACAGCTCCACCACAGCCCTCACAACCCTCTCCCTACAGCTCCACCACAGCCCTCACAACCCTCTCCCTACAGCTCCACCACATCCCTCCCAGCCCTCTCACTACACCTCCACCACAGCTCTCTCCCTACAACTCCACCACAGCCCTCACAGCCCTCTCTCTAAAGCCCCTCACAACTCTCTTCCTACAGCTCCACTACAGCCCTCTCCCTACAGCTCCACCACAGCCCTCTCCTTACAGCTCCACCACAGTCCTCACCCTACAGCTCCACCACAGCCCTCACAGCACTCCCCCTACACCTCAACCACAGCCCTCTCCCTACAACTCCACCACAGCCCTCTCCCTACAGCTCCACCACAGCCCTCTCCCACAGCTCCTCCACAGCCCTTTCCCTACAGCTCCTCTACAGCCCTCACAGCCCTCTCCCTAGTGCTCCAACAGAGCCCTCACAGCCCTCTCCCTACAGCTCCAACACAGTCCTCACAGCCCTCTCACTACAGCTCCACCACAGTCCTCTCCCTACAGCTCCACCACAGCCTTCACAGCCCTCTCCCTACAGCTCCTCCACAGCCCTCTCCCTACAGCTCCACCACAGCCCTCACAGCCCTCTCACTACAGCTCCACCACAGTCCTCTCCCTACAGCTCCACCACAGCCCTCACAGCCCTCTCCCTACAGCTCCACCACAGCCCTCACAACCCTCTCCCTACAGCTCCACCACAGCCCTCACAACCCTCTCCCTACAGCTCCACCACAGCCCTCACAGCCCTCTCCCTACAGCTCCACCACAGCCCTCACAACCCTCTCCCTACAGCTCCACCACAGCCCTCACAACCCTCTCCCTACAGCTCCACCACATCCCTCCCAGCCCTCTCACTACACCTCCACCACAGCTCTCTCCCTACAACTCCACCACAGCCCTCACAGCCCTCTCTCTAAAGCCCCTCACAACTCTCTTCCTACAGCTCCACTACAGCCCTCTCCCTACAGCTCCACCACAGCCCTCTCCTTACAGCTCCACCACAGTCCTCACCCTACAGCTCCACCACAGCCCTCACAGCACTCCCCCTACACCTCAACCACAGCCCTCTCCCTACAACTCCACCACAGCCCTCTCCCTACAGCTCCACCACAGCCCTCTCCCTACAGCTCCCCCACAGCCCTCTCCCTACAGCTCCCCCACAGCCCTCTCCCTACAGCTCCCCCACAGCCCTCTCCCTACATCTCCCCCACAGCCCTCTCCCTACAGCTCCCCCACAGCCCTCTCCCTACAGCTCCCCCACAGCCCTCTCCCTACAGCTCCCCCACAGCCCTCACAGCCCTCACAGTTCTCTCCCTACTGCTCCACCACAGCCCTCTCCCTGTAGCTCCACCACAGCCCTCTTTCCACAACTCCACCACAGCCCTATCTCTACAGCTCCACTACAGCCCTCTCCCTAAAGCGCCCTCACAGGCCTCTCCCTACAGCTCCCCCACAGCCCTCACAGTTCTCTCCCTACTGCTCCACCACAACCCTCTTTCCACAGCTCCCTCACAGCCCTCTCCCACAGCTCCTCCACAGCCCTCTCCCTACAGCTCCTCCACAGCCCTCTCCCTACAGCTCCTCTACAGCCCTCACAGCCCTCTCCCTAGTGCTCCAACAGAGCCCTCACAGCCCTCTCCCTACAGCTACAACACAGCCCTCACAGCCCTCTCACTACAGCTCCACCACAGTCCTCTCCCTACAGCTCCACCACAGCCCTCACAGCCCTCTCCCTACAGCTACAACACAGCCCTCACAGCCCTCTCACTACAGCTCCTCCACAGCCCTCTCCCTACATCTCCACCACAGCCCTCACAGCCCTCTCCCTACAGCTCCACCACAGCCCTCACAACCCTCTCCCTACAGCTCCACCACATCCCTCCCAGCCCTCTCACTACAGCTCCACCACAGCTCTCTCCCTACAACTCCACCACAGCCCTCACAGCCCTCTCTCTAAAGCCCCTCACAACTCTCTTCCTACAGCTCCACTACAGCCCTCTCCCTACAGCTCCACCACAGCCCTCTCCTTACAGCTCCACCACAATCCTCACCCTACAGCTCCACCACAGCCCTCACAGCACTCCCCCTACACCTCAACCACAGCCCTCTCCCTACAACATCACCACAGCCCTCTCCCTACAGCTCCACCACAGCCCTCTCCCTACAGCTCCCCCACAGCCCTCTCCCTACAGCTCCCCCACAGCCCTCTCCCTACAGCTCCCCCACAGCCCTCTCCCTACAGCTCCCCCACAGCCCTCACAGTTCTCTCCCTACTGCTCCACCACAGCACTCTCCCTATAGCTCCACCACAGCCCTCTCCCTACAGCTCCACCACAACCCTCTTTCCACAGCTCCCTCACAGCCCTCTCCCACAGCTCCTCCACAGCCCTCTCCCTACAGCTCCTCCACAGCCCTCTCCCTACAGCTCCTCTACAGCCCTCACAGCCCTCTCCCTAGTGCTCCAACAGAGCCCTCACAGCCCTCTCCCTACAGCTACAACACAGCCCTCACAGCCCTCTCACTACAGCTCCACCACAGTCCTCTCCCTACAGCTCCTCCACAGCCCTCTCCCTACATCTCCACCACAGCCCTCACAGCCCTCTCACTACAGCTCCACCACATCCCTCCCAGCCCTCTCACTACAGCTCCACCACAGCTCTCACAACCCTCTCCCTACAGCTCCACCACATCCCTCCCAGCCCTCTCACTACAGCTCCACCACAGCTCTCTCCCTACAGCTCCACCACAGCCCTCACAGCTCTCTCCCTACAGCTCCACCACAGTCCTCACCCTACAGCTCCACCACAGCTCTGAAACCTGCCGACCCCTGGTGTGATTCCAGTCTAGTTGCAGCCAGCCTGCCCACTCCAGACATGTTTCTGGACCCCTGGGTTGAGAGCCAGAGCTCCTCTGATTCAGAGTCAATGCCGGCCCTGGCTGCAGGTTCTGCCGCGGCAGAAACAGGAGCTTCAAAGGCCCTTTGAACCCTGCCCCCCCTCCTCCACTGTTGGAAGCAGCTGGCGACCTGCCTCACATTTTGGTGAGACTGGCAGAAGAGTGTAGTAATTTAGGAGGTTTGTCTACCTCTGCCCTGCACTACCCCTCACGTGGGACAGACGAGGTCGACCCCACTTTTGACAATCCGCCATCTTGAAGATGGGGATAGTAGTATATTAGGAGTCAGGGTATGCCCGCCCCCCCCCATGTGGGGTGAGCATAAAGAGGGTGTAGGCACCCTACTGGTAAACAACCCATTGGCTCCTACCTGGCCTCCTCTAAAAACGCCCCAAGATTTAGTGTTTAGGTGGCGCCCCGAAACCTAACCTCAGATTCCGCAGACCAAAACATGACGATGGAAGAAGACCGCTGATGGACCAGGAACTGAGCTCTGCTACAGCAAGAACCCGGTGAAAACTCTGCCAGCTGCAAACAAGACTAGGCAACCGGACCGGCTGTCCTTTCTGAGAACTGCAAAGCCCCCAAGAAACCACTGAGCCCTTCCAGCCTTCACCCCTTGCCAAAGAACCTCCCTTTGGACTAGAGTCTCTAGTCCCCAGCAACCGCCGGTAAAAGAACCACGGTGGTGGAGGACCAGCGCTTGTGTCAACGCAACTCACCACTGTAAAGAAACTCATAGCCTGCCTCCAACACCCGAGGGATCCTCTCACCACAGTAACCAAGGCTGGAAACAGCCCCGCCACGAGAGCCCATACCCTCCTGCTGGTGGCTATGACGGCAGAAACTTCAACCTGCGCTACGGTCCACCCTGCAGTGCACCTGTGGCCTATCTGCTGCCGCTGACCACCGACCTCCATCACCCAAGGCTCCTGGCAGCCGAGGCCCGGGCTTCCAAAAGATCTTCCTCCTGCCGGAGAAGAAGACCTCCAACCACTCCAGGTAGCCTGGTCATCTGAAACTCCTCTGCCTCCCCCTTCCAGCAACCACAGGAGTAACTGCGGTGGCGGTACTCAACTAACCAAGCCTGCACCTTCACCCCAGCAACTGCGTCCGCCGGAGTGGCGGTGCTCCCATTGACTTGCAGTGATCTGCTGCCAGCAACGGTGACTGCGTTGGCGATCCACTGAACTCAATACAAAGAACCCGGCTCATCTGCCTTCTGCACTGACCGCCATGGTAAATATCTCATGGTATCAGCCGCAGAGTGCGTAGAAACTGAAAGTCCTGCATACTTTGAACAGCATCTCTCTCATTGCAAAGTTCTCAAAAATATATAAAGATTCGGGTTTGGTCTCAGGTTTATCAAGGATTAGAACATTGGAATGTTGGGAGCTCCGTTGAAAACAATGGCGTGCTCCGGGCTTATAATGGCTGGTATAGGCCTGGAGCTCCAGCATTCCAATGCTTCTTTGTTCAGCTCTGGCTGTGAACAAAGGCTTCAAGGACCCCGAGGGGATTCCTTTCCCCTCACGCTCCCATAAGGCTTTGTTCTTTTTTGTTAGAATATTCAACCCTCTAGTGGCAGAATGTTCTAATAGCCTAAAAGCCCTTCGTAGCTGGGCTAAACCGGCTATTAAAGTCCCTCTCCCTTGTTAAAGGCCCTCGCCTTCGGCTCAGGGCCTTTTACGCTGGAGAGGGCCTTTAATAGCCGGTTTAGTCCTCTATGGTGGGCTATAAGGCTATAGTATGTGTCTCGCTTCTTGCCTCTGTGCGAGACAACAAATGATCAGCGTGACCGCGGATAAGCCTAACTGCTCGCCCACCCTACGACAAAATAGAGCATTGGTACTATCTATTTCACCACTACAAAGGGATTCTGGGACGCTCTACACAGCGCACTTCGTTTCAGTGCTCTGTACAGAGAGCCAACCTCCAACAATAGCTATGAAACCACTGCACATCTGTAGACACTCCTGGCCCCTCCAGTGGCTGCACCGTGCTGGGCTGTGCCTCAGTGCACGAGATGCAACACAGACATAAAGCACCAGGAGAGAAGCTCAAAGCCCAGGAGTTTGTCCTCCACCCTCAAGGCTCCACAGATCAAGTCTTCCTGACTCCTTGTTTCTACAGTTGCTTCTCCTGAGCCATCCAGGCTTTGACATGGGCAACTGGGTGACTTTGCCAGAGGCAAGTGCCCTTTACAAGGAGGGTCTGTACAGTAAGGAGAGGAGACACCCCATGATTGCTGGCGCTGCTTGTAAGGTCATCACCTTCACCTCTCAACCTTAACCATTACCTACCACCTGTGCTCTGCGCCGCGGACGTCCGGACCTCCTCTCCATTGGGACCGGTATCTTCTGACACGGCTGCTTGTTTGAACAAGACTTTCGTAGGAACAGGCTTGGGAGCTATTTTGAACACCTTGGATGTCATTGAGGGCATCCTGTCTGGTTCTCTTACAGCCGTCTCCGCAGGGACCTTCTCCTCCGGCAGACCAATGTGTGAGATGAGGAACGGCGTGGACTGCTTGTGGCGAATCTCACCGGCATCTGACCCACCACGTGTTCGGTAGACTTTGCAAGTTCTCCTGCTTAATTTGGGAGAGCCAATCTTTCGCGTGAGCGCCTGCAACACCGAGTCGTCTGGCACTTTCCATGTGGGCACCCAGTTACTTTGAGTCTTCGGCTCAGCCGTGCCAGCGATCACAGTTACAGGGGCAAACTTAACTTGGGGACTAAGAAAGACATTTTCAGAGGCTGGAGACAAGTCCGGTATTGGCGAGGTCTCTGCCCCCAGCACTGAACCATCATTGGGTAGGTTGAAAGGGAGGCTGTTTACCAGGACTCGAGGATTCACCGGACTCCACAACCCGGCGTGGACATCCTGGGGCTCAACAGTCACCACTTCACTGAACGACCTGGACGGTCTACTGTGCTCGTGCCACTTGAATGGGTTGTAGAAATGAATTGGCCTGGACATTTGACCCTTAATGGGTGAACTAGCGGTGTCTGAGATAGGAAGATCAAACCCCCAACCAGGTGAGGTGTCCACAGTGCTGTCTTTGCCCAGAGGTAGGCGGTGCACAACTTCCGCTGCTGCACGGACTTCATAACCTGCGTTATCAAGATCTGGGTTGGATGCCGCAGGTGGTTCCTGTACCACTTCATCTGCTCCTTGAAGCGGTGGTGGCACGAGGCGGTGGAACTTCGTGAAATCCACTTTAAATCCATATGGATGGATTCTTAGAGGCACTTCGTGAGCTTCTCGATGTCCTTCTCCGACATATCTCCCACCACCAGTTTCTTCGATCTCATTGAAACCTCCAACCACAGAATCTATTGGCCAGGACTCTGAGATTAATCCCTCATACGGCAAATCTGGATCTGTTCCTGAGTCCAAAGGAAACACATCCCCCAAGTTCAGGTTCAGGGAGCGGTCGGTCTCCGCCTGCGGAGCCCTCAAACATGCAGGTGCCCGCAGCCCCTCAGTGAAAGCATGCTCATGACTCGCTCTTTGAAGTGGGGGTTCCTCTTCTGAAGCCGATGGATTCACCAGGGTGGGGTTTCCATCTGGCACATCCTCCGCATACATATACCTTTCGACGATCAGGGTATCATAGGCAGGTTCTTCATCGTTTGTGTCAGAGGTGAAGGTGAGATGCTCTGAACCCCGGATACCCCCCTCTTGTTCTGAGAGATCGCCTTTGGTTGGAACCACGTCCAGGTCTGGGTCAGGCCTTCTGAAGTGCTCAGGGCTTGGAGACTTTGAACTCTGGGAAATATCCTTCTGTAATTTGTCCTCACACTGATCACCTTTAGCAGGTGCTTTGCTCTCAGTAGCTTCACATACATGTCCCACCTGCAAAGAGGGTGATACAGTATCATCTTGGCCATATGGCTGAAAGGCTATATCTCTCGGACCATCTGATGCCCGCATGGAATCATCTACATCCGACAAGTGGAAAGAGGACCCACAACGCATAGTGCCGACATCCACGAACAATACTGCTTCCTCTGCCTCTCCAGAGGGGCCGTTGCTCTGTAGCAGCAGTGCGGAAGGAATAGAAAGACTGGATCTTTCAGGAGTGGCTTCTGGATGTTGTGTCCAGTCAACCCGACACCGGACTGTGTCTAGTCTAACAGAGCCAGAGCATGCCTCAGGGCCCAGATCTGTGTGGTGGGAGTTGCTGGGTGGTGATGCACCAAGAGAGGGCGCCCTCGAATCATCCTCTACAAACTGCTCATCCAGTGGGAGGCAGTGAGAGGGGATCTCCCACAGTTCAGATGAAGGTGTGCCAGTTACACAATGCCCTAGCGTGGCATCTTGAGTGGCAGATGCCGCCATGGGCGACATACTCTGATCATTCCTTAGTTCGTATAAATAGGTCGTGTCACCATCCTGGCCCAGGGGATCGCCCTCCATTCCCTTGAGTCCAACACATGCGGCTGGTAGAGACGCTTCGGGGCTCACACCCCGTGGATTACTTTGAGGAGTGTTTCTCATACTTGACTCTAGGAGGCACGCCAGCTGTCGCTCAATCTCCGAATCGAGTGCAATTTGTACCTCAGAATCTCTTCGATAACTTTGATGTGGGGATTCTACCTGTGGGGGGCTCGCAGCAGTTGAACGCTGAGCATCCATGAAGCCAGGCGGATACTGGATGTTGGACTCATCATCTGCGTTGTGGACAGATGTGCACGACACAATATTCAAGTCTTTGCTGCTCACATTATAGATGGATTCATCTGACCTGACAATTATGGGGTCACTTGTTCTGTTGGATTGATCAATGCTTTCTGCAGAGTTCATTACGGTGATGGCTTCGCTATTGCTTCCAAACGCCTCTACGGTGCTGGCCAATCGGTCACTGTTTCCAGTTCCATTTGTGGTGCTGGCTTCAGGACTCCTCTCCCTGGAGTCCATGATGATGCCTGGCTCCTCACTGATGCTTTCAGATATTCCGGTATCATCTGATTGGTTATTAACCACCTTAGACTCTATATTGTCAGGTGATCGATCAGAGTGATCTTCACATTCGATGATGTTCTCGGTTTGATCACTTATTTCCATGGACAGTATGCCTGTTTCTGATTGTTCACTCGTGTCTTTAGACTCAGCAGCTTTGGCTGATTGAGCGCTATTCTCTCCAGCTTCACTGCTATCGTCTCCATGATTTCCAATCTCTGGCGACGCTGCAGTATCGGTTGAATGGTCCCCGATCTCAAAAGACATCTCAGGCTTTTCTAATTCCTCGCTGATCCTTTTAGGCCCCATGAGATGGTCTGGTTTATCACCGTTCTCTTCAGAGTCCAGGCTGTTTTCCGGTTGATCACTCTTCTTTGTGGACTCTCTGGCATTAACGGATCGAACACTAACCTCGATGGTCTCGATGATATTTTCTGGTTTATATCTATTGTCTTTCAGTTCTGTGATGTTTGCTGACTGAGTACTGATTTCATCAGACATTGTGATTCTGTCAGGGTCGTTGAAATCTCCAGACTCGGTGATGTGGTGCACTTTGTCACTAGGCTCTTTAGACTCTTCATTGGTACCGGCTTCGTTATCGATGCCTTTAGTCTGTGTGATAGTGTGTGTTTGGTCGCCGATCTCGTTAACCTCTGCAGAATGCTCAGGATTATCAATAACCCCTTCGGATTCAGTGGAGTCGAGTACTTGGTCATAAATGGTTTTACAATTAATGACACTGTGTGGCTGTACATGCTTCTCGTCAGAGCTGGTGGATTTCTCTGGTTGTTCATTCATCTCGTTCAGTTCCATCGCAATGGGGGATTCGCCACTGATCTCTTCACACTCTATGGTGGTTTGAAGTAGGTCACTTATCTTAACATAGTCTCTGGTATTGGGTTGTTGGTCACCTATCTCTTTAAACTCCATGGAATTGTTTGGTTTTTCGTGGATATTGGTGTTTGAGGTGCTGGAATGCTCCTCGCAGACCTCAATCGGGCCCCCAGTACTGTTCGCTTGGCCATTGAAAGCGTCTGAGTAGTCACGGATCTCAGACTTCGTGGTATTTTCTGCTTGGTCACAAACCCTATTCGGAGTATTGTGTGCTTTGTTATTGTTCTTCATAGACTTCAATACATGGTCTTCTTGGTCAGTGCTCTCTTCCCTCTCCTTGGTGTTGTGTGGTTGGTCAGTGCTCTCTTCCCTCTCCATCGTGTTGTGTGGTTGGTCAGCGGTCTCTTCCCTCTCCTTGGTGTTGTGTGGTTGGTCAGTGCTCTCTTCCCGCTCAGTGGTGTTGTGTGGTTGGTCAGCGGTCTCTTCCCTCTCTGTCGTGTTGTGTGGTTGATCAGTGCTCTCTTCCCTCTCCGTCGTGTTGTGTGGTAGGTCAGCGGTCTCTTCCCTCTCCGTGGTGTTGTTTAGTTGGTCAGCGGTCTCTTCCCTCTCCTTGGTGTTGTGTGGTTGGTCAGTACTCTCTTCCCTCTCCGTGGTGTTGTGTGGTTGGTCAGTGCTCTTTTCCCTCTCCGTGGTGTTGTTTGGTTGGTCAGCGGTCTCTTCCCTCTCCGTGATGTTGTGTGATTGGTCAGCGGTATCTTCCCTCTCCTTGGTGTTGTGTGGTTGGTCAGTGCTCTCTTCCCGCTCAGTGGTGTTGTGTGGTTGGTCAGCGGTCTCTTCTCTCTCCATGGTGTTGTGTGGTTGGTCAGTGCTCTCTTCCCTCTCCGTCTTGTTGTGTTGTTGGTCAGCGGTCTCTTCCCTCTCCTTGGTGTTGTGTGGTTGGTCAGTGCTCTCTTCTCTCTCCGTGGTGTTGTGTGGTTGGTCAGTGCTCTCTTCCCTCTCCGTGGTGCTGTGTGGTTGGTCAGTGCTCTCTTCCCTCTCCGTAGTGTTGTGTGATTGGTCAGCGGTCTCTTCCTTCTCCGTAGTGTTGTGTGATTGGTCAGCGGTCTCTTCCCTCTGTGTGGTGTTGTTTGGTTGGTCAGCGGTCTCTTCCCTCTCCGTGATGTTGTGTGGTTGGTCAGCGGTCTCTTCCCTTTCCGTGGTGTTGTGTGGTTGGTCAGCTGTATCTTCCCTCTCCGTGGTGTTGTGTGATTGGTCAGTGGTCTCTTTATGCTCTCTGGCCATCTTTTGGGGATCATTAACTGTGTCATACTCTTTGGTATTCTTTGTTTGATGACTGGTCTCAGTTGACTTGGATGAGTCGTCCGTTTGATCATGGATTTCCTTGGACTCTGGAGAATATCCTGGCTGTGTGCTGACCTCTTTCACCCCTGTAGCTTTGTCCTCTTGATGACAACCCTCTTTTGAGCTTATGGTATTGAGCTGTTGACCACTGAGGTCTTGAGGCCTTTCAGTACGTCCAAGGCATTCAGCAGTGTCTTCAAGAGGAGGTGGGTTCTGAGGTCCATCAGTGCGTGCCCCACTCTCCATGGAGATGCCACCACCGGCATCACTCCCTTTATGGGCCAGGCTGTGGTCTGGTAGACCACTTGTTTCTTTGGAGTCAATGGTTTTGAAGAGTGAGCTACCACAGTCTACTGAGTTCAACACGTGGTCCGGTCCCACAGAACTCACGTGTTGACCCGTGTCATTCACGGACTCCACACTCAACTGTTCGACTCTTTTGGGACTGTGCTCTTCTGCGCAGCGTTGTCCACTGGGCTCTGGTGACGCTGTCCCAGGCTCCTCCAGTTCACTGTCGGACACAGTGACAACGCGTTCGGTCCTCGCCTCCATGTCAGGGTGGTGGTCATTCTGAGAATGAACGGACTCCATGCCAACCTCCTTTAGCATGTCAGCCTACATGGAGAAAACAAAAGGGAAAGATTAAAGGTTAAGAAGTCAACCAATGAAACGGGTGTGGCAATCAACATAAACAACATAAAGGTCAAGTATCTAACTAGAAGAAAACACAATATTGAGCCCAGAGCCCACTGAATGAAGCAATGATCAGTGATTACAACTTTCCATATTAAGTTACTAACATGTTGTGGGATTATTTTTAATCAAACAGTAAGTGCCCAGCTCACCCATTAGATGTATGATGCATTGTTACAAGGCCAGCCAATGAAACATTAGATTGCAATATAATTTTAATTATTAAGGGTCCATCTTTAACTTTGAAGGACAAGAATGCGCACCTCAGATCGATTCTCGCGTTACTTTACTGTTATGATTTCTTCCACTTGCCAGGATTAAAAAGGCGGAGCATGACAATCTACCGAGCCAATCCCCTGGCTCACGTCAGGGCAAATGCCACATGGTACAAACATCTGTCTTCACTACCAGAGGTGCTCCCAGGAGATTATGTTCCAGCCACTCCTCTGGGTTTACGCATTCACCAATGCAGTGCAATCCAGCATTAAACAATAGAAGAGTGGTGTAGGAGAGTGGATTTATATCTTCTTTTTTTTCAGTTTTATATAGCACGAACTTGACCCGAATCGGGTATCTGAGCGAATATCTGGCCCGGCCGCCGCCACCTGCTAAATGTCACCCAAATGAAATTAAACAAACCTGTACTCAGTCCATAGGAACACGACACAAAGCAGTCCAGCTTAAATCAAAGGCAATGTGCAAAGGGGCAGATTTACAATAACTGGCGCATCCCCAGGGATGCGCCAGTTATTGTGCGCCGCAGCTCCGCCACCCATGGTGCGCCGCATTTACAATGCGGCGCACCATGGGGCAAAAACGGCACAGATGCGTGACGCATCTGTGCCGTAAAGGTGGCGCATTGCTGGAGTTGCGTCGCAAGCGCGATGCTGCTCCAGCAAGGCTCGGGAGTGCCCGATCTGTCCAATGCTGCGTCAAGCCTGCAGGCGCAGGGTTTTGACGCAGCATTGGCCTAAAAGTGACTGAGTGAAATCTTGTAGATTTCACTCAGTCACTTTTAGGAGGCGTTCCTGCGTAGGAACGCCCCCCCCCTGCGCCGGAACGCCTCCTTATGGCGCAGGGCTTTACAACCTGAAGCATCTCCTGGATGCGTCACGTTGTAAATAGGGCGCATTGTTTGCGCCCTCGTTGCATCAAAAAAAGGGACGCAATTGTGGCACAAAGAGGCGCAAGGGGCTTGTAAATCTGCCCCAAAGTATTTATGCACAGTGGAAAAGATTCACACAAAACACAGTAAAATTCTACAACCTAATTTAAACTACAGATAATTTTTTTTAGTAAAATAAGGCTAAATTGACAAAAATATAACAAGGGAACAGGAGAGAGAATGTTTTTAAGATTTAAGTGAAAATAGTGCCAGTGACTGCGTTGGAAGCGTAAGGCCAGGACCGAGGAGTGATTTAATGTCAACCGCGAAGGAGCCCTGGTAGGAGTGGTCTTGGTGAAAGTCTGGAAGTCAAAAAGTTTGACAAAGTTTTAAAGTCTTAAAAGAAAAAAGGCAAAAGGAACAAATAATGGACGAAATGCTGAACAATGCACACATTCACCCTCAGTCACAAAAATCTGGGTTTAATCCATTGTTCTTTTGCTCACCACACCACCCCAGTTCAGACCCAGCCATATGCGAAGCAGTCTTGACCCTGTGCGTCATGGGAACAGTCCAGCCCGAACTGCCAGGCGAGGTCCTCCCTGGACCGGAAACAAGCGCCCTAGGACCATTTTCGGGGCATCGCCCTTCCATTCCACCAGAGTCAAGCTATCCTGGCTGATGAGGGGTGAAACCCCGAAACCAGTCCTAGGATGCTTGTTTCCAGTCCAAGGAGGACTTGGCCTGGCAGTTCGGGCTGGACCGTTCCCATGAGGCACAGGGTCAAGACTGATTTGCATATGGCTGGGTTCAAACTGGAATTGCATGGGGATAAAAACACGATGGATTTAGGCCCAGATCACTGTACTGGAGTGAATGTATGACATTGTTCTGAATTCTGTCCATCAAATGTTCTTTTTGCAATAAACAAAAAAGGGAATTTGTAATTTTTAGGTCGAGCATTTGAGACCTCTTGTATATACTTTAGTATATACTTATATGTTTATGTACTTTGTGGGCTCTGGAGATCAGGCCTAGGATTTGTCCACTTCCGCTTGGGGACTTTTTTTTCTGTTCAACTGCCTCTATTTAACTTTCGTGATAGAAAACGACCAGCAGAGATTCCAGTCCATAGAAATTGTCTTCCTCGAGCACCCATAGACAATAATATTTTTTTCAAGTCTTGTATTTTCAGTGTTATGACCACCGAAGACCCTGATTTTATAGTAAAAACAGAGCTCAGGACTTTACCATTTCCAGCTGAAAGGCAATGCTTCCCTCCATGTGTTCCCATACCTTGCTTGCCACACAATTTGGGGCTTACTTTCCCTCCATTTGTAGATGTTTCAGCACCCAGGCTAATGTATTGCATAGCTAAATGCATATAAGGTCCCAAAGGTGAGACCGACTGCATTGCAAGTTCTTGTTTTTAAAGAAGTGTTCTCCCTGTGGGCCGGTCTGGATTGGCTGTAGGGGGCACTGGGGCTTTTCTCGGTGTACCGGAAGGGTGGTGGCCTGTTTTGGAACAGTGGGGTTCGTTTTTGTTACTGGGGCTGGTTTTGCAACAGTGCTTCTCACTAGCAATGCGTCCCTCGTGCCCCCCCGCCTTTGCCGGTGAACTAAATTGACAGGGCTGGTTTGTATTCCCAGTACGGCCCTGCCTTTGGACCACATCTCCTCCCGGGCACCATTCACCTCCTCAACATCACTCCTTGACTACTTGCAACGGTCTACGCACAGGAAGCGATGGTCTACCCACAGGAAGCGTCGGTCTACGCACTGGAAGCGTTGGTCTACACACAGGAAGCTTTGGTCTACCCACAGGAAGCTTTGGTCTACCCACAGGAAGCGTCGGTCTACGCACAGGAAGCATCGGTCTACGCACAGGTACCCACAGGAAGCGTCGGTCTACGCACAGGCAGCGATGGTCTACGCACAGGAAGCGATGGTCTACGCACAGGAAACTATGGTCTACGCACAGGAAACTATGGTCTACGCACAGGAAACTATGGTCTACGCACAGGAAACTATGGTAGGAAGCGATGGTCTACGCACAGGAAGCGATGGTCTACGTACAGGAAGCGATGGTCTACGCACAGGAAGCGATGTTCTACGCACAGGAAACTATGGTCTACGCACAGGAAACTATGGTCTACGCACAGGAAACTATGGTCTACGCACAGGAAACTATGGTCTACGCACAGGAAACTATGGTCTACGCACAGGAAACTATGGTCTACGCACAGGAAGCGATAATCAACGTACAGGAAGCGATGGTCTACGCACAGGAAGCGATGGTCTATGCACAGGAAGCGATGGTCTACGCACAGGAAGCGATGGTCTACGCACAGGAAGCGATGGTCTACGCACAGGAAGCAATGGTCTACGCACAGGAAGCAATGGTCTACGCACAGGAAGCAATGGTCTACGCACAGGAAGCGATGATCTACGCACAGGAAGCGATGGTCTACGTACAGGAAGAGTTGGCCAAGGCACAGGAAGAGTTGGCCAAGGCACAGTAAGCAATGGTCTACGCACAGACAGCAATGGTCTACGCACAGACAGCAATGGTCTACGTACAGACAGCAATGGTCTACGTACAGATAGCAATGGTCTATGCTCAGACAGCAATGGTCTACGCACAGACAGCAATGGTCTACGTACAGACAGCAATGGTCTACGCACAGACAGCAATGGTCTACGCACAGACAGCAATGGTCCACTTCTGTTCCCTGTGGAGCCAGGGGAAGGCAGACCACTGGTGCAGTCACACTCAGGAGTCCAGAGCAGAAGGACCCCCATCCCCAGCTACTGGTGCCTGGTAACCCGAAAAAACTGAATGCTGTGGCTTAATTTAGGATGTGAAGTTCTGCTGCAGGAGAAGTAAATGTAACAGATTACATAAAACAGAGTATAAAGAGGTTTGTAGAAGTGTAGAGTGGTAACAGCATAATTTAGGCTGTGGAAATGCTGTCCAGTGTAAAGTGCGTGCGCTCTCAGTGTTACATATGGTAAGATTGGTCTACACCTGTTTGGCATATTTAATTTACCTGTTGTTGGACCGGTCTGCAAAAAGCTCCCCGGCACCACATGGGTAGAATACGTGAATTTCTACAGCCGAGCCTTGGAAGGGTGGATAAAGGGCAGCAAGGTGACCACCTTTGAAGGACTATTCGACCTCATCGCTAACGAACACCTATCCACAAACTGCTTCGTGGAACTGAGACAGCACCTTCTGGACAGCAAATTGACGGATCCACGGAAGCTGGCTGTCGAGGCAGATCGTTGGGTGAACACCCGAGTCCCTCGGGGGCCCGTGGGAGACTATGGCCGAAGCAAACAAGGATCTTCCCGCCAGAGAGGGGGGGGGGAGGTCAAGGTAGGCAGCGGGGGTCCCAGTCTGGGCCCCAGCGTAGCCCCCCTGAAACCAGTCCATAAGCTCCCCTCCCGTGACTAGAGCAGGGCCCCCCTCAGGTAGACAGGGACCCCGAGCCAGCGTAGCCTGCTACAGATGTCAGCAACCCGGGCATTATGCCAGTGATGCCCATTGCCCCATGAACAAGAAACACCCCCGCGGCTGCGAGTCCCCCCGCGCGCCAGATAGCCACAGTGGCATTAGAAGAGGAAGAGATAGAGGACACAGAGGGGTGGGAACCAGCAGCCATGTCATTAGTCAGTTTTTCAGTTTTGTAACGTCTTTATTTCGAAGTTTATCTTCCTAAAAGACAAGCATATAAAATATATACAAAACACACAACAAATATGTACAAATTTATACAAACAGTTAAAATTTTCATAGATCTTGTTTAAAAAGTCAATTAAATAGCATGGAAAGACGATTTTATCAGAGTTAATACAGATATAAAAAGACAATTCAGAAATGCTACCCAAGAGGCAACAAGTTTGATATTCAACTATTGGCTCCTCGTAAACACCTTGCTCTGATAATCCAGGCCCACCCAAGATATTTTGCCACCCCTATAGACAGCCATTCAGCTGTATTATATCTTAGGATTGACATTGCTTCACTGCTCACCCGAGTGTTTAATCTTTTACATATTGGTTTTAGCCATGTATGTCGTGGTTCACGGTAAGCTGGGCAGGCAAACAGGAAGTGCCCTAGGGATTCCTTTCGCACATGACACCAGGGACAGAGCAAGGACTGATGATTTTGCCACTTATTAGTGAATTCTCTTAGTGGCAGCGTCCCTACGCGAAACTGATGGTACAGTTTCCTATCAGAACTTTTAAGGATGGTATCCCAATAAGTCTCTGTATGTGGAACCACTTTATAAATCAGAAACATACTTGTCAGGTTAGATTTCTCAGAAAGCGCAACCTGTTCTTCTTTAACTACGGACCAGAAGAGTAGTTTAAAATCTTTTTTTGACGGGAAGATATGATTTCCCGGCTCTGTCCATAGCAGATGGAGTCCCATTCTAAATAGGGTGTTCTTAATAGATTTAAACCAGGGAATATCCCCTGCCCCTTGTAGTGCTCTCACCTCCTGTATCTCTTTGGCAAACATTATTAATTCCGGAGTAGACCAGATACGTCTCCATAACGCAACCATCCTATATTGGGCATGATGTTTGATAGAATGGAAGCCCATATCTAGCATAAGTGGAAGTGATGGTGTCGATGGAGGGAGACTCACTAGACTACAAAAAAATTTGTTCTGGATTTTATCCAAAGCTGCCAGATCTACGTTCCCACATAAAGTATGGCGGTACTAATTTTGGCGCTATAGATTTTAAGCGCCGGTAAGACTCTTTTGGTCAAGGAACAACATTGTTCTTTCCTCGGGGATAGGGAGATGGTCCCAGGAGCCCCCCTGCCCGACAACACTGAGAAGTACCGACAACAGGTGACTGTCAACGGGCACTGCATAGGGGCCCTCAGGGACACAGGAGCCAGCATCACCGCAGTGCGCTGTCACCTAGTCACAGAAGACCAAATTATACCCCACGCCTCCTGCCGGGTGTTCTCAGCCTACAATTCCATCCGCACCGGCCGAATAGCTCAGGTCCCGTTTGAGTGGGGGGGTCTCCGGTGACATACGGGTAGCGGTCCGCACCGACATGCCCGTGGACTGTCTACTGGGCAACGATCTGGAGAGCTCCCCGTGGAAGCAGGTGGAGCGAAGGACTCACCTAGAGATGGTGGGCCTGCCCGAATGGGCCTGCGTGAGCACACAAGCCAAGACCGCCAGAATGTCCACCCCCGCAGGGGTGGAACCAGAGACCCCTCGCCCGGTCTCGGACGACCCGGAGGGCAGCGAGCGACCAGAGGTCCTCGAACTACCCCCCGGAGAAGAAATTTAACCCAACGCAGGTCCCCTCGGCCCGCCCGTCGAACAGACCCCGAACTTGGACGACCTCCCTGAGTTAGCCCAGTGGCGCCAGGAAGGAGGACCTTCCCGAGAGGAATTCTGCCTGGAGCAGACCTCCTGTCCTTCTCCAGTCGGGCCGCGGCAACAGGCTGCCGACCAGGCTGCCGGTGACCAGTCCGGCTCCCACTATTGGCAAAATGGCCTCTTATATAGTAAACAGAAGTCCGCTGAACTAGGGTCCGCCCGAGTGCTGGTGGTATCCCTACGTTTCCACGGCTTCCTCCTGAACCTGGCCCATGCTGTGCCCCTGTCGGGACACCTGGGACAAGACAAAACCTATCACCGTCTGGTCACTCATTTCTATTGGCCCCGTATGCGAGCCGATGTGGAGACCCACTGCAAGTCCTGCCCCACGTACCAGCCCAGCGGGAAGAGTGGAGGGAAGCGCAAGGCTCCCCTCCAACCCTTCCCCGTTGTCAGTACCCCCTTTGAACGGGTGGGAATAGACATCGTGGGGCCCCTGGACCCCTGGACCTCCTTAGGCCACCGGTTCATCCTCGTCCTGGTGGATCATGCCACCCGGTACCCCGAGGCCATTCCCCTCCGAACGGTTACGGCCCCCGTAGTGGGGCAGGCCCTCATGGGGATCTTCTCCCGGGTGGGATTCCCGCGAGAAGTGGTGAGCGACCGAGGAACAAACTTTATCTCCAAATACATGAAGTCCCTGTGGCAACAGTGTGGGGTGACGTACAAGTTCACTACCCCATACCACCCCCAAGGTAACGGCCTGGTTGAGCGATTCAACCGCACCCTCAAGGGAATGATCATGGGTCTCGAGGAGCCCCTGAGGCGCAAGTGGGACATCCTCCTACCTTGCCTCCTGTTCGCCTACCGGGAAGTCCCCCAGAAATCCTTGGGGTTCAGCCCATTCGAGCTGCTCTACGGGCACCCCGTCTGGGGACCCCTCAGCCTGGTCAAGGAGGGTTGGGAAGCGGCACCCCAGGATCCACCCCCAGATGTGTTTCGATACATTCTGGCCCTCCGGAACCAGGCTTGGAGGTCCCTGGAGCTTGCCGAGGCAAACCTCAAGGCGAGCCAAGAAGAAATGAAACGTTAGTATGACCAGAATGCCACTCTGGTCGAGTTTCAGCCCGGCCAGCAGGTTTGGGTGATGGCCCCGGTGGAACCTTGTGCCCTTCAGGACAAGTGGACCGGGCCCTTCAAAGTGGTGGAACGCAAGAGCCAAGTCACCTATCTCATAGATTTACAGTCCCCCAGGCACCCCTTGAGGGTCCTCCATGTAAACTGCCTCAAACCCCACTTCGTGCGGTCCGAGTTGAGTTTGCTTCTCGCCACCGACGACGGAGCGGAAGAGGACACGGAGCCTCTCCCCGATGATCTGTGTGTGAAGGAAAAAGATGGCTACGTAGAGGGAGTGAGTCTCTCCTCCTCCCTCACCCCCGAGCAACGCGAGGACTGTCGCCAATTACTGGGGCAGTTCTCGGACCTTTTCTCTCTCGTCCCCGGCGTCACCGGTTGGTGCGTCCCTGATGTGGACACCGGGGACAGCCCTCCGGTACAGCACAGAGCCTACCGCGTCCCTGACCGAGTCCGTGCCTGCATCAAGTCCGAAGTCTCCAAGATGCTAGCCCTGGGAGTAGTCGAGGCCTCTGACAGTCCATGGGCCAGCCCCGTGGTCCTGGATCCGAAGGCGGCCGCCCCCGGCGCTGTTCCCGAGCTGAGGTTCTGTGTGGACTACCACGGGCTCAACGCAGTCACCAGAACCGACGCACACCCCATTCCCCGAGCAGATGAGATCATTGACCGCCTAGGGTCTGCTCACTATCTCAGCACCTTCAACTTGACCTGTGGGTACTGGCAAATCATCGCACTCACGGAGGGGCCCAGGGAGAGATCCGCTTTCTCCACCCCGGATGGCCACTACCACTTCCGGGTGATGCCCTTCGGAATGAAAAATGCCCCCGCCACCTTCCAGAGGCTGGTTAACCAGGTACTGGCTGGGTTGGAGGGATTCAGCGCCGAGTATCTAGATGATATCGAGGTATTCAGCTCCCACTGGACTGAACACCTACAACACCTCTGGGAGGTGTTTATGGCCCTGCGTCGAACGGGCCTCACCATCAAAGCCAGTAAATGTCAGATCGGACAAGGGTCAGTGGTCTACCTGGGGCACCAGGTCGGGAGCGGCCTGGTGGCCCCCCTCCAACCCAAGATCGATGCGATCGTCGCCTGGGAGGCCCCCACGACCCAGACGGAAGTACGGGCTGTCCTGGGGCTCACGGGGTACTATCGCAGATTCATAAAGGGGTATGGCAGCATCGTAGTCCCCCTCACAGAATTGACCTCCAAAAAGCAGCCCAAGAGAATTAGCTGGACCCCCGCCTGCCAGGAGGCGTTTGAAGCATTAAAAGTCGCCATGTGCACTGCCCCCGTACTGCAGGCCCCCGACTACTCCCGAGAGTTCATGGTCTAAACGGACGCGTCCGAGCATGGCATCGGAGCAGTCCTGTCTCAGATGAAGGAAAAGGGCCTAGACCAGCCAGTGGCATTCATTAGCCGGAGGTTACTCCCTCGAGAGCAAAGGTGGAGCACCATCGAGCGGGAGGCCTTCGCGGTGGTTTGGGCCCCGAAGAAGTTGAGGCCCTACTTGTTCGGTACTCACTTCCGGGTCCAAACCGACCATCGGCCCCTCCGGTGGCTAATGCAAATGAGAGGGGAGAACCCCAAACTGTTACGCTGGTCCATCTCCCTCCAGGGGATGAATTTCACTGTTGAGCACCGGCCTGGAGCTGACCACGCCAACGCGGACGGTCTGTCCCGGTTCTTCCGCCTCAGTGAAGAGAACCCCCAAGGGGATGGGTAGTTCTCTCTGCCTTTCAGCTGGGGGGGGGACGCGTGTTGGACCTGGCCTCGTGGCGTGGGTCCCCCCATTCCTCAGCACCCCCTTCACCCAGAAACCCCTGGTTGTCCGGTTCCCTGTCCGCCCCGCTCCCTACACGACCCTACCAACGGACGACCATCCCCGCATTCCCTTCTCAGTACCGGGCGCCCAGAACCTGCATCCCCCCACAGGGCCAGCAGCCGCCATTACCCTTCCCGAGGTCCCTGACTCCATAGCCTGTGCCTGACCCCGGGCCCAGCGAAACCTAGGCTTCAGACGCGCCATGCCCGGCTGGGGGGTAGAGGGCTTCCTGAGTGAGATAAGACCAAGGAGTTTCGATTGCACCTCCGGCCTCCCCTGGGAGACTGGTTTCTCTCACCCCTCTGGCCTTCCTCTTTGGGCCGGTTTCGATCACACCTCTGGCCTCCCCGAGAGCTGGCTCCAGACCCTGCTGGGCATCTGGGAATTCCCGGACGCATCTTCTAAAGGATCAAAGGGCCAGCCGACGGAACACTCCGACGACCAGCCCCGAGGCATGAGATCTCCGCCTGCGAGGGTCCGGACATCAAAGGGCCACTGCGCTATATCAAGGACCGCCCAAGAACTAGCGGGCAGTTGTATCCTGGACAAGAGAGCCCTGCTGATCTGATCGCGGCTCAACCCTTGGGTGAAAAGACTGAACTTTGGAACTTATCGAGCCCTGCTGACGTTGTCGCGGATCATCCTCGTGAAGAAGGAACTGGAACCTCAGAGCCCTGCTGACCTAGTCACGGCTCTTCCTAAACTCTAAGGACATTCGTGGAACACCCGGAGCCCTGCTGACGTGGTCGCGGCTCCTCAAGAACTGACAGACACTCTGTTCACTCCGGATCGAGCCCTGCTGACCTCGTCGCGGCTCGAGGAGTACTCTGGTCCGGCTGGACCATCGACGCTACCAACCCGACCTGGCTCGAGAAGAAGTGAGTGGAGCAGCCAATATGACCTCTATCTTCCGTATCCCCCGGCTCGAGGATTGAGAGCTGTGCGCAGGGTACGCTTCGTACTGGCCTAATACTGAGACTGTCCCACTTCCCTACTCCTTACCACTGAGACTTTACGATCCCTCGACCGCTTGTAAATACGTGTTCATTTTGCCTAAATCTCTACTGTGTGATAAAGAATTTGCTTATTGAAATCCACGGTGTGGTGTCCGTTCATAAGTGTGGTGTGAGCTCAGTGTGTGTGATCCTAGACCCGAAGTCCTCCCCGGCGAGGACCTCACGATAAGACTCGGCAGTATTCTCGGGAGAGGTGTGTCACAGAGTGGTCGGGAGAGCATATCCTGGCCCTTGGGGATCGCCCCTTCTAACACCTGTCAGTCCCTTGTAAAGTGGTATCTCATATACTCCGGGCTGGTAAATTAAATGCTACTGGTGGGCTTTCAGCGCTGACTGCGCCACCCACTGAAGTCGTCTTTCAAACCTGTCTCAGGCCTCTGCCATTGGAGGGCCTGTGCACACAGTGTTACTGCCACTGTGACATGGCACCTAAAGTGTGTGCCATGTCTGTGACCCCCCCCCCTTTTACTTCATGTCAGTCACCCCTAAGTTAGGCCCTAGCTAGCCCTATGGGCAGGGTGCATTGCAGGTAAAAGATAGGACATGTACCTTAAGTGTGTGACATGTCCTGGTAGTGACAAACAGCCATTTTGGTTTCTCCCTACTGTGGGGCTGCCCTCCCATAGGAATGCATTGGGGATTCCCTGATAAGTATTTCAGTGGTGATTCCTGATGTGAGAGGAGCAGTGTGGTCAAGTTTAGTATATTTGGAATTGTCATAATAAATGCGGCGCAACGGTGTGCACAGATTTATTGTAACTATTTTAGAAATTACACTTTTAAAAGTTGGCATTTCTGCGTGCTATGTGTCTGCCTGATGTGAATTGCATGTCTGGCTTTTGAGTGACATGGGCTGGGAAGTGTGTGTGGCTCCAGGAGGGGCAGGGTGAGTCAACACTAGGCTGAATGGGTCATCTGCATTGGGAGTAGTGGGAGGAGTAATCCCCTGACGCTGAATAGGTCTGTGCCTAGCTTGTACAATGCTGGCTCCGCCCCCTGTGGTGTGTTTGATCACCAAGCCCCCACCTGACAAAGGGGAAGAGGAGCCTGGTAAACAAAGTGCTCCAAGTCCCCCCTGAAGCAGTTGCATCTGGTTCCCACAAAGCCATGTACTACAGACAAAGGAAAAGGAGGAGTGTGGCTCAATGGTTAGAGCGGCAGACCCTGATGCAGAGGTCTGGCCCGGGACCAGGGTTCAATTCCCGCCTCGGCGGGTCTTGGGCTCAATTTCCACGGACCTAACAATTCTCGCCTCGGTGCCTATTCTAATCATGGGTCCCACTCTGTGACTCTGGGCAATAGCTTGCTTAACCTCTACACCGGCCCCAACAGCGCTGGGATGCCTGGCTTCACCCTGGGGGTGCCCAGGAGTGGACACTTCACAAGGAAAGCCAGGAAGGGTTCCACAGCGGTATGAGTAATAGCGCCAGGAAGCCGCTTGGTGGCAGTGCGCTCTACAAATACCTTGACATTTACATTTACAAAGGCAATATAAATACAAGGGCTGTGACCCCATGAGTGGTGTGCCCTTTCTAGACTTGCTGGGGGCTTGCTGCTGCTGGAGGCCCAGGAGAAGCCGGCACAGGGGCTTGCCTCCCTGCTGGAGGGCCCTGCGTGATGGCCTCCCTGGGTGCAGCTAAGCCCCATGGACCGCTGAGGACTTTTTGGACCTCTAGCACCTCGCGAGCGCTGTAATTTACTTGGCCCAAGAAAGAGGAGAGAGAGGGCTGCACAGCGCTGAGCTGCCAGTCTTTTTAGAGGGAACCGCCGTCGTAGGGATTCCCCGGTGATGCCTCATGGAGCGGCTGCCCACCCCGCTTTAGGAGTAATTTCAAAAGTGGTGCCCACCCCGCACTGCCGCTTTGCCGGTGGGTGCCCACCCAGCATTTTGCACCACCGAGCGGGAACCTACCCCACTTTATGCGTAGTTAAATGGCAGGTGCCCACCCCGCATTGCTGCTGTTTTTTACAGCGGGTGCCCAACTGCCCACCCTGTTTTTGGTGATCATTATAGCGGGTACCCACTCCACATCTACGAGGTATTACAGCCGTGACCCGAGTCAAAGAAAAGACAGCGCCGCACCGGGAACGTGACCTGGAAGTCAGGCAAAGGTTGCCGGGTCCGGGGCAGAGCTTGTCCCGGAAGGAAGGCAGGAGCCTACCCCGCCTCTGTCAAGCTGGTCTAGAGGCTGAGGAGACCCGTCCAGAGCCATGCAGGCTCCACGTTGAAGTCCCGGTCCTAGAAAGGGGAGCGGGCGAAGTGAAGACGAGAGGCATCCCCAAGGAGTGGGAGCTCTACGGTTGCCTGCCGCCAGCACCATGAGAGTAGTCCCGGTGCAGGCAGAGCTGAGAGCGTAGCCGTGTGGGGTGCTCCAGCAGCCCTGTGAAAGCCCAGGTGAGTGGGGTTTCACGATGGTCCTGTTTTTTTTTTAGAAATTATCTTAGCTGCCCCGCCTAATAGAGGGCTGCTGCAACGATTGGGCAGTTTTGTTTAGAGAGCCCCAGAGCAGGGCCTCTTTCTTACTCACAGCTACACCGCCGTAGCGGGCAGCTGCAACGTTTGGCACCATTATTTTCGAGTCCTAGTGTGGACTCCAGAGGGCACAATTAGTGCCAGTGCCTAGTTTTTCATCAGAGCTGCACAGCAATTAGTGGCAGCTGCAACATTTAGGCCACCCCAATTGTGCACTTTTGGATGCTGCTGCATTGGCAGCACGCCCTGGCACTATGGACTTGAGAAGGCCAGTTGGCCATGGGAACAGTATGAGGCTGATAGGGCACCAGGCCCTACGGTGATTTATGTGCTGCTATGCTAGAGGTGTTTTATGCACTGTGATTTGTTTAGTTGATGTTTATGTTTGAGGTTATTCTCTACTCTGATTTATGCATCTAATGTGATTTATGATTAGGAGGAAATGGTCGAATATGTTTATGCTTATGAGGTTGGCGCATAATGTGTTTTACGCCTGATGTGATGCTGATTGCGTAAGATGATTGATGTTGCAGGATCTAATGCTGAGTACAGTGTTTGCCAGTAATTACTGGTTGTTCTACATTTACTATGTGTGCTTGTGATAGTTCTTACAGTGGCCCAAGTGGCCCTGTCATGTGTATAGAATCCCCTGGAAATATTGCCCAGTGCCAGTTGGCACAGTGTATATTGTGTGATTACTATTCTAATGTGTTTATGACAATACAAAGGCTTATTTTTATATATAACCTTGTGTGGAGTTCCTTTTGTGGTGTGCCTAGTGTGTTGCTGCTGTGTGTATGTTACGCAAACGCTTCACACATCGCCACCGGGATAAGCCTGACTGCTCGTGCCAAGCTACCAAGGGGGAGAGCAGGGGTTATCTTTGGCGTGTAACTCCCTTGCTCTGACTAGAGTGGTGGTTTCTGCCTGACTTTGGCGCAAGCCTCAGCCAACCAGAGATCCCCATTTCTAACATTGGTTATCAGCGGTGAGGATAGGATTTGCGTTTGCGCAGTACCACAGCGACAACTGGTTGCACTACGAACTCTGCATTTACATAATCGCACGTTTGGGGATTATTGTTTCTGATTTTGTTTTCTCCTTAAAAGAATCATTTCTTTGACATGTGTTCTCTTGTTGCACTATGGGTTGTGTAGCTTGCCAAGGACAGAAACCAGAGAATCTGATGGAGTTTTTGACTGCCCTTGTGCAGACTGCTATTTCTGGGGTTGGCCTGCAGTCGTTACTTAATTGCCCTGACTCTGCCACTGATTCTGCAGTCACCCACCCGTTCACTGAATCTACAGCCGCCCATCCTTCCTCTGAATCTGTAGCCACCCACCCCATGACCAATTCTGCAGCCACCCTCCCTGTGACCGATTCTGCAGCCACCCTCCCTGTGACCGATTCTGCAGCCACCCTCCCTGTGACCGATTCTGCAGCCACCCTCCCTGTGACCGATTCTGCAGCCACCCTCCCTGTGACCGATTCTGCAGCCACCCTCCCTGTCAGCAATTCTGCAGCCACCCTCCCTGTCAGCAATTCTGCAGCCACGCACCCTGACACGAATTCCATAGTCACCCACCCTTTCACCGATTCTGCCTGGCTAGGTTTTTGCAGTTTCACATTGACCTCCTCCAACAAGTTGTGCAGCTCCACCCTCCTCTGGAGCCGTGCGCTGCCCCAGAGCTCGAGGTGATCAATACAAAGAGGGCCTAGTGAGATGTTTCTCACTCACAGAGCAGGCAGAAGCCGCCCCAGAGCAGCAGAGCCCTGTAGGTTCAAGCGGAGAAGCAGGCATCAGATACAGGTGCGCGTATGAGAGCGCGGCTCCGAAACCGCATAAAGATGGCGGTGAGCACCGCATAGAGGGTAGAATCCACATAAAAGACAGACTCTGCCAGGGTAATAGGGAGCGTGAACTGTCACTGCCGTTACTCTGGGCTCCCTGCAAGCACCCAGCGGCTCAGGTTAGTGAACACGGCCCTTAACTCAAAGCGCACCGCACTGACCATCAATGTCCAGTCAAATACCTATTTTTATATTTATAAGAAGTATTGTATTTCTAACTCTATACATTGTAACAAATTACAACATTCATAGGCAATAACACAACCCCTCGAGGTCACGCTCTAGTGTTTCAGTGATGTATTCCTGTCCCACCCACTCTCCGTAATGTGCTCGGTTATTCCCCATTCACTGGTGGCTGCATCCAGGGAATGCTCACTAGTAGTCCTTACTCAAGAGTCCACTCCGACTCTTAGGAAGTAGTCAAAAGGGTTCTGTGGTGCCACAGCACTTTTAGCAATGAGTGCCACGGGCCCACTTTGGCAACAAGGAAGAGTTCAGCGTGTCAGTGGGACCCCGGACCGCGCGCCCTCGCAAAGCTCCAGCGCTGCTCCGTTGAGTCGTTCTGCACAGAGGGTGCCTAAAAGCACACTGTGCACACAGGCTCTCCCTGGAGTACGCGGTTGGCTCCTCCATAGATCGAAGGTGCACCAGGAGCGACAGGAGGTGTTCCTGGGATTCCATCGACGAGGTAAGTTCATTGCTGGGAGGTTTTTCATCCTGATGCTCCCGATCTGGTCCCAGCAATGCAGCGAAATCCTCCAGACATCGTCGGGACAGCTTGGGGAAGCTCTCAGTACTCTTGCCAACCCACTGATCGCAGTTTCAGTCCTCCGGGAAACAGCCCAAAGTCAGCTCCGTAGAACTGGCAGAACTCTCAACTAAGCACCCGTCTTCACCTGTATGGCAACCTACACCACGGCGGCCCCTCCTGCATACAGGGTTACCACTAAGGTGTACACAGGTCTTGGCACTGCTGGCACTCAGTTCACGGCTGACTTCACTGCGGCCTTCTTCTGGCATACGGGGTCGCCCACCTGGTCCTGCACGTGGGCAGTGGTCTGTTTGGTGCCACGGCGTCTCCTCACACCTTGGACCGGGAGTCCACCTGGCAGGGGTCACTACTGGACTCCAATGCTTCCATCTCCCTCACGGGTCACACTGGTCTTCACAGGCAGGCGTTGCTGCTCCAGAGCAGATGGTTGTGGTTTCCGGGGGTGATGTCCCCTCACACAGCTGGCCTTGGCCCCGAGTTCTGGTCACAGACAGACGTCATGCAGAGCTTCGCCACCTCCCAGGTCCCATCTGGCTGCTTGGCATCGGTCAAATTTTGAGGTCTGAAACTCCCCTTCTTATAGTCCATTTCCAAAGACCAAATGAGATTTAGGCTCTGGGTCTTTAAAGTTTCATGTTGAGGTTCAGTTTCTTTTTTAGTACAGACTTCTCCTCTTCCTCTTGAAAAGCCGCTCGTCCCAGAACACAGGCCGTGGAGTGACCAGAGTTCACACCTGGATTTCAACCAAAGTGAAATGTACATCAGAAAACAACTGTAATCCCAGGCCCCCAGCCCCGCTCTGCATGATTCCCCTATCCGCCCCCTCCCCCCTCCTGAGGGGTGTCCAGGCCCCTCCTGGGATCCCTCACTGAATCAAAGAGCACCCTTTGAAGTGTAAGGGGGGGGGTCTCTCTCTCTCTCTCTCTCTCTCTCTATGTCGCACATACCTCGCAGGAGTGCAGCGATACGCCAATCAGCCTGGGGAGGGTCCCCGACTCCTCACATGTTCAACAAGCAGGACTGGGTCTCAAAATGGTACCCAGTGTCCTCTACGTAATGTACCCGTGCAGACACACTTTCAATCATTGTATATACGGCTCTTATTTCATCCTGTCTTGATTACCGCAACGACCTTTATCTTAACATTCAAAGAAGACACCTTTATCGACTGCAAAACGCAGCAGCCAGGGTCATCGTGGGCATCCCAAGGTTTGTTTCGGTGAAGAAGGGACTTCGAAACCTCCTGGCTTCCGGTGAAACAACGCGTGGAATTTAAGGCCCTCTGTACAGTCTTTAAGGCCCTGGAAGGAGCTGGTCCTGCTTACTTAAGACAACACCTCCAATGGTGTGTTCCCGTCAGAGCGTTGCGCTCGGCTGATGCAAAACAAATAAAAAATCCGCGGCTTAAAACTGCCAATTGGGGGGCAGGAGTTTTTTCTGCTGCGCCGCGAAGGCTTGGAACGGCCTTCCCCTCCACCTCAGAAGCGCAACCGAGCTCCTTCCTTTAGAAGGGCTGAAAACCAGGCTTTTCTCCTGAAATAGTCATTCCTGTCCAGTAACCAAGTAGGCGGCTCCCAGCGCCGGGACACCTCAGGGTAGCGTGCGCTTTACAAGCTTCATAACATAACATAACATATACAGAGCGCATACACTGTCCAGTGCGGTTACCTCCATGTACTGTGCAACCCCAGGCACACATACATACAGCACACGCATTCACTCTGCGTGTTCAGTATTGTATGCTTTCTGCATCCTGCCATGGTGCGCTACTTGCAAACACACAAAGTGTCAGCACATGTATTCACCACGTGCGCTGCACAACGCTTCACCCTATATGTAGTGCACTTTGTGCAATCACACTTACATCCCGGCTGTGCATTCCCTGTGCAGCTTTATACAGCATTGCGTCCTTTATGTACTGTATCCCTCGCAGGCAGACATACACCCAGTACATGCAGTCACCATGCACAGCACAGCACAGCTCTACCCCTGTACTGCACCATACATCCAGGGCAGTCACCACTCCTCCGCAGCACTTTACATCCAACTGATGTAGACTGAGGGTGAAGTAAGAACACAGCAGTGGAACGTTAATAAGGGTGAGTGATCCTGTGGCCTCACTCCAGTGACAGGTTAAAAGGAGCCGTTCACTCCTACCGACCACTCGGTGGTTCGCTGCCGCCCCCACACTCGAGCTCCTTAACTCCTGGTGAAGGTAGTAGCCTTCCATCACTGTGAGGGAGGCGCTTTCGGGACCCCTCCTGGTCCAACAAGACCGCAATCTGTAAGACAAGTCTATGTTGTGGCACACACGCATGATCCATGTTAGCCTTTGGAGACAAGAAAATCTGCCTTTGGGATCCAGACATCCACACAGTTGGGCATTCACTACAGAGGTGCACGCCCAACTCCATGCAGAGGACATTTCCTTCCCAACACCTAGAATCTCCGGTTCTCTCAGGCTTTTCTCCTAAGATTGTAATCTCCGTAGCCACCTTCACCAGTTCGAGCCACCACAAGCCAACCAAGGAGGCCGGAAGAATGGAAACCTCCATTTACAAGTACCAGGCTCAGCCCCTACTACCAGCGACCGCTCGAGCACCGCAAAGGTCATTGAGACTTCCCTCCAGCAAGGGGCGCCATGCACCAAAGACAACAACAAGCAGCACAGTCGCCCAGACAGCATGCACCAAAGACAACAACAAGCAGCACAGTCACCCAGACAGCATGCACCGAAGATGACAGCAAGCGCACAGTCGCCCAGACAGCATGCACCGAAGTGGACACCAAGCGCACAGTCGCCCAGACAGCATGCACCGAAGACGACACCAAGCGCACAGTCGCCCAGACAGCATGCACCGAAGACGACACCAAGCGCACAGTCGCCCAGACAGCATGCACCGAAGACAACACCAAGTGCACAGTCGCCCAGACAGCATGCACCGAAGAGGACACCAAGCGCACAGTCGCCCAGACAGCATGCACCGAAGATGACACCAAGCGCACAGTCGCCCAGACAGCATGCACCGAAGACGACACCAAGCGCACAGTCGCCCAGACAGCATGCACCACAGACAACACCATGCGGCACAGTCATCCAACACAGAATGCCCCGAAGACGACACCAAGCGCACAGTTGCCCAGACAGCATGCACCAAAGACGACACCAAGCGCACAGTCATCCAACACAGAATGCCCCGAAGATGACACCAAGCGCGCAGTCGCCCAGACAGCATGCACCGAAGACGACACCAAGCGCACAGTCGCCCAGACAGCATGCACCAAAGACAACACCAAGCGGCACAGTCATCCAACACACTATGCACCGAAGACGACACCAAGCGCACAGTCGCCCAGACAGCATGCACCGAAGACGACACCAGGCGCACAGTCATCCAACACACAATGCACCGAAGACGACACCAAGCGCACAGTCGCCCAGACAGCATGCACCGAAGACGACACCAAGCGCACAGTCGCCCAGACCGCATGCACCGAAAACTACACCAAGCGCACAGTCACCCAGACAGCATGCACCGAAGACGACACCAAGCGCACAGTCGCCCAGACAGCATGCACCGAAGACGACACCAAGCGCACAGTCGCCCAGACAGCATGCACCGAAGACGACACCAAGCGCACAGTCGCCCAGACAGCATGCACCGAAGACGACACCAAGCGCACAGTCGCCCAGACAGCATGCACCAGCAAGTCGAGAAAAAGCCACATAAACTTCCACAATATTGGTCTCCCAAATGGTGGGCGGCGAGTTGAACTGGGACGACACCTACTACGGTTCATTCTTGAAAACTGGACAGCAACTTCCAGAAACATCTCCAGAGATGCAATAACAAACCCCTCCATTACAGACACAGCCAGGGACAAATCCTGGAACAAGGACTGAACTAGCAGAGCCAGCAGCCTCCATTGCTGGCCGCCTTTGAAATACCAAAACATACAAACCTCAATGCACAGGTCTGGCTTTAATATGGAAACAGAATGCAAACAGCATCCCTGCAAGCCGTGGTCTGCCTGCGCTGGCACGCTAAAGCCACAATAATAATTTCTATTTGTAAAGCACAAACATATCACCCCTTAAGGTTTCAAGGCGCTGGGGGCGTTGGGGAGATTAAGTGAGTGATTGCCCAGAGTCACATGATGCTGAGCTGAGCTGCCCCTGGCGATCGAACTGGGAGCCCGTGCTCTGGAGTCAGTCGCTCTAGCTGCTGAGCCGCACCTCTCCCATAGCCAGAGCTATTGGCTTTGACAATGCGTGCAAAAATGTACGCAGCAGCAGGCACAGATCAGGGGGGCAGCAGGCACAGAGCAGGGGGGCAGCAGGAGAGAGGGGGCGCAGGTAGACGGTAGTGGGGGCAGCAGGGAGGGGGCAGTTTGTAGGATTCGGAAAAACAGTTTGTAAAGTAGTGGAGACGGTAAAGCAGGAGCCCGTGCTATGACGTCGATCATCACCCATTTCTGCTGCTCCTGAGTGAAGCATTGATGTGTTCAGGGGGTCAAAGGTGGGAAATGTCTTTCATCAGGCGTTAAAGCTGGTGGGCGAGTCTCTGCCCGTTTCACGCGGTGACCCCCGGGGCCGAGGGGCCCCAAGAGTGGGGTTTCATTTGCTTCCATGGCCTCTGAGCCCGGCGCTCCTCCAGGCTGCGCTCCGCTGCTCTCATTGGTTCCTGTGGTGGTTGTTTTCCTGCTCCTGCTGCGGGGTTTGAAGATGCTCTCAGGCAGGGCTTTAAGTGGGATGAAAAAACTGGGGGGTCTCTCAAAGGGGTGTGGCCAGTGTAATTAGGGGGCGTGGCTTTAAAACGCTTACGCTAAAAATCTGTGCTTAGCATAGTGTGCCGCCCGACTTGTATTTTGCTGTTTCTGTCATTGCATCCAGATATATGATACAACAAGTAACAATATACCTGCAACAAGTCAGGACTATTGGCTTTGTCAATGGTTGTTAGTTGCATAAGATAAATAAACTGCAACTATGGTTTGTATATAATATTGAAAAAGCATCCACTTAAAGCTCTGGTGACCCTACCACAATGTTGCTGCTCTTCCGTTTTAGAAAGAGAAGGAAAATCCAGAAAGAAAATGACTCTTTAAGGAATTTCCCTTCCCCCACAAGGCTGACCTGGCATGATGTCATGCCGTCGCTTCTCCACTAGAGAGAAGTGAGCAGCGTGAGCAGCGCACATCGACGTGCTTGCTGGCTCGAAACGGGTCTCTATCGGGATATTTTGCACCCGGGCACTTCTTTCCGGACTGCAGTGACAAAAAACTGCGGTCACTGCAGTCCGTAAAAAAACACAGACCGCCTGTGCCAGGCCTCAAAACAGAGCCCGATAGAGACCCGTTTCGAGCCCCCCTTAAAAAAACTGCCGGTGCTCAGACCCCTTGAGACCCGGCCCACTTAAAGCCCTGCTCTCAGGGGCCTTCGACAGCCAGAGGCTGAGCCTAGGAGCCTGTCGTGTTGGGCCCTAGGCCCGCATTACGGATATCAAGGAGACACAGACACCAGGATAATGGGCCCAGAGCGCGTTCGCTCTGCCCTCTTTATTGACTGGGTCACGTGACTCGTGACACCAGTGGTGAGTGGGTGTAAAGTGTGGATTACATCATTTAAAACAACTAGACCGTGTCAAGCAGGGCACTACAGAGCCCTGTGTCCTTCCGAGGGGCCCCTGCTGCTGCTGTCCATCGAGACACAACTGACCGTCAGCTGTCCCCGCTCTCAGAGCCAGACACATAAAACGTGACTGAACAATTCGAGGATCGAGTGTTAAAATGATAAAAGCTTCCTTTTTTGAAAAATAAAAACAAAATGGACTATTTTGGATTGATAACTTCGGATCCATTCCATCTGTTCTTTGGTTTTTCGAGGTTGAAGAACTTGTTATATTGTGCTTTTCTGAAAGCTGTGTTAGTTCAAATGTAGCGCTATTTATTATGGTCCGGGCCCCCCTCCTCGGGATCATCCAATCGCAGATGACATAGAAAGCAGGTGTCAGCGGAAATGCTTGAAGACAGCAGTGTGCTTTGTGCAGCCGTTGTAATACCCTAGGTGGCCACCGGAGGGCGCGCAGACACCACCAGTGGGAGAGGAGTCCTTCCCCTCCCTGCAGCCGAGGCCTGGAACCGCCCCCCTCCCCCTCCACTTCCGGCAAAGCCCCAACTGCCCCGGTTCAGGAAGGACCCCAGACCTGGCTCTTCGGATGACCCCAGCACTCAAGGAAGCCCCCCCCTGCCCAGGACCCCCCCACGAGGCCTCCCCCCCTCCCCCAGGGGTCCTTGGCGGGGTCTCTCCTTCTTCCTTTAAAGGGTTCACTTCCTTTCTTTCGCCTCCAGGGCAGATTTCTCATCGGTAGTAACTTTTGAGGCTCATTCAGGGTCGAATTGGACTTAAAATCCTTGTGACTCTCGCCTGGAGCTTTGCATGCGTGAATCTCACAGGACTTCATTTGTAAAAATATATATATATATATATGTGCCAGGGCTCTCGTCGCGAGACCACTGCAGCTTGCACCGCACATTGCCCCGCCAGCGCTGCCAATGATCGTAACACGACCGCTCACCATCGCACTCCTACAAGTCTGACATTTCGGACTATTCCAGGCCCCCAAAGCTAGAAGAATGGCGGGTGGCAGACAACAGTCATTTTTAATGTATATTTAATGAATAATGAACTGGTTTTGTACTAATCTCTCAATAAGCCGGACAGCGCCACCTTGTGGCAGACTCTCACAAGCACCGGTGTTGACAATTAAGTGCCGGTGCCGAGCACCAGAAACCACCAGCTCAAGTTAAGCACCGCTTAAGAAGGAGGCAACTCGAGCCTTTGAGGACGACGACGCAGCTCCAAACACGGGGGGCAGCCCGGGCCTCAGGAAAGGAGAGGACCAGGCCCCCTGGAGTGAGGAGGCACTTCCAGGGGAGAGGGGAGGGGGGGCGGACCCGTCAGGCCCGAGCTCCAGAGGCCGTGGGAGGGATGTCTTTACCCTGTGGTACTGAACCTCGGCTCCCGAGTGCCACCATCGGCGCTTGAGAGATCAGCTGCGCCGTACAGAAGAGCGCCTTCTACCCGTGACCAGGCGCTGAAGCGCCGTGCAGAGGGGCAACACGCTACTACATGGAACACTTACACAGGTAGAAAGACTTGTCACGCCAATTCATTTGTCAAGAGGTTTGTCATCCAGCTTGTAAGCAGGTTGCCATCTGTCCTGCAGCGGGCACGCGGTCTGCCATGCCACTGATTATGCATTTAAATGTGGAGCAGGCATGTGGGTGACAAAGCAAGTAAGCATGCAAGTGTCTGGCATCGCATACCTACTTTCTGACGCCAGCGGGACCTTTGAAGAGCCTTGTGACAGCCACTGCAAGGCCTGGCAAAGTGGGCAATCACACGGGAGTCAGAGGATTGGGCGTTCCTGCTGAAGTGATACAGGAGTTCATCAGAATATCTGATTGCTTTTGTAATTGCCAGCTGGGCATGCCAACCTACCCAACCTTCGCTCACACACTCACAGAAAATTGGCATCAATTAAGTTGATAAATCATTAGGTTCATAAACCGGGCCAGCCTGCTTTGGGTGCCAACAGCTTGCTCAGCCCTACCCGGTTCAACGCCTACGTGACCCCACTAGCCATCTTGGTCAGGACTCACTGAATGAACATCATATCATACGCTGACGACACTCGGCTCATCCTTTCCGTATCCGTAGACCCCCGCTCCCACCAAGGCCGGCGTCCACCGGTGCATGACCAGCGTCGTCCACGGGATGCAAAACAGCTGCCTCAAACCACACCGACAATACTGAGGTACTCATCTTTGGGTACATCACATCCCATGGGACGAATCTTGGTGGGCAGCAGAGCTGGGCTCCACAGAACGTGCCAGGATCCTATGGGCCATACTGTACCGTAAACTCACCACGAAGAAGCAGATCGACGCCGTTTCCTCAACCTGCTTCGTAACTCCCCTCACGATCCGAAAACTCTTCAAGTGCCTCCCTGCCGGCACCAGAGGCACCATGGCCCAAGCCCCCCTCACAAGGCGCCTGGACTACGGCAACACCCTCTACGGAGTATCACCTCGCACCTGCTAAAGAGGCTACGGACCAATCACAACTCAGCTGCCAGACTCGTCCTCGACCTCCCAAGACGGGCCCCGTCAGCCCTCACCTCAGAGAGCTTCACCGGCTCCCGGCCACAAGAGGTGCCACGGCTAACCCACGCCGTCAAGGTCCGGCACAATCAGGGACCAGTGTACATCAACCATCAGGTGAACTTTCACCGGCCCACCCCCCAGACAACTGGATTCCACCCCTCCAGACAACTGGACTCCACCCCTCCAGACAACTGGACTCCACCCCTCCAGACAACTGGACTCCACCCCCTCGCCCCAACTCCCCACTTCCACCGCAGCAGCAGCGGGGCCGCTTCTTCTCCTACCTCGCCACCAAGACCTGGAACAGCCTCGACCTCTGAACCTCCCCCTCCCCCCCCCTCCCCCTTCCCCTCCCACTCCCACTCCCACTCCCATTCCCCCTCCCCCTCCCCCTCCCCCTCCCCCTCCCCCTCCCCCTCCCCCTCCCCCTCCCCCTCCCCCTCCCCCTCCCCCTCCCCCTCCCCCTCCCACTCCCCCTCCCCCTCCCCCTCCCCCTCCCCCTCCCCCTCCCCCTCCCCCTCCCCCTCCCCCTCCCCCTCCCCCTCCCTCTCCCCCTCCTTGCAGGAATACAGAAAGGGCCTGAAAACCTGCTGCTTATCTGACGACCCCCAGCAGCAGAAACCCCCAGCGCCTGGATACTCTCATGGGTGAAAAGCAGCGCTATACAAATCCCATTTGATTGATTGATGGCTAAGCACGCAGTGCTTGAAACTGAATGCGGGTAAGGTGCACAGCTGTTTGTTGATGATCCAATATGGGTTTTAATGTAAAGTTCAAACTGTAAAAATGAAGGTTGGGTGCTCCTGCAGGTAACGTGTCCGTCCTGTCACGTTCGTTAGTTAATGATTGATAGTACACACATAAATTCTAAAGGAGTCTTTTTGAAGAACCAGAGGTGTTCCCTCAATCAGGGAAGCACGCAGCCCCCTTAGAACTGGCCACAGAGTAGAGAAGCCGCGTCCGAGGCGCACAAAGGGAGGGATGAGCGACTCCCGACTCAACTCAGTATTAATTAATAAAAGAACATCCGGCTGGTGAGTCGACTTTATTAAAAGGGATATTACTTTATTACACCATCTACTAAATACAGCACTAAACCATGTCCAGAGGGGCAGTGTCCACCTTTGTGATTCTGCAGGTGAGGCGAGGCCACGTGCAGAGGCGTCCACCAGCCTCGTGTCCGGAGACCCACAGGTCGGTCGTTCCTGGGCCTGTCCTGACTCGGGGGCTTTCTCAGATGAAGCAGAATGTGTGTGCAAAGCGTGTGCAAGAAGTTTTGTGGTTTGCATGATTACACAAAGTTTTAGGAAAATTATTAAGAAATACTCGAGGTGCAAAACTGGCAATTGGTGCTGTATTTTACCACAAAAAAACGGATTCATCAAAGAGCGGCCACTCGCGTTCTGGGCGCATAACCACATGGTGTGGCATAACAGCGCAATATTGGGAATTTCACACAACAAGCATAGCCAGCCCCACCCCACCCTCAGCAAAAGGGCACAGACCCCCCCACAGATCTTGATGCAGCTTTATGGGTGAACTTTGGGGGTCTGGACCTTGGTCCCAGGAGCAAGGTTCTGAGATTCCTAACATACAAAGTGGGAGGCGAGAGGTCACACGGTGCACGGACCAGCGCAGTCAAGTCCCGGCAACTAGACCTGAAGCAGTCCATCTGACCCACCACGGGATGTGGTCGCCCTTCTGCTCAGCACACCTCAAGAAGGGGACAGGTGGCGGACTAGTTCCTGCAGCGTCCATCACCCACCACTTTGGTTGCTCCAATACCGGCCCGATGAGGCCATGGAGTTAACTGGAGAGACACAGATGAGACCGTGGGGCCACCTGGAGAAGCGTAGATGAGGCCATGGAGTCAACCGGAGAGAGCCTGGGGTCAACCAATGAGAGCCTGGGGTCAACCAGTGAGAGCCTGGGGTCAACCAATGAGAGCCTGGGGTCAACCAATGAGAGCCTGGGGTCAACCAGTGAGAGCCAGGGGTCAACCAGTGAGAGCCAGGGGTCAACCAGTGAGAGCCAGGGGTCAACCAGTGAGAGCCAGGGGTCAACCAGTGAGAGCCAGGGGTCAACTAGTGAGAGCCAGGGGTCAACCAGTGAGAGCCGGGGGTCAACCAGTGAGAGCCAGGGGTCAACCAGTGAGAGCCAGGATTCAACCAATGAGAGCCAGGGGTCAACCAATGAGAGCCTGGGGTCAACTGGAGGACCCTGGGGTCAACCAATGAGAGCCTGGGGTCAACCGGAGGACCCTGGGGTCAACCAGTGAGAGCCAGGGGTCAACCGGAGGACCCTGGGGTCAACCAATGAGAGCCTGGGGTCAACTGGAGGACCCTGGGGTCAACCAATGAGAGCCTGGGGTCAACCGGAGGACCCTGGGGTCATCCTGAGAGAGCCAGATGAGGCCATGAGGTCATCAGGAGAGGTGTAGATGAGGCCAAGGGAACCAATGAGGCCATGGAGTCACTCAGAGAGAGATCCTAGGGTCATCGGACGGAGACAGATGAGGCCCTGGGGTCATCAGGAGAGACGCAGATGAGGCCGTGGCATCATCCAGAGCAACGCAGATGAGGCCGTGAAGTCCATACCCTGTACGGAAATAGACCACCTCAACAGCTTTGGATTCTCACCCCTCATCTGCATCAGCCATCTGAGGGGCCTGTGGTCCGTCTGAACCCGGAAGTGAGTTCCAAACAGGTAGGGTCTCAGCTTCTTCAGTGCCCAGACCACAGCAAATGCTCAGGTTCAATTGCACTCCACCTCTGTTCCAGTGGACGTACCCTCCTACTGATGAAGGCTACAGGTTGGTCAAAGCCCTCCTCAGTCATCTGTGATAGAACAGCCCCCACACCATGCTCTGAAGCGTCTGTCTGCACAATGAACTCTTTGAAGAAGTTGGGTGCCAGGAGCACGGGCGCCGTGCACATGGCAGCTTTCAGGGCCTCAGCAGCTTTCTGTCAGTCCAGATCACATTCCTGGGCTGCTTCCTGGAAGTCAGCTCTGCCAAGGGTGCAACAATGTTGCCATAGCCCTTGACCAACCTTCTGTCGTACCTGGTGAGTCCCAAGAAGGCCCTCACCTCTGTCCGGGTTTTGGGTGGCTCTCAAGCCAGGATGGTCTCAATCTTGGGTTGTAGGGGCGCCACCTGGCAGCTCCCAACTTGGTGTCCCAAGTACACCACAAAACCCTGCCCGATCTGGCACTTACTCGCATTGATCGTGAGGCCTGCCTTCCGGAGCACCATCAACACTTCCCAGAGGTGGCGTAGATGTTCCTCCCAAGTGTCACTGAACACTGTGATGTCATCCAGGTAGGTGGCACTGAACTCATCCAGTCCAACCAATACCTGGTTGACCAACCTCTGAAAGGTGGCAGGGGCATTCTTCATCCCAAAGGGCATAACACGGAACTGGAAATGCCCATCTGGTGTGGAGAATGCTGACCTCTCTTTGGCCCCAGCGGTCAAGGCGATCTGCCAGTACCCAGACGTCAAGTCAAACGTGCTGAGGTACCGGGCAGCCCCAAACCGATCAATGAGCTCATCAGCACTGGGGATGGGGTGCGCGTCGGTCTTCGTGACCGAATTGAGCCCTCGGTAGTCCACACAGAACCGGAGTTCAGGTGTGGCTCCCGGCGTTGCAGCCTTTGGGACCAAGATCACTGGGCTGGCCCAAGGACTGCTGGAGGACTCAACCACTCCAAGAGCAAGCATCTTTGAGACCTCCTCTTTGATGCAAGCCCTCACCCTGTCAGTTACCCTGTAAGCCTTGTGCCTCACAGGTAAGCTGTCTCCTGTATCCACATCATGGTCGCACCAATCTGTGATACTAGGAACCAGGGAGAACAGATCAGAGAACTGCCCCAGCAACTGGCGGCAGTCATTCTGTTGCTCAGGGGTCAGGGTGGGAGAGAGGTTAACTCCATCCACTGACTCATCTCGCTCTGTGGCTACCAGGAGGTCAGGAAGAGGCTCAGTCTCCTCCATTCCATCATCTGTTGCCAAGAGCATGCCCACTTCAGACCTCTCCAAGTGGGGTTTAAGGCGGTTGGCATGCAGGACTCTCAAGGGGTTCCTGGGAGACCGCAAGTCAACCAAAGAGGTAACTGGAATCTTGCGCTCCACAACCTCAAAGGGGCCGGTCCACTAATCCTGGAGCGCACAAGGCTCCACTGGGGCTAAGACCCACATCTTCTGACCAGGCTGAAGCTCTATCAGAGTGGCATTCTGGTCGTACCACCGCTTCATCTCCTCCTGGCTGGCTTCCAGATTTGCCTCAGCAAGTTCTCTGAAAGGCCTAGTCTGGTTCCTGAAGGCCAGCATGTAGCTATATACATTCTGGGGAAGTTTCCTGGGAGATTGCTCCCAGCCTTCTTTGACCAGACTTAGAGGTCCTCTCACTGGGTGGCCATACATGAGCTCAAAGGGGCTGAACCCTAGAGACTTCTGTGGCACCTCACGGTAAGCAAAGAGTAGGCATGGTAAGAGGACGTCCCACTTATCATGCCGTTTAGGGTGCGGTTGAATGTCTCAACCAACCCATTTCCTTATGGGTGGTAAACTTGTAGGTTACACCACACTCTTGCCAAAAGGATTTCATATACTTGGATATGAAATTGGTACCCCGGTCAGACACCACCTCTAGAGGGAACCTCACTCTGGAGAAAATTCCCATCAGTGCACTTCCCACCACGGGGGCCGTCACTGTCCTCAGAGGGATGGCTTCCGGGTGGCATGGTCCACCAAGACCTGGATAAACCTGTTGCCCATGGCTGTCCTGGGGTCCAGTGGCCCCACAATGTCAATCCCCACTCGCTCAAAGGGGGTACTGACCACAGGGAATGACTGGAGAGGAGCCTTCTGCTTCCTCCCACTCTTTCCACTTGCCTGGCAAGTCTGGCAGGTCCTGCAGTGAGCATCTGAGTTCCTGTGCATTTGAGGCCAATAAAAGTGGGTGACAAGCCTTTCATAGGTCTTGTCCTGCCCCAAATGCCCTGCCAATGGCACATCGTGAGCCTGCCCCAGTAGGAAGGCTCTGAAGCACTGGGGTACCACCAGCGCACGGGCTGACCCAGGCTCAGCAACCTTAGGCTCTGAATACAGGTCATTCTCCCAGTAAATGAAATGTGTTCCAGACTGATCACTGTTGGCCTGGTCTGCAGCCTGCTGCCGCAGACCCACGAGAGACGGACATTCTTTCTGCTCCCTGCAGAATTCTTCCCTGGAGGGGCCTCCTTCCTGCTGCAAATGGGTTAGCTCAGGCAGGTCCCCCAGTTCAGCTATCTGTTCCCCTGTAGGCTCCAGGGCATCACTCTCAAGGTCTGCTTCCTCCTGGACCGTGGGAACGACAGGGGGCGCTTTCCCACGCCCCCTGCCTCTTCTCTCTAAGGCCGGTCCCTGGGCCTCCCTCTCAGGCCCCAGGATCTCTTGAGCACCCCTACTGGCTGCCATTGACCGGGTGGTCACGCATGCCCAGTCAGGCAGACCCACCATCTTCAGGTGATTATCTTCTCCACCTTCTCCCAAGGTGAGCTCTTCAAATCGTTCCCCAACAAACAGTCAACAGGCATGGCGGTTCTCACAGCTACTTGAAGAGTACCAGAGACTTCCCCCCCCACTCAAAGGGAACCTGAGCCATTGGACACTGACTCTCAGTGTTGTCAGCGTTCACAACTCGACAAAATGCATGTGGGACAACCTGCTCTCAAGACACCAGGTGACACTTGACAGCTGTCACACTGGCTCCTGTATCTCTAAGAGCTTCCACCTTTTGGCCATTGATGGTCACCCACTGCCCATATTTTAGTGTTACTGGGCAGTTGGTTCTCCGGGACCACCTTACAGTCTCCTAAAGAGACAAGGGACATTTCTGCGGTACCCCACCCACCTTGGACTTCCACCCCCTCCCCAAAGGCTACACTAGCCATCTGCCGGGGCGGAGCACCAGTGGGTGCTGGTTTACCAAACAGGCGACACTTGTGATCAGAGGCAAAATGACCCAGGTCACCACACTTGTAACACCTTGGGGGCCCTCTTTGAACAGGGGTACCTGTCGGGGGCCCGGTCGGTGTCTGGGGTGGGGGAGGCTGAGAACCTTTCCATTGGTTCCCTTGGGGATTACTTTGGGGCCTTCTTTGGAACTCCCTCTGTTTACCATTGACCCCCCCCCCCCCCACTCTTCTGCTGGGGACCCTGCCCACCCTTGGCGGAGTCTCCCACTTGACCCTTGTGGACCCTGGTGCTGACCCAGCAGTCCGCCTCCTCAGCAAGCTTCCTAGGGTTAGTCAGCTTGCTATCTATCAGATGCTGG
Source organism: Lissotriton helveticus (assembly GCF_964261635.1). Classification (NCBI taxonomy): domain Eukaryota; kingdom Metazoa; phylum Chordata; class Amphibia; order Caudata; family Salamandridae; genus Lissotriton; species Lissotriton helveticus. The sequence goes on along the minus strand of NC_136068.1, from coordinate 1,957,806,041 downwards.
TGCAGCTCTGGAAAACAATTATCAGACAAGTGCTCCCATGCAATCAAATCAAAGAGACCTTGAAAATCATCAACTTTGCTACCCTTCACCCAACCATCCAATGCTCTGCAGAAAAAAGTAACATACTCAACATAAGTACTGTTAGAATTCTTTGTGCAACCCCTGAACCTTTGTCTATACAACTCAGGAGTTAACCCATATCTGGCCATCAAAGCATCCTTCATGTGTGGATAAGAATTATGAACATCTGAGGGCAAACCCAGCAGTGTGTCCCGCCCCTCACTCAGGAACCGTCCCCACAACCCCGCTCCCCAATCTTTTTCAGGGACCCGGTGGGAAGACATGGCTACCTCATATGCCTTGAACTACTGCCCTATGTCATAATTTAAAAAAAACGTATTTAACCACCTCCTTTGGTACGTACACTCTTGATCCTACCTGTACTGGCGGTGTGCTGCCACCAGAGGGAGTAAGCTCTAAACTCTTAGCCTTTAGCTCCAATTCCCTCAAAGCCATCTCATGCTCCATTTGGATTCTTCTCTCTTCCAGAGCCAGATTTTTGCTTTCCAGCTCCAGTTGCCCATTCAGTTTAAGTTTTGCCATCTCCATTTCATGTAGTCTGGTTTCCTTCCTGTCTGCCAACTCTTCTGGCGACAGGCCTCTGCCAGAGCCATGGTTGCCCTCTGCCTGCTCAGTTTCCACCAAATCTTCAGGGTCTCTCCTTGGCTCAATCCAGGCCCTCAGCACCTTGTGTAGATCTGACTTGATCTTGCATCCAACATGGGGAACTTTGAACTTTTTGCAGAAGCCCTTTAGCTGGGCCTTGGTGTAGATCTCTAGTATCTCCTCTTCCCATTCTACTTCTTCGTTTCAGAGACTTCAGATGCTGCCCTTTCTACAATGAGTGGGCATGATTTTCAAAAATGGAGCTCTGTAGCTAAACAAGAATCAAAAAGTACATGGTTGCGTTATGGTCTGCACTCACTAAGTAGTGTTCACCAATCACTGTACAGGAATCACAAATGCAAATTCGGAATCCTTCCATTGCTTCCAATGTTAGAATTAGGGGTCTCTGTTTGCCAGAGGTAGGCACTTGTGACAAGCAGGGACCCTCTCCTCTAGTCAGGGCAAGGGAATTACCCTCTTAAAATAACCTCTGCTCACCCTATAGGCGGCGAGGCGCGAACAGTCAAGGCTAGTTCAGAGGCAATATAAGTTAAGCATTTGTGACCACATACAGTAACCCAGTGACAACACTACAAATGGACACCACACAAGGTTTTATCAAAAATAGTTAGCTTTTATATAAAGGCTTAGCACAAGACCAAATAACGACAAAAATAATCCACAATACTGCTAGCAATCAAGAGTTCTTGTTAAAAGTGTATTCTTAAAGTTCTGTGCGATTGGTACTCCTTGGTTCGGCTCTCACGGTGATAAAAATGCCCAAAAGAGTCTAACAAGCACAGCGGATGCTCTGGTCCGAGCGTACAAAAATGCAGTGCGGGTCGTACACAGTACCTTAGCTTGGTGTGTCCGGCACGGACAGGGCGATGAAAAAGAAAGCGATGTACGCGGTGATGTCCTCCTGTCACGGTGTGAGCTATGGCTCGTTGACTTCGTGGCTACGCGTCGTTGGGCGCAGAGTCGCGTTGCTTGAGGGGACGGTGCGTGGTGCGGTGCGATCTATTTACGCTGCGGCATACGAGCCGTACCTTGGGAACCGTGATGTTCAGTCTTGGATGCGGTGTGAGGCGGTGCGACGTGGACGTGCGAAGCGTACCCTCCCTTCAGGTGCGATCGGCAGACTCGAACTCAGCGGCAGTGTACATGTCGTTACAACCAGGGTGATTCGAGGAAGCAAAGCGGTGTACGCGGCGTTGTCAGCCAGTCACAGTGCGAGCTATGGCTCGTTTGGGGCACAGAGTCGCGTTGATTGAGGCAGACGGTGCTAGATACGGTGCTTTGCAGGATACGAGGCGATCGTACGAGGCGTACACAGCTCCCGGCCTCGGCAACTACAGAAAACAGCGTTTCCCACAGCTCTCTTCGAGGCAATTAAGTCTACTGGTCCTGGGACTTCGTTCAGGGGGCAAGCTCACTCACAAGCCAAAGTCTTTCAGTCTTTCTCCTCTCCTTTAGCAGCAAGGCAACCACTGCAGGCCAATCCCCCAGGTCAGGGACAGTACTCCTCCGTACAGCTTTCCCAGTTCCTTCTCGTCAGGCAGAGGTTTCTTCTTGTCAAGCAGGATCTAATTTCTTGGGAGCAGAGTCCCAATACTTATACCCCTAAATCATTTGTTCCTCTGGGGTAGAGGGGCCTGTGCCCAGTCAAAACCAGTTCTTGAGCACTTTGTTGACAGGACTCTTGACTTTTCATTCAGGGAGCAGGCTAGAGACATCAGACACTCCACAGGAGGTGGAGCCAGCATTGTGGTGGAAATGCATAGTCCTATTCAGAGCCCAGGTGCACTCCTCCCACCCATCTGGATGTAAATCTACCTATTCACCACCAGGCCACCTAGCCCTGCCCTCCGGAATTTCCCAGCCCTGTCACTCACAGAACCCAGACAGCAGATACACATCCTAGCAGAGGCGGGCTGAAATGGTTAGGCAAGCAAATACCTACTTTCTAAAAGTGGTATTTGCAAACACAGAATATTAAAATAAACTTTACTAAAAGATGTCTTTTATTATTCTGAGTTCAGGCATACTAAACTCGAATTTCTACCATGTTCCCTGAGCCTGCTAGGATTATCGAGTGTAATAATTCCAGCAGCCCATCTTGGCCTATAAGAACAGGTAGCCTTGCAATAGTGAAAAACGAAAATGCTGTAATTCACTATTAGGACATGCCACACACATCAGGGCTTGTCCTATTTTATACTTACAATGCACCCTGCCCTTGTCCTACCATAGGGGTGACTAACATGAAGGTAAGGGAAGGTTTAGGGACTGGGAAGTGGGTGCACTTGCCCAGTCAGCATGACAGTACCAGATTGCACGCAGGTTCTGCAATGGCAGACCTTAGACACATTTTACAAGGCTGCTTCTGTGGGTGGCACAACCAGCGCTGCAGGCCAACTAGCAGCATTTGTATTTACAAGCCCTGGCACCCCTGGTGCCCTTTACTGGGGACTGACAGTAAACAAAATAAGCCAATCATGGAATCCAATCAATACAGCAATTTACACAGGGAGCACTTGCACTGTGGCACAGTGCTCTGAGCAGCTAACACCAGCGAAAACATATGAGGCACAGCACCAAAAAGTGGAAGGGAGACCCACGCCAAGGTGCCAGGTCTAACACTAGCCATATGCAAATCAGTCTTGACCCTGTGCTCAAGGGGAACAGTCCAGCCCAAACTGCCAGGCCAGGTCCTCCCTGGACTGGAATCAAGAATCCTAGGACCGGTTTCTGGCTTTCAGCCGTCTTCAGCCAGGATAGCTTGACTTCAGTGGCATGGAGAGCACGGGACTCACTTCTGAGCATACCCGTCCCACTCGGGGTGACAAATGAAAAAAGAACAATTGATGGACAGAATGCAGAACAATGTCATACATCCACCCCAGTACAGAGATCTGGGCCTAAACCCATCGCTTTTAGGTCTCGTTAGAGCCAGCGCATGCGCTGTCTGGTGAGACATTTAGTAACAGGCTTCTCAAAGTGCTACACACAGGCTTTTGGCGGCCACCAGCTTGCTGTTATACGCACAAGCGCGTGTGACGTACACAGCTGCCATTCGCCACTCGCCAGCCTGCCATTTGTGCACGCGCACCGTCACTTTCAGGGCTGCGACAACCAGCCCCCCTCTTCCTCATTAAACAGAACACTTTTGCTTTCCCGTGTCACTTCGTGACATGCACAGCTGCCATTTTCCACTCGTCAGCCTGCCGTTGTTTGTGCGCGCAAATAGGCACAGAGCCCGCAGAGTCTACGGGGGAAAGATTGGCTGCTTCACATATCAGAATGAAGGCAGTTTGTAAAAATGAAGGATAAAAAATAGTTGAAAGTCATTCGTTTTAACTAACCTCCTTGGTCTGCCCACGGCGGCCACACTGCGCTAAAAGCTGGTTCCGTGTACCTGTGCGGGCTCGCAGTCTTGTGGGCTGATGTGTAGCAGTAAGGATCCTTGTTTTGCTTTCTTCGGCCCTTTGTGGCACTTTGAATTGCTGGGGCTTGGTAGTGTCTGCGCCTCCCAGCCATGGGAATACATGGCCATTTGAAGAGACGTCTTCATCCGAGCACGGAACAAAGCCCTCAGGACCCAGGGGGACGTGTGCAGCTGGGCCTGGTGCCCACGCGTGTACTTGCTCCACTTGTTATCTCTCACCCTTTCCTTACTCAGCCATTTTCACTTCTGCATTCTCCCCCTCCTTAGACTGACTTCACCCATACCTTATTCATAATTCCTTCATTTCTGCTTTGCTTCCCTCGCCTTCCTTTCAGCCTTCCATCCTTCCCTTCTCACAAATTCCCTCTAACTCCTTCCTTCTCTGCCATCCTCGCTTCTTCTTCTGCTTTTCTTGTTCTCGGTCTCTCTTCTTCTCTCATTCCTTCCCACCCTGCTCTCTCTATCCGTCTTTCTTTCTCTCTTTCATCTTTTCTTCCTCATCCTTTTCAGGAAGGATGCCTACATCTGCAGATCCGCCCCGCTTCACCCCACCCCTTCCCCCTCCCGCATGCCGCTGATTAGTAATATGCAGTTCTACAAAGAGCGGAGTGGCCGCCGCCCCCCCTCACTCACAATGATTCATGTTCAATTTGTACAAATCGAGAAAATTAGATTTCAAATCTCACGGCCGTTCCTGCAATGAGGGGCTTAAAAGACGGTCGGCACAAAACGGTCTGGAATCAGGGGCGGCCTTAGGCGTGTGCAAGCTGTGCACCTGCACAGGGCCACCAAACTCCAGGGGCCGCCACGCCAATGTATATCCTTAAATATGTATCCATCCTCGGAGGATTATTATATTGTGTGGCGGCCCCTGGCAGGGATTTGTCGGCCTCCGGCTCTGTTCCACTTCCAAACACCTGGATCCCCCCCTTCACTGGCCTCCGCGCTCCGTCCCGCCCGGACCCCCTCTTCCGGGGCCCCCTACCTACGCTCCCTGCCCAGGGTCGCCATGAGCCTAGAGCCGCCCCTGGTGGAATATTGACCCCGGCATCAGACTCCTTTTCCGTAACCATTAGCCCCGGATTATCTACGAGCCGCGCCGTGATCACAACCCTCTCACTCACATCTCTGCTTCGGTTATTGCTGTAAAAAAAAGCACCACAAAGGCTGCCGCCCGCCAGCGGAGCCATATTGTCAATAAAATGATCAGCTTATAAAACAGAACATCAAAGGGTGAAATCTTTCCGACCTCTCTCTAAAGTGCAGATTAACTTGAGGCGGGGCGAGCCCGGACGCGTCTGCTTCAGCAACACAACTCCCAGTGGATTGGCTTTTCTTTAGTGATGGGCCTGTGACGTCACATCCTGCGCTGATTGGCCGATGGATCCAGCAGAGCTGAGTGTTCTGGTAGATGCCAGGCTGGGGGTTGTGGGGGGGCTGGGGGTCACGGCGTGAAACCATTTATAACCCCTGGCTGGGGTGACCGACTGAACAGGGCAAATTCAGGCCAAGGGTCCAGACTCTGAGCAAACATTCAGGATAAAAGGTGATTTTTCGGGACACACCTGAGGTCGTTGCGCGATTCTAAAGGAGGCAGCAGTGGACGGACACACGTCAAGATAGGTTCATGTTCTTTAGTTTGTTTTACACATTGGAGCTTTGAGCAAACATTCACAAATAGCTGGACAGATTTAAAGATGAACAAGCATTGGCATAGCCAATAGGTCTCGCGTTTGGGATCTTATAAGTATCTAGTTTTGCAGCACAATATCCTCAGTGCAACATCAACTGCTGCTCTGGCTGAACACTTATAAGGTCCCAAAGGCGAGACCTATTGGCTATGCCAATGCTTGTTTTTTTGTGCGTATGTCTGAGGACATGTCTAGAACAATGAACTGGGGGGGGGGGGTATATCGAGGTTCAGGGGTCGAACTGGCTTCTTGTACAGGTGATAAAGTGCCGCCCCCTCGGTCTCCCAGTGTCACCCATTAGCACAGTTCCTACTGGGAATCATCCCAAACACACCCGAGCCTGGCAGCCCCGGGGCCTCTGCAGAGACTGCTCTTTATACACCCGGAAGTGAGCGTCCCCTGCAGGCGTCACGCGGCCGGAGCTTCCGGGAGTGCTGGGCCCTGACTCAGCCACCACGTGACCCGCCAGACAGGACTGGTGACTGGGGTGTAAACAGCCGCCATGAAGACCTCCAGGGCAGACTCCGAGGGGCCAAGCACCCCGGACAGGGTCACTGAGAGGCAGGGCCGTTTCTACCATTAGGCAAGACTAGGCGGCCGCCTAGGGCGGCAAAAGAGCTGGGGCGGCAAAAGGGGAACATTTATTTCAATTTGAACCTGGCGGCTATTTTTATTTTCTCTGTTAGATGATACTGCTAACCACTACTTCTAGCTTTGTTGCCGTTTCTACCATTAGGCAAGCCTAGGCGGCCGCCTAGCTTTACTTTCGTAGGTTCAAATTGAAATAAATGTTCCCCTTTTGCCGCCCCAGCTCTTTTGCCTCCCTAGTTGTCCGCCTAGTCTTGCCTAATGGAAGAAACGGCCCGTAAGACTACAAATCCCAGAATGCAATGCACAGGTGGCCACAAAATGGTGCAAGTTGCTTTTTTTGTGGGTTCTGGTTTTGAAAACAAGGTGCACTTGACGCCTCAGTGGTATTTAAACACAAGGCTCTATTGGGCATCCGTGTACATAGTTCTGGGAGTGTATGGGTTACGTACTGGTCTGGCATAGGCCTTTCGTTGAGGTCGTTTGCAGGACTGACTGTTGTGATCGTGTTTCCTGATAGTAAATATGAGTAACATCGAAGGGTTCGGCAGTAGAGGGTGTGCCTCTCTAGCCTGGATGACAGGGGGAGAGAGTGATGGTAGTTAAAGGGATGGGCGGCATTTTTCAATTCTCGCCTAGGGTGGCAAAACACCTAGAAACGGCCCTGCTGAGAGGATGAAACCCCGAGTCAGCCCCGGAGGCAGTGTGCCCAGGTGTGCCAAGGAGGGGAGGCTGGAGCCTGCGAGTGATCCCCAGTGACCCCCACGGCAGGGTCACGGACTCCCTGGGCCGATCTCAGAGAAGATGAAAGCCCGAGTCAGCCCCGCAGGCAGTGTGCCCAGGTGTGCCAAGGAGATCTAAGGGGGGGAGGGGGCGGGGAGGGGGCGAGTGACCCCCGTGACCCAGGACAAGGTCGCTGGCTCCCTGGGCCGATCTCAGAGAGGATGAAAGCCCGAGTCAGCCCCGCAGGCAGTGTGCCAATGAGGTCCAGGGGGCGCCTGAGACACGACTGGAGCCTGCGAGTGACCCCCCTGTAGTGAGCCAACCGACCACACCCCAGACATCGGCAGGAGGAGGTTAGCCCGCTGAGCTACCTACCGGTTACACAGTAACAAGCCCTAACCGGACACAAGCCCAGCCGAGCCTCGGATCGAGTCCAGTAGGGGGCGCTATAGCGGCCATATCATTCAAGGTCCAAAGAGTCGACGCGAGGGAGGCCGGGGGCAGAGCTGCCAAGGTTTTAGTGTTCTTATGCGTGACACTCAGTGCCCCACGCGTGACACTCAGTGCCCCACGCGTGACACTCAGTGCCCCACGCGTGACACTCAGTGCCCCACGCGTGAGTCCAGTCCCGCACCAGGCCCGGGCCTCGGACCGGGGGCTCCGCCTGTGTTTGACACTCGGCGCTCTTTCTTCTGGTGTTTTAAACCCGTTCTTCATCTTGTGATGGAATAACGTCACCTGGAGTGGTCTGCCTCACACGCCAGGCAGCAGCCCCTGTGTGGACCCGCACTGTGTGCAGAAGTGCCTCTGAGCAGCAGAAGTGCCTCTGAGCAGCAGCAAAAGTGCCTCTGTGCAAAAGCAAAAGTGCCTCTGTGCAAAAGCAAAAGTGCCTCTGTGCAGAAGCAAAAGGGCCTCTGTGCAGAAGCAAAAGGGCCTCTGTGCAGAAGCAAAAGGGCCTCTGTGCAGAAGCAAAAGGGCCTCTGTGCAGAAGCAAAAGGGCCTCTGTGCAGAAGCAAAAGGGCCTCTGTGCAGAAGCAAAAGGGCCTCTGTGCAGAAGCAAAAGGGCCTCTGTGCAGAAGCAAAAGGGCCTCTGTGCAGAAGCAAAAGGGCCTCTGTGCAGAAGCAAAAGGGCCTCTGTGCAGAAGCAAAAGGGCCTCTGTGCAGAAGCAAACGTGCCTCTGTGCAGAAGCAAACGTGCCTCTGTGCAGAAGCAAACGTGCCTCTGTGCAGAAGCAAACGTGCCTCTGTGCAGAAGCAAACGTGCCTCTGTGCAGAAGCAAACGTGCCTCTGTGCAGAAGCAAAAGTGCTTCTGTGCAGAAGCAAAAGTGCCTCTGTGCAGAAGCAAACGTGCCTCTGTGCAGAAGCAAACGTGCCTCTGTGCAGAAGCAAACGTGCCTCTGTGCAGAAGCAAACGTGCCTCTGTGCAGAAGCAAACGTGCCTCTGCAGAAGTGCCTCTGATGAGCAGAAGTGCCTCTGAGCAGAAGTGCCTCTGAGCAAAAGTGCCTCTGTGCAGAAGCAAACGTGCCTCTGAGCAGAAGAGTAAAAGTGCCTCTGAGCAGAAGAGTAAAAGTGCCTCTGAGCAGAAGAGTAAAAGTGCCTCTAAGCAGAAGTGCCTCTGAGCAGAAGTGCCTCTGAGCAGAAGTGCCTCTGAGCAGAAGTGCCTCTGAGCAGAAGTGCCTCTGAGCAGAAGTGCCTCTGAGCAGAAGTGCCTCTGAGCAGAAGTGCCTCTGAGCAGAAGAGTAAAAGTGCCTCTGAGCAGAAGAGTAAAAGTGCCTCTGAGCAGAAGAGTAAAAGTGCCTCTGAGCAGAAGAGTAAAAGTGCCTCTGAGCAGAAGTGCCTCTGAGCAGAAGTGCCTCTGAGCAGAAGTGCCTCTGAGCAGAAGTGCCTCTGAGCAGAAGTGCCTCTGAGCAGAAGTGCCTCTGAGCAGAAGTGCCTCTGAGCAGAAGAGTAAAAGTGCCTCTGAGCAGAAGAGTAAAAGTGCCTCTGAGCAGAAGAGTAAAAGTGCCTCTGAGCAGAAGAGTAAAAGTGCCTCTGAGCAGAAGAGTAAAAGTGCCTCTGAGCAGAAGTGCCTCTGAGCAGAAGTGCCTCTGAGCAGAAGTGCCTCTGAGCAGAAGTGCCTCTGAGCAGAAGTGCCTCTGAGCAGAAGTGCCTCTGAGCAGAAGTGCCTCTGAGCAGAAGAGTAAAAGTGCCTCTGAGCAGACGAGTAAAAGTGCCTCTGAGCAGACGAGTAAAAGTGCCTCTGAGCAGACGAGTAAAAGTGCCTCTGAGCAGAAGAGTAAAAGTGCCTCTGAGCAGAAGAGTAAAAGTGCCTCTGAGCAGAAGAGTAAAAGTGCCTCTGAGCAGAAGTGCCTCTGAGCAGAAGTGCCTCTGAGCAGAAGTGCCTCTGAGCAGAAGTGCCTCTGAGCAGAAGTGCCTCTGAGCAGAAGTGCCTCTGAGCAGAAGTGCCTCTGTGCAGAAGTGCCTCTGAGCAGAAGTGCCTCTGAGCAGAAGTGCTTCTGTGCAGAAGTGCCTCTGTGCAGAAGTGCCTCTGTGCAGAAGTGCCTCTGAGCAGAAGAAGTGCCTCTGAGCAGAAGAAGTGCCTCTGAGCAGAAGAAGTGCCTCTGAGCAGAAGAAGTGCCTCTGAGCAGAAGAAGTGCCTCTGAGCAGAAGTGCCTCTGAGCAGAAGTGCCTCTGAGCAGAAGAGTGAAAGTGCCTCTGTGCAGAAGTGCCCCAGTGCAGAAGTGTCTCTGAGCAGAAGTGCCTCTGAGCAGAAGAGTAAAAGGGCCTCTGTGCAGAAGTGCCTCTGTGCAGAAGTGCCCCTGTGCAGAAGTGCCTCCGAGCAGAAGTGCCTCCGAGCAGAAGTGCCTCCGAGCAGAAGTGCCTCCGAGCAGAAGTGCCTCTGAGCCGAAGTGCCTCTGAGCCGAAGTGCCTCTGAGCCGAAGTGCCTTTGAGCAGAAGAGTGAAAGTGCCTCTGTGCAGAAGTGCCCCTGTGCAGAAGTGCCTCTGAGCAGAAGTGCCTCTGAGCAGAAGAGTAAAAGGGCCTCTGTGCAGAAGTGCCTCTGTGCAGAAGTGCCCCTGTGCAGAAGTGCCCCTGTGCAGAAGTGCCCCTGTGCAGAAGTGCCTCTGAGCAGAAGAAGTGCCTCTGAGCAGAAGAAGTGCCTCTGAGCAGAAGTGCCTCTGAGCAGAAGAGTAAAAGGGCCTCTGTGCAGAAGTGCCTCTGTGCAGAAGTGCCCCTGTGCAGAAGTGCCTCTGAGCAGAAGTGCCTCTGAGCAGAAGTGCCTCTGAGCAGAAGAGTAAAAGGGCCTCTGTGCAGAAGTGCCTCTGTGCAGAAGTGCCCCTGTGCAGAAGTGCCTCCGAGCAGAAGTGCCTCCGAGCAGAAGTGCCTCCGAGCCGAAGTGCCTCCGAGCCGAAGTGCCCCTGTGCAGAAGTGCCTCCGAGCCGAAGTGCCTCCGAGCCGAAGTGCCTCCGAGCCGAAGTGCCTCTGAGCCGAAGTGCCTCTGAGCCGAAGTGCCTCTGAGCCGAAGTGCCTCTGAGCCGAAGTGTCTCATTTGTGTGAATGGAAGCACGGGAGGAAGCGCAGTGTGACGTCATGTGTGCAAATACACAACCCCACTGCAAACTAAGACCATCGGCATGACAAGGGCACAGCCTGCTTTGTCAAACAGTCATCCCAGAAACCCCTGGGTGTGGGGTGTAAGCCAGCCCTCGGGGAGTGGCTGGTAACAGAACAACTAGAACAGTGACCAGCAGGTCACTGCCAGCAGTTGCAGGGTTGAAAAAACACTCCCAGCAAAGAAAGTGAATGCTTTGATGGTGCAACACCAGAAGTCTTCAAGGAAATGTCCTTTTGTGAATAAGGGGCCAGATGTAGGTGGCCATTTACCGGCCGGTAAAGGGTAAATGGGTTTTTGGGATGTAGGGGCATCATTTTACAGATTCGGTAAATTCACAGAATCTGTAAAATACCGAATCGGTAATTTTACCGATTTGGTAATTCCAAGATGTAGGTAGCACTGTTTACAGTGCTACAGGCCTTCAGAATTCAGTATTTTACCACACAATCCTATTGTGTGGTAAAATACCGAATCCAGGTGTGCATGCACACATATGCCATGTGACTGACAGACATGCCCTTAGGGGCACATGCCTGTATTTGGGGTGCTAGAGGGTGTCAAAGTGACACCCCCTGCACCCTTGCTGGAATCGGTATTTACCGGTAATGCCCATTGATTCCCATGGGCTTCAATGCCCATAGGAATCAATGGGCATTACCGATTCGGTATTTACAGAATCTGTAAATACCGAATCTTAACGAAGCCCATGGGAAACAAAGGCTCACACCTTGTTAACACTTCACACATGCTTAAGAGAGGCAGCTTTTCACTTTGTTCAGTCCCTCACGGTGCTATTATCCTTGCAATGCGCTCAAACGTACACATGATAGACCCGCTTGTATGAGGACTTTAGATCGGATGTCAATTCCTGTGATGCCATGTCTGATGTCATGCACCATGATGATGTGCGCCGTGATGTCACTTGCTTACTGCCTAATTAGGTTAGTCCCTCCACTTCTTTTTTAGGTCTCGCCTACGCAGGGCGCATGCGCTGATTATGAAAAATACCTTTTGTAATCGGCACAGCTTTGCAGGCAAAAAGGTGCGCGCGTTGTACTGCTTTCAATGGCAACGCATGCACGTTTGGCGATTCCCTTGAGCGAGCTTTGGCGCCATGTGTTAGCAATTATCGCTCCTGGCGCTGCTCGCTCCCACAAGGGAAACGCTTTTACTTTTGCCGACACTGGCCAAAGTGGACTTCTGTGTCTGCTTGTTCCATGTATATTCGTCAAATGCAGGTGTTCGAGTGATGTCAGTAAGCACTGCAGCCTGTCTTTTGAAGTGCACACTTATTCTGTACATTTCACAGCCCTCTCCACAAAAAACGACTTACCGCCCTCCGGATGGCCTGTGCTTCCAGGCAGCCTGACCTGCAATTGAAGAGCTATGCAAAGGCACCCCTGTATTTCCTTTTTACATTTATTTATAAAGGCAACACCTTAATTCTAACGAGTACACAAAGGCTGGACGGTTGGAAAAGGTTCCCTTCTTGTGCAAAGCTAAATTATGCCGAGAAGTAATTTACCACGAGACACTCTTGAACAAAATGCGCAGAAGTGTGTCTCCATAGAACCATTGCTTCAGTGGAAACCAGCACAGCTGGCGACCACTTGAGTGCACAGCTCCGGGCAATTAGCGCTGGCAACTAACAATTAGAAAGGCAAGGCTACTCCATTTTAAAAGCTTCTCATAGTCCTCTGTTTACTTATGTACTTCAGATGTGTTGGTTTCCTTCTGTATTTACTTTCTGAATGAGAGATAACTAATCTACAGACTGCGTTTCTTTAAAAAAAAAACCCTAAACAGGTATTTTCTACTGGTACGTACTGCGACTTCGTGCGTTTTTAGTGGCAGGTCTCGAATCTGATTGGTTCATCTCTTTTTCATTCAGAAATGCAACCTAGGCTGCATTGCATTCATGTGCTCGGTCTCACAAACAACCATGTTGTGTGCTCCTGACAACATTCTGAGCGAGCCTATTGGCTTTCATGTTCATTTAGGAATCATTCCAGCGCACGAGCGTTGCAGCATTGAGCATAGTTGTTAATCCATAAAACGTGTTGTGGGCTGGCCTCTGGTTGGCAGCTTGCAGAAAATACTCCCCGAGTCAGCCCCGTGCTAACCCGTCACCCAAGAGTCACATTCTTTAATGAGTAACAGCCTGACTCTGAATTAACAGCAGAGGATAGACATTTCAGAGAGACTTCTGACTAAACCTGGGCGAAGTACTATGATACGCTCACGTAGTTTGCGAAGTTTGCGCTACTTCGCACTACATGAGTTGCACATAGCACAGCGCAAACACGCGTAGCAGTCATTTTTTGCTTGCTCGCGGTCCTCAACGTCAAGTTGGCGAGCGAGCAAAATGACATCCCGGCGAGACTTTTTCCTCATTCACGATCAGCAACATCAAGTTGCCGATCGGGAGCGTGGAAAATAAACCTCCCGGTGAGATTCTCAACGCGGGGAGGTCAGGTTTCTCATTACGAGTGGTCGCATATGCTCGCAACCGCTCACGATGAGAAACTACCAGTCCACACTGAGACAGCTGTCGCTCAAGTACATATTTACTCGAGCGGCAGAAAACGACCGCTTGCACTGTGCAAGATGCGGTTTGCACTGATTGCACAGTGCAGACAAGCATCCGGCACTGTGCAATCAGTGCGTACAGCTTTTTGCACAGTGCACTACGCAGTTCGCGTAGCTACACGAAGTGCACTTCGCGTAGCTACGCGTAGCGCTACTACGCAAACTACCCCCAGGGTTACTTCTGACTTGCAAGAAGGCAACAAGTTTAGAAGCAGCCTTTAATGTTTTAACGAGCTGTTTATGACTTGTAATTATGGTAATTAAAGACAGAGACCGAGAAAGCCCTTCGGGAGTGAGTCATTGCGCTATGCTACGTTTCTACATCGTAACATAAGGTAAGAGAACACCAGCTGTAACTTAAGATAAGGGAATATTAATTATTCTTACTGGAATGAAGAGGGCCTATTCAGTACCTCCCTATTAGTATTACTTTATTTACACACACCATGAAGGAGTGTGTGGTTGCAGAGCCACACAGGGCCTGGCCTCTTCAAGGGAGTCGTTTTTTGCACACCTTATCTTGACATTTTCTTTATCCTTTTACAATCCATTTCTCTTATCCTACCCCTTCTGCTCAGGGGAACCAGCCCCCTCCTCACCCAACCTGTACATTTGGGTAATGTTCTCTTGATGGTATCAACCACCAAAGATTTTGACTTCCAATCACCTGCCCCACAGCATTCCCTTTGCATCCACTTATTTTCATCCAGGCTGGTCTTTTTATGTACAAGCGCTGTGCATGCTGGACTTTTTGAGTCCATACGTAGAGTTAAAAGGGAACCTACAGGTTCTAGAATGCAAAGTGCAAACGAAATGTCAAGTTTGACTGATGGCGTATTAGATGCCAAGTGACCAAGCGTCCCATTGGTCATAGTTCCACTGCTAATACTTTCATTTGGACTTTCACCATTGGTTATGTGTAGATGTAAGCAAGGCAGTACCTTCTAACCAACAATCAAAAAAACAAGCATTGGCATAGCCAATAGGTCTCGCTTTTGGGACCTTATAAGTATCATAACCATAAGTATTGTGCCCTGCTCCAAGTGCCCCGATCGAGGGGTGGGTGGCATCGTTCACCACAGCAGGCAGACCGGATATAGACACCTCTGGCACCCCTGTTAATGTTGCGAGAGTACCAGGTGCCCCCCTCAAGGTACCCTCAAGTTAACACGATTGTAACTAGCAGCACTGCCAAGAGGCACACACTACCTGGCAGACTCCAGTCCCTGCGGGGGTGACTATTAAATTGCGTTACCCTAACACGAGATGCGTGACACTTGGCAGGGCTATGGGGGGGTCTCAAGTGATCCCCAGGTGTGGGACCCCGCCAGGCTCTTTTCTTAAGATAAATGGCCCCATGTTGTGCTCCCTTACTTGAAGGGACCAGTGTTGTGCAGAAGGGTGCCGTGTTGTGCTCCTTTAGTGCAGGACCCAGTGTTGTGCTGAAGGGCCCTGTGTTGCGCTCCCTCTGGCGCAGGGCCCGTGTTGCGCTCCCTTTACTGCAGGGCCCCGTGTTGCGCTCCCTTTGGCGCAGGGCCCGTGTTGCGCTCCCTTTGGCGCAGGGCCCCGTGTTGCGCTCCCTTTGGCGCAGGGCCCCGTGTTGCGCTCCCTTTGGCGCAGGGCCCCGTGTTGCGCTCCCTTTGGCGCAGGGCCCCGTGTTGCGCTCCCTTTGGCGCAGGGCCCCAGGTTGCGCTCCCTTTGGCGCAGGGCCCCGTGTTGCGCTCCCTTTGGCGCAGAGCCCCGTGTTGCGCTCCCTTTGGCGCAGAGCCCCGGGTTGCGCTCGCTTTGGCGCAGGGCCTCGGGTTGCGCTCGCTTTGGCGCAGGGCCCCGTGTTGCGCTCCCTTTGGCGCAGAGCCCCGTGTTGCGCTCCCTTTGGCGCAGAGCCCCGGGTTGCGCTCCCTTTGGCGCAGAGCCCCGGGTTGCGCTCCCTTTGGCGCAGAGCCCCGGGTTGCGCTCCCTTTGGCGCAGAGCCCCGGGTTGCGCTCCCTTTGGCGCAGAGCCCCGGGTTGCGCTCCCTTTGGCGCAGAGCCCCGGGTTGCGCTCCCTTTGGCGCAGGGCCCCGTGTTGCGCTCCCTTTGGCGCAGAGCCCCGGGTTGCGCTCCCTTTGGCGCAGGGCCCCGTGTTGCGCTCCCTTTGGCGCAGAGCCCCGGGTTGCGCTCCCTTTGGCGCAGGGCCCCGTGTTGCGCTCCCTTTGGCGCAGAGCCCCGTGTTGCGCTCCCTTTGGCGCAGGGCCTCGGGTTGCGCTCCCTTTGGCGCAGAGCCCCGGGTTGCGCTCCCTTTGGCGCAGGGCCCCGTGTTGCGCTCCCTTTGGCGCAGAGCCCCGTGTTGCGCTCCCTTTGGCGCAGGGCCCCGTGTTGCGCTCCCTTTGGCGCAGGGCCCCGTGTTGCGCTCCCTTTGGCGCAGAGCCCCGGGTTGCGCTCGCTTTGGCGCAGGGCCCCGTGTTGCGCTCCCTTTGGCGCAGAGCCCCGGGTTGCGCTCGCTTTGGCGCAGGGCCCCGTGTTGTGCTGCGCACACTCAGGAGCAGCACAGGTCCACACTAATATTCAGAAAATAATAAATAAACAGGCAAGCATTTAGCCTGCAAATTAATGCTTATCCTTTTATTAACCATTTTTTAAGACATCCTTACACAGTCCCTGACACACCCAGACCCCCTACCGCCACCCTGCTGGCATCCGTGTGGCCCTCGGTCATGCCACAGATGACCGAGAGGTTTGTGAGTACCCATGCTCCAGGGCTTGCAGTCTACCTTCAGAATGGTTATAAATTGGGCCCGCATCGGCCCACTCAGATATGTTTCTATATAGCGCCTTGTACCTCGCTTCTGGGAGTCATTATCCAGTGTTCTAGGATTCAGTTTGTGGACGTCAGACGGAGGAAGGCTGAGGTGGCCGCATCGATGTGAGTCTGTGATTGGTCCAGGGCTGGTGATGGCTGGAGGCTGGCCACCAGTGCACGGCGGCACCTGCAGCCGCGAGTGTGATCTGCCGCACCCAGCTCAGCTGCCACCCATGCCAGGCTGCCAAACCTGTCCGGCCACTGATGCTAATAATAGCACCTGGTACTCACTGATCTTAGGAAGGGCAGGAGGTCAAACGAGGCAAAAACACAACTAACAACAACACAGATCCCTGCCTTTTAAGCCCTAACAAAAACCAACGGGTGTTTCAAAGATGCTAAGGGGGGGGGGGGTAGGATGGAGCCACCAAAATTGACTGAGATCCAGGTATCAGATGCCGATTCCCTGAACCAGACAAATGTCGACATTGCTAATATTTCGATAGTACCTCGGCTGTCTTCCTCCCCACGGCTGTTTCAATCAAGCCAAGACTCAGAGGGAGAGGGGGAGGAAGAGAAAGAAAATGAAAATGAAAATCTGAGCGATTTACATCCAGAGAGAAGCTGCCGAAGAAGAATTTGGACTAAATGTAAAAGACAGCCTGGAAAATGTAAATATGGCCCATACTGTGTTATCAGGCCTACCTGTGAATAGTTTGGAGGTAACGGGTACCTCGAGCTCATCAATGCTTGGGGTTATGCTGATGCTCCAGAAAACTTTGCAAGGAATCCTAGAGGTTTCAGTGGGGAATATTGACATTCTAAAAACCCAGAGTAAGCAGTTTAATAACATAATTGGGGAATTGATGCAGATTAAAGCCCAAATGCCATCCCTTGTAAGAACTGTAGAGAGCAAAGCTGATGAGGTGGGAGAAACAACAAGGGCAAATACACCCGAGGAGGAGGAGCCCGCTGTACACATCTCCCGCTGTCCCATGATCATAAGGAGATATGCCAAAAGGAGGCGCGGTCTGAAGAGGAGAAAAGGGGAAAAGGCCCAACGGGTCAGTCAGGCTGCACAACAGCTGAACAGGAAACAGGTACCCCATGACCTAAGGCCCGGGGGCAAGGCAGGGAGAGTAGAAATGGATCATGTAACCCCAGTAGACCCTGGGGCAAGCACCCTTGGTCCCCAGGAAAAACCATGTTGGGACCAAGGTAAAGGCTTGGCCAAGAATGTAAGGGCCCCTAAGTGGATGCCCAGGGGGAGAAAAGAGGGGTTGGAACCTATACGGGAAATGGAAACGTCCACTGAGGCAGGGCCCAGTAACTTATCCCCGGTGAACAATTGGATGAATAGTGGCAGATCAGAAAGTAATCTGAAGAGAAGGGATAAATGTCCAGAGAATAGCCATAAGCCACTACAGGCATCCAGGATTGTGGACACTTGGTTATACCTAGAACCATTGGGCCAGGGAAATGGGAGGAAATGGAGTAGGAAATTAAAACCCCTAAACCGCTCGCAGCTACTATTCTCATTTGCTAAATGCCCCAGCCTAAAATATGTCAGTACAGATGACTTAAAAGAAGTGGGGTTTTTGGTTAATGCTAAAGGTGAGGAAATAACAAAGGTCCTCCTCCACTCAGCTTTGATAAAAGTCGCAATGGAAAAAGCGGAAGCTGAGATGTTAAGAGAAGGAATCAGAATAGTAAATAGAGAGGACCTGAAATTGGATAATCAAGGGCACCAATTCCTTAGAAACCATGCAGGGTTGGGAGAACGGCAAATAACAATGATCTCATCTGGACGGAGTAACAAGGAAGGCCTCGCAATTACAATTGTTCCTAAAACGTTAGGGTGGGGGAGGAAGATGTCTTGGATGGGAACAGGTACAGAGAGCTGGCTTACCTAGACCAGGAGGAGGAGGGGAATCTGAGTAACATAGATTAGGAAACTGGGTCGTCGCACAGCTTGTGCATCTTGTCTTGGAATATTAATGGCTATAAAAGAATATGGCCTCAAGAGATTTTCAAAAATCTCCTTGGAAAGACAGATATTATGTGCCTACAGGAGACATGGCTGTGCGACGAAACCACCGTTACGGAAGGTTTTGCTAGTCACATAAAACCTGCAAGAAAGAATAAAATGGGTAGGGCGTCAGGTGGCCAGATGACGCTGGTCTCCACAAGGTTAGTGAGAGATAGCCTCCATCTCGACCTAACATATATCTGGGCTTTGGGGAGCCGAGTGCTGATCCTAAATAACAACACAAGGGGTGAAGGTTTTTGTATCATCAACGTGTACATACAGAAAGGGGAAAAACAGGAGTATAAAGCAGAGCGGGATCGTTTAAAAAAGGATGTAGAGAACCTACATGAACTCTCCCCAGGAGATGTGATTTTAATACTGGGAGACTTTAATCATAGATTGAATCCCATAAAAACGGATGCCTGGAATAGCGACATACTAAAAGCGTATAACATAGAGCCTGCAAAGTTTATCAGCATCGAGCTCTCAAACCAGGATGTGGAGCTTGGACGGCTGCTGGGGGCCATGGGTCTGGTTTGTGTGAACGGTAGGAAAGAAACAGATCGGCCCGCCAAGCGCACATTTAAAATAGGACAGCAATTGTGCCCGATAGACTATGTATTTATCCAGGCCTGGTGTTTCCACATAATCCAATATTTCGAAATACTTCAAGTAGAGGGCAGCGATCATTTCCCTCTATTGATAGAAATGTATGCAAATAAGGTCCCGCCAAGACAGAAGGTGTTGCATGTAGAGGTTGAATATCCCAAGCGACTTACAACCCGGATAAGTGAAGAACATCTAAATAAACTAAAGGACCTTCAGATAGTAGCTGACCTAGGAAATCTAGTAAAGGGGGAAGAGATACCCTGGTATGAGGATATGATAAGACAACTCGTAGAATGCCTCAGAATAAACATCAAACGGGGGAAGTATTGCTTGGGAAGGAATCTTCCTCTACATGCAACTAGTAACCCATGGTTTGATGCAGATTGCCGTAAAGCAAAGGCCGTTATTAGAAAGAGTGAAAGATGCCTTAGGCGTAGCTATAATGAAGTAGAATTTCTAGCCCTTAAGAAATTAAGGATAAAATAAAAGGCATCGATTAGAGACAAAAAAAGATCTTTCAAAGAAAACTGTTGGAAGAACCTACTAGCGACAATCGATGAAAAGAATGTCAAAGGCTTCTGGAAACTGATACAGGAATGAGCGGGGAAAACAGCAGGGTCCATGCAATGTTCTGTCCCAGAGGATAAGTGGGTAATCTACCTTGAGGAGATTTACGGCAATTGGCCAAGGAGGGAGGCAATAGTACCATCTAGTTGGCCAGGAGTGAGGGGTGAAGTAATGGAGCAGTTCTCCCAAGGTCATATTAAAATCGTGATAGCCAACTTAAACTTAACACGAGCTGCTGGCCCAGACAATCTACCCGCCATTATCATAAAAACAAATATAGATTGGTGGGCGGATTTGTTCGCAAAGACGTTCCTAAGAATACTAAAAACTGGAACGTTACCAGATAGCTGGAAAGGGGCTATTATTAGACCCATACACAAAAAAGGTGACGTAAACTCCCCTAAAAACTATCGCCTGATAAATCTCTTGGACATTGGGGAAAAAGTCTTCTCTAAAATTATTCTGGGTTTGTTAAAAGATTGGGCTGAAGATAATGATACAGTACCTCCCGAACAGGGGGGTTTTAAAGAAGGTCATTCAACGGTGGATCATTGCTTTGCCCTCTGGGCGGTAGCGCCGACTTCTATAGAGCAATCTGTTTTGCTGCTTTGTAGACTTCCGCGCGGCATTCGATCTTGTAAGCAGGGAACAGCTATGGTCTACCTAGAAAGGCTACAAGTTACACGCAGACCTGTTAGCCCTTATCCAGGCCTTGCATACAGACAACTGGGCCCAGATAGTCCTGGACGAGGATGGTGGATTATCTGGTAAGATCCAGATTGGAAATGGCCTGAGGCAGGGGTGCGTATTAGCCCCGTTGCTATTCTCTTTGTTTATAGCGGACCTACCTCGGAATCGAAAAGAGGTTAGAGGGGCTAGCCCAAAGCTAGGTGGTAGCCATATATCCTGTCTGCTTTATGCAGACGATTTGGTGATCATGGACCAGACAGAGATAGGCTTGCAGAGGAAACTAGATATGTTCCATAAATACTGCTTAAATAAAAAACTGGTAATAAATATGGAAAAGACCAAAATCCTATGCTTCGGCAAAAGTAAGACCCGTTTTCCTTGGTATTTAGGTACGGAACAACTTGAGAAGGTAACGGAATATAGATATCTGGGAGTATGGTTCACGAGTAACTTGAAATGGACCACCCATCTGGAAGCGTTAAAAATTAGGGCAACGGCTTCTATAAAGGGCTTAAAAAGATTTAATAGCTTCTACGGAGACTTGTCAGATGGGCCGGCTATAAAGGCCTACCTGGCAATGGTCCCCGCGCAATTCCTATATGGATCAGAGGTTCTCCTCCTTAGTGGGAAAAAAGGTTGGGATAAAGAGGAGGGTATGATCCTAAAAAGCTTGTTCTCGTTGCCGAAATCAGCAATGGTACAAGCAGCAGGATTGGAGATGGGAGTCACTTCCTGGGCAATTACATCCAGGATGGCACTAATACGGTTCTGGCAGCGTCTGGAGACAGGGGAGGCGCCCAGAAAAATATCACAGTGGTGTAGAGAGGAAATTGACTCCAGCGAGTTATCTTGGGCTAAAGAAACAAGACTCTCACTAAAGGAAGCTTATGGGAAGCTAGGAATAGAACTAGATACCCAGTTAGGACGCACCAATATAGGCAAAAAGATCTACGGTCATTGGGAGCGGATGTGTCCCACATATGCGATCAAGAGTATCTCCAGCAACAAATATCGGTGTCCCATATGATCCAAGTATGGATTTCAGAAGATCATCCCTACCCGTACTTGGATAGGTTGCCGAATCAGCACTTAAGAAGAGAGGTTTTAAAACTGGGAATGGACATAAACCCCTGTTATGAAAATACCAGGGTTAAAAACTACATGATAAATAGTAATGGCAATTGCACATGTACCTTAGGTACCACCTGTGATATTACTCATATTTTATTGGACTGTAGGATGACCCTTGATATACGTAAGGAGATTTTAGGCCCGCTATTCAAAAATTATAGGATTATGAATAGAAAGCAAGCTGCAGATCTCCTGGTGGGGATGGTAAATCTGGATATAGCCTGCGCTTTGGGGAAATACATGAGCAGAGTCAGGGGGTTTCTCCAGAGTACAGAGATATAGGCGTTGGTAACGAGATTGCACTTTAATGTATGTATTGTGTTTGGAAGGCCTGGTCACATATGTTTTCTCATGTTCACCCTTGTGATTTTAACATCCTAGGAGGATACTGTTTAATAACAAAGCTATTGGGGTTATCCTCCCGGAAAGGACTGAATTGCAATTTTATAAATTTTACATATTTTGTGTTTTTATAAAGTTTTATAAATGTATTGTGTATACTTTTATGGTTGTAATAACCCAAATAAAGTTTTAATGACTGACTGACTGAGAGTGTGTGTGCGAGAGTGTGTGTGCACGAGAGAGTGTACGAGTGTGTACGTTAGTGTGTGAGTTTGTGCAAGTGCGCATGCGAGAGTGTATGGGCATAAGAAAGAGTGTGTGTGCGCAAGAGTGAGAGTGTGTGTGCGCAGGTCCAGTGTGCAGAGGTCCAGTGTGCAGAGGGCCAGTGTGTGTAGGTCCAGCGTGCAAAGGCTCAGCTTGCAGAGGCCCAGCACACGCAGGTCCAGCGTGCGCAGGTCCAGCGTGCACAGGTCCAGCGTGCGCAAGACCAGTGTGTGCAGGTCCAGTGTGCGCAAGACCAGTGTGCGCAGGACCAGTGTGCGCAAGACCAGTGTGCGCAGGTCCAGTGTGCGCAGGTCCAGTGTGTGCAGGTCCAGTGTGCGCAAGACCAGTGTGCGCAGGACCAGTGTGCGCAGGACCAGCGAGCAAAGGCCCAGTGTGCGGAGGTCATGCTGTCCACACACTGATCTGGGGTCTTATATGGATGGAATGGGCTTGCCCAAGTTGGGTTTCCCATGAGGTAGTGGAGTGACTGTGTGTGGGGAGACTAGATGGTGAGGAGGCCGTTGGGGGATTGATGGAGGGGTGAAGGGGGCTCCACAGCCTATCACTCAGCACAATGCTCTCCCTGGAGGTTTGAGGTTCAGTCTCAAGGAGGCTCCCAAAGCCTGGGGCAATGAAAAAGGGAGAATTGACAACTTGCGCCTACCTTGTGGCACCATACCTTGTTCCCACAACACCGGGGGAGGAGATGCTCTCCGCCTTTATCACATTTCTGATAGCCTTCCGCCCATCCATCTGTCCGTCCACCAAGGGATGACTTGAGGCTAGGTGCATGGAGGCACGAGGCTGCCATGCACCCCCATACATCATGGTGCCTGAGCTCTGCACCACCACAAGGACCCCCTCCAGCACTACTCTTAGATCTGAGGGTCTCTGGATGGCAATGGTATTCACCTTTGTCCAAATAGGGACCCTTACTTCTAAGTCAGGACAAGGGGATTACTCTCCTTAATATCCCCTGCTCACCCCTTTGGTAGCTTGGCACGAGCAGACAGGCTTATCTCAGAGGCAGTGTGTTAAGCATTTGTGAATATACACAGTAATACAGTGATAACACTACAGATGGACACAACACAGGTTTTATAAAAAGAAGTATTCTTTATATAGACTTAAACACGGGACCACAATTGACAAAAATCCACAATACTACACTTAAGATTACTTAAAAGATGATTAAAGTCTCTTAGTTCAAGTTGATGGTAAATGCGACAAAGTTCTCAACAAAGTACCTGGATGCATTGCGCAAAGTAAACAAAAGGACTCGCAGAAGGGGAGATGCGTCGGTTCCTTCACCCGGGGGAATGGTTGCGTCCTTCCTCAATGCTTGCGCAGAGTAGGGGACTCGTCGTGAGCCTTACCGGTGCGGAGGTGATGCGTAGATTCTTGACCTGTTGCGGTGCGCAAGATGGCGCCTTGATGCGATGCGATGCGATGACGATGCGATGATCCAGTTGCGATGCGAGAAGATGGCGCCCTTGATGCTATGACGCCCTGGCAGCCTTGCGGCAACTCTGTACTTTGGAGCCGAGACAGGCCCTGCGACGCGCTTCTCCGGCGATGCGATGGCGACTCTCTCGATGGCGTCACACTTCTCCAGTGATGCGACAGCAGGCCGCTTCGATGAACACACGCTTCCAGGGAGATACGACGAAGGCTCGCTTCTCCTGCGTTGCGCCGATTTCAGCTGCGGGGGCGACACGCTTCTTCTCGATGCGTCGCACTTCCAACTCCCAGCGGCACGCAAGTGACTGGAGTCAGAATTCCCAGCAAGGAAATTCAGGAGGGAGCTGGAGGTGAAGTCTTTTAGCCATGAGACTTCAGCAGGAGGCAAGCACAGTTCAAGCCCTTGGAGAATATTCTGTAGTTGAAAGTCTTTACAAAGTTCCTTCTCCTTTCCCTTGGCAATGAAGCAACCGCTGCAGGCCAACCCAGAAAACAGCACACTGGCAGAGGGGCAGTCCAAACTCCTGCAGCTTCCTTGGTTCTTTTCCTTGGCAGAAAGGTTTCTTGTTCCAGAAGTGATCTAAAGTCTGTGGGACTGGGTCCCAATATTTATACCAAACAATCCTTTGTTCTCTGAAGGCAGAAAGGCCTCTGCCTAGTTCAAACCAGTTCTCAAGCACTTTGTTGACATGACTCTCCTCTTCCTTTCACTGTGCAGGGCAGAGACATCAGCCGCACCACAGGAGGTGGAGCCAGCACAGGGGAGGGAAGATACAGCTCGGGAGCACTCTGTTGACAGGATTCCTCTTCTGCTTTCACTGTGCAGGGCAGAGACATCAGACAAGCCACAGGGGGTGGAGCCAGCATTGTAGAGGGAAGGCCCAGCCCTATTCGGGTCCCAGGTGCACTCTCCCCCTCCCATCTGGATGTAAATCTCCCTATTCACCACTGGGCTGCCCCAGACTGTCTCCTGGAATTTCCCCAGCCCTGTCACACACAAACCCAGACAAGGAATACACAACTCAGCAGAGGCGGGCTCAAATGGTTAGGCAAGCAAATACCTACTTTCTTAAAGTGGTATTTGCAAACACAGAATATTTAAATAAACTTTACTAAAAGATTTATTTTATTATTCGGAGTTCAGGCATACTAAATTCGAATTTATACCATGTTCCCGGAGTCAGTTAGGATTATAAGAATGTAATAATCTTCACTGCCCATTCTGGCCTAGGAGAACAGGTAGCCTTCAATAGTGAAAAGCGAAAATGGCTGTAATTCACTATTAGAACATGCTACACACATCAGAGAATGTCCTACCTTATACGTACAATGCACCCTGCGCTTCGGCCTACCATAGGGGTGTCTAATATGAAGCAAAGGGAAGGTTTAGGGACTGGCAAGTGGGTGCACATGGCCAAGTCGACATGGCAGTGCTAGACTGCACACAGGCCTTGCAATGGCAGGCCTGAGACATACTTTACAAGCTGCTTCTGTTGGTGGCATAACCAGTGCTGCAAGCCCACCAGCAGCATTTGATCTACAAGCCCTGGGCACACATGGTGCACTGTACTAGGGGCTGACAGTAAATCAAATAACCCAATTGTGGAATAACCAATCAGTACACCCATTTAACATGGGGAGCTCTTGCACTGTGGCACTGATTAGCAGTGGCACAGTGCCCAAAGCATAAATCCAGCAAAAACATATCAAAACAGAGGAGGCAATCCGTCAAAAATGGAAGGGAGACTCACGCGAATGATGTCAGGTCTAACCACTACCAAGCCACGGCCTGCGTCCGACAGTCAGGCCTGGTCCCTGCAGCCAATGAAGCATCAGAGCTGGGTGGATCACGAGCGGCAGAGAGTGGAGGTCAGATGACCCTCCAGGCCTCAATCCCTGGTGATCCCTCCACCTACAACAGTCACAGAGCCCGCCCGGGGGCTGCGCCACTCATCTCCAGGTCTTGACCCCACAGCAGCAGACCTCAACCGTGGAGGAACAAATCCCGCAAGCACAAAACCCTCTCCGCTTCCATTGTTATGTTATGTTAATACAACTTATATAGCGCAAGAATCGCCCCCTCTGGCGTCTCAATGAACGATTAATTCACACAGAAAGGCAGCCAGTTCCAAATCACCGCGACAGTGTCGGTGTCCCACCAACCATCCCAAACTGCAGGACATTCGAAGCAAGCATTGGCTGCAGGGTTCACACCAAACCAGCGAATGACTGAGCCAAACCCACGCTGTGTTCACAACACTGAGCGGAAACAAATCGCGCATCTTCATGAGAAACAGTGGAGCAAACTCATAGAAGAAACCGCATCGGACCCCCGTAGAGCGCACTGTGTGTTACACAACCCTTTGTGTCTCAATCTGGTGGTCTTGCTTAGCTTGGGATAATGGTCACATTTTAAAGAAACCTTGGTTTTTGCCTGTCCCGGCTTCCAACGGTGCCCAAAATAGAGCTCAGGAATTCTCCCGCAGGTGCCTCTGTCGGGGCTGAAGAAGCAGATCTGGACAACCGCAGGGACCTCTGTCCCCAACAAGAGTCCATGGTGCTGTTTGCCTCAAATTCAGGAATAATTCTAGGGTGGAGGAGAAAGCTGCGCAGCTGTGAGGGGCAGCAGAAGAAAAGGAACAGGTGCACCCAGTGCCTGGAGAGGCTCTGACCCCCCCATGAGGAGGACATGGGGCAAAGCTCACTGACCTAAGCCTGCTGCGATGTCATCTACAGGAAGTGATCTAGGAGGAGACCGCCGACACTGGAAGTGAACTACGAGCAGACCGTCAACACTGGAAGTCATCTATGAGGATACCGTCAACACTGGAAGTCTTATACGAGGACCGCCAACACTGGAAGTCATCTACGAGCAGACCGTCAACACTGGAAGTCATCTATGAGCAGACCGTCAACACTGGAAGTCATCTATGAGCAGACCGTCAACACTGGAAGTCATCTATGAGCAGACCGTCAACACTGGAAGTCATCTACGAGGAGACCGCCAACACTGGAAGTCATCTACGAGGAGACCGCCAACACTGGAAGTCATCTACGAGGAGACCGCCAACACTGGAAGTCATCCACGAGCAGACCGTCAACACTGGAAGTCATCTATGAGCAGACCGTCAACACTGGAAGTCATCCACGAGCAGACCGTCAACACTGGAAGTCATCTATGAGCAGACCGTCAACACTGGAAGTCATCCACGAGCAGACCGTCAACACTGGAAGTCATCCACGAGCAGACCGTCAACACTGGAAGTCATCCACGAGCAGACCGTCAACACTGGAAGTCATCTATGAGCAGACCGTCAACACTGGAAGTCATCTACGAGGAGACCGCCAACACTGGAAGTCATCTATGAGCAGACCGTCAACACTGGAAGTCATCTACGAGGAGACCGCCAACACTGGAAGTCATCTACGAGGAGACCGCCAACACTGGAAGTCATCTACGAGGAGACCGCCAACACTGGAAGTCATCTATGAGGATACCGTCAACACTGGAAGTCTTATACGAGGACCGCCAACACTGGAAGTCATCTACGAGCAGACCGTCAACACTGGAAGTCATCTATGAGCAGACCGTCAACACTGGAAGTCATCTATGAGCAGACCGTCAACACTGGAAGTCATCTATGAGCAGACCGTCAACACTGGAAGTCATCTACGAGGAGACCGCCAACACTGGAAGTCATCTACGAGGAGACCGCCAACACTGGAAGTCATCTACGAGGAGACCGCCAACACTGGAAGTCATCCACGAGCAGACCGTCAACACTGGAAGTCATCTACGAGGAGACCGCCAACACTGGAAGTCATCTATGAGCAGACCGTCAACACTGGAAGTCATCTATGAGCAGACCGTCAACACTGGAAGTCATCTACGAGGAGACCGCCAACACTGGAAGTCATCCACGAGCAGACCGTCAACACTGGAAGTCATCTATGAGCAGACCGTCAACACTGGAAGTCATCTATGAGCAGACCGTCAACACTGGAAGTCATCTATGAGCAGACCGTCAACACTGGAAGTCATCAACGAGGAGACCGCCAACACTGGAAGTCATCTACGAGGAGACCGCCAACACTGGAAGTCATCTACGAGGAGACCGCCAACACTGGAAGTCATCTACGAGGAGACCGCCAACACTGAAAGTCATCTACGAGGTCCGTCAACACTGGAAGTCATCTACGAGGAGACCGC
Organism: Lissotriton helveticus; assembly: GCF_964261635.1. Taxonomy (NCBI): domain Eukaryota; kingdom Metazoa; phylum Chordata; class Amphibia; order Caudata; family Salamandridae; genus Lissotriton; species Lissotriton helveticus. The sequence continues at coordinate 1,957,778,660 of NC_136068.1, read as the reverse complement.
CAATACAGGATGTCATCTACGAGCAGACCGCCAACACTGGAAGTGATCTACGAGCAGACCGCCAACACTGCAAGTCATCTACGAGGAGACCGCCAACACTGCAAGTCATCTATGAGGACCGTTGTTATATCCTGGCTTTTATAAATTCATGCAATCTCTTGCTCGGCCAGTGGAATGTTCATCCGATGGTGTGCTACAGAATGTTGGGAGCCAGAGATGTCAGTTGAGAAGGCCTGAGTAGCATGCTGGCTGCTCCTGGTGGGGTCTTGTATTGGATTTAACTGGATAACTTGTAACTAACTACAAATAAACATCTATAGATCTTTTACACGTCTGGACTCAGTTGCTACAATTTTTGGCGACGATCTTCAAAAGAACCTGCATCGGTCACCTCTTCTAACTTCTAGCAACTGTATGTACAGACTCTTCAGTTCCTCAAGCTTATCATCTACAACTGGCCTCTTGACCCCAGCAGTGACCTCATCAGTCGCCCACAGCAGCCTGCCTGTTGTTCGTGTTCTTGGGGAAGTTCTACTTAAAGAGCTCTTCATCTTCTTACGGCTGTCTACTCTCTAGAGTCCATCTCCAAGTTTCAGACGAAGCCTTCTTCTATTTGTGCTGTGCCTTCTGTGAGGGTAAGCCTACCTCTACACACGGTCAGGCGAAAAAGTGTGTTTGCTCATGTGTGTGTCAGTTCCCACTGTTTCTATCATGGGAGTGCGCCTTACTCCAACAACACTGCGGGTGTCGAGGTCTCTGGACAGCGTGCAGCCTGGGCGTTCACTTCTGAGAAGCCTCCGGTCAAACTTCTGATCTGGGGATTACACCCTCTCCTGCTACCGTCTTCATGTAGATCCTAAAGTTCCTTGTTTGACTCTGCCCCCAGGGTATGTGGGCAGCCTCCGTGCCCTACAGCAGCTCCTGCTTACGCCTTGCTCTACATAGTGTGTACTCTCTACAGTGTGGCATCTCTATTCAAGACGTTTTTGAGCCTGATAGATTTGTTGTGCTGTTTCTTGTGAGGGATGCAGCACTTTGAGTAACTTTTGAGCGTTTATGTGGGGCAGAGACTGAGACCTCGTGTGTATGCCGAGTGTACTCACTTTAATTTTGCTCATTTGTTTACCGGGAGTAGTTGGTGTCACATCTCGACTGTTAAACCACTGTTGCCACTCAACGCACAGGCCTCCCCAGAGCTCGTGCAAACTCAGTGCTCGTGCAGCCTGACCTGCATTTCCGACTTCATTCTAGTGGGTCCTTGTGACGTCCTGCATTGTCCCCGAGCGCTGCTGTTTCGATTGTCGCATGTCCCAATGTGCCGTGAGCCACCCTGCTTTACGTCACCAGCGTGCCCCCATTTTGAGATCGCCACATTTTCCTTTGCCAACCACGATAGTATTAAAGTTTTTTGCTAGACAGAGCACAACCCAAATAGTTTACTACCACAATGGTTAAAGTAGACCAAACATGTGTGGCGTCATATAAAGCACAACTCAAATATAGTCCAGAAAACGAAGAGTCTTTATTTTCAAATCTTGATCAAAGTGGACCCATCACAGTTGACACGTAGGAATACATAGAATCACAGCCGACACGTGTTTCGTCTTGAGACGACTGTTTCAAGGCTAAGAACACACCGTGTAAGCGTTTTAATGTTCCACAACGCTTCCTGAATAGTTGGGAGGAGACTTCTATGTATGGAGCCAAGTTAGAGCGTTTTGGAATTGTATTAGACCAGATCTGTTTAAGATATGATAATCAGAGCAGACAAAACGAGTCGAGTCCGGAGGGTGTAGGATCACGTAGTCAGTAGTGAAAGGACTGTCGCATATATTCAATAGTATCTGTAGAGGCTACAACAGAATACTGATAGCCTTCGTGAACATTAAAAGGATATGGCACACCGTCCTATGTTATGTTATGTTATGTTATGTTAATTGTTTATTTATTCAGCGCACGTACGCCCGTGGGCTTCATGGCGCAATTGAACAGTGGGTTTGAAGACATAACACTATGAGATTTCAGAATTCTAAGACATTGCATGTAGTTGAATTCGGCAACGGTAACATCAATGCGGAAGAGGCCACCGGATAACGGCACGCGAAGTAATAACCACGGGGCTTCTCTGGCTTGTGTGAGACACAACTTTCAAAACACCATGCCAACCACGAGGTCGGTTTTGTTAACCATGCTCTGCTTTTCTTCAACAAAGCGCTTTTCGTCAATAAAGCTGCTTCGTTTGAATCTGGTGGTGACACTTGGAGTTTCTCGTTGCTCAACAGGGTTTTTGCCACCATACAATTCTACGCGTCTACTGTCACGGCGAGTTGGTCGCTTTGCCCTCTACATGAATGACGCTTTACTGATATTCAGTAAATTCATCAACTGTAATGACGTTTGCACGGTAATCTACTGTCACGATGTTTCCACAGTAAGTTCTTCTTTCGGACAGCGCGCACCATTGCCTGTGTTTTTGAAATGCTGAATTTGTGGATCTGTTCCATTTAAACACTTGTGACATTTTGCAAGGAGTTAGGTCACTTTTCTGATCCTGATCAGTTCGAGTTTCAAGTCACTGGACTTTGACTTTGCCTGCAATTCATAGGTGAGTTAGGGGATATGTTATATGCCATTGCATCATCACGCATGTCTTTATGTCCTAACTTTGCGTATACATTTGTTAACTACGTTTTGCCTCCCTTTCATTGTGCGGTAGGTCTCAAGTTTCAAATGAAATGTATGTATACGGTCGCCTCACACAGGGGGGATGCTTTTCTAGTACACTTTTCCCTACATGGGGTATACAAGATGGGTTCCTCTCTCATTGCGTCAGTCTTCAAGTTCGATAACCCATACAGGATGTACAGTTTGGGTTTTAGGTTCTTCTCAATGGTGCACAACATTTTTGACTCTACATGAGGTGTTTCACATGGGTTACATTCCCATCTCTACGGTGCACAACATTATTTTGTCTCTACAGGACATGTGTCACATGGGTTACAGTCCCATGCCTGCCGCGCACAATATTTTTGCCTCTACATGAGGTGTGTCACATGGGTTACAGTCCCATTTAGTGCACAACAATAACTCGATGTGTGTAGTACGGGTCTCAGTCCCATCACTGCAGTGTACGACATTTGACCTCTATACGAGGTGTGTCGTTCTGGGTATTCACAACAGTTTTAGGTTGTACCCTACTTAGGGTGTGTTGTTTGGGTTTTAGTCTCTTCACAACAGTGCACAATATTTTAATGTGGTTTGTTTAATGGGTTTGGTCTCATCAGTTCAGTGCACAGTGTGCACCCGTTCACCACCTGTTTATTACAATAGTACCTTCACACAGGGTATTTGGTCTGAATACTAATTTGTGATTTTCTCAAGATTAATGAGTTTTGTTTACAGATTTCAAATAGTATTCAACGTCATCATTCATTGTATTGAGATGTTAATTTAATGGGAAATACGAGTGATTTATTTTAATTGTCTCACTATTTCCTGTTACAGCCCAGTTTTCCTTTTGATATCTCTTATTGGTGTCATCTGTGGATTCTGGATTCTATTCTTCTTTGTTCTTCTCTGTTTTTCTCTTACTGTTGTGTTCTTTGTCCATTGGAGGTTTTCTTCTCCTACTCTTTGTTAGTGTCTTGTATGACTTGTCTCTTTTTATACATGTCTGGCTCGCAAGTATATCTTGAGGTAGTCGTTGGTGTCTTCTAATTGGTTTGTTAACGTTGTTGTGTTGGAAAGGAGGATGGTATTCTCACATTTTGCCTTTCTTGTTATCTGTTTTTATTTACTCTTTCTATTTCCTCTAACTTGATTTATTTTCTTTTTCTTTTCATTCAATATTATTTTATATATGGAAGGAAAGGGGATATGTTATATCCTGGTGTTTATGTATTCATGCAATCACTTGCTCTGCCAGTGGAATGTTCATCCGATGGTGTGCTACAGAATGTTGGGAGCTAGAGAGGTCAGTTGAGAAGGCCTGAGTAGCATGCTGGCTGCTCCTGGTGGGGTCTTGTATTGGATTTAACTGGATGACTTGTAACTAACTACAAATATACATATATTGATCTTCTACACGTCTGGACTCAGTTACTACAATCGTCAACACTGGAATTGATCTATGAGGACCCCCAACACGGGAAGTCATCAATGAGGATCGCCAAAACTGGAAGTCATGTACGAGGAGACCGCCAACACTGGAAGTCATCTACAAGGACCGCCAACACTGGAAGTCATCTACGAGGAGACCGCCAACACTGGAAGTCATCTACAAGGACCGCCAACACTGGAAGTGATCTACGAGGAGACCGCCGACACTGGGATTCATCTACGAGGAGACCGCCAACACTGGAAGTCATCTACGAGGAGACCGCCAACACTGGAAGTCATCTACGAGGAGACCGCCAACACTGGAAGTCATCTACGAGGAGACCGCCAACACTGGAAGTCATCTACGAGGAGACCGCCAACACTGGAAGTCATCTACGAGGAGACCACCAACACTGAAGGTCATCTACGAGGAGCCCGTCAATACTGGAAGTGATCTATAAGGAGACCGCTAACACTGGAAGTCATCTATGAGGACCGCCAACACTGGAAGTCATCTATGAGGACCGCCAACATTGGAAGTCATCTATGAGGACCGCCAACATTGGAAGTTATCTATGAGGACCGCCAACACTGGAAGTCATCTATGAGGACCGCCAACACTGGAAGTCATCTACGAGGACACCACCAACACTGGAAGTCATCTACGAGGACACCACCTACACTGGAAGTCATCTACGAGGAGACCGCCAACACTGAAAGTCATCTACGAGGAGACCGCCAACAGTGGAAGTCATCTACGAGGAGACCGTCAGCACTGGAAGTCATCTACGAGGAGACCGTCAGCACTGGAAGTCATCTACGAGGAGACCGTCAGCACTGGAAGTCATCTACGAGGAGACCGCCAACACTGAAAGTCATCTACGAGGAGACCGCCAACACTGAAAGTCATCTACGAGGAGACCGCCAACACTGGAAGTCATCTACGAGGAGACCGCCAACACTGGAAGTGATCTACAAGGACCGCCAACACTGGGAGTGATCTACAAGGACCGCCAACACTGGAAGTGATCTACAAGGACCACCAACACCGGAAGTGATAATACAGGGACTGCCAACACTGGAAGTGATCTTCGAGGACCGCCAACATTGGACGTCATCTACAGGTAATGATCTACATGGACCACCAACACTTGAAGTATTTTACAGCAAGTGATCTATGAGGACCACCAACACTGAAGATCATCTACAGGAAGTGATCTACGATGACCGCCAACAAAGGATGTCATCTAGACAAAATGATCTACATGGAACGCCAACACTGGGAGTCATTTACAGGAAGTGATCTACGAGAACCACCAACACTGGAAGTCATCTACAGGAAATGAACCACATGGACCACCAACACTGGAAGCCATTTAGAAATGATCTACAAGAACCGCCAACACTGGTAGTCATCTACAGGAAATGATCTACAAGAACCGCCAACACTGTAAGTCATCTATGAGGACTGCCAACACTGGAAGTCATCTACGAGGACCACCAACACTGGAAGCTATTTACAGGGAGTGATCTACAAGAACCGCCAACACTGGAAGTCATCTATGAGGACTGCCAACACTGGAAGTCATCTATGAGGACTGCCAACACTGGAAGCTATTTACAGGGAGTGATCTACAAGAACCGCCAACACTGGAAGTCATCTACAAGGACCACCAACACTGGAAGCTATTTACAGGGAGTGATCTACAAGAACCGCCAACACTGGAAGTCATCTACAAGGACCACCAACACTTGAAGCCATTTACAGGGAGTGATCTACAAGAACCGCCAACACTGGAAGTCATCTACAAGGACCACCAACACTCGAAGCCATTTACAGGGAGTGAACTACAAGAACTGCCAACACTGGAAGTCATCTACGAGGAGACCGCCAACACTGGAAGTCATCTACGAGGAGACCGCCAACACTGGAAGTCATCTACGAGGAGACCGCCAACACTGGAAGTCATCTACGAGGAGACAGCCAACACTGGAAGTCATCTACGAGGAGACCGCCAACACTGGAAGTCATCTACGAGGAGACCGCCAACACTGGAAGTGATCTACGAGGAGACCGCCAACACTGGAAGTGATCTACAAGGACCGCCAACACTGGGAGTGATCTACAAGGACCGCCAACACTGGAAGTGATCTACAAGGACAGCCAACACTGGAAGTGATATACAGGGACTGCCAACACTGGAAGTGATCTTCGAGGACCGCCAACATTGGACGTCATCTAGTGGAAATGATCTACATGGACCACCAACACTTGAAGTCATTTACAGCAAGTGATCTATGAGGACCGCCAACACTGGAGATCATCTACAGGAAGTGATCTACGATGACCGCCAACAAAGGATGTCATCTAGACAAAATGATCTACATGGAACGCCAACACTGGGAGTCATTTACAGGAAGTGATCTACGAGGACCACCAACACTGGGAGTCATCTACAGGAAATTATCTACAAGAACCGCCAACACTGGAAGTCATCTATGAGGACTGCCAACACTGGAAGTCATCTACGAGGACCACCAACACTGAAAGCTATTTACAGGGAGTGATCTACAAGAACCGCCAACACTGGAAGTGATCTATGAGGACCACCAACACTGGAAGTGATCTACAGGAAGTGATCTACAAGGACCACAAACACTCGAAGCCATTTACAGGGAGTGATCTACAAGAACCGCCAACACTGGAAGTCATCTACAAGGACCACCAACACTGGAAGCCATTTACAGGGAGTGATCTACAAGAACTGCCAACACTGGACGTCATCTACAGGAAGTGATCTACGAGGACCATCAACACTGGAAGTCATTTACAGGAAGTGATCTACAAGAACCGCCAACACTGGAAGTCGTCTACAAGGACCACCAACACTGGAAGCCATTTACAGGGAGTGAACTACAAGAACCGCCAACACTGGAAGTGATCTACGAGGACCGCCAACACTGGAAGTCCTTTACAGGAAGTGCACTACAAGAACCGCCAACACTGGAAGTCATCTACAAGGACCACTAACACTGAAAGCCATTTACAGGAAATGAACTACAAGAACCGCCAACACTGGAAGTCATCTACAAGGACCACTAACACTGAAAGCCTTTTACAGGAAGTGAACTACAAGAACCGCCAACACTTGAAGTCATCTACAAGGACCACCAAAACTGGAAGCCATTTACAGGGAGTGATCTACAAGAATCGCCAACACTGGAAGTCATCTACAGGAAGTGAACTACAAGAACCGCCAACACTGGAAGTCATCTACAGGAAGTGAACTACAAGAACCGCCAACACTGGAAGTCATCTACAGGAAGTGATCTACGAGGACCGCCAACACTGGAAGTCATCTACAGGAAGTGAACTAAAAGAACCGCCAACACTGGAAGTGATCTACAAGGACCACCAACACTGGAAGCTATTTACAGGGAGTGATCTACAAGAACCGCCAACACTGGAAGTCATCTACGAGGACCACCAACACTGAAAGTCATTTACAGGAAGTGAACTACAAGAACCGCCAACACTGGAAGTCATCTACAGGAAGTGATCTACGAGGACTGCCAACACTGGAAGTGATCTATGAGGACCGCCAACACTGGAAGTGATCTACGATGACCACCAACATTGGTAATCATCTACAGCAAATTATCTACATGGACCACCAAGCTGCGCCAACACTGGAAGTGATCTATGAGGACCACCAGCACTGGAAGTGATCTACAGGAAGTGATCTACCAGGATGCCCAAAACTGGAAGTCATTTACAGCAAGTGATCTACCAGGACCGCCAACACTGGAAGTGATCTACGAGGACCACCAGCACTGGAAGTGATCTACAGGAAGTGATCTATGAGGGCTGTTAATACCAGAGATCATCTACAGGAAGTAACCTACAAGGACCATCAGCACAGGAGGTTATCTACATGAAGTTATCTTGGAGGACTTCAACACCCAGAGAACATCTACAGGAAATTGCCTATAAGAACCTTGCTTACCTGGAGGCATTTATAGGAAGGGATCTAATAAGACCAATTTACCCAGAGATCATCTACAGGCAGTGACCCGCGAGGGCCTCGCATACCCCAACACTGGTGGGAGTCCATGAAAGATTCTCCAGTCTGAGGAACAAGGGGGCACCTCACTTTCACCCCAAGCCTCACCCTAGAGCCCTGCTAGCTGGTGCAGACAGCCCTGATCCCGGAACCATTGACAGACCCCTGGTCACAGGTGGGCTCTGAGATGGCACCGCTCAAGTTAAGGTTGAACTGCTACCCTGAACCCCAGTTCCTACTGAGAACTATGGGTCCAAAAAGGGAGCCCGAAGTTACGCCGACCATCCTGTTAGTGTCCTGAGCTGCATTAATGTACGCCCCCCCATACATTCATTGTTGTTTCAACAGTGGCGTGAGATGGCAAATAGAATCGGACAGACCAAGTCAATGGGTGGACCAGATCTGGAGGGAGTCCGCGCCTTATCGAACATTCTGGCTGTAACAAGCGCTTGGAAACTCCAGGAGACCTACATCGACTTGAGGCTCCGATGACCACCTCCTCTTACACAGCGAGAGTGGAGGCCAGCTCGAGCGATATCTGGTCGCCTTGTACACTCCGCACAGTGCTCGCTTGAAGGACAGTCTATGCGGTTAACTAGACATTGAGGCGGTAACATTTAGCCCAGCTCATTGGACACTCTATCCAGCATTCCCCCTTGGGTTGAATCAGTTAATCTTTCGGTAGTGTAGTTGGGGTGTGTAAAAAAAGGAGTTAGACGAGTTTTCCAAGTGCTGAGCTGCCTGGCTCAAGGTCTCCCAGTTGCTGCACCCTTGAAATGAGGCTGTAAAGTAGGCGAAAGAGCGGACGTGCAGCTCCAAAGAACTCTGCTTACACCTCAAGTTTATTAGCTGGAGACAGTAAACCTCAAGGCCCAGCAGACAGGTTACTCTGGCAAAGGCACTCTATTATACTCCTGTGTCGTGCCTTTCAGCACTCTATTATACTCCTGTGTGGTGCCTTTCAGTACTCGATTATACTCCTGTGTCACACCTTTCAGCACTCTATTATACTCCTGTGTGGTGCCTTTTAGCACTCTATTGTACTTGTGTCGCGCCTTTCAGCACTCTATTATACTCCTGTGTCGCGCCTTTCAGCACTCTATTATACTCCTGTGTCGCGCCTTTCAGCACTCTATTATACTCCTGTGTCGTGCCTTTCAGCACTCTATTATACTCCTGTGTCGTGCCTTTTAGCACTCTATTGTACTTGTGTCGCGCCTTTCAGCACTCTATTATACTCCTGTGTCGCGCCTTTCAGCACTCTATTATACTCCTGTGTCGCGCCTTTCAGCACTCTATTATACTCCTGTGTCGCGCCTTTCAGCACTCTATTATACTCCTGTGTCGTGCCTTTCAGCACTCTATTATACTCCTGTGTCGTGCCTTTTAGCACTCTATTGTACTTGTGTCGCGCCTTTCAGCACTCTATTATACTCCTGTGTCGCGCCTTTCAGCACTCTATTATACTCCTGTGTCGTGCCTTTCAGCACTCTATTATACTCCTGTGTCGTGCCTTTTAGCACTCTATTGTACTTGTGTCGCGCCTTTCAGCATTCTATTATACTCCTGTGTCGCGCCTTTCAGCACTCTATTATACTCCTGTGTCGCGCCTTTCAGCACTCTATTATACTCCTGTGTCGTGCCTTTTAGCACTCTATTGTACTTGTGTCGCGCCTTTCAGCACTCTATTATACTCCTGTGTGGTGCCTTTCGGCACTCTATTATACTCCTGTGTCGCGCCTTTCAGCATTCTATTATACTCGTGTCGCGCCTTTCAGCACTCTATTATACTCCTGTGTTGTGCCTTTCAGCACTCGATTATACTCCTTGTTAGACCTGGCATCTTGGCGTGAGTCTCCCTTCCACTTTTTGTTACTGTGCCTCATGTGTTTTGCTGGTGTTTGCTGCTTAGAGCACTGTGCCCCTGCCAACCAGTGCCACAGTGCAAGTGCTCCCTGTATAAAGTGTATATGATGATTGGATTGCATGATTGGCTTATTTGGTTGACTGTCAGACCCTAGTACAGTGCACCAGGAGTGCCAGGGCTTGTAGATCCAAATGATGCTAGAGGGCCTGCAACACTGGTTGTGTCACCCACAGAAGCAGCCTTGTAAAATGTGTCTACGGTCTGCCATTGCAGAACCTGTGTGCAGTCTTTTACTGCCATGCTGACTGGGCAAGTGCACCCACTTGCCAGTCCCTAAAGCTTCCCTTACCTTCATGTTAGTCACCCCTATGGTAGGCCTAAGGGCAGGGTGCATTGTATGTATAAGGTAGGACAATCCCTGATGTGTGTGGCATGTCCTAATAGTGAATTACAGCCATTTTCGTTTTTCACTATTGCAAGGCTACCTGTTCTCATAGGCCAGAATGGACTGTTGGAAATGTTACATTCTACATTCCTAACAGACTCAGGGAACATGGTAGGAATTCGAGTTTAGTATGCCTCTACTCCGAATAATAAAATACATCTTTTAGTAAAGTTTATTTTAATATTTCGTGTTTGCAAATACCACTTTTAGAAAGTTGGTATTTGCTTGCCTAACCTTTTCAGCCCACCTCTGCTAGGATGTGTATCTGCTGTCTGGTTTCTGAAGCAGAGCCCGGGCGGCCCACTGCCCTGAAGCAGAGCCCGGGCGGCCTTCAGCCTTGAAGCAGAGCCCGGGCGGCCTTCAGCCTTGAAGCAGAGCCCGGGCGGCCTTCAGCCTTGAAGCAGAGCCCGGGCGGCCTTCAGCCTTGAAGCAGAGCCCGGGCGGCCTTCAGCCTTGAAGCAGAGCCCGGGCGGCCTTCAGCCTTGAAGCAGAGCCCGGGCGGCCTTCAGCCTTGAAGCAGAGCCCGGGCGGCCTTCAGCCTTGAAGCAGAGCCCGGGCGGCCTTCAGCCTTGAAGCAGAGCCCGGGCGGCCTTCAGCCTTGAAGCAGAGCCCGGGCGGCCCTCCGCCTTGAAGCAGAGCCCGGGCGGCCCTCCGCCTTGAAGCAGAGCCCGGGCGGCCCTCCGCCTTGAAGCAGAGCCCGGGCGGCCCTCCGCCTTGAAGCAGAGCCCGGGCGGCCCTCCGCCTTGAAGCAGAGCCCGGGCGGCCCTCCGCCTTGAAGCAGAGCCCGGGCGGCCCTCCACCTTGAAGCAGAGTCCAGTCAGATCTCTCCCATGCGGCAGAGACCCGGTGGCTCTCGGCTCTCTCCCGTGCAGCAAAAACCCTGCCTTGCACCCTGCCGTGAACCAGAGACCCGGCGGCTCGCTCCCGTGCGGCAGAGACCCTGCAGCTCTCTACCGTGAACCAGAGACCCTGCGGCTCTCTACCGTGAACCACAGACCCTGCGGCTCTCTACCGTGAACCACAGACCCTGCGGCTCTCTGCCGTGAACCACAGACGCGGCGGCTCTCTGCCGTGAACCACAGACCCGGCGGCTCTCTGCCGTGAACCACAGACCCGGCGGCTCTCTGCCGTGAACCACAGACCCGGCGGCTCTCTACCGTGAACCACAGACCCGGCGGCTCTCTGCCGTGAACCACAGACCCGGCGGCTCTTTCCTGTGAACCAGAGACCCGGCGGCTCTCTGCCGTGAACCACAGACCCGGCGGCTCTCTGCCGTGAACCACAGACCCGGCGGCTCTTTCCTGTGAACCAGAGACCCGGCGGCTCTTTCCTGTGAACCAGAGACCCGGCGGCTCTCTGCCGTGAACCACAGACCTGGCGGCTCTCTGCCGTGAACCAGAGACCCGGCGGCTCTCTACCGTGAACCACAGACCCGGCGGCTATCTACCGTGAACCACAGACCCGGCGGCTCTCTCCCGTGCGGCGGAGACCCGGTGGTTGTCTGCCATGAACCACAGACCCGGCGGCTCTCTACCGTGAACCACAGACCCGGCGGCTCTCTGCCGTGAACCACAGACCCGGCGGCTCTCTACCGTGAACCACAGACCCGGCGGCTCTCTGCCGTGAACCACAGACCCGGCGGCTCTCTGCCGTGAACCACAGACCCGGCGGCTCTCTGCCGTGAACCAGAGACCCGGCGGCTCTTTCCTGTGAACCACAGACCCGGCGGCTCTCTGCCGTGAACCACAGACCCGGCGGCTCTCTGCCGTCAACCACAGACCCGGCGGCTCTCTGCCGTGAACCACAGACCCGGCGGCTCTCTGCCGTGAACCACAGACCCGGCGGCTCTCTGCCGTGAACCACAGACCCGGCGGCTCTCTGCCGTGAACCACAGACCCGGCGGCTCTCTGCCGTGAACCACAGACCCGGCGGCTCTCTGCCGTGAACCACAGACCCGGCGGCTCTCTGCCGTGAACCACAGACCCGGCGGCTCTCTGCCGTGAACCACAGACCCGGCGGCTCTCTGCCGTGAACCACAGACCCGGCGGCTCTCTGCCGTGAACCACAGACCCGGCGGCTCTTTCCTGTGAACCACAGACCCGGCGGCTCTTTCCTGTGAACCAGAGACCCGGCGGCTCTCTGCCGAGAACCACAGACCCGGCGGCTCTCTGCCGTGAACCAGAGACCCGGCGGCTCTCTACCGTGAACCACAGACCCGGCGGCTCTCTACCGTGAACCACAGACCCGGCGGCTCTCTACCGTGAACCACAGACCCGGCGGCTCTCTCCCGTGAACCACAGACCCGGCGGCTCTCTCCCGTGCGGCGGAGACCCGGTGGTTGTCTGCCATGAACCACAGACCCAGCGGCTCTCTGCCGTGAACCACAGACCCGGCGGCTCTCTACCGTGAACCACAGACCCGGCGGCTCTCTCCCGTGCGGCGGAGACCCGGTGGTTGTCTGCCATGAACCACAGACCCGGCGGCTCTCTACCGTGAACCACAGACCCTGCGGCTCTCTCCTGTGAACCTGAGACCCGGCGGCTCTCTGCCGTGAACCAGAGACCCGGCGGCTCTCTGCCGTGAACCAGAGACCCGGCGGCTCTCTGCCGTGAACCAGAGACCCGGCGGCTCTCTGCCGTGAACCAGAGACCCGGCGGCTCTCTGCCGTGAACCACAGACCCGGCGGCTCTCTGCCGTGAACCACAGACCCGGCGGCTCTCTGCCGTGAACCACAGACCCGGCGGCTCTCTGCCGTGAACCACAGACCCGGCGGCTCTCTGCCGTGAACCACAGACCCGGCGGCTCTCAACCGTGAACCACAGACCCGGTGGCTCTCTGCCGTGAACCACAGACCCGGCGGCTCTTTCCTGTGAACCAGAGACCCGGCGGCTCTCTGCCGTGAACCAGAGACCCGGCGGCTCTCTGCCGTGAACCACAGACCCGGCGGCTCTCTGCCGTGAACCACAGACCCGGCGGCTCTCTGCCGTGAACCACAGACCCGGCGGCTCTCTGCCGTGAACCACAGACCCGGCGGCTCTCTGCCGTGAACAACAGACCCGGCGGCTCTCTGCTGTGAACAACAGACCCGGCGGCTCTCTGCCGTGAACAACAGACCCGGCGGCTCTCTCCTGTGAACCTGAGACCCGGCGGCTCTCTGCCGTGAACCAGAGACCCGGCGGCTCTCTGCCGTGAACCACAGACCCGGCGGCTCTCTGCCGTGAACCAGAGACCCGGCGGCTCTCTGCCGTGAACCAGAGACCCGGCGGCTCTCTACCGTGAACCACAGACCCGGCGGCTCTCTGCCGTGAACCAGAGACCCGGCGGCTCTCTGCCGTGAACCAGAGACCCGGCGGCTCTCTGCCGTGAACCACAGACCCGGCGGCTCTCTGCCGTGAACCACAGACCCGGCGGCTCTCTGCCGTGAACCACAGACCCGGCGGCTCTCTGCCGTGAACCACAGACCCGGCGGCTCTCTGCCGTGAACCACAGACCCGGCGGCTCTCTGCCGTGAACCACAGACCCGGCGGCTCTCTGCCGTGAACCACAGACCCAGCGGCTCTTTCCTGTGAACCAGAGACCCGGCGGCTCTCTCCCGTGAACCAGAGACCCGGCGGCTCTCTCCCGTGAACCACAGACCCGGCGGCTCTCTGCCGTGAACCACAGACCCGGCAGCTCTCTGCCGTGAACCACAGACCCTGCGGCTCTCTGCCGTGAACCACAGACCCGGCGGCTCTTTCCTGTGAACCACAGACCCGGCGGCTCTCTGCCGTGAACCACAGACCCTGCGGCTCTCTGCCGTGAACCACAGACCCGGCGGCTCTTTCCTGTGAACCAGAGACCCGGCGGCTCTCTGCCGTGAACCACAGACCCGGCGGATCTCTCCCGTGAACCAGAGACCCGGCGGCTCTCTGCCGTGAACCAGAGACCCGGCGGCTCTCTCCCGTGCGGCGGAGACCCAGTGGTTGTCTGCCATGAACCACAGACCCAGCGGCTCTCTGCCGTGTACCACAGACCCGGCGGCTCTCTGCCGTGAACCACAGACCCGGCGGCTCTTTCCTGTGAACCAGAGACCCGGCGGCTCTCTCCCGTGAACCAGAGACCCGGCGGATCTCTCCTGTGAAGCAGAGACCGGGCGGCTCTATAGATTATTTTGAAAACAATCGAATAGGATCAATTCCTGGAAAACATCAGGTTTCATTGGCTCGCCACACCATAAGACTTAAATATTTAACGAGTGCCATTTTGTAACCGATCCCTTCGGAGTCGCCACCTTGAAGTGGCCATGGGGCTTGCGTGTCTCGGCGACCAGTCAGCTACGCCAGTGGGGGCTGCATCTCCTGGAGGGTCTCCCAAGCCGGACAGACACAGTGCCGAGGCAAGACACCGTGCGCTCCACTGGTCCTCCAGCTTGGAGATTGGGCACAGGGCTAAGAACCTTCTCCCATAAAAAAATAATTTCTTACGGAAATAGCAGCAAGACACACTAGGTCCTGCGGGCATGAGAGACTTCCTGCGTCTCTGCAGGGGACAAGCATGCGTGACAGCCATTAATGCCAATGAAACTGAGAGACAGACGGACGTGAGGAGTGCCAAGGACCAACCAGAGTCAGATCTGGAATGTACGGACAAAGCCTGGCACAGGAAGGATGGCACAGGAAGGATGGCACAGGAAGCCTGGCACGGGAAGGCCGGCACGGGAAGGATGGCACGGGAAGGATGGCACGGGAAGGATGGCACGGGAAGGATGGCACGGAAAGGATGGCACGGAAAGGATGGCACGGAAAGGATGGCACAAGTAACACCCAAGAGGCCAGAGGGCCCCGGGAGGTGAAGGGCCCTGAACTACACCTAAAAGATGACGTCAGCTCAGTGACACCTGTGGTATGTAAAACAGAGATGCGTCGATGTGGTTCTATTAATCATGGAACTTCAAGAATGTCAAATATTTCAATGTCCTCCGGGTAAAGGTGATAATGTGAAATCACTTTCTGGGAAGACACAGGGGTCATATTAAGGTCAAAGGGTGTGTGACATCACTTGTGCTATCCGCTCCATGTTAGGGAGTCAGTGTCCCTGGTGATAGGGTGACCCGGGCTCGAGTGCCAACCTGGGCTCAGCATCCGTGACCCACCCAATGTCCCGGGGCAGAAAACATATGTGTAACATGGTCTGACTGTTATGGAGAGCTCCTGTGTCCTGTGTGTGGCTTCTGATGCAAGATGGCTCCCCCTCATCCGCCCTCTCCAGCTCCCCCTCTTCCGCCACCCCACCTCAAACCCCGCCCCCCCAACCACTCTGCACTCCCATGAGGCAGCAATGAAAGGCGACAGTTAACCTTTTATGCATGAAAGAGATTACATCTAGGGCTGAATTCACGGTGTGAAACAGGACAATCTGGGACCCTCCCGGCTTCCCCAGATTGTGTGATCTTAGCCACCTATGGGGAGAGGATGTGGTCTCGGCAGGGACGCTCAACATCCTGTGATCCTGGACAAAACACTTAATCTCCCCATGCCTAACTAAATAAATGTGTCCATCTGTAACCCAAACGGTACTCATGTAAAGCGCCCGACACCTTCGGGCCAAGTTAGCGCTGTATAAAACTGCAAAATAAATACAAAAGTACTTCAAGGAGGCTCCTATCTCTCCATTTTCACCTCTAAGAACACCTCCAGTGCAGGAGTCGTGGGTACGCAGGTAAAAAAAAAAAAGTATGATTTAACAGTCTAAAATGTAGCTCCTTCTGTGATAAGAACCGAGGCCACGTACAATGCAGACCTGCCTCTTAGTTCACTATTACCATCAGGCAGGAGGGCATTCTCAGTTCATCTTTAAAAACTCTCACTTTTAATAACAAGCATTGGCATAGCCAATAGGTCTCACCTTTGTGACCTCATAAGTGTTTAGTTATCCAGCACAATATTCTTGCTGCAACAACATAAAGTGTTGCAAGGCTAAACACTTACAAGGTCCCAAAGGCGAGACCTATTGGCTATGCCAATGCTTGTTTCTTTACATTTTCGTGTCATATGCTTACAGTAAAAACAAACTACGCAACTGCAGCACCAGCAAGTTTGCCAAGGCCATTCCTCTTTGATTTGCCGATGCTTGTTGTACTCCGTGTCGGTTGGGCAATTGTAAAGTGCTCAATTGATTAATTAGGTCTTTTCGCCCCCACATAAAAAAAATACATTAGTCGAACATAACAGTAATTTTCATGAAACGTTTTAGAAGCACTACTGTCATTGTCACCTTGTTAATTGTTTTGCTTCGTGATCCCTCAGAACACTCTGGTTTCAAATGTTGTACTATGATGAATATTTTCATTTTTAGAAAATTCCATTAATCTTCGAGGCAGACCTTCGTGAGATAAGTATTCTGACAGTTCCTTGACCCGAAACCTTAGAAAGGTCGGTGCTCTTGAGAAACAATAACGTTTTTGAACCCACCTCATGGAAAGAACCAGCTTATACGCATACACCGAGCACTGCATGAAGACGAAACAATGGCTGACCTTGAGCTCGCCTCGCTGCACAGGCTGGCAGGAAATGTGGCGGAAATGTTGGCGTGTGTCATGGCGTTGCTGATATTATTCTAGCCTCCCTTGACCCGAGCCGTAAAAGAAGAGCTTCCTGCCTGGCAATCTCCGGCATTGATGCAGCACTTGGTATTTTGGGATCCCCAGGGCATCACCTTGCCAACGCTTTGAAATTGAAACGCCACTCTCTTTTCTCGGCTGTTGGACACGGTGACCGTCATCAGTTGTGACCTAAAACAATTTTGCTTCCTTGCCCTGCTGCAAACAATACCCACAGTTTCCCATACTGCCCAAACCATTTCCAAGCCCTGTTTTTTACACTTTGAAAATGTTAACATTTTATTGCAGGGTTAATGGAGAAGAGGCAGCACCTGTGTTTTTCTTAGTCATCTCTGGAAAAACTGTATGAGCTCAGCGCGGAGCTTTTACAATTAACCAATGGAAAAGTAACGTGTTAACAAGCGCGCGCAGCGGGAGGGGGCTTGCGGGAGCGTGCAGCAAGGCGCGATGATTGCGACCATATGGCGCCACCATATGGTACTGCCCGCTCCTGCAAGGGAATCGCCAGACGTGCACTCGTAGCCCTTGCAAGCAATGCAACGAGTGCATGTTTTTGCCCCCGAAGCTTTGCCGATGGCTAAAGGTCTTTCTCCTATGCAGCGCATGTGCACTGAGTAGGCGAGACCTAAACACAGTATGAAGTATTCTGACGTCCTTCCGCGTGTTAAGGAAGCACACTTTATTGAACTCTAGACACGCGCTTCTATCACATTCTAGCTTGATTTCCGTGCTGCAAATATCTCCAGGGCTCAGCCCGGGCCCCCACTGTCTCCTCCAGCAGCAACTGGTCAACGGGGGGAGGGGACGGACAAGTGCCGCCACGGGAGGGTGGACTCTGGGTGAAGTCCACATGTGGGAAGACATGCACTCCGGTGACTACAGCTGCAGCCTCGTGGGGGGGTGAACTTTGAGACCCAAAGAGTTGTGGCTGTGCCAGCCAGAGACTCAATGACATGAGGCCAACACCCAACCAGGCCCTGGCATCAGAGCCGTGCCCATGAGAGCAGCACAGACCCCAGGCCTGGCATCAGAGCCGTGCCCATGAGAGCAGCACAGACCCCAGGCCTGGCATCAGAGCCGTGCCCATGAGAGCAGCACAGACCCCAGGCCCTGGCATCAGAGCCGTGTCAAGGAGAGCAGCACAGACCCCAGGCCCTGGCATCAGAGCCGTGTCAAGGAGAGCAGCACAGACCCCACGCCTGGCATCAGAGCTGTGCCCATGAGAGCAGCACAGACCCCAGGCCTGGCATCAGAGCCGTGCCAAGGAGAGCAGCACAGACCCCAGGCCTGGCATCAGAGCCATGCCCATGAGGGCAGCACAGACCCCAGGCCTGGCATCAGAGCTGTGCCCATGAGAGCAGCACAGACCCCAGGCCTGGCATCAGAGCCGTGCCAAGGAGAGAAGCACAGACCCCAGGCCTGGCATCAGAGCTGTGCCCATGAGGGCAGCACAGACCCCACGCCCTGGCATCAGAGCTGTGCCCATGAGAGCAGCACAGACCCCAGGCCTGGCATCAGAGCCGTGCCAAGGAGAGCAGCACAGACCCCAGGCCTGGCATCAGAGCCGTGCCCATGAGGCAGCACAGACTCCAGGCCTGGCATCAGAGCTGTGCCCATGAGAGCAGCACAGACCCCAGGCCTGGCATCAGAGCCGTGCCAAGGAGAGCAGCACAGACCCCAGACCTGGCATCAGAGCCGTGCCCATGAGAGCAGCACAGACCCCACGCCTGGCATCAGAGCTGTGCCCATGAGAGCAGCACAGACCCCACGCCTGGCATCAGAGCTGTGCCCATGAGAGCAGCACAGACCCCAGGCCTGGCATCAGAGCCGTGCCAAGGAGAGCAGCACAGACCCCAGGCCTGGCATCAGAGCCGTGCCAAGGAGAGCAGCACAGACCCCAGGCCTGGCACCAGAGCTGTGCCCATGAGGGCAGCACAGACCCCACGCCCTGGCATCAGAGCTGTGCCCATGAGAGCAGCACAGACCCCAGGCCTGGCATCAGAGCCGTGCCAAGGAGAGCAGCACAGACCCCAGGCCTGGCATCAGAGCCGTGCCCATGAGGCAGCACAGACTCCAGGCCTGGCATCAGAGCTGTGCCCATGAGAGCAGCACAGACCCCAGGCCTGGCATCAGAGCCGTGCCAAGGAGAGCAGCACAGACCCCAGACCTGGCATCAGAGCCGTGCCCATGAGAGCAGCACAGACCCCACGCCTGGCATCAGAGCTGTGCCCATGAGAGCAGCACAGACCCCACGCCTGGCATCAGAGCTGTGCCCATGAGAGCAGCACAGACCCCAGGCCTGGCATCAGAGCCATGCCAAGGAGAGCAGCACAGACCCCAGGCCTGGCATCAGAGCTGTGCCAAGGAGAGCAGCACAGACCCCAGGCCTGGCATCAGAGCTGTGCCCATGAGAGCAGCACAGACCCCACGCCCTGGCATCAGAGCTGTGCCCATGAGAGCAGCACAGACCCCAGGCCTGGCATCAGAGCCGTGCCAAGGAGAGCAGCACAGACCCCAGGCCTGGCATCAGAGCCGTGCCCATGAGAGCAGCACAGACCCCAGGCCTGGCATCAGAGCTGTGCCCATGAGAGCAGCACAGACCCCAGGCCTGGCATCAGAGCTGTGCCCATGAGAGCAGCACAGACCCCAGGCCTGGCATCAGAGCTGTGCCCATGAGAGCAGCACAGACCCCAGGCCTGGCATCAGAGCCGTGCCAAGGAGTGCAACACAGACCCCCGGCCTGGAATCAGAGCTGTGCCCATGAGAGCAGCACAGACCCCAGGCCTGGCATCAGAGCCGTGCCAAGGAGAGCAGCACAGACCCCAGGCCCTGGCATCGGAGCCGTGCCCATGAGAGCAGCACAGACCCCAGGCCTGGCATCAGAGCTCTGCCCATGAGAGCAGCACAGACCCCAGGCCTGGCATCAAAGCTGTGCCCATGAGAGCAGCACAGACCCCAGGCCTGGCATCAGAGCCCTGCCCATGAGTGCAGCACAGACCCCAGGCCCTGGCATCAGAGCCGTGCCCATGAAAGCAGCACAGACCCCCGGCCCTGGCATCAGAGCCCTGCCCATGAGTGCAGCACAGACCCCGGCACTGGCATCAGAGCTGTGCCCATGAAAGCAGCACAGACCCCCGGCCCTGGCATCAGAGCCCTGCCCATGAGAGCAGCACAGACCCCAGGCCCTGGCTTCAGAGCTGTGCCCATGAGAGCAGCACAGACCCCAGGCCCTGGCATCAGAGCGTACCCATGAGAGCAGCACAGACCCCAGGCCCTGGCTTCAGAGCTGTGCCCATGAGAGCAGCACAGACCCCAGGCCCTGGCTTCAGAGCTGTGCCCATGAGAGCAGCACAGACCCCAGGTCCTGGCATCAGAGCTGTGCCCATGAGAGCAGCACAGACCCCAGGCCTGGCATCAGAGCTGTGCCCATGAGAGCAGCCCAGACCCTGGCATCAGAGCTGTGCCCATGAGAGCAGCACAGACCCCAGGCCTGGCATCAGAGCCTTACCCATGAGAGCAGCACAGACCCCAGGCCTGGCATCAGAGCCGTACCCATGAGAGCAGCACAGAACCCAGGTCCTGGCATCAGAGTCGTGCCCATGAGAGCAGCACAGACCCCAGGCCTGGCATCAGAGCCATACCCATGAGAGCAGCACAGACCCCAGGCCTGGCATCAGAGCTGTGCCCATGAGAGCAGCACAGACCCCAGGTCATGGCATCAGAGCCGTGCCAAGGAGAGCAGCACAGACCCCAGGCCCTGGCATCAGAGCCGTGCCCATGAAAGCAGCACAGACCCCCGGCCCTGGCATCAGAGCCCTGCCCATGAGTGCAGCACAGACCCCGGCACTGGCATCAGAGCTGTGCCCATGAAAGCAGCACAGACCCCCGGCCCTGGCATCAGAGCCCTGCCCATGAGAGCAGCACAGACCCCAGGCCCTGGCTTCAGAGCTGTGCCCATGAGAGCAGCACAGACCCCAGGCCCTGGCATCAGAGCGTACCCATGAGAGCAGCACAGACCCCAGGCCCTGGCTTCAGAGCTGTGCCCATGAGAGCAGCACAGACCCCAGGCCCTGGCTTTAGAGCTGTGCCCATGAGAGCAGCACAGACCCCAGGTCCTGGCATCAGAGCTGTGCCCATGAGAGCAGCACAGACCCCAGGCCTGGCATCAGAGCTGTGCCCATGAGAGCAGCCCAGACCCCAGGCCCTGGCATCAGCTGTGCCCATGAGAGCAGCACAGACCCCAGGCCTGGCATCAGAGCCGTACCCATGAGAGCAGCACAGACCCCAGGTCCTGGCATCAGAGCCGTGCCCATGGGAGCAGCACAGACCCCAGGCCTGGCATCAGAGCCATACCCATGAGAGCAGCACAGACCCCAGGCCCTGGCATCAGAGCCGTGCCAAGGAGAGCAGCACAGACCCCAGTCCTTGGCATCAGAGCCGTGCCAAGGAGAGCAGCACAGACCCCAGGCCCTGGCATCAGAGCTGTGCCAAGGAGAGCAGCACAGACCCCAGTCCTTGGCATCAGAGCTGTGCCCATGAGAGCAGCACAGACCCAATCCTTGGCATCAGAGCCATGCCCATGAGGGCAGCACAGACCCCAGGTCCTGGCATCAGAGCCGTGCCCATGAGAGCAGCACAGACCCCAGGCCCTGGCATCAGAGCCGTGCCAAGGAGAGCAGCACAGACCCCAGGCCTGGCATCAGAGCCGTGCCAAGGAGAGCAGCACAGACCCCAGGCCCTGGCTTCAGAGCTGTGCCCATGAGAGCAGCACAGACCCCAGGTCCTGGCATCACAGCCGTGCCCATGAGAGCAGCACAGACCCCAGGCCTGGCATCAGAGCTGTGCCCATGAGGGCAGCACAGACCCCACACCCTGGCATCAGAGCTGTGCCCATGAGAGCAGCACAGACCCCAGGCCTGGCATCAGAGCTGTGCCCATGAGGGCAGCACAGACCCCAGGCCTGGCATCAGAGCCATGACATGAGGGCAGCACAGACCCCAGGCCTGGCATCAGAGCCATGCCCATGAGGGCAGCACAGACCCCAGTTCTTGGCATCAGAGCCGTGCCAAGGAGAGCAGCACAGACCCCAGGCCCTGGCATCAGAGCCGTGCCAAGGAGAGCAGCACAGACCCCAGTCCTTGGCATCAGAGCTGTGCCCATGAGAGCAGCACAGACCCAATCCTTGGCATCAGAGCCATGCCCATGAGGGCAGCACAGACCCCAGTTCTTGGCATCAATCCCAAGCTCGTCAAGGCTCGGGGCTGGCACCCGGACCTCAAGAATGGGCACCTGCAGTAACAGCGCCCACCACAGACTGCTGCCCAAAGGCACTCGGAGCATCAGTTGCGCGTGAAAGATGGCAGGCAGCCCATCTGAACACCTTCCCACAGAGATAGAAGCCCAGAGCAGGCATGCCAGCTGCATCAAGAGAGCGTGGCACGGTACCTGGGCACAGCACATGGGCAGGTCAGATCCCCAGCCACACAGTTCAGTCAGAGACCCAGGCACACAGATTGGGCACAGCACCAGGCTTTACAGGCAGTCACAGCAACAGTCTCACAAGCCAGGGGCCAGTATCAGCCCGGCGCAGGGGCCAGTCTCAGCCCGGCACAGGGGCCAGCCCCAGCCCGGCACAGGGGCCAGTCTCAGCCCGGCGCAGAGGCCAGTCTCAGCCCGGCACAGGGGCCAGCCCCAGCCCGGCGCAGGGGCCAGCCCCAGCCCGGCGCAGGGGCCAGTCTCAGCCCGGCGCAGGGGCCAGCCCCAGCCCGGCGCAGGGGCCAGTCTCAGCCCGGCGCAGGGGCCAGCCCCAGCCCGGCGCAGGCGCCAGCCTCAGCCCGGCGCAGGCGCCAGCCTCAGCCCGGCGCAGGGGCCAGCCTCAGCCCGGCGCAGGGGCCAGCCTCAGCCCGGCGCAGGGGCCAGTCTCAGCCAGGCGCAGGGGCCAGCCTCAGCCCGGCGCAGGCACCAGCCCCAGCCCGGCGCAGGGGCCAGCCTCAGCCCGGCGCAGGCACCAGCCCCAGCCCGGCACAGAGGCCAGTCTCAGCCCGGCGCAGGGGCCAGCCCCAGCCCGGCCCCAGCCCGGCGCAGGGGCCAGTCTCAGCCCGGCGCAGGGGCCAGCCCCAGCCCGGAAGAGACCCGTACGGGGGGGAAGAGACCCGTACGGGGGGGAAGAGACCCGTACGAGGGGGAAGAGACCCGTACGAGGGGGAAGAGACCCGTACGAGGGGGAAGACACCGGCGCGGGGGAAGAGACCCGTACGGGGGGGAAGAGACCCGAACGAGGGGGAAGAGACCCGTACGAGGGGGAAGACACCGGCGCGGGGGAAGAGACCTGTACGGGGGGAAGAGACCCGTACGAGGGGGAAGAGACCCGTACGAGGGGGAAGAGACCCGTACGAGGGGGAAGAGACCCGTACGAGGGGGAAGAGACCCGTACGGGGGGGAAGAGACCCGTACGAGGGGGAAGAGACCCGTACGAGGGGGAAGAGACCGGCGCGGGGAAGAGACCCGTACGGGGGGGAAGAGACCCGTACGAGGGGGAAGAGACCCGTACGAGGGGGAAGAGACCGGCACGGGGGAAGAGACCCGTACGGGGGGGAAGAGACCCGTACGGGGGGGAAGAGACCCGTACGAGGGGGAAGAGACCGGCGCGGGGGAAAAGACCCGTACGGGGGGGAAGAGACCCGTACGAGGGGGAAGAGACTGGCGCGGGGGAAGAGACCCGTACGGGGGGAAGAGACCCGTACGGGGGAAGAGACCCGCGCAGGGGAAGAGACCCGTGCCTGAACTGCATGTATAACTTCTTGGCTAATGCTGGTTATATTTCATCCAGGCAGGCCTCTAGGTTGTAGTTATCCTTTATTTTTAGGAAGTCAAAAGCGAGTGTGCCGGTGGCATTGCTCTCATGTAATTGGGCAAGTTTATCCTCCCTGTAGTTCCCGACTAGTTGATTACGAGCTACGGTGCTGCATTGAGAGGGTCTCACGCCGGCCGGGCTCTGCTCCGCTGAGGCGTTCGAGGCTCACCTTTGTTTGTTGGGTGTAACGGCCGGGCTTCGCTCCGCCGAGCGACCCACCCCCTTTGCTTTCCTTTCCGGCCGGGCTTTGCTCCGCTGGCCAGGACTACGGTTCCCAGCAGCCCCAACCCAGGACACCGCCACTGTCATCATCCTGCGCCAAGAGGCGCATAAAGATCAGCGTGCTATCTCGTCCCGCGAGGATGTGCGCGGGACGCACAGGGCTAAGCCCGGGCAAAGGGCGGTCCGTCTGTGGCCGTCCGGGGCCGGTTGAGGCTGGGCTGGGACATTCCCCTAGGCAGGATTCTTTGTATTGATCCCGATTCGTCAGGCTATCGATACAACTGGACTGGTAACTAACATCTGTAGTTCTCCTTTGTGCCCCCCAGTTTTATGGGATTTATTTATTGTTGACTTATTTTTGTGGTTGTACTATATTTATAAGCAACATGGGTAAGAATACACCTGTTGCTCAAGGGCCAAAACATAGGAAGGTAACAACAACTTCTACTACCCCCTTACCTAGTCTTACTGCGATAGATAAAATGCTGCAGAAGACCATTGGGGTGGTGGTAACAGCTATCGAGAATACGGAAAGACGTTTCTCTCTCCCCCCCAGTTTGCCACCACTCATGCAACCACATGACACATCTATGGCAATGGGCAACTTATCAGATTCATTACTCGCAGTATCTTTTGCAGGGTTTCCTGGAGCAGAGACTAATGAGAACCGCCCTGAACAGGAAAGAACGCCAATTGAATGCTCAATTTTAGGAAGTAGGCTTTCGTCAACTCCGACCGTGTTGTCACCAAGTATGAATGTGAGTGTGAGTCGCGCCCCCCCTCGTATTATTGTTGATGATCCGGTGGAAGTGGAAGGCCACGATGCGTGTCCAAGTACTGATCTGACAAAAGGGGACAGGGAAATCATTGATAGCCCACCAGCACGAACAAGGGGGCAAAAAGCAAAGTATAAACTCAAACATATTACAAATGAGTTACCAATAAGCAAACAGACCGCTAAAGGTAGCAGGAAACAACAGAGGGAAGCACAATAATATAGGACAAAGTGGTAATAAGGGCACGGATCAGTCAAACGATACTGTTACTAAAACCCCTGAGTCAAGTACAGAGTTGGGGAATGCAGGTTTTTGGGTGAGAATGGAGACCTTGCTTTCCACTCTATTAGGACCCATTAGCTCTAAAGTTTCAAAGATCGATGCGAAATTAGCAAAAATTACTAGCACAGAGATTAACAACAATGGAACTAAAGTCAGAAATAATAACACTAATCGAAAGGTAATCGCTCTTAACAAAAGCCCTGCTTTGATCCCGTGTACGAGTAAAACCATAGCGAACACGCAACCAGCAGTGAAACAGCTATTAAGACCTAGCTCATCAACGGAGGCTAGCTCAGGAGGAGCAACCCTAGTCACAGGCAACAGCAAAACGACACCTACTGATCAGATAGACAGGGGTACGAAGAACTGTCCAGCAGACAAGGATGAACAGATCATGGCAACTAGAGCAAGACCGGTCCCGGCCCGCATTCATTTACCCCCGGAATGCGGGGCCTATGTTGCGGTTTTAGTTAATGCGCCTAAACTAAGAAATGATCAAACGGAAAACTCTGCGAGCCAAAAAAATAGAATCCTCCATTGGCTGTCTGCAAATTGTAATTTTCCAATGGAAGAAGCTAATCAAATTATCCTAATGCAAAGAGTGTGTTGGGTGGGCCCACTCAGGAAAAAATTTGAGGGGGCCTGCATAATTATACATTTCAGATCTCCATACTGGGCCCAGAATATGTTGGCTAAAGCTCCACTCCCGTCACCCTGGGAGTATAATACGACTCTTCTCCCTTTAGGTTATTTTTACAGGCACCGTATGGACCCGAACCTTAATTCTAGGAATACTGCCCTACCTTGTCATCGGGCAACGCATCCAAGGTTTCCCAGACCACGTCCATGCTTTACTATTCCCACTTATAATCAGTTTCAGGCCTTTGACTCACTTGATGAGAACGATTGACAGAGGGTGAAGCTAGAGTGTCAACAGACTAACCTCTCTGGAAGGTCAAAAGGGGAATATCCAGAGGAGTCCGGAAACATACCACCGATCCCTTTTTGCGAACCGTTAAACTCAACCTTATTATGCTCACAGAAAACTAGCGATGAGAAGGAATTACATAGAGCAACTAGAACTATCCCTATAATGGCAGGAATAAACATCTTTACTGCTGAAGAAGAACCGGAAACGGTATATCAAAGCCTAACAGGAGTAAATAGAGTCGCTAGAACAGACCCCGATGAGGATCTGGTGAAACTACGGTCAGAGGCTATTGCCACAACCAAAGGAGTAGTAGGAGGTTATTCACTAGTTAGCTGGAACTTAGCGGGCATTAAGGGGAAGTTAAATACCCCGTTCTGGAAGGATTTCATTACTGCAGGGCATGATATCATCTGCCTGCAAGAGACGTGGAGTCAGGAATCGATCCATATAGAAGGATACTCCTCATACTGCCTAAATGCTATTAGTTCCCCAGCTGGAAGAGCAAAGGGCGGCCTACTACTGTTGATTTCCAATAAACTAACTATTTTTAAAACCAGAAGTTATTCAGTGGTGGAACCCCATAGCCAGGTGTTGCGGCTGGAAAGTAACAGAGGCACAGATTTAATTCTTGTTAATTTCTATAATAATAATTTCGATGCCTCTAGGGAAAAAAATGTGTTACCTCTAGAGAAGGAAATTGAAAGAGTTTTGGCAGTACCCAGTAGGCTCGTTACCATCTTATGGGTAGGAGATTTTAATATTCAACCGTGCCCATTGGCACTGGGGAACCCATGTGGATTCAGGAAAGAAATGGATAATTACGATGGGGAGGGTTTAGACCATCTACACTTCCCCCATTGTAACTATGGTTCGTCATTAAATAAATTGATAGTTAAGTTTGATCTGGAATTACTAGCCTGTAATAGGAATAAGAATAACATCAGCTGCCCTACGTTCACAGGTAGGAACGCGCACACTAATATTGACCACATCCTAATCTCCTGCAATAGTGATTATTCTAATTTATGGGTTAATGAAGAAGCTTTGAGTGATCATATTAGCATATCTATACTGCTACTCAGTTGGGATCATAAACCCCTTGATACTAATGTCTGCTCTAAGGATATAGCTGCCTCAAGACCAAATGGAATGAGGATCAAATGGGCTGGCATCGATCCCTCCAAAATACACAAAGAGGTAGTGGACAAATGTAGAACTGAGATAGAGTATTGCCTTTGCGACGAAGTTAACACAGAAATTTTGCTTTCAAATTTCCTCAGGATTAATGAAACTGTAGAAGGTATTTTCACTAAAAAAATTAGGGGGAAAAGAGACGTTAGGAGGGGCTGGTTTGACAAAAGCTGTACAAGGGCACTACATGAGTTAAAACAAGCATTGAGCACAAAGCCCCGGAACAACATAAATATTCAAATGCTACGTAATAAGTACAAAATATCCTTGATCAAAAGGAAAAAGGAGCTTCAAGAAGAGGCATGGCAAAACCTTAATTTAGCTTCCGAAACGAACAATAGCAAACTTTATTGGGAGATTATAAATAGTACCTTTTTAAAGGACGATAATATACCAGAAATAACATCATTTATTGATTGCAATGCGTGGATCGAACATTTTACCAACATTTTAAACCCAGATAGGATTATTCTAGAAACAGTTCTTCGGGTGGACTCTGCATGGCCGCCCATGTCCCTCGGAATAAACCTTGAGGAGGTATATGAGGGTTTGATTGATAGCAAAGGAGGGAAAACGCCGGGCCCAGATGGGGTCCCTGTAGACTTGTTTAAAACCGAAATGAACTCTGTGCGCCACTTTTAGCTAGGCTTTTTAATGTGGCAGCAGAAGGAAGCCTACCACCCTCATGGAGTCAGTCGGTAGTCATACCCCTTTTTAAGAAGGGGTCAAAATCCGAAGCGTGTAACGACCGCCCGATCTCCCTCTTAGATGCATCCATCAAAACCATGAGCAGGATAATGTTGAAAAGGCTAGAAACCTGGGCCGCTGAAAATGCAATTTTAACTAAAGTACAATATGGTTTTAGAAAAGGCTTGGTGACATTAGAGCAGTGTGTTAACCTGGATCTCATAATTAACAAATATACCACTGCTAAGGATGGATCACTGTTCCTCTGCTTTGCGGATCTGAGCAGTTCCTTTGATCTTGTGGAT
Source organism: Lissotriton helveticus (assembly GCF_964261635.1). NCBI lineage: Eukaryota > Metazoa > Chordata > Amphibia > Caudata > Salamandridae > Lissotriton > Lissotriton helveticus. The sequence continues at coordinate 1,957,750,341 of NC_136068.1, read as the reverse complement.
CACTCTATATTATGGCACATTTTAATCGACTTAGGTGCACCCAATGAAATTATACACTTTTTAGCTAGGCTTTACGAGAAACTATGGCGCCGCGGCCAGGGCGACTGACGCTGGAATCTGGGGATCAGGGTTCGATCCCCGGCTCCGGCGGCAGGTTAGCCCAGCACCATGTGACTCTGGGCAATAGCTTGCTTAATCTTCCTGACGGCCCCCAGCGCCTAGAGACCCTTACGGGTGATTGTGCGCTTTACAAATGTGGATTATTATTATAAAGTACGTTATGGACCCTTTGGTGAATGTACCCCCTCCCTTAAAGTTTCAAGAGGCATCCGACAGGGCTGTGTTTTAGCTCCTTTTTTATTTTCAATATTTATTAATCAGGTCGACTCAACTTTGAGCCGGATTCCTGCGGATGCACCACACATAGGAGGGAAGGCGGTCCCTATATTATTATATGCGGACGACGCTGTTCTAATATCACGCACACAGATTGGTCTACAACGACTTATTGACAATTTCATGATATTTATTGAAAGTAGGAAACTTAAGGTGAACAAAACTAAGACTTTTGTGATGACTTGTGGGAGAAAGGCCAAGTCAGCAAGCTCGAGTTTCTTTATTGACAAGGTTAAAATGCAACAAGTCAAAACTTTTTGTTACCTCGGGATTACATTCTCAGGGGATGGCAAATGGCAACATGAGTTCGATAATACAAGTTTAAAGATGAGCAGGAATACCAGTAGTATTTTTAGATTTTCCTCAAAACTGGGGGTCAGAAGTATAAAAGACATGATGGCAATCTACAACGTACGATGCACCTCATCGGCTTTATATGGTGCTGGTGTTTGGGGGCACCAACACAATCCAACTCTTCAAGGAGATGAAAATAAATTTCTTAAAAAGCTACTCTGCGTACCTACCTCGGCATCCACTGAATTAGTACATAAGGAGGTAGGAATCGAATATATCTCTGACATAGCCGCACTACGCCCCCTGCTGCTATGGCGCTCCATCTGGGCCAAAACAGAAACACAGTTTACGAAAGAGATTATTCGCGACTGCCTGAGGCTTGATCATGTATCCCGTATTTCTTGACTCAAATATATTTACTACTGGTACGATCTCCTGTTTGACTGTAATATTTTTCTTGAACCTGAGAATGTAGTCCTATTCTCCAAAAAAGAAATAAAAACAAGGTTTCTCATATATAAAAAGGAGAACCGTGAAAAGATGTCTGGAAAGTTATCCAGTTTGGCCTTTTACCGGGACCTACAATTGAATATTGGTTTTCAATCTTATCTCTCCATTGTGACTCGAAATTCTCACCGTTTTGTTTTAACGCGCTTAAGATTGGGTATTGCACCCCATCTAGTAGCTTTTCCTAAAATGAAAACCCGATCAGACTCTGTATGCCCATGTGACAACATTTCAAGACAGAGTTGCTGCCACTTTTTATTATTTTGTAAATTTTATTTTTCATACAGGAAATTTTATCTAAAACCTGTCTTCTTAAAAAACATGTTCGTTCCACAAAAATAGCAATGACCCTGTTATGTTCTTTGGAAAGCCCAGATATTTGCTTTTTTGTTGCGACATATATATTGAAATGTGCAGCTGCCAGGAAATCCATAGTCATCTGATATTATTTGACTGTGTTGAAGAAATTTGACCTGTCTGTACATTCGAAATTGTACGTATACTTTGATTTAGGGTATATTCTCTGGTAATTTCCTGGACTTATTACGAGAAGAAGCATTACATTTGTACGACACAATTTCTAATGTATTCCAGGGTTTTAACGCGATATATAAAAAAAAAATTGTATTGATTATTAGAAAAAAACTATGCTCATGAATTGTGTTAAAAGGATTTATAAATGAAATATCAATTTTTTAGGCTAACTGATGATTTTTATTAATTCATTGAAATGTTTATGTATTTGCCTTGCTTATATGGTTATGTCTTATAAACCGAATAAAGCATTTTAAACTGAACTGATTACGAGCTAGTGCAGGCTACCTATGGGTTGCTCCATAGGTTCTCACTACCTATGCTACGAAAGCATTCCGTGATGTATGCAAACCATGCCACTTTCCCTATACCCGGAAGTCCCAGTACCTCTTTTAACTCTTTCCTGAATTCAGCCAGTTCTGGGGTCGCCCACAATCGTTGCCAAGATATCAAGGGTCTACGGCCAATTTACTCCGCAATCGGTCTTACCCCTATGCCCAAGCGCAGTGGGATGAGTGCGGAGCTCAATGGGAGGCCGAAAAGCTGCCTGATAAAGTTATTCTCTGCTTTGATGATGTTTTCGGGTGACAGTGGCCCCACAGTTCAGCTCCGTACAAAGCAGCACCCCTTAATTGGGTGTTGTAGACCTCCATGGCCTGTCCTACAGGCTTATGAAATGAAATCCTATATAACGTGGCCCGCCCTTCTGCTGTCTGCACAAGATTGAGGCTCGATTTATACATTTGAGACCCCCAGTCCATTTTATCAGTTATGGTAAGACCTTGTGGTTCTGAAAATCTGGGCCCTGCTGTTGTCCCGGTATGGAGGTCCAATACCCGTGTCCCGAAACATCAACATACCATGACGAATTTGGTGTCAACAGACCGGTAATGACTAGGACATCTTCCTGTGGTTCTGAAAAATCTGGATTCATATTATAGTATTGGACTCGAGAATAAAAACTTTGTCGAAATAGGACGAATTTGGTATCAAAAGACCGAGAATGACGAGTACATCAAGTACATGTATTTTCGGCATATTCGAGTGACGATTTCACCTCGAAATCGTCATTTACCTCTAAACCCTTAGCTGCATGTTGCCCTCTACATAGGCCTTAATCCAGTTGAATTTGATTCCACAAGGACACATACTCCTTAATCGACTTCTCTCTGACCCCAGTACAAGTTAGAACCATTGCCCCAGGCCGAGCTCGTTAGGTCAGTTCCCTCCCAGTGGCCGGGCAAGATAGCATCTAAGCCCAACCAGCCATAAAACCATTTCAGCACGCACACCTGCCGTATCTCGCTCACATCTTTCTCCGCTCCTTCCTTCACTTGCTTTATGATGGGAAGGTGACCGTTTTTATTAGGGGTCCAGCGATATCTGATGAAATGTTGAGCCTTGCCGGATGATTTGTTATGAGCAGCACGACGTGAAATATGTACATGTCATCATGACTCTGCTTTTCTTTTGTAAACAGTAACCATAAATGAAATACCACGAATCCAAGGAATGTATTGCTCAAGGCTGAATATTAGGTATAAGAAGAGAAGCCCGACTTTGTGAAAGTGTGCAGTCTCCTGAATATACTTGTATCGTACTTCTAGGACCCTGTCACCTTGGTTGCAGCCAATAAACGAATCTTTGACTTCACCTGGAAGACTCTGAAGTTTCTGTAGGTCTGACTCAGGAGAACCCGAGGTCTCTGGTGTGTTGATCCCCTGGCACCGCTGGGTTACCGGTTCTGTACCGGTTCTTAAAAACCCAGTACCTCATTTGGCGCCCAGCGTTTGGGGCGATTCCAGTGGTACCAATCAGCCTGAAGATCGTGAGGAGCTTCGTGTGAAAATTCCGGAGGAGGGCCCACCACCTCATCGACCCCTGCATGTCGACGTGGTCCGAAGGTCTTTACGGCGAGGTTCCCCGCTTCTCGACGGCTACAAGGACTGCTGCCCTGGCTATCGCCCTGATGTTGGACCCTTGAAATTTTCGGTAGAGCAAAACGCTGAGACGAGTCTTCTGGTGAAGCCATCGATATTTTTCAGTTAAGTATAAGTGGAGCGTCTCCAAGTCCTTAGTTGGACTTACTTTGTGGTATCTTGGAGATACATAAAGGTTTTTATTGGTTCTTGCAAGCACCCTAACCGAAGGACTCGTGTTTTCACGAGCAATATCGTAATCGATAACTCCTTTGAAGTTTTGGAACTAGACTAGAGAGAAAGGATGCCTAGTCTTAGACTCGGGAATTGGTTTTGTCTTGGTAGTAATAATAGGGACTCCCGATTGGAGGACTCATGTCCGGTTCCTCCAGTTGGAACTCCGACTTACGAGCTGTACGTTAAACATGGGGTAGGCCCCATCGTTTACAACGAGGTATGGATTAAATACACTAGGAAAGATGGTGTTTTAAAATGGCCCCAATATGGTAGCTTTGATTCTGAAGTCTTAGACAACCTTGAAGTTAAACTCTTCAAAAAGAAAGCCCGGCCGGCGATGTTTGACTCTTTCCGCATATGGCGCAAAGAAGCCAAACAAAAAGAAATTAAATTAGCTAAGAAAAATAAGAGAGAAGGGGGACTTTCAGTAATGCAAGCTGCCGTGCAGTTTAAAGATAATGAGGAAGAGCAGATAAATGAGCAATTGCACAGGCAACGTAAAATGGCAATAGATAAGTGTTATCCAGTTTTGCCGTCTCTTCAGCAAGGGACAGTAAAAGAGCGTGAAAAAGACCAATTAATGTCGCAATTATTAACTTCGCCACCCCCCTATGCGCAGAATGCTACAGCACCCCCGCAACCTTTAGTTGCACAGACTGCGCCTCTGGCTCTTCCACAGCACTCACCAGCTGTTCTTCAGCTGGCTCCTACTTCTTCGGTGCAGCCTCCTCCAGGCCCACCGACCACTTCTGCTTCATCTATGTCTTCTACGATTTTGCCTACTGTACTTTCTACATCTCCTAATGCCCCTTCTATGATTTTGCCTAGTACCACATCTATTATTCCTCATACCTCTTCTGCCATCTCTGCACCCGCCTTATCTCACCCCGTTTTCTCATCTGTTTGTTCTTCCGTTTCACCTTCCCTTCGGCAGAAAATGGCCAGCACTGTTACTAATCTTCTTTTACCCCTTTTCGGGTCGCCTGCTACGACCCCTAACATAGGAAGAAGACAGTTGCGAAGTCAACTGCCCGATTATCAAGAGAGAGATTCCCTGAATAGTTTAGCTCGGAAATGGGTCATGGACACTGCAAAATATGATTTACAGTCTGTCATGGAAGTTTTCCATCAATGGGAAACAGCGACACAGAGATATGTGTTCGAACAGATGTGTGTTTTTCTTTGCGAGGATTTAGAAGATAATGATCAGGATTGCCTCCCACAAGAGATGTGTCGTATAAGGTTTAAGTTTAGTCTGGGTATGATTGTAGGTCCCGATGTGGAAGAAGCAGTTGGAATGCTATTATCATATCGAAGCAAGGGAAGTAGTTCTGGGTCACCATCGGAATCTAGTGCATCTAGTAGGAAAAAGGCACGACAATACCCTATGAGAGAAGTTCCCCCACAGTGGAGAGAGGGTGACGCGACAGCTGTCCCACCTGTCCTGCCCCACTTTCACCACGTATGGGTACATGTTCCATGGAAGCGAGCTGAAGTTTTAGCACTCAAACAAACACTACCAGATCCGCGTAAAAATCCTGCAGGGTACTATAAAGAATTGTCGCAAACTGCTGGATCATGTATAATGAATTTGGCCGATATCGATATGTTATTCGGGAACGTTGTTCCACAGCCTTTATGGGGAAAAATTCGTCATGTAGATCATGACCAGGAATTAGGTGACACATGGGCTAATATTACTGCTGCAGATGCACGACAAGTTGGTGGTGCCAAGCCTGAGCCTCTGATAGCGGAACTACCTGGTAGAATAGTAGATTACATGAAAACGATAATGCCTGCAATACGCGTAAATTGGGATAAGTTATCTGCATGCAAGCAAAAGAAAGAAGAAACTGTTTCAGATTTCTTCACCAGATTTGAAGAAACATTCATTGACCACAGCGGTCAAGATATGACCACAGAAGGTGGCCAGAGATTGTTTGTCGATAAATTTGTCCACAATCTGCTTCCAGATTTGTGTAGGAAATTAAAAGATTCGGAAAGTTCTTGGGCAGTCTCATCTTCAGCCCAGATATTAGCTACCGCACAGTACTATGAGAATAGAGACAAGGATGAGAAGGATAAAGTAGAGAAGAAAACTAGAGAACTCAAAACGAAGGTTTTGCTACAGCAAGCCTATCCGCCACGTGGTGGTGGTAATAAAAATAATAATGGTCCGAATCACTACCAGAACACTTTTCAGCAGCCTCAGAGGAACTTGCAGAGATTCGATTACAATCAAAACCGCGTAGGTCCCAACCAGTGTTTATACTGCAAACAAGAGGGTCATTACAAATATGACTGTCCTGCCCTGCCGCAACGTACAAATGAATTTTCTGGCGTAAGAGGTCGTGGTAGTCAGCAAGCGCCTAGAGGTAGAGGGCGTGGAAACACCCCTCAGGACGCACGTCCCCTTCCACCACAAAACTCTATGAACAGGTTTGACCAGCAAAATAACGTATCTGACAGGACAGCTCAATACTACGTCGATGAGTATTACACAGAAAATGAGCAGTGGGAGAATAATGATTGCTAGGACAGCCTTAGACAAGGAGAGGGAGTTGTTTCAGTTCCAGTAGATCAGAATGGACCTTACGTTGAGGTGATTACATCGGGTGTGTCAGAACCTTTTCTGTTGGATACTGGTGCTACAAAGAGTTCTATTATGCACTCTAAACTCCCTGGCGCACCTTTGTCTGGCGAAATGAACGTTTCCGTAGGTTTTTCTGGCGCCCCGGTTAGAAATCCGATTTCTGACCCTTTATCTCTTTCTGTTGGTCCTTGTGAATTCGAAGCACCCCTTATTTTGACAACAGGTTGTGGTGAAAATTTGCTAGGATTAGATTTGCTAAAAAGATTGTATGCGACTTTGTACTGTTCTCCCTCAGGAGTACAACTGACTTTAGGTAAGAAAGTGGTTTCTCCCATGTATTTGTCGAGAAATACGCTTCCAGCAGAATTGGCACTCCTTCCGGATATTCTTTGGGCTGCTGGTCCGAATGATGTAGGTCTTTTAGAAATTCCACCATATGTTGTAACATTGAAGTCGAATGTCAAAATGCCACGAATTCCCCAATACAGAATATCCAATGAGGGCGAAAAAGCTTTGCTAGCGATTGTTTACGAGTTGATTGAAAAAGACGTAATTGAAGAAACACGAGGCAATGTTTGCAATAGTCCTGTTCTGCCTGTTTTAAAACGAACTGACCCTTCTCAGCCACCTGTGTATAGATTCGTGATTGATCTTAGAGAAGTAAATAAGATAGTGGTGCCACAATTCCCAGTTGTCCCCGACATTACAACATTATTGACTATGATTCCAGCCTCTGCCTCCTGGTTTTCGGTGATTGACCTGAAGAATACTTTCTTCAGTATCCCGATTGCTGAGGAAAGCAGGGATATTTTTTCCTTTAGTTTAGGTGGTCGCAGCTTCCGCTTTAAACGCGCTCCTCAAGGCTACTGTGAAAGCCCCTCAATATACAGTCAAGCTCTGAAAAGTCAGCTTGACACAATGGTTTTGCCCAAAGGTGCCACTCTCGTACAGTACGTGGACGATTTGCTCATCGCTGCGGATACTGAGAAAATTTGTAAAATGGCCACGTTGACATTACTGCGTAATCTATGTGATCTGCATCACAAGGTGTCACTTTCCAAGCTTCAATATTGCCGACAAGAAGTGACCTACTTAGGTCATCTCTTATCGAAGGAGGGAAGGAAACTGACCCCAGAAAGAATTCAGGCAATAGCTAAATTGAATGTGCCAAGAACGCAGAGAGAAGTACGCGCTTTCTTGGGCATTACATCGTACTGTAGACAGTGGATTCCAAATTTTTCGTTATTAGCCAAACCCTTATTGGCACTAACGTGTACAAATACACCCAATCCCATTCCTTGGTCCGATGAGTGTCAGAAAAGTTTTCTCGAATTACGCACAGCATTATGTTCGGCCCCTGTGTTAGGTAACCCCAACTACAGTAAACCTTTCACATTATATGTCCACGAGAAGGAGGGCTGTGCATTGTCTGTGCTGACTCAGTTATACGGAGATAGACAGCGGCCATGCGCCTATTTTTCGTCAACTTTAGATCCGGTAGCACGAGCATTGCCAAGTTGTCTAAGGGCCACAGCAGCAGCAGCTGTTTCTATTCGACAGTCTGCAGGTCTAGTAATGAATAATACACTAATCGTGATGGTCCCGCATGCAGTAGACACATTGTTAAATAGGACCAAGACACAGCACTTAACTAGTGCTCGACTGTCCAGTTATGAATTGACGCTACTAGCGAGCCATGTGCACATCAAAAGGTGCAGTACTCTGAACATAGCCACATTGTTACCAATTACTGAGGAATCGGATGCTTCAGAACAGCACGATTGTTTCCTCAGAACAGAGGAAGAGACAAAAGGGAGAGTTGATCTACTCGATATTCCACTCGCTGAATGTGATGGTACATTATGGGTGGATGGTTCATGCTTTAAACTCCCAAATGGTAACGTGACTACAGCGTATGCTGTCACAACTCTGCACACAATCGTTGAAACTGCGCGAATACCACATGGTTCGGCTCAAGCCGCCGAACTCGTGGCGTTAATGAGAGCATGTGCGTTATCAAAAGGAATGAAAGTGACTGTCTATACCGACAGTCAGTATGCTTTTGGAGTGGCTCATAGTTTTGGTCGATTGTGGAGAGAACGTGGATTCCTGACTTCGCATGGAGCTAGGATTCAGCACGGTCAGTTGGTGAATGAGCTTCTTGAATCCCTGACGTTGCCCCTGAAAATAGCAGTTGTAAAATGTAGTGCACACAAGAAAGTGATTGATGATGTTGGTCGTGGAAATGCATTTGCTGATGAAACTGCTAAGGAAACTGCAAAGAATATGATGAGCCGAATGTATGTTGCGAGCCCAGAAAGATGGACTGGTGATGTTGGAATATGTGAAGACACGATAGAAAGTGTGAAGTCCATCCAAGCTGAGGCCACGGAGAAAGAGTTGAGCATGTGGAGAGAAAGTACAGGGAGAATGGATGCAAATGGTTGTTGGATTGAATCGGCAAAGCAACAGAGATGGTTGTTACCCGATGCATATGTGCCTGCAGTGGTTACAATGGCTCATGGGATGGCCCATATCGGCGCGAAAGGGATTTGCGAGTTGTTGGCCCCAGTGTGGAAGAATTCAGGGATTCCCAAGTGTGCAGAGAATGTTGTCAAGAATTGCATGGTATGTCTGAAGCACAATCCTGGTAGGGGAACCCCAACTCCAGCTGGTCATTTTGCACCTCCTACGTATCCGTTCGAGGTTTTGCAGCTAGATTTCATACACATGGAGAGGTGCAACAACTTAAAATATGTGCTCGTGGTTGTTTGTGCCTTCTCAAGATGGGTAGAAGCCTATCCCCTAAGGGACAATACTGCCTTGTCCACAGCGAAAGCCCTTGTGAAAGAGTTCTTCCCCAGGTTCGGAATGCCTAGAATGGTCTGGTCAGACAACGGAAGTGAATTTGTGGGTTGCGTGATGAAAAGAGTGTGTGAAGGGCTAGGCATTAGGCAGAAGTTCCACGCTGCAAATCACCCCCAATCAGCTGGATTAGTGGAATGTTACAATGGCACGCTTAAACTTAAATTGGCCAAAATCCAAGCGAGCACAGGTCTTAAATGGCCTGACGCTCTACCCTTAGCACTCCTATCCACCAGAATGACTGTGCATTCGCGAATGAAACTCAGCCCCTATGAAATAATCTTTGGTCGGCCAGCCAACATATGGGGAGTGCCTAGGCCCACGAAGTTTAGCGAGCTGCAACACCCCATTTTGCTTGACTATTTGTATGAATTGACGGCTAAATTGCGTATTTTATATCAACAGGTCCACAACACCTTGCCTCCGGTCTCTGAGACACCGGGTCACTCCATTGACCCCGGTTCCTGGGTGCTGGTCAGGAATTTCCAGAGGACAAGAAACGACCAGCCCAGATGGACCGGGCCACACCTCGTCCTCCTGTCTACAAGGTCGACTGTTAGAGTGGAGGGGAAGGCCAATTGGGTCCACGGGATCCATTGTAAGAAAATACCTTTCCCTCTGCCACATGACCAATGGGTCCGAACAGGAGGCACTGACTCAAAGCGCACAACTGATGAACGCGTAAAAGAAGCTAAACGTGATTGTGAAAGTGGGAAAATTTTTCAAGAAACTACGCCGCCATCAGAACAATTGAACTCTGTGGAACCTGAGCTACTATTTCCGGACCAGACAGTACCCGGGAAAAGACGCTACAATTTACGACCGAGAAAAACAGACTAAAGTAAAAGTGATTTATTTTATGATCCGAGAGAAAAACCTGTGGACTAATAAAAAAATAAGTTTTTTTCCAAAAAATCCTATTTTTGAAAGTGCAGATTCTCCCATCTAGGTAACTTGCTTATTTTTGGGTTTTTTCGAACCGCCATCCGGGTTCCGCTGCTAGGGTCGCGGTTGATTAAAGACTTTTGGGTGCAGCTGACGACAATAGGTCGCTGGTTCCAGTTGGTTCAAGGGAGTCACCCTAGACTGACGGAAGCATCCTTTAGCAGAAACAACCTACCGCCGCGGGCAGCACCTTAGAGAGAATGGAGTTTCCTGATGTGGAGAGAACTGCCAAACAAATGAACTTTAAGCAGAGACTTTTGAAAACAATGAGAAAGAAAATTTTTATAATAATGTGTATTTTTATGCTATTTAGCGTAATGGTCTTTTTGATAAGCTATGTTTTATTCTCTTTTCATGTGACATTCACGCCCACTACCTCACCCATACCTCCCCCTACTGTTTCCTCTCATTCTTTCCACTCTTTGCCTGACCACGAATCAAATAGGAGATTAGAGTTCATTAATAACTCCTTCGTTCAGCTATTACACCAACACCAACTTGTGATGAACACAACCAACTGTTGGGTGTGTGGTCTCATGCCCCACACCACGGATAGAGGTATCCCCTATTTGGTCCTACCATTTAGTCGCAATGGGTCAGTATGGGCATATAGGACAATGTTCATATATGCACGAGAAATCCAACCCCTACGTTCGGTAAAAGACAACCTCAAGACTAGCGCCCTAGTCAAGGGTATAGTTGACATGATCAAGGTAGTAACTTCTTACGAAGATACCCCGGATGATGAGATACTTGCATATGTAGGTTGGAATGTGACCGGATATGGCACTACAGTAAGTGAGAAACAGCAAACCAAGAGATCGTCCCCAATCTGGATCGTACCCCATCAAGGTCACCTGTGTCTGCAAGGTATTGGTAAGAATCCCAGAGCTCAGCTAGGGAAGAGTGTCTGTACAGAAACGTATGTTTTTGGATCTCAGACTTCCCCTGCCTTTTTAGCCGCAAAGGGTACTTATTTTATCTGCCATGATAGAGCCTATACATGGTTGCCCCCTGACTTCTCGGGCTCATGTTTTGTTTCATTCCTGTTACCTCCCACCTACACAGCAGCGGCGGATTACCATCGGACAAGGGTAGTTCGAGGTGTTTTGAGTAAAGAAGACACTGCAGGTCAAGAATTTGGTGACTTTGCAATGGGTGTTCTGCCGTTCTGGGGAGCCATGGTTAACAGCAGAAACATAAGGCAATTGACAAGGGTAGTTGAATCCACCGTGATTGAAACTGCTGGTGCCCTTAGTAACCTGACTGCTGAGCTCCAGTCGGATCGACTGATGACCCTTCAGAACCGGGTCGCTTTGGATGTAATACTTGCGGACCGGGGTGGAGTATGCAAATTGATCCAGTCCAGTTGTTGCATTTTTATTCCAAATATGCTCCAACAGTGTACGGGGCCATCTCCAAACTACATAAGATTTCCGAATATATTCATGTGGATAAAGGAGATTGGTCATTAATGGGATGGTTCTGGGGACTGATATCTGCCTGGGGATGGAGAATTCTGATGGTCATTGGGATGGTCTTAGCCATTCTTTTCCTGTTCTGTCTATGCATACAGTGTGCTCCTGCAATATGTGGCCTCTGTGCTACATCATGTGTAAGGAAGCCTGTGTCAAGACATGAGCTCAGCACTAGAATGATGTTGCAGCAACATCTCAATGACTTTAGGAATATAGATCTGGACTCAGATTGACATGAGGATAGATTAATTGCCTATGTAAGGGCAAAAGGAGGGTCTGTGGTTCTGAAAAATCTGGATTCATATTATAGTATTGGACTCGAGAATAAAAACTTCGTCGAAATAGGACGAATTTGGTATCAAAAGACCGAGAATGACGAGTACATCAAGTACATGTATTTTCGGCATATTCGAGTGACGATTTCACCTCGAAATCGTCATTTACCTCTAAACCCTTAGCTGCATGTTGCCCTCTACATAGGCCTTAATCCAGTTGAATTTGATTCCACAAGGACACATACTCCTTAATCGACTTCTCTCTGACCCCAGTACAAGTTAGAACCATTGCCCCAGGCCGAGCTCGTTAGGTCAGTTCCCTCCCAGTGGCCGGGCAAGATAGCATCTAAGCCCAACCAGCCATAAAACCATTTCAGCACGCACACCTGCCGTATCTCGCTCACATCTTTCTCCGCTCCTTCCTTCACTTGCTTTATGATGGGAAGGTGACCGTTTTTATTAGGGGTCCAGCGATATCTGATGAAATGTTGAGCCTTGCCGGATGATTTGTTATGAGCAGCACGACGTGAAATATGTACATGTCATCATGACTCTGCTTTTCTTTTGTAAACAGTAACCATAAATGAAATACCACGAATCCAAGGAATGTATTGCTCAAGGCTGAATATTAGGTATAAGAAGAGAAGCCCGACTTTGTGAAAGTGTGCAGTCTCCTGAATATACTTGTATCGTACTTCTAGGACCCTGTCACCTTGGTTGCAGCCAATAAACGAATCTTTGACTTCACCTGGAAGACTCTGAAGTTTCTGTAGGTCTGACTCAGGAGAACCCGAGGTCCCTCGTGTGTTGATCCCCTGGCACCGCTGGGATACCGGTTCTGTACCGGTTCTTAAAAACCCAGTACCTCATTCCCTATGCATTTGCGTCATGATTGAGGGATGCCAACACCCTTACTCCATCGTTTTCGTTCCGACCCCTTGGACTCCATTTTGTAAACGGCATCCGTCTCGTGTCTTGCCCTCATGATAAGTCAATTAAGTAAGGCCGAGTCTGATCTAAAAAGACACGTCCTCCTTTCCTTGACTTCCCCCTGACCTGTCCCAACTGACTCCATTGCCTCCAGCCAAACCTGTTTGGGCAGCTCCTCGCCCAGTGGCCGAATACGATAGCATCGATGCATAACATGCCACAAACCATTCACTACATCCAGATCATGTTTTCTACACACACACACCTGTCCACGCACCCTGTTTATGGCCGGTTTTATGACTAGGAGGTGCCTTTCTTTATTGGGGTTTCGTCGATATCTGATGGGAGTTCCGGGCCTGGCCGGGTAATCTATCACAAATTGGACGTCTAAAATATGGGCTTGCCTACATGACTTCGCTCTTTTGTATTATTGTAGAAATATGTGTATAGCCATATCATAAACTCAAGAATTCTTGCTTGCAGCTATTATTTTTGTATATAAGGAGAAGGCTGGTTCTGTAAAAACGAACAGTCTCCTGAGAACACATGACCCGTGCTGTCGTGCTTCTAGGACACCTGTTACTTGGTAGCTACTAATAAAACTTGATCTCTGACTGTGACTAGAAGACTCCGTGTTTCTGTGGTCCGGAACAAGGGAGAACTCAGAGGTCTTCGGGTGTTATCCCCTGGCACCAACGGGTTCCTAAAAACCCGTTACCTCAACCTAAATAATGAAAACCGGTTCCTCTCCAGATGAATGCCGTTCATATACGGATTGGGACGGAATGAACGAACCGGAGTGAAGACCAAGTACTTGGTCTTCTGTATATTGATCTCCAGCCCCCGCTTCTACAAAAGATTCCAAAGCCATCAACGATCCGCTGGATATCCATCGGAGACTTACAAAGCAGAAGAGTGTCATCGGCAAACATCATTGCCGGCACCTTTCTGTGCGCTAGCTTCGGGCGTCTATGCCTTTCATCCCATTGAATACCTCAACCAATGCATTGATGTAGAAGCAGAACAGGGTAGGGGCGAGCACACAGCCTCATCCGACACCTCCGTTGACTGGGATTGGCGCAGCGAGTTCCCCACGCTTACCATATCTAATTTGGGGTTATTTCTCTCCATGTAACCTCTTTAACATATTCAGAAGAGAGCGGGGAACCCCAAGATCACTTCGGACCACCCAAAGTACATCCCTTGGTGGGAAACAGCCCTCACAATTAAGCCATCACCCAGCATGCAATTACAACGCAGTCGTTACAATGACCGCATTGTAACAACGCATACCATTACCCCGCAAGTCGAAACGACGACTTGCGGAGGGGGGGGGCGAAGGTTTTGGATTTAAAATCCAGCACCGTCCTTACTGTCCGCACAGACTGGAATTGGAATAGTAAATTATACTATTCCAACATCCAGCACACCCTCCGCAAGTCGTTGTTCCGACTTGCGGGGTAATGGTATGCGTTGTTACAACGTTGTAACAATCGCTTTGTAATTGCATGCAGAGTGAAGGCATGCGTGACAAGGAGGTATATTCTCCCTTGACACCAAGTGAAAGTGGTTTTATATAAGCTCTGCACAACACTGCACCGTTTCCCATACTGTACCATTCACAGGCACACACCCACCCCGAGTATGCATATAGCACACACACACTGCACGGTACTGCACCCTTCCCGTACTATATCATTCACAGGCACCCACTGCTGGACCCGGCCACATGGCGTGGTCCTACCCCTCCCGCATGGCGGGCCCAGGACGATATCCGCCCTCCACCAGACCTCGGGCAGCCCCTTCGGCCCGATCCTGCACGCCCCAACACCACAGGGCCGGTTACCACCCCGGTCCTCCACCGCAGGCCTGACCCCAGCGTAGGCCCATCACGACCTAAGCACGAGGCCGTGCCCGACTCCATCTTGGGCCTACCACGTCACAACCACGTGGCCTCGGCCCCAGCCCAGGCCCCAGCGAAGTCCCGACAGCGAGGCACCAAGATCCACCCAGGTGGTCGAGTGGCCACTCGACAGATCCCGGAGGAAGAGGAGTTTCGATGGCCCTCCAGCCGTCCCCGGACGCCTGGTATCGATCGCCCTCCGGCCTCCCTGGGCGCTGGTTCCACCCCCCTGCTGGGTGTCTGGACACCTTCATCCCGGCCCCTCTGACCCCCAGGCGCGAGGGTCCGGACTTCAAAGACCTCCAGACCTATATCTGGGCCAGCCCTGGATTAGGTCTTCAGTTGTATCCTGGACTGGAAGCCCTGCTGACGCTGTCACGGCCGACACCAGACGAACTCATCCTCCCCGTAACCCGGCGACCTTCTGAGAGCCTGCTGGCGCTGCCGCAGCCTACCTTGCTGAAACCTCCGAGAGCCTGCTGGCGCTGCCGCGGCCTACCTTGCTGAACCTTCCGAGAGCCTGCTGGCGCTGCCGCGGCCTACCTTGTTGAACCATCTGAGAGCCTGCTGGCACTGCCGCGGCCTACCTTGCTGAACCACCCGAGAGCCTGCTGGCGCTGCCGCGGCCTACCGTGCTGAAACATCTGAGAGCCTGCTGGCGCTGCCGCGGCCCCCCCCCTTGCTGAGACATCTACGAGCCTGCTGGCGCTGCCGCGGCCTACCTCACTGAACCATCCTGCAAGCCTGCTGGCGCTGCCGCGGCTCGACCTCTCGGAACCCCCCAGCTCGAGGATTGAGAGCCCAGCGTAGGGTATCCCTTCCTCCACCCAGAGTAAGACTGTCCCGCTACCTTACCCCCTTTTTCGAGACTTTATAGATCCCGTGATCTGCTTGTACATACTGCCAAGAACCCGCAACCTTTTATTATCTATAAAAGCTTAAGACCTTGACCTCTTGTGTGGTGTCCATCTGTAGTGTTGTGATTACTCTGCTGTACGATCCTAGGAGAGGACCCTCATTCAGGAGGCCTCTCGGTAAACGCTCGGCTACTTCTCGACTGAGAGG
The DNA here is from genome assembly GCF_964261635.1 of Lissotriton helveticus. Taxonomy (NCBI): domain Eukaryota; kingdom Metazoa; phylum Chordata; class Amphibia; order Caudata; family Salamandridae; genus Lissotriton; species Lissotriton helveticus. The sequence goes on along the minus strand of NC_136068.1, from coordinate 1,957,734,400 downwards.
TGGACCTAGGGGTAGTCAGTCAGACATCTTCTGCCTCCCCCGGGGTCGCCTTTCTAACATTGGTGGCAAGCGCTGGGATCCGAGCCCACGTAGATCGTACAGAGAGTAGTTCGCTCACTACTAAGAAAAACCCACTGCGACCATGAGCACAGAATTCCAGAAAGAGAGAATGGAAGACTACAGTCACAAGGCGCTAAAGCAATTCTGCAAAGACCTAGGCATCGCTACCACTGGCTTAAGCACCAAAGAAGACTTTAAATCGGCCCTGCAGGCCTGGGTGGACGCCGGCGAGGCGCCACCCCCGAGGGAAGATAACCCGGGCCCGAACGGAGGCCCGGAGGCTGCGACGAACCCAGTGGGAGGGAGACCCGCGAACCCAGTCACGGGCCTCTCCCACGAAGATGCCCGAGAATGAGAGAAGAACCGGCTCCACGAGTTGGAGCTCGCTCGACTCAGACCAGAAGGAGAGATCCAACTGGCAGAAAGGAAGTTAGCCCTCGAGCAGCTACGGCTAGAAGGAGACCTGGAAGAAAAGCGAAGACAGAGAGATCTCGAGGAGAAAAAACTCATGCTCGAGCACCAGCGCGTCCTCAAAGAAATGGAATTTAAAGCCAAGGCCAACGAGACTGGCCTCTCCGGGGGGAAGGCCTCACCTCCCCCGGTGGACACAAAGGTACATATACCCAAGGATGTCGTCAAAGAGTACTATAAGAACGACGACATCCAACAGTGGTTCAAAGCCTACGAGGTCGCCATGACCGCCCATCGAGTACCCCTCAAGGACTGGGGCGCCGGCCTGTGGGGGAAGTTTATCAACGAAGGGAGAGACGCCCTGCTGGAGCTCCCTGATACCGAGATGACCTCGTACGAGCACATGAAGACCGCCCTCCTCACTCGCTACGGACTCACCCCAGAGATGCACCGGCAGCGATTCCGAGACTGCAAAAAAATCCCCGGTACCACGTGGGTGGAGTACGTGAACTATTACAGCAGAGCCTTCGAGGGGTGGACTCGGGGCTGTCAGGTCACCACCTACCAGCAGCTGGTCGACCTCATTCTGTGGGAACATCTATCCAATAACTGCTTCGTCGAACTCCGGCAACACCTCCTCGACAGCAAACTGACTGAGCCACGAAAACTCGCTGTCGAGGCGGATAGATGGGCGAGCACCCGAGTCGCTCGGGGTCCGACGGAAGACTCCGGCCGGGGATCACCGGGAAACCACCGACCCCGAGGCAGCAGGGTAGGCCAGAGCCGGGGACGGGACGCCCCCCAGGGGTCATCCCCTGCCTCCACGTCGCCACCCTTGGGCCAGAGAGGGGGCCCACCAGCCAAACCCGGGCCCCGCCCGAATGTTACGTGCCACAGATGCCAGCAACAGGGTCATTACGCGAATGACCCCCTCTGCCCGATGAACCAGCGACCCGGCACCACCGGTCCTCCAGCCCGCCAGATAATGGCCGCGGCCCTGGGTGAAGAAGGAAGTGAGGAAGAGGACAACGGCCCGAGCAGGCCGAGTGGGAGCCCGCCGCCATGACCTTAGCCTGCCTGGGGACTCACGATCTGATCCCCCGAGGCCCGATCCTCGGCAACACCCAGAAATACCGCCAGTGGGTCACCATCAATGGTCACCGCACCGAAGCCCTCCGTGACACCGGAGCCAGCGTGACAGACGTCCGCTGCCATTTGGTGACCCCCGAACAGATCCTTCCTAACGTCCTGTGCCCAGTCCGGTCCGCAGACAACTCAGAGACTTTGTGCCAGATGGCCCGCATCCCCTTCGAGTGTGGGGGGGGGGGGGGGGGGGGGAGTGTCGGGCATGTTAAAAGTGACTGTCCGCAACGATGCCCCCGTGGACTGCCTCCTTGGGAACTACCTAGAAAGTTCCCCATGGGCGGGCGTCGAAAGAAGAGAGCACCTAGGGATGCTAGGCCTTCCCGAATGGGTCTGCGCGACCACCCGTTCCATGTCCGCCCGAGCCTCCACCCCAGCGGGGGAAGCTCCGACCGAAGAGCCGGAGTGGCCCGCACCGCCGCCACCCGTCATCCCCGAGGACCCTGACCTTGAACACGGCTCCCAAGAGCCCGAGCAAGAAAATCTCCCAGAGCTCCAACACCTCCCTGAACTCGCTAAATGGCGCCAAGAAGGGGGTCCCACTCGCGAACAGTTCCGGCAGGAGCAGAAAACCTGCCCCTCCCTTGAGGGGGTTCGACAGCAAGCCGCTACACAGGCCGCGGGAGACCCCGCGGGGTCCCACTGGGTCTATTGGGACAACGACCTTCTCTACAGTGAGCAGAAGATTGCCGAACTAGGGGCCAGCCGGGTGCTGGTCGTGCCCCTCCGATTCAGAGACTTCCTCCTAAACTTAGCACACGATGTGCCCCTCGCCGGGCACCTGGGGCAGGACAAAACTTACAGCCGCCTGGTGACCCATTTCTACTGGCCGAAAATGCAGAACAATGTGCATAACCACTGCAGGACCTGCCCTACCTGTCAAGCCAGCGGAAAGAGCGGGGGGAAGGTGAAGGCCCCACTCCAACCTTTTCCCGTGGTCACCACCCCCTTCGAGCGAGTAGGAATAGACATTGTAGGGCCCCTGGACCCTCGCACCTCGCAGGGGCACCGCTTCATCCTCGTCCTGGTGGACCATGCGACCCGCTATCCCGAAGCCATCCCCCTCCGAACCATCACAGCCCCCGTGGTGGGCCGAGCCCTCATGAGAATCTTCTCCCGAGTCTGCTTCCCCCCGAGAGGTCGTGAGTGATCGGGGCTCCAACTTTATCTCGAAGCATTTGCGGTCCCTATGGCAACAGTGCGGAGTCGCCTATAAGTTCACCACCCCGTATCATCCCCAAGGCAATGGACTAGTAGAACGATTTAACAGAACACTGAAGGGAATGATCAAGGGCCTAGAAGAGCCACTCCGGCGCAAGTGGGATGTCCTGCTGCCCTGCCTCCTGTTCGCCTACCGAGAGGTACCCCAGAAGTCCTTGGGGTTCAGTCCGTTTGAACTCTTGTACGGACACCCGGTCCGAGGCCCCCTCAGCCTGGTCAAGGAAGGCTGGGAGACGGCAGTCCGAGACGCCCCGCCTGATGTCTACCGGTACCTCCTGACACTCCGCAACCAGCGGGGTAATGGTATGCGTTGTTACAACGTTGTAACAATCGCTTTGTAATTGCATGCAGAGTGAAGGCATACGTGACAAGGAGGTATATTCTCCCTTGACACCAAGTGAAAGTGGTTTTATATAAGCTCTGCACAACACTGCACCGTTTCCCATACTGTACCATTCACATGCACACACCCACCCCGAGTATGCATATAGCACACACACGCTGCACGGTACTGCACCCTTCCGGTACTGTACCGGTCACAGGTATGCATAGACTCAATGTATGCATATAGTGAAGGAACTCTCCAACCCTAGTGCCAACACCAACGACGTACCGATCCCTCGCAAGATCTGAGCGACTCACTGGGCAACCTTCTTCCATCGCAAGATCGCCGACATTCACGACAGCTTCAACACCCCATCCACCCCGAGCGCTACAGACCCCACCCCGAACATCACCTACACCACTCAGCTGACCTCCTGGACCCACGTAAACGACGACGAGACACACAAGGTCATGAACTCCATCCACTCAGGATCACCGTCAGACCCCTGCCCACACCACATTTTCAACAAAGCGGGCGCAGCCATCGCGGAAGGTCATCAACATCTCCTTCGACACAGCAACATTCCCGGAAAGCTGGAAGCACCCCGAAATCAACGCCGTCCTCAAGAAGCCCATGGCGGACCCCAACGAGCTCAAGAACTTCCGGCCCATCTCCCTTCTCCCCTTCCCAGCGAAAGTCATCGAGAAAATCGCCAACCAACAGCTGACCCGCCACCTTGAGGAAAACAACACCATAGAACCATCCCAGTCCAGATTCAGACGGAACCACAGCACCGAGACAGCCCTCCTCGCCGCCACAGACAAAATCAGGCACCAACTGGACGACGGCGAAACTTCAGCCGTCATCCTCCTGGACCTGTCGGCAGCCTTCGACACGGTCTGTCCCACACACTAAGAACACGCCTCCAAGAAGCCAGAATCCAGAAGAAGGTCCTGGACTGAGCATGTCGTTCCTCTCCGGCAGAACCCAGCGAGTCCGCCTCCCACCCTTCCGATCCGAAGCCACCGACAACATCTGCGGCGTACCCCAGGCCTACTCCCTCAGGCCGACCCTGTTCAACGTCTACATGGCCTCCCTTGCATGAGTGGCCCCCCCAGCACAACCTGAACATCATCTCTTACGCCGACTTCACCCAGCTCATCCTCTCCCTCACGAAGGACCCACACACCGCCAAGACCAACCTCCACGAGGGAATGAAGGCCGTCGCCGACTGGATGAGGAGCAGCCGCCTGAAGCTGAACTCGGACAAGACGGAGGACCTCATGCTCGGCCCCAAACCCTCTGCGAGGGACGACTCCTGGTGGCCGACCACACTGGGAACAGCACCGACACCCACGGACCACGCGATCTAGGATTCATCCTCGACTCCTCACTCTCCATGTCAAAACAGGTCAACGCCATCTCCTCCTCTTGCTACAACACCCTCTGCATGCTTCGCAGGATCTACAAGTGGATCCCGATCGATACCAGAAGAACGGTGACCCAAGCCCTCGTCAGCAGCAGGCTGGACTACGGCAACACACTCTACGCTGGAATCGCGGTCAAGCACCTGCAACGACTACAACGCACCCAAAACGCCTCCGCCCGACTGATCCTCAACGTCCCCTGCCACAGCCACATCACCTCCCACCTGAGAGACCTACATTGGCTCCCCATCAACAAGAGGATCACCTTCAAGCTCCTCACCCACGCATAGAAGGCACTCCACAACACCGGACCAGCCTACCTGAACGACAGACTCAACTTCTACACCCCCACCCGCCATCTCTGCTCCACCAGCCTCGCCCTCGCTGCTGTCCCCCGCATCCAACATACATCCTCCAGCGGCAGATCCTTCTCCTTCCTCGCCGCCAAGACCTGGAACTCGCTCCCCACCCATCTGCGACAGACCCAAGACCTGCTCACCTTCAGAAGGCTCCTCAAGACCTAGCTCTTCGAGCAGTAGCGGCACCCTCCCCCCCCCAAGCGCCTTGGGACCCTCACGGGTAAGTTGTGCGCTTTACAATTTCACTGATTGATTGATATAACATACACACGCTGCACGGCACTGCACCCTTCCCGTGCTGTACCGTTCATAGACTCAGTGGATGTATATAGCATGCACGCACTGCACAGCACTGCACCATCCCCATACGGTGCGGTTCAAAGGTATGCATAGACTCACTGTAGGCATATAGCATATACGCACTGCACCTTCCCGTACCGTTCACAGGTATGCAAAGACTCAATGTATGTATATAGTATACGCACGCCCCACCGCACTGCACCCTTCCCATACTGTACTGTACTGTTCACAGGTATGCAAAGACTCAATGTATTATATAGCATATGCACGCGTTCACAGGTATGTATGCAACCAGCACACGTATAACCCACACGCACTGCGCAGCACTCCTCACTAACTTGATGTAGGCCAAGGGTGAGTTAAGCACACAGCAGCGGAACTATAAGTGAGTGAGCCTGTGGCCTCACTCCAGTGACACATGTGACAAGGGCACGTTCACTCGTACTGATCACCACACGGTACGCTACCGCCACCGCGCTCGTGCGGCTCAACACTACGAGGGTAGCGCAATGGACGCCCCTCCTGGCCGACCACGAGCGCACTCCGCGAGACAGACCCATGTCATGGTGCACACGCATGATGCGTGTTCACCCATGACACCAACAATCCAGACATCAGAACGAATGGGGCACTCAGGGCAGGGATACACCACCCATGCCCATCACCATGTGAAGGACTTTACCGCCCACCACAAGTAGACCCTGCGTGCACAGCGCGTGCACGAGCGCCGCGGCGACAGTAAAGGCTGACCGTCTAACTGACCGCGCTGGGGTCAAAGGACTGACCTCTGAACAGGACACAAACAGGAGAAGGAACACGCGATGAGGGCACTTTTCATATGTGAAATAGTTCCCCTGCGCATTCTGAAGGAAGCACTTCCTGGAAGGCGGATTGATACGCCGAGCAGCCAATAGGATACAGTGTTACTTCTCTGGGTGGAGCCAAAGCCCCCTTTGGGTTTCACAAACCTGAAACAATAGGTCTCTCGAGGGCCCGCTGTCTGGCCAGACCCACTGGGCAATCTCAACAAAGGGGCGCGGTCCTGCACCGCCCTGGGCCAGTTCACACCCTGACCCTGGCGCCTTGTAGTGCCAAGAGGCGACTCAAAGCACTTTATAAAATCAAAACATAAACAGAGTGCAGAACCGGGCACAGGGCCCGAGACACCCTTGAGATGACAGGCCTGGCAGGGAGAGCGAAGAGACAGACAGGAGAGGGTCAGAGGTGAGAGGCAGACAAGGGAGGGGAAGAGAGGGACAGAGAGACGGAGGGAGACAGGCAGGAGGAGTGGAAAGAGAGGGAAGGCTAGGTGGGGGCAAGAGACCGGTACTTTTGAGACAGTCGCCCCCCCCCCCCCCCCCTGGTCCTACCTGCTCGGGGGTCACATCTCCCCGGAGGTCCAGCTCCTCTTGGGGCCCCCCCGTGTTCGCTGGGGGCCCATGGCCTGGGTCCTTGGGGGCGGTGCTCAGGTGTGCCCGCGGGGGGAGGGGGCCCCCATGCCCCGAGGCCTCCTGTGCCCCCCCTTCCGTCCGCTCAGCTGCCCTTGGGTCTGGGGGCCGAGGCTGCTCTCTGGGGTTCAGGCGCCTCTAGCGCCTCCTCCTCCTGGTGGTCAGGTGGGCGCTATGCCAGTGAGCCCAGCTGCTCCTCGGCTGCTGGGGGCCGAGGCAGCTCTCCTGGGGCACCGGCCCGTCTGGACTGGAGGTGCCTCGAGGCCTCTAGCGCCGCCTCCTCCTTGTAGGCGCTATGCCTGTGCGCCCAGCTGCTCCTGGGGCCCCTGTCCCGGTGGCCCTGGGTCCCCCTCGGTTCTGGTGTCTCTGTGGCTCCTGGGGGCCTGCAGGGGGCCCCTTCCTGTCCCCGGTGTGGCCCTGTGTGTCCGATGCTCCGGGGCCCTCACCCTCCTCCCTGGGCCTCTCCTCCTCGGCTCTGGGGGGTCAGAGGGTCCCCTCTCCCGGTGGCCCTGGGTCACCCCTCGGTTCTGGTGTCTCTGTGGCTCCTGGGGGCCTGCAGGGGCCCCTCGTGTGTCCTCCCGGTCCCCGGTGTGGCCCTCTGGCTCCTGTGCTCCGATGCTCCGGGGCCCTCACCCTCCTCGTCCGGCCCGTCCTCCTCAGCTCAGGTATTTCCTGCCTCACGTGTCCCAGGTGAAGCCGCCGACACACCCTCTGCTCCTGGGCAGGGCAGGAAGCTGCAGACACTGCAGGGGGGGGGAGCCCTGACGGGGCAGACGGGGAGGGACAGACACACAGACGCCGAACCAAGGACGGACGCAGAGTCCAACCGGTGCCCTCTCCAGCCCAGGACCACAAGGACCAGCATGCAGCGTGGCCCGGGCCTGGGAGAGGCTCTGCACAGTGGGGGGGGGCCTCACTTTGCAACTCGGAAAAGGCGATTGAAATCCCGGCTCTGCCCTCGATGGGACACGTGTGGTCGTCGGCAGCTCACTCATGTCTGTGAAATGTTTCTAAAGTAACTTAAAGTGTGTAGAGTTCACCGCCCATCCCACCCCTCACTCCAAATACCCGACGGCCTCACCTTTGACGTCACTGCAGGGGTTGTGGGGCTTCGGGCCCCCCCATGTGTGACCCTTTATCCAGTCCTAGCCTCTCAGCAGAAGAGTTTGCACCGAGAGCCCTGAAGGGGCCATGTCCTGGTGAAATTCACTCAAAAACTTAAGTCAACATACAAAACGTGTGGGGGGGGAAAGGCTACGTGTGGGTGAGCAGTCATGGACGGAGGGCCACTAACAGCCGGAAGCAGGGGGGGGGGCAATGAGAGAGGCATGGGGGACTCCTCCCAGGCCTGGGGTTCCCCGTGCCCGCTTCTACTGATCGTTTCTCGCCTCTGGTGAGAGCACTACAAGTCCCAGAATGCTGCAGTTTGACCACGTGACGCCGCTGGAGCTGGTGAAAGCTCGTGGGGCGGGGGGTAGTCTTTGCACTCGGAGCAGGAGGCACAGACCGAAGGGAGGGTGGGGGAGAGCAGGTTTCTTCAGTAGTGCCAGGGCATTCAGCCATCCCTGGGGCAGTGCCAACCACTACTGCCCTGGGGCTTCTCTCCACCCCTGGACCCGACACTGAGTGCCAAGGACACCCCCAGCACCTGCCCCCCAGGGGAGCAGAGTCCAGCCGCCCAAGGCTTGCCCAGGGGTCGGGTGGCACCCCCCCAGCAGAATCAGGAGGCAAAGAACCCAGGAGGTGTGAGTCAGCACTCAACTACCTCCCAATGCAGGGGGCGCTTTAATGTTCAGTTAATGCCCTTTCTTTGATAAAGAACGGTATTTACTTACAACGCACGTGCGACACTGAATGTTATACTTCAGTAGCAGTTGTCTTTGTGGTGTCAATAAATCAATCAGTACTTGTTAAGCGCAGCTACTCACCTGTGTTGGAATAAACATGTTTTAACTGAGTTATCCATGCAGTGTATGTCTTAAGTTAGCATTTGTGGCACCATTTTATTTCCAGCCACCATTTTGAGTCATGATTGAAACTATCTTCTGCCTCTCTCACTCTCTGTCCCAGCTGAAAGCAGCTGCAATCGTTTTTCGTTTCTCCAAGGTTGAGCGTCCCTGTACTAATGAATACACTGTCTTTGTTAGTACATACCTGGACTACCCTGGTTTAGGTTTAAACCTATAATAACTGATAAAACCCCACCGGAAGGAAAAGAGCCCTTACCAGTGTAAACAGATAAACACTGAAAAAACACCTTCACAACCACAAACTAAATGCCGTTCAAAGAAAGGAAAAGGTGAGTGAAAGAGACATTTTTATTTCTTCCTGAAGGGGCTAATACAAGGTAACTGTTATACAAGGCAGCAGCAAGAAAGACTGGGCTAGCATTCTGCTTGAGTTTTGTTGTTTAAGGGTGTCACTAAAATATTGTTTCTTCTTTGTTTTGCTTTTTTCAGTTTTGTGGTCTTTGTTCTAAAGATTCAGAGTTTAGAAGCATGTTTTAGGTCTTAGTAATTATTTTCTTAACTGTCTTAAAGTTCTTACCAAGCTCAACAAAGATTGGAGGGATATTGTTTGTAATTGCAGTAATTCAGCTACATATATGAAAAGGTTGTGCGATCACCTGTCAAAATCTATACCTGAGCTGAAGTGCGTCCCTGTCAGAGATCCTGCCACTTGCTGGATGGAATGCTGAAAGCATCTTTAAAATCTTCAGCGTTAATGAAGAATGCCATGGACCTAGTAGTCCATTCTGGTGCACTGTTTTGTTACGCATGGAAACTAAAACACCAATATTTCTCATTTTGTGCTTTGTGTGGCATCAAAGAAAGTCATTCCAACGGTGTCATTTACCTGGTGGTTTTAAGTCCTAGAGGCCGTGAATACTATATTGTCCATGTGACAACCGTTTACAAAATGTTTGCTTAGTGATGATGCCAAAGGCAAGAAATGTGAGGATCTTTGGTTGCTTATTGATAGTGAAGTGAAAAAAAGTTCACTCTCCCGCATTCTTAGATTCTTACAGGAAACATGATTGATGTTGTGGACTCAATAAAAAATCTACCAAGTGTTTGGCATTATCGGTGTAGATGTGAAACATCTCCTTGAGAGTAGGCTGGGTGACGCTTTTAGTGACTTTGGTACTGCAACATGTTCCATGTTAGAATTCTTGCCACTTGGTAAGCAAAGAAATGTTGAGTAATTCAGTACATTTTATTTTACAGAGCATGAGAAATGGCTGCAATGACGCATAGAAATGCCCCGTCGCCAATCTCGGCATTTGAAGCCAATGAATCCTCACTGGGGTACTTTGTAGAAGTTCTAGATCCCGTCTGTAAAGGGGACATTTCTACGGACTTTGAAAAGTACTTCTTCATTTTTGACCGCTTCAATCACTTTGAGGGCACATGCGCCCAGTTCAACGCATATGTTACAGAACCTGTCCCAGAGGATCGCAATCTTCAGGTGCACCAGTGTTGTCATGTAAAGCCATGTCAGTGGAGAGAGTTAGCAAATTGTTTACTGGCTGTTTTAGCCTTGCCCATCTGGAGAGGGCCTTTTCACAGACAAACATTTACATGGCAGGGAAAGAACGAGCGTGCATGAGCAAAGACTCACTAAAGAAGCATTGCATGGTGTACTACAATAAGTTTTATTTATATAAATGTATTTGGACCTCACTTACCCTGTACACAAACTATTTATTCACATGCACTATCAGTGCATAAAGGAAGCAATAATAAAAGCAAACATTCTATAAACACTGGAAAAACACGGTTTCTGTTGTTTTAAATGACGCGAAAATGTTTAACCACTGAAAACCACTGTTTTTTTAACAGCATTGAAAACACTGAAAAAACCCCACCAGGATTTACCAAAAATAGAAACTGAAAACAGGAAAGCCTGTACATACCTTTCCAACTAGATAGTCTTGCTCCCACCCTTAGAGCGGCGGGTTCAAGCAGAGTGACCTCGGCGCTGAGATAGCATGTACCCGGTCTCAGGATCTAAACTCATCCTTCTGTATCTCCTTTGTTCACCAGCTACCAACTAGAAATTTCCAGAAAGGGCCAGTCTTTACTGGTTTTGATCTGTACTTATTGTATCTACATGCTTGCTGAAGTCAGTCCCTCTGAAGCAATCCAAGGAGGCTGGTCCGACCTGACTCCACTCATGTGTATCCTGAATAAAGCTTACCTAGTTTGTATTCTCTACTGTCTGACCGACTCTTCATTTGTATGGAAGGCTGAGAGGTGGTCGCAAGTGACCCGGGAGACCCTTCTCGGGACACTTCCTTCAGTTGCTGCCCGAACAGGAACCTCATCAGGTGACCCATCCCTGCCCGTGAACGGGTGAGGAGGTCGGGCCACATCAGGTCAGACCAGGGATCCCTGCATGAGAGAGTCCTGAACTCGTAGCTGCTCCATCTGTCTAACCAGGCGGTGCCTCGCCCAGTGATCATCCCGACTGGAGTCCTGATCAGCAAAACCCTTCGATCTGGCCGTTTGGTCTGAAGAGTCGGCAGTGGAAAATAAATTAGTTTGACCTGTGTGCAGCAGGTGAGTTTGTTTTAGTTCTTTGTGAATATGGTACCATTTTGGTTTGGATTTGGAGCGGTTTGAGGACCGATTTTGGATTTGGTGTGATTTTGAGGACCACCTTTGGATTTGGTGCAGTTTGAGGACCGCCTTTGGATTTAATGCGGTTTTGAAGACCTCTTTTGGCACAACGTTTGTGTGAAAACTTTGCCGGGCAACATAACAAATTTGGTATATTTTTCAAAACGCCCGGTTGTAGGACATTTTGGGTTTCCTGTTGTTGTTCTTCTGATGCTCAACTGGAAGAAAGTCAGCCAGCACCTCTGGAAGGCACTCCAAATTTTGAAATGTATGTAAAACATTGCATTGGCCCTATTATGTTTAGTACTTTATGGCACAAGTATACGAAGGACAATGCCGAGTTACAGTGGCAGTTGATTGGCACCTTTGATGAACAAATAATTGTTTGCGAAACGGAGTAGGCAGTCGATTTTTGATTCCCTCAGAACATGGCTAAAGGAGGCTAAACAGAGGCATATGAAAGGTGAAAAAGAGGCCCAGAAGGGAAGGAAGCAAACATTGACTCAGAAAGCTGTAGCACATGATAGAGAGATGTAGGAGATAGGAATTAAACATGCAGATAGGAGATTTCGACTGAATTCCAAGAAATTATATGTTGCCCGAGAAGAAAATGATACTTTTATAGAGGAACTGTGTAGAAATCAATGAAGTCTGGTAGACACAACTCTTGTAGTTGTAGTTTATTCTTCAAGTTACAGCTTCGTAATTTCCAATGTAAGTCTTAATATAAGCCCCACCAGGAGCAGCCTCCTGGCTGCTCAGCCCATCTTCTCCAACAGCTCCACCTTCAAGTACAAACATCCATAACATTCCAAATGACATCATATACCAAGAGCATCAGGCAGAGAACCAGGGCCAGGGAGATGCATTACATGAGAAGCAGATTACTACAAACTGCTAGATGCTCGACCCCCACCTCCGTATGCCTCGCAGAGGATATATCCCGCCCTTCCCCATCAGGCCCAGCTAACCGGTTCTTCTTTCTCTGCTGTTTCTGCTTCTGTTACTGTTGATCAGACTGCCTTGGCCACGGCACCTCCTGTTCTTTCTTTGTCTTCGCCGTCTGTGGCAACTGTGACTGTAAGTACCTCTGCAACGCCTATTGCTTCAGCGTCTCTCTCTTCAGCCCTTATACCCATGACACAACTGACAATGGCGTTAGTGCCTGCTCCCTCTGTTGTTACCCCCACTGTGCTCCTCCATTCCCCGACATTACTAAGTAGTGAGACACCGATCCGCTGCCCGGACGATAGAGAATGGATGAAATTTAAAGAGCGCATGGGGCGGACATTGTTCTGATCTGATGTGGGAGATACAGAGAAAAAGGTGGTGGCTAATAAGGCAGCACAGTGGGCTCGTAACCCCAGTCACAGTGTGGAAGATGTGTGGAGTGTGATGAAGGATTATGAGCCGTTTGTATAGCAACATGCCCTTAAGCACACGTCGGCTACTCTGATCGGTCTTTAGGAGCAGCATTTCAAGGGTGCAGCACCGCAGGTTATCTACGATATTAGGGATCATGTGCATGTTACTGATATGGAGCCTGCTCATGTCTATGGTAACGCTGCAACATTGGTTGCTTACCAGGGAAGGCTACTGGAGGAGAGCCCCACCCCGGTGTCCCAGTACCTGATGAGGGAAGGGCATCCCATATATCACCCTGAACAGAGCAACCGGATCAGCATGATGTCGTTATTAGACATGGGGTAGCGGCCCATTTCCAAGAACAGTGGATTTATACCCCATGGAAAAGGAGCTAAGTCTTGTCCCTTAAGACTCAGTTACCCGACCCTAGGAAAAATCCTACTGCAAATTATAAAGAATTGGCTGAGGCCACTTCATCAACGGTGATGACGCTTGTGGATATTGAAATGTTCTTCGGTTTGTTGGTGCCCATTGATATTTGGAGACCGGTACACACACAGAATCACGTTGCCGAATTGGGTGGTACCTGGGATCAAAATAAGGTTTGGGACCAGCAAAGGAAGCCTGGTGAGAAGCCTAAAGCAGAGATACTTGCTCTGCCTGGCCGTATTATCACCTATATGCATTCCCCTATCTCAGCTCGAAAGATTGAGTGGGACAATCTATCAGCATGTCACCCGAAGAAAGATGAGTGTGTCTGATGTTTTCATCCGGTTTAAAAGTGTGTTTTTGGATTATAGTGGACAGGACTTGTCGATTGAGGGTGGTATGCGTTTGTTTGTCAGTAGGTTTGTCCAGATTTGCTCCCCGAAATTGGGACTTGATTACAGGCTTCCGAGAGCACCTGGTCCACATCTTCTCCTTCTGTTATTTTAACTATGTCACAATCCTATGAGCACAGGGAAAATGAGGATAAGGAAATGATGGGGGAAAAAGCATAAGGATTTGAAGACAAAGGTGTTGTTGCAACAAGCGTCTCGAGGGAATGGTAGAGGACGTGGTGGCTCGGCCCATCATCTTCCTCGCACTAGCAGGAATACTACGCCGGTATGGCTGAATCAGTGTGCATATTTGTAAGGAGGAGGGGTGCTGACGCAGTGAGTGTCTGGTGCTTTTGCAAAAGGTGGCGGCCCCTAGAGGATGGGGTTCTCATGGAAAGGGTCGTGGAGGTGGTGGCCAGGATATGGCTCAGTCAGTTGAGACATCGCAGGGTCGTACTGACCAGAACTACTTTGACGACCCTCAGGGCAACAGTACTACCATGATGATTATGATACGGATGAGGTGACAGGGATATTTTCCAGTTAGGACAGTCGAGGACAGGGTGAGGGACTGTTAGACGGGGACCTGGAGGGTCGGCCGAGCACAAGGGGAGAGGCCTTCGGGGAGGGCCGTCTCCAGCGATCGTACAGACAAGTAACTTCCCCCCCAGAGATGGACACCACACGAAGATCAGCTTAACACCTTTTATAGGCAGTTCTTGAAGTAAGGTAGTACGATACAAGGAGATCAGGACACGATGATCCTCTCAATTCTAGTCTCTAGCAGGGAAAGGGGGTAGCGGGACAGTCTTGGTACCTACTGGTACTGAGGTGAAACGGCGATAGCTCACAATCCTCGAGCTCGGCGTTCGGATGGGTCGGACCGCGGCAGCGCCAGCGGATCCCGAAGAGGTCGTAGGTGGCAACGGGCCGCGGCAGCGCCAGCAGGTCCCAACGAGGATGACGGTTACAACGGGCCGCGGCAGCGCCAGCAGGTCCCACGAGGATGGAAGTTGCAAAGGGCCGCGGTAGCGCCAGCAGGTCCCACGAGGATGAAGGTTGCAGAAGGCCGCGGCAGCACCAGCAGGCAGGACGATAGTTCACAAGGCAGGGCTGCGGCAGCGCCAGCAGTCCGTCAAGGATGAGTTCCTCTCGGTGTCTCTCGACTCCAGGATACAACTACTTTCCTGCTCTGGGCTGCCTCAGTTATAGGTCTGGCCCCCTTTGATGTCCGGACCCTCGCACTGGGAGGTCGGGAGGTCCGGGATGAGGGAGTCCAGACACCCAGCAGGGGGGTGGAGCCAGCACCCGGGGAGGCTGGGGGCGATCGGCACCTGGCGGGGGAGAGCCATCGACACTTCTTTCTCCCAGTGACCTGCCAAGTGGTCTGTTCACCTCCTGGGTGGATGGTGGTGCCGGGATGTCGGGGCCTGGCCAGGCCCAGGGTTGGGGTCGAGCTGAGGCCATGCGGCCGCGTGGTGCAGTGTCCAAGATGGCGGCTGGGCCGGGCAATGGGGCTGACGGGGGCCCGGGCCCGTGACACAGAGATATCCGGGAGCAGGCGTCCCGTAGGGGACGGGGTGCGGGTTGCTTCTGCGAGTAGCCCCCGGAGGGCCGGTGTCTGGGCCCTGTCATGCGGGGGAGGGAGCGAGCCCTTCATGGGGCCTGTCCAACATGCGTCCCCCCCAGCTGAAGGCGGGGAGAGTCACCCATCCTCTTGGGGGCTCTCCTCGTCGAGGCGGAAAAAGCGGGACAGGCCATCCGCGTTGGCGTGGTCTTGGCCAGGGCGATGCTCCACAGTGAAGTCCATCCCCTGCAGGGAGATGGACCATCGCAATAGTTTGGGGTTCTCCCCCCGCATTTGCATGAGCCATTGCAGGGGCCGATGATCTGTTTGTACCCGGAAGTGGGTACCGAAGAGGTAGGGCCGGAGCTTCTTGAGGGCCCACACTACTGCGAAGGCCTCTCGCTCAATGGTGCTCCAGCGCTGTTCTCGGGGCAGGAGGCGTCTGCTGATGAAGGCCACTGGTTGGTCGACTCCCTCGGGGTTCAGCTGGGAGAGGACGGCCCCGATGCCATGGTCTGAGGCATCGGTCTGGACGATGAACTCACGGCTGTAGTCGGGGGCCTGGAGCACAGGAGCGGTGCACATGGCGGCCTTCAGGCTCTCGAAGGCCGCATGGCAGTCGGGAGTCCAGTTGACGGTTTGTGGGTTGGTCTTGGATGTGAGTTCCGTGAGGGGCCCCACAATGCTGCCATAGTCCTTCACGAACCGCCGATAGTATCCGGTGAGCCCCAGGAAGGCTCGGACCTCGGTTTGGGTTACGGGGGGGCGCCAGGACTGGATGGCAGCGATCTTGAGCTGGAGGGGGGCCACCAGACCGCTCCCCACTTGGTGTCCGAGGTAGGTCATGGACCCCTGGCCGATTTGGCACTTGCTGGCCTTGATTGTGAGGCCGGCCTGTTGGAGGGCCTGCAGGACCCCTCGGAGGTGGCGGAGGTGGTCTGACCAGTGGCGGCTATACACCGCGATGTCGTCCAGGTATGCGGCGCTGAACTCTTCGAGGCCCGCTAATACCTGGTTCACAAGTCGTTGAAACGTGGCTGGAGCGTTTTTCATGCCGAATGGCATCACTCTGAAATGGTAGTGTCCATCCGGGGTGGAGAAAGCGGATCGTTCTTGTGCCCTGGGGGTGAGGCCGATCTGCCAGTAGCCCGCCGTCAGGTCGAAGATGCTTAGGTAGCGGGCCGCCCCCATGCGGTCGACTAGTTCGTCGGCTCGGGGGATGGGGTGAGCGTCGGTTCGGGTGACAGCGTTCAGACCCCGATAGTCGACGCAGAATCGGAGCTCGGGTGTGGTGCCCGGAGCCGCAGCTTTGGGGACCAGTACAACCGGGCTGGCCCAGGGGCTGTCCGAGGGTTCGATGACTCCGAGTGCGAGCATCTTGGAGACTTCTTCTTGGATGCAAGTGCGTACCCGATCTGGTACTCGGTACGGCCGGTGTCGGATAGGAGGACTGTCGCCAGTGTCCACGTCGTGCAGGCACCAGGGGGTGACCCCGGGTGTGAGGGAGAATAGGTTTGCAAATTGCAGCAGGAGGGCCCGACAGTCTTGGCGCTGCTCCGGGGTCAGGGTCTCGGAGAGTTGGACCCCGTCCACTGAACCATCTCTTTCCCCGGTCCCCAGTAGGTCAGGGAGGGGCTCGGAGTCCTCTTCCGCTCCACTGTCTGTAGCCATCAGCAGGCTGAGCTCCGAGCGCACGAAGTGGGGTTTGAGTCTGTTGGCGTGGAGGACCCGGAGGGGGTTCCGGGGGGATTCCATGTCGATGAGGTAGGTGACGGGGCTCTTACGCTCGATCACCTTGAAGGGCCCCGTCCACTTGTCCTGTAGGGCACAAGGTTCTATGGGAGACATCACCCATACCTGCTGGCCAGGCTCGAATTCGATGGAGGAGGCATGTTGATCGTACCACTTCTTCATGTCCTCCTGACTGGCCTCAAGATTGGCTTTGGCGATCTCTCTGAATCGCCGGGTCTGATTACGGAGGGTCAGGAGGTACTTGTAGACGTCTGGAGGGGTCTTCAGGGGGGCCATTTCCCACTCTTCTTTAACGAGGCTGAGGGGCCCGCGAACAGGGTGTCCGTATAGGAGTTCGAAGGGGCTGAAGCCGAGGGACTTCTGGGGGACTTCTCGGTAGGCGAAGAGGAGGCACGGTAGTAGCACGTCCCACTGGCGGCGTAGGGGTTCTTCCAGCCCCATGATCATCCCCTTGAGGGTGCGGTTGAACCGCTCGACCAGTCCGTTTCCTTGCGGGTGATAGGGGGTTGTGAAGCGATAGGTGACTCCGCACTGTTGCCATAGGGATTTCATATATTTTGAAATAAAGTTCGAGCCCCTGTCGCTGATGACTTCCCGGGGGAAGCCCACTCGAGAGAAGATCCCCATTAAGGCTCGACCTACCACTGGTGCTGTTACAGTTCGAAGGGGAACCGCCTCAGGATAGCGGGTGGCGTGGTCCACCAGGACCAGGATGAATCGATGCCCTTGTGCTGTTCGGGGGTCCAGGGGCCCCACAATGTCTATTCCCACCCTTTCGAACGGGGTTGTCACCACGGGGAAGGGTTGCAGGGGCGCCTTGAGTTTGCGGCCGCTCTTCCCGCTGGCCTGGCAGGTCGGGCAGGACCGGTAGTGGTTGGAGACGTCATTTCTAATTTTCGGCCAGTAAAAGTGAGTCACCAGGCGGTTGTATGTTTTGTCCTGCCCCAAGTGTCCAGCCAGGGGGGCATCATGGGCCAAGTTCAAAAGGAAGTCTCTGAAGCGGAGGGGCACCACCAGCACTCGACTGGCCCCCAGCTCCGCTATTCTTTGTTCGCTGTACAGTAGGTCATTGTCCCAATAGATCCAGTGGGCCCCTGCGGTGTCTCCTGCGCTCTGGGCGAGCGCTTGCTGTCGCAGTCCCTCGAGGGAGGGACATGTCTTTTGCTCTTGCCGGAATTGTTCTTGGGTGGGCCCCCCTTCCTGACGCCACTGAGCCAGGTCTGGAAGGTCTTGGGGCTGAGCGGGCTCTTCTGGGGTTTGTTCCGGGGTGTCGGTAGGGATGGAATCTCCCTCTGGAGCGATCGGGGGAGGAGGTGCTGGCCATTCGGGTTCTTCAGATCTAGGGATGGTGTCGGCGGCCATGGACCTGGTTGTTACGCACGCCCAGCCCGGGAGGCCTAACATCCCCAGGTGCTCTCTTCTTTCAACGGCTGCCCACGGGGAACTCTCGAGATCGTTCCCCAGGAGGCAGTCCACGGGGGCATCGTCGCGGACAGTCACTTTTAGCATACCGGACACTCCTCCCCATTCGAAGGGGACGCAGGCCATCCGACACAGGCTCTCCGAATTGTCGGCCGATCGGACGGGGCAAAGAACGTTTGGCAGGATTTGGTCTGGGGTCACCAGGTGACAACGGATGGCCGTCACACTGGCCCCGGTGTCACGCAGGGCTTCGGCCTTACGCCCATTTATGTTCACCCACTGGCTGTATTTCCTGGTGTTGGCCGGTAGGGGAGCCCGCGGGATCAGGTCTCTTCCCCCTAGGCAGGCCAGGGTCATGGCGGCAGGTTCCCACTCGGGCTGCTCCTGCTCGTACTCTTCAGGCTCTTCGGAGACTTGCTCTTCTCCTAGGGCGGCGGCAGCCACCTGGCGGGGCCCGGGGGTCTGGTTCTTTGGGCAGGTCGGGTCACTGGCATAGTGGCCGACTCGCTGGCATCGATGACACGTAACGTTGGCTCGGAACCCCGGGCGCATCGGGGGGTTGCCCCGGCTGGCCGGGGGCGGGGTGTTGTTTGCGGGAGCGGCCGGGACGGCGTCTCTGCCCCGGCCCTGTCCTCCTCCTCCTCCTCAGGGACGATGATGACCTTGGTTGGGTCTGTTCTGCTCATTTGGCCCACTCCGGGTCACTCGGGTGCTCTCCCATCGGTCAGCCTCGGTGGCGAGCTGCCGTGGGTCAGTCAATTTACTGTCGAGGAGGTGCTGTCTGAGCTCGACGAAGCAGTTGTTGGAGAGGTGCTCCCACACAATGAGGTTGAAGAGCTGCTCGTAGGTTGTTATGTTGCTACCCTTGATCCATCCCTCGAAGGCTCGGCTGCAATAGTTCACATATTCTATCCAAGTGGTACCTGGGATCCGGGTGCAGTTGCGGAACCTCTGGCGGTACATCTCGGGCGTCAGCCCATACCGACTGAGGAGGGCGGCCTTCATGTGGTCATAGGACGTCATTTGATGGTCCGGAAGCTGCAGCAGGGCATCACGGCCTTCGTTGACGAATCTCCCCCATAGACCGGCTCCCCAGTCGCTGCGAGCGATCCGGTGGGCAGTCATGGCGATCTCATAGGCCTTGAACCACTGCTGTATGTCGTTGTTCCGATAATATTCACGGACCACATCCTTGGGGATGTGGACCTTCTGTTCGGTAGTCCCTGGGGGGCGCGGTTGCTCGGGCACCCCTAGGTCTTTGTTCTGTTTGCGCATTTCTATCTCCGCTAGCTTGCACTCGTGTTCGTATGCCAGTCTTTTTTCTTCGAGTTCTATCTGTCTCTGCTTTTCCGCTCGCTCTTCTTGGAGCCGTAAGTGTTCTAAGTTCATCTTTTGTTCTGCCAGTTTCAACTCTCCGTCTAACTTGAGCCGTGCCAACTCTAACTCATGTAGTCTATTTTTCTCTCGTTCTCGGATCTCTTCCCGGGAGAGATCCGTTCTCCTTTCTTCCGTCAGAGTGGTGTTTGTCTCCGGGGCTTCGGGGTCCCGGGGTCCGGCGGTATTTGTCTCTGCCCAGGATTCTAGGGCGTGTTTGAAGTCCTCTTTCGTGCTCAGACCGGTGGTAGCAATGCCTAGTTCTATGCAAAATTGTTTTAGCTCTCGGTGGTTGTACTCTTCCAGTTTTTCCATCTGGAATTTCTCTGCAGATCCGCTCTCTCTGGTCGTCATTGTGGATTAGTCGTAGGGTGAGTTACTCTCTGTACGGTTACGCGTTGGTTCGGATCGCGCCGCTGGCCACCAATGTTAGACGGGGACTTGGAGGGTCGGCCGAGCACAAGGGGAGAGGCCTCCGGGGAGGGCCGTCTCCAGCGATCGTACAGACAAGTAACTTCCCCCCCACAGATGGACACCACACGAAGATCAGCTTAACACCTTTTATAGGCAGTTCTTGAAGTAAGGTAGTACGATACAAGGAGATCAGGACACGATGATCCTCTCAATTCTAGTCTCTAGCAGGGAAAGGGGGTAGCGGGACAGTCTTGGTACCTACTGGTACTGAGGTAAAACGGCGATAGCTCACAATCCTCGAGCTCGGCGTTCGGATGGGTCGGACCGCGGAAGCGCCAGCGGGTCCTGAAGAGGTCGTAGGTGGCAACGGGCCGCGGCAGCGCCAGCAGGTCCCAACGAGGATGACGGTTACAACGGGCCGCGGCAGCGCCAGCAGGTCCCACGAGGATGGAAGTTGCAAAGGGCCGCGGCAGCGCCAGCAGGTCCCACGAGGATGAAGGTTGCAGAAGGCCGCGGCAGCGCCAGCAGGCAGGACGATAGTTCACAAGGCAGGGCTGCGGCAGCGCCAGCAGTCCGTCAAGGATGAGTTCCTCTCGGTGTCTCTCGACTCCAGGATACAACTACTTTCCTGCTCTGGGCTGCCTCAGTTATAGGTCTGGCCCCCTTTGATGTCCGGACCCTCGCACTGGGAGGTCGGGAGGTCCAGGATGAGGGAGTCCAGACACCCAGCAGGGGGGTGGAGCCAGCACCCGGGGAGGCTGGGGGCGATCGGCACCTGGCGGGGGAGAGCCATCGACACTTCTTTCTCCCAGTGACCTGCCAAGTGGTCTGTTCACCTCCTGGGTGCATGGTGGTGCCGGGATGTCCGGGAGCAGGCGTCCCGTAGGGGACGGGGTGCGGGTTGCTTCTGCGAGTAGCCCCCGGAGGGCCGGTGTCTGGGCCCTGTCATGCGGGGGAGGGAGCGAGCCCTTCATGGGGCCTGTCCAACAGGGACCAGTTTTACTACCTGTAGACGTAAGAGGTCCATACGTGAGTGCGAACGTGCATGGTTCGACTAAGGCGCTTTTGGTGGATACAGATGTGACAAACTTTTCTATTTCTTGTTTCCTGGTCCCGGGGGAAGCTCTGTCTGGCCATAATAATATTTCGGTAGGATTTTCTGGTGTACCCATTGTGAGCTCCATTCCCAAACCTCTTGCATTGATTATTGGTCCCTTTACTGTGCATTCACCATTTCTGTTGACACCTAATTGTGGAGAGAATTTGATGGATCTGGATCTGTTGAAGAAACTGCATGCCACGATATATTGCTACCCGGAGGGTGTCTACATGACAATGGGTCCGAATGTTGTGTGTGCTATGCAGTGCCTGTCTAAAGATGCGCCTCTCCCTGCTGAATTTAGTGATGTCACCCACACTGTGGGCAACGGGTGACACAGATGTGGGTTTGTTGCAGATATCGCCTGTTTCGATGTGTGTCAAGAAAGGTGCTATTTTACCTCACATTCCTCAGTATAAGATATCACAGGCAGGTGAGCGTGCTTTGATAAAAATTGTGAAAGATTTGATTGAGAAAGAAGTGGTTGAGGAGGTGACTGCTAATGTTTGTAACAGTCCCCTTCTTCCAATCCTCAAACGTACACTTTCAGGTCCCTCTGAGTATCATGAAGATGTTTATCGCTTTGTGATTGAATTGCGTGAAGTTAACAAAATAGTGATTCTCCAGTTTCCAGTGGTACCTGACAATACAACTCTATTGACGATGATTCCTTCTTCTGATAAATTCTTTTCTGTCATTGACTTGAAAAATGCCCTTTTCAGCATCCCAATTCATCCTGACAGCAGGTATCTGCTTGGGTTCACCCTAGTTGGCAGGGGCTTTACATTCTGTTGCGCTCCTCAAGGCTATACAGAGAGACAAGTATCTATAGTCAGGCATTGAAAATTCAGTTGGATTATTTGTCGCTTCCCACAAGTAATGTATCCAGTATGTTGACGACCTGCTCATTGCCTCGGACACTGAACAGGGTTGCAGAAACAGTACGGTTAAACTGTTGTTCCACTTAGCTGACCATGGTCATAAGGTATCCCTTTCCAAATTTCAGTATTGTCGACAGGAGGTCACCTATTTACGGCACCTACTGTCGAAGGAGGGTAGGAGATCGACACCTGAACGCATCAGTACCATTGTGAAAATGCCTGTTCCGCAAACTCAGAAAGATGTGCGCGCTTTCATAGGTATCACTTCCTATTGCAGGCAGTAGATACCTCGATACTCACTGCTTGTTAGGCCCCTACTGGCACTAACACTTTAAGATGTGCATGGGCCCCTGCCTTGGACACCGGAGATTCAGCAGTCTTTTGAGCGATTGAAAACTGTGCTTTGCTTGGCTCCAGTGCTTGCTACCCCCAACTATAATAAGTGCTTTGTGTTGTTTGTCCATAAGTCGAGTGGTTGTGTGCTTTCTGTTTTAACACAAAAATGTTGAGATAAGCAACAACTGTGTGCTTATTTCCCTGCTTGACCCTGTCGCGTGAGCCCTTCCGAGCTGTCTAAGATCGGTCGCAGCTGTGGTTGTCTCAATACGACAATCGGCAGAACTCGTACTTGAAACAGACCTCACAGCCATGGTACCCAATGCTGTGGATACACTTTTGATAAAGACAAGGATGCAGCACATCACCAGTGCACGTCTGACCAGTTTGTAATTTGTAATTTGTAACTGAGTTTTGTATCGTGCCAACTCACCGACAGGTCTCAAAGCGCTTCTGACAAGGTACAGCAACAAGAGAACAAAGTGGAGATAAAGATGTTAACTAGACTACGGAGATGTAAATGCGTCCTTGAAGAGCAGAGTTTTCAGGGCTTTTCTAAACCTGAGAAGGTTAGCCTCTCTACGGAGCACCTCCGGTAGCTTATTCCAGATGGTGGGAGCTTGAACTGAAAAAGCTCTGCCTCCTTTTGTTGCCAGTTTGAAACGTGGGCAGGATAGCAGGAGGGAATCGGAGGATCTAAGGGCGCGCTTAGGTTCATAGATTCTGAGCCTATCTTTTATGTAGGCTGGCGCCTGACCGTGGATTGCTTTATGGCAGATGCACATGCTCTTGAATTCAACTCTTTGTTTCATAGGGAGCCAGTGCAGCCTATAAAGCAAAGGAGAGGCATGGGTCCGCCTAGGTACTCCGAATATCAGACGGGCTGCGTCGTTCAGGATGACCTGTAGACGATTGATGGAGTTTTTAGGGAGGCCTAGGTATAGTGCGTTGCCGTAATCAATTCTCGACACAATAGTAGCTGAGACGATGGTTTGGAGCATGCTCCTTGAGAGTAGAGGGGCAAGTTTACGTAGCTGCCTGATCAGATTAGTGCATGAGCCAACCACAGCAGACACTTGGTTGGTCATTGATAGTTCCTGGTCAATTTTCATCCCGAGGCTCTTTACATTAGAGCACGGTTTTGGGGTAGGTCCAATTTCTTGTGGCCAAAACAAGTCATTCCAGGGGGAGGTAGAAGTAGAACCTACAAGAACCTCCGTTTTATCTGGATTTATTTTCAATAGGTTGGACGACATCCAGTTCACTGTGAACCGTAATATATCTTGGGCTAAGGACTGAGCCGATATGGTATTGTCGATACTCAGCAATAGCTGAGTATCATCAGCATAATTAAAAACTTTACAGCCCATGTGTGCCAGGGATTCTATCAGTGGTTGTAGGTATAGGTTGAATAAGAGTGGAGACAGCGCAGACCCTTGCGGGACTCCACAAACTAAGGTACCTACATCGGAGACCTGATCTGCTAACTGGATCCTCTGTGTCCTCCCTGATAGGAAGGCTGTCAGCCACTGGAGAGCTTGTTCTCTTATCCCGTACCCAGCTAGTCTGTCCAGGAGCAGTGCATGGTCGACAGTAGCAAACGCCGCTGATAGGTCTAATAATATCAGGGCGCTTGGCTTTTTACTGTCGGCCATGCATCTGAGCTCATCCTGTACTGACATCATTACTAGTTCCGTGCTATGGTGGGCACGAAATCCAGCTTGCCGCTCCTGGAGAAGATGGTGGGTTTCCAGGAGGGATGACAGGGATTTTAGTACATGTTGTTCTAGTACTTTTGATAAAAATGGCAGCTGGGAGATTGGCCTGTAGTTCTTCAGACTAGTTGGATCTGCTCCAGGTTTTTTAATCAATGGTTTGACATGTGCCTCTTTGAAGGTGGTTGGTAATGATCCAGTAGCTAGTGAGGTGTTCAAAAGGTCTAAGATCTGGTCCTCTAAGATCGGGATTGCTAATCGGAAAATATCGGGCGGACAGGGGTCAGCAGGGGAACCTGACTTGGTGGATGCTACTAGCTGTCTAAGGGAGGTAGCATCGATTTCAGGAAACCTAGTGATGATAGGGGTTGAGGAGTGTGAAGGGGACAGTGGCAAGATGTGTATGACCGGGTTGTCTTTCTTGATGTCTTACAATATGGACGCTACTTTTTCAAGGAAATATCCCTGAAAGGTGTCACAGTTAATCAATGTGTCTACCTTTTCCTCCTTCTTACTTAGCTCCTTCAGAATTTGAAAGGTCTCTTTCTGGATGTTTGTGGCATTATTCATGCGTGTTTCATAGTAGTCCTTCTTGGCTGAAATGATGAGCTTTTTATACAGTTGAAACGATGTTCTGTATAAATCCCTATCGGTGTCCTTTTTAGATTTCCTCCAGCATCTTTCGAGATAGCGGAGCTTTCTTTTTTGGTCTCGTAGGCTCTGGGTAAACCATGGGGCTCCTTTTTCTGCACCCTTTATTTTTTTAGTTTTTTCAGGGGCTATCTCCTCAATGGATTGCTTGAGGGTAGTTGTTATCCTGTCGTAGTTTGAATCTAAGTCGATAGCGTCTGATGGAGTTATAGATATCTGTTTGTGTTTGGACAGAGCTTTGGTCAGGGTATCAGCGTTGACTTTTTTCCACTGGCGCACTTTTTTAGTTTTTAGTGGAAGTTTAGTCTGGGAGTTATGATACGGTATGTTGTATAAAATTAGATGGTGGTCTGACCAAATGCAGGGTGTAATATTTGTGATGACCGCCGTTGGCATAGAGGACCAGATAAGATCAAGGATATTGCCCTTTGTGTGGGTTGGAGATTCCACAAGCTGTACCAATCCCAGAGCGGTCATAGAGGTCTGCAGTTTCTGAGCTAGCAGATCTTTGTCCCTATTATCCCAGTGGATGTTAAAATCACCGGTCACCAAGATGTTTTTATAACGTGTACATAGATCCGATATTATAGGGAAAAACGAATCATTGAACATTGAGGTGCTTTGAGGTGGGCAATATATTGTTAAGATGAGGAGGCAAGAGTTATTCATAGTGATTTTTATCCCTAGTAGGTCCGCACCATTTGTGGTCTCCGTTAGGATTTTAGTTACCATAAGCTGGCTTTTAAAAATCGTTGCTACACCACCACCTCGGGTTCCCGCTGGTCGGTTGTGCCAGACCATGTCATACCCGCTAGGAAGGGCGGAGGTGTCACTCAGCCAAGTTTCGGTGAGTGTCAGGACATCGATGGTCTCGTCCTGTAGGAGGGTGAATATTTCTAGGTGATGTTTCTGTAAAGACCTAGTGTTAAGGGTAGCTAACTTTATAGGGGATGGCTGCCTCGAAATCATAGGACTAGGGATACGAAGAATATCATTTCTCTTGATAGTAGCGCATGTGGTAGGAGACAGACAGTACCTGTCGGACTTCAGTGCTAATAGATCAGATGAGGTATAGCAGGTACGTGTGCCAGAGTCCCTAAGCCCTGAGCCCGGTCGAGTGCGGACGGGTGCAGACGGGCAGGACTCTGGCATGACTCCGGCGCAGATCCGGCGCGCCCGCTGATCGCGTCCGCTGCGCGGAGTCATCCCTGGCCGTTTTTTTGACGCTGCAAATCGCGTCACGAAGCCCAACCCGACCCAAGATGGCCGCCCGAACCGGTGCCCTGCCCTTGGCGTCAATACTCGGCCGAGAGCAGGTCCGGAGCAGGAGGGGAGGGGGTGAGAAGGGGTCTGAAGCGCTACTGAGCGCTGGGGGGTCACAACACAACAACACACCTTTTAAACTCAGGTGGAGCGAAAGTGCAAAATGCAAGATGCAATGTTTAAAAACAATTAAAATTTAGAGGAAAGGCAAGAGACCTCCCGGCTTTCCGCCGCAGGAGGGTGAAAAATGCGTGCAGAGTCAGAAACTTGCTTACAGGGTAACTTGCTTCCAAAATCATATCATGATCAAACGCTGTGCCACTTTGATTCCAGCCACATTGCTACGCCTCCCTTCTGACAATGAGGAAATTGACAAACATAATTGTATTTGCCGGAGGAGGAAGAGATGAAGGGACGGGTAGACTTGACTTATGTTACCTTACTCGACCCCCAAGGAGAACTATATGTCAATGGCTCTTGTTTCAAATTACCAGATGGCACCACCACTGCAGCATATACAATTACTACGCTGCACATGGTGGTTGAGACATCACAAGTTCCCTCTCAGTCCGCCCAGGCAGCTGACCTAGTTGCCCTTATTCAAGCCTGTGAGTTGAGCAAGGGACTGGTTGTTAATATTTATACTGACAGCCAGTACACCTTTGGAGTTGCCCATAATTTTGGGTGGCTCCGGGCACAGAGAGGGTTCCTTACTTCCCATGGGACACGTATTCAGCATGGTTCTCTCATATATAGGCTTCTGTCTGCTTTGACGCTCCCTAAGAAATTGGCAATTGTGAAGTGCAACACTCACAAAAAGGTCACTGACAAGGTGGGTGAGGGGAATGCTTTTGCAGATCAGACAGCTAAGGAGACAGTTCGCACTAAGGTGAAGAGAATGTTTGTAGCAGGACCAGCCAGATGGGTACCTGAGTTCTCTATGTTTGCATATACACTCGAGAATGTTAAGTAAATCCAGAGTGAGGCCACGATGGAGGAATTAGCGGTGTGGCAAGAGAGTACAGAAAATTTAAATGACGAGGGATGTTGGATCGAATAGTCAGGGAAGCAGAGGTGGATGTTGCCAGATGCATATGTTCTTCCTGTAGTGACAATGGCCCATGGCCCAGCTCACATCAGCGCTAAGGATATTTGCAAGTTGTTAGACCCTGTTTGGCAGAATTACAGTATCTCCAAGACAGCTGCCCACGTAGTTAAATACTGCATGGTGTAAATGATGCACAATCCTGGCCAGGGTACCTCTACGCCAACTGGTAATTTTGCACCTCCCACTTTCCCTTTTGAGGTCCTTCAAATGGACTTTATAGAAATTGATATTTTGAAATATGTATTGGTGGTTGTGTGTTCAGTAAATGGGTTGAAGCTTACCCCACTAAGGAAAATACAGCCATTGCAGCTGCAAAGATACTCCTGAAGGAGTTCTTCCTCTCTTCGGCTTGCCCCGTTTGATCTGGAGTAAGAACGGAAGTCATTTCAATGTCAAGGTTATCCAGCTGGTTTGCAATTGACTACACATCAGACAGAAATTCCATGCTGCGAATCACCCCCAGTCAGCAGATTTGGATGAGAAGTACAACGGTACTCTCAAACTGAAATCGACAAACATTCAGGATACCAGAGGGTTGCTGTGGCCACATGCTTTACTATTAGCTATTTTGTTCACAAGAGTAACAGCACATTCTAGGACAGGTTTGCCACCATACGAGGTCATGTTCGGGCACCTGGCGAATGTCTGGGGTGTCCCACGACCTCGTACATTTTCTGGGATTGAGTATCCTTTACTGATTGATTACCTGTACCAGTTAACTGAAATCTGCTTTCTATTCACCAACAGATGAGAGACACCAGGAAGAGGTGTGGCGCCGCGGCCAGGGCGACTGACGCTGGAATCTGGGGATCACGGTTCGATCCCCGGCTCCGGCGGCAGGTTAGCCCAGCACCATGTGACTCTCGGCAATAGCTTGCTTAATCTTCCCGACGGCCCCCAGCGCCTAGAGACCCTAACGGGTGATTGTGCGCTTTACAAATGTGGATTATTATTATTATTGCATTCCCTTTCCCTTGCTTTACAATGTATCCATTTGCTCAGCCTGTTACTGAAGAAGAACAGCCATTTGCACCTCAGCATCAAGTGCGGGGTCGGTCGACAAAAGGTAAAATAGTTTTTGTGTCAATAGTTGTGATTACACTAATAATTGTATTGGGAATATCCTGGTTCCTGGATGATAAGTATCCTGTACATTCTTTGGTTGGTGCAACACCCGTCCCTCCTGAGCACATTTTTGTTACTTTGGCCCCTCACAAAGGAGAGCATTGCAAGTCTTTTACGGATAATGTATTCATACAAATGTTGCATCAGGCTCATAAGGTTTCAAACACGACTAAATGTTGGGTTTGTGGATTACTTTCCTCTGTAACTCATTAAAGTGATAACTTATCGTACATGGAACTGTCATACATCAGTAGTTGCGAGGGTTGGTTTGCATTGCTCATTATGGTGCGTCCCCATCCCCAATTCGATACTCTTGAGTGGACACATACGGATACCCGCACAGTGGTGCAGAATGTGCATTTCCAGTATAGGGTTCCTGCTGGTGGTCTGACAGGCCAAGAGGCTTTTGGTAAATTGTTTTTAAGGAACTGCATGAATACATACAAAGGTGTAAAGAGGCGGACCTGGTTTCAAATGGAAATAATTGACTTCCAGGGGTTCAACATTTCCGAGTACTTCCAGTCTTTCCAGACTCGTAATGTCACTGAGGACAAGCCAATACCAGTGTCAATGGTCAATACAACAGCTAGGTTCTGTGTCCAGGGTGCCGGGAGGATACAAGTAGGGGAGAGCAGATGCAATTCCACATATAGGTTGAGAACAACTGATAGCCCGCCCTTAATACCACCCCCTAATGTCAATTTTGTTTGTGGATCCCAAAGTTATGTCTTGCTCCTGGAGGGATGGTCAGTCAAGTGTTATCTCTCTTTTCTCCTTCCCCCTGTCTATATAGCTTCATCAAATTACCACAAAGAACATAGGCTGCAGTGTCGGAGTGTGCACTTGTCCTGAGTCAGAAGGGTTATTGAAACAAAGGATATACATCAGACAGACACCACTTTACAACAGTTTGAGGATGCCATAAAGGGCATCATAGCATTCTGGGGCCCCATGGCTAATAGCCTTCAACATTGTCGGCTCACAAGAGTTGTGGTAGGGGTTAATAATACAACTGCAGGGATACTGACCAATATTACTGCTGAGCTTCAGGCTACGAGGCTCGTCACCTTACAAAACAGGATGGTGTTAGACATCATCCTTGCTGATCGGGGAGGGGCCTGCCACGTATTGGCAGTAGCTGCTTTGTGTACATACCTGACCACGCCCCCAATATGTAAGCTGAAACACAGAAGTTGCATAGGCTTTCATCTGACATGCATCAAGAAGATGGTACCTGGACCTTCTCTGGATGGTTCTGGGGTTTGTTCACATCCTGGGGTTGGAAGATTCTTATCTTTCTGGTTGCAGTTGCACAGACAACATGTAAGGATAATGCCAGCGTGATCGAAATTAACTTCTGTCTCTCTTTCTCTCTCTCACTCTCTCTCTCTCTCTCTGCCCCAGCTGAAATCAGCTGCGATAGTTTTCATTTTTCCAAGGTTAAGCTTTGCTGTACTAATGAATACACTGTCTTTTTCTGTACATACATACCATTCCCACTAGATAGGCCTGCTTCCACCCTTAGAGTGGCGGGTGAAGGCAGGAGTGACCTTGACATTGAGATAGCATGTACCCTGTCTCAGTATCTAAACCCATACTTCTGTATCTCTTTTGTTCACCAGCTACCAACTGGAAGTTTCCAGTCAGGGCGGGTCTTTATTGGTTTTGAACTGTACTTATTATATCGCCATGCTTGCTGAAGTCAGTCCCTCTGAATCAATCCAAGGCGGCTGGTCGGACAAGACTCCACTCGAGTGTATCCTGAATAAAGCTTCCTTCGTTTGTATTCTCTACTGTCTGACCGACTCTTCATTTGTGTGGAAGGCTGAGAGGTGGTCGCGAGTGACCCAGGGGACCCTTATCGGGTCACTTCCTTCACCCGAGAGGGTCTCAAGGTGCTGGGTGGGGGGGTATGCAGGTCTGACTTAACGCTGTGGTTCATTCAAACAGCGAGGTCTAGACATCCTTCCTGAATTGTGTCCAAGACTCTCTGACATGTTCTTGTTTGTTTTACACTATAGGGTGGTGGCGTGTTTTAAGGAACCACATGTAGCTGTTTCCTATCGGATCCCCCCCATGACTAATCAATTGGTGTTTCTCCCTCTCAATGTCAAGGGCCTCAATCACTCACTGAAGAGAAGTTCTATTCCCTCTTATTAATAACGTTCTGGCATGCACATCTGCTTATTTCAGGAGACGCACCTCCCCACTAGGGATGAGCACAGGCTGTGCTCTAAAGCCATTCCCTATCAGTACTCCTCTTCCCTCCCTTCTAAAGCAGCAGGGGTAGAGATGTTGGTCTCCAATACTCTCTGGGGGGAAATAGAATCTAAACAGGCTGAAAAAGGGTGGGTTGCTAGCTTATTGGCTGACGGTGGGGTCTTGCAACATCACAGTGGTTACTATCTACTCTCCTAATGAGGGGAAGGAAATCTTTCTTTGCAGTGCGGCGACAGAGGTGTTGGGCTCTCAGGACAGGCTGGTCCTGCTATGAGGGGACCTGAATCTAGGACTCAATAATGAGATGGACAGATCAGCGCAACGCCTTGGCCAATCAGGGGCCCTTTCCCTAGGGGGAGAAGATGGTTGGCCAAAATGGGCCTAATTAACATTTGGAGGTCCGCACATCCAAAGTCCCATAATGACACATTCTACTCTCATGCACATAAGAACTATGCTAGGCTTGACTATTTTCTTGGTTCACTGGGAATTGCTTCTATAGTCCAGACTGTGGGGATTGAACCCCGATCTTTATCCGATCATTCAGCTGTGTCTGTAGTCCTTAGAGTCGAGCCCTCTGGCCCATCCTCTAGAACCTGGCATCTTCAAGAAACCTTATTGCAGTGTCCAGAGGTTATTGCCCAAAACACCAAGACGATCACTGATTATCTGGCTATTAATGACTAATGACGCTCCTGTTGTTGTAATCTCTACCCTGTGGGATGCCCTGAAAGCAATCGTCAGGGGGGAGTTCATCGCTATAGCTGCTGCTGGCAATAAGCTTCGCTGGGAAAAGAGGGAACAACTAACTCATCAAGTTCTAGAACTTGAACTTATCCATAAGAGAACTGGCACTCCCAGGCTCCGGAGGCAGCCCGTGCCCAGTTAGCGGGTATTGATGTAGACAGTGCAGAGTACACGGCGTTTGGCCTTCGTCACAGATGTCGGCAAGATGTGGGCGTCTCCTAGCTAATCGACGGTGCATTCAACGTCAAAGAGTCAGGAGTCCAAGTGGTGGGTGACGCTAATGGACAAAAGTGGAGGGATGACCTACACATAGTGGAGACTTTCAGTGATTTTTATCGGAACCTCTACGTAGTGCAGGATCTTCTGCCAGATGCTCCAACTGCATACCTCCAAGAGGCCCGTACGTCCGGCTTGACGATGGAACAGGCTACCCAACTAGACCACCCTATCTGGATCGAGGAAGTTATCTCCAGAATAGGCTGACAAAAGCTGTCCAAATCTCCAGGCCTGGATTGCTTTCCTGCTTCCTTTTATACGGCCTTCTGCCAAATCTTGACACCTCTCCTCACTAGATTGTTTAATGCAATTGGGGATTCTCCATCGCTCACCTCCTCCATGCTCACGGCGTCTATTGTAGGGATCCCCAAACCAGGGAAGAACAAGACCCACTGTTCCTCATGCAAACCCATCTCCCTTTGGAATGTTGACCTCAAACTTTTCATGAACATTTTAGTTGCCCACCTCAGCCCCTTACTCCCGGGCCATATTGGCCCGGTCAAGCCGGATTCGGGCCACAGCAGCAATGTAGCGATAATACAAGGTGAATCCTCCACCTCATCGTAAAGCCCAGAGGTCTGACCAAGAGAGGATGCTCCTGGCCATAGATGCTGAGAAAGCATTTGACGGGGTCCTTTGGCCATACTGAGCGGCCACCCTTGCACATTTCATCTTAGGGACCGGTTCACTGGGTGGACTTTCAGCAGGTATACCCAACCGATGGCGGTGGTCTGTGTAAACGGACACTCCTCCATCCCAGTTCCGTTGGCAGAGGTACTGGGCAGGAGTGCCCTTTGTTGCATCTGCTGTTTATCCTTTATATGGAACCAATGGTGCATTGAGTCCGAACCAAGCCCAAGATATGAGAGATTCTATTTGGGGGAGAACAACACACTATAAGCTTTTATGCAGACGATGTCCTAGCAACCCTGGAGGCGCCTTCTACCTCCAAACCCTCCTTCCTGGATGAGCTGGAGGCTTTTGGCCTGGCAGCAAGCTTCAAGGTGAATATCCACAAATCACAGGCCCTCAACCTGACTCTCTTGCCACATACACTAAACGCCTTTCAGCGGGCCCTCCTCCTCCAATGGGCATCGACCTCTATTCCCTACCTAGGGTTCCATATTACCCCCACAATCTCAACAACGATAGCTCTTAACTATCGGACCCTGACCCACGAGATCGAGTCCGACCTGCACCGGTGGTGACCTTATTCACTATCCTGGCTCAGACTAGTCGCAGCAATAAAGATGGCGATCCTACCTAAGGTTTCGTTTCTTTTTTACTTTCTCCCTGATGACCCGCCCCCTTGGACGTTGCGGTCCCTTCGGCAGGCGCTTAATCGATTTGTGTGGGCTGACAAATGGCCTCGTCTCCGCAGAGACCTCAGCTACAGACCCCCAGCTGCAGGAGGTCTAAGTCTCCCGAACCTCTATCGCTACTATCAGGCTGCCCAACTTAAGGTCTTTGTGGAATGGTCATGAGAAGGCTTTTTATTGATAGGGCCCTGGCAGGGCAGCCTCGGTGGAGAAGTACCTTTCTCCCCAAACACTCCAGACCCAAAACCCTCTATCTTTCTCCCATGACTAAGGCCTCGTTGGCTGCCTGGGATAGACTGGCGGTACAGTAGGGTCTCACTTCTTTCCCTTCTCTGATAACGCCTACAGTTTGGCAATCCAGGCTTCACCCCGGACTTACGGGACCCTACATTCCACCTTTTGAAATCAAGCAGGCTGTAGATCTATTGGCCACATTTTCGACCTGGAAAGGGCGCTCTCCTTTCAGTCATTACACAAAACCCATGCATGCTGGGGTTGAAGCGCTGGCATTACACCCAGATCTACCATTGGGCGATGCACCCATCTGTTTGTACTGGAGTAGAGCCGCAGCTTACTCCCTTTGAGCGCTGGCTGCTCTCTATGACCTCGAATACATGCCTCATTTCAGAGAGTTATATCGCTTGACGAGCCCCACTGCAGAGCTTTTTAAATCTACTACCAATAATCGCTGGGAGTCAGACATAGATAGAGAGCTGACGTTGAAAGAGTGAGGAGACATTTACTACCACACAAGACTTACCGCCCACTATGTGGCCAGTATTGAAACGGATACAAAAGTCGTCACCGTTTGGTATTTCACGCCCCACTGATTGCACAAATGTAACCTATCTAGATCACCTGAGTGCTGGCGCCAATGTGGGTCGCCAGGAACCCAACTACATATCCTATGGGACTGTCCAAGACTCGCAACTTACTGGTCGCAGGTACTCAATAGCATCGATACCCACTTTGATACAGAACTCCCCAGATTCCCGCCTACATTATACGGGGTCTCCCCAACACTCTCACCTTCCCACTTAAATCTCGCCGGGGTAGACAAATTGGACTGGCCCTGGGGGGTCTGGCAGAATATTTTGGCACACTGGGGTATGGGACGCATTCCCTCTCATTTAGGATGGTTGCATCGAATGTGCTACATACTAGGGATGCAACTCATAACCATCAGTTTGTCCAACCAGGGTACATCCTTTCCCAAGCTGTGGGGCCCATTCTTGAAGTTGTTGACGTCAGAATTCCACGAGCTTACCTGCTCAAAATACTTATGACTTCTCCGTCTGCCTGAGCCTCTCCCCCCTACCGCTTAAGAGAGTCCTGCCTTGAGATAGGGTATCTTTGTGACAGTGTTGATTTTGTTTTCAAGTGTAACAGGGTTCGGGGGAAGGGGAGGGAGTTATGGGGATGACACGCACTCTAATGTTCTGTGGCCTGGTGGGTATCAGGCCTTGAAATGCTGATGTATTATGTTTTTCGCTAATAATAATAATGGCCTTTAAACCACAAATTATTTTACCATATGATTTCTGATGTGGGTATGACACCCGATCCAGCTAAAGTGCAAGCGTTGTGAACTGCCCCCCCCCCCACCAGATGTCTCCATGTTACGCTGATTCCTTGGCGTGGCCAGCTAGTGTTCTAAATACGCACAAGACTTTGCCACTAAATAATAATAATAATAATAGGGGGTTTTGTAAAGCGCTTGGTGACGCCCAGCGCCGTGTCCCCGCACTGTGAAGCGAGTGCTTGCAGGGAAACTACAGGGGAGCAGAACCTGTTACCGGGTGAATAATATTGTTTTTAACTTGGCTCTAAAGATTGATTCGGATGGCTCAAGACGCAACGCCGCAGGAAGTTTATTCCAGCTTAACGCAGCCAGATGCCTGAAAGATCTTCCGCCCATCCTTGCTTTTAGACACCTTGGGCATGGACAGACGCCACGAGCCGGAAGATCTAAGGGAACGGGAGGGCTCATATTGTGTCAGCAGTCCCTGCAATGGAAGGGGTGCCCTATCATTGACGATTCGATGGCAAGTGCAGAGTGCTTTAAATTCCACCCTGCTTCTTACCGGGAGCCAGTGCAGGGTCTGAAGAGCCGCTTTAGAGGCAGCCCTTCTGGGAAGTCTGAGCACCAATCGGGCAGCAGCGTTCTGCAAGACCTGCAGGCGGCTCAGATTCTTCTCTAAGGTCCCTAAATAGAGAAGGTTGCCATAGTCCATCTTAGATGTGACTAGTGCATGCACTAGCGTTTGGCGTGCTTTGATGGGTAGAAATTTCAGCACCTTCCTAAGGCTCTTGAGAGTCCCGAAGCAGGATCCAATCACCCGATTGATCTGGGGGCCAAAGGTCAAGTTGTGAGTGCTCCACTGAGAGACAGGGGTGAAAAAGTATGTTTTGGTTTCATTGGTCACATGAATGCGAGCAAAGCTTCAAGAGAATCAAACAAGCCATCGAGAACGCTACTGAAATGGCATACTGTAATGTAATGTAATGTAAAAAAAAATTATAAAGCGCAACTAACACCCAGCGGTTTCTTGGATACTTTGATCCAACGCTTCATACAGAGGTTGTCGTTGATGCTAGCCCCGTCAGGTCAGGCACAATACTTGCACAGCGGACACCCAAATGCTTGACAACATATTGTGGCATATGCACACAGACGTTTGTCCCAAACTGAACGTACTTATTCACAGACTTAGAAATGAAGCTTAGAAGTGGAGTGGGCTTGTGAACGTTTCCACGCATTCTTATATGGAAAGCCTTTTACGGCTGAGATGGGTCATCACGCATTGTCGTCCATCCGTGGCAATCCAAAGGCCAAGATACCTCCTAACATTGGATGTCGAGGTCCATGATCACAAGAATAGAACTCCACCATTGGGCACCATCCAGGAAAAGAACAAAACCCTGCCGACTACTTCTCACAAGTGCCTCTACAATGCCACGGTGCCCCTTCCAAGGTGACTGAAGCTTACATGCATGTTATTGTGAAATCCAGCACACCAGCTGCCATTTCAATGGAACAACTTGTCACTGCCACAAGTCAAGATAGTGACATGTTAAAACTAAAAGACCTTATTACACATCATTCTAGAAGCCAACACCCTTGAACTCTTACCAGTGACAGTGAATACCAGAACTAAAAAAATGTCAAAGATGAACTGTCCGTTGAGAGGGCGTGGTCTCACCAGATGCAAGATGGCTGCGCACTGAGCGAGCTCTGTCGCCCGTGCCGCGTAATCCGCCAAGATCCGCCATCAGTGGAAGGCATCCGGCCTCCTGCGATGATACATCCCATGGTGCACCCCCACTGCTGTTCCAGGGGTCCTTGAAGCAACTGCGGCTGGGGCAGACCGAGGGCCTAGCCGGCCACTAACATGCCCACCAGCACTTGGACGCCTGTGCCGGCCAGGTATGTTCGGCAGAGCCTCTCCTGCTGGTGTTGCTGGGAGCGCCTCCCTGGCGCTTCCCCGTGCCCAGCCTGGTGCGGTACTCCTTTGGGACCGCCATGTGCCCCAGACTGTGGTGCCTCCCCTCTGGTGACTCCAGCCTGCTGCTGACACGGGAGCCGCGTCTTGGGGGCGGAACGAAGGCCTATGCTGCTCCGGTGCCTGGCCTCAGGCAGCCTGTAAATCGAGCCCGGGGCTGTGAGTGGCCTACCTGCAGGCGGCCGCCTATACTGAGCTGCTGTGGTGGCGGCAAATTCAGGACCCAAGGACTCCCAAGTAAGACTGCTGTGCATACCAAGGGCCCGATCTGCCTGCCGGCCTGCCTGCTTTCCTGCCTGAAGCTGGCGTGGGCTGAGGAGGCCGCCACATCCCGGTCTCGGCAGCCTGTCCCCCCTGGTTGGCTCCTTGGGCTGGAGGCTGCACGCAGCAGGCCCTGACAAACCTCTTGCAACGGCTGCTGGGGTTCTTCAACTGTCCGCCCCTTCCCTGCTTGTGACTGCTGCCCCGGCCTGCACACTCATCCGCTTGCGGGTAGAGATGGCCAACTCCCGGGGCTTTCCCACCTCCTAGGCCTGCCCCACACCGCATGTTAGACCACAGTGGACAACTGGACTTCTTGCTGGCGCACATTTGCACACATTGCTGCAACCTCGCTGGGGACACTGGCAGCGGCCTGATGTACTCTGACCCTCGAGTGCCCATTACAGTATAGCCCGCTGCACCATCATCACACACCTGCAGCCTGGCTGGCCTCGTGGACAGTTCAAACCCCCATGCAACTGCCTTTGGACCCCCTTGTGCTACTCCCGCAGCCCGCCATTGCCCTGCATTGATCTCACTGGGAGCTGCCGCGTCGTACCTCTTGCCGCCAAGCCATGCCCGACCTTCTTTCAAGTCGTGGGTCACCTCAATCATTGGCAAAACCCTCAGACTATACATCTTTCCCATTGTCCTACAGTCTCACCATGGGGAAAACGGACACCAGACAACCCAAGATCACTTTTAGGGGGCGGGGGTGGGCAGAGGCGGCGAGGCCCCCCCTGATGCAGGGGAGCAATCCACCCAGACTGGCCTTCCTGGCGAACAGCCTTTGTACCATCCTCCTAGAGGTGAAATCCAGCCTAAAGTAAATCGACGCAAAAATAGATCACTTAACGTCCCGTCTCGACCAGGTCGAGGGTGGACTCCCATGATGCTCACATTGTACAGCTCGAAACAAGGGTCTCAGACTCTGAGGCGCCGGAGCCGAGGGTGCACAGAAGCTCCTCAAAATGGACAAGATCCATGAAGTCATATGCACCAAGAACGAGGACCTAGAGGCGCTTCTGAAGGAACAACATTCAGGTCGTTGGCTTCCCGGAGTCCACTGCAAATGGAAGAATGGAAGATTACCTTGAATCCTTGCTCCGTGACCTCTTTGGCCCGGTCACGTCCAAAAAGTTTATCATCGAACGGGCGCTTAGTTCACTTGATCCAGGAGCACGCCCTGGGACCTCTGCAAGGCCTATCATCACCCTCTTGTTGAACTACCGAGAACGCAACTCCATTTTACGCAGGGCAAGGGAGCTTGTTGTGTATCAATTTAGATTCCGTATGAATTTCCTGATACATGCCCTTATACAGGTACAAATCACATTGCCCTTATTTAGGCATATTGAGGTACTGGGTTTTTAAGAACCGGTACCGAACCGGTAACCCAGCGGTGCCAGGGGATCAACACACCAGAGACCTCGGGTTCTCCTGAGTCAGACCCACAGAAACTTCAGAGTCTTCCAGGTGAAGTCAAAGATTCGTTTATTGGCTGCAACCAAGGTGACAGGGTCCTAGAAGTACGATACAAGTATATTCAGGAGACTGCACACTTTCACAAAGTTAGGCTTCTCTTCTTATACACAATATTTACCCTTGGGCGAAACATTCCTTGGGTGCGTGGTATTTCATTTATGGTTACTGATTACAAAAAGAAAGCAGAGTCATGATGACATGTACATATTTCACGTCGTGCTGCCCATAACAAATCATCCGGCAAGGCCCAACATTTCATCAGATATCGCTGGACCCCTAATAAAAATGGTCACCTCCCCACCATAAAATAAGTGAGGAAAAGGAGTGAAGAAAGATGTGAGCGAGATATGGCAGGTGTGTGTGCTGAAATGGCTTTATGGCCGGTTGGGCCTAGATACTATCTTGCTTGGCCACTGGGAGGGAACTGACCTAACGAGCTCGGCCTGGGGCAATGGTTCTAACTTGTACTGGGGTCAGGAAGAAGTCGATTAAGGAGTATGTGTCCTTGTGGAATCAAATTCGACTGGATTAAGGCCTATGTAGAGGGCAACATGCAACTAAGGGTTCAGAAGGTAAATGACGATTTCGAGGTGAAATTGTCCCTCGAATATACTGAAAATACATGCGCTTGATGTACTCGTCATTATCGGTCTTTTGATACCAAATTCGTCCTATTTCGACAAAGTTTTTTATTCTCGAGTCCGGTACTATTATGGATCCATATTTTTCAGAACCACAATAGAAATCCAGTCCTTATTTAGGCATTGTCCATGCTGCCCAAATACAGGCATGGCTACTTCCATCCGTTCATCTACGTCACAGCAAGTTCCTGGAAAACCAGACTCTTAAGCTTTTAGGACTTCCCCTTTCCTGGATATTGATTTATCCAAGAAATCATTTATTATGCATGAACATCTATTCCTTAGGGGTTCATTCATGACGTTCATATGCCCAACTTTTACGTCAATACTGGCATTCCTAAACACCTTCAAGGTATATATATACCTTCACCTGCTATGGCAAGGCACAGTGTGGTTCGGCTGCCTACTTGCACGACGCGGCTCGCAACAGCAAGTCCCGAAGGAAGTCAACTCGCCAACTGACGCCCTGACCAGACGCTGTCATCTTCCTCGCGGAGAATCCAGCTCCAGTGTTTCTGACTCCCCTTGCGGGGTGTTGGAGATCGAGTCCCGGGAAAGCGATATAAACCTCTCTCATTCTAACGTATGGAGCTGATTAGAACCTAGAGAAACTTTTGGCAATTCTTGGCACAACTAAACTAAACTAAACTACAGCTAAAACAGCACCTACTTCTTCCCTCGTACTAGACTTAGGTTAGGTACTGTCACGCCTGCCAGTTCTCCGATCGGATTGCGCTGTCCATCAAAAATGGGCACCATGAAACGCGCATGCGCGAGGGTAACGGGCTAGAGTCAACAGCCTGACTTCCCCGCAACTCTGGGCTTCGAGTTCTAGTGTCACTGTGTTTCCCATTGATCACGTCACTTCCGTAGTAGCCTGTTCCGTTGTTTCCAAACCGTCTGTGCTACGGCATCCCCTGCTCCCTAAGCTCTTTCCTGATCCTGTTTTGCAGTCGGCTGCTTTTCGAGCGGTCCTTGGCTGTTTTGTCTGATACACGTTCTTGTGTATCATTTCCGCCCTCGTCTTCCTGAGTCCTTTATCGGATCTTCCTTTTGCTTTCCAGCATTCAACTGAACCGATTTAAGAATCTTTATCCCTCCTGAGCCGGCGATCTTCTCTCCGGTCCTGAGGGGTCCTTGGCCTGGGTTTTGCGGTTCCGCCTGTCGGCCGGACACTAATTGTTCCGCCGGCCGGCCGGACTTGCGGGTGTTGGCCTGGGATCGCTCTGAGGGATTGTGGGAGTTGTGGTCCGCCAGGACTTTCGCCCCTTTTATTTTGTTTGTTTCTTTATTTGGACTCACTGGCGTCATGTTGGAGGCTGGCAATCGTTACAGTGCATGGGCTTGAAGAACGTGTAAAGCGCTATTAGCGCCACATTTCTTACTATTACCCTGCAACAAAATCGTAAATACTTACATGAGGTTTATTACGTTTACAGATGAGATATAGATCATTCACATTGCCTCAATCTTGACAGTCAGAAACCCTTTCTGTATTTACAATTCTTGCATACTCTTTAAGCAACCAAGAGGTATAACATCCTTTACTGTTGTAGATAGGCGTCAAGTCTACAAACATTTGCTGGTTCAGTATTGCGGCATACTTCAATTCAACCAGTAAACTGACGTGCCCTTCAACTGTCTTTTAGGTAAGATTAGGCGCCTACGGTTTCAATGATTGTTATCTGTCTGTTGTTGATTTGCTTTAATCTAACCCATTCCTTTTAGTGCCTGCCTCCACCCTGAGGGATACCAGCCCGAAAGAGTCCTGTTTTCTTCCCTGCCTTTCCTTGTTTTGTTCCCTCCTTTCCCTCCATACCACC
The DNA here is from genome assembly GCF_964261635.1 of Lissotriton helveticus. Lineage (NCBI taxonomy): Eukaryota > Metazoa > Chordata > Amphibia > Caudata > Salamandridae > Lissotriton > Lissotriton helveticus. The sequence continues at coordinate 1,957,693,916 of NC_136068.1, read as the reverse complement.
ATTGTGTTCTAGTGCTTGATAGACGCAAGAGGTGCAGGGGGGAAGGGCTGGTCTTGTCAACGGTTCCTGGCTCTCCTGTGGAAACGACGCTTGGATCCTTACAGGTACACTGGGGTAGGATTAATTTAGAAGCACCAGTTGAATATTTTAGCCTGTGTTATTTATGTATGTATTTTTATATATGTCATATCTACAGACCATGCTATTACAGTATTATTTTATATAACTGTTAATGCTGTACGTATTATACTTTGCATTCTGTCTTACGATTGTAGCAGTTCACCTCTCTTGCATGAGAAAGAAGACTGTTCAATAAACCCTTTTTATTGAAACGCCCGTCTCTCTATTTCTGTGCAACAACTCTATAGAAACGAAGCATGCACGATTGACAGAGTGAAACGGTTATCAATTGTTTCCACGACTCTGAAGATATTGTTCCGACTCTAAGGGAAACAAAGTTGTCATGTTTATGCGGTTGTCAGAAACAAATCTCTTCTTGTTCATTCGAGAAAGTTTCTAGTGACCGCTGAGTTAGCTGGCACTCACAAGTAATTACGTTTATTGTACTCGATAGAGACATACTAACCTCAGTCTTATGTCACAACTATAGTGTATATTATTCCAATGCGCCGAGCCTATCAGGGATATAGGAACTACACTATTCTACAAACTGGGAGATATCAACCATCAGGGCAACATTCTTTCCTTCTATCCTGACTCCACCCTGTCCATCCAGGCGGCCCTCAGAGATTTCCTTCCTGTCAAGCGCATCTTGCAACAGCTCCATATCACCTATGCTATGCTCTACCCTTCAAAACTCTGTATTGACTTTGGGGAGAAGCCAAGATTTTTCACCGACACGAAGACTGCCCTCACTTTCGCTAAACAGCTACAGAAGACCCCACCGCGGTACCGCAGCACCATTTCCAAAGATTGTTGCATAAGTGACAATGACTGAATCTCGCATGCCCTGCCCTATCTCACAGTTATGCATGTCCCTCAGCACTCACCCCGTGCACCATGTTTGACATTATGTCATATGCATGTTTTTTGTATGTACTTGCTTTTAATTCCTCCCCCCTGCGCCGTCCAGTAATGGGAATAAATATGTTTAGCGTCGTGTATAGGAATATGGGACTTTCTAGGTCTATGAAAAACCAAAGGTGGTGATGGACGGAGCGTTGACAATACAAGCACTCACCGCCAGTCAACTGATCTGGGTTTAATCCATCACCGTTCTTTAGCCCACTCCGCCACCCCAGTTCAGACATGGCCGTATGCAAATCAGTTTGACCCAGTGCCTCATGGGAACAGTCTAGCCCGAACTGCCAAGCCATGCCTTCCCTGGCCCGGAAACAAGCTTCCGAGGACCGGTTTCTGGCATTGCAGCCGTCTTCAGCCCGGCTTGCTTGAATCCAGTGGCAAAGTGAGCAAGGGACTCACGTCTGAGCATACCCTGCCACACTTAGGGCGAACAAAGACCGTCCGTGATCAGTTTCTGCAAGCATGTTACAAAAAATATGAACTATTCACAGAGCCACAAAAGTGATGATGATAAAAAAAAAGTCTTCTACTGGGATTCGAACCCATGATGGCAGTGGCAACCTTTTTCAGAGGCTAAAAAGTAACTGATAAACTCTAGCATTTACTTTCAAACTGAATATTGAAGCGGGGAGAGGGTGGGGGAACGAGGTCTAATTGTAATACTTAGTGGTGCATCTTTGGACGGTTCTTTTGTCGTTGATTTTATTTTGGATTTATTTTTTATTTTTTGGGGAATGTGCTTCCAAAAGCCAAGCGTATATCCAGCCAACAATAGATACTATTTGGCAATACAAATCTTTTCTCCAATTATCAGAATAGACAATTCACTAATACAAATAACATGCTCCTCTGGGATTTGAATACACAGTGGCGGGAGCAGACTAACATTGTGTAGGTAGACGAGTAACTACTAAACTACGGTATTAGCTTCAAAGTACTCTGTTAATTGGTTACTAACTCGAAATGCGCTTGGTCGGCGCTTAATACAAAGTTTCTTGGTTTTTCAGGAATAACAGTTTACATTCTTGAACAACTCAGCACCTAACAAAAACTTTATTCTGACTTAGTGGTCAGACTTTGCTTTGCACCTATACATTTAACTTTCGAGTTTGGCTAGTGCCTGCTATCTGGGGGACATAAGAGAAGGTGCAAGAGATCAGAAGTGATTGGATGTTAGCAGTGCGCCAGGAGCTGGCAGGACCTCATCCCCTGCCCCAAAAGAAAAAAATAACAAAATAGTAGACAAAAATTCAAATAATAAAAGGAGACATTAGCTTAGGACCTGACCCAGAAATGCGCTTTAGCGGGAGCATCAGATATGCTGCTACAGTCCGCTCAGTGTCCTCAGCGATTCACTGTTTCCTACAAGGGGAGTGCCGGCTAAAAAGGTAGCTGCGTATTAGGGGCAGATGTCCTTACTTGGCTGACGCAAGAGTCCCGCAGCTGCCCCAAGTGAGTGTCCTGGCTCTGCTCTATTGAATTAGGGTATGACCCCAGGCCTCCACAGTGCCGTGCTGCTACACCCCCGAGACATCCCAGCGGGCACAATCACTGCGTTACCTCAGGGGCTCTGAGGCTTCTTTGCTTCTCCGGGCTCTGCAGAGTGGATCTGGGGCACACTAGACCAGCATTGATGGTGCCCACTCCGCTCCTGCCGCATGGCCTACTGCGCACTGGGGCGCACAGGGGAAACAAGTGCTAACTGCCGATATGGCACACGACGTGCCCGCAGAGATTCCCAGTGGTCTTAAAGGAACGCCGACTGGAAGAGTATTCACCAGGGGCAACATCACTTGTTTGGCTAGTGGAGCAGTGCTGCCATGGGAATCTGGCGGGACGGTTTCTTCCCCGCCCAGTCAAGGTGGGCCCCTAGCCCTCCGCAGTGCTGCGTCACTACCCCCAAAATATGTTCCAGCGGGAGCAGTCACTCCCCCTGGGAGCAGGGGAGTTCCACTGCCGACTTGCCTCTCTGGTCCGCGTTGGTTGGATTGGGGGCACCCAGGTTCCCCTCCCGGGGCGGGCCGTCCCCTGCCTTGGGTTGCCCCCACGTGCTCAATATCTCTCTCTCCTTCCCTCTGTGTGTGCCAATCTGCTCCCCGTGCCTGTGTGACACCTCTCAGCCTCTCTTGTGTGCATTCTTTGGTGCCTCCAGCTGAGTGACCTCGGTGCCTCCCTAAGCACTCCTCCTGGACTCTCCTGTATCCTCCTGTGTGCACCTATACACCCCCGTCTAAGTCCCTCTGTCTGCCCCAATCTGCCCCATCCCTCGTGTTGCACCACTCAGCCTTGCTTGTGTGCGTTCCTCTCTCCCTCCGCCGTGTGACTTCTGTGCCTCCCTGTGCCCTCCTGTGTCCTCCTCTACACCACCTGTCTCCGTCCCTCTGTGTGCAACAATCTGCCCCCTCCTTCGTGTTGACCCTCTCAGCCTCTCTCGTGTGCAGTTGTCTCTGCCTCCCGCTGCCATTCACAAACAATGTTTATACACCAATTGCACATTTAAAAAAAACTTAATGCAAAGCATTGTCATTTACAATGCCAATAACTCAAACTTTAATGCTGCGAGACCTATTGCATTGCAAATGCTTGTCTTTGGCCGCCATAAGTTGGCAGGGTTTGCTCAGACGTGAGTCCCTTGCTCACGTTGCCACTGGAGTCAAGCAAGCCCGGCTGAAGACGCTGGAATGCCAGAAACCGGTCCCTGGATGCTTGTTTCCGGTCCAGGGAAGGCATGGCTTGGCAGTTCGGGCTGGACTGTTCCCATGAGGCACAGGGTCAGACTGATTTGCATATGGCCATGTCTGAACTGGGGTGGCAGAGTGGGCTAAAGAACGGTGATGGATTAAACCCAGATCAGTTGACTGGGGGTGAGTGTTTGATTTGTCAACGCTCCGTCCATCATCACCTTTGGTTTTACTTTCTAGGTCTATCCCCGTTCATCTTGCCTGCAGCAAAGAAGTACACTTATGGTTGCCTGTACTCCCCTTAAGTCGCCTCCCTCTAAGCCGTACAACGCTCGGCCACCCTCCCTACATGGTAAGGGGTAAATGGCTGAGCCCACGCACCCTGAAGGGATGATTCCCACTCCCGCACTGAGTTCTCCAAGTTTGGGCTTCCTGGGAAGGGGTGGTTCAGCGGCTCAACCTATTTGGGGGGTTGGAGTGGGTGGGGGGAGGGTTTGGGTTTCTTACTTAGGGTTCCGTAGTAGGCACTTCCCGCAGGGGTTTGTTTTGTTGTTCCTCTTGTATAGTTTATGGCATGTCACCAACTATATGCATTTTACAATCCTGCCACTGCGGAGAGTCTTACACTACCTTCTACTCTAATTATGCGCGCAGCGTCACCATTCTCTTCGGGAAGGGCCTCCCCTGGCATGGCACCCACTCCTTGATAGACTCTGAGGGTCGCTGGGCAATCCTTGCTGGAACCCTCTATAACCAGCCGTTGATACTAGCGCTGCTCAATGGCCCTGTAGTGTAGCTCCTATTTTCCCAATAGGCTCTGCGCATTGGAATAATACCTACAGCAGTAAAGGCCTAGGCCAGACGTTAACTAGGTCTACTACTGTCGATACTAGACTTAATTTTTGGGTTTGCCAGCTAAGCTCAGAGTTCGCTAGAAACTTTCTTGAATGTTCAAGGAAGGAATTAACTCCCCTGATTAGACAAGAAGGGATTTAGTTTCTGACAACCATAGAACATGACAACTTTGCTCTCCCCTAATCAAGAGTCAATCTCGAGAGTCGTGTGAGCACAAGGCAATTATTTTACTCAGTCAGTACGTGCATTCTTAGTCTCATCAGAATGTAGAGAAAAGGAAGAGACGGGCGTGTTCAATAAAAGATGTTATTTATTGATCAGTCTCTTTTCTCGTACAAGAGAAATGGATCGATATTATTGCAATACTTATAGTTAAGTAAAGTGCATACATTAGAAGCAATAGTATAAAATAATACTGTAAAAACATTGATATGGTTTCTGAGCCATATGATGTTTAAAATGATTAAAATATATTTACATACACATATACATTTGACTAAACGTACTCAACTGGTGTTTCTAAATACGCCTACCCCGTGTACCTGACCTAAGTCTAATGCGTGGGCGGGAATAGAAAGTTACAGTTTAAGTTAAGTTTGTTTTTGCCAAGTGAATAACTAAAGAATTCTCTGTGAGGGGTTATTCAGTTCTGTACCTGGAATTTAGGATGAATGAGGAATGGTATCTCTTTCTCTGCTCTCGATATTCCAGGCTGCCTGCGAGGGCTACCCGGAAGCGCCGGTGCTGGGTCTCTCGGCTTGAGATAGCAGCGCGTCTCTCAGCGCGTCAGGAAGGCGGGGCTGCTGCCAGCGGGGTCTGCTTCTGCTCTCGGCTTCGGCAAGTATGGCTGCTCCATCTTGTCACCACGCGTGTGTTTGCATAGGGCAAGGTCGGCAATATTTATACCTTAAAGGTGCCGGGATTGACGTAAGGATGGACATAGGTACGTCAATAAAGATGTCATACGACTTGCTCGTTAGCACATTCTTTACTAAAGTTCTCTGTGAAATCAAAACAATGGCCGCACGGATTATCCAGGTTGTCATAGGTTTGATTTGTTATGAGAACGTCGTATGCCTTATCAGGGGCTGGAGGAATGTCGCTTGTCTAATTAGATCTCAAGCGTTATGACCTAATCAGATAACACGTTCCTGTGCCGTAGTGTGACTGCGTCAGATAACGGTATCTGCATCATGGGGGTTTTCTTGCCTCATGGGCTGACTGTTAGTTAACTAGCTAGGTAGTTTAACCAGAATAGGGTCAGGAATAGGGGGATCGATTCAGAACCTATAGAAATACACGACAGCCCCACCAGCGATGACCCGAGCGTCTTCACCCACGTCTGGCAAATCATATCCTCTCTGGGACACCGCTCCTTGATATGGGGTGGTGAATTAAAAATTGCACCCTCGCCCACACTAGACCGCTCGGGGGACCGCACTCAACACCCACAGGCCACCGCTATCCTTCACTCTATTTTAGAAGACAACTCTTGATTAGACGCCCGGCAACATGCACACCCTGGCTCGCACGAAGGATCTTGCATATCCGGCTTGCCCGGATCCTGGTCCAGCATCGACTCATGGCTTATTACCCGTGATGTCGCCTCTTGGACCACCTCAGAGAACCCTCTGGCCCGCACATTACCCGATAACGTCCCGGTGCGCCTGTGTCTGCGATTTCTGCTTACCCTTCACCGCATGTTCACATGGCGTTTGCCCCCCAACTCGCTTTACGATGCTGCTTTCTGTGAGGATATTCACAGTGCTATCACTGACTATTTTGGATGCAATGCTGGCTCCGTCGAGTTGCCCTCAACGCTCTGGGAGTCCTTCAAGGTTGTGATTTGGGGGAATGCATTGCAAAACAATCTGGGGTGTTAAAGTCCATCAGAGGAACTCTCAAGTGCCTGGAAAAAGACATCAAAGCCCTAGATCTCCTACAATCTCAGGATCCCAGCCCCGCCACGCTCGCCTCCATTAGAGCTAAGTTCACTGAGTGTCACGAGGAGGTGGATAGAGCGGTTACATTCCTAGGCAGAGAGACCCGCGCTCGAAGCTACGGCAAGGGCGATCGCCCTGGCAAGACCCTTGCAAACCTTCTCAGACAACCACATGCATCCTCCTATATCACAGCACTTTGCGACAAGGCCGCGGGGAGGACCACCTCCCCCACAGACATCATCGCTAGGATCTCTGGTTTTTACTCCCAACTGCTCAGAAGGCTGTGCTTAGGGAGATCCTGGATCAATATTTTGATCAATGGAGCTGCTATGGCTCAGCAATGGTCACCGGCAATACCTGGACGAACCATTCACGCTTGAGGAAATCACCAAAGTCATTGCGGGACTCCTGGGCGGTAAAGCTCCTGGCTCGGATGGGTCACCCCTGCACTTTACAAAGAGTATGCGTCTCTTCCCATCCCACATCTGGCTGAAATGTACAACAGATCCTTTGACTTGAGCAGATTTACCCCATATCTCCGCGAGGCCATGATCACTCTTCTTCTAAAGTCGGACGAATCCACCGAGAGCTGCGATTCCTATCGCCCTCTATTGTTAATCAATACTGACAATAAAATGTATGCTAAACTGCTGGCCAATCGTCTCCTCCCACTTATGCCATTAATAGCTCGTCCTGATCAGTCGGGGTTTATCCTGGGCCCTGCCACCTCGCACTATCGGAGCACCTTCTTCTCTGTTATTCACCAGCTCAATCCTACTCTGCCTGCACTGGCGGCCCTCCTGGACGCCACTAAGGCTTTTGATACACTAAAGTGGCCTTTTCTTTTTTATCTTCTTCTCCGTTTGGACTTCAGTCTGAACTTTGTGCAAAAGATTCAACTTCTCTACATGCTTCTGATGGCAAACATCAAGGTTAACGGGCAGGTCACCGACCCTATAGCTATCACGAGGGGTACTAGGCAGGGATGCCCCCTGTCACCCATGTTATTCCCCACCGCTATGGAGCCTCTGGCGGCGCACTTATGTCAGCTTCATACCCAGCGGGGCATCGGTTTTTCATCCCGTGGCCTGGTTACCTCTATGTACGCAGACAACATCACAAAATATATCCATGAGTTCACAGGAGAATCTAGCTCCCACGACCAGGGTGGCTATCTGTTTCGGCTGCTTGTCCGGGGTTCGAGTTAACTGGAACAAATCCGTTCTCTTCCCTCTCACAGATGCCACTAAGCCGTTCTTAACAGACTATCCACTCATCTGGGCGAATGGTTCCACCAGATACAAGGGCATCGGGCTGAGCAGAGAGATGGACAAGTTGTGGAGGTCCAACTTTGGCAAAGTAATAGACTGGCTTGAAACCAAGATACACACATGGCAAAAACTCCCCCTATCATTAGCCGGGCATATAGCCATTGCAAAAAAGATCGTGCTCCCAAAATTTCTATACTTATTTTTAAATATTCCAATTCCTCTCACATCACAATTTTTCCAAAAACTATGCTCAAATATTATTACATTGATCTTCGGAGGCCACCAGCCCCGTATGCCTAGCGGCGTCCTAACGCTGCCCCTAGCCGGAGAAGTGTAGCTCAGGGGTTAGAGGCAGCAGACCCGGAAGCTGAGATCGGTCCTGGACCAGGGTTCAATTCCCCGCCTCGGCGGGTCTTGGGCTAAAAATTCCACGGACTCGATAATTCTCGCCCCGGTGCCTCCTCGACTCACGGGTTCACACTCTGCGACTCTGGGCAATAGCTTGCTTAATCTCCACAACGGCCCCTCGCGGCGGGATGCCTGACTTTCACCTTGTGGATACCCTGCTATCTCACAGGGGAATACCAGGAAGGGTTCCCTAAGCAAGCGCCGGGACACCCACTGCGGGTAGCTGTGCGCTATATAAGCTCAACTACATTTACACATTTAGCCAGTGGCGGAATGGGGGCCGCTGATCTCAGACTCTGCGCGCTACGTGCCCAAGCTAGCTTTCTCCATTCTTGGATCCACCCAACGCCTTTCCAGCCACATGTGGTGGTCGAGACAGACCTGGCCTCTCCCTGGCCACTACAGACAGCACTATGCTTACCACACAGCCCCTCGAGGCGAGATCGACACGGTGGAATGTGTCACAGGGCCTGGGATGGGCAGAAACACGAGCGCTAAAGTACTCTTTGCAGCTTCAATGCAGCTTGCAGCCCCCCTCATTCCCCCCCTTGCAAACAGCAGGCATGGCACACCGTGCAGCAGATTTGGGCACCCGTACCAATGCCGACATTTATTCTATTAACATCTTCCTCACACTTCCTGATGATGCAGCCCCACTTGAAAAACTGCTCTATTATCAGATTAGAGCCACTTGTGAAAGCAAAACTCGCCGTTCCACTCGCTCCCCAGCCCAATACTGTGCTCGAATACATCCACTCCTCCACTTCCCCGCGCAAAATGGTCACAAGGCTATACGCTCTCACACTGGAAGCTTCCCCCATAGATCCGGAGCGCACTCGCAATGCATGGGGTACGGACCAGGACGGCGGTCTCTCTCCCGCACAGTGGCAATATTGCTGTAACCAAACCAAGAGTCTCTTCCCCAACTATCGCTTACGGCTCATTCATTATAAATATCTACACCAACTCTATCGCACTCCAGCAGTGCTGAACAAGATGCGACTCGCGGACAGCGACAAATGTGTAAAAAAAAATGGATACTTGTATAGCGCACTACTCACCCGCAAGAATCTCAAGGCGCTTGTACGAATACCGCTGTGGAACCCATCCTGACTTTCCCTGTGAGGTGTCCACTCCTGGGCACCCCCAAGGTGGAGGCCAGGTATCCTTAGCGTTGTGGGGGGCGTTGTAGAGATTAGGCAAGCTATTGCCCAGAGTTGCAGAGTGGGACTCCATGATTGGAATAGGCACCGAGGCGAGAATTATCAGGTCCGAGGAATTTTTGAGCCCAAGACCCGCCGAGGCGGGGAATTGAACCCTGGTCCCGGGCCAGACCTCTGCATCAGGGTCTGCCGCTCTAACCATTGAGCCACACTTCTCCACAAATGTGCATGCAGCTCGGTTCCCGGTGGGGATTTTGCACACCTGGCCTGGACATGCCCCAAGTTCTCTGATTTCTGGATGGAGGTGTGCTCTACAATCAGTGATATCACTCTTGAGCATATTACTCCGGACCCCCTACTGTGCCATCTAGGTCACGTCAAGGACATCTCAGGCGCTTATCGCAAACTAACTGCGATGCTACTGGTGCTCACCACCAGGCGACGGGTGGCAATTCACTTGGACCGCAACCGGCGCTGCAGGCCCGGCACTGGATAGCCAATGCAGCCCACTGCCAGACGCTCCTGAGCGAATTCTGGGACCTGATGCCTGTAGCAAACAGACCTCCAGATATATGGGGCCCTCTCTTATCCTACCTTCACCGAGTGGCCAACTCAGATGAACCCACTAATGGGTCCCCCATCACTGACGCCCCAGATTGCTGAAGATGGTCCTTACCAACACTGACTCTTGACACCCGACTGACTATTCACACTCTTCCCTGATGTAACAGCCACATCGCCCTTTTGATATGCTGTGCCGTGGTGCATCCTATGCAATATTTCTCTAGCAGTGTCAACTATATTCTTGATTGTAACATATGTTATGCTACCTGATGAAGTGGTAACCTGTATCCTGCCTTAATGTTCAATGAAGGTTTTTGAAGAAAAAAAGATGAACTGTCTGTTAATCCAGAAGGCATCACCCTGAGAGGTTCAAGAATTGTTATTCCGGAGACTTTGCACCAACAGATGACTGAAGTGGCCCATGAAGGGCAGTCAGAAATCGTTGCCACAAAACAAGCTCCACAAGACCGAGTCTGTTTTCCTTATCTCGATGAGAGAGTTGAAGGCCTATCATCTATGCAACTCCCTTTTGTTGAAAACCACTCAACATACAATAAACATGTCAGAGTTGCCAAAGCGTGTATGGGAAAGAATTGCCTTTGACTTCTCCAGTCCTCTTGACAATGGACATCACCTGATGGCGATTGTTGATAAATACTCCCGTTTTCCATTGATAGATGAGAATAAGAATATGCTTTATTGTATAGTTAGTAAAAACCATTACAAAAAGTAGAAAAAGGAGCAGCGGTTTAACCGCATCAATGCGGCGGCTTTTCCCGCTGTATGCGGTAATTTGGAAATTACCGCATTACATGACGAGCTCAGCTCGTCATGAGCGCACGGCAGGTTACGCTCATGACGAGCTGAGCTCGTCATCAGCCCCGAAGGGGTTAAAATGAATGATCGACGAGCATCCATGGTTTAGATTTAGCAACATTAAAAAACAAGATTACATACAAGGAACGTCAAGTGCCAAGTCAATTCAATTTTATATTGTCCATTTACTTTTTGAGGAACGGTGAGTGGAACTCATCTTCCGTTGACTACCAAAGAACAAACGGCAGGTGGAAGACTTGCGTGACATTAAAAAGAGGGAACTAAATCTTATTTACTCTAAAATTAGCAGCATAATCTTTATCTTCATAGTTTTTTTTCTTCTTCAAACTTGTGCGATAGTATCCCTTTTGTTCTCAAAGTTTGTGACAAGTTTGACTGATCTGCAGATTAATTGTGGATCCGCTGTACACAAGACTTGTATGACGGCCGAGCGGCAGGTACGTACTCTGTATTCAATTAATTTTGTCTTTAACCAGTACCGTTGTTCCTGATCCAGTGCAGGACAGATGCAGAGTAGGTGGATAAAGTCTTGTTTTGCATCGCCACATAGATCACACTCCTTGGTGTCTGGTTTCCTCCAATCCGGTTTGTCTGCGTTTGTCGGCAGATTACCCATCCTTAAATAAGGTATTTCGTTTTGACATATGAGGAAATGGAAAGACCAAGATAGGCTGCCGGTTTAAGCACTTTGTACGATTGAATTATCATCCAGGCATGCGCTCGGTGACTAAAGATTGACTTGTCATTGATCAGCGAGTGCCTGTTTGCAGCCTTTTTAATCGCTAGCTTTAATGATGATACCGGTAGCTTAGTTTGCAACAAGGATGTAAGTTCAGTAGTGTCGAGGGATAGTTTTAGATACTTAGCGTACTGAGAATTGGAATTATTTTGCATTGCTTCCCACATGGCTTGGTTGATTCCTGTTTCCCTATTCATCCAAATATCGTACCAGAATTTAATGGTCTCATACTTTTTTTGCAGTTCTTGGGATTTCAGGCCGAACTCCAGTCGGACATGCGCAGGTGATGCATTGGACGGTACGCTAAAAACCCGCTTGTAGACTCTAGTTTGGATTCGGTTTAGAAGCTGTGCACTTCTGCCATGATGTAACACGCTGCCATAGCCTATTGTGGGTAACAGCTTGGCTTTGATGACTGTCAGAAGTGGATTAAAAAAACGGGCCCTTTAGCTGTTTGGAGATGCTATTAAACACATGTAACAGGGCTATTCCTTTTTTTTCGATGACATCGAAGTGCAGGGAAAAGTTGAGGCGTCTGTCCAATTGTATTCCCAAATACTTGTAATTGCCCACCACTTCCAATTTTTTATTGTCTATGACAAAAACCGGCAGATAGATGAGAGATCTTCTATCATTCAAGAAAGAGTTATAGGGAGATTAGACAATGTCTTTGCGCCATGAGGTGTTCCTGCGTTCTTAAAATCTGACAACGGCCCACTTTTCAACTGTCGAGAATTCAGATATTTTCTCAGTCATCTTAATATAAAGCATCAGAAGAGCACACCTCTTTGGCTCAGGTCAATGCCCTTGTTGATTGTTTCAGGAGTACTCTTAAGAAAGCTGTTCCGCGTGCTGTATTGGTAGAGTTCAACCTTACAACTGTCTTGAATTCTACTCTTCGAGCTTATCATTCGACCCCTTACTTGACCAAAGGTTAAAGCGATGAATTCTTGATGTTCGTGAGAGCCATGACGACCACGATACTTCAATGGACCAACAGAAGATCAAGTCCTGAGAAAGGAACCCGTATAAGAGACTTGGATCATAAAAGGAAAAAGAAGGCCTTTGTCGACAAGCACTGCCATGTGCAAGGTGCTACTTTCACTGGAGTAGAACGAGTGCTTGTCCGTCAGTCTAGAAAAACTAAAATCGGATGCTCTCTTTGATGCTGAGCCGTTTCATGTTGTGACCAGCAAAGGACGCATGGTACTGCCCAACGTCCTGGGAAGTTCACATTTCCAACATGTGTCTCATCTTTTTCAGGCAATGAAGAGACTGGGTCTGAAAGGACAATTGAAGACCCCATGACTGCTTTTGTAACAAAATCATCAACGCAGATCATGGACATTGCTACTGCCTGTCCCCAGTTTCTGAAGGCACGATCAAACGTGTGATCAGGGCACCACAAAGACTCATTGAAGAGCTATATTTGTACATATATTTGTAAAAATATGTAATTTTTATTTACCAGAGGGGGGGATGTAGTGTCATGTGTGTTAGCAATGACAGAACCTTTTTAGCTCTTGATTGAGTCCGAAGAACTGTAGAGCGTAGTGAAGTGAATGCAGGTTTAGAATGTTGTTTGTGGTTACGTGCCGATGAATAAAGATGTGTAATACTGAGCTCTGTGTGTGGAGTAGTCCTTGGTGGGTGCATGGGCTAGGGAGGACACTGCACCCACTTCTCATCCCTATTTCTTATCCATTATCCCTCCTTCTCATCTCCTACTTCTCTTCCATCATCCCTACTTCTCATGAATTCTCCCTACTTCTCACCCCTACTTCTCATACCTCATCCCACATCCCTACTTTGTATTCCTCATCCCTGAGTCCCACATACACACTTTCAAAGTTGTGAAAAACACCTTCACACTTCTCACAGTCACACCAGCCCTCAGGGGAAAGGGGAATTGGAGGAAAGAAAATACACACATGAAGAATGTCGGTCCACACACGATGTTCACTGGAGGCCTGAATGGTTTTGCAAACTCCTCAGCATCAGTGGGTCCGAACAAATACAAAATTAACTCCTTTCAACCTCCATTCCTGTATCAGTTGTTGAAATGTTTTCAACACAACCATAGGTTCTTCCCCAGACTTCCCCACTGAAAGCCCAGAACACGTAAAAACTGTGAATCCGAAACACTGAGGACCTGTGATCCTAAAGGAAAAAAATCAAACACAGTCTTATTATACATTCATGCCTAATGCAGAATTCCTCTCTGCAAACATGCCACTTCCACTAATAATGGTACCTTGTTGGAACTTAACTCAAAGGAATTATTTCATTCCAACTGATAGAGTGACAAAGACGAGCGGGTTTAGGCAAATGTCAGTCCTCTAAATAGTCCAAAGGTGAAACGAGGAAAAAGAAACCGAGTTCTATATTGAAAGTTAAGTCTTTTGATGTAAATTCATAATCATAAGTCTCTTTACACATTCAAAGTCTCTTCTCTTCTGGGTTCTTATATTTTTAAGTTCAAACTGGACCTAAATGTTCCAGATGTGAGGGTCTGTGATGAACTCACACATGGAACCAGGAATGTGACGGTAAGTGGCTTCGGGTAAAAACAGAAGCACGCGTCTTACCGTAAGGTGGGGGGAAGGGATTACTGTTGGCAAATGCAGCTCTTCCTTGTTTTGGATGATATAGCAACAAGAAAAACACTTGTTAAGAAAGACAAGAAAGAAATTTCTGCCACAAACACAGGTGGCACTTTCACCTAAATGAATCCCCCAGAGCAAGTAGGCAGCGCAGAAATACAGGAGAGCCACAAAAATCAGGTAAGTAATGCATTTAAAACGCAATTCAGGGATTGTATTTTTACAAGGGGGGCTTGGGGGTGTTGGCCGACCACCAGGAGGTCCCCCCCGGGAGGTTTGGGAGGTGCGCGGGGGGGTTGGGTTTATAGACACAGACGGCCATTTTGTAGATTGGGCTTCTTTTTGGTCCAGCCCAAATGCAGCCCATCACATAAATTCGTTGGGCTAGCCCCACCCAGCCACCATTTTGTATTTTGGTGACCTGGTGGCTGGGTGGTGGTAGCTAGGAATTTTTGTGGCGAATTTTGTCTTAGTGTTTGTGTATTTTATTACTTGTGCGTGATGTCGTCGGAGGATGCCCGCGTTCTAGAGGCGCTTCGCTTGTTAAGCGAGGCTGGTCGCCTTCATCTGGTCGTGGGCGATGTGTCTGGACCGCCGCGCCTGGTGCGGCAAGCTTCGGCTGGTGTGGCTGTGGCAGTGGCAGCTTGCACGTCACCGAAGTGTCCCAGGTTGGTGGCAGCGGTGGAAAGGGGCCGCCCGCGTTCGCTAAGGTTGCCCCGGTACGTCGTGACTCACACGGCGAGTCTGGACGCGCTGAGGCGGTAAGTGAGGTTGCCATTGAAGGCGGGAGGGCTACGGGAGGTGTGAGCGTGGCGGGGGAGAGGCGCTGTGAGTGGAGGGAGCACCGCCGGTAGGAAGAGCGTGGCCGGCGTGCGAGGGGAAGAGTCGGTGGCTGTTCTTTTAAAGGAGCAGTGGGCCCTTTCTGCGCCAGCGCTCGGTGCGAAGCGTAGTGGCGGCCGCGCTGGGAAAGGACGCTCAGCGTCCTCTTCGGCAGGTCGCATGGGGTATTCAGTTATGTGCTGGGAGCGAGGGGGACAGAGTGGACACAGTGTTTGTGAGCCCAGGCGGCCAATTGGAACAGATGGTGATGGCCAGTTGGGGTCAGTGCTTGTTTCCAGCCTGGAAGCGGGCACTTCCGAGAGGGTGAGAGTGGTTAATGAGCCTTTTAGGCAGAAAGCTCCTTCGGAGGTTGGTAGGAGCTATGCTGCACATACAGGTCGTGGGGGGGAGTGGGTCACAGAGGTCAGGACCCCAGTTAGAGCACAGAATTTTGTTTCAGTACAAGCAGGGCAGGATTTGGAAACAACACGTGGCTGGGAAAAGACGGATGACAGTAATGCCTTAAACCCTCTCCTTTTTTCCCCCTCGCCCATCGGGAGGAGAGCATTTTCAGGGGTGGGCAGTTCGCCTGGGGAGGGGGAATGGGCACAGGTTGGAGGGTGGGGTGGCTTGCAACCTTTGGAGGGATTTCAGAGCACTGCTTTGGAGGAGGGGGAAGGTGAAGGGGAGCAATTTGAGATGGATGTGGAGGAGTTGGACCCGGCATCAGGGGCCCACGCTTGGGAAGGCTTGGATGTTGTTCCTTCTTGGTCTGAGGGTGACAAGGGTGTGGTGGAAAGAGTTTCCAGTGGGCCGATGGCCCGGCATCGGAGTGACGGTGTTTTGAACGGTTTTCAGAAATTGCGCAATTATGAAGGGGTTCGCTTGGAATCTGTAGGGGGTGTTGGGGGTTTGAGTCGTGATTTTCAAGTGACGTCAACGTCTGCACCACTGGAGCAGAGTATGTTAGATTGGAGTGATGGTGATGTGGAGGAGTTTCCTTCTTCAACAGTTTGTTCTCGGGTCTCTAAGGGTAGGTCGTCAGTGGTAGGTTTTGGCAGCGCTGGAGCAAGGGTAGGGGTTTAGGAGAGCAGACAGGTGGTTAGGCCAGTGAGTTTGTCTCGAGGTCCCAGCACACCAGTCCAAAATTTTTCTTCACAGGTTAGGGATCGTCGTGGGAAGGCAGACTCGTTAGGGCATGGTGGGGCCCGTCTGTGCTGAGGAGAAGGGAGGGTGGAGCCTAGCGCGGCACATTCCGTACCGGCGGGGGATCCCGTTGTGGTCAGCGCAAGAAGGTCCAGCGCGGCCTAGTTGGCCCCAACACCCAGCAAGGCCAGTGGGTCAGCTGGTGCCATGGAGAAGAGATTTCAAGACAACCGACGCAAGCGGGAGCACCGGCGGGTACAGTCAGCTCCCCCACATGGATTAATTTCAGAAGCCACTAGGGCTAGTGTTAGTAATGTTGGGATGGGTAAGGCCCGGAGTGTGGGTTTTGTTTCTGATCCTGTACAGACGGAGGAACCGGTGGTGTTGGATTATGAGGATGACAGCCCTGAGGAAGGGGAAGTGCGGGACAATGAGGAGGGGGGGTGCCTTCTCATATGTCTCCTAGTGTTTTACAGACGATGCAGGTGGTGCAGCCCAGTAGGGCAGCGTCGTTGGAACCCAGGAGAGAGCACGGCCCCTCGTTGAGGGCTCCTCGAACGGTGGACCCAGTTGAACAGTTGGCATGGAGAGCGGCGCCTGGTCGGGCACCCTTGATAGAGCCAGGTGAGAGTGTTGTCCCACGGGCCAAACCTAAGATAGTGTCGGTGGGAACCGGGGGTGATGATGTGCGGGAGGAGCTGGGTGGTAAGCTCCATAAGGGAAGATACGTAAAGATCAAGGTGTTGGGACGGTGGGGAATGTAGCGCCAGGCGCACAAGTTGAAACTGGTATGAATACTGAGCCAGAAGTGTCTATTAAAGATCCAGTACCGAGCAAGGAATTAAAGTTTAAAAAGTTACCTTATATGGGTGTGACGAAGCCCCTGGGGGCTCATTTGATGCTGGCTACGGAAGAAAGAATTTGGAAAGGTGAATATGTGGAGTTTTTAAAGTTATTGCACAGAGAAGTGCGATCTAAAGAAGGGTCAAAGGAAGAAGAATACGAATTGGCCAAGCGGCCTAAGGTGCCTTTTACCATTGAAAGCTGGACTGCAGCTTTTCTAATATATGCCAGCGTATATTGTGAGAAGTTCCCCGAGCGCTGCGTAGCCATATTTAAATATATGGATGTGATCAGGAAGGCACAGATTACAGGGAGTGGGTATGCCTGGGCTCAGTATGATGAAGAGTTCAGGGCTCGGGTGGCTTGGGACCCAGAGGCAAAGTGGGGCGAACTAGATGCAGACTTATGGCAGCACACTATGGGGTCATCAGCTGGAGGTAAAACGATATTCGCTGCAAGCGGCTTGCCTTTAATTTATCGGCCCTTTCCAGGGAAGCCCACCCGGGGAGGGGTGGGGTCTGCAACAAGTACTCAAGGGGGTCAGGAGCATGCTGGGAGTTCTGTAAGGGCATGTGCACCAGTGAATATTGCAGATTTGAGCACCAATGCTCTCAGTTTGGAAGGAAGCATCCTTTGGTCAGATGCTGGGGTTTCAAGCCACAAGGGAGTCAGCAGTGGCAACTGCCGGGCGGTAACACAGCAGGGCCTTCTCAGCAATCTCAGGGTACCAGGGGGGTAAGGGATCACAAGGGACTGGGCCCAAAGGCTCTTACGCCAGTTAAGCTGGATGTTCTTAGGGCTGGTTTGCAGGATTTAGAAGATCTGAGAGCAAAACGGATACTTTTGAAGGGTTTTGAAGAGGGGTTTCGTTTGGGTTGTGAAGGGCCTCGGCAGAGGCGTTGGGCAAAAAATTTGACATCAGCTTTTGAGCATAAGGCAGTGGTACAGGACACATTGGACAAAGAGGTTCAAGAAGGAAGGATGGCTGGCCCTTTTCAGGATTGGCAATTGGATGATTTGATTATTTCCCCGATTGGTGTGGTACCCAAAAAAGAAGTTGGACAGTACAGGTTAATACAACACTTATCGTGGCCTGAGGGGTGTTCTGTCAATGATTTTATTGAAGATGAGGGTTCGCTGTCTTTGTCTATGCGTTCAGCTTATGCATTGGGCTGGAAGGAATTCATGGCATCTGGTGCATGCAGGAGGAGGGAATCGTGGAGACGCTCTGAAGATGTGATTCAGTTTTTGCTTGAGATGATTGGAAAAGGTCTGTCTAAAGTTACAATTGCTGGGAAATTGGTAGGTATTCCCTTCATGGGAAAACTTTTGTGGGGATACTCTCCGTCTGCGGGAGAAGTATTGAGAAGAATGTTGGAGGGTTGGGAGAGGGAGCGGGGTAGGGTTTGTTTGACTCGTAGGCCGTTATCTTGGCAGATTTTAGCACGTTTGTTAGCAGTTTTGCCCCTGGTTTGCAGTGATGTTATTGAGTCTTGTTTGTTTCCACGTTCATGGTTTGGATTTTTTTGGGGTGTTTTTCGGGTTTCTGAGTTATTGGGGTCTAGGTTGCGTTTAGGGTTAACTTGGCAAGAGCTGTTTTTCGCTGAAAATGGCATTCATATTCGGCTTGCTAGTGCGAAAACTGATCAGAGGAGTCGTGGAAAGGGAGTCTGGGTAGAGGCGGCTCCCCCGGTGTCGACATGTCCTTTGCATTGGGCCAGGCTATGGAGGACTCAATCTGGTGGGGAGGTTGGAGCGAGAGTTTTCCGCCACGCTGATGGCAGCAGAGTGACTGATTCTCAGCTTCGGATGGTGCTGCGTAAGGCATTGGAAGGAATAGGCCTGGATGGGTCTCCGTTTGGGACTCATTCCTTTAGGACTGGTGCTGCCACTGAAGCTAGCAACCGGGGTTGGTCAAGGGGGGACATTATGCGATTGGGGCGCTGGTCTTCCAACTGTTTTCAGCGCTATGTGCGGTGCGATACAGATGAAGTGCTGGCGTCAACCTCTTTCTCCTGAATCTCACATTATATTTTCTTGTATCAGGTTCCGTAGCAGGCCACGCTCCCCGGAATTGACCCTTTGGATAGTGGGGCATTTGTTTGTAAAATGGGCCCATGTTCAAGCTGACAGTTGTTATTTTGGAAAGATGTTGGGTTTCAATGAATGTTTATTTAAAATTGTTTGGAGAGGAAAGGGGGGAATGTTATGGAGGGAGTTGATACCGTCTTTGAATACATGGTTGGAGGTGGGGTAATGTCCGGATGTTTTGCTAATACATTTAGGGGAGAATGACCTTTGTGGGGTGAAAGGAGTGGTTTTACTGAGAGCTATAAAGAGGGATTTGGCTCTTTTGAAGGAGAAGTGGGCCGGATGCCATGTCCTATGGACTGAGTTGGTGTCATGCAGGATTTGGAGGGGCGCCCGGAATCCCAGGGCGGTTGACAGGGCTCGCCGGAAGGTCAATTTGGAAGTTTCTAGATTTTGTAGGTTTCTAGGTTTTTGCAGAGTTTCTCTAGGGACATTAAGTTTGAATCCGTGGAATTTTTCAGGAGTGATGGGGTCCATTTGTCTAAAATAGGCATGGACCTTTATCTATTGGAGTTGAGAGAAGTCCTTTCAAGATGTCTTAAGTGCAGGAACATTCTAGGGTGTTTTAATTTACAGGTTCAGGTGGTTGTTTTTATCAGTCTGTATTAGTCAGACGCAATGTCTGTTTTGGGGGTTGGAGGGCAGAAAGGGGAGGGCAGTTTTCTCCCCCCCCCCCATCTTTCTGGGTGGCGGGGTTTGGTCGAATTTTTGCCAGGGTTGGCGGAGTTGTGGTTTCTATGGTTAAAGTTGGGTCATCGACAGGGATTGTTGGGGCATTTGCAGAGGTTGGGCGATTGTAAAGTAGTGAAGGGGCAGGCAGGGGAGTTTTGGTATGAGAAATGCTTAGTTTTATAAGCTGATGGTTTAGGCGTTAATTTATTATATTGTATTTTTGTAATGTTGTAATGCTGGTGTGGGGGCGGGTTTCAAATAACTGTTAGGGGTGGGGGTGGGGAATAGGGGTTAGGTAAAGTCTTTTTTATTTAGTGAGGCTTCGTTTTGTAAGGCATTGGCCGAGGAGTTTATATTGTTATGTGCACCTCTTCCAATAAAGCGGCCTTTTTCACACTCAGAAGTTGTCTGTGGTTTGCTAGCCCCCCCGCCTTCCCTCCCAATTGCAGGCAAACGCAGGCTCCAGAGCGAGCTCTTTACCCATGCCCTCGGGAGCGCGTCCAGCGAGACCTCAGTGGGAGGGACTGACATGGAGGGCCGAGGAAGACCAGACCCCATTACCACGTCAGCCTGTCCCACTCTGGGAGCCATGTTGAGTGTGCTGAGCGTACGAAATGTGGACATGTAGCAGCAGCTGCATCGACACCGTCTCCTAAGGCAGCCTTGTCTCGAGACTGCATACACTGTAATGCAAGGACCTGTTCTGAGATGGACAGCCTCGATCCTCTCTTACAGAACTCAACGAGTCAGACTCCCACAGTACACCTCCAAACCCACGAACCCCCACAAGGGTCATCGCTCAGCCCCACCCTCTTCAACCTATACATGGCGCGGTTCGCTCATGTCACCAAATCCCACAGAATCAATATTGTCACATTTGCAGACTACACACAGCTCATCCTCCCTCTCACAGCAGTCCTGACCTTTGGGAACAACCGCTTTCCGTGGGAATCCTCCTGGTGGCCAGCTGAACCGAGACCCAACCCTGCAGAGCATGCGAGAAACTTCAGACTCATACTGAACAACAAACGTACGATGAACCAACCGGTGAACTCCGTTACCTCTTCATGCTTCCACATCCAATGAACGCTCTGCAAGATCTTCAAATGGCTTTCCCAAAACACCAGACGCACCGTCACCCACGCACTCATCACCAGCAGACTGGACTACGGCAACGCACTCTATGCCGGTATCCTCACACAGAGACTCTAGACCACCCAGAGTGCCACCGCCAGGCTCCTCCTCAACATCCCCTGAGTGCCCACGTCACGCCTCGCCTCAGAGAGCTGCACTGGCTCGCCATCCAGAAACGCTGCCGATGCAAGCTGCTCATCCACGCTTGCAAAGCTCTCCATGACACCCGACCCGCCAACCTCAACCACCGCCACACTGCTTCTACCGCCCAGGAAGACAACTGTGCTCAGCCACACTCTCCAAACACAGATCCCATGCATCCTCAGAAGCAGGGCAGGGGCCGCTCGTTCTCCTACATCACTGCCAAAACCTACGACAACCATCAGGACCTCTCCTTCCCTACTCCACGCCCGCAAGAAACTGAAGGCGCAGCTCTTCAAGTCAAGTCAAGTCAAGTCATAAAATTTGTATAGCGCACTACATACCCAGAGGGGTTTCAAGGCGCTTAGGAAGGGGAGGAGGATTATTTGTCAAATATCCACGTTTTAAGCTGCTTTCTGAATGCTAGGTGGTTCTGGGTGAGGCGAAGGTAAGCGGGGAGTGAGTTCCAAGTTTTGGCAGCCAGGTATGAAAAGGATCTGCCTCCCATGGTGGTCTTGTTGATGCGAGGTACAGTGGCGAAGGCTTGGCTGGAAGAGCGTAGTTGTCGGGAGGGGGTGTAGAAGGACAGTCGAGAGTTGAGGCAATCTGGTCCGATGTCGTAGAGTGATTTGTGTGCGTGGGTTAGCAGTCGGAAAGTGATCCTCTTATTGACGGGTAGCCAGTGGAGGTCTTTAAGGTGACCAGAGATGTGTTCGTTGCGTGGGATGTCTAATATGAGCCTGGCTGAGGCGTTTTGGATTCGTTGTAGTTTTTTCTGGAGTTTAGCGGTGGTACCTGCGTAGAGGGTGTTTCCGTAGTCCAGTCGGCTAGTGACTAGAGCGTGGGTGACTGTTTTCCTTGTTTCGGAGGGGATCCAGCGAAATGTTTTTCTGAGCATGCGAAGAATGTTAAAGCAGGAAGATGATACGGCGTTGACTTGTCTGTTCATTGAGAGTGAAGAATCCAGGATGACGCCAAGGTTCCGTGCGTGGTCTGTCGGGATGGGTGCTTTTCCGAGGGCTTCCGGCCACCAGGAGTCGTCCCATGCAGAGGGGGATGTACCTAAGATGAGGACTTCTGTTTTGTCTGAGTTCAGTTTCAGACGGCTTTGTTTCATCCATTCGGCGACTTCTTTCATTCCTTCGTGTAGGTTAGTTTTGGCGGTGCTGGGGTCATTGGTGAGAGAAAGGATTAGTTGAGTGTCATCAGCGTAAGAGATGATGTTGAGGTTGTGTTGGCGGGCGATGGCCGCGAGGGGGCTCATGTATACGTTGAATAGGGTGGGACTGAGTGAGGATCCTTGAGGTACGCCGCAAATGATTTCAGAGGCCTCGGACTTGAATGGTGGGAGGCGGACTCTCTGGGTTCTTCCGGTGAGGAACGAGGTGATCCATTCCAGTGCTTTTCCTTGGATTCCGATGTTTCTGAGGCGTTGTAAAAGGGTGCTGTGGCAGACTGTGTCGAAGGCTGCGGAGAGGTCGAGGAGGATGAGGGCGACTGTGTCTCCATTGTCCAGTAGAGTTCGAATGTCGTCTGTTGCAGCGATGAGGGCGGTCTCAGTGCTGTGTTTGGCTCGGAAGCCAGATTGTGAGGGGTCGAGTGATTTGTTGGCTTCGAGGAAGGCGGCGAGCTGGTTGTTGACGGCTTTTTCGATGACTTTGGCCGGGAATGGAAGAAGCGAGATGGGGCGGTAGTTTTTGAGTTCGGTGGGGTCTGCTGTTGGTTTTTTCAGAAGGGCGGTGAGTTCAGCGTGTTTCCAGTCTTCTGGGAAGGTAGCGGAGTTGAAGGAGCAGTTGATGACGTCTCGGAGGTGCGGTGCTATGACGGAGTCTGCTTTGTTGAAGATGTGGTGAGGGCATGGGTCTGTGGGGGATCCGGAGTGGATGGAATTCATCAGTCGGATGGTGTCCTCAGTGGAGATTGGGTTCCAGGCGTTAAGGGTGTTTACGGGGGGAAGATGGTCAGCAGATGGTAGGGTGGGTTGGCTTCCGGGTTGGTTGTCAAAGCTGTTGTGGATGTCAGCAATCTTGTTGTGGAAAAAAGAGGCTAGGGAGTCGCAGAGGGTTTGAGAGGGGGTGATGTCGTTGGAGTTGGCCGAGGGGTTGGAAAATTCCTTGACGATGTTGAAAAGTTCCTTGCTGTTGTGGGCGTTGTTGTCAAGTCGATCCTTGAATGCTGTTTTCTTGGCTTTTCGGATCAGTTGGTGGTGAGTACGGGTGGCGCTTTTGAAGGCGTCCTTGGTGCTGGTGGATGGGTCTTTTTTCCAGGCCTTTTCAAGGGAGCGGCACAATTTCTTGGACTTCTTGAGATCATCGTTGAACCAAGAGGCCTTTTTGTTGCCAAGTTTGTGTTGACGTTTTTTCAGTGGTGCTAAGGTGTCGGCGGTGTTGGATAACCAAAGGGTGAGGTTGGAGGCAGCTTCGTTGGCGTTAGAAGAGAGGGCTGGGGAGGTTCGAAGGAGCGATGTGGAGATCTGATCCGTGGTGATTTTGTTCCAGTTTCTTTGTAGAGTTGGTTGGAGGTGGATGATGGGTTTCGGCTTGTTGTAGGTGAAGTGAACGCAGCTGTGGTCAGTCCAGAGGAGATCCGTAGTGTGGCTGAAGGAGACATGGTTGCTGGAGGTGAAGATGGGGTCGAGTGTGTGACCTGCGATGTGGGTGGGGGAAGTGACCAGTTGTTTAAGTCCGAGGTTGGCGAGGTTGTCTAAGAGGGAGGCGGAGTTGCGGTCGTTGTTCTTTTCAAGGTGGAAGTTGAGGTCTCCCAGAAGGATGTAGTCTTTGGAGGGGAGCGCGTGTGGGGTGATGAAGTCCGTGATGTCTTCACTGAATTTTGCGCGGGGTCCTGGTGGTCTGTAAAGGAGGGTGCCTCTGAGTGTGGTCTTGGGGTCGATGTGGATCTGGAAGTGAAGGTGTTCAGAGTTAGCGAGGTTGGCGTCGGAGTTGGTAGAGATGCGGATGGATTTCTTATGGACGATAGCGATTCCTCCTCCTGTGTGGTCGGTGCGGTCCTTGCGTGTGATCTTATAGTCATCTGGGATAGCGATGGCGATGTCAGGGGCGGAGGATGCGTTCATCCATGTTTCCGTTAGGAAGGCGACGTCAGGAGAGATGGTGTCTAGTAGGTTCCAAAGGTCAATGGCGTGCCTGTGGACCGAGCGGGTGTTGAGAAGGATGCATTGTAGGTGGTTGGGGACGGGAATCTGTGGTGTGGTCGTAGCGGAGATGTTGTTGGTGCCGCTAAAATTGCAGGAGGAGCAGGAGAACGGTCCATGGGTGCGTCCAGGAGCGGCTTGGACGCAGTTGGGGGCGCGGCCGGGGTTAAGGGCTAGGAGGGTGGCGGCATCGTAGGTAGTGCGGGGGGGGGGGCTGGGGAGCGGGAGGGGCAGGGGGTCTGGCGCTGGGCGCGGTCCAGGCGCGGACGGGCGTAGACGGGCTTACCTTTGGCGCACCTTCGGCGCGGGTTGGGCGCGGTCGCTGCGCGTGAACGCTGCGCGCGGGAACTCCTGTCATATATGGATGGTGGAGGGGGAGGGGCGAGGGCGTCTCAGCTGGGAGGCGGGGCGGGCACACGAGGGCAAGCACAACAAACAAAATGGAGGCGGAGGGGGGGGGCACAGCGGAGCGCTAGCGGCAAAGCGCGTTTACACAGTCTAACCAGCACACAGCACAGAGATGCACCAAGCGCTCCTACAGCAAAGCGCTGATCCTGCAAATAACAAAACAAAAATACCAGGCAGTGAGAACAGCAAATAGCGCTACAATACCAGCAGTCAGCAGGGACCCTGGGAGCGACCACTCGGCTCGTGGAAGAGCAGTGAGTCTTCAGCGAAATCCCCTTCTTTCCCACAGTACTTCGCTGAGCTGCCGATTGGCTGCACATCTGCTCTAGTGCCTGGAAGCCTTCACGGCTCTAGTGCCTGGGAGCCTTCACGGCGCTAGTGCCTGGGAGCCTTCACTGCTCTAGTGCCTGGAAGCATTCACTGCTCAGGTGCCTGGAAGCCTTCACGGCTCTAGTGCCTGGAAGCCTTCACGGCTCTAGTGCCTGGGAGCCTTCACGGCTCTAGTGCCTGGAAGCCTTGACTGCTCTAGTGCCTGGAAGCCTTCACTGCTCTAGTGCCTGGAAGCCTTCACGGCTCTAGTGCCTGGGAGCCTTCACGGCTCTAGTGCCTGGAAGCCTTGACTGCTTTAGTGCCTGGAAGCATTCACGGCTCTAGCGCCTGGAAGACTACTATTAAAAACGTAGAGATCGAACGTAAACAACCTCAGGTAACCAGTCCTTGTAAACGCAATGCCCTAATGAAAACAAAATTCCATTCAAGAACGATATTCTACTCAAGACTGCCTAGGTCACAAGACTCCGTGATCAATCGCTGTATGTCCGCACTTGAGGTGAGCACTCGCATGATTGATCAAGGAGTCTGGTGACCTAGGCAGTCTTGAGCAGAATATCGTCCTTTTAATAAGGTTAGTGATATAGACAATTGTGGTGGCCTTTGATAGAATAGGTGACAAAGGTGGCACTTTGAACATGTCTAAAAGACTGTAACAGTATTCAACAGGAAGGAATGTCAAATACAGGATGTGTCAGAGATTAATGACAGTTTACTAGGTGAGTGTAAAAGAAATTGAAGCTACGATGCAATGGTTTATGTATAAGTTATATGTCTATGCCATTTTGATTATCATGTTTACCAATGATCAAGTGCATCTTTTGAATATGTTTCCTTTCTTCTTCTTTCCTTTTTTCAACAGAAACCCCTGATGAAGGGACAACAAATCCCGAAATGCATTGGGTTCTAATGAGAAAATGTAGTGCTTTTGTAAAATGATGATTTAACGCATTTTTGTGTCATTTAAACTGATCATGCAAAATCATAATGTATTTCTATCATGTTTGTGAACATTGATTCATCCCATATGATTTAACATAAAATAAATAATATGAGTATAATATAATTTGTTGTAGCGTGTTTGAGCCCTAGTCACCAATGTGGGACTAGGCCACTTTCCCTGCCCAAGACAGAAGCAGGTATGGATGGATAGGTTTTTATATAGCGCAATATCACCGCCAGGTCTCAAAGCGCTTTGCATTGGGAGCCCGTCCTGGTTTTTCCCTGTGAGATAGCCCCTACTGGGTATCCCCAAGGTGAAAGCCAGGCATCCCGCCGCGGGGGGCCGTAGTGGAGATTAAGCAAGCTATTGCCCAGAGTTGCAGAGTGTGAACCTGTGATTCGAGTAGGTACCGAAGCGAGAATTACCGAGTCCGTGGACATTTTGGGCTCAAGACCTGCCGCGTCGGGAATTGAACCCTGGTCCCGGGTCTGATCTCAGCGTCCGGGTCTGCCTCCTCTAACCAGTGAGCCACACTTCTCCACTCAGGTACTGCAGGTCAGCCCACCAAAGCACCCAGCAAAGCAGTCGTTCCTTGTCGCAGCTTCTCCGGCTCTTCTTCTCGGCAGTCTTCTTGATCCAGATGAGTTCTAAAGTTCAGGGGTCTGGGCCCCAGTATTTGTACACGGAAATCTTTTTATCTGGTAGGCAGAGGGTGTCTGTGCCCGGCCAGAACCAGTTTGGCCTTGTCTGGTGTGATTTCCTGGCAGGAGGTGAAGACGGCATTGTCAGAGGCAGACCAGGCCCTTTGAGGTGCAAGGAAGTCTCCTCCCCCCTCCCCATCGCAGCCCATGGCTATTCAGCCCTTTCCTGACCTACCTAGACTATCTGGAGTAGGGGTGGGCGGAATTTGCGGAGCTGCCTTAAGCAAAATTCCACGAAATGGCAAGAAATCTCCACAAACACGTGGAATTTCACGTGCTCGCGAAGATTTTGCTACGCCCAGTGTAATCTATGCAGGGTCACTCTCAGGGAGTCAGGGGCAGACGAGCATCGTGCCAGAATGAATCCTGCCCTGCATATTTATCAAAGAAGATGCCACTGTTTTGTGCAATTCCTCTACTCAACTGGAGTACTTTCTACTGGCTAATCAGCAAGTGCTATCTCGTTGGGTAGATGTATAGTAGTGCTTTTTCCTACACTACAGCTGTGTAAAGGAACACAAGAAGTTGTCTCCAGTGACCATGTGTGTCTGTAACTTTGAGCTGTCCATCATAGTGGGGAAATGGCAGGAAGACGTTGCATACCAATAGTGTGTGTGGGGCATTTCCAAACGAGCAGGGCTTTAATGCGAGTTCACCTCTCTCTTGTTTATAAAGGGTCAGAGGTCAATCAGAACAGCAGATGAGGAGAAAGCAGCCTCGCCATCACAGGAACTACACAGGGATTGCGCTTGGGAAACTCATTGATACAAAGACCTCCATTAAGGTTTGCAGCAAATTTTCGACGGTAGATATGTGGAGAAAGCACACCTGCCCAGCCTCGACCAAGCTCACGATTTTTTTAGGCTGATTAATGCGTTACTGAATTTGAGCTTCAACTCGGGCGCCTGCTTTATTTATATCTGTGAGTGCTTCCTGTTGAGGTTGAATTTTTGTGACAGGAGCATCGTGCCAGAATTAATCCTGTACTGCCTATTATCCAAGAAGATGCCACCGTGTTGTGCCATACCTCTACTCAACTGGAGTACTTTCTACTGACTAATCAGTATGTGCTATCTCGTTGGGTTAATGTATAGTGCTTTTCCTACACTATAGCTGCGTAAAAGACAGAAGAGTTGTCTCCAGTGACCATGTGCCTGTAACTTTGTCACCGCAACGAATGGCGCCGAGGTCCCTTGATTGAGCTGACCATCATAGTGGGGAAATGCCGGGAGGACATTGCATACCGCTAGTGTGTGTGGGGCGTTTCTAAACGGACAGGGCTTCAATGCGAGTTCACATACCTCTGTTTATAAAGGGCCAGAGGCCGATCAGAGCAGCAGATGAGGTGAAAGCAGCCTCCTGGTCACAGGAAGAACACGGGGATTGCGCTCGAGAAACTCATGGATGCAAATATGTCCATCAAGGATTGCAGCTAATTTTCGACTGTAGACATGTGGAGAAAGCACACCTGCCCAGCCTTGACCGAGCTCACAATTTATTGGGGCTGATTAATGCGTTACTGAATTTGAGCTTCTACTCGGGCTCCTGCTTAGTTTATTTATAATCTCATCTGTAAGTGCTTCCTGGTGAGGTTTAATTACCTCATGCCCCCGAATTCCATTCTGCCGCGGATCACAGACGTTTTGACATTTTCGCGTTCCGTGCGGAATGCGGAAATGCCGAAATTTCGCAAGTTCCGCGAGTGTAACGGAATTTGCAACCCACCCTTAATATGGAGACCCTCTGGCTCCCCAGCCTTCTGTCATCCAAAACACAGACAGGCAATCCACATGCCAGCAGAGGCACACGGGATGACTGAGCAAGAAAATACCTACTTTCTAAAAGTGGTATTTTCAAACCCAGAATGCAAAAATCACCTTCAATAAAAGATGCATCTTTAGATTTTGATTTCAGGCATACTATACTTCATTTTCCTACCTAATTCCCTGGGCCAGTTACGTTTATAAGATGTTATAAACAAACCTCCCATTCTCTCCTATGGGGAACAGGTAACCTAACCTTGCAATAGTGAAAAATGAAATTGACTGTAATTCACTATCGGGACATGCTCCACACCCAAAAGCCGGCATGTCCCCCTTTCACATACCCTGCACCTTGCCCACAGGGGTACCTTGGGCCTACCTTAGGGGTGCCTGACATGTAAGAAAAGGGAAGGTTAGGGACTGGCAAGTGTGTGCACTGGTGCAAGTTGACATGGCAGTTACGAACTGCGCGCATACTCTACAATGGCTTTTCTCAGGTACCTTTTCAGGGCTACTCACGTTGGTGGCACAATCAGTGCTGCAGGCCCACGAGTAGCATTTGATTCACAGGCCCTGGCACACTCAGTGCACTTTACTAGGGACTAACACTAAAATCAAATACCCAATTGTGGAAACACCAATCCATAACATAATTGACATGGACAGCTCCTGCACTTTACCACTGAACAGCAGTGCGAAAAGTGCACAGAAACGTTATGCCAGCAAAAACAGAGTCAAAACCAGGAGGTCAGAAAGCCAAAACTCTGGGGAAATATGCCAAAAGATGCCAAGTCTAACATATGTCCCCTCCAGCTGATAGTAGGGAGAACTATTCACTCGCCTGAGAGTTCTCTTCACTAAGGCGGAAGAACCTGGACAGCCATCTGCGTGGTGTGCTCAGTGCCAGGGCGGTGTTCCACCGTGAAGTCCATTCCCTGTAGGGAGATGGACCACCTCAGTAGTTTTGGATTCTCCCCCCTCATCTGCATTAACTATCTGAGGGGCCTGTGGTCGATCTGAACCTGGAAGTGAGTCCCAAACAGGTAGGGCCTCAGCTGCAGTGCCCAGACCCCAGCGAAAGCTTCCCTCTCTATGGCACTCTACCTCGGTTCCCTGGGGAGTAGTCTCCGGCTAAGGAAGACTACAGGCTGGTCTAGGCCCTCTTCGTTCAGTTGTGAGAGCACTGCTCCCACACCATGCTCTGAAGCATCGGTCTGCAAGACAAATTCCCTTGAGAAGTCGTGGGCCTTGAGCACGGGGGCCGTGCACATGGCAGCCTTCAGGGCATCGAATGCCTTCTGGCTAGACTCAGTCCAGATTACCTTTTATGGCTGCTTCTTGGAAGTCCGCTCAGTTAAGGGGGCAACAATGGTGCCGTAGCCCTTAACAAACCTCCTGTAGAACCCAGTGAGTCCTAAGAAGGACCTCACCTCTGTCTGGGTCTTGGGGGCTCCCAGCCAGGATGGTGTCAGTCTTGGGTTGCAGGGGCGCCACCTGGCCGCTTCCTACCTGTTGTCCCAAGTACACCACAGAACCCTGCCCGATCTGGCACTTACTCGCCTTGATCGTGAGGCCTGCCTTGCGCAGCGCCATTAACACTTCCCAGAGGTGCTGCAGGTGTTCGTCCCAACTGGAACTGAACACCGCAATGTCGTCCAGGCATGCAGCACTTAATTCCTCCAGCCTGGCCAACACCTGGTTGTCCAACCTCTGAAAGGTGGCAGGGGCATTCTTCAACCCGAAGGGCATCACACGGAACTGTTAATACCCTTCCGAGATTGAGAATGCGGGTCTTTCCTTGCCCCCTTGGTTAGAGCAATCTGCCAGTACCCCGTTGTTAAATCAAATGTACTAAGGAATTTTGCAGCTCCCAACCAACCGATGAGCTCATCAGCTCGGGGGATGGGGTGTGCGTCCGCCCGAGTGACGGCATTAAGCCCCCGGTAGTCCACACAGAACCGCAGTTCTGGTATGGTACCGGATGCTGTAGCCTTTGGGACCAAGACCACGGGGCTGGCCCATGGACTGCTGGACGGCTCAACCACCCCTAATACCAACATCTTCGAGACCTCCTCTTCGATGCTGGCTTTGACCCGGTCAGCCAACCTGTAAATCTTGTGTTTCAAAGGTGGGCTGTCACCGGTCTCCACATCCTGTGTACACCTGTGAGTGACACCTGGGGTCAAGGAGAACAGTGGGGCAAACTGCCCCAGCAACTGGAGACACTCACTCTGTCGCTCAGCGGTCAGGGTCGGGGAGAGGATCACACCATCCACTGACCCATCTCCATCTTGGGCAGACAGGAGGTCCGGGAGAGGCTCACTCTCCGCTTACTCCCCGTCATCCTATACCAAGAGCATGCTCACTTCGGACCTCTCGAAGTGGGGCTTGAGGCGGTTCACGCGAGGACCCGTAAAGGGTTCCAGGGAGCCTGAAAATCCACCAGGTTGGTGACTTCACTTTTGCGCTCCACCACCTCAAATGGCCAAATCCACTTGTCCTGCAAGGCACAAGGTTCCACTGGGGCCATAACCCACACTTTTTGCCCAGGCTAAAACTCGACCAGAGTGGTATTCTGATCATACCACTTCTTCATTTCTTCCTGACTGACCTCGAGGTTCGCCTGAGCGAATTTCCTGAAGCGGGCAGTTTGGTTTCGGAAGGCCAGCATGTAGCTAAACATATCCTGGGGGTTTTCCTGGGAGCTGCCTCCCAGCCTTCCTTTATCAAGCATAGGGGTCCTCACGTGGGGTGACCATACAGAAGCTCAAAGGGACTGAACCTGAGAGACTTCTGGGGTACCTCCCAGTACGCAAAGAAAAGGCACAGTAAGAGGACTTCCCACTTACGCTCATGGGTTCAGTGAGACCCTTGATCATGCCCTTCAAGGTCTGGTTGAACCTTTCTACCAGACCGTTACCTTGGCGATGGTAAGGGGTGGTGAACTTGTAAGAGACACCACACTCCTTCCAAAGGGATGTCATACACTTCAAGATGAAGTTGGTCCCCCTGTCAGAAACCACCTCTCTAGGGAAGCCCATGTGGGAAAAGGTCCCAATTAACGCTCGGCACACCACTGGCGCTGTCGTTGTCCTGAGAGGGATTGCCTCCGGGCACCGGGTGGCATGGTCCACCAAGACCAGGATGTACCTGTTGCCCATGGCTGTCTTGGGATCCAGTGGCTGCACAATGTCCATCCCTACCCCTTCAAAGGTTGGAGAGGAGCCTTTGACCTTCCTCCCACTCTCGCCACTTGACTGGCAAGTTTGGCAAGACCGACAATGCACATCCGACTGCCTTCGAATTTGAGTCCAGAAGAAGTGGGTGACAAGCCTGTCAAAGGTCTTGTCCTGCCCCAAATGTGCTGCCAAAGGCACGTCGTGAGCCGGACCCAGTGGGAAGGTCCGGAAGCGCTGGGGTACCAACAGCACACGGGCTGGCCCAGGTTCCGCAACCTTAGGCTCGCTGTACAGGAGATCATTCTCCCAGTAGATCCAATATGACCCAGACTGATCACCAGTCGCCTGGGCTGCGGCCTGCCGCCACAGACCCTCCAGAGAAGGGCACTCTTTCTGCTCCTAGCAGAACTCCTCCCTGATGGGACCCCCTTCTGGCTACCAATGGGTCAGCTCAGAGATTTCCCCCAGTTTGGCTACCTGTTCCCCGTCTTGGCACCGGGGTGTCCCCCTCAAGTCCGGCTCCTCCCGGACCGTGGAAACTTCGGGGTCCGGTTTCCCATGCACCGCCCTTTCTCTTGGCAGGGACCTGGGCCACTGTTCCAGGCTCTGGGTCCCTCTGATCACCCTCTCTGACCGCCATGGACCGAGTGGACACGCATGCCCAATCTAGCAACTCAATCATCTCCAAATGGGACCTGAGCTCAACATCCTTCCACAAGGACGGCTCCAGGTCGTTACCGAGCAGACAATCGACAGGCATGGAAGGGCTCACAACTACCCTCAAAGGACCTAAGCCCCCCCCACTCAAACGGAACCTGCGCCACCAGACAATGGCGCTCTGAATTGTCGACTGCAATTACTTGGTGGAATTCCCCAGGGACTACCTCCCTCTCATAGACCAGGTGACACCGAACTGAGGTCACACTGGCTCCAGTATCCCTGAGAGCCGCTACCCTTTTCCCATTGATGGTCACTCAGGTGCTACATTTCTTTGTGTTAGGGGGCACCTTGGACGATCTCACTGTCCCCTTAAGACCGAGGGTCATTTCTACGGGGTCTCCCCTCCTGTAGGTACTCCTCCTCCTCCCCAAGCACTACACTATCCAACACCTTAGACTGCCCACCGGTGGGTGGCAGTGCCCCTTTTGAGCACCTGGGGTACCGCTTCATGTGCCCCACCTGGTCACATGCAAAACATTTGCAGGGTCCGGCCTCAGCAGGCTTGCCAGTCGAGACACCTAGCTTCTTATGTCCGGGGGATGGGAACCTTTACCCTGGGTGTTATTTTGGGGCCATTTAGAGAACTCCTGTGTTTTGCCCTTGTCCACGCCCCACCTTTCTGCTGGGGACCCTGGCCACCTTTGGCTGAGTCTCCCCCAAATGCTTTCTTGTGGACCCTGGTACTCACTCAGTGGTCCGCCTCCGTAGCAAGCTTCCTGGGGTCAGTCAGCTTACTATCAACTAGGTGCTGGCGCAGATCTGCAAAACATAGACTAGAGAGGGGCTCCTATGCAATCAAACTGTATAGCCCCTGAAAATCTGTCACATTACTCCCCTTTACCCAGCCATCCAACAATCGATAAAACACATCCACACCTTCCAACCATGTGTTGGCATCGGACTTCTAACTTGACCTAAACTGATCCCTGTACTTTTCAGGAGTCAGACCATACTAGGCGAGGCGGGCCTCCTTCATGTCTGGATAGGTGAAGTGATACCCCGTACCCAAAGCTAATAAAGTATCCATCGCTTCTTCGGGGATGAGGGGCCATAATCCTGCCCCCTAATTATCTTCAGGGACACCATTCATATGGATTGCGGCCTCGTACCCCTGGAACCCCCTCTGTATGTCGTCCCCCTTCTTGAACTCCTTGCCTACACTCCTGGGGATATGCCTGATTCTGTCTGCCTGCCTTGACGAGTTGCTGCCACCATCGGAGCTGGTACTTTTCTCTCAATCCAGCTCCTTCGTTCTGATTTTGTAATCTAATACCATTCTCTTCTCTTCCATGGCTAATATAATTTTTTCTAGCTCTGTGGCTACTTTCCCTGCTTCCCGTCTGTCCTCCAGCTCCTCTATGGTCAGGCCACTGCTGCCTGGCCGGGAGGTTTCACCCCTCCCAGCAGCACATCCACCCTAGGACTAGGCTCCCCGCCTCTCCACTAAGATCAGCAGATTGCCCACTGGTGTTTCTGGCTGCTACCCAGGCCCTCAGCACCTTTTGTAGCTCATCCTTCCTAGTGAGGCCTCTGACTTGGACTTTTAGGTTTTTGCAAACGGATTTAAATTCTCTAACAGTGTAGAGCTCCAACCTATCTCCTCAAAGGCAATTTCCATGGATGCAACGGATGATGCTATTGATTCCGGCATGATGAAGCAGAAAGTTCACCAGGCAAGATCACAAATATCGGCCAAAAAGAAAATGGGCTAGTATGTGGTACGTAATGGTCTGTGGTATGGTAGCAGTGCACACCAATCACTGTAAGTCACGTGAAGTCCTGTCCTCATCGCTGACAACCAATGTTAGAAATGGGAATTCTGGCTAGCTGAGGCTCGCCCCAAAGCTGGGCAGAAACCGCCACTCTAGACAGGACAAGGGAGTTACACTCCTAAAATAACCCCTGCTCACCCCCTTCGTAGCTTGGCACGAGCAGACAGGCTTATCCTAGAGGCAGTGTGTAAAGCGTTTGCACATAACCAACAGTAATACAGTGTAAGTACTACAAAAGGACACCTCACCAGTTTAGAAAAATAGCCAATATTTTTTTATACGTTAATACAAGACGGAATACGACAAACATCCACAATACTATGTTTTAAATCTGCAGTTATCAAAAATAAGGTTCAAACAAAGTTCCTCGATGTCGATAGCTCAGTCCAGGGCTATCACTGCATCGTGAACATCAAATCCAACAGTTTTGGCTGGTCGTGGGGTTGCAGGCCAGCTAAGGTGTCGGGAAGACCCAAAAACATTACCTGTGAGGAATGCAGGGCGTTGAGGCCCTTGAAGTCACACATTGCAGGTCGAGCTCCTCTCTGATGGAGTCAGGAGCGCTGGCGTCGGCAGGCGTTGGGTGCTGCGGTGTGTCGTGGTGCGAGCAGCGGCTCGGTGGAGGCGTAAGATGACGTCTTCGGGGAGACCAGGGTCGCTGTGTGAGATGAAGGCGGTGCTCCTCACGGTGCTGGCAGGTCACGGTGCAAGCAGTGGTGTCGTCGTTGCTGAAGTGCTGTCGTTGGCTGACGAGCGGGAGTCGATGGTGACGGCATCGGTGGGCCAAGGCTGCGGTGCAGGATGAGGGTGCTTTGTGTGACTTATGAGCAATGCACTCGAACCATGGTGCAAGCAGGGGCATGGATTTTGGCATGGAGCGGTGGCGTCAGGGAGGCCAAGGCGTCCTCGTGAAGCAAGGCGGTGCGGAGTGCGGTGCCCAAAGGTCGCAATGCAAGCAGCGGCTCGGTGGCAGCCTCAGCAGGCGTCGTCGGTTAGACCAAGGTCGCAGTGCGGCGTTGCCCTCTGCTGTGCCTTCAGGACAAGGAGTCAGCAGCAGCGTTGTTTACATCGTTCATTGGGTTTTCCTCTGTCACAGCACAAAAAACACAGTCCCCAGTGGTGCGGGCAGAAGAGCTTGAAGTCTTTGCTGTTCCTGAGACTTCGTGAACAGGGGCAAGCTCTACCTCAAGCCCTTGGAGAGACTCACAATTTAGGTCGCAGAAAGTCCAATCCAGGCCTCTCCCTGCCCAAGACAGAAGCAGCCACTGCAGGTCAGCCCAGCAAAGCACCCAACAAAGCAGTTCCTTGTCGCAGCTTCTCTGGCTCTTCTTCTCGGCAGTCTTCTTGATCCAGATGAGTTCTAAAGTTCAGGGGTCTTGACCCCAGTATTTGTACACAAAAATCCTTTGATCTGGCAGGCAGAGGGTGTCTGTGCCTGGCAGAACCAGTTCCACCTTCTCTGGTGCGATTTCCTGGCAGGAGGTGGGCATTCTCAGAGGCAGAGCAGGCCCTTTGAGGTGCAAGGAAATCTCCTCCCCCTTCCCCCATCACAGCCAGGTCTATGCAGCCCTTTCCTGACCCTACCTAGACTATCTGGAGCCCCTCCGGCTCCCCAGCCTTCTGTCATCCAAAACCCAGACAGGCAATCCAC
Organism: Lissotriton helveticus; assembly: GCF_964261635.1. NCBI lineage: Eukaryota > Metazoa > Chordata > Amphibia > Caudata > Salamandridae > Lissotriton > Lissotriton helveticus. The sequence continues at coordinate 1,957,658,344 of NC_136068.1, read as the reverse complement.
ATTCCAGCAGAGGCACAAGGGATGACTGAGCAAGAAAATACCTACTTTCTAAAAGTGGTATTTTCAAACCCAGAATGGAAAAACATCTTCACTAAAAGATGCATCTTTAGATTCTGAGTTCAGGCATACTATACTTCATTTTCCTACCTAATTCCTTGGGCCAGTTATGTTTATAAGATGTTATAAACAAACTTCCCAATCTCTCCTATGTGGATCCGGTACCCTTGCAAGAGTGAAAAACAAAATTGGCTGTAATTCACTATCGGGACATGCCACACACACCGGGCATGTCCCCCCTTTCACATACCCTTCACCCTGCCCACAGGGGTACCTTGGGCCTACCTTAGGGGTGACTGACATGTAAGAAAAGGGAAGGTTAGGTACTGGCAAGTGTGTGCACTGGCCAAGTCGACATGGCAGTTACAAACTGCGCGCAGACTCTGCAATGGCAGGTCTGAGGTACCTTTTCAGGGCTACTCACGTGGATGGCACAATCAGTGCTGCAGGCCCACGAGCAGCACTTGATTCACAGGCCCCGGCACACTCAGTGCACTTTACTAGGGACTAACAAGTAAATTAAATATCCAATCATGGAAACACCAATCCATAGCATAATTGACACAGAGAGCGCCTGCACTTTCCCACTGATCAGCAGAGCGAAAAGTGACCAGAAACGTTACGCCAACAAAAACAGAGTCAAAACCGGGAGGTCAGAAACCCAAAACTCTGGGGAAACACGCCAAAAGATGCCAAGTCTAACAACATTCTACATCGAGCATAGCTCACCCCTGCTCAAATCAATAAATCCATTCACCGCACAGACTCTGCCTGCCCCAGATGCCACTTCGCTGAAGCAGATGTCTTACACATGCCATGGCACTGCCCGAGCTCGTCACGTACTGGATTGAGATAGCTGCCACCTTAACCCGCTGGACGGGACATACCTTACCAATGGGAGGTCAATATCCTTCATCTGTTCAAAAGGGACAGGAATCATAGGGCCACTTCCCGCTTTCTAGACCTAGGCACAGCTAAACTCCTAATCACAAAACGATGGAGAGGGCCGACTGCTCCGCATGCAGCCGCGGGGGGCGCTATTGAATCAACTGGGCCCGGGCTGAGAGCGTTGCCTTACGCAAGGAAGACCTATTAGGAATCCGCATGCTCCCCCTAGCAGCTGAGTGGGGACCATTTCATCAGGTTTGCTGGAGATGGATCCGGCGACAGGGGGTTCCTCAGCGGGGAGGAGGGTATAGCCGCCGCGGCGGTATAGTTGGGGTGATCATCGGACACCACGCCTTCAGAGAGACCCTGAGACCGCTCCAGGCCGGGTCACTTAATGGCTGATACACACATATAGGAACTCTCCTTTACATATCACACGTGTGGACTGGTCCACTTCGGAGAGCCAGCGGCCGTGTTTCACTCCAGTTACCCCCTCCTTCGTCTTGCTTTGTCCTCTTTATGTTGAACCCCACTCCCACAGTTCGGGTCTGTAGCATAACGCTTTTGGACAACATGACATCATATGCATCACTCCATAGAACCCGTGATGCGAAGAACGCAGACATGTCCCATCACCTTACATGGATCCTGATTCCCAATGCTAAGCACGTCACAGGCCTATTCGAGCCCGACTTGTATTATAATAAGAAATAGACCATGTGATTGTAATGCATACATTGGCCCTGTCCTATGTTGTTGCGTGAATATGGCAAGTGTTAAATGTCAATAAACAGATTTAACAACAAAAAATGAAGATACAGCTGGTGTATATGATGATGTTGGCAATTTCACTTCTTTTTTTAATATCCTTTCAAACTTAGCATAGGGCCTTTTTGGCATGCATCAAGAAACAACCTTGCTCCTCTACAAGTTACTTTGCTTTGCTTGCCTCTCACTTTCATTAACATATGTTTATAGCTCCTTGAAGCCTTCAAGGGTCCCCTGGAACGAATCATCGTAATGTGACATGAGCGCGATAAGCCCTGCGGAAGCTGTCTGAAATGGATAACTTGTTAAGGTATGACACACAGTGAAGAACACACAGGGGCTCTTTCAGCACCTTCCAGGAGAGGCAATGATCCTTTGAAGGCAGGGCTTCCCTCTGCGTCCCTCTGCATCCTTGTGCATGCCTATGTATCCCTCTGCATCCCTCTGCACCCCTCTGCATCCCTCTTGCATCCCTCTGCATCCCTCTGCACCCCTCTGCATCCCTCTGCATCCCTCTGTACCCCTCTCCATCCCTCTGCATCCCTCTGCATCCCTCTGCCCCCTCTGCATCCCTCTGCCCGCTCTGCATCCCTCTGTACCCCTCTCCATCCCTCTGCATCCCTCTCCATCCCTCTGCATCCCTCTGCACCCCTCTTGCATCCCTATGCATCCCTCTGTACCCCTCTCCATCCCTCTGCATCCCTCTGCACCCCTCTTGCATCCACCTGCATCCCTCTGCATCCCTCTGTACCCCTCTCATCCCTCTGCAACCCTCTGCCCCCTCTGCATCCCTCTGCATCCTTGTCAATCCCTCTGCATCCCTCTACATCCATCTGCATTCTTCTGCATCCCTCTCCATCCCTCTGCATCCCTCTGCCTCCCTCTCCATCCCTCTGCATCCCTCTGCATCCTTCTGCATCCCTCTGCATTTCTCTGCATCCTTGTGCATTCCTCTGCATCCCTCTGCATCCATCTTGAATCCCTCTTGCATCCCTCTGCATCCCTCTGCATCCCTCTCCATCCCTCTGCATCCCTCTGCACCCCTCTTGCATCCCTCTGCATCCCTCTGCATCCCTCTGTACCCCTCTCCATCCCTCTGCATCCCTGTGCACCCCTCTTGCATCCCTCTGCATCCCTCTGCATCCCTCTGTACCCCTCTCCATCCCTCTGCATCCCTCTGCATCCCTCTGCATCCTTCTGCATCCCTCTCTATCCCTCTGCATCCCTCTGCATCCCTCTGCACCCCTCTTGCATTCATCTGCATCCCTCTGCATCCCTCTGCATCCCTCTGCTGGTGGACCTGTCACACGGCTCAGCATGTAATAAGATGGACTGTGGTCTCCCTTTCCTTATATTTACAGTGGTTTTGACCTGTATGTGGTCAGCGCCTCATTTATAACCCTGGGCGTAGTTTGCGAAGTAGCGCTACGTGTAGCTATGCGAAGTGCACTTCGCACTACGCGAGCTACGCATAGCTTCGCAAACTGCATAGTGCACTGTGCAAGATGCTGTTCGAACTGATTGCTCAGTGCCGGATGCTTGTCCACACTGTGCAATCAGTGCAAACTTCATCATGCACAGTGCAAGCGGTCGTTTTCTGCCGCTCGAGTAGATATCTACTCAAGCGGCAGCTTTCTCTACGCCGACTGGTAGTTTCTCATCGCAAGCGGTCGAGACCACTCACAATGAGAAACCTGACCTCCCCGCGTTGAGAAGCTTGTCGGGAGGTTTATTTTCCAAGCTCGCGATCGGCAACTTGATGTTTGCTTGCGGTTGCCAATTTGACGTTGAGGACCGCGAGCAAACAAAAAATGATCGCTGCGCTACGCTACGCTATGCTATGCATGTTTACACTGTGCTAGGTGCAATTTGGGTAGTTCGAAGTAGTGCAAACTTCACAAACTATGAGAGCGTAGCGTAGTGCTGTGCCCAAGCTTACTCATTTATTGCTGAAACTTACAATGAATTGCTGCAAGGGCCGCCATGGCAAGAAGTGAAGCAAGAGCACAGAGAAAAGAAGATAAGAGTCATCTGCCGCAGGAGACAAAGACTAGCAGTGGTTTATTTAAATGCATCGAACACCCGTATACCTGTGTCCTGAGGCCTCGCTTTGCCTTTAAGACTGCATTGGTGGGCGTGTGGAGCACTCTCCCGAAAGACAGGACACGCCCATTTTATACTATAAGTCATGTTTCTTGTTGCAGAAACACCTGAGTAAACATAAAAAAATTAAATACCCACAATACCACACGTACCCCCACTCCCCATCGAGGGGTCCCTGTGCCAGAGTCTGTGGGGGTCTTTCAGGCACAGGCGTGTCCGTATCCCAGGATGGGATGGGGGTGTCCCTTGGTTCTCTGGGGTGTCAATGGCTGCAGAGTCTAAGATACAGTTCAAGCAGTCTCGGCTGGCCTTCTGTCCTTTTCTTGGGATAAGGTTCACAAATGTTCTTTAAATGCTTCAGTAAGGCTCCCTGGGCCTGGACCCAGAGAGAATATCCCACCTCAATTGGTTCTTGAGTCTTGGCTTTGCAGCTGCTCTGGTCGGACACTGCATCTTTGACCGGATAGCCCCTGATTCTTACAGATGAAGATTCTCCGGTTTAATGATAGATTGTTGGACCCAGAGCTCAAAGTTTATATTGAAGAAGCTGCTGTGGTTGAGGATTGAGTCGTCAACACCAGAATCACAGCGGTCGTACGGATACCAACGCTCGGTCTGAACATGGGTGTTTGGGGCCTAAAGTCAACAGGTTCTTCTGGAAAAGCAGCTCTGGGTGGACAGTGAGCAGCTCTGGGTGGACAGTGAGCATCTCTGGGTGGACAGTGAGCGAAAGCCAGAGAAGGGCTCTGATCTCACAGAAGTTACTCCGCTTCAAAGTGAAGTTGTATTCCTGAGGACGGCCATATTCTTCAAGTAGATGTTGCTCTGTTGGGCAACGAGTTGCAGGTTGGTGCATCTCTGCTCTATCAAACATTGCTCAGGTGAGGCGATGCTCAGGGTCCTACAGCTGAAGGTCCTTGGGTGGAAAATGAAGAGTCCTCCTGTTGTGAAGGTGAGGTTGCTGCGGCTGGATGAGGAGTTGTGCCCCGGAGAGTCCTCAGTCCTACTGTAGATGGTAGTCAGATGGAATCGCAAGTGTAGGATGGAGAGTTGTAGGTTGCAGAGTCTCCACTACTTCCAGGGGCTACTGTTCTGGCACAACAACAAGTTGTATATTGGAGTCGCTGCTCAGGCTGAGCAATGACCTTTTGGCCTCACAATCACTATAATAATATAGAGGAAATAGTTTTGGCTGGTTTTTCTCTTGTACTTTGGCGATTCCGCTGGTTGTTTTTTCAGTTGTATGTTGGAGAACCCTCATATTCTTACAAAATATGCGTCTAACACGGCCTCAAATTTTCACAAAAGTCACTGCTCAGGCTGAACCATGAGTTGTGAAGGCGAGGTCTTGACTTTTCACAAAAGACGCTGCTCAGGCTGCACGTTGAGTTGTCAAGGCGCGGTCTTGAGTTTTCACAAAAGACGCTGCTTAGGCTGAACGTTGAGTTGTGAAGGCAAGGTCTTGAGTTTTTACAGAAGACGCTGCTCAGGCTGCACGATGAGTTGTGAAGGCGAGGTCTTGAGTTTTTACAGAAGACGCTGCTAAGGCTGAACGTTGAGTTGTGAAGGCGAGGTCTTGAGTTTTTACAGAAGACGCTGCTAAGGCTGAACGTTGAGTTCTGAAAGCGAGTTCTTGAGTTTTCACAAAAGACGCTGCTTAGTCTGCACGTTGAGTTGTGAAGGCGAGGTCTTGACTTTTCACAAAAGACGCTGCTCAGGCTGAACGTTGAGTTGTGAAGGCGAGGTCTGGAGTTTTCACAAAAGACGCTGCTCAGGCTGAACGTTGAATTGTGAAGGTGAGGTCTTGACTTTTCACAAAAGACGCTGCTTAGGCTGAACGTTGAGTTGTGAAGGTAAGGTCTTGAGTTTTTACAGAAGACGCTGCTCAGGCTGCACATTGAGTTGTGAAGGCGAGGTCTTGACTTTTCACAAAAGACGCTGCTCAGGCTGAACGTTGGGTTGTGAAGGCAAAGTCTTGAGTTTTCACAGAAGACGCTGCTTAGGCTGAACGTTGAATTGTGTAGGCAAGGTCTTGAGTATTCACAGAAGACGATGCTCAGACTGAACGCTTAGTTGTGAAGTTGAGGTCTTGAGTTTCCACAGAAGACGCTGCTCAGGCTGAACGTTGAGTTGTGAAGGCGAGGTCTGAATAAAGATTCCTTTGGCTGACAGACACTATCTGCTCACAGAGGAGCCCGAGTCCACAGATCGTTAGAGAAGATTCTACTCTGAAAGATGAAGTGGAGGACGGAAAAGGCCACAGTTGGTGAACAACGTTTTGTATCCAAGAACATGTTCTTGTGATGGAAAGTTGTTAAGTTTACAGTAACCTTGTTGTCCCAGAGGATATTCTTCTCGTGTTCAACTGGTTTGGACAGTCTCAAGTAGGACATTCTGAAAGAAGAAACTGTTATGGTTAATAATCCACAAGGCTCTCAGAAGATGCTGCTCGGGTTCAACATTGAAAGCCTGTCGCCTCAGCTAAAGAGATCCCCTCCTTTCATAACTATGCCCCCTCTCATCTACATAAGCTGGCCTGTTCCCTGATGGCAGAAATAACTGGTAGTGAAAACACAAAAAACAGTGGGTCATGCTTGAAGGAGGCAGCCGCCACTCTGGCGGTGAGGCAGAATGGCCCCCCATGACTCGATTGACACATTTGCACCTTCATGAAAGCAGTGCAGAGATGAAATACAGAAGAACCAAAGAGGGATACGCCATGAGGGAGTGTGGTCATAGGATTGTCCATGCTACTTGTGTGGCCAGCTCGTTAGAGCTGCGCGTCCTCCTCATAGTCCTCGTCCAAGGCCGTCGACTGCAGATCTTCAAGAATTTGTGAGATCTCTTCAGCCGTTGGGTGTGCCAACTCCATCTCATCGAACTCCATGTCCAGGTCCACAGGTGCTGGCCCGTCCTCCGGCACAGGAGTGGGCGTGGTCTCCTCAGGCACACACGGGTCTACGTGCACCACGCAGCTGCTGTTCTTTCGGGTCCACACATTAGGATTCTGATCCGAGGGGCGTCCCTTTGTGGAAAGGCTCCGACTCCCATCTCGAAAGCTGGCTAATGGCGGGCGTAGCCTCACACCAGACTTGGTGGAGCCCTCAATGGCTTTCTGTAGCTGCGAGAAGAAGAAAGAAAGGCAAAGTATGAGCAGATAGGAAGAGAGGAGGGTAAAACATGGAGTTTGAAAGCAACGGACCACCGTACAAGACCTCAGCTTTGTACTCAGAGAGGGACAACCTCTTACAAGAAAACTGGCATGAACTTCAGCATCAACAGGCTACTTCTCACCAGAACTGTACTACTAACTCCCAGCACCACAGACCATCTCTAACAAGAACTCTGACTTGGAGCATTAGAGTACAGGCCGTCTCTTACAAGAACTCGGACATGGACTCAAAGCACAACGGATTACCTCTTACAAAGACGCCCACAAGGACTCCATCATCACTGAAGCACCTCTTAAGGTTCAGCAACTCTAACAAGGAACACAAGAGCATGAGACAGCCACTTACAATAGCTCTGAACTCTTGGAGCAACAGGCAACCTCTTAAATGGATTCCCAGATACTCAAGGAGGATAAACTACCTCTGATAGGATCTCTGATAGGGGAAGAACCCTGCCCAGACTCCCTGCTGCCTGAGTGGGGTATGGGATCTATACATTATCCTCTCATATGAGGAAGCCAGGGGGTAGAGTCTGGAGTTGGATCAGTCCTGTTGGAGGGGGAGCTGGGTTGTAATGAGACTTGGCCCACTATGAGGCCCCCTCTTTTTCATCACCTCTCTCACGACTCCCCCTCCAGACACTTCTAAGCCCTTCCCCTCCCTTTTTCATCACATCTCTCACTTTGTATGAGTCTCACTCAAACTTACACTCCCTTTCATAATCGAATAAATGTCCCAGATGGCGGGGGGGGGGCACCCCAGGTTTCTCACTCACCTCTGGCAGCGCCAGCACCCCTCGAAGCTTCCCGATGTTCGTCACGTAGGCATGACTGAGGCTCAGCAGAGAGAAGAGAGTGTGGGTCTGGAAGAAAAGCACATGGTTATAAATACAAATGAGACCAATACATAATGAAATAATAAATAAATAAAGGGTGAGAGGAGAGGGATTCTTGGTGCCAGAGTGAAGTTAGAGGTGCAAGTCATTTAACGCTGAGTATTTAAAAAAAAAATTCCCCCTAGAGCTCCCCCCCCCCATTATTCACCTGCTGGTTTTTTGAAAAACAAAAACAAAACATCCCCAGAGACATCAAAGGCTTGGACCGGCTGAGGTGGGACTAAAGCACCTCATGTTTTTAGTTCAACAGAGTAATCTGATTTGCCTGGTATGGGGAAGGCATGGTAGTTGGAATTGCTTTACTGTAGCGCGTGACTCAGCCTTTTTACAGAAGCACTTTGGATAACATCTGCTGGCCTCGGACACAAAGTCCATGCAGGCCCCCGTAACTGGACATCACCTAAAATGTAGCCCTCCTGATGAGGTGGGAGGCAACTGCAATTTGGGTGAAAACTCATCTTTCAGTTCAAATTGAGGTTGGAAGTGTTGAGCAGATACCGCATGTGGTGCAGCCTCCCACTCTCACGGACTACGCCCGGAACCTCCGTATCATACTCGACTCCTCCCTCTCCATGACCCGACAGGTCAACACTGTCACCTCCAGCTGCTTCAGCACCCTACGCATCCTCCGAAAGACTTTCAAATGGATTCCCTCCCAATCGAGGAAGACCGTCACCCATGCACCCATAACCAGCAGAGTGGACTATGGATACGCCCTCTACGCGGGGATCAACAAACCTCTGCTCCACAAACTCCAGACCATATAGAACACCGCTGCCAGACTCGTCCTCAGCGTCCCGGAAAACAAACACATCACCCAACACCTACGGACCTTCCACTGGCTCCCCGTTGAGAAGAGAGTCACCTACTAGATACTTACCCATGCCTGCAAATATCTCCACAACACTGGGAGAAAATCTCCTTCTATGCACCCAATATAAACCTCCGTTCCACCGAAGCTCGCTGAAACTCATGCATTCACAAAGCCAGAAAGGGGGGAAGAACCTTCTCCTACGTCACAGCCAAGACCTGGAACGAGCTCCCGATCGACATGAGACCTGCCCCCTACCTGAACACCTTTAAGAAGGCTCTCAAGACCAGGCTCTTCGACTGAATGGAGCTGCTTATCCCCCACCCCTCCCAACCCCCGGCACCATGAGACCCTCACGGGTGAGTAACTCACTTACAATTCCCCTGATTGATTAATTGGTGATGCACAGCACACTACACCAAGTGGAACCTGTGGAAATCTGCCCGGGGAAAACTGCTTCCCATGTGAGAGATGCAAAAACAACAATTGATGGACAGAATGGAGAACAATGTCACACATTCACCCCAGTACAGAGATCTGGGCCTAAATCCATTGTTTATTTGATCACTATGCCATTCCAGTTTGAACCCAGCCATATGCAAATCAGTATTGACCCTGTGCCCCATGGGAACAGTCCAGCCCGAACTGCCAAGCCAGGTCCTCCCTGGACTGGAAACAAGCATCCTAGGACCAGTTTCTGGCTATCAGCCGTCATCAGCCTGGATAGCTTGACTCCAGTGGTATGGAGAGCATGGGACTCACGTCTGAGCATACCCACCCCACTCGGGGTGACAAATGCAAAACAACAGGTGATGGACAGAATGCAGAACAATGCCATACATTCACCCCAGTACAGAGATCTGGGTCTAATTTACTGACCAAGCTACACCCCTTGAGCTGGCTTATGAGTAAGTATCTCAAACACAGGTTGGTTGTTAGTGAAAATACAGGTGAACGTGATCCTAGTGGCCGTGTGCGGGGCTGTGATTGTCTGTGGCACTGAGGTGTGTAATGTTGATGACATAGAGACTGGGTGTGTGGAAAACAGATCAGAAGGTTTTCCTAATAGTGATGTGACTGTGTGTAAAACACGAGGCAGAGTAAAATATTTCACTAGTGAGCCAGGATGTGTTTTGCATGGAAAGGAAATCCAATGTTGGTGAAACAAGAGTGTGTAGAATATGTCACTAGTATGGTGTGCATGGAAAGCACAGGCAGTATTGGTGAAAACACATGTGAGGGGTATCCCAGCTGTAATGTGATGGGGCGTGAGTGCGCATGGAATGAACCAACACTGTACATCCCTGACAGGACGGGGAGTGAGACCCCCTCACCTTATGCAGAGACGTCCTCTCCACCAGCTGGAAGGGCGAAGGGTCGATGCGACAGGTGTCGAAGCAGGCAGGCCTGTCCAGCTCCTGTTCCTCCCAGTCTGCGACCTATGGGGAGACAGACATGGGAAGGTCAACATCTGGGGAAATGGATACAAGCCCCCCCACCCCACAGCCACCGCCCTCCACCTCACCAACCGCACAGCCACCACCCTCCACCCCCACCCCTGGCACCCTCCACCCCCACCCCTCTGCAACCACCACAAGTTTAATTTGAGGTGTTGGTTGTGGGGATTATAAGGATAAAGCGTGGGAAGTTAATTATGATTTATGAATTTTAATTAATTAAAAATATTTGTTAATTGATAATTAATTTTGTTAATTGTGGAAATATTATTCTTTTCATAGATTATAGATGTGCGTTGTGAGTTTTGTGGTGTTATAGGGTAGAAACTAAATAAACTAAATTTATGTAATAATTTATGTTTTTGTTAAATAATTTCTAAATAAAAACATATATTTTATTTAATATAATATTTGTAGGTATGTATGATATGTATTTAACATTATAAAATGTTTATATTTTTTTATTGGAATATTAAATATATATGTTTATTTACATTTTTAACGTATTTATATATTTTATATTAACTTTGTTATTAAATTATTTTTTATTTTGTTGATATTTTGTTTATTTTTAATTTTGAACTGCCTGGAGTGGGAATAGGACATTTCACCCCTCCGCAAACCAACACTTTCCCTTCTGTTGCACTCTCTGGAGTGGGAATAGTAATTTTTACCCCTCCACTATCCAACACTTTCCCTACTGTTGCACTCACTGTTGTGGGAATAGTAATTTTTACCCCTCCACTATGCCAACACTTTCCCTACTGTTGCACTCTCTGGAGTGGGAATAGTAATTTTTACCCTTCCGCTATCCAAGACATTCCCCAATGTTGCACTCACTGGAGTGGGAATAGTAAATTTTATCGCTTTGCTCTTTAGCAGTTTCCCATGTGTTGTATTGGCTGGAATGGATGCAGTAAATATGACCTATTTGCAATCTATCACTTTTTCTACTATTGCATTTATTGGAAGAAGATTTGTAAATTTTATTTTTATCCAGTCTTAATATTTATGTGCTGCATTAACAGGGAGTGGTAAATTGTTTGTATATTTACTTTAATAGTTTGCTTAGTTGTGTTTAAATTGTAGTAGGAATAGTATGTGTATTAAATCTTTTAATTTATTTTGCTATGTTTTGTGTATTTGAAATGATAATATTTGTAATTATTAATATTTGTAATTTAAAAAATAATTTGTTATTGGTATATGTATGTGTATGTGTGTGTGTGTGTGTGTGTGTGTGTGTGTGTGTGTGTATATATATATATATATATATATATATATATATATATATATATATATATATATATACTTGAAGATGAAGGATCACAAGAAAACAACAGCCAGCCAGGTATATATAAAATTCACAGAATAAAACATAGGTTTCAGGCACGTTATAGTTAGAAATTAGCATTTAACAAATCTTAGAAATTCACTGAAAAAAAATTAGGTGTCAGTGGCGTTAAAGTTAGTTGGACATTTCACTTGTACAAAACCACAGAAATTCCACCGTTATAGTTAGTTCAGCTAACTATAACTTGCGCGCCCGCAATGCACTGTTGATCATGTCACATACTGCATCACTCATGACATGGTCAGTGACATCACTCATGACATCACAAATGACATCACTGATGACATCATCCAGTGAATGTGTGTTTTTCTGAAAATTAAATGTTTTATATATGTATATCTCAAGGTCGATGGAAGAATAAATAGGTATATAAGTGTATAAATGGATGATTTCTTTTGTAAAAGTGAATGTATAACTGTTTGATTAAGTGTATCTTAGTGAATACATGGGTTAATGAGTAATGTTTAAATATGTAAATATCTGTACCAGTCTCTCGCTTTGTGTATAAGTGGCTGCATGGCTTGGTGAGTAGCTACATGAGTGTGTATATAGGTTATTAGTTGGTTTTATCAGTAAGAGTGTCTGTATGGTTTGGTGTGGGGTATTACTTGGCGCATAGATGCATGAATGAGTGACTCACTGTTTGTATGTGTTTTGAAGACAGCATGTGTCCAGGACTGTATGGGTGGATGATTGTGTGTATGGGTGTGTTAGTGAGTGAATGACTATCTCAATACTGTCTTTATGACTAAGTACATATGCTTTAAACTACTATATGTGAGTATTGGTGTTTATAAGTGAGTATATATGAGAGTGAGAGTTTGGAAGAGTTCCTGTATAAATAAATATGTGTTTCTATAAGTGATTGTTTAAGAGAGTAAGTATTTGTAAGTTTCTATAGAAGTAAGTGTGGTGGTGTGTGTAACTGTATATGCAAGTAAATAGATGTTTGATACTTTGTTTGCATGTGTGACTTTGTGTGTGAGTAACTATGGATGAGTGTTGGTGTGTAACAGAATGTATAGGTGTATGAGTACATATGATGAGTGAGTACATGCATGAGTGACTGTATAGGACTGTTAGTGAATGAGTGGATGTGTGTGTAGATCTTGGAATTACTGAATAGGTTGTTGTAAGTGGCATTGGTATGTCCATTGTTTTGAAAATGTTAGTTTCTTTTTTTGAGTGTGTGTATCATAGGTTATATTAGGGTGAGGGGAGGTCTGCCACTCTATCACAAGGATGATGTAATCAGTGATGTCATCTGAGATGTCATGAGTGATGTCATAAGTGATGTCACTGAACATGTCATGAGTGATGTAATATGGGACGTCATCAGCAGTGCATTGCGGGCGCGCGAGTTATAGTTAACTGAACTAACTATACAGGGGGAATTTCTATGGTTTTGTACGAGTGAAATGTCCAGCTAACTATAACGCCCCTAAAACCTATGGCTTTGTCAGTGAATTTCTAAGGTTTTTTAAATGCTAGTTTCTAACTATGCCTACAAAGGTAGGCTATTTGAAGAAAGAAGAAAAAACACACAAAGAAAAAAAAGAAATGCAGAAAGAAGCAACAGAAGTCCTCAAAGACGAAGAAAAGTTCAGGAAGAAGGAAGACGTGCAGAAAGAACAAACTGATGAGCAGAAAGAGGCCTTGTTGCAGAGTCCTCCTGTGCCCCCAACTTTTTCAGACGGGTACTGGTGGTAACTGACTGACTAACCAGGCCTGGAGCCAGTGCTATGCTGAAAGACACTTGGAATACCGTGAAAACACCTACATACACTAGGGAACACTATGCGTTGGGGCACTCCACTGATTACCATGGCCTCCTCTGTAAGACCCTAGTACATAATAGGGCGCGTTTGCACACTGGTGATGGGGGGGGAGCTGAGGTGATATGTGTGCAAACACACCCTGTTTTAATTTGGGGGATAAAGTCCCCTTGAATCCTGAGTGACCCTTGGTTCCAACTAGCCCACCAGGTATCTCCAGTTAGCGCCACAGAGCTGCGTTGCAGAGAGGTGTAAAAAGGGACACGGCCTGGACCACCTCTCTGCAATGCAGCGCAGTGGCACTTACTGGAAGCACCAGGTGGACTAGTTGGCCCCCAGGGACCTTCAGGAGTGAAGGGGAATTATTTCCCCAACTTAAAACGTGCCACAGGCTGTGTTTGCACACGTCACCGCAGGCCCCATCCACTCCCTTCAACACTCAGTAAACGCACCCTGTGGCCGTTTTAATTTGGGAGAGTAAGTCCCCTTGAATCCTGAGGGTCCCTAGGGTCCAACTAGCAAACTAGGTACCTCCAGTAAGTGCCACAGAGCTGCGTTGCAGAGAGGTGTAAAAAGGAGCGTGGCCTCTGAACACCTCTCTGCAACGCAGCTCCATTGGCGCATACAGGAGGTTCCTGGTGGGCTAATTGGCCCCCAGGGGCCCCCAGTATTCAAGGGGAGGTGGTGGTCCCTGGGGCAGGGGGGTTCCTAACAAACTCCCCAATTCACTTATTTAGTACCCCAGGGAGGTGGAGGTCCGTGGGGCGTGTGGGGGGCTCGAGCCCCACACACAGGTTTGTTTATTTTTTTAAAACAAGTCCCAGGGAGGCAGTTTCAAGGGCTTGGGGTTGCCTTTGAGCCCCCCCATTTAATACACAAACCCCGGGGGCTGGCAGTCCCTGGGGCTGCGGGGGGGCTATGAGCCCCCCGCAAATATTTTAGAAAAGCCCCAGGGGGTGGCGGTCCCCGGGGCTGTGGGGGGCTCTGAGCACCCCCCCAAATACCTTTGAAAAGCCCCAGGGGTGGCGGTCCTCAGGCTGGGGGGGGGCCCTTTGGGCCCCCTATTACATTATAAACATTGCTCCCGGGATTTGGCCCAGCCATGGTCTAATTAACAAAGAAGCGCGGCAGCCCGCGCTTCGTTTTATTTTCGCATCCAGAATTCGCAGATCCCCCGCACATCCCACGATTTAAAAAAAAGAAAATGTTTTGGGCTCTGGGGGTCTTTTTGTCGGACCCCCTAAGCAGGCCTCGGGGGTCAGGGTGTTTCTACCTGCCCCCTTTTCTTGTTTTTCACGTTTGTTTTTCTCTTTTCTTGTGCCTCGGTTCTACCGAGGCACAAGATGGCTGCTAGCAGCCAATTAGCATGAAGCTTGTGATCGGGAGGGTGCGCGGATCCTGCGCGCCTCTAGATATTGATATATTTTTTATTTTGATTTTCTCAGCAACTACTGAACGGATTTACACCATTTAACAAAAAGGGCTCCTTCTGAACCAAGGGCTCCCTTTTTGCCAAATTTGGTGTAATTCCGTTCAGCAGTTTGGGCTGTAGCCGTGTCTAAACCCCCCTTTTTTCTCGGCCCGCGCTTGCCAAATCACCCCAAAACTTTCAAGATAGGAGCGGACCGGAGCGGGCCATAAGTTTTGAAAATTTCGTGAAGATTCGCCGGTATTGGGAATAGAATGTTGCGATTTTCCTATGGTAACTAGGTCCTAACTATAACTACCTACTGGCGACCGCCAGTAGGTTATATATATATATACATACATAGCAAATCATTAGGTTCCGCAGACGCTGAACACCGCCTCGACTCCTCCTCTTCACGACAGAGGCTCGTGCTGGGTGGCGAGCCCTTACATCAATTCCAAAATCCACACTTTAATCCTCGCATCCAAGGCAGTATGAAAAAGCACGAACTCAAGTTGCATCAAAAGGATTTTATTCCGTGACTGGCAACAGAAAATTAACTCGACGCGTTTCGGGAAACTCCCTTGCTCACGAGTCAAGTTGTGTGCATGTTATTGGTTTAAATAAACAAACATGCTTTTTCATACTGCCTTGGATGCGAAGATTAAAGTGTGGATTTTGGAATTGATATATACATACATATACATATATTTGGAATCTTTTTATATCATATTTAAATTATAAAATGCATTACAATTATAAGTGTAATAACTGTTTTAAAGTGAATATATGCATATGTATATCTATATTAATAATTTTATGTGTGTTTAACTTTATAAAATTAAGTTTATTTGTTAAGATGTATATTCTATTTATTTTTTTAATTAATGATACTATTTAATATATTTAATATTTTTTATTTTTTATGTATATAAAACAATATTTTGTATAGCTATACTAATTACCAATATGTTTGTACTCACCATTATAAATGTAGGGTGTTGATATTTTTGGCATCGATATTTATGAGCGATATTTTGGTACAGGGATATTTTAGGTGTCGATACTCTGTCAGTGAACCCCTTCAGTTACTGCGGGAATGGGATTAGTACTCACTGCTTTCCAGGTGAGGGAGGGACCCTGCAGTATCTGATGGGTTTAACTCTTTGAAGTGGAACCTGCTGTTGCAGCCTGCCCTCTGGCGAGGAGTGGTGGGACTGCAGCTGCAGGGGGCCCTCTGGCGAGGAGGGGTGGGACTGCAGCTGCAGGGGGCCTTGCATTTACTAGCCCTGTGGAGAGGTGTCCGACCTTGCCCTGTAGTGGCAACATGTGGAGATGCAACTATTGAGGGGCTCACAGATCCTAAACAGTGGAGAAAGCTTCATACTCTAGTGATGTAGCCACACAGAGCCTGGCACGGCTCGGTACAGTGGAGGAAGGTTTAACCCCAGGCCCATGTCCTTGCAGTTGAAGCATCAACACCTCTTCTCTCAGGGGGACTGATGGGGCTGAAGCGACAGAGGGGCTCGGCTCCTCTCAGGGGGACTGGTGGGGCTGAAGCGACAGAGGGGCTCGGCTCCTCTCAGGGTGACTGATGGGGCTGAAGCGACAGAGGGTCTCGGCTCCTCTCAGGGGGACTGATGGGGCTGAAGCGACAGAGGGGCTCGGCTCCTCTCAGGGGACGGATGGGGCTGAAGCTACAGAGGGGCTCGGCTCCTCTCAGGGTGACTGGTGGGGCTGAAGCGACAGAGGGTCTCGGCTCCTCTCAGGGTGACTGGTGGGGCTGAAGCGACAGAGGGGCTCTGCTCCTCTCAGGGTGACTGGTGGGGCTGAAGCGACAGAGGGGCTCGGCTCCTCTCAGGGTGACTGGTGGGGCTGAAGCGACAGAGGGGCTCGGCTCCTCTCAGGGTGACTGGTGGGGCTGAAGCGACAGAGGGGCTCGGCTCCTCTCAGGTTGACTGGTGGGGCTGAAGCAACAGAGGGGCTCTGCTCCTCTCAGGGTGACTGGTGAGGCTGAAGCGACAGAGGGGCTCGGCTCCTCTCAGGGTGACTGATGGGGCTGAAGCGACAGAGGGGCTCGGCTCCTCTCAGGGTGACTGATGGGGCTGAAGCGACAGAGGGGCTCGGCTCCTCTCAGGGTTACTGATGGGGCTGAAGCGACAGAGGGGCTCGGCTCCTCTCAGGGGTCGGATGGGGCTGAAGTGACAGAGGGGCTCAGCTCCTCTCAGGGTGACTGATGGGGCTGAAGCGACAGAGAGTCACGGCTCCTCTCAGGGGGACTGGTGGGGCTGAAGCGACAGAGGGTCTCGGCTCCTCTCAGGGGACGGATGGGGCTGAAGCGACAGAGAGTCACGGCTCCTCTCAGGGTGACTGGTGGGGCTGAAGCGACAGAGAGTCACGGCTCCTCTCAGGGGGACTGATGGGGCTGAAGCGACAGAGGGTCTCGGCTCCTCTCAGGGTGACTGATGGGGCTGAAGCGACAGAGGGGCTCTGCTCCTCTCAGGGGACGGATGGGGCTGAAGTGATAGAGGGGCTCGGCTCCTCTCAGGGTGACTGATGGGGCTGAAGCGACAGAGGGGCTCGGCTCCTCTCAGGGGGACTGGTGGGGCTGAAGCGACCGAGGGGCTCGGCTCCTCTCAGGGGGACTGGTGGGGCTGAAGCGACAGAGGGTCTCGGCTCCTCTCAGGGGGACTGGTGGGGCTGAAGCGACAGAGGGTCTCAGCTCCTCTTGCATTGGGAGAGCTGTAGAGCTGTAATTCTCTGACCACTGATGCTGGGAATGGAAAGAGGGTTATTTTCCTGTTCTCCTGTCATTCCTACTCACCTCTTCAGGAGTCATTGTGTCCAGAAACTCCAACGAATCCTGCAGGAGAAGCAGAGAAAGTGGTCAGTGGCAGTGAGAAGGACACGTTCATTTCAAACGAAAACAGCACTCCACTCTTCATGCCAAACCAGGGACTATCTTCTGGGGCAACTCCCACTACCGGCATCTTTATACCAAACCAGTGCCCACTCGCCAGAGTATACCCCAACATCTGCACCTCCATACCAAACCAGTGCCCACTCACCAGAGTATACTCCAACATCTGCACCTCCATACCAAACCAGTGCCCACTCACCAGAGTATACTCCAACATCTGCACCTCCATACCAAACCAGTGCCCATTCACCAGAGTATACTCCAACATCTGCACCTCCATACCAAACCACTGCCCACTCACCAGAGTATACTCTAACATCTGTACATTTATACCAAACCAGTGCCCACTCACCAGAGTATACTCCAACATCTGTATCTCCATACCAAACCAGTGCCCACTCACCAGAGTATACTCCAACATCCGTACCTCTATACCAAACCAGTGCCCACTCACCAGAGTATACTCCAACATCCATACCTCTATACCAAACCACTGCCCACTCACCAGAGTATACTCCAACATCTGTACCTCCATACCAAACCACTGCCCACTTGCCAGAGTACACTCCAACATTTGTACTCTATACCAAACCACTGCCCACTCGCCAGAGTATACTCCAATATCTGTACCTCTATACCAAACCAGTGCCCACTCGCCAGAGTGTACTCCAATATCTGTACCTCTATACCAAACCAGTGCCCACTCGCCAGAGTATACTCCAATATCTGTACCTCTATACCAAACCACTGCCCACTGGTGGACTGCTTATTTTACTTAGCACTTCACTTAACCCCTTGGCTGCGGTGGTAATTCCGCCGCAGCGCTAGGGGGAGGGGGTGCCGCCATGCTCGTGACGGAACCACTCCGCCACGAGCCTCGGATGCGCTGTGCTAATGACGGAGTGGTTCAGTCACGGCCCGCCCGCTCAATGGAACGCTCAGCGCAGGCGCGAAATCGCTGCCGCCCAGGCGTGGCGGCCGAGCCGTGACGGAACGACTCTGTCATTAGCACAGCCCATCCGAGGCTCGTGACGGAGTGGTTCCGTCACCAGCACCCAACGGGTTAATTGCATTAGGAAGGTTTTGGAAATTAATAGCCCAGATATCTTAGGGGTCCAAATTAATACTGGCAAGGGCAGGCCCGTCGAAATGTACATGTCTATGCTAGAAGTGCAGGAGGAGGCAGCTCTCCAACACGGACTGCCCTAGACAGTCTTTGGGAAGCAAGGTTCATAGCTTATCCCTTATAAGTGAGCCGCGATTTTAATGTCACCTTTGAGCCGCTCGAGTGGGTTGAGTCTCATGATGTGAGCGACGAGGATAATGTATGGTCGGTACCATCCTTGAAATGAAGCCCCATTAAAAATGGTGGAACGCAGCTCTACAGGTGAACGCTATATCCCTAGAACCCAAGCTAAGGGCTGCGAATGGGAGAACCAGCTCCGATAAAAGAGGGAAGATGAACTTTTGTGGGTCAAAGGGATCTAGTAGGATTGATTACCTACGAGTGGACTTGTCTTATGGCCATTGGTACAGGACATGGCCATCAACCCTACCTGTGAAAGTGATCATAATCCCTGAGCCTGACCATTTTGCACCCTTGGGGGTGGGGGAAGGGAGCGGGATACCTCGACACCATTGTATACTACGGAGGTACTCCCCACAAATGATAAACGCCGGCTTAAATGGCCCATTTTTCTGGCAGATGAATCAAAGGCCAAATCTATCACAAATGATCTGGGTAAGCATTTGGAGACTCTGACTTTAGTATTGCGACAAACCAGTTTAGCTGCAGCACCCGGAATGGTGATTTCTTTCAACATCTGGCCAGCTATTTCTATGTTCAACAAAATTAGATCAGGAAATAAAACGGGGAGACCATTAGGCTCAAACTTGTGGTTTAATAAGGAGCGCGGGGTGCTGAGAACAAGGCTCTCGGCAGCCGTAAGAACTAGGGATGTCCAAAGGATACGAGGGGTTAGGAAGGAATACAAACAGGCTCAGATCAAAGCTAAGAAGGACGGGGAAGAAAAGAGATGGGAAGATCTGGGGGAGGCCATCTTGAATACAGACGGTGGGCTATTCTGGGCCCTTTTGCCAAAGGGCATATTTGAGAGATCACCCCCTTTGGCCAATATCATTCCTGCGGTTGAATGGCACAAGCACTTTTGCAATCTGTATACTGTAGTCAACCATCATGTTAGTCCCAGCGGCCCCGTGATAAAGGCCATCCTATATGCAATCTCGCCTTTACTGAAGAGGAAGTGTTATCCTCTATAAACGCCACTATGCCTGCAAAAGCCCCAGGCCCGGAGGGTGTCCCTGGTGATCTCTTCCGCGAGGAGAGGGATAACTGGGCACTCACCTGGCTTGTTTTGGAGTCACATCCCCATATAACACAACAGGCCCTCTTTAGGATTGAAGAAAGATGGGTGCACCGTCTCGAAACTGATGTCACAGGACTGAATGACAATATCCCATGGGCGTCACTATCTAATTGACTTTACCCCTCTTAGTGGTCTCTCTCTGCCTCCCCCCCTTGAGCATTCCTAACCCGGGAAATAGAGCTCAAGTGGCTTCCACACTGTACCGCCACATAGAGAGGATAATACCATAGGATGGGTCCCGACCCACCTCACATCTACTGACACATAGCCCACGACACTGTGTCTAGAACACTATCCTGTACTGATGAGACTTACTTTGTACCCCTCTCCGGTTGAAATATTTCACGGGGAAGACACTGCTGTCAGCCAGTGCTTTGTATCCGGACTTTTCCGGGACTCCATTACTCTCCACCAAGCCCTAGTTTATTGATTCTCTTCCTGTTAGTACTAACCTCAGGAGACAGTCAGCCAGTGTTAATAACATCATCCCTCTTCGTTAATCTGGTTTTTATTCACCAACATTGCCCGACATCTACACGGGCATCCCTCCACCTCTTACTAGCCATTAAGTCCGAGAGCTTATTATTACGCTTCGAGACCTTTCAAGATGGCGCCCGTCATAATTCCTTACTGACGTCTACATCCCACGTGACCCGTTGGCGCCGCTACTCCCACTAGCCCGCGCATGCGCTGTCAACCAATACCGGCACTGACACCGTGGTACGATGGCGGACTCAGTCCATAACAGTATTTAAGATGGCAACCAATACGGTTGCAGTCCTCCGGCTCCTCCACTCAGCTGGCCGCTCGGGTAGGTTGACTGTTGCAACTCGCGGCGAGACTAGGTAAGTATTACCGCCGCCTCGTGTCACACTGGCACTTGCTCTTTTACTTGTTGGACCGATAACCCTTACCGCATGTGTACTCTGTTGTGGATGTATGTCAGTACAACGCGATCTTTTAGATCGCGGTACTTGACAACGCGGGCATTACAACGCAAGTCGTTACAACGACTTGCGTTGGAGGGCGCAGATTGTGGAATATTATAATTTTATATTCCAACACCAGTCCACGTAACAGTAGGGAAGGTGTTGGAATATAAAATGACAATATTCCTTATACAACAGCGCCATCCAGCACAAGTCGTAGTAACAACGTGCATTGTAATGGCATCGTTGTAAAGGCAACATAGTGTAAACGATGTTCCCCTCTGTTGTTGCTCCCTCTGTGCCACGTTTTTAATCGCTCTATATAGCCAGTTACGATGCTATTTTTAATAGGGTGAACTGTCCTGGAATTTGGCTGGGAAGACTGACAAAAAAATGAAGTATGCAACTAAAATCTTCCCAGATATCATTGGTTTACAGGAAACGTGGTTCATTAATCCCTTTAAACAAAAAGGATACTACGTATATGAAACTTTGGCAAAAAGATCTAGAAGGGGGCATGCCAAGGGTGGTCTTGCAATTTTACTAAAAGAAGATCATTCTTGGTCGCAGGAAGTAATCAATACAAATACAGATAATTTACAATGTCTAAAGATATCTCTTAAAACTCAAATATCAGCCACATTTGAAAAAATATTGCTTTTTAACGTCTATGCACCTCCCAGTAACAACTGTGATCTGTTGTTTGAACGCATAATGGAGTCCATCTCTCACATCATTGAAGACCAACTTAACTTGCCATACATTATAATGGGAGACATGAATGCAAAAATGTCAAACTGCGAAATAAAGAAATGGGCTCTTCTCTTTAAAGAGGAATCTTTGGAAACATCACTCCCTGTACTCCCAAAAGGAATGAAATCAGACAGGAGAGGTCGCGCACTTTTATCATTTCTCCCTAGTATTAATGGGACAATTTTAAATGGTAACATTCATGGTGATAAACCAGCATCGTATACGAGGCAGGGTAACGGATCTCCCTCTATCCTTGATTACCTCATATGTGGGATTGGAGACAAAGAACAAATGAGTCAACTTTCGATTACATTCAATGAGGAAAGTGACCATGCTCTCTTATGTCTATCAACTGAATGGATTGCACAGTCCACTTTCCAGTACCAGCCGATATTTCAAAAAACCAAATTGGAAGTAAACGCAACGAGGGGCCGAATATATTGGGGGACAGAAAATTTGGACCATTTGAGGCTACTAATCTCCCAAACTAATCTGTTGACTACCACATATTCAGTCGATCCTATAAAGAACTTTGACTGCATATTAAATAAGCTCAAATATGCATTACAAAGTAAGTTAGAACATACCAAATCAGCAAAAAGCAGACGAAGTAATAAGCATAAAAATTCAAATAAACCAGTCGTAAAACAAATTAATAGGTTGATACGTGCCCAGTATCTGAATTTCTCATCTACAAATAAAAAGGAAATCAACAGATTAAAGAACCAAATACGACGAGAAAAAATTAAACAGAAAAAACTGAAGCAGGACACTAATTGGATTGAAATCCAACAAGCAGCTAAACAAAACAACCAGCGCAAATATTGGGCCCTGATTGAAATAATGACTGGATCCAAGAAAAAGTTGGAAGCAACTCCTGTTACAGAAGACGACTGGGGAATTTACCTTCGAGAGCTATATAGACCGAACAAGTCTATTAATAACGGTGAGGCTGAAGTACAAATTTTGGTAAAGAATGACATAAAAATCAACAAAACGTCGGCAGTGTCTGTCTCTATGAACATTAGAAAGGCAAGAAGCACGGGTGCGTCGGGCCCCGATCAGATACCTATCAAGGCCTATCAAATTGACCATAGAGAGTGGGGACGGTTGCTTTCGCCACTATTTAACTATATAATCGATAGTGGCAAAATGCCAAACTCCTGGAAGGGGAGTATAATTATCCCGATTTATAAAAAAGGAAAAAGAAGCACACCGGGAAATTATAGGCAAATTGCCCTCATAGACGCAGCCGGGAAGATTTTTGCGGCAGAAATACTGGATAGGCTGAAAACTTGGGCATTTTCCCTGGATTTAATTCCTAAGTTTCAGTCTGGATTTCGTCCAAACCACGCAGTGACCGACAACGTAGCGATCTTCCAAACCATTTTAGACAAGTATGTATCAGGGAAAAAGCAATCCATCTATGCAGCGTTCATAGACTACTCGACAGCCTTCGATCGAGTAGATAGACCAACCCTGTGGTCAAAATTAAGAAGAATGGGCATATCGGAACAGCTATTGCTTTTAATAGTGAATCTACACAGTGACACCTGGTGTCGAGTCCAAATGGGGAGAGATAAGGGTCTATCAAAGGTAATTCGTACATCAAATGGCTTAAAACAAGGGTGCCTCTTGGCTCCAATTTTATTTTCGTTGTATTTAAGTGATTTACCATCCCAACTACAACAAGGGCTAAGTACTCCGCCAAAGATAGCCAATGAGTATATTCACTCCCTGCTGTACGCGGACGACATTGTCTTGTTCGACCTAACACCTTTTGGACTTCAAAATCTCCTAGACATTTTACACCAATACTCTAGGAATTTTTTTTTAATCCCAAACATAAATAAGACCAAAGTGGTTGCCTTCGCAAAACAGAAGAAAAGGGTGAGATACGAATGGAAGTTGGGAGGGGAGAAACTAGAGCAGGTAAAGGAATATACTTACCTGGGCAGAATCTTCTCACAAAATGCGAGTAACAACAGTCAAATTAATCACTTAAAAAGGAAAAGTGACCTACATGCTGGGGCTTTGTCTCGCCTATATTCTGCTACTGGACATAGGCACTTCTCTGCACTAATACAAGTTTACCGAGCCAAGATTCCACCGGTCATGTCTTATGCTTCGGAATACATCCCTATTAATCAATGGACCTATATGAACTTAACTGAAGGTAAAATATTAAAAAATTTATTGAAAATCTCTACATCTACCCCAGTACAGGCGTTGAGACTGGAATGTAACATCACGAGTGCCTATGCTACAGCTGTAGCTAGTATCATAAGGTGGGCCTATAACCTTCTCCACTCTAAAGAAGGCACTCTACGAAGTTTACTAAAAATTGAGACATTTAACATCGGTTCTACCCATCTCACTTTTTTAAAAAACATGCGAGAGGCTTTTCAGCTTGCTAAAGTTAGTGTGGAAATTTTGTCTATGTGGTCTCCAGCCCAACTCAAACTATTCTTAAAAAACTTCACCCCTAAACTGAGTTATGACATTGACCACTTGCATTGTGTTAGTTTATCCTCGTATAAGACCTATGTAGACTCCCATGAATACAAGCAATATCAGCCTTATCTAGATTATACCCTTATACACGGTGCAAGGCGCGCAATTATGATGCTGCGCCTGGGAACACTTCCTGTATTAACTTTTACCTCTTCCTGGAGATCAGACAAGACAGCTCTATGTACCCTTTGTCAAGGGGGCAATCAGAATTTGGAACATCTTCTTTTTATATGTCCTAACACAGAAATAGTGAAGGCAAGGTTAATATGTCTTACGCCCATTTATCGATCTTGTAGGATCGTAAACTCAAAGGACTTTTTATTAATTTGCAAAAACCCCCCAAATGAATATGTTTGTTATAGAATTTTTAAGTTTCTGAAAATTTCACTGAAAATGTATTAAATGAGAATGTATAAAGCATATATTTTATTTTGTGGTCCTCAAAAGAGTACCGTTACAAATAAACTTTTTTTGACTTTGACTTTGACTTTGACTAATAGGGTGAACTTGTCACTCCTTTCTTTAGATGTGTATCTCTTAGTGAACTGCAAAATTTTCAGCTTCCTACAGGTCCAGTTCTCTACGTTCATACGTACCTTTGCTTTTTCTTCCCCAGGTTTCACTAAGAAGTGGTAGGACCCACAGCCTACCTTCTAACTACATGTGGAGTAGGTAATTGCTTCGCCGCCCACATTGTGTAGATAGTGTATATAGTTTTAGGTCCTGATGAATTGCGCTGTATCCTTCAAAACAACTGCACGAAACATGTTGACCAACCACTAACCGACCACTTGGTAGAGTACACTTCCCTGCATCCTCACACCAGGAAGTATATCTCTCCACACTGTTTTTACCAAGGTAGAGAACCACGCCATTAAAACACTTTGTGGATTACCTAACCTTTTTTATCTTGCACCACCATCACCTACACACATCTGCACCCTTCCCACTAGGCCCTCATACCCACATGCACCAACTGGCAGGGACAAAAGATCTCCGATAAAGAGCCCCATCTGGGTGCCCGTCAGGCATTGCACGGCCAGCTAGGGGCAAAACCCATATGATGAAGCATGACACCTAGCTTGCTGGGTGTGTGAGGGTTTTAGTCCCGAAAGGGAGGATTCCCATTCCCCCCTTTCATCGTCCTCTCCTAGGTCGTTACCTGGTCTTTTCTAGTCTTTCCTTAGAGTACACTTCTCCAAGGGAACGGCGTACCTCTCTTTGTTGATACTTTCCTGGGCACGTACGCTGGACCCTTTAAAAATAGCCCTACCTGTCCCTCCCTTTGATAACACTACACTTTTTGGCATTGGCTAATGATATTGCTGGTGGGGGGAGGATCCCTGATTCATGGGGAGGGGCCGAAGTAATATCGATCTTTAAGAAACGGGATAGGTCAATGCCCTCCAATACCGACCAATCAGCCTGATCGATTGTGCCCAAAAGTCTTATGCCGCTCGCTCCTGGCAAAAAACCAAGACTGGATGGATGAGAACAACATTGTCTCTCCTCTCCAGGCAGGCTTTAGGAGGAGGACTGGCACAATCGATCAGGTGTTTCGGCTCTGCACACTATATTGGAAAGCTGTTGTACTGGGCAAAGGTAGCTTATATCTTGCCTTTCTTGACCTAAAAACAGCCTTTAACCTCGTCACCAGGGATTCACTCTGGCTGGTACTCAGGAACATGGGAATGCCGCTAGCAATCGTTTATATTTTAATTCGGTTGCACGAGGGAATCTTTGCCTGAGTCAGATGGGGGGACCAGGGACAGACTACCCTCAACCCACCGAGCAACCCCACCAACCCGGAGGAGGGGGCCCGCACCCTCACACTCTGGATGGAAGACAGCGCCAACATCTTACCCCTATGAGACGGCACACCCACAGAGACACCAGCCAAAGAGCCAGCTGGTTCAACCCGGAACTCCTAGCCTGGAAACGCACCAGTCGGAAACTGGAAAACTTCTGGCACAACGAGAAGACGCCCGACAGCCGTGCAGCCCACAAAGATGCCATCCACAACCATCACCACCTCATCAGGACTACCAAGAAGGCCTCCTTCAAAGACCTCCTTGACAACAATGCACACAACAGCAAAGAGCTTTTCAACATCATGAAGGAACTCTCAAACCCCAGCTCCTGCACCAATGACATCCGGCCGTCACAAGCCCTGTGCGACGCCCTCGCTGCCTTCTTCCACCTCAAGATCACCGACATCCACGACAGCTTCAACCCTCGGACAAACCCTGCTAACCCCATCACACCGGACCCCCCGAACCCCGCCGACCACGACCTCCTCACTACATGGACCAACGTGAACTCCGAGGACACTATCAAGACCATGAACACCATCCACTCAGGCGCCCCATCCGACCCTCTTCCCCACCACATCGTCAACAAAGCCGGCAGCTCCATCGCACCCCACATGTGCAACAGCATCAACCTCTCCTTTGAGACCGCGACCTTCCCAGAGAGCTGGAAGCATGCCGAGATTAACGCCCTACTGAAGAAACCCAAGGCGGACCCAAGCGTCCTCAAGAACTTCCGGCCCATCTCCCTGCTTCCGTTACCAGCGAAAGTCATCGAGAAGATCGTCAACTCCCAACTCACCCGCTACCTAGAAGATAACAGCATCCTCGACCCCTCCCAGTCAGGCTTCCGCAGGAACCACAGCACCGAGACCGGCCACATCGCCGCCACAAATGACATCAGAATTCTACTCGACAACGGCGAGACAGCAGCCCTCATCCTCCTGGACCTCTCCGCCGCCTTCAACACCGTCTGCCACCACACACTACGCACACACCTCTACGACGCAGGGATCCGAGACAAGGCCCTGGACTGGACCACCTCCTTCCTCTCCGATAGAACCCAAAGAGTCCGCCTCCCCCCATTCCACTCCGGAATCACCAAGACCGTCTGCGGTGTCCCACAAGGATCATCCCTCAGCCCAACGCTATTCAACATCTACATGGCACCGCTCGCACGCATCGCCAGACTACACGACCTCAACATAATCTCCTACGCCGACGACATCCAGCTGATCCTCTCCCTCACCAAGGACCCCCTCACCTCCAAATCCAACCTCCACCGTGTTATGAAGGCCGTCGCCGACTGGATGGAAGAAAGCCGGCTCAAACTGAACACGGACAAGACGGAGATCCTCATCCTCGGGCCCAACAACTCAGCATGGGACGACTCATGGTGGCCTGCATCACTGGGCACCCCCCGGCACCAACCAACCACGCACGCAACCTAGGATTCATCCTCGACTCGAAACTCAGCATGACAAACCAAGTCAACGCAGTCTCCTCCACCTGCTTCTACACCCTCCGCATGCTCCGCAAGATCTACAGATGGATCCCGACAGACACACGGAAAACCGTCACCCACGCCCTCGTCAGCAGCAGACTTGACTACGGAAACCCCCTCTACGCCGGAGCCCCGTCCAAGCTCATCAACAGACTTTAAAAAATCCAGAACGCCTCTGCCCGCCTGATCCTCGACGTCCCGCGCCGAGATCACATCACCCCCCACCTGAGAAACCTGCACTTGCTCCCCGTCGACAGAAGAATCTCCTTCAAACTCCTGATCCACGCACACAAGGCACTCCACAACACCGGCCCAGCCTACCTCAAAAGCCGTCTCTAGTCAAGTCAAGTCAAGTCAAGTCATAACATTTATATAGCGCACTACATACCCAGAGGGTTTCAAGGCGCTTAGGGAGGGGAGGTGGATTATTTGTCAAATATCCACGTTTTAAGCTGCTTTCTGAACGCTAGGTGATTCTGGGTGAGGCGGAGGTAAGCTGGGAGTGAGTTCCATGTTTTGGCAGCCAGGTATGAGAAGGATCTGCCTCCCATGGTGGACTTGTTGATGCGAGGTACAGTGGCGAGGGCTTGGCTGGAAGAGCGAAGTTGGCGGGAGGGGGTGTAGAAGGACAGTCGAGAGTTGAGGCAATCTGGTCCGATGTCGTAGAGTGATTTGTGTGCGTGGGTAAGTAGTCGGAAAGTGATCCTCTTATTGACGGGTAGCCAGTGGAGGTCTTTAAGGTGACCAGAGATGTGTTCGTTGCGTGGGATGTCTAATATGAGCCTGGCTGAGGCGTTTTGGATTAGTTGTAGTTTCTTCTGGAGTTTAGCGGTGGTACCTGCATAGAGGGTGTTTCCGTAGTCCAGTCGGCTCGTGACTAGAGCGTGGGTGACTGTTTTCCTTGTTTCGGAGGGGATCCAGCGAAATGTTTTTCTGAGCATGCGAAGAATGTTGAAGCAGGAGGAGGATACGGCGCTGACTTGTCTGTTCATAGAGAGTGAAGAGTCCAGGATGACGCCAAGGTTCCGTGCGTGGTCTGTCGGGATGGGTGCATTTCCGAGGGCTTCCGGCCACCAGGAGTCGTCCCATGCAGAGGGGGATTTACCTAAGATGAGGACTTCTGTTTTGTCTGAATTCAGTTTCAGACGGCTTTGTTTCATCCATTCGGCGACTTCTTTCATTCCTTCGTGTAGGTTAGTTTTAGCGGTGCTGGGGTCCTTGGTGAGAGATAGGATCAGTTGAGTGTCATCCGCGTAAGAGATGATGTTGAGGTTGTGTTGGCGGGCGATGGCCGCGAGGGGGCTCATGTATACGTTGAAGAGGGTGGGACTGAGTGAGGATCCTTGTGGTACGCCGCAGATGATTTCAGAGGCCTCGGACTTGAATGGTGGGAGGCGGACTCTCTGGGTTCTTCCGGTGAGGAACGAGGTGATCCATTCCAGTGCCTTTCCTTGGATTCCGATGTTTCTGAGGCGTTGTAAAAGGGTGCTGTGGCAGACTGTGTCGAAGGCTGCAGAGAGGTCGAGGAGGATGAGGGCGACTGTGTCTCCGTTGTCCAGTAGAGTTCGAATGTCGTCTGTTGCTGCGATGAGGGCGGTCTCAGTGCTGTGTTTGGCTCGGAAGCCAGATTGTGAGGGGTCGAGTGATTTGTTGGCTTCGAGGAAGGCGGCGAGCTGGTTGTTGACAGCTTTCTCGATGACTTTGGCCGGGAATGGAAGAAGCGAGATGGGGCGGTAGTTTTTGAGTTCGGTGGGGTCTGCTGTTGGTTTTTTCAGAAGGGCGGTGAGTTCAGCGTGTTTCCAATCTTCTGGGAAGGTAGCGGAGTTGAAGGAGCAGTTGATGACGTCTCGGAGGTGCGGAGCTATGACGGAGTCTGCTTTGTTGAAGATGTGGTGGGGGCATGGGTCTGTGGGGGATCCAGAGTGGATGGAATTCATCAGACGGATGGTGTTCTCAGTGGAGATTGGGTTCCAGGCGTTGAGGGTGTTGACGGGGGGAAGAAGGTCAGCTGATGGTAGGGTGGGTTGGCTTCCGGGTTGGTTGTCAAAGCTGTTGTGGATGTCAGCAATCTTGTTGTGGAAAAAAGAGGCTAGGGAATCGCAGAGGGTTTGAGAGGGGGTGATGTCGTTGGAGTTGGCCGAGGGGTTGGAAAATTCCTTGACGATGTTGAAAAGTTCCTTGCTGTTGTGGGCGTTGTTGTCAAGTCGATCTTTGAATGCTGTTTTCTTGGCTTTTCGGATCAGTTGGTGGTGAGTACGGATGGCGCTTTTGAAGGCGTCCTTGTTGCTGGTGGATGGGTCTTTTTTCCAGGCCTTTTCAAGGGAGCGGCACAGTTTCTTGGATTTCTTGAGGTCGTCGTTGAACCATGAAACCTTTTTGATGCCAAGTTTGTGTTGACGTTTTTTCAGTGGTGCTAAGGTGTCGGCGGTGTTGGATAACCAAAGGGTGAGGTTGGAGGCGGCTTCGTTGGCGTTAGAAGAGGGGGCTGGGGAGGTTTGAAGGAGTGATGTGGAGATCTGCTCTGTGGTGATTTTGTTCCAGTTTCTTTGTAGAGTTGGTTGGAGGTGGATGATGGGTTTCGGCTTGTTGTAGGTGAAGTGAACGCAGCTGTGGTCAGTCCAGAGGAGATCTGTAGTGTGGCTGAAGGAGACATGGTTGCTGGAGGTGAGGATGGGGTCGAGAGTGTGACCTGCGATGTGGGTGGGGGAAGTGACCAGTTGTTTAAGTCCGAGGTTGGCGAGGTTGTCTAAGAGGGTGGCGGTGTTGCGGTCGTTGATCTTTTCAAGGTGGAAGTTGAGGTCTCCCAGAAGGATGTAGTCTTTGGAGGGGAGCGCGTGTGGGGTGATGAAGTCCGTGATGTCTTCACTGAATTTTGCGCGTGGCCCTGGTGGTCTGTAGAGGAGGGTGCCTCTGAGTGTGGTCTTGGGGTCGATGTGGATCTGGAAGTGAAGGTGTTCGGAGTTGGCGAGGTTGGCATCAGAGCTGGTTGAGATGTGGATTGTTTTCTTATGGACGATAGCGATTCCGCCTCCTGTATGGTCGGTGCGGTCCTTGCGTGTGATCTTATAGTCATCAGGGATAGCGATGGCGATGTCAGGGGCGGAGGAAGCGTTCATCCAAGTTTCCGTTAGGAAGGCGACGTCAGGAGAGATGGTGTCTAGTAGGTTCCAAAGGTCAATGGCGTGCCTGTGGACCGAGCGGGTGTTGAGAAGGATGCATTCTAGGTGGTTGGGGTCGGGAATCTGTGGTGTGGTCGTAGCGGAGATGTTGTCGGTGCCGATGAATTTGCAGGAGAAGCAGGAGAACGGTCCATGGGTGCGTCCAGGAGCCGCTTGGACGCAGGTGGGGGCGCGACCGGGGTTAAGGGCTAGGAAGGTGGCGGCATCATAGGTAACGCGGGGGGGCTGGGCAGCGCGAGGTGCAGGGGGTCTGGCGCTGGGCGCGGTCCAGGCGCGGACGGGCGTAGACGGGCTTACCTTTGGCGCACCTTCGGCGTGTCCGAAGCGCGTGGACGCTGCGCGTGGAGGCATTGGCCATAAATGGAGGGTGGAGGGGGCGGAGCGTGGGAGGGTCAGCAGCTGGGAGGCGGTGGCGGGAGGAGGGGCGGCAACAACAACAACAACACAAAATGGAGGGTCAAAGGCGAGAGCCTTACACGCACTAGCAGCTGAATATAATTTAAATGCAAAGTAACTGCCTCAGCGACGTCGCGTTAATAATTAAATAAAAGCGACAGTGCGGCGCTGATTAAATAAGTCAAATACACAGAGCAGCACAATTAATTAAATAATTAAGTAAATCCCAACAGTGCAGCGCTATGAAGCGATCGTGCAGCGCTATAAAATGAAAGGTTATCTGAGTCAATGCAGCGCTAGTATCTCGAGGTATGAGGTCAAACGATACCAGGCTGGAGCGTGGGGGAGCAACCGGGCTGAAGGAGGGTCCAGGCGGTCACAGTGATCTCGGGAGCAAGGAAGGATTCTAATCGTGGGTGGGAGGGTCAGCAGCTGGGAGGCGGTGGCGGGAGGAGGGGCGGCAACAACAACAACAACACAAAATGGAGGGTCAAAGGCGAGAGCCTTACACGCACTAGCAGCTGAATATAATTTAAATGCAAAGTAACTGCCTCAGCGACGTCGCGTTAATAATTAAATAAAAGCGACAGTGTGGCGCTGATTAAATAAGTCAAATACACAGAGCAGCACAATTAATTAAATAATTAAGTAAATCCCAACAGTGCAGCGCTATGAAGCGATCGTGCAGCGCTATAAAATGAAAGGTTATCTGAGTCAATGCAGCGCTAGTATCTCGAGGTATGAGGTCAAACGATACCAGGCTGGAGCGTGGGGGAGCAACCGGGCTGAAGGAGGGTCCAGGCGGTCTCTAAATCTACGTACCCAACAGGAAACTCCGCTCCACCTACCTCTCACTGGCCGCCGTCCCACGCATCCACAGAACTACTTCCGGGGGCAGATCCTTCTCCCACCGCGCCGCCAAGACTTGGAACACCCTCCCTCTCCACCTACGACAAACCGAAGACCCGCAGACCTTCAGGAGACCACCCAAGACCTGGCTCTTCGACCACTAGCAGCGGCTCCCCCCCTCCAGTGCCTTGAGACCCTCGCGGGTAAGTAGTGCGCTTTACAAATCCCTTGATTGATTGATTGATTGACAGAGCCTTTCATGATGCAGCGGGGGTTCGACAGGGTTGCGTTTTAGCTCCCACACTCTTTTCATTGTATGTCAATCAGATAGCCGACCTTCTGTGCTCCACCCCTGCCGTCGCCCCAACCTTGGCGAACAGCACGGTTCCAACCTTGTTATTTGCCGAAAACACTTTATTAATATCTAAAACTCCCATGGGTCTTCAGAGATTGTTAAACCAATTTAAGGCCTTCAGTGATGAGAGGGGCTTGGTGATCAACACAAACAAAACCAAGTTAATGATGTTGAACCCAAACAAATCCTTCAAGGGCATTTTAATGCTGGACAACGCTCAGCTTGAGAGGATCGGCTCATTTGACTACTTGCGTCTCAAGTTGTCCAAGGGCAGGGTCTGGAAGAACCCTTTAGGAAGGGCACAGTTGAAACTCTCACATCTTACGGGGCACGGAAGCGAGAGCCCTGTCAATCTTATACCAAACAAGAACCCTTTTGGAAGGGCACTGTTGAAACTCTCAAATCTTACGGGGCAGGGAAGCGAGAGCACTGTCAATCTTATACCAAACAAGAACCCTTTAGGAAGGGCACTGTTGAAACTCTTACATCTTACGGGGCACCAAAGCGAGAGCCCTGTCAATCTTATACCAAACAAGAACCCTTTAGGAAGGGCACTGTTGAAACTCTTACATCTTACGGGGCACCAAAGCGAGAGCCCTGTCAATCTTATACCAAACAAGAACCCTTTAGGAAGGGCACTGTTGAAACTCTTACATCTTACGGGGGCACCGAAGCGAGAGCCCTGTCAATCTTATACCAAACAAGAACCCTTTAGGAAGGGCACTGTTGAAACTCTCACATCTTACGGGGCACGGAAGCGAGAGCACTGTCAATCTTATACCAAACAAGAACCCTTTAGGAAGGGCACTGTTGAAACTCTCACATCTTACGGGGCACGGAAGCGAGAGCACTGTCAATCTTATACCAAACAAGAACCCTTTAGGAAGGGCACCATTGAAATTCTCACATCTTACGGGGCAGGGAAGCGAGAGCACTGTCAATCTTATACCAAACAAGAACCCTTTAGGAAGCGCACTGTTGAAACTCTTACATCTTATGGGGCACCGAAGCGAGAGCCCTGTCAATCATATACCAAACAAGAACAATTTAGGAAGGGCACCGTTGAAACTCTCACATCTTACGGGGCACGGAAGCGAGAGCACTGTCAATCTTATACCAAACAAGAACCCTTTAGGAAGGGCACCGTTGAAACTCTTACATCTTACGGGGGCACGGAAGCGAGAGCACTGTCAATCTTATACCAAACAAGAACCCTTTAGGAAGGGCACTGTTGAAACTCTTACATCTTACGGGGCACCGAAGCGAGAGCACTGTCAATCTTATACCAAACAAGAACCCTTTAGGAAGCGCACTGTTGAAACTCTTACATCTTACGGGGGCACGGAAGCGAGAGCCCTGTCAATCTTATACAAAACAAGAACCCTTTAGGAAGGGCACCGTTGAAACTCTCACATCTTACGGGGGCACGGAAGCGA
The DNA here is from genome assembly GCF_964261635.1 of Lissotriton helveticus. Lineage (NCBI taxonomy): Eukaryota > Metazoa > Chordata > Amphibia > Caudata > Salamandridae > Lissotriton > Lissotriton helveticus. The sequence goes on along the minus strand of NC_136068.1, from coordinate 1,957,624,628 downwards.
GAGCCCTGTCAATCTTATACCAAACAAGAACCCTTTAGGAAGGGCACCGTTGAAACTCTCACATCTTACGGGGGCACGGAAGCGAGAGCCCTGTCAATCTTATACAAAACAAGAACCCTTTAGGAAGGGCACTGTTGAAACTCTCACATCTTACGGGGGCACGGAAGCGAGAGCACTGTCAATCTTATACAAAACAAGAACCCTTTAGGAAGGGCACTGTTGAAACTCTCACATCTTACGGGGGCACGGAAGCGAGAGCACTGTCAATCTTATACCAAACAAGAACCCTTTAGAAAGGGCCCTGTTGAAACTCTTACATCTTACGGGGCACCGAAGCGAGAGCACTGTCAATCTTATACCAAACAAGAACCCTTTAGGAAGGGCACTGTTGAAACTCTCACATCTTACGGGGGCACGGAAGCGAGAGCCCTGTCAATCTTATACAAAACAAGAACCCTTTAGGAAGGGCACTGTTGAAACTCTCACATCTTACGGGGGCACGGAAGCGAGAGCACTGTCAATCTTATACCAAACAAGAACCCTTTTGGAAGGGTACTGTTGAAACTCTCACATCTTACGGGGCACGGAAGCGAGAGCACTGTCAATCTTATACCAAACAAGAACCCTTTAGGAAGGGCACTGTTGAAACTCTCACATCTTACGGGGCACGGAAGCGAGAGCACTGTCAATCTTATACCAAACAAGAACCCTTTAGGAAGGGCACTGTTGAAACTCTCACATCTTACGGGGCACGGAAGCGAGAGCACTGTCAATCTTATACCAAACAAGAACCCTTTAGGAAGGGCACTGTTGAAACTCTTACATCTTACGGGGCACGGAAGCGAGAGCACTGTCAATCTTATACCAAACAAGAACCCTTTAGGAAGGGCACAGTTGAAACTCTCACATCTTACGGGGGCACGGAAGCGAGAGCCCTGTCAATCTTATACCAAACAAGAACCCTTTAGGAAGGGCACCGTTGAAACTCTCACATCTTACGGGGCAGGGAAGCGAGAGCACTGTCAATCTTATACCAAACAAGAATCCTTTAGGAAGGGCACTGTTGAAACTCTCACATCTTACGGGGGCACGGAAGCGAGAGCACTGTCAATCTTATACCAAACAAGAACCCTTTAGGAAGGGCACTGTTGAAACTCTCACATCTTACGGGGCACGGAAGCGAGAGCCCTGTCAATCTTATACCAAACAAGAACCCTTTAGGAAGGGCACTGTTGAAACTCTTACATCTTACGGGGCACGGAAGCGAGAGCACTGTCAATCTTATACCAAACAAGAACCCTTTAGGAAGGGCACTGTTGAAACTCTCACATCTTACGGGGGCACGGAAGCGAGAGCACTGTCAATCTTATACCAAACAAGAACCCTTTAGGAAGGGCACTGTTGAAACTCTCACATCTTACGGGGCACGGAAGCGAGAGCACTGTCAATCTTATACCAAACAAGAACCCTTTAGGAAGGGCACTGTTGAAACTCTCACATCTCACGGGGGCACGGAAGCGAGAGCACTGTCAATCTTATACCAAACAAGAACCCTTTAGGAAGGGTACTGTTGAAACTCTCACATCTTACGGGGCACGGAAGCGAGAGCCCTGTCAATCTTATACCAAACAAGAACCCTTTAGGAAGGGCACTGTTGAAACTCTTACATCTTACGGGGCACGGAAGCGAGAGCACTGTCAATCTTATACCAAACAGGAACCCTTTAGGAAGGGCACTGTTGAAACTCTCACATCTTACGGGGGCACGGAAGCGAGAGCACTGTCAATCTTATACCAAACAAGAACCCTTTAGGAAGGGCACTGTTGAAACTCTCACATCTTACGGGGCAGGGAAGCGAGAGCACTGTCAATCTTACACTAAACAAGAACCCTTTAGGAAGGGCACTGTTGAAACTCTCACATCTAATGGGGGCACGAAAGCGAGAGCACTGTCAATCTTATACCAAACAAGAACCCTTTAGGAAGGGCACTGTTGAAACTCTCACATCTTACGGGGGCACGGAAGCGAGAGCACTGTCAATCTTATACCAAACAAGAACCCTTTAGGAAGGGCACTGTTGAAACTCTCACATCTTACGGGGCACGGAAGCGAGAGCACTGTCAATCTTATACCAAACAAGAACCCTTTAGGAAGGGCACTGTTGAAACTCTTACATCTTACGGGGCACGGAAGCGAGAGCACTGTCAATCTTATACCAAACAAGAACCCTTTAGGAAGGGCACTGTTGAAACTCTCACATCTTACGGGGGCACGGAAGCGAGAGCACTGTCAATCTTATACCAAACAAGAACCCTTTAGGAAGGGCACTGTTGAAACTCTCACATCTAATGGGGGCACGGAAGCGAGAGCACTGTCAATCTTATACCAAACAAGAACCCTTTAGGAAGGGCACTGTTGAAACTCTCACATCTTACGGGGCACGGAAGCGAGAGCACTGTCAATCTTATACCAAACAAGAACCCTTTAGGAAGGGCACTGTTGAAACTCTCAAATCTTACGGGGCAGGGAAGCGAGAGCACTGTCAATCTTATACCAAACAAGAACCCTTTAGGAAGGGCACTGTTGAAACTCTCACATCTTACGGGGCACGGAAGCGAGAGCACTGTCAATCTTATACCAAACAAGAACCCTTTAGGAAGGGCACTGTTGAAACTCTCACATCTTACGGGGGCACGGAAGCGAGAGCACTGTCAATCTTATACCAAACAAGAACCCTTTAGGAAGGGCACAGTTGAAACTCTCACATCTTACGGGGCACGGAAGCGAGAGCACTGTCAATCTTATACCAAACAAGAACCCTTTAGGAAGGGCACTGTTGAAACTCTTACATCTTACGGGGCACGGAAGCGAGAGCACTGTCAATCTTATACCAAACAAGAACCCTTTAGGAAGGGTACCGTTGAAACTCTCACATCTTACGGGGCACGGACGGGAGAGCACGGTCAATCCTATAGCAAACAAGAACCCTTTAGGAAGGGTACCGTTGAAACTCTCACATCTTACGGGGCACGGACGCGAGAGCACTGTCAATCTTATACCAAACAAGAACCCTTTAGGAAGGGCACAGTTGAAACTCTCACATCTTACGGGGCACGGAAGCGAGAGCACTGTCAATCTTATACCAAACAAGAACCCTTTAGGAAGGGCACTGTTGAAACTCTCACATCTTACGGGGGCACGGAAGCGAGAGCACTGTCAATCTTATACAAAACAAGAACCCTTTAGGAAGGGCACAGTTGAAACTCTCACATCTTACGGGGCACGGAAGCGAGAGCACTGTCAATCTTATACCAAACAAGAACCCTTTAGGAAGGGCACTGTTGAAACTCTTACATCTTACGGGGCACGGAAGCGAGAGCACTGTCAATCTTATACCAAACAAGAACCCTTTAGGAAGGGCACAGTTGAAACTCTCACATCTTACGGGGCACGGAAGCGAGAGCACTGTCAATCTTATACCAAACAAGAACCCTTTAGGAAGGGCACTGTTGAAACTCTCACATCTTACGGGGGCACCGAAGCGAGAGCCCTGTCAATCTTATACAAAACCAGTGGCTCCTGTCCTTAAACTATACGGCAGCAAGGCCGGGAGCAGCACCCTCTGTGGGGCTGAACTGTGGGGCACCGTATCTGTTGGCGACCCTGCAGCTGTGGAAAACAAGTTTCCCAGGAGCTTAATACGCCTTTCTCAAAGCGCCCCCTCAATTCCCCCTCAGGCTTGACATGGGTATCAAGTCTGTTAATGACCGTGCGAAGCTCCGCCCCTTGCTGTTCTGGCATAGATTGACAACTACACCGGAAAGGGCACCTTATGCAGCAGCTTTGAATGAGGTCAGAAATCTTGATACTTCAAGAAAACTTGGCTGGATACAACAGGCGGCTGACTTGCTGTCTAGCATTGGGCTAAAGGGCAGGCTATGGGCCAATGGCCGTCTTTTTCCAAGGTCCAATTAAAAGTTAGGTATTGGCCATGGGGGGAAGAGATCACTGTCTTGAATAGACACCCCAGTAGGTTGGCAGATGTTTTTATTAATTTGAAAAGCATCTGCCACCTGGAGAGCTGTCTGGACATCATCAAAGTGCAGCTGATAGGAAACTATCTACACAGTTTAGCTACAGCTCTCTACCTATTAATTCCTTCACCGCTCTTGGCAGAATATTAAAACAATACCTATGGAGTGCCCCTCCTGCCCAAGCCCACAGGAGGCTCCAGGCCGTGCTCTTTTTGCCTGTCCAGCCTACGTTAAACCCCAAGAGAAAATGGTTAACACCTGTGTGCAGGAAATTAGGTACACAAAGCTCCCAAGAAGCTACGGATTTTAAAATCGGATGCTAGGCCCGTTCTTGTCTGTGCAGCAGCTAAATCCTTGGGCCCGTTCTGGACAATAAGGGGGAGAGCTCAGTCAGCAATGAGGAGGAGAGCTCAGTCAGCAATGAGGAGGAGAGCTCAGTCAGCAATGATGAGGAGAGCTCAGTCAGCAATGATGAGGAGAGCTCAGTCAGCAATGTTGAGGAGAGCTCAGTCAGCAATGAAGAGGAGAGCTCAGTCAGCAATGATGAGGAGAGCTCAGTCAGCAATGATGAGGAGAGCTCAGTCAGCAATGATGGGGAGAGCTCAGTCAGCAATGAGGAGGAGAGCTCAGTCAGCAATGATGAGGAGAGCTCAGTCAGCAATGATGAGGAGCGCTCAGTCAGCAATGATGTGGAGAGCTCAGTCAGCAATGAGGAGGAGAGCTCAGTCAGCAATGATGAGGAGAGCTCAGTCAGCAATGATGAGGAGAGCTCAGTCAGCAATGATGAGGAGAGCTCAGTCAGCAATGATGAGGAGAGCTCAGTCAGCAATGATGAGGAGAGATCAGTCAGCAATGATGAGGAGAGCTCAGTCAGCAATGTTGAGGAGAGCTCAGTCAGCAATGTTGAGGAGAGCTCAGTCAGCAATGATGAGGAGAGCTCAGTCAGCAATGATGAGGAGAGCTCAGTCAGCAATGATTGTTAGAAAGGCGACCCCGGGGGAGGCAGAAGATGTCTGACTGACCACCCCTAGGTCCACCTCTCCGTCAAGAAGTAGCTGAGCGTTACCGAGAGGCCTCCTGGGTGAGGGCCCTCTCCTAGGATCGTACAGCAGAGTAACCACAACGCCACAAATGGACACCACACCAGAGGTCGAGTTCGTAAGCTTTATCAGGAAATAAAGGTTGCTGGTTCTCAGCGATATGTACAAGTAGGTCGAGGGGTCTGTAAAGTCCCGTAAAAGGAGTCAGGGTAGCGGGACAGTCTCGGTTGGGGTGCAGGAAGGGATACCCTGCGCACAGCTCTCAATCCTCCAGCCGGGGGGTTCCGAGAGGTCGAGCCGCGGCAGCGCCAGCAGGCTCTCAAGGTGGTTCGGCAAAGGTGGGCCGCGGCAGCGCCAGCAGGCTCTCAAGATGGTTCGGCAAAGGTGGGCCGTGGCAGCGCCAGCAGGATCTCAAGATGGTTCGGCAAAGGGGGGCCGCGACAGCGCCAGCAGGCTCTCAGGGTATCCTCAGGTTGCAGGGAAAATTAGTTCTTCTGGTGTCGGCCGTGACAGCGTCAGCAGGGCTTTCCAGTCCAGGATGCAACTGGCGTCCTACTCCGGGGCTGGCCCAGATATAGGACTGGGGTCCTTTGATGTCCGGACCTTCGCGCCTGGGGGCCACAGGGGCCGGGATGATGGTGTCCAGACACCCAGCAGGAGGGTGGAGCCAGCGCCCAGGGAGGCCGGAGGGCGATCGATACCAGGCGTCCGGGGACGGCTGGAGGGCCATCGAAACTCCCCTTCCTCCGGGATCTGTCGAGTGGCCACTCGACCACCTGGGTGGATCTTGGTGCCTCGATGTCTGGGCTTCGCTGGGGGCCTGGGCCGGGGCAGAGGCCACATGGTCGTGGCGTGGTGGGCCCAAGATGGAGCCAGGCCGGTAGTGGGGGTCCGGGATGGTAGCCGGACCGGTAGTGTTGGGGCGTGCAGGGTCGGGCAAAAGGGATGCTCGAGGCTCGGTGGAGGCCCGATGTCGTCCTGGGCCCGCCATGCGGGAGGGGTAGGACCACACCATGAGGCCGGGTCCAACACGCGTCCCCCCCAGCTGAAGGCCGGGGAGAGTCACCCATCTTCTTGGGGATTCTCCTCGCCGAGGCGGAAGAATCGGGACAGGCCGTCAGCATTGGCGTGGTCGTTGCCGGGGCGATGCTCCACAGTGAAGTCCATCCCTTGGAGGGAGATGGACCATCGCAACAGTTTCGGGTTTTCTCCCCGCATCTGCATCAGCCACCGCAGAGGCCGGTGGTCGTTCTGGACCCGGAAGTGGGTGCCGAAGAGGTAGGGCCGGAGCTTCTTTAGGGCCCACACGACGGCGAAGGCTTCTCTCTCGAGGGTGCTCCATCGCTGTTCTCTGGCCAGCAGCCGCCGGCTGATGAAGGCAACGGGCAGGTCGGCCCCTTCAGGGTTTACTTGGGAGAGGACCGCCCCAATGCCGTGCTCCGAGGCGTCGGTTTGGACCACAAACTCTCGGCTGTAGTCGGGGGCTTGGAGCACAGGGGCGGTGCACATAGCGGTCTTTAGGGTGTCGAAGGCTACCTGGCACTCGGGGGTCCAGTGCACCCTCTGTGGTAGTCTCTTTTAGGTCAGTTCTGTGAGGGGCCCCACAATGCTCCCATAGTTTTTGATGAAGCGCCGATAGTATCCAGTGAGCCCCAGGAAGGCTCGGACGGCGGTCTGGGTGACCGGGGGCTCCCAGGCCTGGATAGCGTCAATCTTTGGCTGGAGGGGAGCCACCTGGCCGCTCCCTACTTGGTGTCCCAGATAGGTCACGGACCCTTGGCCTATCTGGCACTTGCTGGCCTTTATTGTCAGTCCGGCCCGACGGAGGGCCGTCAGGACCTCCCGGAGGTGGGCCAGGTGCGCATCCCAGTGGAGGCTGTACACCGCAATGTCATCTAGGTAGGCGGCGCTGAACTCTTCTAGCCCGGCCAGCACCCTATTCACGAGTCTCTGGAAGGTGGCCGGGGCGTTTTTCATGCCAAAGGGCATCACCTTGAAATGGTAGTGGCCATCAGGGGTTGAGAAGGCTGATAGCTCTTGCGCTCCAGGTGTGAGGCCGATCTGCCAATATCCGGCCGTGAGATCGAAGGTGCTGAGATACTTTGCAGCCCCCAGGTGATCGATCAGTTCATCCGCCCGGGGGATGGGATGGGCGTCGGTCCTGGTGACTGCATTCAGCCCCCGGTAGTCAACACAGAACCGGAGCTCCGGGGGCGTGCCGGGGGCGGCGGCTTTAGGGACCAGGACAACTGGGCTGGCCCACGGACTGTCGGAAGGTTCGACTACCCCCAGCGCTAGCATCTTGGACACCTCGGACTGGATGCAGGCCCGCACTCGATCGGGCACTCGGAAAGCTCGGTGTCTTACAGGCGGGCTGTCTCCGGTGTCCGCATCATGGACAGACCACCGGGTGACTCCAGGAGTGAGGGAAAACAGATCTGCAAACTGCCCCAGCAGCTGCCGGCAGTCATGGTGCTGTTCTGGGGTCAGGGTGGAGGAGAGCAGGACCCCTTCGATGGAGCCGTCCTTCTCAGTGGTGCTCATGAGATCTGGCAGAGGTTCGGAGTCGTCTTCAGCTCCATCATCGGTCGCTAACAGCAGACTTAGTTCAGTGCGGGTAAAGTGCGGCTTGAGCCGGTTAGCCTGTAGAACCCGGAGGGGGTTCCTGGGGGACTCCATGTCCACCAAGTAAGTGACGGGGCTCTTGCGCTCCACCACCTTGAAGGGCCCCGTCCATTGGTCCTGGAGGGCGCAAGGTTCGACCGAGGACATGACCCAGACCTGCTGGCCCAGCTCGAATTCGATGGACGAGGCGTTCCGGTCATACCAGCGTTTCATCTCCTCCTGATTAGCCTCCAGGTTGGCTTCGGCCAGTTCCCGGAACTTCCGAGTTTGGTTGCAGAGGGTCAGGAGGTACTGGTAGACGTCTGGTGGAGCACCTCGGACAGCCGTCTCCCAGCCTTCTTTGACCAGGCTGAGGGGGCCTCGGACCGGGTGCCCATACAATAGTTCGAAGGAGCTGAACCCCAGGGACTTCTGGGGTACTTCGCGATACGCAAACAGGAGGCAAGGCAGCAGAACATCCCATTTGCGTCGTAGTGGCTTCTCTAGGCCCTTGATCATTCCCTTCAGTGTTCGGTTAAACCGCTCCACAAGTCCATTCCCTTGGGGGTGATACGGGGTGGTGAACTTATATGTGACCCCGCACTGTTGCCACAGGGATCGCATATACTTGGAGATAAAGTTTGTGCCCCGATCACTCACGACTTCTCGGGGGAAGCCGACTCTGGAGAAGATCCCCATTAGGGCTCGGCCTACCACTGGGGCCGTGATGGTTCGGAGGGGGATGGCTTCCGGATAGCGGGTGGCATGGTCCACCAGAACGAGGATGAAGCGGTGCCCTTGAGAGGTGCGGGGGTCCAGGGGCCCCACGATGTCTATCCCCACCCGCTCGAAGGGGGTGGTGACCACGGGAAAAGGCTGGAGCGGGGCTTTGACTTTCCCCCCGCTCTTCCCGCTGGCTTGACAGGTCGGGCAGGTTCTGCAGTGATTATGCACATCGTTGCGCATTTTCGGCCAGTAGAAATGGGTCACCAGGCGGCTGTAAGTTTTGTCCTGCCCCAGGTGCCCGGCAAGGGGCACATCATGTGCTAAGTTCAAGAGGAAGTCTCTAAATCGGAGGGGAACGACCAGCACCCGGCTGGCCCCTAGTTCGGCAATCTTCTGCTCACTGTAGAGAAGGTCGTTGTCCCAATAGACCCAGTGGGACCCCGCAGGGTCTCCAGCGGCTTGAGTGGCGGCTTGTCGTCGGATTCCCTCGAGGGAGGGACAGGTGCTCTGTTCTTGTCGGAATTGTTCGCGGGTGGGGCCACCTTCTTGGCGCCATTGAGCTAGTTCTGGAAGGTGGCCGAGCTCGGTGATTTCTTCAGGGCTGGGCACCTGGGGGCCGGGTTCAGGGTCGGTGTCCTCGGGGACGGCGGGTGGTGGAGGTGCGGGCCACTCCGGCTCCTCGATTGGGGCTTCCTCCGTTGGGGTGGAGGCTCGGGCGGACATGGAGCGGGTGGTCGCACAGACCCACTCGGGAAGGCCTAGCATCCCCAGATGCTCTCTCCGCTCTACGCCGGCCCAGAGGGAACTTTCCAGGTCGTTCCCGAGGAGGCAGTCCACGGGGGCATCGTCTCGGACAGTCACTTTCAGCATGCCCGACATCCCTCCCCACTCGAAGGGGATGCGGGCCATCTGGCACAAACTCTCAGAGTTGTCTTCCGACCGTACTGGGCACAAGACGTTGGGAAGAATTTGTTCGGGGGTCACAAAGTGGCAGCGGACCGCCGTCACGCTGGCTCCCGTGTCCCGGAGGGCTTCGGCCCGGCGTCCATTGATGGTGACCCATTGGCGGTATTTCTGGGTGTTACCTGGGATCGGGTCTCGGGGGATCACGTCCCGAACCCCCAGGCATGCTAAGATCAAAGCGGCGGGCTCCCACTCGGCCTGCTCGGTGTCGTCGCCTTCTTCTTCGCCTCCCTCTGCACTCAGGGCGGCGGCCGCGATCTGGCGGCTCGGGGGACCGGTGGTGCCGGGTCGCTGGTTCATCGGGCAGAGAGGGTCGTTCGCATAATGGCCCTGTCGCTGGCATCTGTGGCACGTAACATTCGGGCGGGGCCCGGGTCTTGCTGGGGGGCCCCCCCTTCGACCCAGGGATGGCGACGTGGAGGTAGGGGATGACCCCGTGGGGGTGTCTCGGCCCCTGCTCTGGCCTCCTCCGCCGCCTCGTGGTCGGTGGTTCCCCGGGGATCCCCGGCCGTAGTCTCCCATCGGACTCCAGGGAACTCGGGTGCTCACCCATCTATCCGCCTCGACAGCGAGTTTTCGTGGCTCTGTCAATTTGCTGTCGAGGAGGTGCTGCCGGAGTTCGATGAAGCAGTTATTGGAAAGATGTTCCCATAGAATGAGGTCGACCAACTGCTGGTAGGTGGTGACCTGGCAGCCTCTGATCCACCCTTCGAAGGCTCTGCTGTAAAAGTTCACGTACTCCACCCAAGTGGTACCGGGGATTTTTTTACAGTCTCGGAATCGCTGCCGGTACATTTCGGGGGTGAGTCCGTAACGAGTGAGAGCTGTTTTCATGTGTTCATATGAGGTCATCTCGGCGTTGGGGAGTTCTAGCAGGGCGTCTCTCCCCTCGTTGACGAACTTCCCCCACAGGCCGGCGCCCCAGTCCTTGAGGGGTACTCAATGGGCGGTCATGGTGACCTCGTAGGCTTTGAACCACTGCTGGATGTCGTCGTTCTTATAGTATTCTTTGACGACCTCCTTGGGTATGTGCACCTTCGTGTCCACCGGCGGGGGTGAGGCCTTGCCCCCGGAGGTGCCGGTTTCGTTGGTCTTGGCCTTGATTTCTAGTTCTTTGAGGCCGCGCTCATGCTCGAGCATGAGTTTCTTTTCTTCGAGGTCTCTTTGTCTTCGCCTTTCCTCTAGGTCTCCTTCCAGCCGTAGTTGCTCGAGGGCTAATTTCCTTTCTGCCAGCTGTATCTCTCCTTCTTGTCGGAGTCGGGCGAGCTCCAACTCGTGGAGCCGGTTCCTCTCTCGTTCTCGGGCGTCTTCGTGGGAGAGGCCCGTGTCTAGGTTTGCGGGCCTTTCCCCCGCAGGGTTCGCGTCGGTCTCCGGGCGTCCGTTCGGGCCCGGGTTGTCTTCATTCTGGGGTGGCGCGTTATCGGCGTCCGCCCAGGCTTGCAGGGCCGATTTAAAGTCCTCTTTGGTGTTGAGGCCCGTGGTAGCGATGCCTAGGTCCTTGCAGAATTGTTTTAATTCCTTGTGGCTGTAATCATCCATCTTTTCTTTCTGGAATTCCGTAGTCGGTCTGGTTTCCTGAGTAGTCATGGTCGCGGTGTGTTTTTCTCGGTAGTGAGTGAATTACTCTCTGTACGATCTGCGTCAGCTCGGATCCCGTCGCCTGCCACCAATATTAGAAAGGCGACCCCGGGGGAGGCAGAAGATGTCTGACTGACCACCCCTAGGTCCACCTCTCCGTCAAGAAGTAGCCGAGCGTTACCGAGAGGCCTCCTGGGTGAGGGCCCTCTCCTAGGATCGTACAGCAGAGTAACCACAACACCACAAATGGACACCACACCAGAGGTCGAGTTCGTAAGCTTTATCAGGAAATAAAGGTTGCTGGTTCTCAGCGATATGTACAAGTAGGTCGAGGGGTCTGTAAAGTCTCGTAAAAGGAGTCAGGGTAGCGGTACAGTCTCGGTTGGGGTGCAGGAAGGGATACCCTGCGCACAGCTCTCAATCCTCGAGCCGGGGGGTTCCGAGAGGTCGAGCCGCGGCAGCGCCAGCAGGCTCTCAAGGTGGTTCGGCAAAGGTGGGCCGCGGCAGCGCCAGCAGGCTCTCAAGATGGTTCGGCAAAGGTGGGCCGCGGCAGCGCCAGCAGGCTCTCAAGATGGTTTGGCAAAGGTGGGCCGCGGCAGCGCCAGCAGGCTCTCAAGATGGTTCGGCAAAGGGGGGCCGCGACAGCGCCAGCAGGCTCTCAGGGTATCCTCAGGTTGCAGGGAAAATGAGTTCTTCTGGTGTCGGCCGTGACAGCGTCAGCAGGGCTTTCCAGTCCAGGATACAACTGGCGTCCTACTCCGGGGCTGGCCCAGATATAGGACTGGGGTCCTTTGATGTCCGGACCCTCGCGCCTGGGGGCCAGAGGGGCCGGGATTATGGTGTCCAGACACCCAGCAGGAGGGTGGAGCCAGCGCCCAGGGAGGCCGGAGGGCGATCGATACCAGGCGTCCGGGGACGGCTGGAGGGCCATCGAAACTCCCCTTCCTCCGGGATTTGTCGAGTGGCCACTCGACCACCTGGGTGGATCTTCGTGCCTCGATGTCTGGGCTTCGCTGGGGGCCTGGGCCGGGGCCGAGGCCACGTGGTCGTGGCGTGGTGGGCCCAAGATGGAGCCAGGCCGGTAGTGGGGGTCCGGGATGGTAGCCGGACCGGTAGTGTTGGGGCGTGCAGGGTCGGGCGAAAGGGCTGCTCGAGACTCGGTGGAGGCCCGATGTCGTCCTGGGCCCGCCATGCGGGAGGGGTAGGACCACGCCATGAGGCCGGGTCCAACAATGATGAGGAGAGCTCAGTCAGCAATGATGAGGAGAGCTCAGTCAGCAATGTTGAGGAGAGCTCAGTCAGCAATGATGAGGAGAGCTCAGTCAGCAATGATGAGGAGAGCTCAGTCAGCAATGTTGTCAACACCCCATTTGAGTAGTGGAGTCGGCCCCGATCAGTGAAGTGTCTCTTAACTACGCCCAAATTCTAATTGAAATGTATACGATTCTTAAGTTAAAAAAACAAATACATAACATTTTATTCATATATATTTATAAATATATTTTTAGTTTGACTAAGAGCATTTTTAGGCAATATGTGCTAATCAACTTTGTGCTCGAGAGTCTATTTATTAGTCATGTTTGGCCAATTTGAATCGTTTGTGTTCTTATAGCATAGGCTCATCCGGTCGCATTTTTTTCACTTTTGCCTGATTGCTCCTTTTATTCTATTGTCCATGATCTGTTCCTTGTGAGATTGTTCTTTGTAAACCTAAATAAAGAAATGTGATGATGATGACTGTGCTTTGAGAAATCCAGTGCCAATATTGGACGTGTTTGTGCACACATTTGGGCACGTGGGCACTGTTGAAATGTTCAGTGTGCAGGATCAGCAGAAGGTGGAGCTCAAATATACCACATTGGCTAGTAGGAGGGAGCGGCAGGCCAGACAAACGCCGCGCAGGTGGCTGCTAAAGGTGGGGACCAGAGGCCGGACTCTATAGCAGTGCCTACTCAAAGCACCTCTGAAGGGTCTAGCGGCTTGACACTGTACCGCAAGGTGGACGGGGGGTGTTTAAAGGCAGCCATGTTGTGGCACTAGATATGAGATGGGAACTGACCCTGGGCAAGAGGATGCCCAGAGCTGACTAGGATGGAGCCGTAGGAAATGGCTCTAGACTTTAAAAGTGACTGTTGGATGTTGCTTGCAGAGATGCCACCTTGGAAAGAACAATGGCTCTTCTTACAAACAACAATAACCCCTTGTCGTATAACAATGGCCCCTCTTCGAAAGAGCAATGGGCCCAATTGGAAAGAACAAAAGTTGGTCTTGGATCGAGCAGTAGCTCCTTTTAGGAAGAAGAAATAATGCCCCCGTTAAAAGAACAATGGCCCCTCTTGGAAAGAACAATGGTTCCTCTTGGGAAGAACAATTGGTTCTCTTAGGAATAACAATGGTTCCTCTTAGGAATAATAATGGCTCCTCTTGGGAAGAACAGTGGGTCCTCTTGGGAAGAACAATGGGTCCTCTTGGGAAGAACAATGGCCCCTCTTGGGAAGAACAATGGCCCCTCTTAGGAAGAACAATGGCCCCTCTTGGGAAGAACAACCGGTCCTCTTGGGAAGAACAATGGGTCCTCTTGGGAAGAACAATGGGTCCTCTTGGGAAGGACAATGGATCCTCTTCGGAAGGACAATGGCCCCTCTTAGAAAGAACAATGGCCCCTCTTGGAAAGAACAATGGGACCTCTTGGGAAGAACACTGGGTCCTCTTGGGAAGAACAATGGATCCTCTTGGGAAGAACAATGGCCCCTCTTAGAAAAAACAATGGCCCCTCTTGGGAACAATGGCCCCTCTTGGGAAGAACAATGGCCCCTCTTAGAAAGAACAATGGGTCCTCTTGGAAAGAACAATGGCCCCTCTTGGAAAGAACAATGGCCCCTCTTGGGAAGAACAGTGGCCCCTCTTGGGAAGAACAGTGGCCCCTCTTAGAAAGAACAGAGGTCCCTCTTGGGAAGAACAATGGTCCCTCTTGGGAAGAACAGTGGCCCCTCTTAGAAAGAACAGAGGCCCCTCTTGGGAAGAACAATGGTTCCTCTTGGAAAGAACAATGGCCCCACTTAGAAAGAACAATGGCCCCTCTTGGAAAGAAAAATGTCCCCTCTTAGAAATAACAATGGCCGCTCTTAGAAGAACAATGGCCCCTCTTGGGAAGAACAATGGCCCCTCTTGGGAAGAACAATGGCCCCTCTTGGAAAGAACAATGGGTCCTCTTGGGAAGAACAATGTGTCCTCTTGGGAAGGACAATGGATCCTCTTGGGAAGAACAATGGCCCCTCTTAGAAAGAACAATGGCCCCTCTTAGAAAGAACAATGGCCCCTCTTAGGAAGAACAATGGCCCCTCTTAGAAAGAACAATGGGTCCTCTTGGAAAGAACAATGGCCCCGCTTAGAAAGAACAATGGCCCCTCTTGGGAAGAACAATGGCCCTTCTTGGGAAGAACAATGGTTCCTCTTGGGAAGAACAATGGCCCCTCTTGGGAAGGACAATGGTTCCTCTTGGGAAGAACAATTGGTTCTCTTAGGAATAACAATGGCTCCTTTTAGGAATAACAATGGCTCCTCTTGGGAAGAACAGTGGGCCCTCTTGGGAAGAACAATGGGTCCTCTTGGGAAGAACAATGGGTCCTCTTGGAAAGAACAATGGCCCCTCTTAGGAAGAACAATGGCCCCTCTTGGGAAGAACAACCGGTCCTCTTGGGAAGAACAATGGGTCCTCTTGGGAAGAACAATGGGTCCTCTTGGGAAGGACAATGGATCCTCTTGGGAAGGACAACGGCCCCTCTTAGAAAGAACAATGGCCCCTCTTGGAAAGAACAATGAGTCCTCTTGGGAAGAACAATGGGTCCTCTTGGGAAGAACAATTGCCCCTTTTGGGAAGAACAATGGCCCCTCTTAGAAAGAACAATGGGTCCTCTTGGAAAGAACAATGGGTCCTCTTGGAAAGAACAATGGCCCCTCTTGGGAAGAACAGTGGCCCCCCTTGGGAAGAACAGTGGCCCCTCTTAAAAAGAACAGAGGCCCCTCTTGGGAAGAACAATGGTCCCCTTTGGGAAGAACAGTGGCCCCTCTTAGAAAGAACAGAGGCCCCTCTTGGGAAGAACAATGGTTCCTCTTGGAAAGAACAATGGCCCCACTTAGAAAGAACAATGGCCCCTCTTGGAAAGAAAAATGGCCCCCCTTAGAAATAACAATGGCCCCTCTTAGAAGAACAAGGGCCCCTCTTGGGAAGAACAATGGCCCCTCTTGGGAAGAACAATGGCCCCTCTTGGAAAGAACAATGGGTCCTCTTGGGAAGAACAATGTGTCCTCTTGGGAAGGACAATGGATCCTCTTGGGAAGAACAGTGGCCCCTCTTAGAAAGAACAGAGGCCCCTCTTGGGAAGAACAATGGCACCTCTTAGGAAGGACAATGGCCCCTCTTAAAAAGAACAATGGTCCCTCTTGGGAAGAACAATGGCCCCTCTTAAAAAGAACAATGGTCCCTCTTGGGAAGAACAATGGCCCCACTTAGAACGAACAATGGCCCTTCTTGGAAAGAAAAATGTCCCCTCTTAGAAATAACATTGGCCCCTCTTAGAAGAAAAATGGCCCCTCTTGGGAAGAACAATGGCCCCTCTTGGGAAGAACAATGGCCCCTCTTGGAAAGAACAATGGCCCCTCTTGGGAAGAACAATGGCCCCTCTTGGAAAGAACAATGGGTCCTCTTGGGAAGAACAATGTGCCTTCTTGGGAAGGACAATGGATCCTCTTGGGAAGAACAATGGCCCCTCTTAGAAAGAACAGTTGCCCCTCTTAGAAAGAACAATGGCCCCTCGTAGAAAGAACAATGGCCCCACTTAGAAAGAACAATGGCCCCTCTTGGAAAGAAAAATGTCCCCTCTTAGAAAGAACAATGGCCCCTCTTGTAAAGAACAATGGCCCCTCTTGGGAAGAACAATGGGTCCTCTTAGAAAGAACAATGGGTCCTCTTGAAATAACGATGGCCCCTCTTAGAAATAACAATGGGTCCTCTTGGAAAGAACAATGGCCCCTCTTAGAAGGAACAATGACCTGTAGTGGGAAGAACAATGGCCCCTCTTAGAAAGAACAATGGCCCGTCTTGGGAAGAACAATGGCCCCTCCGCTATTCACCTTTTCCAAAAACCCCAGTCAAGACAAACTGAGGTTTCAGGAGGATATCATGGAAATCTCAGAATGGCTGGCGGCCAGGGCGACTGACACTGGAATCTGGGGACCACGGTTCGATCCCCGGCTCCGGCGGCAGGTTAGCCCAGCACCATGTGACTCTGGGCAATAGCTCGCTTAATCTTCCCGTCGGCCCCCAGCGCCTAGAGACCCTTACGGGTGATTGTGCGCTTTACAAATGTGGACTTTACTTTAACTCTCTCCGACTTAACTCTTTTAAACAAAGGTGCTGCTGTTCGGGAGAGACTCTCATAAATGGGATGACCAATGGTGGGCAGCTGCGCTGGGTCCCCCCCAGCCAAAAATCTCAGTAAAAAACTTAGGGGTCCTGATGGATAATTCCCTCTCCTTTGAATTGCACGCAAAAAAAGTGGCAGGCACTTGCTATGGCCACTTACGTGGGTTGAAACCCATTTTAGGATTCTTTGCTGCACCCATCCGTCAGGTGATCATTCAATCAGTAGTCTTATCTCGTCTGGACTACTGCAACGGACTCTTACTGGGCACAAATAAAACTGTCATGAAGAGATTGCAACGGCCCCAGAATGTTGCTGCCCGTACCCTGTTTGCCCTCCTTAAACATTGTCACACCTTCCATCTTTTGCATCGCCTACATTGGCTCCCGATCGAATGGAGAATTCACTTTAAAACTCTCTGTATCCTTCATAAGATCCTGCTTCACCAGGGCCCCCAGATTCTGCAGGGTCTATGCTCTTTATATGTACCAACACGGGCCCTTCGCTCCGCTGATTCGCACTCGGCCTGCACTCCCAGGGTGCGCAGGAGCAGAGCGGGCGGACACTCTTTCAGGTCTCTAGCTCCTGCCTTTTGTAATTCTATTCCAATCTCGGCCCGCAGCACCCAAGATCACTTGGCTTTCAGGAAACAGATTAAAACCTGACTATTCTCTTCCATCGAGCCGGGGCACTTTGCCCGTGGCACCTGCACCGGACATCTCTGTGTTGTCCTTTCCTTACTTTTCTCCTTCACCTCTGTTGCTCGTTCCGCTAGCGCTGGGGCGCCCCATTGCTGGGGTAGCCATGCGCTCTATAAGTCGTCTTAATATAACATAACATAACATTAGAAAGAACAATGGCCCCTCTTGGGAAGAACAGTGGCCCCTCTTAGAAAGAACAATGGCCCCTCTTAGAAAGAACAATGGCTCCTCTTAGAAAGAACAATGGCTCCTCTTGGGAAGAACAAAGGCCCCTCTTAGGAAGAACAATGGCTCCTCTTAGAAAGAACAATGGCTCCTCTTGGGAAGAACAATGGCCCCTCTTGGGAAGAACTGTGGGTCCTCTTGGGAAGAACAAAGGCCCCTCTTGGAAAGAACAATGGCCCCTCTTGGGAAGAACAATGGCTCCTCTTATGAAGAACAATGGCCCCTCTTAGGAAGAACAATGGCCCCTCTTGGAAAGAACAATGGCCCCTCTTGGGAAGAACAATGGCTCCTGGACCCTCTCCACAGTGGTCGCTCCCCTCGCGCTGTGCCTCCCAACAGACGCTTTGCTCCCTGCTGCCTGCTTGCCCTGATTGAGCGCCTTGAAGTGCACGCAGCGCCTGGTATCGTTAACATAGATTTTTTGCCTGCTGCCTGCTGGCCCTGATATAGCGTATTTAGCGCCTGACATCGTTTGCTTGCCTTTCATAATTTCTGTACATTGGCCGTGCATTGCGGGGAAGTTAAAAGGGCCTGCACAGTGTTTAAACAATTTCTGCACCTTAACTCGCACTCCGGCGGTGCCCCAGTTACGTTTCAGGTACCGGGCTGCCATTTGGTGGAGTGTTTGTTTTCTTCTGTGAGCCCGTGTCTCCTCCCAGCTCCCGCCTCCCAGCTGCCCCTCCCACGCTCCGCCCCCCTCCACTCTCCATTTAAGGCAGATGCAACAACGTGCAGCGTCCACGCGCTGCGGCCGCGCCGAAGGTGCGCCAAAGGTAAGCCCGTCGGCGCCCGTCCGCGCCTGGATCGCGCCCAGCTCCACACCCCCTGGTCCCCGCTTCACCCACCCCTCCCACATTACATACGACGCCTCCACCCTCCTATCACTGAACCCCGGCCGACTCCCTAACTGCGCCCATGCAGCACCAGGACACATCCATGGACCCTTCACCTGCCACTCCTGCAAATTCTCCTGCATCAAGACCCACACCAAACCCACAAACACCAAACAGAGATCCAGCACCACCCACCTTAAATGCATCCTTCTCAACACCCGCTCAGTTCACAAACACGCCATCGACCTTTGGAACCTACTCAACACCACTTCTCCGGACATCGCCTTCCTAACAGAAACCTGGATGAATACCTCTTCAGCTCCAGACATCACCATAGCCATCCCGGACGGCTACAAGATCATCCGTAAGGACCGCCCCATCCAAACAGGAGGAGGCATCGCCATTGTTGGAAAGGGGAGTCTCTGGTTGGCGCAGTGCAGCACTGGCGACAAGCAGGGACCTTCTCTTCCACGTCAGGGCGAAGGGTTACCTTCAAGAACAACCTCTGCTTACTGTAGGAAGGGGGAGTCTCTGGTTGGCGCAGTGCAACACTGGCGACAAGCAGGGACTCTCTCTTCCTCGTCAGGGCTGAGGGTTACCTTCAAGACAACCTCTGCTTACCCTCTAGGTAGTGTGGCTTAAGCAGTCTTAGGCTAATCTCTGGGGCATGTAGGGTTAAACACTTGCAACATTACACCATCACCACCAACCCACCACACAATGACACCAAACTGTATTTTGTAAAAATATATGTTCTTTATATAAATTTCAAGCAGGCTTGTAAATACAGTTGTCAAACTTTCAATAGCGGTTCCAGTTTACTTAGTTGGGTTGCCACAGTTCTTCCTAGCAATAAGCAATCTTAGCGTTTCAAAACAGTTCTTTATCAGCTTCCAATTCCCCAAATATGGTATTACTTTGGGGGTCTTTCTGTTCACGTTTTATCAAAACAAAGGCGGGGTTGCCTGCTGGGGCCTTGGCGCACCTCCGAGGACTGAATGGGCCCGACCGGCCCGGGCTCACGCTACTAGCGGGAGCGGCGGCAGGTTGGCTCGAGTCCGCTCCTCTGTACGAGCCGCACGGCTGTGCGCGGCTGGCGGGGGAGAGAGCGGGGGCCCTGGGAGCGCTCCGAGGGCTTGGCAGGTCAGAGGGCGGTGCGAGCGAACAGGCCAGAGGCTCGCACCGCGGGGGCAACAACAGTACCTTTGTCTTTGATGAACAGGATCGAGGCAGTCCGGCCACAGGTCAGCGCGGTGGTCCGCGTCGCGGTGTCTTCCTCCCGGGGTTGGAGCGAGCGGCGGCTCGGCTCGAGCTCGGAGGTTGGCGTTGCGGCGCGGGCCGGGCCACAGGGACAGAGCGCCTTGAGATTTCCTGACCAGGAGAGTACACGCAGAGGGCAGAGATCCTCGGCGCAGGCCTCTGTTAATCCAGGCGACGTTCAGGCACCCCACGCAACAGCTGTTCCTCGGACAGCGGCGGCGCGTTCAGGGGCACACAGACACGAAGGGGTGCAAGCAGGCACCGGGCACCACCCTTCGTCACGTTGCGAGCTGCAGCTCGGGGTCAGTCACGGTGTTCGGATCAGCTGGGCTGGTCTTCACGATGCTTCTGGACCAGGCAGGCGGCAGTCACTTTGCTTAGAGGGCGGGCAGCTCCCAGAGCGCTGCTGAGGAGCGCGATGGACACAGCGCGCTCCGCTTTTTCCTGGGGAGGCTTGCAAAAGGAAAACAGCGTCTTCCAGTGGTTCCTGGGTCAGGGGGTAGCGCTCACTGTTCCTGGAGCGCTGGTCAGGGGGCAAGTTCACAGGCAAGCCCTTGGAGATCTTTCAGCAGAGTTTGGCACAAAGTTTCAATAAAGCAAAAGTCTTTTGTAGTCTTTTCTTTCCTCTCCTTTGGCAGCAAGGCACCAGACACAGGCCAGAGTCAGCACTCCTCCTTGTCCTTCCAGGTCCTTCTCTTCGGGCAGAGTTTCTTCTGTAGCACAAACAGGATCTAATTTACAAGGAGCAGGGCTCCTACTTTTATACCTAGTTTCTTTTGTTCTAGCAAGCCAGGGGGGCCTCTGCATAACTGCTCCAGTCTCTGAGTACTTGTTGTGGGTACTTATGACTTCTGCATTCAGTGTGAGGGCAGGCACATCAGCCGCTCCCCAGGGGGGCGGAGCCGGCATTGAGGGGGCAGGAGTGGCCTGAGCACTTTGTTTACAAGCTTCGGTCCTTCCTGGGCCAGGTGCAGGCTGAGTCATCAGTCGCTCCCCAGGAGGGCGGAGCCAGCATTGTGGTGGCAGGGGCACAGCCTGATGCATCATTCAGGGGAAACTCCCACCACCCATTAAGGGGTCCTCCTGCTAATCACTACCTGTCAACTCCCAGCCCTGTCACTCACACACACCAGACAGTCAGATCCACATCCAAGCAGAGGCGGGCTGAAATGGTTAGGCCAGCAAATGCTAACTTTCTAAAAGTAGCATTTGCAAACACAGGATATTAAAATAAACTTTACTAAAAGAAGTATTTTATTATTCTGAGTTCAGGCATACTAAACATTAATTTCTACCATGTTCCCTGAGCCTGCTGGGATTATAGAGTGTAATAATTCCAGCAGCCCATCTGGCCTAAAGGGAACTGGTAGCCTTACAATAGTGAAAAACGAATTTGGCAGTAATTCACTATTAGAACATGCCACATACATCAGGGCATGTTCTACCTTACACTTACAATGCACCCTGCCCTCAGGCCTACCATAGGGGTGACTAATATGAAGTTAAGGGAAGGTTTAGGGGCTGGCAAGTGTGTGCACTTGCCCAGCCAGCATGACAGTACCAGACAGCACGCAGGTTCTGCAATGGCAGACCCTAGACACATTTTAAGGCTGCTTCTGTGGGTGGCGCAACCAGCGCTGCAGGCCCACTAGCAGTATTGGCATTCACAAGCCCTGGCACTCCTGGTGCACTTTACTAGGGACTAACAGTAAATCCAATGAACCAATCATGGACATCAATCACATGTACACTTTACAGTAGGGAGCACTTGCACTGCGGCACGGGTTGGCCGTGGCGCAGTGCCCTGAGTAGCAGACACCAGCAAAACATTTGAGGCACAACAGCAAAAAGTGGAAGGGAAACTCACGCCAAGGTGCCAGGTCTAACACTTACCCTCTAGGTAGTGTGGCGCAAGCAGTCTAGGCTAATCTCTGGGGCACATAGGGTTAAACATTTGCAATATCATACCATCAGAACCAACCCACCACACAATGACACCAAACTGTATTTGTAGAAAAAATATATATCTTTATATAAGTTTCTTTCACGCAGGCTTGTAAATACAGTCTTGGTTACTTTGAAATTGCAAGGTTCCAGTTACTCTTACTAGTGTCACAGTTCTTATGTGGTTTGTAATCAAAAATGATAGTCTTTACCCCTCAAAAAGGGTGCCACAGCTCCTGAACGCGGTCTTTGGGATCTTCTACCCCGTTCCAGGACAGTACAGCGCTCCCTAGAACTTCTGGGCGCTTTATCCGGCTTTTGATGCAAGTCCCTATCAACCCTCACGCCTTCCGCGTGAGCAGGGGTGCGCGGCGTTCACTCCGATGGCCGAGAGGAGGCGTACCGGCCTCCCAGTCACCCTTACAAGCGCACAATTCTCAGCGCACAGGGTTTGGCAGCCAAAGAGCAGACAATCAAGTGCGGCAATCTCGGGGAAGGGGCCCTTCAAGGATGGGGCAAGGTTAGCAGAGTACCGACTCCCCTTAGGGGCGTTAGGGCACCTCGTAGGCTGAGAGGCGTTCAGCTGGCAGTGCGTCTCGAACTGGGCTGCGGGACGGCTTCCCGGAGTCTCGCAGTTCAGAGCGCACAGAGCGGGGGCCAGCAGGGGACGAGGGGTGCGCGCCTCACGGACTCCGTGTCCAGAGAGCGGCGCACTTCAGCAGCCAACAGTACCTTTGAGTCCTAGAAGGCGGGGGTCCGGGGCGGACGATGCCGGGGTTGATCTCAGGTCCCACGTCGCGGTGTCTTCCTCTGTCGATCCGAGCGGCGGCTCGGCTCAGGAGGGCGGCGTTGCGGTGGGGGTCAGATCTTCCAGCGAAGTGCTCCCGGCCTGGCAAGAGGGGGCAGGGCCCCGGGCAGCAGTGTGAGGCGCGAACACAGCCTCTGAGCGCACAGCGGGTAGTCCTTCTCTCCCCACGCCGCTGCAGCTTGCAAACGGCGGCGGCTGGGGCTTCAGGGCAACTTCTTCTCCTGTGAAGCAGGCAGGCACAAGGCAGGGTCCGTTCTTGCGGTGCAGACCGCAGTTAGGCAGGCGACAGGCACGGTGCTGGGGCCAGCTAGGCTGGTCCTGGCGATGTCAGCTGGGGCCTGCCAGGTAGCAGTTGCGGTGCTCGGCTGGACGGGGGTGCCAAGGGCCTCTCAGAGGGCACAGTGATTCTCTCACGGCGCACTCCGCTTCTCCTCAGTAGTGGTGCAGGGCAGATGCACGGCTCACAGCAGCTTTCTCTTCCAGGGTAGCGCCCACTGTTCCTGGGGCGCTGGTCAGGGGGCAAGTTCCACAGCAAGCCCTTGGAGATCTTTCAGCAGAGTTTGGCACAAAGTTCAAAAAGCAAAAGTCTCTTGTAGTCTCGTCTTTTCCTCTCCTTCTGCAGCAAGGCACCAGACACAGGCCAGAGACAGCACTCCTCCTTGTAGTCCTTCCAGGTCCTTCTCTTCGGGCAGAGTTTCTTCTGTAGCGCAAACAGGATCTAATTTACAAGGAGCAGGGCTCCTACTTTTATACCCAGTTTCTTTTGTTCTAACAGGCCAGGGGGGCCTTTGCATAACTGCTCCAGTCCCTGAGCACTTGTGGTGGGTACTTCTGGCTTCTTCATTCAGTGTGAGGGCAGGCACATCAGCCGCTCCCCAGGGGGGCGGAGCCAGCATTGTAGGGACAGGGGCAGCCTGAGCACTTTGTTGACAAGCTTCGGTCCTTCCTGGGCCAGGTGCAGGCTGAGTCATCAGTCGCTCCCCAGGAGGGCGGAGCCAGCATTGTGGAGGCAGAGCACAGCCTGATGCATCATTCAGGGGAAACTCCCACCTCCCACTAAGGTGTCATCCTGCTATTCACTACCTGTCAACTCCCAGCCCTGTCACTCACACACACCAGACAGTCAGATCCACATCCAAGCAGAGGCGGGCTGAAATGGTTAGGCCAGCAAATGCTAACTTTCTAAAAGTAGCATTTGCAAACACAGGATATTAAAATAAACTTTACTAAAAGAAGTATTTTATTATTCTGAGCTCAGGCATACTAAACATTAATTTCTACCATGTTCCCTGAGCCTGCGGGGATTATAGAGTGTAATAATTCCAGCAGCCCATCTGGCCTAAAGGGAACTGGTAGCCTTACAATAGTGAAAAACGAATTTGGCAGTAATTCACTATTAGGACATGCCACCCACATCAGAGCATGTCCTACCTTACACTTACAATGCACCCTGCCCTCAGGCCTACCATAGGGGTGACTAATATGAAGTTAAGGGAAGGTTTAGGGGCTGGCAAGTGTGTGCACTTGCCCAGCCAGCATGACAGTACCAGACTGCACGCAGATTCTGCAATGGCAGAACCTGGACACATTTTAAGGCTGCTTCTGTGGGTGGCGCAACCAGCGCTGCAGGCCCACTAGCAGTATTGGCATTCACAAGCCCTGGCACTCCTGGTGCACTTTACTAGGGACTAACAGTAAATCCAATGAACCAATCATGGACATCAATCACATGTACACTTTACAGTAGGGAGCACTTGCACTGCGGCACGGGTTGGCCGTGGCGCAGTGCCCTGAGTAGCGGACACCAGCAAAACATTTGAGGCACAACAGCAAAAAGTGGAAGGGAAACTCACGCCAAGGTGCCAGGTCTAACAGCCATCGTCCACAAGAGCACCATCCGCGTCTCAACCAGCTCAGAAGACAACCTCGCTATCGCCGAACACCTTCACTTCCAGATCCACACCGACCCCAAGACCACACTCAGAGGCACCCTCATCTACAGGCCACCAGGACCCCGTACAAAATTCAGCGAAGACATTACTGACTTCATCACCCCACACGCCCTCCCCTCGGAAGAATACATTCTACTGGGAGACCTCAATTTCCATCTGGAAAAGAGCAACGACAGTAACACTACCACCCTTCTGGACAATCTCGCCAATCTCGGACTCAAACAACTTGTCAACACCCCCACTCACTACGCAGGACACACACTTGACCCTATCTTCACTTCCAGCAAGCATATCTCCTTCACTCACACCACACCCCTCCACTGGATGGACCACAGTTGCATCCACTTCATTTACAACAAGACCACGATCCACAACCACCCTCAACCAACTCTGCGAAGAAATTGGAACAAAATCACCATCGACCAGATCTCCACATCGCTTCTTCAAAAAAACCCCGCCTACTCAACGAACCCTAACCAAGCCGCCATCAACCTCACACAATGGCTAACCCAAACCGCCGACAAACTAGCACCCCTGAAAAAACATCAAATCAAACAAGGAAGCAAGAACGCCCCCTGGTTCAACGATGACCTTAAGAAATCAAAGGAGCTCTGTCGTTCCCTTGAGAAAACCTGGAAAAAAGACCCAAACACTATCACCCAAGCCGCCTTCAAAAACGCCACCCGCAAACACCACCAACTAATCCGGACAGCCAAGAAATCATCACTCAAAGACCGACTAGACAACAACGCCCACAACAGCAAGGAACTTTTCAACATAATCAAAGAATTCACCAACCCCACCGCCAGCTCTAACGACATCACCCCCTCTCAAGTCCTCTGCGACTCCCTCGCCTCATTCTTCCATGACAAAATTGCCGACATTCATAACAGCTTTGACAACCAACCCGCAAACCAGCCCACCCCACTCACCTCCGAACCTGTACCTCCTCCGAATAACCTTCTCGACTGGAACCCAATCACCACAGAAGACACCATTCGCCTGATGAACTCCATCCACTCAGGATCCCCTACAGACCCATGCCCCCATCACATCTTCAACAAAGCAGACTCCATTATCGCACCCCATCTCCGAGACGTCATCAACTGCTCCCTCAACGCCGCCACATTCCCAGAAAGCTGGAAACACGCCGAACTCAGCGCCCTTCTGAAGAAACCCTCAGCTGACCCCACCGAACTCAAAAACTACCGCCCCATCTCGCTCCTCCCATTCCCTGCCAAAGTCATCGAGAAAGCCGTTAACAGCCAGCTCGCCGCCTTCCTCGAAACCAACAAATCACTCGACTCCTCACAGTCTGGCTTCCGAGCCAAACACAGCACCGAGACCGCCCTCATCGCAGCAACTGATGACATTCGAACACTACTGGACAACGGAGACACAGTGGCCCTCATCCTCCTTGACCTCTCCGCAGCCTTCGACACAGTCTGCCATAGCACCCTGATACAACGCCTCAGAAACATTGGAATTCAAGGAAAAGCATTGGACTGGATCATCTCGTTCCTCGCTGGAAGAACTCAGAGAGTCCGCCTCCCCCCTTTTAAGTCAGAGGCCACCGAAGTCATCTGCGGCGTCCCGCAAGGATCATCACTCAGCCCCACCCTCTTCAACGTCTACATGAGCCCCCTCGCAACCATCGCACATCAACACAACCTCAACATCATCTCCTACGCGGATGACACTCAGCTGATCCTATCACTCACAAAAGACCCAACCACCGCCAAAACCAACCTACATGAAGGGATGAAAGAAGTAGCCAAGTGGATGAAGCACAGCCGTCTGAAATTGAACTCTGACAAAACGGAAGTCCTCATCTTAGGTTCATCCCCTTCCGCCTGGGACGACTCTTGGTGGCCAACGGCCTTAGGTAAAGCCCCCATACCGACGGACCACGCACGGAACCTGGGCATCATCCTGGACTCCTCACTCTCGATGACCAGACAAGTCAACGCCGTCTCATCATCATGCTTCAACATCCTGCGCATGCTCAAAAAAACATTCCGCTGGATCCCAACCGAAACAAGGAAAACGGTCACCCACGCACTGGTTACAAGCCGCCTGGACTACGGAAACACCCTGTATGCTGGTACCACCGCAAAACTGCAGAAAAAACTCCAACGCATCCAAAATGCCTCAGCCAGACTCATACTAGACATCCCCCGCACAGACCACATTTCCGCCCACCTGAAAGATCTTCACTGGCTCCCCGTCAACAAGAGAATAACGTTCCGTCTCCTCACCCACGCACACAAAGCCCTATACGAAACTGGACCTGATTGTCTCAACATGCGCCTTTCCTTTTACACCCCCACCCGCCAGCTGCGTTCGTCCAACCAAGCCCTCGCCGCTGTTCCGCGCATCCACAAAGCCACCATGGGGGGAAGATCCTTCTCCTACTTAGCGGCCAAAATCTGGAATTCCCTCCCCATCCACCTCCGACTTACTCAAAACCACCTAGCCTTCAGAAAACAGCTTAAAACCTGGATATTCGATAAGTAACCCTCCCCCCCTTCCTCAAGCGCCTTGAGACCCTCTGGGTATGTAGTGCGCTATATAAATTTTTTGACTTGACTTGATTGACTTGACTCTTGGGAAGAACAATGGTTCCTCTTGGGAAGAACAATGGCCCCTCTTGGAAAGAACAATGGCCCCTCTTGGAAAGAACAGGGGCCCCTCTTGGGAAGAACAATGGCCCCTCTTGGGAAGAACAATGGTTACTCTTGGGAAGAACAATGGCCCCTCTTGGAAAGAACAATGGCCCCTCTTGGAAAGAACAATGAATCCTCTTGGAAAGAACAATGTCCCCTCTTGGGAAGAACAATGGCTCCTCTTGGGAAGAACAATGGCCCCTCTTGGAAAGAACAATGGCCCATCTTCAATGGCCCCTCTTGGAAAGAACAATGGCCCCTCTTGGAAAAAACAATGGTCCCTCATGGGAAGAACAATGGCTCCTCTTGGGAAGAACAATGGCCACTCTTAGGAAGAACAATGGCCCCTCTTGGAAAGAACAATGGCCCCTCTTGGAAAGAACAATGGCCCCTCTTGGGAAGAACAATAGCTCCTCTTGGGAAGAACAATGGCCCCTCTTGGAAAGAACAATGGCCCCTCTTGGAAAGAACAATGGCCCCTCTTGGAAAGAACAGGGGCCCCTCTTGGGAAGAACAATGGTTCCTCTTGGGAAGAACACTGGCCCTTCTTGGGAAGAACAATGGTTCGTCTTGGGAAGAACAATGGCTCCTCTTGGGAAGAACAATGGCCCCTCTTGGAAAGAACAATGGCCCCTCTTGGGAAGAACAATGGCTCCTCTTGGGAAGAACAATGGCCCCTCTTGGAAAGAACAATGGCCCCTCTTGGAAAGAACAGGGGCCCCTCTTGGGAAGAACAATGGTTCCTCTTGGGAAGAACAATGGTTCCTCTTGGGAAGAACAATGGTTCCTCTTGGGAAGAACAATGACCCCTCTTGGAAAGAACAGGGGCCCCTCTTGGGAATAACAATGGTTCCTCTTGGGAAGAACAATGGCCCTTCTTGGGAAGAACAATGGTTCCTCTTGGGAAGAACAATGGCCCCCTTGGGAAGAACAATGGTTCCTCTTGGGAAGAACAATGGCCCGCTTAGAAAGAACAATGGTTCCTCTTGGGAAGCACAATGGTTCCTCTTATAAAGAACAATGGGCCCTCTTGGAAAGAACAATGGCCCCTCTTAGAAAGTACAATGGCCCTCTTGGGAAAAACAATGGCCCCTCTTGCGAAGAACAATAAAGTCCTCTTGGGAAGAACAATGGGTCCTCTTAGAAAGAACAATGGGTCCTCTTGGGAAGAACAATGGTTCCTCTTGGCAAGAACAATGGCCCCTCTTAGAAAGAACAATGGCCCCTCTTAGGAAGAACAATGGCCCTTCTTGGGAAGAACAATGACCCCTCTTAGAAAGAAAAATGGCCCCTCTTAGAAAGAACATTGGCCCTTCTTTGGAAGAACATTGGCCCCTCTTAGAAAGAACAATGGCCCCTCTTGGGAAGAACAATGGCCCCTCTTGGGAAGAACAATAAAGTCCTCTTGGGAAGAACAATGGGTCCTCTTAGAAAGAACAATGGCCCTTCTTGGGAAGAACAATGGTTCCTCTTGGTAAGAACAATGGTTCCTCTTGGGAAGAACAATGGTTCCTCTTGGGAAGAACAATGGCCCTTCTTGGGAAGAAAAATGGTTCCTCTTGGGAAGAACAATGGCCCCCTTGGGAAGAACAATGGTTCCTCTTGGGAAGAACAATTGCCCGCTTAGAAAGAACAATGGTTCCTCTTGGGAAGAACAATGGCCCCTCTTGGAAAGAACAATGGCCCCTCTTGGGAAGAACAATGGCCCCTCTTGGGAAGAACAATAAAGTCCTTTTGGGAAGAACAATGGCCCCTCTTAGAAAGAACAATGGGTCATCTTAGAAAGAACAATGGTCCCTCTTGGGAAGAACAGTGGCCCCTCTTAGAAAGAACAGAGGCGCCTCTTGGGAAGAACAATGGGTCTTCTTGGATTGAACAATGGCCCCTCTTAGAAAGAACAAGGGTCCCTCTTGGGAAGAACAATGGTCCCACTTAGAAAGAACAATGGCCCCTCTTGGAAAGAAAAATGTCCCCTCTTAGAAATAACAATGGCCCCTCTTAGAAGAACAATGGCCCCTCTTGGGAAGAACAATGGCCCCTCTTGGGAAGAACAAAGGCCCCTCTTGGGAAGAACAATGGCCCCTCTTAGAAAGAACAATGGGTCCTCTTGGAAAGAACAATGGGTCCTCTTGGAAAGAACAATGGCCCCTCTTAGAAAGAACAATGGCCTGTCTTGGGAAGAACAATGGCCCCTCTTAGAAAGAACAATGGCCCGTCTTGGGAAGAACAATGGCCCCTCCGCTATTCACCTTTTCCAAAAACCCCAGTCAAGACAAACTGAGGTTTCAGGAGGATATCATGGAAATCTCAGAATGGCTGGCGGCAAACTATCTCCGACTTAACTCTTTTAAAACAGAGGTGCTGCTGTTCGGGAGAGACTCTCATAAATGGGATGACCAATGGTGGGCAGCTGCGCTGGGTCCCCCCCAGCCAAAAATCTCAGTAAAAAACTTAGTGGTCCTGATGGATAATTCCCTCTCCTTTGAATTGCACGCAAAAAAAGTGGCAGGCACTTGCTATGGCCACTTACGTGGGTTGAAACCCATTTTAGGATTCTTTGCTGCACCCATCCGTCAGGTGATCATTCAATCAGTAGTCTTGTCTCGTCTGGACTACTGCAACGGACTCTTACTGGGCACAAATAAAACTGTCATGAAGAGATTGCAACGGCCCCAGAATGTTGCTGCCCGTACCCTGTTTGCTCTCCTTAAACATTGTCACACCTTCCATCTTTTGCATCGCATACATTGGCTCCCGATCGAATGGAGAATTCACTTTAAAACTCTCTGTATCCTTCATAAGATCCTGCTTCATCAGGGCCCCCAGATTCTGCAGGGTCTATGCTCTTTATATGTACCAACACGGGCCCTTCGCTCCGCTGATTCGCACTCGGCCTGCACTCCCAGGGTGCGCAGGAGCAGAGCGGGCGGACACTCTTTCAGGTCTCTAGCTCCTGCCTTTTGTAATTCTATTCCAATCTCGGCCCGCAGCACCCAAAATCACTTGGCTTTCAGGAAACAGATTAAAACCTGGCTATTCTCTTCCATCGAGCCGGGGCACTTTGCCCGTGGCACCTGCACCGGACATCTCTGTGTTGTCCTTTCCTTACTTTTCTCCTTCACCTCTGTTGCTCGTTCCGCTAGCGCTGGGGCGCCCCGTTGCTGGGGTAGCCATGCGCTCTATAAGTCGTCTTAATATAACATAACATAACATTAGAAAGAACAATGGCCCCTCTTGGGAAGAAAAGTGGCCCCTCTTAGAAAGAACAATGGCCCCTCTTAGAAAGAACAATGGCCCCTCTTGGGAAGAAAAGTGGCCCCTCTTAGAAAGAACAATGGCCCCTCTTAGAAAGAACAATGGCCCCTCTTAGAAAGAACAATGGCTCCTCTTGGGAAGAACAATGGCCCCTCTTGGGAAGAACTGTGGGTCCTCTTGGGAAGAACAAAGGCCCCTCTTAGGAAGAACAATGGCCCCTCTTGGAAAGAACAAGGGCCCCTCTTGGGAAGAACAATGGCTCCTCTTATGAAGAACAATGACCCCTCTTAGGAAGAACAATGGCCCCTCTTGGAAAGAACAATGGCCCCTCTTGGGAAGAACAATGGCTCCTCTTGGGAAGAACAATGGCTCCTCTCAGAAAGAACAATGGCTCCTCTTGGGAAGAACAATGGCCCCTCTTGGGAAGAACTGTGGGTCCTCTTGGGAAGAACAAAGGCCCCTCTTAGGAAGAACAATGGCCCCTCTTGGAAAGAACAATGGCCCCTCTTGGGAAGAACAATGGCTCCTCTTATGAAGAACAATGGCCCCTCTTAGGAAGAACAATGGCCCCTCTTGGAAAGAACAATGGCCCCTCTTGGGAAGAACAATGGCTCCTCTTGGGGAGAACAATGGTTCCTCTTGGGAAGAACAATGGCCCCTCTTGGAAAGAACAATGGCCCCTCTTGGAAAGAACAATGGCCCCTCTTGGGAAGAACAATGGCTCCTCTTGGGAAGAACAATGTTTCCTCTTGGGAAGAACAATGGCTCCTCTTGGGAAGAACAATGGTTCCTCTTGGGAAGAACAATGGACCCTCTTGGGAAGAACAATGGCTCCTCTTGGGAAGAACAATGGTTCCTCTTGGGAAGAAAAATGGCTCCTCTTGGGAAGAACAATGACCCCTCTTGGAAAGAACAATGGCCCCTCTTGGGAAGAACAATGGCCCCTCTTGGGAAGAACAATGGCTCATCTTGGGAAGAACAATGGTTCCTCTTGGGAAGAACAATGGCCCCTCTTGGAAAGAACAATGGCCCCTCTTGGGAAGAACTGTGGGTCCTCTTGGGAAGAACAAAGGCCCCTCTTAGGAAGAACAATGGCCCCTCTTGGAAAGAACAATGGCCCCTCTTGGGAAGAACAATGGCTCCTCTTGTGAAGAACAATGGCCCCTCTTAGGAAGAACAATGGCCCCTCTTGGAAAGAACAATGGCCCCTCTTGGGAAGAACAATGGCTCCTCTTGGGAAGAACAATGGTTCCTCTTGGGAAGAACAATGGCCCCTCTTGGAAAGAACAATGGCCCCTCTTGGAAAGAACAATGGCCCCTCTTGGAAAGAACAATGGCCCCTCTTGGAATGAACAGGAGCCCCTCTTGGGTAGAACAATGGGTCCTCTTGGGAAGAACAATGTGTCCTCTTGGGAAGGACAATGGATCCTCTTGGGAAGAACAATGGCCCCTCTTGGAAAGAACAATGGATCCTCTTGGAAAGAACAATGTCCCCTCTTGGGAAGAACAATGGCTCCTCTTGGGAAGAACAATGGCCCCTCTTGGAAAGAACAATGGCCCCTCTTCAATGGCCCCTCTTGGGAAGAACAATGGCTCCTCTTGGAAAGAACAATGTCCCCTCTTGGGAAGAACAATGGCTCCTCTTGGGAAGAACAATGGCTCCTCTTGGAAAGAACAATGGATCCTCTTGGAAAGAACAATGTCCCCTCTTGGGAAGAACAATGGCTCCTCTTGGGAAGAACAATGGCCCCTCTTGGAAAGAACAATGTCCCCTCTTGGGAAGAACAATGGTTACTCTTGGAAAGAACAATGGCCCCTCTTGGAAAGAACAATGACCCCTCTTGGGAAGAACAATGGCTCCTCTTGGGAAGAACAATGGCCCCTCTTAGGAAGAACAATGGCCCCTCTTGGAAAGAACAATGGCCCCTCTTGGAAAGAACAATGGCCCCTCTTGGGAAGAACAATGGCTCCTCTTGGGAAGAACAATGGCCCCTCTTGGAAAGAACAATGGCCGCTCTTGGAAAGAACAGGGGCCCCTCTTGGGAAGAACAATGGTTCCTCTTGGGAAGAACACTGGCCCTTCTTGGGAAGAACAATGGTTCTTCTTGGGAAGAACAATGGCCCCTCTTAGAAAGAACAATGGCCCCTCTTAGAAAGAACAATGACCCCTCTTAGAAAGAACAATGGCCCCTCTTAGAAAGAACAATGGCCCCTCTTAGAAAGAACAATGGCCCCTCTTAGAAAGAACGATGGCTCCTCTTGGGAAGAACAATGGCCCCTCTTGGGAAGAACTGTGGGTCCTCTTGGAAAGAACAAAGGCCCCTCTTAGGAAGAACAATGGCCCCTCTTGGAAAGAACAATGGCCCCTTTTGGGAAGAACAATGGCTCCTCTTATGAAGAACAATGGCCCCTCTTAGGAAGAACAATGGCCCCTCTTGGGAAGAACAATGGCCCCTCTTGGGAAGAAAAATGGCCCCTCTTGGGAAGAACAATGGCTCCTCTTGGGAAGAACAATGGTTCCTCTTGGGAAGAACAATGGCCCCTATTGGAAAGAACAATGGCCCCTCTTGGAAAGAACAGGGGCCCCTCTTGGGAAGAACAATGGCCCCTCTTGGGAAGAACAATTTTTACTCTTGGGAAGAACAATGGCCCCTCTTGGAAAGAATAATGGCCCCTCTTGGAAAGAATAATGGCCCCTCTTGGAAAGAACAATGGATCCTCTTGGAAAGAACAATGTACCCTCTTGGAAAGAACAATGTCCCCTCTTGGGAAGAACAATGGCCCCTCTTGGAAAGAACAATGGCCCCTCTTCAATGGCCCCTCTTGGAAAGAACAATGGCCCCTCTTGGAAAGAACAATGGCCCCTCTTGGGAAGAACAATGGCTCCTCTTGGGAAGAACAATGGCCCCTCTTAGGAAGAACAATGGCCCCTCTTGGAAAGAACAATGGCCCCTCTTGGAAAGAACAATGGCCCCTCTTGGGAAGAACAATGGCTCCTCTTGGGAAGAACAATGGCCCCTCTTGGAAAGAACAATGGCCCCTCTTGGAAAGAACAATGGCGCCTCTTGGGAAGAACAGGGGCCCCTCTTGGGAAGAACAATGGTTCCTCTTGGGAAGAACACTGGCCCTTCTTGGGAAGAACAATGGTTCTTCTTGGGAAGAACAATGGCCCCCTTGGGAAGGACAATGGCTCCTCTTGGGAAGAACAATGGCCCCTCTTGGGAAGAACAATGACCCCTCTTGGGAAGAACAATGGCTCCTCTTGGGAAGAACAATGGCCCCTCTTGGAAAGAACAATGGCCCCTCTAGGAAAGAACAGGGGCCTCTCTTGGGAAGAACAATGGTTCCTTTTGGGAAGAACAACGGCCCTTCTTGGGAAGAACAATGGTTCCTCTTTGGAAGAACAATGGCCCCCTTGGGAAGAACAATGGTTCCTCTTGGAAAGAACAATGGCCCTGTTGGAAATGGGATCCCCGGCTGGCCAGGGCTTTCGCCAAAGTCAGTCAGAGACCACCACCCCCAAGTCAGGGCAAGGGAGTTACACGCCAAGATAACCCCTACTCACCCTCTAGGTAACGTGGCGCGAGCAGCAAGGCTAAACTTGGAGGCGATGTAGGCTAAGTATTTGCGCACGCACCCCAGCAACAACAACCAAAGGCCCACCACAAAGGAAACTCCACACAAGGTTATATAAAAATAGCCTTTGTATTACACCAAAACACATTAGATAAAACACACACTTTACAATGTGCCAGGGGCACGGGCAGAATTTACAGGGGATATGTACAAGACAGGGCCACCTGGACCACTGTCAGGAATCAGAAGTAGCACTTTCAGAAATAGCACTTAGTACATAATATATAGCACAAAATAGCACACAACCAGTAATCACTGGTAACCAGGACCTCACTAGCACCACCTGTACTAGGGAGAAAACAACCACCTATGTATTACAATACCTGTAGGGGTGTAAGAGGAAAACACATGATGCAATGCATAACATTCATTCAGAGGTGTAAAGAGGAAAACACATGATGCATCACAATACATTCAGAGGTGTAAAGAAAGTACAATTGCGCCAAACTCACGTAAGTCACCACCTGTGACTGTCCCTGTGTCCAAAGTGTCAGGGTCCTAAACGTGGCAGCTGCCCACAAAGTGCTGGGCAGCTGGGAAGCAATGCTGGGGGGGGACAACGTTGGAGCCTCTCAGGCTCTGCAAAAAGCACTTGTTTCCCCTTGAGCCTCGCTGGGCTCTTCACGCTACCACATGCCTCCACTGAGCCTCTCTGGGCTCTGAAACACGATGTGGGCACTCAGGAGCCTCTCAGGGCTCAAACCCAAAAAGATGGAGCCTCGTTGCGCCTCGAAGAACAAATGCCCCCCTGAGCCCCACTGGGCTCTGCACACCAGGCCTGGAGCCCCTTTCCGGGCTCCGGACACAAAATGGGGGCGTAGTTGGAGTCCCCCTCCTGGGGACTCAGTGCACCAAGTAATGCCCACACGAGCCTCTCGGGCTCTCAAAACAACTGCTGCCCTGAGCCTCGCCGGCTCCAACAACAGGTAAGGCCCCCACGAGCCTTTTACTAGGGGGGAGGGGCGGGCACCGAAAATGCGCCCCGACGCCCCCTCCCCTCCCGGGCACTCACCGGTCTCTGCAGGCTGCAGCACTGTCTGCCTCTGGCTCCTGGCGGGCGGGGAACTCCTCCTTCGCGCTCCGCCCGGGGCACACGTCCAGGCTCTGTCTCTCCCTCGGGGCTCGCCCTGCAGGCAGCAGCTTCCGCCTGCCTCTCTGTCCTGCCCCCGGCCTGCCTGACTTCCAGGTCGCGGGTGCGGGGCGGGACTTCCGGTCGGCCTACTCCCTCATTGGCCGGCCGGCAGGAACACTTCCGGGTCGTCGCGGGCAGCGCGGCGGCCCGTCTCCAGCACTTCTAGGCGGGGGACGAATTTACCGAGGGGTCGGCACCCTCGAGGGAAGAACGAAAGCGGGCAACAAGGTCCCTGGCAGGGTGGGCACCTGCCAGGCGACAAAGTAACTACAAATCAGCGAGGTGGCACTCGCTAGGGTAGGCAAAGCGCTCCCAAGCGCTATAGGCAGAATAAAGCGCTGTTAGGCGCTAGAAGGAAAACAAAGCGCTCCCAGGCGCTAGGAACCTCAGAAAGCGCTCACCAGCGCTAGCTATAGATAAGGGTCCACAAAACGTCCTTCAGCAAGGCAGGGGGGGCAAGGCTGGGCCCAGAGCCAGCACACTGGGTCTCCAGGCAGGGAGACACCCCAAGTGGCGGTCCTCTGGCCCAGCAGCAGCAACAGCCCCCTCAGGATCCTGGAAGAGAACAACTTCAGTGGGGACACAGCCCCATTTTTATACAGTGCATTCCTTTGTCTGAGGGTGCAGAGTGGGGGCGGAACCAGTCGCAGCTGGTTCTTGAGTACTCTGTTTACCTCAACCACCCTCTCTATTCACTGGCAGGGCTTGGGTCATTAGACACACCACAGGGGGGCGGAGCCAGCATTGTGTGGGGAAAACCCGGCCCATCCAGGACACAGGTACACTCCTCCCACACATTACTCATGCAGATCTCCCACTCACCACCGGGCAGACCCATCCAGACTTCCTGGAGCCTGGCATGCCAGCCAGCTCCAGCCAATCACACGCCAGCACCCTCACAGCACACGTACAGCCATGTCTAGAAATGGCGCTTCGCTACTAGACACATACATGCTGCATACACCATCTCGCAGCATTCACTCACACGAGTTCACACATACCAGACTCAAGCCTGTACACCCCACGCATCAGGAACTACCAGGGACACATACATTCCCCATGCATTCCTATGGGCGGGCAGGCCTAGCTCAGCACATGCACTCAGAGTGCGCACGCACTTTCCACTGGGACACAGTGAAAGTGCGCAGAATCCCTAAAATCACCATTGCCAGGTCACCATTTCTAGCAAAAAGTCTAGGGGTGAACCTGCCCTAAGGGCCAAAGTCCAACATAACCCCCTTCCAGCCAAAACGCAGGGGAGACCAATCACCACCGTGATGGACTTCCCTGCTTGGGGCGATAGAACACGGACGCGGGCCCACAACTGCAGGGACACCCTCCTGTTCTACGCCGCGGTGAACCCATGGGATTCCTTCTAAACACACTGTCTGGACCAACTGGGCTACCCCACTGGTACTCCCAAGTTGTCCGCGGCCAGGACCAGGCCCTGGGCCACCCAGGTGCCACTGGTCCATGCCAATTCGCAGAGCGGGGGGTAGTAACCCCTGGCACATAGGAGCCATTTTCCACTCTTCCTGTCTGCAAGACAGGACTAGATTGCCACTGGTTCTCCAGCCTAAGGCCTACAACCTCAGGCGGACCAGGAGTCTCAGGGAAGGCTCTCCTCCCCTTACCTCTTCTTCTAGGGTTCCTCCTCCCTCTGCGAGGGGTACACCTAGAACGCCATTCCAACCCAGGACTTATCCACTCAGGTTGCACCGGGGTCAGAGGTGGGCTCTCCCACCCTCTGCACCCCCTTCCAGAGGTCTGCCCTCTCCCACCTGGAGAAGTTCCTCTGGAAGAAGAACCGGTCAGGACACTGGTTACAGTCGTCCTACCCTTCAGGTCAGGCTGATCCTGAACCTGGCCTCCCAACCTCTGGTCTAGAACCTTCGGTGGAACAATTGCCTGGCACTCCAGGACTTCTGGGGATTCACACGCAATCCCCCTGAGGCTAACAAATGTCACATCTGTTGCGTGACTGTCTGTCTGGCGCAGATCTCCCGCCCTCTGTCCACCTGACAGTGCGTGACGATCCCCCAGACCAGAAGTGGTGTTACCATGGTCACTACACGGGAACCTAGCCCAACTGGGTAGTCCCTGACCCACTGGTCCTTCCACTGGGGAACTCCCCCAATCACTCCTCACTCTGGACTCCTGTACCCTCCCTACCGGAGCGGTACTGCCAGACCCTAGAACCACAGGAGCTCTGGTTACAGACACTCCAGGTCCTCTACTCACTAGGAGATCCTCCTCAAATGGGCTAACAGGACAGCCTAGGTCCCCAACCTGGTGTTCCCTCAAGAAACCACCCAGGTTCTGAGACAGGGCTTCGGGCCTCTGGGGGCTCTCAGCCACCCACTGACTCCTGCTCCACTGAGCCAGGCAGTCAGCCCCTACACCCTTCTCACTAACCAGGGACCTAGCTGGGCTACACTGAGCCTCTTCCACCACGCTGGGCTGGAAGATCCCTGACCCACTACTTTTGGAGTCACTCACCAATGACTCTACAGAACCTCTGGTCCCTTCCCAGCGGTCTGCTTCCTCTGCCAGCTCACATGGTTCAGACAATCCACACCCTAACAGGTGTTGGCGCAACCCTGGTGAACAACAACTGAGCAACTGCTCTCTGAGAAACACATCGAACAATAGGTCCCAATCACATTTCGTGGGCTCCCGTACCCAATCACACAGGGCTCTACAACAGTCATCCTCAAAGTCTTCCCAAGACTGATGAGACGGTTTCCTAAGGTTCCTAAACCTCAACCTATTCTCCTCCTCTGGGGAAACAGGAACCATACTCTGGGAACTGGGACTTTCTAGACTGAGATTTAAATAGCTGCCACCACTGGACCCAACCCTCCCTGGGGGATCCAGACACTCAACACTGCGCACAGGGGATAGTCTACCCTCCAGAGCTACTTTGCCTCTGGTGGCGGCCCTCTCAGCCTCCTCTATCCTGTCCTGCGCTAAGACCCTCTCGGTCTCCAGCTGTTGCTTCTTAACCTCCAGCTGTTGCCTTCTAATGCCCAGCTGTGCCATAGCCTGGGCATGCTCCAACCTGAGCTTTTCTAAAGCCAGCTGGTGCTCCCTTTCTCTCCTCCTATCTTCCAGCTCCTCTGGGGACAGGGAAAGGGATGAGGCGCTGCCTCCTAAACTGGACCCAGCAAGGGACTCCCTATCTATGGGGTCCTCACTATCTGCTGGCGTCCCTGTGCTATCATCTTCTCCCTCCTCCTCAGACTCTTCAGGGCTCCCCTCTGACCCACCACCCTCATGGTGTGAGACCCGGGCCCTCTCCGCACTGTGCTCACGCTCCCAGTCATCCTTCTGCCATTGGATCAGGTTACCCCTAAGTTGGGACTGGGTGTCTGACTCATTCACTGCAATGTCTCTCTCTTCGCAAAACTCTCTCAGTTCATGCAAAAACAGACCCCAGACATTAAAAGCAGACTCCATCTTGGCAAGATGATCACAGACACGTACAACACAGGGGACTTAACAATCTGAAGTAAGAGGACACAATTCCAAAACTTCAACAATCTCCTTATCCAAGAGAACTCATACTCATGCGTCCAGGAAAACACACCATTCATCCACACACACCCTCCCTGGGATCGGTAAGGCAGTTTCTACCACCCCTGACTTCTCAACCTGACCAAAAGCGACACAGGTACCAAACTCTGGAAGCAGTGCGGGGGACAATTGTACTGAACACAATCAAATGACACTCTTCAGGAGAAGAAACAATGGAATTTCAAAAACAATCCCCTTAAATGTGGTCATCTAAAATGCAGAGTTTTGTGGTGCAGCCAGCCGCTACTAAGGTACAAGGCAAACACAAATCCTTATCCCGCCGCTTGCCGCCAATGTTGGAAATGGGATCCCCGGCTGGCCAGGGCTTTCGCCAAAGTCAGTCAGAGACCACCACCCCCAAGTCAGGGCAAGGGAGTTACACGCCAAGATAACCCCTACTCACCCTCTAGGTAACGTGGCGCGAGCAGCAAGGCTAAACTTGGAGGCGATGTAGGCTAAGTATTTGCGCACGCACCCCAGCAACAACAACCAAAGGCCCACCACAAAGGAAACTCCACACAAGGTTATATAAAAATAGCCTTTGTATTACACCAAAACACATTAGATAAAACACACACTTTACAATGTGCCAGGGGCACGGGCAGAATTTACAGGGGATATGTACAAGACAGGGCCACCTGGACCACTGTCAGGAATCAGAAGTAGCACTTTCAGAAATAGCACTTAGTACATAATATATAGCACAAAATAGCACACAACCAGTAATCACTGGTAACCAGGACCTCACTAGCACCACCTGTACTAGGGAGAAAACAACCACCTATGTATTACAATACCTGTAGGGGTGTAAGAGGAAAACACATGATGCAATGCATAACATTCATTCAGAGGTGTAAAGAGGAAAACACATGATGCATCACAATACATTCAGAGGTGTAAAGAAAGTACAATTGCGCCAAACTCACGTAAGTCACCACCTGTGACTGTCCCTGTGTCCAAAGTGTCAGGGTCCTAAACGTGGCAGCTGCCCACAAAGTGCTGGGCAGCTGGGAAGCAATGCTGGGGGGGGACAACGTTGGAGCCTCTCAGGCTCTGCAAAAAGCACTTGTTTCCCCTTGAGCCTCGCTGGGCTCTTCACGCTACCACATGCCTCCACTGAGCCTCTCTGGGCTCTGAAACACGATGTGGGCACTCAGGAGCCTCTCAGGGCTCAAACCCAAAAAGATGGAGCCTCGTTGCGCCTCGAAGAACAAATGCCCCCCTGAGCCCCACTGGGCTCTGCACACCAGGCCTGGAGCCCCTTTCCGGGCTCCGGACACAAAATGGGGGCGTAGTTGGAGTCCCCCTCCTGGGGACTCAGTGCACCAAGTAATGCCCACACGAGCCTCTCGGGCTCTCAAAACAACTGCTGCCCTGAGCCTCGCCGGCTCCAACAACAGGTAAGGCCCCCACGAGCCTTTTACTAGGGGGGAGGGGCGGGCACCGAAAATGCGCCCCGACGCCCCCTCCCCTCCCGGGCACTCACCGGTCTCTGCAGGCTGCAGCACTGTCTGCCTCTGGCTCCTGGCGGGCGGGGAACTCCTCCTTCGCGCTCCGCCCGGGGCACACGTCCAGGCTCTGTCTCTCCCTCGGGGCTCGCCCTGCAGGCAGCAGCTTCCGCCTGCCTCTCTGTCCTGCCCCCGGCCTGCCTGACTTCCAGGTCGCGGGTGCGGGGCGGGACTTCCGGTCGGCCTACTCCCTCATTGGCCGGCCGGCAGGAACACTTCCGGGTCGTCGCGGGCAGCGCGGCGGCCCGTTTCCAGCACTTCTAGGCGGGGGACGAATTTACCGAGGGGTCGGCACCCTCGAGGGAAGAACGAAAGCGGGCAACAAGGTCCCTGGCAGGGTGGGCACCTGCCAGGCGACAAAGTAACTACAAATCAGCGAGGTGGCACTCGCTAGGGTAGGCAAAGCGCTCCCAAGCGCTATAGGCAGAATAAAGCGCTGTTAGGCGCTAGAAGGAAAACAAAGCGCTCCCAGGCGCTAGGAACCTCAGAAAGCGCTCACCAGCGCTAGCTATAGATAAGGGTCCACAAAACGTCCTTCAGCAAGGCAGGGGGGGCAAGGCTGGGCCCAGAGCCAGCACACTGGGTCTCCAGGCAGGGAGACACCCCAAGTGGCGGTCCTCTGGCCCAGCAGCAGCAACAGCCCCCTCAGGATCCTGGAAGAGAACAACTTCAGTGGGGACACAGCCCCATTTTTATACAGTGCATTCCTTTGTCTGAGGGTGCAGAGTGGGGGCGGAACCAGTCGCAGCTGGTTCTTGAGTACTCTGTTTACCTCAACCACCCTCTCTATTCACTGGCAGGGCTTGGGTCATTAGACACACCACAGGGGGGCGGAGCCAGCATTGTGTGGGGAAAACCCGGCCCATCCAGGACACAGGTACACTCCTCCCACACATTACTCATGCAGATCTCCCACTCACCACCGGGCAGACCCATCCAGACTTCCTGGAGCCTGGCATGCCAGCCAGCTCCAGCCAATCACACGCCAGCACCCTCACAGCACATGTACAGCCATGTCTAGAAATGGCGCTTCGCTACTAGACACATACATGCTGCATACACCATCTCGCAGCATTCACTCACACGAGTTCACACATACCAGACTCAAGCCTGTACACCCCACGCATCAGGAACTACCAGGGACACATACATTCCCCATGCATTCCTATGGGCGGGCAGGCCTAGCTCAGCACATGCACTCAGAGTGCGCACGCACTTTCCACTGGGACACAGTGAAAGTGCGCAGAATCCCTAAAATCACCATTGCCAGGTCACCATTTCTAGCAAAAAGTCTAGGGGTGAACCTGCCCTAAGGGCCAAAGTCCAACAGGCCCCACTTAGAAAGAACAATGGCCCCTCTTGGAAAGAACAATGACCCCTCTTGGAAAGAACAATGACCTCTCTTGGAAAGAACAGGGGCCCCTCTTGGGAAGAACAATGGTTCCTCTTGGGAAGAACAATGGAACTTCTTGGGAAGAACAATGGTTCCTCTTGGGAAGAACAATGGCCCCCTTGGGAAGAACAATGGTTCCTCTTGGGAAGAACAATGGCCCCTCTTGGAAAGAACAATGGCTCCTCTTGGGAAGAACAATAAAGTCCTCTTGGGAAGAACAATGGGTCCTCTTAGAAAGAACAATGGCCCCTCTTGGAAAGAACAATGGCCCCTCTTGGAAAGAACAATGGCTCCTCTTGGGAAGAACAATGGTTCCTCTTGGGAAGAACAATGGCCCCTCCTAGAAAGAACAATGGCCCCTCTTAGAAAGAACAATGGCCCTTCTTGGGAAGAACAATGGCCCCTCTTAGAAAGAACAATGGCCCGTCTTAGAAAGAACATTGGCCCTTCTTTGGAAGAACATTGGCCCCTCTTAGAAAGAACAATGGCCACTCTTGGGAAGAACAATGGCCCCTCTTGGGAAGAACAATAAAGTCCTCTTGGGAAGAACAATGGGTCCTCTTAGAAAGAACAATGGCCCTTCTTGGGAAGAACAATGGTTCCTCTTGGGAAGAACAATGGTTCCTCTTGGGAAGAACAATGGTTCCTCTTGGGAAGAACAATGGCCCTTCTTGGGAAGAACAATGGTTCCTCTTGGGAAGAACAATGGCCCCCTTGGGAAGAACAATGGTTCCTCTTGGGAAGAACAATGGCCCCTCTTAGAAAGAACAATGGGTCCTCTTGGGAAGAACAATGGTTCCTCTTGGGAAGAACAATGGCCCCTCTTAGAAAGAACAATGGCCCCTCTTAGAAAGAACAATGGCCCCTCTTGGGAATTGACTGGTTAACGGACTGATGAGACCTCAAGATCTCCCAAGTGGTCGCTAGGTGCGAGGACAGGGAATCAGATAATTGATCAGTGGGTGTATGAGGGTAGCCACTCGGCTGCCAAAGAAAAGACACCAAAGACAGGACTTTGGAACATCATTGATTAAACTTCGATTAAGGGATGTCTTTGGAAAGAGCCTTGGGGACACATAGACCCTCAGGCTGGCCAGGATGGTACTGTAGGAGAGGACAGTTCCGGGAGTCAACCAACGAGGCTTCAGAGATGGACTTGGACCAGATCTTGGGTGACCAGGGGCATGCACATTGACAGAACCAGTTTGTCTCACCTGGGTTGTAGGCTCCAGTTCTGGCACCTCAGGACTACGATGAAGCAAACGCTGCACCAGTGACCGTAGGACAGTGAGAGGCCTCCTGGCTGAAGAGAAAGGAGAGAACAAGCTCTCAGGAATATGGAAGAGACAGGCAAAACAACTCACAATAAAACACTTGAAGAGGTGGCAGTGACGCAAGCTTCTCTCACACAGACTAGGTGCAGCACAGGCGGCAGCGGTGCAAGCATCTCTCACACAGACTAGGTGCAGCACAAGCAGCAACGGAGCAAGCTTCTCTCACACAGACTAGGTGCAGCACAGGCAGCAGCGGTGCAAGCTTCTCTCACACAGACTAGGTGCAGCACAGGCAGCATCAGTGCAAGCTTCTCTCACGCAGCCTAGGTGCAGCACAATCAGAAGTGGTGCACGCTTCTCTCACACAGACTAGGCGCAGCACAGGCAGCAGCGGTGCAAGCTTCTCTCACACAGACTAGGTGCAGCACAGGCAGCAGCGGTGCAAGCTTCTCTCACACAGACGAGTTGCAGCACAGGCAGCAGCGGTGCAAGCTTCTCTCACACAGACTAGGTGCAGCACAGGCAGCATCAGTGCAAGCTTCTCTCACGCAGCCTAGGTGCAGCACAATCAGAAGTGGTGCAAGCTTCTCTCACACAGACTAGGTGCAGCACAATCAGAAGTGGTGCAAGCTTCTCTCACACAGACTAGGTGCAGCACAATCAGAAGTGGTGCAAGCTTCTCTCACGCAGCCTAGGTGCAGCACAATCAGAAGTGGTGCAAGCTTCTCTCACACAGACTAGGTGCAGCACAGGCAGCAGCGGTGCAAGCTTCTCTCACACAGACTAGGTGCAGCACAGGCAGCATCAGTGCAAGCTTCTCTCACGCAGCCTAGGTGCAGCACAATCAGAAGTGGTGTAAGCTTCTCTCACACAGACTAGGTGCAGCACAGGCGGCAGCGGTGCAAGCTTCTCTCACACAGACTAGGTGCAGCACAGGTGGCAGTGGTGCAAGCTTCTCTCACACAGACTAGGTGCAGCACAGGCAGCAGTGCAAGCTTCTCTCACACAGACTAGGTGTAGCACAGGCAGCAGTGGTGCAAGCTTCTCTCACATAGACTAGGTGCAGCACAGGCAGCAGTGGTGCAAGCTTCTCTCACACAGACTAGGTGCAGCACAGGCGGCAGCGGTGCAAGCTTCTCTCACGCAGCCTAGGTGCAGCACAGGTGACAGTGGTGCAAGCTTCTCTCATGACTAATAGGTGCAGCACAGGCAGCAGCAGTGCAAGCTTCTCCTACGTAGACTAGGCACAGCACAGGCAGCAATGGTGCAAGGATCTCTCACAGAATCAAGGTGCAGCACATTCACACACACTAGGTGCAGCACAGGCGGCAGCGGTGCAAGCTTCTCTCACACAGACTAGGTGCAGCACAGGCGGCAGCAGTGCAAGCTTCTCTGACACAGACTAGGTGCAGCACAGGCGGCAGCAGTGCAAGCTTCTCTCACACAGACTAGGTGCAGCACAATCAGAAGTGGTGCAAGCTTCTCTCACACTGACGAGTTGCAGCATAGGCAGCATCAGTGCAAGCTTCTCTCACGCAGCCTAGGTGCAGCACAATCAGAAGTGGTGCAAGCTTCTCTCACACAGACTAGGTGCAGCACAATCAGAAGTGGTGCAAGCTTCTCTCACACAGACTAGGTGCAGCACAATCAGAAGTGGTGCAAGCTTCTCTCACGCAGCCTAGGTGCAGCACAATCAGAAGTGGTGCAAGCTTCTCTCACACAGACTAGGTGCAGCACAGGCAGCATCAGTGCAAGCTTCTCTCACGCAGCCTAGGTGCAGCACAATCAAAAGTGGTGCAAGCTTCTCTCACACAGACTAGGTGCAGCACAGGCGGCAGAGGTGCAAGCTTCTCTCACACAGACTAGGTGTAGCACAGGCAGCAGTGGTGCAAGCTTCTCTCACATAGATAAGTGAAGCACAGGCAGCAGTGGTGCAAGCTTCTCTCACACTGACTAGGTGCAGCACAGGCAGCATCAATGCAAGATTCTCTCACGTAGCCTAGGTGCAGCACAGG
The DNA here is from genome assembly GCF_964261635.1 of Lissotriton helveticus. Taxonomy (NCBI): domain Eukaryota; kingdom Metazoa; phylum Chordata; class Amphibia; order Caudata; family Salamandridae; genus Lissotriton; species Lissotriton helveticus. Next base: position 1,957,580,082 of record NC_136068.1, on the reverse strand, counting down.
TGACAGTGGTGCAAGCTTCTCTCATGACTAATAGGTGCAGCACAGGCAGCAGCAGTGCAAGCTTCTCCTACGTAGACTAGGCACAGCACAGGCAGCAATGGTGCAAGGTTCTCTCACAGAATCAAGGTGCAGCACATTCACACACACTAGGTGCAGCACAGGCGGCAGCGGTGCAAGCTTCTCTCACACAGACTAGGTGCAGCACAGGCGGCAGTGGTGCAAGCTTCTCTCACACAGACTAGGTGCGGCACAGGCAGCAGTGCAAGCTTCTCTCACACAGACTAGGTGTAGCACAGGCAGCAGCGGTGCACGCTTCTCTCATAGAGCCTAGGTGCAGCACAGGCGGCAGCGGTGCAAGCTTCTCTCACACAGACTACGTGCAGCACAGGTGGCAGTGGTGCAAGCTTCTCTCACATAGACTAGGTGCAGCACAGGCAGCAGCGGTGCAAGCTTCTCTCACAGAGACTAGGTGCAGCACAGGCAGCAGCGGTGCAAGCTTTTCTCACAGAGACTAGGTGCAGCACAGGCGGCAGTGGTGCAAGATTCTCTCACACAGACTCGCTGCAGCACAGGTGGCAGCGGTGCAAGCTTCTCTCACACACACTAGGTGCAGCACAGGCGGCAGCAGTGCAAGCTTCTCTCACACAGACTAGGTGCAGCACAGGCGGCAGCGGTGCAAGCTTTTCTCACACAGACTAGGTGCAGCACAGGTGGCAGCAGTGCTAGCTTCTCTCACACAGACTAGGTGCAGCACAGGCGGCATCAGTGCAAGCTTCTCTCACACAGATTAGGTGCAGCACAAGCAGCAGCAGTGCAAGCTTCTCTCACACAGACTAGGTGCAGCACAGGTGGCAGCAGTGCTAGCTTCTCTCACATAGACTAGGTGCAGCACAGGCAGCAGCAGTGCAAGCTTCTCTCACACAGACAAGGTGTAGCACAGGCAGCAGCGGTGCAAACTCCTCTCATACAGCCTAGGTGCAGCACAGGCGGCTGTGGTGCAAGCTTCTCTCACTCAGACTAGGTGCAGCACAGGTGGCTGCGGTGCAAGCTACTCTCACGCAGACTAGGTGCAGCACAGGCGGCAGCGGTGCAAGCTTCTCTCACACAGACTACATGCAGCACAAGCAGCAGCGGTGCAAGCTTCTCTCACACAGACTAGGTGCAGCACAGGCGGCAGTGGTGCAAGCTTCTCTCACACAGACTAGGTGCAGCACAGGCGGCAGCAGTGCAAGCTTCTCTCACACAGACTAGGTGCAGCACAGGTGGCAGCAGTGCTAGCTTCTCTCACATAGACTAGGTGCAGCACAGGCAGCAGCAGTGCAAGCTTCTCTCACACAGACAAGGTGTAGCACAGGCAGCAGCGGTGCAAACTCCTCTCATACAGCCTAGGTGCAGCACAGGCGGCTGTGGTGCAAGCTTCTCTCACTCAGACTAGGTGCAGCACAGGTGGCTGCGGTGCAAGCTACTCTCACGCAGACTAGGTGCAGCACAGGCGGCAGCGGTGCAAGCTTCTCTCACACAGACTACATGCAGCACAAGCAGCAGCGGTGCAAGCTTCTCTCACACAGACTAGGTGCAGCACAGGCGGCAGTGGTGCAAGCTTCTCTCACACAGACTAGGTGCAGCACAGGCAGCAGCAGTGCAAGCTTCTCTCATACAGCCTAGGTGCAGCACAGGCGGCAGCGGTGCAAGCTTCTCTCACGCAGCCTAGGTGCAGCACAGGTGACAGTGGTGCAAGCTACTCTCATGACTAATAGGTGTAGCACAGGCAGCAGCAGTGCAAGCTTCTCTTACACAGATTAGGTGCAGCACAGGCGGCATCAGTGCAAGATTCTCTCACGTAGCCTAGGTGCAGCACAGGTGACAGTGGTGCAAGCTTCTCTCATGACTAATAGGTGTAGCACAGGCAGCAGCAGTGCAAGCTTCTCTTACACAGATTAGGTGCAGCACAGGCGGCATCAGTGCAAGATTCTCTCACGTAGCCTAGGTGCAGCACAGGTGACAGTGGTGCAAGCTTCTTGTTGGACAGGCCCCATGACGGGCTCGCTCCCTCCCCGCATGACAGAGCCCAGACACCGGCTCTCCGGGTGCTACCCACAGAACCAACCCGCAACCCGTCCCCTATGGGACGCCTGCTCCCAGATGTCCCTGTGTCACGGGCCCGGGCCACCGTCAGCACCATTGCCCGGCCCAGCCGCCATCTTGGACACTGCACCACGCGGCCGCGCGGCCTCAGCTCGACCCCAACCCTGGGCCTGGCCAGGCCCCGACATCCCGGCACCACCATCCACCCAGGAGGTGAACGGACCACTTGGCAGGTCAATGGGAGTAAGAAGTGTCGATGGCTCTCTCCCGCCAGGTGCCGATCACCCCCAGCCTCCTCGGGCGCTGGCTCCACCCCCCTGCTGGGTGTCTGGACTCCCTCATCCCGGACCTCCCGACCTCCAAGAGCGAGGGTCCGGACATCAAAGGGCGCCAGACCTATAACCGAGGCAGCCCCAGAACAGGAAGGCAGTTGTATCCTGGAGTCGAGAGACACCGAGAAGAACTCATCCTTGACGGACTGCTGGCGCTGCCGCAGCCCTGCCTTGTGAACTATTGTCCTGCCTGCTGGCGCTGCCGCGGCCTTCTGCAACCTTCATCCTCGTGGGACCTGCTGGCGCTGCCGCGGCCCGTTGCAACCTTCATCCTCGTGGGACCTGCGGGCGCTGCCGCGGCCCGTTGCAACCTTCATCCTCGTGGGACCTGCTGGCGCTGCCGCGGCCCGTTGCAACCTTCATCCTCGTGGGACCTGCCTGCGCTGCCGCGGCCCGTTGTAACCGTCATCCTCGTTGGGACCTGCTGGCGCTGCCGCGGCCCGTTGCCACCTACGATCTCTTCGGGACCTGCTGGCGCTGCCGCGGTCCGATCCATCCGAACGCCGAGCTCGAGGATTGTGAGCTACCGCCGTTCCACCTCAGAACCCGTAGGTACCAAGACTGTCCCGCTACCCCCTTTCCCTACTAGAGACTAGAATTGAGAGGATCATCGTGTCCTGATATCCTTGTATCGTACTGCCTCACTTCAAGAACTGCCTATAAAAGGTGTTAATCTGATCTTCGTGTGGTGTCCATCTGTGGGGGGGAAGTTACCTGTCTGTGCGATCGTTGGAGACGGCCCTCACCGGAGGCCTCTCCCCTTGTGCTCGGCCGACCCTCCAGGTCCCCGTCTAACATTGGTGGCCAGCGGCGCGATCCGAACCAACGCGTACCGTACAGATAGTAACTCACCCTGTTGGAAATGGGATCCCCGGCCGACCAGGGCTTTCGCCAAAGTCAGTCAGAGACCACCACACCCAAGTCAGGGCAAGGGAGTTACACGCCAAGATAACCCCTACTCACCCTCTAGGTAACGTGGCGCGAGCAGCAAGGCTAAACTTGGAGGCGATGTAGGTTAAGTATTTGCGCACGCACCCCAGCAACAACAACCAAAGGCCCACCACAAAGGAAACTCCACACAAGGTTATATAAAAAATAGCCTTTGTATTACACCAAAACACATTAGATAAAACACACACTTTACAATGTGCCAGAGGCACGGGCAGAATTTACAAGGGATTATTTACAAGACAGGGCCACCTGGACCACTGTCAGGAATCAGAAGTAGCACTGTCAGAGATAGCACTTAGTACATAGAATATAGCACAAAATAGCACACAACCAGTAATTACTGGTAACCAGGATCTCACTAGCACCACCTGTACTAGGGAGAAAACAACCACCTATGTATCACAATACCTGTAGGGGTGTAAGGGGAAAACACATGATGCAATGCATGACATTCATTCAGAGGTGTAAGGGCACATGACGCATAAACAATACATTCAGAGGTGCATAGAACAATAACAATTGCGCCAAACTCACGTAAGTCACCACCTGTGACTGTCCCTAGGCCCTCTGGCCTTGTTGGGGCTAGGACGCCCTGTGTCCAAAGTGTCAGGGTCCTAAACGTAGCAGTTGCCCACAAAGTGCTGGGCAACTGGTGCAACAATGTTTGAGCCTGCCAGGGCTCAAGAACAACAGTGGGGGCTCAAGAGCCTCTCTGGGCCCTTCACAACCACTTTGGCGCCTGGAGCCTCTCTCCGGGCCCGAAGAAATAAATGTGGCCCTCCAGAGCCTCACTGGGCTCTAAGAACAAATGGGCTGCCCCTGAGCCTCTCTGGGCTCCTTAATACAACAATGTGGGACTCAAGAGCCTCTCTGGGCTCTTCAAAACAACTGATGCCCCCACGAGCCTTCGTGGCTCTGAGCAGACAGGATGACCCCCTGAGCCTCTCTGGGCTCGAAGCAAAAAGAACTGGCACCGAGCCTCTCTCTGGGCTCTGCAACAAATTGCGGGGATGGAGCCTCGTGGGCTCTAAAGCAATATATGCCCCACTCGTTGGAGTCCCGCTCGGGGGACTCTAAAGACACCAATGCCCCCTTTGCCGGTGGAGCCTCGCAGGCTCGAAAGAAGATGTGGGCGGGAGCCTCTCTGGGCTCTGCACAAATGGGGCGCCGTGAGCCTCGCACTGGAGGGGAGGGGCGGGCACCGTCAATGTGCCCCGACGCCCCCCTCTCCCTGAGCAGTCACTCACCGGCTTCTGCAGATGCTCCCTCGGTCTGGGGAGTAGCGCGTCTCCTCTGCCCGGCGGCTCTTCTTCTCCCCGGGGCTCCGGCAGGCAGCAGCTTCCGCCTGCCTCTCTCCTGCCCCCGGCCTGCCTGACTTCCGGGTCGCGGCTGCGGGGGCGGGACTTCCGGTCGGCCCGCTCTCCGATTGGCCGGCCGGCGAGAACACTTCCGGGTCGCACTTGGCAGCGGCCCGGCAACGTTTTTAAACACCCCGGGCTGCGGCGGTGAATCTCGAGGGGCAATGCCGGGTGGGCACCGGCCTTAATTACCATAAAGCGCGGTGGGCACGCGCTCGATTATTCAAAACCAGCGAGGTGGGCACTCGCTTTACAAGGTCGTTAAGGCGCTCCCAAGCGCCAGGGGGCAATCACAGCGCTCCCAAGCGCTACAATTCCAAATAAAGCGCTCTCACAGCGCTAGAGGCCAATAAAGCGCTCCCTCAGCGCTAGGACCAAAAGAAAGCGCTTTCAAGCGCTAGGGCCCCAAGTAAAGCGCTCCCAGGCGCTTAACAGAAGCAAAGTCCAGCAAAGTTCAGGGAAGTAGGCAGAGGGGCAAGGCTGGGCCCAGAGCCAGCTCACTGGGTCTCCAGGCAGGGAGACAGCCCAAGTGGCGGTCCTCTGGCCCAGCAGCAGCAACAGCCCCCTCAGGATCCTGGAAGAGAACAACATCTGTGGGGACACAGCCCCATTTTTATACAGTGCATTCCTTTGTTCAAGGGTGCAGAGTGGGGGCGGAACCAGTCGCAGCTGGTTCTTGAGTACTCTGTTTACCTCAACCACCCTCTCTATTCACTGGCAGGGCTTGGGTCATTAGACACACCACAGGGGGGCGGAGCCAGCATTGTGTGGGGAAAACCCAGCCCATCCAGGACACAGGTACACTCCTCCCACACATCACTCATGCTGATCTCCCACTCACCACCGGGCAGACCCATCCAGACTTCCTGGAGCCTGGCATGCCAGCCAGCTCCAGCCAATCACACGCCAGCACCCTCACAGCACACGTACAGCCATGTCTAGAAATGGCGCTTCGCTACTAGACACATACATGCTGCATACACCGTTGCGCAGCATTCACTCACACGAGTTCACACATACCAGACTCAAGCCTGTACACCCCACGCATCAGGAACTACCAGGGACACATACATTCCCCATGCATTCCTATGGGCGGGCAGGCCTAGCTCAGCACATGCACTCAGAGTGCGCACGCACTTTCCACTGGGACACAGTGAAAGTGCGCAGAATCCAAAAATCACCATCTCCAGGTCACCATTTCAAGCAAAAAGTCTAGGGGTGAACCTGCCCTAAGGGCCAAAGTCCAACATAACCCCCTTCCAGCCAAAACGCAGGGGAGACCAATCACCACCGTGATGGACTTCCCTGCTGGGGGCGATAGAACACGGACGCGGGCCCACAACTGCAGGGACACCCTCCTGTTCTACGCCACGGTGAACCCATGGGATTCCTTCTAAACACACTGTCTGGACCAACTGGGCTACCCCACTGGTAGTCCCAAGTTGTCCGCGGCCAGGACCAGGCCCTGGGCCACCCAGGTGCCACTGGTCCATGCCAATTCGCAGAGCGGGGGGTAGTAACCCCTGGCAAATAGGAGCCATTTTCCACTCTTCCTGTCCGCAAGACAGGACTAGACTGCCACTGGTACTCCAGCCTAGGGCCTACAACCTCAGGCAGACCAGGAGTCTCGGGGAAGGCTCTCCTCCCCCTACCTCTTCTCCTAGGGTTCCTCCTCCCTCTGCGAGGGGTACCCCTAGAACGCCATTCCAACCCAGGACTTATCCACTCAGGTTGCACCGGGGTCAGAGGTGGGCTCTCCCACCCTCTGCACCCCCTTCCAGAGGTCTGCCCTCTCCCACCTGGAGAAGTTCCTCTGGAAGAAGAACCGGTCAGGACACTGGTTACAGTCGTCCTACCCTTCAGGTCAGGCTGATCCTGAACCTGGCCTCCCAACCTCTGGTCTAGAACCTTCGGTGGAACAATTGCCTGGCACTCCAGGACTTCTGGGGATTCACTCGCAATCCCCCTGAGGCTAACAAATGTCACATCTGTTGCGTGACTGTCTGTCTGGCGCAGATCTCCCGCCCTCTGTCCACCTGACAGTGCGTGACGATCCCCCAGACCAGAAGTGGTGTCACCATGGTCACTACACGGGAACCTAGCCCAACTGGGTAGTCCCTGACCCACTGGTCCTTCCACTGGGGAACTCCCCCAATCACTCCTCACTCTGGACTCCTGTACCCTCCCTACCGGAGCGGTACTGCCAGACTCTAGAACCACAGGAGCTCTGGTTACAGACACTCCAGGTCCTCTACTCACTAGGAGATCCTCCTCAAGTGGACTAACAGGACAGCCTAGGTCCCCAACCTGGTGTTCCCTCAAGAAACCATCCAAGTCCTGAGGCAGGGCTTCGGGCGTCTGGGGAACCTTGGTCTCCCCCTCACTCCTGCTCCACTGAGCCAGGCAGTGAGCCCCTACACCCTCCTCGCTATCCTGGGACCTAGCTGGGCTACACTGAGCCTCCTCCACCACGCTGGGCTGGAAGATCCCTGAACCACTACTTTTGGAGTCACTCACCAATGACTCTAGAGAACCTCTGGCCCTTTCCCAGCGGTCGGCTTCCCTTGCCAGTAACTCTGTATCAGTAAATCCAACTTGCAACAGGTGTTGGCGCAACTCTGGCGAACAACCACTGAGCACCTGCTCTTTGACTATAAGATCAAACAAGACTTCAAAATCAGAGTCAGTGTGAACCTCTACCCAAGCCCACAGTGCTCCACAACATTCATCCTCAAACTTCTCCCACGACTGGTGAGGCAGCTTCCTACTGCCCCTGAATTTCAACCTATACTCCTCCTCTTGGGAAACAGGTACCAGACTGGGGGAATTGGGACTGGGATTTCCTACACTGGAATCTAAATAGCTGCCACCACTGGACCCAACCCTCCCTGGGGGATCCAGAAACTCAACACTGCGCGCAGGGGATAGTCTACCCTCCAGAGCTACTTCGCCTCTGGTGGAGGCCCTCTCAGCCTCCTCTATCCTTTCCTGCGCTAAGACCCTCTCGGTCTCTAGCTGTTGCTTTCTAATGCCCAGCTGTGCCATAGCCTGGGCATGCTCCAACCTGAGCCTCTCTAAAGCCAGCTGGTGCTCCCTTTCTCTCCTCCTATCTTCCAGCTCCTCTGGGGACAGGGAAAGGGATGAGGCGCTGCCTCCTATGCTGGACCCAGCAAGGGACTCCCTATCTATGGGGTCCTCACTATCTGCTGGCGTCCCTGTGCTATCATTTTCTTCCTCCTCTTCTGAATCTTCAGGGCTCCCCACAGACCCACCACCCTCCTGGTGTGAAGCCCGGGCCCTTTCCTCACTGCGCTCAAGGTCCCACTGACACTTTTGCCATAGGATCAGGCTGCTCCTAAGTTCGGACTGAGTGTCTAACTCATCCACCCCTATGTCTCTCTCTTCACAGAACCTTACCAACTCTCCCATACTGTATCTAAACAGAACACAGAAATCAAAAGCAGGCTCCATTCTGGCGGACGTTCTAGTGAAGAGATCACACAGGGAACCTAGGGGTCTGAGCTAACACAGGAGTACACAATTCACAAGGTATTCAGCAAGCTCTCTACCCCAGAGAACTCACACTCACTTGCCTAGTGCCACACACCATTCATCCACACACAACCCCCCCCTCGGACTAGTAAGGCAGTTTCTACCACCCCTGACTTCTCAACCTGACCACAAGTGACACAGGTACCAGACTCTGGGCGCGGGGCAGGGGAACAAATGCACTGGACACAATTGCACAATGATACCTTCAGGAGAAGAAAATATGAAACTTCCAAAAAAACAATCCCCTTAAAATGTGGTCATCTAAAATGCAGAGTTTTGTGGTGCAGCCAGCCGCTACTAAGGTACAAGGCAAACACAAATCCTTATCCCACCGCTTGCCGCCAATGTTGGAAATGGGATCCCCGGCCGACCAGGGCTTTCGCCAAAGTCAGTCAGAGACCACCACACCCAAGTCAGGGCAAGGGAGTTACACGCCAAGATAACCCCTACTCACCCTCTAGGTAACGTGGCGCGAGCAGCAAGGCTAAACTTGGAGGCGATGTAGGTTAAGTATTTGCGCACGCACCCCAGCAACAACAACCAAAGGCCCACCACAAAGGAAACTCCACACAAGGTTATATAAAAAATAGCCTTTGTATTACACCAAAACACATTAGATAAAACACACACTTTACAATGTGCCAGAGGCACGGGCAGAATTTACAAGGGATTATTTACAAGACAGGGCCACCTGGACCACTGTCAGGAATCAGAAGTAGCACTGTCAGAGATAGCACTTAGTACATAGAATATAGCACAAAATAGCACACAACCAGTAATTACTGGTAACCAGGATCTCACTAGCACCACCTGTACTAGGGAGAAAACAACCACCTATGTATCACAATACCTGTAGGGGTGTAAGGGGAAAACACATGATGCAATGCATGACATTCATTCAGAGGTGTAAGGGCACATGACGCATAAACAATACATTCAGAGGTGCATAGAACAATAACAATTGCGCCAAACTCACGTAAGTCACCACCTGTGACTGTCCCTAGGCCCTCTGGCCTTGTTGGGGCTAGGACGCCCTGTGTCCAAAGTGTCAGGGTCCTAAACGTAGCAGTTGCCCACAAAGTGCTGGGCAACTGGTGCAACAATGTTTGAGCCTGCCAGGGCTCAAGAACAACAGTGGGGGCTCAAGAGCCTCTCTGGGCCCTTCACAACCACTTTGGCGCCTGGAGCCTCTCTCCGGGCCCGAAGAAATAAATGTGGCCCTCCAGAGCCTCACTGGGCTCTAAGAACAAATGGGCTGCCCCTGAGCCTCTCTGGGCTCCTTAATACAACAATGTGGGACTCAAGAGCCTCTCTGGGCTCTTCAAAACAACTGATGCCCCCACGAGCCTTCGTGGCTCTGAGCAGACAGGATGACCCCCTGAGCCTCTCTGGGCTCGAAGCAAAAAGAACTGGCACCGAGCCTCTCTCTGGGCTCTGCAACAAATTGCGGGGATGGAGCCTCGTGGGCTCTAAAGCAATATATGCCCCACTCGTTGGAGTCCCGCTCGGGGGACTCTAAAGACACCAATGCCCCCTTTGCCGGTGGAGCCTCGCAGGCTCGAAAGAAGATGTGGGCGGGAGCCTCTCTGGGCTCTGCACAAATGGGGCGCCGTGAGCCTCGCACTGGAGGGGAGGGGCGGGCACCGTCAATGTGCCCCGACGCCCCCCTCTCCCTGAGCAGTCACTCACCGGCTTCTGCAGATGCTCCCTCGGTCTGGGGAGTAGCGCGTCTCCTCTGCCCGGCGGCTCTTCTTCTCCCCGGGGCTCCGGCAGGCAGCAGCTTCCGCCTGCCTCTCTCCTGCCCCCGGCCTGCCTGACTTCCGGGTCGCGGCTGCGGGGGCGGGACTTCCGGTCGGCCCGCTCTCCGATTGGCCGGCCGGCGAGAACACTTCCGGGTCGCACTTGGCAGCGGCCCGGCAACGTTTTTAAACACCCCGGGCTGCGGCGGTGAATCTCGAGGGGCAATGCCGGGTGGGCACCGGCCTTAATTACCATAAAGCGCGGTGGGCACGCGCTCGATTATTCAAAACCAGCGAGGTGGGCACTCGCTTTACAAGGTCGTTAAGGCGCTCCCAAGCGCCAGGGGGCAATCACAGCGCTCCCAAGCGCTACAATTCCAAATAAAGCGCTCTCACAGCGCTAGAGGCCAATAAAGCGCTCCCTCAGCGCTAGGACCAAAAGAAAGCGCTTTCAAGCGCTAGGGCCCCAAGTAAAGCGCTCCCAGGCGCTTAACAGAAGCAAAGTCCAGCAAAGTTCAGGGAAGTAGGCAGAGGGGCAAGGCTGGGCCCAGAGCCAGCTCACTGGGTCTCCAGGCAGGGAGACAGCCCAAGTGGCGGTCCTCTGGCCCAGCAGCAGCAACAGCCCCCTCAGGATCCTGGAAGAGAACAACATCTGTGGGGACACAGCCCCATTTTTATACAGTGCATTCCTTTGTTCAAGGGTGCAGAGTGGGGGCGGAACCAGTCGCAGCTGGTTCTTGAGTACTCTGTTTACCTCAACCACCCTCTCTATTCACTGGCAGGGCTTGGGTCATTAGACACACCACAGGGGGGCGGAGCCAGCATTGTGTGGGGAAAACCCAGCCCATCCAGGACACAGGTACACTCCTCCCACACATCACTCATGCTGATCTCCCACTCACCACCGGGCAGACCCATCCAGACTTCCTGGAGCCTGGCATGCCAGCCAGCTCCAGCCAATCACACGCCAGCACCCTCACAGCACACGTACAGCCATGTCTAGAAATGGCGCTTCGCTACTAGACACATACATGCTGCATACACCGTTGCGCAGCATTCACTCACACGAGTTCACACATACCAGACTCAAGCCTGTACACCCCACGCATCAGGAACTACCAGGGACACATACATTCCCCATGCATTCCTATGGGCGGGCAGGCCTAGCTCAGCACATGCACTCAGAGTGCGCACGCACTTTCCACTGGGACACAGTGAAAGTGCGCAGAATCCAAAAATCACCATCTCCAGGTCACCATTTCAAGCAAAAAGTCTAGGGGTGAACCTGCCCTAAGGGCCAAAGTCCAACACACCCTACGACTAAACCACAATGACGACCAAAGAGAGCGGATCTGCAGAGAAGTTCCAGATGGAAAAGCTGGAGGAATACAGCCACCGAGAGCTAAAACAATTTTGCATGGACTTAGGCATTGCTACCACCGGGCTAAGCACAAAAGAAGACTTCAAAAACACCCTAGAGGCCTGGACAGAGACGAATACCGCCACCCCCCGGGACCTCGAAGCCCCGGAAGTCAACACCACCCGGACGGAAGAACGGAGAACAGGTCCCTCCCGAGAAGAGATCCAGGAGCGGGAAAAAAATAGACTACGCGAGTTAGACTTGGCACGGCTCAAATTAGACGGAGAATTGAAGCTGGCGGAACAAAAAATAAACTTAGAACACTTACGGCTCAGAGAAGAGTGAGAGGAAAAACAGAGACAGAGGGATCTCGAAGAAAAAAGACTGGCATACGAACACGAGTGCAACCTAGCAGAGATAGAAATGCGCAAACTGAACAAAAACCTAGGGGTGCCCGAGCCACCGCGCTCCCCGGGTACTACCGAACAGAAGGTCCACATCCCCAAGGATGTGGTCCGAGAATACCACCGAAACGACGACATACAGCAGTGGTTCAAGGCCTACGAGATCGCCATGACGGCCCACCGGATCGCTCGCAGCGACTGGGGAGCCGGTCTATGGGGAAGATTCGTCAATGAGGGCCGTGATGCCCTGCTGCAGCTTCCGGACCATCAAATGATGTCCTATGACCACATGAAGGCCGCCCTCCTCAGTCGATATGGGCTTACGCCCGAAATGTACCGCCAGAGGTTCCGCAACTGCACCCGGATCCCAGGTACAACTTGGTTGGAATACGTAAACTATTTCAGCCGAGCCTTCGAGGGGTGGATCAAGGGTAACAACGTAACCACTTACGAAAAACTCTTCAATCTCATTGTGTGGGAGCACCTCTCCAACAACTGTTTCGTCGAGCTCAGGCAGCACCTCCTCGACAGTAAATTGACTGAACCACGGCAGCTCGCCACCGAGGCGGACCGGTGGGAGAGCACCCGAGTGGCCCGGAGTGGGCCGAACGAGCAGAACAGAACCAACCAAGGTCATCATCGTCCCCGAGGAGGAGGAGGAGGACAGGGCCGGGGCAGAGACGCTGTCCCGATCACTCCCGCTAACACCACCCCACCCCCAGCCGGCCGGGGAAACCCCCCGATGCGCCCGGGGTTCCGAGCCAACGTTACGTGTCACCGATGCCAGCGAGTCGGCCACTATGCCAGTGACCCGACCTGCCCGAAGAACCAGGCTCCCGGGCCCCGCCAGGTGGCGGCCGCCGCCCTAGGAGAAGAACAAGTCTCCGAAGACCCTGAAGCATACGAGTCGGAGCAGTTCGAGTGGGAACCCGCCGCCATGACCCTGGCCTGCCTAGGAGGAAGAGACATGGTCCCGCGGACTCCCCTGCCCGCCAACACTCGGAAGTACAGCCAATGGGTGAGCATAAATGGGCGCAAGCCGAAGCCGAAGCCGAAGCCCTGCGTGTCACCGGGGCCAGTGTGACGGCCGTCCGTTGTCACCTGGTGACCCCAGAACAAATCCTGCCAAACGTTCTTTGCCCCGTCCGATCGGCAGACAATTCGGAGAGCCTGTGTCGGATGGCCTGCGTCCCCTTCGAATGGGGAGGAGTGTCCGGCATGCTAAAAGTAACTGTCCGCGACGATGCCCCCGTGGACTGCCTCCTGGGGAACGATCTCGAGAGCTCCCCGTGGGCAGCTGTTGAAAGAAGAGAGCATCTGGGGATGTTGGGTCTCCCGGACTGGGCGTGCGTGACCACCCGGTCCATGGCCACCCGCACCATCCCTAGACCGGAAGAACCCGAATGGTCAGCACCTCCGCCCCCGATCGCTCCAGAAGAAGACTCCATCCATACCGACCACCCGGAACCAACCCCAGAGGGGTCCGCACAGCCCCCCGAACTTCCCGACCTGGCTCAGTGGCGTCAAGAAGGGGGGCCCACCCAAGAACAATTCCGGCAGGAGCAAAAGACCTGTCCCTCCCTCGAGGGACTGCGACAGCAAGCGCTCGCCCAGGGCCAAGGAGACACCACCGGGGCCCACTCGGTTTATTGGGACAATGATCTCTTGTACAGCGAGCAAAGAATCGCAGAGCTGGGGGCCGGTCGAGTGCTGGTGGTGCCCCTCCACTTCAGAGACTTCCTGTTGAACTTGACCCATGATGTCCCCCTGGCTGGGCACCTGGGGCAAGACAAAACCTACCACCGCCTGGTGACTCACTTTTTCTGGCCCAAAATGAGAAATGACGTCTCCAACCACTGCCGGTCCTGCCCGACCTGCCAGGCCAGCGGGAAGAGCGGCCGCAAACTCAAGGCACCCCTACAGCCATTCCCCGTGGTGACCACCCCGTTCGAAAGGGTGGGAATAGACATTGTGGGGCCCCTGGACCCCCGAACAGCACAAGGGCATCGCTTCATCCTGGTCCTGGTGGACCACGCCACCCGCTATCCGGAGGCGGTCCCCCTTCGTACTATAACAGCCCCAGTAGTGGGTCGAGCCTTAATGGGGATCTTTTCTCGAGTGGGCTTCCCCCGGGAAGTCGTCAGCGACAGGGGTACGAACTTTATTTCAAAGTATATGAAATCCCTCTGGCAGCAGTGCGGGGTCACTTACCGATTCACAACCCCCTATCACCCCCAGGGAAACGGACTAGTTGAGCGGTTCAACCGCACTCTCAAGGGGATGATCATGGGGCTAGAAGAACCCCTACGCCGCCAGTGGGACGTGCTACTACCGTGCCTCCTCTTCGCCTACCGAGAAGTCCCCCAGAAGTCCCTCGGCTTCAGCCCCTTCGAACTCCTGTACGGACACCCCGTTCGCGGGCCTCTCAGCCTAGTGAAGGAGGAATGGGAAATGGCCCCCCTGAAGACCCCTCCAGACGTCTACAAGTACCTCCTGACCCTCCGCAATCAGACCCGGCGATTCAGGGAGATCGCCAAAGCCAATCTTGAGGCCAGTCAAGAGGACATGAAGAAGTGGTACGATCAACATGCCTCCTCCATCGAGTTTGAACCGGGTCAGCAGGTATGGGTGATGTCCCCCATCGAACCGTGCGCCTTGCAGGACAAATGGACGGGGCCCTTCAAGGTGATCGAGCGCAAGAGCCCCGTCACCTATCTCATCGACCTGGAGTCCCCCCGGAACCCCCTCCGGGTGCTCCACGCCAACAGACTCAAACCACACTTCGCGCGCTCAGAGCTCAGCCTGCTGATGGCTACCGACAGTGGTGCAGAAAGAGACTCCGAGCCCCTCCCTGACCTACTGAGGTCCCGTGAAAGAGATGGTTCGGTGGACGGGGTCCGACTCTCCGAGGCCCTGACCCCGGAGCAGCGTCAAGATTGTCGGGCCCTCCTGCTACCGTTCGCAAACCTGTTTTCTCTCGCACCCGGAGTCACCTCCTGGTGCCTGCACGACGTGGACACTGGGGACAGTCCTCCTGTCTGACACCGGGCGTACCGAGTACCGGATTGGGTACGTACCTGCATCCAAGAAGAAGTCTCCAAGATGCTCGCCCTCGGAGTCATCGAACCTTCGGACAGTCCCTGGGCCAGCCCGGTCGTCCTGGTCCCCAAGGCCGCGGCCCCGGGCACCACACCTGAGCTCCGATTCTGCATCGACTATCGGGGTCTGAACGCGGTCACCCGAACCGACGCTCACCCTATCCCCCGAGCAGATGAACTAGTCGACCGCATGGGGGCAGCCCGCTACCTAAGCATCTTCGACCTGACAGCGGGCTACTGGCAGATCGGTCTCACCCCCAGGGCCCAAGAACGTTCCGCTTTCTCCACCCCGGATGGGCACTACCATTTCAGAGTGATGCCATTCGGCATGAAGAACGCTCCAGCCACTTTTCAAAGACTGGTGAACCAGGTATTGGCGGGCCTCGAAGAATTCAGCGCCGCCTACCTGGACGACATCGCAGTATACAGCCGCCACTGGACAGACCACCTCCACCACCTCCGAGAAGTCCTGCAGGCCCTCCAACAGGCCGGCCTCACAATAAAGGCCAGCAAGTGCCAAATCGGCCAGGGGTCCGTGACCTACCTCGGACACCAAGTGGGGAGCGGTCTGGCGGCCCCCCTTCAACTCAAGGTAGCTGCCATTCAGTCCTGGCAACCCCCCGAAACACAAACCGAGGTCCGAGTCTTTCTGGGACTCACCGGATACTACCGGCGGTTCGTGAAGGACTATGGCAGCCTTGTGGGGCCCCTCACGGAACTCACGTCTAAGAACCACCCAAAAAGAGTCAACTGGACTCCCGACTGTCAAGCGGCCTTCGAGAAGCTGAAGGCCGCCATGTGCACCGCTCCTGTGCTCCAGGCCCCCGACTACAGCCGTGAGTTCATCGTTCAGACCGATGCCTCCGACCATGGTATTGGGGCCGTCCTCTCCCAACTGAACCCCGAGGGAGTCGACCAACCAGTGGCCTTCATCAGCAGACGCCTACTACCCCGAGAGCAGCGCTGGAGCACTATTGAGCGGGAGGCCTTCGCCGTAGTGTGGGCCCTCAAGAAGCTCCGGCCTTACCTCTTCGGAACCCACTTCCGGGTACAAACAGATCATCGGCCCCTGCAATGGCTAATGCAAATGCGGGGGGAGAATCCCAAACTATTGCAATGGTCCATCTCCCTGCAGGGAATGGACTTCACCGTGGAGCATCGCCCTGGCCAAGACCACGCCAACGCGGATGGCCTGTCCCGCTTTTTCCGCCTCGACGAGGAGAGTCCCCAGGAGGATGGGTGACTCTCCCCGCCTTCAGCTGGGGGGGACGCATGTTGGACAGGCCCCATGACGGGCTCGCTCCCTCCCCGCATGACAGAGCCCAGACACCGGCTCTCCGGGTGCTACCCACAGAACCAACCCGCAACCCGTCCCCTATGGGACGCCTGCTCCCGGATGTCCCTGTGTCACGGGCCCGGGCCACCGTCAGCACCATTGCCCGGCCCAGCCGCCATCTTGGACATTGCACCACGCGGCCGCGCGGCCTCAGCTCGACCCCAACCCTGGGCCTGGCCAGGCCCCGACATCCCGGCACCACCATCCACCCAGGAGGTGAACGGACCACTTGGCAGGTCAATGGGAGCAAGAAGTGTCGATGGCTCTCTCCCGCCAGGTGCCGATCACCCCCAGCCTCCTCGGGCGCTGGCTCCACCCCCCTGCTGGGTGTCTGGACTCCCTCATCCCGGACCTCCCGACCTCCAAGAGCGAGGGTCCGGACATCAAAGAGCGCCAGACCTATAACTGAGGCAGCCCCAGAACAGGAAGGCAGTTGTATCCTGGAGTCGAGAGACACCGAGAAGAACTCATCCTTGACGGACTGCTGGCGCTGCCGCAGCCCTGCCTTGTGAACTATTGTCCTGCCTGCTGGCGCTGCCGCGGCCTTCTGCAACCTTCATCCTCGTGGGACCTGCTGGCGCTGCCGTGGCCCGTTGCAACCCTCATCCTCGTGGGACCTGCTGGCGCTGCCGCGGCCCGTTGCAACCTTCATCCTCGTGGGACCTGCCGGCGCTGCCGCGGCCCGTTGTAACCGTCATCCTCGTTGGGACCTGCTGGCGCTGCCGCGGCCCGTTGCCACCTACGATCTCTTCGGGACCTGCTGGCGCTGCCGCGGTCCGATCCATCCGAACGCCGAGCTCGAGGATTGTGAGCTACCGCCGTTCCACCTCAGTACCCGTAGGTACCAAGACTGTCCCGCTACCCCCTTTCCCTACTAGAGACTAGAATTGAGAGGATCATCGTGTCCTGATATCCTTGTATCGTACTGCCTCACTTCAAGAACTGCCTATAAAAGGTGTTACTCTGATCTTCGTGTGGTGTCCATCTGTGGGGGGGAAGTTACCTGTCTGTGCGATCGTTGGAGACGGCCCTCACCGGAGGCCTCTCCCCTTGTGCTCGGCCGACCCTCCAGGTCCCCGTCTAACACTTCTCTCATGACTAATAGGTGCAGCACAGGCAGCAGCAGTGCAAGCTTCTCTCACACAGACTAGGTGCAGCACAGGCGGCAGTGGTGCAAGCTTCTCTCACACAGACTAGTTGCAGCACAGGCGGCAGTGGTGCAAGCTTCTTTCACACAGACTAGGTGCAGCACAGGCGGCAGCAGTGCAAGCTTCTCTCACACAGACTAGGTGTAGCACAGGCAGCAGCGGTGCACGCTTCTCTCATACAGCCTAGGTGCAGCCCAGGTGGCTGCGGTGCAAGCTTCTCTCACACAGACTAGGTGTAGCACAGGCAGCAGCGGTGCACGCTTCTCTCATACAGCCTAGGTGCAGCCCAGGTGGCAGCGGTGCAAGCTTCTCTCACACAGATGAGGTGCAGCACAGGCAGCAGCGGTGCCAGCTTCTCTCACACAGACTACGTGCAGCACAGGTGACAGTGGTGCAAGCTTCTCTCATACAGCCTAGGTGCAGCACAGGCAGCAGCGGTGCACGCTTCTCTCACACAGACTACGTGCAGCACAGGTGACAGTGGTGCAAGCTTCTCTCAAATAGACTAGGTGCAGCACAGGCAGCAGCAGTGCAAGCTTCTCTCACACAGACTAGGTGCAGCACAGGCAGCAGCGGTGCCAGCTTCTCTCACATAGACTAGGTGCAGCACAGGCGGCAGCGGGTCCAGCTTCTCTCACAGAGAATAGGTGCAGCACAGGCGGCTGCGGTGCAAGCTTCTCTCACACAGACTAAGTGCAGCACAGGCGGCAGCGGTGCAATCTTCTCTCACATAGACTAGGTGCAGCACAGGCGGCAGCGGTGCAATCTTCTCTCACACAGACTAGGTGCAGCACAGGCGGCAGCGGTGCCAGCTTCTCTCACAGAGACTAGGTGCAGCACAGGCGGCAGAGGTGCACGCTTCTCTCACACAGACTACGTGCAGCACAGGCGGCAGCGGTGCAAGCTTCTCTCACACAGACTAAGTGCAGCACAGGCGGCTGCGGTGCAAGCTTCTCTCACACAGACTAAGTGCAGCACAGGCGGCTGTGGTGCAAGCTTCTCTCACATAGACTAGGTGCAGCACAGGCGGCAGCGGTGCAATCTTCTCTCACACAGACAAGGTGCAGCACAGGCGGCAGCGGTGCCAGCTTCTCTCACAGAGACTAGGTGCAGCACAGGCGGCAGAGGTGCACGCTTCTCTCACACAGACTACGTGCAGCACAGGCGGCAGCGGTGCAAGCTTCTCTCACACAGACTAAGTGCAGCACAGGCGGCTGCGGTGCAAGCTTCTCTCACACAGACAAGGTGCAGCACAGGCGGCAGCGGTGCCAGCTTCTCTCACATAGACTAGGTGCAGCGCAGGCGGCAGCGGTGCAATATTCTCTCACACAGACAAGGTGCAGCACAGGTGGCAGCGGTGCCAGCTTCTCTCACATAGACTAGGTGCAGCACAGGCGGCAGCGGTGCAATATTCTCTCACACAGACAAGGTGCAGCACAGGCGGCAGAGGTGCACGCTTCTCTCACACAGACTACGTGCAGCACAGGCGGCAGCGGTGCAAGCTTCTCTCACACAGACTAAGTGCAGCACAGGCGGCTGCGGTGCAAGCTTCTCTCACACAGACTAAGTGCAGCACAGGCGGCAGCGGTGCATGCTTCTCTCACACAGACTAGCTACAGCACAGGCGGCAGCAGTGCAAGCTTCTCTCACACAGACTAAGTGCAGCACAGGCGGCAGCAGTGCAAGCTTCTCTCACACAGATTAGGAGCAGCACAAGCAGCAGCGGTGCAAGCTTCTCTCACACAGACTAGGTGCAGCACAGGCAGAAGCAGTGGTGCAAGCTTCTCTCACACAGATTAGGTGCAGCACAAGCAGCAGCGGTGCAAGCTTCTCTCACACAGACTAGGTGCAGCACAGGCGGCTGCGGTGCAATCTTCTCTCACACAGACCAGGTGCAGCACAGGCGGCAGCGGTGCCAGCTTCTCTCACACAGACTACGTGCAGCACAGGTGACAGTGGTGCAAGCTTCTCTCACACAGACTAGGTGCAGCACAGGCAGCAGCGCTGCCAGCTTCTCTCACATAGACTAGGTGCAGCACAGGCGGCAGCGGTGCAATCTTCTCTCACACAGACAAGGTGCAGCACAGGCGACAGCGGTGCCAGCTTCTCTCACAGAGACTAGGTGCAGCACAGGCGGCAGAGGTGCACGCTTCTCTCACACAGACTACGTGCAGCACAGGCGGCAGCGGTGCAAGCTTCTCTCACACAGACTAAGTGCAGCACAGGCGGCTGCGGTGCAAGCTTCTCTCACACAGACTAAGTGCAGCACAGGCGGCAGCGGTGCAAGCTACTCTCAACCAGACTAGGTGCAGCACAGGTGGCTGTGGTGCAAGCTTCTCTCACACAGACTAGGTGCAGCACAGGTGGCTGCGGTGCAAGCTACTCTCAACCAGACTAGGTGCAGCACAGGCGGCAGCGGTGCAAGCTTCTCTCATACAGACTAGGTGCAGCACAGGCGGCAGCAGTGCAAGCTTCTCTCACACAGACAAGGTGTAGCACAGGCAGCAGCGGTGCACACTCCTCTCATACAGCCTAGGTGCAGCACAGGCAGCTGTGGTGCAAGCTTCTCTCACACAGACTAGGTGCAGCACAGGCGGCAGCGGTGCAAGCTTCTCTCATACAGACTAGGTGCAGCACAGGTGGCAGCAGTGCAAGCTTCTCTCACACAGACCAGGTGCAGCACAGGCGGCAGCGGTGCCAGCTTCTCTCACAGAGACTAGGTGCAGCACAGGCGGCAGAGGTGCACGCTTCTCTCACACAGACTACGTGCAGCACAGACGGCAGCGGTGCAAGCTTCTCTCACACAGACTAAGTGCAGCACAGGCGGCTGCGGTGCAAGCTTCTCTCACACAGACTAAGTGCAGCACAGGCGGCAGCGGTGCACGCTTCTCTCATACAGCCTAGGTGCAGCACAGGCGGCTGTGGTGCAAGCTTCTCTCACACAGACTAGGTGCAGCACAGGTGGCTGCGGTGCAAGCTACTCTCAACCAGACTAGGTGCAGCACAGGCGGCAGCGGTGCAAGCTTCTCTCATACAGACTAAGTGCAGCACAGGCGGCAGCAGTGCAAGCTTCTCTCACACAGACAAGGTGTAGCACAGACAGCAGCAGTGCACACTCCTCTCATACAGCCTAGGTGCAGCACAGGCAGCTGTGGTGCAAGCTTCTCTCACGCAGACTAGGTGCAGCACAGGCAGCAGCAGTGCAAGCTTCTCTCACACAGACTAGGTGCAGCACAGGCGGCAGCGGTGCAAGCTTCTCTCACACAGACTAGGTGCAGCACAGGCGGCAGTAGTGCAAGCTTCTCTCACACAGACTAGGTGCAGCACAGGCGGCAGCGGTGCAAGCTTCTCTCACACAGACTAGGTGCAGCACAGGCGGCAGCAGTGCAAGCTTCTCTCACACAGACTAGGTGCAGCACAGGCGGCAGCAGTGCAAGCTTCTCTCGTACAGACGAGGTGCAGCACAGGCAGCAGCAGTGCAAGCTTCTCTCACACAGACTAGGTGTGGCACAGGCAGCAGTGGTGCAAGCTTCTCTCACACAGACTACATGCAGCACAAGCAGCAGCGGTGCAAGCTTCTCTCACACAGACTAGGTGCAGCACAGGCGGCAGTGGTGCAAGCTTCTCTCACACAGACTAGGTGCAGCACAGGCGGCAGCAGTGCAAGCTTCTCTCACACAGACTAGGTGCAGCACAGGCGGCAGCGGTGCAAGCTACTCTCATGACTAATAGGTGTAGCACAGGCAGCAGCAGTGCAAGCTTCTCTTACACAGATTAGGTGCAGCACAGCCGGCATCAGTGCAAGATTCTCTCACGTAGCCTAGGTGCAGCACAGGTGACAGTGGTGCAAGCTTCTCTCATGACTAATAGGTGTAGCACAGGCAGCAGCAGTGCAAGCTTCTCTTACACAGATTAGGTGCAGCACAGGCGGCATCAGTGCAAGATTCTCTCACGTAGCCTAGGTGCAGCACAGGTGACAGTGGTGCAAGCTTACCTCATGACTAATAGGTGCAGCACAGGCAGCAGCAGTGCAAGCTTCTCTCACACAGACTAGGTGCAGCACAGGCGGCAGCAGTGCAAGCTTCTCTCACAGAGACTAGGTGCAGCCCAGCTGGCAGCGGTGCAAGCTTCTCTCACACAGATGAGGTGCAGCACAGGCAGCAGCGGTGCCAGCTTCTCTCACACAGACTACGTGCAGCACAGGTGACAGTGGTGCAAGCTTCTCTCACATAGACTAGGTGCAGCACAGGCAGCAGCAGTGCAAGCTTCTCTCACACCGACTAGGTGCAGCACAGGCAGCAGCAGTGCCAGCTTCTCTCACACAGACTAAGTGCAGCACGGGCGGCAGCGGTGCAATCTTCTCTCACACAGACAAGGTGCAGCACAGGCGGAAGCGGTGCAATCTTCTCTCACACAGACAAGGTGCAGCACAGGCGGCAACGGTGCAATCTTCTCTCACACAGACTAAGTGCAGCACAGGTGGCAGCAGTGCAATCTTCTCTCACACAGACAAGGTGCAGCACAGGCGGCAGCGGTGCCAGCTTCTCTCACAGAGACTAGGTGCAGCACAGGCGGCAGCTGTGCAATCTTCTCTCACACAGACAAGGTGCAGCACAGGCGGCAGCGGTGCCAGCTTCTCTCACACAGACTACGTGCAGCACAGGCGGCAGTGGTGCAAGCTTCTCTCACACAGACTAAGTGCAGCACAGGCGGCTGCGGTGCAAGCTTCTCTCACACAGACTAGGTGCAGCACAGGTGACAGTGGTGCAATCTTCTCTCACACAGACTAGGTGCAGCACAGGTGACAGTGGTGCAATCTTCTCTCACACAGACAAGGTGCAGCACAGGCGGCAGTGGTGCAAGCGTCTCTCACACAGACTAGGTGCAGCACAGGCGGCTGCGGTGCATGCTTCTCTCACACAGACAAGGTGCAGCACAGGCGGCAGTGGTGCAAGCTTCTCTCACAGAGACTAGGTGCAGCACAGGCAGCAGCAGTGCAAGCTTCTCTCACACAGACAAGGTGCAGCACAGGCGGCAGTGGTGCAAGCTTCTCTCACACAGACTAAGTGCAGCACAGGCGGCTGCGGTGCAAGCTTCTCTCACACAGACTAAGTGCAGCACAGGCGGCAGAGGTGCACGCTTCTCTCACACAGACTAGCTACAGCACAGGCGGCAGCAGTGCAAGCTTCTCTCACACAGACTACGTGCAGCACAGGCGGCAGCGGTGCAAGCTTCTCTCACACAGACTAAGTGCAGCACAGGCGGCTGCGGTGCAAGCTTCTCTCACACAGACTAAATGCAGCACAGGCGGCAGCGGTGCACGCTTCTCTCACACAGACTAGCTACAGCACAGGCGGCAGCAGTGCAAGCTTCTCTCACACAGACTAAGTGCAGCACAGGCGGCAGCAGTGCAAGCTTCTCTCACACAGATTAGGAGCAGCACAAGCAGCAGCGGTGCAAGCTTCTCTCACACAGACTAGGTGCAGCACAGGCAGAAGCAGTGGTGCAAGCTTCTCTCACACAGATTAGGTGCAGCACAAGCAGCAGCGGTGCAAGCTCCTCTCACACAGACTAGGTGCAGCACAGGCGGCAGCGGTGCAAGCTTCTCTCACGCAGACTAGGTGCAGCACAGGCGGAAGCGGGGCAAGCTTCTCTCACACAGACTAAGTGCAGCACAGGCGGCTGCGGTGCAAGCTTCTCTCACACGGACTAAGTGCAGCACAGGCGGCAGCGGTGCAATCTTCTCTCACACAGACAAGGTGCAGCACAGGCGGCAGCGGTGCCAGCTTCTCTCACAGAGACTAGGTGCAGCACAGGCGGCAGCGGTGCAAGCTTCTCTCACACAGACTACGTGCAGCACAGGCGGCAGCGATGCAAGCTACTCTCACGCAGACTAGGTGCAGCACAGGCGGCAGCGGTGCAAGCTTCTCTCACACAGACTAGGTGCAGCACAGGTGGCTGCGGTGCAAGCTACTCTCACGCAGACTAGGTGCAGCACAGGCGGCAGCAGTGCAAGCTTCTCTCACACAGACTAGGTGTGGCACAGGAAGCAGTGGTGCAAGCTTCTCTCACACAGACTACATGCAGCACAAGCAGCAGCTGTGCAAGCTTCTCTCACACAGACTAGGTGCAGCACAGGCGGCAGTGGTGCAAGCTTCTCTCACACAGACTAGGTGCAGCACAGGCGGCAGCAGTGCAAGCTTCTCTCACACAGACTAGGTGCAGCACAGGTGGCAGCAGTGCAAGCTTCTCTCACACAGACTAGCTACAGCACAGGCAGCAGCAGTGCAAGCTTCTCTCATACAGCCTAGGTGCAGCACAGGCGGCAGCGGTGCAGGCTTCTCTCACACAGACTAGCTACAGCACAGGTGGCAGCAGTGCAAGCTTCTCTCACACAGACTAGCTACAGCACGGGCAGCAGCAGTGCAAGCTTCTCTCATACAGCCTAGGTGCAGCACAGGCAGCAGCAGTGCAAGCTTCTCTTACACAGATTAGGTGCAGCACAGGCGGCATCAGTGCAAGATTCTCTCACGTAGCCTAAGTGCAGCACAGGTGACAGTGGTGCAAGCTTCTCTCATGACTAATAGGTGTAGCACAGGCAGCAGCAGTGCAAGCTTCTCTTACACAGATTAGGTGCAGCACAGGCGGCATCAGTGCAAGATTCTCTCACGTAGCCTAGGTGCAGCACAGGTGACAGTGGTGCAAGCTTCTCTCATGACTAATAGGTGCAGCACAGGCAGCAGCAGTGCAAGCTTCTCTCACACAGACTAGGTGCAGCACAGGCAGCAGTGGTGCAAGCTTCTCTCACACAGACTAGTTGCAGCACAGGCGGCAGTGGTGCAAGCTTCTCTCACACAGACTAGGTGTAGCACAGGCAGCAGCGGTGCACGCTTCTCTCATACAGCCTAGGTGCAGCCCAGGTGGCAGCGGTGCAAGCTTCTCTCACACAGATGAGGTGCAGCACAGGCAGCAGCGGTGCAAGCTTCTCTCACACAGACTAAGTGCAGCACAGGCGCCAGCGGTGCACGCTTCTCTCACATAGACTAGGTGCAGCACAGGCAGCAGCAGTGCAAGCTTCTCTCACACAGACTAGGTGCAGCACAGGCAGCAGCGGTGCCAGCTTCTCTCACATAGACTAGGTGCAGCACAGGCGGCAGCAGTGCAAGCTTCTCTCACACAGACTAGGTGCAGCACAGGCAGCAGCGGTGCCAGCTTCTCTCACATAGACTAGGTGCAGCACAGGCGGCAGCAGTGCAAGCTTCTCTCACACATACTAGGTGTAGCACAGGCAGCAGCGGTGCAAGCTTCTCTCACACAGACTAGGTGTAGCACAGGCAGCAGCGGTGCAAGCTTCTCTCACACAGACTAGGTGCAGCACAGGCAGCAGCGGTGGCAGCTTCTCTCACATAGACTAGGTGCAGCACAGGCGGCAGCGGTGCAAGCTTCTCTCACATAGACAAGGTGCACCACAGGCGGCAGAGGTGCACGCTTCTCTCACACAGACTACGTGCAGCACAGGCGGCAGCGGTGCAAGCTTCTCTCACACAGACTAAGTGCAGCACAGGCGGCTGCGGTGCCAGCTTCTCTCACACAGACTAAGTGCAGCACAGGCGCCTGTGGTGCAATCTTCTCTCACACAGACAAGGTGCAGCACAGGCGGAAGCGGTGCAAGCTTCTCTCACACAGACTAAGTGCAGCACAGGCGGCAGCGGTGCAATCTTCTCTCACACAGACAAGGTGCAGCACAGGCGGCAGCGGTGCCAGCTTCTCTCACAGAGACTAGGTGCAGCACAGGCGGCAGCGGTGCAATCTTCTCTCACACAGACAAGGTGCAGCACAGGCGGCAGCGGTGCAAGCTTCTCTCACATAGACTAGGTGCAGCACAGGCGGCAGCGGTGCAATATTCTCTCACACAGACAAGGTGCAGCACAGGCGGCAGCGGTGCCAGCTTCTCTCACAGAGACTAGGTGCAGCACAGGCGGCAGCGGTGCCAGCTTCTCTCACACAGATGAGGTGCAGCACAGGCGGCAGCGGTGCAAGCTTCTCTCACACAGATGAGGTGCAGCACAGGCGGCAGCGGTGCCAGCTTCTCTCACATAGACTAGGTGCAGCACAGGCGGCAGCGGTGCAATCTTCTCTCACACAGACTAAGTGCAGCACGGGCGGCAGCGGTGCAATCTTCTCTCACACAGACAAGGTGCAGCACAGGCGGCAGCGGTGCCAGCTTCTCTCACAGAGACTAGGTGCAGCACAGGCGGCAGAGGTGCACGCTTCTCTCACACAGACTACGTGCAGCACAGGTGGCAGCGGTGCAAGCTTCTCTCACACAGACTAAGTGCAGCACAGGCGGCAGCGGTGCAAGCTTCTCTCACACAGACTAAGTGCAGCACAGGCGGCAGCGGTGCACGCTTCTCTCACACACACAGACTAGCTACAGCACAGGCGGCAGCAGTGCAAGCTTCTCTCACACAGACTAGGTGCAGCACAGGCGGCATCAGTGCAAGCTTCTCTCACACAGATTAGGAGCAGCACAAGCAGCAGCGGTGCAAGCTTCTCTCACACAGACTAGGTGCAGCACAGGCAGAAGCAGTGGTGCAAGCTTCTCTCACACAGACTAGGTGCAGCACAGGCGGCAGCGGTGCAATCTTCTCTCACACAGACAAGGTGCAGCACAGGCGGCAGCGGTGCCAGCTTCTCTCACAGAGACTAGGTGCAGCACAGGCGGCAGCGGTGCAAGCTTCTCTCACACAGACTAGGTGCAGCACAGGCAGCAGCGGTGCCAGCTTCTCTCACATAGACTAGGTGCAGCACAGGCGGCAGCGGTGCAAGCTTCTCTCACACAGACTAGGTGCAGCACAGGCAGCAGCGGTGCCAGCTTCTCTCACATAGACTAGGTGCAGCACAGGCGGCAGCGGTGCACGCTTCTCTCACAGAGACTAGGTGCAGCACAGGCGGCAGCGGTGCAAGCTTCTCTCACAGAGACTAGGTGCAGCACTGGCGGCAGAGGTGCACGCTTCTCTCACACAGACTACGTGCAGCACAGGCGGCAGCGGTGCAAGCTTCTCTCATGACTAATAGGTGTAGCACAGGCAGCAGCAGTGCAAGCTTCTCTCATGCAGCCTAGGTGCAGCACAGGCGGCAGTGGTGCAAGCTTCTCTCACACAGACTAGGTGCAGCACAGGCGGCAGCAGTGCAAGCTTCTCTCACACAGACTAGGTGCAGCACAGGCGGCAGCGGTGCAAGCTTCTCTCACACAGACTAAGTGCAGCACAGGCGGCAGCGGTGCACGCTTCTCTCACACACACAGACTAGCTACAGCACAGGCGGCAGCAGTGCAAGCTTCTCTCACACAGACTAAGTGCAGCACAGGCGGCATCAGTGCAAGCTTCTCTCACACAGATTAGGAGCAGCACAAGCAGCAGCGGTGCAAGCTTCTCTCACACAGACTAGGTGCAGCACAGGCGGCAGCGGTGCCAGCTTCTCTCACAGAGACTAAGTGCAGCACAGGCGGCAGCGGTGCCAGCCTCTCTCACAGAGACTAAGTGCAGCACAGGCGGCTGCGGTGCAAGCTTCTCTCACACAGACTAAGTGCAGCACAGGCGGCAGCGGTGCAATCTTCTCTCACACAACACAGACAAGGTGCAGCACAGGCGGCAGCGGTGCCAGCTTCTCTCACACAGACTAAGTGCAGCACAGGCGGCTGCGGTGCAAGCTTCTCTCACACAGACTAAGTGCAGCACAGGCGGCTGCGGTGCCAGCTTCTCTCACAGAGACTAGGTGCAGCACAGGCGGCAGTGGTGCATGCTTCTCTCACACAGACTAGGTGCAGCACAAGCAGCAGTGGTGCAAGCTTCTCTCACACAGACTACGTGCAGCACAGGCGGCAGCGGTGCAAGCTTCTCTCACACAGACTAAGTGCAGCACAGGCGGCTGCGGTGCAAGCTTCTCTCACAGAGACTAGGTGCAGTACAGGCGGCAGCGGTGCAAGCTTCTCTCACACAGACTAGGTGCAGCACAGGCAGCAGCGGTGCCAGCTTCTCTCACATAGACTAGGTGCAGCACAGGCGGCAGCGGTGCAATCTTCTCTCACACAGACAAGGTGCAGCACAGGCGGCAGCGGTGCCAGCTTCTCTCACAGAGACTAGGTGCAGCACAGGCGGCAGCGGTGCAAGCTTCTCTCACAGAGACTAGGTGCAGCACAGGCGGCAGAGGTGCACGCTTCTCTCACACAGACTACGTGCAGCACAGGCAGCAGCAGTGCAAGCTTCTCTCATGCAGCCTAGGTGCAGCACAGGCGGCAGTGGTGCAAGCTTCTCTCACACAGACTAGGTGCAGCACAGGCGGCAGCAGTGCAAGCTTCTCTCACACAGACTAGGTGCAGCACAGGCGGCAGCGGTGCAAGCTACTCTCATGACTAATAGGTGTAGCACAGGCAGCAGCAGTGCAAGCTTCTCTTACACAGATTAGGTGAAGCACAGGCGGCATCAGTGCAAGATTCTCTCACGTAGCCTAGGTGCAGCACAGGTGACAGTGGTGCAAGCTTCTCTCATGACTAATAGGTGCAGCACAGGCAGCAGTGGTGCAAGCTTCTCTTACACAGATTAGGTGCAGCACAGGCGGCATCAGTGCAAGATTCTCTCACGTAGCCTAGGTGCAGCACAGGTGACAGTGGTGCAAGCTTCTCTCATGACTAATAGGTGCAGCACAGGCAGCAGCAGTGCAAGTTTCTCTCACACAGACTAGTTGCAGCACAGGCGGCAGTGGTGCAAGCTTCTTTCACACAGACTAGGTGCAGCACAGGCAGCAGCAGTGCCAGCTTCTCTCACACAGACTAGGTGTGGCCCAGGTGGCTGCGGTGCAAGCTTCTCTCACACAGACTAGGTGTAGCACAGGCAGCAGCGGTGCACGCTTCTCTCATACAGCCTAGGTGCAGCCCAGGTGGCTGCGGTGCAAGCTTCTCTCACACAGACTAGGTGTAGCACAGGCAGCAGCGGTGCACGCTTCTCTCATACAGCCTAGGTGCAGCCCAGGTGGCAGCGGTGCAATCTTCTCTCACACAGATGAGGTGCAGCACAGGCAGCAGCGGTGCACGCTTCTCTCATACAGCCTAGGTGCAGCCCAGGTGGCAGTGGTGCAAGCTTCTCTCACATAGACTAGGTGCAGCACAGGCAGCAGCAGTGCAAGATTCTCTCACACAGACTAGGTGCAGCACAGGCGGCAGAGGTGCACGCTTCTCTCACACAGACTAGGTGCAGCACAGGCGGCAGCAGTGCAAGCTTCTCTCACACAGACTAAGTGCAGCACAGGCGGCAGCGGTGCAAGCTTCTCTCACACAGACTAAGTGCAGCACAGGCGGCAGCGGTGCAATCTTCTCTCACACAGACAAGGTGCAGCACAGGCGGAAGCGGTGCAAGCTTCTCTCACACAGACTAAGTGCAGCACAGGCGGCTGCGGTGCAAGCTTCTCTCACACAGACTAAGTGCAGCACAGGCGGCAGCGGTGCAATCTTCTCTCACACAGACAAGGTGTAGCACAGGCGGAAGCGGTGCAAGCTTCTCTCACACAGACTAAGTGCAGCACAGGCGGCAGCAGTGCAAGCTTCTCTCACACAGACAAGGTGCAGCCCAGGCAGGAGTGGTGCCAGCTTCTCTCACAGAGACTAGGTGCAGCACAGGCGGCAGAGGTGCACGCTTCTCTCACACAGACTAGGTGCAGCACAGGCGGCAGAGGTGCACGCTTCTCTCACACAGACTACGTGCAGCACAGGCGGCAGCGGTGCAAGCTTCTCTCACACAGACTAAGTGCAGCACAGGCGGCTGCGGTGCAAGCTTCTCTCACACAGACTAAGTGCAGCACAGGCGGCAGCGGTGCACGCTTCTCTCACACAGACTAAGTGCAGCACAGGCGGCTGCGGTGCAAGCTTCTCTCACACAGACTAAGTGCAGCACAGGCGGCAGCGGTGCACGCTTCTCTCACACAGACTAGGTGCAGCACAGGCGGCAGAGGTGCACGCTTCTCTCACACAGACTACGTGCAGCACAGGCGGCAGCGGTGTAAGCTTCTCTCACACAGACTAAGTGCAGAACAGGCGGCTGCGGTGCAAGCTTCTCTCACACAGACTAAGTGCAGCACAGGCGGCAGCAGTGCAAGCTTCTCTCACACAGATTAGGAGCAGCACAAGCAGCAGCGGTGCAAGCTTCTCTCACACAGACTAAGTGCAGCACAGGCGGGTGCGGTGCAAGCTTCTCTCACACAGACTAGGTGCAGCACAGGCAGAAGCAGTGGTGCAAGCTTCTCTCACACAGATTAGGTGCAGCACAAGCAGCAGAGGTGCAAGCTTCTCTCACACAGACTAAGTGCAGCACAGGCGGGTGCGGTGCAAGCTTCTCTCACACAGACTAGGTGCAGCACAGGCAGAAGCAGTGGTGCAAGCTTCTCTCACACAGATTAGGTGCAGCACAAGCAGCAGCGGTGCACGCTTCTCTCACACAGACTAGCTACAGCACAGGCGGCTGCGGTGCAAGCTTCTCTCACACAGACTAAGTGCAGCACAGGCGGCTGCGGTGCAAGCTTCTCTCACACAGACTAAGTGCAGCACAGGCGGCAGCGGTGCAATCTTCTCTCACACAGACAAGGTGCAGCACAGGCGGCAGCGGTGCCAGCTTCTCTCACAGAGACTAGGTGCAGCACAGGCGGCAGCGGTGCAAGCTTCTCTCACAGAGACTAGGTGCAGCACAGGCGGCAGAGGTGCACGCTTCTCTCACACAGACTACGTGCAGCACAGGCGGCAGCGGTGCAAGCTTCTCTCATGACTAATAGGTGTAGCACAGGCAGCAGCAGTGCAAGCCTCTCTCACACAGACAAGGTGCAGCACAGGCGGCAGCGGTGCACGCTTCTCTCACACAGACTAGCTACAGCACAGGCGGCAGCAGTGCAAGCTTCTCTCACACAGACTAAGTGCAGCACAGGCGGCAGCAGTGCAAGCTTCTCTCACACAGATTAGGAGCAGCACAAGCAGCAGCGGTGCAAGCTTCTCTTACACAGACTAGGTGCAGCACAGGCAGAAGCAGTGGTGCAAGCTTCTCTCACACAGATTAGGTGCAGCACAAGCAGCAGCGGTGCAAGCTTCTCTCACACAGACTAGGTGCAGCACAGGTGGCTGCGGTGCAAGCTTCTCTCACACAGACTAAGTGCAGCACAGGCGGCTGCGGTGCAAGCTTCTCTCACACAGACTAAGTGCAGCACAGGCGGCAGCGGTGCAATCTTCTCTCACACAGACAAGGTGCAGCACAGGCGGCAGCAGTGCAAGCTTCTCTCACAGAGACTAGGTGCAGCACAGGCGGCAGCGGTGCAATCTTCTCTCACACAGATGAGGTGCAGCACAGGCGGCAGCGGTGCCAGCTTCTCTCACAGAGACTAGGTGCAGCACAGGCGGCAGCGGTGCAAGCTTCCCTCACACAGACTAGGTGCAGCACAGGCAGCAGCGGTGCCAGCTTCTCTCACATAGACTAGGTGCAGCACAGGCGGCAGCGGTGCAATCTTCTCTCACACAGACAAGGTGCAGCACAGGCGGCAGCGGTGCCAGCTTCTCTCACAGAGACTAGGTGCAGCACAGGCGGCAGAGGTGCACGCTTCTCTCACACAGACTAAGTGCAGCACAGGCGGCTGCGGTGCAAGCTTCTCTCACACAGACTAAGTGCAGCACAGGTGGCAGCGGTGCACGCTTCTCTCATACAGCCTAGGTGCAGCACAGGCGGCTGCGGTGCAAGCTTCTCTCACACAGACTAGCTACAGCACAGGCGGCAGCAGTGCAAGCTTCTCTCACACAGACTAAGTGCAGCACAGGCGGCAGCAGTGCAAGCTTCTCTCACACAGACTAGGTGCAGCACAGGCAGAAGCAGTGGTGCAAGCTTCTCTAGCACATACTAGGTGCAGCACAGGCGGCATCAGTGCAAGCTTCTCTCACACAGATTAGGTGCAGCACAATCAGAAGTGGTGCAAGCTTCTCTCACACAGATGAGGTACAGCACAGGCGGCATCAGTGCAAGCTTCTCTCACACAGATTAGGTGCAGCACAAGCAGCATCAGTGCAAGCTTCTCTCACGGAGACTAGGTGCAGCACAGGCAGAAGCAGTGCAAGCTTCTCTCACACAGACTAGGTGCAGCACAGGCAGCATCAGTGCAAGCTTCTCTCACGCAGCCTAGGTGCAGCACAATCAGAAGTGGTGCACGCTTCTCTCACACAGACTAGGTGGAGCACAGGCAGCAGCAGTACAGGCTTCGCTTGTGCGTAATACGTGCAGTACAGCAAGCAGTTGTGGAAGCTTTGCACATGAAAACCGAACAGGGCAGCCCTGAGCATCTTAATGCAAGCTTCGATCATACCGAAGAGATACCACACAGGCAGCAACACTGCTTCCTTCAGTTACACAGCTGCAACCTTCCAACGCACCTGCAGGACAGGTACAGCACAAGCGGCACTGGTACAAGATGTCATTGCATGCACACAAAGCCTTTTCTCTGTCTAGCAGTAGGACGACCTTCTCTCGCTTAAACAGTCCAGTTAAATATAGCATCGGTGCAAGCTTCTCTCACACACTGAACCATTCAATCTTGCTCAGCAGCAGTGCAAGCTTCCATCACAAATACACAAGATATGTGTCTCGGTGGAAGCAGCAGTGCAAGCTTCCGTCACACACAGACATGATAGGTGTCTCACTGTCACGTACAGCGCAAGCTTCCATCGCAAATACACAAGATATGTGTCTCGGTGGCAGCAGCAATGCAAGCCTCCTTCACACACAGACATGATAGGTGTCTCACTGGCACGGATAGCGCAAGCTTCCATCACAAATACACAAGATATGTGTCTCGGTGGCAGCAGCAGTGCAAGCTTCCGTCACACACAGACATGATAGGTGTCTCACGGAGAGTGCAAGCTTCCATCACAAATACACAAGATATGTGTCTCGGTGGCAGCAGCAGTGCAAGCTTCCATCACAAATACACAAGATATGTGTCTCGTAGCAGCAGCAGTGCAAGCTTCCTTCACACACAGACATGATAGGTGTCTCACTGGCACGGACAGCGCAAGCTTCCATCACAAATACACAAGATATGTGTCTCGGTGGCAGCAGCAGTGCAAGCTTCCGTCACACACAGACATGATAGGTGGCTCACGGAGAGTGCAAGCTTCCATCACAAATACACAAGATATGTGTCTCGCTGGCAGCAGCAGCGCAAGCTTCCTTTACACACTGATATGATAGGTGTCTCACTGGCACGGAGAGCGCAAGCTTCCATCACAAATACACAAGATATGTGTCTCAGTGGCAGCAGCAGTGCAAGCTTCCTTCGCACACAGATAAGATAGGTGTCTCACTGGCACGGACATCGCAAGCTTCCATCACAAATACACAAGATATGTGTCTCTGTGGCAGCAGCAGTTCAAGCTTCCATCACAAATACACAAGATATGTGTCTCGGTGGCAGCAGCAGTGCAAGCTTCCGTCACACACAGATAAGATAGGTGTCTCACAGGCACGGACATCGCAAGCTTCCATCACAAATACACAAGATATGTGTCTCGGTGGCAGCAGCAGTGCAAGCTTCCTTCACACACAGATAAGATAGGTGTCTCACTGGCACGGACATCACAAGCTTCCATCACAAATACACAAGATATGTGTCTCGGTGGCAGCAGCAGTGCAAGCTTCCTTCACACACAGATAAGATAGGTGTCTCACTGGCACGGACATCGCAAGCTTCCATCACAAATACACAAGATATGTGTCTCGGTGGCAGCAGCAGTGCAAGCCTCCTTCACACAAAGACATGATAGGTGTTTCACTGGCAACGAGAGCGCAAGCTTACTTCACAAATACACAAGATATGTGTCTCAGTGGCAGCAGCAGTGCAAGCCTCCTTCACACAAAGACATGATAGGTGTTTCACTGGCAACGGGAGCGTAAGCTTACTTCACAAATACACAAGATATGTGTCTCGGTGGCAGCGGCAGTGCAAGCTTCAATCACAAATACACAAGATATGTGTCTCGGTGGCAGCAGCAGTGCAAGCTTCCAACACAAATACACAAGATATGTGTCTCGGTGGCAGCAGCAGTGCAAGCTTCCGTCACACACAGACATGATAGGTGTTGAGGAAAATTGAATTTTGCCTTGTCATGTGTCCCTACGTGTTCCCCATTATATGTTATATGTGCATGATCGATATGCATATGTTCCCCCTTGACCGAATAAAGACGCAATTATAGTTGTGTCCAACGTTAGTATGTCAGTTTCCAGTCCTCGTGAGAGCAACGAGTATTCGGCCTATGTTGCCAACGTTTTACATTGTGCACGTTAATTCATCGAGTTGTCCCCGTTTCTAGGCCCGTTTCTAGGACTCAGAGGGCTCGGACGCCAGATTCAAGCTCCAGTCTCCTGAAACCACTCCAAGGAGCGATACAGCCCCTCCCGCATCCCTGACCCTTCGCTTACTTTCTGCCAAGCAGCGCGGTGCCCGGCCTGGCCTGCCTGCCTGTCTGCCAAGAATATGTTATGCCTCTAGTTATCAGTTCAGCTCCCCGGCTTCACATTCCTAAGCTAACGAACCGCATAAACATCTTCAGCTATAGTCTAGTCTTCCTGTCTCCATGCAAGAGAATTACTGAATTAATATACATAGAAGATTCATAGCACACGCAATACATGTAGAATATATGCATGCACCAGCCTTAGTGTCAAGTAGCCTTTGCCCTGATGACTTTTAGATTCTATCAACATGTTCTCCAAACACGAGATATCCGATATGCTATAGGTACATGTCGTCCTGACATCCCAGACTTTAGTCTCCTCTTCTAGTGCAGAAGTCAGAGCCCCCAGTTCTCCCTAGTTACACGTCATGGCCCGTTTGCGCGCACCAGTAGGTTAAAGGTTCCAGCTGCCCAGGTAGCCCCCTCCATGTATCCACCCATTTATGACACTTCTGTGACGTTTTCATCACATGTCTACGTGCACGCCCTGTGCACGCCTTCTTTGTACGCCCCTATGTTCTTATCTTACGTTTGTCACTTGTTACGCCTACTGTATGTAATGCAATTATACTGTTTTCCTATATATACTATGTACTGTTGATGAGACGTTGCAGCTGCCATTCCATTCCATTCCATTGAATGCCACTTTATGGTCTTTAGGCTCGAGCCATCCGATTAAAGCCATTTCTGACTCAGATTCCACGGATCCTGCCTCTTATTTATTGAGCTATCTGTTTTGATTAATGCATAGAAAAATAGTACTGGTAATTAATTATTTATTTACCACATAATTGGCGCCCGAATAGTAACGAGCCCCTTCCCCACGCGCCGGCGATGTAACGCAGGCCCCCTGACCCTTCTACAGCCGTGACGGACCTCTACTGCGCACCGGCAGATATTTCTGCTCAAGTCTCCCTCAGGCCCACGGAGGAGACGGAGACTGCGGTCCGGCATCCAGACGAGGCGGTGAGGAAGGCGGGTCGTTCCGACCAGAGCCCAAGCCGAGAGAGCAAGGTCCGAGGTATCCGGAGGCCCACCTGTAACCGAAGCCCGAAGCCCGAAGCGCATGCGTAGTGCGTAGCAGTAACCAGACGTCGTAGCAGTCCAGTCCAGTCCGAGGCCTTCAGTTTGCTTCCCGGTGAGTACCGTTGCTGGGGGTATCTAGACGGGTGTTCATTAATTTGTGCCCGGTCCGACGGGTTTGGGTACACAGATCCGGTCCGACGTGTTCACCTAGGTGGATACGGTATGACGTGTCTCTTTAGGAGACCGGTATGTTCTGTACTGTTTTAGCAGTGCATCCAGTAATTCTAGTAAGTCCGTTCTCGAGAAATTCAAGTATTGTGTTTTCAATGTATCAGGTAGTATTCTGTTCGAACTGTTATTTAATGTGTTCTTGATGTCGTGGTATGAATGATTGTTTTGCTATTTATTACTGTGTTCATTGTGTATTGTGTTCAAGTTCAAGTACGGTTCAAATATGCCGCTGTTTTCGAAGTTACGTCAGATAAAAACCAGAAAAGGGTTACTCGAAGAATCAGTTCCTGTCCCTCCTAGGGACAGTCCTGGACATTTCATGTATCACAAGCATGGCTTAGATGCCATACTGTATCTAGATTTATGGGTTGATTACACCAAGCATCTCGAAGAGAAATATAGATGGCCTGTTTCAGGTACATGGGATGCCGAGTGCATCATGCGAGTAGAAGAAGCATTATGGAAAAAGAAAGCCAGACAGTCTCAGAAAGATGCCATAGAGTTATGGCGTAAGGAATCCCATAAAAGAACCGAGAAAGAATTCAGAAAAGCAGAATTAAGTAGGGAATCCTCAGAAAAAGCCCAAGAAAGGGAATTAATCGAAGAAGGTGAACGAGTTAGAGCAGAACAGTCAGACAGACAGAGAAATGCCCTTATTAAAGGTATGTATCCCCTTCTCGCCGAGGGTTTGCCGAAGGCGACCCCGGAAATATCCCGTAATTTACCGCCACCATTGGTCCCGACTAAGCTGCGTCATAAACCGACTGCAGCCGAAATTTTTCTTTCTTCCTATTTAGACGACACTGTCCCAGAATATGCTAATACAGATCCCATCCCGCCAGGCCAAGTTCAAATCCAGCATCCTGTTAATAATGTAATTCCTGTGCCTCCAGTCGTTGGTCCTGTCCATGTGCCAGTACCCCAGGATCAACCCACATTACGTATCCCTACTGTACCAGTCACGTTACCAGCAGCCGCACACCCAGTATTAATTGACGATTCCAGCTCAGGAGGGGCAGGGGGAGGTGCTCCTACCACCCCGCCTCAAACAAAGCGCCTGACGCTGAGAGATGCAGCATTACAGCGT
This sequence comes from Lissotriton helveticus, assembly GCF_964261635.1. Lineage (NCBI taxonomy): Eukaryota > Metazoa > Chordata > Amphibia > Caudata > Salamandridae > Lissotriton > Lissotriton helveticus. The sequence continues at coordinate 1,957,543,841 of NC_136068.1, read as the reverse complement.
ACGCCAAAAGTGGCTACGTACGAAGCCCTCAGACAGTTCCTTACTGATTGTAGATATGATCCAGTGCCAGGCGAAGATCACATGATATTATACTCTGTACGTTTACGACGAGTTGCAAACTTCTTGATCACCATATCAGATATGAAAGAACATTTAGACAGAATATATCATTTTATCCGAACAGGGGAGAACCCAGAAAGTATTCACGAAGCTATGGCACACAGGAAAGTCGAGATTCAAGGCATGATTTTGCAATTTCTGATAAATTGTTTAATAAGAGAACAGGATCGTCCTGATAAAAGTCCAGAAGAGATGAAAGTCCTGACAAAATGGAGTGACAATATAGCAGACGGAAAACACAAGACACAAAATTGTATAGAAACCATGTACAGAAAGATCCGTAAAGAAATTATAAGTATACACCAAAAGGAGAAAGCAAGAATAGTAGCAGACAAAGAGAATGATTCTTTAGACGAAGAGGTAGACACCAAGAATCCCAGCAGAATAGCGTATGTAGGTAGAGCGAGACTTTCTGATAGACACATACGTCCAGATTACAAGAAAGCTTTTCCTCCTCCCGTACCAGAACAGTGTTCTCTTGAACAAATATTCCAGGCTACCGATAAAGTTCTGAAACTACGAATAGGTTACCATGAGCTTAGTACCATGCATGAACAAGAACTAGCCCGATCAGCAGTCCGGTGGGTTAGTGATTCTGCCACGTTTCCAGACGAAGTAGTGGCCCAAATGTTTCTGAAACTGCCCCCAGCCGAGCAACGACTGGTGGGTATGTACATGATCCAGCACCTCATCACACTGTACGAGAGTCAGCATTCTGATCCAGGTCCCTTATATACTGTATTGAACGAGTTACTCCTAAACAGATGGAAAGGTCTAGGTACCGATTTAATTAGTGTCATTTTAGAACAGCGCCACAAATACAGAACGTTTCTGACTCCGCATTTTGTTCCAGTTTCACCTCCATTCTACATAGACAGACAGAATCCATTACGAGAAGTGCATCCAGTTAAGGGAGAGGGGGGTAATCTCGAACGAGTATTTGTTTACACCCCTATCACGAAAATAGAACTTCTAGAAATGAAAAAGTTAATACCCTGTCACGATAAAGATCCAGCAGGGTTCCACCGAGAACTAAAAGACATGCTCCGTATGGGAGAATACACGTATCCTGATATCATCAAAATGTTAAAGGTCCTGTTGCCTGCGGGCATATATAAAAAACTTAAAGAAAAAGAATGGGAGGTGGGAGAGAAAAAGATAGATTGGACCGCGTTAGAGACCGAAGATAATGCACGAGTCCCAGGTACTGGTCTTGGGGATAAAGCCAAAGAGTTGCCCGAACTGTTAATACAGGTCTTGCCAAGATTACTAGCCACGAAAAAGGAAGATCGGGATGCCATCTCAGCCTGTAAACAGAAACAAGACGAAGACACTAGTGATTTTTATTCCAGATTTGAGAAATGTTTTATTATTAATAGCGGTCTGAAAACAAGTAGTGAGTCGTATCCACATCTTTTTGTTACCAAACTAGTTAAAAATTCTTTACCGCAAGTTAAAAATAGAGTATTAAAAGTCGAGAGTACTTGGCAAGCTAGTACCCCGTCACAAATGTTACAGATGCTCCAGTATCACCAGAACAAAATCAGGGAAGAGCAAGAACACGAAAGGAGACGTATGAAAGACACGAAAATGAAAGTACTAGTTGCACAGTCTGTTCCACAAGATAGTCAGAAGAGGGGTCCGAATCAGACTAGTCATTCTGCAGCTCCCGTTAAAGGGACCTGCAATTACTGTAAACAGCCAGGTCATTATATAAACGAATGTGCAGTTCTGAAACACAACATAGCTACAGGTAAGACAAAAGAGAGACCACGTCCTCCTAGACAAGAACATGTTCCGCAGAATTCCCAGCCGCCGCAGAACGCACAACAGACAGTTACAGTACCGCAGCCTATAGCTGCAACACAACACGTTACACAACAGATGTACCAGTACGCACAGTCAGATTATCCAGAATATCAGCAGTATTCATGAAACAGCCTAGAGAGGGAGGTTGGCTTGCCTCTCATCGAGATTCCTGTAGATCAAGAGGGTCCCTATGTACACAGTCAAGTATTAGGGAAAGACAGAAAGTTTCTGATTGATACAGGGGCAAGTAGGACTACCATCAGTCATGACGAGGTTCCAGGGGCTCCACTCTCAGGCTCAAGAAACGTTTCCCTGGGATTTTCAGGAAAGCCTATTGTTAATGAAATATCGAAACCAGTTTCCCTAGAAGTTGGTCCATTGTCCCGAACTACAGACTTGTTACTCACGAAATCCTGTCCTGAAAATTTACTAGGCATTAAAACATTGAAAGAATTAGGAGCAGTAATATGTTGTTCTCCGGAAGGTGTGAGATTGTTTTTACGTGATTTTAAAGGTCATTGGGCCACATGCATCAACGTATTTAGGAAGTGCAAACGGTGCGAATCGGTAAATTCGGCCGTTTGCACTTCCTAAATATGTGTTTGGGATGCATCAAGCTTTTTTGAGTAATTCGTTATTTTTACCGAATTCCAAAAATGCGATTGCTTTTAAGGAATTGCAAATTTGCAATTCCTTAAAAGCAATGCATCATTTAATAAAAAATTGCGAAAATTCAAATTGGAAGTGCAAATTACCACGAGGTTCAACCTCGTGGTAATTTGCGAAATTGTTTAAAAATGCTTGAAAATGAATTTTTTAAACTGTCCAGTTACAGACACACATGTCCTTAGGACATGTGTGTATGTAACTTGTACTGAAATGTACATTTCAGGGGTGCAGGGGGGGGTCCTTTGGACCCCCCCCTGCACCCATGAAATGTTCAAAGTGCCACTCGCAATTTGAGACTGCCTTCCAATTGACTACATTGATTCCTATGGGCCTCTAGACCCATAGGAATCAATGTAATGCCATTCCTTAATTGCACTTCGCAATTAAGGAATCGCAATTTCCGAAAATTAAGAAATCCTAAAAACTTTTAGGATTTCTTGATGCATAGCATTTTGCATTTCCTAAATAGCGATTCCTTATTTTTCGCTATTTAAGAAATGCAAAATCCTAGATTGATGCATGTGGGCCATTATGTGTTACGTGATTTTGATCCAAGATTACTGAATGTACCACAGCATTTATGGGCGCAAGGTCCAACTGATGTAGGTTGTATGCACATTACACCCTATTGTGTCACTCTGAAACAAGGTGTTGTATTACCACGAATCAGACAGTACAGATTGCCACCTGAGGCTGTAGCAGCCTTATTGAAAATTATTGACGAGCTCATTGCTCAAGGAGTGGTTGTAGAAACTGACTCCAATGTATGTAATTCTCCTATCATTCCGATTCTTAAACGTACTGATCCAAATGCACCTCCAGTTTATCGATTAGTGATTGACCTTCGAGAACTTAATAAATGTATCATTCCCCAGTACCCTGTGGTTCCAGATATCTCTTCCCTATTGACTGCCATTGATTCTGAAGCAGAGTTCTTTACTGTTATTGATCTAAGAACTATTCAGATCAAAGAGAGAGAGAGGACTAGGTAAGCTAGCCCGTATCCCCTGTGTTTATATGTAAGTATCAATGGGGGCTAGCTAGCTTTAAAGGGAAGGTAAAGGGTGACTCAGGTACGTCAGACAATACAAGGAAAAAAGCAATATTTTCCTTTGAAAGCCCTCACCCACCGACCTAGTCGGTGGCATGCTTCATCATCGGGCCCACCACAGTGGCACCGAATGTGCCCCGGGTGTGCTGCAACGCTGCAACAAACACTTGTTAACCCTCGGGTGCTGGGACCGCTTGTATAGCTTTTTAATCTTTCACATCTCACTCCTTCACTGCACACGCAGCAATATACCAGCTCCGCAGTCTCCTGGCGTTGCAGCACACCCGGGGCACATTCGGTGCCACTGTGGTGGGCCCGATGATGAAGCATGCCACCGACTAGGTCGGTGGGTGAGGGCTTTCAAAGGAAAATATTGCTTTTTTCCTTGTATTGTCTGACGTACCTGAGTCACCCTTTACCTTCCCTTTAAAGCTAGCTAGCCCCCATTGATACTTACATTGATCTAAGAACGCATTTTTTAGTGTCCCCATTCATCCAGACAGTCAGTTCCTTTTCGGATTCTGTTTAAATGGAAGAAGCTATAAATTCACACGAGCTCCTCAAGGTTTCACAGAAAGTCCTAGTATTTACAGTCAAGCACTTAAGAGACAACTAGACAGTATTCACATGCCAACTGACACTGCCCTGCTCCAGTATGTCGATGATCTGTTAATCACAGCCCGTACAGAACGTGACTGCGAACGTGCGTCACTTACAGTCTTGTATTTTCTGGCAGACATGGGGCACAAGGTGTCCCCTTCGAAGCTGCAATTCTGTGTCCAGCAAGTGGTATACCTTGGACACTTACTGTCCAAGAGGGGTAGACAGCTGACACCTGACCGCATCCAGTTAATAGCACATCTCCCACAGCCCAAGACACAGAAGGAGGTGCGAGCTTTTATCGGCCTCACTTCTTACTGCAGACAATGGATTCCTCAGTATGCATATCTAGCCAAGCCACTGATACAGTTAACGACACAGGAGGCAGCGACATCGACTGTCCTCCCTTGGACCCAGGAACATACACTTGTTTTCAATGAGTTAAAGAAAGCTTTATGTAATGCACCTGTGTTAGCGACACCAAACTACAGTAAGCCTTTTACACTTTTTGTTACTGAACGCGATGGTACAGCATTGTCTGTTCTCACACAAGATCAAGCAGGAAAATACAAGCCCTGTGCTTATTTTTCCAGCACCTTAGATCCAGTAGCCCGGGCTCTGCCTGCGTGCCTCAAGTCAGTTGCAGCCACAGCTCTAGCTATCAGACAAAGCGATTCCATAGTGTTAGGACACTCCCTGACAGTACAAGTTCCACACTCCGTGGAAGTTCTTTTAAACCGAACACAGACTCAGCACTTGACAATTGCACGACTAGCAGGTTATGAACTGACACAGTTTCAGCCACACATAGAAATCAGACGCTGCAACATTCTAAATCCTGCTACACTGTTACCTTCGATTACATCGAACCCTGCCACACATGACTGTGTGGAAGTTATCGACATCATGACGAAGCCAAGACAAGATTTGACAGACATTGCATTACCTGATCCCGACCTGACACTTTATGTGGATGGTTCATGTATGAGAACAAGTACAGGAGAACTAGTAGCCGCGTATGCAGTGACTACTGAAACTGAAGTTATAGAAACACATCGTATTGACACCCTGTCTGCCCAAGCAGCAGAGCTCATCGCTCTGACCCAAGCCTGCATACGAGCCAAGAACCTGAAAGTAAACATATATACAGATTCACGTTATGCATTCGGAGTTGTACACGACTTTGGAGTACTCTGGCAAGAAAGAGGTTTCATGACCTCTCATGGAGCCAAGATTCAGCATGGCCCCCTCATTCAAGCTCTGTTAGAAGCAATACATTTTCCGAAAGCCATTGCCATTATGAAGTGCAAAGCACATACGAAAGCCACTGACACCATTTCTCAAGTTAACGATCTAGCAGATCGAACAGCCAAGCTTACAGCTCAGACTCCAGACATTCCAGTTAACATGACAAAGACAGATATTCCAGATCAGACTACTTGTATGACAGTTAAGGACCCTACACAAGATGTACTAGACATACAGTCACATGCTATTCCCGATGAAATCAAGAAATGGTCTGAACAAGGAGGGGTCCAGACAGATCAAGGATGGTTGACGAAGGGAAAAGCCACATGGTTTCTCCCCGACTCTATGGTTCAAGTCATTATTAATACCGCACATAGCCCAGCACATTTAGGAGAGAAAGCCATGTTAGACAGCATCCAGAATATTTGGTTTAACAAGCATTTACGAGCAGCAGCCAAACAGAAAGTACGTACCTGCATGATATGTTGTCAGTTCAATCCAGGTAAAGGTTTTCCGGTGGAACAAGGTGGATTCCATCCTCCTGACCACCCTTTTGAAGTCCTCCAGATGGATTATATTCAGATGGATCGATGCCGAGGTTTCAAGTATGTCCTCGTAGTAGTATGCGCTCTGTCCAGATGGACAGAAGCATATCCAGTCCCAGATTACACTGCCGCGACCACTGCCAGGCAGTTGGTTCGTGAGTTTTTTCCCCGCTATGGTTTACCTAGGGTCGTGTATTCAGATAACGGCCAGCCATTCTCATCTGAACTCATGAAACAAGTATCTCTTCTGTTAGGGTACCAGTGGAAGTTCCATTGTGTACGACACCCCGAGGCAGCTGGCCTCGTCGAGAGACATAATCAGACTCTGAAAATCCGCATTGCCAAGGTTTGCGCAGAAAAAGGCGTAGATTGGTTGGTAGCTCTGCCAGTCGCCCTTTTTTACATGAGAATGGTCGCTCACTCCCGTTCAGGTCTGTCACCTTTCGAGGTTGTTTTCGGTCGTCCCCCGAACATGTGGGGTACACCAATGCCACGTAAAATTACAGATGTTGACAGTAATATGCTGACAGATTACCTGGCTTCCTTGATGTCTGCACTACTCTCTTGTCGTTCACAGGTCGCTGCTGCCTTTCCAGACAACACCCAAGTGAAACCGCACAAGGTCGTTCCAGGCGATTTAGTGTTGATCCGGAATTTTGATCGTTCAAGTCCGCTGGAGCCCCGCTGGAAAGAACCGAAGCTCGTTTTGATGACCACAAGGACAGCAGTCAAAGTGGAGGGCCGCAAGGGCTGGATCCACTCCAGTCACGTTAAACTATTTCATGGACTCCGTCCAAAGACTTTTTTCAAGGACTGCCCCGTTCTCAAGGACTGCCCAGATACTGACTCTAAACTCCCCCTGTTAGAGAAAACTCCGCAGCAGGAGTATAAACAAAAACTGAGGTCTAGCAAGTCAGACAGTTTAATTGTTTAAGTCCCTCTCGGGTGAAGCGGTTAGACAGGTTCCTGACATGTATGAGATAGACCCCCATAGTGAGAGAGTTAGACGAAACTCCAAGAAAATACGTTATTGTAAAAATTTGCGCAGCCGATGCGTAATTACGTTATTGTTTATGTTATTTCTGAGTCTTATGGTTACATGCATAAGTTATGTTTTACATGTATATTTTCCTCCTCTTGATTCACATGTACATTTGTCTTCTAATGATACGGTAGAGCACACTTTTAGTGAACTACCTCCTCACGAGTTATCCTACAGACTTGCCATGCGCAACAATACTTTTATCCGAATGTTACACTATTCACACCAGACCAGCAATGCCACTAATTGTTGGGTGTGTGGTCGACTCCCCCCTTTCCAGACCCCGAAGGGAGTTCTGCCACTCTTTCCCTATCCGTTTTCACACAATGGTTCGTGTGGAGCATGGTTTATGTTAACGTCATCCACAGATGATAAGTCCCTTTTGAATAGAACATGTTTCCCAGACAAGGAAGGACTTTCCCATAGAACAGGGTTAGATCTAGAATATGAAGTATATGATTTAGGTAATTATTCCTCGAATTTCATGGTTTTGAATGTTCAGTCCGAGACTACTCCAGATTTGCCTGCTATTACAGTTTTACCAGTGAAAGGCGAATTATGTGTCAGAAAGAATGGTTCAATACATCTAGGACATAGTGATTGTACTACTGTGGTCGAGTATAGTGACAGTGGGAAATCTAATTTCAAAGCCTCACGTCATTCGTATTTTGTATGTGGTCAGACCGCATATGTTCGTCTGCCCCTAGATTGGGATGGAACATGTTACATTGCCTTCCTACTGCCACCAGTTTTCCTAGCCCCGTCCGATTATCACAGAAATACACATCTAGTACACATTAGACATAGAAGGGAGACTGAGTCCCCGATTGTCGATCAAACTGAAACTGCCTTAGAACAGTATCAAGACTTCAATAAAGGTTTCTTTTTCTTCATAGGTCCTGTCCAGAATAGTAAGCTAATACGTAGGCTAACCAGAACCCTTGAAGCAGTAGTGGATGAGACTACTTCCGCTCTAGGTAACTTAACCGAAGAACAATCTGCTATGAGATTTGTCGTGCTTCAAAATCGCCTCGTCCTTGACGTCATACTGGCCGATAGGGGCGGAGCTTGTAGAGTCATCGGATCTAGTTGTTGCATTTTTATTCCTAATAACGCACCGTCTGTTTATTCAGCTATAACCAGACTTCATAAAATTGCCCATCAGTTACACCAGAATCCAGGCACCTGGACATGGTCCGGTTGGCTCTGGAATATAATATCTGCCTGGGGATGGAAAGTACTGTCATTCCTAGGAATAGTAGTCATGATCATATTCAGTCATTGCCTATGTTTACAATGTGGCCCTGCGATTTGCGGCTTGTGCGCTACCTCTTGTATTCCTAGTCCTAAGTCCCATTCCAAGAAGATTCGAGATGAGCAAATGATGCTCTATGAACAGATAGATGGTATCATGAATATTGATGTTTCCTGAAGGAAACGTAGGGCACAAGGAGGGAATGAGGAAAATTGAATTTTGCCTTGTCATGTGTCCCTACGTGTTCCACATTATATGTTATATGTGCATGATCGATATGCATATGTTCCCCCTTGACCGAATAAAGACGCAATTATAGTTGTGTCCAACGTTAGTATGTCAGTTTCCAGTCCTCGTGAGAGCAACGAGTATTCGGCCTATGTTGCCAACGTTTTACATTGTGCACGTTAATTCATCGAGTTGTCCCCGTTTCTAGGCCCGTTTCTAGGCCTCAAAGGGCCCGGACGCCAGATTCAAGCTCCAGTCTCCTGAAACCACTCCAAGGAGCGATACAGCCCCTCCCGCATCCCTGACCCTTCGCTTACTTTCTGCCAAGCAGCGCGGTGCCCGGCCTGGCCTGCCTGCCTGTCTGCCAAGAATATGTTATGCCTCTAGTTATCAGTTCAGCTCCCCGGCTTCACATTCCTAAGCTAACGAACCGCATAAACATCTTCAGCTATAGTCTAGTCTTCCTGTCTCCATGCAAGAGAATTACTGAATTAATATACATAGAAGATTCATAGCACACGCAATACATGTAGAATATATGCATGCACCAGCCTTAGTGTCAAGTAGCCTTTGCCCTGATGACTTTTAGATTCTATCAACATGTTCTCCAAACACGAGATATCCGATATGCTATAGGTACATGTCGTCCTGACATCCCAGACTTTAGTCTCCTCTTCTAGTGCAGAAGTCAGTGTCCCCAGTTCTCCCTAGTTACACGTCATGGCCCGTTTGCGCGCACCAGTAGGTTAAAGGTTCCAGCTGCCCAGGTAGCCCCCTCTATGTATCCACCCATTTATGACACTTCTGTGACGTTTTCATCACATGTCTACGTGCACGCCCTGTGCACGCCTTCTTTGTACGCCCCTATGTTCTTATCTTACATTTGTCACTTGTTACGCCTACTGTATGTAATGCAATTATACTGTTTTCCTATATATACTATGTACTGTTGATGAGACGTCGCAGCTGCCATTCCATTCCATTCCATTGAATGCCACTTTATGGTCTTTAGGCTCGAGCCATCCGATTAAAGCCATTTCTGACTCAGATTCCACGGATCCTGCCTCTTATTTATTGAGCTATCTGTTTTGATTAATGCATAGAAAAATAGTACCGGTAATTAATTATTTATTTACCACACGGAGAGTGCAAGCTTCCATCACAAATACACAAGATATGTGTCTCTGTGGCAGCAGCAGCGCAAGCTTCCTTTACAAACTGATATGATAGGTGTCTCACTGGCACGGAGAGTGCAAGCTTCCATCACAAATACACAAGATATGTGTCTCAGTGGCAGCAGCAGTGCAAGCTTCCTTCACACACAGATAAGATAGGTGTCTCACTGGCACGGACATCGCAAGCTTCCATCACAAATACACAAGATATGTGTCTCGGTGGCAGGAGCAGTGCAAGCTTCCTTCACACACAGACATGATAGGTGTCTCCCTGGCACGGAGAGCGAAAGTTTCCATCACAAATACACAAGATATGAGTCTCGGTGGCAGCAGCAATGCAAGCCTCCTTCACACACAGACATGATAGGTGTCTCACTGGCACGGACAGCGCAAGCTTCCATCACACATACACAAGATATGTGTCTCGGTGGCAGCAGCAGTGCAAGCTTCCTTCACACAGAGACATGATAGGTGTCTCATTGTCATGGACAGCGCAAGATTCCATTACGAATATACAAGATATGTGTCTCGTGGCAGCAGCAGTGCAAGCTTCCGTCACACACAGACATGATAGGTGTCTCACTGGCACGGACAGCGCAAGCTTCCATCACTCACAGACATGATAGGTGTCTCACTGGCACGGACATCGCAAGCTTCCATCACAAATACACAAGATATGTGTCTCGGTGGCAGCAGCAGTGCAAGCTTCCGTCACACACAGACATGATAGGTGTCTCACGGACAGCGCAAGCTTCCATCACAAATACACAAGATATGTGTCTCGGTGGCAGCAGCGATGCAAGCTTCCATCACAAATACACAAGATATGTGTCTCTGTGGCAGCAGCAGTGCAAGCTTCCGTCACACACAGACTTGATAGGTGTCTCCCTGGCACGGAGAGTGCAAGCTTCCATCACAAATACACAAGATATGTGTCTCGGTGGCAGCAGCAGCGCAAGCTTCCTTTACACACAGATAAGATAGGTGTCTCACTGGCACGGACAGCGCAAGCTTCCATCACAAATACACAAGATATGCATCTCGGTGGCAGCAGCAGTGCAAGCTTCCATCACAAATACACAAGATATGCGTCTCGGTGGCAGCAGCAGTGCAAGCTTCCATCACAAATACACAAGATATGTGTCTCTGTGGCAGCAGCAGTGCAAGCTTCCTTCAAACACAGACATGATAGGTGTCTCCCTGGCACGGACAGCGCCTGCTTCCATCACAAATACACAAGATATGTGTCTCGGTGGCAGCAGCAGTGCAAGCCTCCTTCACACAAAGACATGATAGATGTTTCACTGGCACCAAGAGCGCAAGCTTCCATCACAAATACACAACATATTTGTCTTGGTGCCAGCTTCCGTTACACACAGACATGATAGGTGTCTCACGGAGAGTGCAAGCTTCCATCACAAATACACAAGATATGTGTCTCGGTGGCAGAAGCAGCGCAAGCTTCCTTTACACACAGATAAGATAGGTGTCTCACTGGCACGGACAGCGCAAGCTTCCATCACAAATACACAAGATATGTGTCTCGGTGGCAGCAGCAGTGCAAGCTTCCATCACAAATACACAAAATATGTGTCTCGGTGGCAGCAGCAGTGCAAGCTTCCATCACAAATACACAAGATATGTGCCTCGGTGGCCGCAGCAGTGCAAGCTTCTGTCACACACAGACATGAGAGGTGTCTCACTGGCACGGACAGCGCAAGCTTCCATCACAAATACACAAGATATGTGTCTCGGTGGCAGCAGCAGTGCAAGCTTCCGTCACACACAGACATGATAGGTGTCTCACTGGCACGGACAGCGCAAGTTTCCATCAAAAATACACAAGATATGTGTCTCGGTGGCAGCAGCAGTGCAAGCTTCCTTCACACATAGACATGATAGGTGTTTCACTGGCACGGAGAGCGCAAGCTTCCATCACAAATACACAAGATATGTGTCTCAGTGGCGGCAGCAGTGCAAGCTTCCATCACAAATACACAAGATATGTGTCTCGTAGCAGCAGCAGTGCAAGCTTCCTTTACACACAGATATGATAGGTGTCTCACTGGCACGGAGAGCGCAAGCTTCCATCACAAATACACAAGATATGTGTCTCAGTGGCGGCAGCAGTGCAAGCTTCCATCACAAATACACAAAATATGTGTCTCGGTGGCAGCGTCAATGCAAGCTTCCATCACAGTTACACAAGATATGTGTCTCGGTGGCAGCAGCAGTGCAAGCTTCCATCACACACAGACATGATAGGTGTCTCACTGGCACGGACAGCGCAAGCTTCCATCACAAATACACAAGATATGTGTCTCGGTGGCAGCAGAAGTGCAAGCTACCGTCACACACAGACATGATAGGTGTCTCACTGGCATGGACAGCGCAAGCTTCCATCACAAATACACAAGATATGTGTCTCGGTTGCAGCAGCAGCGCAAGCTTCCTTCACACACAGACATGATAGGTGTCTTACTGGCACGGACAGCGCAAGCTTCCATCACAAATACACAAGATATGTGTCCCGTAGCAGCAGCAGTGCAAGCTTCCTTCACACACAGACAAGATACTTGTCTTACTGGCACAGACAGCGCAAGCTTCCATCACAAATACACAAGATATGTGTCTCACTGGCACGGACACCACAAGCTTCAATCACAAATACACAAGATATGTGTCTCGGTGGCAGCAGCAGTGCAAGCTTCCGTCACACACAGACATGATACTTGTCGTACTGGCACGGACAGCGCAAGCTTTCATCACAAATACACAAGATATGTGTCTCAGTGGCGGCAGCAGTGCAAGCTTCCGTCACACACAGACATGATATGTGTGTCGTGGCAGCAGCAGTGCATTCTTCCGTCACACACACAAAGGACAGGTGTCTCACTGGCAGGGACAGTGCACGCTTTAGGCACACATACATTTGATAGTTGCTTCAGTGGTGGCAGCCTGGAAAGTTCCATCACAAACACGTGTGACACGGGTCCCACTTGCAGTAGCCAACCAGCCCCATTGTGGGGGAGACTTCTAACTGTTTACCCAATAGCTTGACACTTCTTCCCTTCCCTCCACTCTCTACTCCTTAAAAGTTCTACATTATTAAGAAAGACAATGAATCAATGATGTCCGGCTCTTGTCTTCAATACCTCCCAGATATGGCAGTGATGTGGGCAGATCTGGATGGATCAATCGAGCTCCCCTTGCGGATTCATTACATCTTCCAGGATCAAGACCATTGGCTTGTGAATGCAAACACACAGGCCTCTCTCCGTGCTATGCTAGATCTCTCAGGATCCATTCCTGGCCCTCAGGCCTCTCTCCGTGCTATGCTGGATCCCTCAGGATCCATTCCTGGCCCTCAGGCCTATCTCCGTGCTATGCTGGATCCCTCAGGATCCATTCCTGGCCCTCAGGCCTCTCTCCGTGCTATGCTGGATCTCTCAGGACCCATTCCTGGCCCCCAGGCCTCTCTCCGTGCTATGCTGGATCCCTCAGGATCCATTCCATCAAATCCATCCATCCATCCATCCATCCATCCATCAAAATCACAACCAGCTCCGACGACAATCTTGTAACCGCCGAACATCTCCACTTTCAGATCCACACCGACCCCAGGACCACCCTTAGAGGAACCCTCATTTACAGGCCTCCAGGCACCCGTACCCAATTCAGCGATGACATCATGGACTTCGTCAGCCCGCACGCCCTCGCCTCCGAAAACTACATTCTTCTAGGAGACCTCAACTACCACCTTGAAAACATACTCGACAGCAACACCACCACCCTTCTGGACAACCTGGCCAACCTCGGACTCAAACAACTTGTCAACACCCCCACTCACACAGCCGGACACACCCTCGACCCTATCTTCACCTCCAGCAAGCACATCTCCTTCGATCGCACTACAGCTCTCCACTGGACGGATCACAGCTGTGTTCACTTCAGCTACAAAACCACCCTGACCCACAACCGTCCACAACCTATTCCTCGGAGAAACTGGAACAAAATCACCACCGACCAACCCCTCACATCACTCAACGAAAACACTCCCACCCTCTCAATGGACCCAGACCAAGCGGCCACCAACCTCAGGCAATGGATTACCTGCAGTGCGGACGAATTAGCACCCCTGAAAAAGCACCAGTTGAAATCAGCCAGCAAAAAGGCTCCCTGGTTCAATGATGACCTTAAAAAATCCAAGAAACTATGCCGCACCATGGAGAAGAATTGGAGAAAAAACCCAACCTCAGACAACATGGCCTCCCTCAAGACAGCCACCCGCAAACACCACCAACTGATTCGTTCCGCCAAAAAATCAGCATTCAAGGATCGTCTCGACAACAACACTCATAAAAGCAAGGAACTCTTCAATATCGTCAAAGAATTCACCAACCCCACCGCAGCATCTAACGACATCACTCCCTCCCAAGACCTTTGCGATGCGCTATCCTCCTTCTTCTACAACAAAATTGCCGACATCCACAACAGCTTCAAGAATTCTCCAAACGATCAACCCGCCCCACCCCCTTCAGATCCCACTCCACCAACTAACTACCTCAACTCCTGGAACCCAATCTCCACTGAAGACACTATTCGCTTCATGAACTCAATCCACTCTGGCTCACCTTCTGACCCCTGCCCCCACCACATCTTAAACAAAGCTGACTCCATCATCGCACCCCAACTCCGCGATGTCATCAACTGCTCTTTCAACTCTGCCACCTTTCCAGAAAGCTGGAAACACGCCAAACTCAGCGCCCTTCTGAAAAAACCCACAGCAGACCCCTCAGAATTGAAAAACTACCGACCCATATCCCTCCTCCCCTTCCCGGACAAAGTCATCGAGAAAGCCGTCAACAGCCAGCTCGCCGCCTTCCTTGAATCCAACAACTCCCTTGATCCATCTCAATCCGGGTTTCGAACCAAACACAGCACCGAAACCGCCCTCATTGCAGCGACCGACGACATCCGAGCACTCCTGGACAACGGAGAAACAGTGGCCCTCATCCTACTCGACCTGTCCGCCGCTTTCGACACAGTTTGCCACAGTACCCTTATACAACGCCTCAGCAACATTGGAATACAAGGAAAAGCCTTGGACTGGATCATCTCATTCCTTGCGAGGAGAACTCAAAGAGTCCGACTCCCCCCATTCTACTCAGAGGCCACCGAAGTCATCTGCGGCGTACCCCAAGGATCCTCACTCAGTCCCACCCTCTTCAACGTCTACATGAGTCCTCTCGCCTCCATTGCGCGTCAACACAACCTCAACATCATCTCTTACGCAGACGACACCCAGCTAATCCTATCCCTCACCAAAGACCCCAACACCGCCAAAACCAATCTTCACGAAGGCATGAAAGAAGTAGCTGAATGGATGAAACAGAGCCGCCTAAAACTCAACTCAGACAAAACGGAGGTGCTCATCCTAGGATCTTCCCCCTCAGCTTGGGACGACTCTTGGTGGCCTTCCGCTCTGGGCACAGCACCCATACCCACAGACCATGCACGTAACCTTGGCTTCATCCTGGACTCTCGATGTCCAGGCAAGTAAACGCAGTCTCATCCTCATGCTTCAACGTACTTCGCATTCTCAAAAAGATCTTCCACTGGATCCCCCTCGAGACAAGAAAGACTGTCACCCACGCACTGGTCACGAGTCGACTGGATTATGGTAACACGCTTTACGCCGGAATCACAACAAAATTACAGAAAAAACTCCAGCGCATCCAAAACGCATCAGCGAGACTCATATTAGACATCCCGCGCCAAGATCACATCACCGGACATCTAAAAGACCTCCACTGGCTTCCCGTCAACAAAAGAATTACTTTCCGCCTTCTCACCCACGCACACAAAGCCCTCTACAATCTAGGACCCGAATGCCTCAACACTCGACTGTCCTTCTACAAACCCACCCGCCAACTAAGATCGTCCAATCAAGACCTTGCCGCAGTCCCGCGCATCCGGAAATCCACCATGGGTGGCAGATCCTTCTCCTTCCTGGCTGCCAAGACCTGGAACTCACTCCCCACCCACCTCCGCCTCACTCAGAATCACCTCTCCTTCAGAAAAGAACTGAAAACCTGGCTATTCGACAAATAATGAACCCCTTCCTCTAACGCCTTGAGACCCTCTGGGTGAGTAGTGCGCTATACAAATGCCCGAACTTGAACTTGAACTTGATTCCTGGCCCCCAGGCCTCTCTCTGTGCTATGCTGGATCCCTCAGGATCCATTCCTGGCCCCCAGGCCTCTCTCCGTGCTATGCTGGATCTCTCAGGATCCATTCCTGGCCCTCAGGCCTCTCTCCGTGCTATGCTGGATCTCTCAGGATCCATTCCTGGCCCCCAGGCCTCTCTCCGTGCTATGCTGGATCTCTCAGGATCCATTCCTGGCCCTCAGGCCTCTCTCCGTGCTATGCTGGATCTCTCAGGATCCATTCCTGGCCCTCAGGCCTCTCTCCGTGCTATGCTGGATCTCTCAAGATCCATTCCTGGCCCCCAGAACTCTCTCTGTGCTATGCTGGATCCCTCAGGATCCATTCCTGCCCCCAGGCCTCTCTCCCGGCCTCTGATAAATCTCCCACGGTTCAAGTCTTCTCCCCTCTGATCTTTACTTCAGCTTTTTTGGTAAATGGATTTCTCCTGCCAGCTGTTGCAGGCAGGACAGGTTCTCTCCCAACACCTTCTTGTTTTAATTTTAAAATGGCGGCTGTGCCTCTTTCTTTAGACGCGGCTCGTGTAAAGAACGGGGTGCGGCCGACATCGTGGAAGCGCGTCACGGGGCGATTTTACAAAAAAAAGCCTTTTGACAAACAAATGCTTTTTTGTGCCCATTTACAGAAGGGAAAGGAGCCGCAGGCCACAGGAAGGAAAGACAAGTAAAGGGATTCTTCACTGTGGCTCTCACGGCTCAGAAGGGGAACCAATCCGATGTTATTCACCGCACCAGGGGAACTCGCCCCATAACGCTTTGTGGGGCCCTTTATCCAAAACGCGTTGTTCCCATAGCTCAGCCTGTGGTGGTCCTGGTAGGATGGGACCACCACAGAATCACCCGCACGGCAGGCTTCTCCTTTTCAGGGCATCACCTGGGTCCCCATCTTAAGATGGGGGGGGGGGCAAAATAATCCCCTTTCCCACTTTGAGATGAATTTTAACTCCACTCCCCCACAGTTGGCGCTAATGCTTTGCAGCTGGGGGAGGTGTTGAGGCCACTTCTTTGTAGTCCTACAAGGCATGAGACAGTGTGAAGCCTCATCAGTGAGATGTTGTTTTCTTGGCGGTGATTCTATGGCTATGGTGCATTGATTTTTTTAAGCTGGTGAAATACAATGAATGTGTTCAGTTGCATTCATTGCCATTTACACTGCCAATAGCTGTAAAACTCAAATAAATGCGAGACCGATTGCATTTCCAATGCTTGTTTGGGTCACAGTTGGTTGGTTATTAGTCCTGGCCGCAGCTCTAGGAGCTAGAATGGATTCATGTTTTTTACTTCACCCTGCAGCCCAGGCAAGTGACGCGGTGCCCGGCCCCCTGCGTGGTCTGGATGCGTGGGCAGCGCGAGGGCCGCCCCCTGCGTGGTCTGGATGCGTGGGCAGCGCGAGGGCCGCCCCCTGCGTGGTCTGGATGCGTGGGCAGCGCGAGGGCCGCCCCCTGCGTGGTCTGGATGCGTGGGCAGCGCGAGGGCCGCCCCCTGCGTGGGCTGAATGCATGGGCAGCGTGAGGGCCGCCCACTGCGTGGTCTGAGCGTGGGCAGCGCGAGGGCCGCCCCCTGCGTGGTCTGGATGCGTGGGCAGCGCGAGGGCCGCCCCCGGGGGACTGAGCAGTCATATAACTCTCTCTGGGCAGCCCCGGACGACATGACTTGATTTGTATCTGGCATCAGGTGTGCGGGTGTGGCTGGTGCAGCAGTGGCACAGCTGGGGGAGCCCGGGGGTGCGGTCAGCCCAGGGCGGCACTTTTTGGGGGGCGAGAAGAAGGTAAGTTTTCTTTTTCTTATTTTCCCTCGTTGTCGTCTGTCGACTCCCCCCGCGCACTCTTACCTGCACCGTCCGTCACTGGGCAGGAAACTCAGGGACCGCCCGGGCAGCAAAGACCCTAGCGACACCCCTGTGGTGCGGACTGACCCAGATGGACTCACGAATAGCGACCCGTGTCAGCCAGCCTAGGACATCATCACCCTCTGTTGGGACGGACGCGACACACGCAGGCCTGACCCGCCCTAAACCCCTGTAGTGGGTGGCCGGCGACTGCAAGGGTGTCCAAGGAAGTCCATGAAGGCCCCTGATAATCCTCACCAGTGGCAGCAGGCCTGCCCCTCCTCAGGTGCAATCAGCACTGCCCCCTGTCAGCCAGCTCAGGACATCACCCTCTGTTGGGACGGACACGACACCTGCAGCCCTGACCCACCCTAAACCCTGTAGTGGGTGGCCGGCGGCTGCAAGGGTGTCCAAGGAAGCCGATGAAGGCCCCTGATAATCCTCACCAGCGGCAGCAGGCCTGCCCCATCTCAGGTGCACTCAGCGCTGCCCCCTGTTGCAGCCGGGTGCAGGGGGGCGGCCCTTCCAGCCACAGACTGGTGAGTCCGGCACTGACGGACTAGTACCTTTCAGAGCTAATATAACCCAGCTCCTCATTTTTGTTCCAAAATAGCTCCTGTTTTCATAAATTTCAAAAATAAAAGTCATTTTACCGATTCGGCCACATTGAACCTATTGGACGCACTCTCTGCAGATTCAATCGCGCATAAGAAGGAATACAGCAACCATTAACAGAAGCTGTATTTGAAACATCGATATACCTGAAGGCAAGACTCCAGGAGATTCAGAAAGCGTAGACGACTACCATCTCATTTGAGTCTGTGGGACTATAGTTAAGACAAGTTCCTCCCTTACTAAAGAAATTGTGACGGTCCACGTGTCGTCTAAACAATCCTTTGGAAGTCCTGTCATTATCAGCCTCTACAAGGGGGTGACCGGTACAAGTACATGTTGTCCTGAAGAAGGTCTTGCAAGTAAACAACATAAGACCGAAACGTTGACTGTAAAGTCCATCTCATCGCTGGTTATTAATTATGCATTTGACTTTCATTATAAGAGCAATTGGAGTCAACTGTCACCTATTCATTTTGATTGGACGTTTTATTCAGATGTTAGAGAGGGCAATTCATTTATTCCTTCGGCAGTTGAACCTTTGATTGAATCTTTGATATGATTCGTACCCTTTGAGATTTTAATATTTGCATATATAAAAGAATCTTTTGATATATAAAAATGACCTGTGTTGCTATTTTCTCATTTTATTGTTTGCTACATGTCTCAGAAATAGATTTGTTTGAGATAAATTTAGTACAGATCCCAATGTGGTTCAGTCAGATCAATTAATTTTGATAATTTCACAATTTGACCTCTGTAAACAATTGCATTTGTTTAAAACGAATTCCCTTGCTGGTATGTCCTTAAATCACATTTTCCAAAATCAGCCTGAAAACACCTGAAGCCGCAGGAGTAACAACCACAACCAATGTCTGGCGCCGTCGCCTCTGTTCCGCTCCTTGGGCCGCCGCTTCCTGCTGCAGCAGGGACAGGCGACGCCCGTCGGCCGCGCTCAGGGTTAGCGGGGTAACAAAACGTGAGGAGGCCCCCCGCAAGATATGCTAAAGGGGCCTGCACACTCACATCAGTAGGAGCTGAGGCGGCCCCCTCCAGTATGGGTAAGCGGGGCCCCCCCTGCCTCGCGGGGGCTGCGGGGGCCTTTGTTACGCCCCTGCTCAGGGTGGAGGAAGGGGTGCCGGGCTGGGAGGAAGCGTAAGGAGTAACCACGCCGAACAATTTGCAGGACCCACTTGTCCGAAGTTATCATCTCCCTCCCTGGCCTTAAAAAGTCGAAGCCTCCCTCCGACAGGGCTGCTGTGCCATGTCACATGCCCGCTGACGAGGCTTGGGGCAGTGGCAGCAGGGGGGCTGAAGCCGGGGCTGCCCGCTGCCCTTGTTGTCCACGAGGTCTGTGAGTACCGCGGTCGCTGCCTCTAAACCGATGTGGGGTTCGCTGTCCTGGTTGCATCTGCTGGCGATGCTGGAGACCCCTACCAGAGGCGAGGAGGGAGCGACACAGGTGACGGGGCCGATGCGGAGGAGGAAAGGCCCCGCGAGCTCGCTGTGGCCCTGATATCTTTAAAGCACTCCAGGGCCAGGCCAGCTTTATCCCCTAAACAACAGGAACCATCGAAGGGCCTCTCCATGAGACTGGCCTGGGCACCCCCAAGAATACAGGGTACCGCATGTAGGCATGCCTGCGAAGGGCCACGCCCGTGCCTTTGGCTCTACAGAGTCCGTGGTATCCAGCCCACATCGGATGGTGAACGTGGCCGCATCACGTATCTCCTGTATGGCCTAACAGGGGATGGCCGGCTCTTACTCAGGTACATTAAGGCAACTCCCGGGCCACAGAGTCCACAAAGGATGGGTGTAGCATCCTGAAAGGCAGCTGGCATTCACAGAGTGAGAGGCAAGACGTGTGGACAAGAAACTCACTTCCCGAAGTCTCTCTCCTCTTCGAGTCCCCGTCAGGGGAAGCAGATAGGAATGAGGTCGGGCTCAGCATGAGGCCGAAGCCGGTACCGCAGGCTCTCAGGAGTGAGGTGCTGGGTGAGGATGTCTGGGTCTCCCGGAGCACGGCGATGACGCCTGCAACCTGCCGGTTAACACCGGGGCCCTGGAGAGGGTTGAGCCCTGGTCCCCAGAAGTGAGTCTCTAAGAGCCTTGTAGAAGAGAAATGAGGGCTCAGAAGTTGCTTGACCAGCCCGGGGGACCTCAGATGAGGCCGTAGACACAAGTCCCTGAGCAGGGAGTTGTAGAGCGAGGACCTCTCTCAGCCGCCATGCCTCCATCGCACAGGAGGCAGCTTTCTCTCTGGCAGGACCAGGGGCAAAACCAACCCGGGGTCTGGAGAGGGGTGCAGACCTCTGGCCAGCCGCGGGTCCTCTACGTAAGTGCGGTGGGGCAGGGCGGGGGAGAAGTAGACGAAATAGGATTTATTTATTTTATTTTCCTTATTCCATCGTCTGTCGACTCCCCCCCTGCACCCCGCCCGCCCCAACACGCTTAGCTGCAGGAGCCGCAACTGCTCCTGGCACCCTGGAAGGCTTCATACCAGTGATCCTCATGATAGAGCCGGGCAGACTCATCCCCAAGATCAAAGCCATCATTGTCGGAATCTGTGCCAAACAATTCATGTAGGACTTGAGCTCATCCAAGGGGAAGGGACACTGTGCCAGGGTCAGAGGGGTGGCCACGTGGCTGCTGCTCCATGAGAGAAGCGAGCGCCATTGGTCGAAGTTGGAGCGGCGCGGTCCCAGCGTCGCACAGCACTATGGGCTGGCCGCCGCCATCTTGTGGTGTCCATGGACCCAGCATTGGTGGATCATGTCCCAGCACAGGATGTGGCACACACAGGGTGCCAGTAACAAACTCTGTCTGTGACCCAGAATGGAACCAGAGGGTCAGACTGGCGCTCAGGCCGGACCTGGTGGAAGTCCATTCACGCGGCCTCTCTGTTCATTAGGGCCTGAAGGCCCCCCACCGGGGGCTGGTAACACTCCATAACGCCACAGCTTTGCATCACAGAAATCTTCGATTTGCTTCGGCGTCGTCAAAAGCCCCAGATATTCAGGGTGCCTTGGGACAAGGGTGAGAATCCGCTCCGAGAGGGACCGGCTCTGGAAGGAAGCCCCGGAGGTAAGTTGAGGTCCTCGCGCTCTCTCAGGAGATTAATCGTGGTGGAAAGAGACACAGTCCCCCTGGGACTTTTTGTGTTTGTTCTCTGACTTAACCAAAGATTTGGACAGTTACGGTAATATGTCACGTGAATGACCTTGTGAGTGGGACCGGACCCCGCCCCCCCTTGGATCTCGACCAGTCGTGACGTGGGGTCCCGCTGAGCCCCATGATGAACAGCTGTCCCTCCCTATCCAGGATGGCTTTGGTTTGCTTCAAGGCGCCGTCACTGCAGGCCTTGGAGTTGGGGTTCAACCCCAGCCACCACAGGCAAACGACGCGCGGAGCGGTCACAGACGTGTCTTTGGCATATTTCCCACACGGCCCTGTAGGTTTTGGTGGTGCCATATTTCCTTGTACTCTGTAGCAAAATTGAAAAGACTGTCTCGGAAGAGATGATGGTGGGTACTTACGGAGCGTGTCCGTTAGCGCGGAAAGAAAGAACTGACGTGAGTGTGCTTGCGTGGCCACACACGCCACTTCTGGAGCAGAAGTTGGCGAGCACAGCTATTGTTTGAGATTTTCTGGATCAAATCTGACACCTGAAGAATATGGAAAGGGTGAGGAATCGGCGGATAGAAGTATCTATCAAAATGTACAACCAGACCTCTCTCCCCGACTACTAGATCTCCCAGGATCTAGTCTTGGCGCAAGTGACGGTGGGCCCAATTCACAGAACTAACTTAAGACATAACCCTAAACTTACTACCAATTTGATATTCACAGAAGGCGCTTACCCATTTCGGTATTCACAGAAGTTAGGAGTCCTAAATTTAGGATTACTAAATACCTTCTTTGAATACCGAAAGTCTTAAAGTTAGGATTTTTCTCAGTTTAGGAGTCCTAAAGTTAGGAGTCCTCAGGCCCACAGTGAGCACAAAGCTATACAATCAGGCCTCTCTCTCCCTGCCTCCGGTAGATCTCCCAGGATCTAGTCTTGGTCCCTATGATTGTAGGTAAGAGGTTGTACACTCAGACCTCTCTCCCTGCTCCGCTCGATCTTCTGGGATCTAGTCTTGGTCCCTCTGGTTGTAGGTAAGAGGTTGTACACTCAGGCCTCTCATCCTGTGTCTGGTAGATCTCTGAGGGTCAAGTCTTGGCCCACGTAATTGTTAGTACAAGGCTGTCCATCCAGGCCCCTCTCTTCCTACCTCTGCCAGATCTCCCACGAATCAATCCTGGAACCTGTGTCTATCGCTGTCCAACCCGGCCTCTCTCTCTCTCTGCATCTGCTCAATCTCCCAGGGAGTGGACGTGACCCCAGTAATTGTGCGACTGTAAAACACCTCTGGTAGTTCTCCCAGAATCCAGTCCTGGACCCCATGACTGTGAGTACAAGACTGCACAGCCAGGCCTCTCTCCCCTCTGAAGATGTCCTTAGGCCTGGTGCCTTGTGGTGATGAGCAGAGCTTGTTAGCGTCCAGAGCAGAAGCCCAGGACGACAGAACTTCACAAAGTTTCTTTCGAAGCCAAGATGAGGGATTGGTCACATATGTCTACGAGAGATAGCCGAGTGCACACCTGGCGTCTGACATTGACCCCCTTGAGTGTACCCTGTAATAGTCTAGAGCTCTTCCACCCCTTACCTTGGGGGTCCGTGCTCGTTGGCTGCTCGACAGGCTTGAGAGAAATCACGGGGCCGTTGGGTTCATCCGAAAGACGAGGGAGAGTAGTTGGAGCCTACGATGAGAGAGAAATAAAAAGAATTATTTAGAAAATGAGAAACAATAACAATAAAACATCGAGGGTCGGATTTACATCTCGGCGGATGGTTTACTCCGTCACTACGGTGACGGATCCCGTCCGCTGAAATGTAAATCTCATTTTATCTTATGGGATTGATATTTCAGCGGGCAGGCTATCCGTCACCATTGTGACAGAGTCACCCGTCCACCGAGATCTAAATCCACCCTTAGATTTAAATCACCCATGCCATATAACATTGATGTTAGTCCCGTCGGCCTCAGCGTCGTCTTGTGCCAAACGCCTTGGCCTGCTGCCCTCCTGCTCTGCTGAATTTGTTTTGTTGGCCTTTGGACTCTGAGCCCTTTACCACTGCTACCCTGTGCTAAAGGGCCTGTGCTCTCTCCCTACAACATGGGAAGATTGGCTTACACCTGATTGGTCTATTTAATTTACATATAAGTCCCTAGTAAAGTGGTATACCATACACCCAGGGCCTGTAAATTAAGTGCTGCTAGTGGGCCGCCAGCACTTACATTGCCACCCACTTCTGTCGACTCTTAAACACGTCTCAGGTTTGCCATTTGCAGCTTGTAGCTCAGTACTTGTTAGAAAGGTGACCCCGGGGGAGGCAGAAGATGTCTGACTGACCACCCCTAGGTCCACCCCTCCGTCTAGAAGTAGCCGAGCGTTATCGAGAGGTCTCCTGGGTGAGGGTCCTCTCCTAGGATCATACAGCAGAGTAACCACACCACTACAAATGGACACCGCACAAGAGGATAAGTTCTTAGGCTTTATCAAGAATAAAGGTTGCTGGTTCTCAGCGAGGTGTACAGGCAGATCGAGGGATCTGAAAAGTCTCGTAAATAAGGGACAGGGTAGCGGGACAGTCTCAGTACTGGGGAAGGACGGGATACCCTGCGCACAGCTCTCAATCCTCGAGCCGGGGGGTTCCGAGAGGTCGAGTCGCGTCAGTGCCAGCAGAACTCGACAGATGGTCTTTAACGGCGAGGGGGCCGCGGCAGCGCCAGCAGGCCTCGAGGTGGTTTCGGCGAAGATAGGCCGCGGCAGCGCCAGCAGGCTCCAAAGATGGTTCAGCTAAGATGGACCGCGGCAGCGCCAGCAGGCTCCAAAGATGGTTCAGCTAAGATGGACCGCGGCAGCGCCAGCAGGCTCCAAAGATGATTCAGCTAAGATGGACCGCGGCAGCGCCAGCAGGCTCCAAAGATGGTTCAGCTAAGATGGACCGCGGCAGCGCCAGCAGGCTCCAAAGACGGGTTCAGGCTTCAGGGTAATGAGTTCTTCTCGGGTCAGCCGCGACAGCGTCAGCAGGGCTCTTGACTCCAGGATACAACTGGCGTCCTACTCCAGCGCTGGCCCAGATATAGGACTGGAGTCCTTTGATGTCCGGACCCTCGCGCCTGGGGGTCAGAGGGGCCGGGGTGGTGGTGTCCAGACACCCAGCAGGGGGGTGGAGCCAGCGCCCAGGGAGGCCGGAGGGCGATCGATACCAGGCGTCCGGGGACGGCTGGAGGGCCATCGAAACTCCCCTCCTCTTGGATCCGTTGAGTGGCCACTCTTCCACCCGGGGGGATCTTGGTGCCTCGATGTCGGGGCTTCGCTGGGGCCTTGGCCGGGGCCGAGGCCACGTGCTCGGGACGTGATGGGCCCAAGATGGAGTCGGGCGAGGCCACGTGCTCGGGACGTGATGGGCCCAAGCTGGAGTCGGGCCTGTAGGGGTGGTAGCCGGACCGGCAGTGGTGGGGCGTGCAGGGTATGCCATGTTCCAGGGGGGAGAGCCGTGGTTTGCCAGGGTGGTTGCTCTCGTCGGTAGTTCATGTAGGGTCATGCCCAGGGGGTGACCGTGGCTCGATGGAGGGCCGATGTCGTCCTGGGCCCGCCATGCGGGAGGGGTAGGACCACGCCATGAGGCCGGGTCCAACACGCGTCCCCCCTAGCTGAAGGCAGGGGAGAGTCACCCATCTTCTTGGGGGTTCTCCTCGCCGAGGCGGAAGAACCGGGACAGGCCATCCGGATTGGCGTGGTCGTTGCCAGGGCGATGCTCCACAGTGAAATCCATCCCTTGGAGGGAGATGGACCATCGCAGTAGCTTCGGGTTCTCGCCCCGCATCTGCATCAGCCACCGCAGGGGTCGGTGGTCGGTCTGTACCTGGAAGTGGGTGCCGAAGAGGTAGGGCCGGAGTTTCTTTAGGGCCCACACGACGGCGAAGGCTTCCCTTTCGATGGTGCTCCATCGTTGTTCTCTAGCCAGCAGGCGCCGACTGATGAAGGCCACGGGAAGGTCGACTCCCTCAGGGTTTACTTGGGATAGGACCGCCCCAATGCCGTGCTCCGAGGCGTCGGTTTGGACCACAAACTCTCGGCTGTAGTCGGGGGCCTGGAGCACAGGGGCGGTGCACATGGCAGTCTTTAGAATCTCGAAGGCTGCTTTGCACTCGGGGGTCCAGTGCACCTTCTGTGGTAGTCTTTTGGAGGTCAGTTCTGTGAGGGGCCCCACAATGCTCCCATAGTCTTTTATGAAGCGCCGATAATATCCAGTGAGCCCCAGGAAGGCTTGGACTGCTATCTGGGTGACCGGGGGCTCCCAGGCCCGGATGGCGTCAATCTTTGGCTGGAGGGGAGCCACCTGGCCGCTCCCTACTTGGTGCCACAGATAGGTCACGGACCCTTGGCCTATCTGGCACTTGCTGGCTTTTATTGTCAGTCCGGCCCGTCGGAGGGCCGTCAGGACCTCCCAGAGGTGTGTCAGGTGCTCGTCCCAGTGGAGGCTATATACCGCAATATCGTCCAGATATGCGGCACTGAACTCTTCTAGCCCTGCCAGCACTCTATTCACTAGTCTCTGGAAGGTGGCCGAAGCGTTTTTCATGCCAAAGGGCATCACTTTGAAGTGGAAGTGGCCGCCGGGGGTCGAGAAGGCAGATCGCTCTTGGGCAGCAGGGGTGAGGCCGATCTGCCAATAACCGGCCGTGAGGTCGAAGGTGCTGAGATACTTGGCGGCCCCCAGGCGATCGATCAGTTCATCTGCCCGGGGGATGGGATGGGCGTCGGTCCTGGTGACGGCATTCAGCCCCCGGTAGTCGACACAGAACCGGAGCTCCGGGGGTGCGCCGGGGGCGGCGGCTTTAGGGACCAGGACAACGGGACTGGCCCAGGGACTGTTGGAGGGTTCGACTACCCCCAGAGCTAGCATCTTGGCAACTTCGGACTGAATGCAGGCCCGAACTCGGTCGGGAACTCGAAAAGCCCGGTGTCGTACAGGCGGGCTGTCCCCGGTGTCTACATCGTGGACACACCACCTGGTGACCCCGGGAGTGAGGGAAAATAGGTCTGCAAACTGCCCCAATAGCTTTCGGCAGTCTTGGTGCTGTCCGGGAGTCAGGGTAGAGGAGAGCGTGACCCCTTCGACGGAGCCGTCCTTCTCGGTGGTGCTCAGGAGATCAGGCAGGGGCTCGGAGTCGTCTTCAGCTCCGTCATCTGTAGCTAGCAGCAGGCTCAGTTCAGTGCGGGCAAAGTGAGGCTTGAGCCGGTTGGCGTGTAGAACCCGGAGGGGGTTCCGGGGGGACTCCATGTCCACCAAGTAAGTGACGGGGCTCTTGCGCTCCACCACTTTGAAGGGCCCCGTCCATTTGTCCTGGAGGGCACAAGGTTCGACCGGGGACATGACCCAGACCTGCTGGCCCGGCTCGAACTCGATGGACGAGGTGTTCTGGTCATACCAGCGTTTCATCTCCTCCTGACTGGCCTCCAGGTTGGCCTCGGCAAGTTCCCGGAACTTCCGAGTCTGGTTGCGGAGGGTCAGGAGGTACCGGTAGACATCTGGTGGAGCATCTTGGACAGCCGTCTCCCAACCTTCTTTGACCAAGCTGAGGGGACCTCGGACAGGATGCCCATACAACAGTTCGAAGGGGCTGAACCCCAGGGACTTCTGGGGCACCTCTTGATAGGCAAACAGGAGGCAGGGCAGCAGGACATCCCATCTGCGTCGTAGCGGCTCTTCTAAGCCCTTGATCATCCCCTTCAGTGTTCGGTTAAACCGCTCTACAAGTCCATTTCCTTGGGGGTGATACGGGGTGGTGAACTTATATGTGACCCCCCACTGTTGCCACAGGGACCGCATATATTTAGATATAAAGTTTGTGCCCCGATCACTCACGACCTCTCGGGGGAAGCCGACTCTGGAGAAGATCCCCATTAGCGCTCGGCCCACCACGGGGGCCGTGATGGTTCGGAGGGGGATGGCTTCGGGATAGCGGGTGGCATGGTCCACCAGAACGAGGATGAAGCGGTGTCCCTGAGAGGTGCGGGTGTCCAAGGGCCCCACTATGTCGATCCCCACTCGCTCGAAGGGTGTTGTTACCACGGGAAAAGGTTGGAGCGGGGCCTTGACTTTCCCCCGGCTCTTCCCGCTGGCTTGACAGGTCGGACAGGTTCTGCAGTGATTGTTCACATCGTTGCGCATTTTCGGCCAGTAAAAAAAGGGTCACCAGGCGGCTGTAGGTTTTGTCCTGCCCCAGGTGCCCGGCGAGGGGCACGTCGTGTGCCAGGTTCAAGAGGAAGTCTCTGAATCGTAGGGGGACCACCAGCACTCGGCTGGCCCCCAGTTTGGCAATTTTCTGCTCGCTGTATAGGAGATCGTGGTCCCAATAGACCCAGTGGGACCCCGATGGGTCTCCGGCGGCTTGCGTGGCGGCTTGTTGTCGGATTCCCTCGAGGGAGGGACACGTTTCCTGTTCCTGCCGGAACTGCTCGCGGGTCGGGCCACCTTCTTGGCGCCATTGGGCTAGTTCGGGAAGGTGGCCGAGCTCGGTGAGGTCTTCGTGGTTGGGTCCCGGGTTCAGGGTCGGCGTCCTCGGGGACGGCGGGCGGCGGAGGTGCGGGCCACTCCGGTTCTTCAGGCGGAGTGTCTTCGTTCGGGGCGGAGGCCCGGGCGGTCATGGATCGAGTGGTCGCACAGGCCCACTCGGGGAGGCCTAGCATCCCCAGATGCTCTCTCCGCTCGACGTGGGCCCAGGGGGAACTTTCCAGGTCGTTCCCGAGGAGGCAGTCCACGGGGGCATCGTCCCGGACGGTCACCTTCAGCATGCCCGACACTCCTCCCCATTCGAAGGGGATACGGGCCATCTGGCACAAGCTCTCAGAGTTGTCCGCCGACCGTACTGGGCACAGGACGTTGGGCAAAATTTGTTCAGGGGTCACCAAATGGCAGCGGACTGCCGTCACGCTGGCTCCAGTGTCCCGGAGGGCTTCGGCCCGGTGTCCATTAATGGTGACCCATTGGCGGTACTTTTGTGTGTTGCCTGAGATCGGGGCTCGGGGGATCATGTCTCTTTCACCCAGGCACACCAACGACATAGCGGCGGGCTCCCACTTGGCCTGCTCGGGGTCGTCGTCCTCTTCCTCGCCTCTTTCTTCACCCAGGGCGGCGGCCGCCATCTGGCGGTTTGGAGGACTGGTGGTGCCGGGTCGCTGGTTCATCGGGCAGAGAGGATCATTAGCAGAGTGACCCGGCCGCTGGCATCTGTGGCAAGTAACGTTCGGGCGGGGCCCCGGTCGTGCTGGAGGGGCCCCCCTTCGGCCCAGGGCTGGCGAAGTGGAGGTAGGGGAGGACCCCGTGGGGGCGTCTCGGTCCCTGCTCTGGCCTCCTCTGCCGCCTCGTGGTCGGTGGTGCCCCGGGGATCCCCGGCCGTAGTCTCCCATCGGACTCCGGGGGACTCGGGTGCTCACCCATCTATCAGCCTCGACAGCGAGTTTTCGTGGCTCTGTCAGTTTGCTGTCGAGGAGATGCTGCCGGAGTTCGATGAAGCAGTTGTTGGAAAGATGTTCCCATATAATGAGGTCGACCAACTGCTGGTAGGTGGTGACCTGACTGCCTTTGATCCACCCCTCGAAGGCTCTGCTATAAAAGTTCACGTATTCCACCCATGTGGTACCGGGGATTTTTTTACAGTCTCGGAATCGCTGCCGGTACATTTCGGGGGTGAGTCCGTAGCGAGTGAGGAGGGCGGTTTTCATGTGTTCGTACGAGGTCATCTCGGCATCGGGGAGCTCTAGCAGGGCGTCCCTTCCTTCGTTGACGAACTTCCCCCACAGGCCGGCGCCCCAGTCCTTGAGGGGTACTCGATGGGCGGTCATGGCTACTTCATAGGCTTTGAACCACTGTTGGATGTCGTCGTTCTTATAGTACTCTTTGACGACATCCTTGGGTATGTGCACCTTCGTGTCCACAGGAGGGGGCGAGATCTTGTCCCCGGAGGCGCTGGCCTCATTCGTCTTGGCCTTGATCTCTAGTTCCTTTAAGCCACGCTCATGCTCGAACGTGAGTTTCTTTTCTTCGAGGTCTCTTTGTCTTCGTTTCTCCTCCAGGTCTCCTTCTAGCCGTAGTTGCTCGAGGGCTATTTTTCTTTTCGCCAGCTGTAGTTCTCCGTCTAGCCGGAGTCGGGCTAGCTCTAGTTCGTGGAGCCGGTTCCTCTCTCTTTCTCGGGCGTCTTCGTGGGAGAGGCCCGTGTCTAGGTTTGCGGGTCTGTCCCCCGCTGGGGATGCGTCGGTCTCCGGGCGTTCGTTCTGGCCCGGGTTATCTTCATTCTGGGGTGGCGTGTCTTCGGCGTCCACCCATGTTTGCAGGGCCGATTTAAAGTCTTCCTTGGTGCTTAGGCCAGTGGTAGCGATGCCCAGGTCTTTGCAGAATTGTTTCAATTCCTTATGACTGTAATCTTCCATTTTCTCTTTCCGGAATTCTGCAGTCGGTCTGGTTTCTTGAGTAGTCATGGTCTTGGTGTGTTTTTATCGGTAGCGGGTGAATCACTCTCTGTACGATTTGCGTTGGCTCGGATCGCACCACCTGCCACCAATGTTAGAAAGGTGATCCCGGGGGAGGCAGAAGATGTCTGACTGACCACCCCTAGGTCCACCTCTCCGTCTAGAAGTAGCCGAGCGTTATCGAGAGGCCTCCTGGGTGAGGGTCCTCTCCTAGGATCATACAGCAGAGTAACCACACCACTACAAATGGACACCACACAAGAGGATAAGTTCTTAGGCTTTATCAAGAATAAAGGTTGCTTGTCTTCAGCGATATGTACAGGCAGATCGAGGGATCTGAAAAGTCTCGTAAATAAGGGACAGGGTAGCGGGACAGTCTCAGTACTGGGGAAGGACGGGATACCCTGCGCACAGCTCTCAATCCTCGAGCCGGGGGGTTCCGAGAGGTCGAGTCGCGGCAGTGCCAGCAGAACTCGACAGATGGTCTTTAACGGTGAGGGGGCCGCGGCAGCGCCAGCAGGCCTCGAGGTGGTTTCGGCGAAGATGGGCCACGGCAGCGCCAGCAGGCTCCAAAGATGGTTCATCTAAGATGGACCGCGGCAGCGCCAGCAGGCTCCAAAAATGGTTCAGCTAAGATGGACCGCGGCAGCGCCAGCAGGCTCCAAAGATGGTTCCGCTAAGATGGACCGCGGCAGCGCCAGCAGGCTCCAAAGATGGTTCAGCTAAGATGGACCGCGGCAGCGCCAGCAGGCTCCAAAGACGGGTTCAGGCTTCAGGGTAATGAGTTCTTCTCGGGTCAGCCGCGACAGCGTCAGCAGGGCTCTTGACTCCAGGATACAACTGGCGTCCTACTCCAGCGCTGGCCCAGATATAGGACTGGAGTCCTTTGATGTCCGGACCCTCGCGCCTGGGGGTCAGAGGGGCCGGGGTGGTGGTGTCCAGACACCCAGCAGAGGGGTGGAGCCAGCGCCCAGGGAGGCCGGAGGGCGATCGATGCCAGGCATCCGGGGACGGCTGGAGGGCCATCGAAACTCCCCTCCTCTTGGATCCGTTGAGTGGCCACTCTACCACCCGGGGGGATCTTGGTGCCTCGATGTCGGGGCTTCGCTGGGGCCTTGGCCGGGGCCGAGGCCACATGTTTGGGACGTGATGGGCCCAAGATGGAGTCGGGCGAGGCCACGTGCTCGGGACGTGATGGGCCCAAGCTGGAGTCGGGCCTGTAGGGGTGATCCGGAGTGGTTGCCGGACCGGCAGTGGTGGGGCGTGCAGGGTACGCCATGTTCCAGGGGGGAGAGCCGTGGTTTGCCAGGGTGGTTGCTCTCGTCGGTAGTTTGTGTAGGGTTGTGTCCAGAGGGTGACCGTGGCTCGATGGAGGGCCGATGTTGTCCTGGGCCCGCCATGCGGGAGGGGTAGGACCACACCATGAGGCCGGGTCCAACAGTACTCATCCATTGAGATGCCTCTGTGACATCTCCACTCAATTCATGGGCGGGTCTGGCTGTTAGCAAATTGAGAAGAATATTTAATTACTGATAAAACACAAGGTTGGTTAAAGGGATCCGATGTTCGATGCATTGTTGAAAAGAACTGCTACATTTCCATAGTTCAAGGGTTTATGGAAAACAACGTTTCTTTTACATGCGCATAAATTGCAGTTTCTATCAGAAAAAATAAGTTTGAGATTTTATGTGTATTCTTTAAAATGTATCTTAAAAATGGGTTGGTTTTAGAACGGGCTTGCAGGTTCCAAGAAGGATTTGATACTTCTGTAACTTTAAAGTTGTGTTGCGCTGCTGAAAGCTCCCCGAAGACCATTATAGTGAAAGAGCACTAAAAATACACACGACAAACCGCTGAAGCGCTACAGCGGCCTCGCTGCTAAGTCCATTTTGATATTATGATAATGACTCCTCTCTTTTCTTTTTATCATCTCTGCTTTTTTTCGGATCTCTCTTCCTATCTTTATTCAGACTCTATCTTCCTTCCCTCCCTCTCTCTTGCATTTGCCCTCTAATCTTAACCTCTCCCTGTCTCATTCTCATCCCACCCCTCTCTCTCTTGCCTCCCTCTTCTCTCTTTCTCACTCCAGCCCTAGCTCCCACTCTGTCTTTTTTCTCTCTTTTGTTGATTTCTCTCTCTCACACTGTTAGAAATGGGATCCCTGGCTGGCCAGGGCTTGCGCCAAAGTCAGTCAGAGACCACCACTTCCACGTCAGGGCAAGGGAGTTACACACCAAGATAACCCCTGCTCACCCTCTAGGTAACGTGGCACGAGCAGTAAGGCTAAACCCGGAGGCAATGTGAGTTAAGTGTTTGCGCACGCACCCCCAGCAACAACACCCAATGCCCATCATGACTCATGGAGCCTGGAACCCCAGCCAGCTCCAGCCAATCACACGCCAGCCTCTTTACAGCACACGCACAGCCATGTCTAGAAGTGGCACTTCCACACTAGACACATACATGCTGCATACATCATTGCGCAGCATTCAATCACACGAGTCCACACATACCAGACTCGAGCCTGCACACCCCCCGCATCAGGAACTACCAGGGACACATACATTCCCCATGCATTCCTATGGGAGGGCAGGCCTATCTCACCACATGCACTCAGAGTGCGCACGCACTTTCCACTGGGACACAGTGAAAGTGCGCAGAAACCAAAAATCACCATCACCAGGTTACCATTAAAAGCAAAAGGTTTAGGGGTGAACCTGCCAGAAGGGCCAAGTCCAACACAACCCCCTTCCAGCCAAAACGCAGGGTAGACCAATCACCACCGTGATGGACTTCCTTGCTTTGGGCGATAGAACACGGACGCGGGCCAGCAACTGCAGGGACACCCTCCTGTTCTATGCCACGGTGAACCCATCAGGTTCCGTCTAAAACCACTATCTTGACCACCTGGGCTACCCCACTGGTATTCCCAAGCTGTCCGCGGCCAGGACCAGGCCCTGGGCCACCCAGGTGCCACTGGTCCTTGCCTATTCACAGAGCGGGGGGTAGTAACCCCTGGCACATAGTAGCCATTCTCCACTCTTCCTGTCTGCAAGACAGGACTAGACTGCCACTGGTTCTCCCGCCTAGGGTCTACACCCTTATGCGGACCAGGAGTCTCAGGGGAGGCTCTCCTCCCCCTACCTCTTCTCCTAGGGTTCCTACTCCTCCGGCGAGGGGTACACCTAGAATGCCATTCCAACCCAGGGTTTAACCCCTCGGGTTGCACCGGGATCAGAGGTGGGCTCTCCCACCCTCTACACCCCCTTCCAGAGGTCTGCACTCTCCCAACTGGAGAGGTTCCCCTGGAAGATGAACCGGTCAGGACGCTGCTTACAGACGTCCTACCCTTCAGGTCAGGCGGATCCTGAACCTGGCCTCCCAACCTCTGGTCTAAAACCTTTGGAGGAATAAGTGCCTGGCACTCCAGGACTTCTGGGGATGTACACACCATCCCCCTGAGGTTAACAAATGACACATATGTTGTGTGACTGTCTGTCTGTCGCAGATCTCCCGTCCCCTGTCCACCTGACAGTGCACGAAGATCCCCCAGAACAGAAGTGGTGTCACCATGGTCACTACACGGGATCCTAGCCCAACTGGGTAGTCCCTGACCCACTGGTTCTTCCACTGGGGAACTCATCCCCCAATCATCCTCACGCTGGACTCCTGTACCCTCCCTACCGGAGCGGTACTGCCAGACTCTAGAACCACAGGAGCTCTGGTTACAGACGCTCCAGGTCCTCTACTCACTAGGAGATCTTGCTCAAGTGGAGTAACAGGACAGCCTAGGTCCCCAACCTGGTGTTCCCAACAGAAACCATCCAAGTCCTGAGGCAGGGCTTCGGGTGTCTGGGGACCCTCGGTCTCCCTCTCACTCCTGCTCCACTGAACCAGGCAGTGAGCCCCTATACCCTCCTCGCTATCCTGGGACCTAGCTGGGCTACACTGAGCCTCTTCCACCACGCTGGGCTGGAAGATGCCTGAACCACTACTTTTGGAATCACTGCCTAATGACTCTAGAGAACCTCTAGCACTTTCCAATCTGTCTGCTTCCCTTGCAAGCTCCCAAGGATCAAAGGTCTCCAACCTCAACAGGTGTTGTCGCAACTCCGGCCAACAACGACTGAGCACCTGCTCCTTGAGAATAAGATCAAACAGTTTGTCAAAATCAGGTCCCGTGGGAACCTCTAACCACTCAATCAGTGCACACTGACAGTCCCCTGCAAACTCCTCCCAAGACTGGTGGGACAGTTTCCTACTGTCCCTGAACTTCACCCTATACTCCTCCTCTGGGGAAACAGGTACCAGACTGTGGGAACTGGGAGTGGGACTTCTTGCACTAAAGTCTAGATAGCTGCCACCACTGGACTTAACCCTCCCTGGGGAGTCCAGAAAACTACAACTGCGCTAGGGGGATAGTCTACCCTCCAGAGCTACTTTGCCTCTAGTGGAGGCCCTCTCAACCTCCTCTATCCTCTCCTGCGCCAAGACCTTCTGGGTCTCTAACTGTTGCTTCCTAAGCTCCAGCTGCGCCATAGCCTGGGCATGCTCTAACCTGAGCTTTTCTAAGGCCAGCTGGTGCTCCCTTTCTTTCCTCCTATCCTCCCACTCCTCTGGGGACAGGGAAAGGGATGAGGCGCTGCCTCCTACGCTGGACCCAGCAAGGGACTCCCTATCTATGGGGTCTCTACTCTCTACTGGCGTCCAGGTACTGTCATCTTCTTCCTCCTCTTCTGAATCTTCAGGGCTCCAAACAGACCCACCACCCTCCTGGTGTGAGGCCCGAGCCCTTTCCTCACTGCGCTCAAGATCCTATTGATCCATTTGCCATTGGACCAGCCGGTCCCTAAGTATGTAACCGTTTGACTCACCCCTCCCTATGTCTCTCTCTTCACAGAACCTTACCAGCTCCCCCTCACTGTATATAGCTAGATCATTGAAATCAAAAGCAGGCTCCATTTTGGCGGACGTTCTTGAGAAAAGATTACACAGGAAACTAGGGATCTGAGCTTAACACAGGAGTACACAACTCACAAAGGTATTCAGCAAGTTCCCTATCCCAGAGAACTCACACTCACTTGTCCAGTGCAACACACCATTCATCCACACACAACCCCCCCTCGGACTGGTAAGGCAGTTTCTACCACCCCTGATTCCTCAACCTGACCACACGTGACACAGGTACCAACTCTGGGCGCAGGGCGGGGAACAAATGTACTGGACACAATTACACAATGATACCTTTAGGAGAAGAAAATATGGAACTTAAAAAAACAATAATCCCCAAAATGTGGTCATCTAAAATGCAGAGTTTTGTAGTGCGGCCAGTTGCCACTGTGGTACAGCGCAAACACAAATCCGGATCCTTCCGCTGCTGCCAATGTTAGAAATGGGATCCCTGGCTGGCCAGGGCTTGCGCCAAAGTCAGTCAGAGACCACCACTTCCACGTCAGGGCAAGGGAGTTACACACCAAGAAAACCCCTGCTCACCCCCTTGGTAACGTAGCACGAGCAGTAAGGCTAAACTCGGAGGCAATGTGACTTAAGTGTTTGCGCACGCACCCCCAGCAGCAACACCCAAGGCCCATCATGACTCATGAAGCCTGGCACCCCAGCCAGCTCCAGACAGTCACATGGCAGCACCTTTACAGCACACGCACGGCCATGTGTAGAAGTGGCACTTCCACACTAGACACATACATGCTGCATACATCATTGCGCAGCATTCAATCACATGAGTCCGCATATACCAGACTCGAGCCTGCACACCCCCGGCATCAGGAACTACCAGGGACACATACATTCCCCATGCATTCCCATGGGAGGGCAGGCCTATCTCACCACATGCACTCAGAGTGCGCACGCACTTTCCACTGGGACACAGTGAAAGTGCGCAGAAACCAAAAATCACCATCACCAGGTCACCATTAAAAGCAAAAAGTTTAGGGGTGAACCTGCCAGAAGGGCCAAGTCCAACACACACTCTCTCTTTTTCTCTGTCTCTCGCGCCTAGTCTCATGCCTCGCCCTGACTTACCTCACTCTTCACAGTGCCATTGTCGTCCGCTGCTACATCCTCATCCACGAAGGCGAAAGACTCACGCTTGGTCTTCGGTGAGGCTGACCCTTGACGTCTTCTAGGAGGCCTCCGCTGACCGTCATAGGGTGCCTCTTGTAGCTTCTCCTGCATGTCCCTGGTCAGCATAAGGCGGCGCTCTGGACTGAGGTGTCGATCCAGCAGGCCCAGGACCTCTGTCCTCTCTATGGACCCGAGGAGGATCATGGACTCTGAGAAACGACAGGAGAGATAGGTCAGTATATAGAGAATCACAGGGGCTCATTCATGAAAAGTGTTGCATCGCTGTGATAAAACAGCGATGTGACACTTTTCACTGCTCCTTCCTTTCGACACTGTGGATGCGCCATATTTACTGTACGGCGCTCCATGTCGCAAGGATTGACAGATGCGTCAAGAATCCTGACGTATCTGTCAGTGCAAAACTCATGCATGACGCAACTCCAGCAATGCATAAGGGAGGCCTATACACACTGCACTGCGTCACCCTTATGCCTCCAATTAGGCAGGCGTAATGGTTTTGACGCAGTTACGACCTAGAAATTGCAAAACTGCATTTCTTTTAAATGATTGTGTATGTGCAGGAAGGAAGACCTTCCTGCACTGACCTAAACAGTCACTGGTGTTTTGCTGTTTCCATGTGTGCTGCACAAGGCGGCACACATAGAAACAGCAAAAACGAGGAGAAATACAACATTTCTCCTCGTTTTGCCCTGTTAAGATCGGATTTCACCTGGTCTTAATGTTGGCGCTGCCTCCTATTTACGCTGCCCTTGTACATAGGGGGCATCGACAGAATCAATGGGTGTTGCGGTGGAACGCCGACTGCAACACTCACTGCCCACCCCTTTCTGGCTAAGCAAAGCGTGAAAGAGGGTCATATTTACAAGGCAGTATTAAGCCACGTTAAGTGGCTTAGCGTTGCCTTTGAAAAAGGTGAGGCCCCTATCGCCATCACAACGTCACTAAAAGTGACGTTGTGGTGGCGATAGGGGCTTGTAAATATGCCCCCTGGTCTTAACCTGGGAAAATGAGGAGAAATGCCTTTTTTTAACTCGCTTTTGCTGTTTCGATATGTGCTACATTGTGCAGCACAAATAGAAAAAGCAACACCCATTGATTGTTTATGTGCAGGACGGTGTCCCTTCCTGCAATTAGAACAATCATTAAAAATTGACAAGTTGCAACTTCTATGTGTGCTGCATTCTGCAGCACACACAGAAGTTACAAAACGCAGTCACTGATTGTTTCCGTGCAGGAAGGGACACCTTCCTGCGCATAAACAATCTTTCCCTGCAGTGCAGGCACCCTTACACTACGGTGCAAGGGTGCCTATGTTGGCGCTAGGCAGCTACATTTTTAGCCTTCTTGCCTTAACGCCATGCTCCGACATTCTCCTAGTAAACATGCCCCATAGAGTCTGAGAACAAAGAGGAGGGCAAGCTCAATGGAGGATCATAGAGTCTGAGTGAAGATAGAAGAGTAAGGTCAGTAGATAGAGGATCATAGAGTCTGGGGAAAGACAGAAGAGTAAGGTCAGTAGATAGAGGATCATAGAGTCTGGGGAAAGACAGAAGAGTAAGGTCAGTAGATAGAGGATCATAGAGTCTGGGGAAAGACAGAAGAGTAAGGTTAGTAGATAGAGGATCATAGAGTCTGAGTGACAACAGAGGGGTAAGGTCAGTATATAGAGGATCGTAGAGTCTGGGGAAAGATAGAAGAGTAAGGTCAGTAGATAGAGGATCATAGAGTCTGGGGAAAGATAGAAGAGTAAGGTCAGTAGATAGAGGATCATAGAGTCTGGGGAAAGACAGAAGAGTAAGGCCAGTAGATAGGGGATCATAGAGTCTGGGGAAAGACAGAAGAGTAAGGTCAGAAGATAGAGGATCATAGAGTCTGGGGAAAGACAGAAGAGTAAGGTCAGTAGATAGGGGATCATAGAGTCTGGGGAAAGACAGAAGACTAGGGTCAGTAGATAGAGGACCATAGAGTCTGGGGAAAGACAGAAGAGTAAGGTCAGTAGATAGAGGATCATAGAGTCTGGGGAAAGACAGAAGAGTAAGGTCAGTAGATAGAGGATCATAGAGTCTGGGGAAAGACAGAAGAGTAAGGTCAGTAGATAGAGGATCATAGAGTCTGGGGAAAGACAGAGGAGTAAGGTTAGTAGATAGAGGATCATAGAGTCTGAGTGACAACAGAGGGGTAAGGTCAGTATATAGAGGATCGTAGAGTCTGGGGAAAGATAGAAGAGTAAGGTCAGTAGATAGAGGATCATAGAGTCTGGGGAAAGATAGAAGAGTAAGGTCAGTAGATAGAGGATCATAGAGTCTGGGGAAAGACAGAAGAGTAAGGCCAGTAGATAGGGGATCATAGAGTCTGGGGAAAGACAGAAGAGTAAGGTCAGTAGATAGAGGATCATAGAGTCTGGGGAAAGACAGAAGAGTAAGGCCAGTAGATAGGGGATCATAGAGTCTGGGGAAAGACAGAAGAGTAAGGTCAGTAGATAGAGGATCATAGAGTCTGGGGAAAGACAGAAGAGTAAGGTCAGTAGATAGGGGATCATAGAGTCTGGGGAAAGACAGAAGAGTAGGGTCAGTAGATAGAGGACCATAGAGTCTGGGGAAAGACAGAAGAGTAAGGTCAGTAGATAGAGGATCATAGAGTCTGAGGAAAGACAGAAGAGTAAGGTCAGTAGATAGAGGATCATAGAGTCTGGGGAAAGACAGAAGAGTAAGGTCAGTAGATAGAGGATCATAGAGTCTGGGGAAAGACAGAAGAGTAAGGTTAGTAGATAGAGGATCATAGAGTCTGAGTGACAACAGAGGGGTAAGGTCAGTATATAGAGGATCGTAGAGTCTGGGGAAAGATAGAAGAGTAAGGTCAGTAGATAGAGGATCATAGAGTCTGGGGAAAGATAGAAGAGTAAGGTCAGTAGATAGAGGATCATAGAGTCTGGGGAAAGACAGAAGAGTAAGGCCAGTAGATAGGGGATCATAGAGTCTGGGGAAAGACAGAAGAGTAAGGTCAGTAGATAGAGGATCATAGAGTCTGGGGAAAGACAGAAGAGTAAGGTCAGTAGATAGGGGATCATAGAGTCTGGGGAAAGACAGAAGAGTAGGGTCAGTAGATAGAGGACCATAGAGTCTGGGGAAAGACAGAAGAGTAAGGTCAGTAGATAGAGGGACAATCGATGGAGCTGGTTTAAGGGACCTAATGGCCGTAAACCTAGACAGAAATCCAACTTCCCCTGGGAGTTACAAACCCCTGGTCGAGAGGAGGGTTGGGACGGGGGATGGAATTTGGTCAGGAACAGAGGAAGTAGACCACCGCAAGGTGGACCTTTCTTTGGCCCACATTTCATTCAACCCTATCATTACCCCCAACAGCTAAATGGTCCTGTTAATCCCTTGTATCTCCCCATGGCGAATCGCTTTGAATGTCTCTCAAACACAGACTGGGTTGACTGACATATACAGGGCTCCCCAAAGGGAAGGGGACCTCAGACCATCTTAACTTCCCCCTGTGAGGTAGTGACAACAATAGATCCGCCCATAGGTAATCTTCCTTTTACCCTTGATAAGAGTCCGGCGGAGCTTGAGAGCCAGAGTATACCTATTCCCCCCACTGATCCTATGGCGCCTTGTAAAATCCTCACCTGGAATGTGGCAGGTTTAAGTTCAAAGGCTCTAGACCCTATATGGCAAGGGTTTGTAAAACAATACGCCATCATGGGACTTCAAGAAACATGGGATACCACAACAAACTTTGCACTGGATGGCTTTTGCAGCTTTTTCATTCCCGCAGTTTCTGGTCCAAGAGGAAGAGCAAAAGGCGGTCTATTAACACTGTGTTCCCTGGATCTGGTAGGAGCATTCAGACAAATTGATACCGCATCCGCAAACATACTAGTCGTGGAGTGGACCCTACCTGATTCCCAAACTTTTTTATTGGTTAATTTTTATAACTCAAAGGAGTCCTCCTGTGTGAATGAACATCTGACTTTGTTATTAAATTTTCTGTCAGCCTATAGATATGATTGCACCCCTGCCCCAGAGATGATAATCCTGGGTGATTTTAACATCCACCCCTGCGAGGGAGACTGTCTTAATGATAGATATGGGGGCCTACCAACAGAAGCCATTCCCCATTTCGTGCACACAACAGAGGGTGAGTGTCTCGAGTCTCTCTTAGCGAATTTAAACTTATTTGAACTTGATAAAAGTAAGAATGATCCCAGAGCCCTAACTTTTGTGGGCAAAGATGCCAACACCATCATAGATTTTATTTTTGTATCTTCTGGGGTTTTGGCAAAGGCACGCGAGTACATGGTGGTCACCGCTAGTTTCAGTGATCACAATCCTGTTCTCTTGTTGCTGGATCTAGATTGCTTTCGGTCCCGTACATCGATAAACGTGGTAGCCCCAAAGGATTTGAAGACTAAAGACCAGGGAAGGCGACTAAAATGGGAGCAAGTAGTTCCCGAACAATTCTTCTAGTTACTCGCCCAACAGTCCGAAGCCAATATGGCAGTGTGTCTGGATCCAACTGCCCGGGGATCTGAGGTCTTGGCTGCCTATGAGGAGATTTGTGCAAGGATCTCCAAGAACTTGGAGTTAAGGTCTGCTGGGCAAAGGAACAAGAAAACTTATAAATGGTTTAATAAAGAATGCTCGCAGAAACACACCGCCCTGCTGAAAGCTCTTAAACAAAAACCTAGGGATAGGCTTTTAGTGGCTAATCTAAGGAAGGATTATAAAATCGCAGTCCTCAATCGTAAATCTCTTATTAAGGAGGAAGCGTGGGAAAACCTACTATCTTTGGATGTTTTGCGAGATAGCAAAAAGTTCTGGGCCACTGTTAACCAGCCTTTTTTTTCCGAAGATGGAAAAACTGATCTGGATTGTGTGATAGAAGATGGCAGATGGTTAGGCCACTTCGAAAATATTTATAAATCCACAGCATCCGGTTCATCTGATAGTGCCCATGACTCTTCCAACTTGGTAATGGAATTCAGTACCTTGGAGGTCGAAAGGGCGATTAAAGACACAAGTAAACACAAAGCCCCGGGCCCTGACGGGGTCCCTGCAGATCTCTACATCCAATACCCCCAATTTTGGTCAAAGATACTAACGAACGTTTTTAACGCTATACCCACAGGTGGCTTCCCTTCCTCTTGGTTCACCTCCATCATCGTGCCTATATTCAAGAAGGGGAACAGGGGGGATCCGGCCTGCTACAGGCCAATCTCCTTGCTGGACTCTGCCGTTAAGATCTTGGGCAGAGTCATCTTACAAAGGCTCGGGGATTGGCTTGAGGAGAGCGGGATCCTGTCGGACCTACAATATGGCTTCAGGGCACATAGAGGGACTATGGACCAGTGTCTTAACCTTCACATTATTAGTATGTTAGAGCGGCATGCGTGAGGCTAGGACGTCCAGAAATGTACTCTCTGCCACATAATTTTAAAAAAGAGGACATTTTTTCGTTCCAAGGAGTATTCTGTACAATGTCGGTCGGTTGAAAGTTAGGCCACAGCGGTGAAGGTGCTACATATACACAAGTCATTCTTTACCTTCTGATTCCACCAGAGGCAGCGTCTTCAGAGTGCAGCTCTCCAGCAAATTCTGTAAGTCCCGATATTTGCAGTTCGAAGAGATAAATTTCACATCTCGCACCATGATATCCTCTACGAAAATGTTGAATTTACTGCAAGAAATGCAAAAATAAATCTCACTAAACAGTATGAGGAATTGCTAATGTCCTGGCCTCAAGACATGTTAACGGTTCGTCGTCGTGTGGCTCACACTGATCCCCAGATATACCCCCACGCTGAGCTTCCGATCTTCGCTCCAGTGTGGCCTACATCCAGTTTCAACTGGAGTCCACTGTGCACTTCGGCCCTTGGTTGCAATCCACGATGTGCTTTTTATGCCACCCACCGACCTCACCAACACGGACGCCGCCACCCGAAATTTCAGACAGTGGATCGACGACTGCGCAAAAACCCTCGCACCACTCAAGAAACCCTCCACCAACCTCTCCAGCAAGAAAGCCGCCTGGTTCACGGAGGAACTCCAGACCTCCAAACACACATGCCGGAAGCTGGAGAAGAAGTAGCTCCACGACCGCACACCCGACAGCCACGCAGCCCAGAAAGATGCCATCCGCAGACACCACCACCTCATCAGAACAGCCAAGAGAACTTCCTTCAAAGCCCGCCTGGAAAACAACGCACACAACAGCAAAGCACTCTTCAACATCGCAAAGGAACTCTCCAACCCCAAAGCCAACACAAACGACATCCCGCCCTCATAAGATCTGTGCGACTCACTGGCCAACTTTTTCCATCGCAAGATCGCCGACATTCACGACACCTGCCTCGACTGCAACAGACCCCACCCCGAACATCACTTGCACCACCCAGCTGACCTCCTGGTCCCACGTCAACGACGACGAGACACGCAAAGCCATGAACTCCATCCACTCTGGATCCCCTTCAGACCCCTGCCCACACCACGTTTTCAACAAAGCAGACGCAACCATCGCACCCCAACTACGGAAGGTCATCACTATCTCCTTCAAAACAGCGACTTTCCCGGAAAGCTGGAAGCACGCCGAAATCAACGCCCTCCTCAAAAAGCCCAAGGCGGAGCCCTAATACCTCAAGAACTTCCAGCCCATCTCCCTGCTCCCTTTCCCGGCGAAGATCATCGAGAAAATCGCCAACCTGCAGCTGACCCGCCACCTCGAGGACAACAACATCCTAGACACATCCCAGTCAGGATTCAGACGTGACCACAGCACCGAGACAGCCCTCATCGCCGCCACAGACGACATCAGGCGCCAACTAGACAACGGTGACACATCGTCCCTCATCCTCCTGGACCTGTCAGCCGCCTTCGACACGGGCTGCCACCGCGCACTAAGAACACGCCTCCAAGAAGCCAGAATCCAGAAGAAGGCCCTTGACTGTACCACACGCTTCCTCTCCGGCAGAACCCAGCGAGTCCGCCTCCCACCCTTCCAATCCGATGCCACTGAAATAATCTGCGGCGTACCCCAGGGCTCTTCCCTCAGCCCAACCCTGTTCAACGTCTACATGGCCCCCCTCGCACAAGAGGCCCGCCAGCACGACCTGAACATCATCTCTTACGCCGACGACACCCAGCTCATCCTCTCCCTGACCAAGGACCCACACTCCGCCAAAACCAACCTCCACGAGGGAATGAAAGCAGTCGCCGACTGGATGACGAACAGCTGCCTGAAGCTAAACTCGGACAAGATGGAAGTCCTCATCGTCGGCCCCAACCCCTCCTCATGGGACGACTCTGGGTGGCCGGCCACACTGGGAACAGCTCCGACACCCACGGACCACGCACGCAACCTAGGATTCATCCTCGACTCCTCCCTCTCCAAGTCTAAACAGGTCAACACCGTCTCCTCCTCCTGCTACAACACCCTCCGCATGCTCCGCAGGATCTACAAGTGGATCCCGACCGAAACCAGAAGAATAGTGACCCAAGCCCTCATCAGCAGCAGACTGGACTACGGAAACTCCCTCTACCCAGGAATCCCGGCCAAACACCAGCAACGATTACATCTCATCCAAAACGCCTCAGCACGACTGATCCTCAACGTCCCCCGCCACAGCCACATCACCCCCACATGAGAGACCTACACCGGCTCCCCGTCGACAAGAGGATCACCTTCAAGCTCCTCACCCACGCACACAAAGCACTCCACAACGCCAGACCAGCTACCTGAACAGCAGACTCAGCGTCTACACCCCCCACCCGCCAGCTCCGCTCCGCCAGTCTCGCCCTAGCTGCTGTCCCCCGCTTCCAATGAATGACCTCCGGCGGCAGATCCTTCTCCTACCTCGCTGCCAAGACCTGGAACTCCCTCCCCACCCATCTGCGGCAGACCCAAGACCTGCTGGCCTTCAGAAGACTCCTCAAGACCTGGCTCTTCGAGCAATAGCAGCACCCCCCCCCCACAGCGCCTTGAGACCCTCACGGGTAAGTAGCGCGCTCTACAAATGCAGTGATTGATTGATTGATTGATTGATTGATTGATATGCAGGTGAATGTTGCAGTCTTTGCAGTTGTTTATCTTTCGGATACTGTAAACCACCCAGAATGTCTGTCTAGATGGACCTGGGTGGGCTCGGAGCTGAGATTGATTCTATTTTCCTTTCAGACACACATCAGGGAGTTCTCTGTCCGCCCTTCTTATGTCTTTCCCTCTCTTACATGTTGGGTTCACCTTAGGTCTGCCCTTAACCATGAGCTTTTTAATGCATTATCTGAACTTTAATTATGTTCTCGCATCCAACACACCAACCTCGTTCTCT
Source organism: Lissotriton helveticus (assembly GCF_964261635.1). Lineage (NCBI taxonomy): Eukaryota > Metazoa > Chordata > Amphibia > Caudata > Salamandridae > Lissotriton > Lissotriton helveticus. The sequence goes on along the minus strand of NC_136068.1, from coordinate 1,957,499,415 downwards.
GAATGTACTCTCTTCTGGGCGCCTTTGTCAAAAGGTTTCAGAGATGATGGCCTTTAATATTTTATTTCTGGTCAAATCAAGGTTCTGTTACTAGGCGCCCCCCCCTCTCCCCATCTACCTGGTCTCCTGGACTGCCTCACTGGACTCCCACCTCCATCAATGGCCAGGAGGTTTGAAATCTATGCTTCTAATCTGATCACCGGGGTTTTCTGTTTTCTCAGTGTTTTTTGTAGGTTTCCACATCTCATTTCTTTGCATCACAAATGTTGGAGAAAACCCTTCCTTGGCTTCCAGATAATACACAGACTGATGGTTAAAACCAAGTTTTCACGCAACCGGAATTGATGGCAATTCAAAGCGCCTTATTAATGAGGCATTGTGACAGTTTACGCTTCCGATGCGCCACTTTTTGTGATGCATCGGCGGTGTAAAACATGCCGCCTGTTGCGCCCTATTTACAAAGTGACGCATCTAAGGAGATGCGTCACTTTGTAAACCCCTGCGCCTCGTTATACCTGCGTCAGGTATAGTGTATGCAGGGTGGGCGTTCCCACGTAAGTATGCCTTGTACAAGTGATGCAGTGAAATCTACGAGATTTCACTGCGTCACCTTTAGGACGCTGTTGCGTCAATATCTTACGCCTGCCACACAGCAGGCGTAAGACTGACGCAGGCCCTTTCACACGGGGCTTGCCCATGTGAAAGGACACATTGCTGGAGTTGCGTAACTTTTGTGACACACTCCAGCAATGCGCCACTTTTGCGCTTACAGATACGTCAGAAATACTGACGTATCTGTAACACCTTGCGCCATGATGCGTCATACAGTAAATATGACGCATCATTGGTGTCGCAAGGAGGGCACAATGAAAAGTGACGCATCGCTGTTTTCACGCAGCGATGCGTCACTTCTCATAAATGAGGCCCTAATATTTAGGCCTCTCTGAATATCTTCATTATTGACTTGAGATGTCGCCAAATGCTGCTACTGAATGAATATTGGGAATCTCCTATCACCAGCCCATCAAAAGCTATTATATTTGCTGAAATACTACTTTCTTCTCTTGGACAAATATGTTAGTGTAAAGTGTCGGGCAGTGGGTTTCGGGCGTGGCCTGTTAGGTTCACTGTAGGAGCAGACTGTAGTTCCTCCAATCAGGGAGCTGAAAATATGCCTCCTATCTGGGATTGCTTCCTATTAAGATCTGGTTTGGAGTCTCCTCTGGTGGCTGCTTCCAAAGCTGCAGGATTTCCTGCCCTGACATTTGAGACTTACATTAAGTTAAAAGTTGTTTTCATAAAGGAATAAAAACTCTTTTTTCTTTAGAGTGAGTAATGTGTTGAGTTCTCCTGAGCCTTGAGGAATGGTTTAGGCAGTGCTGTGTGTCTCTTGGGGTGGTGACAGGTTGTATTGAGTCTTTCCTTCATTCATTCATTCATTTACACCCCTCCCTGTGCACGTATTCCTGCTGCCCTCACTTGCTCCCCTTGGGCTGAGGTGTGAAATGCCACTTTCAAGCCATTCTACACACCTCAGACCAGGCAGGAGAGTGAAGAGACGACCCTCTGAGGGCAGCAAGGGCATCTCTGGGGGAGGACTCCATGCCTACCCCTGGAAGCCAAGAGACAGGAACCTTCCAGTCACCCACAAACTACCTTGTTTGAAAAGGTCACGCCCCCGTCCACTGACAGCATTGAACGTTTCTGAGGATGTCCCAGTCCCTCCCACACAACTCCTCACCTCATAGTCACCTCAACCATAACAGACACAAACACATCTACAAACCAGCCTCACAGTCTTCAATCTCTCACTGGCCATCACCACAACAACAGATGAAGGAGGTATTCACAGGACCTGCCACCTCCCAGAGCCCACTCAACCAGGGCCTCTCCACGGAACCGTGACTCAACTTACTGATCTCTGGACTACCCGCCATTTCTAGTCTGGCTAGGGGATATATTTTCCATTCTAGGACTCTCCTCCAGTTTTCAGAAGGATGTACCTCGAAGTGAGAAAGCAATAATGCACGTGCTTTCCTCCTTTGGGCCCGAACACCTCAGGGAAGCAATATGCCAGGGAATGGAAGGGGCCTTAAAGCGCAACTCAAGGACTGCATGTACCATGATGCAAAGGAGCAAACTTTTCTAGAGTATGATGTAGTGGCCGGCCACACCCTTTTCCCTGCCCAAATTAATTTTCATGACCTCCTCTACCATTTATCACACGTTCCTAATGTTCCTTTTTGTAAAAAATTATTTTACAGTCCATTGATTACATTTCATCCGGCTCAAGACGGAGAGTACAGCCGGAGTGTACAACCCGGGTGCGAAGCGTACAGCCCAGGTGCGGAGCGTACAGCCCGGGTGCGTAGAGTACAGCCCGGGTGCGTAGAGTACAGCCCGGGTGCGGAGCGTACAGCCCGGGTGCGTAGAGTACAGCCCAGGTGCGTAGAGTACAGCCCGGGTGTGGAGATTCCGGCCCGACTGCGGACATAAAGATACTATTTGTAATTGACGTCTGTGAATACGAAAAGTCGTAAAGTTAGACTTTTGTCTCAGATTGCCTTTGTGAATCGGGCCCTAAATATTTACAGACATGGGACAAGCAGACAAACCTAGTGATTAGGATTGTTACCAGCATTTCATGTTACACATACGTAGTTTACAACTCCCATAACATACAGATCACACTTGTATTCCTCTGCTGAGGACACAATTTACTCTTGCTGAAAGAATTCTCACAGGAGTACAGACAGTTATGCTGAAGAGTGAAGGCGTCCTCTGCCAGAGGGAAATCACATTATTATAGTTTCTTCCACACCCACAGAGCAAGCAGCATCAAAAGCTAAAACGTTTAATGTGCGCTCTCCACACTTGCCTTGGGTCCAGTGGGCAGATTATTTAAATGCCACGGATGTAAAGGTTGAAAATGATCCAATACGTCTCGCTCAGGAAGTGTTGCAATACAACCAAAATATTCCACAAACTCCAAATATTTTACCCATACTTGAGTATATGGACGGCTCTGCGCAGCCACTGAACAGAATTACCCTGCGGCTTGCAGCTCCGGGAGGTTTTGAAGATGGTGACTTCAAGGCGCTATATACACACACTAAAGTTCTGTCCTACTCTACTGCACAACTACGCTGTCGCTACCTGTCCATCCCACAGCTGATGAGTACATTCCTACTCTGATTGTATCGGATTCAGCATTCTATGTACAAGGCTGTAGTATAGATGTACAGCACTGGCGTTGAAACTGATTCAGAGATTCAAAGGGGAAATGTATAAAAACATAAATAACTTTGGGGAAGGTGACTGTTATAAAGGACAAGCTCCCTATGGTACGTGTAAAACATACCATGGCCCATAAAAGAGAAGGAATTCTCACTAAAGGGACTGTGCAGCAGACGTGGCTGAAAAAACGCCCTGCAAACATTTAATGTAGCCACGGTAACCCGGTCTCAAACTAAGATCAATGCAGACATTTTAGAGACAAAACAAGCAATGTTGAAAGTAAAAATGCTCCCTGGTGGTTTTCCCTTCAAGTACTGCTACACTGACACGAAAGATAACCAGCCACATCCATTAAGGAATCGCAGTTATGGACTCGCAAAAGCCTATGCATGCAGGAATCGCTATAAAAATAGCGATTCATACGCATTCCTTATTTGTGACTCCCAAATTGCTAGTCGCAAATATGGAACGGCTTCCCAATGAATGCAAGTACCAATAGGTCCTCGCAAATTGCTCATGCAATTTCAGGGTGCAAGGTTATCTAAAGGACACCCTGTTGCACCCCTGAAATTGATCTGTGCACATATGTTGCGCACACACATGTCCTAAGGGCAAGTGTGTGCTCAACTTGAAACTTTGAAAAATGCACAAAAGTGCATTTTTCAAAGTTTTTGCAAATTACCATAAAGTTCAACTTCATGATAATTTGCGACCCCTATTAGCGAAATCGCTATTCTTAAGTGGTTCTTGCATTGTATTACGGAATTGCAAATTGCGATTCCTTAAATGCAATCGCAATAATTGCGATTTTCAAAGTGCGAGTAGCAAGTTGTTTCATGCATGGCAAAAGCTAATTTTGCGATCGCAAACGGCCGATTTTTGCGATTTGCACCATTTGTGGTCGCAAATAGCTTTAATGCATGTGCCTGCACGTTCCTATGGTTTTTATACCCAGAGTAGGGCATAAGCGTATCCTTAATGAGCGAGCTAGATTAGATCTACTTAGGGCAGCTTAAGAGGGGATAGCTTCAGCTCATATTGGCAGCAGCAATATTGCTGGCCATACGTACCAAAGCTTAGAAAAAATATGTGCAGAAATGCAACTTTTTCCAGTAAATAAAGCATGTAACTATTGTAGGACAAGCACCGACACCTCTTACTATCTCCAATACACCATCTGGTGTGGTTTTCCTCTTCCACAGAGGGCCACTCTTGAGTGAAAATAAATATAAATACATATTGGTTGTGGTCGATTCCTGCTCTAGAATCTTTTGCGTTTGCCCACAAAAATCTGAAACTGCGCGAGCAGTCATGAAAGACTTGCAGTGCCTAATAGCAGGGGAAGCAGTTTATACCTTTCATCCAGGCAATGGCCCTGCATTTGCTGCTAAGGCGTCTACGTATGCTTTGTCTGCTCAGGAATATACATGTATAGGCTTATCATATCCCCAGTTAATCAACCACAAGCCTGACAACAGCGACCATGATAGTGCACGCAGCCACTCACAGCATAAGCAGCAAAACAATGTGACCTTGTCAGTGATCATGTCTCTCCCACAGTGAGGATCTGCACCGGCGGCCACACCCAGCATGTGTCAGATTTAAAACTGTCTGTAAGGTGATGCACCCATGAAACAGAAAAATATTTGCTCCCAAAATGTGATATCCCTGTACTAATTGAACCAAAACAAGAATGGTATGGACATTGTCGTTATTTTTCTTTTTAAACTGTTTCACTATCTAATTGACATAAATATGAATTTGAAACTGTATTTATGTGCTGCTACATGGTTGTACTTGTACAAACCGAATAAAGCATTTTGAAAAAATAAAAATAAAAAAAATAATCAAAAGGACTATCACCGTCTTCCAGCACTTCACGCAAGGTCAGCCACTAATGAGACCAGAATTCAATGCATCGCCGAATGGACAAACCAGGTCGTATGGAGAATGCTACCTACATCTGTGGAACTCTGTTCCGTGCTTCAACGGCTGAGGAAGGAAACCTCAGACTTTCCTCTTCTTGCAACTCTTGCCCCAAAAAGTTAAACATCCCGTGTGACTCAGGCGCGCTTTGTAAGTCTTGGTGACATGGTCAGTGTGATCTGGAATTGCACCCGGTCTTGTCTTTTTGATGTACACCATCTGACGTGAGACATTCCTTAGAGCCCCGCCTCAATGGGACTATGACTCCATGGACTGAGCATTTGACCTCACCCAAGCAGTGCTATGTAACCTTGCCTCAAGTGGGACTTCACACCCTGCGCACGTTCCTGCCCTGTGTCCTCTCTAGCACAGTCCACGCTGGGAAAACTCTGGAAAAGTTAAATAATTGCAACAACTACTGCACTCTTGCTGGTCTGGACATACCCATTCTCATGCCACTCATTCAAAGGGACTTGCTTGCCCCGGTCTGTTCAATAGGGGGACAGCAGGAGTAAAAATTAGAAAAACAGAAATCAGAGAATTCCACATTTCTGAGGGGCCACTTCAGAGGCTTGTCACAAGGTCCATGGACAATCGCAGACCCGATACCAGGCTCTGTGTGTGCCTGCGGATGTCGATGATTGACAGACGATTGCAACAAGCCATGGTTTACCTAGCGCTCGCGCTGTCTAATCAATGCTTAATGGAGTCTTGGTCATCTTCTGCTGCGTGGATCAATGTACGCTTGGATCAATGCATGCGTGGATCAATGCATGCGAGGCTCAATGCATGCTTGGATCAATGCATGCCTGGATCAATGCATGCCTGGATCAATGCATGCTTGGATCAATGCATGCGAGGCTCAATGCATGCGTGGATCAATGCATGCGAGGCTCAATGCATGCTTGGATCAATGCATGCTTGGATCAATGCATGCGTGGATCAATGCATGTGTGGATCAATGCATGCGTGGATCAATGCATGCTTGGATCAATGCATGCGTGGATCAATGCATGCGTGGATCAATGCATGCGAGGATCAATGCATGCGAGGATCAATGCATGCGAGGATCAATGCATGCATGGATCAATGCATGCTTGGATCAATGCATGCGTGGATCAATGCATGCGTGGATCAATGCGTGCCTGTATCAATGCATGCGTGGATCAATGCATGCAAGGATCAATGCATGCATGGATCAATGCATGCATGGATCAATGCATGCGAGGATCAATGCATGCGAGGATCAATGCATGCGAGGATCAATGCATGCATGGATCAATGCATGCGTGGATCAATGCATGCGAGGATCAATGCGTGCCTGGATCAATGCATGCGAGGATCAATGCATGCGAGGATCAATGCATGCATGGATCAATGCATGCATGGATCAATCCATGCGTGGATCAATGCATGCGTGGATCAATGCGTGCCTGTATCAATGCATGCGTGGATCAATGCATGCGAGGATCAATGCATGCATGGATCAATGCATGCATGGATCAATGCATGCGTGGATCAATGCATGCATGGATCAATGCATGCCTGGATCAATGCATGCGAGGCTCAATGCATGCTTGGATCAATGCATGCGAGGCTCAATGCATGCTTGGATCAATGCATGCGAGGCTCAATGCATGCTTGGATCAATGCATGCGAGGCTCAATGCATGCCTGGATCAATGCATGCCTGGATCAATGCATGCTTGGATCAATGCATGCCTGGATCAATGCATGCCTGGATCAATGCATGCTTGGATCAATGCATGCGAGGCTCAATGCATGCGTGGATCAATGCATGCGAGGCTCAATGCATGCGTGGATCAATGCATGCGAGGCTCAATGCATGCTTGGATCAATGCATGCGAGGCTCAATGCATGCTTGGATCAATGCATGCGAGGCTCAATGCATGCTTGGATCAATGCATGCTTGGATCAATGCATGCTTGGATCAATGCATGCGTGGATCAATGCATGCGAGGCTCAATGCATGCTTGGATCAATGCATGCGAGGCTCAATGCATGCTTGGATCAATGCATGCGAGGCTCAATGCATGCTTGGATCAATGCATGCGAGGCTCAATGCATGCGAGGATCAATGCATGCGAGGATCAATGCATGCATGGATCAATGCATGCGTGGATCAATGCATGCGAGGATCAATGCGTGCCTGGATCAATGCATGCGAGGATCAATGCATGCGAGGATCAATGCATGCATGGATCAATGCATGCATGGATCAATCCATGCGTGGATCAATGCATGCGTGGATCAATGCGTGCCTGTATCAATGCATGCGTGGATCAATGCATGCGAGGATCAATGCATGCATGGATCAATGCATGCATGGATCAATGCATGCGTGGATCAATGCATGCATGGATCAATGCATGCCTGGATCAATGCATGCGAGGCTCAATGCATGCTTGGATCAATGCATGCGAGGCTCAATGCATGCTTGGATCAATGCATGCGAGGCTCAATGCATGCTTGGATCAATGCATGCGAGGCTCAATGCATGCCTGGATCAATGCATGCCTGGATCAATGCATGCTTGGATCAATGCATGCCTGGATCAATGCATGCCTGGATCAATGCATGCTTGGATCAATGCATGCGAGGCTCAATGCATGCGTGGATCAATGCATGCGAGGCTCAATGCATGCGTGGATCAATGCATGCGAGGCTCAATGCATGCTTGGATCAATGCATGCGAGGCTCAATGCATGCTTGGATCAATGCATGCGAGGCTCAATGCATGCTTGGATCAATGCATGCTTGGATCAATGCATGCTTGGATCAATGCATGCGTGGATCAATGCATGCGAGGCTCAATGCATGCTTGGATCAATGCATGAGAGGCTCAATGCATGCTTGGATCAATGCATGCGAGGCTCAATGCATGCTTGGATCAATGCATGCGAGGCTCAATGCATGCCTGGATCAATGCATGCCTGGATCAATGCATGCGTGGATCAATGCATGCGAGGCTCAATGCATGTTTGGAACAGACGGCGAGCACGCGCTGCAGATAGGTACCTCATGTGGCTCCAGCCGAGGTCGGGCAGGTAGGGCAACTTCTTCACCTGGATGATGCTGTCGTACAGGCTGGGCTGCAGGCTCTGCGCCACCATGTTGGCCAGGATCACGGCCACCATCATTGGAAGGATGTGGGAGATCTGGCCAGTCAGCTCAAAACAGATGACTGCTGTTGAGACCGTGTGGGTCACTGCCCCGGTCATGGCTGCTGCACCTATGGGGTGGGAGATGAAGCATGGGTGGGGGGTAAGACAAAGATTAGGAGAGGGAAGAAGGAAGGAAACAAAGAAAACTGGAAAGTAGAGAACTCACCAATGACAGCGTAACCCCCGGGAAGGATTTTGTAAACAATTCCATCAAAAAGAATGCCATTAGGAAAGAGGGTTGCCATCACCTCTCCGATGGTGCGTCCGAAGGCAGCGCCTGTAACCAATCACACGGGCTTTGGTCAGAGCAGGACCTGCCGGGAACATCTAGTCACACGTGGACAATTGATTCCACAGCATACGCTATGGGAACACACCTGTCGCTCGTTCGCGCACTCGCGTGCTTGGTAACACCAGGGCCTTGGAGCACAGAGGCCGAGACACATCTGTGTGTATAGACATTTCTGCTCTACTTTCACAAGTTTGGGTGAGGGACCCATCCATGGTGAGTGACTCAAGAAGGCCTCAGCATTGATCACTGGCAAGGAATGCTTTCTAGGACTGTGTATGAGTATTAAATAAAGGGATGCTGAGGAGGAATGTGGTGGCTTCATGACGTCAGAGCCATTGGATTACACCCCTGACCCACAGACACCGATGGTACCCTGAAAAGCAAAACATCCAGCCCTCCACATCCTGACAAGAGCAACCTCACAGAAGAACATTCAAGCAGCCGAGGACCTGATAACCCAACGTCACTGGAGCACATCCAACCAACATAGCTCCAGACCAAACCAATATCACAGGAGTCCTTACAGCCAGCGTAAGGTCTAGCGACAACAATATCAGAAGAGGACAACCAGCCAGCATAGGGCCTGATAAAATCAATCTCACAGGAGATCATCCAACCAGAGCAGGGCTGTCACAGGAGAACAATCAACCAGCTTAAGGCCTGGTATGACCAATAATCCAGCAGTATGCCCAACCAACGTGGTCCTAATGAAAGTAACATCACAGGAGTATGTCCAACCAGTATAGGGTCTGACAAAACCAGTGTCACAGGAGCATATATAACCAGCCCAGGGTCCGGTGAAACCAATGTCAAAGGGGAACATCCAATCAGACTAGAGTTTGGTGAAACCAAATTCATAGAAGATTCAACCAGCGTTGGTACCAGTAAAACCAATCTCACAGGAGAAGATTCAGCCAGCGTAGGGCCTGAAGACAACGGCCACATCAGACAGCACACGAGCACCCCAGGGTGTGATGAAACCAACGTCAAAGAAACATTCAATACACCCTAAGGCCGAGCGAGGCCAGTGCTCTTTGAGAACCACTAAACCCCCCTTCCCCCAATAAAATCAGTACCACTAGATAACAAGCAAGTGCCTCCGGGTTTGAGGAAACCAGAGCCTCGTAGAGTCCTCATGGGCAGCTGTGACCTACTGAAGAATGTATAACTCAGCATCAAACTAAAGCCTTCTGCTTGCTCCTTCTTTCAGCATGCACTGAGCCATGTGTCCAACCGTGCCCCGGCCAAGGAATGCCCAGCAAAGCTACGTACTAACAAGGTAGGAGTTATCAGAGAGACCCCAGTAGAGGTCCTCACACCCCGCCCCCGCCGAAATGGAGGTGCAAGGAAACTACAGAACCAGAAAAGCAACAAAAGGTGGCGCAAAAAGTACCCAACAGGTGATTGGAAGACTCATTGCAAAAAGTCTAACCACTAGCAATCGCTTGAGGTAGCAATCCAACCCAACGCTTTTTGCCCACCATGCCACCTCAGTTTGGACCCAGCTGTATGAAAATCAGTCTTGGCCCTCCTCCAACGAGAACAGTCCAGCCCGAACTGCCCGGGCAGGTCCTCCCCGAACTAGAACACAAACAATCCAAGATCAGTTTTAGATCTTCAGTCGGGTATAGCTTGGTTCCGGTGGACAGTGAGCACATCTGGGCACACCCTTGCTACTTAGGGTGTAACATAAAACACACAAATTGTCATGGAGAAATGCTTACAAAAAGCCTAAACACTGACAATCGCTTGGGGTAGCATGCCAACCCATCGCCCTTCAGTCCACCATGTCACCTAAGTTTGGATGTGGGAGAGCCTGCCCTGCCAAATGTAGATGGACTGTTCCAATTGGAGAAGGATCAAGACTGATTTGCATATGGCTGGGTCCACACTGAGGGTGACATAGTGTGTAAAATAACGATGGACTGGGATGTGGCTCAGGGTAATTAGCAGTGACTGAGATGCATTAAATTATTCCATTCATCATTTTTCTGTATACTTCACTGTGCTGCCCTAAGTGGGATGGGTAAGCCCAGACGTGGATTCCTCGCACACTGTGCCACTGGAGCCCAGCTATACCCAGCTGGTGAGCCATTGTAAGGGGCAAAACCGGTCCTGTGTTTCTTGTGTTACTGTTCAGGGAGGACCTGGTCTGGCAGTTCGGGCCGGTCTGTTCCCATTGGAGCAGGGTCAAGACTGATGTGTATACAGCTGGGTCCAAACCGGGGTGGCAAAGTGTGCAAAATCACGATGGCCTGGGGCGCAGCCCCGGTAATTACCAGTGGCCAAGATTAATACAGGGATTTCTATCAGCAATGACAAGACAGAAGTAGTGATCTTTGCCAAGAACCCCTCACCAGGGGACTCCAACTGGTGTCGATCGAACTTGAACCAACATCCAGCACTCACACTAGGAACCTTGGAAGAATCATCGACAGAAAACTGGACATGACCGTATAAGTCAGGGCTGTCACTGCGTCCTGCTTTCACATCCTGAAGATGCAGAGAAAGATCTTCAAACGGCTCCCAAGCAACACTAGAAAAACTGTCACTCAAGCCCTAGTAACCAGCCAGGTTGACAATGCGAACAACCTCTAAATCGGAATCACAAAGCAACTCTCTACAAAACTACAAGCCATCCACAACTCAACAGCCAGACTCATCTTCAACTTCCCACACAGAACTTACATCACACCACTCCTCAGGGAACACCACTGGCTCCTGATACACAAACACACTCATGTCAAACTCGTCACACACACACACACACACATTCAAGGCACAACTCAACTTCAGCCCCACCTAACTGAAGAGTCAAATCTCCTTCACCAACCGCCCAGACACCTCCACTCCGCAGGACTCCTACTCGCACACATCCCAGGCATACACGGAACCAGATCGGGTTGACGGGTCTTCTCTTACATTGACCTGGAAGCGTGGAACGGTCTCCCACTCCACATCGAGGATTCTCCTCTCGTCTTGAATCCCACAAGAAGCTGAAGACCAGTCTTTTCCATTAACCAACCTACCATAGGCCGGGCTAGGTACACTCACCTGCTCAGCACCAAGACAGGCGCACACACCTGCTCAGCACCAAGACAGGCGCGCACACCTGCTCAGCACCAAGACAGGCGCACACACCTGCTCAGCACCAAGACAAGCGCACACACCTGCTCAGCACCAAGACAGGCGCGCACACCTGCTCAGCACCAAGAGAGGTGCACACACCTGCTCAGCACCAAGAGAGGCGCACATATCTGCTCAGCACCAAGACAAGCACACACACCTGCTCAGCACCAAGACAGGCGTGCACACCTGCTCAGCACCAAGAGAGGCGCACACACCTGCTCTGCACCAAGACAAGCGCACACACCTGCTCAGTACCAAGACAGGCGCACACACCTGCTCAGCACCAAGACAGGCGCGCACACCTGCTCAGCACCAAGAGAGGCACACACACCTGCTCAGCACCAAGAGAGGCGCACACACCTGCTCAGCACCAAGACAAGCGCACACACCTGCTCAGCACCAAGACAGGCGCGCACACCTGCTCAGCACCAAGAGAGGCGCACACACCTGCTCTGCACCAAGACAAGCGCACACACCTGCTCAGTACCAAGACAAGCGCACACACCTGCTCAGCACCAAGACAGGCGCGCACACCTGCTCAGCACCAAGAGAGGCGCACACACCTGCTCTGCACCAAGACAAGCGCACACACCTGCTCAGTACCAAGACAGGCGCACACACCTGCTCAGCACCAAGAGAGGCGCACACACCTGCTCAGCACCAAGAGAGGCGCACACACCTGCTCAGCACCAAGATACCCTTGTTTGAGATAATGCACCTTACAAATACACATAATATAACATCCCATCCATCACCTTGTGATACTTCAGAGTAGGCACAGACTCCCTGTCAGACTGCTGATAACTTAGACATTAACTCGTACTTACAACTAGGTCTGGACATTTTGTTCCCACTAATATTCTTGCAAAATTCTTAAATAATTGTTTACGCTACCTCTCTTATCACTCATCAACTTTATGCTGGACTTTGATAATTTACACACGCCATTTAAATGCCACATACATATATTTGGCTTATTTTTTCTTTTTCTCTTGTTTACCTTTGAGTAGAAAATGACTAGAGGGAATGTGTGGAGCTGAATGTGTGCCACGGTCACCATGGAGCCCTGGGCAGACGCAAGGAAGAGGCCGAGATGAGAAGGCTTTTCACAATCAGGCACAACGGAAGCAAAACTCACCGAGTATAAAGACCGGCATGAAGGCTCCGCAGGGGATCGGCATCGTGGTGGCGATGACGGACATCCAGAACTGGAGAGAAGACCAAACACAGAACAACTTCCATCAGCACTGCCATCCTGAGCTATGATCCCTGCATCTTTAGCAGGAAATCCTGGGTTAACAGCATGGAGGACCACTGGGTGTTGACTATTCGAGCATGTAAGTGGAGCAAGAATGGGGATGGCTTGACATAGTAGATGTAAAATGTATTGTTAATTGATACTTGTATAGCGCACTACTCACCCGCAAGTGTCTCAAGGCGCTTGTACGCATAGCGCTGTGGAGCCCTTCCTGGCCTTTCCCTGTGAGGTGTCCACTCCTGGGCACCCCCAAGGTGCAGCCAGGCATCCTTAGCGTTGTGGGGGCCGTTGTGGAGATTAAGCAAGCTATTGCCCAGAGTTGCAGAGTGGGACCCATGATTAGAATAGGCACCGAGGCGAGAATTATCAGGTCCGGGGAAATTGAGCCCAAGACCCGCCGAGGCGGGGAATTGAACCCTGGTCCCGGGCTAGACCTCTGCATCAGGGTCTGCCGCTCTAACCATTGAGCCACACTTCTCCACTAGATGATGCCATGATGGCAGTGAATGGAGCACTGTCACCATCTGGAGTTTGCCGAGTCAATGATAAGGGGAGCACGGTCAAAGAAGGTTAAATGTTTCAAATATAAATCTATCTTTGTTGTGTGATTCGGTGGAGAGATGAGAATGAATTTCGTTCTTTTGGTCTTCAGCGTGAGGTGGTTGGTAGTGAGCCAGCTTTGCGTCTTCAGTTGAATAGCGTTGAGGGAAATGAAGTCTTCTGGAGTGGAGATTTTCAAATACAGTTGGGTGTCGTCCGCATGCAGGTGATGCAGAATATTCGCAGATTTCACTGCGTTCGCCGGGGGTTCCTTTAAAGGTTGAGAAGAATAGGTGATAGGGCGGATCCCTGTGGAACGCCCAGGGTGAGCACGGAGGGTTGAGAGAGTGAGTTCTTCCTCTTGATTCTTTGTGTTCTATTATTTAGGAAGGAGGAGAACCATTGTAACACTGTCCCTGAGAGGCCCTTCCTTCGTTCCAATAGTGACAAGAGGGTGTCGTGCTTGACCGTATCGAAGGCGGGGGATAAGTCAAGGAGAATCATTAGGCATGATTCGTTGTGATCTAGCATTTTTAGCTTGTCATCCATTATGTGTGTGAGTGCAGATTTTGTGCTGTGACCTTGACGGAAACCAGATTAGCGATTGTCTAGGAGGTTGTAGTTCTCAATATGGTTGCATAATTGCATTTGTACACATTTCTCCAGCAGTTTTGCCAAAGTGGGGTTGTTGGATATAGGGTGATAGTTGTTGAGATCGGATGGGTTGGCATCGGATTTCTTTAGTATTGGTGTGACCTGCCCTACTTTAAGACAGTCCGGTATGGAGTCTTGTCTCAGAGAGGCGTTTACAATTTTTGCCCATAGTGGTAGGATAGTTGTTTTTACATGGAGAGCGGCCTTGTAGAAATCGCTGCAGGGTCGTTGTTAGGCAAGGAAACCTTTTTGAGCTGGGTGTGTTAATAGTGTTTTTTCACTTCCTGCTGTTTGTGTTCTTGTTATGCACTGTTTTGTTTGGTTTATGCTATCGATATGCACATGTTGTTTGTTGAGTTAATATTGTTGTTTATTTTTCAAATGTAGACAGTGCTGGTTGAGCTGGTTTTGTGGTTGTGATCTGCCTGCGTTGCTTTTCCAATGTTCTTGTTATGCAGACACCACTTTTTCAGTTGGGGTTGTTCGGGCTGTTGTTATTATATATATATATAGTGTTTGTTCATTTCTTTGTGATTTCCGACAGTTTAATTTACTGTTCTTTTAGATTATGTGATCTGGTATTGTTGATAAACGTTGGATGTGGTGGAGTTTTTGACGTACAATGCTTGTTAGTTTTGGTGTGCAGGCTGTTGGGGTGGATCTGTTTGTATTATTAATGTTCAAACTGTGGTTTTTGAGTGGTGTGCTACCAGAATATAGTAGCTAGAATACCTTTTGACATAAATACTTGTTTCTAAACTATGCTTATAAAAATATTGCCATTTTGGAGTTAGTAATGGAATCCTACACCAAATGGGACGTTATTTTAGTAAATTATATTTTGTCCACAATATGTATGTCAGACGATACATACTTGTGCACAGAGTTCTAACATACAAACATGTTGCGCATGGTTGAGATGAGTAGATTGCTTGCTTGACACATACATGTAGTTTTGTTGCACTCATATATCACTGGTCTTGCTAAGATGAGTGTTTGTTGTTCTTACTCTGTTGCTTGCACCTGGTGTATGTGAGAGATCTTTGCCTGAAGATGGTGCTCGTTGACTGGGTTTGCTAGTTGTCTAGACGCCCTACAGCTCAAGCATGCAAAGCATTTGTTAACATGGGTTCTTTACATGCTGACAGGTTGGGTCCAGTGTCTTGGTGTTTTTGATGCACAGTCATTACCTGTTAACTTGGAAGTGTTGTGTGTACATGCAGGTCATGCTTCCTAAATGAACAGAGTTCTGTTCTTGCTACACAGGGACTGTTTTACAGTTTTCTTGTTTTGCAGGCAGGGTTTGGAGAGGGTTGGGCTGGTGTTCTTGAAACATATGCACTGTTTGTTGGCTTAGGGTTTATTGGTGCTCTTAATGACTAGAGAGTCGTTGAGTTGTTTTTAAACCTGCTCTTGATATGACGGCAGTGCTTGTTGAGTTGTGCATGCCAGTGCTATTGATACTCTGTGTTGGATATGTTTGTTTTCTAGATATACAGCTAAATGTTGCACGTGTTTCTATAATACGGGGGCGTCATGCCGATGTAGATGGACGCGTGTATGTTTGAATGACATTGCGAGTCTGAATTTGTCGCAAACAGAATACCCACCTTCATGACGAAGAAAAGGCTCAGGATGACGAAGACGCTGACTTTGGGGTGGATCCACACGGCTGACCGGCCCAGCCCTTGCGTGTTGTCCATGTGCTTCGTCCATGTGTGGTTGTCAAACAGGGAAGAGATGCTGTCTCGCGGCATCAGCTGAGGAGAGAAACCATTGGGAGAGACCGGTGAGTTGAGTCAGCCTCAGAGGCCTTCACAGGAAGGGTTATTCCTAGAGTGGAACAAAACCTCCTTTGTTGTCATGCAGACAGAAGGGCTAGCCCCGCTTTCACTTGTAGATGGATCCCTACAGGGGGCTCAGAACTCCCCTTGTGTGTCAACGGCTTGGCCTTGCCTTTGGGTGGGCAGGGAAGAAATTTGAGCAGGGGCATGGGGGCATGGGGGGGATTGCTTCAGTTCATCACAAACTCATGAGTGTTACAATGGAACACTGCATGAGTCAATCGAATGCACTGCCGTACATCCTGACCACCTGCCCCTTTCTGCCTATATATGAAAACCCCTGTGTGCATCACCATGCATTCACTCATTCACTCATTCATTCACTCATACATTCACTCATTCATTCACGTGAGTGCCAAGGGATGCTCACGGTTCTCTACGCTGCTGCACAGCGGTGTGCGCTTGAAATCAGCCGCGGTCTGTGCAGGTAACAGCGGTGGGCGGTGGGGCTGGGTAAAGGGGGATTTCGAGGGACGATGCAGAGGGAAAATGTATTATTTATTTATTTTTCCCTCAGCATCATCCCTCAAAATCCCCCTTTACCCGATCCACGGCTGTTACCTGCACGGACCGCAGCTGCTTGTAATGCTGCCGACTGCTAGGGAGCGCAGACACACTGGGTTGTACAGGTGCACAGTCATATGGCTGACCCACAGAGTGTTCCTCTGTCTCCAGAGTGATCCACGTGGTGGACCGGCCCCCCTCATGCACCCACCTGCCCAGCACCCTGAACACCAGCACCTACCTCTCCGGCCATGAACTGTCCGAAGCCTGGGGGGAAGGTCAGCGTTGCGATGACGAAGGTGATGACCCCGGGGTAGATGAGGCGACTGTGGAGAGAAGAAGCACAGAGTGTAAACACGGGTGCGGCCTCAACGTGGGGTCGCTGCAGAGACTATCGCGCTCCATGACACATTAACGTGATGCAGCACGCATAGAAAGAGGGAAAAACGAGGAGAAATAAAAGTGTTTCTCCTCATTGCCCCACCCCCCCCCACCTGCCCCGGGGAGGCGGAGGATTCTGACGCATTCCCCGGTTTATGACACTTTTCAAATCTGGGAAAGTGTCGGGTTCCATGGATTTTGCGTAGGAACACCCACAGCAGCACTCATAGAACGCCCCATCCACGCTGAGGAATGCGTGAAACGGGCCATATTTACAAGGCCATAAACAGTCATGAAGGGCAGCTTTACATGACCTTGTAAATATGGGGAAGCCCATTGCGCTGCCGGTACATCAAAAAAAGCTACGCGCAACGGCGCAAGGGCCTTGTAAATGAGGCCGTCAGCACGCATCGAAAGAGGAAAATGACATCAATGATTATTTTTGTGCAGGAAGGTGTCCCTTCCTGTAAAGAACCATAACCCCCGCAACGCAGGCACTATTGCAAAATGGCACAAGGGTGTCTGCGTTGGCGCACGTCTGCTGTTTGTGCATCAGCGCCTGGGAGAAGGACAGGAATGAGCTGTATCTTGTAAAGCGTTCCTGCCTTTTATTTTGACGCATGACAGGGCAGCAGGAATGCTTGCGTCGCTGCCGTGCAACAAAATATTGTAACTCAGGCCCTGAGTATGGACGGACTGCGCTCCGGCCTTTGAGTGACAAGAGTGACCCCTCGCTTCCTGCGGGGGTCCCTCGCTTCCTGTGGGGGTCCCTCACTTCCTACGAGGGTCCCTCGCTTCCTGTGGGGGTCCCTCGCTTCCTGCGGGGGTCCCTCGCTTCCTGCGGGGGTCCCACGCTTGCTGCAGGGTCCCTACTTTAGGAGCTGTGTTAAACCTCGCAGTTTTTGTTCTCTCAAGCTCTCTGTACCATCTGCTTGCCCCACCTGCATCTCGAACCACTGGCTGGCACCGTCCGTCTGTCTCTGAGAGAGAGAGATGTCACTTACGGTTAACTGGGGGCACTCGCGTCAAGAGGGAGTAGGAGGACATGTGCTTCTGAATGGTTGAGGGAAGTGAACAGAACCAAGCTGGCACCTGATCACCGAGGTCACGTCAGTACCGAGGTGACAGTAGTACTGAGGTCAAGCCAGTACCGTTGTCACACCAGTTACAAGATCACACCAGTGCAGTGGTGACACCAGTACAATGCTGCTGTACCCGTCTCGAGCTCCACAATGTGAAGAAGGGGCTGGACAGAGAATATTCACAAGTTTACATAACTCAGCCAGTGATAGGCAGAGGGCATACACTTTAAAACCACTTAGAACATAGCTGGCAGTCCTGGCTGCATTGTGGCCATTTCACGACTATCGATTGTTGGTCTGAGGCCATATTTCCACCAGTTATGACCGGCTTGTGGTCATATCTCAGCCAGTTATAGCTGGCTTGTGGTCATATCTCAGCCAGTTATAGCTGGCTTGTGGTCATATCTCAGCCAGTTATAGCTGGCTTGTGGTCATTGTCAACCAGTTATGACCGGCTTGTGGTCATTCTTAACCAGTGACTGTTCACATCCAGCCATCTATCAGACACTGGTGTTTGGGTCAATACCAATCCCAGACACTCGTTGGTTTTATAGCAAGAAATCTTGGCTTCTGGCCGCCTTCAGCAAAATGACGACATGTGTGCGACCATTTAACACCATATCTGGAAGCGCATGGCCTTATTGCACATGGTGAATTTCGGCCTGTGACATCTGTGCACCCCTGCTACGCGAGGCAAGGTTAGCAGCTGCAACTAAGGTTGGAAGAGTGGCAGCAGTTCTGCCAGCAGTGGTTGATTGCTGCCGCCATGATGCGTCCATCCAGCCAGGGGTTGTTGACATGGCTGGTCTGTGCTCAGAGTCCTTCACCCTTTGCGTCTCACACAGCAGCACAGGACCAACCCCGGCTCAATCACCCCCCAGGACAGATCACAAACGCACTTACTATTTGGTGAGAAATTTGCTGAGAGCGGTCTGTCGCCGGATGCACAAGACCACTTGACGATTGAGGTAGACGAAGAAGGCGCCCAGGAAACCACAGCAGATCCTGCAAATGGAGACAGAAGAGGAGGGAGAGTGAAGGAGGCTGAAGAAGGCAGAGAGAAGCAAACAAGAGGCAAACAAGAGGCAAACAAGAGGCAGACAAGAGCCAAACAAGAGGCAAACAAGAGGCAAACAAGACGCAAACAAGAGGCCAACAAGAGGCAAACAAGAGGCAAACAAGAGGCAGACAAGAGCCAAACAAGAGGCAAACAAGAGGCAAACAAGAGGCAAACAAGAGGCAAACAAGAGGCAAACACAAGGCAAACAAGAGGCAAACAAGAGGCAAACAAGAGGCAAACAAGAGGCAAACAAGAGGCAAACAAGAGGCAAACAAGATGCAAACAAGAGGCAAACACAAGGCAAACAAGAGGCAAACAAGAGGCAAACAAGAGGCAAACAAGAGGCAAACAAGACGCAAACAAGAGGCAAACAAGACGCAAACAAGACGCAAACAAAGAGAAAAACACGAGGCAAACAAGAGGCAAACAAGAGGCAGACAAGAGGCAAATAAGAGGCAAACAAGAGGCAAAACAAGAGGCAAACAAGACGCAAACAAGAGAAAAACACGAGGCAAACAAGAGGCAAACAAGACGCAAACAAGAGGAAAACAAGAGGCAAACAAGAGGCAAACAAGAGGCACTTGAGAAGATGGACGAGGAGGCCCTGCTGTGGATGCAACCACATTTCAGAGAGACTGGGTAGGGGGGAGGGGCCTAGTGACTTCAACAAGGAATATGCACTCAGAGTGAAGGAATTACAGGTAAGCATGCACAAATCATTTTAGAAGAGAAAAGTGGGAGATTTTGGAAAGAAATCAGATTAATGCATTTTCCCCATTTGAGGAAAATTGAATTTTGCCTTGTCATGTGTCCCTACGTGTTCCCCATTATATGTTATATGTGCATGATCAATATGCATATATTCTCCTTACCCGAATAAAGACGCAATTATAGTTGTGTCCAACGTTAGTATGCCAGTTATCCAGTCCTCGTGAAAGCAACGAGTATTAGGCCTATGTTGCCAACGTTTTACATTGTGCACGTTAATTCATCGAGTTGCACCCGTTTCTAGGCCTCATAGGGCCCGGACACCAGATTCGAGCTCCAGTCTCCTGAAACCACTTCGAGGAGTGATACAGCCCCTCCCGCATCCCTGACCCTTCACTTACTTCTTGCCAAGCAGCGTGGTGCCCGGCCTGGCCTGCCTGCCTGTCTGCCAAGAATATGTTATGCCTCTAGTTATCAGTTCAGCTCCCCGGCTTCACATTCCTAAGCTAACGAACCGCATCAACATCTTCAGCTATAGTCTAGTCTTTCTGTCTTCATGCAAGAGAATTACTGAATTAGTATTCATAGAAGCTTCATAGCACACGCAATACATGTAGAATATCTGCATGCACCAGCCTTAGTGTCAAGTAGCCTTTGCCCTGATAACTTTTAGATTCTATCAACATGTACTCCAAACACAAGATACCAGATATGCTATAGGTACATGTCGTCCTGACATCCCAGACTTTAGTCTCCTCTTCTAGTGCAGAAGTCAGAGCCCCCAGCTCTCCCCAGTTACACGTCATGGCCCGTTTGCGCGCACCAGTAGGTTAAAGGTTCCAGCTGCCCAGGTAGCCCCCTCCATGTATCCACCCATTCATGACACTTCTGTGACGTTTACATCACATGTCTCCGTGCACGCCCTGTGCACGCCTTCTTTGTACGCCCATATGTTCTTATCTTACGTTTGTCACTTGTTACGCCTACTGTATGCAATGCAATTATACTGTTTTCCTATATATACTGTATGATGTTAATATGACATTAGGCTTTACTTCCCTTTGTCCTGTGTCTGTCCCTTCCTGAACCTTTGCAGGTGATGGAACCCGATGGTCCATTGAAATGAAATGAAATGAAATTGGATTTATAAAGCACATGGCTGCCCGTGAGCGTCCCAGCGCTACCATGCGAAAATAAGAAGCTCTGAGGGGGGCAAGGGAGATTAGGAGGCTCGAGCCATCTGATTAAAGCCCATTCTGACTCAGATATCACGGATCCTGCCTCTTATTTATTGAGCTATCTGTTTTAGTTAATGCATAGAAAAATAGTACCGGTAATTAATTATTTATTTACCACATAAATGGCGCCCGAATAGGGACGAGCCCCTTCCCCACGCGCCGGCGATGTAACGCAGGCCCCCTGACCCTTCTACAGCCGTGACGGACCTCTACTGCGCACCTGCAGATATTTCTGCTCAAGTCTCCCTCAGGCCCACGGAGGAGACGGAGACTGCGGTCCGGCATCCAGACGAGGCGGTGAGGAAGGCGGGTCGTCCCGACCAGAGCCCAAGCCGAGAGAGCAAGGTCCGAGGTATCCGGAGGCCCACCTGTAATCGAAGCCCGAAGCCCGAGGCGCATGCGTAGTGCGTAGCAGTAACCAGACGTCGTAGCAGTCCAGTCCGAGGCCTTCAGTTTTGCTTCCCGGTGAGTACCGTTGCTGGGGGTATCTAGACGGGTGTTCATTAATTTGTGCCCGGTCCGACGGGTTTGGGTACACAGATCCGGTCCGACGTGTTCACCTAGGTGGATACGGTATGACGTGTCTCTTTAGGAGACCGGTATGTTCTGTACTGTTTTAGCAGTGCATCCAGTAATTCTAGTAAGTCCGTTCTCGAGAAATTCAAGTATTGTGTTTTCAATGTATCAGGTAGTATTCTGTTCGAACTGTTATTAATGTGTTCTTGATGTCGTGGTATGAATGATTGTTTTGCTATTCATTACTGTGTTCATTGTGTATCGTGTTCAAGTTCAAGTACGGTTTAAATATGCCGCTGTTTTCGAAGTTACGTCAGATAAAAACGAGAAAAGGGTTACTCGAAGAATCAGTTCCTGTCCCTCCAAGGGACAGTCCTGGACATTTCATGTATCATAAACATGGCTTAGATGCCATACTGTATCTAGATTTATGGGTTGACTATACCAAACATCTCGAAGAGAAATATAGATGGCCTGTGTCAGGAACATGGGATGCCGAGTGCATCATGAGAGTAGAAGAAGCATTATGGAAAAAGAAAGCCAGACAGTCCCAGAAAGATGCCATAGAATTATGGCGTAAGGAATCTCATAAAAGAACAGAGAAAGAATTCAGAAAAGCAGAATTAAGTAGAGAATCCTCAGAAAAAGCCCAAGAAAGGGAATTACTAGAAGAAGGTGAACGAGTTAGAGCAGAACAGTCAGACAGACAGAGAAATGCCCTTATTAAAGGTATGTATCCTCTTCTCGCCGAGGGTCTGCCGATGGTGACCCTGGAAATATCCCGTAATTTACCGCCACCCTTGGTCCCGACTAAGCTACGTCATAAACCGACTGCAGCTGAAATTTTTATTTCTTCCTATTTAGACGACACTGTCCCCGAATATGCTAATACAGATCCTGCCCCGCCAGTCCAGGTTCAAGTCCAACCCCCTGTTAATAATGTAATTACTGTGCCTCCAGTCGTTGGTCCTGTCCATATGCCAGTTCCCCAGGATCAACCCACATTACGTACTCCTACTGTACCAGTCACGTTACCAGCAGCCGCACATTCAGTATTAACTGACGATTCCAGTTCCGGAGGAGCAGGGGGAGGTGCTCCTATCACCCCGCCTCAAACAAGGCGACGGACGCTGAGAGATGTAGCGTTACAGCGTACGCCAAAACTGGCTACGTATGACGCCCTCAGAAAGTATCTTACAGAGTGCGGACCTGATTGTAGATATGATCCAGTACCAGGCGAAGATAGCATGTTAATATATTCCATACGTTTACGACGAGTTGCAAGCTTCCTGGTTACCATATCCAATATGGAACAACATCTAGACAGAATATATCACTTTATCCAAACAGGGGAGAATCCAGAAAGTATTCACGAAGCTATGGCACACAGGAAAGTCGAGATTCAAGGCATGATTTTGCAATTTTTGATAAATTGTTTAATAAGAGAACAAGATTATCCTGATAAAAACAAGGAAGATATGAAAGTCCTGACAAGATGGAGTGACAATATAACAGAAGGAAAACACAGAACACAAAATTGTATAGAATCGATGTACAAAAAGATCCGTAAAGAAATTATAAGTATACACCAAAAGGAGGAAGAAAAGAGAGTAGCCGAGAAAGAGAATGACTCTTCAGACGAAGAGGTAGACAGCGAGAATCCCACCAGAATAGCGTATGTAGGTAGAACGAGACTTTCTGATAGACATTCACGCCTAGATTACAAGAAAGCTTTTCCTCTTCCCGTACCAGAACAGTGTTCTCTTGAACAAGTATTCCAGGCTACCGATAAAGTTCTGAAATTACGAATAGGTTACAGTGAGCTTAGTACCATGCATGAACAAGAACTAGCCCAATCAGCAGTCCGATGGGTTAGTGATTCTGCCACGTTTCCAGACGAAGTAGTGGCTCAAATGTTTCTGAAACTGCCCCCAGCCGAGCAACGACTGGTGGGTATGTACATGGTCCAGCACCTCATCACACTGTACGAGAGTCAGCATTCTGATCCAGGTCCCTTATATAATGTATTGAACGAGTTACTACTAAACAGATGGAAAGGTCTAGGTACCGATCTAATTAGTGTCATTTTAGAACAGCGCCACAAATATAGAACGTTCCTGACTCCACATTTTGTTCCTGTTTCACCCCCATTCTACATAGACAGACAGAATCCATTATGAGAAGTACATCCAGTTAAGGGAGCGGGGGGTACTCTCGAACGAGTATTTGTTTACACCCCTATAACGAAAATAGAACTACTAGAAATGAAAAAGTTAATACCCTGTCACGATAAGGATCCAGCAGGGTTCCACCGAGAATTAAAAGACATGCTCCGTATGGGAGAATACATGTATCCTGATATCATCAAAATGTTAAAGGTCCTGTTGCCTGCGGGCATATATGAAAAACGGAAAGAAAAAGAATGGGAGGTGGGAGAGAAAAAGATAGACTGGACCGCGTTAGAGAACGAAGATAACACACGAGTCCCAGGTACTGGTCTTGGGGATAAAGCCAAAGAATTGCCCGAACTGTTAATACAAGTCTTGCCAAGATTACTAGCCACGAAAAAGGAAGATTGGGATGCCATCTCGGCCTGTAAACAGAAACAAGACGAAGACACTAGTGATTTTTATTCCAGATTTGAGAAATGTTTCATTATTAATAGCGGTCTGAAAACAAGTAGTGAGTCGTATCCACATCTTTTTGTTACCAAACTAGTTGAGAATTCCTTACCACAAGTTAAAAATAGAGTATTGAAAGTCGAAAGTACTTGGCAAGCTAATACCCCGTCCCAAATGCTCCAGATGCTACAGTACCACCAGAACAGAATCAGGGAAGAGCAAGAACACGAAAGGAGACGTATGAAAGACACGAAAATGAAAGTACTAGTTGCACAGTCTGTTCCACAAGACAGTCAGAAGAGGGGTACGAATCAGACTAGTCATTCTGCAGCTCCCGTTAAAGGGACATGCAATTACTGTAAACAGCCAGGTCATTATATAAACGAATGTGCAGTTCTGAAACACAACATAGCTACAGGTAAGACGAAAGAGAGACCACGTCCTCCTAGACAAGAACATGTTCCGCAGAATTCGCAGCAACCACCGCAGAATGCACAACAGACAGTTACAGTACCGCAGCCTATAGCTGCCACACAACACGTTACACAGCAGATGTACCAGTACGCACAGTCAGATTATCCAGAATATCAACAGTATTCATGAAATAGCCTAGAGAGGGAGGTTGGCTTGCCTCTCATCGAGATTCCTGTAGATCAAGAGGGTCCCTATGTACACAGTCAAGTATTAGGGAAAGACAGAAAGTTTCTGATTGATACAGGGGCAAGTAGGACTACCATCAGTCATGACGAGGTTCCAGGGGCTCCACTCTCAGGCTCAAGAAATGTTTCCCTGGGATTTTCAGGAAAGCCTATTGTTAATGAAATATCGAAACCAGTTTCCCTAGAAGTTGGTCCATTGTCCCGAACTACAGACTTGTTACTTACGAAATCCTGTCCTGAAAACTTACTTGGTATTAAAACATTGAAAGAATTAGGAGCAGTGATATGCTGTTCTCCGGAAGGAGTGAGATTGTTTTTACGTGATTTTAAAGGTCATTATGTATTACGAGATTTTGATCCAAGATTACTGAATGTACCACAGCATTTATGGGCGCAAGGTCCAACTGATGTAGGTTGTATGCACATTACACCATATCGTGTCACTCTGAAACAAGGTGTTGTATTACCACGAATCCGACAGTACAAATTGCCACCTGAGGCTGTAGCAGCCTTATCGAAAATTATTGACGAGCTCATTGCTCAAGGAGTGGTTGTAGAAACTGACTCCAATGTATGTAATTCTCCTATCATTCCGATTCTAAAACGTACTGATCCAAATGCACCTCCAGTATATCGTTTAGTGATTGATCTCCGAGAGCTTAATAAATGTATCATACCCCAGTACCCAGTGGTTCCAGATATCTCTTATCTATTGACTGCCATTGATTCTGAAGCTACGTTCTTTACAGTTATTGATCTCAAGAACGCATTCTTTAGTGTTCCCATTCATCCAGACAGCCAGTTTCTTTTCGGTTTCTGTTTAAATGGAAGAAGCTATAAATTCACACGAGCTCCTCAAGGTTTTACAGAAAGTCCTAGTATTTACAGTCAAGCACTTAAGAGACAACTAGACAGTATTCACATGCCAACTGACACTGCCCTGCTCCAGTATGTCGATGATCTACTGATCACAGCCCGTTCTGAATGTGACTGCGAGCGTGCGTCACTTACAGTCTTGTATTTTCTGGCCGAGATGGGGCACAAGGTGTCCCCTTCGAAACTACAATTCTGTGTCCAGCAAGTGGTATACCTTGGACACTTGCTGTCCAAGAGGGGTAGGCAGTTGACACCAGACCGTATCCAGTTAATAGCACATCTTCCACAGCCCAAGACACAGAAGGAGGTACGAGCTTTTATCGGCCTCACTTCTTATTGCAGACAATGGATTCCTCAGTATGCATATCTAGCCAAACCACTGATACAGTTAACGACACAGGAGGCAGCGACATCAACTGTCCTCCCTTGGACCCAGGAACATACACTTGTTTTCAATGAGTTAAAGAAAGCTTTATGTAATGCACCGGTGTTAGCGACACCAAACTACAGTAAGCCTTTTACACTTTTTGTTACTGAACGCGATGGTACAGCATTGTCTGTTCTCACGCAAGATCAAGCAGGACAACACAAGCCTTGTGCTTATTTTTCTAGCACATTAGATCCAGTGGCCCAGGCTCTGCCTGCGTGCCTCAAGTCAGTTGCAGCCACAGCTCTAGCTATCAGACAAAGTGATTCCATAGTGTTAGGACATTCCCTGACAGTACAAGTTCCACACTCCGTGGAAGTTCTTTTAAATCGAACACAGACTCAGCACTTGACAATTGCACGTTTAACAGGATATGAACTGACACTGTTTCAGCCACACATAGAAATCAGACGCTGCAACATTTTAAATCCTGCTACACTGTTACCCTCGATTACATTGAATCCTGCCACACATGACTGTGTGGAAGTTATTAACACCATGACAAAGCCAAGACAAGACTTGACAGACATTGCATTACCTGATCCAGACCTGACACTTTATGTGGATGGTTCATGTATGAGAACAAGTACAGGAGAGTTAGTAGCCGCGTATGCAGTAACTACTGAAACTAAAGTTATAGAAACACATCGTATTGACACCCTGTCTGCTCAAGCAGCAGAGCTCATTGCTCTGACCCAACCCTGCATACGAGCCAAGAACCTGAAAGTAAACATATATACAGATTCACGTTATGCATTCGGAGTCGTTCACGACTTTGGAGTACTCTGGCAAGAAAGAGGTTTCATGACCTCTCATGGAGCCAAGATTCAGCATGGCCCCCTCATTCAAGCTCTGTTAGAAGCAATACATTTACCGAAAGCCATTGCCATTATGAAGTGCAAAGCACATACGAAAGCTACTGACACCATTTCCCAAGGTAACGATCTAGCAGATCGAACAGCCAAGCTTACAGCTCAGACTCCAGACATTCCAGTTAACACGACAAAGATAGATATTCCAGATCAGACTACTTGTATGACAGTGAAGGACCCTACACAAGACGTACTAGACATACAGACACATGCTACTCCCGACGAAATCAAGAAATGGTCTGAACAAGGAGGGGTCCAGACAGATCAAGGATGGTTGACAAAGGGAAAAGCCACATGGTTTCTCCCCGACTCTATGGTTCAAATCATTATTAACACTGCACATAGTCCAGCACATTTAGGAGAAAAAGCCATGTTAGACAGCATCCAGAATATTTGGTTTAACAAGCATTTACGAGCAGCAGCAAAGCAGAAAGTGCGTACCTGCATGATCTGTTGTCAGTTCAATCCAGGTAAAGGTGTTCCGGTGGAACAAGGTGGATTCCAATCTCCTGACCACCCTTTTGAAGTCCTCCAGATGGATTATATTCAGATGGACCGATGTCGAGGTTTCAAGTATGTCCTCGTAGTTGTATGCGCTTTGTCCAGATGGACAGAAGCATATCCAGTCCCAGATTACACTGCCGCGACCACTGCCAGGCAGTTGGTTCGTGAGTATTTCCCTCGCTATGGTTTACCCAGGGTCGTGTATTCAGACAACGGCCAGCCATTCTCATCCGAACTCATGAAACAAGTATCTCTTCTGTTAGGGTACCAGTGGAAGTTCCATTGCGTGCGACACCCCGAGGCAGCTGGCCTCGTCGAGAGACACAATCAGACTCTGAAAATCCGCATTGCAAAGGTCTGTGCCGAGAAAGGCGTAGATTGGATGGTAGCTCTGCCAGTCGCCCTTTTTTACATGAGAATGGTCGCTCACTCCCGTTCAGGTCTGTCACCTTTTGAGGTTGTTTTCGGTCGTCCCCCAAACATGTGGGGTACACCGATGCCACGTAAAATTACCGATGTAGACAGTAATATGCTGACAGATTACCTAGCTTCCTTGATGTCTGCACTACTCTCTTGTCGTTCACAGATTGCGGCTGCCTTTCCAGACAACACTCAAGTGAAACCGCACGAGGTCATACCAGGCGACTTCGTACTTGTAAGGAACTTTGATCGTTCAAGTCCGCTGGAGCCCCGCTGGAAAGAGCCGAAACTAGTTCTGATGACCACAAGGACCGCCGTAAAAGTGGAGGGCCGCAAGGGATGGCTCCACTCCAGCAATATTCGACGTTTTCATGGACTCCGTCCAAAGACTTTTCTCAAGGACTGCCCAGATACTGACTCTAAACTCCCCCTGTTAGAGAAAACTCCGCAGCAGGAGTATAAACTTAAGCTCCGGTCTAGTAAGTCAGACAGTTTAATTGTTTAAGTCCCTCTCGGGTGAAGCGGTTAGACAGGTTCCTGACATGTATGAGATAGACCCCCATAGTGAGAGAGTTAGTCGAAACTCCAAGAAATTACGTTACTGTAAAAATCTGCGCAGCAGATGTATAGTCACTTTATTATTTATGTTATTTCTGAGTCTTACGGTTACATGCACAAGTTATGTTTTACATGTATTTTTTCCTCCTATTGATTCACATGTACATCTTTCCTCTAATGATACAGTAGAGCACACTTTTAGTGAACTACCCCCTCACGAGTTATCCTACAGACTTGCCATGCGCAACAATACTTTTATCCGAATGTTACACTATTCACACCAGACTAGCAATGCCACTAATTGTTGGGTGTGTGGTCGACTCCCCCCTTTCCAGACACCGAAGGGAGTTCTGCCACTTTTTCCCTATCCGTTTTCACACAATGGTTCGTGTGGAGCATGGTTTACGTTAACATCATCCTCAGACGATAAGTCCCTTCTGAATAGAACATGTTTCCCAGACAAGGAAGGTCTTTCCCACAGAACAGGGTTAGATCTAGAAAATGAAGTATATGATCTAGGTAATTATTCCTCGAATTTCAAGGTTCAATACATCTAGGACACAGTGATTGTAATACTGTGGTCGAGTATAGTGATTCGTATTTTGTATGTGGTCAGACCGCATATGTACGTCTGCCCCTAGATTGGGATGGAACATGTTACATTGCCTTCCTACTGCCACCAGTTTTCCTAGCCCCATCCGATTATCACAGAAACACACATCTAGTACACGTCAGACATAGAAGGGAGATCGAGTCCCCAATTGTCGATCAAACTGAAACTGCATTAGAACAGTATACAGACTTCAATAAAGGTTTCTTCTTCTTCATAGGTCCTGTCCAGAATAGTAAGCTAATACGTAGGCTAACCAGAACCCTTGAAGCAGTAGTGAATGAGACTACTTCCGCTCTAGGTAACTTAACCGAGGAACAATCTGCTATGAGATTTGTTGTCCTTCAAAACCGCCTTGTTCTTGACGTCATACTGGCCGATAGGGGCGGAGCTTGTAGAGTCATCGGATCTAGTTGTTGCATTTTCATTCCTAATAACGCACCGTCTGTTTATTCAGCTATAACCAGACTTCATAAAATAGCCCATCAGTTACACCAGAATCCAGGCACCTGGACATGGTTGGCTCTGGAGTATAATATCTGCCTGGGGATGGAAAGTATTACTTACTTCTTGCCAAGCAGCGTGGTGCCCGGCCTGGCCTGCCTGCCTGTCTGCCAAGAATATGTTATGCCTCTAGTTATCAGTTCAGCTCCCCGGCTTCACATTCCTAAGCTAACGAACCGCATCAACATCTTCAGCTATAGTCTAGTCTTTCTGTCTTCATGCAAGAGAATTACTGAATTAGTATTCATAGAAGCTTCATAGCACACGCAATACATGTAGAATATCTGCATGCACCAGCCTTAGTGTCAAGTAGCCTTTGCCCTGATAACTTTTAGATTCTATCAACATGTACTCCAAACACAAGATACCAGATATGCTATAGGTACATGTCGTCCTGACATCCCAGACTTTAGTCTCCTCTTCTAGTGCAGAAGTCAGAGCCCCCAGCTCTCCCCAGTTACACGTCATGGCCCGTTTGCGCGCACCAGTAGGTTAAAGGTTCCAGCTGCCCAGGTAGCCCCCTCCATGTATCCACCCATTCATGACACTTCTGTGACGTTTACATCACATGTCTCCGTGCACGCCCTGTGCACGCCTTCTTTGTACGCCCATATGTTCTTATCTTACGTTTGTCACTTGTTACGCCTACTGTATGCAATGCAATTATACTGTTTTCCTATATATACTGTATGATGTTAATATGACATTAGGCTTTACTTCCCTTTGTCCTGTGTCTGTCCCTTCCTGAACCTTTGCAGGTGATGGAACCCGATGGTCCATTGGCTCGAGCCATCTGATTAAAGCCCATTCTGACTCAGATATCACGGATCCTGCCTCTTATTTATTGAGCTATCTGTTTTAGTTAATGCATAGAAAAATAGTACCGGTAATTAATTATTTATTTACCACACATTGTCTTCTATTGAAGAAGAGGCAATATCAGGCGTAGACAGCCAAAATAAAGCCATTTTTGAGAAGAGGGATTTTGCACAAATTCAGGCACAAGGACTTCTTTTTCCAGACGAGAAGACGATTTCACCCTCGGAACAGAGGGAGACATGCCTATCTGGAAAGAGCCTCAAGAAAGGAGATCTGCAAAGAAAAAAGCCAGATCCCCTCATCTCCTGGTGACCACCAGCAGGAAGAAAACTCTCCAACTTAAGAACTGAACTGGACCAGAATCCAAAAGGGCATCCTAAACCAACAAAATATCCCAATTTGAAACTTAAATCTTAACCATTGGGTGAAAGAGAAATAAAAAACAAGGTTCTAGGAGAACGATTAATTCCAGCACTCCTAAAATGCTTTGATTGTTGCCCTTTGCGACCTTAGGGTGGACACTGGCAATCCTGAACCAAACCCTTCCTGACCAGCGGTGAGACTACGCCGTCGAAGCTGCAGGTTTCCTTGAGGACTCGATTAGTATCGGACAATCCCGTTGACGTTTCTTCTGAAAGCCTGTCCTCTCATCGACCAAAACCTTCAACATGGACAAGAAAGAGATTCCTAATTCACTGATGGCAATGACAGAGGAGAAGATACTACTGGGAGAACCCCCTCTGAGCCCCTCTCCACCGGATGAAGAAGAGGAAACCAGGACAAGTGAGGACAAACAGCAGTAATCATTATCATTATCGCTCGCGTGCTCCCAATCCTGATCTTCAGTAGAACCTTCAGGGTTAGATGAAAAGGAGGAAAGGCAAAAAGAAGCCCGGCTGGATAAAGACAAGTCAACGTGTCAGTCACCCAAGCTCCCTCTTCCCTGGACCTTGAAACAAGCATTGGACAGATGGACATTTCCTTCCTGGCCAAGAGATCTATCTGCAGGAAGCTCCATTTCAAGCCAATCTTTCTGGAAATATGAGGATTCAAGTGATAATTCAGAGATGAGGGAAATACCTTGCTAAGCTTGCCAGCTACAGTGTTCTCGAACCCTTTATGTGAGCGGCAGATGAGGGCAGAAGATAATGCTTCACCCTAGGCCAAATCTTGACTGTACAAATAGCCAAAATCTTGGTGCAAGTGCCCCCTTCTGTTTAGATATTACTTTGTGGTTATGTTGTCTGTTTTTATAACACCTGGAGCATTCTAAACCTCAGGTGTAAGACCTAACAACAGTAAACTAACTGCTTCCGGTTCCTAGCAGTAGCAGGAACAAGCACTGACCTTGGGAGACCACTTGTCCTGTAGACGTACTGAGTCCATCTTAGCTCCCTAACCATCGCCTCAGCCGCCCATCATCATCACCTTCGTAGCTGGCCCAGACCTCAGATTCCCCTGATCCAACCACAATTTGAGATCCCTTCTGCTGTGTTGGTCCAAGTGTGGTTGATCATTCAGAACCACTGAAGCTGGATTCCATGACTTCAGGGGGTGAGACCAAAATCCCCAAATAGACTCTCTGCCAAGAACCACGATTATCACGTCTGCCGCATTCCCCGTGACTTGAAACCAGCTTCTCATCCCGGGGGCTCCTGATTCAGAAGTGACAGATGTGCCTCTGACTCTTCATCAGTCTGGCTCTGGTGGCATCACCATCCCAACATCTGTCCGGAGTCTCACCTCTTTGAACTCGAGGTCCCGCAGTTACTGGTGTTTTGCCAGATTAGGCTCCTCACATGATGTCTCTTTGGTAACCCGGGATTATCTCCCAAACATGGCATGAAGTGGGCTCCTTCCTCTCGGCTGACAAACCTTCCCCTAGGGCAGTGATTCAAACCCATGGTCTAAGGACCCCTCTGGACTACGAGGTCTACTCAGGAGGTCCGTGACTGTTTTACAATATTAAACAATACCAACATTAATCCATTAAAACTATTAAAATACATACAAATAAAGAAGCAAATTGAAAATGTAAAAAACGTTTTCCTTATTTGATTGTGAATTAAACAAAATATTTCAATATTTGATCATTTGTTTGGTGTATACTTGTTTTTCAATTTCTATGCAGTGTTTGTGGTTCAAATCATAGACATTCCTTACGCTGGGAGTTCCAGGCTTCCAATAATGATTCAGTGGGGTCCACTGAAGTCAAAAGGTTAAGAACCGCTGTTCTAGAGGAAGGACCTGCCTCATCTGCAGAGGGTGAGCAGAAGGTTCAGGAGTGATGACGAGCGGAAGGTTGAGGAGTGATTATGAGCCGAAGGATGAGGAGTGATGATGAGCATAAGGTTGAGGAGAGGTGATGAGTGGAAGGTTGTGGAGAGGTGATGAGTGGAAGGTTGAGGAGAAATGATGAGCTGAAGGATGATGAGTGACAAAGAGTGGAGGGATGAGGAGTGATGATGAGCAGAAGGATGAGGAGAGCTGAGGAGTGGAAGGATGAGGGGCAGGCACAAGCCCTAAAATAAGAAATGGTGGACTTTCCTAGTTAATCAGAATGCAAGTGACATCACAGCCTGTGACATCACAGTGTGTGACATCGTGGCACCTGACATCACTGCGCCTGACATCACAGCACGTGACATCACATGAAGTGACATCAGAAGAAGTGACATCGGATCTTAAGCCCTCACATATATGTTTAACATGTCTATCATGAGTACATTGGAGCACATTTTGAGTATATACCCTTCCCCGGCCATCCCTCCCAAGACCTACGAATGCCCACACCCTCCAGCACTTACCCAATGACGGCGAAGGCCGGCAGCTCCTGCAGGTCAAAGGGGAACTCCATGCGGAAGTTGGTTCTGAAGAGGGCAGTTATGGTGACTGTGGAGAGAGAGAGATGTGGTGATAAGAAAGGGGAAGGAGGGACAGAGAGGAGTGGATGGAGGGAGAGGGTAAGGAGGGAGACAGAATTGGGGGAGAGGGGAAGCGATAGAGAGACAGACCGCGATGGGAGAGGAAGAGCAGTGGTTTTGACTGTGGAAAGAAAGATGCTGTGAGATGCACATGAAAAAGAAGAACACAGAGAGAAGAGTCAGAGCTGTGGAGAGTAGGGCAGTGTTAGTAGAAAGGAGGGGCAGGGTTAGGGAGAGCAGCGGTGGAGCTGAGGAATGAGGCTAAAAGACAGAGAGAGTATGGACAGTGCAGGAGAGCAAGGGCTGAGGAGAACATTAGTGAAGCGGCCGGTCACTTACAGCTAGAGACGGGCAGTGTCCGGAAGCGGATGGACATGTAATGAGGCTCCTGGATACAGCATTGTATCTTCTGGTGATAGTAAGGGGTCGAGTCACTATCCCACACACAGCTTACCCGCTATCACCTCTTACCTTAATGCAGAGATGAAACCCCTGGACTTACTACAGGACTTCTAATGGCACCTTTATGCCGCCCTTTGAGTCCTAGCACTGGAATCCCTCACACACGCTATAGTATCTCCAACCATAGCGTCTTGGTAATCAGTCGAGTGTCGGTTGTGGTGTCTCTACAACACACAATAGTGTCTCCAGCCATCGGTTCTTGGTCATCGGTTGAGTGTATTTTGTGGAGTTATTATCAAAGACGACAGTGTCTCCACTCCAGTTATCGTTTCTTGGTCATCAGTCGAGTTTCAGTCGTGTAGTCACTCTATCTCACTGTAGTGTTTTCAGCTATTGCTTCTTTCATTCCCTGAGTGTCGTTTATGGAGCCGCTATAACATATAGAATTTCCAGCCATCACTTCTTGGTCATCACTTGAGTGTTGATCATGGGGTTGTTATAACACACTATAGTGTCTTCAGCCAACGCTTCTTGGTCTTCAGCTAACTATTGGTCGTGCAGTGGTTATAACACATTATGTAGTCTCCAGTTATCACTTTTTGATCGCCTGCTGAGTGTCAGATGTGGGTCACTAAAGCACTCAATAGTGTCTCCAGCCATTATTCTCGGTCATCAGTTCAATATTGGTCATCACCATGGTCACACAGCTGCAGCTAACTGAAATTCGAGTGCCTTTAATATTGCACTGCATGCATAATTCAGGTACTTGGAGAAAAAACCTTTCCAGTGACAGAGAGCTTTGCTGATCCTGAGATATGATTCACCTCTGCTGATCTTGGAGGTGTGGGGTTCCCCATTTAAGCCTAAGAAACCTTCTGTTATTATAAAACCTAGCTCCTAGCTAGGGGAGGGTGGTACACAAGGCGCTAAATGACCTGTTTCCACTATCATTGTAACATGATTTCTCCCTTTGTGTTTTATGGAATTGTAACAATGCATATTGTTTTATTTCTAATAATATGCCCGCTTATGTTTGCCAAAATACTGCATCTTAGAGCACGTAATTAAAAATAAACATTTTAAACTTTTCTGTGTCTCTGATTACTCACGTTGTGGACTGGTATGAGAATAAAAACGAAAGAGTGTTCTTGATTCCCACCATGTTCTGTGTTGTCTAATCAGTGGCAGCTTCACTGTAGTACGGAGAGCTAATGAGATGCTGATGCTAGTCGGATAGGGGTTCTGGGTACTGAGCTGAGTTTTTTTGGTACACCACAATTCACTGAGGTCCTGGTTTCCTGTGCA
This sequence comes from Lissotriton helveticus, assembly GCF_964261635.1. NCBI lineage: Eukaryota > Metazoa > Chordata > Amphibia > Caudata > Salamandridae > Lissotriton > Lissotriton helveticus. Next base: position 1,957,464,361 of record NC_136068.1, on the reverse strand, counting down.
TAGTTCTGTGCATGAGCAGAATACCCGAAACAGGAATGGTACCTGGTCTGAGGCTCACTTACTCAAAACTCTGCCAGTAAACCTTGTTACAAGTGTCAGCCACTGTTATGACTCGGCCACTCCATTGTGTGGCAGTGGGAGAGGGGTCTCTAAGACACAGCAACCTTCATATTGTTGTCTTTGCTTGACCTGCTGTGACTGGGAGGATCCTACATTTCAGAAAGTATCTACGCTAGATGACATGGATGTAGGGTTATAACATATCCCGCCACCCCTGTTCAACCTAACCACAGTCCAATCCCACATTGGGCAGCCATTCTGCCTCATCACGCCCCCTACGTCCATTGCTCCCCATCATATCTCCACATGGACACCAACCTGCATCCTTGTTCCAGACCGCCAGCACCCGGAAGATGAAGGCACTGAAGGTGGCCGCAAAGAAGCCGCGCCAGTAGTTCCTCACTGCGAAGTAGGTGCTTGTGACCTCGATGCTGAATAAGACTCCTACAGGGATAGATGGGTTCGAAGGAAGGCGTTAGTGAAACATTGTGCTGTGCGTCTCCTGCCCAACCTATGCAACCCACCCTCTTTCCAGTGGTTGAACAAAGTGTGAGTACTACACATTGCCTCCTAATGTGGTGGTCTTAAAATTACTTGGCTTTAGTGGTGAAGGTTTGGCAGGTGTGTGGTGTGCAGAACCTCCTGGGAGAGTTATCCTAGGAAGTGAATACAGATCTGACCCGGGAAGAGGAGGCGCGACCCAAGGTGGTCGACCGGGTTGAAGCAGAGCATGAGAGGGAGGATGCTTTAGGTGTCTGTGGCTATCCTGGTGGAGAGGCGTGTGAGATGGAGGTCGCTGCCCCGCTGCATGCAGTGGTGACTGCTTCGGTGTGTGAGACGGAGCTCCCTCTTGGGATAGATGGAGCAGGATGTGAAATGAAAGATAACACAAGGTTTCTTTGGGTCACATTGGTAGGGTAGTGTGTGAGATAAACGTATTTCCACAAGACAATGGAGTAGGGATTCATTATGTGAGATGGAGAGCTCTGCTGGTGCGCACTGCTCTCTATAGGTGGTACGGTGTGTGAGATGGAGAACTCTACAGGTGTGTGCTGTTCTCTATAGGTTGTACGGCGTGTGAGGTGGAGAGCTCTCCAGGTGTGTGCTGTTCTCTGTTGGTCGTACGGCGTGTGAGGTGGAGAGCTCTCCAGGTGTGTGCTATTCTCTGTTGGTCGTACGGCGTGTGAGGTGGAGAGCTCTCCAGGTGTGTGCTGTTCTCTGTTGGTGGTCCGGCGTGTGAGGTGGAGAGCTCTCCAGGTGTTTGCTGTTCTCTGTTGGTCGTACGGTGTGTGAGATGGAGAACTCTACAGGTGTGTGCTGTTCTCTATTGGTGGTACGGCATGTGAGGTGGAGAGCTCTCCAGGTGTGCGCTGCTCTCTATAGGTGGTACGGTGTGTGAGATGGAGAACTCTACAGGTGTGTGCTGTTCTCTATCGGTCATTCGGCGTGTGAGGTGGAGAGCTCTCCAGGTGTGTGCTGTTCTCTATAGGTCGTACGGCGTGTGAGGTGGAGAGCTCTCCAGGTGTGTGCTATTCTCTGTTGGTCGTACGGCGTGTGAGGTGGAGAGCTCTGCAGGTGTGTGCTGTTCTCTGTTGGTCTTCCGGCATGTAACTTGGGGAGCTCTCCAGGTGTGCTCTACTCTATTGGTGGTGCAGTGTGTGCGATAGAGAGCTCTCCAGGTGTGAGCTGTTCTATACTGGAAGTACGGCGAGTGAGAAGGAGAGCTCTCCAGGTGTGTGCTGTTCTCTGTTGGTCGTACGGCGTGTGAGGTGGAGAGCTCTCCAGGTGTGTGCTGTTCTCTGTTGGTGGTCCGGCGTGTGAGGTGGAGAGCTCTCCAGGTGTGTGCTGTTCTCTGTTGGTCGTACGGCGTGTGAGGTGGAGAGCTCTCCAGGTGTGTGCTGTTCTCTGTTGGTGGTCCGGCGTGTGAGGTGGAGAGCTCTCCAGGTGTGTGCTGTTCTCTGTTGGTCGTACGGCGTGTGAGGTGGAGAGCTCTCCAGGTGTGTGCTGTTCTCTGTTGGTCGTACGGGGTGTGAGGTGGGGAGATCTCCAGGTGTGTGCTGTTCTCTGTTGGTCGTACGGCGTGTGAGGTGGGGAGATCTCCAGGTGTGTGCTGTTCTCTGTTGGTCGTACGGGGTGTGAGGTGGGGAGATCTCCAGGTGTGTGCTGTTCTCTGTTGGTCGTACGGCATGTGAGGTGGGGAGATCTCCAGGTGTGTGCTGTTCACTGTTGGTCGTACGGCGTGTGAGGTGGAGAGCTCTCCAGGTGTGTGCTGTTCTCTATTGGTCGTACGGCGTGTGAGGTGGAGAGCTCTCCAGGTGTGTGCTGTTCTCTGTTGGTGGTCCGGCGTGTGAGGTGGAGAGCTCTCCAGGTGTGTGCTGTTCTCTGTTGGTCGTACGGCGTGTGAGGTGGAGAGCTCTCCAGGTGTGTGCTGTTCTCTGTTGGTGGTCCGGCGTGTGAGGTGGAGAGCTCTCCAGGTGTGTGCTGTTCTCTGTTGGTCGTACGGCGTGTGAGGTGGAGAGCTCTCCAGGTGTGTGCTGTTCTCTGTTAGTCGTACGGGGTGTGAGGTGGGGAGATCTCCAGGTGTGTGCTGTTCTCTGTTGGTCGTACGGCGTGTGTGGTGGGGAGATCTCCAGGTGTGTGCTGTTCTCTGTTGGTCGTACGGGGTGTGAGGTGGGGAGATCTCCAGGTGTGTGCTGTTCTCTGTTGGTCGTACGGCATGTGAGGTGGGGAGATCTCCAGGTGTGTGCTGTTCTCTGTTGGTCGTACGGCGTGTGAGGTGGAGAGCTCTCCAGGTGTGTGCTGTTCTCTATTGGTCGTACGGCGTGTGAGGTGGAGAGCTCTCCAGGTGTGTGCTGTTCTCTGTTGGTCGTACGGCGTGTGAGGTGGAGAGCTCTCCAGGTGTGTGCTGTTCTCTATAGGTCGTACGGCGTGTGGGGCGGAGAGCTCTCCAGGTGTGTGCTGTTCTCTATAGGTCGTACGGCGTGTGAGGTGGAGAGCTCTCCAGGTGTGTGCTGTTCTCTATTGGTCGTACGGCGTGTGAGGTGGAGAGCTCTCCAGGTGTGTGCTGTTCTCTATAGGTCGTACGGCATGTGAGGTGGAGAGCTCTCCAGGTGTGTGCTGTTCTCTGTTGGTCGTACGGCGTGTGAGGTGGAGAGCTCTCCAGGTGTGTGCTGTTCTCTGTTGGTCGTACGGCGTGTGAGGTGGAGAGCTCTCCAGGTGTGTGCTGTTCTCTGTTGGTCGTACGGCGTGTGAGGTGGAGAGCTCTCCAGGTGTGTGCTGTTCTCTATAGGTCGTACGGCGTGTGAGGTGGAGAGCTCTCCAGGTGTGTGCTGTTCTCTATTGGTCGTACGGCGTGTGAGGTGGAGAGCTCTCCAGGTGTGTGCTGTTCTCTATAGGTCGTACGGCGTGTGAGGAGGAGAGCTCTCCAGGTGTGTGCTGTTCTCTGTTGGTCGTACGGCGTGTGAGGTGGAGAGCTCTCCAGGTGTGTGCTGTTCTCTGTTGGTCGTACGGCGTGTGAGGTGGAGAGCTCTCCAGGTGTGTGCTATTCTCTGTTGGTCGTACGGCGTGTGAGGTGGAGAGCTCTGCAGGTGTGTGCTGTTCTCTGTTGGTCTTCCGGCATGTAACTTGGGGAGCTCTCCAGGTGTGCTTTACTCTATTGGTGGTGCAGTGTGTGCGATAGAGAGCTCTCCAGGTGTGAGCTGTTCTATACTGGAAGTACGGCGAGTGAGAAGGAGAGCTCTCCAGGTGTGTGCTGTTCTCTGTTGGTCGTACGGCGTGTGAGGTGGAGAGGTCTCCAGGTGTGTGCTGTTCTCTGTTGGTGGTCCGGCGTGTGAGGTGGAGAGCTCTCCAGGTGTGTGCTGTTCTCTGTTGGTCGTACGGCGTGTGAGGTGGAGAGCTCTCCAGGTGTGTGCTGTTCTCTGTTGGTGGTCCGGCGTGTGAGGTGGAGAGCTCTCCAGGTGTGTGCTGTTCTCTGTTGGTCGTACGGCGTGTGAGGTGGAGAGCTCTCCAGGTGTGTGCTGTTCTCTGTTGGTCGTACGGGGTGTGAGGTGGGGAGATCTCCAGGTGTGTGCTATTCTCTGTTGGTCGTACGGCGTGTGAGGTGGAGAGCTCTGCAGGTGTGTGCTGTTCTCTGTTGGTCTTCCGGCATGTAACTTGGGGAGCTCTCCAGGTGTGCTTTACTCTATTGGTGGTGCAGTGTGTGCGATAGAGAGCTCTCCAGGTGTGAGCTGTTCTATACTGGAAGTACGGCGAGTGAGAAGGAGAGCTCTCCAGGTGTGTGCTGTTCTCTGTTGGTCGTACGGCGTGTGAGGTGAAGAGCTCTCCAGGTGTGTGCTGTTCTCTGTTGGTGGTCCGGCGTGTGAGGTGGAGAGCTCTCCAGGTGTGTGCTGTTCTCTGTTGGTCGTACGGCGTGTGAGGTGGAGAGCTCTCCAGGTGTGTGCTGTTCTCTGTTGGTGGTCCGGCATGTGAGGTGGAGAGCTCTCCAGGTGTGTGCTGTTCTCTGTTGGTCGTACGGCGTGTGAGGTGGAGAGCTCTCCAGGTGTGTGCTGTTCTCTGTTGGTCGTACGGGGTGTGAGGTGGGGAGATCTCCAGGTGTGTGCTGTTCTCTGTTGGTCGTACGGCGTGTAAGGTGGGGAGATCTCCAGGTGTGTGCTGTTCTCTGTTGGTCGTACGGGGTGTGAGGTGGGGAGATCTCCAGGTGTGTGCTGTTCTCTGTTGGTCGTACGGCATGTGAGGTGGGGAAATCTCCAGGTGTGTGCTGTTCTCTGTTGGTCGTACGGCGTGTGAGGTGGAGAGCTCTCCAGTTGTGTGCTGTTCTCTGTTGGTCGTACGGCGTGTGAGGTGGAGAGCTCTCCAGGTGTGTGCTGTTCTCTATTGGTCGTACGGCGTGTGAGGTGGAGAGCTCTCCAGGTGTGTGCTGTTCTCTATTGGTCGTACGGCGTGTGAGGTGGAGAGCTCTCCAGGTGTGTGCTGTTCTCTGTTGGTCGTACGGCGTGTGAGGTGGAGAGCTCTCCAGGTGTGTTCTGTTCTCTGTTGGTCGTACGGCGTGTGAGGCGGAGAGCTCTCCAGGTGTGTGCTGTTCTCTATAGGTCGTACGGCGTGTGAGGTGGAGAGCTCTCCAGGTGTGTGCTGTTCTCTATTGGTCGTACGGCGTGTGAGGTGGAGAGCTCTCCAGGTGTGTGCTGTTCTCTATAGGTCGTACGGCGTGTGAGGTGGAGAGCTCTCCAGGTGTGTGCTGTTCTCTGTTGGTCGTACGGCGTGTGAGTGGAGAGCTCTCCAGGTGTGTGCTGTTCTCTGTTGGTCGTACGGCGTGTGAGGTGGAGAGCTCTCCAGGTGTGTGCTGTTCTCTATTGGTCGTATGGCGTGTGAGGTGGAGAGCTCTCCAGGTGTGTGCTGTTCTCTATTGGTCGTACGGCGTGTGAGGTGGAGAGCTCTCCAGGTGTGTGCTGTTCTCTGTTGGTCGTACGGCGTGTGAGGTGGAGAGCTCTCCAGGTGTGTGCTGTTCTCTGTTGGTCGTACGGCGTGTGAGGCGGAGAGCTCTCCAGGTGTGTGCTGTTCTCTATAGGTCGTACGGCGTGTGAGGTGGAGAGCTCTCCAGGTGTGTGCTGTTCTCTATTGGTCGTACGGCGTGTGAGGTGGAGAGCTCTCCAGGTGTGTGCTGTTCTCTATAGGTCGTACGGCGTGTGAGGTTGAGAGCTCTCCAGGTGTGTGCTGTTCTCTGTTGGTCGTACGGCGTGTGAGGTGGAGAGCTCTCCAGGTGTGTGCTGTTCTCTGTTGGTCGTACGGCGTGTGAGGTGGAGAGCTCTCCAGGTGTGTGCTGTTCTCTGTTGGTCGTACGGCGTGTGAGGTGGAGAGCTCTCCAGGTGTGTGCTGTTCTCTATTGGTCGTACGGCGTGTGAGGTGGAGAGCTCTCCAGGTGTGTGCTGTTCTCTATTGGTCGTACGGCGTGTGAGGTGGAGAGCTCTCCAGGTGTGTGCTGTTCTCTGTTGGTCGTACGGCGTGTGAGGTGGAGAGCTCTCCAGGTGTGTGCTGTTCTCTGTTGGTCGTACGGCGTGTGAGGCGGAGAGCTCTCCAGGTGTGTGCTGTTCTCTATAGGTCGTACGGCGTGTGAGGTGGAGAGCTCTCCAGGTGTGTGTTGTTCTCTATTGGTCGTACGGCGTGTGAGGTGGAGAGCTCTCCAGGTGTGTGCTGTTCTCTATAGGTCGTACGGCGTGTGAGGTGGAGAGCTCTCCAGGTGTGTGCTGTTCTCTGTTGGTCGTACGGCGTGTGAGGTGGAGAGCTCTCCAGGTGTGTGCTGTTCTCTGTTGGTCGTACGGCGTGTGAGGTGGAGAGCTCTCCAGGTGTGTGCTGTTCTCTGTTGGTCGTACGGCGTGTGAGGTGGGGAGCTCTCCAGGTGTGTGCTGTTCTCTGTTGGTCGTACGGCGTGTGAGGTGGAGAGCTCTCCAGGTGTGTGCTGTTCTCTGTTGGTCGTACGGCGTGTGAGGTGGAGAGCTCTCCAGGTGTGTGCTGTTCTCTATTGGTCGTATGGCGTGTGAGGTGGAGAGCTCTCCAGGTGTGTGCTGTTCTTTGTTGGTCGTGCGGGGTGTGAGGTGTAGAGCTCTCCAGGTGTGTGCTGTTCTCTGTTGGTCGTACGGCGTGTGAGGTGGGGAGATCTCCAGGTGTGTGCTGTTCTCTATAGGTCGTACGGCGTGTGAGGTGGAGAGCTCTGCAGGTATGTGCTGTTCTCTATTGGTCGTACGGGGTGTGAGGTGGGGAGATCTCCAGGTGTGTGCTGTTCTCTGTTGGTCGTACGGGGTGTGAGGTGTAGAGCTCTCCAGGTATGTGCTGTTCTCTGTTGGTCGTACGGCGTGTGAGGCGGAGAGCTCTCCAGGTGTGTGCTGTTCTCTATAGGTCGTACGGCGTGTGAGGTGGAGAGCTCTGCAGGTATGTGCTGTTCTCTATTGGTCGTACAGGGTGTGAGGTGGGGAGATCTCCAGGTGTGTGCTGTTCTCTGTTGGTCGTACGGGGTGTGAGGTGTAGAGCTCTCCAGGTGTGTGCTGCTCTCTGTTGGTCGTACGGCGTGTGAGGTGGAGAGCTCTCCAGGTGTGTGCTGTTCTCTATAGGTCGTACGGCGTGTGAGGTGGAGAGCTCTCCAGGTGTGAGCTGTTCTCTATTGGTCGTACGGCGTGTGAGGTGGAGAGCTCTCCAGGTGTGTGCTGTTCTCTGTTGGTCGTACGGCGTGTGAGGCGAAGAGCTCTCCAGGTGTGTGCTGTTCTCTGTTGGTCGTACGGCGTGTGAGGCGAAGAGCTCTCCAGGTGTGTGCTGTTCTCACTTGGTCGTACGGCGTGTGAGGCGGAGAGCTCTCCAGGTGTGTGCTGTTCTCTGTTGGTCGTACGGCGTGTGAGGTGGAGAGCTCTCCAGGTGTGTGCTGTTCTCACTTGGTCGTACGGCGTGTGAGGCGGAGAGCTCTCCAGGTGTGTGCTGTTCTCACTTGGTCGTACGGCGTGTGAGGCGGAGAGCTCTCAGGTGTGCTGCCCTACGTCAAAAGCAAAGCACAGGAATGAGTTGTGGCTGCAAGTTACGCCGCATTCCTGTCCTTTCTGCCTGTGCCGGTGCACAAACTGCAGCCAAGCGCCGACACAGATACCCTTGCACCATGGTGTGTTGTTGGCATGATTGTTTTGGGGCAGGAAGGCACACTGTCCGGCACAACAGCAATCAAAGTAGGCGTTTTCCTCATTCTATGTTTGCTACAGAATTGAGCACATGTGGAAAGAAGAAAAAAACAAGAAGTGTAAACATTTCTCCTCGTTACGCCTGCTTTGGGAAGGCGTTAGTTTTGACACAGCTCCAGATGTAAGCTATGTCAAAAATCATGGGTGTTGGCGTTGGAACAACTACAGCAACACCCACAGAAAAACCCCTTCCACATAGAGCCTTACTTCATATTTACAAGGCCAAGTACAGCCACGCAGGGTGGCTCTGCGTGACCTTGTAAATATGGGCGGCACCCTGCGCCCCCGGAGCGTCATAAAAGTGCCACTCCGGCGGCGTGAAAGTGCTGCACGGCATTGTAAATAAGCCCCTATGTTTTTATTTTTCAAGCAGGTATATTAGAAAGTATCATTTTTCCCAATAGCTTACTAGTCAGACAGAAGTTGTGAAATGTACATAACCCATATTAAAACACTGTTGGACCTGGGCCTCTTGGCAGGGTCATCCCTAAACTTTTTGCCTTCCTCCAATACTCTCTCTGACCTGTTTTTGTTGGTTTAAAGACTCTGGGCACTTTGCCACTGCTGACCAGTGCTAAAGTGCATATGCTCTCCCTGTTGTAAAGTGTACATGTGATTGATGTCCATGATTGGTTCATTGGATTTACTGTTAGTCCCTAGTAAAGTGCACCAGGAGTGCCAGGGCTTGTGAATGCCAATACTGCTAGTGGGCCTGCAGCGCTGGTTGCGCCACCCACAGAAGCAGCCTTAAAATGTGTCTAGGGTCTGCCATTGCAGAACCTGCGTGCAGTCTGGTACTGTCATGCTAGCTGGGCAAGTGCACACACTTGCCAGCCCCTGAACCTTCCCTTAACCTTCATATTAGTCACCCCTATGGTAGGCCAGAGGGCAGGGTGCATTGTAAGTGTAAGGTAGAACATGCCCTGATGTGTGTGGCATGTTCTAATAGTGAATTACTGCCAAAGTCGTTTTTCACTATTGTAAGGCTACCTGTTCCCTTCTAGGCCAGATGGGCTGCTGGAATTATTACACTCAAATCAAATCAAATCAAAAAAGCTTTATTCGATTTTCGAGAAATCATAAAAGCATACAAATAAAATTTATACAAACAATAAAAGAATATTCATATTGACAAAGTTTCCAAGATAAATTCCTCAAGGGATCATAAAACCAGAAATAGAGTCTCTACATAAAGAATATATATAAAAATATTAAAGAAATATTTAATGGAATGCATGATTTCAACAATAGATAATACATTTCTCCTAGGGTGAGAGACTAATTCAGTGCTAAAAAGCATGACATCATTTTGCCCTGGTCTATTTAAGCAGCCCATAACAGTTTAACTCATGGTATTTCTGGATTTCATCACTGCCATTAAAAAACGAGAGACAGCAAAGATAACATTCACATCTTCTAGGAGCAATAATTTTGAAAATGCAAGTTTACATGTTCTTATTCCTAACCGTTTAAGTAAGGGTAAGAGTAATAATTTTCTCGGGCTAGTATACAGTTTGCAGAAGAACATAATATGTATGTTACTCTGTAAAGAGTGGTCATCACATGGGCATATTAGCTTCGATGAGGCCCAATCGTTCTGTATTGGCAGAGTGACCAAACGAAAAAAGATCCCTAGGCGCAGCCTAGTTAAGAGAAAACGAGCATAGGTTGCATTTTCAATCCCTAGGTACAATTGCAAACCTTCCATTGGAGTAATTTGCTGGTAGGTTAGAATGTTGTCATTGTGTTTCTTAGTGTCCCATCGTACGCTCTCTAAGTGTGTAAATAATAATTTTTTAAGGGCAGATCTAGTCATGGTTTGTGTAGACTCTGGTTCGTCATAAAATTCCGGGTGACCAATATTAGAGAACATCGTTTGAACATATCGTAACCATTTGATTTTTGATACCCCATCCAAGGCCATACAGTCTTTAATGAGGTTTCTATTCAATTTGCATTGTTCTGTGGTCCAGATCTTATGCCAGAGCAAACAGGGTGATATTTTTATGGTATCGCTAAGGTATTTAACACCGACCTCGATGTGGGTCATAAATGTCGACGTTGTTTTTGGCACACCTAATAGGTAACAAATGAAGGTGTTCTCACGTGTTTGAATTGAGGACACATTCTCGACACCCCATATACCTGCGCCATATGTGGCTGTGGCTATACACTTTGCCTGGTAAATCTGCAGCATTTCCCTAGTGGGTTTACCCCCGATTTTTGCAGCAAAGGTTCTTAGAGCGCCTATAGCGCGAACAAAGGCAAGATTCCTGGCTGATACTGCATGTTTCCACCTACCCCACCTATCGAACACAATGCCCAAGTAGCAAAAAGAATCAGTAACTGCAATCCTTTGCTGGTCTAAGTATATTGTACATGCTGGTCTATTTTTCTTTTGGGAGCAGGGCATGGAGAAAGTTTTAGATATGTTCACCTTTAAATTTCTTTTACCCATAAAAGATGAAAATTCATTTACAGCCTTCTGCAGGCCTACCTTAGTTCTAGACATGATGGCCGCGTCATCGGCGTATAAAAGAATGGGTATAGGCCTTCCATATATAGTGGGGAAATCGCATGACAGAGTTGTTAAACTGTCGGCGATAGAGTTTATATACAATGTGAATAGCAAGGGGGCAAGTATGCAACCCTGCCTAACCCCTCTATTTATTGAAAATTTCTGTGAACATTGCCCCTGGGTCCCGAACCTGACTCTGGCCCCTGCCTCTCTGTATAATTCTTTGATGAATGTGAGGATGATATGGTCCACCCCAATGTCTTCCAGTGTCGACCAAAGCAACGCATGGTCCACGCAATCAAATGCGGAGCTGAGGTCGACAAAGGTGACAAAGAGGTGCCCTTCTTTGGCCTGCGTGTATTTAGAGACCAAAAGGGACAGGTTTAAGCATTGCTCCAATGTCCCCAGGCCCTTTCTGAACCCATATTGGCACTCCGAAATAACCCTCTTCTCCTCTTCCCAGTGTTGGATCCTCTTAAGGACTATCCTTCCAGGTATTTTCATAAGGCCGTCCAATAAAGATATTGGGCGGTAGCAAGCAGGATCGTCCCTATTCCCCTTTTTAAAGATGGGTACTACGATCGCATCCGACCAGGTGGGAATGAGGCCACACTTATTTCCCATGTTTAATACATTGGTTAACAGGGGGACCCAAAAGTCTGGTTCTGATTTATAGACATCCACTGGTGTAAGATCCGGGCCTGGGGCTTTACCTGATGGGCTTTCTCTAAGGGCATCTTCCACTTCTGATATAGTAAATACTAAATCAATGGGATAAGGAGATACTGGGGAGGCGGTGGGTTTGTCATCCTGGTTTAAACTATCTATGAGGGAGATCCCCTTAGAAAGTTTCAAGGGATTACCCTGTATCTTGTTTGAATAAAGGTTGCCATAGTGTTCTACCCAGAGGTCAGCCGTTATCGCCACCTCTATGGAGTTATCCCTGTCTTTTGAATTATACACGGATCTAATGACTTTCCAGAAAGCATTACTATCCTTAGACCTGGCTGCCTCCCCCAAGGATTCCCATGCCTCTTGCTTCAAAGTCGCCCGCCGTTGATTAATTGCCAGCTTGTAATCACGTCTTGCTTGGCGAATTTGTACCCTGTCTTTCGGGTTCGCAGACAAAACTTTCTTTAGATTTTTCAGCGTGGAGGTACATCCAGAGTCAAACCACCCTCGGGTCTGGGTCCCCTTGGGTTTGTAGTTTCTTGTCAGTACATTCTTTATGTGGCGCTGAATGTTAGAGAAAGCAGCCATAAGGCTCGCTGCGTCCATGTCTTCCTGTAGGCAGGTAGATATGTCGGTAGGACAAGCGGACATAAGATTACGGAGGAAGGATGCAGGATCCACTTTCTCCCACTTAATTACATACCCGTTGGATCTAACTAGAGAAATCTCAATATGGTGTGAGGGCCCACTGGATTCCTTTTCCTTGGTATCAGTCAGGTTTACCCCAAAGGTAATTGGATAGTGGTCAGTCATCGGGTCATCCCCCGTTTCCCAGAAGGTTACAAAGTCTGGGTCGGTTGATGATATAAGGGCAAAGTCAATTGTGGATCCGCAGCCTCTGCCATTGAACGTTGGGGCAAAGGGGACCGGGGGGGAGCATACTTGATTAATAAAGTTGAGATCAAAGGTGAAAATAACGTTATTAAGGAGGGACCCCACAGTGGAATGGGAGAAGTGTAAGGGACCGTCCTCTCCTACATCTGATAGGCCGCACAAACCTAGCTCGGATGACGGACAGACGGTACAGTTAAAATCGCCCACCCACAATATTATGTGTACCCCAGAGGCTTGGTCTCTCATTTTATGGATGTGGTGGATCATGGTATTCAAAGTTGATTCCACTTCGTTAGGCGGCAGGTTATTGTAAAAATTCACGAGGATTACCTTTTGCGAATTGCCCCATTTAAATGATATAATTTGAAAATATTGGTTAGATATGAATTTACAGAGTTTGATATCCCCTATATTCGAGATATATGTGCACAGGCCCCCCTTATTGCGCCCCTGAACTGATGGCGCCGCTGGTGAATGGAGGGTTCGGTAACCTAGCATATGTGCTTCCTCTATAAGCCATGACTCTTGTAGGCATATAATGCCATGCTTCTGCACGGTTTCTAGCCAAGGTTTATGGGTGATCTTACTGGCTAGGCCTGCTACATTCCAGGAAATGAGAGAGTGCATGGGTTTTCCAGTTTCCTTTGAATGTAGCTTTTGCCCACTGGTCCTCCTTGTACCTTTCAGATCTCTCAAAAGCATAGGATCTGCCTGTGTAATAACCTGAGCGGGGAGAGTGTGCTCTTTTAATAATTCTAAATCCGTCCCCTTGGTGCTAGAGACGTCGGGTGGGGGGTTTAGTTTTTCATTCCGAGTAGTCTCTGTTAGGGGATCTAGGGTGTTGGTTTGAAGAGCAACAAGCCTTTTTCCCAGTCAATCCACCTGGTCGAGACATTCAAACCTATTCCTCGTGGGCGCTCCTTCCCACCAGTTGTTGGTTGGTTGCCAGCCATCCCCATATCCTTTCCCTCTACGGTTGTGGACTAATGTCCATGTCCCAAATGGATCAATGGTCTGTTTTGGGGGGTAGAAAAAGGTTAAGGGTCTGGTGACGATGGAATGGTCAGTTTCCTGGTTTTCCCATCTAGTGATATATTGGGCTGTATGGGGGTCTGCAAATGAGATCACTATGCAGTCTCCAGGAATAGACTTATTGGTACGACCCACCCATGGTACTCTCCTGGCCATTAGAACCCCTGTCCTGCCGGGGTTGGGAGGACGCCTATTCGTATTGAGCCAGTGAATCACCTTATTCTTTAGAGACCATTGGGTCTCCACAGAATGCGGATCAAGTGGTGGAACACCAGCCAAAATGGCCACATAGGGGCCCGCTTCAGGAGGGAGATCAATATATCCCCCCCGGAAATTCTGACGACCATAGTGCTGGTTAGCTATGTGGTCAGTAGAGGGGACAGTGGTCTTGGTGGACTTAAAGGCAGCATTAGTGGTAGGCTTGGGTGAAGTCTGGGTTACTGGACGTTTTGGCATTGGTATGGAGAGCCTTGGTGTTATTGCAGGAGGGACATTTAACTTAGACCGTGGTTTGGGTATTGGATTTGGTTTTGGTAGTGGTAAAGGTGGAGGCAGGACCGAAGGTATTGTTTGTAGGGGGGGGGGACTCACATTGGGTAGAGGGGCCGGAAGAATTCCATCGTCCTCAACCTGATTACTTCCCTCGACGATGTTAGGATAAGTTGATTCCAGATGTTTTAGAGTGAGGGTAGCCAGGGAGACTAGAGTCTTATCCATATCGAGTAAGTTATTCTCGATACGCGAAAGTCTCAGTTCTAGAGGTGACAATAGCTGTTTTAATGTGGCCCAGACTTTTTTAAGGAAATCTTCGTCTTCATCCCCCTTGCTATTGCCCTTTCCAGTCTCAGATTGTACGCTCTCCATTTGGCTCTCGCTATGTGTGGGGGAAAGCCCATGGGTGGGGACAGGGAGCACATCTAATGCAATGTGCGCCTCGGCCCCCCCAGTTGGGTTAATATCCTGATTGGGCGTTTGTGTAGTGTCCCCCAAGATTGGTAGTATTCGCCTTTTATTGAAAAACTGGAGCCTTGCACTTTTAGCTTTTTTACGGGCATAAGCATTTCTTTTACGGGCATAGGCAGATCTGATACTATTTTTCTTTTGTGAAGTTGTACCGGCAAAATTTTTAACATGACCAAAACAGTTGGGAAGTTTAACAGTGTCCGAGGGGTTACTCGCCATTCTTGCTCCAAGCCCACTGCCAGTTCCAGTGAGGGCTGTTCCCTCAAAGATGTTAGGGGATATAATGACCGGGGTGGGTATTGGCTCTAGGGGGAGAGGGGCCAGTAGGGGAACAGAATGAATGTCAGCATGTATTAACAATAGAGGAGGACAAGGCGGATGTTGTGGGGATACAGCTGACGCGATTTTCCCTAGGGAAGATTTTTTAGAATTTGCAAAGGTCTGAGAAAGCCTGCGTGCGGCATCAAGCTCAAGTGACACCCTGGTCTGCAGTTTGGTAATCTCATTGTCGATTGCTAAATTTGTCTTTACAAGGAAATCATCTAATGTCCCGCTAGGCTTGCTGAGCCCCATAGCAGTTTTACTACGACTCCCCCGGGTATTCATTTTGTGTTTAAGTGTCAATCCCGGCAATGTACTTACTACTACAAAGAGGAGCTAGTCAGGGCGCACGGTCCAGGGGGAGTGGGCCAGTCCAGTCCTCGGCCGTCCTCGAACGGCCTCAAACGGCCCAGTCTTTGCCCTGTCTTAGCCCGGGCTGCGTCCCGCGCTGCGGGAGTGATGTGTTGTTTTGAAGCCTCAGGAGGGCGGGGGGCGGGCCAGCAGGGAGAGCGGACCGGAAGTTCACACTCGGTCTAGCAGGGACTTCTGGGAATTGAAGTCCCCGCACGCTCGCAGCCCCGCTGCAGCCACACGCCCGGTTCCGCTCCCTCCTTACCGCTTCTGTGCTCCTCTCAACGGCAGGTGTATTTCCCTCCTGGTGCAGGCGATGGGGCACCCGCGAAGCGGGTGCGCCGAGAAGTGAAGTTGCGCTTGGCTGAAGACAGGTGAGCCGCTAGGGCAATGCGTTCCTCCGTTCGCTGTGCAAATAAGATTAAAAAGGTCCCACTTGCTTTGGCCTGTAGGTGTGGTTTTGAAGCCTCAGGAGGGCGGGGGGCGGGCCAGCAGGGAGAGCGGACCGGAAGTTCACACTCGGTCTAGCAGGGACTTCTGGGAATTGAAGTCCCCGCACGCTCGCAGCCCCGCTGCAGCCACACGCCCGGTTCCGCTCCCTCCTTACCGCTTCTGTGCTCCTCTCAACGGCAGGTGTATTTCCCTCCTGGTGCAGGCGATGGGGCACCCGCGAAGCGGGTGCGCCGAGAAGTGAAGTTGCGCTTGGCTGAAGACAGGTGAGCCGCTAGGGCAATGCGTTCCTCCGTTCGCTGTGCAAATAAGATTAAAAAGGTCCCACTTGCTTTGGCCTGTAGGTGTGGTTTTGAAGCCTCAGGAGGGCGGGGGGCGGGCCAGCAGGGAGAGCGGACCGGAAGTTCACACTCGGTCTAGCAGGGACTTCTGGGAATTGAAGTCCCCGCACGCTCGCAGCCCCGCTGCAGCCACACGCCCGGTTCCGCTCCCTCCTTACCGCTTCTGTGCTCCTCTCAACGGCAGGTGTATTTCCCTCCTGGTGCAGGCGATGGGGCACCCGCGAAGCGGGTGCGCCGAGAAGTGAAGTTGCGCTTGGCTGAAGACAGGTGAGCCGCTAGGGCAATGCGTTCCTCCGTTCGCTGTGCAAATAAGATTAATCCCAGCAGGCTCAGGGAACATGGTAGAAATTCATGTTTAGTATGCCTGAACTCAGAATAATAAAATATTTCTTTTAGTAAAGTTTATTTTAATATCCTGTGTTTGCAAATGCTACTTTTAGAAAGTTAGCATTTGCTTGCCTAACCATTTCAGCCCGCCTCTGCTTGGATGTGGATCTGACTGTCTGGTGTGTGTGAGTGACAGGGCTGGGAGTTGACAGGTAGTGATTAGCAGGAGGACCCCTTAATGGGTGGTGGGAGTTTCCCCTGAATGATGCATCAGGCTGTGCCCCTGCCACCACAATGCTGGCTCCGCCCTCCTGGGGAGCGACTGATGACTCAGCCTGCACCTGGCCCAGGAAAGACCGAAGCTTGTAAACAAAGTGCTCAGGCCACTCCTGCCCTCTCAATGCCGGCTCCGCCCCCCTGGGGAGCGGCTGATGTGCCTGCCCTCACACTGAATGCAGAAGTCATAAGTACCCACAACAAGTACTCAGAGACTGGAGCAGTTATGCAGAGGCCCCCCTGGCTTGCTAGAACAAAAGAAACTGGGTATAAAAGTAGGAGCCCTGCTCCTTGTAAATTAGATCCTGTTTGTGCTACAAGAGAAACTCTGCCCGAAGAGAAGGACCTGGAAGGACTACAAGGAGGAGTGCTGACTCTGGCCTGTGTCTGGTGCCTTGCTGCCAAAGGAGAGGAAGAGAAGAAAAGACTACAAGAGACTTTTGCTTTATTTTGAACTTTGTGCCAAACTCTGCTAAAAGATCTCCAAGGGCTTGCTGCTGAACTTGCCCCCTGACCAGCGCTCCAGGAACAGTGAGCGCTAACCCCTGACCAAAGCATCTGCTGTGTGTGCTGCTTATCGCTGCAGCGCTGTCTGAGGAAGACGAGAGCATCAAGCCCCCCTGCACACCGTGACCGTGGGTGAGCAGATCGCCATAACAACGTGAAGCCCAGCCGCCGCTGGCCTGAACACCGTGACGGCATCTGCACCTGGCCCCACGAGAGCAAAGTAACGGAGGACCCGTCCGGTCCAAGCACCGAAGTCTACTGGGCACAAGCGCCGTAGATTTCCCCGCAAAGACGGACTGCCGCCCTTGTCATCTCCCTCGCTATCAGCGTCTGGCCTGCTGCCCCGCTGAAGGGACATCACCGCGACCGGCACTTTGGCTGGGTACGTCCCGCACTTGGGGACCGTACTGCCACTGCGCCACACCCAGCCGCCGCCGTCAGGACGGACGAGAAGACTGAGTGAAAAGGACCTGTGCCCCCATCGAGCACCGCCGCCCTGGGTGACCCGTGACCTGCTGCCTCGAGCCGCAGCTCGCATCGCCCGTCAAGGAAGCAACGCGACGTGGGACAGCTCCCCCTTCAGCCGCCCTCTCCGAGGATCACCACAAGAAGTGAAAGGTACTGTCTTTGCCCCTCCGCGGCGCGAGCGTCCTGCAATCTGAGCTCGCACCGCGCGGTCTGATCTCAGGCACCCCGGGAGCCTCGCAGCTGCTGTTTGCTTGGCAGCGCGAGCCGCCCCAGAGTCAGAGGCGCGCTCTGCTCTTGGCCCCCGAGGCCCCGCCTGACGCTTTCCGAGGCCCGCGGCCCCCTCTCCCCGAGTCGAGCCCCGAAGGGTGACTCATTTCAAGAGCGGAGACAGCGGGAAGCGCCTTGAAGCGCTATAAGACACTGGAACCTTTCTAAAGCTGGGCAGAAGGCCCAAAAGACCGCATTTATTCAAGAACTGTGCCTTTTTCATAAAGAGTAACTGGAACCTGCATTTGAAGTAACCAAGACTGTATTTACAAGCCTGCTTGAGATTTATATAAAGAACATATATTTTTACAAATACAGTTTGGTGTCATTGTGTGGTGGGTTGGTGGTGTTGGTGTAATATTGCAAATGTTTAACCCTACATGCCCCAGA
Organism: Lissotriton helveticus; assembly: GCF_964261635.1. Classification (NCBI taxonomy): domain Eukaryota; kingdom Metazoa; phylum Chordata; class Amphibia; order Caudata; family Salamandridae; genus Lissotriton; species Lissotriton helveticus. The sequence continues at coordinate 1,957,446,812 of NC_136068.1, read as the reverse complement.
GATTAGCCTAAGACTGCTTAAGCCACACTACCTAGAGGGTAAGCAGAGGTTGTCTTGAAGGTAACCCTCAGCCCTGACGAGGAAGAGAGAGGCCCTGCTTGTCGCCAGTGTTGCACTGCGCCAACCAGAGACTCCCCCTTCCTACAAACACCCTGCAGCAAAACAGTGATATATGAAGTAATACTTAATGGTGATCAAGGACAACAGGAGGAACAGTGTAGGAAGGTTCCAAAGAAGGTGAAAATAGGGACTGAAAACCATGAAGTGTAACATACTAAAATAATGCAGATAGGTGTGGATGAGGATTATTGTAGTTTTACAGTTTATTATGGTATTTTACACAATAAATGTTTGGATTTTCTCTTTTCAAACACACACAGAGTATTATCTTTATGTTTAAATACACGGTTCAATTTCTTCGAAGTATTCATCAGGGCAAAGAGAGATTATATATAATAGCATAATGTACCCCAGCCTCTGCACGTAAGGTTTAACAAAACACCTGAAAATCCCCAGCCATCGTTATTTCAAGAACCTATACCTTGAGCCCTGCAGTGCACAGTGCTGTCATGAATGATGTAATTTAAGATGTCATCAGTGATGTTATCGATGATGTAATTTTAGATGTCATCAGTGATGTGATCAATGATGTCATTTCAGATGTCATCAGTGATGTTATCAATAATGTCACAGAACATGCCATCAGTGATGTACCGTGTGCGATCATAGGTAATGCATGACGAGGGTGAGGAATCGCACGGATCGTGCAATATGTGGAGTATGTCTTTTATGTTTACTGGGTGATCCCTTGCGTCTGGTTAAAGCTTTACCTCTCTGAAGAGTTCTAACTAAGCCAGGCTGGTAAATTCAGTTCCGCTCGCAGAATTTGGGTAAATTTGCATTCCGCGGATTACGGGGAATTGCCAAAAATTCCGCGATCAGCGGCTTCGCGGAATATTTTGCTTGTTTGCGCTTTCAAAATTCGTATTCGCAAGATATTTCACCCTGAGCACGCAAATGGCGTTCGAGAACAGGAAAAAAGCATTGCAATCGGGCTGAAAAAGCAATTCCGCGCGTTTGTGGAACTCTGCGTGCTCGTGGAGATTTTTTACCGTTTCGCAGAGCTTTGCGTAGCGCAACTAAGCAAATTCCTCATACCCCTAGCTCTAACTAGAGCAAAACACGTGTCAGGGGTTGCTGTCATTCATTCCAGGTTGGCTTGGATGGTATTTTACCAATCCAAAGCTGTCATACTGTTCCTGGAGTGGTAAAAGGCTTTTGTCCATCTTCAGCTCCGCGTGGAAGGCTAATCCAATGCTTAAAGACTTTCCTGTATAAATGGCAAAAGACTTTGTCACTTTCTAGCTCGGCATGGATGGCACCGTGCTAATTCTATGCTTAAAAACTCCGCTACTGAAACAGACATTTGAGGTGAGCAGATTCAGAATGTCGGGGGTGTTATAGGGAACTCCATAGAGGAACTGCTCTCAACCTAAACTTGGGAACTACCTAGAGTTCCCTGCTCCCTTTTTTGCATAATTTATGCAGTTTATTAGGGTTACGAGAGACAAACAATGTCTCTGTATTTTGGTTGCTAAGAACCTCGCGACCGTTTGACGAATCTTCACGAAACTGTGCAGACCAATTCCTTCTTCTACATTGATGGACGATGCAGTTTTGGCAGAGATTCGTCAAAGGGGGTACAAAGAAAAAAGGAGGGGTGGGGTGTTGTGGAACTAATACGTTTTCCATAGACTTTCCACTTGTGTTTACCATGTAAAGAGCAAAACAAATTTTAATGAAATTTGACAGGAATATAGACTGTGGTGTGTAGATGATCCTTTTGGGTGGGACAGGTAAGTAGGGTAAGTATTTTTTAACATATAAGGTATTTTAACTTAGTGATATCTGTTGTTGCGTTAATATTACGGTGTTTCACGAAAGTATCGGGGTACCTGTCGATGACAAGGCATTATGTGATTGGCTAATGCCTGCTTTTATAAAAGTTAAAGGCAGCCATGTTGTTGTTAAGTCCACGCTCCCTGTGCTTTGGATTGGGGCTTAGATATGGGTGAGTATCAGGAGACTTATTTACAAGCCCCTTGCGCCGCCGGTGCATCACTTTTAATATTGGAACAGTGACGTACCTGCAGTGCAAGGGACTTGTGAATAAGACCCTGGGTTTATACTTATCTCCAACCTATTACCACTTCAATAAAGTGGTAATAGGCAGGGAAAAATGATCACGGACTACCGCAATACTTCCAAGGAGGTACTAGATTTCACATATATTGTGTATTACAGGGTGTTTTTTTTTATTTTTTACATATTTAATTCTTTATGAAACAAGTGTACAGAGTACAGCGGAAATACAGAGTGAAGCAAAGTGGGGTTCTGCTACAGTACCCCCCCACACACACTTTTTGCCTGGCTTGCAGTGCGACTCTGTCTTTAAAGTACTGGGTTCCTGCTGTCCAGGCTCCCAGTACACGTGCTCTTTCACAAAAACTGCATCACAATTGGCACAACTTCAGTTACCTCTGAAACTCCCTAGTAAGATGTACCCTGGTACCTCGGGCATGTGTACTGTAGAGGTGTCATCAAGGCTGTGCCCTCTGCCACGGCGGGCAGCATATCTTGGTGCAGAGAAATCTGAAGAGTCGACATGGCACACAGCCCTTTTCTTCCTCTCCCTCCTGTTTGATTTCTCAAAGGTTGAGCTTTGCTGTGCTAATGAATAGACTGTTTTTTGCCTGTCTCGCTAGACAGGCCGGCTCCCACCCCCAGAGCGTCGGGTGCAGGCAGAGTAAACTTGACGCTGAGACAATATGTACCCGGTCCTGGTATTGCAACTCATCCTTCGGTATCTCCATTGTTCACTAGCTACCAACTAGAAATTTCCAGTCTGGGCGTGTCTTTAGTGATCCTGGAAATGTACACTATACGTTGTACGGTTAGTAGAAGTGAGTCCCTCTACAGCAATTTTTTTTCATTTATTTATTTATGTCATTTGTAGAGCGCCTGAATCACCCCAGACGGGGTATCTCCGCGCCGCGGATGAGCAGAGAGTGCATGACAGTGTGTCTAGAACAGTAGAGTTTCTAGTTTTTTCCTGAAACTTAAATAGTTGTTAGATTGGCGGAGATCCAGGGGTAATTAGTTCCAGAGTTTGGGAGCCAGATAGGATAACGATTTGCCTCCCCATCTGGATTGTCTGATGCGGGGGATGACAAGAAGGCCTTTCCCTTCTGAGCGGAGGGTGTGTGAAGGGATGTGTTTAATCAGTTTGTCAGCCAGGTAGGTTGGACCTAACTGGTGTAGGCCTTTAAAAACTATGCAACAGACTTTGAAGTGGATTCTTTTGCGGATTGGAAGCCAGCGGAGTTTATGCAGGAGGGGAAGGGAAGGGGTGCGGTGAGGGGCACTGGTTACCAGCCGGGACGCTGTATTTTGCACCACTTGTAGGGTCTGTAAGGCTGAATCTTTGGCAGAGATCAGCAAAGCTTTGCTAAAATCCAAGCGACAAACAGGCACATGCATCAACCTATTTAGGAAGTGCAAACGGTGAGAATCGGTAAATTCTGCCGTTTGCGCTTCCTAAATACGTTTTTGGGATGCATGAAAGAATGTTTCAAAATTCGCATTTTTTTGCATTTCTTAAAAATGCAAATGCATTTAAGGAATCGCATTTGTGCGATACCTTAAATGCAATGCATCAATTCCTAAAAAAATGCGAATTTTGAAATAGGAAGTGCAAATTAACACAAGGTTGACCCTCGTGTTAATTTGCGAAAATCTTTAAAAAAGCAAAAAATTGCATTTTTTAAACTGCCATGTTACAGACACACATGTCCTTAGGACATGTGTGTGTGAAACATGCACTTTCAAATACATTTCAGGGGTGCAGGGGGGGTCCTTTGGACCCACCCCTGCACCCTTGGAATGCATTAACAAATTGCGAATTGCATTTTCAAATTCGCAATTTGTAAATGCCTTCCCATTGATTCCTATGGGCCTTTTGGCCCATAGGAATCAATGGGATTTGCGAAAATGCACTTAGGAATTTGCATAATATTTGCGATTCGGTAAAAATTGCGATTTTTACCGAATCGCAAATAAATAGCGAACAAAATGATGCATAGCATTTTGCGATTCTTTATTTGCGATTCGGTAATTTTCGCAAATTAAGAATCGCAAAATCTATGAATGATGTATGTGGGGGTAACTACCAGTGCGTGTATAAGGGTCTTACGTGTTGACAAGGGGAGAAAGTGGAAGACTTTACGCAGCAGGCTGAGGGCGTGAAAGCAAGCTCGTTTGGTTGCTGCTATGTGGTCATCCAGATTCAGCTTCCTAAGTTCTTGACCACCGGCTTGGGTGGAGGTGCTAATCCAAGTTCTTCCGGCCACCAGCTGGGGGACCAGCTCGTGACTGCGTCCTTGAACAGCATGATTTCTGTTTTTCCAGTATTGAGCTGTAGAAAATTGCGGCTCATCCATGATGATATCATTTTCATGCCTTCAGCAAATAACTCTTGGATGTTAGGGGTATCTTTGTCATAAACCAGGAGCAATTGTGTATCGTCTGCGTAGGAAATCGGGATGAACCCGATGTTCCTGAGAAGCGTGGCGAGGGGGACAATGTATATATTGAAAAGAGTGGGACTGAGGCATGAACCTTGGGGAACTCCTTTAGTGACTGAGGTGTTATTGGCTTTAAAGGGTCCCAGATTTACTGTTTGGGACCTGTCCTTGAGAAAGTCTCTCAGCTACTCTAAGGCAGTGTCTTGAATGCCAATTGAGTGCAATCTACTAATAGAATCTGGAGTGAGATGGTGTCGTATGCGGCAGATAAGTCGAGCAGTATGAGTATTACTGCTCGGCCGGCATCCGCCTCCATTCGAATGTTGTCCACTACATTGATCAGAGCTAGTTCGGTGCTGTGGCGGGGACGGAAACCCGACTGGGAGTGATCTGGACTGTTGGAGGCCTCAACAAAAGCTGAAAGTTGTTTATTGATGTGCTTTTCCAGTAGTTTACTATGCAGGGGAAGCAGTGAGGTGGGACGATAATTGGTGATGACATTGTAAATGCAAATGTGTGTGGGACTTGTAAAGCGCACAGATGCCCGTAAGCGTCCCGGCGCTGAAGACCGCTGGGGAACCCGTCCTGGCTTTCCCTGTGAGATGGTCCCTTCTGGGTATCTCCAAGGTGAAACCAGGCATCCCCGGTGTCTGTGTGGGGCCGTTGTAGAGATGAGGCAAGCTAATGCCCAGAGTTGCCGAGTGTGATACCTGGTTAGAGTAGGCACCGAGGCGAGAATTATCGAGTCCGCTGACCCTGGTCCACGACCCTGCCGAGTCGGGAATTGAACCCTGGTCCCAGGCCGTTCTCTGCTTCCGGGTCTGCCGCCTCTAACCAGTGAGCCACACCACTCCACTCTGCCGCCTCTAACCAGTGAGCCACACCACTCCACTCTGCCGCCTCTAACCAGTGAGCCACATTGGGCGGTAATTTGTTTTTTTTTCTGATTGGCATGATCTGAGCATCTTTCCATTCTTTCGGAAGTTTACCTTGTGTAATTGAGCTGTTTAGGATGGAGCAGAGAGGCTCGGCCAGTTCGGCAGAGAGTTTTTTAGCAATTTTGGCAGGGATAAGGTCTCTGGGAGAGCCTGATTTAGCAGATTTTAATAAGGATTCTGTATCTAGTACAGTCAGCAACAATTTTTTTTTAAAGTACCCCAATTAGGTGGACAAGGACTGTCAATCGTCGGGTTGTGCCTGAGGTTATTGCTGGGGGTGGATATTGTTTTGTAGATATCCTCAATTTTTTTGTGTCAAGTGGTCAGCAATGCTGTCGCACAGTGATTGGGATGGCTCGTCCTCTGGATTACAAGCTTTGGGATTAATAAAGTGTTGAGAATCTGAAACAGGGCTATGGAGGTGTTGTCAGATTGCTCAAGTTACGTGGCGATGTGCTTTTTACGGGTGTTTCTTAGATTCTTATGGTATATCTCTAGATTCTCTTTGTATTTGTCCCTGTCTAGATGGTCTTTAGTTTGGCACCTTTGGCGTTCTAGTTTCTTACATTTGCTTTTCTCTGATCTCAGCTCTGGTGAGTACCAAGAGGTCTGGGGGCGGGAGGCAGTCGTAGATGATTTTTTCATGGGTATGATAGCATCTAGGGTGTGTTTAATGGAGTCTTGGAATGCCCTCAGGAGGGTTTTAATCACGTTTCCACAAAACAGGGGAAACCCGGTAAGCCAACGGCATCTGGGTAAATAACATACAGTCTAAAGTATAATGATGCCTCTGGTCTCATTCTCAAAGACTATTTATGAAAGAGCAATGTAAATTATCTCCTTCTGAATGCCATTAATCATTTCAAAGAAACTAAATTTTGCCTCATTTATGTACCCACAGATCGACCATGGTGGTGGATTAAGAAGATGTCGAACAAACACTAGGACTAACGAGCGGCGACGGATTACCTAAAAACCCGTGGAAAATAAGAAAATAGAATTGATTGCCCCCTTTGATTCATTTGGAGTTGGGTCTGCATTTACTAGGGAGCGGCCTTAATAACAGCGGTAGAGGAGAATTGGACAGGACATATTGTTTGGAATAAAGAAGCCCCCTACCCCCGTTTTTCTCGAGTGTCGGAATAGTGCACTGGGAAAAGAACTTCGCCGTGCGTTGTCTTCATTTTGGTTGGAGTTTCACTCATTACGATGGATCATTATTAGCCCTTGTCCTGATGAGGCCCGTAGTGAATGGGCTGAAACGCGTCGACACCCATGAAAAGACACCAGTGTTAAAAATAGTTTACTTTGTGAAAATATATATTTAAAAGAGTATAATAAGAAGATAGGTCGAAAGAATATAGACCTGGTATGCTCTTTTGTTGATTTCTGGTTAGATCTTAATGCTTAGGAATGCTTAGTTGTACATGTTTAGAGCATCCTTTATTTTCAAAAATTTGGTGGGCTAACATGTTTTGAAAGATATAAAAAATATGTGTGTATATATATATATATTTGTATAGAAATTTTGTGTGTATATAGATGTTTATTTTGTGATTGTACCTAAATATTGTTTGGGAAATTAATAAGTCGTTGTGGTACATAATTTTTCTAATTTTTCAAATCAAACGCAAAAATAAAGCATAAGTTGGAAATTGGTGTTTTGAGTTGGAATTGGGTATGGGTACATAAATGAGGCAAAATTTTGTTTCTTTGAAATGATTAATGGCATTCAGAAGGAGATAATTTACATTGCTCTTTCATAAATAGTCTTTGAGAATCAGACTAGAGGCATCATTACACTTTAGACTGTATGTTAATCACGTTTCCGTCAGGAATCCGATATCCGGATGGGAAGAGGAAAGTAAGTCCCAGATATTAGTGGCATGCTTTGGGAGGGAGCGTACATTGTCCAGGAAACCGTTCCAACTGGATTTAGTGGAATTGTGGCTGCCCACTTGGAATTTAGTATAGGGATTGTTAGCTAAAGGAGGAATGCTTTGAAAACCACAATGCAGGCACGATAAAGGGCCTTCCGGAAAGGAAGGGAATTGATGAGTGCACGGGCGTATACTAAAGCCTGAGTTGGACGGGTGAGTGGGAGAACTAGAGAGTAGTAGTAGTTCCTACCTGGAGTAAATGACCCTCCTCTTAATGCCGGTGATCTTACCGGTAGAGAAATCAGCAAGGTTTCTCGCTCCTGGCAGCGGTCTGGCGCGGATGGGCGCAGACGGGCTTGTATTTGGCGCGCCTTCGGCGCTCCAACGGCGCGCCCGCTGCGCGCGTCCGCTGCACGTCGGCCAGGGCATGGGGTTTTAACTTCCTCGGCAGAGGCCAGCTGATCTGTCCCTGACGTCATTTCCGCTGGTGCGACACTCCCTCCACTCAAGTGGAACTTTCCGTGGTGGACCGGGGAGGCGCTAACCAGCAGCACAAACAGGTAAGTGCAGGAGGTTTTGGCAGTGAGTGAACAAAGAGTACATTAAAACCAAGACAAAGTTGTGATTTAAAAATACATTATCTTTGTAACAAACAGCGCCGGCTGCGTGGTGATTAGCAAATGAGTGGCAGTAGCGAGCGTGTGGGCATCGGAGGCGAGGAGTCAGGGAGGTTCTAATTCAAACTCCCTTCACGACTCTAACAACAAACCTCTAGCGCGTCCGCTGTCTAAGGAGGCTGGTCAGACCGGACTCCACTCAAGTGTACTTTCAATAAATATATTTGGTTTGTATTTGCTACTGTCTGACTGACTTAATTTATGAGGAAGGCAGAGACGTGGTTGTGAGTGACCCGGGTGGTCCTAACTGGGTCACTTCCTTCAAAAGTCCCCAGAAAATCTACCAAGCACTGGTGTGGTTCCTGGCTTGTTTTCACCAGCCTGCCGCTACCAGACATGTTTCTGACCTCGTGGGGTGAAAGCCAGCGCTCTCAGCGGACAGAGACAAAGCCTGGACAAACACCTGGGCAGAGGTGCTTCTCACCTTCTCCAGGACAGGATGGCATTCCAGGACGGGGAGGTTAAAAGGCAATGCCGCCTTTGAAATCCAACCCAGGAACATCTAGCTAGTGGGGGAGGCCAAGCCCCCCTTCCTGCTCCACTTCTGGTGGGAGGAAAGGCAGGAAAATTAGTTATATTCGGAGGAGAGTCCCCACTTAGCCTGCTCCACCCCTAGGGTGGGGAAGGCGATGTGAATACCTCTCCAAAATTTCACCATCTTGGGATGGTGGAGAACCTATTACCAGGGCTAGGGTAGTGCCTTTCCCCACAGGATTTGGTCACTGGAGCGTGTAGCCCATTGGCTACAACCTGTCTACCCTTGCAACACCCCTAAATTCAGTATTTAGGTGACACCCCAAAACCTGAATATCAGATTCGACGGAGAAGAGAAGAGAACACCAGTACTAAGAAGACCTGCTGCTTGAGAACTGAGGCCCTGCTGCAGAAGAAAAAGCCATCAACCCCTCCCTGCTGCTCCTAGGACTCGTCAATCGCTGCTTCTGTGTCATCAAGAACCCCGGAGCACCTCCAGCCTTCGAGAAATCACTGTGAAACTCCCTTGGAGTGAAGAAATCAGTCCTCTGCGCACCGATCCCACGAAGTCCGGTTCGTCGACGTGCTGCTCTCCGATGACTTCAACACAGCACTGAAGCGAGAAAAGGTACAACAGCTCTGGAGGGTCAAATCTGTCTCCCTACCACGTGTAGAGGCACCAGGACTTACCGAAGCTGCAGTGTAGCAATACAAGTGGTATTGAACCCCAATGGAAAACTCCAAGAAGAAGAGTCTACTCCAGACTGCCGAAGCACCCGAAGCAAGCACCCGTCGAGCAACGTCAGGACACCCGAGGCCCACTTCCTGAGTGGCCCATCTGTCCCAGTTGCCTGCTCTTGACTGCGATGACCACAAGACGCACGGCACCGGCTGACTTGTTCACTCTGCACCCGGACCCAGCACCGACCAACCAGACTTGCTCCCGCGGCCCCAAGGCCCTTGCGACCGCCTCCCTCCAAGGAGACCCACTGGATTTACCGGTAAGTCCTTTGTGCAGTGCATCTTCAAGTGACTTCCTTCGTATTTGAGCACCCGCTTCCATTACCTCAGCACCTCTGCTCCCGGCCAATCTGGGATGCTCCTGAACTTCTCCTGCTAGAACTTTGGACCTGATCCCGACATCGACCTCACAGGAGAAGGCGAACTTCATGAAAGCATTGCCTGAATTTCTATGCATTTATGTGCTTTTCCCCCATTGTTTCCTGTGGTGCGTAATTGCGCATAGAAGTGATATATTTATCGAACTTTGCAAAATTGCATCTCCGAAAGTACTTACCTTAGAACTGTGTTCTTGCTCCTAAAAATTATATAAAAATCAATATTATTTTTACAAATTGGTCTCAGATACATTCTTGAGTGTGTTTCTCATTTATTGCCTCTGTGAGTACAACCAATGCTTAACCCTCTGATAAGCCTGCCGCCCACACTACCACAAAAAAGAGAGCTGTTATTATCTACGTGTACCTCTGCCTACCATTGGGGATTTCTCAAACTCTTTACTCTATATGGGCGCATCTGTGCCGCGTTGACCGCATAATTAGTAATTTTGCAGTTACAAATTTAACTTTGCAAAGTCTCACATTGCTCCTTGGCTATGAGCTCAACAATGAAGGTCGAGGATTGGCTCCTCCTTAATTTTAGTACACTGTACAGAGAGTAGGTATCCTACACAGATAAATTACTGCACAACTTAAGGACGCAGTAGTCTGTAAACTTTTTAAAAAATATATAGAAAAACATAAATTAATTTCCCTACCAATTATCACTTTAATAAAGTGGAAATAGGTATGGAATAATAATAATAATAAAACCTATTACCTACTTATAATTATGATACAGCTAAAGTGTATGAAAAAATATATATACCAGCCTTTTCATTTTGTATGGAAGCCATCGGCCAATCCTTTACTAGCTTGTCATCGGCACGCACCATGGCATGCGGTGAAGTATTTTTAGGGAGGCTTGAAAAGTAGTGATTTTGATTGGCAGACAGTGGTGTCCAGAGGGTGCAGCTCCATTCAGGTGGGATACTTCCGGTTTTGAAGCCAGAAATGTCTTTATTGTGGCTGTCTCCCGCCTGAAACAGCCTCTCCTCCAATAGAAATCAATGGGGGAAATGCATTTCCCAAATTATGGGCTCCTTTATGAGAAATGACGCATCACTGCGTGAAAGCAGCGATGCCTCACTTCTCAGTGCGCCCTCCTTGCGACATACCTGATGCGTCATATTTACTGTATGACGCATCATGTCGCAAGGAGTTACAGATACGTCAGTATTTCTGTTGTATCGGTATGGCATTGCGGGAGTGTGTCACAAAAGTGATGCAAGTCCAGCAATGCGCCATGTGAAAGGGCCTGCGTCAGTCTTACGCCTGCTGTGAGGCAGGTGCAAGATTTTGACGCAACGGCATCCTAGAAGTGACGCAGTGAAATCTCATAGATTTCACTGCGTCACTTCTACGAGGCTTTTTGCGGGGGAACGCCCCCTCTGCATACATTATACCTGGCTCAGGTATAATGTAGCGCAGGGGTTTACAAAGTGACGCATCTGCTTAGATGCGTCACTTTGTAAATAGTGTGGAACTGGAGGCATTACGCCGCCGATGCATCACAAAAAGTGACGCATCGGAAGAGCAAAACTGACGAAAGGCCTCATAAATGAACCTCGTGTAATGTAACTGGAGGTTGTTAAAGGCGCTCCAGTACCTCCTGGTCGAGTTTTCGATATATAAAAACTGCAGAGGTAAAAACTAAGAATTAACATGAACCGAGCCGAGCTTTCAAGTGCTTCTGCCGTCCTCCCTGGAACCTGGACGTGGCGCTGCGGCCAGAGCTGCAGCCTTTGGAACTGAGAAACCAGTTTTATGTCTTAGCGATGGTTCAACATCCTGTGATTCTGGGTACGGGCTTGAGGTTCCACAGGGCCTCGAGCCGAGCCCGAGCCAGTCTTCAGGCTCAAGCCCGGCTCGAACTTTCAGTGGCTCACCCCCCACCCCCCTCTCTGACACAAACATCTGTCCTATCCAACTCGGGAATTTTCAACTTTTCTGAGCCACGGTCTAACTTTTTTTTTCTTTTTTCTTGAGAAGTGAGTTGCAAACCTTTTCCAGAGAAAAATACCCGCCAGCATTTCACGTTCTAACGCGCTACAACGGCCCGGCCCGGCTTCTTAGGAACAGATGAGCAGGAAATCAACAACCTTCTTTTTTAACGCGGCCTTTCAGTCTTTATGTACTTTACTTATCAGTCAGGGGTCATTGAGGCAGCGGTAAAACACATTTAAAAATGTTTTCATTGTACATTTAGGCCTTATTTATGAAGGCCTTGCACCACCGGTGCGTCACTTTTAACATGGTAAAAAGTGACGCATCAGTGGCGCAAGGCCTTCATAAATGAGGCCCTTACTGTTTAAAGTATGTGCAGATAATGGGGAATAACTCCCAGCTTTAGGTGATTTCACTCATTTTTGCACTAAAATACCGCTCCGGCCAGTAGAAAACCGCACAGGGGGCGACTCTCACGTGAGTCGTGTCACCTTTGACCTCTTGATGCACATGTAGTCATGACGTTTGTTATAAATGACTGTTTTTCATTTTGGGCATGAGAGTAATTCGCATCAGCGGGGCTCGGTGTGGCGTATGCGCACACGATGCTGCCTCGATCTATGCAGAGCAAAATGTCCTGAGTATACACAACACACCCGATTCAAGCGGAAAACTCCCATTTCTAAAGCCAAAAATGACTTTTTTTAGGTGTCTCTCAACTAACGATGCTTCGGTTTCAATGTTACTCGATGGGGGAAATAAATTCTCTCGATTTTTCTCCCCTCTTCCTGTTTCAAAATATTGGCATGTTTGCTGCACAGACCTCATCTTCAAGGTTCAAGGCTCACATGGTCTCACAGCAGAGACGTGTGTGTGTAGTGTTGTGTGACCTTGTGCAGCAGGACACGTGTGTTCCTCGACGGACTCCTTACAAAGTTGAGTAATCAGTTAGGAGGTATCTGGGTGTGCCTGGATGCGGTCAGTGAAGAACTATGACGTGCTCCGTGTGTAAAGTTAACGGCGTCATGCCGAAGAATAAACACGTGTGTTACAGAGCTCCGTGTGTGGAGTTAACAGCGCCATGCCGAAGAATAAACACGTGTGTTACAGAGCTCCGTGTGTGGAGTTAACAGCGCCATGCCGAAGAATAAACACGTGTGTTACAGAGCTCCGTGTGTGGAGTTAACAGCGCCATGCCGAAGAATAAACACGTGTGTTTCAGAGCTCCGTGTGTGGAGTTAACAGCGCCATGCCGAAGAATAAACACGTGTGTTACAGAGCTCCGTGTGTGGAGTTAACAGCGCCATGCCGAAGAATAAACACGTGTGTTACAGAGCTCCGTGTGTGGAGTTAACGGCGTCAAGCCGAAGAATAAAGACGTGTGTTACAGAGCTCCGTGTGTGGAGTTAACAGCGCCATGCCGAAGAATAAACACGTGTGTTACAGAGCTCCGTGTGTGGAGTTAACGGCGTCAAGCCGAAGAATAAAGACGTGTGTTACAGAGCTCCATGTGTGGAGTTAACAGCGCCATGCCGAAGAATAAACACGTGTGTTACAGAGCTCCGTGTGTGGAGTTAACGGCGTCAAGCCGAAGAATAAAGACGTGTGTTACAGAGCTCCATGTGTGGAGTTAACGGCGCCATGCCGAAGAATAAACACGTGTGTTACAGAGCTCCATGTGTGGAGTTAACGGCGTCAAGCCGAAGAATAAAGACGTGTGTTACAGACCTCCGTGTGTGGAGTTAACGGCGTCACGCCGAAGAATAAAGACGTGTGTTACAGAGCTCCGTGTGTGGAGTTAATGGCGTCACGCCAAAGAATAAAGACGCGTGTTACAGAGCTCCGTGTGTGGAGTTAACGGCGCCATGCCGAAGAATAAAGACGTGTGTTACAGAGCTCCGTGTGTGGAGTTAACGGCATCAAGCCGAAGAATAAAGACGTGTGTTACAGAGCTCCGTGTGTGGAGTTAACGGCGCCATGCCGAAGAATAAAGACGTGTGTTACAGAGCTCCGTGTGTGGAGTTAATGGCGCCATGCCGAAGAATAAACACGTGTGTTACAGAGCTCCTTGTGTGGAGTTAACTGCGTCAAGCCGAAGAATAAAGACGTGTGTTACAGACCTCCGTGTGTGGAGTTAACAGCGCCATGCCAAAGAATAAAGACGTGTGTTACAGAGCTCCGTGTGTGGAGTTAATGGCGTCACGACAAAGAATAAAGACGCGTGTTACAGAGCTCCGTGTGTGGAGTTAACGGCGCCATGCCGAAGAATAAAGACGTGTGTTACAGAGCTCCGTGTGTGGAGTTAACGGCGTCAAGCCGAAGAATAAAGACGTGTGTTACAGAGCTCCGTGTGTGGAGTTAACGGCGTCATGCCGAAGAATAAAGACGTGTGTTACAGAGCTCCGTGTGTGGCGTTAACGGTGTCATGCCAAAGAATAAAGACGCGTGTTACAGAGCTCCGTGTGTGGAGTTAATGGCGTCATGCCAAAGAATAAAGACGCGTGTTACAGAGCTCTGTGTGTGGAGTTAACAGCGCCATGCCGAAGAATAAAGACGTGTGTTACAGAGCTCCGTGTGTGGAGTTAACGGCGTCATGCCGAAGAATAAAGACGTGTGCTACAGAGCTCCGTGTGTGGAGTTAACGGCGTCATGCCGAAGAATAAAGACGTGTGTTACAGAGCTCCGTGTGTGGAGTTAACGGCGTCATGCCGAAGAATAAAGACGCGTGTTACAAAGCTCCGTGTGTGGAGTTAACGGCGTCAAGCCGAAGAATAAAGACGTGTGTTACAGAGCTCCGTGTGTGGAGTTAACGGCGTCATGCCGAAGAATAAAGACGTGTGTTACAGAGCTCCGTGTGTGGCGTTAACGGTGTCATGCCAAAGAATAAAGACGCGTGTTACAGAGCTCCGTGTGTGGAGTTAATGGCGTCATGCCGAAGAATAAACACGTGTGTTACAGAGCTCCGTGTGTGGAGTTAACGGCGCCATGCCGAAGAATAAAGACGTGTGTTACAAAGCTCCGTGTGTGGCGTTAACGGTGTCATGCCGAAGAATAAAGACGTGTGTTACAGAGCTCCATGTGTGGAGTTAACGGCGTCATGCCGAAGAATAAAGACGTGTGTTACAGAGCTCCGTGTGTGGAGTTAACGGTGTCATGCCGAAGAATAAAGACGTGTGTTACAGAGCTCCGTGTGTAGAGTTAACGGCGCCATGCCGAAGAATAAAGACGTGTGTTACAGAGCTCCGTGTGTGGAGTTAACGGTGCCATGCCGAAGAATAAACACGTGTGTTACAGAGCTCCGTGTGTGGAGTTAACGGCGTCATGCCGAAGAATAAAGACGTGTGTTACAGAGATCCGTGTGTGGAGTTAACGGCGTCATGCCGAAGAATAAAGGCGTGTGTTACAGAGATCCGTGTGTGGAGTTAACGGCGTCATGCCGAAGAATAAAGACGTGTGTTACAGAGCTCCGTGTGTGGAGTTAACGGCGTCAAGCCGAAGAATAAACACATGTGTTACAGAGCTCCGTGTGTGGAGTTAATGGTGTCACGCCAAAGAATAAAGACGCGTGTTACAAAGCTCCGTGCGTGGAGTTAACGGCGTCAAGCCGAAGAATAAAGACGTGTGTTACAGAGCTCCGTGTGTGGAGTTAATGGCGTCAAGCCGAAGAATAAAGACGTGTGTTACAGAGCTCCGTGTGTGGAGTTAACGGCGCCATGCCGAAAAAAATAAACACGTGT
Source organism: Lissotriton helveticus (assembly GCF_964261635.1). Lineage (NCBI taxonomy): Eukaryota > Metazoa > Chordata > Amphibia > Caudata > Salamandridae > Lissotriton > Lissotriton helveticus. The sequence goes on along the minus strand of NC_136068.1, from coordinate 1,957,431,458 downwards.
GTTACAGAGCTCCGTGTGTGGAGTTAACAGCGTCATGCCGAAGAATAAAGACGTGTGTTACAGAGATCCGTGTGTGGAGTTAACGGCGTCATGCCGAAGAATAAAGACGTGTGTTACAGAGCTCCGTGTGTGGAGTAAACGGCGTCAAGCCAAAGAATAAAGACGTGTGTTACAGAGCTCCGTGTGTGGAGTTAACGGCGTCAAGCCGAAGAATAAAGACGTGTGTTACAGAGCTCCATGTGTGGAGTTAACGGCGTCATGCCGAAGAATAAAAACGCGTGTTACAGAGCTCCGTGTGTGGAGTTAACGGTGTCATGCCAAAGAATAAAGACGCGTGTTACAGAGCTCCGTGTGTGGAGTTAATGGCGTCTTGCCAACGAATAAACACGTGTGTTACAGAGCTCCGTGTGTGGAGTTAACGGCGCCATGCCGAAGAATAAAGACGTGTGTTACAAAGCTCCTTGTGTGGCGTTAACGGTGTCATGCCGAAGAATAAAGACGTGTGTTACAGAGCTCCGTGTGTGGAGTTAACGGCGTCATGCCGAAGAATAAAGACGTGTGTTACAGAGCTCCGTGTGTGGCGTTAACGGTGTCATGCCAAAGAATAAAGACGCGTGTTACAGAGCTCCGTGTGTGGAGTTAACGGCGTCAAGCCGAAGAATAAAGACGTGTGTTACAGAGCTCCGTGTGTGGAGTTAACGGCGTCAAGCCGAAGAATAAAGCCGTGTGTTACAGAGCTCCGTGTGTGGAGTTAACGGCGTCATGCCGAAGAATAAAGACGTGTGCTACAGAGCTCCGTGTGTGGCGTTAACGGTGTCATGCCAAAGAATAAAGACGCGTGTTACAGAGCTCCGTGTGTGGCGTTAACGGCGTCACGCCAAATAATAAAGACGCGTGTTACAGAGCTCCGTGTGTGGAGTTAACGGCGCCATGCCGAAGAATAAAGACGTGTGTTACAGAGCTCCGTGTGTGGCGTTAACGGTGTCATGCCAAAGAATAAAGACGCGTGTTACAGAGCTCCGTGTGTGGAGTTAACGGCGTCAAGCCGAAGAATAAAGACGCGTGTTACAGAGCTCCGTGTGTGGAGTTAACGGCGTCAAGCCGAAGAATAAAGACGTGTGTTACAGAGCTCCGTGTGTGGAGTTAACGGCGTCATGCCGAAGAATAAAGACGTCTGCTACAGAGCTCCGTGTGTGGCGTTAACGGTGTCATGCCAAAGAATAAAGACGCGTGTTACAGAGCTCCGTGTGTGGCGTTAACGGCGTCACGCCAAAGAATAAAGACGCGTGTTACAGAGCTCCGTGTGTGGAGTTAACGGCGCCATGCCGAAGAATAAAGACGTGTGTTACAGAGCTCCGTGTGTGGAGTTAACGGCGTCAAGCCGAAGAATAAAGACGTGTGTTACAGATCTCCGTGTGTGGAGTTAACGGCGTCATGCCGAAGAATAAAGACGTGTGCTACAGAGCTCCGTGTGTGGCGTTAACGGTGTCATGCCAAAGAATAAAGACGCGTGTTACAGAGCTCCGTGTGTGGAGTTAATGGCGTCACGCCAAAGAATAAAGACGTGTGTTACAGAGCTCCGTGTGTGGAGTTAACGGCGCCATGCCGAAAAAAATAAACACGTGTGTTACAGAGCTCCGTGTGTGGAGTTAACGGCGTCATGCCGAAGAATAAAGACGTGTGTTACAGAGATCCGTGTGTGGAGTTAACGGCGTCATGCCGAAGAATTAATACGCGTGTTACAGAGCTCCGTGTGTGGAGTTAACGGTGTCATGCCAAAGAATAAAGACGCGTGTTACAGAGCTCCGTGTGTGGAGTTAATGGCGTCATGCCAAAGAATAAACACGTGTGTTACAGAGCTCCGTGTGTGGAGTTAACGGCGCCATGCCGAAGAATAAAGACGTGTGTTACAAAACTCCGTGTGTGGCGTTAACGGTGTCATGTCGAAGAATAAAGACGTGTGTTACAGAGCTCCGTGTGTGGAGTTAACGGCGTCATGCCGAAGAATAAAGACGTGTGTTACAGAGCTCCGTGTGTGGCGTTAACGGTGTCATGCCAAAGAATAAAGACGCGTGTTACAGAGCTCCGTGTGTGGAGTTAATGGCGTCACGCCAAAGAATAAAGACGCGTGTTACAGAGCTCCGTGTGTGGAGTTAACGGCGCCATGCCGAAGAATAAAGACGTGTGTTACAGAGCTCCGTGTGTGGAGTTAACGGCGTCAAGCCGAAGAATAAAGACGTGTGTTACAGAGCTCCGTGTGTGGAGTTAACGGAGTCATGTCGAAGAATAAAGACGTGTGTTACAGAGCTCCGTGTGTGGCGTTAACGGTGTCATGCCAAAGAATAAAGACGCGTGTTACAGATCTCCGTGTGTGGAGTTAATGGCGTCATGCCAAAGAATAAAGACGCGTGTTACAGAGCTCCGTGTGTGGAGTTAACAGCGCCATGCCGAAGAATAAAGACGTGTGTTACAGAGCTCCGTGTGTGGAGTTAACGGCGTCAAGCCGAAGAATAAAGACGTGTGTTACAGAGCTCCGTGTGTGGAGTTAACGGCGTCAAGCCGAAGAATAAAGCCGTGTGTTACAGAGCTCCGTGTGTGGAGTTAACGGCGTCATGCCGAAGAATAAAGACGTGTGCTACAGAGCTCCGTGTGTGGCGTTAACGGTGTCATGCCAAAGAATAAAGACGCGTGTTACAGAGCTCCCTGTGTGGCGTTAACGGCGTCACGCCAAAGAATAAAGACGCGTGTTACAGAGCTCCGTGTGTGGAGTTAACGGCGCCATGCCGAAGAATAAAGACGTGTGTTACAGAGCTCCGTGTGTGGCGTTAACGGTGTCATGCCAAAGAATAAAGACGCGTGTTACAGAGCTCCGTGTGTGGAGTTAACGGCGCCAAGCCGAAGAATAAAGACGTGTGTTACAGAGCTCCGTGTGTGGAGTTAACGGCGTCAAGCCGAAGAATAAAGACGTGTGTTACAGAGCTCCGTGTGTGGAGTTAACGGCGTCATGCCGAAGAATAAAGACGTGTGCTACAGAGCTCCGTGTGTGGCGTTAACGGTGTCATGCCAAAGAATAAAGACGCGTGTTACAGAGCTCCGTGTGTGGCGTTAACGGCGTCACGCCAAAGAATAAAGACGCGTGTTACAGAGCTCCGTGTGTGGAGTTAACGGCGCCATGCCGAAGAATAAAGACGTGTGTTACAGAGCTCCGTGTGTGGAGTTAACGGCGTCAAGCCGAAGAATAAAGACGTGTGTTACAGAGCTCCGTGTGTGGAGTTAACGGCGTCATGCCGAAGAATAAAGACGTGTGCTACAGAGCTCCGTGTGTGGCGTTAACGGTGTCATGCCAAAGAATAAAGACGCGTGTTACAGAGCTCCGTGTGTGGAGTTAATGGCGTCACGCCAAAGAATAAAGACGTGTGTTACAGAGCTCCGTGTGTGGAGTTAACGGCGCCATGCCGAAAAAAATAAACACGTGTGTTACAGAGCTCCGTGTGTGGAGTTAACGGCGTCATGCCGAAGAATAAAGACGTGTGTTACAGAGATCCGTGTGTGGAGTTAACGGCGTCATACCGAAGAATAAATACGCGTGTTACAGAGCTCCGTGTGTGGAGTTAACGGTGTCATGCCAAAGAATAAAGACGCGTGTTACAGAGCTCCGTGTGTGGAGTTAATGGCGTCATGCCAAAGAATAAACACGTGTGTTACAGAGCTCCGTGTGTGGAGTTAACGGCGCCATGCCGAAGAATAAAGACGTGTGTTACAAAACTCCGTGTGTGGCGTTAACGGTGTCATGTCGAAGAATAAAGACGTGTGTTACAGAGCTCCGTGTGTGGAGTTAACGGCGTCATGCCGAAGAATAAAGACGTGTGTTACAGAGCTCCGTGTGTGGCGTTAACGGTGTCATGCCAAAGAATAAAGACGCGTGTTACAGAGCTCCGTGTGTGGAGTTAATGGCGTCACGCCGAAGAATAAATACGCGTGTTACAGAGCTCCGTGTGTGGAGTTAACGGCGCCATGCCGAAGAATAAAGACGTGTGTTACAGAGCTCCGTGTGTGGAGTTAACGGCGTCAAGCCGAAGAATAAAGACGTGTGTTACAGAGCTCCGTGTGTGGAGTTAACGGAGTCATGTCGAAGAATAAAGACGTGTGTTACAGAGCTCCGTGTGTGGCGTTAACGGTGTCATGCCAAAGAATAAAGACGCGTGTTACAGAGCTCCGTGTGTGGAGTTAATGGCGTCATGCCAAAGAATAAAGACGCGTGTTACAGAGCTCCGTGTGTGGAGTTAACAGCGCCATGCCGAAGAATAAAGACGTGTGTTACAGAGCTCCGTGTGTGGAGTTAACGGCGTCAAGCCGAAGAATAAAGACGTGTGTTACAGAGCTCCGTGTGTGGAGTTAACGGCGTCATGCCGAAGAATAAAGACGTGTGTTACAGAGCTCCGTGTGTGGCGTTAACGGTGTCATGCCAAAGAATAAAGACGCGTGTTACAGAGCTCTGTGTGTGGAATTAATGGCGTCATGCCGAAGAATAGACACGTGTGTTACAGAGCTCCGTGTGTGGAGTTAACGGCGCCATGCCGAAGAATAAAGACGTGTGTTACAAAGCTCCGTGTGTGGCGTTAACGGTGTCATGCCGAAGAATAAAGACGTGTGTTACAGAGCTCCATGTGTGGAGTTAACGGCGTCATGCCGAAGAATAAAGACGTGTGTTACAGAGCTCCGTGTGTGGCGTTAACGGTGTCATGCCAAAGAATAAAGACGCGTGTTACAGAGCTCCGTGTGTGGAGTTAATGGCGTCACGCCAAAGAATAAAGACGCGTGTTACAGAGCTCCGTGTGTGGAGTTAACGGCGCCATGCCGAAGAATAAAGACGTGTGTTACAGAGCTCCGTGTGTGGAGTTAACGGCGTCAAGCCGAAGAATAAAGACGTGTGTTACAGAGCTCCATGTGTGGAGTTAACGGCGTCATACCGAAGAATAAAGGCGTGTGTTACAGAGCTCCGTGTGTGGCGTTAACGGTGTCATGCCAAAGAATAAAGACGCGTGTTACAGAGCTCCGTGTGTGGAGTTAATGGCGTCATGCCAAAGAATAAAGACGCGTGTTACAGAGCTCCGTGTGTGGAGTTAACGGCGCCATGCCGGAGAATAAAGACGTGTGTTACAGAGCTCCTTGTGTGGAGTAAACGGCGTCAAGCCGAAGAATAAAGACGTGTGTTACAGAGCTCCGTGTGTGGAGTTAACGGCGTCAGGCCGAAGAATAAAGACGTGTGTTACAGAGCTCCGTGTGTGGCGTTAACGGTGTCATGCCAAAAAATAAAGACGCGTGATACAGAGCTCCGTGTGTGGAGTTAATGGCGTCATGCCGAAGAATAAACACGTGTGTTACAGAGCTCCGTGTGTGGCGTTAACGGTGTCTTGCCAAAAAATAAAGACGCGTGATACAGAGCTCCGTGTGTGGAGTTAATGGCGTCATGCCGAAGAATAAACACGTGTGTTACAGAGCTCCATGTGTGGCGTTAACGGTGTCATGCCAAAGAATAAAGACGCGTGTTACAGAGCTCCGTGTGTGGAGTTAATGGCGTCATGCCGAAGAATAAACACGTGTGTTACAGAGCTCCGTGTGTGGAGTTAACGGCGCCATGCCGAAGAATAAAGACGTGTGTTACAGAGCTCCATGTGTGGCGTTAACGGTGTCATGCCAAAGAATAAAGAAGCGTGTTACAGAGCTCCGTGTGTGGAGTTAACGGCGCCATGCCGAAGAATAAACACGTGTGTTACAGAGCTCCGTGTGTGGAGTTAACGGCGTCATGCCGAAGAATAAAGACATGTGTTACAGAGCTCCGTGTGTGGCGTTAATGGTGTCATGCCAAAGAATAAAGACGCGTGTTACAGAGCTCCGTGTGTGGAGTTAACGGCTCCATGCCGAAGAATAAACACGTGCGTTACAGAGCTTCGTGTGTGGAGTTAACGGCATCATGCCGAAGAATAAAGACGTGTGTTACAGGGCTCCGTGTGTGGCGTTAACGGTGTCATGCCAAAGAATAAAGACACGTGTTACAGAGCTCCGTGTGTGGAGTTAATGGCGTCATGCCGAAGAATAAAGATTTGTGTTACAGAGCTCCATGTGTGGAGTTAACGGCGTCATGCCAAAGAATAAAGACATGTGTTACAGAGCTCCGTGTGTGGAGTTAACCGCGTCATGCCGAAGAATAAAGACGTGTGTTACAGAGCTCCATGTGTTGCGTGACCATTTGTGTGCTCCAGAACCGGGGTGGGTGTGACAGTGTGCATCGCAACGGAGCTGTCAGCTGAGTGCCTCCCTGTATCACGAGTTTCATATTTATTATTATGTCCCCGAAAACATGCAAAATGTCTCGATGTGGGACAGAGAAACCTGCTTACAGTTCAGAGAGGAAACCTAAAAAGAATGCCGTAAGCGGCATCTTTTCAGAGTTGATTTTAGGGACAATATTCTTTTCACCCTCTGAAAGAGTACAAAAAAAAGAGGGCGGAGCTCTGCGCATGTTCTGTAAGCATGATACACCACAAAGCATTACTGGCACCACCCGTACGCCGAAACACGTGAAGCTGCTTCATGCATGTAAACTAGTCGAACCACCCTTCTATGGAGCACAGCCATCCCATGATAGTACTGTTGGACCCGGCCTCGTGGCGTGGTCCGCCCTGACCCGTGCAACTCCCCATGCCCCTGATTCACCGACAGGTCCCGCCATGACCCCCATCCCCGACACTGGGCCTTCCGTCCTCTCCCTCCATTTCCCCGGCACCCGGGGCCGATACCCATGCCCCTGAACCTAAGATGGCCGCCCCGGCCCCAGCCTGACCTCGGCCTTAGGCGCGCCATACCCGGCTGGGGGGTAGAGCGCTCCCCGTGAGCGAGAGAGGAAGGAGTAGCTCCATCACACCTCCCACACCCCCTCGAGAGATGAGTTTCGATCACCCCTCCGGCCCCCTTGAGGGTTGGTTCCAGGCCCGCTGAGTGTCTGGGATTCCTCCAGACCCAACTTGAAAGGATGAAAGAAGCCGCCAAGGCAGAACCCACAACAACCGGCCCCCAGGTGCTAAGACCTCCGCCTGTGAGGACTCCGGACATCAAAGGAGGGCAGTCCTATATCAAGGGTTGCTCTGGATGACCAAGTTAGTTGTATCCTGGACTACGTGAGCCCTGCTGACCTTGTCGCGGCTCCTACCGAGCAGAGAAGGACTTCTACTCGAGAACCACCTGAGCCCTGCTGACGCTGTCGCGGCTCCTTTGCAACCTTGAGAACTACTCGAGCCCTGCTGACCTCGTCGCAGCTCCTACCGAGCAGAGAAGGACTTCTACTCGAGAACCACCTGAGCCCTGCTGACGCTGTCACGGCTCCTTTGCAACCTTGAGATCTACTCGAGCCCTGCTGACCTCGTCGCAGCTCCTACCGAGCAGAGAAGGACTTCTACTCGAGAACCACCTGAGCCCTGCTGACGCTGTCGCGGCTCCTTTGCAACCTTGAGAACTACTCGAGCCCTGCTGACCTCATCGCAGCTCCTACCGAGCAGAGAAGGACTTCTACTCGAGAACCACCTGAGCCCTGCTGACGCTGTCGCGGCTCCTTTGCAACCTTGAGCACCACCTGAGCCCTGCTGACGCTGTCGCGGCTCCTTTGCAACCTTGAGAACTACTCGAGCCCTGCTGACCTCGCCGCAGCTCCTACCGAGCAGAGAAGGACTTCTACTCAAGAACCACCTGAGCCCTGCTGACCTCGTCGCGGCTCCTACCGAGTAGAGAAGGACTTCTACTCAAGAACCACCCGAGCCCTGCTGATCTGATCGCGGCTCTCTAAGACTACAAGAACTACACCATCCTTGCTCGAGCCCTGCTGATCCGATCGCGGCTCGGAGACTGTCCTGGTCCGGCTGGACCCCTAAACCACTCGTATCCCCCGGCTCGAGGATTGAGAGCTGCGCGCAGGATACACACCGACCGTAACTTTGAACTTTAAGACTGTCCCGCTACCCTAACCCTTACCGAGACTTTCCGAGCCCTTGCTCCGTTGTACCTACGACCTTGCGGATCATAAAGATCCAGTTTGCTTGAAGAGATAAAGAATACGTTCTCTTGAATCCTACTGTGTGGTGTCTCTTTGTCGAGTAGTGCTAGCTCAGCGCGTGCGATCCTAGATTCGAGACCCTCCCCCTGAGGGGTCTCCCGCCAGTGCTCGGCAGTGTTCCTGGGAGAGGTGGGTCACAGTGTGGTCAGGTGCTTATTCTGGGTCCCCCTGGGATCGCCCCTTCTAACAAGTACCCCTATGCACACGCACGCACAAGAAGTGGAAATAGTAGACTTACTGGAGCTCTTTTTGACATGCACCACACCGAAAACACAGGAGCAGCAAACAACGGCAGCTTGAGCTCTGGTCGTTATTTTTGTTCCCACGTCCTGCACTATAATTTTACAGCAAATGCAGCAAAATATGCACTATGGCGTAATCTTATGCATCTTGCATAATAAGCATAGCACGGAAAAAATACAAAATTAGGTGAATTATGAAAGCACTCTTTCCAGCCCAGATAGGAACTCCCCGTTTGAGGTTAATACCCTCTTGTGGTTCTCATCCCGATGCTGGACGATCTTAAAGATGTAGCTTTAAGTATTAAATCCGGCTCTCCAATGGACCCAGCATCCCCTAAAGTCCTAAGGGAAGGCTATCTTTCCGCCGTGGTGAGGTCCAGCAAAATTGGAAACCGGCGATCGTCCTCCCTTCAAAGTAGAAACCGTCAGCTGATCCCGCCTTACTGGACAATGTACGCCCCATCTCGCTCTTGCCATATTTCTCCAAAATAGCAGAGAAAGTGGTTAATTCTCAATTGGTTGCCTACATCAACTGGAACAACTTACTTCCGACTTCGCAGTCAGGCTTCAGAGCCTCATATTCAACAAGTCAGTGTTGCCTCTTGCAACTGATACACTGCACAGGTGCGCGGAGGAGGGTCAGACTGCCGCTTTGATCTTACTCGACCTCAGCGCAGCCTTTGACACGGTTTCCCACAACCTGCTTCTTCAAAGACCGTGGTCGAGTGGGATAGAGGGGTTAGCCCTAAAATGGATGACTTCCGTCCTCCGCGAGCGCAGCTTTCAAGTTGCGCAGCGCCCACATGTTTCGAAAAGTACCCCACTCTCACAAGGGGTCCCACAGGGCTCCATTCTGAGCCCAGCTCTTTTCAATCTCTATATTGCACCCATGGCAGCGATTGTTGAAAAACACAAGGTCACCATTGCTTCCTATGCGGACGACACGCAACTGATTGTCACCTTACCCCATATCTCAGAGGAAACAGCTGACGAGGGTTCTTCCTGTTGAGCGACCTTGCCTCCTGGATGACTTGTAACAGCCTTACATTGAACGGCAGCAAGACCGAGGTGCTGATCGTGGGGAGGACCCCTCCATCTGGTCGTCCGCATGGTGGCCCCAGACTCTGGGCCCCAATCCTATTCCGAAGAAGGAAACTATCATTCTTATAGTCTGGTTGGGCCCCAATCTCTTCCTTGAAACACATATTAAGAGGGTCACTTGGAAATGCTTTGGAATCCTTAAAATGCTGAGAAAAACCTTGAATATTCTCCCTTTATCTGATAGAAAAACCTTGTTTCATGCCCTCGTAACACCCCAGCTGGATTGTGGTAACATTTTGTACCTTGTCTTGACTTACTCGACATACAAGTCTCATTTTATGCGTGTCACTCCCAGGGTGGCAGAACTAGTGCTGCCACCCCTGAGGGGACCCTTTAATGTACCCGCCCTGGGTATCGTGGGGCTATTGACTTGGGTCTTACATGTGAGCCATCTCAGCCAATTGGGTGAAGCCAATTCGACATACCAGTTTAAGGTCCGGCACCCACACCGAGGTCTGGTTCGCAGGCCTCGGGTCACTCTCAGAGTCGAAAAATCAGCAGCATCTGTCCAAAAACGCGGGAGTGACCAAACAAAAAGAGGCCTCTCCTTACCACTGGGAGACGTGAATGCTGCGGACAGGGAGTAAATGGAAGCCACGATCTGCATCCAGGGCCACCATGCGAGGTGATGGAGAACAGGTACTTTGGGCAAAGGGTCCGGGGAAGGGCAGTGCCAGAGGCCACACCAAAGGCCTGGAGCCCCATGGGCACGGCCAAGAGCTAGCATATCAAGGCCTGGGTGCATGTAAACAAGTGTAATGCTGTATGCCGACAACATGATCCTGGTGATCGAAGGGCGTGCACAGTAGATTCTCTCAAAACCCTAAAAGGCATTTATCGTGAGACAAGCAACCATAATCCATTACACCTGAGCTCACACTTGATGTCACAGATGACATCATTAACGTCATCATCTACCTAAAGTGAATCCCACCTGCACCCCCGCCCCTATGAGTACCTCTGAAGTACCCGTTGCAGGAAAAATATAATTATGAAATATTCAAAAGATAAGCGTTTGCCTACTGGTAAAATAAGCATGTCTGGAAACGATTTAAAAGAACTAATAAAAAGCATCCATTTAAGCCAGTGTTTAAACTAAATTAAATAAAAATAATTTTATGTGAGAATAATTCCTTTACAATTTTGATGGTCTCTATAGCTCTTTTTTAATAGGTATTGTGATGTCATTTTTAATACGCTTCAGCCCTGATGAAGGCTCTTCATTAATGAAACTGTGGGCCGAAACACATGCTATCAACAGGATAGCAATGACGAGAAGTCTGACAACAACTGTTGCACCTTGTAACATAATTATGAGGCTTTATGATAATCTTTAGCCAATCTTATCTGTTTATTTTGTAAATGTACCTTTTTTTTAATCTCTGTTTGCACTTTATTTGAAACTCTTTTTACACTCTGTGAACTGAAAGGTCTCTTTTTCCACTGGCCACCAGTAAGAACTATTAGATATATATTCTGCCTCATCCATGGAATTTCCTGAACAAATTGAATGCACTGAACACATCATGGTCTTTCACATGTTCCTATCTGCTGAGTAATCTTTGGACACATAAAATGCAGGTATTTATATTAGTATGTGGTATTTGTATCGCGTGAACCGTATCCCAAAGGCAGCAGAGAGTTCTGCAGGGTCAAAGGTGAAGAAAGAGTGGGTGTGTCACTGGAAGGGTAGCTGGGGTCTGAGAGTGGACGTGGACGGTTACTTCGTCGCGGACGCTTTTTATACACGTCCTTAAAACTTTGTAACATAGATACAAATGTTTCTATTGGGGAGAGTGTTCCTAAGTTGCGTTCTGTTGTAGTGTGAAAGCAATGACGAGAATGGACCATATACCGAAGCCAAGTCAAGATATCTTCTTCACATTAAGGAGTATTAAGTGGAGGTTTACACCCCTGCGGATGTCCGGAACACATTTGATGGCATTGTGGGTCGTGTGTCTCTGAAACTTGAGGCCAGATTCATCAATGTTTCGTGCAGCGCAGCAGCCACCTCAGTGCGCTGCGTGAAAGGGCAGGAATGCAGCGTATTTATTATGTCCTTTCCTATCACTGGCGCCAACGCAGACACCCATGCGTCATGGTGCAGGGTGACTGCATTGTACACCTTCCTGCACAAAGACAATCCTGAGAGGCATTTTCCGCTTTCTGTGTGTGCTACAGAATGCACCTAAAGGGAAATATCTCCTCGTTACACCTCACCTCGTAAGGCACAGCATTTTGACACAGTCCCATGTCCATCACTAATGGTAAATCTGGAAATACGCTACAGTCCATGGGTGGATGTGTGGAAACACCCATGAGAAACCTCCCAGCGTAAGGCAAAGCAGCGATATGCGCGTCCTTGCGTTTCTCTAGACTTATCAAACCACTCAGAGCCAACGCAAGGTGCCCTAACATGGCTCAAAAAATCTTACATAGGTTTTGCATCGTCCCACAAGGGTGATGCAAAAACTTGATAAATATCCCCCTTGATCTATTACTGCTGTTGTGAAACCATCTCAACCAACCCCAGGGCCCCGGCTGGTGAAGGGCACATTTTGTACAGGGTGTGATGTGGCTGTGTCGAGATGCACTACAGCTTTGGTTCAAGTGGCACCTTCTCATGTGGTAATTTAGCAATGATTAGGTTAAGCATTAGCAGAAGACATCCGGTATTTAGAGACTATCTTGGCCGTTTTACGGAATCCATTTTGTATTTCTATCGCCATTTTGTTTACCATGTGCTCTGTCCTACCTTCCTGTCAACTGCTCTTGAAATCTGCCTAGAGACAATATATGTTTAGTCTCCTTAACTTTGCACATGCTCAGTTGAGCATACAGCTGTCTCCAACTTGTAACTGTCAAGATGTGTCCACCAGAATTAGCTGACTGACAGCCCTTCCCACTTGTTGCCAGCACACTCTCTGTATGACATTATATGTATTTGAAACCAACACTCTGTGCCTTGTAGCGCCTTCATTTCAGCCCATGTGTGGGTATAAAAGGACCAAGCTCCTTCTAGTCAGTGTGCTACCTCATACACTACAGAAGGGTGTTGTGTGAATGTAGTTCCACCTCATGAGGTTTAATAAACTCTGTCTTTTCTATTCCAGTTTCTGTGCCAACTTCTTACTATTGGTTTAAGGACTCTGAGCAGAGAAGGGCGAATCCCTTGCACTAGTAGGCCTGGCTGAGGCTTGCTACATCACTCAGGCGTCGATGGTTTACTCACCTCCTCTGCACGTTGGCGTGTTCAATCATTATTTAATAAAATCCATTGGTGGTCGTGGTGTGTGATGGAGGCGGTACGCGGGTGGGCTCATTAAGGTAGTTAGTCTGCGATTGAGGTCCCTGCGGCTGGGCTCATTAGTGGCAAAATGTGTTCATGGATGCCAGCTTTGGCCTCCAGATAGAATCAGCATGTACGATTCTGAGATGGATATATATCCGTCAATGGGCTAGTACTGTGTGTGTTTAGTGTATGTGTGTGATTGTGTGTTTTGTATGTGTGTGTGTGTATAGTAGTAGCCAAACGAAAACTGAATGTCCCACACCCGATACAAGGATGAGTGGTTAGGGCTACCTTATGATTGAACTGGACAACCCAAAAAATGAGGTTTTTCAGGAGCTCAGGCATCCCCAGTTATGAGGCTCCTGATCACAGCACCTGGCATGTCTCCACCTTACCTCAACCCAATGGCCAGGTCGCGTGGGGTTAGACAGACAGAAAGGAACGAGGGGAGAGAAATGGAGAAGTTAGAAGTTAGACACTTGCCTCCGAGCGGAGTCCCAAAGCAGCAGCCCACTCCGACAGCACACCCCACGGTCAGCACATCCGTGTAGTAATACGGCTGCTACTGGTGGAAGAGATTGGACAGCCAGAGGGAGACAGACAGTGAGACACACAAACACCACAAAGAGACAGACAGAAAGGAGGAAGAAACGGTGGTGAGTGAAGAAGTCTCCGGCAGCATCTAAAGAATCCTGGACTTCCAGGGTGGGAGGAGTGCTCATGCCAGAAGATGGGAATTACTGCATGGAAGGAAATGTGTGAACTTCCAGTGGACACCGCACAACCCCACAGAATGTGACCACAACCACATGCACCAGGCAGCAATAGCATGGTATGGATTCGGCTTCGTCGGCATAAAGCGACCTCGGTCGGCACCGGAAGTGATCTCATACCAAAGCGGGCTAAACAGGAAACTATCTCAAAGAGGAGGGGTTTAATTAGGAAGTGACTTAAATAATAAAGACCAAAACAGAAGATAAAGTCAAAGAGGAATGAACAAAACAGGAAAATGTCCTCAAAATATATTGAATTAAAGATACAATAAACTAAGATGGATGTTATTGAAACAGAAAACTACCAGGTGCATGTATTAAACAGGAAATGACCTAAGAGGGATCCATTCTACACAGGAAATGAAAGTCAAAAGTGAAATTCAACAGTATTAATCTGCATGATTGTAAATGTGCTGGTTAAGTTATATGGGCCATAGCACTGAACTTAACCCACTTACTTTCTATGCACCCTACTATGCCATTGTGATTCCAAGCTCAGTAAACCTGACTTCACGTGGACAGGTAAAGCCTAAAATGCTAAAAATAAGAAAAAAGCAAGGCCCCTGTGGTTCCGCCTCTGGGTTAACGAGTGAGGGACCTTCAGTCTCAAGGCACAGAATCTGCAAACCCCATATCTCTTGCGGTTACGTGACAAAGTCAACACTTTTGATGTGAATGTTTGAACCTTCAATTCATAGTGTGCTGCGGGTAAATTCTCTGAGCAGCATCCCATCACCTCAGCTGTGCTCTTCATCTTTTAGGAAGCGGGACCTTTACACTCTGATCACCGTCCCATCCCATCACCTGCAATCGTCTCTCAGGGCCTCTGAGGCTCCACGCTCTGAGCAGTATCCCATCCCTTCACCTGTACTACTCTCTGTAGAATGCTGAGGCTCCACCCTCTGAACGGCGCCCCATCCCGTAGCCTGCACTTGTCTCTGTAGGGCGCTGAGGCTCCACCCTCTGAACGGCGTCCCATCCCTTTGTCTGCACTGGTCTCTGTAGGGCGCTGAGGCTCCACCCTCTGAACGGCGTCCCATCCCGTAGCCTGCACTTGGCTCTGTAGGGCGCTGTGGCTCCACCCTCTGAACGGCGTCCCACCCGTAGCCTGCACTTGTCTCTGTAGGGCGCTGAGGCTCCACCCTCTGAACGGCGTCCCATCCCGTAGCCTGCACTTGGCTCTGTAGGGCGCTGTGGCTCCACCCTCTGAACGGCGTCCCACCCGTAGCCTGCACTTGTCTCTGTAGGGCGCTGAGGCTCCACCCTCTGAACGGCGTCCCATCCCGTAGCCTGCACTTGTCTCTGTAGGGCGCTGAGGCTCCACCCTCTGAGCAGCATCCCATCCCTTCACCTGCACCCGTCTCTGTAGGACACTGAGGCTACACCCTCTGAATGGCTTCCCATCCCTTTGTCTGCACTGGTCTCTGTAGGACGCTGAGGCTCCACCCTCTGAACGGCGTCCCATCCCGTAGCCTGCACTTGTCTCTGTATGGCGCTGAGGCTCCACCCTCTGAACGGCGTCCCATCCCGTAGCCTGCACATGTCTCTGTAGGGCGCTGTGGCTCCACCCTCTGAACGGCGTCCCACCCGTAGCCTGCACTTGTCTCTGTAGGGCGCTGAGGCTCCACCCTCTGAACGGAGTCCCATCCCGTAGCCTGCACTTGTCTCTGTAGGGCGCTGAGGCTACACCCTCTGAACGGCGTCCCATCCTGTAGCCTGCACTTGTCTCTGTAGGACGCTGAGGCTACACGCTCTGAGCAGCATCCCATCCCTTCACCTGTACTCGTCTCTGTAGAATGCTGAGGCTACACCGTCTGAACGGCGTCCCATCCCGTAGCCTGCACTTGTCTCTGTAGGGCGCTGAGGCTCCACCCTCTGAACGGCGTCCCATCCCGTAGCCTGCACTTGTCTCTGTAGGGCGCTGAAGCTCCACCCTCTGAGCAGCATCCCATCCCTTCACCTGCACCCGTCTCTGTAGGACACTGAGGCTACACCCTCTGAACGGCGTCCCATCCCTTTGTCTGCACTGGTCTCTGTAGGACGCTGAGGCTCCACCCTCTGAACGGCGTCCCATCCCGTAGCCTGCACTTGTCTCTGTAGGGCGCTGAGGCTCCACCCTCTGAACGGCTTCCCATCCCGTAGCCTGCACTTGTCTCTGAAGGGCGCTGTGGCTCCACCCTCTGAACGGCGTCCCACCCGTAGCCTGCACTTGTCTCTGTAGGGCGCTGAGGCTCCACCCTCTGAACGGCGTCCCATCCCGTAGCCGGCACTTGTCTCTGTAGGGCGCTGAGGCTACACCCTCTGATCGGCGTCCCATCCCGTAGCCTGCACTTGTCTCTGTAGGGCGCTGAGGCAACACCCTCTGAACGGCGTCCCATCCCTTTGTCTGCACTGGTCTCTGTAGGACGCTGAGGCTCCACCCTCTGAACGGCGTCCCATCCCGTAGCCTGCACTTGTCTCTGTAGGGCGCTGAGGCTCCACCCTCTGAACGGCGTCCCATCCCGTAGCCTGCACTTGTCTCTGTAGGGCGCTGAGGCTCCACCCTCTGAGCAGCATCCCATCCCTTCACCTGCACCCGTCTCTGTAGGACACTGAGGCTACACCCTCTGAACGGCGTCCCATCCCTTTGTCTGCACTGGTCTCTGTAGGACGCTGAGGCTCCACCCTCTGAACGGCGTCCCATCCCGTAGCCTGCACTTGTCTCTGTAGGGCGCTGTGGCTCCACCCTCTGAACGGCGTCTCACCCATAGCCTGCACTTGTCTCTGTAGGGCGCTGAGGCTCCACCCTCTGAACGGCGTCCCATCCCGTAGCCTGCACTTGTCTCTGTAGGGCGCTGAGGCAACACCCATTGAACGGCGTCCCATCCCGTAGCCTGCACTTGTCTCTGTAGGGCGCTGTGGCTCCACCCTCTGAACGGCGTCCCAGCCCGTAGCCTGCACTTGTCTCTGTAGGGCGCTGAGGCTCCACCCTCTGAACGGCGTCCCATCCCGTAGCCTGCACTTGTCTCTGTAGGGCGCTGTGGCTCCACCCTCTGAACGGCGTCCCATCCCGTAGCCTGCACTTGTCTCTGTAGGGCGCTGTGGCTCCACCCTCTGAACGGCGTCCCAGCCCGTAGCCTGCACTTGTCTCTGTAGGGCGCTGAGGCTCCACCCTCTGAACGGCGTCCCATCCCGTAGCCTGCACTTGTCTCTGTAGGGCGCTGAGGCAACACCCTCTGAACGGCGTCCCATCCCGTAGCCTCCACTTGTCTCTGTAGGGCGCTGTGGCTCCACCCTCTGAACGGCGTCCCAGCCCATAGCCTGCACTTGTCTCTGTAGGGTGCTGAGGCTCCACCCTCTGAACGGCGTCCCACCCATAGCCTGCACTTGTCTCTGTAGGGCGCTGAGGCAACACCCTCTGAACGGCGTCCCATCCCGTAGCCTGCACTTGTCTCTGTAGGGCGCTGTGGCTCCACCCTCTGAACGGCGTCCCAGCCCGTAGCCTGCACTTGTCTCTGTAGGGCGCTGAGGCTACACCCTCTGAATGGCGTCCCATCCCGTAGCCTGCACCCGTCTCTGTAGGACACTGAGGCTACACCCTCTGAACGGCGTCCCATCCCTTTGTCTGCACTGGTCTCTGTACGACGCTGAGGCTCCACCCTCTGAACGGCGTCCCATCCCGTGGCCTGCACTTGTCTCTATAGGGCGGTGATGCTCCACCCTCTGAACGGCGTCCCATCCCGTAGCCTGCACTTGTCTCTGTAGGGCGCTGAGGCTCCACCCTCTGAACGGCGTCCCATCCCGTGGCCTGCACTTGTCTCTGTAGGACACTGAGGCTACACCCTCCGAACGGCGTCCAATCCCATAGCCTGCACTTGTCTCTGTAGGGCCCTGAGGCTCCACCCCCTGAACGGCGTCCCACCCGTAGCCTGCACTTGTCTCTGTAGGGCACTGAGGCTCCATCCTGTGAACGGCGTCCCATCCCGTGGCCTGCACTTGTCTCTGTAGGGGGCTGAGGCTCCACCCTCTTAACGGCGTCCCACCAGTAGCCTGCACTTGTCTCTGTAGGGCGCTGAGGCTCCACCCTCTGAACGGCGTCCCTTCCCGTAGCCTGCACTTGTCTCTGTAGGGCGCTGAGGCTCTGACCTCTGAACAGCGTCCCATCCCGTAGCCTGCACCTGTCTCTGTAGGGCGCTGAGGCTCCACCCTCTGAACGGCGTCCCATCCCGTAGCCTGCACTTGTCTCTGTAGGGCCCTGAGGCTACGCCCTCTGAATGACATCCCATCCCGTAGCCTGCACTTGTCTCTGTAGGACACTGAGGCTACACCCTCTGAACGGAGACCCATCCCCTAGCCTACACTTGTCTCTGTAGGACACTGAGGCTACACCCTCTGAACGGCGTCCCATGCCGTAGCCTGCACTTGTCTCTGTAGGACACTGAGGCTACACCCTCTGAACGGCGTCCCATGCCGTAGCCTGCACTTGTCTCTGTAGGGCACTGAGGCTCCACCCTCTGAACGGCGTCCCATCCCGTAACCTGCCCTTGTCTCTGTAGTGCGCTGAGGCTACACCCTCTGAACGGCGTCCCATCCCGTGGCCTGCACTTGTCTCTGTAGGACACTGAGGCTACACCCTCTGAATGGCGTCCCATCCCGTAGCCTGCACTTGTCTCTGTAGGGCGCTGAGGCTACACCCTCTGAACGGCGTCCCATCCCGTAGCCTGCACTTGTCTCTGTAGGACACTGAGGCTACACCCTCTGAACGGCGTCCCATGCCGTAGCCTGCACTTGTCTCTGTAGGGCACTGAGGCTCCACCCTCTGAACGGCGTCCCATCCGTAGCCTGCACTTGTCTCTGTAGGGCGCTGAGGCTCCACCCTCTGAACGGCGTCCCATCCCGTAGCCTGCACTTGTCTCTGTAGGGCGCTGAGGCTCCACCCTCTGAGCAGCATCCCATCCCTTCACCTGCACCCGTCTCTGTAGGACACTGAGGCTACACCCTCTGAACGGCGTCCCATCCCTTTGTCTGCACTGGTCTCTGTAGGACGCTGAGGCTCCACCCTCTGAACGGCGTCCCATCCCGTAGCCTGCACTTGTCTCTGTATGGCGCTGAGGCTCCACCCTCTGAACGGCGTCCCATCCCGTAGCCTGCACTTGTCCCTGTAGAATGCTGAGGCTACACCCTCTGAACGGCGTCCCATCCCGTAGCCTGCACTCGTCTCTGTAGGGTGCTGTGGCTCCACCCTCTGAACGGCGTCCCACCCGTAGCCTGCACTTGTCTCTGTAGGGCGCTGAGGCTCCACCCTCTGAACGGCGTCCCATCCCGTAGCCTGCACTTGTCTCTGTAGGGTGCTGTGGCTCCACCCTCTGAACGGCGTCCCACCCGTAGCCTGCACTTGTCTCTGTAAGGCGCTGAGGCTCCACCCTCTGAACGGCGTCCCATCCCGTAGCCTGCACTTGTCTCTGTAGGGCGCTGAGGCTCCACCCTCTGAGCAGCATCCCATCCCTTCACCTGCACCCGTCTCTGTAGGACACTGAGGCTACACCCTCTGAACGGCTTCCCATCCCTTTGTCTGCACTGGTCTCTGTAGGACGCTGAGGCTCCACCCTCTGAACGGCGTCCCATCCCGTAGCCTGCACTTGTCTCTGTAGGGCGCTGAGGCTCCACCCTCTGAACGGCGTCCCATCCCGTAGCCTGCACTTGTCTCTGTAGGGCGCTGAGGCAACACCCTCTGAACGGCGTCCCATCCCGTAGCCTGCACTTGTCTCTGTAGGGCACTGAGGCTCCACCCTGTGTACGGCGTCCCATCCCGTGGCCTGCACTTGTCTCTGTAGGGGGCTGAGGCTCCACCCTCTGAACGGCGTCCCACCAGTAGCCTGCACTTGTCTCTGTAGGGCGCTGAGGCTCCACCCTCTGAACGGCGTCCCATCCCTTTGTCTGCACTGGTCTCTGTAGGACGCTGAGGCAACACCCTCTGAACGGCGTCCCATCCCTTGGCCTGCACTTGTCTCTGTAGGACACTGAGGCTACACCCTCCGAACGGCGTCCAATCCCATAGCCTGCACTTGTCTCTGTAGGGCCCTGAGGCTCCACCCCCTGAACGGCGTCCCACCCGTAGCCTGCACTTGTCTCTGTAGGGCACTGAGGCTCCACCCTGTGAACGGCGTCCCATCCCGTGGCCTGCACTTGTCTCTGTAGGGCGCTGTGGCTCCACCCTCTGAACGGCGTCCCATCCCGTAGCCTGCACTTGTCTCTGTAGGACACTGAGGCTACACCCTCTGAACGGCGTCCCATCCCGTAGCCTGCACTTGTCTCTGTAGGGCGCTGAGGCTCCACCCTCTGAACGGCGTCCCATCCCATAGCCTGCACTTGTCTCTGTAGGGCGCTGAGGCTCCACCCTCTGAACGGCGTCCCATCCCGTAGCCTGCACTTGTCTCTGTAGGGCGCTGAGGCTCCACCCTCTGAACGGCGTCCCATCCCGTAGCCTGCACTTGTCTCTGTAGGGCGCTGAGGCTCCACCCTCTGAACGGCGTCCCATCCCGTAGCCTGCACTTGTCTCTGTAGGACACTGAGGCTACACCCTCTGAACGGCGTCCCATCCTGTAGCCTGCACTTGTCTCTGTAGGGCGCTGCGGCTACACCCTCTGAACGGCGTCCCATCCTGTAGCCTGCACTTGTCTCTGTAGGGCACTGAAGCTCCACCCACTGAGCTGTGTCCAACGCTTTAAACTCCAATCTTTACACTTGCAGCAGATACTACTGCCTGATATGGAATCTCACTGAGGAGGATAGAGTTCCAGATGGAAGGAAACAGGACAGAGGATCTTTAAAGCCGTGCCCTCAGACAGGAAATGACCTCACAGGAAACCACTGCCCAAAAATAAAAGAACCTCACAAGGAAGAAGCACAAACAGGATATTGCCTCATAACCACAGACCGGAAGAGGAACTAAATATAAAATGGTCACACAAACAGGACCATGATGAAATGACCATATATGGATATATTTTAGGCAGGATAGGGCCTGATACTGGAGGGGTTGAAACTGGTCCTGATACCTGTGTGAGGGGTGCACGGGATGGTGCGGGACCGGATTATCACTGCCATTAGGAACAGTATAAACATCACCAGTAGTAGAACATCTACACCCAAGGGTGCAGTATCTTTGTTAGGATACTTAAGACACAATATTTCTGAATATGCCATTCTGACACATAGTCAGTTAGACTAAAGGCCTCTCCTGTGGCCACTGTTGAAGCCGCAGCACACACCCCGTCTTCTTCCCTCTTTCTGGGAGTATTTAGAGGACATACATTAAAAAGTTAAACTTTGAATGAAGGGAAAAGCAAATGCATAAGAGTTCAAAGGTGAAAGGGCGGAGGTTGTCTATAATGCTGAAAGGTTCCACTTGCCTCCAATGGGAGCAGCAAAGCAACATCCCACTCCGACTGCGCATGCGGCGACCAGGAGGTCGAGCTGTCTCTGCACATCCTGTAGTGTGGGAGGGGGTGAACACCAAAACAAGGATTCAACATGCCATGGGTTAGAAACAAAAGACAGCCAAAGGGTTAATACAAAGCACACAGAGCCAGAAGCAACAAAGCAAGGTCACTTGAGATGGGCAAAGAACTGGTTCCATCTGTACACACGGTCAGTCCCACAGGAGATGAGTCGAAACACAAACAAGCTCTCTACAGACATCAGACATAACTCAAGGGCAATCATGAAGGAGGTGAGTCTAAAACCTACCTACAACTGTCCAAAGGTCTAGGGCTCAGTAAAGACTCACATGGCCAACCCTAGAGAACAACAATCAACGCAGAGAAAAGCTACCACCAGGGATCAGTGTTAACACAAGGCCAACCCTAGAGAACAGCAATCAAAGCAGAGAAAAGCTACCACCAGGGATCAGTGTTAACACAAGGCCAACCCTAGAGGAGAGGAGAGAAATCAAAGCAGAGAAAAGCTACCACCAGGGATCAGTGTTAACACAAGGCCAACCCTAGAGGAGAGGAGAGAAATCAAAGCAGAGAAAAGCTACCACCAGGGATCAGTGTTAACACAAGGCCAACCCTACAGGAGAGAAATCAAAGCAGAGAAAAGCTACCACCAGGGATCAGTGTTAACACAAGGCCAACCCTACAGGAGAGAAATCAAAGCAGAGAAAAGCTACCACCAGGGATCAGTGTTAACACAAGGCCAACCCTAGAGAACAGCAATCAACGCAGAGAAAAGCTACCACCAGGGATCAGTGTTAACACAAGATCAACCCTACAGGAGATCAGCCTAAAACATAAAAGAAACTATCTACAGGGGCCGGTCCTAACTGAAGGGCAATCATAGAGGAGTTCAGACTAAAACCTGCCCACAACTGTCCAAAGGTCTAGAGGTCAGTGTAGAAACATAAGGTCAACCCTTCAGAACAGCAACCAAAACAAATAAAACCTACCAAGAAGGATCAGTGTAAAAACAGGGCCAATCCTACAGAAGAGCAATCAAAACATATAAATCCTACCAATGTGGATCAGTCACTACCTACCTATGTGGAGCGACCCTTGACCCTGTTCTCAGGCAGGTCGCTCTCTACGCCGCGCAGCTCCACCTGACTGTGCTGTGTCTCCGACCCGCTGCTGCTGCTAGTTCGCGCCACCAGGACTCCCTGGACATCTCCACTGTTGTCCCTGTAATTATCTTTTGTCTTTTTGCCTTTTGCCTTTTCTGATTTCATCTCTTCTGCTTTATTCTGTTATTCACACCCTGCCATTTTTCACTGTTCTGCTCTGCCCTTAGTTGACTCCCACCCCCTTGCCTTTCCCGCCGCTGCATCCCCGCGGCGTCGGCCCCCTCGCTAGCCCATTCGCCCATGCATCCTGCCTCCCAGCTGCTCCTCCCTCCCTCCTCCCCTTCTTAATAGCGGCCGCTGTGCGGACGCGCGTAGCAGGCACGCCAAAGGTGCGCCCAAGGTAAGCCTGTCTGCGCCCATCCGCCCCTGGACCGCGTCCAGCACCAGAACCCTGACCCCCACAATAAACACAACACCCGACACAGCTATGACGCCAACCTCCTCCATGCACTCAACGCCATCCGTTCACCTACCTGCTTCCAGGAAACCCCGAAGCGCACCCACAGACCCTTCACCTGCCGAAACTGCAGCTTCACTAACCAGTGCACACCAGCATGACCTGCCCCTCCCACTAGGACAGGCCACAACCATCTCAGATGCATCCTGCTCAACACCCGCTCCATTCACAAGCACGCTGTCAAACTCTGGGACCTTCTCAACTCATCCTCCCCGTACATCGCCTTCCTGACGGAAACCGGGATGATCCCCTCATCGGCACCCGATGTTGCCATTGCCATCCCGGATGGCTACAAGATCACTCGCAGGTACCGCATCAACAGACCGGGAGGAGGAATTGCCATCGCCCACAGGAATGCCCTCAGAATCTCGACCAGCACCGAAAACACCATCAGCACCACTGAACACCTGCACTTCCAGATCTACATCAATCCCAACACCATCCTCAGAGGAACCCTTGTCTACAGACCCCCCAGACCCGCCACAATTCTGCGACGCTATCACCGACATCATCAGCTCGACGCCCAGGCCTCCACAGACTACATCTTCCTCGGACACCTGAACTTCCACCTCGAGAACGCCAGCGACAGCAACTCCACCACCCTGCTCGACAACCTCGCCAACCTCAGACTCAAACAGCTCATCACAACACCCACCCACTCTGCCAGACTCACACTTGACCCCATCTTTTCCGCCAGCAACCACGTCATCTTCAGCCACACGACCGAACTCCACTGGACCGACCACCACTGCATCCATTTCTCCTTCAAGAGAAACACTGAACACAACCACCAGCAACCAATCCCCCATCGCAGCTGGAACAAGGTCACCGAAGACCAGCTAACCACCACACTCGCCAAAGACCCACCAACTAACCACACCGACACAGCCGCCCGTAACCTCAGGCAATGGATCGACGACTGCACCCACACTCTTGCCCCGATCAAGAAACCTTCAAACAGACGCACCGACTGAAGGGCCATCTGGTTCACAACTGACCTCCAGGCATCCAAACAGACCTGCCAAAGACTCAAGAAGAAGTGACACCACGAACAGACTCCAGACAATCACACGCCCTCAAGAACGCCAGCCACAAGCACCACCAACTCATTCTAACTGCCAAAAGGACCTCCTTCATGGAACGTATCGACAACAACGCACACAACAGCAAAGAGCTCTTCAACATCGTGAAGGAACTCGCCAACCCCAGCTCTAACGACATCCCCCGTCACAAGCCCTATGCAACTCTCTTGCCACCTTCTTTCACCGCAAGATCAGAGACATCCACGACAGTTTCAACACCCAGACCCCACCCAGACAGCCACCGACACCTCAGACCCACCGTCCCCCAGCCACACTGGCCTCTTACTCTCCTGGAACCACGTCAATGACGAAGACACCATAAAAACCATGAACACCATCCACTCTGGCTCACCCTCAGACCCCTCCCCTCACCACATCTTCAACAAAGCAAGCTCCATCAATGCACCCCAACTCCGGAAGATCTTCAACAGCTCCTTCGATACTGCAACCTTCCCGGAGAGCTGCAAACACGCCGAGATCAATGCCCTGCTCAAGAAATGCAAGGCAGACCGAAAGAACCTCAAGAACTTCCAGCCCATCTCCCTGCTCCCGTTCCCGGTGAAAGTCATTGAGAAGGTCGTCCACAGACAACTGACCCGCTTCGAAGAGAACAACACCCTGGACTTGTCCCAATCCGGATTCTGCAGCAATCACAGCACCGAAACCGCCCTCATCGCTGCCACCGGCGACATCAGGACCCTGCTGGACAGCATCAAAACTGCGTCCCTCATCCTCCTAGACCTGTCGGCTGCCTTCGACACCGTCTGCCACCACACCCATCGCACACGCCTCCACAACGCAGAGATCCACGACAAAGCCCTGGACTGGATCACCTCCTTCTTCACCAACAGAACCCAGAGAGTCCGCATCCCTCCATTCCGATTCGAAGCCACCAAGATCACCTGCTGCGTGCCCCAAGGATCATCCCTCAGCCCGACCCTTTTCAACATCTACATGACACCGCTCGCCAACATCATCCGATCGCATAACCTCAACATCGTCTCATACTCTGACGACACCCAGCTGATCATGCCCCTCACCAAGGACCCCACCACCCCCAAAACCAACGTACTCGAAACAATGAAGGCTGTCGCCGAATGGATGAAGAACATTCACCTGAAACTGAACTCGGGGAAGACGGAGGTCTTCATCATCGGCCCTACCCCCTCCACCTGGGACGACTCCTGGTGGCCGACACCCACCGACCACGCACGCAACTTGCGGTTCATCCTGGACTTGTCACTGTCAATGACCTAGCAAGTCAACGCCGTCTCCTCCTCCTGCTTCAACACCCTCTGCATGCTTCACAAGATCTACAGATGGATCCCCACCGAAACCAGAAGGACGGTCACCCAGGCCCTCGTCACCAGCCGACTGGACTACGGCAACGCCCTCTAAGCAGAACCCTCAGCCAAACTGTAGAAAAGACTTCAACGAATGCAGAATGCCTCTGCACGCCTAGTCCTCGACCTCCCCCACCACCGCCACATCAGTGCCCACCTGAGCGATCTGCACTGGCTCCCCGTCAACAAGAGGATCACCTTCAAGCTCCTCACCCACGCTCACAAAGCACTCCACGACGCCGGACCTACATACCTCAACAAACAACTCACCTTCTACACTCCCAACCGCCAGCTTCGCTCCACTGACCTCGCCCTCGTCACCGTCCCAGGCATACAGCGGATGCACACTGGAGGCGGATCCTTCTCCCACCTCGCCACAAAGACATGGAACACCCTCCCCATCCACCTGCGACAGACCCAGGACCTGCTGACCTTCAGGAGACTTCTCAGGACCTGGCTGTTCGAACAGTAGTAGCACCCCTCCCCCCCTCAGGCACCTTGAGACCCTCGCGGGTGAGTAGTGCGCTCTACAAATGTTGATTGATTGATTGAGTCACAACTCAAGGGGTACAGCAGTGAAGATCAGTCCAAAACCTACCTACAAGCATCAGTCTGCATACAGAGGGTTAACTCCACAGGGGTCAGTCTAAAAACATACGGTCAATCTGACAGACAATCTATTTAGACCCAGAGAGGTAACCGAGGAACATGAATCCAATCCTATAAGATGTTGATCTACAAAACTACTTCTGTTCCACTAGGTCACAGTAAAACACATCAGTCACTACGTTGGATCACTCTGAATGGATAAAATCTACCCTGAAATGGGTCAATCTATGCAAATAAGGAAAACTATATATTTGATCTATCTATGCACACAAAAGCATCTTTACAGTCTCTACACAGGTCACCTCTACAGGGGTCTCACACACACCAAGGTTAACTCTTTAGGAGATCAGTATAGACATACAGGTCACCTCTACAGGGGTCTCACACACACCAAGGTTAACTCTTTAGGAGATCAGTATAGACATACAGGTCACCTCTACAGGGGTCTCACACACCAAGGTTAACTCTTTTGGAGATCAGTATAGACATACAGGTCACCTCTACAGGGGTCTCACACACCAAGGTTAACTCTTTAGGAGATCCTTATAGACATACAGGTCACCTCTACAGGGGTCTCACACACCAAGGTTAACTATTTAGGAGATCAGTATAGACATACAGGTCACCTCTACAGGGGTCTCGCACAGCAAGGTTAACTCTTTAGGAGATCAGTATAGACATACAGGTCACCTCTACAGGGGTCTCACACACCAAGGTTAACTCTTTTGGAGATCAGTATAGACATACAGGTCACCTCTACAGGGGTCTCGCACACCAAGGTTAACTCTTTTGGAGATCAGTGTAGACATACAGGTCACCTCTACAGGGGTCTCACACACCAAGGTTAACTCTTTAGGAGATCCTTATAGACATACAGGTCACCTCTCAGGGGTCTCACACACCAAGGTTAACTCTTTAGGATATCAGTATAGACATACAGGTCACCTCTACAGGGGTCTCGCACACACCAAGGTTAACTCTTTAGGAGATCAGTGTAGACATACCGGTCACCTCTACAGGGGTCTCACACACCAAGGTTAACTCTTTAGGAGATCAGTATAGACATGCAGGTCACCTCTACAGGGGTCTCACACACCAAGGTTAACTCTTTAGGAGATCAG
This sequence comes from Lissotriton helveticus, assembly GCF_964261635.1. Lineage (NCBI taxonomy): Eukaryota > Metazoa > Chordata > Amphibia > Caudata > Salamandridae > Lissotriton > Lissotriton helveticus. Next base: position 1,957,404,729 of record NC_136068.1, on the reverse strand, counting down.
TATAGACATACCGGTCACCTCTACATGGGTCTCACACACCAAGGTTAACTCTTTAGGAGATCAGTATAGACATACAGGTCACCTCTACAGGGGTCTCACACACACCAAGGTTAACTCTTTAGGAGATCAGTATAGACATACCGGTCACCTCTACAGGGGTCTCACACACCAAGCAAGGTTAACTCTTTAGGAGATCAGCCCACACACAGGACGACTCTCAATACAGAAGGTCGACCCCCTTTGAAGCAGCTTATACATCCATCGCCCCTGTTGGAAACCAGCATCAATACACAAAACATACTGTAAAGGGGACACATATATACATTGTCAATTCCACATAGGTCAATCTGTGCAGGTGGTCAACTCCATAGGGGATAAATATATATACATGAGGTCTATTCTACAAACGAACAGTGTAAACATCTAAAACCTACTCCAAATGGGATCGGTGTATACTTACAAAGTCAAATGTATAGGGGATCACTCTAGGCACTAAATATCAGCTCTATAGAAGGTCAGGGTTGTCTCCATAAGGGTGAGTCTATATACACAAGGTCAACTCTACAAGAAGGAATCCTCGACAAAAGGCCCGCTTCACAGGAGATGCTCCTGGCGAAGGCTCCATCCGAGGACAGTCCGCCCGGGTACCCTCTGCCTCCTCTTCTGTTTCATCTGTATTTGCTGTTGCGGATCAGTCTGCTACAGAGATACAATGACAATGCAACAAACAACACTCTGTAGATTTCAAACAGGCAGGGTACTCACAGGAAGCTCTCAAGATCTTTTGGGGCTTGAGGTGACCCACTCCACGATGGAGACAGACTTCTTGAAAATAAATCCATCTAAAACCCCGCAGATGGGGAGATCTCTGTGACAACTGAAACCCAACCTGTGCTAGTCGTACCAAACACAGGAAGGATACTTGATCCTGGACTCTTCCTTGAGCATCGGTTGGCTGCCGCTTTGGACACCTGTTTCCTCTACAAACCCTTGCGTTTGCTATCAACGCTTCGTAAGATTGCCCATTCCCGGGTTTTGCGCACTGGGTCATGATAGGCAATACCAATATTCAGCCCATTTTGGCTTTGAGAAATCTGTTTATTGAGGACCTCCAAGAAAGCTTCCAGGGCTTACGAAAGGTTCAAATCATGTTAGTGGACAAAGGGCCCTCTCATAAATAGAAGGAAGATGACAACATATCCAAGAATCTTCCACATCTTCTCTGGCTGCCAATCCCAGAAGAGTGACCCTCACAGCTGTGGGTAACATGCACATCTTAGGGTAGGGTGACATTTGTGAGATGTGCTCTGCCCCACTCTCTGGCGGCTGGCGCTCGGTCAATCTATTCCACCTCCTAAAATGAGTGTGTCCGGTACGGAGAACCATCGTCGGAATATCCCCCCCCTGGAGACTTAGGCACAATTCCACCTGTTAAACTTTACAACTGTGCACAGGGTCCGTGTGAACATGAGGCCGAGGCTGGAATTGAGAGTTTGCACACACAAGGCCGACTCTACAGAGGGTGGTCTGTATCCTCAAGGGCCCTGCTACGAAGAGTTCTCTGGTACACACTAGGAGAGTTGACAGAGGATACGTTTACGCAGACACACTCACTCTGCGGTGAGTAGTGTGTCTACAGAGGGTCAGTCTAGGCTGGGCGGATGCTACCCTTGGGCAGTCTATCATCACCGAGGTACAACACACATACACCATGGGCTATGCGGGGGCCCACAGAAGGTCCACCAGAGGACGTGACAAGGCTCTACAATAGCATGTTTGCTGCTCCCAATCAGTACCTACGTAGAAGACAGGCCCATGTTTGCCACAGAGTGCAGAGAGGCACTCCACTGTGAGGCACTCTCTGCCAATGTGCTGCCTGCTACCTGGGGGTCACTAAGGAATGACTCACTCTACAGAGGAGACACATGATTACGTGAGGGTGGCTTCCACAGAGGTACCAAGGCATCAGGCACAGTCTGTAGCTGGCTTTTTCCCTCATCCACAGACCCCATATCACTGTACATGCCATGCTTTCTTGTGTCCGACACACATAGATCCATCCGTGACTCTCCTGTGTCCGTCACACATAGATCCAGCCGTGACTCTCTTCTGTCCATCACACATAGATCCATCCGTGACTCTCTTCTGTCCGCACACATAGATCCATCTGTGACTCTCTTCTGTCCATCACATATAGATCCATCCGTGACTCTCTTCTGTCCGTCACACATAGATCCATCCGTGACTCTCTTCTGTCCGCACACATAGATCCATCTGTGACTCTCTTCTGTCCATCACATATAGATCCATCCGTGACTCTCTTCTGTCCGTCACACATAGATCCATCTGTGACTCTCTTCTGTCCATCACATATAGATCCATCCGTGACTCTCTTCTGTCCGTCACACATAGATCCATCCGTGACTCTCCTGTGTCCGTCACACATAGATCCATCCGTGACTCTCCTGTGCCCGTCACACATAGATCCATCCGTGACTCTCTTCTGTCCGTCACACATAGATCCATCCGTGACTCTCCTGTGTCCGTCCCACATAGATCCATCCGTGACTATCCTGTGTCCGTCACACATAGATCCATCCATGATTCTCCTGTGTCCGTCACACATAGATCCATCCGTGACTCTCATCTGTCCGTCACACATAGATCCATCCGTGACTCTCGTCTGTCCGTCACACATAGATCCATCTGTGACTCTCTTCTGTCCGTCACACATAGATCCATCCGTGACTCTCCTGTGTCCGTCACACATAGATCCATCCGTGACTCTCCTGTGTCCATCACACATAGATCCAGCCGTGACTCGCTTCTGTTTGTCACACATAGATCCATCCGTGACTCTCCTGTGCCCGTCACACATAGATCCATCCGTGACTCTCTTCTGTCCGTCACACATAGATCCATCCATGACTCTCTTCTGTCCGTCACACATAGATCCATCCGTGACTCTCCTGTGTCCGTCACACACAGATCCATCCGTGACTCTCCTATGTCCATCACACATAGATCCAGCCGTGACTCTCTTCTGTTTGTCACACATAGATCCATCCGTGACTCTCCTGTGCCCGTCACACATGGATCCATCCGTGACTCTCCTGTGCCCGTCACACATAGATCCATCCGTGACTCTCTTCTGTCCGTCACACATAGATCCATCCATGACTCTCTTCTGTCCATCACACATAGATCCCTCTGTGACTCTCTTCTCCCCGTCACACATAGATCCATCCGTGACTCTCCTGTGCCTGTCACACATAGATCCATCCGTGACTCTCTTCTGTCCGTCACACATAGATCCATCCATGACTCTCTTCTGTCCATCACACATAGATCCCTCTGTGACTCTCTTCTCTCCGTCACACATAGATCCATCTATGACTCTCCTGTGTCCGTCACACATAGATCCATCCATGACTCTCTTCTGTTTGTCAAACATAGATCCATCCGTGACTCTCCTTTGTCCATCACACATAGATCCATCCGTGACTCTCCTGTGTCCGTCACACATAGATCCATCCATGACTCTCTTCTGTTTGTCACACATAGATCCATCCGTGACTCTCTTCTGTCCATCACACATAGATCCCTCTGTGACTCTCTTCTCTCCGTCACACATAGATCCATCTATGACTCTCCTGTGTCCGTCACACATAGATCCATCCGTGACTCTCCTGTGTCCGTCACACATAGATCCATCCGTGACTCTCTTCTGTTTGTCACACATAGATCCATCCATGACTCTCTTCTGTCCGTCACACATAGATCCATCCATGAGTCTCTTCTGTTTGTCACACATAGATCCATCCATGACTCTCTTCTGTTTGTCACACATAGATCCATCCATGACTCTCTTCTGTCCGTCACACATAGATCCATCCGTGACTCTCCTGTGTCCGTCACACATAGATCCATCCGTGACTCTCCTGTGTCCGTCACACATAGATCCATCCATGACTCTCTTCTGTCCATCACACATGGATCCATCCGTGACTCTCTTCTGTCCGTCACACATAGATCCATCCGTGACTCTCTTCTGTGTCCGTCACACATAGATCCATCCGTGACTCTCCTGTGCCCGTCACACTTAGATCCATCCGTGACTCTCTTCTGCCCGTCCCACATAGATCCATCCGTGACTCTCCTGTGTCCGTCACACATAGATCCATCCGTGACTCTCTTCTGTCCGTCACATATAGATCCATCCGTGACTCTCTTCTGTCCGTCACACATAGATCCATCCATGACTCTCTTCTGTTTGTCACACATAGATCCCTCTGTGACTCTCTTCTTTTTGTCACACATAGATCCATCCGTGACTCTCCTGTGTCCATCACACATAGATCCATCCGTGACTCTCTTCTGTCCATCACACATAGATCCATCCGTGACTCTCTTCTGTCCGTCACACATAGATCCATCCGTGACTCTCTTCTTTTTGTCACACATAGATCCATCCGTGACTCTCCTGTGTCCATCACACATAGATCCATCCGTGACTCTCTTCTGTCCATCACACATAGATCCCTCTGTTATGTTATGTTAATGGGTGACTTATATAGCGCACGGCTACTCCAAGGAGTGTCCCGGCGCTTTCTGACCCATTACTGAAAAAAGGAGAAGGACAACCAAACATAACAGAATTACTGATTAAAAAGCCAAGTCTTCAGGGCCTTTCTAAAGGCAAACAGGTTGGGGATGCGGCGGAGATCAACGGGAAGAGAGTTCCAAAGTTTGGGGGCGAGGTGTTTAAAGGAACGTCCACCAATTCTGGCCTTCTTAATGGGAGGCACCATTGCCAGACCAAGATTTTCCGACCGGAGAGATCTGGTGGGCTTGTAGAGAGAAAGCCGTTTCTGAATGTAGGAAGCCCCTACCAAATGGAGTGCCTTATGGGCCAGTGTAAGAGCTTTGAATGTAATTCGCTTCTTAATCGAAAGCCAGTGCAGGGAGGAAAGCAACTCAGATGATCTGGCTTGCCGGGGTAGGCCGAAGATGGCTCTGGCCGCAGAATTTTGTACAACCTGGAGTTTGTGCAAAAGATAATCCGGCAGACCCAGGTAGAGGATATTTGAATAGTCAAGCCTGGAACAAATCAGAGCTTGTACTGTCAGTTTCCTATGGGCTAGAGGGAGCAAAGGAAGGAATTTACGCAACATTTTTAACAGACCAAAGCAGGTACCCGTGAGACCTGTGATCTGTGTTTTCAAAGCAAGGGTGTTATCAATTTTAATCCCAAGGTTTTTGGCGACCACAGAGGAAGAGGAAGGGGGGGACATGCAGACCGGCCACCATTCCTGCCAGGGCGGATCTGCCTGACAGCCGAAGAAGAGCACCTCAGATTTATCAGGGTTGCACTTGAGGCTGCTTCGCTGAAACCAGTTGAAGACAGCCCCAAGGCAACCACGGATGCTCTCCCCGTCGAACTCCGTGCCCTTCTTGCAGGTGAAGAGGAGCTGGGTGTCGTCAGCGTAGGATATGATCTGGGCACCCATTGACTCCGCCAGTACCGCCAATGGAGTCATGAAAGATGTTAAAAAGGGTCGGGCTCAGCACCGACCCTTGTGGGACTCCGACATCCATAGGCGGCATCTCAGCGGAGTATGGGGGGGCCCAGACCACTTGTCGGCGACCCGCTAGGTAAGATCTCAGCCAGCTCAACACCGTCCCTCTGAGTCCGATCTCGTGAAGTCTTCTCAAGAGGGCATCATGCGGGACGGTGTCGAAGGCCGCCGACAGATCCAACAACACCAGCATTGCTCTACCGCCTGTGTCGAGAACTTCCTTAATGGCTTCGTTAACTTCCAAAAGAGCGGTCTCAGTGCTCAAATTGGAGCGGAAGCCAGATTGGGTAGAGTGGAGTAACCCATGTTCTTCAAGGAAGGAAGAAAGCACAGAGTGGACGTGCTTCTCGACGATCTTAGCCAAACTGGGCAGGAGAGATATGGGCCTGTAATTAGCATGTATCTCTGGATCAAGGCCTGGTTTTTTTAGAAGGGGAACGACCATTGCCTTCTTCCAGGCTGGCGGGACCATGCCACAGGACAGAGAAAGATTCAAAACAGAGGAGATTAAGGAATTCAGAGTCATGGCATTCCTGGCTAAAAAGCTTGCCGGACACGGGTCAAGCGGAGAGCCAGATTTAATCCTGAGTAGAAGATCCAGAGAATTAGATTCCAATAAAGGAGGAAACTCCGATAGAATGGGGCAGGAATCAGGAGATAAGGACGTCAGATTGGAGTTATGCAATGATGCAATAAGGGCAGCTGGTGGAAAAGATTCTTGAATCAATTTAATTTTGGTGTGAAAGAAAATGGCCAGCTCCTTTACCCAAGGTTCGGAGAACCTGTGCTCTGTGACTCTCTTCTCTCCGTCACACATAGATCCATCTATGACTCTCCTGTGTCCGTCACACATAGATCCATCCATGACTCTCTTCTGTTTGTCACACATAGATCCATCCATGACTCTCTTCTGTCCGTCACACATAGATCCCTCTGTGACTCTCTTCTGTCCGTCACACATAGATCCATCTATGACTCTCCTGTGCCCGTCACACATAGATCCATCCGTGACTCTCCTGTGCCCGTCACACATAGATCCCTCCGTGACTCTCCTGTGTCCGTCACACATAGATCCATCCATGACTCTCTTCTGTCCATCACACATAGATCCATGTATGACTCTCCTGCGCCCGTCACACATAGATCCATCCGTGACTCTCCTGTGTCTGTCACACATAGATCCATCCATGACTCTCTTGTGTCCGTCACACATAGATCCATCCGTGACTCTCTTCTTTCCGTCACACATAGATCCATCCGTGACTCTCTTCTTTCCGTCACACATAGATCCATGTATGACTCTCCTGTGCCCGTCACACATAGATCCATCCGTGACTCTCCTGTGTCCGTTATACATAGATCCATCCGTGTATCTCCTGTGTCCATCACACATAGGTCCATCCGTGAATCACCTGTGTTCCTCACACATAGGTCCATCCGTGAATCACCTGTGGTCCTCACACATAGGCCCATCCGTGACTCTCTTCTGTCCGTCACACATAGACCCATCCGTGACTCTCTTCAGTCCGTCATGCATGAATCCATCCATGACTCTCTTCTGTCCATCATACATAGATCCATCCGTGACTCTCATCTGTCTGTGACACATAGATCCATCCGTGAATCTCCGCTGTCTGTCATACATAGGTCCATCCGTGACTCTCATCTGTCTGTGACACCTAGATCCATCCGTGACTCTCTTCTGTCCGTCACACATAGGTCCATCTGTGACTCTCCTGTGCCGGTCACACATAGGTACATCCCTGAATCTCCGCTGTCTGTCATACATAGGTCCATCTGTGACTCTCATCTGTCTGTGACACATTGGTCCGTCCGTGAATAAGCACATGTGAGTCTAAGTTCCTTCGGGAGTGCCCAGGAGTCTGCAATTGTTGCTTCCCGTTCCTTTCTCCAGAGGTTGACACATCTTCACAATCTTGGCGTGTTATGATATGTTTCATGAATGGAGATGGTGTCCAATGGTGCATGTAAGAGGGTGAACTGAGCTGACCTGTCTCTGCAGAAAGGTTGTCCCTACAGAGTGACCACAAGCAGTCTCTACAGCAAAGGGTTCCCGCCTGGACATTGGTCGCTGCCTGCACAGGCGGCCTCTAAAGCAAGGCGGGCACTTGAAGCAGTAGCTTATGTTGTCTCTGCAACAAGGTGGTTCACTATGCACCACTCACCCCTACAACAGGTAGACACAGGCAGCCAACTCAAGGAAGCAGTCATTAAAAAAAGTCACTGTGAGCAGGCAACGGGATGGAGCCAGTGGACAGGCAGTCACTGGGCGCAGTCAGCCATACAAGTCACCATGATCAGGCACCAGGGTAAAGCCAGTGGACAGGCAGTAACTGTGCGCAGTCAGCCACACAAGTCACCGTGATCAGGCAGCAGGGTGAAGCCAGTGGACAGGCAGTCACCGGGCGCAGTCAGCAATACAAGTCACCGTGATCAGGCACCAGGGTGGAGCCAGTGGACAGGCTGTCACTGGGCGCAGTCAGCCATACAAGCCACCATGACCAGGCAACAGGGTGGAGCCCGTGGACAGGCAGTCACTGGGCGCAGTCAGCCATACAAGTCACCGTGATCAGGCACCAGGGTGGAGCCAGTGGACAGGCAGTCACTGGGCGCAGTCAGCCATACAAGTCACCATGACCAGGCAACAGGGTGGAGCCCGTGGACAGGCAGTCACTGGGCGCAGTCAGCCATACAAGTCACCGTGATCAGGCACCAGGGTGGAGCCAGTGGACAGGCAGTCACTGGGCGCAGTCAGCCATACAAGTCACCATGACCAGGCAACAGGGTGGAGCCTGTGGACAGGCAGTCACTGGGCGCAGTCAGCCATACAAGTCACCGTGATCAGGCACCAGGGTGGAGCCAGTGGACAGGCAGTCACTGGGCGCAGTCAGCCATACAAGTCACCATGACCAGGCAACAGGGTGGAGCCCGTGGACAGGCAGTCACTGGGCGCAGTCAGCCATACAAGTCACCGTGATCAGGCACCAGGGTGAAGCCAGTGGACAGGCAGTCACTGGGCGCAGTCAGCCATACAAGTCACCATGACCAGGCAACAGGGTGGAACCTGTGGACAGGCAGTCACTGGGCGCAGTCAGCCATACAAGTCACCATAACCAGGCAACAGGGTGGAGCCCGTGGACAGGCAGTCACTGGGCGCAGTCAGCCATACAAGTCACCATGATCAGGCACCAGGGTGGAGCCCGTGGACAGGCAGTCACTGGGCGCAGTCAGCCATACAAGTCACTGTGAGCAGGCACCAGGAAGGAGCCAATGGACAGGAAGTCACTCGGCGCAGTCAGCCATACAAGTCACAGTGAATGGGCGCAGTCAGCAATACAAGTCACCGCGAGCAGGCACCAGGGTGGAGCCAGTGGACAGGCAGTCACTGGGCGCAGTCAGCCATACAAGTCACCATGACCAGGCAACAGGGTGGAGCCTGTGGACAGGCAGTCACTGGGCGCAGTCAGCCATACAAGTCACCGTGATCAGGCACCAGGGTGGAGCCAGTGGACAGGCAGTCACTGGGCGCAGTCAGCCATACAAGTCACCATGACCAGGCAACAGGGTGGAGCCCGTGGACAGGCAGTCACTGGGCGCAGTCAGCCATACAAGTCACCGTGATCAGGCACCAGGGTGAAGCCAGTGGACAGGCAGTCACTGGGCGCAGTCAGCCATACAAGTCACCATGACCAGGCAACAGGGTGGAACCTGTGGACAGGCAGTCACTGGGCGCAGTCAGCCATACAAGTCACCATAACCAGGCAACAGGGTGGAGCCCGTGGACAGGCAGTCACTGGGCGCAGTCAGCCATACAAGTCACCATGATCAGGCACCAGGGTGGAGCCCGTGGACAGGCAGTCACTGGGCGCAGTCAGCCATACAAGTCACTGTGAGCAGGCACCAGGAAGGAGCCAATGGACAGGAAGTCACTCGGCGCAGTCAGCCATACAAGTCACAGTGAATGGGCGCAGTCAGCAATACAAGTCACCGCGAGCAGGCACCAGGGTGGAGCCCGTGGACAGACAGTCACTGGGCGCAGTCAGCCATACAAGTCACCGTGAGCAGACACCAGGGTGGAGCCCGTGGACAGGCAGTCACTGGGCGCAGTCTGCCATACAATTCACAATGAATGGGCGCAGTCAGCAATACAAGTCACCTCGAGCAGGCACCAGGGTGGAGCCCGTGGAAAGCAGTCACTGGGCGCAGTCAGCAGGGCAAGTCACCGTGAGCAGACACCAGGGTGGAGCCCGTGGACGGGCAGTCACTGGGCGCAGTCAGCAATACAAGTCACCTCGAGCAGGCACCAGGGTGGAGCCAGTGGACAGGCAGTCACTGGGCGCAGTCTACCATGCAGCTAAGCCCAGTGTATGTTTCAGCAAGCCGTGCAAGCTGAACATGGCTTCGTCAGGCATTACGAGTCCTGGCTTTGCATGCAGGCAGGCAGTCCTCAAGCAGCATGAGCCCACTCGATGCGCCTAGAGGCACCATAGCTCTGTGTAAGCCTAGCTAGCGGCAGTCTTAATACATACTCAACCAATCAGCATTTGCATAGTGCAGCACGGTCACCCCTAAGGGTATCTGGACGCTGTGGGTGCAATATATCTGCCACAGAGAAATGAGCAGAAAACAAGCAGAGGTGGCAGAAACAGAGGGCAGCAGGTAGACAGGCAGCAGAGGGTAGAGAGGGCTGTGGGCAAGCAGGAGAGCAGAACTGTCACAACGGGAGCTGGCACGAGGACCTGCTCACTAGGGTGGCGCTGCAGACTCCATTACATAGGTCCTGGAGGGAGGGCGGGCCACTGGGTGGTGGGAGAAGGGAAACAGCGGAAAGAGGGAAGAAGCTAGCAGAAAAGGCAAAAATAGAGGGCAGAAAAAATGAGCAGAAAAGGCAGAAAATATAGCAGAAAAATAAACAGAAAAGGCAAAACCGCAGGCAGAAAAACAAGCAGAAAAGGCAGAACAGAGAGCACAAAATGAACAGAAAGGCAAAACCGCAGGCAGAAAAACAATCAGAAAAGGAAAGACAGAGGGCACAAAATGAGCAGGAAAGGCAGAACAGAGAGCAGAAAATGAACAGAAAAAGGCAAAACAGCAGGCAGAAAATCTAGCAGAAAAGGCAAAAAAATTGGCAGAAAAGAGAGCAGCAAAGGCAATACAGAAGGCACCTGAATGAGCAGAATAGGCAAAACAAAGAGCAGAAAGGAAACAGAGGGCAGAGAAATGAGCAGAAAAGGCAGAACAGAGAGCAGATAACTAATAGGAAAGGCAAGACAGAGGGCAGAAAAACTAGCAGAAAAGATAAAACAGAGAGCAGAAAAATGAACAGGAAATGAAAAACAGCAGGCAGAAAATCAAGCAGAAAAGGAAAGACAGAGGGCACAAAAATGAGCAGAAAAGGCAGAAAAGAGAGCAGAAAAGGCAATACAGAAGGCACCTGAATGAGCAGAAAAGGCAAAACAAAGAGCTGAAAGGAAAACAGAGAGCAGAAAAATGAACAGGAAATGCAAAACAGCAGGCAGAAAATCAAGCAGAAAAGTAAAGACAGAGGGCAAAAAAATGAGCAGTAAAGGCAGAAAAGAGAGCAGAAATGAACAGAAAGACAAAACAGCAGGAAGAAAATTTAGCAGAAAAGGCCAAACAATGGGCAGAAAACAGAGCAGCAAAGGCAATACAGAAGGCACCTGAATGAGCAGAAAAGGCAAAACAAAGAGCAGAAGGAAAAACAGAGGGCAGAAAAATGAGCAGAAAGGCAGAACAGAGAGCAGAAACTAACAGAAAAAGCAAGACAGAGGGCAGAAACACTAGCAGAAAAGAAAACAGGGCAGAAAAACAGACAGAAAATGCAGAAGAGAGAACAGAAAAGGCAAAACAGAGAACAGAAAAAGGCAAAACAGAGAGCAGCAAAACAAGCAGGAAATGCAAAACAGAGCAGAATAGATCAAAACAAAGGGCAGAAACATTTGCAGAAAATGCTAAATGGAGGGCAGAAAATGCAAAACAGAGGGTAGAAAAACAAGCAGAAAAGTCAAAAGAGAGGGCAGAAAAACAAGCAGTAAAGGCAAAACAGAGAGCAGAAACCGAGCAGAGGAGGCACAACAGAGAGCAGGAGGTAGACAGGCAGCAGAGGGAAGTGGACTGCAGGCACGCTGGACAGGAGAGCTGTCACTGGGGCTGGCATGAAGTCTAAGATGGTCCAATTTGTAGTATGCGCATTACAAGCAACAGAGGCCAGGCAGCCCGGCATTTAACAGGTTTTCACCCCCATGGGTTCACCCCTAAATAGCAGACCCTCTTGATCCCCCGTAGGATGCTGGGTGCATGTATTGAGATCCCCGCACCCGTCAGCATGGACCCCGATATCCGAGCCCCACACTTACCTGGTACACACCGCAGAAAACGGACATGAATTTGCTGAGAACCGCAGCACAGATGCTCGCGATGTGCACAAAGGGCCCCTGGAGAGAGGGAGAGACAGAGAGGTAGTGGTCACTGGGGTGAAAACATATAAGGAACACGCTCTGTAGCTGCTCCTGCGCTAAGACGCCAGTACTGAGCGCCGCGCCACTGCATTTTTGCATTGGGAAATCGAACAATAAATTAATAAAAACACTATGGGGCATATTAGCAAGAACCTCGTTCAAATTATCGCTGTTTTAGCTGCAGGAAACTGCTGCTGAAACTGCGATAATGGGCTTGCTAATATGTGTTATAGAATTCCAATAGAAGCCCAGGTTAGATGTGCAGGACATCAATGAACACATGATTCCACCAATGAGCCGTCCGCAGGGACCTCAACCGCAGACAAACCTCCTTAATGAGCCCACCTGCGTACCGCCTCCATCACACACCACCACCACCAATGGATTTTATTAAATAATGAGTGAACAGGCCAACGTGCAGAGGAGGTGAGAAAACCTCCGAAGCCTGAGCCAGGGACCCTCAGAAGGTGACACTTGGACTAGAGTTGTAGTGAATCTCATCACAGCCACGACACACCCCATACACAATGTGCCCTTCAGCAGCCGGGCCCAGGGGTTGGTTGAGGGGGTCTCACAACCGCAGTATAAGACAGAGGGGGATATTTTTCAAGGTTTTGCGTCATACTTGCACTGCACAAGTGGGCGCAAGGACGACGGAAAACCTACTTGAGATTTTATGAGCCATGTTAGGGCACCTTGCGTGGCCCTGAGTGCTTTGATAAATCTAGAGAAATAGAAGGACGCGCAAATCGCTGCTTTCCCTTACTCTGTGGCAGGGAGGTTTCTCATGGGTGTATCCACGCGTCCACCCATGGACTGTGGCGTATTTCCAGATTTACCATTAGTGGTGGACTTGGGACTGCGTCAAAATGCTGCGCCTCCCCAACAGAGGCCCCCAAAACCCCCCCGAGCTCTCTCCCTTCACCTGCCACCTCCTCTGGCACTGGAGCAGTCATAGGGTTCCCCCCAGGCCTCCGGGGCTAGCAGCCCTCTCACCTGCCACATCCTCCAGAAGTAGATTAATCAGAAGCCCTCCAGGGCTAGTGGGTCTATCCCCTCACCAGCCGCCCCCTCTGGCACTGGAACCATCAGAGGCCCCCCACACCCTGAGGCCCCCCACGCCCTGAGGCCCCCCACGCCCTGAGGCCCCCCACGCCCTGAGGCCCCCCACACCCTGAGGCCCCCCACACCCTGAGGCTAGCAGCGCCCCCCCCCCCTGCCGTCTCCTGGAGGCCTCGCTTCCTCCAGTGGAGAGAGACCCCCAGTGAGGGATACTGTCTACAGGTGCACAGACCCCCGAGCTGCCACCTGGGACAGGAGCAGAGAGACCCCTGGCCCCTCACCGCCTCCCCTAGAGGGCCCGACCCTGAGGAGCCCACCACGTTTCTGTGGGAAGGGGCAATATGATGAGTTCAGTGTCTCCCCTTGAACAGAGGGGCAACAAAAGCCCCAGCAGCCCCAGCGGTGCAAGGGGGCCCCCAACAAACCCTTTAGAGGGGCCCCATTCCGCCCAAGCCCAATGAATATACGTCAGAGGTGATATATGAGAGCCTCTGCGGTCCCGCGGCACATCCGGCAGGGAGACCCAATCCGTTGTTGCTCTGGAATATTCCAGAATAAACAGTCTATTGTCTTCCTCCAGAAAATTCCAGATTGAAGAGTCCTTTGTCGTCCCTTCGAATATTCCGTAGTAAACATTCCATTGTCTTTCCTTGGAATATTCTATAATGAAGATTCCATTGGCATCGGTAGGAATATTCCAGAGTAAAGAGTGCATTGTCTTTCCTTGGAATATTCCAGAAAGCATTCCCAATTGGCTTCCTCTAGAATATTCCAGAATGAACAGTCCATTGACATCCATTGGAATATTCCAGAATGTAGAGTCTATTGACTTCCCTTCAAATATTCCAGAATGAAGTTTCCATGATCTTCCCTTGGAATATTCCAGAAAGAATGATCTTTTGGCTTCCTCCAGAATATTCCACAATGAATAGTCCATGGTCTTCCCTTGGAATATTCCAGAAGGAACAGTTGATTATCCTTAAAACAAATTGACTCTGAGCCTGAGCGGAAGTGAGTTGGTCAATGAGACGTGGTCACCGATTATGGAAGTGGTTCTGGTAAAATAAAAAGGGCAAGTCCTCTCCCAGTGGGGCTGGCACGCGGTGCCCTTCACCCCCTGGAGCTGGACTTTAGAAGGTCAAGCTTACCAATGCTTGTTGCATCCTTTGAAGGCTAGCACCACCTCCTAAACGTTTTATGCCCCTCACCCCTGTATAACAAAAAAATCATTTGGGCCCGGGTCCTCCAGAATTCACTTCTGTTAGCGATAATGTCATGCAAGGGAGGCGTTTCTGTGCAAAAACGGCTTCTACCCCTGCTTAGCGATATTTACAAGGGGATTCCTGAAGGTAGGAGGACCAAAAAAACTGCCTCGAAGTACAGTTAGAGGCAGTTTTTAAGACCAGAAAATAGCTGGTCTTAAAACTGGAGATAACCCTTGGGGCCTCATTTCAGCAGGCTTTGTTTCTGGACCGCGCTGCAAGCAACGTTGCTGCGCTGCCCTGTGGCAAAACTACAGGGCAGGACTGCACACCATCAATAAGATTCCAGGGCCTCACCCATGAAAAGTGTCGCAGCGCTGCGACAAGACAGCCTTACAACACTTTTCACTACGCCCTTCTTGCAACACCACGGATGAGCTATACTTACTGGACAGCGCTCCATGATGCAAGTAATGACAGATACGCCTGGACTCCACCCATTGCTGCAGTCGCTGTAGGAGAGTAGGGTCTGCTTCCTATGGTCACCCCCACTTTTTGCTGTGATTCACTGGTTTATCGACTTTAGTGTGGCTGTGGGCCTGCTCATCAGACCCACAGCCTAGCTGTTCTCTCTCTAAATTGATTCCATGTACTTTAGGTACCTACCAGACTGGTTACTGGGTCACCTTTGTGAGCCCCTGTATATGGTACCTTAGGTACTAAGGGCATAGGTACCCAAGAGGCCTACAGGGGCTGAAGCATGTATTGTGCCACCCCTGGTTTGCCTTCCAAAACGGCACCACAGGTCTGCACTTGCAGCCTGGGTAAGGTGGTGTAATCACCCCTTACTTAGATATAGTATACCTATAGCTACCTATATATATATATATATAGACACATATTAACCTATAAGTCACTCCTCTGGTAGGCCTCGACAATCCTTGGGGCAGAATGCTTGGTTTTGTGTGAGATGGTGCTCTAGCATGAGCTGAGGCCCTCTGCAGCTTTCGGAACCATCTCCTTATAGCTGTTCTATGATGTAGCCAAACCATATACTCTTTTTTTTTGTGAAATATTTTTATTTGCATTTTCTCATGAAACCACAATACAGTAATGTCTTCATTGGTCAACACACCTTGTCCCCCCCCCACCCACTGATCCTTGCCAATAAAATCAACACAAGATTATTCATTTCAGGCACCTCCAGCATGTCTTTTCCATCTCCAAGGCAACTTTCCCCCGGTCGCCCCCTGTATGTGAGACTCGTGTCCAGGAATATGCCATATCCTACTAGCGTTTTAGAGCCCCCCCATCAAGGCCATGGTATTTCTTCCATTTATTCCACACTCTACCAAATTTCCTGGGGCAGCCCCGGACCTTATAGGTAACCCTTTCGGCAGCCATATATAGATCCATACCTCTCCTCCATTCCTCCAATTGCGGTATCGTAGCCGCCCCCCACTACCCTGCCACATCCCTCTTCGCAACCACCAGTGCCAGGGCAAGGAAGATCAATAGCGGGCGTGCAAGATCAACATCGTTTGTCATACCTAACAGGACTAATTTAGGGTCGTTTGGCAAGGGAGTCTCCAGCACCTCCCCCAATTCTCTCAGGATCCCCGCCCAGTACACCTGTATTCTCGGGCAGGACCAAATTATGTGGTAAAAATCCCCCCCCTCTTGCTCGCATCTCAGGCAGTTTGTGTCTCTAGCTCTTCCCATTCTGTGCAGGCGTACCCTATCAAAATATGTCCTATGCAGTACTTTGAATTGAATGAGCCGTAGCCGGGATTTAATCGCTACCTCCCTCGGATGCATGAGTACAGTGTCCCAGTCTACCGTGTCCATTTCACCCACATCCCTCTCCTATTTACTTCTAAGGGCGCCGAGATCGTCTTGCATGTTGTTCCTAAGAGTCCTATACGTGAGTGATACTGCCCTTTCCTGTACTTGCTGTTGGAGCAGGCGGCCTTCTAATAGTGCGTACTCAGCGAGCGTGCCTATCGGGATCCAATCCGCCGCCACGCATGTCTAAGTTGTGCATACTTAAGGTATTGCGTGCGGAGCAGGCCAAATTCCCCCTGTGCGCCGAAAACGATTTCACTTGCCCCGCGGGCGTCACATCCCCAATCGTTGAGATCCCTAATATCGTCCCATCCCTTAAACCCTTTCAATTTATTCAGTTCCCGCCGCCAGGCACAGTGCCACAGTGGTGTCTGTCTGGTGGGCTTCCTGTCCCAGCCTATGGTCTTAGTCACTCGGTTCCAGACCATCAACGTAAGTCTAGTAGCCGGCAGCAGTCCTCCCTTTCCTTTGCCCCCATACAAATAGTGGTAGTACGTGCGCTCGCTTTTGGAACCTCTTTCACGCTTCTGTGATTATTTCCTGAAAACAATTGTTCAAAATACTGCAACCTATCTGAAGGACACAAAAAGTCTACTGACAATGCTGGAAGACATCAGGATTGAACCGGACCACATTCTTGTGAGTCTAGACATAGAGAGCCTGTACACCAACATTCCCCAAGACGCCACCATCACAGTACTAAAACAAACACTGGACAACTCCACATGGGACCATACCACACCCACAGAGTTCATTGTAGAATGTGCAACCCTTGCACTCAAAAGAAACTTCTTTGAACATGATGGAAAGCTATACCTCCAAATAGGTGGGACATCAATGGGCAGTGTCTTTGCTCCGAGCGTAGCGGGACTCTACGTATATGACTTCGAGAAAAAATATGTCATTACCCCCAATAACCCCTACAACAACCACATCAAATTTTGGAGGCGGTACATAGACGACGTCTTCGCCATCTGGCAAGGACCACAAGAAACATTAATGGACTTCATCAGGTGGCTTAACACGTGTGACCCCAACTTGAGGTTCACACATAATGTGGACAAAGATAAAATGGTCTTCCTTGATATTGAGATCGAAAGAGACACTAACAAGCTCAAGACCAAAACCCACTTTAAGCCCACCGCTAAGAACAACCTGCTGAGATTTGAGAGTTTCCATCCTCGCCCCCTGAGGGAAAATTTACCTTATGGCCAGTATCTCAGACTCAGGAGGAACTGCAGCGAGCTGCAGGATTACAAAACACAGGCAGCTAACCTGACGGAGAAACTATCCAACCGAGGGTACCCTGAGAAAATCACAAGGAGATGTCAGAAAAGGGCCAGAAATCAGCCGAGACAAGCCCTCCTAGAGGACACACCCAGAACGGAGGAAGAGATTCCACTTACATGCGTGACAACATATAATGCGGTGTCCAACCAGGTCAGTAAAAGTATCAGAAAACACTGGCAAATACTGAACACTGGAAATCACAATTGGGACAAACCTCTTTTTTCCTATAAAAAAGCCCGGAGCCTGAAAGACACCTTGGTCAACACCAGACCTAGAATGGATATGGTGACTACCGACCAAAGCATCACCAACGCTTGGGGCCTTCCCCCAGTGACCGGACATTCCAGATGTGGGGATTGCAGCGTCTGCCACCTCACGAATAACACCAAAACCCTTAACCTTGAGGAAGGCAAAGTCTGGGATCAAAGATCACATACTAACTGTAACAGCACTTTTGTGATCTACCTCATCCGATGTAGCTGTGACAAGCCCTACGTGGGCATGACGACAAGAAAGGTCAAGCAACGAATAGCGGAACATCGCAGCACTATTCGATGCAAAAAAACGAACACTAGGCTCACAGATCATTTTCTCACAGCCCATCACACACCCAACGACATGAGATGGACTGTAATTGAGCAAATCAAACCAGGTCCCAATGCACAAGCACGACTTTTTGAAAAAGAGCAGCGATGGATCTATCGTCTTTCCTCCCATAAAATTGGGCTCAACGACAATATCCCATGGATCTCGGTCCTGAAATGAGTCCCCATCTCTAGGACCACCAAGACCCAGAGTTAACAACAGAGCCCTGCCACCTGACACTCCTAATATATTCCTAAGCCATGCTCCACTGAATGTTAAGCCCTGTGTTCCTCGCACCACGGAACACCTTAGCATAAATCACCTTGGCCCCACTGATCCGCTCTGACGCATCAGCGTTTTTTCCAAATTGACCCAACCGGTTAATTTTGGTTACTTTGTGTAATTTAATATATCACCCCCAACAACCTTGAAATAAGGCTCCTTTTGATAGTGAGGCACTCCATTTACCAGCGATCGTACACTGGTCTTCAGTCTCAAAGCAGCGTTAATTATATATGCCCACAGCCACTATGCTGCATACTCCCAATTTGCAAGTCCCGGCGTGCCCCCACGCTTTGTTTTCTTTTCATCACTGCGGAGCTTCCAATGGCGAGCCTACCGTCCCTGCTAGTTGATGTGCCACCACCTAACCTGCTGGCTGCATCCTAACGGTAGCCTAGCTACCGATAGCACGTCACTGCGCACTGCTAGCCCCGCCCCCGACACGCCCAGGCCGCGCCCAAACCCGGAAGCGGTCGACTCCTCTTTACCGCGTCCTGCTGCCATCGGAATCACTAGCCGAGCAGTGGACGCGAGGAGTAGGTCGATTCTGATCTTACCTGCCTGAAACTGTAAGTAGATTTATTAGACTAAGCCCCGGATACACATCCATATACCGGGTCCACGAGGGCGCCACCCTTAGAAACGCCCTGAACGGCGCAGAGATTTACACCGCTCGCGCACTGTTTATCTCTTACAGAAATTGTGATTATACAGGCATTGACCTTACGCCCTGCCCGTTGAAGCGCAGAGTACTCATATTGGAGTAAGCATATTTACTAGCCATTCTGAACTTAAGTGTGTCCTTCAGTGTTACATGTATGTCTGTCCCTGTTTGTTGACCTAATGTTATTCACTTACACGTTTTAAGTCGGTTGCTGACAAATGTATATAGCACTACCGAGTTACGTCTATGCCATAAGTCACCTCACCTTACTTCCACTGCAATGAAATAGGTTCCGCCACGGCATATAATATCCAGCTAGTAGCCTAAGCACCACGTGACAGACCTGTTCCGTGTAGCACAAGTATTTTATATCTAATACCCTCACCCCCCCAGGGTCGTGCTAGCACTATATGCATTTTGCGGGCACCCACCCTTTTCCATAGATGTTGACTAGCATCACCTCACCTCGGCATTACGTATATCTGGAGAACCATCCACCCCATTTGGCACTATATATCAATTGCACTGAGAGACTGCACGACGTTACAGGAGAGTAAATCTATCACTCAATACCTGATTACTTTTTATCCACTCTTCTCTCCTTACAGGTCTCTTGTTTTAACCCGCCAGCTCGCTTATTTTATTGAGCGGCATTTACCACTGGCAATTTTTTGCCAGTAGGCACACAGGGGATCAAGGCCGGGAGTGCTTTTTAGGGAGCACGCACCCCCTGTCCACCTGTTTTTTCTGGTCCTGACGAATACCGGGCAATAGCCCTTATGGTAGAAACATGTTGACCATCCAACACATATAGAGATCCCAGGGTCGTAACCCTCCCTACCAGGATCTCGCCAGTATTAATTTTAAAACATTGTTCAGTTGCTCTATAAATAAAATTACTTTTTCTGAGTACAACCAGGACAATTTTTAACATTTTTTTGCACTTACAGCCACAACCCGCTCCACTGTAGTCCAGGTGTTGTAGCACACCTTGGTGTCGCTAGGACGCCAAGGTGGACCCCAATGATGAAGCATGTCACCACTAGGTGGTGAGTGAGGGGTTTCTATCAAAAGGATGAATTTCCTTCTTTTTGCCAAGAACCAATCCTCCAGATACGTCTGTTCTTCTAAGTCATAGTGGATACTCCTTCCTTTGTTTTTGCCAGTACGTGCGAGTGCCCATCTTGTGTCTCTCAAGCGTATATTTGGGGTGTAGGGCTGGGGCATGGAACCAATCATTGATGGGTACCGAGTGTTCCGCCCAATAATAGGCATCAATATTGGGGAGTGAGATCCCTCCTCCATATTGGTGTCTCTGTAGGGTCATCAATGCTACCCGTGGTCGCTTACCCAACCAGAGGAAGGTTCTCAATTCTGCATTAGTTTTGGCAAATACCATACGGGGGAGGGGATAGTATTAGTTTTGAAATGCGTATAAGAGCTTGGGCAACGTCATCATTTTAAACATGGCCGCACGGCCTAGGATAGTAAGGGGTAGGAGTCGCCATCTACTCACGGCTTCCACAAAGTCATGCGTTATCCTCCTGATATTTGTATTGAAGGAACGGCCACTATCTAGCGTCACAAACACTCCCAGGTAGGTAAAGCCCTCGCTAGTCGTCTGTAACCGTTCTGGGAGGTTCGTCCATTGCTCCCGTCCCCGAGGGTCATATAGGACCGACTTATGCCAATTTATCCTGTATCCAGCATGGGCTCCATATCTTTCTAACTCCAAGAACAGTGCCGGTATCGTCGTTTCCGGGTGAGTTATGTATAGGAGGACATCATCCGCGTAGAGGGAGATTTTCTCCTCCGTGTGATCGAGTGCTCCCAACCGAAAGCCTCTGATACCCACGTTTTGCCTAACCGCTGTCGTGAGTACCTCGATCGTCAACGTGAAAAGTAGGGGTGACAGGGGGCAGCCTTGTCTGGTACCCCTTCGGACTGGGAAGTCAACTGAGACAGTCCCATTGACCTTGACGCTGGGGTCCGTATACAGCAGTTGTACCCACTTAAGCGCATCAGCACTCCCTCCAGAAACGGCCAGTGAACCGCATCAAATGCCTTTTCGGCATCCAGCGACAGGAACCAATGAGGATCCTGTCTCCCACCTACTTCCTGCAGCCAGTTGTGAGTCCTCCGGAGGCTAAACCTAGTAGCTCTGCCCGGGAGGAACCCAGTTTGATCCAGGTGGACTAGGTCCGGTATAACCCTCGGTAGCCTAAGGGCCAACACCGTCGCCAGGAGTTTAACCTCTATATTTAATAGGGAAATCGGGCGATAGGACGAACACTCATCAGGTGGTTTTCCTTCTTTATAGATCGGAACTATCGTGGCCATGCGGAGGTCCGGAAGCAGTCTTCCCTCTTCTATTGCCCCTTCAAACAAACCATATACTCTTAAGTGCATTATAACCTCGCGGTAAATGCTAACTTTGGTTTGGCTTTATCAAAACATGTTGAGTTTGGTGTCAAACACTTTTAATCATTCCCCACCCGCCAGTTCTGGCGGCGGGAGTAGCAATCCATCCTTCTAGAGGGTAGAAGTTAACCAGAGCCCCAGCATCACAAAATGGATGCTGCTGTCACAGACACGAGTCTGCCCTCCTGCTGCTGGACGAAACTCTGGCAGGGGAGGCCAGGACAATAGGTTTCCTGTCCAGGGAGGTGCCAGCACCTCCCCAGACAGGCGTTTGTGTATTGGGGCACGGCGGGCTGCATTCAGTGAACGCTTTCCAGACACTGCCTGGGGGACAGAAGGTGCTCCATGCATTTCCCAGTTCAAACCGGTTGCTGGGGCACTCAGCCCCAGCTCTGGTGAAAAACTGGGCAAAGGGGAAGGGGTGTAACCACCCTCTCCCCAGGTCCTCCCATAGGTGGGACCCTAGAGTTAGTCCAACCCCTAAACTTAGTATAAGTATAGGAACCCAGTCACTTGGACTTTAGATTACCCTGGGCGAAACTCTGAAACATATATCTTGGACCTTTGACATTCCATATCGACTAGAAGACGGAAGAAATCTCCCTTGAGGCCAAGGAGTGACTCCCCTGTTCAAACAGGCACCAAGAAGCATCTTGCCGGTCTGTATTTTCAAGGCTCCCGACAGATCCCGAAAAATAGACAACACAGGACAAGGACTTCCAGATTTCTCCGAGGATTACGCGAGATCCCAGCATAGCTGAGACCTGTAGCTATCATGATAGATGTGGGACCGGAACTCCTGGACCTGCTGCAATTTTGCAACTGCACCTACTTCCCGAAATTTCCCAAAGTTGTGCATTGGGCTAGTTGTTGCCCTCACCCGACCACCTTGTGCACCGAAGCTTAGAGGCCCACACTCCACAAGTGTTCCGTGGGCCCGCTTCCTGCACCGCAGCTCGAGGCTCCTTCGCGATCCTTAGTCCATCACCTGGTGGTTCCCAACGAAGGACAACACTTTGTTTCGAGGGCTTTCCTGGTTGCTCCAGACGTGCCCTGACTCCCCTCTAAAGGGGGGGTCCCTCAGACCTTGCTAGTCTGTTCCGAAGCCAATATTGTCATCTTGCGTGGGCTGCTGTTACCAAGGCTTGTTGCATCCAATCCGGATACCGACGCTGCAGCACTTGACATCCTTCATGGGATAGCTTGAATACAGCTCCTGGTCATCATCGACGCCCCCTGGACCTCGTGGCTGAAAAGTCAAGCTCCACCTGCATTACTTGAAAGCACCCGACATCGGCTGGCATCTTCTTGTCGCCATCCTGGTCACTGGCTAGTGACCAGACTCTGTCCCCTCGGCTTTCAGGTTCTTCAGATCTCCGATCCACCCTTGGATCAATCTGGACACTTTTCCTCTGGTCGCCGGCAGCATTTCTTCGCAGCTCTCCATTGGAATCAACGACGAAACCCAACACGAAAGACACCTATGCACCCGGCTTCCCTGGGTGAGGTAACACGAGTACTTCGGTGCTCCCGTGGGACTTGACTCTCGAAGTGTCCAGTACTGAAAGGGTTTTACCGTAGTCCACTCCTAAGTGTCCTTATTCTTTAAAATTGTAACTCTAACTTTCTCCATGGAAGTCAATGGTGATTTGCGGCTGTGTTTAGACACTGCACGCGTCCTCCGTGGATCTCCTGCGTCCCTACCTTGGGTGGTTCCTGGTTGCCCCAGCGGTTCTACAGGCCCTAGGCCTTGTCTCTATGCTTACAGTGGTACTTATACCACTTTCTTAGTATATGATTTGTGAGGCCGCAGGGGCCAAACATATACTGTGCTAGATTAGTGTGTGATATTTAAGTCCTTGTATTGTACTTTTGCCTATAGCCTCAAAAAGAGACTAGAAGGGTGTATTTTAGAATAAATACATGTAGGAAGGGGGAGTCTCTAGTTGGCGCAGTGCAGCACTGGCGACAAACAGGGACTCTCTCTTCCCCGTCAGGGCTGAGGGTTACCTCTAAGAACAACCTCTGCTTACCCTCTAGGTAGTGTGGCGCAAGCAGTCTAGGCTAATCTCTGGGGCACATAGGGTTAAACATTTGCAATATCATACCATCACAACCAACCCACCACACAATGACACCAAACTGTTTTGTAGTAAAAAATATATTCTCTTTATATATTTTTAAAATCAGGCTTGTAAATACAGTTTGTTACTTTAAAGGATTGCGAGGTTCCAGTTACTCTTATTTAAGTTGCCACAGTTCTTTTTAGTAATGTTCAAGTCTTTATATGCACTTCTGAATGCTTTCTCACTTCCTTTCAGGTCTGTGCGCTCTGTAGCGCTCCTGGTACGCCGTGTACGGCTCTTGGGACGAGTCCTCCTAAACCTCACGCTTCTCGCGTGAGCTGGCGTACGTTGAGAGTGCTGTGAAGGGCAGATACGAGACGTACCATCCACCAGGTTGACAGCGCCCTGTTCTCGGCAAAATAGGAGCGTACTCAATGTAAAATAGCAGCGCACCACTGGCGTACAGTTCTGTTTTCAACTCAGACGCCGACAGTCAGAGCTGGCAGTGCGGGGCGTACAAGCAGGGTACGGTGCGCACAAGCTTCTTGGAGAACAGCACACTCTCAGCGCACATCACGGGCTCAGTTCACTTTGTTATCAGGATGCGCCCGGTGTTTGGTAAAACGTAGGAGCGGACAGTCAGGCTGGGCATACAAGTGGGAGCACACAGCGCGGGCTAATATGCTGCTCGCTTAGCACACAATACCTTCGTGTCCTTTAAGCTTTGGTGCGGCCGATGCCAGGCAGACGTCCCTGTTGCGGTGCCTTCCAGGAGGGTGACGCGGCACGGAGACCACAGGAGCACTAATCTCGAGGATGGCGGTGTTCAGGGGACACAGGCTTACAGGCAGGGGCTGCGTCTTGGGTTCGCCTGGAGAGGGGTGCAGCGGATTGCGAGGGTCTCTGCAGGGCTCTTTCCTCCCGATGGGCACACGTACTGAAGTCCGTCTTCTCTTTACTTTCCACGGCGCGGGGGCAGCAGAAGGTGGTGATCGGACCGGACAGGTCCTCTGCTTTGCGTTGTTCCTTCCTGTCGGGGAGGCAGTCACGGTGCTGGGGTCAGGCAGGCTGACCTTTGCGGTGCGAGCTGCGACGGCAGGAATTTACGGTGCTTGGCAGGACAGGGGTTAGCACTGGTCCTTTAGGGCGGTGATGCAGAGTCGGCAATACACAGCAGCTGTTCCTCTTCCGGGGGTAGCGCCCACTGTTCCTGGGGCGCTGGTCAGGGGGCAAGTTCAACAGCAAGCCCTTGGAGATCTTCCAGCAGAGTTTGGCACAAAGTTTAAAATAAAAAGCAAAAGTCTCTTGTAGTCTTTTCTTTCCTCTCCTTTGGCAGCAAGGCACCAGACACAGGCCAGAGACAGCACTCCTCCTTGTAGTCCTTCCAGGTCCTTCTCTTCGGGCAGAGTTTCTTCTGTAGCGCAAACAGGATCTAATTTACAAGGAGCAGGGCTCCTTCTTTTATACCCAGTTTCTTTTGTTCTAGCAAGCCAGGGGGGCCTCTGCATAACTGCTCCAGTCTCTGAGCACTTGTTGTGGGTACTTCTGGCTTCTGCATGCAGTGTGAGGGCAGGCACATCAGCCGCTCCCCAGGGGGGCGGAGCCGGCATTGTGAAGACAGGGGCAGCTTGAGCACTTTGTTGACAAGCTTCGGTCCTTCCTGGGCCAGGTGCAGGCTGAGTCATCAGTCGCTCCCCAGGAGGGCGGAGCCAGCATTGTGGAGGCAGGGGCACAGCCTGATGCATCATTCAGGGGAAACTCCCACCACCCACTAAGGGGTCATCCTGCTAATCACTACCTGTCAACTCCCAGCCCTGTCACTCACACACACCAGACAGTCAGATCCACATCCAAGCAGAGGCGGGCTGAAATGGTTAGGCCAGCAAATGCTAACTTTCTAAAAGTAGCATTTGCAAACCCAGGATATTAAAATAAACTTTACTAAAAGAAGTATTTTATTATTCTGAGGTCAGGCATACTAAACATGAATTCCTACCATGTTCCCTGAGCCTGCTGGGATTATAGAGTGTAATAATTCCAGCAGCCCATCTGGCCTAGAGGGGAACTGGTAGCCTTACAATAGTGAAAAACGAATTTGGCAGTAATTCACTATTAGAACATGCCACACACATCAGGGCATGTTCTACCTTACACTTACAATGCACCCTGCCCTCAGGCCTACCATAGGGGTGACTAATATGAAGTTAAGGGAAGGTTTAGGGGCTGGCAAGTGTGTGCACTTGCCCAGCCAGCATGACAGTACCAGACTGCACGCAGGTTCTGCAATGGCAGACCCTAGGCACATTTTAAGGCTGCTTCTGTGGGTGGCGCAACCAGCGCTGCAGGCCCACTAGCAGTATTGGCATTCACAAGCCCTGGCACTCCTGGTGCACTTTACTAGGGACTAACGGTAAATCCAATGAACCAATCATGGACATCAATCACATGTACACTTTACAGTAGGGAGCACTTGCACTGCGGCACGGGTTGGCCGTGGCGCAGTGCCCTGAGTAGCAGACACCAGCAAAACATTTGAGGCACAACAGCAAAAAGTGGAAGGGAAACTCACGCCAAGGTGCCAGGTCTAACAATACATATATTTTATATATATATACCTTGTGTGGTGTACTTTCATTTGATCATTCAAGAGATTATGGACTGGTAAAACAAGCTGCTTTACATTCCTTCAAGACTTAGCCCGAAGGCTGCTCTCCACAGCTACCACTAGGATAGCTTTCTATAAGGTTGAGTTTAAACCCACCATCATGGTCAGTCATTCCCCCCTCCCCCCTCAGGGTCAGTCACACCCTCTCCCCCTCCCCCCTCAGGGTCAGTAATTCCCCCCTCCCCCCTCAGGGTCAGTCACTCCCCCTCCCCCCTCAGGGTCAGTCACTCCCCCCTCTGCCGGGTCAATCACTCCCCCTCCCCCATCCCCCTTTCAGGGTCAGTAACTACCCCCTTAGGGTCCGTCACTCCCCCCTCCCCCCTCAGGGGCTGTGACTCCCCCCTTACCCCCCTCAGGGTCAGTCATTCCCCCCTCAGGGTCAGTCACTCCCCCCCTTCCCCCCTCAGGTCAGTCATTCCCCTCTCAGGGTCAGTCACTCCCCCTCCCCCTTCCCCCCTCAGGGTCAGTCATTCCCCCCTCACCCCCTCAGGGTCAGTCACTCCCCCCTCAGGGTCAGTCACTCCCCCTCCCCCTTCCCCCCCCTCAGGGTCAGTCATTCCCCCCTCCCCCCTCAGGGTCAGTCACTCCCCCTCCCCCTTCCCCCCTCAGGATCAGTCATTCCCCCCTCCCCCCTCGGGGTCAGTCACTCCCCCTTCCCCCTTCCCCCCTCAGGGTCAGTCATTCCCCCCTCAGGGTCAGTCACTCCTCCCTCAGGGTCAGTCACTCCCCCTCACCCCCCCCTAGGGTCAGTCACTCCCCCCGCCCCCGTGTGCCTTGAAGCCTCACCTCCTTGCCCACCGGCATGCCGCTGCCCAGCCCCGCAGTGAGGCCGACCACCTTGGCCAGGAAGGCCTTGAAGGTCAGATACTCCTTCAGGACCACCCCCCGCAGGATGGTCTTCAGCTCCGGGATGCCTGACCCTGGGGGGAGAGGAGGGGAGGGGGAGTGAGACATGAGAGTGAGATACGGCATGAGTGAGATGCAACAAGAGTGAGATATGACAAGAGTGAGATGACAAGGGTGAGACGCGAGAAGAGTGAAACACGACAAGAGTGAGGCATGAGTTAGACGACAAGAGTGAAACACGACAAGAGTGAGGCGACAAGAGTGAAACACGACAAGAGTGAGGCGACAAGAGTGAAACACGACAAGAGTGAGGCGACAAGAGTGATACGACAAGGGTGAGACACAAGAAGAGTGAGACACGTCAAGAGTGAGACATGACAAGAGTGAGACGACAAGGGTGAGACATGAGAAGAGTGAGACACAACAAGGGTGAGACGACAAAGGTGAGACACGAGACGAGTGAGACAGAACAAGAGTGAGATGACAAGGGTGAGATGCGCGAAGAGTGAGACACGAGAAGAGTGAGACACGAGAAGAGTGAGACACGAGAAGAGTGAGACACGAGAAGAGTGAGACATGACAAGAGTGAGGTCTAGCCAAATGCAGTGAGATCCTGCTACTGAGTCGGTGTGAGGTCCTTGAGGTTCCGTGGTTTTCGACTCCGCTTCGTATCTAGCTGCCATTTTGTGTTTAGCCGCCATTTTGTGTTGCCTCACTCAGGCAGCACGGCGAACGCGGTGTTTTTGCTTTTTCAGCTGCTACGTGTCTCGTCTGTTAAAGAGTAACCCTTGTCCTTGATTACCAAACCGATGTCAGGGCCTGGCCGAGTTTGTTAAATCCATGTCTAGACTGATTAATCCTTGCTTTACTCCACTGTTTAGGTCCCACCATTCTTTCCTACTTTATCTTATTTGACTGGCCTTTGCTATTCTCTTCGTGTATTCTCTTGTTACATAAACTATCCTTTGAAGCAAACGAACATGTTCCACCACCTGCAAATTGAATTACGGGCACTAGTGTTGATTAACTTGAGGGGAGGAGAGCACACGGGGTCTGAAAGGAGGGTGTGTTTTGGATACTCGATAGCTTGTTTTCGAACTATTCCTATTTGTCAGTTTTGTATGTTTTGGGAGTGGGCATTGTAAATGTATATACTATAAAAGATTGTGCGCCACGGAATTAAGTGTCAGTCTCCTAAGAATCTACCTTCTGTAACTTCTTGGACAACTGTGCTTGGCTGCAGCTAATAAATCTGATTTTCTACGCCCAACAGAGTGTCTCGTGTCTCTGTCTGACAAGGCAGGTGAACCCGGAGATATTAGGCGTGCCCTGCGCCGCCTGGCCCATAAGGCCCGGTTCTCAAACTGGCGCCCAACGTGTGGGCGACTTCAGTGGTAGCGGTTCAGCCCAAGGGACGTGTGGAGCTTCGCAAGAAAATTCTGGAGGATTCGCGAACCACGAGAGCGACCCCTGTATGTCGAAGTGGACCGAAAGTCTTTTATAGCGCAGCTACTCCTTTCCGACGGCTGCTGACGACTGCTGCCCTGACTGTCGCCCTGCCTTGGCCCTCTGGTGATGTTTGGTATCGCGAGACGTTAGACGGACATCTGTTGGCATCAGAAAACATTTAGTTAAGTATTCGTGGGTAGCGCCCACTCTTTGTTTTGGTTTTTGTTATTCGATCAGTGCACTTATCGAAGCCGAGGGGTAAGTACGTTTGTGCTGTGACTATATTGTCTTAAACGCCTTGACGTTTGTAAAAGTCCAGTTCGTTATGAAATGCCTGGATTTAGTACGTTTAGGAAATTCTGTTGTTTTGGTTGTTCTAGGGATTCCCGGCTAGAGGATTCTTGTCCGATTCCTCCGGTTGGAACTCCCACTTACGAGCTCTATTCGAAACATGGTCTTGGTCCTATTATTTTCAATGAAACATGGATCCGATACACAAAGAAAGATGGTGTCCTGCAGTGGCCACAAAATGGTAGTTTTGAGCCTGATATATTAAATAATTTGGAAGAGATTTTGTTTAGGAGAAAAGCCCGGCCGGCAATGTTTGACTCCTTCCGCCTCTGGCATAAGGAGGCCAAACAGAAAGAAATTAAGCAAATGAAGAAAGATAAGAAGGAGCAAAATATGACGATTTTACAGGCTGCCCAGTAGTTTAAAGATGATGAGACTGATCAGATGATTGAAGTTTCAGAAAGACAGCATCGCATGGCAATAGATAGATGTTATCCTGTGTTGCCTACTTCCCCAAAGAGTAAGGATCTTCACGAAGATCCTTTCATGTCCCATCTATTGACATTCCCCAAAGAGTAAGGATCTTCACGAAGATCCTTTCATGTCCCATCTATTGACATTACCTCCACCTTATGTATTAGGTGCTAATGCACCCCCATTACAACCTGGTTTCCAGCAACCTGCTGCTAACGCAGTTATTCCGGTTCATGCACAATTGCCTCTTCCAGTAATTCCACCTCCACCTCCTTTGCCACCGACTTCTGTACCCCAGTCTTCTGTGCCTCAGTCTCCCTCACCTTCAGTTTCTTTTGCTACTAGCTCTTCTCCTATCTTACAGAATACGTTGTCTCCTGTTCTAGTGTCGGATTCCCCTACAGCCCGTCAACGATTAGTTAACACTGTTTCCGGTCTTTTGTCACATTTTCTTGGGCCTCTTAATTTTTCTCCTGCCTCGTCTCGAATGCAATCTCGTAGTCAAATTCCAGATTCTGAAGAGCAGATTAAGCTAGATTCTCTCGCTCGTAATTGGATCATGAGTGGTCCACAGTATAGTGTGCGCGATATTTTGGACACTTTTCTACAATGGAATGCGCCTACGCAGAGGTATGTCTTTAATGTTATGTGTAATACTCTTATCAAAGGGTGGGGAGATATGGATTTGGATTTACCTCCTCAGGGTTTGTTCGAGATACAGGATCAATTTGATAAGGGACTTATTGTAGGTTCTGATGTAGAGCATGCTGTTCAAAAACTTGTTACTTTCCGGTCTTCCTTTTTCTCTCAAGCTTCTCTTGAATCTGATCCTGTGATTCGTCGTAAAATGACACAATATCCTATGCGAGAAGTTCCTCCAATATGGAGAGATGCACTTCCTCAAGCAGGTGTTAATCCGGCTATTCCAGCTCATTTTCAGCGTATATGGGTACATGACCCTTGAAAGAGATCGGAAGTCTTGGCGCTTAAACAGTCTTTACCGGACCCTCGTAAGAATCCTGCTGGGTATTATAAAGAGTTGTCCCAGACTGTTGATGCGTGTATCATGAATTTGGCAGATATTGATTTGCTGATGGGAAATGTAGTCCCATAAGCATTATGGGCTAAGATTCGTAGGGAAGACCATGATCAAGCTTTAGGTGGTAATTGGGCTGCTATAACAGCCGCAGATGCAGGAAAAATAGGTGGTGTCAAACCGGATGATTTAATCACAGACTTACCTGGTAGAATAATAGCTCTTATTAAAACGATGATGCCTGCTGTACACGTTAACTGGGATAAGTTAGCGGCGTGTAAACAAACGACGGATGAAAGTGTCTCGGATTTCTTTACTCGTTTCGAAGAAACTTTCATCGACCATAGTGGTCAAGATATGAGTACTGAAGGTGGACAGCGATTATTCGTGGATACATTTGTCTTTAATCTACTTCCAGAATTATCGCATAAATTGAAACAATCAGAAAGTTCATGGGCCGTTTCATCTACTGCCCAGATATTAGCTACTGCTCAGTATTATGAGAATAGGGATAAGGAAGAAAAGGAAAAAGTGGAGAAAAAGACTAAAGAATTGAAAACGAAGATTCTTTTGCAACAGGCTTATCCCCCTCGTTCTGGTCAGCCCCAATCGCAACAGCCTCCACAGTTTCAGAGATTGTTACAAAAACCTGTACCTTTTGTTCCGCAACCTTTGTTGGGTCCTAATCAATGCGCCTATTGTAAAGAGGAAGGCCATTTTAAGGTTAATTGTCCGGTTATACTACAACGCACTGGTGGACAATCTGTGCCACGAGGTCGTGGTGGTTTTCAGTCAGCACCAAGGGGTAGAGGGCGAGGTGCGTTGTCTCAAGGACAGTGTTCCTTACCCCCGCAGAACACTATGAATTATTTTGATCAACAGAATTCTCAGTCTGCGCAATATTATAATGACGATTATTGGGCAGAGAGTGAAAGTCCCGATTTTCACACTAGCGAGGACAGCCATAGACAAAGCAAGGGAGTCGTATCAGTTCCAGTGGATCAGAATGGACCTTATGTTGATGTTGTAGCATTGGGTGTTACAGAACCGTTTCTTTTGGATACTGGTGCCATGAGAAGTTCTATTATGCATTCCAAACTCCCTGGGGCACCTTTGTCTGGCTTAACAAATGTTTCCGTAGGATTCTCTGTTGCCCCAGTTAGTAACCCTGTTTCCTGTCCTTTGCCTATTTCCATTGGTCCGTATGATTTAGAAGCTCCGCTTCTTTTGACGACTGGTTGCGGAGAAAATTTGTTGGGTTTGGACCTATTGAAACGTTTGCATGCCACATGGTATTGTTCCCCCTCTGGTGTACATCTTACTTTGGGTGATAAATTGACTTCTCCGATGTATGTATCTAAAGACCAACTACCATTCGAATTGCGTTCACTTCCTGCTACGCTTTGGGCTACGGGTCCGAATGATGTTGGTTTGCTCCAAATTCCGCCTTATGTGATTACTGTTAAGCCTGATGTTAAGTTGCCTCGTATTCCTCAATACAAATCTCTAATGATGGCGAGAGAGCTTTGTTGGCCATTGTTTACGATTTAGTTCAGAAGGGTGTGGTTGAAGAGACCAGAGGAAATGTTTGCAATAGTCCTGTTCTGCCTGTCCTTAAACGTACTGATCCTTCTCAGCCACCTGTGTATTGTTTTGTGATTGATCTCCGAGAGGTCAACAAAATTGTTGTCCCTCAGTTTCCTGTTGTTCCGGATATTACTGCTCTGCTCACTATGATTCCTGCTTCGGCAGCTTGGTTTTTGGTTATTGATCTCAAAAATGCTTTCTTTAGCATTCCGATTGCTGAGGAGAGTAGGGATCTCTTTGGCTTCTCCCTCGGAGGCCGAAGCTTCCGATTTAAACATGCACCTCAAGGCTATTGTGAGAGTCCCTCCATTTATAGTCACGCTTTGAAATCTCAGCTTGACACTTTTTCTTTGCCTCCAGGTGCTACTTTTATCCAATATGTGGATGATTTGTTAGTAGCTGCCGATTCAGAAGATGTCTGTAAAAATTCGACTTTGTTACTTCTGCAACATTTGTCTGATTTACACCATAAGGTGTCACCTTCCAAGGTACAATATTGTCGCCAAGAGGTTACCTATTTAGGTCATCTCTTGTCGAAGGAGGGAAGGCGATTGACCCCAGAACGTATCCATGCAATTGCACGAATGTCTGTACCATCCACACAAAGGGAGGTTTGTGCCTTTTTGGGCATTACCTCCTATTGTAGACAGTGGATCCCAAATGTTTCCTTGTTGGCCAAACCTTTTTGGCACTTACTCTGAAAGACACGCCCCAACCTCTTCCTTGGACTGATGAATGTCAGAAGAGTTTTTCTGATTTACGTACTGCTTTGTGTTCCGCTCCTGTGTTGGGTACTCCAGATTACAGTAAGCCTTTCACACTCTATGTTCATGAAAGAGAAGGTTGTGCATTGTCAGTCTTGACACAACAATTCGGAGACAAGTAAAGGCCATGTGCCTATTTTTCGGCTACATTGGATCCAGTAGCCAAGTCATTGCCTAGTTGTCTCAGAGCAACAGCAGCAGCACAAGCGATCTCCATTCGTCAATCTACTGGATTGGTGTTGGATCACACTCTTATTGTTATGGTGCCACATGCAGTAGATACCCTTTTGAACAGAACAAAGACGAAACATTTAACGAGCACCCGTTTGTCTGGATATGAGTTAACGCTCTTAGCTAGTCACATACATATCAAGAGATGTAATGTTCTAAATCCAGCAACATTGTTACCTGTTCTAGATGAGAAAAATGTACAAGATCAGCATGATTGTTTTTTTTGGTATGGAAGAAGAAACTAAAGGCCGAATAGATTTGAAAGACACACCGCTTGTGGATCCGGATGGCGATCCTGTGGGTAGATGGGTCCTGTTTTAAGCTTCCTAATGGCGAGAAGACAGCAGCCTATGCTGTTACAACTTTGCATACAGTAGTAGAAGCTGCACGCATTTCACAGAATTCAGTGCAAGCTGCAGAGTTAATTGCATTAACAAGAGCATGGGTGTTGGCGAAAGGGAAGAGAGTGACTGTTTACACAGTTGGTAACTGACCTTCTTGAATCACTTGCCTTGCCTGCTCAAGTAGCGATTGTGAAGTGCAGTGCGCATAAAAGGATCACGGATGATGTGGGTCGAGGGAATGCATTTGCGGATGAAGTAGCGAGGGAAACAGCGAAAGATGTTGAAAGTCACATGTATGTTGCAGGCCCTGCGAGATGGGTCGCAGAAAGAGGTATGTGTGAAGACACAGTAGAAAGTGTGAAAATGATCCAGAAGGAAGCAACTGAGAAAGAATTGAGGAAGTGGAGAGAGAGTACGGGAATGTTGGACACGACGGGATGTTGGACGGAATTGTCAGAGCACCAGCGATGGTTGTTACCAGACGCGTATGTACTACCTGTAGTTACTATGGCGTATGGACCAGCTCATATCAATGCAAGGGGTATATGTAAACTTTTGGCTCTAGTATGGCAGAATGAAGGTATCCTAAATGTGCAGAAAATGTGGTAAAGCATTGTATTGTTTGTTTGATGCACAACCCAGGAAAGGGAACACCAACTCCAGCAGGTCATTTTGCTCCCCCTACGTACCATTTTGAGGTATTGCAAATAGATTACATTCACATGGAACGTTCCAATAATATCAAGTATGTCCTGGTGGTGGTTTGTGCCTTTTCCAGATGGATAGAGGCCTACCGCCTAAAGGACAATACTGCTTTGTCCACTGCCAAAGGCCTTTCGAAGGAATTCTTCCAGAGGTTTGTTTTGCCGCGCATTGTCTGGAGTGACAATGGTAGTGAATTCGTAGGCCTAATTATGAAGAAGGTGTGTGTGGGTCTTGGTATTAGACAGAAATTCCATGCGGCAAACCACCCTCAGTCGGCAGGTTTGGTAGAGTGTTATAATGGCACTCTCAAGCTCAAATTGGCAAAGATTCAGGCCAGCACAGGCCTTTCCTGGCCTGATACCTTGCTCTTGTCACTTCTCTCAACAAGAACGACAGTTCATTCTCGTTTAGGACTTAGTCCATATGAAATTGTTTTTGGATGCCCAGCGAATGTTTGGTGAGTCCCTCGACCAAAGAAATACTCTGATGTTCCGTATCCATTGTTGGTTGATTATCTGCATAACCTCACCACTAAATTACGTGTTATTCATCAACAGGTCCAAAACGCTTTGCCGGAGGCTTCCTCAGATCCAGGGCACCCCATACAACCTGGGGACTGGGTCTGCCTGAAGAATTTCCAGAGGAAAAAGAACCTGGAACCTTGTTGGGGGTCGCCGCGACAGGTGTTGTTGACTACTCGTACAGCTGTGAAAGTCTTGGGGAAAAAGAACTGGGTCCACGGCGTGCACTGTAAAAAGGTACCGTTGCCCTTACCTTATGACCAGTGGGTCCGAGAAGGTGTAGGTGACGACGAAACTGAGAAAGTACCCAGTTTCATACCATTCAGTAGTGCACGCCAGGACTGGACAAATTCTGAAAAAGAAGACGACGACGTGTTACAGGAAGCTGTACCACCGCACCTGCGACTGAACACATCAGATCCAGAGATTTTGTTCCGGGACCAAACGATACCTGGCAAGACACGGTACAACCTGAGACCAAGGTTGACCAAGGACAATTAAATTCTGTGTTTTGTAATTTTGTTTTTATTAAAAGACATTCCTTTTCCACTATCCATCAAGTTGCAGGGTCACGGTAGGAGTCTTAGACTGTGACCTGAATAGTGACTAGGTCAACAGGACTTGCAGTGTCATAGGACGGCTAACAATCACAGCCAAGTGATCAAGGAAGATTATCGTGAGCAACGCCTTTAGAGTAATGGATAACGAAGTGGAAGGAGTTGATATTAGGATGATGAAAAGAAACCATTATAAGAAGTTACAGTTTAATCGTTGTGGCGTAGCATTATGCATTCTAGTATGTTTATGTAGTTTATTAGCATGTGTAGGATGGATTGTCCACATTATGCAGCCAACACCTGCTCCTACTTCTGTCTCTTTGATTTCCTCTTCTACTATTTCTCCGCACAAATTCTATGCACTCCCAGACCATGAGCAGATGAGGAGAACGGAATATCTCAACAATTCATTTATCCAGTTGTTACATCAGCATCAATTGGTAGTCAATACTACTGACTGTTGGGTCTGTGGGCTCATGCCCCATAATACAGAGAGAGGGATGCCGTACTTAGTTTTCCCATTTTCATATGAAGGTTCCGCTTGGGCTTATCTGGCTATGTTTTCTAATGCATACCAGAATCAACTCTGATATCCTCCTGGTGAGTCATACAATGGTGGAGTAGATTTTATTGAATGAGTCGTGTACGCATAAAAATGTGTGTACATCCCAAAGAGGCACTCCGGAAAGGATCAAATAATTGATTCCAATGTCTTAGAAAGAGTTGTTTATTATCGTTATTATGAAAAGATTCTTCGTAATATTATCATCATATCAACAAAATTTATGGCAAAATCCACAGGTGATCATTTAATGAAGACTCCGATGCATTTCGGGCGGGCTGCCCTTTATCAAGGAGAATTGTCAGTACATTGCAGCACGCTGAAAACCTATCCGTACCATCACGGGGTCCCGGTGATGCATACCAGAATCAACTCTGATATCCTCCTGGTGAGTCATACAATGGTGGAGTAGATTTTAGTCACAGTCCTTTGATAAAGGAAATAGTGACTATGGCAAAAATTGCTGACATTAGTAAGATTCCCATGGATGAGAAAAGAGCATATGATGGGTGGAATGTAACGCGTTATATTACTAGCCTCACTGATAAGGTTAAACAGAGAAGATCTTCACCGATTTGGACTATACCTCATAAAGGTAATTTGTGTTTACAAATAAATGGCCAGAACACTAAAATCAAACAAGAAAAGAGTAATTGTTCCCATACATACGTTTATACACCCCTGGTTTCTTCACCGTTAGTACCATCCCAAGGTACATATTTTTTTTGCCACGATAGAGCCTATACATGGCTTCCCACCTATTTCTCGGGAACATGTTATATAGCTTTTCTTCTTCCTCCAACATATACTGCTCCTGCAGATCATCATAGAAAGAGATATGGTAGAGGGGTTATTGATTCTAAAGACACAGCTGGACAAGAGGGAGGAGATTTTCTGAAAGGGTTTCTTCCCTTTTGGGGTCCAATAGTTAATAGCAGAAACATCAGACGTCTAGTCCGTGTGGTCGATGCTACTATAAATGTGCCTTCTGGAGCATTTAATAATTTGACAGCTGAACTTCAGGCGGATCGTCTTATGACTTTACAAAACCGAATGGTTTTAGATATTGTCCTTGCAGATAGAGGAGGAGTCTGTAAATTAATTGGGTCTAGTTGCTGTGTTTACGTTCCCGATAATGCCCCTACAGTATACCAAGCCATTTCTAAGCTACATGTCATTTCCGAGTCCATTCATCAGGACACCGGAGATTGGTCTGTGATGGGATGGTTTTGGGGACTACTGTCCACATGGGGCTGGAAAGTGTTAACTTTTCTTGGAATGATTCTAGCGATCATCTTTTCTTGTTGCCTCTGTTTACAGTGTGGCCCAGCCATCTGTGGACTTTGTGCCACTGTATGCATTCCAAAGCCAGTGTCACAGAAAACAGAGAATATTAGAATGATGTTACAGGCACAGCAACAACTCAATGACCTCATGACCATTGACATCGACTCAGATTAACATGAGTCCTTTGTGCTTTGCCTGAGTATGGCAAAAGGAGGGACTGAGGTTCCGTGGTTTTCGACTCCGTTTCGTATCTAGCCGCCATTTTGTGTTTAGCCGCCATTTTGTGTTGCCTCACTCAGGCAGCACGGCGAACGCGGTGTTTTTGCTTTTTCAGCTGCTACGTGTCTCGTCTGTTAAAGAGTAACCCTTGTCCTTGATTACCAAACCGATGTCAGGGCCTGGCCGAGTTTGTTAAATCCATGTCTAGACTGATTAATCCTTGCTTTACTCCACTGTTTGGGTCCCACCATTCTTCCTGACTTTATCTTATTTGACTCGATTTTCTACGCCTAACAGAGTGTCTCGTGTCTCTGACTGACAAGGCAGGTGAACCCGGAGATATTAGGCATGCCCTGCGCCGCTCGGCCCATAAGGCCCGGTTCTCCATCCTGACTAATGCAGTGAGAGCCTGCTGTTGAGTGGGAGTGAGGGCCTGACTAATGCAGTGAGAGCCTGCTGCTGAGTGGGAGTGAGGTCCTGACTAATGCAGTGAGAGCCTGCTGCTGAGAGGGAATGAGGTCCTGCCTGATGCAGTGAGAGCCTGCTGCCGAGTGGGAGTGAGGTCTCGTCTAATGCAGTGAGAGCTGCTGCTGAGTGGGAGTGAGGTCCTGTCTAATGCAGTGAGGGCCTGCTGCTAAGTGGGAGTGAGGTCTCCTCTGATGCAGTGAGAGCCGGCTGCTGAGTGGGAGTGAGGTCCTGTCTAATGCAGTGAGAGCCTGCTGCCGAGTGGGAGTGAGGTCTCGTCTAATGCAGTGAGAGCTGCTGCTGAGTGGGAGTGAGGTCCTGTCTTATGCAGTGAGAGCCTGCTGCTGAGAGGGAGTGAGGTCTCGTCTAATGCAGTGAGAGCTGCTGCTGAGTGGGAGTGAGGTCCTGTCTTATGCAGTGAGAGCCTGCTGCCGAGTGGGAGTGAGGTCTCGTCTAATGCAGTGAGAGCCTGCTGCTGAGTGGGAGTGAAGTCCTGCCTAATGCAGTGAGAGCCTGCTGCTGAGAGGGAGTGAGGTCTTCTTGCTTAGTGCAGTGAGAGCCTTCTGCTGAGTGTGAGTGAGGTCCTGCCTAAAGCAGTGAGAGCTGCTGCTGAGCGGGAGTGAGGTCTTGTCTAATGCAGTGAGAGCCTGCTGCTGAGTGAGAGTGAGGTCTTCTCTGATGCCGTGAGAGCCTGCTGCTGAGTGTGAGTGAGGTCTCCTCTGATGCCGTGAGAGCCTGCTGCTGAGCGGGAGTGAGGTCTCGTCTAATGCAGTGAGAGCCTGCTGCTGAGAGGGAGTGAGGTCTCGTCTAATGCAGTGAGAGCCTGCTGCTGAGTGCGAGTGAGGTCTCGTCTAATGCCGTGAGAGCCTGCTGCTGAGTGGGAGTGAGGTCCTGCCTAATGCAGTGAGAGCCTACTGCTGAGTGGAAGTGAGGTCTCCTCTAATGCAGTGAGAGCTGCAGCTGAGTGGGAGTGAGGTCTCCTCTAATGCAGTGAGAGCCTGCTGCAGAGTGGAAGTGAGGTCTCCTCTAATGCAGTGAGAGCTGCAGCTGAGTGGGAGTGAGGTCTCCTCTAATGCAGTGAGAGTTGCTGCTGAGTGGGAGTGAGGTCTCCTCTAATGCAGTGAGAGTTGCTGCTGAGTGGAAGTGAGGTTTCCTCTAATGGAGTGAGAGCTGCTGCTGAGTGGGAGTGAGGTCTCCTCTAATGCAGTGAGAGCCTGCTGCTGAGTGGGAGTAAGGTCCTGTCTGATGCAGTGAGAGCCTGCTGCTGAGAGGGAGTGAGGTCCTGCCTGATGGAGTGAGAGCCTGCTGCTGAGAGGGAGTGAGGTCTCCTCTGATGCAGTGAGAGCCTGCTGCTGAGTGGGAGTGAGGTCTCGCCTAATGCAGTGAGAGCCGGCTACTGAGTGGGAGGGAGGTCTTGTCTAATGCAGTGAGAGCTGCTGCTGAGTGTGAGTGAGGTCTCGCCTAATGCAGTGAGAGCCGGCTACTGAGTGGGAGGGAGGTCTTGTCTAATGCAGTGAGAGCTGCTGCTGAGTGTGAGTGAGGTCTCGTCTAATGTAGTGAGAGCCTGCTGCTGAGTGGGAGTGAGGTCTCGTCTAATGCAGTGTGAGACTGCTGCTGAGTGGGAGTGAGGTCTCGTCTAATGCAGTGAGAGCTGCTGCTGAGTGGGAGTGAGGTCTCCTCTAATGCAGTGAGAGTTGCTGCTGAGTGGGAGTGAGGTCTCCTCTAATGCAGTGAGAGCTGCTGCTGAGTGGGAGTGAGGTCTCCTCTAATGCAGTGAGAGCCTGCTGCTGAGTGGGAGTAAGGTCCTGTCTGATGCAGTGAGAGCCTGCTGCTGAGAGGGAGTGAGGTCTCCTCTAATGCAGTGAGAGCCTGCTGCTGAGTGGGAGTAAGGTCCTGCCTCATGCAGTGAGAGCCTGCTGCTGGGTGGGAGTGAGGTCTCCTCTGATGCAGTGAGAGCCTGCTGCTGAGTGGGAGTGAGGTCTCGCCTAATGCAGTGAGAGCCGGCTACTGAGTGGGAGGGAGGTCTTGTCTAATGCAGTGAGAGCTGCTGCGGAGTGTGAGTGAGGTCTCGCCTAATGCAGTGAGAGCCGGCTACTGAGTGGGAGGGAGGTCTCGTCTAATGTAGTGAGAGCCTGCTGCTGAGTGGGAGTGAGGTCTCGTCTAATGCAGTGTGAGACTGCTGCTGAGCGGGAGTGAGGTCTCGTCTAATGCAGTGAGAGCCTGCTGCTGAGTGGGAGTGAGGCCCTGTCTAATGCAGT
Organism: Lissotriton helveticus; assembly: GCF_964261635.1. Taxonomy (NCBI): domain Eukaryota; kingdom Metazoa; phylum Chordata; class Amphibia; order Caudata; family Salamandridae; genus Lissotriton; species Lissotriton helveticus. Next base: position 1,957,364,972 of record NC_136068.1, on the reverse strand, counting down.
GAGAGCTGCTGCTGAGTGGGAGTGAGGTCTCCTCTAATGCAGTGAGAGCCTGCTGCTGAGAGGGAGTGAGGTCATGCCTGATGCGGTGAGAGCCTGCTGCTGAGAGGGAGTGAGGTCCTGTCTAATGCAGTGAGAGCCTGCTGCTGAGTGCGAGTGAGGTCTTGTCTAATGCAGTGAGAGCCTGCTGCCGAGTGGGAGTGAGGTCTCCTCTGATGCAGTGAGAGCCTGCTGCTGAGTGGGAGTGAGGTGTCCTCTGATGCAGTGAGAGCTGCTGCTGAGTGGGAGTAAGGTCCTGTCTAATGCAGTGAGAGCTGCTGCTGAGTGGGAGAAGGTCCTGTCTAATGCAGTGAGAGCCTGCTGCTGAGTGCGAGTGAGGTCTTGTCTAATGCAGTGAGAGCCTGCTGCCGAGTGGGAGTAAGGTCCTGTCTAATGCAGTGAGAGCCTGCTGCCGAGTGGGAGTGAGGTCCTGACTAATGCAGTGAGAGCCCGCTGCTGAGAGGGAGTGAGGTCCTGTCTAATGCAGTGAGAGCTGCTGCTGAGTGTGAGTGAGGTCCTGCCTAATGCAGTGAGAGCCTGCTGCTGAGTGTGAGTGAGGTCCTGTCTAATGCAGTGAGAGCTGCTGCTGAGTGGGAGTAAGGTCCTGTCTAATGCAGTGAGAGCTGCTGCTGAGTGTGAGTGAGGTCCTGCCTAATGCAGTGAGAGCCTGCTGCTGAGTGTGAGTGAGGTCCTGTCTAATGCAGTGAGAGCTGCTGCTGAGTGGGAGTAAGGTCCTGTCTAATGCAGTGAGAGCCTGCTGCTGAGTGTGAGTGAGGTCTTGTCTAATGCAGTGAGAGCCTGCTGCTGAGTGTGAGTGAGGTCTTGTCTAATGCAGTGAGAGCCTGCTGCCGAGTGGGAGTAAGGTCCTGTCTAATGCAGTGAGAGCCTGCTGCCGAGTGGGAGTGAGGTCCTGACTAATGCAGTGAGAGCCCGCTGCTGAGAGGGAGTGAGGTCCTGCCTGATGCAGTGAGAGCCTGCTGCTGAGTGGGAGTAAGGTCCTGTCTAATGCAGTGAGAGCTGCTGCTGAGTGTGAGTGAGGTCCTGCCTAATGCAGTGAGAGCCGGCTGCTGAGTGGGAGGGAAGTCTCGTCTAATGTAGTGAGAGCCTGCTGCTGAGTGGGAGTGAGGTCTCGTCTAATGCAGTGTGAGACTGCTGCTGAGCGGGAGTGAGGTCTCGTCTAATGCAGTGTGAGACTGCTGCTGAGCGGGAGTGAGGCCCTGCCTAATGCAGTGAGAGCCTGCTGCTGAGTGGGAGTAAGGTCCTGTCTAATGCAGTGAGAGCTGCTGCTGAGTGTGAGTGAGGTGTCCTCTAATGCAGTGAGAGGCTGCTGCTGAGTGTGAGTGAGGTCTTGTCTAATGCAGTGAGAGGCTGCTGCTGAGTGGGAGTGAGGTCTCGTCTAATGCAGTGAGAGCTGCTGCTGAGTGGGAGGGAGGTCTCCTCTGATGCAGTGAGAGCCTGCTGCTGAGTGAGAGTGAGGTCTCCTCTGATGCAGTGAGAGCCTGCTGCTGAGTGGGAGTGAGGTCTCCTCTAATGCAGTGAGAGGCGGCTGCTGAGTGGGAGTGAGGTCTCGTCTAATGCAGTGAGAGCCGGCTGCTGAGTGGGAGGGAGGTCTCGTCTAATGTAGTGAGAGCCTGCTGATGAGTGTGAGTGAGGTCTTGTCTAATGCAGTGAGAGCCTGCTGCTGAGTGAGAGTGAGGTCCTGCCTGATGGGGTGAGAGCCGGCTGCTGAGAGGGAGTGAGGTCCTGTCTAATGCAGTGAGAGCTGCTGATGAGTGCGAGTGAGGTCTTGTCTAATGCAGTGAGATCCTGCTGCTGAGTGGGAGTGAGGTCTCGTCTAATGCCGTGAGAGCCTGCTGCTGAGTGCGAATGAGGTCATGCCTGATGCAGTGAGAGCCTGCTGCTGAGTGTGAGTGAAGTCTCCTCTGATGCAGTGAGAGCCTGCTGCTGAGAGGGAGTGAGGTCCTGTCTAATGCAGTGAGAGCCTGCTGATGAGTGCGAGTGAGGTCTTGTCTAATGCAGTGAGAGCCTGCTGCTGAGTGTGAGTGAGGTCTTGTCTAATGCAGTGAGAGCCTGCTGCTGAGTGGTAGTGAGGTCTCCTCTAATGCAGTGAGAGCCTGCTGCTGAGTGGGGTGTGTCCTGCCTAATGCAGTGAGAGCCCGCTGCTAAGTGGAAGTGAGGTATCCTCTGATGCAGTGAGAGCCTGCTGCTGAGTGTGAGTGAGGTCTCGTGTAATGCAGTGAGAGCCTGCTGCTGAGTGGGAGTGAGGCCCTGCCTAATGCAGTGAGAGCTGGTGCTGAGTGTGAGTGAGGTCCTGCCTAATGCAGTGAGAGCCTGCTGCTGAGTGGGAGTGAGGTCTTGTCTAATGCAGTGAGAGCTGCTGCTGAGTGGGAGTGAGGTCTTGTCTAATGCAGTGAGAGCTGGTGCTGAGTGGGAGTGAGGCCCTGCCTAATGCAGTGAGAGCCTGCTGCTGAGAGGGAGTGAGGCCCTGCCTAATGCAGTGAGAGCCTGCTGCTGAGAGGGAGTGAGGTCATGCCTGATGCGGTGAGAGCCTGCTGCTGAGTGGGAGTGAGGTCCTGCCTCATGCAGTGAGGGCCTGCTGCTAAGTGGGAGTGAGGTCTCCTCTGATGCAGTGAGAGCTGCTGCTAAGTGGGAGTGAGGTCTCCTCTGATGCAGTGAGAGCCTTCTGCTGAGTGCGAGTGAGGTCTTGTCTAATGCAGTGAGAGCCCGCTGCTAAGTGGGAGTGAGGTCCTGCCTCATGCAGTGAGAGCCTGCTGCTGAGTGGGAGTGAGGTCTTGTCTAATGCAGTGAGAGCCTGCTGCTGAGTGGGAGTGAGGTCTTGTCTAATGCAGTGAGAGCTGCTGCGGAGTGTGAGTGAGGTCTCGCCTAATGCAGTGAGAGCCGGCTACTGAGTGGGAGGGAGGTCTCGTCTAATGTAGTGAGAGCCTGCTGCTGAGTGGGAGTGAGGTCTTGTCTAATGCAGTGAGAGCCTGCTGCTGAGTGGGAGTGAGGTCTCCTCTGATGCAGTGAGAGCCTGCTGCTGAGTGTGAGTGAGGTCTTGTCTAATGCAGTGAGAGCTGGTGCTGAGAGGGAGTGAGGTCTCCTCTAATGCAGTGAGAGCCTGCTGCTGAGTGCGAGTGAGGTCTCGTCTAATGCCGTGAGAGCCTGCTGCTGAGTGGGAGTGAGGTCTTGTCTAATGCAGTGAGAGCTGGTGCTGAGTGGGAGTGAGGTCTTGTCTAATGCAGTGAGAGCTGGTGCTGAGTGGGAGGGAGGTCTTGTCTAATGCAGTGAGAGCCTGCTGCTGAGTGTGAGTGAGGTCCTGCCTAATGCAGTGAGAGCCTGCTGCTGAGTGGGAGTGAGGTCTTGACTAATGCAGTGAGAGCTGGTGCTGAGTGGGAGGGAGGTCTTGTCTAATGCAGTGAGAGCCTGCTGCTGAGTGTGAGTGAGGTCCTGCCTAATGCAGTGAGAGCCTGCTGCTGAGTGGGACTGAGTCCCTGCCTAATGCAGTGAGAGCCTGCTGCTGAGTGGGAGTGAGATCTCCTCTAATGCAGTGAGAGCTGCTGCTGAGTGTGAGTGAGGTCTTGTCTAATGCAGTGAGAGCCTGCTGCTGAGTGGGAGTGAGGTCTTGTCCAATGCAGTGAGAGCTGGTGCTGAGTGGGAGTGAGGTCTTGTCTAATGCAGTGAGAGCCGGCTGCTGAGTGGGAGGGAGGTCCTGCCTAATGCAGTGAGAGCCGGCTGCTGAGTGGGAGTGAGATCTCCTCTAATGCAGTGAGAGCCTGCTGCTGAGTGTGAGTGAGGTCCTGCCTAATGCAGTGAGAGCCTGCTGCTGAGTGGGAGTGAGATCTCCTCTAATGCAGTGAGAGCCTGCTGCTGAGTGGGAGTGAGATCTCCTCTAATGCAGTGAGAGCCTGCTGCTGAGTGGGAGTGAGTTCTTGTCTAATGCAGTGAGAGCTGGTGCTGAGTGGGAGGGAGGTCTTGTCTAATGCAGTGAGAGCTGGTGCTGAGAGGGAGTGAGGTCTCGTCTAATGCAGTGAAAGCCTGCTGCTGAGTGTGAGTGAGGTCCTGCCTAATGCAGTGAGAGCCTGCTGCTGAGTGGGAGTGAGATCTCCTCTAATGCAGTGAGAGCCTGCTGCTGAGTGGGAGTGAGATCTCCTCTAATGCAGTGAGAGCCTGCTGCTGAGTGGGAGTGAGTTCTTGTCTAATGCAGTGAGAGCTGGTGCTGAGTGGGAGGGAGGTCTTGTCTAATGCAGTGAGAGCTGGTGCTGAGTGGGAGGGAGGTCTCGTCTAATGCAGTGAAAGCCTGCTGCTGAGTGTGAGTGAGGTCCTGCCTAATGCAGTGAGAGCCTGCTGCTGAGTGGGGTGTGTCCTGCCTAATGCAGTGAGAGCCTGCTGCTGAGTGGGAGTGAGGTCTCGTCTAATGCAGTGAGAGCTGCTGCTGAGTGGGAGGGAGGTCTCCTCTGATGCAGTGAGAGCCTGCTGCTGAGTGGGAGTGAGATCTCCTCTAATGCAGTGAGAGCCTGCTGCTGAGTGGGAGTGAGTTCTTGTCTAATGCAGTGAGAGCCTGCTGCTGAGTGGGAGTGAGGTCTCCTCTGATGCAGTGAGAGCCGGCTGCTGAGTGGGAGTGAGATCTCCTCTAATGCAGTGAGAGCCTGCTGCTGAGAGGGAGTGAGGTCTTGTCCAATGCAGTGAGAGCTGGTGCTGAGTGGGAGTGAGGTCCTGTCTAATGCAGTGAGAGCTGGTGCTGAGTGGGAGTGAGGTCTTGTCTAATGCAGTGAGAGCTGCTGCTGAGTGGGAGTGAGGTCTCCTCTAATGCAGTGAGAGCTGCTGCTGAGTGTGAGTGAGGTCTCCTCTGATGCAGTGAGAGCCTGCTGCTGAGTGTGAGTGAGGTCCTGCCTAATGCAGTGAGAGCCTGCTGCTGAGTGGGAGTGAGATCTCCTCTAATGCAGTGAGAGCCTGCTGCTGAGTGGGAGTGAGATCTCCTCTAATGGAGTGAGAGCTGCTGCTGAGAGGGAGTGAGGTCTTGTCCAATGCAGTGAGAGCTGGTGCTGAGTGGGAGTGAGGTCCTGTCTAATGCAGTGAGAGCCTGCTGCTGAGAGGGAGTGAGGTCCTGCCTAATGCAGTGAGAGCCTGCTGCTGAGTGGGAGTGAGATCTCCTCTAATGCAGTGAGAGCCTGCTGCTGAGTGGGAGTGAGATCTCCTCTAAGGCAGTGAGAGCCTGCTGCTGAGTGGGAGTGAGGTCTCCTCTAATGCAGTGAGAGCCTGCTGCTGAGTGGGAGTGAGGTCCTGCCTAATGCAGTGAGAGCCTGCTGCTGAGTGGGAGTGAGATCTCCTCTAATGCAGTGAGAGCCTGCTGCTGAGTGGGAGTGAGATCTCCTCTAAGGCAGTGAGAGCCTGCTGCTGAGCGGGAGTGAGGTCTCGTCTAATGCAGTGAGAGCCTGCTGCTGAGTGGGAGTGAGGTCTCCTCTAATGCAGTGAGAGCCTGCTGCTGAGTGGGAGTGAGATCTCCTCTAAGGCAGTGAGAGCCTGCTGCTGAGTGGGAGTGAGGTCTTGTCTAATGCAGTGAGAGCCTGCTGCTGAGTGGGAGTGAGATCTCCTCTAATGCAGTGAGAGCTGCTGCTGAGTGGGAGTGAGGTCCTGTCTAATGCAGTGAGAGCCTTCTGCTGAGTGTGAGTGAGGTCTTGTCTAATGCAGTGAGAGCTGGTGCTGAGTGGGAGTGAGGTCCTGTCTAATGCAGTGAGAGCCTTCTGCTGAGTGGGAGTGAGATCTCCTCTAATGCAGTGAGAGCTGCTGCTGAGTGGGAGTGAGGTCCTGTCTAATGCAGTGAGAGCCTTCTGCTGAGTGGGAGTGAGGTCTTGTCTAATGCAGTGAGAGCCTGCTGCTGAGTGGGAGTGAGATCTCCTCTAATGCAGTGAGAGCTGCTGCTGAGTGGGAGTGAGGTCTTGTCTAATGCAGTGAGAGCCGGCTGCTGGGGAGGAAGTCCACAGCCCGACAGAGACGAGGGCAAGATGGCCGCCGGCAGGCCGTAAGGGATGGTCGCACTTTCAATCTTCTCCTGTGGCTATATAACTTATTGACCTTTGCTGGCGCTGTATCCTGAGCTGTGCATCAACAATAGCTAAATAGAAAGGAGCTACATTAAATGGATTAACTGAGATAGCAAAGGAGAAATGTGACGGCTTCAGCTGAATAAACTAAACCTGAAAGTACAAAGAAAAATCACTCGGAGTGTTAGCGGCGGAATTGAAGTCATAGGGATACTCTTCTGCTACAGTTCTCCTTGGTGGTACTCTAAGCGAAAAATGGCCCCAAAACCTCAGCGGGCGGTGAAGGAGCTTAGAAACTTGCTGGGGGAAAGGGAAAAGGAGCGCAAAAACGACAACGCGGTGCACAGTGACCCCGGTGCCCCAGCAGATAATTTGAGAGCAAAGTCCAGGCTAAAGATACAGGCTCGGAAGGATGGTATACTTGGTGCGGAGAAAGGTGAGAAAATACCCGAGAATACTGCTAAAAAAGAAAAAGAAAAGGAAAGGAAGACAAAAGCGCTTTTGATTAAGAAAGGCGCTAAGGATTGTTAGAAAGGCGACCCCGGGGGAGGCAGAAGATGTCTGACTGACCACCCCTAGGTCCACCTCTCCGTCGAGAAGTAGCCGAGCGTTTACCGAGAGGCCTCCTGAATGAGGGTCCTCTCCTAGGATCGTACAGCAGAGTAATCACAACACTACAGATGGACACCACACAAGAGGTCAAGTTCTTAAGCTTTTATAGATAATAAAAGGTTGCGGGTTCTTGGCAGTATGTACAAGTAGATCACGGGATCTATAAAGTCTCGAAAAAGGGGGTAAGGTAGCGGGACAGTCTTACTCTGGGTGGAGGAAGGGATACCCTACGCACAGCTCTCAATCCTCGAGCTGGGGGGTTCCGAGAGGTCGAGCCGCGGCAGCACCAGCAGGCTTGCAGGATGGTTCAGTGAGGTAGGCCGCGGCAGCGCCAGCAGGCTCGTAGATGTCTCAGCAAGGGGGGGGCCGCGGCAGCGCCAGCAGGCTCTCAGATGTTTCAGCACGGTAGGCCGCGGCAGCGCCAGCAGGCTCTCAGATGGTTCAGCAAGGTAGGCCGCGGCAGCGCCAGCAGGCTCTCGGAAGGTTCAGCAAGGTAGACCGCGGCAGTGCCAGCAGGCTCTCAGATGGTTCAACAAGGTAGGCCGCGGCAGCGCCAGCAGGCTCTCGGAAGGTTCAGCAAGGTAGGCCGCGGCAGCGCCAGCAGGCTCTCGGAAGGTTCAGCAAGGTAGGCTGCGGCAGCGCCAGCAGGCTCTCGGAGGTTTCAGCAAGGTAGGCCGCGGCAGCGCCAGCAGGCTCTCGGAGGTTTCAGCAAGGTAGGCCGTGGCAGCGCCAGCAGGCTCTCAGAAGGTCGTCGGGTTACGGGGAGGATGAGTTCGTCTGGTGTCGGCCGTGACAGCGTCAGCAGGGCTTCCAGTCCAGGATACAACTGAAGACCTAATCCAGGGCTGGCCCAGATATAGGTCCGGAGGTCTTTGAAGTCCGGACCCTCGCGCCTGGGGGTCAGAGGGGCCGGGATGAAGGTGTCCAGACACCCAGCAGGGGGGTGGAGCCAGCGCCCAGGGAGGCCGGAGGGCGATCGATACCAGGCGTCCGGGGACGGCTGGAGGGCCATCGAAACTCCTCTTCCTCCGGGATCTGTCGAGTGGCCACTCGACCACCTGGCTGGATCTTGGTGCCTCGCTGTCGGGACTTCGCTGGGGCCTGGGCCGGGGCCGAGGCCACGTGGTTGTGACGTGGTGGCCCAAGATGGAGTCGGGCACGGCCTCGTGCTTAGGTCGTGATGGGCCTACGCTGGGGTCAGGCCTGCGGTGGAGGACCGGGGTGGTAGCCGGCCCTGTGGTGTTGGGGCGTGCAGGATCGGGCCGAAGGGGCCGCCCGAGGTCTGGTGGAGGGCGGATATCGTCCTGGGCCCGCCATGCCGGAGGGGTAGGACCACGCCATGCGGCCAGGTCCAACACGGATCGTTTGGCTGATCTGGAGCCAGCAACAGCGGTTGAAGGGGCAAGAGAGACCGTTCTCCGCCAACCTACTTTGCTCGAAATTTTCTCCGCAGGACCGCCATAACTTCCTCCGAGAGCCGCTCAGGACCAGACATCTCTCCCTCCGCCGCCGCTCATCTGTGATGCGGGAACAGAGGCAGCCGGTGGCAGCAGCATCCAGGATGAGACTAGCAAGGCGAGCTGCGAGCAATCGGCAGTAGCGGACACGCAGGCCACGGGCTCGGCTTCAGGAGCCCAGGACACGAGCGTCAGGGATGTGTCGGCGGAGAGCTTAGTAGTGCCCACTCCTCCGCAGGAAGAACTTGCACAACAGGATGAGCACCGAGGCCTCCAAGCAGGACAGACCCCGACTGAAACACAGGTACAAGGGCAAACACGGGGGGATAGTGGGGATGCGAGGTCACAGTCAGAAAACATGGAACTTTTGCAAAAGGGAGCGGCTCAGGAGCAGAACCTTACATTTATCTATGTATTATTGACTGAAGTTGCACCCCATGGAGAAAGATCATTGAGTGGGCCTAGTGTAAGAACACCTGCTGTGCTAGGCGCGAGTGAAAATAGAGTTGAATCTCCCATGACTATGGGCTATGAGTTGTTAAGGCAAGATGCTGGTGGTGAGTCTGGGGTGAAGAGACTACCTGACCTAAAGGGCCTAAGGGAAGGTAGGGCAGACAATGGAGAGGAACATGCTACTGACCTCCTCATTGACCAAGGATTAAGTGTGCCAGGCTCACCTAGCGATGAATGTTTTTTCTCAGTCAATGATGAGGAAGGTGCTTCTGAAACGGATGTAGGTTCAGGATTAAGCGATAGCGAAAGCATTGAATCAGATTCAGATAAGGTCTCCCTTTCACCGGAACAGCTAACTGGGAACTCAGGGCTAGAAACATCAGAAGCTGACCGGGCAATGGCACACAGGGCTCCCGTACGTCAAAAGTTGAATAGCACCAAGAGGAGGTCACATATGAGAGTACAGAGCTCGCTAAGTCCAGCACAGAGGGAAGTGGCCAAGAAGCTAGACTGGGACTACTCTGCTACATCACAGGTTTACCGCGAGGGTATAGGTGCCGGGCCTCACCAACTCGATCAGTCACTCAGTCACAGCTCTAATCCTAATTCTAACTCTAGCGCTAATTTTGATTTGTTACTTGCAACCTTAAAGCAGATGCAGAGTGAAGCAAGAGCTGAAGGACGTAGAGCTAGACATGCTAATAAAAAAATACAGGGGTCTCTGGGAAAAGTCAACAAATTATATGCAGATATGGCTGGAAGAGTTGCAGAGGTTGAGGATAGGACTGGGAAGTTGGAGGATGTAGTCGCCAAGGTTCAGGTGGACAAACAGGAGCAGGAGAAAACAACATCAGATGTTCTGTGGAAGCTCGAAGACTTTGAGAACAGGCAAAGGCGAAATAATATAAGACTGCTTGGCGTGGATGAAGGAAAGGAGGGGCAGGACGTTCGAGCATTTGTGGTGGAGCTGCTCAGAGGAGCATTCCCTGAAATCACTAAATGGGACTGGGAAAAAGAGGTACAGCGAGCCCATCGGTTTCCCCTGGCCTAGAAAAAAGGGATCACAGCCGGCAAACCAAGGGCGATCTTGGTATATGTCGGGAACTTTCTGGCAACGGAGGAAATAATGATTAAGGCAAAGCCAGAGGCTAAAAGAGTTTATAAAGATGTAACATTTTTTGCCCCGCTGGATTTCTGCCACACCACCGTTGAGAGAAGGTGGCGGATGAGACAATTAATAACTCTTTTTCGAAATGTTGGGTGTGAAGCTTATTTGATGTTCCCATCTCATCTCAAAGTAGGAACCAATTGGCAGTTTTGAGGTTCCATGATTCTGAACCCGTTTCATAAAGGTCGTCGTATCGTGACGATTTTGGTAACAGCGGACTGAAAATGATGAGTGTGGCATGTACGAGTGTTTTCGTCATGTTTGAGTGATGGATTCACTATGAAATGAGGGATTACGTTCTGAACCCTCGGGTTCCATTTTGTGTACGCCAGCCATTTTGTGGTTGCCCTGACATAGGCCGATGACTACGGCCGAACGAGTCTTTGGTACACGTACACCTTTAGCTGACTGGGCAAGCTGACTCCATTGCCCGAGGCTAAACTTGTTGACACAGTTCCTTGTTCGGCAGCTGGTCAAAGATAGAGATCAAAGAGCAGGACATTGCTGAGTTTATGGTGCATACACACGCCCTTCTATCTTGATTCTCATCTGTTTCTGTTCCTTCTTTTATGGTCTATTTATGGTTTGGGTTGAGGTCTTTCATTATTCGTTTCGGTCCGACCTGTCCGAGCAAGAATTTTGGGCCTTCCTATGTAATTGATGGTGGGCTGGACAATAAAATGTGGGTTTGTCATGCAATGCTTTTTGTCGTGTACATATGGGATTGGTTGACCGTAAATAAGGAATGTTTGCCTGCAGCACAATATTTGGTATAAAAAGGGATGACTTGCTTTGCAAAGTTGAGCAGTCTCCTACGAATATACGTCATTGTACTTCGTGGACCTCTGTTTCTGGTTGCAGCCAATAAATTTGATCTTTGAAGTCACCAAGAAGTATCCCGTGTCTCTGTTTGCCAAGACAGGTGAACTCGGAGACTTCGGGCGTTTCCCCTGGCGCCACTGGGTTCTAAAACATGGACATGGACATGGACTGCAGAGGACAGTGAGGTGTGGCTGCAACGGACAGTGAGGCATGGACTGCAGAGGACAGTGCGAGGGGGCTGACAAGGACAGTGACATGTGAATAGGACAGTGAGGTGTGGGCTGAAACGGACAGTGGGACATTGACTGCAGAAGATGGAGGCTGGTATAAACCACCGAGCACTGCCTGCCCCAACCTTGTCTGCCACCAACTCACCAATCGCCTGCGGAGACACCAGGTGGCAGAAGAGGGCAGCGAAGAGGATGAGCACCAGGGGGTAGGTGACCCAGGCCAGGTACTGCAGCACCACGTTGTCACCCATCTGCTTGAACATCCACTTGTAGGCTGTGAAGAGAGGCAGAGACAGGGCAGTGAGGCTTGCGCGCAGAGCACGTAGTGGAAGGGGTATACACCCACTATATCCCATCCCACTATATCTCATGTATCGCTCGTAGCCGAAGCGGTGTACACCCACTATATCCCAACCCACTATATGGCATGTATAGCTCGTAGCTGAAGGGGTATACACCCACCCCACTATATCGCATGTATAGCTTGTAGCCGAAGGGGTATACACCCACCCCACTATATTGCATGTATAGCTCGTAGCCGAAGGAGTATTCATCCAATATACCCCACCCCACTATGTCCCATGAATAGCTCGTAGCCGAAAGGTTATACACTCATTATATCCCACCCCACTATATCGCATATGTAGCTCGTAGCCGAAAGGGTATACACTCACTATATCCCACCCCACTATATCGCATGTATAGCTTGTAGCCAAAGGGGTATACACCCACTATATACCAGCCCACTGTATCGCATTTATAGCTTGTAGCCGAAGGGGTATACACCCACTATACCCCACCCCCTATACTGCATGTATAGCTCGTTGCCAAAAGTTTATACACTCACTATATCCCACCCCACTATATCGCATATATAGCTCGTAGCCGAAAGGTTATACACTCACTATATCCCACCCCGCTATATTGCATGTATAGCTCGTAGCCAAAAGGGTATACACCCACTATATACCAGCCCACTGTATCGCATGTATAGCTTGTAGCCGAAGGGGTATACACCCACTATACCCCACCCCACTATATTGCATACATAGCTTGTAGCGAAAGGTTATACACTCACGATATCTCACCCCACTATATCGCATATACAGCTCATAGCGGAAGGGGTATACACCCTCTATATCACATGTATAGCTCGTAGCCGAACGGGTATTCACCCACTTTACCCCATCCCACTATATCGCATGTATAGCTTGTAGCCGAAAGGTTACACACTCACTATATCCCACCCCACTATATCACATATATAGCTCGTAGCCAAAAGGTTATTGTTAGAAGGGGCGATCCCAGAGGGCCAGGCTATGCTCTCCCGACCACTCCGTGACCCACCTCTCCCACAAGTAATGCAGAGTCTTAACGTAAAGTCCTCACTGAGGAGGACGTCGAGTCTAGGATCGTACACACTGAGCTCACACCACACTTACGAACGGACACCACACCGTAGGTTTTCAGTAACAAGTTCTTTATGAACAGTAAGAAGGAATCAACACTCTTATTTACAAGTGATCGAGGGATCGTAAAGTCTCAGGAATTCGGGAAGAGGGAAGCGGGACAGACTCAGTCTTTAGGTCAGTACGAAGCGTACCCTGGGCACAGCTCTCAATCCTCGAGCCGAGGGATACGGGAGATGATGGTCGTACTCGGGGCTTCACTCACTTCAGGGCGAATCAGGTCGTGTTGGTAGCGTCGATGGTCCAGCCGGACCGGAGTACTCCTCGAGCCGCGACGAGGTCAGCAGGGCTCGATCTGGAGGTTGTTCTTGAGGAGCCGCGACAGCGTCAGCAGGGCTTAGGATGTTCCACGAAGGTCTCTTCCGAGTTCAAGATCGAGCCGAGATGTTCTAGCTCCGTCTTTACGAGTGCGAGCCGCAACAACGTCAGCAGGGCTCCGATGTTCTGGTTCCGTCTTTGTGAGGATGAGCCGCGACAGCGTCAGCAGGGCTCGAAGAGTTCGAAGGTTCAGTTTTCCCCAAGGGTCAGCCGCGATCAGATCAGCAGGGCTTTCCTGTCCAGGATACAACTGCCCGCTAGTTGTTGGGCGGGCCTTGATATAGTCCAGTGGCCCTTTGTTGTCCGGACCCTCGCAGTCGGAGGTCTCATGCCTTGGGGGCTGGTCGTTGGAGAGGTCCGGCAGTTGGCCCTTTGATCCCTTTGAAGGTGCGCCCAGGAATTCCGAGACGCCCAGCAGGGTCTGGAGCCAGCACTTGGGTAGGCCAGAGGTGCGATCGAAACCGACCCATGGGGGAAGGCCAGAGGTGTGATAGAAACCAGTCTCTCAGGGGAGGCCGGAGGTGCAATTGAAACTCCCTGTCTTATCTCACTCGGGGAGCCCTTTACCCCCCAGCCGGGACTGGCGCGTCTGGAGCCTAAGTTTCGCGGAAGCTGGGGTCATGCAAGGCCTAAAGAGTCAGGGACCTCGGGAAGGGAAAATGGCTGCCGGGGGCCCTGTGGGGTTACGCAGGTTCTGGGTGCTTGGTGCCGGGAAGAAGGACAGGGGCATGCGGGGCTGGTCGTCGGTTGGTGGGGTGAGGTTGGGCGTATATGGGCAGGATGACCAGTGCTTCTGGGTGCAGAGCTAGGCTAACGGGGTGCTGAGGAACGGGGGGAACCATGCCACGAGGCCAGGTCCAACACGCGTCCCCCCCAGCTGAAAGGCAGAGAGAACTACCCATCCCCTTGGGGGTTCTCTTCACTGAGGCGGAAGAATCGGGACAGGCCGTCTGCGTTCGCGTGGTCAACACCAGGCCGGTGCTCCACAGTGAAATCCATCCCCTGGAGGGAGATGGACCATCGCAACAGTTTGGGGTTCTCTCCTCTCATTTGCATTAGCCACCGGAGGGGTCGGTGGTCGGTTTGGACCCGGAAGTGAGTACCGAATAGGTAGGGCCTCAGCTTCTTCAGGGCCCAAACCACCGCGAAGGCCTCCCGCTCGATAGTGCTCCACCTTTGCTCTCGAGGGAGTAGCCTCCGGCTAATAAATGCCACTGGCTGGTCCAGGCCTTTTTCATTCATCTGGGACAGGACCGCTCCAATGCCATGCTCGGACACGTCTGTTTGGACCACGAACTCTCGGGAGTAGTCGGGGGCCTGTAGTACTGGGGCAGTACACATGGCTTCCTTCAATGCTTTGAACGCCTCTTGGCAGGCGGGGTCCAGCTAACTTTCTTTGGCTGGTTTTTGGAGGTCAATTCTGTGAGGGGGACCACGATTCTGCCGTACCCTTTGATGAATCTCCGGTAGTACCCCGTGAGCCCCAGGAATGCCCGCACTTCCGTCTGGGTTGTGGGGGCCTCCCAGGCCACGTTCGCATCGATCTTGGGCTGAAGGGGTGCCACTAGGCCGCTCCCGACCTGGTGCCCCAGGTAGACCACGGACCCTTGTCCGATTTGACATTTGCTGGCTTTGATGGTGAGGCCCGCCCTCTGCAGGGTCATCAACACCTCCCAGAGGTGGTGGAGGTGCTCAGTCCCGTGGGAGCTGAATACCGCGATATCGTCGAGATATGCGGCACTGAACCCCTCCAACCCCGCCAGTACCTGGTTAACCAGCCTCTGGAAGGTGGCGGGGGCGTTTTTCATTCCGAAGGGCATCACCCGGAAATGGTAGTGACCATTTGGGGTGGAGAAGGCGGATCTCTCTCTGGCCCCCTCTGTGAGGGCGATCTGCCAGTATTCGCAGGTCAAGTCGAAAGTGCTGAGATAGCGAGCAGACCGTAGGCGGTCAATGAGCTCGTCTGCTCGGGGAATGGGGTGGGCGTCGGTTCTGGTGACTACGTTGAGGCCGCGGTAGTCCACGCAGAACCTCAGCTCGGGAACAGCGCCAGGGGCGGCCGCCTTCGAAACCAGGACCACGGGGCTGGCCCATGGGCTGTCAGAGGCTTCGACCACTCCCAGGGCTAGCATCTTGGAGACTTCGGCCTTGATGCAGGCCCGGACTCTGTCAGGGACGCGGTAGGCTCTGTGCCGTACCGGAGGGCTGTCCCCGGTGTCCACATCATGGACGCACCAACTGGTGACGCCGGGAACGAGAGAGAAGAGGTCAGAGAACTGTCCCAGTAACTGGCGACAGTCCTCGCGCTGTTCGGGGGTGAGGGAGGAGGAGAGTCTCACTCCCTCTGCGGAGCCATCTTTTTCCTTCGCACACAGGAGATCGGGGAGAGGCTCTGTGTCCTCTTCCGCTCCGTGGTCGGTGGCGAGGAGCAAACTCAACTCGGACCGCACAAGGTGGGGTTTGAGGCGGTTCACATGAAGGACCCTCAAGGGGTTCCTGGGGGACTGCACATCGATGAGATAGGTCACTTGGCTCTTGCGTTCCACCACCTTGAAGGGCCCTGTCCGCTTGTCATGCAGGGCACAAGGTTCCACCGGGGCCATCACCCAGACCTGCTGTCCGGGCTGAAACTCGACCAGCGTGGCATTCTAGTCATACCAACGTTTCATTTCTTCTTGACTGGCCTCGAGGTTTTGCCTCGGCCAGCTCTCGGAACTTCCGAGTCTGGTTTCGGAGGGTCAGGATGTATCGAAACACATCTGGGGGGGCATCCTGAGCCGCCGTTTCCCAAACTTCTTTGACCAGGCTGAGGGGCCCCCGGACGGGGTACCTGTACAGCAGCTCGAAGGGACTTCTGGGGGACTTCTCGGTAAGCGAACAGTAGGCAGGGAAGGAGGACGTCCCACTTGCGCCACTGGGGCTCCTCGAGACCCATGATCATTCCCTTTGGGGTACGGTTGAACCGCTCAACCAGGCCGTTACCTTGGGGGTGGTATGGGGTGGTGAACTTGTACGTCACCCCACACTGCTGCCAGAGGGACTTCATGTACTTGGAGATGAAGTTCGTTCCTCGGTCGCTCACCACTTCTCGCGGGAATCCCACCCGGGAGAAGATCCCATGAGGGCCCGCCCCACTACGGGGGCCTTCACTGTTCGAAGGGGAATGGCCTCGGGGTATCGGGTGGCATGATCCACCAGGACGAGGATGAACCGGTGGCCTAAGGAGGTCCGGGGGTCTAGGGGCCCCACGATGTCTATTCCCACCCGTTCAAAAGGGGTACTGACCAAGGGGAAGGGTTGGAGGGGAGCCTTGCGCCTCCCTCCGCTCTTCCCGCTGGCCTGACACGTGGGGCAGGACTTGCAGTGGGCCTCCACATCGGAGCGCATGCGGGGCCAGTAACAGTGAGTGACCAGGCGGTGGTAGGTTTTGTCTTGACCCAGGTTTCCCGCCAGGGGCACATCATGGGCCAGGTTCAGAAGGAAGTAGCGGAAGCTTAGGGGTACCACCAGCACCCGGGCTGACCCTAGTTCGGCGGACTTCTGTTCACTGTATAACAGGCCGTTTTCCCAATAGATAAGATGGGAGCCGGACTGGTCACCGGCGGCCTGGGCGGCGGCCTGCAGCCGCGGCCCAACCAGGGAAGGACAGGAGGTCTGTTCCAGGCAGAATTCTTCTCGGAAAGGTCCTCCCTCCTGGCGCCACTGGGCTAACTCAGGAAGGTCATCCAAGGTCGTGGTCTGTTCGACGACAGGGCCTAGGGGATCTGCTTCGGGGTCAATGCTCTCATCGTGGGGAAGCTTGGGGACTTCGGGTCACCCGCTGCCCTCCGGGTCGTCGGAGACCGGGCGAGGGTTTTCGGGTTCTACCTCCCCGGGGGTGGATACTCGGGCAGTCATGGAGAAGTGTGGCTCACTGGTTAGAGGAGGCAGACCTGGAAGCAGAGGTCAGCCCGGGACCAGGGTTCAATTCCCGGCTCGGCGGGGTCTTGAGTCCTAAAATGTCCATGGACTCGACAATTCTCGCTCCGGTGCCTACTCGATTCACGGGTTCACACTCTGCGACTCTGGGCAATAGCTTGCTTAATCTCCACAATGGCCCCTCGCGGCGGGAGATGCCTGGCTTTCACCTTGCGGATACCCTGCCGGGGTTATCTCACAGGGGAATACCAGGACGGGTTCCCTAAGCAAGCGCTTAGAAACCGCTTGGTGATTTGCGCTATATAAATTCCTGTACATGGATCGGGTGATCACGCAGGCCCACTCGGGCAGGCCCACCATCTCTAGGTGGGTCCTTCGCTCCACCTGCTTCCACAGGGAGCTCTCCAGGTCGTTACTCAGTAGGCAGTCCACGGGCATATCGGTGCGGACCACTACTCGTAAGTCCCCGGAGACTCCCTCCCACTCGAACGGGACCTGAGCTATTCGTCAGGTGTGGACGGAATTGTCGGCTGAGATTACCCAGCAGGAGGCGTGGGGTATAATTTGGTCCTCTGTGACAAGGTGACACCTTACTGCGGTAATCCTGGCCCCTGTGTCTCGGAGGGCCCCCATGCGGTGCCCGTTGACGGTCACCTGCTGTCGGTACTTTTCAGTGTTGTCTGGCAGGGGGGCTCCGGGGACCATTTCTCTATCCCTCAGGGAGACTAATGACATGGCTGCTGGTTCCCACCCCTCTGGGTCCTCTATCTCTTCCTCTTCTAAGGCTACTGTGGCTAGCTGGTGCGCGGGGGGACATGCAGCAGCGGGTTTCTTGAGCAGGGGGCACTGGGGGTCACTGGCATAATGCCCTGTTTGCTGACATCTGTAGCAGGCTGTGCTGATTCGGGGTCCTTGTCTAGCTGGTGGGAACACTGCCCTCACTGTGGGAGGAGAGGTTCCGGACTGGTTTCTGGGGGGGCTTCGTCGGGGCCCTGCCTGGGACCCCCTTTGTCTACCCTGACCCCCCCCCCCCCTTCCCCTCTGGCGGGAAGATCCTTACTCGTTTTGGCCATAGTCTCCCACGGGCCCCCATGGGACTCTGGTGCTCACCCAGCGATCTGCTTCGACAGCCAGCTTCCGGGGGTCGACCAACTTGCTGTCCAGAAGGTGCTGTCTCAGTTCCACAAAGCAGTTGGTGGATAAGTGTTCTTAGGCGATGAGGTCAATGAGTCCTTCAAAAGTGGTCACCTTGTTGCCTTTGATCCACCCTTCCAAGGCCCGGCTGTAGAAATTCACATATTCCACCCAGGTGTGCCGGGGATCTTCTTGCAGTCTCTAAACCTTTGCCGGTACATCTCCGGGGTGAGCCCATAACGCGATAGCAGAGCGTCCTTCATATGGGTGTAGGAGTTCATGACTGAGGAGGGCAGGTCTAGCATGGTGTCTCTCCCCTCACTGAGGAAGCGGCCCCATAATCCGCCCCCCCAATCCTTTTTGGGCACTCGGTGGGAGGTCATGGCGACCTCATACGCCTTGAACCATTGCTGGATGTCGTCCCCTTTGTATTACTCCTTCACGACGTCCTTAGGGATATGTACTTTGGCCTCTACTGGGGAAGGGGCTTCCCTGTTCCCCGGGGGTCGAGTTTCTTCGCTTCTGGCTTTTAGTTCTAGTTCTTTCAAGCTGCGGTCGTGTTCGAGCTGGAGTTTCTTTCCTTCATGCTCCCTCTGGAGCTTCTTCTCCTCCAGTTCTCCTTGCAGCCGCAATTGCTCCATGGCTAGTTTCTTTTCGGCCAACTTGAGTTCTCCTTCCATTTTCAGGCGTGCCAGCTCTAGCTCGTGGCTTCGGTTACGTTCTCGGTCTGTCATCTCCTCCGGCGACAGACCTCTCTCCGTGCTGGGACTCCGTGCCAGGGAGTCTGTTCTCTCACCCTCCTGGCTGCGGGTTTTGGTCTGCGGCCCTCCCTCTACGCCGTCTCCTTCTGGCAGGGGGAGGAGGGCCCCGGCCTCTACCGAGGCTGTCAGGGCTTTTTGGTAGCCGTCTTTGGTGCTTAACCCAGTGGTAGCGATGTGGAAGTCTTTGCAGAATTGCTTCAGTTCTCGGTGGGTATATTCTTCCAGAAGGTCCTTTTGGAATGTGGTCTTTTTGCGTGTTCCGGTGAGACTCATGGTTGCTCTTTGTTCAGGTAGTGTGTCAGTCGTTTTACTGTACGATCTCTAGACGTAGGCTCTTATCCCGTCGCTTGCCACCAATGTTAGAAGGGGCGATCCCAGAGGGCCAGGCTATGCTCTCCCGACCACTCCGTGACCCACCTCTCCCACAAGTATTGCCGAGTCTTAATGTGAGGTCCTCACCGAGGAGGACGTCGAGTCTAGGATCGTACACACTGAGCTCACACCACACTTACGAACGGACACCACACCATAGGTTTTCAGTAACAAGTTCTTTATGAACAGTAAGAAGGAATCAACACTCTTATTTACAAGCGATCGAGGGATCGTAAAGTCTCAGGAATTCGGGAAGAGGGAAGCGGGACAGTCTCAGTCTTTAGGCCAGTATGAAGCGTACCCTGCGCACAGCTCTCAATCCTCGAGCCGGGGGATACGAGAGATGATGGTCGTACTCGGGGCTTCACTCACTTCAGGGCGAATCAGGTCGTGTTGGTAGCGTCGATGGTCCAGCCGGACCGGAGTACTCCTCGAGCCGCGACAAGGTCAGCAGGGCTCAATCCGGAGGTTGTTCTTGAGGAGCCGCGACAGCGTTAGCAGGGCTCAGGATGTTCCACGAAGGTCTCTTCCGAGTTCAAGATCGAGCCGTGACGAGGTCAGCAGGGCTCCGATGTTCGGGTTCCGTCTTTGTGAGGATGAGCCGCGACAGCGTCAGCAGGGCTCGAAGAGTTCGAAGGTTCGGTTTTCCCCAAGGGTCAGCCGTGATCAGATCAGCAGGGCTTTCTTGTCCAGGATACAACTGCCCGCTAGTTGTTGGGCGGGCCTTGATATAGTCCAGTGGCCCTTTGATGTCCGGACCCTCGCAGGCGGAGGTCTCATGCCTTGGGGGCTGGTCGTTGGAGAGGTCCGGCAGTTGGCCCTTTGATCCCTTTGAAGGTGCGTCCGGGAATTCCCAGACGCCCAGAAGGGTCTGGAGCCAGCACTCAGGGAGGCCAGAGGTGCGATCGAAACCGGCCCAAGGGGGAAGGCCAGAGGTGTGATAGAAACCAGTCTCGCAGGGGAGGCTGGAGGTACAATTGAAACTCCCTGTCTTATCTCACTCGGGGAGCCCTTTACCCCCCAGCCAGGACTGGCGCGTCTGGAGCCTAAGGTTTGCTGGGGCTGAGGTCATGCAAACCCAAAGAGTCAGGGACCTCGGGAAGGGAAAATGGCTGCCGGGGGCTCTGTGGGGTGACGCAGGTTCTGGGTGCTTGGTGCCGGGAAGGAGGACGGGGGCATGCGGGGCTGTTCGTCGGTTGGTGGGGTGAGGTTGGGCGTACATGGGTAGGACGACCAGTGCTTCTGGGTGCAGAGCTAGGCTAACGGGGTGCTGAGGAAAGGGGGGGAACCAAGCCACGAGGCCAGGTCCAACAGTTATACACTCACTATATCCCACCCCACTATATTGCATGTATAGCTCATAGCCGAAGGGGTATACACCCACTATATACCACCCCACTATATCGCATGTATAGCTCGTAGCCGAAGGGGTATACACCCACAATATCCCACCCCACTATATTGCATGTATAGCTCGTAGCTGGAGGGGTATACACCCACTATACCCCACCCCACTAAATTGCATATATAGCTCATAGCCGAAGGGGTATAGACCCACTATATCCGACCCCACTATATATCGCATGTATAGCTCATAGTGGAAGGGGTATACACCCACTATACCCCACCCTACTATATCGCATGTATAGCTCGTAGCAGAAGGCTTATACACCCACTATACCCTACCCCACTATATTGCATGTACAGCTCGTAGCCGAAGGTGTACACACCGACCATACCCCACCCCACTATATCACATGTATAGCTTGTAGCGGAAGGGGTATACACTCACTATATCCCACCCCACTATATCGCATGTATATAGCTCGCAGCAGAAGGGGTATTCACCCACTATACCCCACCCCACTATATCACATGTATAGCCCGTAGCCGAAGGGGTATAGACCCACTATATCCCACCTCACTATATATAGCATGTATAGCTCATAGTGGAAGGGGTAAACACCCACTATACCCCACCCCACTATATCGCATGTATAGCTCGTAGCAGAAGCGTTATACACCCACTATACCCCACCCCACTATATCACATGTATAGCCCGTAGCCGAAGGGGTATGGACCCACTATATCCCACCTCACTATATATCGCATGTATAGCTCATAGTGGAAGGGGTAAACACCCACTATACCCCACCCCACTATATCACATGTATAGCTCGTAGCCGAAGGGGTATACACCCACTATACCCCACCCCACTATATCACATGTATAGCCCGTAGCCGAAGGGGTATAGACCCACTATATCCCACCTCACTATATATAGCATGTATAGCTCATAGTGGAAGGGGTAAACACCCACTATACCCCACCCCACTATATCGCATGTATAGCTCGTAGCAGAAGCGTTATACACCCACTATACCCCACCCCACTATATCACATGTATAGCCCGTAGCCGAAGGGGTATGGACCCACTATATCCCACCTCACTATATATCGCATGTATAGCTCATAGTGGAAGGGGTAAACACCCACTATACCCCACCCCACTATATCACATGTATAGCTCGTAGCCGAAGGGGTATACACCCACTATACCCCACCCCACTATATCGCATGTATAGCTCGTAGCAGAAGCGTTATACACCCACTATACCCCACCCCACTATATCACATGTATAGCCCGTAGCCGAAGGGGTATGGACCCACTATATCCCACCTCACTATATATCGCATGTATAGCTCATAGTGGAAGGGGTAAACACCCACTATACCCCACCCCACTATATCACATGTATAGCTCGTAGCCGAAGGGGTATACACCAACTATATCCCACCCCACTATATCGCATGTATAGCTCGTAGCAGAAGCGTTATACACCCACTATACCCTACCCCACTATATTGCATGTACAGCTCGTAGTCGAAGGTGTACACACCGACCATACCCCACCCCACTATATCACATGTATAGCTTGTAGCGGAAGGGGTATACACTCACTATATCCCACCCCACTATATCGCATGTATATAGCTCGCAGCAGAAGGGGTATTCACCCACTATACCCCACCCCACTATATCACATGTATAGCCCGTAGCCGAAGGGGTATAGACCCACTATATCCCACCTCACTATATATAGCATGTATAGCTCATAGTGGAAGGGGTAAACACCCACTATACCCCACCCCACTATATCACATGTATAGCTCGTAGCCGAAGGGGTATACACCAACTATATCCCACCCCACTATATCGCATGTATAGCTCGTAGCAGAAGCGTTATACACCCACTATACCCTACCCCACTATATTGCATGTACAGCTCGTAGTCGAAGGGGTACACACCCACCATATCCCACCCCACTATATCCCATATATAGCTTGTAGCGGAAGGGGTATACACCCACTATATCCCACCCCACTATATCGCATGTATAGCTGGTAGCCGAAGGGGTGCAACATTACTGTAGCTGAAATGCTTACCCTCAATATAGTGTCCCACAGCCATGGAAGATATGTACAGGAAGGTGGAGCAGAGGACTGATGTGTACTGTCTGGGTGCAGGTATGAGTGTGTGTGTGCGTGTGTCGCTTTTAAGAGCGGGGATGGGTTCCCTTTTTGCAAAAATGTGTGTGTTTTGATTCAGACCACTTTTGGTCACTACAGGGCAAGTGAAGGCTTCTGCTCCTCAGCTGTGAGGGCTGGGCTCACTTGCCTCTGATGCCCCGGGGTCCAGCCTATAACGGCTCCGCACACTGGGGTGCGTGAACCCCCCTCCCCCCCAGCACCTGACTCTTGGTGGTAGTGATGGCGAGCAGTCACAGCCTTCTCAGTGAGGCTAGTGTGTGTGGTACAAAAGGCTCAACATACCCAGGCACCCAACAGAGCAAACACATGAATGTCCAGCACAATGCTTATCACTATAAGAAAGCACCCCCTCCCCCCCCGGACTCGTGGGCAATAACACCACCCAGTTTCTTGATATTCATCTCACCTCACGCTGGCCTCCCTGTGTGTATGTGTGTGTGTGCACAGTATGCATGTGTCTGCAGTATGTGTGTGTGCACAGTGTGTGTGTGTGCACAGTATGCATGTGTCTGCAGTATGTGTGTGTGCGCAGTGTGTGTGTGTGCACAGTATGCATGTGTCTGCAGTATGTGTGTGTGCGCAGTGTGTGTGTGCACAGTATGCATGTGTCTGCAGTATGTGTGTGTGCGCAGTGTGTGTGTGTGCACAGTATGCATGTGTCTGCAGTATGTGTGTGTGTGTGCTGTGTGTCTGTGTGCACAGTGTGCATGTGTCTGCAGTATGTGTGTGTGTGTACGTGCACAGTGTGCATGTGTCTGCAGTATGTCTGTGTGTGCTGCGTGCACAGTGTGCATGTGTCTGCAGTATGTGTGTGTGTGTGCTGTGAGTGTGTGTGCACAGTATGCATGTGTCTGCAGTATGTGTGTGTGCGCAGTGTGTGTGTGCACAGTATGCATGTGTCTGCAGTATGTGTGTGTGTGCTGTGTGTCTGTGTGCACAGTGTGCATGTGTCTGCAGTATGTGTGTGTGTGTGTACGTGCACAGTGTGCATGTGTCTGCAGTATGTGTGTGTGTGATGTGTGTGTGCTGTGTGTGCACAGTGTGCATGTGTCAGCAGTATGTGTGTGTGCTGTGTGTTTGTGTGTGTGTGCAGAGTGTGCATGTGTCTGCAGTATGTGTGTGTGTCTGTCCGTCTGTTGGACTTCCTTGGTGAAGCAGTGCATATGTGAGGAGAAGGTCCCTCCTGGGATTGTAAATTGTAAAATTGTAAATTGATACTTGTATAGCGCACTACTCACCCGCAAGGGTCACAAGGCACTTGTGCGTATACCGCTGTGGAACCCATCCTGGCTTTCCCTGTGAGGTGTCCACTCCTGGGCACCCCAAGGTGGAGGCCAGGCATCCTTAGCGTTGTGGGGGCCGTTGTGGAGATTAAGCAAGCTATTGCCCAGAGTTGCAGAGTGGGACTCCATGATTGGAATAGGCACCGAGGATAGAATTATCAGGTCCGAGGAATTTTGAGCCCAAGACCCGCCGAGGCGGGGAATTGAACCCTGGTCCCGGGCTAGACCTCTGCATCAGGGTCTGCCGCTCGAACCATTGAGCCACACTTTTCCACGGCTCCTTTGGCGCAGGAGCATGTGGTTGGAGGTCGGTTCTGTGTGCAGCTCTAGTTGTACAGCAGCGTGTGTGTGTGTGTGTGCATGTGAGAAGGCATCTCTCTTGGGAGGCCCTCCAATAGTGGAGGAGCATGTGGGTGGCATTGTTTTCTGTGTGTAGCACCAGTTACACACCAGTGTGTGAGCGCCTGTGTTTGTGACGTGGATGTATGTCTCCTCTTCCTTGGTGTTGGAGTGTGTGTGGGCCCGATTCACAGAACTGACTTAAGACAAAATCCTAAACTTAGTACAATTTCATCAATGAGTAAGTTCCTTCTGTGAATACCAAAATGAGTAAGGGGCATATTAGCAAGAACCTTGTTAAAATTATCGTTGACGCCGTATTAGCAGCAGGAAACTGACGCTAAAACGCCGATAGTGGGCTTGATAATATGCCGTAGAGAATTCCAATAGAAGTCCAGGTTAGATGGCCTGCACATCTAATCTGAACTTCTATTGGAATTCTATGACGCATATTAGCAAGCCCATTATTGCAATTTTAGCGGCAGTTTCCTGCCGCTAAAACGGCGATAATTTTAACGAGGTTCTTGCTAATATGCCCCTAAGTGTCTTCTGTGAATACCAAAATGGTAGTAAGTTTAGGATTTTGTCTTGAGTTCGTTCTGTGAATCGGTGCCAACGTGTTTGAGAGGGTCTCTCCTGGGATGGGCTCTTTTGGTGCAGGAGCAAGTGGTGTTTTCACGTGTGTGTGTGAGGTGGAGGTGTGTCTCCTCTTCCTTAGTGTTTTGTGTGTGTGTGTGTGTGTGTGTGTGTGTGTGTGTGTATGTGTGTGTGTGTGTGTGGTGGAGGTGTGTCTCCTGTGCCTTGGTGTTGGGAGTGTGTGTGTGTGTGTGTGAGGTGGAGGTGTGTCTCCTCTTCCTTAGTGTTTTGTGTGTGTGTGTGTGTGTGTGTGTGAGGTGGAGGTGTGTCTCCTCTTCCTTAGTGTTTTGTGTGTGTGTGTGTGTGTGTGTGAGGTGGAGGTGTGTCTCCTGTGCCTTGGTGTTGGGAGTGTGTGTGTGTGTGTGTGTGTGTGCGGTGGTGGTGTGCCCCTTCTTCACTTGTGCCAGAGATAAGGTTCTTGCCAGAGCTCCTTTGTGTTTGCACTGCACCCCGAATGCTGACCGTGCCCTCTCGCTCCCAGCCCCGCCAGCCTCGGCTCACCCAGCAGGCTCTTTGCACTGGCGTAGTCCATGCTCCAGCTCACCAGCGCCATCACCAGGCCCAGCAGCACCAGGAAGATCCAGTCCTCGCCCAGCTTGCGTATGATGAACCTCTGCACCCGCCGTGCACAGTCTGTGGAGAGACAGAGCCTTGTTAGTTCTAGGCAAGCAAGGCTAGCTGTGGCCAGCTCTATCCCCCTCTCATCCTCAATGTCACTGTCACAGCTTCACTGCTTCATTTCTGGAGGGCATGTGTGCAGCTCTGGAAGATGTCTCTCAAATACTTGTGGCTAGTTGAAGAAAAGTTACCTGCAGCACAGCGGTTACCTCTGCACGTGCAGCACGCCAATGACTATTGAGTCCAACTCTACAGATAACATCTGGAGCACTGTCACCAAACCTAAAGATTACATCTGCAGTATTGCTCTACTGTCTGCGTCTTACTTCACAGTGTTATGGCACAACATCTCTGAGTGTACTAATAAGTGACACTGCTGTTGTTCCATTTCTCACCACCAGAGGGCAGCGCACAACATCACTCACTACAGATGATGACTAACGCCCTGTGTGCAGTTCCTCGTCTGGTCATTAGATGGCGCTGCATGGCAGCTCTTTCATTGGGTGGGCAGCTGAGAGGTCCTTGTCATAAGTGCTCTGCTGCTTCTAGTATGAAAGTGACTCTGTTGACATGGTTAGTCCCCACTCTTTGCCTGATCTATGAGGGTATTTTGAATTGAAAGTTCACGGGGTCCCTGCTAAGCAGGTTCTCGGTGCCAGGTCTCTTTCTTAAAACTGTACCATAACTGGCACAACTTCAGCAACTCCTGTAAGTGCCTAAGGTGCCCCTGGTACCGAGGGCACTGGTACTGAAGAGGGCCGTCTGGGCTGCAGCACAAATGGTGCCACCCCGGGGACCCCTCTGCAAGACTATGCACTCTGCCATTGCAGGCCGCGTACTTTGATGCAGAGAAAACCGAAGGGTCGACATGGCAGCTGCGTGCCCTGCCCCATACACTGCACGAGGTATAGATTAGTCGTCCCTACTGCAGGCTCTGTAGCCCTAAGGCAGGGTGCACAGTATCCCACGTGTGGACATATCTGCATGAGCAGATACGACCCTGCAATATCTGAGCCATTCTCGGATGTTGTAAGTGCACAGGGACGCCACAGAGAGTACACGGGCCGGACACTTGTCATTACGAGCTCCGTAGCTCCATGAGGGCTTCACGGTACCCTACGATGTTTGATACCAAACGTCTCATCTTAATAAACCCTCACGGATGCCCGTGTTGGCTTTATTTATACATCGGCACCGGAGACTCTTTAGAGCATGGGTACTCGCAAACATTCTCCAAAGGGCTGTAAAGTTTGGTCTGTGATGTGACCGAGAGCCGCATCGACGGCAGCAGGGTGGCGTCCAGGGGAGGTGGGGGAGGGGCAGGCGGTAAGGTAGGCGTAGAGGAAGTGAAGCAGATACATTTAGTGGCTGAACTGCACAATGTGAAACCAGGAAGCCTGGGGATAATCCCAGTTTTCCCTCTTTACCAAATTGTGTGATCCGAGGCAATTGTTTTATTTCATTTTCGCAGTTTTTTCTTTTATTATCACATTTAAGAGAACCTCAAAATACATGACTTCAGGACAAAACCTTCTCCTGTGTTTGATTTAAAAAGCTATAACGTTGTTCATGTATAAAAACAACCCGGCCACCCAAAGGGTGCGCATGACAATTGACTCGCCTCTTGGTTGACTGTTGGCATTGTTGTCAGTGTGGGGGAAGAATGAATGTTTCTAAATTCATATGTGAAAACTATCACTTAAAAATACTTCTCAATGCAGCGATTTATTCGGATCTATTAATGTGAAATGGTTCAGCATGTTATTGAAATACAGGGGCATATTACCAAGCAATAGCGATAATTATCGCTATGCATGGTTAGCGGCTATAATTATATCTCCGGGCTCCAACGATTTTTACCGCTAAGATACCTTGATATTATCAAGGTTTATCTCAAAAGCGGTAAAAACCATGCGAAATGCATGAATATCGCTGAAAAGTCAGCGATATTCATGCATTATCGTGAGAATGCCCTTAGCCATGTTATCCACCTTCCATTGGATAACATGGCTAAGAACTGCTCTGCGCAGGCGTTAGCTTTTGGAGATATTCGCGCTTAGCGCGAATATCTCCAAAAGTTGGTAATAGGAGATAGCGATGTTAGCGACTGTTTCCAGTCGCTAACATCTTGGCACGCCCACTTTGCATGTCATTAGTGATAAATATCACTGACATGCAAAGTGGGGCCCAAGATGGTCGCTATCTCCTACTAGCTGTCGCTAACTGGTGTTAGCGACAGCTAGGTAATAGGGCGATAAAATTATCGCCGCTTTAGCGGGAAAAAGTCCCGCTAAAGCAGCGATAAGGCTCTTGGTAATATGCCCCACAGTTTTTTGATTTTGAAAAAACCTTATCATATTTTTACACTCCAGCTGCAGAATGGCTTTGAAAACGAAGGTGCTCCTAGAGTTAAGTGGGGCAGGTCAACCTACCTACTTAATTTCTTCAACTTTAAATAACCTTTAAATAGGAGATAGCCCATTTATTTAACATCTTTTTAGTGTCAGTGCTGAGTTGAGTGAACAGTAGCTCAGTGTTGCTGCTGATCAGGGGGCTGGATGCAACCCCGGGCCATACTTTGAGTATCGCTGCCTTAGAGGGTCCCCTTAGAACCCACCGAGCACTGGTGGGGTCTTTGACTGGTCTTGGTCAGCCTTCCACCCCCAGACATGTGTGTGACCTCATTGGGGGGAGCCTTCGCTCTCGGGGGCCAGAAACAATCCCTGCTCTGGGAGGACGTGATTCACACCTACTCCCGGACAGGATGGCCTTCCAGGGTGGCATCTTCAAAAGTGAGGCCGCCTTTTAAATGCAACCCAGGCAAGTCCAGATAGAAGAGGATGCCAACCCCCCTTTCCTGCTCCACATTTGGAAGGAGGACAGACGGGAACATGAGTTTGATTAGGAGGTGTGCCCACATTCAGCCAGCACCACCCCTAAGGTGAGGCAGAGGATGTGGACAAAACTTTTCAAATTTCTCCATCTTGGGATGCCAAGAATGAAACCTATCAGGCTAGGGTAGTGCCCCTTCCCACTTAGAGGGTGTAGAGACCCTAAAGGCCCATTGGCTACTACCTGTCACGCCCTTTAACCACCCGCAGAGTACAATGCATACCACCTTCCCCCTGACGACGCGCCCTCGGACGCTGCACATGCCACCTCACCCCTGATGGACGAGCACATGCCAACCTCACACCTCATCAACCAGGCCGGGTTCTATAGTGGGGGGGGCCTGAAAAACATCTTTTATTTTTTTTAATAAAAGAAATAAAACCGGCCCGCAGCCCGCTATGAAAGCCTGAGTGTAACTTTCATGCATAACACAATGGCTTGGGGACAGCTGTGAGGTCACAGGGGTTGTTGCCATCACTGTGAACCTACAAACCCGAGGGGTACCTGAGACACCCCAAGGAAACCTTGGTGGAACTTTGAGAAATGGTGCGAAAGAGAAAATAGAACATTGCCTTTAACTGAACAAATCCATTAGAGGGCAGAATCTGTAGTGTAGTTCCTATTATCCCAATAGGCTCTGCGCATTGGAATAATACCTTCAATAGTATAGGCCTAGACCAGACGTTAACTAGGTCTTCTACTGTCGATATTAGACTTAAAGTTTTGGGTTTGCCAGCTAGCTCAGAGTTCACTAGAAACTTTCTCGAATAGGCAAGGAGGTGTTGAACCTCCCTGGATAGACAAGAAGGGATTTAGTTTCTGACAACCATAGAACATGACAACTTTGCTCTCCCCTAATCAAGAGTGTATCTCTAGAGTCGTGTGAAAACAAAAGACGATTTATTTTACTCAGTCAGTACGTGCATTCTTAGTCTCACCAGATTGTAGAGAAAAGGAAGAGACGGGCGTGTTCAATAAAAGATGGTATTTATTGATCAGTCTCTTTTCTCATGCAAGAGAAATGGATCGATATTATTGCAATACTTATGGTTAAGTAAAGTGCATACATTAAAAGCAGAAGTATAAAATAATACTGTAAAAACATTGATATGGTTTCTAAGCCATATGAAGGTTTAAAATGAATAAAATAGATACATATACATATACATTTGACTAATCGTACTCAACTGGTGTTTCTAACTACGCCTACCCCAGTGTACCTGACCTAAGCCTAATACGTGGGCGGGGGTGGAAAGTAGCAGTTTAAGTTAAGTTTGTTTTGCCAAGTGACTGACTAAAGAATTCTCTGCGAGGGGTTATTCAGTTCTGTACCTGGAATCTAGGATGAATGAGGGATGGTATCTCTCGCCTCTGGTGAGGTTCCGTGAAAATCGCTACGGTGTTTTGGGCATTGCCGAATATGGACGAGTTGGGTATCTATGAACCGTGAATGGCGAGTTCGGTAAGTGTACGCGGTTTCGCTACACTACTTGACGCGGTTCGCCTAAATTACGTGCTTCTTACCTGAACCCTCGGGTTCCATTTTAGATACGGCATCCATTTTGTTTCTTGCCCTCACGTAGTCAGCGAGCAGGCAACTGTTCGCCTCATGACCCCTTTAGTTCCCAAGCCATACGGAAGACGCATATTCCTCTCACACGTCTTTATGACCGGAGGAATGACACTGCAGAGGCAAATGGCTCAGCTTGAGGGTAATCTTGCCGTGCCGGCCTATTGTTTCAGCCGTGCATGTGCTGGGATCAAGCTCCTTGATCCTATGATCATGTTTTCAATATTACCCCCACACTCTTTTCTCTAGATGTGTCTGACTTCCTAGCAGCTGTTCTTGTCTCTTTTCTCTTGCTCATTTACAACTCAAGTGGAATGTGCCTAACGATGGGAAGATGTGCTTTTACAGTTGGGAACCGGTAATATTACTGTGATTATGTTCCGGGGTTCTGAAAACATGAAAGCGACCCTTTTGAAGTTTATTGTGGGAACTGAGATGTAACCTTTTGTTCACATGTTGTGCAATGGCAAAACCTTGTATAAAAGAGAGCGACTCACATATGCAATTCGAAGCAGACTCGTAGAACCTACACGCTGTTGTACTTCTAGTGACTTTTGCCTCCCTGCAGTAATAAACTCTGATCTTTGACGCCGAAGGAAGTCTCCCGTGTCTCAGTCACTTGTGCGCCGAAACAGGTATCCCACGAAGGTTATAGGTGTTGTTCCCTGGCACCGCTGGGCCTTAATTAGCCCAGTCCTTCACTGGTATCGATATCCCAGGCTGCCTGCGAGGGCTACCCGGAAGCACCGGAGCTGGATTTCTCGGCAGGAGAAAGCAGCGTCTCATTCTCAGCGCGTCAGGAAGGCGGGGCTGCGCCAGCTGGGTCTGCTCTGCTCTGGGCTTTGGCAAGTCTGGCTGCTCCGATCTCGTCACCACCGCGTGTGTTTGCATAGGGCAATATCGGTAATATTTATACCTTTAAGGTGCCGAGATTGACGTAAGGATGGACATAGATACGTCAATAAGGATGTCATACGACCTGGTCGTTAGCACATTCTTTTGCTGAAGTTCTCGATGAAATCAAAACAAGGGCCGCAGGGTTTTTCCCAGGTTGTCATAGGTTTGATTTGTTTTGAGAACTCCGTATGCCTTATCAGGGGCTGGAGGAATATCGCTTGTCTAATTAGATGGCAAGCGTTATGACCTAATCAGATAACACGTTCCTGTGCCGTAGTGTGGCTTAATCAGATAACGGTTTCTGCATCATGGGGGTTTTCTGCATCATGGGATGGCTGCTAGTTAACTTGTTAACCAGAATAGGGTCAGGAATAGGGGGATCGATACAGAACCTATAGGAATACATCACACCCACTCCACGCTAACTATGGACATATTTACGAATCTAGGCATAGTAAAACATACTGTAGAGTATCGTGTATACCTTACCACCCCAAAATACATAAATGCATTTTGAAATTATCTAATATACGGAAAAAGGCAGTCACATGTATTATATGCACTCAAGCTGTAGAATAATGCTAAAGTAATCACGCATATCTATACATTATCACTAATTTGTATATGAGAATTTACACATGAAATGGCTCTTAATACAGAAAAAAGGTTCGAGACCATTTCATCACAGAATAAAATAATTATGAACATACCAGCGGGCAGCTAATGTCTATAAAGTATCTAAAAATAGAAATTTTAGTTCTCTAAGAATAGTTCTTACTTTAAGCAGAAGATAAGTATCCCGAAAAATTCGTAAAAATATTTTGGGGCTGCTGAAAAAAATTGCTGTCCGTGAACTGGAGGGAAAATTGTTCATGTGACTTTATTATTAAAGTTGAAGGCCAAATTCAGGGAACGCCGTGTGCTAGCTTGCTCAAAAGTCTCTATTTCTGCTCTGGTGAGAACATCATATCATTTAGACTGTCGAAAAAGCTGTCAACAGCTTCCTGGGAGAGTTCCACTAACTCGGAAAAAGGTGTAACCATGCATTCGTGCACATGATTGTCTCCATTGACGTTTTGATTAGGATTGCTGACAGAAGGTCGTACCTGATCGATGCTGCTTTCATCTTGAACTTCACTACCCCTTATTCGTAGTGGTGAAGCTTCCACGAATGCCGTCATCAGGATTGGTAGCCTTTGAGGGCAGCACAAAGCATGAGCCTTTATTGGACTCAACAATGTTTCTGCATCCATTGGCGCATCCGATTGTAGCGTCAGACAGGTGTCTAACACGCATTCTTCTCCGCATAGCAAGCACCTTAATACAGGTAAAACACATCGATGCCACATTGGTCGAAATGATAGAAACCAAGTCATGTTCAGGTCTCTAAGCCGGGATAGTCCCAGGATTTTTGATATCCGGTCCCGGTATCCAATGGCTCGGATTGTTTCTTCCCTTGTCGCAGGTGTTTTGTCTGTGACACGGTTTGCCATAACGAAATATTAGGACCAAGAATAGGATTCCTGCAATTAGTCCCAAAATGAGGGGAAGTCCGCCAAAAATCGAATGGACGAAATCTGGAAAAATACCCAGTATGGCTTTGAATGGTGTTAATGCCATTGAAAATACTGTCTTAAATACCTTTGAGACTCCACTGGTATCAGAAATATTTAAGATTTCATTCAGGATTTCTGCGAAATGTATGGGGGAATTAGTTGATAACAAAGAGTGAATCTCTGCAGTCGTCCTTGCGACTTGGAGATCATACGTTACTTTTGATGACGTGAGCTTGGTCGGCGTCTGAAGAAGCACTGTTTTCATTCTGCTTAAAGTATCTATTCGAATAGAAGTAATTTTCAAGTTGGGCCATGCCCTTGCCTCCCTGTCTGGAAAGGAGCTGGGGAACAATTAGTGTCCACAGCACATGACCTTCGCAGTCGTAGTTACGAGAGAAGGAGTCCCGGGCATAAGACTACAACATCTGCGATCTACAATTAGAATGTAACTCCCATTATAGAGTCTTTGAAAGAATGGTTCTATCTCTGTTGCAGGTGCGCCTTGCTGGTGACATGAAAGGTTATATGAATTCCCTTCACAGGCTCCATGCAAACTAATTCCATTACACAGAAGTGTACCGCTCAGTGACATTGCACAATTATTGCCACTAAGAAACACTTTCTGTCCTTTATTACTGACACATGCATGTGAATAGGGCAAGTTCCATGTTGTTTTAATGTACCCTTTTCCCAATTTTTCGTACATGCCAGCCTGTATATATTTTTGGCAGTATTGAAACCTGAAGGTTGATATTGGAATATTAATTATCCCATGTATTATCCATTCACTGACAGGTCGTTCTGACATTGTCACTGGTAATCTTTCGAGTTTCTCAATGCTCAGGATTGTATAATCAGCACCCTTCTGTGCCATACTGATTTGTTTATCAGTAAGGTTAAAGATATTGAATAGTGACGTTGTGTTGATTAAACGCCAAGGCACATAGCCTGAACGCAGATTTTGTAACTTCCAGCCAAGCTGTACAATAGAACGCAATTGAGACTGACCGTGTTGTAACAACAGTAAGTCTTGCGATATTATGTCGATTGCTGAAGACACAATGCTGTCCAGAGAAAAAATTCTGGAGGACAGAGTCATTAACCCATTGTCCACTACAGAAAGTGATTTTTCCAAATTAATACGGTCAATTTCCCGTATTCTTTCTGCTGTTTCAATTTGAGTCACCTTCCAGGCCTCGTTGTATGCTGCATATACAGAGGCTGCTATGAAACGTTTTTGACGCTGTTTGCGTGGTCCCATAATGAAATCACGCAAGTCAGCACCATCAGTAAGTAAAGTTAGGTGTTGCTTAATTTCTGCCAGTGTGGATGTTTGTAGCCATTGAAGGCATAATTTGCCCACACTGTAGGTGGTTATTATTCCTGGGTGTTGTCTTTGGGAATATCTAGGGTCTGGCCTGGTCAATTTGAACCCCTGTGTTTTGTTCAGGAATCTGTCTTGACAGTTATTAGTATCTGTGGGCCAGATTAACCATTGTTTCCAATCAGGATGTGTTCTGTTTTGGTTTAATACATAGTTTACGTCTATCTCTTCATCTGTAGAGCTATTGCTGTTCATTGTTGGTTTTGGAATAGACGGTTTATTTAAGTCTTTGATTTTGGCTAGGCCAAGACAGGTAGTTTGTTGAACAGTGTCATTTAAAAATATAATTTGTTCTGGGATCATGCAGGCTCTAAACAAAGATTCTATACCTTGTACTTGCCATTCTTTTGTACCCCAAACACTTTTTACTTCAACATTTTTGTCCCAATAATCAAAACCAAAATTGTTCATATAATGAGTCTGAATATATCAATTTCGTGTTTGTTATCATGGTCTTTGTCCCTGTCTTATTTGACAATTTGAAATAAAATGTTTCAGCATTACTTGTGTTAAAACCTGAAAAGTATGAATATTTGTCATAAAAGGTTCTCGAGCTTCCTTTTGGAGGGGTTGCACAATGTTCCCATTGATTATAATTTAAAACATTTCTAGGTTGTGCAGATCTATGTAGAAAATGGTTACCATAGTGGTTGTAACAGTACATACTATCATAATTAGTCGAACCCTGCAAATAATCATGTTTGGTAAATTTAGCAGACATCACTAAGTCAGACATCATATTATTTATACTTTCAAAGTCCCAATCATCAGCAAATGTGCTAGGTTTTACAAAGTCACTCAATGAGATCTTGATTTGGTGTAGATATTTCAGGATTTCAACCGGACCATAGATTTCGTAGTCAGTGTTGTCCCATGCTACCCCACCCGGTATAGGATTGGCTGTGAAGTTGACTGAAGAAAGTTCTCTTTTCTCGACGTGTGAAGATGTGTGTGGTTTGAGGATCAAGTTGATTTTCTGACTTGCTGTGTCCATTTTAGCATATTTTCCCTCAATGAAGCGTCCCAAAGTTAGTACCATGATGAGCCAAAGTATGAGGATAAATGCACCAAAACCCACCCAAAATTCAATCCATGGAGAAATTAGATATGTTTCTTTCAGTTGTTTAAAAACTTCTTTAGCTTTATCTTTAAAGGTTTTTGTTGATGGCTGTGTTTTTGATTCACTGAAGCCTTCAGAGGAATCATCGAAGTTTATGAAGTAGCCGGATGCAGTTCTGTCAAATGTTCCAATTGCTTCACGATTACTGTTTTTTGCATATTCGTTTGTTACTTCATTGTAGGTTGGTGTGTCTCTGCTAAATGTTTTTATTTGGGTTTTCAGAGGTTTAAGTTCCATTGCATTGTTGCATAGTCCTTGTTGTTCTTCTGTAGGCGTTTCGAATGTGATTAGCCTCTTTGTTAGGACCTCTGTATTGGTAGCAAACCTTGGTGTTCTGCTACTTATGGGGAGTCCACTTGGCCTACTATTTGTTATCGGCCACATGATTGTGGTTTTACCAGGTCGATTGATACAACTCGGTTCTCCTTTTTACCAGCAAGCGGCGGTAGTACAACTGATCTTGTCCCGTTGATAGACAAGACAGGAACTGCTTTTCTGTAAGAAGGCCCAAATTCCTTCTTTACCGCGATCTTTTCTCTGACTAGATCCCCGACTTTTGGAATCCAGACAGGTCTTGCTGGGACAGGTGGTGGTTCTTCAGTGGTTGTTGGCTGCTGTTTCAACTTTATGTTGCTCAGGTCTTTTCTTGTTTTGTTTAAGTCCTGCAAAATAGCCAAACGATCTTTGATATCAAGGCTTTTTTCCTTCACCACTGAAGTCTGACTGTCGAGATCTAAGACTAACATCCTAGTTCCAAACAATAATTCGTACGGACTGAATCCCTTCAGAGAATTTCTTGGCAGGTTATTTAGACTACGTTGGACACTTATTAGATGTTTGACCCACCCAGCTCCCGAACCTAATACCCTTTCCGTTATAGATTTCTTTCTGCCTTGGTTTTTTCTTTACACCATCCCGTATCCCTCAGGAAGGAAGTGAGAAGAATCCCGCTGTGCTATGCTCATTTGGCCATGTTTCCACACAAGCATGAGGGCTAAAGTGAAAACATTGGTCAAACGTAGCATGCTCCTAGCGTATATGCCATTTAGACTCGCAAATCTTTGTATAACAGTCCCGACGTCAGCCGAGTGCTGGGGTCTACATTATAAGTGGAAACTAGTCTTTGTTTGTTAATAGGACGCCTTATTCACACTGGTCTTATTGATTATTGCTTAGCCCTTCTTGAGTGAAACGCCACGGTATTACACCGTTTCTCTCGCCGCTGCGATCTCTGTTGCAGTCAGGGCATTTTTTTACAAAAATGTGATGCTGCAGGCTCATGCCTGGCCACCAGTACACTGATTGTAATTCTTCCAGAGAATCTTTTAGTTTGAGGTGTCCGAGACCCTCGCCCATATGTGCGTCTGCAATTAACAATGTTCTCCTGTCCATGTTTGGAATTACTCTATCCCCCACTCCAGGGATTCGAGCAAAAGGGACGGAGTTTGCATCGATTATGTATGTATAATTGAGTGGATAGTTGATCGGTAGCGCTGAGCAGTCGCCTTTTGATGACGTTTTCACCGCCAGCACTGTTTCACCGTCAATGTATTTTACTGTACGCTTTTTTCTAGCTACGGAAGCCGATTTAGTTGCTACCGCTGTGGCTGTCTCAGCCAATGAATTCCCTGCAACGTGAACGCCATCACGCTGATGACTCAGTGAGTGTGTCACGTGAGTCTTTGGTAGTTCTTTTTGTAACAGAACTATTTGTTCCCAAAGCAGTTTTTGCTTTATTGTTGCACCTGTGTCATCCTTGTAACCGTTTTGAATCCATGTCTGCAAATCGTTGTTATATGATTTGACGCAGTAATATGAATCGGACACTATAAGTGTCGGGAATTCGCGATCCGCATTATCTAGCGCTATTTTCAATGACAATATTTCAGTCTGTTGTTCTGAATTAGTTTCTACTGAGTGTGTTTTTGTTAATAGAGGTCTTAGTTTACCTCCGCGCCACACTTCTTTTGTAATCTCACATGTGGGGTTGTATGCTTGTTCTCCCCAAACGGAGGGTTGAGCATGTCCGTCTGTATAGATTACACAAGCGTATTGTCGTAAGGGCAGAATGTCGATTGGCAGAGGGAATGTTCTTTCATATTCTAGGTGTTTTAATTCCTTTAATTCTGGATCAAAATAGTAGTATATTTTGTCTGTTGTAATTGAATTCACCCATTGTATCCATTCCGGATTCAATGCTGTTGTTGGTAAATTACATGGTGTTGTTAATGCCTCAAAGGCTGATTCTGCTGTTCTGACCGTGATATGTCTACCGTCAGCTTTATCTTTTTCTCTAGCTATTGCGGTTTGAACTGCATGAACAATGTTTTCTTTAATACTGAACTTCTTTTCAGCTTCTGTGTACAAGTGTGATTTGAATGCAATTGGTACTTTTTCTCCCTCATTAGAGGTCAGGTATGTGAATCCGCATCTTCCTGGGATGACTCGAATCACAAGATTGCGTGTGTTATCACGTGTTTCTAATTTTGTTTTAATTAACATGTCTGTTTGTAAGGATCTCAGAATTTCTGTGTGTGTTTGAGTCCAATTGGTTCTTTTAAAATCTGGTTTTATTAGATCATAAAGGGGTTTGACCCTTTCTGCGTAATTTGCAATGTATGTTCTTCCGAAATTTAGGAAGCCTAGAATTGACTGTAGGTTTTTTAGTGTTCTAGGTGCTTGGAGTACGGCACA
Source organism: Lissotriton helveticus (assembly GCF_964261635.1). Lineage (NCBI taxonomy): Eukaryota > Metazoa > Chordata > Amphibia > Caudata > Salamandridae > Lissotriton > Lissotriton helveticus. The sequence continues at coordinate 1,957,327,637 of NC_136068.1, read as the reverse complement.
TTTCTCTAGGAAATTGTCAGCCAGGCTTTTGCCTTCACTTGATAATTCATATCCTAAGAACAGGACTGTCAGATGGGCAATTCTGGTTTTTTTAAAGTTGAATTTGTAACCCTCTGCTGCGAACCCAAGTATTATGGTGTTCACTCTCTTCAAGTGAGTATCCAAGTCATCATCTGTTAAGTATATGTCGTCGACATAAGATAATGCTTTGTCATCATATGTTTGTAGTAATTCTGTTACTCTCGCTGAGAATACCCCTGGGCTGTTCTTGTACCCCTGGGCTAACCGACAGAATTGTTTTTGAGTGCCATTTATTGAGAACGCAGACAAATATCTGCTCTCTGGTGCTATGTTTTGACAAAAGAATCCATTAGAGATGTCTAATGTTGTTTTGTATTTTTTGCGCACTATGTTATTCATTAGTGCAGCACTATGCGAGTTTTGCACTGAAAAAGTTTTGCAACATGAGTTAAGGTGTCTGTAATCCAAAACTAGACGATATGAATTGTCTGGTTTGGAGACCGGAAACAAAGGGTTGTTCATTTGTGAGGTGCAAGTTTCAATCACCCCCTGGTATTCTAATTGATCTAGGATTTCTTTTACCTGTTTTTTAGCTTCTTGCTTAATTGGGTACTGCCTTTGTGCAGTAGGTTGTGATTTTAACTGGATTTTGTGAGGAGGAGAATCCTCATCCCATCCTACATGATTTTTATATAAAGCAGGAGCTTGAGCTACTGCCCACTTTCTAGCAAGTGTGTATTTTTTATGAATTGGGATATGATTTGAGAAGGCAGGCATAATTATTTCTTCGCCATGAGGGCAATCCCTGACAAACTCTGGTGGCCAGTCTTTTTCAGCTAGAAGGATGTCATAGCCCTTGGAGAGATTATCCCAAAATAGTCCCCTTATTTTTCTAGTCTTTTCCCCCTCTATACGTAATGTTATTTCATATATTTTGTGAGGTTTGCTAACTCTGGTGTCTGCAGTTTCCACTTGAAGATATTCATTCGTGTCCACTGTCTCCAGATGATTCATAAGGACTTTGCGAGCTATGCTCACTTCTGCTGCGCTGTCTAGCATTGTCTGAGCCCATTCTCCGTTTTTCAGTTGTGTCCTCAGTATTCTCGGCATTGTTAACTACTTTAATACTGGCTACCTTCTTTTTTGGAAATTGTAATTTCTTTTTTAGATGAGCAGGTTCCTTGTCTTTGGACTTGGCGTGCTCTTCTCTTTGTTCTGATCGTCCTCTTCTTTCCGATTTCTGCGAGGAAGTCTGAAAAGATTGAGAGGGGCGTGTATCAAAATCTTGATATCTATCAGGCTTCTTTATATTATCCCTATTTCTAAGGTTATATCTTTTCCCAGAGGGATCACTTTGGGGTGACCTGTGTCTTTGGTTCGGAGATCTTTCTCTCCGCCGAGGAGACCTTCCTCTGGACTGGAATTTCTTTTCTTTAGGATTGGATTGTTTGTTTCCATCCCAGCTCTTTTTTGTGATGTTGAATTATTATTAAAAAATATTTTTTCAGGACTTTCAATCAGTTGTGGTTTTACTGGTATTCCACCTAAACTATCTCTACCTAGTTCCTCATAGGACTTTTCTATAATTCTGGCAATTTCAGCTGGTTGTTCTGCTATATCTATCTCTTTTAACCTCTGGCGGATCGCCACGTTTGCTGCTTCTCCCTTTATGTTGGCTAATAATATAGCCGAGACCTGCTTGAAGTCTTTTAGTAATTTCATACCAAGAGTTAAAGCGGGTTCTGGACCGTATTCATCTTGAATTTGTTTTAGCACATCTGGTATTACCGAGATGGATGGAACACCATGCTTTTTTGTGTAAATGGAAGCAAAAACTGTACCCCAAGTGTCACAGTCCTCCACGTGTGGTGCGATTCCCATTGGAAGACAGATAGTCAGAATCCTGTGTTTTTCTAACGGGGTGGTGTCTGGAAACACCGCCTCTATTTGGGTGATTTTCTGTGCTAACCAGAATGGTATTTGTTCCCGTTTAGCTGGTACTTTACCTAGGCAGAAATGTATGTTCTGTGGTGTAATTTTATTTGGAGAGGTGTGGAGCCGCGGCCAGGGCGACTGACGCTGGAATCTGGGGATCAGGGTTCGATCCCCGGCTCCGGCGGCAGGTTAGCCCAGCACCATGCGACTCTGGGCAATAGCTTGCTTAATCTTCCCGACGGCCCCCAGCGCCAAGAGACCCTAACGGGTGATTGTGCGCTATACAAATGTGGATTATTATTATTATTATTTGTGTTCCCCTGATGAGGGGTCAGCTGTGGAATTTTAATTGCTGTTTGGATTGTTGAAGTCCGCATTACATATTGGACTAATTGTCTATGTATTTTTATTAATTGTTTTAGTTGTGTTAAAAGCTCTGCTGCAGACATCCCGTCGATGTCTGGATGTGGTGTGTATCCGGCTAGGACCGGCCACGTTGCTCCTGGTCTACCTAAGGGACCGAGCCTGGTGATGTGATTATTATGTTTTAGGGCGCCATTAAACAAGAGCAGGTGCTCTTGAAATTTGAGTGGTACTTCCACCTCCTCGAAATGAATGTACTCATTAGGAGGTTCCTCTGTTTTGTAATAGTGGAAGTGCTTTGTTACAGCGTTTGCTGCTGGAAAGTGTATCCATGAATAGAATACCTCTGTCTGCCGATATTCGTGTGCCTCTATTACGAATATGACTGTGCCACCTCTAGGTGTCAGTCCATTTTCTATAAGTTTTAAGGTTATAGATTTCCTTGTGTTGACCGGGATGATTATTATATCCGTGTCTGCTTCTTGCAGTGCATTATCAGCTGCTACGAGTTCAGCAGTTATTCTAGCTGCCTCTCTTTCTCCATCACTGTCTACCATTTTACCGACAGGAAGGCTTTTTTGTTTGTTTGCAGATCAGGTTCTTATGGAAACAAAGATTAGATGCACAATATTTTGGAACAGTGTATCCTTCAACGTTGACTAAACCAAGAACCTTACATAGGAGTTTCCTCCTGCGAGGTCTGGCGGATATGAACTTTCACCCACTCCAGACGTCTTTGGAGTATTATGGGAAAAAAGGGGTCTGAGTGAAAAAGCACGACTGAGTTACTCTAAATGTCTTGCGTTAGTTTTATCGCCTATCCAAACACGTTGGGCGCCATGTGGTGTAGTTCCTATTATCCCAATAGGCTCTGCGCATTGGAATAATACCTTCAATAGTATAGGCCTAGACCAGACGTTAACTAGGTCTTCTACTGTCGATATTAGACTTAAAGTTTTGGGTTTGCCAGCTAGCTCAGAGTTCACTAGAAACTTTCTCGAATAGGCAAGGAGGAGTTGAACCTCCCTGGATAGACAAGAAGGGATTTAGTTTCTGACAACCATAGAACATGACAACTTTGCTCTCCCCTAATCAAGAGTGTATCTCTAGAGTCGTGTGAAAACAAAAGACGACTTATTTTACTCAGTCAGTACGTGCATTCTTAGTCTCACCAGATTGTAGAGAAAAGGAAGAGACGGGCGTGTTCAATAAAAGATGGTATTTATTGATCAGTCTCTTTTCTCATACAGGAGAAATGGATCGATATTATTGCAATACTTATGGTTAAGTAAAGTGCATACATTAAAAGCAGAAGTATAAAATAATACTGTAAAAACATTGATATGGTTTCTAAGCCATATGAAGGTTTAAAATGAATAAAATAGATACATATACATATACATTTGACTAATCGTACTCAACTGGTGTTTCTAACTACGCCTACCCCAGTGTACCTGACCTAAGCCTAATACGTGGGCGGGGGTGGAAAGTAGCAGTTTAAGTTAAGTTTGTTTTGCCAAGTGACTGACTAAAGAATTCTCTGCGAGGGGTTATTCAGTTCTGTACCTGGAATCTAGGATGAATGAGGGATGGTATCTCTCGCCTCTGGTCTCGATATCCCAGGCTGCCTGCGAGGGCTACCCGGAAGCGCCGGAGCTGGATTTCTCGGCAGGAGTAAGCAGCGTCTCGTTCTAAGCGCGTCAGGAAGGCGAGGCTGCGCCAGCGGGGTCTGCTCTGCTCTGGGCTTCGGCAAGTCTGGCTGCTCCGATCTCGTCACCACCGCGTGTGTTTGCATAGGGCAATATCGGTAATATTTATACCTTTAAGGTGCCGAGATTGACGTAAGGATGGACATAGATACGTCAATAAGGATGTCATACCACCTGGTCGTTAGCACATTCTTTTGCTGAAGTTCTCGATGAAATCAAAAAAATGGCTGCAGGGTTTTTCCCAGGTTGTCATAGGTTTGATTTGTTTTGAGAACTCCGTATGCCTTATCAGGGGCTGGAGGAATATCGCTTGTCTAATTAGATGGCAAGCGTTATGACCTAATCAGATAACACGTTCCTGTGCCGTAGTGTGGCTTAATCAGATAACGGTTTCTGCATCATGGGAGTTTTCTGCATCATGGGATGGCTGCTAGTTAACTTGTTAACCAGAATAGGGTCAGGAATAGGGGGATCGATACAGAACCTATAGGAATACATCACAAATCCATTGATTGCGAAGAGCTATTACAAGCAATGAGCACCAGGCCTTTCAGGCGATACTTATAATCAAGACTAATCCATTCAGAACATAAGAATCCACATGAACAACGGGGATTGCTTTTCCCAATATACTTTGCTTTATCGTGGTTGCTGCTAAGGTTGGCTCGGAGTCAAATTAACCAACAACTAAAAGAAACAAGACCACTTTAAGACCTGAAGCAGTCCCAAGAGGGATGAAACGTGTTGGCGGCAAAGCAATGTTATGGTGTATTTAATCAAGAATAAGGAGGTTAACTGAATTTCAATAAAGAATTTTAATACAACTACAATGAAGACTGCTTAATATATGTATTTTCTGTTTGGGAAGCACAACTTTGTTTGTGATAATTGTGTTCATCAACTAATACAAGTGTACTACACTGGTCATACTAATAAGAATAATCCTAACAGACTCAGGGAACAACCATTCAAGCCTGCCTCTGCTAGTTTGTGTATTCCTTTGTCTGGTTTCATGAAGTGACAGGGCTGGGGGATTCTAGGAGACAGGCTGAGTCACCCAGTGGTGAATAGAGAGATCTGCATCTAGATGGAGGGAGGAGTTGCACCTGAACTCTGAATAGGGTTGTGCCTGCCTTCCACAATGCTGGCTCCACCCCCTGGGGAGCAGCTGATGTCTCTGCCCTGTACACTGAAAGAAGAGAAGGAGTCCTGTCAACAAAGTGCTCCAGGACTATACTTGCCTTCCACAATGCTGGCTCCACCTCCTGTGGGGCGTCTGATGTTTCTGCCTGCACTGTGAAAGGAAAGGAGAAGTCTGGTAAACAAAGTGCTGAGGAACTGGTTTGGACTGGGCAAAGGCCCCTCTCCCCTCAGAGAACAAAGGATTTTGGGGTAAAAATATTGGGACCCTGATCCCATGAAAATAGATCACTTTTGGACAACAAGAAGAAACCTTTACTGAGGAGAGGAACCTGAAGAAACTGAGGATTGTCTATTCCCAAGCTGAAGTGCTGCTTGTGGGATTGGCCTGCAGTGGTTGCCTGACTGCCAAAGGAAGGAGAAAGGAACTTTGTGTACTTTGCTTTCAACTTGTGAAGGATCTCCAAGGGCTTGGAAAAGAGCTTGCCTCCTGCTGAAGTCTCAGGGACAACAGTCTTCACCCCCCAGCTCCTCAGAGTTCTATTGGAAGTGCCTGCTGCTGTTTTGTGCCTTCTGAGCAACTGCGTGTTGCAAGGAGCTGGAAGCGCGACTCAACGAGAAGAAGCGTGTCGCCATCGCTGAGCCTGCCATTGCAACTCCGATGGAGGGTGTCGCCGCTGTAGTTGTCGCACTGCACCGCATCGGAGAGAGGGGTGCCGCAACGAAGAGGAAGCATGTCGCCGTTGCTGCTGCTGCCATCACAACTCCGAAGAAGGAGGGTGTCGCCGCTGTCGCTGTCGCACTGCACCGCATCAGGAGAAGAATCTTGCAACGAGGTTGGAGCGTGTCGCTGTCGATGTGCCTGCCATCGCAACTCCGAAGGAGGGTGTCGCCGCTGGAACTTTCACACTGCACCGCATCGACCAAGAGCACCTCACATCCCCGAAAAGCACGCCGCCGTCAGAGCTGCTGCCGTCGCATCTTGGATGTCGCCGCTGTAGTTATCGCATCGTGCGGAAGCTTCACGCATCGTGGGAGAAGAGCGTTGCTGCTGGAGCTGCTGCCGTCGCATCTTGGATGTCGCTGTAGTCCATGCAATGAACCGAGAGCTTCTTGCATCCCCGAGAAGCGTGCCGCATCTGGAAGATCTTCACGTCTTTATTTCTTTGCACCTGAACTTTGCCGCATTCCCATCGCTGCAACATTGCTTGTCGTGGAAGAGCAACGCAACTTAAGGTACATTGACGCAGTGTGTCACATTAAAGAACTGAACTAAGCTTAAATCTACCATCTGAAAGTAATAGTATTGTATTTTTGTCGTTTATGGTCTTGTGGTAACTCTATATAAAGTCTACTTATTTTTTATATAAAACCTGTGTGGTGTCCATTTGGAGTGTTGTCACTGGGTTACTGTATGTGGCCACAACCGCTTAACTTACAACGCCTCTGAAGTAAGCCTTGACTGCTCGTGCCACCGCTACCTAGAGGGAGAGCAGGGGTTATTTTAGGAGTGTAATCCCCTTACCCTGACTAGAGGAGAGGGTCCCTGCTTGTCACAAGTACCTACCTGTGCCAACCAGAGACCCCCAAATCTAATAGAGGCGCAATAGTGCGATAATGTTGGAGAGAGGAGTGTGAGGTGGAGAGAGGAGGGTGAGGTGGAGAGAGGAGCGTGAGATGGGGAGAGGAGCGTGAGGTGGAGAGAGGAGCGTGAGGTGGAGAGAGGAGCGTGAGGTGGAGAGAGGAGCGTGAGGTGGAGAGAGGAGCGTGAGGTGGGGAGAGGAGTGTGAGGTGGAGAGAGGAGGATGAGGATGTGGTAAATAAATAAATAATACCCTATTTTTGAGTGCATGAATGAATAAATAACAGATAGCTCAATAAATAAGAGTCAAGATTCGAGGTAGTAGGAGTTTCTGCAGGTTTATTACAGCATAAGGACAGGATCAGGACAACCTGCATAGGATGAGCAGAACGACAGGGCCCAGCAGGACAACTGGGACCCAGTAGGGGAAAAAGATGCCCAGCAGCTGCTGGGGCTTGGTCTGGGATGAGCGCGCTAACATTTAATAACATAACATTGGTATATATATACATAGCGCAAACACATAGCATTACATTGCAGTAGGCGTAACAGTGGGTGGAATAGAAGGCGTGACGTGTAACAGTCGCGAGAGATAACAGTAAAAGTGGGTGTAACTGGGAGTTTACATAGACATGTGATGCAAACGTAACAGAATATGTCATGAATGGGCGGAAACATAGGAGGGGGCTACCTAAGGAGCCGGGACCTCTAACCTAATGGTGCGCGAAAACTGGCAATGACGTGTTACTAGGAGAAGTTGGGGGCTACGAACTCTGTGCTAGGAGCAGAGACTAGAATCTGGAGGGTCGGAGCGACATGTACCTAATCCTATCTGGTATCTAATGTTTAGGGAACATGTTGATATAAACTAGAAGTCATGAGGGGAAAAGCTAACCTGATTCTAAGACTGGACCATGCATTATTCTACATGTAGTACGTGAAGAATATTAAATGACCATTAAATACAGTATTTCTCTAACGTGGAGACGAGAAGGCTAGACAATGACGGAAACTATTGATGCAGTTCAGTAGCTTAGGAATGCAGAAGAGGAGGACTGAACTGATAGCAGGAACTATAACATACTTTTGGCAGACTCAGAGGCAGAGCCGGGCTGCACCGGGCACTGCGAGGCAGGAAGTAAGTGAAGGGTCGAGGATACAGGTGGGGGCTGTATCGCTCCTCAGCGAGGCTTTCAGGAGACAGGAGCTGAATCTGTGGTCCGGGCCCTTTTGAGGCCTAGAAACGGGGACTTTATAATTGAATAACGTGCACACTGAGAAACGTGGCAACATTACTTACATAGGCCTGATATTCGTAGTATTCACGAGGACTGGAAAATAGCATACCAGAGGTGGACACAACTGTAATTGCGTCTTTAATCAGAAATGGGGAATAACATATGCATATTGGTCATGCATACATAACATATGATGGATGAGGCGTAGGGACACAGAACATGGCAAAATTTACTTTTCCACATTCCCTCCTTGTCACTACGTTTACATCAGGAAACATCAATATTCATGATACCGTCTATCATTTCATACAGTACCATTTGCTCGTCTCGAATTGTCTTGGAACGGGATTTAGAACGGGGCTTGGGACTAGGAATACAAGAGGTAGCACACATGCTGCAAATCGCAGGGCCACATTGTATACAGAGGCAGCAGCTAAATATGATCGCTACTGCAATACCTAGGAAGGACAGGACTTTCCATCCCCATGCGGAAATTATATTCCAGAACCAACCGGACCATGTCCAGGTGCCTGGATCTTGATGTAACAGATGGGCAATTTTATGAAGTCTGGTTATAGCTGAATAAACAGACGGCGCGTTATTTGGAATAAAAATGCAACAACTGGATCCGAGAATTCTACAGGCCCCGCCCCTATCGGCCAGTATGACGTCAAGGACGAGACGATTCTGTAAAACGACAAATCTCATAGCAGATTGCTCTTCGGTTAAGTTACCTAGAGCAGAGGCAGTCTCATTTACTACAGCTTCAAGGGTTCTTGTTAACCTACGGATCAGTTTACTATTCTGGACAGGTCCTATAAAGAAAAAGAAACCTTTATTGAAATCTGTATACTGTTCTAGAGCAGTTTCAGTTTGATCGATAATTGGGGACTCCCTTCTAGGTCTAGTGTGTACTAAGAAAGAATTCCTATGATAATCAGGTGGAGCTAGAAAAACAGGTGGCAGTAGGAAGGCAATGTAACAGGTTCCCTCCCAATCGAGGGGCAGACGGACATATGCAGTTTGACCACAAACAAAATAAGAATGACGTGAAGCTTTGAAAATAGATTTCCCACTGTCACCATACTTGACAACAGTAGTACATTCACTATGACCTATATGTACAGAACCATAATTACGGATACATAATTCGCCTTTGACTGGTAGTACTGAAATAGCAGGTAAGTCTGGAGTATTATCAGACTGAACATTCAGAACCATGAAATTCGACGAATAATTTCCTAAATTATATACCTCATTTTCTAAATCTAAACCTGTTCTGTGGGGAAAACCTTGCTTGTCTGGAAAACATGTACTGTTAAGAAAAGACATATCTGTTGAGGATGACGTTAACGTGGACCATGCTCCACACGAACCATTGTGTGAGAATGGATAAGGAAAGAGTGGCAGAACTCCCTTCGATGTCTGGAAAGGGGGGAGTCGACCACACACCCAACAATTAGTGGCATTGCTGGTCTGGTGTGAATAATGTAACATACGGATGAATGTGTTATTACGCATGGCGAGGCGGTATGAATATTCGTGAGGAGGCAGATCACTAAACGTGTGCTCTACTGTAGCATTAGCAGACATATTTACATGAGGAACTGGTAAATACAGAAAAAATGCGTAGCTGGTGCAGGAAATCATTAGGCTGAGAAATAATATGAAACTCAGAAAAACGATGCATTGTAGTGAACTGCGACTGACTCTCTCACTATGGGGGTCTATTTTATACATGTCAGAAACAGTCTAACCGTTTCACCTAGGGGAGGACTTATACAATCAAACTGGCTGACTTATTAGACCTGAGCTTTAACTTATACTCCTGTTGCGGAGTTTTTTCTAACAAGGGAGGGGTTGTAACAAAGTCTGGTGCGGGACAGTCCTTTAAAACGATGTTCTGGCAATCCTTCGAATCCTGGGAAATGTTCTTGGCAATGTCTTTGACGACTGGCTTTGGTCCTTTAAAAAGTTTTACATGAGAAAGGTGGACCCACCCCTTCCTGCCTTCTAACTTGACGGCAGTTCGGGTGGTCAAGAGGACTTGACGTGGCTCTTTCCAACGTGGTTCCAGCGGACTTGATCTGTCAAAGTTGCGGATCATCACCAACGACCCTGGAACGATCTCGTGCGGTGCCACCTCGGTATTGTCTGGGAATGTGGCGGCAACCTGTGAACGACATGAGTTGAGGGCAGACATCAAGGAAGCTAGGTAATCTGTCAGCATATTACATGAAACATCGGTAATACTTCGGGGTCTAGGAGTACCCCACATGTTAGGGGGGCGGCCGAAAACGACCTCATACGGGGACAGACCTGATCTGGAATGTGCGACCATACGCATGTAAAACAGAGCGACTGGCAAAGCTACTAACCAGTCTACACCTTTGTCTTTACAGACTTTTGCTATACGGATTTTCAGAGTCTGATTATGTCTTTCTACTAGTCCAGCTGCTTCTGGATGGCGTACACAATGGAACTTCCACTGGTACCCTAACAACAGGGAAACGTGCTTCATGAGTTCGGATGAGAATGGCTGACCGTTATCAGAATATACGACTCTAGGGAGTCCGTATCTAGGGAAAAATTCACGAACCAACTGTTTGGCAGTGGTCGCGGCTGTATAATCTGGGACTGGATATGCTTCTGTCCACCTGGACAAAGCGCATACTACTACAAGGACATACTTGAAACCTCGACATCGCTCCATCTGAATATAATCCATCTGGAGGACCTCAAAAGGGTGGTCAGGGGGCTGGAAACCACCTTGTTCCACCGGGACACTTTTACCTGGATTAAACTGACAACATATCATACAGGTACGGACTTTCTGCTTGGCTGCAGCTCGTAAATGCTTGTTGAACCAAATGTTCTGGATACTGTCTAACATAGCTTTTTCTCCTAAATGTGCTGGACTATGTGCGGTATTGATAATGACTTGAACCATAGAATCGGGGAGAAACCATGTGGCTCTACCCTTCGTTAACCATCCTTGATCTGTCTGGACCCCTCCTTGTACAGACCATTTCTTGATTTCATCGGGAGTAGCATGTAACTGGATATCTATGACATCTTGTGTAGGGTCCTTAACTGTCATGCATGTAATCAGATCTGGAGTATGTGTCCGATTAACTGGAATGTCTGGAGTCTGTGCTGTAAGCTTGGCTGTGCGGTCTGCTAAATCATTACCTTGGGAAATAATGTCTGTGACTTTCGTATGTGCTTTGCACTTCATGATAGCAATAGATGTCGGTAAATGTATGGCATCTAACAGGGCTTGAATAAGGAGACCATGCTGAATCTTGGTTCCATGAGAAGTCATAAAACCTCTCTCCTGCCAGAGCACTCCGAAGTCGTGTACAACTCCGAATGCGTAACGTGAATCTGTGTAAACATTAACCTTCAGGTTCTTGGCATGTATACAGGCTTGTGTCAGAGCAACTAGCTCTGCTGCTTGAGCGGACAGAGTATCAATACGGTGTGTTTCAATAACTTCAGTGTCAGTAGTCACTGCATACGCGGCGACTAGTTCTCCTGTACTAGTTCTCATACATGAACCATCCACATAAAGTGTCAGGTCAGGATCTAGTAACGGAATGTCTGTCAGGTCTTGTCTTGGCTTAGTCGTAATGTTAACTACTTCCACACAATCATGTGGATCTGGATTTGAATTAACTGATGGTAACAGTGTAGCAGGATTCAGGACGTTGCAGCGTCTAATTTCTATGTGTGGCTGGAACAGTGTCAATTCATAACCTGTTAAACGTGCAATTGTCAAGTGCTGAGTCTGTGTTCGGTTTAAAAGAACTTCTACTGAATGTGGAACTTGTACTGTCAGGGAATGTCCTAAAACTATGGAATCACTTTGTCTGATAGCTAGTGCTGTGGCTGCAACTGACTTGAGGCACGCAGGCAACGCCTGGGCGACTGGATCTAATGTGCTCGAAAAATAAGCACAGGGCTTGTATTGACCTGCTTGATCTTGTGTGAGAACAGATAATGCTGTACCTTCGCGTTCTGTAACGAAAAGTGTAAAAGGCTTACTGTAGTTCGGTGTAGCTAGAACTGGAGCTTGACATAGGGCTTTCTTTAACTCGTTGAAACTAAGTGTATGTTCAGATGTCCAAGGGAGGACAGTCGATACGGCTGCCTCCTGTGTCGTTAACTGTATCAATGGCTTGGCTAGAAATGCATACTGGGGAATCCATTGTCTACAATAAGAAGTAAGGCCGATAAAAGCACGTACCTCCTTCTGGGTTCTGGGCTGGGGAAGACTCGCTATTAACTGGATACGGTCGGGTGTCAACTGCCTACCCCTCTTGGACAGCAAGTGTCCTAAGTATACCACTTGCTGGACACAGAATTGAAGCTTCGAAGGTGACACCTTGTGCCCCATCTCGGCTAGAAAATACAGAACTGTAAGTGATGCTCGCTCGCAAGCACGTTCAGAACGGGCTGTGATCAGTAGATCATCGACATACTGGAGCAGGGCAGTGTCAGTTGGCATGTGAATGTTGTCTAGTTGTCTCTTGAGTGCTTGACTGTAAATACTAGGGCTTTCTGTGAAACCTTGAGGAGCGCGTGTAAACATATAGCTCCTTCCATTTAAACAGAATCCGAAAAGAAACTGGCTGTCTGGATGAATTGGAACACTAAAAAATGCATTCTTGAGGTCAATAACAGTGAAAAACATGGCTTCGGAATCAATGGCAGTTAACAGAGAAGAAATGTCTGGAACAACTGGGTACTGAGGAATAATACATTTGTTAAGCTCTCGTAAATCAATCACTAATCGATATACTGGGGGTGCATTCGGATCAGTACGTTTCATGACTGGAATGATCGGAGAATTGCATACATTGGAGTCAGTTTCTACAACTACCCCTTGAGCCATGAGCTCGTCAATAATTTTGGATAAGGCTGCTACAGCCTCAGGTGGCAATCTGTACTGTCTGATTCGGGGTAACACTACACCTGGTTTGAGAGTCACACGATAGGGTGTGATTTGCATGTAACCTACATCAGTTGGACCTTGCGCCCATAACTGCTGCGGAACATTAGACAATCTTGAATCAAAATCTCGTAATACATAGTGACCCTTAAAGTCACGTAGGAACAGACGTATTCCCTCTGGGGAACAACAAATAATTGCACCTAATTCTTTCAATGTCTTAATACCCAATAGATTTTCTGGACATGACTTAGTAAGTAACAGATCAGTAGTACGGGACAATGGACCTACTTCTAGAGTAACTGGCTGAGATATTTCATTAACTATGGGTTTTCCTGAAAATCCAAGGGAAACATTTCTTGAGCCTGAGAGCGGAGCCCCTGGAACTTCGGCATGACTAATTGTGGTCCTACTTGCCCCTGTATCGATCAGAAATTTTCTGTCTTTCCCTAATACTTGACTATGAACATAGGGACCTTCTTGGTCTACAGGTATCTCGATGAGAGGCACGCCTACCTCCCTCTCTAGGCTGTTTCATGAATATGACTGGTACTCTGGATACTCAGACTGTGCATACTGGTACATCTGCGATGTAACGTGCTGTGTTGCAGCAATAGGCTGCGGTACTGTAACTGTCTGCGGTGCATTCTGTGACTGAGGAGCCTGTGAAACTTGTTCTTGTCTAGGCGGACGTGGTCTTTCTTTAGTCTTACCAGTAGCTATGTTGTGCTTCAGAACTGCACACTCGTTTATAAAATGACCTGGCTGTTTACAATAATTGCAGTTCCCTTTAACGGGAGCTGCAGGATGACTGGCTTGATTCGGACCCCTCTTCTGACTGTCTTGGGGAATAGATTGTGCAACTAGCACTTTCATTTTCGTGTCTTTCATACGTTTTCTCTCGTGTTCTTGCTCTTCTCTGATTCTATTCTGGTGGTACTGGAGCATCTGGAGCATCTGGGACGGACTATTTGCTTGCCAGGTGCTTTCGACTTTCAAAACTCGGTTTTTAATCTGTGGACTTGAATTCTCGACCAATTTGGTAACGAAAAGATGAGGGTATGACTCACTACTTGTCTTGAGACCACTGTTAATACTGAAACATTTCTCGAATCTAGAATAAAAATCACTAATATCTTCTTCTTGTTTCTGTTTGCAGGCTGAGATTGCATCCCAGTCTTCTTTCCTAGTTGTCAATAATCTGGGTAAAACTTGAATCAATAATTCTGGTAACTCTTTACATTTATCTCCAAGACCGGTACCTGGTACTCGTGCCTTGTCTTCAGCTTCTAGAGCTGTCCAATCGATCTTTTTCTCTCCCACCTCCCATTCTTTTTCCTTTAGCTTTTCATACACCCCTGCGGGTAGCAGAACTTTTAACATTTTAATGATATCTGGGTAGGTGTATTCTCCCATACGGAGCATGTCTTTTAATTCTCGATGGAACCCTGCTGGATCTTTGTCATGACAGGGAATTAATTTCTTCATCTCGAGGAGTTCCATCTTTGATATCGGAGTGTATACAAACACTCGTTGCATGTCGCCACCCGCCCCTTGGACTGGGTGGACTTCTCGTAACGGATTCTGTCTGTCTATGTAAAACGGTTTACTTTCTGGGGGTGAGACATGAACAAAATGCGGGTTCAGGAACGTTCTATACTTGTGGCGCTGTTCTAGAATGACACTAATTAAATCGGTACCTAGACCTCTCCATCTATACTGGAGTAACTCGTTCAGGATATCATGTAACGGACCTGGATCAGAATGTTGACCCTCATACAGGGTAATGAGGTGCTGGATCATATACATACCCACCAGTCGTTGCTCGGCTGGGGGCAGTTTCAGAAACATTTGTGCCACTATTTCGTCTGGAAAAGTGGTAGAATCAGTAATCCATCGGACTGCTGATCGGGCTAGTTCTTGTTCGTGCATAGTACTTAATTCGCTATAACCGACTCGTGATTTCAGAATGTGATCGGTAGCTTGAAATACTTGTTCGAGAGAGCGAGGCTCTCGTGCTGGATGATGAAAAATAGACTTAGGTTCTGGACGTAAATGGCGATCTGGAAATCTGGATTTTCCTACATACGCTATTCTGACGGGATTCTCGTCTTCTTCCTCAGGATCAGAGGCACTTTCTTTCTCGCTTACTTGTGCTGCTTTACGCTGTTCGTGTAACTTTATTATTTCTTTACGAATTTTCTTGTACATACTTTCCATGGCACTAATGGTCTTGTGCTTACCCTCGGCTATATTATCACTCCACCTTGTTAGGATTCTCATGTCGGCGGGATCTTTAGTCGGGTAATCTTGTTCTCTTATTAGACAATTGATCAGGAACTTTAATATCATGAGCTGAATCTCGGCTTTCCTTTGGGACATAATCTCGCCAATACTTTCTGGATCATCCCCTGTACGGATGAAACGATATATTCTGTCTAGATCTTCTTTCATATTCGGTAAGGTGACTAGATACTCGGTCACTCTTCTTACACGCAAGGAATATAAAACCATAGTATTTTCGCCTGGAACTGGATCATAACTACATTCGTTAAGGGTTTGCCTGATTTCTGCGACAGACTTATTACTCTTGGGAGTACGCTGTGATGCTTGAGCATGTAATTCGAGTGCTGATAAACGCTTGTGTGGCGGCGGGGTTTGAGGAGGACCTCCTCCTGCGGCCCCTAGACTAGAATCGTCGACTGACATTCTTCGTGCTTGCAGGGTCGGTAATTGTAACGTGGGCTGAACTTGTATGGCGGGCTGACCCGGGGGTACCGTAACAGGTACTCCGGTGCCTGGAAGAGCGGGAAGTGCCTGATTTACAGGGACAGGTGGAGCGCGAACTGGATTTGCATATTCTGGGACGGTGTCATCCAAATAGGACGAAATGAAAATATCAGCTGCGGTCGGTTTGTGACGTAGCTTGGTCGGAACTAATGGTGGCGGGAAATTACTGGATGCCTCCGGGGTCGCTTTTGGCACACCTTCGGCAAGAAGAGGATACATACCCTTAATAAGGGCATGCCTCAGTCTGTCTGACTGTTCGGCTTTGACTTGTTCACCTATCTCGATTAATTCTCTTTCTTGGGCTCGTTCTTGGGATTCTCTACTTAACTCTGACCTTCTGACTTCCTTTTCCGTTCTTCTATGCGCTTCCTTACGCCATAACTCGATGGCATCTTTCTGTGACTGTCTGGCTTTCTTTTTCCATAATGCTTCTTCTACTCGCATGATACATTCGGCATCCCATGTACCCGATACGGGCCATCTATACTTTTCTTCTAACTGTTTGGTATACTCTACCCATAAATCTAAATACAATATGGCGCTTATGCCATGTTTCTGATACATAAAGTGACCTGGACTGTCCCTTGGCGGAACAGGAACTGCTGCTTCCAGCAGACCCTTTCTAGTTTTTAACTGACGTAACTTTGAAAAGAGCGGCATTCTAAACTTAAATCGGAACACAATACAATACACGAAAAACAATAACAATTGGGAAAACAATTCAGGCATACCACGACATTGAAAATACATTAAACAACATCATAAATAACAGTTCGAACAGAATACTACCTGAAAAATACTGAAAACAGAAACAGAACAGAATTCTCGAGAACGGAACAGACTAGAGTTACTGGATGCGCTGCTGTAACAGTACGGAACATACCGGTCCCATAAAGGAACACATCAAGACCCGCATCCACCTAGGTGAACACTTCGTTTGCGGGCTTGGGTACCACCAACCCACGGACCAGAGTCAATTTAGACTGACCCTGTCTAGACACTACCCCAGCAATGGTACTCACCGGGCAGCACGGAACGGAAGGCCTCGGACGGGACTGGACTACGACGACGAACTTCGGACTTCGGACTTCAGTTACGGGTGGACCTCCGGATACCTCGGACCTTGGACTCTCGGCTTGGGCTCTGGTCGGGACTCGCCGCGTTCCTCCACCGTCTCGTTCGGATGCTGGACCGCCTCCTCCGTCTCCTCCGTGGGCCTGAGGGATACTTGAAGCAGAAATATCTGCACTTGGCCAGAAGAGTTCCGTCACGACTGCAGGGGGTCAGGGGGTCGGCGTGGCTTCACCGACGCGTGGGGAAAGGGCAAGTCCCTATTCGGGCGCCATTATGTGGTAAATAAATAAATAATACCCTATTTTTGAGTGCATGAATGAATAAATAACAGATAGCTCAATAAATAAGAGTCAAGATTCGAGGTAGTAGGAGTTTCTGCAGGTTTATTACAGCATAAGGACAGGATCAGGACAACCTGCATAGGATGAGCAGAACGACAGGGCCCAGCAGGACAACTGGGACCCAGTAGGGGAAAAAGATGCCCAGCAGCTGCTGGGGCTTGGTCTGGGATGAGCGCGCTAACATTTAATAACATAACATTGGTATATATATACATAGCGCAAACACATAGCATTACATTGCAGTAGGCGTAACAGTGGGTGGAATAGAAGGCGTGACGTGTAACAGTCGCGAGAGATAACAGTAAAAGTGGGTGTAACTGGGAGTTTACATAGACATGTGATGCAAACGTAACAGAATATGTCATGAATGGGCGGAAACATAGGAGGGGGCTACCTAAGGAGCCGGGACCTCTAACCTAATGGTGCGCGAAAACTGGCAATGACGTGTTACTAGGAGAAGTTGGGGGCTACGAACTCTGTGCTAGGAGCAGAGACTAGAGTCTGGAGGGTCGGAGCGACATGTACCTAATCCTATCTGGTATCTAATGTTTAGGGAACATGTTGATATAAACTAGAAGTCATGAGGGGAAAAGCTAACCTGATTCTAAGACTGGACCATGCATTATTCTACATGTAGTACGTGAAGAATATTAAATGACCATTAAATACAGTATTTCTCTAACGTGGAGACGAGAAGGCTAGACAATGACGGAAACTATTGATGCAGTTCAGTAGCTTAGGAATGCAGAAGAGGAGGACTGAACTGATAGCAGGAACTATAACATACTTTTGGCAGACTCAGAGGCAGAGCCGGGCTGCACCGGGCACTGCGAGGCAGGAAGTAAGTGAAGGGTCGAGGATACAGGTGGGGGCTGTATCGCTCCTCAGCGAGGCTTTCAGGAGACAGGAGCTGAATCTGTGGTCCGGGCCCTTTTGAGGCCTAGAAACGGGGACTTTATAATTGAATAACGTGCACACTGAGAAACGTGGCAACATTACTTACATAGGCCTGATATTCGTAGTATTCACGAGGACTGGAAAATAGCATACCAGAGGTGGACACAACTGTAATTGCGTCTTTAATCAGAAATGGGGAATAACATATGCATATTGGTCATGCATACATAACATATGATGGATGAGGCGTAGGGACACAGAACATGGCAAAATTTACTTTTCCACAAGGAGGAGAGAGGAGGGTGAGGTGGAGAGAGGAGCGTGAGGTGGAGAGAGGAGCGTGAGATGGAGGGAGGAGGTTGAGGTGGAGAGAGGAGCGTGAGGTGGAGAGAGGAGCGTGAGGTGGAGAGAGAAGGGTGAGGTGGAAAGAGGAGCATGAGGTCGAGAGAGGAGCGTGAGGTGGAGAGAGGAGCGTGAGGTGGAGAGAGGAGGGTGAGGTGGACAGAGGAGCGTGAGGTGGACAGAGGAGCGTGAGGTGGAGAGAGGAGCGTGAGGTGGAGAGAGGAGCGTGAGGTGGAGAGAGAAGCGTGAGGTGGAGAGAGGAGGGTGAGGTGGACAGAGGAGCGTGAGGTGGAGAGAGGAGCGTGAGGTGGAGAGAGGAGCGTGAGGTGGAGAGAGGAGCGTGAGGTGGAGAGAGGAGCGTGAGGTGGAGAGAGGAGCGTGAGGTGGACAGAGGAGCGTGAGGTGGTGGAGAGAGGAGCGTTGCGGCTCCTCACGACTTCTCCAGATCGAGCCCTGCTGACCTCGTCCGGCTGGACCATCGAGACCACCAGCACGACCGAGCCGACTCGACGGAGGTGAGGCTGCCAGTACGACCATCATCCCGTATCCCCCGGCTCGAGGATTGAGAGCTGTGCGTAGGGTACGCCGCGTACTGACCCAGAGACTAAAAGACTGTCCCGCTTCCCCCTTCCTGAATCCTCCCAGACTTTGTGGTCCCTCGACCACTGTGTATATAAGAGTGCTTCCTTCGTTTATTGCTTATATAAAGAACTTGTTACTAGAATCCAACGGTGTGGTGTCTGTTCATAGTGTGGTGCGAGCTCAGTGTGTACGATCCTAGACTCGAAGTCCTCCCTGGTGAAGACCTCACGATCAAGACTCGGCAAGTTCTGTGGAAGAGGTGGGTCGTGGGGTGTCTGGGTGAGCACAACCTGGCCCTCTGAGATCGCCCCTTCTAACACTTGCAGACCGAGGTGGGGTATGTAGATTGATCCAATCGAGTTGCTGTGTTTTCATTCCAGATAACGCTCCAACAGTGTACCAGGCCATCTCCAAACTACATAAGGTTTCCGAATCTATTCATGTGGATAAAGGAGATTGGTCGTTAATGGGATGGTTCTGGGAACTGATATCCGCCTGGGGATGCAAAATTCTGATGGTCATTGGGATGGTCTTAGCCATTCTTTTCCTGTTCTGTCTGTGCGTGCAGTGTGCTCCTGCCATATGTGGCCTCTGTGCTACATCATGTGTAAGGAAACCTGTATCAAGAGACAAACTAAGTACTAGAATGATGTTACAGCAACATCTCAATGACTTTAGGAATATAGATCTGGACTCAGATTAGCATGAGGATAGATTAATTGCCTATGTAAGGGCAAAAGGAGGGTTTGTGGTTCTGAAAATTCTGGACTTGTGTAATAAATCTGGACTCGAGAATAAAACTTTGTCGTAACATGACGAATTTAGTATCAAAAGACCGAGAATGACGAGTACACTATGTACAAGCATTTTCATCATATTCGAGTGACGATTTCTCCTCGAAATCGTCATTAACGTTCTAAACCCTCGGCTTCCATTTTATGTACGGCAGCCATTTTGTGAGTTGCCCTTTACATAGGCTTATAATCCAGCCAAATTCGATTCCAAAAGGACACGTAAACCTTAATTGACTTTCCTCTGACTTGTGCAAGTTGGAACCATTGCCCCAGGCCGAACCTGTTTGGTCAGTTCCTCTCCCAGTGGCCGAACAAGATAGCATCAAGGCTCAACAGGCCATAAACACTTTTCATCGCACACACACCCTGCCGAATCTTGCTCACACCTGTTCCTGCTCTTTTCTCTCTCACTTGCTTTATGATGGGGAGGTGCCCGTTTTTATTAGGGGTCCACCGATATCTGATGGAAATACTGGGCCTTGCCGGGTAATTTATTGTGGGCTGGACAAAGTGAAATATGGGCTTGTCACCATGACTCTGCTTTTTCTTTGTAAACTAAGATATGTGAATAGTATACTGTAAATCCAAGAATGTTTGCCTGAAGCTGAATATTTTGTATAAAAAGAGAAGCCTGGCTTTGTAAATTCGAGCAGTCTCCTGAGAATATACTTCCCATGTGTTGTACTTCTAGGACGCCTGTTACCTTGGTTGCAGCCAATAAAATCGATCCTTGACTTCACCTAGAAGACTCTGAGTTTCTGTGGTCTGAATCAGGAAAGTACCCGAGGTCTTTGGGTGTACCCTGGCACCGCTGGGTTACCGGTTCGGTACCGGTTCTGAAAAACCCAGTACCTCAGCATGCCCAAAATAGTCATGGACGAAAATATTATGGCTAATGCAGAATTATACCACGAACGGGCACAATTGCGTCAGAGATAATACTCTTATGATGGGGACCAGCATACATATTTGGCAGCCCTTGACGCTAGGAGTAGCTTTAAGGAACCAACACTGTTTCTTAGGGAAGGACACAATGTTACACACCCACACAAAATAATATGATGCTTCTAATGTTCTCTGCCCTGGATGCATCCTCTCTTCCCTCAGTTCTTTGGTTGATCATGCTCCCAACTAACACATTTTCACTCTAGTTCTTGCAGTCACACCCTTTGGTGAGTCAGCCCTGGTTACTGCTGCCACTATTCTTTGATGTCACACAGGGTGCGACTGACCGAGCAGGGCGGAAAACATGGCCAATCTCCTTCTTAGGTAGATTTAAAGTGGATAAAAAAGGTTCATGTGGCAGACCCATAGGCCAGCGCTGCAGCTTCCGCATGCTTCAACACCCTCGCTTACTCAGCAAGACCTTCAAATGGACCCACCCCCGAATCCAGGAAGACCGTCACCCAAGCACTCATCACCAGGCAGGCAGGACTTCGGGAACGCCCTCTATGCCAGAATCAACAAATCTCTACTCCACAAACTCCAGACAGTCCAGAACGCCGCAGCCAGACTCATCCTCCGCATCCCACGACAAGACCACATCACCCTGCTCCTACGAGACCTCCACAGGCCGCCCCGTCGAAAGAAGAGTGACCTTCAAGCTGCTCACACACCTATAAAACCCTCCAAACACCGGACCCCAATACCTCAACAAAGGAATCTCCTTCTACACCCCAAAAGAAACCTCCGCTCCGCTGACCAGGCCTTGGCCGAGATCCCCGGCACCCACAGAACTAGAACAGGAGGCACACCCTTCCCCTACATCATGAGCACGACCTGGAATGAACTCCCCCCCAGCATCAGACGAAGCCCCACACTGAGAGCATTCAGGAAGCGCCTCAAGGCCTGGTTTTCCGAATGACCTGAGCTGCCCAAATCCCCCCACACTCTCCCCCAGAGCCTTGAGACCCTCACAGGTGAGCGATGCACTCTATAAATCCCTGATTGATTGATTGATTGATTGATTGATAGGCCACCACAGAGTGTGTTTGATTGTTATCATCAGGCCCTGCCTTTGGTTTGACTGTCTGTAACTCTTAAGGGTAGTGAAAGGAGCAGTGCTGCCTTCTTTAATATACACAGAATCTCTGAGATTGGCTTGGTTTGGCTTCACCTCTGAGAGCTACTTTGAGGGTGCTGGTGAGCTACCAGTAGCTTCCGAGCTCCTGGTTGGAGACCCCTGTGTTAGACACTCTGCAGGTTACTTCCATTTCTCACCAACAGAGGGCAGACTCCCCAGTGGTTGTGCGTATGCGCAGGGCTCTTACCTCGCCATTTGGAGTAGTGCAGGCGCTTGACCTCTGGTTCACTGTCGCGCTTCACGGCGCTAGCCTTGCGCTCTTTGGCCTGTTTCTGGTGCAAGAGCTTGGCTGCCTCCTTGCGAGCGAAGTCTGAGAGCTGGTCCGTGTACTGTCCATAGATCTGTGAGGGCGAGAGAGGGTGAGAGAGAGGGTGAGAGAGGGTGAGAGAGGGTGAGAGAGGGTGAAGAGAGGGTGAGAGAGGGTGAGTGAGGGTGAGAGAGAGGGTGAAGAGAGAGTGAGAGAGGAGAGAGAGAGGGGGA